>NC_138160.1:44328373-49219437 GCF_964165515.1 Mesoplodon bidens | reverse complement strand
TTGTTTCGGGGTGCGCGAGGAGACGGGATTCAGAGCACCCGCCTAAACGAGCTCCAGAGATGGGCGTGAGCCGCAGCTATCAGCGCGGACCCCAGAGACAGGCATGAGACGCTAAGGCTGCTGCCGCCACCAAGAAGCCTGTGTGCAAGCACATCTCACTATCCACACCTCCCCTCTCGGGAGCCTATGCAGCCTGCCACTGCCAGGGTCCCGTGATCCAGGGACAACTTCCCCAGGAGAACACACAGTATACCTCAGGCTGTTGCAATGTCACGCCGGCCTCTGCCATTGCAGGCTCGCCCTGCATTCCATGTGAACCCCTCACTCCCCACGCCTGAGTGAGCCAGAGCCCCCTAATCAGCTGCTACTTTAACCCCACTCTGTCTGGGCAGGAAAAGATGCCCTCAGGTGACCTACATGCAGAGGCGGGGCCAATCCAAAACTGAACCCCAGGAAATGTGCAAACAAAGAAGAGAAAGGGAAATCTCTCCCAGCAGCCTCAGGAGCAGCGGATTTAATCTCCACAATCAACTTGATGTACCCTGCATCTCTGGAATACCTGAATAGACAACGAATCATCCCAAAATTCAGGCAGTGGACTTTGGGAGCAACTGTAGACTTGGGGTTTGCTGCATGTGACTGACTGGCTTCTAGTTTTATGTTTATCTTAGTTTAGTATTTACAGTTTATTATCATTGGTAGATTTGTTTACTGATTTTATTGCTCTCTTCCTTTTTTATGTATATATATTTATTTTTTCCTTTTACTCTTTTTGTGAGTGTGTATGTGTATGCTTCTTTGTGTGATGTTGTCTGTATAGCTTTGCTTTTACCATTTGTCCTAGTGTTCTGTCTGTCCGTTTCTTTCTGTTTTTTTTTTTTGGCACTTGCTATCATTGCTGGATTTGTTTTTTGGTTTGGTTGCTCCCTTCTTTCTTCCTTTCTTTTTTCTTTTATTACTTTAAAATTTTTTTATTTTTAAAAAATCTTTTAATTTAATAACTTTATTTCTTTTTATTTTCTTTCTTTCTTTCTTTCTTTCTTTCCTACTTTCTTTCACCCTTTTCTTCTGAGCCGTGTGACTGACAGGGTCATGGTGCTCCGGCCGGATGTCAGGCCTGTGGCTCTGAGGTGGGAGAGCCGAGTTCAGGACATTGGTCCACCAGAGGCTTCCCAGCTCCACATAATATCAAATGGCAAAACCTCTCCCAGAAATCTCCACCTCAACACTAAGACCCAGCTCCACTTAATGACCAGCAAGCTACAGTGCTGAACACCCTATGCCAAACAACTAGCAGGACAGGAACACAACCCCACCCATTAGCAGAGAGGCTGCCTAAAATCATAATAACGTCACAGACACCTAAAACACACCACCGGATGCACACCTGCCCACCAGAAAGACAAGATCCAGCCTCATCCACCAGAACACAGGTACCAATCCCCTCCACCAGGAACACTACACAACCCACTGAACCAACCTTAGCCACTGGGGGCAGACACCAAAAACAACAGGAACTACAAACATGTAGCCTGTGAAAAGGAGACCCCAAACCCAGTAAGTTAAGCAAAATGAGAAGACAGAGAAACATACAGCAGATGAAGGTAAAAACCCGCCAGACCAAACAAATGAAGAGGAAATAGGCAGTCTACCTGAAAAAGAATTCAGAGTAATGATAGTAAAGATGATCCAAAATCTTGGAAATAGAATGGAGAAAATACAAAAAACATTTAACAAAGGCCTAGAACAACTAAAGAGCAAACAAACAATGATGAACAACACAATAAATGATACTAAAAATTCTCTAGAAGGAATCAATAGCAAAATAACTGAAGCAGAAGAACAGATAAGTGGTGTGGAAGATAAAATTGTGGATATAACTACTGCAGAGCAGAATAAAGGAAAAAGAATGAAAAGATTTGAGGACAGTCTTAGAGACCTGTGCAACAACATTAAATGCATAAACATTCGAATTATAGGGATCCCAGAAGAAGAAGAGAAAAAAAAAGAGACTGTGAAAATATTTGAAGAGAGTATAGTTGAAAACTTCCCTAATACGGGAAAGGAAATAATCAAGTCCAGGAAGTGCAGAGAGCCCCATACAGTATAAATCCAAGGAGAAACACGCCAAGACAAATATTAATCAAACTATCAAAAATTAAATACAAAAGAAAATATTAAAGCAGCAAGGGAAAAGCAGCAAAAAACATACAAGGGAATCCCCATAAGGTTAACAGCTGATCTTTCAGTAGAAACTCTGCAAGCCAGAACGGAGTGGCAGGACATATTTAAAGTGATGAAAGGGAAAAACCTACAACCAAGATTACTCTATGCAGCAAGGATATCATTCAGATTCCATGGAGAAATTAAAACCTTTACAGACAAGCAAAAGCTAAGAGAATTCAGTACCACCAAACCAGCTTTACAACAAATGCTAAAGGAACTTCTCTAGGCAGGAAACACAAGAGAAGGAATATACCTACAATAACAAACCCAAAACAATTAAGAAAATTGTAATAGGAACATACATACTGATAATTACCTTAAATGTAAATGGATTAAATGCTCCCACCAAAAGACATAGACTGGCTGAATGGATACAAAATCAAGACCCATATATATGCTGTCTACAAGAGACCCACTTAAGACCTAGTGACATATACAGACTGAAAGTGAGGGAATGGAAAAGACTTTCCATGCAAACGGAAATCAGAAGAAAGCATAAGTAGCAATTTTCATATCAGACAAAATAGACTTTAACATAAAGACTATTACAAGAGACAAAGAAGGACACTACATAATGATCAAGGGATCAATCCAGGAAGAAGATATAACAACTGTAAATATTTATGCAGCCAACAGAAGAGCACCTCAATACATAAGGCAAATGTTAACAGCCATAAAAGGGGAAATCGACAGTAACACAATCATAGTAGGGGACTTTAACACCCCACTTTCACCAATTGACAGATCATCCAAAATCAAAGTAAATAAGGAAACACAAGCTTTAAATGATACATTAAACAAGATGGACTTAACTGATATTTATAGGACATGCCATCCAAAAACAACAGAATACAGTTTCTTCTCAAGTCCTCATGGAACATTCCCTAGGATAGATCATATCTTGGGTCACAAAAGAGCCTTGGTAAATTTAAGAAAATTGAAATCGTATCAAGTATCTTTTCTGACAACAATGCTATGAGACTAGATATCAATTACAGGAAAAATTCTGTAAAAAACACAAACACATGGAGGCTACACAATACACTACTTAATAACCAAGAGATCACTGAAGAAATCAAAGAGGAAATCAAAAAATACCTAGAAACAAATGACAATGAAAACATGACGACCTAAAACCTATGGGATGCAGCAAAAGCAGTTCTAAGAGGGAAGTTTATAGCAATACAATCCTACCTCAAGAAACAAGAAACATCTCAAATAAACAATCTAACCTTACACCTAAAGCAATTAGAGAAAGAAGAGCAAAAAAACCCTCAAAGTTAGCAGAAAGAAAGAAAGCATAAAGATCAGATCAGAAATAAATGAAAAAGAAATAAAGGAAACAATAGCAAAGATCAATAAAACTAAAAGTTGGTTCTTTGAGAAGATAAATGGAATTGATAAACCATTAGCCAGATTCATCAAGAAAAAAACGGAGAAGACTCAACTCAATAGCATTAGAAATGAAAACAGAGAAGTAACAACGGATACTGCAGGAATACAAAGGATCATGAGAGATTACTACAAGCAACTATATGCCAATAAAATGGACAACCTGGAAGAATGGACAAATTGTTAGAAAAGCACAACCTTCCGAGACTGAACCAGGAAGAAACAGGCGAATCACAAGCACTGAAATTGAGACTGTGATTAAAAATCTTCCAACAAACAAAAGCCCAGGACCAGATGGTGTCACAGGCAAATTCTATACCAAACATTTAGAGAAGAGCTAACACCTATCCTTCTCAAGCTCTTCCAAAATATAGAAGAGGGAGGAACATTCCCAAACTCATTCTATGAGGCCACCATCACCCTGATACCAAAACCAGACCAAGATGTCATAAAGAAAACTACAGGCCAATATCACTGATGAATATAGATGCAAAAATCCTCAACAAAATACTAGCAAACAGAATCCAACAGCACATTAAAAAGATCATACACCATGATCAAGTGGGGTTTATCCCAGGAATGCAAGCATTCTTCAATATACGCAATTCAATGCATGTGATAAACCATATGAACAAATTGAAGAAGAAAAACCATATGATCATCTCAGTAGATGGAGAAAAATCTTTCAACAAAATTCAACACCCATTTATGACAAAAACCCTCCAGAAAGTAGGCATAGAGGGAACTTACCTCAACATAATAAAGGCCATATATGACAAACCCACAGCCACCATCATTCTCAATGGTGAAAAACTGAAAGCATTTCCACTAAGATGAGGAACAAGACAAGTTTGCCCACACTCACCACTATTATTCAACATAGTTTTGGAAGTTTTAGCCACAGCAATCAGAGAAGAAGAAGAAATAAAAGGAATACAAATTGGAAAAGAAGAAGTAAAGCTGTCATTGTTTGCAGATGACATGATACTATACATAGAGAATCCTAAAGATGCTAACAGAAAACTACTAAAGCTAATCAGTGAATTTGCTAAAGTAGCAGGATACAAAATTAATGCACAGAAATCTCTTGCATTCCTATACACTAATGATGAAAAATGTTAAAGAGAAATTAAGGAAATACTCCCATTTCAACTGCAACAAAAAGAATAAAATACCTAGGAATAAACCTACGTAAGGAGACAAAAGATCTGTCTGCAGAAAACTATAAGACACTGATGAAAGAAATTAAAGATGATACCAACAGATGGAGACATATACCATGTTCTTGGATTGGAAGAATCAACATTGTGGAAATGGCTATACTACCCAAAGCAATCTAAAAATTCAAAGCATTCCCTATCAAACTACCACTGGCATTTTTCACAGAACTAGAACAAAAAATTTTACAATTTGTATGGAAACACAAAAGACCCCGAATAGCCAAAGCAATCTTGAGAAAGAAAAACGGAGCTGGAGGAATCAGGCTCCTGGACATCAGACTATACTACAAAGCTACAGTAATCAAGACAGTATGGTAGGGACTTCCCTGGTGGCACAGTGGTTGGGAGTCCGCCTGCCAATGCAGGGGACACGGGTTCAATCCCTGGTCCAGGAAGAGCCCACATGTTGCAGGGTAACTAAGCCCATGTGCCACAAGTACTGAGCCTGTGCTCTAGAGCCCGCGAGCCACAACTACTGAGCCCACGTGCAGCAACTACCGAAGCCCACGAGCCTAGAGCCCATGCTCCGCAAGAAGAGAAGACACCGCAATGAGAAGCTCCCACACCGCAACGAAGAGTAGCCCCCACTCGCGACAACTAGAGAAAGCCTGCACGCAGCAGCGAAGACCCAACGCAGCCAAAGATAAATAAATAAATTTATTTAAAAAAAAAAAAGACAGTATGGTACTGGCACAAAAACAGAAATATAGATCAATAGAACTGGATAGAAAGCTCAGAGATAAACCCACGCACATATAGTCACCTTATCTTTGATAAAGGAGGCAAGAATATACAATGGAGAAAAGACAGCCTCTTCAATAAATGGCACTGAGAAAACTGGACAGCTACATGTAAAAGAATGAAATTAGAACACTCTCTAAAACCATACACAAAAATAAACTCAAAATGGATTAGAGAACTAAATGTAAGACCAGACACTAAAAAACTCTTAGAGGAAAACAGGCAGAACGCTCTATGACATAAATCACAGCAAGATCCTTTTTGACCCCCCTCCTAGAGAAACGGAAATAAAAACAGAAACAAATGGGACCTAATGAAACTTAGAAGCTTTTGCAGAGCAAAGGAAACCATAAAAAGAGATGAGAAGACCACCCTCAGAATGGGAGAAAATGTCTGCAAATGAAGCAACTGACAAAGGATTAATCTCCGAAATTTACAAGCAGCTCATGCAGCTCAATATCAAAAAAACAAACAACCCAATCCAAAAATGGGCAGAAGACCTAAAGAGACATTTCTCCAAAGAAGATATACAGATTGCCAACAAACACTTGAAACGATGCTCAACATCACTAATCATTAGAGAAATGCAAATCAAAACTACAATGAGGTATCACCTCACACTGGTGAAAATGGTCATCATCAAAAAATCTACAAACAATAATGCTGGAGAAGGTTTGGAGAAAAGGGAACCCTCTTGCACTGCTCGTGGTAATGTAAATTGATACAGCCATTATGGAGAACAGTATGGAGGCTCCTTAAAAAACTAAAAATAGAACAACCATACAACTCAGCAATCCCACTACTGGGCATATACCCTGAGAAAACCATAATTCAAAAAGAGTCATGTACTGCAATGTACAATAGCCAGGATATGGAAGCAACCTAAGTGTCCATCAACAGATGAATGGATAAAGAAGATGTGGCACATGTATACAATGGAATATTACTCAGCCATAAAAAGAAACGAAATTGAGTTATTTGTAGTCAGGTGGATGGACCTAGAGTCTGTCATACAGAGTGAAGTAAGTCAGAAAGTGAAAAACAAACACCATATACTAACACATATATATGGAATCTAAAAAAAAAAAAGGTTCTGAAGAAGCTAGGGGCAGGACAGGAATAAAGACTCAGATGTAGAGAATAGACTTGAGAACATGGGGAGGGGGAAGGGTAAGCTGGGACGAAGTGAGAGAGTGGCATGGACTTATATATACTACCAAATGTAAAATGGATAGCTAGTGGGAAGCAGCCGCATAGCACAGGGAGATCAGCTTGGTGCTTTGTGACCACCTAGAGGTGTGGGAAAGGGAGGGTGGGTGGAAGACACAAGAGGGAGGAGATATGGGGATATATGTATATGTATTGCTGATTCACTTTGTTATAAAGCAGAAACTGACACACCATTGTAAAGCAATTATACGGCAGTAAAGATGTCAAAAAAAAAGGAATACAGAGTCCTGGAGAGAGACTCAGTTCAAATCCAGCTCTGCTACCTGCTGGCCATGATTTTGGGCAAGTTTCTTTCTCAATGTCTTAATTACCTCATCAGTAACACAGTGATAATACTACATACCACAGATTGGCATGAGAATATAGTTTGGTAGAGTCTTTAGGTCTAACTCTAATACACAGAGTCCCAAAGCAAATACTCTAATTAAAATCATCTAGACACTTTGGCACAAATTACACATCAACTTATTTTCATTTAGAAAACATTTATTGAATATTTATATACAGATACTTGCAAAAAATAAAGTTAAAAAATCCCACTAGAAGGGGAAAAGTTAAAATAATTCTAAAATGGATTTTTATTTATTTATTTTTTTCTTTTTGCGGTATGCAGGCCTCTCACTGTTGTGGCCTCTCCCGTTGCGGAGCACAGGCTCCGGACGCGCAGGCTCAACAGCCATGGCTCACGGGCCCAGCCGCTCCGCGGCATGTGGGATCCTCCCAGACCGGGGCACGAACCCGTGTCCCCTGCATCGGCAGGCGGACTCTCAACCACTGCACCACCAGGGAAGCCCTAAAATGGATTTTTAAAAAAGTATTAATATAGAAAATCAATCAACATTCTTAAAACATAAAGACACTAAGATTCAATCAAATTTCTTCAACACAGACAATTCTTACAACATGGTAGTCCAAGCTGATATGTAGGGGCTTCCTTCCTGCTTCAAACATATAAAAATGATAGATAAAATACTTTAAAAATAATACATTGCTAAAAAAAATTTTTTTAAAGTTAAAGAAAGGAAACAGACAGACATCAAAGCCAGTGCCCTAATCTTGAGTTGAAACAGTGGCAATGCACAGGGTTTCAGACCCAGCTCTAAGCCCTAAGGGCTGAAGGCTTGGATATATAGTTTTAAAATCTCTTGTGGGGAAGTGAGGTGGTGAGGGGGAGAGGAGACATAACTTTACCTGTGAGCATCTGCATAAAGCTCACAGCACCAAAGAGCTGTGCTACTCATGAAAAAGTAACCAAAAAACTCTGCCCCATGAACTCTGAGAAGGAGCAAAGAAGCCAGTCATTAGTCTGAGGCCTTTAATGGGCCGGGGAGGGGCGGGGTGCGGTGGAGTCACCAGTAAGAAATCAAAAACTCTAGGAGTATCACATATATGTGAGGGTATCAAATTTACACAATTGCACAGTATGGATTTCATAAATTTAAAAATAACATAAAATCCAGCTGGATATTTGAAATCGTTAAAGATCCAGAAGATTTAAGTGTAAATAGCCCTGTAGTGATACTCAGATACTACACTGGATTTCCATGAAAGAAATAATTCCTACTAAAGATGAGTTCATCATAAAAAAATTACACCTTGAAGAAGGCACCATGAAGGGAGAGTTTTAGCTGGTGAAATAAACAAAGGAGCTTCCAAAAACTACAAACAGAATAATGTGAAAGTGACTCAAACAATAAGAATGTTTAGAATGATTACAGATTTTTAAAAGGAGAGAAAAGGGGCTTCCCTGGTGGCACAGTGGTTGAGAGTCCGCCTGCCGATGCAGGGGACACGGGTTCGTGCCCCGGTCTGGGAAGATCCCACAAGCCATGGAGCGGCTGGGCCCGTGAGCATGGCCGCTGGGCCTGCGCGTCCGGAGCCTGTGCTCTGCAATGGGAGAGGCCACAACAGTGAGAGGCCCGCATACCACAAAAAAAAAAAAAAAAAAAAAAAAAAAAGGAGAGAAAAAACAATGAAAAAACTGGTCATATGGAAAAATTACTAACATATTTTTAAAAGAGCCAAAAAGAAACTTAATGAACAAATAAATAAAATAAACATTGATGAAAAAGAAAACCTCAAGGTATATAGAGAATGAATATCTTTAATAGTCATTCCAGAAGGAAATGACAGAGAAAGGGAGAAGGATGCAATATTTGAAAAGATAATGGCCGACAGTTTCCAAAATTGATGAGCCACATGAGCCCCTTCCCAGGTCCAGGAATGAGAAAAATCAGGATAAATAACAAGAAATCCATACCTAAATATGCTGTAATGAAAAATGCAGAACATCAAAGACAAAGAAAGGATCTTAAAAAACAATCAGCAAGGGGTTTCTCTAGTGGCGCAGTGGTTGAGAGTCCACCTGCCGATGCAGGGGACACGGGTTCGTGCCCCGGTCTGGGAAGATCCCACATGCCGCGGAGCGGCTGGGCCCGTGAGCCATGGCCACTGAGCCTGCACATCCAGAGCCTGTGCTCCGCAACGGGAGAGGCCACAACAGTGAGAGGCCCGCGTACCACAAAAAAAAAAAAAAAAAAAATCAGCAAAAAAAAGGGCAGAATGCCTACAAAAGAGACAGTTACATTAAAGGTAGATTTCTCACAAGCAACAACAAATGCTAGAAAACAACAGACAATACCTTCAAAGGGCTGAGGAAATAGACATGTTAAACAAGAATTCTATACCCAGGTAAACCATCATTCAAGTTTGAGGACAAAATAAAGATATTTTCAGAAAAATGAAAATTGAGAATGTATTTCCCACAGGCTCTCAGGAAAGATCCATTAAAGAAAGAAAATCGAACATAAAAAGGAGAGTGAAATGCAAGAATAAATTGTGTGAGCAAATATTGGCAAACATATCGGTAAAGCTAAATTAAGCACAGAATCTTAAGAACCGTAACAGTGAAACTGAATAATTTGTAGAGTATTATGGTTAATTTTAATGTGTCAACGTGATTAGGCCATGGTGCCCAGATATTTGGTCAAACATTATTCTAGATGTTTTGGTGAAGGCACATTTTGTATGAGATTAACATTTAAATTGGTGGCCTTTGAGCAGAGCAGATTACTTTCCAAAATGTGGGTGAGTCTCATCCAATCAGTTCAAGACCATAATAAAGACTGACTTCACCCAAGCAAGAAGAAATTCTGACAACAGACTGCCTTTGGACTTGAATTGTAATTCATCCCTGGACCTCCAGCCTGCTGGCCTACTCTGCATTTTGCATTTACCAAGCCTCCAACATTGTATGAGCCAATTTCTTAAAATAAATCTCACTCTGTCCTGATGGTTCTGTTTCTCTGGATAACCCTGTCTAATATGGAAGGCATTTAAAAACAAAGGGAAAATGAAATGTTAGAGAATACAAGGAAGGTGCAAAAGAGGATGGTATTCAAAGATGAAATTTCAAGGTCTTTATTTTGTTTTGAAGAGGCTCAACAGAGATATTAACTTCAGACTTTGTTAAGTCAAACATGTATGTTACACACCAAATAGTATACTGAGGAAGAGAAACAGAATGTATAACATCCAAAACAGTAAAAGGGGAAAGGTTGAGGAGGGGAAATAACATAGAAAAATGTATCAGTCAGAGAGGGCTGGTAAAGACAGAAGTAAAGGCATGATTAAGAGAAAAAATGAATAAAGTGATAGAAATAAGTCCAAACATATCATAAAATATAAAATAATAAATAATAAAAAAGATTACACTCACCTATTAAAAGACTGAAAAATCTTAGAATATTTAAACATTTATACTTTTATGCTGTTTATAAGAGATTTACCTAAACCATTAAAACATACACACAAAAAAAGAAAATAAAGGGATAAGAGAAGATATACCAGACAAATATTAACCAAAATGAACCTGGTATAGGCAGTATTAACATAGACGAAAGCATTAGTAGATTTTGAAAGGGCCATTAATGATAAAAGGGAAATTTTACTGGAATGCAAAACAATCCTGAAGCTAAACACATCTACCAACAGAGTCTCAATATACATAAAGCAAAAATTGATAGAACTATAAGCCGATATATATTAATATTGAAAAAATGAGAAATCTTAACATACTTCTCTCATAATCTAATGAAGAAATAAAAATCAGTAAAGATTTGAAAAATCTGGACACTACATATATAACAAGCTTGATTTTGTAAATATGATCTTGCAGAAAACTACATATCCACAACCAGGTTCTTTTCAAGCATATACGGAATCTTAATAAAATTTAATGATGCACTAACTAAGCTACAAAGACAGTCTGAAAAAAATACCAAAAAGTATATGTCACATGAACATACTCTAAACATAAGTGTCTGTGATTGGCAGAATAATGCTCCCCTCATAGATGTCCATGTACTAAATCTCTGGAACCTGTGTTACCTTACATGGCAAAAAGGACCCTGTAGATAAGAAGAAGGCAGGACAGTCAGAGTAAGAGAAGGAGATATGAGTACAGAAGCAGAGGTTTGAAGGTCAGAGAGAGATATTAACGTGGAGGAAGGAGCCACAGGCCAAGAAATGCAGGTGATCACCAGAGGCCAAAAAAGGAGAGAAAACAGATTCTTCTCTAGAGCCTCCAGAAGGGATACTGTCCTACTAACACCGTGATTTTAGCTCAGAGAGACTGACTTTGGACTTCTGATCTTCAGAACTGTAAGAAAATAAATTTGTGTTGTTTTAAGCCACTAAAGCTGTGGTTATTTGTATAGCAGCAATAGGAAATTAATACTGTGCCAAAATGTTAGAAATGAGATATCAGTAATAAAAGAAGCACCAAATCAAGTGTCCTAATACACTTGGGAACTTAAAAAAAAAGTTCAAAATAATTAATGGGTCAAAGAAGAATTCACAATGGAAATTATAAGACAGTTAAAAACTTTATCAGATGAGCACAGTATAGTGTACCAGGTATTGAGAGACGTATCCAAATTATTTATAGGAAAACGTATAGCCCTAAATGTTTATATCAAAAAACAAAAAGGTAAACATTGATGATCTAAAATTAATTCAAGAAATTATAAAAATAACATCAACAGGAGAGAAAAACAAAGGAAGGATAATAAATCAAATAACAAGAAGAGAATTAATGTTTAATGAAATACAAAATAAATAAACAATAAAAAACTATAAAGCTGAAAGCTGGGTCTTCAAAGAATTATAAACAAATTTCTTATTAATTAGACAAGTTTTAAATGGGATGGCATAAATAAATACTATTAAATATACACAAATATATGTAAAAGTGTAAGAAAATATAAATAATTTTATGCCAATAAATTTGAAATGTTAAACTGAACAATTTTCTAAAATATATAAATTATAAATATGAATCAAAGAAGATTGGAAAAACTAAATAGAACCTGCAAATATTAAAGGAATTGAATTAATTGTCAAAAATCTTCCTGTAAAAAAACCCACTAACTCAGAAAGTCTAACAGGTGTATTTTCCAGGACACACAGGAACAGGTAACCCTTTTTCATACAACCTATTCCAAAGAACAGAGAAAGAGGAAAAATGCCTCAGTTCTTTTTAAGAAGCTAGCATAATCTGATACCAAAAGCATAGGAGGCCAGTACAAAAAGGGAAAAATAAAGCTAATCTCATTTATAATGGTATATGTAAAAATCATTTATTTAAAAAATACATATGTATATGTATCTCAGCTGCACATTTAAAAAAGGTTATATTTCATCCAGCACTACAAAATATTTTGTAGCAGAAGAGATTTTCAGGTTTTGGTCTATTTTGTTGATGGAAAAATAAGTCTTACAAGGAGATTTTAAAGTTCTTAATCTGTTATAAACTTATTGAATTATACTGCACTTTTTTTTTTTTGCAGTACGTGGGCCTCTCACTGTTGTGGCCTCTCCTGCTGCGGAGCACAGGCTCCGGACGCGCAGGCTCAGCGGCCATGGCTCACGGGCCCAGCTGCTCCGCGGCACGTGGGATCCTCCCGGACCGGGGCACGAACTCGTGTCCCCTGCATCGGCAGGTGAACTCTCAACCACTGCGCCACCAGGGAAGCCCTATACTGCACTTTTAAAGACTATTTCACAATACTCCACTTGTGAAGAAGGAAAAGGGTGGTAGTTTAATATGAACCATCAACCCTCCATGAAAAGGAAAGGGACAGAAAATGAAGAGTAAGCTACAGTAGGGGAAGAAGTAGAGGCAGGAAAAGTAAAGGGAAGGGGGAGGAGAAGGAAAAGAGGAGGAAGGTAGAATAGCAGCTAGTATTTATACAGCACGTACTTTGTGCCAGAAATTCTTTTAAACACTAATAAATTTACTTACCAAAACTCAAAAATAACACTAAAATGATGTGTACTATTATTATCCCCATCATACAGAAAAAGAAATAGGTGAAAAATTGCAATCACTCTAACTTTCTTTGTGGGTTAAGATACTCAGTGGACTCAGAAGCAGCACTGAAAAATTAATCCCTATGAATGAAAGGTAATATTTTGATCAATCACCTTTTCTATCTTAAAGATTATCTAGTATAATCTCTTTATATAATGGATGAGGAAATGGAAGCTTTTAAAGAGAATGAGAATTACACATGCAAGGTAACAGAACCCCAAAATGACAGAATCAGGACAAGAAAGCAAATCTTCAGACTCTTTGTGTGTGTACGGATACTTTATTTGGATAAAACTTTCTTAGTGATAAACTAAAAAGATCTTCACAGTACACTGCTCATGGTTTTCTAATAGTACCAACATGAGACATGCAATAGTGTCAAACTCAACAGATGAACAGCACAAAGGTTGCAAAAGCTCCTTCTATCTTTTTTATTTTACTTGTTCTAAGTAAAGGTCTTCAGTATGCAAAAAAGACATTGGAAATTATGCCATACAGTGATTCCTAAGCCTGGCTGATGATTGGTACCCCCAGGGAAGGTTTCTAAAATGCCAGGTTCTTAGGCCATCCATAAACCTATGGAATCAGAATCTCCAGGATACAACTCATGTTTCTGCTGTCATTATTTTTAAAGTTTCTATTACTTTGATCAGTCACTTATGGAAATTCTAATATAAAGGTTGTTGAGGATATTAAAATTTAAGAAAACTATAAGCTAGCTTTTTGTCATAAATGCATAAATACACCTCATGTTCTGGGTAGTAACATATTGGATGAATAAAAATATATTTTATTGCCATTTGTGTAGCTTAAATTTAAAGCATTCATGTTAAATCCTAACTTATTAATTAAAAAATTAACAAAGTTTGATGAATTTAAAACAGTGGTATGCTAGCAAATATTTAACAACCAGCTCTCCGGGTATAATTCCATGAGTGCTGATTGGATTACAGAAAGACTATTTCCTCAATTTTTATGCAATTTACAATATAATGAGTATAGGTACACTATGCATTTATTAACCTTTTGTTCTATTACTTTAAGTGCAATCAACAAAACAATATATCAAACTCTGATTTGTGGCATTTGCTAATTTCTGTGGTATAAACTTCCCACCATGGCCAAGTTCAAGCTACTAACATGGTGTCACTGAACATGGAGTTTGAAGAGATGCACAGTAGCCCACCATTATATAGTATTCTACTGTAAAGATACAATAGGCATAAATAACCTCAAGAGCACAGATAATAGTAAAATGTAGTCAATTAATTATAAAGTAATGAATTTTAAGTATTTATTATCTCTGTTTTTAATATAACTTAATTATACATTTATATGATTTAAATTTTTTTTTTTTTTTTTTTTTTTTTTTTTGTGGTACGCAGGCCTCTCACTGTTGTGGCCTCTTCCGTTGTGGAGCACAAGCTCCAGACGCGCAGGCCCAGCGGCCATGGCTCACGGGCCCAGCCGCCCTGCGGCATGCGGGATCCTCCCGGACCGGGGCACAAACCCGCATCCCCTGCATTGGCAGGTGGACTCCCAACCACTGCGCCACCAGGGAAGCCCATATATGATTTAATTTTTAATAATGTCTGTATTGAATAACCAGCACACAAAATTCCTGAAAAGTTAACAATTAGCTCTTATAAACCAGTGCAAGTTGGCTCCAGTACACCTTGAAACACCTGTGATTACTACTGCTGTTTCTGAAATTTCACATAAAATCACACATCTATTTTAGTTCAAAAATTCTGCGGTTATCTGATTTAGCAAAAGTCAATTTATTTCAAATTACCGGTATGTCCAAAGAAAATCCAAATCAATAATCTGTTTGATTACATTTTAGTTCAAAATTTCTACAAAGATTTTTAATCTAGATTATAAGTTTATACAGAAAGGACTCCCATGCTTAACTCTCTGAGTATAAGGTTTTTGTTTTGCTCTTATACACAATGTCAACATAACATTAATATGAATTTGTGCTATTCCAAAATAATTTTATTAGTACACAGTCAATTCTTGTGGAACCTACTATTTTTAAAAAATTTTTATTGGAGTATAGTTGATTTACTGTAACCTACTATTTATTGTAGGCTGTCTCATGCTTAACTTATCTTAATAGAGGAGGAGTAAAAAAAGAATTAAAAATAGAGAAAAGAAGATATTTATGATCTGAGGCAAATGTTGAGCCCCTAAACTACAAAAGAGGGATAGAGAGGAAAAAATAAGTACTTTTGCTGGGATAGTGCTGACAGTTATCAAGAGTGGCCAGGCACTCAGGGGCTAGACATCCCAGATACATCAGAGGTACAGTGAGAAGTACAGGCTACCCAGGCACAAGCAACCTACCAATCCTTTAAAAAACACACACCTAAGAGTCATTGTTATTCTTTACCTTTCCAACATAGCACTGGCCCCTAAACTCAAACTCGCTCATTATAATCTGTATTCGTAAGTCAAGTTCATATCTAAAACTACAAGCTTTAGTCACTTTAGGTTACATTTAGATGATTAAAAAACAAAGTAGCATTTGATTTGGAAGCCTCCAGCTTTGAGGAGAGAACTGTCCCAGAGAATCCTACTATGACAGCAGGGGAAACCACGGCAACTGTTTAAGCATAAACCACCTTAAGAAATGCAGCACTTCAAGACAGAATATATTAGTGCGATAGAATGCAAAATGAGTCAAAAAAGAACAAAGCTTCAAATTCCCTCCTAACAGTTAATCCATAGTTTTCCCACTTCACAGTTATTTGCTACCAGCTTTCACGCTACTTGGCTGCCACCTACCAGAAATGTCATTATTATAATTTCAATACACATGCAACCACAGCAACCATCCAAACAGGATTTTACTGAAATTAGTCCTATTTCCCCCAACATATAGTTATGTAATTTCAGCCTATTGCGTCCCCAATTTACATAGCATCCCACTCCCTACCTCTGCTGCCTTTCATCTTTTTCTACTTTTACATAAAAAAAGAATTATTTTTACTTATGTATGAATCATTTTAAAAATCCTACTAGTGAAGTATTTAATTATTAAAATAAATTCATAATTATTGTTGTTTAACCTCTTCCCTCGAGATTTTAAATCGTCCTTTAAATAGAAGCTTGGAAATTTAGAGTACAATTGCTATTCTGACATGTAGAATTTTCTGAGCAATAATGTGGAAAGATTTTTGAGTAGTGGTGAAGGTCAAGAAATATTTAAACAATCTACTTGTTTCCATGAATCTCTTATTAAAGATAAACATATATACAAGAGATTGGGTATTACATTTAGCAACATTGTTAAAGTAATTAAAAATAGTATATCAGGTAAGTATACATTGGTTCAGTCACTCAGTTTTGGGGTTTTTTTTGCGGTCAGTGGGCCTCTCACTGTTGTGGCCTCTCCCGTTGCGGAGCACAGGCTCCAGACGTGCAGGCCCAGCATCCATGGCTCACGGGCCCAGCCGCTCCGCCGCATGTGGGATCCTCCCAGACCGAGGCACGAACCCGTGTCCCCTGCATCGGCAGGCGGACTCTCAACCACTGCGCCACCAGGGAAGCCCAGTCACTCAGTTTTTAAAACAAATTCTACCATTAGTAGTACACACTTTCAGGGTTAATAGGAGTTCATACCTAAGCACATCTATTTCAGAACAAAGTCAGAAAATGTCCAAAAAATCAATCTTGCTTGTGATAGTTCTTTTACTTCAATTTGGTCTCAACAGGTAATGAACAAGAAAGTTGTGGAGAAACAAAGAATCCACATTTTTATTTAATGTCTATATCATGGGTGTTCAATGAATATTAAACATATGCAAAAGAAATTCTCTTCTCCCCGTAAGTGGTTAGAGTTTAACATTATCCTAAACTTTTAAAACCCAAGGTCTGTTATATAGGTAATTAACAATAATAGAAAGTTTATCAGTTTTGGCATTTCCAAACTAGCCTCAAATAAGAGTTAACAACTATACCAAAATAAAAATTGAAAAATGGCCTACAATCAAATTCAACAATCTGGGCTTCCCTGGTGGCGCAGTGGTTGAGAGTCCACTTGCCTATGCAGGGGATACGGGTTCGTGCCCTGGTCCGGGAAGATCCCACATGCCGTGGAGCGGCTAGGCCCGTGAGCCATGGCCGCTGTGCCTGCGCGTCCGGAGCCTGTGCTCCGCAACAGGAGAGGCCACAACAGTGAGAGGCCCGCGTACCGCAAAAAAAAAAAAAAAATTCAACAATCTCCAACAGGAACTGTGCCAAGGTCCACTGTATAAAACAGAATACCTATAAAGATGCTTTATACATGACATACACATAAATTATACAAACCTCACTGAAACTTCTCAGTACCTTTTCAAATTTCTAGTTTTGTGTTTTCTACTACTCCTATGAATTCTGATTTTACTTCCATGAATTCCTAACTCTACAAAAGGAAGAGATAACCTTGGGAACAATCAGGATCAAAAGATATCTTGGCTAGGCTCCAGTGATGCACAGCAACTATCCATAGAATACATGACTGTACAAGCATATTCAATGTCATATGATTCACAGCAATGAATTTAAAAACTGGCTTTATTCAGAATCTTCAGGACTTCCCTGGTGGCGCAGTGGTTAAGAATCTGTCTGCCAATGCGGGGGACACAGGTTTGATTCCTGGTCCAAGAAGATCCCACATGCCGCGGAGCAAGTAAGCCCGTGCGCCACAACTACTAAAGCTCGCATGCCGTAGAGCCCGCATGCCACAACTACTGAAGCCCAAGTGCCCTAGAGCCCATGCGCTCTAGGGCCCACGCTCCACAAAAAGAGAAGCCACCACAATGAGAAGCGCGCACCACAACGAAGAGTAGCCCATGCTCGCCGCAACTAGAGAAAGCCTTCATGCAGCAATTAAGACCCAATGCAGCCAAAAATAATAAATAAAAATTTTAGAAAAAAAAATCTTTAAACCTTCAAACAGATGTCTCACAGAAAAGAATAATAGAAATAAATCCACTAGCTTTAATATAATCCAAGTATACAACACACAGAGCATTTTATCAATATATCAACACAGGGAACTCTTAAAATACCTGATTTTAAGAGAGTTGAAAGAAATTATTATAAAGGGAAAAATTTCTTTTTATATACTTTTGAACATAAGACATTAGACAAAATTAAAATCCAAAAGAAACTACCGTGCTTCCATAAGTTGTTTGAAAAAAAACCTAATTCAGCTTAACGGTTTCAAATGAATAAAACTGCATTAACATATTTTTTGCATCAGCTGTTTTCTGAGGGTGATTAAATATAAAAAGCTACTCTGCAAATTTCAATAATTTTCTCAACTTCTCTGTCTGAATGTTTGCAACATTAACAACCAATTTTTATTTGTTTACGTGGCTTAATAATTCTCCAGTATGAAGAAGTTTTTCTTACAAGGTAACCAAACTGTTGAAGAGGTTTCTAACTGAAACTGCCTGTCATGCTATTTACATGATTGCTACCTAGAGAGTTCAGGCAATATACAAATTGGTTAAAACAAATTATTGTTATAATTTTCAAAACACTTAATAGAAAATGTTAAGGTGAATAAGTGAGATTATAGGTGAAATTTTTATGTAAGAAATAAAGTTTGACTACTTTTCAATTACTATGTCCCATTTCTTTGTATGTTTTACATCACATTTTTCTGAAAGCTAAATTCTACTTCGAAAAGATTAAAAATTCTACTAAATAAAAATGGTAAATTAAAATTGTTTAAAATGTAATTAAAATGATTTCTCAATATAGACTAACATAGATGCAAATGTATTCTAGTTTAGATCTATTCAACTTGCAATACTAATATTATTTGTGTCTACGCTCAGTAGTAAAGTGCTGGTACTAAACAGAATTTTTGGAAATTATCAATAGTCTTAATTGTACACTGATAGAAAAATAGAAAGTACTAGACTAAAATGAAAAGAATTGATATATACCATATATAACTGAATCATTTTGCTGTACAGTAGAAATTAACACATTGTAAATCAACTATACTTCAATAAAATAAACTTTTAAAAAACCAAAAAACGAAAGTACTAAAGAAAGAAAAAATATCTGAGAATAAATCTTAACTGTGAATTTGCACCATGTACATTAACTTAATTTCAGCTAATCTGTTGATAATTAGATTAAGCAAATGATTTAATAGCCATATCTATAGTATCTGTCTGTTGGGGAAGGACAACAAAACTTGTTTAATTTTAGGCATGTAGGATATGTTGAGTGTGAGAGGTTTGTGGGATATCCAGATGGAGATATTGAGTGGGCAGCTGGATATAATGGTTTGAAGCTCAAAAGAGACGTCTGGGTAGAAGATAACTTTTGGTAATCATCATGTAGAGTAACTGATGCCATAGGAGTGGGTGAGCTGAATAAAGAATTCTGGGGGATCACTAAAATATAACAGCTGGCAGATAATGAGGAATAACTTCAGAAACCTGAAAAGAAAATAATCAGAATGGTAAAATGAGAACCAGGAAGGAATAGTGTGTTCAAAGCTTTAAAGAAGTTCATCAAGTTATAGTGAACCACTGGATCTGGAAAGCAGAATACTGGCAGTGATATTACCAAGAGCAGTTTCAGAAGATTACTGGAGCTAAAGTGAAATTACTGGCGTAGGTAAGAGAGTTGAGATCAGAGGCATGGATTCCTCATTTATTAAAAACAAACAAAACAAAACAAACAAAAACTGAGTACCTATTTAATGTACCAGGCAGTGAGCTAGGCTACGTTGAGATGCTACGCACTGTGGGGATATACTGATGAGAAGACAGTCCAGACAGCATTTATAAACTGCTAGAGAAGACCGATCATGACTCTATCAGTAAAAGATTTTAACTGCATGCAATAGAACCCTTTGCTTAGTTTCAACCAAAAATGAAATGTTAGATAGTTCACAGAATTGTTGGCATGCTGAAGAAACAGGCTCAGAAACTATGTAATGAAGGAGAAAAGCATGGAAAATGATACCACAGAACTAGTCCAATGAAGACGTTACTGCTGCTGTCACCAAGCTTTAGCTGCTACAACTGGCATCTCACTGGCCCTAAACAAAGGATGGCACCTCCAACCTGAATGTTCTGTTGCCACCCGCCCCCAAAGTTCTACCTACTATAGCCACTGCCAGGAAGAATTCACTGTTGCCTCCACTCATTTGTATCACTAACTCATGAATTCAAAAGTGAGACAGACACTTCAGCTTCGTTAAGTCTAGATCGTACATCATACCCCAGCTACAAGGGAAGCTGAGGGAGTGATTACACAACTTTTCTACTGTGGGAGGGGCTCTGCCTCCTAGTAAGACTCATAAGGTACAGAATTATCCAAACACAAGACGAGGCTCAGATGAAAAGCAGCTATATCAGAGTAAAAATACACACTGGAGTAAGTAAGTAACACTAGCTTAAAAAAAGATGGAAGCTTATTTTTCTCTCACATAAAGGAAATATGGAAGCCAAGAGCCCAGGGCTGATACGGTAGTAAACTACAGTCATAAGGGATCCAGGTCCCTTCTATCTGGCTGCTCTGTTGTCCTCAGTGCCACTCATGACCCAGTATGGCTGCTCAAGTGCCAGTCAGCACATTCACATACTAGTCAGCAGAAGGAGAAAAGGGAAGGGGCAAAGAAGAGTACGTGCCTGCCCTTTAATGATAGTTTTCAGAAATCACACTCAACTTATCTCATTTCCTAAGAATTAATCATAAGGCAAATGGAGCTGTAAAGGAAAAGAGAGAATACAGTCATTGTTATGCAGCAATGTGCCCAGCTAAAAACAAGAATTCTTTTTGCTAAGAAAGAAGGAACGAATGTCTAATGGGAGGAAAATAGCAGCATCAGCCACAGTAGGCCCACAATGAACAACCACTACAATAAGATATGTAATAACAATGAAGAGCAAAGGATTCTGACCTGGCCCAGAAAATAAGGAAGATCTCCTTGGGGAAGATGTATTTAAATGAAAAGTAAAGGATGAGTACTTAGCTGATGGAAAGGTTAGAGGCAGAAAGGAGAGAAGAAGGAGACAGCAGTTAGGGGCGACGGAAACATGTATAAAGGCATGGAATGATACACATGGAAGGAACAGAAAAGTCTCTCGTGGGCTGAAGGCTATAGTAGAGAGTAAGGGGAAGAATGGAGTGAGATAATGCTCGTCAGAAAGGCAGGGTCCCGATTCTGTGAAAGGCCTCTTAAGTTCAGCATCTTGGACTTAATCCTAGGGTGGTATGAAGTCACTGATTAAAGCAACACCGTGCTATAAGCAGATTTGAAATATAGGAGTATCAGTAAGACTGTAGTGTGGAGCCTGGATTAGAGGAGAACAGGTTGGAGGTAGAAAATCAAGATGCAGCTGTAGTTCAGGAGAGAAGTGACAGAGGCCTAGACTGGGGTAGAGGTACTGATGGTAGAAAGAAGTGGCCTTCCACTTTAAGAACTATTCAGAAAGTATAATTGGCAGGCCTGGTAACGGAAAGGATACTGGGAATAAGGGATAAAACTGACTCTCGGGTTTCTAACTTGGATATCTAGACAGAGGGTAGGCATCATTTGCTAAGAGAGAAAATACCAGAGGAAAAGCAATTTTTAGTTCTTGTTTAGAGGAAGGGAATAATTAGTCTCACTTTTAACATTCTGAGTGTGAGGTCTCATTGAAGTATCTCATAGGAATTGTTCAGTATGCTGTTGTTTCTGTCTAAAGCCAGAAAATAGGGGGAATGGATCTAATGTTTTAGAACAATGAGCACTGAAGCCATGGGAGTGAATTCCATGGCTTGAAGATGTACAGTAAGACTAGCAGACAGCTGGGAATAGAGCTCCAGTTAGCCCAATCATTTGAGAGATGGGAAAAGAAAAACTAGGAGACATTTTACCTCCCTTCTCCAAGATTCTAGTTTAACAGAACTGGGGTGAGTCCTAGGAATCCTGGAACTTAAAAAACCCTAACCAATTCTGATATAATGGGTCCAGAGTTTTCTGGCAATCATTGCTGTAGATCTGTGTGTCCCAATGAAATTAATCTCTAGAAATGCTCTAGCGGGGGAAAGAAAAAAAAAGGATTCCTTGGCCAAATTAGTTTAGGAGATGATACTATATCCTGCCCACTATATACCCACCTTCCCTCCTGGAGATTCTCAGCACACAATAGCATATAAAAAGCCCAAGAAGCTCTGTGTTTTGTTAGGTAATCTATGTAACTCTATTGAACAAATTGTTCCTTAACTGTATTGGCTTTGGCATACTTCTATCTTGTAAAACCTAAGAATACTCTGTGATCTGAAAATACTGCTAGAGACTTTTAACAAAATATAGGGAATCACTGTAAACCATGAAGATAATGATAAAAGGTATGGATTAGTAGTGAAGACCCTATAAAAACATGCACATGACATGTAGAAATGATAATGTAGAAAGACGCAAACAGTAGGAATGAAGAAGCTCAAGTAGAAGACATACTTATGGAAATAAATAATAAAATTTGAAAAACTGGTGAGAGATAATAAAGGTAGTTCATAAAAAGCCTTGGATGCTACAAATGCAACCTATCTTTCACCGCCCTGTTTAATGCTATTTTCTCTACAGACTTAATATTATCTGCCTCTATGGACAAGATAATAATAGAAAGAGATGACCATTAGCTTTGGAATGAGAAGTACCTATGTTCACATCCTGATTCTGTCACTTATGAGCTAAGTCAACTAGCCAATATGTGCCTAAAATGTTTCATGAATGTAATAATGAAGGTGATGGTAATAATACTGACTACTACTTATTGATCACTTTCTACATACCAAGCCCTTTACATCCTCAGTTACTATTCACAGATGCTTTAAGATAGGTGGAATCATCCTAATTTTATAGGTAATGAAACTGAGGGTCAGTGAATGTAAGCAATTTTTCTAAGATTTTGAGAGGTCATTTTGAATATCAAGAGGAATAAGATGTAAATGAAGTATTCTGAAGGCTGTAAAGTGCCATACAAATTTTAAGCACTATTAAATAAAAATGTACATATATACCTTTGTTATTTGTGTACACATGCTTATTAATCTTTCTTACAAAGACTGCTCTTAGTAATACCATTTATCAAGGTTTGAGAAATGGTAACCTCAGTTCCTCAGGAACTAAACACTGATTGACAGCTTCTTTCTACTGTGTTATTTCAAAACCAGATACTTAGTGTTACTACTATTTTGGGAAGTTCTGATGAGTCAAATGCTTTAACCTAAATGATAATTCAGTTTAAATAAATAAAGGGTCATGTTTCTATTAGAATATTAACTAACTAGATGGTAATACCCTTACTCCAGTATACTCTCTAGACACATCCCCAGGAATGATTAATTATAGTTAAATACAGTTTTCTAATTAAAAGAATAAATGGTGAAGTCCTATTGAGGTAAAAGACATTTTATAGCCATAAAGGATTAGTATTCCAGTGTCTGAAATAAAGGATGACCTAGGGACTTGACTGGACTATTTCGGGTTCAGTGCTATGGGAAACCCACCTTATCTCAAAAAGCTTTAACTTTTAACGTGTCTTTGATCTGAAACAGCTCTTTGTATGTCTCTCTCCATGGCTGGTGGTATTTGATCACATAGACCCTATGTGTTCTTCCATAGGCACCAAGTGATTTGCCTGTAAAAGTGCCAGTTACCGGGGTTTCCCTGGTGGCACAGTGGTTGAGAGTCCGCCTGCTGATGCAGGGGACACAGGTTCGTGCCCCGGTCTGGGAAGATCCCACAGGCCGCAGAGCGGCTAGGCCGGTGAGCCATGGCTGCTGAGCCTGAGTATCCAGAGCCTGTGCTCCTCAACGGGAGAGGCCACAACAGTGAGAGGCCTGCATACCGCAAAAAAAAAAAAAAGTGCCAGTTACCAAGATAAGGGGCTGGGGATACAAAAATGAATAAGATATAACATCTATCTTCAAGGAACACTCAGTCTCATAGGGAAGACACTATTACCATTGAGATTACTAACCAATATAAATTTTATTTTATATTCTTGGTTTTCTAGATTAAACAGAAAAGTCAAATGGTATAACTCATTCTCTACTTCCAATTTGGACATCAAATTTTATAAAACAAAACAAAAAGGATTTTTTAAAAAAATTGAAAGGCTAAAAGGCAAATCCTATCATGCCATTATATTTTAAGCAGGGAAACTTGCTTAAAATCTTTCAAGAGCTTCCAAATATAATTAGAATAAAAACCAAACTCATTACCATTTGATCTTGCCTTAGATACTTTTGATCTCATTTCATATTACTCTCCCCTTTGCTCACTAAAGTCCATCCATAAGCCGGAATAGAAAACCACTCCTGCTTTAGGACCTTTTCTGATCATTCAATCAAAAGCAAAATCCACATGTCCCTGTCCCTGCCTTGCTTATCACATACCCCAGTTCATTTCTTAAGGGCATTTCTCATTATCTGACAGAATATTGTTTATCTATTTGTTTATTTTGTGCCTCCCTCTTCTAAAATCAGAATGCCATGACATCTCACACCAATTAGTTTCAAAAAGACAAGGGGTAACAAATGTTGGCAAGGATGTGGAGAAAAGGGAACCCTTGTGCATTGTTGGTGGGAATGTAAATTGGTGCAGCCACTGTGGAAAACAATATGGAGATTCCTCAAAAAATTAAAAATAGAATTATTATGTGATCCAGCAATTCTACTTCTGGGTATATATCCAAAGGAAATGAAATGAGTATCTCAAAGAGTTATCTGTACTCCCATGTTTATTGCGGCATTAGCCAAGATATGGAAACAATCTTAAGTGTCCATTGATGGATAATGAATAAAAAAGATGTAGTACATATATATTCAATGAAATATTATTCAGCCATGACAAAGAAGGAAATCCTGCCATTTGCAACAACACTGATGGTCCTTAAGGGCATTATGCTAAGCGAAATAAGTCAGGCAGAAAAAGATGATACTGCATGATCTCAATTAATATGTGGAATCTAAAAAAGCCAAACTCATAGAAACAGAGTAGAATGGTGATTGCCAGGGAGTGGTGGATGGGGAAAATGGAACATGTTGGTCAAAGTATAAATTTCCAGTTGTAAGATAAATAAGTTCTGGGAACTTAATGTACTGCAGAGTTAGCAATACTGTATTATATACTTGAAAATTGCTAAGAAAGTAGATCTTAAATGTTCTCACTACAAAAAAATAAGTAATTATGTGATGTGATGGAGTGTTAACTAATCCTACTGTGGTAATCATTTCCCAATACATTTATGTGCCAAATCATAATATTATACACATTAAACTCACACAATGTTCTATGTCAATTATATCTCAATAAAGCTGGCAGAAAAGATTAAAATACCATGAGAGAACTGTATCTTTTACATCTTGCTTATCACAGTATCTCAGCACTTAGAATAATACCAGGAACATAGTAGGTGCTCAACAAATATTTGTCAGTGAATCATAAAAGGACTGAGTGGTTGAGCTAGGATTCAAATCCAGGACGGTTGGGTGCCCATCCTTAGAGCTTGCCAATTGTATCAGAGAGCTTGTGAGGACAAGATTGGATCTGACTTATTTTTCATATCTTCCATATCCCCTAGTACACTGCTGTATGTAAAATATCCTATAAATATATACTTACTGAATAAAATAACATTTAGATTTCATACTCTAAGTTCTTAGGTACTAGACTAACAAACAAAAACAGTATGTGAGTATCTGTAGGTACAGAACCAATTCACACTATTTCTTCTTCCCAGAACACATCTCTAATCCCATCCCTTCCTTCTTCTATTAAAAAATTCTTACCTTGTTTTCAAGAACCACAACTTGGTTTTTTTTTTCAGTCTTTCCCAGCACTGAAAGAAATAGTTAGACATACAACTTCTGAATTCTCATAGCAATTTTTTCCTACGCTTATTATGCCTGATTTTTTCCACAAGACTGTGAGTTAAGTCAAGGACCTGAATCCAACCCTTTTTTTCTTCCCTTATCACCCCTTCCTTCTCTCTTTTTTCTTTTCCCTTTTTTCCTCTCTCTCCCTCATTCTCCGTTTCTTCTCTCCCTTCCCTTCTTTTATTTTTAGGTGATTAAGGAGAGAGGTTTAAAATGCTTTTAAAATATGAACATCTACAGATAGCATCATCCACCAGAGGGCAGAGAGTAGAAGCAAGAAAAACTACAATCCTGCAGCCTGTGGAACAAAAACCACATTAACAGAAAGATACACAAGATGAAAAGGCAGAGGGTTATGTACCAGATGAAGGAACAAGATAAAACCCCAGAAAAACAACTAAATGAAATGGAGATAGGCAACCTTCCAGAAAAAGAATTCAGAACAATGATAGTGAAGATGATCCAGGACCTCGGAAAAAGAATGGAGGCAAAGATCGAGAAGATGCAAGAAATGTTTCACAAAGACCTAGAAGAATTAAAGAACAAACAAACAGAGATGAACAATACAGTAACTGAAATGAAAACTACAACAGAAGGAATCAATAGCAGAATAGCTGAGGCAGAAGAATGGATAAGTGACCTGGAAGACAGAATGGTGGAATTCACTGCTGCTGAACAGAATAAAGAAAAAAGAATGAAAAGAAATGAAGACAACCTAAGACACCTCTGGGACAA
Source organism: Mesoplodon bidens (assembly GCF_964165515.1). NCBI lineage: Eukaryota > Metazoa > Chordata > Mammalia > Artiodactyla > Ziphiidae > Mesoplodon > Mesoplodon bidens. Next base: position 49,192,629 of record NC_138160.1, on the reverse strand, counting down.
CAATAAACGCAACAACATTCGCATTATAGGGGTCCCAGAAGGAGAAGAGAGAGAGAAAGGACCAGAGAAAATATTTGAAGAGATTATAGTCAAAAACTTCCCTAACATCGGAAAGGAAATAGCTATGCAGGTCCAGGAACTGCAGAGAGTCCCATACAGGATAAACCCAAGGAGAAACATGCCAAGACACACAGTGATCAAATTGGAAAATATTAAAGACAAAGAAAAATTATTGAAAGCAACAAGGGAAAAACAACAAATAACATACAAGGGATCTCCCATAAGTTAACAGCTGATTTCTCAGCAGAAACTCTACAAGCCAGAAGGCAGTGGCATGACATATTTAAAATGATGAAAGGGAAGAATCTACAACCAAGATTACTATACCCAGCATGGATCTCATTCAGATTCAGTGGAAAAATTAAAATCTTTAAAGACAAGCAAAAGCTAAGAGAATTCAGCATCACCAAACCAGCTCTACAACAAATGCTAAAGTAACTTCTCTAAGTGGGAAAAACAAGAGAAGAAAAGGACCTACAAAAACAAACCCCAAAAAATTAAGAAAATGGTAATAGGAACATATATATCAATAACTACCTTAAATGTGAATGGATTAAATGCTCCAATCAAAAGACACAGGCTTGCTAAATGGATACAAAAACAAGCCCAGGGGCTTCCCTGGTGGCAAAGTGGTTGAGAGTCCGCCAGCCTTTGCAGGGGACACGGGTTTGTGTCCCAGTCCGGGAAGATACCACATGCCGCAGAGCAGCTGGGCCTGTGAGCCATGGCCGCTGAGCCTGCACGTCCAGAGCCTGTGCTCTGCAATGGGAGAGGCCACAACAGTGAAAGGCCCGCGTACTGCAAAAAAAAACAAAAAACAAAAACAAAAACAAGGCCCATATATATGCTGTCTACAAGAGACCCACTTCAGACCTAGGGACACATACAGACTGAAAGTGAGGGGATGGAAAAAGATATTCCATGCAAATGGAAATCAAAAGAAAGCTGGAGTAGCAGCATCAGATAAAATAGACTTTAAAATAAAGAATGTTACAAGAGACAAGGAAGGACACACATAATGATCAAGAGATAAATCCAAGACGAAGATATAACAATTATAAATATATATGCACCCAACATAGGAGCTCTTCAATACGTAAGGCAACTGCTAACAGCTATAAAACTGGAAGTCCACAGTAACACAATAATAGTGGGGGACTTTAACACCTCCCTTACACCAATGAACAAATCATACAAACAGAAAATTAATAAGGAAACACAAGCTTTAAATAACACAATACACCAGATATATTTAATTGATATTTATAGGACATTCCATCCCAAAACAGGTTACACTTTCTTCTCAAGTGCACACGGAACATTCTCCAGGATAGATCACATCTTGGGTCACAAATCAAGCCTCAGAAAATTTAAGAAAATTGAAATCGTATCAAGCATCTTTTCTGAACACAATGCTATGAGACTAGAAATCAATTACAGGGGGAAAAATGTAAAAAACAAAAACACATGGAGGCAAAACAATACATTACTAAATAACCAAGACCACTGAAGAAACCAAAGAGGAAATCAAAAAATACCTAGAGACAAATGACAATGAAAACACGACGATCCGAAACCTATCGAATGCAGCAAAAGCAGTTCTAAGAGGGAAGTTTATAGCAATACAAGCCTACCTCAAGAAACAAGAAAAATCTCAAATAAACAATCTAACCTTACACCTAAAGGAAGTAGAGAAAGAACAAACAAAACCCAAAGTTAGCAGAAGGAAAGAAATCATAAAGATCAGAGCAGAAATAAATGAAATAGAAACAAAGAAAACAGCAAAGATCAATAAAACTAAAAGCTGGTTCTTTGAGAAGAAAATCAAAATTTATAAACCATTAGCCAGACTCATCACGAAAAAAAGGGAGAAGACTCAACTCAATAGAATTAGATATGAAAAAGGAGAAGTAACAACTGACACTGCAGGAACACAAAGGATCATGAGAGATTACTACAAGCAACTATATGCCAATAAAATGGACAACCTGGAAGAAATGGACAAATTCTTAGAAAAGCACAACCTTCTGAGACTGAACCAGGAAGAGAGAGAAAATATAAACAGACCAATCATAAGCACTGGAATTGAGACTGCAATTAAAAATCTCCCACCGGGGCTTCCCTGATGGCGCAGTGGTTGGGAGTCCACCTGCCGATGCAGGGGACGCGGGTTCGTGCCCCGGTCTGGGAGGATTCCACGTGCCGGGGAGAGGCTGGGCCCGTGAGCCATGGCCACTGGGCCTGTGCATCCGGAGCCTGTGCTCCGCAACGGGAGAGGCCACAACAGTGAGAGGCCCACGTACAGCAAAAAAAAAAAAAAAAAAAAAATCTTCCACCAAACAAAAGCCCAGGACCAGATGGCTTCACAGGCGAATACTATCAAACATTTAGAGAAAAGCTAACACTTATCCTTCTCAAACTCTTCCAAAATATAGCAGAGGGAGGAAGACTCCCAAACTCATTCAACAAGGACACCATCACCCTGATACCAAAACCAGACAAAGATGTCACAAAGAAAGAAAACTACAGACCAATATCACTGATGAACATACATGCAAAAATCCTGAACAAAATACTAGCAAACAGAATACAACAACACATTAAAGAGATCATACACCATGATCAAGTGGGATTTATCCCAGGGATGCAAGGATTCTTCAATATAGGCAAATCAGTGTGATACACCATATTAACAAATTGAAGAAAAAAAACCATACGATCATCTCAATAGATGCAGAAAAAGCTTTTGACAAAATTCAACACACATTTATGATAAAAACCCTCCAGAAAGTGGGCATAGAGGGAACCTACCTCAACATAATAAAGGCCATATATGACAAACCCACAGCAAACATCATTCTCAGTGGTGAAAAACTAAAAGCATTCCCTCTAAGATCAGGAACGAGACAAGGATGTCCACTCTCACTACTATTATTCAACACAGTTTTGGAGGTCCTAGCCACAGCAATAAGAGAAGAAAAAGAAATAAAAGGAATACAAATTAGAAAAGAAGAAGTAAAACTGTCACTGTTTGAAGATGACATGATACTATACATAGAGAATCCTAAAGATGTGACCAGAACACTACTAGAGCTAATCAATGAATTTGGTAATGTTACAGGATACAAAATTAATGCATAGAAATCTCTTGCATTCCTATACATTAATGATGAAAAATATGAAAGAGAAATTAAGGAAACACTCCCATTTACCACTGCAACAAAAAGAATAAAATACCTAGGAAGAAACCTACCTAGGGAGACAAAAGACCTGTATGCAGAAAACTATAAGACACTGATGAAAGAAACGAAAGATGATACAAACAGATGGAGAGATATGCCATGTTCTTGGATTGGAAGAATCAATATTGTGAAAATGACTATACTACTCAAAGCAATCTACAGATTCAATGCAATCCCTATCAAATTACCAATGGCATTTTTTACAGAACTGAACAAAAAAACTTAAAATTTGTATGGAGACACAAAAGACCTCGAATAGCCAAAGCAGTCTTGAAGGAAAAATGTGGAGCTGGAGGAATCAGACTCCCTGACTTCAGATTATACTACAAAGCTACAGTAATCAAGACAGTATGGTACTGGCACAAAAACAGAAATATAGATCAATGCAACTGGATAGAAAGCCCAGAGATAAACCCATGCACCTATGGTTAACTAATCTATGACAAAGGAGGCAAGGATATATAATGGAGAAAAGACAGTCTCTTCAATGAGTGGTGCTGGGAAAACTGGACAGCTACATGTAAAAGAATGAAATTAGAACACTACCTAACACCATACACAAAAATAAACTCCAAATGGATTAGACTTAGATGTAAGACCAAACACTACAAAACTCTTAGAGAAAAACACAGGAAAAACACTCTTTGACATAACTCACAGCAAGATCTTTTTTGATCCACCTCCTACAGTAATGGAAATAAAAACAAAAATAAACAAATGGGACGTAATGAAACTTAAAAGCTTTTGCAAAGGAAAGGAAACTACAAACAAGACGAAAAGACAACCTTCAGAATGGGAGAAAATATATGCAAACGAGTCAACAGACAAAGGATTACTCTCCTAAATATATAAACAGCTCATGCAGCTCAATATTAAAAAAAAAAAAAACCAATCCAGGAACGGGCAGAAGACCTAAATAGACATTTCTCCAAAGAAGATATACAGATGGCCAAGAAGCACATGAAAAGATGCTCAACATCACTAATTATTAGAGAAATTCAAATCAAGACTACAGTGAGGTATCACCTCACACCAGTTAGAATGAGCATCATCAGAAAATCTACAAACAACAAATGCTGGAGAGGGTGGAGGAAAGGGAACCCTCTTGCACTGTTGGTGGGAATGTAAATTTATACAGCCACTATGGAGAACAGTATGGAGGTTCCTTAAAAAACTGAAAATAGAATTACCGTATGACCCAGCAACCCCAGTACTGGGCATATACCCAGAGAAAACTATAATTCAAAAAGACACATGCACCCCAATGTTCATTGCAGCACTATTTACAATAGCCAGGTCATGGAAGCAACCTAAATGCCCATTGACAGGTGAGTGGTTAAAGAAGATGTGGTACACATATACAATGGAATATTACTCAGCCATAAAAAGGAATGAAATCTGGTCATTTGTAGAGACGTGGATGGATCTAGAGACTGTCATACAGAGTGAAGTTAGTCAGAAAGAGAAAAACAAATATCATATATTACCACATATATGTGGAACCCAGAAAAATGGTACAGATGAACTGGTTTGCAGGGCAGATATTGAGACACAGATGTAGAGAACAAACGTATGGACACCAAGGGGTGAAAGCAGCGGGTTGTGGGTGGTGGTTGTGTGATGAATTGGGAGATTGGGATTGACATATATACACTTATATGTATAAAATGGATAACTAGTAAGAACCTGCTGTATAAAAAATAAATAAAATAAAATTCAAAAAAATAAATAAAAATAAAAAAACAAACAACCCAATCCAAATATGGGCAGAAGACCTAAACAGACATTTCTCCGGAGAAGACATACAGATGACCAAGAAACACATGAAAAGCTACTCACCATCACTAATTATTAGAGAAATGCAAATCAAAACTACAATGAGATATCACCTCACACCAGTTAGAATGGGCATCATCAGAATATCTACAAACAACAAATGCTGGAGAGGGTGTGGAGAAAAGGGAACCCTCTTGCACTGTTGGTGGGAATGTATATTGATACAGCCACTATGGAGAACAGTATGGAGGTTCTTTAAAAAACTGAAAATACAATTACCGTATGACCCAGCAATCCCACTACTGGGCATATACCCAGAGAAAACTATAATTCAAAAAGACACATGCACCCCAATGTTCACTGCAGCACTATTTACAATAGCCAGGTCATGGAAGCAACCTAAATGCCCATTGACAGGTGAATGGTTAAAGAAGATGTGGTACATATATACAATGGAATATTACTCAGCCATAAAAAGGAATGAAATTTGGTCATTTGTAGAGACGTGGATGCATCGAGAGACTGCCATGCAGAGTGAAGTAAGTGAGAAAGAGAAAAACAAATATCATATATTACCACATATATGTGGAACCTAGAAAAATGGTACAGATGAACCGGTTTGCAGGGCAGAAATTAAGACACAGATGTAGAGAACAAACGTATGGACACCAAGGGGAGAATGCGGCAGGGGGTGGGGGGGTGGTGATGAACTGGGAGATTGGGATTGACCTGTATACACTAATATGTATAAAATGGATACGAACCTGCTGTATAAAAAATAAATAAAATAAAATTTAAAAATTAAAAAAAATGAACATCTATAGTCCTAAAATTACAAGAAATTATAATCCTTCAAATGATGTGACTATGTCTTAAATGCCAACTAGTTACATTTCTCCAAGAAAACTGTCCATAGGGTAGACTGTGACAAATTAAAACATTCCCAATGAAGCTGAGACAATAATAACAGTTTAATAGGAGAATTTCTAGGATCATGAGATCCCAAGGAACTCAAATACTAGATTTAAATTTATTTGACCTCCCATAAATACACAAAAGCATATATAAAATTTCATATTATTATAGCTAAAAAACATCTAAGATATGAAATCTTTTAGTTCTGATGTTTAACACTCTCAAGAATGCTCTTTTACTCCCTTATGGGATATTCCACTGGATTTCACAATCACAGCTTTTGAAATACTCCATATATTGAGTATTCTACAGTTGGTTATCCATTATATAAAAGACTTTGTACAATAAGAACACATCAATTTCAGTTTTAAAGTATTTCTCTTTACATTCAGTAGCATAATATATCATTGGTATATAGTACTCTAACTTACTCATTTGATTTGATCCACAGGAGATCATGTTTGCTACAGGAAGGTACATAAGACATAGGAAGGTAAAAGGGATATGTGTAAGCCAACAGCATGGAAAAAGAGAAAAAAATAAAAAGCAGTAAGAACAGAAAAACTTAGTGAACACAGGCATGAAGGATAAACAACATAGATGAAAACTACCCAATATACCTCAAAAGGGCTATGAGGGCACAAATATTTTACAGGATAGAAAAGTAAGTGGTGGTCATTACTATAATATAAACCATCATATAATATCTTCAAGAAAACAAGAAAGGGTACAGGGTGTCAGAGATGTTTATTATCAACGCAGACACTATGAAGAAACCCAGGTATCTAGAATAATTTTTTTCTAGGGCTTAGCAGAGCTGAAGTTTTAGGGTATTGCTATGTCTATTTTACATTGTCACAAAAATTATTTTAACCTGATCGTGCTGCTTCAAGGATATAACCTTTCATTTGCGAGACAGGATCTTGTTTAATTCACTGCACCTAAAATTTTTACCTGGTCCATAAACAGAAAGGGCTTTTTTTGAGGGGGCTAATTTAAATTGAAATATTAATAACAGAAAGAAATCTTTCTGCCATTTTAGCAATAAAACTTATTTGAGGCAATATTCTTAGTTCTTTAGGTAAAGAGTTAAAAACTTTACAGACAGTATATTCCAAAGCCCTCCTTATCCAATTTCCTAAAGTACAGAATGATCAATAAAAATCAGCCTGTAATGGTATCTTCCAGACATCAATTGGAAAGAGTCTGTGTTCAATGGGATTCCAAATAGTACTGCCAGACGTTTACTCTTATAGAAAGAGAATGCTATGTTTGCATTGTTCTGTTAATAGCATAATAACAAGTATGTTTACTGTAGGATCAGAAATGGACAGAAAAAAATACATAATAAAGCAGTGAATGGTAGACAGCCATTCATACTCTACTGGTCTACAGTTACTAGAGAGAAGAAAGAGTAAGTCCTATAATCTTAGGCAGCTATAAAAAAGAATACTCTCTTGTTAAAGCTCAAGAGAATCTGAAGAGGGAATAAAAGAGAAAAAAGTCAAACAGATTATGCTGTCAATTTTAGTTGTCATAATGTGCTTCAGAGATAAAACATTCCTCTGAATGGCAATTGAACAGATGGAAATTTTCATTTTTGGTTAACTGGATGGAAAAATTGGACCAGTACCTAAAATGACATTGAAATGAAGCTCAAATCCCCTCCCACAAGAAGGAAACAGATGCATCACTCCAGATACAAAATAAATTATTGAACAGTGCATATATTATATTGGCATCATTGTATCCAACTGTACATCTGCACAATGTTTTAGTCTCCTGGTGAGAGGACAGACATTTCTGAAAGGGAAAATAGGCAACTAGTGGAGTGAATCAGATAAGTATACCATTTGGGTAAGAAAAGCCAAACAACACTTCACTGAATTTTAAGTTATTCATGCTGAGATGAAAAAAGAACCATAAAGTATACTGATTCCAATGCCCTTGAACTTATACATTGATTTAAATGTAGTAGATTTAGAAACATAAAACCACATTTTCAAGACTTTTATAATCTTCAATCAGAATGAATAATATATATGTATATATATATATGACTACTTAAGACTCTAAAGAAGTTAGGGTTGAATACCCACCTCGCTTGAGTTGACAGAAGTGAGTGACATACTAAACTAAAGCTACATTCCTTATCTCAAACTATGACTAGAGAGGATTCACAGAATAGGTAACACAAATCAGACTTATTTGATAATTTAAAGTTAATAACTGATCCCGTGAGTTGTGAACTAAGGAAATGGGGTGATGAACTCCTTTTTACTCTTTTATAAGTCTCAATTCCACTTTCTGACAATACTGTCCTTTTTGGTACTTTCCCACTGCTTTCCTAGCCAGCTCTCGACAGAGCTTATCCATGCAGGCAGCTTACACCATCCTACACTTGCACCACAGTCTTCCTATCAATCCTTTCCATTCTTTCCCAACTCATTAAATCCTCAGTCCAGCTGCAGAGAAAATATGAGATACCAGCTTTAGAGGGTAGGTAAGCAAGCAGGTTGTTATTTTGTTTTAAGGTATAATCTCGGTTGGCACTGGGCCAGCAACACTCCTGCATTCTAAGGTGACTGTATACGGTCTGATCAGGGGATGCAGATGATGCCTGAGGATGCCAGCAGAATAAATTCTGAGGTTAGAACCTAAAAGGGAAAGAGGCAAAAGGAAAAATGTCTCTAACGTAAAAAGATTTTATAGTTAAATAACAGAAATTCTGACTTCTTTTTATTTATTCAGTCATTCATCACAATGTAATGAGATTTTCCAAAGATCTAAAGTGATAGGGACTTCCCTGGTGGCGCAATGGTTAAGAATCCGCCTGCCAATGCAGGGGACATGGCTTTGAGCCCTGGTCCAGGAAGTTCCCACATGCTGAAGAGCAACTAAGCCCGTATGCCACAGCTACTGAACCTGCGCTCTAGAGCCCATGAGCCACAACTACTGAGCCCATGTGCCACAACTACTGAAGCCCACATGCCTAGAGCCCGTGCTCCACAAAAAAGAGAAGCCATCGCAATGAGAAGCCTGTGCGCCACAACTAGAGAAAGCCTGCGCATAGCAACAAAGACCCAATGAAGCCAAAAATAAATAAATAAATATTTAAAAATAATAATAAAGTGATAGAATATTTTATCAGATACGACTTCCAATCAAACTATATTTAGCAAGGATTCACTATCTTGAAGACCGACTGAAATATGTCTCACAAGACTACTAATACAGCACAGGTGAGAAAAATAAGTTCAGTGCCAGCCCTACAAAATACTAATGGAGAGCGGATATCATGGGCACAATGAATTATGAGTCTGTACTGGTGTATAGTATTCACAATGGTATTCCCTCCAGAAATAAAGTTGCAGAGGGAAGTCATTCTTTGCATTCTCCCCATCATTTTTAAACACAAGCAAATGTGAAGCAGAGCTCATTAAAGATATAGAAAGACAAATATAACTTAAAAGTAAAAGTATAAGGAGGTTGGGTCCATCTGGACTTATTAGAGAAAAGCCTTGAGGGGAATAACTGGGAATATGGGATAGGAGAAATAGTTAGAAGGTAATTGGGAAAGGGGAACTCAAGTTGGCTCCCTCCCTACGGTGTTTCTGCCAAGGAAGGAGATAAGAATAGAACCTTCGGGAATAGTATCATGTGGTGGCTGGATGCCCAAAGAGAGGCTGTTGCTAGAAAAAGGCCATGGTATAATATGGTAATGATTCACAGAAGAATAAGAAAAAGAAGTGGACCAGGAGTCATCAATATTTTGTTCCTCTGACTCATCCTGATGCTCTATGTTTCCAGCCACTGTATTACCCACTCTCTGTTAGCTGTATCTCTGTCATTCTGTAATCATTCTTAAATAAATATTAGCAGAGATTTAATTTAAAAGATAAACTAAAACAAACGGTTTCACAAAATATTTTATATTTTCAGATGTTTTATGGTCACTGGTCATGGGACTAACAGAGGAGACTGATGGATCATCACCAAGGAGCCAGGTGAAAACTTCTAATCCAGAGGGCAAGAAAACAGGTAGGAGAGTCCTAGGTCTTCTTAAATGAGGACAGAAACAGCACGAAAAGGGCTAACCTAAAGGAAGCAGTGTGTTCTCATTTGAAGTTAAGTCTACCTCTATCTGCATTCCATTGTCATTAGAGACAGATACTTATTTTGATTCTTATTTTGATAGATTCTTATTATGAGATTCTTAATATGAGATTCTTATTATTCTTATTATAAGAATCTTCTTATGAAGATTCTTATTTTGATATCCATGTGTTTTCTTATCAAACACAATAACAGCATATCATTTACTGACTTTAAACATGAAGTAAGCTAATTTATGAATAAAGCATTTTTAATATGGTTTAGAACATGTTTAAACATAACCTTTGAATAAACAGTAAGTACATACAGAAACTCTGGCAAGTCTGACTGGAGGCTGGATTTACCTAAGTGTAAAGCCTCAAACGGGGCAGAGAAAAGCCAAAGTGCTATTAATGAAACCATATGTGGCAAATGAACATTAAATCTACTCATCTCTCATTGAAAAGGAGCACTAGAGACTAAAGCTCTTTTAATCCCTTTGTTCATCTTTTTTGTTGGGCAGATGATTAGCACATTTTCAATGCTGACAAATTACATACTCTGTTAAGCACTGGATCCGTCAACACTGTGAAGATTATGCTCTTCAGCAATCATTTACAACAATTTTAATGTTTTCCTTCTATCATGTTGTCTTCTACTATTTTTTATTTTTCCCCATCAAAAATCATTATGCAAATTTCAGCCATAAAGAAATAAATTCTCTCAATCTGGAATTCTAAACATTGTTAGCTTTTCTGTAAAAGGGAAAGAATAGAAACAAACACCACTTCATCCAAAAAGGTAAAATAATAGTGCATCTAGTTTTTCGAGAACTTCCTTTAAATAGTTCCAGAATAAGTACTCTGGCTTCACAGCAAACATATTTCAAAATACACTGTATTTGAAGATGCTGATATTAACAGCATTATCCCTGTGTACTAGTGTAACTAGTTAGCTTTTTTAAAAAAAATTGAGGTGAAATTCACATAAGATAAAATTAACTATTTTTTTCATTTTATTTTTTAAATTAATTCTTATTGGAGTATAGTTGCTTTACAATGTTGTGTTAGTTTCTGCTGTACAGCAAAGTGAATCAGCTATACGTATACATATATCCCTTCTTTTTTGGATTTCCTTCCCATTTAGGTCACCACAGAGCATTGAGTAGAGTTCCCTGTGCTACACAGTAGGTTCTCATTAGTTGTCTATAAAATTAACTATTTTAAAGTGCACAATTCAGTGGCATTTAGTACATTCAAAATGTTGTGAAAACACCCTGTCTAGTTCCAAAACATTTTCATCACCCCAAAAGAAAACCCAGTAACCATTAAACAGTCACTCCCTGTTCTCCCCTTTCCCTAGCCCCAGCAATCTGTTTTCTGTTTCAATAGATTTACCTATTTTGGATATTTTCATATAAATGGAATCATACAATATGTGACCTTTCTTGTCTAGATTCTTTTATGTAGCACATTAATATGTTCACAAGGTCATCCATGTTGTAGCATTTATCAGTACTTCATTTCTATTTATGGATGAGTAATATTCACAAGTTGTTTTTCTATTCATCTACTGATGAACATTTGGGTTGTTTTCACCCTTTGGCTACTGTGAATAGTGCTATCAACATTTGTGTACAAGTATTTCAGTACCTGTATCAATTCTTCTGCATATATACTTAGGAGGAGAATTGCTGGATCATATGGTAATTCTATGTTTAACTTTTTGAGAACTATCAAACTGTCTTCCAGAGAAGCTGCACCATTTTATATTCCTACCAGCAAAGTAGAAGGGTTCTAATTTCTTCCTATCTTTGCCATCACTGTTTATTTTTCATTTTTTTGATTACAGTCATCCTAGTGGTTATGAAGTGGTATCTTACTGTTTTAATTTGCATTTCTCTAATGAATAACGATGTTAAGCATCCATTCATGTGCTTGTTGGTCATTTGTAAATCTTCTTTGGAGAAATGTCTATTCAAATCCTTCGCCCATTTTAAAATGTGGTTATTACTTTTTTGTTTTAAATACTAGACCCTTATCAGATGTATAGTTTGTAAATGTTTTCTCCCATTCTGTAGGCTGACTTTTCACTTTGTTAATGTCTTTTGATAAATGAAAAGTTTTTAATTTTGAAGTCCAATTTATCCATTTTTTCTTTTGTTGACTGTGCTTTCAGTGTCGTATCTAAGAATCCACTGCAAAATCCAAGGTCATAAAGATTTACCCCTGTGTTTTCTTCTAGGAGATTTATAGTTTTAGTGCCTACATTTAGACAGCTGATCCATTTTGAGTTAATTTTTGTATGTGATGTGAAGGGGAAGACCAACTTCATGCTTTCGTATGTGGATATCTAATTGTCTCAGCACCATTTGTTAAAGAAACTATTCTTTCCCCCACTGAGCGGTCTTAGCACCTTTGTTACTAATAATTGGCCATGGATGTATGAGTTTATTTCTGACTTCCAGTTCTATTCTATTGGTCTATAGTTATCTATTTGAACTGTATACTTCTCTACATGCTCAAAGCATAAATACAAAAGAGCTTGGATAAGAAACACTACTCTAAGATCTTTTAACTTGACTTAAAGTTTCCCCCTATACGGGGAAACTATACTCAGGTATAACTGAGTTATATCTTTGGTAGGGATGATACCCTGAACTGGCACTGATTTTAAGCACCCTCTTCCTGGAGCTGACATGAGGAATGACAGAGATTCCTTAGATTCTTGCAAATCAATTTGAGGCACTCCTTATCGTAAATGTATGTGGTATTGAGCTAGCACTACCAACCTTCCTCTTTGTGTAGCTAGCTCATCATTACTGGGAGGAGAAAGGGTGATAAAAAAGGGAAAAGGTGACGAAAAGAAGGCACAGCTTCTATTCTCAGGAGATCTGTAGAATAGATCTTGTTAGCAACAGCTAATAAACTTGGGCCAAGTGACCAAGAAGCCAGTTTACCAAATACTTATAAGCATCTGCAGTGATTACTAGTAACCACACAGCCACAAATACTGTAAAGATTTCATTGGAAATTGTGTGAATGCTTGGTGTTTGCCGCAAATGACACACGTGTTCTCTTGATTTATTAAGGAAACAGACATGGAAATGGGCAAATGAAGGAAGTGAAGGGGTAAAATACTGTTTTATGTTAGTTCCAAAAATGTTTTTTGAACTTACTTTTAAGACTCATTTTTAGATAGTTTTATAGAAGAAAAGTCTCAGGAATTATTTTTAAAAAGTACAGGGGAAAAGTACAGGAAACAAACAATATAGGAAATTATTTTTCCTTGTTTTATTCTCACTAATATTCTAGTAGCAAAAATATAACTTAGCTAGCCCTGACCTACCAAGTCCACAGTTCTCAACAATGAACACTGTTAATGGATTTATTTACAACACACAGTACAATGACATTAAAAGGTAGGCAGAGGGTCATAAATTTTAAAATTGTGGTACGATCATGGAAATAGCCATCATTTTTACTTTTAAGAGGGAGGGAGGTAGCCTCTTTGGGGCCAAATATACCATTAGAATTAGATGGTGCTTGAACTTTACTCATGAGATATTGGAAGTCTGCTTCTTTCCTCATATCAGCCAGAAAAGCAGAACACTTAAGAGCAATGGAAGAATTGGTCATCTGGCTGGTAGCTATCAGCCCTTGTATTAGGTACTGTGATAATACTACTACCATGCAAAAGCTGTACTCCAGAGTGCCCCAGGATCTAATAATCTCACTTCCTTACATGAGAGGCTCTCTGAATTTATAAGGAATATCTTCTGAAAGGCTGTACATAAGAAATTTTCTACCATCTGATAAATCATAGCTAGGTGATGAGGGTCATATGAGAGGGAAATATGACTTATTTCATCAACCTCTTTTAGGTGGTATATTCCTTAGCACATCTTCTCTTCTTTCTCTCCATGTCTCAACAGGGAAGTACTAAGGATACATAACACTGAGCTAGAAAAACAAGAGTCCAGAGTAGCCTGAACTGGGAAGATCAACTTAAAGGGGTTGGGGGGCGGAGTGGGGCAGGGAGAGTGGAAGGGCTCCTTTCTAAACTAACCACGCTTGCTTAACTCAGATATCAGTCACTTAGAGCAGCGCTTCTCAAACTTTAGTATGCATGTGAATCACCTGTGGATCTTGTAAAAATGAATATTCTAATTCAGTAGGTCTGGGATGGCATCTGAGATTCTACAGATTGTATCTGACAAAGAGAAAGGTGATTTTCAGGGAGACACTACCAGGACTCTGAACAAAACTGCGAAGTCTATGTCGACCATTCTACTTCCTTTCCCAAATGTCCCCCCCCCCATTTTACGGTTCCTCATTCCTTCTGTATCTAAAAAGTCTTCCACCTCATAGATATAAGCCTCTCAAGTAAGACAGAGGGATATCTCTCACCTTAACCTTCTAAAACAACTCCCAATTTAACTGCCCTTTGGTCCAATGTGTTATTGGATTAAAGCATACTGTTATCCTTAATGGTTAAAGCAATACAGACTAAAATGAGAACTAATGATAACTTTGCTCCTCCAAAGGGGCACTTGCAGTTTAATCAAGATGTTCTTACCAACCTACATTCATATCTACTAGGGCGACTGCTATGTGGAAAATACTTTCAAGATCCTCCGCTCCCTATTCATCTGGTAACACAGTATCATTTCCACTCCACTTTAATTGGTCTGGAAGGGTTTTAAATACATAGAGTCTATATTAAGAACATGTAGCCTCAAACCCTCCAATCTCACTTCCTCTACCATTGTTAAGTGGCTTCATACCTCTCAGTACACTGAAAACAGGAGGTGATACAGTGCACTCAAATACTCAAAATTTTAAATCATAAACCTCTGAATATAATGGGTCTCCTATTCTGAAAAATCTCATCATAATAAATTATATAACGAAAAAAAATTAAGGGACTTATGAAGGTTTGGTAAGGAATTTTACAGAGATAGGTCATAGTATAGGAAGGGAGCCAGAGAAAGAAAGCCTGCTGTGTAGGGTACTATGAGAAGGAGAGAAAAATGGGATTTTTGTAGAGAGAAAGGATGATCATAGAGATGATAGTTTAGTCATAGTATCTTTCACTTTGGAGGGAGCACATGATTCAAACCTCTATAACATTTTTGTGGTTTACTCATTAATAACCAAAGCCTTTGTTAAGTCTCTGATTCCAATATTCATGCCTATTCATAGGGTAAAGTATGTTTTCAGCATGTTGAGAGCAAATAAAATTTTACAAGTCTATTCCACATATTTATTAGACAAAAGGAACATTTTTAAAGGTCATGAGGCTACTATATTTCCAAAACAGCAGTAATTTCTTACTGCTAAAACAATTCATTTGGAGTTTCATATATCTCATTTTATAATTTTCAGAAAACAGATATAAGAATAATCCTTCAAAATAATACATACTGAAAAGAAAAGAAAGTGATCATTAAATTTTTTGTTCCTTCAGTATCAGTTTCTTAAAGGACACAGTTAAATGTTAATGATTAAAACTGTCCTTATTAAAATTAAAGCTTTAGATTTACTGGTTTAATTATTCATTCATTCAAGTTTATAGTTGCCCAAAGTGTTCCTGAACATTCAGCTTTTCAACAATTTAAGCAGTAGCTACAAATTTAATTCTGCCGACCTAGGTGCATTTCTGAGACTCCTAGAGTTTAAAATTTTGACTACCTTCTATACCAACCCCCCCACAAAAGATATAGGTGGGTGCCACTCATTGGCTGAGAATCATATTAAATATTTGCTTGCCAATAATTTAGCAGGATACTTGGCAGGTCGCCAGAGAATAAGCCTTTCTCCAAGATGCTAATACCTCATTTAGACACTATTTTAGACACTTAAAAAATTTTGTTCTTGCACAAGCATATAATTTAAAAGTATAAGGAGGAAGGAATCCAAGCACAATAAAGGTAAGAATGGAAAGGGAGATCCTGAAAAGATTTTATTTGCTAATGGGTATAAAATGGTGGTCATTAAAGTAATAAAAAAAAGAAAGGAAAAATAAAATTTTATTAGTTGTAAATAATTATGCTTAATTCTTTTTTTTTTTTTTTTTGCAATACGCGGGCATCTCACTGTTGTGGTCTCTCCTGTTGCAGAGCACAGGCTTCGGACGCGCAGGCTCAGTGGCCGTGGCTCACGGGCCCAGCCACTCTGCAGCATGTGGGATCCCCCCGGACCGGGGCACAAATTCGTGTCCCCTGCCCCGGCAGGCGGACTCCCAACCACTGCGCCACCAGGGAAGCCCTATCTGATTTTTTTTTTTTTTAAAGACACTGCTAAGAACAGTCACTAAATGTAGGTTCATTTCAAATGCAAAAAGGGAGGCTTCAGAAATAACATCTTAGAAAAAGAAAATCAAATTTTAGAGGTAAAATGACAAGAAATCTCTTAGGTTTAAAGTAAAACCATCTCAAGGGCTTTTATACTCTCAAACGGACTACTTTTCTCTTTATTCTGCTGCTGCTGCTTAAGAGAAAAAAGCAGCAGAAGCACTGCAAGAAAAGAAATGAGATAACCACAGCTTTGTAGCCTAATTTGAAGTCCGGGGGTGTAATACCTCCAGTTTTGTTCTTTTTTTCTCAAGATTGCTTTGGCAATTCAGGGTTTCTTGTGGTTCCATATAAATTTTAGAATTACTTGTTCCAGTTCTGTGAAAAATGTCGTGGGTATTTTGATAGAGATTGCACTGAACCTGTAGATTGCTTTGGGTAGTCTGAACATTTTAACAGTATTAATTCTCCCAATCCAAGAACACAGGATATCTTTCCATTTCTTTGTATCATTTTCAATTTCCTTCATCAATGTTGTATAGTTTTCAGAGTGTAGCTCTTCCATCTCCTTTGTGAAGTTTATTCCTAGGTATTTTATTCTTTTTGGTGTGATTTTAAACAGATTGTTTTCTTGCTTTCTCTTTTTGATAGTTTATTATTAGTGTATAGAAAAGTGACAGATTTCTGTGTATAAATCTTGTATCCTGCAACTTTACTGAATTCATTTACTAGTTCTAGTAGTTTTTTGGTGGAGACTTTAGGGTTTTCTATGTATAGTATCATGTCATCTGCAAATAGTGACAATTTTACTCCCTCTCTTCCAATTTGATGCCTTTTATTCCTTTTTCTTCTCTGACTGCTGTGGTTAGGACTTCCAGTATTATTTTATTTTATTTTATTTTATCTATCTATCTATCTATCTATCTATTTATTTTTCGGTATGCGGGCCTCTCACTGTTGTGGCCTCTCCCATTGCAGAGCACAGGCTCCGTCCGGAGGCACAGGCTCAGCAGCCAAGGCTCACGGGCCCAGCCGCTCCTGGGCATGTGGGATCTTCCCAAACCGGGGCACGAACCCGTGTTCCCTGCATTGGCAGGTGGACTCTCAACCAATGCGCCACCAGGGAAGCCCTCCAGTATTATTTTAAATAGAAGTGGTGAGAGTGGGCATCCTTGTCTCATTCCTTATTTTAGAGGAAAGACTTTAGCTTTTCACTGCTGAGTATGATATTAGCTGTGAGTTTGTCATAAATGGGTCTTTATTATGTTGAGGTATGTTCCCTCTATGCCCACTTTGATGAGCGTTTACGTCATGAATGGATGTTGAATTTTGTCAAATGCTTTTCCTGCATCTGTTGAGATGATCATGTGATTTTTATCCTTCCTTTTGTTAATGTAGTAGACTACATTGATTGGTCTGCAAATATCGAACCATCCTTGTGTCCCTGGAATAAACCCCACTCGACTGTGGTGTATATTTTTTATTTATTACTGAATACAATTTGTTAATATTTGGGGGGAGAATTTTTGCATCTACATTCATCAGAGGCATTCTCCTGTAATGTTCTTTTCCTGTAGTGTCTTTGCGTGATTTTTGTATCAGGTTAATGATGGCCCCATAGAATGAATTTGGGAGTGCTCATCAATTTTTTGGAGCAGTTTGAGAGAATAGGTATTAGCTTTTCTTTATATGTTCGGTAGAATTTCCCTGTGAAACCATCCAATCTCAGACTTTTGTTTGCCAGTTTTTTTTAATTAAAAATTAAATTTCAGTACTAATGATGGGTCCGTTTAGATTGTCTATTTCTTCCTGATTCTGTCTTGGAAGGCTGTATATTTCAGGAATTTGTCCATTTCTTCTACATTGTCCAATTTGTTGGCATACAACTGTTGGTGGTACTTTTATTTTTTTTCTGTATCTCTATGATATTGGTTATTATTTCTCCTATTTCATTTCTTATTTTATTTGGGCCTGCTCTCTTTTTTTCTTGATAAGCCTAGCTAATGGTTTATCAATTTTGTTTAGCTTTTCAAAAAAAACACCTCTTGGTTTCATTGATCTTTTCTCTTGGGTTTTTTTTTTTTTTTGGTCTCTATTTTATTTATTTCCTCTCTCCTCTCTCCTCTTTATTTTTTCCTTCCTTCTGTTCATTTTGGGCTTTATTTATTCTTCTTTTTCTAATTCCTGTAGATGGTAGGTTCAGTTGTTTATTTGAGATTTTTATTGCTTCTTGAGGAAGGCCTGTATCACTATAAACTTCGCTCTTACTGGTCTTGCTGCATCCCATATATTTTGGAAAGTTGTGTTTCCATTTTCATTTGTCTTGAGGTATTTTCTGATTTTTTCATTTAACCATTGGTTTTTAAATAGCATGTTGTTTTAGTCTCCATGTGTTTATACTTTTCCCATGTTTCTTCCTGTAATTGATTTCACAGCAGTGTTTTCAGAAAAAATGCTTGATATAATTTCTATCCTCTTAAATTTGTTGAGACTTATTTTGTGACCTACCCTGTGATCTAAATGTTCCATGTACACTTGAAAAGAATGTGCATTCTGCTGCTTGGGGATGGAATGTCCTGTTGATACTGATTAAGTCCAACTGGTCTAAAGGGTCATTTAAGACCATTTTCCTTATTGATTTTGTCTGGATGATCTGCCCATTGATGTAAGTGGGGTGTTAAAGGCCCCTAATATGACAGTATTACTGTCAATTTCTCACTTTATGTCTGTTAATATTTGCTTATATATTTAGGTGCTCCTGTACTAGCTGCATACATATTATAACCTCTTCTTGGACTGATCCCTTTATCTTATATAATACCCTTCTTTGTCTTTTGTTATAGACTTTAATGTCTACTTTGTCTGACATGGTATTGTTACCCTTGCTTTCTTGCCGTTTTCATTTTGATGAAATATCTTTTCCCATCCTCTCACTTTCAGTCTGTGTGTGTCTTTATCTCTGAAATTAATCTCACGCAAGCAGCATATAAATGTGCCTTGTCATTTTATCCAATCAGCCACCCTATGTGTTTTGATAGCAGCATTTAGTCCACTGACATTTAAAGTGATTACTGATAGGCATGTACTTATTGCCATTTTGTTACTTGTTATCTGGTTGTTTTTGTAGTTCTCTGTTGTTTTCTTCTTTTGGTTTCTTCCCTTGTGTTTTGATGATTTTCTTTAGTGTTATGCTTCTGTTTCTTTCTCTCTAGTTTTTTTTTTTTTTTTTTTTTTTTTTCTTTTTGCGGTATGTGGGCCTCTCACTGTTGTGGCCTCTCCCGTTGCGGAGCACAGGCTCCGGACGCGCAGGCCCAGAGGCCATGGCTCACGGGCCCAGCCGCTCCGCGGCATATGGGATCCTCCCAGACCGGGGCACGAACCCATATCCCCTGCATCGGCAGGCGGACTCTCAACCACTGCGCCACCAGGGAGGCCCTTCTCTCTAGTTTTTGTATATCTATTGTAGGTTTTTGATTTGCAGTTACCATGGGATTCATATACTTTGATTTCTAACTATATCTACTTGTTTTAAACATGCAGATAAGTTCAAACACATTCTAAAAGATCTACATTTTTTACTCCCCTCCCTACATTTTGTGTTTTTGATGTCATATTTTACATCTTCATGTTTCCCTCTACTGAATATTGTAGTTAGTTAGTTTTATAATTTTTTATCTTTTAATTTTTGTACTAGCTTACTTACTTGATCCTCAGCCTGTAGTATATATTTGCCTTTCCTAGTGGGATTTGCCTTTCCTATACTTATTTCTTGTTATAGCCTTTTCTTTTCCACTCAGAGAATACCCTTTAACCTTTATTTTAGGGTCGGTTTAGTATTGATGAATTCTTTTAATTTCTGCTTCTCTGAAAAGTTCTTTATCTTTCCTTCAATTCCAAATGATAATCTTGCTGGGTAGAGAATCCCAGGTTGCAGTTTTTTCCCTTTTATCACTTTTAATATATCATGCCACTACCTTCAGGCCTGCAACGTTTCTGCAGAGAAATTAGCTGATAGCTTTACAGTAGGACCCTTGTATATAACTCTTTGTTTTTCTCTTGTTGCCTTTAAAATTCCCTCTTTAACTGTTGTCATTTTAATTAAGATATGTGTGCATCTGTTTGGATTCATCTTGTTTGGGATCCTCTGTGATTCCTGTAACTGGATATTTTTTCCTTCTTCAGATTCAGGAAATTTTCAGCCATAATTTCATTAAATACATTTTCAGCCCCCTTCTCCGCCTCTTCTCCTTCTAGGAACCCTTTAATGCAAAGGTTGGTATGCCTGATGTTGTCTCAGAGGTCCCTTAAATTGTTCCCATTTTTTAAATTTTATCTTTCTTTTGCTGTTCTGATTGGGTGATTTCCATTATTCTATCTTCCAGATCACTTATATATTCTTCTGTATCACCTAATCGGCTGTTAATTCCTTCCAGTATGTTTTTCATTCCAGTTATTGTATTCTTCAGTTCTGACTGGTTCTTTTTTATA
The DNA here is from genome assembly GCF_964165515.1 of Mesoplodon bidens. Lineage (NCBI taxonomy): Eukaryota > Metazoa > Chordata > Mammalia > Artiodactyla > Ziphiidae > Mesoplodon > Mesoplodon bidens. Next base: position 49,171,758 of record NC_138160.1, on the reverse strand, counting down.
TTGTCTAGTTCCTTGCTAAAAAATTCTCACTGTGTTCATCTATTCTTTTCCCTAATTCAGTTAGCATTCTTATTACCAACGCTTTGAACACTTTATCTAATAAATTGTTTATTTATGTATCATTGGTTGTTTCAGGAGTTTTTTCTTGCTCTTTCAATTGAAACAAATTCCTACCTTCTCATTTTGCTTAACTTTCTTTGTCTCTATGAAATTAGGTGGAAAAGTTAGCTATTTCAATTTTAAAGCAGTGTCCTTGTATAGCAACATCCCTATACATGTTGCATGTGCCCAGTGGCTTTGGTGGGAGAGCTGGGTCTGATGTGAACACAAGTCACATCTTTCCCCAGGGTTAGCTGGCAGCACTCACCCTGGTAGGAGGTGGCACTGGAGATGGAGGGGCTAGAGAGCCAAGTGAGGGCTGGGGCTTCTCCTTTGGTTAGCATCCAAAACCACTCTACTGGGGGTGGTGGGTCCCAAGCTGCTGAAGCAGAAGCCCTGAGGGTCGGATTTGAGCTGCCTCCATTCCCTTTAAGTGTGTGTTCTTCTCCCTCCCAGTACCAGCACCCTTGGCCCAGAGGTGAGCAGTGCTGGAGAGAGAGGGGCTGCTGCAGGCCCTTAGTGTGGGTCTAGGCGTGGGCTGTGTTGACCCCGGCTGCAGTCAGCAACCCAGACAGCTTCTGATGAGCTCCCTGTGTAAGCATCAGTAATGGCTGTCCCTGCCCTGCTCAGATGCCAGTTTAGGTCTGAACAGCATTTGTCCCTCACAGCTGAGCTCTTCCTCAGCTGCTGCAGCCCTTGCCGTGGCAGGGAGCTGTGCCACCGAGCAGGTGGGGCAGGTGCTGGCAATCAGTGGGTTGGGGGCATGGGCTGTGGCACTCCAGCCAAAGTCAGAGTCCCAGACTACTTCTGATGCAATGCTTGTGTAAGTGTCCACAATGGCTGCCCCTGCCCTGCTCAGAGGCCACTACAGGTCTGAGCCAACTTTGTGCCTCATATCCGAGCTCTCCCCTCAACTATGGCAGCCCTCACCCCAATGTGGAGTTGCATCATGGAGCAAGTGGGGCTACAGCAATCGCTCAGCTCAGGCTGGGGCATATGCCAGGAGAGTCATGGGAAACCGGCCAGTGACCGAGGCAGTTTCAGTCTGCCCTGTTTCAGGAGTAAGCAAGCATATGTGCGCTCCTCACAAATAGAGTCCAAGCTTCCAAGAGCCCCCCTGTTAGTCCCACTGCCCAACCGGCCAAGGGGACTGAGCTTCCCATTGTCAGACCCCAGGGCTGGTGCACCCAAAATATGGCTTGAACCGCTCACTCCCAAGGATCTCCTCTTCTGAGTCCCCTCCCAGGGGCACAGGTCCCAACCCTCTCACCTCTCTTCCCTTCCTGCCCAATTCTGTGTGGATCTTTCTTACAGCCCTGGTTGTACACGAGTCTTTCTGCTACTCTCCAGTTAGTTTTCAGTGAAAATTTTTCCACATGTAAATGTATTTTTGATGTGTTCATGGAAGGAGGTGAGTCCTATGTCCTCTTACTCCAAATATCCTCTTTTGATTTTGTAATTCTTGTAGAGTAACTAACACTTAGTCTCCAAATAGCAGCAAAAATGAACTGCCGAACTGAGTAGTACTTTGGAAAGTGAGAGCGCTAAGTAAGAAAAGTAACAGTTTCAACTGATTTACCTTGACAGAGCAACTTCGGTTGAATGATGAACACAAATGGAGCTCACCACTAAATGACCTTGACAAATCAATACTAGATATATTATTTTTCCTAATTTGTTGTAATTCTTCCACAAATACAGTGAATCATGACAAGTGCTAGGAATAGAGTCTAATTCACAGGATTTAATAATACTAATTACAGTGATTGCCATTATTGACATTACTACTCTTTTTTTTTTTTTTCTGGTATGCAGGCCTCTCACTGTTGTGGCCTCTCCTGTTGTGGGGCACAGGCTCTGGACGCACAGGCCCAGTGGCCATGGCTCAAGGGCCTAGCCGCTCTGTGGCATGTGGGATCTTCCCGGACCGCGGCACCAACCCGTGTCCCCTGCATCAGCAGGCGGACTCTCAACCACTGCACAACCAAGGGAGCCCGACATTACTACTCTTAATGTAAAGCAATTATGAGATCCTCAAAGCACAAAAGGACAATAACTCTTTTTCTCTTACATGAAACATTTTCAGCCTCACTCAGAAATAGATATAACTAGCTTAGTCACTCATTCATTATTAGTTTCCATTTCTGATCAAAAGGTCCCATGTTTCCCTGGCAGGGAAAGGCAGAATTGAAGATTATGGTTCCTTAAATTCTTAAAGACAGTATAAAGGACTGCCTGTATGACTGTGAATAATTTCATGCTCCTGTTTCTCTCTTGGACGAAAGTATGACTCTGATGTGATTCCACTGGTATGAGACAGGAATGCAATCAAGGACTACAGGGGAAATGTTGATATTTTCCCTTCACCAAAATACAATTAAGTGTTTAAGTACATGCATGCATACACACACAAACTAAGGAAGTTCAATAAGCAATTGAAATAATCTCAGAGGAAAACACAATTAAGAAATGAAATTTTAAAATGAAGATAAGAAAATGAAAATTCCAACATTCAGAGAACATTAAGATAACCTATGTAAAAAATGAATCATTTTTATTATTTTATATTCAACAAAGGCTTTTAAAAGAAGTTCAACTTTTTTCAGGTATTCCTAAACAGAAGGTACAGTTTAAGTAAAACCATAAAACATTTTACGATATTCTATGAATTTGTTGATGTCCATGGTTATGATTATATTATGTTATCTCCGACAACTCAAGACAATATTACTTACTGTTAGAAAAATTATATGTATGATCTTTTAAAATTTTGGTCAATTCTTCAAAACATAACTGTCACTTATATCACTGTGCACTACTAACTAGGAATAATCCATAGCGTCATTTTGAAATCCCTGTCTCTTGATTAGCATTTTATAAAGCAGTAGTGCTGGGTTTATTTGGAAGAAAAAATATAAATTCAATTATTTTAAAGAAAAGATTCCTTCCTCAAATCGCCTCAAAGAAAAATATTTAATAAACTGGCAAGCTACGTTTTTCAAGACAATGCTGCCACCTGCTGGAAGAATATTTCCCAAATGTTAGAGTAAAATCACATTCTAAAGAACTATATATCATAATCTTCCAATTACCCACTGAAAAAAGACACACCTTACTTAATAATTCTGACCATTTTATCTTTCGGACTTTTAATAACTATGTCTTAATTGAATACCAATTAACTATGGTTTTCAGCGTATTTAAATACTAAATACAAATAAGTTGAAGTGACATCATAAAAAAAAATGCAGGGCTTCCCTGGTGGCGCAGTGGTTGAGAATCTGCCTGCTAATGCAGGGGACACGGGTTCGAGCCCCGGTCTGGGAAGATCCCACATGCCGCGGAGCAACTAGGCCCGTGAGCCACAACTACTGAGCCTGCGCGTCTGGAGCCTGTGCTCCGCAACAAGAGAGGCCGCGATAGCGAGAGGCCCGCGCACCGCGATGAAGAGTGGGCCCCGCTTGCCACAACTAGAGAAAGCCCTCGCACAGAAACGAAGACCCAACACAGCCAAAAATAAATAAATTAATTAATTAATTAAAAGAAGGCTCAACATTAAAAAAAAAAAAAATGCAGCTCTAAAGAGCTAACACCTATCCTTCTCAAACTCTTCCAAAATATAGCAGAAGGAGGAACACTCCCAAATTCATTCTACAAGGCCACCATCACCTTGGTACCAAAACCAGACAAAGATGTCACAAAGAAAGAAAACTACAGGCCAACATCACTGATGAACATAGATGCAAAAATCCTCAACAAAATACTAGCAAACAGAATACAACAGCACATTAAAAGGATCATACACCATGATCAAGTGGGGTTTATCCCAGGAATGCAAGGATTCTTCAATATACACAAATCAATCAATGTGATACACCATATTAACAAACTGAAGGAAAAAAACCATATGATCATCTCAATAGATGCAGAAAAAGCTTTCAACACCCATTTACAATAAAAACCCTCCAGAAAGTAGGCATAGAGGGAACTTACCTCAACATAATAAAGGCCACATATGACAAACCCACAGCCAACTGAAACCATTTCCTCTAAGATCAGGAACAAGACAAGGATGTCCACTCTTACCACTATTATTCAGCATAGCTTTGAAAGGTTTAGCCACAGCAATCAGAGAAGAAAAAGAAATAAAAGGAATCCAAATCGGAAAAGAAGTAAAGCTGTCACTGTTTGCAGATGACATGATAATAAACATAGAGAATCCTAAAGATGCTAACAGAAAACTACAAGAGCTAATCAATGAATTTGGTAAACTAGCAGGATACAAAATTAATGCACAGGTATCTCTTGCATTCCTATACACTAATGATAAAAAATCTGAAAGAGAAATTAAGGAAACACTCCCATTTACCATTACAACAAAAAGAATAAAATACCTAGGAATAAACCTACCTAAGGAGACGAAGGACCTGTATGCAGAAAACTATAAGACACTGATGAAAGAAATTAAAGATGATACAAACAGATGGAGAGATATACCATGTTCTTGGATTGGAAGAATCAACATTATGAAAATGACTATACTACCCGAAGCAATCTACAGATTCAATGCAATCCTTTTCAAACTACCAGTGGCATTTTTCACAGAACTAGAAAAAAAATTTCACAATTTGTATGGATACACAAAAAAATCCGAATAGCCGAAGCAATCTTGAGAAAGCAAAACGGAGCTGAAGGAATCAGGCTCCCAGACTTCAGACTATACTACAAAGCTACAGTAATCAAGACAGTATGGTACTGGCACAAGAATGGAAATATAGATCAATGGAACAGGATAGAAAGCCCAGAGATAAACCCACGCACATATGGTCACCTTATCTTTGATAAAGGAGGCAAGAATATATAATGGAGAAAAGACAGCCTCTTCAATAAGTGGTGCTGGGAAAACTGGACAGGTACATGTAAAAGTATGAGATTAGATCACTCCCTAACACCATACACAAAAATAAACTCAAAATGGATTAAAGACCAAAATGTAAGACCAGACACTATAAAACTCAGAGGAAAACATAGGCAGAACACTGTATGACATAAATCACAGCAAGATCCTTTTTGACCCCCCTCCTAGAGAAATGGAAATAAAAACAAAAATAAACAAATGAGACCTAATGAAACGTACAAGCTTTTGCACAGCAAAGGAATCCATAAACAAGACAAAAAGACAACCCTCAGGTCTTCCCTGGTGGCGCAGTGGTTGAGAGTCCGCCTGCTGATGCAGGGGGACATGGGTTCGTGCCCTGGTCCGGGAAGATCCCACATGCCGCGGAGCGGCTGGGACCGTGAGCCATGGCCGCTGAGCCTGCATGTCTGGAGCCTGTGCTCTGCAACGGGAGAGGCCACAACAGTGAGAGGCCCACGTACCACAAAAAAAAAAAAACAAATACAACCCTCAGAATGGGTGAAAATGTTTGCAAATGAAGCAACTGACAAAGGATTAATCTCCAAAATTTACAAGCAGCCCATGTAGCCCAATATCAGAAAAAAAAACAACCCAATCCAAAAATGGGCAGAAGACCTAAATAGACACTTCTCCAAAGAAGATATACATATTGCCGACAAACACATGAAATGATGCTCAACATCACTAATTATTAGAGAAATGCAAATCAAAACTACAATGAGGTATCACCTCATGCTGGTGAAAATGGCCATCATCAAAAAATCGACAAACAATAAATACTGGAGAGGGTGTGGAGAAAGGGCAACCCTCCTGCACTGTTCGTGGGAATGTAAATTGATACAACCACTATGGAGAACAGTATGGAGGTTTCTTAAAAAACTAAAAATAGGGCTTCCCTGGTGGCACAGAGGTTGAGAGTCCGCCTGCCGATGCAGGGGACACGGGTTCGTGCCCCGGTCCGGGGGGATCCCACATGCTGTGGAGCGGCTGCGCCCGTGAGCCATGGCCGCTGAGCCTGCGCGTCCGGAGCCTGTGCTCCGCAACGGGAGAGGCCGCAACAGTGAGAGGCCCGCGTACCGCAAAAAAAAAAAAAAAAAAACTGAAAATAGAACTACCATATCACCCAGCAATCCCACTACTGGGCATACACACTGAGAAAACCATAATTCAAAAAGAGTCATGTACCACAAGGTTCACTGCAGCTCTACTTACAATAGCCGGAACAAGGAAGCAACCTAAATGTCCATTGACAGATGAATGGATAAAGAAGATGTGGCACATATATACAATGGAATATTACTCAGCCATAAAAAGAACTGAAACTGAATTATTTGTAGTGAGGTGGATGGACCTAGAGTCTGTCATACAGAGTGAAGTAAGTCAGAAAGAGAAAAACAAATACCATATGCTACATATATATGGCATCTAAAGGGAGGGATAGTTCTGATGAACTAGGGGCAGGACAGCAATAAAGATGCAGACGTAGAGAATGGACTTGAGGACACGGGGAGGGGGAAGGGTAAGCTGGGATGAAGTGAGAGAGTGGCATGGACATATATATACTACCAAATGTAAGGTAGATAGCTAGTGGGAAGCAGCCGCATAGCACAGCGAGATCAGCTCAGTCCGTTGTGACCACCTAGAGGGTGGGTTAGGGAGGGTGGGAGGTAGATGCAAGAGGGAGAAGATATGGGGATATATGTATATGTATAGCTGATTCACTTTGTTATACTTAGTTGCGGAGCAACTAAGCCCGTGTGCCACAACTACCGAGCCTGCGCTCTAGAGCCCACGAGCCACAACTACTGAGCCCGTGTGCCACAACTACTGAGCCTGTGCTCTAGAGCCTGCGAGTCACAACTACTGAAGCCCACGTGCCACAACTACTGAGGCCCACACACCTAGAGACCGTGCTCTGCAACAAGAGAAGCCACTGCAATGAGTAGCCCCCGCTCACCGCAACTAGAGAACACCGGCACCCATCAACAAAGTCCCAATGCAGCCAAAAACAACTAAATAAATTTAAAGAAACAAAAAAACATTAGTGATCATGATGTAAAGACTTTGTTTGGAGGTCAATTTTTACCAACTGCAAAACTAAGTAAACAAATCAACCAATAAATAAGAGCATTTTATAGGACAACCAAGGGAATGTGAAGGACAGAATATTTGATGATATTAAGGAATTTTTGATTTCTATATATGATGATGGTGTTATTGTTATATTTAAAAAAAGGAGTCTGTGTTCAAGGGATATATACTGAAAATGTTTACAGGTAAATAGACGTGATGTTTGGTATTTGCTTCAAAATAAGAGGAGAGTTGGGTGGCAGGGTGTGGAGAAAATAAAATTTAACCATGAGTTGATAACTGTTTAAAGTGAGTGATGGGTACGTGGAGGTTTGTTTTATCATTCTATTTTTTATGTTTGAAATATTTCATAATTCAATAGTTAAAGATAAATGGATAAATAAATAAAACAAATGATTGTCAGGTTAGAAAAAAGGTAAAATCCAACTAATTTTTTTAAAAAGGAAGCACATAGAAATGATATAAAATAACCTTCAATTTTAAACAAAATTCAATCTTAGATTGACAAACCTCAATTTTAAACGATCACCTCTAAAGTGCAGTTTATACCTTTTCTGATTTGGCTTCCCAAGAGTGTTTGGAAACACCATGTTCAAAGGCCATCTTTTTTTTTCTTTTAACCAAAAAGCATGAAATGTAAAATTCAGGAAATATTATTATAAACAACGTGTCTGGCACACTGATAATCTAGATATATGTGAATCTATAAACACGCATATAAATATAGAAAGTACAGAAAATACAATTTGGCAATAATGCTTTCATTAAAATCTTAGCACAGATTTTTCTTTGCTCACAATTTCTATAAATGTACAAATAATGCTTCATTTAAAAACAGGATAAAATGAAAAAAATCTTTTAGAATGTAAGATTTTCTAATAAAATGCTGAACTTGAATAGGTTTATTTTATAATTGTTAAACTGTGAACAGTTTGAAAATCACTGGCAGTAGCCTAGTGTAAACAATTCACTACAAAAAGCCTTAATGAAGGTTATACAATTTTAAAAAATGTGTTCCAAAAATAAATCTACAATGTTTGATGAAATATTTGTCCTGAATTCTAAAAGAAAGCATCGCTGTTACCTACGGTCCACTGATATCCCTGCCTTGCCCCCAACCAATTCCATTTTTGGAACATCAACGTTACAGACTAGATGCTCTTAAATAACTACGTTCAATTAATTTTAATGGGTTTTTTTGAATGCTGAAAATTAAATACTATCTGATTCAACTCCCTGATAGGAAATCATGTAAGCTTTCAGGTTTGAGCTCTCCTAATAGCATAAATATCTAGGCTTCTTACAAAACCATTGATCTAAAGATTAGACTAAAAACAAGTATCACTTTCAAGATGGACTCAAAGGTCATGAATGCCAGCCAGGTAGTTTGGATTTATTCTCAGGTAACAGGAAGCCACTGAAATGACAGGGTTCCCAAATACCTGTCTCTTAATATCATGTTATTATTATTCTTTCCCTGCTTGAATCCAACTATCCCTACAGTTTTAGTGATCACCTCTATTAAGATGGCTTCCAAAGTTGTATTTTAATCACTGACATCTTTGGAACTGAAGATCTGAGTACACAATTGCCTGATTATACAGTTGCCCTGTTATAAGCAACAAATTCTATTTACTCTTCCACCAACCCAAGCCTAAGGCCAGCTTCTCCATTTGCATTAGTCCCTTATAGCCTCTATTTGCATGAATCGGTACACCACCATCCACCAGTTCTCCAGAATTAAAACAATAAAATCAACTTTGGCCTCTCCTCTTTTCTTTCCCCTTCTAACAGTCCAATTCATTACCAAGTCCAAAAGTTTTGTCAAATCAAACTTTTCTTTCCATCACTTCAGTCCAAATAGATCTCTATCCAGGATCACGGTAAACCTAGCAATGCTCCCACCTAACAGAATTTTAGTTCCCTCCCTTTCCCCTCTAGCTCATCTTTCCCAGGGCTTCCAGAGTCATTTCTCTAATAGCTCTAATTATGACACAAACTTTTCTCTGTTGAAAAGCTTTCAGTGGCTACCTACCACCTACAGAATGAAGCATAAATTTCAAACCTATGCAAGGCCTTTTATAATCTGACCTTGTCTATCCCCTCACTAGAACAGCTTCCATTGTTCTTCTACACTGAAGTCTACCCACATGGGACTACCTTCTAATCTCTGTGGTATTTCCTATCCCTTCCAGGTGCCAACCAGAAATACTTTTCTACCACTCTTTGTGAAACCCTATTTATCCTTCAAGGTGCTGATCAAATGTTTCCAGCTACTTATCTCCCTAAATTCTCCCAGCTACAATCAAACATAAGGCACTCTCTTCTTTTTCTAGCACAGCCCTAACAGTCTGAAAGTTGCTTCTTATAAAAAGGTAAACATTTACCCTCTGATCTAAGTTCTGAGTTAAAAGGCTACACAGATGAGCCTAATCCTTTCCTTTTTTCTTTTTTTAAATTTGGCTATGTCAGGTCTTAGTTGCGGCATGCTGGATCTTTCATTGTGGTGTGCAGGCTTCTCTCTAGTTGCAGTGTGTGGGCTCTGTAGTTGCGGCACTTGGGCTCTCTAGTTGTGGCGCAGGGGCTCAGTAGTTGCAGTGCATGAGCTTAGTTGTCCTGTGGCATGTGGGATCTTAGTTTACCAACCAGGGATTGAACCTGCATCCCCTGAATTGGAAAGCAGATTCTTAACCTCTGGACCACCAGGTAAGTCCCAAGCCTAATCCTTTTCTATACCATGATTTTTCATATACTTGAAGTTCCTCGTAAATCTTCTCTTCAAAGGGTAAACCTCCTCAAGACTCACAGCTAATAATATTCACGTATATAATTTCTAGAAAATTTTATCATCATAACTATCCCTGTCTGGACACAAGATTTTCAAGCATCTCTCCTAAACTGTGGTATCCAGAACCAAACACAATACTCCAAACGGGTGTTTTTGCATATTATGTATAATATTCACCCCACCCCCAAAATCTGGACATTCACAGTGTCAATTAGCAAATAACAACTCAAAATAGTTCTTCAGTTAACAAATTTGTTAGTTTTTAGGGGTGTAGATGTTTAATAAATGTGCAAAAGGAGGTGAAAATAATAAAACAAGGTTCAAAGAGGTTCCAGTCAGAATCAAGTATACAGGGCTCCCCTGGTGGCGCAGTGGTTGGGGGTCCGCCTGCCTATGTGGGGGGCGCGGGTTCGTGCCCCGGTCCAGGAGGGTCCCGCATGCCGTGGAGCGGCTGGGCCCGTGAGCAATGGCTGCTGGGCCTGTGCGTCCGGAGCCTGTGCTCCGCGGCGGGAGAGGCCACGGCGGTGAGAGGCCCATGTACCGCAAAAAAAATAAAACCAGAATCAAGTATACAAATACAAGAATTTATCTTAGAAAGGAAGAGAATTACCTTTTGAAACACGAGATAAATAGAATCGTATGGATAAAAACTCAGGGAAATTACAAATAAGAAGGGTGCAATAACTAAAGAATTTTCTAGATCAAGTTTGAGGAATCTTCTACTAAATAATCTACTATAGAGCAAGCAAACTTTCAATAAAAAGATGTCGATCAACATTTTGCTATTAAAAATGCCAAGTATATGTTATACTCATAATCTTTTTATCCTGAAATGCCAATATGCTTTTTTAAAAAAAGTTAAAATTTCCACACTTCTAAACTTAAATTCAGCTGACTAGACAATACTCAAGACTTATTTTGAATTACATAACAGATTTTCTCTTATTAAATAAAACCCTATGTAGAAAACATAGTAGTTCTTTGATGACTGGCACCACAGTAAATAACTGAATTAAAAGAAAAATTAATTTCCTCTAAAGGGTTCTTAAACACTCTTCATTGATGGTGTTCAATTATGCAACTCAAAGAAAACTCAAGGAGACCTCTAAAGAACCACCTTTCATATCAAGGAAATAGAAAAGTTAGATGACTTATTTTTTGAAAATTTGCTTGAAAACAAAAACATTTTCCCTTGCTTTATAGTAGAAGGCTTAGGAAATGTGTAATGGTACTTACAGACTGTATAACACATCTGTACCACAGCCCTCAATAATCTAAGAACTGAGACACACAGAGACATTAGACAGCAGCATACAGTGATTCTACTACATCATTGATAAAAGCCTGATTTTCTCACAATCAAGAGTACATGAATTCAAAATATCAAGCTAATTGAAGCATAAATTGGCATAAGCACTTTGGAAAACAACTTGATATTATAATAATAAAATTATAAGATAAACATTATCTGTGACTCACAAAGTATACCATTTTAAAATACATATGATTTTGTTAATTTAAGTCTTTCTTTAATGATACTGTATTTTGAATGAAATGAAATTAATACAAACTTTTTTTTTTTTTTTTTGCTGTACGCGGGCTTCTCACTGTTGTGGCCTCTCCCGTTGTGGACCACAGGCTCTGGACGCGCAGGCTCAGCGGCCATGGCTCACAGGTCCAGCCGCTCTGTGGCATGTGGGATCTTCCCAGACCGGGGCATGAACCCGTGTCCCCTTCATCAGCAGGCGGACTCTCAACCCCTGCGCCACCAGGGAAGCCCCAATTTTTTTTTTAATGATCAAAAGATTTGAACAGATACTTCACCAAAGATCCATGTGGATGGCAAATAAGCACATGAAAAGATTCTCAACATCCTCAGTCATTAGGAAAATGAAAATTAAAACCATGAGATAACACTATCTACCTATTAGAATGGCTAAAATAAAAATAAAAACAAAAAAACTGACAAAACCAAGTGCTGGTGAGAATGTGAAACTAGAACTTTCATGTGTTGCTGGCAGGAATGCAAAATGGTACAACTAGTTTGGAAGTTTCTTATAAAGTTGATTATATATACATTTACCACACAACTCAGCAATTCCACTCCTAGCTGTTCACCCTAGAGAAATTATGTTCACACAAAATCCTATATGGGAATGTTTATAGAGGCTTTTTGCACAATCACCAAAAACAGTAGAAACAACCTAAATGTCTTTCAGCTGGTGAACGGATAAACTGTGGTAAACCCATATAATGGAAGGGAATACTACTTAGTAACAAAAAGGAACTACTGATACATGGATAAATCTCAACTGCATTATGCCATGTGAAACAAGCTAGACTCAAAAGACTGCATCTTGTATTCAATATAGCTCCATTTATTATACATGATGTTCTGGAAAAGGCAAAACTGTAGGAACATAAAACAGATAAGTGGTTGTCAAGGGCAGGGTGAGGGAATGAAATACTAAGGGGTAGGAGGGACTTTTGGGGGTGATGGAACTGTTCTATATCTTGATTGTGGTGATACATGAGAGTATGCATTTGTCAAAAATCATAAAACCATACACCAAAAAGGATGAACGTTACTGTATGTAAATTATACTTCAATTTTAAAAGGTCAATCTGATGTTTTTCGTATTTTTTTAATGTTACCTGACAACTTATGGAAAAGAAACATTTTTCCCTCTGCTTCCTCTGTCAAGAAACACTTCACCACCATTCTAGGTTCTTTTTTTTTTTTTTTTTTTTGCGGTACGCGGGACTCTCACCGTCGTGGCCTCTCCCGTTGAGGAGCACAGGCTCCGGACGCGCAGGCTCAGCGGCCATGGCTCACGGGCATAGCCGCTCCACGGCATGTGGGATCTTCCCAGACCGGGACACGAGCCCGTGTCCCCTGCATCGGCAGGCGGACTCCCAACCACTGCGCCACCAGGGAAGCCCCATTCTAGGTTCTTTGTGGACTTTTAAGACTTATTTCCTGCCCTGATAGAGTTTAAATGCTCATTAGGGAAACAAGTCTAAGATATTAAAATAAGTTACAGAAAAGGGCTAGGCAAAACAATTTTGAGTAATAAATCAAGGAATACACTTTACATATGCTCTACGAAGAAGAAGAAATGCCCTCTGTCAAGAGTCATGGGAAATGAATGGAACACAACTTTGAAAGGTCTTAGTGTTTCTCAATATTATTGCTATTATTATCATCTCTAACTTTCAAGTGAGGATACGGAGACCTGCGGAGGACAAATACTTTGTCTGTGATCCCTCAGTTATTAGATCTCAAAGTTGAGATTCTAACCCATGCCTTTCTGACCCCAAAGCCTGAGATCTTTTGCATCGCGGCGCTGGAACAACACAGAAGAGTTTACGACGACTGCCACGTGGTGTGATCTCAAAGACCAGCAATGGCCCCTACCTCCCCAAACATCAAGACTTCGCAAGATTCCTGCACAGAAACACGGTTAGCGCCCTGTATCTTCAAGTCAGCGCAACAGGGTCTTGCGAGTACAAACTCATGGGAGCGGTAACGTGGAGCCTTGCGGGGATCTCTTTTCCACACAGTCAGCGTGCATGGCCCTACTTCTGACAGTTTTGGCCTTGAGGAAGGTGACGCCTGGGGCCAACGCCGGAGCCACTGAAAAAGGTCAACACCACGAAAGAGGAGAGCGGAGGCGCTCAAAATACACCTCTTCAATTACCCCGCGCCAGCCTGGTCGCAAGTGGGTCACGCGAGGCGGAAAGGCACTTCCCTACCCCTCCCGGGACCCTTTGGTAAAAGACGTCCGTGGACTTGTCCCCGTCTACGTCGCCCGACCTCAAGGACCCACACTTAGGGGGGCAGAGGGGGCGGCCCTCCGCCGGCGAGGCTCTCGGCGCTGGGAGATACAACGCTAGCGCGGCCGCGGCCGGGCTCAGGACACGGGCGCTGCGGCGCAGAGCCGGCGGGCACCCGCCGGGCCGTTCACCGAGAGCCCGTCTGAAAGCCAGCGGCCAGAATAGAGAGGGCTGTGGGGAGAACGAACTCGGGTTGTCTACTCTGGTGATTACAAGTGCCGCACATCGTTTTTCGACCCTCCAACCGCTGCCCTAGCTCTCATCTCACCTCTCCAGTTCTTGTACTCTGGGATATAGTAGTATTTGTTCCCGAACCGGTCTGTGCCCACTTGCTCCTTCACTTCCTTTGACAGCGCTCTCCACAAGACACGGAACAAATTCTGAGACCAACCCATGCCTTCCGACCAGCTCCAGCGCAGGTCGTGTCGTGACCTGCCGGGGATCCCTGAGACCAAAGCGAGAAAGCCCAGGCAGCTGACCCCGCCCACCGACTCGGAGGAGTCCCACCCACCTCCTTCCGTACACCCTCAAGTAACGACGCTCTCCATTGGCCGGGTGGCATCATGCTTGACCAATGGAAGACTCCACTCTACACCCCAGCCTCAGTGTTCTGTCATGGCGCCGTCCAGTTCGCTAGCCGGTGTGAAGAGACGGGATGCTAGGGTTTTTGTCGGCGCGACAAGCGGGTTTGGACGACCCTCTTCGCCTTCGGAGAGAGGAGTCCACACGGAGGTAAAGAAAACCTTATTCTTTTCTCTAATATTCCGGTTAAAATCTGGGCCAATGGCTGTGTTAGCTTTGCCTCACCCTTGACCGCCTCATTACCACTTTGCTCCACCACAACTGGGCTTTACTCTCTCTTCTGTTCTGCGGCTCGAGAAAATAGGATAGCTTTTATATATAGCTTTTATATACCTGTAGGCAGGTGGGTGCGCACGCGGGCTCGAGTGAGGGCGCTATAAATCTAAATGAGGATATTTTCATTTTACTTTATTCCTTCCCCCCGACTCCCAAGGAATAACTATCTTCCAAGAATTCGTTCTTTCATTTAGTCAACGTATTTAGTAAGCTGTTACTATGTGCCCAGCAATATGTTAAAGGCGGAACGTAGACCAGGAATTGAAGAAAGTTTAGCATGACTAGAACAGAGAATTGTGGAGGGCCATTGACAAGAGATGAAGCTGGAGAAGTAGGGGAGGCTAGATGGGGAACAGCCTTGTATGCTTGGTTAAGTGGTAAGAAGATGAGAATAAGGTGACAGCTGTTGCATTTTGTCATCTGCTTAGAGAATGGATTGAAGTTGAGAGCAGGATTGGGAGCCAAGTTAGGTAACTGTTGCAAGGAGAGAGTTGATGGAAGCCCGAGCCAGGGACGTGGCAGTTGGGACCAAGAGGGTGAAGATACTTGAAAAAAATCTAAGAAAAAGAATCAACCAGCCATTGAGATTAATTGGATATAATGAATGATGAAAAAGGAAGAGTCTGCAATGATTCCCAGCTATGTGCCTTGTATGTCAGGGTGAATAATGGTAACATCTCTCCCCAAAGAGGGAGCAAGTTTTACTTTAATTTTGCTCATATTGACTTTTCCCATATTGCTTTTCAAGGAACTTGTGAAGATTTCACTTGGAGGGTGCAGGACACAGTTGCATATAGTATATGTTTGATGCTCAGGAGAAATTTAGATTGTTTAATGCAAGTTGATACGTGAAGTGAGGAGGACATAAGATCACCCAGACACTATTTGTGGAGTAAGAAGAGAGAAGCAGTTCAGTGATTACAAACCTGAAAAATACCAACACTTGAAGTTAGGCAGAAGATGAGACTACAGAAGAACTGAAAAGGAGTAACCAGAGGGATTGAAGGAAAACCAGGGTGGTGAGGTATCATGGACGCTGAGGGAAGACTGTTTAAAGAGGGAGCCATCAAATGTGTCAGTTGCTGCCCCCAAATCCCTCCTTTGCTCTCAATGGTTCTCCATCCCATTATTCTGCTCTATTTTCTTCATTCAATTTATTGCCACTGAAATTGTATTATATACTTATTTTTTTTACTGGTATATTGTCTTCTAAAACCCTGTATTCCCATTGCCTAGAAGAGGGTTTGGCACAATTTGTATGATGTTTTGTGTTCTAAGATGTATCATCCTTACATTTTAGTATTATGCTTTTAAAATGGGTAAATATGTTTCTAGATAGTACATACAGTTTTAACGAAATAAGAGAGTATTAATTTTTTTTACCATGTTTTAGTTAGTTTTAAGCATGATTGGGGTTGCATCTCCTACTGTCCTCCAACTCCTGTTAGTGCACAGTTGACAGTAATTCCTTTTCAGCTAGGTCATCCACTCTAACCAAAGCATACAGGCATATCCAGAGTTTTTATTCCAGTAACTGCAAGAACTCAAGCAAAATTTGTATGTATCAGAATTTGTCAGTCTGCTTAAATTTGTCAGTCTGCTTTGACGATGTGGCTTGTTTCCATCAAGTAGTTCTGCAATTCTTCCCTAATGATCAGCGAAGTAAAGTTTGGAAAATGAGTGACGTTGTCCATTATCTTTAATTTCAGTGACAGTAATGGTACTGTTTTGAAAAGAAGCAGCATTATTCTTTTTTCCCTCATATGACCAGAGGTCTTATCATATCAGTAATAATGTAAATCGTGTGCACCACTGAGGGTCTGAAAAATTTGCTTTCTTGTTGTCTTTTAATTCCAAAAAGTCCTTGGTCTGAGGAAGCAACTAAGTATAGCTCTTTAGCACAGTCAAAATTCTGTGACCTAAACCTCTTACTTCATTAGAAGAAATAAAAATTCAAAACAGTGAAGGTTTCCTAACCAAATTGCCAGATTAATCCATCTGTAAATAGATTTCATTTCCTCTGTAAAACACTGATTCCCCAAGCATACTTAACATTTCTGGTTACAAACCTGTGCTCTAGTAATCCCATGCACATCTCTCCCACCAACTGCTTTGTGTGCTTATCAAAAGTCATTATTTGGGGCTTCCCTGGGGGCGCAGTGGTTGAGAATCTGCCTGCCGATGCAGGGGACACGGGTTCGTGCCCCGGTCTGGGAAGATCCCACATGCCGCGGAGTGGCTAGGCCCGTGAGCCATGGCCGCTGAGCCTGCGCGTCCGGAGCCTGTGCTCCACAACGGGAGAGGCCCGCGTACCGCAAAACAAAACAAAACAAAACAAAAAGTCATTATTTGCCCCTAACCCTATTAAAGCTAGTTTTATTTATTATTCTGATGGTGTCATTGTAGTGTGAGCTGATGAAGTATGAATACAAAAGTTGCTGTTCTTACAAAACTAAATGGACCACTTTTGAAATACTCAGTGCAAACAAATGGCCTAAAACAAAATGAAATATGATTGAGACAATTATTATAAAAGATTTGGGGAAAGTGTAAAAAGATGAAACAGTCTTTTTCAACTTTGCCAGAATATTTAAAATAACATAGGGTATTTGGAAAAAATACTCATGCTATAGTTCCAACCCCATAGATTCTAGTCTAATTGGTCTAGGACACCGGAATTTTTTAAAGCACCCTAGCTGATTGTAATGTATAGCTAGAATTGAGAACCATTGCTTGAGAAAGAGTCCACATTCAGTTGCTTTGCATATGTCTTAAATTTTCACCCAACTAAAATATATAAATTAATAAATAAAAAACAAATTTTAACAATCCCTGAAAATCATAGACTGTATATAATATGGGTATGGTTTATGGAAGAAAGATGATATGGCCCTCTGTTCAGCACATTTCATTTTTCTTCAAAAAATTAGCTAATATTCAGACAGTCTTTGCCTTGCATAGTAGTGCACATCCATAAAACTGATTGTGTAAGCTAAAACCTATGCAAAGTTATCTCAATAATTAGTGAGGAAAATTCAAATTGTTCTGTGACCTTTAAAATTTTTTTTGAAACACTAGAAGTCACTATCAGTTATCTGTGTAATGTAAAATATTAGAAATGATGAGAACCAAAGTATATTTATTTGTTTAAAAAAAAAACTTGTCAAGAGTAGTTTGAGCAGTGCTTGTCTTCTCATTGTACAACTTACAAGTTGAGCATCTTTTCTTTACCTTGGCTAATTATCACATGCCTTTCTAAATTTGTGTCACATTCCAACATTTTATCCTTTACATTCTCAATGGCTTGAAATATCTCTGAGAGTTCTCTTATTTATTTATTTATGTATTTATTTTTGTATTTATTTATTGCCATGTGGTGTGGCATGCAGGATCTTAGTTCCCCGACCAGGGATCGAACCTGTGCCCCCTGCATTGGGAGTGCAGAGTCTTGACCACTGGACCACCAGGGAAGTCCTTGAGAGTTCTTTTAATGTGAAGATTTCTGCCAGCATCACTTCTTCTGGGACATATTCAGCCTTTTCATCACAAACACTTTACCTCATTTATGTCGATAAGTTCACCTTCATTGATCTCTTCAGTCTGCATATCTAGAGTTTCTAAAATGGCAGCAATGTGAACATTCCTGCAGTGAGCTATCTCTTTTGAATTCCATTTACATTCAACTTGAGTTTCACTTCTGGTATCATCACTTTGTGTTGCTTTCGTGCACTTTAATTATGTTTGCCAATTCCCCCATTCAGTTATCCATTTTTGTGGAATTCCTTTTGGGTTTATCTCAGGGGCACAGAGGTAACAAAACTAAATGCTGTGTGTGAACTGAATAACAAATGCACAGTGATCATCTGCAGACTTTGAAAGAAGTCATGCAAAGTGCTCACTAATTTTAATGTACATGTTATTTTCATAGTATCTTGTGGACTGAGAAGCAAGTATTGAACACTGCGCTTTATGCTATTACTCACAGTTAATATACCATGGTAACTGAGATTTGAACCATGTTGTTGTGGTCTGGTATTAACTAAATCATGGTAACTGAAATTCGTGTGTATCAGACAATGCAAAATAAGGACTACTTGTATATTTAAGTTAAAGTGTTTAAGGTAGTTTTTTTTTAAGATTCCCCTCTTTAATGATATTTTAGCTTAACTAAACAAACATACAGTCCTATTTTATTCAAAGAAGATGTCTACTGTCATTTGCCTCAGTTTCTTCCTTGTCATTGACTACAGGCAAAGACATGAACACTAAAATGCAATGTTTATAATTCATACCCTCCTTTTTTATTTTATAACTCTACTGAGGTACAATGATATACACTAAACTGCACATTAGAGTATACAATTTGATGAGTTTTGACATATATATACACTTTTGATACCATCACCATAATCAAGATAACAATCATCCATAAGCCCCAAAATTTCATCAAGACTCTGTAATCCCTTTCTCCCTTCTTTCCCTGTTTCACATTCTTACTACTCCAGGAAACTACCGATCTGCTTTCTGTCACTATTGATTAGTTTGTATATTTCAGAATTTTATATAAATGAAATTATTTTTTCTTAGCGTTCTTTCATTCAGAATAATTATTTTGAAATTTCTCCATCCTGTTGCATGTATCCATTCTTTTTTATTGCTGAGGAGTTTTCCATTTTGTGGATATACCATGACTCGTTATCCATTCATTTGTTGATGGGCATTTGAGTTGTTTTGGGACTAGTACATATAAAGTTGCTCTAAAGATTCATGCACGAGTGTTTGTATGGGCATATGCTTTTATTTCTCTTGGGTGAATACCTGGCAGTGGAATGACTAGGTATATGTTTCACTTTTTAAGAAACTGACAGTTTTCTAAAAGCTTACATTCCTATCAGCAGTGAATGAAAGTACTGATTGCTTCACATTTTTATTTACCCTTTCCTGCTTTCTTTTGGGTTATTTGAACATTATTTAATATTCTGTTTTAATTTATCTATTGTGATTTTGACTATATCTCTTTGTATAGTATTTTTTAGTTATTGCTCTAGGAATTATAAAACACCTACTTAACTTTTCATTTTCTACTGAGAATCAATATTTTACTCCCTCATTTGATATATTGAAACTTATCACCCTTTACCTTCCACCATATGTGTTGTTGTCTTATATATTAGATTTACATACATTGTAAACTCCATTGGACAGTGTTAAATTTTTGTTTTCAACCGTCAAACATATTTTAAAGGAAAGAATAGCCTATTTACCTAGATATGTATCATTTCTGGTGTTCTCTTTTCATTTCTGATATCCCAAGTTTCCTTCCTATATCACTTCACTTCTGTCTGAAGAACTTTGTTTAGAAATTCTTTTAGAATAAGTCTGGATGGCTCTATGGTTTCGGAAAAGGAGTCTGCAGTTAGTTCAATCATGTGTTTCTCTATAGGTAATTTGTCATTCTCTCCGGTTGCTTTGAAATTTTCTTTGTTTTTAGTTTTCAGCAGTTTGATTATAATGTGTCTGAGCATGGACTTCTTTGGGTTTATCATAATTAGAGTCTATTCTGCTTCTTGAACTTGCAGATTTATATCTTTCCACAAACTTAGGATGTTTTCAGCCATTATTTCTGTCCAATATTTTTTACATACCACTTTCTTCTTTCTTTCTGGGACTCTGATGATGTTTGGCCTTTTATAATTGTTACTTGGGTCCCTGAGGCTGTGTTCTTTTCTTTTCTTTCTTCTTTTTTTTTTTTTAGTCTTTTTTCCCTTTGTTGTTAAATTGTGTAATTTCAATTGATCTGTGTTTAGGTTCACTGACTTTTTCCTCTGTCATCTCTAATCTGCAATTTAGTCTATCAGAAAAATAGTTTTTAATGAAAATTAGATTTTTGATGAAAAATAATTTAACATTTTTCAGTTCTAAAATTTCCATTTGGTTCTTAATTATATCTTCTACCTTTGCTGAGACTTTCCTTTTTTAACATTTGTTTCAATTATGTTCACACTTGCTTGCTCAAGCATATTTTAATGGCTGCCTTGAAGTCTTTGTCAGATAATTCCAACATCTGTGTCACCTCAGCTTTGGTGTCTGTTGATTGTCTTTTCCCATACAAGTTGAAATGTCCATGGTTTTTCATATGCAGAGTAATTTTGCATTATATCCTGGACATTTTGTAATGTCATGAAACTCTGGGTCTTTTTTCAGTCCTATGAAGAATGTTGATATTTTTGTTTTAAGAAGCAATTGGTGAAGTTAGGTTCAGGCTGAAAGTTCTTACCTTGTTATGTTTGCCATGGTTCTCATGTCAGTTTATTTTTCAAAGCCATTTCAAATCTGCCCCCAATGTGTGCCACTCAGTAGTCTGTTACCTGAGTGGTACTCTGTTAGTTTAGGTTTCAGAATCTTTTGTATGCTACTTAAGGTTAGCTCCATGCATGCTCTGCTCAGTGATGAGTCCTGGAGTTCATAAATAACTTTATGAGGTTGCCTTCTTGAGCTTCTTTCTCTCAGTGATCTTTCTGGTACCTCTCATCACTGGGACTCTCCCTTTTGGTACTCCTGCTGGAAACATTGGGCTCTAGTTACCCTGTTCTACCATACACTAATGTGTTTGGGCCCAGTTCTCGGCCTGTGAGAAGACAGAGGAAGAAAGCAATGGTGATTGGACCCACTCTCTTGGGATCAGAGCTCTGATGAACAGAGAAAACAGATTCCTTCCCCAAGAGTTTTGGCTCCCTCAGGTCACTATTTCCAGCCATTGCCAGTGCTGCTATCAGATTGCCTAGGGGCTGGGCCACAAGAGAATGGAGAAAAGAAAGAAAAAATATAGATGGGCGATTTCTGCATGTCCTTGAGTATTGGAGTTCCCTTTTTTACTCCTGGAACTTTCTCTGTCTGTGCCACAGTGCTCACTTCCAGGTTTCCAGCCAGGAAGTAGCAGAGGAGAAAAAAATAATAAACTGGCCATTGTTTTGGTGGTATGTTGGATTTGGTGTTTCCCCCAGTCCAGTTGCTGCTATTTACTTTTTGGAGTCCTCAAATAGGTATTCCATGCATTTTGTTCACATTTTATAGTTGTATTTCTAGGGAGATGGGTAAAGTGTGCTAGTGATCTTACCTCAAACTGGAGTGGCTACTTTTGAGTATTGACTAATGAAGTGGATGATCAAATGAAAGAAATGTGTCAAGTCACAAAGCAAGTGTAAAAAGTATGAGAGAAAGGATAAGAGATTAGGAGAGTAGATCCAGAAGACCCCAGAGGCAATAATAATTCCAGAGGGAGAACAAAACAAACAAGCAGAGACTAGATTCACAGACTAAAAAAGGTTCACTGAAGTACAATAGGATTGATGAAAAAGACATAAAATTACAAATACCCTAGCAAATATATCTAGGAATGGAGAAAAAAAATATTAAAAGCTTCCAATGGTAAACAGTTTATTCATAAAAGAAAAACAGGTTGACATTAGACATCTTAGCAGTTCTAGAGACTGGAATGATATCTACTAACAAGAAAAAAGGACTACAAGTCAGGAATCCAAATTTAGCCAATCTGGAATGCTATCTACTAATAAGAAAAAAGGACTGCAAGTCAAAAATCCAAATTTAGCCAATCTTTCCAATATTGTGCATATGCTAAAATTCCTAGAAATATTTCACCCCTTTCCCCTTCAAGAAAAAATACCCAAGGAACAACATTAATTGATGAATAAATGTATTTGAACAAGGCCCCAGGGTATGTAAATGATGAAGAGGAGAGGAAACAGAGGAGGGTAATGAACCTTGTAGTATGTGTATGGTTAAATCTAAATATATAATAATAAACAAGCTGGAAAAATATAACATGGCTGATGAAGATCTTTTTAGACATGATTCAAAATTAGAAAAGGGGAATGAACAGCAACTTCATTGAACTAGCAAAATGAAAAGTTAAAGATGGAACTATGACATTAAGTAAAGAGTAAATAATATCAAGTATATCAGATGTCATACCAAAGGTGAACAGGCTGATTCCTCCCATTAGAAGCACAGATTATCAGATTAATTTTTAAATAAAATGTAGCTAAAAGCTGTTGCTCAGAAATACCTCAATTTAAAATATTTTTAAATAGTTTACAAAATTCTTTTTTTGTGTGTGTGTGTGGTACGCGGGCCTCTCACTGTTGTGGCTTCTCCCATTGCGGAGCACAGGCTCCGGACGTGCAGGCTCGGCGGCCATGGCTTACGGGCCCAGCCGCTCCGCGGCATGTGGGATCCTCCCAAACCGGGGCACGAACCCGTGTCCCCTGCATCGGCAGGCGGACTCTCAACCACTGCACCACCAGGGAAGCCCCAAAATTCTTAAATATTAAAAGTTAAGTAGAGGATAAAAAGATATTAGATAATTGTCAACAAAATGCAGAAGTCACTGTTAATATTAGTTAAGGTGAGATTTTTGGTTAAAAGCACCAAACAGGGCTTCTCTGGTGGCGCAGTGGTTTAGAGTCTGCCTGCCTATGGAGGGGACACGGGTTCGTGACCCGGTCCGGGAGGATCCCACATGCCACTGAGCGGCTGGGCCCGTGAGCCATGGCCGCTGAGCCTGCACGTCCGGAGCCTGTGCTCCGCAATGGGAGAGGCCACAACAGTGAGAGGCCCGCGTACCGCCAAAAAAAAAAAAACACCAAATATTGTAATAGACAATATTATTTGAAGCACAATTGATGAATTGGTGTAATAAAACATGTATTCAAACAGTTAAGTATATAAAGCAAAATGTAAGGAAAATTTGACACTAGTTTCTTTTCCAGAATGGTCCTGATATAGTAGAGAGAGAATACATACATATGGGGGAAATGGATAAACAACACACCAAATTTAATAGACATATATAACTTTACATCTCTTAGAGAATGTGCATGTTTTTTATATGTCAGTGGTACATTTACCAAAATTTTTATATACTTGGCTACCAAGAAAACTTTAACAAATTCAAAAAGGTAGCCATCTTTACAGGTCATATTCTTTGATCATAAGCTAAAGAAATTGGAAGTAAATTAATTAATGAGAACATCACCATCACCTCTAATTCAATGTTTAAAGAATTAGGAATTACATTCCAGATAACTCTTGAGTCCAAGATGGAATGAAAATTGAAGTTATAAATTATCTGAAGAGAAAGGAAAACTATTTCTACAACTTAGGGGAAACAGGGAAACTTGTATTCAAAAAATGTCATAGAGCCTTCCCCCGTGGTGCAGTGGTTAAGAATCTGCCTACCAATGCAGGGGACACGGGTTCGAGCCCTGGTCCGGGAAGATCCCACATGCCACGGAGCAACTAAGCCCGTGCGCCACAACTGAGTCTGAGCTCTAGAGCCCACAAGCCACAAGTCCTGAGCCTGCATGCCACAACTACTGAAGCCCACATGCCTAGAGCCTGTGCTCCACAACAGGAGAAGCC
Organism: Mesoplodon bidens; assembly: GCF_964165515.1. Classification (NCBI taxonomy): domain Eukaryota; kingdom Metazoa; phylum Chordata; class Mammalia; order Artiodactyla; family Ziphiidae; genus Mesoplodon; species Mesoplodon bidens. Next base: position 49,147,726 of record NC_138160.1, on the reverse strand, counting down.
ACCGCAATGAGAAGCCCTCACACTGCAACTAAGAGTAGCCCCCGCTCGCCACAACTAGAGAAAACCCGCGCACAGCAATGAAGACCCAACACAGCCAAAAATAAAATAAATAAGATAAATAAATAAATGTATTTTTTTTAAAAGTCATAGCCTAAAAAAACAAAAATGAAAGTATTTCATCATTGAAGAAGATGAAAGGATATAATAAAAATTTTAAGCCATCTTAAGACGTTAAAACAAAAAGTTAAAAGGACTCTTTTCCTTACCCTCCTTACCCCAATTTCCTCTGCCTTCCCCCATATCTCTTCTCTTTCACTCCTTTCCCCTTCACCCTCTCTCCTTCACTTTCTCCCCTCCCTCTTTTCTCCCATATTCTCCCTACCCCTCTTCCTTAAACTTCTATGCTTTTGTGTGGGGGGAGTCCCCAGGACCACCCCCAGGTTTGAGGATTCTCTGGAAGGGCTCAGTATGCAGCATACGATTGTACCAAATTACTCATGGCTATGATTTATTACAGCAAAAGTATACAAGGTAAAATCAGTGGAGGGAAAGGCACATGGGTGACTTGTGAAGGAAACCAGGCAGAAGCTCCCAGTGGAGTCACACAGATAAGCTTCATTTCTTTAGCAATGAATTGTGACAGCTTAGGTGAAGCTGTCTATCAGGGAAGCTCATTAGAGACTCAGTGCCTAGAGTTTTTAATTGAGAACTGGCCACATAGGCACTGTCTGCTTAGCATGTACCAAAATTCCAGACTCCCAGAAGGAATGTAGGTATTCATAATGTGCATTGTTAGCTCCAAATATTAGTTTGGGCACAGTGAGCCATTCTTACCCAGAAATGATGGGAACCCTCCTGAAATCCCAGAAGGCAGGTAAGGGCCAGTCTTGCAAGCATCCCTTTCTAAAGATAGCAGTCTCAGGCCTGCCATTTTAACTATTTTTTGCACACCTTGCCTCCTTCCACACAGACCCCACCCCTGTTTCCCTATTGTAGTACCCTCCCCCTTTCCCTTCATCTTAACCCCTCCTTCCGGTTCCCAAACAATTCAGACCTAAAGTATTTAGGTTGGGTAGAGGTAGGCTACCTAAAAGGCAGGGATTAGGTTGGCTGAAAGTGAGATTTCACTGGCTAAGCAGGTTGAGGAGGTAGTCCAAAGGTGGAGACAGGCAAGCCCAGCTGATCAGGGTGCTGAGAGAAGCAGAAATCAAAGCCTAAGCCTGGTAAGCAGCATCCTTGTTGGAGGATGGGGTAGTAGTGGAGATGGGAGATTGGTTACATACAGGGGGATTGATCAAATAAATATATTAATGATAATGGAGACCATGTTTTCACTGTTAGGAGAGGGAGCTCAAGGAAGGGATGATTCTCTTTGTACATGTTTTTATGATACTATTTTACTTGTTATAAGAAGCAGATATTACTGTTATAATTTGAAAAGTCATCAGTTGGAAAAATATTATAAGAGGAAATAGACATTTCAGTGGAGAAAATGTGAAATATTATTTTCTGGTGAAATATTGAAGTTTAGAAATGTTAGAAGAGCATAATGGTCTGGAGAAAAAAATGTTGGAGTTCAGATGTAGTTCAACCAATTATGTGATTTTGGGCAAATTACTTATGTCTTAGTTTTATAATCAGGTAAAGTGTTTAATAATGTAATCTACCACTGGGAAAGTTACTACTTAGGATTACCATTTATTACACTTAATAAAGTGATTACAATGTCAGCAAATAGTAGGCTCTTAATTAATATTAGCTGTTTTTATTATTGATCAAGTTTAGACAAGTAGTAAGTGTTAGACTGGATATTTGAATCTAAGGCTAAACTGTCTTCCAAGAGAAAAAGAGGAACTTGCATATCTTTAAATCAGACACTTGCTACCGTTAAAATGATTTCCAAAATGTTTATGAGAATTAATAGTACTGCTACTGTCACTGCATAAAAGTATCAGTATGTACCTTTCCTAGCACTGTGCATAGTTATTTTTTTAAAAAAACTATGATAATTTGATAGGTTAAAACTTCTCATTTTATGAAACTTGACCCCTATTTTATACCCCTCACAAAAATTAACTTGAAATGGATTAAAGACTTAAATGTAAGTCCTGAAGCCATGAAAATCCTAGAAGAAAACATAGGAATAAAGCTCTTTGACATGGCCTTGGTAATGATTTTTTGGATATGACACTTAAAGCAGAAGCAACAAAACCAAAAATAAACAAGTGAAAGAACTCCAAAGGTGGGGAGGAGTGGGGAGGGGTGGATCTTAGGCCAAAGGAAAGCAAACTGTGAACGGTAGGAAATAAACACCAGGGCTGTGATGTGAAACTTTTGTCCATTTCAACAGCTTTTTTTCCAATATAGGATGGGTTTTGGTTACTGCATACCTACCAACTACAGTGTGATATAACATGGAATAAGCACTCTTACCAAAAAAAATCAGAAACAAATAAACAAGTGAGACTACATCAAACTAGAAAGCTTCTATACAGCAAAAGAAACCATCAACACAGTGAAAAGACAACCTACAGAGTGGGAAAAAATATTTGCAAACCATTTATCTAATAAGGGGTTAATATCCAAAACATATGAAGAACTCATACAACTCAATAGCAAAAAAAAAAAAAAAAAATTGAAAAATGGGCAAAGAACCTGAATAGACATTTTTCCGAAGAAGATATACAAATGGCCGACAGGTACGTGAAAAGATGTTCAGCATCACTAGTCATCAGGGAAGTGCAAAAACAGTGAGACAGCACCTCACACCTGTTAGAACGTCTATTATCAAAAAGGCAAGAGATAACAAATGCTGGAGTGGATGTGGAGAATATGAAACCCTTGTGCACTGTTGGTGGGATTTGTAAGTTAGTACAGCCACTGTGGAAAACCAGAATGGAGGATCCTCAAAAAATTAAAAATAGAACTACTACATGATCTAGCATTTCTGGGAATATATCCAAAGGAAATGAAAATGATAACTCGCAAAGATATCTGCACCTCCATGTTCATAGCAGCATTATTTACAATAGCCATGACAAGGAAACCTAAGTGTCCACATACGAATGAATGGATAAAGAAGTTGTGGTATATATATACAATGGAATGAATATTATTTAGCTACAAAAAGTGAGGAAATCCTACCATTTGCAACTACATGGGTGGACCTTGAAGGCATTATGCTAAAGGAAATAAATCTGACAGAGAAAGACAAATACTGTATGATTTCACTTAAATATGTAGACTCTTAAAAAAAAACACTCATAGAAAAAGAGATCAGACTTGTGGTTACCAGAGGGAGGGGGTGGGAGCAGGAGGAGTTGGAGGAAAGTGGTCAAAATTTACAAAATTCCAGTTATAAGATAAGTACTAGGGATGTAATGTACAACATACTGACTATAGTTAACACTGATGTATGATATATAGGAAAGTTGTTAGTAAATCCTAAGAATTCTCATCACAAGGAGAAAATTTTTTTTTTCTTTTTGTTGTATCTATGTGAGATGATAGATGTTAGCTGAACCCATTGTAGTAATCATTTCACAATAAATGTAAATTAAGCCATCATGCTGTATACCTTAAACTTATACAATGATGTATTCATTTATTTCTCAATAAAACTGGGGGCAAAATCTTATTTAAATTAATATTATTTTGATCATTAATGAATTTAGAGATCATTTGGTTAAATTAATGTAAATGCTTTTTGACATCCAAAAGATTGAGACAAATTCTAATAGTTAACACTCACTAGGCACTTAACTATATGCTGGGCATTGTTATGAGCACTTTTTGTGTTTCAACTCATTTAATTGTAACTTCCTCACCAGGATAATGATGGTTTATAATTATTGAATATCAGAAATTTCATTCGTCTTAATTTGTGAGAGTACTTGTTAATCATTTTTATTTATATTTAATTTGATTTATTTAAATGTGCCTAATTGTTGAGTTGAACATGCTCGTTTTATATTTCTGTAAGGCTTAAGAAACAAGGGAGTTTTTTTAAACTGTAATTTAAGCTTTTGTCCACTAGATGTCCTCAGCTAAGTTTAAGTTATCAGAATTTAACTTTTCGTTCATGAAAATTTGTTTCAGTTTCTAGCTATCTAAATTAAAAATTAATAAAATACACCCTTTAAATAAGAGATAATTAAGACAATACTTCAGGAGAAATTCTTTACATGTAACTGTTAGTACTCTTGTTATTTTAAAAATTTGTATAAGGTCTTTAATAATCTATAAATACCTTTGGATGTATGTTAGGAGATTTAAGCATTACTTGTGATTTTTGACTCCATGTAATTTTGGTGAAATAAGGACGTTTTAATGTTAAATTACTTATTGTTTAATTTTATTTTTCCTTTTCCTCCTTTTAATTTTTATGTTTTGCAGGGTTTTGGGACTGGAGTTAAACAAAGACAGAGATGTTGAAAGGATCCATGGCAGTGGAGTTAACACCCTTGACATTGACCCTGTTGAAGGGAGATAGTAAGTTTTTTATTTAATCATTTTTGTTCCTAAGTGAGAGCTGGTAAAATCTTGCTTTCAGATTAATTTTCTGAAGTTTCATAAAAATTAATAAAAATTCTAAATTTGTAGCATTTTAAATCTGACATTACTAATTTCAAATAAATACAGAACATTGAACCTATGAAATGTTGCCAAATAAACATTTCTAAACTACTTTAATATAAATATATTCATTGTTAAATCAACAAATACTGAACTTTTTTGGATGCAGAGAGTATGTAAGTGCTGAGGTATGTCTTTAGGTGCTATTTCAAAACAGAGTTGTTACTCTCAAGGAGTCTAGTGGGAAAACAAATATAAAAAGCAGAAGTATGTTTTGGAAAATTAAGTTTGAAGCACACCAGACTTGTGTTTGAGTTCCTCCTGGCTTTATATTTATCAGCTATGTGGCCTTGATCAATTTATCTAACCTTTCTAATTCACAGTTCCCTTAGCTACACAATGTAACAACAAAATCTAACAAGTTTGTTGTGAAGATTAATTGAGATAATATGTATAACATGATTAGCATAGGACATGGCATACTGTAAATGGTTGCCACCACTGTTGTTAATCAAAAGCATTATCACCTATACTTTTACTCCTTTCAATCCATTTTCCATCCAACAGCTGAAGTGCTTAGCAAAATGTGCCATCTCCCCCACTTAAAGTTCATCTACCCCACATTACTCTTACAAGAAAGTTCAAAACCCTTCATGTGGTCTATAATTAAGACAAGTGTAAAAGTAGCTAAAGAAAAGTTTGTCTTACCATGTTCTGTTTAGCATTTACCCCCCAATTTTTATATTATAATGAAATATTATTATTTACATTAAAATAAGCCAGTGTAGGTTTAATAGAAATCCATTTTTTATTTCCAGCCTCTGTCATGGTCTCACCTAGTAGTATGTGAGAAACATGTACAGTGAACAAATGCTCACTTTAACACACAGTTAAATCTAAAGGATGACCTGTGATAATTCTTTTCTTCCTCCTGACCTTTTCCAAGCTCAACATAACACCTCCCAATTAAGGACAGGTGTGGGACATTTGCTTATAAAATAATCCAGACATGAGCAGCAAGGGATAGCTGATTTCTTTTGGTCTTGTCTTAGGTGCTGGTAGAAAAAAATGTTCAGTACTCCAGCCAGTCATTTGGGGTAGTGATCAGTTGTTTGACCTGTAAAGTACATGAATACAGTAGGCTACCAGTTGGGAGAGTTAGTGAGAAATGTGGGAAGTTATAGATTACATGTGCATTAAATATGTGTGAGAAATAACAGACTGAGGAGTCTTTGCATAGCATATACAGAAAAGTCAAGATTTTCACTACAGTGGTTTCCCTGTTTTCCCCCTTTTTGCATAGTAAAAATCTACAACTATTTATTTCATTGTTTGCTAAGACTTGTATTTTGCATTAAACCCTTTTGGCAGGAAAGAGAAATAAAAAACAAAATGAATGTTTAATGGAAAATTAAATATAGATCTTCTTTTTCTCAGAAAAATCAATTCACATGTAACTTGCTCAAAATACTTGTTAATATTTACCAACCACTGTGAGAGCTGTAGTGATACCTCGGAAAACCAGAATGAAAACTAGAATACATAAATCTTGTAAAGAAGCATTTATTTCCAAAGTTAGGAGTTAATTGAAGAAGTCTATCTGAAAACAACATTTTAACAAGTGCAACTATATAAAGTACATTTGTATATCATCCTGTGAAGCTTGAATTTTCTTTTATGTCTTCTAAATTCTCCTGAGTTAATTCCATGCGTCTTTGGTACCGAGTTTTCTTGTCCACATAAAAACGTCAAGTCCTGTCTTTTACTGTGTTCACTTTATTAGCAGGGTAATAACTGTAGAGTTAGGTAACATCATTGCCATCAGATACTTCAACTACGAAGTCAGTTAATTACAATAATGTTCAATTTTTTTCACCTAATTAATGTAATCAAAGGAAAGCTTTTGGAAGTCATTCTAGCAAAGATGAAACATCTTATGTTATTGTAAATACAATTTAAATTAAGTCTAAAAGTTCAGCTTTGAAAACAGTTGTTTTTACATTGATAATACATGTAATGCCATGGTAAAAAACAGTATTTCACAAAGTACAAATATGCAGAAAATGTTTTTGGAATTGTTATGGTACACATGTAACTCAAAACTGTGTTCAAACAAGCTGCAACATGTTATCAACCAAAATAAAAGCTGTAGTTGTTAAAATTTACAAAGATTTCTCTGTATACACAATGAGTAACTGAACCACAAAATTTTATAATGAAGCTAACACTGAGTATTAAAAAAAAAAACCTTCAGCATGGCATTACTTGCTGTCTTTCTTTACTGCCCCATCATCAATTAGATTTAGAACTATTTGAGCAAAGAACTTTGAAGAAGTACTGTTAAATTAACCTAATTGTCCTACAAATTGATATTGAATTTTTCTTAAAACAAGTCTATAAATCAGTGCTTCTTGGACATGCTGCTAGTTCATGAACCCTTTGTATCTGGTTCACAACAAGATAAGGCACTTGTACCAGAATGTGGTACAAGTCACTAAGCACACAGCTTAGATGAGCTATATTTTTTTTTGTAGCAGTACTATCTCAGTGAAGAAAGAAGTGTGCTCATTTCTGACACAAGCTCTTTATGTTGTACTATAAATAGCAAAGAAATTAAAGATGGCAAAATAAAAAACCAATGTACAACACTCATAACAAATATAAGTGATCAGATATCTCCACAAACCACAAAATATGGATGAATGGGAGCAAAACACTGATAACTACAAAATCAGTGTGGTATCAGCATCTATACCAGGGGAGACAATAAAAACCAATGGGGCATCTAATAGACCTGATAACTCAAAATAACTGACAGTTAGTTAAAAGCTCAGCAAGCCAATTTGACTACAACATTGAAACTGGGAAAGGATTGTGTACTCTAGTTATTCAAGGGACTCACAGTAAGACCCAAAGGGGCTGGAGTACTTTAGGCCCTATAATCTCTCCAGCTAATCACCTAAAGATGTCCTAATGGACAGAACCCTACGTGAGGAGAAACTGTTTGGAATAGAATCCAAAGTGAGCAGTACAGGGACAATAGAAAGAAACAAGGGAAAAAGATGGATCAGATAAAAATTGGGGAGGTGAATAGAATCAGGAAATCTCTGAAAGTTAGCTGCCATATTTTGAGCATCTTATTTTAAAAAGAAGAGGAGGGGGATGTTCTAGAGATATAAATTTTAAATATTGTTATAAACAAAGCCTCCCTTTTAAAAGTTTAAGAAAATTAATTTTACATAAAAATGAGCAAAAGAATAGGGTTAAGATCAAAGCCCATACAAAATTATTTTAAGAACAAAGGGAATAAATAGAATAATGTTCCTTTAGACAGTGTAGTTGTGCCAGAAAGATATACCCACAAAATAGATGAGAACTCTACCTAATGTTTTAAACTAGCTGAAAGTCATTTCTATTTTTTATTTTCTTTATTTTTTTGGCTGCACCACGTGGCATGTGGGATCTTAGTTCCCCAATCAGGGATCAAACCTGTGCCTCCTGCAGTGGAAGCACAGAGTCTTAACCACTGGACTGCCAGGGAAGTCCCTAAAAGTCATTTTTAAAAGATACAGTGTATGAAAGAGTAACATAAGTAGGAATTAGAAAAACTGAAAAATGAGATGATCAAACTCAAGAAAAAATTAGAAAAGAAAGTTTCAGAAATGAAGACTAAAGCATAAGGAACACAAGCAAATAAAATATAAGAGGAAACATTTAAAAATCAAAAAGAAATGGAGAAAGGAAAAGTATTTGAGATACAGATGTATGTAGAATATAGGCAAAGAAGATCTCACATACATATAATAGGAGTTTCCAGAGACGAAACCCAAAGGAAGAGAATGGAATAAAGACTAAAACTATATTCCAAGAAAACATTTCTAGAATGAATAAAATCTGAAACTACATATAAGGGAAAGAGAATCACATTGTAACCAGACTTTGATTTTGAGCTTTATGCTCAAAGAAATGAAGTTTCTTTTCTAAGATGTTCAAGGAAGTAAAATGTGAGTCAAGGATTTTATATCCAACCAGACTAATTTTCAAGTACAAAAGGACTAATTATTAGTAACATACAAGAATTCAGGGAGTATTGTTCTCATTAGGCCTTTCTTAAGAATCTACCAGAGAATAAAATCAGAACAAGAATGAACAGAGACAGCACCAGAATTGATGGTGAGCAGTAATATTAACAAATAGCAATACTTTATATAGATGCATAAATATTTACGTATATAGATATATAAATTAAATTCACAAATGTATGTGTTTTCCCTATTAAATTGCAAACTGGGGAGTCAGGAATCATGCCTGTCTTGTTCATAGTTGAATTGGCATAACGCCTAGCATATTGCAGAAGCTCAAAATAGAATGAGTTGAGTAAATGCATTCATAATGGAGGGACTTATGGATCCCCTATTTCTTGCCAGGCAGTATAAAAGCCCTTTGCTTATTTTGACTTAATTTTATATCAACTTTATGATTTAGGTGAAAATGTCCCACTTTTCACAAAGGAAAAACCTTAGGTGAAGTAACTTGCCCAGGGTCAGATAGCTAGCATCAGTAATAACTGGTCTGTCTGATTCCATTTATAACTAGGCCATTTAAAATGACTGTAATATTTCACTTCCTTAAATAAGAAGTATCTTTTGCCATCTTGTTTCTACTGTCCTTTCTTTTTGGAATCATGAAGGTAAATTTTAACTGATCACAGATTGAATCTTTCTATACTCATTCTTCCACAAATATTAGATTAAAAATTTTAGTTTATTTCAGCCTATACTAGTGAAGATTTACTCTGTATTTATTGGCATAATAAATTTGAGTTTGTAGATCAGTAATTTTCAGAAATACTTGGTCATAAATGAACTATATAAAATGATAAATTAATGTGAACTTTTTTTATTATTAGCATGTTATCAGGTGGTTCAGATGGTGTGATGGTGCTTTATGATCTTGAGAACTCCAGCAGACAACCTTATTACACATGTAAAGCAGTGTGTTCCATTGGCAGGTGTGTATTAAAAATATAATTCATGAATTTATAAACATTTGAGTATTTTTTGCATCAAATGCAAAACATGAAAAAACTTTTGGCTATGTTCTTTTTGTTCTCCACCTACATAGCACACCTCAGTAACTAATTTTAGTTTTTTTAGACTACTTAGCATAAGACTCATTTGAGTCTTTCCAGCTAAATATAAACACAAATTAGATTTTTCAACTATCATTAATAGAACGAAAACATTAACAGCTAGAAGCCATAAATGTACTAACAATCACACACACACACACACACACACACACATACACACCCCTTTCTTACCTCTCTATTTACTCAAAGCTGCCTAACTTAACATACTTCTCTTTGTCTTGAATTTTTTGACTATCTACTGGCTTTCCAATCTTGTGAGAATTATTTTTAAGTTTTTAATAAAGTGTTTTGTGATTTTGTTTTAATTTGTTCATAATCATCACTTAATTTTTTTTCATTTCCTGTATTTGATCTGATTTTGAGGAGACCTTGAATTAACAGAGAGAATAGGTGTCGAAAAAATGTTTTCAAGAGGAAAAACTTTATGAACATTCATATCAGCAACCACTCTGTATTAAAGCTGTTCCCAAAGGACTAGATAGATGCATAAGTTCATGGAATATTTGTGAGATTTACGAATGTTTCTTGGCTCTGGTGCTTCACTTTGGAAATACAGATTTAAGGAAACTATTTCTCTGAGCCTCTGACAAAACTGTTTTGTCTTAGAGACAATTATACTTGCCCTATTATTCTTGTAAGTTTTCTATAAGACTTAAATGAAATACTATCTTTTAAAAAGCATATTAAAAATTGTTAAAGCCACCATATAAATAGGAAGCAATATAATTATAGGTACAGTTGGTACAAAACAAGATACCACTTCAAGTACTCTGGAACTTGGTTCCTAAGAGGCTTACACCATTTTATATTCTCTCCACTCCCACCAAACAAACAAACAAAAAATCTAAATTCTAAAGTGTAAGACAGTTATTAATTAGTTTAATTCATCTTTGTCTTATTTTATCTTGGCTATCATTTTAACACTGTTAAAATAATATTTTTATATATACCACCTGCTATGTAATGTTATTCCATGAGTGGCTATGATTTGCTTTTCTGGTGTGTGGTGTCAAGTAAATGCTTAGGACATCAATCTTACTTTATTATGACTTTCTTCTTAGATTCAAATTCTTAACTTTAAAACCATGACTTTGGTAAATGGGCATATAGTAAGCATCTTTACAAAATGAGTTAAAGTAGCATTTTACATTCAAAGACTTTATATTTCTAACTTTAAAAAATAATTTGAATAAAAATTGTTACTAAGTTAATGTGGCTTAGACTGTTTCCTGATATTTATTTTTGCTTTACTTAATGTGTTTGTTTTGAGCACCAAAAAGATTCCTGAACCCAAATTTTTATTAAATGTGAATGAGAATGACAGATCATACATAGTAGGAGAATAATATAATATTTTGTCCTATTTTTAAATCTAAACTATAAATGAGCTTTTATTTGTGATCACTACATTAAAGATTTATTTATTTAAAATTGGAAAATCTCTGTGTAGATTCTTAGGAACAAATAGAAATCAGTTCTGTTTATCTTAAGCAGAAATTTATTGGAAAGAAATTTAATATCTCACATAATGGCAGGAAGGTGGAAGAATCAAGTAGAAAATGAGCAGAAAAGCAAGAGAAACTAGGACAAAAGAACACAGTCAAGGTCACACCACAGGAACAATTTAGTTTGGGTTCTGCTACATGTCACAAACACAGATTCTCAACTCCACAGCTATGAATAATTGCTAACTATCCTTGGTTTTCATTACTAGCTGGAGTTCAGAGTCCCAGGCAGGATTGATGAAGCCTAGGACACATGTTCATGCCCCCACTGCCAAGGACAAGGGAAAGAGAATATCTGGAGCCCTTTGCTTTATGTAACAAGAGGCAAGGCCCTGCCTTTCAAAAAAATGAAGGGAATTTCCCCCCAAAAGGAAGTTTGGATGTTCAGCCAAGAAAAGGGCACATGTCCACTACAGTCCACCCATTTGGCTGTCCAATATCAGTATGTACCTTTCTTCCCATACCTACCCTTCCTTTTAAAAAAAAAGTTTCAGCCTGACCTAATGCAAGTATCCATTATTTGACAAAAAAAATGTAATTATCCCCTTCCCCAAAGAGCTATGACCCTAAGTCTGTTTATTTACCACATCCATCTCCAGTTCAGGATAATGTCTATTTTTCCACTGGTTTTACATGATCTTATATCAGGATTATGCAACCTGTGGGCTCAATTGTATAGTTAACCTATATAAAATAATGGAGGTAAGAAAAAGAGGAAAGAAAGAGGAAATTAGTTAAAATATATACGTATATACATGACATAGAAAGTAAGGAAATATGAATAGGTACTACAGTCCTTTTTTGCAGCTGTCTCAAAGCCAGCTTGAGGTCTTCAGGTAGCACCACATGTGTCAAGGCCCTTTATTCTGTATTGTGATCCAGACCTTCACCTTAAGGAATCAGAACTCATGATGGTCCTATCTGCATAGGGTTGCAGTAGTCTTCTGTTTACTTTTATCTTATTGAAAATTTCTAACATACATGAAAATAGAGAGTAGTATAATGAACTGTGTACCCATCACCCAGCTTCAACAGCTATCAGTCATAACCAGTCTTGTTTCATCTTTACCCCAACCTACCCATCTACTCTGAGGATTATTTTGAAGCAAATCTCAGAAGGATATCATTTCATTCATAATTATTTGTATCTCTAAAAGGTAAAATGTGTTTTATAAGCATAACCCCACTACCACTATCTCACATCTACAATAATTCCTGATATTAAGTATACAGTTGGTATTCAAATGTCCCACCATTGTCTCTTAAGTGTTCCTAAACAGCCAGTGTCTTTCAATTAAGATTCAGTAAAGGACACATACTGTGTTGATCACTGGTTCAGAGCATATACTGCATCCTTCAGGATAGCACAACATCATCACAAGGTGCTATATTGTAACTGATGTCATAACTGAGTCTTCAACAGATCATGATTCTACGGGTATTGTGTTACATAAGAGTAGTGAATCTCATGGGCATCTACCAGTTGCATTCTTTTGTTGTATAAGTAAGGTTCTTAATCAGAAGCAATACTGTGTGGGACACCACGGAAGTATGTGAGGCAGCAATTCTAAGAATGGTGGTGTTGATAAAATGATGGCCAGGAAAAGCAAATCCAAAACCAGAATAGGTATCTCTTCCAGTAAGGAAAAATCACTGTCTCCATGAAGTGGTCCAGTGTAGCTGGCTGATCCCTCTAGGATATAGTATTGAAATCAGAAGTCTCTCATTTTATGAGCCTTAGTAGGAAGCAGGCCTCCACATGATACTGTGAAAACTTAAAACTAGAGATGCCTAGATATTCTCTTTCTCTAGACAGCTACGACATGGCATGTGATCTAGGTTTGGCCATTCATATCATCGTTCCTGAGACTGCTACTCGTGAATATAGTATCAGTTTTGAAACTCAAATAAATCAGTTATCTCTAAATTTTGATTACTGTTTTGTAGAAGCCATCCTGATGTCCACAAATATAGTGTGGAGACTGTACAGTGGTATCCTCATGACACTGGCATGTTCACATCAAGCTCATTTGATAAAACTCTGAAAGTATGGGACACAAATAAGTTACAAGTAAGTACATTAAAAACGTTTCCAAGTTGCTTTGTGCGATAAATGAGAACTTAATCCTAAACCATTTTAGTGTGATTATTTGCTAAGATGTCATATATGTTAGATGTGAAATTAGTAAAGTAGTTAAGGAGAGCTAGAGTGCTTGAGTTCATATCTTGGTTCTGCTGCTGACTGTCTATGTGATATTTGTCTGAACCTCTCTGTATTTATCTGTAAAGGGGGTAATGATTGTACCTTATAGAATGGTTGTGAGGATTAAATAGGTCAATATATGTAAAGTACCTAGAACAGTGCCTAGCATATAGTAAGTGCTCAAAAAACATGAGCTATTATTATTATTTGCTTTATTATTCAAAAACTACTATGGTCTAGTGGTGTTGGGAAGAAAATTGGATTTATCTCCTATTGGCCAAAAGACTTAAAGGAAAAGAAAGTTTTTAACATTATAGGTTAGTAAAGGTAGACAGTAGATAATAGTTTTTATATTTGATCAAATTTATATTTCTTTCTCATGCTGATTTTTTTCCCTGAGCTCTAGTCCCATATGTCTCCACCTGTCTTCAGAACCTCTCTTACTTAAATGTAGTGTCATCTTCTCAAACTTAACATGTTCCAAACTGAAGTGAACATGATGGCTCCTCACATCCATTTAGTCCTCAAATCTTAGTAATTCTTCCTTCAAACTCTCAGATTTCCCTTTTCTATTTCCCTCACCATCACTGTACATCTAGACTACTCCTAAAAACTCCTAACTGGTTTCTCTGCATTATTTTTCTTCCACATTTCCACAGCAAGTTTACCCTAGAATTAATCAGAATCAAGCAGTTTCATCCTGTCTCAACACAAAACCTCTAGTGACTCCGTTGTCTAAATTCAGCCTGGCATTCTAAGTTCTCCATAACCTCACTTCCCACTTTCTCAACCTTAGCTTCTACCTCTTTTCAACCTAAATGATGTACTGCCACTAAATTGATCTTTTGCCTTCTGAACACATGTTATGTGTTATGTTCCCTGCCTCAGGTCCCCTTCCCTATGAAACTTCTCCCTTCTCTTACTCATCTTATAACTGGAAGTTTATACTCTTTAACCAGCATCTTTCTATTTCTCCCACTCCCCAGCCCCGGTAATCACTTTATTCACTGTTTCTATCAGTTTGACTTTTTAAGATTCCACATGTGATATTATACAGTATTTGTCCTTGTCTGCCTGACTTCACTTAATATAATGCCCTCAGGGTTTATCCATGTTGTCACAAATGACAGGATTTCATTCTTTCTCATGGCTGAATAATATTCCTGTGTGGTGTATGTGTGTGTGTGTTATCTTCTTTATCCCTTTATGCGTTGATGAACACTTAGGTTGTTTCCATGACTTGGCTATTATAAATAATGCTGCAAAAAACATGAGGGTGCAGCTATCTCTTTGAGAGAGACAGTGATTTTATTTCCTTCAGATATATATGCAGAAGTGGGATTGCTGGATCATATGGTTCTATTTTAAATTTTTTGAGGAACCCCACATTGTCTTTCATGATGGCTGCACCAATTTACATTCCCACTACCAGTCACAAGGGTTTCCTTTTCTCAGTATCCTCACCAACACTTATCTCTTTTTGATAATAGGCATTTTAACAGATGTGAGGTGATATCTCATTGTGGTTTTGATTTGCATTTTCCTGATGATTAGTGATATTGAACACCTTTTCATGTTCATTTTGGCCATTCTTATATTTTTGGAAAAATGTCTATTCATGTCCTCTGCCCATTTTTTATTTGGATTGTTTGGGTTTTTTACTACTGAGTTGTATGAGTTCTTCATATATTTTGGATATTAACGCTTTATCATGATTTTCAAATATTTTCTCCCATTCTTTAGGTTGCTTTTTCATACTGCTTATGGTTTCCTTTGCTGTGCAGAAGGTTTTTAATTTGCTGTAGTTCCATTTGTTTATTTTTGCTTTTGTTGCCTTTGATTGTGGTATCAAATCCAAACAGTCTTCACTAAGACCACTGTCAATGTTTTCTTCTAGGAGTTTATGGTTTCAGGTCTTAACGTTCAAGTTTTTAGTCCATTCTGAGTTAATTTACGTGCATGGTGTAAGATAGTGGTCCAGTTTATTCTTTTGCATATGGTTGTTCAGTTTTCCCAGCATCATTTATTGAAGAGACTATCCTTTCCCCATTGTATATTCTTAGTTCCTTTGTCATAAGTTAATTGACCATACATGCCTGGCTTTATTTCTGGACTGTCTTTTCTGGTCCATTGATCTGTGTGTGTTTTTATGCCAGTACCATAATGTTTTGATTACTATAGCTTTATAATGCAGTAGTCCCCCCTTATCCATGTGGGATACATTCCAAGACCCCCACTGAGTGCCTGAAACCACGGATACTATCAAATTACTGTGGTTATAGTATATACCAACCCTGTATATACTATATTTTTTCCTATACTCATGTGTGGGTAGCATATATGATATGGATACACAGAACAAAGGGATGATTCACATCTAGGTGGGACAAGCAAGCTTTTATCATGCTCCTTAGTGTATTATTTAAAACTTATGAATTTTTTACTTCTGTAATTTTCCATTTAATATTTTCAGACCACAGTTGACCTCAGATAACTGAAACTGAGGAAAGTGAAATACAGATAAGAAGGGGACTGCTGTATAGTCTGAAATCAGAAAGTGTGATGCCTCTAGCTTTGTTCTTCTTTCTCAAGATTGTTTTAGCAGTTCGGGGTCTTTTGTAGTTCCATACAAATTTTCAGATTATTCTTTCCTATTTCTAGAAAAATGCCATTGAGAATTTGGTAGAGATTGCACTGAATTTATAGATTGTTTTGGGTGCTGTGGACATATTAACATTGTTAATTCTTTCAATCCACTGGTATGGAATATCTTTTCATTTATTTGTGTCTTCAGCTTCTTTCATCAGTGTCTTATAGTTTTCAGTGTACACCTTTTACCTCCCTAGTTATATTTATTTCTAGGTATTTTATTCTTTATGCTGCAGTTGTAAATGAGATTGTTTTCTTAATTTCTCCTTCTGATAGTTCATTAGTGTATAGAAATGCAACTGATTTTTTTAACAGTTTGAATCCTGCAACTTTACTGAATTTGTTTATTCTAACAGTTTTTTGGTGAAATCTTTAAGGTTTTCTATGTATAATATCATTTCATCTGCAGATAGAGACAGGTTTACTTTTTCCATTGCAGTTTGGATGCCTGTTATTTCTTTTTCTTGCTTAATTGCTCTGGCTAGGACTTCCAGCACTGTGTTGAAAAAAGTGGCAAGGGTGGGCATCCTTCTCTTCTCCCTGATCTTAGAGGAAAAGCTTTCAGCTTTTAACTGTTAAGTATGATGTTAGCTATGAGCTTGTCATACATGGCCTTTATTATGTTGAGGTACATTCTCTCTATACCCAGTTTATTGAGGAAAATATTTAATACTTCTTAATATAAGTCAGTACCCATTCGTGATTTTTTTTAATTCCTAACATAGTAGGAATAAAAGGGAAATTCCTTAAACTGACATTTACAGATTACATGATTACGAACATAGAAAATCCAAAGGAAACTTTAGCCAAGTTATAATATAAGAAAATTCAGCAAAATTGCTGAATATAGGGCTTCCCTGGTGGCACAGTGGTTGAGAGTCCACCTGCCAATGCAGGGGATGCGGGTTCGTGCCCTGGTCCGGGAGGATCCCACATGCCACGGAGCGGCTGGGCCCGTGAGCCATGGCCGCTGTGCCTGCACATCCGGAGCCTGTGCTCTGCAACGGGAGAGGCCACAACAGTGAGAGGCCTGTGTACCACAGGAAAAAAAAACAAAATTGCTGAATATAAGGTCAGTTGTATCTGAATTCCAGGCACAAAGAATTATAAAATGAAATTTCAAGAGTAATATAGTTTATAACTGCAGCACAAGTCATCATATACCTAGTAAGAAATTGAAAAGTGTACAGGACCTCTCAACACTACACAGAAAACTATAGAATATTATTGAGAGAAATTAAGACCTAAATAAATGGTGGGATATGTCACATTCACACTCTCACCACTTTTATTCAACATAGTTTTGGAAGTCCTAGGCATGGCAATCAGAGAAGAAAAAGAAATAGAAGGAATCCAAATTGGAAAAGAAGAAGTAAAACTGTCACTGTTTGCAGATGACATGATACTATACATAGAAAATCCTAAAGACACCACCAGAAAACTACTAGAACTCATCAATGAAGTCCAGTAAAGTTGCCAGAAACAAAATTAATATACAGAAACCTGTTGCATTTCTGTACACTAACAGTGAATTTTCGGAAAGAGTAATTAAGGAACAATTCCATTTATAATCGCATCAAAAATTAAAATACCTGGGAATAAATCTACTTAAGTTAAAGAACTGTACTCAGAAAACTATAAGACACTGATGAAAGAAATTGGAGAACACACAAACAGATGGAAATATATACTGTGTATATGGATTGGAAGAATTAACATTGTTAAAATGAACATACAACCAAAAGCAATCTACAGATTCATTGCAATCCCTGTCAAAATACCAAGGGCATTTTTCACAGAACTAGAACAAATAATTTTAAAATTTTTATGGAAAAGCGAAAGACCCTGAATAGCCAAAACAATCTTCGGAAAGAACAGAACTAGACGAATCACGCTTGCTGACTTTAGACTATACTACAAAGCTACAGTAATCAAAACAGTATGGTACTAGCATAAAAACAGATACGTATATCAGAACAGAATGGAGAGCCCAGAAATAAACCCATGCACTTATGGTCAATTAATCTACGACAAAGGAGGCAAGAGTATACAATGCAGGAAAGACAGTCTTGGCAATTCCCTAGTGATCCAGTGATTAGGACTCTGCACTCTCACTGCCGAGGGCCCAGGTTCAATTCCTGCTCAGGGAACTAAGATCACACAAGCCCCGTGGCATGGCCAAAAAAAGAAAAGAAAGGAGAGTCTCTTCAATAACTGGTGCTGGGAAAACTGGACAGCCACATGTAAAGGAATGAAATTAAAACATTCTCTAACACCATATACAAAAATAAACTCAAAATGGATCAGAGACCTTGACATAAGGCTGGAAACCATTAAACTAAAAGAAAGCAGAACATTCAGAACATTCTCAATATAAATCATACCAATTTTTTTTTTGCCTCTATCTCCTAAAGCAAAGCAATAAAAGCAAATATAAACAGATGGGACTTAATTAAACTTAAAGCTTTTGCACAGCAAAAAAAGCCGTAAACAAAACAAAAAGACAAACTACAGAATGGGAGAAAATATTTGCAAATGATATAACTGATAAGGGGTTAATATTCACATATATAGACAATTCATACACCTGAACATCAAAAAAACAAGCCTGATTAAAAGATTGTTAGAAGATCTGAACAGACATTCTTCCAAAGAAGACATACAGCTGGCCAAGAGGCACATGAAAAGATGCTCAACATCATTAATCATCAGAGAAATGCAAATTAAAACCACAATGAGATATCACCTCACACCTGTCAGAATGGTTATCATCAAAAAGACCACCAATAACAAATGTTGGTGAGGATGTGAAGAAAAGAGAACCCTTAGGTGCTGTTGGTGGGAATGTAAATTGGTGCAGCTACTGAGGAAAACATTATGGAGGTTTCTTAAAAAACTGAAAATAGAACTACCCTATGACCCAGCAGTTCCACTCCTGGGTATTTATCTGAAAAAAACTAAAGCACTAATTCAGAATGATACTTGTATCCCAATGTTCATAGCAGCATTATTTATAATTGCCAAGATATGGAAGCAACCCAACTGCCCATCAACAGATGAATGGATAATGGAGATGCAGTGTATACAATGGAATACTACTCAGTCATAAAAAAGAACAAAATTTTACCATTTGCATCAAATGCATGGACATGGAGGGTATTATACTAAGTGAAATAAGTCATACAGAGAAAGACAAACACTGTATCACTTATATGTGGAATCTAAAAAGTACAACAAGCTAGTGAATATAACAAAAAAGAAACAGACTCACAGTTATAGAGAACAAACTAATGGTTACCACAGTGAGAGGGAAAGAGGGAGGGGCAAGATAGGCATAGGGGATTAAGAGGTACAAACTACTATGTACAAAATAAGAAAGGTACAAGGATATATATTACAACACAGGAAATACGACGAATATTTTATAATAACCATAAATGGAATGTAGCCTTTAAAAACTGAATCACTTTGTTATTGTATATCAACTATACCTCAGTTCTAAAAAGAAGAAGAAAGAAAAGAATTAGAAGGCTTAATATTATAAAGATAATGATTTTACCCAGTATGATCTATAGAATCAATGCATTTCTGATCAAAATATTTGCAGAATTCTTTTGTGGAAATTGACTAGGTAATTCTAATGTATAATATATATGGAAATGCAGAGGGACAAGGCGCTCTTGAAGAAGAATGAAGCTTGAGGACTTCACTACCTTTACTTTACTGTAAATTAATTACACTAATCAAGGCAGTGTGATATTGGTACAAGTGAAAACAAACACACACAGGGGAACAGGATAGAGAATCAAGAAACACACCCATAGCTGTATAACTATTTGGTTTATGATAAAAATAACACTGCAGTGAATTGGGGAAAAGATAACCTTTTCCATAAATGGTGCTGGATGAACTAGGTATCCATATTTAAAAACTAGTTTTGACCCTTACCTCACACCAGACACAAGAGTCAATTTCAGGTGGATTACAAGTATAAATGTGAAAGATAAAATGATACAGCTTAAAGATGAAAAAAGAAAATGTGTTTGTGGCTTATGACAGTTAAAGACACAAAAACTACAAACCAAAAAGGCAGAGATAGATAAATTGAGCTACATTAGAATTAGGAATCTCTAGTCATCAAAAAACACTATTACAAAAGTGTAAAGGTAAGCCATGGAATGGGAGATGATATATCTGACATATGCATATGTTTGAAAAAGGACTGATGTACAGATTATATAATCAACAAAAATTAAAACAGTCCTATAGAAAAATAGGCAAAACACTTGAATAGGCACTTCAAGAAAGAGGATATCCAAATAGCCAATAAATAAAAGTGTTCAACTTTGTTAATTGTGCACCTGGATGTGTTATTTAAATACATAATGAGATACCTCTCTGTACCCTCCAGAATGGCCAAACGTAAAAGAGGTTGATGATAACAGTTACATATGTTGCTGATGAGATCACAAATTGGTACAGATATTTGGTATTGACTGAAGCCAAATATGTGCATATCCTCTGACCCAGCAGTTACACTTTTGGGTATATAAATGCATGCATATGTGTACTAAAGGATATTTGTGAGAATGTTCATAGCAGCACTGTTGATGATAACCAAAAACTGGAAACAACTCAAATGTCCATTAACAGCCAAATGAAATCTGGCAAATTTTACATCGGAGTACTCTCATACAATGACAAGGGAACACTGCTGTATTAACAAAATGTATGAATCTTATATAATATTAGGTAAAATAACCAAAAACTAAAGAGTGCCTAATATATAATTCCCTTTACAGGAGGTTCAAAAATAGGCAAAACTGACCTAATGATGATAGAGGCCTGTATGATGGTTATCTTTCTTGGTGAGATTTGTAAGGGGGTGGTTCTAAGGAGCCTTCTGGGGTATTTGTAATGTTCGTAATGTTCTGTTTTTCAATACAGGTGGTCATTACTTTGTGAAAATTCACTTTGTGAAAATTAATTGAGTTGTACACTTATGATTTTTGTGTACTTTTCTGTATGTTACACTTCATTTAAAAGTATGGCTTTTAATTAACATTTTTTAATTTAATTAATTAAAAATGAATAAGCCATACATTTACATTTTCTTTCCTTAACATTGACTTCTATTAAAACTCTGACACCTTGGATTTAAATTTTCTTTAAAACATAAATGTTTTGCTAACTTAAAACAGTATTCCATGAGTTCATAATTCTGTTTGAAATAAAGGTATGACAGTATTTTATTGATAATAAATTTGAAACGCATTCAGTAAGAAACAGCTGTGCATCTGCTATGTATAAAGAAAAATAAGGAAGGCAAGATACTGTCCTTTTCTCCATCGTCTACTCCCATCATTAGTTTTCCCTATTAATGTATATATGAGGTACTTTTCATACCTTCATCTCAGTTTTCCATGAGCATGTTTTAATAGCTTGAGCATATGATGTGGCTATGTGTCTTAGAGGAGTGTCTTCTCTAGAGTCTTCTCTATTTAAGGTGTAGAGCCAAGTGGAGATAATCCAGGAATTGAGCTATACCTAGGTGGAATTCGGGAGTGAGGTCTAAACTGAAAATATAGATTTGTGAGTCACTAGGATATAGGTGGCAGTTGAAGAGAGGAGTGCACAGAACTAAACCTTGAGGAAGATTCATAGGACAGAAGGAACAACAAAGCCTGCAGAAGACAATGAAAAGGCCCAGCCAGAGAGAATAAGAGGGAAATCAGGAGTATGTGATATAATGGAAGCCAGTGGAAGAGATTGTCTTAAGAAGGTAGAATAGTCAACTGTGTTGAATGCTACTGACAGATTAAGTAAGAAAGAGACTACATTTGGTGATAGAAGGTTATCAGTGGTATTGGCAGGGTGGTGAGAGCGGGAGTAGTGGAGATAAAAAATAAGTTTGCAGTGAGTTGAGAAACACATAAGAGATAAGAAATTAGAGACAGCCAAAATGTGGATTTAAAGGGGGAGGAAGAAGATTAATTAGGAGGAATTTGGGTGAAAAGGATTTTGTTTTTTTGTCTTGGGGAGGGGAGTGCTGTTACAATGAAAGAGACTTGAACATGTTTTAGTGCTGATGGGAACGAGCCAGTAGGGAGAGAGCAGTTATACATACTCGGGAGATAGAGGCAATAATGTATAGGGTGAGATTTCTGACAGTGCTGAAAGTGATCTGAACACAGGTAGGGAAATTAAATAAGAGGAAGGATCATTTTTTTCATGATAACAGGAATGAAGAAGGAAAAAAGATAAGCGGAAGCAAATGTGTTTATAAGTTTGTTGTTAAGACAATAAGGAAATTCTCATTGAATGGCTCCTATTTTCTCTTTGGAATGAAAGATCAGATCACCTGTAGTGATGAAGTGGTGATTTTTGTGGAGAGCGGAGGTTTGAAATAGCTGCAAATATTGTAGACAACGCTATTGAAATTGTAGGACCGGCAGTCAGTACTAAAGCCCAGTTGAGATGAATGATCTTTTATAGTGATACTAGTCTTCTCTATTATAAGATTTTCTTCACCTGGATAGGGCAGAGGTCAACTAACTGCGGCCCATAGGCCAAGTCTAGGCTCTGGGCCAAGGCTTCTCATGGACTCCTTTTGTAAAAAAAAAAAAAAAAAAAAGTGTTACTGTAACACAGACATGCTCATTTATTGTCTGTGGCCGCTTTGACACTACAGTGACAGAAATGAGTAGCTGGTTCTCAAAGCCTACAATCTGACCCTTTACAGAACAAGTTTGCTGACCTCTGGTGTAGTTAAACCTGGATATGGGTACACGGAAGACAGACATTTGGAGTCAGGTTGAGGTCTTGACAAATGCAATGATAACATCAAAGATATTGGCAGTTGAAGTATTGAAACTTGGGATCCAAGCTGAAGAAGGAAAAGAAGTGAAGAAAGAAACTGATAGGACTTCTGGGATTTATTGAGGTGTCTTGTAGGTAGCTGGGCGGGGGGGAGCAGAAATGATATAAAATTTGGTCATATATAACTGAAATAGGTGATTCCAAAGGAGAAGCAGTTCTAGGTGATGAGAATGTCCTGGGTGTGGTAGCTGAGGTTGTATGGCACTGAGAGGCAGAGTACTGGCTAGATCGTCTGTGTAGATACTGAAGTCCCTCAGAATGGAGCAGAAGGGAAGATGGTGAACCAAGTGGTTGTCTTGTCTTTATCTCTGGGATTTATTAGAGAAAAATAAATAAATTGCTAACAGTGTGAAAATAAGTAAATAGAAAATTTGTTGCTTTTGTGATTATAATTAGAACTTACACTTATTTTAAATGTCTTTTGATTACTAGATTGCAGATGTATTTAATTTTGAAGAAACAGTTTATAGTCATCATATGTCTCCAGTTGCCACCAAGCACTGTTTGGTAGCAGGTTGGTACATATGTTGTTTTTTAACATATTGAAAACTTTCTCCCTTTTAATATCTAGTTAGTTTTGATATAAACATTTTAACCCTGATGAAGATCACAATTCTTTTTTTAAAAAAAGTGTGTATTACTCTTTATATTCAGTTTCAAGGATATTGTACAAGTTGGGCACCGTGCTAGGTTTCAAAGTGGCTAGGATTCACAGATTAAGAAAGCACATTTCTGTTCCCTTAAGAGTTACTTTTTTTTAATTTTAACATCCTTATTGGAGTATAATTGCTTTACAATGGTGTGTTAGTTTCTGCTTTATAACAAAGTGAATCAGTTATAAATATACATACATCCCCATATCTCCTCCCTCTTACTTCTCCCTCCCACCCTCCCTATTCCACCCCTCTAGGTGGTCACAAAGCACGGAGCTTATCTCCCTGTGCTATGTGGCTGCTTCCCACTAGCTATCTGTTTTACATTTGGTAGTGTATATAAGTCCATGCCACTCTCTCACTTCGTCCCAGCTTACCCTTCCCATCCCCATGTCCTCAAGTCCATTCTCTACATCTGTGTCTTTATTCCTGTCCTGCCCTTACGTTCTTCAGAACGAGTTTTTTTCTTTTTTTTAGATTCCATGTATATGTGTTAACATACGGTATTTGTTTCTTTCTGACTTACTTCACTCTGTATGACAGACTCTAGGTCCATCCGCCTCACAACAAATAACTCAATTTTGTTTCTTTTTATGGCAGAGTAATATTCCATTGTATATATGGGCCACATCTTCTTTATCCAGTCATCTGTCGATGGACACTTAGGTTGCTTCCATGTCCTGACTATTGTAAATAAAGCTGCAGTGAACATTGTGGTACATGAAAGAGTTACTTTTAAACCACCAAATTTTCAAAGATTTTACGTGAACAAAATTTGGCAGCTTTTTCATTTTGACACAGTAAAACAAGGAAATGATTTCCTTTTCTCTAGAATGTGTGATTCAAATTAAACATCCATTTTTATGAAAGCACCTGCAACAAAAATTTTCATGTGTAAGAAGAAAAAATGTTTTTCTCATATCAGGTATCAGGTCCCTGTGATATTATTTCTGTGGCACTTCATGAATCTCCTCACCTCCAGACATCAGTCAGCTGCTTCATCTTTAAAGAGTTTGGGCACTAACTTTTCTTTGAGGTTCACTCAGTCTGTGTCCAGAGTTTCTGTGAATCTGTTACTAGTGATTGGAAGTATATCATTAACATGGAAAAGCTAAGCTATTAAAATAAAATGAATTTTTCTAGTTATAAACATTAATAACTATTTAAAGTATATTATTAGCATACATTTTTATATTTCTGCATGGATATAGTGAATATGTCATGACTCATATGGTAGTTTCTTGTTTCCTTTTGGTGATGATTTATAGTAAAATTATCTGAAACTTTTTGTTTTGTTTTGTTTTTACAGTTGGTACTAGAGGGCCCAAAGTACAACTTTGTGACTTAAAGTCTGGATCCTGTTCCCACATTCTACAGGGTATTTGAAACAACAACTGCTTTGAGTAAACCATTCAACAAAATGAAACATTATTAACAATGTATTCTTTATAAGTGACATGACTGATGTATTTTGTGCTAGTTGTTAGAAGTCAGCAGAGAAATAAAGATCCTTTTGTGCATTATTGTTATAAAACTAAGCTATTGAGGAGACATTTTTATGTACAGTAGCCACAGGGGAAGCTCAAAGAATATAGAAAGTCTAACTCAAAACCTTGTGTTATTTCTACATTGAAAAAAATGAACTACTTATGAAACTTACATCAGTACATTTGTCTCCATGAGCATTTTTTAATATTGTTCTGGCTGAGTAAACATTCTTAATATTTAGGTGCTTGTTTTCTCAATAAAAATATTTTAGAAAAACGTATTGAAATAATACTTTGGTAAAGTTTTACTAGCTTAAATTATTTTTGCTACTTTTTTATTAGTATTAGATCATCTAATTCTAAACAATGAAAAAATGGGATGTAATTCAGATATAGTATTTTTATTCATCTCTGAGAAACACATAATAAATATATCAGGAAAACTTGGTGAGATGGATAACATTTGTTTTACATTATCATGAATTTCTATGAATATAAGCTAGGTAGATGAAAATATATGATTTGAATAGTTAGGTAGAAGTGAATTAAAATGCTGAAATCACTTATCCTATGAACTTATCACTTGTGCTTTCTAGATAAAAATTTTTATATAAATGCCTTTTACAATCATGAATTAAAATAATTTTTTTCTGTTATAACTTTCTGAAAACTTAGAGAACATTTTTATTCTTTAGAATGTTTATCTTGTATGGTGGTTTGTTGCAGGGATTCTGTTGTGGAGATAAGTAAGCTTGAGCTATATCACTTATTAATAGATAGACTTGCTAGGCTAACACCTGTATTTAAAAAGACAGACTCACTTGCTCTGAATGTTTTTTCCAAAGCAAACCCAGACCTTTTATAATAAAATAGCATTGTGAGAAATGCCCCATAGACTTCACATTAATATTTAAATATAGATTATTATAAATGTTAAAAATATCATGATTGTATCCATTTATTTTTAAGATTTAGTCTATGCTTTCTTCATAATCCGACAAAATTAATTGCACTGTACCTTTTGATTTTTTTCAAATATTTTGCGAGTCATTTTATACAGTTGTTTTGCAGGTCACAGACAAGAAATATTGGCAGTTTCCTGGTCACCGCG
Organism: Mesoplodon bidens; assembly: GCF_964165515.1. NCBI lineage: Eukaryota > Metazoa > Chordata > Mammalia > Artiodactyla > Ziphiidae > Mesoplodon > Mesoplodon bidens. The sequence goes on along the minus strand of NC_138160.1, from coordinate 49,121,512 downwards.
TTATGAGTATATCTTGGCAACTGCAAGGTAAAATGCAAATTATTTGGTTTTGAAGTTAATAATTAATGCTAAGCATTTTGGAAAGACTGTTTTTATGTTAGATGCATATTTAGTTGCTAAGTAGTTCCTGGAAAATAAGATAATTGAGTTACAGATTTTAATTCATATCACCAAAAGAAATCTTCCTTTGCATCGTAATCTTAATCCTGAGTATCCATCTTGAAGGTGCTCACTTTGTAAAACAGAAAACAACAGAATCTATGTAGCAATGCAAATCAACTAGTACTACCCATGAAACAACTGTTTTGTGTCATTTTTGCTTACAGAAGTGTAACACTGTCAATTTAAGAATAGTAGCATTTTAGGGCTTCCCTGGTGGCGCAGTGGTTGAGAGTCCGCCTGCCAATGCAGGGGACACGGGTTCATGCCCCGGTCCAGGAAGATCCCACATGCCGCGGAGCGGCTGGGCCCGTGAGCCGTGGCCGCTGAGCCTGCACGTCCAGAGCCTGTGCTCCGCAACAGGAGAGGCCACAACAGTGAGAGGCCCGCGTAACGCAAAAAAAAAAAAAAAAAAAGAATAGTAGCATTTTAATTCATTTTCTTTAACCCAAAATTATTTTGAATCTGATTCAACACACTCATCAATTCATTGATTCAGTTTACTAACATTTAATGACTCCTATCATGTGCCAAGCAATGTTCTAGGGACACAGAGGTAACACAGGCGTAGTCCTTTCAGGAAGCTAATAGTCTAATGAGGGGGTATAGTCAGAAAAGTCAGTGATTTCAGAACATCCTGAAAAATGCTTTAATAGAGGTATGTTTCTGGTAGGTATAATATGGGAAAAAAGAACAAGAGCACTTAACTCTTTTTCTTTTTTTTTTAATTGGGGTATAGTTGTTTTACAGTGTTGTGTTAAAAGCACTTAACTCTTGAGGATCAAGGGAATTGGGGGTTTTATTTGCTGGAAGGAAGAGTCTTACATATTTAAATGCTGACGGAAAAGTATTGCTGGAGAGAAATTAGTGAAGATAAGAAATGAAGGGGTGACTTCCCCAGTGGCACAATGGTTAAGAATCTGCCTGCCAATGCAGGGGACACAGGTTTGAGCCCTGGTCTGGAAAGATCCCACATGCTGCAGAGCAACTAAGCCCATGCACCACAGCTACTGAGCCTGCACTCTAGAGCCCATGAGCCACAACTCCTGAAGCCCGCACGCCACAACTACTGAAACCTGCGCACGCTAGGGCCCACGTGCCGCAACTGCTGAGCCTGTGTGCTGAAACTACTGAAGCCCACGTGCCTAGAGCCTGTGCTCCACAACAAGAGAAGCCACCACAATGAGAAGCCCACGCACCATAACGAAGAGTAGACCCTGCTCGCCGCAACTAGAGGAAGCCCACGTGCAGCAGAAAAGACCCGATGCGGCCATAAATAAATAAATAAACAAACAAATAAATATATTTTTTTAAAAGAAGGATGAAATGGAAGGAATAGTTGGTACATCAGGACCTTGACTAGGCGAGAAAGGGTAATATCAAGGGTCCCAATAGAAGGGGACACTGATTTGACACATGAAGGGCATCATGAGACTAAATGGAAGGAGGAAAAAGGCATGAATACAATTAAATCTGTGACTTTGGCAGAGAAGCTCAAGAAATGCGAACCCAGTGGCCTGTGTTTTTTAGTGAGTGGAACTTGATGTCATCTATTGAAAATACTGGAATGGGATGCAATTTTCAGGGAAGGTAGTTAAAGATTTGGAATAACAGTTTTAAATGAATGGAAGAGGGAGCTGATTAAGGGCACATAGGATTGCAGGTCAGTATTTTGTGCTCTATCGAAGGTGTAGCCCACAGCTGTACTAAGCCACAGAAATCAAAACATTGAATGACACAGACTTAACAATTGTCTAAAAATTGTTCAAGTCACAGGTATAAGGAAGGAAATAAAATCACCAAAAGGCTTATAGGAAGGATCAAGGACCTAATGAGATAGAAGCATGAGTGTTGATAAGAAAATTTAAAAACTGAAGGGACAGGAAGTAGTAATCAAATTTTGATATAGACATTTTAATAAAACTTTTTGCAGAAGAATTATTACAAAAACTACTTTTATTAGTCTTATAAAGAAATGTGTCTCAATATTTGTAAAGCAGCCAGCCCTTCCTCTCTGTCACAGTTTATTCCTCAAAGAAGTTTCTGTTAATAGTTTGCAGAATGTGACATTGAAATTTATGATTTCTGAAGTAGAACAAAGTCTAGAATGTAGCCATAAGAAGGCTGGCCAAAGAGGTGTGAAGGTGAGGAGCTGGGCACTGCTTGTGGGTCCATGCTAGAGTGGATTTACATTGTTTGTTTCTTACTTGGTTTTCCTCAAATCAAGAGGGAAACTAAGAGGCTTTCAATTCTCAGAGTACCCCAGGAATTTGAATCAATACCAGAATGGACCTAGTAATCAATGTTAGGAGTCAGTTATGTCCATATCTTATCTGTTTCAGAAGAGACTTAAGTCCTCAGACTCCTCCCATTGCAGACCTATTCCCCAGCTGGAAAGAAAGAAAACCAAATTGAGAATGGGAAATGCTAACTTTTTGCCGACTATTCTAATTGGCTACATTTGATGGTGATGTGTGAAAATAATCAAAGTTATGGGAAGAGATAAACCCTGTATAGATATTTTTTAAAAAGGTTTATAAATGAGGAATAAGCTTATAAAATGCAGCATAATACTCTTTCTAATTAAAATGACCTGGATAAACCCAACAGGTGGGAATATTATTGAGGGCTTTGTGAGGATATGATACCATCAGTTGAACTGATTTATATTTTCTTTAGTAGTAGTTTAGGAGCTGAAATTAATAAGTGATCATGGTTTTACCTTTTTTCGTTTCACTTGAAATAAAATGAAAATAAGTGTTGAATTTCTAGGAGACATTAAATTTCTTTCTTGTATATCTGGCAAAGATTGATTTGAGTACAGGAAACCAAATAAAAATATTTTGTTCTTATGATTCACCTTATTCTTAATTTTTTTCATATAAAAAGAAAAAAACCCCATATTTCTACCAAATGGATTCTTAAGCAAAGTGAAATTAGTTCACTGCTTGATTATCTAGGCAACATTTGAATAACAAACAGTAGAACAGATATAGTAACAAATTTGCCAAGGAACAAAGCTCTAAGCCTGTCTAGTCTTTGGAGAGGAAGATGCTCATGTCATTAAAAACAACAGAAAAAACAGCAGAATTCCGTCCTTGTGATTTACTTTTTTTTTTTTCTATTTTTTCACTTCTTTGTGCTACTATTGACTATTGAATATTTGCTGGAAAGGCAAAAGTATAACCATCCAAATGTACAAATACATTTGTGCTAATATACTGAGACCTCTCTATGCCATAATACTGGAAAGGTGGGTGAGGAGTACCGTCATTATCCTAGCTCTACACGTTAATGTAACATTTATGTCTTCTCAGTGCTGACAGTAAAGCAAAATTATGGGATGTGAGGAGAGCATCAGGATGTTTGATTACTCTTGATCAGCATAATGGGAAAAAGTCACAAGCAGTTGAATCAGGTAATGAAAAACATATTAATATAGAAATATGGCATTGATAATATTTTTATATTGAAATTTTTGAATTGAAACCAAATAATAAATGTATGTTGACAAACTGTAGATTTTATATTTTTTTAAAAAGGCATTCACAACAAATCAGTTTCTAAATTTACATCAACTAAATTATGGTTGTCTTTTTTTTTTTTTAACTGAGGATTCCAGTGAGCTTTTTTTTTTCTTTCTTTAAAATTTTTTTTTATTTTTAACATCTTTATTGGAGTATAATTGCTTTACAATGGTGAGTTAGTTTCTTCTTCTTTTTTTTTTTTTTGCGGTACGCGGGCCTCTCACTCTTGTGGCCTCTCCCATTGTGGAGCACAGGCTCCGGACGCGCAGGCCCAGCTGCTCCGCAGCATGTGAGATCTTCCCGGACTGGGGCACAAACCCGTGTCCCCAGCATCGACAGGCGGACTCTCAACCACTGCACCACCAGGGAAGCCCAGTTTCTTCTTTATAACAAAGTGAATCAGCTATACGTACATCCCCATATCTCCTCCCTCTTGTGTCTCCCTCTCACCCTCCCTACTCCACCCCTCTAGGTGGTCACAAAGCACTGAGCTGATCTCCCCGTGCTATGCGGCTCCTTCCCACTAGCTATCTATTTTACATTTGGTAGTATATATAAGTTATGGTTGTCTTTCTTTAAGATACAAGTAAGGGGACTTCCCTGGTGGTTCAGTGGGTAAGAGTCTGTGCTTGCAATGCAGGGGGCCCAGGTTTGATCCCTGGTCAGGGAACTAGATCCTGCATGCTGTGTGGCGCGGCCTTTAAAAAAAAAAAAAAAGAAAGAAACTAAAAGATACAAGTAAGTATGGCATTTCTTCTGCCCCTGAATTTTTGAATATAGAAACTTTTCTGGATTAACTTGTTACTTTATATTTTTCCTCACATGAGACCAACTAATACAAATTCAGTGCCATTTAGGAAGTTACAATAAATTAAAGAAATGGTGATATTTTGTGTCCATTTTGTCATAAAATTTGCAAGCTGTGTTTAATTTGAGTCCACTGCAATCCAGGTGACAAAGTACCTCGATTGCATTTTTATAATAGAATTTAATTTCTGTGTAGGTTAAAATTCTGATTCAGAATTAAATTTGGACCAGAAATACATTAGGTTGAACTATATAAAACCTATGATTGTTTTAATAATATTTTAAATTAACTTAATCAGGTTATTGAGAATTATGCTTTCTCAAACCTGTTCATTTTGAAAGTAATATAAATTTTGATTGAGACTAGAACACTTCTTTAAGTGACAAATACTAGTAGTATTGATTTTTAATAGTCCTTGGAATGATTTTTAGATTGAAAATGGAAATAATATATAAGAAGTTTAATTTAAAATTTTAATGGTAGGTTTATGAAGTTAATTGAGTTTGATAGCACAGCTTACTCTCTGAAGAAAAATTATATTTGGCAGGATTTTCTTCCTTTGCTTTTCCTATTTGCCTCTGCTTTTATGGTTCTAATTTATATAGCTTATGTTCAAGTAATCCAAAGGGATGATTTTAAATATAATCAACTTATATTTAGATAATTCAGATAGTATTCCTTTAATATGTTTAAATAACTATATCATCAAGCATTAAGTGTGTGTTGAATTTATAAGAACAGATCAACTGAATTGTGTTTTTCATTGCAGCAAACACTGCTCATAATGGGAAAGTTAATGGCTTATGTTTTACAAGTGATGGGCTTCACCTCCTCACTGTTGGTACAGATAATCGAATGAGGCTCTGGAATAGTTCCAATGGAGAAAACACACTAGTAAGACATTTTAAGTACCTTGAATGTTTTGGATCTACATTAAAGAAATGAATCTGTGACTTAACACTTGGTGTTTTTCTGTAGATTTGACTTTGTTTCTTGCCTCTGAATCACAGCTTTCTTTATATAATATTTTTCCATTATGTGAACTAGTAATTCTCAACTCAGGACAACCCGCCCCACCTCACCCCACCACATTCTCCCCACTTAGTGGAGAATCATTGCTCTACTGAGCCACTGTGTATAATGGGAGCGTGCCATCTCTCTCAAGTATATTGTAGAAGAATAAAAGATTGAGAACAACTGATATAAATTAAAGCTATAAAGTTAGTCAAATTTTATACTATATCTGACTTTTAAACAAAATCCAAAATGAGGGACTTCCCTGGTGGCTCAGTGGTTAATAATCCACCTGCCAATGCAGGGGACACGGGTTCGATCCCTGGTCTGGGAAGATCCCACATGCCATGGAGTAACTAAGCCCGTGCGCCACAACTACTGAGCCTGTGCTCTAGAGCCCGCACGCCACAACTACTGAGCCTGTGCTCTAGAGCCCGCGCACCACAACTACTGAGCCTGCGTGCTGCAACTACTGAAGCCCGCGTGCCTAGAGCCCATGCTCCGCAATAAGAGAAGCCACCAGGGTGAGAAGCCCACGCACCACAACAAAGAGTAGCCCCCACTCAGCGCAACTAAGAAAGCCCGCACGCAGCAACAAAGACCCAATGCAGCCATCCATAAATAAAAAATAAAAATCAAAAATGAATGTTATAGTACCAAAACATACGGTAATTGGAATAGAGGTGTTCTAAAAGTGCTAGATTCTTTTTTTTTTTAATTGAAGTATAGTTGATTTACAGTATTGTGTTACTTTCAGGTGTACAGCAAAGTGATTCAGTTATACATATGTAGATGTATATATCTTTTTTTTCGATTCTTTTCCTTTATAGGTTATTACAAGATACTGAATATTGTTTCCTGGCTATACAGTAAATCCTTGTTGTTTATATATTTTATATATGGTAATGTGTATCTGTTAATACCATACAACTAATTTATCCCCTCACCTTCCCCTTAGGTAACCATGAGTTTGTTTTCTATGTCTGTGAGTCTGTTTCTGTTTTGTAAATAAGTTCATTTGTACTAGTTTTTAGATTCTGCCTATAAATGATATCATATAGTATTTGTCTTTCTCTGTCTGACTCACTTCACTTAGTATGATAACCTCTAGGTCCATCCATGTTGCTGCAAATGGCATTATTTCATTCTTTTTTATGGTTGAGTAATATTCCATTGTATATATATACTACATCTTCTTTATCCATTCATCTGTTGATGGACATTTAGGTTGCTTCTGTGTCTTGGCTATTGTGAATAGTGCCACCATGAACATTGGGTTGCATGTTTCTTTTTTTAATTCTTTTTTATTTTTTTAAAATTTTTATTTATTTTATTTTTGGCTGCGTCGGGCCTTCATTGCTGCGTGGTCTTTCTCTAGTTGCGGCGAGCCAGGGCTACGTTCATTGCGGTGTGTGGGCTTCATATTGCAGTGGCTTCTCTTGTTGTGGAGCACAGGCTCTAGGCACACAGACTTCAGTAGTTGCAGCATGCAGGCTCAGTAGTTGTGGCTCGCGGGCTCTAGAGCGCAGGCTCCATAGATGTGGCACACGGGCTTAGTTGCTCCACAGCATGTAGGATCTTCCTGGCCAGAGCTCAAACCCATGTCCCCTGCATTAGCAGGCAGATTCTTAACCACTGTGCCACCAGGGAAGCCCACATGTATCTTTTCTAATTAGAGTTTTCATCTTTTCCCGTTATATGCCCAGGAGTGGGATTGCTGGATCATATGGTAACTCTATTTTCAGTTTTTTAAGGAACCTCCATAGTGTTTTCCATAGTGGCTGCACCAATTTACATTTCCACCAACAGTGTGGAAGGGTTCCCTTTTCTCCACACTCTTTCCATACAAGTGCTAGATTCTTATGTGGTAATTAATTTTTAGTCTTTTTAAAAATTTATGTTATAGTCCTTACCAGATGTACCTCTGGTTTAGTCACTTTCAGAATAAGCTACCAAAAGTTTATAATTTGGCAATATACTAATAGCTAATATTTATTGAGAGCTTATGTGCCAGTTACTATGCTAATAAAAATTAACATTTAATATATGTGCCAGAGTATACATGGTGTTTAATCACCACATCAACACTATGAAGGTTGTTACTCTTATAACTCCCATTTTACACATGAGGAAAATAAGACATAAAATTAGGTAACTTGCCTGAGTTTACATAGCTACAAAGCAACAGAGTTTGACTCTAGATTCTACTCTTACCATAATGCTGATTATACCCAGACCCCTTAAAGCATTTATTAACTACCTTAAGGTTCATATTAATATTAATCATATTCCTTTCTTTAATCATCCTTTCTAGCTAATTCTTAGATAATCTAGGTATCACTTTTATTATTAAAAACTAACTTTAAGGTCAGAATTGTTTGTGCCAGATTACTTTAGGGTTTGCTAATCCCTCTTATTCTTTATGAAATGCTTCTCCATCGTGTCTCAGGCTAAAAACTCAGACATTGCAAATTTTAATTTAGAATCTCCCACTCATTATATTGTACCATGTCTCTAATCAGGTCACACCTTCCTTTTTCTCAGTTTATTCATTTGTTTAATAAGTATTTATTGAGTACTTCCTATTTTCCAGGCAGTATTATACAGCAATAGAGAAAACATAGAAAAGTTCTATCCTTGTGGAGCTTACATTCCAGGGAGAGAAAGAAAGACATCCATCAATCATTGAACGGATGGATGGATGAATGGGTAAAATATATATTCGGTGCAGTAAGTACTATAAAGAAAAGCAAAGCAAGGAAGGGAGCATAGAAAATATTAAGAAGCTGGAGTTGATGTTTTACCTAGGGTAGTCAGGCTAGGTCTGACTCAGAAGATGACATTTGGCCTTAAGGAAATGAAGGATGAACATCCAACATCTGGGAGGGAGAGCATTCCAGGAAGAGGAAGGAAGAAAATACAAAGACCCTGAGGCAGGAGCATGCTTGGGATACCCAAGGAGCATGTATGTGGCTCTTGTGTTAGACTAGAGTAAGCAAAGGGGAGAGTAATAGGAGATAAGCAACAGAAGGAACAGGATACCAGAACTTACAGGCTTGTAGCCCTTGGTAAGGGCTTCGGCTTTTTCTATGCGTGAGATAGAAAGCCACTCAAGGCTTTTGAGTGGAGAAGTGACAGGGTCATCTTGGAAAAGTAGGTTGACATGTGCATCAAAGGTGAATGTGATAGAAATAAATGGTATTGAGTACATACATAAATTGTTAATGTGATTTTATTCCATTTTTCTCTCCATCTTGAAGGTGGTGATACTCATACTCTATGGATTTTTGCTAGTAAGCCCATATTTTGAATAGTGTGTTTAGAATGGATAAAGAGGACTTGATCAAAGGAAAAGTCATACATGCAAAAATACTAGAGTGGCCCAGAAACTCACCTACAAAGAACACTTAAAGGAGTTGGGACATTGATCCCAGAAAAAGTAACTCTCAGGGGAAGCACACTGTATTCAAACACTTAAAGTGCTGTCAGACAGAATAGTAAGCAAATTTCAGTCCTGCCATTTAGTAATTTGGGGATATTAGGCAATTTATTTAAGGTGAGATCATGAAGGACTATGGTCAGAGTTTCAGTGTCTCCATCTTGTAAATCAGGATTATTAGTTACCTAAACAGTAATTGTAAGGGCAAAATGGAAGTATGTAAAGAGTAGTACTGTACCTGCTAAATAATAAGCATATCATAAATGATAACTATTTTTATTGTATGGTGTTGCCTTATTGGTAGTACCCTTATAATTTAAGAAAAATGTATAAGTACATGCTTCCAATATATGTATAATTATTTATAAATTATATACACGTACTGTTGTGAGGCTATATATTATATTAAAGCTTAATTTCTTATTTTTTAGTTAAAAATGAAATAGAAATTCTCATATTTTCCCCTCATACCTTAATGGATCATCTTACAGACTCTTTGATGTGCCAACTGCACTCTGGAAACCATTCCCTTAGAGTACAGAAAACTGTACCTACAGGGAAAATTCACAGAGAGACAGCTTTTGGCACAGCAGCAAAATTTTAAAATAGCTATTCTGGTGTTTACTGTTTTAGTTATTGGTGTTATCATTCACCCAGTCACCAATGGCTAGAAAGTGGGAGTCTATCCTTTATTCTTCCCTTCCCTTATCCCAGCTATTAAATCATTTACAAGTCCTCTGAATTGTTTCTTCATAATTTATTTCTTAGCTCTCTTCCCTTCCATCCTCACTTTGGGCCCTCATGGTCTCTCTCTTTAATTACTCTAATGTCCGTCTAACTTTTCCCAAACTCATCTCCCAGTGAAAGTGTTTCCTCAGTAAACTTTCAGGTTATGAAAACTGAATATTTTTGCCTGTTGTGCACAAGACCTTCATAAGCTGTCCCTTCTAACTCACTAGCTTTATATCTTGCCACTTCCCCATTTTTTTCCCTGTCCTTAGCCATACTGAGCTACTTAAAGGTCTTTAAATATACACTCTCTCACCCTTCCATTCTTTGCGTCGACTGCTGCCTTTGCTTTAGAATACGGTCTTCTCCTTCCTGTCCTAGCTGCTTCTCAGCTTTCAAGATTCATTTCAGGCACAATTTCTTTTTAACTCCTCTAGTCTAGCTTACCTGCTTCCAGAGTACCCAGTGCTCACTTGTATTACAGTAGACTGTGATCATCACTTAGTGAAATTAAAGAAAAATAATTTACCACAGTGTGGCACAGTATTTTTTGATTAGTATAGTCTAGATTTCAGTTTCTGATTCTGTCGCTTACTAGCCAAGAGACCTTGATCGAAATACTTAACCTTTCTAAGTGTTTTCTTTTTGTTTAATAATGCTACCTATCTCATAGTATTGTTTTGCATATTATATGAAATAATGCATGTAAAATATTTAACACATTGTCTGATACTTACAGCAAATGTTAACACTTAGTAAACATTACCTGTCATTATTATTAATTACGCTGATAGTTGTTTGACAGCGAAATGGGCTGCCTTATGACGGAATCTCGGCATCACTGTAGGTGTTTATTCAGTGACTAGATGTATATATTTCCTGGGACAATAAAAGGGATTCACAAGATAGGGAACTGTGTTTGCCATCATCCTATCCCACATCTATGAAATTTTCCTCCCCTATCAGAATCTTTTCGAAGACTGTACATACCACCTTTTAGACATCATAACCAAAAGTAGCCTGTTCTTCTTCAGTACTTTCATAATATATAGCATGATATTTGTCACATACTGCTTTTTATGGTAAGTGTTTATAGTCATAAAATGGGAAGCTTAGATAATCACCTAGCACAGTGTGTGACACTAAGCACTTAGTAATTGGTAGATCTCTCCTTTCCTTCATCTGTTACTAGAACTTCATTCCATAGGCATTGAAAAGATACTGATAGTTTTGAGCCCACAGGTGATTTGATCACAGCAGTGATTTACCAAGATTAATAGGACAGTAAGTTGCAAGATGGATTGCAGGGGGAATGCCTAAGGACAAAGACAAAAGTTAATTATCTGGTCCAGTATTTATACCTCATTGAACACTTTCCAGTTCACATTTGGGAAGGAATGTGGTATAGTGGAAAGAAAATAGGTTTTGTAGGTAGGTGATCTGATGTGTGAATAAGACCATCACATTCTAGCAGTTCCTAATTTTTCCAGGAGGAACAGAGAATTGCTAGTTGAGATTTGTGTTTTGTCTCCACCCCACCTCCCCACCCCACAGTGCTATTCTACAAATTGTTGTGCATGGAGGATCGAAAGACACAAATGAGAGAATGTTATTCTTTTAAATATATAGGAATTAATAAATCTAGGGACTCACTGAATACTTCTGTATCCTAAGTGTTTTCTTATGCATTATTTCATTCTTTAAAAAATATTTATTTATTTATTTGGTTGCACTGGGTCTTAGTTGCGGCAGGCAGACTCCTTAGTTGTGGCATGCAAACTCTTAGTTGCAGCATGCCTGTGGGATCTAGTTCCCTGACCAGGAATTGAACCCTAGTTCCCTGACCAGGGATTGAACCCGAGCCCCCTGCGTTGAGAGTGTGGAGTCTTAACCACTGCGCCACCAGGCAAGTCCCTGCATTATTTCATTTTATTTTTCACAATAACTCTGGTAAATGATGTTATTCCTTTTAACAGATTAGAAGAATGAAACTCAGAGATTAAATCATTCGTTACTCATAAGAGGCAAAAAAAAAAAAAAAAAAAGGAGGGATGGAGTGGGTTTCAAAAACCCAAGTCTACTGATTATAAGTTTAATGTTTTAACATTTCACTGTACCACTGCTGCATTGAGAGTTGAACACATGTGCTCATTTCTGTCACATGTTAACCTCAAGAGTGGGTAAGCCAAATGTAGTATCCACAATTATCAGCATATATCCATTTGAGTCTCAGTATTTGTTTATACACAAAAACACACACATATGCACACACACACACACACACACACTCCCACCCAACCTTTAGAAAAAGAGAAAAAGGCAAATCACTCACTGTCTGTTTAAACTCCAGTATTAGCCATAGTGAAGGGAGGTATTGGTGATCTGCTTGCTCATAACTCCTAAATGATTAGATACTGGTTTTACACTTACCCTAAGCTTCTTATCTAAATTATCACCAGGAAGTAAACCTTTATCCCCAAGCTTCTCGGACTTTGATGGACCTACAGAACATCTAGGGATCTTGTTAAAATGAAGGTTCTAGTTCAGTAGATTGGGATGGGGCCTAGAATTTGTTTCTAACTGCTCAGGTGATGCTGATGTTGGTCTTGCATCTTTGACTTACAGGTGTAGAATTTTTGTTTTTGTCCCAAATATATAATTATTTATAAAAAGCCGCAATTGTAGTATATACAGTATTTGTGTTCTTTGCTTTTTTATACTTAGCTTTTATCCCTATTTTCTGCATAATTTTCATACTTATGATTTTTTAATTTCTATATAAACTGTAGAGTTAATATAACACTATTAGGAATTTACATCTATTCTCAGTTACTTTGCCATTCTAGATAGTGTGGAATTGAATTCCTCTCGGCATGTACCTTTTTGCTGTTTAATTATTTCCCTAAGATAAATTCCCAATAGTAGTTACTAGGTCAAGGAATAAGAATATCTTTGTTGTTTAAAGGGTACAGAGTTTCAGTTTTGCAAGATGGAAAATGGATAGTGGTGATGGTTGCACAGCAATGTGAATATACTTAATATCACTGAACTGTACACTTAAATTGTGGTTAAGTTGGCAAATTTTATGTTATGTGTATTTTATCGTAATTTAAAATGTTATAAATAAAAAGAAAGTTATCCTCCCTCCAAAAATATATATATATTATATATGTATGTGTGTATATATATAATTTTTTTGGAGGGAGAATATATATATATATGTGTGTGTGTATATATATATATATATGTATATATATAAAGTATACTTTATATTTTGTTGCATAATAAACCATTTGGTCTTTTAGAAAGAATGATCAAGTTGTGGTGCCACCTACACGTTTACCTCACTTGTACTAGTATTGAGTGTCTCAATGGTTTATTAAAATTTTTGCTAAATGGTCTAAAATGATTCTTCAAGGTTGCCTTAATTTGCATTTTTATTTCTATCACAGTTGAAATGTGAACATTTGTTTTTGTGGGTCTATTTACTGTTTGTGTTTCCCTCGTATATGAAATGTACATTTATGTCATTGGCCCTTATTCCTATTAGGACATTGATCATTTTTTTAGACTTACTAGAGTCATTTCTATAGTAGAATATTTTAAGTAAATATTTTTTGCTATCTTTGTTGTCTTTTTAATTCAGATTTAAGTGAGTAACTTTATGCTTTTACATCCTACAGGTGAACTATGGAAAAGTATGTAATGACAGTAGAAAAGGATTGAAATTCACTGTCTCCTGTGGCTGCAGTTCAGAATTTGTTTTTGTACCATATGGTAGCACCATTGCTGTTTATACAGTTTACTCAGGAGAACAGATAACTATGCTTAAGGGACATTATAAAAGTGTTGACTGCTGTGTATTTCAGTCTGATTTCCAGGTAAGACTGATATTTAGGGGAATTTAGAATGTTTGGGTAGCTGGCTTGCCAGAGTAGTTGTGTATAAAAGAGTAAATTGCAATTTCATTCTAAGGAATTATACTTTTTATCCACATCTGAGCTAGAGTTTATTAAATAGAGGATAGATTTTTTTTAGGTGGCATAGGATGTCTCTGTGAATCAATATAATACTGTGCAACTTGACTGGGATACATTCTTTCTTTTGTATATGGGCTCCATTTATTTGGCAGTTGAAAATCTCTGGCAAATTAAAATACTTTCTTGCAAACGAGCTCTTGGGAAAAAATGGAACATATGTGTCTCGTCTCAAAGTATAGTTTGTGTATCTTGATTTACATATGTGTATGAAATTTTGTTTATTTTTTTCTTATTTTCTGCCAAGGGCTAATAAGTTTACTTAGTGTTGATGCAACTTACATAATTTCTTAAATACCTATGGTTTTTGTTTGTTTAACATCCTAACCTTTCTCTTTCATCTCACCAATGGAGCAGATTGTTTTTTCCATAGAACATTTGCATAGATTACCTCATATGCTCCTTTAAATGAGTCTCTAATGTAGCAAGATTGTTGGTATTTTCCCTGCATCGTAGATAACGAAAATGAAGCTCGTGAAAATTAAATACTGAAAGAATGAATATTATGGGTTATTAGAGCTAGGAGGGACTTTATCACCTTATTCATTCATTCATTAATACTCATGACTTAATTTGTGTCTGACGCTGTGAAGTAAGATATACAGGGCTGGTTTTTCAGCCAGAACACATCAGTATGGCGGTATCCATTATTAAAATACTCAAATTCATATCCTGCTGTTTGTTACATAGCTATTGTACTAAGCCCCCTAAGTGACCTCCAGCTTCACCCCCTTCCCTGGGGCCTCCTAGACCCAGTAACTAAGAGGGACCTTCAGACCCTGCTCCCTCTCTATGTTCAGTATCTCTTCTGATTGGCCAGTGTCCTGGTGTACCAGTTATTAAATATTTTTAGTGTTACTCCTGGGAAAAGGCTACTAAGGCAACCAGAGGGGTGATGTGACTTGCCTCAAATCAGCAAGTAGATTGACAGAGCATGATTATCTATTCAAAGAAATTCTTAGAATACAGTACCTCTTTTCTTATCCAGAGTCACTTAGAGACACAGCCAAGATTTTAACACAGGTATTCTGACTACCAGTTGTTGCTTTCCACCAAATCAGAGCTTCCTAGAATGTATTGAAAGTATGTCATGATAATTGATTCCCTTCAATCCCTGAAATAGCTGGGACAAGCCTAGGATAGCCAGAGAGCTGGGGCCAGTTGCCTCCTGACAAATACCATTTCTTTCTTTCATTCATTCATTCATTCATTCATTCATTCATTTAGCTGCATTGGGTCTTCGTTGCTGTGCGCAGACTTTCTCTAGTTGTGGCAAGCAGGGGCTGCTCTTTGTTGCAGTGCACAGGTTTCTCATTGCGCTGGCTTGTCTTGTTGCAAAGCATGGGCTCTAGGTGCACGGGCTTCAGTAATTGTGGTGCATGGGCTCAGTAGTTGTGGTGTCCGGGCTTAGTTGCTCCGCAGCATGTGGGATCTTCCCGGACCAGGGCTCAAACCTGTGTCCCCTGCATTGGCAGGCGGATTCTTAACCACTACACCACCAGGGAAGTCCGACAAATACCATTTCTGTATGTGCTGTGCCCTAAGAAAGAT
This sequence comes from Mesoplodon bidens, assembly GCF_964165515.1. Taxonomy (NCBI): domain Eukaryota; kingdom Metazoa; phylum Chordata; class Mammalia; order Artiodactyla; family Ziphiidae; genus Mesoplodon; species Mesoplodon bidens. The sequence goes on along the minus strand of NC_138160.1, from coordinate 49,106,248 downwards.
TTGAATCACTGCATTACATCAGAAAGCTTCCAACTCTTATCCCATTCCATTTATTATGATTTCTGACAAGGAAAATAATTATAAATCTAAATTATAAAAGTAAAGGAGAGGGCTTCCCTGGTGGCGCAGTCCACCTGCCGATGCAGGGGACACGGCTTCGTGCCCCGGTCCGGGAAGATCCCACATGCCGTGGAGCAGCTGGGCCTGTGAGCCATGGCCGCTGAGCCTGCACGTCCGGAGCCTGTGCTCCGCAACGGGAGAGGCCACAACAGTGAGAGGTCCACACACCGCAAAAAAAAAAAAAGTAAAGGAGAGTAGTATTTTTGCATCCATTCAGCATCAGAACCCTTTTAACCAATTACATGTTACACACAACCCACTATCTGAAAATAAAATTGATATTTATAGTAATTCTATCATAAATGTAAAAATTTGAATATACCCAACATCAAAATAAATAATGATAATAATTGATTATTTCCCTTTGACTAAAATAGGGATCCATGAGTCCATTCTGCTATTAGTAAGTAATAAATTGAAAGTCTGATGAGGAATGGGATATTTACATAATCTCAAGGTAGCACCCTACAAAATATTAATTACAAAGGTAAAATGAGTAATTTTACCTTGAAGAAGACTGGCATAGGTCAGCTTAATCAAATTATCAAAGTGTGTGATTTTCCTGGCAAAGATATATCACCTGAATTTAATCATGAGGAAACATAAGACAAGGTTATCTGACCTTAGTGTATCTTGGATGTATATCTTCTCAGGAAACTAAATTGCTCTAGGGCACTGAGCATATGAAAATATCTTTGCATCATCCATAGTTAGTGTAACCATACATTCTAGATTTAACAATGCAGTCTGTAGAATTTTGTTCCATTTAGGAAATCTGATAATGTGTAACTAAATGTAATTTACTTAATTCTCTTTACATCTATATTTCCTATAAATCACTTTATAATCTTATTTTCCTTTTACTCAGAACCTTTACATATTTTTTTAGAAAAATACTAATTGTACCATGCCTCAAATAGCTTTTGAGATGAGTAACAGTAAAACTAAATAATTTCATACCAGAACAGGAAAAAAAAGTTATAGTGTTAGAAATATTTGTGTAGAAACATTTAGTCAGTCAGAGGTTTATAACCACTTAACATTTTGCTGTTTTTTCTTTTTAGCCCTTCCTCTTTGCTTAGTAGCTTTTAAAAAAATTGACCTAGTATTTTACATCCTGTTTTTTTCTTTTCACACTATGACTATTTGGTTTACATCCTGCTCCTTTCTCTTGACAATATGGATATTTTCCACTGTCATTAAATATTCTTCAAAAATAAATTTAGTGATTATGTAATATCACATCATATTAATGCAGCATAAGTTTATAAATCATTACCCTGGACAATAATTTTTGGAAAATTATTGTTATTTTTGTTATTATAAATATAATATTGATGATAATATCCTTGAATTTCATGTGTGTCTTTGGCATGATTTCTTAGAAAGGCATACAGAAACTTCTGACACATGTTGAGATTTCATTCTCTGAAAAGATTATAGCAATTTATACCCTCTGTATGGGAGCGTATCTGTTTCACTGCCCCATAGGAATATTTTCAGTACTAGCCAATATAACATAGTTCTGAAGTTTTGTGGGGAGGCGAATGAACATTGTTCAGCATGTGCAGACAGCATATCCATAAAGACATTGACATTGACTGTGCATCAGCCCAAGCTTCTTATAGAATAAGCTTCTCGGGCTTCCCTGGTGGCGCAGTGGTTGAGAGTCCGCCTGCCGATGCAGGGGACACGGGTTCGTGCCCCGGTCCGGGAGGATCCCACATGCCGCGGAGCGGCTGGGCCCGTGCACCATGGCCGCTGAGCCTGCGCATCCGGAGCCTGTGCTCCGCAACGGGAGAGGCCACAACAGTGAGAGGCCCGCATACCGCAAAAAAAAAAAAAAAAAAAAAAGCTTCTCAGCAAGCATGGCATATATGTCTTAATGCTCTTTAGTTGCGTTCTTTTTTTGAACTTTTGGCCTATTTTAGCTAGAAACTCATATGGTTTCTTCATTGAAGTCTTTATTAAAGCTCAGTTATTGACAGAAAAGGACGAAATTTATTTCTTCCATTTTTTTCTCATTCTCTGACACTTGAAATAAATGGATACTATGATTGATTAAAAATTACAGTGATTGTTTTTGTGAATTTTAACGTGTTAGCAACATGTTAACATATCCTAATACTATTTTTAAATACAAAACAAGGCTTTACTACATCTTAAACAAACAAAAAAAACATCAGCCCAGTTTCTTTGGGGAGTAGAAATAGAATTAATCTTAATTAATCTAACCTAAGAAATAATCATTTAAAAATTGATGTCATTTATTTCAGATTGGCACCAGCTTTAAAGTGACCTACAATTACATCTTTGCTTTGTGTTATAGGAACTTTATAGCGGTAGCAGAGACTGCAATATTCTTGCTTGGATACCATCCTTATATGAATCAGTTCCTGATGATGAGGAGGTAAATATTATTTACACAAATTGAACAGTGACTTCTAAATCATAAAAATAGTTTTTATTAATTTACTTTATATGAGAGAAACTTTTAAAGCATTTCTTGCTATTTTGTGATTGTAAAAATAACTTGCGTCTATAATATATTTGGAAAATTCAAAAAAATATTAAGAGAAGAACATAAATTTCTGAAGTTTATTAATTACTATTAACATTTTGATTTACTTCATTCTTGTTTTTTCCTGTGCATACTTTTTAGCATGGTTAATATTATGCTTGAGCATACAACTTAGCATCCTGCTTAAGACTTTTTCCATGTCATTAATAAGTATTTGTAAATATTGTTTTTAATAATATAGCATTCTGTCATCTATTTACCATAATTTACTCAAATATTTTCCTATTGGAAGACATTTCTTTTGATCATTATAAACACATCAAGGTAAATATCTGTTCAAAAATTATTTACATTTCTGATTACTTCTTTGGTTAGATTCCTAGAAGTAGTGTTACCTCTTGAGTTATCATGTATGACATGACACTATCAAATTTTATCAGTTTATACTTCTACCAGCAGTCTGTTAGTGCCTATCTCAGAGCATAAACTGGTACAAATATGACAGTGTGAAAAGAACCTGAAAAATGTGGCGGGAAAACAAAGATAAATAAGACATGATTTCTGGTCTTAGGTAGTAGCCTCTGAATTTTTTTACTTTTTTGTCAAGCTATCTAAAGGTGAAATCTTCCAGATTTCATCACGTGTCTAATTTGATTTATTATGGCTTTGATTAGTTTTAGTGTACATCTGCTTTAAATACTGAATTTTTTTGTACAAAGCTTAATATGTTCAAATAATTTGGTTCAGCTATTGATTTTGCATTATTATTTAATTACTGTGTCCTGCTGTTTGGGAATTACTATATACATTAAATCTAACTCATAATACTCTAGGCCATGTTAGAAAGTTTAACAATCATTCACCAACTGAAAACTATAAAAAAAAACTAGAAATAAATCATCTTTGACTTATGTATGAAAAAAGGATATTATTTAGAAGAAAACTAAATTGCTTATTTTATAAAGAGAGTATGTGACTCTGATGGTTTATTTCCTCATTATATAGTTACAGTGATAGTTTGAACTCCCCATCTAGAAGAATTTTTGTATATGGGAAGTTAAGCTGAACAAGTAGAAATCAAACAGAGGTGCACATAAGTTAGCTTTATAGTTAGGCTTTAGAGCTATGAAACCTTACCTTTTAAAATACACTGTATATATGCTTTAAGATAGGCACCATTCTCAAATTAATATAAAATTGTAAGTGCTAAGATTATTTCCACAAAATTTTAGTTTGAAAGATTTCTGTGAGTGTAGGTAGAACGTGAATATGATCGCGATGCAGATCCCAATAGAGAAGTCTGTCTACACTAGACCCTGTTCCTTACATGTATATTTACTATTTAACTCATATTTAAAAGTATTTTCATCTCACCTATCAAATGGATGACTGCTGCCGTTCCCCAGAGAGGCAACTTAACACAAAACAAAACATACACATGCACATACTCACACACTCACTTTGTCTATAGTTTCAGGTAAACTAAATAATAGTAATACTGGTAACTGGGTTCGAATCCCAGTTCTGCCATTCATTAGTGATCTGAGACAAGTTTATGATATCTTCAAACATCAGAATCATCAAAGCAAAATTGTTCTTAGGTTTCCTTTCAAATCCACCCTTGAGATGAGATTTACTTCTCCATCAACCAAGATACAATCCCTTAGGGGTGTTTCTTCTGATATCCAAGATAGAGGAGGAACTTGAAGGGCATTGGGCAATAGGGGCAGGTTTTATGGTCTTTAAGCATAAATCCTATTATTTAATTGGCAGGCTGTTTTGTTATATTCTGAGGAATCTGCCTTCCTTTTGCCCCCTCTTCCTAACATTTGGTCACAACCAAAGCAAGCCTATGTAACTCCTACTCACTTTTTCCTGCCTGAGATCTCTAGGGTGACTATATTACAGTTTAAATCTGACCTCTCATCAAGAATCTTACTTTATTTTGACAGTTACACAATATGTAGCTGTTTTATTTACCACTTGTGTAGATGTATAATCACTTGCTATATTGAGACAACCCTATATTCTACCTATAAAGATTTTCCACTAATTACCAGTAAGAAATGTAGAATTTATCAAGATGCATGTGTGGAAGATGGTCCAGTTTGGTTTTGTTCTTCCTTCCCATTATATGGACCTGAACTAGATCCGCTTTAAACTCATGCTTCCCTGTCTCCATAACATTCACAACTATCTGTCAGTAGAACAGGCAGGCTGGATGGATATGTTCAAGCGTAGAAAGAATGTCCACTAGGAGGAGATGTTGTAGAGAAAACTGAAGTAATAGATGGTAGTTAACTTGATCAGTAGGTCTCAAACAGTATATGTGTACCACATCATATATAACATTTTTACTGCAGCTTTCAGTTACAAGCAAGATGTTTTATTTGTGTTTTTTAACAATAAAATGTACTCCTAATAATACTGTAATATATTTATATTGTTATCCTTTACTGCTATAAACAGTAAAATTTATATGCAACTGCCTTTCCAATTTTCACTTATTTTTGTTTGCTTACCATAGCAACAATTATTTACATTAAAATATAATTTTGCTTCTCTGTTGATTTTTCAAATGAAATTTAAATGTTTAATAGGTTACATATTGGGCTTCCGTAGTGAAATTAGAAGGCATGGCCTTTGTGTGGTTCATCTACCCAGGGACATTTTGGTGGATATCTAAGGCAGAGTTAAAGGCTTTTAGAGCTAGAGTAGGGAAGCATAATCACCTAACCCCTAAGGACAATACATCTTTAAATAAACTGTCACTAAATAACCTAACTTGGTAGTTAAATTATAAACCCAGAAAGGTAGGAAATTCAGTAAACACTTGGATGAAAAAAATAAAGGAACAGTCTTCAGTATGCTACTCTTGCAAATCAGTGGACTGCTACTAGAAATAAATGAATAGTTTGCTGAGGTTTGGTAATAGTTTTGGATCTGGATACCAGGCATAATGGAATTTTGTTTGTGCAACTAAGTGACAATAGCCAATATTAGGTTTACTAATGGTGACAATACCACCATTAGATTAAGTAATGGACTCAGATCTAAGCTTTAACAACTATAAAGAATACCTAAATTAACATATTGTTTTCTGATTGTCCTGGCTGATACTTGGGGAATTTACTGCAAACACCCACTTTGTCTACTGTTATCATTGTTTGAATTTTAAGAGTCTAAATCATCATGTTCATCAAAAGGAAATGAACATTCTCAGACATACAATAGGGGCTACCCTTAACATAAAATATTGCTATATGTTGTAAAAGGTAATATATCTAAGATAATTTAAGAATAATCTAAGAACTAATACATTATTGGATTCGGAGTCTGAACAAACTGGCAGCAAACATAAAAGCTGCAGAGTAGGAAGCACACGTGGCCCATAATGCCCAGATACTCAAAAAAAAAGAGATCATGTTAAAGTCCTTTAATCATTTGCCAAAGAATAAGAAGGTTAGCCATTCAAAAATTTTCCCCAAACAAGTGAATTGATTTGAAATACCACAGGTAATTAAAATTCCTCTGTTGCTGATTACATTTATTAGGTACAGCTTTAAAGTTGTAAGAGTACTGTGATGTTTTGTTATTTTAAATAAATACCGTCTAATGCATGTTCTGTTTCACAGAAATCTCCCAGGGAAACCTATATGCTAATGACAAAATGTTACCGTTTCCAATACATTTTGCCTGTCTTTTTCAACTGCTTCCCTAGCTACATACATACATACATACATACATACATACATAAACCTTGCCACTTAATACCAAAAATGATATTACTCTGTTTGATGAACTCCTTATTCCCCACATGTGGATATTTGCTTATTTATAAAAATCAGGTCCATCCAAGCAGTAAAAAGTTGCTCACATTAATATTTTGGGCTCTCAAGTCAGACTATAGACCTGAGTCCAGCCTTAGCCACATGGATATTAATGTGCCCTCTTCTCCAGGTAACTCCAAAGAGGCGTAAAAATGCCTTAAGTAATAGCAGCAGCATCGTGTGTGTGTCTCTGTGTCTGTGTGTCTGTGCATGTCTGTGTGTGTGTATGAGGTCACTACTTTGAAGGAAACAGATAATTTAGATAAAGTCTGATATGTCTATTTAAAATGAAGTTACATTATTTTATACTGTATGCGGGGTGTTTCTTTTGTTAACTTTTGGTTTGAAATTAACAATTATATAGTTTCTTCAAAAATAATCTAGTTCCTTTTTATCTGATATATTTCATAACTATATTGTGAGCCTAAAATTATGAGGTAGAATAATTGAGTCTTTCTTTTTTGCCCCTCTTTTTAGACTTCAGCCCAATCACAATTAAATCCCGCATTTGAAGACGCCTGGAGCAGCAGTGATGAGGAAGGATGACTGTCATTCTTAGTACCTTTTTGTCTCTATTGATGAAACTTTTAAAACAGGACTGTTTTATTTTTTTAATTGTCCAGTGACAGCTAAATTAGCCCTGAATTTGGGTGGTTTTTTTCCTTTTGTTTTAAAATGAAGTTAATAGTTGCATGAAGTCCTGCAACAGAGTTCCATATAGTTTATTTAATCAGAACATGTCTCCTTGATCCCAGTTGCTATTGTTTGCCACAGCCTGTATAGTTATAGTAGAAGGAGACAGGTCATGGTAGCCCCTTTGTGGGAACTTGAGCAGATTGTGTGAACAATAAGATGCAGTCTTAGAGGATGAGCACGTAGAGGTTATCAGCACTGACTTTCTCCTGCTGGTTGTACCATCACCTTGCTCATTTTCACTTTCAAGAATGATTTTACTGAGGATTATATCAAAAAGTATAGTTGAAAAGTTAACATCAAAATTTGTTTATTATTATTTATGTATTCCATTTTTGCAATGATTTCATTTACTTAACCGTTGTCTAGCTTTATGTTAAATTTTCTTGAACTCATTGCCTTCCACAATCTAAGAAGCGCATCACAGGAGGTATTTAACTTAGGGAAGATACCATGTTTCCTTTATTTTAATGCATCAGATGGCAGCTTGAACTACTCTTCTATGAATCTGTTTAAGATGTGACCAAGTCCTACTTCATTCATCAAAGCAGAAAATATCCTGTCAGGGAATCTGGCTTAAACATGAAATGTAATAAAATTTCTATTTTATTTTCTGCTCTTCTTGTGTCATAACCCACAAGTGATTATCATGAACCTAATCTTATATTCCCTTTCTGATTCTATCAATAGGAGACTAGTTAAAGAGGTTTTTGTGAGCTTGAATACCAAGTATACAGTTGTTGAGTTTTTAAGTGTGTGTTAGGCCTCATATCAGACCTTTCTGGCCAAACGTTTTCCATACGTTTACTTTATAGTTGATCTTAAGCCCTGACCATTTTACTCTCACTTTTTCTCATTTGGTGAGGATTCTTACAATCTTTGAGAATGCTACTGAAATTGGAATTTTTTTTAATTTTAAGAAAAAAGGAGTCTTTCTCCAAACTGCAAATACATATAGGTAACTGGTACATTTCGAAAAGGTCCATCTGCTGGGGATGTGGAATGACTACCCTCCTAGTGCCATGGGATGAGTCTAATCCACTGACCGGGCAGGGCTGACAACCAGTGAGGCCTTATCAGTACCTCTTGTCTGCGACGTTACATGTTCCTGTAGGCATCCATAAACCATTTTCCTTTTCCCCTCTGAGCTCTTCTGAGTCAAATCTCAGCCTGTTCCTCAAAGTAGTCGGAGATGGCTCCACCTGAGCACTCACCTATGTGCTGTGGGCCATTTGTGGGTTTGGTGTGAGGGCCATCTCAGGAGATCATGGCTCCCCACAAGCATTGTTCAGGTCACAAGCTTCTCTGCTGTGTCTGCTTCCTGCTGTCGCAAGCAATCCGTTCCCCACACTAGTAGGGTATAAGAGGGTCCCATCCCTGGAGACCATGGCTCAGTGTTTAATGAAGAAGGAGAGGAGGGGAAAGGAGCACCTGGTTCCAGCATGCCCCCCGCCAAGACCTGAAGAGTTGATCCAATTAATTTTAAACATACAAAGCCCTGGTCCATGCATATGGGTCCTCATAAGAGCTGCTGCTTATCAACATGCAAAGAGTCTCATGCTCAAAACAAAAAATGTAAAAGAAGTAGTTCATGCCACTGTTGCTTTCCTAGATGTAGACCCTAGCCCCTCTAAGGTTGATTAGGACACCCTAGAGAAAGGGGGCGCTGCTTACAGAGAGGCCACTAGCGACCAGTAGGAGCTTATCAGGTAAACACCCAACAGAAAAAACAAAAGGAAAAGTTTTAGTCATCTAGAGGTACAAGCCATTCTGTAAGTTTAAAAAAAAGGGTGGCAGTGTGATGAAGGACTGATGATTCCATGGACAGGGGCAATCCCGGGGGTAAGTTGCCCAGAAGCACCTGGCCCCTTCAGCCTCCCTTTTTTCCTCTTATCAGCCAGAAAAAGAAAGTAAAGACTGCACCTTCAGGGTGCAAAAGCCTGAAACAGGAAGAGAACAGAAAAACTGACTGCTACTTTTGGTGGATACAAGCTCAAGGGGAGAAAAAACAGGAACTTTAAATCTTAGGTACTAAGCAAATACCAGTCTAGCAAACATAATGCTAATTGTAGATTACTTAATGATTTAAAAACAAAAACAAAAGGTAATTGAATAATATATGCATAATTATAATATTAAAGCAAAATTTTATAATTTGATGTAATTGAAAATCCAAAACTTATATACTAAATGAATATACTAAAGAATTTATATAGCAATAAGATTAAAATGGCACCTTATGATGGATTACTACAACGTTAATGATGTGGTCCCATCCATTGGGGCCCCCATACTCAATATCCAATGTTATTTCTTTTAAATTTTATTGAAGTATAATTGATTTACAATGTTGTGTTAATTTCTGCTGTACAGCAAAGTGACTCAGTTATATATATTCTTTTTCATATTCTTTTTCATTGTGGTTTATCACAGTATATTGAATATAGTTCCCTGTGCTATACAGTAGGACCTATATTTCATCCATCCTATATATAATAGTTTGCATCTGCTAATCCCAAATTCCCAATACTTCCCTCCCCCACCCCCCTCCCCCTGGGCAACCACAAGTCTGTTCTCTGTGTCTGTGAGTCTGTTTCTATTTTGTAGATATGTTCATTTGTGTTGTATTTTAGATTTCATATATGAGTGATATCATATGGTATTTGCCTATCTCTTTCTGACTTACTTTGCTTAGTATGATAACCTCTAGGTCCATCCATGTTGCTGCAAATGACATTATTTCACTCTTTTTAATTGTGTGTATATATATATGTGTCTGTGTGTGTGTGTGTGTGTATATATATATATATATATATATATATATATCCCACATTTTCTTTATCCATTCATCTGTAGATGGACATTTAGGTAAATAGTGCTGCTATGAGCATAGGGGTGCATGTATCTTTTCGAATTATAGTTTTGTCTGGGTATATGCCCAGGAGTGGAATTGCTGGTTGATATGGCAACACTATTTTTAGTTTTTTGAGGAACCTCCATACTGTTTTCCATAGTGACTGAACCAGTTTACATTCCCACCAACAGTGTGAGACCCTTTTCTCCACACCCTCTCCAGCATTTATTATTTGTAGACTTTTTAATGATGGTCATTCTGACCAGTGTGAGGTGGTACCTCATTGTAGTTTTGAATATCCAATATTACTGAAATTACTGATTCTATTCAGTCAACAACCTGTAAATATTTTGCCCTGTACACTTGGCTAACATGTTCTGTTCAGTGCCTATTTCACCAGCCTCTAGCTGCTGTTCGCCTTCACTTCAAAGAGACACAATACACCTTTTCCAGACTGTCCATTGGGTACCTCAGCAGCTTTGCCATCACAGTCTAGGCAGACAAGATGTCAACTGCATCCACCTTTTTCCAGGAGCACAGGTGTGATGTTACATTGATGACATCCTCCTCCATGGAGACTCATTTGATATACATTTAACATATACAGGTCCAACATGTTTTAGTACTTTGGGGGTTCTGAAGGCAACATATTGTTTATTTACAAATTTTACTTCCAAATTAAAATCAGTAGGTACTCCCGTTAGTGCCCTGAAGGACTTTTTCACCAAGGAAATTTTGGCAACCTCTTGTCATACCTCCTGGAATCTCTAGACCATGTAGGATGGCCATAAGTTGTCCAAGGGCTTATGATGCAAGAAACTGCCCTCTCAGCCTCATACTATGCTCCATTAAAACAACAAGTAAAATACATGCTGAGCTCTCTGGAAAATAGAGGCTCTCACAGACTCTGAGCCTGTGACCTTTCATACCCAACTGCTTGTTAAGCATTGGGTCGTAGAAAGAATACACCAGAAACTCGGCACAGCTACCAAGGCCTCTTTAGACAGGATGGAGCCGAACCTGAGCTCTCTGGCATATTCCACCTGCAGGAGGAGGCGGCTTCCCCTGTCCACAGTCCCTTGTTAAATGCCATGGTGCTGGAGGATGTCACCCCTCCCCCAGATCACTTGGCTGCTCAGAATCCACTTGGGATTAACTGAATGAACAGCAATGGGAGTACATAGACTATGCAAATGGCACTGCTAACCATCATACATGATGGAGCTCAATGAAATGTTGCTGTTTTCCATCTCTTAGCCAGGATGTCCCTAATTAAGGATGGGACCCAAGAAACAACACACTCAACCAAACTTCTGGATGCCCTGGCCAACCAGTAGCCTCATTTCACATTTCTTATAAACTGTTGGGTCATTGCCTAAAATTGTCCCTTTAAGGGAGAAAAAAACGAACAAAACTGGGACTCTCTTGCCTCACAGATGTCCAAAATATAAATCAAAATCACACCTCTCCATATATATTTAGGCCACAATACAAGGCCTTTCCAGTTGCACGCCATGCTACTTCTGGAGTTACAGACATTATTGATCATAACTAAGATACACATTTTTCTTCTACCAATACACAATGCTAATCTCTTGGAGAAGGTATTCAATAGAGCTTTCACATCCCTTGTAGGTGTCAGATAGCCAGTTTAGTTAAGAGACATAATGGTCTCACACAGCTCTTTTTCAAATTCCACTCAGGTAAATGGACCCCTAAATGGGTCTCTCTCTTGCTCTAGGCCTTAATCTCTCTTAATTCAAGGCCCCTTGGCCAGTTTACACCTCACACCAACTTTTAAAAATTTTCTCTCCCCCTTATATTTAAAGGGCATGTGCATTGCCTCCATGTATATAAAGACTCATTGTAAATGAGACCCTTTTTATAACGTTTTCCCATATCTTTATAAATGTTTTATCATTCCCTCATCCCAGAAGGGCTGGAGGCCAGATCAAGGGGTGCATTAACCAAATTGTCCATAGACTAGACAGCTGTTTACCTGATAGAGGACCCATTTGAGCTGAAACTTTCACCAAAAACAAAAACCCTCTCAGTGCAGCTGCTCACCTTCCTGTTGACTGTTGGTCTTATTGCTACTGGTCTGTATACTTTCATTAATTTACAAGCTGAAGACCCAAACATGGTAAATGTGAGACCCCACATCACCTCGAGTAGATACCCTCTGGGAAAGGATACCCCAGCCCCGTATCCCAGAGGGCATCTCCTAGTCCAAGTGCTCATCATTGGAGATGACTTCACTCTGACACTAAAACCTCGCTTCCAGCAACACATGGGTTGCCTCTCCTAAGGCACAAATTGGACGCAGGACATTTTTGCTTATCTTCCTTCGATATTGGGGATCCCATTACATTTCTGAGCTACTGTCTGCCTAGCCCACGATCCTACTCCTTGTTCTTTGCCAAAAGGCACACCCCTCACACCTGTGCCTAAAGAGAAATCGAGTAGAGGTTACTGCTATGTGTTCTAAATTAATGGAGATTATTGCTTTCCCTGGAGGCATTTGCCTCATATTAGTCAAATCCCTCAGCAATTTGGGGAGAGGACCACCTAGTTCCCAAGGCATTTTCCTACTCTCACCTTGTGCCTCCCACCATGATCGCCACAACCACTCTTTCTCCTTGGTTACACACAATCCCACTAATCTTACATATACTTTACTAATGTATCATTTCATACTGTCCAACAGAACAACTGCTCGACCTGCTACCTTGATATATCATACCTTTAGCACACTTTCCAACTCCACTTAGATATTGTTGGGGACCCCAAGAATTTCCTATTTCTTGGTTAATGTCATATAAATAGAAAATCTAGTCATAGGCTGGCCTGCAAGGACTCCTTACACCTCTACTTGTGTTCTTCCTTTCTACTCTCTTAGTAAAATGTTTTCTACAGTGTTAGTGCAACTTATGCCCTGCTCGCTAAAAGTCTCCACTAGTATCACCCCCAGGGATTCCTTAATATGATGCCAGAGCGTCACAGGGCCAGTTGTATTGACTACATTTTCTTATTTTCTGTATCCTTGATACTGTGGCATTTGGATCCTTGATCGATCCTGGTGACACTGCCCCTTCCAGAACTAATTCCCAGAGATAGCAAAGGACCCCCCTGGAAGCATGCCTTTAGTATACAAGACAACCAATCCAGAGTCCACAACCCCAACCATCCCCTTTATCAAATTCTCACACGCCGAGCCAGTATTCCCCCTGCCCTAACTCACCCCAGAGCCAGGTACCAGGCAGCGAGGAAGCAGCCCTGTAGCCCCAGTCGACTGAAATTATTAAAAATATCCAATCCCAGACTTACTCAGTGTACCTGCCCTGACTCCCCCATTCCTTCCCACAAAAAATGTTAATAAAGACTCTAGGCCATGCTGCACCCTCTCCCTCTCTGCCTCCTGACTAATCCTGGTCCTTCCCCATGTGGCTCTTCATGGCATGGTGTGCCATGCTTCCTGGTTCTAGGGATATTTGAGTATAAACTATCCTTCATTTCCATGTCTGCGTGTCTTCGAAGAAATCCCAGCTACAAACACTAAGTCATTCTTTTTATTAACTTCACAATACTCCATCTTGTGAATGTACCACCATTTGCTTCCAGCCATTTCCCTGTTTAGGGCCACATGTACAGTGGTAAAGATTGTGAACTGCAGGGGCTTCCCTCAGGGGCTTCCCTGGTGGCGCAGTGGTTGAGAGTCCGCCTGCTGATGCAGGGGACGCGGGTTCGTGCCCCGGTCCCGGAAGGTCCCACATGCCGCGGAGCGGCTGGGCCCGTGAGCCATGGCCGCTGAGCCTGTGCTCCGCAACGGGAGAGGCCACAACAGTGAGAGGCCCGCGTACTGCAAAATAAAAAAAAAAAAGATTGTAAACTGCAGTATATCTCCCTTAGGTAATGTATTTGGGTGATACACAATAACTTTAGTTATTGAATATCATCTTTTCCTCTGGCAGAGGAAATGGTAATTTTGCTGGGTAGGATTCTTGGGTTGTAGTCCTTTTCTTTCATTAGCCTGTAACTATTACGTCCACTGTCTTCTAGCTTCTATTATTGCAGACTAGGATTTTATAATAAAACCAGTTTGATTTTTTTCCCCTTTGTGGGGAACTCGTTCTTTATAGCTAAAAGCTTGTCAACTATGAGGGTTTTGGTTTGTTTTTTTTTTTCTTTTTATCCTTAGAGTTCCTTAATTTTATCAGATGTCTGATAAGTCTACCCCTCTCCCATCACTTCCTGGACCTCTTGTGAGCTCTTTCAATCTGAAGCCTCAAGCCTTCTCTCTGCTCAGGAATATTTTCTTCTAATATTTGTTTAATTGTTGCTTCTCCTCTTTTTTTTTTTTTTCTCTGCATGACCTAATAATTGCATGTAAAGTCTACTCTCTCCTTCATAGTCTTATCTTATCCTTCCTGCTCACCTTTTTTTTTTTTTTTTAATGCTAGAACAGTTCCTGCTACTTAGTAGGTGCTCAGTAAATACTTGTTTTGTGGCTTCTATTCTGTACTTCGAGATTTTGCACTTGACCTGTGAGGTCACTAATGCAGGCCTGACTCTGATCATCAGGAGAGACTTTAATTATTGTTTTACTCTCCTTCCCACCCTACACCTTTGTTTTGTTTTATTTTTAAACACTTGGAGAAATAGGAACGCTCTATAGAGGCTTCTACTTGAAACTTGTTTTTAATTGTTTCATTCAATTGGTATTTGTCCAATCTTACTGACAGTATATATCAATGAACCTATTACAAAGGTAGTAATCACCTGCAGTTTCCATTGCCTTTTACATTTTACAGAATTTCCTTCCATGGTGACTTGGCTAACAGTATGTGTCTTTTAGTCATATAAAGTGCTTGTATCCTGCCATATTTCAAAGGACACATATACCAGTTGTTTACTGCACCTCAAATTGATCCCAGTTTTAAAGTCATTTATGGTACACCTGTGAAATGCCTAGTTTTTAAAAATATATAGAAAGAATAAGCACACATGTTTTATTGACATAGCCCTAAATCTATGTTTTCACAGGAAGTCCAAATACAGCATCATAGATAAGCTTTTTATATTTCCTGCCAAATCTTTTCTTTACAATTAATTGAGGAAATACCTTAATAGAGAAAAAAAGAAGATATCTTCAACTGAAGCATTCTTTCTCTTCAGTTTATACTAAAAAGCCCCATTTAAACTAGATAAAAACCTTTAAAGAAAGCTCTGAAGACAAACCCTTAAACTGTAAAAGTTGTATTAACAGATTAAAAATAACCTGAAAATGAAGACTCTTCAGTAAAGGACACAAAGGTATAGAGAGCCTACTATTGATAAGACACTAGAAAACAAAAACCTTTAGCTCTGTTATTTAAAGTCTCAGTGAGACAATAATAAAACCAGTTTGTCTCAACAAACTAATCTCAATTATCTTTCAAAGAAAAGTCACTAACCCTAATGGCTGCATAGTTCTAACTCATACTTCATTACTGTTCTGTCATATACTAATACTTGGTTGTTTCCATAAAAATGGTTAATTACTGAAGATTAGAAAAGAGTTTCTGTAAGTTATAATTTTTAAAAACAAACACACTGATAGATTTCCTTTTTTCCAACATAATTTTTTCTCTATATTCAGATCCTATTTACTGAGCCTGAATTTTAAAACTCTTGAGTATCATTAGAACAGTAAACTTAAAATCAGTCAAACCATGCCAGAAATGAAATTGGCAAAAAGCCTAGCATGCTTGAGATTTTTCCTTTCAAAAAGTCAGGGAAAGCTAATTACAGAAAGGAAAATAATCACTTTGCTTCGTATTGTGATGAAGGTTCTAAACATCTGACGTTTAAATCTAATAGAGTTGTTTCTTCTGTTTTAGCTCTGGAAAAAATATTAAATTTTTAGGGGACATATCTAACAAAGCTCAATCATGAATATGGCTTTCCTTTGCAAAAAATATGTATAGTCCTTCTGTGCTGCCTTGATCACTGTACTAAACCCTGGTGCCCAGAATTTATTACAAGTCATTTCTGGTAAGGCAAGCTTGTCTATCTTACTAGAATATCAGCAACATCCTCAAATAAGGGAGGCATAGTTCTTTTGCTGCCATCTAGTTCTTTATTTTTCTGTTTTTAAAATTGGACAATTAAAAAATAGAAAAAATCTAAGGGAAATAATAAGATAAACAACTGTGTTGTGACCTCTCTAATTCTCTGTGTGTAGGAATCTACAAATGCCCTGTATCCTCCTGACCATCCACTCCTCTTTATCCTTATGAGGATACTCATAAACTTTGTACTAGTGGGTTAATACAGCTCTCCCAGTCTTTGCTCTCCCTAGGCTTGGAACTAAATAAATGTCACAATCTTAACTTGATTTGTTATTTTATCACTAAAAAAACAAGTCAGTGTTTAATACCAAATTCCTCAAGCTCCTCTTATTTTTTATGCCTTGACAGTCTGTCCAGTGGTTATTGCAGAGAATCTGTAGCCTTGGGCCTAACCAGTGACTTTGTTTCCTAGGAAGCAGCCCTGTAGCCCCAGTCTACTGGTGGTCAGCTCTTGAAGGCAACAAATGATTGTCTGAGTGTGGCACAAGAGTGATTGGCACAAGCCACTTCTCCTTTGTTCATCTAATCATTACAGCAAGAGTTAGCAACAGTACTAAACTAGGGCCTGCTAACCCATTCCTGTTCAAACACCAGCAGGAACAGGAGAGCTGCTACTTCCCAGGTGGCTCACACTCCACTCTCCAGCTTCTCTTCAGCTGTATAGTAGCGTTATCCACTGTCCTGCGAAACTGTGTATCATCTATATAAATGTACTGTTAATATTGTGCTAAAATGAGGAAATAGTACTCCTAATAGGTCTTTGAGAATTGAGCTATTAACTATTTTTATTATATGGTTTTAATGTTTTTTATTATTATGTATGAAAAAATTTGGGTTTCAGTAAGTACTGTGGAAAAAATGTGTTAAAAATAACTCAGTGATGATCACTATGAACATGAAGGAATGGTAAGTTTATTATAAAAATGTACTGGTTTCAGAAAGAAATAAATAATAAAAAGCAGACTGGAAATCAGAAGACCTGAGTCTTCATCTTAGTTTTACTACCAAGTAAACATGTGAAATTTGAATACTATTTTTTTACTTTCTTTTTTTCCATTAGTTAAAAAAAAAAAAAAAAGGAAGGGACAGAAAACTGGAGTAGAAAATTGTCAAATTCATTCCTGTTCCAAAATCACACATTGTAATATTCAGAAAGCATTTTAAAATGGTATTCACTGTGTGAAATACATAAATAAGTAGAGGTTTATATTCAAGGTTAACTGAAGTTCATTGAAGGCATAGGTAGAGTGTCTTTATAAAAGGCTCATGAATTATCTTATACTAAATAAACACTCATTTTAATGAAATTAACATGCATTTTGCCTAAACTGAAACTTGTAAAGTTCCCATCCAAATTATTATGGAACCACCACTTGATTTAGCAAGTTAACCTCCCTGAGCTAGCTTCATTTGTGGAAAGGGAATAAAATACACCTTACAGAGTTGTAAAGATAAATGAAATAAAGTTCTTACATATAATAATTGTTCGGCTAATAGAACTCTTGTTACTTAAAATCTCATAATTATTGGGTTCTGAGGTCTTGTCAAATTCTCTCAAATTTTACCTCCTCAGGACATGGTCTGCTTATTTATTTTATCCTTCTCTCCCTTCTAGAATGTATATTCTATGAGGGCAGGGATTTTGTCTGTTCTAGTTACTTCTGTATCCTCAGTACTTAGAACACTGCTTGGCAAATAGAAGATGCCATATATATGTGTAATTTATTAGTGAACACCACCATTACCAAGCACTTAAGTGCAGAACAACAATTTCACTCATAATTTGCAAATGATAAAATGCTTAATTGATTATGCTATTTTTAAAATTTACTATGTATGAAATTTTGTTATTAAATATTAGTTAACAACTTGGGTATTACATTAATCTTGTAGTCTTTCTTCTCACCCAATGGCAAAGTGTCCTATTCTTAAGGTTGCTATTGGTCTGTACACCTATCATAGATCCTCCCTGAATCCTTTAGAGGGCTGCTGTTATACCAGAGACTTGCTATATGAATCTCAATAGCCAAACAAGATTAGGGGATCTTTATGAAACCTTGAGTTCAGATTTCTTTACGTGGTCTTCTCCAACTCTAGCCCATTTCCACCTGGTAATATTATGGTTACACTGAATTTCTCCATTGCCTTTGGCTCTAAAGTTCTGGGCATTCTTTTCTTGTCTACCCTCTTTATGGAAAATTGACAAATATTTTTGGAAATTTTACCTGCTCAGGGCATTGATTATCTTTGTATCCAGAAGGAATACAAAAAAGGCAAGACAAGGGCTCACAATCTCAAATGCTTACAAAGGCCAGGAGAACATGGTAAATGAGTGAAGGGGTGATGTAACGAGACTCAAATATGAGAATTATATCATTTATTTTTATTGCACTTTGCTATAAGCATGTAACATAAACATGATATTAGAGATTAAATTTTGATATAAATTCAAATACTAACAAATATTTTAGTTATGCATTTCTTCTATAATTCATTATTTTTTATCTTGAACCAGAGAAATGTGACTTTTTTCTTCATCATCTGTGAGCAATATTAATTTTATTCAA
The DNA here is from genome assembly GCF_964165515.1 of Mesoplodon bidens. NCBI lineage: Eukaryota > Metazoa > Chordata > Mammalia > Artiodactyla > Ziphiidae > Mesoplodon > Mesoplodon bidens. The sequence continues at coordinate 49,087,553 of NC_138160.1, read as the reverse complement.
GTTAATAATGTAAGTTTTTCACAGATATGGTTTTTCCAAAACATAGATTCGTCACTCAGGTTTTTGTTTTTTGGGTTTTTTTGCATTTTTAAAATATCTGGGTTATTTATAGAATTCAGTTCCTGGTTAGTTTTTGGAACTACACCTTAGTATACTAACTTCCATTTTTTAGCTCTTTACTCACATTATCAATATTAGCTGAGAAAAGGCAAAATGATCTAAGTTTATTTTTATAAATTTCAAAATCAAATAACTTAGAATTCAGTTCTTAGCTCCACAAGGGGTAGTCATCACTTAAATTTCTGGAAAATGATTTCTGCATATTAAAGGCCAGATTTTTTTGTGGCTTGGTGTGTTTCCCAAAGGCACGGTTTGGTTAGAAATTAGATGAATAAAAGGAATGATTTGTTTGTGTAATTGATTGCGAACACACTTACAGAGAAATAGAGTGTGAATGTCACCCGGAGTCCCAATCTTTGAATAAATCTTCACTGATGGGTTCAGCTGACACTTTCTTTAGATAACACAAACCAATTTCTTAGAAACATCCAAAAAAAAAATCCCTTCATTCTCACACCACATCTACTTTGCATACAATTCACCAAGGAAGGAGAGCATTGGCGTGTCTCCTGTGGTTCAAACCACGGTAGCACATTCATTTCATAGTATTCATTGCTATATTCATTTTATGTTCTCTTTTTCTAAATTAAATTTTATTCTTATTTAATTATGAAATAAACATATTATTGTATAAGTTGTGCAAACTGCCAGCATGGACTTCAGTTTTGAAAAACAAGTCCAGTATTAGCTCTGACTCGCTGAAGCACCTCCTGCGGCCCTGTTTACCCACTTCACTCAACATGCAAAAATAATGTTCTGATATGCCTATTACTGGCACAAAGTTCAAAAGCAATTCAAACACTTAAAGCCTTCCAGACACCACAAATGACTATAGCTACTTGGGTGGTTTTTATCTTTTATATCTGTACACTTATTGGCTGGAAGGGGAAAAAACTGTAAATGATTTAACTTTTTCATGCTGCTTCATACTGTAAATCCCTTCACTCCAGCTTCAGCATGGTAAGAAATATTACATGAGGTTAAACTTATATTTGCAAATGTTAGTTTCTATTCAGGACACAATTTCTGCTGCAATCAACCTTTTCATAAACCCATCACTGGCAAAAGGTTTCAATGCCAAGAACATTTTTTTTACTTAATACATTTTACACCATTATCATTGCTGTAATTTCAGTCCGTTAAGTTATTCATTAAGTTTGTCATTAACATGTCTGCTTTTCTGGGTATATTTCTTACTGTGGTTGGTTTCATAATAGCTTCTGAAGTCATATTTAATACAGTGTGCATTAATAGTTGGTGTGCAGTATTAGTCATGTAGGAATAGTCTCTACTTCCACAATGACATATGCTCTTCAACTTCCTTTGAAACACATGACTATGTCAGTTTTTCATTTTTCCACTTTTAATCATGAGAAAAAGTGTGATATGACAATAAATGGCAACTCCCGGTCAATATTAGGGAGTTATTACATAGTGGTGGGATTTGTGATAAACCTGAGAATACCTGCTCAAAGGCAGTAGCTTTTATGAATTAGGATTAGATTTGCCTGAAAACTCAAGTAACATAGCTTAAATAAAATATAAATTCATTTCTTTTGATAAAAGTCCAGGAAGGCAGTCCTCAGCAGTATGCTGATTCTGAGATCATCAGGAAGCTAGGTACTTTCTTATTGATCTCACATCCTTTATCAGCATCTTACCCCTTGAGATACAACAAAATTGTTCTAGCCGTTATATTCACATTACACCCAACAGGAGAAAGGAAAACAAAGAAGACGGCATCCTCCCTTTGAGGACACTTCCTTTCACACACCACTTTCAGTAACATCCAATTGGCCAGTACTCCTGGTCAGACCTAACTGAAAAGGAAGCTGGGTCTTTAAGTGGCCATGTGCTCAGCTAAAAAGTGGGAACTCAATTACTGTTGACAAAAAGGAAAACAAATATAGGAGAACAACTAACAGCCCATGTCATATGACTACTCAGCTCCAGCTAACTTAGGCCATGTGTGAGCGTGGGCCTATTGAAACTAGAAATGCTAATTATTCAAGAGAAGTGAAAAAATCCATATTTTTATAGGAAAATACAATTTTTATATGTTGACAATTCAAAAATTTTTATGGCTGGAGAGTCAAAAAGTGGTCTACATCCTACCTGAGTGTACTACTTGTGACCATTTATGTAGGTAAAAGTATAGAACATCATGAACAAGAGATCTGCTACGTGTCTTCATGTTTCAACATTTATGCAAAAGGAAAAAAAGGATTTATTATGGTAGAGGGAAGTTACAGGTATTAACACATGTATTCTCAGGGGTGACATTCACCAGCTCCTTACCAGGTGATGACACAGGGAAGAAATATATCCATACTAATTTGTGGCATGCTTTTGATGAGGCTATCAGAAATGAAGTGACTCAGTGCTTGCTTCACCAGCACATACAATAAAATTGGAACAATGTGGAGAAGATTAGCATGGCTCCGTACAAGGATGACACAAAAATTTGTGAAACGTTTCATTAAAAAAAGAAGAAGAAGAAATGAAGTGATTCAACATAAACCAACAGCCCATGTTGCTCAGGGAACTAACATAGCTTGGCAATTAAACCAATCTCGAAACCAATTTCTAGGTATTTGTCATTACAACTTTTATTCATTCAACATATTTATTGAGGACCTTGTAAATGCCAAGCTTCTCTACACATTTTTATGGCAAAAGATCGAGAGCCAGAGGGCTCCATTCTCAGCCTTGTTTTCTTCAGCACCAGATCTTTAATAAAGATATTAATGGCAGTGGTGACATTTGCATATGACACTAAGCTATGAGGTATGACAAATATCATCGATGACAGACATAGCATCTAAATTATTTTAACAGCTTGGAACAAATGATATGCCAAATTCAATTAATTGAAAGTGAAAATGTCAAATCCTACTCTGAAGACCTGTGGCAGACACTGTTCTTTGTCTACCCGATATCTATTTCCATTCCCTTCTTGAGAAACCCAAATTCTGCTTGGGGAATCAATGTATCCAGCTAAGTACTCACTTTCCCTACATCCCTTGCAATTTAGAATGGCAAGATTACACACTTCTGGAAACACATTAGTAGAAATATACAGGGACTTCTCTGGGGAAACTTTTGCATTTCTAAAGAGGTCAGAGACAACTGGCACCTTTCTTTCTCTTCCTTCATCCTGCCTTCAGTATCAGAGGTGATATTTGACTTGCAGCCATGGGGGACAAGCACACAAGAAAGGACAAGAGAATGGCAATGATAATAGGGCTTGACACTGTTAGGCCACTGAACTAACAATATACCAGCAATATGTACCTCTGGTCTTCTTAATGTGTGTGAAAAATAAACCCCTAATTATTTAAGCCACTCTTTAGGCTTTCTGTTACTTGCAGCAGAATGCATTCCTGTCACAAGTCCAAAATACCAATTGCAAAAGGAGGTAAACTTCACAACTATGAGGCAAAATCTGGTGGTTAACTAGAAACTTAATATACCAAGCCAGTGTTCTCTTAATTTACTTTAATAGACATATAAGATTCATAAACAAGAAAAAATAATATCACATATAAAGTATTGTGGCTCGTTTCTAACTCCTTGCAGTACATTTGCAATTAGGATGAACAGGAGACATGAAATCAAGTCATATGAAAATGGCCAAAGGGATCAAGAGCCATTTAACCCAGAGAAAACAAAGTCCGCTGTGGACATGACAACTATCATTCAATATCTGAAGAACAGTCCTATAGTATAAAGGTTTATGTGTGGCTCTAAAGGGCAAATTAAAAACCAAAGGAAAGCACAGAAGCTTTTGTTTCACTGTGCATGGCATGTGGGATCTTCGTTCCCCTACCAGGGATCAATCTGCACCCCCTGCAGTGGAAAGTCTTAACCACTGAACCGCCAGGGAAGCCCCAGGAAAGAGTTTTAAAGCATGTCTTTCTCAAGATCCATTTTGATTGACATTTTTTAAAAGCTTGTGTTTTTCTTTAATATTTAATATAAGCACATCTAACCTGAGCCTGTTGTACTGTTTTGAATTCATATATACTCTCCTTCCTCTTTCCTCCTAACCTCTCTCCTTAGAACTGTCTCAAAGGAATGAGTTACTCAGAACAAGCTTCCTTTCTAATTTACATTTTTAAGACATTTTTGCATTTTTAAGACTGGGCTTAATAATAAAGTTACTAAAGTTGCAAATTTAAAACCTTGTTTTATTTAATAGCAAATTCATCATATAAATCTTGTTATACTACTTGTAAATCTAGTAAATTTTAAGCATGACATATCAATCAACTGAAGTTAAAGAACTCAACTTCTCTCTTTGTTATTGAAATAATTCACACACCATTTTTAAAAATCACCTTTTAAAAATAAACAATTCAGTGGTTTTAGTGTATTGCCAAAGTTGTGCAATCATCACCACTAATTCCAGAACATTTTCAACACCCCAAAAGGAAATCCCATTCCCCTTAGCAGTCACTCCCCATAACCCCTAAAAATACCTAGCCCTAAGCAACCTCTATAGATTCTGTCTTTATAGATTTTCTTATTCTGGACATTTCATATATATGGATCCTACTATATATGGTCTTTTGTAACAGGCTTCTTTTAATTAGCATAATGTGTTCAATATTCATCCATGTTGTAGCATGCATCAGCACTTCGTGCTTTATTTATTGCCAAATAATATTCCATTGTATGGATATACCACATTATATCTATCAGCTCATTAGTTGATGGTCATTTGGATTGTTTACACTTTTTGGCTATTATGGATAATGCTGCTATGAACATTGTGTACAAGTTTTTGTGTGAATATGTCTTCACTTCTCTTGGGTATACATATAGGATTCAAACTGCTGAGTCATATGTCAACTCTGCATTTTACCTTTTTTAATTGAAGTAGAGTTGATTTGCAATATTGTGTTAGTTTCAGGTGTACTGCATCTTACTCTATGAAGAACTGTCAGACTGTTTTACAAAGTGCCTACACCATTTTACATTACTACAAGCAACATACGAAAGTTCCAACTTCAATTTTTCTACATTCTTGCCAACATTTGTTATTGTCTGTCTTTTTTATTATAGCTATATTAGTAGGTGCGAGTGGTGTCTCACTGTAGAACTCAGCTTCTCTTAAACCGTAAGTCCTATTCACCAGCCTATTCAAATTCCCTTAAACTGCATTGATAATTTTAATAACTGATGTTTTTAAGCACTTCAAATATCTTACCAGACAAGTGAACATGCAAAGCTTCCAATAATTTAAACATCTCATAAATCCAATAAATTAAACTTAAAATGCAATCAGACAACTTTTCATTTCAGGCATTTAATACTGATTATAAACATTTTATTTTATTTATTTATTTATTTTTGAGGTACGCGGGCCTCTCACTGATGTGGCCTCTCCCGTTGCGGAGCACAGAGCTCCACCTGCGCAGGCCCAGCGGCCATGGCTCACCGGCCCAGCCACTCTACGGCATGTGGGATCTTCCCAGACCGGGGCACGAACCTGTGTCCCCTGCATCTGCAGGCGGACTCTCAACCACTGCGCCACCAGGGAAGCCCTGATTATAAACATTTTAAATGGTTACATCTCTAACCTTTAAATCATGAGTCTGAATTCAATGATAAAACTCAAAATGGAATCATAAACCTGATCTGTCAAATTCCTTAATAAGACTGATTCTCCTGAATACTAAAATTTTAAACCCTAAATACTCATATTATCCATAATTCAAGTATCTATCATAATTATAGATATTTAATATTTACAGCATTATATATAATCATTATCAATAATTACTAACTTATTCCTACATTTAACATGAAAGTATCAAACTATAAGTTTGACCCCTTTTAGCATCTTCTAAAATTTTAACTCTTCCTGGGTTTGGAAGAACACTTTCTCGCTAAGGAAACAGTTTTACTGGATCTAATTAATTCTTGATCCATTCATTATAACGGGTTTAAGCACAAGCTATGTGCTGGTGAACAAAACAGACCAAATCCTTTGCTGTGCTCAAACACTTCCATTGCGTGTGAGTGTTACTTGCATGACTTTAAAACTGTGACTGAAGAAATGGAAATGGGAGGAGAGAGGAACATCTTTTAAAAGGTGAGAGTTATGATCTTATACTGAAGTAGAGGAAAAAGACAATAAACAGATAAATATGAAAATAAGATACATTATCGAAAAGTGCAAAGGAGGGAAAAAAAGGCAAAGGGAATGAGAAGTGGGGGCAAGAACCCGCATTAAATTTTTAGATAGGGCAGCCAAGAAAATCCTCACTGGAAAAGATGAATTTTGAGTAATGACTGAAGCAAGTGAGGGAGCTAGCTAAGCAGACATCTGGGGCAAGAACATATTCTAGATAAAGAATATCAAGTGCAAAGGCTCTGAAGCAAGGGCATATATGGAATAGCCAAGGATCAGCAAGACAGCTAAATGGAGAAGAGTAATTAGGGGGATAGTGGCTGGAGATGATGTCAGGTTAAGAGAGGCCTTGCAGGTCCCTGAGGGGATATAAGAAGCCATTGGAAGGTTTTGAGCAGAAGAGAGACATGATTTGACTTAGGTTTTAATAGGATCACGTGGTGTCAGTGTGGGGATTGGCTGAAGAGGAGCAACAAGCAGAAGCAAAGAGGCTCGTAAAATCCAAGCAGTCCCAGGGTGCTGGCAGTGGGTATGGTGAGAAGTGGTTCTGGTTAAATTGTGAAGGTAGAATTGGCAGAGAGGAAGAGGAGAATCAAAGATAATTCCAAGGCTTTTGGCCTGAGCAACCGAAAGAATAGAGCTTCCATTAAATGACGTCGGGAACACATGGCAAGGGAGAAATGTCAGAGGCTCTATGGTGGACATTTAACTCTGCGGCACTTAGATATCCAAAAGGCTCTCCCAGTAGGCACCTGATATACAGATCTGGAGTTCAGGAAAGAGATAGCATTTAGAAATATATGTTTTGTAGTCATGAGTATACAGATGGCATTTAAAGCCCTGGTAGTTTTTAAAGTTTTGATCCCCTGAGGAATGAGTGTAGAAAGATGAGAAGAAGACCAGGACTGAACCCTGGGCACTCCAACATTTAGAGGGGGGAGATGCTGTTGAAGAGCCTGAGAAGGGATGGCCAGGAAAGTAGGAGAACAGGCAGACAAATGTGGTACCCCGGAAGGCAAGTGAAGACGGCACTTCAAGAAGACAGTCACGACTGTGTTAAGTGATGTTGATAGGTCAGTTAAGAGGAGGACTAAAAAGTGACCATTGGCTCATATACTCAGCAACTGCATCAGCTTCCAGTCCTGGAAGAAGAATAAGTTTCTCCAGAAGACTTTTCCCTGCCAGATCCCAGTGTGAATTAGGAGTTTCCCTTTAGTGCTCCTCTGGCACACGATGCTTATCTATATAAGAGCATTTAGTCAGTCAGCAAAAATTTATCTATTATTTATTATTTGCCAATTACTACTCTAGGCTGGCAACTTAACAAAAAGTCAAAAATCCTTTCTCATGGAGCTTTCGTTTTAAGAAGGGTGTGGAGGGGAACAGACAGTGAACAATGTTAAAAAGAAAATGCGTATAGCATGTTAGAAGGTACTAAGTGCTGCGGAGAAAAATAATAGAGGGAAGGGGACGGGGAGTGTAAGGAGTTGTCATTTTAAATAGTGTGCCCAGAAAAGCCTCTCTGAGCAAAGGCTGGGAGAACAATCCATGGGAGTGTCTGGGAGAAGAGCATTCCAAGCAGAGGGAACAAACACAGAAGCCCTAAGGCAAGAGCATGCCTGCTTTGTTCAAGGAATAACAAGGAAATCTGCAAGGCTAGATCAAAGTAAGGGAAAGGGAGAGTGTTAAGAGAGAGGGACAGAGAGGGTATGAGGAGAGGTGGCAGATCAGAAATGGTCTTATAGGTCGTTGAAAAGACTTTAGCTTCTTGAAATGTAGACAGTCAAATGGAAGTGTGCTTTAAGTGTTAATACACATATTGAATTTCGAAGACAGTGTAAAAAAATGTAAAATAGCTTGCTAATAATTTTTAGAGTGATTGCATGTTGAAATGAAAATTTTTGATATATTGAGTTAAATAAAATAGAGTATTAAATTTTTTTTTAAAAAGACTAGCTTTTTCTCTGAAACAAATGGAGGAGGTTGAGAAGAATGACATGAGGTCACTCTTGTTTCTGTTTTGATAATAAACTGTAGAGGAGGGCACCAGCAGAAGCAGTGAGCTAGTTAGGAGGCAATTGTAATAACAAAGGTGGGGTTAGGAAAACTTGTCCAAAGTAGAATGCCAAAGAAGTTGCCAGGTCTTATCCAGCAAATACCAGAGAGGCCAAGGGAAGAGGCAACCATTTCCTGCTTTCTACAGGTTGAGAGGTAAAATCCTTGACCAACAGTACTATTCTGTTATATCAGTTGGGGCAGGCTAACTGTGGTATCAGATGAACTACAAAATTTCTGAGACAATGCAATATACATTTGTTTATAGCTCATATAAAATCCCTCTCCTCCAAATGGTAATTTGAGAACTTAGGATCCCACCATCTTGTGGCTCCACCACATTCAACATAAGGCTTCCTTATGCTGCAGGGGAAACAGCAGAAAGGGTCTTACTTGGTAAGTATGAATGAGCCAGACCAGGAAATGCCAAGCCCTTCTGCTTGAATTCCATTGGCCAGAACTCTATCATATGGCCACACCCAAACTGCAAAGAAGGCTGGGGAATAGAGCCCCGCTGTGCACCCAGGAGAAAGAAGAAGCTGACCTAGTGAAGAGCTAGCCATCTTCTGCTCCAACTGTGAATGGGTATGCTTTTCATCACCACACATGCCAAGACCTCTTTCTTCAACGCACCAAGAGCTAATTCCTTTGCAGATTTTTAAATGACAAGGAGCTGGCTATTTGTGTGCCCACCACTGTTTTCACTTACCTGCCCGCAACTCTTTAAGCTTTCTGAAAAAGTCTAATTTTTCCTCAGCCTAGTCTAGAAGAAAAAAGCTGAAATGAATGAAGTTGTAACAAACCAAATGACTAACAAACTGCTTTGGGGAAACTGCTCCACATGCATTTCCTAGACTACTTTATCTGCGCAATTGCTGTATCATTTAGAAATACATAGGGAACTCGTTTTACATGCAACAGAATGGATATGTAAAACCAAGAACAACAGAGATGAAAGATACGCCTTTTAAATTACATTTGTGTGCACAGTCAGCTCTTAATGATCTTTGCGGAAGAAAAAGAAATATGGATAATATAAAGCAATACACATTTTTTCTTCACTTAGAAATTAGTCACTAACACATATATGCCCATCTCCACTCAGTCTGATATTCAGAGCTGGCTCCTACTATCATTTATGACAAATGATCAGTAAACGTTGATTAACTGACTACAGGTTACACTCATAGGAAGATATCCTGAAACTGTAAAATAAAAACATTACAGTAAGAGTTTAAAATGCACATTTCAATTAAAGACAATTTGATTGTTTTGATATTCTTGTAGGCAGCTAAGGTTCACACGTTGACAGAACATAATCCCTGGTGCCTCTTTCTGCTTACTTATTACAATTTTATTATAGTAGCAGTCTCCTGGAAAATACCCAAAAGCAACAAGATTTTTTTTAAACTGTTAGTGTATCACATAGGATTTAAAATGTAAAGATGAATCTAGTATTTTTACAAAATCTTATATGATACCCTATTAATAGAAGTGTCCTTAGTTTCTTTTCTTATCTCAAATTGATAAGCCTTTCACAAAAATTAAATGATTATCCAGTCATCCTGAATGTATAATAAATTATACAAGTTCTCGCTTCAGTAGCAGGTATATCTAGGGGAAAAAAGATATGTAATGTTTAAAGAGAGAGAGAGAGAGAGAGAGAAAAACTGATCAAGATTCTTACCATTGGTTATTTCATAGCTGTCCAAGGTAGGGTTGGACCACTATTTGAGGGACCTAAAAAAATCTGTGTTTTTTAACATTTGTTTCATGATTATGCAAATCAGGTAAGTTTGTGAAACATCAACCAAGTACAAATGTAACACCTCCAAGAAGACAGAGCTTCCATCTGCTGAATTGTTTTGTAAACCTTCAAGGTATGGGACTGCCCTGGTGGTCCAGTGGTTAAGACTGTGCTCCCAGTGCAGGGGGCCCAGGTTCCATCCCTGGTCAGGGAACTAGATCCCGCATGCCACAGCTAAAGATACCACGTGCTGCAACTGAAGATTCTGCATATAACAATGAAGATCTGGCAGGCGGCAACGAAGATCCCACGTGCTGCAACTAATACCAGGTGCAGCCTAAATAAATAAATAAATAAACAAACCTACAAGGTACACTGAACAGTTACCAATACACAAAATTTAGAATAACATAGTACAAATATAGTATATGTTAAAAATTCCAAAAGAATCATGACTGCTAAATAGTTTTACTTTGCAAAATTTTTTGTTTTCTTAATTGTTGTTTTGTTTCAAGCACATCATTAAAATATACCTTATCTTGATGGTATATTATTTAGTCATTCAATAAGATACAAATTATGACAGTTCTCCTATCTATTTGAGAAACATTTTATTATGAAATGAAATATATAAGAATTTTAATTAAGTATTATTTAGACTTGGCCTTCACAGGAATTTGTGATATCAAGATATTGATTGAGGGACTTCTCTGGTGCTCCAGTAGGTAAGACTCTGTGCTCCCAATGCAGGGGGCCCCGGTTTGATCCCTGGTCAGGGAACTAGATCCCGCATGCATGTTACAGCGAAGAGTTTGCATGCCTTAACTAAAGATTCCATGTGCCGCAACTAAGACCCAGTGCAGCCAAAATAAATAAATAAATATATTTTAAAAAAAGATATTGGTTGAATACACAAAATAAACCGCTGCACTTTAGTTTCAGATAATATAGTTGATTCAGAAATCAGTTCCAGGGCTTACCTGGTGGTGCAGTTGTTAAGAATCCGCCGGCCAATGCAGGGGACACGGGTTCAAGCCCTGGTCTGAGAAGATCCCACATGCCATGGAGCAACTAAGCCCATGTGCCACAACTACTGACCCCGAGTGCTGCAACTACTGAAGCCCGCACGCCTAGAGCCCGTGCTCTGCAACTAGAGAAGCCACTGCAATGAGAAGCCTGTGCACCACAATGAAGAGTAGCTCCTGCTTGCTGTAACTAGAGAAAGCCCTCGTGCAGCAATGAAGACCCAATGCAGCCAAAAATAAATAAAGTTTATTTTAAAAACAAAAGAAATCAATTCCATAACATTTAAAATCAAATTAATCATAGCTGATGTCATAATCACAGTAAGTGACAGTCCTTCACGGTGGAAAACCACTTGTATTAACATTTTCAAATGATTGGAGTTTATAGGAAAATAATTATAATGCTGATTTTTATGATAATTTAAGGGATATTTGCATTCCATATCTCACTTATATCCTATCCTGGGGATATAAATTTTATAGACATCTTAGATATCTGCACAGAAGGATAGCAAAAAGAAAATGATTTGTCTGAAACTCATAGTTTGCATTTTCAGTGCCAAAAAGAAATGATGCCATTAAGCTTGGCAAGATATAGACACATTGGGGTAAGGGTTGGTAGTCACCTAGTCCATGTACCTATCACATTGCAATCATTGTTCTTCCTCTGATGATAGCAAAGTTATCTTTTATTTATTTTTTTTATAAATCTTTGTTATTTTTATTTATTTTATTTATTTATTTGGTTGCGCCAGGTCTTAGTTGTTGCAGGCAGGCTCCTTAGTTGTGATTTGCAGCCTCCTTAGTTGCAGCTCTCCAGCTCCTTAGTTGTGGCATGCAAACTCTTAGTTGTGGCATGCATGTGAGATCTAGTTGCCTGACCAGGGATTGAACCTGGGGCCCCTGCATTGGGAGCACGGAGTCTTAACCACTGCACCACCAGGGAAGTCCCAATAGTATCTTTTATTGTTTTATTTTTTAATTAATTAATTTATTAATTTATTTATTTATTTTTGGCTGTGTTGGGTCTTTATTGCTGCACCTGGGCTTTCTTCAGTTGCATTGAGCGGGGATTACTCTTTGTTGCGGTGCGTGGGCTTCTCATTGTGGTGGCTTCTCTTGTTGCGGGGCACAGGCTCTAGGCACGTGGGCTTCAGTAGTTGCAGCACACGGGCTCAGTAGTTGTGTCACATGGGCTCTAGAGCACAGGCTCTAGAGTAGTTGTGGTGCACGGGCTTAGTTACTCCACGGCATGTGGGATCTTCCCAGACCAGGGCTCAAACCAGTGTCCCCTGCATTGGCAGGCAGATTCTTAACCACTGAGCCACCAGGGAAGCCCCAAAGGTATCTTTTAAATGTATATAGAATGCTCATGAGAAAACATTTTTAAAGCATTTAAATAGCAGCTTCACACAAAGTACTTCCAATGACTTTCCTAAAATTCCTTTTTACCTTCTGCACACTTATTTAGCATCTACTGTTGGTAGGCTACTATTCTAGGCAGAAAGGATACAAGAGAGAGTAGATAAAATCTCTGCCATCAAGGGTTTATCATTTCATTGGGGAGGCAATAATAAATATCAGAAGAGATAGGTTATATGTAAGAAGTTTCCCAAACTGCAGCTCTCTGGGCAACTATAGCTGAATCATATATGGTGTGTGTTAAAATGCAGATTATGTATCCCACTATCTAGACCTACTAAATCAGCATCTCTAGAGACACATTTCCAGGAATCTTCATTTTAACAACATCCTGATAATCCTCGCTCTCAGTTAAGTTTGTGAATCACTGGTAAAAGTTAAATCCATAACAGAGTGACACAGAGTAAGAAATTGCAGGTTAAGGATTCAGTAATTATAATTATTCACAGGAGATATTATTGTCTCAGTTAAAAAATCATAGAAATTCTACAAATTACTGAGTTTAATAAAGACGAAGGATACACAATAGTTACAGAAAAATTAATAGCATTCCTATATTTACAATTAGAAAATGTAACTTAAAAACACATATACTGTTTATAATAGCCACAATAATTATAGGGTTCCTAGGAATAAATCTAACAAAATATGTGAAAAACCAAAACAGAGAAAAATCAAAACTTTATTAAAAAACAGAGAAAATTTACATAAATAGAGGAATAATATCATGTTCATAAATGGGTCACTTCAATATTCTAAAGATGGCAATTCTCTCTAAATAAATCTTTAAACTTTAAGGCAATTCAAATCAAAATCCTAACATAGCATTTCGTTCAAAAAGCAAGAAGAATTGGTCAATACAGAAATTATGTGGCATCCTTTTGTATTTTATAATAATATTAATGGAGAAATTCTAACCAGGGCCTATAATAATTTCAGTTCAAAATTACAAATTAGCAATATAACAAACTAATAAAATGTATCCAAACTGAAATATGGATTAGAGAAATCAATGACAGAGATATGCATTCTCTTAGGTTCTCTTTATAATGTACTGGTTTCCACTTTTATAATAGTTTAGTGATGAAGCATCTCTCCCTTGCCTTGGATCACATTTCTGTTTTGACATTTATGAACTTAAATTTTGTTATGCTCTTTCCACGTAATTCTTCTATTTCTACTTACAACAGCACTAAAACTTCTGTTTACCGGTTGACTATATCTCCCCACATTGATGATTTTTCTGCATCAGTACAACAGCTTGATTAAACAGATTATTTTAAAAGGAACATTCACTTCTTTTTTTTTTTTTTTTTTTTTTTTTGCGGTACGTGGGCCTCTCACTGTTGTGGCCTCTCCCGTTGCGGAGCACAGGCTCCGGACGCGCAGGCTCAGCGGCCATGGCTCACGGGCCCAGCTGCTCCGCGGCATGTGGGATCTTCCCGGACCGGGGCACGAACCCATGTGCCCTGCATCGGCAGGCAGATTCTTAACCACTGCGCCACCAGGGAAGCCCCGAAACGTTTACTTCTTTAGACTCTGATGGGATGCTTCAGTATATGCTAATCACATTTGTTAAACTTTCTTTGATACCGTTCGTTATTATAAATTTGTACCTATTTTGTTTTTATTTCTATCAGCCACAAGTTTCTTTGTAAGGTAGTCATGCAGAAAATATTTTCTAGCTATTAGAGATCAATGTTCAGATGTTTCTCCATATATATATCCAAAATAGCATTAAGAAGTGTGAACATTGTTTGGTTATTTCATTGTGGATCTCTTTTTATTGTCTGTTTGTGTTCTCTGGGTGTTCATATCATCACCCAATTTAGTAACATCTGTGATTTGAATTAATGTGCAGTGTACTTCTATGTCCAGACCAAAAATAAAAGAGTTAACATTCTTCTGAGATACTTTAAACTGAATGCAATTTAATATCCAAAAAAAAAAAAACAACTGTGAGGGGACTTCCCTGGCAGTCCAGTGGTTAAGACTTCACCTTCCAACGCAGGGGGTTTGGGTTCAATCCCTGGTCAGGGAGCTAAGATCCCCCATATCTCGTGGCCAAAAAACCAAAACATAAAACAGAAGCAATATTGTAATAAATTCAATAAAGACTTAAAAAATGGTCCACATCAAAAAAAAAAAAAAGGAACAACAACAACAAGAAAGAAAAAACAGTGAGAAACCATTTCACACCCATCTGACTGGGAAAAATATAAGGTCTGAAAACATCAAATGTTGGCAAGGATTTAGGGAAACGGGAACTATTAATACAATGTGGTGTTAGTGTAAATTGGCACCACTTAGGAAAGTCTGTCAGTCAAGGAGAGTCTGTCAGTCAGGGTCCTCAGCTGCAAGAAATAGAAACAAAGTAACTAATTTAAACATAAAAGGTGTTTATTGAAAAATATTGAGAGCTTACAGAATCTCCACAAGGGCTGGATAATAGGCTTGGAAAAGGTAGGAACAAAGTCAAGCTTTGCTGACAAACTAGAGCTAAATTTATGCCAGTGAATCAGTCTGGGAAGCCACCCATGCCACTAGCAAACACAATTTCTTGTGTCACTAGCTTCAATTTCAGAATCCTGGGAGGAGGGTTGTCAGGGAGTTGCAGCAACTGTGAGCTCTAGCTGTCCAAGCGGGTGGCAAAGTGAGTATCATGCATTTCCAGCTTCTTGAAGGAGGTGAGCTCTGCCTCTATGAAGTCATAATAGGAACTTCCTCATATATAGACAGAGGATTCAGATACAGGGCAGCCAAAAAACAGCAAATGTCCGTAGAAGAGAACAATCTATTCCATGACCAGCAGTTCCATTTCTAAGTATAAATCCTAGAACGTTTTCTCCATGTGTACAAGAAAATAGTTGCTTGTATATTCCTTGACACATTGTCTCCAGAAGGGAAAAATTAGAACTAAACCAATTTTGTTCATTAGAAGGCAAATGAATAAATGGTTTAGTTATACAATAGAATACTCTAAAGTATTTAAATGAGTGAGCTACATGAATCAACATGACTAAAAAACAAAGTTGTAGAAGAATACATACAGTATGATACTATTTCCATAAAATTTAACCATATACAAAATTACAGTATATATTGAGATAGATATACTAATGAAAGTATAAACACATGCATGGAAATGATACATAGCTACTTCAGGATACCTTTGGGAGAAAGAAAAGGATTAGGATAGGGTGGAGCTTTAACTGTAACATTTTATTGCTTTAAAAAAAAAAAAGCTGGGCTTCCCTGGTGGTGCAGTGGTTGAGAGTCCGCCTGCCGATGCAGGGGATGCGGGTTCTTCGTGTCCCGGTCCGGGAGGATCACACATGCTGCGGAGCGGCTGGGCCCGTGAGCCATGGCCGCTGAGCCTGCGCGTCCGGAGCCTGTGCTCCGCAACGGGAGAGGCCACAGCAGTGAGAGGCCTGCATACTGCAAAAAAAAAGCTAAATTTGGAAAATATTAACATTTGCATAGTGAACAATATTATTATTTCACCCAGATCCCTTTGGACCCCTTACTGACCTCAATAAATCACTTGCACACAACTTTCTGCCTCAGGTCTGCTTCTGGGAAATCTGACCTAAAACAGTCTATCAACACAAGCTCCTACTTCCCCCCAATCTTTGCCCATAACTCTACCTTCCCTCTGTTGCCTATTGGTGAATGTGCATGTTCAGATCTGAAAACCCAAATGGGGTGGATTTTCATTCCTTCTGTTTCTCCAAACCTGTTCTGTCATGGTCCACCAAAGACTTCCATATTGCTAAATCAAGGGCCAATTTTGGTTCCCAGCTTATTGGGCAATCACTTCCCTCACCTTGAAACACTTTCTTCCCTTGCTATGATAAAAGTTTGGATTATTGTTCAGCAAATACTCATTCTCCTCACCCTTCCACTGTAGGTTGAATATGCTTCCCACTCCCCTCTGATGTTGGATTTGGCTATGTGACCCACCCTAGCCAATGAAATATTAGCCAACCCGATGTGAGCAGAGGCCTTAAACATGCTTCAATAATGTGAGCAGAGGCCCACAAATCATGTGGATTTTGGACTGCCTCTTGTACCCCAGTTGATCTTCTCCAGGTGGCTGCTGACTCTTCAATCTGGGTTCCAGAAATAACACACATGGGACAGACTTAAGCTAAATCTGCAACCTAAAGCAGAGCCACCCAGCTGAGCACAGCCTAGATTTGATGAACTGCAACCAATCTGCTGACTCGTGGGCATGAGAACAGGTATACTGCTATAAGCCACTGACCTGGGAGTGATTTGTTACACAGAACTATTGTGGCAATAGCTGACTAACACACTTGCCTTCCAGGAAACCACACTCTCCTGATTTTACTCAAATCTCAGGACTATTCCTCCTCATTCCCTGATGGCTTAATAGTGGGGTGCCCCAGGACGAAGTTCTGAAACCTCTTCTCTAGTCTCACTCATGGTGCTCTTAGCCATTCTCAGACCAGAGAATAAATAAATATCATGTGGAAGCTCCCAATTTTTTTTTTTTTTTGAAGCTCCCAAATTTATATCACCAGGCCAGACCTCTCTCTTGAACTCCAGACTGGTATAACCAACTTCCTACTTGACATTCCCACTTGGATATCTAATAGGCATCTTAAATTAAATCAGTCCCACAAACAACTCCTGATGACCCCCCCACCCAACTGTGGTCTCTCAGTCTTCCTTTTCATAGTAAATGGCAGCTCTCTCCTTCCAGCTGATAGAGGAAAACACCCTGGAGTCATCCTTGACCTTTTTGTCCCGCCTTTCACACCCCACATCAGATCCTTGCGAAATCTTGTTGATATTATCTTCCACTCCACTCCAACAGCTCTGGCCTCCTTGCCATTCTGTAAACGTGATCATCTGGGGCACGCTCATGCCCTGGGCCGTTAGCCTTACAGTTCCCGATGACTGGAATGCTGTTACCCAGATAGACACACAGGCTTGCCACCTCATCTCTTTACAATTTTGGCTCAAATGCCTCCTTCACCTGAGGACTTCCCTAGCTACTTTAACAGTGCAACTCCTCACCTCCCCGCCTCCAGAAGTCCCTATCCCCATCTCTTCTTTATTTTTCTTCACAGCACTTATCACTACATGAACACTCATATTTTACTTGCTTATTCATCTGTGGCCTGTCATCTCCAACTAGAGCGAAGGTAAATGAAAGTACGTTCCACAAGAACAGAGGTTTTTTTTTTTTTTTGGTCTGTTTTGTTAGCTGTTGAATCTTCAGAGCCTGGAACATAAAAGCACTGAATATATATTTGTTAAATGAATGAATCCATTTGATCTTTTGCATACTTGAAATTTCATAATTGTGTATAGATGGGCAGATAATGACAAATGCAAAGACAAATATTGTTAAGCAATTGTCTCTAGTTCCCAGTAGCCAAGACTACTAAATGACATGGTTTTATTATGAAAGCAAAATTTATCTAAAAGGAAGAAGAAATCTTTAGTTTCACTGAAGCTGGGATTCTCTTAAATTTGAGCTTTCATGTTTTTTTGCTTTTTCTTTTTTTTCCTGAATGGCTACTATGGGGGTTCTCAACATTTTGTATAAAACATTTAAAATCTCTTGTTGATGCAGTAGGATTAGGTGATGGTAGGCAACTACCTGTATGTGAGGGAAACATGCTTGTGGCCCACTGAGTGTTCTTCTTTCTACCCTCCCTCCCCAGTAGTCTGGACCCTTTTGTTGTGATTTCATGCTTAAAACTCACAGCACAAACTCACAGGCCAGGTTTGTGAGGTGCATGGGCCAGGGCTGCAATCCCTGAGGTTATTTTTCTAGTTTCTAGAAGACAATTCAATTCTAGTTCTTGGTTTTTGCCTCCTGAACAAGTAACTTCTTTTGTAAGTAACAAGTAACTCTTATTTTGCCCTCCAGCTATTGATGCCAGGATTCCAAAACATGAGTGCGTTTAGGAGGCTCATGATCAAACACAAAGCCAGGTAAGGTAAAAAATAATGGAGCGCGCATACACACGCCTACATTCATCCTCACCCCACCACTCAAGCCAGCCGTGGTTGAGGAAAAGTCAGTGTGTCAGAGTGTGTTGGCTGCAACAGCAGCTGTTACTAACCAGGGCAAAAAAGTTAACTTCGATTATATACAATTTCCTCTTCATTGCTCTAAAAGCCCCCTTCACTCCCCAATATTTGCGGCAATTCTCCAGTTTTTAATAATCAGGGGATGGAGCTGACCCAAATTGGGCCTCTCGCCGACCTCTCGTTGGGTCTGGCCTCCATTTCAGATAATGAATTAACCCTCCGAATAGCCTTTTCAGGAGCAAGAACTCCCCTTTTTTCTCCCTCTCCGCCGCCAGCCTCACCCTGGGCCAGGTTTTCCTCATTTCAGATTTTTCTGCAGCTCAATCCTGAGTCATGCATGACGACAGTTTTCACACTATTTATGTTAAGCCTCGAGATGACCTCAGGTGATGACATTTGTGCTCAGAAAGAAATGTAATTAGTGTGGATCTCCCCGAGCGGTCCTCGGTCCCCCGTCCCGGCCGCGCTCCGAGCTGCGGGGCGCCGAGCCAGGCGGAGGTGGGGCGACCGAGGCCGCGCGCCCTTCCCGGTCGATCCCTCCCGGGAGGGAGGCTCCTCCCCGCGGTCCCTCGCGAGTACCTGGCGGCGGCGGCGGCGGGCGGTCAGGGGGCGGTGCTCCGCGGCGTCACGCTGCAGGGTGGGAGAGCGGGCAGGTGACACCCGGCGGCCTCCGCCCCTTTTCCAGCTCGGTCCGCGGCCGGAGCAGCAGGGCCCGCTGTGAGGAACGCCGCGCTCGCGCCGCCGCCCGCCGCCGCCCTCTGCGCCCGCGCCCGGGCACTTGGGCTCAGCTTGGGCTCGCCGGGTGAGTGTGGGGCTCCCAGCCGGTGGGCCGGGGCCAAACTTTTCCGAGACGCTGAGGAGAAGAGATGGGGGGAAGTAGAGAGACGCCGGGGGCAGGGGTCGGGCGCAGCCCGGTGGAAAGAACTTGGGCGCGGCGCGCGGGGAGTGGGATACGGGTCCCGGAGACTCGGGAGCCCGGCCAGGCCCTGCCTGGACTCTGGAGGGCGCTTCGGAAGTTGTCGCCGCGCCGTCTGCGGGTGCCCAGGGTCGAAGCCCTTCCCGCCGGAGGGAGGGGCCGCCGCGCTCACCTGCGCCCTCCCTGGGAGCCCACCGCCGCCCCCAGCATCCCAAAGGGACGGTGGTCCCCGCCGCCCCTGGGTTTTTGAGCCTCTCCCGAGCGCTCCCGCGGGACAGGGCCCAGCTGTTCCGGGCGGGGGGACAAAGGTGCTTGCGGGTGGGACTGGGAGGGAGAGGGACCTGCTCGACCTTGACCTCCGAGGTCACTTTCCCAGCTCCTGGATTTGGGCTCGCTCGCCCACCTCCCCGACCCCCCCCCCCGAATCCCCGAGCCCCTTTCTTTCTGCTTTTTTTCCTCTGGGGCGCTTTTGTGTCCTCGAGGCCGGATTGAACTTGGGGCGTTGCTCTTGCAGCGGGCGCTGCCTCTTTGGCTCCCCGAGCTGCATCCTGTCCCGGCGGCAGCTGCTGGCTGAGGAGAGTGATGCGTACACAGCGGTGGAACAGGTCGTGCCGGAGATGGAAATCGGAAAGCCTGTTGTTTCATCTTACAGGGTATCGTTGGTTAGGAAATGGGCCTTCTCCCCTAATCAGCCAGCGCTGATTCAAACTTACCGGATGCTGAGAGAACGCTCTTTCGAGCTCCCTTGGGGAAGCTGCGACAGGAAGGATATGGTCTCTACCCCTGTCCTCTCGCTGTGTGGTTGGGAAAACAAGTCGTACAAAGACTGAAGAATAGTTTTGGCGAGCCAAGCCTTTTTCCTCTTGCTGAGCTGTTCCCTCGAAAAGCATTTTCATTTAACCCTGTACTCGCAAGTTACTCTTTATTTCACTTCTCGCTTGCATCGCCTAACTGCTGTGAAAGAGTCTTCGATACTTTGGGGTTGCCTCCGCCTTCTTAGCCATCACTTGTTTGTTAATTCCCTTATTTTGTAGTTTCTGCTTCTACCACTGGCCAGGAATTGTTCTCCTCAAGGTCACCGGCGATAAAAAAAAAAAAAAAATTTTTCCCCCAATGGCAGACATTTATCGAATGCTTCTGTGCCCGGCACTGTTCTAAGAACTTGTATCAACTCTTTTAATCCTGGCAACAATCCTATGGGGGTAAATAAATGATAACATTATCCTTTTACGGATAAGGAAACTGAGACACGGGAACTTGCCCAGGACGTACAAGTAGCAGGGGGTGATTCCAACCCAGGGGCCCTGGTCCAGTGTTGAGGCTATTAACCACTGTGCATACTGCCTCACCTAGAGTTCCTTTCTTCATCCTTACTTTCTTGAAGTCCTGTGCTTTGTCATGTTCACTGACTAGGCTCTCAGTCTCAGGTTCTTCTTTTCCTTCTTGTGTGACTTTGTACTCATTTAGGTTTTCTTTTCATAGAATTTTGTTACTTAGGTTATCACTGCTACTTACCCACTTAAAGATTCTGTGCTTTCCATGTATCTTATTCAGTTTTAGTGTAGCATATGTCAGTGCATACTGGAATATTCCATTTGGACTTGCCCTGCTTTGCCCCAAAGCATTTCTAGTTAGCGTCATTTATGTCAGCCTCCCTCCCCTTTTTTGTAGTCACCCAGGTGCAAAACAGCAGTCATGTCTCACATCACACTTCTCCCAATCATGAAACCTCTTCTTTCGGCTTTTACCTTGTCTCTTCCTTCTAGCCTTCCTCATTCTCAGCCCCGTTCCCTACTCCTCTTCACCAGTCTCCCTCTTCCCCACTCCTGAACATTCATTTATCACTTATGTCATTTTTCTTTTTACTGTTGGTTAGCTTCTCTCATAAATGTTCACGGTCCACAGAGAGATTGTTAACAACTTAAGACTTTAACTCTTCAAGCCTTACAACTAGTAGTTGCTTGATAAATGTTTGCAGAATATGATGCAAGATGAATTAATGTAGCATATATTGGGTGGGTTGAATAATGGTGGAAAACTTTTTGAAATTTTTAAGCCGGGTTTTACAGGGTGTTAAGGATGCATTGGTAGACGTGGGGGACCTGGCAGGCTTTGTAGAGGACGGGCAGGGAAGCCTCTGCCAACTCCATTGCTGCAGATAGGAACCCAGCTACCCTGGCTAAACATTCCATTTAGAAGGGTAAGGAAGTAGGGCCACCTCAGCAGAGAGCCATGAATCCTAACCTCATCCTAGCCAAACAAAATATGAAGCCGCACAGAGTTACAAGAAAAACCCAATTTCATTGAAAAATATAACACATACACAAAAATGCCTACAACATAAATGAAGAGATTACCACAGTAGATATATTTAGCAGTAGAATGACTGTCTTATTCTGGCAGTAGATATGATAGTTGAATGAGACTGCAGAAAAGCCAAATGGGAATCTTTTCTCGAAACCTCTGCATAAGGTAATGTGGGCCTGGACTGATCCTGAGAGGCATTGTCAAGGAAGAACTGGCTGTGTTTGGGGAGGTTTGAGGTGAGGAGAAAAGAAAACTGGAAGGAGGTACCCAAATGGTGAGATTGGCGAGCCAAGAAGAGAGTTTTGACCCCCTGAGCGTGAGTTGACCACACTAAATATTTTGCCATTTTACCTTTGCCTCTCTCTGTTTATTTATTTGGGTCTTCATTGCTGCGCACGGGCTTTCTCTAGTTGCGGCGAGCGAGGGCTACTCTTTGTGGCGGAATGCGGGCTTCTTACTGTGATGGCTTCCTTGTTGCGGAGCATGGGCTCTACGCGTGTGGCTTCAGTAGTTGCAGCACGCGGGCTCAGCAGTTGTGGCACATGGGCCCTAGAGCATGCGGGTTTCAGTAGCTGTGGCGTGTGGGGTCAGTAGTTGTGGCGCATGGGCTTAGTTGCTCCGTGGCATGTGGGATCTTCCTGGACCAGGGATCAAACCCGTGTCCCCTGCATTGGCAGGCAGATTCTTAACCACTGCACCACCAGGAAAGTCCCCTCTCTCATTTTTTAAATGCATGTTTTCCTATATCCTACTACATATAGAATTTTAGTGTATTGTGTTTTCCTTATAATACATAGTAAGCATTTTTCACCTATATTTTCCAAAACTCCTATTGTCTGCCTTATATTCTAAAAATTATAATGTAATTTCCTTAACTAATCCTCTGTTGTTGGATAGGTATATTAGCAACTATTATAAACAACTTAAGTTACAGTAATGCTTACCTTGCAGTTATGTCATTTTACAAATTGGGATTTGTTTCTTTATGCTAGACAGTGGAATATACTTAAAGCCTCTGACCTCAGGTACTTACTGATCGAGTTGAAGAAATAAGACTTTTTCTAGTTTGTTTAATTGCTTATTCTCCTTGGTGTGCTACATGTGCAAACATCAGCTTTAGAATATAGAAGAATGCTGTTTACCAAACAAATAATTTTGGAGCCTTTGTATATACAGTAGCATGTTAAATTGAGAACGAGTCTTGAGTTTCAATAAAACACACCATATAGCATGGAAAGAAGCATGCCATAAACACATTTTTAGAGAGGAGTATATCTTATATGTATTTCTGTGACTCATCCAATTTGGACCATTAACATGTTATGAAATAGCTGAACACTAATGCAAATTTAGCACTTTATAAGATTGGTCTTTTTTTTTAAAATTGAGATTTTTAATTATTCCTAATTGATTTAGATATATTAAAAGCACATGTTATTGCCTGACAAGTAAAATTATCCTCTTTGTTAGTGATAAATATTTCTAAACAGACCATTATTCAGAGGAACTAAGTTACCATATAACATATAACTCATAAATGTGCCGTGTTAAAGACAAATCTTCATCCACTTGGAGAAGCAGCACAGGCCTTGAACACCAGCAGCCCAGCTCCTTTGTCCCCTCTAATATAAGGTATAGAGCAAAACCTAGCCAAAATCAGGGAGTTTCAGAAGTTGCATACTCAACAAACATTTGAGTGTCAGCTTTGCGTCAGGCAAAGTAGTCGGCAGGGTGCTGAAGCCCGTCCATATCTATGTGGGTTCAAGGGAGGTAAACACTTAGAGTACAGTGTGGAAAACTGTGATTAACACAGAGTGTTGGGGAAACCGAGCAGAGAAAGGCAGACAAAGTTGTCCTCCTGAGCCAAAAGAAGGAAGACTGGGAGTTGGGGCAGCAGAAAAATGGGATAAGGGTGGGAAATCAAATCCAGGCTGAGAGCATGCAGGTGCATTCAGAGAATTGGAAACACTGTAAAATCACTGCAGAGGAGGGTGTGAGAAGAGGTTGCCTAGGTATGCACAGCTGGCTTACTGAGAGCCTTGATTCAACTAGTAAAGATTTTGGATTTTATCCTACAGACAATGGGGATCCAGTGGAGCCCTTTAAGAAGGGAATGGACCTGTTAAGATTTGTATTTTTTGTTGTTGTTTTTTTGGCTGCATTGGATCTTTGTTGCTGCGTTGGGTCTTCGTTGCAGCATGTGGGCTTTCTGTAGTTGCGGCGAGCAGGGGCTACTCTTCGTTGCAGTGCACGGGCTTCTCATTGCGGTGGCTTCTCTCGTTGCGGAGCTCGGGCTCTAGGCGCATGGGTTTCAGTAGTTGTGGCACACAGGCTCAGTAGTTGTAGCTCGCAGGCCCTAGAGTGCAGGTTCAATAATTGTGGTGCACGGGCTTAGTTGCTCTGCGGCATGTGGGATCTTCCCGGACCAGGACCTGAACCTGTGTCCCCTGCACTGGCAGGCGACTTCTTAACCACTGCGCCACCAGGGAAGCCCAAGATTTGTGTTTTGAAAGCACCTGTCTGCATGTGCAACTTAACCTTTCTGGAACCTCCCCTTCTCCCGTGGAGGCTTTATCTCCTTTCTCTATCTGACCTGGAAAGGACAGCTACCTTCACTATTTACATGAGATATCTTGATTACGCTCAGTGTACATAACAATTTGGGAATAGAAAACGATCTTGTGCGACATGTTTATAGAAAGCTCAAGCCTGTATTTAAGTTTTTACCTGCTTGCTGAAAATCATGAGGTGAAACGTTTGGGCATCTTTTAGACATCAGTCATAGTTGCAATCAGGCACTTTCTGTTCTCAGGAATTCTCAGGAATTGTCTAAAGCCAGCAAGGTCTGCACCAGAATCCTCACAGCACACATGGGTGCAGAAAAGTGAAGAAAGGTGCTCAGGTGAAGAAGCAGAAAGGGTGCTCGGCTAGGGTACACGGTTACAAGTGCGAAGCCAGGATTTAAACCCAGGTATGGTTACGACGTTCAGGCTCTTCCCCCTCTGCATACTGACTCAGTGGGTTGATGATTTAGAGGGTATGAGAGACACTAGGGCTCTGATATCCAACGATAGTTTTGTGAGGGCATAAGCACAACCATAAACGCAAAGCTGATTTAGACTTTTTAGGGTCAGTGGTAGAAATGTGAGAACTAGAAAAAGAGGGTTTGGCTTGTTGTCCCTCAACTAAATACGGCCCCTCCATGCTTCTGCTCCTTCCTTTCCATCCCCAATTGTGGGATTTTGTCTTACTAGCACCTTTGTGATGTATTTGTTTGCTTGTTATAATTCAGTGGCATAACATGGACAGAATAAAAGGAAAGGCTGCTTGTATTTAAGGGGGACTTATCCTAAGTCTGTCTGGGGCTTCTCTGCCCTCTCCTCGTCTTTCCTTTTTCCTGCCTTCTCTAGGCAGAGAGTGCTGTGTTGGATCCCGTGAGCCAAAAAGTTTTATGTCTGAGAAGCAAACAAACAAACTAATGAACGCTGACCTCACATTTTAATCCCTCTGCTCTTTATCCTTCAGTTCACTAGAAGGCACACGCTTATACCTTCAGTCTTTGAAGAATTTCTTTGAAATTCTAACAGGTGTGACTTTAACCTGAAGAAAGAAAGAAGGTAGAAATCCCATTCTTAGGAAACCAGAGTTTAATTACTGATTATTTAATAGCTTATTCCTGAGCAAACATGGAATTTAAAAAATGAAGTTGTGAGAACCACTATACATTGTTTAAAGGGAGGGGGAAAAAGAATACTAGATGTGATATTAAACATTAAATATAGTTAATATTTTTAAAATTAAAAAATAGAAATATTAGGTTGAACACATGCAATTGCCGTTTCTCTAGGAGAAATATTTGTATATTGGCAATTACATATGGTTCATCCTAATATAAAGACAATCCTCTTCACATCTAACCAGTCGACACTACGAGCCCATGCTTCTCATTTCCCCAAAAAGCAGACCAAATGCTGCCCAGGCATGATGAACACCAGTTCCTAGCAGCCTGTTCCCTGCTCTGATGGCTGGCTCAGTGGCTGTATTTTTTTTTTTTTTTCCCGCGGTACGCGGGCCTCTCACTGTTGTGGCCTCTCCCGTTGCAGAGCACAGGCTTTCAGACGCGCAGGCTCAGCGGCCATGGCTCACGGGCCCAGCCGCTCCGCGGCATGTGGGATCTTCCCAGACCAGGGCACGAACCCGTGTCCCCTGCATCGGCAGGTGGACTCTCAACCACTGTGCCACCAGGGAAGCCCAGTGGCTGTATATATCGCAAACTTGGTGGTGCCAGTTATGCTTGTTATTGTGATTAGATAATTTAAATGTGTGTAAATCTATAAAGTGCAAAAGGGAAAGAGTATTATTGCTTCTGTGAAAGGAATGTTGAATTCTTTGAAAAGATTCCATAAACGTGAGTGCCTTAAAAAGTGGGCAGGAGAACTAACGGTAAAAAATTGGAGAGAAAATTGTGAAAACTTGAAAGATAATATCCTGAGCTTGCTTTACAAGTTTTGTTTTTGTTTTTTAGTTTTCAGTCCACTTAGAACATTAAAAGTGGAAATTGTAGAAAATGAATTCTGAGTATGGTTTACATGAGAAAAATATTGGGGAGGAATTCTTCCTCAAAGAAAATCTTGGAACTACTTTGGAAAGTTGGCAGTTAATGCGTACTTATATGTCTCAAGGTAAAGTACGTGTTTATGGGATGTACATAATTTTTTAAAAAATATTTATTTTATTTATTTTTTTGGCTGCCTTGGGTCTTTGTTGCTGTGTGCGGGCTTTCTCTAGTTGCAACGAGCGGGGG
Organism: Mesoplodon bidens; assembly: GCF_964165515.1. Lineage (NCBI taxonomy): Eukaryota > Metazoa > Chordata > Mammalia > Artiodactyla > Ziphiidae > Mesoplodon > Mesoplodon bidens. The sequence goes on along the minus strand of NC_138160.1, from coordinate 49,060,946 downwards.
CCACTCTGTTGCGGTGCACGGGCTTCTCATTGAAGTGGCTTCTCTTGTTGCGGAGCACAGGCTCTAGGCACACGGGCTCAGTAGTTGTGGCTTTGGGCTCTAGAGCGCAGGCTCAGTAGTTGTGGCTCACGGGCTTAGTTGCTCCGCGGCATGTGGGATCTTCCTGGACCAGGGCTCGAACCCGCGTCCCCTGCATTGTCAGGTGGATTCTTAACCACTGTGCCACCAGGGAAGCCCAAAACATCAATTTTTAAGGTAGTATTTTTTCCCCTAGAAATGAATTGTAAAAGGGATTTATTTATGAGGTAGTTTCTTATAAAGAGGATCTTGAATCACTTCATGTATAATACTTCCAATAATCGTTTTGGTAAAGATAGAAAGATATTCTTTAAATTAACATTGTTTTTTAAAAAAATTATTTTTAATTAAATTAAATTTTTATTTGGCTGCACCACACAGCATGTAGAATCTTAGTTCCCTGACCAGGGATCAAACCCGTGCTCCCTCCAGGGGAAGCATGGAATCTTAACCACTGGACTGCCAGGGAAGTCCCGTAAATTAATGTTGGTTCTTGGTAACTCATTTATTATGGACATGAATGAAGGTAAGCCCTTTGAAAGCATTTCTCCAAAGGTGCCAGGGCTAGGCTAATAAAGTTTAGGTTCTTATAACGATATACAATAACAACTCATATTAGGTAGATCAGGGTATTTTTAGACCTGAGATTGGTCTATGGATGGGCATTAGAGGGTCCATAAACTCTTCACAACATCAGATTTATGTATACACATCATCCCTAGGGAGGTAGCACATAGCACCATAGTCTCAAAGGTTGAAAGCTATTGATTTAGGAAAGACATGAAATAAAATATATAAAATGCTTAATAAAGTTTAACTTATTGTATACATGTACAAGGATTAGCTTTTAATGTTAATGTTGGAATTAGACATATAATGTTGACATGAACCAACTGTGTAGACTTTATCCATGTTACAAGGACACAGTACCGATAGTGAGGCCCTAGAAAAGAGAGATCTCCTTCATCCATGGTAGTTTTCATTTCTGTTTTCTTGGTTCTCTGGGAAGAAAGGTTTCTACTTATTAAGTGTTAAATCAATATTCACTCATTTATGAAATAAACATTGGCTATTTTCTGTGTGCTAGACCCTGGAGATATAGAAATCTAGAAGTCAGCTCCTCTTCTCATTTATTTCTTTATCTCATGCCCACATCCAAATTAGCAGCGGTCATGTCAGCTCCGTCCCCAAAGTGTATCCTGAATCCATCTATTCAGTAAACTCCTAATCCTGCTGCCTCCCTACCATCAATTCTCTACCAAGCAAGCAACTTAATTTGTAAATCATAAGTCAGATCACGTCACTGCTTTGCTTAAAAGCCTCTGATGAGAGTTTCAGTTTTATAAGATGTAAAGAGTTCTAGAGATGGATGGAGGTGATGTTTGCACAATATGAATGTACTTAATACCACTGAACAGGGCACGTGAAAATGGTTAAGTTGGTAAATTTTATGTGTATTTTACCATAATTAAAAAAATAGTCATACACACGAGTTATACGAGGTTCTCAGAAGAAACATTTCGTGTGTATAGGCTTTAAGTGAATTCAAAGCAATGGATTCCTTCTAGGACAATAGGCTTTAACAAGAAAGCTTTTTCTTTCTTTTTTTCCTTTTAATTCCATTTTTTATGCATACCTGCTGACTCGTATGCCTCTGGCATGGAGAAATTAAGGGAGCAGTGTCTGCATGTAAGATGAGATGTGATCAATATTACTGATCCATGTGTAGCCTGGGGAGGGGACGGGGAATTCCTGTCCCGAGGTGGCACAGAGCTGTCCTTTGCAACATTCTCATAAAATTGGGCAAAGAGTTCGCACTACAATGTTTATGGGAGCAGGAGGGATGGGGAAAATGTAACTCTACAAAAGCAAACTCTAATGCATGCAAGGATCATTAGGTTGGCAGATATATTAATAAGTGAAAAATCTGGAAGTGCAATGGTAGAACATAAGGCTTGTACTGCTTCTGTTTTTAGTGCAAAAATGTACTAGCCCATACACTTAAGTGAATGGCCCACAAATTGAACAATTTAATGTTGACATCATATCCATGATATTATGTGGAGTTTTTGCTAACGGGAAACTAACTCATCCAGCCTAAAATGTTTCTTTTAATCTGTATTCTGTTCTTCTAGTCGTACCATTAATAGTGCTCATGTTATCAATTTCCCCCTTTATTGAAAACAATCAACATTTATTTAAAACAATTATAATCCTTCTGGGGGCACTGGAAGCACAATGTGGTGATCATCTTGCTTTTACTTTTTAAAAACATTTAAACTATGATTTTGCTAGAAATAGGAGGCCCAGTGATGGAATGTTAGAGGAATGGAAACTGACAATGTGTGAAGGTTTAGAGGCAAATACATACGTGTAGCTTGGAGTGCTGATATCTAATATACCATTGTTTCCACTAACTCGAAATAAACACATTTAATCTTGAAAAAAATAGTCATACAACAACAACAAACAGTCTTTGATGGTTTCCCCTTGTACGTAGAATAAAACCCTGGCTCTTTCACTGAGGCCTCAAGACCCTGCATGCCCACTTCTCCGATTCAGCTAGCATCCACCTCCTCCTTGTGCTCTGCTTGCCCTTCCTCTGACATACTGTTTGTCCCTGCCTCTGGGCCTTTGCCCTAGCTGTTGTCTCCTGCAGGACTGTTCGCCCTTAGATCTTCTCAAATGTTCTAGAGCTTTCTGGCTACCCTTCTAGTGTTGCTGCCCTCTGCCTCTGGTGACCCTATCACATCAGTCTGCCATGTTTCCTTTCTTCATAACTTTTGCCACATTTGTCTGATGTTTGTGTGGGGGTTTTTTTTGTTTTTTTTTTTTGGTGTGTGTGTGTGGTACGCGGGCCTCTCACTGTTGTGGCCTCTCCCATTGCGGAGCACAGGCTCTGGACGCGTAGACTCAGCGGCCATGGCTCACGGTCCCAGCCACTCCGCGGCATGTGGGATCTTCCCGGACTGGGGCACGAACCCGTGTCCCCTGAATCGGCAGGCGGACTCTCAACTACTGCGTCACCAGAGAAGCCCTGATGTTTGTGTTTATCTTTGTTTACTTATGTGTCTTCCCACAAGAAAGTAAACTGTATGAGAATAGGGATCTTGCTATATCCCTTGTGTCAAGAAGGGTGCTTGGCACATAGTGGGTACCCAGATATTTATTGAATAGTGAATGGAGATGTGGTCCCTTTCCCCAAGGACCTTGCAGTTTCTGATACCGAGTCTCAGGAACCCTGAACTGTGCTTGTGAGTGAGGTCTCACATGGCGAATAGACAACTAGTTCTGCCCCAAATAAAGTGATGTGGGGAAGGAGAAGGAGAGAATGATGTTGGGGGCCAAAAGGGTCAAAAACACATCAACTGTTTCCTCTCGTTCAAGGATGGAGAGAAACTTTTCCTCTCTTCTATCTCCCTCCCCATCTAAAAGAAAAATATGAGAAAACAACACTATAGCTATGTATCAATATTCAGGCATGAACTCTGCCTAAGCCAAGCTTAAAATGAAAATCATGTAAGATATCTTTTATTACTTTCCCAGAAACACCTGACTCCCCTGGACCATTTGCTCTTAGAGGATCCATTATGAGCACTCAGTTGTATTAGTCAATCAGATTGTCTTACGAAAATGAAACAAAAATCTTCCCAATCTTTCTATCACTCCAATATTACCTTCTTTAGCACGCATTTCCCCGGTGACAGTCAAAGCTCACCCTTTCCATCCTGCTGTCATACCAAAGTAGTTTTGTGCATGGATAACTGGACTTTTGTGTGCATGTTTTTCATTAATATTTTTCATGGTAAATATAGGAAAAAGTTTTATGATATAGATAGATTCTCTATGCTTGACATGGAAAATCATACTTTCACATAATCAGAAAAATTAGACTACTTTCTGACTACGATAATAGATTGTATGCTGATTTTAGAAATATAGAAGACTTGTAACAAAAAATAACAAAACAAAACAAACTGGTAACAAAAAGAAAACAGACATCACCCATAATCCCACCAACCAGAAATTACCATTGCTAACATTTTGGTAAATTACTTTGCGGCCTCTTGTAGGCATTTTTTCAAAGGTTGTCAGTTTTTCCTGAGGAAAAAAATTGGGAACTACTTAGTTGAAGAACAAACCATTTCCTAGTATACTTAAAAAACAACCACCGGGCTTCCCTGGTGGCGCAGTGGTTGAGAGTCCGCCTGCCGATGCAGGGGACAGGGGTTCGTGCCCCGGTCCAGGAAGATTCCACATGCCGTGGAGCGGCTGGGCCCGTGAGCCATGGCCACTGAGCCTGCGCGTCCGGAGGCTGTGCTCCGCAACGGGAGAGGCCACAATGGTGAGAGGCCCGCGTACCGCAAAAAAAAAAAAAAAAAAAAAAAAAAAACCACCACCACCACCTTATAAGCATTTTTAACATGGAAAATTTCTTTCTTTCTTGTTTTAAAAACTCATATTATGGAAATTTGCAAACATTTATAAAAGCAGAGAGAGTACTATAATGAACTAGATATACACATCACCCAGGATCATGGCTAATCTTATTTCATCTGTAAATATTTTGGTATATCTCCAAAGGATAAGGACTTTAAAAAAACCACAGTACCATTATCACACCTAAAAAGTTAAAAATAATCCATTAATGCCATCAATGTCCAATCAGCAGGAAGTTTAAAAAATACGTATAAATCAGGTTATAACTAAAAGGGCAAAGGTGTAGAAATTCTTGGCTAATAGGACGATATACTGTCTACTTAACAAGCTCTACAGTTATAAAAAAAGATTAAAAACAACAGAAACTTACTTAGCAGTGCTTATTTCATGTAGGTAAGTATTAATATGTTATTAAATAATCTGACAATTTATTTCCATAACTTTACTATTTCTACATTCTCAGTGTTCAATTTAAAATGCAGTGTCCACCTGTACCAAATGAATTTTTTAAACTCGTCTATTTTGGGGGCTAATACAGGGCAAAAGTGTGAACTGGGTACATAAAAGTCAGCAGTTTATTTGATTTATTTATTTTAAAAAATATTTTGCTGCGTTGGGCCTTCATTGCTGCGTGCGGGCTTTCTCTAGTTGCAACGAGCAGGGGCTACTCTTCGTTGCGGCACACCGGCTTCTCATTGTGGTGGCTTCTTTTGTTGTAGAGCACGGGCCTAGAGTGCGTGGGCTTCAATAGTTGTGGCATGAGGGCTCAGTAGTTGTGGCTCACGGGCTCTAGAGCGCGGGCTCAGTAGTTGTGCGTATGGGTTCAGTTGCTCCGCAGCATGTGGGATCTTCCCAGACCAGGGATCGAATCCGTGTCCCCTGGCATTGGCAGGTAGAGTCTTAAACACTGCACCACCAGGGAAGTTCCAAGTCAGCAGTTTAAAATGTTCTCATAAGGTCCCATACTATGTACATTTAATTTATTTTCCTAAAGCTATAAATACTTTATCCAAAGTAGAATGAAAACAACACAATTTTAGGCATAAACTCTTACATTAATAAAGCAGAGTAAAACCATTTATTTATCTGGGTTTTTATGAGTAGTAGAAATAATCTTTATGCTCTTAAGAGTACATGATAACTTTTAAAGAAAAAAAAGCAAAATCCTAAAAGTCTCTGATGAATGTATTCCTATTTCAGATATTGTGAGGGTGTAATAGAGAGAATTTAGAGAATAGCAAGAAAATTTACTTGGCCAAGAGAATTGCTGGACGATTCAGGTTGCTGGCTTGTCACTGTCAGTGGAGAGGAAACTAGGGTGTGAATCGGGGAAGGTTGATCCCTTGGTCCAGCACAGAGCCTGGACAGGTGTCTGCTGTATGGATGGAAAGAAATGAGAAAGGCAGAGAAAGTGAAGAAAAGGAAGATCTAGAAGAAAGAAGGGTAGGAGGCCAAGGTTTGGAGCCTGGAAACATGGGTAGATTGTGGTGTCAAAATTGGTCTTAGAGAAACTGGATCAGGGGAAGGTTTTGGCTGAGATACTGGTAATTCCTTTGTTTTTATTCCTTGGTAATCATTGCAGGTTAAGTGAACAAATTACATGTTCATTTGTAGAATTTAAGACTTTGAATCAGTGGCTTTTTCTGGGCAATTCCTTCATGATGGGGCATTTAGAGATTTAGCAATTGTTGATATATTTCAAAGATCAGATGGTTGAAACTCATAATGGTAGATAAAGCCAGAATCATTAAAGTTTCTCCCTCGCCTCTCCTCCCCCACCAAGGGAAAAATCCTTGGAAATCATTTAAGTATTTCCTGTAAAACTAACTGGAAAGGAAAAGTCTTTCTTTGTTTACTTAGAAAGACATTTGTAAATATTTTCTGTGACCACTTTTATAGGGCAGTCATTGTTTTAATCTTGCATTGGTCTGCAATTTCTCTTTGATGTTGAGCTATTGTTTGAAAGGGCCATAGCTGGAGGCTCCCACACTGAGATAATATTGAACTAAACTCTACTTTTCTATCCAGATAAATAGTGGGGAGATATGTTTGTCTTTCTAAGTTGTTAATTCTAGAATCATTCATATCAAAATTATTTAATTTAAAAATTAAGTAATGCTATTTAGCAATACTATACTTTATTATAAATGTATTGTATTTTACATACATTATGCATTAAATCTATTTGTCTCCTAGCTTAGGAATGTAACTCTTTTTCCCTGGGAAAACCTTTTCTTCAGCTAAAATAATCAAATTATAAATTTTGTTCTCAATTGGCGATGTCTTTTGCAGACATAGAATAAATGCAGATCCTCTGTTGTCCTAAATCTGTGTTACTTGTTAATTTGTGAAACGGCACTGAGACACCTTAATAACATTTTATTAGAACTGAATGAACAATATGGTATAGATACAGGAACAAGTCTGCTAACCCAGGGGCCATTTATTATGAAGTTTCATTTGCAAAATGCTATTGAAAATCAGTAAGAAAGCAAGGAGATCATCCCTGAGCAGAGAAGACAGTGTCCTGAAGTCCACTGAGTAAATCTGTACTTGACCCATAGGGAGATCCTCTGGTTTTTAATCACAGCCCATATAGCATTATTTCAAACATTCCAGCATCATTGGTTATCTAGTTTCTCATCCCATAGCAGATTAAGGGCAGCAAGTTAGAATGAATGGGGTCTTATAGAACCAGGAATGCTGTTAACAGACAATGTAGTGGCTAACAAGCTGATAGGGAGGAGACAGGAAATACATCAGAAGCAGACACGGGTTTTGGAACTTTTTAGTGTAGGGCAAAGGTCCATAGCTGTAGACATGGATAGGCCCAGAGAGCAGTGCTGTGATACTGCTGCTCTTACTAATATCCGTGAATCATCCAGAAAGTTTCAGTGTATAAGATGGTTGAAATCTTTTTTAAAATGTTTTACATTTTTCTACCAGAAGCACTTTTTGAAGTGATTACACCTACAGATAAGCATTTCAGTATCTAAAACATTCACTTCTATGGAACACTGCAATCCTGGATGAGGCTGGATAAATGAATTGTATCCAGAAATAGAAAGCAGGATGAATTTATTTAGTCTTTACTGTTGGTTACTTTTCTTATCCACACTTCTTTTTGAGGACCATTTGTTTTTCTTCCTTTTATGGGCTTCTCTGTATATTTTAGGGATGTGTGCTATTATGCACATGTGTGTTATAATACTTTCCCTATGTTCAGATTTTTTGTTCTCTCTAGAAGTCATCAATCCACGTGACCTACCCATCTACTTTGGGTACCATCTCCCTCCCCTGATGAGGCTCCATTCCCTATTCCCATCCCCACCCAGAATGAACCTGTTACTGCCAATTCTGGCTTGTCTCAAAGGCGAAGTATTTGAGGTCAGTTGATTTCCACCCTTCCTCTCATGATTCTTGGCTACTGCCTATAAGAGATACGCCTTACTAGGTATTACAGCCTTTCTGTTGTCTCCTCCTACTGTTAACCACACCTTCAGCTCTGTCTTTTATCCTTTGAAACCCTGTTCCACTGTGTTCAAACTCTATCATATCTTCAGTGCTATCACCTGCCAAAAATAACTGAATCATGGCTCTTCCCCTTACCCCATGCCCACACGCTCCTTATGAAAAGGTTCATCCATCCATCCACTCAACAAATATTTGCATGTCTGACACATCCCAGGCGCCATCTCAGGTGCTAGAGAGGCAGCAATGCACAGAACAGAAAAAGATCCCTGCCCCCAAGGAGCTCATGTTCCAGAGTGTTACTGGGGAGTGGAGGGAATCAGACAATAAACAAATACATATAGAATGTTGGTGAAATATATAAAAATAATGCTGAAAAGTGCTATGGGGAAAAATAATGCAATAGAGACAGGGAAGTGCATGTTGATGGGGTGATGAAGGTGACATTTTAGCAGAGATCCGAAAAAAGGGAAGGAGCATGCAGGTATCTGCAAGAAGAGAATTCCACATTGTTGGGACAGTGGTTCAGATGCTTTGAGGCAGGGGTGTTCTTGGCGTGTTCGAGAAAGGACAAGGAGCCCAGTGTGGCTGACACTAGCTAAGTAAGAGAAGAGGTCAAGGAGGAAAGGTCAGAGAGGTAGTCAGGGCCACTTATAGGAACTTTGACTTTTAGTGTGAGTGAGGTGGGAAGACATTGGCGCATTTTAAGCAGAGAAGTGACATGAGTTGGGTGTTTTTATTTTGTTTTGTTTTTTCTTCAGCGTGATGAATACATTGGAGGTGGACAAAGGTGAAATCAGGGAGACCAGGTGAGAGGCTATTGCAGTAATTCAGATGAGGGAAGACCACCGGTAGAATGAAAAGTGACTTGGACCACCAGTAGAGTGAAGAGTGCTTGGATTCTAAAAATATATTTAGGAGACAGCGTTGTCAGGATTTGCTGATGGGTTTGATGTTGGGGGTGAGAGAAATGGAGGATTTGTCTCGTATTCAAAGGTACTACACATTTGGATGGACTGGCCAGAACTCCCCTATCTTCCCATTGCCACATCTGAATCAAACTGTTAACTTTTTCACTTCCATGGGCAAGTAAAACAAAACTCTCCTTTTTTGGATGCCTCCCTCTCCAGCTTTGCTCTCTGCTTTTCTTCAACCTCTTTGTCCATCATTTCCCTCTTCAGTCCCACACACACTGTGGACTTTGGCATCTGACTTTATTTGGCATCTCCCCATCCTCTCTCTCTCTGGGAGACTTCAAAACCCTTTCAGAGACCGACTACGAGTAGCCTCATCAGACAAAGTTTGTTGTCTGACCCAACTGTGATAAGCTCTACTAGACTGTAATTGCCTGCTTTCATAGCACATCTCTGGGCCTCTTCACCTGGAAATGTGCCAAGAAAAAATCATCAATTCTAATATCCCTTCTTCGAACCACAGCCTCTGGTTTATCAGCTCTCTTACACCTCCCTTTCTTTTTTTTTTCCCTTCCAGTTTTATTGAGATATAATTGACATACATAAACTCTAAGTTTACAATATAATTATTTGACTTATATACATCCTGAAATGATGACAATAAGTTTAGTGAACATCCATCGTCTTATATAGATAAAGAATGAAAGAAATAGAAAAATTTTTCTACCTTGTGTTGAGAACTCAAGGTTTACTCTCGTGACAACTTACATATGGAACATAGAGCAGTGTTAATTATATTTATCACGTTGTATATTACATCCCTGGTACTTATTTATTTATTTTCTTTACTCACAAAGTTTATATGCAAGCATGGGGGAGACGCTCAACAAATGAAGGAATACACATGAGGGGAAAAAAAAGGATGAAACACAGATGGTGCGATGCTAAGAATTCAGGGTGATGTTTCTGTCAGGTTTGTTCATTTCTTTTTTTGCATCTTTATTGAACTATAATTGCTTTACAATGCTGTGTTAGTTTCTGCTGTATAACAAAGTGGATCAGCTATACATATACATATATCCCCATATCCCCTCCCTCTTGCGTGTCCCTCCCACCCTCCCTATCCCACCCCTCTAGGTGGACACAAAGCACTGAGCTGATCTCCTGTGCTATGCGGCTGCTTCCCACTAGCTATCTATTTTACATTTGGTAGTGTATATATGTCCATGCCACTCTCTCACTTCGTCCCAGCTTACCCTTCCCCCTCCCTGTGTCCTCAAGTCCATTATTCTGTACGTCTGCGTCTTTATTCCTGTCCTGCCCCTAGGTTCTTCAGAACCTTTTTTTTTTAGATTTCATATATATGTGTTAGCATACGGTATTTGTTTTTCTCTTTCTGAGTTACCTTACTCTGTGACAGACTCTAGGTCCATCCACCTCACTACAAATAACTCAATTTCGTTTCTTTTTATGGCTGAGTAACATTCCATTGTATATATGTGCCACATCTTCTTTATCCATTCATCTGTCAGTGGGCACTTAGGTTGCTTCCATGTCCTGGCTATTGTAAATAGAGCTGCAGTGAACATTGTGGTGCATGACTCTTTTGGAATTATGGTTTTCTCAGGGTGTATACCCAGTAGTGGGATTGCTGGGTCATATGGTAGTTCTATTTTTAGTTTTTTAAGGAACCTCCATACTGTTCTCCATAGTGGCTGTATCAATTTACATTCCCACCGACAGTGCAAGAGGGTTCCCTTTTCTCCACACCCACTCCAGCATTTATTGTTTGTAGATTTTTTGATGATGGCCATTCTGACCGGTGTGAGATGATATCTCATTGTAGTTTTGATTTGCATTTCTCTAATGATTTGTGATGTTGAGCATCCTTTCATGTGTTTGTTGGCAATCTGTATATCTTCTTTGGAGAAATGCTTAGACCACTATTCTTCTCATTCATCCGTAACTGGTTTTAATCACCATCTAGATGTGAAAGCTTCCCAAATCTGTATCTTCAGCCTTGACCTTTCTCCCAAGTGCCTGCTGGCCATCTCCACCTGAATGTCCCACAGGCTTGTAACACTGGAATTTATGAATTCCCTACCTCTTAAACCTGTTCCTCTTTCTGTGATCCTTATCTCCTCTGGTGACACCACCATGCACATACTCACTCCACCAAACCAGAAACTTTAGTCACGCTACCTTGTGTCTTTATCCTGTCTAGTGAATCACCAAGCCCTTCCTGTATTGCCTCACAAATATTTCTTGACTTTGTGTCTGCCACCACTGCACGTCACTAAATTATCTCTGCCCTTGTTGAGGGCTTTCAGCATTTCTCACTGGGATGATTGCAGTTAAATCCTAGTTGGTCTCCCTGCCTTTCTCACCCCCTGACATTCATCCTTCATGAGCTAGGTCACAACACTGGTTTAAAACCCTTCAGGGACTCCCTCTGCCTTTGCTAAGGCTTGCACATGCTACTGAGAGGGTGCTGCTGGGGTAAGCTTGAGGGAGAGGGTCAGGGTGGGTGGACTCTGGCAGAACCGTCTGGTTGAGCTCTAAGACAGCATTATGCTTCAGCATAATATTTCATCTTTTGAAAGCGTTCCATTGCCTATGCACCATCTTTTCTTTTTTTAAAAAAAGTTAATTAATTAATTAATTAATCTTTGGCTGCATTGGGTCTTCATTGCTGCGTGGGCTGTCTCTAGTTGTGGCGAGTGGGGGCTACTCTTCGTTGCGGTGTGTGGGCTTCTCAATGCATGGCTTCTCTTGTTGCGGAGCATGGGCTCTAGGCACGTGGGCTTCCATAGTTGTGGCACGTAGTCTCAGTAGTTGTGGCTTGCGGGCTCTAGAGCACAGGCTCAGTAGTTGTGGCGCATGGGCTTAGTTGCTCCATGGCATGTGGGATCTTCCCGGACCAGGGGTCAAACCCGTGTCCCCAGACGGATTCTTAACCACTGTGCCACCGGGGAAGTCCTACCATCTTTTCTTGCTATTCCTCATTTGCACCTCTTCTTCAGAGCATTTGCCCATGCTGTTACCCCAAAGTGCCCAATTCCTGCCAATCACTAAGAAGTAGCTCAGATCTCTTGTCTTTTAGGAAGTCTTCTTATCAATCACATCTTTATTAATTTATTCACTGAGATTTATGGAACAGCTGCATTGTCTCAGGCAGCCAGCAACATCCCAAAAGGTGGAATATGGGAACGTACCTGAGTGAGTTAGAGCAGTGCTCCTTAGAGTTTCTGTGATGGTGGACCAATTGAGTTGTTCTTTGTTTTTGCTCTCTCACGGACCAATAAGTGGTCCTGTTGCACATGATTAAGATACAGTTTGCACCACGTGTGACTCACCACACTAATTCAACAACATCCAAACTGGTGTATACCTTGTTCAACAAGTATCACATGCTTGGATGTCCCTGCAATGTCAAATTGCCATAAACATTTCTAAGTACTTACACCTGATTTCTGGACTTACCTTGGACCAGAATGGTAATAACCATTTGGACACCAGCACCAGTCCACAGGCCAGCTTTGAGTAGCGTTGTACTAGAGGGTTTGCCGCAGATGCTGTGGTAGAAGAGGAGACAGTTATATCAGGGGCTCAGAAGAGACTAGACAGAGCTCTAAGACGAGCATAACCCTGTTAGAGGAGGGCAGAATTTAACAAAAATTAGATCTGCTTACCAGCCAGGTGAACGAGGCTTTTTAGCCATGAGGGGAAAGTGGAGCATAAAGAGGGAGGGAAGGTGGAGTAGTCTGGGGCTACGAAGATTGGATAGTAGGAACATAGTGAACAGGGGCTGCTGAAAGGGAAACAGTGAGGCTGCAGCGTCAGCGGGGTTGATTTTATTTACTCAGCAAATACTTTCCAAGAAACACCTATGTGTCAGACCTTTCCTAGGCACGGGAATAAGAAGCCAAGCAGAGACAGTTTTTGCTCTAGTAGAGCTTAGAGGGGTTGCTAAGAGTAGTCAAGGAGTTAGACTTTAACTGCAGGCAGTCTTTGAAGGATTTTGAGCTGGAACATGGCATGCTCAATTTAATCCTTGGAAAAATGACCCTGGTGGATTGGGGGAAATGGATGTGGGGAAATGGATGGCTATTGAGTCAGGAAAGTTAATCGAGAGGTCATTACAGTAATCCAGGTAAGAGATGATAAAGGTCAGAAAGTAGCAGTCAGAGGTTGGGGGAAGAAATGGGGGTGAGGGAAAGAGAAGGGACTTTTAGAAGTATTATTAGGGTGATATAAATCACAGGTCTGGAGGGGTCAGTGGAGTTTAGGATGGCTTTCCGTTTCTGACTTGTAAGAAGGTTGGTGGGGCTTCCCTGGTGGCGCAGTGGTTGAGAGTCAGCCTGCCAATGCAGGGGACACGGGTTCGTGCCCCAGTCCGGCAGGATCCCACATGCCGCGGAGCGGCTAGGCCCGTGAGCCATGGCCGCTGAGCCTGCGCGTCTGGAGCCTGTGCTCCGCAACGGGAGAGGCCACAACAGTGAGGGGCCCGCGTACCACAAAAAAAAATAAATAAATAAAAATAAAAATAAAGAAGGTTGGTGGTCCAATTCATTGGAAGAGGGAGGGATCGGAGGAGTAGTAAGTAAAGCATCTGAGGACATCACACAGTTAGGTACCCCTCTCTGCACTCCTGCAGTGTGCTGTGCTAAACTGTATCATAGCATTGTTTAATGTTTTCTGAGCTTGTGAGCTCCTTGAGAACGTGTGCCCACTTTTCTACCCTAAACACTTGGCGCAGGGCCTCACATGGAACAGGCTCCACAAATGATTCTTAAGCTGAACAGGAAGAGTCTTCATTTTTTATTACTGCCGTAACAAATTATCACACGCTTAGTGGATTAAAACAGCACAAATTTATTATCTCATAGTTCAGTAGGTCAGAAGTCCAGGTTGACAAGGGTGAATCACTCTGCTCTGTGTTTCAAAGGTGCTGGCCCTCTTGGCTCTTATCAGAGGCCTCTAGAAAGAATCCATTTCCAAGCTCATTCAGGTTGCTGGCAGAATTCAGTTCCTTGTGGTTTCAGGACTGAGGTCCGTGTGTCCTTGCTGGCTGTCAGCAAGAGCTGCCTAAGCTCCTAGGGGAGCTCTTTCCAGTCCTTGAATGTGGGCTGCTACATCTGAGAGCCACGGACAGTGCACTGAATCCTTCTGCGTCCAATCTCTCTGTCTTCCTCTCTTCTTCCAACCAGAGACAGTTCCCTGCTTGAAACGGCTCGTGTGATTACATTGGGCCCACCAGGATAATCCACGATAATCTCCCTACTTTAAGGTCTGTAACCTTAATTAGATCTGTAGAGTCCCTTAGAGATTCCAAGGATTAAGGCATGGACATTTCAGAGGGGCGGGGGAAGGTGGGAGCATTGTTTTGCCAACCCTATTAGTAATTATCCACCAAGTCGTGTGGAGGTTACGATCATGTTTCTTAATTATTTGTAAATCCCAGCACCTCCCATTTGTACAGGGGAGCACAAGGAGACTAAGGCTGGCCCAGTGTCAGAAGGAAACGGGAGCAGAGAGAGATCACAGTCCTTCAGTGTCTTTTCTTTCTTCCAATCATCCATCTTTTTATCTATCCCATCCATCCATCCATCCATCCATCTATCCATCCATCTATCCCATCCATCCCATCCAGTCATCCTTTCAATCTGTTATTTATTAATGAACATTTGAATACCTGCTTTGTTTTAAGAGTGTACGCTAGGTTGGGAAATGAGGAAGTGAGTGAGCTACAAAGATAAATGACACCTGATTTCTGTCAGCTGGTTTTCAGTACATTGATGTCTACATCAAATTTTTATAAATCTATACCATCTGCTGATGAGTTTGACTTGTTTTGATAATGTTTTCTTCCCTGCTTAGTGAATCTTTTTTCAGTATGCTTTAGCTTCAAACCCTATACCAAGGACTCAGTAAATGTGTGTGATTATGATCATTACTGCTTGGCTCACTCCCTTTTATGTGTGGCCATAAAGTTTGGGAAACATTAATAAATATAGATGATTGTTGTGTTAATTTTTAACTTTATTAAGATAAGTAACCATTGTTACCAATATCTTACCAACCTTTCCAGAGATAAGGAAGTATTTGTCTTGTACCTGGCATTAGTTATGGTTTTTAGTGATTATCCCATAGCAACTTTGATAAAGCTACTTCTTTCCTTTTTATATCTACATAGTGTTTCCTGGTATGAATATGGCAGTTTTTTAACAAGTCTCACATTGGTGGACATTTGGTTAGTTTCCACTTCTTTTGCTATTAAAAATTGTAAAAAGTCTTCTATGTGTACCTTTCACACAAGTGTTCAGTATATACCTAGAATATTTGCATGCAACAGATATTGCCAAATCACTCCAACAGAGGTTGTACCAGTCTAAATTCCCACCTGCAATGTACAAGGGTGCCTGTTTTGCTATACCTTGGCCAGCAAAGTATGTTATCAGACTTTATTTAATAAAGTAAAAATGGTATTTCACTCTAACTTTGAACTTGTTACATTGCTGAGTGAGGTTGGATGTCTTTTTTGCATATATTTTAGAGTTATTTCTATTTCCTTTTCTATAAACTATTCATATATTTTATCCATTTCTCTGTCAAGTTGTTGGCTTTTTTCTTATTAATTTGCTGGCATAAGCTGGGACAAAGTGAGAGACTGGCATGGACATATATACACTACCAAATGTAAAATTGATAGCTAGTGGGAAGCAGCCACATAGCACAGGGAGATCAGCTCAGGTGCTTTGTGACCACCTAGAGGGGTGCGATAGGGAGGGTAGGAGGAAGAGAGACGGAAGAGGGAAGAGATATGGGGATATATGTATATGTATAGCTGATTCACTTTGTTATAAAGCAGAAACTAACACAGCACTGTAAAGCAATTATACTCCAATAAAGATGTTAAAAAAATTTGCTGGCAGTCTTCATATATTGAGGAAATTAGCCCTTTGGGAGATGAGATGCATCTATTTTTCTTTCTGTTTGACTTGTCTTTTGATCTTGTATATAATTAGGCTTTTGACATGCACAAATATTTAATTTTAGGTGGGTTTTACATCTTTACAAACTTCCAACTGTCATGGTTGGAAAGGCCTTCCTCATTTCAGTATTATAAAATAATTATCTCAGGTTCACCAAGTATTTTTTTAACTTTTTATTTTGAAATAACTGTAGATTCACAAGAAGTTGCAAAATTAGTGCAGAGGGATCTTGGGTACCCTTTACTGAGTTTCCCTCAATCACCAGGTATTTTTATAGTTTCATTTTTTTATGTTTCAATTTTTGATGCATCTGAGATTTAATTTGGTATGAGCTGTGGATTCCAATTTATTTCTTTCCAATTGGTTACCCATTTGTCTAACTTTATTTAGTGAATCATCTATATTTTCCCCGGTAATTGAAAATGCATACATATCAATCATGTGCTAAGTTCCTGCATATACTGGTTAATCTTTCAAATTTTTAAAGTATCACAACTTGAAGAGAAACTGAACTGTCACTGTATATTTTTCCAAGAGCTACATGTTGAGATGACCAGAGCTGGCCTTGTTTCAGAATCCTGTTATGGTATAATTTGGCCTGTTTGTCTAGAATTAACTTTGTAGTGCTGTGGGTTGTGCTGGGATTCACGTGAATAACATTCACTCCTTGGCCTCCAGGAGTTCATCTTAGCTATTGATCCCAATCTGTTGAAGTAAGGCCTTTAGACTGTGTAGTGCTTAAGGTTAATCATGCAATTAACCTCACAAAACCTTTCTGAGGAATGTATATTACCTCCATTTTGTAGATAGGAAACAGCGACTCAGATTAAAATTGCCCAGACCTCAGGTCTAGAGCAAGTTGTCAGAGCTCAGACAGCTTCTGGCCTTATGATTAGTATTATCCCACACTGTTCCAGGACATGCCTCAGACCTGCCCGAGGTGTCTCTTTACTCCATGGATCTGAGATAAAAACCAACATAACTTCTAGGCTGCAACATAACTCCATTTTTCCATCTCTGCCTTAGCAAACTTAAATCACCGTTTTTAGTTCTTGCTTTCCAATGAAAAGACTAAGCAAAGACACATAACTTTTCCAAGGCTTTTCTGATTTCACTCTGAGCGATGCTAAAGGAAAAATAAAATACTCAGCTGCTTATTTAGTTATCTGAATTTAAGGAGTAGATTTAGATAATTCTTAAATTCTTTCTCAGCTCTGTGATTCTAGATATATGTTTTTTATCTGGCTAGTATTTTCCATAGTTTTATGTGCCTATATAGGAGGGAGTGAACAAAAGCATTTAAAGAATGACAAGTATTTTCATGTGGGTTGTTTAGAGGGAAAACATGCTAGAAATTCTTTAATCCAATTAAAATCACATCTGTTAGGGGAAGTCCTGTAGGCTGGTTATTGTATAATATAATAGGAGTCTTGATTTCAGTTCATTACAGTAGCTTGCTAGCATATATTTAAAGGCCACCCTTTAAGACTGTCTATGTGCTTTGAGTTTAAGGTTATCAATTCACACACCCTGTACGGTCCACTTACAATTTCTGTTAGCTGCAGTGTAGTCCATGTGATGCTTTTCATGGGGTAGGGATTTCAGGAGAAGTAAAGCAGGTGAGTCTCCAGCGCTGAATTTTCCACTTAATGTTAAGAATGATCACTGTAGCAAAGTAAGGTCTTCCAGATGATTTTGCCCACTTCTCTTGGAAGCCGTGTCTGTGTGTGGTTGCTATGGACAGTCCTCACACTAGCCAATTTGGATATCTAGATACATAAATCATTTCATGTATCTGGTGGGGAGGAGTATATTCTTAGGGTCTAGTGAGCTAATACAATGCCAGCCACACCCAAGAAACTGGCTCATAAACTAGAATCCCAAGTCATTCATTTAAAAAAAAAAAAAAAGATGGAATAAATGTGAAAGTGGATAGTCCTGCTCCGGAGATCCAGGTCTAGGTGAGAAGATTGTTTGGTAAAATTAAAGCAAAAATGTCTAATTCTGTTCTCCTCTCTAGAGATGATTCTTTCTTTTAAAACCTTCATTCACAACACCCTTCTATGCAGGGCTGGAAAACCTAGTAAGTGCTTTGCCAACTGTGTTTTTGAGACTTTGAGGGGACCTCTGTTGTTCAGTTTGCATTCAGTTTTACATCACCTTCACGAATTTAAACAGAACTGTCACAACCTACAGGCGTACATACCTCAGAGATATCACAGGTTCAGATCCAGACCACCACAATAAAGCGAATATGGAAGTAAAGGGAGTCATGTGAATATTTTCATTTCCCAGTGCACATCGAAATTATGTTTACACTATACTGTAGTCTGTTAAGTGTGTAACAGCATTATGTCTAAAAAATGGATGTATCTTAATTATCAAATACTTAATGGCTAAAAATGCTAACCATATCTGAGCTTTCCGTGAGTCATAGTCTTTTTGCTGGTGGAGGGTCTTGCCTCAGTGTTGATGGCTGCTGACTGGTCAGGGTGGTGGTTGCTGAAGGTTGGGTGGCAGTGGCACTTTCTTGAAATAAGACAACGATAAAGTTTGCCCCATCAATTGACTCTTTCACGAACGATTTCTCTGTAGCACACAATTCTGGTTGATTGTATTTTATCCGCAGCAGAACTTCTTTCAAAATTGGAGTCAATTCTCTCAAACCCTGCTGCTTTATCAACTAAGTTTATGTAATTCTAATCCTTTGTTGTCATTTCAGCAATCTTCAAGCATCATCACCAGGAGTAGATGCCATCTCAGCAAACCACTTTCTTTGCTCATCTATAAGAAGCGACTCCTCAGCCATGAAAGTTTTATCCAGAGATTGCAGCAATTCATTCAGATCTTCAGGCTCCACTTCTAATTCTAGTTCTCTTGCTTCTTCCACCACATCTGCAGGGACTTCCTCCTCTCAAGTCTTGAACGCTTTCTTGTCATCTGTGAGAACTGGAATCAACTTCTTTCAAACTCCTGTTAATGTTGATATTTTGACCTCTTCCCATGAATCACAAATGCTCTTAATGGCATATAGAATGGTGAATCCTTTTCAGAAGGTTTTCTACTTAGTTTACCCAGATCCATTAGAGGAATCACTATGACAGTTATAGCCTTATGGCATGTATTTCTTAAATACTAAGACTTGAAAGTCAAAATTACTCGCTGGTCCATGAGCTGCAGAATGGATGTTGTGTTAGGAAGCATGAAAACAACATGAATTTCATCTTACATCTCCATCAGAGCCCTTGGGTGACCAGGTGCATTGTCAATGAGCATTAATACTTTGAAAGGAATCTTTTTTTCTGAGCAGTAGGTCTTAATGGTGGGCTTAAAATATTCAGTAAATCCTGTTTTCAACAGATGGGCTGTCATCCAGGCTTTGTTTTTCCACTTATAGAACACAGGCAGAGTAGGTTTAGCATAATTCTTAACAATTTTCAGAATGGTAATTGAACTGTGGGTTGAATTTAAAATCACCAGATGCATTAAACCCTAACAGGAGAGTCACCCTGTTCTTTTGTAGCTTTGAAGCCAGGTATTGACTTCTCCTCTGTAGCTGTGAAAGTCCTAGATGGCATCATCTTATTTATTTATTTATTTATTTATTTATTTTGCGGTACGCGGGCCTCTCACTGTTGTGGCCTCTCCCATTGCAAAGCACAGGCTCCGGACGCGCAGGCTCAGTGGCCATGGCTCACGGGCCCAGCCGCTCCGCAGCATGTGGGATCTTCCTGGACTGGGGCACGAACCCGTGTCCCCTGCATTGGCAGGTGGACTCTCAACCACTGTGCCACCAGGGAAGCCCTGGCATCATCTTCTTCTATAAGGCTGTTTTGTCTCCATTGAAAACCTGTTTAGTGTAGCCACCTTTGTTAATGATCTTAGCTGGATCTTGATAACTTGCTGCAGCTTCTATATGAGCACTTGCTGCTTCACCTGGTGCTTTTATGGATATGGCTTCTTTCCTTAAACCTCATGAACCAAACTCTGCTAGCTTCAGACTTTTCTTCCTCAGCTGTCTCACCTCTCTCAGCCTTCAGAGAATTAAAAAGAGTTAGAGACTTACTTTGGATTAGGCTTTGGTTTAAAGGAATGTTGTGATGGTTTGATGTTCTATCCAGACGAGTAAAACTTTCTCCATATATACAGTAAGGCTGTTTGGCTTTCATATCATTCATGTGTTCACTGGAGTAGCACTTTTAATTTTTTTTCAGGAACTTTCCTTTGCATTCACAACTTTTGGCCAACTGGCACAAGAGGCCCAGCTTTCAGCCTGTCTTGGCTTTCAACATGTCTTCCTCACTGAGCTTAACCACTTCTAGCTTTAAAGTGAGAGATGTGCAATTCTTCCTTTCACTTGAACACTTAGTGGCCATTGTAGGGTCATTGTGTTGATAGGTTCACAATATTGCAGGGTTATAAATGGGCATAATTTCAATATTGTTGTGTCTCAGGGAATAGGGAGGCCTGAGGAGAGGGAGAGAGATGAAGGAATGGCTGGTTGGTGAAGTAGTCAAAACACACACAACATTTATCGATTAAGTTTGCCATCTTATCTGGGTGGGGTTCATGGCACCCTCAGATGATTACATAGTAACATCAAAAATCACTGATCACAGATAACCATAAAAAATACAGTAATGAAGAAAATGTTTGAAATATTGCAAGAATTACCAAAATGTGGCACAGAGACACAAAGTGAGCAAGTGCTGTTGGAAAAGTGGCGCTGATAGACTTGCTCAATGCAGGGTTGTCACAAAACCTCATTTTGTAAAAAGCACAGTATCTGTGAAGCAAAATAGAATATAGGCTGATGAAACAAGCCATGCCTGTATTTTGATGAACTGCTAAACTGTCTTCCACAGTGGCTGCACCATTTTACAGTTCCAACAGCAACGTATGATTGTTCCAAATTCTCCACATCCTTGCCAACGCTGGTTATTGTCTGTTTTTTTAAAATAAATTTATTTATTTTATTTATTTATTTTTGGCTGTGTTGGGTCCTTGTTGCTGCGCGTGGGCTTTCTCCAGTTGCGGCCAGCGGGGGCTACTCTTCATTGCGGTGCGTGGGCTTCTTATTGCGGTGGCTTCTCTTGTTGTAGAGCACAGGCTCTAGGTGCGCAGGCTTCAGTAGTTGTGGCACACAGGCTCAGTAGTTGTAGCTCACGGGCTCCAGAGCGCAGGCTCAGTAGTTGTGACGCATGGGCTTAGCTGCTCTGCTGCACGTGGGATCTTCCCGGACGAGGGATCAAACCCGTGTCCCCTGCATTGGCAGGCGGATTCTCAACCACTGCACCACCAGGGAAGTCCTTGTCTGTCTTTTTGATGATAGCCATCCTAGTGGGTGGTTGTCTGGTCCACTTCGGAATCCCAGCATAGGGCCTGCTATGGTGTTGATAAATGTTGGTTGATTTCCTAAGTATGTTTTGCCATCTTGCTCGTCTTAGCACCCTCCACACTGGAAAGCTGTGTGCTGCAGTAAACAAGCATAGACTAGGGTCCTGTTGAACTTTGAATACCTGCTCTGCAACATAGTAACTGTGTGATCAGGAACAAATTACTTAACATCTCTCCAGCTTCAGTTTCCTTATCTGTGACCTGAAGATTATGATACCTTTTTCCTAGGGTTGGTATGAGGATTAAGTAGATAATGTGAGTGAAACATCTAGCACAGGACCTGACCCAGAGCCCTTGATAAGTGGACACTGTTGTTATTCTGTTGTTATTCTGTTGTTATTCTCTTGGATAACTTGGGTAGCAGCTCGCCCTACTCCCTTGCCTCAGGAGGTAGAGGCAACAGTTGATTTCAGATGCACCTAGTTGCACTGCCTGTGGTATGCCGGGTCAGCTCCCTTTCTTTCTTCAAGAAAACTCCCTGCAAATCTCCTCACAGGATCTGTTAATACCTCTTCAGTTTTTGAGTAAAACTACTGAGGTCTGATGAGATAGCTGACTGTCATTTGTGGGTTTGCTTCTTCCTTGGGAATTTCTGCTTAAGGTTTAACTGACCCATTTCATAGATTTGCTTGCTTCTATTAACTCATTATTAAAAGGGCATTCCTTTCAGAAGTACCAGTTTTTAAAACTTTAATAAAAGCAGCTTTTTAACTGCAAAAATCCCTGATAATGAGGATTCCAGGTTGGCACGGGTTGATTTGGGCAACTGAGAAAAGTCTTTGCGACCTTTGTCAGAGAAGTTGCTTAGCAGAACTTGTTGCCATCTTGCTTTTGAACCTCTTGGTTAATTTATGAAAGCAAAGGAACTGCTTTCATCTGAGACACACAGTGGCTGAGTTCCCGTGGCAGGAAGTGTTTGTCCTTACAAATCTCATACACAGTGGTCACCTTGGGAGACCTTGGTATTTTGTTTTACTTGTTCATGCTTTATGGTGATTTCACAATTGTTTCAGTGTTTTTACCTGAGAGCTATAATAAATAAATAAGACACACTTGCCCTTAGGGATAGTCATTATTCAGCCTCAGTCTAACTGGTCTGGTTTTATCTGCCTCTTCCCCTCTTTACAAATCCTTGTGTACTATACAACTAGACTAACGGTTTTTTAACAAGCAGCCTCTGAAATTTCTAAGTCCCCATTTCTGCTAGTAGAAAAAATGTGATAGGAGCAAAACCAAACAGCTGATAACTTGAGGTTAAGAGGGAGGGGAGAGGACAGGTGGAAAATAGCTTTACTGGAAAGAGAGAGAGAGGGAATGAGGGAGGGAGAGAGGGAGAGAAAGTTTTTAACGTTAGAGTAGTAGGGAGTGGTGGGAAGTAAGCTGGAATCAGATAATGGAGCTGAGAACTTGAGACTTGATGTGATTTTTTTTTTTTTTTCCTGGTAAGCGGGCCTCTCACTGTTGTGGCCTCTCCCATTACGGAGCACAGGCTCTGGACGTGCAGGCTCAGTGGCCATGGCTCACAGGCCCAACCGCTCCGCGGCATGTGGGATCTTCCTGGACCGGGGCACGAACCCGTGTCCCCTGCATCGGCAAGCGGACTCTCAACCACTGTGCCACCAGGGAAGCCCTTGATGTGATTTATAATGGGGCATCACTGTAGGTTCTTGAGGAGGGAGAAAATATAATAAAAGTGGTATATGAGTCTGATTTTTTTTCTGGTAATAATATTAACCCTAAGCATGAATCTAAAGGAAATAAGCATGGAGGCAGGAGTTGTCCCAGCCTGAGTGCAGTAATACAGGGTGAAGTGGAGTTTTGGTTGTTAGCATGAAAATGGTGGAGAAAGGTTTCATCTAAAAAAAAATCAAATTAATTTTTAGCAGTTTGCAAGTTAGAGATGAAAGAGCAGAGTCAAAGATGAGTCTGGTGTTTTATATCGGAAGAAAATTCAAGCCATTAACATTGGTGTAGGTATTGGATAAAGAAGCCAACTGGTGGAAAGTAGAAGTTGGGTAAGATGAGTTCCTTTTGGGATTAGTTAGGTTTCCTGTGACAGTGGTATGTCCAAGTTATAATGTTTATGGGCAGTTACAAATAGCGGCCTCTGGCATACATGAGAGGTTAGCTCAGAGTATAGATTTGAAAGTCATTACCATAGTAGTAAGAGCAGGCGGATAACAAGAAAATCCCACAGATTGAGGGCAGAAAGCCCCAGTGCAGGAGTGTGAAGAAAGGAACCAGCAGAACACAATGATAAAGGGCTGACTGATGGAAAGGCATGAGGCCAGTTAGAAAAGTGCTATGTTCTGAAAGCCGAGGTTAGGGTTTCAGGAAGGAAGGAAGAAGTCAGACTTGTGGGATGACAGGGAAATCAGCATAGATAAGAACTCAGGAAAAGCCTTTGGGTTTAGCAAAAGGGGGGTCTCTAACCTTTGTGTATGGCTCCTGTGAGCAAGGACACCTGTAACCAAGAGAGGTGGTTGTTTGAGCACAGTCACACCCTCCATCAAGCACCCTTTATAGACGGTAGGGTCCAGAATCTCCACCGTGATGATGAATCACAGTGTGTCAGATCGACTCAAGAACAGTCCCTCTGTCGTATTTCATTATCATAGGCCCAGCCCTTATTTTTTCCATTTGGATTGTGTCCCAGCATGGCCAGGGGCTGTTGTTATTGATTTACCAACAGAGGCCACAACAGTTAAACTTTCTCCTATCACAACACATGTCTTATGATGAAAATTAAATATATACCAACCAATAAGTCTGGCTCTCTGTTGTCAAATTTATTGGCAAGGATCCTTTTGCTACTTTATGCTCTTTCCTTTTAAGTTTTTGTTATTTATGTTTCTCATTTTTCTTTTTTTCCTAGAACTTGTCTTGGATTAAGATTGAGATTAGATAAATAGAGAAGCATTCTTAGAAGAGAATAAAGAAGAGCTAGGGTGACTAGAAGGGTAGGTTGACGGTTGTGGCTGGGAAGGGATTTTACAGAGTAATGAAAAGAGGCTGCATTGTTACTATCCTCAGCCTTAAGAGAACTCTGTGAATGATGTTTGACTGAGAGGTGTAAGATCAACACACTTAATAAAAGCATGAGTCAAGGTTATATTCCTAAATTTTATTTGGAGGAATCACAAACTCTACAGCTCAGAATTAGCTAAAGCTAATTTAACTATACTAGCTTCTATACTATATAATACATAATATTTCCAAACACAACTTCTGACCTTAAATGCTATTTCTCCCCAACAAGCAATTCTCAATTCTGCATTTCAGTATCTTCCCTCAGAAGTGAATTTCAAGTTTTTAAGTCTGTCAGAACTGGTGGCAGCACCTGGTACCCCAAAGATGGAGCCTGGCCTCCTTCTGTGTGACACTGAGACACCAGTAGGCACGTTGATGTTTCTGTTTAATTTCACATCTCAACAGGGTGCGGTGGACACCAGGACGCCCGCGGACACAGCACTTTACTCAGACATTCATCAAACACTACACGTCTCACAGGATCAAGAATTTGGCAACTGACAGTCGTCTGTATTAACTTTCATAAAAACAGGCTTATCTTTTCTTATTCCTGGACATATGGCAGTTCTAGAAGACGGTGCTGCACACGTTGTGGTTTATTTGTCAAGGGAATTCCTTCAAGCCACCAGGATTTCATTAAAAGGTCACAATTCAAATGAGTGAAATGCAAGTAATCTTATTTCTAGAGTTAAAAAGAAAAAAAAAGTACAGCTGACCTTTAATGAAAACACATTCCTCAAGTTTTTCAGAATCAAATCCCATTAAAGGAAATCTTTTGAGATGATCAAGTACAGCCTCTCAGTAAAAGGCAAAAAGCATAAATAAATCCAATTAAACTGTAAGTAATTGAGAAGTTGACCTTGTCATGTGAGATATTTACAGATAAATACGGCTTATTTTCTTATGCTTTAACTTAATTTGAAGCTGAGAAAATTGGATCTTCCTGCTAGCCAGTGCAACAAAATGTAAACATCAGCTCTGATCATTTACTTGATTGATTGATTGATTAATACCATGGATTTTTTTTTTTTTATTGCAGTACGCGGGCCTCTCACTGTTGTGGCCTCCCCCGTTGCGGAGCACAGGCTCCAGACGCGCAGGCTCCGGACGCGCAGGCTCCGGACGCGCAGGCTCAGCGGCCATGGCTTAGGGGCAGCCGCTCCGCGGTACATGGAATCTTCCCAGACCAGGGCACAAACGCTTGTCCCCTGCATCGGCAGGCGGACTCTCAACCACTGCGCCACCAGGGAAGCCCAATGGATGATCTTTTTTTTGCCTCCCCTCCTCTGGTTTAGTTCTGTATGAGATATAAATTTGCATAAGACACCCCTCCCACCCTACTCCACAAGAACTTACAAGAGTTTTAAGTGATGCAAAACATGTCTACAAATAAAATTAAATGCAGTGTGATGACTACCAAATATATAGAGTGTCAAAATAATTGACAACCAGTTTGGCGTGAATGTCCAACCCACCAGATAGAATGCCACCTGTGAAAAACTGACCTGGACATCCCAATGCACAAGAGCGAAATACTAGTATTGGTTATATATACTGTGCTGTAAGATTGCATATAATTTGGATAATTCCATAATTGATTCAACTGAACAGTAGCATATGATAATGGGCTAATCTATCATCAGTTTTGGACAGAACAATATTTCTAACATCATTAATTCTTTACAGAATCTCTTTAAGCAGATGTTTAGATACGCAGTAGACAATAGCTAAGCAGTAGGCTTAGAAAAACTCATATGTGTGAAAAGCCTTGAATGAATGGATGAGTTCATCTCTCTTCCCTTTCAGAAGGGGTTCTAATGTCACTGTCTTCACCCATGAGTGTGAAATGAAGGCGTGTATTAAGTATTAATACATAGCAGAGCGAAAATCCTAGGGGCACTGCCCCAGACTGGGCCATCCTGCTTCTGTTGTCCTGCCCCACAACATTTTCCTTCATACTATAAGAAATGCTTTATTTCATTTTCTTAAGTACCTAAAACACTCACTTAAAAATCCATTTGTGTTAACAAGCAGTGTTTCTCTACCTGTCATTGAAGGACCCCTGGAATGATATGATCGCCTTCTGGGGAGGCCCTAGAAATAGGCCTTTTCAACAAGTATCTCAGGAAAGTCTAATGCACATTAGAGTTTAAGAATTAACTCTCTTGTGCTTGCTTCGGCAGCACATATACTAAAAATTGGAACGATACAGAGAAGATTAGTATGGCCCCTGCGCAAGGATGACACGCAAATTCGTGAAGCGTTCCATATTTTTTAATTGCAATCATTGTTGCTTTTGTTGTGGTCATCCATTTACAATGCTTGGTGTCAGTTTATCTCTTGTAAAAATAAAATACAGTGTGTGTGTGTGAAAAAAAAAGAATTACTCTCTTGTTGTGAATAATGATGAAATTCTTTTCTTTCCTGTATCTAGCCAATGTGAGTTGCAACTTAATGAATTGACTTTTTGTCTGGGGGACTAGGTAGTTGTGTACTTGGAACATTTTTGGTGGGGTTAAGGCCTTGGTAAATAGGGGATTTAGGGCTGAATGAGATCTCTGGGTATAAGGTATACCCAAATACATCTCATATACTCAGGTTGTATTCTCACTTTTAAAGTGTTGTTAATTATCTATACCAAGATTCACTCCACCTTGAAGGTGTATGCCATTCCCAAGGGACACCTTTAAGGCACCTTTCTCCGCTCACCAGTTGAGTGTGGGGCCTCCATCATCAGAGTCTCTCTATTGTTCC
This sequence comes from Mesoplodon bidens, assembly GCF_964165515.1. Taxonomy (NCBI): domain Eukaryota; kingdom Metazoa; phylum Chordata; class Mammalia; order Artiodactyla; family Ziphiidae; genus Mesoplodon; species Mesoplodon bidens. Next base: position 49,033,867 of record NC_138160.1, on the reverse strand, counting down.
CTTCTCGAGCTGGAGAAGGGAAAGATTAGGCTTAGTCCATTTGCTTCTCTTCAGATTTGGGCGTGCTTGTGCAAGTTCTCAGGCTCTTTTGCAACAGCAGTACAGCTGGGGAAGAGGCCGTGTTGGGTTAGGAGCTCTGCCGTCCTATGGATGCTACTTTGCTCTAGAGCCTTTCCTGGGCCTCAACTGTTTTGAAATTTAGAACATTTGTATGGGTCCCTTCCTTATTTGGTTCCTTCTGTGAAGTTTTGTGGCTATTTCTTTATTTATGATTCATATTACTTTTTTTTTCATTATTTGGAGGGAGGTTGTACCAGGCAACTTTATTCTGCAGGTTTCTGACTGTTGCTTCTTTATGCTTTTCCCTGGCTTCTCTTTCTGTTTTATAAACATGGGTGTTCACTGAGAAGGTGCCCTTTGCCGTGTTTCCTCCTGCATTATTTATCACAGAAATGTATTCTGCTCCCATGTTATCACCTCTCTTTATTTATAGTTAATGATGACCTTAATCCTGAGCTCTGATTCTGGGTGTTTCTCCAAGTTGGCTGAACATTTTCACTTATTGTATTAGTTTGCTAGTGCTGCTGTAACAAAGTTCCACAAACTGGGTGGTTTAAATAACAGAAATTTATTGTCACACAATTCTGAAGCCTAGAAATTCAAAAGCAATGGGTTGGCAGGGTTAGTCCCTGCTGAGGTTGTGACAGAAGGGTCTGTTCCAGGCCTTTCTTCTTCACTGGTAGATGGTCATCTTCATGTTCATATTAGCTTCTTATATGCATGTCTATGTCCAAATTTCCCCTTTTTATAAGGACACCAGTCATATTGGATTAGGGCCCACCCTAATGATTTCGTTTTAACTTGATTACCTCTGTAAAGACCCTATTTCCAAATAAGGTCACCTTCTGAGTATTGGAGGTTAGGATTTCAGCATACGAATTTTCAGGGTCACAGTTCATCCCATAACACTTGATTGTTCACTTCATGCCACAAATATTTTCTGCTACACGCCAGGCAGTGGTCTAGGCGCTTGGGAACACAAAGATAATTAGGCCTAATCTCTTCCTCTTGATGAGCAAAAAGATAAGAATTAATAAACAGGCATTTTCAATACTGTGCAATAAGTTTTATCATAGATGAGACGAATTGTTATGAGAACACCTTAGTGGTACACCTAAGCCCGACTGATTGAATCAGGGGTGGCATCTCAGAGGAAGCAATGCTTATGCTGGATTCTTCCCAACAGAATGCAATCGCTGCATTGTCTTTCTCCCTGCTTCCAAACCACACCCTCAGTCACCCAGCCCTGGACTCTACTACCCAGATAATCTTTTCAAGCACCACTTTGATTAAGAAATTTCTCGGTTGAGAAATCTGTAATGACTCTTACTTTGTCAACAGAGCTAGGTCTAAAAAATTCTTTAGCTTGGCTTTTGGGTGGTCCACAATCAAGTACCAACCCTGGAGTCTACCTTTCCATTGTTCCCCTCTTTCACTCTGTGCATTATCAAAACAGACTAACAAACATTCTGGAAACGCAGTTGGAGATTTTCTATAATTTTGTGAAGGCAAGGTTTTGATTTTGTTTTCTACTATATCACTGGCACCTAAAGCGGTGCTTGACCTCTAACAGATACTTAAGAATATTGGTTGAATAAGCAAATGAAAGAACTTTCCCCTGGAGGTCCCTCTGCTTGTGATGTGTGCCTCTCCTCTGTCCCAGGTGCACACATTTTTGCCTATTGAAATATTATAGTCAAGGTTCAGCTCATATGCTCTCCTCCATTATGCATTTCTTCTGGGTCACATGTCCCGGATGTGAACCTTCATTCCGAGAGGCTGTAGCTGTCTGTGTGAACTGTTCACGTGACCCTGCATTCTGCTTTGCATTTTGGGTATCTGTTTCGGTGTTTATTTTTTCTTCCAAACTGAAAGTTGTTTGAATTCAGGGACCATATTTTAAAAATAATATTGTATCCTGTTTAGCACTTCCTTGCACAACAACAGATGCTCAAAAAATACTTTTTGTTTGAAGAGAAAATGAACAAGAGGGGTATCTCATTCATTTGAAACAAAGTAGAGAAGAAGGCCTAAGGGATGGAGTATTTGGTCTGGCCCCCTTGCCTTGCCTTGTTTTTCTGAGTTTATACTTCAAAATTAATTCAGCAGATATTAATTGAGCACCTACCCATTTTACTCAAGGCATTGTACTAGGACTTAGATTACAAATAGGAACTAACCTGCCCTTGAGGTACTTATCACTTCTTCTAACAGAAAAATGAGTCCTATTGGTCCTGGTGGTCTCTTTAGTCTATTAGTCTAGTGAGTCATACGTATATAGTGTTATAGTTTCCAGAGGCATCTAATTTGTACAGTTTTTCAGATGCTTTTCTCTTTTCAGATTTATCCAATTTTCTAGAATTCTCCCACATGTTGAGGCTGCCTGAGGGCAGGGCCCTATTTTCATCCTCCTATTCCCTACTGCCTAGCACTGAGTTTACAGCTGCTGGTGATTTGAGCAGGTCCTTTATTTACCCTAAATGTTCTCTGACTCTTCTCTGAGTTGGCCTTGTCTCTCCAATTACAGAATGCTGTCCTGGGACCTGAGATGCAGCAAAGACACTGATTACTCTGCTTAGCCTGGGAAGCCCTCTGTTTTCATAAGAGTAATAGTAAGCACAATAAATAGTGCATTTAGCATTTTGCTAAAGGTTTTACATGAATTGTATTTCCTAGTGGGGCCTTCTGCTAATATCATTGGTTTCTAGGACGCTTTCATTTCTGACAAGTTGTCATATTAACATGTTGAGGTTGTTAAATGAATATCTAAACTAAAGTCTGTCTGCCTCGTACATACTCATGAATCAGGATTATGTTTCAGAGCCAAAACAGGAATGTAATCTAATGTATATAATAATGTATACAATGTGTGTGTGTGTGCATAAATATATATATATATATATATATATATATATATATATACACACACACACACACATACATATAAAATATAATGTAAACCAGTCTGGTGAGTCATGCATATATAGTGTTATATTATCCGGAGGCATCTAATTTTAATAGGTCCCTCTATCAAGGGAATGTGAAGATGTGAAAATCAAGATGAAATAATAGAATTGTAAGGAAAGGAGGGGGTGGTAAGGATATTTGTTTTGAGGTCCTGCTTGACATGGAAAGTAGAGCTCTTAAACCTGATTGAAGGGCAGATCTGAGTCTATTCATACAGAGAGAGTGTTAATATGTACTCCTATGTCATTGTTATTGGGAGTGGGAAACACCCATTTTACTTAAACATGCTGTATACCAGTGAGAACAACATTAAGTTTGTGGAAGTGGTAATAGCAGTTACAAGTGTGAGTCCAACTCTATGCTCTCTGTGTTTATGGACTTATGGCATATTATCTGTATCATCAAAGAGGCTGTGGCCCAAGGTAATTCCAAATAGCAGACATGTAAAAGTCACTAGAAAGTCTTATATGGTGTTGCAAAACATGCTTAACTTATTAATCATGTTTTGTTTAAACAAATAAAACAATCAAGATTAGTCTATCCGGAACACACATCACCAGGGTGAGCAGAGAGCACTTAGATGGGTGGGTTCCCTGTCAGACCTTTGGTCCATATCTGAAATATCACTCCAGAGTAATCACCTAAAGTCACAATTTAAGCAAACATTGTTTCTCAAAGCTAACCTCCCTTTCCTCCTTGTGGGTTAATCAGTCTTCTGCCTTTTTCAGGCTCCTCCTTCCTCCCTGAAGCCATGTGCTTTCCCACACGTGCGGGGTGGGAGCCAGCACAATACCAATTACCCTGTAGAAACCACTGCAGGCCCAGTCCTTTTTCAGTGCTTGGTTTAAATATGGGCACTTGATACAATCCTGGGAGGAGGTGTTTAAGGGGCCTCTGGGAGCATTGGGAAAGGTTTTAAACCTCCTAAAAAGAGACACAAAGAAAAGACCCTTTTACTACTCTGGAAGAAGGTGTATGAGAATGTGATTTTTGGAATGACTGTCACCATCTTTTTCCACAAAAATGACAAAACAGAAATTTCAGAAGAAATTTTCCTACCTTTGGACTTCTTTTTCTATGAGATAACACATCCTCTTACTGCTTAAGCCATTTTGAGTTGTGTTCTGTTATTTGCAAATGAAAGCATCGTCCCTGATACTATAACATTCCCATTTGAAAAACAGAAAGTTAGGCGTTTAGTATCTTTATTTGTGTTGATCAATTTTGTTTGCCTAAAAGACAAGGCTTATATTCTAATTTTCTGTAACTTACTAAGACCTAAGATGTAGCAATAATTTTCTCTTGTCACAAATGCTTGAGAACTTCAAGCTTATTTCACCTTTGAAATAGGAGTTTAGTTTCCCTACATTCTGGGTGTGTATGCTGACCCAAAGATCTCCCAGATTTCACATCTGTTGAAATTATTTTGAATCACCAGAGAAACTTTTTCCAATATTGATTGCACCTCCTGTTCCTGCCCTTCTTGACCCAGACACCTTATCATATCCTAGTGACATTCATTTTGAACCCCTTGTCATGAATCATGCCTATTCCTCATATTGTGGGTATTGTCATGTCAGAGAATGGTTTATGCAGTATTAAGAAGTTCCCAAACCTGGCCCATCATCAGAGTCTCCCCAGACATACTAACTGAATCCAAATCTCTCTCTAGGTAATTATGACAATCAACCAGGTCTGACAGCCACTTGTATTAGGGGTATAGAAGAGAGGAAATTTGTACTGACCTGATCCCATACCTAAAGTAAATGGTTTCAAACCTCCTTTGACAAAATCAGCATATAAGAACAAAAATTTTATTTTGTTATAGCTTAATTTTTAATTTTAATAAAGCTTTCTTTATTCTTTGGGCATGGTAGGAACCTATTTCGGTCAACTCTAAATGTGACCACCCCTCTCTCCATCACCTCTCAGCAAGTTAGAAAAAGCTTATGTATAAGTTAGAAGGAGGGGTCCTTTAGTTTCCATGTCCTCTGTCCACACTGCCATCCCCTGAGATGTCCAGGGTCCTATCAGGTCTTTGACCACTAGTCCATACAGATCTGTGTTGTTGCTAAGCTACATGATTCCTTCATTTTGTACAGCTCTTCTGCAATACTTCCACATCTATTGAGTGTACTCAGAAGACTTTCTGCTGCCCTTGCACCACGCTGGAGCAAGAGAAACTCTCTACGGATGCCTAAGGCCCCATCAGCCACCTGTTCCCGCTCTACCCAGGCAGCAGAGCCTGACTCCTTCTCCTCTGTTTCCATAATACTACTTGGCACCTCACCAGGGCTTACTGCCCTTTTCTCTGAGATCTGCACTAATTGCTTTCCCTCTGACTTTCTCCTTTCCCAAGCCTGAAGCATGCTCTTCGGTGCTAGGAGGCATGGAAACCTCAGAGGTTTCCTCCTAGATCTCTTGTCTATTCCCCTGAGTTCTTCTGTATGGCTAAGTACCTAAGCTTTTATAACTCAAAATCTAGGATTAAACTTTCTGGGTTTTTGCCTTCTATGTTGTGTTTCATTCCCAAGGCGATTTGCATTAACCTAGCTGATAAAGGAAATACCAAAGAGAAGCACAAGTTCATATATGTATGTGAAGCATTAAAATAAAACACAAAATCCTGTATGGTAAGTGTAAGGAACATGACATGTTTTTTGCTTCTGCTGCGTGTGTGTGTGTACATGTAATTGCAGTACACACATGTATATAGTAATTAATAAAACTGAAAATCTGTACGAAATAATTTTTCACCGAGTCTGTTCATGTTCTAGATTTACTTTCTTTAATTTGCATTCATAATAAATGACAAAGGGAAAAAGGATTTAGGATAATATGCTAGAAAGTACACTTCCCACATAGTTACCTCAGGCTACTCTACGTTTATTCCAGTAATATTGCCATAGCCCTAAACATTTCTGGATTTGTTCCTTTGCAATTTACAAACCGTAAGTTGAAAATGTTAGTAAATTATGATAATCCTACCTCCACTTCCCCCATTCCCACCCCCACTTATCAATATGTAGCTCAGCTTGATCCGTTTACCTTCAAAACCATTCTTATGATTAGTTATGAGCTTGATTTTTAGAAGCAGTAGACAAAGATTTTTCTCCCTTAAAGCCAATTAAATGAAATTTTGAAAAACTCTGATGTTGATTTGTAAAGAAAAGCTCAAAAACTGCTTTGAACAACAGTATCCCCGAAATAAATATATAATTGCCAAAGTGATTACCCTGAAGCAAACTACTTTTATTTTGATGAAAAAATGTTGGTAGTTTACTTTAAACTAGTGCTTCTCAACTAGGGATGACTTTGCCCCCCAGAGGACATTCACCAATTTCTGGAAACCTTTTTGGTTGTCTCAGCTGGGGGAGGGGTGTTCCTGGTGTCTGGTGGGTGGAGGCCAGGGTTGATGCTGAGAATCCTGCACTGCTCAGGGCAGCTCCCCCTAACTAAGCATTGTTTGGCCAAAATGTTGAGAAAGATGAGGTTGAAAAGCCCTGGTTTAAACAAACAAATGATCACTTTTTAGTCCTTGCTCACATTTTAATACAATTAAAAGTTTCTGATCCCCTTCCCCCAGACTTAGGCAGGTCAGCTGTTTTGTTCTTACCCTGCTGCCCTATTTCCATTACAGACCTCCATCCCTCTGCTGGTACCTTCCTTAGCTCATTTCAGTTTATGTGTCCCTGAGCAGCAGCTGGGGCTAGCCAGAAGTGTTCTTGCAGGTTTGTCCCTGATGTCTGATGTAAAAAGCAGAGATCAGTGGGGAGCCCAGAACCTCCCAAACATCAAAAGAGAAAGGGAGAATCATAGGGCCCTGCTCTGGGATGATAGGCATGCCCTAGGGAAGCCTTACGCTGCCTCAATCCTCCTTTCCCTCAGGGAGAATGTCCCAGCGTATTTTGCAGAGTTTGGACAAATCTTTTTACATGAGGGTTCACCTGTAAATGGTTGGCCGTGGTTTTCGATTTCTGGACTCCTGCCATGTCCTTCCCACCACAGGCAAGGTCATATCCCCATCTGAGTAAACTAAGGTCATATCCCCATCTGAGTAAATTCCAGCAAGAAGTCCTCCCAGCTGAGTGCTGCCTTGTGAGTCCTGTTGAGATAGATCTCAAAGTGATCAGATTCCTCAAGCTCACTCTGTGTCCTGGTGTTAGCATCTATGTGGCTTTGAAGAGTTTCCAGGTAAGCTGTAGATGTCAGGCACATTTCTCACATTTGAACTTGACATCTTTAATATAGGTCTAAAGAAGCTAGTCTGGGCAGATTAAGTCCCTTTTTTAAAAAAATTAATTTATTAGTTTATGTTTGGTTGCGTTGGGTCTTCAGTTGCTGCACGCGGGCTTTCTCTAGTTGTGGCAAGCCGGGGCTACTCTTCGTTGCGGTGAGTGGGCTTCTCATTGTGGTGGCTTCTCTTGTTGCGGAGCACAGGCTCTAGGTGCATGGGCTTCAGTAGTTGTGGCTCGCAGGCTCTAGAGCACAGGCTCAGTAGTTGTGGCGCATGGGCTTAGTTGCTCCGCGGCATGTGGGATCTTCCAGGACCAGGGCTCGAACCCGTTTCTCCTGCATTGGCAGGCGGATTCTTAACCACTGCACCACCAGGCAAGTCCCTAAGTCCCTTCTTTACCAAGTGGTCCAGTTGCCATGTGATACTGTCCAAAACAAGGAGTGGAATTCATGGGTTAGTTGCAGGTGCTGGTCAATGAAATAGCAGCACCAGTTCCCCATCAGTGAGCTCCTGTTTACTCTAATCCTGCCACATACATTTGACGCCTTTGGAAATGGGCTGAGCTCTGGCAGGGAGCCTTTTTCTCTTCCCCTGTAGCACCTGCCTGTCTCTTCCACCCATAGTGAAGGTTTGGTAATTTGTCTACTGTTTTTGAGGTTTAAGTCTCTGCTTCACATTCATGAGACCCCTGACTATTCTGGCATCTCCAGATCTGAAATTTTATGCCATTGAGTATTTAAAATCAGTTATTAAGGTCCTAGTTCTGCTGTCAGCTAGAAGATATCTCTGTACCTTCACTACATAGAATAAGTTTCTCCCCATATCTATGTACCATTGCCTAGCAATCAAGGGTCCCTGTTAAGGGGGGAGGTCTGGGTTGGGACGGGGGGAGATATGCCTGGCTCTACCCCGGGGGTAGCACTGTATTTATAGGACAACTCAGGTTGCCCCCAATTCATTTATCAACAGTTTTCTAGTCTAGTCCCCTATAATGTAATATTGGCGTCCAGTCCATCACTGTCCCAGCTTATAAGGAAGTTCTCAGCAGTTTAGTTCCAACAAGCTAAATGGATCAGGTTTCTTTTCAGGCCCCATCCCTACACAATTATGCAGGTTCCTTCTCTTCTGGTGGGCCCACAAGGGTTAAGGACTGTTGGATGGCAGGTATTTACAAGGAAAGGATCCCTGAGAGAGTTCCACTCCAGTAAGCTTGAGACAACAGATCCCTTTCCTGCCTCTCCAGTCCGCCCTTTCACCTGCTTGAAGGGCATCTACTTCTGTCTCTCCCTCCCCCCTCTCCCTCCCCCCCTCCCTCCCCCCCCACGTGTGAGTTACTGCTCTGACGACCTTCTCCCTCTTCCTCCATCTCAGTCTTGCATAGTCTTTTGGATTAGAAAAGCCAGCTCTCTTTGCTGCCTGTGAATATTACTGAACTGCATTAGACTGGTTTCTTTGAGGCTTCGTGCTTTAGTGAGGGCTGGCGAGAGGAAAATGGCCTATGTGGAATGACTGGGGGGAAAAGAGGAGGCAGGGCTTGCACAGAAAACAATTTAATACTTTGAAATGTAAGCCCACCATATGCCCTATAAAGTAGAATCTTTCACTCTGATTCTGAATAATTTAAACAGCATTATTTTGGCAGTTTAATTATGAGAATAATGGCTCGAGGTCGTTACATCAGTAGTTAAGGTGAGCTGGAAAGTAGCTTTTATCGTGGCCTAAAACATTCCTACCGAAACCACTGGAAAACATCAAGGGAAGAATCATTTATAATTTGTGACTTACCAGCTCTTATAATGAAAGTAGTAGACTTTTCTCTAGATTTGTGCCATGTACTGCCATTCAACTGAGTTTGGCTGGATGTTTTCCATTTAAATTGGTACAACTTATCTCTACAAATGATCATGTCTGACGTTGATTGAATATTCATTCTTTATCAGATCTGTGCTCTAAACTTTATACATGTATGTTATCTCCTAGAGTCTTCCAAACAACTCTGTGAGTTTATTTTATCTTGGTAGGTTGTAGAATTGCCAATTTATAGATAAGGAAATTGAACTTTAATTTTGCCCAGGGTCACACAGCTAAGTCAGTGGTGGGATTCAAACCAAGGTCTTTGCGATCCCAGAGCTTCTGCTCCTACCCCCACATCACACCTTCACTATAGAAATCATCCACAGGAAAACCAGAGTCCAGGCTGACTCTGGAAAGTTCCTGGCATCACCATAGCTAATTTGAGTCTGAACTCAGCTTGAGGACACTGGATGTATCAGATCAGAGGCCATGCTGAGATACCACCCTGGACTTGGAGAGATCCTCTGGAGTGGACAGATCCTTGAGGCATTAAGATGAAAATCCCTCTTTTGTGTTTATGTGCAAGTGTGTATGGGTGTTCAAGCAACGATGTCCCAGCAAACGGGCAGCTGATTCCATTCTTTTTTGTTTGTTTATTTAAAATACTTCAATTCTTTATTTTTGGGTAGGTAATATAGTCACATGAGTCAAGACCCAAACAGTATAAGGTCTTCCTTCCATCCCTTCGGCCCAGTTTGTACCCTGATCCCTTCCCCATGGATATCTTTTCAGAGTTCCTTGTATGCTAATATAAATAAATGGAAACTTATATTCTTATTCCTTTCTACCTTTTCTGTATAAAACATAGTCATTTAAAAATTCTGTCCTGGGCTTCCCTGGTGGCTCAGTGGTTAAGAATCCACCTGCCAATGCAGGGGACACAGGTTCGAGCCCTGGTCCAGGAAGATCCTACATGCTGCGGAGCAACTAAGCCTGTGCGCCACAACTACTGAGCCTGCACTCTAGAGCCCGCAAGCCACAACTACTGAAGCCTGCGCACTTAGAGCCTGTGCTCCACAACAAGAGAAGCCACTGCAGTGAGAAGCCTGCGCACCGCAACGAAGAGTAGCCCCCGCTCGCCGCAACTAGAGAAATCCTGTGGGCAGCAACAAAGACCCAACACAGCCAAAAATAATAAATAAATACAATAAATTTATTTAAAAAAAATTCTGTCCCTTCCTTTGCTTTTTTCACATAGACATTTATCTTGGATATTTTTCCATGTTAGCACACAGAAAGCTTCCTCATTCTTATTTACAATGGCATGGTGTTTCCTGGTGTTAGACATATCATCATTAACCAATCAGTCAATTTTTAATAGACATTTGGCTTGTTTCCAGTCTTTTGCTCTTATTGACTGATGCAATGAATAAGCTTGAATATATGTCATTGAGCATATGTGCATATATCTCTATAGGAGAAATTTCTGGAAGTAGGATTGCTGGCTTAAAAATATGCGTTTATAATTTTTTTACTGATAATGCCAAATTGCACCAAGGGTTATACTAATTTGCACTCCCACCAACAAGGTATGAGTTTCCCACAGTCCTTCCAACAGAGTGAACACATTTTTGGATTTTGGCCCATCTTTATTGATAAAAATTTTTGGGCTTTAGTCCATCCAATGCAATAAAATATTGTAGATTTCTTTTTTAAAACTTTTTTTAAAATTAATTAATTAATTAATTGTATTTTTGGCTGCGTTGAGTCTGTTGCTGCACGCGGGTTTTCTCTAGTTGTGGCGAGCGGGGGCTACTCTTTGTTGTGGTGCCCGGGCTTCTCACTGCGGTGGCTTCTCCTGTTGCAGAGCACGGGCTCTAGGCACATAGGCTTCAGTAGTTGAAGCACGCAGGCTCAGTAGTTGCGGCGCACGGGCTTAGTTGCTCTGTGGCATGTGGGATCTTCCTGGACCAGGGCTCGAACCCGTATCCCCTGCATTGGCAGGTTGATTCTCAACCACTGCGCCACCAGGGAAGCCCCGTACATTTCTTACTATGGTTAAAGTTAAGCAACTTTTCGTATGTTTAAGAGCCATTTGTATTTCCTTTTCTGTGAAATTTGCCCATTTTTTTCTTGGCTTATAGGTCTTTTTCTCATCAGTTTCTAGGAACTCTTAATATATGGGGAAGAGTAGCACTTGTCTGTATTTTAAATTGAACATATATTTTTTTTCTGTTTGTCATTTGGTTTTTTTCCTTTTTTCTTCTTGATTTTCATATGGTTAAATTTGTTAGTCTTCTCTTATGTCTTATGGATTTTAAGTCAAAGTTAAAAAGTGTTTCTCTACCCCAAAGTTATAAAAGTGTTCTCCCTGTTGTCATCTAGTACCTTCATGGTTCTTTTAAGTTTTTACTTAAATCTTTGATATATTGGAGTTTATCTTGGTTTATAGTATAAATTTTGGATCCAGCTTGTTTTTTGCAGTTGACTATCTAGTTGTACCACACCATTTACTCAGTAATTGCTGGTAATTCAGTGCCTACTGGTTTGAGTTGTCATCTTTATCATATACGATATGTCTTTAAAAAAATACATATATACTTTATATATGTATATTCTAAAATGTCTTTATCTTAGAATGCTAGAATAAAGTCTGAATTTTTCTGTTGCAGACCTAGAGGGTTTACTTTTTATTGTGGTAAAATATACATAATGTAAAATTTAACATTTTAACCATTTTTAAGTGTAAAGTTCAATGGCATTAAGTATGTTTGCATTTTTGTGCAACCGTCACCACCAGCTATCTCTAGAACTTTTCATCTTCTCACCATATGACTTGAAATCAAACCTACTATTCATTTTATGATGCACCATTCCTTTGTAAGGTGTGTGCTGTTTTCAGAGATGTTAAAATTTGGGAAAGTGTACATCTTAGAATTTATGAAATATGATACTAAAATCCCCAAAGTTTTTGGTGTGTTTCTGGATGTTCTGTTCTGTTCCATTGGTTTGCCTCTTCATGTGCTAGTGTCACACTGTTTCAATTACTGAAGATTTAGAATATCTTTTAATACATGATAGAGCTAGTTTTCCCTCATTGGTCTTCTTTTTCAAAAGACTTCTTTTTCCAGCTGTTTTTGTCATCAGTCCAGATAAACTAGGCAACTTCTCCTTGGCTCTTGTACATCTTCTTTTCCTCCCTCTCTCTACCTCTATTTCACTTAAATTATAAACACTTGAATATAGAAGATCTTCTTACGCCTGAAGGTCAGCTAAAAGTCTGGATCAGGGTATCTTTTCTGAGAGTTTGTCATCTTGACTTTCTTCTGGGTTTTTACTTCAACATTGCCATGGGAGGTACAGTCCATTCCTGACCTATATTGTTTCCATAAAGGGAGATAGATGCTCCTATGACAGTTCTTAGAATCACCTACTCCTTTTGCATCTCGTACATAGAACATCAGCTTTTTGAGTGAATTAAGCATTGTCCTTATGATGAAAAGTCTTAAATGTTTGCAACGGCATCAGGGTTTAATGTGATTCACTAATGCATTTACCTTCAGTAAGTTTGTTGTTTTGCCAGTTATTCATATTAAATTTTTAACATTTTTAATATTGTATTACTAGAAACTTGGCTTTATTTGCATCCATAGATCATAAACACATCTCTTTTTTGTTTTACTGAAGAACCCATTGTAAGGGCGAGTAAATCCTGTGGAAAATGGCCTTCAGTGATCTTACATCGAGGACCGTGCGTCTTTACGGTAATTGGATCAAAGATGCTGGTAAGTAACCAAATTTCTTAACTATGGCTCATCCTTCTTTTTCCTGTCAGATTCCCATATTTAATAGGATTTCATTGAAACAGAACGAGAGACTTTGCAACTTAACACTCCCTCACTGACACCCCACATATTGATTTTTATTAGTAGTTAATGAAGAAGTGTCAAAGATTTCACTGAAGATATGTACAAAGATAGAGGTACACAGGTGACGTTCATTACAATGTTTATAATAGTGAAGATAGCTTTAATATCCAAGGAAGGGAACTGGTTAATAAATGATGGTACATTCCAACTCAGTAGCCATTAGAAGTGATTTTGGAGGCACGGAGCTCTTAGGCTTGATTCTGCCCTAATGCTCCTAAGGGAAATAACAGTTACTGCCAACAATGGCTCTGTCCAGGATGACTCTTGAGTGGGAAGGGCCACAGCCCCCAGGGGCGTATCAGAAAGGATGGGGAGCATTTCCTAGGGTAACCCCTGAGTAATTCTAGAATGCCCAGAGTAATTCTCCCCTTGCCCATTAAAAAAGTAAAAATCAATGTTGTTGAAGAACATTTCATGCCATAGCAAGAAGTTTAAAATACATTAAATGAAAGCAGCTTATAAAACACCACATGTATTTTTTTTGTGAGGGTTAGCAGTTATCTCTGTGTGGTAGGATTATGGGTAATTTCTATTTCCTTATCTATGTCTGTCTAGATGTTTTTAAAACAAATGCGTGTTGCTTTTATAACTACTATGAAATGTGTTAATAATATAACAAAGGTAAATTTTAAAAAAATAGACAGGAATCAGCACGTTTTAGAGCTGAGATGGACTTAGGTATCATGAAAGCTACCTCCTCATGTTAGAGTTGGAGAAACTGAGGCCCAGAGATGTGACCTTCCCAACATCATGGTCAGTTGTTAGCAGAAAAGATTAGAACCTATGTTCCCTGATTAGGATTAGTATTCTGACATCACACATTTGAATTACTTTCCACATATTCACCACCATCACCACTTCAGATTAGTTCTTATCCATCAATTAGAAATCACATGTTTACCAAATTCAGGAGGAAAAGTGTCACCTCTTTATACCTACCACAATTGAAATTATATTCCAATTTACACTGATTTCAGCAAAGATACACTGTTTCATGATTGCTGTCTTTCTCAGTAGACTACTGAAGACCAATCTTATTTCACTGAAAAAGGTCCTAACAGTTTTGCCCCTGAAGAATGCCAAGGACCTGAAAGAGATCCCGTAAATAAAGAAGCTTCACTCTGGTGAATGGAGAGTTAAGGGAATTTTTATATTTTCTCATTTTTTTTCTTAGTTTTTCAACTTATGTAATGGTGCAGAGAATTATAGGTTTCTTTAGAGGTCATCTTTCTCTGAAGGTTTACAGTAGTTCTCATAAACTCAGTAATTTAAAAACTAATTTTTTTGTTTTGTTCTAATGGTTTTTATTTATTTATGTTTAAAAATATGAATATTTTAATTTCTTTTCAAAGTAGAGGTATAACTTGCTACCTGAAGTCTCACGATTTAACCTTGAAAACCAAATAGATTTGGGTACATTTTTTAAAATAGACCTGTTTGGAAGAATAGATCCCTTGCTATCCAACTCTTGCTATTAACTATCCCAATTGCAGGAACCCAAGAGATTCAGGTAATCAATATCCTAACTCAAGAGCCAAATAGATTTAGACGATGATGAGTATCTATAATAGTGCTAGAAGTATAAAATGTTTTAAGATGAACTACTTATGAATTCCACTTCCACTTTTATTCATGGGTCAACCCTTTATTTTTATTAGGAATACTTACATTGGAAAGCCCAGTAATATTAGGTCAGAAAAAGGAACGACAAAGGGGTGGAGGTGGTTAGGGAGAGGCAAGGAGAACCCTGGAAGCAGTGTTGCAAACAGTGCAGGGAGGAGGAGAGAGAGGCAGGTGATGCTACCAATCTGAAGCTAAGCTAATTTAAAGTCTTGAGAGAAGAGGGAGGGTAGGGATGTGTAGTGAGAAGACCTAGATTTAAGTTCTGACACTACTGTGAACCAGCTAGGTGATCTTGAACAAAGTATTTATTGTCTGTGGGTTTCAGTTTCTTTGTTAGCAAAACAGAGATGAGAATGGTATCCACCAGCTACCAGACAATAGGCATGAACATGCTCTGTTGTTTGGGAAATATCCCAACACAACCGGTGGTGGTGGTTGATGACTGATAGAGCATTTCCATCTTCAGACACGTTTAATATAGCATATCATTTTTTAAAAAAGTTTCTTCACATTTTCTTTTCCTGTCAAAATCTAGAAGGGTTAGAATATTTTGTGTTGAGATTTATAACTTTATGAGAACACTCTCGCGTGTAACAGGAGAGGTTTTTTGCTTCTGCTTAGTGTGGTATCGATCTCTGAGAGCCATTAGGAATCATTTCTGGCCATCTTAGTCCAGTTTTACTTTGCCTGCCCTCTGAAGGTCTGAGCCCATGATCAAGTGCCAAGAATTTCAAGCGTATTCTTGGCTTTGGCCCTAATCCTGAGTAGGCTTCAGAAAACTTAATGATATTCATTGGATTTCTGATTGCTAGAGAAGTGGGGGTCATGCATAGTTATTTCATGTGGAAAATTCCACAGCTACAGAATTTTAAAACGGTTTAATGAATACTTAAGCTATAAGAGGGTTTATTGTGATTCTTAGATATGAGATGTCAAACCTTGAAACAATGCTATAACTTTTTTTTTTTTTTTTGCGGTATGCGGACCTCTCACTGTTGTGGCCTCTCCCGTTGCGGAGCACAGGCTCCGGACGTGCAGGCTCAGCGGCCATGGCTCACGGGCCCAGCTGCTCTGTGGCATGTGGGATCTTCCCGGACCGGGGCACGAACCCGTGTCCCCTGCATCGGCAGGTGGACTCTCAACCACTGTGCCACCAGGGAAGCCCTGTAACATTTTTAATGTTTGAAAAGCAACTTTCCTTGCCTTTGAATAATAATGATGATGACTTTTCAGACATAGTTGTGATTTTTTTGCAAGAAGACGATGTCTGAGTAAGATTTGCTGCCACTCTGAACCTTTAGTACTTCACAAAGTATGAGAGGTACATGTTTGCTTTTCCTTCCAGCTTCTTCATCTTATTGGTGCTTAGACTTTTAAAAGGGTGTACTCTTTGAGCTAGTACATGCTACTTAAGAAGCGAACACACTCTTAAAAGTAGTTGGTGGAAAAGTTCATTAACATTCTATGTATGTGGCCCTTGTACTCTCCTGTACTCTCTCTCTTTAGAACGCTCTTAGAAAAGCACTATCGGGCTAGTAATAAGTCAGAACTTTGGTAATCACTGGGTCATGGGCTCTCAGACAGCCTGCCCTCCCATCCTCTGCCTTTATCTTGGTTCTGCTCATAACACTTAAGCCCAACTCCGATGCTAAATACAAGGTACATGAAACTCTCCCTCCCTCTCTAGGGAAAACAGAGCTCACTTGACCCCTGATCATTTTGTAGTTTGTGGGATCACAGACTGAGGCAGAATTAACTTTAAACATTGTCGAGCAGCCCCCTCTACAACCCCCTCATGGAGTCACCAGCCACACCTGGCTTGTAGACATCTCATCACCAGGAACCTCCTGCCTCACATAGAAGTGGGCTCCCTGTTCAGAAAGGTATCACTGTTGCCGAGAGAGAAGGCAGGAAAAGTGAGCAGTCCTCAGAGTCGTGGACATATTAAGACTTTGAATTTTGTTTGCTCAGCAGGGAGAGCTAATTTAAGCAGAGGAATAATCTGAGCAAAGCTTTACTTCTAGAAAGTGAATTTGGCAGTTGTATAGAGACAAGACATAGCAGATTGGGTCAGGAGGCAGGGACATCACATAAAAGATTATTGCAGAGCACCTAGTGAAGAGCACTGAGGACCTCAGTGTAGGTGAAGGGAGCACTGAAGCCCTGGTTTATAACGTTGATGGTTCATCACGGTCACGTTGACAGCTTTTTGCAACATACAGATGCCTGGGACCCATGCCGAGTCTTTTTTTTTTTTTTTTTTGCTATCTGGTTTATAAATATTCCAGAGGTGATTCTGCTGTGCTGACAAAACTGAGATCTGCTGAAATAATAGTAGCCATGCTTACTGAGCAACTTGAGGTTGTGCCAGGCTCTTTACTTAAAATAACTCACTAAATCCTCTCTGAGCTACATGCTGTTTTATGCCCAATTTACAGATGAGGAAACTAAGCACAGAGAAGTTAAGTCGGTGGCCCCAGGTCACATAACAAGTCAGTTATGTGAGAGCCAGGATCAGAGCGCAGACTGAAATAGGATGAAAAGGCTTGGTGTTTTGTTTTGTTATTTGCTTTGAAAATAATATGAAATTAAATTAGCTAGCTTTTCCTAAAAGATAAGATTTAAAAAAAAATCTGTAGAACTGGAAAGTCACACTCAGGATTCTTAAAAAAAGGTGTGTGCTTAAAATGTTAAATTACAGGAAAAATGATTTATTTAAATCATTTTTAAATAAAATGAGCCAGACCAGCATGCGTTTCCTGGCTTTTTGTTTCTCCTACTGCTACCAGCAGAAGAACAGAAATATGATGTCATTTGATACCCGCGTACCACCCCTTCCCCCTCCCCTGCCACCACTGAGCTAATGAAAGAGTACAGTAAAATATTTCTAATTCAGGAATTCCTTTGCTGACAAAAACAAAAGCCAAAAAAACTAGTTTTCAATCATGCCCGTGATGTCCATTAATAACAGAAACATTTAAAATTCCTTATAAAGAAAAAGAAAAAAATAAAAATCACCCATATTGTCCCCATCCAAAGGTGATAATGTTAACATTCTTCCAGAAGCCTTCTTTTAGTATTGGTTTTAAGTCTTTATTTCATTGGAGATAAAAACTAGACATATTAATATGGTTTATGATGTTCATATATTTAAGGTTTGGATTACCCACTGATGGAAAAAAATCCGTCATTTATAAATTTATTTTGGCAAAGGGCTATCTTTCCTAAACGGTGCTCCACAGAATGTTAGTTCCACAAGGTGTTAAATAGTATTCTACAAAAAATCAGGGCTCCATGGCCAAGTAAGTTTGGGGAATGCTGCATACCACCATTCTCATCTTGGCAATTCACAACAAACATGAAGCACTAAGAAATCATGCAGAAAGGCACTTGTTTGTTTAACCTAGCATTTCTAGTAGCCTTTCTCCACTTTTTGTGGAAAGACTTTAAATAGCTTTCTTATATTGCATAGTTTGGGACATGCTTGGATAGGATACACGGTAAGGCACAAACTCATTTTTCTCCCAAGTAGTCAGTTTTCCTATTTACTGAATCGTCTCTCCCTTCCTGCTTGCTTATGAGGCTTTCTTTATCGTACATTAAATTCCTAAATATCTTGGGGTCCCTCCTAGAGCTGACTTTTGGCTTATGTATTATTTCGAGATAAGGCATCTGTCAGTATTTTTGAGGGAAGCCCATTTGAGTATAGGATAAATCACCTTTAATAGCTACAGCCATGCCCTGGTATATCTGAGTATCAAATGTGAACTTTCCAGCAATAAAATTGAGACCAAGTAAGTCATCAGGTGTGGAGTCTATTGAAGAAATGTTTGCATTGGGTAGGAAGTCAGACTCGAAGGGATATTCAACGTTTTTTTGGTGATTGGCCACATCATTAGCAGTTTCAGTGGGCAAGGGCTGTATTCCCCCCACCCTTTGTCCCAATTAACAAGAATGATGTTGATTCTTGATTAACCTAAGGTTAGTCAAGACTCGATTTTGAGTCAGAGGTACTTGGAAACTTGTCCATACATATTTTCCTTTACAATATTCTGGCTTCATGAGGCAATTTAGTAAAATTACACCCGAACTATTTAAGATTATAGAATTAATCACATTTCATCTTGAGTTGCAAGTTTTAATTGATCTAATTCTCATGGCCTGGAACTAGCAGGGACCACATGAATTTCTTTTTTACATGGTTGTGAGGCTAGTACTTTTTTGTTTGTTTTTGTTTAAAATATCAGATTGGTTAGCCCACATTTTGGACACCTAGAACCCACATTTTAGATACTTAAATGATGCTAAATCCCCTTTCAATTGTATGATACAGTATACAGAAAACTTTCCCCCAGTTTTCTTGGGGAAAGAAGAAAGTTGAGAAAAAGCAAAACCAAACATATTTATATATATAAAAGCATGTCTGGATGGAGAAACTCTAACATGTTACTGGTGGTTATAGACAGATGATAAAAGTTTGCTGGGTGTCTTCTGTTCTCCAGATTCAACTGTGTACCCCTGGTAGAATGACCAGGATGAACTACATCCATGGACTTGCTCCCCTGCCCTCTGGTTTCTGGTTGAGTTCGGCGACTGGAGAGAGAGGGAGGAGGGTGAGGCTGGGGTATTGATTTCCCTGGCCCCTTATTTGCAGGTTTGCTGTGCGGGCTGAATCCCTCAACTGAAGGTCACAGCTCCTCACCAGAAGGGCTTCTCCATATGGCTCTCTCCTGGGTTCTGGTAACCACTACCTCCTTTTGCCCTTTGAGCCTCACTGTTTCAAGCTCCATCACAATTCCTGGTGATTTCCCTTGGCACATCCTAAAAATAGCAGCGATCATTGACCAAATAGTCCACCGTCAGTGTTAGGATCTAGGTGCTCACTTAAATGCTGGTTCCTGTCAGTTATCTCTTGGCTAAATGGATGTGCACTTACACCTTGTTTTTCTCTTAGATCCAAGAGTTGAAGACTGGCTCCTCATGTCCTCACCTCTGCCACAAACTGTCATCCTGGGACTCTATGTCTATTTTGTCACATCCCTGGGACCAAAGCTCATGGAGAATCGAAAGCCCTTTGAACTCAAGAAAGCGATGATAACGTACAATTTTTTCATAGTACTCTTTTCTGTGTATATGTGTTATGAGGCAAGTGTCTTCAGTATTCCTAATGGGAGAATTTTGCCTGAGTCTTTATGTTTGTCTGTCATGATGTTTCTTGTTATGACTGTAAGGGTAACTCTCCAAAATTTAAGAAATTTCAGAAACTTAGCTCACTAGAGTAGGTGTTTGTCAAAGAATTGTTATATATAGACCAGATATTGAACTCCTTAGAGGATCTCAGTATAGTCTGCCTCACAGGTGGTGAGAAAAATTAAGTCCAGGGACTTGCATGCAGTTAGCCATAAAAGATGATTGAATGAGTCCATAAATATTAAATTTTAAGGAAACTCAGAGTTGGAGAAATTAGATAACTTACCCAAAGTAGTGTAGCTGGTAAGTGGAGGACTGATATTTGAATCCAGGTCGGTCTGACATCAGAGCTCATCCTGACTCTAATGAGTTGACATCATCATGGTAGCAGCTTTGGGTTCTGCATGCCCTGATGACCTGTTAGGTGGTAGACTGTTTGGTTTGATTTAGCTGGGCTTTGTGGGGTACAGAGAACTTAGACTCATACAAAGCAGTAGGTGAGGGAAGCTGTCCCTTAACTGTCAATAAGAGAGGTGGAGAACTTCTAGGACCCGAAAGCAGACTCATGAATGCTCTCTCTCCCCTCTGCTGATTACAAGTCTCAGCCACCCTCCCTTACCTGCTTTTCTGGGATTTCTTGCTTCTCTTCCAATGCTGGCTGGCTTCCTCATCCTATTCTCCTTACTTACTTCCTCTGCAGCATAGCCTATACTTCCTCACAGCTGAGTCCCAGGAGGGCCTTGCATGACCTCTCCAGCCTCTCTAGACACCATGGCCTCTGCACATGCATCCTTCCAACCTGATTCCTGCCACGGATCCACCTGATCAGATCACCTTAAATCTGCTCTGGCCTCATTTCTCACAGCCTTCCTGAAGTCTGGACTTCCTTTGCTGCCTTCTACTTTATTTCCAAAATTAACTCACAGGTCACCTTACTCTCCTTTCTGGAGCATAAGCAACTGAAAGGGAAGGAGTAATAGAATAGAGCTAGGGAGCAGAAAAAATACATGCTTTGGGCAAGTTATCAGAGATAGGATATCGCCTACTATAGGACAGTGCTAAGACAGACCTGGAAGCCAGGAGACCAGGGACTAGTTAGTCCCAGCTGCACTACTAACTAGCTACCTGATTTTGAACTAGTCATTTAAATTCTCTGGGCCTCACTTCTCTCATTTTATAGAGTCAGGATTGACCTTGTCTCTCAGATCCCTTTATGCTCTGTGTCTGGTTGTACCATTGAATGTGATGTCCCCAAATATATTTCTCTGGAAGGAATCCAGTTATAATCAGTAAGTTTTGTTTTCTATTTTAGCAATTACACCATAAAAGGTTTGAGAATATCTGAATCTGAGAGTTTCTATTTCCCATTAACCAGTAATACTAGAGTAACTTATATGCAGTTTGGGGGTTTTTACCTGCCAAATATAAATTATTACTCTTCCTTTGTGAAAGCCTAAAATATAGACATATATGTCAAAAGCTCTGCAGGCTTTTGGAATGTTCTTAAACTTAATATCAGGAAAGCATTAAGTTCTACTTTCTGTTTAAACAAAGACTTTTGACAGCTGAGCAGCACGTCACCTCCAGGACACATTCAAGCACATGGTTTATTGGGTGGGGCATGATTACATTTGCTCTACAGAGTGAACCCCTCTACTAGGGATGTTAGGGTAAATATGAGTAAGGTGAGAGAAGTACATCAGACTAAAGGAACCCACATGCCTCATTTTATAGTGATGGTTTGAGTGTGCTAGTTACTTGGCACCAGTCAAGAAATAAAGAGAGACCAGTGAAGACCCTGCAGAAGGCTACATCCCACAGCTTCTCCTATTTGGTGCAGCACTTGTTTGGCATAGGGTAGCATGGGGAATCAGTCATCCCCATTTGAGTGGATGGACTTAGAGTGTTACTTGCATCAGTCAGAAGTGAGTCCAAGTGCAAAAGAATAGGAAGATGCTCACTGACAGATCAGGATTTTGTAAAACAGATTTAACTATTTCTGTACCACATTCCCTTGTTCCTTTGAGAAAATTCATTGACTTGTTTTTGTAAGATACTTTTCTCACCCATGATATATGTCTTATACTTTTCTGAATCTTAATTCTCAAGACTTCATAATTTACCAAGTTAATAGTGTGATTAATTTATATTACAAATCAAGCTAGGAGCTAGTATCAATCAAAAAAGATAGTGTTTTTAAATACCACGGTCTAAGGAGTTTTTCTTTCTCCTTCGTTTCTTTTCTTTTTACCATTAAAATGTCATTCTGATTATGCCTCATAAACTTTTGCCTTTAGAAGTTAATTTACTGTAAAGTTGTCATTTCAGCTTTAACAGTAATTAAAAGTGCAAACTTGTAATGTAATAGAAAATGATATAATCCTTATGCTGAGAAGGAAGACATCCTCGGGAAGATGTTGGCATTCGTGAGAATAGGACTCCAGAGAAGAACTGGTCATATTGTCAGAACACTAAATTAAGCCAACCATTTAATATAAATGTTACTTTTCAATCAGGTACTGCTTTAAAAGACCTTCCCACTGTCAGACTGAAAGAAGGTCAATGTAATCTTTGAGTTAAGGTCCAGATTTATCAACAATAGGCTTTTTCTTCTCACCACTAGCCTAAGGTCACTTCGTGGGTGTGTTGGAATTAAGGCTTGCCAGGCTGCACTTTCTTGTTAGTATTTTCATCCCTTACTTGTCATGTCAATCCAAAGCAAAACTAATACGTGAGTCTTGTATTTGGTCGATCTTGATTTAAAAGCTGTGGACCATCACTTCACATTACATCTACTATAGCCGAGACAGGAAAAACCCAGTTGATGCAGCAGCCATCGGATGAGTACATTGAGAAAGTTGCTTTGCTCATTTATTTGTTGACTAATTGCAAAGGCTGGAACTTGTCAGAAAAGACTGATTTCAGACTTAGTCACCCCTTTGAGAGTACACAGACATATGCACAAGCACATAGAGATGTACATAAGGTCAAACACTTATCGGTATTTGCTGTTCAAACAAAACATTCCTAGTATTTTGTTCTCCACTATATTAGAATAATCATCCCAAGAAATAGGTATTTTAGTTAGTACGCAGTTTATACAAATGTGACTTTACAATTTTGAAAACCTTTTTTTTAACATCTTTATTGGAGTATAATTGCTTTACAATGGTGTGTTAGTTTCTGCTTTATAACAAAGTGAATCAGTTTGAAAACTCTTGATGCTTTGATATCAAGCGAGTTCCTGGTTTGTAATTGTTCTAGCCCGCCTTTCCTTCTGCACTGACTGCTGACTCAGCTGAGAATGTAATGAAGAGACATACTCAAAACTACCTTCATTGTAGCCGTTGAGCAAATATTTCCTTCTTTAATATGCATGTGCTCTCTTGCAGTTTGTGATGTCTGGCTGGGGTACAGGTTATTCCTTTCGATGTGAAATTGTTGACTATTCACGCTCACCTACAGCATTGAGGGTAAGTTTCTTTTTGGAAAAACTTGTACCACAAAATCAACGTTAAAACTTTTTGGACTCTATTTGTAAACACTGAATGTGAAATCAGAATGGGTAAATGACTCAATTATCAGAATATATGTGTTGACAGAAAAAGCTAAAAATTACAAGAAAAAAATCAAAGAAATTCAGGTGTGTAATTTTCTGTAAAATGAAAACTGGTGCTTTTCTTTTTGAATTTCTTGGATTTAAAAGTAAATTTATGTCTGGTTCCTCAAAAAACAGAATTACCATATGATCCGACAATTCTACTTCTGGGTATGTACCTAGAAGAATTGAAAGCTGGGATTCAAAGAGATATTTGTACGCCAGTGTTCATAGCATTCTTCACATTAGCCAAAAGATGGAAGCAACCCACATGTCCATCAGCGGATGAATGGATAAACAAATAGTGGTATATACATACAACGGAATATTTTTCAGCCTTAACAAGGAAGGAAGTTCTGACAACTGCTACAATGTGGTTGAGCCTTGAGGACATTATGCTAAGTGAAATAATCTAGGTACAAAGGGACAAACAAATACTGCATGATTCTGTTATAGAGGTACACAGAGTAATCAGATTCAGAAATAGGAAGTCAAATGGTAGTTGTCAGGGGCGATTCACCAACGAGGACTTACTGTTTAATGGATACAGAGTCTCAGTCCTATAGGAGGAAAAGAGTTCTGTGAATAGATGGTGGTGATGGTTGCACAAGAATGTGAATGTACTTAATGCTACCAAACTGTACACTCTAAAATGGTTGGGCTTCCCTGGTGGCGCAGTGGTTGAGAGTCCGCCTGCCGGTGCAGGGGACACGGGTTCGTGCCCCGGTCGGGGAAGATCCCACATGCCGCGGAGCGGCTGGGCCCATGCGCCATGGCCGCTAAGCCTGGGCGTCCGGAGCCTGTGCTCCGCAATGGGAGAGGCCACAACAGTGACAGGCCCGCGTACCGCAAAAAAATAAAAAATAAAAACAATAAAATGGTTAAGATCGTAAATTTTATGTAATGTGAATATTGCCAAAATTAGAAAAAATAAAATTTTCTTCCATGTAAAAATAAATAAATAAATTCATATCTATGTGTGTTTCTGCAGATGGCACGCACCTGCTGGCTTTATTACTTCTCCAAATTTATTGAGCTCTTAGATACTGTGAGTATATAATCACCACATTTGGTAAATGTTTGATGTTTCAATGAAAACAATAAGCTGTGAGTGTACAGTTGTCTTATAACTTTGGTTATCTCTCTTCCTCAGGCAAACCTCATATTATCTTTTACTTTTTATTATCAGTTATTTTAGAGAAGAGGATAAACTTATTTTTCAGTCTTTTGCAAATGCCAAAAGATTTTTCTTATATATCTACCACCTGGTTAAGATAAGAATGTAACTAACACATATACTACAAAGCTACGTCTCTATATAGATGGATGACAGTTGTTTTGTGAAGTAAGTTCAAGAAGCAAAGAGCAGAGAATATGTTGCCTTTGGTTCTTTATAACAAAGCACTGTGTCATCCATATTCCTTTAAGAGGATAAATGCTTCAAAATTCATAAACTTACACTAGAATGTTAGATTATCCCTGGAATATCAGTAATTTTGGTAACATCAAAACTATTTCCATCTGCCTTTCTGAAGTCCATGTTTACTGGTCTTCTCCCTTCCTGAGTATCAACTCTGACTTTGAGTGACTAGGCCTGGGAAAAGCAAGTGCCATGGATTAGGATCCATGATGAGAGGAGAAAGCCATGCACCTTTATTTCCAGAAACAAAGGAAAGCTGGCTATTTATTTTATCTTTGTGGCATGTGGATCTTATTTATCTGGAATCAGTTCGGGGCCTAAGACTGACACGTGTTTTCTCTCTTCAGAAAATATACCATTACATTTCTGGTAGAAAATTTCAACATGCTTTACCTTCTCAGCTGGCTACACATAATGTTAGAATTAGAAAGGAGAATTTAGTGAGTGTAGAATCCAGTGGTTCTCAAACTTTAGCATGCATTAGATTCACATGGAGGACTTATTAAAAACACGTGTGCTTGGATCCCACCCTCAGAATTTCTGATTCAGTACGTGTTCGATGGGGCTCAAGAATTTGCATTTCTCTCAAGTTCTCAAGTGCTGTTATTGCTGTTGGTCCAGGGTCCACACTTCAAGAACCCCTGCTGTAGTCCAGTGGTTCTCAACTGCTGTGGTGCTGGAGACCTAACTGCGTTAGAAAACAAAAACCTGGGCCCTGCCCCCAGAGATTTGGTGTCAGATGGTCTGGAGTTAGAGACCAGGCATGGTTATTTAAAAACAAAAAACAGACCTTCTTGGTCATTGTAATATGCAGGCAGGGTTGAGAACCATTGACCTAGCCTGGAGCACTAAATCTGAAGAGAAATGGAAGCCAGAAAGTTACAAGACTTGTCCAGAGGAACGCCACTACTGACTAGGACTAGGACCCCAGATTGCTGGTTTATGGCTTTTTCTGTTGCACCGTGTTGCCTTCCTCCACGTGCATAAGCAAAAGCATTTTGACTTCATTGTTCCTGCTTTGCATGTTCTCAGTTTCAGCTTCCATAAGGAAACTTGCTGCTCTGTGTTCTTCCCTGAACCACATTTCTCAACTACTCTTAGGAATGCTTTTGTTTCTGCTACTCTGTTTAGTCCTGTACTTAGAAGTCTAACTCATCACTGGTCTTCTGCATTTTGAATATTTTTGAACATTTAATTCTGCTTTTGAATATTGTTTTGAACGCCCCCTCCACAAAGCCTTCCTATTCTACCTCTTTGTTTGTCGTTTCTGTAAACCACTGGATACATTCAATCTGGATGGTGCCTTTGTTGCCCTTCTCATTTTTCCTAAGCTGCTTTGCTTTCTTTTCCACCCTACTTCCCCAATTAACTCTTCAAGTATTTCCCTCTTCCTCTTTCTTTAATAATAATTTGCTAACTTCTGATTTGCTACAAGTCCTCTTTTAGTTTGCTTAATCCCTTATCTAACTTGGTAGGATGTGTTAGTTAGGGAGCAGTGTAGAAATTCAGTCCTAGGACTTAAAAGTCTGCTTCCCCATATATTTCAAAATCCACGTGGGTTTTTTTTTTTAACCAATAACATTTTTTCAATAATTTTTGGTCATATTCTTCACTTTATATCTTTGATTTTTAAATCTTCATTCAATATCTTTTCACCTTTTTATTGATTCTTGCATGACTAGGCATCGTACCTAAGTTCTCTCATACTTATTAGCTTTTGAGCTGCCTCTTGGAGAATCAGCTGCTTCTGTAGGCATTCTGTAAGGCAACTCTTTCAAAACACATTACAACATGGAATAGTTCGCATTTTGCCAATAGTTTTGTAACACTAGATAAATTATTGCATGATTTTATATGAACTTGATTTTCTTTAAATTATTTCAGATCTTTTTTGTTCTGCGTAAGAAAAATAGTCAAGTGACTTTCCTGCATGTCTTCCATCATACCATCATGCCATGGACCTGGTGGTTTGGAGTCAAATTTGCCGCAGGTAGCCAAGGGAGAGTTGGGATCTTGTGTTATAATTGATTACGTTTCTGTATGCTATAAGCATAAATTCTGTCCTTAAACGTGATTTAAAAGAATCTCAAAACATCAAAGAATCACTTTGATCAAACTTCTGACTTTCATTAATTATCTGAAACATAAACATAGGACTCCTAACTAGATCTCCCCTCCACCCCCCAATACTCTTTAATGTGTAAGACCTTTGGGTATAGTCTTCTACACATATCCTTTAGTTGTTTTGTTTGGATTTTATTCTTTTCCTATATAGTTCTATAACTATTTTTAAATAAATCATTAACAAACAAATAAAATGGCAAAATCCTTGTTTTATAGGAATATAGTTAGATAACTTATTCCTTGTGTGTTTCCAGGAAGTTAGAATGTTTGTCTCAAGTTCCATGTCTTCTTTGCTTTCAAATTTCCAAAAACGGATACACATCCCAGTCCCTAACAGCTCTGTAAAGATGTGTCAAATTGCAGTTTTCCACCTTCCCTAAACATCCTACCATAATAAAGGATGTTTTGATATTGTTTTTTAGGTCAAAAATAGTTTAACTCAAAAGCTTGGCAAACAGGTTCTTTAGTTGGTTTTGATTTTATGCTTCTCAACATCTAGAATATGAGAAAACAGAAAGGTAAGTAATTTTACCTATCATAAATTTTTTAATGAGTGATATCCTGAAGGATATAGTCTTACTAGCAAAAGTTGTTTGGGGGATTTATGTATGCTAGTTTCTTCAATTTAAGAAGTCTTCATGTAAGCCTGCAGCCCATACTAGACAAAGCTTTAACACTTCTGTGAAGAGCTCACCTCTATTGGGTATTCTGACTTGGTAAGACTAAAAGGAAAGAGAAACCACAATTGAGGAACTCCTGTTTGAGTTTTAGACTCTTTTGGCATGGGGAAAAATTCTGCATGTCTCAGAGCATGAGGGGACATGGATAAGCCAGTGGCTAGAAGAAGATGGCAGAACCTAGGGGAGCTGGAAGGGCTGTCCCTACCTTGGCCTAAGGGCATCAGATTTTCCAGCATGTAAAGTAGCTCCTTGCCCAAAATTGGCATTTATCTGTTGAGGATGTTTTTTTAAAGGAAATGTAGTTGTTTTTCTTATAATGTATATGTGTTAATTTAAAAATTTAACTCACATTATAACAAGATAGTCTGATCTGTGTCCATTTTACAAATTGAAGGTAGATATATTATTTAATCTCCATTATTTTTCTTTATTTTCTGTGTTTTTATTTTCTCTCACATGTATATTGTGCCTCTCAGTTCTTTCTACAGTGATATTTCTTAACACTATTTTTTTGGTGAAAATTAGAAAATACCTAAACATCCAGTAATAGAATGGTTATGATGTCTTGTGTTTATAATCATGAAATGCAAATGATATTGAAAGACATTTAGCTCAAACTTTTGTTAAGAAGCTTGGCTCCTAAATTATCAGAAATAGATGACTATTCTTACTATTCTGTTTTTAAAGTATGCTAGACAAGGTGTTTTCACTCCCTTAGAACTCACTTATTCAGATTTCTTCCCTGAGACCAGATTATTCTATTATAACGCTGAAAAATAAATATAGATTTAAAATATATAGGAAGACAATACCCCAAAAACAATGATTTAGAGAAATCGACACAAAAGTGGTCTCCCTCTCCTTCTTTATCCATCTCTGCATTTTCTATTTTTTCTAGTTTGAATATCTGTTGGTTCTATAATGGGAAAAAATAAATTTTATTTAAGAATAGAGTTGAGCATTTTTCTAGTTTCTCTCTTTGAGTCCACTGATAGTCTAGTTTCCATTTAAAAAACAAGCAATGCTTTCAATAATGAACATTTAAACATATAATATTCCTCAATTTTTCAATGTTACCATGTACATTAAGCACTTTGTAGTGGATTCATTGTCCACACCTCAATTCCCCTTCTGCTTTACAAAATGTAAGTGGTAGAAAATAATGTTTTCTTCTCTCTCATATGTTCCATGAGTTGGCACTTCTGCTCAGTCTCATGTGTGGAACCTAGTAAACACTTGTACAGCACACCTGATATCTATTCAGTGACAAGCACAGCAACAAGAGCTGAGGTATTCCCAGAAGTGTGGTGTGGCATTGGCTTTCATTCCTCGAATAAAACTGTCCAGTTTAAACTGTCCTTTCAAAAACTTGAGCACAGCTGATCTCTATCTAGTATTTAATTTCCTGTTTGCCTATTGTACTCCTCCCTGGGATAATAGCAATCCACCTTTTCTTTTGAATGTGATGAAAATATTTCTGAGGCAGGTTTTTATATTAATTATGTATATACTCCCTCCCAGAGATATGGAAAGTTGTGATAATTACCCAGGTGGTTCCTTTATTTTTTTCCAAACCAAAGGAGTAAAATGTGATGGTACTAATTATAATTCATCCTGAGATGTTTGCTTTTCAGAACTATTATAAAGAAGAAAACAAGCTTAGAAAATACTTTATTAGAAAAGCCTTCCAAAGAAGATATGAAAAGCATTACTAATTAAAATGTGATTTTTTGGTGAACAAACATTAAAAAAACTTCTCAGAGAATAATCATTACTAGAGAAAATAAGCAAGTTAATTTGATTTGATAGCTTATTTTGATCAGTAACCCTTACTGAACACTCTTAGCTATACTAGTGCTTTGTTAAATTCCTGTCCGTAGGATCCTCATTTTAGGACATTTAAATGGTGAAAGTTTCTGAGTGGAAAATAGAACTCTTCTACCAAAAAATGGGAAAGGTGTCTTAGTGAGAAAGGCTCAGTCTAATGTAGTTCATTATCAAGCATGAAATAGATTCCCTGTGTATATGTAATTGTGAGACAAATGGACTTGAGAGGTATTTGACTTGTCCCCATGTTAAGCAGCTTGACTCCTAATCTATTCTATTTTTAAATTAGCCTAGAAAAGTTGTTTTCATACCATACTAATTTATTTATTCACGTTTCTTTTGGGAAATAAGACGAATCCAAATGTAAATAATAAAAGCTGGAAGGTTGTTAATAAGCTTCATTAATTCAGTTTCTTCTGACTTGAAATTTGTGGTAATTACAGGATTAGCTGAAATTTGATTTACTTACTTAGGAGAGGGAAGTTTATGAAGCACAGTATAGCAGAAAAGAGATTTTAGGGGAATATTTAAACTACTTACAAGTAATTATTTAAAACAAGTATTTTAAGGGTGTACTTTGGCAGTGGTAGTATTTAGAAGAATCTAGCATTGCTGCAATTATGAATGATTTTTAAAAAAAATAATTATTTCTTCCATGAAACAATTTTTATGACATTTCTCCTTAGAAGATTGTGGTTGAAGTAATAAATTTGTATTTTGCTTTAAACTTTCTATAACTCATAGTGTTGATGAATTCAGTCCTTCCTCTAACATTGGCAAATCTGTGAGGTATTGCTTTATTTCTGAAATTAAAGAATATTAGAATAAATAAAATAGCATATTTTGGAGAAAAATTTAAATTCTAGGTCAGCGTTACTAAGCTGAATCAGGCTGTGCATAAAGAATGAAGATTCTTTAAGATTGTGCATCTTAGGAAAGAGACACTAGGGAAGAGTTTTGGTTTTTTTCCCTACCATCAACTGAACACTCTGTTACCCCTTCCACTGTACTACTGATCCAGCTAAAGGCAATTGTAACAATCTTTGCTTATATTCCCCCCAGGGTCCTTTTCTTCTATTCTAAATTGAAAGTGATCAGTGGGAGATGTGGTGAGATTAGAAGAGGAAAACCAGGATAGGAAGGCACAATTGATAATAGTCAAATAGAAGCAGTAAGGAAAGATGATTTAACAATTAATAAATGTTTATTTTGGAAAAACAATGATTGATTAAAACAAACCTAGCACAGCTTGGTAATGAAAGCCAGTGGTTTTACTGCCAAAATTTTGTGGCACTTGGACTTCCCTGGTGGTTCAGTGGTTAAGACTCCATGCTTCCACTGCATACTGCAGGGGAACAGGTTTGATCCTTGGTCAGGGAAGTTCCGCATGCCATGCAGTGCGGCAAAAAAAAAAAAAAAAAAAAAAATTGTGGCACTAAAAGTATTTATGGAAAACTATTGAGAATGGAAAAAGTTAATTTGATTCCCACACAATATTATGTAAAATAATATTCTTAGTGGCTTTATTCATAATAACCCAAATTGAAGACAACACAAATGTCTTTTAATGGGAGGATGGATACATTGTGATGCATTCATATCACGTAATACTACACAGCAATAAAAAGGCAATCACATAGTTGAATCTTAAAAACAGTATGTTGATTGAAAGAAGGTAGCCACAAAGAATACATCCTGTGTAATTCTATTTATATGAAGTTTTGTAACAGGCAAAACTAATAGTTGATGATGGAATTCAGAATAAAAGTTACATTAGGAGGAGTATGTTCTTGGAAGGAGCACATGGGAACTTTATGTGGCATCAGCAATGTTCTATACCTTGAATTTGGTGGTGGTAACATAGGTGTATACATATGTAAAAAATCATCAAGTTGTACACTTAAGATTGGTGTACTTTGTGTGCTTTATATATGTTAATTCTCACTAAAAATGAATTGGATTACTATTACTTAGCAATATATTATATTTAAAAGGAAGTCAACTTAGTTTGTTAAAGTAAACCCAAATCATAAGACTATTTTAAGGTTAAGATATCACAGAATAAAGTCATGCTGATTTATTTTACAAGATTTGTATTTTAGTTTTACTAACTGGATGTATTATCCAGCTCCCTCTAATTTTATAGCTATTTAACAATAGTGATATTTCATATATATTTTTCTTCCTACTAAAATTAAAGAAATAATTATACTAAAATTTCAGTTCAGACAAAAATATGTCTCATTTTAAGGAACAGTGCCCCTATTTTACAATATTTTTTTCCAGGTGGTTTGGGAACATTCCATGCCTTTCTAAATACAGCTGTACATGTAGTCATGTATTCCTACTATGGACTGTGTGCATTGGGACCAGCCTACCAGAAGTATTTGTGGTGGAAAAAGTATTTGACATCACTGCAGCTTGTGAGTAATTAATTTTCTTTAAAACCAGATACGAAACTAAACTGGAGTCCCTTGTCTTCCTTACGAATGAGGATACTAACTAAAGAGCAAAGTTTACAAAACACAGGGATATAAATTGTCTGGCCTCTTATGGCATCCCATAATTGTCCTTTCTTTGTTATGTGAAATTTTGTCAGGAATTTTATTGAAAGCAAAGCCTATTTGGTAGCCAAGAGGCTCAGACAATTAAACTAGCGTGTGTATCTTTATACTGTTTTATGCATTTATATAAAATAAAAATATTTATGTTCAAAATTATGTGAACCTTATCATACATAATATTAAATTAGGAGTTAGACATTCCGTATTCTAGATCTAAATGACCTTGAGGGAATGTAACTTTGAGAGGATTATGAGCCTTCCTGTGTGCCTGCCTATCTAGTCCTAACATTTTTAAGTCTATTTTTCCTCCAACTAGTAAAAGTACTATGGGAGTTAAAGGTGTAGAATGGTGGTGTAATATACATATTGACAAAAGTGACAACACCCTAAATAACCAACCATAAGGAAATGAAGAAGTAAATTATCTTAATTCCTGCTTGGGAATATTACAAAGTCATGAAAATTATTCACAAGTCCTTTCTTTTTAAGCATTTTTTATGATTGTAAAGTAATATATCCTCATTGCAGAGAAATTAGAACATCTATACTGCATATAGAATTTTGTATCAGGCTTTTTTTTCACTTAACATACTCTTAAATGTTGTAGAAACTTTTTAATAATGTGGAAAAATACTTATATAGCAAAAAGAATGCATGTTCATTATTTTTTCAAATATGTTGATAATATTTACACAAACACATCTGCATAGAATGTTGAGGATGCTGCTTACACTTTCTAAGGTTTCATTTTCTCGTCTGCAAAATGAGAGGAATAATTGTATCTACTGCGCAGGAATGTTCTAAAAGTTCCTTAAGATAATGCAAGGAGGGCTTCCCTGGTGGTGCAGTGGTTGAGAGTACGCCTGCCCATGCAGGGGCCCACGGGTTCGTGCCCCAGTCCAGGAAGATCCCACATGCTGCAGAGCGGCTGGGCCCATGAGCCATGGCCGCTGAGCCTGCATGTCCAGAGCCTGTGCTCCGCAACGGGAGAGGCCACAACAGTGAGAGGCCCGCGTACTGCAAAAAAAAAAAAAAAAAGATAATGCAAGGAAAGCTGATGATTATAACAGGAACAATGTGAAAATCTTAACTATGGTTATAACAGGATAGATTGTGGGTAATCATTATTTATTTTTATGTATAGATTTTTATTTTCCAAAATTTCCACAGAACGCATGTTGCCTTTTAATCATGAGAAAAAATATATCCAAAAAATCTGGATGTTAGCCCAAAACATGTCCCTTTTAAGACTGTGTAGAACGTTCTAGAACACAGAGCCCTTGGGCATCGCTAGGAGGGTCACCAATGCTCTCTCACTCCTTGCAGATTCTCTGCTGCAGTTGGCAGGTAGGATGTACTTTTTATCTATGACGGTGGAGGACCAGTGGCAGATATGAGGACTTAGCGATGCTTTGGCTCCTACAAAATAAGCGGGGCTCTAATTAGAATGTTTTTATTCCCCTCCCCACCAACGGAAATATCCAGTCTAACAACAGGACAGAATGTTTGAAATCAAACTGCCCTAGAAAATTAGGCCATAAGGTAGTGGTCCTGTATGCATTTCATCGGTCAAGGACTCAAGTCAGAGACTGATGGTTCTTTGAGTGTGAAAGGGCTGCTGCACTGCCCTGCTCCAGGGACATTTACATAGCTCCCCCTGGAGCTGTGCACTTTGGCAGGACTGAATAGTAGTTCCAAATTCCCATCTGCATTTTGACATTGTTCCACCCACTGTCATTCCCATAGAGGCTAGATTGAAAGATAAAATTCCCTGTCCAACAGTAGCCTGGATGTGGTTGGAGAGTGTTTAAACATAAGCAGACAAAGAATGCATTAAATAATTGCTCCATTGTGACTCTTCGTAGCTAAACAATACTTTTCATTCTTCCGTCTGTTAGGTCCAGTTCGTTATTGTCACTGTACACATAGGCCAGTTCTTTTTCATGGAGGATTGCAAGTACCAGTTTCCAGTCTTTCTGTACATCATTATGAGTTACGGGTGCATCTTTCTGCTGCTCTTTCTCCATTTTTGGTACCGTGCTTACACCAAAGGTCAGAGGCTACCCAAAACAGTGAAAAATGGAATCTGCAAAGACAAAGATCACTGAAATTCAAGCACAGCATAAATCTATGAATACGACTGCTATCTTGTCTTCCTTGACAATCAAGAGATATTTCCATGTGCAGTGCATTTTGTATATTTTTAAAAACCAAGAGCTTGTATTTTTATGATAAGTTATTGGGGTTTCTGATATTTGAGAGCCCAAAGCTCCCAGATAACAGTCTTCTGATAATTAGAGCCTAAAGCAGCCAGTTTTTCAGCTGCTTTTAAACCTAATCTAAAGGTTTTATTTAACACATTTTGTTAGATTGAAAGAAGGATGTGAAACAGTATAGTACTCTTCAAAGAAGTCCAGTATAGATGAAAAATATCGTTAGATATTTTGAGCACGGACAGAGATCCATGCCGTACAGTAGATTCCTTCTGCCGGGTCTGGAAACCTTTAACTGTGGGCTCTGGCTTTGTTGCTTGTTGACTATATTCAGAAGACACTGTATTTACTCTAAACTTAAATTCCCATTCTAAAGAGCTAATAGGGTGAACGTTAAGTGTATTTTTGATCAGTTATCATTTAAAATCACTAATGGTAATTTTTAATGGATCTCTTGAGTAGCCGGCACCAGTTTTGCTTGTAAGACTTCCTCACAACGCTTTTGTTGTGTAAACTGTTTAAAAGTGACAATCCTTTAAGGTAGTACTTGAAACTAAGGTTAAGTTATTATTTTGAAAACAAGGTGATTTGTTCTGATGGCTTAATGAACACTTTGCTATTACCGTTTTGCAATGAACTTTGTATATTTTGGGAAAGAGGTGAATTTATCAATGGAAAAAATAGTTGTCTGTAGTATTGTAATGTCACTTTCTACTATCATGGTTTAAAGGATTATCTCGGTTAAATATATATTGGTTAGATGTGTAAATGTTCATATCATTGGCACACATTAAATGATTTTAGACCACCCAGGGTTGGGTTAAGAGTGGCTTGTGAAGCAACTGGAAGCAAATGGTGGCACAGAGATTATCCAGGGAAGATCTGGTGATAAGGGTCTCTCTCATAATGAGAGCGAGCAAGAGAGAGACTGTATAATAGTTATTGTTACAGATTCACTGCATGGAAAAATATTTTCCAGAATTATGAATTAATTAACAGCCTGGAATTCTTTTTTTCAAACTTATAAACTATATAATGAGGGACTGAAATTCATTTTGCATAGCTCTCATTTCTTTAAAATTGCTACTTTCTAAAAGTCATATTTTCTTGTTGGAGAACCCAACTACTGATCAGTAGAGTTTTGCCCAAGAAACAGCAATATTTGGACATTTCTGAATTTTTCCACAGTGTTTTTTTTTTCTTGTTCTATTTTACTTGATTTTGAAGGATTGCTTATGCTTGTATGACTGTAAGCAATTAGTACCCCAGTAATTGTGTAACACACAGTGATACTTATTGTACAACAAAGCCTGAGTTTTTACCAACTGTAAACTCCTGTAGTTAGGTGTCTCCCTCCTAACCCATTAATCTGTACCATGGCCTTTTCTCTTCACACTCAGCAAATTAGTAAGGTTATTTGCCTTTAGTGACTTCACTCGCTTACAGTGTGAGAATTTGAGGGTTGATAAAAGGGGAGATTTCATTTTTTTTTAATAAATAGTAAAGAACAGGAGAGCAAAGCTAAAAGAAACAGCAGCTCTAATTTATTTCTCTGTGAGAGTCTCAGGGTTCCTTAAGTGTTTTCCTATTTTTCTCTTCAAATCCAGCCTGTGCTAAAATGAGGAGGTATGGTAGATGCTGTTACACATACACATAATTCCCAAAGACCCCAGTAGGGTAAAGACCAAAAGGAAGCAAACCTAAAAGAAGAGAAAACAGGAGGGTTTGTTTCTTCTCTTGCATACTTTCTGCCCTGCACTGTACAATCCCTCCTTGTCTCCCTGTAGTCTTTAAAATGTTTGCTGTGCCTGTGAACTAATAGCAACATGTGACAGAATCACATTCTACATTATATGAATAGGAATGGAGAGCTAGAATGTTACATGAAAAGAAACCACAGCTGGCAGAGGTCACCTCCGTATGAACATCAGCAGATTAGAATGGTTATCTGTAGGATTGGATGGGCATTGTTTTATTAAACAGCTCTGTGGGTCACACAGAGTTTCTGTTGGAGTTTCATCCCACTTTTCAGGACTTCCTTGCCTTTGGGTTTGCTTACCTAACAAATAAAAAGGCCAAAAGGCCAGCTGCAAAATCTGGCTTATGACATAAAGCTCTATGAATCCTTTAGAACCTATATCTATATTACAAATAAATGCAAATGTAAAATTTTAAATATCTGTGGGACATTGCCATTTTACAGTCTTAACTGAGTAGAATTCTTAACTGAGCAGAATTCTTAACTGAGCAGACTACATTGTTACATAAATTATAAGATTATGATGTTATACTTCTTCAATTATCCCTTATCTCTGTTAACTACTTTTAATGACTGTGGAAAACTCTGTGGATACTGTCAAAGTTTGGATTTGGTTTTTGGTGTGTGTATGATAATAAATATGTGGTATCACATGCACATGTGTGTGTCTTTCATTTTGGAATCTAACACATATGTTTGCCTGGATAGATGGTGTTTAATATGAATATTCATTTAACCAAATCATTTTACACATTTGTTGTACACTTGTTATGTTCAGAGCCCTGTGCTAGACATTAGAGTGATACAAAATACAAAGATGCCTACCGCATAGTTGGGACCTCCTGGAGCTTGCAGGCTGGCAGAGGAGATTATGTTACAGGGAAGTATATGATTGGTGCCATATGATTGAAAGTCATGGCACTTAGCAAGCAGGTAGGCTCCATGAAGGTATTTAAATTTGGGTCATGTATTTAAGATGTACAGGTTGTCAAAATGGGGAGTGGGTTAGTGGGCAAGGTGTTCTAAGTGAAAAGAAATAACAACTCAAGGCCCAGGGGAAGGAACGCATTAGGAAAGTGTAGGGAAAGGCCAACAGACCAAACTGAGTGAGGCATCCTGTAGGTGTCACAGAGAGATGAGGCCAGTAGGGAGGAGGGCTCTGACACTGGAGATGAGCTGCTGCAGCATCCACCCTTGATGCCCCAGGCAAATAGGAGCTTTCAAAGATTTGGGGGAGAGGAGAGGTATGACCAAAGTGGTACCTTAAGAAGAGTCACCTGGTAGGGTGGGGTGGAGGCATGAGACACTAAAGGCAGAGATAAATTAGTTGATTAGGGTGAGGGGAAGAGAGCTGGAATGTGTGACTGGAAAGAAAGAGGCTGATGTGAGAGAGCTTCTGATGGGAGAGTTGAATCTGGCGACTGATTGACCAAGGATGAGATGTGCTGCACAGTTCAGAGAAGCAGCGTGGGAGTGTGGAAAGGAGGCTGAATCTGAAGCTGTGAGGCATGGATATTAGATGCCAAGCAACCTTGAACAAGCCAGTTAACCTCTCTCAGCTTGTTTCTTCATCTGTAAAATGAGAATAATAGTACAAGTTCTTGCTGGATTGTTGTATGGTTTAAATGAGATAATATATTTAAAAGCCTTCTGTAGGGCTTCCCTGGTGGCGCAGTGGTTGAGAGTCCACCTGCCGATGCAGGGGACACGGGTTCGTGCCCCGGTCCGGGAAGATCCCACATGCCACAGAGCAGCTGGGCCCGTGAGCCATGGCCGCTGAGCCTGCACGTCCGGAGCCTGTGCTCCGCAACGGGAGAGGCCACAACAGTGAGAGGCCCGCGTACCGCAAAAAAAAAAAAAAAAAAAAAAAAAAAAAGCTTGACTTAAAAGCCTTCTGTAGTAACTGGTGAAAATATGAAATAACATAAGCACAAAGAATACAGATTTACCAGGCTTGAGTGGGGAGGAAAAGAAGGTGGATCCTTACCCAAGAGAGACCAAGGGGTTTGGTACCTCCACTTCAGGACATAAGTATATGTGTTGATTGGGGAGGAGGTGGGGACAAAAGTTTTTCTAGACGTTTCCAGCAGATGCAGTCACAATGCAGCAGGCTCACAGCAGGTCCTGTCACACCAGCCTGCCCCAGAGAGAAGACCAGAGGGCTCTTACTTTTATGGGGCTACCTGGGTGTGATCATGGCTTTCACTGACAGCTGGTATCAGGTCAGGCTGTACTTGCACATATGGCCCAACAATCTTTACAAACTGCAACACCCTTATCATCTAAAAGAGCACTTGTTCCTATATTTAAGCTGCAGCATTTTGAAAATATTGCTGTACCTTGTGTATATTCTAAAGCCGACAGGATTCAGTTAATTTAGGGGACAGTCTGGTTCCTAAGAGAGAAGGCTTGGTACGAGGTAGTATTGGCTTCAAGTGCCCAGGCCGCCCAAGGGGACATTCTGTGCTTAGTACTTACAACTTCAGTATGCATGATGTAAGCATCTGACTACCTGAATGTGAAGGCCGTGAGCGCAGACCTGCTGCCTTTTGTCTTAAAAGCTGCACGAATCTTGGCCAGCGTGTCTTCTGCTTGCTTTGTGTTATTGTGCCCATGAATCTTTTCCTTTCTTTCTTTTTATTGTGCCAAATATCCTACTTCAGGCCCAAATAGTTTTGCCCAGATGAGGGAACTATCCTTGGTCTTTTTGCATTTTGACCGACTATAAGAACATTTTATCCAACTAGGCTGCTTTCGTGGAGGGGAGCTTGGTGCAGTGGCTGAGAGCACTGACTCTGGAACCAGCCACCTGGTCAGATCCTGGCTCTGTCGCTTATGAACTGTGTGACCCGGATGACCTCTCTGTCTTAGTGTCCCCACTGAAAGTAGGAACCCTGGCACTACTTCCCTCATCAGTTCATTGTGGAGATTAGATGAGTTAATACAGGGAAAACTTTTAGGGCAGTGCCTTCCTTCTGGTTCAGGCCAAAAACCTGAGTCATCCCAAAAACCTGAGTCATCCTCAACTCCTCTTTCTCACTCAGCATCAAAGGCTTCCTCTTAAAGTATCACCAGAATTTGACCACTTCTGGGCCCTCATCATGTCGGCCTGGATTTCTGAAATAGCTTCCTCTCTGACTCACTGCTTCTGCCTTTGCCTGTCTACAATGCATGGTCTACGTAGCACCCAAAGTCATCTCAACATAAATTGATCATGTCACACTTACACTCAAGACCCACCAATGGCATGTGATTTCACCCAGAGAAAAAGCTGAAGTCTCTACAATGGTCTACAAGGCCTTCCATGGTCTGTCTCCCCTGCCATTGCCCCTCAGTCCTCATCTCCCACTTGGCTCCCTCTGGCCCAGCCACACTGGCCTCCTTGTGTTCACTGGACTGTATGAGGCACATTTCCATCTTAGGCCTCAAGGTTTAGCTTTTGCCTCTGCCTTGGGGGCTCTTGCCCTTGGCTAAACCCCTCATTTCCCTCCGATCTTTGCTCAGATCTTGCTTTCTCAATGAGGCAGGCCCTGCCTGCCCCGTTTACTACTGCAGCTGGCACCTCTCTGTGCCTTGCTCTCTCTTTTTTTCCATACAGCTCTTATTACCTTCTAACATGCTATACAGTGTGCTTAGTTATTATTTATATTGCTTATTGACTGTCTTTCTCATTAGAAAATAACCTCCTTGCGGGTAGACATTTTTGTCCATTTTATTCACTGCAAGTGCCTAAAACAACGGCTGGCATAGTACAGGAACTCAAAAAATTGGTATTGAATGAATGCATGAAACACCAAATAGGTGTTTGCTATTGTTACAGGTTCTCTCCCTCTGCTCACTTTTTACTGACTAATTCATTCATTCAACAACAGTTTTTTTTTAAAAATAAATTTATTTATTTAATTTTGGCTGTGTTTCGTCTTGATTGCTGCGTGCGGGCTTTCTCTAGCTGTGGCGAACGGGGGCTACTCTTCGTTGTGGTATGCGGGCTTCTCATTGCGGTGGCTTCTCGTTGCAGAGCACGGGCTCTAGGCGTGAGGGCTTCAGTAGTTATGGCTCACGGGCTCTAGAGCACAGTCTCAGTAGTTGTGGCCCATGGGCTTAGTTGCTCTGCGGCATGTGGGATCATCCCGGACCAGGGCTTGAACCTGTGTCCCCTGCATTGGCAGGCAGATTCTTAACCACTGCGCCACCAGGGAAGTCCCAACAGTTTGTTAAATACCTAGTATGTAACAGGTTTTGTGCTGGACACTGAGCATAAAAAACAAGTCAAATAATAGCAATCCCCACAGAGGTTTACACTTGGATAGAGGGAGACAAACATGTAAACAAGTCAAGTGTTCCAGCTGCAAAAGTGGTGGTTTTTAATCTGCATAATGTAGGGACACAAAGGAGAGAGAGTTCTCCCTGGCTGCCGGCAGGACTTCAGAAAAGGCTTGAAAGCAGTGGTAGTATCATATGACTCATGAAAGGTGAGGGCCTGTTTGTTAGACAGAAAAGGAAGACAAGAGTGTGCTCAAAAGATAATTCCAGGCCAGAAAGGGAAAGAAATGGCCTACATGAACTTGAAGGAAATGTGTAAGGTGAACCCAGTGTTTCAGCTTCAAGAGTACAGGCCCAGGGCCAGGACTGACTGGGATTCAGGAAGAAGGAACACATGGTGAGTTGTTTTTGGCCATGTTGAGTTTGAGGGATATCCCTCCATCAAATCTTCTCTTTTCCTCAGGCAGTAGTGTGGTGACTGTTCTTTCAAGGAGCTAGGATGAGGAGAGGATAAAGGGTAGTAGGCAAAGAAATGAGGGATTGAGGGAAATTTTTTTTTAAAGAAGAAGATGCATAAACATGTTTATTTCCTCTAGGGATGGCTTGAGGAGAAGAGTGAAAAGTTGTGTAAATACAGTGGGGAATGGATGTGCCTAGCCACAGCCACAGATGTGAAATATTTCCCAGCCTCCAGCAGGGCCCTGCTGAGTCTGGAGACCATACATCTGTAGTGGTCTCAATGTGCATAACCGTGTTAGCCCACAATCGTGTGAGCACCGAGAAGACTTGCACTGACCAAGGTGGGGATTTGCAAGAAAGATGCAGGAGGACAAGGAAGGGAGGATGTTGAGAGTGCCAGTAAGAGCAGACGAAGTGATGCATTATGGGAGCTGAAATCAAAATTCTCAAAGGACAGTGGTGCTTACGAAGCTCCTTATGTGTCTCATGCAGTAAAATCCTCACAATATCCCTGTAAGATAGGTACAATAAGGAAGATACAGGTAAGGAAATTGATGCTGATAGCATTTAAGTAACTTGCCCAAGATCATGCAGTTATGAAGTGGTAGAGCTGGTGTCAAACCAAATCTGTTTGATTTCAGAGCTCTTACTCTTAACCATTGTGCTGTAGGGCAAGGAGGGGTTGATGGAATAAGGGAGTGAACTGATTTGTAAGTTCACCTAGGAACGATGAAAACCCAAAATAACAGTTACTTAAACAAGATAGAAATTCTTTCTCATG
This sequence comes from Mesoplodon bidens, assembly GCF_964165515.1. Taxonomy (NCBI): domain Eukaryota; kingdom Metazoa; phylum Chordata; class Mammalia; order Artiodactyla; family Ziphiidae; genus Mesoplodon; species Mesoplodon bidens. The sequence goes on along the minus strand of NC_138160.1, from coordinate 48,992,379 downwards.
TAAAGTTCCAGAGATGTGCAGTGAGAGCTGAGTTGGTTACACTATAGTATCAAAGACCCAGGAACATTCTATCTGCTGACTCTGCTATATGTGGCTTCCACTCCATAGTTATCTCATGATCCAAAATGGGTGTTGAAACTCCAGCCGTTATATACACATTTCAGCCAGCATGAAAGAGGAAGAGGATAAGAGAAGAACTTGATCTCTCCATTTAAGGACAAATAACAAAAGTGGTAACTCATTGGCCAAAATCTAGTCATATGGGTCGCATGTAGCAGAAAGTAATCTGGGAAGTGTCGTTTTTATTTTAGGTGACTCTACGTCAAGCTAAAACCAGAGATTCTATAACTATGGAAGAAGAAGGTGAATGGGCAAGGGGTGTAGGCTGTGGTCAGAAATTCAAAGTGTGGAGGTAACACTGGATGGCTCTGGAAGTGAGAGTCTGACATAGAAACTGTATGCTGGTTATTGGAATTGAACAGATGAGGAAGTGTTAGGCATGGGCTGGATGGGTTGTCCATGTGAATGTTGAAGAGCCTCACGATGATGAAGAATCTTGGGAGACTTCCCTGGTAGACCAGTGGTGAAGAATCCGCCTTCCAATGCAGGGGACACAGGTTTGATCCCCCAACAGGGAACTAAGATCCCACATGCCATGGGGCAATTAAGCCCGCGCCACAACTACTGAGCTTGTGCGCCTCAACGAGAGAGCCCGAGTGCTGCAAACTACAGAGCCCACGCACTCTGGACCCCGCACACCACAACTAGAGAGAAGGCCGCGTGCCACAACAAAGAGCCCGTGCCACAGTGAAAGATCCCGTGCCACAATGAAAGATCCCGTGTGCCTCAGGGAAGACCCTGTGTGCCATGACTAAGACCTGATGCAGCCAAAAAAATAAAAGAAAAATAAATACATTAAAAAAAGAAAAGATGATGAAGAATCTTGGAATAAAGATTAGCCAGGTGACAAAGTGCTCTGAATAGGGAGGGGTATATGGCCAAGAAGACAACAGATGACAGTAATGAGAAAAGCAAAGTGATAAAAACCTCAAAATCTGGGATGTGCAGGACTTAGGTTCTTTTTTAAAATAAACTTCACAATAGTTTTAGATTTACAGAAAAATTACAGAGTTAGTACAGAGAATCCCATAAATGCTTACCCAGTTTTCCCTATTATTAACATCCTACAGGGACTTCCCTGGCGGTCCAGTGGTTAAGACTTCGCCTTCCAATGCAGGGGGTGCGGGTTTGATCCCTGGTCAGGGAGCTAAGATCCCACATACCTCGTGGCCAAAAAACCAAAACATAAAATGAAGCAATATTGTAACAAATTCAGTAAAGACTTTAAAAATGGTCCACACCAAAAAAAAAAATCTTATATAAGTATGGTACATTTGTTACAATTAATGAGCCAATACTGATACATTACTATTAACTAAAGTCCATACTTTATTTAGACAGATTTCTTTAGTTTTTAACCTAATGCTCTTTTCTATTCCAGGATCCCATCCAAGATACCACTGCATTCAGTTGTCATGTTTCCTTAGGCTCCTCTTAGCTGTCATAGTTTCTCAGGCTTTCCTTGTTTTTGATGACATTGACAGTTCTGAGGAGTACTGGTCAGGTATTTTGTAGAATGTGCCTCTTTTGGAATTCGTCTAATGTTTTTCTCATGATTACATGTGTTGTTAGGTTTTAGGAGGAAGACAATAGAGGTAAAGTATCATTCTTATATCATATCAAGGGTACATACTATCACCATGACTTTTCACTGTTGATGTTAACCCTGATCACCTGGTTGAGGTAATGTTACTCTTTTTTCCTCCTTTTATACTTTATTCTTTGGAAGGGAGTGACTATGTACAATCATACTTAAGGATACCCCCTTGAGGGCAAAGTATCTGCATAAATTATTTGGAATTCTTCTGCTTGAGTCAGTTACCTATTCTGTCCCACTTATTCATTCTCTCATTTATTTACAGTAGTATGGACTCGTGAATATCTACTTTATACTCTTGGTTATAATTCTAATACTACCTCATTTATTTTGTTGCTCAAATTCTTCCAGCTTTCACCACTGGGAGCTCTTCCAGGTGGCTTCTGTATCACATTGACATATCTCTACTTCCTTACTTTCTGGCACTACAAGATGCTCCAGACTTATCTTGCATATTTCCTGCCCCAGTCCTGGAATCAGCCAGTTCTCCAAGGGGCCCTGGTTCCTTTGGCTGGAGAATGGTATTAGAAACCAAGAGCTGGCACCAGGTGTGCTCACTGCTACTGGGATGTCATTGCTTCTAGACCCTATCAGCTGACAGAGCAAGGAAGTATATGTGTGTATACTAACCAGTGCATATGCATATATCTATAAATGTTTCTATATGTAACCATCTGTATCTATTTTAAGATAAGCATAAGTTCATATTAATATCTTCAATTCTAATCCATTACTAAATGGATCACTCTAGCCTTTGCTCCTTGCTTATCTGTAACTGCTTCTGAGAAACCTTGCCCCAACATCTGCCATGTGTTTACTTAATAGTTCAATTCTGGTATACATGGATAGTGGTTTCAGAACTGTTAACCCATACCCCACTTGATCAACTAAAGTTCCTTTTGCCTTTCATTTACAGACTCCACTCATTTCCACAGTTACTTACGTCAGCACCTTCCCCCCTCATCCTCTTCAATGAGGTTGTTTCATATATTTGTAATAGATTATTTTGTCACATTCTACCTTCTATCCTGGGAACCTCTCACCTTCTAAACAATTAAAAAAAATTTTTTGCCGCCTTTGAGGTTGACTCTTTGTGCTTTAAAGCTCTTTGAGTTTTGATAAATATGTGGTGCCATATATCCACCATCACAGTATCACACAGGATAGCTTCACTGTCCTAAAAAATCCTCTTTGTTTCACCGGTTCAACCCTTCCCCACCCTGAACCCCTGACATCCACTAATCTATTTACCACCTCTATAGTTTTGCCTTTTCCATAATGTCATATGAATGGAATCATGCAGTATGTAGCCTTTTTGGATTAGATAGCTTCACTTAGAAATATTCATTTAAGATACCTCCATGTCTTTGTGTAGTTTGATAGCTCATTCCTTTCTGTTGCTCAGTAATAATCCATTGGCCAGATGTACCACAGTTCTTTATGCATTCACCTATTGAAGGACATCTTGGTTGCTTCCAGCACGGGAGGATTATGAGTAAAGCTGCTATAAACATTCACATACGGTTTTTTGTGAGGACATAGGCTTTCAAATCGAATGGATAAATGCCTAGGAGCACAATTGTATGGTAAGACCATGTGTAGCTTTGTCAAAAAACTTCCAAAATGTCTTCCAAAGTGGCTGGTACCATTTTACATTCCCACCAGCAATGAATGAGAGTTCCTGTTGCTCCACATTCTCATCGGAATTTGATATTTTCAGATTTTTGGATTTTAGACATTCTAGTAGGTATATAGTGTTATCTCTGTATTGTTTTAGTTTGCACTTTCCTCATGACAAATGATATTTAGTATAATCAAGTTCTTTCTATTCCTCACATGGGATGCTTTTTATTTTCTGATCTTTGCAAATTCCACACATTAGCCAGCCTTTGTTCAAGTGCTTTCTCCTCCGTGATGTCTTTACAAACCTTATGAGCCCTTAACATCACCTTCCTTTTTTGACTTTCTATTGCACTATAGCGGAGTTACATCATACTCATATCGAACTTGCTCAAATTCAGTTACAGATCCACAATCTTTGCCAGTGATTATGAAACCCAAAGTTTTAAGTTTGCAACACATGTATTTGGTGGCCAAACCTGACTGGGCAAGGAGAGACCATCTTTTTATTCATCCACACAGAGTGAATATTCACATATTTTACTGCTGAAATATGGTTGTGTTTGATTATGTGGTGCTGCCCAAAGCTCTACTGTGATGTTAAATAATATACTGTACATGTACCACATATTCTTCTCAAAAACATCCTAGGTTACATTTAGTAATCCTCAAGGGAGTAATGGTATTTTAATTTTCTAGGAACGGGGAGGAAATGGATCTGAAGAGGCTGAGAGATACCTTTGGCTTCTGAGAGCAGAGGGGACCTTCACCTTCCTTTGATAGTATTTCTGGGGAGAAATGGCTGCAGGGGGCATCTGGTCAGACAGGTCCAGAAAGAGCCTAGTAAAGATTTCTGGACCTTGAGGCTGTAGAAAGGGGATGTTGAATCCATGGGGAGAGGGAGGGAAGGTCAGTGGGCATCGCGAGGGCCATGTCTAAGGTCAGATGACAAAAGTCATGCTCCCTCACCCCACCTTCCCATACCTTCAGAAAACTGTGGAAAGAACTGAGGGTAAATTTTTATCTGTTAAATAGGATCAAGCAAATAAGGATAAAAGTCAGGGTTAGAAATTAAGTTGGACTTATAAAAAACAGAAGCAGTTCTATTTCTTGGAGTCATGAGTTTTAGGGCTAAGAATCATACCTGACATATAGAGGTAAAATTACGTCTAGTCCTCACAGAGAGGTTGATCCACGTCATTGGAATAAACTGCTCAGGGTCTCACATCTTGGATGTCTTTGAATCAGCCTTCCAACCTGACTACTGACTCACAGATCAATGCAGTATCTGATTTTCATTAGTAGATAGCCCTGTGGTGTCATGTGAACTGATTGCTTACATTATGGTACTTTTCCATGTATTTTCCTCACCTGTGTACTGTGTAACTCTCCAGCTTTCTTCTTTGTACCATTTTGCAAAGTGAATCAAGATAAATGCTTTCTGCAATTGCCCTACATTGTAAGAGTAATCACAGTTGCCAAGAGAGAAGCTTTAAGACTGCAATTTTTAACAATATAAATCAATTTCATACCTACAGGCAAAGTAGCCTAGTATGGCAATTCCTCATTTAAAGTACATTTTGTTTGCCATTATTTCTTTCACTAGAGAGCACTTTTGCATAAAAGCGCAATATATTTTGTCCTAGTTGAATCAGAGTTACTTCAAAGGAGTAGTATCTAATTTTGTGTCCCTGGCTATAGGAGGGAAGGGAGCACCTGTTGCTGCTGGCTGGTGGTGATGGTGGTGATGGTGATGGTGCTGGTGGTGTGATGTGTGATTTTTTTTCATATCTAGTGGCCTCCTTCAGCACTTCAATGACTGTTCCAATTTCTTTCTTCTGGACTACTGTTGACTACTATGGACTAATTATGCAGATTCTTCTTGGTCTTTCCTCCTAGGGTCAAACACATGAATCCCCAAACTGAATATCACAATTACTTTTAGAATATCTTATCTGTGATTCACAATCACATTGTCATTTTTGTACAGGAGTCTTTCTTGTCATTTCTTCATGGGCTCTAACACTTAAGAAATGTGTGAGACCTGTACTACAATGAGTTTATCTTTGCCTAATTCATTGTTTTATGTGTGCATATTTTTCTTTTCTTTTTTCCAGCTTCACTGAGGTATTATTGACAAATAGGAATTGTATATATTTAAGGTATCCAACTTGATGTTTTAAATACATTGTGAAATGATCACCACAATCAATCTAATTAACAAATTCATCACTTCACATAGTTACCATTTCCCTCCTTCCTTCTTTCCTTTCTTCTTCTTCTTCTTCTTTTTTTTTTTTTTTTTTTTTTTGCGGTACACGGGCCTCTCACTGTTGTGACCTCTCCCGTTGCGGAGCACAGGCTCCGGACGCGCAGGCTCAGCGGCCATGGCTCACGGGCCCAGTCGCTCCGTGGCATGTGGGATCTTCCCGGACCGGGGCGCAGGCAGACTCGCCACCAGGGAAGCCCCTTTCCTTTCTTCTTGCTTTTCTTGTGGTAAGAGCACTTAAGATCTACTCTTTTAGCAAATATCAAGTATATAATACAGTATTGTTAACTACAGTTACCACACAGTACATTAGAGATTCAGAACTTATTCATCTTGCATAACTGAAACTTTGTGCCTTTTGACCAATATCTCCCCATTTTCCCCTCCCACCCAGCCCCAGGCAACCACCATTCTGCTCTCTGCTTCCATGAGTTTGACTACTTTAGATACCTCATATCGGCGAATCATGCAGTATTTGTCTTTCTGAGCCTGGCTTATTTCACTTAGTGTAATGTCTTCCAGGCTCATTCACGTTGTCACTAATTTTTTCAAACGTGTCCTTGTAGGGGATATGTTTTTATGGCTGTACATAACCAGCTGGCAAACATATGTATGACACAATTTTTAATAATCGAAGATAATCTGGGATAATATGGATAAAGACATGGACTATATTGATAAATAACTTTTTACTCTGATCCATGAGGTAAGAAAATGGGGCAGAGTATTACCATGGCTTATAAATAGCCAGATGGTGGGATTCTTCAGTACTGTAAGAGCTACATTTCAAATCTTTACCCCTAATTATTTGGTAATTGACTAACATATTGATCCTTCAGTTTCTCCTTTCCTTGTTTTACAAATGGAAAAGGTTGTTAGAATAAGGCAGAAATGTGTGGTTTATGGGTTTAGAGGCAGTGGAGGAAAGACGGGCCAGTGCATCTGTCTAATTAGGGAAGTCTTCAAGAAGAGCACCAAGACAAGCCTGTAATGATTTGGTTGTTAAGACATCACAGTTTTTACTTTTTTACAGCGTTTACAGTGTGAAACTTTCAATGCTTAGTTGATTGTACCTTGCATGTACTGTGGAAAGTAAACACGTTTATTCTGGTTTAAGTACAGAATTGGGAAGGAGAAACGACTTCATTATTTTCATTGTTTTGTTTTTTCCTTCTAATTCTTCTTTTCAAATATATTATTTTTCCAAGTCTAATTTAAAAGATAGTATAAGCTAAAAGTAGAAAATGTGGAAAATACAAAAAGTACAATTGGAAAATGAAAAATCTACTTATATCCCCTCCACCCAAAGAAGTCCACTGTTAACGTTTTGTTATAAATGTCAGGTAACTATCGACAAATAATGCTACTTAACAAAACAACCTCAAAATCTCAGTGGTTTACAACAACAAATATTTATTTTTCCACTCATGGGTCTGTGGGTTGGTTGGGTTGATTTTGCCTGAACTCAGGTTTGGCTCTAAGCAACAGGTCTGGGGTAAGTCCATGTCATGTGAGTTATTTTGGGCCCCAGCTTAAGAAAAAGAACTACAATTTTCCAGTGAAGTGGTATGAAGTGGGTATAAGCTGCCCTGGGAAAGAGTGGGTGGGGCTATAGATGAAACAGCATTGGCCATAAGTTGCTAATTATTGAAATTGTGGGTTTGCTATACTATTCTCTCCACTCATTCATATGTTTAAAATTTTACATAATAAAGAGTTAAATTTGTATCCAAATACTGCTTTTACTATTAGAAAATTCTTTTGATAACAATCCCTTAATATTTGTATATATATTATTATTATTATTTTATTTGTTAGCAAATACTGTGGATTCAGTGTCTAACCTGTGATTGTGTAATGGTCATGAGCTCGTCTTAAGATCCTTCCAAAGGTCCATCAATTTTTATTGAAGCTCCTGACTTGTTATCTTTGTTTGATTCACTGTGTGTTCAGTAATAGATGCAGACAAAACTGGAAACTGTTTTAATAATGGGTATACCAGGATCACCACTGCCACTGCCCGCCTGCCCCCCCCGCCCCCGCCCTAGCCAGAAATAATCACATCCAAAGTAATTCTACAGTTTGTTTGTTCTTAGACCATCTGTCATCCTATGTATTTACCCAGGGTTTATCAGCACTATAACCAGCCATTCCATTCTTCTGTTAAACCCCAAGAGGACTCCAAGGGACTGAGCAGAAAGGCTCTCTACCTCGACCCCAGCCAGCTCTGTCCACCACTGCATTTAAGAAAGTAAGTCCTCAATGAGGGGCTAGCTCATCATAGTCTAGTCTAGACTGAGGTCTAGGAAGCTCACAGCCCCTAGGACAAAATCTTTTTCCCACATGGGGAAAGAGGATGACAAGACATCCTCTTTGTCATCAAACATTATTGCAAAATCCCTACAGACATAGGGAGGGAATTTCCACTGATGGGAGACTCAGCCATAAGATCAAGAGTGATCTATCTCCACAGCCCTACCAGGATTTTCACCCATAAGAATAATCTATCTGTGGAATGAGGACAGCATTCCTAGAAAGCGACTGCTGGCTGAATAGTCCAAGTTCTTTGATTTTTAAGTACCTGTAACACCACTAATTCTTCTACTAGACACAGGTGAATTAATAGTCTTAACCAGTAGTTGAAATTTCTTTCTTTGTAGTGCTAGTAATTTAACTATTTGGTTTGGTTATCTACTGTTGCACAACAAATGATCCCAAAGACATTGAAAGATAAACTACCACAGGTTCTGTGGATCAGGAATTTAGACAGGACATAGCATATATTGCTCATCATCTCTCTTCCATGACTGAGGCCTTTTGTTCTGAAGATTCAAAAGGCTGGGAATGCCTTGAAAGGCTGAGGGCTGAAATCATCTGGAGGCTTCTTTACTCACATGTGAGGCACCTGGGCTGAGATGACTCCAAGGCTGGGCTCAGCTGGGCTATCAACCCGTGCCAACACTTGGCCTCTCCCAAGCTTGGCTTTTCACAGCATGGCGGCTGGGTTTGTAGAGTGAGGACCCAGTAAAGAAACTTCTGTAGAGTGAATGGTCCAAGAAAACTGGGGGGAATCTGCATAGCCTTTCAGGACCCAACTCCAGAAATCCCATGGCATCATTTCTGTCATACTCTATTAGCTGAAACAGTCATAAGCCCACTGGATTCATTCCGGAGACAGAGCGGCCGCCTCTTGACAGGAGGTGTTTCCAAGCATTTTGGGGCCTGTTTTAAAACCACTACATAACTTCAGATTCCAGTGGGAGCTGCTGCGCCTTCAGAGTTCCCCAGGTGAGCTACTTTGCTATCGGCATAATAACTGAATGAGTGCAGGGTAAACTATTGTCTGGCCTTGCAGTCTGGACAAAGTACTTTAATATTCTTGCTTTTCCAAAATTCTTTCCCAGCATTCTTATCTCTAAAACAAAATGTGTAGTTTGACCACCTCATTTGTGTTTTTAGAGCTTTTTTAACGGCTCGATTCTCTTCTGTATTTTCTGTGGAGCATTCCAAATATATCATTTGTTTTGGTGTTAGGGAAGGAAATGTTTCCTTTGGTTGTCTAGCCTCCGTTTTTTTGTATCCAGTGGATAAACCGGTTGGGGTTATAGTCGGTGCAGGGCAGAGCAGAGCAGAGAGTTTTTGACACCCCTCCAGCTGTAGTAGCTGCAGGAGGCCCCTTCAACGGTGTCCTCACCAGGTGGAAGTAGCCAGTGAACTAGGCAGGCTCCTACCCTTGTCTCCCCAGTACCAGATACCAACCGTTTTACATAATATTGGCTACTTCTGTTTCGTCCCTGGCAACCTTCCCATGCCTGTCCTTTGCTCACTCTTCTATTAATTAATCTCTTTGCATTTCTTTAAACAAAGGCTCTTTTTATGTTTACATAGCAAACTTATGCTTTCTCGTTTTAAAATGGAACATTTAAAAACAGTTTTGTTTTTACTTTTTTCTTTCATTTATATTTTTCTGTATCTCTAATTTCCACAATAAACATGTATACTTTAAAAATAAACACACACTCAGTAGGATGGCCAGTATGTAAAAAAAAAACCCAAACAGGAACCAATAAAGATCGGTAAATTGGAGAAATTGAAATGCTTTTGCAGTTTCAACGGACAGAAGTTTGGTATAATAGTTCCTCAAAAAATTAAAAATAGAATTACCATGTAATCCAGCAATTCCACCTTTGGGTATATATACAAAAGAACTGAAAGCAGGGACTCAAAGAGGTATTTGTACACCCATGTTCATAGCATTCTTTACATTAGCCAAAAGGTGGGAGCCACTCAAGTGTCCATCGATGGATAAATGGGTACAGAGTTTCAGTTTCACAAGGTGAAAATAGCTCTGGAGATTGGTTCCACAACAACGTGAATGTACTTAACACTACTTGAACTGTACACTTGAAAATGGTTAAGATGGTAACTTTTATGTTACTCCTTTCTCTTTGCATTTACTATGTCAATCAGATTTGGTGTCAGTTCTGCTAGCATTGTAAAAGGAGTTGGAAAACTTAAAAAAAAATTTTTTTTAGAGCACTCCCACATGCCTCACAGATTGTATGTGGCTTTAAGGAATCATTCAGATTATTCTCTGGACTCCCTTCCTCGCAGCTATCACTGCTAAAATTTTCCACCTCTCCAGGGCTGAGACAGACCAGGTTTTCAGTGGTGCCACATCTTAGGAGAGCAAAAGGGCAGATCCTTCGGAGTAAGGGAAGGGTGAAGGTCAGCCCTGTGCTCAGACTCTTCCCTCCCTTAACCTCTCACCTATCCCTTCCTCCTCTCTGCAAAAGATCCAAGCAAAATTCCAGCTCTTATCCATCTCTTTCTCTTCCTCCAGAGACCTCCACCCTGCCTTTGAAGGCTTTTGGAGCATGTTTGTTTATTGGCTTTGTGTACCTATGTGTTCCTAAACTCTCACCATTATCAACTCCAATCTCACTTCTGTGCCCTCAGGGTCCTATGGAGTGAGCATCTGCCCAGCCTGCCAGCTACCCCATAGTCCCTTACCCTAGCTTATGACAATAAAGACCTCAGCATTTTTTTTTTGTTTCTCAGATATTCCAATTTCCTCTCTTTACCTCAGAACCTGCTAGACTCACTACTCCCATACCCTCTGCCACCAGCACTACTACCCCCAACACACACACACACACACACACACATGCCTTTTTCCCTTGAATTGAGTAACTCCTATCCACTTTTCAGATCCTAGATCTCAGTTCCTATTTATTTATTTATTTATCGGCCATGCCACGCAGCATGCAGGATCTTAGTTCCCCGACCAGGGATCGAACCTGGGTCCTCTGCAGTGGAAGTGCAGAGTCTTAACCACTGGAGCACCAGGGAAGTCCCTCTAAGTTCCTATTTTAAAGGAACCCTTCCCAACCCAGAATATGCTAGACTCCTTGATGTATGCCTAGAACTCAGTGTGCCTATTTTTAGAGACTTACAGTGTTTGTAGTTAAATATTTATATGATCATTTGATTCATATTTGCCTTCTCCACTAGACTGTAAGCACAGGAAGGCCATGACTGTGTGTGTCTTGCTTCAAATTTTATCCCGGGTGCTTAGCACAGTGTAAGCATTCAAAAAATATTTGTTGAATCAATATAGAACTGTAAAGATAAGTTGTGAGCCTATTCTATATTACACTGGGTCAGGTATTGAAGGGTAAAGGGTTTAATACATAACACCTTATTTTTCACCTGCCCGAGTTTGGAACAAACTTGGAGATAGATGTAGGAGTCAGACAGATAAAGATAAAACAAAACAAAACTTTGTATCAAAGAGAAATGGCATAATAAATAGCATTTCCAGTTAAAAGGAATGGGAACTTCTTGGAGAAATGGCTGCTTCCAGGTCTGGAGAAGGAAATATATTATATGAGCTTAAAATATCTTGTAGCAGAAATAAAGACCCTATTTAAAAACTAATGGGGATATATGGAAACAACACAAGAGGTGGTTTCAAAAAGACAAGTGACAGAAATGGATCATAATTTGATAAATAAACAAGGAATCCCTGAGTCCATAATCATACTCAAAATGTGAGGGGAAGGGAGGAAAGCTATTTTTTATGAAAGAACTCCAGTTTAAAATGTAGAAGGAGGCCCGCCTCCCGCAGCGGAAGATGCGGCCGAGGAGGAGGCGGCGGCGGCGCGCTCCCGCGGTCCGAAGCGGCGGCAGGCTGCCACGGGCCGGCTGCGCGATGAGCTGGGCTGCCGCCCCCGGCTCGGGGCTCGGGGCAGGGCGGGGGGTGGGCGGCGGCGGGCGGCCCACGCTTCTCCTCGGCGGCGGCGGCGGTGGCCATGAGCAGGACTGGGCGGCCGGGGCCGCCTCCCGTGGACCCGCGGCCTGAGGGCCCCGCCGCCGCCGCCGGCGCTGCCTCCCGCGTTCGCGGGGCCCAGCGTGAGCCTCTACCTGAGCGAGGACGAGGTGCGCCGGCTCATGGGTCTTGTTGCAGAACTTTATTATGTGAGAAATGATCTTATGAGTCACCACGCCCTATCCTTTAACCTGTTAGTACCCAGCGAGAGAAATTTCCTGCACTTCACTTGGCATGCAAAGTCCAAGGTTGACTATAAGCTGGGATTCCAAGTAGACAATTTCGTGGCTATGGACATGCCCCAGGTCGACATTTCTGCTCAGGGGGAAGTTCCACACACTTTATCAGTGCTTCGGGTCGAGCTTTCCTGTACTGGCAAAGTAGATTCTGAGGTTATGATTACTAATGCAGCTCAATTTGACAGTAAATTCTTCAAAAAACTTTACAGTCTTAAATTTTAAACGAAGGAAAATGTGCTACAAAAAACTTGAAGAAGTAAAAACGTCAGCCTTGGACAAAAACACTAGCAGAACTATTTATGATCCTGTACATGCAGCTCCAACCACTTCTACGCGTGTGTTTTATATCAGCGTAGGGGTTTGCTGTGCAGTAATATTTCTTGTAGCAATAATATTAGCTGTTTAGCACCTTCATAGTATGAAAAGGATTGAACTGGATGACAGCCTCAGTGCCAGCAGTAGTTCCCAAGGGCTGTCTCAGCCATCTAACCAGACGACTCAGTATCTGAGAGCCGACACACCCAACAATGCAACTCCTATCACCAGCTCCTCGGGTTATCCCACCTTGCGGATAGAGAAGAATGACCTGAGAAGTGTCACTCTTTTGGAGGCCAAAGCTAAGGTGAAGGATATCGCAATATCCAGGGAGAGGATAACTCTAAAAGATGTACTCCAAGAAGGTACTTTTGGGCGTGTTTTCCATGGGATTTTAGGAGATGAAAAAGATCCAAATAAGGAAAAACAAGCATTTGTAAAAACAGTTGAAGATCAAGCTTCTGAAATTCAGGTGACAATGATGCTCACTGAAAGTTGTAAGCTACGAGGTCTTCATCACAGAAATCTTCTTCCTATTACCCATGTCTGTATAGAAGGAGAAAAGCCCGTGGTGATATTGCCTTACATGAACTGGGGGAATCTTAAATTGTTTTTACGGCAGTGCAAATTAGTAGAGGCCAATAATCCACAGGCAATTTCTCAACAAGACCTGGTCCACATGGCTATTCAGATGGCCTGTGGAATGAGCTATCTGGCCAGAAGGGAAGTCATCCACAAAGACCTGGCTGCTAGGAATTGTGTCATTGATGACACACTTCAAGTTAAGATCACAGACAGTGCCCTCTCCAGAGACTTGTTCCCTATGGACTATCATTGTCTGGGGGACAACGAAAACAGGCCAGTTCGGTGGATGGCTCTTGAAAGTCTGGTTAATAATGAGTTCTCCAGTGCTAGTGATGTGTGGGCCTTTGGAGTGATGCTGTGGGAGCTCATGACCCTGGGCCAAACGCCCTACGTGGACATCGACCCGTTTGAGGTGGCCGCGTACCTGAAAGATGGTTACCGAATAGCCCAGCCGATCAACTGTTCCTGATGAACTATTTGCTATGATGGCTTGTGGCTGGGGCTTAGATCCGGAGGAGAGGCCCAAGTTCCAGCAGCTGGTCCAGTGTCTCACAGAGTTCCATGCAGCCCTGGGGGCCTACGTCTGACTCCTCGCATAGTCCCCCAGCGTCAGGAGGAAGGAGCCTGCCAGGGCTCACTTGCAGCCAGTCACGCATGCCGCATACGCCACGCAGCACCACGGAAGCACATTTGTCTTCCAGAACACCGTGCTTTAGGAATGCTTTAGAATCAGAACTATCTAAGGCAGACTTAATGATGTCAAATATTTTCTAGATATCACTTTCGTTAGGTTGAACTGAAAATGTTTTTGTAACTTTTTTGGCCAAAAATTTTTTTAAACATAGTTAACTTTGGACTAGAGGTACATTCTTACAAAATAAATAAACAGTTTTTTAAAAAAATGTAGAAGGAATGATAGAATTAGAAAATCACTATTTGCAAACACCACTATTGCAAATCACTATTTGCAATCAGTAATAACTGATTATGCATGGATGCTAAAACCATGGGTATAAGTTTGTTGGGGAACAGGATATTCGTATAGGCTCACAGTATCACCCAACAGGTTACTTACTAAGTATAAAGGGAAAAGATACCTTTAAAATGAAGAGATCTGGTGGGCACCACGTTAACCAAAGTGATTAAATCCAGCATTGGAGATACTGGAACAAACTGACATTGTGTTCTTACTGATGTGATGCAATTGGAAGCATACGACATCACAAACCTGGTACTCGTGCTAAATATTTAACATGAATTAATCATAAGGAAGCATCATTATGGTGTATTTTATGACACAGATATTCTGACCTTTTCAAACTTGTCAGTGTCTTCTGAAAAGGAGGGAGATTATTCTATAGATTATGGATAGTAAAGAGACAAGACCATTAAATGCAGTGTATGGCCTTTAAAACAGGTATAAAGGAACTTTTGAGGTAAACGAGGGTAAAATAAATATGGAATGTATAATAGATAATAATGTATCAATGTTACACTTCCTGAGGGTAAAAATTGTATCATGATTAAGTAGAAAAATCCCTTTGTTCTTAAGAGATACCTACTCAACTACATAGGTTCAGCCAAAAAAGAAAAAAGGAAAAAAGAAAAGAGAGAGAAAGATGACAAATGGAACACAGTGTTAACAACTGATGAATGTACTGAATGTATGTGGCGAGTATATATGCTTTGAATTTTTCCAAATAAAAGTTGGAGAGGTAAGGTTTTAGGAATAGATGGCTTTAAGTCTGATGACTAAGTGGACTTCCTTATATCTGAACTAGCTAGATCTACCTTGTCATAGTCAGTCACTCCTGGACAGCCACAGTCTTCTCCCACCTCCTGTTCCCTCTGCCCCTTGCCGTACAATTTATGGCTCAGAGTAGCAGAACAGAATCCGTAAACTTTAAAGGCAGGCAGATCCCACAGAAAATCCAGTAGAGCCTGAGCCATGCTTGCCCAGTTTCACCTCCTAAACTCACTGTTCAGAGAGGTTACCAGGCCAGAAATATTCCTGTAGGGCAGGGGTTCTCGAGGTACATTGTACATCAGAATTGGGGATGCTACATCCAGGCCATACCTCAGTATAATTAAATCACAATCCGTGGAGGTGGAACCCGGGCAGCAGGTGTTTTCGAAGCTCCCCAAGTGATTCCAGTGTGCACGCAAGTTTGAGAGCCATAGCTCTCAAGAAGTTTCTCCTTGGAGAAATACGATTAAGTAAGGAATAAGTCTTCACTCTCAATATCAGTCAGGGAAGGCCCCCAGGTTGTGATAGGATGCAAGCTCAGAAGGAAAAAAAGCTCCTAGGGGCTTTAGAAAATAAAGATAGAAAACCCTTCCCCACAGCCATCCAGCTCCTACCCAGCCATAGTTTCTGTCCTTGCCACAGTGTTGCAAAACCTTCTTCTTAGTTCTAGCAGCTGTTTTGTAGACCTCAAAGGATTTTCTACACAGGCTATCATGCTGTCTGCAAATAACGACGGTTTTACTTATTCTTTCCTATTTGGATGCTTTTTCTTTCTTTTTCTTGCCTCATTGTACTAGCTAGCCAGTACAGTGTTGAATAGAAATGATGAGAGCAGATATCCTTGTCTCGTTGCTGATCTTAGGGAGAAAGTATTCAGTCTTTCATCAGATACGACGTTACCTGAGGATTTTCATAGATTCTTTTTTTTTTTTAAATTAATTAGTTAATATTTTTGGCTGCGTTGGGTCTTTGTTGCTGTGCATGGGCTTTCTCTAGTTGCGGTGAGCAGGGGCTACTCTTCGTTGCGGTGCGTGGGCTTCTCATTGCAGTGGCTTCTCTTGTTGCAGAGCATGGGTCCTAGGTGCGTGGGCTTCAGTAGTTGTGGCATGTGGGCTCAGTAGTTGTGGCTCGTGGGCTCTAGAGTGCAGGCTCAGTAGTTGTGGCACACAGGCTTAGTTGCTCCACGGCATGTGGGATCTTCCCAGACCAGGGCTCGAACCCGTGTCCCCTGCATTGGCAGGCGGATTCTTAACCACTGCGTCACCAAGGAAGCCCCTCTCTTTTATTTTAAATGAAAAGGGAAAACCCACAAAAATCCACAAATGGTATATCAAGCTTGAAACCGAATGCTGTGTTTTGTCCACTAAATCAAATCCTTTTGTCACCTCCCCCCTCCACTTTTTATAGTTGGCTTTTGGGTTACAACGTAGAGTGACTAAATTCCTGGTAATTTGTGAGTTGGCTCTTGTTCCCTCTTTAATCTGGCGTAAACTCTTTCTTGTTTCTTTTTTTCTTACATAGTAGAAGATCCATACCGTTATCTTTAGGCAGGTAGAGACTGGAGGTCTGCTCAGGTCCTGGTCATGTTTTGTTTCTTGATTGGGGTGCTGGTTACAAGGATGTGTTCAGTTAGTGAAAATTTCTCAAACCCTATACAGATAATGAGTGCTTTTCTCCATATGTTATAACCCAATAAAAAGTTGAAAGAAAGAAAAGAAAAAGATCTGTGTCAGGAATAAACAAAGAAAAATATAAAGTAATCATCAGTAAGGACAAAATGCTTAAAATAACTTTGTTTTTTATATCCAAGCCAGTTTCAATTACTTGCCTCTGAAAGAAAATAAGAGTGGCAGTGTCGTAGGCGAACACAATAACCACTGTTGCCTTTGTTAGCCCTTCAAGATAGCCCAACACAGAACAGACACCCTGCCCCAGCTCACAGACCTTCCTTGTTCCCCAACTGCTTTTACCTCACAATCTCATTTTCATCCTGCTCTGGCTCGGTGCTGCCACCCACTGTCCCACTTCTGACTCTCTGGGCTCTTGTGTTTGTTTGTGGTCCATGGGCCTTGGCTCCCAGGGTCCTCTGCTGCTGCTGCCAGGAGTAGGAGATTCCCTGTTAAGTATCTTACCTCTGCCCTGGGCACCTTACTACTTATAAGCATCTGGCTGTGAGACCGGGCAGCAGTGTCTTCTAAAAGTTCTGCACATTCTTCTCCTCCTCCACTTTTTTTTTTTTTGTAAATTAAATTCTTTGGGGGCTATCCTAAGTATATTTGCTATTTCAGGGACCATTTGTGATGAATCTTTTAAAAGTGCAGATAATTTTATCCTACCTTTAGATTTTTCTTAAAACTGAGCTTAGGGGCTATGAGTCAGACAGCTGATGTACTGATACTAGACTAGAGTATATCATTTAACTATTGGTTCGCTACCCGAAAGTTCAATAACATGTAATGATTTGTAATTCTGCTGAGGTGAAAACTTGAATCTTGAGCCTTTGACAGTGAAATAGAGGAGAAAGTCTTTGATGAATGCCCAGAGTTGAAGCCTCTAGGGAGGGAACCAAGAGAGTGGGGTAATCCCCTAACTGAGCTATCCCTGGCCCAGGACAGGCTGAGGAATCACAGAAGATGAAGTGCCCGGAGCGGGCAGACAAGCCTAGACTCAGAGGTGAAACAGCCGTTTTTTTTTTGTTTGTTTGTTTGTTTAAGAGCTAGAACAAACAGTTAATTCTCGCTACTATCTTATTCTATTTAACTTTACACACATTTCTTTGTATGGAAACAAGAACTACACATCTAAGAAATATTCTAAACCCTGCAACAAAGTGGATATTGTGAAAGTCTATCAAAAAGATAACATTAATTTTAAGGTGACTTTAAAGATGTTTGGTGACAACAGGAGGATAGTTCAAAAATAATTTGTTGTACAACAAATGGCTGCTCTGTTAAAATGTTTGGTCTTTATGAAGATAAATGAGACATATAATTTTTTAGACTGTCATGGGGCAAGGCAAATTTAAATTTATCTTATAAGAACCAACAGAAGTTTTCTATTGAAGCAGCAGGTTTGAGAGCCAGAGAAACTTGTCAGTCAGGGTAGTGAGCTAAAGGGCTGAAATGGGACCGTGAAGGCCTCTGTTCTTCTCTCTCTATTCTTCCTTCCTCAAAGTCCTCATTTATCTGTAGGTCTTCATCTTCCCCAACGCTACCCTGCCCTCTTCATCTAATATTATCAACCATGGGTCACCTCTATTTGGATGTTTCACTGTCGGTCAAAGGCTGCATATCCAAATTCCAACTTCTTTTGGCTTTTAGCATTTATGAGGAATAAGTCCATTGACTTGGGTAATTATGAAATACAACTATAGCATAATATTGTCCCCATAAGGTACATAAACACAAACAGTAGAGAATATCAAAGTCACATTGGACATGAGATCCTAGGGGTTGGCTAGGCTCATGTACAAGCTGGATGACATTCTCTTGCATACCAGCCTCCAAGGTGGGAGTTTAAAAGTTTTGCCTCATCAAAATTAGAAATATGTACATGGGTCTTTGGAGTTGATGGTAAGGAGTCAAAACCATAAATCACCCGTGGAATCTGGGTACCTAGGATTTTAAACAAGCCACCTTGGTGATTCTTGTCTCTAGGATCTTCCTGCTCGAATCCTATGTTCCTTGGCCAGACAAATGTTTGTTTAAAAAATATTTTTTTTCTATCATATCACTTTCTTAGATGAAGAGAATTATACTTAGCCATAGCAACACAGAGGCATGGCTATGATATGCCAGAAACTGAACTTGTGTACAAATATGAGAAACCATTCAGTTAGGTCCTTGCTAAAGATTTTCTTATGCTAACTTCAAACTAAAATGGTGTGATTGTGAGGTGGCAGGAAGCCTGTGTGTGTGTGTGTGTGCATGTGTGTGTTTGCATGTGCACGATTATAACACAAGGCATGGGGTATGGATTGTATTGGGTTGGCCAAAAAGTTCGTTCAGGTTTTCTGTACCATCTTATGGAAAAAACCCGAACAAACTTTTTGGCCAGCCCAATATCTTCCCAGACTCAAAAGGGAGAAACAAGAATGGATAATCCTGGGCTTCCCTGGTGGTGCAGTTGTTGAGAGTCTGCCTGCCGATGCAGGGGACACGGGTTCGTGCCCCGGTCCAGGAAGATCCCACATGCCACGGAGCAGCTAGGCCCGTGAGCCATGGCCGCTGAGCCTGTGCATCTGGAGCCTGTGCTCCACAACAGGAGAGGCCAAAAAGTGAGAGGCCCACAAAAAAAAAAAAAAAAAGAATGGATAATCCTTTAACAATAAGACCTACCAGAATAGTAGGTTCAGCAGCAAATTGTATAGGTTAAATTGAAAATATAAAAGTTAGCTATTATATCGTAGAGTACATACCTACGTAAGTACATATAAGAAATACACATAGATAAAATGAATTGAATCGATCTTTAGGAGATGAATAACTTTTTTTTTTTTTTTGGTTGATCTGGGTCTTAGTTGCGGCAAGTGGGCTCCTTAGTTGTAGCACGAGGGCTCCCCAGTTGTGACATGTGAACTCTTAGTTGAAGCATGCATGTGGGAGCTAGTTCCTGGACCAGGGATTGAACCCGGACCCCCTGCAGTGGGAGCATGGAGTCTTATCCACTGCACCACCACGGAAGTCCTTAGATAACTTTTTGAAGCTTAGTTTCACTTGCTCATTCATTTATTCATTCAACAAATATTTGTGGAATGTCACTATGTGCCAAGCACTGTATCAACCAAATTTATTTATTTTTCCTGCAAGTGTATTGCAACAGTATCCCTAACTGGTTTTCCTGCTTCCACTCCATACCTACACCCATTCCAGTCCATTATCCACACAATGGCAAGAGTGCTGCTTAAAAAACCCTATTTAAGATCTTGACACACTCAAAACTTTTTAATACATTTGCAACAAATTCAGAGTAAAATCCAAATCCTGTGGCTCATAATGTGGCCTCAGAAGCCCCTTTCCACTCTGTATTCAGCCCCATCTCTTCCTCTCTCCCTTTCATGCACCCCATTCCAGTAACACTGGCCCCCTTCCCGTATTCCCTGGACGTGGCAAATAAGTGTCCACCTCAGGCTTTCACATGGGCTGTTGCTCCACTGGCTTGGAAGGTCCTCCCTTAGACAGCTACCCCTCTATTCCACTCAGATTGTCTACCCAATGTCACTTCATCAGAGAGAACTTTCCTGACCACCTGAGCCAAAATAGCATCCACTCCCTCCACCCTCCTTTCTTTCTTCTACTTTTCTTCCCAGCACCCAATTACCACCTGATATATTATATATATTTTTATGTATTATAGTTAGCTTGTCATCCCTTTCCCCACTAGGATGTCAGCTTCTGGAAATGAGAACTTTGTTTTATTTACTTCAGTATTTCAGTGATTGGAACAGTGCCTGGCACATAGTCGGTACTCATACATACTTGTTGAATAAATTAATGAATGAATATAAATCCTCTATTTCTTTGGGACATTTACTTTTTAAATACTGAAATAAAAATATTATTCAACAGTTTCAATGAAATAGTATGGTTTTATGTTTTCCATGTATTTTTATCATTTCTTCTTCACCCATACCCCAAAGAATATGATGTCCCTATTAGTGAATAGGTTAATACAACTTCTGGGGGAACATTTCCTAATAGAACAGTGACAGTACAGACCAATAGCCATGGAAATCAAGTCACAGATACTACAACTTTTAAGAACCTTGGCAAATAGACAGTCTTGATGGCTTAAATGCCAACAAACACAACTGAATGTAGTTGTAGTACAATCTGAAAGCCTCAAGTTGAATGTAGGAACTGAGTGACTTGGGTTTCAGCAGAGGAGTTCTTTCAAAATGACCCATCCAACTGGCTGGGAGACCTTTCAGGCAGCAGCAGAACTGCATGTAGCAGTCAGGAATCCCCTGGGGAGTGAGGGCACCACTCCCAACTGTTCCCTACTGGGCGTGATTGAGAAACACAGCTTCCAACCCCACAATATACTTGAGGCCTATGTTGCTTTCTTGCACCATAGCTTGGAATTTCCTAATATCAGTGACAAGTCAGGTGGTGATGGTGAAACTGCCCATTCTCAATGTGCTAATACTCACTTTATAAAGATGTTCTAGGGAGGGAGACGCAAGAGGGAAGGGATATGGGAACAGATGTATATGTATAACTGTTTCACTTTGTTATAAAGCAGAAACTAATACACCATTGTGAAGCAATTATACTCCAATAAAGTTGTAAAAAAAGAAAAAAGATGTTCTGAGGCTGAGGAAAAGCTTCTACAGGATCTTGATGGCCTTACACTTATATATGCCAAGAAGAGTATGAACAGCAATTTATTAAAATTTCTTCCACTGTGAATGTGGAAATAATTTTTTTTTTTTTTTTTTTTTTTTTTTGCGGTACACGGGCCTTTCACTGTTGTGGCCTCTCCCGTTGTGGAGCATAGGCTCCGGACGTGCAGGCTCAGCGGCCATGACTCACGGGCCCAGCCACTCCGCGGCATGTGGGATCTTCCCGGACCGGGGCACGACCCCGTGTCCCCTGCATCAGCAGGCGGACTCTCAACCACTGTGCCACCAGGGAAGCCCTATAAATAAATTTTAATTATTTAATTGAGACATAACTGAGAGTTCAACTTTCTTGGGGGGTAGTAATCTGAGTAAATACGTATTTCATATGCAATCAATCCCAATGAATACAAATATAGTAACAAGCCAAACTATAATCAGTGGGTTGAAGAGAACTCAAGCGTTTTGTGAAACTCAAGTTTTTTACTCAGGTTTTTATGAAACTCATTCCTAGGAATGATCATTTGGATAAACTTATGAAAGGTTTCTATCCTTCTCCCCCACTCCTGAAATGTGTCTTTGCATAAATATAAATGTGAAATTCTACTTTACATTTGCAAATTATCCTTTTTGATTTGTGAAGGCATTAGTAAAAATCAACCAACCAAGCAATCAAACCAAAGCAAACTAAACCCCACAGGCTTTGGCAGCAGAAGGTATAGGTTCAGTTCCAAGTTCTGTCAATTACTGGCTGTGGGACACTAAACCTCTCTAGTTAAGCAAGTCACTTAGTCTCTGAAGTTTAGCTTCCTCAACAGTAGGATGGGATTACCCATATTTGCATATCCATATGGTTCTGAGGATCAAATGAGATAATGTGACAAAGCTTTGCAAGCAGCTTTACAACTGTAAGGACTGTAATTTATTTCTTAGAAGCAGTGGGTAACTCTTTCCAAAAAGGAACTGAGTCAACTTACGATGTATTTATATAATACCATAGAATACATAGAAAATAAATGTAGAAAAATGAACTAATGCACAATTATATTCTTTATAGTTAATCTATCAAACAAAAAAATAAACTAGCATTTTTTTGTGCTTATTCAACTGGGGTGCCTATGGATTTGGAAGGAAGATTGTGGTATGCTCAGGCATGGAAAGCCAGAGGATAAACTGTAGCATCTCCCTCCTGCTTCAATTTTACTTGAGTAAGTTAAAACATTTTTACATTAAAACAAAGTTATATATTAATTTTTTTTATTGAGTGTTTACTATGTATCAGATACTGTTTTTGGAACTGGGGTACAGTGGGAAACAAGAGGTCCTTGATCTCATGGAGTTTATAGTCTAGACAGAGCAACTGTTCACAACTGGATCAGGGCCAATAATCTTTATTCTGCTGACATGAAATTCACAGGTAACCAACCTACACATAATTAAAATTAACATTTTTTATATAATGGTGAAATAAAAAGGAAGTAATTCATAATAAAGCAATATTCATTTCAAAATTTAAATAAATACCTAAGCATGATTATATCAGAAAGATATAATGAGATAGGCAAGTACTTGCATCTACTTACAAAAATTAATTTGTGAGACTTCCCTGGTGGCACAGTGGTTAAGAATCTGCCTGCCAATGCAGGGGACATGGGTTCGAGCCCTGGTCCAGGAAGATCCCACATGGCACGGAGCAACTAAGCCTGTGCGCCACAACTACTGAGCCTGTGCTCTAGAGCCTGCGTGCCGCAACTACTGACGCCTGCGCACCTAAAGCCCGCACGCCTAGAGCCCGTGCTCCGCAACAAAAACCACCGCAATGAGAAGCCCGTGCAATGCAACGAAGAGTAGCCCCTGCTCGCTACAACTAGAGAAAGCCTGCGTGCAGCAACGAAGCCCCAACACAGCCAAAAATAAATAAATAAATAAATTTAAAAATTAATTTGGATTAAAGAGAAGTAAAGATAAAGTCAACTGAATATTCTTGTCATTCTTCCTTTATATTTGACATTTTGAAATAAGGACTAAATAAGTATACAGCACCTTTATGCATAATTCCCATGAATTCAAGAGTTGCAGATACAGAATGTCACAGATACATGTCTCAAATACCATTAGCTGCGTTGCCATTACTGATGCTCTTGTGACATGGCGAGCAACTTTTGGTACAATCCCAAATGGGACAGGGTATGATATTCTTGGAAACTTCAGTGTGTACTCTAGCCGGCCAAAACTACTTTTTATTTTACATGTAAAACAGAGTTAGGTTCTAGGCTCAGATAATAACAAACAGGTTATTCACTTACCTGAATGTCCAGTGGACAATAAAAAGGCATGTAGAACATGGGCCAATTGTAGGTTGTGTGGCCTGACTTAAGCAGCAGAAGACATCTAGCTCCCCTGGCCCCTGCCCACAAAATACCAGTACTGGCCTTCCTACCTTTTAGAAGATCAGAAAACAACCTCAATGTCCAAATGCCCCAAATGCTCCCAGAAGCTGGAACCCCTTCATTTGACAACCATCATCGTAGAAGTAGAAGAGGAGAAAACAAGTAATTCTAGTTACAGGTAAGTGCTCAGAAGGAAATAAAACAGTGCAAGAGTAGGGTGGGCGTGTCAGGCTTTTCTATACAGGAAGGTCAAGGAATGCTTTTCTAAGGTTGGCAGCATTATGAGCTGAGACCTGAATGGTGAGATGGAGACGGCCTTGCAAAGAGCTGAGGAAAGAACATTCCCAGCAGGGGAACCAAGCAGACTGTGAGGTTTGAATGGAAAGAGGACCACTGTGGCTGAAACAGTTCAGAAAGGTAGAAAGCACTGGCATTTTAGGGCTTAGAGAAGGTGAGAAATTTCCCAGTTGATTTATGTGATGCTGAAAGACTGGTAGATGATCAGCTGTCTAATTTAAACTACATTTACAGAGACTGTCTTTGTGGCCTCTGATATGTAGATCATTGGGAGATATGCCTTTCCAGGAAAAGGAACTATCTTGTCTTTGGCTCATGACCAACTCTTGGGAAAATGCTCAGGAAGCAGGGCATGATGTCTTGTATCAGATCACAGTTCCAGCACTGGGGTAGGTGCTGACAATTCCCAGATGGACAAGGCTCTGAAATTTCTCCTTCTGTCTCTGTGCCCCATCGGTGTCCCTTGCCAAGGACAAGCAATATTTCTTCCATGGAGTTTAGAGGTCCAAAAAACAAAAAAGTTCTGATAAGGATTGGAAGTAAAAAAATATCTTTATTGCTTTTTTCTGATTACAAAAGTAATACATATGTATCATCTCAGGAATTTTGGGGGCTTTCTAAAATGCAGCTAAATACATATCTAAAGCAGCAAATGCAGGAAGAGTATTAACAAAGGGTGGGAATCTGACCCTTTCCTTATCTCTTACTTATGATATCTCATCCTGAATGGTTGCTGAGGTGATGAGATTTGAACTTTGAACTTGTAGGCATAGAGTGGTGACCTCATTTATCCCTTTGAACAATTGCAAATCAGACCATCAATTTCTAGGGGGAAAATTCTGAGCAGCAAAATGAACTCAGAGCCCTTTGGCACAGGACTGAAAATTTCAGTCAGATCCAAAAAACAAAGAACTCAAATTCCAGGGAAAGACTACTCTACCAAAAGAACAACACAGGAAGCTGAATGGGGCTCTTTTCCAGCTCTTTATTGTTCTTACACGCTGTCGACACTCCCTGTGGCCAAGGGCTCTTATCTAGTTTTTACACGTCCCTCCACTTGAAGAGGCTGTCCCCTCGCTTCCTTTCACTACCCACTTCTCCCAATCTTCGCCGCACCACCAGGTTCACGGTGCACTTGGAAGGGCGGACAGGGATTTTCCTCTCCAGTCCAACCGGCTTTCGGTCACTGAATTACACACGTTCATCGACCCTTCTGCGGAGACTGCCTGCGTGTGCGCGGGGTGGGCAAGGGTGGGCCGCGGACTCCAGCCAGGGCGGTTGTGAACCTACTGCCGCTCCGCAGCAGGAGGTCTCGGAGGAGACGCCCACCGCCCCCTCCGTGGGGCCGCAGCGGCCCCGCCCCGCAGTTCCCGTCACGTGCCGCCGCACCGCCCAATCAGCGCCTGCAGTGCGTGGGCTCGAGATTCAAACTGCGGCGCCTAGGACTCTCCGGAATCTGCGTTTGTGTGGCCGCGGCCGCCGCTGCGTGCGGGCCATGGAGCACCGCATCGTGGGGCCCGGTCCATACCGGGCCACCAGGCTGGTGAGTGTGCATGCCGGGATCTGGGCGAAGCGAGGCCCCGGCCTGAGTGCCGACTGCGTACTCGTCAGTCCTAGCTTCTCCAGGGCAGGCCGGGCCCGGGTCTGGAGGCGGGACGTGTTTCGGGTCGGGCGGCGGTATTCTGGACGACGCTCAAAGAAAAGCTAACGGGGCCTGGGGCCCAGCCCGTCCAGGGTGGGCGCAGCTTCGATCCCGAGACGTTGGCTGGGTTCTCGCCAATCAACGGCGCCTCCCTGTTTAAAGCGCCCGGAAGACCAGGGTGACACCCCTCTCCCCTCTCCTGTCGTCCGGAATCCAACGCCCCAGTCCGTAACTTTAGGGCCACCCGCCGCCTGGAGCGTGTCTCCGTCCCGAGTGTCACTTGTGGTGACACTTGAGGTTCTTTCTAACGGTGCCCAGAACAGAGGTGGATCGCCCTGGCCACATTTCCGGCTCCTGACGTTTCTTTTTCTGTGAGCACCGACCTAAATGAGGAGGGTGGGCCCGGACTTATGGTTTGAAAGAGCCTTTGCAGACCTTGGTCCAGGATGCTGACTGTTTTCCTGGGAGAAGAGCTTTGGTAATCAGAGTTCTGAGGCGTACTTGATTTCTTTGTGACCTGGAGCAAGTGATTTTAGCGATTTCATAATGGAGTAAGTGGCGATAATTTGGTAATGTCTAGAGTAAGTTTTAGACAACTTTCTATGAAAGCTTAAAGGTGATTTGGGAGGAAAGGACTGCTCTCCTTGGTCTGTCAACACTTCTGGCCACAGCTAACTTAGGAATTAGGCTCATTGTTCTATGCACCCTAAGGGATATCCAGGAAAAGATGAGAACAGGATGGAAGGAGTTATTGTACTCATCTTTGCAAACAATGCACTACAGATACCCATAATGATTCATTCATTGAAAAAAAATTCAACACATATAAATTTAGGTTTTCCTTTGGACCTGCCTCTAAGAGGTATGGACGGTGGTAGCAGGGAGCAAATAGGATTTTAAAAAACCTCTTTTCATATCTGCTTCCACTTCACAGTTGCCTCTACCACTTGAAACCATCTGGGGTCAAGGCTATTGGTAGGTCCATCTTTTTTTTTTTTTTAACATCTTTATTGGAGTATAATTGCTTTACAATGGTGTATTGGTAGGTCCATCTTTAAGGATGAGATACAGGTTGTGCTTTATCAGGGGCTTTCAAAAACTTTACTATTCTTTGTGGAGGGAAAATAACACTCCCCTACTGCCAATTTATTCACAGCACTAATGCAGGGGAAATAGAGAGAGACTCTGGATATTGGGGTAACCAGTTCTCATTCTTCCAGCTTTAGACTAAAAAAATAAATTACATGATAATTGGAACTGTTTTTTAAATCTCATTCACAAAATTGTGTGAGTTACCACTTTTTATAGATGCAGAGTGCCTATGTGAAAGGCATTCTTGATTCTGAGTCACATTAAAATATTATCAAAGGAATTTGCAAAGAAAAGTACCCTGTTCTTCAGAAGTCTTCAGTCCCCAAGAAGTGATATTCAAGTCAGATTTAGCTAAGACTGATCAAGTTAAGTAGGAAATTAAATGTGAATAATTAATGAAAATACCTAAATATCACCACAATTTCCTAGGTAGTCAATTCAGTTCTCAACTTTATTCTATTTGAGAATCTTGATCGTAAACTAAGATTTTTGAAAACACAGAAAACAATAGCCTTTTTTTTTTTTTTTTTTCGGTACGTGGGCCTCTCACTATTGTGGCCTCTCCTGTTGCGGAGCACAGGCTCCGGACGCGCAGGCTCAGCGGCCATGGCTCACGGGCCCAGCCGCTCTGCGGTATGTGGGATCTTCCCGGACCGGGGCATGAACCTGTGTCCCCTGCATCGACAGGCGGACTCTCAACCACCGCGCCACGAGGGAAGCCCCCATTTTTTTTTTTTTCTTAAGTGAATATTACTGATTTATCAGTGATCTCTGTAGTCATTACAGGTACTTTCCCCTCATTGTAAAATCTCTGTCCCTGGACATAATTCAGTTGTGCTTTACAGCTTTCATCAGTTAAATCATAAACCTGGTGCTTAGTCCTCTCTTTACTTACCTGCCCCAGCTCACCTTTCCTCCCTGGCTCCCAGCTTAGCATTTCCATCTTCTCCCAACATCATCCTCAACATAATCTTCAGGAAAAGCTTGGGAAAAACCTATTGGTACACAAAGAGCAGGTGTTTACTTCCTCCTTTCATGGCTCACTATACTTTCTCAAACCATGTACAGCTCCATTTTCTAAGACACCGAAGTCTTATCTGAAAATAGCTTTTTATGGACTAGGTAAATTTCTATGCCCAAAATAAAATGACAGACTCTGTAAGTCAATTCATGGTGAATATGGAAGCTAATTAGCAACTTATTCATCTTCACTGAAATAGCTTTCACTTTAACCCACATATTAAATAGTTCATTAGTTAAAAAGAAATAATGAGAGGGCTTCCCTGGTGGCACAGTGGTTAAGAATCCACCTGCCAAGGCAGGGGACACAGGTTCAAGCCCTGGTCCGGGAAGGTCCCACATGCCACAGAGCAACTAAGCCTGTGTGCCACAACTACTGAGCCTGCGCTCTAGAGCCCGCGAGCCACAACTACTGAGCCCACATGCCACAACTACTGAAGCCTGCGCGCCTAGAGCTCGTGCTCTGCAACAAGAGAAACCACGACAATGAGAAGCCCTCACACCACAACGAAGAGTAGCCCCCGCTCACTGCAACTAGAGAAAGCCCGTGTGCAGCAATGAAGACCCAACACAGCCAAAAATAAATAAATTAATTAATTAAAAAAAAAAGAATGAGAAAGAAAACTGCTTTTTCTGAAAACTGCTTAAATCTACTGATCCTTTCTTTGAACTTAATTCTGAGTTGTCTATATCTTCTGATGCAACTAGTAAACTTTAAAAGACCTACAGCCATCGTTGAATCTGAGTTTGAATGGACTCTAAAGATTATCTAGTCCAATTCCCTCATTTTATTGAGGCGTAAAGGGGTGAACTGACTTGATCAAGTTCACATTGCCAGTATGTGGCAAGTACACCTAGATCTAGCGTTTGCCTCTGAAGTCCCTGGCCAGGTGCTATATCATAATATTTTTGATATTAAGAAGTAAAGAAATGGAATAAATATTCAAGAGAAAAGAATAGGAAGCACATTTCAACACTCAGTATTTGTCACGTTGTTAAGCAAAAACAGTTGTATGATATTTTTAAATATAAATTTATTTTTATTTATTTTTATCTTTGGCTGTGTTGGGTCTTTGTTGCTGCGTGCCGGCTTTCTCTAGTTGCGGCGAGCGGGGGCTCCTCTTCCTTGTGGTGCCTGGACTTCTCATTCTCTTGTTGCAGAGCACCAGCTCTAGGCGCGCGGGCATCAGTAGTTGTGGCACGTGGGCTCAGCAGTTGTGGCTTGTGGGCTTTAGAGCGCGGGCTCAGTAGTTGTGGAGCACAGGCTTAGTTGCTCCGCGGCATGTGGGATCTTCCTGGACCAGGGCTCGAACCCATGTCCCCTGCATTGGCAGGTGGATTCTTAACCACTGAGCCACCAGGGAAGCCCCAGTTGTATGATTCTTTATGCCTTAAACTAGCGGTTTGAAATAAACAAAAAATGTTTTTTTAATCACAAAACAAATCTGTTTTGTCCCCTTTGCTATAAAGATTCTCTCGTAATACGTCATTGAAACAATCACATTCTCAAGCTCTATCTAGTTCTTTGTTGACATAGGATATTTTCTTTCTAAATGTTACTGAGGATAGTGAGTTATTTTAAAGATAACTTTTTCTTTCTTGGCAGAGTAGCCAAATAACCACTGAATTATTTTTGGAAATAAGTGGGAGCAGAGATCATGGTCCTTGCTAGGTTTTGAAAATCTAAAGTGTCTCATGGATTGAGTAAATATCCTAATGTTAAATGCTATTAAAAATCAAAATAAATAAATTCAAAATTCTTTTTATAAGCTTTTCTAAAAAAGAGATATGAGGCTTTGATAAGGATGTCTTCTTAGAAATTTTCTAGTGTAAAATGAAAACTAGCTATCACCAGAAGAGCTAAAAAACCAATCAGAATCCTAATAGATTTTTTTCCCCCCTGTGTGGGGATGCATTGAGTAGAAAGCTCATACAGAAGATTAAAAGTGGAGGAATTAAAAGGTTTAAAAAAAGATGACTATAGGTGACTTTGACCTACCAGAAATTTAAATTTAGTATTAATAGACTGTAATCACACCAGTGTAGTATTGTTCAGGAATAGACAAATAGCTCAGTGGGATTAAAAAAAAAAGAGTTCAGAAACAGAATCAAGGACTTCCCTGGTGGTGCAGTGGTTAAGAATTTGCCTGCCAGTGCAGGCGAGCCCGGGTTCGAGCCCTGGTCCAGGAAGATACCACGTGCCGCGGAGCAACTAAGCCTGTGCACCACAACTACTGAGCCTGCGCTCTAGAGCTCATGAGCCACAGCTACTGAGCCCGCGTGCCACAACTACTGAAGCCCGTGCACCTAGAGCCTGTGCTCCGCAACAAGAGAAGCCACCGCAATGAGAAGCCCATGCACTGCAACAAAGAGTAGCCCCCACTCGCCACAACTAGAGAAAGCCCGTGTGCAACAACGAAGACCCAATGCAGCCAAAATAAATAAATAAATAAAAATTAATTAAAAAAAACAAAATAAAAAGTTAAAAAGTAAAAAAAAATAATAAAGTAAAACATTAACAGTTTCAAAGTTCGTTCCTAGCTGGCTATTAAAAAAAAAAAAGAAACAGAATCAAGAAAGGTAGTATGTAAGGTAGCTTACTATTTCAGTTTAGTGAGAGAAGGGTAGCATAATTGACTACCATTTGGGAGAAAATAGAGTTGGAGATCTCCTCCCCACAGCATAAAAAATTTCAGTTGAAGATTCAAATATTAAAATCCCTGTAAAATATTAAAAGAAAAATTTGATAAATATTTTTAATATCTCAGGATAGGAAAACTTTCCTAATTGAGGGAGTAAACCCTGAAGCTATAAAGATAAGAAGATATATTTGTTTTCTTAAAATAATATAATCATCAGTAAAACTTTTATATAGCTAGAGACCAAATAAACAAATTGATAAGTCAGGGGAAAACATTTCTAATATATTTGAAAAAGGATTAATATTCCTATTTATGTTAATTCAATACATATTTATTAAATACATGTACTGTATGTCAGGCAATGTCCTCAGTTGTGGGGATACTGAACTGAGCAAAATAGAGTAACTTTCCTGACTTCTATGCACTTAGATTCAAATTCTAGATTTAAACAGTTCTTAAAATTAAGTAAAAGAGAAAGACAACCCAGAAGAAAAATGGCAAGTCTCAAATGAAGAAATAAAAATGACTGACGATAAAGGCAGGAAAATACAAACAAAATATAAAGATACCATTTCTTGTGTATAGATTGGCAGACAAAAGAATGATAATATCTAGAAATGGCCAGAGGTAAGGCAGCAGGCTCATACAGCATTGCTGGGAGTGTGAATTGCTACAACTGGTTTAAATAAGCTGATACCCTTTAGAAATCGGTTCTATCAAAAATAAATAAATAAAAGGATTGATACGTTAGGTTATGTAAACAAGGATATACTTGTGAAACAACAAACTGGAAACAGCTGCATGCCCATTAGTTGGAAAATGGTTGAATAAATTATGGAACTCATTCATTCATAAAATGGGCTATATCTATAGGTACTGACACAAAGATATCCTGGTATGTTTAATGCAAAGGCAAGTTGTAGGATAATATGTACAATATGGATGATCTCATTTCTTCAAAAAGGAAGCAAACAGCGACAGTGATAATAAACAATACATACATACAAAGGGAAGGATTCTATATATGTGTGTGTATGATTAATAGATATGTGGGATTGGAGAGAGACAGGGCAGACTCTTTTGTATATATTTCTGCATTTAATTTGTTACAGTGTGCATTATTCTGTAATTAAAGTGGCAGTAGAGGAACTGCTAACCAGCTTGAGTCAAATAACAGGTATATTTACTTATATTTTGAAATATTGGGTCCCAGAGAGCTGTATCTTCATTCTTTTATTAAGTAATGCATCAAGTACTATGCATTAAGTTTATCAATCAACCTAAAATAAATAAAACTCTTTTTTATTAAATCTTTCCTCCCCATCTCCCAACATATATTAATCAGGACTGAAATGCAAGCTTGGTGTCAGCAGAGAACTGAAAAAAAGACCCAAACAACCAACGTTTAAAAATATGTGGAAATTGTTTAAAGCTATGTTGAAGTTTGTAGGTTCTTGTTATAATGAAATGACCACTCGAGAAGGAGAGCATAGAGCAGGTTTCCAGATCCTATTATGAGACTAAATACCTGAGTGACATGTGCCAACTTGCCTGTCCTCTTTGGATCTTGATTTTGCCCCAAAGTTTCCTTCTAGCTCCAGAATAGATTGAACCTGTCATTTGTTTTAAGAGATTATCCTGGGAATTTTATATATTCTCCTTACGCTTGAGGAATGCCTTATCTTTTACAGAGGGCTTTTGTAAGCATGATCTCACGAGAGACGTCACAGTAACCTGGTCAGGGAGGTGGGCAGAGAGTGAACTTAAATCAACGTTCATGGGCTCTTCCTGGGCTCTCTTTCTGCTGTTCATTATTTCATTCTAGCCAGTTTGCCCTGCTTCTCCTCTGTTTACATTCAAGTCCCTCTTTCATCCACTCACTTCGTTTCTTCTTCGGCTACCCTCCTTAATCTCTTCCACATTCAGTTTACCAGCACAATCAGCTAGTTCATATTTATCAACTTTCAGGTTGGTAATTTAAAATTGTGGATTGCTCTCAAGGAGGATTTTAATATATGAGTGTGTGTGTGTGTGTGTGTGTGTGTATGTGTGTTTTGTTTTTAGCCCTTTATTCTGCATAACATGTACAGAAAAGCACAGAAATTATAGGCGTACAACTCAGTGCATTTTTACAATGTGAGCGCCCCATTTAGCCAATGCCCAGGTCAAGAAATATGACATTACCAGCAGCCCAGATGTCCCTCTGCCCCTCCCAGTCTCCACCTCCATACAAATTAACCACTATTTTGATTCCTAATACCATGGATTAGCTTTTGTCTGCTTTTAAACTCTATGTAAGTACAATCATATAGTACTTTTCCTATCTGGCCTTCTTATATCAATTATATTTTATCTATGTTATTCATCTATGTTATTGCATGTAGCAATAGTTCATTCTCATTGCTGTGCAGCATTCCATTGCATGAATCAATTTGCTTATCTGTTCTTATGTTGGTGGATATTTGGGTTGTTTTTGTCTATTAAGATAGTGCTATTATGAACAGGGTGGCTTTTGTTGAACATATTTCTGTGACATATATACTTAAGAATGGAATTGCTGGGTTATACAGTGTGCATATAATTTCCAGTTGTTCCACGTTCCCTTGGTAACACTTAGTATTGCCTGTCTTTTTCATTTTAGCCATTCTGTAGGCATGTAGTGGTATTGCATTATAGATTTCTTTTACATTTCACTGCTAATTAATGAGATTGAATATCTGCATATGTTATGGTAAATTTGGAGGTTCTTTTATGTGAAGTGCCTGTTTAAGTGTTTTTCCATTTTTCTATGGAATGTCTGTCCTTTCTTGATTTGAATTTTTTGTTTTGTTTTAGAAATTCTGGGGCTTCCCTGGTGGCGCAGTGGTTGAGAGTCCGCCTGCCGATGCAGGGGACACGGGTTTGTGCCCCAGTCCGGGAAGATCCCACATGCCGCAGAGCGGCTGCACCCGTGAGCCATGGCCACTGAGCCTGCGCTCCGCAACGGGGGAGGCCACAACAGTGAGAGGCCCGCGTACCGCAAAAAAAAAAAAAAAAGGAAATTCTGGTTATAGGTTATCTTACTCTACAGCTTGTATTGTTTTTGTGTGTGGTTTTAAGAAAGTTAAAAAAAAAGTTTAAATCTGGTCCAACTTAATTTGGAGCATGGCTTATAGTAGTGTCAAATGAAGTACAAAGATTGATATGCATAGGACAAAAAGATGTTTGAGTTTGGCCAGGAGAAAGACATGACTGGGAGTCAAAGTAGAATTAAGTTGCATGAAGTTAGGGGGTAGTTAAAAAAAAAATAAGGAAAGTGAAAGGCCAGTTAGGCGTTTGCTTGTTGAGTACCAAATGTGTGTTTGTTGTGCCTGGTGCTGCACATCCAGGGTGCCTGCTTGCACAGACCCTACCTGGGCCCTTGAAGCACCTGGTGTTGTATACTCAGGAATGATTACTGTGGCTGAGAAAGTTAGCCATCAAAGGGAGAAGAGAAATGGGACAACAGGTGCAGAGGTGATTGGGCAGTAGAGCATATGAAGAGAAACCTGGAAGAAGAGGCCTGGTTGGAAGAGAAGACAAGGAACCAGTGTTGGGCAAAATAAAAAGAATATGCTGAGGTCAGAACTATCACTGAAAGAAAAAGGTGAAACCAGAAGAGCTGATTTCAGTAGGAAGGTAGGTGAAAAATAAGGTTCTGAGTCTGTAAAGTGATAGACTTGAAAGAGGAGCATGAGAAGGGAGAGAATGGTTATGAGAGTAAGACTGAGTTTTCGGGACTTTTAGGAGGAATGGTGGGAAGACGAGGGTCCTAAGAAAATGTTGGAGTAATTATGCAGGAAGAACACCATATGTGAACATTTCATTTAATTTAGGGATGGCTGATGATGGCTTGGATGTCTAGATTTTTAAAAAAATTAATTAATTTACTTATTTTTGGCTGTGTTGGGTCTTCGTTGCTGTGCGCGGGCTTTCTCTGGTTGCGGCGAGCGGGGGCTACTCTTCCGTTGTGGTGCGCAGGCTTCTCATTGTGGTGGTTTCTCTTGTTGTGGAGCACGGGCTCTAGGCATGCGGGCTTCAGTAGTTGCAGCATGCGGGCTCAGTAGTTGTGGCTCATGGGCTCTAGAGCTCAGGCTCAGGAGTTGTGGCACACGGGCTTAGTTGCTCTGAGGCATGTGGGATCTTCCCGGACCAGGTAGATTTTTTTAAAATAGGAAAATATAATGCAGAATTTTTAAACATGCTTTGACACCAGGCACTGTATTTTATGCATCTCCCTTTTCCTCTCCCCATACAGTGCCTTTCGTGTAACAAACAGTAAATACTTGCTGAATGAGGTAAACTTGTATTAAACACAGGGCTCTAAGAAGTGAATTATGAATATTGAGCTCAGTTTTACGATTATTTTTGTTCATATGTTTCTCATTAATGTAAAAATCCGTTAAGTTCACATCATTGGACAACTTGATGGCAACATCTCCAGTAAATATTTATTGCATGAATAAATGCATTTGTAAAAGTTACTTTCTCTTTAGCGTGTAAAGGTTGTAAATAAAAAAAATTTCAAGGCTCCGTCTGTTATTAAGGCAGTCTTTTACTTATTTATTTTTATTAAAAAATTTATTTATTTTTGGCGGTGTTGGGTCTTCATTGCTGCACATGGGCTTTCTCTAGTTGCGGCGAGAGGGGGCTACTCTTCGTTGCGATGCGCGGGCTTCTCGTTGCGGAGCATGGGCTCTAGGCACGCAGGCTTCAGTAGTTGTGGCTTGTGGGCTCTAGAGCGCAGGCTCAGTAGTTGTGGTGCATGGGCTTAGTTGCTCCACAGCATGTGGGATCTTCGCCGACCAGAGCTCGAACTTGTGTCCCCTGCATTGGCAGGCAGATTCTTAACCATTGCTCTACCAGGAAGTCCCCTTAAGGCAGTCTTTTAAATGGAAAAACTGCATTCATTGTCTTAAATATTTGGGATGTAATAACCTTGTAAAAAACTCAATCGATCACTAAATGCCTTCCTCTCTTTTTGCCCCTAGTGGAATGAAACAGTCGAGCTTTTTCGCACCAAGATGCCGTTACGGAAACATCGCTGTCGTTTCAAAAGTTATGAACATTGCTTCACAGCGGCCGAAGCTGTGGATTGGCTACACGAGCTGTTGAGGCGCAGCCAAAACTTTGGCCCCGAAGTGACCCGCAAACAGACGGTCCAGCTGCTAAAAAAATTCCTGAAGAATCACGTTATTGAAGACATCAAGGGAAAATGGGGCCAGGAAGACTTTGAAGACAACCGTCACTTGTACAGGTAATGGCAACAAGTCAGCCCCGAAGGGGAGGAGTTTGGGGAGGACCAGTGGATCTGGTCAGTCTATTGAAACTTCCTCATGTGAAAGAACTTACTTGTCCGTGGGTGTGATGCTTCTACTTGTGATTTGTTGGGTGGAGAACTGAATCTGCTGCTACCGTAGAATTGATTGCAGTTTTTCTTGGTGCTCTTTTCTTCATAGAGCACCCCTTAAGTAGTCTTTGGTTGCAGTGGCTTTTCAGTAAGGAAGACTTTTTGTGCCTTTTGCACACTGGGAGGATGGCTATAGTAGCTTAGTACCTCTCCTGGGGAACCTGAAAGGGTGAAACAGTAGTTCTGGCTTGCACCTTTCTGAGCAGTGTGAAGGTGTGTGTTCAGGGGGTTAGTGGCAGAGGCGTCTGATCTTTAAGTGGAGCTCAGGTCTATCTATAATGAAGAGTTGTACTAGAATTCCCCGATGTCTCAGATTAACCCTGCGGTGCATGTCTGCTTTTCCCTAAACATTTTTGCTCATGTTTTAGTGCTGTTTTATGACTGCTCACTTACTACCCAATAATCTGAGGGCAAGGATGTCTCTCTGCTGACACTTCTGTCCTCACTGCATGCTAACCTGTTTCACTGCTGGAGGTGGAGGAGACTTGCCTAGGATTCTGGGAGTGGGAGAGTACTAAAGAGGAATGAAGTCACAGGAGTCCAGAAAAGAGGAATTGCTGAGCTATCTACAGAGAGGGCTACCAAAGTGCTAAGAACCTGAGAGGTATTAAATGAAGAAACGAAGATGATGGGCCCTTAATACTTGCTGCCTTTTACTCCAACAGAAGAATAAGGAATTCTCTTATAGCACATTCAGTGAGGCATTTTGGGGCCACTGGGACACCTGGGTTTGAGCAGAGAAAACGTGACTGTTTCCTGTCTGAGTCATTTCTTTGGTTCCTTTGGGGACTAGCAGCTGAGAAAGGCTGCAGAGCAAGGTGAGGGTGGTCACCAGCACCAAGGCTACGGCCAGACAACTTTGTATGTTTAGGATCTAACTTTGTCAGGGAATTTCATCAGCAATCTCCCTCTTCTAGATGTCAAGATTGTCAGCTGGGCAATTAATTGTCTCTCCATTTGGCAGTTATTTCGGGCTTGCTGATCCAACTTTTAATTGAATCTTGGGTGATTTTAGCCCGTTCTGATACCATAGTGCTTGTTAGTATCAGGCAGTGGAAACTCTATCCTTGGTTCCACATGCCATACTTCATTGGGGATTCTTTTGTTTTTTTAATTGCCTATTTTTAAAATTGAAGTGTAAGTTGATTTACAATATTATATTAGTTTCAGATGTACAGCATCTTACTAAGTTCTTACTTAGAACTTTCTTAGACCTTAGTTCTAAGGTCTAAGAAAGGAACTGATACCAACAACACCTGTGATGTGCCAGACTCCTTGCACAGTCGTCATGGAACTCAGCACCTGTAGATGTTGCTGGTATTATCTTGATCTTAAAGATTAGGAAATTAATGAGGCCAAAGTTACTGACTTGTCCAAAGTCACTCAGGTAGTAGTAAGAGTCAGGATTTAAACTGAGGTCTCTATCTCTGAAGCCTGTGTTCTTGTGGCGTGTCAAACTGCCTCCATTGCCACGGCATGAGGTTGACTAGCTTATTAAATAAACTGATGACCAAATGAGTAAACAGAATCATAAACAAGAAATATTTAGTGTAGTCAACACACGTTCATATATTCACAGAGTTCCAGTAATGTATTAAGTACTATGTAATACATATTAAATGATCAGCTGTCTTCTCAAATAAAGGAGGTAAGGTAAACATAATCAGCTTAAACACTTACATAAATATAGCAGGGGATAGGTGGTTTCCTGGGTCTGTGAATTACAGAAGGGCATAGTTAGAGAAAGCAACATGAAATATAAAGACTTAGAGTATTTTTTAAAGACAGAAATTACACACACACACACACACACATACACACACACCACAGGAGAATTTTATAACAGAAATGATGAGTGAAGCTTTTATTTTGGAATGTGTCAAATCTTATTTTTAGTTCAAAAACATGTCATATTTGCTGTGTGACTGCATTTACATTTGTTAACTATGATTTTATTTTTCAAGAATCCAAGAGTTAAGTATAGAAAGTAGGGGGAAATAGTGAATTTTTGTGTGTAAGGAAAGGAAAGTAAGATCCTAATATTTGAATGTCCCTAACAGAGGAGATTTTGCACAGGAGGACCCAGAGCTATTTACTGAACCACTCTTTGCTGTCAGTAACATGGGGGACTAGAAAGAGAGCTGGACTGGCTGCCGGTGGAGACAATTTTAGATTTCACTAAAGGGTCCTCGTAGTCGAGCCATATGCTGTCATCTGTGTCTAACAAAGCTTCGTGGCCCCAGACTTTGGATGAAGAGAACCAGTGATACTACCTTGTATTTTTATAAGAAATTTCAGTTTATGAAGCAATTCTTTATGATCTCATTTGATCTTCGTGACAACCCCGTATGGTAGACAGGGTGGATAGTTCATCCTCAGAGAACTAGACAGTTGTCTCTTTGAAACCTCTAAGCAAAACAGTAAATTCCATGGTGATTATTGAATCGGCCCATTTATGTATGGGAACAGATAGTTACATAGGATTATTTAAACCTAACGAAGTGGATTATATAGAATATAATTATATAGAAATAGAAGTGTGTATTATGATCATTGCTTGTTTTGAACTATTAAATGAGGAAAGTGTTTGGCCTATTTTAGATCTTTAGCAGGATGGGTCCTTGGTCTGGAGCCTCCACCGGGCCCTTGCCCTGTTCTTACTACTGATGCCAGCTCTGGTATGCAGTTGTAACCAAGGTGTTCATGGCTTACAGATAGAAATTCACTGGCTCGGGTGTAGTGCTTGTGATCTAATGTGCAGGGAACCATTTTCTTTTTATTTTCCTACTTCTTCCTGTTCCTTTTTTTCTTTCCTTCTCTATTTCTTTCTCTGTTTATACCACTTTATGTGTATGACTGGCATGTTCCCACTTCTTTCCCCTTTTCTTTTTCTTCTACTTCATTTCTCTCTCCTTTTCTTTCTGTCTTTTCCCTCATATTTGCTTTTTTTTCTGGCTTATTTCCAAAAATGTTTAATTTGAACCTAAAATTTGTTATGTAGATTTTGTCAGCTTTCTTGAATGTGACTTACCCTGTTCTTTATTTAAAAAGCAGGAGTCATGCTACCCAGTTTTAAGACTTACTCTATAAAATCACAGTAATGAAGACTGGTGTTGGTGAAGGGCTGCATGGACGCTTGGGTCAGTGGAACAGAACAGAGTCCAGAAACACACACAAACATGGCCAGTTGATTTTTGACAAAGATGTAAAGGTAACTTAAAGGAAAAAGATTAGTCGTTTCGGCAAATGATGTTGGAACAATTGGAAGGCAGCTATGCTTACCACTATACCACCAACGCTCACAATGTCGGGACAGTTGGACATCTATTCATCTACATGCAAAAAAATGAACCTCCAAACTAAACCTAATTTTTTTAATACAGAAATTCATTCATAGAATTCAATGTAAAACTAAAAAAATTTTAGAAAAACAGGAGAAAATCTTTATGCCCTGGGGTTAGGCAAGGAGATTTTAGACATGACACCAAAAGCATGATTTATAAAAGAGAAAACATGATAAAATGGGCTTCATCAAAATTAAAAACTTTTGCTGCGTGAAAGGCACTGTTAAGAGTATGAGAGGACAAGTGAATGTTGGGGAGAAAATATTTGTAAATCGCATATATGACAGTGAACTGGTATCAAGGATATATAAAGAATTCACAAAACTCAACTGTAAGAAAACAAACAACTCAACAAATAATAGATTTGAAAAGACATTTCATCAAATATATAAAGACGCTTCATCAGAAATATACAGACAGCAAATAAGCACTTGAAAAGATGTTTAACATCATTAGCACTAGGGAAATGCAAATTAAAACCATGGTGAGATACCACTACATATCTAGTAGAATGGCTAAAATAAGAATACTAATAACGCCAAAATCAAGAGAGGATGCAGAGCAATTGGAAATCTCCCCCATTGATGGTGGGAAGCCTAGACTGGTAGTCACTTTGGAAAACAGTTTGGCAGTCTTTTTTAAAGTTAAACACGTACTTATATATGACTTTGTATTCCTGCTCCTGGGCATTTACCCTGGAGAAATGAAAACTTATGTTCACGCAAAAACTTGTATGTGAATATATATATTTTTAACATCTTTATTGGAGTATAATTGCTTTACAATGGTGTGTTAGTTTCTGCTTTATAACAAAGTGAATCAGTTACACGTATACATATGTTCCCATATCTCTTCCCTCTTGCGTCTCCCTCCCTCCCACCCTCCCTATCCCTCCTCTCTAGGTGGTCACAAAGCACCAAGCTGATCTGCCTGTGCTATGCGGCTGCTTCCCACTAGCTATCGATTTTACATTTGGTAGTGTATATATGTC
This sequence comes from Mesoplodon bidens, assembly GCF_964165515.1. Taxonomy (NCBI): domain Eukaryota; kingdom Metazoa; phylum Chordata; class Mammalia; order Artiodactyla; family Ziphiidae; genus Mesoplodon; species Mesoplodon bidens. The sequence goes on along the minus strand of NC_138160.1, from coordinate 48,952,370 downwards.
AATGCTACCGTCTCACTTCGTCCCAGCTTACCCTTCCGTACCTGAATATTTATAGCAGCTCTGTTAATTCAAATGTTCCTATGGGTGAATGGATAAACACTGAACATCTATATGGAACGCTTCTGTGTGTATCCAGTGCAGTGGGAGGTGTGACTAAGAGCAGGAGGGAGGTTTTTTGTGAATAATTGAATTGTTCTGTTTGCTGACTGTGATGGTGGTTTTACAAAGTGTATATGTGTGTTAAAATTGATAGAGCAGTACACACACACACACACACACACACACACACACAAGAAAAGAATACATTTTACTATATGCTAATAACATTTTTTTAATGCTGGAGATTTGAAAAGTCTCTATTTTTACCTCTAGTGAAAGAAATCCAAATTTACATTGATTGAGGTATATGGCCCTTTAGTCATTTTCTGTAGCTGTGGGAAAAAGTCTTTATTATTACCCTATAGGTCTTTTGAAGGGGCCAATAGGAATTTCTTCAAGTTAATGGACTATTGGCTCCCTCTAGTGGACACCTTTTATTTTTATAGTAAAGCTTAAAATTATGATTGTGAGTTTTGTTTTTCTTTTGTTTTTATTCATTTCCTCAAGTCCTGAGTTTTTATCCTGTGATAGTTGGATAAATTTTGTACATTTCCTATGCATCAGTTTTTTTCATCTATAAAATCACAGGGCTGACTTGTAGCTCTCATTTCCTTCAAATAATGATCAACACTATTTCACTGAGCAAACTGTGAAAGGGGCTTTGGAGAGATTAGGAGGGGTGGGTTGGAATATTTTAAAAATTAAAAAAAAAATGACAGGGCTGCACTATATCTTTAAGGTGTTTTTCCATTCTAAACTTTTATGGTTCCAAATATTGAGTTACTTATCATAGGTGTTTTCCAAGTCTTAGGCGATGTAGAAGATACGAAAGAAATGTAACATTCTTTTCCTCCCTAATTTTGCAATCTCTTTTGAGAGAGAGTATGCATATATAAAAAAGATATGTAGCAGAACCAAGGCAGTATTGAATTTATTAACCAAAATGAACCTGTAACAAAAGCTTAGAGGTACTACACTGGCAGTCCTTGGGTTGACACAGCTGTTTTGTTTAACTGGCATTATGTTTTTAATCATTGAAATTTTTTTCCCATTTTTGTTTTTCAGTTTTGTGTATTTTGTGAAGGTAATACATTCATGTGTTTCAAAATTTACAAAGTACAAAAGAGTATATACATAAAAATTTCCCTTCTACCTTGCTCCCCCAGGTGGGGTTCAGGCCTTGAACTTGCATTGAAGCTTTCTTATTTTTATTATTTATTCTCAGGTTGTGTTGTTTTTTTTTTATACCTTAAATGCTACTTTGTCCTGGATGAGAAGAAGCTAAATAACTTTCAAATGCACAATAGAAATAGAGTGGGGGGTAGAGGGGGAAGAGCAGGATAGAAAATAGTTTATTCTTACTTTTTCCCATGTAAAGGCTCAAGCAAAAAAATATAGAAAAGTCACAATGTTAACAGTAGTTATTTCTGGATAGAGGGCTTAAAGACAGCATAAATTATTTTCTCTCTTCTTAATTTTACACATTGAATACATATTGCTTTTATTTTCAATTTTTAAAATCATTCCAGTAAAAGAGTAATCGATAAATTGTATTGTTTGGAAGTTTACAATAATAAGATGACTTCTTTTAGGCACCTCTGCTCTATACCAGTACCCCACTTGCTTCTGGATTCTGTGGACTAAGAATGCTGCCTGCCATTATCAGTAAACAAAGGATGTTGCAGCCATCGAGCGATCAGCCACTGCAGCCACCTTGTTGAGCCCTGAGGGGACTCAGGATGGGAGAGCACAGGATACTGGCCCCAGATAGCTAAGGTGCATGTCAAAGGGATGATTTCAGTGAGCCCAGACTCTTGCATCTTCCCATACATAGAAAAACGCCAAGTTAATTAACTTGAGATATATGGTTTTCTTTAATTAATCTTTTGATGTTCCCACTATCTGGACTTTGTTACAAAACTCCTATATATCTTGGCTCTCCCCTTCCCTCTTCAGAGCAGTTTCTCAGAGCTATCTGAGAGGCTGCCTTCGAGGCTTGAAGTCCTGAGAAAGTTCGCCAAATAATACATGATTCTGAAGTTGTAGGTCGTCCATTTTTTTCAGTCGACAGTAGTAAAAATTCATCCGGAAGAGAGAAGGCAGAAAAGTAGCCCCCAAAATCTTGGGCAACAAGACCTTTTGCTTTATCAGAAACTAAAATGCCATAGGGCTAAACAGTGTGATAATAGACCTGGAATAAATAAACCTGGAACTGACTAGAGTAGAGAAAAAACAAACTCTCCACCCAGTTCCCTTCCCCACAGGCACGTAATGTTATTAGCTTGTAACACAGTGTCTTAAAAAATTGTGAACCTGCAAGTCTTTAATTGGAGCAAATTCCCCCCAGTTGCCGCCCTTCCCACCACTTCACTACATCATACCAGACTGTAGCATGGTAATGTTGTCTGTGTCGGTCAGTGCAGGAATTGTGTTTGTGACCCAGTCGGTGTGGACTGGAGTTCTGTGAGATCTCCTGGAGGAGGGAGGTGGAGGACGTCCATCTGGGTCCTGAGAATGGGATAGGGTCTGGATGATCAGATGGGATGGGAAGGGGGAGCACATTTCAGGTGACAGGACCACGGCTCTCAGTCAGATATACCTAAGCCGGCTTCACTGGGAGAAGAGGGAGGAAACTAGCCTCGCTGGAGAAGAAGTTTTAGGTCAGGAAGTCATAGGGCTAAATTTGGTGGTGTTTCTTAAATACCTGGCTATGGAGTTGACATTTATGTAAAAGGAAAAGGCAGCCAAGGTCCGTGTTTTGAGTAGGAATGACGTCTGTGTTCTAGAATGGAGTTAATTGGACTTCCCTGGTGGTCCAGTGGTTAAGACTGTGCTTCCACTGCGTGGGGGCATGGGTTCGATCTCTGGTCAGGGAACCAAGATCCCACATGCCGTGCCGTGTGGCCAGAAAAAAGGGAATAGAATAGAGTTAATTGAACAGTAGTAATAGAATAGATTTTTAAGGCAGTGAAACTGGTGAGGTTTTTAAGGTAAATGGCGGGGGTGATGTTGCCTGGATGAGAATGCCAGCCATGGGGCTGAAAAAGAAGGAAGGGCCCACATTTTATAGTCAAATTCCAGGCTAGACCCTAACTGCTCCATAGACCTTCTGGTTTGCCTGAAGTCTGACATTATTTATTTATTTATTTTTGATTATTATATTTTTTTGCGGTACGCGGGCCTCTCACTGTTGTGGCCTCTCCCGTTGCAGAGCACAGGCTCCGGATGCGCAGACTCAGCGGCCATGGCTCATGGGCCCAGCCGCTCCACGGCATGTGGTATCTTCCCGGACCGGGGCACGAACCCATGTCCCCTGCATCAGCAGGTGGACTCTCAACTACTGCGCCACCAGGGAAGCCCAAGTCTGACATTTTTTTTTTTTTTTTTTTTTTGCGTTATGCGGGCCTCTCACTGTTGTGGCCTCTCCCCTTGCGGAGCGCAGGCTCCAGACGCACAGGCTCAGCGGCCATGGCTCACGGGCCTAGCCGCTCCGCGGCATGTGGGATCCTCCCGGACCGGGGCACGAACCCGTGTCCCCTGCATCTGCAGGCGGACTCTCAACCACTGCGCCACCAGGGAAGCCCCGTGTTTTAAATGTATTATTCATTAGTCTGAAATTGCTATTTTCATTTAGAATCTTTGTTGATGTTTGGCATTTTCTTTTATTGAGGCCTGGAATGTAACTCAAGTCTTTTCAAGGCAACTGTCAATCCATAATACCTTGTAGTTCTTCTGGCACATCTACAGTGTTTAGTGGGCGTTGAAATCTTCGGAATGGCTTTGTTCCTATTTAATGTCTCAAGGAGTTTGGAGCCTCCGGAGCTGGAGCTGGGTGAGTGTCTCAGAGTCTCGGTCCCCATACCTCCCACAAGGCTCAAGAATGAATGTCCACGTCTCACAGTGTCATAGCTGTGGGATAATGATGGAGAAATATATAGTAGAGGGGACTTCCCTGGTGGCGTGGTGGTTAAGAATCCTTCTGCCAATGCAGGGTACACGGGTTTGTTCTCTGGTCCGGGAAGATCCCACATGCCGCGGAGCAACTAAGCCCGTGCACCACAACTACTGAGCCCACGTGCTGCAGCTACTGAAGCCTGTGTGCTCTAGGGCCCATGTGCTGTAACTACTGAGCCCACATGCTGCAACTACTGAAGCCCGCATGCCTAGAGCCCGTGCTCCGCAACAAGAGAAGCCACCGTAATGAGAAGCCCGTGCACCGCAATGAAGAGCAGCCCCCGCTCACCACAACTAGAGAAAGGTCATGCACAGCAATGAAGACCCAACGCAGCCAAAAAAAAAAAGAAAAAAAGAAAAATATACAGTAGATGTTTGGCTATTTTTTGCTGCCACGACTTCTAGACTCCTCTTCTAGTTTGTGGGATCCCTTGTTTGTGTGAGCCTTGGTGGGAAGGAGGGCCCCGCCCCCAGTGGAAGCCTAGGCAGGTGAGACGCTCTCTCCCTGCCCTTGAGCAGTTACGGTGCAGGCACATGTCCTACACTTGGCTGTTGGTATGTTACTACCTAGGACTTTGGACAGCTTAGAGTTTGTTGCGATAGCAGTGGTGGCCTGCAGGAGCAAGGACAAGCAACCCTGGTGCCAGCAGTGGCTTTCATACTAGCCTGTCTCTTGTGGTTCCTGCTGTGTGTGCTGTGGGGCTTCCTTTTGTCTCAGCTTTTTTTTTAACTTTCTGATCCTGGTTTTCCAGCTCTCCTATTGATTTTGTGACCTACTAGGATATCTTCAAACTCCTTTCTGGTTAAATTAGCCAGAATTGGTTTCTGCAACCGAGAACTCAGACTGATATAACAAGCAATGCCTATAGAGGTAGTAAAACTGGGGCAGCTCTTTGGGCCTAGGAAATAGTGCCACAATTTCTGTGTGTATTGGGACCGCCTGAGAGCTAAGCACCAGATCAGATTGGCCTGTAGCAATCAGAGAAAAGGAGATGGAGCTCAGGATCCCTGAGGCACAGGAATGGAGTCTACTACGAATAATGGCTACACATGGCGGGGGTGGGGGGGGCTGAAAGTTCTGTACTGGGCTGTTTAGTCTAACTGATTCTCACGGAGGTTGCAGATGGTAACTGCTGTCTTTGGATGTAAAAGATGCCAGTATGGTGCATTAAATAGAAGGTTGAAGTAGATTGCCCTCACTCACAAAAGGCAACTCCTGGTAACTGATAAACTTTTGTTTTGTAACATCCTTTCTTAGGCTTTTTGGTGATTAACTTGTGAAAATTTCAAACTTGTGATTTATCTGTCTTGGTCTTCCATTTGTGGTCATAGTTACACGTTCCCTATCAGGTTACTTTATCCTTCCCTTTATATTTGTTTGTTTTATCCACTTGGTCTTCACCAACTTGCTCTTGAAATTCTTTTTTTCTTTAATCCTTACCCAGCTTTCTTTCCTATGAATTTATGATACCTGGTTATTATCATTAATAGAGAATGATGCATCATTAGTAGGGAATGGGGCAATGGAATTCAGAAAAATCAAAGGAGCTTGGCTTACTGAATGCTCCAATTTCAGATGGAGACAAAGCTCTTTAGGCCAGAGAAGGTAGATTGAACAGGGGTAGTTCTCAAATACTGTTGACCTTGAAACAAAATATAGTTGACCCTTGAAAAATGCAGGGGTTAGGAGCGCCGACCCCCTGCACAGTCAAAAATCCGAGTATAACTTTTTTCTTTTGCTCTCCGTATCTCCACATTTGCAGATTCAAGCAACTGCAGATTGTGTTGTGCTGCGCTTTGTATTTTTTTTTTTTAGTGTGTGTTTTTTTTTTGGGCGGTACGTGGGCCTCTCACTGTTGTGGCCTCTCCCGTTGTGGAGCACAGGCTCCGGACATGCAGGCTCAGCAGCCATGGCTCATGGGCCTAGCCGCTCCGCAGCATGTGGAACCTTCCTGGACCGGGGCTCGAACCCTTGCCCCCTGCATCGGCAGGCGGACTCTCAACCACTGCGCCACCAGGGAAGCCCTTTAGTGTGTATTTTATTTTATTTTTTTGAAGTTTTGAATTTTATTTATTTTTTTATACAGCAGGTTCTTATTAGTTAGCCATTTAATACATATTAGTGTATACATGTCAATCTCAATCTTCCAATTCATCACTACCCCCCCACTTTCCCCCCTTGGTGTTCATACGTTTGTTCTCTACATCTGTGTCTCAATTTCTGCCCTGCAAACCGGTTCACCTGTACGATTTTTCTAGGTTCCACATATATGCATTAATATACGATATTTGTTTTTCTCTTTCTGACTTAGTTCACTCTGTATGACAGTTTCTAGATTCATCCATGTCTCTACAAATGACCCAGTTTCGTTCCTTTTTATGGCTGAGTAATATTCCATTGTATATATGTACCACATCTTCTTTATCCATTCGTCTGTCGATGGGCATTTAGGTTGCTTCCAGGACCTGGCTATTGTAAATAAGGCTTCAATGAACATTGGGGTGCATGTGTCTTTTTTTTTTTAAGCATGGTCTGGATCCCTGCTCTGCTTTCTCTCTCCTGGAAACAGCCATTTTTCTTTTTTTAAAATTAATTAATTAATTAATTATTTTATTTTTGGCTGTGTTGGGTCTTTGTTTCTGTGCGTGGGCTTTCTCTAGTTGCAGCGAGCGGGGGCCACTCTTCATCGCGATGCGTGGACTGCATGTGTCTTTTTGAATTATGGTTTTCTCTGGGTATATGCCCAGTAGTGGGATTGCTGGGTCATACGGTAATTCTATTTTTAGTTTTTAAAGGAGCCTCCATACTGTTCTCCATAGTGACTGTATCACTTTACATTCCCACCAACAGAGCAAGAGTGTTCCCTTTTCTCCAGCATTTGTTGTTTGTAGATTTTCTGATGATGCCCATTCTAACTGGTGTGAGGTGATACCTCATTGTAGTTTTGATTTGCATTTCTCTAATAATTAGTGATGTTGAGCAGCTTTTCATGTGCTTCTTGGCCATCTATATGTCTTATTTGGAGAAATCTCTATTTAGGTCTTCTGCCCATTTTTGGTTTGGGTTGTTTGTTTTTTTAATATCGAGCTTCATGTGCTGTTTGTATATTTTGGAGATTAATCCTGTGTCCATTGATTTGTTTGCAAATATTTTCTCCCATTCTGAGGTTTGTCTTTTTGTCGTTTGTAGTTTCCTTTGCTTTGCAAAAGCTTTTAAGTTTCATTAGATCCCATTTGTTTATTTTTGTTTTTATTTCCATTTCTCTAGGAGGTGGGTCAAAAAAGATCTTGCTGTGATTTATGTCAAAGAGTGTTCTTCCTATGTTTTCCTCTAAGAGTTTTATAGTGTCTGGTCTTACATTTAGGTCTCTAATCCATTTTGAGTTTATTTTTGTGTATGGTGTTATGGAGTGTTCTAATTTCATTCTTTTACATGTAGCTGTCCAGTTTTCCCAGCACCACTTATTGAAGAGGCTGTCTTTTCTCCATTGTATATCCTTGCCTCCTTTGTCATAGATTTGTTGACCATAGGTGCGTGGGTTTATCTCTGGGCTTTCTATCCTGTTCCATTGATCTATATTTCTGTTTTTGTTCCAGTACCATATTGTCTTGATTACTGTAGCTTTGTATTATAGTTTGAAGTCAGGGAGTCTGATTCCTCCAGCTCTGTTTTTTTCCCTCAAGACAGCTTTGGCTATCTGGGGCCTTTTGTGTCTCCATACAAATTTTAAGATATTTTTGCTCTAGTTCTGTAAAAAATGCCATTGGTAATTTGATAGGGATTGCATTGAATCTGTAGATTGCTTTGGGTAGTATACTAATTTTCACAATATTGATTGTTCCAATCCAAGAACATGGTATATCTCTCCATCTGTTTGTATCATCTTTAATTTCTTTCATCAGTGTCTTAGAGTTTTCTGCATACAGGTCTTTTGTCTCCCTAGGTAGGTTTATTCCTAGGTATTTTATTCTATTTGTTGCAGTGGTAAATGGGAGTGTTTCCTTAATTTCTCTTTCATATTTTTCATCATTAGTGTATAGGAATGCAAGAGATTGCTCTGCATTAAATTTGTATCCTGCAACTTTACCAAATTCATTGATTAGCTCTAGTAGTTTTCTGGTGGCATATTTAGGATTCTCTATGTATAGTATCATGTCATCTGCAAACAGTGACAGTTTTACTTCTTCTTTTCCAAGTGGATTCTCAGCCACTGCGCCACCAGGGAAGCCCTCCAGCTTTCTTTTGATTTCCATTTGCATAGAATATCTTTTTCCATCCCCTCACTTTCAGTCTGTATGTGTCCCTAGGTCTGAAGTGGGTCTTTTGTAGACAGCATATAGATGGGTCTTGTTTTTGTATACATTCAGTGAGCCTGTCTTTTGGTTGCAGCATTTAATCCATTCATGGTTAAGGTAATTATCAATATGTATGTTCCTATTACCTGTTTCTTATTTGTTATGGGTTTGTTTTCGTAGGCCCTTTGCTTCTCTTGTGTTTCCCACTTAGAGAAATGCCTTTGCATTTGTTGTAGAGCTGGTTCGGTGGTGCTGAATTCTCTTAGCTTTTGCTTGTCTGTAAAGCTTTTGATTTCTTCATCGAATCTGAATGAGATACTTGCAGGGTAGAGTAATCTTGGTTGTAAGTTCTTCCCTTTCATCACTTTAAGGATATCATGCCACTCCCTTCTGACTTGTAGAGTTTCTGCTGAGAAATCAGCTGTTAACTTTATGAGAGTTCGCTTGTATGTTATTTGTCATTTTTCCCTTGCTGCTTTCAGTAGTTTTTCTTTGTCTTTAGTTTTTGCCAATTTGATTACTATGTGTCTCGGCGTGTTTCTCCTTGGGTTTATCCTGTATGGGACTTTCTGCGCTTCCTGGACTTGGGTGGCTATTTCCTTTCCCATGTTAGTGAAGTTTTCGACTATAATGTCTTTAAATATTTTCTCGGGTTCTTTCTGTCTCTCTTTTCCTTCTGGGACCCCTATAATGCGAATGTTGTTGCGTTTAATGTTGTCCCAGAGGTCTCTTAGGCTGTCTTCATTTCTTTTCATTCTTTTTTCTTTATTCTGTTCTGTGGCAGTGAATTCCACTGTTCTTTCTTCCAGGTCACTTATCCTTTCTTCTGCCTCAGTTATTCTGCTGTTGATTCCTTCTAGTGTATTTTTCATTTCAGTTATTGTATTGTTCATCTCTGTTTCTTCTTTAATTCTTCTAGGTCTTTTTTAAACATTTCTTGCATCTTCTCGATCTTTGCCTGCATTCTTTTTCTGAGGTCCTGGATCATCTTCACTATCATTATTCTGAATTCTTTTTCTGGAAGGTTGCCTATCTTGCCCATCTCCACTTCATTTAGTTGTTTTTCTGGGGTTTTATCTTGTTCCTTCATCTGGTACATAGTCCTCTGGCTTTTCATCTTGTCTGTCTTTCTGTGAATGTGATTTTTGTTCCACAGGCTGCAGGACTTTAGTTCTTCTTGCTTCTGCTGTCTGTCTTCTGGTGGATGAGGCTATCTAAGAGGCTTGTGCAAGTTTCCTGATGGGAGGGACTGGTGGTGGGTAGAGCTGGCTGTTGTTCCAGTGGGGAGAGTTCAGTAAAACTGTAACCTGCTTGTCTGCTTATGGGTGGGGCTGTTTTCCCTCCCTGTTGGTTGTTTGGCCTGAGGTGACCCAACATGATCCTACCTGGGCTCTTTGGTGGGGCTAATGGCGGACTCTGGGAGGGCTCATGCCAAGGAGTACTTCCCAGAACTTCTGCTGCCAGTGTCCTTTGTCCTTGTCCTTACGGTGAGACACAACCACCCCCCACCTCTGCAGGAGACCCTCCCAACACTAGCAGGTAGGTCTGGTTCAGTCTTCTATGGGGTCACTGCTCCTTCCCCTGGGTCCCAGTGCACACACTGCTTTGTGTGTGTGCCCTCCAAAAGTGGAGTCTCTGTTTCCTCCAGTCCTGTCGAAGTTCTGCAATGAAATCCCGCTAGCCTTCAAAGTCTGATTCTCTAGGAATTCCTCCTCCCGTTGCCAGACCCCCAGGTTGGGAAGCCTGACGTGGGGCTCAGAACCTTCACTCCAGTGGGTGGACTTCTGTGGTATAAGTGTTCTTCAGTTTGTGGGTCACCCACCCAGCAGTTATGGGATTTGATTTTATTGTGATTGTGCCCCTCATCCTGTCTCATTGTGGCTTCTCTTTTTTCTTTGGACGTGGGGTATCTTTTTTGGTGAGTTCCAGTGTCTTCCTGTCGATGATTGTTCAGCAGTTAGTTGTGATTCAGATGCTCTCACATGAGGGAGTCCTAGTATAACTTTTGATTCCCCCCCAGATTTAAATACTAAGAGCCTACTGTTGACTGGAAGCCTTACCAATAATAATTAACTGTCAGTTAACACATACTTTGTATGTTATATGTATCATATAATGTATTCTTACAATGAAATAAGTTAGAGAAAAGGGTAAGAAAATCATAAGGAAGAGAAAATACATTTATAGTACTGTACTATATTTGTTATATTCATTCATTCTTTTTTTTTTTTTAAGATTCCACATGCAAGTGAAAATAAACAGTATTTGTCTTTCTCTGTCTGACTTATTTTGCTAAGCATAATACCCTTCAGGTCCATCTATGCTGTTGCAGATGGCAAAATTTCATTTTATGGCTGGATAATATTCCATTGTATATATCTACTACATCTTATTTATCCACTCATCTGTTGATGGACACTTAGGTTGCTTCCATATCTTGGCTGTTGTAAATAATGCTGCTATGAACATTGTGGTGCATGTAATCTTGAATTGGTGTTTTCATTTTCTTTAGAGATATACCCAGGAGTGTAATTGCTGGGTCATATGGTCATTCTATTTTTAGATTTTTGAGGAAACTCCATACTGTTTTCCATAGTGGCTACACCAATTTACCTTCCCACTAACAGTGTACTAGGGTTCCCTTTTCTCCACATCCTCACTAACACTTATATTTGTTGCCTTTTTGACAATAGCCATTTTGACAGGTTTGAAATGGTATCTCATTGTTTTTTTAAAAAATTTATTTATTTTAATTAATTTTTTTTGGCTGCATTGGGTCTTCGTTGCTGTGTGCGGGCTTCTCATTGCAGTGGCCTCTTTTGTTGCAGTGCGGGCTTCTCATTGCAGTGGCTTCTCGTTGCAGAGCATGGTCTCTAGGTGCACAGGCTTCAGTAGTTGTGGTGTGCAGGCTCAGTAGTTGTGGCTCTCGGGCTTAGTTGCTCCACGGCATGTGGAATCTTCCCAGACCAGGGTTTGAACCCATGTCCCCTGCATTGGCAGGTGGATTCTTAACCACTGTGCCACCAGGCAAGTCCTTCTCATTGTGGTTTGGATTTGCATTTCCCTGATGATTAGCGATGTTGAACATCTTTTTATGTGCTGATTGGCCATAAAACTCCTAGAAGAAAACATAGACAGTACACTCTGACATAAGTCTTAGCAGTATTTTTTTTGCATTTGTCTTCTCAGGCAAGGGAAAGAAAATAAAAAATAAACAAATGGGACCTAATTAAACTTAAGAGCTTTTGCCCATCACAGGAAACCACTGACAAAATGAAGACATCCTACTGAATGGGAGAAAATATTTGGAAAGCATATGTATGATAAAGGGTTAATACCCAAAATATATAAACATCTCATACAACTCAATATCAAAAAAACAAACAACCTGATTAAAAAATGGGCAGAAGACCTCAATAGCCATTTTTCCAAAAAAGACATACAGATAGACAGTATTTATTGATATTGTAAGTTTACATCATCTGTTTACAAGATGAATTGTCTGTCAGTATGTAACATCAATATTGTCTTATATGGTACAAAACACTGTAGATGTTATATGTATCACTAACACTAGACGTCACAAATGAAAAGATAATGTGATAACTCTTAAACTCTCCCTTCAAGTGTTGCATAAATTTAGGATTTAAAAGAATATTTTAAAAAGATAATGTGAAAAAGAAATTCATATTTATTTACAGGTATAACGATCCATGCATTGATAACAAAGAAGCAACAATATGATTGCTCCATAGTAGACTACCCTATACACTAGTGAATGAATTCTTACAAAATTTTTATGGCATACAGTATTACAGTCATATAGTACTGTTACATGTAAGGAAAAAAAAGCCGCTTACCTGTGATGATAGGCTGATATATGGTTTCTCCAAATACAAGAGAGAGAGGCATACGTTATGGTAATATAATTCTTTGAAAGCAAAGTTATGAAATAGTAAAAAAAAGTAACACAGTAGTAGTTTTATATTAAATATCACTCATCTTATGCCTATGTAAAAATAGGCTATTCACTTGGAGTCTTGCACAGGATGTTCTATACAATGAATACTTAGATGATGATGATGTTGATGACACAAAAATGTCTCATACTGTTCCTGCTGTACAGTTATGAGATTTTCACATGAAGACACACACATATACAACAGATAAGCTTATTGACTGGATGATGATTATTTACTGTTCGTTAGGTATAAGTGGATCATCATAAAGGCTTCATCATTGTATTCACAATGAGTAGGCTGAGGGGGAGGAGGGAGAGGAAGGGTTGGTCTTCCTGTCTCAGGGGTGACAAGAAGTGGAAGAGGAGCAGGAGGTGGAAGGGGAGGGAGGAGAGGCAGGCACACTTGGTGAACATTACAGAATACTTCATAATTTCTGACTCTTTTGCTTTTTCATTTGTCTAAAAATGTTTCTGTAATATATGGTACCAATCCTTCTTCTACCATTTGCTTTAGTTTCAGTGCCTGTATCATAGAAGAGTCCATGCCGTAAAAGAAGTCCAAGGCAGTCTTGAATCATTGGAATCCTCTGCCAGATTGTCTAATGTCAATTTGTTTTCTGACTCTGCTTCTTCTGTATCTTCTTCCTCATTGTATGGCACTGGTTAGGAAGCACCCATCTCCATCAAGTTGTCTTCTGTTATTTCTTCTGGTGTGGTGTCTATTAGCTTTTGAATTTCTCCTAGATCCATGTCTTGGACCCTTCAACCTCCACCTTTTTTGTCATATCCACAATATCTTTCATGATTTCCTCGATTGGCTCTTTAGTAATTCCTATGAAGTCATGTAAAACATCTGGACATATTTGTCTCTGGCAGGAATTTATTGTTTCAGTCTTGACAGCTTTCACAGCTTTTTCTGAAACAACGATGGCATATTCAATGGTGTAATCCTTCCAGACTTTCATGACGTTCCCTCAATTAGGGTTCTCTTGCATAATGTGACAGTCCTTTCCATAAGGTACTGTGTGTAATTAGCATTAAAGGTCCTTATGATCTCCTGATGTAGAGACTGAATTAGAGACATTGTGTTTGGGGGCAAGTAGACCACTTTGACGCTTTCAGTGTTGAACTCATGGGGTTCTGGGTGGCCAGGGGCATTGTCCAATATCAAAAGAACTTTAAAAGGCAGTCCCTTACTGGCAAGATATTTTCAGGGACAAAGCATCGATGGAACTGGTCCAGAAAAGGGGTTCTCGTCCAGACCTTCTTCTTGTACAACCAGAAGACTGGCAGCTGGTGTTTAGCTTTCCCTTCGAGGCTCATGGGTTAGCAGCTTTTTATAGATAAGGGCAGTCCTGATGGTAAACCCGACTGCGTTTCCACACAACAATAGAGTTAGCCTGTCCCTTCCTGCCTTAAATCCTGGTGCTCACTTTTCTTCCTTACTAATAAATGTTCTTTGTGGCATTTTGCCTCCAGAATAGGGTACTTTCGTCTGTGTTAAAAACCTGTTAAGGCAGATATCTGAGTTTCTCCTCATTGATTTTCTTAATGGTGTCAGGGAATTCATGTGCTGCATCTTGGTCAGCAGAAGCTGCTTGTCCTGTTATCTTGACATTTTTTAAGCCAAACCTTTTTCTGAAATTACTAAACCATCCCTTGCTGGTATTAAATTCTCCAGTTTTAGATCCTTCACCTTCCTTTTGCTTTAAGTTTTCATATAATGATTTTGCTTTTCCTTGAATCATATTAAGAGTCTATATGCCTTTCTTATAGCAATCCTGTACCTACCTAAAAACTGCATTTTCAGTGTGAGATAAAAAGGTATTTCTCAAAAAGTGCAAGGGTTTTGCACCTGCTGGATTATTAGTGGCAGCAACAGCTTCACAAATTTTTCTTTCTTTCTTTTCTTTTCTTTTTTTTTTTACAATGTTCCTTACACTGAATTCATTTGTCTTGAACTGGTGGACAACCACAGCTTCCGACCTCGATCTATGGAACATATCAAGGAATTCGACTTTTTCTTGTCATGTCATGACTTTTCTCTGCTTCTTGGGAGCACCTCCAGCATCACTAGTGGCACTTTGTCTGGGTCCCATGGTGTTATGCAAGGTTTACGGCCCTAAACATGATGAAAAATACATGAGAACAGTGAGAGATCACTTTTTACTTCAAAACGCAATTTACTGGAGATATGAACTGCTCCCGTGGAGATGATTAGCGTCACAGGGCATTTTAAGCAGGTATTGGCAACACTTGAGCTCACTGTAATGGCAACAGGAAGTGGCTACTAAATTACTACAGTAGTACATTGTGTACACAGTTAATTCTATGCAGTTTTAATACTGCATTTTTATGTTTGTTTACCTTTTTCTCAGCTGCAACTGGTGCCATGTACAGTCTGTAAGAGTTTGTGTGTAAGTTTTGACCAATTTTAACTTTTTATAATAGATTTGTATATATTTTATGGTAGTAAATGATAAAATAGACTAGTCTCTACATATAGTTTATGCATTCAGGACATACCTAACTTTTTCTTAATTTTTTTTGATAGTTCTAGGCTACATCGTTTGTCTGCTAGTTTTTTTTCAAATTGTTGCAAATCTCCAAAAAAATTTCCACTGTGTTTATTGAAAAAAATCCGTGTGTAAGTGGACCCACGCAGTTCAAACCCATGTTATTCAAGGGTCAACTATGATATAGATCCAGTGGGCATCAATCAATTCTTCTCAGTTAATCCTAAAACTGTAACTTTTTGAGAAGAGTGGGAACTTGCCTTGAGTTGCAGTTTATAAGACTAGACTTATAAAAGTCATTGAAAGATGCTGATACATAGCATGCACTTACATTGTTTGAATTGATTTGAAGTCATCACACAGAAAGGAGTACAAATTAATAGAAGATTGTTAGTTCAGGTCCTCTGAGAAGAGAAGGAGATGCCAGGAAGGGACTAGATGTGCAGGCATTATAATGCCAGGGTTGGTGAGGGGGGTGGTGCACCTGGAAAGGATAAAGGGAAGGCAAGAGGAGTTGAGGTGAGCCTTCAGACTGTGAGGCAGATCTGACTTCTGTGGAAAGCAGAGAAGGAAAGAGGAATTGGAAAGGAAGCGCCTAAGCCCACAGGGTGCAATTCTGAGAGGGTCTCGGCCGGGCCGATATGATGGGGAGGCCTTGGGCAAAGGTTGCCAGCTGGAGGAGTCCTGTGTCTTCTGGTGGGATTGGCCTGGCTCCATACCCCCACTGTGCTCACTGATGTGCTGGAAGCATCCTGGGGGAAGTGTGAAATGTGCAGCAGCTAGAGGCTGGAGGCTGTCCTGGAGGCTGCTGCTCTTGAAGGGAGATATGAGCCATGCACTTCCATGGCTGGCACTGTCCATTTCTGGTGCTGCACAGATCTGCTTCTTCACATGTGTTTATAGGCCTTTCTTCCTGGGGCAAAATCTAGGAGATAGAAATTTCTAGGAAGAATACGTTCTCTGTTGCTATAGCTGATCTCATGGATGCAACTGATGCTGATTCTTTCCCTTCTCCACTCTCCATTGTAGATTCTCCCACCCTCAGCTGTCACGTTGGCAGACTTTGGGTGTATTACTTAGAAGTGTGACCCAGAAGTTCATTCTGAGAATCTGGACCCTTGATAACCGTGCACTTCTCAGGTGTGATGTTTGTGCACATGCCCATTCACGGTACAGTGGGGCAAGGGAGTACAAGAGGTGTGCGGGTATTCATTCCTTCCTGCCCCCGGGGGCCGAGAGCAGCCCTGCCTCGTCCTGCTGGTCAGGATCAGTTACCCCTGCTCTGACAGGGGTTCCTATTCTTGCCTGTTGCTCCCTGCTATGACTCCTGGCAAGAGTACTTACTTCTCTTTGGGGGACAGAACTTCTAACTGCAGAGCCCAGGGTTGTACGGGTGGGAAGCACAAAGTCCCCCAGTGGGTCACTGGGGGGGGTGGTAAGAAGGGCTACTCCTACTTCCACCCCTTGGTCCCAGGATGTGTATTCATGTGTATATTGGACCCAGCACTGTATAAAGCCCTCTGACTTAATTCATACACTATTCCATTGTCCTGTATGTCCACCTTGTCTCCAGTACCGTCTCAATTACAGTAGGTTTATAATAAATCTTGAATTCAGATAATGACCCCTAACTTCTTTTTTTTTTTTCCAAAATTGTTTTGGCTATTCTAGTTATTTTGCCTTTTCATATAAATTTTAGAATCAACTTGGTTATTTCTCTAAAAATTTCTTTTGAGATTTGGAATGAAATTGTGTGGAATCCATAGATCAGCTCAGGGAGATTTGATAACAAAATTGAGCCTTCCAAATCATCATGGTGTATCTCTCAGTTAATTTAGGTTTTAAATCTCTCAGCAGTGTTTGTAGCTTTAAGTATAAAGATTCTGCACAAGTTTCGGAGATTTAGATCTAAGCAGTTCATGTTTTTGGTGCTATTGTAAATGGTGGTAGTTTTCCCTATAGATCTTGTGCATTTCTTTTATTTTTTTGTCATAGGTATTTAATATATTTTATTTTGTTGTAAATGGAATTTATTTTCTAAATAGTTATTGCTGATCTAAAGTAGGAATGTCTTTCAGATCAGATCATATCTCTCCCCTTCTTGAAAATACTCATTTGATTCTTTACTCATAGAGGAATCTTTATTCATACAGAATACAGAGTGATTCTGAGCTTGTAGTTCAAAGAGTTCCTTAGTTTATCAAGTAACTTTTTCCAGCTTCATCTATCACTGTCCTTCCCTCAAATACTTTTAGTTCCTGATACACTTTTAAGCAGTATCACGAGATGTAATCATTGGCAGGTTTTCAGCACTTAAGTGATACAGTACTATATACCACTATTGGGCTCGAAAAATATGTTGAATGGGTTTACAGAGCATATTGAAACCCAGAAAAATACTATAAATTTGCCTAACCCATAGGTTTCTGGGAAACAGTGGTCTCAGAGAGATTAGCTCCTATAATAATCACTACTGGATTGCTTTTTTTAATACAAAGGCTTTAGGCTACTAAGGCAAAGAGGCAGGGTGGTAAAAGCTGTAGATGCTGCAAATTTCTATAGATGCTGAAGGAAAAATTTTAGCATATATTGTGAAAAGGACTTTAAGTCATTCTGTCCTCTGTCATTTATGAGTGAAATTTATTAAGATTTATAAACTTTGTTTTCCTTGGGGTTTAGATGCCCTAGAATATTTTTATTGATTGATCAGGTAATGAATTCTGGTTTGTTTCAAGTACATTCATCAAAGGATAGTAGCTTTGGTATGGATTATTATTATTATTTAAAAAAAATTTTTTTTTTTGCCGTACGCAGGCCTCTCACTGTTGTGGCCTCTCCCGTTGCGGAGCACAGGCTCCGGACACGCAGGCTCAGTGGCCATGGCTCACGGGCCCAGCCGCTCCGCGGCATGCGGGATCTTCCTGGACCGGGGCACGAACCCGTGTCCCCTGTATCGGCAGGTGGACTCTCAACCACTGTGCCACCAGGGAAGCCCTGGATTATTTTTTAATTGTTTTTTTCCAACCAGTATTTGGAAACAGACGTGGCAGTAGGAGACCTGGGTTGTTTTGTTGAATGATTAGCTGTGGCCAATTCCTTTTCTGGCCTCAGATTTTTCAGTGTGCAAATATGGAGTTTGTGCTAGATCATTCTAAGGGGACTTTATAATTTTGGAATCCATGATCATGTTGGGATTAAATTTATAGTTGGTGTTTATTTATTTATTTTTTGGCCATGCCTTGCAGCCTGCAGGATCCCAGCTCCCCAATTAGGGGAGCGAACCCGGGCCCTTGGCAACGAAAGCAAGGAGTCCCAACCACTGGACCGCCGGGGAATTCCCTATAGTTTTTAAAGACAAATGTTGCCCACTAGCGAGAGCTCTGCTCTATTTGAATGTCCTCAATCTTGAGAAATACATTTTTCATGCAAGAGTGTATAAACTATATTTGAACAATTTATATAGGAATAATAAAGCAAACACTTAACTACCCACAGTTTATTTCTTCTCTAGAGAGGTCATCAATGTCCTGACCTCATTTGTTAATGTGTTAATCATTTCCTTGCTTTTCTTTATTGTTTTAACACTCAGATTTGTATCCTTAAACAGTATACTATTTTTGTTTGAAACATTTTTCTTTGTTTTGAACTTTATATTAAAGATATCAAAGAGTGTATGTTCTCTGACTTATTCTTTTGTTGCTCATGATTTTTGAGATTTCATCCATGTTGGTGTGTTTAATTATAGTTGTGGAATTTCCTCAGCTATATTATGTTCTATTATATTGATATAATCTCTGTAATCTGTCTCTTCTCCTGTCAGTAGAGATTTGGGTTGCTTTGAGTTTTTTGCTATTATAAACAATGCCACCATCCACATTTATGAACATTGTATCCTTTGCACATGTGTGTTTCTTTAGGTTACCCAGAGTTACCGAGGAATGGAATTAGTATACAGGATATGGGTATGTTCATACGTGCATGTTCAACTTTACTAGGTCATGCCAGCTGTTTTCCGTAGTGAATATGCAAATTTTTATTTCAGTAGTAGAAAATATTTGATATTGACTGACTCTACCTTTTGCCGATCTGTGAAATGATCTTTTATTGTGATGTTATTTTGAATTTCCTTGATTGCTAATGAGATTAAGTATCTTTTTTTTAAATTGAAGTATAGTTGATTTACAATATTGTGTTAGTATCAGGTGTACAACAAAATGACTTGGTTTCATATATTCTTTATTTTTTGATTCTTTTCCATTATTTCAAGATATTGAATGTAGTTCCCTGTCCTATACAGTAAATCCCTGTTGTTTATTTTGTACATGGTCGTGTGTATCTGTTAATCCCACACTCCTAATTTATCCTCCCCCACCCCGAGATTAAGTATCTTTTTATATGTTTATTCATCATTCCTGATTCCACACCTGGAAATGCCTGCTTCATGTCTTTGTCTTCTCTATAGGATTTTTATTTCTTATAAATCCTTAGCAGTTTAAAAAAATATTCTGGATATTAATCCTTTGTCAATTATATAGATTACAAAATCTCACTTTTTTTTCACCTTATGGTGTCTTGATGAACAGAAAAGTTTTTAATTGTGATGTAAGTGAATGTATCAGGCATTTTTTTTATACCGTGTGGTTTTTATGTCTTGCTTAAAAAAATTCCTTTATTGTCCAAGGTCAGAGAGATATTTTCTTATATTGTGCCCTGAGTTTTATGGTTTTTCCCATGATTCTTATTCATAGTGTGATTTTGGGATTGTTCCGGTTTTCTACTGCTGAAAAACAATTTACCCCAAACTTCAGTGGCTGAAAGCAACCATTTTATTTATCTCATGGTTTTTGTGTCAAGAATTTAGAAAAAGCTCAGCTGGCAGTTTGCCCCTTACCCACAAGGCATTAGTTGGGCTAGAAAATTTGCTTCCAAGATGGCTTCTTTCTCTGCTCACAATAGTGGTGTCTTTGTGCTTCCTGGCTCCTTTCTCTTTCTACATGAGCTTTTATTCTCTAGGGCATCTCCCATGGCTTGTGCTTCTTGCAGCATGATGGGCTTAGAGTAGTTGCTATTCTTATGGGGTTGTTGGCTTCTAAGAGGTATGTTCCAAGAATGAACATCCCAAGAGCAAGTATTTACAATAGGCAAGAAGAGGAAACTGCCAGGCAGCTAAGATCTATGCCTGAGTTGGCAAAGTGTCGCTTCTGCTTATTCTATTTATTCAGAAGAATCACAGAGCTCACTCATGTTCAAAGGAGTAGAGAAATAATCTCCTCCCGTTGATGGGGAGTGTTAAAGTCACATTGTGGAAGAGGCATAAAGAATGGGAGATATTGTCATGGCCATCCTTGAAAAATACAATCTGACCACAATAACGTTCGTTTGCAAACTATATTCACCCCCTTCCTCAAGACTCTCAAAATTCATCCTGTTATGGCATCACATACAGGAATCAGTAGCCCATACATTGCACTTCTAAAATTCAGTTGAGGGACTTCCCTGGTGGTGCAGTGGTTAAGAATCCTCCTGCCAATGCAGGGGACACGGGTTCGAACCCTGGTCCAGGAAGATCCCACATGCCGTGGAGCAACTAAGCCCGTGCACCACAACTACTGAGCCTGCGCTGTAGAGCCCGCGAGCCACAGCTACTGAGCCCACACCCCACAACTACTGAAGCCCACACACCTAGAGCCTGTGCTCCGCAACAAAGAGAAGCCACTACGATGAGAAGCCTGCGCACTGCAACGAAGAGCAGCCCCCAGTTGTTGCAGCTAGAGAAAGCCCGCACACAACAATGAAGACCCACCACAGCCAAAAATGAATAAATAAATTTAATAAATTAGGAGGAAGCCATTTGATGCCTAAAAAAAAAAAAAAGTGCAGTTGAACATACATCTGCCATTCCTTGATTAGGTCACAGTTCTGCTTCCTGGGAGTGATTCTATGTGGTTCCTGCCTACACCCTTGTACTCTTAGCTCTAATTTCTGAGTCATTCTGGCCCATGACTGCAGTGGAAAGCTTTCTCAGATGCTTCCTGCTTATAGAAGCTTGAGATTCTTGACTGTTCTTTTAATTTTGAATTGTTTCTTTTTTAGTCCAACTGGCTGGTGATTCTGTTAGTACTATTATCTTTAAAATGCTGTGGCTTTTCTCTGAATTTCATTGTGCTTTAATCCATTAGACAAAAGTCACACTCATAAATCTCTTTGAGATAGACTCTCCCCTGCCTTGGGCTGTTATAAGTCTGCTGTGGTACGACACTCTTAAGATTCTTAAAGTACTGCTTTATAAGGTGCTACCTTAAATCTTCCTGAAGTTATAGCAAAAGTTGTATAGCCACACACTTGTGACTACTCTGAGATAGTAGTTTACTAGAAACATCTTGAATCTGATATTTGTTGTAAGACCATTTTTACTTTGAGAACCTTTTGCTGGGAGAGATGAAGGATGAGAAATAGCTTTGTTTTCGAATCATTTAAGTCACGACTCCTTTTTATTGCCTCTAAATTCTGCTTAAAAACTGAGAAGTTCCTTCTTCAGTTTCTCTCTCTCTGTCTATATCCTGTTATCAAGGCTAAAAGAAACAAGTCGGCACTTTGAACATTCATCCTGGAAAACTCCTAAGATCCACCTTTTGTATTTTCCTTGTTACCGAAGGTGCCAGTTTTAACTGAACTTTAGGCCACTGTGTAACATGGGTCTTTCTCCGTCTTCCAATAACAGCTTCCTCGCTGTTCTTCCAGCCTCCACTAACAAGTCTCTCTGAGCTCCTTCAGACCTCCACTCACTGCCTGGCCCTGATGCCACACACTTCTGTTCTGGTTATCTATTGTTGTGTAACAAAGCTATGCCCAAACCTAGTGGCTTAAAACAATCATTGTAATTTTTACGTAATTTTGTGGGTTGGGAATTTGGAAGGACTTAGCTGAACATCAGCTGAGGCTGCTGAGGCTGAGGAATCCACCTCCATGATAACTTCTTCATCCACAAGTCTGGAACTTTGGTGCTCCTTGACCTCAATTTCTTTCCACACAGGGTCTCATCTTCTAGGGCCTCTTCCTGTTGCTTAGGCATCTCACAGCATGCTGGGCTCAGGGTAGTCGCACTTCTTACATGATGACTGGTTTCCAAGAGGGAGCTTTGCAAGAATGAATGATACAAGAGCAAGAGTTCCAAGAGGCAGGAAGAAAGTTTCAGGCTAGTTAAAGGCTAGTGCCCAGAACTGCCACACTGTCACTTCTGCCATCTTCTGTTTATCAAGTCAGTTAGAGAGGGCTCACCCTGACTCAGATACACTCTACCTCTTGTTGGGGTAGTGGCAAGATCACATTACAGAAGCACGTGTAGGTGGGAGGTAATGTTGCAAAACATCTTTGGAAGTGCAGTCTGCCACAGGGATGCAATATCACTGTTCCCAAATGGATAACCAATTGGATCAGAATTCTTTATTGAACAGTCTGTACTTTTTCATCTGTAATGTCTGTTCTGTCATAAATCAGGTTTCTAAACGTGTGTATTTGTTTTAGATTGCCTGTTTTTACTCATGGTTTACAACTGGGGGCCATTCTGCAGGGGACAATATTTGGAGACATTTTTGGTTTTCACGCTTGGGAGAACATGCTGCCAGCATCTAGTGGATCTGCACAATGTGCAGAACTGCCTCCCACGACAAAGAATTATACAACCCAAATGTCAATAATTCTGAGTTGAGGGCTTCCCTGGTGGCGCAGTGGTTGAGAATCTGCCTGCCAATGCAGGGGACACGGGTTCGAGCCCTGGTCTGGGAGGATCCCACATGCTGCGGAGCAGCTAGGCCCGTGAGCCACAACTACTGAGCCTGCGCGCCTGGATCCTGTGCTCCACAACAAGAGAGGCTGCGATAGTGAGAGGCCCGCGCACCGCGATGAAGAGTGGCCCCACTTGTTGCAACTAGAGAAAGCCCTTGCACAGAAACGAAGACCCAACACGCCAAAAATAAATAAATAAAAATAAATAAAGGAATTCCCTTAAAAAAAAAAGAAAAAAAAATTCTGAGTTGAGAAATCATGGTCCATGCCACCAGTATCCTCCTACCATATTATCTTAGTTAGCTTAATAGCTGGTACAGTAAGTCACCTCACTTTGCTTTTCTTCTTTAAGAATGTATTGATTATATTTGGTCCCTTGCATTTCCGTATAAATTTTAGAATCAGTTTATCATGTGTCATGGAAAACTTTATATTTTGATTGGAATTTCGTTGTAACTATATATCTTCATGATGAAAATTGACATTTTATGATATTGAATCTTCTTATTCACTAACATGATATCTCTATCAATTTAGTTCTTTGATGCCTTTTAATAAAACTTTATAATTTTCTTATTAAAGGACTTGCAAATCTTTTGTGCAAGATTTGCTCTCTTGGCCAGGTAGCTGCTGGGCTTTTAATGAGTTGTGTTCCTCTTTTGGGCCTTAATTCCCCTAAGTGAAAAATGTGACATTTGGAATAGAGATGACATGATTAAAATGTTAGAAATTGAAAACTGTCAATGCACAAAATACAGGTGGTCCTCTAGAGGGAGCTCTTTTGCATTTCATCTCAGGTCAGGTTGCCAGTTGGCTGTGAAGATACCGCATCAGTACTGACAGCTGCAGATGTTATAGCACAGACCTCATCTTATCAGGGCAGAGGAAGAAAGTGACTCCCTAGTATCTCATCAATCACAGTTCTCCACATAAGAAATTCTGCTTTGGTCTTTGGAAGATATTACTTGTTTCTGGGTATGGGAATACAAGAAACGTATTTTGAACCTAGGAGGAAATTTATGGATCATCCAATTTAATCCCTTCATTTAACAAGTAAAAAAGCTATGATTTAGAGACGCTTTCACTTTCCAAAGGACAAACAGTTTGTGAGAGAGCCAAGGCTGGAACTCAGGTCCATACTTTTCACACTATAGTTGAAGGAATGGGGAAAAGAAGTAAGCATTGGGTATTAGTGATGGGGTGGGGGTAGGGATTATGTTTAATTTTTAGAGGATTGAGAGGTGGGTGGTCTGTGAATTCCTGAAATTATATGCAATATTGTATATGTGAATGTGAGAGTGTATGCATGCATGCGAGTGAGTGTGTATGTGTGTGCATACACATGCTATACTTTGGCTGGAAATAGGACTTTTGCTGTGATTGTTGGCTTCTAAGAAATAGGATTGGACTTTGGTAAGCCAGCCTTGATTTACAAAGTAGAATAACTTTCACTGACTTTAGAGATGCATTTAATTTATAGTTTGGAATCATTTGGAAATACCTGCGTTGGTAACTTGAGTACCAGAAATTTAAGCTGTCTTTCAGTTTATTTATCCTTAAGTTGATTTAATGATTTCAAGACCTCTTTTTTTCCTTACTGACTCAAAACTGACTTTTCAAGTAAAGTGCAGTTATTGGATGTTCTTTTCAGAGAAGATGAAGCTGAACTTCTCTCTGTTAGTCATCCTTTTTGAAGTCTATTGTGACTGTTTTTGAAATGTTTCTCCATAGTTCTCTTATTATTTATGATTCTTCTGATTCACCTCAATACAAACTTTCCTTGTAAAGAGTGGACATTTTAAAATTCTTTATTTCTGTAGTTGCCTTATGAATAAGATCTTTATAGTTTATTTGGATTTTTTTTTGTGGATATCATGGACAAGATTTTAAGCCTTTATTTCAGCTTAAATAAATAAAAAATGAAGATAAAAGTCATTACCTACTAACGACTTTTTAATTTATTTTATTTTATTTTTGGCTGTGTTGGGTCTTAGTTGCAGCACTCAGGATCTTTGTTGTGGCATGTAGGATCTTTCATTGTGGTGCGTAGGCTCTCAGTTGTGGTGTGCGGGCATCTCTCTAGTTGTGGTGTGTGGGGTCAGTAGTTGCAGTGCACGAGCTCTTTAGTTGTGGTGTGAGGGTTCTGTAGTTGCAGCATGCAGGCTCGCTAGTTGTGGCTTGTGTGCCTCAGTAGTTGTGGTGTGTGGGCTTAGTTGCCCCGCAGCATGTGGGATCTTAGTTCCCTGACAAGGGATCGAACTTGCATCCCCTGCATTGGAAGGCAGATTCTTAACCACTGGACCACCAGGGAAGTCCCTATGTCAACTTTAAGAACTAGAGTTCTTGCATTGCTTTTTCAGTGCAATGCAATATATCCTTCTCTAGCAAGCTAACAGAAAAAGATGCTCTGAGAAAAATATGTATTTAATTGCCTCTATTGTTCTTTAGACTTCTATGTATTCATCCAAGGAATGATGATGTTGATTCCCAGGGGGAATAAAAACAGAAAGGAGTATAAAAGGGCAGAATAAGGATATTGGGAAGCTTTATATCTCCTCCAAGATGGATTTTTAGACTGAAGCTTCAGTCTCATTGTGAGGTGTTGGATATTCAAGGAAAGGAGGATTAATCTTTATTAGAAATAGTTATGAAAATGAATTTTAGGCCAAATGATTTTTGTGCTAATGTTAGTTTCCTCAACAAGTATTACTGAAGATTTATCTGTCAGTAATTTCCATTTGCATACTTACCACCTAAAAATTTCAGCAGGAGTTATGAGGCAGTAAGGGTTTTGAGCTGGGTGAAAGAAATGGCTTACCCTAGCATCCCATTAAGAGCATGTTTAATCATGAAAATCAAGTGACAGACCAAGGTTTATTTATTTATTTATTTAAAAATGCATCACATGTTTGATTCCTGTTTTTCTTCATAAATGTTATTTAATAGGCATAATGAATGGATGTTTTTATTTAATTTTTTAAAAATTTTTTTACTTCTTTAACATCTTTATTGGAGTATAATTGCTTTAAAATGGTGTGTTAGTTTCTGCTGTACAACAACGTGAATCAGCTATACATATACATATATCCCCATATGTCCTCCCTCTTTCATCTCCCTCCCACCTTCCCTATCTCACCTCTCTAGGTGGACACACAGCACTGAGCTGATCTCCCTGTGCTATGTGGCTGCTTCCCACTAGCTAGCTATTTAACATTTGGTAGTGTATATATACCATGTCACTCACTTCGTCCCAGTTTACCCTTCCCCCCACTGTGTCCTCAAGTCCATTCTCTACATCTGTGTCTTTATTCCTGTCCTGCCCTTAGGTTCTTCAGAACCCTTTTTTTTTAGATTCCATATATATGTGTTAGCATATGGTACTTGTTTTTCTCGTTCTGACTTACTTCACTCTGCATGACAGTCTCTAGGTCTATCCACCTCACTACAAATAACTCAATTTCATTTCTTTTTATGGCTGAGTAACATTCCATTGTATATATGTGCCACATCTTCTTTATACATTCATCTGTTGATGGACACTTAGGTTGCTTCCATGTCATGGCTATTGTAAATAGAGCTGCAGTGAACATTGTGGTACACGACTCTTTTTGAATTATGGTTTTCTCTGGGTATATGCCCATTAGTGGGATTGCTGGGTTGTATGATAGTTCTATTTTTAGTTTTTTGAGAAACCTCCATACTGTTCTCCATAGTGGCTGCATCAATTTACACTCCCACCAACAGTGCAAGAGGGTTCCCCTTTCTCCACACCCTCTCCAACATTTATTGTTTGTAGATTTTTTTCATGATGGCCATTTTGACTGGTGTGAGGTGATACCTCATTGTAGTTTTGATTTTCATTTCTCTAGTGATTAGTGATGTTGAGCATCCTTTCATGTGTTTGTTGGTAATCTGTATATCTTCTTTGGAGAAATCTCTATTTAGGTCTTCTGACCATTTTTGTATTGGGTTGTTTGTTTTTTTGATATTGAGCTGCAGGAGCTGCTTGTATATTTTGGAGATTAATCCTTTGTCAGTTGGTTCATTTGCAAATATTTTCTCCCATTCTGAAGGTTGTCTTTTGGTCTTGTTTATGATTTCCTTTGCTGTGCAAAAGTTTTGAAGTTTCATTAGGTCCCATTTGTTTATTTTTGTTTTTATTTCCATTTTTCTAGAAGGTGGGTCAAAAAGGATCTTGCTGTGATTTATGTCATAGAGTGTTCTGCCTATGTTTTCCTCTAAGAGTTTGATAGTGTCTGGCCTTACATTTAGGTCTTTAATCCATCTTGAGTTTATTTTTGTGGTGTTAGGGGGTGTTCTACTTTCATTCTTTAGCATGTCCCTCTCCAGTTTTCCCAGCACCACTTATAGAAGAGGCTGTCTTCTCCATTGTATACTCTTGCATTCTTTATCAAAGATAAGGTGACCATATGTGTGTGGGTTTATCTCTGGGCTTTCTATCCTGTTCCATTAATCTATATTTCTGTTTTTCTGCCAATACCATACTGTCTTGATTACTGTAGCTTTGTAGTATAGCCTGAAGTCCGGGAGCCTAATTCCTCCAGCTCCGTTTTTCTTTCTCAAGATTGCTTTGGCTCTTCAGGGTCTTTAGTGTTAACATACAAACTGTGAAATTTTTTGTTCTAGTTCTGTGAAAAATGCCATTGATAATTTGATAGCGATTGCATTGAATCTGTAGATTGCTTTGGAGATAGTTTAGTCATTTTCACAATGTTGATTCTTCCAATCCAAGAACATGGTACATCTTTCCATCTCTTTGTATCATCTTTAATTTGTTTCATCCGTGTCTTATAGTTTTCTGCAGACAGATCTTTTGTCTCCTTAGGTAGGTTTATTCCTAGGTATTTTGTTCTTTTTGTTTCAATGGTAAATGGGAGTGTTTCCTAAATTTCTCTTTCAAAAATTTTATCACTAGTGTATAGGAATGCAAGAGATTTCGATGCATTAATTTTGTATCTTGCTACCCTACCAAATTCATTGATTAGCTCTAGTAGTTTTCTGGTAGCATCTTTAGGATTCTCTATGTATAATATCATGTCATCTGCAAAGAGTGATAGTTTTAATTCTTCTTTTCTGATTTGGATTCCTTTTATTTCTTTTTCTTCTCTGATTGCTGTGGCTAAAACTTCCAAAACTATGTTGAATAAGAGTGGTGAGAGTGGGCAACCTTGTCTTGTTCCTGATCTTAGTGGAAATTGTTTCAGTTTTTCACCATTGAGAACGATATTGGCTGTGGGTTTCTCATATATGGCCTTTATTGTATTGAAGTAACTTCCCTCTATGCCTACTTTCTGGAGGGTTTTTATCATAACTGGGTGTTGGCTTTGTTGAAAGCTTTTTCTGCATCTATTGAGATGATCATATGTTTTTTCTCCTTCAGTTTGTTAGTATGGTTTATCACATTGATTGATTTGCGTATATTAAGAATGCTTGCATTCCTGGGATAAACCCACTTGATCATGGTGTATGATCCTTTTAATGTGCTGTTTGATTCTGTTTGCTAGTAGTTTCTTGAGGATTTTTGCATCTATGTTCATCAGTGATATTGGCCTGTAGTTTTCTTTTTTTGTGACATCTTTGCCTGGTTCTGGTATCAGGGTGATGGTGGCCTTGCAGAATCAGTTTGGGAGTGTTCCTCCCTCTACCATATTTAGGAAGACTTTGAGAAGGATAGGTGTTAGCTCTTCTCTAAATGTTTGATATTATTCTCCAGTGAAGCCATCTGGTCCTGGACTTTAGTTTGTTGCAAGATTTTAAATCAGAGTTTCAATTTTAGTGGTTGTGATTGGTCTGTATATATTTTATATTTCTTCCTGGTTCAGTCTCAGAAGGTTGTGTGTTTCTAAGAATCTGTCCATCTCTTCCAGGTTGTGCATTTTATTGGCATATAGTAATTTATTGGCTTGTAATAATCTCTCATGGTCCTTTGTATTTCTGCAGTGTCAGTTGTTACTTCTCCTTTTTTATTTATAATTCTATTGATTTGAGTCTTCTCCCTTTTTTCTTGATGAATGTGGCTAATGGTTTATCAATTTTTTTTATGTGCTCAAAGAACCAGCTTTTAGTTTTATTTATCTTTGCTATTGTTTCCTTCATTTCTTTTTCATTTGTTTCTGATCTGATCTTTATGCTTTCTTTCCTTCTGCTAACTTTGGGGTTTTTTGTTCTTCTTTCTCTAATTGCTTTAGGTGTAAGTTTAGGTTGTTTATTTGAGACGTTTCTTGTTTCTTGAGGTAAGAGTGTATTGCTATCAACTTCCCTCTTAGAACTGCTTTTGCTGCATCCCATAAGTTTTGGGTCATCGTGTTTTTATTGTCATTTGTTTCTAGGTATTTTTTGATTTCCTCTTTGATTTCTTCAGTGATCTCTTGATTATTAAGTAGTGTATTGTTTAGCCTCCATGTGTTTGCAATTTTTACAGAATTTTTCCTGTAATTGATATCTACTCTTATAGCGTTGTGGTCAGAAAAGATACTTGATATGATTTCAATTTTCCTGAATTTACCAAGTCTTGATTTGTGGCCCAAGGTATGATCTATCCTGGAGAATGTTCCATGAACACTTGAGAAGAAAGTGTAATCTGCTGTTTTTGGATGGAATGTCCTATAAATATCGGTTAAATCCATCTGTTTAATGTATCATTTAAAGCTTGTGTTTCCTTATTTATTTTCATTTTGGATGATCTGTCCATTGGTGAAAGTAGGGTGTTAAAGTCCCCTCTTCCTATTTTGTTATTGTCGATTTCCCCTTTTATGGCTGTTAGCATTTGCCTTATGTATTGACATGCTCCTATGTTGGGTGCATAAATATTTACAATTGTTATATCTTTTTTGTTGTATTGATCCCTTGATCGTTATGTAATGTCCTTCTTTGTCTCTTGTACTAGTCTTTATTTTAAAGTCTGTTTTGTCTGATATGAGAATTGCTACCCAGCTTTCTTTTGATTTACATTTGCGTGGAATATCTTTCCATCCCCTCACTTTCAGTCTGTATGTGTCCCTAGGTCTGAAGTGGGTCTCTTGTAGACAACATATTTACAGGTCTTGTTTTTGTATGTATTCAGGCAGTCTGTGTCTTTTGGTTGGAGCATTTCATCCATTTACAATTAAGGTAATTATCAATATGTATGTTCCTATCACCATTTTCTTAATTGTTTTGGGTTTGTTATTGTAGGTCTTTTCCTTCTCTTGTGTTTCCTGCCTAGAGAAGTTCCTTTGGCATTTGTTGGAAAGCTGGTTTGGTGTTGCTGAATTCTCTTAGCTTCTGATTGTTTGTAAAGGTTTTAATTTCTCCATGGAATCTGAATGAGATCCTTGCTGAGTAGAGTAATCTTAATTGTAGGTTTTTCCCCTTCATCACTTTAATTATGTCCTGCTACTCCCTTATGTCTTGCAGAGTTTCTGCTGAAAGATCAGCTGTTAGCCTTATGGGGATTCCCTTGTATGTTATTTGTTGCTTTTCCCTTGACGCTTTTAATATTTTTTTTGTATTTAATTTTTGATAGCTTGATTAATATGTGTCTTGGCTTGTTTCTCCTTCGATTTATCCTGTATGGGACTGTCTATGCTTCCTGGACTTGATTGACTATTTCCTTTCCTATGTTAAGGAAGTTTTCAATTTTAATCTCTTCAAATATTTTCTCAGTCACTTTTTTTTCCTCTTCTTCTGGAACCCCTAAAATTCGAATGTTTGTGTGTTTAATATTGTCCCAGAGGTCTCTGAGATTGTCCTGAATTCTTTTCATTCTTTTTTCTTTATTCTGCTCTGTGGTAATTATTTCCACTATTTTATCTTCCAGGACACTTATCCGTTCTTCTGCCACAGTTATTCTGCTATTGATTCTTTCTAGAGAATTTTTAATTTCATTTATTGTATTGTTCATCATTGTTTGTTTGCTCTTTAGTTCTTATAGGTCCTTGTTAAATGTTTCTTGTATTTTCTCCATTCTATTTCCAAGATTTTGGATCATCTTTACTATCATTACTCTGAATTCTTTTTCAGGTAGACTGCCTATTTCCTCTTCATTTGTTTTGTCTGGTGGGTTTTTACCTTGCTCCTTAATCTGGAGCATCTGTGTATTTCTCTGTCTTCTTATTTTGCTTAACTTACTGTGTTTGGGGTCTCCTTTTTGCAGGTTGCAGGTTTATATTTCCCGTTGTTTTTGGTGTCTGTCGCCAGTGGCTAAGGTTGGTTCAGTGGGTTGTGTAGGTTTCCTGGTGGAGGGGACTGGTGCCTGTGTTCTGGTGGATGAGGCTGGATCTTGTCTTTCTTGTGGGTAGGACCACGTCCAGTGGTGTGTTTTGGGGTGTCTGTGAATTTATTATGATTTTAGGCAGCCTCTCTGCTAATGGGTGGGGTTGTGTACTTGTCCTGCTAGTTGTTTGGAATAGGGTGTCCAGCACTATAGCTTGCTGGTCGTTGAGTGGAGCTGGGTCTTAGAGTTGTGATGGAGATCTCTTGGAGAGCTTTCACTGTTTGATACTACGTGGGGCTGGGGGGTCTCTGGTGGACCAATGTCCTGAGCTCGGTTCTCCCACCTCAGAGGCTCAGGCCTGACACCCGGCCAGAGCACCAAGACCCTGTCAGCCACACGGCTCCAGGAGTCATCGTCATGACAGCCCTTCACTCCCCTACAGCAGACTCAGCAGCCATACAGACAGTGTGCTTCAAATTGCCAATCTGGCAGACTGCCTGCAGGATCATTCCTCCTCCTCATCGTCCGCCTTGTGGGGAGCTGGCGCAGCCACCCTGGCCAAGAAGACGAGGAAAAGGTGTGAGGTCTGCATGCCCTGCAAGAGGCTCATCAGCTGTGGCCGACTGAATGCTTTAAGAAAATCATACATTGTTGGGTACTATTAGCCGTGTGTAATGATTTAAGTATGAATTCATTAACTGAAGTTTGGAATTATATAAACTCTCAAGGATAAAAGAAGTGGGGACTATTGTTAAAATATCTGTGTTTCCCACTGACTGCAATAATATTTTCTTCTTGGTTTTTAGATTTCCTCCTTCCTCACCCCTGAGACCATATCCAAAGAGGCCCCCATATCAAAAGGATGTTATTAAATTTCCAGAATGGAATGATCCCCTACCAGGCACTTCACAAGAGAATATCCCAGTGAGGCCAGTTGTGATGGTAAGTGCCATTATAGAAGCTGGAGGACTAGCAGAGGGAAAGATAAGAAATAGTCTGTGAACCATCAGGCTTAGTCCAGTTTTTCTGTCGGTCCCTTGGAAACAATGGTCTGAAAGCACTTTAAAACAATATCATCCGTTAATAGCTGAGAGACTAGTAACACAGGAGGATTGGCTTTTGCATTTTTTCACTCTTGCCTGTTGACACTGTGACTGAATATATGGTAGCTGTTTTCATATGTTTAGACTGAGCAGTTTTCTCTTAAAACTCCCTTATAATTTCCTTTTCCTTTCTATTCTATAATTTTCCTCTTCTCTCTCTTTCTCTTCTCTTCCTGAACTTTGTTATAATTATTACCAGTTGAAAGTGTGAAGTTTGGGACATGGAAGATTGTGGAGTGTGTCCTGACACAATATGAACAAAGGTAGGTTCTGCTACTTTTGGGAAACCTAAGCACATTGTAGAATAAACTACCTTTTTTGGGGTGTACTTTTTCCTTGAAATATCCTCAGTAGAAAACTATTAAGATTGCCATAATGCTAAAAAATAAAATGCAGTCAAAAATTTTATATGGCAGTTTTTAAGAATCGTACTAACACCAATGTTTTAAGTTAATCTAGTCCTACAGGATTGGATGTCCAGTTCATACGTTTGCAAAGATATGTTGTAAACATTTTTAGGCAATGTGATTGAAAGAAAAAAAATTTTTTAACAGAGGTTATATTGTATCTCCGTTTGGAGAGAATAATCAAGCAGCTTAGGCTTTATAAAAAATAATTCAAGAAAAAGAGTGGCACCAGTGACAGAAATGGGGACTCCATATGAACTTGCAGATTTGTCAGGGACAGTGATGAATGTAGTTTTAAATATGTTTGATGAGAAAGGTGGGTTGTATTAAATGGAAGTATCTAAGAGGCAGACGGAGATAAAAACTCTAGAACTTAGACGAGAGGTCGTATTTGAAAGTCATTAACATTCATTCAACAAAGATTTGTTGATTGTCTACTGTGTGCCATGCATCCTGCCAGGTTCTACAGATGCAGTTGTATGTAATACGGTTTTTCCTCCAAAAGGGCTCATAGTCTAGTCAAGTATTCAATACGATGATAGATTATTAGAAAACAAAGTGGAACTACTCTGAAAGAGTGAGCACAAGGGGTATTTGAGGACTGAGTGAGCACAAAGGGTATTTGAGGACTATTTAATTCATTACTACTGAGGAGAACTTAATTAAGGTCTAGCTGATAGTTCCTGTACTTAAGCAAGTTAAAATGTCAGCTCCATGAAATCAGGTTCATTTTTTTTAACACTTGTGTTTAAACACCTAATATGACCCCATCAGTAGAGTGGTTATTCAACAGACGTTTTTTCATTATAATGTCATCCAGTATTGTTTATACAAAAGAGGTAAAATCCCATATTAAACTAATGTGTATTTATGTCATCGATATAATAAGTTCCCTTTTTTGTTCTTTTTGGTTCTGTGAACCTTTAGGAAGACCAGCTGGTCATTAGCACACTTTCGTGCACCAATGAAGAGGACAGTGTCGTCTCTCTTCTCTCTTCTGTTTTCAGTTTCTAATTTTTCATCAGCCCTGAAGTGGTGGTATACCAGTGTCTCAGATCCATCAAACATTTCCCCCACAGCTTGTCATGTCGCTGGTCGTCTGTATGTATATTTCTGATAATGTTGCTCTTGCCTTTTCTTGTACTTCCCCCTAAATCAAGTGGTGGAGGTTTGAGCGCCTCACTTGCTACAGTTCCTCTAAAGCTTGGGCTGTCCGGAGGAAGAGGACTGTCCAGAGGAAGAATGGCAGAGCAGGATCTGTTTCCCCAGTTGGGCTTTATGCAGGTTTTAGGTTGATGAAGTTAGTAGTCAATAGAGAACCAGTCCATCTTTCTTAAAGGACCTGAGCTCGTATTCATTTCTTCTATCTTACTTGCCCTCTTTGTATCTCTGCCTCCACTTTGCTTGTTCGTTTTTGTTTTTGTTCTGTCCTATCCTCTCTCTTGCCTAGCCATTTTATAAAATAAAATGAAGTGAGGCAAATAAAACGATTTGTTGTGTTTGCTGAGGGGCAGTGTAATGTGGAGAGTAGTACAAGTGTGAGCTCCGGAGACAGACTGCTGGATTTGAATCTTGGCTCCTTCATTTACTAGCTGTGTGATCTTGTTTCTCTGTTTTATTCACTGTGTCTGTGTCTCAGTTTTCTTTTTGGTGAAAGTGGAATGAAAACACCCCGCTGGGGTAAGGTCATTATGAGAATCAAGTGACTTCCTATCTATAAAGTGTTTAGAAGGTGCCTGACACACAGGTTTTCAGAACTGTTAACTGCTATTGCTGTTATTAACAGAATTGTTCATAGGTAGAGACAAAAGAAACAAAATTACTCATAATATCATCCAGAGAGAATTAATATTAACATTTTTGTTGTGTTTTATTTTTTCCACGCATGTTTTTAACAACAAAATGAGATCGTGCTGTGCTGTTTTGGTAGCCTATATTCTTCACTTAGAACAGTGTATTGTGTCCATTTTTTCATGTTATTCAACATCATTTTTAATATCTGCATCATGTCTATAAAGGATTATGGTTTATTTATCCAGTTCTTTACTGTTAGATATGTACCATGTTTTCAGCTTTTTCAGTATGTGTGTAAACAATGCAATGAACAGTACCTTTACAGATAAATAGTTGAGTATATCTTTAAGGTAACTTTTAGAAGTGGATTTGCTAGGCAAATGCAACAACTGATATTCCTGCCTTTAAAAGAGAACACCTAATCTGGATACTTAAAAAAAAAAAAAAGTCACAAATCCATGTGACCTTCAAGTTTCTTTTGTAGTTCAGTAATTCTCCAAAAACGAAACCAAAAACCACATCAAAAAAACAACTTTCCAGTTCATTTTTTCCAATTAATAAGATTTTTCTATAATGACACTTATGCAAAAAACTATTATAAAAATCCTTTGTAGGTGATTTCTTATATGTTTTGCCTTTAAAAGTTCATAGTTCCTCTCTGTGATTACCAAAAGGAAATTTTAAGATTTTTGTGTAGTAGCCTAAATGTGAGAAGGGAGGTGCTAAGAATGTTGAAGCGCTAAAACTGTGTGACTTTGAGCAAATTACTTAACTTCTCTGGGCTTTAGTTTTTCTTCCTGGCCATCTGCAGCTGTCCTTGTGGAGCTCTTTTTTTTCCTGCCTTCTTCAGATGCCTAAGATCTGGGGCCTGCTATCTAACATTGTACTTATTTGATCTTTCCTTATAAAAAACAGAGAATTCTTCAAAGTAATAGACTTTAATGTTATTTTAAACAATCACTTAATTTGGACAGTGTGTGAATTTGGATAGATATTCCTCGATATTAATTAGTTTGAATTAATGAAATTTTATTTTACTGCTACTACACTGATTAGTTGGAACTCCCACAGGGAAAAATAGCTAATGTCATGCTTATTGCCATAGCTCTTTTGCAATTCTTGAATATTCATTTATGATATGACCTGATATTTGAGTCATACTTTATTACTCTGCAGTCCATGCAAAGAAAGTTAATGTTTCAAATTATTATTTTAAAACAAGTTAAAAATAACCAAATCAAAGAAATTTCTCATAAAATCATACCTCTGTCTATTGAAATACTTAATCTCTCTCTTTCTGTCTTACTCTCCTCCCTCACCCCAATTAGAATTCTGAGATGTGGTACAAGCGTCACAGCATTGCTATTGGAGAGGTGCCGGCTTGCCGTCTTGTCCACCGCAGACAGCTGACAGAGGCCAATGTAGAAGAGATATGGAAGACTATGACATTATCATAGTATGTGCATTTGGTATTAATGAGAACTTTAAGTATTTTTCTCTTTTTTTTTCTGTTTTGCTTCTCTACTACTCTCTGCATATTTAATTTTCTGAAACTGTGTATAAAACTCTCAAATTTGATTGCATTATTTGCAGCTATGCTGCTTAGCAAACATAATTTAACTGAATTCTAGGAATTTTCTGTTGTCATTTATATACTAGTTAAGAATAGAACTTTAAAAGTTCTTTTTTTTTTTCTTTTTTTTTTGCCACTGGTACAAAATTACCTAATGTTTAATTATTTTTATTTTTGTTTTTTTAAATTTAACTATAGTTGATTTACAAATTGTGTTAGTTTCAGGTGTACAGCTTCAGATTCTTTTCCATTATAGGTTATTACAAGATATTGAATGTAGTTCCATGTGCTATACAGTAAATCCTTGATGTTTAATCTATTTTATATATAGTGGTGTGTATCTGTTAATCCCATACTCCTAATTTATCCCTACCCCTCCCCTTTAACCTTTGGTAGCCATAAATTTGTTTCTATGTCTGTGACTCTATTTCTGTTCTGTAAATAAGTTGATTTGTATTGTTTTTTAGATTCCACATATAAGTGATATCATATAATATTTGTCTTTTTCTGTCTCGCTCACTTCACTTAGTATGATAATCTGTAGGTCCATCCATGTTGCTGCAGATGGCAATATTTCATTCTTTCTTATGGCTGAGTAATTTCCATTGTGTATATGTACCATATCTTTATCCATTCATCTGTCAATGGACACTTAGGTTGCTTGCGTGTCTGGGCTATTGTAAATAGTGCTGCAGTGAACCTTGGGATGCATATATCTTTTTGAATTAGAGTTTTCATCTTTTCCGGATATATGCCCAGGAGTAGGATTGCTGGATCATATGGTAGCTCTTATTTTAGTTTTTTAAGGAACTTCCAGACTGTTTTCCATAGTGGCTGCACCAATTTATATTCCCACTAACAGTGTAGGAGGGTTCCCTTTTCTCCACACCCTCTCCAGCATTTATTATTTGCAGACTTTTTGATGGTAACCATTCTGACCAGTGTGAGGTGGTAACTCATAGTTTTGATTTGTATTTCTCTAATAATTAGTGATGTAAAAGTCTTTAAACTTTCTAGTTACACTGAAATCTTAAGCTTAATGAAACATGTAATGGAAAATTTGGTCTCCTAGATATTTGATGTACAGTAGGTAATTAAAGTTAACAAGGTCATAGAAAGTTTTTTTTTTAAATTCTTATAAAGATGTACTCACAGCAGTTTCTCATCATTGGATAAGCTAGTTTTTGTTATTATAATATTTTACTTAAAAAGTCATTTTCTTGACATTCAGTGTATTGTGTTTTTAAATTAGTGTAGTACTATGTTAATAACAAAATGATCTCTTTTAAGTTTGTTTTATATATGCAATGTCTAGCCTTTTTGCCCCACAAAGATTGGGTGAAATGTACGAAAACAGCACATTCTAAAGACTGATCTTTTACAGTGCCAGTTCTTGGGCAGATAATGATTTTTTTAAAGTAACTAATTAATTTAATCATTATTTATCTTTTTTAGTTTACAGAAAATCCTTGGCCTGGATTCCTTAGAAGAAGTTTTAGACGTTAATCTTGTCAACTCCAAGTTCATCATCCATAATGTATATAGTGTGAGCAAGCAGGGAGTTGTTATCCTTGATGACAAGTCAAGTAAGTGCATAAAAGCCATTTTGTTCCCGGTTGACCTAGTACATTGGCTGTACAGGTCCATCAGCTTCTATTTGACCCTTCCCTAAACCTTACATATGTTTACCCCCTCATTACATATAGCCTTAGCTCACTTCCAGAGACCTTTAAACTCATTGTTTGGAGTCAGGAAATGTCATAGAAAGATGAATACCCAGGAGTGAAAGCCTCAGCAAGATCCATCCAGATGCTAGTTAAGTGTTAGCCACACAGGGCATTAAGTGGTTCTTTATCATCCCCAGAAAATACCTGAGAAGTGAGTAAGTTTAATGCCTAACAGAAAGCTTGAGTCAGTTTTTACGTGGGTCCCGGGGTCTGACTGATTTTTTTAGAGCTCTCACTGACCTTTTCATTATGTTGTCTCTGTGTCAGATTTTCTGGGATAGTCTTGGTTTATGTCATTTTTTTTTCCTTTTTAATAAAGGTAGCTTTCCAGATGTTGAAGGTACTTTAATTTTTTTTTTTTTTTTTTTTTTTAAGTTTATTTATTTATTTTTTTAATTAGTTTCTGCTTTATAACAAAGTGAATCAATCAGTCATACATATACATCTGTTCCCACATCCCTTCCCTCATGCATCTCCCTCCCTCCCACCCTCCCCATCCCACCCCTCCAGGCGGTCACAAAGCACCGAGCTGATCTCCCTGTGCTCTGCGGCTGCTTCCCACTATCTATCTACCTTACGTTTGGTAGTGTATACACGTCCATGCCTCTCTTTCGCCTTGTCACAGCCCACCCTTCCCCCTCCCCATATCCTCAAGTCCATTCTCAAGTAGGTCTGCGTCTTCATTCCCGTTTTGCCCCTAGGTTCTTCATGACATTTTTTTTTTAAATTCCGTATATATGTGTTAGCATACGGTATTTGTCTTTCTCTTTCTGACTAACTTCACTCTGTATGACAGACTCTAGGTCTATCCACCTCATTACAAATAGCTCAGTTTCGTTTCTTTTTATGGCTGAGTAATATTCCATTGTATATATGTGCCACATCTTCTTTATCCATTCATCCGATGATGGACACTTAGGTTGTTTCCAGCTCCGGGCTATTGTGAATAGAGCTGCAATGAACATTTTGGTACATGTCTCTTTTTGAATTATGGTTTTCTCAGGGTATATGCCCAGTAGTGGGATTGCTGGGTCATATGGTAGTTCTATTTGTAGTTTTTTAAGGAACCTCCATACCGTTCTCCATAGTGGCTGTACCAATTCACATTCCCACCAGCAGTGCAAGAGTGTTCCCTTTTCTCCACACCCTCTCCAGCATTTATTGTTTCTAGATTTCTTTTTTTTTTTTTTAATTAGTTTCTGCTTTATAACAAAGTGAATCAGTCATACATATACATCTGTTCCCACATCCCTTCCCTCATGCATCTCCCTCCCTCCCACCCTCCCCATCCCACCCCTCCAGGCGGTCACAAAGCACCGAGCTGATCTCCCTGTGCTCTGCGGCTGCTTCCCACTATCTATCTACCTTACGTTTGGTAGTGTATATATGTCCATGCCTCTCTTTCGCTTTGTCACAGCTTACCCTTCCCCCTCCCCATATCCTCAAGTCCATTCTCAAGTAGGTCTGTGTCTTTATTCTCGTTTTGCCCCTAGGTTCTTCATGACATTTTTTTTTAAATTCCGTATATATGTGTTAGCATACGGTATTTGTCTTTCTCTTTCTGACTAACTTCACTCTGTATGACAGACTCTAGGTCTATCCACCTCATTACAAATAGCTCAGTTTCGTTTCTTTTTATGGCTGAGTAATATTCCATTGTATATATGTGCCACATCTTCTTTATCCATTCATCCGATGATGGACACTTAGGTTGTTTCCAGCTCCGGGCTATTGTGAATAGAGCTGCAATGAACATTTTGGTACATGTCTCTTTTTGAATTATGGTTTTCTCAGGGTATATGCCCAGTAGTGGGATTGCTGGGTCATATGGTAGTTCTATTTGTAGTTTTTTAAGGAACCTCCATACCGTTCTCCATAGTGGCTGTACCAATTCACATTCCCACCAGCAGTGCAAGAGTGTTCCCTTTTCTCCACACCCTCTCCAGCATTTATTGTTTCTAGATTCCTTGATGATGGCCATTCTGACTGGTGTGAGATGATATCTCATTGTAGTTTTGATTTGCATTTCTCTAATGATTAATGATGTTGAGCATTCTTTCATGTGTTTGTTGGCAGTCTGTATATCTTCTTTGGAGAAATGCCTATTTAAGTCTTCTGCCCATTTTTGGATTGGGTTGTCTGTTTTTTTGCTATTGAGCTGCATGAGCTGTTTATAAATTTTGGAGATTAATCCTTTGTCAGTTGCTTCATTTGCAAATATTTTCTCCCATTCTGAGGGTTGTCTTTTGGTCTTCTTTATGGTTTCCTTTGCTGTGCAAAAGCTTTGAAGTTTCATTAGGTCCCATTTGTTTATCTTTGTTTTTATTTCCATTTCTCTAGGAGGTGGGTCCAAAAGGATCTTGCTGTGATTTATGTCATAGAGTGTTCTACCTATGTTTTCCTCTAAGAGTTTGATAGTTTCTGGCCTTACATTTAAGTCTTTAATCCATTTTGAGCTTATTTTTGTGTATGGTGCTAGGGAATGATCTAATCTCAAACTTTTACATGTCCCTGTCCAGTTTTCCCAGCACCACTTATTGAAGAGGCTGTCCTTTCTCCACTGTACATTCCTGCCTCCTTTATCAAAGATAAGTTGGCCATATGTGCGTGGGTTTATCTCTGGGCTTTCTATCCTGATCCACTGATCTATCTTTCTGTTTTTATGCCAGTACCAGACTGTCTTAATTACTGTAGCTTTGTAGTATAGTCTGAAGTCAGGGAGCCTGATTCCTCCAGCTCCGTTTTTCGTTCTCAAGATTGCTTTAGCTATTCGGGGCCTTTTGTTTTTCCAAACAAATTTTGAAATTTTTTGTTCTAGTTCTGTGAAAAATGCCATTGGTAGTTTGATAGGGATTGCATTGAATCTGTAGATTGCTTTCGGTAGTAGAGTCATTTTCACAATATTGATTCTTCCAATCCAGGAGCATGGTATATCTCTCCATCTATTTGTATCATCTTTAATTTCTTTCATCAGTGTCTTATAGTTTTCTGCATACAGGTCTTTTGTCTCCTTAGGTAGGTTTATTCCTAGATATTTTATTCTTTTTGTTGCGATGGTAAATGGGAGTGTTTTCTTGATTTCATTTTCAGATTTTTCATCATTAGTGTATAGGAATGCCAGAGATTTCTGTACATTAATTTTATATCCTGCTACTTTACCAAATTCATTGATTAGCTCTAGTAGTTTTTCGGTAGCATCTTTAGGATTCTCTATGTATAGTATCATGTCATCTGCAAACAGTGACAGCTTTACTTCTTCTTTTCCAATTTGGATTCCTTTTATTTCCTTTTCTTCTCTGATTGCTGTGGCTAAAACTTCCAAAACTATGTTGAATAAGAGTGGTGAGAGTGGGCAGCCTTGTCTTGTTCCTGATCTTAGTGGAAATGGTTTCAGTTTTTCACCATTGAGGACAATGTTGGCTGTGGGTTTGTCATATATGGCCTTTATTATGTTGAGGAAAGATCCCTCTATACCTACTTTCTGCAGGGTTTTTATCATAAATGGGTGTTGAATTTTGTCGAAAGCTTTCTCTGCATCTATTGAGATGATCATATGGTTTTTCTCCTTCAACTTGTTAATATGGTGTATTACATTGATTGATTTGCGTATATTGAAGAATCCTTGCATTCCTGGGATAAACCCCACTTGATCATGGTGTATGATCCTTTTAATGTGCTGTTGGATTCTGTTTGCTAGTATTTTGTTGAGGATTTTTGCATCTATGTTCATCAGTGATATTGGCCTGTAGTTTTCTTTCTTTGTGACATCCTTGCCTGGTTTTGGTATCAAGGTGATGTCGGCCTCGTAGAATGAGTTTGGGAGTGTTCCTCCCTCTGCTATATTTTGGAAGAGTTTGAGAAGGATAGGTGTTAGCTCTTCTCTAAATGTTTGATAGAATTCACCTGTGAAGCCATCTGGTCCTGGGCTTTTGTTTGATGGCAGATTTTTAATCACAGTTTCAATTTCAGTGCTTGTGATTGGTCTATTCATATTTTCTATTTCTTCCTGAGTCAGTCTTGGCAGGTTGTGCATTTCTAAGAATGTGTCCATTTCTTCCAGGTTGTCCATTTTATTGGAATAGAGTTGCTTATAGTAATCTCTCATAATCTTTTGTATTTCTGCAGTGTCAGTTGTTACTTCTCCTTTTTCATTTCTAATTCTATTGATTTGAGTCTTCTCCCTTTTTTTCTTGATGAGTCTGGCTAATGGTTTGTCAATTTTGTTTATCTTCTCAAAGAACCAGCTTTTAGTTTGGTTGATCTTTGCTATCGTTTCCTTCATTTCTTTTTCATTTATTTCTGATCTGATCTTTATGATTTCTTTCCTTCTGCTAGCTTTGGGGTATTTTTGTTCTTCTTTCTCTAATTGCTTTAGGTGCAGGGTCAGGTTGTTTACTCGAAATGCTTCCTGTTTCTTAAGGTGGGATTGTATTGCTATAAACTTCCCCCTTAGAACTGCTTTTGCTGCGTCCCATAGGTTTTGGGTCGTCGTGTCTCCATTGTCATTTGTTTCTAGGTATTTTTTAATTTCCTCTTTGATTTCTTCAGTGATCACTTCGTTATTGAGTAGTGTATTGTTTAGCCTCCATGTGTTTGTATTTTTTACACATCTTTTCCTGTAATTGATGTCTAGTCTCATAGCATTGTGGTCGGAGAAGATACTTGATACAATTTCAATTTTCTTAAAATTACCGAGGCTTGATTTGTGACCCAAGATATGATCTATCCTGGAGAATGTTCCATGAGCACTTGAGAAAAATGTGTATTCTGTTGTTTTTGGATGGAATGTCCTATAAATATCAACTAAGTCCATCTCGTTTAATGTATCATTTAAAGCTTGTGTTTCCTTATTTATTTTCATTTTGGATGATCTGTCCATTGGTGAAAGTGGGGTGTTAAAGTCCCCTACTATGAGTGTGTTACTGTCGATTTCCCCTTTTATGGCTGTTAGTATTTGCCTTATGTATTGAGGTGCTCCTATGTTGGGTGCATAAATATTTACAATTGTTATATCTTCTTCTTGGATCGATCCCTTTATCGTTATGTAGTGTCCTTCCTTGTCTCTTCTAATAGTCTTTATTTTAAAGTCTATTTTGTCTGATATAAGAATTGCTACTCCAGCTTTCTTTTGATTTCCATTTGCATGGAATATCTTTTTCCATCCCTTTACTTTCAATCTGTATGTGTCTCTAGGTCTGAAGTGGGTCTCTTGTAGACAGCATATATATGGGTCTTGTTTTTGTATCCATTCAGCCACTCTGTGTCTTTTGGTGGGAGCATTTAGTCCATTTACATTTAAGGTAATTATTGATATGTATGTTCCTATTCCCATTTCCTTAATTGCTTTGGGTTCGTTATTGTAGGTATATTCCTTCTGTTGTGTTTCTTGCCTAGAGAAGTTCCTTTAGCATTTGTTGTAAAGCTGGTTTGGTGGTGCTGAACTCTCTCAGCTTTTGCTTGTCTGTAAAGGTTTTAATTTCTCCATCAAATCTGAATGAGATCCTTGCTGGGTAGAGTAATCTAGGTTGCAGGTTTCTCTCCTTCATCACTTTAATTATGTCCTGCCACTCCCTTCTGGCTTGTAGGGTTTCTGCTGAGAGATCAGCTGTTAACCTTATGGGGATTCCCTTGTGTGTTATTTGTTGTTTTTGCCTTGCTGCTTTTAATATGATTTCTTTGTGTTTAATTTTTGACAGTTTGATTAATATGTGTCTTGGTGTATTTCTCCTTGGATTTATTCTGTATGGGACTCTCTGTGCCTCCTGGACTTGATTAACTATTTCCTTTCCCAAATT
Organism: Mesoplodon bidens; assembly: GCF_964165515.1. NCBI lineage: Eukaryota > Metazoa > Chordata > Mammalia > Artiodactyla > Ziphiidae > Mesoplodon > Mesoplodon bidens. The sequence continues at coordinate 48,909,145 of NC_138160.1, read as the reverse complement.
AGGGAAGTTTTCAACTATAATCTCTTCAAATATTTTCTCAGTCCCTTTCTTTTTCTCTTCTTCTTCTGGAACCCCTATAATTCGAATGTTGGTGCGTTTAATGTTGTCCCAGAGATCTCTGAGACTCTCCTCTGTTCTTTTCATTCTTTTTTCTTTATTTTGCTCTGCATCAGTTATTTCCACTATTTTATCTTCCACCTCACTTATCCGTTCTTCTGCCTCAGTTATTCTGCTATTGATCCCATCTAGAGTATTTTTCATTTCATTTATTGTGTTTTTAATCGATGCTTGATTCATCTTTAGTTCTTCTAGGTCCTTGTTAACTGTTTCTTGCATGTTGTCTATTCTATTTCCAAGATTATGGATCATGGAAATAGAATCTTGGATCAGCTTTACTATCATTATTCTGAATTCTTTTTCAGGTAGACTGCCTATTACCTCTTCATTTGTTAGGTCTGGTAGGTGTTTATCTTGCTCCTTCACCTGCTGTGTGTTTTTCTGCCTTCTCATTTTGCTTATGTTACTGTGTTTGGGGTCTCCTTTTTGCCGGCTGCAGATTCGTAGTTCCCGTTGTTTTTGGTGTCTGACCCCAGTGGCTAAGGTTGTTTCAGTAGGTTGTGTAGGCTTCCTGGTGGGGGGGACTAATTCCTGTGCTCTGGTGGTTGAGGCTCGATCTTGTCTTTCTGGTGGACAGGTCCACGTCTGGTGGTGTGTTTTGGGGTGCCTATGGCCTTATTATGTTTTTAGGTAGCCTCTCTGCTAATGGGTGGGGTTGTGTTCCTGCCTTGCTAGTTGCTTGGCATAGGGTGACCTGCACTGTAGCTTGCTGGTCGTTGACTGAAGCTGGGTGCTGGTGTTGGGATGGAGATCTCTGGGAGATTTTTGCTGCTTGATATTATGTGGAGCTGGGAGGTCTGTTGTGGACCCGTGTCCTGAAGTTGGCTCTCCCACTTCAGAGGCACAGCACTGGCTCCTGGCTGCAGCACCAAGAGCCTTTCATCCACCCGGCTCAGAGTAACAGGGAGAAAAAGTAGAAAGAAAGAATTAGTAGAAGAAAGAAAGAGAGAGGGAAAGAAAGGAAGAAGGGAAGAAAGGAAGGAAGAAAGGAAGGAAGAAAGAAAGGAGGGAGGGAGGGAGGGAGGAAGGATGGAAAGAAAGAAGGAAAGAAAGGAGGGAGGGAGGGAGAAAGGAAAGGAAGAAAGACAGGAGGGAGGGAGGAAGGAAAGAAAAAGAAAGTGGAAAGAAGAAGGGTGGGAGGGAGGAAAGAAAAAGAAAGAAGGAAAGGAGGAGCGGAGGGAGGGAGGGAGGAAGGGAGAGTAGGAAAAAAAGAAAGAGCAGGTAAAGTAAAATAGAATAAAGTATGAAATATAGTAGCGTTATTAAAATTAGAAAGTAATTATTGAAAAAAAAAAAAAAAACGGACCGATAGAACCCTGAGACATATGGTGGAAGCAAAGCTATACAGAGAGAATCTTACACAGAAGATTACACATACACATTCACAAAAAGAGAGCAGGGGGAAAAATCAAAAATCTTGCTCTCCAAGTCCACCTCCTCAATTTGGGATAATTCGTTGTAAAAAGAGGAAAAGGGCGAGAAGTCTGAAATCTTGCTCTCTAAGTCCACCTCCTTAATTTGGAATAATTCGTTGTAAAAAGAGGAAAAGGGGGGAAAGTCTTAAATCTTGTCCTCAAAGTCCACTTCCTCAATTTGGGATGATTCGCTGTCCATTCATGCACTCCACAGACGCAGGGCACATCAAATGGACCGTGGAGCTTTAATCCGCTGCCTCCGAGGCTGCACAGAGAGATTTCCCTGCCTCTGCTCTCACAGCTCCCGGGTCTCAGCCTTGGACCTGGCCCCGCCTCTGCGCGTAGGTCGCCGGAGGGCGTCCGTTCTTCGCTCAGACAGGACGGGTTTAAAGGAGCCGCTGATTCGGGGGCTCTGGCTCACTCAGGCAGAGGGGAGGGAGGGGCGCGCAGTGTGGGGCGGGCCTGCGGCGGCAGAGGCCGGCGTGACGTTGCAGCAGCCCGTGGCGCTCCGTGCGCTTTCCCGGGAAAGCCGTCCCCGGGTCTCGGGGACCCCAGCAGTGGCGGGGTGCACAGGCCCCCCGGAAGGCGGGGCGGACAGTGACCCGCGCTCGCACACAGGCCCCGCGGCGGCGGCGGCGGCGGCGGCGGCGGCGGGCCGCGGCGGGCGGGCGGCGGCGGCGGCGGCGGCCCACGCCCGTCTCCGAGGTCCGTGCCTTACCCGCGGCTCGTGCCTGTCACCGGCGCTTCCCCAAGCAGCCCTCTTAATGCCCTCTCCTCGCGCACCAGGAAACAAAAGGGAAAAAAGTCTCTTGCCTCTTCAGCAGCTCCAGACCCTTTCCCCGGACTCCCTCCGGGCTAGCCGTGGTGCACTAACCCCTTCAGGCTCTCTTCCTGCCGCCAGCCCCAGTCCTCTCCCTGCGCTCCGACTGAAAGCCGATACCCGAGCCTCAGCTCCCAGCCCCGCCCGCCACGGCGGCCGAGCAGACAAGCCTCTCGGGCTGGTGTGTGCCTGAGGGCACCGGTCCTCTGTGCCAGAATCTCTCCGCTTTGCCCTCCGCACCCCTGTTGCTGTGCTCTCCTCCGCTACTCCGAAGCTTTCCCCCTCCGCCACCTGCAGTCTCCGCCCGCGAAGGGGCTTGTAGTGTGTAGAAACCTTCCCCCCTTCACGGCTCCCTCCCACTGGTGCAGGTCCCGTCCCTATCCTATTGTCTCTGTTTATTCTTTTTTTCTTTTGCCCTACCCAGGTATGTGGGGAGCTTCTTGCCTTTTGGGGGGTCTGAGGTCTTCTGTCAGCGTTCAGTAGGTGTTCTGTAGGAGTTGTTCCACGTGTAGATGAATTTCTGATGTATCTGTGGGGAGGAAGGTGATCTCCGCGTCTTACTCTTCCGCCATCTTCCTCCGGGGTCCTGAAGCATGCCCTTGCCTCCTATCACACTGGAATCCCATCAAGCCTTCAGGCTTCCTACCAGCTTACAGGATGGAATCTGCTGGCGTCTCCCCGCTTTTCCCCTCCATTAATGGCAGGGTCCCAATGTGTACTTGCGACCCATGCTTTTCTCAAACCAGTGCTTCTCCCGTTTAGCGCGCGCCAACCCCCCTCGCGGGCTCCTTGCAAAAGCTAATTTTTTACTTTTTCCTCCAAGCCAGTTTACAAATTGGGAAAAAAGACATTTAGCAGCCGCCTATCCTGGTTTTTGATTAGGAAAAATAAGGTCCTGGTAACTGTAGTGAGCCAGAATCCCCAAACTGATTAAAAAATTTTCTTCCCCTGGATAAGGGATAGAACAGAATTGGATGGACTCTTCTTTTACTTCACACAGTTGATCCTAGGAATTAGCTGGAGCTAGAATGACGTTTGGATGTGGGAAGATGGTATAGTACTTTTGGGCTTTTGTAAGTTATTATTAGATGTAGGGCTGGAGGCTCCTGGGCAGCAAACAAACCTGGCCTAGAAGGAGCCTGAGCAGTGAGAGAGGAAGAGGTTTTTCTAGGCCATGTTTCCTGACATGAGCAGAATGTGTCTTTGAAACATGAAACACTTCCCCTTTAAAGCCCCTCTATCAGGAATGAAGAACATTAGGAAACAGAAATAAACAGATTTGTGACTTCATGAGTTGTCAGGTTAATATCAACATATAAAATTAAATTACATAGAATGAGGGGGTTATTGTTGCCTTTGAAGTACATCTAAAATCCTTCCACATTCTCTGAGTACAGCAAACATGAATACTTTCAGCTACCAGTTGGATGATCAGTTGTCTTTTTTTTTAAAATTTATTTAACTAATTAATTTTTTATCTTTGGCTGTGTTGGGTCTTCGTTGCTGCGCACCGGCTTTCTCTAGTTGCGGTGAGCAAGGGCTACTCTTCGTTGCAGTGTGCAGGCTTCTCATCGCGGTGGCTTCTCTTGTTGCAGAGCATGGGCTCTAGGTGCGCAGGCTTCAGTAGTTGTGGCACGTGGACTCAGTAGTTGTGGCTCGCAGGCTCAGTAGTTGTGACGCATGGGCTTAGTTGCTCTGCGGCATGTGGGATCTTCCCGGACCAGGGGTCGAACCTGTGTCCCCTGCATTGGCAGGTGGATTCTTAACCACTGCACCACCAGGGAAGCCCCGATCAGTTGTCTTTTATTTTATTAAGTACATTCTTCAGAAAGAAGAGAGCACTTTACAAGCCTCAGGTTCATTAGCTCTAATACAAGTCAACCAACCAGTGTCTTTGCAGTTTCACAGATAGTGGAGAAGGTGAGAAGTGGAAGCATGAGTGCTGGCCCCGCTCATCAGATGTCTGTGGCAGGGCCAGGGGAAGAGACCCTGTACCAAATGGCTCAGCTGGGTTTTTTTGTAGCAATGCTAGTGATTATTATTTTAAGGCTGTCCTAATACTAATAACCTATATTGATATGTCAGTGGAACTTTCTTGCCTTAAGACATTTTGAAAATTGAAACATGTAAAATGATACTTATATCGGACATCGGACATACAGAATTTAACTTTTTTTTTTAAGGTATCTGGTGAAATGGTTTCATAAATGCATTTGATGACTCATACTTTTGCTTTTTATGTTTTTTTCTTCTCTTTCTAAAATTCTTAGGATAATTGATTTGTTTGTTAGTGTGTTCTTTGGAACAGACTATCAGATTTCTTCTTTTCCCTAAAACTTATACAAGTGCATCTTGTCTTTAGAGAAATTTATAGTTACGGTTTATATAATCACGTGCTGTAACATCACTGCTAAGGAAAAATTGTCTTTTAAATGTTCTGATACATAAGCAGGTGATTTGTGATTAGCAGGTATGTTTCATATTACTTGGGCAAGTATCATTCTTATGATACCAAGTGTGTATATAATCCCTTCAATTATATATAATTGAATAAAACATCTTTTTATTTTCCTTTTTCTGCAGAAGAACTTCCTCACTGGGTACTGTCAGCTATGAAGTGTTTGGCAAATTGTAAGTACTAAGTACCTGCCATTTTTATGAAATTAACAGAAATTAGTGCCCTAAATTAGAAATTTTTTTTGCTCAATGCCCTGAACATTGATTTGAGACCTTTGAGACTGGCAGTTAATTGTTTGGGGATTACTGTGCTTTTAATGATAAATTTGTGACTTAGTGAAAGGGCTGAGTTACAGAGCATTTTTAAAGGGGTTTTGTGCTTCCATTTTCTTGTGGATATAATCACACTACAGATAAGGTCCATACTGCTTCTTCTGAATGCTTCATCACAGGAAAGAATAATTAGTAATATTGAATGCAATATTTTAATAGATAAATGCCTGTTAACAGTTTATAGGTTTTTATTCCTAAAACCTAAATTTTTATTCCTAAGTATGCCTTATATTTACCTCATCAGTTTACTCAGCAGATCCTGTTTCCCATTGGCTTTTTATAGGGCATTGGTTTAAGTTGGAGAGAAATGTTTTAGAAAACTAATCTAATTGGTATGCAACATGGTTTGGAAGGAGAAGAACATGCATGCAGAAAACAGAAAAGGCCATTTCAGCAATTTGGCTGTAAAATGAGGGGTCTGGACCAGGGCGGCCCCTCTGAAGTTTTTCATAGGCATATGAAATCTCCTTCACTGGATATCATAGGCACTGTGAAGAAATGAGTTATTATGGTATCTCATTAACACTACTGTTTTTCTGGGATTTTCAGAAGGCTTAACCCAAAGAAGGGATTCTAATGGTTAATGGCTTAACCCAAACAAGTGATTTTAATGAGAAGAATTCTAGTTATTTTAGCTGACTGATAATGGTGATATTTGGTCTATAGGGTCTTTTGAGCCTCAAAGATCACCTCAGAGAGGTGGTTTCTTTCTTCCCTTTTGGGTAAGACTAGCATGTACAGAGATACGTGTATAAATTCTTGAATTAGTAGGCTCTGAATTATTAATTTCACTGAAGTTAGTTTTGTTTGATTATAGAATGAAACTAAAATAACTGTTCAGCTCACTGTGGGTGATCTCAGTGGTAATATGTAGAAAATGATTATATACAATCATCCTAAATATAAATAGCAATGTTAGTTTGTGAGAAGCCCAAAGTTCTCTGTGTTTAACTATTAAGATTTTCATAGGTTTTTGGTTCATGTTTTGGAACCCCTCTGAGATGTAGAGTCCTTTGGTTTTTAGTTTGGGGGAGGGCTTTTTATTCTTTCTCAGTCATTTGTAGTAAATTAATCTAAATTATATCTTTGGCTGGAATGACAAAATAGAAGGTATAAATGGGTTAAATGACCCATTTATGAAATTTTGGAAAACCAAGGATTTTGGAAGTTGATCAACTGGGAATGAACAGAGGAAGCCAGTATAACAAGTCTAGGCTATAATACATTGTAAAGTGTATTTTAAGGTGTGGTTATGATGTTGAATTCTCAATGGCGATCAAAATGTAATGAAGAGTATAATTTTCCCTCAAGCAAGATTTATACATAATGCCACAAAACTTCTGCAGAAAGGTTAGAATAACTGGAATTATCAATGGAGAGGAAAGATGTGAGGATCGACTTAGTAATGTTCACCACATTAATGCTATGTTAGGTGGAAATTCTTGGGAACAGGGACACCTCTCACACTTATCAAGTGCAATGCTTTACAGATGGTTGACACATCCATTAACGTGCTTGTTTACATGTCAAAGAAAAAACGGTGGCCAAAGGGCGAGGTCAGCCTTTTGAATAGTTGTATAAAATTATTAATTTTTCCAAATTCACATTGGCCTCCCCAAATTTACTTTGAGTTTTATCAAAGTCATGGTCTGTACTTATCCTTCTTATTCTTAATGAGTCTAGGTTCCCATTATAGTCCTCTAATAGGGAACAGAAAGGATAGGCTGATTATATGAGATTTTGAAGGCCCTGTGCCTCTTTTTCTGTAGTTTTACTGCTCATCTCTTCCCTTTGGGCCCATCTGCATTTATTGCAGACCATTGGCCTGGGTGCTTTCGTTGTTGGCCAGCCTCATGGTGGGCCACAGAATGAGGGACTGATGCTAAATAAATACAAAACCAGGTTAACTGTTTTTCTTCCTTGTGCACATAGATTGCAAGAATCCAATAAAAAGTGGATGTAAACAGTTGTTTTCAAAGTCTTTCAGGAATAACATTTATAAAAACTAGATTAAAAAAATATTCTGAAATTCAACATGATAGAGAAACAAAAGGTCTTAGAACTATGGCCTCCTCTCATAGGGCTTGCCATGCACTGGCATTTTTAGGGAGACCTTTTTTTGGCTTGTTTTTGCATATTTTTATCAAGAATGATGAAGTGTTCACAAAGGGGTACAACTGCTTAGAATGAACTGCATATTATCCTGGGAGGGAGTAATTCAAGGCAATGTGTATTGCTTGCTGAGACATATCCCACTATTTCAACTGACTAAGCTTGGGGTATTATAGAGGAGGAAGCAAGTAAAAATGGCTATGTTTGCTGCTAGGTTAATGAGGTACGACACATATAGATATTTAATAATTTTCATTATTTTAGTCAATTTTAGAACATTAAAAGGTAAGAGAATTTTAAAGGAGACCAACAAAAAGCTGTTTCCACAATGTCCCAATGGCCTTGAAATGTGAAGGCCCACAATACTTAACTGTTCTTTTTTGTTTGATACTTTCTCTTTAGTTACAGTGATTCTGTAGGAAGAATTTCCTATCAATTTTTACTGGCTTCTCCGGCTGTCCTGAGAGTAGAGATCTGTTCCGGTACAGTTGTTAGTCTTGTGTTCTGCTGGCCGAGAACTGGCCAATCCATTTGCGTCCCTTTCTTCCACACTGTGATGGAAATAGACAAGGCTGGCCAAGCAGCTCCTCGTGGACCACTTACCATTTCCCTCAGGCATGGGCAGATCCAGTTCTTCTCTCCACTTGGCGATGTAAATCTTGCCATCTGTGTGTGGATTGTTGGGGGCGTTTGCTGCCAGCTCTGTAGAGAGCTAAGAGTTTCTTGTTCCTCTTTGGTCCCTGATACAAGGGGATCTCTGCCTCACTTGTCCCAGGCTTCTTGGTTCCTAGGTTGTTCCAGGTTTCTTAGAGTTACTTTGCAATATGACTGCTTGATAAACTATCTTTTTTATTTTTAAACTTGTTTTTAGCAGAAACATCTGTTTGTTTCTGCTTTGGTGTTATTTTCTATTATAATTTTGTTTAATAAAAATTCATTCAATGCCACTGATCACTCAAAAGCATTGTTGGGTAAATAAAACCTAGACTCTTAGATCAAAGAATTCAACAGGAATTTAGAGGTCATTTTATCCAGTCTCCCATAGTCTTTGTTTGAGCAGCTTTAAAATTTTTATTTTAAAGTTTTTATAAACTATCTTTTGCTGGTTGGTGATCAAATGGAGAGTTTTGTAATCAGAATGAATTTAAGACACAATGTAAAATCTCCTTTTCAGAATATCTTTAGGAAAAAGAGTATATATTCTTATTAGTCTAAAATAGTTTAGAGGCAGAAATTATTTCACTCAACTCTTGATTCTTGAATTTTATAATATAGCAATGATGAAATAATGAAAAGCTTTAAAAATTGCTTTATAGCTTACCTATTACATATATGAGGTAATTACTGTGTTGGTTAACTGTGTCAAGACTAGGAAAATATCTGGACTTCCCTGGCGGTCCAGTGGTTAGGACTGCGCACTTCCACTGCAGGGAGCGTGGGTTCCATCCCTGGTTGAGGAACTAAGTTCCCATATTCTGTGTGGCGAAAAAAGACTAGGAGAAATATTGACTATTTCAAAGAGAATTATCACTGTTTGCATTTAATAAAAAATGCCTTTCAGAAGGTCATAAAAGAGTCGGTTTCTTTGAAAATGGAAGTAAGCCAGTGATTTTCCTCATTGTTTTATAATAGATTTCAATTTAGACATAAAGTATATTTATATAAGCAAAATGTATAGTATCAGTTTTCTCCTTGGAAACTTTTCTGATCTTATCTGTACACACCACACCTATGCACAGAGACTAATACTTAGAGATGATTGCCCCATTAACGTTTCTTTCTTTCTCTTTCCCTTTTTTAACAGGGCCTAATTGTTCGGATTTGAAGCAGCCTATGTATTTAGGATTTGAAAAAGATGTCTTTAAAACTATAGCTGATTACTATGGTCACTTGAAAGAGCCTTTGCTTACGTTTCACCTTTTTGATGCCTTTGTCAGTGTATTAGGTAAGTTGGAATATAATGAGCGTATATCTTCACTACTGATATGGAATCATTTCATTTTTCACTATCTTGAGACTTCCATTAGCCCAACTTCCATAGCTTTTTTGAAATAAAAACAGATGGGATGCTTGCCTAGTTGGAGTCCTGCTCTATAAAGGAGGAAAAGAAAATAGTTAAGCTCTGTTATGAAACCTAAACAAGGACCAATAGTTTTTATTTCTTAGGGAGGAATAATATGTTCTATGTCATTTCTGTACAAAAAAGTATGACTTTATTGGTAAAGAATGTAAATTTGACATTTACTCTTCATGAGTAAATCTACTACTCTGGATATGACTTCATGAATAGTCAAGTGTGAGAGAGATATTTTCATATAGAAATCTTATTTCTTTTTATAGAAGGAACAGGTTTTTGTAGGACTATTTGTTATCTGTGACATGTAAAATATAGTAACTACTGTTCTCTAAAACTTGTTGCTACTTCTCACATAGATTTATATTTCAGAATTTACACTGTCAAAGAAACATGGTAAAAAGGAAAAAGAAATCAATATTATTGGTATAGGTTTCTCTGATATTGTTCCTTTCTTCTTGGAAATCAGATTTTTCTGTTGACGTTGTGATTGTTCAATAAGTATTATTTTTTTCTTGTCCAAAAGTTTGCTTTAGTGACCAAATCACTGTGTGGGTATCATACTCTGTTATGTAAATTTGTAGGAATTAGCATCCTCTTGGTTTCAAGTGTTGTGGGCTTAGCAGTCTTTGCCTTCCCATTCCTCCTTCCCCGTCTCTTCCCTTTCTACTTTGGATTTCTACACCTCTCTTATTTTCTTGTCGGAAAGTAGGGATGCAGCCATAGTATCCTAACAAAATAACGTTATCAGCAATATGTGAATAATGTACCTGATCTCTTAACACAATACGTCAATTTTAAGATTTCATAGGGTTTCTCATAATAAGAAGCAAAATGGAACAATTATAAATCATGTACATAAGAGTGAGTTTGTTCTCAGAGAGACCAATATTGAGAACAGATGAAGGGATTAGACCTAGTACTGTGCTTTGAGACCACTGGGTCTTCTTGGTATTTTGTTTTCCACCAAGGAGAGTTGGGGGCTTATGTCCTTGTGAATATCATGCCTAATGATGACTACTTGCTGTTATTTAAGATGCATAAAGACTAATTGAGCAGATTCTCATTATAGCCATTTAATGCCATTATGCGACTGGTAAAAGACAAATTCTAAAGACACGATTAAAAGCCACTTCTTAGATTTTCTTCTCATTTTCCATTTTCGTAATGTTTTATGGTAGAATTTAGAAACAAAAGTACTTGGAACTTAAAAAAAACGAATTCCAATTTTTAAAAAATTTTAATTTTTTATTGGAGTATAGTTGATTAACAATGTTCTGTTAGTTTCAGGTGAACAGCAAAGTGATTCAGTTATACATGTATCTATTCTTTTTCCCATTTAGGTTATTACAGAGTACTGAGCAGAGTTCCCTGTGCTGTACAGTAGATCCTTGTTGGTTATCTATTTTAAATATAGCAGTGTGTACATGTCAATCCCAAACTCCCTATCTATCCCTCCCTCCCAACCTTCCCCTCTGGTAACCATAAGTTCATTCTCTAAGTCTGTGAGTCTGTTTCTGTTTTGTAATAAGTTTATTTGTATCATTTTTTTTAGATTCCACATATAAGTGATATCATATGTTATTTGTCTTTCTCTGTCTGACTTCACTTAGTATGATAATCTCCAGGTCCATCCATGTTGCTGCAAATGACATTATTTCATTTATTTTGATGGCTGAGTAATATTCTTTTGTACATATGTACCACTTCTTTATCCATTCATCTGTTGGTGGACATTTAGGTTGCTTCCATGTCTTGGCTATTGTAAACAGTGCTGCAGTGAACATTGGGGTGCATGTATCCTTTTGATCCATGTTTTGTTCTGGATATATGCCCAGGAGTGGAACTGTTGAATCGTGAGGTAGGTCTATTTTTACTTTCTTAAGGAACCTCCATACTGCTTCTCCACAGTGGCTGTATCAATTTACATTCCCACCAACAGTGTAGGAGGGTTCCCTTTTCTCCACACCCTCTCCAGATTTTTTGATGATGGCCATTCTGACTGGTGTGAGGTTATATCTCATTGTAGTTTTGATTTGCATTTCTCTAATAATTAGTGATGTTGATTATCTGTTCGTATGCCTCTTGGCCACCTGTACCTTCTTTGGAGAAATGTCTATTTAGGTCTTCTGCCCATTTTTTTGGGGGGGGTACCAAATTACTTTATTTGAAGGAATGGTACTAAGGAAAGGACTTGTAGATATTTTGGTACAACTTACAGAAAAGGTAAAGGTAACCCAAACATGCATGCACTGTCTTGGTGACCAGGGAAGTCACCCCTGTGGCTATGGGAAGCCAGCCTAAGGCTTAGCTCTCATTATCACTATTTCCCAGGGTGTGCTTGTCAAAGAGATACTGTGCCATGCCAGATTCGGGGGCCCCCATTGTGCGCAAGTTGGTTACGTGGTCACCCAATTCTTTAATGGATTTCACCTGCTCAATCAGATAATGAGTCTCAAAGAAGTCACACAAATGGGGGTCATTTTTCTCAGTGGCCAGTTTGTGCAGTTCCAGTAGTGACTGATTCACACTTTTTTCCAAGTGTAGCGCACATTCCATTGCATTCAGCCCATTCTCCCTGTCATCACGGTCTGATTTCTTGATATCCTGAAGGAAGATTCGGCCACCCCGTTGGTTCTGCAGCTTCATCAGTTTCTCAGCATGTTCCCTCTCCTCACAAGATTGGTGAAGAAAGTATTTGGCAAAGTTCTTCAAAGCCACATCATCGTGGTCAAAATAGTATGACATGGACAGGTAGACGTAGGAGGCATAGAGCTCCAGGTTGATCTGGCAGTTGATGGCGGCCTCTGAGTCCTGGTGGTAGTTCTGGCGCACCTGTGAGGGGGACACGGTCGTCATGGCAGGTGGCTGAGGTGAAACCGTGGCGGTGGCTGTGTGGCACTGTAATGGCGGTGGGGACCTTGGGGTGGTCGGAGGGCGATGTGAGGTGGTGGCAAGGGCTGGCTCTGAGTGGCCAGCCAGAGCGGGGGACGAGCGCCGGGTTCTGTCCAAGCACTGTTGAAGCAAGAAACTGTGGCAACTCTCCGCGAGGACTGTGTCTTCTGCCCATTTTTTGATTATGTGTGTTGTTTTTTTTTATATTGAGCCACATGAGCTGTTTGTAAATTTTGGAGATTAATTGCTTGTTGGTTGTATCATTTGCAAATATTTTCTCTCATTCTGTGGGTTGTCTTTTCATCCTGTTTATGGTTTCCTTTGCTGTGCAAAAGCTTTTAAGTTTAATAGGTCCCATTTGTTTTTGTTTTTATTTCCATTACTCTAGGAGATGGATCAAAAAAGATCTTTCTGTGATTTATGTCAAAGAGTGTTCTGCTTATGTTTTCCTCTAAGAGTTTAATAGTATCTGGCCTTACATTTAGGTCTTTAATTCATTTTAAGTTTATTTTTGTGTTTGGTGTTAAAGAATGTTCTAATTTCATTTTTTTACATGTAGCTGTCCAGTTTTCCCAGTACCATTTATTGAAGAGACTGTCTTTTCTCCAGTGTAGAGTCTTACCTCCTTTGTTATAGATTAATTAACCATAGGTACGTGGGTTTATTTCTTGGCTTTCTATCCTGTTTCATTGATCTATATTTCTGTTTTTCTGCCAATACCATACTGTCTTGGTTACTGTAGCTTTGTAGTATAGTTTGAAGTCCAGGAGCCTGATTCCTCCAGCTCCATTTTCCATTCTCAAGATTGCTTTGGCTATTGGGGGTCTTTTGTGTTTCCATACAAATTGTGAAAGATTTTGTTCTAGTTCTGTGAAAAATGCCACTTGTAATTAGATAGGGATTGCACTGAATCTGTAGATTACCTTGGGTAGTATAGTCATTTTGGCAATATTGGTTCTTCCAATCCAGGAACATGGTATATCTTTCCATCTGTTTGTGTCATATTCGATTTCTTTCATCAGTGTCTTACAGTTTCCAGAGTACAGGTCTTTTGTCTCCTTAGGTAGGTTTATTCCTAGGTATCTTAATCTTTTTGATGCGATGGTAAATGGGATTGTTTCTTTAATTTCTCTTTCTGATCATTCGTAGTTAGTGTATAAAAATGCAGCAGATTTCTGTGTATTAATTTTGTATCCTGTAACTTTACCAGATTCATTGATGAGCTCTAGTAGTTTTCTGGTGGCACCTTTAGGATTTTCTATATACAGTATTATGTCATCTGCAAACAGTGACAGTTTTACTTCTTCTTTTCTAATTTAGATTCCTTTTATTTCTTTTTCTTCTCTGATTGCTTTTACTAGGACTTCCAAAACTATGTTGAATAAAAGTGGCAAGAGTGGACATCCTTGTCTTGTACATGATCTTAGAGGAAGTGCTTTCAGCTTTTCACTGTTGAGTATGATATTAGCTGTAAGTTTGTCATATATGGCCTTTATTATGTTGAGGTATGTTCCCTCTATGCCCACTTTCGGGAGAGTTTTTTTTTTTTTATCATAAATGGGCGTTGAATTTTGTTAAAATCTTCTTTTGCATCTATTGAGATGGTCATATGGTTTTTATTCTTCAATTTGTTGAGGTGGTGTATAACACTGATTCATTTGCGGATATTGAAAAATCTTTACATCCCTGGGATAAATCCGACTTGATCATAGTGTATGATCATTGTAATGCAGTGTTGGATTTGGTTTGCTAGTATTTTGCTGAGGATTTTTGCATCTATGTTCATCAATGATATTGGCCTATGATTTTCTTTTTGTGTGTTATCTTTGTCTGGTTTTGGTATCAGGGTGAGGGTGGCCTCATAGAATGATTTTGGGGGTGTTCCTTCCTCAGCAATGTTTTGGAATAGTTCGGAAGGGAGGTGTTAACTCTTCTCTAAATGTTCGATGGAATTTGCCTGTGAAGCCAACTGGTCCTGGACTTTTGTTTGTTGGGAGTTTTTTTTTTTTTTAACATCTTTATTGGAGTATAATTGCTTTGCAATGGTTTGTTAGTTTCTGCTGTATAACAAAGTGAATCAGCTATACATATACATACATCCCCATATCTCCTCCCTCTTGCATCTCCCTCCCACCCTCCCTATCCCACCCTTCTAGGTGGACACAAAGCACCAAGCTGACCTCTCTGTGCTATGTGGCTGCTTCCCACTAGCTATCTGTTTTACATTTGGTAGTGTATATTATGTCCAAGCCACTCTGTCTCTTTGTCCCAGCTTCCCCTTCCCCTTCCCCGTGTCCTCAAGTCCATTCTCTATGTCTGCGTCTTTATTCCTGTCCTGCTGTTGAGTATTTTTTTTTATCACAGTTTCGGTTTCAGTATTTGTGATAGGTCTGTTCATATTTTCTGTTTCTTCCTGGCTCACTCTTGGGATATTGTACCTTTCTAAGAATTTGTCCATTTCTTCTTGGTTGTCCTTTTTATTGGCATATAGTTGCTTGTAGTAGTCTCTTATGATCCTTTGTATTTCTGTGGTGTCCATTGTAACTTCTCCTTTTTCATTTCTAATTTTATTGATTTGAGTCCTCTCCCTCTTTTTCTTAATCTGTCTGGCTAAAGGTTTGTTAATTTTGTTTATCTTTACAAAGAACCAGCTTTTAGTTTCATTGATCTTTTCTATTTTTTTATTTGTATTTCATTTATTTCAGCTCTGATCTTTATGATTTCTTTCTTCTACTAACTGTGGGTTTTGTTTGTTCTTTCTCTAGTTGCTTTAGGTGCAAGTTTAAGTTGTTTATTTGTGATTTTTCTTGTTTCCTGATGTAAGATTGTATTGCTATGAACTGCCCCCTTAGAACTGCTTTTGCTGCATCCCATAGGTTTTGGATTTTCGTGTTTTCATTTTTATATGTCTCTAGGTATTTTTTGATTTCTCCTTTTGATTTCTTCAGTGATGCATTGGTTGTTTAGTAGCATATTGTTTAGCCTCCATGTGTTTGTGTTTTTCACTGTTTTTTTTTTGTGTGTGTGGTTGATTTCTAATCTCGTAGTGTTGTGGTTGGAAAAGTTGCTTGATATGATTTCAGTTTTCTTAAATTTACTGAGGCTTGCTTTGTGGCCCAGCATGTGATCAGTCCTGGAGAATGTTTCATGTGCACTTGAGAAGAATGTGTATTCTGCTTTTGGATGTAATGCTTTATAAATATCAATTAAGTTCATCTGGTCTAATGTGTCACTTAAGGCCTGTGTTTCCTTATTGGTTTTCTATCTGGATGATCTGATAGAAATGGATGGACCATCTGGATGGTCCATTGATGAAAGTTTGGTGTTAAAGTGCCCCACTATTATTGTGTTACTGTTGATTTCTCCTTTTATGGCTGTTAGTATTTGCCTTATATATTGAGGTGCTCCTATGTTGCGTGCATATATATTTACAGTTGTTATACCTTCTTCTTGGATTGATTCCTTGATCATTATGTAGTGTCCTTTGTCTGTTATAACAGTCTGATATGAGTGTTGCTACTCCAGCTTTCTTTTGATTTCCATTTGCATGGAATACCTTTTTCCATCCCCTCACTTTCAGTCTGTATGTTTCTAGATCTGAAGTGGTTCTCCTGTAGACATGATATGTATGGGTCTTGTTTTTATATCCATTCAGCCAGTCTGTGTCTTTTGGTTTGAGCATTTAATCCATTTACATTTAAGATAATTATTGATATGCATGTTCTTACTGCCATTTCGTTAATTGTTTTGGATTTGTTTTTGTAGGTGTTTTTTCTTCCCTTCCTCTTTTATTCTCTTGTGATTTGATAATTAACTTTAGTGTTGTGTTTGGATTCCTTTTTCTTTCTCATGTGTATCTATTGTAGATTTTTGGTTTGTCGTTACCATGAGGTTTTGATATAGCAGTCTATATATAAACAAGATTGTTTTAAGTTGCTGGTCTTTTAATTTCAAGTGCATTTCCAATATCCTGCATTTGTATTCTCTTCTTCTTGCAGTTGTTGGTTTTGATATCATATTTGTGTGCAGATGATTTCCAACCTTTACTGTATGTTTGCCTTTACCAGTGAGCTTTTCCGTTTGTTATTTTCTTGTTTCTAGTTGTGGCCTTTCCTTTTCCACTTAGAGAAGTTCCTTTAGCATTTGTTGCAAAGCTGGTCTGGTGGTGCTGAATTCTCTTAGCTTTTGCTTGTCTGTAAAGCTTTTGATTTCTCTGTGGAATCTGAATGAGAGCCTTTCTGGGTAGAGTCAGTTGGAAGCTCAGTGGAAGCTGACTGAAGAAATTCTCATTTGAGCACTGGCTTCTAGGAAATCAAATGGAAGGTGTTTAAAAATGTATGAGTTCCAATTTGCATCAGTTACATTTGTGATGTCACTGGTCTGTTCTACCCCCAATTGTTCATTTTGATCTCATCTAGGAATTAAAGCTGGTTGTTTCCAAATTGATGTTAGAGTCAGCCATCAGCTAAAATATTTTCAGTAGAGGCTTTGAGGTGGAAAAGGATGGATAGAATGGAGAATTTATTATTCTTAGGTGTCAGCAATAATAGACTAATGTGTATAGATGGTGACATATATTAACCTTCCCTGATCAGTCCTTCTCAAGTGAATATATTTCAGACATGCTGCATTGAAAACCATAGTATTTAGAACTTTACATAGTGAAAGAAGAAAGTCTTCTAGGTTATGGAGGACCATAATTTGTTTATACGAATAACATAGATTATCTAATATAGCAATCCTGTTAGAATCTATGGGAAAGCGTATCATATCTAGGTCTGTGCAAACTAGATACATAGGTTGAATCCCAGGAGGAATTAGTCATTCCTGAAACCTTTTGACTTACTTTGATTGGAATAGGATCCCCTTAGATAAAATGCTTTAAAGTAGGTAATCAGTCTACTTTGTCGTAGAAGCTAATTTTGCAGCAATTTCAATGGAAATGGTTTTTAGTTTAGTTAATGAATTTCTTTTGAGGGTTATTCCTTTGCTTCTTGCATGAAATAATTCTGGCTTTATGCCATAACTGTGACCCTGAGAACAGTCATTGATAGGTGAAACAGGATATCGAAGTGTTCTTAAAGAAAAAAATGAAAAAAAGAGACATTTTTGGAGATTTAAGGCTTACCCTTTACTTATACTATACTTCATCTCAGCAGTCTGACCTAACAACATAACTGTGACTAGTAATAAATCTTCATTTCCAAAATGGCAGTTCCTTATATTAAGATCAGAGTTCGGCTGACTCTTGAATAGGGTGAGTGAGATAGTATAGCAGCCTTTACACACACTTCACATGCACCCTAGAATCCACTGAGCTGTGTAGCTTGCAATAAGTTAGCATACTGAGGAAAAGAGAAGGCAGAAAGGAAACACAAAGGGGCATGGAAGCAGGGAAGAGTGTTTTGGAAAATTGGCTGGCTTGTGTGTTATATGATGTTAATATCTGAGATCCTAGACTGGTGATCTATGGGCCAAATCTGGCTCATGAATACATCTGGTTTAAGTTGTGTGTTTTAAAAAGAAAGTTTAATTAATTGCAAAACTTTAAGAAATAGGAAATTCACATAAGAGTTTATATTTTTGGTTTCTGCTCCTATAGGCAGGTGAGTTTGTGGCTCCTGGTTTATGTGCTAATAGGCTGGAAGGCTGACACAGTAGGTCTTTGCTGTTTGCTTTCTCCTAGATGTAAAGTTTAGAAAATGCCATTGAAATTCACTAGGCTGGTTATACATTGGATCATGTAACTCAAAGGCTAAGATCTCCTCCTGTGTTTTTTAACCTAGAAATATCCATAAGGTTAGGTTTTCCATTCTTTGGTTCTTTTGTATAGTGATTTCTAGGAGATCCTCTGGAGCTGTGTGCTATCTTGCTTTGTAACCTCTTTGCCCTCATGTGCTTCAGGTTATCTCAGGGTCCTTATCCCATGGTAATCCTTAGGGGAAAACAATTCCTTTTTTCAGAGAGTGCCTACTTGGTGCACTTGACCAGACAGAGAGCTCTTGCCCATGTTAGTCTGAAGTTCTTGCTGGTGGTGCTCTCTGCTCTCAGGGCCCAGGGCTTATGGCCCAAGCTTTTGAAATTGCAGATGGGCCAGGGTAAAGATACTGAATCACCTCCAAATGTAATGGCTACCGTTATGTCAAGATTATTGGAATAAAGTGAGTGAGGTAGTTCTTAAAGATGGAAATGTAGGCAAATGCCTAGGTATTCACTGGCTGTAACTAAACACATAAATTATTTATAAGTAGACTAGTAATCACTAGGATAATTGACAAAACTTGGGAAAAAAATTAAGACCTCTCTCATACTATTCAGCAGGATTAATTCCAGCCATATTAGAGAATTAAATAAAAAAAAAACAAATCTAAAGTAGTTGATACTTATCTGATGTTGGGGTGGGTGAAGGACTTTCTAATCATAAAAGCAAAAGTACTCATAAAAATGCTATAGCGGGCTTCCATGATGGCGCAGTGGTTGAGAGTCCGCCCGCCGATGCAGGGGACACAGGTTCGTGCCCTGGTCCGGGAAGATCCCACATGCCGCGGAGCGGCTGGGCCCATGAGCCATGGCTGCTGAGCCTGTGCGTCGGAGCCTGTGCTCCGCAACGGGAGAGGCCACAACAGTGAGAGACCCACGTACCGCAAAAAAAAAAAAAAAAAAAAAAATGCTATAGCAGTTTGAGACTCTTCATGTAGGAAAGGGCATCACTTGTGTGTGCGTGAATCTGTATCTACCTTTAAGCAACTCACAAAGTCAACTTGTGCTTTTCCTGAAAAGCCTCCAGAGAAGTAGTCCCACTTACTGTGTCTCTCTGTAGGCAGGGAGTTCTTGCTAATTGATGTGTAGTTTGAATTCTTTCAGCTTAGTATAAACCGTTTCCTTTTTATACCTCTTCTCAGTGAAAATGAAACTGTGGCATATTATTTTATTCCTTTGGTTGTTTGAAAACTACAGTGAACACTTCTCAAGTCTCTTATCCTCTGGCTGAACAGACATAGTCCGTTGACTTTCTGGGAACATCAAGCCTTCTCAAAAGTCTTCAAATTTCACTTCTGTTTTGAAGCTCCCATAAGGAGCAGCTTATTGTTAACATTGTATATGTTAATGGAATGATCAGGTCTACCTTGCAAAAATGAAAATTTGTGTTTCCAGTGATTTGAAAATAGAAATCTAATGTCACCTTTGGAGAACGGGAAGGAGGGCGCCAAAAGTAGGTGTCACATAAAGCACTGAAGAATTCTGAACTTGTCACATGATCATTATGGCCAAAGTGTCACCTAACTTCTAAAACACAGAACATTACAAATTCCCATTGATTTTGATTTTATTACTTTCATAAGGAACAGTTGGGTTTCTTTGAGATTTAATTATTTATTCACTTATCTTTCCTTAAGTCAGATAAATAATGAAATCTTTCCCTGATTGAAAAAAGTCTCACGGATGAATTGCTTAGTAATTTCGTGGATAGTTTATTATCTTTTCATTATTATGTTCTTTTTTCACCAGTGGAAACATCACCAAGCTCAGGTAACTTGGTGGTTTGTTGACCTAGTTGTACCCATTCTGATAAATCACTCTGCCTTTCTGGGCCTGTTTTCGCATTGACAAATGGCAGTAATGCCTGTCATACTCATAGATATGAAAACATGAAACTTAAAGTGATGGGTAACACTTACTTCCTACTAAGTATCTATTTTGTTTTGTTTCATTTTGAAAAATACAAAAAATTGGAACAATGTGTAAGTTGAGCTAGGATGATCATATGTTGCTACCTAGCCATTTCTTCTCAAAAGATAGGAAGATTTTTTTTATGTAAAACTATTTGTGATAGATCTTTACAATCTATAATTAGGGTAAGCACTATTATATCATTCTGAAATGCAAGAAACAGTTACTTCTGAGGATACAGAAGGCCCTTGTCATTTTCTTAAGAGAAGGAGGATTCAGTATTTTTGTGATGGTGTTGAGGTTGTAGAAATGGTGAAAGATGAAAAATTTACTCTTTTAGCTTTTGTTTAGCAAAATGAAATAATCCAAAGAATAAAAGTTAAAACACTGAAACTCTTTTGTTATAAAATAAGGATAGAATTCTAATGTCCTTCAGAAGTTCTTAAAACAGAACCTTAAAACCAAGAAGCTCTTTAAAATCAGTGAGGAATCTGTAAGTACTTGTTGAACATGTCTTGAGTTCAACTGTAGACTGTCATGGATATTTGAAAGCTAAATTCTCTTGCAGTCATTTTTTTTTTTTTTTTTTTTACTGAATCCTGTAGTGTGCTTTTGTTAGTAAGCTTTTAATGAAGGGGAAAAAAAAGATTAGGTAATGGTTAGCAATGAGGAAGAGTTAGGAAATAGAAACAGAGAGCTCAAATTAAACTGTTTTTTGATAATTTAAGTATTCTACATGTAATTTAACTGAGGAAAGCAATATATAGCACTCCAAGATTCAAAGGCAGAAAGAACTAAGAACGAGTCCTGCTCTGACATTTGAACAGATTGAAAAATAACAACATCCTTGGGACAGGATGCCAAGAAGGACTTAAGTATTACAGATATATCAAATCTTCTCTTTGATCACATCATACCACTTCATGGATCACCCATATGCTGAGGATTTTCAATTCTTATCTTCATCTCAGATCTATCTCCTAAACTCAAGACTAGAATATCTGTTTGACTTCTGCCTGTGTATTCCTGGATGTTTGTTATACAAGAGCCTTGGTTCAAACTTAGTAGTCCCTAAGCCATTGTTTCAGAAACTACATGTTGGATGTGAATTCTATGTAGTAGAACAGCATTAAAAAAACAAACAAACCCATAGAATAGTGTACAAAATATCAGAGGGCATTGTATATAATGAGTAGGTATTTTTATAAACTTTTTTGTTTTAAATGCCTATGTATTTGTATATATATTATTGTGATATAAAATATATTTCTTAATTTTAGTTGTAAAAAATTTTTGAAAAATAAGAGTGTTCTAGGGCTTCCCTGGTGGCGCAGTGGTTGAGAGTCTGCCTGCCGATGCAGGGGACACGGGTTCGTGCCCCGGTCCGGGGAGATCCCACGTGCCGCGGGGCGGCTAGGCCCGTGAGCCATGGCCGCTGAGCCTGCGCGTCCGGAGCCTGTGCTCCGCAACTGGAGAGGCCGCAACAGTGAGAGGCCCGCGTACTGCAAAAAAAAAACCCCCCAAAAAACAACTTTTACCTGTGGTTCATATTCTATAGAGTTATATTCAGTTTTTCATCTCTAATTGTTGTGGAATTAACATTTTGAAGTGATTAGAGAGTTTCTTCAGGGATAAACTACATTCTATTTTTACTTTGTGGGAGGGAAACTGGCAGTAGTTTTCATTTTGAAACCTGGCTTTCATTTTGAATTCTCAAGAAAATGGTTTTGTGTGCCCTTGTTGGTGTAGAGGAGCTAGTTTCAAATTTGAGAAATTCTCTGTTCTTTTTACTCTCTAATCCTTGCCTCAAGTTGAAGAACGCAGAATGACATTTTATTTGAATATCTGCTTATTGAATATTTGTGCATACTCTTTGAACCAACATTTCTACTTCTATGAATTTATCCGTAGGAAGTAATTGGCCTCTTGGTAATTCAGCATGGTATTTAGGGTGTGCATGGCCTAGACTGTGTGGACTCAAATCCCCTTCTACCACTGACCAGCTATGTGATTTGGGCAAATAATATAATCTCTTTAAGCCTCACTTTTCTTTATCTATAAATGGAAACTATAATAGTATGTATCTCATAGGGATTGTTGTAAAGATTCAATGAGATACTGTTAGTGTTTAGAACACTATTAGATACATAATGAAATGCTTAATAAATGTTACCTATTTTCATCATTATAAATTAGGTTTATCATTATAAATATTAGCTGCTATCCTTAGTTTTAATTTTTAAAAAGGAAAAGTAGCTCCAAAACCACTATCAAACTTTTAAAATTCTTTTCTGCTGTAGTGGAAGATCTTCTATTCAAGTTCTAAAATATTTTTTGAAATTCACGTGCTTTTACAAGTAATAGAACAATTTGCTACTGTCAAGATTAATAGCATGCAGATCTCTACTTTCTTCAAACATAGCTTGTATTTTACTTTTAATCTGTTTTTCTGGTTTTATTTGGTATGTACAATGATGTGATAAACTGGAGCACAGCTAAGTATCCTTATGACCCAATTTCCCCTGCTGTCTGTAGCATCTGTGTTCCTCATACCAAGGGAGTTATAGGGTTGTGACTTTTTACATTACTGCCTCTTTAAACATTCAAAAATATTAAAAAGGAATAATTTATATTCACCTGCCAATTTTCTAAACTTTCTACCAATTAATATTTTTGTGATTTCAAATTGTAGCCTTGGTGTGGTTGAAAAATCCTATTAGTTTATGTCTGTTTTATACCCTAGGTTCAATCTCTTTTAAAATAAATACGTATTTACTTAATAGCCACTAGAGCTTTTTTTGGATTCCTGGAGATTTTGCCAAAAGATTACTTAAGACATAATACAAGGATGATAGGTGGCTGATGGATGAACTTTTTAAATATAATCCAAGATTAAAATGGTTTTTATCTAGGACACATAGTATCCAAGAAAAGTTTGCCTATGAGTGTGTTAATATGTATATAGAGTATGGTAGTATGGTATTAAGTAGAGAGTATAATCTTTTAATTGATAATTAATAATTGCTGACCATTCACTTTTTAAAATTTAATTAATTAATTAATTTATTTATTATTTATTTTTTTGGCTGTCTTGGGTATTTGTTGCTGCGCAAGGGCTTTCTCTACTTGTGGCGAGCGTTGAGGTACGCAGGCTTCTCATTGCGGTGGCTTCTCCTTGCGGAGCTTGGGCTCTAGGTGTGTGGGCTTCAATAGTTGTGGTTCATGGGCTTAGTAGTTGTGGCGCATGGGCTTAGTGGCCTATGGGCTTAGTTGCTCCACGGCATCTAGGGTCTTCCCGGACCAGGGATCAAACCCATGTCCCCTGCATTGGCAGGTGGATTCTTAACCACTGCGCCACCAGGGAAGCCCCTGACTGTTCACTTTTAATACCAAATTAAAACCAAGTAGGATTTATTGAGAGGAGGTTCCTAATTATGTGTTGTTAATTATGTATGTAAGGATTTCATAGGTTTGAATCTCAGCTAAGGGAAAACTCCCAAAGTCTTAACTACTTTGGGCTTTGGTTTCCTTGTATATAAAATGGGGCAGTGTTTCCTACTTCATAGAATAGTCCAAATGATTAAATGTGAACAGATAAAATTGCTTAATATATAGTAACTTGGGCCTAGAAGGCATTCAGTAATGTTGTTCAGATTTCCAAAATGGGGGAGCAGGATTTTCAAAATCTCATTTGATTCATAAGCAAACAAAATGGTGGTATGAATGATCTCCCTGTCTTTTCAGTCACTCAAGACATTAATTTAGCACCTATAGTGTTCTAGGCACCAGAGCAGAAAATAAAAATTGTATACTTGCCAGAATCAAGGGTTGAAGTGTATAAAATATTCCTGTATTAATTATGTATTTAATTTTAATAAACATACAGGTATTCTCTTGTACATTGTGAATAAAAAGTATTGTTCCAAATTTTGGACTCACTTTAATATATAGTATTATTTTTATAACCTTCACAATACCCTGTGAGATTGGTGCTAGTATTATTTCCATTTCCAGATGAGGAAAATCTCAGTAGACCTGAAAAGAAGTTGAGTAGTTTTTCCAAAGTCATTTGGTTCTATACCATCTTACCATGCTCCTAGTATTTCTGCTTTCCTAATGCTGAGTATATGAATGACATGCCCCTTTTTTTTCTTTTTTTTTTTTCTGTACGTGGGCCTCTCACTGTTGTGGCCTCTCCCGTTGCGGAGCACAGGCTCCAGACGCACAGGCCCAGCGGCCATGGCTCACGGGCCCAGCCGCTCCGCGGCATGCGGGATCCTCCCGGACCAGGGCACGAACCCGTGTCCCCTGCATCAGCAGGCGGACTCTCAACCACTGCGCCACCAGGGAAGCCCAACATGCCCCTTTTTTAAAAATAATTTCTCTTTGATAACTTTGGAGAAATTTTACAAATTCGAGGTATTATAGGAAATTATTTATATAAGAGTTTCTATTATTATTATTATTATTATTTTTTTTTTTTTGCGGTACCCGGGCCTCTCACTGTTGTGGCCTCTCCCATTACGGAGCACAGGCTCTGGACGCGCAGGCTCAGCGGCCATGGCTCACAGGCCCAGCCGCTCCGCGGCATGCGAGATCTTCCCGGACCAGGGCACGAACCCGTGTCCTCTGTATCGGCAGGTGGACTCTCAACCACTGCGCCACCAGGGAAGCCCAGGAGTTTCTATGATTTTTAAATCTCATTTCTACAAACATAGCAAACAGAGCCGATATCATTATGGAATGAGAATGAAGAATAGTTTTTTCTTGTCAGTAGCAATATAACATAGGGGTTAAGAATGCACACTCTGCAACTGCTTCAAACTCCAGCTTCTATGGTTACAAGCTGTGTGATTTGGCCTTAATCCAATATGACTGGTGTCCTAATAAGAAGAGGAGATTAATCTTGGACACAGACCGAGGGATGACCATGTGAGGTCAGAGCAAGCAGGCAGCCATGTGTAAGCCATAGAGAGAGGCCTCAGGAGAAATCAACCCTGCTGACACCTTGATCTCAGACTTCTAGCCTCCAAAACTGTGAGAGAAAAAATTTTTGTTGTTTAAGCCACCCAGTGTGTGATATTTTGTTATGGAAGCACCAGCAAACTAAAATAAGGCTATTATATAGAGAAAAAGCTCCACAACTCTGCATGGGGATCCCCTTGAATCTGTTGCTGAATATACTCTAAGCTGTACATCTCTAGGGTGATACTACTCAAAGCTGGGCAAATCATAACCACAATGAGATACCACTTAACACCCACTAGGATGACTATATAAAAAAGATGTTTAACAAGTATTAGTGAGAATGTGGAGAAATTGGAACCCTCATACATTACTGGTGGCAATGTAAAATGGCATGGCCATTTTTGTAAGACAGTTATGCAGTTCCTTAAAAAGTTAATCATAGAGTTACCATGCGATTCATCAGTTTCACCCTTAGGCATATACCCAAGTCAATTGAAAGTATGTGTCACCACAACTTGTACATGAATGTTCATAGCAGCATTACTCAGAATATTCAAAAAGTCCATCAAATGATGAATGAAAAAAATGCAGTATATTTATACAATGGCATGTTATTCAGCAATCAAAAGGAAAGTACTTTTAACATGCTACAACATGGATGAATCTTGAAAACATTATTTTAAATGAAAGAAGCCAGGTACAAAAGATCACATATTTTATGATTCCATTTATATGAAATGTTCAGAACAGGCAGATCTACAGAGACAGAGATTAGTGGTTTCCAGGGACTTGAGGGGAGGAGAAAATGGGGAGTGACTGCTAATAGGTATGGATATTTCTTTTTGGAGTGACAAAAACATTCTGGAATTAGATAGTGGTGATAGGCATAACTTAGTGAATATACCAAAACCCACTGAATTGTATACTTGTAAAAAAAAATTATCTCATAAAAAACGAACAAAGAGAAAAGAACCAAGTTGGACTTCAGGAGTTAAAAAGATTGTGGGTAGAGGGAATGAAACTGAGCACAGCCCCCGAGACATATAGCGTAATATTAGGCAGTCTAATATGCACGTATTTGGAATCCCTGGAGGGGGTCCTTTAAAATGGCTCATGTATCCTTTCGCCACATCCCCAGCGTCCTTGAAGCACTTTCTTTACTTTTGCCACTAGAGGCTCATCTTTTACTTTCTGTCACCACCCTGGAATCAGCCATTTCTTTAAGGATTCTTGGTTCCTTTTCGTAGAGAACAGTATTTAGAAGACGAGATCTAGTGCTCGATGTGCTCATTGTTATAGGTGGTATTGTTCATAGAAAGAAAACAACGTTTTCAAATAGCACTTTAAGGAGTAACCCTGCAATTTAATTTCCAAATTTTCACCAAAAGTACTGTTTGGAAGGAGGGTGGTTTTTAAATTGGCAGAATGGAGAGTAATAAAACAGACATCATGTGCCCACCACCCTGATCCAACACATACATTTCGCCATGTTGCAAAAATATCCATGTGTTTCTCTGTATCTAGAAGCAGAATTGCTAAGTTGTTTGGTATTCAGATCTCTACTGGTTCTAGCAAATTGCTTTCCAGAGTCATTCTAGCAATTTATACACCATTTAGTGATATATTCCTATTTGCCTGTTTCCTTACCAATATTTGGTTTCATCAGGCTTTTTAATTTTTCTGATCTGATGGGTATGAAAATGAATCTTATTGATGTTTATTGGTCATGTGGGTTTCTTCTTGGGTAAAATACTTTTTCTATCCTTTACCCATTTTTTTTGTTTTTGTTTTTCTTTTTTGTCTTTATAAAAATACATTCTGGATACTAATCCTTAAGTCTGGCAAATATCATTTCATAGTCTGTGGCTTGTCTTTTGACTGTAATCACAAGGTAAAAAACTTCTGTGCTTTACTTTGGTCAAATTACTTTGTGTGTCTCAAGAAATCTTTTTGTATCTTTAAATCACAAAGAGATTCTGTACTAAGATTTTTGAGTTTGACTTTTGTCATGCTTAGGTTTCTTAAATCATTTTCTTAAATTGTTTATTTTTTTTTATTTTTTAAATTTTCTTTATTTTTTTTGGCTGTGTCGGGTCTTCATTGTGGTGCGCGGGCTTCATGGGCTTCTCTCTAGTTGCGGCACGAGGGCTCCAGGGCATGTGGGCTCTGTAGTTTGTGGCACGCAGGCTCTCTAGTTGAGGCACGTGAGCTCAGTAGTTGTGGCGTGCAGGCTTAGTTGCCCCACAGCATGTGGGATCTTAGTTCCCTGACCAGGGATAGAACCCGTGACCCCTGCATTGGAAGGCAGATTCTTTACCACTGGACTACCTGGGGAGTCTCCTTAAATCATTTATTTTTAAATTAACATTATTGAGGTATAATTAACAAAATTAAAATGCACCCATTCTAAGTACAGTTTTGGTCAATTTATACTAGTGTAATTACCATTGCAATTAAAATATAGGCCACTTCCATTCCCCTTAAAGGTTCCCTTGTGCTTTTAGTCCTCACCCCAACACTGGCACCAGACAACCAGGAATAGAAGCTTTTTATCCATATAGATTAGGTTTTCTTTTTAAGAGTTTCATACGAGTGGAATACATACAGTGTGTACTTCTTATCTGGCTTCTTTTGCTCTGTAATGTTTTTGAGATTTTTGTTCATGCTGTCGCATGTACCAGTAGTTTGTTACATTTTATTGCTGAGTATTCTGTTATATGGATATGCCACAATTTATTTATCCATTCATCTGTTGGGATGCAAAGCTTTTTCGTCTTGAGCTATTATGAATACACCTGTTTTGAATATTCGTGTACAAGACTTTGTGTGAATATGTCTTTCTTCTTTTCAGTAAGTATCTAGAAATGGAATTGCTGGATCATGTGGTAAATGTATGTGAACTTTTATATGAAAGTGACCATCTATTTTCCAAAATAATTATATTTTTACATTCCCATCAGTGATGCATGAGAATTCCAGTAGCTTTTCCTTCTTGTCAACACGTCACATTGTTAGTCTTCTAAATTTTAGTCAGTCTAGTGGGTGCATAGTGGTATATATTTTTGGTTTTAATTTGCATTTTTCTCATGACTACTAACATTGGGCATCTATTTATTTGCTCAGTGGCTATTCATATATCTTCTTTTGTAAAGTGTCTATTGAAATCTTAATTTCTGTCATTTTTTTAATTGGTTTGTTTGTTCTCTTATTACTGAGTTATTGGTATGTTCAAAAACAGAAATAGACTCACAGATATGAAAAACAAACTTATGGTTTCCAAAGGGAATGGGGGGGGAGATAAATTAGGAGTTTGGGATTAACATATACACACTACTATATATAAAATAGATAAGCAACAAAAACCTTCTGTATAGCACAGGGAACTATATTCAATATCTTATAATAACCTATAATGGAAAAGAATCTGAAAAAGAATTATATATATATATGATCTGAAAAAGAATTATATATATATATGCACATATAAATAAATCTATATGATATAGTAAATATATATTTAACTGAACCACTTTGCTGTACACCTGAAAGTAACATAACATTGTAAATTAATTCTTCAATAAAAATGGTTATTAAAAAAATAGTTATTGGTATGTTCTGCATGTAAATCCTTTGTTAGATATATTTATTGCAAATATTTTCTCCTGGAGTGTGGTTCTTTTCCCCCCTTTTCTTAACAATGTCTTTCGAAAAGCAGAAGTTTTCAGTTTTGAAGTCTATTTTATCATTTTCTTTTATGGTTCATGCTTTTTGTATCTCAAGAAAATTTTGCCTACCTTTAAATATTGTACTATTTCATTTATAATGTTACTACCTTACAACAACATTCTTTCATTTTTTCCCGCTGCCCTTTGTGCTATTGTTATCATACATTTTAGTGCTACATATATTTTTAATAATGTGTTATAACCCTACTATATATTGTTGTTATTTTTTCTTTAAACAGATGATTTTCTTTCTTTCTTTTGTTTCTGTTTGCTTTCTTTTTTAATATTTTTTCTTCCAGTTTTATTGAGATATTATTGACATACAACACCTTATAAGTTTAACATAAACAGCATAATGATTTGACTTGCATACATCCTGAAATGATTACCAGAATAAGTTTAGTGAACATCCATCATGTCATTATAGATGCAGAATTAAAGAAATAGAAAAGAATGGTTTTTTTTCGTTGTGATGAGAACTCTTAGGATATACTCTGTTAACAATTTTCATATATAACATACAGCAGTGTTGATTATATTTATTTTGTTGTACATCACATTCCTAGTACTTATTTACCTTATAGCTGGATGTTTGTACCTTTGATTGCCTTCATCCAATCCCCCCAACCCTGCCTCTGGCAACCAGAAATCTGGTCTCTTTTTCTATGAGTTTGTCTACTTGTTTGTTTTCGATGTATTGACCTGCAACACAACGTTAATTCTTGTTATACAACATAGTGATTTGATATTTCTGTACATTTTAAACTGATCATCAAGATGAGTCTTTTTACAGTATGTCACCATACAAGATATTACATAGTTATTGACTATATTCCCCTAATGTACTAAATGTATATATATATATATGTAATTTCATACCTGTGATGCATTTATTTTGCAACTGGAAGTTTGTACCTCTTAGTCTTCCTCACTTTTTCTTTCCTCTCCCCACACATCTCCCGTCTGGCAACCACCTGTTCGTTCTACGTATCTATAGCTCTGTTTTTGTTTTGTTTGTTCATTTCTTTGGTTTTTTAGATTGCACATGTAAGTGAAATCATACAGTATTTGTCTTTCTTTGACTTATTTTACTTAGCATAATACCCTCTAGGTCCATCCATGTTGTTGCAGTGGCAAGATTTCATTCTTTTTAATGGCTGAGTAATATTCCATTGTGTGTGTGTGATATATACATACATACATACACACACACACACACACAAACACACACACCTTCTTTATCCATTCATCTATTGGTGGTCACTTTGGTTGATTCCATATCTTGGCTATTGTAAATAATGCTGGAATGAAATAGGGGTGCATGTACCTTTTATAATTACTGTTTTTGTTTTCTTCAGATATATACCCAAGAGTGGAATTGCTAGATCATATGGTAGTTATATTTTTTAATTTTTGAAGAATCTCTATAATGTTTTCCATAATGGCTGCACCAACTTGCATTCCCATTAACAGTGCACAAGAGTTCCCTTTTCTCCACATCTTTACCAACCCTTACTTGTTGTCTTTTTGATAACAGCCATTCTGACAGGTCTGAGGTGGTATCTCACTGTGGTTTTGATTTGCATTTCCCTGATGATGAGTGATGTTGAACATCTTTCCATGTTCCTGTAGGCCATTTGAATGTTTTCTTTGGAAAAATGTCTGTTCAGATCCTATGTCCCCTTTTTAATCAGGTTGTTTGGTTTTCTGATGTTGAATTGTATGAGTTCTGTTTTTTTTGGGGGGTATTAACCCCTTATTGGATACATTGTTTGTAAATATCTTTTCCCATTCAGTAATTGGCCTTTTCCTTTTGTTCATAGTTTCCTTCACCATGCAAAAAGCTTTTTAGTTTGATGTTGTCCCATTTGTTTATTTTTGCTTTTGTTTTTTTGGATACATATCTAAAAAATATTATAAGACCAGTGTGAAAGAGCACGCTGCCTGTTTTCTTCTAGAAGTTTTACGTTTTCAGGTCTTACATTTAAGTCTTTAATCCATTTTGAATTTATTTTTGTGCATGGTGTGAGAGAGTACTCCAGTTTGATTCTTTTGCATGTAGTTTTCCAGTTTTCCCAGCACCAATTATTGAAGTGGCTGTCTTATCCTTATTGTATATTCTTGCCTCCTTTATTGGAGATTAATTGCTCATATTAGTGTGGTTCACTTCTGGGCTGTCTATTCTGTTCCATTGATCTGTGTGTCTGTTTTTGTACCAGTACCATACTGTTTTGATGACTGAAGCTTTGTAGTATAGTTTTAAATCAGGGAGTATGCTACCTTCAGCATTGTTTTTCCTTCTCAAGATTGTTTTGGCTATTCAGGGTCTTTTGTGTTTCCATAAAAATTATTTAGAATTATTTATTCTTGTTCTGTAGAAAATGCCAGTGGTGTTTTGCTAGGGATTACTTTGAATTTGTAGATTGCCTTGGGTAGTATGGCCATTTTAACAATGAGCATGAATGCATGAGCACTGCACATCTGTCCAGTTGTTTTTGTCATCTTTGAATTCTTTCATTAATGTCTCATTGTTTTCAGAGTACAAGTTTTTTATCTCCTTCATTAGATTTATTCCTAGGTATTTCGTTCTTTCTGATGCAATTGTAAATGGGATTTTCTTAATTTCTTTTTCTGATAGTTCATTATTAGTGTATAGTAATGCAACAGATTTTTGTATATTGATTTGGTATCCTGCAACTTTACTGAATTTGTTTATTAGTTCTAACAGTTTCCTGGTCCTGGACTTTTGTTTGTTTGGGGTTTTTTGATTACTGATTCAATTTCATTATTGGTAATTGGTCTGTTCAAGTTTTCTGTTTCTTTCAGATTTAGTCTTGGGAGACTGTACATTTCTAGGAAGTTATCCATTTCTTTTAGGTTGTCCAATTTTTTGGCATATAATTTTTGTTTGTGGTAATCTCTTATGATCCTTATATTTCTGTGGTATCTGTTTAACTTCTCTTTCATTTCTGATTTTATTGATTTGGGCCCTCTCTCTTTTTTCTTGATGAATTTAACGATTTATCAATTTTATTTATCTTTTCAAAGAACCAGCCTTTAGTGTAATTGGTGGTTTTTATTTTTCAGTTTGTTTTTTGTTTTTAGTCCTTTTTTCATTTGTTTCTTCTCTGATATTTATTTCTTTCCTTCTACTAACTTTGGGTTTTGTTTGTTCTTCTTTTTCTAGTTCCTTTAGGTGTAAGTTTAGGTTGTTTGAGATTTTCTTGTTTCCTGAAGTAAGCTTGTGTCACTTCCCTCTCAGAACTGCTTTTGCTTCATCCCATCAATTTTGGATCATTGTATTTCCACTCTCATTTGCCTCCAGGTATTTTTTGATTTCTCCCTCTTTTTGTTTTGTGTATCCTTTGACTACTTATTGTGGATATAGGTGAATTTTACTACTTTTGCCTTTTAAACTTCCTATTAGCTTTATAACTGGTTGATACACTACCTTTACTGTATGTTTGCCTTTACCAGTGAGATTTTTCCTTTCATAATTTTTACATTTCTAGTTGTGGCCTTTTCTTTTTTGCTTTGAGAAGTCCCTTAACATTTTTTGTAAGGCCAGTTTGGTGGTGCTGAAGTCTTTCTAGCTTTTGCTTATCTGTAAAACTCTTTATCTCTCCTTCAACTCTGAATGATAACCTTGTTGGGTAGAGTATTCTTGATTGTAAGTATTTTTCCTTTCATCTCTTTGGGTATATTGTTCCACTCCCTTCCGGCCCACAAAGTTTCTGCTGAAAAATCAGCTTGTGGTTTTATGGGACTTCCCTTGTACCTAACTGGTTGATTTTCTCTTGCTGCTTTTAGGATTCTCTCTTTACATTTAATTTTTGCCATTTTAATTATCATGTGTCTTGTTGTGGACTTTTTGGGGCTAATCTTGTTTGGGACTCTCTCTACTTCCTGGGCCTGGATGTCTTTTTCCTTTGCCAGGTTAGGGATATTTTCTTCAAATATGTGATTCAAAGCTGTGATTTCTTCAAATAAGTTCTCTTCCCCCTTCTCTCTCTGTTCTCCTTCTGGGACCCCTATAATTCAAATGTTAGTATACTTAATGCTGTTCCAGAGGTCTCTTAAACTATCCTCATTTTAAAAAGTTATTTTTCTGTTTTTTTTTTTTGTTCAGCTGGGTGAATTTCCACTACTCTGTCTTCCAGATTGCTGATTTGTTCCTCTGGGTCTACTATATCTAGTCTACTATTGATTCCTTCTAGTGTATTTCAATTATTGTATTCTTCCCCTTTGTTTGGTTCTTCATATTTTCTAACTCTTTGTTGAAATTCTCACTGTGTTCGTCCATTCCTCTCCTGAGTTCAGTGAGTATCTTTATTGTCATTACCCAGAACTCTTTATTGGGTAGATTGCTTATCTCCACTTTAAGTTTTTTCCCTGAGGTTTTGTATTGTTTCTTCTTTTGGAATATATTGCTTCTTATCCTCATTTTGTGTAATTCTCTGTTTTTTATGTCTATGTATTTAGTAGGTTGGTTACATTTCCTGATCTTGGAGAAGTAGCTTTATATAGGAGATGTATTGTGGGACCCAGCGGCACATCACCCCCTTCTGGTCACCAGAGCTATATGCCCTGCGGGTGCTCCCTATGTAGGCTGTGTTTGCCCTTTTGTTGTGGTGAGGCCACCCACTGTGGGTGCACTGGGAAGTGGGGCTGCTCCCCTTCACCCCCAGCCCAATTGACTGCAAGGCTCTGAGTTGTGTGGTGGATGTGGGCTTGCTGGAGGGCGGGGTAGGCTTCACACATGGCTGGCTCTGTGATCTGGTGGTCCATGGCTGCTGTGGACCCACTGGTGGGTGGGGCAGGCCCCCTGGCACTAATAGATTAGAGGGAGGATTCCAAAATGGTGCTTGCCAGCACTGGTTCATCATGGTAGAATGAGCTCCCCAAAATGGCTGCTGCCAGTGTCTCCACCCCCAGGAAGAATCCCAGTCTCCTCCTCCCTCTCTGGGAGACTCTCCAAGATGAGCAAGTCAGTTTGACCCAGCCTCCTTTCAAACTACTGCTTCTGTGCTGGAACTCAGAGTATATGAGATTTTGCACATGCCCTTTAAGAGTGGAGTCTCTGTTTCCTCCAGCCCTCCAGCCCTCCTGAATGTAAGCCCCACTTGGTTTCAAAGTCAAATGCCCTGGGTGCTTGTCCTTCTGGTGCAGGAACCCCAAGCTGGGGAGCCCCATGTAGGATCTGACCCCTCACTTTCTGGGGTGGAGCTCTGCAGTTGTGATATTCCTACCATTTGTGGGTTGCCCACTCATTTATGTGGGTCCTTTAATATTGAATCTCTGCTCCTCCTACCTGTTTCATTGTGACTCTTTCTTTATACCTTTAGTTGTGGAAAATCTTTTCTGCTAGTCTTCAGGTCATTTTCATAGCTCTGTAAGTAGTTGCAACTTTGGAGTGCCCATGGGAGAAGGTGAGTTCAGGGTCTTTCTACTCTACCATTTTGTCCCTCCCCCCACCCTTGAATGTTTACTTTTATGCTTTGTACCATATACTAGGAAATAGGGCTTGCCAAAAGAAATGCATTATGATTTCAATTATCTTGAAGTCTTATTTGTAAAACTGTGTGTGTGTGTGTGTGTGTATATATATACGAAACATATAAAGTTAAGGTGAAATTTGACTCTCCACAGGTGTTTATAATTTGGTAAAAGAAGGGATTTGTGGCCTAATGTGATAGAAGTCTTTGTGACAAAAGTAAAAGACTTCGTGGAGAAATAGATCTAGAATTTAATTGGTCTTTACCAGATCCAACTGCTACCAGTTCCAACCTCATGCAGACTGTAATCATGCCTTGAATCTTCCTTCCTCCCTCCCTGTTACCCCTTTACAGTCTATTCTCTCTACAGCTGCCAGAGTAAAAATAATTCAAATCAAATGGCTCTCCTGCCCAGAATCCTTCAATGGCTTCTTGGGTCACTTACAGTGAAACCCAGAGTCCTTAATGATAGTCTACAAGGTTCTACATGATCTGGCTCTTGGCTTCCTCTCTAACCTCATTTCTGACTTGAATATTCCTTGCATACCCCTCTCTCTTCACACTGCCCTCATTGCTGTTCCTCAAACATTCCAGACATACTCCCTTGTCACAATCTTTGTAATTGCTATTTCCTTTACCTTGAAAATTTGTCTCTGTGATATTTGCCAGGCTTACTCTCATTTTCTTCAGATTTCTGCTCAAATGTCCTCCTTAGCGAGTAACTTTCCCCAAAACTCTAGGAGTATTTTCTCATCATTCCCCAGCTCGTTTCCTTTTTTTTCTTCAAACCCAAAGTCCTTAGTCTGGCATTCAAGGCCTTCTAAAATCTCATCTCTGCTAACCTTTTTCACTTCATTTCTATTGCGCACTCACAGCCTATGCTATAGTCTTATTGAGTGACTTACAGGTTCCCTAATATGCCTGTTGCACATGTCTCTTGCAGCACCTCTCACATTTTGCTATTTACTTTTTTATGGGCCTCTCCTTCTCGCAGTGCATAAGCTCTTTAAAGGAAGGGACCTGGCATATATTTATATTTCTGAGACCTAGCATTGTTCCTGGCATATCATACATGGCCAGTAAATATTTACTGAATATAAAAGATGGTTTTGTCTCCAAGCAGAGACTAGTTGGAACTTGAAAAAGTTGGATATGAACCAATAAATCGGTGCAAGCAGCTTCATCTCTTCAGAAGGCTTGGAGGTGTGTGTGTCCAGAGACAAATATGGTTGAAGAGAGCAGAATATTAGAATACCCTAATTTTTAGCAAAATCATATTGGGTGAGGAAGGATGACATGTAACACAATTGAATCATCACACTTAGCTAGAAAAAATAGCTTAAGTGGGCGGAAGGTGTTATTTAGAAAGAAGCAGAGCCATTAGGCACCAGAACGACTCTAACAGCATTAGTCCTATTATTTAGTCTGTGAGAGTCATGCAGGTTGGTGACCGTGCTCCTCATGAGGAAATAGTACAAAAGGGGAAACTCCAGGGCAGTGATGGTACATTCATGTTCTTGCTCATGCTGTCTTGGACCTCTTACAGAGTGCTGAGAGTTAAGTTAGGCTTAACCTGACTGCTCTTGGTTCAGAGGGAAAGAATGCTATGAAAATTTAGTTTTATCTGTCAAGGTTGTGGGAGGGGGAAATGGCTGTATTTGTTTTATATATTTGCCAACGCTGGTTGGTGGTTCGTGTCTTCTCTGCAGATTTGTGACAGTGGATCTATGTCAGTTAGCCCAGTATAATTGCACATGCAAACATGCTTTATATAATTTTAGTAATACATGTTTTGTAAAAATGTGAACATAGTAGAGTCAGGTAGGCTATAGGTTTTTAAAGGATTAAAACCTTTTTTTTTTTCTAAATCAGGTTTGTTACAGAAAGAGAAAATGGCCATTGAAGCATTTCAAATTTGCTGCCTCCTCCTGCCTCCTGAAAATAGAAGAAAGTTACAGCTGTTGATGAGGATGATGGCAAGGATCTGCTTAAATAAGGAGATGCCACCACTATGTGATGGCTTTGGCACCCGAACACTGGTAGGTTGATTTCTAACATCTATGAGGACTGGAGTTTTGGGGTTAAAGTTCACTTGAGTAAAGTTTACTAGCTTGGCAACCAGAAGAAGGTACAAGGCAGGCTCACTTAAAGAGCCATGGCTTGGAATCCACCCAGACTGGTATTGTGCTTTTGGTCTTAGTGACTTAAAGAACATAATGAAAAGTAAAGAGTGAGTAGGGGTAGACCCTGAGTGTAGAGATAGCTGCTGCATCCTGCCTGCTGTCAACACAAAGAGAGGGAAGCGTGGACAGAAAGGATTACTGGCCTGTCAAGAAACAGCATTCTCTCCCCCAGGACAAAAAGGGTCGCAAAGCCTTTGTTACTATAACCAGTAGGAGAAGATGCAGCATATATCATGGATTAAAGAGGGAAGAAGTAAACTATAGAGTTAGACCAGACAACTTGGAAGGAAAGAATGTGTATTTTTCAGGGTATGATCTGAGGGTCCATGAGTGAGGATATTTCTTAATATATTCTCAGTTTTGCTTAAAAACATAGGCTAATTTTGAATTCTACTTTGTCATGTCAGCATGTGTTTTAAAATAGGGTCTAGGTTTAGAATTATTTACTAGCAAAATTTATTAATTTTCCTCAAAAAATATCTTAGAGCAAAATTGATGTTTCATTGGGATGTACATCCTTTCCATATGTTGGTGAACCATTGTGTATGCCTGAGGGTCCACTGTTCGACTTTTAGAGGTGTGGCATAAGATCTGAGGACAAATCAGCACCCAGTAGAGTGATTCTTGACCTTTTTTTGGGGGGTGAGTGGATGGGTAGGTGGGCTGATGGACCTTTTTGTAAAGCTGAAGAAAACTTTGCACCTGTTCCCCAGAAGAACGCATGTGTAAAATTTTCTATACAATTTCAAGGCACTCACAGATCCCCTGGGGTCCCTAGTCTCCAGATAAAGTCTCTGTGTGTGTCTCTCCCTCTGTACATATATGTGAGTGAAGATAAAGTATCATCTGCAGTATGTTGATGAAATGAAGTCTTATTAAACAGAATTACATGATGTCATGCTTATAGGTTTTTTAAAATTGTAGTTGATGTACAATATTATATAAGTTGCAGGAGTATAATATAGTGATTTACAATTTTTAAACGTTATGTTCCATTTATAGTTGTTATAAAATATTGGCTATATTTCTTGTGCTGTATAATATATCCTTGTAGCTTATTTTATACATAATAATTTGTAATTCTTTTTTTTAAATTGGAGTATAGTTGATTTACAATGTTGTGTTAGTTTCTGCTGTACAGAAAAGTGAGTCAGTTATGCATGTACATATATCTACTCTTTTTTAGGTTCTATTTCCAGATAGGTCATTACAGAGTGTTGAATAGATACAGTAGGTGCTATACAGTAGGTTCTTATTAGCTATCTATTTTATATATAGTAGTGTGTATATGTCAATCCCAATCTCCCAATTTATCCCTCTGTTCCTTTCCCTTTTGGTAACTATAAGTTTGTTTTCTACATCTGTGACTCAATTTCTGTTTTGTAAATAGGTTCATTTGTACCATTTTTTTAGATTCCACATATTGCGCCTCCCCTCTTCACTCTCCCCACTGGTAACCACTTGTTTGTTCACTATATCTGTGAGTCTGTTTCTTTTTTGTTATATTCACTAGTTTCTTGTATTTTTTAGTTTCCATATATAAGTGATATCATATAGTATTTGTCTTTCTGTGCCTGACTTGTTTCATTTACATGCTTATAGATTTTGAAATAAGATTGTCAACATGGGCTTCCCTGGTGGCACAGTGGTTGAGAGTCCGCCTGCCGATGCAGGGGGTGCGGGTTCGTGCCCTGGTCTGGGAAGATCCCACATGCCGTGGAGCGGCTGGGCCCGTGAGCCATGGCCGCTGAGCCTGCGTGTCCAGAGCCTGTGCTCCACAATGGGAGAGGCCACAACAGTGAGAGGCCCGCGTATTGCAAAAAAAAAAAAAAAAAAAAAAAAAAAATTGTCAACAATAAAATTAGTAGGAAAAGGAAAAAAAAGTCCATCCAAAGGATTGCATTAAGAATGGATTAGTTAAAATGAATTCTATGGAAACAACTGATATAATATTTTTTGTATTTCATCACCTAATGCACTTCTGATGGTTTTGTTCAAAGGTGACTGTCAAAT
This sequence comes from Mesoplodon bidens, assembly GCF_964165515.1. NCBI lineage: Eukaryota > Metazoa > Chordata > Mammalia > Artiodactyla > Ziphiidae > Mesoplodon > Mesoplodon bidens. Next base: position 48,870,867 of record NC_138160.1, on the reverse strand, counting down.
GTACATACAAAATCCTGAAGAAAATAATAATTAGCTAGGAAAAACTAATCGTTGAGGCACATAGATTGTGCTAGCAAATTTTTTTTTTAAACAACGAAATAAGACAATACTGAAATTAGGATATTATTAAACTAAATGGCTATAAAGTACTTTTAACTTAAAAGTGCTACATGATCCAAGTTGTGATGGTGATAATAATTTTCAGAATTTGTTTAAATATATATATTTAAAACCATCTGTAAAAGGGGGTGCCTTTAAAAACTGCTCAGACAAGCATCTCTGCTAAGTCTCTGTGAGATGTGACGCACATTCTGTTCATGCTGGTTGATGAGAAGATCAGCTCATCTGAGATGACCAGGTGTGGCCAGGTGCCAGCTGAGATGTGCACCCTGTGCTGTGGGCCATTTCTCACTGACTAGGCACATTTGCTTTTTGCAAATTAGATGGCACTCAGTTCAGAATAGGGAAAAAACCTCATCTATGTTTATTTAAAAATTCACCCTCCCTCCCCCCTATTTTTTTTTTTTTAGATGGTTCAGACGTTTTCCCATTGCATCTTGTGTTCCAAAGATGAAGTGGACTTGGATGACTTATTAGCTGCTAGGCTGGTGACGTTTCTGATGGACAATTACCAAGACATTCTGAAAGTCCCTTTGGCCTTGCAGACCTCCATAGAGGAACGTGTGGCCCATCTACGAAGAGTCCAGGTAAAGGAAGGGATATTACCAGTACTATAAAATTGCCAGTAGAAAGTTATGTAAGTTTGCTAGGCTTCTTGGCATTTTTTGTTTTGAAGATTGAGTGAGTTAATTTGTACAAAGTGCTTACAACTGGGCGTGGCACATAGTAGGCACTGCACATGTTTGTTATTTTTGAAAATTTGTGGAATGCCCACTAGGTTTTGTTGTGTTGATCAATGCTGCATACTTTTGGTTGCAAATTCCTAAAATGGGTTTGTTCAGAATCTACATATACTTCCTGATGGAAGTGATCTATGTGCAATAAAGTCTTGATTCATAATAGCCCTGCCACCTAGGTGCTATTTTTTGAATGAGAAAGCTAAGGCACAGAGAGCATAAGTAATTTGTCCAAGGTCACAGAGCTAGGATTCAAACTGATAAAATCGTTTTCCAGAATCAGTGCTCGTAACTACTATGCCATACTGCCTCATTGTAAAGCATGGTATGGTAGAAGAACCCGGCTTCAGAGCCATAAGGACCTGGGCCAAACTCCTGGCTCCCCACTTGCCTGGTTATGTGGCTTTGGGCAAGTCCCTTAAGCCCTCTGGATTTTAGTTTCTGCAAGTGTTAAAATGGTCAGTACCTACTCGATGAACTTGTTGTAAAGAGTAGACACTACATTGTAAAACGCGTGGCACAAATGTCTGTCATATGGCAGATACTTTTTGAAAGGTATTTATTGTTTTTGTCGTTGCAGTCATTATATTAAAATGATGCAAAAGAAATGTAATGTATTACTATCACGTGGGCCCCCCAGAGGGGTTTGTATGTCAGCCTGCAGGAGCAGAAACGTTGGGTAAAGGCAGGCAGGTCTGCTTGTCTCCTGAATGACTGGCCCTCTTTCCCCTTAAGCATTGTTTGAGGCTCCACAATTAAGGACCAGTGAGCTGCTAGCTCCCAAAGTATCATTAACGTAAATAACCATCTGTTTTCAGTGTGCAGTTTAAAAATTAAAATAAAAAATCTTCCTATTGAAGGAATTTGGAAAATAGAGAAAACACACACTAAAAAATATCAGAGTAACTCTAAATGTTCAGTGTTAAGAGTCTTTTCTATTTCCCCCTCTCCCTCCCTTCCTTCCTTCTTTCCCTCCTTCCTTTGTTCCTCTTTTATAACTTGCTTTCTCTTAAAAGTACAACAAGAAGAAGTTTCCACATCGTTAAATATTCTTCCTTTTTTGTTTTTGTTTTTTTTTTGCGGTACGCGGGCCTCTCACTGCCGTGGCCTCTCCCGCTGCGGAGCACAGGCTCCGGATGCGCAGGCTCAGCGGCCATGGCTCACGGGCCCAGCCGCTCCGCGGCATGTGGGATCTTCCCGGACCGGGGCACGAACCTGTGTCCCCTGGATCGGCAGGCGGACCCTCAAACACTGCGCCACCAGGGAAGCCCCCATTAAATATTCTTGATTGACCCAGAACGGCCAGTAGCACAGACTAAATGGTGTTTGTATTTCTGATGTGCCCTTTATTAGCCATATGACCTTGGCATGTTGTATAACGACTCTCTGCTTTAGCATCTGCCCCAACATCTCTTTTTTTCATCAGTAAAATGGGATAACAATAGTTAATAGCTACCTCCTAAGGCTATTTTGGGGATTGAATGGCTTAAGACATGTAAAGTGCTTAGAATAATGTTTATCACATAGTAAGTATCTCATTTGGTACTGCTGCTGTTATTATTATCAACATTATTGTTATATATTCCACAATATCATTATGATTGGTAACATAATATTCCATAATATGAATATACCATAATTTATTTAAATGACATTCTTTGGTTGATATTTATATTGTTTCCATTTTTTCCATTTTACAAGCATTATAACAGTAAATATTTTTATAGTTGGATTTTTTTTTGGTCGATCTGTGATTACTTTCTAATAATAAATTCCTAGGAGTGGCATTTCACAGTCAAAGACCATGAATGTGTGTTAAACATTGATTGCATATTGTCAAATTTCCATTTAGAGTGATTGTTCCAAGTTACATTCCCATTGTTGGTATAAGAAAGTGTTCATTTCTTTACACCCTTGCCTACTTTGGGTATTATTATTAATATACATACCTTTGCCATTTAAATGGGTGAAAAGTGTAATATTACTGTTGTTTTAATCTCCCACCTCCCCTTGATATTTTATGAGCCAAACTTTAAAAAAACCCATAAAAATGAAAAGAAATACTTTCACTGAATTTCTGTAAGGAAAAGTGATAGCAGTGACTCCGTTGCTCTGCATCCTTGCTGGGCTTGTGTATTCACATGGCACAGGCTTGTATTGCAGGAACGTAACCCTGTGAGCCCTTCACTGTCAGCTGAAGATCAGAAGGCTGAGTGATGATTAACTTAACTGCAGAGTAGCATGACCTGTGAAGGGGGGCTGTGATGGCCCTGAATAAAATCAGTAACTACCCAATTGTCCAGTTACATTTTCTCTCTTAGAAGTACACACTCATTAGAATTGCCAAACAATTGTTTGTTTTAGTGCTCAAAGCCTATACATCTCTCTTCTCTCGCACAAGGTACTCAGCCCCTCCATCATAACACATTTAAGGTGGTACCTTTCTGAAAACGAAGTGTTACTTGGACTGTTCTGGTGAACTGTTTTGGAGCAGTTTCAGGGCTGACCCTGGGATAGATTAACAGTGAAGTCAGCGTTGTTTTTGACACCAACCTTCTGTTGACCTTGTCTGTAACCCTCTTCTTCCTCTTGTACCCTTTACTCATAGATATCTTGTGTTTTTCTCATGTCCTAGGCTTCGGCTGTCACATTTTACCTGGGCTTCACCCTTTTATTCTGGCCCTTTTCTACTTTTTCCAGAATTCTTGGTTCAAATACAAATTAAGTGTTGTGTGTGTCCTCCTTTCCTTATGGTTCTGGTCTGTTTCTCTTGGGTTGTCCCTAAATGACCTGGTAAACTGATGCTGAGGCATGGAATGTTCTTCATGGAATAACCCCTTCCTGGCAACACATTTATTTATTTATTAAAAAAATTTTTTTTGAATTTAATTTAATTTATTTTTTTATATAGCGGGTTCTTATTAGTCATCCATTTTATACACATCAGTGTATACATGTCAATCCCAGTCTCCCAATTCATCACACCCCCACCCCCAACCCCCGCTGCTTTCCCCCCTTGGTGTCCATACGTTTGTTCTCTACATCTGTGTCTCAACTTCTGCCCTGCAAACCGGTTCATCTGTAACATTTTTCTAGGTTCCACATACATGTGTTAATATATGATATTTGTTTTTCTCTTTCTGACTTACTTCACTCTGTATGACAGTCTCTAGATCCATCCACGTCTCAACAAATGACCCCATTTCGTTCCTTTTCATGGCTGAGTAATATTCCATTGTATATATGTACCACATCTTCTTTATCCATTCATCTGTCTATGGGCATTTAGGTTGCTTCCATGACCTGGCTATTGTAAATAGTGCTGCAGTGAACACTGAGGTGCATGTGTCTTTTTGAATTATGGTTTTCTCTGGGTATATGCCCAGAAGTGGGATTGCTAGATCATATGGTAATTCTATTTTTAGTTTTCTGAGGAACCTGCATACTGTTCTCCATAGTGGCTCTATCAATTTACATTCCCACCAACAGTGCAAGAGGATTCCCTTTTCTCCAAACCCTGTCCAGCATTTGTTGTTTGTAGATTTTCTGATGATGCCCATTCTAACTGTTGTGAGGTGATACCTCATTGTAGTTTTGATTTGCATTTCTCTAATAATTAGTGATGTTGAGCAGCTTTTCATGTGCTTCTTGGCCATCTGTACGTCTTCTTTGGAGAGATGTCTATTAAGGTCTTCTGCCCATTTTTGGATGTCTTTTTAATATTGAGCTGCATGAGCTGTTTATATATTTTGGAGATTAATCCTTTGTCCGTTGATTCATTTGCAAATATTTTCTCCCATTCTGAGGGTTGTCTTTTTGTCTTGTTTATGGTTTCCTTTGCTCTGCAAAAGCTTTGAAGTTTTATTAGGTCCCATTTGTTTATTTTTCTTTTTATTTCCATTATGCTAGGAGGTGGATCAAAAAAGATCTTGCTGTGATTTATGTCAAAGAGTGTTCTGGGGCTTCCCTGGTGGCACAGTGGTTGAGAGTCTGCCTGCCGATGCAGGGGACGTGGGTTCGTGCCCTGGTCCAGGAAGATCCCACATGCCGTGGAGCAGCTGGGCCCGTGAGCCATGGCCGCTGAGCCTGCATGTCCGGAGCCTATGCTCCGCAACGGGAGAAGCCACAACAGTGAGAGGCCCGTGTAACGTGTAAAAAAAAAAAAAAAAAAGAGTATTCTGCCTATGTTTTCCTCTAAGAGTTTTATAGTGTCCGGTCTTACATTTCGGTCTCGAATCCATTTTGAGTTTATTTTTGTGTATGGTGTTAGAGAGTGTTCTAATTTCATTCTTTTACATGTAGCTGTCCAGTTTTCCCAGTACCACTTATTGAAGAGACTGTCTTTTCTCCATTGTATATCCTTGCCTCCTCTGTCATAGATTAGTTGACCATAGGTGTGTGGGTTTACCTCTGGGCTTTCTATCTTGCTCCATTGATCTATGTTTCTGTTTTTATGCCAGTACCATATTGTCTTGATTATTGTAGCTTTGTAGTATAGTCTGAAGTCAGGGAGTCTGATTCCTCCAGCTCCGTTTTTTTCTCTCAAGACTGCTTTGGCTATTTGGGGTGTTTTGTGTCTCCATACAAATTTTAAGATTTTTTGTTCTATTTCCCTAAAAAATGCCATTGGTAATTTGATAGGGATTGCACTGAATCTGTAGATTGCTTTGGGTAGTATAGTCATTTTCACAATATTGATTCTTCCAATCCAAGAACATGGTATATCTCTCCATCTATTTGTATCATCTTTAATTTCTTTCATCAATTTCTTATAGTTTTCTGCATACAGGTCTTTTGTCTCCGTAGGTAGGTTTATTCCTAGGTATTTTATTCTTTTTGTTGCAGGGGTAAATGGGAGTGTTTTCTTAATTTCTCTTTCAGATTTTTCATCATTAGTGTATAGGAATGCAAGAGATTTCTGTGCATTAATTTTTTATCCTGCAACTTTACCCAATTCATTGACTAGCTCTAGTAGTTTTCTGGTGGCATCTTTAGGATTCTGTATGTAGAGTATCATGTCATCTGCAAACAGTGACAGTTTTACTTATTTTCCAATTTGTATTCCTTTTATTTCTTTTTCTTCTCTGATTGCCATGGCTAGGACTTCCAAAAGTATGTTGAATAATAGTGGTGAGAGTGGACATCCTTGTCTTTTTCCTGATCTTAGAGGAAATGCTTTCCGTTTTTCACCGTTGAGAATGATGTTTGCTGTGGGTTTGTTGTATATTGCCTTTATTTTGTTGAGGTAGGTTCCCTCTATGCCCACTTCCTGGAGAGTTTTTGTCGTAAATGGGTGTTGAATTTTGTGAAAAGCTTTTTCTGCATCTATTGAGATGATCATATGGTTTTTATTCTTCAGTTTGTTAATATGGTGTGTCACATTGATTGATGTGCATATATTGAAGAATCCTTGCATCCCTGGGATAAATCCCACTTGATCATGGTGTATGATCCTTTTAACGTGTTGTTGGATTCTGTTTACTAGTATTTTGTTGAGGATTTTTGCATCTATATTCATGAGTGATATTGGTCTGTAATTTTCTTTTTTTGTAGTAACTTTGCCTGGTTTTGGTATCAGGGTGATGGTGGCCTCAGAGAATGAGTTTGGGAGTGTTCCTTCCTCTTCAGTTTTTTGGAAGAGTTTGAGAAGGATGGGTGTTAGCTCTTCTCTAAATGTTTGATAGAATTCACCTGTGAAGCCATGTGGTCCTGGACTCTTGTTTGTTGGAAGATTTTTAATCACAGTTTCAATTTCATTACTTGTGATTGGTCTGTTCATATTTTCTCTTTCTTCCTGGTTCAGTCTTGCAAGGTTATACCTTTGTAAGAATTTGTCCATTTCTTCCAGGTTGTCCATTTTATTGGCATAGAGTTGCTTGTCGTAGTCTCTTAGGATGCTTTGTATTTCTGCGGTGTCTGTTGTAACTTCTCCTTTTTCATTTCTAATTTTATTGATTTGACTCCTCTCCCTCTTTTTCTTGATGAGTCTGGCTAATGGATTATCAATTTTGTTTATCTTCTCAAAGAACCAGCTTTTAGTTTTATTGATCTTTGCTATTGTTTTCTTTGTTTCTATTTCATTTATTTCTGCTCTGTCTTTATGATTTCTTTCCTTCTCCTAGCTTTGGGTTTTCTTTGTTCTTCTTCTCTAGTTCCTTTAGGTGTAAGGTTAGATTGTTTATTTGAGATTTTTCTTCTTTCTTGACGTAGGCTTGTATAGCTATAAACTTCCCTCTTAGAACTGCTTTTGCTGCATCCCATACGTTTTGGATCGTTGTGTTTTCATTGTCATTTGTCTGTAGGTATTTTTTGATTTCTTCAGTGATCTCTTGGTTATTTAGTAACCTATTGTTTAGCCTCCATGTGTTTGTGTTTTTTACGTTTTTTTCCCCTGTAATTCATTTCTAATCTCATAGTGTTGTGGTCAGAAAAGATGCTTGATATGATTTCAATTTTCTTAAATTTACTGAGGCTTGATTTGTGACCCAAGATGTGATCCTGGAGAGTGTTCCGTGCGCATTTGAGAAGAAAGTGTAATCTGCTGTTTTTGGATGGAATGTCCTATAAATATCAATTAAATCTATCTGGTCTGTTGTGTCATTTAAAGCTTCTGTTTCCTTATTTATTTTCATTTTGCATGATCTGTCCATTGGTGTAAATGAGTTGTTAAAGTCCCCCACTATTATTGTGTTACAGTCAATTTCCTCTTTTAGAGCTGTTAGCAGTTGCCTTATGTATTGAGGTGCTCCTATGTTGGGTGCATATTTATTTATAATTGTTATATCTTCTTCTTGGATTGATCCCTTGATCATTATGTAGTGTCCGTCCTTGTCTCTTATAGCATTCTTTATCTTAAAGTCTATTTTATCTGATATGAGTATTGCTACCCCAGGTTTCTTTTGATTTCCATTTGCATGGAATATCTTTTTCCACCCCTCACTTTCAGTCTTTATGTGTCCGTAGGTCTGAAGTGGGTCTCTTGTAGACAGCATATATATGGGTCTTGTTTTTGTATCCATTCAGCAAGCCTGTGTCTTTTGGTTGGAGCACTTAATCCATCCAAGATTAAGGAAATTATCGATACGTATGTTCCTCTTACCATTTTCTTAATTGTTTTGGGTTTGTTTTTGTAGGTCCTTTTCTTCTCTTGTGTTTCCCACTTAGAGAAGTTCCTCTCGCATTTGTTGTAGAGCTATTTTGGTGGTGCTGAATTCTCTTAGCTTTTGCTTGTCTGTAAATTTTTTGATTTCTCCATCGAATCTGAATGAGATCCTTTCTGGGTAGAGTAATCTTGGTTGTAGGTTCTTCCCTTTCATCACTTTAAGTATATCATGCCACTCCGTTCTGGCTTGTAGAGTTTCTGCTGAGAAATCAGGTGTTAATCTTATGGGAGTTCCCTTGTATGTTGTCATTTTTCTCTTGCTGCTTTCAAAAATTTTTCTTTGTCTTTAATTTTTGCCGATTTGATTGCTATGTGTCTTGCTGTGTTTCTCCTTGGGTTTATCCTGTATGGGACTCTCTGCGCTTCCTGGACTTGGGTGGCTTTTTCCTTTCCCATGCTAGGGAAGTTTTCGACTATAATCTCTTCAAATATTTTCTCTGGTTCTTTCTCTCTCTCTTCTCCTTCTGGGACCCCTATAATGAGAATGTTGTTGCATTTAATGTTGTCCCAGAGGTCTCTTAGGCTGTCTTCATTTATTTTCATTCTCTTTTCTCTATTCTTTTCTGTGGCCGTGAATTCCACCCTCTGTCTTCCAGGTAACTTATCCATTCTTCTGCCTCAGTTATTCTGCTATTGATTCCTTCTAGTGTAGTTTTTATTTCAGTTATTGTATTGTTCATCTGTGTTTGTTCTTTAATTCTTCTAGGTCTTTTTAAAACATTTCTTGCATCTTCTCGACCTTTGCCTCCATTGTTTTTCTGAGGTCCTGGATCATCTTCACTATCATTATTCTGAATTCTTTTTCTGGAAGGTTGCCTATCTCCACTTCATTGAGTTGTTTTTCTGGGGTTTTATCTTGTTCCTTCATCTGGTACATAGCCTTCTGCCTTTTCATCTTGTCTTTCTGTGAACGTGGTTTTTGTTCCAGTCTGCAGGATTGTAGTTCTTGCTTCTGCTCTCTGCCCTCTGGTGGATGAGGCTGTCTAAGAGGCTTGTGCAAGTTTCCTGATGGGAGGGGCTGGTGGTGGGTAGAGCTGACTGTTGCTCTGGTGGGCAGAGCTCAGTAAAACTTTAATCTGCTTGACTGCTGATGGGTGGTGCTGGGTTACCTCCCTTTGGGTTGTTTGGCCTGAGGCAACCCAACACTGGAGCCTTCCCTGGCTCTTTGTTGGGGCTAATGGCAGACTCTGGGAGGGCTCACGCCAAGGAGCACATCCCAGAACTTCTGCTGCCAGTTTCCTTGTCCCCACGGTGAGCCACAGCCACCCCCGCCTCTGCAGGAGACCCTCCAACACTAGCAGGTAGGTCTGGTTCAGTCTCCCCTGGGGTCACTGCTCCTTCCCCTGGGTTGCTATGCTCACAGTACTTTGTGTGTGGCCTCCAAGAGTGGAGTCTCTGTTTCTCCCAGTCCTGTCGAAGTCTTGCAGTCAAATCCCACTAGGCTTCAAGGTCTGATTCTCTAGCAATTCCTCCTCCCGTTGCCAGACCCCCAGGTTGGGAAGCCTGATGTGGGGCTCAGAGCCTTCACTCCAGTGGGTGGACTTCTGTGGTATAAGTGTTCTCCTGTCTGTGAGTCACCCACCCACCAGTTATGGGGTTTGATTTTATTGTGATTGCGCCCCTCCTACTGTCTCATTGTGGCTTCTCCTTTGTCTTTGGATGTGGAGTATCTTTTTTGGTGAGTTCCAGTGTCTTCCTGTCGTTGATTGTCGAGCAGCTAGTTGTGATTCTGGTGTCCTCACAAGAGGGAGTGAGAGCACGTCCTTCTACTCCGCCATCTTGGTTCCTCTTCTGTATTCTTTTAACACATTTAGTTTTAACTGTGGCTTCTGGGAAAAAAAGAAATCTTGAACCAAAGACATGAATATAATGGTAGTAATTTTATCCACTGCAGAAGAACAGTAGGTGCTATATTTTTGAGAAGATGAACCTCCTGGACCCTGAAAATTTTTGTTAACTTTTTAATTTATATTGGAATATAGTGATTAACAATGTTGTGACAGTTTCAGGTGCACAGCAAAGTGACTCAGCCATACATATACATGTATCCATTCTCCCCCAAACTCCCCTCCCATCCAGGCTGCACATAACATTGACCAGAGTTCCCTGTGCTGTACAGTGTGTCCTTGTTTGTTCTCCATTTTAAATATGGCTTTGTGTATACATCAATCCCAAACTCCCTAACTATCCCTTCCCCCCACACTTGCCCCTTGGTAACCATAAGTTCATTCTCTAAGTCTGTGAGTCTGTTTCTGTTTTGTAAATAAGTTCATTTGTATCATTTCTTTTTAGATTGCACATATAAGCAATATCATATGATATTTCTTTCTCTGTCTGACTTACTTCACTCAGTATGACAATCTCTAGGTCCATCCGCGTTGCTGCAAATGGCATTATTTCATTCTTTTTAATGGCTGAGTAATATTTCATTGTATATATGTACCATATCTTCTTTATCCATTCCTCTGTCGATGGACATTTAGGTTGCTTCCATGTCTTGCCTATTGTAAACAGTACTGCAGTGAACATTGGGGTTCATGTATCCTGTCGGACCATGTTTTTCTCAGGATATATGCCCAGGAGTGGGATTATGCGGTCATGTGGTAGCTCTATTTTTAGTTTTTTGAGGAACCTTCATGCTGTGAAGGTGGCTGTACTAATTTACATTCCCACCAAGAGTGTAGGAGGGTTCCCTTCTTTCCACACCCTCTCCAGCATTTATTGTTTGTGGATTTTTTTGATGATGGCCATTCTGACTTGTGTGAGGTGATATCTCATTGTAGTTTTGATTTGGATGAAATTAAGTATTTTTAATGGGTGCTTTTATTTATAGATCTTGGTACCTTTTCCCCTCTTATTTCACCCTTCTTCCTTTTGCCCTGTAGTGTCTGCACATTTGTTTTCACTAGTTTCATGCTATGAACATGTTTGGAGGTGGGTGCAGTACTTCCCTCTACACAGCAGCTGAGCTAAACTTGTACGTTTGTCAGGGCCCAAGGGAGGGAGGAACAGACTCTCCAGATGTGGGAAGAACCTACATAGTTCATTGTGTGTGTTTGGAATCGTTCTAGTCAATATGTTCAGTTTGTGTGTAAATTTCAGATCTTATTAGAAGAGAGCACAAGGTTTTTTGTTTATGAAATTGGCTTTGGGGTTTAAAAAGGCAAAAAATCATATGCGACACTGTGGCTTTACGTGAATTTTTTTTTGAAGTTATGGAAACACTTTTTACTTTTCGTTATAGTTTTTCCCAAATTGAATGTCATATCATTCCTACTAGGAGATCTACGATCTGAATTAATTTTTGAAACTTATTTGAAAATGCGCTTTCACTAATAATCCCTTTGCCCCAGATAAAATACCCAGGAGCTGATATGGATATCACTTTGTCTGCTCCATCATTTTGCCGTCAAATTAGCCCAGAGGAATTTGAATACCAAAGAGTATATGGCTCTCAGGAACCTCTGGCAGCATTGTTGGAGGAAGTCATCACAGATGCCAAACTCTCCAGTAAAGAAAAGAAGAAAAAATTGAAGCAGGTAAAAAGGATATTCTTCATAAGTCATTTCTTCTCCCTACCGTTCTTACGTTGTTTTGTTTCCTTTTTATTCCCTGTTTTAATAGGTTTCATACGAATCTCATCTTCTGAGACAGAGCAGTTTTGAAAGTAAATTATTCATTTCATATATTAATTTACACAATTATGGTCAGTTTTCCAGGTCTTTATTCTCCAATGTAGATCTTTTACCATTATTGAGCTCTTCATTTATGAAGCTATTCTCTAATATTTGTCCGTGGTTTTGATATGTGGTATGATGTGAGTTAGTGGAGCAATTACTTTAAATTCAGAGAAGCTGTCAAGTGAGGACAGTTTCTTTGGATTTTTTTGAAAGGCAAATCAGACTGAATTCACAAGTGTAAAATGTCCAGAATTTAAGAGTCTTTGGTTTTACATAGCCACTATCAAATTGGTTTCTTGCTGCAGGCATCACTAAAAGTTTTTAGTTCTCATTAAACAACACAGCTTAGGGTTTCAGAGAAGAGTTTTCAACTCAGCATAGGTTTAACTTGATGTTTTTTAAAACCTGAAGTGTAATTGATTTACAATGTTGTGTTAGTTTCAGGTATACATACCTTGATCTTTTTTTGTTGTTTGTTTGCTTTTGTTTTTGTTTTTGTCTCATAAGTCTCTTATTCAACACACTCCCCAGCTTTCTTTCTTTTTTTAAATTGTTTTTAACATCTTTTTTTTTAACATCTTTATTGGAGTGTAATTGCTTTACAATGGTGTGTTGGTTTCTGCTGTATAACAAAGTGAATCACCTATACATATACATATATCCCCATATCCCCTCCCTCTGGTGTCTCCCTCCCATGCTCCCTATCCCACCCCTCTAGGTGGTCACAAAGCACCGAGTTGATCTCCCTGTGCTATGCAGCTGCTTCCCACTAGGTATCGATTTTACGTTTGGTGGTGTATATATGTCCATGCCACTCTCTCACTTCGTCCCAGCTTACCCTTCCCCCTCCTCGTGTCCTCAAGTCCATGCTCTACATCTGCGCCTTTATTCCTGTCCCGCCTCTAGGTTCTTCAGAACCCTTTTTTTTTTTTTTTTTTAGATTCCATGTGTATGTATTGGCATACGATATTTGTTTTTCTCTTTCTGAGTTACCACTCTGTATGACAGAGTCTGAGTCCACCCACCTCACTACAAATAACTCAATTTCCTTTCTTTTTATGGCTGAGTGATATTCCATTGTATATATGTGCCACATCTTCTTTATCCATTCATCTGTCGATGGACACTTAGGTTGCTTCCATGTCCTGGCAGTTGTAAATAGAGCTGCAGTGAACATTGTGGTACATGACTCTTTTTGAACTATGGTTTTCTCAGGGTATATGCCCAGTACTGGGATTGCTGGTTCGTATGGTAGTTCTATTTGTAGTTTTTTAAGGAACCTCCATACTGCTCTCCATAGTGGCTGTATCAATTTACATTCCTACCAACAATGCAAGAGGGTTGCATTTTCTCCACATCCTCTCCAGCATTTATTGTTTGTAGATTTTTTGATGATAGCCATTCTGGCTGGTGTGAGGTGATACCTCATTGTAGTTTTGATTTGCGGTTCTGTAATGATCAGTGACGTTGAGCATCCTTTCATGTGTTTGTTGGCAATCTGTATATCTTAGAAGAAAGTGTATTCTGTTGTTTTTGGATGGAATGTCCTATAAATATCAATTAAGTCCATCTTGTTTAATGTATCATTTAAAGCTGTGTTTCCTTATTTATTTTCATTTTGGATGATCTGTCCATTGGTGAAAGTGGGATGTTAAAGTCCCCTAGTATGATTGTGTTACTGTTGATTTCCCCTTATATGGCTGTTAGCTTTTGCCCTATGTATTGAGGTGGTCCTATGTTGGGTGCATAAATATTTACAATTGTTATATCTTCTTCTTGGATTGATCCCTTGATCATTATGTAGTGTCCTTCTTTGTCTCTTGTAATAGTCTTTATTTTAAAATCTGTTTTGTCTGATATGAGAATTACTACTCCAGCTTTCTTTTGATTTCCAATTGCATGGAATATCTTTTTCCATCCCCTCACTTTCAGTCTATATGTGTCCCTAGGTCTGAAGTGGATCTCTTGTAGACAGCCTATATATGGGTCTTGTTTTTGTATCCATTCAGCCAGTCTATGTCTTTTGGTTGGAGCATTTTATCCATTTACATTTAAGGTAATTATTGATATGTATGTTCCTATTCCCATTTTCTTAATTGTTTTGGGTTTGTTATTGTAGGTCTTTTCCTTTTCTTGTGTTTCCTGCCTAGAGAAGTTCCTTTAGCATTTGTTGTAAAGCTGGCTTGGTGGTGCTGAATTCTCTTAGTTTTAGCCCGTCTGTAAAGGTTTTAATTTCTCCATTGAATCTGAATGAGATCCTTGCTGGGTAGAGTAATCTTGGTTGTAGGTTTTTCCCTTTCATCACTTTAAATATGTCCTGCCACTCCCTTCTGGCTTGCAGAGTTTCTGCTAAAAGATCAGCTGTTAACCTTATTGGGATTCCTTTGTATGTTATTTGTTGCTTTTCCCTTGCTGCTTTTAATATTTTTTCTTTGTATTTAATCTTTGATAGTTTGATTAATATGTGTCTTGGCATGTTTCTCCTTGGCTTTATCCTGTATGGCACTCTCTGCGATTCCTGGACTTGATTATTTCCTTTCCCATATTAGGGAAGTTTTCAACTATAATCTCTTCAAATATTTTCTCAGTCCCTTTTTTTTTCTCTTCTTCTTCTGGGACCCCTATAATTCAAATGTTGGTATGTTTAATGTTGTCCCAGAGGTCTCTGAGATTGTCCTCAATTCTTTGCAGTTTTTTTTCTTTATTCTGCTCTGCAGTAGTTATTTCCACTATTTTATCTTCCAAGTCACTTATCTGTTCTTCTGCCTCAGTTATTCTGCTATTGATTCCCTCTAGAGAATTTTTAATTTCATTTATTGTGTTGTTCATCATTGTTTGTTTGCTCTTTAGTTCTTCTAGGTCCTTTTTAAACGTTTCTTGTATTTTCTCTATTCTATTTCCAAGATTTTGGATTATCTTTACTATCATTACTCTGAATTCTTTTTCAGGTAGACTGCCTATTTCCTCTTCATTTGTTTACTCTGGTGGCTTTTCACCTTGATCCTTCATCTGGAGCATCTGTGTATTTCTCTCTCTTCTCATTTTGTGTAACTTACTGTTTTTGGGGTCTCCTTTTCACAGGCTGCAGGTTCTTAGTTCCTGTTGTTTTGGGTGTCTGCTCTCATTGGGTAAGGTTGGTTCAGTGGGTTGTGTAGGCTTCCTGGTGGAGGGGACTGGTGCCTGTGTTCTGGTGGATGAGGCTGAATCTTGTCTTTCTGGTGGACAGGACTGTGTCCGGTTGTGTGTTTTGCAGTGTCTGTGACCTTATTATGATTTTAAGCAGCCTCTCTGCTAATGAGCGGGGTTGTGTTCCTGTCTTGCTAGTTGTTTGGCATAGGGTGTCCAGCACTGTAGCTTGCTGTTCATTGAGTGGAGCTGGGTCTTAATATTGAGATGGAGATCTCTGGGAGAGCTTTCGCCATTTGATATCATGTTGGGCTGGGAGGTCTCTGGTGGACCAGTGTCCTAAACTCGGCTCTTCTACCTCAGAGGCTCAGGCCTGACACCTGACCAGATCACCAAGACCCTGTCAGCCACACGGCTCCAAACTCCAGAACTCCACACTCCAGAGGCCCTCCTTTGGAGGTGCTTCCTCTCCCCTTCCACACAGGTCCTACCTTGATCTTTTTTCTTCTTTTTTTTTTTTTTGCGGTTCGCGGGCCTCTCACTGTTGTGGCCTCTCCCGTTGCGGAGCACAGGCTCCGGATGCGCAGGCTCAGCGGCCATGGCTCACGGGCCCAGCTGCTCTGCGGCATGTGGGATCTTCCCGGACTGGAGCACGAACCCACGTCCCCTGCATCGGCAGGCAGACTCTCAACCACTGCGCCACCAGGGAAGCCCTACCTTGATCATTTTTAAAGTATTGATTCAAGAGCAAGTGAATGGTGTTTATTTTTAAAGACTGAATCCTGCATAGCTTGATTTCTGATCATACCACCTAAGATTAAACACAAAATACAAGGGTTCTAGATTCCCATCCTGTTCTTCTCAGAGTAATTTTGGAGAAGAGTTCAGTGGTGATGATCAAAGGAAAAACATATTGCTTCTCTGTAAGCTTTTTGTAAAGTAATGTATGCCAGCATGTTTTCTCTTCCATTTGGGTAGAAGCAGGTGGGGCTAAGCTGGAGAAGCAGGGAGATGGGGAAATATTGGGCCAGATTTTCTTTGACTGTGTAGAACATAAGTCAGAATGACTTGTGAATATTTTAGAAGGGAGGTGTGTTTATAGTTGGCAGGGGAGAAATTTTAAGAAATATGACTAAAGCGAGTTTATTGGAAGATTAGATCAAATTAAAGATGAATCTGTTCTACTGAAAGTGCAATCCAATGATTTAACAAAAAGAAATAGATTTGTGTTGAAGTGAACTTGTGATCTGTTTTCTTCTTATTTTCTTTTCTGATGGAAAGCAGTAAACATTAAAACAAAACAAAAATAGGGAAGTATTGCATCAGAAACTTATTTTAAAATTACAGTGCCCAATTTTATTGACTTTTATTTGTTTTTTTGACACTTCTTGGATTTTTTTTTTTTTTTTTTTTTTTTAGTTTCAAAAGTCCTATCCTGAAGTCTACCAAGAACGATTTCCTACACCAGAAAGTGAAGCACTTCTGTTTCCTGAAAAACCTAAAGCAAAACCACAGCTGCTGATGTGGGCACTAAAAAACCCCTTCCAACCATTTCAAAGAACTAGAAGTTTTCGGATGTAATACTTGGATAGCTGTTAAAGACCGCTGTTGTTGCTGTTGTTTTTGAGTAAATAGGTGGTTAGAGGACTATGGTGGTGGAAGAAGCAAGCACATAAACCACAGACTACTGAATTATAAAGATTTCCTGACTTCAAAAAATGTTGAGCCATTATCAGTATTTTTATAAAACTCAATGCTGTTTTTAAAGTGTACAAACCAATTAAAAATAATGAGACAAATATATAGTGGTAAAGTTAATGTTTTTAATTTGTTACAAAATGTAAGGGTATTTTCATTTTTTATTGTTTCCTATAGTGTTTATAAAATATTTGTGTGTACATCCTAGTTACTGATGTCTTTGTGATAACCAAGACTGAAAAATAGTGTATATGTTTGAATAAGAACGACACTGGGTACTGTTACTGTGATGCTATTGACCTGATAGCCAATTGTGATTTCTGCTGTATAAATTGTTTTTCACTGTTGCACAAAGATTCTTAATGTTCTTTATTACAATGGCTGTGTCTTTTGTTGCAGATCTGTTGGGTGCTATGACAGCTTTTATGAAAGCTAGTTCTTTTATGATGTATGTATTAGTTGGTGTTTACTTGTAAGTGAAGTAGATTTTCATCTGCCTGCAGTGGTATAATTTCAGTCTTGGCTAAAGATGGAAAATTGAACTGGATAAATTCTTTTGGTCTCATTAGCCCTGTGATTCTAAGTCAAATCTTTGTTGTTTCATGAAAAACACAAATGGGTTAAGTAAAATGAGACTACTTCCTTTATAAGTATCAGTATATTTTCCCTAGCTTCCTCATCCTTTTGAAAGTAAATGGAATGTAAATAAATACTGTTCTTTTTAATACTGTACATGGTGTTTCTTTTTTGGCATTTATTTAGGTCAGGGAGTTCCCTGGTGGTCCATTGGTAAAGAATCCGCCTTACAATGCAGGGGATGTGGGCTCAATCCCTGGTCAGGGAACTAAGATCCCACATGCCGTGGGGAAACTAAGCCTGCATGCCACAACTACAGAGACCACGCACTCTGGAACCTGTGTGCCACAACTAGAGAGAAGCCCGTGCACCACAATGAAGAGACCGCACGCCACAATGAAAGATCCCACATGCCTCAACGAAGATCCCGCATGTGGCAACTAAGACCCAACGCAGCCAAAAATAAATAAAATAAGTAGATAAAATTAAAAAAAAAGAATATATATATTTAGGTCAGTCAGAGAGCATCTTCAGATGCTAAACGTCATCGCCTTAGCTAATGTTCTCACATCAATCATTTATTTCTATGATAAAATAAGAAGTGAGTTTTGGGCTTTTGTACTAGACTTTAGGAGGTGTTTTGTCCGTTTCTTTTGCTTTGCTTTGCCCTCTTGCAAATAGTGGTATACTTAAACTATGGAGCAGCTGGAATGCTTCTTTTGAGACTGATTACCCAAAAAGCTAAGAGCAGCACTCACTAATTGGCTTGCTCTGCTCTTTGGACTGAATTTTCCTTGCACTTGAGACCCCCCTCTGTTCTTTCGTAGCAGAATGCCTCCTGCAGTGGACTTCCTCTTCAAAGATGGAAATAAGTATTCCTAATGGTTTGAGTACCCCTTATCATGCAAGTGTGGAAAGTAATGGGAGATTTCTAGTGTTTCAGTATTTTATTCTTAGACCTTGGAATTGTTTAGAGCAAATAATAAATCTACTTTCTGCTCTATTTGTTCCCTGAGGTAGAATTTACTTCCTAGAATCTCCTCTTCTGTTGCTTATCTTTGGGACTATATGTTACTGTTTTCTTTTTTTTCCCTTAAGTTTACTTTTTTTGTTGTTAATATCACATACTTACGGAGAGATCATAAAACATAACCACCACCTACATGTGAAATGGAGGAGTGGATAAAACCAGTTTTTCAAAGTGGGTGTGCCAATTAACAGCCCATCAGCAGTGTATAAGAGTTCCTGTTACTTACCATCCTCACCAAAACTTGCTATTGGCAGTTTGAATGGTCAGTGTGGTGGATGTATAATGGCATCTCATTATGGTTTTACTTTGTGTTATTAATATGGCTGAAGACTTTTCCCACATTTTTTTGGACTTTTTTCACTTTTGTTCAAATTTTAATATCAGCTTGTCAGGCTATACACACACACACACAGTTGAGATTTTGATTTTGATTGTATTGAACTTATAACTCTATGTGGAGAGAATTGCAGTCTTTATGATATTGAGTCTTCTAGTCCGTGAACATGCTTTATCCCTCCATTTGTTTAGAATAAATGAGAAAAAAATTTAAATTTCTCTGTAAACGTTTGCAAGTCTTTTATTAGATTTGTTTCCAGATATTTGATACTTAAAAAAAAGTTAATATCAAATTTTTCTTTTTTTTTTTTGGCTGCGCTGCGTGGCATGTGGAACTTCCCCAACCAGGGATTGAACCTGTGCCCCTTGCAGTGGAAGTGTGGAGTCTTAACCACTGGACCACCAGGGAAGTCCCAAAATTTTCAAATATACGAAAAGGTAAAGATAATAGTACCCATCCCTAGCTTCAACAGTTATTATTTAACTGTTTGCTCCTATGGTAAATGGGGTTATTTCTTTATTTTTTTCTATATTTCTTTTTTTTTAAAATTTTTATTTATTTAAGTTTTGGCTGCATTGGGTCTTCGTTGCAGCGCGCGGGCTTCTCATTGTGGTGGCTTCTCTTGTTGCAGAGCGTGGGCTCTAGGCGCACAGGCTTCAGTAGTTGTGGCATGTGGGCTCAGTAGTTGTGGCTCACGGGCTCTAGAGCGCAGGCTCAGTAGTTGTGGCACACGGTCTTAGTTGCTCCATGGCATGTGGGATCTTCCCGGACCAGGGCTCGAACCCTTGTCCCCTGCACTGGCAGGCAGATTCTTAACCACTGTGCCACCAGGGAAGTCCAATGGGGTTATTTTTAAATTTCCATTTTCTGTTTGTTGCTTATATGTAGTATAAACTAATTTTTGTGTCCAGATTTTTGTACCCAACAAGCTTGCTAGACTTCCCCATTCACTCTAGTGTGATTCTTCTGGATTTTCTGCATTCACCACATAATAAGCAAACAATGACACTTTTTGTTTTTCATTTCTGTGGTTGACAGCATCTAAAATGTCTCCAGTGATCCCTGCCTTTTCGTGTTTATGCCCTTGTGTAATCTCCCCTCCTTGAGTGTGTGACCTTGGATCTCATGACTCAGTTTTAACAAGTAGAATATAGCAAAAGGGATGGGATATCACTTTTGAGATTAGATCACAAAGACTCTGGCTTCCATCTTGCTGGCCCTCTCTCTTGTTCTCTCCCGGGCTTCCTCTGAGGGAAGCCAGCTTCCCTCTTGTGAGCTGCCCTATGGAGAGGCCCCTCAGGCAAGGAAATAACATCTCTGCTGAATAGCCAGTGAGGACAGAAGGCCTGCCAACAGCTGTATGAGTGATCTTGGAAGTGGATCTACTGACGCCTGCCAACAGCCATGTGAGTGATGTTGTTTTGGTTTTGATTTTTTTTGGCTGCACCACACAGCATGCGGGATTCTTAGTTCCCTGACCAGGGATCCAACCCGCGCCCCCTGGAGTGGAAGTGTGGAGTCTTAACCACTGGACCACCAGGGAAGTCCCCATGTGAGTGATGTTGGAAGTGGATTCTCCCTTAGTTGAGCCTTGAGATGAAGGCAGCCTTAGCTGACATCTTGATTGCAGCCTGTGAGAGATTCAGCTAAACTGTTTCTGGATTCTGGACCCACAGAAAATATGAGATAATGTTTGTTGCTTTAAGCCATTTAATCTAGGGTGATTTATTATGAAGCAATAGATACAATAGAGTTTATACTTCTTTCTTCCCTACATCCCTGCATCCTTCCCTCTTTTGCTTTTTTTTAAACCATTGTGAAAGGTCACTCCTTATCTTCAGTGATGCATTTGTTTGCAATCTTTGTGCATTCGTATATTTTAGTTTTGTACCTTATAAACAGTATACAGTTGGAATATTTTTTTAAGAAGCCAACTTGATAATCTTTGTTTTTAATTGTAATATTTAGACAAATTGTATTTAATATAATTACTTTATATTTTGGTATAAATCTTTGTTGAATTTTCTAACACTTTGTCTCCACTTTCTTGCCTTTGTTTGGAGTTAAAAAATAATTTCATGTTTTCTTCTACTAATTTGAAACTTAGACACTCTGTTTCTAATCTTATTGGATCCCTAGAAATTACATCTTGCATATACTAATTTATCAAAGTTAAGTTAGTCATTACCTTTTAACCCTCCTCAGACTCTTCAGGGAGTTGAAAGCACTAAGAACACCCTCCCAAATTAGATATTATTGTAATATATTTTAATTTTGTTGTTTTAAAGCCTCATAACGTGTTATTATGTACAGTCCTTGTTTAATAGGCTTATCTACATACTTTACCACTTCTTTTTCCTTCTGAAAACACATTCTTTAGAATTTATCTTTAGTAAGGGTTTGTTGGTTTTTGTTAGTCTGAAAACATTTTATTTTGCTATTATTCTTTTTTAAAACAGCTTTTTTTGTGATAGAATTCACACACCGTACAATTAACCCCTTTAAAGTGTGGTTAGCACCATAATTAAATGGTCTTTGGTATGTGATATTTAAAATTTTTTAAAGTTGTGGTAAAATATATATAACGTAAAATTGGCCATTTTAACCATTTTTAAGTGTACATTCAGTATATGGAATGCCCTCGTTCTTTTTTTTTTTTTTTTTACATCTTTATTGGAGTATAATTGCTTTACAATGGTGTGTTAGTTTCTGCTTTATAACAAAGTGAATCAGTTACACATATCATATGTTCCCATATCTCTTCCCTCTTGTGTCTCCCTCCCTCCCACCCTCCCTATCCCACCCCTCTAGGTGGTCACAAAGCACCAAGCTGATCACCTTGTGCTATGCAGCTGCTTCCCACTAGCTATCTGTTTTACGTTTGGTAGTGTATATATGTCCATGCCACTCTCTCACTTCGTCACAGCTTACCCTTCCCCCTCCCCATATCCTCAAGTCCCTTCTCTAGTAGGTCTGTGTCTTTATTCCCGTCTTTCCCCTAGGTTCTTCATGACCTTTTTTTCCCTTAGATTCCATATATATGTGTTAGCATATGGTATTTGTCTTTCTCTTTCTGACTTACTTCACTCTGTATGACAGACTCTAGGTCCAGCCACCTCACTACAAATAACTCAATTTCGTTTCTTTTTATGGCTGAGTAATATTCCATTGTATATATGTGCCACATCTTCTTTATCCATTCATCTGTCGATGGACACTTAGGTTGTTTCCATCTCCTGGCTATTGTAAATAGAGCTGCAGTGAACATTTTGGTACATGACTCTTTTTGAATTATGGTTTTCTCAGGGTATATGCCCGGTAGTGGGATTGCTGGGTCATATGGTAGTTCTATTTGTAGTTTTTTAAGGAACCTCCATACTGTTCTCCATAGTGGCTGTACCAATTCACATTCCCACCAGCAGTGCAAGAGCGTTCCCTTTTCTCCACACCCTCTCCAGCATTTATTGTTTGTAGATTTTTTGATGATGGCCATTCTGACCGGTGTGAGATGATATCTCATTGTAGTTTTGATTTGCATTTCTCTAATGATTAATGATGTTGAGCATTCTTTCATGTGTCCTTGTTCTTTAAAGGTATTTCTGCTGCATGTAGAATTCTAGGTTGATAGTTATTTTATTTCAGTACATTGTAGTTATCATTCCTTTGTTAGCTGCTTTCTGTTGTTACGGTGAGAAGTCAACTGCCACTCTAATTGTCATTCCTCTGCAGATAATGTATCTTTTTTTGGCAGGCTGCTTTTTCAGATTTTCTCATTGTCTTTGGTGGTCTGCAGTTTATGATGCTGTATCTAATTTACATGATGTGCTTTTTAAACAATTATTCTACTTGGATTTGTGGGGCCTCTTAAGAGGATTGAAGTCTTTTGTCACTTTAAATATTGCCTTTGTCACAATCTCAACTCTGCTTTTGAATCTCTAATTAAACTATTTTAGATCTTTTCTATCCTCTGTTTTAAGCTTCCATAGTTTGTCTTTCTGTGCTGCATTATGGATAATTTCTTCAGTCTTTATTCCTTTTCAGCACTTTTCCCTTTGGGTATGTCTGGTTTCCTATTAAATGCTTATATCCGCTATTATGGAATTTATATCCATTTACAGCTCAGGAAACAGAGACTCAGTTAAGACTGGGTAACTTCCCCAAGACTACCCATCTTGTAAGTAGCAACATAATAGGCAGTCACAACCGGCTCTTTCTGAACTGCACAGCCCAGGCTCCTCACTAAGATGTCTTATTGTCTCCCAATGAGCACTGTTTTATATTTTTATGTGCACTTTTTAGATCTTACTTATAAGCTCACGTTATTTTTCAGCCTATACTTTCTAAAATTTAATATCTCAAATTTCTTTTTGATTTGCATTGTTGTCTTGACCTAGCATTTTGCCGAATTCACTTCCAGTTTCTTCTGGTCACTGTCTACGGATATCTGCTGAAGCTTTTTTCATTGCATTTCCCACAAAAAATTTGCAGCAGTGATGAAAACAAAGTATTTCTGTGAAGCTCTGTGGATGCAATCATGTATTTGCTTTACTTGTAGGTATGATTTTTAAGGTATTTTTAATTTTTATGTGTAATTGCTTTTATTTTTAGGTATGATGAGTAGAAAATATCCCATAGATTATCTTGCTCTGAGAGACTATGATAAGGAATTTATCAAGTGAGTGTTCATATAGAAAATCTGAGCAATACAGCAATTTTTTAAGGTTGAATATACCACATGTATGAGCATGGTGATGAAATTCAGTCATTCATCACTCTGATCTCTCACACATCTTTGTGTTCCTGCATCTGCCTTCGGGGAAGTCATATCTGGGGTCTAGCAAATGTAATAGACATATGGGTCATGACTTAACATTTGTGTTGTCCAGGAGCTTGATTCTGATTCCCACCTCTAGAAGAGGGTTTCTGTACCTTTTTATAGGAAATATAACTTAAAAAGAGCCAGTATTTGTGAACTGTTTATGTACAAGAAGAGGAAACTAAATATTCCCTTGTTTGGAATGTCACAAAAATCTTTTATCATGATTAAAAGAGGAATCAGTTAAAATGGCTCTTTACTAAATGGGCATGGCTGTATCAACTTATATCTTTATTTTTACCCTCAAGAACAAAACCCTGCAAACGTTAAAATCCTGGAGTAAAGTAAGAGTGTTATTACCTGCTAAAGTCAGTATTAAGAGGCAATTCAGCTGTGTGTCTAGCCATCATCATAGTATTTGCCTAAATTTGAAGTATTCTCTTCAGAATGAGACATAGGATATTCTAATTTTATGGCATTTGGAAACATTCTTGCATTTCCTTTCTTCTTAACACTGTATACCTGCAAAAATGTATAATACCTTGACATCATTGCATATCGGGTCTTCCACACGAACAAATTACTATAAAATATAAAGTATGATTATCAAGCCTTAGAGAAATTATTTGCTCCTGGGTATTCAAGTAATTTGAAATTTGGGATCTGGTACACACATTCATAAACAGAGAATTTGCTTATTTGTATCAACTTGGGAATGCATTTATTATTGAATTTCATAGAAAAAATACATTGCCTGGAATAAGTGGAATAAGTGGAGGATATATTCACTAATTCACTAATTTAGCAATGTAATGAGTAACTTCTGATGGACCTCTTTTGTGTTTCAGTGTCTGTTTAACCTTAATGCTCAAACTTTTAATTTGAGGAAATAAAATGGGAAGAATAATGGTATAAAAGGGTACTAGCCTAATAAAAAATGTCATTTTCAGCTGTTTAGTGCATGTTTGTGTTGCTACATAAGTTCCATCATTTCTAGTGAATTTAAGATTTAGTTAAAAATCTATTTACAGTTTTTGAAAATTCCATCTTGGAGAACTATTATATGAATCATTTGTTTCAAGGACCTAGAATATATTTTCCATAAACTGTGCCTATTTCGAAATAAAAAATAATATATGTATTTGGCTAGGTCTCTAGGTCTCCTCACTTTATAATACCTCTTTTGGGGCCCCTGGCCAGAACTGAGAACGCTCATAGCATTTGGAGCCTCTTGTAGAGAATGTAACGGAAGTTATTCCTCGCTTTCCCAGCCCCCGTAAGTTTTACATATTACTGCCAGCATCTCTCTGATGGTAATAACATGGTGGTCTTCTTGAGTAGTCTAGTAAAACAAAGACTTACTTAATAAAAAAAAAAGAGGACTAAAGATTATTTTCATAAGAAATAAGTAAACTGTAATTGATTTTTTAAATTGAAGTAGTTTTATTTTGATCAGTTGTAAGGCTAATCCAACATGGGAATAAAGAGGCCTTTTGCTTAACTGTTTCCACTAAGAACTTGTGACCTTTTGAAGGATCTTGGCAACGGTGATAACTTACCATGATAACAGAACAGTTTATTGCTAAAAATAGTTAGGCTGGGATAAAATGCAATCTCTGACTTTCTGAGAGCCCATGAGTCCAGTTTATCTCTAGTTAACTGATATCTTTATTTATGGATGTATGTTTTAGAATCAGGTGTATTGACTCAGTTATTAAGAAAAAACCAACTAAGTCAAACCATGGAAAGCTGTTTTGAAGATTAGAATCACGTGACTGAAAACTACTTCACATGAGATCTGAAAACAGACCATAATATGAGGCACATAGGAAAATATAAAATGAAATCAGCCTTCTTGCTTACTGATTCTGCATAATTTATTAAACCTGGGTTTTTGTCCATATGCAAGTTTGGCCTAAAAGACTCCAATCTTTTAAAAGCTTTTTGTTACTTAGAAAAGATTTTAAGACTTTTCTAAAGAATGTACAGGGTGGTCAAGTCTGATTGGGTAATATTCCTTCAGTGTTTGAACTCTTAATAATTATCTGAAGCAATAAGTAACATTTACTGACAAATAAACATTTAATTAACATTTACTAATAAAAAAACATATACTGACATCATTTGTAAATTTCTTAATACTTTCTACTATTAAAATACCAAGTATAATTAGACACAATTACTGCCTAAAGACGATTTTGATTTCAAAAAGTTCTCCCTCTTACCTTTTCACAGAGAATTGAATTCAATAATCTATTAAGGCCCTAGAAGTGTCCAGTTTAGGCTGTTTCACTTTTCCCAAGTCATGATCCATGTAACAAGGACAGATATTCCCAGTAGGGGTCAGTCTTGTGTTGGTAATTATTGTACCAAAAGGAAAAACTGAGGATTTTATTTAAAAGTCAAGTATATTTTGTATAATTAGTAAGCCATTAATCATGGGAAGAAGAAACTTAAAAATAAGTCATCTCTGTTGCAACAAAAGTATCTGTGGCTAATATTTTGGCTCCTCTATTACCATATTTACCCCCAAAGCTTCAGAAGGCTTCTGTTCAGAAGGCTTGCTAAATACTCTCCAAAAGCTCCTCTATTTAGGCTTGCTAAATACTCTCCAAAAGCTCCTCCTTTTGGCTCCTCTATTACCATATTTACCCCAAAGCTTCAGAAGGCTTCTGTTCAGAAGACTTGCTAAATACTCTCCAAAAGTGAGCTATAAATGGTAAAAATGCAGCAGCAGATAATTTGGGATAAATGACAGATTATTAGACTTTAAAGTAAAAAAAAAAAATTGCCTGCAAAATTGAGTTTGAGAAAACCCACAGAGGTAGGATAATTTTGTGCATGTCCGTCGCTTGTCTTAACTGCCTTCTGCAGTGTGGGGATAACTGTGCCTGTCCTCTTTCCTTAAAATAAATCTTGTTTTACTCTCATTACTGGGATTGAGCTAATCTTTTGATCTCTAAACCAAGCTCTTCATAATAAATTCAGAGATGGAGAGCTGGGCTAAAACCTGTGTTTTCATTAATGCCTTTGGAGTTGTTGATGTCAACATACTATAAGCAGCCAAACAAGCATAGCCCAGAAAACATCTTAGAGGTTACTGAGTTAATCAGTGTGTTGGCAACAGCAGTGATGGCACAGGATAGCTTGGGGAGGCTTTCATTTCCCTCACCTGAAACAAATGTGATTAAGCAAGATGCTTAGTCCCTTCTTTCCAACTAAATTATTACCCAAGGGTCCTTCCTGCTAGAATTTGTAACACCAGTATTGGTTAGAAATGAGAATATTTGGATTTTAAGTTCTAGCACTACCAGTAAACAGTTCGGCAAGTGGCCTTGAGCAAGTCACAACCTTTCTGGGCTTGGGTTTGCTCCTCAGTGAAGGGAAGGGATTACATTTCGGAGGTCACAAACTCCAGCATCTTCCAGGGACAGGAAGATATCAGTTGCTGAGAGTGGAGGAGCCAGTGGAGTGTGCAGGTCCTACAACTAAGTATTGGATAACAAAAAAAAAAAAAAAAAAAAATTGTTGAATGACTCATGTTAGTGAAACTGATCCTATGGGTAGAGATGACAGTCTTTGGATTAGGTGATTTTGTAAAAGGGAAGAAACTTTGTATTCTATTACAAGTTAATCACTAAAGGGATGTTTCCTATAAGCTTAAACTATACATACTGGCCCATCTCTGGGAACACTGCCTCCCAGGCAATAAAGCATTAAGCTAAAATACCTTTGTTTAGCTCACAGGAAACACCAGCCCACCTGTGAATGAATGCGGGAAGAAAGAAATTAACACATCCCCTTCGGAGGCTGGCCTGAACCAGGAAATGTTTGACTTGACTCCCTCCCCTTTTAGTATAAAAGAAGCCTGAATTCTAACTCAGGCAAGATGGTTCTTTGGGACATGAGTCCACTATCTTCTCAGTCTGCTGGCTTTCCAAATAAAGTCACTATTCCTTGCCCCCAACAACTTGTCCCTTGGTTTATTGGCCTGTAATGTGGTGAGCAGTATGAGCTTGGACTCAGTAACAATTTGTAAGGTCACTTCCATTTCTAGTGTTTTGTGATTTTTTTTAAACCATTTTCCACACTTGGAAAATGTGGAAAATGGTTTATTGCCTTGTGCTTATTTTCGTATTTACATCTCTTCTCTTTTTCTTCTGAGTGGAACAGCTTCTCATATCGGCAAGCTCAGTTCTGTATCAAATAGGATAAAGCTGATGAGGGTGGATTTAAAGTCAATGCTAATGCATCATGAAATGCTTTTTTCTGAGAAATGTTATCCTCATCCTTAGGCTTATCATAATGTGCCTAACTTAACTTGAACTGCCATCTGCCTATGTTTATATTATTATGCCAGTTGGTTTCATCCACAATAGCTAACGAAAGTTTTCCTTCATTAGTGTCAATATTTGTGTGTTATATGTCTATACCTATTTCATCAAAGTTGTTGGGAAAATACTCAAGAAATTTTGGTAGGCATTGTGCCAACTAAATTGCTGGAGCCAACCTTCAGTCTCCTTACATATGTTTATTGTCACTAGCAGGTGGCTTTTCACTACCTTGTCTTATTGGTTAGACCAAAACAAATAATACTTTTCATTCCATGAGCACTTTGTACAGTGGTTTCACTTGTATTTTCTGACTAAATCCTTTCAAATCCCAGTGAGCAGACAGGTGCAGATGAGGAAACTGAGGTTCAGAGTGGTACCCAGTTACAAATGCAAAACCTTAACTCTGGTCTTCTTTGATGATCTGGTACTTTTCCACTTTACCACACTGTCACTGTGAAATCCTATCACTGTCAGGCAAAGTATGTGGGCTGGATCCAAGCAAATCTATAAAAGAGGGGGCTTATTTTTGGTTCCTCATATCCTCCATCTGTGCCTCTTCTTTCTTATTGGGGTCCTTTTCTTTTCATCCTCGGCTGTGCTCATATGCTTATTGAGCATCGGTTTTGTATGAAACACCTTTTAGGAGTTGGTGAAACAGCCTAGTGCCTGCATGGTACTGCCCTCTCACTTCAGGGTCACCACTATGATGCTGACCTTTGCCCTCAGCATAACTTATCCAGGCTGCACTACATTTCTTTATGAAGACTGGTTAGCTATCCAAATAGTTAGAGCTCTTTGACTTAGTCATTTTTTTTAGAGCCTTAATATGCCAGGCCTTAGGCTGGGCAACAATGGAGGAAGAAAGACGGCTCCAACTCTGAAGGGACCTTAGCCCAGTGAGGAAGATGAACTTGCCTACACGTAACTCTAGATGATGACCTCAGTGCCACAGAGCCCGGTAGAGTGCAAGGGGCACAGAGGAGAGAAAGGCAGTTTTTCCAGGGCAGTTGGAGGGGTATGGAAAGTGTCACACGGCAGCTGATATTTAAGCTGAGTCCTGAAGAATGTGCCCGCCAGTAAGGAAGGCAGGGCAGAAGGCATTTCCTCAGCGGGACCAGCATGAAATAAGGCTCTAGTGGCAGCTAGAAGTAATTCCACATTGTCCAGATAATATTAGTGTTTTAACAGAGTGTCTTAAATGGCCTTATCTAAAGGCATGAGCAATAAGGAGATTTCATGAATGTGGCAGAGTGGGCAGGGGAATTATTTTATGTGAGAAGTTTTATGGCATCTCTCAAATAACATCTCCAAGGTAGCTTCCTCTTCCTATTCCAGCCCAGTAGATGCAGATTCCAGTGCTTTTGGGAATTAATCTTTGAATCTTTTTTAGGTTGCTGCTATGCCATGGCTTCTCTTTCTCAGTTCACAGGGCATGCCAGTGTTCATTTGTACCAATGCATTTCCAAAGGTTGCAAAAAATCATTGGTGTTGATGAACCTTCCTTGTGCTTTATTTACATGAGTGATCGTTTTTATTTGCCCATTTCTATTTTTCCATCAACAGCCTGATATTCCATGCCTCTGGGTCTATACTGTTCCATTTCATAACATTTAATGAATGTTAGAACTGGCTCTGCAAATGCATTGCCTTAATCTTGTTGCCTGCAGTGAGATGCTTTTAATATTTTCTCCACATGTGAACTCAGTGTTCTCCTTTAGCTTTTCTTTAATTTCCATGTGGTTAATACCCTTCTACTCCAGGGAGCCTGGATATTTATAGGTTTCTCTCTTTCACCCTATCTTCAATAATTTGCTTTTCACATTCAGTGAACACATCCATCACAATAAATTGCCCTTTCCCTATTTGTATTGACTTGCATTTATATAAGCCAGACTCCCTTTTCACATCAATATTAATGTTCATGGTAATTTTCAGTAGCTTGGGAAGCTGGGTATAAGAGCTGGCCAGAGCTTCAAGTTGTCCTATTGGATTAAATGACTCATAATATGATGCTTGTTTTCAAATTTTATCATTAAGTCAAAACCAAGTTTATGTGTTTTTTTCTTAATTGACTCAATATAAGAGTATTAAATAAGCATCTCTAAATTATTCCTCATTTCATTAAAATGTTCTTGACTTTGATTAGCCCTGTATGAACCAAAAAATGCAGAATATTCCCATTATCAATGTGGAGTATTTTCAAAATCAAAAACCCAATTTTATAAACTTTTATAATCCCTAGTAGATATAAATAGGGGTTGTGAGTTATAAACAGCTAACATTGGTCATACTTAGATGCTATGGCTTTCTGATTGCTCAGTTTATCTTGACAGAGTCTAGAATGATGTCGTTTTAAAATTCTCATGTTCTTTTTATGCTTCATTTATATTCTTTTAATTAAAGATAATTTTTTTCTATCATTTATGCATGTCATGGGGTTGCAGATGGTAGGAAAGGATAATTGGCAGGACTTAGATTGCTGTTCTTTAGGCAGAACCAAAGATCATCAAACTTTCCATAGCTTGTGCACGTTTCCCAGGAAATATCTTTCAGAGTAGCTCTGTGTTTCTGAGAACCTCTCGAACCAGTCATTCTGCTGTAAGACAGTCCTATGCTTTCCTGTTAACTGCACATTTTGATTGTTCAGCATCCTCTTCAGGTATCAGTAGAATTTCCATGATTCAGTTTCTCTGAAACTAGGATACATCTTTTTAAAAATAAATTTATTTATTTCTTTGTTTGTTTGTTTGTTTATTTATTTATGGCTGTGTTGGGTTTTTGTTGCTGTGCACGGGCTCTCTCTAGTTGCGGTGAGTGGGGATACTCTTTGCTGCAGTGTGTGGGCTTCTCATTGCGGTGGCTTCTCTTGTCACGGAGCATGGGCTCTAGATGCACAGGCTTCAGTAGTTGTGGCACGCAGGCTCAGTAGTTGTGGTGCACAGGCCTAGTTGCTCCACAGCATGTGGGATCTTCCTGGACCAGGGCTCAAACCCATGTCCCCTGCATTGGCAGGTGGATTCTTAACCACTGTGCCACCAGGGAAGTCCCAGGATATGTCTTTCAATTGATTATGTGTCACAGTTTAATTGGTAGCATTAAAAAATAATTTTAGTGGCACAAAAATTAATGGTATTCTAGATTTTATAAAATGTGGCATTTTATTTTTTTCTCTCTCCTTTAAACCACTTTGTTGAGTTATGATTGACATAAAAAAAGCTGTACGATTTTAATGTATACAACTTTACGGGTTAGGAGATAAGTGTACATTCATGAAACGAGCACCACATCTATGCCATAAACATCTATCACCTCCAAAAGTTTCCTCCTGCCCTCTTTATTTGATATTGTTTTTGTGTGTGTGATAAGAACACTTAACATAAGATCTACGCTCTTAGCAAATATTTAAGTATAGAATTAAGTTACCATTGGCACTGTGCTACACAGTAGCTCTCTAGGACTTGTCCATCTTGCATAACTGAAACTTTGTACCCTTTGACTAATACCTCTCTGTTTTCTCCTCCCCTAAGCTCCTGGTAACCATCATTCTACTCCCTGCTTCTTTGAGTTTGACTATTGTAGATTTCCCATGTAAGTGGTTATCTTGTATTTGTCCTTCTGTGTCTGGCTTATTTCATATCGTGTCCTGCAGGTTTATCCATGTTGTCACAAATAGCAAGATTTCCTTCTTTTCTTAAGGCTAAATACTATTCCATTGTATATATATACCACAGTTTCTTCATCCATTTGTCTATCAATGGACACTTACGTTGCTTCCATATCTTGGCTATTGTGAATAATGCTTCAGTGAACATGGGAGTGCAGATATCTCTTCAAGATCCTGATTTAAATTCCTTTGGATATATTTTTATTTTCTAAGACTAGATATTCACGATCTCAGTGACTTTATGTATTGAGTAAGCATTCCTGAATATTCTCTGAGCTTGCTTATTTTCCGTTCTAATCTTTCTTCATAAGTTTATCTTCCAACTTTTTCATTTATTCATTCATTCTCTTCAGCTAATGGAAGTTAAGAATTTAACAGAAGGTAAAGTTTTTTGAAATATGCTATGTACTTTCTTCTCTTGAACTTCTATGTATATGACCTTACTCCTGGTCAGGCCAAGACACCTTTCTGTGTCTGTGGGTGGAGAAATGAGAAATTCTAGAACTAAGAGTAGGACTAGGACTTCTATAATAAAAATGTAAAGAAAAAAGTCAGCGTTCAGCTTTTAATTACAATAGGATGTTTTTCAACAGTGCTGGCAACATGAAAACCTTGATTTCGTCAAGAGAAAAAGAATTTTCTAAATTTCTTTAAAGCTCTGCAACATATTAAAAGAAAAATTTGGTAGGGCTAGATCATAGACTATCTTTCAGAGTCCAGCAGGTCTGGTTCCTCTAGGAAGATGGATTTGGATTAGAGCAAGTAGAGGCTTTACCCTTTTGGTTCCATGAGGTAATGGTTCCTGTTTTTTCCTTAAGGTCCTCTTAGGACTGTGAGTCAAATGGAGAGAGTATAGACACGTCAGGAAAGGCATGGAGGAGTCTGAGAATGTTTGATCTAGTGCTCTGCTCCCTGTCAAAGCATGAGGGAGATCAAGGACTCGAGTTCTTGGTCAGTGTAAGCCTGTCACTCTGGGCCATGACCAATGCAGTGTGAGAGCAGCATCATGGAGTTACCTTGGAGGAAGCTGGATAGGTGAGACTGAGGCTGTGCTCTTGGCTCCCCAGGGCCTGTGCTTGGTGTACAGGGGATCATGCCTAAAGTTTTCCACAGCCTCAGAGGTGCTGTAAGGGCCAGTGGACCAGAATGGGTCAGCTCAGAATGAAGACTAGTGTGAGGAGCCTTTAAGAGCAGAGACCAGGATTACACTTTCCGGCATAGAAACTGCCTACTTACAGGCAGAATTGAGTAGTTGCACTGTGATGAAATGCCTCACAAAGCCTAACATATTTACAGTCTTTTCCTTCACAGAAAAATTTTGCCAATTCCTGCTGTAGGAAATTCTGAATTTTAAGACTATAATCATAAATATAGTTCAGTAATTGATCTCAGACAATCAAAGGTACTAATGACTTTATAGGAAGATATAAAAGAATGGATTATTTAATTTGATGATTTATTGGAAAATAAAATTATGAATTGTCCTAATTTGGCTGCTGTATAACAAATTACCATAGACTCAGTTGGCTTAAAGAGCAAACATTTATTTCTCATAGTTCTGGAGGCTGGAAAGTCCAAGGTCAAGGTGCTGGCAGATCTGGTGTCTGGTGAGAACCCACTTCCAGGCTTGCAAATGGCCAGCTTCTCGTTGTGTCCTTACATGGCAAAAAGAAAGCTAGCTAGTTGCCTCTTCTTATAAGCACAGTAATGCCATTCATGAGAGTAGAGGCTTCCCAAGTTAATTACCTTCCAAAGGCCCATCTCTTAAGACAATCAGATTGAAATTAGGGTTTCAGCATATGAATTTTGTTGGGGGACACAAACATTCAGGCCATAACATGAATAATGAAGAAATCATATATACTGTGAATTGAACTGATTGACCTCAATTTGGAAAAGAGGAAAAGCAAAGAGAATCAAATCCAGAGCTAACAGTGGCAAGTAAAGCCCCACAGTTTATCGTTTATTAAGTTCCAGACTGAATCGATATTATTTTAATGAAAAAGTGGAAGGACTATGTGATGCAAAAGCATATATCATCTTGACAGGCTAAAAGGACTCATTTTATTGAATGTATATATATGTATGGTTTAAATGAAAATGACCGTGATAGGTATTTGTTATATATTTCATGACTCCTCACTTTGACTTTCAAATCAAACATCAGTCTTGATTTTGTCAGTTAAGAAGGCATTTGATATATTTAAATTTTGTTACTTGACAACTCCTGACTTTCTTAGTGCCCAATAGGATAGACCCTTGTTAGGAAGATTGGACCACCTACCTTAAATAAATCACTTTGCATTCTCTTCCCTCCCACCTCCTGCCATTTCCATGTAGGGTGGATGAATTTGCCACCCCAAAGCTGCATACAATGTATTGGGCAAAATAACCACAATGTGGACTTGTATGTAACTTGAGAATGAGTTAGTTCCTCTTCTGTCCCTTCTTCCTTTGGCTAATGCCGCTTAAAACAAATCACAGGTGTGTTGGGTGAACAACTGTGAATATACTAAAAACCTTCAATGGATGAACTGTATGGTATGTGAAACATATCTCAATAAAACCAGTACAAAAAAATTGCAGGAGAAAAAAACTTAGCTCCCAGTTCATGGCATAGAACTAATAAAAAATAAAATAAAATGTTCAGTACCTCCTACTATGTGCTAGAAACTCTCAGATGGATAGATAAGAGTATCAAAAGTTCACAGCAACTTAAAACAAGATAATTCAAATGTTTGCTTCTGTTGAATATCATAAAAATGCTATTCTAACTAGTGTTTTTATTTATGTAGGTATACCATCAGGACGAAGCTTATTTCTTATTATTATAGTGTAGAGAATATAATACTAGGCAGAACAGAACAGAGTTGTATTTTCTAGGTTTAAAATAATTAAATTATGGGTCTGGAAGCCTAATTTTGTCTTATCAATTATTAAGTATTTCTAGGGTCTCCGTGAGGTCCTGTTATATCTGGGCTCCTATAAGCAGCACACTAAGTAGGCAGTAATGAGATTGATTTTAAATTACAATACAGGAGGGCTTCCCTGGTGGCACAGTGGTTGAGAGTCCGCCTGCTGATGCTAGGGGACATGGGTTCGTGCCCCGGTCTGGGAAGATCCCACATGCCTTGGAGTGGCTGGGCCTGTGAGCCATGGCTGCTGAGCTTGCACATCCAGAGCCTGTGCTCCACAATGGGAGAGGCCACAACAGTGAGAGGCCTGCGTACAGCACAAAAAAAAAAAAAAAAAATTACAATACAGGAATAAACATTCAAATTAGTTCCATCCTTTTAAAGAGTGAGATTAAGAAATGTTAAAATGCACTCATTTTAACAATGATTCCATTGTTCAAAATATTTTTGGCACAGTTTTCTTTGTCTTTTTCAGGCAGGAAATGTCAAAGCTTTATAATCATATCTCATTTGTGTGTGTATGAGTGTGTTTGTCCATGTATAGTATGAGTTAGTATCATCACTTGTTTCCAAATGCCTTTCGGTCATTTCAAAAGTCTAATCCAGCCTTACAGGGGAAAAAAAAATTGCCACTATTGAGAACATTCCAAGGTATGGGCTGAATGGGGCTCACAGAACTGGTTGGAAGATTGAGACTGAAGAATTAGGCTTGGGAATTCGGCAGGTACCTTGGCAGCGAGGTCACAGCAAAGGTCACACCACAAAGCAATGTGGTTTCACATCTCCCTACTAGCAAGTGCACCACTAGACTTTCACGACCACTGGTGCCAACTGGCCATGGAGCCTTGTATCACTTCCTTTAGATGTAATAGTCCCAGTAGGAGTGTTGGTGCAAGCTGAGCTTATGTGGGGGGCTGGGGGTGGTGGTGGGGGATGTGTGAACCCTTTGTCTTGCTCTTTGAATCTGTTGCCACCTAAATTCACACAAAGGAAGATTTCCCCACAAACATTCATTACAAATTTGTTTAAACATTACTGATATTATAGATGCAACTTTGGATTCTTTTATTAGTTAAAATGAGCATGTATTACATTCGTAATTTTAAAAATAGAATACAAAATAATTATAAAAAAGAAAGAGATGTTTTTCAAGTCTAGGCAGAGTTGGCACCTGTGCCATAATTTGGGGGAGACATGAGAGAGGGCTGCTACACTCCCAGCTCACTGTCTGAAGGGAGGATAGAGTCTTGACCTGTAGAAAATTCTACTTAGTGGCGCAATCACCTGGACAGTGTGAGAAATCAGGTAAAAAGGAGAGAGAGGTAGTGTTCCTTTATCAACCTTCCCCCTTTCAATTATCAATGGAATTTCACTCAGAACTTCAGTTTAATCTCTTGTCTGACCTGGAAGGGAGAAAGTACATTAAAAAAAAAAATAAAACAAAACAGAACAATAACAAGACAACATAGCTGGAAAGGCAAGAGTTCCGCTCTACTTTGTTAAGAGACTGATGTTCCTAAACTCCCGAGGAGACTCTCCTGGCTGTTGTGACCACTTTTTTTAGCTGAAAAAGTGTGAGCTTAGGGAAACTCAGGGGAAACATTTTTCTTCATTTTCTTCTCAAAACAGAGGCAGAAATAGGCAGGGGAAGGTATAGATGAGTAAATATAGCCATTGTCACCTTAGGATAATTGGTGATAAAGTGCTGGTGCATCTTATTTTCATTCTATCAAGTCATTTTGTTGTTGTTGTTGTTGTTTTTGCGGTACACGGGCCTCTCACTGTTGTGGCCTCTCCCGCTGTGGAGCACAGGCTCCGGACGTGCAAGCTCAGTGGCCATGGCTCACGGGCCCAGCCACTCTGAGGCATGTGGGATCTTCCCAGACTGGGGCACGAACCCATGTCCCCTGCATCGGCAGGCGGACTCTCAACCACTGCACCACCAGGGAAGCCCTCGAGTTGTTTTTTAATTGGCTGTCCTTGAAATAGTGGGTTTTTTTCAGCTGGCTTCTTCACTTCTGTTTTCCTGTTAATGTCCTTTTTTAGGGGTGGGGCAACTCTACTCTGGTGAATGATCAAATGTTCAGGCAAGTATTTCTTGGTGTTATAAGCTCATTAAATTTCTTGTCATTTCTTACAGTATGCTGGGAAGTGCTGTTTACAGCCCCTTTTTGCAGTGTGGAACCTGTCTTCTTTTGCAAACCACGGAAGCTCCTTCTTTGATAATTCATCTCCTGCTTTATCAGAGCCATTAAGAACGCTGCATAAACTGCCAACACTTGTGGATGTGCACAGCCTTATGAGCTTCCTAAAGTTAGTACTGCAGGTGGCATTTTGAGATGCTTCTGGAAGCCTTTCTCAACTTAGATCAGTGGTTCTCAAATGTCAGTGTGCATTAGGATCACCTGGTGGGCTTGTTAAAACCAATTGCGTGTTCCGCTAGGCGAGGTGGATTCAGCAGGTCTGGGATGCAGCCTGAGAGTTTGCATATCTAACAATTTCAGGTGATGCTGCTCCTGGTCCTGAGACCACACTCCAAGATCCATGGAGATTTATGGCTCAAATGGGTATGTAAACACCCTTGGTAAAATGGAGGAACCAGTGCAGTGAATTTTTGAATTAATATTTGTGGAATATCACAGAGTGCAGAGTATTACACGAGCAGTTTGGGGAATGTTTCAGGTAAGTGTATACAATTCCTGCAGCCTAGGATCTTAACAGTAACTCTAAGACAGTGTTTCTGTTTTCCAAGTAACTTTATTAATCTCATAGAGAATGTTATTTAACAAAATTCTTCTCCTTTCAGTATAAAATAGTAATCTAATAGTTTCTTGTTCAATGTAAAATGAAACATTATTTCACATAAGCAGCAATTTACCATTGTTTTCAGGTTTTCTTCCCTAGAAAATAATAACTTGAGAGTTACTTTAACATAGAAAAGATGTGGACTTCAAAAAAATGTGCAGATATGTCGCAACAACAAGAATGATTTCACGGTTGAATGCATTTATAAAAGCTGACTTCACTTACATTTCTGGTTCCATCTTCTAGAAACAGTCAGAGTTGCTTTCATTAAGATCATGTGCTTCAAGGGACTCAGGACCAGATGGTGGTTATGGGTTGGTCTGTAGACCACAGCCTGAGAGCTTTGCTTAGGGAGCCAAAGAGCTTTGGGCTGGTATCTAGCTCTTACTTAGGCAAATTATGTACCCCCTCATGAAGAAGCAATCCTAGGCTTTGCTGACCTCTCTATTGTGTATTTGTTTTCTTGTGTGTTACCTTGTGTTACCTTGTGTTCCTTTCTTTATTTCTTTTACTCTGTTTCTTTGACTTTAATTTGCTGTTCTTTCAACTTTGTGAGATTAAATGCTTAGATCATTGATTATCAGATTTTTGTCTTTTCTACTCTATGCATAAAAGGCTATACATTTTCCTTTAAGCACAGCTTTAGTAGCTCCAATGAGCTATGGCTGTGATTTAAACAATCATGCCTATGTAATGAAGCCTCCATAGAAACCCCAAATGAGATGGTTTGGAGAGCTTCCAGGTTGGTGAGCATGTGGAGGTTTGGGGAGCGTGGCATACTCAGAGAGGGGATGGAAGCCTCTGCCCCTCCCCCATAGCTTGTCCTACATGTCACTTTCATCTGGCTGTTCCTGAGCTATATTCTTTTATAATAGGCTGGTCATCTAGTAAGGAAAATGCTTCCATGAGTTCTGCAAACCACTTTAGCAAATTAATTGAACTAAAGGAGGGGGTTGTTTGAAGCTTTAGTCTGTACTCAGAAGCACAGGTGACAACCTGGGCTTGAGATTGGTGTCTGAAGTGGTGGGGGGCAATCTTGTAGGACCAAGCCCTTGACCTGTGGAATCTGATGGTATCTCTAGGTAGATAGTGTCATAATTGAATTGAATTATAGGATAACCAACTGGTGTAGAATTACTTGATGGTGTGGGGAAAAAAAACAGACACATGGAATTGGGTACAGAACCCTTACAACTGTTCATAACAGCATTATTCACAGTAGGCAAAAGGTGGAAAGAATTCACGTCTGATGAATGGATAAACAAATGTAGTATGTCCATACAAGGGAATATTATTCAGCCATAAAAAGGAATGAAGTGATATATGATACAACATGGATGAACCTTGAAAACATTATGCTAAGTGAAAGAAGCCAAATACAAAAGGTCACTTAGTATATGATTCCATTTATATAAAATATCCAGAATAGGTAAATCCATAGAAGTAGAAAACAGATTAGTGGTTTCCAGGGGAGTATGGAGAATGACTTTTTAATGAAGTCACTTTCTTTTAGGGTGATGAAAATGTTTTGGAGCTAGATAGAGGTGATGTTTACATAACTCTGTGACTGTACTGAAAGGGACTAAACTGTGCATATTAAAATGGTTAATTTTAGGTTATATGAATTTTACCTCAATTTAAAAAAGTAAAGCAAACAAACCAAAATAAACAAGGTGGTACTGGAAAATCTGCATAGAGGTGCCTTTGACTACAAATAGATTCTCTTATTTACTCCCAAGAACACAGAAACAAAAACCAAACCCTGGGAGAGGTAAATAGTATGTTTGGGAAGGATTTACCTGAAACTTCTGAAGCTTTAGTCAGAGGGTCCCTCGTGTGCATGGTCCCATTTTAAGTTCCTGTTTGGGGCATTGCACTGCCTTTGGAACTAAGGTACTTCATCTGTAAAACCTAAGAGAGTTGTGAGGATTGAGCTGATATAACAAAGTCCTAGATTTTGTAAAATTTACAAAAATAATATATTCTAACTTCAATTGGTTGAGACTACTCTTTCTACTCTGACTTTTAGGTCATATTTCCCTTCAGGTTATGGTGGTAAAGGGGCCACGGGCACTTTTGAAATCAAGCTGATGGGAGGTTGAATTGGACATACATTTAGTTTGGGTTATGTGTGAGACATATATGTTACATATATAAAACTTAGTGTGGTAGGCTGCATAGTGGCCCCCAGAGATATCTAGGTCCTAATCCCTGGAACTTGTGAATGTTACCTTACATGACAAAGGAGACTGCAGATATGATTAAGTTAAGAGTCTTGAGATGGGGAAATTATCTGGGGAGGCCCTGAAAGCAATCAAAAATGTTCTTATGAGAAGGGGGCAGAGGAAGATTTGACGCAAAAAGAAGGCAAAGTGACCACTGAAGCAAGCTGCTACACTGCTGGCTTTTTTTGTGTGTGTGTGGTATGCGGGTCTCTCACTGTTGTGGCCTCTCCCGTTGCGGAGCACAGGCTCCGGATGCGCAGGCCCAGCGGCCATGGCTCACAGGCCCAGCTGCTCCGAGGCATGTGGGATCTTCCCGGACCGGGGCACGACCCCATGTCCCCTGCATTGGCAGGAGGACTCAACCACTGTGCCACCAGGGAAGCCCAACACTGCTGGCTTTGAAGATGGAGGAAAGTTCCCCCAAGCCAAGGAATGCTGGAAAAGACAAGGAAACAGATTCTCCCCTATAGCCTCTGGAGGGAGTATGGCCTGGTGACACCTTGATCTTGGCCCAGTGAAGGTGATTTCACATTTCTCACCTCTGGAACCGTAAGAGAATATATATGTTGTTTTAAGCCACCATGTGTGTAGCATGCACACACAGTTTGTTACAGCAGCCATAGGAAACTAATACACAGAGAGAGCTAAGTTACTGCTAGCTACACGGGTGTTGGAATGGCTTCCAATAGTGTTCCTGATGCCCACTGTGTCAGTCCACTCAGCACAGTAACAGGAAAGGACAGAGCCAGAGTTTTATCATGATAACGATTGTGTCATGTGGAGTCTAACACCAGAAGCATGTATGCCCAGTAGCAAGGTTTGAAGTGTAGAGATCGGAAAGTGTAGAGATCCGAAAGTTATCCTGGGAATACTCTTCCAATTACCAGGTTTGTAAAATTGCTTTCATTGATTTTTACTCAAAGAGGAAATTCTCTCCTGTCAGTAATATATTCAATAATGCCTCATATCAATCACAAATGCAACATGCATTTTTTTTCTTTTTTCATGGGAACTGTGCAAAATAGAATTTATTGGAATTTCCACCTAAGACCCAAACCTGCTGCCATACTACAAACTGTATGTGTGTGAAGTGACATGTTTTTTGCTTCCCAAGGTATTGGATTATTTTAGCATTTCAGATGCACCTTGTCCTGCTAAAAATCCCATGGTTCCAGATGAAATGGCACACCCCAAATGGAAGCTGCCTTAAAACAACCAGAAGAGGGAAGTATTCAAGTGACCAAACTCCTAGCATTCATTAATAAGTCAATGTGTACAGTATAAATTATGAGTAAGCAGTATGAGTAAATGTGGAGCTCAGTACAAGGTAGCAGCACTTTAAAAAAGCATTTGAATTGCTCTTGGGGAGGGGTTGGCTAACTATGGCCTGCGGACCAAATCCAGCTCGCTGCCTTATTTATCAATAAGTTTTACTAGGAACACATTCATGTCCATTCATTGACATACTCTCCATGGCTATTTTAGTGCTATAAAAGCAGAGTTGGGTAGTTGAGACAGACTGTAAAGCCCCCAATGCCAAAAGTTTGCTATCTGACTCTTTACTAAAGAGTTTCCCAAGTCTTACTCTCATGTGTGACTTGATTTCAGATGAATCATATTGTATGTTACATGATGTATTACATATTTAATTATATAAGTTATTAAAGAATTACTCACTATGCCAAAATATAGATATGAAAGACATATACTTAGGGAAACCAAAAACAAAAATTGAAAAAAAGAAGGCTGGCAGAAACTTCTTTTATTTGTGTCACAAAATATCAAAAACTCTTTGTGTCACAATATAAATGAAAATCTCTAATGCTCAAAATCATGAAGATAAGGAAAAGGATCAAGATAAACAAGAATTATAGTTAATAAAAATGGAGACAGAAGATGTAAAGATGTTTATGAGGACCAGGACCTTCTCAAGCAGGAAGTGAAAAAGCAGCAGGAAGATGAAAATGACAGTAAAGAAAAACTCAGTTTGTTCAGTCAGCAGAAGGCATGAAGATCAGCCACTGGCTGCACTATAACCAGGTCATTGATTTTGATATATACTCTCATCATTCATTATGACTTGTTTTGGTGAGCACTACTTCATTCAACAATGTTTAATGACTTTTTTCAGAATCACAATCCCACAATATTTATGAAACACCAAACAGAACATAAATGGACAAAAGACATGATGCTTCTTACTTAGATATTTTGGAAAAAATAATCATTGGCATAAGACAGGGCAACCAAAGAGTATTCAGCTAAAACTATAGGAGTACAAGTATTCTAGAAATGTGTCAGGAAGCTAATTAATAAAAATATTTTTTTTCTGGATTTTGTAACATGTGATCTTTATAACTTTTTAAAAGTTTGTACTTTGTTGTAATTTCTTTTTTATTTTAAATAAGTATTTACTTTTTTTTTTTGCGGTATGTGGGCCTCTCACTGTTGTGGCCTCTCCCGTTGCGGAGCACAGGCTCCGGACGCGCAGGATCAGCGGCCATGGCTCACGGGCCCAGCCGCTCCACGGCATGTGGGATCTTCCCGGACCGGGGCACGAACCCGTGTCCCCTGCATCGGCAGGTGGACTCTCAACCACTGCGCCACCAGGGAAGCCCCAAATAAATAAGTATTTACTTTGTATTTAATATTTTATTTTAATTTTTTAAAATAAATTTATTTATTTTTGGCTGCGTTGGGTCTTCGTTGCTGCGTGTGGGCTTTCTCTAGTTGTAGAAAGCCCGCACGCAGCAATGTGTGCGGGCTTTTGTTGCGGTGTGTGGGCTTCCATTGCGGTGTGCAGACTTCTCATTGCGGTGGCTTGTCTTTGTTGAGGAGCACGGGCACTAGGCGTGCCAGCTTCAGTAGTTGTGGCACGTGGGCTCAGTAGTTGTGGCACGTGGGCTCAGTAGTTGTGGCACGTGGGCTCCACAGTTGTGGCTCACAGGCTCTAGAGTGCAGGCTCAGTAGTTGTGACGCACAAGCTTAGTTGCTCTGCGGCATGTGGGATCTTCCTGGACCAGGGCTCGAACCCATGTCCCCTGCATTGGCAGGTGGATTCTTAACCACTACGTCACCAGGGAAGTCCCATATTTAATATTTTATATCTGTACCTAGTAGCATCTAATACTCTGTCCCTGTATCAAATATTCTATATATACTTTATGTTCACTTTATATTTATAAAAATACGTATTTATATTTTATAATTTTATTTTTATATTCATTTATATTTTATGTTACTCAGATAAAGGCTAAGTGTCTAGTTTCGCTTTTATTTTGTGGCTAGATTTTCATTCACTGAACGTCTGACCAATGTATATACCTAGTAAAATAAATGAGGTGAAATTTGAAGGAGTAAACTTGAATTTTAAAAATCCTTGAGCAACATCTAGCTCACAATTCAGTCAAGTAAACAGATATTTCTTAAGCAATTTTCAAAGCCTTGATAAGATATAGTCAACATGATTTAAAAGTGAGATTAGCTAATGTAGGGAGCAATTAGATTTAGCTCATACATTTGGAGTTATGATGGAAAGCTCCTATGAGTACTCTTTTATTGCACACAAAAAGAAATATGAGAAAGAAAAAGGAATTGTGTTCTCCTGTATTTTTCCTGAGGTTCATTGCTTTGCAGATCCTCAGGGAGCAAAAGGAGAGATGAGTTACATGAAAAAAAAAAACTATATAGAGGATTTAATTATTTCAAAATTACCCATTTTTTTCAACCAAGAATAACTACAGAAGCCTTTATTTACAAAAAAAAAAAAAGGAATGGCTACTTTTCCCAGGGAAAATGGCAATAAATATAGCACATAACTATAATAAATAATTTTGTAACCTCCTTCAAAGGTCTTTATTCTGAAGAGTCAGGTTATTTTTTAATTCCCATCTAGCCTCTAATTTGCTGTTTGACTGATTCCCTAAAGTATAGTAGCATTGGTGACCTCGAGGAGCTGTGCTCCCAGGCATATTTGATGGTCATTTAGACCATCACATTTCAGCGTTCAACATCAAAAATTTACCTCCACTTGCCAAATTTGCTTAGATTTCACCCACATTTGCCTTTGCCTCCTATCCTTAATAAAAGAATATTTACAACTACCTAGTAATCTCAGACACCCAGAATGTCAGAGATGCAAAGACCCTCAGAGACCATCTCTTTCAGCACCCTCATTTTACAGATGAGAAGGGAGGCCCAGGGTGGTGGAGGTGGCTTCTGATACCCTGGCCTCTATTTGTAGAGGTGGAACCAGAAGGATACCCTGTGGCATTTCCCATTACACTTTCCTGTTTATTACCTTTTATGAGCTGGGCGGTAACATGGATTTAGAATCATTACACATGAAATCACACTCAAAAAACATACTCTTCAGACCCTCTGATGAAACAGTTAGCCTAGAGGGGTGGTGGTGGTGGGATGAATTGGGAGATTGGGACTGACATATATACACTAATA
Organism: Mesoplodon bidens; assembly: GCF_964165515.1. Classification (NCBI taxonomy): domain Eukaryota; kingdom Metazoa; phylum Chordata; class Mammalia; order Artiodactyla; family Ziphiidae; genus Mesoplodon; species Mesoplodon bidens. The sequence continues at coordinate 48,827,184 of NC_138160.1, read as the reverse complement.
TGTATAAAATAGATAATAAGAACTGTCCTATAAAAAAATTCAAAAAAAGGAAAACCTATTATAAAACATCCGAGAAAATGTCATCCACTATTCTCTCAAATGTTTCTCAAAATAATATTTATTAAAAGCAAATAAAATGAAACAAATATCAAGATATACCTTTTATTTTCCTTGCTCAAAGGAGTTAATTTTTTATAACATTTTTATTGGAGTATAATGCTTTACAATGCTGTGTTAGTTTCTGCTTTATAGCAAAGTGCATCAGCTATACATATACATATATCCCCATATCTCCTCCCTCCTGTGTCTCCCTCCCTCCCACCCTCCCTATCCCACCCTTCTAGGTGGTCACAAAGCACTTAGCTGACCTCCTTGTGCTATGTGGCTTCTTCCCAATAGATATCTATTTTACATTTGGTAGTATATATAAGTCCATGCCACTCTCTCACTTCATCCCAGCTTACCCTTCCCCCTCCTGGTGTCCTCAAGTTCATTCAATACATCTGCGTCTTTATTCCTGTCCTGCCTCTAGGTTTTTCAGAACCTTTTTTTTTTTTTTTTTAGATTCCATATATATGTGTTAGCATACAGTATTTGTTTTTCTCTTTCTGACTTACGTCACTCTATGACAGACTCTAGGTCCATCCACCTCACTACAAATAACTCAATTTCGTTTCTTTTTATGGTTGAGTAATATTCCATTGTGTATATGTGCTACATCTTTATACATTCATCTGTCGATGGACACTTAGGTTGCTTCCGTGTCATGGCTATTGTAAATACAGCTGCAATGAACATTGTGGTACATGATTCTTTTGGAATTATGGTTTTCTCAGGGTATATGCCCAGTAGTGGGATTGCTGGACAGTTCTATTTGTAGTTTTTTAAGAAACCTCCATATGGTTCTCCATAGTGGCTGTATCAATTTACAATTCCCACCAACAGTGCAAGAGGGTTCCCTTTTCTCCACACCTTCTCCAGCATTTATTGTTTGTAGATTTTTTGATGATGGCCATTCTGACTGGTGTGAGGTGATACCTCATTGTAGTTTTGATTTGCATTTCTCTAATGATTAATGATGTTGAGCATTCTTTCATGTGTTTGTTGGCAATCTGTATATTTTCTTTGGAGAAATGTCTATTTAGGTCTTCTGCCCATTTTTGGATTGGGTTGTTTGTTTCTTTGATACTGAGGGGCATGAGCTGCTTGTAAAATTTGGAGATTAATCCTTTGTCAGTTGCTTCATTTGCAAATATTTTCTCCCATTCTGAGGGTTATCTTTTTGTCTCGTTTATGGTTTCCTTTGCTGTGCAAAAGCTTTGAAGTTTCATTAGGTCCCATTTGTTTATTTTTGTTTTTATTTCCATTTCTCTAGGAGGTGGGTCAAAAAGGATCTTGCTGTGATTTATGTCATAGAGTGTCCTGCCTATGTTTTCCTCTAAGAGTTTTATAGTGACATTTTGGTCTTTAATCCATTTTGAGTTTATTTTTGTGTATGGTGTTAGGGAGTGTTGTAATTTCATTCTTTGATATTTAGCTGCCCAGTTTTCCCAGCATCACTTATTGAAGAGGCTGTCTTTTCTCCATTGTATATTGTTGCCTCCTTTATCAAAAATAAGGTGACCATATGTGCATGGGCTTATCTCTGGGCTTTCTATCCTGTTCCATTGATCTGTATTTCTGTTTTTGTGCCAGTACCATACTATCTTGATTATTGTAGCTTTGTAGTATAGTCTGAATTCAGGGAGCCTGATTCCTCCAGCTCTGTTTTTCTTTCTCAAGATTGCTTTGGCTATTCGGGGTTTTTTGTGTTTCCATACAAAATGTGAGATTTTTTGTTCTAGTTCTGTGAAAAATGCCATTGGTAGTTTGAAAGGGATTGCATTGAATCTGTAGATTGCTTTGCGTAGTATAGTCATTTTCATAATGTTGATTCTTCCAATCCGAGACATGGTATATCTCTCCATCTGTTTGTATCATCTTTAATTTCTTTCATCAGTGTATTATAGTTTTCTGCATACAGGTCCTTTGTCTCCTAAGGTAGGTTTATTCCTAGGTATTTTATAGGTAGGTTTATTCCTACGTATTTTATTCTTTTTGTTGTAATGGTAAATGGGACTGTTTCCTTAATTTCTCTTTCAGGTTTTTCACCATTAGTGTATAGGAATGCAAGAGATTTCTGTGCATTAATTTTGTATCCTGCTACTTTACCAAATTCATTGATTACCTCTAGCAGTTTTCTGGTAGAATCTTTAGGATTCTCTCTGTATAGTGGCATGTCATCAGCAAACAGTGACATCTTTACTTCTTCTTTTCTGATTTGGATTCCTTTTATTTCTTTTTATTCTCTGATTGCTGTGGCTAAAACTTCCAAAACTATGTTGAATAATAGTGGTGAGAGTGGGCAACCTTGTCTTGTTCATGATCTTAGTGGAAATGGTTTCAGTTTTTCACCATTGAGAATGATGTTTGCTGTGGGTTTGTCATATATGGACTTTATTAGGTTGAGGTAAGTTCCCTCTATGCCTACTTTCTGGAGGGTTTTTTATCATGAATGGGTATTGAATTTTGTTGAAAGCTTTTTCTGCATCTATTGAGGTGATCATATGGTTTTCATTGTTCAATTTGTTAATATGATGTATCACATTGATTGCTTTGCATATATTGAAGAATCCTTGCATTCCTGGGATAAATCCCACTTGATCATGGTGTATGATCCTTTTAATGTGCTGTTGGATTCTGTTTGCTAGTATTTTGTTGAGGGTTTTTGCATCTATGTTCATCAGTGATATTGGCCTGTAGTTTTCTTTCTTTGTGACATCTTTGTCTGGTTTTGGTATCAGGGTGATGGTGGCCTCATAGAGTGAGTTAGAGAGTGTTCCTTCCAACGCAATTTTTTGGAAGAGTTTGAGAAGCATAGGTGTTAGCTCTTCTCTAAATGTTTGGTAGAATTTGCCTGTGAAACCATCTGGTCCTGTGTTTTTTTTGTTGGAAGATTTTTAAACACAGTCTCAATTTTAGTGCTTGTGATTGGTCTGTTTATATTTTCTGTTTCTTCCTGGTTCAGTCTCGGAAGGTTGTGCTTTTCTAAGAATTTGTCCGTTTCTTCCAGGTTGTCCATTTTATTGGCATATAGTTGCTTATAGTAGTCTCTTAGGATGCTTTGTATTTCTGCAGTGTCAGTTCCTACTTCTCCTTTTTCATTTCTTATTTTATTGATTTGAGTCTTCTCCCTTTTTTCTTGATGAGTCTGGCTAATGGTTTATCAATTTTGTTTATCTTCTCAAAGAACCAGCTTTTAGTTTTATTGATCTTTGCTATCATTTCCTTCATTTCTTTTTCATGTATTTCTGATCTCATCTTTATGATTTCTTTCCTTCTGCTAACTTTGGGTTTTTTTTTGTTGTTGTTGTTGTTGTTCTTATTTCTCTAATTCCTTTAGGTGTCCGGTTAGGTTGTTTATTTGAGATGTTTCTTGTTTCTTGAGGTAGAATTGTATTGCTATAAACTTCCCTCTTAGAACTGCTTTTGCCGCACCCCATAGGTTGTGGGTTGTCATGTTTTTATTGTCATTTGTTTCTAGGTATTTTTTGATATCCTCTTTGATTTCTTCAGTGATCTCTTGGTTGTTAAGTGGTGTATTGTTTAGCCTCCATGTGTTTGTAGTTTTTACAGAATTTTCCCTGTAATTGATATCTAGTCTCATAGCATTGTGGTTGGAAAGGATACTTGATACAATTTCAATTTTCTTAAATTTACCAAAACTTGATTTGTGACCCAAGACATGAGCTGTCCTGGAGAAAGTTCCATGAGCACTTGAGAAGAAAGTGTGTTCTGTTGTTTTTGGATGGAATGTCCTATAAATATCAATTAAGGTCTCTGAGATTGTCCTCAGTTCTTTTCATTCTTTTTTCTTTATTCTGCTCTGTGGCAGTTATTTCCACTATTTTATCCTCCAGCCCACTTGTCCATTCTGTTTGCTTCAGTTATTCTGCTATTGATTCCTTCTAGAGAATTTTTAATTTCATTTATTGTGTTGTTCATCATTGTTTGCTATTTAGTTCTTCTAGTTTCTTGTTAAACGTTTCTTGTATTTTTTCCATTCTATTTCCAAGATTTTGGATTATCTTTACTATCATTACTCTGAATTCTTTTTCAGGTAGACTGCCTATTTCCTCTTCATTTGTTTGGTCTGGTGGGTTTTTACCTTGCTCCTTCATCTGCTGTGTGTTTCTCTGTCTTCTCATTTTGCTTAACTTACTGTGTTTGGGGTCTCCTTTTTGCAGGCTGCAGGTTCGTAGTTCCCATTGTTTTTGGTGTCTGCCCTCAGTGGGTAGAGTTGGTTCAGTGGGTTGTGTAGGCTTCCTGGTGGAGGGGACTGGTGCTTGTGTTCTGGTGGATGAGGCTGGATCTTGTCTTTCTGGTGGGAAGGTCCACGTCTGGTGGTGTGTTTTGGGGTGTCTGTGACCTTATTATGATTTTAGGCAGCCTCTCTGCTAATGGGTAGGTTTGTGTTCCTTTCTTGCTAGTTGTTTGGCATAGGGTGTCCAGCACTGTAGCTTGCTGGTTGTTGAGTGGAGCTGGGTCTTAGTGTTGAGTTGGAGATCTCTGGGAGAGCTTTCATCATTTGATATTACATGGACCTGGGAAATCTCTGGTGGACCAATGTCCTGAACTTGGCTCTCCCACCTCAGAGGCACAGGCCTGACACCTGGCCAGAACATGAAGACCCTGTCAGCCACATGGCTCAGAAAAAAAGGGAGAAAAAAAGAAAGACAGAAAGAAAAAAAGAATGTTATTAAAATAAAAAATAAAAAATAGTTATTAAAAATAAACAAATTAAAAAGTAATAAAAAAAAGAAAAAAAAAGAAGAGAGCAACCAAATCAGGAAACAAACCCACCAATGATAACAAGCACTAAAAACTATATTAAAACAAAAAAAACCAAAAAAAAAAAAAAACGGTCAGACAGAACCCTAGGACAAATGGTAAAAGCAAAGCTATACAGACAAAATCACACACAGAAGCATACACATACACACTCACAAAAAGAGAAAAAGGGAAAAAAATATATATATCATTGCTCTCAAAGTCCACCTCCTCAATTTGGGATGATTCATTGTCTATTCAAGTGTTCCACAGATGCAGGGTGCATCAAGTTGATTGTGGAGATTTAATCCGCTGCTCTTGAGGCTGCTGGGAGAGATTTCCCTTTCTCTTCTTTGTTTGCACAGCTCCTGGGGTTCAGCTTTGGATTTGGCCCCGCCTTTGCTTGTAAGTCACCTGAGGGCGTCTGTTCCCGCTCAGACAGGACAGGGTTAAAGGAGCAGCTGTTTCGGGGGCTCTGGCTCACTCAGGCCCGGGGGAGGGAGGGGTATGGATGCGGGGCGAGCCTGCGGCGGCAGAAGCCGGCGCGACGTTGCACCAGCCTGAGGTGCACCAGTGCGTTCTCCCGGGGAAGTTGTCCCTGGATCACGGGACACGGACAGTGGTGGGCTGCACAGGCTCCCGGGAGGGGGGCGTGGACAGTGACCTGTGCTTGCACACAGGCCTCTTGGTGGCGGCAGCAGCAGCCTTAGCGTCTCATCCCCGTCTCTGGGGCCTGCGCTGATAGCCGCGGCTCGCGCCTGTCTCTGGAGCTCCTTTAAATAGCGCTTTGAATCCCCTCTCCTCGCGCACCAGGAAACAAAGAGGGAAGAAAAAGTCTCTTGTCTCTTCGGCAGGTCCAGACTTCGACTCCCTCCCGGCTAGCCGTGGTGCACTAGCCCCCTTCAGGCTGTGTTCACGCTGCCAACCCCAGTCCTCTCCCTGGGATCCAACTGAAGCCCGAGCCTCAGCTCCCAGCCCCTCCCGCCCCTGCGGCCGAGCAGACAAGCCTCTCGGGCTGGTGAGTGCCGGTCGGCACCGATCCTCCGTGCGGGAATCTCTCCGCTTTGCCCTCCGCACCCCTGTTGCTGCGCTGTCCTCCGTGGCTCCGAAGTTTACCCCCCACCTCCTGTCTCTGCCTGGGAAGGGGCTTCCTAGTGTGTGGAATCCTTTCCTCCTTCACAGCTCCCTCCCAGAGGTGCAGGTCCTGTCCCTATTCTTTTATCTCTGTTTTTCCTTTTTTCTTTTGTCCTACCCAGGTACGTGGGGAGTTTCTTGCCTTTTGGGAGGTCTGAGGTCTTCTGCCAGCGTTCAGTAAGTGTTCTGTAGGAGTTGTTCCACAGGTAGATGTATTTCTGATATATTTGTGGGGAGGAAGGTGATCTCTGTGTCTTACTCTTCTGCCATCTTGAAGGTCTCCCCAGATATACCTTTTAAAATAAGGATTTTGTGATTTATTTGGTTTAATGCTTCGTTTTATTTTAGCCACACTTTGATACATTTCATGAAGTATAGCGGCAGAATGAAAGCCAGTTTTAAAAGGCAAATTTTCAAAACAGCTTTCTTAAATAATTCACATACATTTAAATTTAAAGTGTACAGTTCACCTTTTTTAAAGCATATTCACAGAATTGAACAAACAGCACCACAATTTAACTTTAGAACATTTTCATCACCCCCAGAAGAAATCCTATATCCATTAGCAATCCTCTCCATTCCTGCCCATCCCCTCCCCGCAGCCTGAGGCAACTGCTAATGAACTTTCTCTCTGTATAGATTTGTCTGTTCTAGACATTTCACACAAATGGACTCATACAGTATGTGGTATTTTATGACTGGCTCTGGTTTCTTTCACTTAGCATAACACTTTCAAGTTTCATTCATTTTATGACATGTAAATACGTCATTCCCTTCTGTGGCTAAATAATATTCTATTGTGTGCATATACCACTTTTTATTTATACATTCGTCAGTTGATGAGTATCTGGATGGTTTCCACTCTTTGGCTATTATGAATAATGCTGCTATGAACATTTGTGGATGAGTTTTTGGGTGGCATATGTTTTCATTTCTCTTGGGTATATACCTAAAAGTGGAATTGCTGGATCACATGGTAACTGTATGTTTAATATTTTGAGAAACTGCCAGACTGTTTTCCAAAGTGACTGTGCTATTTTACAATCTCACCAGCAGTGTATGGAGGTCCCAATTTTTCCCCATCTTGTAAAAGGCAAATTTTACAATTTTAACTGGTAAACATACAATTATTTATTGAGAATCTCCTAGGTGAAAGGTCCTGTTTGAGGTGCTGTAATTTTAAAAATTCTATCAATTCATTTGTGGAAAAACTTAGAACTTTTTTTAAGGGGATTCCTTCCTGAAGGGGACTATATCAGTCAGTGACCAGTGAGGAGACAGAAATGACACCAGTAATTTGAACAGGGAAAATATCATATAAATAATTACTAACTAGTAAAATATAATTAACTGCAAAAGGGGTAAATTAAATGCTAAAGAACACAGGAACAGTAAATGTAGGAAGAAGCTCTGACATGTAGGGCTGAGAAAGAGTACTACTCAAGGAAGGAATAAACTTGGGAGGGCATCACCTTCCACTCGAGGCTGAGATCCAGACCTTGTTGGAGGGGGAGAGGCTGTGGTCCACTGGATGGCAAAGTTTCTTGAGGTGCCATGAGCCAGGGCTGGCAAGCAGTGAACTGGGAAAGTGTCTACTAGGACCTGGCAAAACCTGCAGGAAGGTGGGTTCCTCTGGATCTTCCACATACTGCTGGCAAGCAAGCTGCCTACCGGGCTGATAGAGAAACTCAGTGAAAAGCCCTCACTCGAGGGTGATGCCACTGGGTCTCCCACATACCACTGATGGCATGCCACAGGAACAGGAAGGTCCAGGAAGGATGAAGAAGGACCATGCCTTCCTCTGCTATACCTTGCAGTATCCCTCCTGCACTCTACCGACAAAACATAAAATGGCACCAGCTGGCAAAGGAAAAGTGTTTACAAAGTCCAGATTAGGGCAAAGCAGAGTGGATTTGGAGTTGAGAGGCAATAAACCAGTAAGTGGCAGTCACCTCCTTTGACTACTTACTTTCGCATGCATCCTTTTAAACATATTTGAACTTTTGTACCACACAAAGCCAACTCTTTTCTTCATAGAAGTGCAGAGGTTCTCACCCTTTCCCCCATGAGGAGACACACAGTTTCAGCAGTCATTTATATAGCCCACTGGTGATGTTACTTACTCTCCAAATTTAGTCCCAGCCCCACTGAGTATTCTCTTATCTAAAGGCTAAGTTGCAGAATTTACATTCAACAACTTCTATGTAAAATAATGAAGGGAAGAAAGAGAGAAAAAAAGAAAATGGTTAATATATACAAATGTACTCATACATGTAACATACAAAGAGAAAATATGTAAAACTGCAGTTCTCATTTCTGTAATTGATAAAGAGTCCGTAATTGATAGCTATGACTTCCTCCTTCTTCTCCTGTCTATTCTATGTACCATTGCCCTTAGATGGTCAGGGCTCTCTTCCTGATGGGGTGATCCAAAGCTTCATTTCCAAGGGTCTGAGTTCTCAATAATCCTGCCTTTTAAAAGTTTTGATTCCTATGGTTTTTTATTAAGTGCTGCTGTTGGTGCCCCCAGAAGATCCCCTGCCTTCCACAGTCCTCCTTGACCCCCTTGTGGAACAGCACCCCAAATTCCCCTTGGTAACCAGGACCAACCACTCCAGCCAATAGAGTTGCCCCTTTCTCTGTCTGTTGGTTCAGTAGCATAAAGAGTGCAAAATGGCTTCGTGGCATTCTCATCCTATGAGTTGATGGAACCATTTTACATCCCTTGGTGGAAGTCTTGCCTCCTGAGAACTTAGAACCCCAAGTCAGCCAGCAGTGGTCAAAGTTGCTGGGAAGGGAGGCAAAATTTTTGCAAATAGCTTTTTATTTATATAGTGAGAATAGCCACTTTTATTTCCGCACTTGTATTGTATTGTAGATACATGTATTCTGGTTATGAGGGAGATAGCACCGTTTAAGATCTCTGATTCAAGGCATACACTTTATTGTATAAAAGAGAACCCCATCCTCTCAGAGTCTTGTCTCTCAATTGGTGGTATAACTGAGTCTTCAGTAAGCCATTCAACATTTCAATCAGCCCAGTTGCTTCTGGGGTATGGGATATGTAATAAAATCTGTTAATTAGTTGGGCGTAAGTGCATTTGCTGTGAATCAGTCCCTTGATCAGAAACACTGCTGTGTGGAATATCATACACAGCAAATGCTTTTCTCTGGGCTTCAAGGAGAATTCGAAGTACATAGGTCAGATTTATGTAGGTCAGTACATAGGTGGTTCTGACGGAAGCATTATGGGCAGAAAGACTAATCCGTATCCAGACTATATGTCCAGTATGGTGGAGACAAATCTCCATTCCCTCCACAAGGCAAGAGGCCCAACATAATCAAACTGCTACTGGGTGGCTGTCTGGGTCCCCCTGGTAAAGGGCGCCATGTCAGGGGCTCAGTGTTGGTCTCTGCTGTTGGCTAATTAGAAAATCAGCAGCAGTAGTAGCCAGGTCAGCCTTAGTGAGGAGAAATTGATGTTGAGCCTATGCAGAGTCTCTATCCCTGACATTGTGATCATTTTGAGTATCATTGGGGTAGCTGGGGAAAGGGTCTGACTGACATCAGAAAGCATGATTTTAAAGAGCCTCTTCTGTAGTGGATGCCTTTGGATAATAAGCATTCATGTGCAACCCAAATGTCTTCATACTGTGCTCATTCTGAGAAGTCTATTCACATACCTTTTCTCATTTTTTTGTTGAAACTCAAGAGAGGTATTTGGTCACCAGACCTAGAGATATTTTCCTATTACTGTTTTCAGATCAACATTAGATCCCTGGCACCTTTTATGTTTATCTCAGACACTTGGATGGCCTTGGTTCTCATTTTCCTAGCTTTAAGGGCTTAGTTCTTACACTCCCCCCCTGCCCCCTCCCAGAAATCACTTCCAGGAAATCTCATAGGCCTTGTCTGCTTTCTGCCTCAATTTACCCCTAATGAACAAAGAGCTAACATTCTGCTTGTAAGGGGAGAATATAATAAAAAATGAACAAAATGGGGCTTCCCTGGTGGCGCAGTGGTTGAGAGTCCGCCTGCTGATGCAGGGGACACGGGTTCGTCCCCCGGTCCGGGAAGATCCCACATGCCGCAGAGCAGCTAGGCCCGTGAGCCATGGCCGCTGAGCCTGTGCGTCCAGAGCCTGTGCTCCGCAACGGGAGAGGCCACAACAGTGAGAGGCCCGCATACCGCAAAAAAAAAAAAAAGAACAAAATGTAATATCTCACAACTCTTTTCTCACCTTTTAATAACTATTGAGAAATTCTAAAAATAGCTGCCTAGTTGAAAGTTCAGTAAGTAATTATAGCAATTATAAATTTTTATTTATTATGTAAGATAATGCATATATTATAAATGTCATTATCTGTGGTATAAATATACATTGTAACCACCTCCTTTTAAGCATTTTCTCTCGAACTTTCAACATTTGAATTGGATTCAGAATACAGAATACAGAACAAACACATCTCTTAAAAGTGTCATGCTAGATTTCTTTCTCGCCTCCATGGAAAAAGTAAACACAACATAAAACACCAAGTAAACTTTAGAGATTAAGAATGTGCTTTATGTAATTTATGCTAAAATAATTCCTCAGTTATATAAACCTGTAGATTAAAAACAAGTTATAGTCATTTGGAGATTGCAGCAGAACAATTGGCAGATTAAAGGATTTATACACAAAGGTGAAGTCTTCTTGAAACAACCAGAGTCTTCTTGCAAGTTGAACTCCCAGAGCAATTTATTTCAAAAATCTTGAAATGTCATGCAGGAAGATATTCAGGATATGCAAAATTATTCAATCTGCTTTGATTATGTTGAGTTGGAGGACAGGTCAAGAGTGCAACAAAAGCTAAAACAGGAGGAAATGAAGTGAGCTTATTGTGAACATGGCCTTTTCCCGTTTAAAAAAAGAGGATAGTTTATGTTATTTTGAGGATTGTGAAGTGGGAGAAGCAGATCAGCCTTTCATGTTGCCGAAATAGAATTTTCCTGGCCGGCCCCACTATCCCTCATTACTTGCCCCCAGTTCTTTAAGAAGAAAAGAAATACCCTTCCTACATTTCTTCTGGAATAATTTCATAGTTGTATTTGCCAAATATTTAAACACAATTGTGATAAGCAGTGCAAATACCTTGCTCTGTGGTGGCATGAAATGATTGAGAAAATAACTGTTTTTTCTAATGTTTGTTTGTTCTCCATCTTTATTCTCCATCCCTACTAGTTGAGGGTAGCTGGAGGGAGGGTTCTGTGTGGACGTCTGAGTTCCCCTTTCTCCAGGGGAGAGTTAAGAGGCTTTTGCTGCATTGACTTATGCTCCTGGAGCTGTTGCACTGGACACATGCTGAGGGAGCACTGGGAAGCTGAAGGTGGGAGGTTGAACCACAGAGGATGCTGGAATGCTGAGACCCCTGGTGGTCCTGAGAGACACTGGCTTTCAGAGTCAGGGCAAAGACTTCAATAGTGGGGTGGATCCTGTGAATAACAGAGTCGTCTATCATGAAATGAGCCAGTTGGGTGGGACAATATACTTCAAGATTCCACAACCAAGGCAGACAGAGGACCAGACCAGAGACTCTTCCCTAAGTGGATTACAAAAGCCCCAGTGTTCTTATGTTGGTGGGTGGGGTATATGGTGGTCTAAAAATGACTGAGATTGGATTTCCTGTCAATCCTAGTGTGAGAAGACTCATCCAGTTAGAATTAGATTTGGAAAAGTAAAGAAGCATGACATTTCATGGACCTGGGGGTTGTGGAACAAACCTATACCCATTACATTTGTTTCAAAAGCATAAGCAGTAGATCCTGCCTTCTCGCTTTATCTACTCTCCACATATAGCCAAGGTAAGACCATTTCAGGTTTCCTCTTGGGCCAGAAGATTAATTCTATAAAGAGCAGAGGGATGTCAATGACTTGAAACAAGTAACGTTTACTAACTATTTTGTTAGCCTGGTAGGTGCTATCTACTAGGTACTATGAATATGAGGAAAAATATGTGATATCTGCCATTGAGGAAGCATACTTAAACGTTAAATCTATAAAGTGTTAATGACATCAATAAAAGGTCTGTAAAATGGATGTGGCCAGGGCTGGGGCCGGGAGGTCCATCTCAGAAAGCAGTGCAAAATAATGAGTCTTCAGTCATGTTTCATGGGGAGGAAGGGACATATTTAGGCCCAAGGAATTGGGAGGGAATGGATAGAAATCTTATTTCTGCTCATCTGCAATGTCAGTTTCCCCATTATAAATCCTGTTCATATAAAATGCAGTTTACCTCCTAGAGGGGTGGGATAGGGAGGGTGGGAGGGAGATGCAAGAGGGAAGAGATATGGGGACATATGTATATGTATAGTTGATTCACTTTGTTATAAAGCAGAAACTAACACACCATTGTAAAGCAATTATACTCTAATAAAGATGTTAAAATATATATATAACATGCAGTTTAGTACACGAGGAATCAGCAGGATTGTTTATTATGAAGATCTGGAGACTTAGATACAGATGGGGTTGATATTCTGAAGCTCACAGAATTTGCTAACATAGTACTTAGGAAAAAAATAGAAGATCATAACTTGAAGAAAAAATATAAATTATCCTAGGAAGAAAGGGAAATCAGAACTCTTGAGGGCTCCCTTGGAGAAAATCAGATCTGTAGTTCTAACCCAGAATCAAATGATATTGGTTGAGAGTGTTAATGTGCTCTGTGCTAGAGAAATAAATGAATGTCAGTCTTTCCAAGGAAGATGGTAGGCAATAATCCTCTAATTATCTTCAACTAGAAAAAATAAATTCAACAATCCACACTATTCAGCAACCCACACTCTTCTTCAAGCCACTAACTCAAACCTTTTTCTCCCTCCTTTAGGTTTAAATGATAAACTTCTAAAAGCGGCAAAGAGATATTTCTCTGAAAGTTTTGCTAATGAATGGATTCCTTCTGATAGAAGTCCAAGCAGGAGCACAGATAATGAGAGAAACTTAATGGACAAGATGTAAAAAAGAGACTACAGTGTTTAAGAATTATGTGGAAATAGTATCTTGGTGTCATTTTAACACCAAGAGACCAAGAGCAGTACAGCAGGGGGCTCCGTGCAATGCATTCCTCAGCAGAACATAGAATCCTGTAAAGCCTAGGGATGAACGCAGAGAAGAACCCTGCCCACTGTTGGGAGAGCCTGGTCTGGTCCTCGGGCTGCACTCACCACTGTGAGTCCTTGGACAAATCATTTACCTTTCTGGGCCTTCACTCCCTCATCTAGAACTGAGGACAGTGGATTAGGCCCTTCTTCAGGTCCTAAGATTTTTAAGGCTCAAGAGCAGTCATATATATTAATATGGTACCAGGTAGCCTTTGTCCTACATGGAGTTGCAGGTATGATTTATGCATATTTGTCTCCAGTCCAGAGGTTTGCATATTCACTAAGGAAGAATCAGTTAAGGGCCAAACAGGGGAATTGGAAGGATTCAGAGCTATAGGATCTACTCTTCGTTACAAGGCAACTCTTCACCAGAAGATAGAGAAGCTTATCTAAAAACTGCCATCTGGTGTTTGCATGGGTGTAGGGTGCTGGAGAGAAGAGGATGGCCCAGGAGATCAGGTGAGGGGGTTGCTATGATACCTGAACCAATCAAAGAGCCTAGAGGCATGAGTGATGACTCCTTCTTTCATGTGGCCATGATTTTCTCTAGTTCTTCAAAAGCCATAAGTTGGATCATTTTTTTTCCTGTGAAAAAAGAAAATTAAGTGAAAATGCTTCACAGAATATAACGGCAACACACATCTCAGGATTAATTACTATTTTCAGAAAACAGATGGAAAGAGACCTTGCCCGAATAAAGGACTGAAGATCCACATATTCCAGGAGAAAAGAGGCTGTTATTCTGTCATAGCTGCATACACAGTTTTGCTATAAAGTTAACAGAAAATTCAAGCCTTTCAAAAATAGAACGCATGGGCATGGCTGTGAGGTCATACATGAGCAAAATCTGAGTTTCTGTTCCAGCTAAGTTGCCCCTACTGAGGTCAAAGGAGAACCAAGAGGGAATGGTAGGCTGAAAGCCAAATGATTGAAAGGTGAAGATTTTCAAGAAGAGAGTGATCAGCCGTGTCACATGCTGCTGACACGACTGGGGAGTGACCACTGGATTGAGCAAGATGGGGGACATTGTGACCTTGATGCAACTTTTTCTCTGGTTACAGTGGATTCTAAAGAGAACAGGCTGAGGAGTAGAAACACCAAGTGAAGATAACTCTTTGAAGATTTGTTGACCATTTGTTATTGTACCAAGTGAGGTGTGAAGGAGAGTTTTATAACCAGATAAAAGCCTTCTTTGAGCTCAGGATGTAATTGCTTTTGAAGCCATGGAGAGTCAAGGTCACTTGTGATATAATCATTCAGGAAAGTGGTTTCTTAGAAAATTTATACTTTCTTCAAAGGCAGTCAGTTTCTCTCATTTGAGTGTCTCTCCTTTTTAACAGAATGCATTCTGGACTACAATGCAAAGCAACCTAGTGAAAATTCCTTCCCCTATGAACTTGAGCTTTGCACATATTGAGTATACTTACAAGTGCTGGGTGGCTTGATTTGGTGCTGAGCAGGATCCCACAAAGAGAGCAATTCAGACTTATAACCTCTCCTCCCTTGACTTTCTACCATTAATTTTTTGAGAGTTTCATGGAGTGTCTGGTAACAGCTCTGGCCCCCCCTTGCCACGTGGTGACCCTTGTCTTGGAACAAATTGGCTCACCGGGCAGGGGTGGTGGGCAGGAGGGATGAAATCATTGTTTTGCTTTGGTGTCCGTTTTTCTCAAGAGAACTTTCACCGCCAGGGAGTCTATATTTTTAGAATTAGCACGTTCTGTTTCAGTGTTGTGAACATTTATTTTAAACCTACTATATTTAGTGAAGGTTTAATTATCCAAGTAGGGAAACTAGTTGCAAGCTGTCACCTTTCATTCCTTGCTCATCAAAACAACCCCCTGAGAATGGCAATTTCAGCTACACCTGTTGAGAGCAGCAGACAAGAAAAATTCCATTGCTGGAGTTCAGTGTGAGCAGCAGGGAAAGCCACTCTGGTTCCTCCCACTCCTGTTGTAGCCCCTCCGCTCTCACTGGGACCCACTTTCTGCAACACCCCCTCTGTGGGCTGGGCTGGTGGTACTGGGTGTCAGCTCCAGGGCGTGGGAAGTATATTCCCTTCCTACACAGAGACAGAGATTGGACTATCCAAAGTACCACTCAGGTAACAGAATCTGTTTGTGCCATTTACAAGTATGTGAGATGTTAGGGAACTATGCTCTGAATGATGAGATTCTTGGATTTTTCAGGGATGCCGTTTATTCCTTGGTTTTACTCACTCACTTCTTCTGGCAGGGTCTGCTCCAAAGCTATGCCTGGGATTGAAATTGGGCCAGTCAGAGGGCTGGATTGAGGAGTTCCAGGCTGAGGCAGGCATGGATGAGTTAGATTCAGGGAGGATGCTGGTGGGAGAATGGGAAGGTACCAACTGTAATGAAAAATGCTCTGAGACACAAATATAATATTTTGCACATTCATTTACTCATTCAGCAAATATTTATTGACTGATTGGTGGAGAGCCATGGAGCCTGGCACTACTGGGGAAGGGTAGAGATGAATAGAAAAAATTATGCTAACAAATGTATAATTACAGAGTGAGAGCTCAGAAGAAAAGGAACATATTATGAGTGTGTAACAAAGAAAACTGGTGACTGGGTCAGAGGAGGGAAGTGTTGCTTGAGCTGAGAGCTACAGTGGTGCTTCCCAAGTTTCTGTGCATATGAATCTCCTGGGGATCTTTTTAAAGTGCAGAGTCCTGTTTTAGGTGTGGGGTCTGAGGTAGGGCCTGAGATGCTGCATCTCTAATGAGCTCCCATGTGATGCTGATGCTGCTGATCCATGGACCACATTTCACGTACCAAGGATTCTAAAGGGTGAGGATAAGGCAAAGCAGTGGGGTCTGGGGAGAAATAAGTTTCACAGGGAGGGCCCAGCATATACATAGTCTGCACATTGGTCTTCTAATCCCCTTCAGAGGCACTGAGGCACTGGTAAAGAAGCTGTTCCACTCTCTTCCATGACCGGTTCTCAGGATGTGTGTTCACCTGCCAGGACATTTTTCCCCTTAAAGGCTGCTCTTTATGTTTACTTTAAACTTCATTTTATCTTTTGTAAATAGTGGGGCTTCTGTTTAAAAGAGCAGCTATCTTCAATAAGTGGTGCTGGGAAAACTGGACAGCTACATGTAAAAGAATGAAATTAGAACACTCCCTAACACCATACACAAAAGTAAACTCAAAATGTATTAAAGACCTAAATGTAAGACCAGACACTATAAAACTATTAGAGAAAAACATAGGCAGAACACTGTATGACATATATCACAGAAAGATCCTTTTTGACCCACCTCCTAGAGAAATGGAAATAAAAACAAAAATAAACAAATGGGACCTAATGAAACTTCAAAGCTTTTGCACAGCAAAGGAACCCATAAGACGAAAAGATAACCCTCAGAATGGGAGAAAATATTTGCAAATTAAGCAAATGACAAAGGATTAATCTCCAAAATTTACAAGCAGCTCCTGCAGCTCAATATCAAAAAAACAAACAACCCAATCCAAAAATGGACAGAAGACCTAAATAGACATTTCTCCAAAGAAGATATACAGATTGCCAACAAACATATGAAAGGATGCTCAACATCACTAATCATTAGAGAAATGCAAATCAAAACTACAATGAGATATCATATCACACTGGTCAGAATGGCCATCATCAAAATATCTTCTAACAATATATGCTGGAGAAGGTGTGGAGAAAAGGGAACCCTCTTGTACTGTTGGTGGGAATGTAAATTGATGCAGCCACTATGGAGAACAGTATGGAGGTTCCTTAAAAAACTAAAAATAGAACTGCCATATGACCCAGCAATCCCACTACTGGGCATATATCCTGAGAAAACCATAATTCCAAAAGAATCATGTACCACAATGTTCATTGAAGCTGTATTTACAATAGCCAGGACATGGAAGCAACCTAAGTGTCCATCGACAGATGAATGTATAAAGATGTAGCACATATACACAATGGAATATTACTCAACCATAAAAAGAAATGAAATTGAATTATTTGTAGTGAGGTAGATGGACCTAGAGTCTGTCATGCAGAGTGAAGTAAGTCAGAAAGAGAAAAACAAATACCATATACTAACACATATTTATGGAATCTTAAAAAAAAAGGTTCTGAAGAACCTAGGGGCAGGACAGGAATAAAGATGCAGACATAGAGAATGGACTTGAGGACACAGGGAGGGGGAAGGGTAAGCTGGGACAAAGTGAGAGTGTGGCATGGACATATATACACTACCAAATGTAAAATAGATAGCTATTGGGAAGAAGCTGCAAAGCACACAGAGATCAGCTAAGTGCTTTGTGACCACCTAGAGGGGTGGGATAGGGAGGGTGGAAGGGAGATGCAAGAGGGAGGAGATATGGGGATATATGTATATGTATAGCTGATTCACTTTGTCATAGAGCAGAAATTAACAAACCATTGTAAAGCAATTATACTCCAATAAAGACGTTAAAAAAGGGGCATTTTCCAAGTGAGTTGAAAATCATACTGTTATTCAAATATTCAATAAATATGTATTGAGTTCATACTAAAAAATAAAAATAAAAAATAAAAGCACAGGCTAAAGATATTTCTTCCACCCTTCTTCTTAGAATTTTCCAGAAAAAAAGGAAGATAGAAATATGAATTTACCTTTGATAAAACTTGAAGACTAACCCCCAAAAAATAATATATGGGGAGTGCTGCCAATGCAGTAAAGGTCAAACGTGGACACAGAAAGACTCCCATAGCAGGTGTTTGAGGATATAGATCTTAGACAAAGCAGGCAGGAAATTATTTTCTTAAGTAGATGGCACTCTGAGGAGCAAAACCAATTATCCCTTCTTTGAAATCACAGGAATAGTTTCTACATATAAGGTGGGTGGGTGGCTGGATCCCTAGACCCTGTTTCATCCCATAGAGAAATGAAGAAAGCAGAGCTAAATTAAAAAACAAACAAACATGTAGAAATGCCACCTTTGGTCTGTCTCCTGATGAGGCAGGGTAGAGGAGAGGTTGAATTGTGTTCTTCTCTGAAGCTGCCAATATTTGTTGGCTGGAGAGAGGTAAAAGCTAAAAGAAGTCACATATACAGCTTTGTCATAATGAGTTTCTTCCCAAACCATTGAGAATTCCTGCTAGCCTGGAACTGCTCATCCTTTCCCCAAAAGGTACCACCTTTAAAATCTGGAAAGTATGCACTTAATATAAAGGCAACCAGCACAGTCTCCATACAAGATAGTATAAGACAAAAGGAGGGAGGGGACAGGGGATCTATATGGCAGAAAAAAAATCCTCACAATAACAAGTGACCACCAAGATGTTGGAAATTATGACTAAATAAATGGCTAATAGAACTTAATGAAACAATGAACAGGCTCAAAGCAGAGCAATTGATAGCTCAGGGAAAATCATAGGGGCACCACAGAAGGAGATAAAACAAGAACTTCTAGAGCTCAGGAGGGAAGCAGAAGAGAAAAATAAAGCCATCATGGAAATTCAGGCACATTGGAATAAACACAAAAGAGAATAAACACTGCTGACACCAGTGAAGATGAGTTGGACAGGATAAAGAAAAGCAAGAAAAATAAATAAGAAACGAAGAAAGTTAGAATGGATTAGAGAGAATATGGAAGACAAAAGAATCGCAATATATACCTCATTTGTATCCTCTAAGAATTAGCCTGGAGATATTATTCAGTACAATGCTTTGGAAAATAAAATAAGACTTAAATCTACAAATGGAAAGGGCACAGTGTGGCCCAGGAAAAACTAATACAGAATGATCAACATTGGCACATATCCAAGTAAATTTATGAACCCTCAAAGACAAAGAAAAATTCTTCTATCATCCAGGCAAAAATCAAACTATTACAAGGGGGGAAAATCAAGCTGGTGTTATAGCAAAACAGACTACATAGGAATATCAAAAGCAAGAGAAAGGATCATAACCTAAAATGTGAGTAGCAAGTTTTGACCAAACATATGACCATAACCATAAATTGTCTAACTCAGCTATTAAAAGAGACTCTCAAATTGATAAAGAGTGAAATCCAATTATGTGTAATAATAAAATAATAATGATAAGATATAATAATAAGATGTACCTAAAACAGTGAAGTCCAGAAAGGCTGAAGATAAAGAGTTGGGCAAAAACATTGCTATAGGCTGAATTGTATGCCACCCAAATTCATATGTTGAATCCCTAACCCCACCATGTGATTGTATACTGGGGACCATTAGGAGGTGATTAAGATTAAATAAGGTCATAAGGGTGGGGCCCTGATCTGATAGAGCTGGTGTGCTTATTTATAAGAAGAGGAAGACACACCAGAGCTTTCTCTTTGCCACATGAAGACACAGTGAGAAGGCAGCAGTGTGCAGACAAGGAAGCGAACTCTCACCAGAACCTGACCATGCTGGCACCTTGATCTTGGAATTTCCAGATTTCAGAACTGTGAGCCACCCAGTTATGGTATTTTGTTAGAGAAGCCCAAGCTAACAAAAAGGGAGAGGGAGAGGGAGAAGGAATAGGAGAGGGCAAAAGCAGCAATCATAACTGTATGGTTGTATTCAAAACAAAGAGCATTGCATTAGATGAAAATGGCTCTTGATGATAATAAAGGATGTAACTCATGATGTAATTTAATGTGATGAATAAATTATCATGGAAAATATAGTGCCAAAGTTACAGGAAACAGGAATAGACAGAAATGTTTTAATAATAGGAAACTTTAATTCTTATCTCTTAACTACTGACAATAAAATAGAAAAAACAAGTAAGGATATGGACTGCCTGACAATCATTATGATAGCTCTTAGATATACATCAAGCAATATATTCTGAAAACATATACTTTCAAGTATCAGTGGAGATGTCACAAAAATTAACTGTGTAATAAACCACAAAGAAAATGGCAATAAATTTTCCCAAATAGAAATAGACAATATTCTCTGATGACAAAATTGTGAAAATTGTCATCAGATATTACTAATAAAAATAGAAAGCTTCCTTACCTCCTGGAAATTAAAGAACACAAATGCTTCTTGAAACTGAAATTGCAGAATATTTAGAAAACAACAAAAATTAAAATGACATATTGGAGGCTATGAGATCTTGCTGAAGCAGTGCTTAGAGGATAATTTGTAGCATTAAATACTTATAATTAAGAATTAAATTAAGTGACAAGCATACAATACAGAATTTATAAAATAAAATAAGTTAAAGAAAAAAGCTATAGAGTAAAACATTAACAAAGATTAAAGCAGAAATTAATGAGTTTGAAGAATTTTTAAAATGGCAAAACTAAGTCTATGAATTGTGTCTGCTATACTCATTTTTTTGAAATGAGCTTTGCACTGTGGTAAAGTATATATAACACACATTTGCCATTTTAAAATGTACAATTCAGTGGCATTAATTATATTTACCATGTTATATAATCATCATCACTATTTCAAAACTTTTTCATCACCCTAAACAAAATCTCTGTGCCCATTAGGCAATAACTCCCCATTCTCCCCTCTCTCCAGGCCCTGGTAACCTCAAATTTACTTTTTGTTTGTATCAATTTGCAGATTCTAGATATTTCATATAAGTGGAATCATACAATATTTTTCCCTTTTTGTCTGGCTTATTTCACTGAGTGTAATGTTTTCAAATTTCAGCCATATTGTAACGTGTCTGAACCTCTTTCCTTTTTGTGTCTGAATAATACTCCTTGTATTGCATATATCACCTTTTGTTTATTTATTCATCTGTTGGTGGGCACTTGGATTGCTTCCACCTTCTGGCTATTGTGAAAAATGGTGCAACATTTGTTTTTGAAAGGGAGAAAGCAGAAATAGATTTAAAAAAGTAAAGAGTAGAGAAATAATCACAGATAAATTAACAGATTATAGGAGACTTATCTGCTCAACCATATACAAATAAATTTAAAAACCTGGATAAAATATGTAATTTCTAGAAACCTGTATAAACTATAGAAATTTCTAGAAAATGCATTTCTAAGACTGGCCCGAGTAGAGTCTGAATATCTAAAGAGATCAATTATACTCCGAAACGTAGGAAAGTTTTCAAAAGGCTGCCCTTCTCCCCAGCTACCAGCTGTCGATGTTTTCACAGGTGAACTCTTTTTAACCTTAATCAATCACCCCATTGCTTTTTAAAACTCTTCTAGAAAAAGAAGAAAAGCCTCTGGTTTCTTTCATGAAGTAAAGATTCTGTTGGTGCCAAAGTCCGCCATGGAACATCAACAATAAAACGAAAGAAAACCACAGACCAGTGCCTCTTGTGACTATCAATGCAAAAGTCTTCAATAGAATATTAGCAAACAGAATCCGGGGTGTCAGTAAAAGAAAACATGACCAAGTGAGGTTCATTTTAGGAAGGAAGGGATAGTTTAGTATTAGGAAACCCATTAACACAATTCACCATACTAATATATTAAAACATGGGTCCTCACACCCTTGGTTGCTGAAAATGTTTGTTGTAATAGTAAAACTCATGATTGATATGGAAAAACACCTCATGAAACAGAACTAAATTCCTATTGCCTTAATATAACAGATTTATCTTACCTCAAAAGTCAGCTCATGCTGACTTTTGAGGTAAGATAAACAGTGGAAGCACAATGTTCATCACATTAGTGAACATTAATCTTGAGGTACTAACCAGCTTCACTTAGATAAGAGAAAGAGAGAAATATGAGATGTATAAATGGGAAAAGAGGAGGTAAAATAATCATATTTGCAAATAATATGACTGTGCCGAGAAAACAAGGAAATTAACTGAAAGATCAGTTAATAAAACAGCCACCAATAATCAACAATAAGAGAATTGAATAGTGTGGCTTGATACAAAAATCAATGGTCTTTATATATATAAACAACAACAATTGGCACCAAGATACATGGAAGAAAGGACCACATGTCCAGAGAAGCTGATTCTAAAGTTTACATGGAAAAATAAACAGCAAGGATAGCCAGGAAAAGTCCTGAATCAGAAAAGTAACGAGAAGCATGAATGCTCTGATGAGCACATAATATAAGGCTAAAATGATTAAAGCATTCTGGTACTGGGTCATAGATAACCACATCCATGGAACAGAGGAGAAAGTTCATTTCTTTCTGTAGATCACAATAAAAAATTTGAAAACTACCCTTCTACATATGTGATATATACATTTTCCATAAAAGTGCATGTACGTCTGTACTTGTATACACACAGAACAGCTTTGGACGTATATTTAAGAAACTGCAACAGTAGTTAAATGGCTGGGAGATAAGAGTTGGGGAGGATATTTCACCATTTTCTTTTATAACTTTTGAATTTTGTAACATCTACGCTATTATCTCTTCACAAAATAACTCATCTTTTCCCCAAGTCCAACATAGGATATGAATAAGGTAAAAAAATACTATCGATGAGTATGGAATGATTTGCTCAGATCACTCCCATAAGGGTTTTTTAATTTATTTTATTTATTTATTTTTGGCTGCATTGTGTCTTTGCTGTGCGCAGGCTTTCTCTAGTCGTGGCAAGTGGGGGCTACTCTTTTGTTGCAGCTGTGTGGGCTTCTCATTGCAGTGGCTTTGCTTGTTGTGGAGCATGGGGTCTAGGCGTTTGGGCTTCAGTAGTTGTGACTTGCGGGCTCTAGAGCACAGGCTCAGTAGTTGAGGCGCATGGGCTTAGTTGTTCCATGGCATGTGGGATCTTCCAGGACCAGGGCTCGAACCTGTGTCCCCTACATTGGCAGGCAGATTCTTAACCACAGCGCCACCAGGGAAGTCCCCCATAAGGGCTTTGAATACTTACCTGCCTGTGTCTGAAAGCTTCCCAGACCTAAATTCCCCAAGAGAGACTTCAGAGAGTCATACCGGAGTGAACACATTGACATAAGATTTTCATCATTTTCCAAGTTTTTCCCGCTCTGGGCTTTCCTCCTTTCAGCCTCCAGTGGGAGGCCAGGAGGTGGCTTGGACGTAGGGGCTTAATGATTATCCCATCAGCTCCGCTCAGCTGATGCTGATAAATGCAAACAGCTGCCAGATAATACGCAATGCACGTGATAGCCGTGTGCTTGCAAAGCAGGTTTCAGCAAAGCCCCCCAGGTTCCTCTTTGTGGTAGATTCCTGCCCCACTCCCTTCCCATACAAGAAACTCCGGAGCGGAGGGAGCCACATGCCTGCCTGTTTCCCACATCTTCAAGAGAAAAGGGCCGTCCTCTTTTCTTCTGAGAAAACACCAAAATTTACTGGTCAGCACGAAAAATGCGCCAAGTGTACTTAACTTTGGTTTCAGATGGCAACTCAAACATGGGTGTGTTTGTGTTGCCCTTTACGAGTATTCCCATCAGCAAAGCCTTCGGTAAGTAGCACGGGAAGTGGCTAAGCAGAAAAAATTCCAGTCTGGAAGCTCCTTTTTCATCCTGTCCCTTTTGGGAAAAGACTCTGAAAACTCAGGGTGGTGGCCAACTCTTGAAGGCCAGGGTCATCATCAAACATTTGCTGAGGCTCTAACAAGAACACAGGTTTGTACTGGGTCAATATACACACAGTTGTACTGGGAAGGGAAGAAGGGTTGTGATAGGAAGCCTGTTTCTGGAAAATGCCCGGCCACCAGTCACTTGAGTTGAAAATCCAGGCTGAGGAAAACTCAGAATGTCTTTAAGTTGTCCGAGCGAGAGGACATCTCTAAGAAATGAGGACTAAAACTTGGCTTTTGACTTGGGGAGTACTCAAGAGTCCAAGCTCCTGCGTGGTCAGTGTGTAGCTCTCCGTCTTAAGAAAAAAAGAAAGGAAAACAGAATTTGTTTTTCTAGCTACCGAGCCTTTAAGTTTGTTATAACCAACTGAGAAAAAAACCGTATTTCAACCTCATACCTAAAATGGGTTAAGCACTGATTATAAATAAAAAAACTTCCTCAAATGAAAAACATTACAAATGTGTTTTACCTTTAAATATATTTTGTTGATATTTCATTAGCATTCCATTATTGGTAACAAAAGGTGCCGAGATAAGGATCTGACATGGTTAATTTATTGTGCGCTGTATAGAGCAGAAAGGATGTTTTCCCTAAAAACTCATTTTGCTGAAGTCTCTTTCTTGCTCAGATCTAACTAGCTGCCCACATCATTTGATTTCCCACAGCAAGTTATTCTAAGCCTTCACTGTAATCTCTGTTTCCTCCTCTGAATCTTCCTCTCCATCAGCAGGATTCTCATGTTTTTCCTTCGCCAATTAACTGTGTGGCTAAGAGCCAGTCGCTAGAGTCTTAATGGTCCTTTGTCCTGGCCCTATATGGGGTGTATCAGAGTCAGGGTGAAGGTGTCCTATGACATTTGAAAATAAAGCAGCAAAGAAGCTTGACATTGAGAGTAACCTGCACTGGGCTCTGGTTTTCCCATTACTTAGGAAGGAAAGCTCCTGGTGAGCAAGCAGATTCAGAGCTCACATTGTTGCCACATGATCCAAGGAAGAAATGTGTATCTTTCAAGATCAAAATAAAACTTTTTTTCAAGGTTACCATTGCAACCATCTTTTTTCCCTCAGGATACTGCATTTATTTCAAATTTTCAAATAACACTAGAGGAAGGCATACAGTTTTTGTGGTTATCCAAAAGCTAGTTTGTTTATTTGGGTTTTTTTTTTTTTTTTTGAGTGACTTAAGGATTTTTAAGTCACTTTCCGGCTCTGAATATCATATGACTGTGAACATGTGCCCTTCCTCAGCTCAAGAAGACATTTAGAGCAAACTAGCTTATCCGCTTTATCCAGGTCATGCTTCCTTCCCTCTACAGCCATCTGAAATATTCTTCTCTGACATTCTGACAAACCCTGAACCTCCTAGCTTCCCTGCCTGAGGTGAATTATTCCATCTGGACTGAACCACTGCATGCAGCTTGGGAGCCTCCTTATCTTTAAGGTATGGGGCAAAATATAGATGAGAGAACCTACTGTGGAAGAAGTAGTAATAATAGTGGTAAGAACAAAACTAACCATTTTATGACATTAATAGCAGCTAGCATTGGTTGGACTCCTTTCATGTGCTAAGCATTCTATGTTCATTATCTTACTAACGCTTCACAACAACCTACAAGGTGGGTGTTATTATTAACCCAGTTTTCAGAAGGAGAAACTGAAGCTTCGAGAAGGCTGTAAAACTTGCTTAAGATGGTGACTGGTAGAGCCAGGCTGCAAACCGAGGTTGTTTGACCTCCACGACCCGTGCTTTTACACCGTTCATAAATATTTACCGGTGTGTATTCATATCGTTTCCATCAGTGTCTGTGCCATTTTTCTCATGAGACTCCTGGAAGGCAGGTTGTGTATCCCTTCATTCTTTTAAGCCTCATCAGAATGCTGTAACAATAAGGGAGCAAATAACTTCTCACTGGCATTACTTCTTAGGGGAAGAGAATTCTCAAGCAAACTATTACGGAGTTGGTTACCTGAATCAGAATGAATTTTCTCCAATAGCATGGTACATTCCACAGACCTTCAGGTAGCATTGAAGGATTTGAAGGTTTTGTTTAAGTTGTTTTTCATTGCCATTTCTTGACCCTACTTCTGAGTGCTTGAGTTGTCTAGCAGGGCTTCTGAATATGAAAGATACAGACTGCTCACTTAGAAGTAAGGTTAATGACTACTAAAGATTTTAGAATCACATCCAACATGATAAGATCAGCATTCTAGAACTGAGTTACTTTGGTACATTAATTTAAACTTGTTTTACTGGCCTTTGGCCTGCTGCCTAATGCCAATTGAGGCAACAAATTAATTCCCCATAAACAGTGGCTTGTCTTGTTGCTTAATTCTGGGTTTTATGAAGAACCAAGAATTTATTGATTAAGCAAATTACTGTGCTGCGTCCCCTAAAGCTGCTGGGACAGTGTTTTCCTCTAGCATCTCTAAAACTTTTCATGCAACTAAGTGATCAACAAATGTGTCTTTTTAAAATTTTATTTCTTTTTACTGGGGTATAGTTGTTTTACAATGTTGTTAGTTTCTACTATACAGTGGAGTTCCCTGTGCTATACAGCAGGTTCTCATTAGTTATCTATTTTATACATATTAGTGTATATATGTCAATCCCAATCTCCCAATTCATCCCACCGCTCCCCCCTGTTCCCCCCTTGGTGTCCATACGTTTGTTCTCTATGTCGACTTTAAAAAAATGCACAATGTGAGAGTTGCGAGTTAAGTGTTTTTGTGTTTTTGTGGTTTTTTTGAGTTAAGTTTTATTTGGGGCAAAATGAGGACTGCAGCCCGGGAAACAGCATCCCCATAGCTCTGAGAAACTGCTCCAAAGAGGCGGGAGGGAAGGTCAGTATATATGTGATTTTGGTGAAGGGAGAATACATGCAATCAAGCAAATATTTTTTACAGAAGGTTTCTGCTAGTCTTGCAGGTTACTTCTAGTCACGAGGATCAGACATCACCGTGAAAGATGTTAGTGCTTTTCTAGATATGAGGAGGTACAAGAATTGGGCTCATAAAATTGGCTCCTGAAAATATCTAACTATCTGAAGACCTGTTCTGCCAGTTTTTCTCAGAGCCCAGAGTGCCTTATTTCTGCTCTCCACCCTGAACTCCCTTCAGGGGTGTTGAAAGTCAGCAGCTGCACCTGCACATGATTTAATCCCTGTAGAGGTAGATGGCAACTGCCAATGGAGAATGCCAATTGGTAGTTGATATCTCCATCTTCAACAAATGTATCTTGATGATGAGACAGATGATGATTCTGTAGTGTTCATTTTGGATGTCTGAAAAATTACACTCTTCAGAGTAGCTCAGTTATTAAGTAATTTTCGGTTGTGTTATGTCAGAGGGAAATAAACAGGAAGATTTTAACAGTATAAATTTCTCTGAGATATTAAAAATAAAAGAATGCCACCGGCTGCCCGCTCCTTTCTTTAAATCGATGTGCAGCAGGGCTCTTTGTTCCTTACTAGCTATTGGGGTCAAGAAGAAGCTCTGACTCCTATTAATCCTTTTTCAGAAACATTTTGACAAGTTCTGGTTTTACTTCTCTCTTTCAATCATCTACCATTTTTAAAAGATGACTTTCTGCATGTCATCTTAGAAGAAAGTGCCCAAAGGGAGGAAAGGACCAGATAAATGTAGGAGTTACCTGGGCTTACTTCCTTTCCCTTGCCCCGTGTACTGCTTTACCACTTGTTCCTTTTCTACTGTCCTGACTTTCTATTACAGGTCTGTTGGATGGCAAGTAAATATACAAGCTCTGGGATCACACTCTCTAGGTTGGAATTCATTGTGTGACACTGTAGCACCTACTTTAGAAGGTTAGCATGAGAATTCGTGTAAAGCATCTTGGACAGTGTAAACTCCTAGTGAGTGGTCCCTAAATATTAGTTATGATCATTCTTTCCCTTTGAGGTTCTGGTTTCTTGGCCTACTATCTCTGCCCCTTCCACTCTATTCTACATAAGGTAGTCAGATTCAGCTTCAAGCAGCTCTGTTTTGATCTTATTATTAGCTGGTGGAGAAAAAGAAAACTTTCAGTGGTTTCCGATGGCTATGAAATAAAATTCAGATTTCTCATTATGGTATTCAAGGTCTTCTATAATCTCACCTCAATCTGTGGCTTTCACTGACACTCCATTTTTCTGTTGCTTAGGATGCTTCAAGGTATAGTCATTGACAAGGACTCTGGTGATTTTGATAAAGGTAGTCTAGAGCAGTGGTCCCCAACCTTTTTGGCACCAGGGGCCAGTTTCGTGGAAGACAAGTTTTCTATGGACTGGTGGCGGCGGGGGCGGGGGTGGGGGCGGGTCGTTCAGGTGGTAACGCGAGCGATGGGGAGTGGCAGATGAAGCTTTGCTCACTCACTGCTCACTTCCTGTTGTGTGGCTCGGTTCCTAACAGGCTGTGGACTGGTACTGGTCCGTGGCCCGGGGGTTGGGTCCCCCTGGTCTAGGGGACATTTTGAAAAATATTACTTTAGTGTTTCTAGCAAGCTATGTCTACTGTATGCAATGCATGTTTTTATGTGTAAGACTTGTTTCTCTAGATTTCAGTTGCCTCAAGGGCATGAACTTGGTCTTTGTGCAGAAAAGAGTTAACGTAGCAGACTTGAGACTGCTACTCTTAGAAAGGCCTGTTTGCAAGGCTGGCTCTTTGGTGGCATCTAGGAATTTTGTTCTCGAAGTGCTCAATTAACTGATCAGTGTGGTTCATTGTGCCTAGAGTTTTGTGCAAAAAATACAGTTTAAGTTTGAACACCTGCTTCCCTTCTGGGGCTCTGGAACTTTTTATGTGCTAGGCAAAGAGTGCCTACATAACCAGGCCCCTGTAGTAACCTCAGGCACCTAGCCCCTAAGGAGTTTCCCTAGGCTGAATCATTGCATCGTGTTGCAACTTTTTCATTGCTGTGGTATGTGTTCTCTGTGTGACCTCTCATGGGAAGGAGAGAGCAGAAGGAAGTCTACACCTGGAATCCTTCAGATTCTGCACATATTTCTTCCCTTATCATCTGGCTGTGTATCCTTACTATACTGTAAGAAATCTTAGGTGTAAGTACAACTATAGGCTGAATTCTGTGAGTTCTTCTAGTGAATGTTCAAATATAGGGGTGGTCTTGGGTATCCCTGACACAATATCCCTTTCAAAACAATTTTTATAGCAAGTGGTCAATAAATCTTTTGTGATTGTTACAAGTTCCCCAAACATTGTAGAGGCTTAAGAAATTTAAACAATTTCTTTTATTGGTACTATTTTCTATTTATTTTGGCTTTTAAAAATTGTATCATTATATGATCAGGCCAACGTTTTTAGTGTATGATAGTTACGAGGTATCCTTCTTTCACTGCTTATAAAGAATGGTTCTGGTTTTGCTTATTCGTTTTCTTTCCTTCTCTAGATTTCAAGCAAGGTTCGATATTGCCAGACCAGTTCTTTTGGGCTTTTGTGATGCAGAATCAAGGGAAAAGGTAGAGGGAGAGAAGGAGTGAGGTCTGAAGACTGGTTCTGGGAGGGCAGTTTTGGTGGGAGGATCTGAAGGAGAAAGGTAAATGAAAGAGTTTGTGTGATATGAAGTAACCATATGAAAAAATAGGAAGTTTTATGGATTATTGCTGCGGACTGAATCCCTTTCCCAGTATTTGAGAAATACAAAAAGAGAATTTGTTGTTTTGAAATGACTTCTTGGTTGCTGAGTTGTTTTCCATTGATTAATGACATCCTAAGACCAAATCACATTCATAGTTCCGGTCTTAAGTTTTGCATTGATTTTACTTGAGGATAGGAACCATACCGTTTGTAGTTCTAAATTTAGCATGTGAAAATCCTTAAAAAGTTTTTGATGATATTGGCTGATTGCTTCATACACAAGCATATTGAATGCCTTTGACATGCCAAGCACCAGGTGGGGGGGATACAGAGAGGAGTGGAAAGAACACATTGCCCACATCAGAGAAGGGGGATGCCAGGCATTCCCATGTAGTAAATACTAGTGGTGGAACGTGGGAGCCCAGAGGAAAGCATCTCTTATGCCCACCAGGGCTTTTTTTCTGACTAGGCTCCACGATGCACAAGGAAAAGAAAACCTGGTCCTTACCTCTAAGTACCAACTAGAAGAGTTTGGAGAAAAGGTACACGGCATGTGTGTTTGGAGGTGTAAGTCTCTAAGAGAAGGGCACTCGGCTGTCTTTCTGAAACCTCTGCAAGGTGCCTCTGTCGTAGAATTTTCTAAGGTCTAAGGTTTATACCTGAGCCTTTCAGCCCAGAAACTTGATTTGTTGGGTTCACTGAGAGGGTATCTGCTTCTTAGGTGAGGACTCATATTAATCAGCTAATGAGACTGATGTGTCAGTGAGAATGACATACTAATTTGCAATGAAAAAGACTAGAGTCCCAGAAACCAAAATACTCATTAGCTTGACCACCATATTCTATTCCAAGAGATGGACCTGAGAGCAAACCAGTCAGTAACCAGGCTGGATGAGCACAGAATCAGAGCTACAGGAGTCCATTATATGACTTGTATACTTTGTGCTTGGGGTAAAGTGGGAATTCACCTCTATCTTAGAACAGCCTTGGCCAAGAGAGGTAAACTCAGCATCTGCTGGTCAAGACTCCTTTTCACCTGAAGAGAGCTTGGGCTAGCACTTTTTCCTTTTCCTCTATGGCCTCATTTTCCTACAGTTACATGAATGATAACCAGTCTTTGTGTTGAGTCACTTTTTAAAAAGTTGTGAGTTAGAATCATAAATTCGTAGACCACCTATGAGTTTGCATTTTTTACTTATCAACACTTACCTCACGGAATAAGTGACTTTCCCAAGGTCACATACCTAGTTAGTGGTAGAATTGGCATAATTTTGCAATTCATATGATTTTTCATGTATCTTATTATTTTATTTGTATTATGTGTCAGTCTTTCTGATAGAAAATATGTGTTTATTGAGTGCAGGCTTTTGTGTCTTTATTTTTGTACCCTGAGTGCCTAGCATATTGCCTAGGGATGAAAAAAGATTTGTTGGACTAAAAAAGATTTGTTGGATAAAAGATGAGATGACAATAATAAGAAAGAAAGAACTTAGGCTTCTTTTTGGGTCCTCATGAGGTTTCTCCCACTACATCACATACAAAAAATCAAAGAGCATATTCATTATTTATTCAGCACGTGTTATGCTTGAGGCAATCTGCTAGGTGCTATACTGAATGAAGACGACAAAGACAAATACCATCCTAAAGATAGAGACCGTAAGATTAAAACTGCTAATGACTGGAATGCAAGATAGAATTAAAGTGCCCTAAAGGAGACACAAATGCATGACTAAAGCAAGTCAGAGAACGGAACTATATCATACATTGTGGGAGAATGAGAGGAAGCTTCATGGAGGAAGTGACTTGACCTGAGTCCTGGAGGAGCATCTGAATTTCAGAAAAAAAAATGAGCCGATAGATTGGGAGGACAAAGGGAACAATGGGAAACAGGAAGGGGACTCGTTTCTGAAGACCTGTAAGAAGTCTCTCTTAGGTGTGGTGCGTGAGGTGAAGTGTTTGGATGTGGAGGGGAGTGGAGCAAGTCAGGATAGGAAGTTGGCTAAGTTCCTAAGTAGCTTTGCCTGTTCAGGCTCAGGGGCCTGCACTTGCCTCATTAACCTTCATGGTTTTCAAATATGGGAGTGACAACAGAGGTTTTTTGGCAGCAGCAGGCGGGCTGCTTTTGCGGGGCAGGAGGATGAGGCAGTCAGATAAGTTGGGAGGTGACTGCAATAGCTCAGGGATCACGTAGGGCCGCAGAGACGAAAAGGAAGGGGCAGTGTGTGGGCCTGCGTGAATGACACGACATGGGAAGTGCAAGAGCCGGAAGAGCCAAAGGTGGAGATGCCATTAACAGCGTGTGTTTCATACTTGTCACAACTTATTAACATTTTCTACATAAACACTCATCTCCTCATTAGTCTGCGAGCTCCTAGAGGACAGGGCCCATGTCATCTGCATCTACCGACATGAACACAGCAGATGCTTGGTAAATGTTTGTTGGGTAAGTGACTGGGACTTAGGAGATTTGGGTTAGTAATGACAGCTGGGGTGTTGGTGGAAATAACATTCTTTTGGGACACTCTGGAATTTGGGGCTGTTTGTTTTTCGGATGCAATTTCTAGAAACAGAAGGTAGAAAGAAGTGAAGAATTACAAGCCGATATATAAGTGAGGGCAAGGTAAAAAAGAGTAAAGAGATGGTATACTGAGTATAGAGAAAATATAGTAACTGCTTCTTTCAAGATATCAGGTGAGATTGGAGGGGAAATGCAGCACAGCATCCATCAGGGGAGACTGGACCGATGGGAAGGACTGGGGTGGACTTGTGGGTTGTGTCAGCCAGTGAAAGCTGCAGGGAAGGGGAAGTGGCCGTGATGGGAGGTGGTAGCGCTAGGAGCTGAGTTTACAGGCTCTGGAGCCAGACTGCTTGAGTGCAAACGCTGGCTCTTCTACTGATTCATTATGTGGTTTCAGTGACTTCACTTTCTCTTGCCTCAATTTCCTCTTCTGCAAAATGAGGATAATGGTCATACCTGCATAAACATATGTGTGGCGCTCAGAACAGAGCCTGGGAGGTAGAAAGCCCTCCATAAGTACTAGTTACTCTTCTTATGGGAACCCACTGTGACCACTTTGTATGTATGATCCCACTTAGTCCCTTAATAACTATGTAGGTGGGTGTAATTATCTCCATTCCACAAATGAGGAAACTGAAGGGCAGAGAGGTTTCATAATTTGCTCAGATTCACACAGCCATGTAGTGGTAAAGCTCACCTAAGAGAGATTCTTACCCAATCCATCTGGCACCGAGGCTCAGGCACTCTCTGCTACAACACACTGTCTAAGCGAGATAGCGATGGTGAGACCACTTGTGAGTAGATTTGATCAGTAGGTATTAGGAAGCTGTGGCAGACCTTGGGGCCAGGGAGTAATGTGAGGGGACTGTCTGCTGGAAAGGTTCATCTGGCAGTCTCGTGAAAGTGGGGAGGCAGGAAGGCTGGAGAGCTCAGGATTCAGACCAGAGATGGCTGAGGAAATGACCAGGTGTGGTAAACCAGAGTCGAGCTGTGATAGGAGAACTAGCTGGATTCGTGTCTGATGTAAATGAGATGGAACTGATGGTCTGTGATGGAAACTGACTAAAGGGGCAGGTGCAGGGGTGGGGCTTGGAGTTTCAACTTGCATGTTTCAAACACGGGCCTCTAAGAAAATACTGATACCATGAAACATAATGCGGAAGTTGGGAGGGGAGCCATTTTAGTAACTGCCCCCTTGAGAAGTAGCTACAGAAAAGTGACTGCAGAAGAAGCAGCTCAGAGAATAGTGTCTGAGCCTCAAAGTGGGACACTTCATTATTTTTAGTGGCAGTTTGGTTCTGATGGGAACACCCTTGATCGTCTTTACTGTCAATCCCACTCTGCTTCTCTCCTTCATTTAGGAAGAAAGCTGATGGAGCATTCCTTTCTACCCTGGAGTGGGATATTTTCTATACATAATTGGCATGTGACCTCCTTTTAGAAAGGAGGTCTACACCTCATGGTAGTTCTCATCCACAGCAAGTGCAGTAATTTGCATTTGAGGAGTTAGGAAAATCAGTTCTGTTGACTTCCTGTTTTCTATTTCAGGCCTCTGAGCAGAACTTCCCATTTGAATGGAGCCAAGCAGAAAACACAAAGCTGGAATTTTCTCCTGAAGGTGATCTACCAAAGGGATAAAGTAAGTTCATGGCCTGAGGTGTTTGCCTCGCCCCACTCTTGACGTTTGTCCTTCAGCTGCTCTTGTCTTTCTACTATAGGGAACGAAATGAGGAAAGCTTCTGGTCTTTTCCTGCAGGTCAGTCCCAAAGCTTTAGTGCACTCAGGGGGTAAAAAACATGCTCCTCAGACTGAGCTCTTGACCAGATTTGGCGATTACAGTAGCTTCTCCCTTCAACAGTGCCTAAGAATATTATATTTTGGATTATCTTGTTCAGGTTTCCTGTCTGAACACTTTATTTTACCTGCTAGTGCAAAAGGGTGAGGGAAGCTGAATTTTTCAGTTTTTCCTCCCCTCCTCTCTCCTCTTTTCCTCTTTCTCTGTTTATAATTCAAAATTATGTTCACTTTTATTATCTTATTTCTTCCTTCAGAGCACTCTGTGAGGTGGCTATTATAATCCCCACTTTACAGAAGGTAAGACCGAGGTTTCAGTGAACTGTAGTGACTTGGCCAAAGTCTCTCAGTTAATAACAATTCTGGGCCTGAATCCTCAGTCTTTTGTCTTCAGATATCTCGTGATTTCTTCTCCCCAAAACCACATTGCTTTTCTGGCAGTGGCTGTGGTCTGCAGGATGCTGACAGAAAGGAGAGGAAATGGTGGCTGGCCTGAACAGATCTCATCTACTATAAAATCGTGGACTCTGATGAATAAAACAGAAAATGTTAACTAAAGATATGGCCATGCAATTCTTCAAGCATATAGGACTTTGGGTCTCCTTCTGTGTTATAGACTTTAGGATGACGTGACCAAGGGCGTCGTTCACCGCATACGAGGAGAGTAAATAAAAGAGTCAGGTGCGGGCCTAGTGATGGTCCACACTTTGTACTCAGGTGATGAGGCTTTTTCTGTTGGTTGTTGGGCTGAGGGTGGTATAATAAGACACTTTGATTTTCCTTGTTCCCCAAATCTTGGCAAAGCAGATGGAGGCTGGGGAACCAGTTGTGAGTTGGGGTCGGTGGTGAGTGTCTAGACTTTAACAATGCATCAAGTCCCGGATGTAGGAAAAAGGGATAGGAAATGGTGGCTACCTGGAAGCTGGCGAGGTTGCTGTGCTCCTTAGGAAGGGATGAGAATTAGGACAAGACAGCGAGCGAGGCCTGAGGAAGCCTTGGCCACCTGCTCTGCCAGGGCTCCAGGAAGAGGCTCCTTTGATTTTGGAGGAGTCCTCAGGGCTATTCAGACCAGGTGACCAGGTCGTCCTGATAGATGGTAAACTGCAAGGGACCTTCTGCACCAGAGCTGGCAGATGCCTTCCTGACCCCAGCTGTGAGCAACAGGCAAGCCAGGCAGTGCCCCCTCTTCCTGAATCCGGCCCCTCCCTCCCCTGCCCCAAAGCAGAAGCGGCCGGGAGGGCTGTGGTCTGGGCCCTGGCCGGGGCCCACGGCCCGCGGCCCACATTGCTGTGAGAGCCTGACCTTTCTCTTTCCGGACTGACAGATGACAGGGAGTGAAGGAGGGAAATCACATGTTGTGGCAAGGAGGGACTGGCAAACGTGGGCCCATGAGAGAGGAGGATTTTGAGATGTGAAGGAATCTCAGAAGTCTCCGTCTTTAAAAACACACTCGGGCTGGAATATGGTCCAGGTGTGGGGTTAATATTCCGTGTAACTGGCTGATGGAAATGGGATGGGATGGGATTAGGGGACCTGGGGGTAGAGGATAAAGGAGGTGATAAAGAACCCAGTTTTGCAATTGACCAGAGGCTGTCTGGTTGCAGGCCACAGGCCTCCAGAGAGGGCTCCTTTCTCTGCGCATTGTATGAAAACAGCCATGCCATCTGCTCTTAAAAAGCCTGTGACAGGGGCTTCCCTGGTGGGGCAGTGGTTGAGAGTCCGCCTGCTGATGCAGGGGACACGGGTTCGTGCCCCGGTCCGGGAAGATCCCACATGCCGCGGAGTGGCTGGGCCCGTGAGCCATGGCCGCTGAGCCTGTGCTCAGCAACAGGAGAGGCCACAACGGTGAGAGGCCCACGTACCGCAAAAAAAAAAAACAACAAGAAAAAAACCTGTGACGGAATTTCTGTAAGCTGAACTATATTTTGAAGGCATGAGGGACTATCCTCACTTAAAAGAACTTCATGAATTACTTTCAAAAAGCAAAGAATCGTTTTAAGGAGCAGACACTCAACACTTGGTTTGAGCCCCTGGGTTTTTATGCCTTTAATCAAAGTAGGAGTCAGCGTTTTGCCCTTTCACGGGGAGGGGAAAATTGTTCTCTTACATCCATGGAATGCAAAGTTCTTAACGGAGTATAGTAATTAATTATTTCCCAGCTACTTTTACTTCTGCTATACTGAAGGTTGAGGGAAACCATTTCATTAAACAGAATTTAAACAACGTGAAAAAGTTACTTTCTTTGTGCTTTTCCCAGGAAAGGCCTTCTCCAACAGCACTTTTCCAGACAGTTACCAAAGGACAATCCTTGCCAACAGAGACACTTGGTCTCTAAGTCTGGCTTTTGGAAACTGAGTGTGTATTTTTATTTATTTATTTATTTGTCCTAAACAGGACACTGTGAGTTCAGTCATGTACACTGTGAAAATAATTGGTGTGTGTTAGTACGCCTTGTTCCAATTTCATGCTTGTTGGAAGGTGATTGGATTAAAACCAGCAGATTTAAAGGTCAGCTGGCTGTTCTTAAACAGTGCAGAACTTTAACTCTTTTGTTGTCATGGATTTTAACCAAATGGCCATTTTAGGAAGGAGGAGAGACTGCATACTGTGTTCTGACATTTTGTCCTTAAATTTTTTAAAGTTCTCAGGGCTTTCTTGAGGATGAAAAGGGTCTGAGAAATGACTTCTCAACTGGCATTTGGAAATGGGTGGGAGGAGAGATTTAGTTCTTTTTAAACTACTAAATTTAGATCAGGGCTGTACCGGGAGAGTGGACATCACATAAGCAATATCTAAATGTCAGGCTGAAAGGTCTCTCTCTCTCTTTTTCAATAAGTACTTCAAATTTGCTGGTAAGAGCCAGTGATAGACTCTGTCTCTTATCTTCCCACCTTTTGAGTGATTTCTCTCTTTTTTTTTTAAGTTCCTTGAAAAGTTTGGTGGAGAAACCACAATCTAATCATCAGTATTTAACCCAGCTGTTTGACGATGTTAGCTCCATTTCTGAAGTGGGTATTTCACTGGGCTTTGGGATTTTGATGACCTTTTTCCTCAGTGATTTTGGTTGCATGGGTTAAATGGTTTATTTTGTTTATCTTCAAAATACCTTCTGCCTACCAGTCTTTTTTCTGGGTTTCCCAAAATTAGGTAGGGGACTGACCTGTCTCTAATCAGTAGGGTGAATTGTAGTCAGCTGATGCTAAGGCTTCTTGTTTTTTTGGATTAGTGTCCTGGTGAATCCCTAGAAACTGTTCAACATTTCATTATGAGGACCCCAGTTTGGAAGCTATAAAAGCAGTATCTTTCTTAAAGGAAAAAAAAAAAAACCTCTCTGAGATTGACATTGGACACTTCCACATATGCCACACAAAAGTCGACAGGTAAAGGCAGCTGGAGTCCAAACGTCTATCTACCTAGACTGCGTATGAACTCGTAGAACAAACA
Organism: Mesoplodon bidens; assembly: GCF_964165515.1. Classification (NCBI taxonomy): domain Eukaryota; kingdom Metazoa; phylum Chordata; class Mammalia; order Artiodactyla; family Ziphiidae; genus Mesoplodon; species Mesoplodon bidens. The sequence goes on along the minus strand of NC_138160.1, from coordinate 48,790,222 downwards.
AAAGGCAAACTAAAGTTACCCTGAAAAATCAGAGTCCCGCTTTGTCAAGCAGATGCTCAATATTCTCTTTTTTCTTGGTTACTTCAAAGTTCACTCTTAGTTCTTTTCTTTCTATGTTCTCCACAACTTTATAGCGTGAGACCATGTACTAGTTGCTTAAAAACTCTGTGCCCCATTTACCTCACCTGCAAAATGGGGAAAACATTACCTACCTCAGGGTTACTGTGAAAATTTAATGTGTTAATTCATGTAAGATGCTTGGAACAATGCCTGGCATAAAACAATGCTCAACAAATACTCTCATTATCATCATCATTTTTTGCTGTAATTCTTATCTCTTTCACTAATTGCTGTGCCATGTGGAGATGTTTCCTCTGGTTGACGATTCTTCTGGTTGAGGTAGTACAAGCCTAGAAGTTCAGGTTAAAGCTGCTCTCCGTTTCATGTCTTAACACTCCAATCTTTTTTGCTTAAACCCCAGCTGAGGTTGGCTGGGAGACATCCTATGGGAGACGATGGTCCTAAACCAGAGAGCTGGGGGAACAAATTGCTAGGGTGGATCTTGAGGGAAAAGATGGAGAGCCAGACATGGTGACAGTTCAGCCACTGAGGGAGAGTCTGGGAGACCAAAGCAGGTAAAAAGCAAAAGTACAGTTTGGGGGTGCTTTCAGAAAGGGATCAGGATATTGTAAAGCAGCTATACCCCAATAAAAAAATAAATAAAAATAAAATTAAATTCAATGGTTAATTCTAGGAAAGAACAGTGGAATAGGGAAGAAGGAGATAATGTTTGCTTTTTTAGTTTGTCGTGTTTGTAATATCGGAATTCGTTAAAAGAGGACATGTATTTGTTGTATAATTTAAACACTAATCACTAAGAAAAGTGTAAAAAAAAAAAAAAAAAAGAAAAGAAAAGAAAGGGACCAGGAGATGGGAGCCAGGAGGAGGCCCAGAGAAATGCCTTTTCAGACAGCTGTCCTTTATCTTTACTCACTGCCTCTGCAGCACCTTGTGCCCCTTCCAATAAGTTCCCTGAGCCACTGATATCCTCCAGGGGCTAACGCTCAGTGTTCTTGAACATCCTCTTTCAAAGGCTCCGGCTGGGCTCTGGCTGGGCTCTTGCTGGGCTCCGGCTACCTGCACTTCACTGTTGTTCTCATATTCTTCCCTAATTAACTCATGCATAACCCCCAGTTTTCACCATTAACTCTCATTCAATTCTATCACATAAGTAGCAATCCCAAATCTAAGGTTTACGTCTGAGCTAAAGCGAAAATGACACAGCTGCAAAATACCTGCCACAGTAAGTGCTAGGCGTTATAACATGTAATGACACTTAGAATTCTGTTGGAAAATAGTTCCCAGAGCACGGTTTTTCAAATATTTTTGACTGCAATCAACAAGAATAAACAGATTTTACATCACAGGCTCTATATACACATACATATATTTGTGTGTGTGGATATGTGTGTGTGTATAACTTAAGCAAAAGTAAAAATCATGAAATGATGCTTAATCTTACCATGCAAGATCCACTTTGATGATTTCTATCTGATTGAAAATAAGGCTCTTTGTAACCCACTAAACACATAGCCTGCAATTTGGGAAAACTTGATCTGGAGTACCATCCAGCAATTGCCTTTTGAGCTCTTATACGTTATCCACATATCATACATAAAGGAGGATTGTGGCCATCTGTTACATTTTCTGGGATTTTCTTCTTATCTTAAACAAACAAAAAGGGAAATACAGGTCAAGAACTGGCACATTATCTGCAAAACATAATTTCTCCTTTCCCTTATACTTTTTTGTAATAACTATTCTCCCTTAATTTCCCCGAAATTCAGGAAATATTTATGAGAGAAATTAAAGAAGATCTAAATAAATGGAGGACTATACTGTGCTCATGGATGGACAGATTTTATATAGATATCTGTATGTCATGATGATGTCAGTTCTTCCATAAAGAGGTCAATAATATCACAATCAAAATGCCAGCAGTCTTTATTTTCTTAATGGAGGTTCACATTCTTATTTAAAATTTTATATGGAAATAAAGTTAGCTAAGTTAGCTAAGAATAGTCAATAGAGCTCTAAAGAAAAAGAACAAAGAGTAAGACTTAACTCTGAGATATTAATACTTGTAAAACACAGTAATTAAGACAGTGCAGTATTGATACAAAGATAGAAAAATTACCCTGAATAGCAGTTTTATACATCTTTTGTTAGATGTATTTCTGTGTATCTGGTATTTTTGATGTTGTTGCAAGTTATATTATTTTGTAAATTTCAATCTCTGTTGCTCATATCAGAAAAACAATTGATTTTTATATCCAGAACTTGTTAACCTTCCTGATTAATTCAAATACTTTATAGATTCTTTTGAATAACACAATCATGTGGTCTAAAAGTATTGATATTTTTACTTACTCTTTTCTAATTCTATGCCTTTTTTTGGTCTTATTATCCTGGCTAGGCTTTCCAGTACAGTGTCAAATAGAAGTGGGGATAGCGAATAGCTTTTTCTTTTTACTGATCTCAGAGGGAAAGTTTTCAACATTTCAGTGTTAAAAGTGATGTTTGGTGTGGTGTTTTAAAATTTGTTTTTGTAAATATTCTTTATTAGATTAATAGATGTTAAATTTTATCAAATGCTTTTTCTCAATTTATTAAGATGATAGAGATTTCTCTTTCATTCTATTAGTCTGGTTAACTACACTGAATTGATATTTTAAAATGTTAAACCAACCTTGTGTTCTTGAAATAAGCTGAAGTCAGCTATGCTGTGCCACATTATTACTAGATTCAGTTTATTAATATTTAAGATTTTTACATTTATTATGTGAGAGACTCTGACCTGAACTTTCTTTTCTTTTAATAACTTTGTCAGGTTTTGGTATTAAGGTTATGCTGGCCTCATAATATGAGTTGAGGAGTAGATACTGGTTATTTGTCTCTTTCCTTATCTTATTTCCTTTTTAATCCATCTTACCAGGGGGTTATCAAATTTCTTTTTACCATCTTACCAGTCTTCTCAAGTAACAATCTGTTGGCTTGGTTGATATTCTCTGTTGTATTAAAATTTTTCCCATTAATTTTATTCTTTTATCATTTCCTTCCTTTTCTTTTGGTTTAATTTGCTATTCTTGTATATCTTCTTGACATAGAACCTAAGATAATTGATTTTTTAAAGCTTTTTTTCCCCTCACCTAATATCTACAAATAAATATTCCTCAAAGATCAAGTTTAACTATTTAATGAATTTTCCTTTGTAGGATTTTCATTTTTATTTAGTTCTAAATATTTTTGAATTTCCACTGAAGTTTTCTTTGACCTATGTGTTCTTTATAAATTACTTAATTTCCAAATATATGGGGATTTTCTAGTTATCTTTTTGTTATTGGCTTCTGCTTTAGTCACTTAAAAAAGAATACAGCAGTTTCTTGGTATCCGTGGGGGGTTGGTTCCAGGACCCCCAGCAGATAACAAAATCTGTGGATGCTCAAGTCCCTTAGGTAAAGTGGCATAGTACACAGTAGGCCCTCCGTACCTGCCATTTGCAGAGCCAGCTGTGTATATTCTGCTGTTATAAGGGTTGTGTTCTATATAAGTTAATTAGATAAAGTTTTTGAATCATGCTTTTCATATTTTCTCTGTAATTGTTAATTATTTTTCTGTTTATTACATCTGTTACAAGAAGGGTATGTGAAAATGTCTCATCATGATTTGTGGATTTACCATTTTTTCTTTTAATTCTGCCAATTTTTACATTAAGTATCTTGAGGCTATTAATCACATATAGAACTGTTACATCTTCTTTGCAAATTGAACTCTATCATTATGAAAAATTCCTTTCTCTCAGCTAAGTATTATTGTCTTAAAATCTATCTTGTCTGATATGAATATGGCTACCTCAGCTTTGTTTTGGGATAGTTTTTGCATAGTGACTTTTCCTCATTTTTCCACCTTCAGTCTTTCCAATATTCTTAAATTTAAGGAATCTCTTATAAGCACATACAGCTTTTGTTTAATCCAGTCTAGCAATTTTGTCTTTTAATTGAAATATTTAATCTGTTTATGTTTCATGTAATTATTGATACATTTGGGTTTAAATCTATCATCTTAATACTTGCCCCCCATTTGTGCCATCTTTCTGTCCCCCTTTTACTTTCTTTTTGTTTGAAGTTTTAAAAAATTAGTATTTTTATCCACCTTTCCTCATCTGTTGGCTTGGTAGTTATACATCCCTTTCTATACTTTTGGTGGTTAACAAAAATTATCATGTGCATCAGTTACTTATTAAAGCCTAAGATAAATGAATACTTTTGCCATTTCCTGGACAATTCACAGAAATTAAGATACTCTAATTTCAGTCCCCTGCTCCCAACTTATAGTGTGCTCTTGTTTAAGTGTTCTAATTTCATGTCTATATTTAAACTTCTCAGGACATTATTATGGAATAAATTATTATTGAATACATTAGGTATGCATTTAGATTTACCCACATATAACCCCTTTTTTGGGTTCTTCATTTTTTTTCTCTCAATCCTTCATTTGTGAACACTTCCTTTCTCTCTGAAGAGTACCTGTAATGTTTCACTGAGGACATGCCTGCTGCTGAGGAATCTGTTGGTTTTTGTTTTTCAGAGTGTGTCTTTACTTAGCCTTTGTTTCTGAAAGATATTTTTACTGGGTATAGAATTTTAGGCCAACAGTTATTTTTTTCCAGCATTTTGAAGATATCCCATTGTTTTCTGCTTTCACTGTCATCCAGTGTCTTCCAGATCTTATCTGGATAGGTAGAAATAATACTAGGCATGCAAACTTTTAACCCAAAGGCTAAATAAAAATGCATCTATGAATTCGTAGCTCTATTTTTTATGGAATTTTGCAAAAGTGCATATGCATATGTCTTGCTCAAATCACTTTCACAGTCTCAGAGCAGCTCATTTTGTAAGAAACACCCATAATACAATTCCATATCCTTTTCTTTTTTTAAAATTTCTATTTATTTATTTATTTATAACATCTTTATTGGCGTATAATTGCTTTACAATGTTGTGTTAGTCTCTGCTGTATAACAAAGTGAATCAGCTCTACATAAACATATATCCTCATATCCCCTCCCTGTTGCCTCTCCCTCCCACCCTCCCTATCCCACCTCTCTAGGTGGTCACAAAGCATGGAGCTGATCTCCCTGTGCTATGCGGCTGCTTCCCACTAGCTATCTATTTTACATGTGGTAGTGTATATATGTCCATGCCACTCTCTCACTTCGTCCCAGCTTACCCTTCCCCCTCCTTGTCATATCCTTTTCATTTATGATGTCAGTCCACATGGGTCTGCCTTGAGTTAGCATTCCTGATCATTTACAGTTTTATTTTACATGGCTGTTGGTTAGCTGTGTCTCACTGAATATTTTGATTTTTCTATATCACTTGTTGGAAAAATAGCTAAATGTGATGCCTCCTTACTGAGCATATTGTGTCTATGATTGTGTATTTACTTATGACTTATTTCTTCACCTAGAAAAGTATTTTGGCTACAATATTAACTTCTTTTGGCATTAATATTGTGCTTGAACTATGAACTAAATTCTTACTTTCAAAATATTTTTTCCTATACTAAAATCCACTACAATATAATGTAGCACTTAAGAATGTGAGTTTTACAATAGCAGAGATCAATAAAACTAAAAGCTGGTTCTTTGAGAAGATACACAAAATTGATAAACCATTAGCCAGACTCATCAAGAAAAAGAGGGAGAGGAGTCAGATCAATAAAATTAGAAATGCAAAAGGAGAAGTTGCAACAGACACCGCAGAAATACAAAGCATCCTAAGAGACTACTACAAGCAACTCTATGCCAATAAAAAGGACAACCTGGAAGAAATGGACAAATTCTCAGAAAGGTATAACCATCCAAGACTGAACCAGGAAGAAAGAGAAAATATGAACAGACCAATTACAAGTAATGAAATTGAAACTGTGATTAAAAATCTTCCAAAAAACAAAAGTCCAGGACCATATGGGTTCACAGGTGAATTCTATCAAACATTTAGAGAGGAGCTAACTCCCATCCTTCTCAAACTCTTCCCAAAAATTGCAGAGGAAGGAATACTCCCAAACTCATTCTATGAGACCACCATCACCCTGATACCAAAGCCAGACAAAGATACTACAAAAAAAGAAAATTAGAGACCAATATCACTGATGAATATAGATGTAAAAATCCTCAACAAAATACTAGCAAACAGAATCCAGCAACACATTAAAAGGATCATACACCATGATCAAGTGGGATTTATCCCAGGGATGCAAGGATTCTTCAATATATGCAAATCAATCAATGTGATACACCATATTAACAAACTGAAGAATAAAAACCATATGATCATCTCAATAGATACAGAAAAGGCTTCTGACAAAATTCAACACCGATTGATGATAAAAACTCTCCAGAAATTGGGCATAGAGGGAACCTATCTCAACATAATAAAGGCCATATACGACAAACCCACAGCAAACATCATTCTCAATGGTGAAAAACTGAAAGCATTTCCTCTAAGATCAGGAAAAAGACAAGGATGTCCACTCTCACTACTCTTATTCAACACAGTTATGGAAGTCCTACTCATGGCAATCAGAGAAGAAAACGAAATAAAAGGAATACAAATTGGAAAAGAAGAAGTAAAACTCTCACTGTTTGCAGATGACATGATACTGTACATAGAGAATCCTAAAGATGCCACCAGAAAACTACTAGAGCTCATCAATGAATTTGGTAGAGTTGCAGCATACAAAATTAATGCACAGAAATCTCTTGCATTCCTATACACTAATGATGAAAAATCTGAAAGCGAAATTAAGGAAACACTCCCATTTACCCCTGCAACAAAAAGAATAAAATACCTAGGAATAAACCTACCTAGGGAGACAAAAGACCTGTATGCAGAAAACTATAAGACACTGATGAAAGAAATTAAAGATGATACCAACAGATGGAGAGATATACCATGTTCTTGGATTGGAAGAATCAATATTGTGAAAATGACTATATTACCCAAAGCAATCTACAGATTCAATGCAATCCCTATCAAATTACCAATGGCATTTTTGATGGAACTAGAACAAAAAAATCTTAAAATTTGTATGGAGACACAGAAGACCCCGAATAGCCAAAGCAGTCTTGAGGGGAAAAAATGGAGCAGGAGGAATCAGACTCCCTGACTTCAGACTATACTACAAAGCTACAGTAATCAAGGCAATATGGTACTGGCACAAAAACAGAAACATAGATCAATGGAACAAGATAGAAAGCCCAGAGGTAAACCCACGCACCTATGGTCAACTAATCTATGACAAAGGAGACAAGGATATACAGTGGAGAAAAGACAGTCTCTTCAATAGTGATGCTGGGAAAACTGGACAGCTACATGTAAAAGAATGAAATTAGAACACTCCCTTACACCATACACAAAAATAAACTCAAAATGGATTAGAGACCTAAATGTAAGACCAGACACTGTAAAACTCTTAGAGGAAAACATAGGAAGAACACTCTTTGACATAAATCACAGCAAGATCTTTTTTGATCCAACTCCTAGAGTAATGGAAATAAAAACAAAAATAAACAAATGGGACCTAATGAAACTTAAAAGCTTTTGCACAGCAAAGGAAACCATAAACAAGACGAAAAGACAACCCTCAGAATGGGAGAAAATATTTGCAAATGAATCAACGGACAAAGGATTAATCTCCAAAATATATAAACAGCTCATGCAGCTCAATATTAAAAACACATCGAAAAATGGGCAGAAGACCTAAATAGACATTACTCCATAGAAGATATACAGATTGCCAACAAACACATGAAAGGATGCTCAACATCACTAATTATTAGAGAAATGCAAATCAAAACTACAATGAGGTATCACCTCACACCACTTAGAATGGGCATCATCAGAAAATCTAGAAATAACAAATGCTGGAGAGGGTGTGGAGAAGAGGGAACCGTCTTGCCCTGTTGGTGGGAATGTAAATTGGTACAGCCACTATGGAGAACAGTATGGAGGTTCCTTAAAAAACTAAAAATAGCATTACCATATGATCCAGCAATACCACTACTGGGCATATACCCAGAGAAAACCATACTTCAAAAAGACACATTCACCCCAATGTTCATTGCAGCACTATTTACAGTAGCCAGGTCCTGGAAGCAGCCTAAATGCCCATCGACAGATGGATGGATAAAGAAGTTTTGGTACATATATACAATGGAGTATTACTCAGCCATAAAAAGGAATGAAATTGTGTCATTTGTTGAGATGTGGATGGATCTAGAGACTATCATACAGAGTGAAGAAAGTCTGGAAGAGAAAAGCAAATATCATATACTAACACATATATGTGGAATCTAGAAAAATGGTACAGATGAACCAGTTTGCAAGGCAGAAATAGAGACACAGATGTAGAGAACAAACCTATGGACACCAAGGGGGGAAAGCAGGGGGTGGGGTGGTGGGGTGATAAATTGGGAGATTGGGATTGACATGTATACACTGATGTGTATAAAATGGATGACTAATAAGAACCTGCTGTATAAAAAATAAAGTTCAAAAAAAGAAGTGAAGTGAGAAATTAGTTTCATGATTTATGTGGCATTCATATTGTTATTATTATTAATTCTTTACCTTATATAGTATAATATTGCTGCTATCTCTGTTCATAGAACAGTATATGGTATTGGCAGATGATATCTGGTAGGAGAATGGTGCCTTATGAAATAAATAACTTAAAATAACTTACCACTTTCTTTTTTGGAGTTTGTGAAGATATATACTTGGTGAACATGTAAGTCAATGGCATTTCATAAATTCTGTATTCTTATAACACATGTGATGGTTAATTTTGTGTGTCTGGACTGCAGGGTGCACAGATATTTGGCTAAACATTATTTCTGGGGTGTTTCTGAGGGTGTTTCCAGATAAGATGATCATTGGAATTGGTAGACTGAGTAAAGCAGATGGCTTTCCACAGTGAGGGTGGCCACTACCCAATCTGTTGAGGCCTGAGTAGAACAAAAAGGTGGAGGAAGAGAGAATTGACTCTGCTTGACTGCTTGAGCTGAAACATCAGTCTTCTGTCCTTTGTTGGGACTTACACCATTGGCCCTCCTGTTCTCAGAACTATACCACTGGTTTCCTGGGCCTCTGGCTTACAGACAGCAGACTGTGGGACTTTTCAGCCTTCATAATTGTATGAACCAATTCCTTATACTATCTCCTATTATAACCAGGATCTGCTGTTGATCCTGTTTCTGTGGAGAACCTTGACTAATACCGTAAGCATTTATTGAGTCTCCAACAAGGTGAGGCTCTGCCTTCTTGTTTCAGCTCTCATACTGTAAACAAGTATCCTTTTCTTGATATATTTAATGCTGCATTTTTTTTTGCATTTTTGTGCTTTTTGATGATGATTTTACTGTGTAAAATGACCCCCAGATACAGTGCTGACTTGCTGTCTAGTGTTCTTAAGCACAGGAGGTTGTAATGTGCAGAAGAAATATGTGTGTTAGATGAGCTTTATTCAGGCCTGAGTTATAGTGCTATTAGCTGTGTTTTCAGTGCTAATGAATCAACAGTATATATATTAAATAAGGTGTCTTTAAACAGAAACACATAAAATAAGATCATGTATTGACTGGTTGGTGAAAATGTTATGACCAGAGGCTCACAAGAACCTAACCTATTTACCCCCTAGGAATAATTGTTCAGTATTCACGAATTCAGGGTTTCCAGTGACTTTATAGAACATAACTACTATAAATAACAAGAATCAACTGTAGAAAACATTTGTTTAAGCTGAAAAGATGGCCAGTGAATATGCATGTTTAAACGTTTTGTAGAATTATAGTCAACCCCCCCAAAATGGAACTACTCATTTAATTTTGGAAGACACTATTTTCTCTTTTGTTTAGATTGGTTTATTTTCATGGACATTTACTGGGGAATGTATTAAATAAGTCAGGTACAGTTGAGTTAGGCCCAGTTTGTGCTGCAAGGGAACTCCCAATCTACCATGGAAGGCAATGAGAATTGTGCAATCAACAGTATTGACATTTATTTATATTCATGGAGCAGACGTCATAGAGTCAGATGTTGGATTTCTTGATGTTCTGAACATGCCTAGATACAGAAAATAACCACGGGCTGTCCACAGAGCAGATATCTCTGCAACATGCCAGTGAAGGGTGACCTTATCTTAGAGCTCCATGGATTTACAGAGGCTTGGTATGTGATAAGAACCTAAGCATGTTTAGATGAAGAGCTAGAGCCAGAAACCAAGTCCCACAGCTCAAGTTGAGTCCTTTCCCACTAAACCATGTTTGTTCTATGTGCTTAAGTGAATTACTGGGTTTAGGGTTATAAGTGAACTCATGTTCCAGAAATTCCACTTAGGTCTGATGTTTAGAAGTGAGTCTGAGGCTGTTCAAAGATGAACTCCTAGAGGCCTATTTTACTGTATTTGAGCAGTAAAAATTATTTTAATTTATTTTTGGCTGTGTCGGGTCTTAGTTGTGGCATGCAGGATCATTTGTTGCGGCGTGCAGGCTCTCTAGTTGCGATGCACAGGCTTAGTTGCCCCGCGGCATGTGGGATCTTAGTTCCCCGACCAGGGATTGAACCCACTTCCCCTGCACTGGAAGGCAGATTCTTAACCACTGGACCACCAGGGAAGTCCCTGCTATGTTTGAACATTTTTATAGAAAGAGTTTCATAGATTTCAGCTGATTCTCAAAGGAGTTCATGATACTGAAAAAGTATATGAACTTCTATGCATATTCAGAAATTTACTTTGTACCATAAATGGTAAACTGAATAAGGGTTAATAGTGCCTTTGGCATTGAATTTTGCACTCCTATCAATTTAGTAGAGGATTTTTATGTTAAGAAGATGCTAATTGTTGACTAGGGTGTGGCAAAATAAACCTATCTGTGGCAGTGTAAATTAGTACAAAATTTCTAAAACGACGTATGGCACCTTTTGAACCAGGTACCAAATTTAACCTTCAATTTAACAATTCTATTCTAAGGAAGTAATTAGAAACTCAGGAAAAATGCTATCTATGACACATTATTCTTCAGAATATACAAACTAAGAATCAAAGTAAATGTTTAAAAGTTGTTGATTATGATGACAATATAATGAAAAGTGTCTATGGCAAGATACTATGTGAAAAAAAAATCACAGCATATATGGTGTGATCATGATTTGTATATACATGACCAGAAGAACATATATTAACAGAGGTTATCTCTTGGTAACAGGTGTTGCTTTTCCTTTTATTTTTTTGTATTTTTCAAGTTCTCTAAATGACTATATATTTTTATAATCAGAAAAAATGTTAATGTTTTGTCACACTTGAACTTTGATTTACCTAAGGGAAATCCTGTCTGTTTCTCCTGGTGTCTACATTTCAAAATGTCTCATCACTGGTTTTGGCTGAAAGTTCAATTGGAAACTCAGTTATTTCACGTTTGTTCAATTTGCAGGCCCCTTTTCTTCCCGTGGTGACATTTCAGCTTAAACCTTTGTACTCAGTCCCCTTTCCAATTCTTGCCTCTCTCCTTTCTTCTTTTTTTTTGTTCTTTCACTGATCTTTAAAATAAAATTTAAATTCTGGCTGTTTTTCTTTGGCAGCCTTAGCCTTTTTCTCCTCTTCTCTATTTGTACTATTTGTACTATTCAGTTTCAGATATTCACCTGACCCTTGTTTCTTTACCCTGTTTTTTTCCTTTTGGAAGTTAGAAGCATTCATGGAATAGTCTCTTCTAAACCTTAGAGCCTTGGTAGTACTTTTGTGTTAATTTTTGTATTTTTATTACTTTTTGGGTTTTACAAGTATTTTCCCACTGTATATCAGAAGCAGGTGTCCACAGGTGTGCATGTGTTCTCACATGTGTGCATGTGTGTCTGTGTACATATGTACGAGAACATGTGCATGTATGTGAAGTTCAGGTCAGACCTGTGTCCAGACTGTATGCACAGGATGGGAATTTCCTAATCCACTCTGATACCAGCAGGCTCACGTCCATACTTGGAAAGATTTGGTGAAGGTAATGCAAACTGGGTTGGCTCTGTGGGCTGTCCAGCTGCTGCCAGGCTGCTTTGGAGCCAGCCAGGGTGACTTTCAACCTCTCCAAAAGCGTTTCAACTAGCAAAGAGATCCATTTATTAGAAAAGATGATAGAACTCGATTTAGAAGAGTGTGAATACAGGGTTGAATTAAAATGACACCTCAAGGAAGGAGCCCCAGGACCAAACCAGGAGACTCTCTGAGTCAAAAATCAAGGCTAGGATTTATAGGATGAACATTTTTATATGTAAATTTGAATTCAAAGTAGATATTTGTAATTGAAGTCCTTTGCTTATTTTATTTCCATAAATCTAATGTCTGGCTTTGAAGTTGGCTCCCTTGTAGGTCCAACAACAGTGGGCCTTGGAAATTTGCCTGATACATTAAACCTATGATGAAAAGAATCAGGCAAATGCTACACTGGCTGGCAGTGTGCAAACCCCATGGTGGTATTATAGAACACTCAGTGTCCCCTAGCAGAGAAAAATGTACCTTAACATGCTTCCTGGTACTGACAGCTCTTCATCCTTCAATCTAAAGACAGAGTTGGGTAGAGAAAGGATAGGGAGACAAATGCTTTACTTTAATGTTATTCTCTTAAAACCTAAAGTCAGCTGGGTGAAAATTGGACTGTATGAAATGTACTTGGTTGGAAACAAGCACACAAATTACACGAGATTCCTAAATGTGCCAAAGCATCAGGGAGAGAGCCCTGTTATGCATGGAGGGTGAGGAACAATGCGAATGCCCTAGGTGGCCCTTGCCACTACTGGCCTTTGGCAATCACGTGAAAACGTTGACCTTTATTCCTGCTGCCTCAATCTCACCTTTCTACGCCATCTTACTGTACTACCTTCCTCTTTTTCCTTCTAGTTATAAACACCCCCTTCTCAAGAAATGTTAGCTTTCAGGGACGACCAGTCAAGCACATCTTTGTGCACATGCACGATTTATATTAATTCCATTTAGATATTTGAATTTGACATTGCAAATGTTGTGGAACAAAATGTATGTTTCCTACGAGCAGACAGATGAGCATTTTATGCTGTTGTTTGGGGAGGGCAGGTTTAGGTGAGCTCTCCTGTTGGCAGTCTGTGTTTCATATCCTGTCTGGTAGTAAGAAAACAGTTAAATAGGAACTCTTGTGGTACTGGGAGTCTGGCTTCTCTTTTAAAAGTGCTCCCCCTTTTTTGCTTACCATGATGAATATTAATTTTAAGTAAAAGTCACTACATTGACTCTAATGTCAAATAAATTTGAAAAAGAAGATACAGCCCTTTGGAAAATATGGTGGAAACAATTTCGTTCCAGGTTTGGAGCTTATTGAAGCTGATCAACTGTCTAACAGATTCAGACTGTATTTAGAGCATTTTGCTTTGGCGGCCCCATTTAAGTGTGGAAGAGGCTGTTTTGTAACCTCATCTTTTTTTTGCAGAGAGAATGAAACTGCCTGAGGGACAATACAGAGCCTTGGTGAGGGCTGGGATAAAGTCTCAAGGCTGCTGGGCTGTGCCACGTACCACAAACAGCAGATACCACAGAACTGCTTTTAAAAACAAATCCTGCCCTTCATATGTCATGCTAAAAATACAGACCTAAAAAAGACCTGAAAAACGTGAAAGAACTAGAGAAGCAGGCTGTAGTTATATGCAAGCAACATGCAAGGTCATGGAAGTAAAACAACAAACAAACAAGAGTGCACTATATAAAGTAAGACATATTAGAACTTTCTAAAGTTCCAAAGTAGCTTTTGTAGTGTATTCAGAACAGAAATACGAAAGGAATCATAAAACTGGATAGTCCCTAGGAGACTGAAAAAGGCTATAGAAAATGATTCAGTAACATTGGTGGTGGGTCAGATAGAATGCCCTTATTCCCCTAGACTTCTCATTTCTTTCTTCTCCCTCTTGAAATTCACCTTAGGAAAACCTTACGTGGGTTTCTACCTGGTCAACTCAAACTTGGTCCTCTGCTTGAACTCTAGTTATCTGCACATGTTATAGATGTCCCCTTAAGTTGTTCATTGTGTGGCTTGTCACTTTGACTAGGCTCAAAGCTCTAAGGTCAAGAAACATGTCTTTTGTATCTTTGGAATTTCCTCTATAGCTTGGGTACAATAATTGTGTCTGCAGATGGTATACAACAAATGTCCCCTAACTCACTGGATACTTCCAGATTAAAAAAAGGTAACATAAAGCTATTCAACTTTGCTTCTATTATTAACATTTATGTGCCATATTCTGAAATATATGTGGAAGACCAGGTAAGAAAAAGACTAGAGGAAAAAGTTGTTGATACAATTGTGAGAATGCAAAAGACCTTTAAAAATGTCTTGACATAAATAATAAAGATGGTAAGAGTAATAATGATATACCAACTTTACATTTCTATAGCACTTGATTCTTCTGAAAGCACTTTCAGGGATAAAGGTGGGAATATAAATACATGTGAGGAATAACAAAGAAATGTGGAGATAAAAAAGCAAAAGAACAAAAGAAAGGCAAAGAAAATATAGTCAAGAATAAAATGGAAGGAGAATTTACTAACAAATTGGAACAGTTGTTGGCTAAGTTACACACTGGACAGAGTGTCAAATATTTACAACGTTGGTGTTCTTTTTTTTGTGTGTGGTATGTGGGCCCCTCACTGCTGTGGCCCTTCCCAATGTGGAGCACAGGCTCTGGACGCGCAGGCTCAGTGGCCATGGCTCACGGGCCCAGCCGCTCCGCGGCATGTGGGATCTTCCCTGACCAGGGCACGAACCCGTGTCCCCTGCATCAGCAAACGGACTCTCAACCACTGCACCGCCAGGGAAGCCCCGTTGGTGTTCTTTGAGCAGGTAGAATATGCTGTCTATAGATCACGCCATGTTTTCACTTGTTTTCCACCAGGTAGTGGGGGAGGGAGTGTCCTGGATTCTCTAACTCTCTTCATTCTTGTTCACTAGGGTTTATATTGATAATGGTCTGGCCATCTGTACTCAACATTCTAGCTACATCATTAAAAAGACATGGATGTGTGAGTGATACTCAACTTTAGTAGCCTATTTCAGCAATTTCACAAAAGATTAGCTAAGCTTGCTGTGGAGGGCACCATCGATATTTGATCCTGTTGTAAGGTTCTGAAAATTTCCCAAACTTAGGAGGCAGTTCTCACATTACTGTCAATAATGCTGAATGTAGTAACTTATTATAAAGAAGTTCTAAGAAGAAGAAGACATCCCAACCATATTCTAGAACTGACCAGTTCTAGAACTGAAAAAGTGCAGACCAAAAAATTCTGCCTGTCACATGTGTCAGAGGCCACAAAGGTCCTAAAATTACCTTTATTACTGCTTTGGAGTGATGAGCTACATATTTGAAAATATAATTCAATAAGGTTAACTCCTTGCACCTCCTTGCATTCTGAAGTTGGCAAGCTTCTCTACTTTGGGATCTGTTTTGTTCACAAATTATATTAACTTTAGTTGAAGGGCAGGTGACCCAAACCAAAGTGTCAAGATTAGTAAATTTTTGAAAGAAAGTTAGAAAAAGATATGAGTGATTATCAAAGATAAAACTCATCAAATCCTTAGAAAATTTTCTCATATCCAAATGAGAAAAGAGATTAAATCTTTATTCCTTTGAGAACGTTGACATGGAGACAGACTTTTTTTTTTTTTTTTTTTTTCTTTTTGCGGTATGCGGGCCTCTCACTCTTGTGGCCTCTCCCGTTGCGGAGCACAGGCTCCGGATGCGCAGGCCCAGCGGCCATGGCTCACGGGCCCAGCCGCTCCGCGGCATATGGGATCCTCCCAGACCGGGGCACGAACCCGTATCCCCTGCATCGGCAGGCGGACTCTCAACCACTGCGCCACCAGGGAGGCCCGGAGACAGACTTTTAATTTAATTGCCTTCTATGCTGCTGAAAGCATGGATCGACTATTTTCAAGATTTAGAGATCAACACCCATGTTTTGGCAATAATTCTACTTTTCACACTTCAGGTTTTGAAACAGTGGAGAACTCTTTCCTTTGGCGAGTTGAGGACCTGCTAGGGTTCTGGTCCTCGCTCTGGCCTAATTTAATCTCTTTTGGTCTCAATTCCCTCAACTGTAAGAGGGAATAATTATATCAGTCCTGCTTTATAATAATAATAATTTCCATTTCTAAATGCCTGCCATGTGTCAGGTACTCTACTGTGCCTTTGCCATATGTTATCTTTAAGTCTCTCATCAACTCTGCAAGGAAGGAATAATTATCACTCATGTTTTACAGTTGGGAAAGATGAGGCCCAGATCCCTTCAGGAACTTGCCTAAGGTCACACAGCTAAGAAGTGGCAAAGCCAGGATAGAAACCTTCATATGTATGAACAAAAGCCCCTTCTCAGTCCTCCATGAGATTTTGAAGTTCATTTATAATGACATTTGTGGACATGTTTTGAGGATAGAAAAGTTTTTTGTAGATGCATGTTCTTACTACCATTATTATCCTGATGAATATAAATTAATGTGTATTTATTGAGTTCCTTGCAGGAGCTTGTACTGAATCAGATACCATTTTGGATACTCTGTGGAATTAGGTATATTCCCCAGTGTAGTATTATGTAAGGTGTATTATAACTAAATGTTAAATAGTTCCAAGTGATATCGCTTCCACCCTTGGAATCAGGTATTAGTTTCTTTTGGATCTTTTCTGGAGAAAAAAGAAAAGAAACAAATATGCTAATCTAAATTGAATGAATGTTTCAGGGAACAAAAACCAGCTGCATTAGTCCAGCCTTCAGAGTCAGCAAATAAAGCCCCCAGGAACCCCGAGAGTTGATAGGAAAACTCCAAAGGAGTTGAGAGAAATATACCATAGGGATTAGCAAATCTCTGCTGAAAAATTCATGTGTTCACAAATGTTCTGAACCAACATAGCTTCCCCTGTCTGGTTCTTTGTTTATTTTTTGAGTCTTTAATGACCCATAGGGCTGTTGAAACTTACTTGAAGAGTGTATCCTTGATTTGGGGGTATCAGACTTCCTGTGTGAAAGATGGCTGGGAATCCACTCAACTCTCCTAAAATAAGCACTAAGTTTTGGAAAGAATTTTCTCTTGTGGGAAACATCCTATTCCCAAAGAAGGCCATCAGCGTGAGATAGCTTTTTTTCCAGGGAGGAAACTGAGGGGAGCCGGTTGGTCCAGCAGCCAGGAATCAACCTTCAGGACAGGTTAACATTCAGGACAGACTCCTCTGTCCTTTTCTCTTGATCTTTTGGAAGAACTGCTGAAAGTCAAAATCAAAGTTCAAAAAATTCTGCAGAAGAATCACCTGAGTCCAGAAATGAGCTGTTTCTTATTCTTTCCTCTGTTTCTTTGTTTCAAGAACAGATAAAATGACCCACCTAGGGAAGTCGTTGTGAGGATTAAATAACATAACTCAGGTGCATCTCCTGGTGCAAAACAATCATCGTTATTGAATCCTAGGCCATTTCTCCAAATATGCTCATCCAGTTGTTCTTTATGGCTCAAGGGGAACTATTGATTCTGTTAGGTCACAGAATGTCTAAAGAGTTAAGAAAAATGCTTTCAAACTGAGAAAAGATGGAGGAGGCTGTCTTTCTAGGCCTCACCAAGGATCTGTGTTGGGTGGAATACAGGCCATCATTTGGGTTTGGTAAGAGCTTCATGATGGGACCACATAGAGAAGGAGCTATGCCACTGGACAGCTGGCTGGCCTTTGATCACCTTGGAGGAATGAATGCAGGGCCACTGACTGACCCTTGCATTTTTCTTCATGTGAGATGGGAGAGGGTAGTCCTTGTCCAGTTCTCCTGTCAGACATTTTGATCACATTTGGGTGTCTGCTGGGCTAAGGCAGAAGCCCATCTGGGAGGACAGGACCACTATATGGCCAGGCTTGATTCTGTTTGACACAGAGTCTGGATTTGGCTGAATCCAAACAGACGAAATTGAACAAACTAAGGTAATCATACAAGATATATTTGTTTTAAAAAAAAAAAAAGCTGGATACTACAAGAGCTGTCATCAGCCCCATTTTGCTGTTTGGATTTGGTCATATTCTTGAGTAGAGGAACAAGAGGGCAGCCTAACATCATCCGTGTAGCCTCCAGCCACGGCCAGTCAGAACTCTGCCCAGACCTAGCAGCTATGAGGCCGTCCAGGCATCTGGTCCAGGCTCTCTGGGAATAAGTTCCTGGGCCTGGGGTGAGAGTGCTTTTGTCACATATGCCTTTCAGCATGATCCTGGCACTTTGGGAGGCAGAACCAGTTTTTCAGCTCTGGGGACTCAACTGTGCTTTATTTGCGGCCAGTGTCTCCTAGTAGGATGAGCTGTGCTCAGGGGACAAGGGACTGCCATTTGCCAGTTGATTGCAGCAAGTCACTTTATGTCTGAGGGCCTTGGTTTCCTTGGAGTGAGGCCATCTCTAACCTGGATCTCAGCACAAACAATCTGTGAATCTGTGGTCTGCCTCTGCCTGGGGCACAGAAGTGTGTGTGTATTTTTCTTCCCTCCTTCCCAGCCCCTGGTCCTGGGGATGTTCCTTTCAACTGTTCTTGACCCCTCTTCCATTATCCAAATTTCTCTGTGCAAAAGAACATTAAGTTTGAATGGATCATTGTTTCTTATAAGATAAACAGCTGCTGATAAAGTCAGGGGTTGACCTATTTCTGAAGCAGACAACCGAGGAGAAGTTTATGGCTTTCTCTTCTTCAGAATTAACCAGTTTTTCTTCTTGGAACATGTTTTATGGGACTTGACTAATCACCCTGGCAATATGTGGCTGAAGTTTTCTTGGCTATAGATCAAAGTCTCCGATACACCAGCACAGACAATGAGAAAGCAACAAGAGGCAGGAGAAAGCCTTTGCAATGAATTTTGGAGTCAGACTCTAATAGAATGAATGTTTGGAGTCAGACTCTAGTAAAGCAGAAATAGGATAGGGATAATTAATTCCTGGAAGAATTGCAAATGACCAGTACATAGGAACAAATGTCTAACTTTCTCCAATAATGAAAGACATGCAAATAAAAATTAAAATGTTATCATTTCCCTTTGTCATTTGGGCAGAAATGTAAATGGTTGGTTAAACCTGGTGCGCCCGTGATGTGAGGAGATGTACACGCTCATGCAGCTACCTGATGCAATCTTTTGGAGGGCAGTTGGGTGATATGCACTGAAATGTAAAATGTATCATCTCTTTGCCCAACAATTCTCAGTTTAGGACCTACCCTAAGGGGATAACTACTTGAATGTAAAAATAAGTTTGCAAAAGCATACTCATAGGGGAAACTAGAAATAATTTTGATGTTCATCAGTTGGGATCTGGCTTAGTCAATTATGGTAAACACCTGGGAAGTTCTGTGCAGTCAATAAAAATGACGATAAAGAGCTTTATGTACGGTGTAGACAATTATTTAATGACACAAAGCAAGATTCTAAAACAAAATGATCACATTTGTATACAATTATATGAATAGAAATGTGGGAGGTTTTTCACTTAAATCTTAACTGGTAGGATTTGAGGCTACTTTTACTTCCTTTCTTGTTTAACTTCCAGTTCTGCCACTTACCATCTCCATATCCTTAGGGAAGCTTATTTAACCTCTCTTGGTAAAAATGGGAATAATAATATGTATCAACCTTTTAGAGGTTACTGAGGAAATCAGGCAGTGAAACACATGTCAAGAACCTGGGATGGTATAAGAAAATTCTTTGATTTTTTTTCACATGGTTTCTATTTTACTTTAATTATATGAGTACAAACAGCTGTGTTCCTATGCTCATGATTCAGAGAGAAAGCTAAGAGGGCTTTGAATAGCTTCCATTGATTTAAAGGCAGGAAGAGCCCTACTTCCAAATATGTGGAACAGTTTTTTCCTCAGGCTGTCAGAAAAAGGCCATATTCAGTCATTGTTTTCTGAAGGCAGGAGAGGAGAGTGAGTGACTGATCCTGTTGGGTAACCTAAAATAATATTTCATTCTTGTTATCCTGATGCAGTTTAAGACCAAGGATTTTGGATGGTTCTACAATTTCCCTCTTGGTTTGCAAGAACAAAACTTTTGTTATTTATGTTCTTAAACAACAGAGCTTTGTCCTATACTCAGGAGCATGCAAACTAAATAGAAGATTTCCTGAAGGGCCATCCTATTTACTGTGAGGAGTGATTCCAAGTGGTAAGTAGACACAGTTAGCTCCAACCATCTGTGGAGGACCCACATCATTGCAGAGGAAATTAGCCAAGACTCACAGAAGCACAGCAGCCAATCAGGTTGGGGATTTACTTCTCCTATATTGTGCTAAAGTTGGTGGACTCAACCACTTAAAAATGCCCTATTTACTTGGGCCCTGCTTTGTCTTACAAAACAAATAACCTTGTATTGCTTTCTTTGGGCAGAAAAATGAAAATGTCAATATTTTGAGTGTTTTTACTTTGGGAACTTCTGGTTCGTAGACGATTGTTTCAAATATTGCCGTGTTGTCTTTTCAGAGCTGTTGATACTGTGGAATGGTGAGGGCGGGTAGTTGAGGCTCAAGAGTTTTCGTCAAAGGCTAATAGATCACTAGAAGAACACAAATTTGGCTATCTCTGTCCCGTATCCCTCTTCTCATTTCTCTTTCCTTGCACTAAACTAGCTCCTGGCTTGCTATCAGGCTGCCAGGCCCATGTGCAATTTTCACTTAACCAAGGTTAGGTCTGAGTAGAGTACATGAAGTTGGGATCAATTCCAACTCTTAATCATTACAGCTAGTAATTATTGAGCACTTTGTAACATGCCAGGTTTTATGTTAAGTGGTTTGCATGCACTATCTCAATGCTTCTCAAGAGTAATCCGTGATGACTGGTTTAACAAGCCTAGGGGCGGGGGTGTGTATACCAATAAAAAAATGCAGATTTCTTGGCTCCATTCTAGACCTGTGAGATGAGCACCCTGTGGTGGGTTCAAAGATCTACCATGTTAACAAGCACCTTCAGCAATCCTCACGTGCAAGAAGTTCAAGTGCCTCTGCATTATTTTTCAAAGCACATGGGACACAAGTGCCATCTGCTCTCCTTCCACTGCTCTGATGTCTGTGCTTAAATTCTCATGGCAAAAAAAAAGTAAAAAAAAATCCTGTGGACTGGGAGACATTGTGAGACTTATGCCTTTTAGTGCACGGATGTGTCCCCATAGCCAAAGTGCTTTTGAGACGCCAAGTATTTATCTCTATTGTGGGAGGACTAAAAATTGAGAAATCTTGACTGATGGTAGCCTGTGCTCTGTAAGTAGAGAGGGAAGCCTCAGGGACCACAGAGACATGACTGTATGAGTTGTTGTACGGGTTGTGCAATGCCCAACTGGCCTTGCCCGAAGGAGTGAAAACCCAGCATTCTCCTTGGCTCCGGGCTGTGTGTTGCGGTGGCCCGCTCCTGAGAGGAGAAGGTAACTGATATGCTGGTGTGGGTCCCAGAGCCCAGAAAGCCCCGCCTGCCTTCTGCATGCCTTTGTTGTCATGCTCCAAGGGGCCTGAAGTGTTCAGTTTCATAAATTCCTTTGTTCTCAAGTTTATTTCTAGAAAGCCTCTATTAAAATGAAGTGCCACGTGGAAGATGACAGGGACATTTAATCATAGTGGCACAGACTGGTTTAATCTGGTTGCTCTGGGGATGGCAGCCCAGAGGATTCATTTGGTGGGAGGGGAGGACAGGCTCCTTTGTGGACCACTTTGGTGGAGGAAACTGGAGATATTAGGAAAAAAAAATATATATATATATATAATGAAAAAATAAATATATATTTTTGAGGCGCAAGGCAGAGGTGAAGTGGGAGAGGGCTTAAAGACACATTGGACCTGTGTCACAATTCTGTTGGTTACCTTCCAACACACTGTTTTCTTAGTTCTTCAGCCCTTCCCATCCTCCTCGTCTTTGGTGAATGTCCAGTGCCCAGTGACTGTCCCCTCAGTAACAGGCCTGGACTGCAGAAATACTGCAGGTGGCAAGGACTCAGTGGCATAAGTGGGCCCCGGAGAGAAACTTCATGTCCAACTCTGGAGCTGGTGCAGCCTAGGGGAGTGGGGGAGATAATCACCCACCCCTGAATCTGAGACCTCCCCCTTCCTTTTGCATTCCTCTGCCAGGAGCAGGATAATTAGAATAAAGAGACTTAGTTTAGGTCATTCAACTCCCTGCTGGACTCCATACAAACCTTTCACATGTGCAATCATTTCTAGCAACCTGGGTAGGCTTCCGTGCGTTTCTTTATCAACTTGTTGAGAAAGACCAGAGATGATTCTCTAACTCTAGTGAAGAGTCTGTCTATGGGACTATTAAGCCTTGACAGTTGATTTCATTTTGGATCTTGTTGAAAGTACCCTAGATTTCATTTTGAAATATATATATTTTTTTTTTTTGCTAAATTGAAAATGTTCCCCAATTTTCCCACTGATTATTTGTCCTGCTAATTCATGAGGTAAATGGTGCTGATTCATTACTTTATCCAGCAGGGAATAAGCACCTTCCATGGAGAGGAGGTGGGTAGGAAGGGGTTTGCTGGGAAGGAGGGGCTTTTCCTTGGTCTTAGTTGTAGGTGCTGGGGAGCGGCATGCAGATGGAGAGGGACATCCTCAGAAGCATAGGGGTGAGAGAGCATGGCCTCCCTGAGGCCCTGTAAGCCATGAGATGTGACTGGTGGGGGTTTGTGTGGGTGTGGAAGGAGATAAGGGCAAGACCCGTAGTGAGTGAATGAATGAATGCAGGAATGACTGAGTGCAGAAGTCTATTGTCCTTCCCTAGGGTGGCTGCTCCCTCACCAAGCAGACTGTTTTTTCTCTGCACTTCTCAGTGAGTAAGTTGAAGTTTCAGTTAATAATCTCCTAAACTGAGAAATCCCCTATCACAGGAGGAAAGGAGATAATTAGCTTCAGTGTTCTCTCATATCTAAGCTGAGAAGTCAGCATGAATTCTAGACATGGTTCATGTCTTTGGATAATCAGCACTGCTGTTCATGATAGGTAACTCTCTCTCTCTCTCTTTTTTTTTTTTCTCCCTTCAAATCTTTTTTTGGTTAGGGTACCATGACTGAAATGAATGGCTTCCATTATTTTTTTGCCTTCACGCAGGAATCTTTAAACTAGCATGAACTTCGTACCAACTATCATATGAATCATGTCTACTACAATTACCCCTTTCTGTGTCATTTCCTAGGTTAGTGTCCTTGTGTGACACAATAATACGGGGCAGGGTTGAAAATGTCAAGTGATAACCAGGCAGAAAACTGACAGCTAACAGACCCACCTCCTTGAGCTTTTATCTCAGAGGCCTTAAGACAAAAATCTTACTTGTATAAATATTACCTGAAATGAAATATGTAATGTTAATAGATATATTTCACCATATCTGTCTGTTTAGTAATTCACCTCCATTTTGGATATTGTGTACCTTTACTGCAATGAGCTTAATAATCATTATAAAACAAATGATAATTTTCTTTTAGTGAATGTTCACCATATAATAGGCTCAGTTCTAAGCAGGTGTTGCCCATTTAATCTTCACGCCAGCCCCAGGAGGTAGTTACTGTGGGTGGCACCATTTTTCATATGGGGAAACTGAGGTGTAGAGTTCTTAAGTAACTTGCCCCAAGTCCACAGTTAAGAGTCAGCTGGGATTTGAACCCAGGCAGTCTGGCTCAGAATTTATGCTCTCAACCTCCATGCTATAATGCTTACACATTGCTTGAAACAAGAGGCGGTTTTAGCATCAAATATGAAGAATGCAACCCTTCAAATTTTTCTCTTCCAAATGTAAGTAATTGCCTGTTTTGTATCTGTATTGTTGTATGGCTTTTGACAAACACTGACAAACAGCAAGGCCAAAGAAGTGTCCTTTCGCTCATGTCTCGTTACCTAGAAGAAGAGTTTTGACTATATATGAGTGCTAAAGGTTGTTGATTTAGGTTAATTTTATGTATGATATGGTTTAGAATCTTGTCACATGCATTTTTAGTACATTTCCAAACATTCATGTTCTTGGGGAGACAATTGAAAAACAGCCACAAAAATTCCCCCCATGGGCCAAGAACAAGTTTGATTGTGAGGTCTATGTGCCCAGATGATGTGTTTTGTTATCTGAACCAAGAACATAAGCTTACTCCCAGCAATGACAATCATATATAAATGCCTTTTTATATAAGTGAAAAAAAATTTTTTTTTTTACTTTGTTAAAGTGAGCAGGCCTTCTTGCTGACGTTTTTCTAAGTAACTGCTTCTCTTTCGGTTTACACTATAGACAGTGGCTCCAAGAGCTGGCATTTGAACTGTCAGCAGTCCCCCCCCACACCACCCAGCAACCTGGTCCAAGGTCTAGGATTTCTTTAGGCAGAGTCCAGTGCTGTGAAAACAATGGGGCTATTTATCCATGTCCCCTGGAGTGCAGTTAACATCCCGCCAATCTCAGCTGGTCTGACACACTGACATGGTGGGTCTGGATGTTTCTTATGAGTTTTCTCATGAGCAGCTCCTTTGGCCACATAAACTGCAGGGCCAGACAGATTCGTTTATGGGCCTAGAAATCCTTCTTGGCCCAGATATAGGGACACTTTTCAGTCAACCAGAGTTGCTCTGATATTTGAGATTTGCTGACAGTTCTTGGTTCAGAAAGAGGTTTGCATTCCTGAGCTACTTTTCTTTTATTGGGATCATCTTAATTCTTATCTGTGAGGTGGAGGTCCAGGAAATGAGTAAGAATGGAATTCAGCTGTTTGGGTGACCCTTGTATACCACGAGCCTCTCAGTGCTGGATGCAACAGCCAACAGATATTAATTGGTGGTGATGATGGAGGTAGTCTTTCTGCCCAGAACCTGCTAGCACAAGCCCTGACTGATTGGCAGTGACACCTAGATGACTTTAGCACACTGCACTAACAACTTTAGGCAAAAGAAGTTTAGAGTATCTGTGTGTATTTTTAAATGTCCTCCTTCATTGCATTGCTTTCTAATAAGGTATTGAAATCAGATGTAAACGGTATAATCAGCTTAAGTTGGATTGTACTGAGACAGCACTTCCCTCATCCCAATGTGGGGTTTTCCCTGCTATGTGACAGCTCCAGGCGCTAAATATCTACCCCTTCCCCGCAAATTGCCAAGTAGCAGTAACATGTCTCAGGCTATCACGACTGTTACGATTATAGGAAGGGAAATCCATGCTGGTCTTTTAGAAAGCTCTCGTCATGAATGTGTTTTCGGGCGTGCATTTCTTACTAACAGATGAACAGCTTTCAGTTGAGTCAGACAAAACCTTTAGTGTTTGTAAGAGTCAGGGCACCAGGGATCAGTCTGAAACTGAGTTTTATATTGACACAGACAACCTCCAGAAGCTGAGAAAGCTTCTACCTCAAGGACTTGCTGGATGGTTGTTGGCCATTGTCTAGAGTGGTGAGATGGTTATCTTCAAAGTTGTCAGAGATGAAGTTTTCCTATAGGAAACTTCTGGACAATTATCATGTGAAGTGACTTAAATGCCTTAGTTTAGAGTATCCTTGGACTTATCTGTTGACAAATGGAGGTTTGAAAATGGGCGTTTGAAGGGATTTTAATGTAATATTTTTCAAGGAATGAGAAACGGGGAGTGTTGTGTGTTGAGGTTTCAATGACAACATTACCTTAAGAGCTTGCTTTCCCTTTCAGACTAGATCATCCGTGTTACCGTTGAGTAAAGGGAATCACAGTTTTAACAACCTGGCTTCCCTCAGAAATTTCAATTCTCACATAGTCACCATAGGCAGCCACACTGTCAAATAAACAATTCATTTTATATTAATTGTCAAGTAAACAATTTAATTAAATAAAAAATATTTAAACAGAGTGAAATATTCCTCCCTGGCTAGTCACAAGTTGGACAATTCAAAGGACAAATCTTGGGGGAATTGAGAATGGATTACTTTTTCTGTTCCCCGTGTACTGCTCTGTTTTTCTTCTTGGGGTCAAATCTCAAGTTGAATTCAGTCAACTATCTACAGCAAACAAAAAGGGCATAAATGTCTTTTCTGTTACTGTTCCTTATATTTCATCACTAAACAAAGCAAGTTTCCCTTCCTGGCTTCTTCCTTTGGGAGCATATAACACTGACATGAGCTTAACACTGTGGAGGTTCTACTGTCACTTTGGAAGTATAATGATTGATTTCATTATTTAAAGGTTTATTACAGTGATTTTTTTGTTGTTGCTAATGTCACACTTGCTACAAAATTTGTTGAAGAAACACACCATTTGCTGAGGATATGGAAGGATTTGTCATGAGGTAAAGTATCTGAGGGTGTGGTGTTGGGCTACCTGTACATCAGTTCCAATACTTTCTTTTTTTATTTTCTCTTTCCGTCATCTCTTTTTGCTTAAAATGTTTCCCACAGATCCAGTAACAACTACACATTTGGCAGTATGGTAAAACAAGCTGTTGGCATAACTAACACTTCAAAATGTAATGGGAAATAAGGAAACTAGTGCCAAGAAAACAGAAACCTGGGCCACGGGGGCTCTGCCAACTTGCGCTGATGTCATTCTCTGCCCCAACGATCCCACCAAGGTTCATCCTAGTACCTTCTCATATGGCCTAAGTGCCAAGGGTCAGAACAATACCGCGTCTTCCTGCGTACGGTCTGAGCACCGTTATTCCTTTTAAGACCCTAAAAGCACTTAATTGTACCCATGAAACCCCTTTCCTCTCCCCCGTGCCTGAGCTGTCTTTATTCTTGTTTCTGTGGGTGGGTGAAAAGGCTGCCCGTCTGAAAAGGCAGCTCAAAAACAGTTCTGGCAAATGATCTCTCTTCCTCCGCAAATGGTCATTTTGGTTTTAAGTTTATTTCAGGTACATTAAGCCACCCTCTACTCATACTTAATAGCAAATGATCCTACAATAAATGAGAGTAGAAAAAGGTAACCTAAAATCAAAGCATACCTCGTTGCCCAAGTGACTTCATGTATATCATTTTGACTCAGCATTACTCCTACTAAAAATAAAAAGAAAGATGAAAATTACCTTCGGGTTTTTGCTGCTATAGTTGCCCTCCGGGTTCCAGCGGTAGGTGGGATCTTTAAGGCCAGCACTGTTGGGATTGCCAAACCATAAAAGATCTTGCTCCAGGGTGAGGTCGCATTTCCCAGGTCCTCTGTCCTGCTTCCCTCAGACAGTGAAATGGTGATTTTTCTCTGGCCCTGCAAAGAAAGTGATTCCAGATCAGCTGAGTGTTATGTGGAATATCTCATCTTTGTTGTTCTAGTGCAGCCCTTTCAGCCTTCCAGAGCCAGTTAGACTTGTTATGAGGAGCTAAATGATTGGCTGGATCTGGGGCTCAGTTTCATAAATTATAGCCCAGCGTACGAGAAGCCCGAGTCCTATAGTTGCTGTGGTCCAGAGGCCTGCCAGTTCCTGCTTTAACGCATATGTAGTCGTAATTGAGTTCTAACACGGCCTTGGATGTTTCTGTCCTAAATAGCTGACATTGCATCTTCAAGACTGTGTGAGTAATCCTGACTTCTTTTTTTTTTAAACTCCGTAAATTAATTATATGCCCCGAGAGGGAGTGATTGCAATTAGAAAATACTGAAGTAGCAGATGATTCATTTTCAAGTTGCTGTTTTCTATGTATCAAGTTCAATGCAGCTAATCTTAAAGCTTCTAAGACCTGGCAGGGTCATTCCAGCTTTTTGCCACGACTCACAGGCAAGCTGCCTTTTGAATGAGGCTCTTCAGTGCCTTTGCTAGCCCTGTTTGTTTTATGGGGTCAGGAAAAGTGATAAAGGTCCAACAGGTTAAACAGATTGCTGGTGTCAAAGCAATGGCTGAGAGCCCTCAAGTCGGGCAAGTTTCAAGATTTCCCACCCCTGCCATCCATAGCTGGGAAGGAGCAGCTCATGGCAGGCAGTCCTTTTGGGACACAGGTACACAGCGGTTAGAGCACAGAAAGAGGAGAAACATGAAATGACAACAGAGCTTTTCTTTGCAGTCATCTGAAGCTGTACTGAGACATAGTCTATGGATAACTAGAACATTTTTACATGTATAAAAATGTTCCTCAGTGGTCCTGTTTATGTGGTAGGGAGCTGAATGAGAAATCCCTAGGTTGTTTTTTAAAAGGCCTTTTAAGAAGCACATTAAGCACACACAGACAACAGTGGTAACAGAAGAAAGCATGTGGATTGGGATGTGTGGTGGGAACGGATCAAATCCCAAGGAAGCCGTTGTTAGGTTTGTGTAATTGCTGGGGGTGGCTTCTGTTGCTAACCAGGTTGAAGATAAAGCCTGAGCAGACTGAAATGAGCAACTAGAAAACATCAGCATTTTTTAACCCTCTATAGCATACACTGCAGGATAGAATTAATACAAGTGTAGACTGGTGAGTGTAAGTAGTTCACTTTTTACTTTGAAAACATTATTGATTTTATCCTAACCTATCATAAAAAAATCAGGCTTTTGTCTATGAAGTTAATGTGTAAAAATAAATAATTTTTCTTCCTCCCAAATCATTTTTATACCTTTTCTCAATACAGCACAAAGTTAGGTAATTTCTTATAATTTGGAGTTGTTTTCCAGTTTGCTTTTTGTCTTATTTTTCCTCTTTAGACTTAGAGATACAAATGTATATATTTGTGCTATGTATAAGCCTCAAGCATAAATCATTTGAACAGTTTTTAAAATCACAGGTTTCTGTGGCAAATATAAACTTCTAATAGCTAGAGTAGTTACTTGCCAATTCCTATAAAAATATTATTTTTATACCCAAGAGTGGTTTATTTTTGGTTGCACCTATTTAAATGACATGATTTAGTCAGTAGGAAAGAAATAGTAGTTGTGTTTTTTGCAAAATTTTATGTTTGGTCACACTGAAGTGCAAAGTTTTGTTGTTAAAATATTTTTGCCCTCTAAAATATGACCCCTCTTAGGTCACAGCAATGGATGAGGTTTATAAAAGAAGAGAAAAATAATGAACATAGAATCCTTTTCTGTATCAGCCAAGTGTATGTGAAATAGTTTTAAAAAGTGTAATTCTAGTACATTCTTTCAGAAATACATTTACTTTGTGAAGAAACAGCATAAGCTTCTTTATCGTGATAGTATAGTGAGTTCACTTATTGGGTTTCTGTGGCTGTAGACGCTAATAGTAATAGTTGACATTCACTGTTCTACATTCCTAACTGACTGTAACAGTGGAAAAAAGTAGTGCATCTGTTGAGGGACTATGATCTCGCCCCTCCAGGTGGTTCGGGATCCATCTACAGTGAGAAATGGTAAGGGTGGAAACTGCTTTCTCTGAACTAGTTTCTGACCTCTAAGCCGGCTCCTTTTCTTGCCATAGGGTCAGTGTTGCTTTCTCGGTGTAACAATCACATTCCCTTCCAGCTTTTTGTGCCCTCATTCTTTATAGCATTAACTTGCTTGAGCTCTTATTGAGATGAATCAAATAAAAAATGACTTATGCTTAATTATCAAACGTGAATCAGCTGCTCATGCAATTCAGAAGGTGTTCAGAACGTGGCTCAGGGAAATTCTGGTGAGAGTATTGACATCTTGCATTGGTGCTTCCTCCAGGACCTTCATCTTTCAGTTCTCCCTGAGATGCCAGGGTTACATCTCTTTTTCGTGAAAGGGCAGAATATTAAGAAAAGAAAGAGTAGAGGTGTGCCAGGTGTCCAGTGGACAGGTATCCATGAGCAAGGCGTTGTGAAAAAAGGAAACATTTTCCAAATAGCAGTAGTTGATTTGTTTTCCCTCCCCTCCTCTTTATTTTCTATAGCCATTTTTGTCTGACTGTGGAAGTTCTTTTGCAGATAAGGTTCTGTAAACTATGCATATCTGCCATAGACAGATGGATTTAACAAAAGATATATCCAAAAAGGAATGTATTACATCATGAACTTGCAAAGCTCCATGAATACAAATCGTTTTTTGGCAACTATTAACACTACCTACTAAAGCAATGACATCAATCCAAATTGAAAGAAAATATTACTCCTTGATTGAATTACATTTTCCAGTGTTTCATTTGGTAAATTTTGCTTTTGGAAAGACTTACTCTTCTCTAAGACATTTTTTCCACTGTTATATATAGGACTAATCTTATTGCTTACTCTTGCCAAAGAATTTAATTGTTCTTAGTTGGCGTTTTCAAAAGACTCACTGTCCCACCTGGAGCATGTTTTAAAGAAGGTGGAGCAAACCAAATGAAACAATCCCCCCCCCTCGCTACCACATAGAGTTAAACGCTTTAGAATTGTATTACTCCCTCTGTTTGTGGAGCTCGACACTACCCATTGGAAGAGGAGGAGCTTTCATTTAATTTAAAAAAATCATTTTTTCCACTTTAATTATATAGTGTATGCAGGTGATACAATTTTTCAGTATATTAGTCACTAGCCAGAATTGTATCCTTCCAATTTCAAGAAGCAGAAAGACTTAGTGAATTAATCTTGGAGTCAGTGAGATCATGCTCAGGTCATTAAATTTTTCTAAGCCTCAGTCTCTATGTCTATAAAATGAAAATAATGATATATGTCCTGGTATTTTACTGTATTGGTGAATATCAGCAGCATGATGAGAAAGTGCTGATTAAAGAACGTTTTAATTCTTTGTGCATTGTGATCTACTGTACAGCTATACATTATTATCATTGCAGAAGATCTTAGCACTAGTTAGCTTCCTTTACTTCTAAAAGTGTGTTCCCGGTATCGGATAAGTACTTTTTAAAGCAAAGAACGTCTTCACTGTTTGATCTTGAAAAATTACAAAGGTTTTCAGAGCCTCAGTCCTCATCTGTCTGTTGCTTGAGTGTTAAAAATACCAGTATGGTTACCGTGACAATAACAAAGTGATATTATATGTGAAAATATATTTAGTAAACTTCTAAGTGCCATGTAAATCTTACTTATGACAACTGTTATCAGAATATTAATAAAAGGTATAATTGTCAAGTTTTTAAAATGGAAAATATCACACACCTTTCTTTTCTGAAAAATCATATGATTCCATTTATATAAAATATACAAAATAGGCAAATTCACAGAGACAGAAAATAGATTAATTGTTGCCAGGAACTGGGGGGAGAATGCATGGGGAGTGACTGCTAATAGACATACATTTCTTACTGATTAGTTTGATTAGCTTTCTAAGCTATGTCTGCTTCCCTCAAACAGGGTGGATTTTCTTGTTGGTTAAGCTGGTGCCATGACTTTCCTTCCACTTAGATATAGCACAAAGCCAATAGTCAGATAAGCATTCCCTCACAGTCTATATTTAGAACTGTTAATGACAAAGTTTTAGAGGGCATAGTTTCCTCAGAGGAAAAAATGAGTTAGAAAATTTAGACAGACAGATGTTCTTGGCTTTTTATTCCTGTTTTGACTCTCTTTATTAAATTTAACTAATGAAATAAACATGTAGGTTGAGGTGATGCTTATTCCTAGGTCTTTTCATCCCAGGAATAAAATGAATGGTCAAAATGACTTTCTGAATGATTTAGAAAGTTCAGTCAGCAGTTTTGAATCCCAAATTTTTAACTAGTTCTACTCTGGAAGGTCATCACACTTTTTGGAAGATTGGCCACAGGTGTGTCCTACGTTTTGGCTGCTTAAGTGCACTGTTGTTAAGAGTGATTATTTTCTAATAGTACTATTGGTTAGTCTGAGACAGTTCTACCACCTATAGGATCTCTCTCTTTTTTTAAAAAGATGAAACCATACAGGGAGCACAATAAGTAAAACAAATATAAAAATGAAATGAATCCTCTTTTATCTTTATCCTACATACTTTACCCAGCAATTTATGAGAGGACTTTACAGAAATGAAGGAATTTCATTTGTAATATAGTTAAACAATTTTTTTTAATTTTTAAAATTTACTTTTTATTGAGCTATAGTTGTATAATATTATATAAGTTTCAGGTGTACAGCATAGCGATTTATAATTTTTAAAGGTTATACTTCATTTAAAGTTATTATAAAACAAAGCTATAGTCCCTGTGCTATATATATAATATATATATAATATATATAGGATACAGGATTATATATTATATACAGGATATATTATATCCTGTATATAATATATATATTATATACAGGATATAATATATCCTGTAGCTTATTTATTTTATACATAGTAATTTATATTTCTTAATCCCCTACCCCTATCTCGCTCCTCCCCCTTCCATCTCCCAGGAGATACACACACACCACATCTTCTTTATCTATTTATCTGTTGATGGACACTTAGGTTGCTTCCATATCTTGCCTATTGTAGATAGTGCTGCTAAGAACATTGGAGTGCATGTATCTTTTCAAAACAATGTTTTGTTTTGTTTTGTTTTTTATATATCCAGGAGTGGAATTGCTGGATCTTATGGTAGTTCTATTTTAGTTTTCTGAGAAACCTCCATACTGTTTTCCACAGTAACTACACCAGTTTACATTCCCTCCCACAGTGTACAACAGTTCCCTTTCCTCCACACTGACATTTGTTATTTGTGGTCTTTTTGGTGATAGCCATTCTGACAGGTGTGAGGTGATATTTCATTGTGGTTTTGATTTGCATTTCTCTGATGGTTAGTGATGTTGAGCATCTTTTCATGTGCCTGTTGGCCATTTTTATGTCTCTTTTGGAGAAATGTCTATTTAGGTCTTCTGCCCATTTTTTGATTAGGTTGTTTGTTTTTTTTTGATATTGAGTTGTATGAGCTGTTTATATATTATGTTTTGGATATTAACTGCTTGTTGGTCACATCATTTGCAAATATTTTCTCCCATTCCATAGTTTGTCTTCCATTTCATTGATGGTTTCCTTTACTGTGTAAAAGCTTTTAAGTTTAATTAGGTCCCATTGGTTTACTTTTGCTTTTATTTCTTTTGCCTTAGGAGAGAGATCCAAAAAAATGTTACTACGATTCATGTCATAGAGTGTTCTATGTTCCCTTCTAGGAGTTTTATGGTTTCAGGGCTTACGTTTAGGTATTTAAGCCATTTTGAGTTTATCTTTGTATATGGTGTGAGGGAATGTTCTAATCTCATTGTTTTACATGTGTCTGTCCAGTTTTCCCATCACCACTTGTTGAAGAGACTATGTTTTCTCCATTGTATGTTTTTGCCTCCTTTGTCATAGATTAATTGACCAAGGGTACATGGGTTTATTTCTGGGCTCTCTATTCTGTTCCATTGATCTGTGTGTCTGTTTTTGTGCCAATACCATACTGTTTTGATTACTGTAGGTTTATAGTATAGTCTGAAGCCAGGGAGCATAATACCTCCAGCTCTGTTCTTTCTCAAGGTTGTTTTTGGCTATTTGGGATTTTTATGTTTCCAAACAAATTTTACAGTTATTGTTCTAGTTCTGTGAAAAATGCCCTTGGTATTTTGATAGGGATTGCATTGAATCTGTAGATTGCCTTGGGTAGTATGGTCATTTTTAACAATACTCATTCTTCCAATCCATGAACATGATGTATCTTTCCATCTGTTTGTGGTGATGTCTTCAGTTTATTTCATCAGTGTCTTATAGTACAGGTCTTTTGCCTCCATAGGTAGGTTTATTCCTAGGTATTTTATTCTTTTTGATGCTATGGTAAATGGAATTGCTTTCTTCATTTCTCTTTCTGATAGTTTGTTGTTAGTGTATAGAAATGCAACAGATTCTATATGTTAATTTTGTAATATGCAACTTTACTGAATTCATTGATGAGGTTTAGTAGTTTGTTGATGGTGTCTTTAGGATTTTCTATATATAGTATCATGTCATAATGACACGGTTTACTTCTTCCTTTCCATTTTAGATTCCTTTTATTTCTCTTTCTTGTCTGATTTCTGTGGCTAGGACTTCCACTACTGTGTTGAATAAAAGTGACAAGAATGGGCATCCTTTTCTTGTTCCTGATCTTAGAGGGAATGCTTTCAGCTTTTCACTGTTGAATATGATGCTAGCTGTGAGCTTGTCATATATGACCTTTATTTTGCTGAGGCATGTTCCCTCTATAAAGACTTTCTGGAGAGCTTTTATTATAAATGGATGTTAACTTTTATCAAAAACTTTTTCTGTATCTACTGAGATGATTATAGTACAGTTTGAAAACTGCCGTCTGTAACCATTGTCCTGACTTTCTTTAATAATTTTAATAACTTTTAGTACTTTAATACCTTTTTAGTACCTTTAATAATTGGATAAGACCACTTTTCAGTAATTTAAAATTATAATTAAAGAATGTTTTTAACTCCTTTGTTCCCCCCAGGTTTACTGAGATATAGTTAACATATAACATTGTGTAAGTTTAAGGCATACAATGAGTTGACTTGATACAGTTAGATACAATAGTCCTCCCTTGTCCAAGGTGTGACTTTCTGCAGTTTCAGTTACCCGAGGTCAGCCAAGGTCCAAAAGTATTAAATGGAAAATTCCAGAAATAAACTAGTCATAAGTTTTAAGTTACATGCCACTCTGAGTAGCGTGATGAAATCTCATGCCATTCTGCTTCTCCTCCCTCCCAGGATATGAATCATCACTTTGCCTACCTGCTAGTCACTTAGCCATCTGATTATCAGATCAGCTGTAAAGGTATCATAGTGCTTGTGTTCAGGTAACCTTCATTTTACTTAATAATGGCTCCAAAGTGCAAGAGTAGTGATGCTGACAATTCAGATGAACTTTATTATAGGTAAGTAAGTGTAGGGAAAAATATTATGTATAGAGTTTGTACTATCTGTGGTTTTAGGCATCCACTGGGGGTCTTGGAACATATCTCTCAAGGATAAGAGGGGACTACTGTATTGCAAGATGATTGCCACCATTGTATTAGCTAACATCTGCATCATGTCTCCTAGGTGCCATTTTTCTTTTCTTGGTGAGAATGTTTAAGATTTACCCTCTTAGCAACTTTCAAGTATATAATACAGTATTATTAGCTATAATTCCTGTGCTGTACATTAGATCCCTGTAACTTTTTCATATTATAACTGGAAGTTTGTACTCTTAGACTAACATTTCCCCCTTTCCTCCACCTCCCCAGACCCTGGCAAACACCATTCTACTCTCTATTTCTATAAATTCAGCTTTTTTAGATTTCACATATAAGTGAGGTCACACAATATTTGTCTTTCATTTATTTCACTTAGCACAATGCCCTCAAGGTTCATCCATATTATTTCAAATGGCAGAATTTCCTTCTTTTTTATGGCTGAATAATATTCTACTCTGTGTTTGTGTGTGTGTGTGTGTGTGTGTGTGTGTGTATCTATCATTGTTGAAAAACCATTCATCCATGGATTGACATTTAGGTTGTTTCCATATCTTGGTCATTGTGAATAATGCTGCTATGAACATGGGGTGCAGATATCTCTTAGAGATAGTGATTTCATTTCCTTCAGATATATACCCAGAAGTGGGACTTATAGATCATATGGTGGTTCTATTTTTAATTTTTTTGATGAGCCTCTGTACTGTTTTCCATAGTGGTTTTACCAATTTACCAAAATGGATATTCCTGATGGGCAAATTTCTCCCATTCAAGTGGTTTTCTTGTGGCACTTTTCTCATCACCTAATTATCACCAGTTTCCAGGTCCTTGTGCTTGGCAAAGGGGAAAACACCTAGAGGATTGCTCACATTCTTTAGGCCAGAGTTTGGTCACCTAATGGCCTCACCTAATATAAAGGAGGCTGGGACATGAGTCCTATTTGTCTCTAGGAAAAATAGAAAGTTGGTTTATTGGTCAACTCACCAATTTATGCCATATCTTTTGTTCTTTTCTTTTCTATTCTTTCCTTTTATTTTTTCCTTCTCCTCCCCTCCCCTCCCTTTCCCTTCCCTCTCTTACTGTCTCCTACCCTCTCCTCTTCTCTCCTTTCTTTTCTGTTATTTAATAGGACTACATAGGATCTAAGCCTTGAGTCTGACCACTATGTATGTTAGATTTTAAAGATTATAATCTTCACCATCTAGAAAAAATTAAGAATACGATTTAACTTTTCAATTCTTAATCCTATATGTTAACAATTTTCCAAGGCTATTTACATATGATTGAAAATGATGATTATAGAGATTACCATTGATTTAACATTTATGTCCAATAGTGAAGAAAGTGGTAATGGAATGTTTTTCTCCTCCCACCTAGCCCATCCTCTTCTGTGTCAGGTGTTTGAATATCTTGCTTTGTAGTTATAGAAAAAGGTAGGAAGAAATTGGAAAACAGGCAACAACTATAAAATGCCTGATCAAAACTTCTCCACTCTTTCCTGTTCCTTGAGTATGGTATAAATTTTGCAGTGAATGCTAGTTTTTTATTGAGGAAGAGTGCTATAAAGAGAGTGTACAGCTTTTGGAGAAATGTTTCTTGCCTGGGGTTGAACATATGGTGGAATTAATATAAACTTTTTTGTAGCCTCTCTATTTTCTAGAGGCTACAAAGATTTCTTTCCACTCTGAACTTCTGGAGATTAGCAAAAATATTTATATCACAAACAAAAAAGAACACAGATGCCTACTCAGTAACCAAAAATATTTTTCAGATCATTGCTATTTAAAAAAAAATCTCCCACAAACCTGTAATTTTCTTTTAATGAACATCATAAACCAATTTTAGTCCTTTACTCTGGATATATTAGGGTCAAATATTTTTGTTGGGTGTTAAGTCAGTAGTAACCTCAGTTATTTTACCAAATTACTTTCCTCCAATATAAGCCAAATTTACAATTAAGTTATTTAAGAAATAAAGACAACAAATAAATATCTGTTTCTTTTTGTTGTT
Organism: Mesoplodon bidens; assembly: GCF_964165515.1. Taxonomy (NCBI): domain Eukaryota; kingdom Metazoa; phylum Chordata; class Mammalia; order Artiodactyla; family Ziphiidae; genus Mesoplodon; species Mesoplodon bidens. The sequence goes on along the minus strand of NC_138160.1, from coordinate 48,753,344 downwards.
ATTGTTGTTTTGTGGTATGCAGGCCTCTCACTGTTGTGGCCTCTCCCATTGCGGAGCACAGGCTCCAGATGCGCAGGCTCAGCAGCCATGGCTCACGGCCTAGCGGCTCCGTGGCATGTGGGATCTTCCCAGATTGGGGCACGAACCCGTGTCCCCTGCATCGGCAGGCAGACTCTCAGCCACTGCGTCACCAGGGAAGCCCCTAAATATCTGTTTTAATCTTCATGTCCTGACCTAAGAAATAGAAGGACTTACTCATTTCACATCCTCTTATTTATCTGATAGAACTAGGAATGCCTAAAAAGAATTTTCCCATAACTCCATTTACTTGTTTACTTTCCTGGCACATTCCAAAAACAATTTTAAAGGCAACACTGAAAAAGCTTAAAATATCTTCATCTAACATTCAAGCAATCTTTTTATTTTGGTGGAACTGAACAAAAATAATAGACACTTAGAATCTTTACCCCAAGGCATTGAAAAACAGTGACAATTCTAAATCGTTAGATTGTGAAGATTATATTGTATTTAGTAGAGATTTTACATATATCTTATCATGTTCATGGTCTTTGAAATAAGGCAGCCCACATATAGTTATAAGGTAATTCCTTGGCATAGTGTAGTAATTGGAAAACTGGTGTCTGGAGCCAGACTGCCTGGGTTCAGGTCCCACACTTAGTGGCTGGGTAAGTTATTCAGTCTCCCTGTACCTCCATTCTTTATCTGAAAAATGGGATAATAATAGTAACTATTTGGTTGGATTGTTGTGTATATTAAATAAATTAATATATGTAAAACACTTGGAAGGATGCATGACTCATAGTAAGTGCTTTATAAATGTTTGTCTTCCTATTATTATTATCTGGGGAATTATTTAATAAAATATATATTCTAGATGCCTAAAGTTTCTTCAGTTAGTTCCAAAACTCCTGGTGGCCAGTTTTCATGGGTCTTTCTAAATGGATCTTATGTGTCTCCATGTTTCTTCTGTCTTAAAGAGATTAAGCGGAATCTCTCCTCTGTTGATTCAGAGTCATCATTCTAAGTAAGTGATATTGAGTCATGTGATATTGAAATCATTAAGATGACGTTAAAGTGCTTAGGGAGAGTGTTTTGCCCCTAAACTAGCTGATACAGACTGCTCTGCTGTTTCAGTCCTCTGGCTGTGTTCTGACGGATTTTGGCCTTCACTATACTGGCCTACACTAGCACCCTTGATTTGAAATACCTGCTTCAATTTTGCTATAGGATGTAAGCAAGAATATATATAGCCCAGTTTTTAAAAATTGTGTACAAAATGAGAGAATAAGACTTCACTCAGGATGTCAGTCCTCCCTTGAGAGTAAGTAAGAACATGAGTGCATTTTTCCCTTCTGGGTGAGGGATATGTTTCACAACAGGGATTGGCAAACTACTGTTTGTGGGCCAAACCTGTTTTTATAAATAAAGCTTTATTGGAATATATCTACACTCATTTGTTTGTACATTGTCTGCTGCTGCTTTCACACCAGGGCAGAGTTGAATAGTTGCTGCAGAGACCATATGGCCTGCAAAGCCTAAAGAATTTACCATCTGACCTTTTACGGAAAACGTTTACCAAACCCTGTACTCAATCTTTTAATCTGGGCAGAGTCTGAAATAAATGAGATGTTACTTTGTTTAGTAGTCTCACTTAATTGGCAAATTCAGTTATCTGGAGCATTGTCTCTCCTAGATATATTTTTGATAAACTAGAATTTACTGGGAGAGATTGGTTCAAGATGGCAGAGTAGAAGGATGTGTGGTTACTCCCTCTTGTGAGAGCACTGGAATCATAACTAACTGCTGAACAATCATCAACAGGAAGACACTGGAACTCACCAAGAAAGATACCCCACATCCAAAGACAAAGGAGGAGCCACAATGAGATGGTAGGAGGGGCGCAATCACAATAAAATCAAATGCCATAAGTGCTGGGTGGGTGACTCACAAACTGGAGAACACTTATACCACAGAAATCCACCCACTGAAGTGAAGGTTCTGAGCCTCATATCAGGCTTCCCTACCTGGGGGTCCGGCAACGGGAGGAGGAATTCCTAGAGAATCGGACTTTGAAGGCTAGTGGGATTTTATTGCAGGACTTTGACAGGACTGGGGGAAACAGAGAATCCACCCTTGGAGGGCACAAACAAAGTAGTGTGTGCATTGGAACCCAGGGGAAGGAGCAGTGACACCATAAGAGACTAAAGCACACCTACCTGCTAGTGTTGGAGGGTCTCCTGCAGAGGCAGGGGGTGGCTGTGGCTCACTGTGGGGACAAAGACACGGGCAGCAGAAGTTCTGGGAAGTACTTCTTGCCGTGAGCCCTCCCAGTCTGCCATTAGCCCCACCAAAGAGCTGGGTAGGCTCCAGTGTTGGGTTGCCTCAGGCCAAACAACCAACAGGGAGGGAACCCAGCCCCAGCCATCAGCAGACAAGCTGATTAAAGTTTTACTGAGCTCTGCCCACCAGAGCAACACCCAGCTCTAACAACCACCAGTCCCTCCCATCAGGAAGCCTGCACAAGCCTCTTAGATAGCCTCATCCATCAGAGGGCAGACAGCAGAAGCAAGAAGAACTACAATCCTGCAGCCTGTGGAACAAAAACCACATTCACAGAAAGACAGACAAGGTGAAAAGGCAGAGGGCTATGTACCAGCTGAAGGAACAAGATGAAACCCCAGAAAAACAACTAAAAGAAGTAGAGATAGACAACCTTCCAGAAAAAGAATTCAGAATAATGATAGTGAAGATGATCCAGGACCTCAGAAAAAGAATGGAGGCAAAGATTGAGAAGATGCAAGAAATGTTTAACAAAGACCTAGAAGAATTAAAGGACAAACAAGCAGAGATGAACAATACAATAACCGAAATGAAAACTACACTAGAAGGAATCAATAGCAGAATAACTGAGGCAGAAGAACGGATAAGTGACCTGGAAGACAGAATGGTGGAATTCACTGCTGCAGAAGACAATAAAGAAAAAAGAATGGGGCTTCCCTGGTGGCACAGTGGTTGAGGGTCCGCCTGCCGATGCAGGGGACATGGGTCCGTGGCCCGGCCTGGGAAGATCCCACATGCCGCGGAGCAGCTGGGCCCGTGAGCCATGGTCGCTGAACCTGCACGTCCAGAGCCTGTGCTCCACAATGGGAGAGGCCATAACAGTGAGAGGCATGCATACTGCAAAAAAAAAAAAAAAAAAGAAAAAAAAGAAAAATAAATGAAGACAGCTTAAGAGACCTCTGGGACAACATTAAACATAACAACCTTCACATTATAGGGGTCCCAGAAGGAGAAGAGAGAGAGAAAGGACCCGAAAAAACATTTGAAGAGATTATAGTCAAAGACTTCCCTAACATAAGTAGGAAATAGCCAACCAAGTCCAGGAAGCACAGAGAGTCCCAGGCAGGATAAACCCAAGGAGAAACATGCCGAGACACATAGTAATCAAATTGACAAAAATTAAAGACAAAGAAAAATTATTGAAAGCAACAAGGGAAAAATGACAACATACAAGGGAATTCCCATAAGGTAACAGCTGATTTCTCAGCAGAAACTCTACCAGCCAGAAGGGAGTGGCATGATATGTTTAAAGTGATGAAAGGGAAGAACCTAAAACCAACATTATGCTACCTGGCAAGCATCTCATTCAGATTTGAGGGAGAAATTAAAACTTTTACAGACAAGCAAAAACTAAGAGAATTCAGCACCACCAAACCAGCTTCAAAACAAGTGCTAAAGGCACTTCTCTAGGCAGGAAACACAAGAGAAGAAAAAGACCTATAATAACAAACTCATAACAACTAAGAAAATGGTAATAGGAACATACATATAGATAATTCCCTTAAACGTGAATGGATTAAATGCTCCACCCAAAAGACACAGACTCGCTGAATGGATACAAAAACAAGACGCATCTATATGCTGTGTACTTGAGACGTACTTCAGACCTAGGAACACATACAGACTGAAAGTGAGCAGATGGGAAAAGATATTCAATGCAAATGGAAATCAAAAGAAAGCTGGAGTAGCAATCAGATAAAATAGACTTTAAAATAAAGCATGTTGGAAGAGACAAGGAAGGACACTATATAATGATCAAGGGATCAATCCAAGAAGAAGATATAACAATTATAAATATATATGCACACAACATAGGAGCACCTCAGTACATAGGCAACTGTTAACAGCTATAGAAGAGGAAATCTACAGTAACACAATAATAGTGGGGGACTTTAACACCTCAGTTACAAAAATGGACAGATCATCCAAACAGAAAATTAATAAGGAAACACAAGCTTTAAATGACACAACAGACCAGATAAATTTAATTGATATTTATAGGACATTCCATCCAAAAACAGCAGACTACACTTTCTTCTCATATGCGCACAGAACATTCTCCAGGATAGATCACATCTTGGGTCACAAATCAAGCCTCAGTAAATTTAAGAAAATTGACATCATATCAGTCATCTTTTCTGACCACAATGCTAAGAGATTAGAAATCAGTTACAGGGAAAAAACACAAACACATGGAGGCTAAACAATATATCACTAAATAACCAAGAGATCACTGAAGAAATCAAAGAGGAAATCAAAAAATACCTAGAGACAAATTACAAAGAAGACAAAATGATCCAAAACCTATAGGATGCAGCAAAAGCAGTTCTAAGAGGAAAGTTTATAGCAATACAAGCTTACCTCAAGAAAGAAGAAAAATCTCAAACAATCTAGCCTTACACCTAAAGGAACTAGAGAAAGAAGAACAAAAAAACCCCAAAGTTAGCAGAAGGAAAGAAATCATAAAGATCAGAGCAGAAATAAATGAAATAGAAACAGAGAAAACAATAGCAAAGATCAATAAAATTAAAAGCTGGTTCTTCAAGAAGATAAACAAAATTGATAAACCATTAGCCAGACTCATCAAGAAAAAGAGGGAGAGAACTCAAATCAATAAAATTAGAAATGAAAAAGGAGAAGTTACAACAGACACCGCAGAAATACAAAACATCCTAAGAGACTACTACAAGCAACTCTATGCCAATAAAGTGGACAACCTGGAAGAAATGGACAAATTCTTAGAAAGGTATAACCTTCCAGAACTGAACCAGGAAGAAATAGAAAATATGAAAAGACCAATCACAAGTAATGTAATTGAAACTGTGATTAAAAATCTTCCAACAAACAAAAGTCCAGGACCAGATGGCTTCACAGGTGAATTCTATCAAAGGTTTAGAGAAGAGCTAACACCTATCCGTCTCAAACTCTTCCAGAAAATTGCAGAGGAAGGAATACTCCCAAGCTCATTCTATGAGGTTACCATCACCCTGATACCAAAACCAGACAAAGATACTACAAAAAAAGAAAATTACAGACCAATATCACTGATGAATATAGATGCAAAAATCCTCAACAAAATACTAGTAAACAGAATCCAACAACACATTAAAAGGATCATACACCATGATCAAGTGGGATTTATCCCAGAGATGCATGGATTCTTCAATATACGCAAATCAATCAATGTGATACACCATATTAACAAATTGAAGAATAAAAACCATTTGATCATTTCAATTGATGCAGAAAAAGCTTTTAACAAAATTCAACACCCATTAATGATAAAAAAAAACTCTCCAGTAAGTGGACATAGAGGGAAACTACCTCAATATAATAACGTCCATATACGACAAACCCATAGCAAACATCGTTGTCAATGGTAAAAACCTGAAAGCAATTCCTCTAAGATCAGGAACAAGACAAGGATGTCCAGTCTTGCTACTACTATTCAACATAGTTTTGGAAGTACTAGCCATGCCAATCAGAGAAGAAAAGAAAAGAAAAGAAAATTAATCCAAATTGGAAAAGAAGAAGTAAAACTCTCACTGTTTGCAGATGACATGATGCTATGCATAGGGAATCCTAAAGATGCCAGCAGAAAACTACTAGAGCTCATCAATGAATTTGGTAGAGTTGCAGGATACAAAATTAATGCACAGAAATCTCTTGCATTCCTATACACTAATGATGAAAAATCTGAAAGCGAAATTAAAGAAACACTCCCATTTACCACTGCAACAAAAAGAATAAAATACCTTGGACTAAACCTACCCAGGAGACAAAAGACCTGTATGCAGAAAACTATCAGACACTGAAAGAAATTAAAGATGATACCAACAGATGGAGAGATATGCCATGTTCTTGGTTTGGAAGAATCAATATTGTGAAAATTACTACCCAAAGCAATCTACAGATTCAGTGCAATCCCTATCAAATTACCAATGGCATTTTTTACAGAACTAGAACAAAAAGCCTTAAAATTTGTATGGAGACAAAAAAGATCCCAAATAGCCGAAGCAGACTTGAGGGAACAAAATGGAGCTGGAGGAATCAGACTCCCTGACTTCAGACTATACTACAAAGCTACAGTAATCAAGACAATATGGTACTGGCACAAAAACAGAAATATAGATCAATGGAACAGGACAGAAAGCCCAGAGATAAACCCATGCACCTATGATCAACTAATCTATGACAAAGGAGGCAAGGACATACAATGGACAAAAGACAGTCTCTTCAATAAGTGGTGCTGGGAAAACTGGACAGCTACATGTAAAAGAATGAAATTAGAACACTCCCTAACACCATACACAAAAATAAACTCAAAATGGATTAGAGACCTAAATGTATGACTGGACACTATAAAACTCTTAGAGGAAAACATAGGAAGAACACTCTTTGACAAAAATCTCAGCAAGATCTTTTTTGATCCACCTCCTAGAGTAATAGAAATAAAAATAAAAATAAAGAAATGGGACCTAATGAAACTAAAAAGCTTTTGCAAAGCAAAGGAAACTACAAATAAGATGAAAAGACAACCCTCAGAATGGGAGAAAATATTTGCAAACAAATCAATGGACAAAGGATAATTTCCAAAATATATAAACAGCTCCTGCAGCTCAATATTGAAAAAACAAACAACCCCATCAGAAAGTGGGCAGAAGACATACAGATGGCCAAGAAGCACATGAAAAGCTGCTCAACATAACTAATTATTAGAGAAATGCAAATCAAAACTACAATGAGGTATCACCTTACACCAGTTAGAGTGGGAATCATCAGAACATCTACAAACAACAAATGCTGGAGAGGGTGTGGAGAAAAGGGAACTCTCTTGCACTGCTGGTGGGAATGTAAATTGGTATAGCCACTATGGAGAACAGTATGGAGGTTCCTTCAAAAACTACAAATAGAATTAACGTATCACCCAGCAATCCCATTACTGGGCATATAGCCAGAGAAAACTATAATTCAAAAAGACACATGCACCCCAATGTTCATTGCAGCACTATTTACAATAGCCAGGTCCTGGAAGCTATCTAAATGCCCATTGACAGATGAATGGATAAAGAATATCTGGTACATATATACATGGAATATTAGCCATAAAAAGGAATGAAGTTAGGTCATTTGTAGAGACATGGATGGATCTAGAGACTGTCATACAGAGTGAAGTAAGTCAGAAAGAGAAAAACAAATATCGTATATTAACGTATGTATGTGGAACCTAGAAAAATGGTACAGATGAACTGGTTTGCAGGGCAGAAGTTGAGACACAGATGTAGAGAACACACGTATGGACCCCAAGGGGGGAAGGTGGCAGGGGGCAGGTGGTGGAGTGATGAATTGGGAGATTGGGATTGACATTTATACTCTAATATGTATAAAATGGATAACTAATAAGAACCTGCTGTATAAAAAAATAAATAAAATAATATTCAAAAATTCACACACAAAAAAGAATTTATTGCAGTAGCCTGTGTTGGCTAAGGAATAAACAGCCTACAACAGCACAGTTAGAACATTAAGAGGAGGTGAAAATGTGTGCAAAGTTGTGGGGGAATCCTCATTTGGTATTTGTTGTTCTACTATTATCAGTACATAACATGACATAAAATTATGTGGCTTTCCATTGTGTTCTGTAGAATGTTCTAGAAATGTTAGCAGTTAGTAGCTGCTTTTCTTACACAATTGTCCTATGTAAATGTAAATGTAAATGCCTCTGTTGTCTCTTTTGTCACATATAGATCTCTGTTCTTTATCTTTCTTCTTACATATATCCCTGTTCTTTTTCTTTTCTGTGAAAAAATTGTTTTGAGTTTTCCAACAATATATTACTCTGGAGCATAGTGTACGAAAAAGGACTCTGAACTTGGGTTTGAATTCTGATTTAGTCACTTTATGGAAGAGAAACCTCGAGGAAGTGTCACACTGCCACCCCCAGCTTCAGTGTCCCTGCCTGTAAAAGGGAGACAAGAATCCAGGCTCTGCTGACCACGTGCTATGGGCTGAATGTTTGTATCCCCTCAAAATTCATATGTTGAAATCCCAGTGCCCAATATGCTGGTATTAGGAGGTGAGCCCTTTGGGAGGTGATCAGTCATGAGGGCAGAGCCCTGATGAATGAGGCTAGTGCCCTTCTAAAGAGCCCCATAGAGTTCCCTAGCCCTTTCTGCCACTTGAGGATAAAACAAGAAGTCTGCAACTTGGAAGAGGGCCCTCACTCAGCCATACCGGCACCCTGATCTCAGCTTCCAGAACTGTGAGAAATAAATTTCTGCTGTTTATGAGCCACCCAGCCTGTGGTATTTTGGTACGGCAGCCTGAATGGACTAAGACACCATGTGAGGGGCAGTGTGGGTCTGAGCACAGAGCAGACTCTACCAGTATATTATTACTTGTATCTTTAATAACATTCTCAATTTTGTCCGGTTTCTTTTTATACAAAGATATATATGTTTATGGAACAGAATATAAAATGGATTCTGTGAGACTAAAATTGTGGCTGGGTACGAGGCTGTGAGAGTGAAGGAGGTTGGGTGGGAAAACCTCTTCAAACAGTGTATTCATTGCTCTGTGTCTGCTTCCTTATTCACCTGTCTAATGTGAAAGTTTATGCTTTTGTGCAGACCTCATGGGAAACGTGTAAAGGAAAAAGGAAGAAGGGTAACCTTGGAAGAGGAAAAAGATAGTGCTTATGTCAGTACAAAAGTCTGAATAGAAGCAAATTACGGTTGGTTTATTTTAGCTACAGTTCTGTGAATGAGTTTCATATGTGCACAGGAAGGTTGTTAATTTTTTTGATATGAAAGAAGGAATAGTTTAATGAAAATAGACTCTAGTGCTGTGGAAAATAGAAGTCCCCAGTGATGAGGCTAGGGTAGAATGACTGAAGGGTGAAGAAAACATGCGGTTCCATTTTTTTTTAAATTAATTAATTAACTAATTTGTTTTTGGCTGTGTTTAGTCTTCATTTCTGTGCGAGGACTTTCTCTAGTTGCGGCAAGTGGGGGCCACTCTTTATCGTGATACGCGGGCCTCTCACTGTCGTGGCCTCTCTTGTTGCGGAGCACAAGCTCCAGACGTGCAGGCTCAGTGGGTGTGGCTCACAGGCCTCGTTGCTCCGCGGCATGTGGGATCTTCCCAGACCAGGGCTCGAACCCGTGTCCCCTGCATTGGCAGACAGACTCTCAACCACTGCGCCACCAGGGAAGCCCTCCATTTTGTTTTTATTGGAGCCCACAAAGAGAAGCACCAGTCTACTGTGTGTCAGATATTTATGCTTGTAAAAGATCACCCCACTTTTATAATGTAAGAGGATGCTAATAATTTAGCTTTGAATTGAAATTACATTGCACATATTTCCTCATATTCCTGTTGTTTTCAAATGATTTTAAAAACTTTAATTAGAAACTTAAGCCCTCTTTTGCTTAGGTAATGTTATTTTAGCTTGTCCATTGTAACTTGTCCATTTTTAATCTCAGTTATTTGGAGGGTAATTATGCAAGTTATATCAGTTAGCTATTGCTGGGTAGCCAACTACTCCAAAACATAGTATCTTGAAATGACAACCATTTATTGTTTTTTATGAGTCTACTGGTTGGGTAGGGAAGTTCTGTTTATTGAAACCAGATTCTGATTATTTTAGCTGGGCTTCCTCATGCATTAGTGGTTAGCTGGGAGTCTATGATGCCCTTGATTGAGGAAAGTCAATACTCTTCCATGTTTCTCTCATCCCTGATCTCATACCTCCAGCAGGCTGGTCCAGGCATGTCCTCATGGTGGTGGCTGGGGTCCAAAAGCATGAAAGCCCAGTCATGCAAGCGGGTAGGTGGCACGACACATGTGCTTTTCAAGGCTCGATTACTGTCACATTTGCTAATATCCCATTGGCCAAAGCAAGTCATGGTGTAACTCAGGGTCACAATGAATGAATACAAAGCTATGGGTCAAAGGTGTAGATATAGGGAGGCCATGAATTGGGACCTTAATCTCCCAGATGTCATTTCACTTTCTCCATCTTTGCAGCCTTCATTTTGGAAGTTTTACTGTTCATTAGCACTTTTATAGACTGGGCAGAAAGAAAAAAACCAAATGCTATCTTGTTACTTGTTTTCAAAGCTTGATGAGGGAGTAGCTTGTCATTAAAGGCTAAAATAAAAAAATTTACTTTATTTACTTATATGCCTCCCCCCCCCTTTTTAAACCAAATTAAGCACCACAAATTCTTGTATAATGAAGTGAGTTATTTTCCAATTCTATCAATATCCGTCCATGAGTTCTGTTTCCAACTAATCTCTGTATTTTGGGGCCAACATTCCAGTAGCATTTGGAGGATTTTGGTGGGTGGGTCTGTGCATTTTTAGTCTTGCTTTCCGGTGTTCTTGCTTTTTGCTTTCCTTTGTCCTAAACTCCATGTTTGCATTTCTTACTGCCCACTCTATGAGTCCTCAAGAAACCTCAAACCGAACATGTTTCAAAGAATACTCATTATCCACGCTTTGTGCATTTGCTCATGCCTTCAATCACCAAATATTTGATGAGTGGCTTCCATAGTATTTCAGGCATTAGTAATACAGTAGTGTGCAATACAGACAAAATGCAGGCCCTCCTGGAGCTTGCAGTCTAAAGGGGCTTGAAAGACAGGAAACAAGTGCATGAATGCATGTCATTTGATGTTTAGTAGTGATAAGTGTTATGGAGAAAATAGAGCAAGGTGAGCAAGAATGATGGTGATGGAGGAGTGAGCAAGTATTCACGGAAGACCTCTGAAGTCAGGGAGTGAGCTGTGATGACCTGGGAAGGATGCTGCAGGCAGAGGAAAAACAGATGCAAAGGCTGCCTGAATAATATCCAGTAAAGCTGCAGCTATGTTCCCAGTGGGAAGAGTGGTAGAAAGTGTGGTGGGGAGACAAGCAGAGGCCAGATCATGTAGGGCCTTGGTAGAGTGCAGTAAGGTCTTTGCATTTATTCTAAGGAGATGGGAATCCATTGGTGGATTTGGGGCAAGGGAGAGACATGATCTAGTTTCAAGGGTAGAAGCTGGTAAACTATGACAGTCATGTTAAAGGGAAGCTGCCTTAGGGGAGCAGCAGGGGAAACTGTGAGAGGATGGCAGACTCTGGAACTCTCCAAAATGTGTTTCATTTAAATAAGCCAAATTTAGATATTGAGATCAGCTCTGTAAAGTTGAGCATATGGAGAAGTGTTTCCCAAAGTAGACCCAGCATATTTCCAGTGATATCTGAGTTAATTTTAGGTGCTATGTCACATGAATGGAACCTTTTAAATTTTAACAATTGCTTATGAATTTAATATATATTAGGAAAAATAGAAAACTTGTAATTCTACAGTTTTGAATTACACTTGAATTGAAGATAAAGTATTGAGTATACTACACAGTTGAGTACAGAAATAGAAAAAATTGTGAGGGATGTATCTGAATGACTAGATTTAGGACATAGTGACAGTATTACTTGTAAGGTTTAGTCCTGAGAGACAAGTGAATGATGACTCTGATTTTGGGTAGTGTGTAATCATAATCACATGTTACCGTTTATTGATTATCTACTGAATGTGAGGCTCTGTACTAGGCACCTTATAGATGCTATTTCACCCAAATCTCACTGCAATCCTATGTGATATAGGTGGAAGAGTTGTTTTTTTTTTTTTTTTTGCTGTATGCGGGCCTCTCACTGTTGTGGCCTCTCCCATTGCGGAGCACAGGATCCGGATGCGCAGGCTCAGCGGCCATGGCTCATGGGCCCAGCCGCTCCGTGGCATGTGGGATCTTCCCGGACCGGGGCATGAACCTGTGTCCCCTGCATTGGCAGGCGGACTCTCAACCACTGCGCCACCAGGGAAGCCCGGTGGTAGAGTTTTGATGTTCCCATTTAACAGATGAGAGAAATGAAGTTCATAGGGAATAAATCACTTGTTCTAGGAAGTCTCTGAGTTTTCAGATATTGCAATATTATGGAAGTGATGTGTAGTTCTGGTAAATTCTCTGCAAGCAGGGACTTAGTCTGTTTGGTACACTTCTGTATCCTTAGCACCTAAAATAGCCTCTGATATGTGCCAGACATTCAATCTATACTTGCTGAATGAATGAAAGAAAAAAACAGTGGGGTGTTTTCTTTTTTTTAATTGACATATAGTTGATTTACAATGTTGTGTTAGATTCAGGTGTACAGCAAAGTGATTCAGTTATACACACACACACACACACACACACATATATATGTGTTCTTTTTTCAGGTTCTTTTCCATTATAGGTTATTACAAGATATTGAGTATAGTTCCCTCTGCTGTATAGTAGGTCCTTGCTGGTTATTTATTTTATATATAGCAGTGAGTCTTATTTAAGTCTGATTCAAGAGTGGTGAATATTGGCGTTTCTCACAACAGGATGAGATTTAGGAAGTAATCACCTGAACTTTTCATGGGAAGGCCATATTTGGGGACAGTAGGGTGCTTACTGTGCCCCCTAAATGCAGGTTTTCCCAGCATCCTAGTCTTGCCCTTATATTTTTCTCCTATTCTCTCTTAAGAATCTCATCTACCCCTCTGGGTATAATTGTGCATCTCCCAAATATCAGACTGTGGTCCTCAACTCTAACCGAAGAACAAATAAACCTGCTGACAAACTCGGAACCACTTTAGGGCAACTTATGCTTTGGCAAGTTACTTAACCTCCGTTGAGCCCAAGTCTCTGTCAATAAGAGGAAGAGACGGACGCTGGGTCTGAGCCCTGATCTGAGAGGAACCAGTGTGTGCCAGAGGAGAGGACCAAGATTCTTAGGGAGAGTGGTATTAGGGGAAAGATGACTTGAAAGGCAAATGACATTCAGGTTTCATTTTTCTTGAGCATCCTTTCTTTGCTTTTTACCTAGAACTTTTAAAAAAGTTTACTACTCCTGTTTTGGGTAAGTTTTCTCTAAAGCCTTGATTTTTATTTTCCTTAAAAAAAATAGAAAAGGCAAAGTATCAAAAGCAAAGTCATTCAAGCACTTAGACTCCTGGGTGAAGCTCTCACATGCAGCCAGGGAAGCTCCGCACATACTCTCTCTGCTGGCAGCAGCTGGGTGCATGGCCAGCACAGGGCAGAAATGCTGGGAGGTCTGTGTGAGGCAGGGGGACAGACCGAACTGACTGAAAACAGGGCTCCTGGTAGGGGGCAGGAGCTCTCTAAAGGCGAGCCCAGGAGGGTGTTACTGAGCACAGAAGGCCATTCCTTTTTTTCTTTCCTTTCCTTGCAGAGGTGGGAGCTGCAGAGAGTAGGGCGTGTGCCCGAATAAGAACTTGCCAGGTTTCGTGCTCACTGCCAGAGCTGCGGCCTTCTCCTATCCCTTCCTATCTGCTGCCCTGTGTCCCTGATCAGCCCTGGCAGTACACATTTTCTGAGTTATGAAATAAATAGTTTCTGCAGAATTATGTAAGAGAAGGTGGAGGCGTAAGGATGAAAACTACGTTATTATCATCTTCTGCAAACTCCCAGTCTCCTAGATGAAAGACATAAAATTTCTAGTACAAGGTTGAATGGAGGTAAGCTCTACAGAGAGGTAAACGCCTGCTTTAGGAGGCTGGGTAAGATGAACAGATTCTAACTGGGTGGATCTGGGAAGCCATTTTGAAAGAAACAGGATTCCAATTAGGCTTTGAGGGAAAGATATGACCTTGATGTTTATCTTTCGGAAGAAAGGGGGTTCTAGTCTAGGCAAAGGTAACAGCCTCTTCAAAGGCCTGGATGCAGGAAAATGCTGAGGCTGGGGTGGGGTCAGGGGGCATGGGGAATCCAGCAGTGGGGAGGGAGTTTGTGCATGCTGTTGGGAAGGGTGCCAGAAGATTGGAATAGAAATGGGGGAGGTTATGCATTGCTTTGCATGCCAGCTGGGTACTTTGAACTTGATTGCCTTCCACATTCTGGTGGAGGGACTTGGGAAGTGGAGTGGCAGGAGAGGGCCATGGTCAGGGGCAGCAAGGAGACTGGTGGTTTTTTTGTTTTAAGCTTTGTATTTTGAACTAATTCTAAATTTGGAGAAAAGTTGCAAGAATAACCAAAGAGCTTTGAAATATCCTTCCACTGGATTTACCAGTTGTTAAAGTTTTGCTACATTTGCTTTACCATTCTCTCATTCTCTAACATATACATATTACTAAGAGTTTTTTCTAAACCGTTTGAGAGTGAGTTGCAGACATCATGCCTCTTTTACCCTTAAATATTTCAGTGTGCGTTGCCTAAAAATAAGAGCTTTCATTTACGTAACTTCAGTACAGTGATTGAAATTGGGAAATTTAGTATTGATATACAACTGCTGGCTGTTATACAAATTTTACTAATTGTCCCAATATATAGGAGGTCTTTTCTTTCTTTCTTTTTTTTTTTTTCCATGTATTAATGAAATAGGCTGGAGCTAAAGCACTGATGGTGTGAATAAGTCAACCATTTCAGAGGTGGATGGAATAGGATTTGGCAGCAATATGTTCTGAGGGTGAGAAAGGAAGTAAGCTGATGAGGGGTGGTAGTTTATACGATTGGTATCATTCACCAGGAACTCATGAAAAAAATTTGAATTGCAGGGGTGGCCTGATGTTCTGGATTTTTTATTTAATAATAATAATTTGATTTCTGCAGTGCATTAAAAGGCAGATAGGCAGTATAAAGAGAGGCAGCTTAGCGTAGCTTTTGGGGCTAGACTGCCTGGATTGGAATCAGGCTTTGCCACTTATTAGCTGTGTGACCTGGGGAGGTTACCCAAATCGGCTGTGTCTCAGTGTTTTCATCTGTGAAATGGGGATAATAGTACTACTTGCCTCACAGCGTCCTTGTAGGGATTCAATGAGTTATTATTTGTAAAGTCCTGTATTATAAGGCTTCCTGACAAACTGTAAGTGCTCCATTTAAATCAATATAAATAAATTAAATTTCCTACTTTTATGTCACTGAATCCTCACTAGCAAACCTATGAGGTAGGTACTACTATTTTTACTAACTGGGACTCATGTTACATGGTTTGCCAAGGCCAAACCACTGCTCATATAGAAAACTCATTCTTTTCCACATACCAGACCATTCTTGGGTTTCCGCTTGAGATTACCCAGCAGGCAGTAGAAATGGGCTAGTGACTCAGTATTGGGCTAAGGGCTGAAGGCTCTGGAGTTGAAAGTCCTCTGCACTGAGGTGATTGTTGAGGACATGGGATGCATGCAGTTCACAAGAGAGAGCCTATAGAAGAAAAGACTGAAGGTTGGAGCCGGTGAATGAGACTGGGTAGGAGCAGTCAGAGAGGTAAGTGATAAAACAGGGTGTGGAATGAAGAAAAGGAAGAGAGGGTTAAGGACAACCTGCCCATTCTTTGGGAGTTGAAGTGGGACAAATTCCAAGCAGAGAGCTGGGATAGTAATGAGTGGGTCCCTGTCACCTTAGTGAGAATGGTTGCCTTGGCTTGGTGAAGGCAGAAGCCTATTTACTGGGGCTCAAGAAGACAATGGGAAGAGAAGAAGTGAATTCCATGAACGTGAACTATTCTTTCAAGAAGTTTGATAATGAAAGGAGGAGAACTTGGGGAGAAGCAGGATTAGGAAATGATCCCTTTTCAAAAGAGGCAATTGTCTTTGTCATCTAGGAGGGGAAAGACAAAGTCTGAAGATACAAGAAATAGTGGGGAAGATGGAAAGAGCAGGCTGTCAGAGGTAGGTCAGGAGCATGGGTTTGGTCTCAGAAAAGAATAGGGATACTGCTTTAAGATGGGAGGGAAGAAAGAGACTATGTGCCATGTCCTATGACATTTCATGGAGAGAGAGAGAAAGTTGATGCAGTTCACTTAAAATCATCTCAATCTTTGTAGAGTGGGCAATGAAGCTGTTCTTTGGGGAAGTTAGAAGTACATTTGAGAAAGTGAAAGAATTGATGAAAGTTAGGATGTATATTAGAGATAAAAACGGGGGCTTGTCTAGTGGTGGCCAGTGCCTAGGACTGATTGAGTGGCATGGTTCTACAAAGTATTGTAATGGGACTTTCTCTAGTGACACCCTGGAATTAACTGAGAAGAGATGGATTGGGTCAGTCCAAGTAAGGGTTTTAATGGAGAGTCAAGAGTACTCGGCATTCTCAGAGGTCAGAGAGAATTTGGTTGGGAATGGTTAACCATAGGCTGTGAAGCCAAGAGGAGGCTGAATAGGTTAGGTTAATGCTTCTCAAACGTTTCCTATGAAATATTCATAATGACAGAGAAGAGAAGCTTGTCTCCAGGGCATGGAGTCTTAAAGTAGCCTATCAGAAGCCTTTGTAAGTTCTAAAGTCCTGAGCTTTATTTTAAAAATATTTAAAATTCCATGATGTATCTGTATTTATTTTAATTTTAAGTATTAAGCTATTTATTATTAAGTAAAATAAAGAGTTAAAAAACATATGCCACATTTTTCCATGACTAGGCCCTATACTGGGATGAGGGTGGGGGTATATATCCTAGTTTAAGAAGCCTGAGGTTAAAACAAGAAGAAAAAGCAAAATTAACTGGAGAGAACAGGGAAAGATAAATTCAGCGGGAGGCAAGGTGGAAAATTTTGAGATGGTAGCTATAGGGAGGTTTGTCAAAATGTCAGATCTTGAAGATAAAAGAGTTGTAAGTGATAGTGGGTCTCAAGTGTGATCAAGCAAGCCACTTACTGATTCAGATGAAGAGGTGGAGGCTGCCTTGGGTGATTTCCATCTCATTGAGTTGCTCTTGACTTAGAACCTGAATGCAAAATTTCTCTCTTGTGGTGCACGAAGAAAAATTAATGTTTAAAAAGAAGATTTTGTAAAATGTTAAGCCGGACATTTATTTTTAAACATTGTCTTGAAGTCAGAGAGAGATTAATAGAGCCAATTTAAATCCCCTTAGGGAACATCTGTTATCTGCCTGTTGCCTTATAGCCTCCATTAAAAGTGGAAGCAAGAAGAAGTGTACAATTGAAATGTCAATTGTGACACTCAGTAATTTTTAAATGAATGCATTTTCCAGTTAATTGATAGGAGACATCCTTATTTACTTTATCTATGGCGGTCTCTGTCTTGAACAACAGGCAGATAATTTGTGGAACTAGTGGCTATTTAAGGAGAGTAAGTAAGCTGTCATTTGTGCCCATCTTGTTTCAAAATAATGTTGCAGGCAAATACAGTAGACCCTTGAACAACTGGAGGTTAGGGCTGCCGACTTCCTAAGCAGTCAAAAATCCACATATGACTTTACAGTAGGCCCTCCGTATCCGTGGTTATGTATCCGTGGTTCCACATCCATGGATTCAACCAACCCCAGATACTGTAGTACTGTAGTAAGTAGTTCCTGAAGAAGATCTATGTGTAAGTGGACCCCTGCAGTTCAAACTCATGTTGTTCAAGAGTCAACAGTACTTCCATCCAACTAGTGGATGGACTTTTGGCACTGGTGGATACTGCAGCCAAAGAAGCGATGTTGTCAGAAGTCTAATGTTAGCCATTTGTCCCTAGAGTTTTGAAATAATTAATTTCACTGTCTGATGTTGATAATTTCCATTGGTAAATACCTTCAATACTTCCCACTTCTTTTTTTTAAGTTCGAAAGGTGTACAAGTAATAAATGTTTATAGAAGAAAAGAGTTAAGTAAGAGGAATAGAAATCTTGGACCATCCCAAACCGACCAATGAGAAAGTCTCTGTGCACGTTCTTCCAAACTTTGTTTTAAGCTATTTCGTGACAAATTTGTGTTTACACAAATGAGATTATACACAGCTTGTTTCTTATGATTTATGGAAGTTATGATTTATGGAAGGTAAGCATTTAGCCTTACTTTTAAACTACCTTAGGAAAATTATCTGAAGCTTAGTGAAAAGAATAATAAAGCAAGAGAAGTGAGACTTAAGTTAATCACATAACAGCATGCTGGGGACTAGTATACTGAGGAGTATTTCTTCAGCTTAGCACATGTTCAGGAAGTGAGTGGGTTCATTTTCCACATTTGAGTCTGGTCTTTTTATTTTTACCTTTTTAGCTTCATACCCTGCAAAAGCATATCAGCGGGATGGAACTGGGATTCCATGCTTAGCGCTGACTTACTTCCTTGCAGCATATTGAGATTTTCCAGTGTCAAGATCAGAGAGCTCTCTTGTAAGCCTCCATCCCTGAGATCTATGGGAACATCCCTGGAGACAGGCAGCAGCTGCTCCCAAGGGAAGTGGCAGTCAGAGCCCCGACTCTAGTGAGCTGGGTAATGCTGAACCTTGGAACTGTGCTGGGCGAGTAGAGCTCTTTTTACCTCTTCTGCTCCTGCAAAAGCTGACTTATCTGTGGATTTGCCTGTGATGATAAGATCCAGAGTGATGCCTGAACTCCTGTGGTCAGTCTTTCCATTGACAAGGAGGGATTTCTACCTGATAGCATTTCTCTTATAAATTTAGGTTTATTTCTGATTATGCTAGGCTATTTGTAAAACACAAAATTCAGGTTGATTGACTGCAATAATTTCTTCCCATCTGTATTCTGGATGAACCAAAAACGAAGCCAGCAGCGTTTCTTATCCTTTGAAAACATTTGGCTAGTTTTCACAAATGGAAAATTACATGGTTTCCTGGAGATGCTGATGTGTTCTCTTAGAAGGGTTAGGCCCTTGGGAATTATTCATTTAACCAAAAACTCACAGATTACAATATGGGTGTGTGGAGGATGGGGAGGAAGAGGGAGAGAAGGGAAAGAAATGGGTTATCATTTCATTCAAAGGAAAAATTTCAACATTGGATTAGGAAATAAAGACTGTCAATAAAAAATGGACCATTCTAAAGTTTGCATAAACTTGTTGCATGTGTGTACTTTTATTTCTGAGTAAAGCTCAAACAGTTTCTCATGAAAGGGAATGAATACAGAAATCTTCCAGGATGTGTTGGAATTGGCAGTTGGTTGGAGCTTGGCCACGGCAGGAAAGGACAGCTTTTCGTTGTGGTGCTTTTTGCCAGGGTGTTGGGTAAAACATCTTCACTTCTCTCTGGGAAGACCCCCACGGAGGAGCAGGCTGGGACAAACAGAGCATGAGGGCGCGGCTGCATCCCCATCAGGCTCGAATGCTTTGCTTTCATAGTCATCTGGATTGTTTACTAAGGGTAGAAATGTCTTGGCTCCACCCCAGACCTGCTGATTCAGTCTCTGTGGGGTGCTGCTTGGGAATCTGTATGTTAGAGAAGCTCCCAGGGTAATTGTGATGAGTGGTCATGTTTAAGAACTTCTAATGTAAATAATGGCAGACAGTAGGACAGACTGACGGGAGGCACTGTAGGAAAAAAGTGTGTGTGTGTGTGTGTATGTGTGTGTGTGTGCTTGTGTGTGTGTGTTGTGTAACAGCTATGAGTGGAAATCAGGCTACTGGAATTTGCCAAGAGGCAGCAAGGGAGACACAGTAACCAGGTGCCAAGGATGTGGCCTCAGGCCTTACCAGAAACTCCCTCCTCTACGGTGTGAGCTTCTGGAAAACACTGACTGGTCTGGGTTAAATCCTGCATTCCCAGGCCTAGTGTAGGATTGGCTCCAGAAAAGGCCATCACAACATTTTCTTTAAGGTTCTGTTTACTGTTTATCTTTGATTTTCTACCTCAGTCAGGAATCCTAGTATCCAATTTTCTTTGGTGTGTTTGCAGATTTCCGACAGTTCTCTGGTTTCTTAGGTTTTCCTTTTATTTCATTTTCTATTTATTAGGATGCCAATCTACAGATTTAACAGATTGAACAACCTTTGCAGATAAACAACAGAAGCTGGAACTACATCCGATGCTTTCTATTATATACCCAAAGTCTGTTGTACATGACAAAGGTGAAGTTTTATTTACTTCTTGAGTGTACCAAGCATAAACACTCACTATGAGGGGAAAAAAGAACCTTACGGGAAGAAAAGTGCTGGATGCTACTGGGTGGCAATTGTTTTGGAACTCTGGGCTTGGTGTTAGTGAGGGATCATTACAGGGGAGGCTACTACCTGTAGTTTGGTGTAGCTGGGATGAGTTTATATCCCAATTTACAGGACAGTCTTGGCTTCACCTATTGAGCTGGTATCCCATTTGGTTAGGGTCCGTTTTATACTCAACAGTGCCCTGGTTCAGATAATAAGTTGTGTCGTCACTGTGAGGATAGGAGAGAGAAAGACATTTCCTGGGATCACTGAATAGCACACGTTTCAGTCTGTGATTTATCTCATTCCAGGCCCACCCCTAACATTTGCAGGCCCAGGACAAGAGACCCTTCTGTCCCACAGCCTTGTCCTTTCTCTTCCTTCCCTGACTCCACTGTGCAACTGTAGGAACATGTGTGGACCAACCAATCTGCTCATTCGAGCTTTATGCACACCCATAGCCGGACAGCTGCCCATGATCACCCCTCAGGCCTAGGGGTACACACACTGGCTGTAAGGTGGTCTGCCCTTGGGAGAGTAAAGACCCACATGGGCCTTGGAGGCTGGCTTTGGACCATGTGAGACAGGGAATTCCAGGGACGTGGGAACTTGGGGAATGGTCTAGAAGGGAGATTGTTGCTATAGGGAGGTATATACTCCAACCCTGCAGACTCCTAGTCCCATGGGAAGGGGTGGCTAGAAGAGGAAGAGGGGAGCCTTAATTTAGGGTTACCCGGCCCTAGGATGGTCCTGTCCTTTCCACTCCTCCTTTTCAGAGATCCTGCTTCTAGCACATCCTTGAGCATCCTGGGAAAGCAGGCTCACTATGCCATGTGGGATAAGCACACTTCAGACATGAATTCAGCTTGGTCAGGTGACTGAGATCCAGAGGTGTTGTTTATCTGGCCAGATAGAAATCCCTTATCCTACTTTCAAGCTGGCGTGTCCTCAAATGCCCTATATTTAGGGTATCAACTCCATGTTTCAGATTGAAACAAAACCTTAAATTATACGGCTTAATGTTTTCAAAGTCAACCAAAGAGAAGGCATGGCATATTTCATCAATGGAAATTTGGTGAATGTTTTCTTTGCTTGCTGATATGTTCTACTGGGTGTGTGGGTGTGAAGATAGGAAAGTCTTTTGCCCAGCCATTCCCACTGTGGTTTTGTTTATCTGAGGATCAGTCAAATGGAAAGACTTTCCTTTCTTGTGATTGCAGTCAAATCTTTTACAATTCTCAGATACTTCTGAGTCTGTTTGTGGAACTTCTTGAGTAGTTTTAAAGTCAATAAACACTCTCTCTTTTTTCTCCTTATCTCATTAGGATTAAACTAGGTCACAGGGCAACGTGGTATTTTCCTGGACTAGGAGTGCTCAGGTTTTTTGTGGATCCTTGTGTACTCTTAGATAGGCTCGCTGTATATAGCACAGAGATTGAGCCTTGCACAGCCCTGGAGGTGGATTTCACAAAGAGTATGAATGGGATTGTGTAAAGTGGCGGCCCTGCCTGTGAAGGTTTTGGTCGGGAATTCCTCCTAACTGTGCACTCCCCAGCAGGCCTGTTGTTTTCCTCTTTCTCATTCATCATAAGTATATGGAGAAGATGGGTGTTTGGAGAGAGGAGTCGAAAAACATGCTATTTTCTATACTTTTCTCCATTTTTTGAGGGTACTCATTCTCCTTTTAATGTTAATGTAGATCAGGGAAAATAGAAGCCACTAAGGATGTACAGAACTAATTTTTATATAATCAATGATTTTGGCCAACAATTGTCCCAAAAATATGTTTTCAAACTCTTGTTCTATCCTGTCAGTTAGCTTCCCTGGGGTCTGAACAACTATGACTTTTCCATTTTAATAGATGGTTCAATATGTGATTTTCCTGGAATTAAGAGCATAAAGTGATGCTTCAAATATCTATGCGTTATTGCCCATTTGTAATCAATGAAAGTTACACTAAGTCACACTGCTTTGGGTAATTAATTGTCTAACTGTCTGTCTTTATTTGGTCATAACTAGAGACTCAACTGAGCAGGAATTACTATCCAGATATCTTCTTGCTACATTTTTGGTTTTCAGTGGTGGTAGACTGAGGAGGGGTGCATTTGAATGGCAGAATAATTATTGGATGAGTCCTGGTGTGCAGTGTATGTGCTCACTCATTATCTTTGTGTGCTGCTCATTACCACTTCTCTCCTTTGATTATTGGAAACTTCCATTCTTAATAATTTAATTTATCCCTACCAACTCCAGCCTCCCCTGACAGCCTGAAAACCAGGCTTGATAAAGTCCAGGTGTATTTTAATTCTTCTTTATCAAACCCAAGAGAGAACTTCTTAGAGACTGTGCTGATCTATGTGTCTTGAAAAAACACCAACTGTGGGAATTTTGATGTATAATGAAGCCCAGGGAGGGATGGACTCCTTTCCAAGATGTTGCCAATAGATATAATTTAAGCAAGCAAGCAAACATGACGTACATTCTTAACTATCTTCCAAAAGGGAAAATACTAGAAGAGAGGTGATTTGAAAATAGAAACTTTCCAGTAGCGACGGGATGGCTCATAGCTACTGTGGTTCTCACAAGCGCTCAGTGGAGAGTCAGATGCTTATTAGGTGCTCAACAAAGCATTTGTTAACTGAATAAATAGATGGATCTGATCTTGTTCTGAGAAATTCTGAAGCGAAGAATACCTGGCATGAATGTTCACATCAACCACACATACTGAGCCCCACTGAGCTGTGTGCTCTCCCATACAAGCTAGTTGATTTGGTCTTGGCTGAAACAAATCCCTATTTTATAGATGACATTGAGGCTCAAAGAAGAGTTCAACAGCTTCCTCGAGGCACCTGAGCATTAGAGCTGGAATTGGAATGTGAGTTTTCTGACACTAAGCTGAGGGTTCTGGGATTTCAGGGATTACCTGCCTTTTTGAAATCATGGGCCAGAACAATGGCAAAACTGCCATTTTCCAAGCAGCTGGAAAAAACTGAAGTGGACTCAGTATTCACCCTTATATAGAGGAGAATAAAGCTAACTCTCGAGAACCTTGATACATTAAAAGACTTAAAAAATAGAGGCATGTGGAATGTGTAGGGACACTGCACACTGGATGTAGGGACACTGGATGTTTACCTCCAAAAGGCCCAAATTTGGGGAATTAGAAGAATGTGAGAGCAGAAGAGGGGAAACGTGTCTAAGTTCTTCCAAGCTATTTCTTTTGCTACTCAAGCCAGGTGTTCTGTCTCTTAATCAAAATTTCAGGGAAAGCTCACAGCAGATCAGATGTTTGGAAGAGTATTAGAAATCAGGAGGAAAAGGCCTTATAACTCATCCATTCGCATCCTTGTGTTACTTTGTAATATTATTAAAGAGTTTTCATTATACATAGATTCTGTCTTTCAATTGCCCTGAAAAACTATTAGGACAAGTTTCTTTTCTCTCATCTCTTCCTTGTACTCTAGGTACATAGAGAGACCTCTCAGCGCAGCAGGCAGTTGCCTGCATGATATGTTCAAAGTGCTCCAAGAAGCTTGTGTGTCCCCCACTGGCCTGATCTCATTTCTGCAATACATACCTTCTACTGGAGTCATTTTACTTATTAAAGAATGATATGTTTTCAAGGCCCTGTTTACAGTGTTAATTAACTTGCACAAATGACCTATTCAACTGATAACACTCACTAGCCCATTGGTACATGGTAGGTAGTTTATTCTATTAGTTGGGTGACCACCACCAATGGATAAATCCCTGAAAAGATGAGAAAAAGAATTGTCTGGTGGTAGAAAGGGGGAAGCAGAGGCACAGGACACATTCTTGGGCAAGTGGATCTTTTTGTGTTCCTATGGAGAACAACTCAGGTATGGTAGGGTGAGGTGCTAAAAGAAGGGAGAATGAAAGGGAAGATTCATCATTCAGTTTGGCTCACAGGCTTGACCTGTGATGTTTTGTAGACTGAGCGTAAGGAAGTAGAACTTGAGACAAAAGCTTTTCTCTCTACCTGGTCACTGCCTAACAGCTCACAAAGCTTCTCTTCATGCTGGCTTATTTTTTAGTTGTGTCTAGACTTTTCTCGCTGAAGAAATGCATCCTCTTGTGCTCACTGTGGACTCCATGGTATTAAAACCAAAATCATTTGACCAACTGAGCTAAAGTAATGTTAGCACTTAGGATGGTTACTTTCACTAAATAGTATAACCAATACTATCTAGTCCGGCTTTTGGGATATGAGATACAGCTGATTAGATTTTCTGGCTAACCCAGATTAAGGCAGAAATGTCATATCAACAGTAACACCCTTTGGCCTTGGACAAGAAAGATTCTTGGCTTCGTTCCATGTTCCACGACGAGAGGGTTCTGCAGGGACGTGGTTTGTGCAAGGCACCCTCACCCCCACTGCTAAACCACTCAGGACTCCACAGTCCCCAGCTTAAGTGACCCCCATATTACTTCCAGAGCCTGTGAGGGCCTGTCTTGGGGTCAGATCTCCCAGGTGTGAACTGCACTACTTGAGTACGAGTGCTACTAGGACCAAAGAGTGTGGAGCTGTGTGCGCATCTTGGATGGGCGGGCTGGAGTGTTCTCATGAGTGTGTGCAGGGCTCCTTGAATTGCGGAACAGAGCTGAAGTTGGGAAAGAGAAGGGGAGTGGGGCTACTGGCTGGGGCTACTCCACAAACTTTATGGATGAGGTTGTGTTTTAAACTCTCTAGTGGGAAACCGTTGCAAACAGTCAGCTCATCCTGACTATGAAATTCACTACTTTGAGTAACTAGGGTTTCATTGACTACTGGGTCCTTGAGTGGCTTCCTGATCTCTGGTCTGCATGTGGAGTAACAGTGGTTATTGTTCTGTGGATACGTAGGAACCAGGGATAACTAACTGTTCTCCAGGGACACTTCTAGGAAGTTGCTACTGCTGGTGATCACTATTATTTCATGAACACCGAAATATCTTATGTTCTTGTAAATTTGTTTCTCCTTGAATACTGGACAGTAAAGGTAAATTACTGTTCTAATTTAAATTTAAAGGTAAATTACAGTTCTAGTAAATTCAGGATTCTGGTTGTTGAGTTCTGGTTACTTAACTTTTTATTACTGAAGTTTGTACTTGGAGCTTGTTCAGAGTCTTAAGCACTTTAGCATGGACATATTTTATCCTTTTGTCCTCTCTCCACTCTAATGTATGGCTTTCGAGCTCAGGAAGATTATTTATATGTCACTTTAAAATATTACCTTTCTTTCTCTCTTTCCTTCCCCTTTCTCTTCCTCTGAGGTATATTTATGCCTACCCTCTCCCAGGCCATGTGCTAGAATTTCTCTCATGCTAATTTTTAAATAATAACATATGATTGTTTAAAATGTCATTATCTAGTGTATAGTAAACACATAATAGAAGGTAACTTTGTTCCTTCACAAATATTTATAGAGCTTTAAAGTTATCATTTCAATATCCAAATATTGTGCTTTTTTTTTTTCTGGAGAGAAACAAATAACTGGAGCTATCTGTTACCATGCAAAAAGTACATGTGAAGATTTTCAGAAGTTATGCTCTGTAATTAGAGTTGTGTACTGTTACTTGGGTCTCTTCTTGAGTTCTCTTAACTGTGCGTACCTTTGTGGTGTCTCCTCTTTTTCTCTAAACACTTTGCCCTGCTCCCCACTTACCAGCCCCCCCCCCAACCATGTCTCTGGAGTTTTCCTCTCTCTCCTCATTATTCTCTCTTTCTCCTCCTCTTTCTCTTCCTCTCCCCTCTCCTCTCCTGCTCTTCCCACACATCCCTGTCTGCCTGCTTCTCTCTTGTTTACACTCCCTCCTCAGGTACGTGCCCTTTGTTCTTGCCTGGGTTTATATCCACTGGGAGAAGAGCCAACCATATTTTTAATGTAACAAATGGCATCCAAGTGTGAGGCCCCAAGTCCAAGAGCTAGAATGTCCTCCAATGTCAGGGTTGTCAGAACTTTTGAGATTGATCATCTAATAAGGTCCTCTTCATTTTGTGCCAGAGAAGACAGGCCCGGTGAATTATATAACTGGCCCAAGGCTACACAATGACCAGGCTCCAAATCTCCTATTTCCCAGTTCAGTCCTTTTCTAAAAAATAGTTTCCAAATACATTCAAGTAAAAACAAATAAGCCACCATAAGTTATAGACTTTTGTATGTTTCCTCCTATGGTGCCAAGGAAGGAAAATAAAGGGGGAGGGGGCATGAACACAAAAGAACACATGAGATGCCCTGATAAGTCATTTCCTCAGAAGATCTCGAAAGATAACTTAGAAATTGCCAGTAAGAACTACAGACAAACAAGTTCAGACAAGTTACTGCAGGGAGTAATGTACTTAAGTTAGGGAGGCAGGAAAGGTGCATTTGTCAGCATATGCAGAGAAGGAGGAGCTATAGACCTTATAGTTGGAAAAATATTTTGGGAAAATAGGAGTTGATGCTTTTCCTTGATTTTTCTTGTCTTGTGACAAGGCATACAACAAACCTGTTTTAATGCATCAACTTAAATCAGTAAAATGTAGTTTACTTGGCTTAATATAAATTTAAAACTCTTTAGGCTAGACCAGCTGTAATAATATTCCCAAAGATCTCCATTTTATCATTATTTACAGCTAACAAGACATTTATGATCTTTTTTTGGTTGTCTCTGGTGAGACATTGTTGGCAATAGTTTCCTGACGTGAAATTCTCATGTGCATGGTAATCTAGTTAGGAAAATGAGTAAGTAAATAGCTTTTCCTAAGAGTATAATCTCTCCTTTGTGACATAAACTAGATATCCATTCACATCTATGGAATAATTCCCAGTTTTGCAATTAAATAATTTGATATGCACAAGCAAACATGCCAAGTTCTTTCTAGACTAGGAGAATTCAGTCAACTTTCTACTTGAACAAACTATGCTTTTAAATAGATGCATTGTTTTCTCAAAATTGGATTATAAAGAGCTGATCTGAGCTGCAATCAGATGGATAATTAAACAGCAAAGGTAAGAGGCTTCTGACTGTGCATGTTTACAGTGTTCATTGAAAAAGCTAAAATGTGATTTTTAATCCTAAGGGTAATTTGAACACTGTACCTGTATAATGATGTGAAGTTCGCTCGCTTCACATTTTAATCTCAAAGCTGCTGGTGCATTTGAAAC
The DNA here is from genome assembly GCF_964165515.1 of Mesoplodon bidens. Classification (NCBI taxonomy): domain Eukaryota; kingdom Metazoa; phylum Chordata; class Mammalia; order Artiodactyla; family Ziphiidae; genus Mesoplodon; species Mesoplodon bidens. The sequence goes on along the minus strand of NC_138160.1, from coordinate 48,725,944 downwards.
TAGCTTTCTCACAGAGACTAGGCAAAGTTGGATTGGAGAAATCTGGTCTCATTTTATGTTTTTCTGGTGTGTGTGTAGTTGAATGAAAAAATGAAGATGCTACTTTGAAACTTTTTTTTTTTTTTTTTTTTTTTTTGCGGTACGCGGGCCTCTCACTGTTGTGGCCTCTCCCGTTGCGGAGCACAGGCTCCGGACACGCAGGCTCAGCGGCCATGGCTCACGGGCCCAGCCACTCCGCGGCATGTGGGATCTTCCCGCGCTGGGGCAGGAACCCGTGTCCCCTGCATCGGCAGGCGGACTCTCAACCACTGCACCACCAGGGAAGACCTGAAACTGTTTTTTAATTTTGTTTTTTCCTCCCTCAGCTGTGATGCTTTGTTTTCTCAGATCTGTTTAATAATCTGGAATATTTTCTGGAGTGATTTTTAAAAATTTATTAATTGATTTATTTATGGCTGCATTGGGTCTTAGTTGCTGTGCGCGGGCTTTCTCTAGTTGCGGTGAGCAGGGGCTACTCTTCTTTGTGGTGCGTGAGCTTCTCATTGCGGTGGCTTCTCTCGTTGCAGAGCATGGGCTCTAGGCTTGTGGGCTTCAGTAGTTGTGGCTCGCGGGCTCTACAGCTCAGGCTCAGTAGTTGTGGTGCACAGGCTTAGTTGCTGCGCGGCATGTGGGATCTTCCTGGACCAGGGCTCGAACCCGTGTCCCCTGCATTGGCAAGTGCATTCTTAACCACTAAGCCACCAGGGAAGTCCCTGGAGTGATTTTTTAAATGCTGGGCAATGTTCTCACTTTCTTAGCATAGCTGTGGCCTCTGAAATGTCATAGATGTTGGATTTTTTAAAGAACCTTATTGATGGCAGTGTGTACATTTTACTTCATGTTCTAGAAATTTGGCATGCAAATATGTCTTCCATACTAAATTTTAAGCTCTTTGAGGTCAGGGTCTGTATCTTCTTCTTTACCCAGGGCTTTTCATTTGGTTGGTGAAATGTTTATGGACTCAGTGAATGAAGATAAGGCATACATTGCTCTCTAAGAGTGTACAGATGTATGGCTGACTGTTGGCTGGGAAGCTGGCTGGCCAGTTTACACCTAGGTGAGGATTAGGATTCAGAGACAGCATGTTCATAATGTCCTATAGATTATGTTGTTTCTTTGAACAAGAATGAAGTGAAAATGTGGATCTCTGTTCTAGCCTTTTTTTTTCAGTGTGATTGAAAATGTAATTCAGTGTGATTATGTTGAAAATGAGCAGGAAATATGATGGCGCTTAGATTAGTTGAAGAAAATTCCAGATTTTGCCCTTGGGTCTTTGGACAAGTGACCTTTCAATTTTTTCTCAGATATTTAAATTCCAAAGGCTGAGTATTCTCCATTAGAGAACATCCTGAGGATTTCTTCTTACTATTTCTCATTTAACTGATATTAATTTTTCCAAGAGAAGGAATGAGAAATATGATTTTTTTTCCTGTTATTTAAAACTTCCCATGAAACCATTTAGACTCCTTTTGTGCTAATGAGAAAAACTGTGTGGACACTTTTCCTGGGCCTTTGAGAGTGGTAAGAAGAGTTCTTTTATTATTGTCATTATATATTTAATAATACTAATTCCAATTTCATTTCACTTTTATGTAGTATTAATTTTGCAGCAAGCCTAGCAAGACATCACCCATACATCCTGGTCAGTAAAGATGCTGTTATCAGTCATGCTACTGAACATGACTGAGCTGATAGTGGGGTCAGTTCAGCTTCCTCTCTTGGCTTGGTAGAGAGTCCAGCGGTAGGTGCTATGGAATTAGGGATGAAAGGAAACTCTTCTTTTGGTTTTTCCAAATCTCTTAGCACCATTTAAACTCCTGGAAGTTTTCCCCATTGAGAGGAATAGTGTGGTTCTGACATCCTTAACACCAACAGACTATGGGTCAAATTCAGCCTTTAATCCTTCTGTGGGTAGGGAAATAAAAGCATGTCTTATGACTTCCCTAAGGCCCATAGTTATTGGGAGAGCGGGGAAGACTATGTTTAGAACTTAAGTTTCTCCTACTATGCATATATTACATTGTGAACTCCCTTGGAGCAAACTTGGGTTATCCTAGAGGTAGCAAGGAGACCCAAGAGAGACAGGGGCAAAAAGAGATGCTTAAAGACAGTAGCAGAAATGTGTGCCTCCTGTAATTTTCATCTTATATGAACATCTAAAGGTCTTAGCAAGAACCACAGGGTGCTTGGAAAGCCTGGTGATCTGGGCTGTGGAGTGTCAGTTCATTCATTTACTCCACAAATATGTGTTAAGTGCTTACTGAATGCAGAGAACTATTTTCAATACTTTTACACTTCTAAGTCCTATTTTTAACCTCATACTATATGTCGGGCAACTTGTTTTTATGATTTCTACTTTCACTTTTTCATTTATAGGTAGGAGATAGTAATAGTAATGGTCTGGTACCTTCACAAGAAACTTAGGGTTGATTACTGGATGAGCATCTTATTCAAATAAATCCATATAAAGACATAAGGACAGCATTTATATATTTGTGGTCAAATCAATTGTCAGTCTTACTTTCTCCACGTAAAAATAGGTTTCACCATTTATATGGCCAATTACCTTTATCCAGCTCAATTTGACCAGGTCAGTGAACCTCGTAATTTTGTATTGTGGAAGATATAGAAAGCATACTGACACCCTTAACTTACATTTGGTAAAACTGAGTTTGTGAATTTTCCCCAAATTTATTCTGCTATAAAGTAAATTATATTGTAGATACAGATTTTTCAGTCTCTAACCTTGTATTCTCATCTAATTGCTCTACAAAGAAGTGCATATTAAAGTTACGTTTTTAAAATAACTCAGTCTCCTTGTCCCTCTCTCCCCAAGTAAAATAAATAACCCTCATTCTTCATTTTGTTGTGATTTCAATTTGTCCAAAATAGACTGGGGATAGGTTAATTAAAAACTTATATATTGGGCTTCCCTGGTGGCACAGTGGTTGAGAGTCCACCTGCCGATGCAGGGGACATGGGTTCGTGCCCCGGTCCAGGAAGATCCCACATGCCGCGGAGCAGCTGGGCCCGTGAGCCATGGCCGCTGAGCCTGCGCGTCCGGAGCCTGTGCTCCGCAACGGGAGAGGCCACAACAGTGAGAGGCCCACACACTGCAAAAAAAAAAAAAAAAAAAGAAAAAAAAAACATATATTAAAATTAACTTGGGGTTAGAACTTTTATCCATTTGGGGCAAAACCACTTTTCAAATGATTAGCAAATGATAAAATACACTCACTACTAACATTGTCATATGAACATGACTCACAACTTTAGAATCCTTTTCATATTTATGAGGCTATTTACTTCAGGTTCAATCTCCACTGATCGTATCCTAATAGCTGCTTTTAAAAATAAGTCTCTGAGCCAGCTTGTTTATGCTTCATTTGTCTCTTTCTCATGAAAGGCGACTTAATAAAACAATGGTTATGTGAACTTCTGATGGTTTAATTCCAGTTAAGCAGGAGTTTGCTTCAGTTTCTTTTGTTATGATCAGGGAGAAAAATGACTTCTTGCTTTTCAGTTGCGTTTGTGAGGGACTTGCTTCTTTCAGAGCACCTCCTGAAGCCTCCACACTTGCCATCTCATAATCTCAAAGGGTCTTTGCACTCACCTCTCTGCTTTTTTGCAACCTGGGACAGTTTACAAAATCTCCAAAGATTTTTTTCCCAGGTGATCTTTAAAAAATGGACTTCAGGGAGATCTGAACAATCAAGTCAATGATGTCTGTGTTAAAAAATCTTTAAAATCGTGTTTTCATGATCCAGTGTATGGGATGGGGTGGGGAGGGCAAATAATAACCAGAAAAACCTAAGTAGGATTAAAAAATGTTTTCTTCCAACTTTTACGCTAATACATATTCAGGCAATTTTATGTAGGCTTTTTGGAAATTCTAGAAGCTTTTTCATTTCAGGCTTAATATATTTGGCTTATAAATAAATATCAGATACCTTCTGGAGGCATTAGAAACTGAACATTATGCAAAGTCTACCCTCTGTGGCGTCAGGAGCTTGAACTGTTTTCATTTAAATATCTGCTGCGAAAGCACTTAGATTAGATGGGACATTAGCTCCCCCTTTTTTTCCCTGCTATCAAATGTCAGAGATTTGTATTGTTGGTAGGAACTGAGATTTCATTTCCCTTGGCCACATGCTGATGCTGCCTGTATTGCAGCATCTCTCCCGTTCCAGATTTGTATGCCCAAGGTAAGTTAGAAAAGAAATTTCAGGAGTGAAGCATGGGTTTGTTGATGAAGTGTGGGGAAACCAAATAAGGATCTTCAGAATGAAAAAGTACATCTTTCTGCCTGAATGTGTGAGAAATGGTAAACCCTTTCCAACCTAAACCTCCCACTGGTGAGATTATCAAGTACGTAGTGTTTATGGTCAAAATGTGACTGAGGGTTTTTTGAAGCAAAATGTTTTATGTTATGTGTGGGGCAGGCGTCTGTGTGCCTGCCTTAAATTTATGAGCTAATAACATTCTGTTCCAAGAAATACTGTCAGGTCTTATAACCCCACGGGTTTGTTCTGAGTTATTCTGGTAAATGGATGATTTCGCTTTAAAATAATCACTCCTGGAATTTCCAAATATAAAGGAAACTCACATAAACTTTAATTTATGAGGAGTATGCCTTTTTCATCAATGAAAACTGTCAAAATGGACTAACAATTGCAGTTTGTCTTAACAAAATGTAATTTATTATTTTCCACTGTGTGGAATGACTGTAAATGTCAACCAAATAGGTTCCAGCAACTTTTAGGAGTGAGGTTCCAAACAAATGATAGTAAGCAAAATTGTGAGATAGATCCAACAAGATAATTGAGCTAGAATATACTATAAATAAAACAAAATAAAATAAATTTTAAAAACTATGAAGAACTAAAGAACTGTTGATAGTAAAACAGATATTCTCTGAGATTACCACTCTCAGCAATAGGAATTCTGCTGAAACTGATCAGGACTGGTGAGAGTAACTTCTCGCTGCTGATTAAGGAACTGGACCCTGTAGCTTCGTGTCCTCACTGTGTACACAGCTCTCCCCTGCTAATGGACCCTGGTCTTAAATAAGACAGAATGGCAAATATTTAGAGTAAGTTTTATGTGTCTTTGGGATTTTTTCCTTCCCCACCATTGGTAAATAGCGTATTTCCTCTGCCAATCTCTGACCTTTGGGATAACTTCCTTTGTTAAACATCCACTCATTTATGTGGGCATTAGTTTTCTTCCTTTCTATTTTTCCCCAATTTCAAAAGCTACTCCATTTTTTTCTGCCTCACATTCAACTGCTTTCAGTACCGAGTAAGGTCTTCTGATGAACCTCTTGTCTATAGTTTTGAAAGGAGGGACGCAGAAGCAAAGGAATTAGCAGGCACAAAGATACGTTTGCAAATGTGAACTAAATCGAAACATGTTTTCTCCATTGCAAATTAGGCTTAAATATTACTCGTCGTAACTTCCATGCTACCAAATCTCAAAATGAAGTACAGATTTGTTGAGATGCTGTTCTACAGTGTATATGATATGGTTTGAATGCATGGTAAACTGATTTATAAGAAAGCTGTAAATTTTCAGGGGCCCCATGTGGACCTTTTGAAATGAAAACATTATGTTGGAAATGGATGAAAACATGGTACTTGCCAGGAGCCATACAAACCGGGATACTTAGAAATCAGCATGTGTTAGTGAGCCAGAGGCCACAGGATGGCACCTAAGCACTCTTGTGCTAAGTTATGCCAGGACTATCACCACGTAGCTGTCAGCCCATCAATCCGGAGCACTGCTTTCCAACTCATGTCAATCAGTACGACTACTAGAGAAATTATTGACGCCTCCAGGGGATGCAGCAGCAACCCCAAACCTCTTTTTCTGTCCCTTCACAGTTTCCATGTCCAACTGCATGTAGTTTTCCTCTCTGTGTTCTTCCTTTTGAAATCTCTGGGCCAAAATTTGGCAGGGAAAGGGGCAGGATTAGGATGAAGCGACCAGTATGAGGAGATATAACAAGGATAATCATGTTACATCAGCGGTATTGCAGCAGACCAGTGAAGGAATGCTAGAAACCTGGCTCCCTAACTAAATTCCATTACTGACATGTTAACTGTGAGTCAGGCTGCCATTTGCTTAGCGTTGTGTATTGTTTCTATTACTGCTACTACTACTACTGATAATTAGCTATCATTTGTTGTACCAATGTACTTCAAATGAATATCTCAACCAACATATATTTTCTTGTTTATGAATGGTAGCATAGGGTGGTAGTGGGGTTGTGCTAGGCTAGTATGTGATAATACTGTTTTATAACCTGCTTTTGTTTTTATTCTGTTTTTCCATTTAACAAACTGGTGTGAACATCAGATCATGCCTCTAAATATTTTTCTACAACATACTTTCTTTTTTTTTTTTTTTTGCGGTATGCGGGCCTCACACTGCTGTGGCCTCTCCCGTTGCGGAGCACAGGCTCCGGACGCACAGGCTCAGCAGCCATGGCTCACGGGCCCAGCCGCTCCGCGGCATATGGGATCCTCCCAGACCGGGGCACGAACCCGTATCCCCTGCATCGGCAGGCGGACTCTCAACCACTGCGCCACCAGGGAGGCCCCCAACATACTTTCTTATAGTTAGTTTTTAATGATTAGATGGCATTCACCTATTCAATCAAATTTAAATTATTTGCTAGAGTAAAAATTGTTATGTATTTCCTTATAGCTAAAACAGAATTATTTTCTTAGGATACACATCTAGAAGCAGAGCTGGTAGACTAAAGGGTATATGTGCTTATATAGGTTTCATTCTTTTTGTTAAATTGCCCTCCAGAAAGTTTTTTTTCCCTTCAATTTATTCTCCTACTACTGGTGCATAAGAAGACATATTTTTGCATATCTTAAATAGTATTGTTTTTATTTTTATTTGTTTTGTTTTTTTTTGGTACGCGGGCCTCTCACTGTTGTGGCCTCTCCCGTTGCGGAGCACAGGCTCCGGACACGCAGGCCCAGTGACCACGGCCCACGGGGCCAGCCTCTCCGCGGCACGCGGGATCCTCCCGGACCGGGGCACGAACCCATGTCCCCTGCATCGGCAGGCGGACTCCCAACCACTGTGCCACCAGGGAAGCCCTATTTGTTTATTTTTAACATCTTTATTGAAGTATAATTTCTTTACAATGGTTTGTTAGTTTCTGCTGTACAACAGTGTGAATCAGCTTTATGTATACATATATCAACATATCCCCTCCCTCTTGCGCCTTCCTTCCAGCTTCCCTATCCCACCCTCTAGGTGGTCACAGAGCACTGAGCTGATCTCCCTGTGCTATGCAGTTGCTTCCCACTAGCTATCTGTTTTACATTTGGTAGTGTATATGTGTTATTGCCACTCTCTCACTTCGTCCCAGCTTACCCTTCCCCCTCCCCATGTCCTCAAGTCTATTCTCTAAGTCTGGGTCTTTTTTCCTGTCCTGCCACTATGTTCTTCAGAACCTTTTTTTTTTTTTAGATTCCATATATATGTGTAAGCATATGGTATTTGTTTTTCTCTTTCTGACTTACTTCACTCTGTATGACACTCACTAGGTCCATCCACCTCACTAGAAATAACTCAATCTTGTTTCTTTTTATGGCTGAGTAATATTCCATTGTATATATGTGCCACATCTTCTTTATCCATTCGTCTGTTGATGGACACTTAGGTTACTTCCATGTCCTGGCTATTGTAAATAGAGCTGCAATGAACATTGTGGTACATGACTCTTTTTGAATTATGGTTTTCTCAGGGTATATGCCCAGTAGTGCTATTGCTGGGTGGTATGGTAGTTCTATTTTTAGTTTTTGAAGGAACCTCCATACTGTTCTCCATAGTGGCTGTATCAATTTACATTCCCACCAACAGTGCAAGAGGATTCCCTTTTCTCCACACCCTCTCCAACATTTATTGTTTGTAGATTTTTTGATGATGGCCATTCTGACTGGTGTGAGGTGATACCTCACTGTAGTTTTGATTTGCATTTCTCTAATGATTAATGATATTGAGCATCCTTTCATGGGTTTGCTGGCAATCTGTCTATCTTCTTTGAAGAAATGTCTATTTAGATTTTCTGCCCATTTTTGGATTGGGTTTTTTGTTTTTTTGATATTGAGCTGCATGAGCTTCTTGTATAATTTGGAGATTAATCCTTTGTCATTTGCTTCATTTGCAGATATTTTCTCCATTCTGGGTTGTCTTTTTGTCTTGTTTATGGTTTCCTTTGCTGTGCAAAAGCTTTGAAGTTTCATTAGTTCCCATTTGTTTATTTTTGTTTTTATTTCCATTTCTCTAGGAAGTGGGTCAAAAAGGATCTTGCTGTGGTTTATGTCATAGAGTGTTCTGCCTATGTTTTCCTCTAAGAGTTTGATAGTGTCTGGCCTTACATTTAGGTCTTTAATCCATTTGGAGTTTATTTTTGTGTATGGAGTTAGGGAGTGTTCTAATTTCATTCTTTTACATGTAGCTGTCCAGTTTCCCCAGCACCACTTATTGAAGAGGTTGTCTTTTCTCCATTGTATATTCTTGCCTCCTTTATCAAAGATAAGGTGACCATATGTGCATGGGTTTATCTCTGGGCTTTCTATCCTGTTCCATTGATCTATATTTCTGTTTTTGTTCTAGTACCATACTGTCTTGCTTAATGTAGCTTTGTAGTATAGTCTGAAGTCTGGGAGCCTGATTCCTCCAGATCCATTTTTCTTTCTTAAGACTGCTTTGGCTATTCAGGGTCTTTTGTGTTTCCATACAAATTATGAAATTTTTTGTTCTAGTTCTGTGAAAAATGACATTGGTAGTTTGATAGGGATTGCACTGAATCTGTAGATTGCTTTGGGTAGTAGAGTCATTTTCAAAATGTTGATTCTTCCAATCCAAGAACATGGTATATCTCTCCATCTGTTTGTATCATCTTTAATTTCTTTCATCAGTGTCTTATAGTTTTCTGCATACAGGTCTTTTGTCTCCTTAGGTAGGTTTATTCCTAGGTATTTTATTTTTTTGTTGCAATGGTAAATGGAAGTGTTTCCTTAATTTCCCTTTCAGATATTTCATTATTAGTGTATAGGAGTGCAAGAGATTTCTGTGCATTAATTTTGTATCCTGCTTTAAGTAGTATTGTTTTTAAATAAAAACCTTGCCAGTCTGATGCGAGGGAAATGGTACCTCATGGTGGTTTTATTTGTATTTCTTAAAATACTAATGAAGTTGGACATTTTTTCCTGTATAAATTGCCTACTAGTATTCCTTGCTTATATTTCTTTTGTGATGCTTATTTTCCAATTAATCTTATTGAAATTCTTTATGCAGCAAAATAGTATTCATTTGGCTATGTGTCTTCTATCATTTTTCCCATTTGCTTAGTCAGCTTTTGAATTTTTTCCCTTGGTATATTTTAACATGAGAAATTTTTGTGTATGTAGTTGAGTCTTTGCCTCTTTTTCTTTTAAAGTTTTTGCCTTTGTTGTGTTTAGAAAGATTTAGAAATCTTCCCCATCCCAGGATTATATACACTTTCCCTACCTTTTCTTCCAGTACTTTTTTGGTTTCTTTATTTTACATTTAGATTGTGATCCACCTGGAATTGATTTTGTTTTATGGCAGTGTGAGAATTTAAGTTTATATCTTTTCCAAATAGCTTTCCACTTGTCCTGACAATGATTTACTGAATAATCTGTCCTTTCCCTTTCAAGTTTTATCTTGAAAAAACATAATACAACATTCTGTATGTAGATTTTCTCTTTTTCATTGATTTCTTTAGCTCTTTTTTGATCAGCATCACATTAACTATTGTAATGCATTTAAATATCTGATAGGTTGAATCACTCATCTTTCCAAAAATTTCTTGACAATTTCTTTTATCATCTCCTGACCAGATGGTTGTCATTGTGCCTTTTTCTCATTCTACCATTAATCTCACTTGCTTTTAGTCTGTTCACAACAGAGCTGGCTATTGCTCTGAAACACAAATTGGATAATATTACTCTCCTGATTGTTGTATATACTTCCAGCCATTTAAAAAAACTGAAAATGGGCATGTTGCCTATAGCAGGATTTTAAACCTAAAGTCCAAGCTATCTCTGGGCTTCAGAGTGTCTGTGGACAGTGCATTATTTTGGTGAGTGTGCTTTTTTCCCTCTTTTTCCTGAGAATTTGGTTCATAGTTTCACTAGATTTTAAAAATTTATGACCCCAAAGCATTGATAACCACTGGACTCCATGAAGGAGGTCAGATTCTTCAAAATGGCTCATAAGGCGTAGGCTCTCCATGGGTGGACTTTGCTTACCTTCCTTACCACCCTCCCACATCCATCCTGCTCCCTACCCATCCTGAACTGCTTTCAATTTACTAAACAGTCTGCTGATTCATGCCTCAGTGCCTTTGTACATGCTATTCCTTGTGCCGACAAGCTCTCCCACACACACATTACTCATCTAGAAAATTGCTGCTTGTCCTTCAAGAAATGATCAAAGGGTGTTCTCTTCTGTGAAAACTTTCCTAATCTCCTTAAGCAGAGCTGATTTCCCTTGCTCTCCTTCTGTTTTTTTAACTATTGTACTTAGTCTATATTTTATTATTACTCTTATATTACCCGTGGATTCTTGAGCAGAAGTCAGAGAAATTTGGGGTACAAAGTGGAGTGGGAGGGTGAATGAAAGGAAAGAGGATGATTAGGGGGCTCTTGCAGTCTCACATGTAGGCAATGGAGATGGAGGAAGGGAGTGGAGATTTATTTTGGTAGTAGAGTGGACAGAATTTGTTGATGAACTGTTGTATGGGGAAAGAAAGAACAATCTGGTATGATCTCTAGGTTTCTGATTCAAACATCTGGGTACGTGGTATGGCCATCATTATTCTCATTTAGCTCATGGGCTTAGTAAGATTTCATCTAGTAGATAATTCTCTACATCCTTAGATACCACTTTTCCTGACTTAATGCAAAAGTCTGATGCCATCAGGGGTAGGATGACTAGTTCCTGTACTGCCTCCTGAGATTAAGGCTCTGGGGGTGCTTGTCATACAGTATTCACAGGGGACCAGGGGAAGCCTTCATGGAGAAAATGTATCTTGAAGTGGATCTGGAAAGTATAACAAACTAAATTTAAAGTTATTGGAGATGAAGTAAAGTTCATGTCCACCATCTACAGTCCATTTGTGTTAGTTTTCTGAGATGCCTATAATTCTAGATAAAACAGATATTTTCACAATTATAAAAGCTTTGCTATTGGAGTAAAAATAATGTTCACTAATAAAACTGTAAGGTAGTCTGCAAATTCAAAAAATGTTTGGCAGTACCAACTGTGAGCTTCTGGAGAGGTGAAATATAGTGGTCTACCTTATTCTTTTTTAAAGGCTGCAAGGAGTTCTGTTGCTTATATGTCATATCATTTATACAACCAGTTCCCTTCTAGTGGATATTTAGGTTGTTTTAATCTTTTCCTATGCCCAACGGTGCACACATGTGCAAGTATATCTGCAGGACAAAGTCTTAAGGGTAGAATTATTAGATGAAAGTAATTACACAATTTTTCGCCATAGAAGTTGCAGCAATCTACCCTTCCAGCAATGTCTGTGAGTCACTGCTTCTCCTATGCCCCCAGCAACACTGAGTGCTAATCTGACAGGAAAAAATACTGCCTTATTCTTATTTTAGCTGTTTCTTCTATCATGAGTATAATCGAGCACCTTCTCCAAGTTAACGTTTATTTTCTTTTCCCACCATTAGCTACTTTTGAGCCTCTGAAATTGTGAGAAAGTGGTGAGTATCAAAAGGAAAATTTGCCTATTTTTCCTAACATCTCTCTGGGAATTGACTAGAAGCCTCAATTTCCAGTCTTGTGGAGGCCGACTTGGGTTACTCAGCTAATGGTCCCTATTCCTTCCACATACATATTTATTGAATGCACACTGTATGCCAGATTCTGTCCTATCACTTGGGGAGGTATAGTCAATGAACGAAATAGGCACAAAGTCCTGCCATTATGGAGCTTGCATTCTTAAGGGGAAAGCATACTATATTTATTTATATATTTATTCATTTTTGGCCACATGGCATGGCTTGTGGGATCTTAGTTCCCCAGCCAGGGACTGAACCCATGCCCTGGGCAGTAAAAGCACAGAGTCCTAACCACTGGACCACCAGGGAATTTCTGAAAGCATACTATAAATAAATTAGCTTAAAAAAATACAGGCTGTTTGGAAGATGGAGGAGGAGTAAAACATGGAGATCACCTTTCTCCCCACAAATATATCAGAAATACATCTACATGTGGAACAACTGCTACAGAACACCTACTGAATGCTGGCAGAAGACCTCAGCCTTCCCAAAAGGCAAGAAACTCTGCACGTACCTGGCTAGGGCAAAAGAAAAAAGGAAAAACAGAGACAAAAGAATAGGGATGGGACCTGCACCTCTGGGAGGGAGCTGTGAAGGAGGAAAAGTTTCCACACACTAGAAAGCACCTTCACTAGCAGAGATGGGGGTTGGGCGGGGTGGGGGAAGCTTCGGAGCCATGGAGGAGAGTGCAGCAACGGGTGCGGAGGGCAAAGCGGAGAGATTCCTGCACAGAGGATCAGTGCTGACCAGCACTCACCAGCCTGAGAGGCTTGTTTGCTCACCAGCTGGGACGGATGGGGGCTGGGAGCTGAGGCTCAGGCTTTGGAGGTCAGACCCCAGGGAGAGGACTGGGGTTGGCTGTGTGAACACAGCCTGAAAGGAGCTAGTGTGCCACAGCTAGCCGGGAAGGAGTCAGGGAAAATGTCTGGACCTGCTGAAGAGGCAAAAGACCATTGTTTCAGGGTGCGCAAGGAGAGGGGATTCAGAGAACTGCCTAAACGAGCTCCAGAGATGGACGCGAGTCATGGCTATCAGTGTGGACCCCAGAGACGGGCATGAAATGCTAATGCTGCTGCCACTGCCACCAAGAATCCTGTGCGCAAGCACAGGTCACTACCCACACTCCCTCCCAACTTGGGAGCCTGTGCAGCATGCCACTGCCAGGGTCTTGAGATCCAGGGACAACTTCCCTGGGAGAATGCACGGCACGCCTCAGGCTGTTGCAGTGTCATACGGTCCTCTGCCGCCACAGGCTCACCCCGCATTCCAATTATGACTACCGTACCCCACCCTCTCCCTGGCCTGAGTGAGCAAGAGAGCCCTAATCAGCCACTGCTTTAACCCCGTTCTGTCTGGGTGGGGAACAGATGCCCTCAGGTGACCTACATGCAGAGGCAGGGCCAAAATCAAAGCTGAACCCCAGGAGCTGTGAGAACAAAGAAGAGAAAGAGAAATCTCTCCCAGCAGCCTCAGGAGCAGTGGATTAAATCCCCACAGTCAACTTGATGAACCCTGCATCTGTGGAATACCTGAATAGAAAATGAGTGTTTCCAAAATTGAGACGGTGGATTTTGGGAGCAACTGTAGACTTGGGGTTTGCTGTCTGCAACTGATTTGTTTCTGATTATTATGTTTATCTTAGTTTAGTTTTTAGTGCTTGTTATCATTGGTGGATTTGTTTACTGCTTTGGTTGCTCTCTTCTTTTTATTTTTTATTATTTTTTCTCTTCCTTTTCTTCTGAGCCGTGTGGCTGACAGGGTCTTAGTGCTCCAGCTGGGTGTCAGGCCTGAGTCTACAAGGTGGGAGAGCCAACTCCAGGACACTGGACCACCAGAGACTTCCTGGCCCCACATAATATCAATCAGTGAGAGCTCTCCTAGAGATCTCCATCTCAACACTAAGACCCAGCTCCACCCAATGGCCAGCAAGGTCCAGTGCTGGATGCCACATGTGAAACCGCTAGCAAGACAGGAACACAACCCCACCCATTAGCAGAGAGGCTGCCTAAAATTATACTAAGTTCGCAGATACCCCAAAACATACCACTGGACGTGGCCCTGCCCAGCAGAAAGACAAGATCCAGTCCCACCCATCAGAAAACAGGCACCAGTCCCCTCCACCAGGAAGCCTACACAAGCCACTGAACAAACCTTACCCACTGGGGGCAGACACCAAAAACAACAGGACCTATGAACGTGCAGCCTGCAAAAAGGAGAACCCAAACACAGTAAGTTAAGCAAAATGAGAAGACAGAGAAATATGCAGCAGATGAAGGAGCAAGGTAAAAACCCACCAGACCAAACAAATGAAGAAGAAATAGGCGGTCTACCTGAAAAAGAATTCAGAGTAATGATAGTAAAGATGAGCCAAAATCTTGGAAATAGATTGGAGAAGATACAAGAAACATTTAACAAGGACTTAGAAGAACTAAAGAGCAAACAATGATGAACAACACAATAAATGAAATAAAAAATTCTCTAGAGAGAATAAATAGCAGAATAACTGAAGCAGAAGAACAGATAAGTGGGCTGGAAGATAAAATAGTGGAAATAACTGCCACAGAGCATAATAAAGAAAAAAGAATGAGAAGAACTGAGGACAATCTCAGAGACCTCTGGGACAACATTAAACACACCAACATTCGAATTATAGGGGTCCCAGAAGAAGAAGAGAAAAAGAAAGGTTCTGAGAAAATATTTGAAGAGATTACAGTTGAAAACTTACCTAACATTGGAAAGGAAATAGTCAAGTCCAGGAAGCACAGAGAATCCCATACAGGAAAAATCCAAGGCGATACACGCCAAAACACATATTAATCGAACTATCAAAAATTAAATACAAAGAAAAAATATTAAAAGCAACAAGGGAAAAACAACAAATAACATACAAGGGAATACCCATAAGGTTAACAGCTGATCTTTCAGCAGAAACCCTGCAAGCCAGAAGGGAGTGGCAGGACATATTTAAAGTGATGAAAGGGAAAAAACTACAACCAAGATTACTCTACCCAGCAAGGATCTCATTCAGATTCAACATAAAATTAAAACCCTTACAGACAAGCAAAAGTTAAGAGAATTCAGCACCACCAAACCAGCTTTACAACAAAGGCCAAAGGAACTACTCTAGGCAGGAAACATAAGAGAAGGAACAGACCTACAATAACAAACCCAAAATAATTAAGAAAATGGTAATAGGAGCATACATATCAATAATTACCTTAAATGTAAATGGATTAAATGCTCCAACCAAAAGATATAGACTGGCTGAATGGATACAAAAATAAGACCCGTATATATGCTGTCTACAAGAGACCCACTTCAGACCTAGGGACACATACATACTGAAAGTGAGGGGATGGAAAAAGATATTCCATGCAAATAGAAATCAAAAGAAAGCTGGAGTAGCAATTCTCATATCAGAAAAAATAGACTTTAAAATAAAGACTATTATAAGAGTCTAAGAAAGACACTACATAATGATCTGGGGATCAATCCAAGAAGAAGATATAAAAATTGTAAATATTTATGCACCCAACATAGGAGCACCTCAGTGCATAAGGCAAATACTAACAGCCATAAAAGGGGAGATCAACAGTAACACAATAACAGTAGGGGACTTTAACACCCCACTTTCACCAAAGGACAGATCATCCAAAATGAAAATAAATAAGGAAATAGAAGCTTCAAATGACACATTAGACAAGGTGGATTAATGGATATTTATAGGACATTCCATCCAAAAATAACAGAATACACCTCCTTCTGAAATGCTCCTGGAACATTCTCCAGTATAGATCATATCTTGGGTCACAAAAAAAGCCTCAGTAAATTTAAGAAAATTGAAATCATATCAAGTATCTTTTCCAACCACAATGCTATGAGACTAGATATCAGTTACAGGAAAAAAAAAAACCTGTAAAAAATAGAAACACATGGAGGCTAAACAATATGCTAGTAAATAACCAAGAGATCACTGAAGAAATCAAAGAGGAAATGCAAAAATACCTAGAAACAAATGACAGTGAAAACACAATGACCCAAGACCTATGGGATGCAGCAAAAGCAGTTCTAAGAGGGAAGTTTAGCAATACAATCCTACCTTAAGAAACAAGAAGCATCTCAAATAAACAACCTAAACTTACACCTAAAGCAGTTAGAGAAAGAAGAAAAAAACTCCCAAAGTTAGCAGAAGGAAAGAAATAAAGATCAGATCGTAAATAAATGAAAAATAAATGAAGGAAACAATAGCAAAGATCAATAAAACTAAAAGCTGGTTCTTTGAAAGATAAAATTGATAAACCATTAGCCAGACTCATCAAGAAAAAAAGGGAGAAGACTCAAATCAATGGAAAGAGAAATGAAAAAGACGAAACAACTGACACTGCAGAAATACAAAAGATCATGATAGATTACTACAAGCAACTGTATGCCAATAAAATGGACAACCTGGAAGAAATGGAAAAATTCTTAGAAAAGCACAGCCTTCCAAGACTGAACCAGGAGGAAATAGAAAATATGAACAGACCAATCACAAATAATGAAATTGAAACTGTGATTAAAAATCTTCCAACAAACAAAAGTCCAGGACCAGATGGCTTCACAGGTGAATTCTGTCAAACATTTAGAGAAGAGCTAATGTGCATCCTTCTCAAAATCTTCCAAAATATATCAGAGGAATACTCCCAAACTCATTGTACAAGGCCACCATCACTCTGATACCAAAACCAGACAAAGATGTCACAAAGACAGAAAACTACAGGCCAATATCTCTGATGAACATAGATGCAGTTATCGTCAACAAAATTCTAGCAAACAGAATCCAACAACACATTAAAAGGATCATACACCATGATCAAGTGGGGTTTATCCCAGGAATGCATGGATTCTTCAGTATATGCAAATCAATCAGTGTGATACACCATATTAACAAATTGAAGGATAAAAACCATATGATAATCTCAATCGATCAGAAAAAGCTTTCAACAAAATTCAACACCCAATTGTGTTAAAAACCCTCGAGAAAGTAGGCATAGAAGGAACTTACCTCAACAGAGTAAAGGCCATATATGACAAACCCACAGCCAACATTGTTCTCAATGGTGAAAAACTGAAAGCATTTCCACTAAGATCAGGAACAAGACAAGGATGCACACTCTTACCACTCTCATTCAACATAGTTTTGGAAGTTCTAACCACAGCACTCAGAGAAGAAAAAGAAATAAAAGGAATCCAAATAGGAAAAGAACTAAAACTGTCACTGTTTGCAGATGACATGATACTATATAGAGAATCCTAAAGATGTTACAAGAAAACCACTAGAGCTAATCCATGAATTTGGTAAATTAGCAGGATACAAAATTAATGCACAGAAATCTCTTGCATTCCTATACACTAATGTTGAAAAATCTGAAAGAGGAATTAAGGAAACACTCCCATTTACCACTGCAACAAAAACAATAAGATACCTAGGAATTAACCTAGCTAAGGAGACAAAAGATCTGTATGAAGAAAACTATAAGACACTGATGAAAGAAATTAAAGGTGTTATGAACAGATGGAGAGATATGCCATGTTCTTGGATAGGAAGAATCAACATTGTGAAAATGAGTATACTATCCAAAGCAATCTACAGATTCACTGCAATCCCTATCAAACTACCAATGGCATTTTTCACAGAACCAGAAAAAAAAATTTCACAATTTGTATGGAAACAAAAGACTCCAAATTGCCAAAGCAGTGTTCAGAAAGAAAAACGGAGCTGGAAGAATCCAGGCTCCCAGACTTCAGACTATACTACAAAACTACAGTAATCAAGACAGTATGGTACTGGAACAAAAACAGAAATATAGATCAATGGAATAGGATAGAAGCCCAGAGATAAACCCATGTACATATGGTCACCTTATCTTTGATAAAGGAGGCAAGAATATACAATGGAGGAAAGACAACCTCTTTAATAAGTGGTGCTGGGGAAACTGGACAGCTACATGTAAAAGAATAAAATTAGAACACTCCCTAACTCCATACACAAAAATAAACTCCAAATGGATTAAAGACCTAAATGTAAGGCCAGACACTATCAAACTCTTAGAGGAAAACATAGGCAGAACACTCTATGACATTAATCACAGCAAGATCCTTTTTGACCCACTTCCTAGAGGAATGGAAATAAAAACAAAAATAAACAAATGGGACCTAGTGAAACTTAAAAGCTTTTACACAACAAAGGAAACCATAAGAAAGACAAAAAGACAACCCTCAGAATGGGAGAAAGTATCTGCAAATGAAGCAACTGACAAAGGTTTAATCTCCAAAATTTACAAGCACCTCGTGCAGCTCAATATCAAAAAAGCAAAAAACCCAATCCAAAACTTGGCAGAAAACCTCAATAGACATTTCTCCAAAGAAGATATACAGATTTCCAACAAACACATGAAAGGATGCTCAACATCACTAACAGAGAAATGCAAATCAAAACTGCAATGAGATATCATCTCATACCGATCAGAATGGCCATCATCAAAAAGTCTACAAACAATAAATGCTGGAGAGGGTGTGGAGAAAAGGGAATCCTCTTGCACTGTTGGTGGGAATGTAAATTGATACAGCCACTATGGAGAACAGTATGGAGGTTCCTTCAGAAACTAAAAATAGAACTACCATATGACCCAGCAATCCTACTAGTGGGCATATACCCTGAGAAAACCATAATTCAAAAAGAGTCATGTACCACAATGTTCATTGCAGCTCTATTTACAAGAGCCAGGACATGGAAGCAACCTAAGTGTCCATCGATAGATGAATGGATAAAGAAGATGTGGCACATATATACAATGGAATATTACTCAGCCATAAAAAGAAACGAAACTGCGCTATTTGTAATGAGGTGGATAGACCTAGAGTCTGTCATACAGAGTGAAGTTAGTCAGAAAGAGAAAGACAAATACCGTATGCTAACACATATATACAGAATTAAAAAAAAATGTCATGAAGAACCTAGGGGCAAAACGGGAATAAAGACACAGACCTACTTGAGAATGGACTTGAGGATATGGGGAGGGGGAAGGGTAAGCTGTGACAAAGCGAAAGAGAGGCATGGACATATATACACTACCAAACGTAAGGTAGATAGATAGTGGGAAGCAGCCGCAGAGCACAGGGAGATCAGCTCGGTGCTTTGTGACTGCCTGGAGGGGTGGGATGGGGAGGGTGGGAGGGAGGGAGATGCATGAGGGAAGGGATGTGGGAACAGATGTATATGTATGACTGATTCACTTTGTTATAAAGCAGAAACTAATAATAAAAAAAAAAGAAACGAAATTGAGTTGTTTGTAGTGAGGTGGATGGACCTAGAGAGTGTCATACAGAGTGAAGTAAGTCAGAAAGAGAAAAACAAATACCATATGCTAACATATATATATATATATATATATATATATATATATATATATATATATATATATATATATATATATATATATATATATATATATATATATATATATATATATATATATATATATATATATATATATATATATATATATATATATATATATATATATATATATATATATATATATATATATATATATATATATATATATATATATATATATATATATATATATATATATATATATATATATATATATATATATGGAATCAAAAAAAAAAAGGTCCTGAAGAACCTGAAGTCAGAATATGAATCAAGACCCGTGTCTCTAAATCCAGCTTTTTCTCTCTCCTCCCCGCCTCCCTTTCTTTACTATATTATAGCCTGTTCTCTGTCTGCACAATGATCATGATATTATTCTTCCAGTTGCCTGCTCCTTTCAGGTAAAGTGATAATTAGCAGAGATTCCTAGGAGAAAGGTGTCAAATATCTGCACTTGTAAAACCCATGCTGGCTTTTCCCCATCATTTAGCCCATTACCTTGCTGAATCTAATTTGGTACTTCTAGAAACAGTATGAGTTCTGTGGGTAGTGTTCAGTATGCTTCAGTGAACTAAATGGCATCCTGATGACCCAAGAAGACTCATACTGCTCCTAAACATGTATGAATAATGGCTGCCACCTGCAAGTAGCTTAAGCAGTGGGTGGACAGACTTCAATTCTGAAGAGCTTAGAATGGATGGGGATTTTCTGATTTCCTTTTTCTCCCACAACTTTTTTGTGGTATAATTGGTAAGTAAAGTAAAAGATATTTAAAGTTTACAATGTGATGATTTGATATACATTGTGACAGGATTCTCCCCCATTGACTTAATTGACACAACCATCACTTCACACCTTTGCCTCTTTTCTTTGTTCTTCTATTTTTTTATGACAATGTTTAAGTTCAATTCTTTTAGCAAATTTCAATTGTACAATACAGTGTTGTCATCTATAATCACCATGTTAAACATTAAATCTTCAGAACCTATTCATCTTATAACTGAAAGTTTATACCCTTTTACCAACCTCTTCCTATTTCCCCCAACTGCAGCCCCTGGAAACCAATTTTATACTTTGTTTCTACGAGTTGAACTTAAAAAAAAATTCCATTATAAATAACACTGTGTGGTATTTTTCTTTCTCTGTCTGGCTTATTTTACGTAGCATAATATTCTCCAGGTTTATCCATGTTGTTGTGAATAACAAGGTTTCCTTCTTGTTTTAAGCCTGAATAATATTTCGGTGTGTGTGTGTGTGTGTGTGTGTATGTATGTGTGTGTGTATATATATATATATATATATATATCACATGTTCTTTGTCCATTCATCTGTTGACAAATACTTGGGTATTTGTGAATAATGTGAATAATGCTGCTATGAACATAGGAGTGTAGGTATTTCTTTGAGATACTGATTTCATTTCCTTTAGATATATACTCAGAAATGGGATTGCTAGATCATTTGATAGTTCTATTTTTGATTTTTTGCGGAACCTTCATACTGTTTTCAACAGTGGCTATACCAGTTTACATTCCCACCAACAGTGTACAAGTGTTCCCTCTTCTCCACATCCTTGCCAACATTTGTTATCTCTTGTCTTTGTGATAATAGACCTTCTAACAGATGTAAGATGTTATCTCATTTTGGCTTTAATTTACATTTCCCTGATGATAAGTGATGTTGAAACCTTTTCATGTACCTGTTTGCCATTTGAAAATCTTCTTTGGAAAGATGTCTATTTAGGTCCTTTGCTCATTTTAAATTTGAATTATTTACTTTTTTGCTATTGATTTGTATGAGTTCCTTGTACACTTTGAGTATTAGCCAAAGTATACATTGGATATGTGGTTTGCAAATATTTTCTCCCATTCCATTGGTTGCCTTTTCACTTTGTTGGTGATTTCCTTTGCTGTGCAGAAGACTTTTAGTTTGATGTAGTCACATTTGTTTATTTTTGCTTTGACACCTTTGCTTTTGATATCAAATTGAAACAGTCATCACCAAGACCAATATCAAGGACTAATCTCCCATGTTTTCTTTCAGGTGTTTTATGGTTTCAGGTCTTATGTTCAGGTCTTTAATCCATTTTGAGTTGATTTTTGTGTATTGTGTAGGATAAGGGCCCAGTTGCATTCAATGCCATGTGGCTGTCCAGTTTTCTTAACACAATTTATGGAAGAAATTATCCTTTGACCATTGTATATTTTTGAGTCCTTTGGTGAAAATTCATTGACCTTATATGCATGAGTTTATTTCTGGGCTCCCAATTCTGTGCCTTTGGTCTGTATGTCTGTTTTTATGCCAGTATCTTACTGCTTTGATTTCCATAACTTTGTAATATAGTTTGAAAACAGGAATGATGCCTCTAGCTTTGATCTTCTTTCTTAGGATTGCTGTGGCTATTCAGGTTCTTTTATGGTTTCAAATAAATTTTAGCATTGAATTTTGCGTTTTCTGTGAAAAATTTTGGTAAGAATTTTAATAGTGATTGCGTTGAATCTGTAGATAGATTGCTTTGATTCGTGTGGAAATTTTAACAACATTAATTCTTCTAACCTATAAACATGGACTATCTTTCCACTTATTTGTATCCTCTTCACTTTCTTTTATCAATATCTTGTAGTTTTCAGTGTACAGATTTTTCACTTCCTTGGTTAAATTTATTCTTAAGTAATTTTATTCATTTTTATGCTGTTGTAAATAGGATTGTTTTCTTAATTCATCTTTCTGACAGTTAGTTGTTGGTGTTTAGAAACACAACTGACTTTTGTGTATTGATTTTGTATCCTGAAACTTTTCTGAAATTACTTATTAGTTCTAATTGTCTTTTGGTGGAATCTTTATAGGTTTTCTATATATAATATCATGTTTCTTCCAATAGAGACAATTTTAGTTCTTCTTTTCTGATTTGGATGCCTTTTATTTCTTTTTCTTTCTTAATTGCTCTGGCTAGGACTTCTAGTACTTTGTTGAATAAAAGTGGTAAGAGTAGGCATCCTTGTATTGCTCCTGATCTTAGAGAAAAAGCTTTCAGTGTTTCACCATTGAGTATAATATTAATTGTAGGCTTGTCACATATGGCCTGCATTATGTTGAGGCACATTCCATCTAAACACAGTTTGTTGAGAGTTTTTATTATGTAAAGATGTTAAATTTTGTCAAATGCTTTTTCTACATCTATTGAGATGATTGTATTATTTTCCACATTGATTGATTTGCAGATGTTGGGCCATTCTTGCATCCCTGGAATATTTCCCACTTGATCATAGTGTATGATACTTTTAACATATTGTTATATTTTGTTCTCTAATATTTTGTTGTGGATTTTTGTATCTATATTCCTCAAGGATACTGACCTCTAATTTTCTTTTCTTGTAATATCCTTGTCTGACTTTGGTATCAGAGTAATGTTGGCCATGTAGAATGAGTTTGAAAGTGTTATTTTCTATTTTTTTAGAAGAGTTTGAGAAGGATTGGTACTAGTACTTCTTTAAATGTTTTATAGAATTAACCAGTAAAGCCATCTGGTCTCAGACTTTTGTTTGTTGTGAGGTTTTTAATTACTGATTCCTTACTAGTAATCAATCTGTTCAGATTTTCTATTTCATCATGATTCAGTCTTGATAGGTTGTATGTGTCTAGGAATTTATCTGTTTCTTTTAGGTTGTCTAATTTGCTAGCATTTAATTGTTCATAGTAGTCTCATGATCTTTTGTATTTTTGCAGTATCAGTTGTAATATCTCCTCTTTAATTTCTGATTTTATTTATTTGACTCATTTCTCTCTCTTTTTTTAGAGAGTCTAGCTAAAGGTTTGTCAATTTTGTTTATCTTTTCAAAGAATCCGTTTTTTAGTTTCATTGATCTTCTCTATTGTCTTTTTAGTCTCTATTTTATTTATTTCTGGTCTGATCTTTGTTATTTCCTTCCTTCTGCTATCTTTGGGCTTATTTTGTTCTTCTTTTTCCAATTCCTTGAAGTGTAAAGTAAGGTTGTTTATTTGAACTTTTTTTTTCACCCTAAATGTAGGCATTTATTGCTATAAACTTCCCTCTTAGAAGTGCCTTTGCTGCATCCCCAAGGTTTTGGTATGTTGTGTTTACATTTTCTTTTGTTTCAAGATTTTTTTGATTTCTCTTTTGATTTCTTCTTTGATCCATTGGCGGTTCATGAGCATGTTGTTTACTCTCTACTTATTTGTGAATTTTCCAGTTTTCTTCTTGTAACTGATTTCTAGTTTTATACCATTGTGGTAGGAAAAGATATATATATATATATATTTTTTTTGCAGTATGCGGGCCTCTCACTGTTGTGGCCTCTCCTGTTGCAGAGCACAGTCTCCAGATGCACAGGCTCAGCGGCCATGACTCACAGGCCCAGCCACTCTGTGGCATGTGGGATCCTCCCAGACTGGGACACGAACCCGCGTCCCCTGCATCGGCAGGCGGACTCCCAACCACTGCGCCACCAGGGAAGCCCAGGAAAATATATTTAATGATTTCAATCTTCTTAAATTTATTAAAACTTATTTTGTGGCCTAACATATTATTTATCCTGGAGAATGTTCCATGTGCACCTGAGAAGAATATGTACTCTGCTCCTTTTGGATAGAATGATCTGTATATGTCTGTTTACTCTCTCTGATCTAATGTGTGATTTAAATCCAATTTAAGTCCATTGTTTCCTGATTGATTTTCTGTCTGGATGATCTATCTCTTGTTGAAAGTGGGATATTGAAATCCTCTGCTATTATTGAATTGCTGTCTCTTTCCCCCTTTAGGTCTGCTAATATCTGCTTTATATATTTAGGTGTTCCTATGTTTGGTGCATAAATATTTATAGTTGTTATATCCTTTTAATGAATTAACCCCTTTATCATTATATAATGATCTTCTTTGTCTTTTGCTACAGTCTTTGGCTTAAAGTCTACTTTGTTTGATATAAATATAGCTATCCCTGTTTTCTTTTGGTTTCAGTTGGCATGGAATATCTTTTTCCATCCCTTTGCTTTCAATCCATATGTATCCTTAAATCTGAGGTGAATCTTTTGTAGGCAGCATACAGTTGGGTCTTGTGTTTTTGTTTTTGTTTTTTTAATCCATTCAGGTATTCTATATGTTTTGATTGGAGAATTTAGTCCATTTATTTATTTATTTATTTTTTTTTTTTCTTTTTGCGGTATGCGGGCCTCTCACTGTTGTGGCCTCTCCCGTTGCGGAGCACAGGCTCCGGACGCGCAGGCCCAGAGGCCATGGCTCACGCGCCCAGCCGCTCCGCGGCATATGGGATCCTCCCAGACCGGGGCACGAACCCGTATCCCCTGCATCGGCAGGCGGACTCTCAACCACTGCGCCACCAGGGAGGCCCAGTCCATTTATTTTTAAAGTAATTATTTATAGTTATGGACTTTCTATTGCCATTCTTTTTATTGCTTTCTGATTGTTTTGTAATTCTTTTGTTAGTTTCTTCTTCTCTTGCTCTCTTTGTGATTTGATGATTTTCTGTCGTGGTATGCTTATATTCCTTTCTCTTTCTCTTTCATATATCTACTGTGGGCTTTTGCTTTGTGATTATATGTGGCCTATATAAAACATCTTATATTTATAACTGTCTATTTGTAGCTGATAATAACTTCAAATGCAGAGCAAAGGTCTTCTACCTCCACATTTTATGTTTTTTATGTCACAGTTTGCATCTTTTTACATTGTGTATCCATTTACAGCTTACTGTAGTTATAGTTTTTTAAAGTACTTTTGTCTTTTAAGCTTCATACTAGAGCTATAAGTTATTTGCCCACCACCATTACATCATGAGAGCATTCTGAATTTAGCTATATATTTACTTGTACCAGTGAATTTTATGCTTTTATATAGTTTCCAGTTTCTAATTAGCATCCTTTTGCTTCAGCTTGAAGAACTCCCTTTAACATTTCTTTTAAGGGTGGTCTAGTAGTGATAAACTCCTTCATTTTTATTTGTCTAGAAAACTCTTTATCTCTCCCTCAATTCTGAGAGACAGCTTTGCTGGGTAGAGTATTTTTGGTTGGCATTTTTTTCTTTTCAGCACTTTGAATATATCATGCCACTCTCTTCTAACCTGCAAGGTTTCTGCTGAAAAATTGGTTCAAAGTCTTATGGGAGCACCCTTGTATATAATAAATTGCTTTTCTCTTGCTCATTTTAAGATTCTCTCCTTGTCTATAACTTTAGAAATTTTAATTATAATGTATTTCAGTGTGAGCCTCTTTGGATTCATCTTATTTGACATTCTCTGTGCTTCCTGTACCTAGATGTCAGGGGTTTTCTCCAGGTTAGAGAAGTTTTCAGCCATTATTTCTTTGGATAAGCTTTCTACTCTGTCTTCTCTTTCTGGGACCACTAATGCATATATTGGTCTATAAGTCTCCTAAGCTATCATAACTCCTTTTCATTCTTTTTTCTAAAAGCCTCTCTAATTGGATAAATTCCACTGCTTTGTCTTTGAGTTCACTGATCCTTTCTTCAGCGTCATCTAGTCTGTTGTTGAACCCAAATATTTAATATTTTAGTTCAGCTATTGTATTCTTCAGCTCTGTGATTTGCTTTAACATTTTCTATCTCTTTGTGGAAATTCTCACTTTTTTCATACATTGTTCTCCTGACCTTGGTGAGTCTGATCTTTATGATCATTATTTTGAACTCTCAGGTAAACCACAGATCTCTGTTTAATTAAGATTTGTTTCTGGATATTTATCTTGTTTTTTTGCTTGCAACATATTCCTCTATTTCTTCACTTTCTTTGACTCTCTGTGTTGGTTTTCACATATTAGCTAAAACAGCCACCTGTCCCAGTTTTGACAGAATGGCCTAGTGTAGGAGATGAATCTTGTTGATCAGCCTGGCCTGAGCTCCTAGTTGTCCCTCAAACTTTTGTGATTGTTCAAGCCTCCTTCTTTGTTTTTAGTGACTCCCAGTCATTAAGGATGTGCCAAGATCTTTCAGTGTCCCAAAGGGGAGTATTGCAATCAGAACCTAGATGCAGGCTGATTAGATACTGGAACCTCAGGCAGCCCCTAGGGAAGTATGTAGTTAATCTCCTTCTAGGGAGAAACTGGGAGATGGACATTTTACCTGCTTCCTCTGTTCTGGGCCTAGGTGTATAGCTATGTGGGTGGAGAATAACTCCTATGTCTATTAAAAACTATTTTTTTGTTTGCTATAGTCCTGTAGAACTTGTGTATGCAAGCCCCATTGACAGTTAGAGCCAGGCAACCCAAGGGTTCATTCCTTGGGTAATTGTTGCAAAAGCTGGGTTGCCAGATGTGTGCACCAGCTCCTTCCAGGGAGATACTGGTGATTTGTTTTTATAATTGGAGTGAGGTGAAAGGAGAAGGTGTAAGAGGTATCCACCAGCTTCTCTGGTCTCTGAGGAAGAGTTCAGCCAACCACTAGATGCTGTCTAAATTAGAGCCTGGCCTTCATGCAGCAGTTTTTAAAGTATGTGTATAAATCCCTTTCAGAGAAAGACTAGGAGATAAGCAATTTTGCCTGCTTTCTTTGTGCTGAGCTCTGGGTGGTTGGGTTGGGGGATAGTTAGTTAAGAATTGTTTCTTTGTTTGCTACAACTCTGTGGCACTCATGAATGGAAGCCTCTTTGCTATCAGATCCCAGCAATCCAGGTCCTATCTCTCAGGCAGCAGCTGTAAAAGCTGGAGCATGGACATGTGTACAAGCTCCTTCTAGAGAGATACTGGCAACTTGGAGTGGGCTGGAGGGGGAAGTGGGAGTGGTGTACACTGACTTCTCTGGTTTCTGGAGATGATTACAGATAGCTCCCAGTGCTTACTGAATTAGAAGCCTGGCCCTTAGGCAGCAACTTTTAACGTATTTGGATAAAATTCTTTTGGGAAAGACTGGGAGATGGGAGATTTTGCCTGCCTCCACTGCACTGAGCTCTGAGGGGATAGCCATGATGAGTGCTGTGCAACAGTTAAGGATTTCTTCTTTGTTTGCCATATTCTTGTGAGTCTCATGGACACAAACCCCATTGGCTTTCAGAGCTAGGTGTTTGGGGAGCCCCTCCCTCTGGTGGGTTTTTTAAAACCTAGGGCACTAGATGTGGGATCCAAACCCTTCACTCCTCAGGGAGAAACTAGGAATTGGGGGGTTTCCTCCCAATTGTATGGCATGGTATCAAGAGAGTTTATGGTGAGAGCATGTCTCAAGCCTTTCCTACCTATTTTAATGTGGGTATTTTCTCATTCATCTGATATGTAGGAGTTACTCAGCTAGTTTCTGAAATTCTTTCAGAGTGAATTGCTCCACGTGTAGCTATATATTCAGTGTATTTGTGGGATGAGGGGAACTCAGGAGCCTTCCATATTGCCATTTTGGTCAACCCTCTTCTTATTTCCTTTGGAAGCTAGAATTAGATTAAATGAATTCTTGATTTTGATCTCAATCTACTTTGAAGTCTACTTGAAAAACATCATGAATTTTAACTTATCATTATTAATTTTTAAATACAAGTATGATGCTCTAGTATTCAAAACATAGGACTTTGTATAGGAGAAAGTCTGTTAGTTTCTTAAAGATATTCAATAGAGAGAGAGCAGGGAAATAAATGAAAGCTGATTTCTAAAATCTTTATTGAGAATTCATATTGGGAATTTGCAACACACTTTAATTTTTTCACTTTGCTTATGGGCTATTCCATTATTCCATATAATAAGACAGTTTTAGTAATTTCAGAACAAATATAGCTTTATCTGGTTCCTAATAAATGGATATTATTTAAGTTCAGTGGAATTTCGTTTTCATTCTCAAGAAGTTTTTTACATTAGCATTCTCCTGGAAGAGTTTTAGAATAATCAGATAACTTTAATTCACAAATTATCAATATTCAATATTCTGATAGATTCAGATGAATTTGCCTGCAAAAAAAAAAAAAGAACGAAAAAGAGAAAGAAAAAAAAAACTACCATGGCAGACTTCTTTAGAATTTTATTATCTATTTATCTACCTTAACTATTTTTTATGTAACAATTATTTTTGCTGTGTTCCATTTCCCTACTAGCCTTGGAAGATTTCTTAGCTATACATCCTGAAAGCTATAAACTAAACCTGGAGACTCTGAAAAATTAGAAATCAGTCTTTTCATTTTCTTATAACTAAGAAGGTCTACTGTGGAAAACCCCTCAATTTGTCCTAAATAGTTCTTTAATTTATTCAAGTAGAAATAAAATGAAATGGAAGGAGATATTCCCAAATTTGAAATAATATATTGGACTTTAGCTTCTAGAAGAAAATCTTGACAGTAACGTGCCCTCATAGACTTCTAAGCCAAGAGAGTCAAGAGACATTCATATTCTTGGTTGAAGGCTTAACTAATATATTTAGATGTTATCATAAAACATCTAAATGTAAACCTAAACTTCTACTTAGGAGTAAGAAAAACAAAGTGAAAGCTGTAAACTTTCTAAAATGTCTTAACAAAGATTCTCTTGAAATTTAAACATTTTATTTATGTTTATGAAACAAGTATTTTAGGAAAAGGGAAGATTTAAGCAACTTAACTTATGCTCTAATAGTTTGATTTAAAATGCTTATGTCAAGGAAATTCAAGATAGAGAGATTTAGTAATGAGTTGAAAAACACATAACATATTCTTTCCATAATCCCCACCATTTGAAAGGAACCATCTACACTGAATATTCTTAGATAGTTTTTCAAGTTCAGTTTTACATCCCATAGGTGAAGGAACTACTTTTGCATCTCTTAGAAAACGGTTCTGGTTTAGGAGTTTATAATCTAAGAGCAAACACAACTCACAGTTCTCCTTCCAGTGTTCTCAACCCATGTTTACTTCCTTTTAACTATTACATAGTCTGTGCTTTGGGCAAAGTGTATTCTGTTCATATTTGTAAACCATTATTTTCCCCAATCATTAATCATTTATTGGTAAGTGAGATTTATTTAACTGTTTTTTTTTTCCCATTTCTGCATCTCCTTCAACATTTTCTTTGCAATGTGCTAAGGCCATTTGTTTGACATACAGAACTGTCTCCCAGAGTTAGCAGGACAGAGGCAAGCACTTTCTTCTGTACCTTGATTGTTCACCTTCAACGTATTTGGGATCACTGTTAATGCAATGAGACCCGGAGGCAGGAGTGAGAGCTGCTTGGAATCAGGGAAATCTCAGAACGGATTCAAGTTCTACCATTAAAAACCGTTAGGGTTTCTATGAGCTATGTCTTTTGCATCTGTATAATAGAGAGAATTGTAATACATTATGAATTACTGTGAGCATTAACTTAGTTATGTAAGACGTCTAACAGTGTGCCTGATGTAGTCAATGCTCAACAGATATAGTTTGTAACAGTAGCAATCATATTGATAGTAATTGGTCTAGTTGTTGAACATTCTTCTTTAAATGCACACCTCGACATCACTTTCCTTTTCCTTGGAAATTTTCTGCTTGCAAAGTATCTGAACTATGGGATTTTTTTTTTTGAAGTAAAACTTAAGTTGTTTCATGAAACTGAAAATCACTTTGGTTTAATTTATCTCTTTTTGTATCCATGTAAATCTATTAAGTCTTTTTAACCTTTACTCTCAAAATTAGGGTGATCTACAGAATGAATGTTATTAGCTCTGCCTTTTAAGACTCTTACATAAAGATTGAGCAAAAGAGAAACACTCCTGTTTTTTCACTTCAGCCCAGTGACACGTTCTTATTTGTCATTGTCTTTTGTTTTCCAGTCATTTAGGAAGCTTTCAATCTCCATTGCTTGTGAACATCTGTGAAAAAAAAATTTTATTTAAAGAGTTTCTTCCAGTGCCAAATCTCACAACGATTTACACATTCATTCATATGTCGTTTTTTTTTAAAGTCACAGAATCCTTTTCACCTTTTAAACCTTATTCTCTTTTCTGTCTAGCAAACGCTATTCATCTGTTAAAAAGTTGATTTCAAGTGCCCTCTGTTGAAAGAAGAGTTCCTGATTATCCCAACCAGAGAAGAGAAGGAGATTTCTTCTCTGAAATCTTAGAGTAACCACATATTTTATTATTCAAATTTGGCTTTTTTTTGGAAGTGAGTGAGGACCCTATTAGTAATCACATTGGGACAATAGTCATAAACTAGAACTGTCTTGTACCAACTGGATGTATTTGTCACCCAGGTTATTGTTGTTTGGAATCCTAACTGTTAATATCAAGGACTTTGAACTCAAATCCGTCTGACTCCCAATTCTGGTTCTCTGCATGAGGAAAATTATTGTGTCTTTAAAAATTCATTCATTCTTTTGACAGCTGTTTATTAAGCACCTATTAGATGCTCTGCAAAGAGTGAGATATGGTAGCACAAAGATAAATAATACTTATGGTCATTGCCCTCATGGAGCTTGCATCCAATTTTACCTACAAAATGGGGCTAAGGACACCTACATTATGGATTGTGAGAAATAAATGAATTAATATTTATAAAGCATTTAGTCAAAGATCTAGTGTATAGGAAGTGCTTGGTGGTAACTATAATATTCTTTGTGTTTCTCATATGATAATTGTTGTATATCTATGTACAATTGTAAGATCTTTGATGTTAGGAGGAATGTCTTATTAATGTTTGTATTTCTTAAGGCCTCAGCATTGTAGGCTTGCTCGCATTTTTTGAATGAATTTGTTGAGTGAGTCCCACTAAACATCAGGTATTAAAGTTTTTTTCCTCATTTATCTCTTATTTTTGGTTCCTCTGTTGCTCCTTTCCTGCCCTCTTTGAGTTAATTCAATATTTTTAAGTGTGCCATTTTATTTTTTCTATTAGCTTTTAGTTATAGTCTCTGTCATTATGAATGAATCAATGTCTTTCTGTCTATCTGTCTATCTATCTTTATTTAGTTTTATTGATTGCTCTAGGGCTTAAAATATGCACTTTTAACTATTTAGAGTCAATATTTTACCTCTTCACCTTTACAAATAGCATCTCACAAGTATACAATAATAATCTTATAACAATATAATTCAATTTACTTATCCCTTTTTCTTGGTATGATTATTGCCATATCTTTTATTTCAACATATGTTATAAACCCCACCTTAGAGTGTTACTGTTTTTGCTTTTAATAGTTAGTGGTCTTTTGATTGTCTATTAAAAGACAATAAACTTATTTATATTTACTAGTTTATTTAACATTTCTAATGCTCTTTATACTTTACTGCAGATATGAATTGCCATCTGGTATCATTTGCCTTCAGATTTTGCATTTCTTGCAGTGTAGATCTGCTGGTGATTAATATTCTTAGTTTTTGTTGATCTGAAAGTGCCTTTGTTTCATCTTTGAAGAATATTTTTGTTGGATATAGAATTCCAAGATAACAATTTTTTTTCCTTTTAGCAATTTAAAGTTGCTATTTCATCGATTTCTTTCAGTCTCCATTGTTTTTGATGAGTCCATGATCATTCTTATCCTTGTTCCACTATATATAATACAGACATTTTCTCTGGATGCTCTTAATATTTTCTTTTTAATTTTCATTTTCTGAAGTTTGACTACAAAGTGCCTGGATGTGGTTTTCTTTGTGTTTATACTTTTGGGGGGTTGCTAAACTTCTTGGATATGTAAGCTAGTGTTTTTCATCAAATTTGAGAAGTTTTCAGCCATTATTCCTTCAAGTATTTTGTCTGGCTCATCTCATTCTCTTTTCCTTCTGGAATTACAATTATACTTATGTAAGACTATTTGAAATTGCCCCACCTATTCCTGAGGCTCAGTTCATTTTCTTAACGTGTTTTCCTTCTTCATTTCCCAGGTTGAATAATTTCTATCGACATGTTTTAAGTTCTGACTTTTTCCCTTCCATCTCCAATCAGCTGTTTAGGCTCACCCACTAAATTTTTCATTTCAGTTCTAGGATTTCCGTTTGGTTCTTTTCTCTGCTTAGGTTTCCTCTCTGTCTACTCTTTATGATAATATATTTCCTTTATTTCTTTGAGTAATTTTTTCTTTAATCCTTTGAAAATATCTATAATAGCTGCTATAAGGTTTTTGTTAGGCCAAATATCTGAGCCATTAGTGTTTTTTTGTATTTACTACTTCTTTGCTTGTCTGTGTATCACATTTTCCTATTTCTTTGTCTAGTGATATTTGATTAGCTATGGGAAATTTGGGGTAATAGGTTATAAAGCTTCTGGATTCCGTTATCTTCTTTGGAAAAATGTTGATTCTTATTTGAGCATTCTGTTGGATTATTGGTTGATCATCTTGAACACGGTTTTATGCTTTGTTAGTACAAATCTCTTGGAAGCCAAAGTGCTTCCTGATCCCCTTCAACTTGGCAGTATTCAACATACAAGAGACACTGCTTTCCTTGAGGATAGGCTTTGTTTTAGGCTTTGTGGGGGTCCTAGGACTTAGTTTAGGACAGGCCCTCTTTATAGAATGCACTAACTTCCTGTGTCTCAGGTAGCTGCTAAAGGTGTTAATGGAATGTTAATGAGTTCTCCCACTCTCATAGCACCTGAGCTCCAGTGATGTCCAGCACTATTCTTCTTCTAGCACAACTTGACCTGTAGTATCTCTGTTCTTTCCACTCCATAACATTTGTTATCTGGTAAGCCTCAGGTGTTCTCATCCTGCAAAGTATGGACCATATGTAAGCCACAGACTTAGGGAGAACTCCCACTTAGACTTCTGGGAAGTTCTCTCTGCATAACTTTTTACTCTGCCTTATAGGTTCCAGCCACTTCAGCCGCCTTGAACCCTGATCTCTACCTCCTCAGTTCAACGTGACTGCACTGGCTATCCATTTGACTTGCAATTGTTTGTAACTTAGAATGCATGCTGCCTATCTTAAATTTTTTTTTGTAATTTAAATTACGTAATTTTTGATCAGAGACCAATACATTCACATGGGAAAATTCAAAAGTTACAGGAGAATATATATTGAAAAATCTCCCTTCTAACCTAGTAGCATAGTTCCTCTCCTCAGAAATGAGAGATATTATTAGTT
This sequence comes from Mesoplodon bidens, assembly GCF_964165515.1. NCBI lineage: Eukaryota > Metazoa > Chordata > Mammalia > Artiodactyla > Ziphiidae > Mesoplodon > Mesoplodon bidens. The sequence goes on along the minus strand of NC_138160.1, from coordinate 48,692,628 downwards.
TCTTGTACTCTTTTAGAGATACTATATATCTTGAGTAAAAATAAGAGGGACAAGATATATATTTTATATATTTATATTAAATATATATTTATATTATATCTTCTCTTATTTTATTAATGTATATATTAATATATATCTTGTTAATATATAATATATCATATCTTCTTTTTCTCACATAAATGGTAGTATATATATATATTTTTCTGTACCTTACATTTTTTTCCACTTAATTATAAACCTTGGAGGCTATACATATTAATACATAATTTTTCCATTCTCTTTTGGGCCTCCATGATATTCATTGAATACATTTATGTACATATTCATTGAATACATATGTATTCATAAATGAATACATTTATGATGTACTCATTCAAATACATCATAAATTATTTCACTAAATTCTTATTTATTATTATTATTTTTGGTTATTATAAAGAATGCCCCATGAACTACCTTGAACACACCATTTGGTACAAGCCAGTATTTCTGTAGGTTAAATTCATAAATGTGCAGTTGCTCCCTCAAAAGATATGCACGTTTGTTATTTAGTTAAATATTGCCAAATTTCCCTCCATAGCGTCTATAGTCCCACCAACACAATATCAGAGGGATGCTGACATTTTTATTGTGCCCCCAGTGTTCATTTTCTCTATGATGCATCTTAAAATTGGCTTCTGCTTTTTATTCTTGTGTTTTATTCTCAATAAATCAGTTAATAATCTTTTGCTGATTAACTTACCCATTTTTTGTTACAACAAATGAGATGAGCAACCGTGATTTATACAAATTAGAGACGGCATTATTATTATTACTGCTGTGGTTCATTTCCTTAATATTCTAGGACAGATACCAGCTGATAATTTCCATTGTGATAGTGTAATTATATTTCCATTTTGGAAATAAAATTTTATTTCCATTTGCAAAGACTTCTCCTTTTTTTGTACTTTAAAAATATGGGTAGAGCATATGCTAGCTTGTTCCCCATTCTGAATTGGATTGTACCTTCCAAATGCACAGTCTAAATTTATTAATACTTTATGGAATCATGTCCTTTGAGCTTTCTAGCTTGTTTTCTTTCTTCTGTTTTCCTTTACCTGACTTGCTCCTCTGAATTTGAGAAGTGAAGTGTGTCTGGCACAAAGTGTAGCTATTCATTGAACATTCCAAATCAATCCCTTTCTGTGGAAAGAGAGGCTATCTTAGAGTTTCTCTACTTCCTACGACATAAAGTTGTCTTTAGGTATTTCAGGTGTCTCTTTGAATTTTCAGCTTCCTTGTCTTTTTACAGTCTGCTGGAAAGCAAATTGTAAATTCATTGCTGTGAAATATGAAAGAATCTATCTCTAATATTAGAATCTATTTTTATTTTCTATAAATAAATGCTAATATTGGGACTTTTCCCCCTTAGCATTCACTTTAAACCCCATCCATTTAAATATCATAGAAACTTCTCATTTGTCTTTTCTATACTTAACAGGCATACCTGTTAGTGTTTCACTGCTGTATGCTCTCATCACTCGGTTGTAATGTAATGTACCCAAAGTATGCACACTGAAAAGACCCCATTAACATTTTTTTCTTCTTGGTAACTGCGTTCTAAAATAATTTCTTCTTTATATTCCAAAGCTTGTTTCCTCTGCTGCATGTTGAGATTCCTATTGCTAACTGCCTTTGACTCTGTATTTTTCTGTCAAATACCGTTACTGACCTATTGTACAAAGTTATTATGCAAGATTGTAATTGAATGACTTGAGAAGATCTTGAAAATATATTTGATTTTTCCACTGAGAAAGAAGTATATCACCTACTTTGGAGAATGCATTAACCCACACTACCAGTGTTCATTAAGTGCTAGGCTTAGAACTGTGTGAGGAGAACTAAAAATAAAATAAAAAATTGAGGAGTCTGGTTTTTGCCCTCAAGGAGTGTAATGGTTGAGAACACAGGATCTGAAGTTAAGCAGACAGACGTAGTCTGGACAATCTTGGATGAGGTGCACTAAGTTTCAGTTCTGTCATCTATGTAATAATTGTACTTATTGCACACATTAAATGAGCATAATCTGTGGGGAGAATTCTCCTCAGAACTCGGAAAGATTGTTTCTCTGGGAACATTTGCTTTTTATGGTCTTTTCAATGGTTGTCAATCATTTTTTAAAATCCAGCTGCTGAACACTGCTGTGGCTATACCATGGCCACTTCAAGTACTGGCAGTTAAAAAAAAAAGTCTAGACACCTTCTACTTCAAGTAACTTGGATATTTGATTAATTGATACCCATATTGGCCATTTGTAGATGGAGACACACAGTATGATTAGTCAAGATAGCACAAAGACTGTAACAAACTAAAACCTAAATTTCAATGGCTTAACACACACACTTATTTCTTGCTCACATCACAGTGCAATGTGGGTTGGGGGAGGGGGCTCGGTATGCTCCACAAAGTCATTCAGATATCCAAGCTCTTTGTATATAGTGGCTTCGCCATCTTCTAGGGCTCCAGAGTCTTGCCTTATGTTTAGGCCAGTTGCCTCATCCAGATTGAGCACAACCACTTAGTCATTCCTTCCATGTGACCTGGTATTGCCAGCTGGCTTGATGTATGTCTACCTGAAACCAAGTGACTATTCTAAGACCTAAACTCCCTTTGCTCTCTTCTTGCTTCTTAACCAAGGAGGAATTTTGAAACATATGTGCCAGAGACACACAGGCACCTTAGATTTGGACTTGTGTGGGTGGGTGCATCTTGGTTTGGCGATATGATCTCAGGCAGGTGAGTGCAGGCTGTCACATGGGATGACTCCCTACCTGGATTTAATGTAATTAGATTGCAACTATGTTCTCATAAGAGGCACTCACTTTGTTTCTTGGCTATTCATTACTGTCAGTATTTATAACACTTAAAACAGAGCATTCAAAAAATTGTTAGGATTGGTTTACATGAGCTTCCCAGAGTGTTGAATGACAGTAAACTGCTTCATGGTCTGTTTGTACCAACAGAAACAGGTTCCAGATTTTTTTCCTTTCTCTCTAAAGCAAACCCTTCACTGATCTTTTTGTTTTTTTTTTTTTTTTTTTTTTGTGGTACGCGGGCCTCTCACTGTTGTGGCCTCTCCCGTTGCGGAGTATAGGCTCCGGACGCGCAGGCTCAGCGGCCATGGCTCACTGGCCCAGCCGCTCCACGGCACGTGGGATCTTCCTGGACTGGGGCACAAACCCATGTCCCCTGCATCGGCAGGCGGACTCTCAACCACTGCGCCACCAGGGAAGCCCTCCTTCACTGATCTTTAACTTAAATATATCCCTGAGTATTCCAGGGAGAATTTTTGTAATAGACCCAGGTTATAGTTGCCTGTATTGATGTGTATATATATATATATATATATTTTTAAATAAAGTGGCTTTATTTCTGGAGGGGCAATGTATATCTCAATAGTGTGTAAATTTGGACCCATAAAAATACTCAGTAAAATCAAATTTCATTTTTATGACTATTCTTTCCATTCTTTATCTCTGGAGACAGATTGACATACAAGAACTACTTAAAGAATATAAAAGCAACTGATAGACAAAGTTCCATAAGTGACATATAATTGATATGGCGTGGAAAGCTAGGGACTGCTCAGTATACAGAAGTTTTGGTTTGGAATGTTTCTTTGAGGAGATTAATTTATTTTTGGCTGTGTTGGGTCTTTGTTTCTGTGCACAGGCTTTCTCTAGTTGTGGTGAGCGGGGACTACTCTTCATTATGGTGCGTGGGCTTCTCATTGCAGTGGCTTCCCTTGTGGCGGAGCACAGGCTCTAGGTGCCCAGGCTTCAGTAGTTGTGGCACTTGGGCTCAGTTGTTGTGGCTTGCGGGCTCTAGAGCTCAGTAATTGTGGTGTACAGGCTTCGTTGCTCTGCAGCACATGGGATCTTCCTGGACCAGGGCTTGAACCCATGTCACCTGCATTGGCAGGCGGATTCCTAACCACCGTGGCACGAGGGAGGTCCCAAGATTAGTCTTAAAGTGGGTCCTAGCACATGTGGTAGACAAGGGCTGTCAGCATGGCATGTGCTGTGAACTATGATCCCTTCTCCTTAATTTCCAAAGGGGAGAAATTATAACTGTCAAGAAGCTTGATAGAAAAAACAAAAGTACATGAAATTAGTTAAGTAGATTGTAAAACATAGCTCATGGTTCTCTTTTTCTCTAGAGCTGTGTAAAGCAAGGTTGAAAAAGTCAACTCTAACTCCAGTAAAGCAGCTGGAAAAATCTAGAATTCCCTATGAGTTAGGAGATGCCTACAACTAGGTGGTTGTGTTTCATTCTTCTGAAGGGTAGTTATATTAGGATCATTTGTTACCGTGGGATTTAACACAGGGCTGAGACAATCCAACATAAGACCTCATGATACTTGTACCAAATTGAAGTTCCTCAGCTGTTCTCTCCAAATAATTTTTTTTAATTAAAATAAGCCACCCCGAAATCCTCTTATAGTCTTGGCTTTCTGAGTTTATGAGAATAGGCTACTACATTGATTTCTTTGGAATCTGATTTTATGCACGTGAGAGAAATGATTAGGCTTCATGCATAGTATAAAATGCACATTGTGTCCTTTTTAGTAAAAACGTACCACTGTGTGCCTGATTCTGTGTAGCCTTCCTATCTCCTAAGTCCTTTATTCCTTCCCTTTTCTCATGCAATTACTTTCATCTTCAAAAAATGAAAGGCTCTGGAAGCCCATTATGTACTAGTATCTATGGGACCATATAAAACACAGAGCAATATGAATGCAAAATATGCTTTCCTTTCAAGATCAGAAAGAAGATTGATTTAAATGAAAGTAGATGTCATGTTCAAACATTTTCTGCCTGTGGGTCTGATGAAGTAATATTATAGTATATTGCTCTCCAAAAATCCTGAGGGTTTTTAAAGCAATGAAGTAAAAAACAAGTCTATACCAGTCATTGGGAATGTAGTCTGGGAAGAATGACCAGGAGTAAATGAAGCTGGTGATAACATGAAAATTATCTGTTTGTAAGCTCAACTGGCAAGGGAAAGACACTGCTTGCTTTTATTAAATAAATTGGGTTGATGAATTAAACGTGTATTCCATACTTGAAGCTTCATAATGTTGTGGTTAAAAGCATGGTTTCAGAATCGCACTGAAGTGGGCTTTAATCCTGGTATCATGACTTAATAGCTGCATAGGCTTAAGCAAGCAGCTCCACCTGCAGCCCCGCCTCAGTTTCTTCAGCTATAAAAAGTATTTGATAAAACCTGTCTCATGTAGTTTTTGTAAGGTTTATATGAAACAATGCTATAGCCTTTGGCAAATAGATAAATATACAGGTATAGCTATCTGTTATTATTAAAGACTGGATTACCTATTTGTAAATAACCAGGGTAATTAACATGAACTTAACATAAAAACAGTTTTTTAAAAAATGATTCAGTGTGTACCTTAAGATCTTGGAGCACCTCACAGTCATCACTGAAGATATAATGGCTATTGTACTTTGCTAAGACCAGTAACAGAATTGTGAGTGAGAGACTTCTTTTGCTAAAAGTACCTATGACAGTATATAAAACAGGTAGGGTTTGAACTGGGCAGGAAATAGTCAGGATGATTTGGGAAACATTTCTGTCTTCCTGAAAATATTACAGATCACTCATCATCCTTGATAGTGATCCAGAAACGCAGAAAAAAGACAAAAATGAGATGAGGTGAAACACAGGCACTACATGAAAATATCTGAGACCACCCAAAGGTAGCCAGATGCAGTAAGGCTCTCCAGAAAGGTGGTGATTGAGAGGGCAGACAGCAGAAACAAGAAGCACTACAATCCTGCAGCCTGTGGAACAAAAACCACATTCACAGAAAGCTAGACAAGATGAAAAGGCAAAGGGCTATGTACCAGATGAAGGAACAAGATAAAACCCCAGAAAAACAACTAAATGAAGTGGAGATAGGCAACCTTCCAGAAAAGAATTCAGAATAGTGATAGTGAAGATGACCCAGGACCTCGGAATAAGAATGGAGGCAAAGATCGAGAAGATGCAAGAAATGTTTAAGAAAGACCTAGAAGAATTAAAGAACAAACAAACAGAGATGAACAATACAATAACTGAAATGAAAACTACACTAGAAGGAATCAAGAGTGGAACAACTGAGACAGAAGAACGGCTAAGTGACCTGGAAGACAGAATGGTGGAATTCACTGCTGTGGAACAGAAAAAAGAAAAAAGAATGAAAAGAAATGAAGACAGCCTAAGAGACCTCTGGGACAACATTAAAGGCAACAACATTCTCATTATAGGGGACCCAGAGGAGAAGAGAGAGAGAAAGGACCCGAGAAAATATTTGAAGAGATTATAGTCAAAAACTTCCTTAACATGGGAAAGGAAATAGCCACCCAAGTCCAGGAAGTGCAGTGAGTCCCATACAGGATAAACCCAAGGAGAAACACGCCAAGACACATAGTAATCAAATTGGCAAAAATTAAAGACAAAGAAAAATTATTGAAATCAGCAAGGGAAAAATGACAAATAACATACAAGGGAACTCCCATAAGGTTAACAGCTGCTTTCTCAGCAGAAACTCTACAAACCAGAAGGGAGTGTCATGATATACTTAAAGTGATGAAAGGGAAGAACCTACAACCAAGATTACTCTACCTGGCAAAGATCTCATTCAGATTCAATGGAGAAATCAAAACCTTTACAGATGGGCTAAAACTAAGAGAATTCAGCACCACCAAAACAGCTCTACAACAAATGCTAAAGAACTTCTCTAAGTGGGAAACACAAGAGAAGAAAAGGACCTACAAAAACAAACCCAAAACAATTAAGAAAATGGTCATAGGAACATACATGTCGATAATTACCTTAAACGTGAATGGATTAAATTCTCCAACCAAAAGACACATTCTTGGTGAATGGATACAAAACCAAGAACCATATATATGCTGTCTACAAAAGACCCAATTTAGACCTAGGGACACATTCAGACTGAAAGTGAGGGGATGGAAAAAGATATTCCATGCAAATGGAAATCAAAGAACGGTGGAGTAGTAATACTCATATCAGATAAAATAGACTTTAAAATAAAGAATGTTACAAGAGACAAGGAAGAACACTACACAATGATCAGGGGATCAAGCCAAGAAAAAGATACAACAATTATAAATACATATGCACCCAACATAGGAGTACCTCAATATATAAGGCAACTGCTAACAGCTATAAAAGAGGAAATTGAAGTAAACCAATAATAGTGGGGGTAAAATGACACAACACACCAGATAGATTTAATTGATATTTATAGGACATTCCATCCAAAAACAGCAGATTACACTTTCTTCTCAAGGGTGCATGGAACATCTCCAGGATAGATCACACCTTGGGTCACAAATCAAGCCTCAGTAAATTTAAGAAAATTGACATCATATCAAGCATCTTTTCTGATCACAATGCTATGAGATTAGAAATCAATTACAGGGAAAAAATATAAAAAACACAAACACATGGAGGCTAAACAATATGTTACTAAATAACCAAGAGATCACTGAAGAAATCAAAGAAGAAATCAAAAAATACCTAGAGACAAATGACAATGAATACACGATGATCCAAAACCTATGGGATGCTGCAAAAGCAGTTCTAAGAAGGAAGTTTATAGCTATACAAGCCTACATCAAGGAAAAACAAAAATCTCAAATAAACAATCTAACCTTACACCTGAAGGAACTAGAGAAAGAAGAACAAAGAAAACCCAAAGTTAGCAGAAGGAAAGAAGACATAAAGATCAGAGCAGAAATAAATGAAACAGAAACAAAGAAAATGACAACAAAGATCAATAAAACTAAAAGCTGGTTCTTTGAGAAGATAAACAAAATTGATAAATCATTAGCCAGACTCATCAAGAAAAAGAGGGAGAGGAGTCAAATCAATAAAATTAGAAATGAAAAAGGAGAAGTTACAGCAGACAACGCAGAAATACAAAGCATCCTAAGAGTACTACAGGCAACTCTATGCCAATAAAATGGGCAGCCTGGAAGAAATGGACAAATTCTTACAAAGGTATAACCTTCCAAGACTGAACCAGGAAGAAAGGGAAAATATGAACAGACCAATCACAAGTAATGAAATTGAAACTGTGATTAAAAATCTTCCAACAAACAAAAGTCCAGGATGACATGGCTTCACAGGTGAATTCTATCAAACATTTAGAGAAGAGATAACACCCATCCTTCTCAAACTCTTCCAGAAAATTGCAGAGGAAGGAACACTCCCAAACTCATTCTATGAGGCCACCATCACCCTGATACCAAAATCAGACAAAGATACTACAAAAAAAAAATTAGAGACCAATATCACTGATGAATATAGATGCAAAAATCCTCAACAAAATACTAGCAAACAGAATCCAACAACACATTAAAAGGATCATACACCATGATCAAGTGGCATTTATCCCAAGAATGCACGGATTCTTCAATATACGCAAATCAATCAATGTGATACACCATATTAACAAATTGAAGAATTAAAAACATATGATCATCTCAATAGAAGCAGAAAAAGCTTTTGACAAAATTCAGCACCCTTTTATGATAAAAAATTTCCAGAAAGTGGGCACAGAGAGAACCTACCTCAACAAAATAAAGGCTATATATGACAAACCCACAGCAAACATCATTCTGAATGGTGAAAAACTGAAAGCATTTCCTTTAAGATCAGGAACAAGACAAGGATGTCCACTCTCACCACTATTATTCATCATAGTTTTGGAAGTCCTAGCCACGGCAATCAGAGAAGAAAAAGAAATAAAAGGACTACAAATTGGAAAAAAAGAAGTGAAACTCTCACTATTTGCAGATGACATGATACTATACATAGAGAATCCTAAAGATGCCACCAGAAAACTACTAAAGCTCATCAATGAATTTGGTAAAGTCTCAGGATACAAAATTAATACACAGAAATCTCTTGCATTCTTATACACTAATGATGAGATATCTGAAAGAGAAATGAAGGAAACACTCCCATTTACCATTGCAACAAAAAGATTAAAATACCTAAGAATAAACCTACCTAGGGAGACAAAAGACCTGTATGCAGAAAATTATAAGACACTGATGAAAGAAATTAAAGATGATACCAACAGATGGAGAGATATACCACGTTCTTGGATTGGAAGAATCGATATTGTGAAAATGACTATACTATGCAAAGCAATCTTCATATTCAATGCAATCCCTATCAAATTACCAATGGCATTTTTGATGGAACTAGAACAAAAAATCTTAAAATTTGTATGGAGCCACAAAAGACCCCGAATAGCCAAAACAGTCTTGAGGGAAAAAAACGGAGCTGGAGCAATCAGGCTCCCTGACTTCAGTCTATACTACAAAGCTACAGTAATCAAGACAATATGGTACTGGCAGAAAAACAGAAACATAGATGAATGGAATAAGATAGAAAGCCCAGAGATAAAGCCACGCACCTACGGTCAACTAATCTATGACAAAGGAGGCAAGGATATACAATGGAGAAAAGACAGTCTCTTCAATAGGTGGTGCTGGGAAAACTGGACAGCTACATGTAAAAGAATGAAATTAGAACACTCTGTAGTGTCATACACAAAAATAAACTCAAAATGGATTAGAGACCTAAATGTAAGACTGGACACTATAAAACTCTTAGAGGAAAACATAGGAAGAACACTCTTTGACATAAAGTCACAGTAAGATCTTTTTTGATCCACCTCCTAGAGTAATGGAAATAAAAACAAAAATAAACCAATGGGACCTAATGAAACTTAAAAGCTTTTGCACAGCAAAGGAAACCATAAACAAGACAAAAAGACAACCCTCAGAATGGGAGAAATTATTTGCAAATGGATCAGTGGACAAAGGAATATTCTCCAAAATATATAAACAGCTCCTGCAGCTCAATATTAAAAAAAACAAACAACCCAATCCAAAAATGGGCAGAAGACCTTAATAGACATTTCTCCAGAGAAGGCATACAGATGGCCAAGAAGCACATGAAAAGCTGCTCAGCATCATTAATTGTTAGGGAAATGCAAATCAAATCTACAATGTGGTATCACCTCACAGCACTTAGAATGGACATCATCCAAAAATCTACAAACAACAAATGCTGGAGAGGGTGTGGAGCAAAGGGAACCCTCTTGCACTGTTGGTGGGAATGTAAATTGATACAGCCACTATGGAGAACAGTATGGAGGTTCCTTAAAAAACTAAAAATAGAATTACCATATGATCCAGCAATACCACTACTGGGCATATACCCAGAGAAACCATAATTCAGAAAGACACATGCACCCCAATGTTCATTGCAGCACTATTTACAATAGCCAGGTCCTGGAAGCAATGTAAATGTCCATCGGCAGATGAATGGATAAAGAAGATATGGTACATATATACAATGGAATATTACTCAGCCATAAAAAGGAACGAAACTGGGTTATTTGTTGAGACGTGCATGGATCTGAAGACTGTCATACAGAGCGAAGTAAGTCAAAAAGAGAAAAACAAATATCATATATTAACGCATATATGTGGAACCTGGAAAAATGGTACAGATGAACCGGTTTGCAGGGCAGAAATTGAGACATTGATGTAGAGAACAAACGTATGGACACAAAGCAGGGAATGCCGTGGGGGGTGGGTGTTGTGGGTGGAGCTGGTGCTGTGATGAATTGGGCTATTGGGATTGACATGTATTCATTGATGTGTATAAAACTGATGACTAATAAGAACGTGCTGTATAAATAAATAAATAAATTTAAATTAAAAAATTAAAAGAAAAATGTGTTGACTGATTTTCCATTTCTTCTGGACTATCCTTTTGTGTGGTGTACAAATAGGTCTTTTTATAAAAGAGATGCATTTTGGGGTAATTGGAAGCAACAAAATTGATTGCAGTGAGTTTTCTATGGCTGCATTTCTCCCTCACTTCTTCGTGTCCTGATTGCTCTACTCGTAAGGTGGAAATAACAGAGATACCACCTTCCCAGTGTTATTGGAAGACATACCTAATTGCAGATGTATTGGCATCTTACTGATTGTGCAGGTGGATCTAGCCAGGCATGGTGAAGGCCTCAAGGAAGACAAAAGAAAAAAAAGCGAGCCAGCCAGCATTTATCCCAGCTCCTTCACTGGATTAAAAATACTCAGCTAAAAAGAAATAGTTACTCTAATAGTTACTGTTTCATTAAGTCAGCGAGTTATTTCTAATAACGTGATTTGCCTTGTGGAGTCTTTAGGCACACAGTGAACATGGACAGTGTTACACACATCCAGCAACCTCCATCATTTTACTCTTTCAGAACTAAATGGTTTGGACTGGACTACAGTGTTCAGAAATATGTTAAAATTTGAAATTCCTTGCTCTTGGTGTGAAATGAATGACTCCATTGAGAAAATTCCCTTTACATAACTATCACTTTCCTATGTTGTGATGTCTTGGTTTTATATTATAACTGCAGTAATGATGCTAATGTTGATGACAATGAAATTAGCTAACACTTATGTGGTTCTTGCTCTTGTGATTTGACTTTCTTCTGTTATCTCCTACAGCTCTGGTAATAGTGTACTTGAGAGTCCAGGATAGCTCTAGTCCTTAAAGAACTTTCTTTCTACTTAAGCTAGTCTTTTAGTCCATCTTTCCTTTAAATGCCATAACTTACTTACATCTAGCTCCCAGTTGTAACTATCTTCAGATAGATTTTTCACAGTGAATGGAAAATGAACACTTCTGGAAATTATATTACTTTTATTTATTTATATTTTTTATACAATTTTAAAAGTTACTTTCCATTTACAGTTACTACAAAATATTTGCTATATTCCCCGTGTTGTACAATACATCCTTGAGCCTGTCTTACACCCAATAGTTTGTACCTCCCATTTCTCCAACCCTATATTCCACCACCACACAACCTGGTAACCACTAGTTTGTTCTCTATATGTGTTAATCTATTTCTTTTTTTGTTATATTCACTAGTTTGTTGTATTTTTTAGAATCAAGATATAAGTGATATCATGCAGTATTTGTTTTCCTTAGTCTGATTTATTTCATTTAGCATAATGCCCTCCAAGTCCATTCAGGTTACTGCAAATGGCAAAATTTCTTTCTTTTTTATAAATGGGTAGTATTCCATTGTATAAATATACCCCATCTTCTTTATCCATTCGTCTGTTGATGGACACTTAGGCTGCTTCCATATCTTGGCAATTGTAAATAATGTTGCTATGAACACTGGGGTGCATGTATCTTTTAAAATTAGGGTTTTTGTTATTTTCAGATATAAACTCAGGAGTAGAATTGCTGGGTTATATGGTAGTGCTATTTTTATTGTTTTTGAGAAAACTTCATACCGTTTTCCACAGTGGCTACACCAACTTACATTCCCAGCAACAGTGGAGGAGGACTCCCTTTTCTCCACATCCTCACCAACATTTGTAATTTGCAGACTTTTTGATGATAGCCATCTCTAATGAGATGATATCTTATTGTGTTTTTTTGTTTTTTGTTTTTTTTTTTGCGGTACGTGGTCCTCTCACTGCTGTGGCCTCTCCCATTGTGGAGCACAGGCTCCGGACGCGCAGGCTCAGCGGCCATGGCTCACGGGCCCAGCCGCTCCACGGCACGTGGGATCCTCCCGGACCGGGGCACGAACCCGTGTCCCCTGCATTGGCAGGCGGACTCTCAACCACTGCGCCACCAGGGAAGCCCCTTATTGTGGTTTTGATTTGCATTTCCCTGATGCTTAGCAGCGTTGAGCATCTTTTCATGTGTCTGTTGGCCATCTGCATTTCCTCTTTGGAAAAATGTCTATTCAGGTCTTCTGGCCATTTTTAAATTGGGTTGTTTGGTTCTTTCTTTTTTTTTTTTTTTTTTGCGTTATGCAGGCCCCTCACTGCTGTGGCCTCTCCCGTTGTGGAGCACAGGCTCCGGACGCGCAGGCTCAGCGGCCATGGCTCACGGGCCTAGCCGCTCCGCGGCATGTGGGATCTTCCCGGAACGGGGCATGAACCTGTGTCCCCTGCATCGGCAGGCGGACTCTCAACCACTGCACCACCAGGGAAGCCCTTTCTTTTTTTTTTTTATGTTGAGTCGTATAAGCTGTTTATATATGTTGGATATTAATCCCTTATGAGTCATATTATTTGCAAATATTTTCTCCCATTCCATAGGGTGTCTTTTCATTTTGTTGATGGTTTCCTTTGCTGTGCAAAAGCTTTTAAGTTTAATTAGTCCCACTTGTTTAGTTTTGCTTTTATTTCCTTTACTTTAGGAGATGGATCCAAAAAGATATTGCTGTGATTTATGTTATATTGCTGCTATTTATGTTAGTGTTCTGCTGATGTTTTCCTGTAGGAGTTTTATAGTATCCAGTCTCACATTTAGGTCTTTTTTTTTCACATTTAGGTCTTTAATCCATTTTGAGTTTATTTTTGTATGTGTTATTCAAGAGTGTTCTAATTTCATTCCTTTACATATAGCTGTCCAGTTTTCCCAGCACCACTTACTGAAGGTACTGTCTTTTCTCCATTATTTAGTTTTGACTCCTTTGTTTTAGATTAATTGACCATAAGTTCATGGGTTTATTTCTGGACTTTCTATCCTGCTCCATTGATCTATATTTCTGTTTTTGTGCCAATACCATGTTGTTTTGATGACTGTAGCTTTGTAGTATAGTCTGAAGTCAGGGAGAATGATTTCTTCAGCTCTGTTCTTCTTTCTCAAGATGGTTTTGGCTATTCAGGGTCTTTTGTTTCTATACAAATTTAAAAAAAATTTGTCCTAGTTCTGTGAAAAATGCCATTGGTATTTTGATAGGGATTGCATTGAATGTGTAGATTGCCTTGGCTAGTATGGTCATTTTAACATTATTGATTCTTCCAATCCAAGACCATGGTATATCCATTTGTTTCCATTTGTTTGTGTCATCTTCAATTTCTCTCATCTGTATCTTATAGTTTTTGGAGCACAGGTATTCTGCCTCCTTAGGTAGGTGATGGTAAATGGGCTTCTTTGCTTAATTTCTCTTGCTGATAGTTCACTGATATTTCATTGATAGTATATAGAAATGCAACAGATTACTGTATATTAATTTTGTATCTTGCACCTTTATCAAATTCATTGATGAGCTCTAGTAGTTTTCTGGTGGCATCTTTGGGATTTTCTATGTATAGTATTATGTCATCTGCAAATAGTGACAGTTTTACTTTTTCCTTTCCAATTTGGATTTCTTTTATTTCCTTTTCTTGTCTGACTGCTATGACTAGGACTTCCAAAACTATGTTGAAAAAAGTAGTGAGAGTGGGTATCCTTGTCTTATTCCTGAACTTAGAGGAAATGCTTTCAGCTTTTCACCATTGAGTATGATGTTAGTTGTGGGTTTGTCATATATGGCCTTTATTATGTTGAGGTATGTTCCCTCTATGCCTACTTTCTGGAGAGTTTTTATCATAAATGGATGTTAAATTTTATCAAAAGCTTTTTCTGCATCTATTAAGATGATCATATGGTTTTTATTCTTCAATTTGTTATTGTGGTGTATTACATTGATTGTGGATATTGAAAAATTCTTGCATCCCTAGGATAATATATAACTTTTTATTAGCCATGAAGATTAAACCATTGTAAGTTTTATTACAACCTAGAATCAATGTAACTTGAAAAAGTTAGAATTTGAAAAGTTTTTTGATTCTTTGTCTAGTGCAGCAGTTAATAGCTCATTTCTCATTCTCTGTGGTCTGGGTTCAAGTATCAATTCCTCCATTTATTAGCTGCAAAATTGACCTGAGTCAAATTATTCCACTTTCTGAGCTCAGTGTTATATGTAAAATGGGAGTGATAACACTAACTACTTCATGTGATTGGCGAGAAGATTAAAAGAGTCCATATTTGCAAAGCAGTAAGAACAGTGTCTTCCCCATGGTTAAGTGCCTTGTGATTTTAAATTAAATATACACTTGTGATGCTCACTGCCATCACATTAACAGGAATTCTGGACCAAGAGTGATGAGGCAAACCCTGCATTGGTCAAGCACTCAAACCTTTGGTGGCTCTGACACTCAGGGGTTGCGTCAGCTTCATCAGTTTGTTGAACCTGACACTTTCCTCCTTGTAAGATGGGGAAGAAATTCAGAGTGATGCCTTCTTATTGTTGTTCTGAGGATTGCATGAGATGATAATTGTAAAGCACTTGTAATGAGTCACAAATTTCTCTCCCACCACATCTGGATGGGCAGAGAATATGTAGCTCCTTAATTTTGATTTTCACTAATGTGATCTTCCTCCTCAACAAACTCTTGCTGATTAGAAGGAAAATTAATTGAATGTCTAAATTGTTTTAAATCGTGGTCTGCTGTATTGATTTTAGATAAAGCTCTATGTCTAGGAAAAAGTGCTCAGACTTTCAGATCTCTCAATGTTCCAGGCTTTTCTGGGCTCCTCTCCAAGATGAGATGCAAGTATGTGGGAGAGGGGAGGGGCTGAGGCAGTCTTGGTGGGAGGGAGGAGTCCACAGCCCTAGGCCTGGGGTTCATTGACCACTCGTCCCCCCACTTGCTGCGTGGTCCACTGGCGTTCTTGGCTGAGATCTGAGCTGGTGTAACAAGGACTCTGGTGTCTTCAGGATTGATTAGGGTCTGGCAGTCTCCCTGGATTGCTGGGTATCATCTTATTCTCAGTGGTATCACAGGCCCTCTGAATCCCTGTCCTCCTTCAGGAACAGAGGTTGGATGCCCCTGAATGGCCTCTCCACACCCAGCCTTTGATAGGGCACCATCTCTTTCCTCTCCAGGCTGGCATACTGGCTCTAAGCTCAGCTACTTTCTAATTTCCCCCCTTAGGGAGCTGTGAACCCCCAGATCCCAGCCTACCACAATGGTTCCCACAGGCAACCAAGAGGTGCTTAGAAAAGCTACACTC
This sequence comes from Mesoplodon bidens, assembly GCF_964165515.1. NCBI lineage: Eukaryota > Metazoa > Chordata > Mammalia > Artiodactyla > Ziphiidae > Mesoplodon > Mesoplodon bidens. Next base: position 48,676,668 of record NC_138160.1, on the reverse strand, counting down.
CAAGCTGTCTCTCTGCCTAACTGCCTCCACATTGACTTTGGAATGGGGCAACCTGAGAGGTCATGTCTTTCTATAGCCCTGGACAGGAACAGGGTTAGAACCCTCATTCCTCTGGCTTTCCCAGATCTATGTAACACTCCTTAAGACACACTCCAGCCACTTTGCTCTTTCCCCTGCTTCTCCTCCTCTCACAGCCCCTGGGATGAGGATGAGGGTGAGGTTTCTCCACACTCTTCTATGTCACATCTTTACTTCACTGTGGGAGAATTCTTCAAGTCCTTCTGATATGTGAAAGGTGATACAGGCATTTAAAAATTCTTTCTCAAGACAATATATTAGTAAGCCTTGCATAAGGCCTATTTTGAGTGCCAGATTCTCCTTCTTTCTGTCCTAAGGACATTTTTTTTACTTGAAAGGCAAGGAAAGAGCACAGCAGTATTTTCCAAAATATCAATCCAAAGTAAGCACGTAATCAATATAAACTTTACTCTGATGACAATGATGATTAAGTAACTATTAGCACAGTGTAGTTGCTATTTAGATTGCTTTTACCCTTGGATGGCTTATAGTTTCAGAGACCATATGCTTAGCCTCATGACACATACAAGCTCCCCCTCTCACGGCTCTTAACTCCTTCTCCTTTCTCCTCCATCTCTTTGGACACATAGGCCTTTCTCTTCTTGGAACATGCAGTGATTTTTTTTACCTTGGGGCTTTTGTAAGTGCTGTTCCCTCACCCAAAACCCTGTTTCAGTAGATTTTCCCAGCGTCTTCTTATCTTTAGGATCTACCTCAAATGTCACCCATTTGCTTATTTTCCTGGGTCTTCTGTGGCCACCCTCAGCAAAGTGGCCATCCTACTTCTACTTAGTGTCCATTGCATCGTCCTCCTTATTTCTTTTCCTGTGTAAGTCATACTTTTAAAATGTTTACACATTTGTTATCTGTCTTCCTCACTAGAATGTAAGCTTCGAAAAGATATGGACTGTGTCTGTCTTACTCCCTGGGTTATACCCAGAGCTTAGCAGAAGTCCTGGCACATACAAAGAGAACAGTAAATGGTTATTGAATGTGTGAATAGGTGATTGAATAGTAACTTCTTTCAGATATAAGGAAGCAGTAAATGGTTATTGAATGTGTGAATAGGTGATTGAATAGTAACTTGTTTCAGATAAAAGGAATCATTCTTATTGTTAACACTGGTGACACGGATGTGCACGGAAGAAGCATGCCTTGTAAGCACAGAAATATGATTTTCTATATTCTTATTATGTATAATGTGATTGTGAGAGTGGGTCCCTCTATCTTTATTATTTTGTTTTATAAGACTAATGGTGGGGGAAGGGTGGATAGCACTGCCTTCCAAACAAGATTAGAAGTCCTTTGAAGGGGGATATCATGACATATTTCTTTTACATCTTTTATGATGTTTAGTTGTTCAATACATGCATGCTGGTGGTTATGTATGGTGGTGCTGGGAGATGGGTGAGGGAGGAAATTACAGGCCATCAACTTCTGTGTGATTAAGCTGGGAAGGCTTTCAAGAGAAGGCAGTATTCCAGAAATTATTTGATTGATTGAAGGAAAGCCACATGTTTATTTTCTGGATGAAGGGTGATTGTCAAATTGTGAGCTAAGGAGCCCTAGAGCTTCTGTCAGCCATTGATTTCTTTTTTGTGTTTTTTTAACGTTTATTTATTTATTTATTTGATTGCACCAGGTCTTAGTTATGGCAGGCAGGCTCCTTAGTTGCGGCTCATGGGTTCCTTCCTTAGTTGTGGCTTGCCAGCTCCTTAGTTGCGGCACGTGGGCTCCTTAGCTGTGACATGAAAACTCTTAGTTATGGCATGCATGTGGAATCCAGTTCCCTGACCAGGGATCGAACCCGGGCCCCCTGCATTGGGAACGTGGAGTCTTATCCACTGCACCACCAGGGAAGTCCCATGTTAGCCACCAATTTCTTAGGCAGAAATTTTCCCTTGAACAAAGAGCTTTTGGGTACAAATAAATAGAAATGACTCATTTAAGGATTTAAAAATGTAAGCCTCCATAGAGAAAGATCAGAGGTGGGAATGGAGCAGAAGGATTGTTCCAGAGATGACTGCTGTGTAACAAATTACCTCGAAACTGAGCTGCTGAAAACAACCATTTTCTTACACTCATCAGGAGGCTAGGGGCCAGAAGTCAGGGCACAGCGGGGTTGGGTTGGCTCTGCTCTGGCCGTGAAGACTTGCAGGGCCAGGAAGACTCAGTGCTGGGCCTGGGAGACTTTTCGCTCATATGTCTGGTGACCAGAATGGCCCCGTTGGACCTCTCTGTGTGGCTTGGCTTTCTCACAGCCTGGTGGTGGCGGGGTTGTCAGACACTGTCGCTGGAGCCCAGGGCCTCATGCACACGTGTTCCCACGGCGGAGGCGGAAGCACATTGCCTGTCATGACCAACAGCGGAGACCACTCCGCCTCACTTCCCTGTCTTCTCTGGGTCACTCAGTCCCAAAGCCCACCCAGATTCAAGGGGAGGGGGCATACAGCTCACTTCTTGATGGGAAGAGTATCTAAGAATTTTGGAACTACATCTTAAGCTACTACAAGAATAAAAGAACGAGATGGAGGGGCGGGTCAGGATTTTGTACTTGGGATCAGGAGACAGGCCTATGAACGTGCTCTGTATGTTAAATGGACGAACAACAAGGACCTACTATAGAGCACAGGGAGCTCTGTTCAATGTTATGTGGCAGCCTGGATAGGAGGGGAGTTTAGGGGAAAATGGATACATGTTTATGTGTGGCTGAGTCCCTTTGCTGTGCACCTGAAACTATCACAACATTGTTAATTGGCTATACACCAATTTAAAATAAAGAGCTAAAAAAAAAAAAAGAAAAAACAAAGTGCTCTGGATCCAGGTTACGTTTACTGTGCACCTGCTCTGACCTTTAATGGCTTCTTGGGCTAAGTTAGAGCTCTTTCAGGATCTTCCGGGAGAAAAGTTTCCTTCCTCAACTCTAATGTGCTCAGGGGCTGAGAGCTGGATGACAGTCGCTTGAGAGCTTTGGTGGATGTGATAAAACAGGTAGAGGTACTCATATATGTTATATGAGCCCCTTGCCACCAAGCAGCTGCTTGTCAGAACCTTCCCAGATGCTTCCTCTCCTTCTCCACTCCAACCCACACTGCTTGGCCTCCTCTCGTTCCATCACATCTCTGCCCCTGGCCTTTTTCATTCCTTATCCCCTGTATGTCCAGTTCCAGTTGGCACCTCATTTAGCCCACGGATCTGGGTTCTTAGAGTGAGAAGGGCTAAGCAGGCTAAGTTTATTGTACTTTTTTAACCAGCCATCGGGAAGCAGATTGAAATCTCTGAACTCACTTTTACTGCCATTCATTTCAACATAATTTACAAGAGATAGAAGGAATGGGTATTAGCTAATTGTGCCACTTGGTCCTATTTTCTCAACAATGCTTATTTTTATTAACACAGTGGATAGAGAGAAAATGAAATTAATCTTCATCAAACAGTGTGCTGATATAAAGCTGAGAGTTCTAGGCAGCCAGCAATGAAGTAAAGAACTGCAATCATGTTATCACTATTTTGGGAGTTTTACACTAAGCTCCTACACAATAATCAAATGGTGAAACACCATCATAAATTTTGCCCAGAATTTAGGAATGTGGCAGCTGTGCTGGGGCACATTTACAGGAAAATCTGAGCTCAAATGGAACTCGCTAGGGACTATATATCAATTTGCCATCAGGGTAGACAGTATTAGAAACTCTAGACTTTACCCATCAATCACTGTAGGTGTGGCATCTCCAAGAGGGAAGAGTTGTGACTGATATAAACAGCACATCCAGAGGTTTGGCTTTAGATAGAGAAAACAATTGAAGTCGTGTGGGATAGCACCTTCTTTGTCTCCAGTCCCTCCTCTTTTTCCTTTTAGTTTAAAAATTAATTTTCCGCATAAGAGTCCTGTGCATGAAATGTTTAGACATGGTAATTTTAAAAGGTAGATACATAGACACTTCTGACCCACTGTTGATGGGTGGCAGGAATGGGGTAAATCTGGATGGGGGACGCTTACCTGTTATTTTGGCACAGATATTAAATTTTATTTTGTTGTTATTTTGATTCAGCAAGGAATAGCTTTATTATTTTTCTCAGCTATGGTAATGGAATTTTCATCATTTGTTAACAACGAAATTACAATTTAGGAAAGAAAGTAAAAAGTGCAAGATGATCTACTGCATGGAGAGCCACTTCGAGCCTGTCTGTTAGAATAAGGAACCTCAGTGGATGGAGCTGGTGTTGTGAGAGGAGAGTGGGATGTGGTGGGAAGTGTGTAGACTTTGGAGCCCAATATGCTGTTGAACTCATATTCTACTACTTGTTCCTTGAGCAAGATGCTTAACCTCAATAATCTGTGACCTATAAGTTGTGAATAATAATCACTAGTGAGGATGTTTTAGAGATGAGGGTGGGGAGAAGACAGGTTAAGCCAGAGGTTGCAAACTCTACTCCTTGCTTCTCTTGGGAAAATTGGACAATTGGGTGACATATTCTTACATGGCAACAATTGGCTGCAAGTGGCAGTTGCCCCGTTTTGATGGGATGGGCACTTCTGCTGGGGATACCAGTCCCTACATCCTACTCTTGGCACCCTTTATACATTTTCATTGTTCCCCTGCAACCCCCGAAAACTTACCTGCCCACAATTTATTAGGGATAAGAGCTGAGATGTCAACTCAGTTTAGTTGAAAGAGCATGGACTGTGTATCAGGAGGCTTTTATTGTTCTGCCATCATATGACCTAAGGAAGAGGGCTTCCTCTTTGACTTCCAGCTTCCTCCTCTGGAAAAAGATGGCTTAGAGGTTCCAACGTCCCTTTGCTTTCTCTTGTTCTCTGGTTCCTGATGGTGGTCCAGGTCCCACCTGAAGAAATCCCAGAATTAGAGAGAGGAAGGACATCACAGACAAACTGGTCTCCTTCCAACATGGCCCAGAGCCTCTTGGTGGTCATGCTTCTGGGGGGGTTAAGAATCTGTCAAGAAACTAAAACATCAAGTTACTGAGCCCTCGCTCCACCCTCCATAAACCAGCTTTCCTGCCATCAGTTCCTGTAGAACTGGGCTATCTCCTATAGTAGCCATCAGCTACATGTGGCTATGCGCATTAATTAAAATGAAATAAAATGAAAACTCCAGTTCCGCAGCCACACAGCCCCATTCCAAGTGATTAGTAGCCATGTGTGGCTAGTGGCTGTGTACTTGGCTGAGTGCACACAGAAAGAACATTTCCATCATCACAGAAGTTTCTGTTGGACAGTGCTGCTCTAGAAGCTCTGTGCCTCTGAAACTGTATTCAGTGACCTGGCATCAGAGTCAGAGAGTTTTGGTTGTCACTTGGGCAGAGGTGATGCAACCCCGGGGGAAGTCCTCTCATTTTAATTATGCTCAAGTTAACAAACCCATTGTTCTGAGCAAAAGAATGGTTACTCAACACTCCATTCTCACAGCTCTCAGTCAGGGAGTCAGCTTGGCTTTACTGAGCACCACCCACTCCCTGTGGACTCTTTAAATGAGGAATGAGCGTGGCCCTGTCTCCACCTAAATAAATATAGAGACAAAAGAGCATTGAATGACTGGGGATGTTGGCACACAAAATATAGCTGGTCAGACTGTAGGAACCAGAAAATCTCTAGGTTTTTTTTTTTTTTTTTTACATTCATGGAAAATTGCAGACAACTTTAACAGAATGATCAGGTCACAGTAAAACTCACTGCCATTTGTATATTAATATTGGCATTGCAAACCGAAGTGTCACTGAGTTCCAAACTAAACAAAAGTTTTATAAAATGGTTTGTCTCGTCCAACTTTAAAAAGATAAAGCATTTACTATCTGCCAAGTGCTGTGTTCACTGCTTCACATGCTTTTTCTTATATGAGTTTCCTGATACTCCCCCAACCAAGGTCAGCCGTGCACCTGTGGAGAGAGGGCACCAGGAAGGGGACAAAGGCACAGGCTCTGGAGTTGAGCAGGCTGGGTTCGAGTTCCAGCCTGCTACTTACTAACCTTGGGACTTTGGCACTTAACGTCTATGCTTTGGTTTCCCCATCTGTAACATGGGGGATACAAACATCTATTTCATATGATTATTGTGAGGATTGAGTCAGAGAAGGCAAATAAAGTGCTTAGTGCAATACTTGGCACACAGAGTGTGAGTAAAGTGGGCTGGAGGAGTCATCTTTTCAATCCCCATAGCAGGATACCGTGTGCATAATGTATGTGTTTGTACATGCAATCCCTATAGCAATATACCATGTATGTATCAGACATTCAGCAACTGTTCGTTGAATAGATAGATGGATGGGAAATGGAGGCCACATTTTCCTTCATCTGCAGAACATTTCCTGGAACTATAGGTGGTCACCGAAGTGGAATGATTTGAGGGAGACCAAAAACCTCTTTTTCAACCCCAAATATCTACCCACCGGCCCTGGCAGCTGTTTTGAAATTTAAGCATCACTCATCCCATTTAACTAAAGGTCCCGGTTAAAAGCAACTATTACTTCAGAGCAGGAATACACTAAGCTGTTGTGTGCCTTGGTTCTGGTCCAGCTGCCAAGCCTACCATCTAAGAAGCTCTGGCCTGGGAGCCAGCGGGTCTGGCCTCCAGACCTGGCTCTGATGTTACCTAGCACCTGGTAGGCTTCAGGACCATGGTCTCTTATTAATTAAATGGAGGATTAGAGTAGGTCTCCTGTAAATGGTTTGATTTGTAATTCTATAAGCCAGACAATAAGCTGGTAAATTTTTGTGGGCATGGGGCAGAGTCTGGGTTGGTGGGCCTTCGCGGGTGACAATATAGGGATTATAGCTCTGTAAGGACAGGGAACAGGGTGCGTTTATCAAATATGGTCATGCAGTACCTGATTATGAGGTTACAAGGGACATACCATGAAGGTGAAGAGGAATTAACAATGACAGTTTTAAGACTGCTTTATAACTTTATCTGAGTTCAATCTGATTTATAAATATCACATAGAAATTTTACTAGATGTGAAGCATCAACAAAAGATCACCAACACTGCGGGACTGGAGTGAAGCCAGTTTACTGTTCTAACTGTGATCTTCAACCCTGGGTACCTTATGCAGTAAGAACTTGTGTATTTTATGGAAATTTGCTGCAGGCCATTCCAAGGTGTGACTGTCAATTTGGGGGTGCAACCGTGGACTGCCAGGAAGTTCTAGGCCTGGAGAGGCTGGCTTGGCCTGCAGCAATCAGGAATGAAGCAGCCCTTTGTGGCTGTAGGTGTTCCAGGGAACAGGAATGGAGCCAATGGTTATTGAGTTCCTGGCACGTGCCAGGCCCCACGGTGGACATTTCAATACGTTGTCTCATGTAAACCACACAGTAGCTCCATGTGGTAGAGATTATTATCTTCATGACACTAGCAAGAAACTGAGACTCAGAGGAAAGTTGTAGAGCTGATATTTGACCATAAGATCTCTGGATGGTCAAATGCATACTTTTCTTCCAAGTAAGGCACACAACCTCCAGGATGTTCTACAGATATTACTTGCTGTTACAGTTCAGTGTTCTTTGCCTACAGGCATCATGGATGGAATTATTGTTCTCACATTATTGCTATTTCCAGGCATTTCTGGTGCAAAGAAACAGTCACCACCAGTGGTCCCATCAGCATCCACTAAGCATTTGCAGTCGTTATGTAGTTGTATTTTCCAGCTGTCAGGGTTCCAATGTAAGTTTTTTTGCTGGATCTTTTTTTTTCTTTTACACTTGGTTGATCAGGAGTTAGAGTTTTGTGCTTTTCCCCCTACTCTGGGAACTCATGTTTAGGTTTTATTGAGATTCATTTCTAGTGTTTTGAAAGGTTAACAAAAAAGCTGGCAGTTCTCTGGGTTTCTTATTAAGATGTGGCCGGGAGGAGGGCAGATGTCTCAGTTTATCGAGCTAGATGTATCTGCTGAGTGAGGCAGACACTGTGAACACGGTCTGGGAACCTTTTCAATGTTCTGTAACAAGCGGCACATTCATGGGGGCTGGGCAACCTGGAGGGGTCTCTGCAGGGCTGGAGTTTCCTGGGAATTGCCTGTTAAGACAAAGAAATAGCCAGTTCTCACGTTTAACATATGGATCCCTGGAATGAGGGCTGGGGAGGGAGATGCTACGGAGAGCCCTTGATCAATGCTGAGCGGTACCTTCACCTGCAACTGATTATCAGCACAGGGCCTCTATCTGCTTAGTTGTATTGCCATGAGAAAAGACGTAGGCTCTGTCGTTCATCTTAAGATACGGGAAGGAATGTATGCTTGCTCCAGGGGCTGTGTTATCAACAGTCTGGGCTTCAACAGTTAAGTAGGCTGAAGGAAGATGTGCTTGAAGCATGGTCTTTTTTAGTTTTGTCATTATTTGTCCTTTGTGTCTTTAGATTTTTCATTATAAACAGAAGCCAAAGTCACAGTCAAAGTTACACCACAGAACCAGCCTGGTGAGCCACCGCTGCTGCCCCGATGAACATGACATGGTGGCTTGCTTGGCTACTGCTGGTGTTGGCCTGGGATGCTGCTGCCTGGAGCTGCCGATGCCGCTCGCCTGATAGCTGACTGCTTCCCCCCCAGTTACCAGAATGAAGGCTCCCTGTTCACTGAGTCACTGAGCCCATGATTTGATGCCCCAGGGTGTCTCATTGCTCATGGCTAGCTCATGATCTCTGCAGTAGTTACCCGAGGGGCTGGAAAAGCAAGAATCTGGCTACTTTGACTGCTATAATGGAAGTGGCTTTGTTTCCCACAAAGACCTATGTGGTAGGAGATTCATCAAATACAGGCAAGAGCTCAGATGCTGGGAGGCTACAGTTTGGTTACACATCATCATCTCATTTTATCAAAGGCATTCCTTTGAGCCTTTCATTTTTCTTCTTGCTGACATCTTTTTTTTTTCTTTTAAAGCATTTACTACAATTCTGTATTTCAAGTAGGAGAAGAAAAGATAAAGAGATAACATTTAAAATTATTTTACTTTATAGCTTTCTTGAAGTTTCTGTAAGCAATACCCAGATGGAATGTCACACTGACTCCCCACCCTCATCCCTTGAGATCTCACAGCCCCACCCCTAGAAATGGAGGTGTGAGCCTCCTTTCTGAGCGTACAGCTGTGAAGTAGGCCTAGAATGGATCAGGTGGAAGGAAATGAAAAGTAGTTATTTAAATGAGGTTTAAATATTTAAACTTAGCCTTTTGCTCCCTCATTAGTGTAAACAATCAAATCATGGAATTTCAGGGACCTAAAATTTCCATTTTAAATATACACTGTATTGTAATTTGCAGCTAGATAGACGGCTAGACACTCAGAAGCAGAGCATAGTGATTACAGACAGGGTGCTGGAGCCAGGCCTGAGTGCAAATCCTTGTTCAGCAGTGTGGCCTTGGGCGAGTTCCTTCATTCACCTGTAGAAGGGCAGGGACAATCCCTCCCTCTCAGGGTTGGTGTGGGGATTAAATAAATTCATATATGGAAAGCTCATAACATGCATTCAGTAAATGGTAGCTAAATTTTCGAATTCCTGATATAACAGAATAGAGGAGGAGCTGGTTCTCTCAAAGTGAAAAGAGGTTGCTTTTGGAGAAACGCCCCCTCGTGGGAAGTGTTCAAGGCAAGCTTTTTTTTTTTTTTAATTTTATTTATTTATTTTTAAATTTTTGGCTGTGTTGGGTCTTCGTTTCTGTGCGAGGGCTTTCTCTAGTTGTGGCGAGGGGGGGTCACTCTTCATCGCAGTGCATGGGCCTCTCACTGTCGCGGCCTCTCTTGCTGCGGAGCACAGGCTCCAGACGCGCAGGCTCAGTAGTTGTGGCTCATGGGCCTAGTTGCTCCACGGCATGTGGGATCTTCCCGGACCAGGGCTCGAACCCCTGTCCCCTGCATTGGCAGGCAGACTCTCAACCACTGCGCCACCAGGGAAGCCCCTCAAGGGCAGCTTGGTTGACTTAAACCGAGGGGCATTGTAGAGGGGGTTTCTGAATGTGGAGAAGGCTTTCAGGGTGCCCTACAGAAGCTTAATCTATGGTATAATAATTCTCTTGAGAACTCAGACAAGGGTTAATTCTCTGAGCTGGACTCCTCCTGCTCTAAAGGGCAAAACTACCAGCCACTCAGGAAGTGGCAACCAAAGTCACCACCTGAATGGAAATGGACTGATTAGGCCACGGTGGAAATTGGGTTGCTGTGTCCAGATAGTATCAGGTCCATAAATGTGGCAGCCACTTTTACTACTGTCCTTGCAACTCTGACCATTTTCCCTGACTTGATTTAGCCAATATGTTGAGTAGCTTCCTCAGTGATGACGAGATACCTTCATCATTTGCAATGCAGTCCACAAATAGGAGGCCTTCCCAGGTGGACACTAGTAGCTGATTCTCTTGGTAACTGTGGACTAGGTTTCAGCTTTCACTTGCCCCCTTCAGCTGGGGAGCTTTGTGCAGTAAACTACCTGTACAACTCTAGACGGTGGTCCTGGAGGTGGTGATGAGCAAGCCTGGGGAGCATGATATTGGGAAGGGGGCTCAAACAACCTGTGAAAGAGCTACCCAAGTAGGTTAGAGGGATGCTGAGGCAGAAGGTGGGAGGGTTCTGAAAAGGAGTTTCATTTGTTTGCTTTTTTTCCTTCTGAATCTTGATAACTTACATTAGCAGGACACAGTGTGGATCATGTACTATATTTTGTAGACATGAAGAAAAAGAAAGAAAAGGCACACTCTTTGCTCTTGAGATGCTTGCAGTCTAACTCAGCAATTCCATTCCCCCATCCTTTACACCTCACTACTTATTACATTTACTTCTCGTTCTTCCTCTTTCAATTGAGAAAGCAGAGGCAAAACCAGACACTGTGATAATGGAATTTTATGCTATGGTCTTTGATTACACTTCCCTTTCAAAGCCTCAATATTTCATGTTGTGAATAGTAATGTTCTTTGTAGGAAAAATCTTTAATTTGAAAATGTTGCAGATGGCCTTTTATCAGGAGCTGTGGACTGTCAAAATAAATAGATCTAATTATGAACCATTGTTGTGGAATGGACCATCTTAAAGAATAGAAGTCAAGTTTCCTGAAATTAAAAAAGACCTTACATTTTAAAAGTACCTTAGAATAATCGTCTCTCTGGGGTTGATTGGTTTTCAACAAGTTATTCAGCAGGTGGAGGCTGTCAGCTTTCTGCGGGTACAGCTATTCTCATAACTAAGGTAGTGATCATAACCATCACCTCTTTGCTTGAGCAGGACTGGTTTAGGAGAATCCTACCGCATTAGTACATTGAAATGGAGCAGCAGGAAAGGTCTTGGGATTGAGCCATTTTTAAAAAGTCTGGGTTCTCATGGGTCATTTGGGGAGCATTAGTATAACTTTAAACAACACTGGGTTTTGGAACTACCCTGAAGGTAAAGATGTGAGAGAGTTGATATTTCTCAGCAGGAGTTCCTTGGTTTTGCTTTCAATGAAATGTTTGCCTCAAAGCAGTCTGTGGAATCCCCCAGATCAGTGGATATTCATGGAGATTCATGGGCTCTGCCAAGGTCATGTCCTTCTTGCTGCTCCATCCCCAAAGAAAGAACTTAAAACATTTGTGAATAGACAAACAAGTTAGGAATGTGTAATTTTGTAACTAGTGACTGGAAGTATTTACTTCATTTGTGGTTAGTGGTTACTTGAGTTTCTAAGGAAAAGTTAGAGGACAACAGATTTGAATAGATATAAAGATGACAGAATAAAAATCTAAATGATGAAACATCTTACCTTTTGTGGATTATTCAATTTAGTTCTTAAAACTGCAAGAAAGAAAAGGTTATATTAGTTAAAGACACACATGAGTTTAGAAAATTTAGGCAAATCTGTAGATAATAACCCTCTCAGGGAAACATTTAAGGAATTCTCTTTTTAAACATATGAATTAGTTCCCTAATAGAGTTAAATCAGTATTTTACTGTGAAATGTTTTTTTGCCACCAGAATCTATGGTAAATTGGTAAAGAAAAATAGACTAACCATTCAGTACTGCAAGAGTTTATTACTTGCCCTGGCCATCCTAATGTTTAGTGAGTGACTAAAGTGGAAATAGTTTGAAATGCTACCCCTACAGTATTAGGTTTGGGTGAATCCAGATATATTTGCTGTGTTTGGCAAAATAATTATTGTGGAATTAATTGTTGAATTGGAATTTTCTGTTGCCAGCAAAAATTCACACTGTCAAGTTGTCTTTCCCTTTATCTTCTAAATCTAAGAGTATTTCAAGAGAAATTCAATACAAACGTGTCTTACACCTGTAACTTCTTGATTCAATTGGCGTTGCTTTCTAATTGCAGTGGGCTATTCATAGGGTCTTTTTTCTTTTTTTTTTAATCTTACAGCTGAAGGGGAGAATAAATGGAGCTGATCCCCCTATGTATTGAGGACAGATCCGCAATGCTCAAAGACTCTCAGCTTGGAAAAGACTTTCTCTGCTCTTGGCAAATCAGGCAGTGTGGAATCATCAAGGGCCTAGCTTCCACAGTCTTTTTATGAAGTTGTTCCAGTGTGTGCGAGGTTTTAAACTGGTTGTAGTTTGAGCCTCACAAAAGCAGGTTCTGGGATTTGTATAAGCCCTTGATTTATGGGAACACATCTAATGATGTGTCATCCACTGACCCCTGAGATATGAGCCCTCCTTCGGGAAAGGTCCACCAGAGGCCAGGAGGTTCAGAGTCAGATCTTTGTCCCTGAGAACATTTATCAGCCTCTATGAAATCCTCACCTGGCTCCGTAAAAGAAATGATTACAACTACCTTAGGGGAAGTACCCAGTTAAATATGTTGCAGATCTTCAATTCTTTTGTTTGAATATGAGGTTCGAAATTTTCCCTGTAGTATCCTTCTTAGGGGAAATTGAGGAAGAAATAGTTGATCATGAGAGTGGTGGTTGGAAGCATAAGTGGGAGGCTGGTGCTCCCCATTTAAAGAACTTGCTTTAGGGCTTCCCTCGTGGCACAGTGGTTGAGAGTCCGCCTGCCGATGCAGGGGACGCAGGTTCGTGCCCCGGTCTGGGAAGATCCCACATGCCGTGGAGTGGCTGGGCCCGTGAGCCATGGCCGCTGAGCCTGCACGTCCAGAGCCTGTGCTCCACAACGGGAGAGGCCACAACAGTGAGAGGCCCGCGTACCGCAGGAAAAAAAAAAAAAAAAAAAGAACCTGCTTTAAAGAAGGAATTTTAGCGACTTTCCAGAGGCCAGGCAAAGGCATTTCCCCTTGATGTCGGGAAGCTCTAGGTGGGATTAATAAGAAACTGGAAAATGAAGATAGAAAGGAATTATAACTGTATAACAGCAGCAGAGAGAAGTTCCTAATGTGCATCTCTAATTAGCTAACTAATTAATCCTTAATGTATTAACTTATTTATTCATTTAAGAAATATTCATTAACTTAAGGGTATCTCTACCAGGCAAAACTTTGTGCGCCAGAGTTATAAAAATGAATGTAACACACTTCTTTCCCCCTAAGGAGCCTAAAAGGAAATATACAAATAACTACAGTGACTGCTTCCCAGATCAAATAAAGGTGAGGATTATCTGCTTTCCAATGTTTGTTTGTTTGTTTGTTTGTTTGTTTATGGTATGCAGGCCTCTCACTGTTGTGGCCTTTCCCGCTGCGGAGCACAGGCCCCGGACGCGCAGTCTCAGCGGCCATGGCTCACAGGCCCAGCCGCTTCGTGGCATATGGGATCTTCCCGGAATGGGGCACGAATCCGCGTCCCCCACATTGGCAGGCGGACTCTCAACCAATGCGCCAACAGGGAAGCCCTCTATGTTATTTTTGAAGAAAAATACATGAAACTTCAAATAGGAAAAACCAAATTCGTATTCTCAGTTGGTTTGTCCGTACAGTATTGTTATCATAAACCAGGTAAAGGTAATGCAGGACTTGGACTGTGAGTAACACTGTCAATTTCAGTTGCGATTTGTCCAAAGTGTGCAAGTGATAATTCATATCGTTTCTTTCAAGGAACAAAACAATCAAAACCACCGTCAGAACAAACTCAGGGTATTCTTGGTGCTAGAGATTTCTGTCATAATAATGATTCCTTACATTGTGTGGAGTTTGACGTTTATAGAGCTTTTATAAACATTACCATATTTAATCTTCATAATAGCCCTGTTAGGAGGTTTTGTTATTTCCATTTTTCTGTTGAGAAAGTTAAGTCTCAGTGATTGTGAATGAGTTGGTCAGTTTCAGAAAGAGTCTCCAGTGGATGTCTTCTGCCTCTAAGTCTGGGGAACTTTGTACTATACCTCAATAAGTATTTATGAAAGGACCAAATGTAAGGACTCAGTATCTGGATAAGAAACATCACAGCTATCAAAGTGATGGGAGAGGCCTTATCATTTCTTAGGTCATTGTAGAGGATGATGTGGTGGGAAGAATGAATGGCCATCAAAGAGGTCCACATCCTCATCTCCAGGATCTATGAATATGTTAGGTTGCCGGACAAAGGGAAATTAAGATTGCAGATGGATTTAAGGTTGCTAATCAGATGACCTTAAAATAGGGAGATTATTTTGGATTATCTCGGTGGGGTTAACATAATCCTTAAAGAGGGAGGCGGAAAATGAGAGTCGGGGGAGACGTGACTAAGGAATAGCTAGAGGCATGTGACATTGCCAGGTTTGAAAATGGAGGAGGGGGCCACACGCCTTCCTGGGTATGGGGATGACCTCTAGACGTTGGAAAAAGCACAGAAACACATCTTCCCCTAAGACCTCCCGAAAGGGACAGAGCCATGCCATGCCTTAGTTTAGCCCATTGAGACCCACGTTGGACTTCTGACCTCAAAACTGTAAGATAATAAACTTTTGTTGCTTTGGGCCACTAAGTTTGTGGTGATCTGTTACAGCAGGAGTAGGAAACTACCACAGGTGGGGTGGCTGTTAGAGGCTGATCTGTAGCTCTCTACCTTCAAAGCAGGCAGTGCCACTAGGAACCCTGTGTTACCACCTTGTGAGAACAGCTATAGGTTGGATCGCCGGTCCTTTCAGTTATTTATTGTGTGTGTGTCTCACACACTTACTTGACTCCAGGTACTATTCCAGGACCAGCGATAAACAGGACATAAAAAAATCCTGCCTTCACGAAGCTATCATTGCAGAAGGGGAGACAGGCAATAACTAAGTAAAACACATCATATACTAACTAGTGATAAGAACAGGATAAGGAGAGAGGGTGAGGGGAAGTGGTGTGTGTACAGTGGTTTGTAAATTTTAGATGGGGCTTCCAAGGGCAGGTTCACGGAGGAGGTGATATGCAAATGAAGGCCTGAGGACTTCCGTCAGGAAAGAGGAGACAAGCCAGGTGGCTTTCTGGGGCAAGAGAGTCCAGAGCAAAGAGGATGCAAAGGCTCTAAGGACAAGAGGGGTCCTGACATGTTGATGGATCGGAGAGAGTGGGCTGGTGAGAATGTAGTTAAAACTTCTGGGGTGCCTGGTTGATCTGAATAGTGGTTTATAGCCTCCTCAGGCCTGGAGTTGGGACCTTTTCTCCTCAGCAGGTGGCCCTGTTTTATCACCTCTGCTGCAGAGCAAAAACAGACCGTTTCCAAAGGCCCGCCTGAGGCAGCCCGAGGCAGATATTAGAGAATTTTTCAGTGCCAATAACCAATGTTATGGATCAATCATTTGAATTAAGGAAGAGAACGGGGGAAAGTGATGCAAATAATGTAAATACCAGTTGGCATTTCCTTGAAAATTTGAAAACTCTTGCTTTTCAAAGAGCAGTATGGTTGGTTAGTGCCTGGAAACAGGCAGAATTGGGAATGCTTTCAACCCAGCCAGCAGTTCACAGAGTGATGCTGGGAAAGATCAATCTCTTTGTCTCTCGTGACATCACTTGTATCTAATATAAGTCTCTCAGAGGACCTTTTATCCCTCGGTCTTCAGACAGAACCCACAGCCACTATCCCCCTAAAGCCATTGTGTAGTATTTCTGTAAAGGAGCAGGCTATGCAGAGTACCTCAAGTGACCCTCGCAGTGAAGCGAGGAAGTCTGAACACCTACAGCTCAGAAGCCCAGTGTGACCCACTGAGCAGGCCAGCTGGCAGTCGTAGGCTGGGTTAGCTACAGACTCACCCCAGAAAGAAATGTCAGAGCTTGGTTTCTCACACAGCAAAGGTCTGTAAAAGAGAGAGAATAGTGATGGAGCAAAACACAGGAGGAGAAAAGGTGACCCTAGAGGTACGTGGCAGTTTAAAATCATGGCCTCACAATTCTTTGATGCTCTTCCCAGCAAGAAGTGAGGTCTATGCCTCTTCTCCTTGAATCCTCTTGTGACGACTTGACCAACAGGACGGAGCTGAGGGACACTGTGTCTGATTCTGAGTGCAGGCCTTAAGAAATGGTAGTTTTCACTTTTGGTTTATTGAGACAGTTGCCATGCTGTGTGGACCCTAAGCCTCCCCCACGCAGGCCCACGTGCAGAGGAAGCAGCAGCCAGCCACGTGGAGAGCCGCCTTGGAGCAGATCCCCCAGCCCCCGTTGAGTCACTCTGGCTGACATTACCCGGAGCAGAAGGCGGCGCCTGCTCAGCCCTGCCCAGATTGTGGATTTGTGAGAACATGAAATGACTATTGTCCTTTTAAGCTACTAACTTTGGGGGTAGCTTGTTGTATGTGGATAATTGCGACAAGGTACTTTTTAGGAGATGGGAAGGAGAAATGTCAGTTCTCATAAGTGATTGGTTTGCTGTTTCAAGTATATATAATATATAGCATATGATTAAAATCATTCTTAACCATTCTGGAATTATTGACTCTTTCCTCAGAAAAATGCACATATATTAACCTTTTGAGTACAGTTTCAGGAGTCCCAGGCCCTTCTACTTTTGTTGATCCACAGGCATATAGACCCCAGGTAGAGAAGCTCTGGGAAGAGACTGTCCATCCACCACCATTTGTTATAAAGTGGAATTTGGTATAAGCTTAGGGAAGGATGAGGGAAAGGACACTGGACTTTGTTATTAGACTTGTGTTTTATTCCAGCCCTTTCATTGACTTGCTCCTTGTTTATGGATAAAGTACAAAACCTCTATATTGCAGTTTCTTGGATGGTAAAATGTGGATTCAAATCCTGCCCTTTCTTTCTTCAAAGGAATGTTGAGATTAAAAAAAAAAGGAAGTGAATGCTTAGAAAAGTGATAACTTGCCCCTCAGAGGTACTTAACGAATATCTGTTGAGTTCATTGCTAGTTGTTGTTATCCATTGGGGATTGCTTGATTGGGTAGCCCAAACCTTTAAGGGCAAGGTTTTGCCCATAAAACAACTCTGAGACATGGACCCCAGGGAAAGAGTATCAAGGAGTGTAGGAATGAAAAGGGGAGTTCAGTACAGTGTTATCTTTTCACTCTGTTCTTAGTTCTGTAGTTGGTGGAGAGGAACTAGGAGAAACGGTAGCCTGCACAGATTGGTATCCGTTTACACCAAAGCAAAACTCTGCTCACCAACACAAGGTCTTGGAAGCCCTATACACAGAAATCTCATAAAGTATAAAAACACATAGACACTGCCTTCAGCATTGGCGTCATTGGGTAGAAAGTCTATTTACATTGGTTCTTGTGAGGTCAGCAAAACATTTTGAATAGCAACTCCTTGGCTGCCTGCATTGGGTCTGAACATATGAAATAAAACGGAAACAGCAAACCTGACCTCTGAGCAGGGTGTTCCAAGATTCCTTCTTTGCTTTCTGCTGCAACAGATTGCACTGTTGCTATATTTGTAGATTTCTATCACCTCAGGTTAAAGGATCCCAGCATCGGTTAGGGTAAAACCCCAAACACAGGTGATGGAAGGCAATACCCAATGTCAAAACCTTCAACTGTGAAGATCCACTGTGGTTGTTTTCCTTCCTATTGTGTAACTATAAGGATAGGGAAGGGCAGGGGAGTAAGAAGCTGAAATCGTGTCCAGGTGGATCAAAGGCAATTTAGTTCCCATCAGACATGGTGACATTGTCAATGAATCACAAAATCTCGAACAACAGTTGCCCAGCACAAACTGTGCCACAGGATCCAGATCGAAGATATCAGCAATTTGTTTAGTTTTCACATCAATGTAAGCAGAGTCAATTTGGGCTGAACTAAATGGCCTTTAGAAATAGTTTATCACCTCTTTCTCCTTTTTATCCACTACTGTCTAAAAAAAAGACAAAAACAAACAAACAAACACAACAAGGCCAAAACAAACCTTACTCCAGAATCTGAATTTAATCCTTATTCAGGTTTGGGTACATTTGCATACAATAAATTGCTTATGATGAATCCAGTGAAAGGTGAGGGGCAGGACAACCCCTACCCCACGTTGCATTGGCTTTCCACCCATCAACATGGAAGCTGGCGGAAGTCCTCTGCAGGGACAGCTCAGCTGGGGCACAGATGCAGGTGACCTTGAGGGGCCTGTAAAGCAGGTCTTAGGAGAGTAATTATATCCCTTGTTTCTTCCTTCTAGGGGTATAAACGGGCTCAGTGTGAAGGCTATTCACTGTCAGGCACATGAAAGAGCCTGAGTGTGAGGGTTTGAAATGTGGTCACAAAATACCCATGAGTGAATATGTAGAAGGTTTTTTCTCCGGCGCTCCCTGTCAGGGTCTCTTATGCATTAGGTTCCCTTTAAGGAAATCAATGTCAATAAGGAGGCGCTTAGCTAAAGAAGCTGAGACAGAGTACATCAAATTGATGTATAGCCCATATATAAGGAAAAATATCCCTAATAAGCAATTTTATTTTTAAAGAAAAGCATGCACTAAAGGGAGAATTGCTATTTTTCCCCCTAGGTTTTCCTTTTGCTCTATTTTGTTTGCCATATTAATTGGACACTTACATTATTTATTCTGTATGGTATCTAGACCTTTCAGGAATTATTTGGTGTTTTTCCAATTGTTCCTTTTCCTTGCATTGGGCGTGGTGCTGGAGAAGCAGAGATAAATCAAGCATAGTCCTCACATGTTAGGAGTTCACACTCTGGCCAGCTGGCCTAACCATGGGGACCAGTAACTACCACGCAGTTTGGTGAGAGAGACAGTTTGACAAGGCAGGGCAGTGGCACGGGTGCAAGTGCTCAACTTAGGGGCAAGCATTGAGGGAAGGCTTGAGAACTTGAGATGGGGAGGGCTGCAAGCTGTATCCTGTCAAAAAGCAGGGGTATTTCAGATAGAGGGGAAGAGGGTTGGGAGGTAGAGGTGATCATTCTGGGAAAATGACTACCAAGTCCAAACACAGCCGTGGCAATGACCTTGTGGTTTCGGGAACCACTGATAGATAGGTAAGGCTAGAGCACATGAGTGTTAGTCCAGGAAGCCTGGGAAATGATGAAAGAGTAAAGCAGTCAAAAAGCAGGGGTATTTCAGATAGAGGGGAAGAGGGTTGGGAGGTAGAGGTGGTCATTCTGGGAAAATGGCTACCAAGTCCAAACACAGCCGTGGCAATGACCTTGTGGTTTCGGGAACCACTGATAGGTAGGTAAGGCTAGAGCACATGAGTGTTAGTCCAGGAAGCCTGGGAAATGATGAAAGAGTAAAGCAGGAGACGATCATGGAATGTCTGGTAGGCTGTGCAGAGGCACTTGGATTCTATCTAAAGCCTCTGGGAGCCTCAGAAGGATTTCTCATATTCCCTCGGCAGCCACTGTTCCCACACAAGCCAGCAGCTACAAGCCTCAGCGACTGGAAGTTTGCAAGACTCCAAGGAGGCAGGCCTAGAGTGGGAGAGTTAACCCCCTTGACAGCAGCCCTGAGACAGTGATGGGTAAATGTCTCAGCTTCCTGGCTCCTGCTTGGGGCAAACCTGCAGGGTGTCCTAGGGTCTCCAGGAGGCCCCCGCCATGATGAAACACCACTGCTCACAGCAGTCATCTGACCATTTACAAGCCAGTATTGACTTCCTTCCCACCCCTGCCATTCTTCCATGCCCCCTACATTTGCTTCCTGGGGGTCTCTTCTTTAACAACGATTTGCACTTAAATTCTTAGCTCAGAGTCTACTTCTGGTGGAACCCAAACTGAACAGTTTTTTGGGGGATGGGGAGAGATACGGTGATGAAGGTGGACTCTCATGAGCATGGGGGTTAGATGGGAGGATCTAAGAGCAATTTAGAAAGTACAATTCATAGAAATTACAGCTTCACTGGATGTATCCTGAGAAGAAGGGAAGGAGTCTCAGGTGATTCAAGGTTTGGGCTTGTTGACTGGGGGACTCCATGAAGCAAGATAAGGACTACAGGATGGGGAATAGGATTTTTGGTGAAGTAGAAGGGATTTGGATTTGATTATGCCGAGTTTGAGGTTTTGCCACAGACAGTGTGAAGCTTAGAGGAAAGAAGCAGTTTTGAGACCCCAGCAGTGAAGCCAGGCATCAGCTCCTTAGTGGCAGTGGGAGCTGTGGTGTGAGTGTGGGCAGGGGATGTGGGGGAAACCCAGCAAGGACAGAACTCTGGGAGTACCAGGCTTTACCAAGCACGTTGATGAGGAGGACCTGCTTAAGAGAAGGAGTAAAAGACCAGGCAAGGGCCAAGAGAATGATGTTATAGAAGCTAAGAGAGGGAAAATGTCAGGAGAGGGAGAAAACAGTGGAGAGCTTTTGTGAGGTAAGCCTGCACGTTTCCATTGGATTTGGACATTGGGTGGTCACTGGTGTCTTTAGGACACCAGTTGATATTCATTTGGACCAATTAGAGAAGCAGGAGAGGTCCCCCTCCCCTGCTTAAGAAATCTGATTTTATTACTTGGAAAATAGGTTCAACAAGAAATGCCTAGAAGAGGGATTGTCTTAATAGATAGATAAGAATAATTTCTAATTCTAGGTAAGCATGATTTCAGTTAGCATACCAAAGGATGCAGCCCTCTATTTAGATGATTTGTATGAAATTGGATACTTACAAAGCTTCGGGTTTGTTGTGCTAATTGGGTAAGAATTTTCCTTCTAAGCCAGTTGTTATTGTTTTCTTTTAAGTTGGTCCTACTTCTGTTTTAATTATCACAGGTTTCAGTTTTATGTTGCCTAAAAAAAAAACAAGGTTTAACCCTATAGCTGGTGTCCCTTTGAATTTTGAATAATGATTCTACTTTTTGTATCCTATTTAGTTACCTGTGGTTAAGAATTTAATCTCTAGAGTTATACTGGCTAAGTATTAGAGTGACTCTACCACTTACTGGGGAGATACTTTACTTCTCTGTGCCTCAGTTTCCTCATCTGTAAAATGGAGGTGATAACACAACATCAGAGTGTTCTTCTCAGTACAAATGAGTTAATTCAAGTAATGTACTTAAAACCATGTCTGGCACAGAGTAGGTGCTTAGTACCTTTTAGTATTGGAAGTAGTATTTGTTAGTATATTTTCTGCTTATTATCCGTTACTATTATTAAAAATCAGGAGACAGCATGGTGTAAAGGAATAATGATTGGATTAGAAAACAAAAGGCTAAGGGTCTGTTCTCATCTTTTCTGTCAGTTCTATGGGCTTAGACAAGTCCACTCATTTCTCTGAGCTCACTTTCTTCATCTGTACAAGACGGAGATTGGAGTAGAAAATCTTTGCCAGCCTTGATTTTAATATTCTGGAAGTCTACCTTTGGTTTGGGGGGCAGGGGTAGCTGATTTGCACAGCAGTCTTAGCTATAGTATATTTTTCCATGAGGGAATGGTAAACGGGCAAAAGGGGAAATCTGAAAACCTTTCAACTAAGCAAATGCTTTCTGGAAAGTGTGCTAAATATTTTGTTACATTTTCATGTAATTCCTTTCTTGGGCTGAAATATATAAATCAGTTGCTTATGTTTTATTTGGATGGCTTTTCTTTTTCAGTGTATCCAGTTATTTTTCATTTTTTTGGCATTTTTTTCATCCCACTCATAGAAAAATCAAAATTTTTTTATGTATCCAGTTCATTTGTTGATGCTATAATCAGTATAAAACCAGTCCACTTAAATTAATTATACTTTTAGATCGTAAACATGCTGTGTAAATAAATAATTATATGATGTGCTGTTTTCTTGTATCTTAGCACATTTTTGAGGCCTGAAAAGTGGTCCCTGTTCTAATTTTGCACTTATTCCAGTGAATTTTTCCTCCGATGAGTTATTTTTCATGTGCACACATGGGGGAGCTTTTGAGACACTGGTTGGAACGTTATGCGCAATGGCTTTCCCAACAACTTGAGTCTGAGATGATGAGGTGGACTTCTCCATGGTGGGCAGTGTAATAGGGCAAGACTGGCTATAGAACTGCCTGAGATTTCCTCAGTGCTCATTGTCTGATACGAGGCCCTAGGACCAATTTGTAATTCTCTTCTAAATGTAGCCGTGTATGTGCATTCTCTAGCAAAAAAGGGTAAAGCTAAAAAAAAAAAAGAAGAGGAAAATTTTAACAGGTTCAGTGTTTTCTGATGCCTTGGTAAGAAGCACATGGGCCATAAATGTGGGAGGGACTGTCTCTTCAGGTGAAATGGGGCTGGGGTGGAACTCTGATTTCCATAGCAACCTTATTGGAAATGCCCCTGAAATGATCCCAAATCAATTCTTCCATAGAAAAAGGAAAACCTAAAAGCATGGTGGAATAGAAAACAAATCCTACCTGGAGGGAGCAGAAGAAAAAGGGAAAGGCTGGAGTTGGGCCTGACGTTCTTGGTCTCTTGCTCTGTTTGCTGTATGTGGAAAATGCAGAAAAATAGAAAATGCTGTGTTAAATGAAAAGAAGCCTCTGTTTCACAGGTTCTTAACTGGCTTTATCATTGTCTTTCTTTTGACCCAATTTTTTAATGGTTAAAAACGTAAATAAACATACAAAAATAGCCCTGGCGGCAGCTGCACATACACACGACAGAGTATCATGAATGGCTGGGGCTTCCCTCTGCCCCAGTTTCTCTGGATTTATCAACAGCACCATAGTCATGCCTGGATGCTTTGCTCATGAGGCAGGGTTTTAAATGCTCTTGAAAGGAAGATTCCTTGAGAAAATCAATACTGCTAATTTTTTAGTGCTATTTATGTATCGACAAAACCCCTCTAACAGTTATTTTCTTGTGTAAAGTCTATGATATAACTGGATTAATACAAATTTATATAAAATTAAACAGGCCATCCTTTATGATGAATGAGAAATAGATAAAAGTTGCCTCCCCTTATTGTTTTTTGCTCCCAAGGCAGCCAAGTTATATTCTCTGTAGTTTATGTTTGACTCCTTGCCATTCCTTTTCTCTCACCTTTTCCTCAGGACTCTCACTCACTCTCATGGTTTCAATCATTAACTATATTCCCATCCTGGGCTTCCCTCATAGACTCTGGTTGTACATTTCCCACTGCCCATTGCACATTCCTACCTGGATATGGAAGTCAAATTTATTAAATCAAACACCAAACTTACTTTCCTTTCTCCACTTGCCTTCTCAGCCTCCTCCTTTACCCTCCCCCTCAGCTCACCATTTCCTTCTGGCTGTCCCACTTCTGTTCTTGAACCTCTACTTTTTGAGTCACCTGGGCTTGAAAATTTGGGGTCATCTTTGACACTTGCCTGTCTCATGTCCTGCACTGTGTTGTGAGTCCTCAAGACCACCCTTAGGCTTGATGACTTGCTAAAAGATACATGGGATCAGAAAACTATTACACTCATGGCTGTGGTTTATTGAAGTAAAAGGATAGAAATTAAAAGAGAGAAAAGAGAAAGATGCATGGGGCATGATTTCCAGGAGAAACCAGGTGCAAGCTTCCAAAACTTCTTTCCCAGGGGAGTTGTGTGGATGTGCTTAATTCTCTGAGCAATGATTTGTGACAAGATGTGCAACCAGGGAACTAGCGGAGCTCACCTGAGCCTTGGTGTCCAGGGTTTTTACTGGGGATCAGTCATGTAGACATGCAGGGCCAGTATGATTTATCTCAGCTGTTCAGACTCCAGATCCCCAGGAAAAAATAGGCATTCACCATGAATCATATTGTTAGCATAAACTATTTGACCAAACTGATACTGCTTGGCCCAAGGCCTCAGGAATACAACACTCTTACCAGGCAGAGTATTCTAAGGGTTCAGAGCTCAACTCCCAGGAGCTGGCCAAGTCCTGAAGATAGGACATTTTTGAGAACATTCAGGTTTTGAGCAACCCAACTCTGATGAATTAACCTTACAGGCACATACAATACCAAGCTTTATTGGCTGTTGGGGAAAATGGGTAAGAGCACATACTTTGGTGTTAAGCAGATATGTGTGTCTAGCTCTATGAGGATTAAATGAGATATGGCTAACAGAATGCTGGTCATATAAATACTAAATGAATGTTAGATGATGGTTTTTCGTTGTTGTTATTATAATTATTGTCTCTGCCCTTTCCTATCCAATACTACTACCTATCTAGTCTATGACCTTATTGCTTTCACTTTCATAGTGCGTTAGCCTACCACGTCAGTGAGCTTAGGATGCGTTATGCCGCACTAATGATCCCCAAATCTGAGTAGCTAGCAAAAACAGGAGTTTCTCAATCCTGTACTTATTCATTCTGAGTCGGCTGAAGCTGTGCCTCATATTATCCTCATTCTGGGACCCAGAATGAAGGGATATTGTGGCAAAGATAAAAGAACATATGATAGAACCATTTAATGGCTCTTAAAGTTTTTCTTGGAAGTGGCACGTATTCTGTCTATCGCATTTAATTGTCCAAAGACTATCATGTAGCCAGGCCTGAGGTTAATGGATTAGGAATATATAATATTCCCTTGGGGGATGGTGGTGAATGTTTGGACAATAATATAATCTATCAACTTCCTACCTAGCCTCGCTGCCTCTAGCCTCCTTCCACCCTCGTCACATTCTAGTCCATCTTGTTGATCATCACCAAGTCTGTATCCTCAAAGCTCACTGTTGGTGAACTGTTTCCCCTCTCTAAAACTGCCTTAATTCACGGTCTTCTATTGACTAGTCATGCAAGCTCTTTTTTAAGTTCAATCACTCACGACTCTCCTATGCTCCAGTGAAACCAGAACATTCACCAGCACTGGGCAGATTAACTCCTAGCACCTCAACAGCATTGCTCATGACCGTCATTTACTGAGAAGGATGACCCTTTTCTGAAGAAACCCACTGTTTTATTCACCTTTAAATTCTCCACAGAGCCCAGGTGCCTTACCCATTGTCATGCCTGAAACGTGATGAATGAATGGAAGAATAAATGTTGCTCCAGTGTTACAAAGAAACCCAAGTACTATTCAGTGATGGGAGAGGCCAAGCAGGGTGTGTGTGGGGGGAGGTTGAAATCCAATTCATGCTTTTCTCACAAGCCAAGTCCTGAGGAGGGGTGTGGAGGAAGGGTGTCTTCTAATTAACACAAAAGCATCAAATAGTGTAGCAGTGGCCTTCCTGTTAGGGTCTTTGTATACTAAAAGGAAACCTCCTACAGGAATAAAGATGCAGACGTAGAGAATGGACTTGAGGGCATGGGGAGGGGGAAGGGTAAGCTGGGACAAAGTGAGAGAGTGGCATGGACATATATACACTACCAAATGTAAAATAGATAGCTAGTGGGAAGCAGCCACATAGCACAGGGAGATCAGCTCGGTGCTTTGTGACCACCTAGAGGGGTGGGATAGGGAGGGTGGGAGGGAGACTCAAGAGGGAGGAGATATGGGGATATATGTATACGTATAGCTGATTCACTTTGTTATACAGCAGAAACTAACACAACATTGTAAAGCAATTATATTCCAATAAAGGTGTAAAGAAAAAAAAAACGGAAACCTACTATACAGGACCTTTGTGCCGCCAAAGGACCATATATATGGAAGTCATCACAGAGCAGCAGGAAAAAATATGTTGTTTAGGCTCTGCTTTCTTGTAAATTTCACATCCTAGGCCACCAGGTCATCCACCTACACAGCATCCTTTGAATATCTGTGACTCAGAACCCTTCATGAGATTGGGTCCTCATGCTGCTTTGAGTTTCATGAGAAGGGACCCATGGACTTGGTTGTTTTTGCCCGCTCAAGTTTTAGTTATCCTGAGGGCAGCACCCCTATTACTGGAGAAGATAATTCTTGAGGCCAAAAATAGCAGACCAAGAGTAAGGATGAAGAAAAGTAACTGGATCTATTATGCTTGATAAGAAGAGATAAAGCCTTGTTTCACGAAAATATTCCTAAAAATAAAAACCAGTCCCTGCCAGTGCAGCAAATAGTCAAAATGACTTCTTGGGTGAGAGATTTTTAAGTTTTTTTTTTTTTCTTTTTCCTGGCTACAATTTAAAAAACTGCTCTAAAGGAAGTCTGTTCCAAATTCAGTACTAAAGGGGAATGTTGCTGATTAGCGGAAAGGAGAGCCAAAGTACTTTGATGGCCCAAGGCGGTGACTGTGAACGTGGGGCCTTCATCACTGCCTGGGAAGAGCTTTAACACTGGGCGTTAACTCTCAGCTGGGCTCTGCATAACAGCTGTGAAGCTGATAAAACCACTGTGCATGTTGTCAGCAGCATAGTGGCTTTACTTTTTTAAATGATATTTTACTTATGCTTCTACTTTGTGTCAAGGGGTTATTTTACTTGTGCTTTACTTTGTGTCAAGGGGGTTATTTTACTTATGCTTTACTTTGTGTCAAGGGGGTTAGGTTCTTAGATGACTAAGGTAATAAACCAAGCAAAGAAAAATCAGTGTCATCCATGTTAAGGCATTAACTGCAGCACTAATGAGATGCTGAGTAGCAAGACAGAGATGATTTGAAGACACTGAATGAAGGAATCGATCAAGTAAACTTTTAGATCTTTATGTACAGAATCCTGGTATTAAGAGTAGAGTGTGGAGCTAATTGGTTTGTGGCTGGAAAGAGAGACCTGGCTTTGAATCAGAGAGAAGATGAAGTTTGATCAACTCAACATATGTCCCCCTCCCTAGTGGGAAAACTCCAGGGCATTTGTGTTGTCATGAAAATATTCTTATTAATTTAATGGAATACAAATGTGTTTGTGGCATTTTGGGATCATTGTCATTGCCATGATACAACTGTTCATGCTTCATGCTTACGGCCTCCAAGACTGATCTGAAATTTCTTCATACACAACCTAGCAATCATGACTCACCAGTGGACAAAATAGTAGAATCCTATTCCAGAATCTGAAGGACCTTGTCATTGTTTCCAAGTCTGAAGAGACTTTCTGGAACAAGGTGAAAATGAGACAGCGTGTTGACTCCATTGCATATGCTGTGTATAGAAAAGATTTTTATATTCCTGTTGAACAAGTTGTCCTTTTTAGGAATGGCTTTTCCTCCATGATCTTATAAAATATTATTAAGTAATATACTTTAACTTTGCTTTTGCTTCTTTTTATTTGAATGCATTTTCTCCTCTTTTCAGACTGATGGGTAGTCATTTAATTATCAATTTAGGGGGATTTGGTTCCTTAAGACCTTCCTTTAATTGGGAGTGATATAATGTCTATTGGTAAGCATTGTTGATCCCCTCTGGGAAAATCCTTCGTAGTTCTTGTAGGCCTTGGTCTCTATAGAGCTTGAAAGTGGATGCTGAGTTTTCTGTTTGAGTGGTTACTTCTGAGACTGTTGACTAAGCTGCCAGGTCATTTTTCATCTAGGCCTGAGTTGGCCTCCCTGTCTGCTGTGGCTGGGGAACATAATGGGTCAGATTTTGAAGCTGAAAACTTACTCAGTGCTCCATATAGATCCTATTTCTTTAAAGCGGTTAAAAGTAGAACAATTCTTCAATTCACTGATGTCATTTATGGCAGTGATAATACGAGGACTTTTTCTCTGAATGGCCCAGTTACTTTTGCTTTGTTCACTCATTTATTCTGGAATGTTTGAGCACCTATTATATGCTGGGCAACATGCTGGATACTGGAGGTTCAGTAGTGGGGTCTAAGTCGGATTAAGTCTTTGTCCTCCTAGTATTTAAAATAGTTACAATCAAATGGGAGACAGAAACAGGCTGTTACAGCATATTGTGATGGGAGCTGTGATAGGGAAGCATGGTGAGCACCCAGGAGGGACATTCAACAGGATTTGATTGCCTGTACGTACCAGGAAATGTGTAAGATGCTGAGTTTATAGTTAACTAACAAAATAGACATTGCTCCTGCTGTCTTCATACTTACGACTGGGGAAAACTGGTTTTGATTGAATAATCACATAAGCACATATGTGTGATATTGTTATAAAAAAACATGGAGTACGATAAGAGAACCTCTGAGGGAATCTAATTTAGACTGAGTGGTCTGGGAACACGAATCTGAGGAGACATTTAGGCTGAGACTTGAGGTATGAGTAGGAGCTAGTCAACTGCACTGGGGGAAGAAAGGGCTCCAGGTGGAAATACTGTCCTGTGTTAAGGCCTGTGGCAGCAAGAACGTGAAGGTTCATGGGGCAGAATGTTTGGTGTGGTTCTGTCATTGTGTGCAGTGAGGGGTCAGGGCAGAGAAAGGGTCAGGTGTTCGGCTAGAGGGTGACCAGGATCAGATGACAAGGAGCCCTTCCCAGCCACAGGAAGGAGTCTTGACCTTATCTTGAAGGGAATGAGGGAGCTATTGAAGTGTTTGAGCAGTAAGGAGACATGATCAGATTTGTACCTTTAAGAAATTCATGTAGCTGCAGTAGTGGATTAAGTTGTGGGACAAGTTAGGGAGCATGGAGACTAGTTAGGAGACTGCTGCAGGAACCGGAGTACAAAATTCAGGAGGAAGCATTGCTGGGTGTGTGGGTCCTGGGACCACAATGCCTGGCTTGAATCCCACCTCTGTCACTTAATAGCTGGACAGCTCTGAGCAGTCACTTTGCTTCTGTGGGTTGCTGGTCTTGCTTCTGTAAAATGGGGATGATAATACTAATGCCTGTCTCTTGGGTTGCTGTGGAGTAATTACCATTTAGTGCCCTGAGCAGTTTGTGGCTGAGATACTTGTGTACTCTATTTTATGCAGGCTGTACCCTGACAAAAGACTCAGGATTGGCGGTGGGGAGGGTGGGGGCAGTGCAGGTGGGAGCCTGCTCTCATTTTACAATCCCTGTACCCTGGAGGGAGCTTACTCATCCTGGAGCAGGAGATGCCTGTTTAAGTTCATCCATCCAAAAGGGGCATCTTTTTGTAATTTGAGCAAAGTTACCTTGGGAGGCAAAGCAACAGCCCTGCCTGGCACATATAAGTACTCAATAAATGTTATCTGTTATTAATGGCTGTGTATGATTTTGTACAAATCAGTGAACCTTTCTATGTCCATTTTCTTATCTGTAAAACAAGGAAATAATGGCCCCTGCATAATAGGATTGGTTATAAGAGTTAATGAATGAATACATGCAAAACACTTAAAATAGTGCCTGGCACGAATCAACATGTATGTTAAAAAGATACACAGGAGCATTATTCATTCTGTCGTGTTTGTGAGTCCACTGTGTGCTGGGCACAGAGCTGAAACTTGGAAGAAAGAAGCAGATATGTCCCTGTCCTCATGGAGTAAACAAAAATTTACCTCAATAATTAATTAAAACTGTGATAAATGTTATGAAAATGAAGTCTAAGGGATAGAGACAATTAAGAAGATTTGAGAACATTTAGAAGTAGGAAGGCCAAGAATCTGATTAGATATAGGAGTTGATGCCAGGAAGATTGTGGACTCATGACAATGTTTCAAGGAGGGTGAGGTTGCCGTGTTGCCCAACTTTATAGCTAGATTCCTAAGGATGAGTTGGATTACGTAGCTAACTTTGTGTGTGACTTAGGAAAGGATTTCAGATGGAAATTAAAGTGTACAATATTTAGAAATTATTTGATGCACTGAAAAATTCCCTAAAGTTTATAGAGAGAAAAAACATATATATTCAACTGATTTTAAACATGCTATATAATCTGTAAGACTTGAAGTAGCAAATGAAGTCTGGATGCCAGCTTATTAGAGACATTTATAGATGGGATATGAGTCATCATTTTATCTTTTATTCTTTGTAAACTGGAAACAATGTCCTGATTATCTACTTGGAGAAGAGATAGGTGAAAGTATCCCATGTGATTTTGCTTGCTTTGTCCTCTTTGTTTTTTCCTGTTTGATTCTGATAGTGTCATGGGTGAGTCAGATGACCTCCCCTGGGCAATTTCTGAAACACTGTGGAGAATTTCTGAAACACATGGTAGAATATTCATGGGCACCTTCAATAGTTTAGGATTACTCTCAGACTGAATTCTTTTCTTTTTAAAATTTTTTAAAAATTTTTTATTTTTTTAATTATTTTTTTAAACATCTTAATTGGAGTATAATTGCTTTACAATGGTGTGTTAGTTTCTGCTTTATAACAAAGTGAATCAGTTATACATATACATATGTTCCCATATCTCTTCCCTCTTGCGTCTCCCTCCGTCCCACCCTCCCTATCCCACGCCTCTAGGTGGCTACAAAGCACCGAGCTCATCTCCCTCTCAGACTGAATTCTTATTCAGAGCTGTGCTGAGGGCTTAGAGTACCCTAGGCAACATGGAAGTTTCTTTGATATGTTCCTTAGTGTTTCTTCTTTTAAATCCCCAAGAGGAATTGTACCTGGATCTGTTCAGCTTGTGTCATTCCTTTTCACTCTGCTCTCTCTCCTTCTTTCTTTCTAACAAGCCAGAAAGGTGATGGTGTTTTGGAGAGCAAGCAAAAGTGCCAGTTAGGATTTATAGGCATGCAGGAGAAAACTGCTTTGCTTTGCTGTAGAAAGTTATAATGCTGGCTATGAGTTGTTTGGATTTTGGAGGCTTGTTTTGTTTTTGGACTGAAGGAACTGTAGCAACATTATTACATAAATTAACAGTGCTATCTCAAGTGTAGTTTTCAAGGAAAGAAAGGCTTGATAACTGTGTTGAGGGCCATGGAATGTAGAATCATGCCCACCCCCTACTTCCAAGATGTCCACATGGAATCCCCGGAGCCTGTGAATATGTTGTGTTACCTGGCAAAGGGGAATTAAGGTTGCAGATGGTATTAAGTTGCTAATCAGATGACTTTGAGACGGGGAGGTTATCCTAGATTATCTGAGTGGACCCAATGGAATCACAAGGGTCCTCAAGAGTGGAAGAGGGAGACAATGGTGTAAGAGAAAGTGTCAGAATGATGCAGCATGAGACAGACTCCACCAGTCCTTGCTGGCTTTTGAAGATGGAGAAAGAGGGCCTTGGGCCAAAGAATAAGAGCTGCCTCTAAAAGCTGGAAAAGGCAAGAAACGGGTTTTCTTCTAGAGCCCTCAGAAAGGAATGCAGCTCTGCCAACCCTAATTTAAGCCATTGAGACCCATTCTGGACCTCTGATGTCCAGAGCTGTAAGGTAATATATATGTATTGTTTTAAGTCACTAAGTTTGTGATATTACAATTCCTCCCTATTGAAATCCTGGTGAAAACCCATAGCTGAATATCACCCCTATTCATGTCTGACCTGATTTTTCCTTCTGATTTTCCTGACTTTCATCTTTCAGGGTCTTATGAGTATGAGCAGACAAGTCTCAGCCTTGTTAAACATAAGATTTTTTTCAATGACGAGGGTAGGAAGTCTGTATAGTGTGCAGTGTGTTTGCTACTCATTACTTCTCACTGGGTCTGGCCTCCCCGCGATGGGCCCCCTTGCAGGTCCCGCCTTACTCCTTCTTGGTTCTTGGATCCGCTGGCTCACTCTTCTGTCTGTGTGCTCCGTTCTCAAGAGTGGAAATTATTGGGAATCCGAGGGCTTGATTACACTCCATCTTTCTATGGGCTTTGGATCAATGGAGAAATAAAGACATAGACATCAGAGGAGGATTTTTTTCATTGTTGACTTATTTTCTTTATTGAACTAAAATCATACTATTATAAAATAGCAATATATACAAAGGGATTTAATATATCATAGTGTATATATAATTATCTTTTAAAAGTCAGAATGCAAGTTTCAATGATTATGAATATAAAGTTTACTTTGAAACATTCTCCATAAGTGATTTATTTGGCTGTTTTGGTTCAAAGTCATCAGTTAAGAATCTGATGATCACTTTCCTTCACTTTATGGTCCATCCAAATCACTTGGCCAGATATGTGAGTAGGAGAGGAAATTTCATTCTTGTGTAATTTCCCTTTGGCCGGTTTTGGTTGAGACCCAGTTTCTTTACTGCTACATTTGAGAGCTTTGAAGAGCTCATCATTTCAAATATCATAAATAATGTCTTCTTTAATGCTGGCACGTCTTCATTATGGGGCCAGGCCCAATGGGCTTCCCACCATCTTGCCTCGTAGTGGACTTACCTCCTCCATCACAAATAAAGCAGCCAGTTCTACCCCCGTGGCTTTAAACAAGGAAGACAGAAGAACATCTGTGATTTCAGGGTGGTAGTTCAGAGTGAAAGGGAGAGTGAAAAGAAGAGAAGAGAAAGAATTACAGATAGCTAGAAGAAGGAGGAAGGCATGGAAAGAGAGGGAGGAGAGAGGAAGAAGGACAGAGAGGGAGAGGGTGAGGGAGAGAGTGGGATGGAGCAGTCCAAATACAGAGAGGAAGGGAGGGAGAGAGGAAAGGAGAGACAGAGAGGGATTGAGAGAGAGGGGGACCCAATAGTCAGATAATCCTTTTCTCTACCCATGATGGAAAATGGATGAATGACAGAGCAAGGGAAGGATACCTCCTCCGTAATACAAATAGGTATCTGTGGTCATTCCTATTTTATGTGTTAAAGTGAGATTGTGGGGAGAGGGAGAAAAGGGGCCCCCCAACACGTCCTACCATCCCCTCCCCACCACCAGCCAACATAAGTCATGATATTCCCGGTGAAAGTCCGTTAAGTATGTCCCGAGATGGCAACTCCCAGAACATTACTATTCAACCGCCTCACGTGCCATGTCCTAGTGGCTAGTGTGAGAACCCTGGATGATCGCAATGCCTTTCCAACTTTGTCACTGAGGAATGTGAAGTCACATCTTTGTCACCTGTAAGCTGCAACAGAGCATCGGCTGTCTGTCTGCAGGAGAAGGGTATAAAGCTTTTTAGATTAGATAAAGACAACTTTATTATTATTGTTGTTATTTTATGAAAGGGAAAATTGCATGAGCATGATGGAGACCCATTTTCTGAAATATCTGCAAATATTTTATCCTTGGGTAAAACCAGGGAATGGGAGAAGATCAAAGATATTTCAAAGATGCAAAATGTATTTCTTTCTCCATAATGCTTCTTTCATTTCCACTGTCTATAAGATCTGAAACAGAACATTCAGTGATGACATACATGATTCAGAAGTGCTTCCTCTGGAGAAGGCAGGGCTTTCCTTTACCTCCTTTTAGGACAGGGCAGCTATTTCAGGCAAGTGGAAGTGTGAGGTCATGTTGGGGCTAGAGGCTTAGTCCTGAGGATTCCTCCAAGGAGAGTCAAAGGGGTACTTGACATGTGTACTTCCAATGGACTAGGAAAAAATCACTTTGGTGTTAAGTGCTTCTTCTTCAGACTCAAAAAGCACAGGAGACTGTACTGACAAACTTACTGAGCAAGGCCATCAGGACTCCCACTGAAAGCTCAGAGTTACCAGGTCCCAGCAGGGAGGAGAAACATGAAAGTGAACAGTGAGATAGGACAGGAGAAATTGCAGGGCAGTAAGACTGGTACAACTTGTTGAAATTCATATTCCATTAAGGGGTGGGAAAATTTACCTGGACCGGGCTATTTAAGATGAAAAAAAAAAAAAGGAATAGTCTTTTCAAAGTTTCCACTTGCTATAGAATTCTTATTGACACAAAAATTCTTCTGGTACCAGTCAAAACTGGGCAGAAGACCTAAATAGACATTTCTGCAAAGAAGGCACACAGATGGCCAACAGGCACATGAAAAGATGCTCAACATCACTAATCATTAGAGAAATGTAAATCAAAACTACAATGAAGTATCACCTCACACCAGTCAGAATGGGCATCATCAGAAAATCTACAAACAACAAATGCTGGAGAGGGTGTGGAGAAAAGGGGACCCTCTTGCACTGTTGGTGGGAATGTAATTGGGTGCAGCTACTGTGGAGAACAGTATGGAGGTTCCTTAAAAAACTAAAGATAGAACTACCATATGACCCAGCAATCCCACTCCTGGGCATATACCCAGAGAAAACCACAGTTTGAAAAGATACATGCACCCAAATGTTCAGCACTATTTACAATAGCTAAGACATGGAAGCAACCTTAAATGTCCATCAGCAGATGCATAGGTAGAGAAGATGTGGTATATATACATACATATATATATATATATATATATATATATATATATATATATATATACACACACACACACACACACACATATACATATACATATACACACACAATGGAACATTACTCAGCCATAAAAAAGAAATGACATTTGCAACAACATGGGTGGACCTGGAGATGATCATACTAAGTGAAGTAAGTCAGAAAGAGAAAGACAAATATCATCTGGTATCACCTATATGTGGAATCGGAAAAAATGATACAAATGAACTTATTTACAAAACAGAAATAGACTCACAGACATAGAGAACAAACTTATGGTTACTGAAGGGGAAAGGAGAGGGAAGGATAAATTAGGAGTTTGGAATTAACATACACACTATTATACATAAAATAGATAAACAGCAAGAACCTACTGTATAGTACAGGGAACTATATTCATTATCTTTTAATAACCTATAATGGACAAGAATCTGAAAAAGAATGTATATATGAATAACTGAATCACTTTGCTATATACCTGAAACATTGTAAATCAACTATACTTTGAAAAATAGAGAAGTGAAAAAAATTCTTCTTGTGAATCATTTTTACCTCCAACAAATAAGAAGTTGGCTTTCTGAATAGACTGTGTATCTACGCATGTGGGAGACCTGTTCTTCAGGACAGAATGATCTCAGAGATTATGTAGAGTGGTTTGACCTTCACCGCTCTTGGCCTGGTGTGGTGCCCACTTATTTCCCTTTTCCAAAGGCTCTAAGATCTGTTTCATCTGAGAGATTAAAAACCCAGTGCACCAATGAAAAAACACCCAAGTCTTCATGTCCCTTTAATCTCTTGGCTTGTCAGGTGCATCTTTCTGTTTGAATTTCATATGCATGTTGATTTCATTTGTGGTTTGTGTAAAGTTTGTTTCCGGGGCTGTGTTGCTGCATATATCTGTGCAGATTAATCACTATACAAATGGGGCCAGGGTGCAAGAGATGAGTGCCAGTGAAAAGGCAGCCATACCCTGCTTGCCAAGCCTAGCCAGGTGATGTGGGTCTGTGTCAACCCAGAGGAAGGGGAACTTTTTCTATTTTCCACAGAGGTGCCATGTGGGCTAGCAAGTGGTCATGATTGCCCCTGAGGTCTCCTGTTTTGGAGAATAGGCAGAAATGGTAGGGTCTAGAGTTCCAGAAGTGGCCAGATTCTGAGATAGTCTCAACTACTTAAGTCTATTACTCAGTTTAGTTAATCAGAGGAATTCAAAATTCTAGTTTTAGGGAAGCCTTGGAACCTCAGCATATTTGGTACTAAAGAGTGTTTGCTATAAAATTTCACTGTTCAGAGAAACTCCATAATTTGGGGCTTAATTGCTTTCCATCCATCCATCCATCCATCCATCCATCCATCCATCCATCCATCTGATCTGTCTCTTCATTACCAAAGAGGGTTTGCACCGGTCAGGCAGGTGCTCTAAGTGAATGGTGTAGGGAGGGATTACAATATAATAAGGCATGGTAGAGACTTAGCAAATCAAGTATTTCTCTGTCTATGGGGAGTGGCCACTACTTACCCTCTGGGGATTGTTGTCTTGAAGAAAAGCAAGCATGCACCTCCAGGGGCTTTAGATCTTTTGAGTTTTTCCAAAGGAACTGGCAATCAAGTTGTAAAATCTGCTGATTTTTAAATACTGACAGCCAATTCAAATGTTTAAAAAACACTGTGCTAACATTGTGAGACTTGTGCCCCTGTTGCTGCATGTTAAAATGGGGAAAATGGGTTGGTCACATTAGGTGTTTGGGTATCAGTTTGTAACCTGTGCCTCTAAGGGTAGTATGTATGCCCTTAGAAGGGTGTCCAGTATTATCTTGTAGATGAATGGGAAACATCTCTACTTTTAGTGAGTTTTAAAGTAGAGTTATCATATCATCCCTTTACATTTTGGAGGATAGGCTGGTTACATTACTTGGATCATACAGAATAAACATTATTGGTGGTCGTTTAAAAAATAATTATTAGTCCACTGCTTCCTGATTATCTAAAGCAAGTCTATCAAGACTTTTCAGTGGGGTCCTCCATAGACTTACAAAGGAGTTTAGGATTGACAGTAAAAAAAAAAAGAGGGATGGGAATGAAATGTTTCTGTTTCTTGGGAATGGAGCTGATCTGTATATATTGGTTTCAAGAGTAGGGATTTTAAAGTAAGCCACTTTAATCTACATTTCTAAAAAGAAATACAGAACTTCTTGACAGGAATGCCAGCTGTTTTAATGTCTAAGCACCAATGGCGCTCTGCCAAGTTGAAAGCAAATTTAGGCAAATTTTAGTCAAGCTGGCATCGAACAGAACTGGCACGTGCATTGTTCATAAATTTTACATTTTTGCTTGAGAAAAAAATGACATTTCACTGATTCCATGGCAGAAGATCCTTTAAGGTTTTATGGACAACTATTAGTATCAGAATGAAACATGTTACAAAATTCAATAATATTTAATTATATATTTAATGTTTTATATTTTATGATGTATTTTAATACAAATAAATTAATATTTTACAGCAAGCTGATTATTTTTCTAATGCCGTCTAAGGAAATTTCACACTGGCCCATGTAATGGTAGGCCAGTGATGATAAAGCACCCTATGTCCCTAGCTTCCATTTTTCCCCTCCCATCCATCCATTCACACAGCAGCTGACAATTGTCTTCTGACAGATCCTGGCTTGGGTAACACATCACACTGGCAGAGTAAGAATTTAGGAAGTAGCTCAACAGGACACCCCGGTTAAGGTGGCCTTTCTGAAAAGGCTGGTGCATATTCCTCCTGGGTCTGTTGGGTACTGGCTAGTGTGAGCCTTGGAGTCCTAATGAAAAGTGAGAGCTCAGGAGTTCTCCCCTCATGACTTGGGGAATATCCCCATGCTTTCTTTGTAGAACTGGCAGAACTAGCATTCTATTATGAAAGTTGAAAAGTTTGACCGATTTTGTCAGATGGTTGGACTGATATTTGCATATCTATATTTCATGTCACTTTTCTACTAAAATCCTCCAATAGCTTTTCATTGATTTGGAATAAAATCCAAGGGCTTTACCTTGAGCTCCATGGCTTGCCTTGAGCTGGCCTCTGTGTTCCTCTTCTACCTTGTCTCCATCTAATTAGGCTTGCTTTCTTTTCTTTAAATAGACTCATCTCTTTCTCACCTCAAGCTCCTTGTTGAACCTACTTGTCCTTCTTTCTAGGTGTTTCTTTCCTCAGATCTTTGGCTTCTTTCCACCTGGACTTTGACTCAAATTTGACCTTCCTGGAAAGTTTTTCTTTGGTGAGCTCACCTCTATCATCCCTCTATCTTATAACTCTATTTCATTTTCCTCACAACACTTATTTGAACTAATCTTATTTATTATTGTCTCTCCATTGATATGTAAGCATCATGAGAGTAGGACTTCCTCTACTGTACTTTACTGCTCTATTTTCAGAATCTACAACAGCATCTAGTATAAAGTCTGCACTCAAAATTATTCATTGGATGAACTACAGTTTGCTCCCAGTCAGTGGCTTTACCTGCAACTCTTTTGCTCTTGATTGGAATATAATTTTATTATTTGTCAGGGTTGGGGGAGAACAGGGACAGAGGGTGGTGAGGAAATGGGAAAATATGCGAATGGTGAAATTAGCTACATGTTTTGAGCAGTGAATCACAAGCATTGCCTTAAAACAAAAAAGAAGCAAATGTATAATACCTGAAAGTCAGACCTCAGTATAAACTTATAGTGGATGTCATTGTGTAAATCATGCACACCAAAGCTTTATCTTCGTAATTCTGACAAGAATAGGAAGGCTGATGAGATTTTTTGCAGAGCATTAAATAAACATAGTGGGCTTCAAGTTTGCTTTGAGCCTGTATGCATGGCTCATAAATGCTTTTCTGTTAGTAGAAGGGGAAAACATACACTTAAGATGATAAGCAACCAGTGATACAGCACATAGCTAGTGTTAGAGTTTTAAGATGAATCTTCCTCCTACTACCCTGAAAGTCTGTGATGATCCATCTATTTGTTTATGAATGGCACATCAGGGACCAAGGGCAACAGATTTAATCTTTTAAAATCAAACAGAAGTAAAATAATATTTATCTGTCCCCTAAGACATGTTGGACAAGAGATGTTTCATGAAGCTGTTGAAATGTTAACTAATGTGACTAGTCCATTGAGATTTAACTCTCATCAGTCATCATCCTTATCATTACCATGTGGCAGAAAAATATATAGTTCTGTTAAATGCTACCTCTTGACAGAAAAATATGAAATATGAAAGTACAGCTGAAAATTCTCAGGTTCCCAGACAATGACTCATCTGACTGACCAGTCATCTCTTCAAGACCTGAAACAAAAGAAAGCAAAAAGGGTTTCTGTGGTCAAGAGGTTTCTATTGACACCAGTCCCTAGGAGCAGATCAAACACAGGGAAGGAGAGGCTCAGGAAAAGTTTTTGGTCTATTTCACATCTGTGGAGTAGAGCTCTAAATGTAATCTCATCTAGAACATGTATTGCTTTTCGGTGAGACATAAATTGCCTTCTCTTCCCTCTATTCCCAGCCCTGATAACAGTCTTCTGCAGAGAGCAGAATTTTAAAATCTAGTGGAATTAATACACAGATTAGAGTAAGGGTAGTAATAGGGGAAGATTGAAGATGGTCTGGGATAGAGGTGAGCAAAGTCAGAAACTATGAGTTTGAGCTTTGATGTGGTCCTGGCTCATTGTTATTTTCTGGAAGCTTCAGCATCCTGGAATTGTATTCACTTTATCAGTTGGGCTGGGATGAGGTGTGCTGCTATAACAGTGTCAGTGGGTTAAACAACAAAGATTTATTTCTTACCCGTGCTATGTGTCCACTGTGGGTCGGCTGGACGCTCCGCCGATCAACGTCACTCAGGGACGAGTGATGGAGTTGCCAGCGTCTCAGATGTTGCTCACTTCCATGCTTGAGGGGAAAGCGAGCTCTAAGGGGTCGAGCTCTAACGGGTTAAATACTCTTGTACAGAAATGGCACGAGGCACTTCAACTCAAAAACTCACTGACTAGAAGTCATGGTGCCTGGTTCTACCCAAACACAAGGGGAACAGAAAGTATAGTCATGAACAGAACTAAGGACATTCATTTATTATTTGTCTCCTTGTTTTTGGCACAGATTGATTTATTAGAATAGAAAGGGTAGGCTGGTTATCAGAGAATGTCTCATTTTCTTCATTCAGAATTACCATTTAAAAAATATTTAAGAGTTTATTTGAGCAAGAATCGATCTGAATGGAGCAGCGCCAAACCGGAAGTGTTTAGGAGCCCTGGCTGACAGGTGCCAGGAGCTAGACTTATATAGAGAAAGTGCAGAAGGAAAGAAAGGAGATTATTTGATTGTCTAAAGCTGAAAGCCTATTTGGGCGTTTGAGAGTGGTTGTCCTTACAATGCCTCTTGATTAGAATTACCATTGATTTATTAAATGATGATTTCTCTCCTAAATGTATTTTACATGATCGATTAATTCTCACAGATAATTAGCAGGTAACTGATTATCATTTTATGGTTAATGCATTAAGTCTTGAATTCAGCCAATATTTATGGAACACCTACTATGTGCTTGATCATTATGCTAAATACTCCATTGGATGGCTTTGTTGAATTATCACTCACTCAGTCATCACTCACTCAGCCAACCCCAGAAATGGATACAGTTCAGTGCAGGCAGGGAAGGTTCTTGTGATGTTTACCTACTTTGTAGGATCTTGGTGGGCATTCAAGACCCTGTTTTCAAGGTACCTAGTACTGGAGGTAGTGATGTTGATAACGATGTTACAACTTGACTTGGAATTTGTAGTTCATTTCCTAAAGTAATTCTTATTCAACTGGTAATTCAATTAAACAGTGCTCACTTGACTGTTAGTCATGGGGTCAGGACAGCCTCCTGAAATTCTCCATTCATTATCCACCTGCGGCCTGTTGAGATGGGATGCTGAAATAGGATTCAGTCCTGATGATAATAAGAGCACAGATGCCAACTACACATGCAGTAGCTCCTGGGAGAAGACTTGATGACTCACCACTGTCCCTAGGAGATGACTCCTGGAGAGCCAGGTACAATGTTAGATATGGATGGACGCACTTAGAATTTAAGGGCTTATGTCCAATTAAGCTTAAATTTATCTTCTACTCTCTGGCCTTTTGGTCACTGAGGTTGGTCTCTTAGCTGTGTCTTCCCCCAGCCACAGGGATTCCCTTCTGCTGATCACAATTCCCCACATATCTTCCCCTTAGTAAATAGCAGTTGTGTACTTGGTGACAAGTTTGTTTTGTGCCATTGGGTGTTGAAAGGCAGGTCTTCTGCATGACGATTGTGGATTACTTCTTGAAAGGTTTTGTACACTCACTTAGCTGTTTCCAAAACCAGCTGCATTTCAGTTGAGTGTGAAAATTCTCTCTTTGTGGTTTCCTCAGATTAATGCTGTCAAATAAGACTGGTTGAGGTTTCTGTCTACATGGATCTGAATTTGGGGCTTCTGGCCAATGTGTTACTGCTTTGTCTGAGATAAAAAGGTATAAGCGCACATTGTTGGTATGTGGCTTCAAAAAGCCAAGTCTGCTTTGCCTGATTTTCATGTAAGCAATCACACCTGCTCCTTTGATTCTGTTCTCACTGGGTCACAGATAGAAACTACAGCTGGAGGAGACCTTGTCCCATAACGATAAACCACATCCACTTTTGCCTCTACGGGAACATTCCATTTACCCACTGCCCTCAAATTAACAAAAGGTATTTACAAAAGTGGAGAGGTTGAATATAAGGAAGAAGCATATCTTGTTAGGTAAGAAAACAATGTAACTAGAAACATGGGAGGTGTGTGTGTGTTGTGTGTGTGTGTGTGTGTGAGTGTGATTGTTTACCAAATGATTCTATAATGTTAGTGTATACATAACGAGCACAAGAACACTTTGGGAAATGTAAGCTGACTTTTTATAAAGGCCAGAAGATACATTATTAGATGTGTTTTACTAAAAGAGTTGTCCTTGCCAAAAGGTTCTGAGCTAATATTTTAAGAAGTCTTTAGGGAACAGGTAATTTTCTTTTTTATTGCCCTAAGAATGGAATAGAAATAGGAAGTTCCAGCCTTTTATTTGTTTTATCCAAATCTTTGTGGGGGGAAATCAGCTATTACTTTCTTATGAGATCCACCCCTGGTAACTCTTTTTTTTTTCCCCAATATGTCTTGTTTTTATTACAATATTCTGTTTAGGCTACGTTCTCCAAAATCTTAGTATGGAACCATATTTTTCCTTGCATACATTTTGTAATTCATACTTCCTTAATGGAAGACCGCATATGTCCTTATTTTAACACTTAGCATGGAAGTCACCTGAAGACAGAGTTTATATCTTCACTTTTGTAATCCTCACATAGTGTGTGCCCAATTGATGCCTTCTGATTGACTGAATGAATGCAGACAGACCCAAGATTCCCAATAGAAAGAGGATAAAGGGCTATTTCTGTTTACTCTTCTGCAGTGGGGAGATGAGCTAAATATCACATCTTGTTTGCCAGTGATTCGACTTTATTTCTTGTTTACTTGTATTCAGGACAAAAATATAGATAGTTCTTTCATGTAATATTGCCAAACTGAACTTGAATGAAACCTTATATTAAATAATGTACAGGGCTTCCCTGGTGGCGCAGTGGTTGAGAGTCCGCCTGCCAATGCAGGGGACACGGGTTCGTGCCCTCGTCCAGGAAGATCCCACATGCTGTAGAGCGGCTGGGCCCGTAAGCCATGGCCGCTGAGCCTGCACGTCTGGAGCCTGTGCTCCGCAACGGGAGAGGCCACAACAGTGAGAGGCCCGTGTACCGCAAAAAATAAATAAATAAATAAATAATGTACAAAATGAACTCTATGTTTAGCTACCAAGGGGCTCCGGCATTTCGCTTGGGTAAATTCGAGGCTGGTCTGGAAGGCTCAGGCTCTGGAATGGCAGGTCTGTGTCACCATGGTGATGTGGGTTGGAGGAGATGGATGGCTATCATGTAAAGTGTCTACTGAATGCTCTGTGCCAGCAGCAATGCTTGGTACCACCAAGGTA
The DNA here is from genome assembly GCF_964165515.1 of Mesoplodon bidens. Taxonomy (NCBI): domain Eukaryota; kingdom Metazoa; phylum Chordata; class Mammalia; order Artiodactyla; family Ziphiidae; genus Mesoplodon; species Mesoplodon bidens. Next base: position 48,634,335 of record NC_138160.1, on the reverse strand, counting down.
CTCTAAAAGAATAAGATATTTTCTTGGCTCCACATAATATACCATAATGTGTTTGATACAGTCAGCCAAAACATGATCATTTGTCATTGCCTCTGCCAGTTACCCAGGCTAAGAGAACCAAAAGCCAAATGCAGTGATCAAAAGGACAACTAGACAAGCAAAAGGCAAAAGGATGAGGAAAAAATCAGCCAGGAATCTATGTTTTGCTTGATTATGTCTCTTATTCTCTGGGAGTCAGCAGTGTGGGAACCTCTTTTACCTCTGTGTATAATCCATCTTCTCTGTGGGTATAGGGCGAGTCATTCCTGAATCCTCCCACTATGACCATATCAGTCATTGGGAAGCAGACAAAGGGCCACTACAACATAGCAGAGTGGTAAAATGTGTAGGCTCTATTGGCAGACTGCCTGGGTTCAGATCCCTGTTCTACATACTAGCCAGGAAATTACTAAAGCCTTGGTGCCCTAGTTGTTTGATCTCTAAAATGAAGAAAGTAATAAAAATATTACTTTCATGGGGTTATTGTGAGGATTAAATGAGTTAATACACATTTATCTCTTAGCATACTGCTGTTATTAGTAATGACAGGATCAGAAGACTCAGTATAAGTGGTGAATGGAGATGTGAAATGTGTGTGGTTGGCCCCCTGAGTTCAGTATACAAGGGTGGATCAGGAACACAAGTTGAAGACAAATATATTGTTAATATTACTTATATTGTTACTGTCACTACTGATGTTTTTACCAAGGAGATGTAAAAAATATTTCTATATGTACCATGCATCCTACTTCACATAAGTGAATATTCAAAGCTCTCAATTCTCAGTGCTTGAGTTTTTCAAATGTTCTGTTCTCATCTCAACTCTATTGAGAGGTGGCAGGAGTCAAAAGACAGGAATCTGGTAAAAATTCCAAGTGGAAAAGGCACATAAAAGTTTACTCTTTGAAATATAATTGCTTTGGCATAAAAAATAAGAATCAAGCTTTAGTTCCAGGATGATATTTTTTAATGAATTGAAATTGCAGTTAATAGGAAATTGAATATAAAGATTAGTGAATAGGAAAAGAAGTCATGGCATGGATTATTCATTATAGGTGTTTAAAGAGCAATAGTGAATTTTTTTAACAAAGACAACTCAGAAAAATAAGCCAGGCAGTTTCAAAATGAATTCGCTGCACAGCTGGATTCTGCATTCATAAATATAATGAAGTGTAAAAAAATATTTAGTAGCAGAGTTATATGGGAAGAGCCTTACCGATGTAAACTGTGGTCTTTGGAGCAGGCCCTGTGGGAAGTGCATTCTTGGGACCCTATCTGACCCATGGGACAGCTCTCCTGCCTCTGATTTCAATTATTCTTTTCTTCTACTGACTAAGCACACCTGGGTCTGGTGCCCTGTCCTTGCCTTTTCTGCTTGTTTTCCACTGGGACTGAAACTCTTTTCTTTGCTCGATTTCTACCTCTAGTTGCTGTACTTTTCTTTATCTAACTCACTTTTTCCCCTGACCTATAACAACATGACCAGTGAGTTTGTGACACGGGTGCTTGTCACTGTGTTGATGGATGTGAGTGGTCAGTTTCATAGCTTCGAGCTAGATGAATAGTAGTGTAATACAGCTCACAGAGGTACCACCAGCATGGCTGGAATCATGCCAGTTTCTTCGTTTCTTGTCTTTCCAAGCCACAGAGTCCCTGGTGATGTACACTTTTAATCAAACAAGTCTAGTGAATGCAAAATCAGACAAATTTAGTGTGAGGTATCAACAACATCAGTGTCATTTATACAGTTCCTCATCATTATTCATTCCTTTATTCAATAATATTCCTATAGTAAGTGATGGGAGATTAAAGTGGGGGAAAAAAGGGGGAAAACTAGCAATTTCTCAAAAGGAAAGTAGAAGTTAGAAGCCATTGCAAATGGCTTCAAGAGGACATTTCTAAATCATAGGTGGATATTGGAATACCCAGAGTAAAATAAAATGTTCAAGAAAGTTATTGTTCAAATATGAATACACAAATATAATATCACTATTTGGATTCCTCAAAATTTATAAATTATATGAAAATAAGAACTGCAGCTGAAGGCAGTCCATATAAATACACAAGGTGTAAGGAAAATAGTAAGTGAAAAAAAGCACCGACCGTCTTTGCTAGGTACAAGGCTAAATGTTCATCTTGATAATAAAATGTTCAAGGCAATTACTTGGTCTGTTCAATAAGCAGAGCCAGAGAGAACCAATCATCCCTTTGGTGAGAACACTGCTAATATTAATGGGAATGCAATGGTCAAAATCTTGGGGATTGATAAAGGGGCGGCTCTAGATCTTTGAGTCTGACAGGTGGCTCTTAGGTCTACTGACAAGTTAATTAGGGGCACCCTGAGGATTCTCCACCTCTTGGGGGCATTCCCAGGACCTCTCCTGAGGCCTCTTAGTACCGATGAGTTGGGGGAAGGTGGGGATAGGAAGACAGACTTTATTTTCAAATTCCTCTGAATCGAGAACCAGGCTAGAGGTAGGGATATAAGGAAGGGGAAGCAGTGGATTAAAAGGTGTTTCCCGGTCTGGGATAATCCTCGGTTTCTGCACGGGTTCAAACTGCTGAGGCGCCAACATGAATTCCAAGGAGTCAAGGTACTAATGCTTTTTTGGCTTCTAGGGGCACATGGCCCTCTTCCAGGAGGCTCTGGGGAGAGTGGATTGTCACCGTCTAGCTAGTCCAGCTGTGCAGCCAGACATCCTTGCTGGTAATGTAAGGATTTGCTCACGAATACCAGTACAAGTCTAATGTGCAATGAGATACATTTGAAAGGTGCAGGGAGGCCCACAGTAGACGTCCTTGGATTTTGTCTCCTGACTATAGTCCCTGGGGCTTATTTTTATTTTTTACAGTATTTTCAAACTACAGTTGTGGCATTGTAATTCGTTGCTAATGTGTTTTTCAGTTGTGGTAAAAATAAAACCAAAAATAAACAATAACAAAGAAATCGCCTCCAGGAAATGTGTGAATTTTGCCTGTTATATCATATGGCATTTCCATAATTGGATTCTGTGTTAATGAGAGTTGGCTATGGGAATAGTAATCACAGTGTACAGCCCTTATCACCAGTGCTGCCTTTTTTGCATGATTTATTGCAGAAGTAGTTACATAGGAGAGTGGATTCTGCCCAACGGGCAGCTTCATCAGTGGCCAGACTGTTGTTTTTCCCAGTGATTGTAAAAGGATGGATTTAATACCAGGCGTATTTATTTGTGTCCAACAGAATGAAATGAATGTCTCAGACCATTCTTTTCAAAGACATCTTAGCAATGGTCTGAAAACCAATTCACAGTATTTAATAGTGTGCCTTGGTGTTTTCTGCAATACACTGATCCCTGCATGAACTTCTGTTCCCTTTGCACTACTTCTGCGTTTGCTACTTTGCAAGAAAAGTGGTCAATGCTACTTAAATGGTGTTTCTTAAATAGGTAAATGGGGGTGCTAGTTCAGGCAAACCTACTTTACCCCATTTTCCTTAAGGACTATTTAAATCTAAAGTAATTATAACTAAATTTCAGGGCTGGTTTGGAACATTTTTTATATACCTGTCACTTCATTCATAGGTATTCATGTTAGTACTGTATTCTCTTATTAGATACTAAGCTTCTTAAGAAAGCATATATTTTTTATAGTGCTTTCCAAAACACTTACCATGATCATCATTCTCATTCATAAGCATTCATGCAGTGGCTGTTAATCTATGGCTTGGTAAATGGTGGTATAAAAAATGGGATAGTTTAGATACTATATATTGATGAAAATTGAAGTTGATGAAAACTGAAGACCCTGGCCTGATGACTTTCTCAGCAAATGCTGTTGATTGCCTGGGCTCTACGTATAGTATTGTGTGCATAGCAGGTATTTGATATGTACTTAGTAATATGGCATGTTAAAAGTAAATTTATTCTGTGGTAAAATGGTGGATTGTCTCTTAACATCCATTCCAAGCCCCTATTATTCATCTGGTAAAAGGTGGAAAGTTACAAAACAGTCTCTCAGACTTCCTTGGAGATAAGGTGGTGAATGACCATGGGGATGTTTCGTTGCTTTGCTTTCAACATTGGCCCAAGTCCCAGGGCCCAGTCACTAGCTACATGAGTGTTAAGAGGCAAGGTGTGGAGTATCAGTTGTGCTGATGAAGGACATAGCAGGTACTGTATGATTTGGAAGCAGACAGCAGTAGCAGCTGAGTCAGCAGCTTCCCAATTGAGTGACCCCTGGATTCTAGCGATTTCATGATCCAGCTGCCTTCCTGTTAGTGTTTGCTTCCTAATTGTGGTGCAGCACTGTGGTTATGGAACTGATGGCATCCCAAGGTGGCAGGAAGCTAATCACAGAAGAGGTAATGGTTCTCCTGGTGGCCCAGTTCTGTGATGTGGCTTGGGAATTATTTCTGAAGGCTCAGCTTAGAAGTATTTCTTCAGCCTTCCCCGGTGATAAGTCACTTAATTCTCTGTATAACATGTTTTTCTTCTTAAAATAGCTGGGGAGATTCTGTTCTCTCTCTTTTTTTTTTTTTTTTGAAGATGTTGGGGGTAGGAGTTTATTAATTAATTTATTTATTTTTGCTGTGTTGTGTCTTTGTTTCTATGCGAGGGCTTTCTCCAGTTGTGGCAAGTGGGGGCCACTCTTCATCACGGTGCGTGGGCCTCTCACTATGGCGGCCTCTCTTGTTGCAGAGCACAGGCTCTAGACGCGCAGGCTCAGTAGTTGTGGCTCACGGGCCTAGTTGCTCCATGGCATGTGGGATCCTCCCAGTCCAGGGCTCGAACCCGTGTCCCCTGCATTAGCAGGCAGATTCTCAACCACTGCACCACCAGGGAAGCCCGTTTCTGTTCTCTTGAACTTTACCACGACCAGTATCTTATTGGGCTATGTATTGGGTTGGCCAAGAAGTTTGTATGCGTTTTTCCGTAAGCTGTTACGGGAAAAACACCAACGAAGTTTTTGGCCAACCCAATACTTCCTCCAAAATTTTCCAGGGTCAACTCATTAGCCATTATGTGATTTCATGAAAAATTGTGGAAGTACCACTAGAAATAGTCACAAACATAACTGGTTCTTTTTCAAACCCATTTCAGAATGTTTATACATACCTCATATTTTTCCTGTAATTGATGAATCACACTGGTAATATCCCCAGGGCCATTAACTTGACTTATAAAATGCCCCTTGAACTATACTTTGAAGCCCAACAAAATTGAATTGTTTGAGCTAGAAAAGCAAGAGCAGGGAAAAGTACAGAATCTCCACAGGAAATGTTTTGCCTCCAGGGTCCTGTCATTCAAACTAGAGATTGAAGATACCTATATTCTAGCAGATGTCTAAGGCTGCTTATTTCTACGGGTTAAGGCATAATGCTAATCAGAGGCAAAAGCAATGGGTCCTGTTGCCAGGTGAGCCATTTAGTTTTACTCTCTTTTATGGCCTCAGCCTTCGCTCTTTTGCCCTGCCCGTTCATATGGCCCATCTTTGAGAAGAGAGAGAAAGAGGGAGGTAGAAAGGTGGCAAAAATACTTTCTCAAGATGCTTTATGGATAAAGGGTCAGCAGCAGCATTTTCATACCTGAGGGACTGTACATTCCAGTTAGTCTCCAGAGAGAGGACAGAAACGCCATCTGTTAAGTAACTGTGATCCTTGTTAAGCTGAAAATACAGGCAAAAGAGGAAGTTCACTACCTTGCCTTGGGAGAGAATTTTTATCATCAGGAAAAATGACATGTATTGATTATGGTGAAAGAGTGATAGAAAAATTTTGAGCATATAAGAGAATTTAGTTCACAACAGAATAGAAGTTTAAAAGGGATCAGAGGTTTAGATGGAGCAGCAATGGGCGAGGGAAGCGAAGAGACTAAACTGAAGAATTACATTCAGCTACAAATAATGCAGAGTCCTTTCAAACAGTGGTTTAAATGCACAAAGATTTGCTCTCTCATGTTAAAGAAGTCTGGAAGTAGGCAGTCTGGGGCTGGCATGGCAATTCTAGCACATCACCATGAGCCCAATTTCCTTCTGTTTCTGTTATCCATTTTCTAAACACATGGCTTCCATTCTCAAAGTCAACTCAAGATCCAAGGGAGCTGCTGGAGTTCTATATATCACCTCCGCTTTCCAGCCAGCAGGAATGGCAGAACTTTCTTTCCCAGAGGCCCATATAGTACTTCCTCTTACATCTCATTGGCCAGAATTTAGTCACATGACCTTACTTAGCTGCAAGGGAGGCTGGGAAATTTAGTCTGTGTGTCAAGCAGCAATATGCCTAGCTATTGCTGGTGTTCTCTTACTAAGGAAGAAGGAGAAAGTGGGTGTTTGGAAGGCAATTCATGACCTCTGTCACAGAGGCTGAGCCAGGCAGAGCTTAGAGACTATGATGTTGCTGACTGTGGCCTCTTGGCTTCAAGAAAGGCCCTTTTCTCTACTACCACAAATGGAGTTTCTTACCTTTACTTCTGAGTCATCCAAGAAGCTGAGGCAGTTTCTTGAGAAGACTACCAATAATGGTTGAGCACACACACAGCTGTGTGGGATTGGCAGTGGCACCTTAAACCCTTTTATCTGCCTGTTGTAGAGTTGAACTGATTGAAACAATAGCAGGTGTAAGCAGGAATTCTTTGGCACCCTGCCTGTGAAGCTTGTCTGATTAATGCCCTCAGATAGACGCCTGCACTGGCTGAAGCTCTGGAAAGATTCTAAGAAGAAACAGAATAGGAAGATTTTTGAGGTTACAATCATGGGTAAGTGTATCAATGTGTTTTTAGAACCATAGAATTCCAAACCTGAATAAAGATTCCAAAAAGCCTAAGTTATGATGTTTTGGTTGTCCCGAACAGTTTAAGGAAGAAAAAGGCCAGCATTTGAAAATGAGTTTATTTCATATATATTTGAAGAATTAGGCCACTTGGCAACACCCATCCTGTGTTTCAGCACATTGAAAACCTGGGGCTGAGTGGTGACAGCCCTCTTTATATGGGGCCTACATCTGCTGTCTCCCATCCATGCACACAGTTCTGATCTCTTATGTCTAGCCCGCTTTTCACCCATTTATGTGAACAACTGGGCACCAGTAAGCATCTATGCTTGTACCCTTTGCCAGGGGTGGCTCAGGATATAGCCAGTGCATAGGGGTGAGGTGGGGGTGGGTGGCGTTGCTCTCTGATTGGGAGGCATGAGAAGAGGACTCCTGGCCTGGAGAGATGGGACAGGATATAAGTGGAAGCTGGGGTCCTAGAAGGCAAGGGCCTGACAAGGAGGACCTGAAGACGCATCTACTATGAGGGCTTCAGGAACCATCTCTGGGAAGACACATCATTGCTCCTCCAGATATCTGGTATCTCAGGACTCTGACTGAATGGGCTTGAATTGAAGCCATGGTTTACAATGCTAGAGCCAGGATGTGACCATGGATTTTCGCCAAGTTGTTCCAACACAGATGGAGTGAACTCCATGGTGCTTTAAGTGATAACCAACCAGTGTAACTTTTTCAGGGTAGTAGTTCTAACAGATGGTGCTGTTTGAAATCCGCCCTTACAATCCCCAGGAATGACTCTGTAACCTACTTAGGAGACTTATTTGAGTGGCTCAAAACCTAGACCCATACTCCAACTGGTTGGCAATCTGTTCATGGACATTTTTGTCTGTAGGGGCATTAAACTTTTTAAAAATGGGATAATACACAACTGCTTCCCAAGCCATCCTTGTCCCAACACAGTACTGTACAGGCCTGTGTATTTTGGCAAACCCTAAAAATTTACTTGAAAACCACTTTAATTTTAACGTGTAAAAGATAAAGAAGAAAGAACCCTCAAAAAACTATAGGATTCAGATACTTCTTATTTACAAAAAGAGACATCAAGATCCTTCAAGCTATGCTGGACTGAATGGTTTGAGGAAACATCACTTTCATCATTTGAAGCTTTTGTTTAGTTACCATATTTATAAATTTCAGAAGGAGCTCGCTTGCCTTCTCCTAGCCCTAGTAAGTCATTCGATTGGTATTTGCATCCTTGGACTTTGGCTTGAATTGAAATCCTTTAGCTCTACCTTAGATAGTAAATGTCAACAGTTTAAAGTGGCATGACTCTAATTTCTAAATCTGCCCTACTGCTGAATGCTGCAAACAGGAAGAAAGAAAAAGAAAAACTGTTTGCTACCTTGAGAAACATGTGTGATCTCAGTTTGGCTTTCCTTAGATGTGAGATCTATGAGTGCTAATTTTATTCATTATAACTGGGAAAGCCTCAACATTTTAATTAGTAATAGTGACATAAATTACATCAGTTTTATATCAGTTCTTAAGTTTTAATTTTCCTTAGGTGTATTCAATTGACATAAAACACCCATGCAGGGGTTCCCTCAGCTTAATTACGGTTAATTTTTCTAGCATGTGAAATCAGATACATCCTGTGGCCGAGACACAGTGTATTGGGCTATTGCCTGCATATGAGAAAAATAGCAATGTGCTTTTTACTCGGTGCTACCACTAGTATTTATCATGGCTGTTTATCTTAATGAATTCAACTTTTTCCTGTTGTGACGTGCTCCTCTTTATACCCTAATTTATACCCTAATACCTAGTTGATTTTAAGCTTACTTTGTAGTATTAGGTTTTAGTTTATTAATTTCTGTATAGTTTTGGGGAAGTGTTCCCTTGAAGATACCCTTTCATACCTACATTGCAATTAATACCACTTGGAACATTCCTTCTAATGGTTTCTAAATTTGAATCTTAGCAAAATAGAACTAGAGATTCTGTTTTCAGAGAACATTTGTGTATGGAATTTCTTTCCATTCCTGATCTAATGTTAGGGTGGTGAGGCTGAGATCAACATTGTCTATTTCATATAATTTTTTTTTGACTTTAAAATGTATGTTCAGTTATAAAAGTAATACAAGTTCCTTAAAGCATCTCTCTCTCTCTCTCACTTTTTCTTTTTTTGGTAAAATAAAGACAAGCTGCAGAAAAAAAAAAAAAAAAGAACAAATACCCTAAAGTTCCATGAAGGTCATTGCATTGGAACTTGAATTTTGAGCAATTGAACTTAACATTGTCTCATGAGAATTTTCATCTCTACTGTATATGTAACTATTTCATCAAGGAATGTGTAATAGGTCACTTAGGCTGTTTCTAATTTTCTTGTTACTAAGACTAATGCTGTGTGGAATACTTTTGTGTAGGACACATTTCCATATTTAAGTTTTTTTTTTTAAGAAATTGGAATTCCAGAGGTAGATTTACTGGCTCAAGGGGTATATTTTATTTAGTATTACAATGAAGGAAGCACATACATATTTCATAATATTCTGCCTGGCTTTTCTTCTGTATGTGGGGCATCAGATGAGAAGTTGGGAGGAGAAACACTGAAAAAGGAGGAAGGAATGATAAGAATTGTTGCAGTTTTGCTACCCAGGTCTTGTTTGCTAATTGAAAATGATTTGTTGGCAGAAGGGGAGACTGTTTGAACCAGCCTGTCCCACACCTATGTTTTTCCTATTGGTCCTGATGGCCAGGAGACAATACCAAGACTTCTGAAGTTTTATTGAGACAAGTCAAATTAACAAACACTTCAGAGTGTACTATGTACTTTGTAGGACACTTGGGTACCTCGCTCAGCAAAATAGGTGGGCAGTGGTCTGGGAACTGCCCACTTAATTTGAAAGGCAGTTATTAATCTTGTGACTGATTGTGGTTACTCCAAAGTTGATGGAAAACAACTAAGGAGGGAACACTGGGTCCAGAGGACAGTTCTTTGGAGGTCTTGAGTCATGGTGAGTTTTTACTCTGTGATCTGGCACCTTGATGGCTTTTGGTCTTCTTTCCTCCGTTCCACTTGTTCCCTGTATGGAAGGTGAACTACTCCTTGGGCACAGAATTATTCCCTGGAGTCTATCCATTCTTGAGTTCCCTAGGAAATGATAGTGGATTAAATAAGTGAAAATACAACTTCTTATGTGTGTGTGTGTGTGTGTGTATGAAGGGGAATAAAAGAAGATTTTTGTTGTTAAAAAGCAGCTTTCATACTTGTGAAGGTTGAGAACCATCTCTCCATTCTGTGGGCAGATGAGGAGAAGTGGGAGGAAGAAATGGTACTTTGTGGATCTCACAGCTCTTGGGGTTGTGAGATCACACAAATGTGTTAATTCTGCTCCAAACTGGTGCAGTTGGCTTGTCTGCAGTGGGTTTCATTTTAGGTCATCAAGGTGGGCTGATGCTACCAGGCTAGTGGCTGGCTTCAGGAGTACATGTAGCTCTCTGGATTTGTACTTTCTCATTGATTTTGGTGTCTGAGAATTACCCTTTCTTTCTTTCTAAATCGTGTGTGCATTTAAACATTTAAAAATATTTTATCCAGCATATTTTGCTGCTTTTCACCAAAAGAAGTACTATCAATATTGCTGTAAGAGAACAGGAGTCCTTTCCAATATGGCTGGCAATAAAATATGCAATCCATTCTCTATACACCAGTCAGGGTGATCTTTTAAGATATAAATCAGACTATGTCAGTCCCCTGATTAAAACCTTCATGACCTGTCATTGCTCTTAGATTAAAAGCAAACCTCCTTATCATCATCTACAAATGTCTACATTATCTGGCTCCTACTGTTCTCATCCCTTAGTCTCTCCTGCTGCTTATTGACTTCCAACCACACTGGCCTTCTCTCTGTTTCTTGAGCTAGCCAAACTCATTCCTGCTGGGGGCCTTTGAGCTAGCTGTTCCCTCTAACTGGCTCTTGGCATCATTCTGGCTCTTGGACATGACGGCTCTTGGCATCATTTAGGTCACAGTTCAACTGTCCTCTGAAGGAAGAATTTTGCCAACTACCCTACTGAAAGTAGCATGCTTTGCCCTCACTTAGTCACTACCCCATTACTCTGTTTGTCTGCCTGAAATAATTTTGTCTATTTGTTCACGTGTTTACAATTCAGAATATTAGCTCTATGGAAGCAGGGACCTACTTTTAGTTCATTACTTCAAGTCCAGGACAAGAAGAGTGCCAAGAAATATATGTTTGTGGAATGAATTAAATAGTCTACATCATGTCATTCCTGAAGAATACCATTATTGAAATTTTATTGATAAGGGAAACTGGGATATAGAAAAATCGGAGGGATACTTAACTAGCATTAAAAAAACAATGCTTTATTAGTACTCATTAGAATCATGGGATGTTAGAACACCAAAACACAAAAGGGTGTTTGTCTCCTTTAGCTCAGACTCTTTTATTTTACAGATGTGAAAACTAAGACCCTGAGATTCTGGGAGTGGCTCAGTTCTCACAGTTAGTAGCAGAGGGGGGCCAGCCATACACCTCCTGATCTCTACCTCGTGAGTGTTGCTTAATATCTCACCGTGAGTCATGGCTACCACCCAATGGATTGCGCACAGCATTTAATATTAGGATAGCAATTTGCCCTAGATTTGGCAAAACCATGGGAAATGGATTGAACAAATTTTCCTATCATTTCTTAAAGAGGTAGCAAATTAGGATACTTTAAGAACTTTAGAGAACAGCATCTGAACACTTTCCTAAAATTCTGCAAGGTGAATATATAGAGAAAATTGTAACTTTCCTTTCTGCCTATTGCTTTCCGAATGTCAATAGACTACTTTCTTCAGCCTGTGTTAGAATGTCATAAGCAGGATCCACATCTACTCACATAGTCTGTACTGTCAGAGTCACTCAGCACCAAGGAGGATATTCTAGGTGAATTTCCCTTTGAAAGGGCAGTAGAAATAAGACAAATAAAAAAGACAGTTCATCATTACTATGATCTTGATGAAAATGTGAAAATTCATCCTGGCAAATTCAAAAATCTATTACAAACTCATGCATTTTGCATATGTATTCTTTATTTCTTTGCCCTTGTAAGATTTTAAAACCTGGAAGAAGAGGAAAAGTGAGAAAAAAATCGTCTTAAATTTAAAGTTCTTAATTAAACTAATAGGTTTGCATTTTACTCAATGAATATAAGCTTGATTTTTTCTTTTTTATAAAGAAAACAGGTTTGTTAGGAGACAATGAATGTACTTCAGAAGTACTTCAGTGATTTTTATTAACATAGAAATTCGGATTATTCTGGAAACCAGTTTGGTAGTATGTTTCAAGATTTTGAACATATTTACTCCCTTGGCTCAGTAATTGAATTTTTAGTAATTTATCCTGTCTTAAGAATCTAGCCTAGACAGTGGTCTCTCACCATCTTATTCTACACCTCATCATTCACCTCCACAGACCCCCAAAGGGGCTATTGCCCGCACTCTATACTCAAGGTCTTTTCTGATTTCTCATCCAAGTTTACCAGTCTCTAGGATAAGATAAACCAGTCTATGCTAAGGTATGCTTGATCATACAGCTGCTTTTCCAAAGAGCAGTTGCATTCAAATAGGGTAGTCCAGATAGCATATGATTTTTTTCAAAAGGAATTTGTGGGACAGTGTTCATAAAAATAACCACAGGAGATGAGATTGTGCCTTTTGGCCCACCTATGGTGGGGCAGGACCTGGAGGTACTGGGCAAAAAATTAAAAAAAAGAATCTAGCCTAGAGAAAAATCTAAAACTCAGTCATTATTGCAAAAAGATATTCATAACAATACTGCTTATAATAAAAAAAAGTAGGACATTACCTAGTATTCAAATATAGGTATAATTTGTGGCAGGCCCATTTGATATATTTTATGCAACTATTTAACAAATTAAATATTTAAAGGTTTTTAAGTGATAAAGGAACACAAAGCTATATATAGTATATAATCTCAACTATGTTTAAAAAAAACATACAAAACACTGAAAGGAAAGAAGCTAAACTATCAATCGAATTTATCTGTGGTTTTGAATAATAACTTTAATTTTTTTCTTTGTATTTTCACTTTTTCTACTATATGCCTATAATAACAATCAGAAAATCAAGTGACTTCTTTTTTTTTTTTTTTTTTTTTTCTTTTTGCGGTATGCGGGCCTCTCACTGTTGTGGCCTCTCCCGTTGCGGAGCACAGGCTCCGGATGCGCAGGCCCATCGGCCATGGCTCACGGGCCCAGCCGCTCCGCGGCATATGGGATCCTCCCAGACCGGGGCACGAACCCGTATCCCCTGCATCGGCAGGCGGACTCTCAACCACTGCGCCACCAGGGAGGCCCTCAAGTGACTTCTTAGCAAACGAATACAGTGAATGACTGTTTGCAGATGACATGATACTATGCATAGAGAATCCTAAAGATGCCACTAGAAAACTACTAGAGCTAATCAATGAATTGGGTAAAGTTGCAGGATACAAAATTAATGCACAGAAATCTCTTGCATTCCTATACACTAATGATGAAAAATCTGAAAGAGAAATTATGGAGACACTCCCATTTACCACTGCAACAGAACGAATAAAGTACCTAGGAAAAACCCTACCTAGGGAGACAAAAGGCCTCTATGCAGAAAACTATAAGACTCTCATGAAAGAAATTAAAGATGATACCAACAGATGGTGAGATATACCATGTTCTTGGACTGGAAGAAACAATATTGTGAAAATGACTCTACTACCCAAAGCAATATACAGATTCAATGCAATCCCTACCAAATTACCAATGGCATTTTTTTCCGAACTTGAACAAATCATCTTAAAATTCGTAAGGAGACACAAAAGACCCCGAATAGTCAAAGCACTCTTGAGGGAAAAAATGGAGCTAGAGGATTCAGACTCCCTGACTTCAGACTACACTACAAAGCTACAGTAATCAAGACAATATGGTACTGGCACAAAAACAGAAACATAGATCAATGGAACAAGATAGAAAGCCCAGAGATAAACCCACGCACCTTTGGTCAACTAATCTATGACAAAGGAGGCAAGGATATACAATGGAGAAAAGACAGTCTCTTCAATAAGTGGTGCTGGGAATACTGGACAGTTACATGTAAAAGCATGATATTAGAACACTCCCTAACTCCATACACAAAAATAAACTCAAAATGGATTAGAGACCTAAATTTAAGACCAGACACTATAAAACTCTTAGAAGAAAACATAGGACGAACACTTTTTGACATAAATCACAACAAGATCTTTCTTGATCTACCTCCTACAGTAATGGAAATAAAAACAAAAATAAACAAATGGGACCTTATGAAACTTCAAAGCTTTTGCACAGCAAAGGAAACCATAAACAAGATGAAAAGACAACCCTCAGAATGGGAGAAAATATCTGCAAATGAATCAATGGACAAAGGATTAATCTCCAAAATATATAAACAGCTCATGCAGCTCAATATTAAAGAAACAAACAACCCAATCCAAAAATGGGCAGAAGTCCTAAACAGACATTTCTCCATAGAAGACATACTGATGGCCAAGAGGCACATGAAAAGCTGCTCAACATCACTAATTATTAGAGAAATGCAAGTCAAAACTACATTGAGGTATCACTTCACACCAGTTAGAATGGGCATCATCAGAAAATCTACAAACAACAAATGCTGGAGAGGGTGTGGAGCAAAGGGAACCCTCTTGCACTGTTGGTGGGAATGTAAATTGATACAGCCACTATGGAGAACAGTATGGATGTTCCTTAAAAAACTAAAAATAGAATTACTATATGATCCAGCAATCCCACTACTGGGCATATACCCAGAGAAAACCATAATTCAAAAAGACACATGCACCCCAATGTTCATTGCAGCACTATTTACAATAGCCAGGTCTTGGAAGCAACCTAAATGCCCATCAACAGACAAATGGATAAAGAAGTTGTGGTACATATATACAATGGAATATTACTCAGCCATAAAAAGGAACAAAATTGGGTCATTTGTTGAGACGTGGGTGGATCTAAAGACTGTCATACAGAGTGAAGTAAGTCAGAAAGAGAAAAACAAATATCGTATATTAATGCATATATGTGGAACCTAGAAAAATGGTACAGATGAACTGGTTTGCAGGACAGAAATTGTGACACAGATGTGGAGAACAAATGTATGGACACCAAGGGGGTAAAGCCGTGGGGGTGTGGTGGTGGTGGTGTGATGAATTGGGTGATTGGGATTGACATGTGTACACTGATGTGTATAAAATTGATGATTAATAAGGACGTGCTGTATAAAAAATAAGTAAAATAAAATTCAAAAATTCAAAAAACAGAATGCAGTGAATAAAATATTTAAAACTGTAGTTGGAATTAAATAAACTTTTTTACAGAAGAATACATATATCCTTATATAATTTATATATATAATTTTTTTCTTGTCTAAATAGCTCCTCTTAAACAGAAAATCTTTGGCCAGAAATTACGACAAGTTAAAATTGAATAATTAATGTTTATTTGTGTTTAAACTATTTATCTCTTGTGTTGCTTTTGCCATAAAACTGAGTTAGTTGATGGAAGCTGGAACAAGTCATGCATAAAGATTTCATTAGATAAGTTAGAGGATAGACTGCAAAGAGAAATGTTTTTTAGAAAGAGAATCAGGACTTGCTGGAGAATCAGGACTTTGTGGGTTCTTTAGTGTGGTCACGTAAATATCTTTGCCTAATTTACCATTGTTACACCCTTTTGCCCCATAAGAGATTGGTACCTCTTTCAGGACGGTTGTGATATATTCACTTTGTAACAGTAAATTTAAGATGACCAGGAAAAATCAAGAATCAAAACTGGTGAGTGGAGAACTCTATTGTTAATGACTTAAGTATAAACTTAGACCCCCCAAGCAAAGCTCACAGTCCAAAGCAACCCTCGGCCATATTCTCTTTAGGAAGACTGGCAGCAAGATAGTAGGTATGTGGCGGATCACTGTTCATGAAGTAGAGGTAGATAGGAGTCTCTTCATATACTTCTAACCTTTATACTTTTATACTGTGTCATTAAAAAATGACAATATAATGCAGCAGCCAGGAGCATTGGCTTCAGAATCATTGGACCCAATGATCACCAGTTTCTAACATGTAATCTTGAGCAAGCCACCTCTTGATTTTTTAAGTTGTAAAATGAGAAGAGTAATGGTCCAAAAAAGATAAAAAATCATCTTAAGTGTCTGAACCAGAGGGGATTTAATTGATTATGTAGGTGAGGGAGGAGCTGAGAAGCCAAGTGGGGTCACTAAACAACCCACAGGTTAGCGATAGCAGGGAACGTCTATGAACCCTAGTCTGGAGGGCAATCTGTTGCAGATGGTGTTACTGAAGTCCAGGGGTTGAGGTCACCTGGAGGAAGCTGCAATGGTGACACTGGAGGCATGGAGGGGACCTCTTCACTGCTGGCGACTCTGCCTGAGGCACAGAGAGAGGCAAGAAATACCCGGCTTTCCCACCCTCCGCTCCTATAGCCAAACACAACTAGAAGCCAGCACACAGGGAACCTGCATCACCCCTCTGTGATACAGGGCAGAGTGTAGGGCAGAGAAGGGCAAGGAGTAGCCCTAAAACGGGCACAATCCCCTACCTCAGAGAGCGCTTGTGAAGGTTACATGAGGTATGGTGTCTGCAGCATTTAGAACTGCACCTGGCATATATATGCCCAATAAACACTCCCATTATCATCATCCTCAATACCACTGGCAGAGTGATAACATCTCTTTGTGAAGATATTTTACATATTGGATGCCAGGCCGTTATTTCTGGGATAGTTTCCTCTTTTCTGGGCTCTGCCATGGACAGGTTGCTAGTCATTTCAGCATTTTCAGTGTCTGGTCAGGCAGAGGTGTTCCATGTGACTTCCTCAGTCTCCTGTTCTAATCTGCCCTGTGCTGATTTCAGGCATTGTGAGCAAACCTTACTCACAGACAACCAGACCTGAGCCATGGTCTGTTCCAAAGGATCTGAGCCATTCTGAGAACATGCTAAGTATTCATAATAACCCTATGGAGAGATCCTTGCAAATTAACTTTAAAAATTAATGATTTTGTCATATTCTATCTAATCCCTTTGGCTTGAGTTTAGCTGTATCCTGAAAAACTGAAAGAAGACATCTTTATTATTTCCTTTTGGTGTTTGCCGTAACTTGACTTTAAAATTAATGAGTTTAAGGGAGTCAGTAGTTTGACAAGATGCCTTAACAGGCCCACCAGGAAGAATCATAGCTGCTTCCTTGAAGCATAGATACAAAATTTTAGAAAATCCATCTGGATAAATCTCGAGGCTTAGTCAAAGTGCCCTCTTGAGTTGCTTTCTGTTTGAAAACACACTGTTTATTGTAGCACTTTGCTAAGTCCTGGGAATTTCTCTCCTGAGAGATTTTTAACAGTATGAAAAATAGTGGCTTTTCTAGGTTTTAAAGTATTGTTAGGCTTTTTCTCATTGGCTTTCCAATTATACTAATTCTCAGAAAGAACATTTATTTATCTCAAGGAGTTAAGGGTTGTCTGGTTTTCTCCAGTGCTCTATCCTTCATGTTTAAGACTAGGTCTCAAATAAGTGATAATAAAGTATAATGACAGCTACCAGTTTTTGAGTACTTTCTCCATGTCACTTATTGCTCACTTTGGGCTCATTCTGTCATTTTAATGTGGTGTTAAGACTTAAAACTTCCTCATGAGACAGATGTCTCTTTTAAAGATTGAGAAACTGAGGCTTAGAAATTACAAATCTTCCCCAAATTCACACTGCCACGCTGCCAGATTCACACTCTTAATCACTATGTGGTAACGTTAGCACATTAATGTGAATGTGAAACAATAAAGCAGAAATAGACAGGGAAAAGAGTTAATGCAAAACACAATGCTTGAGGACCTCAAAATTATGGATTACTAAAATGCCAAAGCAGGAAATGAGCTTAAAGAACAGCTAGTTTAGCTTCCCCTTTTTATCACTAAGAAATCTAATCTCCAGCAAAAGAAAGGAGCCTTTTGATAATGAGGAAGACTGACCCCCAAATATCAAGTCTCACATATTTCCTCTGTCTTCCAGGAACACAGAGTTATGACCATAACCCACGCTGTTTACAAGCAGAGATGAACCTGACACTCATCCTTTACTGTGTTCCAAAGAAGCCAACATCTTCTTATGGGTTGAAAATGTATTGATTGCATTTGCTTTGTTTGCTAGGCTCAGGAAAACAGGTATCTAAGGGAGAAGTTAAGACATGTGGGATCCACAAGTGGCCGCCTGTTGCTCTTCTCTGCTTCTAAATTCACACTGATCAAACGTTGATGTGAGGTAAAAGGCTGATCTGTGTTTGGTTGGAGAGTTATCTGCATACCATATACATATACATACCATATACATACCATATATTCCCTGCATTTTTCAAGCTGGTGCCTAGTTCTGAGTTGCACGCGTCTTCAACTGGTGCTACCCTTTTTTAGCTTAGCTTTGACCTTGGCTCTCTTCACTTTCTTTAAAAGAGACAGTGCTCTTTTAGAGGCAAGGCAATTGCAGCTTACTGATTTTGCTTGGTAAATGCTCTGTGTATGTGATTCTTCTCTCCATTTTAAGTATTAACACGGTGGCAAGGATGGAAGGTGCTGTGTTTCGCGTCTTTAAATGTCCTTGACTTTTGGTCCTCCTAAGGATCTTTCAGGAATTGTAACCGTGATGCCCATATTTGAGTCACAACACCCAGGGAGTGGTGGTGGGTTACTGACGGAGGTGAGGCAGAGGGTGGAAGAAGTGTGTGTGTGATGAGAACCCTGAACCTGGAGGAAGTCACAGCGACAGGAGCTCTTCCTTCCTTTTCCAGCTCCCCCTCGGGCACAGAACGTCCTTCAGAATCCAGCTGTAGTCACTTCCGGGAAAGTGAATGCCCACGGTCACTGTGGTGCGGATGGAAAGCAGAGGGCAACAGGAGGGGCCCTGTGCTAGAGACAGGAGGCCTGGATGCACACCCAGCTCTGGAATATGCCCTGGGTAGACCACCTGACTACTTTAAGCCCAGTTTACTCTCCTGTAATACGATAGGAATTCAATGATCTTCGTGGCTCTAGAATTTTATTTTTAGTGTTCTTTAAAGCATGATCATAAGTTCAGCAGAAAAAAAAGAGTCATTTCCATTCAGAAAAGTTTCAAGATGTTGCTCTGACTCACTAGTTGGTCAATCATAATGAAATGGGAGCCCGATTTCCCCTCAGTTTTGCATTTCTTTCGACCAGCCTGGTGCTTTCTGGTGTACTTGTGAGGATAAAACAGCTCTGTAGAGTACTCTCACATTTACTTACTAATTGGCTGATAAAAGTAGTACAGGATTAAAAACTCATGGAAGTCCATAATACTGGAAAAAATTCTTTCTATTATATACAGAAGAACAAAGGATGGGGTTTGTGTGTTTATACCCCTTTCTCAGGACAAATCCTTGTCCATATTATTATCATTTGTTTTTGTACATAATTGGGTGTTCCAACTCTTCTCTGAACTTGGTAACTTTTCATTATACTTCTTATCTGGAATGATCAGAAAACCCCACTTAAATAGTCACCTTCATCTGCAGACTTTATTTGGTCAGAGCCTGAACTTGGCTACAAATGAGGCTATCTTTGAGATGCTTGTTTGCTTTTTTTTTCTTTTAAATGATGTAACCACTCAATGAAAGCACATAATGGGTCTGTGTTCTGTTCTCTTCCTCCCCAATAACTCGGTCAGGAAATAAGGCTATTACGATTTCCTGGAGAGGTGGGAGGATTAAAGCTTCCCTATAAGCAGGGATTCCCTGAGCATAGCACTGTCTGGCTTTCTTCAGAGAGCTCACTGGCAGCCTCAGTGATGCTCGGTGCCAGCTCTTAGCCCGTTCCAAAGCCACTGGCACATTGATATAATCTTTGGTGGTTTGGGCTGGTTTATTATCTGTTTTACTGAGGTTTAGTTCAAGGCCTTTAGGGCAGGGATCTCCTGTGAGCTGAAATAAAAAGGTCTGATTTGGAAGAGATTCGATCCTGCCAAGTGGAAGTGGCACATTTCCAAGCACACATGCTGAGTTGTCTCGGAACACATCCACGCAGAACACAGACGTGCAATAGGCAGCTCACTGTGGAGGGCCTGTGCTCAGCACAAGCGGGGACTGAAAGACAGATGACTACCGTGAAATACCAAACTTCAAAAAGCACCTACCAAGTTAGAAAGAAATAAGCCAAAGACACACAAAGACTATTATTCAGTCTAAATGTGACATCCTATATGTGAGATGGTACAAGACCCACAGAACTGGAGAAGAGATTTTTTTCCCAGATGGAGGAATCAGGGTTAGAAATATCAGATAAACCAAATTAGAGAGGTCTTGGATACTAACGATGCTAAGGAGAGTAGACTTACTTTGACAGGTGTCCTTTTTTTGACTGCCCAGATTCAACCTCCTTCCAAGTTTGGGCAGTTGTCTGTAATGTACAACCTTGGAGGAAGGCTGTTCTTACCTCTCTCTGCCTCTGACAACAAGATGCTGGGTATAGTCATGTGACCCCAGCTCGACCAGTCAGGTTCTCCGGCTGGGACTGCCTCTGGAGCAAGTGGGTCAATGTCAGGGGACTATTAGAATTGATTCACTGTGTCTGTGGGGATGTCCATTGGTTTTCAGTGGCAGCAGTAGCAGTATCCTAGTCATTATTTCTGCTACAGGATGGTTCTTGTGATTCTTACTTCTTGGCATACAAAGTGCCCTGGGTTTTTTGTGTGTGCCTATTTTCTATATTTGGTGCTTTAGCCTCTCACTGATTCTGTGAACCAGAATATCCTTCCAGCAAACTTGCTTTGTCTGCTTCAGTGAGCCAGTCCATTTCTGTTACAATAAGCAAGAATTCTGACAGCACCTGAATGACAAGGGCTTTCATCATTTGTACTGACCCACCTGTTCAGCTTACCTCCTCCTTCTTTTCCCTGGACACTTGCTCTCCTATATCTAATTGTGTAACTCCCAACTTTGAAGGCTGAACTCGAGCATTTTGAGCTTTTCCTGAGTTATTAAAGAGAGTTTTGTGCTTGCTGTTCCTCCATTTAGTGCATCTTGTAATGATCTGTTATACATTTTTTACACTGTATGTCTTTTTTCAAAAAAATTCATGTCTCTTTGGTCACTAGATAGTGAGTGATTTTTTTCGTAGGGACTCTATTCTCATTTTTGTACTCTCAGAGCCTGGTACAGATCTAGTTAGTATTAGATGCTTGTCACATGAATGAACAAATCTGTTTGCAGAGAGGGATGGGATGTTGGAATTGTGGATTTAAAAAGACTTAAAAATTGGAATAACTGTTGTATGACATTTACTCTGCTGATACCTAAGGTGGAATAAAATGACATATAAAATGTGTGTGAGGTCCATCTGAGATTGAGTAGCATACATTTGCTTTCTACTTTTTAAAGTCAGGTTTATTTAGCTGTTATTTACTTCACTCTTTTTATTATATAATCCTATAAATTTGGACAAATGCAGTCATGTTAACACAACCAGAATCAAGATATTAAAACTGTTTGACCACCCCCCAAATTCCCTGTGCCCCTTTGTAGCTAACATTTTCTTCCCATTCACGGCTCCATCTATGAATTTATATTTTAAGCAGTTAGTACAGTTCCACAACTTTCCAGAACAAGGTTTTATTCCCTTGGAAGGAGAAAATAATTGGATAGTAGATCATTACCCAGGTATAGAGTTACCAGAATTAGCAAATTAAAATAGCACCTACTTATACTAAAAATTGTTCTTTTTTATATGAAGTTCTAATTTCACTGGGCATTCTGTATTTTATCTAGAAACCCTCTCTTGGATGGATATGGCCGCTGTGGGAACTGTTAAAGTTGAGGTTAAGGGTGAAATTAGCAGACAGAGGAGAAAATAAAGGGAGGGATAATGGAAGGAAAAAAGGTCATGGTTCATCAACAACATCAACCCACCATAAGAGACTTCAGGTCAACCCAAAAGGTGATGAGAGAATGAGATGTACTTACTTGTATATGAATGATATATGCAAGACTGCTTTGGAAACCAAGGATCTTGGTGTTCCAGTTTGTAAACCAATGTAAGATTTTATCAAGGCAGCTTGACAAGATGTGCTGTGGAGGAGTACAATTCAGGAAGCCATTACGCTCTCTGAAATAGGTGAACTATGTTCTCTGGAAAGGGAAAAGTATATGTGATAGTTCTTTAAGAAAATAAACTCTTCCTGAGCTATCAAAGGGAGTTTAGTGCTTGCTATTTCTCAGGATGACTATGTCACAAAAACATAGTAAAATATTCTCATGATTCAAGTTGATAATAATTAAAATGACTAGTCTCTGTTTATGTTTCCATTATTGGAACAGGAGGGCTTGCAAACAAAGACAAAGAAAGATGTTTTCAAGTAGGTTCTTCTTACTCTACATTGAAGAATAAACTATTTTAAAAGACTTTTGGCAAGTCCATTGTTTATACTACCAATGAGTCTTACCTTTCTGTTTTAAAGCAAGTTGGCAGGACAGTTACTTGGAAACAAGTTGTTGGTGTTTGGTCTGAGTGGTAGCACCTCGTGTCTGTACTTCTTCTTCATTCTTTTCCCTGCTCTCAACGCTAAGCTGTCCTGCATGGCCACCGCCAACCTCAGAGCCCTGCCTGAGTGCCTATACTGCTAAACTGGCTGATGCTAAATGGGTAATAGTTGAAAATGATTTAATGTGGTAATGCTATTAGTTAATGATCTACAAATAGCATCTTTGTCTCCTGGGTTTAAAGAAGATGGGAATTATGAGGGGCATAAAAAAGAGGTGATTTGGGATAGGAATCTTTGATTTCTCATTGCATAAATGTGACTATCTCTTCTACTCCTGCTCACAGAACAGGCTAGAAGGCTGGGACCAGAACTGTCCTTGGAGGTCATCTTCTTTAGTGGTTTTCAAACTTTTATTTGGTTGTAAGTGGAATCTATTTTTAAAGTTATATGAACTGTACAAATATAAAGTAGGCAGAAGCAGAATTGCCCCGATAGAAATGGGTATGGGGTCCACAGTTCCATTAATTCCTCCTTTTCCCTCTCTGCTTATTTGAGAAGTGTCAGAATCACTAAGGACTGAAGCAGGGAAAGTCACACACGTGTTTGCAAGAGACCTAGGTCCCTCTTCTTCAGAGTTCTTTACATCACGCCCCCCCCCCCCATTTGGTTCAGCAGTTCTCTCTGGGGCAGTGACATGGGCACACTGGGCATGTGCCTCCTAAACAGGAATCCGCATGGGACAGAGATCAGGACTCCACAAATAGGGACCAAGAGGATATGTCTTGTGTAAGCTGGGTGGCAGGGCTTGGCATAGAGTCAGGGCAGGAGATGACTCAGAAATCTTGATGCTGAAAGACATTGCCCTGTGGCTGTTGACATACTTGTAATAAACATTGCCTAATGTCTGTAATGTGATGTACAATAACTATCTTATCCACCCACCCACAACCTGAGAAGATGAGTGAGTTGATGTTATTAGCTTGTAAAACTGGAAGATGATAACTATTAGGTGGGTCCACTAGGAGCTGGGCAAGGGAAGGTTGTTATCAGGTTAGAAGAAGTTATGCATAGGGCACTATTATTAGTCAACTGCGATTGGATATGAGATATCAGAATTTGCCTTTTCATGATGGATACAGGATATGTTTATATATAACCAAGTCTTCAGGAAGATAAAATTGGCAAGACGTTTAGACAACAGAAAAATTCAAAGTGATCTTGCCACTAGATCATACTTGGGGAAGAAAAAGCACATAGACAAATTCTTATTGGGAAGGAATGACTGCATATAGTTATGGCAGCAAAGGCTGTGTGTTGGTTGATGATATAAGTGTGAGTCAGTGACGCAATACCATTGATGGGACAGGAAGGGCAACATAGAAAAGTCAGGAGAGAAGTTTATCTGGCCTTGATATTGGCCCATTCTGTATTTCCACATGTTCTCTCTTTTCTCTCCTACCCTTCCTTCTTATCTTCTCCATCATAAGTTATTGGTTCTAGCTCGACAAGTCATATCGTGTTCTTGCCTACTTCAGTTTCTTTGATAGAAAAGCTCTTCACCTTCACTCTCTTTATAACAGAGGTTCTTTACCTGGAGGGTGAAGATAAAATTCAGGACATCAATGAAACTAAATGGGTAAAATTATATCATTATTGTTGTCAATATGTTACTGAAATTTAACCTTTTCTTCAATTACCAATATAGACCATAAACCTCAGGAGCATTAGCAGTACCCTGTCTGTGGCTTCATTCACAGAAATCAGAGTATTCTCATGTCATATTATAGTTACAGATATCTATATAATTTGTGCTCATCATTATGGTGAAATTCTGGTAGTTTATTTGGCCAGCTGCTAGATCTTATAATTTAATGTGTTAATAAAGAAGCATATATATTATTATTTCACAAATTAAAAAAAGTATTTTAAATATATAGTCAGTTCTGCTGTACTGCAACATGCATGTTCTTAAAAATCACCCTGGGGCTTCCCTGGTGGTGCAGTGGTTGAGAGTCCACCTGCCGATGCAGGGGACACAGGTTTGTGCCCCGGTCCGGGAAGATCCCACATGCCACGGAGCGGCTAGGCCCGTGAGCCATAGCCGCTGAGCCTGCGCGTCCGGAGCCTGTGCTCCGCAACGGGAGAGGCCACAACAGTGAGAGGCCCACATACCGGAAAAAAAAAAAAAAAATCACCCTGCCATGCAGAGTCACACCATAAAAACCATAGAGTTCATGGGAAATGTGGGGTTCGGGGCATAACACTCAAAAATCTTATCACAATTACAGTTTAAAGAAATATAGGAACCTAATAAAAATGGTAGCCCAGTCATACACAGTTATGTTTAAGAAATATGGTACCTCACCTTGAAAAAGACGTGTGTGTGCTTTTAGAAGTAGATGAGGCTTGTGTGTTACTGTGAAGTGGGGTTAATTAAACTCAATGGAAAGTTGTCACACCAGGTGTGGATGGGTGCAGCTGACAACTCTCTTGGTGCATTGAGGAAGCTGATGGAAGTTCGGGGCAGGCGAGTCTGGGTTTTGTGTACTCCTCTGTCATTAGGTTTGGTGGGTACCAATTTTGCATTCGCCTAGTATTTCCTGTGGAGGAAATGGTGCATAAGCAAACATGAATCTGTGTTATGCCCAGACTGTTCCCTAATGTATCAATTGCACTGGAACAAACTCATGTTCTCCAAACAGCAGTATAGCAAAAATGGCGATCATTGATTTCTTCTGTGATCCAACTATTTTATTTCAAATATTTTGAAATACGGTGAGGTCTTAGATTCCAGGCTTGCAAAGGGTCCATTGCACATAAAATGTCAGGAACCCCTGCTCCAACAGACCATTTTCCTTCACCCAGCTCAAAGACCTGTAACTCCTCTACGGAGCCCCTTCCATCCCCTGTATCGCTCCCCCCTCCCCCTCCCCCCTCCCCCATCTATTGTATAATCATTTCTATCTCCTTAGTGAGTGCTTACTGGCACTATTTAAACCACAGAGAACTTAATTACAGTCTGTTTCATATTGTTATTTTGTGTCCTTTCCCTCCATAACTGTATTTTAATCTTCTTAAAGGTAGAGACCATATGCTTTCTGTTCTTTTCATTCATTTTAGTGTTTTAGAAATTTATTGTGTAAGTTTTCATTGAATGAATTACCAAAATAACATTATTCAGCCTAGGAAAGTAAAGGAAAGCAGAAACTGTAATAATTAGTGGTTCAGTATTGTTAATTGTTAATGAGAGCAGCATGGGGGTGGGCAGAACACCCTTGTCTTCTAAGCACTCAGGAGAGAAGCAAACAGATGAAAGGACAGTGTTTATTGTGCTAAGAATACACTGTATAAGGCATTCCTGGCAAGAATTCTAACTACTTAGAGGTGCTCCTGGGAGAGACTGTGGGGCTCTTGCCCTGAAATCCTTTTCATCTAGAGTAGGATCTCCTTTGTTTGGTTGAAAACTCTGCCACGTTTAAAGGTAGCAGAGATAGGGTAGATGCTTTTGGCATTTTAGGTCTTTAAATAATACTTTGCTGAAGCCCCACATTACTAAGTCAGCCGCAGGGTTGGAACCCATATTTGGAACTTTCTGAGCCTCCACGTAGGCTTGTTCAGTGTCCTTATGTTAGGGTGACAAGGTTTGGAGCTAAAACTAAGAAGGAAACCAACACTGCAGCAGAAGCCTCTTCCAGACCCACTGTGCTAGTTTTGAACCAAGGCATTTTCTGTCCGCAGCCATATGCAGTGTGAACGGGCCACAGATGTACGCCAAATGAGTGGGTGAAATAACGTTTGGTGGGAAATGATGACAGTTTTATGGCATTAGTCCTTGGAGCCCCAGGTGCACTTATTCATCCTTCATGTATTTTAAGCTTTCAGCCTTGGGGTTATTTCAGCAGGTTAGCATTTGTATTTTCAAGATGAGCCCTGCAGTGAATCAGCGAGGAGAACGAGTCATCCATGGAACTGGGAGAGAAGAGAGATTCCTTATTGAGAGATCAATGCGATTGCGATGATGCAACCAAGGAGACAGTCACAGCTTTCTGTCTTCCCATTTGAGCATCCAGTTCGCTGACCTTACTGCCCTGGTCTGGCGCCAACCTTGGCTTGGGCAGATTGCACCGTGCTTTGTATACACCCTTAGAACATCAGGACCCTGTACGTAGTGTACCCTGACACAGACCATGAGTTATCATTTCTGAGCTCATAGTATCCCGCCCCCTGACTTTTGTGTTGGGGATTTTTACTCTTCTCTTTCTGACTAGTTAATGAATCATATGTCTCCTTGACAGAGTGAGGATCCTTTTGTTTAAGTGAGTCAGGGCTATATCTATATACAGCCACTGAATTGGCTGTTTAAAAATTTGCTGTTGTTATTAATTTGAATAAATATATTTTGGACAATTATTTGGCTATAAAGAGCCTTTGGATGATATCCATTTTTTCTTGTAATTTTCCTGGTATTATTTCTCAGACTTAGCCTTAGGTTTCTAAAACTTTTCCCACTTTTAAAATTATACAAAATATTATACAAAGTTGTTATGCAAAGTATGAGTAGCAGTAGCTGAAATATTTATTTAAGTCCACACACTGACTAACAGCAATCATAGCGAACACAGTTTAGGTAAGATTGCATTTTTTTTTTTTTTTTTTTTTTTGCGGTACGCGGGCCTGTCACTGTTGTGGCCTCTCCCGTTCCAGACGCGCAGGCTCAGCAGCCATGGCTCATGGGCGCAGCCGCTCTGCACATGTGGGATCTTCCTGGATGGGGCACGAACCCATGTCCCCTGCATCGGCAGGCGGACTCTCAACCGCTGCGCCACCAGGGAAGCCCTGCATTTTTTTTAATCCAAAGAATATTATGGGATATACAGAACAATGAGCAAGCATGTCAAGACCTTGGACTTGTTAGAGATTCAGAGTGAGTTTCAAACAAGAAAAGGAAAGAAAACAAGCAGCATTCCTATAAAATAGCTATAGGAGTAAGGTCGCTCAGGGAGGAAGATTGTTTTAAAAACATGACTGGTGAAATAGTCTGGTGGAAAGACCGTCTCTTGAAAATTCTTTTATTCCTGTAGCATTTATTTCCAAATTGTACTGGGCTTAGACTTGAGCAAGAGAGTCCCCTGCCTGACCCAGCTTGTTAGAGGACTCCTTTTCTGATCACACCGTTCCCCACTGAGTAAAGATTCTGCTGGGCCAAGGAATCATGTCCTTTTGTCTTATAGACCATGGTCAGGGCATCTGAATGCTGGCATTTCCTGCTCAAATGGCCCTAAGCTAAGACCCATGTCTGTCCTTCAGAGGGCAGGTTGAATTTCATACAAGGGTTGGCCAAAAGCAGCTGTTTGCAGGGGCAGGGAATGTGAATGGCTGTCAAACCACAGTGTCCATACATGTGCTTGTAAATCCCAGTGAAGAAACAAGTTGGTGCAGAGAGAAGCAAGACAGGCTAGAGCCTGGGGGATGAGGGGGTCAAGCTCTTGCTGAACCACTACCTTCTCGTGCAGAACCTTCCCTAGGTGCTTTGTACACACTATCTCATTCAATGCTGCAGAACACTTCAGGGTAATGTTTTATCCTCACATTATGGGTATGAGGTTGTGGGGAGTTAAGGGACCAACCCAAGGCCACTGAATTAGTAAGAAGTTGAACCAGCATTTAAACCTCCTGTGATCAGGTTCCAAAGTACATGTTTGTTTCCACTTTGTTAGGTTGCCTGTTAACAACACCTTTGCTTTTATACTTTCTTCATTCTTCC
This sequence comes from Mesoplodon bidens, assembly GCF_964165515.1. NCBI lineage: Eukaryota > Metazoa > Chordata > Mammalia > Artiodactyla > Ziphiidae > Mesoplodon > Mesoplodon bidens. Next base: position 48,606,170 of record NC_138160.1, on the reverse strand, counting down.
CAGACCTTGGCACATAATGATATGCAATAAATGTTTGTTGAGTAACTAAGATAGTAGAACAAAATATTCGTTCACCTTTACTATTAATGGGATACAGAGTATAATTATGGTGTAGATGAGAAATTCCAGGTAAAATGTGCTGAAGGAGACATTTCACTCCTGATCTATCTCTGCTGTTAACTGTGTTGACCTTACCTAGATGCTGTGGCTGTACTGAGCTTAATGGGCTTGCTCACCTTTCTACTAGCCGGCTCAGTAAATTGCTGCAAAATTTCTGGCTAGCATGGACTCAAACGGCCAGAAAGAACTTTTATTCAGAGAAAATAGTAACACCATGTATGTTGTAGTCCTTTTCTTTCTTTCCTTACAATGACACAAAACTCTGGGTGTTAGGTGATGCAAGAGAGGTTGTCAGAATGCCTGCCCCTCAGACATCCATTGGTGTGGTCCCTCTGTTGGTAGATCCCCTTTCTTGGCTTTCCTGTGCTGTGGTTATTCCCCGGCACAGCTGCTTCTGCTGCTACCTCCTGGAACATTCAGCTGTGCTGGCCCTCGGCTTTGTCTTTTCTTGTGCTCCCTTCCCACTTCTCTGAGATGCCAAGACCATTCTCTGCTATTGGCAGAAAGCCCTGGAACACTTTCCTAACTCCTGCTCTGGACTAGTTTTGGTATTTTCCCCATTTGTTCCCATCTGCACACTTAATTATTTTGGCTGATTTATCTGTATGCCTTGCTAGACTATAGCCCCATTTGAGGGCAGGTTTTGCATCTCTTATTTATCATTGACTTGCCACATCTAACACAATACTAGGCACATGGAAAGTACTGAATACATTTTTGTAGAATGACTGAACTGCCATCATAATTGAGTCATTACATATTTTTTCAAAGAAGTTCTAGCATTAGGTATCAGATCAAGGATTTCTTTCATAGAAAGCTTATAGTCTCCTCTAGAGCATAATTGCACCTACTCGCTTGGAAGACTCATCTCGAGTGTGGTCACCAGGTACCCCCAAAGTGACACGCTACTTCTAGGACCCTCCCTTTTCTCTCAAGAGACAGCCAAACTAACTCTTCTCAGAAAGAGTGATTAAAACCTCATCAAACCTCAGAAAAGTTCTATTTACTTATCCAGGTGCTGACAACAGAATCCCCATTGTATCCCCTCCTGACTCCATTTATTCAGTCACTGTGAAGAGGGTTAAATTGCCCATGTCTCTCAGTGACCAGGGCTAGATAGCCTGCTGAGTGAACTGTTTTCTAAAACCATAACTCTGAATCCTAACACTCACTCGGCAGGATTTAACTTTTGTGTGATAAAGCTAGTGACCATTGCTTGAGTTTGGAGAAAGGATTCTTTCATCATGATGCTCATAATCATCATTATTATTTTTTTTTTTTTCTTTCTTTTTTTTTGCGGTATGCGGGCCTCTCACTGTTGTGGCCTCTCCCGTTGCGGAGCACAGGCTCCGGATGCGCAGGCCCAGCGGCCATGGCTCACGGGCCCAGCCGCTCCGCGGCATATGGGATCCTCCCAGACCGGGGCACGAACCCGTATCCCCTGCATCGGCAGGCGGACTCTCAACCACTGCGCCACCAGGGAGGCCCAATCATCATTATTTTAACTTTTGCTTTCATATTTTTAAAAATTGTATTTATATAAACTATTCTATTATGTTTGACAGGAATATAGAAAAATATGGAAATCATGTGTTCAATATGATGAATTTTCATATAGTGACCACATCCATGTAGCTTCCAACCACATTATGAGCACCCCAGAGATCTCCCTCAAACTTCCTTCCATTTCTATCCCCCAAATGGTAATGTTGTCTGACCAATTTTTTAATTTTTTTAATTTTTATTTTATTTTATTTTTTTACACAGGTATGCAATAGATTGAAACACATAAAAACTGAAAACTGTTCAAATATTTTTCTTAAAATCACAAGCAATTAAATGGTGAAGTACAAACTGGGGAATACTCCAAATATAGCAGATGAATATATATTACCCTTACACTATTTTTTTCACACACACACATGTATTTTGTTTTTACAAGAGATAAATAAACTGACACCAAGCATTGTAAATGGATGACCACAACAAAAGCAACAATGATTGCAATTACCAAACATGAAACACACTCATACTGTGTCATAATATTGACATTCAGTCCAGTAATCCTCCACTGTAACAGCTCCTTTACTTTGCAGTGAAAATTGATTTGTATATGTTTTACCTCTGAGTCCTTGTGGGATTTTTTTTTAATTCAAACAGAAAGTCACAAAAATTATAATCATCCTCATCAGTTCACTCAATCCCATGTAATTAATTTTTTTTCATCTTGATCTTTTGTTAGCACTTTTATGAATTCATCAGTTTTCCATTAGAGCTCTGAAAATGCTTATTCATTCAGTTCAGCAGTATAGTCAGTTACCAGAAACCTGTACTTGTCAGTCTTTTCCATGAATTCCTTGAAGATGAAACCCTTTTATAGGAACATTTTTGCAAAAACATCAGAGTACCCAGAACTGTCTGTAAATGACAAAAGACTTAAAAATGACCACGGTTAAAGATTTGATGAAAGTTCATAATAATACAATTGACAAGGAAATTTAGTTATTTCTGAAATATACATTTTAAAGTAATAACTAGAATTATGACTTATAACATTATACCAGAACATATAAGATTTTTAGAAGTTTCATGTAATGTCTGAAACATTTATATTAACATATTTCCATACAAATAACCCAAAGAAAGTTTAGTATTAGTTGTTTTTTTGTTTGTTTGTTTTTTATACTACAGGTTCTTATTAGTCATCAATTTCATACACATCAGTGTATACATGTCAATCCCAATCGCCCAATTCAGCATACCACCATCCCCATCCCACCACGGTTTTCCCCCCTTGGTGTCCATACGTTTGTTCTCTACAACTGTGTCTCAATTTCTGCCCTGCAAACTGGTTCATCTGTACCATTTTTCTAGGTTTCACATACATGTGTTAATATATGATATTTCTTTTTCTCTTTCTGACATACTTCACTCTGTATGACAGTCTCTAGATCCGTCCACGTCTCAACAAATGACCCAATTTCATTCCTTTCTATGGCTGAGTAATATTCTGTTGTATATATGTACCACAACTTCTTTATCCATTTGTCTGTTGATGGGCATTTAGGTTGCTTTACAATAGCCAGGACCTGGCTATTGTAAATAGTGCTGCAATGAACATTGGGGTGCATGTGTCTTTTTGAATTATGGTTTTCTCTGGGTATATGCCCAGTAGTGGGATTGCTGGATCATATGGTAATTCTATTTTTAGCTTTTTAAGCCACCTCCATACTGTTCTCCATAGTGGCTGTATCAATTTACATTCCCACCAACAGTGCAAGAGGGTTCCCTTTTCTCCGCACCCTCTCCAGCATTTGTTGTTTGTAGATTTTCTGATGATGCCCATTCTAACTGGTGTGAGGTGATATCTCATTGTAGTTTTGAGTTGCATTCCTCTAATAATTATTAATGTTGAGCAGCTTTTCATGTGCTTCTTGGTCATCAGTATGTCTTCTTTGGAGAAATGTCTGTTTAGGACTTCTGCCCATTTTTGGATTGGGTTGTTTGTTTCTTTAATATTGAGCTGCATGGGCTGTTTATATATTTTGGAGATTAATCCTTTGTCCATTGATTCGTTTGCAAATATTTTCTCCCATTCTGAGGGTTGTCTTTTTGTCTTGTTTATGATTTCCTTTGCTGTGCAAAAGCTTTGAAGTTTCATAAGGTCCCATTTGTTTATTTTTGTTTTTATTTCCATCACTGTAGGAGGCAGATCAGAAAAGATATTGCTGTGATTTATGTCAAAGAGTGTTCTTCCTATGTTTTCCTCTAAGAGTTTTATACTGCCCGGTCTTAAATTTACGTCTCTAATCCATTTTGAGTTTATTTTTGTGTATGGTGTTAGGGAGTGTTCTAATTTCATTCTTTTACATGTAGCTGTCCAGTTTTCCCAGCACCACTTATTGAAGAGACTGTCTTTTCTCCATTGTATATCCTTGCCTCCTTTGTCATAGATTAGTTGACCGAAGGTGTGTGGCTTTATCTCTGGGGTTTCTATCTTGTTCCATTGATCTATGTTTCTGTTTTTGTGCCAGTACCATATTGCCTTGATTACTGTAGCTTTGTAGTGTAGTCTGAAGTCAGGGAGTCTGATTCTTCCAGCTCCGTTTTTTCCCTCAAGAGTGCTTTGACTATTTGGGGTCTTTTGTGTCTCCATACAAATTTTAAGATGATTTGTTCTAGTTCTGTAAAAAATGCCATTGGTAATTTGAAAGGGATTGCATTGAATCTGTATATTGCTTTGGGAAATAGAGTCATTTTCACAATATTGTTTCTTCCAGTCCAAGAACATGGTATATCTCTCCATCTGTTGGTATCATCTTTAATTTCTTTCATTGGTGTCTTATAGTTTTCTGCATAGAGGCCTTTTGTCTCCCTAGGTAGGTTTATTCCTAGGTATTTTATTCGTTTTTTTTGCAGGGGTAAATGGGAGTGTCTCCATAATTTCTCTTTCAGATTTTTCATCATTAGTGTATAGGAATGCAAGGATTTCTGTGCATTAATTTTGTATCCTGCAACTTTACCCGATTCATTGATTAGCTCTAGTAGTTTTCTGGTGGCATTTTTAGGATTTTCTATGTATAGTATCATGTCATCTTCAAAGAGTGACAGTTTTACTTCTTCTTTTCCAATTTGTATTCCTTTTATTTCTTTTTCTTCTCTGATTGCCGTGGCTAGGACTTCCAAAAGTATGTTGAATAATAGTGGTGAGAATGGACATACTTGTTTTGTTCCTGATCTTAGAGGAAATTTTTTCAGTTTTTCACCATTGAGAATGATGTTTGCTGTGGGTTTGTTGTATATTGCCTTTAATTTGTTGAGGTAGGTTCCCTCTGTGCCCAGTCTCTGGAGAGTTTTTGTCATAAATGGGTGTTGAATTTTGTCAAAAGCTTTTTCTGCATCTATTGAGATGATCATATAGTTTTTATTCTTCAGTTTGTTAATATGGTGTGTCACATTGATTGATTTGCGTATATTGAAGAATCCGTACATCCCTGGGATAAATCCCACTTGATCATGGTGTATGATCCTTTTAATGTGTTGTTGGATTCTGTTTACTAGTATTTTGTTGAGGATTTTTGCATCTATATTCATGAGTGATACTGGTCTGTAATTTTCTTTTTTTGTAGTATGTTTGCCTGGTTTTGGTATCAGGGTGATGGTGGCCTCATAGAATGAGTTTGGGAGTGTTCCTTCCTCTGCAATTTTCTGGAAGAGTTTGAGAAGGATGGGTGTTATCTCTTCTCTAAATGTTTGATAGAATTCACCTGTGAAGCCATGTCATCCTGGACTTTTGTTTGTTGGAAGATTTTTAATCACAGTTTCAATTTCATTACTTGTGATTGGTCTGTTCATACTTTCCCTTTCTTCCTGGTTCAGTCTTGGAAGGTTATACCTTTGTAAGAATTTGTCCATTTCTTCCAGGCTGCCCATTTTATTGGCATAGAGTTGCCTGTAGTACTCTTAGGATGCTTTGTATTTCTGCGTTGTCTGCTGTAACTTCTCCTTTTTCATTTCTAATTTTATTGATTTGACTCCTCTCCCTCTTTTTCTTGATGAGTCTGGCTAATGATTTATCAATTTTGTTTATCTTCTCAAAGAACCACCTTTTAGTTTTATTGATCTTTGTTGTTGTTTTCTTTGTTTCTGTTTCATTTATTTCTGCTCTGATCTTTATGATTTCTTTCCCTCTGCTAACTTCGGGTTTTCTTTGTTCTTCTTTCTCTAGTTCCTTCAGGTGTAAGGTTAGATTGTTTATTTGAGAGTTTTCTTTTTTCTTGAGGTAGGGTTGTATAGCTATAAACTTCCCTCTTAGAACTGCTTTTGCTTCATCCCATAGGTTTTGGATCATTGTGTTTTCATTGTCATTTGTCTCTAGGTATTTTTTGATTTCCTTTCTGATTTTTTCAGTGATCTCTTGGTTATTTAGTAACGTATTGTTTAGCCTCCATGTGTTTGTGTTTTTTACATTTTTTTCTCTGTAATTCATTTCTAATCTCATAGCGTTGTGGTCAGAAAAGATGCTTGATATGATTTCAATTTTCTTAAATTTACTGAGGCTTGATTTGTGACCCAAGATGTGATCTATCCTGGAGAATGTTCTTTGCGCACTTGTGAAGAAAGTGTAATCTGCTGTTTTTGGATGGAATGTCCTATTAATATCAATTAAATCTATCTGGTCTATTGTGTCATTTAAAGCTTCAGTTTCCTTATTTATTTTCATTTTGGATGATCTGTCCATTGGTGTAAGTGAGGTGTTAAAGTTCCCCACTATTATTGTGTTAACTGTTGACTTCCTCTTTTATAGCTGTTAGCAGTTGCCTTATGTATTGAGGTGCTCCTATGTTGGGTGCATATATATTTATAATTGTTATATCTTCTTCTTGTATTGATCCCCTGATCATTGTGTAGTGTCCTTCCTTGTCTCTTGTAACATTCTTTATTTAAAAGTCTATTTTATCTGATATGAGTATTGCTACTCCAGCTTTCTTTTGATTTCCATTTGCATGGAATATCTTTTTCTATCCCCTCACTTTCAGTCTGTATGTGTCCGTAGGTCTGATGTGGGTCTGTTGTAGACGGCATATATATGGGTCTTGTTTTTGTATCCATTCAGCAAGCCTGTGTCTTTTGCTTGGAGCATTTAATCCATTCACATTTAAGGTAATTATCAATACATGTTTTCCTGTGACCGTTTTCTTAATTGTTTTGTGTTTGTTTTTGTAGGTCCTTTTCTTCTCTTGTGTTTCCCACTTAGAAAAATTCCTTTAACATTTGTTGTAGAGCTGGTTTGGTGGTGCTGAATTCTCTTAGTTTTTGCTTGTCCATAAAGCTTTTGATTTCTCCATTGAATCTGAATGAGATCTATGCCTGGTAGAGTAATCTTGGTTGTAGGTTCTTCCCTTTCATCACTTTAAGTAAATCATGCCACTCCCTTCTGGCTTGTAGAGTTTCTGCTGAGAAATCAGCTGTTAATCTTATGGGAGTTCCATTGTATGTTATTTGTCATTTTTCCCTTGCTGCTTTCAATAATTTTTCTTTGTCTTTAATTTTTGCCAATTTGATTACTATGTCTCGGCGTGTTTCTTCTTGGTTTTATCCTGTATGGGACTCTCTGCACTTACTGGACTTGGGTGGTTATTTCCTTTCCCATGTTAGGGAAGTTTTTGACTATAATCTCTTCAAATATTTTCTCTGGTCCTTTCTCTCTCTCTTCTCCTTCTGGGACCCCTATAATGCAAATGTTGTTGCATTTAATGTTTTCCCAGAGGTCTCTTAGGCTGTCTTCATTTCTTTACATTCTTTTTTCTTTATTGTCTTCTACAACAATGAATTCCACCATTCTGTCTTCCAGGTCACTTATCCATCCTTCTGCCTCAGTTTTTCTGCTATTGATTCCTTCTAGTGTAGTTTTCATTTCAGTTATTGTATTGTTCATCTCTGTTTGTTTGTTCTTTAATTCTTCTAGGTCTTTGTGAAATATTTTTTGCATCTTCTCGATCTTAGCCTCCATTGTTTTTCTGAGGTCCTGGATCATCTTCACTATCATTATTCTGAATTCTTTTTCTGGAATGGCTATCTCCACTTCATTTAGTTTTTTTTCTGGGGTTTTATCTTGTTCCTTCTTCTGGTACATAGCCCTCTGCCTTTTCATCTTGTCTGTCTTTCTGTGAATGTGGTTTATGTTCCACAGGCTGCAGGATTGTAGTTCTTCTTGCTTCTGCTGTCTGCCCTCTGCTGGATGAGGCTATCTGAGAGGCTTGTGCAGGTTTTCTGATGGGAGGGACTGGTGGTGGATAGAACTGGGTGTTGCTCTGGTGGGCAGAGCTCAGTAAAACTTTAATCTGCTTGACTGCTGATGGGTGGGGCTGGGTTCCCTCCCTGTTGGTTTGGCCTGAGGCAACCCAACACCAGAGCCTACCTGGGCTCTTTGGTGGGGCTAATGGCAGACTCTGGGAGGGCTCAAGGCAAGGAGCACATCCCAGAACTTCTGCTGCCAGTGTTATTGTCCCCATGGTGAGCCACAGCCACCCCCCGCCTCTGCAGGAGACCCTCCAACACTAGCAGGTAGGTCTGGTTCAGTCTCCCCTAGGGTCACTGCTCCTTCTCCTGGGTCCTGATGCACACACTGCTTTGTGTGTGCCCTCCAAGTGTGGAGCCTCTGTTTCTCCCATTCCTGTCAAAGTCTTGCAATCAAATCCCACTAGGCTTCAAAGTCTGATTCTCTAGGAATTCCTCCTCCCGTTGCTGGACCCCCAGGTTGGGAAGCCTGATGTGGGACTTAGAACCTTCACTCCAGTGCGTGGACTTCTGTGGTATAAGTGTTCTCCAGTCTGTGAGTCACCCACCCAGCAGTAATGTGATTTGATTTTGCTGTGATTGTGCCCCTCCTACCATCTCATTGTGGCTTCTCCTTTGTCTTTGGATGTGGGGTGTCTTTTTTGGTGAGTTCCAGTGTCTTCCTGTCGATGATTGTCCAGCAGCTAGTTGTGATTCTGGTGTTCTCGCCAGAGGGAGTGAGAGCACATCCGTCTACTCCACCATCTTGGTTTCCCCCCTCTGTGTGACGAATTTTTAAACTTTGACAAATGGAGTTATTCATTATACATTCTTTTATGACTGACAATTAAGTCAACATTGTGTTTCTTACTATACTGCTGTATATAACAGGAGCTTGTTGCTTTTCATTGCTATATAGTATTCCACTATATGTTTTATATACCACAGTTTATGTATCCATTGTTCTGTTGATGGAGATTTGAGTTATTTACAGCTTGGGGCTATTACAAATAATGCTGCTATGTACTTTTTATTTGGCTCACATGTACACAGTTTTGGGGGCATATACCAGGGAGTGGTAGAGCTGGGACAAAGATATGCATATATTCAGCTTTAGTGGATTCTATCAAGTGGTTTTTTCAGTGTAGGATTTGTAAGTGATGGATAAAGAAGACATTATAGGGGCTTCCCTGGTGGAACAGTGCTTAAGAATCCGCCTGCTAATGATGGGGACATGGGTTCAATCCCTGGGCCAGGAAGATCCCACATGCTGTGGAGCAACTAAGCCCCTGTGCCATAACTACTGAGCCTGTGCTCTAGAGCCTGCGAGCCACAACTACTGAGGCTGCACGCCACAATTATTGAATCCTGTGCACCCAGAGCCTGTGCTCTGCAACAAGAGAAACCACTGCAATGAGAAGCCTGCGTACTGCAACAAAGAAGAGCCCCACTCACCTCAGCTAGAGAAAGCCCACACACAGCAACAAAGACCCAACACAGCCATAAATAAATAAGTTAATCAATTAATTAAAAAAGAAGACCTGATAACTCTTAAGACTTCCCAGGGAGATAGGAAGCTTCTGGAAAAGACCTATCTAAGAAACAGTTGTTTGGGCTATACATTTTGGTTTAATGTTAATGCAGTCTAAGCTTAAACAACTTTAAAAATGACCTAAGCCTGTAAGGTAAAGATAGAAGCCGAAGTTATAAAGATACAGTGTAGCTGATGGCAAAATAACCTAATAGCTGTTAATGGGTAAGAAATACCTATGAGTTATTTAATCAGTTAAATCTTCATTAATGAGAAAAAAGCTCTGGGAAGACTTCTTGTTTAAGAAAATCACAATAATAAATATTAGTTCTAAATGGGATGATAATGAAATATTAGAAAGTTAAAAAAATTATGTACAAGATGAAACGTGCTAGGCTGAAATGGGGTCATGTGATTGATATTTCTCCTTATTTAATTATTTAAATTTTCTGATGGTCTCAGAGAGCAATTTCTGAATTTATCTGGCCAGATTTTAGGAAAGCATATAGTAAAACTTAAATTGCTGAATTAAATTTTTCTGTGTTATCTCTGAGTTTAGGCAAGTCTTTCCTCTTATCTTCACGTTTACCTTTAATGGAGAGCCAGGGGCATTTATCAGAATGGTTAAATAAGAAATAACATCAACATCAAATGCTGGCAAGTATGCAGAAACACTGAGTTACTCATATGTGGCTACTGGGACTTTAAAATGGTAGAGCCGCTCTGGAAAAGACTTTGGTTCTTTCTTTGAAAACTAAACATGTAACTACTAAAGCATGCAGCAAATGCACTTCTGGGCATTTATCCCAGAAAAATGAAGATTTCTAGTTCACACAAATACTTGTACATGAAGGGTGATAGCAGCTTTATTTGTAATAGCCTAACAACTGGAAACAACCCAGATATCTTTCGGTGAGTGAATGGTTAAACACACTGTGGTACATCCATACCATGGAATATTACTCAGCAATAAAAAGGAATGAATTATCAAAATACACAACAGCCTAGATGAATCTCCAGGGAATTAAGCTGAGTGAAAAAAATCCAATTTTAAAGGGTTACATACTGTATGACTCAATTTATATTTGTTGAAATGACAAAATTATGAAATGGAAGACAGATGAGTGGAGATTAGTAGCTGGCAGGTGTTAAAGGAGGGTAGGGCGGGAGAGAGCTGGGTGTGGCTATGAAAGAGTAACATGGGAGATCCTTTTGGTGATGAACTGTTTTGTATCTTGACTCAGTGTCAGTATTCTGATTGTGATGTTGTTACCTCTGGGGAAAACTAGGTAAAGGATCAACTGGATCTGTATTATTCCTTTGAACTCCATGTGAATCTACAATTATCTCAAAAATTAATTAAGGAGAAAGAGAGTCAGGAAGTGTTCTACCCCATTTCTCTTAGGTCAATTCTTTTCATAATTACCCATTCATGTCGCAAATGTTATAGACTGTTCCAGAGGAAAGCCATTGCTCCCTGCCTCCCATTAGAGAAAATATTAATCATTGAAACAGTCCTCTATCAAAGGTTCTGGTATTCTTTGCTCATGCCAAGTTTCAAGGAGCCATTAGTTCATATTCTTTGGCCTGCAGAGATACCTACATATCAGGTAGGAATCTTAGGTCTTTAGAAGAAATATATCTGAACTGCAGCTAAATAAATGGACAGATGGCTAAGGTTATTTTCTCCCCCATAATTACCTTTCTTCTGGCCCCAAAGAACCTGTCTGACCAGTCATTAAAGTCTTAGAAGTTTGCCCATTGTTCAGTTCCTATTTGACTTAGATGGTCCAGGGATCAGCTTAGGGAACGGTAAAGGTAATGTAAGGAATCTTAGTGGGAATAAAATGATTGGGACTTTTTGTCTGTTTGTTTTTAAGGCTTAGAATATAATATTCACTGCCTAGTTTCTTTTTGTAATGCTATAACTGATATATCCTGGGGATACTCACTATGTTTTTTCAGTTTTTTTCTGGCCCATAGGTTATCATCTCTGTGGGTTTTCTACTTTAAGCTGTCTCTTTAGGTATCATTTTCCTGAGTGCTGTAGTTAAATATACCTGGTTTTCCTTTGTTTTTGTGTACATTATTTTGACCTTTCAGTTGGCCTCAAGTTTAGTGTTGTCTTTGCTGTCCCTGCAGTTGCCAGCTCCCTGTAGACATTTTAAACTTCATTGTCACAGCTGCCAGTATTGAGAGGTAGGTTGGTGTTGAAGTGTCTCTTTAGAAAGAAGGGCTCTCTGTTTGGCATGCAAGCCAAGTTCTCTTTGTTATTTTACTATAAAGCCTTTTTTTTTTTTTTTTTTTTTTGCTGTACGCGGGCCTCTCACTGTTGTGGCCTCTCCCGCTGCGGAGCACAGGCTCCGGACGCGCAGGCTCTGTGGCCATGGCTCACGGGCCCAGCTGCTCCGTGGCATGTGGGATCTTCCCGGACCAGGGCACGAACCCGTGTCCCCTGCATCGGCAGGCAGACTCTCAACCACTGCGCCACCAGGGAAGCCCACTATAAAGCCTTTTTGTGTTGTAGAAGGTGGAAAGTAAAATAATTTTTGTTAACTATTGACATGTTTGATATGTCAGGTGAGCAAAGTAGATGTGTTCTGGGACATTCTACTTTAATTATTCTCTAAAAAGAAACTTATACTGTAAGGGAAGGAACTAGAAAGCAGGGGGAAGGAGAGTACCTGAAATAAACCTTCTGAGTGAACATCAAGTGCCATGTCTTTTATACACCTTATCTCATTGACCCCCTAACACTTTTGGTGGATACCTATGACAGGCATTTTCCAGATGAGGTAACAATCTCAGGTACCCATGATGGCAATTAGTCAGTGGGAGAGCAAGAATGCAAATCCAAGTTGGCCTGATCTGAAACACAAAGGTCTTTGATGTTACCTCTTCTTAAACAAAGAGGAAGCAAATGGAGTTCTTGTTTCTTATACTAAATATCAGATTGGCTATGCTAAGAGACTGGATATGTTCATTTTGTTTTGAATATGATGATTGGCTGAATTCTTCTGAGGCTTCACACTCGGTGACTAAGAAATGTCACTAAGGGTAGAGGTGAAGTGTAAGTTACCCACATGGGAGCACGACTGGGTACAAAAGTCTCTGAATCACCGATCTACATGATGTGACTTAAGAAATGCTATACAGGCCTCTAGCTGCCCACAAATATCGTCTCATCTTTATCATTGTTATCCAATTTTATGACTGCCATGGGTCATAAAATTTCCATCATTAGAGTTGTTAATGGTTCACAGAATGTAGTCAAGACTCTTGGCTCCCTAACACCTTTCATTCCTTAGACCATTTTACACATGAGATGAAATCAATCACTCAGAAATATCCTTCTGCTAGTATCTTGTATCTTGACTGTATCAATGTCAATATCCTAGTTGTAATATTGTACTATAGTTTTAAAGATGTTCCTATTGGGGGAAACTGGATAAAATGTACTCTGGATCTCTCTGTATTACTTCTTATAACTGCATAGGAAGCTAAAATTACCTCAGTGAGTTTATCAGCTGAGTTGTTAGTTCCTGGAAAGCTGGACTTCTGGATATTGAGTTCCTTCAGTTTCACGTGGGGAGGTGAGAGGACCTACGGGGGAATGAGGTGGCCCTAAAGCCTGTCCTATAAAGAGAGCATCATAAAGAAATGTGATCAGGCAAGAATATTACAGGGAGTGTGAAGGCAGCATGGCTTATGTCAAACTTTACACACTTGAGGAACGTTTTATATTTCTGTCTGTTGTCAGAACAGGTTCTTTTCTCCCTATATCACAATGCCATTCTCATCACAGGTTCCCAGTTTCTCCTTGGTCTTGGAGCATGATTTTACCCTTGATTGCTTCAACTTCTTCATCTGTAAAGTTGGGGCAATAGAATTTTTATTGAAAAATGGTCATGCCAAGAGTATTTTGAAGTAGTGAGAACAGCATAGTTTTGTGCAGATGAAGCAAATACGAATTGCATTTCATGTTTTAGTATGGTGAAAATTCAGATGGCCCTAACATACATTAACAGATGTCCTTCTCATTTCATTCTTCCAACACTAGAGTAGTATGTGTAAATAAGTTATATTTCTGCACACAAACATAGAATATTATTATTTTCCTTGTAATTGTTTCTGCAGATTTGCCTTAATGGTAATTTTTGAAACTCAAGTTGTTTTTAAACGATAGCTAATCCTTATACATTATTTTGGAGTCAAGTAGGAAAGATAGGGAATTACTGAGTTTGAGTGTTGGGTGTACCCAAGGAAGGTATATAATCTTAAGGAAACTTTTAGATTTGATTGTTAAGGTGGTTGGTATGAATTCCTATAGGCCCTCTGCAGAGCCATTTTTTCCCTCCAAATCTCAGCTGGGTTGTTACATCAAAGTATTATATCTAGGAAGGCTGTGACTTAAGCTAGGTGGGATGTTAGTTTCAGTTAACTTCCTCAGGAAAAGGCCACTTACCTGATGGCATTCCAGGTTGTCTCAGAGAGCCCTGCTGGCTGTCTTGCTTTGGAGCATAAGTCCCAATGTTCATTCTGTGGGCCACATTGTTCTTTGACAGGGATGCTGGCAGGTAGAGTTATGTGAAGGGACCATGATGTATACTCCTTCTGTGTGCAGAGGCTCAGAGGTGGTTCAAAGCAGTGTACATTGTTTATTTGTTTGAAAATAATAACCTCCATGAGTATACCTTAGGTGTACCCTGAGGTATTAGAATTGCAAAACTAGGTTTCATAAGAATTATCTCACTTTATTCTCACAGTAACCATATGAGGTTGGGTATTATCACTCTCATTTTATAGAGGCTTAGTGAAACTAAGTAGTTTGTCCATAATCACAAAATTAGTAAGCCAGAATTTGGGTTTATAGATCTAATTCCACTGCCTACACATTGAACCCGGCATCTTTGAGTCTGGGTCAACATTTCTTCCACCCTTTTTTTTTTTTTTTTTTTTTTTTTTTTTTTTTGCGGTAGGCGGGCCTCTCACTGTTGTGGCCTCTCCCCTTGCAGAGCACAGGCTCCGGATGCGCAGGCTCAGCAGCCATGGCTCACGGGCCTAGCCGCTCTGCGGCATGTGGGATCTTCCCAGACCGGGGCACGAACCCGTGTCCCCTGCATCGGCAGGCGGACTCTCAACCACTGCGCCACCAGGGAAGCCCCTCTTCCACCCTTTTAACAGACATGTTTTGAGTATCTTTTAGGCACTGTGCTGGGTCCTGCGGATACAAAAATTAATGAACATAGTTCCTACAGTAGAGGTACTCCTACTATATTATGATAGATATTAGGTACATTGTAAAAAATGATACAATATGAAGATAATAACCCATTGCAACAGGAAATTGGAACAAACACCATGAAAGTCAGGTACACGATACTACTAGAGAGAATAATAGGAGAGTTTGTAACTAGACATTAACCAGGTAAATGATGGGGTGGTGAAGAAAAAGCCCCTTTAGCAGGTCAGGTCATTGAAATTCCAGGGGCCGAAGGGAAGGCCAGAGTGACCTCAGGGGAGAGGTGGAGGGAGAGAGCCCATTGGGGTAAGATTCTAGATGAGGTCTGAAAGACAGTCAGAGGCCAGACTAAGCAAGGCCTTCAGGTCCTAGTAAATACCTTTAATCTTAAGGGCAAAGGAAAGTCACTGAAAATATGTGAGTGATAAAGTTAGATTTGTGATTTAAACAGCTCTTTTCAGCTCAATGCAGACAGGATTGTCGGGCAGCCAAGATGAACCTGGGGAAGACCAGTAGAAAATTGTAGAGGTTACAAGGCTAGATATGATAGAGTTTGGATTAAAGTGGTGGTGTGAAGATGAAGAGCAGGGGATGGGCTTCAGAAGTAGTTAGAAGGTAAAATGGGTGAAAATCAGTGATAGATTGAATATAAGGTCAGGAGAAGAAAAGTAAGTTGGATAGTTGGTGGCATCATTCAGCGATATAGAGACACTGCAAGCAGGTCAGATTTGGGAGGCAGATTTCAAGTTCAATTCTGAATATGTTGGGTTTGGGGTGACTTTGAGACAAGCAGAAACAACAAGTTAACATTTCAATCTATATTTCTGGAGGCTAGAGAAGAGGCCTGGACTAGAATATACCTTGTGTTTCATAAGTATGGAGGTGGTCAATGACATCATGATCATGGATGCAATTGCCTAGAGAGATGCTAGGGAGTGACAAAAAAAAGCAGAGCGTAGAACCAAGCCTTGAAGAACTTCATTTCATGGCTGTTTGAAGGAAGATCAACTTACAAAGGTTGTAGAAGAATATCACAAAAGATAGGAAGGAAACTACTAGTGTCATGAAAACAAAGGGAAGATATGCTTTGATGAAGTTGGAGTGACAAGCAAAGTCAAGTAATGTGAGTTTGAAAAAGTCCTTTGGAGTTATTGCTATGGAAGTCACTGGTGATCTTAGTAAGAGCTGTTTTTTTTGTCGAAGGATGAGGAAAAAGACAGATTAGAGCAGGGTGAAGAGCGAGTGAGGGTTGTGAAATTGGGTACAGTCAAAAGAGATGAGTCTTATGAGAAGAGAACAGCAAATAGAACATGTAGGATTTGGGAAAGGTTATTTATATAAGATGGGAGAGACTTGAGTATGTTTAAAAGTCACTGGTAAATATTTAATTGATAGGGAGCTGGCAGCTATTTGGGAGAGATAAAGGGTCATGAATAGTGTTGGCTCATGAGATGGGGAATAGACAGGAAAAGATTTGCAGAGATGTCCATGTTTGCATGCTTGGTATGAAGAGGATGAGGGAGTTCCCTTCCTAGGAATTCTATTTTCCTGTAAAGCAAAAGACAGTATCTTTGTCTGTGAGGGAGCAGGGAGGAGAGGTGGAGGTGTGAGGAGAGCTGAGAGAATTTTATATATGGTAATTGTGGAAAAGAGTGGGTGTGAGCTGGCTTGAGAAAAGTAGTGGGATTCCTGGTCACTGTTAAGGGCCCATTCTCCAGAAGCTTGGGGACATTCATTTTCTTATGCTGTTATATAAACAATCCATGATGTATCCATGTTTTATGAAAAATCCAAGTTAACATCTATATTGTATAAGTTAGAGGAAAGAATCTGAGAAAGGTGGGAAGGATTTTTTTTAAGTGATTGATTTTCAGACTGTTTGGAGAGACTGGAAGGAGAATACTCATTTGAACATAAAAATGTAAATTTTAAAAGACCTCTGGATGTGTATATACTTATGAAGTGAACTGGCTGAGGGGAAATTTTCCTTTTTCACATGAGGAAAATTTACCAATTTATTTTGTTTAAACATTGAGGCCTGGGCTGAGTTAAACATTAGAGATTATTTTAAAAGGATATCAGGGTTTGCATAAAATGGTGCACTAAGTTTGCTGGATTTTCATCTTTGCTGTTGATCCACTGATGTTAGGCCTCTACAATTTTCCTACCCACTCAAGAAGATGAACAGATGCTTCTACGAATGTGAAACTAGCTCAACAAATGGAGCCTCCTTTTCTAAATGTTTGTTGTTTGGTTGAGGAAGACAAGGGACAAACACCTGGAGATTAGAAATGTGTCTCTAGTCACTAGAAATGCTTATTTTAATGTGTTGGCCTCAGTTGGCTAACAGAAACTGCCTAAGTGTGAAATTTCATTTCCTATGTATAGAGTATGCTACCAGGTATGTTGGTGGGAGCACAGGAGCACATACAAAAGGATTTTGTTTTTCCTCTTGAAGAACTTTTTGTTTGGCTGGGGAGGGATTGTATTCATGCAAAGTTATAAAAGAAACCTTTAGTAACTTCACAAACGCAGTTGTTTAAGGAGATGAGTGAAGGCTCAGAGTAAGAGAAAGACAAGATGGCAGAAAGGCCTCATAAAGGAAGGTTCAGGAATAAGAAGGATATCAGAGATCTAGCCAGAGTAAGGCTCAAATCTATCAACTGCTCCTCATGCACTCTCAGGAGAATGTGGAGAATCACATGGGAGATTTTAAGGGCCAGACCTGGAAGTGGTACACATCACTTCTGTCCTATACCATTGGCCAGAAGTCAATCACACAGCCCAATCTAACTGCAAGAGTTAGATTGGGAAATATACAGGCATCCCTTGGAGATATCATGGGTTTGGTTCCAGACCACGGCAATAAAGTGAGTATCACAATAAAGTGAGCCACACAAATTTGTTTCTCAGTGCGTAGAAAAGTTATACTTACATTTTCTAATAAGTGTATTAAGTGTGTGATAGCATTATGTCTAAAAAACCCCAATGTATACATCTTAATTAAAAAAATACCTCATGGCTAAAAAACGCTAACCGTCATCTGAGCCTTCAGTGAGTCATAGTCTTTTTGCTAGTGGGGGGTCTTGCCTCAGTGTTGATGGCTGCTGACTGGTCAGGGTGGTGGTTGCTGAAGGTTGGGTGGCAGTGGCACTTTCTTGAAATAAGACAACAGTGAAGTTTGCCCCAAAGATCGACTCTTCCCTTCATGAGTGTTTTCTCTGTAGCATGCAGTACTGTTTGATAGCATTTTACCCTTTGGAGTCAATCCTCTCAAACCCTGCTGCTGCTTTATCAACCAAATTTATTTAATACTCTAAATCCTTTATTGTAATTTCAATAGTCTTCACCAGGAGTAGATTCCATCTCAAGAAACCACTTTCTTTGCTGATCCATAAGAAGCAATTCCTCGTCCATTAAAGTTTTATCCAGAGATTGTAGTAATTCAGTCACATCTTCAGGCTCCACTTCTAATTCTAGTTTTCTTGCTATTTCCAGCACATCTGCAGTTACCTCCTCCACTGAAGTCTTGAACCCATCCAAGTCATCCATAAGGTTGGAATCAGCTTCTTCCAAACTTCTGTTAATGTTGATATTTTGACCTCTTCCCATGAATCACGAATGTTCTTAATGGCATCTAGAATGGTAAATCCTTTCCAGAAGGTTTTCTATTTAATTTGTCCACATTCATCAGAGGAATCACTATTTATGGCAGTTATAGCCTCACAAAATTGCTATCTTAAATAAGACCTGAAAATCAAAGTTTCTCCTTGATCCTTGGGCTGCAGAATGGATGTTGTGTTAGCAGGCATGAAAACAACATTAATCTTGTTGTACATTTCCATAAGAGCTCTTGGGTGACTAGGTGCTCAGTCACTGAGCAATAATCTTTTGAAAGGAGTGGGTAATATTTTTCTGAGCAGTGGGTCTCAACAGTAGGCTTAAAACATTCAGTAAACCATGTTCTAAGTAGATGTGCTGTCATCCAGGTTTTGCAGTTCCATATATAGAGCACAGAGTAGATTTAGTATAATTCTAAAGGGCCCCTAGGATTTTCGGAATGGGAAATGAGCATTGGCTTCAACTTAAAGTCACCAGCTGTATTAGCCCCTAACAAGAGAGTCAGCTTCTCCTTTGTAGCTTTGAAGCCAGGTGTTGACTTCTCCCCTCTAGCTATGAAAGTCCTAGGTGGCATCTTCTTCTAATATAAAAAAATCTGTTGTTTAGTGTAGCCACCTTCATTAATGATCTTGGGTAGATCCTGATAACTTTCTGCAGCTTCTACATCAGCACTTGCTGCTTCACCTGGCACATTTGTTATGAAGATGGCTTCTTTCCTTAAACCTCATGAGCCAATCTCTGCTAGCTTGAAACTTCTGCAGCTTCCTCACCTCTCAGGCTTCCCATAGAATTAAAGAGTCAGGGCCTTACTCTGGATTAGGCTTTGGTTTAAGGTAATGCTGTGGCTGATTTGGTTTTCTATCCAGACCACTAAAACTTTCTCCATATCAGCAATAAGTCTGTTTCACTTTCCTATTATCTGTGTGTTCACTGGAGTAGCACTTTTAATTTCCTTCAAGAACTTTTCCTTTGCATTCACAGCTTGGTTAACTGTTGGCTCAAAATGTCCAGCTTTCAGCCTATCTTGGCTTTCCACATGCCTTCCTCACTAAGCTTAATCATTTCTAGCTTTTGATTTAAAGAGAAAGATGTGCGACTCTTCTTTCACTTGAACACTTAGAGACCACTGTAGGGTTATTAATTAGCCTAAGTTCAATCTTGTGTCTCAGGGAATAGGGAGGCCTGGGGAGAAGGAGAGAGACAGGGGGACGGCTGGTTGGTGGAGTCAGAATGCACACAACATTTATATTAGATTAAGTTCACCATCTTATATGGGTGTGGTTCATGGTGCCCCAAAACCATTACAAGAGTAACACCAAAGGTCACTGATCACTAATCACTGTAACAAGTATAATAATAATGCAGAAGTTTGAAATATTGTGAGAATTTCCAAAAGGTGACATAGAGACATGAAGTGAGCAAATGCCCTTGGAAAAATGGTACCGAAAAGCCAGGGTTGCCACAAACCTTCAATTTGAAGAAACTCAATATCTGCAAAGCAAAATAAAATGAGGTATGCCTGTAGTTGAGCTGTGTGCCTGGGAAGACGTGGGTGTGTTTAGCATCTAGCCAGTCTATGCTACATGCCCATTGGAACATCACAGAAGAAATTTACTCCCTCTCCCTCACTCATGGGCTCTTCAGACTCTAACCCTCCCTCCCCCAGGTTAGCCTCCTGATCAGTTCAACCAGGAATCATTCCTATGTGACCATTCCCAAAACTTCTACCACCCTGGCCATCATTTTTAGCAAACATTTTTGGTTTTTATTTTTCTTCTTGAAATGAGGTGTTCACAATAAAATGTAATTCTCTGGATGGGATCCAAAAAAAGGCTGCTAAAGTGGGATTATTGTTGTGTTTGATTTAATAACTGTAAGGTCAAAGAGAGGGCCAATGTTGGGAAGACTTCTCATTGAGAGGCAGATAATGGAAGTCCACAAAGAAGAGAATTTGAAGGATGAAGGGGGTCTCCAGGATGCCATTCCAATAGGGCAGCTGTATCAAGCATTAGTGGTTATAGATTATTCTTACATACTTCTCAAGGAAGAAAAGAAGCACATACACTCACAAATCAACCAGTTCATTTCTATAAACCTTAATGTAAACTCAAGGAGAAGAAAGAAGTGCTCTCAAATAATATTACATTTGTGTTAGATTTTGGATTTAAAACAACAACAACAACAACAACAACGTATTTAAAATCTTTTTAGAGGCTTCCCTGGTGGTGCAGTGGTTAAGAATCTGCCTACTAATGCAGGGGACACGGGTTTGAGCCCTGGTCCAGAAAGATCCCACATGCCACAGAGCAATTAAGCCTGTGTGCCACAACTACTGAGCCTGCTTTCTAGAACCCACGAGCCACAACTACTGAAGCCCATGTGCCACAACTATTGAAGCCCGCACGCCTAGAGCCCATGCTCCACAACAAGAGAAGCCACCGCAATGAGAAGCCTGAGCACCGCAATGAAGAGTAGCCCCTATTTGCCGCAATTAGAGAAAAGCCTGCGCACAGCAACGAAGACCCAATGCAGCCAAAAAAAAAAAATCTTTTTATCATGATGTTAACCAGTCCATCGGTCTTACCTAGTGACCAAAGTGTTGTATTCAGTAATCTAGCCAGTTATCAACATGGTTGTAGGATATATAACGAGTTAGCATTGCTTTGTGGAACTAAAAGTTGTCACCTTACATTTTCACCTCCATTAGATGTGGCACCATCGATGTCTTGCATTTCAACATATCCCAGTGGCCTGAGAGTCCCGGGTATCTTCATCTAGTAACCCTATAAAGACAGAAAGAATGTATCTTTTCTTTTGCAATAGCTGTGCTTTCACTGTTCTCTACTGAGAAATATTATAACCCCAAGCAAGTGTGCATTCTTATCAGAGTAAAGAATTGATTGAAAACAATTTATCTATTTCTAAATTTCAAGAAGAAGAGAGAAAGCCCATGGATCTTTCTATGTATCTAATATATCAATGTGCTTACCTATTTCAAATGTTTTTTCCTAAATTGAGTTGTAATGTCAAGGTTTCAGAGTACAGGTTTTCGTTTGTTCAATTGTTTATGGCTAGACTCGTGAACAGTGACTACCACACTTATATTCTTCTATAAATGTGGTGCTCTTGGGTATTGCCGTTGTAGGAAACTGAATTCATTGTAATTATAATTCAAATTTAATTTCCTATTACAATTCCTGTCTCTTCTTGTCCCCAGGTTGTCTCTCAGGGGGAAGATGCTGAAGTAGGGCAAAAACAACCTTTATCAATTTGTGTATTAGTGGCTTTTTTGCGGATTCTCCCCAAATAAGATTTAAGTGATATTAACGGATTCTCACCAAGCACTTTAGAATAAACAAAACAGTGAGTATCTAGGCAGAAAGCCATGTACTTTCAGATCTCAATATGTTTATAAGACATGAAGACAGAAACAACATAAATAGCTATTCTACTTGGTTGTCATCTGCCAAGTTACTATTTTTCAGAGAAGAGTTTAACCATAGCTACATCACCGAGAGGAAGAACGGTAGAATATTGAGGGCTAATGCTAATAATGGTGGGGTAGGTTTGTTACCTAGAAAAAAGATTGAGAGTCAAGGGGAATTTTCAATTTTGAATCCCTCAGCTCTGTCACAGGGCATTTGTTTTGCTGTCTGAATGCTCTTTAGGCATCTGGGAGAAAAATGGCTAAAAAGAATACAGGTGCAATTTTCTTCTTTGGCTCTTTCCATAGTACCATAATTATGAACCATGCTGAGTTACGGTGTAACATTCTTTGGAGGGTATCTTAAACTGCACTTTGAACACATTTTGCATCTGTGGCATCTTTTAGAAACACAAGCCTTTCTGGCCTTTCTTTTTTTATGATGGGTTGATAATCTTATAACGACATTAGTTTTGTGACCAATTACCAAAGATTTGTTATTATTATTATTTAAAAAAAATTGGACTATTGTTAAATGTCTACAGCAAGGTTAAAAACAGCTCCAGATGAGTGTGGGATAGAACAGTTTAGAAACTTCCTCTCCTGGATATTTGGTACTGCAGAATTCAACAAGGAATATTGGACACTTCTCAAAATAAAATTAATTTAAATTCAGTTTCACAAAAGGTTATATTATAGAACAAATTGAAAAAAAAGAAGGTTAGTTGGAAAGTCAAACATAATAGAATTTGGAAATTATGGGGCTTTTGGATTTAAAAGTATTTCTCATATGTTGAGGCAGAATTTATATTCTCTTTTCCTCTATGGCATTTTATGAGGTTAAATATTCCTTCTCTTCTACATAAATAGAATAGAAACATCTCTCTCTCTTTTTTTTTTTTTTGAAGATGTTGCGGGTAGGAGTTTATTAATTAATTATTATTTTTTTTTTTGCTGTGTTGCGTCTTCGTTTCTGTGCGAGGGCTTTCTCTAGTTGTGGCAAGTGGGGGCCATTCTTCATCGCGGTGCACGGGCCTCTCACTATGGCGGCCTCTCGTGTTGCGGAGCACAGTCTCCAGATGCGCAGGCTCAGTAGTTGTGGCTCACAGGCCCAGTTGCTCCGCGCCATGTGGGATCCTCCCAGACCAGGGCTCCAACCCGTGTCCCCTGCATTAGCAGGCAGATTCTCAACCACTGCGCCACCAGGGAAGCCCAGCATCTCTATTTTTTAAGTGTCGTGAAAACAAGAAATGGCGTCTGAACAAAAAGATTTCTTTATCGATTTCTCCTTGCTATATTATTTTGGTTAATTTTGGGGGGCATGATCTGTGGGGACATTGTGATTATTCTCTGTTTTCTAAGCTAGTGTGATGCTGGGACAGTGGCAAATGAGGGATGAGGAGGAAGGAAAAGGATGGAAGTGAAGACAGAGTTGATGCACATCTGTGGTCCCAAGGGCATGGTCAATGAGCTGCTTGATTTCAAATGGTTGGTCTGGCTGAATGTGAAGGCTAGCCTCTGGAACTTTGCCTCTCCCCTTGTGACTGGAATACTTGCAGGACACGTACATGCCATTTTTCTCCATGATATTGTGATTCATCTAAACCTTCTTCAGTGATTTGAAATGTCACATTTTCTTACACTAAAATTTTATACTATACATATTTAACATATTTACCTTTGGCAGCTAATTTTTTTCTTTCAATCCTTTATCTTTCTTGTCTGGAGCTAATATCATATATTCATTGCTATAGTTTTCTAATATGCTTTATTGTCTAGAATGCTTATCTTCCATTATATCTTTTTCCTTTGATATTTTAAGGAAAAGAATTACTATGAAAAATAATTCTGCCTCTGTCTTATTGTTTTAAGTATTTAGAACTCTTATTTAGTTGTGACTTTTTTCTTAATTGGATTTTATATAAATATTTTACTTATGTTTTCATTCTAATAAAAGTAAGATATCTTTAAAGAAACAATCATTGTCAGGTTTGGTATCTGGTTTATAATATTTAGGTAAAATGGGTATGGTAGCCTTTCATGTTTATCTATGTTGTGAGATGTAGCATAATTTTAAAATAATTTGCTTCTTAAATAATCTGTACCTTTTTCCTTTTTTTAGAGATAGATTTTCCAAAAGCTTTTAATGCTATATATGTGTTCTATTATATTTTGGTTACTATTTCTTTCTAGATCACCTTTGTTAATTTATATTTTCTTACTTTATTGTCTGCATCAGGATTATCATGTTAATCAAAATGGGGTCATATATACTGTTCTTTTATGATATTTTAAATCTTATTTGGCTTTATCTACCTTGTAATTTTCAATGAAATTTGAATTTTTTCTTTCTTGCTTAGCTTTACTTCATTGCTCTTTTTTAAAAAAAATATTGAGGTAATATTGGTTTATAACATTATAGATGTTTCATGTGCACAACATTATATTTCTACTTCTATATACACTACAGTGGGTTCACCACCAAAAATTTAGTTTCCATCCATTGCTGTACAATTGATCCCCTTTACCCATTTTATGCTCCTCCCCCTCCCCCTTACCCTCTGGTAACTACCACTCTGTTCTCTG
This sequence comes from Mesoplodon bidens, assembly GCF_964165515.1. Classification (NCBI taxonomy): domain Eukaryota; kingdom Metazoa; phylum Chordata; class Mammalia; order Artiodactyla; family Ziphiidae; genus Mesoplodon; species Mesoplodon bidens. Next base: position 48,581,867 of record NC_138160.1, on the reverse strand, counting down.
TATTTAAGTGTTTATTTTTATTTGTTCATTTATTTATTTTGTTTGTTTGGTTTTTACATTCCACATACAAATGAAATCATACAGTATTTGTCTTTCTCTGTCTGACTTATTTCACTTAGCATAGTACCCTCAAGGTCCATCCATGTCACAAATGTCAAGATTTCCTCTCTTTAATGGCTGAGTCATATTCCATTTTGTGTGTGTGTGTGTATATGTGTGTGTGTATATATATACACACACACACCACATCTTCTTTACCCATTCATCCATTGATGGGCACTTATGTTGCTTCCATATCTTGGCTATTGTAAATACTGCTATGATGAACATAGCAGTGCAGATGCCTTTTTGAATTAGTGTTTTCATATTTTTTGGATAAATACCCAGAAGTGGAATTCCTGGACCATATGGTAGTTCTCTTATTAATTTTTTGAGGACTCTCCATACTGTTTTCCATAGTGTCTCTGCACCAACTTACATTCCCACCAAGAGTGCACAAGTGTTCCTTTTTTCTCCACATCTTAGCCAACACTTGTTATTTCTTGCCTTTTTGATAACAGCCATTCTAACAGGTGTGAAGAGATATCTCGTGATTTTGATTTGCATTTCCATAATAATTAGTTATGTTGAACACCTTTTTATGTGCCTGTTGGCCATCTGTAGGTCTTCTTTGGAAAAAATGTCTACTCAACTCCTTTGCCCATGTTTTAATCAGGTTGCTTGTTTTTTTGTTATTGAGTTGTATGAATCCTTTATATATCTTGGATATTAATCTATATCAGATAAATGATTTATAGATATCTTCTCCCATTGGGTAGGTTGTCTTTTCGTTTTGTTGATAGTTTCCTTTGTTGTGCAAAATCTTTTTAGTTTGATGTAGTCCCATTTGTTTATTTTTGCTTTTGTTTCTCTTTCCTAAGGAGACATATTTAGTAAGATATTGCTAAAACTGATGTCAAAGAGCATACGGCCTATATTTTTTCCTAGGATTATTGTTTCAGGTCTTACATTCAAGTCGTTAATCCATTTTGAATTGATTTTTGTGTATGGTGAGAGATAGTTGTGTAGTTTCATTTTCTTGCATGTGGCTGCTGTTTTTCCAACATCATTTATTGAAGAGACTATCCTTTCTCCATCATACGTTCTTTGCTCCTTTGTCATAAATTAATTGTTTATATATGTGTGGGTTTATTTTTGGGCTTTCAATTCTGTTCCATTGATCTATATATAACAGTTTTGCTGTTTTGATTACTGTGCCTTTGTGATATAGTTTGAAATCAGGGAGTGTGCTACCTCCAGCTTTATTTTTTCCCTCAGGATTGCTTTAGCTATTTGGGGTCTTTTATGGTTCCATATAAATTTTAGAATTTTTTGGTTCTATTTCTGTGAAAAATGTTCTTTGGATTTTGGTCAAGATTGCACTGAATCTTTAGATTTTTTAAGGTAATATGGACATTTTAACAATGTTAATTCTTCCAATCCATGAGCACGAGATATCTTTCCATTTATTTTTGTCTTCTTCAGTTCTTCCAACAATGTCTCGCAGATTTCAGAATACAGGTCCTTCACCTCCTTGGTTAAATTTATTTCTAGGTATTTTACTCTCTTTGTTATGATTGTAAATGAGATTGTTTTCTTACTATCTCTTTCTGCTAGCTCATTGTTAGTGTATAGAAATACAACAGATTTTTGTATATTGATTTTATACCCCACAACTTTACTGCGTTTATTATTTCTAATAGTTTTTTCGTGGAGTCTGTAGAGTTTTCTATATATAAAATGATATCATCCACAAATAGTGACAGTTTTACTTCTTCCTTTTCAATTTGGATGGCTTTTATTTCTTTCTCCTTCCTAATTGCTCTGGCCAGGACTTCTAATACTATGTTGATAAGAATGGCAGTAGTGGGTATCCTTGCCTTATTCCTGATTTTAGAGGAATAGCTTTTGGGTTTCACTGTTGAGTATGATATTATCTGTGGGTTTGTCATATATGGCCTTTATTATACTGAGGCATGTTTCTGCTGTACCCATTTTATTGAAAGTTTATTATAAATGGGTGTTGAATTTTGTCAAATACTTTTTCTGCATCTGTTGAGATGATCTGATGGTTTTTATCTCACTGCCCTTTTTTCTTCTTTTATTTTTATTAATTCATTTCTCTAATTTTCCTTAGGGTTATTTTATTGATCCTTTTCTAGCTTATTTAATGAATATCTGGTTCTGTGTTTATTTTTATTGATTCATTACTGCTATTTTTCTTAGGGTTATTTTATTGAACTTTATTGATCTCCTCTAGTTTATTGATTTGAATATCTTATTCTTTTATTTTCATTCATTTCAAAAAAATAATGACTCCAAATATGAATTTTTCCCCATTGAGTACATCTTTTATCACAATCATCAGCTTTTCTACAAGATTTTCTAATTGTTCTTAATGTTAAAATAATTTGTAATTTGAATTTTCATTTTTTTCTTTAGTCTGTGCCATTTAGGGATGCTTTATTTTAAAATTTGCCTTTATGTGTTTTTATTTTAAGGTTATCTTCTGATATTAACTTCTGTTGTGTTTTTGTGTATCTGATTCACATACTTGTGCATTCTGTAAGCAAATAGATGGTCTACTTAATTTTTATATTTTATAACTCTAGGATATTTTTATCTACCCCTAATATATAATCATTTTTTTTTCTTTTTTCAGCTTTATTGAAGTATAATTGACAAAATCCTAATATATTTAATTGTACATTGTGATGATTTTATATATGTATATGTTGTGAAAGGATTCTCATAATCAGGTTACTTAACACATCCATCACATATTTACCCCTTCTGTGCGTGTGTGTGTGAGAATGCTTAAGATCTACTCCCTTAGCTAACCTTAATTATAGAATACAGTATGGTCAACTATTGTCACCATGCTATACATTAGATCCTTGAACCTTGTTCATCTTATCAATGAAAATTTGTACCCTTTTACCAACTTCTCCCTATGTTTCCACCCCTCAGTCCCTGGCAACTAATATTCTACTTTCTGTTTCTATGAGTTTAATTTTTTAATAAATATTCCACATATAAGTGATACCATGCAGTATTTGTCTTCCTTTGTCTAGCTTATTCCACCTAGCATAATGCCCCCCATGTTGTCACAAATAGCAGGATTTCCTTTTTTTTAAGGCTGAAAAATATTCCTGTGTGTGTGTGTGTGTGTGTGTGTGTCTGTGTGTATCACATTTTCTTTATCCATTTGTCAATGGACACTTAGGTTGTTTTCAAACCTTGGTTATCATGAATAATATTGCAATAACATGGTACAGATATATTTTCAAGATAATGATTTCATTTCCTTTGGATATATACTCAGAAGTGGGATTTCTGGATCATTTTGTAGTTCATTTTAAATTTTTTGAGGAACCTCCATACTGTTTTCCATAGTGTCTGTACCAGTTTACATTCCCATCAACAGTGCACAACTGTTCCCTCTTCTCTGCATTTTCACCAGCATTTGTTATCACTTGTTTTTGTTTTAAATAGTAGACACTTTAACAAATTTAAGGTGATATCTCATTGTGATTTTGATTTGAATTTCCCTGATGATTAGTAACGTGAATGTACCTGTTGGCCACTTGTATATCTTCTTTGGAAAAAATGTATATTTAAGTCCTCTGCCCATTTTTTAATTGGGTTACTATTATTTTTTGCTATTGAGTTATATGAGATCTTTATATATTTTAGATATTAACCCCTTATCAGATATAAGGATTGCAAATATTTTCTCCTTTTCCATATGTTGCCTTTTCATTTTGTCAGTGGTGTCTTTTGCTGTGCTGAAGTTTTTTAGTTTGATGTGGTCTCACTTGTTGATTTTTGCTTTTGCTACTTGTGCTTTTGCTGTTGTATCCAAAACAGTCATTGCCAAAATCAATGTTAAGGAGAATTTTCCCTAATTTTTTTCTAGGAATTTTATAGTTTCAGGTGTTACTTTTAAGTCTTTAATCCATTTTGAGTTTATTTTTTTTTGAATGGGGTAAGATAGTGGTAGAGTTTCATTCTTTTGTGTGTACCTGTTTTCCCAGCACCATTTATTAAAGAGACAGTCCTTTCCTCATTGAGTATTCTTGGCTCCCTTATCAAATATTAGTTAATCAATATGCATGGGTTTATTTATCAGTTTTCAATTCTTTTCCATTTGTCTTTGTACCTGTTTTTATGTTAGTAGCATACTACTTTGATTAGTATAGCTTTGTAATACAGGTTGAAATCAGGAAGCGTGATGCCTCCAGCTTTGTTCTTGTTTCTCAGAATTGCTGTAGCTATTTGGAGCCTTTTGTGGTTTCATACAAAGTTTTCTCTTTTTTTAAGCAGTAACATTAGTATTTTGATAGAGATTTCAGTAAATCTATAGGTGACTGTAACATTGACATTTTAACAGAAATACTTTTTATGAATTTTCAAATAATTTTTTCACTTCAATTTCCTTCATCATTGTTTTATAGTTTTCAGTATATAGATCTTTCACCTCACTGATTAACTTTATTCCTAAGTATATTATTGTTTTTGATGCTATTTTAAATGGGACTATGTTATTTTATTTCTTTCTTCATTAGTTCATTATTAGTGTATACAATCACAACTTATTTTTGTATGTTGTTTGTATTCTGAAATTTTGCTGAATTTATTTGTCAGTTCTAATAGTTATTTGCAGAGTTTTTGGATTTTCTATATATAAGATTATGTCATCTGAAAACAGAGAAAATTTTACTTCTTCCTTTCCAATTTGAATGCCTTTTGTTTATTTTTTTCTTCCCTAATGGCTCTGACTAGGACTTTAGTACATTGAAGAATAGAAGTAGTGGAAGTGGGCACACTTGTTTTGTTCCTGATCTTAGAGGAAACAATTTCCACCTTTCAACATTCAGTATCATGTTAGCTGTGAGCTTGTTATATGTGAGCTTTATTATGTTGAGGTATATTCCTTCTATATCCATTCTGTTCAGAGTTTTTATTATGAAAGTCTGTTGAATATTTCTACATCTATTGAGATGATTATATGATTTTTATCCTTCATTTTGTTGATGTGTATCACACTGATTTGCAGATGTTGACTGTCTTTGCACCACTGGAATAAATCCCACTTGATCATGGTGTATGATCCTTTTAATATGCTACTGAATCTGGTTTGTTGGTATTTTAAGAATTTTTATATCAAATTCATTAGGATTATGGCCTGTAATTTTATCTTCTTATAGTGTTCTTATTTGACTTTGGTATTAGGATAATGCTCGCCTAGTAAAATGAGTTTGGGAATGTTTTCTCCTCTTCAATTTTTTGGGAGAGTTTGAGAAGGATTGGAATTAATTCCTCTTTAAATATTTGGTAGAATTCATCAATAAAACTGTATTGTCCTGGATTTTTCTTTGTTGAGAGGTTTTGGATTACTAATTTATCCTCCTTATTCATTATTTTTCTCTTCTGGTTTTCTATTTCTTCATGACTTAGTTTTGGTAGGTTTCGTGTTTCTAGGAATTTATATGTTTCTTCTAGGGTATACAATTTGTTGGTGTATAATTGTTCATGGTAGTTTTATATGATCCTTTGTATCTGTGGTATCAGTTATAATGTCTCCACTTTCATTTCTGATTTTATATATTTGAACATTATCTCCTTTTCTTAGTCCAGCTAAATGTTTGTCAATTTTGTTTGTCTTTAAAAAAAACAGCTCTTAGTTTCGTTGATATTTTATATTGTTTTTCTGGTCTCTATTCATTTGTTTCTTTTCTGACCTTTTTTATGTCTTCCACTGACTTTGGGTTAGTTTGTTCTTCTTTTTCTAATTCCTTGAGGTGTAAAATTATGTTGTTTGAGAACATTCTTATTTCTTAATGTAGGCCTTTATTGCTATAAGCTTCTCTCTTAGAACTGCTTTTGCTATATCCCATATGTTTTGGTATGTTGTGTTTTCATTTTCTTTTGTTTGGAGATATTTTTTGATTTCCCTTTTGATTTCTTCTTTGATTCATTGGTTATATAGGCATGTGTCATTTACCTTCCACATATTTGTGACCTTTTCAGTTTTTCTCCTGTTATTGATTTTTAGTTTTATACCATTGTGGTTGGAAATGAGACTTGGTATGATTTAATCCTCTTATATTTGCTAAGTCTTGTTTTGTGACTTAACATATGATCTATCCTGGAGAAAGTTCCATGTGTGCTTAATAAGAATGTGTATTCTCTCTACCTCTATACTTTATTTACTGCTAATAACCCTTATAATACATTTTCAGACTTAAAACAAATAAAACCTTGCAATATATAGGATGGTCATTTACTTTCAGTTTACTAAAACCAGTTTTGGTTGGTATTTCAATGTATTTAACCTCTATTCTAGTCACAATTTGAAAATTAAATTGTAGAATTGTGGAAATGATTTTATTTTTACTTTATTTTCGAAGCTATGTGAAACTTCTCAGAGGTAGAGTAGAAAGGAATCTTACAGGTCTATCATTGTAATGGGAAGCCATCTTAAAAATAGACATATGTGTGACTGCTGGGTAGAGGAACTGGACTTTAAATTGCCTGGTAAAACCTAATCAGCTTCTAAAATTTGGAGGGAAATTTCCCCCTTCAGACATAATTATAGGAAAGTATATTGAGATTTGCATTTCAGATCCTGGAGGGATGCACATAGTCTGTTTTTGTTTGTTTGTACTTTAAATTTATAAAAAACATGGTAACCAAACATCAGACAGTCTTGTAAATCTTGTTTGAAATGTGACTATTATTCCTAGGCATCAAAGAGTTATGACTCATTGAGAAATCTAGACTCTATATTGTGACAATTATTGTATCAATGTAATTTCTTAGGAAGTGTATCCTGTGAGCCAGGATAATAAATCACAACTGAGACCCCAGGGGAAAAAAAAAAGAATGTGTATTCTGCTGCTGTTGGATGGAATGTTTTGTATATGTCTGTTGGGTCCATTTGACCTATAATGTTTTTCCAGTCTGCTGTTTCCTTATTGATTTTCTGTCTGGATGATCTATCCGTTGTTGAAAGTGGGATATTGAAACCCTAGGCTGTTATTGTATTATTGTCTATTTCTCCCTTCAGATCTGTTAGATTTGCTTAACACGTTTAGATGCTCCAATGTTGGGTGCATATAGATTTACAGTTGCTACATTCTCTTGATGAATCAACCCCTTTATCATTATGTGATGACCTTCTTTGTCTCTTATAATAGTTTTTGACTTAAAGTTTCTTTTTTCTGATATAAGTATAGTTACCCCCACTTTATTTGGTTTCCTTTTGCATGGAATAACTTTTTCACTTTGAGCCTTTCTGTCCTTTCACTTTTGTACCTGAAACTGAAATTAGTCTCTAATAGGCAGCATACAGTTAGGTCTTATTTTTTTTTTAATCTATTCAGTGATTCAATGCCTTTTGATTAGAGAATTTAATTCATTTACATTTGAAGTAATTATTGATAGGCAAGGACCTACTAATGCCATTATTAATAGTTTACTGGTTGTTTTATAGTTTCCTGTATCTTTCTTCCTCTCTTGCTGTTTTCCTTTGTGAATTGTTGATTTTCTGAAGTTGTATGTTTTATTCCCTTCTTTTTAAATTTTGTGTATCTACTGTAGGTAATTGCTTTGTGCTTTATGAGATGTACATAAAACATCTTATAGATATAACAGCCTGTTTTAAACTGATAACTTACATTGTTTCTCTTAATGGCATTTTGTGGATCATATAGGCTTTCTTTTTTTTGTATTTTATTTATTTATTTTTAAAACAGCTTTATTGGAGTATAATTGCTTTACAATCGTGTGTTAGTTTCTGCTGTATAACAAAGTGAATCAGCTATACATATACATGTATCCCCATATCTCCTCCCTCTTGCATCTCCCTCCCACCCTCCCTATCCCACCCCTGTAGATGGACACAAAGCACCAAGCTAATCTCCCTGTGCTATGCGGCTGCTTCCCACTAGCTATCTATTTTACATTTGGTAGTGTATATATGTCCATGCCACTCTCTTACTTTGTCCCACCTTACCCTTCCCCCTTCCCGTGTCAAGTCCATTCTCTACATCTGTGTCTTTATTCCTGTCCTGCCCCTAGGTTTTTCAGAACCATTTTTCTTTTTTTAGGTTCCATATGTATGTGTTAGAATACAGGATTTGTTTTTCTCTTTCTGACTTACTTCACTCTGTATGACAGACTCTATGTCCATCTACCTCACTACAAATAACTCAATTTCGTTTCTTTTTATGGCTGAGTAATATTCCATTGTATATATGTGCCACATCTTCTTTATCCATTCATCTGTTGATGGATACTTCACTTTTTTTCGTCCTCTTTTCTTTCTTTCTTTTTTTTTTTGTTTTTGACTGGATAATTTCAAATGATCTGTCTTCTACCTCACAGATTCTGCTGTTGTTACTGTCTTTTTTTTTTTCATTTCATTCATTGTATTATTCAGCTCCAGAATTTGTTTGATTCTTTTTATGATTTATATATCTCTGTTAAACTTCTAATTTTGTGTGTGTATTATTTTCCTGATTCTTGTTCAGTTATCTTTCTGTGTTTTCTTGTAGCTCCCTGAGCTTCTTTAAAACAACTATTTTAAATTCTTTATTAGGTAAATTGCAGATCTATATTTCTTTGGGGTCAGTTACTGAAAACTTATTGTGTTCCTTTGATGGTGTCATATTTTCTTGATTTTTCATGTTCCTTGAAGTCTGGTATTGCTGTCTTTTCATTTGAAGAAGGAGTTACCTCCTCCAGTGTTTACTGACTGGCTTCAGCAGAGAAATTCTTCCCTTCAGCCCTGGTAGGAATTCCGAGGTTTTCTCAGATCTTTTCTATGGATGTGCCTTCTCCAAATTTCTTGTTCCCTCTTATGAGGAAATTCTTAAGGTTGCATGCCTTCTCCCAATTCTGCAAAATGAGGCCGTGCTGACAGCTTCCTATTTGCTTTGTTTATGTTGGTGCTGAATGCTCAGGTTTGTGTATTTTCTCAGAATCCTGCAGTTAGGCTAGCTTTCTACCATGCTAACTAGCTGTCTGTAAAGGCTCACTCTCACCACCCTTAACCTAGGGACACACAAAGTAAGCTGGTCTTGGGATGGAGTGTGTGGGTTGGGTTTGTGGAGCACTGGGGATCTGGTGGGTCAGTTGGGAGAATTTGCAGGCAAGGTGTTCCCAGCAGCTTATGGCAGTTTCCTGATGGAGTCTGTGAAGTGGTTAGTAGGATCTATGTCCCTCTGATACATTCCAATCTGAGACTGTACTCATCATTCCAATCTCCCAGCTGCCCACTGCCCCCAAGTGGTGCAGTTCATATCTGATTATTCTGAATGGGGTGAGAAAGGGGTCACTTCGGCAGTATCCTGCATAGCTGGGGAGACAAGGTGCTCACTCACACATTCTCACTTTCCCCTGTGGGAGAAATCATAGCTGAGAAGGTCTCTCTTGACACGGAGGTGCGCTCAGTGATCGTTGGGAGATGGGTGATGTGGGTAAACTGAAACTGTTTCACTTATTGTCTTCAATGCGTCCAAACTCAATTTTTTCTTTTTTTGCTCCAGCTCTTTGCTGGAACTTCCCCAATGAAATCCTGGACTTCCAAAAGAGCTCTCCCATTCCTGGGTTACTGTCAAAATTGTTGTTCTTTTGGGGGAGGATGATAGAAAACTCTTATTCAGCCTTGTTGATGATGTCATCAAAACTAACATATTTTAAATTTCTTTGGTAGGTAAGGATTTTTAATCTTGCTTGAAATGTTACAGATTTTCTTCTTTATTCACTAGTTTAAAAAATGGTAAGGTTTAGGTCTTTACTCATTTATTTTAAAGTTAGATATGAAAGATAAAAGGATATTAAAAAAGAAAGATTACAAATAAACTAAAAATAGACTAGACAAATAAAATGATACCAAAGGTGGTGATTTTAAACATTTTAAACTGTTCTTTAAGATATCATAGGGAGAAAGAAAAAGGAAACTATAATTGAGAAGAAGTGGAAAATAGAGACTTTACTCTAAAGTAGGTCTTTACTCATTTATCTTTTTCCTGGATGCATGAAACTCCTCTTTCTGAGTTTAGGAAAGTTTTCTTTAAGTATATATATATATATTTTTAAACATCTTCATTGGAGTATAATTGCTTTACAATGGTGTGTTAGTTTCTGCTTTATAACAAAGTGAATTAGCTATACATATACATATATCCTCATATCTCCTCCCTCTTGCATCTCCCTCCTGCCCACATTCCTTTTCTCACCCCTCTAGGTGGTCACAAAGCACCAAGCTGAACTCCCTATGCTATGCAGCTGCTTCCCACTAGCTATCTATTTTACATTTGGTAGTGTATATATGTCCATGTCACTCTCTCACTTTGTCCCAACTTACCCTTCCCCCTCCCCATGTCCTCAGTCCATTCTCTAACAGTTCTGTGTCTTTATTCCTGTCCTGCTCCTAGGTTCTTCATGACCTTTTTTTTTTTTTTTTAGATTCCATATATATGTGTTAGCATATGGTATTTGTTTTTCTCTTTCTGACTTACTTCACTCTGTATCACAGACTCTAGGTCCATCCACCTCACTACAAATGACTCAATTTCGTTTCTTTTTATGGCTGAGTAATATTCCATTGTATATATGTGCCACATCTTCTTTATCCGTTCATCTGTTGATGGACACTTAGGTTGCTTCCATGTCCTGGCTATTGTAAATAGAGCTGCAATGAACATTTTGGTACATGAATATTTTGAATTATGGTTTGCTCAGGGTATATGCCCAGTAGTGGGATTGCTGGGTCATATGGTAGTTCTATTTTTAGTTTTTGAAGGAACCTCCATACTGTTCTCCATAGTGGCTGTATCAATTTACATTCCCACCAACAGTGCAAGAGGGTTCCCTTTTCTCCACACCCTTTCTAGCATTTATTGTTTGTAGATTTTTTGATGATGGCCATTCTGACTGGTGTGAGGTGATACCTCATTGTAGTTTTGATTTGCATTTCTCTAATGATTAATGATGTTGAGCATTCTTTCATGTGTTTGTTGGCAATCTGTATGTCTTCTTTGGAGAAATGTCTATTTAGGTCTTCTGCCCATTTTTGGATTGGGTTGTTAGTTTTTTTTGTTATTGAGCTGCATGACCCACCTCCTAGAGAAATGGAAATAAAACCAAAAATAAACAAATGGGACCTAATGAAACGTAAAAGCTTTTGCACAGCAAAGGACAGTATAAACAAGATGAAAAGACAACCCTCAGAATGGGAGAAAATATTTGCAAATGAAGTAACTGACAAAGGATTTAAGTATATTTTTTAGTATTGTTTCTGTTCCATTTCTCTGGGCTCCCCTCCAGGAAACACTGATTAACTGTATGTTAATGCTACTCTTTATTTTTTCACCCCTTCTCTATCATATTTTCCTCTTTCTTTCTACCTATGAGATCTTATAGAACAGTTAAATAATGCTTAAAACCATCACCTTCAGTATCAATTAATTCTTCTACTCTGTTTTTAATTTCTTTGTAATCTTTCCTTTTTATATTTATTTATTTATTTATTTATATTTTTTGCGGTACATGGGCCTCTCAGTGTTGTGGCCTCTCCCGTTGTGGAGCACAGGCTCTGGATGCGCAGGCTCAGCGGCCATGGCTCAAGGGCCCAGCCGCTCCGTGGCATGTGGGATCTTCCCGGACTGGGGCACGAACCCGTGTCCCCTGCATTGGCAGGCTGACTCTCAACCACTGTGCCACCAGGGAAGCCCCCTTTTGTCTTTTTAATCTGCCTGGGATCCTCTTGATTTCATCCAGTTTCCTTTTCATAGAGGCCATATTTCTTTGTTCAAAATGAAGATGACAAATTGTTTTCTGAAATTTTCTATTGAATTCTGCAGTTAGAAAATTTTCAGAAGTTTGCTCTGAAGTTTCAGAACACAGTTCTCTTTCCCTTGTTATATGTTTAAATAGTTTTTTTTTCTACTTGATTTTAAGTAATTCCACAAGAATACACAGATTGAGTGGATTTTCCTTGCTCCAGCTCCTTTTCTACGTTTTCTACAGTAATGGTGATGCAAACTTCAATGTTAAGTATATAGTTTAGTGGACATTGTTTCTGTTTCAATTAGCATTCTCTGACTGTTTTTATTTAAGATACCTCCCCTCAGTTGTAATTTGCTCTTCTTTCAACTTCCATAGCCTGATTCTTTGTTACTCTAAGGAGAAATTTTACATGACATCTGTAATTCCCCTCCAATCAGGGTTATTCTTCTGTGCCCCATTCACCTGTCCTTTCCACCTCATCCACCAAAAGTTTTACCTATGCAGACTAATCTTTTTAGAACATGTACTGCAGACCTCTCCTCCCTACTTTCTGTTCATTTTTTTTTCTCTTAAAGATGATAGAATGGTGAGAGAAAAAATATTTGCCTCACAGAATAATTCCCAAAGCTGAGAACTCTGGGTCCTCTCTTCTCATAAAGAAAAGAAGGATGTATTCTTAATTTTCTATGTCTATGAGCCTGGTGATAGGAAGTGAAAATTGGATATGCCATGGTATTACTAAATTCCCTTTAGGGTTTTCAAAGTTAGAATCTATCTATTCCTTCTAGATTATGGAATTGGTTGTCTGTTAGTTTGGTTTTAAAAGGTGTCTTCAGTGATTTTAGTGATAAGCTGAGAAGAGCAGCATTGAAGGGTGCTAGCCAGAAGCTATTTGAACCTGAACCTCCTATCAGGAAGCTGAGAGAAAAAAAGGAATTTTACTTTTATTTAAAGGTTGTATGCTAATAATTAAATTTTTAAATCTTTGTCCCTACTTGGAATTAAGACACAATTCTGGTGTAATATTAAAATATAAATTCAGGGCTTCCCTGGTGGCGTGGTGGTTGAGAGTCCACCTGCCGATGCAGGGGACGCGGGTTTGTGCCCCAGTCCGGGAAGATCCCACATGCCGCGGAGTGGCTAGGCCCGTGAGCCTTGGCCGCTGAGCCTGCGCGTCTGGAGCCTGTGCTCCGCAATGGGAGAGGCCACAGTGAGAGGCCCGCATACCACACACACACACACACAAAATATATATATATATATATATATATATATGTATATAAATTCAAAAATAGTGTCTATTCTTCCTTTCCTTTTTTGATGTAAGAATACCTCAAAAGAGTAAGAGAGAGCCCTAAAAGTTCAATAATGACTGTTAAAATGTAACAGAATTGCATTGGGTTTGAGTCTACTGTAATATATTTCAAATATCTTTCATCTATTATATTTTTCTAATCGTGATAGATGATACAACTGGAGAACAAGAATTTCCTTTATGCCATTGACTTGCAAAGGTCACACAAGTAGAAAATGAAGGGTCAGATAATCTGCATAAATCAGCCTCATTCTTATATACATTAACAGGAAAACATAATTGAGTTGCATGTGTTAAAGAAATGAAACCATTCAACAAATTGTTCTTAATAGAGGGGAAAATGATATGGGAGTTAAAATTGACATGAAAAACACGGGAAGATGTTGAAGGGTTGGAGTGGGAGGGAAAATGGTGGAGGTTAGTGAATGTCTGTTTGAGTGTGCAATTGCATTTTCAAAACAGTGACCTAATTATGTATCTAGATATAGTCATTGTTCTTCCATAGTTATGATTTATGTATTCTCTATGTATAATTTTCAGTTGTGTATTTTTTTCAAAATCAAGTTTCAGAGGAATAAATTTGTTTAAAATTATTTTAGAAATGTGTTTATACCTCATTTTGAAACAAGTAGAAAGATTTTTCCTCTTCTAAATGCTTATGAAGGTAGATAACTTCTCTGATCTTTTGGATAAATACATTTATGTTAGTTGAATGGCAGGCAGTTAGTCATAAACAGGAGACATTAAGGAAAATTAACACACTTAATGCAAATGAATTTTCTGTACCTGATCAGTTAATTGAGATTCTGCCTATAATCTGCTTTTATTTTACTGGTAGATGTTTATTGATTTGAAGAGAGATAAAAATAATTGTCAGACAACATATAAACCATGGCTGAATAAAGAATTCATAGTTTTTACTCAAATAGAGGGATTATCTGGAATGTAAGTACAAAAAGAACTTGATACTCTAGGAATACATTATTTTGAATGTACATTTGAACTAGCTGAATATCCTACTCTAGAGCTAAGTGCACTGGCAGTATGTTAATCACATCCATAAAAATGAGTCATTTACAGCTGGAGTGGGCTCCACACTTGGAGCATCTTGAAGATGTTTTTTCTTTGGATATGCCAGATTAAGCTTGTGTTGAAGCTATATTGTGTTAAAATTTTCACAATAAAATATTGGCATTTCCTATATAAGTGGCATAGAATAGAAATTCTCTCCTATAAATAAAAACGCTTTGGCTTATAAGAAGGTGAACATACTGACCTTTGGTTATAGAATAATACCAGAAATTTTGTTATAAAGATTATTTCAGTTATTGGAACTGTATTTTTATTATGTAATCGGAGGTACAATCTCATGGAAAGTAACTTCCCCAGGAGATTGAGTAGTTAAAAACACCATTTTGGTGATGAAGTTGAGATGATGACCAGATTTATAATGTATTTGGACACTGTAATACACTTCTAGACATATTAATTTCCATCTAACTGCTTATTTTTCTTTCACATTTTAAGTTCTATAATACTTTTCCCCCATCTATGTTAACCAGTTCTATTCATAGTGAATCTTAGAAAATTCTCTAATGATTCTTATTTCTCCATGCTTGTAGCTTTCATTACTTTATTTTAAAATTTTTAATGTAATTTAATTTAATTTTTATTGAAGTATAGTTGATTTATAATATTATATTATTTTCAGGTTAATAGCATAGTGATTCAGTATTTTTGTAGATTGTACTCTAAGTTATTACAAGAAAATGGTTATAATTCTCTGTGCTATACAATATATCCTTGTTGCCTGTCTATTTTATACATAGTAGTTTATATCTATTAATCTCATACCCCTAATTTGTCCCTGCCCCTCTTCCCTCTCCCCTTTGGTAACCACAAGTTTGTTTTCTACATCTGTGAGTATTTTTCTGTTTTGCATATACATTCACTTGTATTCTTTTTTAGATTCCACATATAGAGATATCATAGAGTATTCGTCTTTCTCTGTCTGACTTATTTCACTAAGCATAATATTCTCTAGGTTCGTCCATGTTAATATATATATCTATATATCTATCTACCACATCTTCTATAGATTCAAATTGATTTTAATCTTCATCTCAGCATGCTTTTATATCATAGGAATTGACAAACACTCTAAAATTTATATGTAAAAGCAAAGAATCTAGAGTAATCCAATTTTGAAAAATATTGAAAAAGAACAGTTCTACTTGACCCTAGACTTCCTATAAAAATACAGTAATCAAGATGATAAAATTTTTAGCATGAGGAGATTTTAGCATAAGGATAGAGAAATAAAGAGAACAAAATAAAGTCCAGAAATAGGCTCATGTTTATATAGTAAATGATTTTTCAAGATAACAAAGCCATTAAATGGGGGAGTGGAGAGTCTCATTAACAAATGGTGTTGGAACAACTTGATTTCCATATGGAAAAAAATAATTCTCTACTACTTCACATGAGAAACAAAAATTAATACATAATGGATAACAGACATAAAGTAAAAACTAAAACTCCAACACTACTAGAAGAAAATATGGAATAATGTTTTTCAAGTTCGTGGTTGTGATGGACTGGATGTTTGAGTCCTCCCAAAATTCGTATATTAAAGTATAACTCCCAATGTGATGACATTAGGAGATGGGGCCTTTGGGAAGTGATTAGGTCATGAGGGTGGAGCCCTCATAAATTGAATTAATGCCCTTCTAAGGGACTGAAGAGATCAGAATTCTCCCTTTCTCTCATGTAAGGACACAGCAAGAGATGGCTGCTTGTGAAAGAGGAAGCAGGACCTTACCAGACACTGAATCTTCTGATACCTTAATTTTGGACTTCCCAGATTACAAAACTGTGAGAAATATATTTATGTTGTTTATAAGCTACCCAGTCTATGGTATTTTGTTATAGCAGCCTGAACTAAGACTGTAGTTGGCCAATATTTCTTTATAAGATGTAGAAAATAATATCCATAAAAACTGATAAATTAGACTGCTCATCAGAAGACATAATTAAGTACATGAGTATGCAAGCCAGTTATGGGATGAAAATATTTGTAAAACTTATCTGACAGTGGACTTGAATAAGTATCATATAAAGAACTTTATACTCAATAAGGAAAATAAAAATCTTAATAAACATGGGCAAAATACTTCAATGGACACTTTACAAAGGTACATGTATGAATGGCTGGTGAATACAGTAAATTCTGTTCAATATTTTTAGTCTTCAGGGAAATTCATTTACAACCACAATGTGATACTACTAGACACCCACTAGGATCACAATTTAAAACTAATGACATCACCAAATATTGGTGAGAATCGGAGTCACTGAACTCTTGTATATTGCTGATAGGAATATTAAATGTTATAAGTACTTTGGAAAAGGGTTTTGCAATAAAAAAAATAAAGTTGCATAAACCTACCCTTTGGCCCAGTAATTCTACTGTGGTTATTTATCTAGAAGAAATACACATTTATATACACATGAAGACTTGTTTAGAATGTTCATAGCAGCTCTATTCACAATATCCTCAAACCAGAGACAACTCACGTATTTATCAACAGGAGAATGAATAAACAAACGTTGGTATAGTTATACAATGGAATACTACTCATCAATAAAAATGAGTGAACTACTGATCCATGCAACAACATGAATGACTGTCACAAACATAATGCTGAGCAAAAGAACCAAAATGAAAAGAATACCTCATATATAATTCCATTTATAGGACGTTCTAGAACAAAACTAATGCAGGTTAAAAAATGATAATTGTCTCTATGAAGGAAGATTAACTAGAAAGAGACATGAGAGAACTTTCTAGGATGATGGAAATGTTTTATATCATCATAAAGGTATGTGTTGCGTGGGTGTATCTATTTGCCAAAATTGTACTATTAGGATTTATGAATTTCCTCAATTAAATTTACCTGAACACTTAGAAATGTCAGTACTAGTAGTTGCACAGGATAGAAAAATAATTCTAATTTTATAAAGTGTATTCTTGTTGGCTTTGATTCAAATTTGCCTTTTAAATATATATATATATAATTTTTTTTTTCGGAGTTTGCAGCAGAGAAAAGTTTATTGCAGGGCCATGCAAGGAGACGGGTGGCTCACGCCTTAAAAACGTTGAACTCCCTGAAAGCTTTCAGCAAAGCCTTTTTTTAAAAAACATCTTTATTGGAGTATAATTGCTTTAAAATGATATGTTAGTTTCTGCTTTATAACAAAGTGAATCAGCTATACATATACATATATCCCCATATCTCCTCCCTCTTGCCTCTCCCTCCCGCCCTCCCTATCTCACCCCTCTAGGTGGTCACAAAGCACGAAGCTGGTCTCCCTGTGCTATGCAGCTGCTTCCCACTAGCTATCTATTTTATATTTGGTAGTATATATAAGTCCATGTCCTTCTCTCACTTTGTCCCAGCTTACACTTCCCCCTCCCTGTGTCCTCGAGTCCATTCTCTATGTCTGCATATTTATTCCTGTCACGCCCCTAGGTTCTTCAGAACCATTTTTTTTGATTCCATATATATGTGTTAGCATACGGTATTTGTTTTTCTCTTTCTGACTTACTTCAGTCTGTATGACAGACTCTAGGTCCATCCACCTCACTACAAATAACTCAATTTCGTTTCTTTTTATGGCTGAGTAATATTCCATTGTATATATGTGCCACATCTTCTTTATCCATTCATCTGTCAATGGACACTTAGGTTGCTTCCATGTCCTGGCTGTTGTAAATAGAGCTGCAGTGAACATTGAGGTACATGACTCTTTTTGAATTATGGTTTTCTCAGGGTATATGCCCAGTAGTGGGATTGCTGAGTTGTATGGTATTTCTATTTTTAGTTTTTGAATGAACCTCCATACTGTTCTCCATAGTGGCTGTATCCATGTACATTCCCACCAACAGTGCAAAAGTGTTCCCTTTTCTCCACACCCTCTCCAGCATTTATTGTTTGTAGATTTTTTGATGATGGCCATTCTGACTGGTGTGAGGTTATACCTCATTGTAGTTTTGAGTTGCATTTCTCTAATGATTAATGATTTTGAATATTCTTTCATGTGTTTGTTGGCAATCTGTATATCTTCTTTGGAGACATGTCTATTTATGTCTTCTGCCCATTTTTGGATTGGGTTGTTAGCTTTTTTGATATTGAGCTGCATGAGCTGCTTGTAAATTTTGGAGATTAATCCTTTGTCAGTTGCTTCATTTGCAAATATTTTCTCCCATTCTGAGGGTTGTCTTTTCCTCATGTTTATGGTTTCCTTTGCTGTGCAAAAGTTTTAACTTTTATTAGATCCCATTTGTTTATTTTTATTTTTTATTTCCATTTCTCTAAGAGGTGGGTCAAAAAGGATCTTGCTGTGATTTATGTCATAGAGTGTTCTGCCTATGTTTTCCACTAAGAGTTTTATAGTGTCAGGCCTTACATTTAGGTCTTTAATTGATTTTGAGTTTATTTTTGTGTATGGTGTTGGTGAGTGTTCTAATTTCATTCTTTTACATGTAGCTGTCCAATTTTCCCAGCACCACTTATTGAAGAGGTTGTCTTTTCTCCATTGTATATTCTTGACTCCTTTATTGAAAATAATATTTGCGTGGGATTATCTCTGGGCTTTCTATCCTGTTCCACTTATCTATATTTCTGTTTTTGTGCCAGTACCACACTGTCTTGATTACTGTAGCTTTGTAGTATAGTCTGAAGTCCAGAAGCCTGATTCCTCCAGCTCCGTTTTTCTTTCTCAAGATTGCTTTGGCTATTCAGGGTCTTTTGTGTTTCCATACAAATTGTGAAATTTTTTGTTCTAGTTCTGTGAAAAATGCCAGTGGTAGTTTGATAGGGATTGCATTGAATCTGTAGATTGCTTTGGGTAGTATAGTCATTTTCACAATGTTGATTCTTCCAATCCAAGAACATGGCATATCTGTCCATCTGTTTGTATCATCTTTAATTTCTTTCATCAGTGTCTTATATTTTTTTGCATACAGGTTTTTGTCTCCTTAGGTAGGTTTATTCCTAGATATTTTATTCTTTTTGTTGCAGTGGTAAATGGGAGTGTTTCCTTAATTTCTTTTTCAGATTTTTCATCATTAGTGTATAGGAATGCAAGAGATTTCTGTGCATTAATTTTGTATCCTGCTACTTTACCAAATTCATTGATTAGCTCTAGTAGTTTTCTGGTAGCATCTTTAGGATTCTCTATGTATAGTATCATGTCATCTGCAAACAGTGACAGCTTTACTTCTTCTTTTCCAATTTGTATTCCTTTTATTTCTTTTTCTTCTCTGATTGCTGTGGCTAAAACTTCCACAATTATGTTGAATGATAGTGGTGAGAGTGGACATCCTTGTCTTGTTCCTGATCTTAGAGAAAATTATTTCAGTTTTTCACCATTGAGAATGATGTTGGCTGTGGGTTTGTCATATATGACCTTTCTTATGTTGAGATAAGTTCCCTCTATGCCTACTTTTTGCAGTGGTGTTATCATAAATGGGTGGTGAATTTTTTCGAAAGCTTTTTCTGCCTCTATTGAGATGATTGTATGGTTTTTCTCCTCCAGTTTGTTAATATGATTTATCACATTGATTGATTTGCATATATTGAAGAATCCTTATATTCCTGGGGTAAACCCCACTTGATCATGGTGTATGATCATTTTAATGTGCTGTTGGAGTCTGTTTGCTAGTATTTTGTTGAGGATTTTTGCATCAAAAACTGAAAGTTATTCACTCCTAAATATATTCTTTATAAATATATTTAGGAGTGAATAAATTTCAGCTTTTGAGAACTTAGATGAACCTTTAAATAATGATGAAAATGTGACAGCATTTTAAAATTCCTATTTGCCTAAGAACCAAAATTATATAATATTTTTGATAATTCAGGGCATATTTATTAATGTGCCTATTATTTACTTATAGGTCAGTTTATTTAAAAAAATAATTAATTGGGGCTTCCCTGGTGGCGCAGTGGTTGAGAGTCAGCCTGCCAATGCAGGGGATGCGGGTTCGAGCCCTGGTCTGGGAGGATTCCACATGCCGTGGAGTGGCTAGCCCCGTGAGCCACAAATACTGAGCCTGCACGTCTGGAGCCTGTGCTCCGCAGCGGGGGGCCGCGATAGTGAGAGGCCCGCGCACCGCAATGAGGAGTGGCCCCTACTTGCCGAAACTAGAGAAAGCCCTCACACAGAGACGAAGAGCCAACACAGCCATAAATAAATGAATAAATAAATAAATAAATAAAAATTTTTAAAAAAGCAAAATTCCTTAAAAAATTAATTAATTGATTAATTTGGCTGCGTTGGGTCTTAGTTGTGGCACTTGGGATCTTTGTTTTGTCATGTGCCATCTTTTTTGCGGCTCGCGGGCTCCAGAGCACGCGGGCTTAGTAGCGGCATGCAAGCTGTCTAATTATGGCACATGGGCTCTCTAGTTGTGGTGTGAGGGCTTAGTTGCCCTGCGGCCTGTAGGATCTTAGTTCCCCAACCAGGGATCAAACCTGTGCCCCTGCATAGAAGGTGGATTCTTAAGCACTTGAACACCAGGGAATTCCACTTTTTTTTTTTTTAAATCAAGTGGAAACAGTCATCTGGCTCTGAGTTTACCTTTCAAATGTTTAAAACAGTTGTCCAGGGTGAATATAAAAATAAGGAAATGCAGGTAGCATCAAAGAATGAAAAATAACTTGTAAATGTGATAAATTAAAATTCTGCAGATTACAGTATTTCTGAACAACTATAGATTTGGGGAGAAATTATTTTAATGGACTAAAAAATCTTTTTTTTTTAAAGATTTTTATTTTATTTATTTATTTTTGGCTGCGTTGGGTGTATGTTGCTGCATCTGGTGTTTCTCTAGTTTTTTGTTTGTTTGTTTGTTTGTTTTTTGCAGTACATGGGCCTCTCACTGTTGTGGCCTCTCCTGTTGTGGAGCACAGGCTCTGGACACGCAGGTTCAGTGGCCATGGCTCACGGGCCCAGCCGCTCCGCGGCATGTGGGACCTTCCTGGACCGGGGCACGAACCCGTGTCCCCTGCATCGGCAGGCAGACTCTCAACCACTGCGCCACCAGGGAAGCCCAGGGGTTTCTCTAGTTTTGACAAGTGGGGGCTACTCTTCGTTTTGGTGCACAGGTTTCTCGTTGCAGTGGCTTCTCTTGTTGTGGAGCACGGGCTCTAGGTGTGCAGGCTTCAGTAGTTGTGGCTTGCGGGCTATAGTGCATAGGCTCAGTAGTTGTGGCACATGGGCTTAGTTGCTCCATGGCATGTGGGATCTTCCTGGGCCAGGGCTCGAACCTGTGTCCCCTGCATTGGCAGGTGGAATCTTAACCACTGTGTCATCAAGGAAGCCCAAAAATCTTTCTTTAGATCCATTTTGATAGTAGTACTCAGAGTTATTTTTCCAAAGTTGGAAATTTCCTTAGAAAGGAGGTAGCATCAAATATCATTTAATTAAAGTAATATTTTTTAATCTTAATAATTCTCCAGAATGTTGACATCATTAATTTTCTCCTTGGAGAATTCTTCTTTTGTTATCTTGTATTTGAATTTAGTTGTTATTATCTTTTATAAAGCATCACGTAAACCCATTGTTATACAATTGCACAATAAAAATGAGTATGGATATTCCATACTCATTTGGAATGGAATATGGATATTCCATTCCATATTTCAAGAAAAAACATTTTAAGTAAACTGGTAGTCAACGCTCAGGAATCTTTCTAATAACTCTTCAATGCAGATAGCTTAGGAAATAGTTCATCAGTTTTCCTGATAATAAAAAAAAAAGGAATTTGTACACTTACAGATGAACAGGACCAACAGAATGACGTGATAACTGGCAAAATGGTACCCCAAATAATCAGGAAACTTTAGAGTTCCTCAATATACATCAGCAAAGAAGGGCCTATTATCATTTTGGGCTATACCATAATAGGAGACACTTTAAAATTATTCATATGTTCCAATGACAATGTAACATGATTATGGAAACTAGTTGTAGAATTGAGAGAAATTAAAGGCTTTCCACTTTTATTGGCATTGATAAATAATGTCAATAAATTAATTGATAATAACTAGTCTTAGAAATAACTTTTGCTGGGCAGGGGGATAGGAGCTATTCATCTAACTGGGCACATGTCTATTTTAGAAATAAGATATTTTGCATATATTTTTCTTTGTAATTAAATCTAAAAAACTACAGAATTGGGGAAAATAACCTTTTTAACCCTTGGGAAAAAAAGGTTATGAGTGTTTCATAGAATTAAGTTAAATGTTCACTAAAATTGTATTTGTTTGGAAGAACTATAGGATCCTTATAAACTCTTGGCAAGAAGTCTGGCAAGTGGACAATGAAACAGGCATACTTACATATCTCTGATAGAATACAGTGAACCTGTCTTTTCAGAAAGCAATTCGGGAAGAGTTTTTGACCCAGAAGTCCCACAGCTGGGAATCTATTCTAAGTAAATAAACCAAAATGCAGATAAAAAATATGCACACAGATGTCCCCTTAAAAAAATTGTGTATTATATAAGGGAATGTCCAACAATGAAAGAATCTTTCAGTAAATCATGATATATTCATATTATACAGACATATTATACAGTTTTTAGTTACACAGGAAAATGTTTATGATAAATTGCTACTTAGAAAAGCAGGATTCAACATTTTACATTAGGTATGATGTCAAACTCAATGACTCTGTGTGTGTGTGTGTGTGTGTGTGTATTTTTGTCCATTCCCACACATACATATAGAAAATTCCATGCTAAGATAACTACCTCTAAAAGAAACACGTATTATCTTTTAATGAGAAAAACACATAATTAATGGAATGAAACTTTCTCTGTTTTCCAATAATGCTGTGCATTGAGAACTAAATATCATTTTGGACTAAATAAATTTGGTTTACAGTAACTGAGGATTATAAGAATCCTGGCAGAGTCTAGGCATGGCTAAGTAAAGCCTGTCTTCACTCTATGCAAACTAGTCATTTAAACAAAGCTGAAAGACAGACATTTTCAGGGTATCAAATAATACTTATAACTGAGATACATTTGGTATGCTAAATACAAGTCATTCTTTTTTATTTAACTATGCCAAGAATCGTTATTGATTAACTTGTAAACCTTAAAACAAAGCACTATAGGGCTTCCCTGGTGGCCCAGTGGTTGAGAATCTGCCTGCTAATGCAGGGGACACGGGTTCGAGCCCTGGTCTGGGAAGATCCCACATGCCGCGGAGCAACTAGGCCCGTGAGCCACAACTGCTGAGCCTGTGCGTCTGGAGCCTGTGCTCCGCAACAAGAGAGGCCGAGACAGTGAGAGACCCGCGCACCGCGATGAAGAGAGTGGCCCCCGCTTGCCACAACTAGAGAAAGCCCTCGCACAAAAAACAAAGACCCACCACAGCCAAAAATAAATAAATAAACAAATGTGGGGTTAAAAAAAAAAAAACCCAGCTTCTAAAAAAAAAACAAAACCAAAAAAAACAAAGCACTATATATTTGAAACAACATAGAACACACTTCTTTTTTTTTTTTTTTTTTTTTTTTGCGGTACGTGGGCTTCTCACTGTTGTGGCCTCTCCCGTTGCGGAGCACAGGCTCTGGACGCACAGGCTCAGCGGCCATGGCTCACGGGCCCAGCCGCTCTGCGGCATGTGGGATCTTCCTGGACCAGGGCACGAACCCGCGTACCCTGCATCGGCAGGGGGACTCTCAACCACTGCGCCACCAGGGAAGCCCCAGACTTACAATTTTTATTTTTGTTATTTACAGATAGAATTTCATTGTTTTAGTTTGCATTTCTTAGAAGACTAATGAGGTTGCAATGTAAAAATCTGTCTTCCATACATTTGTTTTTTAGGATTTTAAGTTTTTCTTCATGATTAACATTATCTCTTTCTTTCATAAGGATTTTATTCTTGTCCAGCATGTTGTAACAGATATTTTTATGTTTAGGCATTCACCTCTTAATTATGTTTTTGATTTTTAATTCAGAGAAGTAATTTTTTTAATGTCAAACAATATCTTTTGATCCTAATGACTTTGTGCAAAGAATGCTATGGGAAAATGGAATCTTATACTTACATTACCTGAATAGTAGATATCATTAGTAGTTTGATATTTAATCTGTGGCATTTAGTTAGCTTTATTTTTTTTTGGAATATCCTGGCTTTAAAACTACAGCTAAAGGAAGGCAGATGGTTAACTTGTTTCCACTTCCCTGAAAATACCCAAGATTGGAACCAATATTATCAGCCTCTCATGGAGGTTGGCCATGTCAAGGTGTTGAGTCAGTGTCCAGGTCATTGCTCATTAAAGATGCTGCTCTTTTGACCAGCAGGAGACCCAGCAACAGGATCTTAATAATTTCTGATGCTACCTCACATCCCTTCAGGACAGTGCAGAATATTTTTTTCTTTAGAAAATATTCAGGCCTCTTTCCTTCTGTTATAGTACTTACCATTTGTCTATTTGTATTATTGGACTGTACTTTTTTTTTTGTAACAATGAATACATAGAGGAAAGAACATTTTAAAAAATCATTATGCATTTGCTTTACGTGTCTGCATACTGTCCCATTAGTTATTTCATATGAATATCTAGCTTTTAGCTTTTTTCAAATATGGATTATATTAATGATTCAAATAATATTAACTAATATTAATAAACAAGCCATTAATAATTCTCGACTCTTCCACAGTCATTTCTTATTAGGTGTGTCATTTCTTAGTTTTCACCAGTCATTAATTTCTTTTTTTCCTTCTTCATTTTTTTGTCTCCCTGAGATCTTCAGAATGTGAATCAATATCCATTCTGTTATGATGTATAATCATCTGCTTCTCATATTAGTCTCTCTTTGGTGCCTCGTGCCTTCTGTTATGCTCTTATTGCTATTGGTCTTCTATTGTTTTAATTTCACTTTCTCCCACTCACCTCCACCATCGGCCACTGTCAGATGAAATGACTGGCCATGTGAAATAAGCCTATGCTCTATATGTATGTATACATTTTACTAAAGCCACTAGTAGACATCACTCCTACTCACATATGAGACTGGCAAATACTCATCTCTTTGTAATTCAGCAATCCTTTCTAAACATATCTGGAGATATGTTTCTTCCATATCAGTAAATTACTATACCAAATGATCTCCATCTTTCCCCAAAGAACTCAGAGTTTTGCTACATTAACCCACTCAATCTAACAATTCAGGAAAATCAATTCCGTGACATGAAATTAAAAGATATACTGCCAAAATTGTGATGTCTCTAAAGTGACATTTTTTTGACCAGACTGGAAACCCTTATCTGGCACAATTTTAGCTGGGGTTTCCTGATTCCTTTACTAAGCCATAAATTTTTTGGTCAAATCTAAATAGCTACACATTTAATTATGATTCCAAAAATTTGCATTTTTGGATGAAACTGACTTTTTCTCTTGTCATGCTCTAGCCATAATTGTTTCATTGTCTCGTGTTAATTTGCATTTTAATTGACCTTTAAACATTTAACCAGAGGATAGTCCAATAGGACATTCTATAACCATCTCAGTAATTGGTAGACCAGAGTTACTTTTTATCGCTATTTTAGGAATAGGGAAGTCTGCATACAGGGGTGGGGAAAGAGCTGTAACCTTCAAAGCAGGCTCTTTACTTTGGGCCTGTGGTGAGAAAAATGGAACAGAAGTTAGAAGTTAGGAATGGAGAAATTAGAAGAGACAGATGGTGAGAGATTATAATGATTTCTAGGATCACCCAAATTGTCTGCGATTTATGCCAGAAATTTTTTTATCAGTTAGGGCAACATGTCATGCTTATTTTGCGTTCCCACAGACACATTTAATGCAATTATACTGGACCTTCCATTCTGTTGTTTTCTTTGGGTTTTCAAGGAGTTTAGAAGCAGCCTACATTGGACTTTGTCAGTGTTTCCAGCAACTGACAAATTTGAACGTTATAAACATTTTCTGAAACATTTTCTTTAAAACCACTCTGGGGAAAGACATAAAAGTAAGATGACTGATCCTTAGATTATCTGCGTTTAGAACAACTTTATTGTAGTTGCAAAAACATAGTGATGGTGTCTTCATTGGAGACGGGGAAGATTTTATTGGGCACAGCAGCTGTTGATTCAAATATAATTATACACATTCCCTCTCTGTTTTCTCTTAGGTGAATAAGCAGCTTTAGTTTATTATGAAAATTAGCAATCTCTAAGATTCATCCGTAGAATGAATTCTCAAATACAAGGTACATACATGACATAATCTGGTGAATATGAAATGCTCCGGTGAAATATCCATATCCCACTGTGATCTTCAGCATTCCTTCTGCAATTATGGACATAGTGTCAAGAATAAAACCAATTTACATGTGATTGAAAGTAACAAAAATTCTTTATGTTCTCTGGAGAAAATATGAATGATTCCTTTTAAATGAGAGACTTCAAAATGAGAGCACA
The DNA here is from genome assembly GCF_964165515.1 of Mesoplodon bidens. Lineage (NCBI taxonomy): Eukaryota > Metazoa > Chordata > Mammalia > Artiodactyla > Ziphiidae > Mesoplodon > Mesoplodon bidens. The sequence goes on along the minus strand of NC_138160.1, from coordinate 48,555,209 downwards.
TAAAATACCAGCTATAGTCTGCTCAGCATGACTCAGACTTTTTAAAATGAATTTTTCTGAGTGTTGTTTTGAATTCTCTGACAACTTGAGATTTGCCTGTGAAATAAAGTACCTAGTTACATACAAGATTCCTTATAGTTAGAAAACTTCTTTTGCATATGTTTTACCAATAAACAATTTTTAGCTTAGTCTCTCCTATGTGCTCAGCAATGTGCTAAAAGCTGTGCATTTAATGCGCTCATTTTATTTTTGTTTTGTTTTATTTTCCTATATGTAAAGATATGAAGGGCCAAATAAAGAGACCTGAAACTTTTGGAGGAGGGGGCAGCACATTTGCATTTTTAATCCAGGAATCTTCTACCCAAGGGTTGAAGAAAACTCATGTATGTGTAGCAGAGTTTTGGAGGTCAAAGGTAGAAGCTGCTTGCCATTTTGGGGTAAATGATCATTTAAACTCTTATTCTATTTCATGTAAGGTAAGACATAGATGAAGGGACATCAATGTATCCCACATGTGATATTATCCAGGCAGAAGATGAATTAGAGGAAAACAGTGGCTGGTGGTTTGAAAAGAAATAATACATGGAGTAGTTAGTGTCAGGACAGTCTTGTGTGTCAGTAGCCCTTGAGCAAACACAGCAGTGTTAGAGTAGGCAAAAAGTTGCAGAGGTCAAGAAGACCCTGTTACACTGGAATCTCTCAATCATGTCTAGAAATATAATCTCACTTAATTAAAATTTTATATAGCTTCAGGCTCAGTATCGTTGCTAAATAGGTTCTTGTTAAGCCAGTAAATTGATGCTCTCTTAGGGTGCTGAAGGCATAAAAATGAGGTGTTTAGATCCCTCCCTCTAGGAGGTTACACAGAAAAGCAGTGCACAAATAGCAGTAATCACTATTAGTAAAACTATAGTAAAACTATTGAGAACAGGTGGAAAATGAGAGCGACAGAGAATCATTGATTGAATAATGCAGCCATTTAAAGCCATTTTAAAAGTCTGAAGGGTATAGATTACAGAAAAATCCAGGAAAAGGGTAAAAAATTCTGCTTAGGGTTGGAAAAAGAGGCAAGATTAAATATTGCTGTAAGGAAGAAGTAGCATTTGACCTGGGTAGGAATTTTATATTCAGAAATGTGAATGTGTGTGTATAGAGAAAAGGGAGAAAAGGGATAGTGGCCCATTCCGGACTGAGGGAATTTAGTTTATTAAATTTTCCATTTTATATTTATTGATTGCCTCCTAGGTACTAGACCCTAAACTAAGTGCTAGGAACACAGGATAAAATAAGAAATTTAGTTCTTGTCTTTGAAGAGCTGCCCACAGTTGGAGAAGCATATGTGTGCAGAAGCATTGTTGTCAGGTGTGCTCTAGAGACCGGCCCTTGGTGCCCTAAGGCCTGAAGGGGGCACCTATCCTACACAGCAATACCAGGGTGGGCAGGGCTCATTCTCCAGGTTCCCTCAGCCCCACTGACAGCTGGGTGAGCTCCACCATCCAGCAGAGAGTGCATTTTGTCTTTGTAACCCTTCTTGCGTTCTGCTTTATACTAAAGTTATTCATTTATTTATCTTCCTTCTAGACCTTAAGTTTGTGGCAGCCACAAAATTAGGTTTTATCATTTTTGTGTTCCTTTGTGGTCTCTAGAACAGTGCCTTGCACACACAGTGGACATTAAAAAGTTTGGGGATGTAATTAGGTTTTATATTTGTTGGAAAATAAAACGTATCTGGTAAAAGGCATGCCTATGAGAAAAGGTGTCCTTTTACTACATGTGGTCAGCCTCACTGACCCAGTCTTTCACAATTTTTACAGCTGAGGCTAGTGTCTTGAAGCTACCTTTGGCCCTTGATACTATTTTTTGAACTATGAGGGCTTTGGAGGCATTTTAAAGTTTTTTTTCTCTTTATGGCTAAGCTTTTTCTTATTAAGGGGGAGAAACTTGAACATCCACAAGCCATTCTGCTCATTTGTTTTAAAAAATGTTCTTGTTAAAAAGTCACCTTTTGCCCCAATTTCACATTCAATTTAAGTTCATCCCTACCTACAAGACACTAAGTCAATATTCTGAGATTGTTTAGGAGGCTTCTTATTTTTTTCAGCTGTAAACTCAATTACCTTTCAAATGATTTTATAGCTGACAGTAAATGGTCCATGAAGTATCTGAATAAAAATGAAGGCAAACATTTCATGCTTAAATAGCTGTAATGGTAGTCAGTATAATGGACTGGAGTTTTAGAAATAAGCAGGGACGACTTACTTGGTGGCCGTATGATATTATGCTATGGTTTCTACAAAGATATCATTTGCAGGTGTTTGTACCTACATCTTACCATAGATGGTAATTTATGATGTTTTATTTTATGTAAACAAGTGTCTGTATATATTTGGAGTATGAATGTCTATGGAGCTCATATATTTTTAAAAAAGAACTATGACCGTTTCATCACTGCCATAAATGGTCTTTGAAAATATTGCTTTTTCCTTTGGAAAACTATTACTTAAATATCGACAATGGCTTGTCACACTCATGGAAACGATATAACCCTGTAAGCTTCTTTCAGAGTATGTATAAATCTCCTTTGTCTCTATGGAAACAGACTAATTCTACTAGTTCTTAAATAGTTCCTTATGGCACTGCTAAGAATTATCATGTTTTCTGGATTGTTGTGACACAGATTGACTACAGCCATATCTGAACTCATGTGAAGGGAATGAGCTAGTATCAAATGGGCATCCTGCTTACCTAAAGTTTTCTGACCAAAATGTCTTCATTGGAACTAGCTATTTCTTCAAAACTCTATATTTGACTGAGAGACACTGAAATCACTCTGTCCCTTTTACATGTGCACTATGCAATGTTTCAAAATGCTTTTCAAATCTTGGAATGTGCTGATTGCATTGATATAATTTTATAAGTATGCAAACCTGTCATGTGGTCTGCCGGCCTTTATTTATATCAATAAGTGCCATTCACTTGTCAAAGTTTGTACAAATAGACCTGAAAGGAACTCTCAAGGTCATTTTTATTGCAACTCATTGTTGATGACACTGAGATGTTGTGGGCACCATGTCACTCTGTGAACTTGTATGAAGTGAACTGGGGCTGGTCAAGTAGTATCTCTTTGTTTTCACTTTAGTAGTGTTGTATCACATAAGCTTTTGCTTCAAGAGAAGCAATGGAGTTGAAATCTTCCTCTGCTACTCCTCCTTTGCTGTCTTGATTTTCTGAAATTTAATTTTCTTATTCTTAAGTGCCAGGCAGAATTCATTGTTTCCTTCTCTGTAAGTTTTGGTTATATCTGTGTATTTTGATTAAGGTAGTTTTCTAGTTGTAGAGGGAAGCTTGAGGCATGTTCTTTTTTATTTTTCTCTCTTCTTTTCTAAATAAGTAGGTCTTTACAAAAGTCTCAAGCTTAAGAAGTAACAACAGAATCCCTCTTATCCCATCTCCCAGCTAAGTGGACTAACTGACGTTCTCTATTTCCTCCAGAAAGTTTAAACACTAATGCCTATGACATTCTAGAAGGCTGTTCTTCACTACTCCTGTGTACTTCAGGTGCCCCTTGTGGTGATGTATGTCACCAAAAGTCCCAAATCTGTACATGACAGTTGTACTTGCTATTTTATTATATAATGTAATTAATTGTTCTATAAATGAATATAACATCTACAAGTGAAGAGAAATGTTTATATGAAAACTATAATAGACTGCTAGTCAATTTGCTAAAGCAAAATTCTTGTTGAATTAGAATTAGGTGTAGCTGAGACAATCATAAAAGATGGGAAAATGTGAGTGGCTAAGAATCATGGAATGATTCTTCAGATTTTTTCTCATGTCTTTAATTTCCTCACTTTATTCTAAAGAAACAAAACTTGAAAGCGTAGATGATGCATATGAAAATGCTTTATGTAAGATGTAGAAATCTAACTAGCAGATCCGTACATAAAGCAAAGGCCTTGGCCTCACATCAAAAGAATAGCAAACTATGTGCATTTAAATGTTATTATGAAGAATGTTTAGGTATTATTTTTAAAGATTCTTTTTTTTTTTTTTTTTTTTGAGGTACGCGGGCCTCTCACTGCTGTGGCCTCTCCTGTTGCGGAGCACAGGCTCCAGACGCACAGGCTCAGCAGCCATGGCTTACGGGCCCAGCCGCTCCACGGCATGTGGGATCTTCCCAGACCGGGGCACGAACCCGTGTCCCCTGCATCGGCAGGCGGACTCTCAACCACTGTGCCACCAGGGAAGCCCTAAAGATTCTTAACTTTAATATATTTATTTGACCAACTGGCCATCTACCTATTCTGAATATGTCAGATAGGAAGGCTTCTAACAAGAGGATAAATTGAAAGCCACCAACTGCTCTCTCCTTTACCATGGGGAGGAAAGGTGAATGAAGTGTTCTAGAGTCTCATGACTCTGGGTGTCCTAATGGTGGAGAAGCATCTTCAAGTAAACCTGTCTGGTTTGGCCCCAGAAGACTGCTATTCCACCAGTTGGTCTCCTCTGCTGCAAGAGCAATGGCATAGATGGGGAGGGTGTCATTGCCTTGGGTTATCTTGTAGAAATGCAACTAAGACCTCCTTTGTATGACACAGATCATGCCAAAGTGGACCATCGTCATTCTAAACCTTCAGCTAAAAGCAAATCACACACTCATTTTTCATATACTGCATTTTTATCTTAATCCAAACTTTAATATTATAATTAAGGCCTATATACATCGACTATTTTAGGGAACAGTCTGGTGACCAAAGAAAGTATCCCTGAAAAGTACCATTTCTTAGGAGTTCTGAGCTCTAGGTAGCAGATTGTCTCAAGGACCTCTTACCCAGGTGATAACTTTATTATTGAGAGATCTTATAATAAACATAAATAAAATTTTATCACCAACTACTTTTTAATTTCCAGGAGGTCAGATAATAGTCATATTAATAGCTCCCTATACTGCCTAGCACAGCACCTGAACCAAAGTAAGTTTTGAATAGAGGTAGGAATAAAGATAAAGTTCCCACACTGAGATATTCTGTACTTTAGCATGATCATTTTAATGGAAATTTGTCTCCTATGACAAATTGCAGTTTTACCATATTGCTTTGTTGGACCTTGTCTCATATTTGCATTCATTGTTCTAGTTCTTATAGATAGTACTATGTATTTTAATATTGAGAGGTGACTACACTGTATTCATTCAGCTGATTTTTTCTCAGAACTGGCTGAATATGAGACAGATTTTTTTTTTTTCCAATAGTGAGCTTGACTCAGTACATGGGAAATTCGTGCAGTCTTGTCCTGCCTTTTCCTTTTCTGCAGATGGTCACTCATAGACCTTTGAATGCCTCCCTCAAATATAACAACAGCCCAGAGGTGAATTATTCAGACAGTGTGGCCACCCTGGGAGACCTGGCATATTGCAGGCCCTTCTGTGATACAAACCAATCAACCCAAGTCTTTTATGTCTTCTTTCCATATTGTAACTCCCATGAGGTAAAGTGTTAAGCTACATTAAGCCTCAAAAAAGAAATTTGAGTTCATGATGTGTAACTTCTCAGTAATGAGAAGTTTAGTATAATCTGCTTCTTGAACTTGCTATCTGATATTTGAAAAAAAATGTTACCAGTTTTCTCATTTCTACTTAAATATTTAAGACTAAAAATTTTTTAGAAGAACACTTAGTACCTCTCACAAAACTTCATAAGTGGCTTTGATTGTATTCCGAATTATATCACCTGATCAGGAGCAGACAGCTCATGAAACCAAGAGCAAAAACATAATTTACAACACTTATAAAAGTATAGTTTGAATTTTAAAGGATGAGTAAAAACTGAAGTTGAAATTTTTGCAGAGTCAAATATCTCCTATGTATTAACAAAAATTTATAGAACAATATCTATAACTAAAATAGGAAGAACGATGGGCAGGACTCCTAATAAAAGAGAGGGAGAATTTGTTAGGAAGTATCCACCCATGTAGGTATCAGTGAACATATGGGTGTGAGGTGTAGACAGTGTTAGAAAACATGGTAATATAGTACACATTACTCATAGTTACAGTCAGAAATATGTTATCCTTGTCACAAATTGATAGAATAATTAGACAGAAGATCAGTAGATAGATTTGAAAAACACAGTCAATTAACTTGACCTGTTGACATTTTTAGAGCACTCTACCCAATAACAGCAGAATATACATTCTTTTCAAATGCATACAGAACATTTGACAAGATAAATTATATTTTGGGCCATAAAAATGTCTCAATATGTTTAAAGGTAATGCAGAGTATGTTCTCTAACCACAATGAAATTAAATGAAAAATCATTAACAAAACATGTCTGGAAAGCCCCCAAATATCTGGACACCAAATAACATACTTCTGAATACCTGACTAGTGGGTTGATCTGTGGTTTCCAAAATGATATGTCTATGTTGTAATCACTGGAACCTGTGAATACAAACTTCTTTGGGTTGATCTGTGGTTTCCAAAATGATATGTCTATGTTGTAATCACTGGAACCTGTGAATACGACCTTCTTTGCAGATGTGATTCAGTTAAGGATTTTCAGATGAGATAATCTTGGATTATCCATATGGGTCCTAAGTCCAATGAGAGGTATCTTTATAAAAGAAAGAAAAGGAGAGCACACAGACACAGAGGAGAAGTCTACATGAAGATAGAGGCAGAGACTGGAGTTATAGAGCCATAAGCCACATAACACATGGAGACAACAGAAGCTGGAAGAGGCAAGGAATGAAATCTCCTCTAGAGCCGTTAGAGGAAGTGTGACCTTGTTAACACTCTAATTTTGGACTCCTAGCCTCCAGAATTGTGAGAAAATAAATTTTTGTTGATTTAGGATACACAGTTTGTGATAATTTGTTGAGGTAGCCATAGGACACTAATACACTGTGGGTCAAAAATAAATGTAAAGGGAGAGTAGAAAGTATTTAACATGAAATGAAAGTGTACATACAACATATCAAAATTTGTTGGATGCTCATGAAGCAGTATTTAGGGAAAAATCTATAGCAGTAGGTGCCTATATTAGAAAAAAGAAAGGTCCCAAAACAATGACCTCAGCTTCTATCTTAAGAAACTATAGGGCTTCCCTGGTGGCGCAGTGGTTGAGAGTCCACCTGCCAATGCAGGAGACACGGGTTCGTGCCCCAGTCCAGGAAGATCCCACATGCCGCAGAGCAGCTGGGCCCATGAGCCATGGCCGCTGAGCCTGTGCATCCGGAGCCTGTGCTCTGCAACAGGAGAGGCCACAACAGTGAGAGGCCCATGTACTGCAAAAAAAAAAAAAAAAAAAAAAAGAAACTATAAAATAGTAAATGAAAACCAAAATAAAGAAAAGAAAGGAAATAATAAAGATCAAGACAGAAGTCAAGAGCATAGAAAACAGAAAAACAATGGGGAAATCAATGAAAACAAAAATTGATTCTTTGAGAAGATCAGTAGTACTGATGAACCTAGCTAGGATGGATCAGGGAATAAAAGAGAAGAGACAAATTACCAGTATCAGGAATGAGAAAGGCGACATCACTAGAGATTCAACAGTTATTGAAAGGAGAATAAGGAGATAGTAAGGGATAATGAAGGAGTCAGTTGTTTCTTGGCTGTTCTTCCCTATCCTCAGCCTTCAGAGAGCTCCTGCCTTTCTCTCAGGAAAGGCCTCTGTGTCTCTGGGTCAGGGCCACAGCCTCTCTCCATGATGAGGTTTTGTGGGATCTAATCCATCACATCAGTCCACTTACAGTGTTTAACAGTTTTACAAGTTAAGCTACTTTCTCCTTACCCCTATCAAGAGCATATTTGCTCTTCTTCCCACTAAACCAGGGGTGAAAGCAGTAGTGAGTTTCTTCTTTGCTGGGAAGGATTCCTTCCTTACTGGAATTTAATTCATTTAGCTTTCTTTGTATTCTTAGTTCTCTGGGAGTTAAACAAACAAGCAAACATGGTTTTGGAACTTATCTGGCTTGTTCTTGTTGTAAAGTTAGGAGGGATGGGCTGCCATAAAAAAAAAAAAACAGACTGTGCATCTTAAACCACAGAAATTCTAGAGGCTAGAAGTTCAAGGTCAAGGTATGGTTTCATTTGAGGCCCCTCTCCTTGGCTTGCAGATGGCCACCTTCTCCCTGTGTCCTCACATGGTTGTCACTTTGTTTCCTAACCTCCTCTTCTTTTCTTTTTTTTGCGGTATGCAGGCCTCTCACTGTTGCGGCCTCTCCCATTGTGGAGCACAGGCTCCGGACGCACAGGCTCAGCGGCCATGGCTCACGGGCCCAGCCGCTCCGCAGCATGTGGGATCTTCCCAGACCGGGGCACAAACCCGTGTCCCCTGCATTGGCAGGCAGACTCTCAACCACTGCACCACCAGGGAAGCCCCCCTAACCTCTTCTTCTTATAAGGACACCAGTCATATTACATTAGGGCCCACACTAACAACCCAGTTTTAACTTTGAATTACCTCTTCAAAGGCACTGTCTCCAAATACAGTCACATTCTGAGGGACTGGAGATTAGGGAGGGCATCAACATATGAATTTTGTGGGTTACAATTTAGCCTATAACATTCTTCATTATCTGATCCTTCATTCCTTCCCTGACCTCATATCCTACTACTCTAGCCACTAAATCTGTCAGCCCACACCAGCCTTGCTGCTAATCTTAGAATATGACAGGCATGTCATTCAATGGCATTTTCTTTGGCTGTAAGTCCACCTGAGGTAGATTACCTCTCAAGATTTTCCACTTGGCTCATTATGTCATCTCCCTCAAGTCTTTGCACAAATCTTACCTTCTCTTTGAGACCTATTCCAACTCTCTTATTTAAAACTGCAGTCCTATTTTAACTGCACTATTTATTCTTCACATTACTTGTCACCTTCTAGCCTAATATACCGTTTAGTTATTTAATAAGTGTATTATCTTACCCTTAGCCCACTAGCATATGAGCCCCATGAGGGCAGGGCTTTTTACTTGTTTTATTCATTGATGTCATAATATCCCAGTGCCTGTCACATATTAGGCATTCTATAGTGATTCAGTAGTGAATAAATCATGATTGTCTGCATGTGGTTTCTAGACCAGAGCTTCTCATTATTTCTATGAGATGCTGCTTTTTTGTTTGTTTTTTGTTTTTTTGAGATGCTGCTTTTCATTTCATTCCATTTCATTTCATTTTATTCATTTTCTCTTTTCCCTAGTACCTTATTATGAAAACTGGCAAACATATTGCAAAGTTGAAGGAATTTTACACTACACAAATATGTACTTACCACTAATTGTACCATTCACATTTTACTAGACTTTATCACATACAGGTAACCCTCCATCCACTAATCCATTTTATTTTTGTGCATTCAGAGTAAATTATAGACTTAAGTATTCTTTCCCCTACATACTTCAGCATGCACGTTTTTAACTAGAATTCATTATTCACAGTCTTTTTCTTTTTTATATAAAACTTACAATGAAATGCCATGCTTGTAAGTGAACATTTACTGAGCTTTGACAAATGTATACATTTTTGTAACTCATACCCTTATCAAGATACTGAGCATTTCCATCACTCCATAAAGTTTCCTCATGCTCCTCCCCAATCAACCCTCACTACCATTCAGAGGCAACCACTGAGGACCCTGCCTAGGGATACTGGAGTCTAAGGCAAAAGGAAAAAAAATTTGTAATAGTTAATTTTTTTCCAGAACATTAAAGCAGGTAAAAAACTATCGAAAAATTGAAAAGTATTATAGGTGTATTAAAACTCAAAATATTTTAAGTTTAAATATTTTACTTATACAAAAACCAATTGATAATTTTACTTTCCTGGTTTTAATGGAAGCAACCTCATCAATAAGATTTCCAAAAAGTGTACTACTTATATGAGATGCTACTTTAAACAAAAAGAATGATTCCACTGTTGTTGAAAACTTGGAGGCTCCATATTGGACCAAATTAAATAAGTTACCACAGAACTTCCAACCAGTAATATGCTAATGCAGTGTTCAATCTCTATTGGCAAAGTGAAGATCAAGTGCAGCAAATCCCAGCTGTTTTTTACCATGTAATTCTTTTTTTCCTGAATCACCGTGGGTGACTAATGTTTTTTAACACTCATTTTTTAGGTCTCTCCCTTTTCCATCCTTTTAAGAGATTCATTGCTATGTCACATGAATTTCAATTAATTTAGATTCTTCACTCCAAGAATGATGATGATTTCTTTGTTTCATATGCTGAAGAATTTTGTTTGAAACAATGTTATTTCTATTACAATATAATCTCTTTTCTTTTCTTTTTACTTTTTCTATTACTTTTCCTTTTCTTTTGCTTATCTTTTCTGAGTTTTGGTTGTGTTAAACCTGTCCTGAATGAGATTTATTCTCCTTGAAAATTAATTCTTCTTCCACTCATAGATTTTTATTATGAGGAATAATTCTTGCTAAAACTTTCTCAACATTCAGAGTTGGTGTTTTGTGGGTGATGGTGCAGTGTTACTATTCATGCATAGTGAGTGGAGGAAAGCCGTATCTTTGAAGTGTGTGTTCTTGAGTCTGAATGAGGATAGAATAAGGACATAAGGGGAGACTGGGTTGGAGTAAAGTAAAATAAATAGAGAGGAAGTAGAATAAGTATAGAAATGACTGAAAATATATATATATATTTTAAAAGCTAGAGCAGAAAGGAAATGGAAAAGTGGAGAAAAGACTTTAAAGAGAAAAAAATAAAAAGAAGATGAATAGAACTAACATTTGTTGAGTACCAACCATGTCCCAGACTTTGTGCTAGTTGGGTCCTTTAACATATATAAATCCTTCCAATAACCCTCTGAATCAGGCATTATCATCAATAATTTACATATGCACAAACTGGTCAATTAAGTAATTTCATGCTACCCAAACTTTCCTGATTTTATTACGCACAGAAGTGATATTCATATTTGAAAAGCACTTGAGATTAATCATAGACCACTAACTTAACGCATTTTGTGGCTCTGTATCCCCCATCTATTTTGAGGGTTCACAGGATCAACACCTCTGCAAGTTATATTCTCAGTCCAATTAGTTGACAGGATGTAAAGTAAACTATCCAAGGTCACATACTTGGGAAATGACAAAGCTAAAGTTTCAATTTAAGACTCTTTGTTTTTATAGTCCACCATTTTTTTTAACAGCCCTAAGACTATAAAGATGAAAAATGCATGACCCTGCCTTTGAGGAACTTACAGCCTAGTGGGAAAAGATAGGTAGTAGAAAAAGAGCTATATCTAGATCTCGAGTTATTAGGAAAAATGAAGAGAAAAGCATTGTTCAATTTCGTTTTCAGGAATGAATAGGAGTTTGCAGGTGGGATATGAAGGGAAGAGGGAGAAGGCATTCTAGGCAGAGGGAAACATGCACAAAGGCATTGAGCTGGGGGAGATGTTGGGAAACCACTTGATCTGGCTGCATTCCTGAGCAGGAAGGGAAGCTAAGGGAGTAGAAGTTGAGGCTGGATGAAAGACTGGGTCAGGTGGGAGCAAGGGTGGGGTTGGTAGCTCTATTACAGAAATGACAGTGGAGAGAAACAGGAGTGACAAAGTCAAAGTATTTTTGATATAGAATCAGTACGCTTAGTGACTTTTTAGGAATGGTGAATAAAGGATGAGTGTGATTTCTGTCTTGGTTTCCTTAGAGGTTAATGGTTCATTAGAGAGACGCTGAAATAGGGAAATCTGGAGGAAGAGCAGGTTTCAACAAGAACAAGAAGTTTGATATTGGACTTGGTGATTTTGAGGTACTTTGTAGTATGTTTAGGGAAGATTGGTGTCTGGTAGATGGTGGAAGTCTGAGTAGTCACAGAGTAGGGTGAATAGGGTTAGAATTAGTTCTACCCTTCCTGGTATGTATCTCTTTTTTAAAAAAATATTTCTTTCTAAACTACATTAACGGTACTGCCTATGAACTTAAGCAAGTGCCTTGAAGTAGGTAAAAATTCTCGTAACTGGCAGAATGTTCCCCATGTTAAGTTTAATGATGATGGTCAGTTTCTTCTTCAACACTGACCTCCAAGCCTTGGAGAATTGTGGCCTAATAGTTATATGGATAGACTTCTGTTATCTCAAGAAGCTCTTATTTTAGGTAATATACATATTTTTAGCTAACAACATTAATAATTAACATTTATAGTGCCCTTAATGTGAACCAGGCACTTGCTATAAATTATTTGCATTTATCAATTCATTCAGTTCTCACAATAATGCTATTTAGTGAGGAGAGGTTACGTAGCTGCCCCAGGCCTGTGATGCCTCCGGATCTCAGGTGTTGCTAAGATTCCAGCAGTTTCTGATATTTGGTCATGTAAGCCTGAGGCCATGAGCTATTGCTCTCCCTGCCTCAGTATATCTAGAACTTTATTTTGCACTTGTTCCTGATTTGCTTCTTGAAAACTTCTTCACCCTCTTATTATATTTTAACCATTGTTAGTGACTTGGTAATGTTTTCAGGTAATCTCTGTTCTCCAGGGGATACCTGTTCTTCACATTCATTAGTTAAAGAATGGAGAGTTCTGCTTCCAGGAAGATGGAGTACACATGCTTTCCCCTATTCCTCCTGTTATGTATAACTAAAATAATACATACTTATTATATAAAATAATAATACATATATATTTTATGTGTATGGATGTATGTATATATAAAATAAGAATACTCTGAAAGGTGGAGTTAAGAAGGTAGAAGGCAGGCTGATTAGGGACCTTGGGACCCAAAGAACAACATAGTAGTAAGTTGGTAAGTTCCCTGGGGTTTTCTTTTTGCTTCATGTATCCCAGACTTAGAACTGAAGAAGTTAGTGACCCAGAGATGACACTGGGTACAGATAAAAAATATCTTCAACAAAAACCTGCTCTCTCTTGCCAAAGGACCAGGAAAGAGACACCGTAGCATGACAGAAAACTTTTAGACAATAACTGCTCTAACTCTAGGCAGACAGTGGAGAAAAAACTATGGACCCACCCACATTCATGCCAACAAAGTCCAAGTGGGAAGCCTAGATTTTCATCTTTGTGAGGCTTTAATGTGGTACCCTGAAGCCCCACTGGGATAATGTCAGAAAAGATCAAGTAGGGGATATCTTCACTTTGGTATGCCTGCCCTCCCCTCTGTGTCAGTGGAGACCACATGGGAAGTGTGGCCTTCCAAACTCACCTGGCAATAATAAGGTCTTCCTCCCTCTTCCCACTGGGCTGGTGTGACATTCTTAAATGAAAACAAAGGAATTTGCCACCAGGAGATCAACCTAAAAGAATAGCTAAAGGAAGTCTCTAGACATAAAGGAAATAATGGAAACTTGGAACATCAGGAAGGAAAAAAGAACATGATAAACAGGGAATTCCTGGCGGTCCAGTGGTTAGGACTCTGTGCTTTCACTGCTGAGGGCATGGGTTCGATCCCTAGTCAGGGAACTAAGATCCTGCAAGCCGTGTGGCATGGCCAAGAAAAAAAAGAACATGATAAACAAAAATATATATAAATAAAATAGACTTCCCTTCTCCACTTGAGTTTTCTAAATTATGTTTGTTCATTGACAAAATTTATAACACTTTCTGATGTGGTTCTAAACATATGTAGAAGAGATATTTAGGACAATTATAAATGCAGGAGGGTAAAAAGATGTTAAGGGAGGTGAGATTCCTATAATTCATTTGAACTGGTAAAATGACACCACCAGTAGACTGTGATAAGTTATGTATATATAATGGAATACCTAGGGTAACTACTGAAAAAGCTGTACAAAGAGATACACTCAAAACCACTATAGATAAATTAAAATGGAATTCTAAAAAATGTTTAAGTCACCCACAAGAAGATAGGATATAGAAAACAGAGAAATGAAAACCAAAACAAACCAAACAGAAACCAAAAGATAAAATGACAGACTTAAACCCTAGCATATTTTTTGTTACATTAGATATAAATGATCCAAATGCATCAATTAAGAGACTGTAATTATGAAATAAAAAAATTACTTAGTTATATGCTGTCTATGAGAGAAACTCACTTCAAATATAGTGATATAGGTATGTTGAAAATAATAGGGTATGAGACTTCCCTCGTGGTCTAGTAGTTAAGAATCCGCCTTCCAATGCAGGGGACACAGGTTCAATCCCTGGTTAAGGAACTAGGATCCCACATGCCATGGGGCAACTAAGCCCACCTGCCACAACTATAGAGCCCTCGTGCTGCTAACTATAGAGACCATGCACTCTGGAGCCCGCATGACACAGCTAGAGAGCTCGCATGCCACAACTAGAGAGAAGCCCAAGTGCCACAACGAAGAGCTCACATGCTGCAAGGAAAGATCCTGCATGCTGCAGTGAAGATCCCATGTGCTACAACTAAGACCGGATGCAGCCAAAAAAGAAAAAAGAAAAGGATAAAAAATATATATCAGGTAAACATTAATCAAAGAAAAGCAGAGTGGTTATATTAATATCAGAGCAAAGAAAATTACCAGAGACAGAGAGGGAATTTTTGTATTAATAGTAAAAGGGTCACTTCATCAAGAAAACATTTGTTCCTAAATATGTATAAAGCAAATGACAGAGCTGAAAATATGGAAGCAAAACCTGATAGAACTGAAACAAGAAATAGATAAATCCACAATTATAGTTGAAGGTTCCAATACCTTTCTTGCACCAATTGATAGAACAACTAGTTAGAAAATCATCCAAGATATGGAAGAACTCAACATCATCAACCAATAGGATCTTAATATTTAGAGAATATTCCACCCCCAAACAGTAAAATACAAATTTTTTCAAGTGTCTACGGAACTTATATCAATATAGATCATATCTGAAGACATAATAAAAACTTCAACCAATTTAAAAATAATAGAAATTATACAGGTGTGCTTCTCTGACCAGAATGGAATTAAACTAGAAAAGAATAATAGAAGGAAAACAGGAAAATCTCTAAACTCTTGGAAACCAAACAATATACCTTTGATCCATGGGTCAAAGGGGAAATCTCAAGGAAAATTTAAAAAAATACACTGAACTGAATAAAAGTAAAAATGCAACATATCATTTATGGGACACAGTTAAAGCAGTTCTGAGAGGGAAATTTATAGCACTAAAATGTATACATTAGAAAAGAGAAAATGTCTTAAATCATACTCTAAACTTCTACTTTAAGAACCTAGAAGGTAAAAAATAAATCTAAAGCAAACAGATGAACAGAAAGAATTGGTTTTGCAGGCTGATTGGAGAACAATGATTTATTCAGAATTGCTTCTATTAAAAAATATGATGAAAAGAAATGTATTCTGGCCTTCAAAATGCCATTTCCCTATTAAATAAGAATCATCAGAAAATGAAATTAATAAATTGATTGTTACTGTGATGATTAAGCTAATGATTACTTTTGGTGACCTTTTTTTTCAACAGTAACCAAATATGTCTGTGGAAGTGAGTCACTAAGGATGAAGCAGCATTTTCCTTTCTCCTGTGATTAATCAAAATTCATCTTATATTAAAGAATATTTTAGTCATGAGTTTGAGCTAGTGTTGAGAGGATAGCTAAGCTGTTCTCATGTTCATTTCCTTCTTTGTGTAATCAGGAGCAGAAAAATATCTTTACCAGTGGTTCTCAACATTGACTGTAAATTAGAATCATTTAGAGAGCTTTAAAATATACTGATACCTGGATCCCACCTAGGGAGATTCCGATTTAATTGGTCTATAGCAGAAGTTCTCAAAATATGGTCTCAGACCTGCAGCAGTAGCAGCAGCATTTGGGAACTTGTTAGAAATACAAATTCACAAACCCCACTCCTGATTTAGCAGTCTGTGTTTTAACAAGCCCTTCCAGTGATTCAGAGGTAGTGTTTCTCAAACTGCATATACATCTCCTGGGGAATCTTATACGAATATAGATTTTGATTCATGGTCTGATATGGTGTCTGAGATTATTATTAACAAACTCCCATGGGAGCCTAATGATACTGGTAGTTGATCACAATTTGAATAACAAGGGTCTATAGGACATCTGGATATTTGCATTTCTAAAAATTTCCCAAGTTGGATTGCAGCCGAAGTTGAGAACAACCAGTCTAGATAGCTCTACCAGAGACTTCCAATGACCCATGAAACTTAAATAATCTTTTCCTATTTTTTTTTTGTCCCCGAGTTTGTGGAGTCATTGAAGAGCACATACCTCTTATTCTCTTTAAAGTGATGGTCACTGACTTTAGTTTCTCCTCAGATGCCTAAGAAGCCCAGTTTGTGTTGGTTTTATCCCTTATTTTTTAGAATCAATGTTGAACACCCTGATTTCTATCTCCATCTTATACCACTACACCCCCACCATCAACATTTGCCTGACACACCATCTTTCAAGGTTCTCCTCTTCATTACCAGTTAATAATTAGCAAATGGGATAAACCAATCATTCCAGTGTATTGTGAGAGGGTAAAACCTCTCCCCTCTAAGGTAACATGGATCTTAAAACCATCTTATGAGACCAATGTCTTTAGAGCATCTCTTCTCATTTTACACATTCTAACTGGGCATGCTTACCTCGTATTCTGATGTTATCAAGATATAAACAAAAGAGAAAAACAAATACCGTATGCTAACACATATATATGGAATCTAAAAAAAAAAAAAAGGTCATGAAGAACCTAGGGACAAGACGGGAATAAAGACACAGACCTACTAGAGAATGGACTTGAGGATATGGGGAGGGGGAAGGGTAAGCTGGGACAAAATGAGAGAGTGGCATGGACATATATGCACTACCAAACGTAAAATAGATAGCTAGTGGGAAGCAGCCGCATAGCACAGGGAGATCAGCTCGGTGCTTTGTGACCACCTAGAGGGGTGGGAGGGAGGGAGACGCAAGAGGGAAGAGTTATGGGGACATATGTATATGTATATCTGATTCACTTTGTTATAAAGCAGAAACTAATGCATCATTGTAAAGTAATTATACTCCAATAAAGATGTTAAAAAAAAAAAGATATACCCATGTGCTGATAACTTCAACTCTACATGTCCAGGTCAGATCTAGTGGACATATTTCCTTAGATTTCTCAAAGTTGCCTCAAACTCAGCATGCCCAATCTAGAACTCATCTCCACTACATCTCCATCTCTCCCTGTGTTCCCTAACTCAGTGATAAGTAATGAACTGGGGAGTCATCTTGGACCCTTTCCCCTTTGTTCCATTCCAAATAGAACTTATTGTCAGGGTCTGTGGATTCTACTATTCTTGAATCCATGTACTTTTTAACCATTATGACTGCCACTACTCTGGTCCAGGTCTTCATCATCTTTTAAATTGCAGTGTCCTATCTTATGTCTTTGCCTTGAGGCTGGCCTTCTTTTATCCATTTTCCATATAGCATCCAGAGTGTTATTATTCTTGCCACTTCTCATCTTTAAAATGCTTCAGTGATTCTCCATTGTTCTCAGAATTAAGTCTAAACTCCTTAATATGACTTAAAAATCATTAATGATTTGGTGCTTTGCACACTTTTTCTGCAATTCTCTATACCTTGAACTAGATGCATTTTTCCACATGCACCATCTCTATACGTTCCAAGCCTCTAAGTAGGTGATGCCCCTACTTAGAGTGTCTTTCCATTCTTCCAAGTGGCTCACTGTTACTCTCCTTTTTGCTAAGATACTACCTCTGAACAGATTCTTTCCTCAATCCCACCTCTCTCAAGGCCGAGAAACATACCCTTTTATTATCCTTGGTGTTACAATTATCACACTTAACTTCACTCCCCTCTTTACCAACAGTTCCTCAACAGTTCCTTAAAAGTAGGGCTTGTCTCATTCACCCCTGTGTCCTTAGCATCAAACTCAATGTCTATTTTAGAGTCTCTGCTCAAGAAATGTTAATAAACAAAATTCCCAGTAGTATGAAGAAAGGAGCTTGTCTTGCCAATCAGTGAGAGAGAGAGGTAGGTGGAACTGTTAGAAAGACACATGTCACATTATAGGTGGCAGCTTTTCTGTTCATTACAGCTCTCAGCTTCTTATAGCAGGGTATCTGGAAAAAGTGTACCTAATAAGTGAAGAAGGAGTAGTCTCATTAGGCTGAAAGACATACTTTTGTCTTCCAAGATATCATAATAAAGTTTATTTTTATTTTTTATTTTTTTTTTTGCGGTACGCGGGCCTCTCACTGTTGTGGCCTCTCCCATTGCGGAGCGCAGGCTCCGGACGCGCAGGCTCAGAGACCATGGCTCACGGGCCTAGCCGCTCCGTGACATGTGGGATCCTCTTGGACCAGGGCATGAACCCGCGTCCCCTGCATCGGCAGGCGGACTCTCAACCACTGCGCCACTAGGGAAGCCCCTTTTTAATTTTTTAAAAATTTTTATTTTATATTGGAATGTAGTTGATTTACAATGTGTTAGTTTTAGGTGTACAGCAAAGTGATTCAATTATGTATATACATATATTCATTCTTTTTCAAATTCTTTTCCCATTTAGCTTATTATAGAATATTGAGTAGGGTTCCCTGTGCTATACAATAGATCCTTGTTCATTATATATTTTATATATAGTAGTGTGTCTATATTAATCCCCAAATCCTAAATTATCCCCCCCCTGCTCCTTTCCCCTTTGTTAACCGTAAGTTTGTTCTCTAAGTCTGTGAGTTTCATAATCAGAAATATTTGCTCCAACAATGGGGATCTGGAGGGGAACTTGTGACTTAGTTTAGTTGTTCTTAATGTATTTTTGGACTACAGGACTCTTTGAGGATCTGATAAATGATATGGAACTTTTCTCTGAAAAATGAACATCTGCCCATAGACAAAAACTATGGTGTATAATTTTGGCAGAATTTTAGACCACAGATTCAGAGCCTTTTAACAGAATGATGCTCTTATTTAAGGGATAATGAAGAACCCAGGAGATTTGCCTCCTCTCTCATAGGGGATTGGAGGAAAAATCAGGACTAGATCTTGGGTTTCTAACTTTTGCCCTGAGACTTGGGATCACATTGCAAACATCCCTCCAGTTCTGTGATACTATGGATGCTCTGTAAGTTGCTAAGCCTGTGAGGAACCAGACCACACCTGAAGAGGTTACCCTTTACCTCCATGGAGGGGCCCCATCCGTGGTTGCAACTGCTGTTGTTCATGGGAGTGTTTTCCCTACTCCTCCTCCCTATGAAGACAAGGTTTCCTTCGAGAGATGCAGAGGAACAGCTTCTAAGTCATTGATAACTCCTAGATGTAAGCAAATATAATGTATGTCTGAGGGCACTGAATTTGATATCTATTACTTTCTTAAACATTCCCCCCATACTTTCTTATTATTTTATCATGTGCAGGGGTGATAGAGACTTTTGCTCTGAGAATGATCTCTTCTGTTACGTGGCAGTTTCCTTTATTTAATCTTGGTCATGATGATGCTGGCAGGGCAGGACGGAGGACTCTCTCTGTGCTTGGATCACTCATTGGGCTTGATGCCACAGGAACTCCCTGCCTGGTGCCTGAATGGCCTGCACAGTGCAGGGCTAGAAAAATCTCCCTTTCCCTGGCAGTGGGTGATTCTGTCTTCTCACAGCCTTACGTTAGGCAGTAAATGAGGAAAAAACACCACAACCAAGAGCAACACACACACTAGAGCCAGCCTTTCAATGGGGAATGAAGGAGAGGTGCCCTTACTCTTCAGAAAGCCCTGCAAAGCCCTTATCAATCTTGCCACAGACCGCAGATTTTACAGATAAAGGAAGACTGTTTTCTTTGGTGCAATAAAGCTGCAAACACAGATCTTCAAACAGCTGTCTGATAATTTTTTTCAAGTTGTTAAGCCCTCCACAATCTAATCTCTGCAAAGGGCCTTGAATCAAAATAGAGGAGGGAATCCATGCATTGAACAGAGGACTTGTGTAGAAGGTAAGGACAGGAGTATTTTTGAGTACTTCCAAGTACTGGGCGAGATTCATTCATGGATATCATAACATCATTCACAGATGTTATAACATTGACTGCCTAGGAAAAGCTGTGGGGTAGCTGGTGTTA
This sequence comes from Mesoplodon bidens, assembly GCF_964165515.1. Classification (NCBI taxonomy): domain Eukaryota; kingdom Metazoa; phylum Chordata; class Mammalia; order Artiodactyla; family Ziphiidae; genus Mesoplodon; species Mesoplodon bidens. Next base: position 48,535,177 of record NC_138160.1, on the reverse strand, counting down.
TCCTTATTTTTATGGGTGAGAAAACTGAGGCCCACAGGGTTACTGTTTTGCCCACAGACACACAGTTAGCATGAGACTAAGCTGGGTGTGTCTGCTTCTAATTCAAGCTCTTTCTCCGGTATAATAAATAGCTCCTATGGTGGCATATTGTTTTGGAGTGTTCTAATTCTTTTATGTACATGTATACTTTATATATTTTAATTTATGTACTATAATCCCATTAATAAAAATTGGAAAATACAGAAAGATATAAACACACACATAAGCGCACACACGAAACATTTCTGTCCTAATCCCAAGCACATAGAACCTGATATATAGTGACTGGCCCTGATAAAGGTTTCCTCTCTTCTCTTTGCCTCTTTGTTAATATAGTGTTGTATTTTTTTCAAGTCCTTTCCCCTCAAGCATATTTCTAATATAATTAGAATCAAAATATATGTTCAGTTTTAACTTAATTTTTTCCGTACTGCTTCATTCTGTCACCTAATTTAGTGCTCTTTTTAAGGCTGTCATTTTAATAACACCTATGTGGTGAAAGGAGACAGAAAGAGTAAAGCAGTCCCTGAGTGGTCTGGGCAGAAACCATAGGTGGTCATAGTGACAGCTGTATGCTTTTCTTCAGTCCTCTTGGTCTGATTGAAAGGAAAATGGTTGAGACGTTATCATTTGGTCTGTATCACAGGAGAACAAAGGTATGATTTTTGGCTTAGCGTGGAATACAGGAGACAGTGTATCTGCTGACTTTCTACTTCCACTTCCTCCATAGCTCTAAGGAGACAGTCAGATGGGTGTGACTTTCAGATGTCTTCCTTCTATCTGCTTACTAATGAACTATTTCTGTTTATTGAGTTAAGTTGTATATCCAGCTAGAATTGGGTCCGGGTCAGAAAGTGAGGACTGATGCTCATGGGATGTACACCCATGTGTGGACCGTGTCAGAGTTCCAGAAGCAGACGTCTGGAGGTTGCTCAGTCTCCTGCCCCTCCCACATTATCCACGAGCATCCTTCCATGCCTGTGCCACCCAGGGATGAGTCTGCACCAGTGCAGGGATGCTGACAACAATGTCGTGTGCAGAGGAAGGAAAGGGAGCAAGTTAGAAAGACACCAGCTGGCACTTTTCCATTTGGAAGCTGACCTTTTTCTTCTACAGAACATTTATATGGCTAGACTCTTGACCTGAGGGATTTCCTTCTTTATGAAATCCCATGAAAATGTACTCTGATTCTACTTTCTATGTCTCTCAAGGGTCTGCTTTCACAGGCTTTCCAATAGCCTGCTGTGGGGAAACAAACTATACTCTTTGCAGGAGGTTTAACATCTCTATAAACACTTTCTCTCTCGTTCCCTTACACTCACTGTTATGAAGATTGTGTTTAGGGCAGGAACGTATATCCTCCTGTTTGAGTGACCACAGTGGGCTCAATCTTGTAAACATCTGCCTGTTCTTCCTGTTGCATCTGGCTTCCTGCTTCCTGCTTTCTGTTGCTTCTCAGCAAGTCCTGTTCAGCCAAGCACACTTCTTCCTCTGTCTGCGTACGGCTGCTTCTACCAAGCTGTCTGCTTTCTCGAGAGGAGAGGGACCAATGTTCTCTGCACCTCTGTAACTTCAGTTCTATTCCTGTGAACTTATGTTCACTCACATAAGTGGGGCTTTCTGTCTTTATTAACTTGTATTAGATACAATTGTCACAGAGGCTGCTTTGGAGAACCTCTTGCCCACATCTTACCCCCCAGCCCTCAGCTTGGGAAGGCAATGTGGTATCCCAGAAAGGATGCAGCCTATTATTATTATTTTTTTTTTGAGGAGCAGGGTATTAGTGCTGGACCTGAGACACAGAAGGGCGACCCCCAGGATGCTTTGTATACCCAAGCTATTTGCCATGTACAGAGGAGGAGGAATGGAAGAGAAAACAGAGTTTTTCTGACTCTAGGTTTCCACCAACTAAGGCTTTCTGATTGAATTGTAAGTGATCTCAGGGTTGGCCTTTGCACTGTTTTATGTGCTCCCACTGGTTCAAAACATTCATAAGATTCAAGATCATGTGCAGCCTTGACCTCCGGTAAAAGTGCAAGGGCCTCACATGACCCAACTGCAGGTGCCCCTCCCCACTGTGCTTCCCAGCCAAACAATGCTCCTAATCACATGGACCAAATGCAGGGCTCACTTCACCTTGAGTGGTGGCCTTTAGTTCCCTGCCAGCCCAGGGAATTATTCAAACAAGTCAGTCATATCCTCCTGTGGCAACTAGGGGTCACCTCATCCTCTTGTTACTATAAAACCCACCTCCTATGGCCTTCGCTTGTTCACTCTGTTCCTGAGTGACCGCCATGTGTCCCTGCGTGGCATGCAGTGTCTTCCCCTGGGCTGTGAGTATCTATGACTACTGAACTGCTGTAGGTCTCAGCCATCCCGTATTGTGTGTCATGTTTTCAGCCATCTTCACGGCCCTATGGTAGGAATCCTTCCCTCACCAACGGGGTGAAGAAGAGGTGATGACAATTCAGCACACCCAATTTTTCTATTCTTAGCCTGTGTCAACTATAGTGCCACTTTCTAATTATGTGTCCTCTCTCCTGTAAACTGCACAGAGCAGGAAAAATGCCTGTCATTTTCATGACTATATCTTTGGTGTCTAGCACAGTGATGTCTGGCACATAGTAAGCACTCGATGAATATTTGTTGAATAAATGAATGAGTGAATTCTAAGGGCCCTTTCTGGGTAAGGATTACAGTATATGTTCTCTCTTTCCAGCTATAAAATTTTATTATTCCACAATGGGGGATGGAGTGAAGTGTGTGAGCAGAGCTCATAGTTGCCTTCTAGCTTCTTCCAACCTCAGAAGTATCCCAGAAAAGCTAAGGGAAGAATAGATCATGAAGACATAATCCACATCCCCTGTTCACAGCTTACTGTCAGAGTGATGTACTTTTGTTGAGGCAAACCTTGCCAAATGTTGCTGAATTTGGCAACCAACTATATTTCATACCTTCTGAGACATCCTGGTCTACTTGCCTAATGAACTTGAAAAGAATTTAGTACCTGTCTCTCTCAACTTTGTTTTGCCTGGCTATTTTCTCCAGTTCTAATTTGTTTGTGGAGAGAGCTGCTGTCAGCCACAGAGAGAGGATGGGGTGAGGTGGGGTTGAGAGCCTCCATGCCACTGTTTTTGTGATTTCTTTAGCTATCACTAGGCCAAGGTACCATCGTATTCTGTATGTACTGAGATCAAATTAATCAGCAGCCACTTATCTGAGCCATGATGATGGAATCATGTCAGGGAGAATTTGGCCTATGCAAAACTTTGGGAGCTCTATCTGTGATTTCCTTTTGATTATTTTCATGAGGACTTGAGCTTGAGGGGAATCTGAATATCTTTTAGATCATTGGGTCTTATCATTTAAGGCTTGACATTTTGTGTCTTCCCACTTCTAAAATTTTTCCTTACCCACGCCTCCAATCTAAGTCTCACCATTTAAGCAATTAAACTCATACCTGACCTTCTCTGGGGAGCCATTCCTGCATTTATCTCTTTGTTCCCTTTTCAGAGCTCCCTAACATTTTTTAGTTTATTATTTTTCACATGTAGTATTACACGACGTGTACATTTTGTTCATTTTTGCTTTTTGTTTTTATTCATTTTTGCTTTTTTTTTTTTAACACTTTATTTATTTATTTATTTTTTTAAATTTTTTAATTAGTTTCTGCTTTATAACAAAGTGAATCAGTCATACATATACATCTGTTCCCACATCCCTTCCCTCATGCATCTCCCTCCCTCCCACCCTCCCCATCCCACCCCTCCAGGCGGTCACAAAGCACCGAGCTGATCTCCCTGTGCTCTGTGGCTGCTTCCCACTATCTATCTACCTTACGTTTGGTAGTGTATATATGTCCATGCCTCTCTTTCGCTTTGTCACAGCTTACCCTTCCCCCTCCCCATATCCTCAAGTCCATTCTCAAGTAGGTCTGTGTCTTTATTCCCGTTTTGCCCCTAGGTCCTTCATGACTTTTTTTTTTTTTTAATTCCGTATATATGTGTTAGCATACGGTATTTGTCTTTCTCTTTCTGACTTACTTCACTCTGTATGACAGACTCTAGGTCTATCCACCTCATTACAAATAGCTCAGTTTCGTTTCTTTTTATGGCTGAGTAATATTCCATTGTATATATGTGCCACATCTTCTTTATCCATTCATCTGATGATGGACACTTAGGTTGTTTCCAGCTCCGGGCTATTGTGAATAGAGCTGCAATGAACATTTTGGTACATGTCTCTTTTGGAATTATGGTTTTCTCAGGGTATATGCCTAGTAGTGGGATTGCTGGGTCATATGGTAGTTCTATTTTTAGTTTTTTAAGGAACCTCCATACTGTTCTCCATAGTGGCTGTACCAATTCACATTCCCACCAGCAGTGCAAGAGTGTTCCCTTTTTTCCACACCCTCTCCAGCATTTATTGTTTCTAGATTTCTTGATGATGGCCATTCTGACTGGTGTGAGATGATATCTCATTGTAGTTTTGATTTGCATTTCTCTAATGATTAATGATGTTGAGCATTCTTTCATGTGTTTGTTGGCAGTCTGTATATCTTCTTTGGAGAAATGCCTATTTAAGTCTTCTGCCCATTTTTGGATTGGGTTGTCTGTTTTTTTGCTATTGAGCTGCATGAGCTGTTTATAAATTTTGGAGATTAATCCTTTGTCAGTTGCTTCATTTGCAAATATTTTCTCCCATTCTGAGGGTTGTCTTTTGGTCTTCTTTATGGTTTCCTTTGCTGTGCAAAAGCTTTGAAGTTTCATTAGGTCCCATTTGTTTATCTTTGTTTTTATTTCCATTTCTCTAGGAGGTGGGTCCAAAAGGATCTTGCTGTGATTTATGTCATAGAGTGTTCTACCTATGTTTTCCTCTAAGAGTTTGATAGTTTCTGGCCTTACATTTAAGTCTTTAATCCATTTTGAGCTTATTTTTGTGTATGGTGTTAGGGAATTATCTAATCTCAAACTTTTACATGTTCCTGTCCAGTTTTCCCAGCACCACTTATTGAAGAGGCTGTCCTTTCTCCACTGTACATTCCTGCCTCCTTTATCAAAGATAAGTTGGCCATATGTGCGTGGGTTTATCTCTGGGCTTTCTATCCTGATCCACTGATCTATCTTTCTGTTTTTATGCCAGTACCACACTGTCTTGATTACTGTAGCTTTGTAGTATAGTCTGAAGTCAGGGAGCCTGATTCCTCCAGCTCCGTTTTTCGTTCTCAAGATTGCTTTGGCTATTCGGGGTCTTTTGTTTTTCCAAACAAATTTTGAAATTTTTTGTTCTAGTTCTGTGAAAAATGCCAGTGGTAGTTTGATAGGGATTGCATTGAATCTGTAGATTGCTTTGGGTAGTAGAGTCATTTTCACAATATTGATTCTTCCAATCCAGGAGCATGGTATATCTCTCCATCTATTTGTATCATCTTTAATTTCTTTCATCAGTGTCTTATAATTTTCTGCATACAGGTCTTTTGTCTCCTTAGGTAGGTTTATTCCTAGATATTTTATTCTTTTTGTTGCAATGGTAAATGGGAGTGTTTTCTTGATTTCATTTTCAGATTTTTCATCATTAGTGTACAGGAATGCCAGAGATTTCTGTACATTAATTTTGTATCCTGCTACTTTACCAAATTCATTGATTAGTTCTAGTAGTTTTTCGGTAGCATCTTTAGGATTCTCTATGTATAGTATCATGTCATCTGCAAACAGTGACAGCTTTACTTCTTCTTTTCCAATTTGGATTCCTTTTATTTCCTTTTCTTCTCTGATTGCTGTGGCTAAAACTTCCAAAACTATGTTGAATAAGAGTGGTGAGAGTGGGCAGCCTTGTCTTGTTCCTGATCTTAGTGGAAATGGTTTCAGTTTTTCACCATTGAGGACAATGTTGGCTGTGGGTTTGTCATATATGGCCTTTATGATGTTGAGGAAAGTTCCCTCTATGCCTACTTTCTGCAGGGTTTTTATCATAAATGGGTGTTGAATTTTGTCAAAAGCTTTCTCTGCATCTATTGAGATGATCATATGGTTTTTCTCCTTCAACTTGTTAATATGGTGTATCACATTGATTGATTTGCGTATATTGAAGAATCCTTGCATTCCTGGAATAAACCCCACTTGATCATGGTGTATGATGCTTTTAATGTGCTGTTGGATTCTGTTTGCTAGTATTTTGTTGAGGATTTTTGCATCTATGTTCATCAGTGATATTGGCCTGTAGTTTTCTTTCTTTGTGACATCCTTGCCTGGTTTTGGTATCAAGGTGATGGTGGCCTCGTAGAATGACTTTGGGAGTGTTCCTTCCTCTGATATTGTTTGGAAGAGTTTGAGAAGGATGGGTGTTAGCTCTTCTCTAAATGTTTGATAGAATTCGCCTGTGAAGCCATCTGGTCCTGGGCTTTTGTTTGATGGAAGATTTTTAATCACAGTTTCAATTTCAGTGCTTGTGATTGGTCTATTCATATTTTCTATTTCTTCCTGAGTCAGTCTTGGCAGGTTGTGCATTTCTAAGAATTTGTCCATCTCTTCCAGGTTGTCCATTTTATGGGCATAGAGTTGCTTGTAGTAATCTCTCATGATCTTTTGTATTTCTGCAGTGTCAGTTGTTACTTCTCCTTTTTCATTTCTAATTCTATTGATTTGAGTCTTCTCCCTTCTTTTCTTGATGAGTCTGGCTAATGGTTTATCAATTTTGTTTATCTTCTCAAAGAACCAGCTTTTAGTTTTATTGATCTTTGCTATCGTTTCCTTCATTTCTTTTTCATTTATTTCTGATCTGATTTTTATGATTTCTTTCCTTCTGCTAACTTTGGGGTGTTTTTGTTCTTCTTTCTCTAATTGCTTTAGGTGCAAGGTTAGGTTGTTTATTCGAGATGTTTCCTGTTTCTTAAGGTGGGATTGTATTGCTATAAACTTCCCTCTTAGAACTGCTTTTGCTGCATCCCATAGGTTTTGGGTCGTCGTGTCTCCATTGTCATTTGTTTCTAGGTATTTTTTAATTTCCTCTTTGATTTCTTCAGTGATCACTTCGTTATTAAGTAGTGTATTGTTTAGCCTCCATGTGTTTGTATTTTTTACAGCTCTTTTTCTGTAATTGATACCTAGTCTCATAGCATTGTGGTCAGAAAAGACACTTGATACAATTTCAATTTTCTTAAATTTACCAAGGCTTGATTTGTGACCCAAGATATGATCTATCCTGGAGAATGTTCCATGAGCACTTGAGAAAAATGTGTATTCTGTTGTTTTTGGATGGAATGTCCTATAAATATCAATTAAGTCCATCTTGTTTAATGTATCATTTAAAGCTTGTGTTTCCTTATTTATTTTCATTTTGGAAGATCTGTCCATTGGTGAAAGTGGGGTGTTAAAGTCCCCTACTATGATTGTGTTACTGTCGATTTCTCCTTTTATGGCTGTTAGTATTTGCCTTATGTATTGAGGTGCTCCTATGTTGGGTGCATAAATATTTACAATTGTTATATCTTCTTCTTGGATCGATCCCTTGATCATTATGTAGTGTCCTTCTTTGTCTCTTCTAGTAGTCTTTATTTTAAAGTCTATTTTGTCTGATATGAGAATTGCTACTCCAGCTTTCTTTTGGTTTCCATTTGCATGGAATATCTTTTTCCATCCCCTTACTTTCAGTCTGTATGTGTCTCTAGGTCTGAAGTGGGTCTCTTGTAGACAGCATATATATGGGTGTTGTTTTTGTATCCATTCAGCCAATCTGTGTCTTTTGGTGGGAGCATTTAGTCCATTTACATTTAAGGTAATTATTGATATGTATGTTCCTATTCCCATTTTCTTAATTGTTTTGGGTTCGTTATTGTAGGTCTTTTCCTTCTGTTGTGTTTCTTGCCTAGAGAAGTTCCTTTAGCATTTGTTGTAAAGCTGGTTTGGTGGTGCTAAACTCTCTCAGCTTTTGCTTCTCTGTAAACGTTTTAATTTCTCCATCAAATCTGAATGAGATCCTTGCTGGGTAGAGTAATCTTGGTTGCAGGTTTTTCTCCTTCATCACTTTAATTATGTCCTGCCACTCCCTTCTGGCTTGTAGAGTTTCTGCTGATAGATCAGCTGTTATCCTGATGGGGATTCCCTTGTGTGTTATTTGTTGTTTTTGCCTTGCTGCTTTTAATATGATTTCTTTGTGTTTAATTTTTGACAGTTTGATTAATATGTGTCTTGGCGTATTTCTCCTTGGATTTATTCTGTATGGGACTCTCTGTGCTTCCTGAACTTGATTAACTATTTCCTTTCCCATATTAGGGAAGTTTTCAACTATAATCTCTTCAAATATTTTCTCAGTCCCTTTCTTTTTCTCTTCTTCTTCTGGAACCCCTATAATTCGAATGTTGGTGCGTTTAATGTTGTCCCAGAGGTCTCTGAGACTGTCCTCTGTTCTTTTCATTCTTTTTTCTTTATTTTGCTCTGCAGCAGTTATTTCCACTATTTTATCTTCCACCTCACTTATCCGTTCTTCTGCCTCAGTTATTCTGCTATTGATCCCATCTAGAGTATTTTTTATTTCATTTATTGTGTTTTTAATCGATGCTTGATTCATCTTTAGTTCTTCTAGGTCCTTGTTAACTGTTTCTTGCATTTTGTCTATTCTATTTCCAAGATTTTGGATCTGGGAAATAGAATCTTGGATCATCTTTACCATCATTATTCTGAATTCTTTTTCAGGTAGACTGCCTATTACGTCTTCATTTGTTAGGTCTGGTGGGTTTTTATCTTGTTCCTTCTCCTGCTGTGTGTTTTTCTGTCTTCTCATTTTGCTTATGTTACTGTGTTTGGGGTCTCCTTTTTGCAGGCTGCAGGTTCGTAGTTCCCGTTGTTTTTGGTGTCTGTCCCCAGTGGCTAAGGTTGGTTTAGTGGGTTGTGTAGGCTTCCTGGTGGAAGGTAGTAGTGCCTGTGTTCTGGTGAATGAGGCTGGATCTTGTCTTTCTGGTGGGCAGGTCCACGTCTGGTGGTGTGTTTTGGGGTGTCTGCGGACTTTTTATGATTTTAGGCCACCTCTCTGCTAATGGGTGGCGTTGTGTTTCTGTCTTGCTAGTTTTTGGCATAGGGTGTCCAGCACTGTAGCTTGCTGGTCGTTGAGTGAAGCTGGGTGCTGCTGTTGAGATGGAGATCTCTGGAAGATTTTCGCCGTTTGATATTATGTGGAGCTGGGAGGTCTCTTGTGGACCAGTGTCCTGAAGTTGGCTCTCCCACCTCAGAGGCACAGCACTGACTCCTGGCTCCTCAATTTGGGATGATTTGTTGTCTATTCATGTATTCCACAGATGCAGGGTACATCAAGTTGATTGTGGAGCTTTAATCCGCTGCTTCTGAGGCTGCTGGGAGAGGTTTCCCTTTCTCTTCTTTGTTCTCACAGCTCCTGGGTCTCAGCTTTGGATTTGGCCCCGCCTCTGCGTGTAGGTCGCCGGAGGGCGTCTGTTCTTTGCTCAGACAGGACAGGGTTAAAGGAGCAGCCTCTTCGGGGACTCTGGCTCACTCAGGCCGGGCGGGAGGGAGGGGCACGGAGTGCGGGGCGAGCCTGCAGCGGCAGAGTTCGGCGTGACGTTGCACCAGCCCGAGGCGCGCCGTGCGTTCTCCCAGGGAAGCCGCCCCTGGATCCCGGGACCCCGGCAGTGGCGGGCTGCACAGGCTCCCGGAAGGGCGGTGTGGACAGTGACCTGCGCTCGCACACAGGCTTCTTGGCGGCGGCAGCAGCGGCCCCAGCGTCCCACGCCCGCCACTGGGCTCCGCGCTTTCAGTCGCGACTCGCGCCCGTCTGTGGAGCCCCTCCAAGCAGCGCTCTTAATCCCCTCTCCTCGCGCACCAGGAAACCAAGAGGGAAGAAAAAGTCTCTTGCCTCTTCGGCAGCTCCAGAGTTTTCCCGGACTCCCTGCCGGCTAGCTGTGGCACATTAGCCCCCTTCAGGCTGAGTTCTCGCTGCCAGCCCCAGTCCTTTCCCTGCGCTCTGACCGAAGCCCGAGCCTCAGCTTCCAGCGCCGCCCGCCCTGGCGGGCGAGCAGACAAGCCTCTCGGGCGGGTGAGTGCCGCTCGGCACCGATCTTCTGTGCGGGAATCTGTCCGCTTTGCCCTACCCAGGTATGTGGGGAGTTTCTTGCCTTTTGTGAGGTCTGGGGTCTTCTGCTAGCATTCAGTAGGTGTTCTGTAGGAGTTGTTCCACGTGTAGCTGTATTTCTGGTGTATCCGTGGGGAGGAAGTTGATCTCCGCGTCTTACTCTTCCGCCATCTTACCCGGAAGTCCCATTTTTGCTTTTTGAAGCCAAGGACTTTGAGGCATTTTCTTTTCTCTCCAGAGTGCCCTATCCAGTGCTGTGTTCATAATAGGCTTTGTCAACAACTGCTGCTTGATTGTTTGATGGTAGGAACCAAGTGGGTATGCCTCCACGAGAATGTGTGTCATTTATTAGGAGATCAGACAACAAAACTGGTGTCCGTTTGTCTGAGTTACACTGAATGGATTCACAAGGCATCCTGAGCTCTGTGTGTTAAAGCCGTGGAGACACCATGATGAATTTTACGATAAGAGCAAGTTGACCAGGCATTTTCCCAGATGTTGCTAAACTCTGCTTTAACTGTTTTGTAGGGCTCGTGTTAACTGTGTCTCCCACCTGGAGACGGTGACTCTAGAGAGATATGACATTCTTGTCATGTGTTCTTTGCCTGGATTTACAATTTGCTCCCTGCAACATCACTTCTCCCACCTGTGAAAACAGCTGGGCCCAGCAGTTGGAGCAATGGATTCAAATTTATACAGGGCATGTGGTCACTGACACCTCACCTGACAAGAAGCAAAGGAAAAGAGGAGCGGAAAGAATGAGCCAAGTCATTATCTTAGAGTGTCTTGGTTTCCAGTAAGACAGTAGAATTTAAGGGAATTTCCCTGCCGGTTACCCTAAGACATCTGCTGTAGCATCCTTAGCGGGACTCTTTGTCGGATGATTGGTCTTGAATCTCATTAACAGAGGCTTTGTTGCTTCATAGGAGGTGGGTTTAGCGCAGGTGGGCATTAGCACAGAGGTTTGTATGACCAAACCCACCTCAGCAACTGATAGTAATTGGCTCAGGAAGTCCCAGGAGAAGTTGTCAATCGCAAAGATGGAGTTTTTGCTTATAATTTGGAGTGATATCTCCTCTACTGCTTTTCCTCCATCCCATCCAGACTGCCTCTCCTTCTTGCACAAATAACAATGGTCATCCCAAAGTACAAGAAATTAGGGAGTCGAGGCACATCTTACTTGATTCCAACTGCCTTTTTGCTCCGTTCCATTCTCCTCAGGGTTATCTTTCAGAAGGAGATGTGACCTCCTCCTCTCGCCCACCTTTCCCTTCATCACTACCGTTAGTGTGAACCGATGCCCTAGCATGTGGGAGGAATTTTTGCCAAGGTTTAGCTGACAAAACTAGAAAGTATTGTTGAAAAATACATATACAATGTCAATGTATTTTTAGAAGGTTCCTATAATGGGACCTTAATTGTATTCTGCTGAAAACTGGAGATGGTCTTAGTGTCTCATTGTATACTTTTGTTAAATCATTATATTTTACGATTAAATCACAGGGTAAGGAAACCCTCCTCTGTCAACAGGATATTAGATGTGAAAAAAGAGAAGCTTTCCGTGGTTCAGGGACTCTTCTGTTAAGAAGATAATGATCATAGTAGCTACCATTTAATAAGCGCTTAGACATGAGGAACTACCATGATCCCAACTTTACACGAAGAAATTGAGGGTCAGAGGTTCAGGTCCCAAAGCATGCATCAGTGTCAGATTTGAACTTGGGTTTCCCCAGCTCCAAAAGCCCACACTATTAACCACTATGCTGTGCTGTTCTTTTGCTGTATTTTTGTCCAGTCTTTAGCCCCACTTACAAAACATTTAAATTAGTTATCAGAACTCCTGTTCTTCCCAGTGTTAGAGGAACCAGCTCAGGCATAGTTGGCTGTCCATTCTATAATTGTGTTATATCATGTAGTGTGTTTAGGGCCATAGTGCAATCAATATTATTACTAAATCCAGGTGATAATGAGCTTTCTGGGTAATGATGGCAGATCCAATGGACCTTAGCATGTTTATCTTTCCCCTCTCTGTCTTACACTGAGATGGAATGTTGGTGAAGAGACTAGAGACACTTGGGGATAAGTTCTCTGTGCCTGAACTACACAGACTGCACTGAATTTCTGTCAGTCACCTACTTATAGGACATGATTAATGCCAAGAGGACACAGGGGAACTTCAGTTCTTCTGGTGAATATGATGTAGGATGCAGGGTTGGGGGAATTCAAAAGAATAACAAACTGCAGAAACATTTTTTTAATCTGTTTCATGTACGCTTGGAGCCCAGGAAATTGTCAATTCCTTTTTTCTTATTATGCACTCAGGAGGTTTTTCTTTTAGATGGGGTTTATAGGACTATACTATAATCTTGACCAATGCAAACTGATTTTTAAAAAGTCATTAACATCTTTAAACTTTAGACGTTATCTTTAGGTTGTAGGTGCTAAACTCAGTCTATCTCCTTGTTTCATGATAAGCAAAATTCATCTAGAGACCATCAGTGCTAATTAATTTGGATACACCAAAAGCATACATATTCTTTTTTTAAATGGAGGGATTTTAGTGTTGCAGTTGTTTATATTTTGTTTTAATTTAAAGTTAAATTGAATAGAAAGGTAGTTAATTTAGTTACATGTTGAAACTCCTCTAAAGCCTTCTCAGAATTATTTGATTTTAGCAGTGGATTCTAAAAACAGATGTAGGAGAGGATGTGTGGGAGAAAGGGAATCGGTTCGAACCTTCATGGTTTCTGATTTGGAGTAGAAAAATTGTTTCTGAAAAGTCTAAGTTTGGAACATTCATTAGAGCAACTCTTCTCCAATGTATCTGGGTCAATGAATTACCCCCAACATTCGGGTTGTTTCTATTTGATCAAGAAATGGGATACAAAAATGAACAGATAATCCAAATCATATTTTAGCCATAATTTTTACCTTTTTCTATTCTATCTTATGTTCAAAGAAGTAAATCTATCTAGGAAGGAATTCAATCTAATAATTTGTTTCCAGTCTTCTTTCACTTTCATGTTTCCCCATAGGGTAGACAGAGATGCCAGTAAACAAGAAAATGATCAAAAGGTGAGACCGAGAAGTAGAATGTGAGGCAAGTCTCTGGATAGCACACAGACAGCATAACCAGCCTCTGACTCACAGGCTGGCTCGAAAGGTTGACAATGACTTTGCAGTTTTATCAAGTCCATCTCTTTTCTTTAGGCAGGACTGTTTTTTATACCTTTCCCAATAGATGATAATCTATCTTATTTTTTTAATGAAACTTCTAGTGTAGAGGACACCAGCTCCCTTAGGAACTCATTGTGCAGTTAAATGGTTTTCAGCGAAGGATCCTGTTATTGTCGAATTTTGTTCTTCATCTCCTCTGCTGGGATGACCAACTTTATAGAAACAGAGTTGCGTCCACGTACCATCATTGTCTGTAGTTCCAGAACACATTGACAGAGGACATGCCTACCCTAGAGAACAACTACTCCAATCCCTTCACTGTGACTAGTTTAAGTCTTCTCTCCTCTAGATTGAGAATACAGGCATTTCTAGTTTAAATTCAGGTTGTAGTGTTATGTTCACTTAGATCTTCACATTTTTTGCCAACTCTATGCATTGCTAGAATTTCCCTGCTCTGTGCTAAAATCGTGCTGGTTCTGTTAATCAATATCCAAAATATGTTATTTTTAAAAAATGTGACATTGGTGTATATGATCTATAGGACCGTAGGATTAGCACTGGAATGACTTAGTGTCCTGGGATCCAACTCTGTTTCTGCCATAGCTACTTCGGGTGTGTGATTTACTAAGTGTCTCTGAGCCTCAATTTATCATCATTTAAGGTGTGGGCAGATTAGAGCAGCTTTTCCCTGTGGGTTTTCCATGAGATGTTAACAGACATAAGATGAAAAATGGTCCCATTTATAAAACAGGCGGTGGTGATGGTGGTGGTGGTAGGATGCACAAGATGAAATTAATTGAAACAGATTTCTTTACTGAAAGATTAGAGCCTTAAAAAAAAAAGTACATCGTAAATCTTCAAATCTTCAAGAGAAGTTTCCTAAAGTTATCCAGCTATGGTTCCTTTTTCCCCTTTAATCCGACCTTAATGCCACCCACTCTTGACCAGGCCTATGGCATGTCTGGCCATTTCTTTTTCTTATTGAATTGTATGAATGCTTCATTCCATAAAAAAGTGTGCTGTTTACTGCAGGTGTAAGCACACACTACTGATCTAGCTGATGCTTAGGCAAGGGTATGAAGCAGCGTGTTGCTGCCATCAGCGTGGGCAGCCAGAGCAGGCTGTTCTGTGGGCTGTTTTGTAATACAGTTACTAAATGGTCCCCTCTTTCTGTTAGTTCAGCATTACAAAAGCCAGGCCTTGCTAGTGATGTGTATGTGACAGGCTTCATTTCCCCCTTTGTCTCAGCTATTATTGGAAAGGTCCAGAAATTGCCGGTCAGTTCTGCTGCCCTTGGAAGTCTGAAGTGTTGCAACTACTCAATATGGTTTGCTCTTCACTTGAACAAATTGCCAACAGCTTGTGTGACTCCTTGAGAATAATGAGAATCAACCTCATTTTAGGAGAGGGGACAGATTGTGTCTGTATTTGGCAACCCACATCCCTCTGCTGCTGGGATTGCTTAAGATACTCCATGGAGATTGACGGAGAAATGTCCATTTTGTCTGAGGAGCTGCTGCATTCTGTCAGCATCTGCTGGAAGTAATGCTTTCTCTAACGTAGCTTCACTCCCCAAACCACTGGACGTGACGGAAGTTAATGTAAGTTTCCTGCAGTCTATTTCAGTCCCTTGTCATTTTTTTCAGGGAGCTAAATGCTAAATGCCTTCAGACACATCGTAAGCTAAGTATGCCATTTAAAACAAGACAGAAACTTTAAAAGCTGTATTGAAGCAATGCAGGTCATAGTTTTAAGATAAATACTAATGTTTTGTCTTGCATGAAAAACTCAGAATTAGTTTGGGAATTGCTAGGGCCACAAAAATTGTCCTATAGCAAAGAAAGCAAAAGCTCCTTAAAAGTAAGGGTTTTGTGCAGAACCGCAAAGAATAGGTGGAAATGATTTGAGAATAGTCTTTCCTGAATACTATTTTTATCATTTTTTTCCCTCTGAAGATTGGATAATGCTGCCTAGTTGCATGTAGGATTAAATCCAGATTCTCCTTGGCCATCTTTTCTGTGTGAATTTTAGACTCTATAGTATTGTTAAGTAATTTAAAACTCAACTTTCTTGTTTCCACCCCAATATGTGTTTTCCCCAAGAAGAAAGCCCACTCCTTTCCCTGTCAATGTGGGCGCTACTTCTTCAGAGATCTGCCTCCTCATCTTCTTTCCATTCTGTCTTGTCCACACTGTGTCAGCTCACATGTTCAAAATGTGTTGCTTTATCGGTCCTCTTGGTTATGGGTGTGTATTATTATTTCCTTGAGGGGAGAGCCAGTTATATTTCTTTTATACGTCCCAATGTGTTGACTAGAATGTTTTTCATGTAATATGTATCCAGTAAGTGTAGTTATCTGACTAGCTTTTATTCTAAAACATTCATGAGATTCAAATTGTGAGCACATTTCTGGGTGGTTGGGGGACACGTGTTTAGGGTTACTGATTTCATATTTTAAATAAAACCATAATTTAAGCATTTGTGAAATAAAGTAGATTCTGATTTTTGTCTGTCCCTTAATCTTTAAATAAGTGGTTTTAAAAACCTTTAAAAAAAAAGAAGTTTTCAAATCTCTGATGAGGCCATGTTAAAGATATTTAAACTATAAAAGTAATGGGCCAGCTGATGCTGAAGTTTGAGATAACATGCTTGATTGTGTTGATTATGTGATTTTGGAACTCTACACATAGAGTTGATTCTAGCAACAGTTTAGAATAGAGAGTATTCCTTTGGCTAATTGGAGTGACAATCTGGTGACATTAATTTTCTGGAGATTCCATAAGGTAGGCTTGGTAAAGATGCATGGAAGAACTGCTCTGATGTTTAATCACTAAAATTAAATTCTGAGATTCCAAATGTAATACTGAAATCATGAGCTTTTTCTTTGACATACATGGATCTGGACAGATGATGAGTTTGTTAAACATCAGGATTATAATTCAAAATGACACCATCAATTTAGAGAAATGTAAAAAGTTGTACAGAAGCAATGTCTGAGGATTCATTTGCTGAGGTTAGGTTGGAAAATACGTTGTCTAATACAGGCTACTTTTTGGACCCAAGAGTAAATCATGGCCAAAAGCAAGCCTGTTCTTGAGAACTTGATGACAGTGTTGATAAAGAGAAATTAATTGTGAATTTAAATTACTTAATACTTATAACAACCTCCTATGTTATAATTATGTTCATTTATAAATGAGGAAATTGAGGCTCATAGAAAAGTGAGTTGCCCAAATCATACAGTTAGTAAGCAACAGAGTTAGGATTGGAGCCAACTTCTTATTGACTCCCAAGATACTGGAATGATATACTGGAATGTTTTTCAGGAAATAGAAAATTAGTCATGGATAGTTATCATGAGATATAAAAGAGAGATTCCTTGTGGATGCAGAGTTGTTCCAATTAGTTACTGTTGGTAAAGGTGAAATATGTGTTCTTTCTAATCTCAGCTGATGTGGTTGACATGGTCTGATATGAAGGGTGATCGCTAAACTTGCAGAAAGGAATATGACATTGTTCTGAGGAAACAAAGTTAAAATCAGGTAGCAGTCCTCTCCTTTTAGGAAGTGTTGGGACCATGCTATTACTTTGCAGTAGGTTTTCCATGAGTGAGACAATGCCCATTAATCAACACTCTCATTGTATATTAATAGCTATACTAATTGAGCATTTGCTATATGCCAGGTACTACATTAAATGCTTAATGTATGTTTCCTCATTTAATCTCTTCAGTGACCCTACGATGTAGATACCATTAACATTCCCATTTCACAGACTAGGAGCCTGAGGCACAAAAGATTAAATGACTTTTCTAAGACCTCACGTCTCATTACTGACTGAATCAGATTATGTCTAAACATCATGATGACATAGTCTATGTTATTAACTACCTCCTGCTTCTTGCACTGTAAGCACTCTACTAAATTTCACAGATGATTTTGCACTGGGCTTACCTAGATGATTTTGAAGTCCCGATCAAGTTATGGCTGCAAGATTATATTAAAGGACACCGGAGAAACTCTGTGTACTGTTACTAATGACTATTATTTTTGGCTTAGTTGGAAGGACAGGTAAATTCTGGCAGCAGAGATGCTCTAGGAATCACTTCCTTTATCTGTAAAATGGAATCAAGGGATTTCCCTGGTGATCCAGTGGTAAAGAATCTGCCTTCCAGTGCAGGGGACTCAGGTTCAGTCCCTGGTGGGGGAACTAAGATCCCATATGCTGCAGGGCAACTAAGCCCATGCACCACAGCTACTGAGCTCATGTGCCTCAACTAGAGAGCCTGTGTGCCACAAACTACAGAGCCCACATGCTCTGGAGCCCACGCACCACAACTACAGAGCCCACGCACCCTGGAGCCTGCACGCCACAACTAAAGAAGAGAAAACCCACAGACCACAAATAGAGAGAAGCCTGCGCCACAGCGAAAGCTCCTGCATGCCTCAACGATGACCCTGCCTGCCGCAAGTAAGACCCGATGCAGTCAAAAAAAAAAAAAGAAAGAAAGAAAGAAATGGAATCAATAATGCTTCACCTGCCTAAAGACAGGAGCTGGACATGATAGCATCTTTGACTGAGTATCCACAGAGTATACATATGTGTGAGTCAGTGTGACCCAGGCCTCTTAATGGTATAATGAAGGCATAATGGGAAGAAATCTTTTCTTGCCTCTTAGTGTAATATTGACATTTCTGGTTGAACCCTGGACTCCAGTTATCAAGGGATCTTAGACCAAGAACAAAAGGATCATATTTTGTCTCCCACGTAGCAATGCTCTCCTTTGAGAAATATCAGTCTTTACTTTGACAAGAGTATGTTACCTTTTGCTTATCAACCCTGGCTAAAATATAATTTTAGAGGAGTGTAGAAAGAAGAGCTGTATCTAAGATATACTCTTCCAAGAATTGAGGTTGATTGATGTTTCTTTTCAGAAGCATGAAAGATTCTGAAGGTGTAATATGTTGATGGCTTTGTTGAATTAGCGGTTTATCACACCACATAGCTCTGTGAGTAATTTATCATTGAGTCACGTTCCTTTTTACTCTGTACCTTTATTACAGGTTAATCAAGGACATGTAGCTTCTGAAATACTGACAGACATGTTTTGAATTATTATTTTGGAACCATCAAGACATTCGGTTCCTTTTACTTTAATACCCTTGACTTCAGTACTAACTCCAGGCATGTTAGATGTGAGCCTCTGTAAAGAAAAGTAAATAATATTAATTAAGACAGTGTGACTTTTCTCCTCACAATAAATTCTTTTGCTAGAATGGTAATAACAATGTTTTCAATAAAAACACTACCTGAGATTTTTCTTACTTTCTCATAAGATAGCTCTTTACTGTAAAATTAAGATGGCCTCTCAACTCTGAAGCACCTTCAATTTATCAAAAAGGGCCAACCTAATGTTCCAAAGCAGATTCAATCCTTTTAATGCATTCCCATTTTAGGGCCAAGGGAAGTGCCTTGTTCTGCAGGAAAACATTTCTTGGCTAACTATTATTTTAAATGCTTGTAGGAGACCACAGAGTAAGAGAGAAGAGACAACAACAACCCCTAGCATGCCTGGGGGATCATTTGTTCCTTCATATTTGTGGAACCCTGTGTCAAGAGAGGAAACATCTAAAAATAAAATGCATTTACTCAGAATCTCTGGGGAAAGGTGCAAAAAGCCTGTTCTATAGGAGCCCAGATTAAAAATTACATTGTTGAAACTTGCACAGCAAATGTTATCAGCAGAACAATGGGTGCTTTCTGGTTAAATTTGTGCCATCTGATTAGTTCCAATAAATTGGCTTCCAGTACTAATGCTTTTGGCCTTTTAGTTGCTGGTGACCCATTTGCTGGTGAGTTGTTTCTTCATAGTCCAGTAATTATTGGCCTTTCAAAGCAGTGACTTAATCCACCAGTGTGTACAGTCACCAAAATTCAATCTAGTCTATTCATCACTCTAGTCAAGCTCCAAGTGGTAGGAGTTAAAATCTTACTCTAGTTCACATATATATTTTTATAGCTTTTCTCCTAATATGTGGCATGGAATGGAAAATAGAGCCCAGGAGTGGTATAAATACCATTTAAAATTTATTGATAAAGAGGATCCATGAGGAGGAAAAGGGTCCAGCCAGAGGAATTAGGTACACTACTGGGTGTACTACTTTTCTTCTAGCTGGTTCCTGCTCTCTTAGATACTGTTCCAATTTTCCACTCTTTCCATAGGAGTCAAATCTTAAAACTGAAAAATTGAAAGTTGTAGCATCCTGCATTTCTACACCTCATTATCAGTCCAGACCCCTGCCTTTACCACCCCCATACTTTCACAGGTCTTTCAACTGTCTCCAAAACCCAGTGACTAGTTTACCATACATTTCCAAGGCTCTCCTTCTTTTAGTAGAACTTCAGCTATTTTGAAACCTCATTAGAAAGAATCTAACTCAACAAGCTGGAATGGGTCTGTAGCGACAGTTGACCAAAAAAAAAAAGTATTGAAAAAGTAAGCTGTGTATTTGGGAGTATTGATTTTGCAAATTGGAGTGGGATTTTTTTTAAAATTTATTTTTGGCTGCGTTGGATCTTGGTTGCTGCACGTGGGCTTTCTCTAGTTGCGGCGAGCGGGGGCTACTCCTTATTGCAGTGTGCGGGTTTCTCAATGCGGTGGCTTCTCTTGTTGCAGAGCACGGGCTCTAGGCACGTGGGCATCAGTAGTTGTGGCTCGCAGGCTCAGCAGTTGTGGCTCGCGGGCTCTAGAGCACAGGCTCAGTGGTTGTGGTGCACGGGATTAGTTGCTCCGTGGCATGTGGGATCTTCCTGGACCAGGGCTCGAACCCACGTCCCCTGCATTGGTAGGCAGATTCTCAACCACTGCGCCACAAGGGAATCCCTGGAGTGGGATTCTTAAAAAAAATAAGTTATTTATATGTGAGTAATGTATCTTTCTTTGTTTAAAGGTTATGTTCACGTCATATTCTTCATCACCCCCCAAAAGTTTTAGTTTGGGTATTCATCTAATCTCAAAATTTGAAAACAATCAAAGTTACTAGATTGAGGAGGCCCAGGAATACAGGGTCACTTCTGTATAAATCTTTGCTTCTTTGAGCCAAGCCAGACTGAGACTATTGCCTGCTTGGTGACACTCCTAGCCTGCCTCTAGAGATGCTTATCCTTACTGCTCAGGGACTGGGGCCCTGACACAGGTCCATTAAAAGAACATGCTTTTATGGGCAATGAACTTTCAAACTAAAATTTTTTTCCTCAGTATTTTTGTTATATTATTTGTTCAGTATTAGGAAAAGTGAACAATAATTTATAAGGGAAAAATATCCATGCTGTGAAAAACTCTTAAAATGGACTCCAATTTTCAGCAGAATCAGTGTGTCTGATGATAAAATCACTGCCTACAGAAAAGGAGGGTTTTCATTTAGTGGGGTCAGAGAGTATATGTAGAAGCACTGTAAGAAACCTTGAAATTTTAGCAGAAGAGGATTTTCAGTAACAAAATTCAAGGAAAGGTCTTTCAGTGGACTTTTTAATACTTATTTCAAATTTCTTTTACATTATCTGGCATCTCAAGTGCTTTTGATAGCAGATTGAATTCAGGCTGTAATTTTCATTCTTGATAGTCTTAAATAACATCATTTCAGATCTAGCTTAATTTTGTTCAAGCATTAAGATGTGTAGTTTCTGCTTTATTTACAAGTAGAGGAGGGACCAGGGTGATGAATACATTTTGATTTCTGTTTTCTCATTCTGTATCATAGTGCAAATGAAGATTTTTTTTAAAAAGCTATGTCTGGTTGTATCTTTGCAAAATGCCTTTTCAGAAAATAGGTTTTGAATATTCACTTTAATACTATTACTTGCGACCCTACCGAGGCTCTGTGCTATTAAATCTTAGGTGTGTGAGTCTTACAGCTGAGTAGTAATTTTAGCGACATTTTAATGTCAGATCCTCTCCTTAGTAGGCTGTTTACATATTGCATGCAAGCTATATATTAGGATTTTTTTTAACTTAAGATATGTTGATAAATGATTTTGACATGACTTGTTCTCTTGGACTAACTGTATTTTATAAACATTATTATGCTTTACTCTTGAATGACATATGACACTGAGAGAGAGAAACTGGATTTCTATCCTGCCATGGTGGCTTGGTATTGATCTTGCTCAGCTAGTTACTTATTACTTCACCCTAAATGTTGAATAAACTACATGGAGCCCTAGGTGGGTATGAGGGGGAAATGGGGCCAGAAGTTGCATTAACATACCATTAAGCTGTGGTCAGCTTCTCCCTAAAGGGCTGTAAGCCTCTTAAGGCAACTTCCTTTTTAGGGAGTTGTAAAGTATAGAAACTTCAGAGGAAGGGGCCCAGCTGCAGGCATAGGGTTAGGAGTTTTCTTGCTCAGAGGAGTGACTTAGCATCATAGTGGGCCATGAATGGCTCTTTCCTGCTGTGGCTCAGGCCGAGTCCACCCATCAGTTACAGCCTCTGGGAAGAGACAGACACTCGGTGGTGACCTTTGGAGGCATATGTCCATTCTCTGGTGATGCTCCTTGCAGAGTGAAAGCCAGCTCCTCCTTGATCAGGTATGGTGCCATTGTCTTGAGAGTGATCAGA
This sequence comes from Mesoplodon bidens, assembly GCF_964165515.1. Lineage (NCBI taxonomy): Eukaryota > Metazoa > Chordata > Mammalia > Artiodactyla > Ziphiidae > Mesoplodon > Mesoplodon bidens. The sequence continues at coordinate 48,513,267 of NC_138160.1, read as the reverse complement.
GATAAGAGTGGTGATGCAGATGTGTTAGGCTATGGTACATGCAAATGTAGATTTTTGGGGGTGCTGAATTTAGAATGATCTAGAAGTGTCTTATTGGAATTAGCAGGCAGGCAAGATGATTTTGATACCAGGATCACCAAAGTCAGGATATGAGAGCTTGACAATATACTTGTTGGGATAAAACATTGATGAGACAAATATGTTTTAAAAAAGAAAGATTAGAAGAGTCATGAAAGAATTGTGACTAGCCAGCCTCTCGTCACTATCTCCTTTGCTACCACTCAAGTCTAAGTTACAATGGTCTCTCCCCTGGGCTAGTGCAGTAGCCTCCTCACTAAGTTCTCTATGTCCATCCTGCCCCCTGGAGGCTGGCCTCCATACCACTGAAAATACAAGTCTGGTTTTGCCACTCTGCTGTCCAAACTTTCCAAGGGCTTCACATCTCACTAGCAGTGAGATAGTAAGTTTTTACTGTGGCTGACATGGCATTACAGGGTCTGCCCCTGGCCCCCTCTCTGCTCTCATCTCACACTCTTCTTATTCTCATTTATTCCACTTGGGTCCCTCTGCTTTCCTTGATGTTCCTTGAATATGCCATCCACCCTCTCTTCTCGGAACTCTTCCACATGCATATTCTTCTTGTTGGAGTGTTCTTCCTCCAGATATCCATATCACTCACTTCTTCATTTCATTCCCATCTCTGTTCAAACAACACATTCTGAGAGAGAATTTGTAGCCATGGTATCTAAAATAGCACACTCACACCCACCCCATCACTCCCAATCAGCTTACCCTGGCTTCTTCTTCTTCATAACACTTATCATCACTTGTCATACTCTATTAAGTCAAATGACATGAAATTACCTTTTCTATGGGTCAGGAACAATCAAATATTGGCCATTTCCTATGGTTCAACCTAAAATATATTTGTTAATTTATAATTTTCATTTCAACCTAAAATACATTTATTAATTTGTTTATTATTTTTATTCTTTCCCCTGCACTAAGATTTAAACTCTGTGAGACCAGGGGTTAGATTTGTTTTGGGCAACTTCCCCAGTGTCTAAAATATAACAGGCACTTAGAAAAGCTATATTGAATGCATGGAAAGAAAGAAGAAAAGCTGATGAAATTTGTTGATAGTGAACAGAGAAAACTTATATGGAGAGTGATCTGTGCTTAGACAGTGCAGAAAAATATGATTGGAAGAACTTCTGAGAGAGTCCAAAAAAACTGAAGGACTTATGTGGATCCATGTGAAGTACAGTGTAAAGTTTCTATCTAATTGGAGTTCTGTGCTACGTATGGACATTAATTATATATTTTTCAATATAGTTTCCTGAAACTGGGGCAAGGGATAAAACAAGTCTTAGATAAAACACTTTTGAGCTTAAAAAGTTTCACAATTGGAAAGTTACAATGATTCATAGCTTGCCAATTGTGATACCATTGATTCTTATTAGAGAGAAGTTATTTTTTACTTTCAGTTCTAGAAACATGGCTGATAACTTTAGTATTGTGCCTTATGCAAACACTTAGAAATACCTGATTAAATAAACAAACTGTTTCATGTATATCTGATCTTGAAAGGAAATAAAGGTATCACTGTGAGTCAGAAATAAAGATAGAATTGAAAACCTCAGGGATAAACATGTGAACGATGCTGTGGTCGCCTTGGGAGGATGTAATTAGTCTCCTTAAGCCAAGGGCTTATGTTTTAACAACAATGTGGAAATATGAAATGAAAAATTGGGACTCTGTGGGTTGAAACAGATCTTCAGCACAAAGTTGTTTTGAATAGGAGGCTCTAGAAAAAAAAATCCCCCATCAGCACAGAAGAAACAAGGAAGATGTGTCTTAGAAAATAATATTTTCTCCAACCACATATCACTGTGGATTTGTGGCTTATTTGGATTTGGGAGTTGAATCTGTACTCCTTGTATAATATGGAAAAGAACCACAACTTGAGAAATTAACCCAGAAGATTCTAGGCCACTGATAACTCTCAAACATCTGGCAAAACCATTTGCAAGCTTCTTGGGAAGGAGATTACCATTAAACCAAGCTTCATAGGATTCCTACAGATAAATTCCTTCTAAAGATTAAATTATAACCTAAAATTATAAAACATAAGAAAAAAGGCCCCCAATGAGTAAGAGTTATAAAACATAACAATGAGCAGAATTAAAACTTAATACCTTCTAATGATGGAAATATCCAATAGAATAGTATAAAATAAGAATATTAAAAATGATTAAGATGTAAAAGCAAATTATGAATAAGAAAAGTTATGTTTACAAGAAATAAAAAATTATCAAATGTGTTAAACAACAAATTAGATATAACCGAAGAGAGACTCAATCAACTTTAATGTAATTTAAAGAAATCAACCAGAATGCATTAAGGAGAAAAAGAAAATATGAGAAAAAAGCTAAGAGACACGTTGGAGAGAAAGAGAAAATTCACTGTTTAATAGTCATTCTAGAAGGAGAGAATAGGGAGAATTGGGAGGAGACAATATCTGACTGCCAGGAAATTAAATTAAGAATTTAAGCAAAAAACAACAAAAAAATCCCAGATAGATTTGAAAATTAATAAACACATTTCTAAACAACACATGAGTCAAAGCAAAAACATAATAAAAATTAGAAAATATTTAAAACTGAATGTTAATGCAAGGATGTGGAGAAAATGCTGTTGTGCACTGTTGGTGATAAAGTGGAACAGCCACTGTGGAAAATAGCTTGGAGGTTTCTCAGAAAACTAAAAATAGAACTACCATATGACCCAGCAATTCCACTCCTGGGTATATATCTGAAAAAATGAAGACACTAATTCAAAAAGATACATGCACCCCAGTGTTCATAGCAGCATTGTTTACAATTGCCAAGATATGGAAGCAAACTAAGCATCCAGCAGCAGATGAATGGATAAGGAAGATGAATGGATATGTATAATTAACTAGAGGGTTCATGGGGGAAAAAAGTTATCTGAGTCAAAGAACTCTGGGAAGTTTCAGTATACTTGTAACTAATAATATTGTAGAAAATACCTTTAAGTAAATGCAGAATCTGCATTTTGCGAAGGTCCCAGACTAAAGGCAATGTGGTATCCTGAAACAGAAAAAGGATATTCGTGGAGGAATTGATGAAATCCTAAGAATATCTACAGTTTAGTTAATAACATTATATTGATGTTAATTTACAGAATAGTTGCAAAGATAGTACAGAGGATTCTCATATACACTTTACCCAGCTTCCCCTAATATTAACATATTACATAACCATGATACCTTGCCCAAACTAAGAATCTGTAAATTTAAAATTATTCCAGAATGAAAATCTTATCAACAAATATCCCAGGTAGTTAGATGATTCATTTTTACATTAAATTTTGAGAAGCACCACCAGGATACTCTTTAAAAGTGCAGTTTTTTTGGTTTTACCCCAGACATCATAAATAAGAACTTCTGGATTGGAGATGGGATTCTGAACTTTAAAAAATCTCTTCTGGTGGTTGTCATGCACACTAAAATGTGCGATGCTAGTTTAGAGCTCTCTTTAAGGAGTTACCTTTCTTTGGAAAATGTAATGGAACTTGTTAGGCTATGGTCCATAAATGCCAGTCTATAGCCTGATATAGAGCTATTATAAAATTTTCACCAGCCTGTGGCACAATGAGGAAAAATAGACTAATGATCTACTTCTGAAATAGCAGCAAGAGTAGCCCTATGGACTGGCTCCGCACTGAAATAACCATACCTAGAGAAAATTATTTTAAAAACCTAACCACTTAAGTCTCTGGAAATTGTCCCAGGAACATACAGCAAATGGAGAAACATTTAAAAAAAATCTACTAAGTTGAGGCTAAAACAGCCAGAGTTTCTAGCATTTAAGCCATGACCTACTACCTCTTCCTCTGTCCCCACCAGCTCATCATAATAGAACCTACATTCCAGGTGGTTGTAGTAGAAAACATGGAACTTCCTCTCCCCGAAGCTTCCAGTCTAGGGCTACAATATCTACCATGGAGGGGCAGGCCACCAGCATTTCTAATCCTTCTCCCCAGTTCTATGTTGTAGAACTCTGTGCCAGGCAAGACTTAAAAGTCTAGGGCTCCCATCCCCATCTTATAGGGTAAAAGTTTGATCATAAGCATGGCAGACCAAGGATAATGGGCTCCCATCATCCTCATCCCAGCTTGCTCACAGGACAGAGGATCCCAGAAGAGGTAAGTCTAGAAGACCAGAGGATATCGTCCCTGGGTAACACCTGCTTTACAAGCAGAGTCTACTCTGAGAGAAACAGGCCACTATTCCCTCCCCCAGATCCAGAGCAGTGGTGCAGAGATTTTTTCCCAGGGGGAGAGCAGGCTATAAGACAGAGAACCTCATAGTTCTCCCCAAAGGAACTGAGTTTATTTGGATCAGAAAGTGAAAACATTTAAGTCTTAGACTACTGTTGAGAAAAATGGAGATTTTGGTAATGAACAATTAAGAACAGGCTGCTAGCTTCATGATAACAATAAGATAAATTATAGGCCAGCTAGAAGTTTAAGAGATAGTACCAGAGGAAGAGACAGCTAAGAAGAGTCCTTCTGGGGTTGTAACAAGCCTCAAAAACCCCAGAAGTGTCCCAAATTGAATTGAATTAAATTGTGGAACAATTTATCTCCCAGGGAATTGTTGAAAACAATAGAGAAATCAGCCAGCAATTAACATAAGCTAACAGTCTTGTGTTTTACTAACAGAGGCACACAACTTAACCGAGATCAGGGAAAGAGGCAGTCAAGAAGAGCCATGCTAAAATCACTGTCATCTTGGGGTGATTGTGAGCATGTTCAAGGCTGTGCCCTCTGAAGAGTGACATCAGATGTTGCAAACTGCAGGGCAAATAGACTTCACTGAAATAAGCCAGTTAAATCACTAAATAATTAAGCAAAAACAATGACAAGCCCCACAGTGTGGGAAACAGTATCCAGAGTTGCTGAAATATATTGTCGAAAATGTCCAATTTCAACAACAAAAAATTATAAGGCATGCAAAGAAGCAGGAAAGTGTGATTCATACACAGGAAAAAAAAAGGGAGGCAAGAGAAATTGCATTTGAGAAGACCAAGATCTCAGACTTAGCACAGAAAGATGTCAAAACAACTATTATAAATATGTTCAAAGAATTAAAGGATAGAAAAAAACAAAAACACTAATTCGAAAAGATACAGGCACCTCAGTGTTCATAGCAGCATTATTTACAATTGCCAAGATATGAAAGCAACCTAAGTGTCTGTCAACAAATGAATGGATAAATACACACACACACACAATGGAATACTACTCAGCCATAAAAAAGAATGAATTTTTGCCATTTGCAGCATCATGGGTGGACTTGGAGAGCGTTATGCTAAATGAAATAAATCAGACAGAGAAAGGCAAATACTCTGTGTGTGTGTGTGTGTGTGTGTGTGTGTGTGTGTGTAGCCATGGCCTCCCTCTGCTGTTCTTCAAGACTATATAGCTACATCTTATATGTATGAGGTTACATTAGTATAACCACAGGTTACACTCGTGGTTACCTTTGGTGGGGGAGGGGCAAGATAGGAGTAGGGGATTAAGAGGTGCAAACTATTAAGTATATAATAAACTATAATGACATATTGTACAACACAGGGAATATAGCCAATGTTTTATAATAATTATAAATGGAGTATAACCTTTAAAAATTGTGAATCACTATATTGTGCACCTGTAACTTATATAATACTGTACAGCACTATACTTCAATTAAAAAAGAATTAAAGGATTATCACAATTTAAAAAGTAAAGGAAGATATGAGGACCGTATTTCATCAAATGAAGAATGTCAATAAAAAAATAGAAATTATAAAAAAAGAACCAAAGAGAAATTCCAGAGTTGAAAGTTAAAATAACCTAAATGAAAAATTTACTAGAGGGGCTCAACAGAAGATATGACCTGTCAGTAGAAAGAATTAGTAAAGATATTTTGATAAAGATTATGTAATATAAATAACAGAAAAATAATGAAGAAAAATAAACAGAACCTCAAAGAAATGTAAGACACCATTAAATACAGCAATATATGCATAATTGGAGTGCCAGAAAGTAGAAGAATGGTCCAGAAAAAGTATTCGAAGACCACAATAATTTGTTCCTTGAGAAATTACCTTTTCTTCTGAGTCTAACCTTCCTATTTTATGTTGTTAAAATTTCCCTTTGTGAAAAAAAAAAAAAGGAAATGTTACTTCTAGTAGATGGTAATTATTTCATAAGGCCTTTAATTTGCAAAATAAAGTGTTGGCACTCCTCTATTGATCTCAAAATTTTTTTAATGTAAAAATTTTATTGTTCCATAAAATCCTAAATTGTGGAACCACTGGTTTAAGAACTATGTCTATTCAGTGGCCCTTGGAACCTGACAGTGTTAAGAAAAATAATAATCATTAAAGTTTTAACATGAGAAGGGTATTATAGATCTTCAAATGCCTAACAAAAATACTTACTACGAAGTAAACTTAACGAATATGTGTCGGAATGAATGAAAATTGGATCACAAGTATGTGACTTACTCTTGGAATATGTGTGTGTGTGTGTGTGTGTGTGTGTGTAGCCATGGCCTCCTTCTGCTGTTCTTCAAGACTATATAGCTACATCTTATATGTATGAGGTTACATGTTTCTTGATAATCTTATTCCCATGACATTTTCCTTTGAGCTATTTATATGCATGCTGAGTTTTCAGTTGAGTTTCAGAAATCCTCTCCACTAAGTATTAAGGAAAAATTGGAACTATGTAATACCCCCTCCTCCAATTTTCAATAACATTTTCTATTAGTGGTACGGCTGGTGCTGCATTTGCATGTGTTCACTGTTTTCATTAAATTTTCATGTTTCTTCTTAGTCTCTGAAAACATTTCAAATAATTTTATTTGTTCTTCCTCACTGTCTACAGAGGCACTCTTAATTTCTTGGTGAGAAACTGAAAAATATATTAGCTCCATGGAGGTTTCACTTTACCATTTCTCTTCCATGAGCTGAGTCTAAGGCTTCTTCATGTGTTGTGAACAGGTAGTACCGTGCTGACTGCTATGAAAACGCTTGGTAATAATTATATTCCCTGGACCTTTGTGGAATAACCTGCTTTACCCAATTTAGCACACAAGTGGTTGGGAAACATCTGCAGTCTTTCTTGTTGGAAACATGTCTGTAGGAGGAGGCACTGGCTCTGAGACACCATCTCATCTCTGTTGGTGTTTCAAGAGCACACCTTTGATGTGGCTTCCCAAGTTTGGATTTACCAGCACAGGAGGCTAAAGACTAGAACTGCAGTATTTTGGACCATGATGCACGACCAAGGTAAAACATCAGTGCCAGGAAAATTATTGCTGATCCACCTGGTAACCCAGGCAGAATTGATCAGAGACTTAAAAGATTTAAAGTTGTAAGAAAGGAGGATTATTCCTTGACTCAAAAGGCTCAGTACTCAAAAGGCAAGACCTGCCTGCACTCCTGTCAGCCACTAAATTATTGTCTTAGGAGAACAGAACCATAATGATAGCTGGAGTATTGCTTAATATCTGCTGCTATTTTAAAGTATTTCCCACAGCATTTCATTGTGTCTTAATGTTACTAAACTTTATATTGCATTTGCTTAAAACTGCTTTAAATGAAGCCCTTTAAATTTACATATCCTACTGAGCCATTTTGTATACAAAGCATTAAAATGCGAAAGTGGTTCTTTTTGAAAGATAGCAAAGATAGAACAGTTGGTTATAGATTCTATTTGTGAAAAACCAGCCTTGAACAGGGCTAACGAGAGTGATTAAAAAGGAATGTATTAAACAATTGCCTGACTAAGGGAGTCGCCCCTCCCTTGTACTGCATCAGCTTACAGTGGGACGTCTCCCACCTTTGCTGTTAGTGGAACTCATTTTTGGCACATAATCACTTAAACTATTACGGATATCTTTAGTTTAGTTATGAATATCTCTTCTCCACAGCTGAACTGCCATCTTGATTTTACGCTGGCCCTCATAGTGCCAGGGACAGAGGTGGCAATGTTGTAGGGGCTCAAGACAGAAGGATTTGGGGTCCTCATTCTTAGAGGTCATGGCTGGTCTCACAGAAGAGAATGGTTTCCTAGGACTATTATGGTCTCATTTGAATTATTTACTGAGACCCTTTAGGGTGTGTATTTTTTCCATACGATTTTTGGTTACTTTATCGCTTAGATATGTTACCATGTATTCTTTTAGGCATGGATTTTGTTGGAGATACCAGTGGCAATTGATACTAATCCAAATTAAATGGATCAGATAATTGAGAAGCCCAGGGTGTAGGTAGGTTTGGATCTAGGACTCCAGAGATATCATCGGGACCATTTCTCTATCACACAGCTCAGTTTTTCTCTGTTCTGGCATCATTCAAGCAGACTCCACACACATAAACTTGCCACCAAGTTATATACTTCCCACAAGGTTTACATCCTATTGCTTCAGCAACATCACTGGAATGACAGCTTCTCTGTACTGATAGGTTTTTTTTTTCACACACACACACTGTATTTTATTTTTACAAGAGATAAATAAACTGACACCAAGCATTGTAAATACATGACCACAACAAAAGCAAAACGATTGCAATTACCAAACATGAAACCCACTCATACTATGTCATAATATTGACATTCAGTCCAGCGATTCTCCACTGTAACAGCTCCTTTAATTTGCAGTGAAAATTGATTTGTATATTTTTTGCCTCTGAGTCCTTGTGGGATTTCTTTTTAATTCAAACAGAAAGTCACAGAAATTACAATCATCCTCATCAGTTCACTCAGTCCCATGTAATTTTTTTTCATCTTGATCTTTTGTTTTTACTTTTATGAATTCATCAGTTTTCCATTAGAGTTCTGAAAATGTTTATTCATTCAGTTCAGCAGTATAGTCAGTTACCAGAAACCTGTACTTGTCAGAGTCTTTTCCATGAATTCCTTGAAGATGAAACCCTTTTATAGGAACATTTTTGCAAAAGCATCAGAGTACACCCAGAACTGTCTGTAAGTGACAAAAGACTTAAAAATGACCACGGTTAAAGATTTGATGAAAGTTCATAATAATGCAATTGACAAGGAAATTTAGTTATTTCTGAGATATACATTTAAAGTAATAACTAGAATTATGAATTATAACATTACACCAGAACATATATGATTTTTAGAAATTGCATGAAATGTCTGAAACACTTATATTAACATATTTCCATACAAATAACCCAAAGAAAGTTTAGTATTGTTTATTTGTTGTTTGTTTTTTTATACTGCAAGTTCTTATTAGTCATCAGTTTCATACACATCAGTGTATACATGTCAATCCCAATCACCCAATTCAGCACACCACCATCCCCAACCCACTGTGGTTTTCCCCCCTTGGTGTCAACTTGGTCTCAACTTCTGCCCCACAAACCTGTTCATCTGTACCATTTTTCTATGTTCCACATACATGCGTTAATATACGATATTTGTTTTGCTCTTTCTGACTTACTTCACTCTGTATGAGTCTCTAGGTCCATCCACGTCTCAACAAATGACTCAATTTCGTTCATTTTTATGGCTGAGTAGTATTCCATTGTATATATGTACCACAACTTCTTTATCCATTCATCTGTCGATGGGCATTTAGGTTGCTTCCATGACCTGGCTATTGTAAGTAGTGCTGCAGTGAACATTGGGGTGCATGTGTCTTTCTGAATTATGGTTTTCTCTGGGTATATGAACAGTAGTGGGATTGCTGGATCATATGGTAATTCTATTTTTAGTTAGTTTTTTTGTTTTGTTTTGTTTTGTGAGGTACACGGGCCTCTCACTGTTGTGGCCTCTGCCACTGTGGAGCACAGGCTCTGGACGCACAGACTCAGCAACCATGGCCAATGGGCCCAGCCACTCTGCGGCATGTGGGATCTTCCCAGACCAGGGAACGAACCTGCATCCCCTGCATTGGCAGGCGGACTCTCAACCACTGTGCCACCAGGGAAGCCCAGTTAGTTTTTTTTTTAAACATCCTTATTGGAGTATAATTGCTTTAAAATGGTGTGTTAGTTTCTGCTTTATAACAAAGTGAATCAGTTATACATATACATATGTTCCCATATCTCTTCCCTCTTGCATCTCCCTCCCTCCCACCCTCCCTAGCCCACCCATCTAGGTGGCCACAAAGCACCGAGCTGATCTCCCTGTGCCACGTAGCTGCTTCCCACTAGCTATCTATTTTATGTTAGGTAGTTTATATATGTTCATGCCACTCTCTCACTTTGTCCCAGCTTACCCTCCCCTCCCCATATCCTCAAGTCCATTCTCTAGTAGGTCTGTGTCTTTATTTGTGTCTTACCCCTAGGTTCTTCATGACCTTTTTTTTTTTAGATTCCATATATATGTGTTAGCATATGGTATTTGTTTTTCTCTTTCTGACTTACTTCACTCTGTATGACAGACTCTAGGTCCATCCACCTCACTACAAATGACTCAATTTCGTTTCTTTTTATGGCTGAGTAATATTCCATTGTATATATGTGCCACATCTTCTTTATCCGTTCATCTGTTGATGGACACTTAGGTTGCTTCCATGTCCTGGCTATTGTAAATAGAGCTGCAATGAACATTTTGGTACATGAATCTTTTTGAATTATGGTTTGCTCAGGGTATATGCCCAGTAGTGGGATTGCTGGGTCATATGGTACTTCTATTTTTAGTTTTTTAAGGACCTCCATACTGTTCTCCATAGTGGCTGTATCAATTTACATTCCCACCAACAGTGCAAGAGGATTCCCTTTTCTCCACACCCTCTCCAGCGTTTATTGTTTGTAGATATTTAATGATGGCCATTCTGACTGGGGTGAGATGATATCTCATTGTAGTTTTGATTTGCATTTCTCTAATGATTAATGATGTTGAGCATTCTTTCATATGTTTGTTGGCAGTCAGTATATCTTCTTTGGAGAAATGTCTATTTAGGCCTTCTGCCCATTTTTGGATTGGGTTGTTTGTTGTTTTGATTTGAGCTGCATAAGCTACTTGTATATTTTGGAGATTAACCCTTTGTCAGTTGCTTCATTTGCAAATATTTTCTCCCATTCTGAAGGATGTCTTTTGGTCTTGTTTATGGTTTCATTTGCTGTGCAAAAGCTTTGAAGTTTCATTAGGTCCCATTTGTTTATTTTTGTTTTTATTTCCATTTCTCTAGGAGGTGGGTCATAAAGGATCTTGCTGTGATTTATGTCATAGAGTGTTCTGCCTATGTTTTCCTCTAAGAGTTTGATAGTGTCTGGCCTTACATTTGGGTCTCTAATCCATTTTGAGTTTATTTTTGTGTATGGTGTTAGGGAGTGTTCTAATTTCATACTTTTTCATGTACCTGTCCAGTTTTGCCAGCACCACTTATTGAAAAGGCTGTCTTTTCTCCACTGTATATTCTTGCCTCCTTTATCAAAGATAAGGTGACCATATGTGCATGGATTTAGCTCTGGGCTTTCTATCCTGTTCCATTGATCTATATTTCTGTTTTCATGCCAGTACCATACTGTCTTGATTACTGTAGCTTTGTAGTATAGTCTGAACTCAGGGAACCTGATTCCTGCAGCTCCATTTTTCATTCTCAAGATTGCTTTGGCTATTTCGGGTCTTTTGTGTTTCCAAACAAATTTTTAAATTTTTTGTTCTAGTTCTGTGAAAAATGCCATTTGTAGTTTGATAGGGATTGCATTAAATCTGTAGATTGCTTTGGGTAGTATAGTCATTTTCACAATGTTGATTCTTCCAATCCAAGAACATGACATATCTCTCCATCTGTTTGTATCATCTTTAATTTCTTTCATCAGTGTCTTATAGTTTTCTGCATACAGGTTTTTGTCTCCTTAGGTAGGTTTATTCCTAGGTATTTTATTCTTTTTGTTGCAGTGGTAAATGGGAGTGTTTCATTAATTTCTTTTTCAGATTTTTCATCATTAGTGTATACGAATGCCAGAGATTTCTGTGCATTAATTTTGCATCCTGCTACTTTACCAAATTCATTGATTATCTCTAATAGTTTTCTGGTAGCATCCTTAGGATTCTCTATGTATAGTATAATGCCATCTGCAAGCAGTGACCGCTTCACTTCTTCTTTTCCAGTTTGGATTCCCTTTATTTCTTTTTCTTTTCTGATTGCTGTGGCTAAAACTTCCAAAACTATGTTGAATAATAGTGGTGAGAGTGAGCAACCTTGTCTTGTTCCTGATCTTAGTGGAAATGTTTTCAGGTTTTCTCTATTTAGGATGATGTTGGCTGTGGGTTTGTCATAAATGGCCTTTACTATGTTGAGGAAAGTTCCCTGTATGACTACTTTCTGGAGGGTTTTTATGATAAATATGTGTTGAATTTTGTCAAATGCTTTTTCTGCATCTATTGAGATGATCATATGGTTCTTATTCTTCAATTTGTTAATATGGTGTATCACATTGATTGATTTGCGTATATTGAAGAATCCTTGCATCCCTTGTATAAATCCCACTTGCTCATGGTGTATGATCCTTTTAATATGTTGTTGGATTCTTTTTGCTAGTATTTTTTTGAGGATTTTTGCATCTATATTCATCAGTGATATTGGTCTGTAATTTTCTTGTTTTGTAGTATCTTTGTCTGGTTTTAGTATCAGGGTGATGGTGGCCTCATAGAATGAGTTTGGAAGTGTTCCTTCCTCTCCAACTTTTTCAAGAGTTTGAGAAGGATGGGTGTTAACTTTTCTCTAAATGCTTTATAGAATTCACCTGTGAAGCCATCTGGTCCTGGAGTTTTGTTTGTTGGAAGATTTTTAATCACAGTTTCAATTTCATTACTTGTGATTGGTCTGTTCATATTTCCTCTTTCTTCCTGGTTCAGTCTTGGAAGGTTATATCTTTCTAAGAATTTATCCATTTCTTCCAGATTGTCCATTTTATTGGCATAGAGTTGTTTGTAGTAGTCTCTTCAGATGCTTTCTATTTCTGTAGTGTCTGTTGTAACTTCTCCTTTTTCATTTCTAATTTTATTGATTTGACTCCTCTCCCTCTTTTTCTTGATGAGTCTGGCTAATTGTTTATCAATTTTTTTATCTTGTCAAAGAACCAGCTTTTAGTTTTATTGATCTTTGCTTTTGTTTTCTTTGTTTCTATTTCATTTATTTCTGCTCTGATCTTTATGATTTCTTTCATTCTGCTAACTTTGGGGTTTGTTTGTTCTTCTTTCTCTAGTTCCTTTAGGTGTAAGATTAGATTTTTTACTTGAGATTTTTCTTGTTTCTTGAGGTAGGCTTGTATAGCTATAAACTTCCCTCTTCGAACTGCTTTTGTTACATCCCTTAGGTTTTTGATCATCGGGTTTTCATTGTCATTTGTCTGCAGGTATTTTTTCATTTCCTCTTTGATTTCTTCAGTGATCTCTTGGTTATTTAGTAACATATTGTTTAGTAACATATTGTTTAGTGTTTGTGTTTCTTACATTTTGTTCCCTGGAGTTCATTTTTAATCTCATAGTGTTGTGGTCAGAAAAGATGCGTGATATGATTTCAATTTTCTTAAATTTACTGAGGCTTGATTTGTGACCCAAGATGTGATCTGTCCTGGAGAATGTTCCGTGTGCACTTGAGAAGAAAGTGTAATCTCCTGTTTTTGGATGGAATGTCCTATAAATATCATTTAAATCTATCTGGTCTATTGTGTCATTTAAAGCTTCTCTTTCCTTTTTTATTTTCGCTTCGGATGATCTGTCCATTGGTGTAAGTTAGGTGTTAAAGTCCCCCACTATTATTGTGTTACTGTTGATTTCCACTTTTATAGCTTTTAGCAGTTGCCTTATGTATTGAGGTGCTCCTATGTTGGGTGCATATATATTTATAACTGTTATATCTTCTCTTGGATTGATTCCTTGATCATTGTGTGTTGTCCTTCCTTGTCTCTTGTAACATTTTTTATTTTAAAATCTATTATATATGATATGAGTATAGCTACTCCAGCTTTCTTTTGATTTCCATTTGCATGGAATATCTTTTTTCATCTCCTTACTTTCAGTCTGTATGTGTCTCTAAGTCTGAAGTGGGTCTCTTGTAGACAGCATATATTTGGGTCTTGTTTTTGTATCTATTCAGCAAGCCTGTGTCTTTTGGTTGGAGCATTTAATCCATTCACGTTTAAGGTAGTTATCGATATGTATGTTCCTATGACCATTTTCTTAATTGTTTTGGGTTTGTTTTTGTAGGTGCTTTTCTTCGTTTGTGCTTCCCACTTAGAGAAGTTCCTGTGGCATTTGTTGTAGAGCTGGTTTGGTGGTGATGAATTCTCTTAGCTTTTGCTTGTTTGTAAAGCTTTTGATTTCTCCATCGAATCTGAATGAGATCTCTGCCTGGTAGAGCAATCTTGGATGTAGCTTCTTCCCTTTTATCACTTTAAGTATATCATGCCACTCCCTTTTGGCTTGTAGATTTTCTGCTACGAAGTGAGCTGTTAACCTTATGGGAGTTCCCTTGTATGTTATTTTTGGTTTTTCCCTTGCTGCTTTCAATAATTTTTCTTTGTCTTTATTTTTTGCCAGTTTGATTACTATGTGTCTCAGTGTGTTTCTCCTTGGGTTTATCCTGTATGGGACTCTCTGCGCTTACTGGACTTGGGTGGTTATTTCCTTTCCCATGTTAGGGAAGTTTTCGACTATAGTCTCTTCAAATATTTTCTCTGGTCATTTCTCTCTCTCCTCTCCTTCTGGGACCCCTATAATGTGAATGTTGTTGCATTTCATATTTTCCCAGAAGTCTCGTAGGTTGTCTTCATTTCTTTTCATTCTTTTATCTTTATTCTGTTCTGCAACAGTGAATTCCACCATTCTGTCTTCCAGGTCACTTATGCGTTCTTCTGCCTCAGTTATTCTGCTATGGATTCCTTCTAGTGTAGTTTTCATTTCAGTTATTTTATTGTTCATCTCTGTTTGTTTGTTCTTTAATTCTTCTAGGTCTTTGTTAAATATTTCTTGCATCTTCTCGATTTTTGCCTCCATTCTTTTCCTGAGGTCCTGGATCATATTCACTATCATTCTTCTGAATTCTTTTTCTGGAAGGTTGCCTATCTCCACTTCATTTAGTTGTTTTTCTGGGGTTTTATCTTGTTCCTTCATCTGGTACATAGCCCTCTGCCTTTTCATCTTGTCTGTCTTTCTGTGAATGTGGTTTTTGTTCCACAGGCTGCAGGTTTGTAGTTCTTCTTGCTTCTGCTGTCTGCCCTCTGGTGGATGAGGCTATCTAAGAGGCTTGATGGGAGGGACTGTTGGGATGGGGGGGGCGCGGTGGTAGAGCTGGGTGTTGCTCTGGTGGGCAGAGCTCAGTAAAACTTTAATTGGCTTGTCTGCTGATGGGTAGGGCTGGGTTTCCTCCCTGTTGGCTGTTTGGCCTGAGGCAACCCAACACCGGAGCCTACCTGGGCTCTTTGGTGGGGCTAATGGCAGACTCTTGGAGGGCTCATGCCAGGGAGTACTTCCCAGAACTTCTGCTGCCAGTGTCCTTGTCCCCGTGGTGAGCCACAGCCCCCTCCCGTTTCTGCAGGAGACCCTCCAACACTAGCAGGTAGGTCTGGTTAATCTCCCCTGAGGTCACTGCCCCTTCCCCTGGGTCCTGATGTGCACAGTACTTTGTGTGTGCCGTCCAAGAGTGGAGTCTCTCTTTCCCCAAGTCCTGTTGAAGTCCTGTAATCAATTCCCACTAGGCTTCAAAGTCTGATTCTCAAGGAATTCCTCCTCCCGTTGCCAGACCCCCAGGTTGGGCAGCCTGACATGGGGCTCAGAATCTTCACTCCAGTGGGGGGCTTCTCTGGTATAAGTGTTCTCCAGTCTGTGAGTCACCCACCAAGCAGTTATGGGATTTTATTTTACTGTGATTGTGCCCCTCTTACAATCTCATTGTGGCTTCTCCTTTGTCTTTGGATGTGGGGTATCTTTTTTGGTGAGTTCCAGTGTCTTCCTGTCGATGATTGTCCAGCAGCCAGTTGTGATTCTGGTGTTCTCCCAAGAGGGAGTGAGAGCATGTCCTTCTACTCTGCCATCTTGGTTCCTCTCTCCTCTTCACCTTTTCCTAAAGGAAATCTTCCCAGAAAGCCTTGTACTGATAGTGTTAATAAAAGTCTCAAGATTTAATCTCACTGGACTCAGGTAGGTCACACAACCATCACTGAACCAATTGCTGTGACCAGGGGAGGGTCATATACCAAGACTGCCTGAAATGGGGAGTGTGGTTTCCCCAAGTTAAATCATGGTGTCACTTTTGGAAAATGGGGGAATACAATTCCACCCCCCCAAAAGAAAAATAGTTTAAATTTGTGCCTGCCTTTATGCACTCTTTCCAATAATATATGCTTTCCTTTTCTACTTGAACACACCTTCTCTTTCCTTTATAACCAATTCTGCCTTTCAGCATCCCCCAAGTCATCACTGCATACTCCATGAAAACAGGTGGGAGTAATGAGAGACCAGTGAAAAGAACAACCTTAAACACTGTTCATGACAGAAACTAGGGTTTCATCTGACACTTTCCAGATCCTGTGCCAAAGCCTACTTACTTCTGATGGATAATGTTTACCATGCTATTGCTTTCCAAGCCTCAGTTAGTTCACTTTCGGCTGCCAAGTGAGATTTTGGAAAACTCCTCAAGGAAGGTTTTATAAATTTAATACAGGTGGAGACCTTTTCTTGTGCTAACTTACTCATTTAGTCTAACATTTTCTTCTTCACTATTGACCCAAAGTTCTCCTCTTTAGTCAAAAGTCATTAGAGTCAAAGGTCAAGGAGTACTTTTGTAATATTGAAAGAAGTTCCCGACTGCTCCTGTTCTTACATCAGCTGGAATTGAAATCAGTGGTTCACACTGTTCTTTTTGCCAAAACAAGAGTAAATTATATCTGTGGTCAGAGTGCCTCTTCTAATGGTAAAGAAAGATCTAGAATGATTCACCTACTCAGTATATGAGTGGTTTTCAAGGAATGAGAAAACAGCAGTAGAACAAATTTCCCCATTATGTGGTCCCATTTTTAACCAGATAGCAGTATTCAGCAATAGAGCTAGTTTCTTCTTCAGAACCTCTCTTCTGGTATCTTTATTGAATGATGTTTCAAAATATTGATAGTTAAAAACTCATTTGAAAATGAGTAAAACTCTCAAGATTTTAAGAATTTCCAGATTCACATTTTAGTATTTTACTTTAAAATAGTTGTGTTTTTTGGGGTTAGTTTTGGGCCTTTCATAATTTGTCATTAATTAAAAACAAGTCTACAATAAGCATGAAATCTAAATTGTAGCCAGTACAGCATCTCATGATGCTTATTGCCCTGATTACTCTGATGTGTTCTTTTTTGAAGAGCTTGGGTATTACGTGGTCAGCACTATGCAAACAATTAATGTAATAGAGTGAAAATGTCCCTTCAGCAGAATTAGCTCCTTCTGGGAGGAGGGTAGCCTGCCTCTAGATTGAAGAAGAGTTATGTAAGACCATTTCTGTCCAAAATGATTGGGCTGAATTCCAGATCCTCCTAATGAAACTTTGCTGAATAACTGCTATGCTTGCAGCTGTGGAAGTATTCAATATCAAGTGTTGATTGTTGCCACTTGATCAGCTACTTTAAAACTATCATTCTAGAAGCTAAACCCTAGTGATTGTTCAAAGAAGTTGATTGTATAGGAATTTACTTTTGATGACAGTGATGGGTTGTAATCTGGGATGAGAGCGTTTTTTAGTTGTTATGACTTTTGTTGAAGGAGATCTCTGTGAGAGTATGGGTTTTTCCATTGGCCTTTGGTAAATAATGGTATCTTTCAGAACTTAGAAGATAGAGATAATGGTACTTTTATTTTCTCAACTTCCCTGAAATATTCTGAAAACATCAGTTCAAGATCTAAATATTTTTCTTTTCAGCTTTTATGGTGAAATACTTTTATTTTATCAACCTTTTTTTAAAATTAATTTATTTTTGGCTGCATCAGGTCTTCCTTGCTGCATGGGGACTTTCTCTAGTTGTGACGAGTGGGGGCTACTCTTCATTGCAGTGTGTGAGCTTCTCATTGTGGCGGCTTCTCTTTTTGCAGAGCACAGACTCTAGGCACGCAGGCTTTAGTAGTTGTGGCATGCGAGCTCTAGAGTGCAGGCTCAGTAGTTGTGGTGCACGGGCTTAGTTGCTCTGCGGCATGTGGGATCTTCCCAGACCAGGGCTCGAAACTGCGTCCCCTGCATTGGCAGGCGGATTCTTAGCCACTGCACCACCAGGAAAGTCCTATTTTATCAATCCTTAAAAACTTTCCAATCAAGCAACTTTAAAGGCTTCCTCTCAGGAGAAAACACTGTGACTGACAAAAATGATACTTCATTTCGAAAAGTAAATTTATTAACCTTGTGAGAGAAATGATTTAATTTTGTGGTTTTCATTTCTGAATGCAATTGATACATCACAAACTTAAAAAAATAATACTAGATCAATATTGGTATTACAAGAAGACTAAAGTTCTGAAGTGATTATATCCAACATGCTAGAATGTGTATTATTTATGAGTGGTGAGAGGCATATACTTCTACTATTTAATTATAATTCTCTAGTGTCTTGAAATTCTCAATTTAGGATTGTTTCTTTCTTATTTTAAGCAGAAAAAGTAAAATACTGATATAAAAAATCCAAATGTATCAGTAAACTTGTATGAAAATTCTTTTAAATTGATAACCTAATTATTCTTAGTTCTTAGCTATTTCATTATAACTGCATTCAAACTACACTAGAATTTAATGGCTTAAAAATAACCAGTTTTACTATTTTTCCTGATTCTCATACCTGGACAGGCTCAGGAGGCAGTTATTTCCCTGGTGGTCACTTATGTGGCTGTCTTCAGCTGGTGGGCCAACAGTGGGCTGGGGCCAGGTTCGGTTGGGATGCTGAGATGACTGGGCTTCTATTCTTCCGTGTAGTTTCAGGGCCTGTCTCCCTTTTTACATGGTCTTTCAAAGTGATTCTTTAGTAGCAGAACTTCTTACACAGCAGCTCAGGGTACCCAAGAGTGCAGGAGTAAAAGTTTCTAGGCCTTCTTAACCCTTAGACATGGAACTGGCATGGCATCACTTTCACAGCATTCTTTTGGTTAGGGAAAGTCACAGGGCCATCCCAGGTTCAAGGGGAGAGGATAACATGAGGGTGTACTACCTGGAAGCATGGTTTATTGGGGGCCACCAAAGGAACAGTCTCCTGCATTAGCGTTTATTGATGCATTCAAATGGCGTGCAGTATTTCTATATTTGTTATAAAGTATAGGGTGCCGTGAGGATATGTAAATATTAGGGAAGGGAAGTCGGGATAATTTTCCCTGAGGAAGAGTGCTTGAATTAAGAATTAAAGAATGAGTGGAATAGAGTAATGAAGTAATGGGCAAGGGAAGAGACACATTCCAGGAAGTGACCCTGAAGTAGAAGAAAACATGCATTGAGGGGAGTGGGGTATTTCAGGAAATGAAAGTAGACAATGTGACTACAATACAAAAGCTAGGGCAAGAGTGATGTGAAGTGGGGCTGAAATGGAAAATGAGAGCCAGAGCACATATGGCCTTGTCAGCCATGATAAGACTTTGTGAGAGCAATAGCATACCACTGAAGGATTTAAGGGATTAGGTGGGGATTGTGGCAAAAGTGCAGGTTGACAATTTGTAAAAATAAATCTAGTCTCTGTGTGGAGAATTAATTTAAGACGACAAGAGTGAATGTAGAAAGATGGATTTGGAGGTTATGACAGGAGTCTAGGTGAGATAGGATGATGGAGAGATTGGAGATTAAGTGAGAGTATAAGATGTCTTGTAGGCAAACTAGACTGTACCTAGTTTGCTATGGTATGGGGGGGAAAATGGAGAAGAAAAAGTGAAGAATGTCTCCTGGGTTTCTTGTTTGCAGAACTACATGAATGGTGGTACTGTTTATCTATAGCTCTGTCTACCTCATCTAGGTATGTATGTGTATATGTATCTGTTTGTCTATCTCTGCAGGAAATCAGGTGCTAGTGTGGGAAGGGGGAGAGGCAATCAAGAAATGGGATTTGTATATATTTAATTTGAGATGCTTTTAAGAAATTCAAGAAGAGACCTTGAATTAGATCCAGGAGTTTGGATCTCAGAGAAGTCCAGTATGGAGATTAAATTTGTGATTGATTGCTGATAACAGAACCTGTGAGCACAAATTAGATCACTTTGGAGAGACAATAGATTCAAAAGAGATGGGGACAACAGACTGAGCCTTGAGGAACTGAACTTTTTAAAGCCTGTGTCGAAGAGCTTGAAAAGGCAGTCTGAGAATGTGGGGAAATCCAGAAGAGTGTGATGTCACAGATGCCAAAGAGAGAGAGTTTTAAAGAAGAAGGGATTGAATAGCAATGTTAAATGCTGCAGAAGGGTCAAATAAGAGGAGGAATAATAAATGCCCATTGCATTTACTGATGAAGAGAAGGTCCTGGTAAGCTTTCCAAAACTGTTTAAGTAGAGATGGTGAGGCAAGCTGTATTGAGATAGCTTGACGAGTGAGAAAACAATGAGGGAAGAAAGGTAATGAATATGACTCTTAAAGAAGCTTTGGTTATGAGTGAGAGAGAAATAAAAGATGATTGTATGGTCATATGCAGTTTTGGAGGGATTGGAGATAAGAGATAAGGGGTAAAATAGAGACTATGGGAGCATGGCTGGAAGAGTTAGTTTTAGGAGGACATACACTTTCTCTTTAATAATTGACTCACTAGTAAGCACTCAATTCAAAAGGAGCTACCCTTTCCAAGGTTATATTTTTAAATTATTTTTTCATGTTTTTATTTCCTAAAGAGCAGGAATAAAGGTAATAAATGATACTTATAATTGTCAAGAACTGTGAAGGATCTTAGTTTTACTGACTTGTTAGCTAAGATGTTAGCCACTTTCAGGAATGCTGTCATAAGTCAAAGACAAAGGACTTCATTACTCACAGCGCTACAAGCAATGCAAGCTTTATGTTTGTGTCAGTTACCCTTTACCCCAAGTTCTATGGAGGCAAATGAAGCAGCCAAGTTGGATGTTGCACACATAGTGGGTTAGCATCACAGCTGAGGAACTCTGAGCTTAGGGAACCTGAATCTTTTATAATAGGCTACAGCAAACCTGACCAAACTTTGCCCTGGAAGGATACATTATATTTATTATACTGGTATACTGGACAATAAACAAACCTTCCCTCTGTTCCATAGGAAAACACTATTCCTCTCTGTCTTCTTTTTTTTAGCAATATGTTTTTTAAAATTTTATTGAAGTATAGTTGATTTACAGTTGTGTTAATTTCTGCTGTACAGCAAAGTGATTCCGTTATACATATAAATATATTCTTTTTCATTTTTATTCTTTTCCATTATGGTTTATCACAAGATATTGTATATAATTCCCTGTGCTATGCAGTAGGACCTTGTTGTTAATCCATCCTATATATATATTAATTTGCATCTGCTAATCTCAAACTCCCAATATTTCCCTCCCCTTCCCTCCTCCCCCTTGGTAACCACAAGATTGTTCTTTATATCTGTGAGTCTTTTTCTGTTTTGTAGACATGTTCATTTGTGTCATATTTTAGATTCCACATATAATTGATATCATATGGTATTTATTTTTCTCTTTCTGACTTACTTCACTTCATATGATAATCTCCAGTTGCTCCATGTTGCTGCAAATGACATTATTCCATTATTTTTTATGACTGAGTAATATTCCATTGTATATATATATACCACATCTTCTTTATCCATTCATCTGTTGATGGACATTTAGGTTGTTTCCATGTCTTGGCTATTGTAAATAGTGCTGCTATGAACATAGGGGTGCATAGGGTATCTTTTCAAATTATAGTTTTGTCTGGGTATATGCCCAGGGGTGGGATTGCTGGATCATATGGCAACTCTATTTTTACCTTTTTTGTGGAACCTCCATACTGTTTTCCATAATGGTTGCACCAACTTACACTCCCACCAAGAGTGTAAGAGGGTTCCCTTTTCTCCATGCCCTCTCCAACATTTATTATTTGTAGACTTTTTAATGATGGCCATTCTGACCAGTGTGGGGTGGTACCTCAGTATAGTTTTGATTTGCATTTCTCTAATAATTAGCAATGATGAGCATCTTCTCATGTGCATATTGGACATCTGTATGTCTTTGGAGAAATGTCTATTTAGGTCTTCTGCCCATTTATGATTGGGTTGTTTGCTTTTTGTTATTGAGTTGTATGATCTGTTTGTATATTTTGGAAATTAATCCCTTGTCGGTTGCATCATTTGAAAATATTCTCCCAGTCCATAGGTTGTCTTTTTGTTTTGTTTATGGTTTCCTTTCCTGTGCAAAGGTTTATAAGTTTGTTTGTTTATTTTTGTTTATTTTTGCTTTTGTTTCCATTGCTTTGGGAGGCTGACCTAAGAAAACATTGGCATGATTTATGTCAGAGAATGTTTTGCCAATGTTCTCTTCTAGGAGTTTTATGGTATCATGTCTTATGTTTAAGTCTTTAAGCCATTTTGACTTTATTTTTATGGCGTGAGGGTGTGTTCTAACTTCATTGATTTACATGTGGCTGTCCAACTGTTCCAGCACCACTTGCTGAAAAGACTCTCTTCCCCATTGAATATTCTTACCTCCTTTCTTGAAGATTAATTAATTGTCCATAGGTGTGTTGGTTTATTGCTGGGCTCTCTATTCTGTTCCATTGGTCCATATGTCTATTTTTGTGCCAATACAATGCTGTTTTGATTATTATAGCTTTGTAGTATTGTTTGAAGTCTGGGAGGGTTATGCCTCCTGCTTTGTTCATTTTCCTAAGGATTGCTTTGGCAATTCTGGGTCTTTTATGGTTCCATATAAATTTTAGGATTATTTATTCTAGTTCTGTGAAAAATGTCATGGGTAATTGGATAATATCCCTCTCTACTAAGACTGTTTGCTACACAAACATTCTTGAAAAGATAGTTCTGAGCCTAAGTTTTCAGAGTCTTTGCTAAGAAGATGTGCAGAAACATGAGAGACTTAATGGAGAATTGTGTCCCAACAATATTAGTTAGCATTTATGGGCATTACCTGTGTTCCAGGAACTAATATTACATTTATTTTCTAGTCCAACGTTCACAACAGCCCTTTGAAAAACTTTATTAGTTGACTTGGGCTGTAGTAATAACAAAATATCATGGACAGTGTATCTCAAACGACAGAAATTTATTTCTCACAGATCTGGAGGCTGTAAATCTAATTTCAAGGTGTTGGTAGAATTGCTTTCTATTGAGACCTCTCCTCCTGACTTGTAGATGGCTGCCTTTTCACTGTGTCCTCACATGGGCTTTCTTCTCTGTGCCTGTCTTCCTGGTGTCTCTTTCTTTTCTTATAAGAGTTTCAGTCCTATTAGATTAGAACCCTATTCTTAGAACCTCATTTACCCTTAATTACCTGTCTAAAGGTCCTGTATTCAAATACAGACACAATGGGAGTAATGCTTCAATATAAGAGTTTTAGGAGGACACAATTCAGTCCATAACAGGTACTAAATGCTGTACATTACTTACTGTAACTATTTTACAGATAAGAAAACTGAGGCTTAGAGAAGTTGAGAAACTTTAACAAGGTCACACAAATCAAAGTGATAGAATGGGATTTGAACTGATCTCCTGTCTGACATCCCACTCTCCTATATAGTTAGAATTGAATATATTGTATTTTTTGGTGTTTCAGGGGAAAGGGTGATTTCTTAGCTTTTGGAACAGAATCACTAGTCTTGTGAAAGAACATTATAGTATGAGCCACAGTTTATTAGCCAGCTTGACTGACTGACTTCCTTCCTGACTCTTTCTCCCTTTCCCTCCTTCCTACCACACAATCATTTATTCAGATGTTCAATATATGTTTATTGAATTCTACTATGGCCAGTTACTGTCTAGGTGCTAGGGATCCATCAATAAACAAAATAAACTCCCTGACTTAATGAAAGGTACACCCTTTGTATTGTGTGAAAGATTTTTCACTATCCCCTTTCACCTACTCCCTGTTCTTTAATATTTATATTTTCTATACAACTGGAAGAGAATGGGAACCATATATTAAGCATATCCACTTATGTTATCTCATTTAATAACTGATGTATGGCCTATTAGCACAGATTGGCAACTGTCCCATTTAAAATCTTTAATTCTGATTATGGAAACATATTTTCCTTGTGGTTGATCAGAGAAACTTTGACTGTTTCTCAAGTGTTCACGTGTAATGATGTGTTTATGAATAATGCTACATGTATATGTATATCAATGTATATCTATATATTTGTATGTTTTTACATCCTTGTGTCAAAAAATAGATGGTCAGTCCCAAGAATGATTAGAAGTTATTGTAATACAGATGGCCATCTTGGTTCCAATCTTGGTTGGTGAGGCTGGAATTAATCAGCTTAACACAGTATAAAAGTCCAAGTATACAGGAGGAATGTCTTGGGATTGAGAGTGTCAGATAGCATTGATGATAAAGAGAGTTTGGGGGAAAATGAAAACAGAACCAAAAATCAGTACCACTCCTAAAGTTATGTTCAGGTTTTGGGAAGCCCATCCAGCCTTATTTCTTCTGATTCCAGCCTGCCAGAATTTCTTCTAGCTAGTGGTATCTGTATAGGTTTTGCCTATATATGATTTTCTTTGCAGCATAAGAAAAGATTATTTAAAGTGTATTTAAAAGAAAGAAGGTTTTTCTCAACTGAAAAATTGATTGGCTGCATTTCAAGGTACCTTTCTATATTTATAAAACTATTTGGAGTCAAGGCACAGTGCATTCAGGCTAACATTTTTTGTGAAGGTTGATTCCAACTGGGCCTTTCTTTTGAGTTTTCTGGGGTACCATATTTATTTGAGCAGCTGTGAGTTGGGATGCATGATTCACTGTTACTTTATTCTTATAGCTCTCCTCTCTTGAAGTTTAATACTTTGTTTTTATAGTCCACAACTGGGGATTAGCAAGTTAACCTTCGCTGTCACCAGATGTGACAGGGATATAAAGAAAGAGATTTCTTAGCATAGTCACTATAAGAACTCTTTTCCTGTCAATAAAAATCAAAGTAATAATAGTCAATCCATAGGTTATTATTTTTTCTTTTCAAAAAATATTCACCTGCTTTGAGTTATTAAAATTTTTTTGAAGTTTGTATTCAAACAAGTAAAACCTACATTTAGGCTATTTTAACTTTATACATTCTATTGTATTTTAAATTTACTATTGTTAAACTGTTTTTTAAGCTGTTTTCAACCTTCACATCCAAATAACTGGTTCATTAAAATTTCTGATTAGTATGTTGCAAGACACTTGGCAAATAAATGTTGAAAGTAGAACCTCACTCAACATACATGACTATAGACAAAATTTGATATAATAAAAATAAAGTTTTGTCAGAAAGTAGTTAACAACTATAGAATTATACAGTAAGTCCCCTACATATGAATGAGTTCCATTTCAAGAGCGTGTACGTAAGCCCAATTTTGTTCGCAAGTCCAACAAAGTTAGCCTAGGTACCCAACTAACACAGTCGTCTATATAGTACTGTACTGTAATAGGTTTATAAAACTTTTCACACAAATAATACATAAAAGCAAACAAACATAGAAAATAAAGAAAACATTTTTAATCTTACAGTACAGTACCTTGAAAAGTACAGTAGTATAGTAAAACAGCTGGCATAGAGGGGCTGGCACTGAGTGAACAGGTAAGAAGAGTTACTGACTGGAGGAGGGAGAGAAGGATGGTAAAGCTGAAGGATCATCAGCAGTGGGAGATGGAGGGCAAGCTGCAATTTCACTCATGCCTGACATTAATGGAATGCATGTTCACATCTTTGAAAGTTCGCAACTTGAAGGTTTGTATGTAGGGCACTTACTTTATTTTGCAGTTTTAAAGCAAACATTGAAGAGTCAATAGCACAGTGATTAAGAGCATGAACTCTAAAGCCAGATTACCTAGATTAGATTACCCCTTTCACTGTATGACCTCAGGCAAATTGCTTAATCTCTCTGTGCCTCATTTCCTTCATCTGTAAAATGGAAATAATAATCTGACCTATCTTATAGGGTTTTTACTGTATTTAAATAAAGTAATATGTGTGAAGCAATTTGCACAGTGTTAGGTACAAATTAAATAAAAGGTAGCTTTTAATTACTGTTATTATGAAGTAGAGCCCCAAAGAGTTCCCTTGTTAGAATTCAATGTAGTGAGGAGTTGGGTTCTCAGATTTGCAGGCCTAGTGATTCACTTTTATCATTGCTCCCAGATTTAATCAGCTCAAGTCTCTGAGAGAAGGAATTGAACAAACTCATGAGTGACTAATGGAACAGCCAGAAGCCCCATTTATAAAAGTGACAAAAATTATTCTGAAGTAATTAATGAGGTGATTTTTTCCTCATGCAATCCCTTTTACCTATAATTCTACTTGCCTCTTCAATCTAGATCTTGGACTCCATGACTCAAAGAAGGGAGGCTTCAGTAGACCACAGAGAAGAAAAAGTTTTTTAATAGTCTTTGAAGTTTGAATTTTCAAGCCCTATCATAAATACCAGGCAAGTAAGAAAATTCATTCATTCAAGCCCTGGTTTGTCCTGGTTGTTGGATAAATATAAAGATTCTCTTGCCTTGTGTAGAAAAATGAGCTAAGGAAGATGGAAATGGAGTTATTCCCTGAAAAGAAGTTCTCTGATCTGCAGCCTGCTCCAAAACTGAACCCTGAGGAGGTGGTGATACAAGTCCAAGAGCAGTGAGGAGCTGTGACTTTTTTCACAAGTGGGATTTCCTCATATGCTGGGATGGTATTACACCAGTTGAGTAGGTATGATAATATAGCATGACGTGATGTGGTGTGTCAAGGTCACAAGAGTTTGAGTTAAACTGCTTGAGTTTCTTATCACCCCCAGAGCAGTTTGGAAAAATCTTGCCATTTTCCTCCCCAACCCAAATTAAAAGTGGCCACAATTTTTTTGCTACTTCCCATTAAGAAACAAAGACTAATTCCCTTCTTGAATATGGGCTAATCTAGTGGCTTGGTTGACAAATGGAATGTCCCAGAAGTGAACTTCTGTGAGTTTTATTTATTTCATCCTTACTGGAGTATAATTGCTTTACAATGTTGTGTTGTTTCTGCTGTACAAAAAAGTGAATCAGCTATATGTATACATATATCCCCATATCCCCTCCCTCTTGCGTCTCCCTCCCACCCTCCCTGTCCCACCTCACTAGGTAAACACAAAGCATCAAGCTGATCTCCCTGTGCTATGCAGCAGCTTCCACTAGCCATCCATTTTACATTTGGTAGTGTATATATATTGATGCTACTCTCTCACCTCGTCCCAGCATATGCTTCCCCCCGTGTCCTCAGGTCTGTTCTCTATGTCCGCAACTTTATTCCTGCCCTGTCACTAGGTTCATGAGTACTGTTTTTTTAGATTCCATATATATGCGTTAGCATATGGTATTTGTTTTTCTCTTTCTGACTTTGTATGACAGACTCTAGGTCCATCCACCTCACTACAAATAACCCAATTTCGTTTCTTTTTATGGCTGAGTAATACTCCATTGTATATATGTGTCACATCTTCTTTATCCATTCATCTGCCGATGCACATTTAGGTTGCTTCCATGTCCTGGCTATTGTAAATAGTGCTGCAATGAACACTGTGGTACATATATCTTTTTGAATTATGGTTTTCTCAGGGTATATGGCCAGTAGTGGGATTGTTGGGTCATATGGTACTTCTATTTTTAATTTTTAAAGGAACCTCCATACTGTTGTTCTCCATAGTGGTTGTATCAATTTACATTCCCACCAACAGTGCAGGATGGTTCCCTTTTCTCCACACCCTCTCCAGCATTTATTATTTCTAGATTTTTTTGATGTTGGCCATTCTGACCAGTGTGAGGTGATACCTCAATGTGGTTTTGATTTGCATTTCTCTAATAATTAGTGATGTTGAGCATCTTTTCACGTGTTTGTTGGCAATCTGTATATCTTCTTTGGAGAGATGTCTATTTAGGTCTTCCACCCATTCTTGGAGTTGTTTGTTTGGTTTATTTGGATATTGAACTGCATGAGCTGCTTGTCAATTTTGGAGATTAATCCTTTGCCAGTTGCTTCATTTGCAAATATTTTCTCCCATTCTGAGGGTTGTCTTTTCGTCTTGTTTATGGTTTCCTTTGCTGTGCAAAAGCTTTTAAGTTTCATTAGGTCCTATTTGTATATTTTTGTTTTTCTTTCCATTATTCTATGAGGTGGGTCAAAAAGGATCTTGCTGTGATTTATGTAATAAAGTGTTCTGCCTATGTTTTCCTCTAAGAGTTTGATAGTGTCTGGCCTTACATTTAGGTCTTTAAACCAGTTTGAGTTTATTTTTGTGTATGGTGTTAGGAAGTGTTCTAATTTCATTCTTTTACATGTAGCTGTCCAGTTTTTCCAGCACCACTTATGGAAGAGGTTGTCTTTTCTCCATTGTATATTCTTGCCTCCTTTGTCAAAGAAAAACTGACCATATGTGCATGGGTTTATCTCTGTGCTCTCTGTCCTTTTCCACTGATCTATATTTCTGTTTTTGTGCCAGTACCATACTATCTTGATTACTGTAGCTTTGTAGCATAGTCTGAAGTACAGGAGCCTAATTCCTCCAGCTCCCTTTTTCTTAAAATTGCTTTGGCTATTCGGGGTCTATTGTGTTTCCATACAAGCTGTGAAATTTTTTGTTCTAGTTCTGTGAAAAATGCCATTGGTAGTTTGATAGGGATTGCATTGAATCTGTAGATTGCTTTGGGTAGTATAGTCATTTTCACAATGTTGATTCTTCCAATCCAAGAACATGGTATATCTCTCCATCTGTTTGTATCAACTTTGATTTCTTTCATCAGTGTCTTATAGTTTTCTGCAGACAGGTCTTTTGTTTCCTTAGGTAGATTTATTCCTAGGTATTTTATTCTTTTTGTTGCAGTGGTAAATGGGAGTGTTTCCTTAAATTCTCCTTCTGATTTTTCATTGTTAGTGTATAGGAATGCAAGAGATTTCTGTGCATTAATATTGTATCCTGCTACTTTACCAAATTCGTTGATTAGCTCTAGTGGTTTTTGGTGGCATCTTTAGGATTTTCTATGTATAATATTATGTCATCTGCAAACAGTGACAGTTTTACTTCTTCTTTTCCAGTTTGGATTCCTTTTATTTCTTTTTCTTCTCTGATTGCCATGGCTAGGACTTCCAAAATTATGTTGAATAATATTGGTGAGAGTGGGCAACCTTGTCTTGTTCCTTATCTTAGAGGAAATTCTTTCAGTTTTTCACCATTGCAAATGATGTTGGCTGTGGATTTATCATATATGGATTTTATTATGTTGAGATAGGTTCCCTCTGTGCCCACTTTCTGTAGAGTTTTTATCATAAATGGGTGTTGAATTTTGTAAGAAGGTTTTTTCTGCATCTATTGAGATGATCATATGGTTTTTCTTCTTCAATTTGTTAATATGATGTATCACATTGATTGATTTGCATATATTGAAGAATCTTTGCATTCCTGGGATAATCCCCACTTGATCATGGTGTATGATCTTTTTAATGTGCTGTTGGATTCTGTTTGCTAATATTTTGTTGCAGATTTTTGCATCTATGTTCATCAGTGATATGGCCTGTAATTTTCTTTTTTTGTGACACTTTGTTTGGTTTTGGCATCAGGGTCATGGTGGCCTCGTAGCATGAGTTTGGGAGTGTTCCTCCTTCTGCTACATTTTGGAAGAGTTTGAGAAGGAAAAATGTTAGCTCTTCTCTAAATATTTGATAGAATTCGCCTGTGAAGCCATCTTGTCTTGGGCTTTTGTTTGTTGGAAGATTTTAAATCACAGTTTCAATTTCAGTACTTGTGATTGGTCTGTTTATATTTTCTATTTCTTCCTGGTTCAGTCTTGGAAGGTTGTACTTTTCTAAGAATTTGTCCATTTCTTCCATGTTGTCCATTTTATTGGCATATAGTTGCTTGTAGTAATCTCTCATGATTCTTTTTTATTACTCTGGTGTCAGTTGTTACTTCTCCTTTTTTGTTTCTCATTCTATTGATTTGAGTCTTCTCCCTTTTTTTCCTGATGAGTCTGGCTAATGGTTTATCAATTTTGTTTATCTACTCAAAGAACTACTTTTAGTTTTATTGATCTTTGCTATTGTTTCCTTCATTTCTTTTTCATTTATTTCTGATTGATCTTTATGATTTCTTTCCTTCTGCTAACTTTTGGGTATTTTTGTTCTTCTTTCTCTAATTGCTTTAGGTGTAAGTTTAGGTTGTTTATTTGAGATTTTTCGTTTCTTGAGGTAGGATTGTATTGCTATAAACTTCCTTCTTAGAACTGCTTTTGCTGCATCCCATAGGTTTTGGGTCATCGTATTTTCACTGTCATTTGTTTCTAAGTACTTTTTGATTTCCTCTTTGATTTCCTCAGTGATCTCTTGGTTGTTTAGAAGTGTATTGTTTAGCCTCCATGTATTTGTATTTTTTACAGTTTTTTCCCTGTAATTGATATCTAGTCTCATATCATTGTGTTTGGGAAAGGTGCTTGATATGATTTCAGTTTTCTTAAATTTACTGAGGCTTGATTTGTGACCTACAATGTGATCTATCATGGAGAATGTTCCGTGTGCACTTTGAGAAGAAAGTGTATTCTCTTGTTTCTGGATGGAATGTCCTATAAATATCAATTAAGTCCATCTCGTCTAATGTGTCATTTAAAGCTTATTTTTCCTTATTTATTTTCTGTTTGGGTGATCTGTCCATTGGTTTAAGTGGGGTGTTAAGTTCCCCTAGTACTATTCTTGTGTTACTGTCTATTTCCTCTTTTATGGCTGTTAACATTTGCCTTATGTATTGAGGTGCTCTTATGTTGGGTGCATTGATATTTACAGTTGTTATATCTTCTTGGATTGATCCCTTGATCATTATGTAGTGTCCTTTCTTGTCTCTTGTAATAATCTTTATTTTAAAGTCTATTTTGTCTGATATGAGTATTGCTACTCCAGCTTTCTTTTGATTTTCATTTGCATGGAATATCTTTTTCCATCGCCTCATTTTCAGCCTGTATGTATCCCTAGGTTGAAGTGGGTCTCTTGTAGATAGCATATATATGGGTGTTGGTTTTTTTTTTAATTTTATTTATTTATGTTTGATTGTGCCAGGTGTTAGTTGTGGCTGGTGGACTCCTTAGTTGCAGCCGGTGGGCTCCTTAGTTGTGGCATGCAAACTCTCAGTTGCAGCATGCATGTGGGATCTAGTTCCCTGACCAGGGATTGAACTGTATCCCCTTCCTTAGGAGGCAATTCTTAACCACTCTGCCACCAGGGAAGTCCCTCAGGTCTTTTCTTTGTATCCATTCAGCCAGTCTGTCTTTTGGTGGGGCATTTAATCCATTTGTAAATGTAGTCCATTTTCTTAATTGTTTTGGGTTTGTTTTTGTAGGTCTTTTCCTTCTCTTGTGTTTCCTGCCTAGAGAAGTTCCTTTAGCATTTGTTGTAAAGCTGGTTTGGTGGTGCTGAATCCTCTTAGCTTTTGGTTTATCTGTAAAGCTTTTGATTTCTCCATAGAATCTGAATGAGATCCTTGCTGGGTAGAGCAATGTTGGTTGTAGGTTTTCCCCTTTCGTTATTTTAAATATATTTTGCCACTCCCTTCTGGCATGCAGAGTTGCTGCTGAAAGATCAGCTGTTAACCTTATGGGGATTCCCTTGTATGTTATTTGCTGCCTTTCCTTTGCTGCTTTTAATATTTTTTCTTTGTGTTTAATTTTTGTTAGTTTGATTAATATGTGTCTTGGCATGTTTCTCCTTAGGTTTATCCTGTATGGGACTCTCTGCACTTCCTGGACTTGACTATTTCCTTTCCCATGTTGGGGAAGTTTTCAACTATAATCTCTTCAAATGTTTTCTCAGAACCTTTCTTTTTTTCTTCTTTTTCTGAGATGTCTATAATTTTTTCTTAATTTTTTTAATTTTTTATTTATTTGTTTATTTTTTTCTCTTTTTTTCTTTTTTCTTTTTTTATTTTTTGCTTTATAACAAATTTAATCAGTTATACATATACATATGTTCCCATATGCCCTCCCTTTTGCGTCTCCCTCCCACCCTCCCTATCCCACCCCTCCAGGCGGTCACAAAGCACCGAGCTGACCTCCCTGTGCTATGCGGCTGCTTCCCACTAGCTATCTACCTTACGTTTGGTAGTGTATATATGTCCATGCCACTCTTTCACTTTGTCACAGTTTACCCTTCCCCCTCCCCATATCCTCAAGTCCATTCTCTAGTAGGTCTGTGTCTTTATTCCTGTCTTACCCCTATGTTCTTCATGACATTTTTTTTTCTTAAATTCCATATATATGTGTCAGCATACAGTATTTGTCTTTCTCTTTCTGACTTACTTCACTCTGTATGACAGACTCTAGGTCCATCCACCTCACTACAAATAGCTCAATTTCATTTCTTTTTATGGCTGAGTAATATTCCATTGTATATATGTGCCACATCTTCTTTACCCATTCATCCGATGATGGACACTTAGGTTGTTTCCATCTCCGGGCTATTGTAAATAGGGCTGCTATGAACATTTTGGTACATGTCTCTTTTTGAATTATGGTTTTCTCAGGGTATATGCCCAGTAGTGGGATTGCTGGGTCATATGGTAGTTCTATTTGTAGTTTTTTAAGGAACCTTCATACCGTTCTCCATAGCGGCTGTACCAATTCACATTCCCACCAGCAGTGCAAGATTGTTCCCTTTTTTCCACACCCTCTCCAGCATTTATTGTTTCTAGATTTCTTGATGATGGCTATTTTGATTGGTGTGAGATGATATCTCATTGTAGTTTTGATTTGCATTTCTCTAATGAGTAAAGATGTTGAGCATCCTTTCATGTGTTTGTTGGCAGTCTGTATATCTTCTGTGGAGAAATGTCTATTTAGGTCTTCTGCCCATTTTTGGATTGGGTTGTTTGTTTTTTTGGTTATTGAGCTGCATGAGCTTCTTATAAATTTTGGAGATTAATCCTTTGTCAGTTGCTTCATTTGCAAATATTTTCTCCCATTCTGAGGGTTGTCTTTTGGTCTTGTTTATGGTTTCCTTTGCTGTGCAAAAGCTTTTAAGTTTCAGTAGGTCCCATGTGTTTATTTTTGTCTTTATTTCCATTTCTCTGGGAGGTGGGTCAAAAAGGATCTTGCTGTGATTTATGTCATAGAGTGTTCTGCCTATGTTTTCCTCTAAGAGTTTGATAGTGTCTGGCCTTACATTTAGGTCTTTAATCCATTTTGAGCTTATTTTTGTGTATGGTGTTAGGGAGTGATCTAATCTCATACTTTTACATGTCCCTATCCAGTTTTCCCAGCACCACTTATTGACGAAACTGTCCTTTCTCCACTGTACATTCCTGCCTCCTTCATCAAAGATAAGGTGACCATATGTCCGTGGGTTTATCTCAGGGCTTTCTATCCTGTTCCATTGATCTATCTTTCTGTTTTTGTGCCAGTACCATACTGTCTTGATTACTGTAGCTTTGTAGTATAGTCTGAAGTCAGGGAGCCTGATTCCTCCAGCTCCATTTTTTGTTCTCAAGATTGCTTTGGCTATTCGGGGTCTTTTGTGTTTCCATACAAATTGTGAAATTTTTTGCTCTAGTTCTGTGAAAAATGCCAGTGGTAGTTTGATAGGGATTGCATTGAATCTGTAGATTGCTTTGGGTAGTAGAGTCATTTTCACAATGTTGATTCTTCCAATCCAAGAACATGGTATATCTCTCCATCTATTTGTATCATCTTTAATTTCTTTCATCAGTGTCTTATAATTTTCTGCATACAGGTCTTTTGTCTCCTTAGGTAGGTTTATTCCTAGATATTTTATTCTTTTTGTTGCAATGGTAAATGGGAGTGTTTCCTTGATTTCACTTTCAGATTTTTCATGATTAGTATATAGGAATGCCAGAGATTTCTGTGCATTAATTTTGTATCCTGCAACTTTACCAAATTCATTGATTAGCTCTAGTAGTTTTCTGGTAGCATGTTTAGGATTCTCTATGTATAGTATCATGTCATCTGCAAACAGTGACAGCTTTACTTCTTCTTTTCTGATTTGGATTCCTTTTATTTCCTTTTCTTCTCTGATTGCTGTGGCTAAAACTTCCAAAACTATATTGAATAAGAGTGGTGAGAGTGGGCAACCTTGTCTTGTTCCTGATCTTAGTGGAAATGGTTTCAGTTTTTCACCATTGAGGACGATGCTGGCTGTGGGTTTGTCATATATGGCCTTTATTATGTTGAGGAAAGTTCCCTCTATGCCTACTTTCTGCAGGGTTTTTATCATAAATGGGTGTTGAATTTTGTCGAAAGCTTTCTCTGCATCTATTGAGATGATCATATGGTTTTTCTCCTTCAATTTGTTGATATGGTGTATCACGTTGATTGATTTGCGTATATTGAAGAATCCTTGCATTCCTGGAATAAACCCCACTTGATCCTGGTGTATGATCCTTTTAATGTGCTGTTGGATTCTGTTTGCTAGTATTTTGTTGAGGAGTTTGCATCTATGTTCATCAGTGATATTGGCCTGTAGTTTTCTTTCTTTGTGACATCCTTGTCTGGTTTTGGTATCAAGGTGATGGTGGCCTCGTAGAATGAGTTTGGGAGTGTTCCTCCCTCTGCTATATTTTGGAAGAGTTTGAGAAGGATAGGTGTTAGCTCTTCTCTAAATGCTTGATAGAATTCACCTGTGAAGCCATCTGGTCCTGGGCTTTTGTTTGTTGGAAGATTTTTAATCACAGTTTCAATTTCAGTGCTTGTGATTGGTCTGTTCATATTTTCTATTTCTTCCTGAGTCAGTCTTGGCAGGTTGTGCATTTCTAAGAATTTGTCCATTTCTTCCAGGTTGTCCATTTTATTGGCATAGAGTTGCTTGTAGTAATCTCTCATGATCTTTTGTATTTCTGCAGTGTCAGTTGTTACTTCTCCTTTTTCATTTCTAATTCTATTGATTTGAGTCTTCTCCCTTTTTTTCTTGATGAGTCTGGCTAATGGTTTATCAATTTTGTTTATCTTCTCAAAGAACCAGCTTTTAGTTTTATTGATCTTTGCTATCGTTTCCTTCTTTTCTTTTTCATTTATTTCTGATCTGATCTTTATGATTTCTTTCCTTCTGCTAACTTTGGGATGCTTTTGTTCTTCTTTCTCTAATTGCTTTAGGTGCAAGGTTAGGTTGTTTATTCGAGATGTTTCCTGTTTCTTAAGGTGGGATTGTATTGCTATAAATTTCCCTCTTAGAACTGCTTTTGCTGCATCCCATAGGTTTTGGGTCATCGTGTCTCCATTGTCATTTGTTTCTAGGTATTTTTTAATTTCCTCTTTGATTTCTTCAGCGATCACTTTGTTATTAAGTAGTGTATTGTTTAGCCTCCATGTGTTTGTATTTTTTACAGCTCCTTTCCTGTAATTGATATCTAGTCTCATAGCATTGTGGTCGGAAAAGATACTTGATACAATTTCAATTTTCTTAAATTTACTAAGGCTTGATTTGTGGCCCAAGATATGATCTATCCTGGAGAATGTTCCATGAGCACTTGAGAAAAATGTGTATTCTGTTGTTTTTGGATGGAATGTCCTATAAATATCAATTAAGTCCATCTTGTTTAATGTATCATTTAAAGCTTGTGTTTCCTTATTTATTTTCATTTTGGATGATCTGTCCATTGGTGAAAGTGGGGTGTTAAAGTCCCCTACTATGATTGTGTTACTGTCGATTTCTCCTTTTATGGCTGTTAGTATTTGCCTTATGTATTGAGGTGCTCCTATGTTTGGTGCATAAATATTTACAATTGTTATATCTTCTTCTTGGATAGATCCCTTGATCATTATGTAGTGTCCTTCTTTGTTTCTTCTAGTAGTCTTTATTTTAAAGTCTATTTTGTCTGATATGAGAATTGCTACTCCAGCTTTCTTTTGTTTTCCATTTGCATGGAATATCTTTTTCCATCCCCTTACTTTCAGTCTGTATGTGTCTCTAGGTCTGAAGTGGGTCTCTTGTAGACAGCATATATATGGGTCTTGTTTTTGTATCCATTCAGCCAATCTGTGTCTTTTGGTGGGAGCATTTAGTCCATTTACATTTAAGGTGATTATCGATATGTATGTTCCTATTCCCATTTTCTTAATTGTTTTGGGTTCGTTATTGTAGGTCTTTTCCTTCTGTTGTGTTTCTTGCCTAGAGAAGTTCCTTTAGCGTTTGTTGTAAAGCTGGTTTGGTGGTGCTGAACTCTCTGAGCTTTTGCTTGTCTGTAAAGGTTTTAATTTCTCCATCAAATCTGAATGAGATCCTTGCTGGGTAGAATAATCTTGGTTGCAGGTTTTTCTCCTTCATCACTTTAATTATGTCCTGCCACTCCCTTCTGGCTTGTAGAGTTTCTGCTGAGAGATCAGCTGTTATCCTGATGGGGATTCCCTTGTGTGTTATTTGTTGTTTTTGCCTTGCTGCTTTTAATATGATTTCTTTGTGTTTAATTTTTGACAGTTTGATTAGTATGTGTCTTGGTGTGTTTCTCCTTGGATTTATTCTGTATGGGACTCTCTGTGCCTCCTGGACTTGATTAACTATTTCCTTTCCCATATTAGGGAAGTTTTCAACTTTAATCTCTTCAAATATTCTCTCAGTCCCTTTCTTTTTCTCTTCTTCTTCTGGGACCCTTATAATTCAAATGTTGGTGTGTTTAATGTTGTCCCAGAGGTCTCTGAGACTGTCCTCTGTCCTTTTCATTCTTTTTTCTTTATTTTGCTCTGCAGCAGTTATTTCCACTATTTTATCTTCCACCTCACTTATTCGTTCTTCTGCCTCAGTTATTCTGCTATTGATCCCATCTAGAGTATTTTTCATTTCATTTATTGTGTTTTTAATCGATGCTTGATTCATCTTTAGTTCTTCTAGGTCCTTGTTAACTGTTTCTTGCATTTTGTCTATTCTATTTCCAAGATTTTGGATCTTGGAAATAAAATCTTGGATCATCTTTACTATCATTATTCTGAATTCTTTTTCAGGTAGACTGCCTATTACCTCTTCATTTGTTAGGTCTGGTGGGTTTTTATCTTGCTCCTTCTCCTGCTGTGTTTTTCTGTTTTCTCATTTTGCTTATGTTACTGTGTTTGGGGTCTCCTTTTTGCAGGCTGCAGGTTCGTAGTTCCCGTTGTTTTCGGTGTCTGTCCCCAGTGGCTAAGGTTGGTTTAGTGGGTTGCGTAGGCTTCCTGGTGGAGGGGACCAGTGCCTGTGTTCTGGTGGATGAGGCTGGATCTTGTCTTTCTGGTGGCCAGGTCCACATCTGGTGGTGTGTTTTGGGGTGTCTGCGGACTTTTTATGATTTTAGGCCACCTCTCTGCTAATGGGTGGCGTTGTTCCTGTCTTGCTAGTTGTTTGGCATAGGGTGTCCAGCACTGTAGCTTGCTGGTCGTTGAGTGAAGCTGGGTGCTGCTGTTGAGATGGAGATCTCTGGAAGATTTTCGCCGTTTGATATTATGTGGAGCTGGGAGGTCTCTTGTGGACCAGTGTCCTGAAGTTGGCTCTCCCACCTCAGAGGCACAGCACTGACTCCTGGCTCCTCAATTTGGGATGATTTGTTGTCTATTCACGTATTCCACAGATGCAGGGTACATCAAGTTGATTGTGGAGCTTTAATCCACTGCTTCTGAGGCTGCTGGGAGAGGTTTCCCTTTCTCTTCTTTGTTCTCACAGCTCCTGGGTCTCAGCTTTGGATTTGGCCCCGCCTCTGCGTGTAGGTCGCTGGAGGGCGTCTGTTCTTCGCTCAGACAGGACAGGGTTAAAGGAGCAGCCTCTTCGGGGACTCTGGCTCACTCAGGCCGGGCG
Organism: Mesoplodon bidens; assembly: GCF_964165515.1. Lineage (NCBI taxonomy): Eukaryota > Metazoa > Chordata > Mammalia > Artiodactyla > Ziphiidae > Mesoplodon > Mesoplodon bidens. The sequence continues at coordinate 48,475,295 of NC_138160.1, read as the reverse complement.
GGAGGGAGGGGCACGGAGTGCGGGGCGAGCCTGCAGCGGCAGAGGTCGGCGTGACGTTGCACCAGCCCGAGGCGCGCCGTGCGTTCTCCCAGGGAAGCCGCCCCTGGATCCCGGGACCCCGGCAGTGGCGGGCTGCACGGGCTCCCGGAAGGGCGGTGTGGACAGTGACCTGCGCTCGCACACAGGCTTCTTGGCGGCGGCAGCAGCAGCCCCAGCGTCCCACGCCTGTCACTGGGCTCCGCGCTTTCAGTCGTGACTCGCGCCCGTCTGTGGAGCCCCTTTAAGCAGTGCTCTTAATCCCCTCTCCTCACGCACCAGGAAACCAAGAGGGAAGAAAAAGTCTCTTGCCTCTTCGGCAGCTCCAGAGTTTTCCCGGACTCCCTGCCAGCTAGCTGTGGCACATTAGCCCCCTTCAGGCTGAGTTCTCGCCGCCAGCCCCAGTCCTCTCCCTGCGCTCTGACCGAAGCTCGAGCCTCAGCTTCCAGCGCCACCTGCCCTGGCGGGCGAGCAGACAAGCCTCTCGGGCTGGTGAGTGCCGCTCGGCACCGATCCTCTGTGTGGGAATCTCTCCGCTTTGCCCTACCCAGGTATGTGGGGAGTTTCTTGCCTTTTGGGAGGTCTGGGGTCTCCTGCCAGCATTCAGTAGGTGTTCTGTAGGAGTTGTTCCACGTGTAGCTGTATTTCTGGTGTATCCGTGGGGAGGAAGGTGATCTCCGCGTCTTACTCTTCCGCCATCTTACCCGGAAGTCTCCTGGCCAGTGCTCTTCAAAGCTGTCAAGGTCATCAAAAACAAGGAACATCTGGAAAACTTGCACAGCCAAGAGTACATGTCTGAAGCAAGGCCTGGAGTGAACCCCACCGTGTGTGGCTGCTGGCAGGCAGGACGAGGGTCTAGTCTTTGCTCCCCTATAATTTAAATGTTGGTGTGCTTAATGTTGTCCCAGAGGTCTCTGAGACTGTCCTCCATTCTTTTCCTTCTTTTTTCTTTATTCTGCTCTGTGACAGTTATTTCTGCCATTCTATCTTCCAGCCCACTTATCCGTTCTTCTGCCTCAATTATTCTGCTATTGATTTCTTCTAGAGTATTTTTAATTTCAGTTATTGTGTTGTTCATTACTGTTTGTTTGCTCTTTAGTTCTTCTAGGTCCTTGTTAAATGTTTCTTGTATTTTCTCTACTCTAATTCCAAGATTTTGAATCATCTTTACTATCATTACTCTGAATTCTTTTTCAGGTAGTTTGCCTATTTCCTCTTCATTTATTTGTTCTTGTGGGTTTTTATCTTGCTCATTTTCCTGCAAGATATTTTTCTGTTTTCTCATTTTGTCAAATTTACAGTGTTTAAGGTCTCCTTTCCCTAGGCTGCAGGGTCTTAGTTCCTCTTGCTTCTGTTCTCTGGCCCAGTGGTCAGGTTTGTCCAATGGCTTGCTTGGGCTTCCTGATGGGAGGGACTGGTGCCTGTGTACTTGTGGGTGAAGCTGACTCTTTTCCCTCTGATGAGCAGGGCTGTGTCAGGTGGTGTCTTTTGGGCTGTCAGTGAGCTTGTGTGACTTTAAGTAGTCTGTTTGCTGATGGGTGGGTTTGTGTTCCTGTCTTGTTTGTTATTTGATGTGAGGCATCCAGCGCTGTGAGCTGCTGGCAGTTGGGTGGAGCTGGGTCTTGGATTCAGATACAGGCCTCTGTGAGAACTCTCGTGATTAATCTTCCCTGGGGCCAGGAATTCCCTAGTGGTCCAGCATCCTGGACTCAGTACTCCCACCCCAGAGCCTCAGGCCTGACTTCCAGTCGAGGAACCAAGACCCCCAAGTCACTCATCTGGGCAATATAGGGGATTAAAAAGACTAATAGAATCCCAGACAAATGGTAAAAAGTAAAATCAAACAAACAAAAACAGAAACAAGGAAATGCACACACACGCAAAGAAAACAAAAATAGAACCAAGTAAATCAAAAAGCAAGAGATCAACCAAACAAAAGAACTGAAGAATGAAATCAAACAATTAAAAAGAAAACTGACAAATACACAAAACCAAAAAATAAAACCAAAGCAGAGTGCCAACTGAAGAATGAAGCAAAGAAACAAAACAAACTGACTAAAGTGATTTAAAAAAAAAGAAAAAGAGAAAGGGGAAAGAAGACAGAACAACAGAAGAGCAACGTAAAGATAGAAATATTGAAAAAATAAAATAGAAAATATATTAAAGAAAAAAAAGACAAACAAAACCCCAGAGAAATGGTAAAAACAAAATAACAAAAACAGAAACAAGGAAACACACACACACACACACACAAGAAAAAGACACAGAATCAAATAAAATGAAAAGAAAAGTACAACCAGACAAATAGAAGAACCCAAAAAACAAAATCAATTAGGATCAAAACTAACAAAGACACAAAACCTAAAGACAAAACCAAAGCAGTGTGCCAACTGAAGAATAAAGCAAGGAAACAGAACAAACTGATAAAAATGATTTAAAAAATAATAATAAAATAAAAAAGGGTAAAAACACAGGACAACAGAAAAGCAAAATAGAAGTGGAAATATAAAAAAAATTAATAAATATATTAAAGAAAAAGATGAAGAAAAGAATAAGGGAAAAAGAACACAGAACAACAGAAAATGAAAGTAAAAATAGAAATATATTTTAAAAAGTAAAATTATGTTATAGAACACAAAGGTCCCCCCCCAAAAAAATACTAAAATACCAACAAAAAACCAAAAAAAGAAAGAAAGAAAAAATACAAGGACCAACAACAGAATGAATCAAAATATAGTAAAATTAATAGTAATAATGATATTTCCCTGGGGTCTCAGCTGAAAGTGTCCTTGCATGCACCGTGAGCCACAGCCCACCTCCACCTCTCCAAGAGGCTCTCCTCTGCCTCTAGGCTGGTCTCTGGACCTGCTGTAAGCCCTGTGGGGACCACTCAGGCTCTGATCTGGCCCAATTCCTGAATGTGCTTGTCCCCAAAGTCCACAGCTCCCAGAGCTGGAATGTTTTCATTTGTGGGAACACTCATTGTATACTCAGATATTCCATAGATGCAGGGGTCTACCTAGCTGATAGTGGGGATTTAACCGGCAGCTTGTACAGCTGATGGAAAGATTTTTGATCTTCCTAGTCTCCCCAGCCCTGGGGTTCAGCTTTGGTTTTATACCCACCTCTGCATGTGGTCCCCCCCAGGAGTCTGGTCCTGCAGCTGCCTTGGAGCTCTTGGGTCTGCCCCAGTGAGGACAGGGCACAAAGGTGGTATGACTGCTTGGATCACGGGAGCTCTGGTGGCGCCAAATGCCTTCTGTGAGTTTTAAGACCGGGTAATAGGAAGTTTTGCAGCTTTCACTTGGGTCTCTTAGAATTATCCCTCAGGGGAAAGCCAGTTGTATGAAGTCTTATCATCTTTCTGGAAAGCCTGTATAGAGAAGTCTTGAGACTACTTGGATAGGGAAAGGGGCCCAGCTAAGCCCAGACTGCCATCTCTTTCCACCAAGGCAACAGGTGTGTGAGTGAAACTATCTTGGACTTCCAACCTGTCCAGACACCAGCCATACAGCACCAAATGATCCTAGGGGAGGCAGAAGAAACAACCTGCCCAGCCCTTGAAGATCTGACCCACATGTCATAAACATAATAAAATGATTATTGTTGTAAGCCATTAAGTTTTGGGTGGTTTGCTTCATCACAGTAGATAACCAGTACATACCTCTTCACATGCCCTTAGAATTACATAGAAGCAAGTGGATGAATTGTCTAACTTTGACCTGAAGAAGCCTTTTGGATTTACAGGCTGACCTGTGTGGAGATGATAAGGCAATCCCTACCTTCAAAAGACCTCATGAGGTGGGACTTTTATTCCTAAGTATTGACAGAAAAAACCCATTCATTTACTCATTTGCAGTGAACATTAGCAGGGACAAAGGTTGAGCAAGAAGCAAACATTTAGGGGCTTCCCTGGTGGCGCAGTGGTTGAGAGTCCGCCTGCCGATGCAGGGGACACGGGTTTGTGCCCCAGTCTGGGAAGATCCCACATGCCACGGAGCAGCTGGGACTGTGAGCCATGGCCGCTGAGCCTGCGGGTCCGGAGCCTGTGCTCCGCAACGGGAGAGGCCACAACAATGAGAGGCCCGCGTACCGCAAAAAAAAAAAAAACGCAAACATTTATACGTTCACGATTGGGTTTTTAGAATTATAAAACATGGTGGCCCTGCCCGCCATCCATTCTCCAAGTCTTAAATAAACACACATAGATGAAGGTAGGGAATGTGGGGAACCTTGATATCACTGGGAAAATCCTCATGTGACAGAGGAAACCATGATTTGACTGAAAAACATCTTGAAGTGACTAAGTTGGTTATTTGCCACTAGGAAAAATGGGGTTTAAAATAGGATTTAAGTCATCATAGAAAAATGAAACCAGTTTTTTTTTTAGCACAACTGCAGCTTGTGAAACCAATATCTGTCATACTAATTAAATATGTGAAACACTACCGGCAAGCCTATTAGAATATGCTCATTATCTGATTAGCTCATCTCTTCCTGGGTCCATTTATTCTTTACAGTGGGAACTGTTTCTTTTGTTGCAATCAGAACACTCGGGTCTGCTCCAGTGTATAGTCTTGCTGAGAAGCTAAATTAGTCATCAGGCTATTTGGTTATCATGGGTCTGAACAAAGGTAAAAGGAGGAGTTCTGTTATTTAGGCCATGGTGACACAACTGATGCCCCACGTCTGTCCCACAATAGAGGACACTTCTTTAGTGATTAGAATTCTCATGCTGTCCTATGACCCCCAGTCAGCATTGTTCTCTTCTATACATACTAAATAAATTATAGAAAATTCTGGCTCCCTGGTTGCATTGTTTCTCCTTCTAATGGGACCATTCCACCAGTAATGGCAAGTTTAATCTACAGATATGTTTATACTGTTAATTAGGTCATGCTTAAGAACTGCCTGTTTTTGGCTTTGTAACATAATGTCTCTTAAGGGTTGTTTCTTCAGATAGCAAATTTAATTTATCATGTGTCGATTTTACTAATTTAACTTATGTCTCCCTGTTGCCTCAATGTTCTGCCTAAGAGTGTCACTCTATTTCCATCTAATCCTGTAAGACTTTCAGTGCAATGCCAGGTGTACTGAGCAAGAAAAATCTCAATAAATAAGAAAGGGGAAGTGTGACACATTTTTCTCTTAGGAAATTAAAGGAAGGGAAGCTTTTAACATCTCATTATAAATTTCTACTACCTAGTAATTGAGCTATACAATTATCTTGTGCAATTTACAACTCCTATGTTTGAAACAGCTCAGGGTTATCTCTATTCCTAAGTTTTGATGGGAAAAACCTGCTCATTTGTTCACTCATGAACAAATTAGTGTTTAGAACCACCCCCCTGATTAGAACCAAGCTCCATGGTAGATGCCTCTTTGGTCTTGTGAAAGGAGCGTAAACAGTACATAAAATGCTTTTTTTCTTTTTCTTTTATTTTGTATCTATAAAAATAAACTTATTGTGATAATCATTTCATGATGTTCACTAAACTTAGTGTGATAATCATTTCATGATGTATGTAAGTCAAATCATTATGCTATATACCTCAAACTTATATGGTACCCTATGTCAATCGTATCTCAATGAAATTGGAAGAAAAAAAACAATACATAAAATATAAAGCACACAGTAAAGCATATGAAATGCTCAATGTAATTTGATATGAGTGAAATCTAAATTAAAACCCTGATGAAATGCCACTGCATACCTACTAGAATGGCTAAAACAAATAAGACTGATGACACCAAATATTGGCAAAGATATGGAACAACTGTAACTCTGCAAATGTAAAATAGCACAACCACTTTGGAAAACTCTCAGTATCCCTTAAAAAGTTAAATATAAATTTGACTTATGATCCAGAAATTCCACTTCTAGATTGTATCTGTTATCTATTTCACAAATTACCACAACTTAATGACTTAAACAATAATAAACACTTATCATCTCATACAGTTTCTGAGGGTCAGGAATTCAGAGTGGGCTTAGTTGGGTGGTTTGCCTCAGGGTCTCTCATGAGGTTTCAGTTAATACAGCCAGGACCACAGTCACCTGAAGGCTGGACGGGGCTGGAGGCTCTGTTTCGAATGTGGCATACTCACATGACTGACAAGTTGAGGATGGTGGCTGGCAAGCGACTTCAGTTCCTTACCACTTGGATCCCACCATATTGCTGCTTGAGTGTCCTCCTGGCAGCTGGTGTCCTGCCAGACTGAATGATCTGAGAGCAAGGAGATAGCTTGTATGAACTAGTCTTAAAAGTGGTACTCCATACATTTTTGCAATATCTTATTGATTGCATAGAGTAGCCCTATTCAGTGGGTGGTGTAAATGTGTGTATGTGGGGTGTGACTACACAAGAGGTTGGATACGAGGAAGCAAGGATCATTGGGTACCATCTTAGAGGCCATCTGCCATGTAGGTATTTATCCCAGAGAAATAAAAACAAACGTCCACAAAAACATTATATAAGAATGTTCGTAGGAGTTTATTTACAATATTCAAACTGGAAACAGCCCAGATGTTCATCAGCAGGAGTCGGGATAAAAAAGCTGGTATATTCACACAGTGGATTTGACTCAGCAATAAAAAGGAACCAGCTACTAATAAATACAAAAATATTAATAAATCTCAAAAATATTATTCTACGTAAGAGAGGAAAATGTCCATAATGTATGATTCCATTTATATGCAATTCTAGAATAGGCAAAACTCGCCTAAGGTGATATAAATCAGATCAATGGTTGCTTCTCACAGGGTGGGAGGTAGATTGATTAGGGATGGCTATAAAAAAGCTTTCTGGGTAATGAAACCCTTCTGACAAATTTGTAAAAAGCAATTCAGCAGCGCAGTTATGTTCTGGAGATTTCACTGTTGATAAATGATACCTCAGTAAAAAATACAAGGTATAATCCAAGGGTCACAAGAGAGATATAAACAAAAGATATGTTAAAATTGATGAGAGAGGGCTTTCCTGGTGGCGCAGTGGTTGAGAGTCCGCCTGCCGATGCAGGGGACACGGGTTCGTGCCCCAGTCCGGGAGGATCCCACATGCCGTGGAGCGGCTGAGCCCGTGAGCCATGGCCGCTGGGCCTGCGCGTCCGGAGCCTGTGCTCCGCAACGGGAGAGGCCACAGCAGTGAGAGGCCTGTGTACCTCAAAAAAAAAAAATTGATGAGAGAAATTAATACAGAATGGGGAAATATTAACAGGGAAAGTATTTTTTTAATAAGTCAAAACAGTCGTTGTAGGTAATTTTAATGATATTATTTTTGTATTAATAGTCCCATCATTTGGAATAATTGTTGATTTATTTTTTTTGGTCTATTTTCCAATCTTTCATACATTTTTGAAAGTAGATAATAATGTTTCATATATGAGGTTTTATAAACTGATTATACGTGTGTATGTGTGGTTGATTGGTGACAGTATAAATAGTTCCCCAGACTATTAAAACTTCTTTTTTTGTGTGTGTGTGAAACGTGGGCCTCTCACTGCTGCGGCCTCTCCCGTTGCAGAGCACAGGCTCCGGATGCTCAGGCCCAGCGGCCATGGCTCACGGGCCCAGCCACTCCGCGGCATGTGGGATCCTCCCGGACCAGGGCACGAACCTGTGTCCCCTGCATCGGCAGGCGGACTCTCAACCACTGCGCCTCCAGGGAAGCCCTAAAAATTCTTTTAAAGTATCATTTTCAATTGTTATATTTCATTGGAGGACTATGACATGGTTTATGTAACTGTTTTGTTAGTGATGGACATTTAGGATACAACCTAAACGGAGTTGTACATAAAGGTTTTTCTTTAGTATTGCTTCCTAAGTGGTGAAATTATTGTGTGTATCTACCAGTAACGTATAAAAGGACATTTCACCATACTTTGGTTGAGTGCTAAGTATTTTAAGCACTTTGATCATGTGTTTCTTAACCCTTGTAATTGAGAAAATGGCAGTTGAATTGAACCTTGAAGAATGAATAGCATTTTAAATGTCAATTGGATTTCAAAAGGCAAAGATGGGGAAGGATATTTTCTGCAATGTTCATGGCATGGCAAGCAAAGCCTCGTAATGTCAAACTCATGGAATTGCAAGTAGTTTAATAAAAAAGCTTAGAGCAGTGGTTCTCAATCTTGGCTGCACAAGAGTATCACCTAAGGGTGAATTAAAAAAACCCAGTGTAGACCAATAAACCCAGGACATCTCGGTGTAGAGCTCAGGCATCAGTAGGTCTAAAAACTTCCCAGGTGATCCCAATGTGTAAGCAAAATTGAAAACCACTGGTGTAGAGTGAGGCAGAAGGGGATAAGATGTAACTAGAGATGAAACTGAAAAGATGGAGAGCAGATGTAGCAAGGCATCATGCTCTAGGACAAAGTGTGGACTTTCTAGGCAATTTAGCAAATGATGTCTGTGTTCTTCACTCATCACCTTGGAGTCTTTTACCTTTCACATCTACCCGTGTAGTATTACTCCCAGCAAACCTCTATCACATGTATCTCCTTGTGGACAGGCTGCTCTCAGGCTGCTTGAGCTCCTCCCCCCTCCTTGCCAAGATGTTGAAATGCCTGGGAATTTTCACTTCACATCCCCAGGGCACAGTCCTTAAGCACTGATTGATGGTGATGGGATATAAATAATTCTGCTTCCTCTCCCCTGATCAGGACAATTCTGAGGTGCGATTTTTCCACAAACTTCTTACCATTCAGGAGAGGGTGAACTTGTGGCAGAACGTAAACCTACACACTGCTTCCTTCATAAAGAAACAGTTCTTTGAAAGCAATGTCAGCTGAAATAAAGAGTGGGCTTAGTGACTTACCTGCAAGCACTTTATCTCATCATACACCAGTAATGCATGGTTCTTAGACCCCAGGGATCTACAAACACACTTTGAGTGACCTGACTTCCACTGTCTCCAGAGGGCCTTGCATTTGTGAAGCAGTGTTACCCTCTGTGGATATGCTTTTATCTTGCAGCCTTGCCTGACCTCCTTCCTTTCCCTGTTCCTCTTCCTGCTTCCTTGATTTTCCACTCTTACTAATAGATGACTCTCATATGACACTTAGTGTCAGCATTTGCCTCCAGGGAACTCAATTAAGGTAGGCAATGGGGATTGTATTGGAAGATCATTCTGAAGAATGATTTAGAAAAATGGATGAATGTAGGTAGGAAGTGAGATTGAAGACTATCACAATATCCCATCAACCAGGGAACTGAGGATTCATCCTCCTCCATGACTTATATTTTTAAAATATCCTTTCCTTGCCATTTCCAGAACCCCTGCTTTAGTTTAGACTCGCATTATTTTTGAGGTGTAGAATCACTGGTCTGTATTTCGTGATGTTAACTTAAGGACCGTGCCAATGTATCAATGGAGAAGGACTAGAAATGGTAGGTTCCTTACACTTTGCAAACTAAAATTTCCCTTGTGAAATATATATATTTTTTCATTTAGACTTTAGAGCTCACAGATTCTAAATTACATTTGTAAAGAAACTTAGGTGTACCTTGACTCGGGCAAGTAATTAAAGCTCTCTGGCCTCAGTTTTCTCACTTCTTGGATGAGGAAGAAGAATTAAATTATTCCTAAAGCTCCTTCCAGTTCTGAAATGTTATATTCAACAGCAGCCACTAGATTATGTCAGTGAAACAAGCATAGAACAGATTATTCCAGTAGCACTGGTCACTTCTCAAAACAAATTGACAAAAATCATACACTTATGGTAAGAACAATTCTCCAGGAAGCTAACCTTTGCTCATTTTTCTCAATGATATGTTTACTGTCTTTAACTTTGCTTTGGAAATGGGTAACCATCTAATTGGGTTGATAAGGTCAACACGCAGGAGGTTTGGAAAGAGAATGGATAATATTTGTGAGTGTGTATATTTACCTAGACATGCTTTTCGTCATGTTTATTGTACTTTAATGATTAGCTAGAAATAATAAGACTGCTGTATATGCTATTTTACTAATGCTCTGCCATTTATGGATTATTCTAAGGTAATTTGAAAATACAGAGAAAATATTATTTGAGGGTGCTTTTGGAAGAGGTGGATATATTTATACAATTAAATAGTAATTTAATAACACAGTATTCCTCAAAACAGAGTTCACCAGTATATATAGTTCATAGGGAGGACTTGTAAGGCTGGATGAGATGAGTTTTATTTTCCCCTATTTCTAAGGAGAGTATAAATTCAACTTAGGGGGATTTTGTGGCTCAAGAAAGGTGATTTAACAATGTGTAAATGATTTCTGCTCATCAGTTTATCACATCTTGTCCCCACACAACTCTGAAATATACTCAGATATTTCTTAAACTCTTTTGTGTTTCACAACTTAGCCAGGCAGAGATGTGAGCTTCACAGTTGTATCACACAGGCCCTCCATTAGAAATGATCTCAATTCTATGCCCTTTTGGGCTCCTGTGTTCTGGAATCTTTGAGGAATGCTTTTAAAATTATAAAACATGGAGAATTAGGATATGTTTGTAGCATTTTCTTAATTTGTTCTCCCCCCCCCTTAGATGAGGTATAGTGCACAGACAGGAAAGTATATAACTCTTACATACACAATTCAGTGAAATTTTACATGTGTATATACTTGTGTAGCTACTGCCTGGACTAAGATATAAAGCAAGATTTTAAAAACTTCCCTCTTGTTTCTTTCCAGTTAATTTTCCTCCATTCAGAGGTTACCACTGCTGTCAAACCCAAGTTCTTGTACCCAATGCACAGGGAGGCCAAATAAAAAACGTTGGAATTTGGAGCAGAGAAGAGTTTATTGCAAGGACCAAGCAAGGAGAATGGGCAGCTCATGCTCAAAAAGCCCAAACTCCTCAGGAAAGAGTTTTTAAAAGCAAATTTGGGGGGAGAACCACAGGATGTGTGTGTGTGTGTGTGTGTGTGTGTGTGTGTGTGTGTGTGTGTGTGACATTCTCCTGAGTGGCTGGTGGTGAGGTAACAGGGTGGTGCTCCAGGAACCTCAGTCATCAGCTTTCTGGTACCTGTAGAAAAACTCAGAGATATGTATCAAATTGTTATGTATATCCCTTGAGGAGGACCCAGGACCTTGCCCCATGGCTACACTGTTATTTTTTGACTGCCTTTCCTTTGTTTCTGCATTCCCTCACTCCGCTAATTAGTAACTGTCTGAATCTGCACTTTGGTACTCAGGGAAGGTCTAGGAGGGTGAAATCTTTTTCCTACAAATGAGAAAAAGGGGACACAGAAAGGCTTTTGTACTTGGGAGGACCCCACAGGGTCCCTCTTGGTTTCATCACCATTCTTAGTTCTCTCACCACAGCTTGGTTAGCCTGTTTTGTTTATTGCTGTGTAGTATTCTACTGATATTATTCTCATCTTGATGGGTATTTATTTTATTTCCATTTTTCAAGTTTATGAATGTCTGCTGTGATTTCTGATGGACATAGGTACGCATTCTTTTTTTGGTAGATATGGCTGGAATTAGGATTGCACATTCATGAGGTAGGCATGATTTAGCTTTAGCACCTGCTGCCAAATGTTTTTCCAAAGAGTTGGTACTAATTTTCCTTCCCACCAGCAATGTATGAGAGCCCTAGTTCCTCTATATTTGTGCCAATATGTGATATTGTCAGTGTTTTTAAGTTTAGTCATTTTGGTGAATGTCTGGTAGTATCTCATTATAGTTTTAGTCTTCATTTCCCTGATAAATAATGTTGTTGAGTACCTTTCCATATAATTATGGGGCTTTTTGAAGCCTCTTTTATGAAGTCCTGTTCAAGTATTTTAGCCATTAATTGTCTTTTTGTTATTGATCTGTCTTTACGTATTCTGACAAATGTGTGAATATATTTGTGTTTTCTTTTGATGAGTAGAAGTTCTTAATTTTAACGAAGTCCAATTTATCATTATTTTCTTTTATGGTCCACACTTTTTTTTTTTTTTTTTTTTTTTTTTTTGCGTTACATGGGCCTCTCACTGTTGTGGCCTCTCCCGTTGCGGAGCACAGGCTCCGGACGCACAGGCTCAACAGCCATGGCTCACGGGCCCAGCTGCTCCGCGGCATGTGGGATCTTCCCAGACTGGGGCACGAACCCGTGTCCCCTGCATCGGCAGGCGGACTCTCAACCACTGCGCCACCAGGGAAGCCCTGTGTTTTGTTTTAATATATACTTTGAAAACCGAGTCACCACATAATGCATTTAATTCAACAAACCCTAGTCTTCTTTTTAAAGATAATAACTCGCTGTGATATAGTGAAAATATATTGGACATTAACTATGAAGAGCTAGGCATCCTGTCTTTTCTGGTTACTAAGTATGTACCTAGGGTGATATACTTAAATCTTTAAGTCTTTTCCATCATTCATACTATGCTATACTAGTCAGGATTCTCAGTTGCAAGTGACAGAAAATGAGCTAAGCTAGCTAAGAAAGGGTGACCTAGAAGGAGGGTAAAACCTAGAATCTGAAGAGCTGACTAAATCATTGGTAGCATATGTGACCTTAGGGGCCCCATCACCACTATGACACTCTTATCTTGGCTTATCTCTCTGATGGCCTTTTTCTCACTGAGAGCAAATAGTAGCAAGAAACATGGCAGCTGGAAGCTCCAGACTTACAATACCCCAGCTGAGCATCTCAAAAGGAAAAACAAAGTGTTTCCCTGTTCTGTTTACTTCAGTATCTAATAATCCTAGTGAAGGACTCTGGGTAGTCCTGAGTCATCTATCTGTCCAAGTGAACAAAGGGGAGAGAAAAGCCATTGTTATTAACCCCAGGATGAAATGAAGAAGGGAAGAGTTCCCAAAAGAAGTAAGCATGCTATTGCCAAGAGAAAGGGGGTTAGGTGACGGGCAGACACAAATAATAGATGTATACTACAAGGGAATAAAAATGCTTCATTTGCAAGTGTTGGTTGTTGAAAGTCTTTAATCAGAGAATTATTTGAAAGTACTTGTAACAAGGTGGAGACACATTGCTTATGTGTTGAAAATGAACTGTAAGGGGAACCTCAAAAACTTTTGTCTCCTGCTGTTAGACCTGGAACCCTAGAGAGGATCATGACTGGCCTTAGCAAAAGCAGGAAGCTAAGATACTGTTCTAGGCTCTCACTCGGAAGTGACTTTCATGGGTTTTCAAAGTCAAAGTGGATCTCTATTTTACACACACCAAAACAAAACTCTGCCTTGATCACTTCCTACTGATCCAGGGAGATAATCCTGATGGTAAAACATAGGGCCCAGAATCTCCCAAATCTTTATCCCCAAAATATATAGCTTTAGTAATTCAATGTTCAACCTCTTTCCTTTCCAACTTTCTTCCAACATGGATATAGAATTCTTATGACTATAGCAATAGCATTTAGGTAATTGATAAATGTGACATAGCAGCATGAGTGCTTTTGAACCATTGTCACTGGGAGTGTTTGTAACATTAAGCAGTTAGGCAGCTCATTCTCTCTTCAATTCTTATTTCCATCCATAAAATATTTATCTTGGGATCTGTGATTCTCAAACTTTAACATGCATCAGAATCACCTGGAAGACTTGTTAAGATGCAGATTGCTGGGCCCACCCTCCCAGTTTATGATTTCATGGGTCTGGGGTGGGGCTTAAATTTGGCATTTCTAACAAGTTCCTGGTGATAGATTGCTGTTGCTTATTCAGGGACCACACTTTAAGAACTAGATAAAAGATACACATTACATTTTAACTCACTAATGAAATCTGTAATTTGAAGAAACTTATTTTCCTTGGAAAATAAGGAGCCCTTGTTAAAAAAAACAAAAGTAATTGCTTCCCAAATAACTTTGGCAATTCTGATTTGTTTGAGCGTTGGGGTGAAGGGTAAATCCATATATTAAATTAATTTCTTGGAGGTCATACAACCTGTAGAAGAAATGAAAATAATACCCTGGTAGGTAAATGTAAGGAACTCACAGGGAAAGTTGCAAGTAACCTTCACCTCTGCTCTAAAATTCCTTATCTGTGCCTCCTAATAGGATTTTCTTGTTTGTTAGTTTGTTTTTCTTTTCTTTGTGTGTTCTTGTTGTGTGTGTACCAGGAATCTGATGTCCCTAAACAGCATTTCCAACTGAGATTAAAAGGGCTAATGCTAAATCCTGCCAGCTCCAGACTTGGTCACCAGATAAGTCATAGAAACCACTGCAAAGGACTGAATCACACCACTCTCCTTCCATCAATCATGGCCAAGGAATGCAGTTAGCCTACCTCGGAAATTAAAATCTGGAAACAAAGACATTTTTTTTTTTCCTATAGCAATGTTGGGTCAATATTGGCAAACAGGAGTATGACAGTGGCATGAAGAAGACAGGAAGTACAGATTCAACAATAATAACTGCCTCAGGTGATGGCCTTGTTCACTTGGTACCTTTCAGAGGATGGAAGTCTGAAGTATTTCTTGGCCCTGAGGACCTCTGGGGCCTACAGATTTTGCTTCAGAGATTTTCTTTCTTCCTTAAAGACTTTGAGGTTTAAATGTCTTCCACTAAGTCCAAATCCTGTTTGGCATGTGGTATTTTCTCCCTTCTAAGTAAGTATTTAGGATCAGTAAGGGCAGCTGTCTTCTATTCATTTACTGAAAGTCTGTGAACCAGGATTCAAATACCCATAATATACCATAATAGTGTGGCAGCCCTGCTGAGATCACTGTTTCTTTCCATTTGAACTTGTGCACTAAAAAGTAAGCTTTAACTCTTCTCCAAGTATGGAAAAGAATACTCTTACTAAAGTGATGTCTGGTAGTTGCACTAAATTAATTTTTATTAAATTTATTAAGAGTTCCCTGTGCCCACCATCGTACTCCTAGTTATCAAGTGTGGGACACCTCCATTTAAATCTGGTTTAAAAAAGAATTCTGTAAGTTATTTGAGCACACAAAGTAGAAAACACTGAGGATAACAGAAGAGAGAGATTGTCACGGTAGCCTGTCTCCTTCCCATGAACTGAGGGAGAGAATGGAAAAGCTGACTGGGTTATGGGGAAAAATCCAGGTCGTGTGGGTTTGAGGAAATAGTTGAAGTTTCCTTAGCTTTACGTGACTTATAGTAGTGCTGGCTATGTTGGAGGGCTTTCTTGAAGCTATTTAAAGAGTGATATTAATAAAGTTTTCATGTGTATGTGCTGTCTTTTCAAAGTGGAAACATTTTATTTCTGATCTTATTTCTCCCATGAGATGGAGCTGAAAGGAAATGTATTTAAGCCTCTACAGCATTTCATAAATTGAGGGATGTTTTAATTCCCATTCCATTCATTTAAGTATCGTATATTATGATAGGCTTGGGAAACTGAGAAAAATTTACTACTCATCCCCTCAATGAATTTCAATGACAGTAGAAAGATAAACATGAAAACAAAAATTATAACACACCAAACATGATTGTTCTAAAAGTGTTGAACATAGAGTCCTGTGGTGCCTACAAACAGATGCCTAATTTCTCTGGAGGAGTCTCTGAAGTCTGCACAGACATTTCTCAGACAATCAAGAAGGAGAGGGAGATGCCAGAGAACAGAGGATCATATGCAAATAGTAGAGGCATAGGGAGGGCTGGCTTGTCAGTGTGTGAAGGGGTAAAGAGGAATCGTGCAGGAGATGAGGCTAGCCTGGGAAGTAGTGGCTATATAACGCACAGCTTTATGGGCTATTCACAAGGTGTTTTATTTTACTGTGTTGTCAATGGGGAGAATTCTGGAGAAATTGGGTGGCAAACACTCCCTCTAGTTTTTTTCTAGAATTGCAAAAGCATTGGAAGGGCTGGAGAGGTGGGCTTCCAGAAATGATATCCAGCACCAGACTGTCCAACTGGTCCCAAGAGGATGGTGGTGAGGCATCAGGAGGCTGCCACTGATGCTTTGGAGTTCA
This sequence comes from Mesoplodon bidens, assembly GCF_964165515.1. Classification (NCBI taxonomy): domain Eukaryota; kingdom Metazoa; phylum Chordata; class Mammalia; order Artiodactyla; family Ziphiidae; genus Mesoplodon; species Mesoplodon bidens. The sequence continues at coordinate 48,459,395 of NC_138160.1, read as the reverse complement.
AGAATGTGCAGTGTGGCTGCAGTCCTGGGAACAGGAGGTCGCCACAACCACAACTGCTACAGCTCTCCATATACCACGGCATCAGTGATTTTCCACAGGGACACCACTGCTGAAACCCCCATATTTCCACACCCCTCTTTGCCAACAGCAACAGCAAAAGCAAAACCAATAGGAAACTAGGCGCTACTTCAGTTTTGTCTTCCAAATATTTCACTGGAGTACATCAGACTGGGAGAACCTAGTGTAGATTCAGAATTCTTGTTGTAAGGGAGTCCGGAAATTGTGGTCTTTATCTTTCCAGCTTCTTTGGAAGGGTGGGTTCTCTAGGAAGAGGTTGGAATGGATGCTGAGGACCAATTCATCATGTCTACTAGACATAAGATGGGTGAAATTAGATGAGGAAGTATACAGAGAAAAGAGGCAGCTGAGAACAGAAATGTAGAGCATTCACACTTCAGGGACAAGTGGGGAGACAGAGAAGGAAAGGTCATAGATTTAGGAGAAGAATGAAGAGAGTGTGGCATCATGGCAATCAGGGAAAGAAAAAGCTTAAGAAGAAGGAAGTGGATAACAGTGTGAAAATGCTGTGGTGCGTTGATCATCAATATTTTTTTCAATTTTTGAGCAATTTTTTTTTTTTAATGAGACCATCTCAGTGACAAACACTGTGTTTACCTCTAGTATTAGGCAAGGCTTTAATTGTGGACAGAAAATCAACTTAGAGTAATTTAAGCAAAAAATGAATGAATTGATCACATAACTTTAAGTCCAGTGGGGACAGATCCAGCAACAGGTGCTTAAATGGTGTCACCTGCTAAGCCTTTCTATTACTCCTTCTTTTGGCTTTGCTCCCCTGCTCTCTGCTCTCTGTACTGGGTCATTGTCAGGCAATTTCTTTCCATGAAACCAGGATAAAATGGACTCTGGAAACCAGGCTTATCTATGGCTTATAATTTGTGATCCCAAAAGAAGAAGAGACTCTTTCTTTCTTCCAGGATTCCCATATCAAATCTTAGGGAAGAGATTGATTAGTCTGTCCTGGGTCATCTGACTTTCACTGCACCAATCACTTGCAGGCTATTGGGATAGGGTGCTCTGATTGGCCAGGCCTGGTGTACAAGCCCATCCCAGCTGGTGGGAGGGCATGTATTCTGCCCTATCCAAAACATGTAACGATACCCTGAGAGAATCATCAAAAGTTATGGTTTTGTATCCAGAAAAGGGAGAAGGGTTGCCAGGGAGGCAAATTCACCAGTCTCTGACTGGGCAATGCTAGGTTAAAGTTAAATAGGTTTGTCTCAGAATTCACAAATCATTATTTCCATTATATTCCATTAGAATTGTGTCATTAAATCCAGCCCACAGTTCCACATGAGAGTAATTATATTTTTAGAGTGCATCACTTGAAAAATATATGATGACAAAGAGCCACTATGAATTGTGACACTTAAAAATGAATTCATTTTTTAAATTCATGATAATAGTTTCTACATACATTAAAAATATATAATGACATCTTTCCTCTGCAAGTAATGCTTTGGGAGCTTATGGATTTGTAAGCCTGTTTCAATTACCCTGATGCCCCCAAAACACAAATAAATTTCATGCCTTGAAGTCAAGTTAATCATGGAGTCCAAGGTAGCCGACACACTATTTCAGGGACTATTAAATAAATTCCTAGGAAATGTTACAAGACTAATTTTTACTGAGGTTTTGGAGTACAAGTAGTAAATACTGCATGAGCCGGGTGGGTGATATTACTGCCAACCTTAGCTAATCTAAAAACTACATTAAAATTACCATGCAAATGGAGGCAGGGGCAGGGAAGCAGCTACATTACACAATAAATATTTTGTTTTAATTCTTGATTTTTTCTAATTCCATCTTCTCTGTTTTCAACCTTTTAGTACGTTTATGGTAGCAAATCTGGGAAAGAGTTTGGGGGAACGAGGAAATTACATATATGTACACACACATATATTGATGTGTGTGTGTGTGTATATATATATATATATATATATATATATATATATATATATATATATATGTATTTTCCCCCCTCCCACAATTTCTAAAGGGGGCAGCTTTCCCTCAGGACAATCCAGAGACCTGTGCCATATGAAATGGGTTCTGGATCTGTCCCCAGTCTCCTGTGATGGGGCTGCTCAGTACACTAGCTCTCTTATCTGCAAAAGGGAGGTTGCTTGCCTTCCTGCGTCGTAGGAACTGACGAGAGTCCGCACGTACCGCTGCAAACTCCCTGAAAGAGAAATGCCTCCCAGGCATCTGTGGTCTATTACTGAGCGGTCCCCGAGTGCAGAGAATTGCATGAGGTTCAGTGTTTCCGGAAGGGGCGGTTTTGTTGTTGGTCTGCGCGATTGTCTCCAAGCTGGGAGGGTTCCTCTGTCCTTTTAGCAGAGCGACGGGGCTCGGAGATTTGGAGGGAAAGCGGCGGGTGCGCCTAGCTCCTCCAGCTGCGTGCTTTGGCCGTCGCCAGCTGTGGCTGCGCTGCTTCTCAGCTTGAGGCACTTGGCAGTGGCTTGGCCTCCCAGCTGTGGCGAGCAGCATCCACTAGAAACACAGCTGTTAGAGACAGAAGCACCAAACTGAAACTGGACTTGATCATCGAGGCCGCGCTCTAGTACTGCCTGACACTCTAGTCCCCTAGAAGGACAAGCTCTGTAATCTAGTTTTTCTGTAGAAGAAGGGAAATAAGAAAATACAAGGAAATGTAGATATGATACTGTACCATGAACTATCTGCAGTGAGGTTTGGAATGGTTTTTGAAACAGTCAACTTGGTTTTTTAGAGCTTCCAGGTACCTCTTTTTTTTTTTTGGACAGGGAGTCTTTTCAACTCATAGATCATCTATTTGTAGGGAATGGCTTTGTCTCTTGCTAAATAGTAGAAGTAAGTAATTTTATTCACTTCCTGATGGAATCCAGTTTCGTTTTCCCTGTTTTAAGAACCTAATGTGTTTGTTATGTAAATATTTTGTTACTTTGCTGTTTCAATTTTTTTTTTTTTTTTGCCTCACTATGTGGCATGCTGGAATCTTAGTTCCCGGACCAGGGATGGAACCCGTACCCCCTGCAGTGGAAGTGCAGAGTCTTAACCACTGGACTGCCAGGGAAGTCTCTGCTGTTTCAAATTTTAAATTTGATTTTTATAATTTTACAAGCCTGTATTTTTTTATTTTTAAATTTGAGGTTAAAAAAAGGTTTTGTTTTTCAACTAAAGGAGCATCTCTTTTTTGAGGTAAATGAAAAGCTTGAGGGTTTACATGTAATTTTTTCAGTTCTCAGTTTCTTTTTACCAGAAATATTAGATTTTTAAAAACTCTGAAAATTGCTGTAACTTGTTACAATTAGCAGTTTTACTAAAACTTTATGTTTTTAGGTTGTAAGATCTTAAGTTAGTAGGATCTCAAAATTTGCACTTGCAATTCATGTTGAGAGAAATGAGATTTTGAGCTGATGTGCATTTTCTTTTGTTTTGAGTCCATTTACCTTATAGCTGCAAAAGTAGGAAAGTAATTACTTATACATAAGTAATTTAGTTACTTAGAAAGTTTTCTGATCATGTTATGGTAGCTTTTATTAAATTCTCAAGTAAGGTAATTAGTGCAGGAAAGTTCCCAACTTAAAGTGAACACTTCATTAGGTTCAAGATAATTAAAAAAGCACAATCAGTTTATGCCTGCAATCATGGTCTCTCTCTCAACTTCTCACTCTCTCTTTCTCTCCCTTCTTCTAGCTCGCTCATCTGCCAGTATAGGTGCAGTAACTTCTAAACCTATCCCAAGAAATAAGTGCTATGTTCAAACTGCATTGTAGGAGAAAAAATAATCTTGCACTCAAGGATGTTGAGGAAATTGCCGTAAGATAATGGTGACATTTCACCATCCTGTGACATTACCATCCCGGCTGTTTCTCTACTTTATTTAATGCCAAAACAATAGACAGTTTGCTAGGTTGAAATGTTGACAGAATTCTAGTGTTTTTGTTTTTTAGATGAGTGCCAAAATTGTCAACAGGAAGCTTTTCCTAAATCCCCATGGTTGCCTAGAGAGAAAAAATGACATGGTAATGTTTTAAATGTTTCCACAGTATGATTATCTTTGGTTGTCTCTGGGAAATGGGAGGTTAAATCTCATTAGGAATTTCCTTATTAATTACTTAAAGTATAAAGATTCTAGTGTAGAAGAGGGAGAAGACCAGGTGTCTAGGCCACTAGCACTAATTATGAAATATCCTTTGCTTTGGGGAAAGCAGGCTTTCTGACAGTTTCTAGCAATGTTACCTGACTCTAGATGGAGATTGCCAGCACAGATTTCTCTTCCAGGTAGTCAGTGAAAATAAGAGTCCAAACAGCCTGGTTCTTATATCAGTGGGTGGAGAGGGAGGAGCTCAGAAATTGGTTTTAATTTATAAACCTCAAGTTGCCTTTTCCTTCACCATTTTGCGCTCCTAATTGGCTGCCCGTGAAGTGCGCTTCCTGCAGACACCACCTGCCCTTGCTGGCACCTCCTGCCCTGTGGACACCTCCTGCCTGCTGGATAGTGTCCTGTCAGGTCCAGGATAGTGGTTCTCAAAGCGTGGCCTGGTACCATTGCTAGTTTGTGGACTGCTGATGTACAATGCTACAATGATATTTTTCCTTTATAGTATCTCTCATTGTTGCTGCCTGCTAGTATGCTGTGGGAGAGGGGATTCTGAGGCTGGGTGTTGAAGGAAACCATTTAAAATGGGGTAGCCCTGGAAGAGTAAAACTTGCTGTTGCTGTGTTGGAGCTTGGTGCCGTTTTCTGTGCCCTCCAAAGGCCAGCCACTGTTCTGCTATTCTCTTCTGCTCTGCAAGGGCCATGCACCCAGAGATTGGCTGTGATATGCCTTACAAGGCCCTAACCATACTGTTACCTCTCTGAACTCAGCTTAACTCCTCTCACCCTGGCACACTAGTCCCTTGCTACCCTGACCATGCTTCAGACACACCAGGGCACTGCCAGACCCTTACAGGGTTCCCTCCCATGCTTCCTTCAGGATTTTATTCAAATATTATCTTTTCAGAGAATCTCTTCCTGGCCATTCTATCTAAAATCACAATCACTGTCCCCCATATGTTTGGTTTTTGTCTTTACACATCACCGTCTCACATAATATATATTTTGCTCATTAATTATTTATTTTACTTACATGTTATTTGTATCTTAATTTATTATCTGTCTTCTTCCTCTGGAATATAAGGTAAATGAATGTAGAGCTTTTGTCTTTTTGTTCACTGATATATTCCCAGTGCTCAGAACAATGCTTGGCACTTAGTAGGTGCTCAATAATTTTTTTTAAAAAATAAATTTATTTATTTATTTATTTTTGGCTGCGTTAGGTCTTCATTGCTGAGCGCAGGCTTTCTCTAGTCACGGCGAGCAGGGGCTACTCTTCGTTGCGGTGCGTGGGCTTCTCATTGTGGTGGCTTCTCTTGTTGTGGAGCACAGGCTCTACGTGCATGGGCTTCAGTAGTTGTGGCACGTGGGCTCAGTAATTGTGGCTCATGGGCTCTAGAGAGTAGGCTAAGTAGTTGTGGTGCATGGGCTTAGCTGCTCCGCGGCATGTGGGATCTTCCTGGACCAGGGCTCAAACCTGTGTCCCCTGCATTGGCAGGTGGATTCTTAAGCACTGTGCCACCAGGGAAATCCCAATCAATATTTTTGAAAGAACAAATGAATGTATGGAAACCCCATACTTGCTGTATCTATTTCTTAATCTAAGTTTATAAAAATGTATCAGAGGTGGTATAATAACTTGTCCCATTTAAATTTGAGATAAAATTCAATATACCCATTCATGAAGCCATTTGGAATGAGCAATAGTCCTAGGTCTACACTGGTTACACTGAAATAAGATCAGACCATTGATTGATTAAATACACAGTTTGATTATTCCATCACGCTTTGGAAGCTCCATGTAACAGCTTTGCCTAAATCTCAGCATCTCAATTATAACTAATCTTTGACTATTCACAGAATCTTCAAAGAGTTTCTGGGGAGAGAATTGATGTTTACTAAGTGCTTTCTATATATTAATCACTTCTCATACATAATCTAATTTAATTCTTATAAAAATAGTGTAACAAGTATGTTACTATTCCTATTGGAACTGAGATTCTGAATTTCTTTGCAGTCACCGAAGGTTTCAGAGATTATAACAGAGGAGACCTGATCTTTCTAATTTATGTAGAAAAATAAGGACCTTTGTAAGAAAACAAACCATTGAATTAGATCACCTCCCATTTATTCATCTTCTGTTGGCTGAATATACTTCTTAAAGCAGGGCCCTGCCATGCCATTCATCTGCTAAGAGCACACTGGTTACCTACTGGATCAAGTTTAACTGGCAATCAATGCCCCCTAATCTCCTTTTCGTACAATAATCCCAGGTTGCTTCCCTTTACTTCCTGTAACAAATCTTCTGTTCCTATAGAGAAGTCCTTCTTCCTGCCTTCTTACCTTCCACCCTTCCTCCATTATACACCTGTGTACTAGTCTCTTCTCTGCCTTCAATGACTTTCCATCAATTTCCCCTCTGCTGTTCCTTTCAGGCATGAGCGCTTTTCCTTTTCTGTTCTGCCCATTTATACACTTGTCACTTTTTAAAGTCTGCTTGAAAACTACACTCTTTGTTTTTTCACATCCCTAGCCTGTAACAACCTCTCTTATTTTTCTTTTCTTAATTACTTTTGAACTTGTTAGCTGTACCACACAATTTATTAAGTTCTAATTATAGATGGTAGTGTTCTGTAATTGTTTCTGGTTTCAGCCTTGTTCTCTGAACAAGATAGTGTTTAAAGAGATTTATGTTTTATACATTATTTTCTCCCTACAATACCTTCTAGAGCAGATTTTGCACCATTCAGAGATGCTCAACAAATACCTGGTTTTTCATTGTGAATATTTACTGAGTCCTGCTAGCAACTGTGCCATCATTTTAGGACAGAGTAAAACGTGGTTTATCCAACAGTGGTTCCTTCCAATCTAATATTAGCTCTATGCATCTTGTGTACAGATATATTTTCAAAAGTCACTGGAAGATTTTGCTTCCCTTTCATTATCTCTGAAATTTGAATTCTAGCTTTAACATTGTGAAATGTTGATATAAAGTAGTTTTGAGAACTTTGGGTGAAATGCATAGTGTAGCTACAAAGCATACATCTACAAAAAAGCAAAATGAAAATGCCTATATTTATAAATATCAAAACAAAGCACAGAAAACCTTGGATGAATGGCAAGGCCAAAGAATTCATTTTTCCATTTCTGGGGCCCTGGCAAAGGCTGGGAAATCTGTCCTTTGAAGCATCAGAGTACTTTATTTTTCTGTTCAGCCTTGTGCTGCTAAAAATATCAGTACTTTGCTGCTTCCTTGAGGGAGGTGCCTATAGTGTTACAGGTAATCTGGAAGGATTTGAACTTCGGAGGCAGTGTTAAGCACTTATTAACGTAATATTAGAGGTGACAAAGTGATGAAAGATCTGCAGATGATTTCAAATCAGGTGTCACGCTGCAAATCCTTGTTTTTGGCAATGATTTTGACAAAGCGCATGGAGCCAGTGAATATGTTTTAACGGAAAGAAAAGAAGCTGAGAAGGTCAGGATGCAGAAAGCAGCATTGTCTCCAGAAATACTCAGACATAACTTCTTTGTACATAGTCATACCATGTTTGGAGATACCTCCCTTAATGGCATGAATAAAATATTGTGCTGTTTGTGCAATTTTCAAAATGAAGTGCATGTGTAATTCCCATCTTGCACTGTTTTTTCAAGGGTTCTCTGGAGATGGGAGGGGCCATAATCTCTAATTTGAGAAGCTTTCTCTTTGGTCTCTCTCTGAATGCGAGCTTAAGCTCAGTAGACAATAGTGGGTCTGAGTGGGAACACTTTCAAAGTTTGTGTTGCCAGAATCCAGAAACAGGATCTGTTCCAAGGGGAGGGGTGGCTGCTACTGGTAGAGACAGAAGGACATTTTGCCATTTTGCAAGCAGAGCAGTGTACTGAGAGGGGATGACAAGTGGTAGGTGGCACGGCCAAGGTCCTGCAAAGGCTCCCAGGCTGGCAGATCCTCAGTGTGAGCAGTCCTGGCGCCCTGGGCAGCTGGTGCACAGGGACCCAACTGCTAAGCTGGTGATTAGACTTGGAGTCTTAGGGAGCTAGCAGGGAGAAAGCTGGGAGACAAGGAAGGGGGTGCATAAGGTAAAGACAAGCTGTTGAAAATGGACCATAAAGTGGCCACAAAAAAACCCACAAACGATAATAAAGATAGCTAACACTTACTGATGCTTAGTATTTGTCAGGAAAAGTCCCAGGTGCTTTCTACATCTTAACACTTATCAGTCAGTCCTTATCTATGAGGCAGGTACTCCTATTTACCCCACTCTCAAGGGAGGAAACTGAGTCACAGAAGGTCAGGAAGCGTGTGCATCGTCACACATCTAGCAAGTGGAAGAGGGGAGTTTTGAACCCAGGCATTCTGGCTCAAAAGTCTGTTTGCTTAACCTCCAAACAGCCCATCTCCAACTGCTACAAAGTAACAAAATCAGATTTGTCTTTATAGCTTTTTGAAAAGGGTGTAAAGTTTTGGGCCAAAGAGATATGGATTTGACTCAAAGTTCTACTACTTCTACTTCTACTACTTGTGACTTGTGACACTTTGGGGAAATAATTTCATTTATCTTAGGTTGGTTTTATCATCTGCAGAATGGGGGAAATGCCACCTATTCCATAGATTCTGAAGAACTAAGTGGAATAATGGATATAAACTAATAACGTTGTGTCTAGCAAGAAGCTGATGCTCAAGTGTGTTTTCTTTCTTCTTCTTTCAATGCCCATTAATATAGAGCTCTTTAAATTCTTCTTGATTGGGAACAGGATTGTTCTGGGCACAGGGCTGAGCCAAGCTCTGGCTGATCAAGGTTCTTGCAGGCTGTGGGGAAGGCATATGGCACCTGGAGGCTTTCTGCCTGCTTGGGTTAAACAAGTGCTTTGGTTTTTCTTTATTGGTTGCTCTCTTCTTTTAATTTACAGAAAAGTGTCTTGGCAAATGCTTTTGTATACACTTAATTCAGTCAATGAAACTTTACATCTGAAATGTGTAAACTAATGCTCACTTTAGGAATGATGATTGGCAAATTTAAAATTTTCCATTTTTATAAACGTGTTAATCATCTATTATTTTTAAGATTTCTTGCTTTCATTTACTCAGGAGAACTAACTGTAATGACTGTCAGTTTGAATTTCTGTAATTATACTTGCATTTCAAAGCCTGTTTCATATTTCACAGCAGCCAAAGCATATATGTTCACAATCTGAAATATCCCATCTCCAGTCAAGTCATGGAAGGCCTGCATGACCTTTCTTATTAGAAGCATCCATCCAATTATGACTAAGGAATTCCATGATCATTCTGTCTTCCAACAATTTTGGTCTTTAGCTGCAAACTATATTTAATGCTATAACTATACGTACTTCTTTGTTACTTAATTTTGTAGCACAATTAGGACATCATCACTGTAGAAAAATTAGGTGACATTAGGCACAGAAACAAAAGGAGAAAATCTCCCATAATTCTAGAGCTACACACTGTTATATTTTGATGTCTGTCTTTCCAAATTATTTTCTGTGTATGTACAGGCAGAGTACAGAAATGGGACCATACTATGAATACAATGAGTAGCCTGTGCTTTTCACTTAGCAGTTTATTGTGAACATCTTTATATATACGTCTACATTGTTATTTCTAATAGCTTCAAAATATTCCTTTTCATTTTTATAGAAATATTAATTTAAATAATCCTCTGTGGTCGGACATTTACTTTGTTCACATTTTTTCCTATTATGAACAGCACTTGATCATTATTTTTGCATAGACATCTCTGTATCCTTTTCTCATGCGGATTCAAAGGGTAAGTGTGTTTATCAGGTTTTTGATATATTTGCCAAAAACCTGTCTAGAAATATTGTACTGATTATATTCCCACTGGCAGTAAATGAATGCTCCTACATTCAGTGTTATTTTTTATTTTAATGTACCATCTAATGGAAAAAATAAGGCATCTCCTTGTTTTATTTACTTACTTTTTGCTTGTTAGTGAAGGTGATTTTTCCCACATGTTAATTTAAAATTTTAATTTATCTTTTTGTGAATTTGCCTTTTCATGCTCTCTGCCTCTCTTTCTACTGGGACATGATTATCTTTCATATGGACTCTTAAGAGTTCTTCATGTTGTAACTTTATCTGTAAAATACGCTGTGATTTTTCCTAGTTTATGTTTTATATTTTAAAATATTTTTAAATTTTTTTATTTTCAAAATTAGTTAAGTCATTCTATTCCTAGTTTATGCACTTAGCAGTGTCTGGCACATACAATGCTTAGAAAGAACTTCTGTACCCTTAAAGAAATAAAATATTTACAAATGTTCCATGTAACTACTTCCATGGCTTTATTTTTCACATTTAAATCTTAAATTCATCTGGAATATTTTCTGGCCTGATATGAAGATATTTTGTACCCAAATGATTATCAAGTTGTCTCAACCCAATGATAGAGTAACCTATGCTTTAAACACTGTTAAAGAAAAATGTTACCTTTATCAAATATCAAATTCATATATATAGTTGTATCTTTTTTTTTTTTCAGTTCCACTGGTTTTTCTTCTACTCTGGTACCAAGATAAATTATTTTAGTTATTACAGAAATTCTTCCTTTGTTATTGTTGTTTTTCAGAAATTTTCTACCTATACTTACATGTTTATTTATATGATGTCTTAAATTATGCAAGTAGGAAGGTATAGTGGGGAAAGTGCATGTTAGGGTAGATAAAGCAAGATTACAAAAATCTTGCTACTGTTAGCTGCATGATGAGTACTTGGGGTTCATGATCCTATTTTCTCTGCCTTTGTGTATTTTTGAAAGTTTCTATAACAAATATTTAAATATAAATAAATAGATTAATAATTCATGTTGGAACTGCACATGATTAGAATCGCACATTCTTTCTCCTTCAGAAACATGTTATTTTTTGGTGTGTCTCCCTTTATGTCCTTCAAGAAAGTTTTATATATTTTTCCCCTATGTATTCCTTGTACCTTTGTAAATGAACATGCAAACAAAACCCTCAAAATCTTCTTTGTGCCTAGTTTTATAGATTGTTGTTGTTGTTGTTTGGTTGCCATTACATTTCCAAATGTTGGTATATAGGAAAACATTGATTTGTAACCAATGCACCTTACTAAAAATTAAAAAAAATTTTTTTAACTTTATATTTTGGGGGTCTTTCAAATAAAGAGTTCATGATTTTTCACATAACTATAGATATGCCTCCTCTTTGCCAATATTTATGACTCGCTTCTATTAGACTTACTAATTAGCACTTTAAAGATATTGTTAACTAAGTGTGGTAACAGTGAGTGTCCTCATGCTCCTGACTTCAGTGGGAATGTCTCTGGTCTTTCATCAAGCAAGACATTGGCTATTTGAGGAAGGTATGCCTTATAGTCCTGTTTAATCAAAGCTTAAAAATTGGGATTCAATGTTTCGGTATTTTTACATGCTTTTTAAAGACTTTTTTAGGGAGGATTACATGTTTCTCTTCTTCCTTGATCTAGTGCTATGATGAATTTTTTAAAGTAGATTTCTTACTATTAAACTCTTCTCACATTCCAGAGTGTATGGACTCACAGGCAGTCTGGATCCTGTGGGTTATTTTACAGAAATTCCCTAAATCTATGGCACTCTTCCCTGTTTTTCCTATTGTTGTGTTTCTTTGGCTGCTTCAAATTCAATTTGGGAGCAAGGAGAATGAAATAGACTGAAATTCCTATCTTATATTGGAAACTTTGGTATATTTACATTGACTAACTCTATAAAAGGGTCAAAATTTACTCACTACAATTCTAATATAGAAACAATGTGGCTTTTCTTATTTCCTATAATCAATCGTTTAGCTCTAGGACTACTGTTGCACTGATGGGGGTAAGTTAATTCAAAGTTTGCTCTAGATAAAGATTGTTTTTCTCCTTTTCAATGAGTTCTGGCCCCTTCCCTAAAAAAACAAAATGGCCTTCGTGTACAGGAGGAAACTTACATATCCTGGGTTCAAAATTTACTAGTCATGTAATCTTGCCTGGTTATATAACATTTTTCTGCCTCTATTTCTTCATCTACAAATTAGATATTAAAATAGTGGCCATTTTACAGAATTTTATGGGAATTGAATGAGTTAATACATTTTTTTAAAATTTATTTATTTATTTATTTATTTATTTATTTATTTTTGGCTGTGTTGGGTCTTCATTTCTGTGCGAGAGCTTTCTCTAGTTGTGGCAAGTGGGGGCCACTCTTCATCGCAGCACGCGGGCCTCTCACTGTTGCAGCCTCTCTTGTTGTGGAGCACAGGCTCCGGATGCACAGGCTCAGCGGCCATGACTTACTAGGCCCAGCCGCTCCGTGGCATGTGGGATCCTCCCAGGCCAGGGCTCGAACCCGTGTCCCCTGCATTAGCAGGCAGATTCTCAACCACTGCGCCACCAGGGAAGCCCGAGTTAATACATTTTAAGTGATTAGAACATTGCCTGGCACACAGTAAATGCCTGGTAAATGTTTGTGATTAAAATAATACAACTATTATTGTTCTCATAGCATTGGGAGAAAGGCAACTTTGGGTCATATGCCATTTTCCATTTTAGTGTTTTTGTATCACTAAAATACAATGATTTGATCTCTGCAGTGATTTGGTTGTAATCCCTCCTGCCTCCACTTTTGAAGTACCTAAAGCTGGCTTAATACTTTTTTATTCTGTCCTCTTCACATAGATAAAGAACAGGAATTGCTTTTACGGGACTCAGCTCTCTTCACTGACTAGGCTGGCACCCAACTCTTGCTTGGACTGTAGTTCTCCTCAGGTTTGGCTGCAGTTTTCATTTGATCCCCTGTTTGGGAAATCTACCCTACAGGGTTTAGTTTTAATGTCACTTTACCCCCTCTCCAAACCATCACTCTGTCAAGTTCTCCAGCCATCACTATTGGCCATCTCCCTTTTCCCCTCTAGGGGCACACGGAGACTTTAAGATAACTTTAGTGTCACCGGCCCATGAAGAAGCCCTCTGGGTGCTATCCTAGACTCCCATTCTTCCTAAAACAATATTTCTGCCCTATGTTGGTATGAGGAAATCCAGTGAGGGGTGTAGAGTGGATTTGTTTTTTCCTACCACCTATCTGGGGTTTTAATCATCTCTCTGCTTCCTTGCCAGGGGCCAGGCTAAAATAACTGATTCAATGAATGGGGTGCCTACAGAGCAGCATGATTTAGAGTGAATACAAAAGTGTTGGATTATTATTTTCAAAATAGTGGTCCCCATCACACATTTACTGTACATTCACTGTAAACAAATCATAGTTTCTTAAGAGTAAGAAAGAGATATGAGGATGATGATATCTTAATGAATGCTATATGTTGTCACTATTTCCAGCACTTTGCCTCTATGAATTCTGTATTCCTTCCAACAATGGTTTGAAGCAAGATATCATAGTTCTAGTGTACAGACAGAGAAACTTAGGTACAGAGAGGTCAGATAACTTGGCCAAAGTCACACAATATGTAACAGAGCCAGGATAGTTTGGTCTTTAAAAGCTGAATAACCAAGAATAAATTAAATTTATTTTTATAATTAATAGTAATTATTATTAAGTTTTTAAGGACCTGAAATATTGTAATAGAGTGATTTATGCCAAATATAAGTGACAAACTGGTTCCCCAACAACAAAAAAATGTTTATTAAGAATTCTACCTAGGGACTTCCCTGGTGGTCCAGTGGTTAGGACTCTGTGCTTTCACTGCTATGGGCCCAGGTTCAATCCCTAGTCAGGGAACTAAGATCCTGCAAGCTGCATGGTGCTGCCAAAAAAATATAAAAATCTATCTAATGTAGTGGGCTAAGGGCTCTCATTCCTTAGTAATATTTAAGAATAAGATGGTCAGGAACAATATCTCTGTTATGGTACAGTATAATATGGTATGATATACCATGGTATGAAATTATGATCTAGAAACTTAAAGATCCTTTTAACTCCAAGTTTCTCTTCCTTGGTTCCTTAGATTTCAGACATTAAATTTGGTTTTATTTTGCAGCTTATACACTTTAGCTTATATTGCTCCTCCAGTGAATTCAAGAGATTTTTAAAGATAAAACTCCAGTTTCCCAAATAGCATTGTCTTTTAAAAAATTGAGCTATTGATAATAGACCATTAGGTGATGAAAGAGAGCCACATCCTTAGAAAAGAAACTGCTGTTCTCCTTTTTCACTAAGAAATTCATCTATTAGCAAAATAATCTTTAAGGGGTTTTTCAGTTATGCATCCCCACCCTTCCTCACCATTATGAATGCAGAGGGAACAAAATCTGATTTCAGGTGCCAGATGGGTGCCACATGAATCATGATGATTCAGCACAGGCTCCAATTAGAGCAACCAGGCTCTAAACAGTATTGGGTAATCATGGAGATCATGGTGAACCAAGATGTGTTTTCTTCTGTGCATCAGGGTTCTCTGCTTGTCCTTTCTCTATACTCAGAGCCTTTCAAATTTGTGAGGAACTTGGTAGCTGCTCAGTGCTAGCAGTTGAGAGTGGATGGCACAATTCTTGCTGGAAAAGTGATAGGGTTCCTTTTGAAACTCATCAAAGAGTACTTAAAGAAGCAAGCTTCAAAAAATTTCAAAGCTCTGGCTATAAGGTTTGAAATGTTCATTTGACCTTACAGAAGGTCATGGAAGAGCTTAGGCCTGGACACAGACACTAAAGATTAAATCTTGTGCTGCACTTGAGTGTCTGAGAATTAGAACAGGCTCCTCTCATTCTCTGCCAGCGTGACTGCAGAATAATAATCCTGGGAAGAGTCCATTTTTAATGAAACAGTTTTGCAGCATCAGTAAAATCTGAGTCTCCTAAAAAACCTGGTGCTTGCTTCCTTGAGGTAAAGGGCAAAGAAAGTAAAATGAAGTTAACATTGAAGGAACACCTCCTGTGATCCAGGTAAAATGTTTAGTATGTGCTGACCCATCAGTCCATCATTTAGTCTACACTGTACCCCTGCAGCATGGGTTTCAATGGTTACATTTATATTGACCATGAACTTGATATTCAAAAGGGTTAAACAGAGTCCTCGAGGCCACAATGTTAGGAAATGGCCAAAACAGAATTTGACTCCAGGTATGACTAATTCCAAGTCATACTGTTGCACTAATTCATTTTGCTCTTTTCCTTTTCATCTCTGAATAAGATTTCTTTTATTTATTTATTTAGATTAAGAAATTGAAGTATCTAGTTGATCTACAATATTATATGTTTTAGGTGTACAACACAGTAATTCAATTTTTTATAGATTATACTCCATATAAAGTTATTATAAAATATTGGCTATATTCCCTGTGCTGTATATTATAAACTTGTATCTTATTAATTTTATACCTAGCAGTTTGTACCTCTTAATCTCCTTCCCCATCTTGCCCCTCCTCCCTCCTCTCTCCCAACTGGTGACCACTAGTTTGTTCTCTGTATTTGTGAGTCTGTTTTGTTATATTCATTGTTTTATTTTATAGATTCTACATATGAATGAAAACATACAATATTTGTCTTTGATTTATTTCACTAAGCATAACCTCCAGGTCCATCAATGTTGTTGTGAATGGCAAAATCTTATTCTTTTTTATGACTAATACTCCAGTTTGTGTGTGTGTATATACATGGCACATCTTCTTTATTCATCTGTTGATGGACACTTAGGTTGCTTCCATATCTTTTTTTTTTTTTTTTTTTTTTTTTTTTGCGGTACGCGGGCCTCTCACTGTTGTGGCCTCTCCCGCTGCGGAGCACAGGCTCAGCGGCCATGGCTCACGGACCCAGCTGCTCTGCGGCATGTGGGATCTTCGCGGACCGGGGCACGAACCTGTGTCCCCTGCATTGGCAGGCGGACTCTCAACCACTGCGCCACCAGGGAAGCCCCAGGTTGCTTCCATATCTTGGCTATTGTAAATAATGCTGCTATGAAGATTGGAGTGAATGTGTCTAAGTTAATGTTTTTGTTTTCTTTGGATATATACCCAGGAATGCAATTGCTGGATCATATGATAGTTCTACTTTTAATTTTTTGAGGAACCTCCATACTATTTTCCAAGTGACTGTACCAGTTTACCTTCCCACCAACAGTGCAAGAGGGTTCCCTTTTCTCCACATCCTCACCAACACTTGTTATTTCTTGTCTTTTTGATAACAGCCATTCTGACAGGTGTGAGGTGATATCTCATTGTGGTTTTGATTTGCATTTTCCTGATAATTAGTGGTGTTGAATATCTTTTCACGTGCCTGTTGGCCATCTGTACGTCTTCTTTGGAAAAATGCCTATTCAGGTCCTTTCCCTATTTTTTTTTAACCAGGTTGTTTGTTTTTTGATATTGAGTTGTATGAGCTTCTTATGTATTTTGGATATTAACCCCTTATCAGACATATAATTTGCAAATATCTTTTCCCATTCACTAGGTTGCCTTTTTTTTTTTTTTTTTTTTGCGGTACGAGGGCCTCCCACTGTCGCGGCCCCTCCCACTGCGGAGCACAGGCTCCGGACACGCAGGCTCAGCGGCCATGGCTCACCGGCCCAGCCGCTCTGCGGCATATGGAATCCTCCCGGACCGGGGCACGAACCCGTGTCCCCTGCATCGGCAGGCGAACTCTCAACCACCGCGCCACCAGGGAAGCCCTAGGTTGCCTTTTTGTTTTCTAATGTAAATTCTTCTCCTTCAGGTAATATCTTTTTTATTTTTTTGTATTATACATTCTACTTTTTTTTTTTAAACGTCATTATTGGAGTATAATTGCTTGACAATGGTGTGTTAGTTTCTGCTGTATAACAAAGTGAATCAGCTATACATATACATATATCCCCATATCTCTTCCCTCTTGCATCTCCCTCCATCCCACCCTCCCTATCCCACCCCTCTAGGTGGTCACAAAGCACTGAGCTGATCTCCCTGTGCTATGCAGCTGCTTCCCACTAGCTATCCGGTTTACGTTTGGTAGTGTATATATGTGCATGCCACTCTCTCATATTCATGGTATATGTAGGAGATAGAATCAAGTCAACCCCTTCAGTAGAGTGCCACTTTTTTTTTCCAAACAGTTTTCATTCTTATGAAAAGATCTTTAGCTCACTTCATTCCAAAAGAGGGAATTTTAAGATATTACAATATCTTATATCAAAATACTTTTGATTCTATCTCCTACATATACCCTGAATATGAAAGAGACAGAAAAGGTTGAAAATGACTCTCTCTTGGTAGAAGAGCATTATAATCTCTGCTGTAATAGATCTTGACTTTGTTGTTTATAACCTTTAATGCCCACAACAAAATGGTAGAATAGAGAAACTTTTGAACAAATATTAAGAATCCAAATTAATTGTCTAGCTTCTCTTCTGCAGTTGTTTTAATTTCAACATTAAAAAACACTACTTTTTCCTGTTGATTAAAAATTTGTTCCTTGGCTCCAACTAAAATTAAGAGGCAATGTACAGTTTTCACTGTCTGCGTGTTAATGACTCCAGCACAGTGGGCTTGTTCCCTTGAAGGATGATAATAGGTTGTCACTTTGTAAGGGGCAGAGAACCCGTTGGTTTGGGTTTTTACTCCTAGTCATTGGTTTCTTGGTTATTTTAATTTCCTTGTTTATGTTTATTTTAGTTAACATTGAACTTTTCATTTCATGCCTTGTTTTGTTGCTGTTTATACAATCTTCAGGCAATGATTCCTTGGGTAACAATTGTTAATCAGGGAGAAATGATAGCTTGAGGGTACTGAGTTACAGGGTGCTAGGATAAAACTTGTTCTATTGAAGCCTCATTAGAAAAGCTTTCATACTCCTGCCTTCAGTGAGATCTGCGTGATGCTCTGCCAACTGCCCTAGTCTCTTTTTGTCTTTTTATTTTGTTTTCTTCAAATTCTAATTGTATCCCGTGTAATCTAAACCAATAACACTACTAGGTCTTAAGATAATTCAATTATAATTTGTCTCTCTCTTTTTTTTTTTTTTCGGTACGCAGGCCTCCCACTGTTGTGGCCTCTCTCATTGCGGAGCACAGGCTCCGGATGCACAGGCTCAGCGGCCATGGCTCATAGGCCCAGCTGCTCCGTGGCACGTGGGATCTTCCTGGACCGGGGCATGAACCCATGTCCCCTGCATTGGCAGGCGGACTCTCAACCACTGTGCCACCAGGGAAGCCCTGTCTCTTTTTTTTTTAAAGAATTTTTCCCCCTTTTCTAAATTAATTAATTAATTAATTTTTAATTTTGGCTGCGTTGGGTCTTCGTTGCTGCATGTGGGCTTTCTTTAGTTGCGGCGAGCGGGGGCTAATTTTTGTTGCTGTGCGTGGGCTTCTCTTGTTGCGGAGTATGGGCTCTAGGCGCACGGGCTCCAGTAGTTGTGGCACTCGGGCTCAGTAGTTGTGGTGCACGGGCTTAGTTGCTCCATGGCATGTGGTACCTTCCTGGACCAGGGATCGAACCCATGTCCCCTGCATTAGCAGGCGGATTCTTAACCACCGCACCACCAGGGAAGTCCCTGTAATTTGTCTTAAGTGAGTTTTTCACAGTGTAGATTTTTCAGGAAAATAAAAGGTAGGATTCATAGCTAACAGATAAATGGAAGCAACTAAAGAACAAAGGGGTGTGTTGGTTTAAAAAGAAACTTCTGAAAGGGTCTGGCTCACTATAACTTTAGAGATGAGAGTTCTACAGCTCAGATTTGGAAAGCTTTACATAATAGAATTCAGGATATATGACGTGGATGTCTGTTCTTCTCCCTCTCCCTCTTCTTCTCTCCAGCTCCTTTTCTGTCTGCCTCTCTCATCTGTCCGTCCATCCATCCATCCATCCATCCGTCCATCCATCTATCCATCCATCCACCCATCCATCATCTACATAATGTTTTTCTTGTTTTAACTAGAGAGATAGAATGGTTCATGTTCCAGAACTGAGAACATGTTCCATGATGTTTCATCTCATGATGAAAAGTACTGATTATGATTTGTAATACATCATTTGTAGACCACAGTCTGTGCATACATCCTACAGCCTTCAATGACAATGCCATTCAAATGCTTCTCAAATTTAAAAGTACTCAGATGGTAGACTTTTACTTTAATCTGATATGGGGCAGGAAAGTATTGGAAAAGTGGAAACCTCAGTGCTTCAGTGAACTCCACCTTCGTTTGTAGGTAGTGAGCTGCTTAAACCAGAGATTTTGTGAAAATTGTCTTGCTGTCATTTTGTTTTCCCGCATGATGACTCAGGGATTTTTGTCCTGAGGCTCTCAATGGATCTGTTATAATTTAGCTGGCAATGACACATCCCAGAGGCTCTTTCCATCTTGGCCTCAGGCCAGCAGACTACGCACCATGCTGTCCTATGATTCACATGACAGAACTGCTCTAGTCACCTCCCACCGCCCAGGCCTGCAAGGGCACCATAATGAGGCAGTGGGAGGGATATGGTTAGAAAAGTTGTTGAAAAGAAGCTTCTGTTGTAACTTTCCTACTTCAGCAGGAAGCTAAAACCAGAGTAAGGTATTGTCAAGTAACAGACCTTACATTTGTGAGAGATTAATTGGAAAGTCCCTGGCCTTGTATTTAGGGTGAAAAATGGTATTTTAGGGAGCTGCAATTATTTCAGGTGGGGGAAAGGCCACAAATCATGGAATCCTAGAAAGAGGTAATTTATTTACTGCTAAACAACTCAGCTGGGCTATTTTGAAATACTGGTCAAGGGAAGTGTTGAAAGAGTGGGTGTTTTGGCATTGCCATACCCTTGGAATTGAAGCATTGAGTTACCGAGGAGCCAAATGATGTGCTTTCATTTTCCAAAACATCAGTTATTTTATAATAAAATTGTGCTGAAATCAAAAGTGGCTTGTGTTCTCTTACGTGAGTGTGATCACGTGTATATTATACATTCGAGGGGCATTTACAGAACATTTTCTGGGTGTGGAGTTCCATCGCCGCCTCCTCTGCAGAGACAGAGGTCTGACCAGATGTGCAAAAGAGATGAAAGGAACTACCTGGCCGAATTTCCATGTTCCTTTCACTCTGCCTGGGGAAAGAATCAGTATATGAAATGGTATTTGAATAACTTAAAGCAAAGCGTTCACAAGAGCAGAATAACTCAGAACAGACTTTGAAGCCAAGAGGCATATGAATCACTTTCTGCCTCCTCTGGGTCCCACACCAGCTATTCTGAGCCTCTGTCAGAGCACTTACTGTGTTGTGCTGTTTGTCTCTCTCTCCCTCTCTCCCTCTAGTCTGCGAGCTCCTTGCAGAGAGAGATTTTATCATATTTATCTTTGCATCCCTGGACCCTAGCACAGTTGACTGGGTACCACAAGTGTCTAGTAAATGTCTGGTGAATGAAGAAGAGGGACTGCTGTTATTATTTTGGGGGAGGAGAAGGCAATAGAATGATGGTTTGGGGGGCATAAACTACAAAGGGAAATATTTGGGGTTTTTTTAATTGTAGAGACGAAATGTACTTTCCTTCTCATAATTCTAGCCAAGGGAAGCAGTTCAGTTTGGCAGAATTCAGTAAAATATATATTGAATGTATGTTATGTGGTGATCGTGTATACAAACATGAAATGTTATCTACCCTCAAGGGTCTTAGAGTCTAGAATGGCAGTGACAGTGAGACACAGATCATTGCAGTATAACTTGGCATGTATGCATTTGGGGGCATTCAGAAGGCATGGTGGGCGGGGAGAGGAGAGGGACCTTGGTCAAGGTTGGCAGTGGGGACCGGGCTGGGGATAGTGGGAGAATCAGGAAACTCTTCCAGGAGGAGTTGACGTTTCAGCTGAGTCTTGAAGCAGAAATAGTCAAGTAAAGAAGGAAGGAAGAAGATACAGGGAAGTGGAAGGGGAAAAGAACAAGAACACAGAGGCAGGAAACAGCACAGAGTGTGTGGGGGGACGACAGGTGGTTCAGTATAACAAATGAGTGAAATATGCTGTATGGAGGGACAGCAGGCAGTGTTGATGACAAGGAGGCATATAACAATGTAGCTGAAATGGTGTAGGTAGAACTCTGAAAGAGAGTAGTGGTGGGAAACCTGCAAAGAGAGGATAGAGCTGAGCAATCTTTGCCAGGTACTCTGGCGGGACGTGACCACTGATTGAGCATGGGTGACCAGGGAGTGGTAGAGGCTCAGGATTTTGGCTGGGGTAGCTGAGTGGATGGTGGTACCAGTAACTGAGAGGGAGAAGATACAAGAAGGAATGTATTTGGGAGTGAAGAAAGAAAAAATATTGAGTTCATACACGGACATGTTGTATTTGAGATGTTTGTGGATCTTCCAAGTGGAGATATCTGGCAGGCTTTCAAATGCATAAATTTGAAGCACAAGAGAATCAGGGTATGAGAGAGGATCACACTTTATATACAACTTTAATCTTGCTCTTTTCATTTAACATTATAGCAGAATTTTCTCTTGTAATTAAAATACCTTGTAAAAACCTATTTTTAGCTGCATGGTACATCATGAGGTTTCTCATATTTTATTTAGCTATTCCGTCACTACTGGACATCTAAATTGTTTCCAAATTTTTATAATTATGATTAACATTGCTACTAATGCCTTTGCATATTTCATGTTACTTCCTGAATTACTATGTCAAAATATACAACACCATTATAGTTTATGGTACTTTATTATCAAACTCCTTTCCAAAGACTTATGTTAGTTTGAATCTGATAAGTAATATATGAATTGCATATTTCATCATATAAACACCATTACCAAGCATTTTATTTTAAAAAACTTAATTCTGCTAATTTGTAAGCAACACAAGCAAAAACCTTGAGATTTTAATTTTCATCTCTTTGATAAATACTGAGGTTGAATATTTTCCACATTTTGATATACTTTTATTTCCAATTTTATACTGCTTATTAATTTAAATGCTCATGTTTTTCTTATGGATTTATACTTCTATTTTTAAAATATATTTTGCTAAGTGGTTGCTGAGTGTTCAACACTATGTTAAACACTATAGAAAGGGCAAAAGGAATGATAATGAATTACTCTCAACCTTTGGAATTTGCATTTTATAATCATATAACTTGCAGTGTGGAAAAGGCATTAAAATGTACTTTATTCAACCCCAAGTTGAGGAAGCAAAAATTAAACCTATAAAACAATTAGTGAAAAAAATGGAAGATAGTATATGATTTTATGGTGCAACATAGCCTTTATTGTCAGAATTCAGAGAAGCAGAAAACTGTGTGACTTGGAGCCACAGGGCAAATTGTCATTAAAAGGTAGAACTTGCTGTACTTTGAAGAACAGAAAAATTCAGAAAGGTGGAGAATAGAAGAACACTAAGAATGTGTACGTAGGGATAGGAGATGGAAATCCACATGGCTAAGGTGTTGGAGGGATTAGACCATTCAGACGAGGGCGGATGGTTTGTGTTGGGGAACAGAGTATGAGACAAGGTCAGATTAAAGATGTAAATCACACATTACCTGGGTCCTCTGACTGAAACACCTCTGGGTCCATGCAGAGGTCACTGAAGGGGCCTGCCCTCCAGAGCAGGAGCTGTGACCTGGTAATACAGTGCTATCCTTGTGTTGTAAGTTGATTGCACTGACTCTAGCAAGAACCAAGTTGTTGAGCTTTGTTGGGCACACTGAAAGGGGTGGGTGGGTTGGCCTATGGAGGAAATTTAAAGAGAACCACTGCACAGGGCAGATTCATCAGCTGGACAGATCACTGGACACAGTGCAGAGGCCTCAGTCTAACTCCTGCCTTGTCCCAGGAGGTAGCTCTGTGATCTTAGGCAGATTATGTACATACTTATACCTCAATTTCCCCATTATACTGTGAACTCTTTCTAGATTCTACAGCTTCTAGCAGGCGCTCAGATAACAGACAACCTCCACAGGGTACCCTAGAAAAAAGGAGATATAAATAGCAGGAAACCACTATGGTAATGTTTAGACCTGGACCAAGAAGGCGCCCTTTCTCTTAATTCACAACTTTAGAAAGTAGCACTCTACGTTCTTCCTTTGTCTTTATCACAGATTTAGCAGAGGGACACTGGGGCAAATGTCTAAGTTACCCACCTTTTGTGTGGGGAGGGCAAATTAGTGGGCACTTAGGAGCTATGGCAACAACTCAAACTTTCGTGAAAAGTCTGATTTTTATCCCCTCATATGCTTCTTTTCTTTTAATGTTTGTAGTATTTAGTTCTTGCATTGCTGCCTCCTAATTTCTTGCCTGCACGTATTTTGGTGGATGATTCTTGGTAAATTGAGCTTGTTTTTATTGCAGTTCACTGTGACTGTCTTTTATAGTGATCAGACTTTTTTCTTTTTTATATGTGCCATATCTACCATTTTTCTTTCTAGATTAGAATCTAGTCAAGGAAAGAGAATGCCTATCCTGTTTTTACTTTCATGTCTATTTTATGCAGCCCTAGACAAATCTATCTTGATGAGGTGGAGAAGACATTAAATCGGAGAAAAATATATTATGCCTTGATCATTCATAGGCAACTGCACCCTAATAATCCTTTCTCCCTGAATCTAGAAATTTTGGTGGATATCTGAGAGATTAGTACACTACCTGGAACATATGAGATGCTCAATAAATATATATTTTAAATTAATGCATTTGAGTGGCTTTATAATTCAGCAATCACAACATATACATTATCAAGCAGGAGAAAAAATTAATTCCAAAGGAGGTAAAGAATAAAAAAAATTCCTCTGAAATGTATAAAATACATTTAATAGCCTCTCTAATATTTGCAGATAGTTAGAACACTTTTCCACTCATATTTAGAGTGCACTGACACATTTGATGTTCAAATGAATAGAATTAACTGACATTTGCAGGGAACTTTATATTTTCCAGAAAACTTTCTCAGACGTTATCTAATTCAGCCCCATAATAACCCCATGAGGTGGGTTGTAGAAATATTGTTATCTTTACAGAAAAGCAAGTAAGTGGTAGAAGAAAAAAGATAAGGGATTTTCCTAACACCATCCAGCTTGTGTATACGACTCAGTGATGCAAGTGGAACCAATTTCTTCTGATGCCCAGTTCAGGAGGCTGACCGGTGAGGTGTACGGTGAGGCATTTCCACTCTGTAAATCCTCAGTCTCTAGGAAACATCCTGTTTTAACTCCCTTTCCTTGCATCTAAGTAGCAAAATTTATCCCCATGCTCCAGCTCAGATTCCGTCTCTGAATGTGCCAGCACCCTCTACCTGACTTAGATGCTCTCTTCATTTTTATTTCTAAAGTGTTTTCTCTGCAGGACCTGCCTCTTCCTTCTCCCTAATTAACTTTTATGTGGAAACTCCTCTAGTAATGAAATTGCCTGTGCGAGTCTTCCCCCACCTGGTTGGCTTTTTAGTGCACCTGGAGGGAGAAAGCATTTCCGCTGTCTAACCGCATGATCTTTGCTGAGGCAAGAATTTGTAGGAACGAAGATAACTGCCTTCCTGAGAGGAGACCTTTTTTATCAAACATTCTTTTGTTTAGGCTCAGCTTGGATGCTTGCAAGGGTTACCACTTGTTGATAATTAAAATGCATTGGTTCATTTGTATCATTTTTTTTTTAGATTCCACATATAAGCGATATTTACAAAACAGGAATAGACCCACAGACATAGAAAACAAATTTAGGATTACCAAAGGGGAAAGCAGGGGGGAAGGATAAATTATAACTTTAGGATTAACAAATACAGACTACTATATATAAAATAGATAAATAACAAGGACCTAATTACAGCACAAGGAGCTATATTCAGTATCTTGTAATAACCTATAATGGAAAAAATCTGAAAAAAAAATATATATCTCCATATCTCTATCTATCTATCTATCTATTTATCTATCTATCTGAGTCACTGTGCTGTACAACTGAAACTAACACAACATTGTAACTCGACTACATTCCAATAAAAAAATGCATTGGTCCATGATTTTGGCAGCAAAGCAAGATGTCAGGGTAGACAAAAACATGGACTTTGAAGTCAGACAAATCAGGTTTGAATCCTGGTTCTGCTACTATTTACTGAGCAATTTACTTCTTGGAGCTGATTTCCTCTTTTGTGCAATGGGGATAATAACAGTATCTATCTCAAGGGTTGTTGGGAGGATTAAAGATAAATGATAGATGTTTTTCTTCTGATGAGACGAGATAACAGAAAAGTACCGTCTTCTTCATAGACTGCAGATCAGATTTTCATGTCCCCTCCAGCTCCACCCTTCTCCCTGCCCTACCCTAGCAGGCTTTTTTTTTTTTTTTTTTTTTTTTTTTTTTTTTTTTTTTATTTTTTTTTTTTATTTTTGCGGTATGCGGGCCTCTCACTGTTGTGGCCTCTCCCGTTGCGGAGCACAGGCTCCGGACGCGCAGGCCCAGCGGCCATGGCTCACGGGCCCAGCCGCTCCGCGGCATATGGGATCCTCCCAGACCGGGGCACGAACCCGTATCCCCTGCATCGGCAGGCGGACTCTCAACCACTGCGCCACCAGGGAGGCCCCCTAGCAGGCTTTTTGCCCTGGGAGGTGTACACTACACTGAGGTGTAGGCAGCAGCTTTGTTGCATTTACCTGATGGGGAGTCCCAACAGGACATCAGAGGGATGGAGGAGAGTGAAATGAAGTTCATTCCCTCATCTCTTTCCCTTCAGGGTCACCTGAGGCTAGCTGCATCCCAGATAATAACCTCTCTTCTCAAGGCAGCCCACTCTATGACTGTCTCCTCCTAGGGACTGTTGACCCATCCCTCTCCTTGTCCCTTTAGGCTGGGGTGGTAATAACTCCATTATTGGAGTTATTGGTGGTAATAACTCCATTATTGGAGTTGGAATTATTCTACTCATTTAAACTCCAGCTACTTCACCATCCTTTGTGGATTCCTCTATTCTACGCACATCTTTTAAGATAGTCTCTTTACTAAACCCTCCTTAAATGATCCTAATATGAGTGTGCTATCTGTTACTCATGGGAACCGAACGGATACATTATTTATTACTGCTTAACTGAAAGTATATTTGCCCAAGATTCTTTTATTTAAAAGAGTTTGGAACTTTTAGGGGAAAAATGTGTGGTTGCTTGTCATTTGATATTAAGAGGAGAAAAATGTAGTAATGATGGATGATGATGATGATGATGATGGTGATAGTCAAGCATTGTCTATGTGACAAGTGTACTCCTCAACACTACTTTATACACATTAGTTCATTTAAACTCAAACACACATGAGTATTATTTTTGACCACATATAAGTAACACTTTATTTGGAGATTAACCTCTCATCAGAAGAAATCAACCATGAGAGGCCTCATAACAAAGGCCTTCTGACTCATCTTCCTGATACCCTCCCATGGTCCAATGTCCATACAACATCCAGAATGATCTGGATTACTCGAATCCAGATTATAATTCTCTAGATTATTCGGGCCACTTAAAGTTTAAGTCAGATCATATCCTTCCCCTCCTCAAAATCCTCCCATAGTTTCTCATCACATTTATTTTTAAATTTTTATTTATTTATTTTTAAATTAAAAAAATTATTTGTTTTATTTATTTTTGGCTGCGTTGGGTCTTCATTGCTGTGCGTGGGTTTTCTCTAGTTGCAGTGCGTGGTCTTCTCACTGTCGTGGCTTCTCTTGTTGTGGAGCATGGGCTCTAGTAGTTGTGGCATGCAGGCTCAGCCCCTGTGGCCCATAGGCTCAGCAGCTGTGGCTTGTACGCTCTAGAGCACAGGCTCAGTAGTTGCAGCAGGCAGGCTCAGTAGTTGTGGCTTGCGGGCTCTAGAGTGCAGACTCAGTAGTTGTGGCACACGGGCTTAGCTGCTCCACAGCATGTGGGATCTTCCCGGACCAGAGCTCAACCTGTGTCCACTGCGTTGGCAGGCAGATTTTTTTTTTTAACATCTTTATTGGAGTATAATTGCTTTACAATGGTATGTTAGTTTCTGATTTATAACAAAGTGCTTCAGCTATACATATACATATATCCCCATATCTCTTCCCTCTTGCATCTCCCTCCATCCCACCCTCCCTATCCCACCCCTCTAGGTGGTCACAAAGCACCGAGCTGATCTCCCTGTGCTATGTGGTTCCTTCCCACTAGCTATTGTTTTTACATTTGGTAGTGTATATATGTCCATGCCACTCTCTCACTTTGTCCCAGCTTACCTTTCCCCCTCCCCGTGTCATCAAGTCCATTCTCTAGTAGGTCTGTGTCTTTATTCCCATCCTGCCCCTAGGTTCTTCATGACCATATATATATATATATATATATATATATATATATATATATATATATATATATTTTTAGATTCTGTATATATGTGTTAGCATATGGTATTTGTCTTTCTCTTTCTGACTTACTTCACTCTGTATGACAGACTCTAGCTCCATCCACATCACTACAAATAGCTGAATTTCGTTTCTCTTTATGGCTGAGTAATATTCCATTATATATATGTGCCACATCTTCTTTATCCATTCATCTGTCGATGGACACTTAGGTTGCTTCCATGTCCTGGCTACTATAAATGGAACTGCAATGAAAATTGTGGTACATGAATCTTTTTGAATTATGGTTTTCTCAGGGTATATGCCCAGTAGTGGGATTGCTGGGTTATATGGTACTTCTATTTTTAGTTTTTTAAGGAACCTCCATACTGTTCTCCATAGTGGCTGTATCAATTTACATTTCCACCAAGAGTGCAAGAGGATTCCATTGTCTCCACACCCTCACCAGCATTTATTGTTTGTAGATTTTTTGATGATGGCCATTCTGACTGGTATGACATGATATCTCCTTGTAGTTTTGATTTGCATTTCTCTAATAATTAATGATGTTGAGCATTCTTTCATATGCGTGTTGGCAATCTGTATAGCTTCTTTGGAGAAATGTCTATTTAGGTCTTCTGCCCATTTTTGGATTGGGTTATTTGTTTTTTTGATACTGAGCTGCATGAGCTGCTTGTAAAATTTGGAGATTAACCCTTTGTCATTTGCTTCACTTGCAAATATTTTCTCCCATTCTGAGGGTTGTCTTTTCATCTTATTTGTGTTTTCCTTTGCAGTGCAAAAGCTTTTAAGTTTCATTAGGTCTGATTTGTTTATTTTTGTTTTTATTTCCATTTCTTTAGGAGGTGGGTCAAAAAGGATCTTGCTGTGATTTATGTAATAAAGTGTTCTGCCTGTGTTTTCCTCTAAGAGTTTTATAGTGTCGGGCCTTACATTTAGGTCTTTAATTCATTTTGAGTTTATTTCTGTGTATGGTGTTAGGAAGTGGAGTGTTCTAATTTCATTCCTTTACAAGTAGCTGTCCAGTTTTCCCAGCACCATATATTGAAGAGGCTGTCTTTTCTCCATTGTATATTCTTGCCTCTGTTATCAAAAATAAGGTGACCATATGTGTGTGGGTTTATCTCTGGGCTTTCTATCCTGTTCCATTGAGCTATATTTCTGTTTTTGTGCCAGTAACATACTGTGTTGATTACTGTTGCTTGGTATTCTAGTCTGAATTCAGGGAGCCTCATTCCTCCAGCTCCGTTTTTCTTTCTCAAGACTGCTTTGGCTATTCAGGGTCTTTTCTGAAATTTTTTGTTCTAGTTCTGTGAAAAATGCCACTGGTAGTTTGATAGGGATTGCATTAAACCTGTAGATTGCTTTGGGTAGTATAGTCATTTTTCACAATGTTGATTCTTCCAATCCAAGAACATGGTATATCTCTGCATCTATTTGTATCATTTTTAATTTCTTTCATCAGTGTCTTATAGTTTTCTGAATACAGGTATTTTGTCTCCTTAGGTAGGTTTATTCCTAGGTATTTTATTCTTTATGTTGCAATGGTAAATAGGAGTGTTTCCTTAAGTTAACTCTCAGATTTTTCATCATTAGTGTATAGGAATGCAAAAGATTTCTGTGCATTAATTTTGTATCCTGCTACTTTACCAAATTCATTGGTTACCTCTTGTAGTTTTCTGGTAGCATCTTTAGGGTTCTCTATATATAGTATCATGTCACCTGCAAACAGTGACAGCTTTACTTCTTCTTTTCTGATTTGGATTCCTTTTATTTCTTTTTCTTCTCTGATTGCTGTGGTAAAACTTCCAAAACAATGTTGAATAATAGTGATCAGAGTGGGCAACCTTGTCTTTTCCTGATCTTAGTGGAAATGGTTTCAGTTTTTCACCATTCAGGATGATGTTGGCTGTGGGTTTGTCATATATGGCCTTTATTATGTTGAGGTAAGTTCCCTCCATTCCTACTTTCTGGAGGGTTTTTTTTTTATTTTTTATTTATTTTATTTTATTTTTTTGCGGTATGCGGGCCTCTCACTGTTGTGGCCTCTCCCGTTGCGGAGCACAGGCTCCGGACGCGCAGGCTCAACAGCCATGGCTCACGGGCCCAGCCGCTCCGCGGCACGTGGTATTCTCCCAGACCGGGGCACGAACCCGTGTCCCCTGCATCGGCAGGCGGACTCTCAACCACTGCGCCACCAGGGAAGCCCTGGAGGGTTTTTTATCATAAATGGTTGTTGAATTTTGTCGAAAGCTTTTTCTGCATCTATTGAGATGGTCATATGCTTTTTTTCCTTCCGTTTGTTAATGTGGTGTATCACATTGATTGATTTGCGTATATTGAAGAATCCTTGCATTCCTGGGATAAACCCCACTTGATCATGGTGTATGATCCTTTTAATGTTCTGTTGGATTCTGTTTGCTAGTATTTTGTTGAGGGTTTTTGCATCTATGTTCATCAGTGATATTGGCCTGTAGTTTTCTTTCTTTGTGACACCTTTGTCTGCTTTTGGTATCAGGTTGAAGGTGGCCTCATAGAATGAGTTTGGGAGTGTTCCTCCCTCTGCTCTATTTTGGAAGAGTCTGAGAAGGATAGGTGTTACCTCTTCTCTAAATGTTTGGTAGAATTTGCCTGTGAAGCCATGTGGTCCTGGGCTTTTGTTTGTTTGAAGATTTTCAATCACAGTTTCAATTTCAGTGCTTGTGATTAGTCTGTTTATATTTTCTATTTCTTCCTGGTTCAGCCTCATAAGGTTGTGCTTTTCTAAGAATGTGTCCGTTTCTTCCAAGTTGTCCATCTTATTGGCATATAGTTGTTTTTAGTAATCTCTCATGATCCTTTTATTTCTGCAGTGTCAGTTGTTACTTCTCCTTTTTCATTTCTCATTCTATTGATTTGAGTCTTCTCCCTTTTATTCTTGATGAGTCTGGCTAATGGTTTATCAATTTTGTTTATCTTCTCAAAGAACCAACTCTTAGGTTTATTGATCTTTTCTATTGTTTCCTTTATTTCTTTTTCATTTATTTCTGATTGATCTTTATGATTTCTTTCCTTCTGCTAACTTTGGGGATTTTTTGTTCTTCTTTCTCTAATTGCTTTAGGTGTAAGGTTAGGTTATTTATTTGAGATGTTTCTTGTTTCTTGAAGTAGGATTGTATTGCTATAAACTTCCCTCTTAGAACTGCTTTTGCTACATCCCATAGGTTTTGGGTTGTCGTGTTTTCATTGTCATTTGTTTCTAGGTATTTTTTCATTTCCTCTTTGATTTCTTCAGTGATCTCTTGGTTATTAAGTAATGTATTGTTTAGCCTCTATGTGTTTTATTTTTTATAGATTTTTTCCTGTAATTGATATCTAGTCTCATAGCATTGTATTCAGAAAAGATACTTGATGCGATTTCAATTTTCTTTAATTTACCAAGGCTTGATTTGTGACCCAAGATATGATCTATCTTGGAGAATGTTCCATGAGTGCTTGAGAAGAATGTGTATTCTGTTGTTTTTGGATGGAATTTCCTGTAAATTTCAATTAAGTCCATCTTGTTTAATGTATCATTTAAAGCCTTTGTTTCCTTATTTATTTTTGTTTTGGATGATATGTCCATTGGTGCAAGTGGGGTGTTAAAGTCCCCTACTATGATTGTGTTACTGTCGAATTCCCCTTTTATGGCTGTTACTATTTGCCTTATGCATTGAGGTGCTCCTATGTTGGGTGCATAATTATTTACAATTGTTATATCTTCTTCTTGGCTTGGTCCTTCTTTGTCTCTTGTAATAATCTTTATTTTAAAGTCTATTTTTCTGATATGAGAATTGCTACTCCAGCTTTCTTTTGATTTCCATTTTTATGGAATATCTTTTTCCATCCCCTCACTTTCAGTCTGTATGTGTCCCTAGGTCTGAAGTGGGTCCCTTGTAGACAGCATATATATGGGTCTTGATTTTGTATCCATTCAGCCAGTCTATGTCTTTTGGCTGGAGCATTTAATCCATTTACTATTAAGGTAATTATCAATATGTATGTTCCTATTACCATTTTCTTAATTGTTTTGGGTTTGTTATTGTAGGTCTTTTCCTTCTCTTGTGTTTCCTGGCTAGAGAATTTCCTTTAGCATTTGTTGTAAAGCTGGTTTGGTGGTGCTGAATTCTCTTAGCTTTTGCTTGTCTGTAAAGGTTTTAATTTCCCCATCGAATCTGAATGAGATCCTTTCTGGATAGAGTAATCTTGGTTGTAGTTTCTTCCCTTTCATCACTTTAAATATGTCCTGCCACTCCCTTCTGGCTTGCAGAGTTTCTGCTGAAAGATCAGCTGTTATCCTTATGGGGATTCCCTTGTATGTTATTTGTCATTCTTCTCTTGCTGCTTTTAATATTT
The DNA here is from genome assembly GCF_964165515.1 of Mesoplodon bidens. NCBI lineage: Eukaryota > Metazoa > Chordata > Mammalia > Artiodactyla > Ziphiidae > Mesoplodon > Mesoplodon bidens. The sequence goes on along the minus strand of NC_138160.1, from coordinate 48,427,603 downwards.
TTTCTTTGTATTAAATTTTTGACAGTTTGATTAATATGTGTCTTGGCATGTTTCTCCTTCGATTTATCCTGTATGGTACTCTCTGCACTTCCTGGGCTTGATTGACTATTTCCTTTCCCATATTAGGGAAGATTTCAACTATAATCTCTTCAAATATTTTCTCAGTCCCTTTCTTTTTCTCTTCTTCTTCTGGGACCCCTATAATTTGAATGTTGGTGCATTTAATGTTGTCCCAGAGGTCTCTGAGACTGCCCTCAATTCTTTTTATTCTTTTTTCTTTATTCTGCTCTGCAATAGTTATTTCCACTATTTTATCTTCCAGGTCACTTATCCATTCTTCTGCCTCAGTTATTCTGGTATTGATTCCTTCTAGAGGATTTTTAATTCCATTTATTGTGTTGTTCATCATTGTTTGTTTACTCTTTAGTTCTTCTAGGTCCTTGTTAAACGTTTCTATTTCATTCTATTTCCAAGATTTTGGATCATCTTTACTCTCATTTCTCTGAATTCTTTTTCAGGTAGACTGCCTATTTCCTCTTCATTTGTTTGGTCTGGTAGGCATTCTTTACCTTGCTCCTTCATCTGCTGTGTGTTTCTCTGTCTTCTCATTTTGCTTAACTTACTGTGTTTGGGGCCTCCTTTTGCAGGCTGCAGGTTCGTAGTTCCCGTTGTTTTTGGTGTCTGCCCCCAGTGGCTAAAGTTTGTTCAGTGGGTTGTGTAGGCTTCCTGGTGGTGGGCACTAGAGCCTGTGTTTTGGTGGATGAGGCTGGATCTTGTCTTTCTCGTGGGCAGGTCCGCGTCTGGTGGTGTGTTTTGGGGTGTCTGTGACCTTATTATGATTTTAGCAGCCTCTCTGCTAATGGGTGGGGTTGTGTTCCTGTCTTGCTAGTTGTTTGGAATAGGGTGTCCAGCAGTGTAGCTTGCTGGTCTTTGAGTGGAGTTGGGTCTTAGCATTGACATGGAGATCTCTGGGAGATTTTTGCCGTTTGATATTATGTGGAGCTGGGGAATCTCTGGTGGACCAATGTCCTGAACTTGGCTCTCCCACCTCAGAGGCACAGGCCTGATACCCAGCCAGAGCACCAAGACCTTGTCATCCACATGGCTCAGAATAAAAGGGGGAAAAAAAGAAAGAAAGAAAGAAAAAAATAATAAATAAAATAGCATAAAGTTATTAAAATAAAAAATGAAAATATTAAAAAATTTAAAAAATATTAAAAAGTAATAAAGAAAAAGAAAGAAGAGAGCAACCAAACCTAAAAAACAAATCCACCAATGATAACAAGCGTTAAAGCTATAATTTAAAAAAAAAAAAAGGACAGACAGAACCCTAGGACAAATGGTAAAAGCAAGGCTATACAGACAAAATCACACACAGAAGCATACACATACACACTCACAAAAAGAGAAAAAGGAAACAAATATATATATGGTTGCTCCCTAAGTCCACCACCTCAATTTGGGATGACTCGTTGTCTATTCAGGTATTCCACAGATGCAGGGTACATAAAGTTGATTGCAGAGATTTAATCCGCTGCTCCTGAGGCTGCTGGGAGAGATTTCCCTTTCTCTTCTTTGTTCGCACAGCTCCCGGGGTTCAGCTTTGGATTTGGACCCGCGTCTGCATGTAGGTCACCTGAGAGCGTCTGTTCCCGTTCAGACAGGACGGGGTTAAAGGAGCAGCTGATTTGGGGGCTCTGGCTCATGCAGGCCGGGGGGAGGGAGGGGCTCGGATGCGGGGCGAGCCTGCGGCGGCAGAGGCCGGCGTGACGTTGCACGAGCCTGAGGCGCATCGTGCGTTCTCCCGGGGAAGTTGTCCCTGCATCACGGGACCCCGGCAGTGGCGGGCTGCACATGCTCCCGGGAGGTGAGGTGTAGAGAGTGACCTGTTCTTGCACACAGGCTTCTTGGTGGCGGCAGCAGCAGCCTTAGCGTCTCATGCCCATCTCTGGGGTCCGGGCTGGTAGCCGTGGCTCGCGCCCGTCTCTGGAGCTCCTTTAAGCGGCGCTGTGAATCCCCTCTCCTCGTGCACCAGGAAACAAAGAGGCAAGAAAAAGTTTCTCGTCTCCTCAGCAGCTCCAGACCTTTTCCCGGACTCCCTCCCGGCTAGCCATGGTGCATTAGCCCCTTCAGGTTGTGTTCATGCCGCCAACCCCAGTCCTCTCCCTGCGTTCCGGCCGAAGCCCAAGTCTCAGCTCCCAGCCCCCGCCTGCCCCAGCGGGTGAGCAGACAAGCCTCTCGTGCTGGTGAGTGCCGGTCGGCACCGATCCTCTGTGCGGGAATCTCTCTGCTTTGCCCTCCGCACCCCTGTTGCTGTGCTCTCCTCCGTGGCTCCGAAGATTTCCCCCTCCGCCACCCGCAGTCTCCGCCCGCGAAGGGGCTTCTAGTGTGTGGAAGCCTTTCCTCCCTCACAGCTCCCTCCCCCTGGTGCAGGTCCCGTCCCTATTCTTTTGTCTCTGTTTTTTCCTTTTTCTTTTGCCCTACCCAGGTACGTGGGGAGTTTCTTGTCTTTTGGGAGGTCTGAGGTCTCCTGCCAGCGTTTAGTAGGTGTTCTGTAGGAGTTGTTCCACGTGTAGCTGTATTTCTGATGTATTTGTGGGGAGGAAGGTGATCTCCATGTCTTACTCTTCTGCCATCTTGAAGCTCCTCCACATATGAGTATTATTATTATCTCCCTTTTTCAGATCTGGAAAAAGCTCAGAGAGGTTAAGTAACTTACCTAAAGCTACACAGAATGCCATTGGAGAGTTGAAATTCTAACCTGTCTATTTGGTTTCAAGATCCACACTCTTAGCAAGGCCTTGCTGCCTCCTAGGTAAACAGGCTGAGAAGGGCCATCACTTTAGCCATCAGTTTTCAGTTAAATCCCTTTGTCTATTCAGATTTCTACAGGTTCTAAATTCCTATAGGAAAGTACCTCTTAATGATGGTCTTTAAATATGTCAAGGCAAATTTGTTAAAAACCTGATTAATTCAGGAAATCTTACCAGGTCAAATCCATCATTTGTCTGATTTGACTGATTAGTTAATTTAAAACCACTGAGTCACTAGTCCACTGGGGCAACTATTCCATGGTTACCCTTAAGGGTACTCATTAAATACTGAATGAATAATTAAATATTTCAAATGAGTTTTTCTCTGATAGTGTGTAAGCTTCCCACAGCATTTAGCTGATTTTTTCCCCCTCCCTAGATATGAAATATTTGGTTCACAGTTTATATTATTTCTGTTCACTTCTTAAATTGATCTAGGTGAATAAGATAATTTCACATTTTCTGAGAACTTATGAAATGCTTGGCATTATAACTAATCAGTAAAGGTGACTAAATTCCTGGAGGTATAGTAGCTGAGAACTTAGTATTTGTGGGTCAACTCCTCCCTCCAATCCCCACCTGCTTAAACAAAATCCATGCATACTCAAAGAAATTATTTTTATTCTAAGAACTCACATTTGATTGTGTATTTTTCTCTAACCTCAGGCAGGCGTTTTCATCAACCCCGGAAACAGGCTTTCTTCCTCACTGCCATTTGGGTCCCAAAGTCATATCTAGGGATATTCTTAGCAACAGTAAATTCTATTTCTCTGGCTCCAGCTCCACTTTGCTGTTGTGGGATCTCTGGCCTCCTTAAAGCCATCTCCCTTTTATCTTCATAAATCTTGAGGGCTGACTCACATGTGTTCAGACAAATCTTTGAGCCTTGAGAGGGCGCTACTGCAGGTTGCTGGGTGAAGGTCCCTGTCCGCTCTCGTGGGGACCACTGGGTTCTCGTGCTGCTTTAGGCTGGCCTCCCCCAGGGGCCCACACAGACGCTGTGTTCCCCTGGAGTCCTCTCTCCTTTAGTTTTGTATGTTTTATAAAAGTCTGTATAGTTACTTTGTTTTGTTTATGTTTTTCAGTGTGTAACTCACACTACTTTGCACTTTGATATTTTTCAATCATTTGAGCAAAACAAACTTTTTCAGACCTTGCTCACTGTTACTCTTTTCCTTCAACCTTAGACACAAGTCTTCTGAGAAGCTTAGAACAAATCTAAGTGACAGAACTACATGCTGTTAGGACCAGTCTATACATACAATGTCAGAGTTCTTGTGGTTTTTTCAGGCCTGTCTGCCTCATCCTCTTATCCTCAGATCAGCTTCTTTCCCAAAAGGCACTTCAACCCAAATGTAAATATGCCCTATAAGTATGTAAATCATGTCCAGATACAGCTGAATATCAGAAATGAACACAACACATCTAACTATTCTATTTGCTCTTTCTTCGAAGCTCAAAACAGAATTTTCTTCCTAATGTCTGGCGAAGGTGAAGGTTAAGCAATGAGGCTATCATATTCATGTGGCAACTGCTGTAGAATAATTCTTTAATGGTTGCTGCTTGACTAGGTAAACAGTTTCTCTCAACCATTCCTTGCAACCTCTTTGAACCGAAGGGCTACGTTTACGCTAAGTTTACTGAAGAGCCACTGGAATGTCTTCCATGTACTGTAGATTATTGCTAATGAAACAAGAGACCATTATGCAGTGGTCAGAGGGCTTGCAGATGTAGGTAAGATTGCAGCAGTGAACAAAGCTAACTTAGCGATCCCTTAATGCAGCGGTTCCCAACATTTTTGATATCAGGCACGGGTTTCGTGGAAGACAATTTTTCAATGGAAGCGGGTGGGGGAATGGCTCAGGCGGTAATGCAAGCCATGGGGAGCAGCAGATGGCCCACCACTCACCTCTTGCTGTGCGGCCCGGTTCCTAGCAGGCTGTGGAATGGTACCACGGCCTAGGGGTTGGGGACCCCTGCCTTAGTGGAAAATTGAGGGGTCCGTAGCTGTACCAGCCAGATCAGCACATACACAAGTCAGTATGCATTTTCATTTCATACGTGTAACTTTAGGTTGTGGCTACCATACCTTTTTTTTTTTTTTTCAGCCACTAGAAATGTACATTTGAATGTTTAATGAGAAACAGATGGTGCCTGAAATCTCTAACTTACATTTAACAAAAACTGTTTTGGAAATGTTGCTCCTGTATACTTTTACTGCTTTAAACACAGCACCATTGTAACCTGTTTTGATGAATAATTGAAGAATTACTGTCCTACTCTAAGACAGCATTTCAAAGTGCATGTGTTAATCATATACTTGATTAAACATTTCCTTGCCTTTCTCTTCAGAGTGCCAATTGGCTTTTGAGTGGATAATTGTTGCAGTGAGAGCAGTGACATTGAAAACAACTATTGCCTGTTTGAATTACTTAAAGCACCACCATGAAGAGAAATACCTGTGATTTGCTTTCTCGGAGCAAAAGTGTAAGTACTTTTTGTTTTCATTTATTTTCTAAAACTGTGTACCCACAACTTTTTACTGTTTTCTTTTGGATTTTCATACTGTGCTTTCATATTGAGACTTGTGAGAAACCCTTGGTTAACTTTCAGTTCTCTGACTGTATGCAGCTTATTAACAAATGAAGACTTGTTTGTCTCCGTGGCCTGGTTGACATTTGATGGGAATTCTGTTTCAGCCAGTTTATATGCCTTACCGTTCATTTGTATATGCCTACTGGTATGATATTGGAAACCCTGATTTTTGGATGCAGGCAGAAAATATAAAAAGTTGAAACTGAGGAAATTTATGTCTTGAATATCAAACTTTCTGGGCAAGTTCAAAAGGATAAATTGAACTTACATTACTAGGTACTTCAGTCAATCACATTCTGCAAGTTCATGTACATGATGAATAATGTGAATACTTAATCAGTGGGTCATCACTTCCATGAGCTTTCTACCATGGCATGTGTCTTTAATCCTCTAATCTCCTCCTTTAAATTTTTTTTTTTTTTTTTTTTTTAGTGAAAGTCCTCAAGGCCCTGATGGAGATTGTCTTATTTCCACTCAGTGTTCTTAAGGTGCCAAAGTGGTGATCATTTCTAGATTTCTATTAGCTTATGAAAGAGAGCATAAGCAAATAGAGCAACTCAAAGAAAGCTACACAAGGCAGGGATGAAAGTAGACTGTTAATTTCCATCAGGCAAGCTCTAAGAACATGTCCCTTTGTTCATTTACCCAAGGGGAAAAAAGGCATCCAAACAGATGTAGTTATGACGTAGGAACATTCATTTGAAGGCATGAGAAAAACCACAAATGCAAACACATTTCTCTAGTACGGGAACACTTTGTGTTACAACCAGTGATTCTATGGTGATGGCCCAAGGCCATTTTTAATTCTTTCTATAGAATTAATTACCATCAAGCTTTTAAGGGTGAGCAATGCAGGAGTAATGGGGAGGGAAGTATAGTGCCCAGTAGGGTTTTTTAAAAAATGAGGATGTACCCAGAAGTGTGCCAGTTCTTGGACTGAGTACTGACTCTGTTTAATAACCAACCAAGGAAATTCAACAAATTCTGAGGGAATGTCCAGATTCATTTGTTTTACTTGTTGGTGTTTAATTGTATGGATTATTGTGTAAAATCAAGGGCCATGGCATGGAGCCTGGAATTCCTTCTATTATCATAGAGCTGCTCATTGTAGTGGGAGTTGACCTGCATACAAATTACCAAACTGCAAACACATCTTTCTGTTACTGAGCTTTTCTTATTATAAGTTAAATTTGAAAGCAAACCATACATATAATACTTCCTTCCTTTATTAAATTTCAGAAACATGTGATGTGAAAAATATGTATAAAGGTGAAAGGGAGAATATTTTGAATAATTAAAAATATATTATTAAACATTTCCCTGTTCTTGGAGGAAAATATTCCAAAGGCAAATGATTAACTGAGCTGTGACTTTAAGGACCTCTGAGTACTTCATGATGCTAGGAGATTTCCTATTTATATTTGCTTTATGCAAAAATTTTCATCTTGGTGGAAAGGCTCATGCTTCCCAGATTAAGAGAATCTGAGTTACACACACTTGTCCAAATGTAAACAGTAGAGCTCTCATTTCACTGCTTCTTAGCTTCTTGAAAATCCACTAGCATAAAGAAAGTGCTTCCACTTAATTAAATGACTCTAAGCATGAGATTACTGTTTATCCGAGAAAAGAGCCAGACTTTTTGCCTAGTGAGAAGTTGTCACTTTAGAGTTTTTAAATTTTATTTTGCACTGGTTTAAGAATGTCACCCCCACCCCTTAAGTCTTTGCCATAACAGAGTCCAAAATTGTACACTTAGAAGTAGATGTTTCCCGTTTTTGATGAGGAAGGTTTAAAGAATTAATTTGATTTAGAATCTGAGAACATTTTTCTTTGGCATTATGGCATTTGAAAATCCAAAGAGAATGTTCTAAGTGTTAAAATGGGCTCGGCTCCTCCCTGTGTGTCTCTATGTATCTTGCTTCTGTCATTGTGAAAACTTAAGGAACACGAAAGAGGAGGGAAAAAAAGACCATCTTTAGACAGTCACCTTATTTGTTCTTGAGCATTTAAAGCAGTGTTCATATTTTTCTCCTCTCATTCAAGACCTGGTGCAGTGTCCCTTTTAATGACAAATGCTCTGAATTCTTCCTTTATTTGGAAGGGATCCATGAAAAATTTTAACTATAAGAATATAAACAAACCACTTTTTACTTAAAGCAACAGTTTGCTGGTTTTGGAGGATAATTTGTAGTTGCAGTGGGTACAAAAGGGAGGAACTGGGCATATGGACAGTACCAAAGTAGGCATGGCCCCACTGGCTACCACAAGCAGAAGGTTCTCCCGTAACTTTTGTGGTATGAAGGCCTTACCTCTTTTTAAAGTTTTCAAGCCACCTTTTATTGGACTGGCATTTTATTTTTGCAGGTATAATTAAAGTTCTAACATGACAGCTGTGCGTTTTATACCTCTTGGGGTGCTTAAGACTATATTTTTTTCTGGGTGTTGGTTCTCTGTCCAAAAGTGCAGAGCTCAAACAGATTTCTCTCTGTGTTAACCTCAGGAAGTGTCTTTGCCATTTATGTAATCTGGGGACAATTCTTGCTGTTCTGACTTTTGCTTCAATGGGACTGAACAAGTGACATTTGCACAACAATTACAAAATCTAAAATTTTAGTGTAAAACTATTTTATCTCAAAATAGTGATTGGTAAAATGAGGTTTGGTGAGTTATTACTCTCCTATAAGCTTCATAGCTGGAAAATCCCATGTACAAGGGATGCTTTATTTTTATTTACTATTCTGAATCATAACGGATCAACTGATTTCTCTATTTAAAACTTGCTTTCTTCTGCCTCAATATGTTTTCATGAAGCCATTTAATTTGATCTAGAGCAGCATTTAGTTGTAAACATCTAGAATTTTTTTTTCCCTGCTACCTGCATAGCATAGCAATTTGGGACAGAGACAGAATGGTTAGCATAGAATACCCTTTCTGAGGCTGTTAGAAGATTTTATTAAAGCACTTGCAGCAACAACTCTGTTTTTAATTAAACAGTTTAATTTGCTACAGTGGTCAAGACTCTACCCCAGCCCTTTAGTGACCTGAGTTAAATCTGTTGACTCTTTTCAATCCATTGGTTCCAAAGGGAAAGGAGCCATTTACAGTGACCCCATCACCACATCTGTGACTCAAGCTTTCCTTGGCATTTGTCCAGTGAAATAGTAACATAGTATGACTCTTCCAAGGTTAAAAATTTAACTCTTGCAGCTTGTACTTCTGTTGAAAATAATTTTTAAAATAACAGATTTACTAGTCTTTGTATTCAGAATAATAATCATGATCTCCCAACATTAGGTTCTGGCATTTTTCAATATGGATATACTTTCACTGATCTAGCTTTTTATTGTCTACCCGGTATAAGGGAGCTGGTGTGATAAAGTACAGCAATCTCCAATGTAGGCTTTAAAAAGAAAATATTAGGAATTCTATTTATATTTACCTTTTACTGTCATCTGCTTTCAAAATCAGTATAGTTTAGAGATCACTGGTGCAGTGAAAATAGTTGTTGAGTTCAGAGATGTGGAATCAATCCCAAGATCCACTGGTGTTTAAAGATCTGACTGTTAGTAAATTACTTAATTTTTTTTGAACCTTAGTGTCTTTATCTGTAAGATAGAAAAATATCATAATGAAGGTGAAAACACCTATCACATAATAAGTTGCTTGATAAATTCTCTCTACTTTGAGGTTTGCAGATGCTTTTTTGTAGCTACAGAGCAGAGTGATAGTATCTGGCCCAGAAATGGATCAAATGGAAATGCCTGGAAATGAAGCAAGTTCTGCTCACTAAAGGGGTTCAAGTCTAGCTTCCAAGACCATTTAGTCAATATCTATATCATGTTAAAGATTCAGGCATAAGATGGGTGGTTAAACTATGTGAGAGTTCTGTTTTCTATCCGTTATGAGTTTCTTTGATTCTAGGTCCTGTTGTACCATTCATAAAACTGAATTGAAAATCAGTTCCCAGGTAAATATAAAATCAAAACATTGGGGCAAAAAGAGTATATTATCAGCTCAGGCTGCCATAACAAATTACTGCAGACTAGGTGGCTTAAATAAGAGAATTTTATTTTCTCACAGTTCTGGAGGCTGAAGTCCAAGATCAAGGTGCTGGCTGATTTGGCTCCTGGTGAGAGCTTTCTTCCTGGCCTTCTCACTGTGTCCTCATGTGGTAGATGAGAGAGAGCAAGCTCTCTGGTGTCTCTTCTTATAAGGGCACTAATCCCATTATAAGGACCCCAGCTCATGACCTCATCTAACCCTGATTACCTCACAAAGGCCCCACCTCCAATATAATTACATTGGGGGTTAGGATTTCAACATGTGAATTTTGGAGGACACAACTATTCAGTCCATAATAATGAGTCTGATAATTTTAAGGGTTGATATTAATAAGTGACTGTGATATTGGTGGCTGATATTCTGGAGTCCACATATTCTCCCAACTGGATAACACTGAAAACTATCCAGTTAACATGTTTCTCTTCATTTCCTATTTTCTAGATTTTATGTTATGGGAACTCAGTGATGATTTTTGAGGTTCCAATCAGCTCTCTTCATAAACCTCAGGGGCTAATTTTATTTTTACTTAAAATATTTTTCCTCCCTTTACTATTCCTATTTTGCTTATTTTATACTGTTTGTTCTTAACATCCAATCCAGTAACATAAGTCTCCAAAGTACTTTCTCCTGTCAGTGGGTTTACCAGTTGAGCTAACTTTTTAGAGGTTTGTAAATTTCAGACCTGATTATCTCTGAGCCACCCTAGTTCTCTCTGTCAATGCCACTGCTTTTATGCTAACCAGGAATGAGAAGTAAAGGTACAGACTAGGGGAGAGACACATAAAATTGTCTATACTGATAGTGTATTTTTAAATCAGGGGTTATTTCAAAATTTTTTTAAAGTACTTTTCCTTATAATATCTCTGTTGGTATTCTCTCAACTCATGAATTTTTATAGACCTTCCCGTCTAGAGAATGAACTGGATAAATTTTAATATTTCTTCATTAATCAACTCTCTTATGTATTGAATTCTAATGTATCTTGTAGTATTTTACATTAAATTCTCCATTTCTTAGTACCTTGTATCATTTTCTTCCTACCAGTTGGAGAGATTTACGATATCTTCTGCTCAATAGGATTTGTTGGTTTCTTGACGAAATTGCCCTCATTTGACTTAGGATTCTTTCGGATGCTCTATACTTGGATAAAATTTTCATTCACTAGATGCCTGTTAATTGTCGTTCCCTGTTCTTTTTTGATAGAATTGTTGTTTAGTATTTATTCAAAACTGGAAGCAAATCCTGGGCTGTTTGGAGGGCACAGAGTATCTGGGAAGTACTTAGCATTCTGAATTTAAAGCCCATCTAAATGGGCTTCCAGTTTTGAGACCAGGAGCTGTGAGCCCACCTGGTGAAGTATGCTCAGCAGGCTTCCTAGAATCTCCTCTTTTCACAAAAGACTTCAGATGTCCAAAATTTGTAAACCAAATTTATCTCTTTCTTAAAAAATAATGTTTTCTAGTTATACTTTTACATTGCTGAGTTTTGAGAAGCAACTGCTCTTTTAATGGCCCAGGCTGAGAAATTTGTGCCATTTCATTCCACTGGTGCCTACTTGGAGAGGGGAGACTGAAAAGAAATTTAGAAAAGATGATACATTTTGTTAGGGCACTTCAGAGGTATCTGCATTTGATTGTTCCTCACAATTACTCTGTAAGACTGCTTATTCTGGGGGCTTTATGGTTCAAGTAAAAATAATGGATCCCTTTCCAGACTGGCCTCCTTTCTCTGCTATATCCATCACCACCTAAGGTATGAGATTGACAGAATTGTAACAGCTTAGAATCCTGATGAAGTTAAGTATATAGAAACTGGATTTTTCACTGCTGGTGTCTCTTTAAGTCCAAAGAAGGTCAGAGGAGATACTATTGGTAAAGACGCTTTGAAACGTGCAAAGTACAAAGCAAAACTAAAATAATATTCTTGCTTGTGTCTTTGTTAGCAGTAAACTGAAATGAGAACTTGTAGTTTCAGAGGTTTTATTCCTTTGGTCATTACTCCTGCCTTCATGCTTCATGCTTCATGCTTGTGCTCTTTCTTTACAAAATTCGAAACATATTTATTGAATGGCTACTGTGTGTTAGGAACTGTGCTTGCTAGGCTCTGGGTATCCAATGGGGAGTAAGATACATATGGTCTCTACTCTTATAGAGCATATTTGACAACTAAATTTATAACTGTTATAATATTCTATTTATTATTTCATCCCCCAACCCCACCCTGACTGCCCAAGCCTGTCCCACTTTAATCTTTAATTCTTCCCAGGGATGCTGACGTCGCATCCCTCTTACACCTCTGTGTACTTGTTCTTTGCATCCTGGGTATCCTCTTTGGCAGGATATTTTAAACTGTGAATAATGTACCATGCTTGTCAATTACACTCATTGTTTCAGAAACATAGATTATTTTCAAGTGGTTAAAAAGAATTTTTCTCAGATAATCAACAATAGTGCAAGAATAGCCGAGTATAAATGAATGTGAGTATGGAGGAAAGGTCTGAAAGAGTAGGGGCTGATCAGCCACCATTTGCTCTGAAATCAATCACATGACAATTTTAGTGGCCATAGTCAATAATTACATTGTTGCCTTTGAAAAACACCTCCATTTTTTTTCCCCTGATATTGTGATGTGTTTGCTACTTCATTTTTGGACACTTTCGAGTTGGAGTTGAATTATGAATGATTATATCCAAGAAATAATTGCCTATACTGTACTTCACAATGTAAACATCAAAGATATGTAAAAATGGAGAGAAGTTTTGTTGAGTTGATGATAAATATTAAGGAATGACTCGTACAGATAGTATTGCTCCGTAACAAAGTGAAATTATGAAGAAAAGCATAATAATTTGGTGACGTTTTCTATTAATAGTATATTGCTCCAGAAAAAAATGTCTACTTATAAAGGCCACTTAGTTTTAATTAAAGCCAGTTTTCTTTTTCTTAAGTTAGAGTTAGATGTCATTTTTTATTATTAAAATGGCCACCTATAAGCAAGTATTTTGAAGGTTAAAAATGATGTCAGTTAAACTTACCAATGTGTTTACACAGTTTCCCAAGGTCAGTGCTTTCAAAGTCAGCCCAGGGATGGTCCTTAAGGTCCTGAGTTATAGTCCAGGTTTTGCCACTTTGTATCTATGTCCTGCTAGGGGAAGGAGGATGAGAAAACCATAAATCATTAGATTATTATCAAATGCTCTCAATATCTACTATGATTGTTTCAAGGGTAAAATGAGAAAACAGTATTGAAAGCACATTGCAAAGTAAAAATAAACAAAAAGCCAAACCAACCAAGCAAAAACACCCCCAAATAATGTTGTTTGGTACTCAGTTGTAACACATGCTTCTGTACCAAGTGATTTAAGTCTTAGGCATTTTTTAAAAATAGAATTGGTCCATTGATAAACAGATTAACAAAAAAACCTTCACTTTTATTGTTAGAAAAAGTCATTCTTGACAGTTCACACGTTCCCCTAAGTTGTGTATATTAAAAGCCTTAATGCCATGGCCAAGAATGGTTAATGGTTATGTTGTTAGAGCCCCTGACCTTGCTTCCTAGTTTCTTCTATTGCCTAGATTGGTCACACACCACACACATAGAATTTGGGGTACAGGTCCAGTACTAGCACAAGCACTGGGAATAAGACATTTAGCTTATAACTCTCTTATGGTCATATCTGTCCTCCCCGCAAACTCCTTACTATTATGGAAGCCTGGACTTCGGTGTTGGCAATAATGCTTCTGTGCTAGTGATTTGGCCATGTTTATAGTCCTCAGCCTCCTGAATTTAATTCAGTCAACAATATTTATTAAGCCCTCACCAACTATTAGACTGTACTACAGCAGTCATACCCCATGGAGCTGCATACCAAATGATACCCCAGAAGTTTGGATAATTAACAGTCTACCAATTCACTTCCAGATTGAGACTTAAGCTCTTCAGAGAATCTGGCTCACTGATCATTAAATACCAAATGTATTACAACTACTCAAACAATAATACCACAGTGCTACAATAAAAATCATCTTTTCCACAAACTCATTTAAAACAACAAGCTACAAGTTTTACAGGTCTTCATTTCTGCTTTGTACTTTAAAATATTAAATGCCCAACTTATGTTTTTCTAGAAGAGGCCATTACATAGCATTAATTTACCAGCAGGGTTGCATTTCAATATAAGATGAATCATACCAAGTGAGACCTAGATATTGCTCAGAAGCAATAGTCTCTGAAGGGATATTCAAAGATAAACAAGGGTGTTGAGGAAACCATGAGAAATCCCCAGAATGTACACATAGAAAGACATAAAAGATTCTTTTTCTGTTGTTGTTGAATTGCTCATGCAGGAATTCAGAAGATGTATTTCCTCACCCAATATAAATGAAATAATTGGCAAAGTAGTCAGAGAGGAGTATCTCCTCCAGTGGGTAGTGTTGTTATCTATTTAGAAAGCATTTGTATGTTCTGACTTCCCAAAACAGTGCTGAAAAACTTTTAAGGTGAGAAGGGAAAACTGAAAACACCCTCCCCATGCAAATGGAGTTAGATGTTGACAAAAGTGGCTTAGAATAGATATAAGTGAAAAAATTTCTGATAGAGTTTTCTAATGTTGGCACAGTCTTTTCTGAGGAGATTATGAGATGGTCTTATAACAATATCTTTCAAAGTTCTGATCAAGTCTTTATGTTTTTTAGACATATTGTTTGCATAAGCAAGGTCGGTTCTCAGCAGAGAGCATCCCCGTTCCACTAAAAATATTCGAAGGGACTGAATTATCAATGAATCCAGACAGTCACTAAACCCTATTACTTCAATTACTCCCAGAAGAATAACTTCTTAACTTCAGAACATTGAGGGGTTCTGGGTTGAACTATCCAACTTCTGGTTTAAGCTCAGAGATGTAGAATGTTGCAAAGAGTGTCAGTCCCACCCTGCCATCAAGTAAAAATCTAGACACACTACATATTCATGACTTTAAAAAAATCCATCAGAGAATTGAGGTTGTAGGACAACCAAGCAACCCCAAATCTGGAAAGAGACAGGCAGACACTTGTTAAGAAGAAGAGAAAGGATGCCGTCATTTGCTTACATCAGATGCTATGTAAAGCAGTAAGGAGAGTCAGAGAAAATTTTTAATGAATTGCTAAAGGTTGAGTGTGGGCTAGCATGAGAGTATGGACACACTGGCCGTTGCATATGCAGGGTTGTGGGGGAATCCTGTAGCAGACTTTTCCTCTACAAACCTCACCAGGTGCTCACAGGGAAGACTGGGGAGAACAGCAGCCACTATTGAAACCAGACCCATCTCCCCAGTGGAATTAAAGAGCTACTCTGTAAAGGGAAGAGCAGTAAGAACTTCTGACTTAGGGTACTGGGGGAAATCCATTGGTGAAGAAGGGAACAGGAAAATAAAGCTCTGTCTTCAGAGTGGGAGGTAAGAATATGTGCTAGGACCAGCACTACAGTTGGAGGAGGAGCAGAAGCACTTGTGATGACCTCATCCCTGAGCCCCGGGAGCACAGTGCCTACCTAAGACTGAGGCTTAATCAGAACATCAAGGAACACTCTTCTTCCCTGATCTCCCATCAACATCCTAACAAGCATTGAGTGAAAATAACAGTGGAATAGGCTGCAAGAGCTTCCAGAGACAGATTCTCTGGGGGCCCAGCACAAAAGAGAGACCCAAAACTAAGGATGGAGCAGATATTAAGAAAACAACCACTGGAAAGCCATTCCATAATCCAGGGTTCCCCAACCCCCAGGTTGGTCCAACAGCCTGTTTGGAGCCAGGCCACACAGCAAGAGGTGAATGGTGGATGAGCGAGTGAAGCTTCTTCTGCCGCTCCCCATCACTCGCATTACTGCCTGAACCATCGATTGCATTACTGCCTGAATCATCACCCCCGCCCCCATCTGCAGAAAAATTGTCCTCCACGAAACTGGCTCCTGGTGCCAGAAAGGTTGGGGACGGCTGCCATAACCTATGCACGTGGTGTTATTAGAGAAATTTGATGCCTGTGGTGCACTGAGGTTAATCATAAGAACAAAACCCCTCAAATCTAGTCCCGTTCCTGACTAGATTAATTCAAATTTCCATGCAAAAGGCCTAGCAGAAGGAAAACTGTGCTCATCTTTAAGCATAAAAATTTATTCACCTCAGTATCCACTGTTCAACACAAGATATCCAATTTTCAGTAAAAAAAATATTAGGCAAATAGAAAGACAAGAGAAAATACTTCAAAAGGACAAAATAATATACAGAAGCATCCCAGATATGGCACAAATGTTAAAATTATCAGACTAGGAATTTAAATATGATTAGTATGTTAAAGTTTCTAATGGAAAAGATTGACAACATGTAAGATCAAATAGATAATTTCAGCAGAGAGACGGAAACTATAAGAATCAAATGAAATGCTAGAAATAAAAAACACAGTAACAAAGATGAAGAGTGTCTTTGGGCCTATTAGTAGGCTTGACACAGCCAAGGACAGAATCAGTGAAATTGAAGATAAGTCAGTAGAAATTACTCAAACTCGAATACAAAAAGGAAAGAAAACGTAGAAGAAAGAGAACGTAACAGATCATCCAAGAGCTATAAGTGGTATAGCATATGCATAATTGAAATCACAGAAGGAAAAGAAAGAGAAATTGAGGTAGAAGAAATGTTTGAAGAAATAATGACTGAAAAGTTTTCAAAATTAATGACACACACCAAGTCAGACTCTAAAGCTCAGAGTACACCAAGCAAGATACATACCAAAGTACACACACACACACACACACACTCACACTCACAGAAGCATATCATATTCAAATGACTGAAATCAAGACACAAAGAGAACATCTGAATGTAGAGAAAGAAGACAAATTACATACAGAGGAACAAGGATGAGAATTACAGTAAACTTATCCTCAGAAACTATGCAGGAAAGGAGCCATAGGAGTGGCATCTTTAAGACACTGAGACAAAACTGTTAACCTAGAATTCTATACCCAGTAAGAATATATTTAAAATATGCAGTAAAAATACTTTATTGGAGTGAACTATTCCACTTTCCTATCCTTTTTTTGTGTCCCCCAAATAACATGCACATATGCTCTCATGATTTTTGCTTTCCTTCAAGTCTGAGAGGCTGAAGATATTCCTCCTGTTCAGGACCAACACCTCCAGCTCCTCAGAGTACTTAGTCAATTACCTCCTCCCTCCTACATACTCAACTGCAGTTTTGCTCATCTCTTTTCTATCTCTCCTTTTGGCCTTGGTAAATGAATTAGATCTTCAATTTGCTTTTGACACTGCTGCCCATGTGTACTTCTTTGGACAATTCCTCTTCTCTTCCTGATATTTATTTAAATATTTCCTTTCAGGTCTGTATGCCCCTTAAACAATGCTGTTCCCCAAGATCCTGTCTTTGGCCCACAAGATATTCTAAGATAATCTTACCTCCTTTCCAGTCTTTATCTGTTTTCTGTTTGTGTCTAAATCTCCATGTCCATTTCAGATTTCTAGTTTTAGTTTCAGAATTTTATTCAGTTGCAGGTTGGACATTCATTATCTCCACACATTTCCCAAGCTAGATTCATGCACTATTCTTTCTCCTCTCTAAACATGCTTCTGCTTTTCTATTCTCTACTGCATTTGCTGCCCCAGGCATCAAGCCAATGGCCTAAACCAAAGCCCTGGGAACCTTCCTCAGCTCCTTGCTCATTATCCCTCCCAACATCTAAACAAGCAACAAATGTTACTGCAGTTATCTGAGTCTTCCTCATTCCGACTGTACTTCCTACTCTGCCAATGACTTGGGAATCACTTTATTTTTCCTTACCATGCTGGGTGTCATTAAAGTATATACCAAAGTAGAGAGGACCAATAAAATTATGTATGTGTTGTATATGTAAGCTAGTAACATTTGTTTCTTTATCCATTTCTGTTGCAGATCTTACTTTTTCCTATTAGCAGTGTACTGTCTTGTTTTGAATCTATATCTTTTCACAATTGCTTTTGATTAGAATTTAAACTAGTTCTTAAAGGCTAAATCTGCAACAAAGTAGAAGCTGACTTTATAAGTGTATGTGTGTGAGTGTAATTTCTATTACAGCCATCATTCATAATTCATTATTTTTTTAAGAATAATTATAGTAAAGGCTGATCATGCATATATGATTTTGTATATAAACGGATTGGATGAATGTTAGATTTTTATACTAGATATCAAGTGGAATTAAGATCTAATATGTGTGCTAACATGACTAATAATAATAATCACTTATAATTGTAAAATACAATTGTTTCATATACCATCCCAACATTTTCTTGTTCTTTTCATCACAAAAACTTGCAGGTAGGACACGTAGTTATTTTTATCCTCATTTTACAGAGATTCGAAATGAACCTTAGTCAGATTAAGTGAGTTAGTATGCCCACACAGCTAGTAATGGAGAAGCCTAGATGTACTTCCAGATCATTTGATTCCAAATTCCTTCCTCTGGTCACTATACCACTGAGCCTCACATATGTAACTGTGTGACTGCAGGCATCAGTTATATGCTAATGCACTTTTACACCATGTGTTTACTAAAAATAAATTGTAACATACCAATTAATTCTGCTGTTTATAGATTGGACAACGGTGTTATATGGTAAACGGTAAACTCCAGATGTTTTTGCATTCTGTAGTGTGACAGAAAATGGAGGAGATTTTTGTTTAGGGAGACGTTTTAATTGTGAATGGAGGCCCCCAGCCTTGTTGGAAAGAGAGGTTACATCCTAAGAAAGATAAACCCTTTTGTATAATAAAGTGCTAGAATTTTTTAACGTGCCCGTGGCTGTTCAAGGGAGATACAGTTGGGGGAAAGGCAGTGTTCTGGAGGACTCTGGGAAGTGAAAAGGTGAGAGAAAGCCCTTGCAGGGAAGGAGGCACATGGCAGCAGGTGGGGACTTACAAATGGTTCCCACAGCAGAGATGGCCTGGTTAAAGCCCCTTTAGGAGTACTGAGTTGACGGGTTTTAAAGATTTTGTTTGTTTTATTTATTTTTTCCCTCAAACCTTTCTTTAAGCCTGTAATTACAACATCATTGTAACAATTTTGCCCCAGGGTGTGAGGAGGAAGAAGGCTATATTCACACTTGAGAGGAGGGAAGAAAAGAGCAGGGAGGAAGCAGTGATGGTACATTAACTGGGACAACTGTTCAGAGGGAGTTGTGACAAATACCACCTTGGTACATGCAAGTTCCTCTCCCTTGGGTATTGCCCAGAAATGGTGGGAAGGCCTCTGATTGTCACATGGTTATCTGGCAAGAACGTTTTGTTCATTGTTTGTCCACAGAAGTCTGAATACCTGGGGGCAAATACTTTGTGTATCTATCTGTGTGCATGTATGCACACACACACACACCTGTGTGTATACTGCTACTGGAGTTTTTGGCATAGGCTATGCTATTTCAAATTACCTTATAATATACTTTTGTAATACAATATTTTGTAACAAAAATGTATTGAGCGCTACCAAATACCATCATGTTATATATGTTTACTCATTTTAGTTAATCCTCAAAACTATTCTGTGAGTACCATTTTTATCCCTATTTGATGGACAAACTGAGGTACAAAAATGAGCTAGGACTTAACGCTTAAAATACCTACAGTATAAATATTTGAAATAATGGCATAGAATAAGAGGAAAATGCCAAAAATTTTATGTAGGTTTTAACAATAAAACTGAATAGTCAAGTTATTTTAAAATATTAAAGTTTTTATATGCATACATCTTGATCAAAAGTAAATTTTAGACTTGTTGTCTGGGTATAGGGAGGGAAAGTATTAAGTTATTCAGTTTCTTTCTTATAACTGTAAATAGATTGTAAGATGGTACCTATGCAAATGGCAGTTTCTCTTAGATAATTGGCCATGTGGGCCATATGACCTTTTGAACATGTTTTTCCAAATGCTTCATTCTAATTAGAGCATGGTCTTTCAGATTTGAGTGAATTCGTCTAAGTGGCTAGATAGGTTTTCATCCTTCCTGGAAAAGAGCTTTATAAAGCACATGTGAGCTTTGGAATAGCAAGAGCTTTTATTCAAATCACTCCTTGCATGAGTTAACCCTTTCTTCTACCTCAGATCAGCATAGTCTTCATCAATGTCCCGTCTCTGCAAAAGATATTTCTCTTTACATATCCTGCACAAGATAATTTCAGGAATCAGCTGAATCTTCTTAGACATATATAGGGTTTTTTGGTTTTGTTTCTTGCTCTAAAAGCAATTGCTCTCTCCTTGTATTTGCAAAGGAGTAAACAAGTTTGGTTTGTGTACATTATTTTTTTTAATTTTATTGAAGTATAGTTGATTTACAATGTGTTAATTTCTGGTATACAGCAATGTGATTCAGTTTTATATACATATACATATATATATATATATATATATATATATATATATATATATACACACACACATACACTTTTTCATATTCTTTTCCATGATGGTTTAACACAGGATATTGATATTAACACAGGATATTCCCTGTGCTATACAGTAGAATCTTATTGTTTATCTATCCTATATATACTAGTTTGCATCTGCTAGTCCCAAACTCCCAATCCTATCCTCCCCCTTGTCAACCACAAGTCTGTTCTCTACATCTATGAGTCTGTTTCTGTTTCATCATTTGTGTCATCTTTTAGATTCCACATATAAGTGATATCACATGTACTTGTCTTTCTCTTTCTGACTTAGTTCGCTTAGTATGATAATCTCTAGGTCCATCCTGTGTACATTACTCTTGCTTAATCTTTCCATCCAGCTGATGCACACCACGAATGCCAATGTGTCGAGTCCATCTTTGATAGATGGACTCTCCTTTGTTCCAAATTCCACTATAGTTTAGTTTCTGAAGGCAGCACAATTTTGCAGCATCTATAAAATAGTTTATTTCCGTAATCATGACCCTGAAATATGTTGCCAGGTACATATTTTGATCCCCAAACTTGAAAATATTTTCATGATTAGATTGTTGTGCTTTCTATCTTGCATGGCTTTCTGTTTTCACTTGAGCTTTCCTAGTTTTATCCTCCTCTTTAAAATTAAATTACTGAATGCTTTATTTATTTCCATTACTGAATACAAAAAAATTAAAGAGTCAGATGAATGTATTCTTCAGAATTGTATAAACAGTTCATTGTAATTTAGTAAGAAGTTCTCATCTGTTATTTCATCTATGTCATTATATATCATCTATGTCATCATCTGTTTCTCTCCATAGTTTTTCTGAAGCATTTTCATTCTCTTATCAAGTGCTCTCTTTTGTGTGTGTACAGAGACCTCATTGGGATAATTGCTATACAAAAAATTCATATGATGCTTTTCAATTTACAAAGTGATTTTACAAACAGTACCTTATTTGAGACTCATAATAACCTTGTAAATTAGGCTGTGTTATTATCTTTTTTTTTTTTTTTTGCAGATAAGAAACCACTTTTATCAGGAATTGGGAAGGCATTTGCAATGAAGACTTTTAAATCCAAACCCTGAGATGTGTTTACTTTTCTTCCCTCTTTTTTGATTTGTTCCCTTCTCTTAATCCTTAAATTATGCTGACCAGTGTTCAAAGATCAGCCTATCAATTACTAGCTGTTACTGAGCTATAGTTGAGCCTTAGTTGTCTCATCCAAAAATAATATAGATTAGAAAAACTACATCATACGCTTGTTATGAAAACTAAACAGATAAGGCATGTTAAGATGTCTAGCACAGCACCATACCATATATAATAGTTGCATAATAAATACTAGATTTCCTTTCCCCTCACTGCTACTTAAACTTTCTTTCTTCTGAAATTTAAAAATTTTTACCAAGTCACCCAGACTAGACTCAGAAAAATCATGATCAGTATAATTTATAAGGTAAAAATGCAGCAGAAAAGAAAGAAAAAACCTGAAAATAGAGTGGAAACTGTGACCTGTTTTCTGTGAAACAAATGTGAAATTGAGTTTTAGTCTTTCAGGTAGGATAGTGCAAACTAAAAATAATTTGCATGTCCACAAAGAATTAGTGAAATAAAATTGTGTTAAAATCCAGAGGAATGGAAGTTAATGAAATAGGTTATTTTATTCTTGTTACTGTAGTCTCTCAATTTCTTTAGAATCTGTCTCTGCAGTAATGAAGGGGAACAAAGGGATGGATGATAACAACATAACTTATTTGGATTTGGAATGTGTTTTACTTGTCTCTCTCTCAGCATGGGTATGTCTGATCTCATGGGGACTTAATGAAAACAATATATTTTTGTTAACTGACTGGTGGATTAATGAATAAATTTTAAAAAATGGAGTTAGAAAACTGGCCCATTTCTTCATGTCTTGCTTTAACTCAGCTTTTCCCTTTCTCCGTTCTACAGTAGCAATGAATTCTATCACATAGATAGACTCAGAAACTAACCCCAGCCAAGAATCCCTGTGTTCTTTGTGAGGGAAAAGGATTTAGGATGGTAACTGAATGTTTCAGTTGAAAAAAATTTAGCTAATTAATTTGAGATTTTTTTCCTAAATATTGTATAAACCTATGATGAAATTGAATAATAAGCAGTGGAGGTATGCCTTTTATGTTGTTACAAGGTAATTGATCTTTTCCTTTACAGCTTCCTCATTTTTGTATTTTGCTTAACAAGGCTTTTCTACTCCAAGATTATGGATAATTTCACCCATGTTTTCTAACATTCTTATGGTTTTCTTTTTTCCCCTAAACTTGACAAACAAATTCATTTCCTTTCAATTGCATTAGATGCTGAAATGATAGCTGTTTGAAACAGTTTTTAAAGATTAATAATCCTCCATGGTGAGCTGTCTTACACGTATTGTGATTTGTTATCGTACAGAAGAGGGAAAGAAGGCATATTCCATAGTAATAACAAGTACGACAATAAAAGCTATATGGAGTGAACTGAGAAAATGTATCATTCTTTTTTCTTCTTTTCAGTCATCATGTTGCATGAGGTACAGCCATATTAGTGAATAAGTACTAACACATAAATATACATATATACATACAAACGGTGGAGTGGACTGCCTATTCAGGAAGGGTTCCCAGAAGAATGGGTGGCATGAAGAGACCCATAATGTCTTGTGAGAGAGAGTGGAGCCTAAGGGGGAACTTTGGTTAGAAAAGAGCCAATGGATTATCTCTAGTGAGAGATCAGAAAAGACAGGAATGATAGAGTTGGAAAAAGTGAGTCATCAAATTCTTCCTCCTGTAGATACCATGCCAAGCAGAAATTCTGCCCCAAACCCCCAGCCAGGATAACACTCTTCTTCACAAGCTTTTACTTTTAACTCTGGTAAATCTTGGTTAGATCTTTTGAGTTCTTGGTTAGTCTTTTGTGTGTGACTCTGCCCACACCTTACTTCAGTCACTGCCAGTCAACCTGGAGGTAGGCAGGGTGGTTTGCAACTTGAAATCTAGAAAATCTAGGTCCCAGGGCTTTGGCCCCAATAGAACAAACTTCTGTGGTATGAATCCTGTGCACTATTCAGTGACAACAACTGGGTTGTGGCCCTGAGTTCTGTCAAATAGCTTATGTCCTCCTACAATTTCTTACGAATCCCAGCAGAGTCTAAGTGAGCCAACATTTTCATCACATCTTCCTTGACTATAAGTTACCGTTGACTAAATCATCTTGTGAATGTGTTTTCATTTTTTAACATTTAGCATTTTGTCCTCTCTATAATCAAGGTATTTATCAATGCATGTAAGGAGTGACATAGACACTCAGCCATATATTTTTTTCTAAACTGGTATCCCCGTATTTTTGCACCATTTACTGAATAATCTGTCTGTTTAATGGAAGTGGAAGTTTTTTGAATAGAAGGAGAAAAGAAAAATGATTTTCAGATTTCATTAGATTTTCTGGTTTTGCCATATAAGGGAGGTTACACTCAGCCTCCTGAAAAATTCCATTTTAAAATGATGTTTAAGTGCTAACCCGTGTCTCTTGGTGATCTGCCTCTTACTTGTAAATAAAGGATTTCTTTTGAACATTTTGTTCTTTTGAACATTTAGTATTATTTTTTACTTGATGTTTAGTATTATTATTTTTTGTAATTTAGGAATAAATTTATTGTTGATACCTCTTAACTCATTGCTTGATTCATCTCCATGTTGAGTTTGGGAAGAAGTATTTTTATTAAATGATAATTTTCTTTAAAAATGAAGTACTACAAATGAGAAGAATAATAGGAGACACTGGAGAATAAATGGTTATTTGGAAACTAATGGGTATTAAAGACAGCTTTGAGGCATTTTGAGGTTAATATAATTAAATGATACATTCATTTCTAGGAAATCCTTCCTCAGCCAATAGATGAGGCTCTACCAGGTGGCTGCTGATAGATGGCTTTCCTCTCCAATACCTTCTCCTCTGCATTATGCCCAGATATCTATCAAGGTAGTGCAGGTGCTCTGGGGCCCATCTTCCCTTCTTCTTTCCTGTGTTCAGTGTCAGTGTTCTCTTCCCCAATCTTACCCCTCTCCTGCTTATCTCAAGGCTGGGGAGGACATGAGAAATAGCTCCTCCTTAAAATAATTGTAAGAAATAAGCTTATAGTCTTGCTTACTAAGGACATACAACACCCAGTAGAGGAGGTATCTTTTCAGAGTCTCAATATGGTCAGTTACTTTGCATTTCCATCCCTTGTCATCCCTTTCCAGCGCCCTGCTACAGCTGAAGTGCTTCCCTGAAGTGAGGAGAACAATTATTATAATCATCAGAAGAGAATAGATATAGTGTAATTTAGGATCACTCAGTTCTTTGTCCATCTGCTTTTTCTGTCTATAGAATCAGACCCACATGTGCTTCTGCACTTGGGTAAATATAAAGATGGATTTCCTATTAGAAAGAGCAAAGAATTCCAGAAAAGTCTACTCAAGATACCAAGTTTCTCAGAGGAAATGAATGATTTCTAACCCTGCCCAGTGAGAAAATAAGTAGAAGTAGGCTCAAGAAATTTCTCAAGAGGTAAAGATATAGAGTAATAAATAGGCAAGACAAGAGGGATAGAAATAGAAGGAATGGGGAGAATGATGATGGAAAGGAGAAGTAAGCACACTTAGATATTTTATAAAACTGAAAAAAAAGCAGTTGATGAAACAATATAACTAGCCCAGGGTTTATCCCAGACTTTGAATTAAAAAGAGATGCCTAAGCCCATCTTTTTCCTTCTTCCTACCTCTTTTTCCTTCTTTCAAAATGACCTTGAATTTCAGTTTGGTAGGTTTTGGTGCAGCTCTTATTTGATAACAACACATTGTGTTTTTCAATTTAATTAGATTGTTTAAAAAACAGATAACTGAAAACCATCTGTTTGTGTTTCTGTGTAATTTGTTCTCAGGACAGGGACTAAGAAAAAATCATTGAAAATCCTGCTAGGAAAGTCTCTCATTAATTTAAGGAGTTCTACCAACTCAGTCTGTAGTACCAGGTGAAAAGGGTTCCAAGCGTGGAGATTTCTGGGAGAAGCAGAAAATTAATTTCTTCCTTTGCCCTTTGTGGTTGGGTGGCATTGTTTTTATTCTCCTGGCAGTGTCTCTCACAATGTAATGTGCATTTGGATCATCTGGAAAAATGCATATTATTAAAGTTTACCCCATTTTACCCCATTTAAAGTTTACTGACCAGTTTACTTTGGTCAGTCTGTCTGGGAAGGTCAGGAACCTCCATAGTTAAACAATTCTCCAGAAGATTTGGATGTAGTCCAAGGACCACAGTTGGATGAACATTCCTTCTTAGGATGATAAATCTGTATTGTATTTTGGGAAGGCAAATTCAGGACAGGTATTCTGCAGCTCAACTATTACTACGAAGAACTAAATAAAAAATACACACACACACACACAATCCCCAGAACAACTCAAATAGCATCCAACAATGGATTTTAAAAAGGTCCTTAGAGATATAATAGAATATGATCAAACTCAGCTACTGAGACAAATAGGCCAACTCTATGTTGATGTGGAGGAGTAATGGAAAACCTTTCAAAGGATCATAGTTAATTGCAGTTATTGACACCAAGCCTTGGGTTCTGGAAAGTATTATCAGTTTTACACAGTGCTAATCTGCCATATGTGGGACATGCTGAGTAAATCTATTTTGTTGAAGTCCCTTTTGTAATACTGTGCTGTATTTTGTTGGGTATATGTTCTATTTTTTGGTTTTAACTTAAGGTTTTAACTTAAAAATATTCTCCCCTGCACTTTTTCCCCTTAACATTCTAAAGGACATAATACAGCTTTTCACTTGTTAATGGTAGAAGACTGGGAGGATTTACTCATTAGAAAATGGTGGTGGGTTCAGCAGGCTGGATCTTTCTCAAGGACATGGATTCTATCACTAAAGATGGATGTGATTTCTGGATGACCATTAGACCTCATTGTGCCTCAGTGTTCTCCTGTGTGAATTGGGGGCAGGGCGTAGTGGATGATTTCTGTGGTCCTCTCTAACAATAAATAAAATAATGTGCTAAGCACTTTCATCTGTTCTCTCATGTGAACCTCACTAAACCCTTCATCTCTAGTCAGGAAGATTGTCATTAGAGATAAATTAAAAAGAAGATAGATTTAACAGTACCTGAGTTCACTCGCAGGTGGTAGTGATGAATTCTAACCCATATCTTTTCACTGGCTAGGGTTGGGTTGTGAGTGTTCTTATTTGTGATTTCTTTGTCCTGGGCTATCTGTTAGTAATTGACTTGGAGTGGAGTGTAGGACTGTGAAGGGGAGGGGAGAAGGAGCTACGTTTCAATCGTAAGACTGCTGCAAGTTTGCCCAGATAAGGAAAATTATTGTTGGGCTGCTTCAACTATGGAATCAAGAAAATTACTGCTATTTGTGCCTCTTGCCATTAGGTGGGGCAGTTGAAGAGTGGGAAAATAGCATTTTCAAGGGAAGTGATTTGTACTCAATGTTTTTCTCTGAAAGTAAGTGGTAAATTATATCTTCCTTTTATAGAGTCCAAACTCTAAAAGTGGCCAGACTCTTAGTTTCTTTTAAAATTCTATCAGCGAGGAAGAAGGGGCATATGGGTGATAAAGTTAATGTAATGTAATACTCAGGTTTTAATTTTAATATAAAACTCCCATTTAGGATTCAAAAGCCAAAATGGAGTCTGAAGTCAACTTATATATTATACTTTCCCAGAAAAGTAAGTAAAGTGTGTGAGGTTGGGAGAGCAAAATAACAAGTTTATGAAAGTCCAGAAAGAGGAAAGGAGCCATGGCAGTTACTGCAGCCCTCTTCTCAATGCCTATTGATTTCCTTTAGCATCCTGGCTACTTAACTGTTTCCCTCTCCTTCCACTTTCTTTTTGGAAAAGTCCATGCCAATTAATTTACCTGACACTTAATGGATAATTCATTAAGAAAACCTTTTGTGCCAAGCACATCATGATGAATTTTGACTGCTAGTGCTACTTGGGCTCTGCTTTGAAGTGTTTTTATTGACCCACTTATAGATTTAAGTTGTTTGCATAGAACTTAAAAAATAACTTAGGAAAATTTCAAACCAGCTCTTTAAAGAATAGTGACTTTATACTTACACTTGTCAATATCTACGTTTAGGGAAAAGTATAAGAGATGAGGAGAGGAAGACAAGAATACTAGAGGTAGGTGAGAGAAGTATTCCTGGTTACTTGTGCTGTATTTTCTTAAAGAGTCCATAGGGCTATACTATTGAAGATAGAGGAGAAATAGTAGATTTGGAAATTTACCTTTCAGATCAAAGAAGCTTTTCATGAGATGAAGCAATGGAATTTTGTAGTTTAGAAAAGAAGAATTAATGAGGAAATCTATTCAATAAATACTTGAATAGATGAGTGGTCACGCAAAATGTTTTCTGACTTTACCTAACACGTGTATATTTATTAGTATTTTTGTTTTGTTTTGTTTTGTTTTGTTTTGCGGTATGCGGGCCTCTCACTGTTGTGGCCTCTCCCGTTGCGGAGCACAGGCTCCGGACGCGCAGGCTCAGCGGCCATGGCTCACGGGCCCAGCTGCTCCGCGGCATGTGGGATCTTCCCGGACCGGGGCACGAACCCATGTCCCCTGCATCGGCAGGCGGACTCTCAACCACTGCGCCACCAGGGAAGCCCAGTATTTTTGTTTGAAGTAGCTAAAATTCCCTGCAACTCACAGAGCTCTACCTTTTTATCAATTCCACATTCCTAGGAAATTTGCATGAGCTTTTTAGAGGATTATGAAATGTAGGAGTAACTAAATTTGATATGAATCTCTAACGTTTCAAATGATGCTCCTTTGCACAAAGAAACTTGGAGCACACTGGATTTGTACATTGCTATAATTTTAAGTGGTAATCAACATCACTATAAGATTCTCCTAACAACTTCTTCCTCAATTTCCAAGAAGCCAGTGAAAGAAAGAGATTAGAATCAAGTTTGGGTTGCTTTGCCCAGTTGAGTAGTATATGGTGCTAATTAAGTTAACAGTGAAAATATTGAAATAAATATTGAGTATATGATATGTACTAGGCACCCAGCTAAGCATGTAATTAGTTCATGAAATTCTCACAATAATCTTATGAGTTTAGTACTGTTAATTAACACCTTTTTTTCTTCATAGGGTTGAGTCTCAATCCATCTGGTTTATATATATTCAGAGAAAAACTGAATCTAGTGGTCAGGATTAAAGCCAACTTGCTAAGATTATCTGAGTATACATATATCTGGGTAAACAAATAATAATATATTGCATTATTATTTACAGGAAAAGGCTAAATGTATTTGGAGCAGTGATATAGGTTTGGATGACCCAGTAGTTAAGGATCATCATGCTTTCTGAGAAGAAGGGAATAAAACCTAAGAAACTTAAGATCTTATATTGATTTTGTTTAGTGCCAAATTCTGTAGATGTTGACTATCTTTCTTTTTTCTTTTTTCTCATAATATGTTAACTTTTAATTCAGTCATTTTTTGTCATAAGTTTGTGTCATATAATATTTGTTAATACAGTATGTTTGTATTATATTAAATGAAATAATGACAGTAAAATACTTAGCATGGTGCCTGATATGTTATACATGGCCAATAAATGTTAGCTGTTACCACTAGAATTACATCATGTTGTCCATTAAGGGTTTCTAAGAGAGAAGACAAGGGTTGTTGAAATTTTAGTGAGTTGGTTTTCTCCACTCCAGACTTCTCCATTAATTTATTTTACCTCAAGGAGATTTTAGCTGCTTAAAAACAATTAATGGAAACTGAGATTATGACATACTTGTGAATTGTTTATATATCCATTTTGTTTTTTCTTTATACCAGAAACACATTTGTGTTCATGTTTGTCTGTTTTAAAATCTCGACCAGACAAACTTACTGGAGAGAATCCATGTCTTTGGGTTGAAAATCCCTGCCATTTGTCAGTTTTCCCATAGGTATTGTTATGTGGATGGCAGATGGATGGATATAGATTTCACGCAGAAGAGTTTTACTTTTATACCCATTTTAGACCTTGATTGTTTCCTGACTTTGCCTCTTCTAAATTGCTCTCATTTGTGAAATCTGGACAGTAACAGCAGTGCCGTAGGTATGTGGTAGCTGCTAGTGAGGAAACACATGTGCAGTGCTTGTTGCAAGCCTGCACAAGACGGCGTTCAATCCTTGGAGGAGGTATAGCTGCGGCCACGGTGGTGTTAGAGTTAGAAGGTGTTACAATAAAGAGCAAAATGCCTTGTTGTCCACTATTTCTGCTGGGGAAACTGGCTTTTATTAGTGGTGTACAGAGGCAAAATTCAGATAATAGCAAGAATTTTCTGAGGGGATCTTTCTTTTTTTAAAATCACAATTTAAGAAAGAAAACTCCTATAAATGGGCCAGTAGACTCACAAATAATTTTTGTTTTATTTCATTAGAGAGAACTCATCCTTAACCACTTGTCTAAAATAACACACTCTTCATTCTCTAACTCTTCACCTTCTTTATTTTTTCCTTGTAGTACTAATCACAACCTGTCACATTTTATGGTAATTTTTTTATGGATTGTTTCTTCCCACTAGCTTCATAAGGGCAGATAATTTATTTGCTTTGTTCACTGATGTTTCTCTATAGCCTAGAACACTCCTGGCACCTAGTAGATGTTCAATAAACATTTGGATAATGAATGTATAAATGAAATAAGGAAATTCATGTGGCTAATAAATAATTGAAAAATACTCTGCTTTGCAAGAAACCAATGAAAGTAAAAACAATGTTCATCTATCAGTGAGTGATATGTACACAAAAACATGTATATCCAATGCTCATTAGGGTGAAGTCAAACAGGCATTCATACAAAATTGGAAAACATCTTGCTGGAAAGTATATTGTAAATATGTGTGTCTTTAAAAATATCTTTATACCATATTTTAATTCTAGGAATGTACTTAGGAAAAAAATCCAAAATTAAAAAGTAGTCTTGGTTGAACAAAAGTCTTTACTCAACGCTACCGATTTAGTGAAATTAGTTTAAAAATCCTAAATGCCTCAAGGGAGAGAGAATCGTTAAATAAATTATGATACATCACTCTCATGGTATACTATATAAACATTAGATTTAGGTTTACTAAGAGTTTTTAAAACACAGAAAAGCTGAGACCATGAATTTAAGTTAAGTTAATTTTAAAAACAGCATGAAAATAGGAATATATGATATTATTTTTAAAGCATACATAGAAATAATGAGTTGAAATTTTGCCAAAATATTAACAGAGACTGGGGCAGATAGAATTGTAGTTGATTTTGTTTAACATTTCTCTATTCTTTTATTTTCCAAGTTTTCTGGAACAAAGCTTTTATAACTGAGAAATCTTTATTTTAGACTGATGATAATCTAGAATTGATTATGTTTTATACTATGGACTTACGGTTTTTCATGAAGAAATTAATGTAGACTAATATTACTTTTATTATCTAAGAATGTGCATGTAACTTAAGAATTTCTAAGTAAAATTAAATTTTAGCAAATCACTGAGACTTCTAGGGGAATGCCCACTATGGGAATAAGAAGATCTAAAGTCTAAGGAATATTAGCATATCCTTTTAACCATCAAAAATGTTTTGAACTTTGGATTCTGGTCGATGAAAAGAGAGGAGTAACTTGGATTTAATAACTGGATATATACTACACGGTATTAGAAGGCAGCAGGACCTTCCAGGAAGTGGTAGGAGCAACAATGACTATGGTTCTGTCTTGTCGTGGCTAATCCAGGTTCTAGACAAAAAGTTCTTTCTAGCCTCTTTTTCTAGCAGCTTTGAAGACTGAATCCTCGATTCCTGGATTGTGAGGCACATTTCCAATTCTGGCTCTGCCCCCAGCATTCCTAGCCCCTAAATTGACCAGCTTGACTACACAGGCTCCTCATTCTCTCATGATATGTGTCACTGACCAGAGATTGTGAAACTCAGCCAGCACACTGGGGCAGCAGGCCAAAGCACAACATTTAATAAGAAGACTTTCCTGTCATTTAATTCACTTAGTTCAAAGCGGAATGAGCTATTGGATTTGGTTCAAGAACATGCCCTAATTCTTGGGCTGGTTCTCAGACCTTCAGAAGTGGAAGGCCTTTTAAATTGTTTGATATTCAGTGTTGAGAGAGGAGGGAAGATGCAATAAGAAAATGAATTCTACCTGAACTTCTGCAGTTATAATCTACTGTCCTATCATTTGTTGATGTAAAGGTCTGTGTGTTGTTGTAAATCATCTCCATGCAGCCTAGCACAGTGCCTGTCATGTAGTATATGCTTGATAAATATTTATCAAGTGAATTTCAAACACTTCATTTTCTTTGTTTAATCCATTCATGTCATGGAGCCCTTGCATTTTTTTACTAATAATTTTAGAATACAAAACTTACTCCACATTTGAATGCAGAATATGTAAAGAACTACTGTAAATCAATAAGAATGAGACAGATATCCCAATAGGAAAATAAACAAACACTCCAAGAGACACTTCCCCAAACAGGATATCCAAAAGGTCAATAAACATATGAAAAGGGGCTCAATCTGATCATCAAGGAAAAACAAAACTACTATACCACCAAACACCCACAAGAATTGCTAAAATATAAAAGGCAATACCTAGCGTTGACAAGAATGTGGAGCAACCAGAACGCTCAGTCCCTGTCTTTAAGGTTGTGTATTGGTACATGCACTTTGGAAATATGTTTGGCAGTATTTATTCAAAGCTGAACATGCATATATCCTATGACCCGGCAATTCCACTCCACGGTACATGCCAAACATAGCTACATGCAGATGTTCATCAAAAGATTGCACCAAAATGCTCATAGTTGCACTATTTATAATAGACAAGAACTGGAAAGTACCCAGTTTCCCATTAAAAAAAGAACCAATGACTAAACTGTAATATATTCACACAATGTACTACTAATCAGCCATGAGAATGAATGAATTACAGCTACGTTCGAAAATATTGATAAATCTCCCAGACATAAGTTTGTCAGGCACAGAAAAGTGCATGGTGTCTGATTCCATTTACATTAAGTGCAAAAATAAAGTAAAACTATATTTTGATGCTAGCCATGAAGAGAATGGTTATGGGGGGAGTGCTATGACTAGAAAAGCGGTACATGGGGGACTTTCAGGGTGTTGATAATACTCTGTTTTCTCACCTGGGTGCTGATTGTATGGTGTACTCTTTGTAAAAGTTTACTTAGCTATGTGTATATGATTTGGGCATTTTTTGGTATGTATGTTATTTTTCAATAGAAAGTTAAAAGAATTTTTATCATTTTTTTTCAATTAACTCACCAAATTTTGATTTTGAGCTTATATAATTTTTTATAGTTTTCTCTATTATTTTATACAACAGGTTCTTATTAGTCATCAATTTTATACACATCAGTGTATACATGTCAATACCAATCACCCAATTCATCACAACCCTACCCCCACCCCCCCACAGCTTTCCCCCCTTGGTGTCCATACATTTGTTCTCTACATCTGTGTCTCAATTTCTGGCCTGAAAACCGATTCATCTGTACCATTTTTTTAGGTTTCACATATATGCATTAATATACAACATTTGTTTTTCTCTTTCTGACTTAATTCACTCTGTATGACAGTCTCCAGATCCATCCACGTGTCAACAAATGACCCAATTTTGTTCCTTTTTATGGCTGAGTAATATTTCATTGTATATATGTACCACATCTTCTTTATCCATTTGTCTGTCGATGGGCTTTTAGGTTGCTTCCATGTCCTGGCTATTGTAAATAGTGCTGCAGTGAACATTGGGGTGCATATGTTTCTTGAATTATGGTTTTCTTTGGGTATATGCCCAGTAGTGGGATTGCTGGGTCATATGGTAATTCTATTTTTAGTTTTTTAAGGCACCTCCATACTGTTCTCCATAGTGGCTGTATCAATTTACATACCCACCAACAGTGCAAGAGGGTTTCCTTTTCTCCATACCTTCTCAAGCATTTGTTGTTTGTAGATTTTCTGATGATGCCCATTCTAACTGGTGTGAGGTGATACCTCATTGTAGTTTTGATTTGCATTTCTCTAATAATTAGTGATGTTGAGCAGCTTTTCATGTGCTTCTTGGCCCTCTGTATGTCTTCTTTGGAGAAATGTCTATTTAGGTCTTCTGCCCAGTTTTGGATTGGGTTGTTTGTTCTTTTAATATTGAGCTCCATGAGTTGTTTATATATTTTGGAGATAAATCCTTTGTCTGTTGATTCATTTGCAAATATTTTCTCCCATTCTGAGGGTTGTCTTTTCATCTTGTTTATAGTTTCCTTTGCTGTGCAAAAGCTTTGAAGTTTCATTAGGTCTCATTTGTTTATTTTTGTTTTTATTTCCATTACTGTAGGAGGCAGATCAGAAAAGATCTTGCTGTGATTTATGTCAAAGAGTGTTCTTCCTATGTTTTCCTCTAAGAGTTTTATAGTGTCCAGTCTTACATTTAGGTCTCTAATCCATTTTGAGTTTATTTTTGTGTATGACACTACAGAGTGTTCTAATTTCATTCCTTTACATGTAGCTGTCCAGTTTTCCCAGCACTACTTATTGAAGAGACTGTCTTTTCTCCATTGTATATCCTTACCTCCTTTCTCATAGATTAGTGGACCATAGGTGCGTGGGTTTACCTCTGGGCTTTCTATCTTATTCCATTGATCTATGTTTCTGTTTTTGTGCCAGTACCATATTGTCTTGATTACTGTAGCTTTGTAGTATAGTCTGAAGTCAGGGAGTCTGATTCCTCCAGCTCCGTTTTTCTTTCTCAAGATTGCTTTGGCTATTCAGGGTCTTTTGTGTCTCCATACAAATTTTAAGATTTTTTGTTATAGTTCTGGAAAAAATGCCATTGGTAATTTGATAGGGATTGCATTAAATCTGTAGATTGCTTTGGGTAGTATAGTCATTTTCACAATATTGCTTCTTCCAATCCAGGAACATGCTATAACTCTCCATCTGTTGGTATCATCTTTAACTTATTTATCAGTGTCTTATAGTTTTCTGCATGCAGGTCTTTTGTCTCCCTAGGTAGGTTTATTCCTAGATATTTTATTCTTTTTGTTTCAATGGTAAATGGGAGTGTTTCCTTAATTTCTCTTTCAAATTTTTCATCATTAGTGTATAAGATTGCAATAGATTTCTGTGCATTAATTTTGCATCCTGCAACTTTACCAAATTCATTGATTAGCTCTAGTAGTTTTCTGGTGGCATCTTTAGGATTCTCTAGGTATAGTATCATGTCATCTGCAAAGAGTGATAGTTTTATTTCTTCTTTTCCAATTTGTATTCCTTTTACTTCTTTTTCTTCTCTGGTTGCCATGGCTAGGACTTCCAAAACTATGTTGAGTAATAACAGTGAGAGTGGACATCCTTGTCTTGTTCCTGATCTTAGAGGAAATGCTTTCAGTTTTTCACCATTGAGAATGATGTTTGCTGTGGGTTTGTCATATGTGGCCTTTATTATGTTGAGGTAGGTTCCCTCTATGCCCACTTTCTGGAGAGTTTTTATTATAAATGCATGCTGAATTTTGTCAAAAGCTTTTTCTGCATCTATTGAGATGATCATATGGTTTTTATTCTTCAATTTGTTAATATGGTGTATCACATTGATTCATTTGCATATACTGAAGAATCCTTGCATCCCTGGTATAAATCCCACTTGATCATGGTGTATGATCCTTTTAATATGTTGATGGATTCTGTTTGCTAGTATTTTGTTGAGGATTTTTGCATCTATATTCATGAGTGATATTGGTCTGTAATTTTCTTTTTTTATAGTAACTTTGTCTGATTTTGGTATCAGGGTGACGGTGGCCTCATAGAATGACTTTGGGAGTATTCTTTCCTCTGCAACTTTTTGGAAGAGTTTGAGAAGGAT
The DNA here is from genome assembly GCF_964165515.1 of Mesoplodon bidens. NCBI lineage: Eukaryota > Metazoa > Chordata > Mammalia > Artiodactyla > Ziphiidae > Mesoplodon > Mesoplodon bidens. The sequence continues at coordinate 48,392,731 of NC_138160.1, read as the reverse complement.
GGGTGTTAGGTCTTCTCTAAATGTTTGGTAGAATTCCCCTGTGAAGCCATCTGGTCCTGGACTTTTGTTTTTTGGAAGATTTTTAATCACAGTTTCAATTTCAGTACTTGTGATTGGTCTGTTCATATTTTCTATTTCTTCCTGGTTCAGTCTTGGAAGTTTGTACCTTTCTAAGAATTTGTCCATTTCTTCCAGGTTTTCCATTTTATTGGCATAGAGTTGCTTGTAGTAGTGTCTTCAGATGCTTTGTATTTCTGTGGTGTCTGTTGTAACTTCTCCTTTTTCATTTCTAATTTTATTGATTTAAGTCCTCTCCCTCTTCTTCTTGATGAGTCTGGCTAATGGTTTATCAATTTTGTTTATCTTCTCAAAGGACAAGCTTTTAGTTTTATTGATCTTTGCTGTTGTTTTCTTTGTTTCTATTTCATTTATTTCTGCTCTGATCTTTATGATTTCTTTCCTTCTGCTAACTTTAGGTTTTGTTTGTTCTTCTTTCTGTTGTTCCTTTAGGTGTAAGGTTAGATTATTTATTTGAGATTTTTCTTGTTTCTTGAGATAGGCTTGTATAGCTATAAACTTATGTCTTAGAACTGCTTTTGCTGCATCCCATAGCTTTTGGATCGTCGTGTTTTCATTGTCATTTGTCTCTAGGTCTTTTTTGATTTCCTCTTTGATTTCTTCAGTGATCTCTTGGTTATTTAGTACCGTATTATTTAGCCTCCATGTGTTTGTGTTTTTTACGTTTTTTCCCCTGTAATTCATTTCAAATCTCATAGCGTTGTGGTCAGAAAAGATGCTTCATATGATTTCAATTTTCTTCAGTTTACTGAGGCTTAATTTGTGACCAAAGATGTGATCTATCCTGGAGAATGTTCTGTGCACACTTGAGAAGAAAGTTTAATCTGCTGTTTTTGGATGGAATGTCATAAAAATATCAATTAAATCTATCTGGTCTGTTGTGTCATTTAAATCTTGTGTTTTCTTATTTATTTTTATTTTGGATGATCTGTCCATTTTTGTAAGTGAGGTGTTAAAGTCCCCCACTATTATTTTGTTACTGTTGATTTCCTCTTTTACAGCTGTTAGCAGTTGCCTTATGTATTGAGGTGCTCCTATGTTGGGTGCATATCTATTTGTAATTGTTATATCTTTTCTTGGATTGATCCCTTGATCATTATGTAGTGTCCTTCCTTGTCTCTTGTAACATTCTTTATTTAAAAGTCTATTTTATCTGATATGAGAATTGCTACTTCAGCTTTCTTTTGATTTCCATTTGCATGGAATATCTTTTTCCTTCCCCTCACTTTCAGTCTGTATGTGTCCCTAGGTCTGAAGTGGGTCTCTTGTAGACAGCATATATATGGGTCTTGTTTTTGTATCCATTCAGCAAGCCTGTGTGTTTGGCTTGGAGCATTTAATCCATTCATGTTTAAGGTAATTATCAATATGTATGTTCCTCTTACCATTTTCTTAATTGTTTTGGGTTTGTTTTTGTTGGTCCTTTTCTTCTCTTGTGTTTCCCACTTAGAGAAGTTCCTTTAGCATTTGTTGTAGAGCTGGTTTGGTGGTGCTGAATTCTCTTAGCTTTTGCTTGTCCATAAAGCTTTTGATTTCTCCATGCAATCTGAATGAGATCCTTGCCAGGTAGAGTAATATTAGTTGTTGGTTCTTCCCTTTAATCACTTTAAGTATATTATGCCACTCCCTTCTGACTTGTAGAGTTTCTGCTGAGAAATCAGCTGTTAACCTTATGGGAGTTCCCTTGTATGTTATTTGTCATTTTTCCCTTGCTGCTTTCAATAATTTTTCTTTGTCTTTAGTTTTTGCCAATTTGATTAGTATGTGTCTCAGTGTGTTTCTCCTTGGGTTTATCCTGTATGGGACTCACTGCACTTCCTGGACTTGGGTGGCTATTTCCTTTCCCATGTTAGGGAAGTTTTCGACTATAATCTCTTCAAATATTTTCTTGGGTCCTTTTTCTCTCTCTTCTCCTTCTGGGGCCCCTATAATGCGAATGTTGTTGCATTTAATGTTGTCCCAGAGGTCTCTTAGGATGTCTTCATTTCTTTTCAATAGTTTTTCTTTATTGTCTTCTGCAGCAGTGAATTCCACCATTCTGTCTTCCAGGTCACTTTTCCGTTCTTCTGCCTGAGTTATTCTGCTATTGATTCCTTGTAGTATAGTTTTCATTTCAGTTATTGTATTGTTCATCTCTGTTTGTTTGTTCTTTAATTCTTCTAGGTCTTTGTTAAACATTTCTTGCATCTTCTTGATCTTTGCCTCCATTCTTTTTCCGAGGTCCTGGATCATATTCACTATCATTATTCTGAATTCTTTTCTGGATGATTGCCTATCTCCACTTCATTTAATTGTTTTGGTGGGATTTTATCTTGTTCCTTCATCTGGTACATAACCCTCTGCCTTTTCATCTTGTCTGTCTTTCTGTGAATGTGGTTTTTGTTTCACAGGCTGCAGGATTGTAGCTCTTCTTGCTTCTGCATTCTGCCCTCTGGTGGATGAGGCTATCTAAGAGGCTTGTGCAGGTTTCCTGATGGGAGGGACTGGCGGTGGGTAGAGCTGGGTGTTGCTCTGGTGGGCAGAGCTCAGTAAAACTTTAATCCACTTGACTGCTGGTGGGTGGGGCTGAGTTCCCTCCCTGTTGGTTGTTTGGCCTGAGGCAACCCAACACTGGAGCTGACCTGGGCTGTTTGCTGGGCTAATGGCAGATTCTGGGAGGGCTCATGCCAAGGAGTACTTTCCAGAACTTCTGCTGCCAGTGTTCTTGACCCCATGGTGAGCCACAGCCACCCCCCACCTCTGCAGGAGACCCTTCAACACTAGCAGGTAGGTCTGGTTTAGTCTCCCCTGGGTTCACTGCTCCTTCCCCTGGGTCCCGATGCGCACACTACTTTGTGTGTTCCCTCCATGAGTGGAGTCTCTGTTTTCCCCAGTCCTGTCGAAGTCCTGCAATCAAATCCCACTAGCCTTCAAAGTCTGATTCTCTAGGAATTCCTCCTTCCATTGCCTACCCCCAGGTTGGGAAGCCTGACATGGGGCTTAGAACCTTCACTCCAGTGGGTGGACTTCTGTAGTATAAGTATTCTCCAGTCTGTGAGTCACCCACCCAGCAGTTATGGGATTTGGTTTTGCTGTGATTGCGCCCCTCCTACTGTCTCATTGTGGCTTCTCCTTTGTCTTTGGATGTGGGGTATCTTTTTTGGTGAGTTCCAGTGTCTTCCTGTCGATGATTGTCCGGCAGCTAGTTGTGATTCTGGTGTTCTTACAAGAGCGAGTGAGAGCATATCCTTCTAGTCCGCCATCTTGTTTCCAGTGTTGCTTATTATATAATTTTGATCATATGAACTTAGCCCCATAGTGTCTACTGATGTGATCTCATGATGCCATGGGAAACATTAACTGATAAATCCTCTGCTTGAAATGTTTACAATGGAAGTGTAGAGTTTCGTTTTGTTTTATTTTTAACATAAGAGAGCGAAGGGGAAAATATTTTGCTTTGAAGAGAGATTTTTGAAGTTTTTTTTCCTCTGTGAGTTTAATCATTTGCTCAGCCTCCTCATTCACATTGAGAAAAGAATGTATATTTGAAAGAGGGAATAGAGCAATACAGTTATTAAATAACTAGGATGAGTTATCACATAATCCAGATTGTGAATTGTTGACAAGTGACTCTACATTGTAAGAACTTATATGGTTATTTTTTTATTGTTTTAAGGTTAGCAACATAAGTCTCTGTTTGTCAACACTAGTGTGTCCAGCAAAGTGTCTACATGAGCTATTTCCAAGTTCCCATTTATGATAAGGAGCTATGGGGCATGAATACACCCACACTTTTACCTACATATATAGAGATAACAAACTCATCTGGTTACCTAGTTACCTTTTATTGTGTATTCACATTTTTCCCAACATTCAGGGTTATACTCGAAAAAGATTGGAATGCTTGGCCATCCTCTGAAGGAGGTGTATGAGCTTTATTATTGAGGCCAAGTCTTCTACCTTTGTTTACATGAAAACCTAGTAGTCAGGGACCTTGTCATATCTATTTTCTGTAAAGTACTTTCTGCACATGTCAAGATCAATAACTCGATTTGTAATGACAGAGAGCACAGAATTCAGCCTTCAGAATAGAAATGGCTGCTTATTTACCTCGTGGAAGTATTCCTTCTGACACTCTTCCACCACTGAGTATAGATTCTGTCTGAGAGGCACTTTTTAAAACTTTTCACCAATTTTTCATGTTGTCTAACATCTCTGTGATAATAGTAATAATGCATGACAGATTTTAATATTTTATAGTTTACAAAATATTTTCCACCTGAATTTTCCTGTTGGACTTTGACAAAATCCTATAATGTGGTTGTGTATTATGCCATTTTGCAGATGAGGAAACTGAGACTCAGAGACAGAGCTTAGATTGCACAGCTAAGATGTATCAAAGGCAGGCTTTCCAGCCTAGTCCAGAGCTTTTTCTATTTTATTCCACCCCTGTAAGTTTCACCTTTCATATAGCACTATAGAATAAAAATTATGGATTTAGCATATTATTTAGTTCATTCAGTATATATGATATGCTTTCTGTGTGCCAAATATTGGTGCAGGTGTTGGAGATACAATGATGAACAAGATGGAAGCAGTCCTATCTTGATGGAGATCATAGTGAGTGGTGGGAGTACAGACAAATAACTGAGCAATTAAAATAGGAAGGTGCACCCTGTTTTTATCTTCTTCCATGTACTATGCTAGGATCTACATAGGGTGTCATGGGAATACACAGGAAGGGCACATGACCTTGTATGGTTAAAAGCTTTCACTCTCTTTCTAAAGGCTTCTATTAAATGATACCAGAAAATAGAATCTACTAGATATTCTAGACGACCAGTTGGAAGGGGAAAGTAATATTTGAGCAACACCCTTGAAAATTACATTCAATGGGAAAGGAAGATTATAGCCCAGTAAAAGTAGCTGTTAAGCTAAAGGTGAGTGGCTACGGGTCAGTGTCTGGATTTCAAAATGTAACCCTGAAAAAGAAAAGAAGGGAAACAGGCTTACAGCAAAAATCGGATTAGGCTCAACTGTATTGACCACAGTTTTAAACATAGACAGCTCTGAGGTATCATCAAACACTCATGATGAAACACTGCATTTTTGTTTGTGAAGATTCTCCATAGCAAAATTCCTCCATCTGTCTTTAACTTGCCCAGAAAGAATCAACACCCCTAAGGCTTCTTGGGGCTCAAACTATGGCTATGTTCTATCCAAAGCCCTTTGAATTTCTGGTTGAACGCAAATGTACATTAGGGTTTGACTCTAGAAGTCAAACTTATCAGTCATTACTTATGTGTACATCCTGCTATAAGCTCCCAACAACAGCCATGTCCTTGTGCTTAACGATTACAGGAAGAAGGTAACTGTTGAGGACATTGTTTCTGAACCTGAGGTCTGTGGAAAGTTTTCAGGAAATCCTTGAACTCCGAGAAATGGTGTGAAAAATTGTAATGCCTCCTCTGTGCATTCTCCTGGGGAGTATACCCACAGCTTTCATTAGAGACTTAAAGGGATCTGTAGGCTTTACCCTCCTCTCCAAAAAAAAATAAATGGTGGCGACTCTTGTGGTAATGACTCTTGTTTGGTGGTGAGAGGCAATAAAATGGCCATTTGAACATCAGATTATTTGGATACATCGTCAAAAATAGGCATCTAGAGAAACATTCTGTTGTAGCCAGCCTCTAAGATGGCCTCCAATGATCCCCTTTCACATTTTACCAAGGTTGATCTCTGTGACCAACAGAATACAGCAGAAGTAATGGTATGTCACCTCTGAGATTAGGTTATAGAAGACTGTGGCTTCTGTTTTGAGTGTTTTCTCACTGAGAGTCATCAGAGAAATGGGGGGAAGCCAGTCAAGACTTGTCTTCCCAAGTCATGAAGACACTCAGATGTGTTCTTCAAATTAAGAAGAAGCCAACATGATAAGGCATGGAGGCCTCTTGCCACCAGCCAGCAAAGGGCCGAGGCCTGCCAATAACCATGTGAGTGCCTGTGTCAAGATTCTCCAGCCCTGCTGAGCCTTGAGATAACTGGCCGCTTAACTGCAAGCCCTTGAAAGACGCTGCACCTGAACCACCTGACTAAGGTGCTCCTGCATTTACTGTCCTCAGAAATTGTGTGAGATAATAGATGTTTGTGGTTTTAAGCTGCTGCGTTTGGGGATAATTTGTTACATAGCAACATATACCTAAGGCACATTATCTTGACTCATCACTATAAAAAGAAAAGTGAGTATGTGAAAAATGATGTTTGTAAAATACCAACTTCCCTGTTAATCCTGGGAAAGTAGACTGGAAATAAGCACATGCGAGGCACTTCTTTCCTCCTGTTGGTAAATAGTGCAGTGTGGGGCTTCCCTGGTGGCGCAGTGGTTGAGAGTCCGCCTGCTGATGCAGGGGACACGGGTTCGTGCCCCGGTCTGGGAAGATCCCACATGCCGCAGAGAGGCTAGGCCCGTGAGCCATGGCCGCTGAGCCTGCACGTCTGGAGCCTGTGCTCCGCAAGGGGAGAAGCCACAACAGTGAGAGGCCCGCCTACCACAAAAAAAAAAAAAAAAAAAAAATAGTGCAGTGTGGCCCATTCGCAGCCAGCACTTGGGAACCTGTGTGATCCCCACAGCAAGGAACACCCTCAGGACAGAAGCAAACAAGTTTTCTTTCCAGTGATTTCTTTGTTTCCTTTTAAAAGGCACTGGTTTTCAAATATCTCCTGGGTAAATCTTTCTTATATTACCACCAAACATGATCAACTCACCAGAGAATTCATACTTTGCCAGTGATCATGGGAATTACTAACGTAATCTTTTACAGCAACAATTGTTATCTTTTTCTTGTTACCATTGTGGTTCCTTCTTTATTAGGAAGCCAGCTGGTCCAGCTGATCTAGTTCTTGGGCTGCCAAGGGCATTTTTGTAAAACAGCTTTTTAAAACTGTGTAGGGACTCATTCATTAGTGAAATGTGCAACCAATCAGTTGACTCAATCTTATTTTATTTATTTATTTATTTATTTATTTATTTATGGCTGTGTTGGGTCTTCATTTCTGTGCAAGGGCTTTCTCTAGTTGCGGCAAGCGGGGGCCACTCTTCATCACGGTGCGCGGGCCTCTCACTATCGCGGCCTCTCTTGTTGCGGAGCACAGGCTCCAGACGCGCAGGCTCAGTAGTTGTGGCTCACGGGCCTAGTTGCTCCGCGGCATGTGGGATCTTCCCAGACCAGGGCTCGAACCCGTGTCCCCTGCATCAGCAGGCAGATTCTCAACCACTGCACCACCAGGGAAGCCCTCAATCTTATTTTAAAATGAAATAGAATTTTAGAGTTCAGAGTATAATACATAATAAGGTATTTAATTTCTTTTTTTGGTTTAGCATTTTTTTAGAGCTATATGTATATTTTTATATCTGTATGTACTACTTGAGAGATCAAATGTAATTTTTAATGTGACGCAGTAAAAATGCTTGAAAGTCACTATTCTATAGCATTTTGATTATGGAAACATATTAAAAAATCCAGATTTTTGGAAATATTTCAGGGATGGACTATTTTTTGATGGGAGGGATGGGCAATGCTGGCAGAACCCATTGATGAAATGGGTTTTCCCGAAGAAAATGAATTTTTTTTTTTTTTGCGCTATGCGGGTCTCTCACTGTTGTGGCCTCTCCCGTTGCGGAGCACAGGCTCCGGACATGCAGGCCCAGCGGCCATGGCTCACGGGCCCAGCCGCTCCGCGGCATGTGGGATCTTCCCAGACCGGGGCACGAACCCGCGTCCCCTGCAGCGGTAGGCGGACTCTCAACCACTGCGCCACCAGGGAAGCCAGAAAATGAATATTTTACTCCCAATTACTCTGGAAAGTCCCTAATCCTCAGGCAAGGAAAGAAGCGCTATTTTGAGACAGGGCAGAGTGTGTGGAGCAGCAGGCGTTTTCCTTTCACTGGTGCCGGGAGGATCCAAGACTTGCCTGTGAAACAGAGAGTGGGCTGATGTAGGTCCTGGCCACGTGGCAATGGCCATGACACGCAGCACCTGTGATCAGCAGCAGTGGTAGCTGGTGAGGGTGCAGTGCTTGCAGAGCTTCCGGCCCCAAGAAGGCACACCTCAGGCCTCCTGGCAAGTGGAGAGAGGAAGTGAGACTGGCCCTTAGATAAAGGGAAAGTAGTGTTCCTCCCGTGAGCCTGAACAGGGAGCACTGGCAGCAGAGCAGAAGAAGCTGAGCTCAAGAATGGGGATCATTCTCACAGAGGTTGCAAGGCCAAAGAACTGGAGGGAATGTTCCAGAGCCCATGTGAGGCAGAATCCTAGAAAATGCCAAAAAGGAGATGGCTGGTAAGTCTTGGGGGCCAGGATTGGTGGGGTCTTTTAGAGAAAAGCTAATTTCCAGCCCATGAGCTTGGGCTAGCTCTCAAGGAATAGACCTGGGAGCTGCATTAAGTGAACATAGAGGTTCCAAATTTCATGCCTGTCCTCTGCGAGGTAGGGCTCAGGGCAGTCTGTGGAGTATCTGAACACAGGAGAGCTGTGGTGATTCTTCGGTTAGCAATTGATGCTGAGAAATAAATATATACAGAGAAGGAGTGACTGTCCTCTAGGGTCAGCCCAACCTCATAGTCATTACCATAACTAAAGTAAATCTCTGAGCTAATAATGTTATCAGTAACCCTTTCTTTGTCTTGAATGTTGTGTTTTCCTTTGGACCACATTTTTTTTTAATTTTTAATTTTTTAATAAATTTATTTATTTATTTAGTTTTGGCTGCATTGGGTCTTTGTTGTGGTGTGCGGGCTTCTCGTTGTGGTGGCTTCTCTTGTTGCAGAGCACAGGCTCTAGGCCCGGGCTTCAGTAGTTGTGGTTCGCAGGATCTAGAGCGCAGGCTCAGTAGTTGTGGCGCACAGGATTAGTTGCTCCACGGCATGTGGGATCTTCCCTGACCAGGGCTCGAACCTGTGCCCCCTGTGTTGGCAGGCGAATTCTTAACCACTGCACCACCAGGGAAGCCCTGGACCACTTTTAAAATGTAGAAGCCACATGAGGGGTAATATTAAGTTCATAGTTCAACTTTGTGTTAATGAGTGAATCAGATTCCTTTCTGAAGTGAGTAGAGAGTGACAGAGTACTTGGTGGAGAAGGGAAAATGGTGAAGAAAAGGTCAGTGAGGACATCCTTTGCCACTTTGCAATTTTCCCAGGCGGCTGGCCTTGGCATTTGTGCGAATGGCTCTATTTGATCTTGGGCACCACAACCCATCCAGCAGGCTGTACCTGGGGGATGGTGGGGTGGGGGGGGATGGAACATGAGTCCAAGGGCAAAATTCTGCATGATGTGGAAGTAGATCAATCAACCACACTCACTTATATAACATCTACTACCAGGGACAAAGTTCTGTGCTGAGCAATAAACATAATTCCCCCATAATTTATACTCTTGTTGAAAGAGAGGACATATGTAGCAAAAGTCACCTAATAATAAAAAACAAGTGAACATCTTATTTACATGATATAATATTTAGATGGGTTTCAAGTGAGTTTTTTCAGCACCAAATTCCATGACGTTGTAATTTTTCCTGAACCAAATGCCAAAAGATCTCAAATTCCGATCTTGTTTATTTCAACTGGCAAAATGTAAACACCATTCACTCATTCATTCATTTGTTCTTTCACCAACTATACCGAGTACCAGCTTTAAAGACTATGTGAGTTACTTTGGGGGACAGGATTTCTAGAAACTAGAACTCTCCAAACACCTTTCCAAATTTTGTGACATTTTCAAATAGGAGCAAGGTTGATTTGGGTCAAACGAGGTTCTTGAAGTAAAAGCAAAGTCATTGCCAATAAGCCAAAACTCCACGGATTGCCATGGAAGCAATGTAGAAATGACCCTTAAGTAAATTAGAACTGGTGAGGACTTCAGTAATTAAAGTCTCTTCCCTGTAGCTTACACGGCAATCAGGAAGCAAGGGTAGTTTATATCAAGGTCTCAAAAATAAACATACAGCTTGCCAGCCCCTGGAGATGGAGACGTCATTCTTGAGCGTGCTGTATGCAGGGCTCAGAGATAAGTGATGGGCCTCTTCTCACCCTGATTGAAAATATATTAGCTTCTTTAAACCAAGAATTGTAGTGATTTCAGTGTTATAATTATAAGGGGTGACTCCTGGGACTTGCATAAACCAAGCTTATTTAAATACTTTTCCAGGAAAGAACATATGCTACTATTAAAGAGTCGTGATAGAACAACTGTAATCCCATGAGGTAAAGCTATCTGAGAATATTCATGTTTGCTTTCAGATATGAGTCCATGATTTATGTGGAATAATTAAGTGTCTCTCTAGATGTCTACTCAAGGGGAGATTCTTGAAACTTTTACCACTTTCATGTCCAAACTTGTTCGTTATGTCAAGACTGGGAGAATTCCAGTCATACATGAAGTCTGTGATGATATTGAAATTCACTCAGTTAATTCACTGATAAAATTTTTTGAGTGCCTGTTATATGAAAAGTATACAGTTGGTGCTGTATAATGTATACATGTGGACAAAGGCAAAATTCTGTCTCTCGAGGTGCTGAGGTCTGATAAGGAAGAATAACGAATGCAAAGATACCCAATTCCAAAACTGAGAGAGGAAGTTGGTGTGGTCTAATGGGTAAATGAGGAAATGAACTGGGATTTGAGAAAAGGATGGAATTCCAGGTGTGAACACTGGGGAAGAGGGCTCTTCAATGGACAAGTAATAAAATGAATGATGGCCAGAATGAAACTAGAAAAAACCTGTTAATGGAATAACGGTGAGCAATTCAGAACAGCCAGAGAGTCATCTCACTGTGCAGTGCTCGGTGGCTGTCACCATGTGCCTGGTCCCGGTCCCTCACAGCCCTGCCTGCTAGAGGGAGGGTAGCAGCTTATTCTTTAGAAATGGCGAGCAAGGGAAGGAAGTGCTTTCCTCTTCCCAAGCAACAGGCACATTTAATATGGGATTTCTCTTGGCAGTGCCTTAAGCCATGGAGTTATTTGGCACTTTAGTCTGTGTGTGACAGGAGAGAGAAGAGACGGGAAATAAGCATTCCTTCCAGCATCCCCCCAGATATGAAGAAGCAGGACCAAGAACCAGCTCTTCCTCCCTACTTTGAATTTTAATGGACAAGAGCCTTATCTTGCCTTTGCACCCTGGAAAGGGCAGCTGCCATTGGGATGCTGAGTGGAAGAACTTGGAGTCCACTTCTGGGGCGAGCCAGTCAGCGACTTGGTGTTTGCGGAGGATCCAGGGAGGAACAGAGAAGAGCTCTCACCGCTATACTATTCCAGGGTTGCTGCTGAGTCAGAAGAATAAACAAAGTGCTTCAGAAGTCAGAGTATTTCACATATTTCTTGATTATTCATTTCTTCTCCCAATTCTTACCACTCAGCCCACCAAACCCTCCTTCTTGATAAAATTTTTCTTATTTAATGCTATATCTTATTTAATGTTAGGAGAAGACTGATTTGGGATCATATGTGTATGAATTATATAAATGTGGCTGATTACCTTTTCTGATGGCAAGGCAAGCTTCTTAATTAGCTCTAACATAAATGATTATTATTTTTTTATTGTTCCATGGTTCGCAACCCAGGCTTCATATTAGAATAACCTTGAGGGCTTTAAAAAAATCCCAATTTCCAGGCTGCTCCCAGGTCAATTACACCAGAGTCCTGGGGTTAGGACTCAGGCATCAGCATTCTTTAAAGCTCTGTAGGTGATTCCAATGTGCAGCTGATGCTGACAACACAGTTCTAAGTGTCTTGAGGGTGAATAATAAACCCAAACTAGTAGTGGATGAAAATATGTGTGCATCTAATGTTTAAGTATCAGATTATTAGCAGTTCTCAACAAATGTATTTCCCTTTTTAAAACAGTCTTCTGAGAAGTGACCTTCATACATGTGTTGGTTGTTTTTTTTGAAAAGGGAAATTTAAGACTTTCTTTTTTTTTCTTTCTTTTTTTTTAGCATCTTTGTTGGAGTATAATTGCTTTACAAGGTTGTGCTAGTTTTTGCTGTATAACAAAGTGAATCAGCTATATGTATCATACATTTGTTATAGAATATTATTTTAGTGATGTCTCTCTGCTAGTGATGTGAAGCATGTTGCATATAAACTGTCTGGAGACCGTGGTGTTATTTGCAAACATGCCAGAGAATGCAACAGATTTTACAAAGGTTTATGAAAACAATATGCTTCATTTTTGTTAGTATAGAAGCTGCTTCAAATTTAGCCTCCTGTTAAAGAGAAAGCCCAGAGAGCAGAAGTGAGAAGAGTCTGATTCCTTGTTCACTCCCAGCTACTGTGAGAGCCCCTTACTTCTAAGACTTATGACATCTTTGGCTGTTTCCTCTCTTGACTCTTCAATCAAACGCAAGATCTGTTAAATCTATCTCTGTGATTTCCTTTTACACCTTCATCATTTCTCCGTTTTCATGGTTACTATCCTAAATCAGACTCTTACTATCTTTGCCTTGGTAATTGTCATAGGCTCTCCACTTCATTTTTTCTTATATGTAGCCTCTAGCTCAAAGATCTGAGGGCATGATGTCTTCACTCACCTATAGTGGTTATCCACTGCCCACAGAAATATTACAACTCGTAAAGCCAGGCATTCAAGCTCTCCATCATCTGGCCCCAGACCTGTTTTCCAAGACTATTCCCTTTGTGTGTAGTTCTGTGGAACTGATCTAGCTGCTCAGTAGTCCTCAGATATGGCTATGTTTTTTCCTGCTATCAAGGCCCTTGCTCCTGCTGGTATTTCTGCCAAAATCCACATCCTATCCAGTATGGAAGGCTCACATTTCATCTGCTTCACAAAACCCTGACCTTCACAGCTAAAAGCAATAGTTTCCTACTGTGATCCCATTACAACACTTTATCTGGACCACTTCTTAAATATTTCTCAAAAGCCCCTTAATCCTTCTGCCTCTGTTCACTTATTTGTAAACTGGGAATAATAATACCTACCTGAAAGATGGCTTGTGAAGAGTAAATAAGATCATATATGAAAAAGCCCAATTTTTAAAGTCTTTCCTTCCTCTCTCCCTCCCTCCCTCCCTCCCTCCATTCCTCCTTCCTTTCTTCCTTCCTTCTTTCCTTCATTTACATACTTGTTTTATTGTCCATTATATCTTTGTAATTTCCTTGTGGGTAGGGTCCTGTGACTGATAAATTCTTGTTTTTTACACAATTCTTATGGTAATGTTTTGCAGTGTAAGCCCTCATGTACATGTTTGTCATAAAAGGGCCCAATATTCATGACTTGCTATAGAAGTTATAATCAAGGTTTAGGAGAAGAGATAAAGGTCAGAAGTCCAGTTATTGTTTTGATGGTGTAATAGTAATAACAATTATTATTATTATCATAATTTAAAATTATCCTATGTATTTACCCCAAAGCTCATTGAGGAAACTTTTGTAATCTTGAGAAATCAGGAATCAAATTAGGTAAATTGATTTAGGTCAGACAGCTTCTAAGCATTAGGCATGGATTCAGACCAAGGCCTCTCCAACTTGAAAGCATGTGTTATTCTAGCACACCAGGATTGGTTAGATTCTCTCTAAGGCCATGTCTGCCTGGTGGCAATCATTGCAGGTAATCCTTCTTTTTTCACTATAATTGTGTCCTAGGTCCACAGGAAAGCCAGAAGTAGCCATGGCAGGAGGCCGGTAAGAAGAACTTCTGAATAGAGTGACTATGATTGGGTAGAACAGATGCAGGAATGAAGAGATTAAACAAGCTCTGGTTATTACCCTGTTTGCATGCTTCTTAGGTTCATGTTAGAGTCCTAAAACAACGCCTGCTGTGACTGCATCCTTAGGAGTGGCAAAAGTCAGTGATCTTCCAAGAGGCAAGTGTGGATTCCTCCTTCTTATTCTCTCCCCAGGTTTAGTTTCTGTGCATTCTTACTTTTCCCGTGGTCAGTAGCTGACCTCTTCCCAAGGGATGTTTGGCCCTAAGGAAGCTAAATGCTTCCTTTGCCACTGGTTATTTTCTGTGCCTCTGGTATGTTTTTTACAGACTCTCCTAATCATGTCATTCTAGAGGGTCTCCTTTCGTAGTTGCTGTTGAGGAGACAGGAGGTCCTGACACTACATTCTTACCACCCCACATCGCCCAAGATAGAACAGATTCTCTCTCTGAGCAATTTGGATATAGGACACATTGATTCTACTGTCTCTTTACTGGGGCTTGTAATGGGAGGGCCGATTTTCAGAGGAGGAAGAGAGTGACACTGATGTGCCCGGGGATAAATAGATGAGAGACTGTGAGCTCCAGGGAGGAAAAGGAGACAGTGTATAGCTGCCTTGATTCTTGACAGCTTTCTGGGTGGGTTCTAATCTCACAGGCAGCTTAATTGCTTCCCTAGCCTTGAGTTCTATAAAATAATCCTATAGCCTTTTAAATAAATTCCTCCTTTCAGCTTAAGCAAGCATGAATGGGTTCTGTTTTTTACAGCCAAACAATCCTCTAACTGAGAGTTAACTAATTTTTAAACCATTATCAAAATTCAAGCTTAATTTGCTTTTGCTCATGATGAGTCACTAATCTATGTTGGGTCCCCATGATCCCATTCTTTATTAGGATCTACAGTTGACCTCTAGGGTATATTTCATAGCCCTTCATGTCTCTTCTACATAACTGCTTATTTATGGAGTTTCATGATGTTTTAAATACTTTGGTTTCATAGCAAACACATTTCACTTAATCTTTCAGTTCTGCAATAATACTTCTAGGCCAACCCTTCTATTCTACCATTTCTTTCTTCCTTTCTTTTTCTCCCTTTCTCTCTTTCTTCGTTTCTCTCTCCTTCCCTCTCCCCCTTTTTATTCCCTCCCTCCCTCCCTCCCTTCCTTCCTTATCTGTATGATATCAGGGAGTAGAAGCATCAGGGAGAACAACCCATAATTGTAAACTAGAAGTCTTCCTTCATCCAGCTTACTAAATCGACTGAGCCCAGTCACCTAACCTCTCAGGGCCTCACTTTAAGTAAAGTGGGGAAACTATACCCATGTCTCTTCCAGCATGGAAATTCTATGATTCAATGATTCTGTCCCCATTCTGGAATATACCATGTAGAGATAGAAATTAGTGGAAAATTTGTTCAGAGTACATGTTTTCCAAACTTATTTGACCATGGAATACTTTTTTTTTCTATTGACATATAGTTGATTTACAATGTTATGTTAGTTTCTGGTATAGAGCAAAGTGATTCAGATATATATATTCTTTTTCATATTATTTTCCATTATGGTTTATTACAAGATATTGAATATAGTTTCCTGTGCTATAGAGTAGGATCTTGTTGTTTATCTATTTTATATATAGTAGTCTGTATATGCTAATCCCATACTCCTAATTTATCGCTCCCCCCTCCCCACTATTCCCTTTGGTAACCATAAGTTTGTGTTCTGTGCCTGTGAGTCTGTTTCTGTTTTGTAAATAAGCTTACTTGTGTCATATTTTAGATTCCACATATAAGTGATATCATATGGTATTCATCTTTCTCTTTCTGACTTACTTCACTTAGTATGATAATCTCTAGGTCCATCCATGTTCCTGCAAATGGCATTATTTCGTTCTTTTTATGGCTGAATAGTATTCTATTGTATATATATGTACCACGCCTTCTTTATCCATCTGTCGATGGACACTTAGGTTGCTTCCACATCTTGGCTGTTGTAAATAGTGCTGCTATGAACATTGGGGTGCATGTATCTTTTCGAATTAGAGTTTTCGCCAGATATATGCCCAGAAGTGGGACTGCTGGGTCATATGGTAGTTCTATTTTTAGTTTTTTGAAGAACCTCCATACTGTTCTCTACAGTGGCTGTACCCATTTACATTCCCACCAACAGTGTAGGAGGTTTCCTTTTTTCCACACCCTCTCCAGTATTTGTTATTTGTAGACTGTTTAATGATGGCCATTCTGGCATGGAATATGGAATGCTTTTTAAATAATTACATATTGATAGAACACCAGCAACAGCTCATGGGATATAATATGCACTTAGATTAAAGAGAACAAAAAAATGGCCTATGATAACTTAGTTGCTGCAAGGAATGGTGAAAAACAATTCATATTCTAACTCAATACAGGACCAAAACAATAATACATATTAAACAGATTAAATCATTTTCATTTGTATTGGGAAAATGAAAAGAGACAAAAATAGCTGAAATAAGGTTACATAGTAAAGAGCAATAATTATTAAGAGTCAGCCTATGGATATCAGTAAAAGAAGTGGTTAGATACACTGAAACGTTGATATTTAGATTCTACCTCATGCATTTATGGCTCATGCAATTTCCTGGGTTTCTCTCTATTTCTTCAATACAAATTGTTGCATGAGAATAATATACAAGTCTATATAAATACATTAAATATCTTTTAGAAGAAACGATGTTATTGGAAAACGTTTTGCTTGAAACACCTCAAGATTTTGCAGTTTGAGAAAAGTTGACCTAGGTGAACTGAACGCCATATAGGTTTTCAGTGAGTAGCCTGTTTTACCCCTCCTGCTCTCTCCACTGCCCACATGCTTGCATACATGGCTATTAGATTGATTTATTCTCTCCTGGGCTTTTGTATTCTGTGACATTACATATATTTCATAACAGTAAGTCTGGCACTGCAATTTTATAGACGTCAATGGCAGTGGTCCTTGTATAGGTTTAAACTTACCTGATCGCATTATATCCCTTGAAAATAGCCTTGCTATTTAAGGGATTGTCACTGAATCTAGTATGTATGATTAATATATAATGCTGCCTATTAAGAACTTTGAATGTGTACATTAAAAGAGTTGTAAATTGCACTTCATCATTGGTTTGTTTCTTTCATATATCTTGAGAAAAACCCAATGGCTATAGCATTGCCATTTTGTGACTAATCCTTCATGTAATAAACCTAAGCTTCAATTATCTTGAATGAATGGTCTATTTAAGAAACCCTTTGGCTTAGTGCTGAACTGTATTCCTACTTAAGGAGCCAAACATCATGGAGAAACTTCCAGCAATGTATAATAGCAGCTTCCTCATTCTGGAGTTTTAAACTTCTACCTTCAGGGGTAAATATATGGATCCTAGAACCATCAGAACTTCCAAGATCTCATTGCAGATACTTGAGTGAGCAGAGTTGTACTAGGATAGAATTGCTAATTTCCAGAGTTGGAATTACTGAGTTAAAATATAATGCTGCTTTCAGCAAAAAAAGCCCTTAATGGCACAATTTTACTATACTGAACACAATTTTATTTGATCCATTAAAAACAACAGCGTGAATGTAGATGCCAACATTATAGTGATGACTAATAATTGGAAGCAGTTACTTATAGCACTTTATACTAGTACATATTTCTTACCATTTATACTAATATTAATTTTTGTGGTTTTAATCTTGGCTACAGAAGGCACATAGCATAGTTTAGTGAAGTTGGCCTCACATTTGTAGGCACTTCAGAATGCATATTTTAAGGACACACACACACTTAAGTTCAGTGAGAAAGTGAATATTTTGTTCAAAGAACAATATGCAAAGAAAGAAATAGCATGAGTACAGAATGAGAAGGACCTCACTGTGTTTACAGTTCTCATGGAAAAGAATAGTTAATTGCAAGTACTAGATGAACCAATGTTGATATATCTGAGCTATCAGTGGAATATATCAATGTGATAAATCTGTCTAAAATCCTCTAAATGGAAACTTCCTGTGAGAGAAAAAGAGCCAACTTTAATTGAAATATTCTTGCTCAGACAAGAAAGTTATCAGAAGTTCATTGTGCACTAACAATAGTCAGACCACCTGTGGAGTATTCTGCTCATTGGCAAGCTAGAGCAGTTTCCCAGTATAATCTGCAGAATAGTAGCTCTTTGTATATTAACAAGTATTATTAGGAGGAAAGTCTGTGGTCAACAAAATTTGGAAAGATGAGCTGTTAAGCAATTCAATAGGTGTCTTTTGGGTAGTACTTCTCAGAGACTAATGTATCAATATACATTGTAAATGTCCAAGATGGGATGACATAGGGAAACCTGGAGTGAAATGGCCTACCCCAGTGTCCTGAAATAATTTGCATTCACCCCAAAATACTTACATTCTCCCTTCATCCCCTGACCCTTCTTCTAGGACTCTGATCCTCCTATCATTGGCTTTCCTGCCACTCTCTTGACTATTTCACTCTCCAGTGGCTGTTTTACTTCTTTCCTCAGGCACAGACATGCTCTGTTTCATAAAAATAATTTTAATTTTGCTTCTCTCTCCAGATGCATACTCTTCTTTTTCTTCCTCTTGCTACTTCTGGTATTTGATGCCTTCCCCCCTTTTCCTCCCCACATTTTCGGATGAGGACTATTTTTCTTTCTTGGATATTCTTGCAGACTAGTATTCCATGGTATATGCCTGGGGGCATGCTCAGTTAGAGATGCTTAAAAGAGGCAGAGAGAAAGACAATGCATTTGAAAATCAGGTATTTGTCTTTCAATGGTTGAGGGGTTCATCAGTGAGAAAGGGGATAGAATTATTCTAGTTTCCTCTAGAACAGAGCTTATTAACCGCGTGTGTGTGTGTGTGTGTGTGTGTGTGTGTGTTTGTATGTGTCCTAGATCCTTTTGGAAGACTGGGTAAGCCTATGAATGCCTTCTCAATATGAGGTTTTTAAGTATAAAATATAATTATAGGATTAAAAAGGAAATTAAATTATCAAAATATTAAGATAAATTTTTCTATAGTGCTATTGTGCATCTTGATTAATGCATCAGGTAACAAGATCTAGTAGGTCTAATGTCTACCATACTTTGTTTTGAGATAGTTACAACAACTCTAATAAGAAAATATCTGTGATTACCATCAGTGACAAAGTTATACAAACTACTGTGGTTTGGTGACTATATTCATAATGGAAGGAAATGTTATTTTTCAGTTAGAACTTAGTGAAAATGTAGATGTAATGTTTTCCAACCAAATTTATCAACTTCCTGAATTATTTGTGGACACCAGCTTTAAAATCACTTCAATAAATGATGGAACGTATACTTGCAAGGAGTCAGATTTAAGTTTATTGTAAGAAAAAAATTTATAATTGAGTTGTCCAAGACAGGAAAGCACTTTCTCATGAAATAGTGATCTATCTGTCAGTGGAAATATTCAGTTAGCTACTGGATACCAAATGTTGAGAATTTTGTAGTATAATACTAACTCATATTAGTTAACATCTTTTGAGTGCTTACTAGGTTTCAAATACTGGATTAGGAGCAATTTACGCTTTAGTTCTTTTAATCTTTATAACAGTTCTATGGGGTTATCTTCACTTTATAGATAAGACAATTTAAGTTTGGGGATTTGCCAAAAGTTTGCTGCAAGTAAGTGGTACAGTGTGACCTCAAACCCTGAATCTGGGGGACTCCAAAACCCATGATTGAAGTTTATTTTGGTGGTAATTTTGGGGGCTGATTGGAAAGGTGAGAGAATTGGAGATCTTTGAGAGTCCATCCTCTTCAACTGATAGATGTTAGCAGACTGAAAACCCAGAGAAGTTAGGTGACTTACTCCAGGTGACACACTCCAGGTGACACAATTTGTGGCAGAGCCAGAAATTGGACTTTGATGTCTTGTTTATGGGGAAACATGAGAAGCTTTTATTCTTTGACTTACCATCTGGTAGAAGCCAAACACATCCTGAAGAAAGAGAAAATGGAAGACACTATGGTTTGCAACAGAGTGTATAATCCCTTTCTACTTCTTCTGGACAACACAGATGTCTCAGAGTGCCTTTACTGTGTTAGTGCATTCATTCTTATGAAGACAAAGTTACTTGATATATCAAATAAGGAGCTGTCCAGTAGTAAAATCTGTGCCTTTGATATATTTATATTATGAATAAAAAAATTGCTCTTGTAATAACCATGTCCTTATCAATTTTTTTAAACATTTTTATTGGAGTATAATTGCTTTACAATGGTGTGTTAGTTTTTGCTTTATAACAAAGTGAATCAGCTATACATATACATATATCCCCATATCTCCTCCCTCTTGCATCTCCCTCCCACCCTCCCTATCCCACCCATCTAGGTGGTCACAAAACACAAAGCTGATCTCCCTGTGCTATGTGGCTACTTCCCACTAGCTATCTATTTATGTTTGGTAGTGTATATATGTCCATGCCATTCTCTTACTTTGTCCCAGCTTACCCTTCCCCCTCCCCGTATCCTCAAGTCCACCCTCTAGTAGGTCTGTGTCTTTATTCCTGTCTTGCCCCTAGGTTCTTCATGACCATTTTTTTTTTAGATTCCATATATATATGTGTTAGCATACGGTATTTGTTTTTCTCTTTCTGACTTACTTCACTCCATATGACAGACTCTAGGTCCATCCACCTCACTACAAATAACTCAATTTTGTTTCTTTTTTTGGCTGAGTAATATTCCATTGTATACATGTGCCACATCTTCTTTATCCATTCATCTGTTGATGGACACTTAGGTTGCTTCCATATCCTGGCTATTGTAAATAGAGCTGCAATGAACATTTTGGTACATGACTCTTTTTGAATTATGGTTTTCTCAGTGTATATGCCCAGTAGTGGGATTGCTGGATCGTATGGTAGTTCTATTTTTAGTTTTGTAAGGACCTCCATACTGTTCTCCGTAGTGGCTGTATCAATTAAAATTCCCACCAACAGTGCAAGAGGGTTCCCCTTTCTCCACACCCTCTCCAGCATTTATTGTTTGTAGATTTTTTGATGATGGCCATTCTGACTGTTGTGAGATGATATCTCATTGTAGTTTTGATTTGCATTTCTCTAATGATTAATGATGTTGAGCATTCTTTTATGTGTTTGTTGGCAATCTGTATATCTTCTTTGGAGAAGTGTCTGTTTAGGTCTTCTGCCCATTTTTGGATTGGGTTGTTTGTTTTTTTGATATTGAGCTGCACGAGGTGCTTGTAAATTTTGGAGATTAATCCTTTGTCAGTTGCTTCATTTGAAAATAATTACCCCCATTCTGAGGGTTGTCTTTTCATCTTGTTTATGGTTTCCTTTGCTATGCAAAAGCTCTTAAGTTTCATTAGGTCCCATTTGTTTATTTTTGTTTTTATTTCCATTTCTCTAGGAAGTGGGTCAAAAAGGATCTTGCTGTGATTTATGTCATAGAGTGTTCTGCCTATGTTTTCCTCTAAGAGTTTGATAGTGTCTGGGCTTAAATTTAGGTCTTTAATCCATTTTGAGTTTATTTTTGTGTATGGTGTTAGGGAGTGTTCTAATTTCATTCTTTTACATGTAGCTGTCCAGTTTTCCCAACACCACTTATTGAAGAGGCTGTCTTTTCTCCATTGTATATTCTTGCCTCCTTTATCAAAAATAAGGTGACCATATATGCGTGGGTTTATCTCTGGGCTTTCTATCCTGTTCCATTGATCTATATTTCTGTTTTTGTGCCAATATCATACTGCTTTGATTACTGTAGCTTTGTAGTATAGTTTGAACTCAGGGAGCCTGATTCCTCCAGCTCCGTTTTTCTTCCTCAATATTGCTTTGGCTATTCGGGGTCTTTTGTGTTTCCATACAAATTGTGAAATTTTTTGTTCTAGTTCTGTGAAAAATGCCATTGGTAGTTTGATAGGGATTGCATTGAATCTGTAGATTGCTTTGGGTAGTATAGTCATTTTCACAATGTTGATTCTTCCAATCCAAGAACATGGTATATCTCTCCATCTATTTGTATCATCTTTAATTTCTTTCATCAGTGTCGAGAATCCTGAAGATGCCACCTACTAGAACTAATCAATGAATTTGGTAAAGTAGCAGGATACAAAATTAATGCACAGAAATCTCTTGCATTCCTATGCACTAATGATGAAAAATCTGAAAAAGAAATTAAGGAAACACTCCCATTTATCATTTTAACAAAAAGAATAAATACCTAGGAATAAACCTACCTAAGGAGACAAAAGTCCTTATCAGTTTTATCTCCCACGTGTCTTTGGCATATTATGAATCCTAAGTAAATGCCTAATGCATGAATGAATGAGTATTATTGCCCAGTTTGCTTTAATTCCTACCTAAACCCCACAAGTAATTGAGTGTAATGCAATAATTCTGTTTTTTTCCACTGAATGATAATTATAATTAAATTTACCATGTGTTTATAATGAAGGAATGGACTGTCCAAATTACTTCAAAATCCAACATGTAAATTCTTTCTGCAGTGGGATTACATATAAGTAATAAACAATTTAAAAACATTTTTAAAAAATAGACTTTATTTTTTCGAGCAAGGCAGAAAGAAGGCTAGATACAGAGTGTGATTCTGATTGCAGAGGACCTGGAGGACTACATTAAGGAGATGTTAATAGTCTTGAGAAAAATGGGAAACCATTAACAAGTTTTGACAGCTGTGACTTTTATTACTGACCTCATTAAAATTGAGAGGAAGGTACAGAGATTTCCTATGCACCCACTGTCTTATATGAATATTAGAGGGGACAACATTGCTAAATGGCCACAGTTAACACAAAAACTCTAATAAGCTGCAAACAAATGTTTTCATTCATAACACTTCAAAAATCTTGGCCTCAGTTCTGTTATTTTGCAAATTTTTTTTTTTTGTTTTGAGGGAGAGACTTGAGGGCAGGCCTGGTTTGTTCAACCTGGGCATTCACATAGGGCCCTGCACTTGGATGGGTCCTGTAAATTATGTAGCAGGTCCTAGATGAAAGAGAGATACAAATCAAACTACAATAGTCAAATTACTGATTTGATATGGAAATTAAGCCTGAAAAATATTGAGAACCCAGAAGACATCTCAATCTTCTTAGTAATGCTTTCCCTCATGCATTCTATATTTTTTGTCTCCTGTCTTTTCCACCTATAGAACTTTTTAGGTTCCACCACTGTGTCATTATTGGCACTTTCTTCCCCCCCTCCAGAGACTTAAAAAAGAAGTTATGATTAAGCATATGCAATATCCAAAGATTCCCCAGCATCTTTGCCAAGCTGCCATATGAGCATTTGCATATTGTTATATATAAATATGTATTTTAAATGAATTTTTGTACCTTTCTAAGCAAAGAGTATATAATATAAAAATCTGCCATTTTCTTTTCAATTTGAGATAACTATATTTTGCTTAATTACTATTCAACTCACTGTAGCACAAATATTGATGACAAAATTAGAATTTGCTTTTTACTTAACTGTCAGTCAAAGGAGTAAAATGGAACATTGTTTTCTTCTTCTGGTAAGAGAGTAGCTTAACTATAATTTACTTCAAAAAATATACTGTTTCCCAGAAAAAGAAAACTTTAAATTATTTTGACCCACTCAGATTTAAGAAAATGCTTAAAAGCAAATTAACTGCTCTTTGACTTTGAACATTCTGTCCGTATCAATGAAATATGGTAAATTTCATCTTAGTAAATCGGTAGGAATGAAAGGTGATTGTGGGCTGTGAGATAAGTGCTGCCCACCTGGGTAGATTCCAAAGTAGTCAGCCTCAGTGTATCAGTTAGTGTAACTGATATTTACTGCTGTAACAGATAAAACCGCAATTCCAGTGGCTAAAACAATTGAAGTTTCTCTCTCATTCATGCAGTCAGTTGATATTTCTGGTTGGTGGGCTGTCTTCTGCCTGGTCATTCAAACACCTAGATTTCTTCCTATGAATCTCTGGCTTCCTATTCCTCTTAAGCTTCAAACATCTCTCCCATCACTAGCTGAATGGGGAAGCCAGAGAGGTTTTTGAGCCGGCCCAGAAGTGGCATACATTGCTTCCACTCACCTTATATTCCCACGTCCATGAAGGGGAAATGATCTAGCTGTTAGCCCAGAGAAGAGGGAATTAATTTTGCTGCCTCTCTGCCTCTCTCTGGTCAAATGACAGTGTGCTATAACCAAATTAATTCCTTTCTATAATCCTTAAAAAAGTGTGTTACATCACATTATATTACAATAATATGTGCCTGTTTCTTTTGGACAATACTATTCAGTAGACTTCTTGACTGATCTATGCCAAGGTCATTGTTATTGACTCAGGGTTATAATTTTGGATAAGTTATTCCAATATCAGAGGCTTCGTGTGTGTTATTCCATATATTTTCCAATGGCCAGATAAGGGACTTCCATGGCCATCCAGTGGCTAAGACTTTGGCTTCCAATGCAGGGGGTGCGGGTTCTATCCCTAGTCGGGGAGCTAAGATCCCACATGCCTTGTGGCCAAAAAACCAAAACATCAAACAGTAGCAATATTGTAACAAATTCAATAAAGACTTTAAAAATGGTCCACATCAAAAAAATCTTTTAAAAAAATGACCAGATAATAAGTGGGGCCTTTCCCAATCTTACTAGTTGGATGTAGTTTCTCCCTCCCTCTGTGTTCTCATAGCACCTCTTCCTTGGTGTCATTTATAAAACTGTCTCCTGGTTTTCTTCTTTCATTTCTGAGTTCTCTTCACTATCTCCCTTAAACTTCTACTTGGCTGTTAAGTGTTGGGAGTTCCTCAAGCCTGATTCGAGATCCCTCCTTTTTCTTAACCTGTATTTTCCACGCCTCTGATTTCAATGATCACTTATACCAAACTGACTAATTTATATATTCAACCCATTTGCTCTCTGGAGGTTCTGAACTGTATATGCTACTGATTTGTCAGTATCGCCCATTGAGATACCACTTTATATCCAACATATCCAAAATTGAAGACATGGTCTCCCTTACTGCCTGCTCACTATGCCATATTTTCCTCCTGTGGACCTTGTAAATATGAATATCAACCTTCATCCAATTATCTGTCTTCAACCCTTCTCTTCATTGCTACAAGCATTCTATCACTAAGACCTCTCAATTTTACCTTCCAGTTATCTGTTGAATCCATCCTTCTCTCTTTATCTTTACCTGTGACAACCTATCTAAGCTGCCCCCCCCTCTACTCTGTTGTCCACATTGCAATAAGAGTCATTGTTTCAAAACACAAATCTAAGCTTATCTCTCATCATATGCTTTTATCTTAAAGCCTGTTAATGGTTTCCCATTGTTCTCAAGACTATTAACATCTCCTTAGTGTAGTCCTCCAGGTCCTCTGCAATCAGAATCACACTCTGTTTCTAGCCTTCCTTCTGCCTTGTCCTGATGCATTCTCTGCCTCCCTCTCTGAGCTCCTCCTACATTAATTTTACGTTCTGTTCCTGTCTCTCAGGAACACTTGCTCCCATCTCTCTTTCTCCTTTACTTACTGAACCTGTCCTCATCCTTCTCACCTTAGAAAATTCACTTCACTCTAGAAGGCTCTCTGAACTGCTAGACTAGGTCAGGACTCCCTACTTTATGCTAACATAGCCCTATATATTTCTTTTGTTTTGTTTTTACTTCAGTAAGTCTCTATTTTTCTACATCTTCCTCTAGAGATTTGAGAGCCTATATGTCTATAAACTTGAAACCTTGAGTCTGCAATTGGAAAGACCTGTCTATTGTTCTTTTTTGTTTTTTGTGGGCTAATTTTCTTTTTTTTAAATTTATTATTTACTTATTTTTTTGTAATTTTATTTTTTTATTATTTTTTTCACACACACACACACACACACACACACACTATATTTTATTTTTACAAGAGATAAACTGATGCCAAGCATTGTAAATGGATGACCACAACAAAAGCAACAATGATTGCAATTACCAAACACAAAACCCACTCATACTATGTCATAATATTGACATTCAGTCCAGTAATCCTCCACTGTAACAGCTCCTTTACTTTGCAGTGAAAGTTGATTTGTATATTTTTTGCCTCTGAGTCCTTGTGGGATTTTTTTTTTATTCAAACAGAAAGTCACAGAAATTACAATCATCCTCATCAGTTCACTCAGTCCCATGTAATTATTTTTTTTTCATCTTGATCTTTTGTTAGCACTTTTATGAATTCATCAGTTTTCCATTAGAGTTCTGAAAATGCTTATTCATTCAGTTCAGCAGTATAGTCAGTTACCAGAAACCTGAACTTGTCAGTCTTTTCCATGAATTCCTTGAAGATGAAACCCTTTTATAGGAACATTTTTGCAAAAGCATCAGAGTACACCCAGAACTGTCTGTAAATGATAAAAGATTTAAAAATGACCACGGTTAAAGATTTGATGAAAGTTCATAATAATGCAATTGACAAGGAAATTTAGTTATTTCTGAGACATACGTTTTAAAGTAATAACTAGAATTATGACTTATAACATTATACCAGAACATATAAGATTTTTAGAAATTTCATGTAATGTCTGAAACATTAATATTAACATATTTCCATACAAATAACCCAAAGAAAGTTTAGTATTAATTGGTTTTTTGTTTGTTTGTTTGTTTTATACTTCAGGTTCTTATTAGTCATCAATTTCATACACATCAGTGTATACATGTCAATCCCAATTGCCCATTTCAGCACACCACCATCCCCACCCCACCGTGGTTTTCTCCCCTTGGTGTCCATGCGTTTGTTCTCTACATCTGTGTCTCAACTTCTGCCCTGTAAACTGGTTCCTCTGTACCATTTTTCTAGGTTTCACATACATGCATTAATATACAATATTTCTTTTCTCTTTCTGACTTACTTCACTCTGCATGACAGTCTCTAGATCCAACCATGTCTCAACAAATGACTCAATTTTGTTCATTTTTATGGCTGAGTAATATTCCATTGTATATATGTACCACATCTTCTTTATCCATTCGTCTGTTGATGGGCATTTAGGTTGCTTCCAGGACATGTCTATTGTAAATAGTGCTGCAGTGAACATTGGGGTGCATGTGTCTTTTTGAATTACAGTTTTCTCTGGGTATATGTCCAATAGTGGGATTGCTGGATCATATGGTAATTCTATTTTTAGTTTTTTAAGTCACCTCCATACTGATCTCCATAGTGGCTGTATCAATTTACATTCCCACCAACAGTGCAAGAGGGTTCTCTTTTCTCTGCACCCTCTCCAACATTTGTTGTTTTGTAGATTTTCTGATGATGCCCATTCTAACTGGTTTGAGGTGATACCTCATTGTAGTTTTGATTTGCATTTTGCTAATAATTAGTGATGTTGAGCAGCTTTTCATGTGCTTCTTGACCATCTGTATGTCTTCTTTGGAGAAATGTCTACTTAGGTTGTCTGCCCATTTTTGGATTGGGTTGTTTGTTTCTTTAATATTGAGCTGCTTGAGCTGTTTATATATTTTGGAGATTAATCCTTTGTCTGTTGATTCATTTGCAAATATTTTCTCCCATTGTGAGGGTTGTCTTTTTGTCTTGTTTATGGTTAGCCCTATATATTTCTTTCACTGTGCTTAGATATTCTAATCATTTGTATATGATTAAATGGTCAATATCTCTTTTATTTACTGAAAAGTATCTGTGTGCTCATCATTACATTAGCAGTATGTAGAGCAATGTCTGTAGCCAATAAACATTTTTATTTCCAACAGCTCCTCCTTTTTGAATCCCAACCCATCTATCATCTAGTACAGAGTGAGCCCACAATAAATAGTTATTTAATTAAATTAGATATTAGTGGTTAGCATTTAAGTATATTCAGTTGATTGCATCCTTCACAAAATGGCATTATTGGCCCACCCACTTTGATTCCTAATCAAAATTGCAAGAGTGCCATTTTGTTTCAGACACATAAGGTTGCTATTTTGAAGCACACTTTTTACTGATAGATTGACACTGTCTTGAAGATATCAGGTTAATTTATTCCTATTTCACTTCTTTATCCATCTGTTTCTAAAGGAGTAGGGATTTGGTAGGAGTAGTAAATACATGTTAACTATTTGTGTAATAAAAATTCTATGTAATTTTTAGTGTTCACTGTTAAAAATAAGAAAAGTATGATAGAATAGAAGTAAAATCTTTTCTTTTTGGTATTTAGGGTATTGTTTTGGCATCTTTGACTTGTATTACTGACCTCAGGCTTAAATTTGGTTTTATTTTTTGAAGATAGCTAAATTTGGGATAGTAAGTTATAAATTTTTTGTGGCAAACCCCAGGGTGTCTATATGATCAGACAGATGCAATTCACTATTTGAGTCAAATGTTGACGATGTATTACAATTTAAGATATGCTTGATGCTTTATTAACTTGGACACCTAATCTTCTGAAGCTAATGAATGGAAAATCATAACCAAAGGCCTATTTAGTGCAAAAGAACCATGTCTCCAATTATTTCCCTTTCTCAAACTGTTGCTTCTCTGAGGCTAGGATCTTTGAGATATTAAGGGAGAATTTTAGCTCAAAATAGCAACAACAAAAAAGCACAGCACTTATTTTCTTATTTGGATGGTCTTTAGCATTCAGTTCTTAGCACTTATCTTTGCCATAAATAAAATTTTGTTTTACATTTGGACATTGACAGGGAAGCCAGGATAAGGACAGCACCAAAGAGGGTAAAGTAGATGATTCACTAATTCAACAAACATTTTGATTTCCACTATGTGCCAAAAATTCTTCTAGGTAGTGGAAATGTATCAGTGCGGGTAGATAGTTTCTGCTCTCAAGGAGTTTAAATTCTCAAAGATAGGTAAGAAACCAGATGAATGCAGATATAGATGTAGATATAGATGCAACTCTATATCTATCTAATTGTATGTGTATATATATATGTATATACAATTATATATATATTTACATACATATGTATTTGTGTGTTTTATATATATACATATGTATGTATATATAAAGAGTTATTCAGAGAGCAGATCAGAGAGATCATGTAGGACTGAATAGTCATTGCAGAAGATTTCCCTTTAACTATGAGTGCGATGGAAGACCATTGGAAAGTATCATCCAGAATGACACAATCTCCCTGTAAGATTTATTGGGATAACATGGTGCACTGTGTTGAGAATAGAAAATAGCAGTGAAAATTCAAAGACCAGTTAGAACATATCTTAGATTAGGTTCCACAGAAGCAGAGATTGAGATGGGGATTATCAAGGAAGTGATTGACTATGAGAGTACTCTTAGGAGAAACCTACTAAGAAGCAAGGGCAGCAGGATGAGGCGTGGGGAGAAATTAAGCAAAAATGTATCTTCATTTAAACCCAGCCTTCACCTAAGCCAAACTAGAAGGCGATCTAATCTGGAGGGGGATCTCTGGAATATGAATGGCACCACAAAATATTCCACTTTGAGATAAGAGGCCAGCTTTGTATCCCTGTATCAGTAGATCACTGGGCTTCCAAAGACAATTCTCTGGAGATGCAGCTATGAGCTGTTTAGCAATCAATACTCATAACATCTGGAAGATGAGTGCACCTGCCCAGTAAAGGGGATCTGGACAGAGTACCAATAGTATCTGTACAGAAGAAAAATGCATTATTCCAGGTGGAGGATAATAATGGCTTGGACCAGGGTGATAGTTGTGTTTTTAACAAGACAGACAGACAAGATCTAGATATATTTTAATAGTAGAGTTGACAAGATTTGCTGATGGATTGATGTCAGTTGCCTGAAAGAAAGAAGTCACGGATGACTATATGAATCCTGAACTGAGAAACTATATAGAGTTTTTATTTACTGAGACGAAAAGGGGGAGATCAGGATTTCCATTTTTAATTTGGTATATGCATCCAGGCATATTAGTGGAATAGTTGGGTAGACAGTTGGTTACATGAGTCTGGAGTTCAGGTCTGGTTTACAAATGTAATTTGAGTTCTGATGATTTTAAAGATAAGGAGCTGCTGGCAAGAAGAACAAGAGAAACCAATTCGATGTACTGAGGTTGGGGACCTGCGAAGGATACAGGAAAGGATATTGAGAAGAAGCAGCTGGCAAGGCAGGATGACAACTTAGAATGAGGGAAGTTTTGGAAGTCAAGTGAAGACAGTGTTTCAAAAAGGAAGAAGGGATTAATTGCTGAGTGTTGCTTATTACTTGAGTGACAACTGGGCATTGACTCATGTATTTAGCATTGAGGAGGTCTTGGGTGACCTTGACAAGAGCTGTTTCAGTGGAGTGCTGAAGATGAAAGCATGGTGGGAATGGATTCAAAAACAGGTGGAAAGAGAGGAGGTGAAGATCATGAGTCTGGACAACTCTTCTGAGGAGTTTTGCTCTAAAGAAGACAAAGAATTGAGACAGCTGGTAGTTGAAACCTAAATGGGATTTTATGTTGATTGGAATAATTCATAGAAGTGAATTAGTGATGCACGAAAGAGGGTAATGACTGGAGAAATATTCCTGAGCAGGTGAAAGGGGAGGGGATTTAATATATAAATGGAGGGTTTGGTAAATGTGATGGAGGAAACAGAGGAAATTATTTTCTATTTTGTTCTAATTTTTTTCAGTGAAATAGTAATCAAACTGTCAACTGAACATGAGAATAGGCAGGAAACTGTTGAAAGCTGAAAGAGAGTGTGAAATAATCATCTTTGGGTAGGAGAATGAATGAACTAAGAAAATACAGTAAGATTTCTGGACAGCTGTGAGGGTTTAAAGATTTTAAGGAATAATCTCAGAAAGCCCTTAGTGCTTAGAAAGTTGAGGTTGGGGGGAAGCATTATATTAAAACAATCACAAATAGTTGAAAAAACCCATATACCAGTTTATCTATATCACAGAATTAAAATATTACATCCATTAGAATGTTTTAAAGAAGATTTTGGGGCCAATCAGACCCAATAATCTCATTATATGGTTCAGTGCGATGCTGAAAATTTTGATAAGCATATTGCATCATTATGGGAATTAGAGAATCTGATGATTTGCTTTGGGATATTAAACAATAATGTTTTAGTTTTATCTTTTAGTTATTAAGGTGAAAGGGAACAATGGGCTATTACGTTGTTGTGGGCACATTAGTTAATTTATTTGGAATGTTTCAGAACTTTTCCTTAGCCAAATTTTCTTTTGTGGTAAAATTCAAATGCTGATGGAGTGGCTTCAGAGAAAAATCAGAAATGTCACATGGGACTGGAAATCCGTTTTTCCCCTGCCATTTGATATGCTTATCTAAGAAAAATATGGACAATCTCCTCATGTGTCTAATGCCCATTCCTTCTTTTCCATGGTCACTGAACATCAAGTGACACTTTGACACTGAGATGATGCTGTGAGTTGAAAATACTTTCTTTCAAACTAACATTTGTCAAGCACTTTCCTGCCTTTCCAGAGCCTTTAAATGCATCTTACTAGCAGAAGAGTGACTTGAGAGAGCAACACCCTTTAGTAGCTCACGAGTCTGGTGCTACAGGTCACCCATTGTCCACACCTTCTTCTGGTTCTGAGGAGCAGTCCTTGCATTGCTAGACCCTTTGTACAGCAGACCTGGTTTCTGGGCCCTGCCCTCCTGGCAAATGGGCCACCTCACTTTGAGAGCCCAGGGCTAATGTCCTCCATAGGTATCTGAAATTTATAGACATTAACTCCTACCTGGAGTTACTCAGACACATCACCTCTCCTGTTAGTACATTAATGCTCCCCATTAAGTACCATCAGTTCTGTTTTAATGCTTGTTTTGAAAACATGAATTTGTTCTAATGAGATGGACATACTAGGGAACAATTTTGACAAGCAGTTAACAAGTGAGAGTAAATAATTTTAATGGCTCTATGCTATGTATCACCACTGGGATACATAACAATGTTATTTTCTCTAAGAAAACCGAAGAGTTTCTGGGCTTATATATTATTCTTTTATACCCAGAAATAAGGCTTGTCATAATTAATTAAATGCCAAGTCCAGTATACAAGATAGCCACTAAACTTTGAGTCTGCCTAAAGGTCCTATTTTTAGGTTCTGTCTCAAAGTTTCTCCTATTCTCTTTCTTTACATCTTTTCTCAGGGTAAGATCATATAAATCTGTGGCTTTGAGTCCCATTTACATATTGATAACTTCCAAATCTCTCTGTATATGTCCAAAGACTAAACTTTTCCCAAGTCCAGATTTTGATTTATATCTGAAGTTACCCGAAGTATTTCAAACTTCTTAAATATAAAATTGTTTAGTATTTCTCCTACTCATTGATACTTTTGCATGTGTCTGTGTATTTGTATGATTATATCACATATATTTATATGTGTTAGGTAAGGTCCTGTGTGCTTTATCTATATTAACTCATTAATTCCCCCAGACAACCTAATGAGGTAAATCCTCCTATTTTGCCCAAATTACAAGCGAAGAAACTGATACAAATAGATTAAGTAAATTGTTCGAGGTCAGTGAAGAAGCTGGGATTTGAATCCAGATAATCTAGACCCAGAGGACATCCTAATTCCAAACTTCAAACAGTCCAGCAGGGCAAAAACCTGTAAGGATTATTTTAATTCTTTATTTGAATCTCACTTAAGCAAGTACATTCCCCGATAGAAAGATATTCAGGCTTTGGTTACAAAACATCCTTCTAAGAGCATTTTGTTTACATTTACTTACTCATTGCTTTTTTGTGAATTCTTGAATCTTACAGAACATTTTTGGTGTTCAGCCAAATTGGAAACTATTATGTGAATGCTGTCCGTAGTATTTTCTTATGAATGTTAACCAGTGCTTCTAAATCACAGATAAAACGTGAACATAAGGTTTATGCCACCAAGTAACTGATGATAAGACTGGAATGGTAGATTGAGAGTCAGATTGTGGAATACTTTAAATGACAAACTGATGAGATAGGGGGCTTTATTTTGCTGCTGGTAGCAGTGAAAAATGTTTGCATTCAAGGGCTGATGTGAGGTTCAGCTCATGTTTTAGGAAGAACCAGCTGGTCATGTGCTGGAACTTTCTGAACATTAAGGCATGTACAGACCTTCAGTGCTCTCCCCTCTTGTCTGGTGCTGTGGTTCTCCATCTTTAGTGTATGTCAGAATCTCTTGGAGAAGCTTGTTATAAAATCCTGGGATTGCTTCACAATGGGACCCCAACTCCTGAGAATTTGTTTGAGTAGAAATGGGTTTAAAATCCAGGAAAATGCAGTTTAATGAACACCACACTGGAAGAGTATGATGCAGGTGGTTTGAGAAACACTGATTTAGTGGCTGTGGAATTAATACAAATGTCAGGTAAAAGTAGGGTGGTGGGAAAGTAAGAGGTGGAGTTTCAATTCAGAATGGCTATTTGAGCCCACATATTTTGCTCTCTCCCTTCCAAATGCTCACTGAACATACACACGCACACACGTACACACAAACACAAGCACACAACCCGTATCCACCCTGAAAAATGGGAAAGATTTCCTGCAGAGGTCAAAAGAGTGAGGTCTATGCACCATATATAGTACAGGGAGGACCAGGCTGAGGAAAGCAACCATCAGCTTGGAATCCCAAGCACAAATGGAAAAACCTTCACGGGAAGTAAATGCATAAAACTCCCTGGAAGAACCTCACCAAATTTTCAAGGGTGGAGGTGGAGGAACTGAAACAAGGGCTGACCATGTGACCAGGAGCATAAGTAAACTTCAACCTTAACAAAGTCTGAAGGAACCGTAGGTCACCAGAGAAGTCTCCTAGGGATGTGGATTGATTGAGTCTGTTGCAGTGATTAGTTCAGGATAAGATTGTTTAAAGCAAGAAAAGATATGAGGATTGATGACAAAATCTTATTTGGTTTATGTCCACATTTAGGAAATAGGGAAGAGGCAGTCAGCAGAGCTGGTAGGAAACTTGACAGCTATCCAGTGACCTTGAAGCAAAGAAATTAGTGGCTTTCAAGAGAATGTGGTTAAATTGCCACAAGAAATAGAAAGATCAAATAACATGTAAATTGAGAGTTGATCAATTGTGTGGCAATTTGGAGTTCATGATCATCTTTGTGAGAGATTTTCAGCAGGGTGGTGTGAGCGCAATTCAGGTTGGGGGATTGAAGTGAGTAAGGGAAGAAGAAAGTCATCAAAGGTTGACTAGTATCTCTCTGTGTTTTTCCTTCTGTGAGTTTGGTAGCAAAAGGGAGAGAAAGAGGGTTGATAACTGCAGGAGTAACCAGTGAAGGAATATTTTTATGGGCATGAGGTCCTCTCTTCACATCTAGGAAGAAGAGGGAAGGAGCCAGAGAAGTGAATAGGGAAATATTCAAGATGGCAGGGAGCAAGGTAATGATTGATGATGGAGCATGTGTTGTGGGATCAGAATCTCATTGGGACTAATATAAATCTTGTTCCTGGGTAATGAGGTAGGATATTTCATTCATATTTTATTATAATTAATTTAATCTTTTGAAAAAGAAATATAGTGACAATAATAACTCCATATTTTCAGTTTATAGTTGAATAAAGACTGATTTATAAAATGTTGACATTGTTATTTTTGAGATGGTAAGGTAAAGATCGGGAAGTGAAAAATGTGAAGGACTGAATTTAAAGAGAATGTGTTGGGTGCGTGCTTTGCAAGTAAGTAGTAATCCAGAATATATCCAGTCTCTAAAAATACTAAAAGAGAAAGATGAGCTAGTAGGACTTGTAGAAGAAAATGGATTGATAACTCTTAAAAGTTGAGGGAAAAAAGAAAAGCCAGTCAATTGGTCTTATAAGAATTGCCATTCTTATAAGGATCATTCCTTCATTTGGGAAAAAAATGTTAGTTACTGTATTAGTCAGCTTAGGATGCCATAACAAAATGCCGTAGATGAGGTGGTTTAAAAACAGAAATTTCTTTTTCACAGCTCCTGAGACCTAAAGTCTGAGATTAAGGTGCCACCATGGTCAGGATCTGGTGAGAGCTTTCTTCTTGGGTTCTGCCTTCTCACTGTGTCCTTACATGGCAGAGAGAGAGAGAGCTTGGATTCTTCTTTTTATAAGGACACTAATCCCATCATAAGAGCACCCTCTCCTGACCTCCTCTAAACCTAATTATCTCCCAAAGGCTCCACCTCCAAATAACATCACATTGGATGTTAGAGCTTCAACATGAATTTTGGAAGGACACAAATACTCCGTCTGTAACAGTTACTCTTTTTGAAATTTAATTCTGTTTTCATGTAGTGACATGTGCAAAGGTTTTTGTTTTTTCTTTTTTTATTGAAGTACAATTTATAATATTATTGGTTTCAGTTGTACAACATATTCATAGCATATTCTATAAAAATATAATTCTGTTTTTATAGATTATGCTCCATTAAAGGTTATCACAAAATAATGGCTATAATTTCCTGTGCTGGACCATATATCCTTGTTACTTATCTGTTTTTTATATATAGTAGTTTGTATTTTTAACTCCATACCCCTATCTTGCCCCTCTCCTCTTCCCTTTTGCCACTGGTAACCACTACTTTGTTTTCCGTATCTGTAAATCTGTTTTGCTATATACATTTGTTTGTTTTATTTATAGATTCCACGTATAAGTATTATCATATAGTATTTGTCTTTCTGTGTCTGACATTTCACTAAGCATAATATTCTCTACCTACATCCACATTGCTGCAAATAGCAGAATTTCATTCTTTTTATGGCTGAGTAGTATTCCATTGTGTGTGTGTGTGACATCTTCTTTATATGTTTGTCTGTTGATGGACACCTTGGTTGTTTCCATATCTTGGTTATTGTAAATAATGCTATTATGAACATTGGGGTGCATGTATATTTTTGAATTAGTCTTTTCATTTTTTCCAGATATATACCCAGGATTGGAATCAATGGATCATATGGTAATTCTATTTTTAGTTTTTTGAGGAACATCCACAGTGACTGCATCAATTTATATTCCCACCAACAGTATACAAGGGCTCCCTTTTCTCTACATCCTCACCAACATTTGTTACTTGCAGATGTTTTGATGATAGCCATTCTGACAGGTGTGAAATGATTCTCATTGTTGTTTTGATTTGCATATTTCCAATAATTAGCATCATTGAGCACCTTTTCATATGCCTGTTAGCCACCTATATGTCTTCTTTGGAAAAATATCTATACAGGTCTTCTGCCTGTTTTTTGATTGTGAGTTTTTTGTTATTGAATTGTATGAGCTGCTTCTATATTTTGGATATTAACCCCTTGTCTTTTATATTATTTGCAAGTATTTTCTCCCATTCAATAATTTGCCTTTTCATATTGTTGATTTTTTTTTCTGTGCAAAAGCTATTAAGTTTAATTAGGTCCCATTTGTTTATTTTTGCTTTTATTTCTTTTGCCTTAGGAGACAGATCCAAAAACAATGTTGTTACAATTTATGTCAAAGAGTGTTCTGCCTGTGTTCTCTTCTAGAAGTTTTATGGTTTCTAGTCTTACATTTAGGTCTTTAATCCATTTTGAGTTTATTTTTGTATATGATGTGAGGGAATGTTCTATTCTTGTTTTACATGTAGCTGTCCAATTTTCCCAACACCACTTATTGAAGAGACTGTCTTTTTTCCATTGTATATTCTTGCCTCCTATGTCATAGGTAAATTGATCATAGGTGCATGCAATTATTTCTGGGTTCTTTGTTCTGTTCCATTGATCTATGTGTCTGTATTTATGGATGTACCATACTGTTTTGAGTACTGTGGCTTTGCAGTATAGTTGGAAATCAGGGAGGGTGATATTTCCAGCATGGTTCTTTTTTCTCAAGATTGCTTTGGCAATTCAGTCTTTTGTGGTTCCATATACATTTTAGGAATATTTGATCCACTTCTGTAAAAAAATGTCACAGGTATTTTAATAGCTATCATATTAAATCTGTAGATTGCTGTGGGTAGTATGGACATTATAACAATTTTACTTTTCCTAATCTGTGAACACAGGATATCTTTCCATTTGCTTGTATCATACTCACTTTCCTTCATTAGTGTTTTATAGTTTTCAGAGTATAGATCTTTCACCTTCTTGGTTAAGTTTATTCCTAGATATTTTATTCATTTTGATGCAATTTAAATCAGGATTTTTTTTTACTTTCTTTGATAGTTCATTATTAGTGTATAGAGATGCAACAGATTTCTGTATGTTAATCTTGTATCCTGCAACTTTACTGAATTCATTATCAGTTGTAATAGTTTTTAGGTTAAAACTTTAGAGTTTTCTACATAAATTATCATGTCACCTGCAAATAGTCTGTTTTACTTTTTCCTTTCAATTTAGATGCTTTTTATTTCTTTTTCTTGTCTGATTACTGTGATTAGGACTTCCAATACTATGTTAAATAGAAATGGCTAGAGTGGGCATCTTTGTCTTGTTCCTGGATTTAGAGGAAAGGCTTTCAGCTTTTCACTGTTGTGCATGATATTATACACAAAATCATACACAAAAATGGGTTTGTCGAAAATGGCCTTTGTTATGTTGAGATATAGTTCTCTCCATACAAACTTTGATGAGAATTTTTATCATGAATGGAAGTTGGAATTTTGTCAAATGCTTTTTCTGTATCTGTTGAGCTGATCATGTGACTTTTCATCCTTCCTTTGTTAATGTGGCATATTACACTGATTGATTTGCAAATACTGGACCATCCAGGCATCCTGGGCATAAATCCCACTGGATCATAGTACATGATTCTTTTTATATATTGTTGGGTTCAGTTTGCTAATGTTTTGTTAAGGATTTATATATCTATATTCATCAAAGATATTGGCCTGTAATTTTCTTTTTTTACAGTGTCTTTGTCTGGTTTTGGTATCAGGGTAATGGTCGTCTCACAGAATGAATTTGAGAGTGTTTCATCTGCTTCAATTTTTTAAAAAATAGTTTGAGAAGGATATATATTAGCTTTTCTTTATATGTTTGGTAGAATTCACCTTTGAAGCTCTCCAGTCCTGGAAGCTTTTTTAATTACAAATTCAACTTCACTACCTGTGATTAGTTTGTTCAAATTGTCTGTTTCTTCTTGATTCACTCTTGGCAGGTTGAATCTTTCTAGAAATCTGTCCATTTCTTCTAGGTTGTCCAATTTGTGGGTATATAACTGTTCATAGTATTCTCTTATGATTTTTTTGGATCTTTGTGGTATCAGTTATTATTTTTCCTCTTTCATTTCTTATTGTGTTTACTTGGGTCCTCTCACATCGCATGTGGTGAACCTGGCTAAGGTTTAATAATTTTGTTTATTTTTTAAAAAAAATACTTCTTGGTTTCATTGATCTTTTGTTTTTATTTTTGTTTGTTTGTTTTGTTTTTTTACTCTCTATATATTTCCTCTCTGATCTTTATTATTTTCTTCCTTCTGCTGAATTTGGGCTTTGTTTGTTCTTCTTTTCCTAATTCCTTTAGGTGGTAGGTTAGGTTGTATATTTGAGATTTTTCTTGTTTCTTGAGGAAGACCTGTATCACTGTAAATTTCCCTCTGAGAGCTGCTTTTGCTGCATCACACAGATTTTGGAGAGTTTTGTTTCCATTTTCATTTGTCTTGAGGTATTTGCTGATTTTCTCTTTGATTTTTTCATTGACCCACTGGTTTTTTAGTAATATGTTGTTTAGTCTCCATTTGTTTGTTCTTTTCCCATTTTTCTTTCTGTAATTGATTTCTAGTTTCATATGGTTGTGGTCAGAAAAAAATGCCCTATTTAATTTTTATCCTCTTGAACTTGTTGAGAGCTTGTTTTATGGCCCAGCATGTGATCTGTTCTGGAGAACGTTCCATGTGCACTTGAAAAGAATGTGTATTCTGCTGTTTTGGGATGTAATGTCCTGTATATCTCTATTAAGTCTAACTCATCCATCATCATTTAAGGCCACTGTTGCCTTACTGATTTTATGTCTGGATGATCTGTTGATGATGTAAGTTGGTGTTAAAGTCTCCTGCTTTTATTGTATTATTGTCAGTTTTTCCCTTTATGTCTGTTAGTATCTTCTTTATATATTTAGGTGCTCCCATATTGGGTACACATATTCTTTTTTTTAATGTATTATTTTAAAGTCTTTATTGAATTTGTTACAATATTGCTTCTGTTTTATGTTTTGGCTTTTTGGCCACAAGGCATGTGGGATCTTAGTTCCCTGACCAGGGATTGAACCCTTACTCCCTGCATTGGAAGGCGAGTTCTTAACCACTGGACCACCAGGGATGTCCCTGGGTGCATATATGTTAATGAATGTAATATTCTCTTCTTCTACTGATCCCATTATCATTATATAATGCCCTTCTTTTGCTTTTGTTCTACAGTTTGTTTTAAAGTCTATTTTGTCTGATATGAGTATTGCTATCCCCACTTTCTTGTAATTTCTGTTTACATGAAATATCTATTTCTATCCCCTCACTTTCAGTCTGTGTGTGTCTTTTGCCCTGAAATGAGTCTTTTATAGGCAGCATATAGAAGGGTCTTGTTACCTCTATCCAATCAGATACCCTATGTCTTTTGATTGGAGTGTTTAGTCCATTGACATCTTTAGTAATTATTGATAGGTATGTACTTATTTCCATTTTATTATTTGTTTTCCTATTTCTTCTCTGTTTATTTTTTCTTTTTGTTTATTTCATTGTGGTTTGATAATTTTCTTTAGTAGTATGCTTGTGTGCCTTTCTTTTTAGCTTTTGTATATGTATTGTAAGTTTTCAATTTGTTGCTACCAAGGGGTTCATATACGTTGACCTGGAATTGTATCTACTTATTTTAAACTGGTAGTCATTTAAGTTCAAACGCATTCTAAAAGATGTACATTTTTACTCCCCTCCCCCATATTTTATTTTTGATGTCATATTTTACATCTTCTTGTTTATTTGTTAACTGTTTATTGTAGTTATATCTGCTTTTACAACTTTTTTGTTTTTTAGTCTTCATATTGGGTTATTTAAGTGGTTGATCCTCAATCACTAATCATTATATTTGTATTTTTTAGTGGGCTCTTCCCTTTCCTGTAGATTCTTCTTTTCCACTTAGATATTCCACTTTAACATTTCTTTTAGGGCAGGTTTAGTATTGCTGCATTCTTTGAGTTTTTGTTTGACCAACAAGGTCTTTCTCTCTTCTTCAATATTAAATGATAATCTTACTGGGAAGAGTGTCCTAGGTTGCAGGTTTTTCCCTTTCAGCATGTTGAATATATCATGCCACTCTTTTCTAGCCTGCAAAGTTTCTACAGAAAAATTAGCCGATAGTCTTATGGGGATTCCTTTATATATGATTCTTTGTTTTTCTCTTGCTACCTTTAGAATTCTCTCTTTAACTTTTGCCACTGTATTTTTGGTATGTCTTGGTGTGTGTGAGCTCATCTTGTTTAGCACCCTCTCTGCATACTATACCTGGATATCTGTTTCCTTTTTTAGGTTTCAGAAGTTTGCAGCCATAATTTCCTCAAATACATTTTCAGTACCCTTCTCTCTCTCTTCTCCTTCTGGGACCCGTATAATGTGGATATTAGTATGCTTATTGTTATCCCATAGATCTCTTAAATAGCTTTCAGTTTAAAAAAATTTTCTTTTTGCGGTTCTGATTGGGTGATTTCCTTTATTCTATCTTCCAGAGCACTTATGTGTTCTTCTGTATCACTTAGTTTGCTGTTCATTCCTTCTAGTATGTTTTTAATTTCAGATAATGAATTCTTCATTTCTGATTGGGTCCTTTTTATATTTTCTACTTCCTTGTTAAAATTTTCACTTTTTTTCATCTATTATTTTCCCCAATTCAATTATTGTTTTTATTACCAATGCTTTGAATTCTTTATCTGGTAAATTGTCTATTTCTCTTTCATTATTTATTTTTTCAGGGTTTTTCTTTTGTTCTTTCAGTTGAGAGCAGTTCCTCTGCCTTTTCAGTTTGCTTAACTTTTTCTGCCTCTAGAAGATTAGGTGACACAGTTACCTGTTGCAGTCTTAAGGGCGTGTTCTTATATGGGAGCATACCTATAGAGACTGCATGTGCCCAATGCCTTTTATGGGAGAGTTGGATTTGACATGGATGCAATTCACATCTTTCCTCAGGGCGTGCTGGCTGCTATCACCTTGGTTGGGGGTGGAGCTGGAGATGGAGGGGCTAGAGCTGGACCAGGTGTGAGGTGGGACTTTCCCTCTACTCAGTGGCTGTCACCGCCTTATTGGTGACAGGGGTCTGATCCCAAGTTGTTGGAGCAGAAGCCCTGTGGGTCAGGCCTAAGGTGGTTCTGTTCCCTTTAAGTGTGTATTTTCCCCTCTCCCAGCACCAGGACCCTTGTGGGGAGTGTTGAAGCAGGTGGAGAGGGGGCTCTGCAGGCTCTCCATTTGTATTGGTTATAGGCAGAGGTCTGAGCTGCCTGTGTAGGTACCCACAGTTGTTTACCTCGCTCTGCTCAGACACAACCTTGGGTGCAAGTCCCCTTTGTCCCTCTGAGCTGATTACTGCCCCTACACTTCACCTCCCTCACCCTTTTGTGGAGCCACAGCACAGGACAGGCAGTGTTCACATTGACTCTTGGTGTATAATGGGCATGAGCTATATTGGAGCATTTGCCATCAGAGTCGTGGGCTGCTTTTGACGTGTTGCTTGTGATGTGCCATCTGAGTTACCACCAACAATAGCAGCAGCTGCCCCACTTAGGCTTCACCCAAGAATGTGGTCACCTCTGCTTCCCATGACCAAATGTTCCCCCTGGTTGTGGCCACCCTCGATCCAGTGCTATGCTGTGACATGGAGTGAGCAGGGCTGGAGCATCTGTTTGGCTCAGGTCGAGGTACATGATGAGGCACAGGAAACCTGGCAGCTGCTAGAGAAATCCTCTCTTGGCCCTCTCTGCCCTGCCTTCGGGGCAAACCAGCACACATGCACTCCTCATGAGCAGAGTCCAGGCTTCCATAGCCCTCATTGCTAGTCCCAGCAGAACTCCAGCCAGCCAAGGGGGCTCATCTCTCCTGTGTAGAACCCCAAGACTGGGGCACCCAATCTGTGGCTCTCACTGCTTACTCCCCAGCATGGGTCTCCAACCATGTATTCTCCCTTTTCCTCTGAGTCCCCATTCAGGGGCACAGGTCCCAACCTGATTGCTTTTCTTTCCTTCCTACTCAATTACATGTGAATCTTTCTTACAGCCTTGATTTTATAGGAGTCTTTCTGTCAGATTCCAGTTAGTTTTCATTGACACTTTTTCCACATGTAGATGTATTTTTGACATGTGACAGGTGAGTTCCACGTCCTGTTATTCTGCTATCTCTACTGATTTCCCCCATAACAGTTACTCTTAAATAATCCAATACTAAAGCAAAACATAATATTAAGGTTAATTTAAAATTATATCACTGCTAAATTATAATTATTCAAAATTATTTATGAATATGGGTAAGGGTTGGAAGGAAATATTGTTTTGTTAGGACTATGCAATTTTGAGTAATGTTAAATTATTTTTTTACTGAAACTACAATAATCTTGTGGAAAAACTCTTAAAAATATAGACAACTTTGGTTCACACTTGTAGAAAGTTAAATGTTTTATTCAGGGCTCTCAGTTTCACATATTTTGATTGGGTTGCAAAGGGATTAACAAAAATACTGCTTGCTTTAACCATTCTGTGTAGGTTGCTATGCTCATTGACATGATAGATACAAACTGCTATTCAGTCACGTGTAATATAGGAAGATATTTTTGCATTCCAGATGTCATTTCCTGTTGTCACTGAGTTTGCAATTTGTGAAGTATAAGAATTTAATTTTTTCCTGTTCTAATTTTTTATATCTTTAAGGTTCTTGATTTCCTTTCATTTAGCAACAGCAAACAACTTTTCTCATAAAGAAATATCTCATTAACCCAATTATAGATAATCTACTAGTTTCTGCACTATTAGGTATTTATAAAACTGACAGAATTTAAATATGTTTTCCTTGCTTCTCTCTACTGAGAACAGTACGTTGGTCAAATTCCTTTATGAGTGACTTTAGAAAAAGTTGGGAGACTTCCAAAGGATTATATTGTGCTGATGGCATTGTGTGGTATTTGGGAGTGGCACTAGGCATGAGGAGATTTCCCTCATTAACATCTTTTAGAAGCTCAGAATTAAATGTGTAGAATTTTTATATGCTACCGCTGTGCCTGTAGAACTCTCAGTCTCAACCTTTTTTTTTGTTTTTGTTTATTTTTTGGCTCATTGGTCTGTGGCTTGGCTGAGATAGCTGTACTTCAGGATGCAAACTGAGTTTAGGTCTACTCTAGGTGTACTACCTGGGGCATGCCCTTTCATGGATGATGATAGCAGTGTAAGAAGGGTGATCAGAAACACAGGATGCCTCTAAGTCCTAGCCTCTAAACTCGTACACGTTTGCCCACATTCCGTTGGCCAAAGCTAGTCATATTACCAATCCACCATCAGTGAAGCTGGGAAGTACACTCCATTGACAGTGATCCCTTTCAAGAGAGAAGGGAAACTTGGGGAAATATAATATAACCTACCATACAATATTTGTATAAGTACAAAGAAGTAAGAATCTGAGGTCATTAATATAAACAAAAGGCACCTAAGCAACGTATTGTTTTCTCTCTTTTACATTTAAGCCTCAAATAATTTGAATTGACCTATTCTACAATCCACATAAGCATTGGGTTCTTTTTTTAATTTTTTTAATTAACAAATTTAATCAGTTATACATATACATATGTTCCCATATCCCCTCCCTTTTGCGTCTCCCTCCCGCCCTCCCTATCCCACCCCTCCAGGCGGTCACAAAGCACCGAGCTGATCTCCCTGTGCTCTGCGGCTGCTTCCCACTAGCTATCTACCTTACATTTGGTAGTGTATATATGTCCATGCCGCTCTTTCACTTTGTCACAGCTTACCCTTCCCCCTCCCCATATTCTCAAGTCCATTCTCTAGTAGATCTGTGTCTTTATTCCTGTCTTACCCTTATGTTCTTCATGACATTTTTTTCCCTTAAATTCCATATATATGTGTCAGCATACAGTATTTGTCTTTCTCTTTCTAACTTACTTCACTCTGTATGACAGACTCTAGGTCCATCCACCTCATTACAAATAGCTCAATTTCATTTCTTTTTATGGCTGAGTAATATTCCATTGTATATATGTGCCACATCTTCTTTATCCATTCATCCGATGATGGACACTTAGGTTGTTTCCATCTCCAGGCTATTGTAAATAGGGCTGCTATGAACATTTTGGTACATGACTCTTTTTGAATTATGGTTTTCTCAGGGTATATGCCCAGTAGTGGGATTGCTGGGTCATATGGTAGTTCTATTTGTAGTTTTTTAAGGAACCTCCATACTGTTCTCCATAGTGGCTGTACCAATTCACATTCCCACCAGCAGTGCAAGAGTGTTCCCTTTTTTCCACACCCTCTCCAGCATTTATTGTTTCTAGATTTTTTGATGATGGCCATTCTGATTGGTGTGAGATGATATCTCATTGTAGTTTTGATTTGTATTTCTCTAATGAGTAAAGAACTCTCAGTCTCAACCTTTTCGTCTATGGGCAAAAGTTTACGTGTACAATACCAAGTGGGTTGGACACTGATGCTTATGGCTGCTGCAGCCTTAAGAGAGACTATGGGTTATGTGTAATTCTTCAAGCTCCACCTATAACCCATCACTTGTCCTTTTAGAGGCCTGCATTGACACCTAGACCAGGGACTGTGGTGTGAAGAAGACCTATTCTGGAGATGTGTTAAAGATAGACCAAGAACTATGACAGGTGTTATCCTATATTAGTTTTGTCTTTTATTCATAAATATGATATTCACTACAAAAAATAACCTCCAAGTTTAAATCTTCTTTACTAAATTGTGATTGTAGAGATAAGGACAGAGATATTTGGGCTATTCCCCTCTCTGCCATTAACATCACTTTGTCAGTTAACTGATCAATAATTCACTTATTTCATATCAGAAGAAACATTTCCCTTTATAAAAGTACTGAGTACCATAGAGATGTTGATACTTTAATATAATGGAATTATGTGAATCTGTTGTCCATGTTTCCAGATCGTAAGTGATTAACGACCCTAAGATCTGGAAATATGAAGACAAAACACACAAGGAGTACTTT
Source organism: Mesoplodon bidens (assembly GCF_964165515.1). Classification (NCBI taxonomy): domain Eukaryota; kingdom Metazoa; phylum Chordata; class Mammalia; order Artiodactyla; family Ziphiidae; genus Mesoplodon; species Mesoplodon bidens. The sequence goes on along the minus strand of NC_138160.1, from coordinate 48,347,840 downwards.
GCCAGGAATTTGAATTCCAATGATCTGGTTCTTTGATTTGGGTAGATTTTATTTAAGTTGTATAAGCTCAGGCTCCTCACTGAGAAACAGAGGTAATATTTATGTCGTAGGGTTTTATTGTGAATTACATAAGAGGTAAATGTGAAGTTCTTTGTTCTGTATTAAGTACATAGTAAGTGCTCAAAAATATTAACTTTTAATCATTATCATTTTTTTGTATCTCCAATCACATGTTTACATAGTCCATTATAATTAAATGTAATCCTTCATTCATAAGTGACACCACTGAGGATGCTTCTATGTCCAATTTACTCAGAGACTGCCTCTTGGTGAGGAGGGAGCATGGTGGCGATTCTTACACTGGTGGTGATTCTGAATATGGCAGTGATTCTTAACCATTCCCATGTTGCCTACCAAGTTCCCTCCCTCCCTTCCTCCCTCCCTCCCTTCCTCCCTCCCTCCCTCCCTTCTTTCCTTCCTTCCTTCCTCTAATTATAAATCCATATATACAAATATATATGTATACACACACACACATATATATAATACCTTTATCAGTCTCAAATATGGATTAAGAAAGTGATAGCTATATTGTATTTCTTACTGTTTCTAATCCACTATGACATTCTATGTTATTTCAGTAGGATTTTAACGAGCAAACTGATGACAGATGTGTTTCTTTGCAGCCTAGTGAGATTTTTGTCTCCATCAAAGAAAAGTGTTTTGGGGCAACATCAAGGATAAGCTTATGGAATTAATCATTTTTTTTCTTCAGTGCACTCCATCTACTAGAGTCAGTAATTGTGTTCTCTGGTTCATCATACTCAGCATAGTGTCGTGACCTCCAGATCTGAAACAACATATTTTCTGAGAGATGCTGATTATGTTTCATGAAATTCTACAGGGCCAAGTAAATCGAGGATGTCTTTGTTCTGCATATGGCTAATCTAAATTATATAGTCTTAGCCATTAAAACATTAAAATGTACTTGATGGCCAGTTATAGATCACAGAATTTTTACAAATGTGCTTCATATTTTCCAAGCACCAACACAGATTTTTTTACATTTAAAGCAACTACTGTACCACATCACTTATATTTCAAAAAACTAAGTTTCCATCTTATAAAAATAAATACATGGCTGTAATCTACAAAAATCATCAATTAATAACTACTGTGAACTTCTATTGTATGCTGAATCTGTGACATACTACTAGTTACTATGAGGATGTGGGATTTACTGAGTCAGGTAGAGCATCAAGTCCATTATTCTCATGGACTACCCATTCCTTGCATCATAGCTTCAGTTGTGTGAATTCATTTCAACAGACTTTTTCAAACATCTTCCATGTGTGAGGCACTGTTGTTGGTACTGGGGAAGGAGAACAGATGGCCTAAATGCTTCTACGTACCTGTACAGACAGTCTTCGGACAGTCAGAGGTATCCTTGGAGTTTAACTACATGAGGGGGTTATTGGAGCTCTAAGCCTTCACCAATAGACAGGGAAGTTTTAGATGGCCACTAGAGGTTATATAGTCAAGGGAGAATTTTTTTTTTTTTTTGGTTAATACTGTGTATATGTTTAAATGCTTGTGCAAAAATGTCAGCTTAGAAGGAGAGGTTGAAGACATAAGAGAGAGTGAAGAACTGATAGTTTTGGCAAAATCTCTGGGTAGGCAGAAGTGAATGGAACCTAGAGAAAAAGTTTAGGGACTGGCCTTGTATCAGTGGAGTGATGTCTCTTCCATTGTCTTGGAGGGAAGGTAGAGACTCAGGGAGGCTATTGCCATGTATGCCCTGAGGGAACTGGGATACACAGTGAGCAAAAATGGTATTATGAAAGGAGGCATGTCTGGAAATGTCCACCACCTATGCCTCTGCCTGACCCCTAGACGAGGTTCCTTCACAGGGAGCAGCATTAAGACTAAGATAATGGCAATGTAATGTGTGGGACTAGCTGGGAGAAGGTATATCTGAAAGTTTCTTGAGGGGAGAGTCTATCTTATGTTCATCTTTGTTATCTTTGTTGCATCCATCCCAGTCTTGAGTATTGTTGGTACTAAATAAGTTTATGGTATTTGTTGTGTTCAAAAAGGATGGACACATGGTTTGTTAAGAAGCGAGATGATGGCATGAAGGAGTGATAATGCAAACTTGACTCTTCTGCTTAGGACAGGATTTTAATTTGGTTGATACACAGTTATAGTATTTAATGTGTGATTTGGAAGCAGCAGAAGCCCTGATGGTTGGAGCATATAATTAATATTTTTGTAGAAGTTTACAAATACATGATTGGACCTTTTCATATATTAATTCAAAGCAAGTCCATAGGAAATCTCTCTTCAAATGAAGTTGACCTATGTCTCATCTTTTTGGATTGGATGGTCCAATCTCTCACTGTAAAGAAGTTTGCAGATGACGCAGGGAAAATAGAAGCAGGAACCTTGCAAATCTACCCTCCTCTGGAGATTTGAGATGGAGGTATAAAATAAAGGGAAAAAAAGTTACCCTTCTCCATCTCCTAGTGTGAAGAATCCCAGAGTCATTCTTCTCTGTGTTCTCTACCTATACCTTGTACAATATAGACCATAGCCAGGTATTCAGAATTCTCAGTTGACTCGTACTCTGAAGTGGGTGTAAACACCCTTCCTGAGAGTATGGTTTTGAGAAAATAACCTAATCAGATGGTCTTATGACAAGACCAAAGTAATCTTTTTGACTTCCTTCTTAGCTGTAAGCTTACTGTGAAGTTTTCCCTGAAATACAGTTTTCAAAATAATTAGATCAGGGATATGCTATTTTGACTAAGTAGAAAACACAGTAAAGGGACTCACTCAAGTTGTGAGTAAAGGTTCACATTGTCCTTATGGGATCAAGATGAGCAAACAATATAATAACAAATCAGAAGTCATACTGTTCACTATATTGTTTCATAAATTTGGGTAAACATAATTCCACAGAGTTCAGAACAATACTGATTATTCACTCCATGGAGGAGATGTCAAATGTAAAAAGAGCAATGCATATTATTGGTTATAATGTCTGAAACTGAGCACATAGGCATTCATTTTTATTAGTCAATAATGTTTCAGAATGGAAATAGACACAGTCTTTGGACAAGATCTTTATTTCGACATCAATCAGTATTAATAAAAAATCTAGAGAAATTTAATGACTGCCCTCCTCTTCTATTAGCCAAGTCTCCTTGAGGCAGTTGAATTGATCAGAGGTTTAACCAGGTTCATTTGGATACTCCATGCAAAATGTGAAGAAATTGACTGTGGGATCAGTGATGTCCCAGAAGTTAGATTTTCTTTGAAGCCACACAATCAATATAGATGTCATAAAACTAAAATAAGGTAAAAATGTTTTGTAATCAATTGTTAAATTAGCATTTAAAAATTTAATTTAAATTTAATTTTTAGATTGAAGTATAACTAATTTACAATATTATATTAGTTTCAGGTGTATAACAGTGATTTAATATTTTTTATAGTTTATGCACCATACAGAGTTATTAAACTTTTATTGACTATACTCCCTGTACCATACATTATATAACTGTGACCTACTTATTTTATAACTGGTAGTTTGTACCTCTTAATCTGCTTCACCTATTTTGCCCGACCCCCACCCTCCCTCTTCACTTGTTTTTCTCTGCATCTATGAGTCTATTTCTGTTTTGCCATGTTTGTTACTTTGTTTTGGTTTTTAGTTTCTGTATATAAGTGAAATCATACAGTATTTGTCTTTTTCCATCTGACTACTTCACTTACCATATAATACCCTCTAGGTCCATCTGTGTTTTCACAAATAGCAAGATTTCATTCCTTTTTATGACTAACATTCCATTGTGTATATATACCACATCTTCTTTACCCATTCATCTGTTAATGGACACTTAGGTTGCTTCCATCTCTTGGCTTTTGTAAAGAATGCTGCATATACCTTTTCAAGTTATTGTTTTCAATTTCTTCGAATTATACCCAGGAATGGAGTGCTGGATCATATGGTAGTTCTATTTTAGTTTTTTTGAGGAACAGCCATAATGTTTTCCATAGTAGCTGCACTACACGTCTCTGATAAATAGTGATGTCGAGCATTTTTTCACGTGCCTGTTGGCCATCTGTGTATCCTTTTGGGAAAATGTCTGTTCAGGTCTACCCATTTTTTAAGCAGGTCATTTGTTTTTTTGATATTGAGTTTTATGATATTGAGCTGTTTATGTATTTTAGATATTAACCCCTTATTGGTCATATCATTTGCAAATATTTTCTCCCATTCAGTAGGTTTCTTTTTATTTTGTTTTTCCTTTGCTGTACAAAAGCTTTTAAGTTTAACTACGTCCCATTTAAAAATTTTTGCTTTTGTTTCATTTATCTTAGGAAACAGATCCAAAAAATAATTGCTCCAATTTATTTTAAAGAGTGTTCTGCCTATGTCCTCTTCTAGGATTTTTATGATTTCCAGTCATACATTTATGTCTTTAATCATTTTGAGTTTATTTTTGTATATGGTGTGAGATAATGTTCTAATTTTATTCTTTTATATGTAGCTCTCCGGTTTCCCAGCACCACTTATTGAAGAGACTGTCTTTTCTCCAATGTATATTCTTGTCTCCTTTGTTGTAGATTAATTAACCATAAGTGTGTGGTTTATTTCTGGGCTTTCTATTCTGTTCCATTGATCTTCACATCTGCTTTTGTTTCAATACCATACTGTTTTGATTACTAGCTTTGTAATATAGTCTGAAGTCAGGGAGCATGAGAAATCTAGTTTTGTTCTTTTTTTAAAGATTGCTTTGGCAATTCATGGTCTTCTGTGGTCCTACATAAATTTTAGGATTATTTGTTCCACTTCTGTGAAAAAAGCCACAGGTATTTTGATAGGAATCACATTAAATCTGTAGATTGCTTTGCGTGATAGGACATTTTAACAATATTACTTTTCTTAATCAGTTAACATGGGATATCTTTCCTTTTATTTGTATAATTTTTCAATTTCCTTCATCAATGTTTTATAGTTTTCAGGGTATAAGTCTTTCACCTTCTTGGTTAAGTTTACTTCAAGGCATTTTATTCTTTTTGATGTGATTTAAACAGGATTGTTTTCTTGCTTTCTCTTTTTGATAGTTCATTATTAGTGTTTAGAAAAGCAACCGATTTCTATACACTAATCTTGTTTCCTGCAAATTTACTGAATTCAATTGTTAGTTATTAGTTTTTGGTGGAGACCTTAGGATTTTCAACATAAAGTATCAGGTCATCTGCAAATAGTGACAGTTTTACTTCTTCTCTTCTAATCTGGATGCCTTTTATATCTTTTCCTTTTCTGATTGCTGTGGCTAGGACTTCCAATACTATGTTGAATAAAAGTGGAGAGAGTGGGCATCCTTGTCTTGCTCCTGATCTTTGAAGAAAAACTTTCAGCTTTTCACTGTTGTGTATGTTATCTGTGAGTTTGTCATTAATGGCCTTTATTATGTTGAGATATGTTCCCTCTATATCCACTTTGCTGAAAATTGTTATCATGAATGCTGAGGAATTTTGTTAAAAGCCTTTTCTGTATCCAGTGAGATGATCATGTAATTTTTATCCTTTGTTTTGTTGATGTGGTGTATCACATTGGTTGATTTATGGATATTGAACCATCCTTGCTTTCCTAAAGTAAATTTCATCTGATCATAATACGTGATCCTTTTAATGTATTGTTGAATTTGGCTTGCTGATATTTTGTTGAGGATTTTTGCATATCTGTTCACCAGGGATATTAGTCTGTAATTTTCTTCTTTTGTAGTGTCTGTCTGGTTTTGGTATTAGGGTAATGCTGGCCTCATAGAATGAGTTTGAAAGCATTCCTTTCTCTTCAGTGTTTTTGGAATGGTTTAAGAAGGATAGTTACTAACTTTTTAAAAAACCCTTGGCAGAATTCCCCTGTGATGCTGTCTTGTCTTGGAAATTAGCATGCTGGCAGTTTTTTGATTACTGTTTCAATTTCATTACTAGTAATTGGTCTGTTCATATTGTCTATTTCTTCCTGATTCAATCTTTAAAAATTGTGTATTTCTAGGAATTTATCCATTTCTACTAGTTGTCTAATTTGTTGGCATATAATTGTTTGCAGTAATCTCTTATGATCCGTTGTATTTCTATGATGTCATTTGTAACTTCTCCTCTTTTATTTATGATTTTATTTATTTGGGCCCTCACTTTTTTGCTTGATGAGTCTGGCTAAAGGGTTATCAGTTTTGTTTATCTTTTAAGAAAACCAGCTCTTAGTTTCATTGAATTTTACTATTTTTTTTAGTCTCTATTTCATTTATTCCCACTCTGATAGTTATTTTTTCTTTCCTTCTACTAACTTTAAGCTTTGTTCTTTTTCTCCAGTTCCTTTAGGTGTAATGTTAGGTTGTTTATATGAGATTTTTCTTGTTTCTTGAGGTGAGCCTGTATCATTATGAATATCCCTCTTAAAACAGCTTTTGCCATGTCCTATAGATTTGAGAAAGTTATGTTTCCATTTCCATAGGTCTCAAATATTTTTTGATTTCCTCTTTGATTTCTTCATTGACCTATTTTTTTTAGTATGTTGTTTAGTCTTCACGTGTTTGTGTTTTTTCCAGTTTTCTTCGTGTAATTGATTTCTAGTTTCATACCATTGTGGTTGGAAAAGATGCTTGTTATGACTTCAGTGTTCTTAAATTTACTGAGACTTTTTTGTGGCCTAGCACGTGAGAACATTCCATGTGCACCTATCTTGGAGAATGTTCCTTGAGTACTTAAAAAATTATATATTCTGCTACTTTTGGATGGCAAGTTCTTAGGTATCTATTAAGTCCATCTTGTTTAATATGTTATTATTATTATTTTTTTTTGCGGTATGTGAGCCTCTCACTGTTGTGGCCTCTCCCGTTGCAGAGCACAGGCTCTGGATGCGCAGGCTCAGTGGCCATGGCGCACAGGCCCAGCTGCTCCGCAACATGTGGGATCTTCCCGGACCGGGGCACAAACCCGTGTCCCCTGCATCGGCAGGTGGACTCTCAACCACTGCGCCACCAGGGAAGCCCTAGTGTATTTTTTATTTCAGTTATTGTGTTGTTCAGCTGTAATTGTTTTTTTTTATTTTTTAAATTATTTATTGAAGTTCTCATTGAGTTCCTCTATTCTTTTTCTCAGTTTTTTGAGTATTTTTGTGACCATTTCTTCAAACTCTTTATCAGGTAAATTACATATCTCCATTTCATTAGGGTACCACCCCTCCCCTGGGGTTAACTTGCTCTTTATTTAGAACATATTCTTCTGTCTTCCTATTTTGTTTCATTTTCTATGTCTCTATGAATCGGGCAGAATAGTTACCTCTCCTGGTCTTGAAGGTGTGTCCTTGTGTGAAAGTGTCCCTATGCAGACTGCATGTGCCCAGTGACTTTAGCAAGAAGGCTGAAACTGAAGTAGATGCAGACAGAGGCTTCTCTTGGGGCACACCAAGGGCTGCTGCCTTGGTGAGTGGGGCTGTAGCTGGAGCACAGCCCAAGCTGGGGGTTTCCTGGGGCGTGCTGAGGGACAGAATCTTGTTTGGTCTGCAGGCTGGTGTTGGCAGGCTGGTTAGAGTGCCAGGTACTTTTCAAACTTCTGCCTCTGTGCTGGGACTCAGAGTGAGTAAGTTTTTGTGTATACCCTTTAATATTGGAGTTTTGATTTCCTATAGCCCTCCAGCTCTCCCTGTCATAAGCCCTGCTGGTTTTTAAAACCCATTATAGGGGCTCATCTTCCTAGTACTGGTCCTCAGGGCTGGGGTGCCCAATGTGGGGATTGAACACTTCATTCCTTAGGGAGGTCCTTTGAGTTTATGATATCCCCTTCAGCTTTTGGGTTGCCTATGGGTCCTGACTAGATAGCATCACTGTCCCTCTTACCCATCTCAATGTGTTTTTCCCTTTGTATCCTTAATTGTAGAAGAGCTACTCTGCTAATCTTTAGGTTGTTCTCGGAGAGAGTTGTTCTATATGTAGTTGTAGTTTTGGTGTGTCTGTGGGAGGAGATGAGCTCAAGGTCTAACTACTTTACCATCTTGATCGCCTCCACAAATTATCATTTAATCATGCATTAAATCTAGATTTTTGGTAAAGAAAATCTTTATATATTATAAATCTTTATAATAGGATAGTCTAGGCATATCCTGGATTCATGTTGCAAACTTACCTCCTGTCATGAAGATATGAGAAATTTACTTTTCCTTTGCATAAAGGCAACTAGCAAACAGAGATGGTTATCCCAATTACAAGGTGAACTTAGGATGAACTATGTGTGGCAAATAGTGCTGTCAAGTCCTCTTACTTGAGGACTAGATAATACTTACCTTGAGAATATATATGGAATTGGTTGTATCTGCTTGGCTACATAAAATGGTGAGATTTACCTTTGTCTTTGTAATCTCTTAATGGATTTCCTGGGATATGCATCATATTCTGGTTTAAAGCTCATTCAGAAATAAAACTTTCTTTCTCTAAAAAAAATAGTCTAAGCATAAAGCAATTATTTATTATTTCTATGTCAGGTGGGAAAAAAACTAACACTTTTCTTAATTTTAGCTTTTTTATTATATTAAATAGTATTACCATTTGTATTTACTTTATCACAAGATATATTTTTCTTTATCATATATCTTTATAGAAAACCTAGGAATATTCCTGTGTGACTGGTGGATCAATTTTAGATATATCAGTCTAGAAAAGTGAATGCCAGTGTAAGATATGAGTGAAATCTATAAAATACATATTGCAGTTCTTAGGCTAATTAATTAAATGCTAGGCAGGGCAGGGGTGTATTTTCTAGAACATTTTCTCTGACTAGAACCACTGAGTAAAACACATTACTATAGTGATGACTAATAAATAATTACCACCTTTAAAATTGTTTAAGCTCCCCAGTAATATTTCCAAATACAAGAATTACTAGGTAAGATGTTTAACAGATGCATGCTACTTTTGTTTTCCAGCTACATGCTCCAACTAATTTCCTGGCAATCATCACGTTGAGTGCTTACAATATCATCAACATTATTCTTGATATTTAAAATATAACTAAAAATACCCTGGTCAGATAATTTTTATTTTCTTCAAATAATAGCCTTGTTGTTTGCTTTCCTCTCTTTCCCTTCCCAGAAAATCATCTAACCCTAATGAATAGATTTTGAAAAATTTACATTTAGATATTTATCTTGATTTTTACCTATTTATATTTTATAAGCCTTTTTTTTTTTTGCGGTACGCGGGCCTCTCACTGTTGTGGCCTCTTCCGTTGCGGAGCACAGGCTCCGGACGCGCAGACTCAGTGGCCATGGCTCACGGGCCTAGCCGCTCCGCGGCATGTGGGATCTTCCCCAACCGGGGCATGAACCCGTGTCCCCTGCATCGGCAGGCGGACTCTCAACCACTGCGCCACCAGGGAAGCCCAGCCTTGTTTTCTTTTAATTCAATGAGAAGGATAGACAGTATGCTTCACTTCAATCACTCTTCTCCTCTGATGATTAAGACTTGCTTTTAAGTAAAGTTCATTATACTTGTCTCTGTTTTGTCTTAGGTTTATTTCTTTCTGTGAAGCTTCTTATTCCCCTCCTACAAAATACACTTCTGGAGGGCCACCAAATCACTGTATGTGTCCACACCTGTATGAATTACAGAAATGGACAGGTTGGTTCAAGTTCGGCCTGGCTACATATTCTTTTTTTTTTTTTTTTAACATCTTTATTGGCCTATAATTGCTTTACAATGGTGTGTTAGTTTCTGCTTTATAACAGAGTGAATCAGTTATACATACACACATGTCCCCAAGTCTCTTTCCTCTTGCATCTCTCTCCCTCACACCCCCCCATCCCACCCCTCTAGGTGGTCACAAAGCACTGAGCTGATCTCCCTGTGCTATGCGGCTGCTTCCCACTAGCTATCTATTCTGCGTTTCGTAGTGTATATATGTCAGTGCTACTCTCTCACTTTGTCCCAGCCAACCCTTCCCCCTCCCCAAATCCTCAAGTCCACCCTCTAGTAGGTCTGTGTCTTTATTCCAATCTTGTCCGTAGGTTCCTCATGACCATTTTTTTTCTCTTTTTTTTCACATTCCATATATATGTGTTAGCATACCATATTTATTTTTCCCTTTCTGACTTACTTTATTCTGTACGACAGACTCTAGGTCCATCCACCTCACTACAAATAACTCAATTTTGTTTCTTATAATGGCTGAGTAATATTCCATTGTATATATGTGCCACATCTTCTTTATCCATTCATCTGTTGATGGACACTTAGGTTGCTTCCATGTCCTGGCTATTGTAAATAGAGCTGCAATGAACATTTTGGTACATGACTCTTTTTGAATTATGGTTTTCTCAGGGTAAATGATCAGTAGTGGGATTTCTGGGTCGTATGGTAGTTCTATTTTTAGTTTTTGAAAGAACCTCCATACTATTCTCCATAGTGGCTTTATCAATTAACATTCCCACCAACAGTGCAAAAGGGTTCCCTTTTCTCCACACCCTCTCCAGCATTTATCGTTTCTAGATTTTTTGATGATGGCCATTCTGACCAGTGTGAGATGATATCTTATTGTAGTTTTGATTTGCATTTCTCTAAAGATTAGAGATGTTGAGCATTCTTTCATGTGTTTGTTGGGAATCTGTATGTCTTCTTTGGAGAAATGTCTATTTAGGTCTTCTGCCCATTTTTGGATTGGGTTGCTTGTGTTTTTGATATTGAACTGCATGAGCTGCTTATAAATTTTGGAGATTAATCCTCTGTCAGTTGCTTCATTTGCAAATATTTTCTCCCTTCTGAGGGTTGTCTTTTCATCTTGTTAATGGTTTCCTTTGCTGTGCAAAAGCTTTTAAGTTTCATTAGGTCCCATTTGTTTATTTTTGTTTTTATTTCCATTTTTCTAGGAGGTTGGTCCAAAAGGATCTTGCTGTGATTTATGTCATAGAGTGTTCTGCCTATGTTTTCCTCTGAGAGTTTGATAGTGTCTGGGCTTACATTTAGGTCTCTAGTCCACTTTGAGTTTATTTTTGTGTATGGTGTTAGGGAGTGTTCTAATTTCATTCTTTTACATGTAGCTGTCCAGTTTTCCCACCACCACTTATTGAAGAGGCTGTCTTTTCTCTGTTGTATATTCTTGCCTCCTTTATCAAAGATGAGGTGACCATTTGTGCGTGGGTTTATCTCTGGGCTTTCTATCCTGTTCCATTGATCTATATTTCTGTTTTTGTGCCAGTAACATACTGTCTTGATTACTGTTGCTTTGGAGTATAGTCTGAAGTCAGGGAGCCTGATTCCTCCAGCTCCGTTTTTCTTTCTCAAGATTGCTTTGGCTATTCGGGGTCTTTTGTGTTTCCATACAAATTGTGAGGTTTTTTTATTCTAGTTCTGTGAAAAATGCCATTGGTAGTTTGATAGGGATTGCAATGAATCTGTAGATTGCTTTGGGTAGTATAGTCATTTTCACAAAATTGATTCTTCCAATCCAAGAACATGGTATATCTCTCCATCTGTTTGTATCATCTTTAATTTCTTTCATCAGTGCCTTATAATTTTCTGCATACAGGTCTTTTGTCTCCTTAGGTAGGTTTATTCCTAGATATTTTATCCTGTTTGTTGCAGTGGTAAGTGGGAGTCTTTTCTTAATTTCACTTTCAGATTTTTCATCATTAGTGTACAGGAATGCAAGAGATTTCTGTGCATTCATTATGTATCCTTCTACTTTACCAAATTCATTAATTAGCTCTAGCAGTTTTCTGGTAGCATCTTTAGGATTCTCTATGTATAGTATCATGTCATCTGCAAACAGTGACAGTTTTACTTCTTCTTTTTTGATTTGGATTCCTTTTATTTCTTTTTCTTCTCTGATTGCTGTGGCTAAAACTTCCAAAACTATGTTGAATAATAGCAGTGAGAGTGGGCAATCTTGTCTCATTCTTGATCTTAGTGGAAATGGTTTCAGTTTTTCACCAATGAGGATGATGTTGGCTGTGGTTTTGTCATATATGGCCTTTATTATGTTGAGGTAAGTTCCCTCTGTGCCTACATTCTTGAGGGTTTTTATCATAAATGGGTGTTAAATTTTGTCAAAAGCTTTCTCTGCCTCTATTGAGATTATCATATGGTTTTTCTTCTTCAGTTTGTTAATATGGTATATCACATTGCTTAATCTGCATATACTGAAGAATCCTTGCATTCCTGGGATAAACCCCACTTGATCCTGGTGTATGATCCTTTTAATGTGCTGTTGGATTCTGTTTGTTAGCATTTTGTTGAAGGTTTTTGCATCTGTGTTCATCAGTGATATTGGCCTGTAGTTTTCTTTCTTTGTGACATCTTTGTCTGGTTTGGGTATCAGGGTGATGGTGGCCTTGTAGGATGAGTCTGGGAGTGTTCCTCCCTCTGCTTTATTTTAGAAGAGTTTGAGAAGGATAGGTGTTAGCTCTTTTCTAAATGTTTGATAGAATTCTCCTGTGAAGCCATATGGTCCTGGGGTTTTGTTTGTTGGAAGATTTTTTTTTTTTGCGGTATGCGGGCCTCTCACTGCCGCGGCCTCTCCTATTGTGGAGCACAGGCTCCGGACACGCAGGCCCAGTGGCCATGGCTCACAGGCCCAGCCGCTTCGCAGCATGTGGGATCCTCCCGGACCAGGGCATGAACCCGCGTCCCCTGCATCGGCAGGCAGACCCTCAACCATTGCGCCACCAGGGAAGCCCTGTTGGAAGATTTTTAATCACAGTTTCAATTTCAGTGCTTGTGATTGGTCTGTTCATATTTTCTATTTCTTCCTGGTTCAGTCTTGGCAGGTTGTGCTTTTCTAAGAATTTGTCCATTTCTTCCAGGTTGTCCATTTTATTGGCATATAGTTGCTTGTAGTAATCTCTCATGATCCTTTGTATTTCTGCAGTGTCAGTTGTTACTTCTCCTTTTTCATTTCTAATTCTATTGATTTGAGTCTTCCTCCTATTTTTCTTGATGTGTCTGGCTAATGGTTTATCAACTTTCTTTATCTTCTCAAAGAACCAGCTTTTAGTTTTATTGATCTTTGCTATCGTTTCCTTCATTTCTTTTTCATTTATTTCTGATCTGATCTTTATGATTTCTTTCCTTCTGTTAACTTTGGGGGTTTTTTGTTCTTCTTTCTCTAATTGCCTTGGGTGTAAGGTTAGGTTGTTTATTTGATGTTTCTTGTTTCTCAAAGTAGGATTTTATTGCTATAAATTTCCCTCTTAGAACTACTTTTGCTGCATCCCACAGGTTCTGGGTCATCGTGTTTTCATTGTCATTTTTTCTAGGTTTTCTTGATTTCCTCTTGATTTCTTCAGTGATCTCTTGGTTATTAAGTAGTGTATTGTTTAGCCTCCATGTGTTTGTATTTCTTACAGAGTTTTTCCTGTAATTGATATCTAGTCTCTTAGCGTTGTGGTCGGAAAACATACTTCATACTATTTCAGTTTTCTTAAATTTACCAAGGCTTGATTTGTGACCCAAGATGTGATCTATCCTGGAGAATGTTCCATGAGCACTTGAGAAGAATATGTATTCTGTTGTTTTTGGATGGAATGTCCTATAAATATCAATTAAGTCTGTCTTGTTTAATGTATCATTTAAAGCTTGTGTTTCCTTATTTATTTTCATTTTGGATGATCTGTCCATTGGTGAAAGTGGGGTGCTAAGTCCCCTACTATGATTGTGTTACTGTCGATTTTCCCTTTTATGGCTGTTACTATTTGCGTTATGTATTGAGGTGCTCCTATGTTTGGTGCATAAATATTTACAATTGTTATATTTTCTTCTTGGATTGATCCCTTGATCATTATGTAGTGTCCTTCTTTGTTTCTTGTAATAGTCTTTGTTTTAAAGTTTATTTTTTCTGGTATGAGAATTGCTACTCCAGCTTTATTTTGATTTCCATTTACATGGAATATCTTTTTCTCTCCTCTCACTTTCAGTCTATATGTGTCCCTAGGTCTGAAGTGGGTCTCTTGTAGGCAGCATATATATGGGTCTTGTTTTTATATCCATTCAGCCAGTCTGTGTCTTTTGGTTGGAGCATTTAATCCATTTACATTTAAGGTAATTATCAATATGTATGTTCCTATTCCCATTTTCTTAATTGTTTTGGGTTTGTTATTGTAGGTCTTTTCCTTCTCTTGTGTTTCCTGCCTAGAGATGTTCCTTTAGCATTTGATGTAAAGCTGGTTTGGTGGTGCTGAATTCTCTTAGCTTTTGCTTCTCTCTGAAGGTTTTAATTTCTCCATCAAATCTGAATGAGATCCTTGCTGGGTAGAGTAATATTGGTTTTAGTTTTTTCTCCTTCATCACTTTATATATGTCCTGCCACTCCCTGCTTGCCTGCAGTTTCTGCTGAAAGATTAGCTGTTAACCTCATGTGGATTCCTTTGTGTGTTATTTGTTGTTTTTCCCTTGCTGCTTTTAATACTTTTTCTTTGTATTTAATTTTTGATAGTTTGTTTAATATGTGTCTTGGCATGTTTCTCCTTGGATTTATGCTCTGTGGGACTCTCTGTGCTTCCTGGACTTGATTAACTATTTCCTTTCCCATATTAGGGAAGTTTTCAGATATAATCTCTTCAAATATTTTCTCAGTCCCTTTCTTTTTCTCTTCTTCTTCTGGCTCCCCTATAATTCAAATGTTGGTTCGTTTAATGTTGTCCCAGAGGTCTGAGACTTTCCTCAATTCTTTTCACTCTCTTTCCTTTATTCTGCTCTGCAGTAGTTATTTCCACTATTTTATCTTCCAGGTCACTTATCCGTTCTTCTGCCTTAGTAATTCTGCTATTGATCCCTTCTAGAGAATTTTTAATTTCATTTATTGTGTAGTTCCTCAGTATTTGTTTGCTCTTTAGTTCTTCTAGGTCCTTGTTAAACGTTTCTTGTATTTTCTCCATTCTATTTTCAAGATTTTGGATCATCTTTACTATCACTGTTCTGAATTCTTTTTCAGTTAGACTGCCTATTTCCTCCTCCTTTGTTAGGTCTGGTGGGTTTTTACCTTGCTCCTTCATCTGCTGTGTGTTTCTCTGTCTTCTCATTTTGCTTAACTTACTGTGTTTGGGGTCTCCTTTTTGCAGGCTGCAGGTTTGTAGTTCCCATTGTTTTTGGTGTCTGTCCCCAGAGGCTACAGTTGGTTCATTGGGTTGTGTAGGCTTCCTGGTGGAGGGGACTGGTGCCTGTGTTCTGGTGGATGAGGCTGGATCTTGTTTTTCTGGTGGGTAGTTCCATGTCTGGTGGTGTGTTTTGGGGTGTCTGTGGCCTTATTATAATTTTAGGCAGCCTCTCTGCTAATGGATGCTGTTGTGTTCCTGTCTTGCTAGTTGTTTGGCATAGGGTGTCCAGCACTGTAGCTTGCTGGTCATTGAGTGGAGCTAGGTCTTGGCGTTGAGATGGAAATTTCTGGGAGATTTTTGCCATTTGTTATTATGTGGAGTTTGGAGGTCTCTTGTGGTCCAGTGTCCTGAACTTGGCTCTTCCACCTCAGAGGCACAGCCCTGATGCCTGGCTGGAGCACCAAGAACCTCTCATCCACAAGGCTCAGAATAAAAGGGAGAAAAAAAGAAAGAAAGAAAGAAAGAGGAAGATAAAATAAAATAAATTAATGTAAAGTAAAATAAAATAGTTATTAAAATAAAAAATAATTATTAAAATTTTTTTAAGTAATAAAAAAAACAAAGAAAGAACAAAAGAAGAGTGCAACCAAACCAAAAAACAAATCCACAGATGATAACAAGTGGTAAAAACTATACAAAAACAAAAAACAAAAAAAAACAGACAGAACCATAGGACACATGGTAAAAGCAAAGCTATACAGACAAAATCACACACAGAAGCGTACACATACACACTCACAAAAAGAGAAAAAGGGGGGGGAAAATATATATATATGCTTGCTCCCAAGTCCACCTCCTCAATTTGGGATGATTCATTGTCTATTCAGGTATTCCACAGATGCAGGATATATCAATTTGAGATGATTCATTGTCTATTCAGGTATTTGGGATTGATTTGGGATGATTCATTGTCTATTCAGGTATTCCACAGATGCAGGATATATCAAGTTGATTGTGGAGATTTAATCCGCTTCTCCTGAGGCTTTGGGACTGATTTCCCTTTCTCTTCTTTGTTCGCATACCTCCCGGGGTTCAGCTTTGGATTTGGACCTCACTCTGTGTGTAGGTCGCCTGAGGGTGTCTGTTCCCTGGCCCGACAGGATGGGGTTAAAGGAGCAGCTGACTCGGAGGCTCTGGCTCACGCAGGCTGGGGTGAGGGAGGGGTATGGAGTGCGGGGCGAGCCTGCGGCGGCAGAGACTGGCATGACGTTGCACCAGCCTGAGGTGCCCCGTGTATTTTCCTGGGAAAGCTGTCCCTGGATCATGGGACCCTGGCAGTGGCGGGCTGCACAGGCTCCCGGGAGGGGAGGTGTGGAGAGTGACCTGTGCTTGCACACAGGCTTCTTGGTAGCTGCAGCAGCAGCCTTAGCGTCTCATGCCCGTCTCTGGGCCCGCGCTGATAGTCGCGGCTCGTGCCTGTCTCTGGAGCTCCTTTAAGCGGCACTCTTAATCCCCTCTCCTCGCGCACCAGGAAACAAAGAGGCAAGAAAAAGTCTCTTGCCTCTTTGGCAGCTCCAGACTTTTTTCCGGACTCCTTCCCGGCTAGCCGTGGCGCAGTAGCCCCTTCAGGCTGTGTTCACACCACCAACCCCAGTCCTCTCCCTGGGATCCGACCGAAGCCCAAGCCTCAGCTCCCATCCCCGCCCACCCCGGCGATTGAGCAGACAGAGCCTCTCGGGCTGGTGAGTGCTGCCGGTCGGCACCGATCCTCCATGTGGGAATCTGTCTGCTTTGTCCTCCGCACCCCTGTTGCTGTGCTGTCCTCTGTGGCTCTAAAGCCCGCCCCCCCTCCGCCACCCGCAGTCTCCGCCCGCGAAGGGGCTTCCTAGTGTGTGGAAACCTTTCCTCCTTCACAGCTCCCTCCCCCTGGTGCAGGTCCCGTCCCTATGCTTTTGTCTCTGTTTTTTCTTTTTTTCTTTTGCCCTACCCAGGTACGTGGGGAGTTTCTTGCCTTTTGGGAGGTCTGAGGTCTTCTGCCAGCGTTCAGTAGGTGTTCTGTAGGAGTTGTTCCACATGTAGATGTATTTCTGATGTATTTGTAGGGAGGAAGGTGATCTCCACTTCTTACTCTTCCACCATCTTGAAGCTCCTCCTACATACTCTTCAGTCCTGTCTAATGAGTCCTATTCTTCTACCATGTGCTAGTAATACATGGTAGGAATCCTGGCATAGTAATTACTGTCCCTTCTTGAAATAGTTCATCCCTTAATGCCCTTCCTCTTTTATCCATCTTTTCTTGTTTATCCTAACATAAAGTAATAGTTATAAATGAGCTCAGATGTTTGACATTCTTACACATTTCATGTCTACCTAAAAGCAAAGGGGAGTCAGTAATCATCATTTCTTTTGAGTCTGACTCGCCAGGAGGAAACAGCAAGCTCCAGGATCTCTGACTTAGGCTTGTGTCTGTTCTGTCATGCAGTGAGACAGCAATACTGACTGAATTATTTTCTGGAAAGCGTTCTTCTGTGACCTGTAGTATTCACAGTGCCGCCCCACGGGAGCTCATAAATTAATGGGAATTATGGTACAAGGACACTCTAAGAACTTCCTTTACTACAAACCCCTTTACCTCCTGGTGAATGATGTTTCTGTTCTATTATTTCTTCTTTACTAAAATGAAGATTACAAGTAGAAATGGAATCAAAGATCGAATTAGCAGGAGGACATTTTCCTTTTCCTGGTAGACTGTAGAGCCGGGTATTCAGTTGGCTGTTTACAATGCATGTCCCTTCTAGTTGGTCATGGCCTTAATCCTCACTGGTTTGAGCACAAGCATATTAATTGTAAAATATATTGAATATGACCCCATGATTACAGACATTCCTGTTCTTAGTAATCCTTAGAGCCGAAGAAAGCCTTCTGTCTGTATTCTGTTCTGACCTTCTGGGTCATCATCTCTATCTTTTCTTTTTTATTAGATCTCTATCTGCCCTCCATCAGTGTGTCTGATAATGCTAACTACTGATAAACTAGCTCCTTGGCTACTTCAGTCCTGGAGTCTTAAGATTCCTAGGGAGGGTGCCAGGCACATTAAAATGTAATCCTATCAATTCAGTTAAAGCACTGTTTGTGAAAGTGTAAGTGTCATTCTGCAGCATTTTTCATCTCCCCACCCCAGTCTCCCTTCCACACTTCTTCTATCCCTTCCCACCCTCTTTCATTACCAGCACTGGATAGCTAGTGGGATATGTGAAGGATTTCTTCTCTACCGATTGAATTCAAAAGCCTTGATTTATAACCAGACTTCTAGTGATTTACTTTGCTAGTAAATTAAAAACCATCTGGACTAGAAGGCCTGGTTAGATAATTTATAGTTTATTGTAATTCTAAAATTAATTATATTTTAGTTCTCTGATACCCTATCTAGATCAGATTTCTAAGATGAATGCCAGACACATCAGGGTTCAGTAGCTCCAAACTCCATTGAAATCTTCTCCTAATTTTCTTGGGTTGACTTGAGTATATTTTTTAAAAATTATTTACTTTCATGGTTTGGAAAGACCCAGACAGAAAGCAGCTTCAAGTGTCAGTGGCAGCCGGAAGGAATACTAATAAGTGTTAGTCATCCACAGTAAATTAAAAATATAGTAATAAAGAAAAATTAAACTGCAGTATGTTTGCATGTTTGCTCTATTACCATAAATTCACACTCTCATCTTCTATTCTCTGAAAAAGAGTGGGTGTGGCAAGAAGCATTTGTTAAATTCCATTAGCATTTTTAGAGAAAATTACTCTACTAAATGATTCAGGATTCAGCTCCCAGCTTCCAAGGTTCAACTCAGCTGTGTGAAACATTTTATTTTGTATACAAATGATACCATAGAATTCTTAGGACTTGGAAAGATTTGTTAGCAGCTAGCCCAAATCCTCTTAATTTTTAGGTGAGGTAATGTTAACAATTAGCCCAGGTTCTCATACCTAGCTACTGATGGTGAAGAGGTAAAAATTCACCATTCCACCTTCAGGCTGAATGTTGATCAAAATACTTCAGAAACAATATTTTAGACTAGACTACAATGCCTTGCTCTTGGTAGGTAAATGAACAAATATAAGATGTACCCTGAGATTCAGAATTGGCCCTAAGAGGGTCTACATTATTAAAATTTGTTTTTCTCCTCACTTTGTTACTGAATAAGTTCATTTGGAAATGAATAAACGCAGTGATGCAACCAGATATTAAGTCAGATTTCCCAGGCTTTGAATTTTAGATGTGCATTCATTCCGTTTCTCTAGGAAATTTGTCTTTCTCTTTCTCTGCTTAGTTTTGATGTATAACAGATTCTGTTGCACTGGAGATTGTTAAGACTTCATCAAGTGAGGATTCCCTGACTTCTGCCTCCCTGCTGGACCACACAAGTAGCCAAACTAATTCATGTCACATCATTCTCAACCCCACAATGCAAGACTCTATGTAGATCTAACACTGCTATAGCCAGTGATCCTAATTTCCTAGGAACATGATCACTTTGACAATTTGTACATTTGTTGTCTCTGCCAAACTCCAAATCACAGAAAGCTGTTAATTCCAAATCACCTTTTGCAAAACACATTTCAAAGTCTTCTCACAGATTGCTCAGAGTATATTCACTAGAAGGTTAAATGTGCTTTTCTTTCTTTCTTTTTTTTTTTTTTTCAGTACTCAAAAAAGCTTCCATTTTTAATTTAGCTTTCTGACTCTGCTTGTGCCCCCAACACTTTCACAATGATTTTCTGTTCCTCAATAAGGAAAGCATGCTTGATCCTGTCATGGACACATTTAGCACACATGAAACCACCACAGAATTTTAATTTTAGACCACCTCATAGCAACTTTACATCTCACAGTACAAATGCTTCAGAGTTGGCCTGGGCACACACCACAAGCCCCAGCTTTGACTTAGGAAAAAAACTCATGCTCCAGTATGTATATGTGACCATATTTCCTAAGAGATAATATTTGCCCATGTTTTCCCACTGTAGGCAATAGGTAAATGATAAAAACCATTTAGTGCATAAGCTCATATCACAGAATTTCAGTAGAATCAATAATTTAGTTAAAATTTAGGTAATGTCTTGTCTGAAAAAATGTAAGACTGAAGAACCCTGAGAAGAGTAACAGTTCCTGAAGGCAGGAATAGGAGGTTCAGATATCTTCACTGTTGTTTCTAGTGTGCTGTCAAATGTGTGTCTGATTTATTGGTGCTATTTCTTATTGTGAAAGAAGAGTGGATTAGGGAAATAAATGCCAGTGTAAATATTCTAGCTCCACTTAAGAATTTGTGGCAAATTTATTCCTTCATTTATGTCTATTTAGTTTGTTCTTATTTCTACTAGAAATTTTTGATTCATTTTTATTGCTCTTTTTATCAACATTAGTACTAAAGGCTATGTATTTTCCTCTGAATGCTGTGTTAGCTACGTAACATAGCCTATGATATATAGTATTTTTCATTATAGTTGTTTTCTGAAAAGTCTGCAATTGCAACTTGTTTTTCTGCTTTGATCTAAAATTATTTAGTAGAGATCTTTAGAATTTCCAGGTGTAAAGGATTTTTGTTGTTATTGATCTCTGATTTTATTGTTTCTAGTTTGGGGATTGTGAATAAAGATTATTATCTTTATTAGATATACTATTTTGGAATTATGGGGTTTCTTTGGGACCTAATATGTTATCAATTTTCATGAATATTCAAAGCACTTGAACAGCGGGAGTATTCTTTATTGTTCAGGTACATAATTTAATGTGCCAGTGTATGTCTATAATATCTACCTTATTGTTTATTTGGGGGTCTTCTATCACCTTATTTACTTTTTGATAATTGAGAGACATAAAGTTTCATATTAGTGTGTTTCTCACTATTCCTCCTTTAATCATTTATCATTATGCTTTATGGGAATTGCTGCTGTTATTTTTCATACAGATGTTTATAAGTGTTAGTTCTTCATTGTGAATTATAGAATTCAGCATTATTTATTGTCCCATTTAATTTTTTCTCTAATATTCTACGTTGTCTGATGGTAAGATCACAACTTCTGGTTTCTTTTTTCATTTGTATGGTATATCTTTTGTCCGTTCTTTCATTTTTAATTTCTCTGAAGCACTTTAATGTATCTCTTATATGTGGCATAGTGTTTTTAATCTGTAAAATTTTGTAGTCTAATCTGAAAATTTTTTATTGTAATAGGTGATTTAAGTCCTTTACATTTATTGATATGACAAATATATTTGATCTTAGTTCTGTCACATTATTTTATGTTTTACACATTTACATCTTATTTATTTTTAAAAGTCTTCCATTTGTGGTTTATTTTCTTTGGTATTTTGTTGTTCTTTTAGAATATGCAAGTTTGTTTCTAGTGATTCTTTTATATTTTGTGTTTATATGTCTCTCTTTAGATATAATCTATTTTATCTAAAAGAGCATTTGTAAAATTAATTGGTGACCTCTTCCTCATTCCTTTCCTTCTTCTCCTCTACCAACCAATATTAATTAATAGTGTATTTTGCCTAGTATTTACCTTTATACTCCTAAACTTTATTTATTTATTTATTTATTTGCGGTACACGGGCCTCTCACTGTGGTGGCCTCTCCCGTTGCGGAGCACAGGCTCCAGACGCGCAGGCCCAGCGGCCATGGCTCACGGGCCCAGCCGCTCCATGGCATGTGGGATCCTCCCGGACCGGGGCACGAACCCATGTCCCCTGCATCGGCAGGCGGACTCTCAACCACTGCGCCACCAGGGAAACCCTATACTCCTAAACTTTAAATGATATCTTTTGACTTCCAGTCATTATATATGAAGCAGTCAGTAGTTATTCTTCCTTGTCTCCTAGTTTTCCTTCTATTTTTCTTAGTTGAATTACTACCATGCTATCAGGGTATCTTATATTTGTATGCTCTTCTCTCAGTCTTATCCTCACTTTTATTTTGCAAATAAGTTAGATAAAATAGATTCAGTCAGTACCCATCATTTACATTTTTCTCCCCAAAGTTTCCCAGTTATCCTCTACTAGTTTTCTCAGCAATGGCTGATAGGAACAATATTCCTTAAGTTTGTGGACATTCATAATTCTGTGTTCACAATTTTTATATATGAAGAACATCTTTGCTTAAAATCTTGTTCCTTGAATGTCTTCTAGGTTTTGCTCCACTGTTTTCTGCTGTTAAAATTTTCTATTACAAAGTCTGGGGCAAAGCTTATTCTAGTTTTTGTTTTTTGTTTCTTTTTTGGTAATGACTAGATAGTTTTGCTTTTAGGCCCCAAAGATTCTTACTTTATTTTTAATATTTAACATTTAGCAGGATATCTTAGTGTTTACCCTCTGGATCAATTTTCCTAGGTATGTAATATGCCCTTAAAAATTTTGGGGGCGTTTTTAAATTATAGATAAGTATTTTTTAATCATCTTTTTTTTCTTCTTCATTGACTCTATGTATATATCTCCTTTGTTGTCTATATATCGTTTTCCTTTAAATACTCAAAAATTCTATCTTTATCCTATTGATTTTCTTTACTTTTTTCATTTTTTCCCTCTGTGTCTAATGTGATTTTCAATATGTCTATCTTAACTTATAGTCATTGTAATGGAAACTTTTTTTAAGATGCCTTTTCATTCTTTCTCAATTTCTCCCCTGAATTCTGTTAGTTTTTTCTTCCTGTTGTTTGGGCATCTTTTAATCTCCTTTTGGCTGTCAAAATTTTCACTGAATTCTACGTTTGCAATTCTTTTAGATTTACAATTGCTTTGATAATTTTAAAACAGTTCACGGTAGAGTATCAGTTTGTACTTTCTCTCTACACTTCTGGAACATTTTCCTGATTTGTTTTTTTAATGTGCAGGGGACTTCTGCTGCTCTTTTTCTTTTTTTCTTTTTAATAGTATCTTGGGATGGATGTGATGATCTTATATTTTAAAATAAACCTTAGATTAGAATGAGTTGGATATTCCTGCACCACCAATTTGAAGAGGATACTGTGAAGAAGTGTTGGGAGGCACCAGAGTAGCTTTTCTGACTTCTCAGATTAAGGGTCCCCTCCTGCTGCTCTCTGGTGCTTTGTGCAGCCAGGTTCACTTTGATCCTCAGCACCAGGACCCCTAGACATCCTCATTCTTTTCCACCACACCTAGAATGCTCATGGCTGCACTTTCTCCCCAACACACCTGCAGTTTGGTTGGTTTGGGGTGTTTGGGCCCAGCCCATCCTTATAGGTAATTTAGTATTTGTGGGGGTTTTTTTCCCCTCTTTTTATTTTTTTATTTTGCTAAAAAGGTATTGTGTATGTGTGTTTGTGTGTGTGTGTTTATATGGATATTCAAGTGTTGAGGGGGAAAGGGTGGTTTCTCACTCTTGCTCTACTCAGTTTTAAAGAAAATAATAGGAGCTTAGCAACACAATGAAAAAGTGCTGAGAGGTAAAGAAGAGAAAGAGCAAGACTCTCAATTCTCATTCCATTTCTGCCATCTCTTTTGTCAAGATAGGCCATGTCTCTCCTCTCCTATACTAGAAAGATGTTCTCACGTTTAAGGTCTGTAGCAACGTATGGATTCTATGATTCAATGAAGTTCCATATTATATTGGTTGTTAGTCCAGTTTCTTCTCATGGAAGTTACTTTTTCTGAAGGCAAAGAAGAATTGGCCTGCTAATAGAGAAAAGTGGCACGCCACTACAATGAAAAAAAAAACAGGAGCCCTGGATGGAAAAATCAGGCCTGGCTCTACCTAGGAGGGCAATTAGCATTCTACTCAGCTTTCCATTAATTATTCAAAGAACGATTATGCTCCCTTATGTTTGTTTGGTTTAGGCTCTGTGCTGATAATTTTACTAAGAGTTTGCCAAAAGCAAGAAGTAAGTGGAAGTTAGTCTTAAATCACCATGTCTGGCTGTGACCTGTGATAAAAAATTTAATGGGAAAGTTCAGTTTAGATGAGGGTAACAGACATTCATTGGGTACAGGGTACTAGAGATATATTTAGAGCTAAGTTAGAAATAGTTCCTGCTCTTTGAGTAAGTCAGTCATCTTCCTCAAGTAAGTAATCTCACTTCACATCCAGTGAAGTTGCAACTGACTAAGAGAGAGTTTTCTAGTCTCTTTTTATCCCCATTAGCCTATATAAGCAGGTATATATTTAGTTTCTTTCTGGGTCTCAGGGTTCTGTAAACTTCAGAATAGAGACCTTTCTGCCTTGTGTATTACTGGATTCCTAATGCTCATGACAGCACCTGATATAACACACACACAGTCATACACACATGTATGTGATATATTGAATGAATAAAGAAATATATTAACAGACAAAGGAGTTGTTACTAACTGATCTCTAACACCAATTTATTGTTCTGATAATTGTGGATTTTTTGTGTCTTTGGAAGAAAGTAAGGTAACAATCATAAACTATACACAAATTTGCTATGTCATCTCAGACACTCAAATATAAAATATCCTATACCAAAATGGTAAGACTGAATTAACTTTAGTAATCAAGGTATACTCTGAACACTGTATTATCTAATTACCTTTTATTGAGAATAAGTTCAGAAAAACAGCTCATAGTTCTTTTTGCTTAAACTGTATATATTATATGTATAGTTTTCAGATATGAATGGGATTTGGAATCAGAAAGACAAAGCTTCAAACTCCAGTTCCTCCACTTGGTCTCTCTTTATGCTTCAGCAAATAACTTGATCTTTACAAGCCTTCGTTTTCTCATTTGTAAATAAATATAAAACTACCTCATAGCATTCAGTGACACAGTATGTAGTACATGGCCCTTATGAAACACTGGTTTTCTTATCTCTCCTTCACTCTTCTTTCATTCTCATTTTCACTCTTTGCCATGCTCGGTACTTCATTCTCTGGCTATGGTTTTCAGGAGAAGAGTATTACTGGATCACTTTCATTTTTAACCTAACACATCACTTCCCATTTAGTTGAAATAAATATCATTTGGAGTTCACACTTCTGAAGCCCTGAAAATATATTATCTGTTCAATTTCCAGTTGACTGGCACAGTAAGAGTCTTGATAAATTTAGAAATGCCCATTTTATTGGTGTTTTGTGAGGCATTAGCTGTTATTCTCAAAGAAGGAAGAGATTTAGTAAGGAGACTTGGGTATGAGATAAAATAACTAGCTGTTTCCTTATAAACTAATGGCCCAGAAGTCATGTAATTAAATACCATAGAGGCTCAGAATTTCATCATTCCCTGACGGAAACATCACAGTTGCCTCAGTCATTAGCTTTTAGGATTTCAGCGCTGACCAGCATATTTCTGGTCTCATTAAAGCTATGCATTAGCATTCAGTGACTTGTAAAAATAAACTTCCTTTTAGATAGTTTCATGTGCCTGTACTGTAAAGCACATCCAAATGAATATACAGCATGAGAAAGACCACAATTTAAAGGTGCCTTCTTTCATCCTCTATATTCTTGTTCATTCCGAAGCACAGTAAACTTGAGCCAGAGAGCAAACAATTTGTCTTCACAAAATTTGAGCGTTTGTTTTCTCTTTTTTTTTTTGTAGTATGCGGGCCTCTCACTATTGTGGCCTCTCCCATTGTGGAGCACAGGTTCTGGACATGCAGGCTCAGAGGCCATGGCTCACGGGCCCAGCCGCTCTGTTTTCTCTTTTTGAAAGAAAATGAGCAGCCTATACAGAGATTCCCTCTGTGAAGAATTGACCTAAATTATAATTTTAAAAAATTCTATTATATAGCATTTTGTTTTCTTGTTTCCCCTGGTGAATTTTGCTTTCCATGAAGGTGAAGATAAATGACTAGTGCTCATACAAAAATATAAGTATTTAGTAAAATTAAGTAACTGTATTAGCTTCCTGTGGGTGCTGTAACAAAGTACCACAAACTGAGTGGATTAAACAATAGAAATTGATTGTCTCAACAGTTCTGGAGGCTAGTATGAAATCAAAGTACTTGATTCCAAGAGTTGGTTCCTTCTGAGGGCTATGAGAAAAGGATTTATTCAAGGCGTTTCTCCTTGTAGATGGCTGTAGGTGGGTGGCTTCTCTCTATGTTTCTTGACAACATCTTCCCTCTACATGTCTCTGTATTCAGATTTCCCCTTGTTTTATAAGGACACCAGTCACTGGATTAAGTCCCACCCTAATGACCTTATTTTAACTGAGCTATCTCTGTAAAGACCTCATCTCCAAATAAGGTCACATTTTATGGTACTAAGGGTTAGGACTTCAACATATGAACGGGGGTGTGTGGCACAGATTCAATCCATAACAATAACCATTTAAATATGGGTGTTCTTGGGCTTCCCTGGTGGCGCAGTGGTTGAGAGTCTGCTTGCCGATGCCAGGGACGCGGGTTCGTGCCCCAGTCTGGGAGGATCCCACATGCCGCGGAGCGGCTGGGCCCGTGAGCCATGGTCGCTGAGCCTACGCTTCTGGAGCCTGTGCTCTGCAACGGGAGAGGCCACAACAGTGAGAGGCCCGTGTAAAAAAATATGGGTGTTCTTTTCCTTTAAACTTGAAGTCCCACCTCAATGCTAACCAATGCCATCTTAGTGTGTACTCTTTAGAACAACATAAGAAGGATTTCCACATTTTTATTAACATTCAGGTTACCTTCAAGTTTGTTTTCAGTGTTTTATAAACTGCCCCATCAGGGACTCCCTTTAATCACTCACTCTTCACCACCCATAGGTTACTCCCTGACATCCAGTGATGAGCACTTTGAGATGCACGAAGAATGGAAACTCAGCTTTGCTAAAGTCATACAGTTAGCATGTGGCAGAGGCGAGATTCAAATATCTATCTGGTTGACTCTAAAGTTACTGTTACTTGTGTGGTCAACAATATTATATTTTAAAATGCTCATTTGCTATTTATCTTTTTAATAAAGATACTGATTTTTTTCTGAATATAAATATAGCAAGTGGTCACTGAACAAAATATAGGGGAGCTCCCCCAAATTACAGAAATGAACATTAAAATTACCCATGATTTCACCATCCAGAGATAATCATTATATATTAGCTTTCAGAACCTATGGGTACACATTTTTTTTGTGTGTGTGGTACACGGGTCTCTCAGTGTTGTGGCCTCTCCCGTTGCGGAGCATAGGCTCCAGACGCGCAGGCTCAGCGGCCATGGCTCACGGACCCAGCCGCTCCACGGCATGTGGGATCTTCCCGGACCGGGGCACACACGCTTGTCCCCTGCATCAGCAGGCGGACTCTCAACCACTGCACCACCAGGGAAGCCCCATGTGTACACATTATTAAAATTCCATTTATATCTTTATGTCTGTAGAACTACATATATAATTTCACATATCACCAAAAATTCTTTGCAATAAAAATTTTCAAATCTCAAATCATTTGCCCAATTAAAAATCACCCTAACATTATATGGTGAATTATTATTATTATTATTTTTTATTACGCAGGCCTCTCACTGTTGTGGCCTCTCCCCTTGCGGAGCACAGGCTCCGGACGCACAGGCTCAGCGGCCATGGCTCACGGGCCCAGCTGCTCCGCGGCATGTGGGATCCTCCCAGACCGGGGCACAAACCCGCGTCCCCTGCATCGGCAGGCGGACTCTCAACCACTGCGCCACCAGGGAAGCCCTGAATTATATTTTCATCTTACATTCTTTTCATCTTACATTCTTTTTCATCTTACATTCTTCTGGAAAGGCTAATGCACAAGCCTGTAAAGGTACACATGGAATTCACTTTCTCTTCTTACTTTCTATGCTAGAGTCCTAAGGGAGGAGCTAAGACAGAGTGAGGGCAGGGCAACAGCCAGCACTTTGTCTTTTTTTCACTCTTGGTTCATCTCTAAAGCCAGGACTTCTACCCAGGCATGAAAGTATTTGCATAAGTGGCCCTTTCTAGTCCCTTGTGCTGATATAAAATGGGGATTTTTGTCAGAGGAAAGGCCCCCCAAAAATTTGAGGTAAGATCAAGGATAAACCTTTTGGTCATCCTCTTGAATGTAAACAGAAGAGCCCAGAAGAGTATGTCATCCATGGCAACCATATCTAGTTGTTACAGAATTTAGAGAACCCGTTGAATCCTTTCAGAGGATGACCAGCGGACCTATGTTACATCAGATATAGCACCTAGCACAGAACCAAGGACAGGATCTGTGCTGAATATGTCCTTCATGTTTGATACAGTATCATTCCAAGGCCTCTCCAGGGAAATCCCACATCTGCCTCACCATCTCACTTATTTATATTATGTGACTTACACACTTACCCCTACAATGTCATCTCCTGAGCACATTAGATCTGACACTTAACCACTTATAATCTGTTGGTTTTACATTTGACTCTGAAAGTTTTGGTGCGGAAAGGCTGGGATCAGTCCTGATGAAATGCTTGACTCCGGCAGGCTGTCTTTCATAGTGAGGAGGTCTGGCTCATCTGGGCAGCTCCATGGTTGGTCACAACACTTTCCTTGCACACTTGGTTGTTTACAATAGCCCCAGCCTGACGCAGACCCGTGGATCTTGCTCCAGGGCTTGTAAATAAGCCTGGACCCTGTTCACATTAATAAATCTGACCTTAGTTCCAGTTGGTGGTAAGATGAGCTTAATGATGCACTGTTAGCCCTCACTGGAGTAGAGTTAAAGGAACTTCACTGCCAGAAAGAGTGACATTTCTATGGTGGCTCTTCTGAGGTTTTCTAAGGTTGTTTGGAAGCACAAAGGTCCTGACTGTTCCTAGTGCCCTCCCTGCACTCTTGAGTCAACAGTTGTGTGTACATTAAGCAGCAGATGGAATCACTACGACTCATTCACTTTATAACCATTTATCCTTATGCTACCTTATGATCTATTTTTTCAGATCATTGTGACAAGTTTTCTACTCTTGTGGAAAATTCCTTTCATGGTTAAAGCTTTTGGTAAATGCTATGAAGTTTAATAATTCCCTCTACTGAATGGGAATAATTATGCAGTGGTTCATAAAATGCACTCATGGTCTCATTTAGTCATTAGAAAAACTAGAATATGATGCTTAAATGTGAAAAAATTCACAGGCTAAAGAGCCATAATATTGGACAATTGTTTTCTTTCTGAAGCTCGTTGGAGATGGAGTCACAAATCAGTTAATGTTCAAAGCAATTACTTGTGTTAGTTTTTTTTATCAAAAAGCCTACAGCTTCTTTTAAAAATAAAGCTTCCACATATTCTAGCTTATTGAAAAAGCTATTTGAAAAATTCTACCTCAACCTCCCTATTGTTTTATCTAAAATATTCAAGGTTTTCTTAATATAAATTGTCAAAACTATGTGTTTATTCTCATAATCATTTAACTATTCAGTTTGTGTGTGTGTGTGTGTGTGTGTGTGTGTGTGTGTGTGTGTTTGCTATCAGAATAAAAGTCTGGCATTCCTAAGCTGCAGGGTATTTTCAATGAGTGCAGTAAGTAGCTTTCATGCCCTTTTATTGCTAAGTAATTAAAAATGATCAGAGCACATGCTTTTAAAAATAATCACAGATAGCTGTAAACTCTATTGTGTTCATATTGACACACTCTCTCTTCTATTTAGAATTTTCTATCTTGTCATATGAATAATTGCATTCTTTTCAGGTCCACTTTTTACATAGACATGATCTCTAACCTAATTGTCTAAACTAAGCAGAACTCTTCTGGTTGCAAGTGACAGAAATCCAACTCAAGGTAGCTTAGCTATTTAAATAATAAAAATAATAATGATGACAATGTATTAGTTATTTTAGCTGGAAGGATATCTGAAGACTTATAAATAAGAGGAATAACTATAGAGCCAGAGCCTCAGAGACTCACCTCATCATTAATGGAACTTTCGTTCTCCATTAATCTCCTACCACTTCTTGATTTCGTCTACACACAGGCTCTTTCCACGTGGAAAGAAAAAGATAATATAACTGGCTGTTCCTGGAAGTTGGGAAGTGAAAAGCAGGAGTAGGAGTCCTGCCAGACTCCTATGAAATGAGGGTGTGATTGTTTCCCAAAGCATGGGAGGCTAAGAAATAAAAAATACCTGGCTATACAACCTAAGGCAATTGTCCCTTTTCCTCACCCTTTGCCCTGATCTACCCAGAATCTGCTCTTCCCAAGCTCCCTTTCCCTCTCAGTGTGCATTCCCACTGGAAAATTAACCTGTGAGTAACCTCTTCAGACTTCCATCCTTAAAAATACAGGGCAAAGTCAACAGCTCTGTTATGCTTCCAATTTCAGTAAATTAAACAAAGCCCCTAGTGTTTTTGTCCTTCCTTATTACTCTCAGGAAAAATTAAATGGGTAAACTCAGGGGTTATATTAAGAACATTTTGTAACAACTACATAAGGCATGGGCACTAAACAGTCAGAACTGGTATCCATCTACATGTTGGCAATGCATCCTAGAGGCCCTGCTATAACCCAGGCTTTAGTTTCCAGTTGCTGGGTAGTGGCATGGTCCCAGGTATCCTGTGGGTTGTGGCAGGCTAATAGTTGGGTATTCAGGGCAGCTCAAAGCAGCTTAGCAACTGCATAGAGACTATCGTAATATTTTTGCAGTAATACGTAACCACTGACTTAACAACCTGGGTTACAGTGTAAGTGTATAGGATTAAGGGTTACTTAAGAGAATTAATTGTGCACAACTGACTTTAAGAGAATTAAATGTTTGGGATATCAGCCAAAGGTGATATGCTTTTTAAGTAGTTGCTCTGCAGCATGTTTCTTGTTTATTTTGTTTTGTTTCTCTTTTCCTGCATGTATTTATTTTGAATGGGTCACTGAAACTCTGGAAATTATATTGAAATTTTGGTGGATAAGTGGTATATGCATGATTTTCCCCCCCCTGAGGAGACGAGGCACTTCTACCAGGTTCTCCAATGAGCCCATTCCACACACACACATACATGCACACACACACAAAATGTTAAAAAAAATCCCTGTCATAAAATGTCATATATATAATCTCCGAAAGTGGGGAAGAATATATCAAGCTCATGTAAGAGTCATGTCAAATAATTAAGTTACAATTTTGAAGGGAGTAGGACCATAGCACATGCCTACAGTTTCTCACTGGAAATTTTTCTTCGATGTTTACAACACCTTTTTGTATGCTTACTCTTGGAGTCGAATTAATCTTTAAATGAGGGATTTATTTTGTGTCCATTCAGCTTAGCCCATTGCCAATTCTGGTTCACATGAACTGATGGGTTAAAAACTACCAATATTATATTAGTCCTCATGAATTTCTCCACAGAGTGATAAAGTATAAAACAAGGCTCAATATCAAGGATAATTGGGCCTAGAGCTTGTCTACTTTTATAGAACATTAGCTGAAAAAGTCTCAGTTTGCAATTTTAATGAAGAAAACTGCTCTAAACTTTAATGGGAATGTCTAATAAGTCAAAAGTTTAAAAGCCAAATGGAGTCAGAGCTGTCTCTTTGATAAATGATAAATTCTGACCTTTGGCTCCAGCCAGGCCAGACCATGTCCTTAGAGTTACTAAAGATAAACAATTGGCAAAGAACACACTCATTATTCAGACTGAAACTTAAACAGTTCTAGGAGTACTTCCTTAAACAGTTCATTTTTATTTTATTTTTTATTAATTTATTTATTTATCTTGGTTGCGTTGGGTCTTCGTTGCTGCACCCAGGCCTTCTCTAGTGGCGGCAAGCAGGTGCTACTCTTCGTTGCAGTGTGCAGGCTTCTCATTGCAGTGGCTTCTCTTGTTGCGGAGCACGGGCTCTAGGTGCTTGGGCTTCAGTAGTTGTGGCACATGAGCTTAGTAGTTGTGGCTCATGGGCTCTAGAGTGCAGGCTCAGTAGTTGTGGTGCACAGGCTTAGTTGTTCTGTGGCATGTGGCATCTTCCTGGACCAGGGATCGAACCCATGTCCTCTGCATTGGCAGACAGATTCTTAACCACTGCACCACCAGGAAATTCCCCCTTAAACAGTTCTATGTGTGCTTTATTTATTAACTTTTTAGGAAAAGCTGTATAATATGAAAAGATCCCTGAGGCCCAGGCAATAAGTGAGTGAGGACTATACAAATTGCAGCCAGTGATTCTATTTTGAAAAGTTAAGGAAAGGAAACTTCTCAGGTGGTACATTTGGTTATGAACGTCCAGGACTCAATTTTCCATAGTGTTTACGTTCTTCCTTGCTTATTGCAGCTGATGACCAGGCTCAGATTTTCCCATAAAAATATATTATATTGAGTTCGTTTTGAAAGAATATAAAATTCTGTAGGTTTATGTTATTAAACTTATAAACGGCTTCTTCCACTTTTCCTTTTTGCATGTTTCTGCTCGAGCCTAACCATTTTTTCCTTGTTGTTTGTTTTGTTTTGTTTTTGCCATTCAACATATCTTGTCAACTGTAGCACTATTTCCATATTTGGTGTCTAAAATTATAAAATTTATTTGGTGTGAGGCGAGGGAGAAATTTCTTTCTAAAGGAACTTAAGCTGAAGTCCTAAAAAGTTCTGGGCTTATTCACTTTGTTAACAAATATTTATTGTACAATTGGAAGTTAGTCATCAGCTGTATTCACAGCAGTGAACAAAATGAACCTGGTCTCTTAGGGCATTTACAGTTAAATGTAGGAAACTGACATGAATTAATCAGGGGAACAAATAACCGTATAATTATAAGTGAACATGAGAGCTACAAAACAAATAAAAGATCACCAGAGAACTTTGAAAAAGCGATAGAAGGGGTTACCCCAGATGGAGAGAAGCAAGACGTTGTATTCTTTGGGAAGGAAATATTTTAGCTATGAGCTGAAGAAAGAGAAAGGGTCAGCAATTGTGGGAGAAGAAAAATCTAAGAGGAGGGAACAGCATGTACAAAGATCAGCTGAGGATCTGATGATGGAAGGTCAGTATGGCTACAATGAGTTGGGGTGGGGTGGGGAATGGCATGAAATGAAGAAAGAGGGAGCTTCGTGACAGCCCTAGTGCAGTTCATGTAACATTCTCCCTCTGTCCAGACGCAGGGTAGGATCCCACTTCCTGCTCCCTCGTGTTTGCGTGGGGGGAAGTGGTGGTGCATGCTGATAAATCTGGCCAGTGAGTTGTGAGTACAAGAGATGCTTATCACTTTCTGCCAAGTCCTGAAATAAGGCTAGTAATGGATAAGATCACCTCTGCAATGGAGTGGAACTTCCTAGCCGTCAGCAAAACGGGGAGGAAAAATGGTGTTGGGCGCCATATGAGGGGTACCACAGGTCAGGAAGAAGAGAGGAAGGGCTCTTTCAGAGGCAGAACTGAGGGGTACAACCATTTTGTGCAATATTGTAGTAGGTTCCGCTATAGTGTGGGGTGGAGGGAGAGTGGGGAAAACCTTCCTTTAACCGGCAAAGAAGGAAGAAAATGATGGGAAGTAGTGTCTAAGACCTTGATGAAGTTACCTTTCTCAATCTCTAATTGCTTCATAGAAATAAAGAAATAAGCAAATAAACTATAACAAAGTGAAGTATTAGTCACTTTCATGTGCACTGAGAAAATCTCCAGAGGAGCCCAAGGCCAGTGAGGTAGGCTGTTTATCAGGCCTGCCCACCCAAAACTCAAGAACTGGTGACCCCGTCAAAAGAGCAGGCGACACCATCTTTCAATGCTTGTTAGACTCCACCTGGTGTAGAGCTGTGTCTGAGGCCTGCCTGATGACTTGATACAGTACCTTCTCTCATTAATGTCTTCAGGAAGATTTAACACTTGGCAGTCCCTTACTAAGTCAAATCAGGGGCATTACGTGGAGCTGCGGTCTTTAAACTGGGCATGTGTAACTTGGGTTATGTAAAGGCCTTACAGAGATTACCTGATTGGGGGTCATTTTAAGAACATCATTTTTAAACCCTCAATTAACATGTGTTTTCTTTCCTAAAACAGATCTACCTGAGAATTAATTTGGATGGAGTCACAAGTTCTCCTTTTCCAGTCCCCTTTTTCATAATTGTCCCTCTCCCATTTTACAAAAAAAGAAGAGGGGCTTCTCTGGTGGTGCAGTGGTTGGGAGTCTGCCTGCCGATGCAGGAGACACGGGTTTGTGCCGCGGTCCAGGGGGATCCCAGGTGCCGCGGAGCGGCTGGGCCTGTGAGCCATGGCCACTGGGCCTGCGCGTCCGGAGCCTGTGCTCTGCAGTGGGAGAGGCCACAGCAGTGAGAGGCCCATGTAAAGCAAAAAAAAAAAAAAAAGAAGAAGAAAAAAAATTTTGACCCTTCTCCACCCCTACTATCACTATGGTGCATTGCTATGAAAAATATCTAATTTTTTTCAGTAGAAATCAAAGGGACAATTTGACATACTGTCTTGGTAGTGGTATTAAAAAAGTGAATCACTCTAATAATTAACAATTTTTTGTGTGCAGGAAAAGTGGTCATCAGTTTTTTCCCTTTTAACAAAATAGAAGGAGGAGCTTTCAAGTCTAAAGCTGATAGAGAGTTGAGAATAATTTTTGATATTACATCATTTGGTTTTGGGGTGTATTTTCTTTCTTGGCGTGTATCAGGATTTCAAGGGATTTAATGATATTTCCATAATAAAACTCCTCCCATTCCCACATACTTATTTATATGTAGCACTTACTATAGAATTAAAATATAGGAATAGATTTCATTCTGAACTTTGTCTCATTCTAACAGTGAGATATATTCACCCACAAATAAGTGAGCAAATTGAGAAATTCAAGACCATCTGTTTCATCGAGATGAATTTCCAATGAAATTTTAGTTTTTATATTGAACAGTTACTAAAACTTATAAGATGTTTTGAATAAGTATGTACTATATAATTATAATGATAGCTCTACTCAGAAGAAAAATTTGGATGGTACCAAATTACTATGGCATTTAGATTTCCGTGAATACATTTTAAGAAAATTATTTAACAATTTTATTGTAACATGTCAATTTTACTATTGGATAACCCATTCCTTGAAAATATTTACACTTATGATGAAAAAACTAGATTTGACTTGAAAATATATGGGGAAGTAAATAATTTATCAAAATTATTTTACATAATATAAAACTAAAAAATGTGAAGATCACTGGCATCGAAGGTTTATTCCCAGATATGACCACCTATTCTAAAAATCCTTTTAGATTATTACCAACTATTGCATAGTGTACCCAGTTGGATCATTATGTATGACTGAAGATATATAGAAATTTGAGACATGGACTTGATGGCATGAAATGTTAGCAGGCAACAATAAGCCATAGAGAATTATAGTCCTGCTGAGAATTATCAACCTGTGGCCTTTTGAATTTCCGGGAAGTAGAATTTTTTTTTTTTTTTTTTTTTTGCGGTACGTGGGCCTCTCACTGTTGCGGCCTCCCCCGCTGCGGAACACAGACTCCAGATGCACAGGCTCAGCAGCCATGGCTCACGGGCCCAGCCGCTCCACAGCATGTGGGATCTTCCTGGACCGGGGCACGAACCCGTGTCCCCTGCATCGGCAGGCGGACTCTCAACCACTGAGCCACGAGGGAAGCCCTGGAAGTAGAATTTTGAAGAGATGTTCTTAAAAAGGTGAATGTGGGTGTCTGGAGGAGTACTAGCCACAAAAGTTTGGGGAGAAAGGCTTCCTACCTTCCTGGTTGGAGCGAAGGCTCACTATTCTGAGGATAAGCCTGTGGAAAAATAGAAGGAAAGAAGAGGAGGACATAAAAAGTTTGATGCAAATGAAGCCAAAGGTTAGAAATAAAATTAAAGCAGATAGGGCTTCCCTGGTGGTGCAGTGGTTGAGAGTCCGCCTGCCGATGCAGGGGACATGGGTTCGTTCCCCGGTCGGGGAAGATCCCACATGCCGCGGAGCGGCTGGGCCCGTGAGCCATGGCCACTGAGCCTTTGCGTCCGGAGCCTGTGCTCCGCAAGGGGAGAGGCCACGACAGTGAGAGGCCCGCGTACCGCAAGAAAAAAAAAAATTAAAGCAGATAAACTATTAAAAGAGTAGACTTATGTAGTGAAAATGAACATGGAAAGAAAGTTAAATTAAGAATTAAGAAAAGAAGCTTAGAACTAAAGGAAGGAAAAAATATCAAAGTAAGAAAATCTTTAAAAAACAATTAGTAAACTGTTGAAGGTGAAAGGGTGATAGAAAAAAATGGGTGGAGAATTAAATTTCATGGTGCATGGTGACTTAGTGCCAGGTAAGCAGAGAGCAGTGGGTCCCCTCTCTTCCTTCCAGTAAGACCTGGTAGCTTGCACCCCAAGGAACGGAGGTGTCCTTCTATGGTTAGCCATGTTTCCTTAATGCAGATAGCCCAGGTGGGTGAGTGGCTGAGTTTGGCCCCCAAGAAAGCAGTTACCCTATATTTTAACATTGTATTGGAAAGACTCGAAGATGAGATAGCACTGCCTAGATGAAGCAAATGATGGCTTACAGGATGGCGCAGAGAGGCTGGGATGAGAGGAATTTGCATCCCCTCCACTCTGTACCTCTTTCACCGTGTCACATTTCCCTCTGGTTGGGCTGGTTGTCTCTGAAAGCTGATAGAGGGAAGTTTTGAGACAATAAAAGAAGAGCCTACATACAGAATAGAGCCTTGCTTCCTTCCTCCCAACCCTCACATAGAAGCAAATCTGTGCCTTCCAGCTTCTGATGCCCTTGACTGAAGAAGGGACCTCTAACAGCACTCTGTCCATTCCGTGCAGCACTGCAGTGAATGAGAGCCTGAATTCTAGACTAGGTCGGGGCCCAGAGTGTCCCCAGAAATGTATGATGCCCAGCAAGGGAAAGGAAGCCCTGAGGACAGCTTGCCAAGTATTTGGGGAAAGAAAGGGGCAATTGGATGAATGGGACTAATGTCATGTTTATGAGTTTCAACTCTCTTTTTTTTTTTTTTTTGATAAAACCAACTTCTTTTCTAGCCACCCTTAGCCATTGTCCATCCCTCAGTAGCCTGAGCCACACAGCTTCTCAAAGCACAGAGTTTTTCCCCGTTTTCCCATACCTATATCCACTCTGGGAATGGGAATCCTCTTCTCCCTTGCAGCTGCTGCTATTATCAAAGGCCAGTGAGACCACTGTCTCACCTATTATGGTTTCTTGTCTAAGATGTTCAGTAGGGATGAAAACATTTTAGTAAAAGCATGGATTGCATATGAAATAACCTGAAATCTTGAATCATTTACTTTAAAAAATGACTCCCGGTGTGTCAAGGAATTCGGTGACACTGTTTTTAGTGAGTGTTTCTTAAGTGGGATACCTGGCAGGGATAGGTTCAGATTCCTCCTATGCCTTTTCTCAGAAGTACCAGCCTTATGACCACCATGTCACTTAATATGTTCTTCTGGTAATTTTTCGTTCCTGGGAAGATCATTTTACCTTACGACATGTATTTCTAGAAGCAGAGAAATGTCTGACGAAACTAAACATTTTTGGAAGTTATAATAGGATGTGTGCTTTTTGAGGTCCATGTCAGAGGTTTTCCTGAAAATATCAGGTGAAATTATCTGACATGGATAATGAAACAGTTTCTTCTGTAAAAATAGAATGAAGAAAAAGAAAGAAAAAGTCTTATTACTTTAGTATTACTATACTATCTCTATATTTCAGGCAGAACTTCAAAAAGCCTGTGTTATGATAAACATGCTATAAAGAGCAGGCATTAATTTATGTTGTAAAATGTCACTGACTGAATGTGGATGTAACTAGCTCTCACAAAGACCCTCTACTCAACTCCATGCTGTATTTTGTCACCTATAGCATGAAACAGAACTGTTTGTGCTCAGAGATTTTTTTTCAATGAATATAGTTACTTCATCATCTGACTATAACTCCTCTCTTCATTTGGGCTAAAAAACCAAACCTTCAACTGCGAATAGGTATACAGGGGTGAGTATTTTTTAAAAAGAAAGGTGGCAGATACCATTTCCCAAACCCCTGCTGTAGTCAGCTCAGGCTTTATTATATGATAATATACAATGAGTGGCTTTAAGGACAGAAACTTATTTTCTCCCAGTTTTGAAAGCTGGAAGTCTGAGATCATGGTGCCAGCATGGTCAGGTTTCTGCTGAGATCTCTCTGGCTTTCAGACAGCTGCTTTCTTGCTGTGTTCTCCCATGGCAGAGAGGGAGGGCTCTGATGTCTCTTCCTCTTCTTCAAAGGCATTGACCCGTATGACACCAATTAACCTTAATGTCTTCCTAAAGGCCCCATTTCCAAATATAGTAACATTGGGGGCTAGGGCTTCAATGTATTAGTTTTTTCAGGGGACACAATTCAGTCCACAGCACCTACTATTCTCTTGCCTCTTATTTCCCTTCCCTTAACACCACCGACTGCAAGTCCAAAGTATAAAACTCCTTCCTAGCTCACCTTCCAATGTAAAAGTGGCTGTGCAGATCAACTCAGGCAAAGAGGTGCTGCTATAGCAAACAGCCAAATTCCAAATTCCCTTTTGGGCACAGTTAGGACAACTAGGTGTATAATCAGTATCACAGAAGTCACGCCTTCTCTGTGACATAGAGCAGTTAACCCTCATTCTGGAATATTCCCTCACTTGCCTCAGGAATTCTGCCTCTAACCAGTGCTGTGATACAGCTCTCTACTGTCTGGGGGAAGCCTCTATGATTAGTCTTAAACCCAGTGATACATTCTGGAGTTGCAGAATGAATGAGCACAAGTTTGGGGGCCAGTCAGACCTGATTCTGAATATGAGCCATGTTATTTACTACCTGCCAGAACTCAGCAAGCTATTTAATCTCTCTAACACAGAGTTTCATTCTTTAGCAAAAGAGAATGACTGAAACTTAGCTTGCAGAACTTTTGCAAATAGAGATAGTAAAGTGACATGCATCCAGGATTATGCCGGGAACATGGATTAGTGACTTGATATGTGATACTGAGAAGAAGGAAAGGAAAAAGGAGAAATCTGCTTAAGGAGTACTTTAAAGTAATCAAGATGATCTTCTCATTCACTAAAAGAAACTACAGCATTTTTAGAAGGAGGACGTTGGGAAAACCATGCTGCTTAGTTAAATAGGCAGTAAGGCGCTGAAATTCTCAAAATGTCGCAAATGTGGGGTCCATCAAGACACAGTCATATTCTAATGGACTTTCTCCTCTTGAACTCCATTAGATTGTCTAAATTTGGGGTATTTTCTTCATTTTTACAAATCATAACAGTTCATTTATTATTTTAATTTCCTTATAACCAATTTATAAGGAAGTTAAAGGAGAACCTTCACATTTCTTCCTTCCATGATGTTCAAGAAACGAGACTGAGCTTTCTTCCCTGTCTCTTTCACTCCTAGTTTATATTTTCAAAGCCAAGTTGCAGATACCTCTCTGGGCCCAATCAATCTTCTTTCCTACTGTCCTAGTCTGTCACACAGAATCCCCTTAAGGAATGCATGCTGTCCCTTAGCGGAGAGGCAAGCAGCTGGGCTTAACATCGAAGCATACAGGACAGCTCGGCACTTTTTCCAGAGTTAAGAGACTTCAGGAACATAAATCAGTGAAAGGTGGGCATATATGAGTGAATACATCAGATGTCAGAGGACAGAACTTAGTTGTGTCAAAAGAGGGCAGAGAATGCTATCCTTTTAGTGCTCTTGTTTTTGAAGTTTCTTCTTCCTTTTTCATTATTTTATTGTCTGTGACCATTGCAGAAACATCAGTAATTACAGAGAAGCAAAGTAGTTTCTCTGGAAGAATTATAGGTGGTGATGAGTGACGATGTAATCGTGTGACAATAAAATGCTGTATTAAGTACTGAGCTCCCTGCCAGATTATGGAAAGAACGCATGAGTAGATAAAAGCATGATAATTTTCTTTTTTTACTCTGTCTCAGGAGAAAGCAATGCATGCCAGCATAGATGAAAGCAAATGAGATTAGTTAAAAGAAGGAACTTAAATAATGTAGACCAAGCCAGAGTAGTGATTATGAATGAGATGACTCATCTAATGAAAGCATAAATGAGGAAAAGTGTGGTTTCATCTTAGATTTTCCTGGTCATTTTCCTGAGGTGATTTTATGCTTTAGGAAGGAGTCACACAATACAAAATGAGACAAAGACTTGATAATTATGTGGTTAGTTGAATTAAATGAGTCTAGACCCAAATGGAATATTTCACTTCTGTTTTCTAGGTCAACTGTCTACATTGTTCCAATGAACTGAGTTGGCTGTAAAAGCTCACTGTACTATCAAGAGATCATTCAGAAACATCTCCAGGTGTTAAGTAGAGCTATCATGGAAGAGTACGTTGTGTGCAGGGACATACAATATATTGCAAGATATCAATAAAAACTTTAAGATCATGTAAACTACTCACACAATCACCATAAGGTGTAATATAGAACATGCATGTAAAACATAGATTTCACACATGCAAAAAGAATAAGTCATACACCCTCGCTTTTGTCCCCACCTCCCACCCACTTGCACTGTATTTGCAATAGCCTACCTGTTAAGGATTCAGGATCAAGCATAGATTCTATCTGACTTATCCAATTTCTTAGTAGCAGAATAAAGAGCTTCTTGGGAGAAAGAGGCTTATACCCAAAACCTGCTTTCTAAGTCCCTTTGAGTTGAGCAACAAAGGAAACTAAAAAGGCCCAGAAGTCGCGATGGAAGGTGTGTATCCAAGGTTTATTAGGAATGATTTGCTACTTTATTTGGTTTTCTGTCCTACACTAGGGCATAGGCTTTGCCTAGAGGGTACGAATTACCTGTAGTTGCTGCTCTTTTAGTAGTCCAGTCAGTGCAGAATGATGGATAAGGTGTATAGGACAGCAGTCTATTTGCCTGAGTTTTCGCCTTTGAAAACTCAGCCAGATAGACAACATCACATTTCATTATCTGACCCTGATGAGGCATGACATTTAGATTGGGAGCAGAAATGCCAATATAATTGGAGGGTTTGGAAATGGCCCTTTGAAGAAAGGTGATGAATTATCATTGATTTAATCTAAGAAAAGATGATGGAGAAATGATACAGGAGGGGGTTAACTTCATATGCAGCTTGTTCAGGAGACTGCATCTTAACCGATTTTGAATGACATGCGCTCAGCTGTGCATGTGGCCTGGTGTTGGTAGAGAGAGTCAAATGAACAAGCTCGAAGGTCTTCATTGGATGTTATTAAATTTTTTAAGTGGACGGGTAGAAAATGAGAAGATTGCTCAGTGCCACAGAAGATTGCTGTGCCTGCCCTTAGTGCTGCCTGGATTTCCTCTAATTGAGAACAGTATGAAGAGAACTCTGATTGTCAAAGTCTTGCTCTTCTGTGAGAGGTAGTTATGGACAGAGGAATAAATGCTGGAAAGCTTGGTTTCTAATGATAATTTCACTCCTTATTAGCTGTGTGACCTTGAACAAAGTATTTAACCTCTCTCTGTTCTCATTTTCCTCATTTGTAAAATAGGCACAACAATAAAACCTACCTCACAGTTTTGTTTCAAATATGAAATGAATCAATATTTTGGGTATTTGAAACATTTTCTGGCACAAAGTAAGCCCTCCATAGATGTTGTTTTCAATGTATATTTTTTCCAAGATGAAAATAGCTTTATTATTTTTCACCTGATTATGAAAGTGATATGTGCTTATTATTTAAAAGATAGATTTTTAGAGAAAGATACAAAGATGAGGAAAAAAATTATTTGGAATCAATTTACTCTCAGATAACTACAGTTAACATCTAGATATTATCCTTCCCGTTTCCTCTGTGTAAAACATACAAAATGTATAAAATTATATCATACACACATGTCATGGAACCAATTCCCTATTGACTCCTGTTCCATCCCACCCCTAAAATAAAAACACATATTGAGCTGTGACACAGTCATCTGTCAGAATCCATTGCTCTTCCAAGACAATATCTTCTACAAACTTTTTCTTGACCAACTCACTCTCTTTTGAATCCCACTATTATTATTCTATGTGTGTATTCCATGTAGCCCTTAACATACTGCTTCCTCCTCCAACCAATAATATTGAATACCTTTTCTGTGTCAGGCACTGTGTGAGGTGTGGTTCTCCAGTGGTGAGCAAAGAGGAGCAGGGTCTCTGCCTTGCTGGGACTTAAGTCTCAGGGAAGAAAAAAATGCACTAATCAAATAATTGTACATATACATGTATAATTTACAGACAGTTGTAAACTTTTAGAAGGACTGTCCCAGAGTAATTGCTCTGTAATAAGTTCATCTACAGAATGAATTATAAACAGTTATAGAAACTGTGTTTATAGAGAGTCAATACATGTTATAAACCTGGTCATTGTAAGAATAACAATTAGGAGGAGGGGGAGGATTGGAGGAAGGAATGAGAGGATAGAAGGAGAGAATGTGAAAATATTAAGATGCTCTTTTTTCTAAGAGGGGAGAGTGAGTTGTCTAAAATTAAATTGTTTGAAAAATAATCCTAATGCCTTCAAAGTTTTCATAATCTCTTTTTTTTTTTTATTTTATTTTTTTGTGGTACGCGGGCCTCTCACTGTTGTGGCCTCTCCCGTTGCGGAGCACAGGCTCTGGACGCGCAGGCTCAATGGCCATGGCTCACGGGCCCAGCCACTCCGCGGCATGTGGGATCCTCCTGGACCGGGGCACGAACCCGTGTCCCCCTCATCGGCAGGCAGACTCTCAACCACTGTGCCACCAGGGAAACCCCATAATCTCTTTTCTTAATCCTAAAATCCAATATAATATCCTGTGGTTATATAAAGCTTAACAATTGTATCTTCAAGTTATTTTCCTTCTGTTAACATTAGTTACAATCAAATTTAATAATTTTAAATAAAAATAATAAGTATATAATTCAAAGTTTTAGGAAAATATTTCTCTTTCTGTCTCTCCCCATCAATCTACTTATCATAATACATTCTTAGAAAGATGTCTGGAATCACGTTTGCCTAATGTTAATGTTTAATTTCTTGTGGTGAGATTATGAAACTCTCACTTTCATCATTTTTCTTTATTTGTAACTTATTTGAGGTAAGTATATATCAGTTTTTTAAAAGGTGGTTTTCTTAAGAAAGAGAGATTGAGATGGAGGCAATTATGCCAAAATGGTTGTAACAAAAGCTCCCTTGAAAGTTGTCTTCACAATTAAAAATTGTATCTAAGATGCTTGGCACAAAGCCTGAAATACAGTGATCAATAAATAAGATAACTATGATTCAACTGTGGGTTATTATTTTTGATAGATAAAGAGGTAAGTGAGCCTTACATGGAAGTGGTAGCTGATACATTTTGGAACATTTAAGCCTGAACTGGGTAAGGGGAGGGAAATGGTGGAAAGAAAAATAGCATGTTGGGAAAATCATGCTTTAAAGAATTTCCATAATTGTTGTTTGCACCACAGAGGGAAGGTAGGAGCCTACACTGTTTTGTCTTCAGTGATTTGCATACCATATGTTACTAATCTCCTCTATTAAAGTCTTTAATCCAAGGTCGTGTAATAGAATCTCTTATATTTTTCTTTTAGTACTTTTATAGTTTTGGTTTTTTACATTTAAGTGTTAAATCCATCTGTACTTGTGGTTATGATTTTGTCAAAAAGGATTATAATGTTTTTGTTCTAAATGGTTAACCAGTTGTTCCATCACCATATATTGGAATGACCATACTTTTCTCATTTACTTGAAATTCCACCATTATTATGGTAAGATTTTTGTGTTATTGTTGTAAGTTTCTACATGTACATGGTCTGGTTTTGACCTCTTTCTGTTCCATAATCAATTTTTCTAGTGCCTTGCCAGTACTACCTTTGATTACTACAAATTTATATGAATCTACATAAAGCTAGTAAGAATGGAAAAGAGAAGAGAGATTGGAGTTTTTTAAAAAAGAAAGTAAAATTGGTGCACCTCAGTGGCTGTTTGCATGCAGACGTGAGTAAGAGAGAAGAGTGAAGGATGACTCCCAAATATCTAGGTTGTTTCTAGTTGGGAGGAAAAAAGGAAACAGGAGGAAGCAAGGAAAAAAAGACACAGGAGAAATAAACAGGAGGAAGAGCAAGTCTGTGGGGGAGGATGGTATGTCACATTTGAACATGGTGCATCGGAGGTTTCTGCAAGATATGTAGGTAGAGCAGACTTACAGGCCTTGAGGTATGAGAGTTGCAAATGGAGATGCAAGTTCAGGAGTCATCAGATGTAGTTTGCAGGTGAACCCATAAGAATGAATGGAATG
Source organism: Mesoplodon bidens (assembly GCF_964165515.1). Lineage (NCBI taxonomy): Eukaryota > Metazoa > Chordata > Mammalia > Artiodactyla > Ziphiidae > Mesoplodon > Mesoplodon bidens. The sequence goes on along the minus strand of NC_138160.1, from coordinate 48,303,594 downwards.
ATTCCAGCAGTGTGGACTGGAGGCAGTGGCTGCAGTGATCTTCAGTATGACCGGGGCGCGGGGGCGGGTGCTTCCTCTTATAGTGAATGCAGTTTTCTTGCAGCAGCTGTGGATACTCCCGAGGTAGCCTCAGCTTATTGGTGTAACCTCTTTGCATCATCATAGATCTTTTCATTCTCCAGACTTGGCTCTTTAAGCCCTGGGAAATGTTCTTGTCTAGTATTTCTTTGACAGTAGTAGTTGGAAGTAGTAGTTGGATGTATGATCTCTTAGATGATCTTCCCTATTTCTTCTGTTTCCTATTTTTTGTTTCTCTCTTTTAAAAAAAATTCTACTTTCTATGAACTTTTCTCACATTTGTATTCTACCTCTTCCACTGAATCTTATTTTAGCAATCCTGTTATTAACTTTTATTAGCTCTGCCTTGTTTTAGGATTGTTACATTATCATGATACCTTATTATATTGAAGCAATATTTTCTTAAATCTCTCTTAGCATATAATTAGAATTACTAATTAAATTTCTCCAAACTATCTGTTTCATCCGAGGTCATTTTATTTTCTTTGCTTGTGTATATTGGGTTGTCTCCTTCAAGACACATTGCCTTCAGATGCCTGATGAGCCAGGATCATCATTTGATTCAAGTTCAAGAGAAGAAAAACTGAACGGACTCTGACTAGTAGTTTGCTTTAGGGTGATGGAGCTGTGAATGGACAGTTTTATTGGGGGATCAGAACATGCCAGATTGTGGAGATCCTTTGTCTGGAGCTATTACTGTTTTCATTCACTTACTTATTTTAGTGAACTTTTCGTTTCTAGTAAAGAGTCCTTAAATATTTCCCTATGGCAGAGTGGCCTGACTAGTGGGTGTCTGCTTTCCTACAAGGATGGGTAGTGGCTACTTCTACACGGGGAGGCTTAGAATTATTACTCCTATTGCCAGTTCCCCATTTCACTTCTGTTCTCTTTCCTGACTGCATTGTACTTGGTGGTTTGGAATTCTGAGCCATTTTGTTTGTGTAAATCAATCTCTCTTACTTATATCCCCTCAAGACACTCCAAGCTATGGTTTACTCTGTTTCATTAGTTATCACTTCTTTATCTGCTTTGACTTTTATAAGTTCGTCAAAATTTTCTGTTTTCAGATGACTCTCTTCCAATTCCTTACTACCATTATGGTTTTGTTTTGTACTGTTCTCCCCTTTATGACATCTGAGCTGGGGGAGGTAATAAATACATATGGCCATATTAGTCAGGGAAACAGAAGTAATTCTAGGAATTTCATACAAGACAGTATATAATACAAATAATTAAAAGCATACACAGTCATTCCAAGAACTTGAAGTTAGGGAATCAGGAAGCTGCTACTAGAATTCAAGAAACCAGTGGTGCAGAGGTCACAAACACATGCCACCAGTGCTCTCAGATGTCCACAATGCAAAAGTAGGTATTCTTAGCAAAATTCCTAGTGTTTTATGGGTTTTTCCAAATGCCTGTCATGTGTGTACCATTACAGTATCATGCAGAATACAGGAAGCACATTTTTGTTGCAAAATATATATATATTAGACAATGCCAAAATAGAGTTTCTCATTTCTAGTTTCCCAAAGAGGCTAGAAACAATGTATCAGTATAGGTGACACCACATTATAAATGTATATATTTATACATAAAAGTTTGAGATAAGTAACTGTTCAGGGTTCAAGAACAATAAATAAATATTATTGGGGATTTATTTTCTCTCATAAAAATAAACAAGCAGGACTTTTATACTATGGCGTTACAATGTGGCATCTATCATATGGATGACAACATGCCTTATGCTTTTTTCTCTAAAATATTATGGGGGAGTGAGTTTAGCAATATAAACTCTTTTATTTTATTAACAGTAAACTTGCAGATGTTATTATGGGCGTTTCCAACTTTTCTGATCTTTCTTTTATCAGTTCTCACTTACCTTCAATCCATAAAAAAGCTTCTTGTAGAAATACTTTTTTTTTTTTTTTTTTTTTTTTGCAGTACGTGGGCCTCTCACTGTTGTGGCCTCTCCCGTTGAGGAGCACAGGCTCTGAACGCGCAGGCCCAGTGGCCACGGCTCACGGGCCTAGCCGCTCCACGACATGTGGGATCTTCCCAGACCAGGGCACGAACCCGTGTCCGCTGCATCGGCAGGCGGACTCTCAACCACTGCGCCACCAGGGAAGCCCAAGAAATACTTTTTAGCAGCCCTTAAGTTCATTCCATCTTCTCTTTCCTCAAGAGACAAGTTAAGAATGTAGACAACATTTTCTCCGGATATTACTTTCATTTATATGTTTATACATTTAGATTGACAGTTTTCACAAAAACAACACTAAAATCCAAGACAAAAAGAGGAAGCTTTTGTAAAGTATGACTAGTTCTTAAGGGGATGGTATCATTTAACTCTGAAGGCTTTCTTTCTTTCACTTTTCATTGTTTTGGTTTTAGAGACCACTTGTAGAATATTTCTCTCAATGTAAAATCAGCAGATCAAATGCAAAAAAAAAACAAAGCCCAGAGTTTAGTACACTGCTCATTTTTATTATGTTCAGGTAGAGTTTTAATAATTTTAAGAAGAGACACGAGTGAGAATAATCAACATAGTTCAAAATGCTCAAAACTTTAGCTATACATTCAGGAGCCTTTAAAATTTCACCTTTTTTTTCAAGTTTCCTTTAAACATCAATTTTTTTTTTTTTCGGTACGCGGGCCTCTCACTGTTGTGGCCTCTCCCGTTGCGGAGCACAGGCTCCGGACGCGCAGGCTCAGTGGCCATGGCTCACGGGCCCAGCTGCTCTGCGGCATGTGGGATCTTCCCGGACTAGGGCACGAACCCGTGTCCCCTGCATCGGCAAGCGGACTCTCAACCACTGCGCCACCAGGGAAGCCCCTAAACATCAATTTTTGATGCCTTGCTTTTCCATGGGTTTGGTTAACCTGAGGGTCATTCACAGTGTATTTTCTTGTCTATTTTCTACACTTTAAGTAGAGGATTTAAAACCAATGAACTATAAAGAAGCAGATTTGGAGAATCTTATTAAGTTTCTCTCTGGAACAGTCGTACTCACACAAACATGTTATATACAGTTTTAGGGGCCTATCAACCCTTCTATATATAGCCAAGTTTAAGCTCTTCTTTCTAGTAACACAATTGCAGTCAGTTGTAACATTGTGTTCCAGATCTAGAGACAGGAATTATATAACTTCTCTCTAAATATGACATCTGTTTCCTTCAAGTAAAAAATGGCTTCAGTCATAAGTACCTATATCCGTATCCATTTAAATACACTTGACATTAATGAAACACTAGAGATTGGAATCCAGTATCATATTTATATTAATTAGTCAATATTTATGGAGTTTTTGGCACTGTGAAATTCAAATAATACATATTCTCTGCCCTCAGTGATGTCACAGCTAGCTAATGAGAGAAGCCAGCACAGAAAAAGAAAAAAAAAAAAGAGCAATACAATGTCCTAAGTATAACACAGAGATAGTACCACAGGGTTGGAAAGAACTAAAGGTGGTATGGAAGAGGAAGTGAATGAGGAACGGCTTCTGAGAGGAGGTGTTGCCAGAGCTGAATATTAAAAGATATGAAAGACTTATTCATGTTGATATGGAAAAGATTAAAGAAGGGAGGCATGGGTTTTTCTGAGCAAAGAATGCATATTGAAATCACAGACATATCAGCTAAGGCCAGGTATGTGGAGGAATCCAAGTACTTACTTTAGTGTTGTTAAAACAAAACAAATATGAGTCATGGAGTAATGACAGATGAGACCGGAGGGATTGGCTGAGGGGGATCAAATCACACAGGAATAATCCCATATGTGATGCTAACAGTGGGATAGGAGAAGAAGCCTTGGAAGCTACTGACGTATTTTAAGCAGGGGAGGGACATATTAATAGATTGATTTGTGTTCTTCAAAGATCGCTCTGTTGGCTGCATGAAGAATAGATTTAAGAGGTAAAAGATTGACTAAAATGTTGTTTTCATAGCTAAGGAAAGAGATAAGACCCTCTATCAAGGTAGTAAGAATGGAGAGAAGATAAATTAGATTTAAAAAATTAGAAAGTAAAACTCAGCACGACTTGGTGGCTGTCGGATGCTGAGTGACAAAGAGAGAAGAGTCAGGAATGACTTCTATATTTCTAGCTTGTTTTCCTGGGTGTACCTAGGAAGACTAAATTTTGATAGATGGGTGAAAGAAGAAGGACCCTGCAGAATGTTCTGGTTGGAAAGACACAGAAAATACCCTGCTGGTATCTCAGGATCTATAGTCTCAGTTTCACTTTGTTGCCAAGTTCTACTGATTCCATATCACTCTTTTGAAAAATTTTTTCATGGTTAAATGCCAGTGGCATAAATTTAGGCCTCTAAGACACATACGCCTTCAGATGCCTCATTGCAGAGGACCTATACGACTTTATGTGAAGGTGAGGGCATCCTAACACTTGTATTTTGTTCTCAAGTTACAAATCTATGGATATTTGCTGGATTGATTACTGGTCTTTTTTCCATTTTACATAACATCTTCACTGATAATCCTGGCTTGGTATGAAGCTTTTACCTTCATCATCTAAATGTCTCTTAGTTTCCAATTTCTTCTGTGTAAAGAGTTTGGTTTCATCAAATATAAGCTGACATTCAGTTACCTATCTAAATCATCGGAGAACTTAACATTTTTATTCATCTTAAGATATGGCTGAAATCCCAATTCTAAAGCAATTGTTTATACATGTGAGAAAATTCTTTTCAGTTGGCATTATTAGATATTGGAATGAGTTTCCTAGTAAGATGTTAAATGTGCTATCCAAAGATGTTTTTAGGCTAGATAAGTACTGACTGTGAGTAAAATAGGTATAGTTCTCTCTGGAGAGAGAAAGTCCTAATAATATCGAGCTGTGTATGTGTATGTGTGTGTGTATATACACACACACAAACACATGCACACATGCTAGCTTGTATGTGCAAAGTGGTTTTCACCAAAGGTGGTTGTAAACAAAATGTCATAGATTATAAAAACTGAAAAGGAGACTTTATTTTAAAGATATAGGAACTCAGGCCCAGAAAGATAAGGTAGGTTGCCCAAGATTGAGAGCAGAGTCCAGAACCTGAGCCTCTTAACCTCTCTTATAAAATATATCATTGTGCTTTCAAATTATAGATGTATAGACAAGAAGAAACTCTGTGATTATGCAGAACTCATTTACAGCTCCCCAATCCTACCCCAAACAGTCTGCAGTCTCTCTTCCATGGGAAATCCTTTGAGCACAAAAACTGATCACTGTGGTTGGCCACACTTTTTTGACAGATTATACTGCTACTGTTGTTTCCCTTCTTTCCCCGTCATTTACATTATGACAGACCTCTGAGCAGAGTCTCAGTATAAACTTCTGATTCTCAGCACACAAGCCTCATTTGGAAAAGATGTTTAATACATCTTTTAAAAAGGCCAGTGGCCTTTTGTATTTTCAACTGAGATAGAAAATGCTGTGATGGGTTCATTCAAGGGAGACACGATATCTTAAATACAATGAAGAAGTCAGGCAATTTTTAGGAGTAGAAGTGAGAGGATGATTCATACGTAAATTTGTATTTTCTTTTATGAGTTTTTTTTGATGTGGCAGTTACCCAGGTTTTATGGTGAGATGAAATGAAAGGCAATGAGCAGTGACTGAAAGATTTCTCATCTCCCTACAATTTTATTAGGAAAAACTGTACAGCAAGGACACAGTTCATGCACTGCTTTCGTTTATTAGTATTTGTATATAAAAGTGAAGTCTTTCATCACTTTTCTTCCCTTCCTCACTTCTCCTTTCTTCTCCCCACCAATACCCCCCGCCCCCCAGCCTTGGTTTCTCTGTTAAGCTTTTCTTTCTTTCTTTTTATCCTTCCTTGTAAGTGATTTTGCTTCTTCATGTTACCACCCTTTGTCCATGGTCTCTCCACCCTATGGTATGAGACGAAGACTGTATATATAGAGGTTAACAGCACCAGCTCTGTAGTCAGGCTGCCTGGCTTTGAATCCTGGTTCTGCCACTTACTAACTAGGTCACCTTAGGGAAGGCACTTAACTTCAAGCTGTTTCCACACTTAACTTCAAGCTGTTTCCATTTTCTTATCTCCTGTTGGATAATAGTGTCTATATCTAAGAGTTATTATGTGGATGAGGCGAGATAATACATGAAGGTGCTTAGAAGGCATGGCACCTGGCTATTTTTATAATACACAGTCATAGCTTCATATGTATATTTATATTTATATTTATATTTATATTTATATGTATGGCTGTGTATTATAAAATGTGTAATATATGTATAATTATTATATATAGTTATATAATAATTTATGTTATGTAATACATATAATAAATATTACATATTTATAATATATATAAACTATGCATAATAATTATACATAATATTTATTATATGTATATTTTAGCCATTTAATATTAATGAGAAGAAGGAGTTGGTTGTCCTAAACCAATTTTTATAATTTATTTATCTTTGGTTTGAAGAAAGGTATGAGGTAATCAATCACAATCTGACATGTGCACACCTCAGAGACAGTAACCACCCTGACTTGACCTTGTTCCTCCTCTGCCTAGACTCCTATGCAAATTTGTCATCACTGCTGCAAGTTTGGAGCTTATATGAGGCAGCAAAGGGAAGTACGTATGTGTCAACAGAGACATCATTCATAAACTAATGAGGTGGTTTTCTTGGTGATTTTATACTATCCCTTTTCTCATCTATTTAATTAAATTGAACAGATATTTGCCATCTGTCATATACACTGTAAGATAATCCTGCTAAATGAAAAGGTGTGTAGTTTGGTCCCTGCCCTACAGGAGCTGCCAATCTGGAAAAGCTGAGTAATATGCAATGTAGAAGATTCGGCTGTATTTGTTGATGCTGTTGATCTTTGTGATGTCCTAAATGATGGAACTTTTTTTTGCTTTCTTAATCTTTGATAATGATTTCACATCTGTAATTACCTCTATACATATATTGAGTTGCTTCTTGATATCTGTGAATATTGCAGCATTCTGGATGCTTTATGATCAGAGTTAAACTTTGGAGTTTCCCATGAACATGTTAGGTGTTCAACCTTATTCCTTCTCCCCACAGTTTTTGTTTTGTTTGTTTCTACAGGTAGACTTTTCCAGGCAAGAGAACAGCATTTGATATAGAGTAAAATGTGCTTCTTTAGGATAGAATAACTTAAACTGAAAAGGCTTATGGGGTCTTGATGAGTACCCTTTAGTTTAGAAGTCAGTTATTTTCAAATGTTACCATTAAAATTGACTAACGTGTAATATGTTTTTAATTTGTCCCTGCAGGGCATAAAAGGGTTTCTGGTTGCCTAAAGGAATTGATTATGCTTGCCTCTATGTACGCTTGCTCTTAGAGGGTGACTGAGACATGACAAGGAGTGACCCATATTTTTCCCCTAGAGAAATGGAGGCTCTGGACAACAGTACCACAAGAATACAGTGTAGAACAATGATTATAGCTACAAAATTCTATGAAGAAATAAGCCAAACACAAGACTATAAACCAACATTTTCATTTTTCAACCAGTGGGATATAGATACCGTCTATAGATCTCATAATCCTAGAGTTTTATTCATGGAGTGATTACTTCTCAGAATAAGACTTCAGAGCAATTTATGACTTAATGGTTGGTGTTTTTAAAAGAGCTAGTAATGATAGTTGATTCATAAAACTCAAGTGATTAATCAAAGGCAGTGAAACTTTCATAGCTTTTATTTTAATCAGCTAAAATGATTAAAGTATCCTACTTCAAGGTAAGAAGGGAATTTTTTTTTTCTTCACACAGTTATGAGAGAATTCTAGGTTCACTTAATTGTAAGTAAGAATCTTAAAGAAGGAAAGAAAAACTCATTGTTTAAAATAATTCCTCAAAAGTCTTGAAGTAATTGGAACAAGAATACACCATTAGGGTGATGTGAGAGAGTTAAGGCCACTGTTTGTTTTCTGACATACTACTTAGGGACTGACTGGGGCATTGTAGAGAAGTAGTTCATTATATTATAATGTAACATTAGTCTTGAATGCATACACCTAGTATCACCTATACCAATAATGTATAAATGGATAATTTGTTCTTTAAATAGTACCTCATACCAAAAATGCCAATTTAAATGGTTAAGCACCTGGAAAAAATTTCCACAAAGTGTGAAACTTTGAGTAATGGTTGAGTTTAACCAAAACAGAAGGTGATTAACTTATTTGGCCAAAGTTACAGTGAAATAAATGACATGACAGTAGCCATACACAAATTTAACTAGAACCATGTCATTCTGTGTCCAAAGGTGGGATCTACATCCAACCAGCAGGCTCATCAACATTTACCTTTTATGAACAGAGGAAATTGGTGAAAGATTGAGAGATGGGATAATAAAATCCCACTTCACTGGGGGAAAATCAAGCCTCAGCCACATCCTGCTGATGACGTGTTAGCACTATTGTCCTTCTATACAATATGCTTGTACCTAAAAAGAGGCATTGCTTTTTGTGTGTGTGTGGTGAGCTATAAGTGTTTACATTAGAAAAATTCAAAAGAGAATTTTGCTTAGATCTTGATAAAATATGAACCTTGTGGCTGAGGGAAGCTATAGATAGATAAATGAGTCCAGTAGTCTTGGACTTGTGAAACTTAAAGAATTCACCTCAAGAAACAAAGATAACTAGACAACTTGAAAGAGGAAGTGTTTCCAGTTTGGTGAGTAGAGTCGAGTTGGCATTCAAAATCTATGTGTTTAGAAATGAATGATAAAAATATAGAACTTACAATATTTTCAGAATTTATTTTCTACAGCAAGTATTATGTTCAAGAATGTTAAGTGGGGTGTCCTGAGCAGCCATTGTACTTCACCTGGCTCTGTTTATTTGTCATCATCCAAAAGAGAATGAAAGGAACCTCAATACAATAGCAGAAGTTACTCCTTGTGGCTATTATAATTTTACTGCTGAGGAAAGGATATCTGTGGGTTTTTGATTAGACTAGAAAGCATCTTAAAATTCAGAAATTATAAATAAGTATTTTGGTGTGGGTTAAATTAAAAACACAGGATTACATGGTTTCAGGGCCACAGACATCTTAGACATAGGTAGTAAGAACTTTGTTTTGTATGGGATTTTTCAAAACTGAATATGACCTGCAAGAAAAAAAAAAGTGGAAGCAACTAATTTTTCCCAAATCTTCAAATTAATATTGATATAAGCATATCATTTATATTTCATTTTGATTATATGATGTCTAATTTTTGATGTAAAATTTTATTGCAGATCAATTTGATAATAACCATAACACTAAAACAAAGTAGTTGTCTTAAGATCTTTTAGTGTTGTTCAAGAAATCACTTGAAGAATAAAAACCATCAGAATAGGGCTTCCCTGGTGGCGCAGTGGTTGAGAGTCCACCTGCCGATGCGGGGAACACGGGTTCGTGCCCCGGACCGGGAGGATCCCACATGCCGCGGATCGGCTGGGCCCGTGAGCCATGGCCGTTGGGCCTTTGCGTCTGGAGCCTGTGCTCCGCAATGGGAGAGGCCACGACAGTGAGAGGCCCGTGTACCGGAAAAAAACAAACAAACCATCAGAATAAAAGTTGGACACCTATGTTCCATATTTCAATACTAGCTTTGATTTCTTCAGCTGAAAAAAACTGTATATAAATGGGTTAGGAGTTATATGCTTTCATAATGTGTTGTATGTCTCCTTTGTAACACTCATTTTATTTAATTAATCTATTAGTTATTTTGGGGATTATTGTCCAATATATGTCTTCTCTGTTTTACTAGAAACTTCACGAGGGCAGAGAGAATTCTCCCTCTTGTTCAGCCTTGAAGTTTTGAGACATGGCATAGCCATTGGCACAGCATAGGTACTAATAAATATTAATAGGACCAATGAATGAGTAAATTAATGAATAAATGAATAAATGGGCCTGAAGTAGAAAAGATATGTCACAAGTGTTAATAAGAGCCAATTATAAATTAATGCATTACTCTCTCATTTGAAATGGAAACAAATTAGGGACAACTCATGAACCTTAAAACTTTATGTGAAAATCTACTGCCTATAAAATGAAAATAACAATGCTTGTCTTTTATTTCCCCATTGAAATGTTATAAAAATGGTTTGGGGAAATGTTCAAATGAGCTTTTTAGTTCTGTACTTTATACATCTATTAAAATTTTTAGGTGCTAAACATTTTAACACGTAATGCTTATAGTATACTCTGGCTCCCTCGCCTTCAGAATTTTGTAATGGCTTCTTCTCTCTCCAGCCCTACCCACAAGATATTATTATTATGTATATATTCTTGCTTTGGTTTTGTGCTGTGATGGAGAACCATAAAGTCCTATCTGAATTAACCTCGCATCTAGCTAATTGAAGTGCGTGGGATTCTTCTGGTCTCTGATAACATCTCATAATGAGTTCTCACCCTTGCAGCCAGAGATAATGTTAAGATTTATCAGAAGATCAAATATTTAGAAATAGTATGCATTTGGGATTTTGTACGTATTTCATGTTTTCTCTCTCCTTCCCTTGCCCCCACCCTCCTGGGCATGAATGAAATTTTAAGACCATTTATAAACAAAGTACTGTTTGGTTTGAGTAAACCAAAGGACCCTGAAATGTCCAAGTCAGGGTTCATCGACCAGATTTACTTCATCCCCACAGAGGTGGGCACCTAGGCCTGTAAGGACACAAGGTTAACTGGGGAACGGAGGCCCTTGTTAGGTCCTCTTGGTGGCTAGACGGCACTGACTCAGAGTCAGGTCATAAAGGAGACTCAGGATTTGTTCATTTCTTTTCCAAAATTCTGTGAATTTTATGACTTCTCCAATGTTCTTTTAAAAAAGATTTTGAAGGTATGAATATATATATGCCTTTTCGGATATATTCATGGGCATTTGCAGAGAAAGTGGAATAAATCATTAGGTTAACATTGTGTGTAAATTTACCAACACCTTTTTAATATCGCATCAGCCACCTTGTTTGTTATTGTGATTCACTCTGCTGATGAGCTCATATCCTTTTTTGTTGTTTTAAATGTAGGAATTACCATATGTCAGGGGACCAGATGTTGCTGAAAATAAACAAAATTTCCTCCTTATTTTAACTTGAAGGCACTGATTGGTGGGTCCTCACACTGTTATGTTCTGTACGAGGGTGTGTGCACAAATCATAGGACATTTGTGCCTGGATCCAGTGATACATGTTATTTGAAATATTTAGAGCCATGTTTATCTTATGAATTTGCAGGTGATTTCTCTTTTCTTTTTTTTTTTTTTTTTTTTTTTTTGCGGTACGCAGGCCTCTCACTGCTGTGGCCTCCCCCGTTGCGGAGCACAGGCTCTGGACGCGCAGGCTCAGCGGCCATGGCTCACGGGCCCAGCCGCTCTGCGGCATGTGGGATCTTCCCAGACCGGGCCACGAACCCGTGTCCCCTGCATCGGCAGGCGGACTCTCAACCACTGCACCACCAGGGAAGCCCTCTCTTTTCTTTTTAATAATTATTTTTTCAGAAAACTAACAAAAAATCCAACAGTTTCACATGAATAAATTCATTTGTTGCACATCAAACAAAAATGAATATGATATTTCTAAGCAATGATGAAAGATGATGACTGTAATATTTCCAGCTAAACTTTACTTTGAAACTCATCAGTTGGTGTCATATATTTGATATCTGTTAAATTCTGTAGGCCTAAGCAAACTGAGAAGAGTATAATTAATTTTATTTGTTGTATAACATTAAAAAATTCACAGTTTGAATGTGCTGGGAATGTTACATTGGCTCCAGTAGAATGGCCAATGGTAGAGATTTAAAACACCAAAGACTTCCTTGTGTCAAGCCTCACACTTGGGAGGCCCACATGATACCACTGAGATTCCTTTGGCAATGCAAACGTTGGAATGAGCCTTACTGGCCCCCTCCCAAGAACTAACTTGGTTATTTGACTTAATGATTGGACCCTCTCTGTTGGGGAGCAGAGGTGGCCATAATAACTTCTGTCATTAAAGAAGAGCCCACTATGTTATTTTCACAAATCTAATATGTAATTTATTATGCAGACCATCGTTTTGGTTTGATGATCCTTAAGTATCTGTAGATAGTATTATTATTTTGGATTTTGGAATAAGACACAGTGTAACCTGATGGAAGGAAGAGGGGGTTTACAGTATCACAGAGTTTGGGTCCTGTTATCATAGTGAGTCTCAGTATGAACAGGGGCAAGTTATTTAACTTCTCTGAGCCTTATTTTCTTCATCTGTAAAATGGAGATAACAGTCTCTCCCCAGGAAGGTTAAAGTAAGGATTAGCTATGATAACGTATGTAAAATACTTAGCAGCGGGCCTGCCTCCAATATGTGTGCAGTAAGCTACTATCAATTCGATCAGTAAACTCACATAGCACAGCATGGACTTCCTGACTGCTTTCCTGGGACCATGTGGATCCAGCAGAGAAAGAGCTATGCAGAAGTGAGAGCTCCAGGACTATGTCTGGAATCCAATCCCATTGCTCAATGCCTTGATATATGTTTCTAAATATTTTAAAGATTATCCTTAATCATTCCCGTCTTTCAGAGAAAGAGAAATGGCTACATAATGCAGGTAAAGTGCCTAGTGTAGTGACTACCACATCATAATGTTAGATATTATCATAATTTTTATTACCAGCTGTGGTAGGCTGAATAAGGGCCCCCAAAGACATTCATACCATAATTTCTGGAACCTGTGAGTATATGAAAAAAGAAACTTTGGCAAAAGAAACTTTGCAGATGTGATTAATTTAAGGATGTTGAGGTGGAGATATGCACCTTAGTTATCCAGGTGGATCCTAAATATAATCATAAGAGGCCTTATAAGAGAGAGGCAAGAAGGTGAGAGATGTAAGAATGTAATGTGACAACAGAAGTAGAAATTGGTATGATGTGGCCACAAGCTGAGGAACATTGGTAGCTTCTAGAAGCTGGGAGAGGAAAAGAATGGACTCCTGCCTGGTATCTCTAGAAGGAACCAAGCCTGCTAACACTAATTTTGGACTTCTGACCTCCAGAACTGTACGAGGATAAATCTGTGCTGCTTTACACTTTTAAGTTTGTGGTAATTTGTTATAGAGACAGTGAGAAATTAATACACTCACCACCCATAACCATATTTCTAAAAACCTTGAACTCTACCATCCCCTGAAACTATCCTTAATTTGCATGATTCTTGTTTTTGTGTATATGCTCTTCCTATTCACTTCTCCCCACATTATTGCCCTTCTCACATCTTTTTCACCCAGGAAGTTCCTACTTACCTTCTAAGATAGTATGATATAGTCTACCAGTGAAGAAAGGAGTCTCAAGACTTCTTTGAAACTTTGTAGTCCTTTATCTATAGCTCATGAAAAGGACTCTGAGTCAACAATATATATTATTTTTTATTTCATCCAAGAACCTACCCTAGAAATATTTTTACTGGAGAAAAAAAAACCTGGGAACAAACTCTGTGTCTTTTTCTCACATGCCTATTGCCAAATTCCTCTCTCTGCTCTGCTTTCACCACTGATTCTAGACATTGTGTTGATGACTGTGATCTTACATGACCCTTCGACTTATCCAGATGGTGTGAAAATGCCCCTCTCCAAAAAGCCCACACCAGTTTTCAGCTTGCTAATGGGCAGAATCTCTAAGTGCTTAGGGTGTCATCAAGAATGATGGACACATCTGCCTGGCAGGTGGGCGAAATTAATACTGAGATTAATGGTTAGGCTAATGGCAATTACTTGACTTTAACAGATTTTTTAGCTACCTAGTATCATTCACTCTATTTTTATTATAGTAAAAAAATGTACAACATAAAATGTACCATCTTACTCACTCTTTTTGAGACTATATTTTTGAGTCCTGGAGTATAAAAATGGTAGGATAACCAAGGCATCTACTTTCTTGTAGAACCATCAACATTGACTTTTAAAGAGAGGTTTGAATGTCTTGTCTTTGAAATTCTTATTGCAAAGCTCTTCAAAACCCAAAGCAATTATTTATGAGGTGGTTATCAGACATTCGAGATAAATTGCTGGGGATTTTTATGTTCTGGTTCTCAGTATACAACCAAAGGTAGAATTTGACAGTGAAAGAAAATTCTGCCAGTCTCTCAAGGAAAATTAGTGCTTTGCCAAAAAACAGCACAGATGAAAGGTGAGGCACTTTACCAGTGATATGTAGATCTCAGCGGGTAGAGACTCAGTTGAAAGTATATTGGAAAAGAGACACTGTGTGCAGACTTGGATACAGACATTTGTTTTGCCAAATCTGGAGATGATTTCTGATCACAATGGCATTTTCAGGAGAGTCAGATGCTTGATACAGAGATGTTTTATTTGGTGATGATGACCATGGGTTATCCACAAAATGATACCATATTAAGTTTTCTGCTGACCTGCCTGCAAAGACGTAAAGATTTTTCAAGAAGGAGACCTGCAGTTCTTTGAAATATGCAATATAGATTTCAAAGATGGATGTAGTTTTTCTTTTTGAGGAGCTCTGAACAGCAACAAAGTTTCACAACCTTCTGCAATATCTCCTGCTTTACACTGTCACCTAAAAGGACCCAAGAAAAAGTAGCAAAGAGGGGAAAATCATGTTTTTGAATGACAACTCTGTGGAAAGCTCTATGACAGGTGCTTTCATTTACTTCTCACAACTATCTTACCCAGTAAGTTATCCCAGATTGTACAGGAAGCAACTCGGAGAGGGTTAGTGAATTGCCTAGAAAAGGTAGGATTTGAACACGGGACTGTACTATTCCAAAGCCCACAATGTGTTTTATATGACACCAAGGTAACATATCGTGAGAATGAGCATCTTTCCTACTGAGAACAACTGACTCTCTGTAGACTGTCTTACCCTTTGAGTTTATAGAATGGCTCAGAAAATACTGTTTTGGGGTCATGAAAGGGAAGTTTAAAATAATATTGTAATTCTACAGATAAATACATGATAGAGAAGTAGAAAGGATGCAGTAAGTTTTGCCAAAGTAAAAAGCCTGATTTATTCAGTGTGACTATACACATTGATCAAATGAAATGGGTAAATGTCAACTTACCACAGTTTAAAGAGGAATAGACTTATGTTCTTTCCAATAAGTCACTAATTCTATTGGTTACTGTCTTCAAAAGAGTCATCATTTTTCTTAAATATAGCTCAATCTATAATAAGATTTTACTGTATTTCCCTGAATTACCAAATTCTTCTATTTCCAAGGCTCTATTAAAAAGACAATTTATTGTGTCTCTCACTAACCAACTGATAGTAAAATAGTGATGCTTCATTATAGCTTCTAAAGATAATGACTAGTAAATAAAGCTGATTTTATTTTTCGTATAATTTGCTTCAACTTCGCTGATAGTCTGTGGCATATTTCCTATATATATATAATTACATCAGGTTTTGACCGTTTTGTCCCTGAGCTAAGTAATTCATTATTTTAACCTTTACTGAATGATCAGTAGTTTCTCTCTGTCTCTCTTATTGTAAGACATACTATTTGCTTTTATCCGTCCTCATTATAGATCCAGATTTGGCATAATTTGGATAGGTATTTTAGTACAGTAGTCCCCCTTTATTCACAGGGGATACATCTCAAGACCCCCAGTGGATGCTTGAAACTGTGGATAGTACTGAACCTATATATACTATGTTTTTTTCCTATACATATGTACCTATGATGAAGTTTAATTTATAAATTAGGCACAGTAAAAGGTTAATGACAATAACTAATAGTGAAATAGAACAATTACAGCAATATACTGTAATCAAAGTTATGTGAGTGTGGTCTCTCTCTCTCTCAAGCTATCTTATTTTGCTTTACTCACCCTTCTTGTGATGATGCAAGGTGATAAAATGCCTACGTGATGAGGTGAAGTGAAATGAATGAGGGAGGGATTGCTGTGCAGCTTTAGGCAACTATTGACCTTCTGGTAATATGTCAGAAGGAGGATCATCTGCTTTGGATGATCCTGAATCATTGAGCTATTATGCTATAGATGGTTGGAAATCCTGGGCAGGACAGAGTGGGACAGCACCAGATTTCATCACACTACTCTGAAAGGCATGCAATTTAAAACTTATGAATTGTTTAATATTCCATTTAATATTTTTGGACCTCAGTTGACCACAGGCAACTGAAACTGCAGAAAGTGAAACCACAGATAAGAGAGATACTGCTGTTAAATACTCTTACCATACATATCTTACAATTTTTTAATGTGGAATTTCAGTAAAAAGTGGTGGTTTAGCAGCAGGTAAAGAGTTAGATTGAAATTGTGTACATGAACTTTTTCTTTTTCCATTAGGCAGGATTAACTGATTGAAATCTGCTTTGGTTTTGATTCAAACACATTTAAAGGGAGAATGTACATGTAAATTATCTGTGGGTTTCTCACTGCTGCTGTTCTGAATGTTTGCAGCAGCCTGCAGACTTGCACCAATTTTTGGCCACTGTGATTTCCTGGCTCTTGTTTTGATTTGCTCCACAATGGCAGGATGTGATGGGAACTGATGTGGTAGTGAAATAAAGGAAAGCAAATAGCCCCTGCAATGTTTGATTTCCTGAAGATATATTTGCCACATGAAAGACTTAAGTTTTTTGTTCATAATTAATGTTTGTTCAATCAAAAGACTTCTTCTGTATCAATGGAATAAAGCAGAGTTTCTTTAATTATGAGTAGTGATCTCCCATACCCCTTTTCTCATATACATTTCAAAAGATGCTAAAGACGTCAAAGAAGATACATATCTCTGAATATAAGGAAATACTCTCTTTTTAGAAATAAAATGTGAACGGTTTGAATTGTCCGCTACATTTTTATGTTCTACACCCATTTTCAACAAAGCATTGAATTTTAAGGTGCCACATTACCTATAAATAAAATATGATTGTGGAGTGTGTTTATTTTTAAAATTGTATAGCTCTTTAAGGTTTGGCTTATACTGATTTCAAAACTTGACTATAGGTTTTTATTCTGAATACAGGAATGGTTGTTTCATTGGAAGTATCTGGTTTACAGTTTTCAGCTCCACTGATCCTGGTTATTAACCAAATTTGTCAGCACAATTTGGGTCTTGGTTATTGAGGAGAAGTCTGTGTGATTGGGGCTTAAGGATAGGGGAATTAATTAGATCAATTGCTCTTGACTCCTACCCAATGCTTCAACCAAGCACTTTAGACATTAATGGGTGAAGATTGGAATGATTATATAACCTCCAGTTATGGTCTAAGAGCTCCTTGGTGCATTTACCTGGGTTGATTAAGGATTTTAGGTAGCCAAAATTGAGAATATAATTCACAGTATGACAGGTTTCCACATCACTGAGGATAGTGCTGGGGCTTCCATCCCACCACTGTCATACGCACAACTCACCTTGTCTACCACATCCTCAGTGTTAACCACCACCACAAACACTGTACTCTCATCTCAACTTCAACAATTGCCTTCAGTTTAACTAGCTGGTGCTACAGAAGGATTCTTAATGGATTAACCATAGTCCTAGCCATAAAGGAAATTTCAATTTAGTGGGAAGGACTGATATGTACCCAATTAGTTATACTGGAAAGCAGAGTGTGCTTACTATACTGAAATAGAATTATCAAGTACAATAGATACCTAGAGAAGGGAGAGGGTAGTCTGACTAAAGGGATTGGGGAAGATCTTATGGAGAAGTTGCCAAAGGCTTGACCTTGAAACAAAGACAGAGGTTTATTTACTCAGCAAATCAACAGGTATTACGTGTCCAGAATGCAGGGCTCATGGGAAAGGGCACACTGGGCAGAGATAATATTGAGAGCAAAGATCAGAGGTTAAAAAAAATAGAGTCTGTAGAATGGAGAGTTATTAGTGCAAAGAATTGGAAGAGGTGGTTGAGGATTATCAATCAGGGGCATTTTATGAAGTGTGCTCATTTTTAAGAGATTGGGATTATTTTCTGCAGTCAGTGGAAACCATGGAAGATTTTGAGCTGGGGAGTAAAATGAATAGAGCTATGACTTGGGATGGATGGATTGGAAGGAGGGAACAATTATACTAAGGAAAACCAATTATAAAAGTTTAACAATAGTTTAGGCAGGCAAGGAAGGACATCTGACCCAGGGTAGTGGCTGCAGAAACAAAGGACTGATTTGAAGAATTTTGCCAAGGTGCATGTTGAGGGGAGGGGAAGAAACACAGAAGATAGAGGAAAGAGGCAAAGATAATTCATCGAAGGCCAGCAGCCTGACAGAGATAAGGAGCAGAGGAAGAGGGTCTGGCTCTGAGGAATGATGTTGTGTTTGGGCAGATAGAGCATGAGAGATGAGAGAAATATTTAAGGGTCCTCTGCTTAGAAATGAATGACAGTTGAGGCCATGAGAGAGCATGATATTGTCAGGGATAGAATACAGAGCATAGATCCTCAGAATTCTCCAACTCATTCATGAACCCAGAATCACAGAGGAGATCAAAGTTTTAACCCAGGTTCTCTGGTGGCATACTTCAAAGTGCAACATTTCTTTAGTATCATGTGTTTTATTTTTTTTTAAATATGTGTAGATTCTTCCTTCTACTCCATGATCTAGTCACACTTAAATTTCTTCCTGATTCATTCATTAATGGGCAAGATTATGCTGTATTGAGATTCATTTATTTAATCAACAATTCTTTACTGAATGCACTAGACACCATTTCAGGCACTAGGGATATGCCTGTGACTGAAACAAGCAAAGCCCATCTTGGAGCTTACAGTCCAGTAAGATGGAAACGAACAATAGGCAAGAAATTCAAAAAATGGACAGGATTTTTCAGAAAGTAAGTACTAGGATGGAAGCAAAACATAGTAATGGAATCAGGAGTGGTGGGGGAGTGAGAGGGCATGGTCTAAGAAGCTTTTGAGTAACTAGGAGGATACAGTTGAGTTAAGAGCTGGGGAACAAGTCATCTGGGCAAAAAAAATCACATCTGTAAATGCCTTCGGATGTGAGGAGGCTACTATGGAGAACAAAAGGAGGGTAGGGAATTATGGCACAGAATGAAGTTCAAAGAGTGAACAGGGGATTGGCAGACCATGCCAAGAAGTGAATTTTATTTTCAATGCCCCAGCAAATACTGAGGACTTCAAGCAAGGGGATTAATGATCTGATTTAGATTTTTAAATGATTCCTCAGCCTGCTGTGTGGCAAATGAGTCGCATGGGGCCAAAAGTAAAAACTGAAATAACAGCTGACAGGAATGGCTGACGGATTCTTGTAGGTGTTGAGGGAAAGTAATGACTAAAAGATGAGTCCCTATGTTTTTATTCATTGAGTTGATCACTTTCATGTATAATAGGGCTAAATTAAAGGCAGCTAATCATGTATTTTGGGTTCAGCATATCTATACTTTTTCTTCTCTGTCTTGGAGTCACCTTATTCGAAGGAGGCAAATTCACAGATACGTATGGGTACTCAGAAAATCATTCTTAAAGACACGAGCTGTATATGAGGAGCAAGTCAGAATCACAAAAGGAAAGATGATGCCATGTTGTCAGGCTGATCTTGACAAAAGTTTGAATGAGCTCATCTACTTGTTGAGTCGATGGCTCACTTGTCTACTTGTCTAGTAGGAGACAAAGAGTCTCTGATCCACCGGTTAGTATTTTTTACACTCCCATGAAAATATTCATAAAGGACATTTTCAACAAGGAAATATGAATAATGATATTTGTTTTGTGACTAATGCCATCTTTTTGTCACATGTAAATGACTGAGCCACAAATTATTCACCTTCTGATATCTCTTTTTAACTCTCAAACTTCTATTCCATGTTACAATTTGTCACACTCTATAAAAACCATCACCATAATTTTACCTTGGAATAGTTGAATCATGAGGTTCAAACGTTAGGGGGGAAATCTGCTAAAATAAACAATCCCATGTGACCTGCAATTTGTTAGAAGTGTGAACAATAAGTTAACTCATAACATTTAGGGTTTTTGTTTGTTTTATCATAATGTCTGTTATTTGCATGAAAATAAACTAATGAATGACTGGATTAAAAAACTAACCATGAGTACTATTTTTTGCTTGAGTAAGAATGCATTTAGGTAGTATTGTAAGCTTTCTAAGTCTCTTCTCATTGTATTACAATTTTATCTAAAATGAAGAATATTAAAAATACTGTATTTTGCAAAATTATCCAGTTTTACTAAGTTGTTCAACAGCCTGAGAAAAATCAAGGAAAAAAAAAAAGAAAACCTTTGAAGCTGTCTCTTGGTAAATGCAAATATTATAAGGATGAGCGTATGTCTGTTTTATTCAGTGTTGAATCCTAGCATAGTGGTTGGCACGGTAAGAGCTTAAAAATATTCTGGATGAAAGATTAAATCATTGGTTGCTGGCACAGTGAGGGGCATAATGTCTTTTGTGCATATTAGTGCTTCCAAAGGCCACCTTAACATGGATTTGAGTCCAACATTTTTTTCTAGTCAATATCATGCTAACTAAATTGCTTATATTTTGTTGAAGATTTCTTCGCCAGTTCTACCTTCAAGTACTTTAGCAAATAACACGCCTCGACAGACTCCATTATAAGTGTAGATGACTAATAAAGTAGTTAGATCATTCGTATGTGAGTTTTCATCCTAATATTAGGTAAAAATCCAGTTTATCTTCAGGTTCTTGATTATTCAACAATGGCTTGCCTTGTAAAAGTACACATTGTCATCTTGGTGGCCTGTTTTTGAATCAAAACAGATTCAAGCACACCGTGCTCCACCAAACCTCCCTTGTCTGGAGTTCTGCCTCCTGCGGTGATTCTGAAACAAACCTTGATGATGCTTCATGCAATTTTTTTCTCTGTGTTTTTGAAGCATTGCTCACAGCCAAGATTTCTCTCTCTGAGCTTTTTAACTTTCAAACTGGTTTCAAAATTGGTTTAAATATTATATATTCAATGAGATGTTTTCAGGGAGCTATTTGTCAGGATTTTTCCATTCAGTGGACATCAAGACAGGCTTATTGCATCTCCACAGTGATTGAAAACCTATGTTTTTAAAGGAGCATCAATACATACCTTCTAAATGTGTGGCCAACTGTGCTCACTTCAATTTATCTAGTTGTGGTTGGAGGCTGTGCTCTGTTATTTCGAGCCATCCAATTCCTTGTGACACGCCCTCTGCTTCGAGATTGTTCTGCATTTCCTTTATCTTTTGCATTTTTGCCACTTACAACCTTTTGCTCCAACCACTACTGTTTTTGACCACCTCTCAATATTTCCAACTGAAACTGTAATTTAGAATAAATATATTTTTGAAGCAATAAATAGAGAGTGACACTGAGTTTTCTAAAGTCTGAATCTCTAGACTTGTTGCTGTTTTCAGACTAACTTCAATGGGAAATGTAACTAAACAGAGTTTCATGTTTGTAAATAGGACATTTGTCCAAGTACAATTGTGGTAGGAAGTTTAATCAACTTGCGGGAGCCAAAGGCTTTGTGTGTGTTTGCGTGTGAGAGTGTGTGTGTATGTGTTCAATGTAAAATGAAATTAGGAAAACACACTGGTTTATTAAAAAAAAAAAGACAACAACAACACTTTTTTTTTTTTTTTTTCAAAAAATGACCTGCTCATCTAGAAAGGCACTTGTCACCCTATGTTCAGGGGCTATGAGTGCCATCTGTGATCCTAACAGTGCGTTAGTTCACTGACCCGGTTACAGAGATAGTGACTCTTGGTTCTCCAACAGCTCTAGAGTACTGCACTTTCCAATCGCTCACTGCATGTATCTTCTATTTAGGGGGCTAAAAAATAAAATTTGCTGACCTGAAATAGTAGAATTCTGCTTGCGTCCAAGGGTGCTATAGTCAAATATACTAATACAATGACTAATATTCGAACATACCATGTTCTTCTCGAGGCTGTAGATGTGCTTTTGCATACCACACAGCCTTGTAATGCATCCCAGCATGAGAAGCAGAGATGCAGAGAGAGTAGATGTCAGGAAACACCTTGTCTTAGGAATGGAGGGAAGGAAAGGACCCCGAGAATCAGAGAAAAAAGTCTGGAAGGTGAGAGGAAAATCAGGAGCATCTGGAGTGATGCAAGTGAGGCAGGAAGACATGTTTAAAATGAAAGCGGTGGTCGGTGGAGAAATGAGGAAAGATAAGAATTGGAACAGGCCCTTCTGAACTGTAGTCTAGGGAATTATTGGTGTGTGGGCTGCAACTGAAGTTGCACAAATAGAATATAAACCGCTCTTTCGAAAGAAGATTGGCATTGAAGTAATGAAGACAAAAAGCACTGATGCTTAAGAGTATGGAAGAATGAAGAAAACAGTTGAGGCAGAGAAAGGGTTTAAGGAAGATTGAAGGTAGTAATAGCTAACAGTGTTTGGCTGCTTACTGGGTACCAGAGTTCTGAATGCTTTAACGAATTCAATCTTCACAATACATCTATGAGATAAGTACTTCTTTTTTTTTATTCAAACAGAAATTCACAAAAATTATAATCATCCTCATCAGTTCACTCAGTCCTATGTAATTAATTTTTTTTCATCTTGATCTTTTGTTAGCACTTTTATGAATTCATCAGTTTTCCATTAGAGTTCTGAAAATGATTATTCATTCAGTTCAGCAGTATAGTCAGTTACCAGAAACCTGTACTTGTCAGAGTCTTTTCCATGAATTCCTTGAAGATGAAACCCTTTTATAGGAACATTTTCACAAAAGCATCAGAGTACACCCAGAACTGTCTGTAAATGACAAAAGACTTAAAAATGACCACGATTAAAGAGTTGATGAAAGTTCAAGGAAATTTAGTTATTTCTGAGATATACATTTTAAAGTAATAACTAGAATTATGACTTATAACATTATACCAGAACATATAAGATTTTTAGAAATTTCATGTAATGTCTGAAACGTTTATATTAACATATTTCCATACAAATAACCCAAAGAAAGTTTAGTATTAGTTGGTTTTTTGTTTGTTTGTTTGTTTGTTTTATACTGCAGGTTCTTATTAGTCATCAATTTTATACGCATCAGTGTATACATGTCAATCCCAATTGCCCAATTCAGCACACCACCATCCCCAGCCCACCACGGTTTTCCCCCCTTGGTGTCCATATGTTTGTTTTCTACATCTGTGTCTCAACTTCTGCCCTGCAAACCGGTTCATCTGTACCATTTTTCTAGGTTCCACATACATGCATTAATATATGATATTTGTTTTTCTCTTTCTGACTTACTTCACTCTGCATGACAGTCTCTAGATCCATCCACGTCTCAACAAATGACTTAATTTCATTCCTTTTTATGGCTGAGTAATATTCCATTGTATATATGTACCACATCTTCTTTATCCATTCGTCTGTTGATGGGCATTTAGGTTGCTTCCATGACCTGGCTATTGTAAATAGTGCTGCAGTGAACATTGGGGTGCATGTGTCTTTTTGAATTATGGTTTTCTCAGGGTATCTGCCCAGTAGTGAGATTGCTGGATCATATGATAATTCTATTTTTAGTCTTTTAAGGCACCTCCATACTGTTCTCCATAGTGGCTGTATCAATTTACATTCCCACCAACAGTGCAAGAGGGTTCCCTTTTCTCCGCACCCTGTCCAGCATTTGTTGTTTGTAGATTTTCTGATGATGCCCATTCTAACTAGTTTGAGGTGATACCTCATTGTAGTTTAGATTTGCATGTCTCATAATTAGTGATGTTGAGCAGCTTTTCATGTGCCTCTTGGCCATCTGTATGTCTTCTTTGGAGAAATGTCTGTTTAGGTCTTCTGCCCATTTTTGGATTGGGTTGTTTGTTTCTTTAATATTGAGCTGCGTGAGCTGTGAGATAAGTACTTCTAAGGCATGGGGAGGTTATGTTACTCGCCCAAACTCATACGAACAGGTGATGATGTCAGGATAGCAACTCAGAAAGTTTAACTCCGGAGGCTTGCTCTTAACCACTCCATCATATTACCTCTCTGTGCTAGAGAGAGATATTCAATGGAGCATTAATGTCTCTTAGCTGGTCGCAGTTAGGGATGAGAATACATGTGTGCTGAGGAATCGGCATCGGAAGGAGGAAGAGGAGGAATGAGATGAAGATGTAAGAGGACTTAGTGTTTTTGAAATAGAGAAGGGGAAGGATATGGCAATTTAAGGGTTTCCACTTGGTACAAGAAAGAAATACCTTATGAATTAGGGGACCAGGGAAATAAAAGAGGAGCTTAAGGAAAATAGATGAATTGGAATCATCACTGTGGGGTATGTGCTAGGGAGTCAACTGAGGCGGAAACAAGTGATTACTTACTAGCAGTTAGGGGCCCACACAGGCACAGGGACACATTTGTAGTGGACGCTGTTAGCTTTGCAGCCATAGCAGAGGAGAAGGAAGATGATGAGGTGTAACGGGGACTGTGAGTTCTTAGAGCTGGGATACTTTCAAGAACTTCAGTTGTTATCTCTGTCTTTAATAGAAAGAGGTAAGTATGGCAAAAACTTGCAGCCATAATTGGTTTGCACATTTTTTTTAGTGTATTATGATTAAAGGAAGGCATTTTAAGACCTTACCAAAAATATTGTAAAATTCTTGAGTCTAGGCACACTCCATATGGTCAATTAATTTCCCATTTCTCCTACTGCAGTATTTCTCATGCTACAGAAATTCAGCAAATACAGTGACTTATTGTTATTCAAAGGATTGGAGGGAACCTAGGGGAGGGGAGGGATGGCAGAGGAGTCCCTCTGAAGAATTTTTAAATTCCATCTTCTAAGTTAAGTCCATTTTGGAAAAGGAGCTCTTTTTAGGGAGAATGAAGCTGTCAGAACCACTCCCATGATGATTTTTCAAGCTGTTCTATCCAGACTTCTAAACTGGAATCTTTGACAAAACCACAGTGGGAAGACAGCAGCCATTAATACAGTGCCAGGGGTAAAGAGAAGAAATGTTTGGTCCTATTAATTATACAAAAATATTCAATATTTACTGTCGAAATGTGCTTCTTGACAATGAACTTGAAGCAGTCCACCAGCAGAACACATTAAAGACAGAGCCTGTTCCTGATTTTTTGGTGGGGTAAGGAGAGTCGAGGGGTAAGGAGGAAAAGCAATGTCTAGACTTACAGAAGGGTTAATAAAAAGTATGCTTGGTGTATTTAGTACTCTTGCACCTAACACAGAGCCCCAGAAAATTGACTTGGAATTTGACTTCAGCCTTTCATTCAGTATGCTAATGAGAATATAAAATTTGCACTCTTCACATAAATAAACATATCCTCAAATGTGTTATTTTTCTGCATTGGCAGATGGATCACATGCTCAAAATCACAGTGAATTATTATTCTGAGCAGCTTTGCACAGCACTCTGCATCCACTCTTGTTGTTTGCCACATGCTACAGCACTGCCTGTACCCTGAGCCTGGGTCTCAAGGTAGCTACAGTGTGATATTTTCCTAGAACAGAGATAGGCAGGCTTTAATTGACCTCATTATTCTTGGATCCTCAAAGGCTTCCGTGGCTGTGCCCATTCACTAATACTATTCTCTTGGGCTGTAAAGCTGTGCCCAGTTATTCTTATTGCATGTCATCGAGTGACTCGGTGACAACTGCAGCAGCCCTTCTCGCATTCCAATGACTCCATCCCTAATTTATTGTTACTTAAAGACTCTAGGGGCCAATAGTATTTTGTGTAAGAGGGCTGAGCTTTTCCCCTTGCAGTATCTTTGTTTGGGCTTATACCCCTTTCTTATTTTTATAAATAGTCCTTTAAGTGAAGGCTGAAGCCATAAGGTGGCCAAATAGCTGTGCTATCTATTAAAAATCCCCAAATGGTCATTATATAGAGGGAAACGTGATCCCAAATAATTGGTTTGAATGAAATTGGGTTTCACTGATTGGAGTTTGGCAAATTCCCAGTTATAGGCTGACCCTGGACTGTCCTCAGAGCTAAAACTCTGAGGGAGAGTAAGCTTATTTCTAAGATGGATGGTTAGAAAACAAGATGTTTTACTTACCTAACGCTATGTAGTGAACCCCCAACTTAGTGGCTTAAAGTGATCATTTTTTTTTTTCCTCAAGGTTTGTTGGGTCAGACATTTGGGCAGGGATTGGGTGGGTGATTCTTTTACTTCACATGGCATCAACTTGGCTGCATCTGATGAGTGGCTGAGCTGGGCTGGGAAGTCCCAGAAGCCTTTACCCACATATGTGCTGCTCATGCTTTCTCTGTATGGTCTCTCTTTGTCTGTAGTAGTCAGGGTTCTCCCAAGAAACAGAACTACCAGGATGTATATACACACACATTTATTTTAAGTAATTGGCTCAAGTGATCATGGAAGATGGCAATCCAAAATCTGCAGGGTGGGCTGGCAGGCTGGAGAACCAGGGAGAAGTTGATATTGCAACTCAGGTGTGAAGGCAGCCTACTGGAAGAGTTCCTTCTTTCCTGGGGATATTGTTCTTTTTCTTGAGGTTGTCAACTGATTGGATGGGTCCCACACAATGATAGAGAGTAATCGGCTTTACTCAGTGTCTGCTGATTAAATGTTAATCTCATCTGAAAATTACTTTCAAATCAGTATCCAGATGTGTTTGACCAAATATCTGGGTACGGTGGCCTAACCAAGTTGACACATAAGTTTCATCATCAAACTCTTCATGTGGTTTGTCATCATTCAGTAGTCTAGCCCAAGTTTCTTTACAGCATGACAGCTTGCTTCCCAGAGAGTGAAAGTAAAATTTGTCAGTAATGGGCTCAAAAGCCCCAGGGCATCATTTCTGTTGCATTCTGTTGGTCAAAGTAAGTCACAGATCTAGCTCCTAGTCGAGGGGAGAAAAATAGAATCACTTTGTGGTGTGAAGAGCAGCATATGTGGACAGGGAGGAGAGGAATGGTTGGTGACCAGCATCACAGCAATTTCCTTTTTCTTCCCTGAAAGTTTCATCACATTACAGAATTAGTTCTCAGGCTCTAAGTCCAGGATCTTTTCATCTAAATCAGGTACATCTGAAGTTGAGCCTTTTCAGGTATAGCTTCTCTTGATCCAGAGACTTGATTTCTCAATAGATTAATATAATCTCCGTACATCCCTATCCACCAACACACAATGATGAGACAAGGATTATTGTATTTCTGGCAGTAGACCTGGCCATTCGAAAGAAGGGAAATGGGAGGTACGTAGCAACCATTGTTTCACAGAAATTATGAAATCCAACTGGGAACATGTTATCAATTCCCTCAAATCTAGGGACAAAGAATGCTTCTTAAGAAGGGCCCAGTTCTCTGGGTGTGATTTTTCTATTCCATTGTTTTCAGTGGCTCTTGGCTCTGTCCTCTAAATCATCCTCCTTTTCCATAAAAAAAAAAAAAAAAAAGGCCCATGTTTGTAGCTGAGTGGCTTTCTCAGCCTTGTTTTATGCCAGTAAAAGTTTAGAGGCCTCTCTTTTCATTTTGTCCAAGAAGGCACAGTTCCTTTTAAAACTTTGTGGTTTTCCCATGTATCCAATTATAGTCCATTTCATTAAGTAAAAGCTACTCCCACAAATTTCTTTAAGATAGACATTTTCTGACTTCAGGCTAGGAGTCAAGATGCTATGGAGCAACATCCTTAAGATTTTTAGAAGCCCTTATCTTCCAGCTGAGTGTACCTTACAAGGGTTTTAAGAGAGATCTTACTGCCCCATCCTTGATTTGACATTTGCTCTGAGACCACATTTTATCAGCAGCTCTCTGGATTTGATCAGAAACCACTTCTTACTCTGAGAACCTTTTGCCATCTCGAGGGGCTGAGAACGAGAAATAATTCTATTTTCTAACCCAGCAAGTCCTGGATTGGACTTTGTGGCTTAAAACAACAATTTATTATTTCTTGTGGGCAAGTCTTGCCTGAGAAAGTCTTCTGCTCTAGGTGGTATTGATTAGGTCACTCAGTTGGCTACATTTTATAGGTAGGTGGTCTAGGCTGGAAGGTCCAAGAAAGCTTAAGTCACATACCTGGTACCTCTAAGCTCATCTACATGGCTTCTACATGTTAATAATTTTGGGCTTCCTTACAGCATGGCAGACCCAGACTGGTCAGAGTTTTTATATGGTGGCTGGCTCCAAGAGCAGGTGTTTTAAATGAACAAGCCCTGTCCAACGTGTAAGTGCTTATCACGCCTTTGCTTGTATCATGTTTGTCAGTGCCCTTTCACTAAAGCATGTCATATAGCTAAGCCAGATTCAGCATGGGAGAGACCACATAAGGTTAAAAATAACAAGAGGTAGCATTTATCGAGGGACATTCATGTAACGGTCTCCCACAGAGAATGCTTTTACTGTCAGACAGAAATAGATCTGTCACTTTCTTCTACCTTTTATTAGTGGTGTGGCTTAAGGTAAATTGCTGTACTTCTGGGCTTCTTGTTTTCTGCCTGTAAAATGGAAAACATGATATAAACATTACTAGATTTTTGTGAGAATTGTACACACACACACACACACACACAGAGAATACCCATAGTAGTACTCAACAAGTAGTTTTCACATTTTAGTAGTGTATTTGTCAGACCAGCAGTCAGATATTGAATGCACCAACTGTGGTTTGGTTTTGCCATATCAGGGTCAGTTTATAATCAGAAGCCAGGGCTTGGGTAAATCAATGTGACTGATTAATGGGAAAACTTGGAAAGGCAGGTGGACCTAAGAGAAGATTAGGTCTTGGCTAAAGCTGTTGGTGTTGGTAGAGATGGGAATTTGAGCTCAGGGCTCAAAGTGGCATGAGAATGCCCAGTGATGATGAGGATTGGAACCAAACGTTAAGTCAGTATTTTATGTGGTCCAAAAATGCAGGGTCAAGAAATTGTTATGGATCCAAACCAGATATAGAAGCTTAGGAAGTCATATGGAAATCAGGGACCTAGGTCAGAAATAGGAAATCAAGGGCCAGAATACAAGCAATATGCTTAGGCAAACAGTTATGGGTCCCAGAAGCAAGAGAAAAATTTGATGATTTGCAAAGCTGTTGAGGTCAGACTCCAAACATTATTGTAGCCCAAAGTAGAAATGGGTCTTAGTTTGTGGGCAGATCTTGACCCATGGGTGGAAAATGACATCTGGTTAGAATAGGGTTGGAGCAGTTAGGTAGCTCCTAGTGCTAGAACTCTTTTTCTAGTTGTCCCTTCAATTATTTCAATGAGCTAGTCTTTATCTGCTTGAGAACATGATGTTTTCCTAAGGAGGGGCTTCCCATGAAAATGCTATCAGACTCTAAAGTTGTCTAAGGCATTTGTGGTACCCATATGCTCAAAAAATTGATGCTGTCTCTACCATCTTTTGTTCCAGCTGAAGAATAGTCCATTCTTTGGTTACAGCAATTTTATTCCTTGAATGTGTTCACACCCACAGGGAAATTGGAATTACCAGTGCTACTGTCTGAGGCTGAGTTGCAGAAGTCAAGATTTTTCTGACTCCTTCTGAATATCTTACCTAGACTTGTAGCTTGTCAGCAAGCTACAGCCCACAGGCCTTGTCTTTTCCTCTCAGGTCATATGGATATTCAAAAGTGTAGTCTATGGATAGGTCGTTGACCCATGAGTCAGAGGAACATAAGTTTTCTGGAGTCTCACCCCCAGTGGTGCTGGCAGGTTGGGGCAGTTTCCACCCTCTTTTGTTTGGCATTCCCTATAAAAGATGGAATCTTTTGTGAAATGATTGCTGGAACTAATTGGACCTTTTGTATTTGCAGACCTGTTTCCCTCAGTGAAACTAACAGGGGTGGTCAGGAATCAGAATTCGAATTTTATTCTCGTTGGCACTGTGCTTGCACTGTTGCACTCCTGAAACTCAAGTGCAGATTGAGATAAATTTCTCCTGTGAAATGATACAATTCGCCTGGAAGCATCTGCCTTTTTTGTCATACAGAGCTCACTTTTTGCTGTTGTTGATGTAACTGAGATGATCTTAAGAGGTTTTAGGTTGAATTTATTTTAGGCAATACTAATAATTAGATGTTTTACTAGTCTTTACTATGAAGGTTTGAGAAACCATTACTACCTATAAAATTAAAGAAAGTAAAATAATTTAATACTAAAAATTTACTTTAAAATTGCACATTAGCCAGCTGTACTATGCTGTAGAAAAACATTGTCTATGTACTACTATTTAAGAAGAATATGACATTTCACCATATCTTTATAAATGCTTGATGACAAATAAGAAAATTATATAGCTCTCACCAAATGGCAACTTTTTATCATGTCAAATCTACCTTTGCACAAATAAGGTTTTAGAAGTAAAAAAAAAAAAAATAGTGAGAATGAGTATGAGTTTGGGGCTTTAAAGCCTCCCAATATTTGATATTTCTGGTTCAAATCATTTATTAGCATTTAGTCATGGCTGTTAAAGGTGTCTTTCAGTTTAAGATCTGGTGATTTTAAGCTGTTTGTGGATACATTTATGTTTATGTAGAAAATAATGGGATTTACCAAACGTTGAACACATTTAGAAGCATGAATTTAAGACTTTAAACCTAACACTGCCCTCAATTCTCCAGGCTCTAGACTGTAACATTGCAGAGGACTCAGGACTGTAACTATTGTTCATCTTTCCTTCTTAATTACTTGTTGCAATGAAGTATACACATATAATTGTTCATTCATATAAAATTTTGAAATAGGATGTTAAACAAGAACAGTGTTGGAATCATCTGCAACTTACCAATAATGTCCAGAGAAAACCCCTTAACTTATTCATGGTATTATATTAAAATCGGATACAGGGAAACAAAATGGACTTTTTCCAAGGGTAATATATTCAGGTTAGAAAAGGTTGAATAAACATGGGAAATAAGTGAAGTTAAACTAGGTGAAGAAATCCATCCCCCCCACCAAACCCTACCTGATGTGAATGAAATGGCATAGAAAGAACTTTTAGATGTGATCACTAGACCTCTGTAATTAATGCTATAGAGACAAGAACAAAATGCACAAAGAACCTAGTGATCCATGCAATAAGCTTTTCCAAGATGAAGCATGTGCTCAAAATGAGGCAAGAAGAAGTATATAAAATAAATAGACATCATGAACAGTACTATATTCCTCTGCAGTGAGTGGGTTCAGCTTTCTTGGTATATTTGCATTTGATTGCTCTTACTTTGTGAGAAAATAATGTGCTGAGAAAAATCCCGTCTGAACCACCAAAATGCCCCTAGTATATTGGCATCAATCCCTCATTTATCAATTCTCTATGAATTTATTTGCATATAGAAACATGTAGCAGAATACATTGTGCTTATCATGTGCCAGACACTAGTATAAACCCCTTACATGCTTTGTCTCATTGAATCTTCTCAAAAACTGCATGATGTGGGCTCTATTATCATGCCCATTTCACAAACGAGGAGACACAGCCATAAGTAACTTATCAAAGTCTTTGAGGAAATACCTAACAGTATGTTAGAGGTAGGATTGAATAATCCTAATTTTCAGGAAGAAGAGGAAAGTGAATTCCCTCCAGTTATATCCTTAGGGAGTAGGACATTAATCTTATTTCCTTTAGTTTTTTTTGAAAATTTTCCTTTGGTACTTTCTTAGAGGCCTTCCATGGATTCCTATCTAAAATTACCCCTCATTCCCACCCTCCGGATTTTCTATCTACCTTCCCTGTTTTATTTTCTCCTGAACACTTGACACTGTCTAATGTTATATATAGTTCACTTATTTATATTGTTTACTTTCTCTTTCACCACACAAATGAAATTCTACAAAGGCAGGAATTTTTGTCTGTCACTACTGTATATCTGGTGCCTAACATAGACAATGAATTGTTGAATGGATGAATGAATCAAGTGATTGATCTTAGATAACATTCTAAAGTGGACCTTTAAAAAAAATTCTTGTGAGCCTTTAAAAAGAAAGTGGTAGGGCTTCCCTGGTGGCGCAGTGGTTGAGAGTCCGCCTGACGATGCAGGGAACACGGGTTTGTGCCCCGGTCCGGGAGGATCCCACATGCCGCGGAGCGGCTGGGCCCATGAGCCATGGCCGCTGAGCCTGCACGTCCGGAGCCTGTGCTCCGCAACGGGAGAGGCCACAACAGTGAGAGGCCCGCTTACCGCAAAAAAAAAAAAAAAAAAAAGAAAGTGGTAATCATGTGGAATTAGTATTAGGTCGCTTATAGTGAAGTGTATCAGATTAAGCTAATTTTCTTTTCCTACAGGACGAATGTATCAAAGGAGTGATATATGCATTACCTACCAGGATTTCAGCAAGCATTTGATCAAATCTTCCATAGTGATTACGATCTTCTTGTGATTAAGATGTAGAAAGGCAGTTGATGGTACCATTAGACAAAGTCATAACTGAGTGGCTGTTTTCATGCATCAGTGTCTGTTTAGAGAGAAGCTTCTAGTAATTGACTAGAGGAGTTGACCTCTTTTTAAATATTTTATTGGAGTGTAGTTGATTTACAAGTTTGTGTTAGTTTCAGGTGTAAAGTGATTCAGTTATATATATGCATATATTCATTCTTTCTTAGATTATTTTCTCATA
The DNA here is from genome assembly GCF_964165515.1 of Mesoplodon bidens. Taxonomy (NCBI): domain Eukaryota; kingdom Metazoa; phylum Chordata; class Mammalia; order Artiodactyla; family Ziphiidae; genus Mesoplodon; species Mesoplodon bidens. The sequence continues at coordinate 48,271,000 of NC_138160.1, read as the reverse complement.
TAGGTTTATCACAGAATATTGAGTAGAGTCCTCTGTGCTATACAGTAGGTCCTATGTGGAATCTAATTTTAAAAAAAGATATACATGAGGATTTGGTCTTTAGGTCTCTTCTGTTCACCATTTTTATTGTTAATTTTGGTAGTGGCATAAGGAGCTAATTCACAGATAAGGCAAAACTACGAGAACAGCTAGTATGGTTATTAACAAAATCAGCATACAAAAAGTACTTGACAGACTGAATGGGAGAGGTAAATATAATAAGACAAAACGTAAGAAATGAAAATATTAAAGGAGAGAAGTACTGATTGATGTTGTTTGAGAAGCAATAGGGGAAGAGGTGAGAACAGTTTAACAGCAATTGGAGATTTAGGTGATTGAAAATAGTTTGAATCAATAACATTATGTGATTCCCCTGCATCCCCAAATATTCACTCATTCTTAGGTTTTATAAATAGAAATGGGTCTAAAACAGGAAAGATAATAATTTGGCTCTATATTTGTGTTGGTTTTCCCCATACCTAGAACTTTGATGCCAATCCTGATGATTCACTTTAAGGAGGACATTGAGAAGTTGGAGTAGATTAAAAACTTGCAAACGTGGAGAGAGAGGTTAAAACTATATCACACGAGTATCTAAGGTGGTAGCTCCAAACGTGTAGGCTTCAGATGTGTTTTATATGGCACACACAGAGGTTTTAGAAATTTGAATTAGTATTAGATGTTTCAAATTAAGTATATGTTTCAGTAAAATATAGGTTTCTGGGTTTTGTTCTTACATTCTTATATGGAAACGAACCATGGAGATGTAGAGATTCTACTTTTGTGCTCTTCTCAGCCCACTTTAAATTTGCTATAAATTCCTGGTTCCTATAGTAATCTGAGTGCTTGACACCTGAAAGAAAAAGCCTGGGGAATGCATGGCCTGTAATACAAAGTTGGAAGTGCAAGAGATACAAATATATCTGGAGAGCTTTCATAGGGCAGAACAATTAGACCTAATCTGTGTGACCCCAGAGAGCTGAACGCTGGTGGTAATTATAGAGAAGAAAATTCCCATTAAATATATCATTTTCTCACAGTGACCTGAGACTTGCTATGTTTTATTCATCTTCAGTTCATCAGTACTGAGAAGAATTTCTGACACATATTGGCACTCAGTGACTACTTATTAAATGAATGAAATACAACAGGTTGTGAGTGGTGAGTCCCATTCTAGGAGCTGCTGGAATGTAAGCTTTTGGAGAAAAGAGATCATTGTTCATTTTATTTACAGCTCTGTACCTAAATCAGTGCAGCCACGTGGTAGGTGCTCGTTAAATATTTGCAGATTCCATGATCAGAGATAAAGGTAGGATCATGGTCTACTTGTCAGTAGTGTAGGAAAAATCAACTAGGTATACATGTGAGGGGTCATAGAATAAGGGGAATATTGAACTAGATGATATTTAAAGTCACTTCCAACCACGAGAGTCTATCAGGCAAGTGACATGAAATGAGATTATGTATTTTACATCAAATATTAAACACGGTAAAAGTAAAGTAGAATGTATACGATAAAAAATCTGAGAGGCAGGGCTTCCCTGGTGGCGCAGTGGTTGAGAGTCCGCCGGCCGATGCAGGGGACACGGGTTTGTGCCCCGGTCCGGGAGGATCCCACATGCCGTGGAGCGGCTGAGCCCGTGAGCCATGGCCGCTGAGCCTGCGTGTCCGGAGCCTGTGTTCCGCAACGGGAGAGGCCACAGCAGTGAGAGGCCCACGTACCACAGAAAAAAAAAATGTGGGAGGCAGATCATTGAGCCAATTATTTATTTATGGTAAGGACAAGAAAATGATTTACTGAATATTTTAATTAAAATAACCAATTATTTAACAGTTTTTAATAATGGACTATATTTTATACCCATATTGATGTCTGTGTTTACTCACTTTTCAGCTATTATTCCTATGTGATGAAAATACATTTTTGTCCCTTTATATTTGTAATCTAATTTATAAAATCCACATTATCTTGAGGTTTGGAGTGATTTGTTATTTTATCCTTCAAGAAAGCCAATAATAAATCAAACCACTGGGAACTGGTTTCAATTTTCATTGTTTGGCGTGGTTACTGAAGGTGATGTTCTGAAAAATCATCTTATAACTAACCTAGAAAATAATATCTGGAGTCCAAAATGTGGCAAAGGAACAAAATTAAGTAACTAATTTTTAAATGCTTGTTCTAAAAATTCTATGCATCTTTTATTGTGAAGCTCTAGCAATTTTAATATTCTCAAAATCAAGAAAAAGGAGAAATATTGCTTTATAACCTCAAAGGACAGAAAAGTCTTAAAGCCCTGATTTTGAGTGCCAGGGATGAATGTATCTAGAATGCAGTCCTGAGAGGGGTGTAGGCTAACCATGAAAAGCAATGGCTTAGTAAATTCTGGGAAACTTTTAGTATATCTGAAAGAGATATGGTAATTGATTTTTGCTAAATGTTATTGATAAAGGATAATATTTTCCTCTGAGTATTTAGCCCAGGACAAAGAAAAGAGCACCTAATTGTATAAAGGTTACTGGATATGTAATGGTGGGATTAGATCTATGAATCATCATTTTTACAGTGCAGATAACGAACAATGCAGAAATTCCTGTCACAGAGTGGTATGCAAAACCTTAGAATCCTATATCATCATCATCATCACTATCATCATAATGTGTTGAATGGACACATCTCCTGTCTCTGAGGAACACTTAGCAATTTATGAATTTGTTTTAGTTTTTACAACTTCCTCATAGGGCATGGAGCACCTATAGCTTTAACCCTAGTTTCAAAGTCAGCCTTAGGTAAAATGATGATCTAAGCACTATTTTATTTCAGTGACTCTTCTACTTGCTGGTATCCCCTCCTTGTGCAGCACAGCATCTTATTTTTCTTTCCTAGATTTAAAGGAGAAAATCCTTGACTATTTATATTTTTAAAAAGTATAATGGAAAATTTCAAACACACGCAAAAGTAGAGAGAATAGTATAATACATGCTAAAGACTCATCACCAAGCTTCAACAATTCTCAATACACAGACATTTCTTGTTTCATCTGTATCCCCACCCACATTTCCTTCTACTAGGATTGTTTTGAAGCAAATCTAATATATAGCATTACTTCATTTGGAAGTATTTTAGTATGTGTCTAAAAATAGGCTTCTAAAAAATTACCTCAGAAACATTAAAACACCTGAAAATTTTCCTGATAATTTCTGAATATCTAATTTCTCTGATTTTTAAAATATTTTCTAATTTTTTGTTTGAAATTAGTTCCAAACAAGGTTAATAGATTATAATTATTCTGTGTCTTAATTCTCTTTTAGACTATAAATTTCTCTTTTCTCTCTCTCTCTGCAATTTTTTCTTGACAAAACTGGGTCAAATATGCCATAGAAATTCTCATGGGTTTGATTTTGCTGATTGCATCCTTATGGTATCATGCAATGTAGTCACCTGTCCCTTGAACTTTCTAAAATTAGGATTTAAATCTAAAGGCTTGATAAATGACTTACATTTCATTATTTGGGGAGAATAAATATATTGTGAAATGTAGTTTTTACCTCAAACTTTCATTTATTAAAGATCTGAAATACTAACTATAAATATTTCCAGTGCTTTTGTTATTGTTGTTTTACCACATCTAATTCTTTCTTCATAGTCTCAATCTCTTCCCCTTAGACAACTTGAATTTGTACCCTTTCCTTTGTCTCCTATTCCTACTTCCTCCGTTTCTTTGAACCTTTTCCTTCCTATTTGCCTTCACATTTCTTGCTAGTATTGCAAATGGCGGGAGGTGAAGAGCAGAGTATCAATAACAGGATACGAAGGGCTGAGTGGGGATGGATGGTAAGTCAGGGAAGTGGTCACATCTTTTGTCTCAGAATGCAGTGGTGTTCACTAGTCAGTTCTTTGGTTTCAAATTGTACATTACATATAATTAGATTTGAATGTGGGTGATTTAGATAACCAGAAGATAACATCCTAAAGATAATTATTATGATCTATTTCCTTCTAGTCTGTTAGCAGTGTGTGTGTGTGTGAGTGTGTATTACATATTTTGAGAACATTCTGTATATGTCCTATTGGCTTCTGTTTTTTCCATTTGACAACATGCTGTCTAAATTTCTTTAATAACTTCTTTTTAGTAGCTACTTTGTATTTATGATATAGATATATTTCTAAGGTCATTTGTTTTAGCTGGATGATTTTTGATTGTCTCAAAGTTTTCACCCTTAATTTTGTTACAAATAACACCCTTATTCAAAATGTGGAGCTGCAGGGCCTCCCTGGTGGCGCAGTGGTTGAGAGTCCGCCTGCCGATGCAGGGGATACGGGTTCGTGCCCCGGTCTGGGAGGATCCCATATGCCGCGGAGCGGCTGGGCCCGTGAGCCATGGCCGCTGGGCCTGCGCATCCGGAGCCTGTGCTCCGCAACGGGAGAGGCCACAACAGTGAGAGGCCCGCATACCGCAAAAAGAAAAAAAAAAAAAAAAAAAAGGAAAAAAAAAAAAAAAATGTGGAGCTGCATTGCTGACAACCTTCTTAGGTTAATTTCCAGAGAAGTGGTATTACTAGGTTAAAGGACATGACTGTTTTTTAAGGTTCTTAGTGCACACTGTAAAGTGACTTTCCAGAAAGTTTCTTTCATCTTTTATTTCTCTAGTTGGTCATCTACTCTCTTGATTAATCATAGTATTATTATCATTAAAAAAGTTGTCAACATAATGGGTCAAAAATGGGGATATAATGATCTCATGGAATTTATTATTACTAGAAGGAGGACCCAGTTTTTTTTCTGTGAATTATTATTTATGTTCAAAGCTAATTTTTCCATTGAGAGAAGAGTGTTTTCCTTACTAATTTGTAAAAGAATTTACATAGTAAAGATATTTACCATTTGACATACCAGGTGCTAATATTTTTTCAGTTTATAATATATCTGAAGTTTTATATATTTTTATAAATGAAAGTTTCCAATATTAAAAAAATTCATTTGTGATTTCTTCCATTGTCATTATGCTTATAAACAGTTCCCCACCCCAAAATCAATTAAATGTTTACTTATATTTTATTTTTATGGTTTATTTTTTTATGTTAAAAAAACACATAACATAATATTTACCACCTTAATGGTAATTTTTAAGTGTACAATACAGTAGTGTTAACTATATGTACATTGTTGTACAGCAGGTCTCTAGAATGTTTTATCTTGCAAAGCTGAAACTCTTTACCCACAGAACGACAAATCCTCTTCACCCTTTCCCCAATCCCTGGCAATCACCACTCTACTCTCTGTTTAAGAGTTTGATTACTTAAGATACTTCCTAAAAGTGAAATTATTCAGTATTTGATATTTTGTGACTGACTTATTTCACTTAGCATAATGTCGAGGTTCATCCATGTAACATTTGACAAGATATTCTTTTTTAAAAGGCTGAATAGAATTCCATTGTATGTATAAATCACATTGTCTTTATCCATTAATCTGTTGATGGACATTTGGTTTGCTTTCACCTCTTGGCTATTTTGAATAGTGCTGCTCTGAACATCAGTGTACAAATATCTCCCTGTGATCTTGTTTTCAGTTCTTTTGGATATATACCAAGAAGCAGGGTTGCTAGTTATATTTATAGTTATATATATATATATGTATATATATATATATAGTTATTATATATAGTTATAATATATATAGTTATATTTATATTTTTGAAGAAACTCCATACTATTTTCCAAAGAATTTACACCATTTTACAATCTCACCAACAGTTCACAAGGGTTCCAATTTCTCCACATCCTTGCCAACACTTGTTATTTTGTCTTTTTGATAGTTAGCCATCCTAGTGTATGAGAGGTGATAGCTCATTGTGTGTGTTGTTTTTTGTTTGTTTGTTTTTTACTCATTGTGGTTTTGATTTGCATTTTTCCCAATGACTGGTGATATTGAGCATCTTTTCATATGCTTATTAGCTGTTTATCATCTTTGGAAAAATGTCTGTTCAAGTCCTATGCCCATTTTTTAACTGAGTTATTTGATATTTTGTTGTTGAGTCTTAGGTGTTCTTTATATATTCTGGATATTTACCCTTTATCAGATATACTATTTGCACATATTTTCGCATTTTCCTTTGTGTATCTTCTATTGATATTTTCTTTGTGGTTACCATAGGGATTACATAAGATATTTTATAGTTTTAACAATCTATTTTAAACTGATAATTTCAATCAGATACAAAAATACTACTTCTTTACATCCCCCCACACATACTTTATGTTATCAGTTTTATTTATTATATATTTTTGTATTTTGTATGCACTAACATAGTTTTATAGGTATTGTTTTCATATGCTTTTATCTTTTAAATTGAATACCAGGATTTAAATTGATTTGTGTGCCACAGGATTCTGTATTTGTGTAAATATTTACCTTTACCAGAGAGCTTTATATTTTCATATGATTTTGTGTTGCTGTCTAATGTCCTTTGTTTCAACTTGAAGGACTCCCTTTAGCAATTCTTATGAGCCAGATCTAGTGGTGATGAACTCCCTCAAGCTTTTGTTTATCTGAGAATATATTTATAGCTTCTTCATCTTGAAGGACAATTTTGGCAAATATAATATTCTTGGTTGGCAGTTTTTTCTCTTTCAACATTTTGAATATATAATCCCACTCTCTTCTAGCCTGTAATGTTTTTGCTGAGAAAATTCACTGGTAACCTTATGCGAGCTCCCTTTTCTCTTGCTGCTTTCCAGATATTCTCTTTGTGTGTGACTTTTGACAGTTTGATTATAGTGTGTTCAGTGTAGCCTTTTTTAAGTTTGACTTAGTTCAAGCTCTTTTTTTCTGGAATTTGGATGTCCAGTTCCTTCCTCAGAATTGGGAAATTTTCAGCCATTATTTCTTCAAATAGCTCTCTGTACTTTTCTCTTTCTTCTCTTCTGGGACTCCCATAATGTGTATATTAGTTTATTTTATCATATCCCATAGTCCCTTAGGATTTCTTCAATTTTATAATGCTTTTTTATTTTTATTCCTTTGATGGTATAATTTCAAATGACCTGTCTTTGAGTTTGCTGGTTCTTTCTTCTGCTTGATCAAGTCTGTTGTTGAACCCCTCTAGTGAAATTTTTCAATTCAGTTATCACATTCTTAATTCCAGAATTTCTGTTTGGTTCTTTTTTATGGTTTCTATCTCTTTGTTGATATTTTCATTTTGTTCATACACCCTTTTACTAATTTCATTTATTTGTCCATCTGTGCTCTCTTGTAGTACCTTAAGCTTCTTTAGGACAATTAGTTTGAATCTTTTAGGTAATTCATAGATCCCCATTTCTTTAGGGTCAACTTCTGGAAATTTATTTTGTTCTTTTGAATGGGCCATGTTTCCCTGTGTCTTTGTGTGTCTTACTTTTTGCTGTTATTTGTGCATTTGAAAAAACAATACTTAGGTTTACAGAGAGTGTTTGTAGACAAGAGGAGGTCCTTCACCAGCTAGCATGGCTAGAAATTCTAGAGGCCTCTCGAACCTGGACTTGTGCATGTAATTTCTCAATTAGTGAGGTCTCCCTGTTTCTTTTTCAGGAGTTTATAATCTCTTGCTCCCTCTGGTGTCTGTCTGCAGTACTGAAGATTCTCTAGCACTGCAGAGCTCTCTTTTGTTCTCAGTGCCCCCCACACATCCCAAGTATTCTGGCTCCCCATCAGTGCTCTGAATCAGGTGAGACAGAAACCAGTTCCTTGGGCTGTTTCCCCCCCCACACACACAAAAGGTGTAACACTAAATGTATATTACACTCTTCTCTTCCTCCCCACCCCAAAAGCCATGAGTTGGGCTTTTTCTCCCATTTGCACCAAACTGTGCTGTCTTGGGAGATAGGCTATCACAGTTGAAATGAAATGGCTTTTCTCATGAATTTCAATGTGACTGGTCTTGGCTTTGAGTTTGCTTGGGTACTAAAATTTCTTAGCTGGTTTCTGGAAGTTCTCATAAAGGCTCTTAGGACTGTATGTTGTTGTTAAGTCGGTGTCTCTGTCAAGGAACAAGGTCTGGAGCTTCCTGTTCCACTATCTTGCTGATGTCACTCTATGGCTTACTTTTTTGTATTTAGTACTTTTTTTTTTTTTTTTTTTTTTTTTTTGTGGTACGCGGGCCTCTCACTGTTGTGGCCTCTCCCGTTGTGGAGCACAGGCTCTGGACGTGCAGGCTCAGCGGCCATGGCTCACGGGCCCAGCCGCTCTACGGCATGTGGGATCTTCCCAGATTGGGGCACGAACCCGTGTCCCCTGCATCGGCAGGCAGACTCTCAACCACTGCGCCACCAGGGAAGCCCTGTATTTAGTATTTTTAATATTTAACATTTTTATTTCCTCTTACATGGTCTACATAGTAATTTTCCCCAACACTGACATAATTGTTCCTCCCGCATTAGTTGATAGTGTTTCCTTTAATACATATTAAGTTCTTCTATAAGAAATATTTAAGAAAATTTAAGAAAATCCATCCATGAAACCAGGTTTTAATCAAATAATGATAACAATTTCTTCATCTTTCCTGTAGTTCTGTGCCTATTATTTCTATTTCCCACATTACTGAATTGGCCAGAAGTTCTTGAAAAGTGTGGACAATCGTACATTTGAGTTAACAACAGTGAGCTTTAGTGTCAGGTAAGCCTGATCTGAAAACCTGGCTTGACCATTTACTAATAGTGTTACTCTAACCTCCCTAAGGTGGGAGGTAAGTGGCAAAATAACCCCTCTAAGCCTCATTTTCTGAATTTGTAAACTGGAAATAATAACAGTCCTTCCTGCAGTTTTTAACGAGGATCAAATAGCTACCTATGTACAACTTGCAATATAATAAATATTTATTAATGATCCTAAATAAAAGAGGTGTTGGGGCACATCCTTGTAGTATTCCTTATTTTAATAAGAATAAAAAATATGTTTCACCATTGACTATAACATTGAATGTAGACTTATATAATATTAGCATTCTTCTGATCCTTAGTTTATCAATAAAATCCTTAATAGTTATTTGAACATCAAAGCCAAGAGTGAAAGCTCTGCAGGCTCCTTCCATGTGAAGTGGGAATTTGGCATTACTTTGTCTCCCCTTTCCTCCTACACCTCAGTCTTTATTAGTTTATTCTACAGACTTACTTTACTATTATAAATATACCTTATCAAAAATGATTTTAGTTTTTTGTTTTCATGTTAGTACATTTTTTAATTAATGTTGGTATTTAAGTATAACTTGAAAATGAAGACACTAGATCTTTGTGCTCCCTTTAATGTTGTGGTTTGGCACCTGATTACTCAAGTGATATATTTTTCAAAACAGTCAGAGAATAAGCCAGCTAAATTTTAACGTGTTTTTCTAGGAAGACATAATTTTCAGGGGCCAGAAAAACAGTGTTAGCTTCTTTCATGTTGATGTGCTTCTATTACTGTGTATATCGTTGTGAAGAAAATAATTGATAGAAATCATGTTTTTCTTTAAATTTTCTCTGCCAACCAAATAGAATCCACTTCATTTTTCGAGGTCACTCAGGAAAGATACAATGCTATTTACATAAGGTTAAGTGAATCCTAGAGTTTCAGACAGACTTTCTCTTGATGAGAATATACATTAGAATATTACTGAATGAGAAATTTTTCTATTCCTTTTTAGGAACTTTGTAGAAGTTCTGATGAGCAAATTATAGGAAATGGATTTAGAAGAACTTCAGTGATTTCTGTCTGTTCTAAGCAGTTTGAAATCACACCCTATATTTGGATTATGCTCTGTAGATGTATGAGAGCTATCTGCTAACTTTTTGTTAACCAGGGGTGGAAATTTTCATTTTCATACAGAATTCATTTTTTTAACATCTTTATTGGAGTATAATTGCTTTACAATGGTGTGTTAGTTTCTGCTTTCTAACAAAGTGAATCAGTTCTACATATACATATATCCCCATATCTCTTCCCTCTTATGTGTCCTTCCCTCCCACCCTCCCTATCCCATCCCTCTAGGTGGTCACAAAGCACCGAGCTGATCTCCTTGTGCTATGCGGCTGCTTCCCACTAGCTATCTATTTTATATTTGGTAGTGTATATATGTCCATGCCACTCACTCACTTTGTCCCAGCTTACCCTTCCCCCTCCCCATATCCTCAAGTCCATTCTATAATAGGTCTGCGTATTTTATATTTAACGTTTTTATTGGAGTATAATTGCTTTAAAACGGTGTCTTAGTTCCCCCATATCTCTTCCCTCTTGCCTCTCCCTCCCTCCCACCCTCCCTATCCCAGCCTTCTAGCTGGTCACAAAGCACCGAGCAGATCTCCCTGTGCTATGTGACTGCTTCCCAGTAGCTATCTATTTTACACTTGGTAGTGTATATATGTCCATATATACACTACAAATCTCTCACTTTGTCCCAGCTTACCCTTCCCCCTCTCTGTGTCCTCAAGTCCATTCTCTAGTAGGTCTGCGCCTTTATTCCTGTCTTGCCCCTAGGCTCTTCATGACCTTTTTTTTTTTTTTTTAGATTCCATATATATGTGTTAGCATATGGTATTTGTTTTTCTCTTTCTGACTTACTTCACTCCGTATGACAGACTCTAGGTCCATCCACCTCACCACAAATAACTCAATTTCGTTTCTTTTTATGGCTGAGTAATATTCCATTGCATATATGTGGCACATCTTCTTTATCCATTCATCTGTTGATGGACACTTAGGTTGCTTCCATATCCTGGCTATTGTAAATAGAGCTGCAATGAACAATTTAGTGCATGACTCTTTTTGAATGATGGTTTTCTCAGGATATATGCCCAGTAGTGGGATTGCTGAGTCATATGGTAGTTCTATTTATAGTTTTTTTAAGGAAACTGCATACTGTTCTCCATACTGGCTGTATCAATTTACGTTCCCAACAACAGTGAAAGCAGGTTCCCTTTTCTCCACACAATCTCCAGCATTTATTGTTTTAGATTTTTTGATGATGGCCATTCTGACCAGTGTGAGATGATATCTCATTGTAGTTTTGATTTGCATTTCTCTAATGATTAATGATGTCGAGCATTCTTTGATGCATTTGTTGGCAATCTGTATATATTCTTTGGAGAAATGTCTATTTACGTCTTCTGCCCATTTTTGAATTGGGTTATTTGTTTTTTTGATATTGAGCTGCACGAGCTGCTTGTTAATTTTGGAGATTAATCCTTTGTCAGTTGCTTCATTTGCAAATAATTTCTCCCATTCTGAGGGTTGTCTTTTCATCTTATTTATGGTTTCCTTTGCTGTGCAAAAGCTTTGAAGTTTCATTAGGTCCCATTTGTTTATTTTTGTTTTCATTTCTATTTCTCTAGGAGGTGGATCAAAAAGGATATTGCTGTGATTTATGTCATGGAGTGTTCTGCCTCTGTTTTCCTCTAAGAGTTTAATAGTGTCTGGCCTTACATTTAGGTCTTTAATCCATTTTGAGTTTATTTTTGTGTATGGTGTTAGGGAGTGTTCTAATTTCATTCCCTTACATGTAGCTGTCCAGGTTTTCCAGCATCACTTATGAAGAGGCTGTCTTTTCTCCATTGTATATTCTTGCCTCCTTTTTCAAAGATAAGGTGACCATATGTGTGTGGGTTTATCTCTGGGCTTTCTATCCTGTTCCATTGATGTATATTTCTGTTTTTGTGCCAGTAACATACTATCTTGAATACTGTAGCTTTGTAGTCTAGTCTGAAGTCAGGGAGCCTGATTCCTCCAGCTCTGTTTTACTTTCTCAATATTGCTTTGGCTATTTGGGATCTTTTGTGTTTCCATACAAATTGTGAGTTTTTTTATTCTAGTTCTGTGAAAAATGTCAGTGGTAGTTTGATAGGGATTGCATTGAATCTGTAGATTGCTTTGGGTAGTATAGTCTTTCTCACAGTGTTGATTTTTCTAATCCAAGAACATGGTATATCTCTCCATCTGTTTGTATCACCTTTAATTTCTTTCATCAGTGTCTTATAATTTTCTGCATACAGGTCTTTTGTCTCCTTAGGGAGGTTTATTCCTAGATATTTTATTCTTTTTGTTGCAATGGTAAATGGGAGTGTTTTCTTAATTTCACTTTCAGATTTTTCATCATTGGTGTATAGGAATGCAAGAGATTTTTGTGCATTAATTTTATATCCTGCTACCTTACCAAATTCATTGTTTACCTCTAGTAGTTTTCTGGTAACATCTTTAGGATTCTCTATGTATAGTATCATGTCATCTGCAAACAGTGACAGCTTTACTTCTTCTTTTCCGATTTGGATTCCTTTTATTTCTTTTTCTTCTCTGATTGCTGTGGCTAAAACTTCCAAAACTATGATGAATAAGAGTGGTGAGAGTGGGCAACCTTGTCTTGTTCCTGATCTTAGTGGAAATGGTTTCAGTTTTTCACCAATGAGGACAATGTTGGCTGTAGGTTTGTCATATATGGCCTTTATTAAGTTGAGGTAAGCTCCCTCTATGCCTACTTTCTGGAGGGTTTTTGTCATAAATGGGTGTTGAATTTTGTCGAAAGCTTTCTCTGCATCTATTGAGATGATCATATGGTTTTTCTCCTTCAATTTGTTAATATGGTGTATCACATTGATTGATTTGCATATATTGAAGAATCCTTCCATTCCTGGGATAAGCCCCACTTGATCATGGTGTATGATTCTTTTAATGTGCTGTTGGATTCTGTTTGCTAGTATTTTGTTGAGGATTTTTGCATCTATGTTCATCAGTGATATTGGCCTGTAGTTTTCTTTCTTTGTGACATCTTTGTCTGGTTTTGGTATCAAGGTGATGGTGGCCTCGTAGAATGAGTTTGGGAGTGTTCCTCCCTCTGCTATATTTTGGAAGAGTTTGAGACGGATAGGTGTTACCTCTTCTCTAAATGTATGATAGACTTCGCCTGTGAAGCCATGTGGTCCTGGGCTTTTGTTTGATGGAAGATTTTTAATCACAGTTTCAATTTCAGTGCTTGTTATTGGTCTGTTTTTATTTTCTCTTTCTTACTGGTTCAGTCTCGGAAGGTTGTGCATTTCTAAGAATTTGTCCATTTCTTCCAGGTTGTCCATTTTATTGGCATAGAGTTGCTTGTAGTAATCCCTTATGATCCTTTGTATTTGTGCAGTGTCAATTCTTACTTCTCCTTTTTCATTTCTAATTCTATTGATTTGAGTCCTCTCCCTTTTTTTCTTGATGAGTCTGCCTAATGGTTTTTCAATTTTGTTTATCTTCTCAAAGAAACAGGTTTTAGTTTTATTGATCCTTCCTATTGTTTCCTTCATTTCTTTTTCATTTATTTCTGATCTGATCTTTATGATTTCTTTCCTTCTACTAACTTTGGGGATTTTTTGTTCTTTCTCTAATTGCTTTTGGTGTAAGGCTAGTTTGTTTATTTGAGATATTTCTTGTTTCTTGAGGTAGGATTGTACTGCTATAAACTTCCCTCTTAGAACAGCTTTTGCTGAATCCCCTATGTTTTAGCTCATCTTGTTTTCATTGTCATTTGTTTCTAGGTATTCTTTGATTTCCTCTTTGATTTCTTTAGTGATTTCTTGGTTATTTAGTAGTGTATTGTTTAGCCTCCATGTTTGTATTTTTATTTTTTGCAGATTTTTTTCCTGTAATTGATATATAGTCTCATAGCATGTGGTCAGAAAAGATACTTGATACAATTTTAATTTTCTTAAATTTACCAAGACTTGATTTTTGACCCAAAATATGATCTATCCTGGAGAATGTTCCATGAGCACTTGAGAAGTAAGTGTATTCTGTTATTTTTGGATGGAATGTCCTATAAATAGAAATTAAGTCCATCTTGTTTAATGCATCATTTAAAACTTGTGTTTCCTGTTGGGTGCATAAATATTTACAATTGTTATATCTTCTTCTTGGATTGATCCCTTGATCATTGTGTAGTGTCCTTCTTTGTCTCTTTTGTCTATTTTGTTTGATATGAGAATTGCTGCTCCAGCTTTCTTTTGATTTCCATTTGCCTGTAATATCTTTTTCTATCCCCTCACTTTCAGTCTGTATGTGTCCCTAGGTCTGAAGTGGGTCTCTTGTAGACAGCATATATACAGGTCTTGTTTTTGTATCCATTCAGCCAGTCTATGTCTTTTGGTTGGAGCATTTAATCCATTTACATTTAAGGTAATTATCAATATGTATGTTCCTATTACCATTTTCTTAATTGTTTTGGGTTTGTTATTGTAGGTCTTTTCCTTCTGTTGTTTTTCCTGCCTAGAGAAGTTCCTTTAGCATTTGTTGTAAAACTGGTTTGGTGGTCGTGATTTCTCTTAGCTTTCGCTTGTCTGTAAAGTTTTTAATTTCTCCATCAAATCTGAATGAGATCCTTGCTGGGTAGAGTAATCTTGCTTGTAGTTTTCTCCCCTTCATCACTTTAAATGTGTCCTGCCAGTCCTTCTGGCTTGCAGAGTTTCTGCTGAAAGATCAGCTGTTAACCTTATGGGGATTCCCTTGTATGTTATTTGTTGTTTTTCCCTTGCTGCTTTTAATTTTTTTTTTGTATTTAATTTTTGATCGTTTGATTAATATGTGTTTTGGCGTGTTTCTCCTTGGATTTATCCTGTATGGGACTCTCTGTGCTTCCTGGACTTGATTAACTATTTCCTTTCCCATATTAGGGACCTTTTAAACTATAATCTCTTCAAATATTTTCTCAGTCCCTTTCTTTTTCTCTTCTTCTGAGACCCCTATAATTTGAATGTTGGTGCGTTTAATGTTGTCACAGAGGTCTCTGAGACTATCCGGAATTATTGTCATTTATTTTTCTTTATTCTCCTCTGCAGTAGTTATTTCCACTCTTTTATCTTCCAGGTCACTTATCCGTTCTTCTGCCTCAGTTATTCTGCTATTGATCCCTTCTAGAGAATTTTTAATTTCATTTGTTGTGTTTTTCATCATTGTTTGTGTGCTCTTTAGTTCTTCTAGGTCCTTGTTAAATGTTTCTTGTATTTTCTTCATTCTATTCCAAGGTTTTGGATCATCTTTACTATCATTATTCTGAATTCTTTTTCAGGTAGACTGCCTATTTCCTCTTCATTTGTTAGGTCTGGTGGGTTTTTACCTTGCTCCTTCATCTGCTGTGTGTTTTTCTGTCTTCTCATTTTGCTTCACTTACTGTGTTTGGGGTCTCCTTTTTGCAGGCTGCATGTTCGTAGTTCCCGTTGTTTTTGGTGTCTGCCCCCAGTGGCTAAGGTTGGTTCAGTGGGTTGTGTAGGCTTCCTGGTGGAGGGGACTAGTGCCTGTGTTCTGGTGGATGAGGCTGGATCTTGTCTTTCTGGTGGGCAGGTCCACGTCTGGTGGTGTGTTTTGGGGTGTCTGTGGCCTTATTATGATTTTAGGCAGCTTCTCTCTTAATGGGTGGGTTTGTGTTCCTGTCTTACTAGTTGTTTGGCATAGTGTGTCCATCACTGGAGCTTGGTGGTCATTGAGTGGAAGTGGGTCTTGGCGTTGGGATGGAGATCTCTGGCAGATTTTCACCGTTTGATATTACGTGGAGCTGGGATGTCTTCTGTGGACCAGTTTCCTGAATTTGGCTCTCCCACCTCAAAGGAACAGCCCTGATGCCTGTCTGGAGCACTGAGAGCTTGTCATCCACATGGCTCAGAATAAAAGGGAGAAAAAAAGAAAGAAAGAAAGAAGAAGACAAAATAAAATTAAACAGTTACTAAATAAAAAATATTATTTAAAAAAATTTTAAGTAATAAAAAAAGGAAAGAAATAAGAGAGCAACCAAACCATAAAACAAATCCACCAATGATAACAAGTGCTAAAAACTATACTAAAAAAACCAAACAAACAAAAAAAACGAAGAGACAGAACCCTAGGACAAATGGTACAAGCAAAGCTATAAAGAGAAAATCACACACAGAAGCATACACATACACACTCAGAAAAAGAGAAAAAGGGGGAAAAATATATATATATATATCATTGCTACCAAAGTCTACCTCCTCAGTTTGGTATGATTCGTTGTCAGTTCAGGTATTCCAGAGATGCAGGGTACATCAAGTTGATTGTGGAGATTTAATCCGCTGCTCCTGAAGCTGCTGGGAGACATTTCCCTTTGTCTTCTTTGCACAGCTCCTGAGATTCAGCTTTGGATTTGGCCCTGCCTCTGCGTGTAGGTCGCCTGAGGGCATCTGTTCCCCGCCCCGACAGGACGGGGTTAAAGGAACAGCTGACTCGTGGGCTCTGGCTCACTCAGGCCGTGGGGAGGGAGGGGTACGGATGTGGGGCGAGCCTGCGGCGGCAGAGGCCGGCGTGACGTTGCACCATCCTGAGGCGCGCCGTGCGCTTTCCCGGGGAAGTGGTCCCTGCATTACGTGACCCTGGCAGTGGCAGGCTGCACAGGCTTTCTGGAGTTGAGGTGTGGAGAGTGACCTGCGCTCGCACACAGGCTTCTTGGTGGCAGCAGCAGCAGCCTTAGTGTCTCATGCCCGTCTCTGGGGTCCGCGCTTTTAGCCGCGGCTCACGCCTGTCTCTGGAGCTCCTTTAAGCGGCGCTCTTAATCCCCTCTCTTCGCGCACCAGGAAACAAAGAGGCAAGAAAAAGTCTCTTGTCTCTTCGGCAGCTCCAGAATTTTTCCCGGACTCCCTCCCGGCTATCTGTGGTGCACTAGCCCCTTCAGGCTGTGTTCACGCCGCCAGCCCCAGTCCTCTCCCTGCATCCGACCTACGAAGCCGAGCCTCAGCTCCCAGCCCCGCCCGTCCCAGCGGGTGAGCAGACAAGCCTCTCGGGCTGGTGAGTGCTGCCGGTCGGCACCGATCCTCCATGCGGGAATCTGTCCGCTTTGTCCTCCGTGGCTCTAAAGCCCGCCCCCCCTCCGCCACCCGCAGTCTCCGCCCGCGAAGGGGCTTCCTAGTTTGTGGAAACCTTTCCTCCTTCACAGCTCCCTCCCCCTGGTGCAGGTCCCGTCCCTATGCTTTTGTCTCTGTTTATTCTTTTTTCTTTTGCCCTACCCAGGTACGTGGGGAGTTTCTTGCCTTTTAGGAGGTCTGAGGTCTTCTGCCAGCATTCAGTAGGTGTTCTGTAGGAGTTGTTCCACATGTAGATGTATTTCTGATGTATTTGTGGGGAGGAAGGTGATCTCCACGTCTTACTCTCTGCCATCTTGAAGGTCCTCCCACTTAATCACTCTTATTCAGTATAACACTGGCAGTGTTAGACATGTGGTTGTAGGTAGGAGGCCTCAGTTCCTTGCCACATGGATCCCTCCTTAGGGCTGCTTGAGTGTCCTCATGACATGGCAGCTGGCTTACTCCAGAATGAGTGATCTGGCACAAGGTGGCCATCCCTGATTTCACATCAACATGGTCTCAGGCACAAAACTCCTTGTCTTTCCATTTTGTCATTAAGTTACTTGTTGAAACAACAGGCCCGCCGTCTGCAGGACTGTCACAGCTTTGGCCGCCGGGGCCCCTCCAGAGCCGGCAGCCTCAGTGAGGCCACCCTCCCCTCGGGCTCCGGGGCAGTTCAGTGACGGCGGAGGGAAGAGACCCCGAGCCAGGAGTTCCAGCTCTGTGGAAACACGGGCTCCATTCTGCCAGAATTCATTTTATAAGAGTGCCTTTTCTATATTGGTATACAAATATCCATTTGAGAATGGGTTGTGTTAGTTTAGTACAATGCTCTTTTCTGAATTAAAAGAACTTAGGTATTTATATTTATTGCCTTGACTTGTGAGTTTCCTATAAGATTATTTGAGCGACCTTAGCATTGGATTTTAAGATAAAAAGATATATATATATATATATATATAAATATATATATATATATATATAATGAGTAATGAGATAAGGGGATAATATTTGGCATAAGGCTGAGGAATCTTAAGGCAGATTTTCAATTATTGCTTTAGAATATTGTGAACAATTCATCAAGACATAACAGCATTTATGTATATATATATATATACACACACATGTACAATGTCTATGATATATATATACACACTCACACATAATGTCTACCATTGTATATAGTTCTTTTAGATTGTGAATATAATCTTCAATTCATTTCAATATAACCTATTAAGTTGTACCCTAGTTCTTAAAGAGTTGGTTCAATTTTCAAAAATTGTCTTGTTTATACTACAAATTCAGGCCCAGGGAAACTACTTTTTCAGAGTAAATTAGGAAACTAATTAGACAGCAGCAAGGATTGTAACATTGGAAGTTATAAAAACTAATCTTCAGCTTACTCTGTCTTCTTCCTGAAAATTCATGCAATGTTTAACATGCTAACTTCTACAATGCTCTGCACAGAATAGGTACTCTGGAGCACTGAGTGCCTGAAATCTTTTATTATTTTTTTTTAAAAATTAGGCAAAAATGCTTATCATAATGAAACTATATTTGAAAGAAGTTTCAAACATGGGAATAGACCAAAACAATCTGAGTGGCTCAGATCCTGAAATTTTAAAAGAAATTCCTTGTTATGGGCTGCAGTCTCTACCTAACTTACATTAGTAGTTACAAACAGAACATTACTAGTAATACCAATATCTAATACTATTTCTCCATTTCCTGATTTCTTACAGTTCAGAAAATGGAGTCAAGTTTGTCTATTTTCTGCATTCATGCCTTCAGCAAGGTTTATTTTGCATGTGTTTTTTGTTTTTTTTTTTAACATCTTTATTGGAGTATAATTGCTTTACAATGGTGTGTCAGTTTCTGCTTTATAACAAAGTGAATCAGCTATACATATACATTGTCCCAGGCACTGGCTGAGTACTGGAGGTACAATAGTTGTTATGGCATGCTCCTCTCCTTCTAGATGTGTCCAAGCTAACAAATGGAATGACACAGGAATTAATCATTTCACTACACCTGGAAGGCTGAAAGCTGACTTGGGGTCATAAATAAAAAGGCAGAATTTATTTGTATTCATTGTCTTGGATAATATTTTCAACATGAGTGTATCAAAGGAGGTCATTGAGAGAACTTGACCACCAGTTGACCTGTGAGCTGGACCCAGGCAATCAGAAGCTGCTCACCCCCTCCCTGGTCCATGGAATGTTCTGCCCACTATTCCCCTAGTAGGAGCAGTTTTCAAAGATGCAGGCTTGAGAGAACAATGTGTTGTTGAGATCATCTGGACAGTATACATAACTGAACCCAGTTAAGGCCTCTATATAACCTTTTCAGATTCTGGCAGCACGTGCCGAGATCTAGTTGCCTTGCGGCCGCCCAAGACAAACCTGTATGTAAGTTCCCTTCCTTATTAATTCTGTCACCTACTGATCTGGAGTGGCCTGCCTCTTTCTTTGGCCTCTCCTTGCCCTCGTGTACAGGGGCCAGGTTCAGATTTCACCTGGGAAGCTCCTGAGGTTTCAAACCAATAGTGTGTAGGGTGAGAAGAGAAATGGTTGAGGATAGCTCGTTGGAGAGTGTCTAGATTCAAGAGACAGTTAACAGGGGATCCATCAATGAGACTAAACAGAACTGATTGGAGAAGTAGACAGAACCCAAAAAGAAATGCCAGATTTACGAGGTAGTCATACCTCTTAGTTTGCCTGAGACAGTCCTAGTTTTCTCCTTTGGTTGATGTCACTTCTGGCTAGCACCCTCTTTCACTCACAAAAGTGTTCATCCTACTGATGCACTCCTAAAGAGCCCTAAGTCCTCTGTTACAGCTCTTATCACACATTGGTGAAGACCTATTATATTTATCTTTCTCCCCACATGAATAGTGAGTACTTAAGGAAAAAGGAAGTGTCTAATTCACCTGTATTTCTAGCACCCCACACACATTTGCAAGGTAGTAGATGCTCAACAAATATCTAATTAAGGAATTACCCAGAAAAGAATCATGTTATAATTAAGATAATTTGAACTCAAAGAGTAGAGATATGATTATATCTATAATACAGCATTAGCTGTAACAAGGAGACTCCAAATTTTAGTGCCTTTCCACAATGGAAAATTATTGGTGGCTCATGTAGCCCAAATTAAGCATTCAAGTGACTCTCCTCTGGACAGTGACTTAGAAACCATGATATCTCCCATCTTTTGTCTTCACCATCTTCAGTATCCAGTAAGGAGTTCCAGAGGGGGAGAGAAATGAGAGATTGTACTCACAGTTTTTATGGGACAGCTGTGAAAATGGCACATTTCCTTAGCCTGTAATCCTTTGCATATAAGGTAATGCCATGGATGTACCTATATCTACCTGCAAGGGAATCTGGAAATGTGGTCTAGCTGGTGCCCAGAAAGAAACATTTTCTGCTACAATGCCGATGTATATTCACATATATTTTAAAATAATTTCTCTATAGAAAATTTCATATATATGTATATATATGTAAAATATTTATACATATATATGAAACAAATATCAAAAACCCTGAGATTATCAACAGCACAGCAATTTATTTATCACCAGTTATATGTATGTCCCTGCACTAAAGGCCTTAAGTGACTTGCAATCTATTCTGGGAGGGGAAAAAAAGGAGAACAAAGAAATTAATTAACTATCCTTCATAGAGACTGAAGAAAACAGTAATGATAATGATTCCAGCAACAACAACAACATATTTAACACTCACGCATTCGTTGTAACTCTTAATCATTGAGGGGTTGCTTTCTTTAGGTATGTATTTCAGAGAGGCACTTGTCCTAACAGTGAAAAGAATTACTTTCAAGTTATTTTTCTGTCAACTATTCCAAGTAAGTTGATTAGTTACCAAAGACAATTTTGTTTTATTACAAATTAACAGGTTTGCATTAAACTCATTCAAATATTTTAGTGTCTTTTTTCTTTGGATATTGCATATGTTGAAGCTGAATGTGAGATATTTTTGAGTCCCATCAATAGCAAGTTCAATGTAGTTTCTTTTTTTTTTTTTTTTGCGGTATGTGGGCCTCTCACTGTTGTGGCCTCTCCCATTGCGGAGCACAGGCTCCAGACGCGCAGGCTCAGCGGCCATGGCTCACGGGCCCAGCCGCTCCATGGCATGTGGGATCTTCCCGGACAGGGGCACGAACCCGCGTCCCCTGCATCGGCAGGCGGACTCTCAACCACTGCGCCACCAGGGAAGCCCAGTTTCATTTTTTTATTATGACTTTTATTGTGCTTTTAAACTCAAAATAGTACAAATTTATAGGGAATATAGAAACTAGTAATAAACAACAATATGAAAATCACCACCAACAGCATCACCTAGAGAAAGGCATTTTAGAGAACTGGGATATATCTTTCTAAAATTTTTTCCATAAACATAATATGTTTTGGCGTTTGTTTTTGTTTTAGTGTTATTTTACAAAAATTAGATCACATTGTAATCTTTTTTTCCCACTCGGCATTATGTCATGAATATAATCACATATTCTTCTGCATTATTTTAACAGCCTCATAGTATTTCATAATATGATGTATCAAAATTTATTAAGCCAATCCCTCAGTACAATAATTAGATTCTTTATCATAAATAAGCTGCAGTGAACATCTTTTTGTTATTGAGTTGGACCATGTCTAAAATGTCAAAACCATTAGTTCCCAAATTTAAGCATGCATAAGAACCATAGTGGAGACTTACTCAGACTCCCAGGCCCTAATAATAGAGATTCTGATTAGGCAGATCTGGAATAGGGCCTGGGAGTCTGAATTTTAGCAAGTACCTTCTGCGATTCTCACGCAGGAAGTTTGAGCACCACTTTTTTGAGAAATAACAGCTTAGAGATGCTATAAATACTGTCTTTTCCCTCGACCCTTGTAAAAATGTCATTTTCCTACAATAACATGAAATACATTTTGTCCTGGTGATCATTTTTACATTTCTTTCCAAAATAAGGCCATTTAACCTATCACCTTCTACTGGGTAAAGTTCTGTTTCTTTTTGAAATATCATTGATACACATTGATCTGGAATTTTTTAAAAGCTACTTGTTATGCTGTTTTTGAATGAATGTTAGGATATAGACATCTATAGCTTTATCATTTTTATTATCAAGATAAAAATGCTACACTTTATTTTTAATAGAGGTTGTTCTCTCAGAAGAAGTTACTTCTTGAGGTGGTTTTATCTAAAAGAGAATGGCACAAACCTTAAGTCTTTTATCACATGACCTGGGTTATAGAAAGCATTCCTTCAGTTACAATGCTATCTTTATAAAAAGATATTAACTTTGGCCAGCTACATTCAGTGTTTAGCTCTGCTAGACTCATCTTTTTTCTTCTTTTCCACGTTTGTCCCAAGGAAGGATGTCTACACACTTAAGTCATTCATTAACTTCTCTTGAGAAATATGTGAGGCAAATCATGACCTGTTAGCAGTCCCAGAGTGTGGCTGTAGTTTGCAATTCTGTCCTTAAATGAACACACAGAACTTTGTAAGCACATAGAGGCTCACTTTCTCAAACTAAAAGCTAAGAATGGTACATGTGCACACGTTTTCCCTTTATTTTATATATTTGCCATCTCACTAAGCACTGATTTTACCACTGGCTATTATAAAATCTGAGCTGAAAGTAGCCTTAAGGTTCATTTTGTACAATCTCTTGATTGTATGTCTAAGGAAACTAAAGTGCAGAAAGGTTAAATGACTCAACACCACATAAGTAATCAGTGGCAGAGTCAGGCCTAGATCTCTGTCTCCTGACTTAATCAACAAGGATTCTCACTAATTTCCACTGTTTATGTAGGGCTCAATTCTGTTCATTTTTTTTTAATGTGAGGCATATTAAATTATGGTCAATTACTGTGTGTTCAATTCTTTTCTGGAAGTATGCACCTTGCCAGGGACCATACTTGTTAGAGGAAGTACAGAGAAGTTATTAGTTTCAGGTTTAACTAAAATAGATTTGGGTTTGGATTTTGACTTGTAGGGTGATCAGTCATCCTAGTTTGCTTGGGATTGGTGGGTTCTCCTGAACATGGGACTTGCAGTCCTAAAAGCAGAAAGGCCCAGGCAAACAGGAATGTTGGTTACCCTACTAACCACGTGGCTGTGTGACCAGGGCATGTGATGATAAAGGTCTCTGTTTCTTTATGTGTGAAATGGGAAAAGTAATAGAACCTAATCCAGAGTACTTCAGTGAAAATTAAATGAGGTGATATACGAAAAGCACAGCACTCACTAAGTAAACCCAGCACTTGATAAGGACTCAATAAATATTAGTCATTATTATTAAAACTATTTTCTAGTTTTATTGAGATATAATTGACATACAGCAGTGTATAAGTTTACTGTATACAGCATAATGCTTTGACTTAAAAATATTGTAAAATGATGACCACAGGTTTAGTTAACATTCATCATGTTGTGTAGATACAAAAAAAAAAAAAAAAGAAAAAAATACTTTTTTCCTTGTGATGAGAACTCTTAGGGTTTACTCTTTAGTAACTCTCATATATACCATCCAGCCTTGTCAACTGTAGTCATCACGCTATACATTACATCCCTAATATTTATTTATTTTATAACTGGAAGCTTGTACCTTTTGACCCCTTTCATTCAATTTCCCCTCCCCCACACCCACTCTGGTAACCACAAAGCTGATCTGATGAGTTTGGGTCTTTTTCTTTAGATTCCATGTATAAGTGTGCTCATACAGGGTTTATTTTTCTCTGTCTGACTTACTTCACTTAGCATAATGCCCTCAAGATCCATGCATGTTGTCTCAAGTGGCAGGATGTGCTGCTTTTTAAAGCCATTATTATTACTAATGTTGTTTTACAAAGCAAGTAGATTCCTCAAAGCACAGATTCTCAGAATCTAGATCTTCATATCTAGGACTTGAAATAAATAAACTTTGCGTTTAGCTTTGACGTCTTCTTTACCTTCTGGGTGCCTTCTTTTTTGTTTCTATTTATCCATGAAATTAGACAATAAAACCCAAGGCTGAATAGAAGCCACCATTGGATGTCCTTTCACATTTTTCAAGCTATAAATCAGAAAAAGACAAATTTTCTGTTTTTGGAAAAAAATATGGATGAATGAAGTATCGAAGGCAGTATAGTGCTATGAAAAGATAAAGGGAATTAGCCTGGATTATAATAATAATAGCTGCCATTTTGTTGAGTGCAAACTGTGGGCCATCTATTAGTGCTTCATACACTTTGTATCTCTGATCCAGACAGTGACCCTGAGAAGTAAATGTTATTATTATCCTCAGTGTTCAAGTGGAGAACCAATCTCAGTGAGCCTAAGTTACTTGCCCAAAGATGGTTGTATAGTAAGAAGTACAACAAAGGTTCTAAACTAGGTCTGGACTCTGCAAAGTCAATGCACTTTTAACTTATAACCAACAGGCTAATTTTGGAGAAAGTACTTTGCCTCTCCGGGCTAGTTTCTTCACTTGTACAACTCAGAAGGAAAGGAAATTGCCATGACTGCTTATCACATTGCAGGTAATGAGCTATGCACATTACATTCATGATCTCATTTAATTCTTGTGGGTAAATATTATTTCCATTTTTTTTGTGTGTGGGGGGGAAATGGGTGGGTCATCCTCCATCCTGACAGGGAGTCACCCTTACCAGTGGAAAGGTTTTTAGGAAAGGGCAACTCCTACTTAGTTTCCAGAGCCCTTCCTTTCCATGTCTCAGGAGATAACCGCTTCAAACAATATGCCAAAGAGACACAGTCGAGGGTGGCCAATTCTGCTCCCCTACACACTTGTCCATGGGAGAGACCCTGCCTGGCCACCCACCCAAAGAACAGAGTCACTCACCGAAGCCCTCCCTGAAACACCACCTTTGGCTCCTAAAGACCAAACAGGGTGTGGAGGATAGTGGTTTGGGACTTCAGAGGGGAGAAAGGCCACTCACACGGAGATAGAAAAGCAAAGGTTTGGCCAACAAATGTGTGCTGCAGAGATGATGGATCTATTTCCATTTTTATGGTAAAGAAACAGAAAACTTAGATTAAGCAACACTCTACAAACACAACTGGCAAAGTGGCAACGTAAGGATTCTAAAACTCAGTGTGTTATCTGATAACATTTGGTGGCTCTATCATTCTGAGTATGTGGAGATAATAAACGTTGCCAGACTAGACTTTCCAACCACTTGGAAATAATTATTACTTACGTAGCAGTATATTTTCAACTAGAATCAAAATATTAAATTTTCTATTCGCAAAACTCAGCTGTGATTTAAATATATTTCTACTTGGTACTCAGATGGTCATGTCTTTTTTCTCATTCCCCTCACAAAGTCTTATCATAAAACTTTGTAAAGAATATCTGAGTAACATGTGACATATGAAAATATGTTACAAATATGGTTCTAATTATGAAGAAAAAAATAGGACTCATTTTCTTCCTCTTTCTTCATGTATTTATGGGTATGTAATATGTCAAGATATATATATATATATATACATACATATATATACACACACATATATGTATGAAATTCCTGCAATTCATTTCATATTTGCTAGAAAAATGTTTTGATTTACCCTTGATTTCATAGAATTCATACACAAAATTCATAAATTCTAAGATTATTGGAGATGTCAGTTAATTGTTAACAACCAAGCCATATCTAAATATACTAGTGAACAACTTTACTATTTTTAAAATAACTCTAGATTTCAGTTATTAGTTGTAGTCTTTTCACCAAATATTGTTCTGTTAATATCATTGCTTTCTAGTTAACATTTTTCACATATAATTTTCCCTCAATTTCTTTCTCCAAAAGTGTAAAGCCATCATGTAATGATAAATCATGGGACTTTTGTTGATTACTGTACTTTCTTGAACTTTTGTCTTAGGCCTCTGAGGAAACACTGCATTCCACTAATGAAGAGGAAGACCCTTTGCGAGGAATGGAACCCTATCTTGTACGGAGACTTTCTTGCCGCAGTGTCCAGCTTCCCCCTCTCGCCTTCAGACAGTTGGAACAAGCTGACTTGAAAAGTGAATCGGAGAACACTCAAAGGCCAACCAGCCTCCCCCTGAAGATTCTACCCCTGATTGCTATCACTTCTGCAGACTCCAGTGGGTGAGTGACCTTGGCGACATTTTCCCATTTTATATTTTAGATGGTGATGGTTGTCTGTGATCTTTTGAGTTTTGTGGCTCATTGCTTGATTTGAGCAGAAGGAAAATGGGGTTTCTAGAGCCAAAAGAAAGAAGGGTGATTTTTTTCCTCAGGTAATGTTGCAATCTCTGCAGGAGGAGACGTTTTAGTCAAATTATTTTACAAGGAGGACTTGAAAAGGTATTGATGAATGATAATGAGTATCTGAGGAAGGGGACTTGGACTTGGAAATTGATATTGGTCATAGGTAATTTAATAGAAAATTTCTTAACAAATGAGAACTAATGGACAAATTACCATGTAGGCATACATATCTGGAAATGGTAGGCAATGTTTATTGATGCAAAGCAAATTTGGAATCAAGAATAGATTGTACTATAATTAGAATTAAAGGAAATATGCAGTTATAGTCATGAGCCTAGTAATTTGGCCTTTGACGTTTTCAGGTGTTGCTTACCAGAATACTGTTTCAGTTCCCATAACATGGCAGTTTTATTCTGCATTAGTATGTATAGAAGAATCAGATGCAATGAGGCCTCCAATTACAAATGTAATATTTCTAGTTCCTACTTTGCAGAGTATTTATGTTTTTATTCTTTTTCTGCTGTTTACAATGGAGTTTTTACTCTTTAATAGCAATTCACCAGATAAAATATTGTCAAAGAAAGTGAGGATAGTGGGCACATCCGTTATTTGTTTTTTTGGCCAGCTCAGCTGCATTTTAAGAAGAGAGGAGCATAGACAGTCTCTTGAGCATTTACTAGGATAACAAGAACAGAGCAATTTGTTATGCTGAAAATGTGATGCTCCCTCATTCTCTGCCAAGTTCAAGGCATATATGTCTAGAGAGGTACCTTTTGGATTTTCCTAAAAGTTGTTAGAAAAGTTGTGGTCAGAAAAAAATTCAGCAGTAACTGTCATCTAAGATATTGAATTTAGCTGTTTGAATTGTTACAGACCAGTTCAAAGCACCTATGTTATTAAAAGTTATGAGGAAACCACTACTAGGTAAATAAGAAGACAACAAATTCTTACTTTGAAGCGATGGAAAGAGGAATTACGTATGTGATGTGTTTGGGTTGTTTTTTTTTTTTTCCCCCTTGGGATAAACCATGTATATAAAGAAGACTGTACACCTGTTGATCAGACACTAAATCAGGTGAGAATTTTATATGGCAGTTTGATCTGAGCATGCTTTGAAAAACACTGTCTCAGAAATCCAATTTCCCCTCATCGGCGTCAACACGACTTCATCTGTGTAGAGAACAGGATTCACTGCCAGGTGTGTCAGAGGTCACCAAGTCCACCCCTATGTTCATTAATTTGCTAGAAGAGCCCAGAATTCAGTAAATACTTGTATTCATCACTGGGATTTATTACAGAAAAAGAATGCAAAGCAAAATCAACAAAAAGAAAGGCACATGGGGTAAAATCTGGAGGAAACCAGATACAAGCATCCAAGAGTTCCTTCTCCCAGTAGAGTCAGACAGGATGCACTTAATTCCTCCAGTAATGAGTTGTGACAACACATGTGAAGTGTGTTCACCAGGGAAGCCTTCTACCAGGGAAGCCTATTAAAGACTCAGTGTGTGTATGAGGTTTTAAGAGCCAAACTCACAGAAACAGAGTAGAGTGGAGGTTGCCAGGGGCTGGGGGTAGGGGAAATAGGGAATTGCTATTCAACGGGCATATAGTTTCAATTACAAAATGAATAAGCTCCCGAGATCTGCTGTACAGCATTGTGGCTATAGTTGAAAAGATTGTATTATGCACTTAAAATTTGGTCAGGAGAGTAGATCTCATGTTAAATGTTCTTACCACGATAAAAAAAATTAAAAATAAAAGATAGATTCAGTGCCCAGAATTTTTATTAGGGGGGTGGTCACTGGGGCACCCTCTTCGTAGCATGTGCCTAAATTCCAGATTCCCAGAAGGAGTGCAGTTGTTCAGCATAAACCACATTTTTTACACAACCAGTTTAGGCAGTTGGCCACTCTTCCCAGTTAGGGAATGGTGGGAACCCTCCTGAAATCCAAGGTCACAGATGCCAGCTAAGGGCTCACCTTTCCAACAGGCTTTTCTAATGAGAACAGTTGTAGGCCTAGTATAAATGCTTTTCTGCACAGCAGGTTTATCTAACAATCATTATCTTGCTTTTGCTACCTTTGAGGAAGAAGGGATTATAGTTATAATTAAAATTAAAATGAACTAATTTAAGCCTGTGTTGTATTCAATTAACTTTGGTAGCTCAAAAAATTTGGTGGCTAAACGTGATTTCTCTTTCAAAGCTGGTGTTATATCATGTGCCCTTAAAAGAAACTGATGCAGTATATTTAATATGCCTCTGTGTAGTTAGGCAATGCATATAATTAAAAATCTCAGGTAAAAGCTAAGCTTATTTAATTAAATTTGAATATATTGCTAAAAGCAAATAGCCTCCAAGTGCCAAAGAACTTAGAGGTTCAGAATTGTCTGTATGATAGTACTTCTGTTGGTTCAGAGTTTGTTTCCTTTTTAATCAAGGATCTAAGACTCAAGTATAAACAAAACAGTGCTTACCATTTACAAATTTATTCAATATCTTGGAGGAAAGAATTTGTCTTTTAGAGAGATGAAACAAGAGTGACTTGTCTGTATCGGAAGGCAGCCAGGAGAAACCATGGATGAGAGTGGCAGAAACAAAGACTAAGGATGTCCTAAAGGGATTCCTATTATCTTTTGAAGCAAAAATAACCTAGTGGCAGGGCAGGAATAGAGACACAGACATAGAGAACGGACTAGAGGACACAGCAGGGAAAGAGAGGCTGGGAAGAAGTTAGAGAGTAGCACCAACATATATACACTACCAACTGTAAAATAGATAGCTAGCAGGAAGCTGCTGCATAGAACAGGAAGATCAGCTCAGTGCTTTGTGATCACCTAGAGGGGTGGGATAGGGAGGGTGGGAGGGGGGCTTAAGAGGGAGGGGATATATAGCTGATTCACCTTGTTGTACAGCAGAAACTAACATAACATTGTAAAGCAATTATACTCCAATAAGGATGTAAAAAAAAAAAAGAAAGAAATAATGAATCAAGTGAGGAAATAATTGATCATTTGGTCCAAAAAATATATATTTGTCAACTGAGTATCTGAGAAATTTAAAAATCAAGAGTATAATTTTCTGGACTATCTAAGCTTTGGAAGGTCAGCAAATGGTAAAGTTAGGGATGACATTCTGTAGCTATTCCAGTTAACCAAGAATACAAGGTTCCTTCACAGCTATCAGAAAGGGCTAATGGGTAATTTAGACTATTTTAGCTAGGTTTTCTACAGCCCCATTTCCCATCATTAAAGGTTAGTAGGCCCCCAGGTCCCACTGTCAACTTACACTGAGACATTGGCAATTGTGAATCTCTGATGAGAAAGAAGACTTTTTATGCCCTTTGGATTTATTTATTTATTTTTGCTCTTTCTTCTGGGATATCAGCACATCAGACACTTGCTCTGTCGAGTATTACACAGTGGGTCTAGAGACTTGTGCTACCCCTTTAGAAAGCCGTGATGTGGTTTCTTAAGGGAATGTTGGTGGGCAAAAATGAATGTTATGTATGGCAACTATTAACTTCCTCATGAAGTTCCTGGGTCAAGAGCCTGAGTTCAAGAGGACTTTTTAAAATTAATACTTTAACAGTTCTACTTGGATTTGTTTTAACCAGGCAATATGAATGTGTTCAAATGTCCACTATTTAACAATTCTCTTTGAGTATGCCTAAGGTGTTAGCTTGTGTGTGCTGTGATTTAGCAACATTTTGAAACTTTCAGTGATCAAAAAACAGAATTGTAAGGCCCGGGATGCCCAGAACCTTGAATTCACCCACCAGTTAGTTTTCCACATAGGATAGGATAGGATGACGCAGGCTTCGTGGCTGTTTATTGACTCTTACTGAAGTAAGAGAGACATCTATTAATGTCTTGAAATGTTATGAACTTGGCAAGAACTTGGAATGTCATAGGTTTCTATATTTCTATCTTAAACAGTTTTCTATCCATTTACTTTCTTAAAAACTTTTTATATATGTATACTTTACATGCAGTAAAATACATAAATCTTAAGTATGCATCTGGATAAATTTTATATATTTGTATACTCATGTAATCACCATATAATTTCCTATCTTCCGTCACTAAAGATTAGTTTTCCCTCTTCTTGGACATCATATAAATGGGATCATATAGTAAATACTCTTTGTGTATGGCTTCTGTCACTCAAAATGGTTTTTCATATTTATAGTGTTGGTGTGTGTATCAATAGTTTGTTCTTTTTTATTGTGGTGTAGTATTCCATTGTATGAATATAACATAATTTATCTATGCACTTTCATTGGTGGCCATTTGGGGAATTTCTAGTTTGGAACTATTATGAATAAAGTTGCTAGGCACATTTTTATACAAGTCTTTTTGTGGGCATATGCAATTATTTCTCTTGGTTATATTCCTGGGGGTACAATTTCTGAGTTGTAGGTAAGCATGTATTTATTTTTACTACTGTCCAACAATTTTACAAAGTGATGTACTATTTTATCCTCCCACTAGCAATGTGTGGAAGTTCCAGTTGTTCTGCATCCTTACCAACACTCAGTATTCTCAGTCCTTTCATTTTAGCCATTCTAGTGAATGTGTAGCAGTATCTTACTGTGGTTTTAATTTACATTACCCTGATGAGTAGAAATATTGTTTACCTTCTAATATGCTTATTGGCTATCTGGATATCTTCTTTTGTGCTATGCCTATTTAAATATTTACCCAGTTTTTTTTAACTTATTGATTTCTGGGGGGTATTTCTGTATTCTAAACATGAGTCTTTTGTTTTTATTGTAAATGAATATTTTCTCTCACATCATGGCTTGAATTTTATTTTCTGTTTACTTTTAATATGGTGGTAATATTAAGAACCTCTGAAATGTGTGTGTGTGTAGGGAAAAGTGTCACTGTGAATGGTCAGGGAAACAAGGACAGTGAGATGGTGGTGGAATTAGGCTGGAGAAAAGAGAAACGAGGACGGGCAGATAACAGGGAAAAACAGTGAAAAGGAAAAGAGTGAGGTTTGCAGGGTGGAGAAGAAAATGGAAAGGGGGAAACGGAGGCAGCTTGATAGGGGCAAAGGAGGTAATAAGAATGACACTTAACCTGCAGGGCAATTGTACTGAGAGAAAAGAAAAGTTGATCCCTTGAATATTGAATGGTGGCAAATAGGACATCCAAGCATTAAGGGGGCAGACAGAAAAGTTGAGAATGAAAAGACAATATGTTCATGGTAGACAGTGGCAGAGTAGTAAGTGGTTTAGAGTGGGGACTCCAGATAAGGTGGTCTGAATTTGAGTCTTGCATGCATCACCACTTCCGAGCTATTGGACCTTGGGAAAGTTCCTTACCACTCCAAATTTCTAATTTCTAAAGGGCAAAAATAAAAATAATGAGAGTACCTACCTCATGGTTTTATTGTAAAGATAAAATACTTGGTACTCTTTTGGTATGTTATAGCTACTTACTGTATAACCACTACTGCTACTGCTACAATTATTTGCAAAAATATCGGAGCAAATCCTGTTTGTTTTTATCAGTTTCCTTGTTAGAATTGGCCTCAAAGATCCTCTATTAATAACTCTTGGGGTAAAGATGGGTGTTCTAGCAGATTTAGGAGGCAACCAGAAATTTGTTCCTGGTTCAGAAAGTTAAGATTGTTATGGACCTGTCACATTTATGTTAAGAAGTCTAGGTCTTGCTTTTGGCATCAGTCCACAGACATGCCCTGCTTTCAAAGGTTATTCAATTATGTTTGGAATGAGATCAGAGGTCCTCTTCATTCCTTACTTTCTCCTTGTTTCACTTCTATAATAACCCTTGCTGACTTCAACATAGTTACCTGGTCAGAATCCTCTGGAGGAATTAGGAGCTCCCCTTGGCCCCAACTCTGGCACTGGCTTACTTTCCCTGGGTGGTCCATGGAGCCCCCAGATACTCTGAGGAGGGTTTAGCTTGCCACACATGGAACGCTTCTTGCACACAAGTAGGAGATTGTGGCAGCAGAAGGAGGGTGACAGGAGATAGTGCTAAATCTCTCTACCTGTGTTTTGCTGCTGCATCAGCTATAATAAAATAAAAGCCAAGGAGTAAGTTGTCCCCTTGTGACAGGATGACACACCTCTGGATGGATGTATATTCAGGGATACATGTGGGTGGAGAATATTACAAACACTTTCTCATCACTAGTGCCCCATTACCTGTCTGGAGAAGTACACTGTGTGCATTTGTATTACTATGTCCTATAAAAAAAAGAAAATGAAGAGAAGTTAAAAGAAGAAATGGTCACTCTTGGGGAAAAAAATCAATTCCCCAACATAGGAGGAAGGATTACTTTAGTCAAATAAGGCTTCATATTATAAGGATCTTCCAGAAATATTTCCTTGAGTTATGTGCCATTCACAGAGGAGCTGGTCCCAGATGCCAGTTAGACTTTGGATTCCTTGATCAGCTGCCCATCATCTAATGTTCTTGAGTACACACAGTGCCTTAGTGTGAACATAAAAAAGCTAATTTTCAACATTTTGTTACTGAATCAAAATCCAAACAAAATAAAATGAAGAGAAACAGAAGCTTGGTTAAAACAGACATTTGATTTTTCAAATTTCATCCTTTTAACTTAAGAAAGCATTGACAGTGGGCATTTCAGATTTGAAGTATTGTGGATATAAGGATTTATGAAGCTAAAGAGTTATATTTCATGGTGAACCCGTGAGACTTGCACCTTCATATTGGATATGTGCTCAAGTTTCAAGATATTTATCTGATAAGTTCTTGCTGAAAGTGATGTGGAAGATCTATAACCCAGTAGGCAAAGATTTCTAAAATTGAAAATGGGCACACATGACTGTGATTATTAAATATCCCTTCAGAAATATGGTGTTCTTGAGCTGGATTTGGTTTTAAAAATAATCATTGCAAAGTAATAAGGAGGCAATGTTTGCAATAATCGTAAAGATACATGCTATATAAAAAATAATAAAACAACTGGATTCCTTTGTCTTTGATTTTTTTTAAATGCAATTTATTTGTATAGTGTTTGTCAAAACTTCTCGGAATATCCACAAAACATCACAAGACTCATTTCTATAGCATTTACTCTTATTTAATTGAATCAAGTTTTACTTTGCTTTGAAATTTTTGAGTTTCAAGATTAACACAGACTCTAAGAGTGATGGAACACTTTGCTATATAATATCTTGGTAAATGACATCTTGAATCTAATCTAAGCTAAGATAAACAACTAAATAGTGCTGACAGTTTTCCCTCACACATCACAGAAACTCTGAGTGTTTTATGGTACCTGTCACGCCCTAAATTTCCAGAAAGTAAAAATATTTCCTATGAATGAAAAAGATTTCCAATAAATGATAATTTGGTTAAAATAAATAATACGTTAATTATCAAACCCTCATTTCTTTTTCAGACTACTGTAGTGCCTTTTCATTCTCGTAGCACTCTCTGGCATCCTAATTAAGGTTACTCAAATGGACTGATACCATACCACAGTATTTTGATCTCTATTTGTATGTCAGTAAAGTAACATGTACTGGGGAGGGTTTACTTTTGTAATCAAAGATTTCTATCTCACCAGGCTCCCATGTTCATAAAAACACTAAACGGAGTGGTGACTTGTGCGTTTAGCACACCAGAGCACCTGGTCCCTGTTTTCAAACTTTTCTATTTCAACTTTACTTGTTTGATAGTATAGATTGGTTAGAGATCCCATATTTTCTAAAAATGAACCTGGTGAAGCATTTAATTTACCATGAAAAGTGATCGAAGAACACGATACTGTGGCAGGCAGAGTGCAGAGCTGAATAAAAAACACTTTAATCATTTCCACCTGAGAATCATCATTTTTCAGCTCCTCAGATAGCTGCCTTTCCACAAACACTACCCTGTTTGACTATCCTTATATAATCACTGAAGTGTTTGGGGAGAGTTTCCAGTTCTTTCAAAGTCATGTTCTTCTGTCTTGCAATATCATGTTTGTGGGGAAAGAAAGTAGGTGAAAGCACTCTGATTGAATGGCCTTTGTTTAATTGTTATGTGCTCCATAAATGTATGCATTAATTTACACTTAATATTGGACAAAGTGTATCAGTTCAAGAAGAATAAAACAAGAAAAATGCATTCAGTTGAAATTCAGGAAAAGATGAAGTTAGCAAACTCTTCCCGCCTACAAATGAGCACCACAAAATGGAAAAATGATTTCTTTAAAATAAAATTGTATACAGAAAAGGAACTATGAGAAAACTATATGACCTCTTGTGTTAAACACACTTTTTTGTTATTGTTGGTTTTGCTGAAAATCCTGGCTAGTTGGTTAGAATTCTTTCTAACAGCTTAGGATTTAGGTGTTATTTACTATACCAATTTATCTCACTCATTTAGAATCTTTTATCCACTTAAAAGGAATTAAGTGGAGCTAAGCATTGTTAGACCTATTCCAAATCTGTGGAATTCAATCAAAATAGTATGCCATTTAAGTTGTTTGATGTCATTTATTTAACATATCTGGATTGACTTTATTTGATGGATTAGCATCATTTACCCTAAAGTTTGTGGCTCTGAGCCTGGCAAAGGTGAGACCTTTGCCCGCATTTCCAAATGGGATTTACCTCAGGGTGTTTTATTCCAACGTGATTCCTAAAAAAAAATGTGACTAATGCTTAATGCCATAATAAATACACACACACACACACACCTTGTTGTATGGAAGCTATACATAGAAACTCAAAACTTTAGTATACATAAATAATAAACTTAAAATATATAATTTAAAATATACAAGTAAGATTTAGAATACACATTTTAGAATATAAAAATATACTTTACCATTGACTCTCTGGACATTTTCCATTTTTTAGTCATATATTTTAGGAGTGTTCTCCTTTCCTCCTCCACTAACTGTTCTGTGCCCCTGTTAACATGTGACTCTGGCCTTCTTATTTCTCCAATATTATTTAATTGAGATTAATTTTACTTCTTAAAGTTGTATGTTTCCACACATATTAGAAAATCAAGTTAAATTTTATAAATAAAAAAGAATAACTGCATGTTATATTGGTGAAAATGTTCACCTACTCCATCATGTATCAGTTATGTATTTATGTATTCATGTACACATGCATTCAACCATTAACAAGTGTCTATTTTTTCTACACACCATGCTATGAACTGGAGATGGGAGGCTCACCAAGACCAACACAGTCTCTTCTTTCATAGAGTTTAGAATTCAGCTCGGCACACAAATAAGAAAACAGACAACTACAATCCCATTTGTTAGGTATAATGCATATATATGACTGAGGACATGCAGAGCAATGCAGGATAATAGGGGAGCAAATTAGCCTAGGCTTATGAGGAACTGACACCTAAGCTGAGACCTAAAGGAGATGGTATCAGGCAGAGAGAACAGCAAAGTCCAATGACAGAAGAAAGCGGGATGTATGTGTTCAGATAACTAAAACTGTTTAGCGTGGCTAGACCAATAGGCCATGTTGTAGTATGGTTGATAATCATTATCATTAATTTTTCAGGTAACCGATATGTGAGGGTTTGGAATATTCTCCAGGAGTGCTGAGCACCCAAGGTATAGGCACTAAGAAAGCAAATAGTTCAGTTGATTCAGAATTGGAAAGTGGGGTTGCAAGGTAGGAAAAACTGGGAAAGGGATTTGAGAGTTTGGCAAGACAGTGAAAGAAGTGATGAATTGTGACACCTAAGCTGAGTATGGAACTGAGTGAACGTAAGAAGGTACAGATATAGAGAGGGTTGAGATCTCTGGCGGGCTCTATGATGTCAGAGAGGTGAGATTAGAATAACTGAACAAGCTGAAAAGTTAGGAGGTTATATTTGAAGGATAGGATGTTTGGGCCTTCTGATTTAAGTTAGGTCATTTAAGGTGGTTTTCAAGATGTTAGCGGGTTTCCAGGGAAGAGAGTGACTGCAGTGGGAAAGAAGTAGTTGAAGAACTGAGAGATTTGGGCATAAGATAACCCTCCACAACAACACTGAAGTCACACAGGAGAGCAGCAGGGATCAAGATGTCAAAGTGCTAAAAAGGTGGACAGCTTTCAATAAATGAGACATAGAGATCAGGGAGGCTGGCAGAAGCCAGTGATGAAGTAGAGTTGATTGGCATCGATGCCAAAAGAGAGGTTTTGCAAGAGGACAGAGGAGTAATGCCCTGTCCTCTTGCAGGGCATTAATTAATGCCCTGCATTAATTAATGTGAGTAATTAGGAGAGCACCAACCCCATCTCAGGAAGAGGGTCAGGGCACTGAGAACAAGAGCAGCCTCCCCTCCAGTTCACTGCAGGGCCGTGATGTCCTCAGCAAAGGGCCATGTTTGAAGGAAGGTAGGATGGTGGGTGACTCTTCAGAGGGGAGGTGAAGATGAAGGACAGTCTGTTTACCACAGGAAAAAAAGGGTTCCAGAAGACCTAACTAAGAAATTTGGAAGAACAGAGAGGGGCTTTGGACAGAAAAGAGAAATCATAGAGCAATAGAGGGATAAGGAACAGAGGAGGAATTATCTATCTCAGGTAGTTCTCTGAATTAGAGCTGAATTTCAAAACATTTTCAAGAATTGGTCCAGCTGTCCTCTGACAGATTCAGGGAGGCAGAAGTGTAGCCTAATAAGTAAGTCTTTTACAAAGCCTGCAGGGGTTATTCTAGTCCAGATAAGTAGGTCTACAATGGTAGCCTTTGGTTCCTAGTACTTCCATCATCTGTTGGAAACAGCAGCAACTTCTGGTGTTTGGGAAATTTTGCATCTCTCAAGCTACTCAGCTGTGTCCTAGATTTATTACAGTCTGTGGAATATGGGGAAGGATCTGATTTTTTTCATGTGTATTATCTTTTTAGTCAGAGTATTATTTTATTTTCAACTGTTGTTTTTGTTAAAAATATTTAACTCTATTTTGCCAGCTATAATAACAACTTAGGTGTTAATTAGCGTTTGAATTTTTCTTTTGAGAATTTCCTTCCTGAGAAATGATCATTGTCTGAAACAACTCTACTTCCTTAAATATTCTTAAATACTATTTCTGGGATTCAAATACTATTCCAGTTCATCATGCTGCCAGTTGTAGCAGCAAAATCTAGAATAAAAGTGAATTTTATGTGGACAAACTTCATTTGTAGAAAACTTTCTTCTGTAAATGAGACTACTAATGTGACTCTACTGAAAGAACACAAAGGCACATGCATATGTTTTTTTCTTAACTTGGGTGTAATGTATTACTTGCAGACTTTATCTTATAGAAAACAATGCTCATGTTAATTTTAATTCAAAACTATATGATAAGAGTTGCAGGGTTAAATCCTGGGACTAAAAACCTTGATATAATGCCTCTGCAAACACAATTTTTTAATTCTGGTCTCTTCTATGGGTCATTTTTGTTTGTTTTAATCCTCACTACCTGAAATAGTATCTGTGACTAGCAACTGTGGAGTATGTCATAAATGCTTTAGCAAAGGATATTAATTCTACTCCAAAGATACCCACACAGAGAGGGCTTCATTTGTCTTAAAAGAAATGTAAAGGTTGATTGATTCTCAGATTGTTGTTGGTTCTTTACAACAAATAAAGACTACATAGAATCTTTACCTTCTTATTTTGGTTTTTAATTTCTGGCATGTTCTGTTCAGTGTCCACTGGCAAAACTGAGGTTAGGGCTAATGATTTTAGGTTTAAGTGTTTCTATAAAACCGCCCTATAAGCGAAAGATATCCTTTGCAGTGGCAAAACAGTGAATGCATACTAATGAAAATTCACATTCATGGACCATTATCTAGTCATTAAGATGATTGTTATGATAACTATATGGTAACGTGGAAGACCTTGGGAACTTTTGGGAAGAAAAGAAAAATACATAAGTACATCTCCATGTTTAAATTACAGACTGCAAAATATACGCCTGCATGTGTCTAAGAACTGGAAAGCAATATGAAAATAATTAGATATTTTTGAATAACAGGATTGTGTTTTTTTCCCTCTTAATTTCTAGTAATGAAAATATGTGTTTGTCCCATTAGTAAATTACATTAAAATTGTATTTATGATTTATCTGCAATTGCATTCATCCAAGCATCTATAGAGCTTTAGTATATGATAGACACTGTTTCAAGTGCTGGGAGTATATTTTTGAAGAGATAAAAATAAAATTCATGGTATTTTGTTTTTCACATGTAAGTCAACAGGAATCTTTGGCAAATATGAGGGGAGGAATACTTGGACTTTTCGAGTTCTCCTGATCATTTTGTGTAACCAGGCTCTGCTGGCAGCAGAATCCCCAAAAAGATCACCA
Source organism: Mesoplodon bidens (assembly GCF_964165515.1). Classification (NCBI taxonomy): domain Eukaryota; kingdom Metazoa; phylum Chordata; class Mammalia; order Artiodactyla; family Ziphiidae; genus Mesoplodon; species Mesoplodon bidens. The sequence continues at coordinate 48,232,567 of NC_138160.1, read as the reverse complement.
GCAGAACATACTGATCAAGCCAGACTAAGTATTAGTCTCACTGAAATAAAGGAGAACACTGCCCTTAAACTTACAAATACTTTAGAAGGGAGAAGTACAGAAAGGATATTTATAGAGTTTTATAGCCTGGTCTTGTTAGGTGGAAAATGGTTGGAATTGAGAAGAATTTAAGGTCCTAGTGTAGCTTTGGATTAATGGGGTCTTAAAGTGAGGTGAGGGTCATAAAGAGGTTTGATGAGCAAACTGTTAGTTTTGAGAAGTAAATTTTTAGTTGGTTTACAGTCTTACAGTTTAAGAGCAAGCATTCCATGGAGCTAGTACCTAAGTTATTTTTGCTTGGTCCCAGGATTTGTTTGGCACTAAAGCAGGCACTTAAGCTTTGACCCATAATTGTTTAGCACTGGGACAGAAAGTATTTTGGTTTTAGTTCTTACCACCTTGTTTATGAGTGAGCCTAGGTCCTATGGTCTGAATATTTATGTACCCCTGAATTCATATGTTGAAATCCTAACCCCCAAGTGGGGGGATGGTATTAGGAATGGGGGCCTTTGGGAGGTGATTGGTCATGAGGGAGGAGAACTCATGAACAGGATTAGTTCCCTTATAAAGAGACCCCAGAGATCCTTCACTCCTAGCCACGGTGAGAAGGCCATCTATGAACCAGGAAGTGGGCATTAACCAGACACTAAATCTGCCAGCCCTTGACCTTGCTTGGACTTCGCAGAGTCGAGAACTGTGAGAAATGAATTTCTGTTGTGTATAAGCCACCCAGTTTAAGGTATTCTGTTACAGCAGCCTGAATGGACTAAGATACTAGGTTTGATACTCATTCAGCCAGACATGGCCAAAAGACAGGTGCTTTGTACCCTCTTTTTAAATTTATACTATTGTCACCTCATTGTTTGAGAATATAACCCTGGGGATAGTCAAGGGATGAGAGCTCAAGGAAGGTGAGAGCCTAGAGTGGAAAACTGGTTTGGTTGGTTGGCATCTTCTGTTTTGAAGGGGTCCCAGTGTGGTAGGAAAGAGAGCCCAGCCTTCCACCTGGGAAGCTAGAGGGGACAGATATCCCCTCTGCGCACCTCTCTGAAGCAATTAGAGCTCAGTATGGTAAATCTGATGCTCCCAGCCAGGACTTTGAATCTTGAGAGGATGGCTCAGACCTGCCATCACATGTGTCACCACTAAATGTTAGTGGCATGGGGAGGTTGTGGCTACTGACACTGTGACCAGGGCTGATGTGTGCCCAGCTGGTGAGCAGCAGCATCCTAGGCAGACTGATCATGTGGTGTCCTCCTGGCTACTCCTTGTTTCCAATGGATCCAGCTTGTCTGGTTCTTATATTCTCTTTTTTTTTTTTTTAAGAAGATGGGGTAGGAGTTTATTAATTAATTTATTTATTTTTGCTGTGTTGCGTCTTCGTTTCTGTGCGAGGGCTTTCTCTAGTTGTGGCAAGCGGGGGCCACTCTTCATCGCGGTGCGCGGGCCTCTCACTATTGCGGCCTCTCGTTGTGGAGCACAGGCTCTAGAGCGCAGGCTCAGTAGTTGTGGCACACGGGCTTAGTTGCTCCACAGCATGTGGGATCTTCCCAGACCAGGGCTCGAACCCATGTCCCCTACATTAGCAGGCAGATTCTCAACCGCTGCGCCACCAGGGAAGCCCTCTTGCATTCTTTTGATGAATTCTTTTGATGAATTCCTTTTCCTGCTTAAGTGCATCAGTGTTGATTTCTATTGTTTGCTACCCAGACCCCTGAGAGGTACACAGCCCTTAATAAATGTATTGTGAAGCTTCACTGCTCTTGAAACCAAAGTACAGGAGGTGCTGTGACTTTTCCGTTACTTTAATTGTAAAATCAGTAGTAAATGTTAGTGGGGAGGAACGAAAGAGGAAAACTGAGTTTTCATTTCAGTGCATTCCTTTTACATAAAAAGGGTAACCAAAAAGGATGTAGTAGAGAGAAGAGTGTCTTGAGAAGAGTCTCTTTGTCCCCGGCAAAGTTTGTGAAGCTCTCAATAAGAAGACAAGGACAGGGCTTCACTGGAATTACTCCCTTTTGACTGTTCAAGCCAGTAGGCTTAAAATGGACTCCTAATGAGAGTGGTTTGCACTGCAATTAATTAAGTGCATGAAATTACAAACTGCATGTCTTTTCTCTCTGGAGAATATTCTTCCGCTATAAGTACTAATTTATTTTAATTCCTGTCTCTCTCTGTGTGTCTCTGTATCTCTTTTTTTTTTTTTTTTTTTTTTTTTTTTGCTGTACGCGGGCCTCTCACTGCTGTGGCCTCTCCCGTTGCGGAGCACAGGCTCCGGACACACAGGCTCCGCGGCCATGGCTCGCGGGCCCAGCCGCTCCGCGGCATGTGGGATCTTCCGGGATAGGGGCACGAACCCGTGTCCCCTGCATCGGCAGGCGGACTCTCAACCACTGCGCCACCAGGGAAGCCCTGTATCTCTTTTTAAAAAGAAGTTCTCCCTGAAGGAAAATGAACTCTGATTGCTGTTAGTCCACTGAGAAAGGCTTCCCTTTGAACATGGGAACATACTTCTCGCTAATTCTTCCTTACATGTAGTGCTAAATTTATCAGACTTGTTCCCGATATATTTTTTGAAAATAATGGTGAGGAAATAAGATGAGAAACTGTTGATCAAACTTTTTTTATAGGTGTCCTTGTCTTTTAGAAGTCATTTATCTTTTTTGTAGGGTGTGTGTGCACACATGCACACGCTTGTGTGTGATCTCCTTCAGAAGTACTTCAGAGACAGATCATTTCCAAAACCTTATTATCTTCAGTCTGCAGGGTCAACTCCTGGCAGAGAGGACACAGGCATGTTACCTCAATAGTAGAAGGCACTCCTTTCCTTCCTGGTCCCTCTCTACCTTTATGTACTATCTTAATTATATTCACAGCTTTTAAACCTCAATTATAATTCTGTGCTTCAGGATTTGTATTGTTCTCCCACTTTCTCTCCTAGATTAATATTTATTTTCAGGATATCTGCTTTAGTCAAATGGAAAGGGTCTAATAAGGCCATTCTTCATGAGATGGGAGTCATTTTACTTAACTTAATGGCTTGTTTCAATGTTAAGGGTGGAATTGTGAGGAGAAATGTATGGGTACTTGAATTTTCTAAATTCTTCAGAGTATTAATTGCATATCCAGCACAATTTCTTACAGCTGAGAAAAATCTGGTTGCTTAACAAAAAATGCAGTTAGAATAGTTTTGAAACAGGTTTGGCATTAACATTCTCCCTTTGAGATCATCTGAACTTTCTCTGATATCTGCCTGAAGTTACTCCCCTGTTTCTAAAGAAGGCCCTGCTGAGATCTACAATTGTCTGGAATATTCAGACATGACCTGCAGATTATTATGCTAAAGTAACCCTTACCTGGAATGAAAGAGGCCAGAGGTGATAAGGGTTCCTGGGCATTTGAGATCCTGAGAAAACTCAGGGGCGACTCTCCATAAAGATCTCGCCCTCCACCCCAACCTGGAGCCTAATTTACCAATTAGGAAATTATATCTTCATTGCAAGATGGTCTCAGCCTTGTTGGCCTGAAAGAGTTAATGCACCTTTAACAAATACAAAAGATCTCTCCTAGTAATATCTTAAACGTGGGGAAAAGTCTTCATTAACAATGGTCACCTAAAGTCAGTTAGATTTCATTGTTAAAAATTAGCACCATTAGCTAAAACCCTTGCCCATTCAAAATAATGCGTTGTCACATAGCACCAAGATCTATTATTAAACTGCCACACATTATTGCTTTAACGATTTGAGAACTATTATTTTTAGAAAAATGACTTTGTACAATACCCTATTAGAGTCTATTTATTGATGAGAAAAACAAAATCGGATGACATTTACAAAAAAAAAAATAGTATCTGTTGAAACATCTGTACCACTTCTCTTATTTAAAGGACATTTTTATCCTGGAAAATGACTACTTCAATTAGCCTCCCATCACAACAACAAAATAAAGTTGTCTTTGGATGACTTCTAATTTGCATTTAAATTATCCCCATGGCAGCATTTTGTAAGCACAAGCAAACAAAAGATCACTTGTATGACATAGACCTATACACCTGAAAGAGAAATATATCATCTACAAAATTAAAAATATGGGTCTTAGTAAACACCTCTGAAAAGGAATTATAAGGATCTGCATTTTTTTCCTTCTAGAGTTTATTTTTCTAATAATGATCCAGAAAAAGAAAATTCTAATATACTTTCCTTGGAGGGGTCATGGGACAATGATGCCATTTGAGGCATATGGGGGTAAAAATCACGTGATGTCCTCAAGTAGAGAGACTTTCTTTTATTGTTCTTTATCTCTACTATTGGCTCTAATGGTCTTTCTAAAATAATTTTATGTCATAAACTAGTATTGACCTGGAGATTCAGTGGAGAGGTGAGGGTAATGAGTGAGATTCTCCCTTGAGAAGGATCAAAGAGTCTGGAGGCTGAGAATTCCAAGATCAAGGCACCAGCGTAGTTGTCTTCTGGTAAAGGCCCTCTTCCTGGTTCATAGCCAGTGCCTTCTCACTGTGTCCTCACATGGTAGAAGGGACTAGGGAGCTCTGTGGGTCTCTTTTATAAGAGCACTAATCCCATTCATGAGGGCTTCACCCTCATGACCTAAGCACCTCCCAAAGGCTCTACCTCCTAATACCATCCCTTTGGTGATTAGAATTTCAACATATGAATTTGGGGGAGACATAAACATTCAGACCATAGCAGGAATGATATAGTAGAGAGGGAAAAATTGATGATGCAGGAAGTTGCTGGGTCCATGTCTTTGAGTAGCTAAGAGGGTATGGATCTAGAATACAAGAGGATGGCTGGCCTTGGCATCAGAGCAAAGACACTTTATCCATAGTAGTATAAGAGAAAGACTATATGATGAATGCAGGTAAGTGGGTAGATGTGGTGGTTGAAAATTATGGAAGTTCTTTCCTAAGTGCTTTATTTTTTCTTAGCATGTGCAAAGGCCCTGAGGCAAAACAGAGCATGGGATAATTAAAGAATTAAAATAAGGGAAGTATAATTGAACTATAAAGTAAGCAGTCACATGGAGCAAGAGAGGCTGAAGAGGTAGGCAGCATCCAGAGGTAAGCCAGGCTAAGCAATGGGAAACCAGTGAAGAATGGGGTGAAATCAGACTTGCCTTCTTAAAAGATCACTATGGGTGCTGTTAGATTAGATTAGAAATTGGAACAAGAGTATCCATGGAGAGACTAGTGAGAAAGCTATTGCAGTAATTCAATGGGGAACAATGGCCCAGTCTAGAGTACAGGTAGCAAGTAAAAAAAATGATCAGCTTTTGAGAAATATTTGCAGGCAGAATAGATAGACTTATCTCTCCTCTATTTGGGTGTAGAAAAGATTGCCTACATAAAGAAAAGAACAAATAGAGAATAGAGCATTGGAGTGGACATAAATGCTCTGGAAGGAGGATTGAGACCCTGGTTTAGGACATTGAGTGAGGAAGCCGGGCATTGTTGAGGAGAGCCAGGCGTCACAACTGGCTAGTAGTCAAGACCTGGATCCACAAAGTTATATGGTGTGGAAGGAGGGTACATTCTCCATTAGGTTAGTCTGGCTGGGCCTAAATGCTAGTTACTTCTGATTTTTTTTAAAAAATCATGAAATTATATTGACTAATTTTACTTTTAAGAAAAAATGTTAAACTTTTCATTTTCATAGTGAGACCAAAGTAAAGCTCAAAATCTTAAGGGGAAAAGAGTCAGAACTTAACAGGCAGATTGTTGATTGACATGGTGTCAGGCTCTAGGCCCATCACAAAGACTTTTCTTTGCTCTTTTGAAGTTTTTCTCACAGAAGCACTTGCATTTTAATTTCTGCATCCCTCATAAGCAGGTGTAGAACACAGACTCTGTGATTAAACCTTCTCTGTACATCTTGCAGATGCAAGTGGCCTGCAATATGCCTCCATCCTGAACCTTGCTAGATATTTCTGCACATACGAAATTATAGCCCTGCAGACTCTGGTAAAGAGATTACTATTAGATGGAGTTATGAAATGATTATAGAAATAAAAGAAGAAGAATTGGTTTCAGGAACCTAGTCCTATTAGACCAGGAGAGTTGAAATCTTCAAGAGGTTTTTAAGCTAAAACCCCAATGCTTGGAATGAGTCACCCCCTCTGAATAGGACTGTGTTTCTCACCTGAGCAATAGGAAGAAGATATTATTTTTTAATAAAAGCCCACATTAAATTAGAGGAAATGTCCATCTAACTATGAAGTAGAACAATGGAAAGATTAGAATAAAAAGCCAAATAGGAAAATTTAAGGAATCTGATTTCACAGTAGAGGTTTCTAAACTTGGGTGAGACTTATCTTTCTGATTCTAAAGTTAAATTAAGATAAAGAATCTGCATGTTGGAAACCAGCCTGTTTTTATGTACCATTATTTTCCTGCTTTTGGTATGGCTTGACACCAGTGTTTTCTAGTGAAGGTTTCCTTCTCTAGGCTGCTAGGAGAGCAGAGTGGAGTATGTAATTGCTGTGGGTGTGAGTGAGTACATAAAGGTGTGAGTGGACAGGTGTGAGGGGAGAGTGGTTATTCAGTCTTATTTCAAGCCTTGAAAACAGTCTTGGTTAAAATCTTCAAGTCTGTGAAATGAAGCATTGGGGGACTTAGAATATTACTGAGATAAAGGAAACTAAATCTTGTTCCCACCTGTCTGAGATTTTTGGCCAAGATGGAGAATGAGAGTGTAATCTTTGGGTCTGGAGTGGAACATAGAAAGAGCTTCAATTGCCCATATGTTAGTAAAAAAAAGAATGTGGAGAGGAAATATTGTATGACCTTCTGAGCCAAGCCTCTCTCTGCTATTCTTCAATGCTTTTTCCCTCTTAAGAAAAGTGACTCTAATTCTGTCTCTTTCTTTAAGGCCTTGGCTTCTCTGGGTTCTAGAGGCCCTTATGTGCATGTTCCTGTCTCCTCCTTTCCAGTTTTTAGTCTCCTCTACAGAGCAGATGCAAGTTTGAGGGGAGAGGGCAGCAGAGGCCTGGCCCTGAAGCTACTTCAGTAATGGTGTCCTCCTTAAGAGCAAAAATAAGTATTTCTAGTATACTATAAATCAGGTCCAAAGTAGGTGCTGAAAATGAGAAAAGAAATCATGAGAAATTACAAACTTGAGTTAGCATATATCACAAAGTATTAAAAGTCATAATGTATTATTAACTGCCCAACATAATTCTGTAATACCTTTTCCTTATACTTTTGGCTGCATATTATTTGATTGTCTATTTTTTTAAATTTTATTGGAGTATAGTTGATTTACAATGTTGTGTTGATTTCAGGTGTACAGCAAAGTGATTCAGGTATACATATACATATAATTTTTCAGATTCTTTTCTCATACAGGTTATCACAGAATATTGTGCTATATAGTAGGTCCTTGTTGGTTCTCTATCTTACATACAGTAGTGTATGTAAGTTAAAATGACACTGATATTACAATGCTTTCTATGGAAAAGTTAGGAGATAATTCAGACTTTTCTTTAGGATAGTTGTTTCTTAAAATTATTAATTGTTTAGAAAAGTTAGGTAATAAATGTCATATAAATTGCTAAAGCTGTCGAATTTGGAGAAATCTTTAATATGTTTCTTTCATATTTGAGCTGTAAGATTTGTGGGCATTTTGGTGTATGTGTGGTGACTAATCTTATATACTTCTGGTTTAACTGGCTTAGCCGTTTGTCACTGAGGTCCTCACTATAGTGTCACAATTGGTGTAGATGAGTTTTAGATCAGCTTCATCAAGGTCAGCAATTTATGTCAAGTCTGAAAAAAATTTTTAAATTTTTCAGTGTGTTAGTTTGATTCACCCTTTTTCACTAATTCAATTGTTAAGCAATCCAAGAACCAGTTCATCATTTCTATTTGAAATTTTCTCTCTTCCTTTTAATAAATTATCACGTCTGAGATAATCTGAAAAAACTGTTACAATTTGCTGCTTGATAGCTGAACAATTTCTATTGACTTATTCATTCAGTCATTTCATTTTCCCATATTCCAATGATTGTATTCAAAATTTTCTCTTATTTCTCCCTTGGTTCTTTAATTAAAAATTTAAGGATTAAAAAAATGTATCTTTCACATATGCACAAATCAGGGGTCAGTCATTTCTCACCTGTCTTATTGAAACATTGAGAGCATCTTTCCAAATTCACTTCTTGAGATTGGAAGAATTTTTATTTTACTTCCACAATTTTACAAAAGCATAGAACTAACTAAACGCATTGCCAGGACCCGACTCCAGAGCCTTGGAAGGTGCTTATGCAAACAGAGATCCCTGCCTCTTAAGCTTCATCACCTTCACCATAAACTTACCTCTGCTTCGCCTCTTTTCCCCCACATGTCCCACAAACACACACAGGTACACACACATATTGTTTCTTGTGTATTTCACTCTGTGTGTGTACTATAAGGTTACTGAAACTTTTAAAACATCAGTCTAAAATGAGGTCTCTGCTATGGTTAAGGTACAGCCCAGGCCACAAGACTAAGGCACTGGACTGACGGGTTCTAGGAGCTGGATGGAATCTTTGTGAGAAAAGGCAAGGGGGCAAGTGCTTTCTCCAAGTATTCAGGGGCCCCAGAACTGTCCTGTGGACTGAAAGCTGTTGATTAATTTAACATAATGCTTGCTTGGGGCCACCCAGAACTCATTTACTCCTGTTGTATGTCTATGTCCTATTGATGTGGTGGCCTTCTGCTTTATTATTCAGGGTTTCCTGTCACCTAAGCCCTGGTCCACTCACCAAAATTTAGGGCTCTTGCCTTTGTATCATTGTCCAATTCAAACTTGACTCACTTGCCTTTCTATCTTTGTTTGTAGGGCCTAGAAGTGCAAGAGGTCTTAGAGGTGAGCTTTTATTTTTCTTTCCGGAAGAGTATCAGATAAATTTATCAGTGAGGAAGTGAAGCACAGCCTCCTCTGATTGCAACACAAGAGGACTTGGGGAACAGAATACAAAGAAATTCAATTACTCCTTTTAATAAGTAGCAGCAGTTCCACAAAGAGAACATGTAGACCTTATTTGGTGGTACATCTTCCCATGGAGAAGGGAGATCTGAATGAAGGGACCTTCAGGTAGGTGGGGAGGATGGTTGTAAAGGAAGGAGAGGTTCTGTATACTAGAGGACTTTCCACTGTGGGAGGATAAAAAGGATGGCTGCAGTAGGAAGAGGATCGGTATGAGAAATAGCCCAGCACCTGCCTACTACAGAGAGGAGGTCCTCTTAGCTGGCTCATGTTATGATTAAAATGAGTGAGACAACATATTAAGCAGGTCAACTCCCATACTGGGTAGAATTCTCAGGCTTGGCCGAAGAGGAGCTGAGTAATCCCTGCAGTGTACTGAAAGCTGGAAGACTGAGCAGAGTCAGGCCAATTTTTGTGATATCCCTAAGGGATTTCCTTCCTATTTTGAGCAGAATGGACTTGGATTGGGCAGCTTGTTCCTGCAAGTTGGCAGGCACCCACTGAACAGAATAACTGATTTGCTGCTCGGGCTGCATATGCCAGTTGAATTGCCAAGCAAACATTGCCTGGGAGAAATACCTGTTAAAATTGAAATGATAACTGGCTAGATGGATTGGACACTTAACTTTTTCGACTATTATTATACATAACTTTTTTTAACATTTTTATTGGAGTATAATTGCTTTACAATGTTGTGTTAGTTTCTGCTATATAACAAAGTGAATCAGCTATACATATACGTATATCCCCATATCCCCTCCCTCTTGCGTCTCCCTCCCTCCCTCCCTATCCCACCCCTCTAGGCGGTCACAAAGCACGGAGCTGATCTCCCTGTGCTATGCTGCTGCTTCCCACTAGCTATCTATTTTACGTTTGGTAGTGTATATATGTCCATGCCACTCTCTCACTTCATCCCAGCTTACCCTTCCCACTCCCTGTGTCCTCAAGTCCATTCTCTACATCTGCATATTTATTCCTGTCCTGATCCTAGGTTCTTCAGAGCCTTTTTTTTTTTTTTTTTTAGATTCCATGTATATGTGTTGGCACACGGTATTTGCTTCTCTCTTTCTGATTTACTTCACTCTGTGTGACAGACCCTAGGTCCATCTACCTCACTACAAATAACTCAATTTCATTTCTTTTTATGGCTGAGTAATATTCCATTGTGTATATGTGCCACATCTTCTTTATCCATTCATCTCTCGATGGACACTTAGGTTACTTCCATGTCCTGGCTATTGTAAATTGTGCTGCAATGAACATTGTGGTACATGACTCTTTTGAATTATGGTTTTCTCAGGGTATACGCCCAGTAGTGTGATTGATGGGTTGTATGGTAGTTCTATTTGTAGTTTTTTAAGGAACCTCCATAGTGGCTGTATCAATTTACATTCCCACCAACAGTGCAAGAGTGTTCCCTTTTCTCCACACCCTCTCCATCATTTATTGTTTATAGATTTTTTGATGATGACAGTTCTGACTGGTGTGAGGTGATACCTCACTGTAGTTTTTTTTTTTTTTTTGGTATGCAGGCCCCTTACCGTTATGGCCTCTCCCATTGTGGAGCACAGGCTCCGGATGCGCAGGCTCAGCAGCCATAGCTCACGGGCCTAGCCGCTCTGTGGCATGTGGGATCTTCCCGGACCAGGAAACGAACCTGTGTCCCCTGCATTGGCAGGCGGACTCCCAACCACAGCGCCACCAGGGAAGCCCTCTCATTGTAGTTTTGATTTGCAATTCTCTAATGATTAGTGATGTTGAGCATCCTTTCATGTGTGTGCTGGCAATCTGTCTATCTTCTTTGGAGAAATGTCAGTTTAGGTCTTCTGCCAATTTTTGGATTGCGCTGTTTGTTTTCATCATATTGAGCTGCATGAGCTGCTTGTATATTTTGGAGATTAATCCTTTGTCAGTTGCTTTCTTTGCAAATATTTTATCCCATACTGAGGGATGTCTTTTCGTCTTGCTTATGGTTTCCTTTGTGGTGCAAAAGTTTTAAGTGTCATTAGGTCCATTTGTTTATTTTTGTTTTTATTTCGATTTCTCTAGGAGGTGGTTCAAAAAGGATCTTGCTGTGATTTATGTCATAGACTGTTCTGCCTGTTTTCCTCTAAGAGATTTATAGTGTCTGGCCTTACATTTAGATCTTTAATCCATTTTGAGTTTATTTTTGTGTATGGTGTTAGGGAGTGTTCTAATTTCGTTCCTTTACATGTAGCTGTCCAGGTTTCCCAGCACCACTTATTGAAGAGGCTCTCTTTTCTCCACTGTATATTCTTGCCTCCTTTATCAAAGATAAGGTGACCATATGTGTGTGGGTTTATCTCTGGGCTTTCTATCTCGTTCTGTTGATCTATATTTCTGTTTTTGTGCCAGTACTATACTGTCTTGATTACAGTAGCTCTGTAGTATAGTCTGAAATCCGGGAGCTTGATTCCTCCAGCTCCATTTTTCTTTCTCAAGATTGCTTTGGCTATTCGGGGTCTTTTGTGTTTCCATACAAATTGTGAAATTTTTTGTTCTAGTTCTGTGAAAAAAGCCATTTGTAGTTTGATAGGGATTGCAATGAATCTGTAAATTGCTTTCGGTAGTATAGTCATTTTCACAGTGTTGATTTTTCCAATCCAAGAACATGGTATATCTCTCCATCTGTTTGTATCATCTTTAATTTCTTTCATCAGTGTCTTATAGTTTTCTGCATACAGTTCTTTTGTCTCCTTAGGTAGGTTTATTCCTAGGTATTTTATTCTTTTTGTTGCAATGGTAAATAGGAGTGTTTCCTTAATTTCTCTTTCTGATTTTTTGTTGTTAAAATATAGGAATGGGGCTTCCCTGGTGGCGCAGTGGTTGAGAGTCCGCCTGCCGATGCAAGGGACACGGGTTCGTGCCCCGGTTTGGGAAGATCCCACATGCCGCGGAGCGGCTGGGTCCGTGCGCCATGGCCGCTGAGCCTGCGCATCCGGAGCCTGTGCTTCGCAACGGGAGAGGCCACAGCAGTGAGAAGCCTGCGTACCACAAAACAAAAAACAAAACAAATAAAATATAGGAATGCAAGAGATTTCTGTGCATTAATTTTGTATCCTGCTACTTTACCAAATTCATTGATTAACTCTAGTGGTTTTCTGGTGGCATCTTTAGGATTTTCTATGTATAGTATCTTGTCATCTGCAAACAGTGACAGTTTTACTTCTTCTTTTCCAATTTGGATTCCTTTTATTTCTTTTTCTTCTCTGATTGCCATGGCTAGGACTTCCAAAACTATGTTGAATAATATTGGCGAGAGTGGGCACCCTTGTCCTGTTCCTGATCTTAGAGGAAATGCTTTCAGTTTTTCATCATTGCAAATGATGTTGGCTGTGAGTTTGTCCTCTAAGGCTTTTATTTTGTTGAGGTAGGTTCCCTCTATGCCCACTTTCTGGAGAGTTTTTATCATAAAGCAGTGTTGAATTTTGTCAGAAGGTTGTTCTGCATCTATTGAGATTATCATATTGCTTTTATCCTTTGCTTGTTAATATGGTGTATCACACTGATGATTTGCATATATTGAAGAATCCTTGCATTCCTGGGATAAACCCCACTTGATCATGGTGTATGATCCTCTTAATGTGCTGTTGGATTCTGTTTGCTAGTATTTTGTTGAGGATTTTTGCATCTATGTTCATCAGTGATACTGGCCTGTAGTTTTCTTTTTTGTTATGTCTTTGTCTGGTTTTGGTTATCAGGGTGACGGTGGTGTCGTAGAATGAGTTTGGGAATGTTCCACCCTCTGCTATATTTTGGAAGAGTTTGAGAAGGATTGGTGTTAGCTGTTTTCTAAATGTTTGATAGAATTCGCCTGTGAAGCCATCTGGTCCTGGCCTTTTGTTTGTTGGAAGATTTTTAGTCACAGTCTCAATTTCAGTGCTTGTGATTGGTCTGTTCATATTTTCTATTTCTTCCTCGTTTAGTCTCAGAAGGTTGTGCTTTTCTAAGAATTTGTCCATTTCTTCTGGGTTGTCCATTTTATTGGCATATAGTTGCTTGTAATAATCTCTCATGATCCTTTGTATTTCTGCAGTGTCAGTTGTTACTTCTGCTTTTTTATTTCTAGTTCTGTTGATTTGAGTCTTCTCCCTTTTTTTCTTGATGAGTCTGGCTAATGGTTTATCAATTTAGTTTATCTCTTCAAAGAACAAGCCTCTAGTTTTATTGATCTTTACTATCGTTTCCTTCATTTCTTTTTCATTTATTTCTGATCTGATCTTTATAATTTCTTTCCTTCTGCTAACTTTGGGGTTTTTTTAATTCTTCTTTCTCTAATTGCTTTAGGTGTAAGGTTAGATTGTTTATTTGAGATTTTTCTTGTTTCTTGAGGTAGGATTGTATTGCTATAAACTCCCCTTTTAAAAACTGCTTTTGCTGCATCCCAGAGGTTTTGGGTAATCGTGCTTTCATTAACATTTGTTTCTAGGTATTTTTTTATTTCCTCTTTGATTTCTTCAGTGATCTCTTGGTTAGTGAGTAGCATATTGTTTATCCTCCATGTTTTTATATTTTTTACAGTTTTTTTCCTGTATTTGATATCTAGTCTATAGTGTTGTGCTTGAAAAGATACTTGATACGATTTCAGTTTTCTCAAATTTATCAAGCCTTGATTTGTGACCCAAGATATGATCTATCCTGAAGAATGTTCCATGAGCACTTGAGAAGAATGTGTATTCTGTTGTTTTTGGATGGAATGTCCTATAAATATCAATTAAGTCCATCTTGTTTAATATGTCATTTAAAGCTTGTGTTTCCATATTTATTTTCATTTTGGTTGATCTGTCCATTGGTGAAAGTGGGGTGTTAAAGTCCCCTACTATGATTGTGTTGCTGTCGATTTCCCCTTTTTTGGCTGTTAGCATTTGCCTTGTGTATTGAGGTGTTTCTATGTTGGGTGCATAAATATTTACAATTGTTATATCTTCTTCTTGGATTGATCCCTTGATCATTATATAGTTGCCTTCTTAGTCTCTTGTAATAGCCTTTATTTTAAAGTCTATTTTGTCTGATATGAGAATTGCTACTCCAGCTTTCTTTTGATTTCCATTTGCATGGAATATCTTTTTCCATCCCCTCACTTTCAGTCTGTATGTGTCCCTAGGTCTGAAGTGGGTCTCTTGTAGACAGCATATACATTAGTCTTGTTTTTGTATCCATTGAGCCAGTCTATGGCTTTTGGTTGGAGCATTTAATCCATTTACATTTAAGGTAATTATTGATATGTTTATTCCTATTACCATTTTCTTAATTGCTTTGGATTTGTTATTGTAGGTTTTTTCCTTCTCTTGTGTTTCCTGCCTAGAAAGGTTCCTTTACCGTTTGTTGTAAAGCTGATCTGGTGGTGCTGAATTCTCTTAGCTTCTGCTTGTCTGTAAAGGTTATAATTTCTCTGTCAAATCTGAATGAGATCCTTGCTGGGTAGAGTAATCTTGGTTGTAGTTTCTTCCCTTTCATCACTTTAAATATGTCCTGCCAGTCCCTTCTGGCTTGCAGAGTTTCTGCTGAAAGATCAGCTATTAACCTTATGGGGATTCCCTTGTATTTTATTTGTTGCTTTTCCCTTGCTGCTTTTAATATTTTTTCTTTGTATTTTATTTTTGATGGTTTAATTAATATGTGTCTTGGCGTGTTTCTCCTTGGATTTATCCTGTATGGGACTCTCTGAGCTTCCTGGACATGATTGACAACTTCCTTTCCCATATTAGGGAAGTTTTCAACTATAATCTCTTCAAATATTTTCTCAGAACCTTCCTTTTTCTCTTCCTCTTGTGGTACCCCTATAATTCAAATGTTGGTGCATTTAATGTTGTCCCGGAGGTCTCCGAGGCTGTCCTCAATTCTTTACATTCTTTTTTCTTTATTCTGCTCTGCAGTAGTTATTTCCATTATTTTCTTTTCCAGGTCACTTATCTGTTCTTCTGCCTCAGTTATTCTGCTACTGATTCCTTCTAGAGAATTTTTAATTTCATTTATTTTGTTGTTCATCATTGTTTGTTTGCTCTTTAGTTCTTCTAGGTCCTTGTGAAAGGTTTCTTGTATTTTCTCCATTCTATTTCCAAGATTTTGGATCATCCTTACTGTCATTACTCTGAATTCTTTTTCAGGTATACTGCCTATTTCCTCTTCATTTGTTTGGTCTGGTGGGTTTTTACCTTGCTCCTTCATCTGCTGTGCATTTCTCTGTCTTCTCATTTTGCTTCACTTACTGTGTTTGGGGTCTCCTTTTCGCAGGCTGCAGGTCCATAGTTACCATTGTTTTTGGTGTCTGTCCCCAGTGGGTAAGTTTGGTTCAGTGGCTTGTGTAGGCTTCCTGTTTGAGGGGACTGATGCCTGCGTTCTGGTGGATGAGACTAGAATTTTTCTTTCTGGTGGGCAAGACCATGTCCGATGGTGTGCTTTGGGGTTTCTGTGAGCTTAGTATGATTTTAGGCAGCCTCTCTGCTAAAGCGTGGGGTTGTGTTCCTGTCTTGCTAGTTGTTTGGCATGGTGTGTCCAGCACTGGAGCTTGCTGGTCGTTGAGTGGAGTTGGGTCTTAGTGTTGAGACAGAGGTCTCTCGGAGAGCCCTGGCTGATTGATATTATATGGGGCCAGGAGGTCTCTAGTGGTCCAGTGTCCGGAACTCAGCTCTCCCACCTCAGAGGCTCAGGCCTGACACCCAGCCAGAGCACCAAGACCCTGTCAGCCACACCGCCAGGTACATGGGGACTTTCTTGCCATTTGAGAAGTCTGAGGTCTTCTGCCAGCATTCAGTAAGTGTTCTGTAGGAGCTGTTCCACATGTAGATTTATTTTTGATGTATTTGTGGGGAGGAGGGTGATCTCCATGTCTTACTCTTCTGCCATCTTGAAGGTCCTCTATACATAATGTTTTAATTTTGAAAAAATGCCATGTGCATGTGATAAAAATTCAAACAAGAAGATATATTAGAGTATCTTTTCCTTACCCCATATTCTCCATTTTCCAGTCCCTCCCCTGAGGCACAACTACCCTAGTGTTTATGCATATAGAAGCATGTATAACTAACTTTCATATATTAAATACTGCCGTGGATGATTTTAGAGTAGGCATATAATAGACAATTTGATTGTACTCATTGCAATCACTTTAATGTATTTTTTTATTCCAGTATGCTTGCTTTGTTTTAAACTTCAGCAATTGTAAACTTTATGCCAGTCTAGGGGATAAAAATCTGTAAATATTTATGTTGGAATCTTAGAAATCAGTTATTTTTTTAAACAATTTATATAAGGCATGTTCACTGAAGAAAATTTGGAAAATATAGAAAAGTGTAAAAAAGAAAATTTAAAATAATTTTACTGTACAGGGAACACTACTACTAATTTGTATTCCTTTGTATATTATATGTATTTACATAATTTTATTTATATGCAATAATATTTTAATATAAATTTATAATTTAAAAATTAAGATAATATTGTAACTTTTTTATATGTCACATTGTTTTTCACTTAGTATTTTTTAACTTTATTGAGGTATAATTAACAAATAAAATTGTAATATATTTAAAGTGTACAGTGTGATAGTTTGATATATGTATACACTATGAAATGAGTCTCACAGTCAAGTTAATTAATTTTCATTACCTCACTTAGTTACCTTTTTCTTTTATGAGAATGCTTAAGATCTACTTTCTTAGAAAATTGCAAGTATACAATACAATATTAACTATAGTTGCCTTACTGTACTGTAAATCCTCAGAACTTACTCATCTTGTGATTGAAAATTTGTACCCTTTTGCCAACCTCTCTCTATTTCCCCCAACCCCTGGTAAGAACCATTCTACTCTCTATTTTTATGACTTCAGCTTTTTTTTTTTAAAGGTTTCACATATAAATAATACCAAGTCGTATTTGTCTTTCCCTATCGGGTTCATTTGACTTAGCATAATGCCTTTCGGGTTCATCAAATGATAGGATTTCCTTTTTTTGAAGGCTGAATAATGTTCCACTGTATATATACCATATTTTCTTCATCCATTTGCCCATCAACAGACATTTAGGTTGTTTCCATAAGATGGCTATTGTAGATAATGCTGCTATGAACATGGAAGTACTCATATCTCTTTGGGATAATGATTTCATTTCTTTTGGATATACATCCACAGGTGGGATTGCTGGATCATATGGTAGTTTTAATTTTAATTTTTTGAGGAACCTCCATACTGTTGCCCACAGTGGCTGTACCAGTTTACATTTTCACCAGCATATAAGGCTTCCCTTATCTTCACATCCTCACCAACATTTAACTCTTGTCTTTTTGATAATAGACATGTTAATAGGTGTGAGGTGATATCTCACACTTATTTTTGCATTTGCATATTTTGCATTTTCCTGATTAGTGATGCTGGGCACCTTTTCATGTACCTGTTGGCCATTTGTATGTCTTCTTTGGAAAAATGTCTGTTTATGTTCTTCACCCATTTTTTAATTAGGTTATTTAGTTTTGTCCTATTGAGTTGTATGAGTTCCTTATATATATTGGGTATTAACCCCTTATCAGATATCTGGTTTGCAAATATTTTCTCCCATTCCCTAGATTGCCTTTTCATTTTGTTTATGGTTTCCTTTGCTGTGCAGAAGCTTTTTAGTTTTATGTAGTCCCAACATGTTTATCTTTACTTTTGTTTCCTTTCTTTTTGTTGTCAAATGCAAAAGACCATTGCCAAGACCAATGTCAAGGAGATTTTCCCTATGTTTCCTTTTAAGAGTTTTATGGTTTCAGTTCTTATGTTTAAGTCTTTAATCTCTTTTGAGTTGATTTTTGTTTATTGTGTAAGATAGGGGTCCAATTTAATTATTTTGCATGTGAATATACAATTTTTCCAGGCCATTTTTTGAAAAGACTATCTTCTCCCTGTTGTGTATTTTTGGCAACTTTGTCAAAAATTGATTGACCATATATGCATGGATTTATTTCTGGGCTCTCTGTTCTATTCCATTGATCTATATGTCTGTTTTTAATGCCAATACCATACTATTTTGATTACTATAGCTATATTACAAAGCTATAGCAATTCACTTAGTATTTTTATTTAACATTCTTAATGTGCTGTTTGGTATCATAAAAATTCTTCCAGATAATGATTAGTTTGCAGATTAATATTTTATTCTTTAATTTCATTGCATTTGTAACAGATTATTTTAAAATTTTCACCATTACAAATACTTATGCACACAAAGTGTTTTGAACATTTCTGATTTCCGACTTGGGAAAAATGTCCAAATTCAGAGAATATATTCTTCTAGGTTTAATACAACTGTGCATTATGAATCAGATACCTGTTACATAATTTCTGATAGAAGATTTAAACAAATATTTTTGTGCATCCCGTATATTCCAGGCATTGCCCTGTGTATCATTCACATGCATGAATTTACTTAATGCAGGTAATCACTAATCTTCACTATGGGAACCAAAAAGAAAAGGGCTTATAGCACATATATGTCATTCTTCTGAATCTGTCTGAAAAGTGATCTCTTACTAAGTACCATAGTAAAATCTTGAAAGATAAGGAGAGTATCTTCAGGTCAGTAACTTTCTGCAACTGGGTCTTTGGGAATAAGAATGAATTCTTATTCAATATGTTAGTGCCACAGTCTGCGCCAAAATATCTTTAGATCTGCCATCTCTATTAATAACATCCATTTTTGACTTTTTAGTCTTTCCTGCTTTTTCACCACTACCTTTGAGTCTGAATCGCCCACCTGAACACATTGCTTCATGCTGAATGCTCCTCAGAAAACTGCTGAAATATTAGTTCAGTAATCCTGAACCAGGATGTTGGCTTAATATGCTAAAATAATTTGGAGGATAGTTTCCTTTTTACAATGTCCAGTTCTTCTCAAAGATATGGCAGTAGTAATCCTTACTATATCATTTCTTGCTTTTACCCTCCCTCTTCAAATAAGGATATTAAAACTTTCCAAGGAATTGAGCATTTAGTGAGGTCCACGTTTAGCCTGACTGTTGAATAACTCTTCCTTTCCCTAAGGCTTGTCACGTTTCTTCCCTTATTCTGAAATATGTACAGTTTAAATTGTATAGGTAAGGCAGATGGGAAAGTATTGCTACCTTTTTATTATCATTTATACAGATGTGTTATAGACTATTACAAATGTCTACAATATTCCTTGTAATTTATAGTACTGTGAGCAGTATAAATAATTTCATAAGCACTGGCCCTGCTCAGTCTTTGTAATATCTTGTCAAAAGTAGATTGAGAACTGTGAAATTATGTTAGTAAATGCAAATTTCTAAGCTTACTGAAAAATATATTCTGCAACATTAAGGGTTGCTTTTATGATCGAATACTGTTCAGTTCTATTTCCAGTTTTATCAAGTGAATGTTAATTAGGACTTTAGTTGGCTCCAGCAAAGTTATTAGTTTATTTCTTGTGAAAAATATGAATTAAACTTAAGGCGATAGTCTAAATGCTTCAATTTTATGGTTTCAAAATTTTACAGAATATGAATATTTAACAAATAAATATTTTTGATGCATTTCATTAGCAAAATACAATTTACAGTTGGAGTTTTTCTCCTCTGCATAACTAAAACATGATTCCAAATCTCATGTTTGTGATATAAACATTAAACCATTTCTTGAAGACTTGGAAATATTTCTATATAAATGGCTAGAACAAATATCGCCTTATAAAGGTATGAGACCAGGGACTTCCCTGGTGGAACAGTGGTTAAGAATCTGCCTTCCAGTGCAGGGGACATGGGTTCAAGCCCTGGTCTGGGAAGATCCCACATGCCGCGGAGCAACTAAGCCCATGCACCACAACTACTGACCCTGCGCTCTAGAGCCCTCGAGCCACAACTACTGAGCCCACGTGCCACAACTACTGAAGCCCCAGTGCCTAGAGCCCATGCTCGGCAACAAGAGAAGCCACTGCAATGAGAAGCCCACACACTGCAATGAAGAGTAGCCCCCGCTTGCCGCAACTAGAGAAAGCCCGCATGCAGCAAGGAAGACCCAACACAGCCAAAAATAAATAATAAATAAATACATTAAAGAAATAAAAATAAATGTATGAGACCAGAACTTATTTGGTGAATATTTTAAAAGCAGTTTAGCAAAGAAGATGGTAAAACATTAATATGCCCCCCTTTCTCCAAGATGAAGATACAAGGAATGATAGATGGCCATGAGTTCCTTTCTAAGGGGATGTGTTAGTTATCTACTTCTCCATACCAAAATACCTCAAAATTTAGTGATTTAAAACAATAATAATATTTTATGATATCTCATGGTTTCTGTAAGTTAGGAAATTGAACAAGGTAGAGTGGAGATGGCTCATCTCTGCTCTACCACATCTAAGGCCTCAGCTAAAACTCTAAAGGTTGGCAATTGTAATCATTTGAAAGGCCATTCACCCACATGTCTGTTGGTTGATGCAGGTTGTAGACAAGAGGCTTCAGTTCTTCTCCACGTGTTCTCCCTCTCAGGGCTAGTCTGAGCTTCTTCACAGCGTAGCAGCTGGGATCCTGGAATAAGCATCCCCAGAGAGAAAGAGCCTGTTAGAAGCAGAGTCCTTTTTATGATCCAAACTTGGAAACTACAGAGTGTCACTTAAATCATACTTTATTGGTTGGATCAGCCACAAGTTTTGTCTAGGATTTAAAGACAGAGAGCATAGATCCTGCCTTTCTGGAGGGGGAATATGAGTCGCAACATAAGAGAACATAAGATCTATAAATTTATCTTTATATAATACAATCTGCTATGGGTGTGTGCGGGTAGGTTAGCTAATGCAGCTTAGGGTTTTATTGAGTGGGACATAAAAGTTTAGGGCCACAAGTGATGGGGCAGGGTTGGGGACAGAGTAAGGATTTTATGGGCTGTGGATTTAAAGGGGCAGAGAGAGAGGAAAGGTGAGAATCTGACATTCAGAGATGGACTTTGAGGGAAGAACAGAGATATTTAAAGAGGGTATTCCTAATACACTTAGCCACTACTCTAAACTGCGATGTGTTTGGTAGAAAGCATTTCAATCTTTTTGCATTTGACATATTTTATTGATATTGGAAGTAAAAAGATAGTGTAAATTTATCGAAATACATGGAAAAATACATTATTTACTTCTTATATCCCAAAGGGTTATTCTTTAGTTATTCTCTTCTTCTGTCTACTAACAATAGCTATTACTAAAGCTGAGGCTACACAAAAATATAAAGAGCACAATATTATCTTTATCTTTTTCATATAGGTTTGTGGTAAGAATTGAGTAAATTAATACTTACAAAGAACTTAAGAGTCATGCCTGGCATATAGTATGAACTCAATAAACGTTGCTGTTGATGATTTGAGAATGATTCTTTTGAAATTTCTCTTCTGCCTTACCACTCAACTGACATCATTGCTTAAGTGTTTTGGGCCAGACATGATGTTACTTTATTCAGACCCATGATGGGTTAACTGTTGTTTCTTAAAAAATAACTGGTACAATTTTTTTCTTACCTATTTAATTTTAAATTACTCAGAAATGAAGCAAAAGAAAAAAAGAAGAAATAAAAAATATATCAATAATAAAACAAAACTAATTTCTTGGTAAGTCAAAAGGTAATGACAAAATAAACTTTAACTAAATACAGAACTTGATAGAGGAGGGATTTACCCACCAAAGGTCTAGGCTCAAACAGTCAAGAGAGAAGGCAGCCCAGGTTGTACTAATTGATATCCCAAGCTTTGCTTCTTCATTCCAATAGCAAACCCTTAATCATGGTTAGATACTTATCTATTCATTCATTCATTCAACAAAAATTGAGAAACTGTGTTCCAGAGACACAAGGATAAATAAGATATCTGCATCCAGTCTAGGAAAATCTAGCATCTATTTCATAACAATCATAAATACGGACCGAATTATAAAATAATTCAAATCATTTATAAAATATGTTTTCTTTGTATGAGTTTATATAAACACCTATAATTATAATAGCTGGAAGTTCCCTCTTATATTTTTATCTGCCCTCCCCTGAAAAAAGATGGAGTTAACTAACTAGCTATGGGGCTGAAGATATTGGACCACACACCTTGGTGCATAGTCTGTTGGTAGCCTTAGATCAGAGATATGTGGCCTTTATCCAAAGATACTGTGAGATATACAGAGCAAAAACCAGAAAAGTATGACCTTTAAAATGAGTCATGAAGAAAGAACCCAAAATCTCAAGATTTCTTAATGCAAATAACATTTAGGGTAGATACGGTTAGAACAATGTAGTACTCTGTTTATACTATTTTGAAAATCTTACTCAAAGAAGCTTTAATTCTAATATTTGAAGTGGCCCCCATATATGTAAATTTAAAACATATTTAAATGTTTATTAATCACATATAAATTAAACTATAATGTTTGTGCTATCATCATAAAGTAGGTTTAAATTTAAATATATCTGTGTTGCCCTTTAAAGTAATATAAAGCAATCAATACACCAGCGGCCAATGTCTTATATATGAGGAATAATTGTAAGGTAGCATGAACATTTCTCTAACTCAGGTCTATACAAAAACAGGTTTGTTGGATTACTGAGTGGGCAATTTATGTCATCTCAAATATAAATCAGAGCAGGTGACTTTCTATGGGAAAGCTGTTGCTTAGTGTTAAAAGTAACATATGTGTGCTTGACATAATCATGATGTATAGAATTGAACCAGAGAGTCAGGCCCATGTGGTCATGGCGGTATCAGGAATGGACTTTCTACTGGCACATGACTAAAAATAAAACTATCTTATTAATCTCATAGTTCTCCTTCCTTCTTCAGTAGTTCAGCCTGTAAGAACAGCCAGCCATTACAATCTCTGCACAAAATTAGAATTGCACTGGCACGTGACATGAACAGAATCTCACTGTGTCTTATAGCTTGTCCAGATAGTTGGTAATTCATGATAAAATTCTTTTATCATGAATGAGAGCATATATCATGTAAAACAACCAGAAAAACCTATCAGACATTCTTATTTCTCTCTCCATTCTTACTTCTCTCTCCCTATCTCCCTCTCTCTCTTTCTCACTCTTTTTTATTCTCTCTCCCTCTCCCTTTCTCTCTCTCTCTCTCTCTCTCTCTCTCTCTCTCACACACACACACACACACACACACACACACACACACATAGCATTCTAATGAATACTGAGAATATGAGTTTGAATCCCCTGCCGCATACTAGCAGTATAATCCTGGATGTTTTACTTAATCTTGTTTTGCTTTGGTTTCCTTATCAGTAAAAATGGGGACCAATAATTGAATATTACCTACTGCCTCGGGTGGTTTTGAGGATGAAGTGAGGAAATATGTGTAAGATGCCTGGAACCCCTAGTGAGCATTCAATAAAAGTTGCCTTTAACTAGGTGGGAAGATTGAGGCCCAGGGAAATCATAACATGATCAAGGTCACTAAGGTTCAAGGCTAATCAGGATTAGGATCTATATAATGATTCTGAGCTCAGTGTTCTTTCTTTTACGCTAAGTTGTCTCATGAACTGGCAGCTAATGATATACTTTTATTTTTTTAACTTTTTGTATTTGTATGTCTTTTCTCCCCAACTAAATTATTAGTGTCCTAAAAGCCAAATGCATGGGTTAATGACTTCTTTATCAACCACAGCCTCTAGTGGAGAGTTCTTGCTATTGGGAGCTCAGTGTTCATTTGTTAATTATGAGCTTTTGACACAATCTTGAACCTAAAACTATTTTATTCATCCCATAGTTCTCATTCCTTCTTTAGTAGTTCAACCTGTAAGAACAGCCAGCCATAACAATCTCTGAACAAAATTAGAATTGCACAGTGCACAACCACTGACTACTTCCTCTGTAACTCCCTAGATAAGAGCATGCAATTTCCTACTAGATTTCTGCAGTATGAAGAAAATAATATAATTCATCGCTGCTTTTGCTTCTGCATATATAGAATTTGTATACAGCATTACTCAATCACAAAAGAATTCCATTATAATTTAGCTTATTGTTATGTAAATTCAGGCATAACCCAGGCCACAGTATCATCCCAAGAATATAATGAGTACCAATAAGGAAAAGCTGGCAGAATATCTCAAGAGTGGTGATTATTTTTAGCTTTGGATAACAACTTTTATATAAAGGAGCTCCACTCACAATGCATTTATGGCACTATGAAGTACACTCACTAGTAAGGTAATATTTAGGGTATATTTTATACATCTCTATTAGAATGTACTAGTGTACTAACCATTGCAAATTACCACCGTGATTGCCTTTGGAGTTACTCTTAAGGGTCAACCATATCCTTGAAAATCAGTTTCCTAAACAAACTTCCTCTTAAATATGCCTTTGAAAGGTTTAAGCTCCTCTCAGTAATGGCATTTCACATCTCAAGAACTTAGAAGCATTCAGCAGCAAGTATTTGTATCCTACAAGTTTCAGTCTTCTCTTGATCCTCAGGATGTAGTTAATATCCATGTGAGGGAGAAGCTAGTAACGGACTTGCAGGACCAGATGGGCCAGTTTGTCCTTCTGTAGACCTAAGCCCTTGAGCCCATTAACTGGCCCTCAAGAACCTCCCCAGCCTTCTGGTCCTGAGCTGCGTAATTCATCCAGGAATTCGTCTCCTGTTTAAGTGTGAATTGGGAAGGTAAAGGTTACCCTTCCCAGGTTAACCCAGGTTAAGAGAGAAGGGAAGGACTTGCTGAGCCTTGCCTTCCAAGGAACATCAGGACGATATTCAAAGGACAGCAAAGTGCTCTCTGTAGGAAAGTGCTGGCAAGTTATATTCTCTTGTGAATAGGAACCCTTCAGACGACTTGAAAATAGCCAAATGCAGCAATATGATGACCAATTTCAAAGTTTGCTGACATATGACACTCCTCTAGGAATTCTTGGTTTCCAGCTGATCTCATTAGCTACAAATAGAATCTTCTAAGCTTTATCAGGATTCTGTCATTTTGTTTGAGAATCCAAACTTTTCTGTTTGAAAACTAGGGCAAAACTCATTTCTGTATCAACAGGGATGTGAGAGAAAGAGCATACAAGGAAAGTTATTGTATTATAAGTGTGTAGAACATAATAGTTTGAAGAGGAGAGACTTCCGATGAGCCCGAATAAATACCAGGATATAACACACAGCCGAAAAGAGCTTCAATTTACACAATGTAGCAATGGACCCATTAGGATAGAAATCATAACTCATTAATTTAAATAAGAGCCCCTGATATGCGTGTAGTATTTCACCAATTAGAGAGTGCTTTCCATGAGTCATTTTTCACATTAGATGACTCAGGGCAAGTGAGGGCCTGGGTTTGATAACCTATTGGGCAAAATCAGCCCATCACTGTTGTATCCTGGTAAATGCTAATGAGTCTACAACTGGATGAAAATGGCTTCCATGTTTGAATAATTTTCTTTAAATAAAGTTAGGGAAGATGGGTGTCCTTCTTCAGTGCCTACCATGTTAGAGATTCAAGATAGTTCAGAAAGTCTTTTGGTCCAACACTCTGACTTGTGAAAGATTAATCTTGATAGACCATTAGTCTTTTTCATTAGTCTTTTTCTTTGTTCACCAAGGCATAGTGGTATCAAACTCCTTTAGTTACATGGAGGCAAGAAGCTAATTCCCATCTTTGCTGTAATAATTGCTAAACATGAGAAGTTGTGGGGATGAGCTCTAATTCCAACTACTTTATTAGATTCTACCATGGTCCCTGGTAGGTTGCTCTCCCATCACTGTGCCAATATTATTATCTGTGACTTGAGGCTAGCAGAAGGGCCAGCTTATCTGAGTCTCAGCAGTGGGAAGACAGGGACAACAGAGATAGATAATTTGAGCAGAATGAGCAATATTAGCTAGAATGCTGCTCCCATGCCCACTTTGGGACCATCTACAGTGGGGAAGGCAGCTCAGACATGGGTCAGTTTGTTCAGGAGACCACACATTAAAATCTGCTGAGTTGTTCCTCATCTTTTTCACTTGAAAAAAAAAATAAAAGAGATGACTCTTTTGTGAGGCCATTAACTCCCTAACATCACTTTGTCACCTCTCCTCCTCATCACTTTATTGGCATCAGGCTTTGGAATATGGTTCCCACATGGAAGATGCTTCTCTTTTATGTTTTATCCAGGTCTCTAGCCTAGCCTATGGTGTGCAAATGTTAGAAAGGAGAATGAAAGCCATAACCGTGTAAAGAGATACTAAGAGTGGGAAGAAAAACAGGAAAGTGATCCTTCCATGCTCAATTTTAGCTGAATATATGTCATCCATATCTTTGTCTCAGTCACTGTTCAGAAGTGAAATATCCTAAGATTAAAGGATCCCAGATCTTCATTTAATCCTGCCTCTTAAGCTTGGTCTATGTGGAAAACAGCACAGACTCTAATTCAAGCTCTGTAATAAAAGGCCCGGCTGTGATCCAAAGTGTTTTCAATATTTTTCTGATAGACTTTTAGTGATTTTTCACAAAAAGCACTTGATTTAAATGTTATTATTTCATCTTTTAATGTTTTAGTCAACAGTAAATGATATTGTCTTCTGATACACTCCTTTCAAAGTGCTAGGAGAGCTTATGGCAAACTGCCATTTCAACCATTTATTCTGCTCCAGTAATGTGGTATTGAATACATAGAAACTGGGAAAAACTAAACTGCTTCTATACACTTTCAAAGGAAGCCACAGAAAAACCTGGCAAAGTAATAATGATGAAATTATGTTGCTTTTCAATAGATTGATGTATTTGATAACATTCCAGAAAACTTTGCACTTTAACATTTTAATAGATCAGAATGCATATCTTAAAAGATAACCTTAAGGTCCAGGGTGGTTAGTCATACTTCATGTCATCTATATTTTGTGGGATTTGGAGTCAAACACATCCAGTTCATATTCTACAAACACTTCAGAGAAAAGAAGGTTAAGGTGGTAGGAAGGAAAAAGATAGGGAGGAGAGGAATAAGAAGGGATGGAGGGAGAGGAAGAGAGAAGACAGTAGGAAGGAGAGAGGTAGATGGGAGGGAGGAAGAAGAAATACCTGAAGTCCATGTAGGGTCATCTGACACGTGGTGCTGGAGAGTATCTTCATCTCCAGTGAGTAAGGAGGGAATTGCAAGGGGATCAAATAAGAAGTACTCCTGGATAAAATCCCAATGCAAGACTTTCTTGAGACTAAACAATATTCAAAACTGGAAAAAGTAGGAGAGAGAGTTTTTGAAATCTATCCAAAGAGATTTAAAAATAGCTCAGGTAAGGACCTGTTAAAACAAGAAAGGGGACTCATGGCTCTTTCTCATCTTCCATACTTTACTCCCTTGCATTAAGTTAACACTTCTCTGGTCTCCCTCGAGATCAGCCAGATTCATTGGGAGGAAGGTGCATGTTCCCTGACTCTTTTAGGGTAAGTCTGGGGACTGCTCCATGGATACTGTTTTCAAGATTTCTTCTACAGGTATGACAGCATATTAGTGTGTTATTTGGCCCCAAGTGGCCTTCCCTCTTGCATTTCTTTATTTGTTTTTCATTCTCTTACTTCCCTCAGCTGCCATCATTGTCCCTGTGGTACAGCGTAAGTGCTCCTAGCAACTGTAACTGCACATTCGTTGTTACTGTATGATTAAGGTATCTGGCTATTATAAAATGCTAATACTTAGTATTTTGCAACCTCATTCCTTTGGAGTGGAGGACGATGAGGACACCTGAGAAAGGGTCAGAGTTCAGAACCAAATCCAGCGGAGTTCGGCTTTCATTTGGAGTCGTCCATTTTTCGGTGCTGCACACTTGAGCCAGCTGTACCCCTCAGATAGGAGAACAGGGCTCACCAAGTGATGACTGGGACTGCAGAGCATTTTGAGGACAGGAAGGGTTGGACTCCTTAGATGGGTCCCAAAGAGGAAATGATGCTTGCCAGATGGCTGTGGAAGTGGCTACACATGGGACTAAGAGGATTGGAGCCTGAACCGTAGATGAAGGTTCTTCCCTAAATGATATACTCAGCCTTAATAATAAGTTAATAACAGGGTCCAGTCAAGAAAATGGGTTGGGGTAAAAGTAGAGCTTTCAGAAGGCAGGTAGGAGAAACATGCAATATTAGTTTAGTTGAAGTTTCCATTGTTGATACAATTATTGTTGTCACCACAGCAAAAATATTAAGAGCTCCTTTAGCTACCTGGTCTAGAGTCAAATAGGCAAAGTGAGAATTGGGGCTCCACTATTCGCTGACTTCCTCACCTGGGACAAAGCACTTATCTTCTCAGAATCTCAGTATCCTCCCGTGTATGAAAGGCTAATAATAATCCTTACCCACAGGAAATTACACATTTGTCTCCTCTCAACTAGATATTTTCCATGAGAATCGAAACATATTCAAGATCTTCTGTGTTTAAAACAAGCAAAGAAAAACAAATAAAACAAAACACTTGTTTTCGCTCAAATTTTTCCTCTTTGTTAGGGATTCTCTCAACCTTTGGGGCTGGATAACCCATTATTGCCAGGCTGCTCTGTGCGTAGTAGGATGTTTCACAGCAACTTAGGATGAGCACCCATGAAAGCACTCCCCCAAGTTGTGACAATCAAAGATGTCTGCAGACATCGCCAAATGTCCCATGGGGGGCACAGCCTCCCCAGATTGAGAACCACGGCTCAATGTCTGCCCCACTCCTCTTCTGCCCTGCAAAACCACACTTTCCCACAGTTTTGCCTGTCTCACTATCTTTATTCCCTTCCTTTCCTGTCACTCCTGACTCTATTCTACTCTGTCTCTTATCTCCATTTCACTAATAAAATGGTCCTTATTCAGATGAACAATAAACTTAGTACCTCCAAATATAATGAATCTTCCAATCCTTCTCTTATTTGATGTCTCAGCAGAATTCACTGCTTTTAGCATCCCTGCCTTGAAATGTTCTGTCCTTCTGGGTTTCCTAACACCACCCTCTCTTGGCCTAATCTGTGAGGTCTGGGACACCTGGCATAGCTGGAGCCTCTCTGTGGACTCACCATCCCCTAGGACACTAGCTCAGGCTCATTCAAATAGTGGTAAAAGGGTTCCCAGCATCAGGAGAGGGCAAGCTTCACAGAGCAAGCACTTAGGAAGCTTCTGCTTATATCACATTTGCTAGCAACCTCTTCTTGGCCAATGCCCAGAATCAGTGGGGAGGGGCAACTCAAGGTGGAGCCATAGGGAAAGGACTACCTTCTGGCGGACAGCTGGGTGGGCTCTGGTGACTAGTTTCATTCCCTGGGGAAACTGGTGAAACTTAAAAAAAAATTGTTTAAAGCCCTGGAAATGGTCCTAAGGACAAACTGCAAATGAAGAAACATCTATCCAAGAACAGCTACAAAAATTCAGTAACAAAGGTGCAAGGCTGTGCTATTTGGACCAAGACTGCTCCCTCTCACACCCTTCCCAGTTCAGTGAAGTGGAGACTCCACCCCAGACTGGTACAGCCAAGAATGTGGGACTCCCTTTCCTCAACACCTCCCAGCCAGAGGGCTTTCTTCCCAGGAGGAGCAGGCCTTCTATATTTCTCATCCTGCTGCAGTGCCTGTTGCTAAGGTTAAGCCCTGGATGAGTGCAGTCAAGAGAGGGAGGGGCTCCCTCTTCCATTTTGTCCCAATTGTGGAATGGAAACACCACCTTGTGCACAGCATGTGAGGATGCTGAGGTCCTCATCCCCCTCCCCTGGGCTCCTGAGATGGTGATTCTACACCAGGAGAGATGAGCCTAGAGGACATCAGGCTGCTGTCCCCAGGTCCCCACTAAGCTCAGCTTCCAGAGTGGGAGCATCCCTCAGTCACACTGAGAGAAGCTTGTCACGCTCCCCACCCCCGTCTCCAGAACCCTGGTTTAGAGATTTTGCCTAGGAGGAGAAGCAGTCCGTAAAATAACTAGTTCTTAATCTCTTCCCAAAGGAACTGACTTAATTTGCAACAAAGCATGGAGAAATTCAAGCTTAAGAGCACTCTCAAGAGCAATGGAGGCCGCAGTGAAGTTGGGAGAGTCAAGATACAGGCTAAATCGCAGGCTCATTTTTAGGAGAGAATTGGGAATTGGACAACTGGGAGGAGCCCTGCTGGGGTCATAACAAATACTGAACACTAACCTCAGAAACTATTCCTTCAAAGGGGCCATGCTTTGGTTGTAATTATTTGTAGAACAATTTATGCTCCAGGCCCTCTCTCTACCACCACCACCAGTACTTTAGCCTAATCTGTCATCTCTTACCTGGACTACAACAGAATCCTCCTCACTGGTGCCCAAATAAAGAACACCCTGCTACCTGATGTGCAATCCAATATCTACAGCATAGCCAGAAAAATCCTTTGCAATTAAAAATTAATCATGTTGTGTTCTCCCCCTTCTACAGAGACTGGAAAGAGACTTGGCCCTTCAGTGATGTTTGACTTAGTACTGACAATCTCGAAGTCTCATTTCTTGCCATGTCTGTCACTCCCTTCAGCGCCATGATAAAGCTTCAGCCCCTCCTCTGTTTCTACCCACCCCCAAGCCCACACTCTTCCGGAACACCTCTTTTACATTTTGTGCCAGACAGGTGATGCTGGAGGGAATTCTCCTCTATAAAATGCCTGCTCCCTCTCTGCTCTCTCTCTCTCTGGTCTGGACCTCCTCCCAGAGAGCTGTCCTCTCCCCCTTCACTTGGTAGAACTCCCCACCTGTGTGAGGAATACACTTTTCTTTGATCCTGTCAAAGGAATAGTATCACAAGTTTTGACATCAGAATTTAACCTTGAGAGGGAGCTTCCCATGTCACAGTGAGGAGCAGTGATCCCCGCTCCTTACCATCTTTAAATTCTTTCATGGCTTTCGTTTCATTTACTTTTATGATAAAGTCTAAAATCCTTGGCTTGGCCTACAAGGTATGGTCAGTCCCCATCTTGCTGATTTCTTTGCTTCTTTCACATTGGTCATGCTCCCCACTGCCCAGTTGTCCCCCTCAGGACATGTATACCTGTTACACTCTCTGCCTGAAATGCTCTTCCCCCTCCTCACTCCTTCTGGTCTTTACCTGGTTTGCCCTTAATTAGTTTGCATAACTCAGCTCAAAAATCACTTTTTCCATATATATGTGTTAGCATACAGTATTTGTTTTTCTCTTTCTGACTTACTTCTCTCAGTATGACAGACTCGAGGTCCAACCACCTCACTACAAATAACTCAATTTCGTTTCTTTTTATGGCTGAGTAATATTCCATATATATGGGATCTAAAAAAAAAAAAAGGTTCTGAAGAACCTAGGGGCATGACAGGAATAAAGATGCAGACGTAGAGAATGGACTTGAGGACACGGGAAGGGGGAAGGGTAAGCTGGGACAAAATGAGAGAGTGGCATGGACATGTATACACTACCAAATGTAAAATAGATGGCTAGTGGGAAGCAGCTGCATAGCACAGGGAGATCAGCTCAGTGCTTTGTGACCACCTAGAGGGGTGGGATAGGGAGGGTGGGAGGGAGATGCAAGAGGGAGGAGATATGGGGATATATGTATACGTATAGCTGATTCACTTTGTTATACAGCAGCAACTAACTTAACAATGTAAAGCAATTATACCACAATAAAGATGTTAAGAAAAAAAAAAAATCACTTTCTCAGAAAGGCTTTCCTCCCAACTGCGGTCCTCCCAACTAGGTCAGATGTACTTTTTCTTCATAGCACTGATTTTACCTTAAACTTTGTGTTTATTTATGTAATTATTTGATGAACATTTATCTCCTTCATTAGATCATGACCACCATGAGGTCAGTGATATTATGTTTTTCTCGCCATTGTACTCTTGGTGCCTAGGCCATTGTCTGGCCCACAGTAGATGCTCTGATAAATATTTGTTGAGTATGGAATAAATGAAGACTCTTCGCAGCATAATATATGTATAATCTCAAAGCAGAAATACTACATTAGTTAGAATAAGCTAGGTTGTGCTGTAATAACACCCCTACCCACAAAGTCACATACATTCCAAATTTCAGAGGCTTAAAACAATGAAGGTTGATTTCTCACTCATGCTGCATTCCCCTTGTGCTTTAGCAGGGTACTCTGTTCCATTTTATCTTTATTCTGGGACTCAGGTTGATGGAAGCTACCACTTGAAACATTGTCTACTTCAGTGACAATTGGAAGAGAGACAGGAATGTTTCCATACTGGTAATTAAATACCCCAGCAAGGCAGTGACATACTTCATCTCCATATGCAATCAGTTAACCAGAACTAGTCCCGTGGCCCTGCCCATCTATAAGGGGACAGGGAAATGTAATCCTCTCATGTATTGAGAAGAAAGAACCAGATATGTGTGACCATTAGAAGTCTTCCCACTGGTGTATTAGTATAGAGCTGTGTGTGATTAAAGGTCAAATTGAATTTGAAGGATGAGAGAAAAACTCAAGAGGACATGATAATTGAACTGGGCTGAAGAATGAGATTTGGAGAGTCTGGGTGAGGAAGCATTGCCAGTAGAGGAAACACCATGAACATAATCAAAATGTATATATGAGTATGTATCTAGGTCATGATAAAGAGTGATCAAGCTTGCTGAAGCAGAGAGTGTGTTTTGGGGGACCATGGGAAATGAGACTGGAGTGACAGTTTTGACCATTGGCATACCCATGCTCCTCTCTTAACATTTTTGTTCATAACATAAAAATATCCTCAGAGCAAGGAATTCAGTATATAGCATTGGACATATCTGTCACCTCGACTTGATTGTAATTTCTTCATTTCTAAAATTCCAGATTGTCATCTACTCTCCCAGGCTCTTTCTGGTTGACCCAGCAGTCCAGAAAGAGCTTCACCTGACTTAATCCCTCTTTTCAGCTCACTCAATTCATGAGCAGGTAAACACCAGTGCCACTGTTATGAGTGGAGTGTCTTTAATCTCACCTTTAATTGGCACTTCTAGGGGCTTAACTGAGTGGAGAGACCCTTAAACAATGGTACAAAGTGAAGGATAGTGTCGAATAATAGGTTTTATGAAAACCTGGATGCAATTGAAGGACATCATTCAATAAATCTGCCCCTAGAAGCCAGTAATACTCAGTCAATACAATCTGACCTATTTTCTCCCACCTTACATTTGTTAGTTGTCCTGGCACTGGAAAAGAAAAAGAAAAGGCACACTGTCCCAGTTACACTAATAGGAGACAAATATTTGGGGAAAATTACATTTGAATAAAAGTATTTGTTAAGCAGAACATTTTCAACCATTAATGGAGAGAGCTATGTTTTGCTTAATATACCCTCTGTTTGTTGACCCTCAGAGGGAGCATAGTCTAGTAGCTAAGTGTGGTCTCCAGAGCCAGCCTGCCATGAGTTGAATTGAAACTCCACCATTCATCACTGGGTGAATGTTATTTAATCATGACATTGTTATTAAAAATCATGAACGTTACTTAATCATGGTTATATGGTGGTTCCGTATGGCTAGGGACTGAGTTCTGTCCCCTTAATAATTCATATGTTGAAGTCCTAACCTGAATGTGACTGTATTTGGAGATAGGGCTTTTAGGAGATAATTAAGGTTAAATGAGATCATAAGGGTAAGGTCCTAATCTGATAGGATTAGTGGTATTCATTATAAGAAGAGGAGAGAGAGGCCTCTTTTTCCTGATGTGAACACACCCAGGAAAGGCCTTGTGAGCACACAACAGAAGACAGCAGTCTATAAGCCAGGAAGAGTATTCTCACCTGAACCCAACCATGCTGGCACCCTGATCTCAGATTTCCAGACTCCAATACTGGGAGAAAATACATTTTTGCTGTCTAAATCACCTAGTCTACTGTATTTTCTTATGGCAGTCTGAGATGACTAATATACTCTCCTATAAAATAAGATTAACAATTATGCCTATTTGATAGCACATTTGTGGAGGATTGAATGTGTTAATATATGCTGAGCTCTTAAAATGATGCTTGGTGTACAGTAAGTACTTAATAGACATTAGCTAATCTTGTTGACATTTCCCTCTCTAATCCCTCATTTGGTAGTGTCATACTTAAGAATTCTACTTCTTTAGTCAGATCTGGGTTGGACTCTGACCTCTGCCTCTTATAAGCTGTATGACCTTGTTCAAGCTACTAACTTCTCTAAGTCTCAGTTTTATATGTGTACATGGGGATAATAGTAGTGCTGCCTGCCTTTTAGGGTTGTAGTAAGATTTAAAGGAGATATGCATGTAATTGCATCTGGCATTGAGTGGTAGATTTGAGAATGAAAATCCTGTCTCACAGCCTGGTTATTATCTCCTAATGTGAAGTAAGGAATCCATATATATATTGTGGAAGACAGGGGTCATGTATATCCTTATGCTGAGGTGTAGACAAAGGAGTATTATGCACCACACTGCTTCTTAGAATTTAATGAGTGAGTCGCCTGAGGAGCATGTTAAAATGCAGGTTTTGACTCAGGAAGTCTAGGATAGAACCTGGAATTCTGAGGCTGCTTGTCCCTAGGCTACTCTGAGTAGCAAAGATGTAGATGCTTTTAGCAGTAGTGACTTTGAAGATTTTTTGCTGTTTTTTGTTTTGTTTGGGTGTCCATTTTTGTATTCATTCAAATGTACTCTGGATGCAAGAATGTTTTTTAATACAAATGGGAAAACAAAAGTCCACATGACAAAGACTCGAATTGAGGACATCTTAAATTTAAATGCTTCAGTTTCTTTCTCCATACGTTATGTGTACCTAAATCATTCACAATGGCTTTATTATCTACACTTTTTCCATCAAATGGGGAAGTAGTGGTCCTTGGAACTTATTCTAGTCTTTATCTTCCATAACCCACTTCATCACCCACCTCACCCTTCCTAAAAAACTCACCTTGTTTTCTGACCTCTACTGTCTCGAGTTTTCAGTTCTCACTGCCTAAGTAAGTCTGGCATGAATTCTGTCCTCTGTCATCTCCGCACCTCTCTTGCTCTCTTCTTGGGAAGTCCCATCCATCCACTGCCACAGATTCAATTGTTACTTCAGGCCTTTGGAATCACTCCCTGATCAACATCTTTCGTCTTGAAGGTTTTCCTAAGTTTTAGTCTTACACACTCAATGGATTTGATATTTATGACCTGCCAACCCTTTAAACTCAACACGGTGAAAACCAGTCTTCATTCTTCTTACTTCTAGACCCCAGGTCAACAACAATCAGGTTATTTTACTCCCTTTATCAAAACTTTCAGTGGCCCTCTATTTACTGTGGAATAAATCTCTAACTACTTAGTCTGACATTGAAAACCCTCCTCTCTCTAACTTCAACTTTTTTTCTACCCATATCTTCTATTGCTCATCGATATGTGGCTGACTGAAGTTAGTCAACATCCTCCTGTTTCCAGAACATGCATTGACATTCTAGCCTTTATGCCATTTTTGTGCTGAGTTGAACACCCTTACACTAATCTTTGCTTATCCAAACACTACGTGTCTCTCAAAGCCTACGTGAGATGCTACATCCTTTGTGGTATATTCTCGATTCCCCTCCCCGATAGGAATTCCTGCTCATCTTCTGTGCTGCTGTAACACATGTTCCATGCTGTTCAGATGGCACTTCCCACTATGCTCTGTATTATAGATCTAATCAAATGTCTGCCATCTGAAATCCCAATTCCTCCAGCTTTCTGGCATCACTACTTTCTTTAGCAGCTAAAGAATATGGCTCGAGCCCCATGCCTTGGAATGACACACTATGACTTCCTTCCTTCCCTTTTAGGCTCACATTCCTCTGCTACGTTTAGGGGAGGGGAGAGTTGTCACCTATCTGTTCCAAGCCAGTTCACTCTATAACTCAATTCTCTTCACTTACCCAGGTCCTAGAGGTACTTCTAGCTCTTCCTACAGACTCTGCTTTCTTCCTGGTGGCCACCGTCTAGAATGTCAGAACTCCACGTCTCCTCTGTTATTACCCCAAGCACCACCAACAGCAGGGTAAAACTTTTACTGAAAGCTTTGGGGTAATACAAGCTAATTATAGCACAAAGGAGTCAACTGGAATGTGAATGATGGAATAGAGCTCCTAGACTTCTATTAGATACTCCCTGAGCAAGTCGAACTACAAACATGGGGCTCCCCGTCTCCAGACTTTTCCTCTCCCATCTCCTCTCCCAGGGTCATAACTCTCCCATTATGCCAGAGTTCACCTCCTTTTACTTCTTCATTCAGAATGTTTCATCATTTCTGTTATTTAAAATTTGCCTGTTTAGATTATACTTAAGAGAGTCTCACCTTCCATAATCAGATAGGTTCTTAAGTGTTTTCCGAAACTTGATAGCAGTTCTGTCCCTCAGAAGAGTTCTACCGTCCTGAAATTGTCTTGGGTCAGCCACATCAAAGTAAATTAATTTTTATAACTACAGTACAATGAGACATGCAAAATTTTTATCCACTTACTTTTAGATGTATCTCACTTTTTTCCATTTTGGTTAAAAACATATTTAGGGAAGGAGCATATAACTCCAAACATTTGATTCATCCCAATATGAAAAAAAAAAGAGTTCAAATCCTTAATTCACCAGGTGTGAGGTTTATGACTTTGGACAAGTAATTTTCCTTGGGGATGCTCAGTTTCCCGAGCTATAAAGTAAGTGTAATAATATCTGCCTCATATAATTATAAGGATTTAGATAATTTCTATAAAATCATTTAGAGTCCTGGCACACAGAAGGAGCCCTGTTCTTAGAACAAGTTTAAAATATTTCTTGAAAGTAAAAAGGTTACTCCAGTGAGCTCTAATAAACTTTGTGTTGGGTAGAATGTTTATTGCAGGATCCCAAAAGCTATTTGATACTCTTCATTTTCCTGTTTCAATCTCATCATGTTTACTGGGGAGTCAATTCCATAGAGTTCTATGCTTAATTGAAGAGACAGGAAATCACGACTTTAAAACTTTCAGTGTTAAGAGTAAATGACACATTAGTTTAGAGACATATCAGTAATTATGGAAGTATCTTCTCAAATTATAATGCTTTCCTCTGCCTTACTGCCTGCAGTCAAAACCACTGAATTAATCTGAGCAGGGTCAGGACGTTGGATCTAAGGAAAATCACTTAAATTTGAGGCATTACGTATGCAGTACAGGATGTTCCAGCTGCAAATGTTCTGAATCCTGTTTAAAAGCAATGGTGCAGGGGACCAGAGACCCACCTCCAGACCTCTGAGTCCCATAAAGTTTGGGCAGGCCCCCAGAAATCTGATGCTGCTCCCAGAAGGAGGGGATTCTCATAGTTTCTAGAAGGGTTAACGACTCTCTGGGGGTGAGAGATGGGGAGTGGAAATTCAGATGTGGAAATTTCCATTATGCCCTGAAATTGCACAAAACCCTACTGCAGGAAGTGTTCACTAAAGGTTTCCCAATTTTGTTAACTAATCTCTCTAGCTGAAATGCTTTTTCCTCCATGTCTGAAATTTCTCCCTGTCTTTTAAAGTACAACAGAGAAGCAACTTGGTGCCTGTAGCCTTTCCAAATTCTCTCAAGTTGGAGTAAATCACCTTTTCCTCCTTTATATTCTTAGAGCATAAAATAAAAGTACTTACCAGAATCTTTGATTACTGACGATTGGTGGAAGGTCAGTATAGTGCAGTCAGGCTCAAATTGGAAAGTCAGATTTCCACTTACCAGCTCTTAGGCCCTGGGCAGGTTATTTAACCCCATTCTTCATCAGTTTTCTCACTGTTAATTCCAATAAACTCCTGGGATATTAGGTAGAAAGCTCTTTGATAGCAGTGACCATATTTATATGGTCACGAAAGTCATAATGGTTATGCTTTTAATATGTGATTTACCTGAATGTGGATAGTTTCTAAAAATAAAGTAGCTTTTAATGGTACAATTTAGAATGTGTGACGAGATCAGAAAAGCATGTAAACCAAATTACTCAACATATTTTTGTAACTTTTATTCACTTTTTTATGTAACAAAATAAGGCTAAATCAACTTTTTTAAAAAACATGGAAATGATCATAAACATAATTTAAACTTTGCAATTGTCATATATAAAGTTTTCCTTGCACAAACATGTCAGGAGGCAAAATGGGAAAGATAAGTTAATATTTTGCAGAATTCTCTCTTCTTGAAAAGTATTACAGAGATTAAAATTCATATTTCCCCAAGGATGTTTACTTTGTGAATGGCAAAATAAATATGGAACATTTCACCTCAATGCAGTTTTTTGTTCTCTTCTGAAAACTTTTTAAAAAAAGAAAGGACAAAAGTAAGAATTTCTGAAATATTAGAAATCTGTTACATTTGTTATGGCAATCACTGTGATCCTGCATAAAGCTTTTTTCTTTTGTTTCTCTTGCTTGGAACCTAAAACTGCCAGTACTTTAACATAAATGAAAGTTCATTTAGCCATATTTTAGCATAATGTTGTTCAAAACGGTCATTACTTTCAATGACTCTAAGTAAAATTTCTGCTTTTGCTTCTGAATACAGCATCCCTAGCACCCTCTCCTTGAGCAAATGTACATCCACCCCACCTGGTTTTCTGCACCTTTCTCAGCATAGGTAACATTGGAAGAGTTCAGACCCCAGGATAAGATTGATTCCATATTAGTTTTCCAAGGCTGCCATAGCAAATTATCACAATAAGGATGGCTTTAAACAACAGAAATTTATTCTCTGACAGTTCTGGAGATCAGAAGTCTGTAATCAAGTTGTCGGCAAGACTCGTTCATCCTGGAGGTTTTAGGGGAAATTCCATTTCTGGCCTCTCTCCT
Source organism: Mesoplodon bidens (assembly GCF_964165515.1). Taxonomy (NCBI): domain Eukaryota; kingdom Metazoa; phylum Chordata; class Mammalia; order Artiodactyla; family Ziphiidae; genus Mesoplodon; species Mesoplodon bidens. Next base: position 48,193,814 of record NC_138160.1, on the reverse strand, counting down.
AGCTTCTGGTGGCTCCAGGTGTTCTTTGGCTTGTGGACACATAACCAACATCTTTGTCATCATATGGCCTTTTTCTCTGAGTGTTTCTCCTCTTCCCTTCTCTTCTCTTCTAAGGACATATAATTGGATTTAGGGTCTACCCTAATCCAGGATGATATCTCAGGATCTTTAACTTAATTGCATCTGCAAAGATCCTTTTTCCAAATAAGTTCACATTCACAGGTTCCAGGTGGATGTATCTTTCATGGGGTCAATTTTCAATCCACTACAGTTTCGTTTGGACTAAGGCTGTGTTCTTGTCAAAGACATACCATGCTCAAAGGCTGTATTTGCATGAAACCAACATTCCTTCAGCACTATTTGACTGCACTGCTCAAACTTACGTTATGACTTCCAAACAGAGATAGCTAGAGCTTCCTTATTCATTGACTTTGAAGAGAAGCATTTTCCAAGGGAAGGGGTATCCAATTCTTTTCTGGCCTTTTTTGTAAGATGGGCTTGGCTTGTGTAATAACTATGCTTGAGTCAGGTCCACTGATAGTCCATCAGGATGGAGAAATTGTCTCCAAATATGATGGGAATAAATACGGATATCAAGATTTCATAGACAAATGCATTTGCATGTTATTAACCAAGTGCCCATGTGTTTGCCTAAATCTTTTCACATTTTTAGACACAACATATTGGGGAAAATAATGTTAAAGAGGATGTAATGTCTAATTTTTAGGATTCTGTGGGGCAGGGACCAATTTTGAATAAAGAAAAATATTGTAAATAAAATATACTTAAATTATTTAAAAGTTTTGTACCAAAGGCTATTTTTTTTAGAGTTAATCAAAATGGAATGGGTACGAAGATGGTGTGTTTTGAGATGCAAAAGAATTGACCTAAAAAAAGAAAAAATGGTATGACTAAATGGGTATGGATGGGGTTCCTTTTCTCTAGATAGAAAAGGGTGTACATGAGATTCTTCAGGGATTGCTAAGACCAATATTATAATTTTTCTGAGGACTGGGGAGGTGCAGTAAAAATGTCTAAACTTTTTCAAGATTATACTTTTCTGGCCTGTAGTAAGCTAAGCTGATATGAGTAACATATAGTACGAGTATTAAAAGAAGATTAATTTTCATATGAATACATATGAAATTAGTGCATTTTCAGACTGTAAAAAGTAAATACACACACACCTACAGAGAGAGAGAGAGTCTTTAAATACATCGATCTTTTCATGACCCAGGAAAGAATCTTTATTGAAACTCTTTTAACTGTAGCCAAAAATGTTAATGTCCACTAAATTTTTTGACTTTGCTTCCATTTGGGGATGGTAATTGTAAAAATGAGCAAGGATATTTGATCTAATGAAAGACGTAGCATTTTAATGTCTAGACCTGTGGGGGTGTCAAATTTTATACTAAAAGATAAAGAGAGAGACAGAGGTAGTTCCAGGAATAGGATGAGAGATTTGTGGCCTGGTATCAAGCCCATATTTGTTCTGTTTCAACCTTTTACAGGACAAAATAAGTCCCAAGGGGGTAGGAAAAGTGATCAACAAGCTTCTTCCATTATTTCCATCCTTTATCCCTATTTATAAACTCAAAAGTTGTGAAATTCCCTCTCCATCAGATTCTGTATATCCAAAGAACTGTCTTGAAGGAGAATTTCATATCAGTCTTTTCATTTTTAATATCTGGTCTTGGTGCTTATTTACTAAGTCCCCTGGGTAGCCTCCTGGGTCAACTCAGGGTATAGATCAGGTCAGGAAACCTGGTGCTGAGCCCTCCAAATCTTTGGTCAAACTCCATATTCACACAGTCATATTCACTAACACACTGCTCACATCATACAGCTCTACAGCTTGTCACCCAATTCAAATCCACTGAGCACGATTCAGTCTGAAAATTTACTTTTATACCAAGCACATAAACAAAATGAAATACAGTTTAAGAAATCAGCTCATAACATTTACAATTAAATTCATTAATCAAGGTGGTTTATGGAAATGCTGCATGCAAACTGTAAACTTTATAAGTATTCAAGCACCGAACAACTAGACAATCACATTTCTTAGTAATAAATGCTTCGTCTTGGCGGCTTTATTTCACTATGAGAGATGTGGAACATTCCCATCCACCAGCTCGCATTCTTATTTTGAAACTTTTTAAACCATGCATATCATCAAAAAGAACCTTTGTTTTGGTGACGTTTCTATTCCATATGTTCTCCATTTAACTTCCTCTCTAGATTTACATTCTTTGAGACTAATTAGCACCTGCACCTGATTTCAGGAAGCAGCACTTGAATCAAACCAAGTGTCTTTGGAGGAAAAAAAATACCGAGTTCCAAGATTTCTAGTTAATAAATATGGACAATATACTTTGTTGATGTTCTCATTCATGTGTGTCTTCCTAAAGTATGAGAATTTATGTGTACTTTCTTTTGGTATATACAAATCTAACCGCACTGGTAGCTTCATACTATATTCTGCAAGGTACTTTGTCTGACTGCCTGTTTACATTCTGTTACAAGAATTTCATTGACCAAATGCAGGATGGTATTTACCACATTCACATTGTATGTTGATGAATTAGTTTCACTTACCAGGTTTGGGAGTAAAGAGAAGAGTAGCTCAAGGAGGCCCAGGTAGTCATGAGAGTCTTGGCATTTGAGGAAACATTTAAACTGGACCTTGAAGCATGCTTTAAGAGATCAAAGAAAGAAAGAAAACAGAAAAATTTAGGTAGGAGCGAAAGAAAAACATGTGTTGTGGAGTAGGGACAGAATATGGAGGGGAGGATAATTTTAGGCAGGGGGAACTACGGCTCAAAGGCTTTCAGATGCAGAAGTGTCATCAAACTAGCGAAATGCACTCATCCTTCAGTTTCAAGTGTTAACCAGCTCTACATAAACTGAAGCCTCCTTCTTCTGTGCTGCCATATCTCAATTATGGCAGTCGCCTATGTATTTTCTAATTGTTGCAAATCTGTCTTCCACCCAGACAGTTGAAGACAGAGTCTGTGGTTTTTCATGTTTCTCTCTGGAGTATGCCCCACTCTCTAGTATCCCTCTACTGAAGGCCAGCCCACCTGGCTTTGAATACTTCCAATGACTCACTACTTCACAAGGCAGCCTTATCCCACAGTTAGAGGACATTGATGGTTATGCAGTCTTTCTTTATGTCTCATTCTTCTGCCTCTTGGTAATGTTGACAGTTTGTAGCTAGTACTTCTCTGGAGTAACAGTAGGCCTCTCTATTCCATGTGCTCTGCTCGCTAAGTCCAGTGGATACATAGAGGAGAAGCCATGATTTCTATTCCTGATAAGTCCCTTCTTCAATATATCCATCCTTAATTTCTTCATCCTCTCCCTATTTTCTACTCCTTTCCAAACTTCCTCTTTATTCATCCATCAAGTATTCATACAACAAACAAGCATTTTAGAGCCAGTAAACACCAGATACAAGCACACATAGTTTTTGTTATTCTTCCAAATATTGGTTTTGATATCTGGGCTGTCCACAGTTTTCTGATATTAAAGAATAAATTAGAAATAAGCATGATAGTCCAGATACAATCTGACCAACACAGAGTACAGTGAAGTGCCTTTTCCCCATTGTGAGGGTTCTTTTCCTTGAATGCCATCTAAGATGGCTTAACTATTACAATTTCAGCATACTGCATCTTATATGTTAGTTCTCATAAAAGCTGCTTAAAGCCAGATCTCTCTTATTATAATTTTTTATTTTTCTTTGAACTAAATGTAGAAGTTTACAAGTATATATGTTGAATTTCAATTTTCTTGATTCCTTCAAAATTTCAAAATAGCTTTTAGTCTACAATATATTTTGTTTTGTTACCCACAGAATTGATAAACCAGCCTTCCTTATCTCCACCCAAGTCATTAATAAAAATATAGAATTGAAATCCTAGACTTTATTTGAATGGTGTTTCCAAGTTGATCCCAAGCTATTTAGTAATACTCTGAATACAGTGTTCAGCCAGGAACCAGCGATTAATTCACCCAACAGCACAGTCATCCATATCACATTTCACAATTTATCCATAAGGATGTCGTGGAAGGCTGTCAGGAGCTTGCTGAAATCAATACCTCTTAAACCTTCCTCAAAGCTAAAACTGTATCAAAAAAGGAATTGAGGTTAGTTGAACATGACTTGCTCTGAGTGTTATCTCAAGTGTTCACTGCATACTCTTTGAAATACTATCAGTGAGATGCTTAATAACCTATGTTGTTTTTTTTTCCCTAGGAATCAATATCATATATTTAAGAGTATAGTTTCCAAATCTACCCTGTTTCATTTTGTTGAAATTCACAAATTCATAACTTCAACTTTTAATTTTAAAAGTTGGGCCTTATGTTTAATATGACTAAATACCACTATTAATATTATGAATACATAGTCATTAGTATCATTTTGCTTTTAGAGAAACTTCATATGTTTAAAAAATGCATTTTGTACCCAAATTATTTTGAACATGGGACAATATTTTGAGGTTTTTTTAAACATGAGATAATGTCTGTAATTTATAAAGAAGATAAAATGTTTGGACTGTGGCTTTGGGAAAGTTTTCTGTAAGAGAAAATATATGTGAAATGTTTGAAGTTGTTTTCCTTAGTACAAAAAAAATCACTAAAAATTACAAACTAATCTCAACTTAAACCTTGTTATCAGTGTTATTAACCATTTCTCAACAATATTTCAGTGATTTCACCTCAAGACAGTCTAAAACAGATGCTACTGAGAGTTCACAGTGATGGTACATTGTATTTTATGATTATAATGGGAAAAAAGTGCTCATAAATTCAGAAAGTGCAATTCTGTGGAACTTAGTATAACTTAATGTCCTTGAGGGCTTGAAGTTTTATTAATACTGATAGCTTGTCCATGAAATAGAATATACCTTTTTTAGAAGATAAAAGTAAGCTCTTACTGAAATCTCGGTTTTGATATTTCTCTCAAACATCTGGCAAAATGCTTTAAGGAGGATTATTTGAAAGTGTGGCTAGACAGAATTTAAATGCCCTTTTTGATTTTCTATGTGTTTTTTCTAGGTTCTCACATTTTCTTGTTTATCCATAGTTTCCTTCAGGAAATCAGTCTTCTCCCTGTCCATTGCCATTTTCATCTTTAGTCTTGTTTTAGCTCATTTTTGTTTTTACTGTTTTGAGTTTTCCAGTATAGCTTCAATGCCATTCTCTAAAGATTAATGTTAAAATTACTTCTTAGGTTATCAAAAGAATATTATTAGTCATCTTAAACCCTTATATCTTTAGTAACCATGATAATGGTAATGTTTCAATTGTTACATTTGATATGCTGCCCAGTTTGAAGTGTTGACGTCAGAGGGGAGTATGCATGAGATGGGCTATTAATCGCTAACATTTAGTGAAGGCTCTTTATGTGCCACACACTCTTCTTAACATTATATACCCATTACCACATTTCATGTTCGCACCAATTCTATGCCTTAGGCGCTTTAGTTATTCCTTTACAGATGAATAAACTGAAGCTTAGAGAAGTTAAATAACTCACCAAAAGGCACACAGCTAATAAGCAGCAGAACCAGGATTCAAACCTTGGTAATCTGACTCCAGAGTCTGTGCCCTAAACCACCATTCCATAATGAAGTGGATTTCTAACTTACCCTAGATGTTACATATTACTACTTCAAAGCCAGGGAGACAAAAGCATCTTTATAGTTCAGATGAATACAGTGTTCATATATATATATTTAATTTTTTTTGGATGTGTTAGTTTCAGATCTACAGCAAAGTCTATCAGTTATACATATACATATATCCACTCATTTTTTAAAGATTCTTTTCCCATATAGGCCATTACAGAGTATTGAGTAGAGTTCCCTGTGCTATACAGCAGGTTCTTATTAGTTATCTATTTTATATATAGTACTGTGTATATGTCAATCCCAGTCTCCCAGTTTATCCCTCCCCCCCCATCCCCTGGTAAGCATAAGTTCGTTTTCTACATCTGTAACTCTACTTCTATTTTGTAATAGGTTCCTTCGTACCCCTTTTATTTTAGATTCCACATATAAGCAATATCATATGATATTTGTCTTTTTCTGTCTGACTTACTTCACTCAGTATAACAGTCTCTAGGCCCATTCATGTTGCTGCAAATGGCATTATTTTGTTCATTTTTATGGCTGGGTAATTTGGGTAAAGAAGATGTGGTACATATATGCAACAGAATATTACTCAGCCGATATATATTTTAGCTGCAAACATCAAATACCTCAACACAGCCCATTTACATTGAAGGAGAATTATATATCCAGCACTTCAGCATTTCCCTAGGATGGGGTATATAGGAACAAAAATAGTGATTGTGATAGATAGTTGTTCTTTCCTATGAAGTATGGGCTTGGGAAATGGCAGAAATAAGAATTGCAAATTGATAATTATTAGCTTATCCATTTTGGTATTAGTTATTATCTAGGGCCATATAGGGTTATATAGGTTTTGAACCAGGGTAGGATACTGAAGCTGATGACAGGGTTTTATTTAGAGGAGAACCAATATACAAGAGGTATGTCTCTTCATGAGGCTCATCAATGCCCCAGCATAGGTTGTTTTCACTAGCTCAGTATAAGGTTTTGTCTGAATTTTATTTATGGATTCAGTGCACGTGTTTAACATTTAAACAATAAAAGTTCATTTTATATAATCTTAGTTAAGTTGTTCTTCCCTGCATCTTTGGTTGTTAGAGAAAGTTAATTAAAATTTACCATGTGCAGTAAATAAATAAATAAATATAATATGCCTCATTTAGTAAAGGGGAAATGTTATCAGAAATCATCTGCTCTATGACTAAAGAGACCAACACATTTACAAATTAATCTTTGCCAGGTTACCAACTAGATATTTGTGAGGTTAAAATGTGTGTGCATTTATGTGTAAAATCATTTTGAAAAATAAAAGTTCTTAAATATTCATTAAATGTCTACTATGTGCCAAGCCCTGAACTGAAAACAGAAGAAAACTGTGCGAGTTCTCTCCCTCAAGAAGGAAGAAATAGAACAGTAAATGCATGATTACCAGGTCCAGTGATTTGCATGGAGTATGCTTCAAGTACAGATGAAAAGTACCTAAATCAGACCGGATAGAAGAATTCCAGATATGGCTTTCAAAGGATGTACATCTGATCTGAAAGGCATTTATTAGTAAAGCACAGCTATAGTTAATACAATTTGCTTGATAATCAGGAATTGGCACATTTGATGAAAGAAAGACTTTCTTGTAGAAAGTCCATGCAGATTGCATGGTGTAGATTTAATTGGTCCCTAGGAAAGACTTGGTTTAGAGGAGGGAAGGTGAGAATTGAGTAATATAGCCCTGCTCCAGGCTCAAGAATATTTCTATAGCCTTACTCCAAACACACATCCTAAAGCCAAGATGAAACTCTTAGATTGGAATTGGCAATTGGCTGTTTCATGGATATAAACTTAGCAGATTGTTGATGTTATCAACCAGCTTATAAAGTAGCTTGTGGAATCTATCCAGCTGTAAATTATTAGAAAGTAAAATTTTTTAATTTGAATTCAACCAGTTTTCAAAAAAGATGTTGTTGTTACTAAATCTGCTGTTTTCTCCCCAAAAGACAGTTTGCTTATATTTATGTGACTTGATGCACATATGTATGTGATTTTTGAGTCTGTCTGTGATATTTGTCAGAACGATTTCACTTCCTCAAATATTCCATGTATTAGTTTTTTATTGTTGTGTAACAAATTACCATAAATTTAGTGGCTTAAAGCACATTTATTATCGTACAGTTTCTAAGAGTTGGGAGTCCAGGAATTGCTTAGGTGGATTCTTTGCAAGGTTGCAATCAAGGTGTCAGCCAGGGCTCAGTTCTTATCTGGAGGCTTGACTGGAGCTGGATCCACTTCCTAATTCACTTATGTTTTGGTAGAATTAACTTCCTTGCAGTTATAAGACTGAGGGTCCTAGCTTCTTGGTGGCTGTCGCTTAGAAGTCACTATCAGCTCCTAGAAGCTGTGCTCAGTAAATTTCTAGGTTGCCCTCTCTGTAGACCCTTTACAACACAGTAGCTCATTTCTTCAAAGAAAAATAGAAATAAAGCAAGTTTGCTAGCATGACTTAATTTCATATAACATAAAGTAAGGAGAGACAGCCCATCACCTTTGCCATATTTCGTTTGTTAGAAGCAAGTCACAGTTCATACTCAGGATGAGGGAATTACAAACAGCTGTGAATATCAAGGGGGCTACTTTAATGCCACATTCCAGAAAATAAAATCTATTCCAGTTCTAGGCATGTTTGAAAGGCTTCCAAGTAATCAGATAATCAACTTTAAATAATCAATTGTTTGAATGGCATCTAACTGTTGCATAAACAGGTGCCTCTTTATAAAATAATACGTGCACATGCACGCACACACACATACACACACACGTGTTTTAAAGTAGAGACAAAGTATACCAGGAACTGACTTGACTCTATAGTTTTTTTTCTAATATTATTTATATTCCAGACCATGTTGGAAACACATTTTCTTTCAAATGATGGTTATATTTCTGTCCATATTGTATATAATGCTATTTTCCCCCCAAATTTATCCCACCATTTTCCTCCTTTTTGTAGGACTGATGTATATGTATTATAAAATCATAGGTCATTAGGTTATCATTTTAGAAAGTGATTAAATTTAGAAGACTGATTATACATTTTGATTTTCTACATAAGCATATTTTAATTACATTTACTGTTTATGGCAGTTTGTAAGAGATGTGATTATGTAACACTTTGTTCTATATGATTTTAATAAATGTTATATTTTTATTTTTATATAACAAAATCTATATTGGCAAGTATATTAAGTTACATTAAATGTCTACAAATGGTCATTTAGGTAAAATAACTTTCATTGGAATAGCGTGCTCCTGTCTTCCAAATTCATTCTAAATTTAGTCAGCAATACTTATTAAGCAAGCATTAAGTATATTCTAGAAAATAGAAACACAAGGGTGACCAAGTCACATTTCACTTGATGCTCTTAATTCTCAGGTTGAGGCTGGAAGAATATTAATATAGAATAATTAGTGAATGAGGACATTAAAAGTCCAAGAGTTTAATTAACATATTTTAGGTCATAAATTTAGGGAACCTGGAACTGGAACTGGAACCTAGGTCTTCTATATCAAAGTTCAATGCCCTTTCACTGCCTCTTATGACTCCTAAGTAGTGAATTGACTTCCATTTCTTAGAGAAGGTGATTAGTGTACAACTGTGAGAAGGCTGAACCCTTTAAAATGGTTTCTTCAGAAGTAGTTAAAACGTTGTGTTGATCCATACAAATTATTTGACCTAGTTCCCACTGAGACCAGCTGAGCTGTGAGTCAGCTGGTGATGGTTAGAATTCAGCTTAGAAACATGAAACAGAATGAGGATAATTGACACATATCAAAATCAAACCTGTGACTGGCCTCTTGAGTACCATGCTAGCCAGTCATGTGTGTCAATATAGAATTCAGTCTATATGCTGCTTTTTCCCATCTCCTTTGACCTTCGCTCATTCTGTTTATCCGTATGTAATGAAAGACATCTTTAAGAAGTAATCTGTTTAGTTTCATAGGTTTGCGAAACATACTATATTGCCAATCTGTTTGCAGTGATTCTTAAAACTATTTACTAAAACTTGGTAATATGCAGAACCATCAAAAAAATTTTCAAACATAATATAAGTGTTAACAATCAGTGAAGCAACTATTTGATTAATGGTCCTTTAAGCAGGTTTTAAAGTTGAATTATATGTAACTTCAATTGGCTTGTCAGATTCTAGTTATTAAATGCATTGATTTCATGCTGGGAAAACTCTTATTTCCCTACAGTTCTTTTGACAAGTGCAACTGGCACATATTATTTTGACCGGAGTTACCATATTTCTTATTGTTCATTGTATCTGTGCATCTGTTTCTTTTTAAAATTTTTTTTGCCTAAACTTGGTTGCATGAGGTAAATTTTTCTCATATTAAGAAGACTTCCGGTAAAAATATAATTAAAGGCAGAATAGCTCATTCTTTTACTTCAGTTGTATATATGCATACTTTTGTTTTCTTGTTGTAGACATTGTCAAGTAGTATTTTTTGGTTGATATGTGAGCTTATTGCCTAGATTATTTTCCATTTAGCTCAGGTCTTGGTGTATCAGGTAGGATTTCTAGGAGAGGGCCCACTATTTTCCTTTTCTCCTCCAAATGTAAAAGTTTGGAATAAAGGTTTTTCATAGATTATACTTCGTGGTTGACTACCCATATTTAGGAAAGGTGCGTGTGAGGTGATGAACAGAGGTAGAGAACAGAAAAAACCTGGTTACCGAGAATTCTGGAGAGTAGATTAAAGAAAGAAGAAAAGGTCTGGGGAGAAATTATTTATATAGGTATATTTCAAAGAAATAAATATTATATGTTTCAGATTTAGATCAATGTGATCTTAAGGGATTATGTACAAGCAAACACCCCACTTTGTTTTTCTGGAGTGATAATATTCTTGATAATTCATGTCACCAAAAAGAGATAAGCATTTTTAAGAAGTGAAAATTACCTTCAGAGAAATATATGATTTACTCATATTTCCTATTAAGAATAAATTACACAAATATGAGGAGGAAATTGATACATTCCTAACATAATGCAATGCTATAGTCCCTAGTGAGGAAAAATGTATGAGAGGATGTTTAATCTCACATAATTGGGAAAACAACAAGAACAATGCCAATTATTTGCATTACAATCCAGAAATAATATAAAATTGAGGTCTTCATACCCAAACTGTCCTAACACTAAGGCAAACCATATTCCTTTCCAAGGTCTACTGAAGGCTGCAGCTGCTAAAAAGCTTATTCCCAGGGTTCTCCAAGATGTAGGCTTATCAAGTTATTGAGTCCTCTTAAGCAACTACCTAATGTCAGTTACTGGCAATAAATTTCAAAACGATCTTATGTGTGATTGAACCATCCCTTCCCTTGGTTTCTAGGATGATTTCTATTTCTTATTCCTCATTCTATGCACTGTCCTTTCCCCAGGTTCCTCCTAATTTACCAAACTCAATTTGGTTCCTTGTAATTTACCAAACTCAGTCTTCAAACTTTCCCTTCACTCTCTGTAGTCCTGCCTTAGCTGGTTGCCCACTGACACCAACTCATAAACCTATTTCTCTAGCCCCAACCACAAATGGGAGTCAATATGTCAATCCTAATACAGAATTTCTATAAGGAAATGTAAATATTATACCCATAGACAAACACAAGTACACTATATTTTCTGCACTCTTCTTGAAGAACTAATAGATGTCTTAAACCTAATCTGCCCTAAAACATACTCTGAATTTACAGTCTCCTAACCTGGGGCTCCCTCAGCACCCTAACCTCACTGAACAGGAGCATCATAATTCTAGTTGTTAAGACCAAATGGTTTTGATTTCCTTTCTTTTTGACACACGACATCCAGTCTGCAAGCAAAATATAGCTAAACCTTGACTATTCTCACCATCTTCCCAACTACTTCTTCAAACCTGGTCAGTTAATTCTCAGATCAATGATTGAAATAGCTTCCTGTCTGTATCTCTACCTCCATACTTGACACTCCATGATCTGTTCTTAACATGGCAGCCAGAGTGTGAGCCTCTTAATATGTAACTCAGACTGTGACATTTCTGTTCTCAAAACCTGCCAAGGGCTTCCATCTCATTCTGAGTCAAAGACAAAACCTCTCCCCACAAACACACACATACACAGAACCCGAGCTCAACCTTATCTCCCCTCGTCCCTCACTTGCTCAGACCACTCCAGTCACACAGACCTGCCTTTGCTGTCCTGCCCTGCCTCAGGGACTTTGCACTGACCATCCTCTCTACCTCTAATGCTTTTCCTTAGTTCCCCCCAGGTCTCAGCTCAAATACCACCTTATCACAGAGGATTTTTCTGACCACATAAGACTGTACAGTTTCCTCTCCCCCATTCTTTATTCCCCATGTCTTTATTTTTCTCTGCAGAACTTATCATCACCTGATAGAATTTGCTTATTGTCTCTTGTCTATTTCAAGGATGATAGGAATTTGGTTATTTTTATGCCATACTCCAGTATCCAGAATATGTAGTAATTATTCGTATTACTTAAATGTCGTTTAATTAAATAAATCATTTTTACAACTGATTTGCACAAGTGGGATCATGTCAATTCTAATTCAGAATTTCTGTAGGGAAATGTATGTATTATACCCAAGGTAACCCACCCTATCCTTAAAATATATTTAAGAAATATAAATATAGTTTATTCTATTAGACATGCATAGAGAAATAGAATAGAAATATAGAAATAGTATATAGATGTTATCTGATGGCTTGTTATCATATGGTTTTTAATATTGGATATAGCAAAGGATAAATGATGTCTCTTAAAAATTACAGGGCCTCCCTGGTGGCGCAGTGGTTGAGAGTCCGCCTGCCGATGCAGGGGATGCGGGTTCGTGCCCCAGTCTGGGAGGATCCCATATGCCGCGGAGCGGCTGGGCCCGTGAGCCATGGCCGCTGGGCCTGCGCATCCGGAGCCTGTGCTCCGCAACGGGAGAGGCCACAACAGTGAGAGGCCCGCATACCGCAAAAAGAAAAAAAAAAAAAAAATTACAACTACATGCCAAAAAATTCTGACATTACTCTGATCGCACTTTAAGGCTATTAATATCCTTGATCCCAGTATTGGCATTTCATGTTTGTTCCACCAAGTTTTGTTTTCTTTTTAAAATATTAAATATTTAAAGTATACAGAAGCTATTTTTACAACTGATTTGCACAAGTGGGAGTCAACATATCAATTGTAACTCCAAATTTCTACAGAGAAATATACACATTATACTCTAGGTAGACAAACACAAGTATGCTATATTATCTATACTCTGAAAATTTAGTATCTTTATTGTCACAGAAAGTAATTACCTGAGTTGTTTCCACAAAAGCCCTAATATTTATAATTAAGGTTCTGGACCACAGCCTTATTTTACTTTTTAGATATTAAATTTTGTATATCTTTCTTTTTTCTCTCTTCAGTAGAAGTTTTATTAATGCAAATTTTAAATGTATTTGTCTGGCTCTCTCACACACATGAAAAGGAGTTGCATTTCCCTTTTCTACTCACAGAACATTATAACAACTGCCACATCTACAGACTCATGAGGCCAGAAGTGTCAGGCTCTGGGAATTGTCTACCAAAGTACTTGAAAGATCCAGTGTTTCATAAAGAGTACAATTGGGATTAATCAAACCATCTTGACCATAGAAATTTTGCAGTTTTTTTAAGTAGAAAATGCTCCTTGGCAGTTGTCTCATCTAACACCTTCCGTATAACAGTGGGAAAACTGAAATATTCCCCACGTACTTGAATAGTTGCTGGCTTGATTTAATCTCATCTACAATAACTTGGTGTCCATTCATTCAAACTGGCCAAACCATTCTTTAAGGCTGCCATACTAGCCTACTTGTTCCCTCTGTAATGATTTCCTCCTGATGTTTGTATTCCTGGTTCCTCCTCCATGTCATTTGGATCTCAGCCTAAAAGTCACTTACTCAGAGAGCTCTTCCTTGGCAACCCAATCTAAAGCAGCCTTCAGTCACCTGCTAGTACATCCCTTATTTTAATTCTCAGAATAGCATGCCTCACCATTTTCTTTCTGGAGTGTTTGTGTTTTTATATATAATGTGTTTATTGTTCACCTCACTACATTAAATACAGATGGTAGCCAACCTGATTGTGTTGTTCACTGCTATATCCCCAGTGACTAGAACATTTCCTGGCAGTTAGCTGGCGCTCAAAAATCATTTGTTTAATAAATGAATGTTGTGATCTCTGTTACTTCTTATATTTGTATAAATGATTAAAAACCGTTAGGGATCCAAGAGTGTAGAACTCACAAATGTGGACTCCCTTCCAGCCTCATCATGGGTCATTAACAAAACACCAGATTAACTGACCTGATCTTCATAGGTCATCAGGGTAATGTGCCCAGGCGTTTTGATATTGTTAGACTACTCTGTGATAAACATATTGATCACAATATGTTTATTAGTTTGATGATGATATGCATCTCCTATTACCAAGCGCAGTCTTGCTTTCCTGCATCTGAAAGAAGAAAGGACTAATTTATTAATGTTTTCCTTTCCAAGAAATATTTTACTCAAGTATTTTAGATGAGTTAGATTAAAATATAGAAAAATCAGCTTTAATATTTTTTTCTGGTCAGTAAAATGGGTTAAGTATATTAATTCAGCAAATGATTTCTTAATACCTACCATGTACCAGCTCTTCTCTCATTGAATTTTAGGGGGAAGAAGACAATAAATAACTATACGGCAAGTGCAGTTTTCAACCCATTAATGTATCATTATATCCTTACTACAGTTCTTTCATGTAGAAATTATTATTCCTTTTTTTTTAAACATCTTAGGGAAATTAACCTCAGAGGAGTAGACAACATACCCAGATTCGTACTGATAGTGGCAGAGCTGGGTTTTGAACTAAATTTTTATTACTCCAAAGACTCCCCTTATAATTTGTCAATTGAAAAAAGGAAAATTCTATGAAAATTTAAATAGCAATAATAACGAAATTATTGTGAGCCTTATAAAACATTAAAATAATTATAATTCATACAAAAAATAAATTACCCATTCAAGTAGAGAATTTGTATGTTTTGGTCATAGAAACTAAGGACATAGACATTGCTATAATGCATTACTTTAAATGTCTTAAAAAAGGGATCATTGTGTAAATTAGACCTCATCAAAAGATGATTTAGATGCAAAGTTTATCAGTTATTGTCCAAATAGTCTCATTAGAATAGCTCAAATTGCTTTACAGTGTTTAATAGGGTGGACATTAGATTCTGATAGACAGATAAGCCAATCTTTCAGTCAACCAATGCTCCTTTGCTAATCCTTCAGCTAGCTTATTGTCTAGTCCCTGACAGACTGTAGTGTGGACCCTAGCCCTACATCATGTAGTCTACTGCATTGTGAATTCTGACTTTGTGTTTTAGACATGGTATCCTTTGGAGGCAAGGAGATATTTGCAATTATAAGTATTATGGTTAAATGATACCAATAGGGAATGTGGGCTCTGTGGTGATATGAGAGCCATACAACTAAATTACCAGCATCTATTTGGGGTGTTGAGAGCTGTAACTGAGAAATGAGGCATTTTGTGATTATGTGACTGGCCAGAGTGATACTTATAACTTCAAGTTCTACTTCACAGTTGAACCAGCCACCAAGATCTTCATATGATATTTGGACTAGAGTGTTAATGCTTCTATTGCTGGCATTTTGTCTGATTTGGGATTAATTCCATTGTCATGAATAGCTCTCTTTGGCAAATGAAAATGAGAGAAGTGTAAGCTAGTAAAATTAAGGAATCTCAATGCAGGATATGTGCAATTCCAAAAGAATCATCTCTATCAGCCAAATAATTGGTTAAGTCAATGGAGACTTAATCAATTTTTAATTTATTTAGTCATTTCAAAAACATTTATTCATTGTTTATAGGTATGCTTGCAGCACAGTTAGATACACAATATTCTCATCCTCAGAAATTTCATGATCAAAGTGTGAAAATGAGACACACATACATTAAAAATTAAATGACAATTCAAGAAGAGTCACAGGCAGTCTGTGATTAAGTGCCATGTGAATAGTATGAACAATAAATGATATGAGCTCACAGAAAGGAAAGATCAAGGAAGGCACCATGGAAAAACTTGGAATTGCCTTGCTTTGGGATTGCATTGCAATTGGATTGGAGTTGAAGTAAGTAGAAAGTGTTCCAAGCTGGAGGTGGGGGAAACTAAAAAAGAGTTGAATGCATGAAACGAGGAATTAGCTTGTCATCTACGGGAGACAGTGGAGGACCACAAAAGTAGTTCCTGACTATCTTGTGGGGGTCCTTGATTGCCAAGATGAGCCATTTGGACTTCATCCTGAGAATAATGGTAAATCATGGTAGAACCTCTACAGAGGAGTGGAAGGACAAGGAAAGTGCATTAGAATGACGAACCTGATAGAATTGCTCACACTTTCCTGAAACTAGGGAGAGATTAGAAAGGAAGAAAGCAGTTTGAACAGTGGTTCTTAAACTTGAATGTGCTTAAGAATCCACCTAGGGAGCTTATTAAAATTGCAGATTCCTGAGCTTTACTCCAGAGATTCTGATTAAGTCTGGAGAGGGCCTTTAATCTCTATCTAAACAAGGATCAATGTGATTCTGATTTAAGTGGTCTTCAAACCACAATTTTGAATAATACTAAATTAAAATGCTGTCACAATAATCCAAGAATTAAGGTTTATACTATAATTTTGGAAGTAGCAATGAAAAGGAAATGATGACTGTAAAATATACAGTTAGGGAAGAATTGATAACACTTAGAAATGTTTGGATATACAAAATCAAAGGGAAGACATAGTCTAAGATGATATTAATGTATTTAATTCAACATATTGGATAATTTTTTTTACAACTAGATTTGCTAGTCAATTAATTCACCTAAAAGAGTCATGCATATAAAAATAATGCCCAAGTGTGAACTAAGGAGAAAATATAATATGAAATAATGAATATGGTAATACACATAGATAAAAAAGAAATCCAGAAAAATTAATCTACCATTTTGTATTATATTCAAATATATTCTAATGCTTATTTTTCCCATTATGGATTTAACTCTAGTCAAGGTTCCTGAATTCCTTTCATCATTAGTTTTTGAAAATAGATGTAGAATTCTGTTATCCACATCTTCCCCATTTAGCTAAGAGGGCAACTCTAGGGAATGTACTGGAACATCTCTGTCATTATGGTTATCCTACATCCTCGGGTTGGGGAAATAATTATAATTAAAAGTCCTGGGAATGTAATGTACAGCATGGTGTCTATAGTTAATAATACTGTACCGTATGTTTGAAAGTTGCTAAGAGAGTAGATCTTAAATGTTCTCATCACAAAGAAAAAAGATTACCTGTGTGGTGATGGATACTAACTAGACTTATTTTAGTGATCATTTCATAAGGTACTCATATCGAATCATTATGTTGTACCACTGAAACTAATACAATGTTATATGTCAATTATATCTCAATTTTTAAAAGTAATAATAGTTTCCTTTTCCTAGAGAATTATCTGACTATGAACCCCAGTTTTTGGTTTGGACAATATAGTTACTGGAATTATAGCCCATAGTGGGTAAAATACACAATCTTGGACCTTATTCTCAGCTGTTTCTAAGACAAAGTCATAAGAAAATCTTGAGGAGGTAATCACCGTTAGGTTCTAGCTTATGCCATTAAGCCATCAGGAATGGTAGTGATGAAAGGTACAAGAAAAACTGAATTTTAAGTAGAAATTATAATAATTATCAAAAATTTTTCTGTCTCAGGTTGATGCAAATTTTGGGGTCATGGTGCTTCCACTGAAACAGTAACCAATACTCAACACAAGTTTTCCAAAACCAGTTCCACCTTTTCTTTAAAAATTTTTTGAGTTTCTTTATTTCATACCTTCCTTTACACACGTAAACAAATTTCTTGGCCTTTCAGTTAATAACATCTGAGTATTTTTATAGATTACCTTTAGAGTTAGTGTGAGCTATAACGTGGTATTAGGGACTGGAAATGTTTCTTTCACATGCGGGTTGCCTAAAATTACTGAAATTTCAAAGTGCTTGGTTCCACCATGAGAAGGAAAATAAATAAGTCCAAGTGCCTTGAGGAGGTAAAACATTGCATATAAGTCAGTTTCAGTTAAGGGTAAATAATCATATTCCTTCATGCTTTAAAAGACTGTTTGATTGAAAGAGGGAAGGCTTTGACTTCTCAAAAGGGATGAAGGAAGACAGGTAAAGAGAGGACTTGAGAGAAGTTTCAGTTGAGGGGAAAAGGGAGTAGCAAGGAAAGGCTGCAGACAGAAGGTGAGCAGTCTTTATTTGTGCTGGGCAGCTGGGAATTGTGAAGAGGAGCTCTTCCTGTGGGGTGAACTACCTGAGTCAGAACTATTCTCTTGAGTTCACACCGCCTCGTGCCCTGGGTCCCCTCTTGGGCTGACTTGGAGGCTGCCGAATATGTCTTCTGTCTGGGACCTTGACACTCACTTTTGTCCCAACATGACAGGGATTATTTCCTCATAGAGAGAACATTGGTGGTTTGTTAGTGACAGAACTTATCAAATATTTTCTTATTCATTAGAGGTTAGCAAACTGTTTCTCAATATAAAGACCTATAGAGTAAATATTTTAGACTTTGTGAGCTATAAGTATAGTCTCTGTTACGACTACTGAACTCTGCCATTATAGTGTGAAAGCAGTTAAATGCTTAGATAATCAGTAAATGAACAGATATTGTTGTTTGCCAATAATACTTAATTTACAAAAACAGGTGGTAAGCTAGATTTGTCCCATGGCCATAGTTTGCCAACCCCTCTTTTACTGTAATATATGGTATTTCTATTGTGGACTAATAGACTGGCTTAGAAAGCTAACTACTTTTCCTAGCATAGTTTCCCTAAAGAAATGGTTCCAGGTTAAAAATAGATAGGAACCTGACCCAGTACTAGATTTGGTAAATTCCTTAAACAAAGAAATGTAAAAGGCTTTGGAAGTACATAAATAGTGTCTAGAAATTGAGTTGCAGTATTTTCTAGTTGTGTAAATTTTACACCTCTTTCTTATCTGTAAAGTAGGAATAATAATACCTACCTGATGAAAAGGCCATGACCATCAATTGCCATAACATAAGTAACTGCCCATTACAGCAACATCTGACATATAGTAGACCTTCAGTAAACGTTAGTTTTCTTCCTTCTTTTCCATATGCCAGAAAACACATATGGAGTAGAAATAAAAGTAGAAAAAAAAAGCAGAGTAGAAGGCATAACTAGCTTCACTTTTAAGGTACAACAGCTTTTTATTTCACTAAAGTATTCATTGCTGGCTTAAAGGCATAGTCCTACTACTACTTAGACACAGCTCATAATTTTCAAGAGCTCTGCACCTAACATGACACTGTAGGGGTTATTGGTTCTCCATTTCCCTCATTTCCTAAATTATATGTAATAAATGTATATATATGCACATATATTTAAAATTATATATATGGGTACCTTTGTATACATATATTACTTATATTCCAGATACTGTACTAAGCTTTTTACATTTATCTTCTTATTTAATCCTTACAGTATTTTACAAAGTTGTTCTCTTATCACCCCCATCTTATAGATGTGAAATTGATAAAGAGGTTAATGTAAACTACCTGCAGTCATACATGTAGAAAGTCTCAGAGCTGGTACTGAAACTCAGGGCTTCAGGCTGTAGTGTCCATTTTCTTAATAATGATAAATGGTATACTTTTCAAAATAAAAATAATATTTAAATACAGTGAGACTACTGTTTTGACCATTTTAACTGAATACCTTCATCCATTTATGGGTTATTTGCCCAATGCTAATGAAGAACTGTGTTGAAAACCCAATGTGTGGTTTATAATTGGTCAATTCGTCCCTATCTTTGAACCTGCACAGAAGCCACTTGCAAATAAATCTAGATCTCCATTTGGCACACTCCACAAAGCCTTCTAAACAATTCAGTGTGTTCACATGATGAGATTTCCATTATTTATGCATGAAGAAAATCTGCCGTTTTCCATGCACTGAGCCGGGGGCAGGGAGTGGGGCGGAATTATTCAGCCTTAGTAATATTAGACCACGGCTCTTCCATTTATTTGAAAATGGTCGTGCCGTGCTGAGGAGAATAATAGTTCAGATCCTTCTCCTTCCTCCAAACATTATGTCAAAACTACATTGATCAAAATAAATAAAATCTTGTATCATTGTGTCAAGGGTGTAAGAAGATAGAGTAAGCCAGCACAAACATTAAAAATGAACATGTTGGAGAGTCTGCCTTGAACTGTGAATTCTATACATTTTTACCTCTCCCAAGGTTCTTGTTTTCTTCTATTCTACTTACCAAGTTACATGGAAATTTTACGCTTCTATTGAAATAAACAGCACCTTTTTCCCATTTTTTTCAAAAGGTACTATTTCATTAAAAATTTTGCATTTACAAAGAAAAGGAATAACTGGGCTGCAATTCAAGTTAGTTTGTGAGTGTACCCCAGGTACTGATCTGAATTCTCTTGTTTGGAAGGAGCATGTATTCCTTGAAGACAGATTAAGAATCTAGTCTTTCCTCAATGCCAGGACCCCCTGTGAAGTCTTATTTACCTCAGTTCTTAATGACAAACTGTAGTACTGCTGAAAAATAACATATTTGTTATCACTTGAGGAAAAGCCATTTGATATAATGAGCTAAGCTTATTCACCTTTCAATTAATATCTGCAAGAGCTACAATGAGATTTGAGTTTGGTGATCTTGGATACTTTTCTAACAATATTCAGAGACCACCACCACCCCTTGAAGGCTAATGATTTAAACTTGAACAATCAGTCCTAGGATGACATTATTCCTGTGAAGTGGGAGTGAATTTCCCTATCTATCACAGGTTTCTAGTTTGGGCACCTGAAAGTTGGGTTCCTGTTGAAGCTCTTCTCAATGTGTTTCCATACTTAATTGCTGTCTGATTCAGGGAGATAAGAGAGGAAGAAAGCAACAAAAAGAAAATATTTGTCTTTTTATGTATATTATATGTACATGGTATAGCACAGTGTTTGCACAAGATCTGGAGTAGACCTGGGTTTAAATTTATAATCTCATTTAATAATCATCATCATAGTTATAACAACAATAACAACAAATTCTTACTGCGTGCATAAAATGGCAGGCCTCAAGTTAAATGCTTTCCATGAATTACTATATTTAATTCTCACAAAATCCTGTCATGTGTATTTTGTCACTATCCTCTTACAAATGAGAAAACTAAGGCTCAGCAAAGTTACAAAACTTGCCCCCAAATCACACAACTTTTGGGGATTCAAATTAGTTCTGTTTGATTCTTATTATACCCATCATCTTAACTAGAACATTCCATTCCATTCATGAGGAAATTAGGAACATCCATGCGCACAAGATATGCTAATAGAGGGGCAGGTACTGGAACTGCAGAGGCATCAGGGAACTAGAGGGAGAGCTCTGTGTGCCCTTTGAAAAGTTATTACCTTCTCTGTGCCTCAGTTTTGTTATCTGTACAATGGGGATAGTAATAAATTCTTGAAAAGCAGTTAGAACAATGCCTGCCTCAGAGTAAACTCCGTAAATATTAGTTATCGTTGGAATTGAGGCATCCTGACCTCTGTTGTCCTATACTGTTTACTCCTTAGAACAGATAGATATTAGATGAGTGTATAATTCAGAGATGTATCACAACTTTTTTTTTTTTAACATTGGCTTGTACACTGTAGATGGGTGATTGTATGATATGTGAATTATATCTCAGTAAAGTAGGTGTTTTTAAATTTATTTATTTATTTATTTTGGGCCGTGTTGGGTCTTCATTTCTGTGCGAGGGCTTTCTCTAGTTGTGGCAAGTGGGGGCCATTCTTCATCATAGTGCGCAGGCCTCTCACTACTGCGGCCTCTCTTGTTGCGGAGCACAGGCTCCAGACGCGCAGGCTCAGTAGTTGTGGCTCACAGGCTTAGTCGCTCCGCGGCATGTGGGATCCTCCCAGATCAGGGCTCGAACCCGTGTCCCCTGCATTAGCAGGCAGATTCTCAACCACTGTGCCACCAGGGAAGCCCCATCACAACTTTTTATACATCAGAACAGTTTGGAGAACCTGAGGTTATATTAAGATAGCATTTTTTTTCTCTGTCACTATCCATATTCTATTTTAAATTATCTTAATTCTCCTCTCTTTTATGCTAACCCCACTTCTTGATCCTTAGGCACGTATTTTGAGTTCTTGTTAGTTGCTTCAAATCCCTGCTGTGATGTTTGTTGATGGCTAAAATGTTAGATGATAAGGAACGTTATATTTTAATGGCAGATATTTGAGAAATTAAAATGCTTCCTGATCCTAGGAAGGAAACTTTCTGCTGATCAAGGGGATGTAGGGGGTAAATATTTAGGGATATAGGAATGGACAATCACAACCAAAGAATGAAGCACACTTACCTTGCATTTGAAAGCTACAGATATCTTTTCACAAATTTTTTTATTGTTTCAGCATCAATTTAAAAGTTAAACTTTGAAAGATGAATTCTATTTTAAAGAAGTTTGCAATTATTTTTAGCTCAGAATGCTATTTGGATTTCCCACATTTTTTATGCTGCCACAGTTTGGAAAGTTTGTCCAGTGATTTATTTTGGGGAGTTTACAAATACAGCGTGCTTAAAACATAGCCTATAGCTATCTCTTCTAAATATGGAATATTTGGCTCCACATTGCCCGCTGCTTATTCCTACCCTCCTCATTTTATCTGTTCTGTTGGTGATAATGTGGGTTCTCTGCCCTGTCGATGTTTGTGGGTTTTTATTATGCAGTATTCAATATGTACAAAATAATCTTTGTAACATGTATAGGTTATAGAGCATATCATTTTTGAGCTACAATATTGTCAATACATCGCATCTTCTTTCTCCCATTGACCATCTCTTTCTTCCCCACCAGGTAACAACCACACTACATTTTATGAATTTCGTAACCTTTCTACCTTTAAATTCTTCATAAAATATCACATATGTATGTATTCTTTAAAATCTTGCTAGGACTTCCCTGGAGATCCAGTGGTTAAGACTTCGCCTTCCAATGCAGAAGGTGTGGGTTTGATCCCTGGTCGGGGAGCTAAGATTCCCACACGCCTCTCGGCCAAAAAACCACAACATAAAACAGAAGCAATATTGTAACAAATTCAATAAAGACTTTAAAAATTGTCCACATCAATAAAATCTTTAAAAGAAGTCAAATCAAATCATATCAAATCTTGCTGCTTAAGTATGGTCCACAGATCTGTTGCATTGGTGTCAGCTGGGAGCTTATTAGAAATACAGAACCTCAGCCCCAGATCTATTGAATCAGAATCTGCATTTAATAAATAATCAATTCATATGCACCTTAGTTTGAAGAGCACTGTGCCGAATATATTATTTTGTTTTCCATGGAGTTTTTGCTTATTTTCTCATTTGTTTCTTGTGTTTGAACTTAAGAAGAAGGGTATAGTGTTTGTAGTCTTCTGCCACTAGCTTTGTTAACTTAACAAGGCATTTCTAAGATTCATCCAAGTTGTCTTGAGTAGTCATTTATGTCTGTGTGATGTACCATTTGTGTGATTATCCCAGAATTTTTTTTTCTTTTATTGATAGAAATTGAGGTTGTGTCCGGCATTTTGTTATAAAGCATAATCCTACTCAGGTACATGTCTCCTGGTGTGTGTGTGTGTGTGTAAGAGACTCTCTATGCTAAGTACCCAGGAGTGGAATTGTAAGTAGTAGTCCATGTAAATGGTCACCTTTACCAGATAATGGTAAATTTTTTCCCACCAGCAATGTATAAGAATTGCCATTGAATTCCCATCTTTACCAACCATAGTATCATCAGCCTTATTACTTCTTTGCCAACTGAGTGGACATTGCATGCCTTCTCACTGTGATCTGTACTTGCATTTCCCTTGATTACTAATAAGATTGATCACTTTTTCTTATGTTTAATGACCATTCAGCTTTTCCCTTTTGTGAAATGCCTTTTCATGTATCTTGAGTATTTTTCCATTTTTTTCTTGATTTCTAGGAGTACTTATTTTAAAATAATCCTTCGAGAATTACATGTATTGCAATATCTTCTCCCAGTTCATGACTTGTTCTCTCACTTTCTTAATGGAAGTTCTACATGTTAATGTAGTTTGGTTTATTAATCTTTTCTTTCACTGTTAGTACTTTTTGTAACATAAAAAGGAGATCCTTCCTTGTATAAATATCATAATACTATTCTGCAATACTTCCTTCTAGATATTTAAAATTCTAAATATCTAAACACATGCTTTAATACAATTGGAATTGAATTCTGTTTATTATGTGAGGTAGGAGTCAAGATGCGTTTTGTGTGCTATAGGTAACCAATAGTTCCAGCACTGTTTATTGAACAACTGCTCTTTTCCCAATAGGTGGACATGCTATCTCTCTCAAATAACAAGTTCTTACATATTATAAAGGTCTATATCTGGGAACTTTATTTTGCTTCATTAGACATTTTATTTATCCTGTGCTAATACTTTACTGTCTTTATTAATACATATTTAAAATAAGCATTAATAGTTGGTTGGGAAAGTACTCTCACCCATTTCTTCCTCTTTGTTTTTCATATAAAATTTTTATAAGCATGTAGATTCCTTGAAATGTCCTGTTGGAATTTGGAGAGAATATTATTGAATCTAATAGATCATTTTGTGAAAATTTTTCTTCTTTATCTGATTTCTTCTATTCATGAAAATGGTATATCTCTCTACTTACTTGGGTCCTTTAAAAAGTTTTTTAAAGTTTAAAAATTTTCTCCATAATGTTCTTACATATTGTTTATTATATTTATTCCTAGGAACTGTATGTATGTACATATGTATGTATGTATATGTGTGTGTGTATATACAGCATTTATCTGTTGCTGGTAAATGGAAGAACAATTGATTCTTGTAGATTAGTCACCCTTCTGAACTCTCTTAACATTCTAATAATTTGTCTACAGATTCCTTTGTGTTTTATATGTAGATAATGATATCATCAGAGAATAATAAGTTTTGTTTCTTCCTTCCTTTTCAATCCATATATCTTCAATTTCTCTGTGTGTGCGTTTTGTCTTATTAAGTTATCTAGGACGTATAGTTTAATTTTTATTAGAAGTATTGATAATGAGCATTTTTATCTTGTCCCTCACAAAAGATATTTCTAATATTTCAGCTAATATCTTTCCAGCTCTCCACTACAACATTAAACTGCCCATCCACTGATATTATTAAACAACTCATCCATTGACATTTTAATTTCAAAAGTTCTATGTTGAGTTTCTCCCTTTGTCATCCAGGCAAGTTCATGCTTTTACAACTCAGTTTGGCCAGGGCTCAAGTCCAGGCTTTGATGCTAAACAACTATCTGAACTTAGGCCAATGGTTGTCTTCCTGAGCTTCAGCTTCCTCATATGGAAGATGAAGTTAATACTAGAAATCCTCCATTTTAAGGACCCATTCATTACAATATTCAACTCAATTTAATAGGAACTTTGTAAAATGCAAAATATCATCTTAAATTTAATTTTCTGAAACAAATGGAAAATGTGTACATTTTGCCATACCAGTGTCTACCATGTTACTTTTCATCATCTCAAAGTGTAGGATTAAGTCTTCTTAACATACAAAGACTCTTAACTATTTTTGGTCTTTGCTAGTTGGGTCTAATTTCATAGTAACAGGCTACTTCTTGTAATCTCTTTTTCATCTTTGAGATTGAGAATGACATTTCAAGGCATGGTGATTCATTTTTTAAATTTAACTATCAAACACTAGAAGCTTAGCATCCTCTCTTAAAAGTCAGCTAGAAGCTTTGACAGATGGACATTTAGCACCTGAGTAATTATCCTTCAGGTCTCACAAATCAGTCACTTTGAAAGTTTTATGATATCTTCTGAGGGATAATATCTACTCATTTTAAGTGTATTGCTGCTATATGATTGGCCGTGATTTTGGAGTTATTTTAATGATAAAACAGTATACAACTTGAAGCACTTTGAATATATATATATATATATATATATATATATATATATATATATATATATATATATATATATATATATATATAGTCTCTCTCCCTGAAAGAAATATTTTCTTCACTAAGATTAAAAGTTTGTCTCCCAGGCATATTTTCATATTTTTCTACATATAGAGTAACATCTCTTCAATTAGGCATAGTCTTTTGAAGACATTTTAAATGATTATTAGGTGTCTGAATATAATTTAAGTCTAAAATTCAACAATATGTTGCTCTATGAAACAAGTAACAAATCCAAAGTTCTTACCATGACCAACATGGTCCTTCTTGATCTGTCCTCATTTCCAGATGGCCTCCAACTCACTTCACCTCAGGCCACTGGTCAGCTTAGTATTTCTCAAATATAACAGACTTGCTGCTATGTCAGTGTCTTTCCACTTGCTTTTCCCACAACCTGGAGCACTGTCTCACTCCCTTACTTCCTTCAGGTTTTTACTTAAATTCTACCCTATCAGAGAAGGGTAGGATCTTCCTTGACCACCATTTCCAAAATACTACTCTCAAATACCATATTCTAAGTTCTTAATTTGCTTCAATTTGTTTTATAGCACTTAGCGATATCTGACCTATTTATATCTTTGTCTGGGTGTTTATTCTGTCTCTTCCAATTAGAAAAGGAGAACAAGAACTTTTCTGTTTTCAATTCTTTTACTCTAGAACTTGGTGTTTGGCACATATTAAATTTTCAATAAATATTGGTTGAATGAAGTAATTAATGTTGAGACAATCAGGTGCACATGTGTTTTCTATGTAGAGTTAAGGTCAGCCAGGCTATACTCAACATCTGCAGGAGACTAGCACTGTACTTTTAGTCTCTATTGAAAGACTCATTATGATTTTCAAACTGTTAAAATGTGAAGAAAGAAGTGCATTGTTAAAAAGCTTAAATAAAATAATGCATGAGAAGTGTTTGGCAGAATGCCAGAAGTTAAATATTCAATAAATGCAATAAACTTACTTCCATCTGAATTCACCCTTTCCCATTTCTCTCCTGTCACAATGGAAGTGTTGGCTTTTGTCTAGTTTAAGGCAAAGGCTTCCATCTCTATCTTAGAGTTTAATCTACCCTCGCCTTCTCAGGGACAGCTCTCTTACCCTCCTTCTTCCTCTCATATCTTTGACTTATTCTCTCTTTGCATCCTACCCATCAACCTTAAAACCTGATCCACCCAGAAAGGGCCCCTTTTGATAACTGACACAAAGTCACCATATTGGCTTGAGGGGGCACTTCATAAGAGGTGATTCATCATCAGACGTTTGCATACGCCTACCTGCCCTCACAGATTTGCAGAATCACTTGCCATTTTCTGAATATCCAATGCCCCATAATTTCTCTCATCTCTTAAGTTTTTGCCTATGTCAGTTTCTGCCCAGAATGCTTTTACCCTTTGACATTCCCCAAGGCACACACATACACAGTCACACAAATATATTCATACAAAATGAGATTAGCTAATTCCAATTTGTACATAAGATCTTGGTCTCAGCTCAGATACCACTCTCATTGGGCCTTAAGAATTGAATATCCCTCTTGTGTTTCCACAGCAGACACTACATATCCCCATCAAAACTTCTCTCTCTCTCTCTCCCTCCCACTCCCTTCCCCCTGGCTTACAGCTACTTATGTATTTATTTCCCCTACAAAACACTAAGCTCCTTGAAGACAAGTATTTTTTCATGTTCATCCATGAAATACCAAAGTCTGCATGGCAATTAGAAGATAGTATATAAACTATATATATATATATATTTTTTTTTTTCTGGTACGCGGGCCTCTCACCGTTGTGGCCTCTCCCGTCGCAGAGCACAGGCTCCGGACGCGCAGGCTCAGCGGCCATGGCTCACGGGCCCAGCCGCTCCGCGGCATGTGGGATCTTCCCGGACCGGGGCTCGAACCCGTGTCCCCTGCATCGGCAGGTGGACTCTCAAACACTGCGCCACCAGGGAAGCCCATAAACTATATTTTTTAATTTGAATTGACAAATGGAGTGGTGTCATTAGAAAGTTACAGAATTGCTTTGTGGTAGTACTGAAACCTATGGACCAACCAACAAGTTGCTACTGAATTAGCATCAATGTGCTAGTCAAAGGCAAATACGCTCAAGAGTAGCATTTCTTACTTTAACATTTATTGCATATTGCCGTTTGTTTCATAT
Source organism: Mesoplodon bidens (assembly GCF_964165515.1). NCBI lineage: Eukaryota > Metazoa > Chordata > Mammalia > Artiodactyla > Ziphiidae > Mesoplodon > Mesoplodon bidens. The sequence goes on along the minus strand of NC_138160.1, from coordinate 48,165,862 downwards.
CAGAGAAAAAATACTGAAAATGACTTAATATATTGGAAATAATGGGATAGAGACTTTAGTACTAGTATTTATAGTGGTAATATTGACAATATATACTATTTAATATGTGTATAGATTTTTACAATTTTCAGAGTACTTTTATGGCTCAAGGAAATACTAAAAAACATTGAAAACCTAGGGGAAATCTAAGACTGAATGCATCCTTTGGGTATTTCTAACCAGTCAGCAGATTAGCCTTATATAAGACAATATTGATGATTAAAATTTCCAACTTTATGCTGTTTGGCATTGAATTAATGCACCCTATCAAAATAACATGTGTGTTCAAGTATACATAGGTTATATGCAAAAAAATGTTTCTTATAGAGAACAGTATGGAGGTTCCTTAAAAAACTAAAAATAGAGCTACCATATGATCCAGCAATCCCACTCCTGGGCATATATCTGGAGAAAACCATAATTTGAAAAGATGCATCCACTCCAATGTTCACAGCAGCACTATTTACAATAGCCAGGACATGGAAGCAACCTAAATGTTCATCAACAGAGGAATGCATAAAGACAATGTGGTACATATATACAGTGGAATAGTACTCAGCTATAAAAAAGAATGAAATAATGCCATTTGCAGCAACGTGGATGGACCTAGGGATTGTCATACTGACTGAAGTCAGACAGAGAAAGACAAATATCATATGATATCATTTATATGTGGTATCTAAAAAAAGGGTACAAATGAACTTATCTACAAAATAGAGTTACAGACATAGAAAACAAACCTATGGTTACCAGGGTTAAGAGATAGGGAGGAATAAACTAGGAGATTGGGATTGACATATACATACTACTATATGTAAAATAGATAACTAACAAGGACCTACTGTATAGCACAGGGAACTCTACTCAGTAGTCTGTAATGGCTTATATGGGAAAAGAATCTAAAAAATAGTGGGTATATGTATATGTATTACTGATTCACTTTGCTGTACACCTGAAACTAACACAACATTGTAAATCAACTATACTTCAATAAAAATTAATTTAAAAAGCTTCATTGAAATCCTCCTCCCATCACCAAGTTAGAAATGGACTCTTAGTTATTGTAACTTACCACTTAATTCTGTGTTCTGGATAGAAATTATGCCTAACTTTTGATTGACAACATTTCTGCCAGAACTCTCCATCATTATTGGCAATAATGTTCTCCCTTGTTAAGTGCCCAGCAACATGTTGAGTGATTGACTGGCTCTCTAGGGCAGATTGGAAAGGCGTTGGCAGAAAAGGGTGGTGGTAGTGTTGTATAATACTCTGTCTCATGGTAATGGCACCAACTAACTGCTTATTTAGGTTTATTCAGAAAAAGAAATACACTGATCACTTACCTGGACTTTACAATTATTGTGTTCATATGGGGCATCTTTGAAAGCTTTCACTACTCACCATCAGCATATCTGTATAAAAAGTGAAAAGTCCAGGTTGTAAACATGCTTTTAGACTGTCCCATAAAACTCTAACATCTATGATCATTCAGCGGGGAAAATGGATAATTTATATGACATATAAGCACGGAAAACCAATTAATCAATTGAATATTTCCGTGTTTTGGTTGTTTCAAATATGAGTAGGCACCCCCTAGGTTAATGAGAAGAGTTTTTAAGTAGAAGACTTGGAGTGCTCATTTTTAACAGTATAAGACTTTCTTTTAACATAGAGACAACTAGAGTAATAGACAAAGTGTATATTTTCATGGGATCTGGGCTCTTAAACTGTTTTTTCCAGAAAGTGAGTCCCAAGGGGAAGTCAACAAAGAGCACCTGGAGTGTCTTTGCAACCACATAATAAGGGAGTAGGTCTGGATCAGTAGTTATTGATATATTGAAATCACCTAAGGAGTTTTTTTAAGTGCTCATGTCTGGTTCCTCTTCTGAGAAATACTAATTTCACTTGTTGGGGCACAGGAATGATTTCTAAACTTTAGTCTGAACCAGAATCACCTGGCAAACTTGGTAACCATACAAAGCCCCAAGCGCTATCCTCATTCAAGGAACCTGGGCCTTTGGGTGCTTGATTTGCTCTCCAGGTGATTCTGATAACATCCCAGTTTGAAATCACTGGTCTAGCATTCAGCATCAGGCATTTTTCAAGTCCTCTCGGTGATACTCCCTAGGTGCAGCCAAGGTTGGGAACCAATGATGAAAATAATATTTCGGATTCTTCCAAGTCTGGCAGGAATAATGAAAATTGCTAGCTTTTATTAAACATTTATTGTATATAATGTATTGTGCTAAGTATTATTTCACTAAATAATCAGCAAACTCTGGGAAGTAGGTAATAGTAGTGCTACTTGCATTTAAGAGAAATTGAGGGTTCGTAATTTAGCTAAGGGCACATGGATAGGAAGTGGTAGACTGGAATCCAAGATGTCTTCCCTCAAAGGTCACACAATAAACTACTACTATCAATAATTATAAGAGAAAATTATTATAAGAGAAATTATAAGAGAAATTGAAAACTCTCAAAGTTGGGAACATGTTAGAAGGTAGTATTTAAATGATTTTTTTATACGTAAAATATACTCGACTTATAATTATATAATAAAACAAAGAAATCATTTTTTTAAATAAATGGAGAATATAAGAAGAGTTCACGAATTAAAAGGTAGTTGAGGGCTTCCCTGGTGGCGCAGTGGTTGAGAGTCCGCCTGCCGATGCAGGGGACACGGGTTCGTGCCCCGGTCTGGGAAGATCCCACATGCCGCAGAGCGGCTGGGCCCGTGAGCCATGGCCGCTGAGCCTGTGCGTCCGGAGCCTGCGCTCCGCAAGGGGAGAGGCCACAAGAGTGAGAGGCCCGCATAACGCAAAAAAAAAAAAAAAAAAAAAGGTAGTTGAAAACTGACAGTTTTAGAGAAGCAGGTTAGATTTGAATTCTATTTATTCCAGAAAGAAGATCATAAACTGCTTGTACTAGTAGTATTTGAGGAGTGAAACTAAGAATTATGGATAGAGATATTTTGTCATAGTTATACTGAGGAGCAAGGTGGCAAGCATTTCAGGGGAAAGAAGAAATTTGTACACTTCTCTGAAATGGTTCCAAATGTTAATAATGCAATGAATTAAAAGAAAATAAGCAGTTTATACTCCATAACACTTCCTTTTGTCTCCTTTCGTGTTTGGAAAGATACCAGCTCAATGTCTTCCCAGGCATGGAAAATGCTTTGTCCACTGCCGTTAGTCACACTTGTGTCTATAAAGGGGAGAGAGAGTGCCTCAGTCAAGTATGTTTTCAGTCGTATACAGAGGGAAGTGGTACTTGGGGGACTGCCCTGTTCCTCTCAAGACATAGCCTTTCTCAGGTTTTGTGCATGGGCCACGTATGGCAGAGTGCCAATACCAAAATGTTGGAGGAAGGGACATTTCCTACCATAAAAAGCAAGAAAAAAAGCCCATAAAGAGATGCCAAGGGTCTTTTTGCAAAGGATTAAATTTAATCCTCCCACTTAGAGAAGGGGACACTTGGACATTTTATAGACTGTTCTTACTAACAAGCCAAGTGAGCATTTATTTTCATTGATGTGATTTCCCAAATGGTGTTTACACTGATCATTCACTGTATGGAGAACACTGGATTTTCAGCACTCTGGAGAATCTGTGAGTTGGTTCCTGATTCTGGTACTTTAGTATTCACTATATGATATGCATAAAATGTACGTATTCAATTATGTGAAGATTGAGTGTGTGCAGAGAATGGAATAATTATGCTGCCAACAAGCTATTGTGAGCCCTAAATATATTTATATTTCAAATAATGGATGGTTCTGTAGTAACTCCCACAAAATCTAATTCTAGGATTATTTTAACAGTGAGTAAATGACATATGATCTTTTAGGAATGTGGTAATATAAAAAAGGTACAGGAAAAAGTATATATTGCTCTGAAATTCTCTTGGCTTCTCCAAAATATTCACCTTGGCAGGAAAATACAAATTAAAGGAAGACAAATAAAAATTGAATTTGGATTTTAGTGTCAAATATGACTCTAATTTCTGTGGAACAATAATGATACGATATGTTTTAAAATGCTTTCGTACTAGAGCTGTGTTTTGTTGGAAGTGGCAGAAAGGCAAAATTCCAGGCAGGCACTGATGGTGGAAACCACTGACGATAACCAGAGGTTTGTAATAGAAAAGGTACCCCAACCTTAACTGTGGTCAGCTAGCTCAGCCATGGCAACGGGCTCGCCTTGATTTCCAACTAGGACCACTGCTGGAGATCTTAATCACAGAAGCAGCAGCAATACAAGCTACCAGTTGGAGGAAGGTCTTCAAGAGGAAACACTGGGAATTCTCCCTGCTATGATCCACACAATACTTAATCCTATGTCAGGGACAGAGACTGAACTAACCCTAAAATTGGATCTTCATGCCTAGTTTTTCAGCGACGTACACACACCATTCTGGGCAACTTTGCCAGGTCACATCCCTCTTTGGAAGCTCCAGCATGGGGCTCTTCGTCAACAAGCTCTGAGAATCAGCCCGGAACCACCAGACTCCATTTCAACAAGAGGATTGAGGCAAGCGGAGGTGAAGAGGAAACCTCAGGGGCAGTAGGGGCTGTCGGGGGAGGGAGGCGGGGGCACGGGAAGGGGAAGGATCAGGACAGGTCTGACTCCTGACTGCCTGGGGTGGTTTTGGAGAAAGTCACAGCTCGGGCACACCACTCAGGAGCTGTCCAACTTTTCAGCAGCTCCGGGATCGGGGTTCGGGGGCCCTGGACCGAGGAGGCGGCTACTCGTGCCGCTGCTGCTGCTTCTGCAGCTCCAGCTGCTAACAATTCCTGCTCTCGCCGCCGGCGCCCAAAGGAAGGAAGGCAAGAAGAAAGCGAGGAAGGAGGCACAGACCGCTGGGGAAGCCGCGCACCGCGCTCCCTAGTCTGGGTGACTCGGGGAGCCCAGGAGCGTGTCTCTGCCCAAACCACTGTGGTGGGAGCCCTGTCGCGTTTTGTGACCCCTCCCGCTGGCAGAGCCCCCTTTCGGTCGTCTCAAGCCTCTGGTGGCTTCAAGTGGGAAGCTGAGCCCAGCCTCTGCTCGGCTCCAGAAGCGGCGGCGGCGGCGGCGGCGGCGGCGGCGGCGGCAGCATCGGGGAGGCGCTCGGGCCAGCGCGGCGAACCGGGCTGGGCAGCAGGGCGCGGAGCCGCGAGCCAGGATGGAGGCAGAGGGCAGCAGCCTGCCGGCCAGGGCGGGCAGCGGCGAGGGCAGCGACGGCGCCGGCGGGGCCGCGCTCAAAGCCCCCAAGCACCTCTGGAGGCACGAGCAGCACCACCAGTACCCGCTCCGGCAGCCCCAGTTCCGCCTCCTGCACCCCCATCACCACCTGCCCCCGCCGCCGCCGCCCTCGCCCCAGCCCCCGTGCCCCCTGCAGCCGCCGCCGGCCCCCCTGCCCCCGCCCCCGCCGCCGCCCGGGGCAGCTCGCGGCCGTTACGCCTCGAGCGGGGCCACGGGCCGCGTCCGGCACCGCGGCTACTCGGACACCGAGCGCTACCTGTACTGCCGCGCCATGGACCGCACCTCCTACGCCGTGGAGACCGGCCACCGGCCCGGCCTGAAGAAATCCAGGATGTCCTGGCCCTCGTCGTTCCAGGGACTCAGGCGGTGAGTGGAGAGCTCCCCCTCCCCTCCGCAGGCAAGGGACCACCTCCCCGGGGTTCAGAATCTCCTCTGTGGTCATTTTATCACTGGCTTTCCCGCACCCAGGGCCAAATACTATTCTGGGGATTGCGGGAGGGCGAGCAGGGGCGTGTCTGTCCTTGCTGGAAAGGTTATGATTCAGGTGTGTGTAAGAGACCCCAAAGTACGGCGTAAATGTTGAGTGTGCGTGTGAGTGTATGAGACAGGGAGAGGGAGAGGGACAGGTTCCCAGTGGTATATACCACCCACCGCTCCCTCCTCCCCCCCACTTCCATCCCACCCTGGCGAGTGAGACTAAACAGGCGAATTCCCTTTTCTCCGGGGGTGGGGAGAGGAGGAAGGGTGAAGGAAGGGAGGCGGGGGGTTTCAGCCAGGGAAACACCCAGTAATCTGCAACCCCCAGAGTAAGAGGGGTTGGCGAGGCAGGGGGTGGGGGAATGGGTGAGAAAGCTTGGTCCCAGAATTGTGGCTAAAAGCCCGAGAACAACTCTAGTTTCTCTTTGTCAAGTCGGGAAGTAAATTGAACAGCGAAAGGGGAGAACAAACACGTGGGTGACCTGGAGAGTTTGGAGCAAAATGTTCAGCAATCCTTACGAGAGGGAAGCAGGGAGGAATGGAAAGAGGGAGGGAGCGAGGATGCTGTGGGAGTTACACTGTGTCGGTGTGTGGTGTGTGCAAGCATTTGTGTATCGAGTCGTCCCTGCAAAATCCCAGGAAGAAAGCACCTCGTTTTAGCAGAAGGCAAGGCGTCGAGATTTGATTACAGTGATTTTTCCCTTAACGTAAATTGCTCCGGAAGACGGGGCAGGGAAGTGGCATTTCACCCGGAGTTTTAATACCAGTAGATGCCGACTGCTCCAACTCCAAGGAAATGACTAGTGTAAGAACCAGTTACAGCTGCTCTGAGTAGTCAGCTCCAGATTCTCGACTCAGGCATGGTGGTGGAAGTTGGGCCGGCAATGGGTTCCTTTCCTGGCAAGCCAGAAACAGCTCCTTTTTACCCTGTCCCAGGCCCTCCAAGCCACGAATCCCCTCCCCCGCACGGACGCGAGTACACACAAATGTTTCAGGAGCTGCAGATCCTTGGCACACCTAATGGCAAAGTAGGGCTGTCATCACTAATCTTAGACTTGGGCAGACATTGATGGACTACAAGTCCAAGTCACATATCTGGATCATGGGTAATTGTAAATTGTAAATAGAGGCTGGGTGGGGAAACAGGAAAACCTGGGGCTGGGATTGTTTGTCCAAGTCTAATTGACAATAGGTTGGATTTATCAGAAAATCTTAATAGTGTTCAAATGTGTTTTTCTGAGTTTCTCTCTCTCTCTCTCTCTCTTTCCTTCCTTCCTTCCTTCCTTCCTTCCTTCCTTCCTTCCTTCCCTCCCTCCCTCCCTCCCTCCTTGCCTTCCCTTTCCTTCCCTTCTCTCTTTATGTTGTATATACTATGCTCAAAGGGAATCCAGTCCAATAGAACATCCCAACCCTGATGTGCACACATGCTTCTCACACCCTTTCCCTTCCTCACACCCCCAGGTACTGGACATTGTTCCTGGTAATGTCACTGTACCTGTAAGATATGAAGAGTGAGAATTGTAGTTAATATATATTCAGATCAATTTAAACTCTGAAGATTGCTGTGATTTGCAGACATTCATAAAATTAATATGCAAGTTTCATTTTTATAGCCCACACTGCTAAAACCCACACGCAGTTTTACCCTTTGTTTGAACAGGTGGGTGTCCTCCACTTGGGCTGAACAATACGTCTATATGGGTCCCCAAAAGTGGAATAAAGGCAAGAATGGCACTTTGTATATTTGACCTATGAATAGAAAAATTTTGTGAGACTGAGCCCTTAGTAAACATTAAATAAGAGTAAGAGTTCTAGCTTACTCTGTGGGTTGATTGACTTTGTAGAGTCTCTTACTTAACTTCCTTTTTAAAAATTAAATAGAATATGTCTGAGAGGGTGGAGGGGAGAAAATGAGCTAATTGGACTAGAGGTATTGCATCGCTGATTTGAATTTATTTTTTGCTGTGTTCTCTACACTGATTAATTGTTCTATTTGAAATTTGTTAGTTGAATGGTTTACAGAAAACTAAGATGTATAATATTTACACATAGCTTCCACTGTGGCTCATCTCATAAATCATTGTCATCCTATTTAAGGATCTTTACATCACTTATGTATTTTCTAAACCCTCGAACATTGCATGTCAAGATTTCCTTAATAGAGTTGCTTTTACAAATAAATGTATTTTTCAAGGGGGCATGGATATTACTTGCATACTTTAAAGAGAATAGTAGCAATGGTTTAAAATTATCCCCAAAATCACATTAATTATTTGAACCTATTAACGACACTGAGATGAAATGGCACTATGTCCACTTTATAGATAAGAACACTGAGACCTAGAGGATGTGAGTGACTTGCTCAGTGACACATGGACTATAAGTGTCAGAGCTAAGACTAAACCCCAAGTCTCCTGACTCAACAAAGGCAATGGGTCCTGCTAAAATAAATGTGTGCAGAACCTGGGTGTGTTGACAGAATCAAGAAATATATAAAATGGAACATGAAGTTTATATTGATTGATACTACAGTTCATAAAGTCCAAATGGACCAAAAATGAGATATGGTTTAAATCCACTTTTTAAAAAATTGACAGCATAAGCTACAGAAGTAGTGAGAGATTTTAACCCTTATTTTTAACTTTTACAATCCTGGCCGTGACACTGGTGTTGTTAATGATTACAGGAGAGGCAAACCAGTGTATTTGTTCACTTCATATAATATAATAATAAATATGAAACAGTGAATTATCAAAGAATCAGATAATTAAATATAATCAGAACATTTCAGGTTGTTTTCAGTGATCTTCTAAAACAAAACAAACGTGAGACATGCAAAGAGTGTGTGTGCGTATGGCACATGCCTGCGTGTGCCGTCATTCAAGTGGAAGGCTAAAATTGTCTGTCAAGTTAATGTCTCTAAAAAGCCTCATGGATGGATGGATGAATGATTCCCTACAGGTTATCAAGAAAAATATGTCTTTTAAAAGGCTATTTTTAGCATGTATAACAGCATTTCCAGATATTACCATCTTGACTGAAATTTTGAGAATTAGTTACAGTGCGAAAAGCACTGGGAAAGAGGTATATACTTGGTTTAATGAAGAAATTTGTATAAACGGGAAGGAGGCAATCCTCAGACATTTCATGATCTGTTCTTTTGATTCCATGGAAAAATGTAGGTATGTTAAACACATTTTTTATTAAATTGTATCTAACAAGGTAGATTCATTTTTTTAATCCCAATGTAGAAGTAATCTGAAATAATAAAATTACCAGAGGAATGAGTCTTTATGTTACCAAGAGAACCAAATGAAATATTAACAAAATTACACTCTTTAAAATATATATATATATCAAGTTAATCATTTTAAGCTATAGTTCCTCAAAATGTAACAGCTGTTTAAACTGATAAATGATTTAATTATTTATTTGATTTCTTTTTACACAACAAAATATTTTCCTTATCGGTAACATGCTTTTCTAAATCTACAGGAGCTGTACGTTCTCAATAACAAATTAATGCTCTACATCATTAATCATCAGAAGAACGCAAATCAAAACCACAATGAGTTACCACCTCACACCTGTTAGAAAGGCCATTATCAAAAAGACAAGAAAATAACAAGTGTCCGTGAGGGTGTGGAGAAAAGAGAACCCTCCTACACTGTTGGTGGGAAAGTAAATTGGTGCAGCCACTGTGGAAAACAGTATGGAGGTTCCTCAAAAAATTAAAAATAGAACTACCATATGATCCAGTAGCTCCACTCCTGGGTATTTATCCAATGAAAGGAAAACTCTAATTTGAAAATATATATACACTTTTATGTTCATTGCAGTATAATTTATAATAACCAAGATATAGAAACAGTCTAAGTGTACATCGATGGATGAATGCATAAAGAAATTGTGGTATATATAGACAAAGGAATATTATTCATCCATAAAAAAAAGAATGAATCTTGCCATTTGATAACCCGGGTGGACTTTGAGGGCATTATGCTAAGTGAAATAAGTCAGAGAGAGAAAGGCAAATACCTAATGATCTCTCTTATATGTGGAATCTAGAAAAATAAAAACTAAAACTAAAACAAAAAACAAGCTCACAGATACAAAGAACAGATTTGTGGTTGTTTGATGTGGGGGGTTGGGGTGGGAGAAATGGGTGAATTTTTTTTTAATAAATTGAAAAAATAATTAAGGTTAGAAATTCAAATATCATAGGTGACCCTTGGACATTATAAAAATATTCTAGGTGACAGAGATGTAAATATCAAAAAGTAATATTTGATATAGGTATTTTAGAAGGAAAGTAGCTAAGAACTATAATTGTGCTCATAAATCTCATGCATATTATAAAAGACTTGTTTGACATTAGGTTTTAAAATGTATTAACATAATATATTAAATGAAAGGAAAAATTAATTCTATTGTAATATTTAAATACTAAAAAATTCAGGTTTTAACTTTTCTACTCTGGGTTATAAAGGATATTTCTCAATCAATCAATATGTTTTATTGATTTTTGTCAAAGTTTTGCAGTGTATTTTCTTCTTCATTAAGGGGTGTCATGGTATTCTGAGTTCATGATGCAAAATTTGGATTTCACATTATCAAAATAACTGATTGAAAACTTGATCATTTAAACTCTCTACATCAGTGTGTCTAAGACTTTGGATTTTAGGAAACTGTAAATTTAAAAAAATATATTGGACAACTGACACAAAGTTGCATCTTTAAATTTTAATATGTAAAGGCATTAAGGATATTATTTAAATATTTTATTATTTAAACAAAAAAGTAAGGCAAAATTCACGTTTTTCACATTTCCTACATATTGCCAAAACAGTGTTAGCCTTTTTTTTTTAAATTTATTTTTAAAAACACTAATTTCAACATTTCTGTGGGTTCTGAGACTTCGGTGCTTCAGAAGAAAAATATCATGAATCCATTACATTTTTTATTCCGAAATTGCATACCTTCCAAGTGGAGGGGGGAGTGGTGAGAGAGAGCAGGTAGAGGGAAAGAGAGGTAAGAACCTGTCTGCCAAGCATGGAGTATACATAAGCCCTTCTCTCATTCTGATCGGACCATCTTGGTTCAGTTGCCCACTTATGGAGCAGTGATAGGGAAATATATAACCTGCAGTATCCACAAGATACATTTCTCTAAAACTATGCTAACTCTATGGAATGTCAAGATGGGGAGGGACTTAAATTTAAACTAACCTGGCCTACCACTGCCCAGCTTTTACACTGGAAGAAACATGTGTCCTTTGGGGTTAAATTACTTTACAGAATAGTTTGCTGGCAGAATGAGAACTACAATTTATATCTCCCATATCTCCTGACAATTAATTTACATTTCTCATTTTGGCTGTGTTTTAACACTGACTGTCCCCATCTCCCAAGCTATATAGCCTGAAATCAAAAGTTTGAAAATTACTCTTAAAAAACATTTGTGAGTAAATGGAATCTTCAAATATTGGCAAGAAAAACCATTTCATAAAACAAAATATTCTTTCACTTTCCAACTTGGATACATTCATACACACACACGCGCGCGCACGTACATACAGTGATGAATTTGTCACTGATTTCTATCTCCAAACTTGAATGTGGTTTTGGAAAAGTATCTTGGGAAGAGTTCTTAAACATCATATAGAATAATAATAGAAAAAGACTAAATCCTGTTAGCACCTTTTGGTAGTTATTCAAAGGCCTCAGATCTGACACTGGTATAATTATGTCCCTCTTACAGCTTATTATCCATCTACAAGTTTAAAAATATACAATATGTGAGTCTATAACTTGATTTCTGTTAGTCCTGGCTCATAGCAGGAATGTTGCTAAGGGATTATACCAAATAGCACTCTATTATATTTCAAAAGATGTTGTGGTTAATTTTACCCTGAGGAACATTTTTCTACATTTAAAAATAGGAAATCTAAATTTTCCCAGAGAAGAGGGCATTTCACATTATTTTTCAAAATTCATCAGCTAAATTGATTTGACCCCATATACTCACATACCACCATCACCACCTTAGCAAACCACTTTGGAAATTAAATAAGAAATAAGGTATGTTTTATCATCTATATAAGCATTTACATTTATTGATCCGTTTCAGTGTGTTATCACTGTTCATCCAGTGGTCTGAAGCCAGTGGTAGCTTTAGGCTCTTCCTCTCCCTTGACTCCTGGATTTCAGAGACAACCAAGATCTTTTGATTCTACCTCAGAAATACCTGGTGTATTTTCCATTGTCATTTCCCTGGTTCAAGCCTTCATCATCTGTCCCCTAAACAGTTGCAATAGCCTCCTAAGTAGTCTCCAGATCTAATCTCTCCTGACTGCAATCTGTTTTACACTCCAGGCCACCCAGTCTCATCCCATTGTCTGAAATGCTTGTATGATTTCTTTCTGCCAGCAAGACTAAAATCTCAATATCTTAGTCTGACTTTTCAAAGTGTTAGCCCAGCCTCTTTCTCCCAAAAGTCTTGCTATTCATCCTCTTCTGTAAACCCTGTAAAATCACCACACTCAGCTTCTTGCCATGTGCTGAGCTCTCTATGCCTTTTTACACTTCTTTCTTCTGAAGCCATTTCTTGCTTCTCAACTGCTTCCCCGATGCCTTACACCACCTCTTCCTTATTACAAATTAAGTTTGAAAAGTCTGAAGAAACTCATGAAACTTTTCAAACTTAATTTGTATATTACCACTTGTGTGGATATTCCTACAAACAAGAATCTTTTTCTCTCCTGGGCTTTCACATTGCATTTGTGCATATATCTATACTCTAGCAGCTACCAACTGCAGTTTTATTTCTGTCTCACCCATTAACTACATCAGGATCTTTCACAGAGCATGGTTTATATAGGTCCTCGACAAATGCTGTGGTTTTAAATGGGGAGCTAGTAATAATGAAACCTTGCCTTTTCAGTCTGTGCTCTCTCAGAGAGGATACATTTGATTTCCTTAATAATCTCTATGAGGTAAACAGAGCTGGTGATATTTTGCTCTTTTTTTTTTTTTTTTTTTTTTTTTTTTTTGCGGTACGCGGGCCTCTCACTGTTGTGGCCTCTCCCGTTTCAGAGCACAGGCGCCAGACGTGCAGGCTCAGCGGCCATGGCTCACGGGCCCAGCCGCTCCCTGGCATGCGGGATCTTCCCGGACCGGGGCACAAACCCGTGTCCCCTGCATCGGCAGGCGGACTCTCAACCACTGCGCCACCAGGGAAGCCCTGGTTACCCTATTTTGATTTGGATGCCTTAAGTGCTTGTTCCCTGGTCTTTAGAGAAACTACATTTTGGGTTTTTTTCCCCAATTTCTCCCTCAAATACTTCTTTCTGACTTGGTTGGTCCCTACAAATGCAGCCCTCAAGCAAGTCCAACTTGATTAACCCCCAAGGTTGGCTCAGAATTCTGGGATACCGCAGCCCAAACTGGATCCCACTTATTCATGACATGAGAATGGAACCAAAGGAATAAGAAAATTCAGTCTTGGTATCCAGCTCTCTGATTTTCTGGCATGATCATCTACTTCAGTTGAATGCTCCAAGATAAGCTAGTTACCAGATGTAGCCTGATAAATACATGGATTGTCCCCTTAACTATGGACCAGTTAAATAGTAGAAGTTACTCACCCAAAATGAGGTTGGTGTTTTACAGTAATTTACTTGCAACCCTTCTCTCTTAAAGTAATTAGAGAGACAAGTCACTCTGTCTATTGAGATTCCTCCAAATTCACAGCAGTACTGTCTTTGTTTTCCTATTGTTATTGTAGTTGTTGTTATTTACCTAGCAGGCAGGTATGCTTCCAGCTCATCTGGAAGCAATTTAAAACCATTAGAATATAAAGTGAAAGTTTGGAGCCCTCTATATACATTTTTGTTTTACTACCACTCTGAATCATTCCCACCACCTGGGCTCTTTCAGCTGCATTGAGGGTTAGGTTATTGTCTAATGACCAGTAGCCAGGGGTCTCTACTAAAATCATATAGCTACTCATCATGGAGGTTTACTACAGATGCTGAATAAAGATCATCAAATACTGAGAAATACCCATGTTATTCTTAGTAGATTTTTTGAGAAGTAATAAATAGTATGAAGATGACCCTCATATAGAATGTGAGTATAAGAAATTCATACTTATATTAACGACCAAGAAGCTATCATATGCATTAACTGAAATAGCCAAGAAGTCAATAGATCCACAGCTTGTGGGAAATAGAAAGTTCTCTATGGTTTCAACAGACTAGACCAATCTTTGTGTCTATGTACCTTGCCACACAAGGGCCTCTGTATGTATTGTTTCCTTTGCCAGAGATGCCCTTTCCACCCCATCCAGTAGCTTTGATAACACCTATTCATACTTCAGATCATAGCTCTAACATCACTTTTCCAGTAAAGACTTCTCAGGTCTCCTAAACATATTGTAATACCTTATAGTTCTTTTTTATTGCATTCATCATATTTTAAAAATGCATGTTTAATTGTGTAATTTGGTTAACACCAATCTCTTCCACCAGACTATCACACCCTGTGAAAGCAAGGAGCCTGTTAATTTTGTTCACATCCAAACACAGTACTTGCACACTGCTCGCACTTAAAGATTTGTTAAATAAATAAATGAGCCTCAGAGCTGGTAAGGTTATCAAATTTATAAAGCTAGGAATTTATTATTAAAAGAGAGCAGAGGGCTTCCCTGGTGGCGCAGTGGTTGAGAGTCCGCCTGCCGATGCAGGGGACACGGGTTCGTGCCCCGGTCCGGGAAGATCCCACGTGCCGCAGAGCGGCTGGGCCTGTGAGCCATGGCTGCTGAGCCTGCGCGTCCGGAGCCTGTGCTCTGCAACGGGAGAGGCCACAACAGTCAGAGGCCCGCGTATCGCCAAAAAAAAATAATAATAATAGAGCAGAAAACAGTTCCAATTTAGAGAATCTTCAACACATGCTTTTTCAGTTAGAGTTAAGAAATTACTATTTTCTTTATTCGATGAAAAGACACTTGTGTGTTAGCAGGTGTAAGTATCACTTCTGGAAAGAAGCCTGCAGGATAGGAAGTCAGTAAAGAAATAGCATCACAGACTGCCAAGATTGTGATGTTGTAGAAGAGTTATATTTAAGGGTCTAGCAAATAAAAATGAGAATAAAGGCATTAGATACTAATTTTAATGCTACTTTATGATTTGTTTTCATAGTTACTTAATTCATTTCAGTGTTGGTGGTTTATATATTATTTAACCTTTATTAATAAGTTAAAAGTACCCTGACTAAAACTCATTGTTTCTGTGAATCTGGTTCAAACAAATAAAAGTGTACATAACTTTTCAGCATCTAGTAGCTCTTTGACTATAAAATCCAAGAGTAAAAATAAATAGATTCCTTGCTCGAGAATGTAGTCACTAATCCAAAATGATCTAAGAACTTTAACAATCATAGGAAAGAGTATACACCATTATACTGACAAAATGACACTTCAATTTCATAAATGTTGTCCTTGTACTTTGTGTATTAATTTTACTTTTGGTGAGGAAGGCATGGAAGCTGTTGGCTCAGTCATTATTTCTGTTGACATGAAATATTTTGTAAACCAAACTCACAAAAAAGTTTATGGAAAAATTAATAACAGGTCACATAAACACTTAATAATCACACTATTGCAATATTTCAGAAAAAAATATATACTTAGGAAAAACAGTTTTGTGTTTGTTTGTTTTTAATGGCAGCTGTGACATGGGGACCCTAGACCAAACTGAATTATTATTTACTCTCTGGTGGATGCTATTCAATTTTCAGTGAGTTCAAATATAATGATTATATATCTCATTAATTAGACACAAGATGGAGAAAATAATAGTATGCTTTCTGGTATATCATATATCAACAGTACTTTAAAAAAAAAAAAAACCCTACTTTCTTAGTGAGCTTTAAGACCTGACTATATGAGCAGTTGAAGTAACTAGACCGCTGAACTGGTTGATCAACTTGGCCAGCAAGTTCAATGTAATGTTTCCCCTGAGATTTTTTTTTTACTGATTTGACCAAATTAGAGTATTGACTTGACAATACTGGATCATATACTCCTTTGAATGTCACAACATCTGCTGGAACTCATGAAACATTTCAGAAATGTTTGAATCCATCAAGAAGCTATTGAGGACATAGTGAGGGTTGGTGGAAAGGAATAGCATAGACAGGCATTGGCCTTCAACCAGGCTGGCAGCCTGTTTATTGCTTTGGATGCTTCTTGTGTCTAAGCATTTGCTTTAAATATTTGATGTCGTTAATTAATGGGTATTTTGGATGGTCTATTATAAAAATCTGCTTATAAAAAATAAATGCAACAAATTACAAATGATAAAGGACCAAACTGAAATACAGTAATTTTCTCCTCAAATGTCCACTACCAGTTTGATAACCAGAATATTGCTGTCATCTGATTTGTATTAAATAATAGGAATTGTTAGGTAGGTAGATAAAGATTGTAGTACCCAATGGTTAGTATTTTCTAAGGCACCAACCTGAGAGTAGTTCAATACACGTGGAGTCAGGCTGACTAGGGTAGAGCTGGCAGGGAGAATGGGAAAAGGAGGAAATAAGGCTTTGCTAAAGATTTCTCAACTTTCCTCTAAAGATGTTAGAGAGGCCCTGATAGATTTTCAGCAGGAATATTGTGTGTTTAGCTTTGAATTTTTAAAAACTTTTTCTGGCAGATATGTGGAGCATGGAGTGGGAAGAAATTGGAGGTGCGATTTAAGAGTTTATTGCAGCAAAACAGATAAGGGATAAAACCATGATAGTCTGAAACTAAGGCTCTGGCAGTAAGAATGAAAAGGAAGAGATGAATTTAAGAGAGATTTTATAAATGTGTATTATGTGACTTGTTGACTGACAGTGCTGTTACATAGAAGGATTTTTTAAGTTAAATGTATTTGTGAAAAATATAATTAACCCATAATTTCTTAACTAGGAATCTGGTACAACAATCTTCCCCAATCTGATTTTCTAATCTCAATTATTTCCATACTCATCCATTCCTTCAGCCACTGGTGTGTGTGTATGTGTGTGTGTGTGTGTGCATGTGTTGTACAAAATTACCACTCTTTTGCTTCACGTTTTAAATCTTTCGAAAACGTGGTTAAGCTTTTCCTTGCTTTTCATCAATTGTATTTGTTTTTTCATATTTACCATGAGCTTTTACCTCTAATAGTTAAGGCTATTTGTATATAATTTGCTAACTTATACTGCCAAGCCTTTGCATTTGATATACCTCTCACAAACAAACAAACCAAACAGCAACAATAAACACCGCTTACTCTTTTTTTTGTTTGTGTCTCTTTCTGAAAGCTGATTTTCTCTAGGAAATGGTCTATTTCCATATTCTTATAAATCATACCCAACAAGGATAATTCCTTAACTTTTTCTTAGAATTTGAGTACTTTGTTACCACATTAAGTTGTTAGTGTAAGCAATGATATTTGCTTTCAAACCTTTTTTATTGTTATATTTTCATATATTTTGGTTCTATGTACATATCTTTTGGCTCTATGTATATTTTCATACTACTATTAATGTATAAAACAGTTAGTATGTATTTATTTTCTTCTTTGTCAGCTTTCTTATTTCCCTTCATCCTATCACTCAGAATTAACATATATGTAAGTACGCAGCAACAATTATTTTCCCTTTCCAAGATACAAAAGCTTTTACATCTTTCTAAGATAATATTGAGAGCAGCCATGTATAAAGTTTTAAAGACTTTTTCATAATGGTTTAATGTATACTGTCCCAATTGACCCTCGTATAGAAGGTTTTTAAGCTGAAGTGAAACATAATGTATTCTAGAAAGATTCCTCTGATGCTATCATAGAGGAAGATGAGGAACAGAGCAAAACTGGAGGTGAGGAGTCTAACTGAGATGTTATGACAAAAATCCAGGAGGAGAGGTGAGAAAGGTGTCAATTAGAGCAGCAGAAGAAGTAAAAATGACATTAACAGGCTAGGTTTGTCCGTCCCTAGCATTCAATTGGAAAAAGGTGGGTGGATGAGGAATAAAGACGAAGTGGAAATCTTAGGCTACATACTTGGTCATCTGGGTGGATGATGGTATCACTGACCAGGTCAGGTGAAGAAAGTTGATGAATTCAGTTTGAGTTTGCCTGTGAACATACACATAGAAATGTCTCGTCGATAAGTATCATCATCATCATCATCTCCTCAGCACAACCATGTATTGATTAATTCTCTAGGCCTGTTATTCCTAAGAGCGTTACAAAGACCATATTTCATTTATTCCTTTCAACCGTCCCTCAGGTAAATACTATTGTTTCTATATACAGACCTGAAAAACGATATCTATCAAGGTTACTCAACTTGTAGATTCACCTAGCTCAAAGTCCTCTGACTCCAAGTTCTGGTTCTTTCAATACTTCAGATTTCAGAGGTCAGAGGAATGGGAGAATGATGTAGATTGGTTTGGGAGTTATTAGCAAAATATAAATGGCATCAATAAAAGCACCCAAAGAAGGGATGTCAGTATAGAAGTGGCAATAAGGAGAGAGGCCAAGACAACACCAACATTTAAAGTACAAGTGGGAGAAGAGGAGCAAGGGTGGAACCTAAGGAGGAGTCCTTGCCTGTGCTTCTTCAAGCAAAACACAGATTCTTCACTGTGTTCAAAGCATGAACCCTGGACAAAGGACAACAATTTGTTATCGTGGCTGTATAAGAAAACAAGCCTACTATCATGATTGGCATATCAGGAGAAGAGCTTAGGATCTGTGAACATTTCCTGGAGTTAGGTATGTGGAATTCTTAATCATTAATATATGGAAACAGAAGGTTACCAAGTACCAGGAGCTTTCTGTATTACCTGGTAAGGGAGGACATTTGTGGAATCTTATTCCCCAGGCACTCATCAGATTGGAACCCGAATGCTGCTGCATAGAGTTACTCTTTAAAGAATCTGATTGTTTACTGGTCTAAGAAAACGAATCAAAGCTTCAAGTTAAAAAATTATAGTTGAAGTTGAGTCACGTCAGGGTCAGGTGAATGTGCCATTTGCTTTACATGAGTTCTATCTACATGAGCAAGGTGGGGGGGGGACACCAAGTCAGGTTAAAAAGTCTTGGGAGCAGTTGAAGGTAGGGGAGGTCAACTGTGGATCTCGACAGAGTCCGAAGAAGAACCCAGTCCTGACATCATATTTTTCTTTGTGTGAGAAAAGAGTGTACTATTGCTGGTTACTTTTTACATAAAATATTACTTTGGATTCTCCAAATACTTTTAAAAATAGGTAAGAAATAACCAGTAGAAAGAGAAAAAAACACAATTATTTTTCTTCCAAAAATATTATCACTCTTGGGTTATAACTTTATTATCTACAGCCTTTCCAATCATGTTAAGTGATTGTCTCTGCAATAAGAAGGCTTTTTTGGCAGCCGAGGTTTCCTTCTGGTGCATGTTAGAATTCTCCAGTCTTCATATTTCAATTTTCCTTCAAGGTGTGGGAAAGGAACTGATGTGATAAAATTTCCTGTAGTCTCATGGGAATAGACATGTTTGCACAAAGAACCTGGAGATGCTGAGAGGTAGAGTGAAGGGGCATCTTCTGAACACAAACATTTCACTGGAATCACCAACTCTGAATCTTACTTCTCATAAATGCAATTGTGAACAAAGGATCAAGGCTGTTTTGTATTAAATTACTTGATTTTTTAAATTTCAACACCTCTTTTTGACTTAAGAACATTTTGTTAGAAGTCCTGGCATATCACTGGTTTTCAAAAATACACAAAGCAGCCTTTAAAAGGAATGAAAAAGTCATGGATCCTGATTATATTAGCAGATGTTTTTCTACTTGCATATGTTTGTTAGTTTAGAGATATTGATGGGTCATCAAACTGGTATTTTAAAGCCGATTCTCTCCTCTTTCCTTCTGCAATATATTGGATGAGCCATCTTTGCAGGTAAAAGTTGTCAAATATTGCCAGTTTCACATGGTTCAGCCTAATAGAACTTCATATCCTTTTAGGCCTTGGATAAGAGAACCCTTGTTGTATTTTCTTCTTCCTGATTTTTGGCTTAATCCAGGCTTCAGCATATTTGGAGTGGCAAATCCCACTCCTGCATCCGATGAGCTGTGCAGTTAGCAGCTCTGACACTTTCTACACGGCTCAAACAACCACAGCCCAAAATGTGAGTGTGGCCTTAAAAAAAGGCTATTCCAGTGTGACCACCAGATTGCTTCACAATCTGCCCAGTCATCCCCTTGATTGTGCCATCCTTAAAAAGTCTGTGTCATCTGGGTATAGAGAATGAAAAGAATGTTCTCTTGCTGTCTGCTTACATTCTCAGAATGTTCCCTTCTAAACCACAAACTAGAGAATTGGGATTAGACTTCTTTAAGACTTGGGTCCAAGTAGTATGTTTCTTTTCCCCTGAGAATGTATATTCTGTAGACATGGGAAGGGGTAAGAAATGAAGGACAGGAACAAGTGTTTCAGCCCCAGGTACCTTCGGCAAATCATATGTAGTGTAGCTGGTTAGACGTGACCACTTTGTTCTCAAGAATATTTGGGGATGGACAGATATCATCTCCAAGTATTTCTTCACATCTGAGAATTGTAGAAATAGAGGTGGCATATAAAAATCCTTCCATTTGCATTGAGGGGACCCAGATTCTATGTCATTTCATATCAGTCAGCAGGAGTTATTTCTATGATCTGTACTAACTCAGTTGTCTGCATATAAAAACATTTCCTATTGACAGCATGGCCTTCTATTTCTCCTAACTTTGTTTATTAGCTGCTAGTAGATGTTAACTTTATTGCTCTCAGATGTACCCATTCCCTGAGATCAAGCTCACCCAGCGAGCTTTCATTCATTATTAAAGGGCAGAACGAGTACTGTCTTCATGTCTTACCATTGGGCAAATGGGCGGAGAAGGAGCCAGAACTCAGTTTTATTGAACCATTATTATGCCAGGCCCTTACGGTAATTATTATTTCAGCTTCCAAATTCTGTTTGCCAAAAATTATGATTTTAACAAATCTATCCAAGGTCATAGAGTTAGTCAACAACTTCCCCTCTCAAAAAAAGTTGCTGATTCATGATAGAAACTTCATTTTCAAATTAAAAATGATTTCCTGCAAGGGAAGACTCTGCTGAGTTATGTTTTGTTTTTTACTACTCTTCTGTTGGAAATCCTTCAGTGGTTTGCCATTGCTTTTAGAATAACAGAACAAGGTCCGTAAATGTATCCATGATCTCCTATGCACAGCTGGTGTCCCATCTCTTGCATTTTTCCCCATCACCTCACAGTCCAGTTCTATTCTTTGTACTTCCTGTCCTTCCTTCCCATTGAGGATTCTGGAGAGCATGTCCACGATTGGAAGGGAGCGTGGGCTTGGGGGCTTGTGAGGAAGTTATGGACAGAGAGATGAGTTAGAAAACTTGTTTTTTTCCAAAGAAGAGCTAGCGAGTGGCAGCGAGATAGAACTAAAGAATATGATGAAAAAGGGTTAAAAAGAAGTCGTAGGACTTGGTGATAATCTGTTAGAAGTGATGTGGCGCAATGAAGCATCAATGATGAGGCTTAAGTTTCTAGTTGGACCCCTAAATGAATGTATTTGTCCTTAAGATGGGTAGGAGAAAAGATGGGGCAAGTCTGGGGGTGATGGTAAAGAAAGCAAGTTTGCTTTTTCTCCCTTGATGACAGATTTAAGTGTTCGTGGATGTGTACAAACATTTATGTGTGCATTTGTGAACATTCATGGATTTTTCTTCCAATTCTACTGAAACTGTACTAGTTAAGCTACATATATGCTTTCAGCATGGTACCTTTTAAATCATTTTATCAATTTTTATTGCAGTATAGCAATTTACTACAAACTTAGCAACTTTAAAACAGCACACATTTAGTATGTCATGGGATTTCATGGTCTGGAGGCTGGGCTTGGCTTAGCTGGATCCTCAGTTCAGTGTCTTGAAAGGCTTAAGTCAAGGTGTCAGCCAGGGCTGGAGTCCCATTAGAGGCTTCGGTTCACCTTTTAGGCTCATGTTGGGAACTTATTTCCTCACAGCTGTAAAATTCATGAAACTTGCTTATTCTAGGCCAGCAGGAGAAAGAGTCTCTGACTTCTAGGCCCCTGTTTGAAGGGCTCACTTCTTAAGACAGTTCCCTGTCCCCACCACCCAACCCCAGGATAATCTCCTCTTGGATTTATTTAAGGTTAACTGATTAAAGACCTTAATTCATCTGAAAAATCCTCCACGTTGGCCATGCATATTCCACTGGTTAAAAGCCAGTTACAGATTTTTGACCATTCTCAAGGGAGAGAATAGTGCAAGGGCTTGGGTGATCGGGATCATCTTAGAATTCTGTTTACGACAGTCATGTTCTATGTTTATGCTGGTATGTGTGGGTGTGTGTTTGCATGTGGAGATCATTTTACAAGTATCCAAAAACAGGTGGCAACTACGTACTTCTTTGCCTTCTTATTTGTGACTTTTTTCCCTGAAGTTTCTCCAGAGTCTTCTACTCCCATTGTTAGATGTCTCTTCTGCTGTACTGTCCTGACTTCACCTTTCTTAGACAAGGAAGCATTAAATTTGGCTCTGAAGCGTACATGTCAATACACGCTCCCTGTCTTGGCAGCAGTGGTGAGTAAATCATTAATGATCCAAAATGAGTTTCAGCAGTTTGGAGTGAGGCCACGGCCCATATGTTTGACGCCACCAGCCTGATATTTATACGGAAACTATATCAATAAAATAAATAGATAGTCTCTCTTTAAGCATGCATTATTACTTTTTATTGTATGTAATGTTCAGTCATTCTTGCAGTGGTGTAGATAGATATTAACCCCTTCTTTGTCCCACCTACCCCAGCAAGGTTAAAAGAAAAGGTGATGGTAAGGAAATGGTCACAGTGGACTTATTTTTTGAGCTCCTGTCAATATATTGGGTGAGCTTTTGGGAATTAAAGGCATAGTTTTGTTTATATACATGTTCCATATGTCATTCCATAAAAGGATTAGAGATGGCTTACAAGATAGATTTCATGTTGGTGTAATATAAGCAAAATATAATTGGAATGATGCAAAGAAGAGAAAGCACAAGCGTCAACATAGTTAATGCCACTGAATTTATTTTAACTGTTATAGTCACAGTGGGTCACTGTGGCAATTTAGTTTGTTCTCATTAATGCAAAAAAAGAAATGTATTAATTCCTTGGGGAAAACAATGTGTTTTGGGGTGCTAAAATCTAACGTTTTTTTTCCACGTAAGACTTTATGAGAAGCTCTAAATAACATAATAAACCTTGTCCTAATAGCATGTTGGCAACAAATCCAGATGCAACTATCATAGAATATGTGCTGAACTCAGGAGAGATGACTCAAGTGCTAAACTACTGTGGTCTCAGTGGACTATTCTGGCTATTAACTGATTCTTGGATAAAACTCGTAGAATCAGAGCATTGGAGAGACATTAGCACATTTCTTAGATAATCATCCTGAAATTTTACTTCTCCCTGAAGCTTTTGCTAGCAACTTGGAAGAACATTTCAAAGTAAACTCTCTGTGTGGACCTAGAATGTTATATCACACGTTGCTGATTGAGATCAGGGAATATTCTTTGAACCTTATACAGGCAGATGGTAAGGTCCACTTTCAAATGAAAATCACAAGGATCCATTAGTCTGGATGTAAGGCCACCTTCCCCTGCATCCAGTAAACATACCAGTAAGACTCTACAAGTGTATGTAATAACTTTCAACAGCTTCCTGTTGCTCTCTGTATAAACACCGAAATCCTTCCCATGGCATTCAAGACTCTACGTGACCTGACCCCGGCCTATGTTGATAGCTACATCTTGCATCATTCCTGACACTGCTCTCTGTGCTTCAGCCACACTGACTTAACTTCAGCACCTGGGGCCTATTACATTCCTCCTGCCTCAGGGACTCTGCACATGCTGTTTCCACTCCAGGAAAGAACTCTTCCACCCTGACCCTCCCTGTCTATTAACTCCTACACTGCCTGCCGGGCTTAGCTGAAATCTCACTTCTTCTGAGACCATATTCCTGATTCCCCAAACTGTGGCAGGTGGCAGGCCCTGGAATATGCTCTCAGAGCTTACTTCAGTTTTATTTCATCAATGTTAGTCATTTATGACTTTTTGATTAATGCCTATCAGCCAGCTCCAGGAAGACAGGTTATAGGCTTGTTTTGCTCACCACTCTATTGCCTGCCCAGAGAACAGTAAATGAGCATAATGCACATTCAATCAAAAGTTTGCTGAAAGGATAAATTACTGTTATTTATTGCCATGTTAATTACAACTTTTGTTAACCCCTTACAAGCTTCCTCTCTTAGATGCTACAATTCCCATCCTACAGAAATGGACTGGTGTGAATACAATAGTGGTTTTAGGAAGAGTAGGGAAATCGTTTCATATGTCTTAAATTAAAATATTAATATGTTGGAGCTAGATTTTTATTTTCCAGAAAGATAATCTTGTTTGGCCAGTGTTGAAAACTAGCTGGGCATAGAAGAGTATTTTGCTCAAATTACTCCATTGGAAAACTGAACTTGGTAGGCTGTTTCTCCTAGAATATTGCTTTTATCAGGCACTGTTGCCTTTTTTGAGCTTCATGAACCTGTGTTAGGACAGGCACACAATATTGCTAATGGAGTTAGACAGTTGTGGAAAGTGAACTCAGCTAAAGAAGGTGATTTATTTTTTTCTACCATGGCAAGTCCGTTGTAATGTTCTGTTTTCAGTCTGACCAGGGAATCCCAGTGCCTGATCCCCAAGATGCTTTTAGGGATTTCATGAGACCATAAATATTCGTATAATGATACCAACATGTCATTTGCCCTTTTCACTGTACATGTTCTTAGTGGAGTTCTCTAGAAGCTACATAATGTGACCCATGTCATGTTGCAACAGACTGAATACGGAAGCAGATATGAGAATCCAGCTGTCTTCTATTACACTGGACATTGCAAAAAAGGAAACACATCACTGTTCTTAGTAATTTTTTTGGAAAAACAATTATTTTTAATAAAATGTTTTTGTTTTTTTAAAACAAACAGGTAAATAAATATTTTAAATAGTCTCAGTCTTAAGTTTTAACATAATAAATATTTCGCATAAACAAAATTCTTTGGGTCTTAGGTAATTTCAAGACTTAAAAAGATCCTGAGACCAAGATGTTTGAGAACCATTTCTCTGAGCCATGTTATTAACACAATGTACCCACACTGACCTGACTTTGCAGCCTGACTATTTTTAGATAGCTTCTCCTTTCAAAGTCTCTTCTAAAAGATTGATTGATTAATCGGTTTGAATAGGTCCTACAAGCACATGAATAAAATCCTCTTCCCTACCAAAAGATGTTCGTGAACAGTAAATCCCCTTGTCCCCTCAGTCTCTTGGTTTTCCAGTAACCTCTCCAGGTGACTTCCATTTGTGCATTTCCTGACAAAGACCTTTGATGTGTTTACCTAAATGCTAGGATATAATAGACCCCCATTCTGCTTCTTGCTTGTGTCTCTTAATGGTATAGCAAGGAGATTTATTCCTAACTGTGTATGTAGATCTACCATATTATTTTAACAGTTGCAGTGAAGTCCACTACGTGGATGAGATATAATTAATTTCATCAATCTACTGGTGGATATTTAGACTGTCTCCATCTTTTGCCTTTACCCCAGTGTTCCAATGACTATCCTTTTACTTATTTGTGCATATAAAGTAAACATATCTGTATCATTAATATTTGGTGACAGAATTTCTAAGGTAGAAGAAATATGTATTTTTAAATTTGATAGGTATCACTGAAGTGTCCTTCAAAAAAGTAACACCAAATTTACCATCCCATGACTATTTGTACTTATTCTCAGTATATTTTATAATAGCACTATAAATTTTTAGTATTTGACACTTAGATAAGTGAAAAATAATATCTAATTGTAGTTTTAATTTTAATTTTTCTTTTTTATGAATGAGGTTGACTTTTTTTAGCTGAAGGGAAATGGAACAATATGTTCTTCTCTTCTTTTTCAATGAAGCCCGTTAGCTTCCAAAGATAGGTCCTCATCTCACACACTGTCTTTGAACTACGCCAGGTCACAGCAATGCACTCTTTTTTTTTTGGTAGGCATTCTTTATTTATTCTTGACTTTAAGTCAAATAAGTATTTCAAAGGTATCACCAATTATAGTTGTTATGCATTTTCCAGTAGTTAACTTTTATCAAGTTCAGCAAATTAACTTTTTAAAAGACTTTATTTTTTTAGAGCAGTTTTAAATTTACAGCAAAGTTGAGAGGGAGACACAGAGATATACCCCACACATGCATACCCTCCCCCGTTATCAACATCATTCACCAGAATGATACATTTTTTTGTTTTTACCAATGATGGACTTACATTGACACATCATAATCACCCAAAGTCCATAGTTTACCTTAGAATGCACTCTTGGTGTTGTACATTTTATGGGTTTGGACAAATGCATAGTGGCATATATTCATCATTATAACATTAAACAGAGCATTTTCACTGCCTTAAAAATCCTCTGTGCTCTGTCTTTTCATCCCCATCCCCGACTGACAATCACTGATATTTTCATCGCCATAGTTTTGACTCTGAGGAAATTAATTTTTATTTTCTGTTTTCTGAGGGTTTTTATGCTGAAAGGGTGTTGATTTTTACCAAAAGCTTTTCCTGCATTTCATCAAATTATTTTTCTGTTTGCTCTTATAGCATTAACAGACACTAAATACCTTTTTGTTTCTTGAATGCTAAACCATTCTTTCAGTTTTCAGATATACCACACTTGGTCATGATGTAATACACAGATGGATTCATTTTGTAATATTTTACTTAGTGTTTATGTGTCTATTTTCATAACCCAGTTTGGCTTATAATTGTTCATTTTCATTCTCTCCTTTTCTGCTTTTGATGTCAAAACTAAACTAGGCTCATTAGAGAATTGAATACTTTTTCTGGAACATTTATGTAAATTAGAGATTATATGTCCTTTGAAAGTTTGTTTTTTGAAATTTGGTTGAAGGAGATTTTTAATTGTTTATTCAAGTTTTAAACAATAATTGTAGGGCTTGTCAGGTTTTCTGTTTCTCTGTGGGTCGGTTTGAAGAGAATTTTCCCTTAATTTAATTTGATTAGCATAAAGCTCTTCGTAATCTCCTCTTTTGATGGTTAAAAATATTCTCACTAAAAAATGCATTTAATTACAACGGTGGGTACCTGTCATTATACATCTGTACAATGCAAAGGCATTCTGTATGATGAAAAAAGCCAAGCTTTGGAGAGAAACAACGCGTTCTTGAGGACCTCCTTCCCCAGCTCTGGGACCCCATCTCCTGCTCCTTGCCTCAGACCTTCCTCTCTTTACACGCCTCTGTTAAGTCAGCTTCCTGTCTTATCCTCTGAAATCAGAGAGTCCTTAGGATTCCAGACATTGGTGACCCAGCCATCTAGTTTGACGTTTACTTGCAAATTACTTTCAAGGACTGAAGTCAGCCTTTACTCTCTACCGTATGAAATCATATGTACTTAGGAGGAACTTTTATTTTAAGATAGGGAAACACTGCTTAGTTAGTCTCTAGGGGGAAATCATAATTAATGAAAGAACTGTCTGATGGAAACCTTAGTCTAACAAATCATCCTAAAACCTCATTAGATATCATGTACTCTCTATGGACGCTGTTGAAGAGACACTTGATTAAGACAATCGCGACAACTTCAGCTTTGCCTGTCTCGTGTGCTCCAGAGACTCCTCAAAAATCAAGAAAGACTTTCAAAAGGAAGGAATGGCTATTTATGTTTTAGAGATACTATTGATACTAGAGCTTTGCTGTATTTTCATGTACTTTCCTATGTAAATTTACATAAATGTTTGATACCTCCTTTATTCTGTTTTTTTTTCTTTTTTTTTTTTCCTGTGATGAAATAAGCAGTTTCTCCCTTGGTTCTGTCTATCCCAAGACATTTCTGGAATTTGGAATCAAGAAGAAGAAGTGTTTCTTATCTGTGATGAAAATGCCTTTGTTCCTTTTATTAGAGTGTGATATTTTGGATTCAACAATTATGCCTTAGCACCAAGGTGAAAATATTGCTTTAGATAAAGTAGGTGTGGGTGAAACCTTAAAGTATAATCAGAGAGAATTCAGGTAATAAGATTTTCAGTGAACAAGCAGACAAATAGGAGGCAATAAATATGTGTCCTGCCTGCTGCAAATTTTTAAAATAGTTTTACTGGCAAAATAGAGTTCAATGTTATTGCTTAACTTTTTCAACTGCTTTAAACAAATGGCACAGATGATCAAGAACACAGTGGAGGGCTTCCCTGGTGGCGCGGTGGTTGAGAGTCCGCCTGCCGATGCAGGGGACACGGGTTCGTGCTCCGGTCCGGGAGGATCCCACACGCCGTGGAGCGGCTGGGCCCGTGAGCCATGGCCACTGAGCCTGCGCATCCGGAGCCTGTGCTCCGCAACGGGAAAGGCCACAACAGTGAGAGGCCCGCGTACCGCCAAAAAAAAAAAAAAAAAAATATATATATATATATATATATATATATATATATAATTTATAAATAATTTAAAGATAGTTTTTTAGACAATAAAACCAACATCTAGGTAAATTCAGCTTGCTTTTATGTAAGTTTTCTCTACTGAAGAATTCTACAAAAATGTTTTGCACATGAATTGCCCCCCTTCGGTTTTAAAGTCTACCTAGTTTAGGCACTGAGTGCTCACCACCTGCATTTTAAATATATCTTACAAATCACCCCCAGAAAGACATGCAGAGAACACGAGGGTATCTCACAGAAAGCCGTAGCTCCCTGCCCTTTCCTGGTAACAAGGTAGTTATTATTCCTTGCAGAGCTTATCTCAGGAAGAGAGTGTGAGGTGACCTGGAGTGGGACTTGCTAACTCCCAGGCCATTCAATGGCATTGTTTGCTGCTGCACTGGGCACTGTGGCAGCCTGTCAGCATCCTGCTCAGCTTTGAGTAGGGTCCACTGGAGAACCTAGTGGGAGTGAGGTCATGTATCAGCCTGTACCAGCTAGTCCTCTCTGCAGCCCCACGTGTTGCCAGCCACACAAAGGAACAAGGCCTGCAGGGCGTGGCTGTAATCACTATCCTAAGGGCACGCTCCACAGGCATCTAAGGGGGAAAGGTACCACCAGTCTGTTGGGTTTGTTATTCCCATTGAGCTACACAGGAAATAACACCACCAGAAATAACATGTTCAAACCCAGAGGGCAGTCTGCTGTCGGCATTCATAAGCACACATCACACAGTTCTATCCCTCTGCACAGATGTTTACGAAGCACATTGAAATACCCCCTTGCATTCCAATTAATTATTAGCCAACGCTGAATAATCATTGTGAGAGGATAGAAGGGCAAGTGAAGTATGAAGCAGCGCTAGTTTATTTTTAGAAAGCTATTTCTTTAAAGTGTTGATTGATGGGACAGGTGTTTAAAAGCATTTGTCAGAGTCAATTCATAGGAAATCTCTTTCACGTGCAGGTTACAGCCAAAGAAGCAAAAAGCCTACACATTTTACAATTTCAATTGCAAAAAGTCATATTTTTGGACTTGTGTGGGTATTTGAAAATATTAAAGATTCTACCAGGTCCGGTTAAAGCTTTTAATGCTGTAAGATTTCAGACTCCCAGCAGACCGTCGCTCAGCATCCTCACACTCCACGGACGTCATCTGAGACATCTGAGAACGTTCGGGTGCACGTCCCACCAAAGCCCGAGGCTGCCCTGCTTGAACCACGAGGTCACTGAACAGAAAACAAATCCTTTTCTGAAGAGCCTCCAAGAGGAGGATATTTCGGTTAATTTCAGCTCCCTGCCAGCTGAAAAGAATTCTTCGGTGCCCTGTGCTCTTCCCATGAATGCTTCACGCAGAGCAATGCTCAGTGACTCACCCTTCTAGGGAGCCAGTCATCCCTTCCATCTTTGAAGTTCTTTTGGATTTCATCAATGGCATGGAGGGATATTTTTAAAACAATGTAGATTTTTCAGGACTGGCAAAAGGCCTCCTCCAGTTGCAATGCTGACACTATCACAAACATAAATTATGATGGGGGGAGAAAAAGGATCCTAAGCTAAAAATTTTGGAACTAAAAGATACCTAACATTTGTTATCATTTCCAGAGCTCAGGTCAATAGACAGAGATAAGTACCAAAATAACATGCAAACTTCCAGGATAAATTCAGATAAATGATAGAGGATGAACAACTATGCAAAAGTAACATAATGCCTACAACAAAAAACTGGTCCAGTGGTTGTTTCAGTGAACTGGTGGCCTTGATAGCAGCAAGTGTTTGTTCTTATCAAACTGAAGCCAAAGATATTAGACTCCTCTGCGAAAAGTTGCTTTTTAGTGGTATTTGGAGGAGTGATTTACAAGCCTTTAAGCGTATGGGAATATTTTCTATACTGAACACATAAAAAGATTCTTCTAAAATATTGTTTTAGGCCTAAATTAGAAAAAAAGTAAGATATTAATAAAATAAATGATATAGCATTGTTCAGATATGTAAATGACAGGCCAGCATTATATCTGGCTTCGATAAGGGAAAATATACTTCTGGGATTATCTTTTCAAAGTCTGGCAGTCCATTTATGAGCACCTGACCAAACACTAGTCTCTCATGTAATTGAGTATTAGAAATGCCAGTTTGGAGTACGTTTGATATTCTAGCAGGAAAATTAAAACAAGAGAGTAGATTTTTTAAATAGCTAATATAAAATTTAAAAATTACTGAATTTGGGTGCAAGAAGATCATCTACTGCCACAGTAATTCTAAACATTGCTCAGGTCACAGATCCCTTTGAGAATCTTATAAGAATGAGGGCTCTCTCCCCCCTAAGAAAAAAAATAGACAAAATTTTTCTTATGTATTAAATCAGTGATTTGGAAGTTGATCTTAGTGTAGAAAATCATGGTAGCCTAAGAAAAGAAACGCCTAATTTATCTAAAATAACTAGTCCATAATTTTCCTTTGCGCTCTTTGGTCTAACAACACAGAAGCTCTAAAATAGTGTTTATCATTTGACTTTGTTTTGACCCCATGGGTTCCTCATATTACAGATAAGGAAACTGAGACACAGAGAAGCTAAGAAACTTTGGCACGGTATTAAATCTGCTAAGGTAGAGCTGGGATACAAATCCAGGCCGCTGACTCTAACACACTTCCCTTCCCACAGCATGTACTGTGGTTAAGAGTGCCCACATCTGTGCTCATAGCTACTCCATGATGTAAGTCTTATTAGCATCCCTCTTTTACAGATGTGGAGACTGAGGTACAGAGAGGTCAAGAAATTTGTCCAAGGTGACAGAGCCAGGATCCAAACTCAGCCAATCTGTTTGCAGAGGTGGGAGCTAAACCAAAACACTGTATTACAGACACAGATGCACACACAGAGAGACTCACACACACACACACACACACACACACACACACACACACACACTGAACACATGAATACACATTATACATGTTAGAGCAGTCAGGTAAGATGGGGATGCTCAAGACTAGTCAGATTATGAATGACTTTTTCCTTCATTTTTCTGAGTTTCAAAATTATTCTGAGTTTCAAGAATTACTTTTGCATAAACATGTTCAATGTTATTAAAATTTAACAAACCTGTTGATAGCCTAAGATAGGTTTTCCAGTCAAAGCTGCTAGCCTTATGAGACATGATTTTGGTGGCCTAAGGATGTAGTCTTGGGTGCATCCTGGGAGACAGCTCATGATCAGGTGTGGACATTAAGGGGTCATCAGATGCTAGTAGGGTTGAGTGGTCCTCTGACGAGTGAGAAGAGAGGCCCCAAACCCTGGGCTGCACAAATCACAAGAGGGCAAGCCTGCTGCTCTAAGTAAACTCTTAAGATGAGCTGGGAGAGAAACTCTTAAGTTTGGACTACTTCACAATTTTGCCTAAGGTTGGCTCTAGACAGGCCGTCACTAGCTATTCTCTTACTTCTTTTAGGCCCACAGTCAGCAGGAAAGCAGCCCTGATTTCATCAAGCTTTAAAAGAATTTTTTTAATGCGGATTCAGAGCCCCGTACCCACTGTTTTCCTCCCCTAAGTTTGAGAATGTGCGTCTTTGACAAGGATCCTCCCCAGGGAACCACAATGCAGAGGTACAAGAACAATGCTTTGCAAGGTGTCTTCACAGGGTGAGGTTAGTGACCAACACGAGGGAGATTTAAGATGAGGAAGAACATTAGCCATAGAACAAGAAAGCAGATGTTCTGGAAAATGGGACAGTTAGCTACTCCTCCCTCTCTTTTTCTCTAAGCCATTGAAGAGCCACTCAAATTGATTACTTTGCCATTGGTTTGAATGGTTGCTTGATTTAATTTAGTGAATTGAACTTGAAGTTTGGGGAGTGGGGGAGATTTGGTAACCTAATTGGGAAATAGATGTCTACTTACCATTTCAGCATTTTTATCTATTAACTGGTTAGCAAACTGGTTTGGAAACTCTTCCAGCTAAGGCTACTTGAGGCTTTGTTTTAAAAAATTGGATAACTCTGTAAAAAGTTGCTGGTCTTTAAAAATGAACTGGACTCCTTGATTCCCAGATTTCCACTAAAAATACTGCTAAGTTAAACATAAGCTATTGTCTGAATTTAAAATAAATTTAGAGTAAAAAAGAATACTCCAGTTTGGATTCCTAAGAGGACCCTGAGTTTGTTTCACTAGCAATAGTATGTATATTTGTTGTTTATGGTTACTTTCTTAGTAAAAGCTAGTTAAATGTGAATCTCAGATTTCATTTTTAGTTTTTGATTAGAATGTGGTCTTTTAGGGTTTAAACCTCTTTTCATTATGCAACTATCTACTTTAAAAGTGATTCATTTGATGCTCTGTTCAGCAGTTAGCACAAATGTTGTCACTACATTAATTATTATGACTACAATAGTCACTATCAACTTTAATAAGTAAAATAATTGGTCCTTATTATATAGCATATTTAGTAAAAATATGCCTCAGTGGGGTGTGTGTATATGGAACAAGATGAAGATTTCCTACCTCGTCACAGTATTTCTCAGTTAAGATGAAAGTGCTCTTAATGAAATCTCATTGCATTATTTGCTTGAAGACAAATCAGTAACCAGTAAGTTATTTCAGTGTCTCGAGTTTTCAGGATTATGCATCCATCTACTTCATGATATCCCTCTCCATGGATCCCAAGGTCATCCCCATCAGTGCATCCTTTGCACAATCTATCTGTTCTTACAGTAAAAAAAACCCAGCCTTCATTTTTCTTTGTTTTCTCAGATGGTTTTATTTTTTCATTGCGAATTAATAATAAACTTTAATTAATTTAATGGGTTTTTTAAACATCTTTATTGGAGTATAATTGCTTTACAATGGTGTGTTAGTTTCTGCTTTATATTCTTTTGGAAATGTGATGCATTATCTCCAAATCACTGGGACCAACACAGTCCCCTCTTACGCTGGTCCCTGTGTCTAATGTCTCATTGGTTTCTCCTGTACCCTTCTTACTTGCATTATGCCTATCAAGTTGGAGCAACCCATGACTTCACAGGCTCCGGTTCAACCTATCAAACATCCCATCCTTCCAGAATGCTGTTGGGCTCAGGATTCTGGGGGCTTCTTCCAACTACAAGCCCTGCATGCCCATCTTTAGCAGTAGTCATCATATTTTCAGAGTACCAACTTGTAAACTTGATTAGGCCTGAAGCTTAATCCATGTTGAAGTTTTCTGGGGACCCAGACCCGACATGATAAGCTCTTACATACACACTCAGGACCTCATCCTCCGTGATCATCTTGGGCTTCAAGTACCATCTCCATAGTGCCTCACTTGTGTGGAATCTCAACACAGTACTGCTAATCACAGCCTTTTTTTATCCAACAGTGGAAACACAAATTCATATTCTCTTAGCACACACTAAAGTAGTTGGTTTCAGTTCATGTTTAGGACATTTGGTTAAAACTTAACTTGGTTATTTATCATCCTGTTCTTTAAAAAAAATCATTAGACATACTTTTAAAAAATCAGAGAATAGTCTTGCCTTATAAAGACAAAGGACATATTCTTGGTACTTTTTTTTGAGAGTTGCTAAAGCAAGAATACCTGCTACCTTTTGAACTGCTTGGAATTACTTTTGAACACCTCTCAACAGGGATTTTTGTCTGAAGCCTTGTCAGACAGGGATGGAGATGATGGAAATCATATGAATTGATGCAGTGCATCCACTAGAAATTGCCTCCTCTTCATTCCTGCACTGCCTATGTTGACATCACACATAAAACTGTCCTTTAGGAAGCAGAAAAAACGAAGCTGAGAAAATGAGACAGCTCTCATGTCTTTATGAAATGTATCTAGGTGGCAATTACTGGCAAATAGCTTCTTGTTTGTCATGTATTAGGTTGAAATTTTGCTTGGATTGGTTCTCCCAGGAAATGAAAGATGTGTACTTCTTACCTGTTTGGGAAAGACAAGTTCTTACCAAAGATTATAATGACTATCAGTGCTTTCAGTTGTCTTCACAGGTAATGAGTGAATCTGTAACAATTATTGCTTACCGTCAAAACATAAATTCCAATATTGCTTTAGTACTGGTATAACATTTGTTCTACAGCTTCCATTCAATATTGACTAGCCTATAGTAGTCCCTCAGTGAGACCTTTGTAAAAAGAAAAGTCATCCTTCTCATTGTTTCACCTGAGTATTTGGCAAAAAGATATAAGGTCCCACCGAGACTGATATCCATAGAGAAGCTGAATATTTCTGTTAGATTCCCTCACAAAGGCACCAAGAAAATATATCAGTTAGCTGTTACTGTGGCTTAAACAACATTTTTTCTAACAAGTCTGAGGACCAACTGGTGTTCAGTTGATCTATTTTGAACATGTGGATAGTTCTGTGAGTGTCAGCTAGTGTCAGCTGACACTGATACAAGCTGGGAGTGGCTCTATTCCACCAACCTCTCACCTTCCTCCTAGGACCATGGGCTTGCCTGAGAGAGTTCTTCTCAAGGAGATGGAAAAGATAGAAGGACACAAGCCCAGTACACAAACACTCTTTCAAACCTCTTTCCTTATATTTGCTAACATTCCAATGGCTGAGGGCAAAGTCAAGGGGTGGGGCAGGTTTTCCCACTCCTGCTGAGAAGGCTTAGCAAATTTACATGGCAAAGAATGTGGATACAAGGAGTGGGGAATTGGGGCCAAATGATGCATCCTTCCACAGAGAGATGGGACAGAGGGAAGTTCTAGGATTTCCAGTCCCTTTGTTTCAAATAACTAAAAAAATTCAGAG
Organism: Mesoplodon bidens; assembly: GCF_964165515.1. Classification (NCBI taxonomy): domain Eukaryota; kingdom Metazoa; phylum Chordata; class Mammalia; order Artiodactyla; family Ziphiidae; genus Mesoplodon; species Mesoplodon bidens. The sequence goes on along the minus strand of NC_138160.1, from coordinate 48,130,746 downwards.
TTCAACTATGAGGGCACCAAGAAGGGAGGCCAAGGTCAGCCTTAGCACCTTCACAAATGTATAAGGAGAACATTCGCCTCTCAGATACCCATCTATCTATGAAATGTACCTATTTCCTATCACGGGCCAAAGTAAAACTCAAAACTATTGAGATATTTGTCTTTGTATAGAAAAAAGTTCCAAATAGAAATCAACTCCCCTTCCCTTCCTTCGTTCGTTCGTTCCTTCCTTCCTTCCTTCCTCTCTCCCTGCCTCTCTCCCTTCCTTCCTTCATCTTTCTTAAATTCTGATCTTTTGCGTATAGAGTTAATGAGGTCTCATTTGATGCTTATAGGTCTTTCCCACCCATGTCTCTTAGCATAAGTTTTAGGCATCTTAGAAGCAGTCTGGCTGATAGATTTACTGGTGCATCAAACCCATTGAGAAATGGCTTCAAGAGTTCCATCTTTTGCAATATTACTAATTCTAAAGTTAGTAGTTAATAGTTCACAAAAATAAATACTGATTCAGAAATGGGCTTGCTCGTCAGGGAAATAAACCTGGTAGCTTTTAGTCATAATTTATTTAGAAACCCTCCCATGTTATTTTCAGAGATGAACTTTGAATTGAAGAAAAATTCAAGTATTCTTTTTCATATATTTTGAAAATATAATAGCCTTTGATGTATTTTGTGAGCTAGAATCTTTAAAAGCAAAATAAAGAATGACTTATCTGGAGTTAGGAAGGCCCCAGTAAATCACCCAAAAAAACAAAAACTGATTAGACACAAATGTGATTTCCCAGAAAGCATAACAACAACAACAAATTATTGTTCTTTGTACCAGACAGGATGGGAGTGTTCCTTGCTCTAGGCAAATGCCTGATGTGTAAATCCACATTGGCCAAGGGCATAAGGCCAGATGTAGATCTGCATCCTCAGCAGTCATTCCAAAGGCAGTCATTTCTATTGGCTCCCAGCTCTTCGCTGACTTTGCACCCTTACTGGGCATTTCTTTGTTCTGAATTCTGGAAGGAGATTTAGAATCTGATAGGTGACAAGGATATTGTCTGGACAAACAAGGCTCTTGTACGTGATAGGAAGAATGCTGAAGTTTATTGCCTTGTTTCATTCCTCTTATTTCTGAATCTGTGATGCTAGGAGCTCTTATGTAAAATGCAGTATTCCTGCCTCCTACCACGTGGGTAGGTTGTAGAAAAATTGAAACCTTATTAAGACTCATTTTCTTTGAAATTGACTTTTCTGGAAGAATATTTTTGAAAGAGGACTAAGCATTCAAGCTTTCTAACAGAAGTTTGAAAATAATGCAATTCTAGTACTCAGAAATGAACATTTTGAGACTTCATGTCAACTTTCCCTGTATTGGAATATATTTCTGGGGAGACACTTGCTTCTGCATTTTTTCCTCATGATTTACTTCAGTTGAAATTTCAGCCAGATACATTCTTTTTCTTCTTTGGCACATTATGCAAATTAACAGCAAAATTCAGTGACAAGAGGTAAAGGTCTCTGTATTCAGCCGGTGCCACATCAGTAATAGAGTAAGGTAATTACAGAATTACTTGCAGCTACTATGACTGTGAATTCTCTACTATTCAGAGGAAAATCTTTTATGTACTCATCACTACAAGATTTATTCTTCCACTGATGTGTGGGAGATTGATGCATTTAACTGTCCTACTCATTGATGGGAGAAGCACTCTCCTACAGAAATACATTTTTTTTTTACATTCATGTGACATTTAATCCTGACTTTATTTTTTTCTCCACTAAAATAATCTCTTGTAGACAGTCTACTCTTCATCTGTATTATGAGTATGAACATTAGAATGGCTCAGTAGGCTGGAAGAGCAGACATATCTGTGTATAGAATTCCAGTGCCAAAAGAAAAATATCATTTATTGTTTTCTACTTTGGATAAATAAAAGCAATAGCAACAGTCATTGTCAAGAAGAGGAAGTGAATTAAATGATCTCTAAGTATTCTTTCAGCTAAAAAAATGTTACAATTCTCAGTTATTACAAGGAAATAATAGTACTGAACTGGAATTGTGAGCTCTGCGTTCAGTCAAGTTCCCTCATTGGATTGCGGTCTCATTTTGGAGGGATAATTCCCATTTGATCCTTTAGTCTTAAGCTATAATATGTCCTACAGTTGTCATGTTTCAGTGAACAAACCAGAAAAAGAATGACTGAATCATATGTAACTCTTGTTCAATCCAAGGGCAATAGCTTAGAATATTTAACTCATAGTTTAAAATAATTATTTTTGTCAAGGTCAAATTAAGTCTTTTGTAGATATCATAATTATGGGAATCAAAAAAATGTATTTGTGTGAAACAAATGCCCTTCCTTACCAGACTTGCTATTAAGAGATGTTAGTCTCCTACTGAATGGTGATAATTTCTTCTTCTTATCTCCTAAGAATACATTGTGAATGAAAGATTATAGGAATAGAATGTTCTCATTTCAAAGACATCCACAATAAGCATTGATCCTAGTAATAACTGTGAATGTTCCATATTTATATAATGGGTGGATTATAAAATATAATCAAAATATTTCATCATCCCAGGTTTTTCTTTGTAGCATAATTCTCTGTGAAAATTAAGTTCTTCTGTAAAAATTAATTTGGGTGATGGGACTTTCACAAGTTCCCTCAGAAAGTGTGCTTGGAGCTTTTCCTGTGGTATACATGCTTGGATTTTTTTCATCTGATTTTCTTTTTATTGCTCATTTTGACTTTCAGATTTTTAAAGTATTGTTACTATGTTTATCCTTGAGTGTAAAGGGGGGGCTTGAGAAAATTGATGTTTCAAGTTGGAACCTTATTAGAAGGACAAGCACACATGTACTGATAGCAGCAAAATAAGGTTCAGATATAAAGTTTTAGAGAACTAACTATAAAAATGAAATCCACAGAAATCCAGAAGAAAATATCTTGAATACCTATATAATCGTGGATGTTTAAGGTAACTACCTCCAAGCACAACTTCAAAGGCAGAAATTATAAAGGAAAATATTGATATATTTAACTACATAAATGTTTTAACACTTAATTTACTTGAAAGAGGATAAAGATAACCAAAAAGGAAATCACAAATTGAAAAAAATTTGCATAGACAAAGGGTTAATACATTTAATATATAAACAGCTCTTACAAGAGAACAAAAGGATGAACATAGCAATTTTAAATGTGTAGAAGACATTAATAGGTTGACATTCACTAATATAAATATGTCAAATAAACATGAAAAATTAACTTCACTACTCATGAAAGAAATGTAAATGAAAACAACCAAGGTACCATTTTCACCTATCAGACTACTGTAAAAATGATAAAGTGCTCATACCCTGTGTTGTCACAGTGGAGGAGAAAAGTGTCCCCTTTTCACTCTTTGGTCAACATATAAATGTCTACAATATTTATTGAAAAGTTTTTTACTTTATCAAATACTTAAATTTATTTTTATATTTTTCACCCAATAATTATACTTTTGGGAATCTGTTCTAAAGAAACAATCTAGAGGTCGGGACGCCCCCGATGTTCTAGGAAAAGAAAATCAGGGCTGCGGGTAAGATGGCGGAAGAGTAAGACGCGGAGATCACCTTCCTCCCCACGGATACACCAGAAATACAGCTACACGTGGAACAACTCCTACAGAACACCTACTGAATGCTGGCAGAAGACCCCAGACCTCCCAAAAGGCAAGAAACTCCCCACATACCTGGGTAGGGCAAAGCGGAGAGATTCCCGCACAGAGGATCGGTGCCGAGCGGCACTCACCCGCCCGAGAGGCTTGTCTGCTCGCCCGCCAGGGCGGGCGGCGCTGGAAGCTGAGGCTCGGGCTTCGGTCAGAGCGCAGGGAAAGGACTGGGGCTGGCGGCGAGAACTCAGCCTGAAGGGGGCTAATGTGCCACAGCTAGCCGGCAGGGAGTCCGGGAAAACTCTGGAGCTGCCGAAGAGGCAAGAGACTTTTTCTTCCCTCTTGGTTTCCTGGTGCGCGAGGAGAGGGGATTAAGAGCGCTGCTTAAAGGGGCTCCACAGACGGGCGCGAGTCACGACTGAAAGCGCGGAGCCCAGTGACGGGCGTGGGACGCTAGGGCTGCTGCTGCCGCCGCCAAGAAGCCTGTGTGCGAGCGCAGGTCACTGTCCACACCGCCCTTCCAGGAGCCTGTGCAGCCCGCCACTGCCGGGGTCCCGGGATCCAGGGGCGGCTTCCCTGGGAGAACGCACGGCGCGCCTCGGGCTGGTGCAACGTCACGCCGAACTCTGCCGCTGCAGGCTCGCCCCGCACTCCGTGCCCCTCCCTCCCGCCCGGCCTGAGTGAGCCAGAGTCCCCGAAGAGGCTGCTCCTTTAACCCTGTCCTGTCTGAGCGAAGAACAGACGCCCTCCGGCGACCTACACGCAGAGGCGGGGCCAAATCCAAAGCTGAGACCCAGGAGCTGTGAGAACAAAGAAGAGAAAGGGAAACCTCTCCCAGCAGCCTCAGAAGCAGCGGATTAAAGCTCCACAATCAACTTGATGTACCCTGCATCTGTGGAATACATGAATGGACAACAAATCATCCCAAATTGAGGAGCCAGGAGTCAGTGCTGTGCCTCTGAGGTGGGAGAGCCAACTTCAGGACACTGGTCCACAAGAGACCTCCCAGCTCCACATAATATCAAACGGCGAAAATCTTCCAGAGATCTCCATCTCAACACCAGCACCCAGCTTCACTCAACGACCAGCAAGCTACAGTGCTGGACACCCTATGCCAAACAACTAGCAAGACAGGAACACAACGCCACCCATTAGCAGAGAGGTGGCCTAAAATCATAAAAAGTCCGCAGACACCCCAAAACACACCACCAGACGTGGACCTGCCCACCAGAAAGACAAGATCCAGCCTCATTCACCAGAACACAGGCACTAGTACCTTCCACCAGGAAGCCTACACAACCCACTAAACCAACCTTAGCCACTGGGGACAGACACCAAAAACAACGGGAACTACGAACCTGCAGCCTGCAAAAAGGAGACCCCAAACACAGTAACATAAGCAAAATGAGAAGACAGAAAAACACACAGCAGGAGAAGGAACAAGATAAAAACCCACCAGACCTAACAAATGAAGACGTAATAGGCAGTCTACCTGAAAAAGAATTCAGAATAATGATGGTAAAGATGATCCAAGATTCTATTTCCCAGATCCAAAATCTTGGAAATAGAATAGACAAAATGCAAGAAACAGTTAACAAGGACCTAGAAGAACTAAAGATGAATCAAGCATCGATTAAAAACACAATACATGAAATAAAAAATACTCTAGATGGGATCAATAGCAGAATAACTGAGGCAGAAGAACGGATAAGTGAGGTGGAAGATAAAATAGTGGAAATAACTGCTGCAGAGCAAAATAAAGGAAAAAGAATGAAAAGAACAGAGGACAGTCTCAGAGACCTCTGGGACAACATTAAACGCAGCAACATTCGAATTATAGGGGTTCCAGAAGAAGAAGAGAAAAAGAAAGGGACTGAGAAAATATTTGAAGAGATTATAGTTGAAAACTTCCCTAATATGGGAAAGGAAATAGTTAATCAAGTCCAGGAAGCACAGAGAGTCCCATACAGAATAAATCCAAGGAGAAATACGCCAAGACACATATTAATCAAACTGTCAAAAATTAAACACAAAGAAATCATGTTAAAAGCAGCAAGGCAAAAACAACAAATAACACACAAGGGAATCCCCATCAGGATAACAGCTGATCTATCAGCAGAAACTCTACAAGCCAGAAGGGAGTGGCAGGACATAATTAAAGTGATGAAGGAGAAAAACCTGCAACCAAGATTACTCTACGCAGCAAGGATCTCATTCAGATTTGGTGGAGAAATTAAAACGTTTACAGACAAGCAAAAGCTGAGAGAGTTCAGCACCACCAAACCAGCTTTACAACAAATGCTAAAGGAACTTCTCTAGGCAAGAAACACAACAGAAGGAAAACACCTACAATAACGAACCCAAAACAATTAAGAAAATGGGAATAGGAACATACATATCGATAATTAGCTTAAATGTAAATGGACTAAATGCTCCCACCAAAAGACACAGATTGGCTGAATGGATACAAAAACAAGACCCATATATATGCTGTCTACAAGAGACCCACTTCAGACCTAGAGACACATACAGACTGAAAGTAAGGGGATGGAAAAAGATATTCCATGCAAATGGAAACCAAAAGAAAGCTGGAGTAGCAATTCTCATATCAGACAAAATAGACTTTAAAATAAAGACTATTACAAGAGACAAAGAAGGACACTACATAATGATCAAGGGATCGATCCAAGAAGAAGATATAACAATTGTAAATATTTATGCACCAAACATAGGAGCACCTCAATACATAAGGCAAATACTAACAGCCATAAAAGGAGAAATCGACAGTAACACAATCATAGTAGGGGACTTTAACACCCCACTTTCACCAATGGACAGATCTTCCAAAATGAAAATAAATATGGAAACACAAGCTTTAAATGATACATTAAACAAGATGGACTTAATTGATATTTATAGGACATTCCATCCAAAAACAACAGAATACACATTTTTCTCAAGTGCTCATGGAACATTCTCCAGGATAGATCATATCTTGGGTCACAAATCAAGCCTTGGTAAATTTAAGAAAATTGAAATTGTATCAAGTGTCTTTTCTGACCACAATGCTGTGAGACTAGATATCAATTACAGGAAAAGAGCTGTAAAAAATACAAACACATGGAGGCTAAACAATACACTACTTAATAACGAAGTGATCACTGAAGAAGTCAAAGAGGAAATTAAAAAATACCTAGAAACAAATGACAGTGGAGACACGACGACCCAAAAACTATGGGATGCAGCAAAAGCAGTTCTAAGAGGGAAGTTTATAGCAATACAATCCCACCTTAAGAAACAGGAAACATCTCGAATAAACAACCTAACCTTGCACCTAAAGCAATTAGAGAAAGAAGAACAAAAAGACCCCAAAGTTAGCAGAAGGAAAGAAATCATAAAGATCAGATCAGAAATAAATGAAAAAGAAATGAAGGAAACGATAGCAAAGATCAATAAAACTAAAAGCTGGTTCTTTGAGAAGATAAACAAAATTGATAAACCATTAGCCAGACTCATCAAGAAAAGAAGGGAGAAGACTCAAATCAATAGAATTAGAAATGAAAAAGGAGAAGTAACAACTGACACTGCAGAAATACAAAAGATCATGAGAGATTACTACAAGCAACTCTATGCCCATAAAATGGACAACCTGGAAGAGATGGACAAATTCTTAGAAATGCACAACCTGCCAAGACTGACTCAGGAAGAAATAGAAAATATGAATAGACCAATCACAAGCACTGAAATTGAAACCGTGATTAAAAGTCTTCCATCAAACAAAAGCCCAGGACCAGATGGCTTCACAGGCGAATTCTATCAAACATTTAGAGAAGAGCTAACACCCATCCTTCTCAAACTCTTCCAAACAATATCAGAGGAAGGAACACTCCCAAAGTCATTCTACGAGGCCACCATCACCTTGATACCAAAACCAGGCAAGGATGTCACAAAGATAGAAAACTACAGGCCAATATCACTGATGAACATGGATGCAAAAATCCTCAACAAAATACTAGCAAACAGAATCCAACAGCACATTAAAAGGATCATACACCATGATCAAGTGGGGTTTATTCCAGGAATGCAAGGATTCTTCAATATACGCAAATCAATCAATGTGATACACCATATTAACAAGTTGAAGGAGAAAAACCATATGATCATCTCAATAGATGCAGAGAAAGCTTTCGACAAAATTCAACACCCATTTATGATAAAAACCCTGCAGAAAGTAGGCATAGAGGGAACTTTCCTCAACATCATAAAGGCCATATATGACAAACCCACAGCCAACATTGTCCTCAATGGTGAAAAACTGAAACCATTTCCACGAAGATCAGGAACAAGACAAGACTGCCCACTCTCACCACTCTTATTCAACATAGTTTTGGAAGTTTTAGCCACAGCAATCAGAGAAGAAAAGGAAATAAAAGAAATCCAAATTGGAAAAGAAGAAGTAAAGCTGTCACTGTTTGCAGATGACATGATACTATACATAGAGAATCCTAAAGATGCTACCGAAAAACTACTAGAACTAATCAATGAATTTGGTAAAGTAGCAGGGTACAAAATTAATGTACAGAAATCTCTGGCATTCCTGTACACTAATGATGAAAAATCTGAAAATGAAATCAAGAAAACACTCCCATTTACCATTGCAACAAAAAGAATAAAATATCTAGGAATAAACCTCCCTAAGGAGACAAAAGACCTGTATGCAGAAAATTATAAGTCACTGATGAAAGAAATTAAAGATGATACAAATAGATGGAGAGATATACCATGCTCCTGGATTGGAAGAATCAATATTGTGAAAATGACTCTACTACCCAAAGCAATCTACAGATTCAATGCAATCCCTATCAAACTACCACTGGCATTTTTCACAGAACTAGAACAAAAAATTTCAAAATTTGTTTGGAAAAACAAAAGACCCCGAATAGCCAAAGCAATCTTGAGAACGAAAAACGGAGCTGGAGGAATCAGGCTCCCTGACTTCAGACTATACTACAAAGCTACAGTAATCAAGACAGTGTGGTACTGGCATAAAAACAGAAAGATAGATCAGTGGATCAGGATAGAAAGCCCAGAGATAAACCCACGCACATATGTCCAACTTATCTTTGATAAAGGAGGCAGGAATGTACAGTGGAGAAAGGACAGCCTCTTCAATAAGTGGTGCTGGGAAAACTGGACAGGGACATGTAAAAGTTTGAGATTAGATCATTCCCTAACACCATACACAAAAATAAGCTCAAAATGGATTAAAGACTTAAATGTAAGGCCAGAAACTATCAAACTCTTAGAGGAAAACATAGGTAGAACACTCTATGACATAAATCACAGCAAGATCCTTTTGGACCCACCTCCTAGAGAAATGGGAATAAAAACAAAGATAAACAAATGGGACCTAATGAAACTTCAAAGCTTTTGCACAGCAAAGGAAACCATAAACAAGACCAAAAGACAACCCTCAGAATGGGAGAAAATATTTGCAAATGAAGCAACTGACAAAGGATTAATCTCCAAAATTTATAAACAGCTCATGCAGCTCAATACAAAAAAACAAACAACCCAATCCAAAAATGGGCAGAAGACTTAAATAGGCATTTCTCCAAAGAAGATATACAGACTGCCAACAAACACATGAAAGAATGCTCAACATCATTAATCATTAGAGAAATGCAAATCAAAACTACAATGAGATATCATCTCACACCAGTCAGAATGGCCAGCACCAAGAAATCTAGAAACAATAAATGCTGGAGAGGGTGTGGAGAAAAGCGAACACTCTTGCACTGCTGGTGGGAATGTGAATTGGTACAGCCACTATGGAGAACAGTATGGAGGTTCCTTAAAAAACTACAAATAGAACTACCATATGACCCAGCAATCCCACTACTAGGCATATACCCTGAGAAAACCATAATTCCAAAAGAGACATGTACCAAAATGTTCATTGCAGCTCTATGCACAATAGCCCGGAGCTGGAAACAACCTAAGTGTCCATCATCGGATGAATGGATAAAGAAGATGTGGCACATATATACAATGGAATATTACTCAGCCATAAAAAGAAACGAAACTGAGCTATTTGTAATGAGGTGGATAGACCTAGAGTCTGTCATACAGAGTGAAGTAAGTCAGAAAGAGAAAGACAAATACCGTATGCTAACACATATATACGGAATTAAAAAAAAAAAAAAGTCATGAAGGACCTAGGGGCAAAACGGGAATAAAGACACAGACCTACTTGAGAATGGACTTGAGGATATGGGGAAGGGGAAGGGTAAGCTGTGACAAAGCGAAAGAGAGGCATGGACATATATACACTACCAAACGTAAGGTAGATAGATAGTGGGAAGCAGCCACAGAGCACAGGGAGATCAGCTCGGTGCTTTGTGACCGCCTGGAGGGGTGGGATGGGGAGGGTGGGAGGGAGGGAGATGCATGAGGGAAGGGATGTGGGAACAGATGTATATGTATGACTGATTCACTTTGTTATAAAGCAGAAACTAATTTAAAAATTTAAAAAAAAGAAAAAGAAAAAAAAAAAACTAGATGAAAAAAAAAAAAAAAAGAAAATCAGATACCATGGAATTTCTATTTTACCTTGGTTGTTATGAGTTTATTTTGTTTAAAAAATTTCCACATTGGGAATAATGTGTATTTATTGAAAATAATACGCACTCCAATGACATAATATTTGCTCGATTGATATAACGAGTTTGGTTTAATGAGTAGAAAAAGAGATTTAAAATCTAGCATATTTCTTCAATGTTTATTCTAATATTTTATGAAAGAAATTTGGCATGCAACTTATTAGCTAATAGAATTACATAAGATGAAACCAAAATAGCATCTTAGTGCCCTGGGCTGTGCTGTAAACTCTGTTATTTTGTAATTCAATAAAAGCAGCCGTAACTATTGACATAGATAACAAAAAAAAAAAAAAAAAGAAACAATCTAAATTTGAAATGATACATGTTCAAAATTTTTATCAAAGACAATAACTTAAATCCACCACAATAACTCATCATAATTATATAAATTTATAAATATATAAATTGTGTCCAAATGACAAAATACTATGTACCCACTAAATCATGTTATAAGACAATATTTTTATTGGAACCTAGTCTCAATATTTTGCTAACCAAAGAAGAGCAAGATAAACACAGTATGTATAATGTATTATCTTTGCAAAAACATAGACATACGTTTATGTATTTTTAACATGTATATGTTAAAATATATGTATATTTTTAAAGATTGAAATGTAGTACACTAAAATCAAATATTAATTCCTGAATAGTAGGGTTATTTTTCCTCAGGTTTTTTCCTGTTTCTGTCTCACTGCAGCATACTCTTGTAGTTTAAAAATTATTAAGAAAAGCAGTTAAACATAGCTTAAACACAATTTTAGTAGCACGGGGAAATTATTTTATTAATGCTAGTTAAATGTAGATGAAAAATACAACATTTTAGTGGCAGGAATATTTCAATTTTATTACATGTATAGAAAGCTGTTAAGAGTGTTTAGCTCTAAATATGGGGGTTATGAATTAATTTTATATCCTTTACTCTTTATTTCAAAACATTTACAGTAAGCATTTTAGATTTTTATAATCAAAAACAAATTACTTTTAGGACTCCATTCTAAACTTGTTTGCTTATTTTCATTCTCAAACTGTATGTCCGGTATGGCTTCAACATTTCCAATCTATTTTCCAAACAGTAAATTTGTCTTGAAATTCAGTTAAAAATTAGCAATGAGTTGAAGTTGTGGCATTTAAATTCCTCATCCCAAAATATAGTCCCTGTTCCCCAGTTCAAAGGAGTCCTTAATATTATAATTTCCACTGTGTGTAAGAGACATGTGTTTCCACTTTGTCATCATCTGGTCCAAAAGGAACTTTATTCTATTTTGCTGCTCTTTTCTGTACAAGGCATAAAGAAAGGTGTTAAGGGAGTGTTAAAGGTAATGCAAGGTGTTAAGGAGAAGAGCCAGGAGAGAGAAGAACTCTTAATCTTTTCATCTGGTCCAGTTGTCAAAGTCTTTTGTCTTTAGCTATCATTTTTTTCATCAGTGACATGTAATCCACTTAACCATGGGAACAAGAATCACAGGTTTAGCCTGTGCTTGTCTGCAAACCTCCCCTTAAAAACTACTGAACAACTCTTCTTTCTTTCTTTCTTTCTCTTTTTCTTCTGTTGCAAACTGAACAGAGGCTCAGTCTTTAGAAACCATCCTTTACACCTCTTAATTAGCTACTTATTTCTGCATATGCCCCAAACTTAGCAGCTTAAAACAACATAACATTTTATTATGCCCACAGTTTTTTGGGGTCAGTAATTTGAGAGATGCTGAACTGGGTGCTTCTAGCTCAGAATTTCTCATGATATTACAATCAAGATATCCGTCAAGACTGCATTCATGTGACGACTTGACTGGAGCTGGAAGATCCACTTCCAAGATGGCTCACCCACATGGCTGGCACATTGGTGCTGGCTCTTGGCAGGAAGCTTCAGTTCCTTGTCACGTGGTATTCTCTGTAGGATTGCTTAAGTATTCTCATGGCATGAGGGCTGTTTCACAAAGTGTGAATGATCCACAAGAGATTAAGATGAAAGCTATAATACCTTTTAGGATGGAGCCTCAAAAGTCATACAGTGTTACTTCTCAAATATCCTTTTGTTCACACAGACCAGCCCTGTTAAGTATGGGAGGGGGGGACTACATAGGGAGTGAACCACAAGAGGTGAGGATCATTGCGTGTCATTTTGGAGGCTGGCTCCTAGTAGAGGAGTCTGCCCTCTGACCCTCAATGATTCACATCCCTCTCACATGCTAAATACACTAACCCTCTTTGGTGGTCCCCCAAATTCTTATTCTGTTATAACATCAGCTCAAAGTCCAAGATCTCATCATCTAAACCACGTGTATTAGTTTTCTCTTGCTGTGTAACAAATGAGACAAATATAACAGCTTAAAACACACCCATTTATTATCTTACAGTTCTGTAGGTGAGAAGCCTGAGCACAGAGGTCTGGGTTCTTAGCTCAGGAGCTCACAAGGCTGAAATCAAAGTGTTATCCAGGGCTGCAGTCCTTATTTTGAGCTTGGGGTTTTCTTTCAAGCTCACTTATGTTGTTGGCAGAGTTCAGTTACTTGCCATTGATAGGCTGGGTTTCCTAGAAGCCACTGCCTTTCTGGGTCATGTAGCTCTCTCCACAATATAGCAGTTTTCTCCTTCAAGGCGAGCAGAAGAATTTCCCTGCTGCTTATTCTGACTTCTTTGACTCTGACCTTTAGATCCAGACTTAAAATTTGGGGTGATCAGATCAGGCCTACCAGCAAAATTGCAATTTTCGTTAACTCAAAGTCAACTGATTAGCAATCTTAATTGTATCTGGAAAAATCCTTTTTGCCTTATAAAGTAACAAAATCAATGGAGTGGTATTCCATCATACTCACAGATTCCATCAACACTCAAAGAGTGAAAAGTTCACAAAGAGATGGGAATCTTAGAATATGCCTTCAATACCAGGTCTAGGTGTAGGCAAGATAAATCTTTATTAGTTTCCTGTTATTCTGTAGTGAGTTACCCCCAAACTTAGCAGCATAAACAATAAGCATGACAAACAACGATATAGCAATAAACATGATTAACTTCTCTCAGTTTGTATGGATCAGGATTTCAGAAAGATCTTAGTTGGGTGATTCTGGATTGAGGTCTTTCATGAAGTTGCAGTCAAGAAGTCAGCCAGGGTTACAAACATCTGAAAGCTTGACTGGAGCTGGAGGATGTTCTTCTAAGGTGACTGACTCACATGATTGTCAACTTGGTATTGGCTCTTGGTGGGGGTGGGGTCTCATTTCCTCTGCAGACAGGCTGCTTCACCGGCTTCATGAATGTCTTCATGACATGGTGGCTGACTTCCAGTGGAGTGAGTGATCAATGAGAACAAGGTGAAAGCAGTAATATCTTTTATGACCAAGCTTCAAAGAGTTATACACCATCACTTCTGTCAATTCTATTGGTCACATAGGCCAATCTGATATAATGTAGGAGGGGCCATGAATACCAGTAGGCAAGTATCTTTGGGGCTGTCTTTGAGGCTGGCTACTCCAACCTCAGTTAACAACAGCAACGAACTGAACAAACACACTTATATTGAGGAAAGAGGTTTCTGAAATCTGTTCCTGTCTATTCAGGTTCTCATCTCTCTCTGTCTCTCAGACCTCTGCCGTACCCTTATAACTTCTGGCCTTGTTTCCAGTGACATCCCTTTTAAAACTCTTCAAAATGGTCCCGCTACAAAGCATGGCACCTCCTACTTTCATAACCCTATAGGTAAAGTTCTTAAGGCACTCTAGGCAGTAATCTGTGCCTACATCTCTTGCTTTCCTTTTTGCTCCACTCACCCTCCAAATTTTTTTTTTATGTTTCAGTCATGCTAAACCTCTTATTGTTTCCCCAAAAATACTAGGCTCTGTCATGTCTCTATTTGCCTTTGCTTATCCTGTTCTCCCTGCCAGAAATGAGTGACAAGTAGTAGTGACCATGCATTTCCTAAAAGCTAGGCAGCTACTGTGCTAAATCACATATTGAATAGTCCAGTTTCATTCTTACCACAATGTTATGTGGTTACTATTATTATTCTCATTCTACAAATGAGCAGTACTAACTCTGTATGCACAGTGGTTAAAAACACAGACTCTAGCGAGGAATTTGGAAGTTCTACCATAAACTTCTTTGTTATTTCCATGCAAATAGATTGAAAACACCAAGTTTTATTATTCTAATTTACTAACCAATTTTAGGTATGCCCAACCAAATCAAGTTGAATTTTATTTTTTTTAAATATGTGTATGAGTGTGTGTATGTATGTATTGCAAGTGGAGAGTAGAGGGAGAAAGTGGCTTATCTGAACTTTGATTTTCCTTTCCTGTGACAAAGGAGGTTTGGGTATGTCAAATTGTTAAGTGATCAACACATTAATCTACTTAGATCTTCAGTATGGACAGGTATATTTTGTCCACTTCTCTCTTTCCAAACATTTTTCCCCAATGTCACAAGCAGCTTGCTTGCTTCATATTGCCAAGTAAATGTGTCAATTCCACATGTTTATAACCCAGACCATTAGAACACTGCCTAACTATTGTACTTTCAATATTGCTTGCTTTTAGCAATGAATCATAACACGCAGCCTAACTTAAAAGTATTCAACGTTATTCAACTTCAAATCATAACAAATTTGAGATTTACCAAATAATTTTTTAACATTTTTTAAGCACTGGACATTTAAGAAATGTTATGTTAAAAACAAAACAAAGTAAAAAAATTGACAAAAACACTATGAAACTTCAGGAACTACAGTGCGAACTCTCTTTTGCCTGGTTTAGCGCTCTCACAGAAAATTGAAAACTACATTTCTGTTTCCTTTAGTATTGGTAAAACCTCACTGATTCTAATTCAGGAAATTTGACATTTAGGAAATCAGGCTGAAGCTCATCTTTTTACTATCTAAACCAAGTAAATTAATAATGTAAATAAGACAGATGAGTGCAGCTTGCAGGGACACTCATGCCTTTGAGCAGCACATGTATATATATGTGTGTATGTGTGTGTGTGTGTGTGTGTGTGTGTGTGTGTGTGTGTGTATATATATATATATATATATAAAACAATGAGTTTAATGAGCACAGTGCATTCCTACATGAACTCTTTGACTTTACAAGTTATTCATATTTTACTGGAAATATTAAACTTCATGTCTTTTTGTTGCTCTGGTACTTTTTAATTTTATATTTTTATTATCAAAGTTATGCCTTAATAGCTTAAAATAGTATGAAACAAGACAGTTAAACCCCTGGTCCATACCACCCAATACTCTAGAGGTAATTTCTATTAAATAAAAAAAGATTGCTTTCTGGAGAAAGCAATCTATACTCTAATATTTTTAATATTCTTGGATGATCGTTTACTATAATAGGCTTACGTTGATGAGTCTTTTACTTTTATCTTACTTTCCTCACCTGTCTTCTGTCAAAGGCATGAATTTAACACATTTTAGATTTTAAATAGCTATGTAGCTTCTTCTTTAGAGATGATATTTGTATCATTGCCTTCTTTTAAAAACATTTTTGATAATAACCATCCTAATGGATGTGAAGTAGTATATCATTGTGGTTTTAATTTGCTTTATTCACTCTTAATCCCATCATTAACAGTTATTTATTTTTAACACTGGGATATGTTTTCCATTTTTTATGCATAATTTTTTTATTTGGGGTCATTGGATATATATAGTTGTAGCTTGGCAATCTGCATTTAACAGCATTAGAAGAGTACTCTCCTATGCCATTAAAAATTCTTTGTGAACATTATTTTTAGTGGGTGTAAAACCTTACAGTAGAGAAAGACATATTCAAATGTATGTGTGGGCCCATTTTAATTGAATATTGGCATACTGAAAAGAACAGACCTTAATGGAACTAGCAATCTTAATACAAAGCAGATTCTAGCCTCAGACAACAGGAGTGCTGTGGCTACAATGAAACAGGTGAGTTTTCATAACACCTTCTGTCATTACATTAACTTCTTTAAACAGTAAATTCACTTGATATTACAATAAACAAAGTTAAGAACAAGCATTAGGTAATTTAACCTATCAGATATCCCAAAACAGTCATCTTTCACTGGAGGTTTATTCTTTGTGTAATTAGATGTCTTTTATTTTTTTAAGAAAGGTTTTAAAATAAGAAAACTCTTTAGGGATTAAACCAACCAGGTTTTATCATTGAAAACATGTTCACAGTTCAGTTAAGCCTGGCTTTCCTCTGGATATTGACTCTTTAAAATGCTCACCAGTGGATCTTTAAAACATCCTGTTGATGGACTTCCCTGGTGACGCAGTGGTTAAGAATCCAGACACGGGTTCGATCCCTGATCTGGGAAGATCCCACATGCTGCGGAGCAGCTAAGCCCGTGTGCCACAACTAATGAGCCTGCGCTCTACAGCCCATGAGCCACAACTAATGAGCCCTCATTCCACAACTACTGAAGCCTGTGCGCCTAGAGCCCGTGCTCCACAAGAGAAGCCACTGCAATAGGAAGCATGTGCACTGCAAGGCAGAGTAGCCCCCGCTCACTGCAACTAGAGAAAGCCTGCGCACAGCAACAAAGACCCAACGCAGCCAAAAATAATTAATAAAATAAATTAATTTATTTTAAAAAATCCTGTTGAGATCATTATCAAGAGCTCAGTGATATATTATGAAATAAAATGTACTTACAATGGAATAATTGAACCTTCCTGCCCCATACAGGAGATGCATTTTTATATTTATGATATTCACACTAAGAAGTGGTGCTGAAAAGCCCAAAATATTATATGATTTTTACTGGTTTTGAGGCAGAGGAACTGGCACTGCCTTGATTTTTGTATAACTTGACGCAAGCAAATGCTTTCAGGAGGGACTTTCAGAGCAGATTTCTGTCAAATTTTCCATATGGAGTTACTGGGCTCAGGTTATAGAGGTTTTCCTGGTTGTTAGCCTGATTTAGGAATTATCAGTGCTCTCCAGGATTTTCTCCTAACACAGAGAGTGTGTAAGGGAAGAAATTCACACCTCAGGAAACCAGTAAAGTTTGATATTTGGGAGGTTTCAATGGTTCCCAACATTTCTGAGATACTATCTCATGAAGAGCTTCATTGGCAACAGCAAAGATGGTTCCTGTTAGCCCTTGAGCACAGCTAATAGTCTGACACTTAACCTTGTTTAATGATCCCAACTGTCCCTTTCCCTATGCTCATTGCCCCAGCACTCCCCAAAGCCCAAGACCATATCAGCTACAAGGCCAGCCTGAGGAATGAGGTTGAGTCCAGGGCAGACACAGAAATCCACTTTACTCAATAACATCTTGGTATATTGTAGATACAACTTGGAGTTTACCTACTTCAGAGGACTGTGGGTGATGAAGTGTGGGATATTGTGGGAATGAAGATCTGAAAACCTTTTTCACTAGAAGAAGAGGAGGGGGAGGGTACTTGTGGGGAGGAGGAAAGCGAAATCCCATTTTGAGAGTTTTCATGTTCTGAACACTAGAAAACACCTCCTTCTAATAACACTGAGTTCTGTGTGAAAGGCAGCCCCGTTGTCAACTGGCTTTCCTTGAGGAACGTCATGTAGATGGATTTTCCTTCCTGTCTCCCCTGTGAAGTTCACTTTCATGTTCTCATGTCACCATCACTGTCAATGATTTTTTAATATTATGATGAATCATCCTAATGGATTAAGGCAGAGGTTAAAAATTGGCCCCCTTAGCAAAATTATGGATTTTATTTTAAAAATCCAGTGTTTTCAAAAAACTCAGAGGAACTTACATAAAAATCAGATTTTCTGTTTCTCTTGAAAACAAAGCCAATCTGGCAACACTCAGCTCATGTTCCCATCTCCCAAGAGTGATGCATGTTGAAAAGTGGCTCTTGCTTGGGGCTCCCTCTCTGGAGCCCTAGTGGAGTCCCCACCTGCTTGCTTTATGCATTTGCATCCCTGCTTAATGCCTGAAGACATCTGAGTTTTCTACCCCTCATTTGGGTTAGGGAATTTACCAGAAAAGGTCCCCCCCCATACACTTTGAAGGGTCTTTCTCATGCAGAGCAGAGGACACCAAGCAAACATGTTCTGTTCGTAGGGGCAAGTCCTCTGAGAAGCAGTGAGGACAAATATCTTAGTGATTTATTCAATAATTCTGAAAAGTAAGAATTAAAGCAACTATATCATAATCATCTCTGGGATATGTTTACAACACATATTCAGGGCCTCACCTCAAACCTAAGGGAACCAGAATTTTGGGGGGAAGAACCTGACATCTGAACATTAAAGAAGTATCCCAGGTGATTCTCTTAAAACATAAAGCTTGAGAATTATTGAATTCTTCCTGGAGCTGACAGCTCTTTTGCTTGGCAGATCCAATTAGAAGGAACCGATGGGCCTTAGGAAATAATCTTAACTTGCCAGTCCATCAATGCTGAAGATGCAGAATTTTTTCCTTATTAAAAGCCAATCGATGCTGACCATTTTAAGTGAGTATCGAGCATTAGATCAGGTACGAAAGTGAATAAGGTAGATAAATATGCAGTTTTGTATGTAACAGAAAGAAGGTTATTTTTTTTCCTCATCATCATAAACAACAGGGAATCACTGAGCCATGATGTTTATTTTAGCTGCATTATTATTTTAACCCCTATCTTTAATGTGGAGTTAAAATATCACACATCTGCTTGCTTTCATTTCTAATATGTGGAAAGTTTTCAGCTTGACGTAATTAGCATGTAGACCGCTCTCCTCCTGTAATCTCCCAGATGAGTCACTCCACCACGCCAGCACAGAACTGCTTCTAGAATCCTGTCTGCTAACCATGCTTTGAAACCCAGAGGAAAAAACTTGTGTGTTTTCTTCAGAGGTAATAAATAAATGCAAAATTACCATAAATATGCAGTTTTATTCACTCTAATTTTTACATAAAAACTGACAAAGCTGCACACAAATTTGATCTAGATTCAGGTTCTGTATCTACACAGCTAATGCACACATGAATTATTCAGTGAAATTTGCTTCAGTGGGTTTTTCTGAGTCATCTCGATACACGGCCAGTTTCAGATAATACATTAAACCTTATGCATTATGGTCAAGTCACTATATATTGGTTCAAACTACATCCTGTGTTGGTAAATCTGTTAAAATTCAAGTTTGCGTTGTGATTCACATACGTCATCTCTCCCTGGATGTCCCTATGTACTTTAGTCATCAAACAAACATATTTTCACCTCCTTGAGCTTCAGTATTCACAGTTGTTCACTGTGTTGGGGACGTGCAGGTGAGAAAAGAGATCATTGCTATCCCCCCTGTGATTGCTGTGGATGGGGGAAGTACAAAGGAACCAGGACAATAAACAGGAGGGCCAGGGGAGGCTCCTTGAAGGAAGGGACCTCAGAGCTCAGACCTGAAAGGTGAGCAGATGTTGCCGAAGGAAGAGAGAAAGGGAAGGCATCCATTTTCTATTGTTGGAGAATCACATCACTGCAGATTCCGTGACTTAAAACAATACTTACTGGTAGCATCTTTAGGATTCTCTATGTATAGTATCATGTCATCTGCAAACAGTGACAGCTTTACTTCTACTTTTCCAATTTGGATTCCTTTTATTTCTTTTTCTTCTCTGATTGCTATGGCTAAAACTTCCAAAACTATGTTGAATAATAGTGGTGAGAGTGGGCAACCTTGTCTTGTTCATGATCTTAGTGGAAATGGTTTCAGTTTTTCACCATTGAGGACAATGTTGGCTGTGGGTTTGTCATATATGGCCTTTATTATGTTGAGGAAAATTCCCTCTATGCCTACTTTCTGGAGCATTTTTATCATAAATCGGGGTTGAATTTTGTTGAACGCTTTCTCTGCATCTATTGAGATGATCATATGGTTTTTCTCCTTCAATTTGTTAATACGGTGTATCATGTTGAATGATTTGCGTATATTGAAGAATCCTTGCATTCCTGGAATAAACCCCACTTGATCATGGTGTATGATCCTTTTAATGTGCTGTTGAATTCTGTTTGCTAGTATTTTGTTGAGGGTTTTTGCATCTATGTTCATCAGTGATATTGGCCTGTAGTATTCTTTCTTTGTGACATCCTTGCCTGGTTTTGGTGTCAAGGTGATGGTGGCCTTGTAGAATGAGTTTGGGAGTGCTCCTCCCTCTGCTATATTTTGGAAGAGTTTGAGAAGGATAGGTGTTAGCTCTTCTCTAAATGTTTGATAGACTTCACCTATGAAGCCATCTGGTCCTGGGCTTTTGTTTGTTGGAAGATTTTAAATCACAGTTTCAATTTCAGTGCTTGTGATTGGTCTGTTCATTTGGTAAAGTAGCAGGATACAAAATTAATGCACAGAAATCTCTGGCATTCCTATACACTAATGATGAAAAATCTGAAAGTGAAATTAAGAAAACACTCCCATTTACCATTGCAACAAAAAGAATAAAATATCTAGGAATAAACCTACCTAAGGAAACAAAAGACCTGTATGCAGAAAATTATAAGACACTGATGAAAGAAATTAAAGATGATACAAATAGATGGAGAGATATACCATGTTGGATTGGAAGAATCAACATTGTGAAAATGACTCTACTACCCAAAGCAATATACAGATTCAATGAAATCCCTATCAAACTACCAATGGCATTTTTCACAGAACTAGAACAAAAAATTTCACAATTTGTATGGAAACACAAAAGACCCCAAATAACCAAAACAATCTTCAGAACGAAAAATGGAGCTGGAGGAATCAGGCTCCCTGACTTCCGACTATACTACAAAGCTACAGTAATCAAGACAATATGGTACTGGCACAAAAACAGAAATATAGGTCAATGGAACAGGATAGAAGGCCCAGAGATAAACCCATGCACATATGGTCACCTTATCTTTGATAAAGGAGGCAATATACAGTGGAGAAAATACAGCTTCTTCAATAAGTAGTGCTGGGAAAACTGGACAGGTACATGTAAAAGTATGAAATTAGAACACTCCCTAACACCGTACACAAATATAAACTCAAAATGGATTAAAGACCTAAATGTAAGGCCAGACACTATCAAACTCTTAGAGGAAAACATAGGCAGAACACTCTATAACATAAATCACAGCAAGATCCTTTTTGACCCACCTCCTAGAGAAATGGAAATAAAAGCAAAAATAAACAATGGGACCTAATGAAACTTCAAAGCTTTTGCACAGCAAAGGAAACCATAAACAAGACGAAAAGACAACCCTCAGAATGGGAGAAAATATTTGCAAATGAAGCAACTGACAAAGGATTAATCCCCAAAATTTACAAGCAACTCATGCAGCTCAATAACAAAAAACAAACAACCCAATCCAAAAATGTGCAGAAGACCTAAATAGACATTTCTCCAAAGAAGATATACAGATTGCCAACAAACACGTGAAAGAATGCTCAACATCATTAATCATTAGAGAAATGCAAATCAAAACTACAATGAGATATCATCTCACCAGTCAGAATGGTCATCATCAAAAAATCTAGAAACAATAAATGCTGGAGAGGGTGTGGAGAAAAGAGAACATTCTTGCACTGTTGGTGGGAATGTAAATTGATACAGCCACTATGGAAAACAGTATGGAGGTTCCTTAAAAAACTAAAAATAGAATTACCGTATGACCCAGCAATCCCACTACTGGGCATATACCCTGAGAAAACCATCATTCAAAAAGAGTCATGTACCAAAATGTTCATTGCAGCTCTGTTTACAATAGCCAGGACATGGAAGCAACCTAAGGGTCCATCAACAGATGAATGGATAAAGAAGATGTGCCACATATATGTAATGGAATATTACTGAGCCGTAAAAAGAAACGAAATCGAGTTATTTGTAGTGAGGTGGATGGACCTAGAGTCTGTCATACAGAGTGAAGTAAGTCAGAAAGTGAAAAACAAATACCATATGCTAACACATATATATGGAATCTAAGGAAAAAAAGAAAAAAAAGGTCATGAGGAACCTAGGGGTAAGACAGGAATAAAGACACAGACCTACTAGAGAATGGACTTGAGGATATGGGGCGGGGGAAGGGTAAGCTGGAACAAAGTGAGAGAGTGGCATGGACATATATATACTACCAAATGTAAAATAGATATCTAGCAGGAAGCAGCTGCATAGCACAGGGAGATCAGCTTGGTGCTTTGTGACCACCTAGAGGGGTGGGATAGGGAGGGTGGGAGGGAGGGAGATGCAAGAGGGAAGAGATATGAGAACATATGTATATGTAGAACTGATTCACTTTGTTATAAAGCAGAAACTAACACACCATTGTAAAGCAATTATACTCCAATAAAGGTGTTTAAAAACAAAAACAAAGAACAAAAATACACTTATGATCTCACAGTTTTCCTGGGTCAGGAGTGTGGCTCAGTCTTACCTGTGTTTTATGTGCAGGGGCTTATGAAGCTGCAGTCAGGTGGTGACCAGGCACATTCATTTCTGGGGCTGAGGTCTTCTTCTCAAGCTCCTTCAGGTTGTTGGCAGAATTGAGCTCCTTGCAGTTTTAGGACTTAGGCCCCCGCTTTATTGCTGGCTGTCGGCCAAGGCCATTTTCAGGTGCTGTAGGCCGTTGGCACTTCCTCACCCTCTCACAGCCCTTCCTACAACACAGCAGCTCACCTCTTCAAGACCAGCAGGCCGACGTCTCACTTCAGAAAGGGCCCACTTCCTCTTTTAAGAACTTGCTTCTGATTAAGTCAGGTCCACCTAAGATAATCAGCAGAGTTGGGACCCTGCATTCCGTTTGCAAAATCCCTTCACCTTCTCCAAATACTATAACCTAACCATGGGAGTGACATCTCATGTTCATAGGTCTGGCCCACATTTGAGTGAAGGGGACTATATAGGACAAAGATATAAAGAGATGGGAATCTTGGGGGCCATCTGAAAATTGTGCCTACCACGGGGAAGGATATTCCTGGCAGAAAAAAACAAGTATATGAAAGAAACCTAAATGAAAGCATGGCATTTAACGGTGTCTGAGGGTAAGCCTGGAGTGCTGACCAGGGGAGCCCAAGCAGGTTAAGCTAAGAAATGTGGACTTTATCCTCAGAGTATAGAGAAACCACTGCTGGGTTTAACTTCCCATGTATGCATACGATAGTATGCAACCAGTGAAGTACCTGTTTTCAAAGAGTATCTGAAATATTGTAATATGGAAAACTTTATACAATAAAAATTGAAAAATCGGGATATGTGTTTATATTACATAGTATCCATTTTGGCAATGTCTATGCATATTTGAAAAGACTAGAAGTAAATACAGCCATCTGTTAGCCATGGATCTGGGTGGGGAATTATGGATGTTAGCTATTTCTGGGTGGGGAATTATGAATGATTTAGAGATTCCTTGTCCTTTCACTTATTT
Source organism: Mesoplodon bidens (assembly GCF_964165515.1). Taxonomy (NCBI): domain Eukaryota; kingdom Metazoa; phylum Chordata; class Mammalia; order Artiodactyla; family Ziphiidae; genus Mesoplodon; species Mesoplodon bidens. The sequence goes on along the minus strand of NC_138160.1, from coordinate 48,107,098 downwards.
CTAAAATTCTCCACAATAAACATGTATTTCTTTTATAATAATAATTAATTTAAAATCTACTTGTGGTACTTGCAAAAACAAATGAATCCAAACACAGTTCTCTTTGAAGTTGGTTGAGAATTTGGTGCTCCAGATGTTTTGATAGGTGGCAAAGCAAGGTCAGGAATTAGCTGCACATGAGCTGTACGAAGCTGAGGACCAGTCAGTGGAAATGAAGTCCAGGCTCAGCCAAGGGTGACAAGTATACCAGACCTACCTAGGTTTGTCTCATGACTAAACAATGGGCAGGAAACTCGGTCTCTAAGTTCTGGGGATATTGAAGCAAGCAACCTCCCTCTACCTAAGTTTCCTTATGTCTAAAAATGCAGGCGAATGAGATTCTATTCTTGTCCCAGGACTCCTTTGCAAGTAATACACAAGTGGCCTGAACTTCACCTATCAATCAAGTCCCCTTCTTCCTGGAGGAGTTATTTAAACAGTTCTGCTTACCAAGCACCCACTGAACATGGATGAGCTCAGAGTCAGGGAGAGATGCTGGAGGTGTCAAGTGCTATTTTATAAATGGCATCACCTGTGTCCTATGGCCAAGTCCATTCCAACTTTCAGAGGTGCTCATTTGGGAAGAGTCCTTTGAGAGCCAGATGGGAATTTGGAAATAAGTAACATTGACAACAAAATCCTTCAGACACATCTTCAAGTTTCAAGAGAGCAGTTAACAGAAAAGAAACATGTATTTTTAGAAGTTGTTTGGGAGGTGAAAGGATTTTTCGTGGGTGGGGCAAGGAGAGCAGAGATTGGGTAGAAGAGATTGTTTTCCTTGGTTCTGCAATATCTCAGGGATCTTTGAGTCAAAATATAATGAAATGAGACTTTGCATCGCTCTTGCTTCAAAACAATGAAAAGCAAGTACACTAGAAGGTGAATTGGTCACCGAATAGACCACATTTCTACTAGATGGCAAGATGGCTAAAATAAAAACTCTTGAAACACATATTTTAAAATTAGATTTCTGACCTTCGATAGGGCTTATCATGCTATTTATACTGTAGCAGAAGGAGCTGATTTTTCAGTAGTTGCCTCATCAAAGACATGACTCACATTTCCTTAAGCATTTACACCATATGTTTCCTGAGGTATAAAAAAAAAAAAAAAAACTAAGGTTTTTCTTTTTTCTATGCAATTAATGAGATGTGAACAAAAAGTTAGAAGAAATCATTTAAAAAGTATACTTCTGGGGGCATGCAGTTTACAAATGTTGATTTCTAGAAATTGAAATTATATTAACTCTGTGGCCAATGTAACCATTTGGTAGATTTATGAATATAAATTAGAAGTAATCATTGTGATTCTAGTTTTACCACTAAGAAAAAAGACAGAATTCAGAGTTTAGCAATGAAACACAGATACTACTGAAACTCACTTAATATTCAGAAATGTGAATTGGAGGTTAGAAAGCCTTTGTTAAACAAACTGAAAAGAATCATTTTAACATTTAAAAAGAAAAATATTACTTTAATTAACATTTAGTGACATTTTTGCATGTGTACAGGCTGTGACTGTAAGATAATGGTTCATACTATTTTGTGGCCAGTGGAAATTAAAACGATTTTATTTTTATAATTATTGACAACAGGGGCCATTTTAATCAAATATCTTTGCACAATACAATATAGGTGTTGTAAAACTCCTAGGAAATGTATATTTTATTTAAGAGATGGGGAAGTACATATAGAGAAAATCATTAATATGTGAAAATTAGGGTCCCAACTAAGAAATCCCCCTGGTTTCCCACGTGGTGCCCAAATCACTTGACATTTTATTCCCTGACTATTTTTTTAGGGCAGTAGATTTAGGCATAGAAAACAGGTTCTACACATGTAATAAATGTATGTCTTAAGGAGGTGCGATGTTTCCTGTAACCCTTACTTGCCCCTGGATTGCCCTGTCCTAGGCTGTTCCTACCTCTCATGTTACCTGGCTTTGGAAAGGTATTGCCATCCTTCCAGTCACGAAGGTCAGAAACCTGCCCATCACCCTTAACTCCTCCTTATACCCTCTACCTAATTGTCCCCCAAGTCCTTTGACTTCTACCTTCTCAGTATCTCACAGATATATTCTCTCTCTCTCTCAACTTTATTTTTTTTGAGCAGTTTTATGTTGATAGCAAAATTGAGTGGGAGATACTGAGATTTCCTACATATCCCCTGCCCGCTGACAGCATAGCTTCCGCTATTATCAACCTCCCCTGCCACAGTGGCCCATTTGTTATAACTGATGAACCTACATTAACACATCATCACCCAGAGTCTATAGTTTACATTAGCGTTCACTAATTACACCCTACAGGTTTGAACAAATGTATAATGACATGTGTCCACTATTACAGCGTCATACAGAATAGTTTCACTGCCCTAAAAATTCTCTGTGCTCTATCTTTTCATCCCTCTCTTCCCCCAACCCACTGATCTTTTTACTGTCTCCATAGTTTTACCTTTCATAAAATGTCATATGTTTGGAATAATACAGTGTGTAGCCTTTTCAGATTGGTTTCTTTCACTTAGTAATGTGCACGTAAGGCTCCTTCATGTCCTTTCCTGGTTTGATAGTTCATTTCTTTTTAGCACTGAATAATTTTCCATTGCCTGGACATATCACAGTTAATTTATCCATTCACTTCCTGAAAGACGTTTTGGTCACTTCCAAGTTTGGGCAGTTATGAATAAAGCTAGTGTAAACATCTGTGTGCAGGTTTTCGTGTGGACGTGAGTCTTCAACTCCTTTGGGTAATCACAGATATTCCCTTAAGTTCGACCCCATTATCTCTGCCTCCTCATTCACCTCCCTGACTCCCGGTCTTGAGCTGCCCTTACACCTCTCCCCACCAGTTTACGCCCCACCTTGCCACCAGGGGAATCTCTCTTAAATGCAAATCTGATTGGTCACTTCCTACTTTTGAAACTTCAGTAACTTTCTAGAACCTGTTCCTGGATACATTCTCAACACCTCACCTTGGCAAATAAGATCCTTTTCTTATTTCGCTTCTGCTTATCCTCACCTTTTGGCACCTCCCCTACGTCTTTCTGCAGCCCCCTTCTCACCTTGCATGCACTGAGTTTTAGTCTTGCCAAACTATCTGCAGCTCCTTGAGTGGGCCTCCCTCTCTGCACGGCAGTCTCCTGCCCAGAGATACTTTCCCTTCCACCCCCGCCCCATCTGGGCAACCTCTACTCTTCATTTAAGTCTAGCTCTGAGTATATGTTTTCCCCTTTAGGATGTACTCTTTGTCCCTTTAGCATATTGGAACTAGGGCTTCTCTGTTATCCTGGCATCCTGTGCATCCCTCTGTTGTAGCTTTTATTTCATTGAATCGTAATCATGTATTCACCAGTATAGTCTTTCTTTTTTTTTTTTTTTTTTGCGGTACGTGGGCCTCTCACTATTGTGGCCTCTCCCGTTGCGGAGCACAGGCTCCGGATGCGCAGGCTCAGCGGCCATGGCTCATGGGCCCAGCCGCTCCGCGGCATGTGGGATATTCCCGGACCGGGGCACGAACCCGTGTCCCCTGCATTGGCAGGCGGACTCTCAACCACTGCGCCACCAGAGAAGCCCAGTCTTTCTTTTCTAGCAGAGTAGATTTTGTATGGCCAGGGACCCCAACACACTGGCCAGATCCTAGCGCTGTGCCCAGAACACGATAGTCATTTCACAATAGCTGACAACTGAGTGAGTATATACAATGAAAACAACCACCTGCCTGAACATTAGGGAATATAAAATTAATATATTATTATGTAATATATTATATAAATAAATATATAATAATTATATGTAGATAATTGAATATTAAAATAAAATTAAGCTTAACTCTGACACTTTCTGTAATATCTCTGTGTCAGTTAGAAGTGCTTTTGCCTGCAAGAAAACCCTACTAACAGTCTTTTAAACAAATAAGGAAGCCTAGAAAGAGCTGCTGGCCTTGGGTCAGTACAATGGTAGGGCCGGAATCCCTGTGCTTCTCTTGGCTTTTCTCTAATGATCACAAAATGGCTGCAGCTCCAGCCATCACATCCTCTTTCAATTTAAGAAGGAGAAAGGCAGCAATAACCACTTCTGTCTCCTTTATCAGGAAAGCAAAGTTATTCTGGAAATATCCACCATTCTTTCATTTATTTCTCTTTGGCTAGAACTATATCAAGAGGTCAGCCTAACTGTAAGAGAAACTAAGGAAATTGGTGTTTAGCATTTCCAACCTCAATATTGGAAATGAGTAAGAGATGATAGTTTGGGAATAGGTGTGGGATTAGGCAGCCAACAGTGTCCACTACACCTTGGGGCAAACCATGATACTTCTTTTACCCTTTGGTTCCCCTTTTCAGAGTGAAGAATTAAAATGAATGATCTTTCTTCCAAAATCAACTTTCTTTCATTCTACAATTCCTGTATTTTTCTTGTTCATCGTGGAATTACCTTCTACATCTGAGAGTTAATCCAAGTCTTTCCCTGATACTTTACATTTAGAGAAAGCCCTGTCTAAGGAAGAAGCCCATCCTTTTTCAAGAGCTCCTTTGTTATAATCTTTCCATGAAAAAGCCTGAACGATACACACCAGATTTCCTGCCTCTGACCTCACCAATCCCTTTGCTGTGTGGCAGCCCCTGAGACTGTTTATGACCGTTACCACGGCTTCTCTGAATCTGCTCTTTCCCAGGCTAAAATTCTACTTGCTCCAATAGTTTTACAGATAATCCCACTTTGTACTCTCACCACCCTGGTCAGCTGACACCAGACATACTCTCTTCATTTACTTATGATTCATTGAACAAATATTAATGAGTTTAAGCCATGTGCCAGCACTGTTGTGGAGACTGGTGATATAGCAGACAACAAGGCAAAGAAGGCCTCTTCTTTCATGGAGCTTACAGAGGAGTAGTAGAGGGAGGCAGAAGATAAACTGCGTGCATGCACACACACACGCGCGCACGTGCCCACATACACACGCACGCACATACACGCATACACACATGCACACACATACACATGCGCACACATATACACACACGCACAGACATGCACACACACATGCATGTACAGACACACACACACATACACACACACACACACTTATACAGACAAACACACACACCATCATTCAGATAATCAGTGCCAAGATAAAAATGACACAGGGATGAATGGGAAAGGGAGAAGGTGTATGTGTGTGTGTGTGTGTGTGTGTGTGCATGTGCTTTATATTTGGTCATCAGGGAAGGCATCTCCAAGATCTGATTGAGGAGAAATAACCTGCAAGGAAAAGGAAGAGCTTTTGAAGCAGGGGAAACGGTAAGAGAAAGGTCCTGAGTGGAATGAGCTAGGCCTGATATAGGAACAAAGATACTCAGAGGAGGAGAGTTTGGGGGATGAGCCTGATAAAGTATTACAGAGATCCCATCATACAAGATACTGAAGGCCAGGACATGAATTTAGACCATATTCAATTGTACTTCAGTATCATCTGAAAATGTGTCTGGACAAAACTGAATACACAGCTGCACATACAGCGTGAAGGGAGCAGTCAAGTGTACAGCGTCTCCTTATACTGGGCACTGCATTTCTATTAATGCACGCTAGGATTCGGTGACTTTTTTGGAAGCCATTCTCATCCCCACTGTGATTTCCTGTGCACTCTTTGACATCCACCGCTCACATGTCTGAATATTACTTGAACAAGAGAAGCTGTAGGTGTATGTGATGCAAGGAGTTATTAAAATGATTCATATCACACTTCCACCATATGAAAAATCATATAGAGTCAAAAGCAACCCAGCTTGGGGAAGCCTAAATCACATACTTGAAATTCAGTCAGTCATTGAAATGAGGTAATCTAGTCCTGAAAATGCATTTCTTGAGAGCTTTCCTCCTAAAGCAAAATTGAGTGATAAGAACGAAATGAAGTCTAAGCAGCCCCCCCCGAAACAGAAAAGATTAAAAAATTGATAACTCCAACCAGTCAGGAACCGGGGGGGAGGAAAAGAGTTATTGGTACTTAAGTTGACATGCGTCAATTAAATGTTGGGTTTCCACCTTCCAGGGACCCCAGTTGTCTCTCCTCCAGCAGCCTTGGGTTTCTCTCTGGACTGTGCAAGTCAGGCCTCAGAGCTGACAGCTCTGGTGACTACGTGCTCCATTTTCCTGCCAAGCTGCAAGCATAGGTGCTCTCCAAGGCAGCCTGTGAGCCCCTTCCCTCCTCTGGCTCCACTCCTGCCCTGCACACTGCATCTGCCATTCAGTAACTCGGGCAGCAGGGATGCTGAGGACTCTCCTCTCCCATATGGCACTGAGTTTCATTTCATCCTTTTCCTCTTCCCTATCAGTAGGTATTCTGGAAGACAGTTTTATGATGACACTCACAGCTAGCATTAAAACCAGATAAAAATAAAACAGGATGTCAATAAAGAACTAATGACGTGTGTCTGTGTAAATGTATAATAATAATAAAAAAAGAGATATCTGTTTGCAAAGGTACCATTTTAAAGTCATGGGGCTTTAAGTGAAGCTGCTTTATAAATGGACCAACATATGTGAATGTTTGCCTACGTCTCTCAGCCATGAAAATCTCCCTGTAGACAGTGGGCTCTGAGGTGAAAGGCACGCTATGGGTACTAAATAGTTCACCAGAACACCTTCGCTAAGTGCTAACCTAACTAACTACTTTCAAGACAGAAGTTTTGGGAGGACAGCTGACAGCAATTTAGGGGACATGGAAAGAAATTGTTAAACAGGCTGGTAATCTGGCATTTCCTAAAGTCTGGATTCAAAAACCAAGGGCAGGGCCTCCCTGGTGGCGCAGTGGTTGAGAGTCCGCCTGCCGATGCAGGGGATACGGGTTCGTGCCCCGGTCTGGGAGGATCCCATATGCCGCGGAGCGGCTGGGCCCGTGAGCCATGGCCTCTGGGCCTGTGCGTCCGGAGCCTGTGCTCCGCAACGGGAGAGGCCACAACAGTGAGAGGCCCGCATACCGCAAAAAGAAAAAAAAAAAAAAAAAAAAAAACCAAGGGCAAACAACAAAGTCCTACTCTATAGCACAGGGAACTATATTCAGTATCCTGTGATAAACCATAATGGGGAAAAATATGAAAACTATACATATACTTTATATATATAAATATATGTATATAAATCACTTTGCTGTATGGCACAAATTAACACAACATTGTAAATCAACTACAATAAAATTTTAAATTAAAAAAATTTTTTTAATTCAAAAAAAAAGCAGGACTTCCCCTGTGGCACAGTGGTTAAGAATCTGCCTGCCAATGCACAGGGACACAGGTTCGATCCCTGGTCCAGGAAGATCCCACATGCCAAGGAGTGACTAAGCTCGTGCGCCACAACTACTGAGCCTGCGCTCTAGAGCCCATGAGCCACAACTACTGACCCCATGAGTCCCAACTATTGAGCCCACGAGCCTAGAGCCTGTGTTCCACAACAAGAGAAGCCACCGCAATGAGAAGCCTGCGCACCACAATGAAGAGTAGCCCCTGCTTGCCAGAACTGGAGAAAGCCTGCGCACAGGTACTAAGACCCAATGGGGTCAAAAATAAAATTAAGAAAAAAAGAAAAAAGCAAAGGCAACTAGAAAGAGAAGTCAGTGCTAGCCTTGTAGGAAAGAAGTAGATGCCCAGCATGGAGATAGAGAAATGCCTGGAAGGATTTGGGTGAGAATGGTGTTGTCAGTAATGACCTTGGTTTAGCGTCTGTACAGTGTGGTGGAAAGACCCTTGCACTGGCGGGCAGGAATCCCTCATGGCTCCTCTCCTGACCAGCTGAATGATATTTCTTACCCTCTTTGAATCTCCTCTCTTCTGTGTTAAGTAAGGGGCTAGTCCTGGTCAGGTGTAGTTCAAACTGTATGCTACATAATTGATGGGTTCTGTGGTGAGGGGTGGTGTGCTTTGGGATGGCAGGTGGTGAAGGCGAGTTGTGAGCAGGTGAGGCTTTAGGCTCTCTCCCACTCTCCCCACCCCCCTTTTCAACTAGAACAACTCGACTTTTACCTCATTATACACTGAGTTCTTTGTAAGATTCTAGTTTAAAAAAACAACTTTCAATACTTAAAAAAAAATAAAGCTTGTAGACATCTAGATATTGAGTAAGATTCCTTCCAACTCTAAAATATGATGCTTCTAACACTCTAATTAAAGTATGTAAATGATATACAACTATCTATGGGTGTTAGCAAATTGTCAGTATTACTGAGCAGTGATAGTAACACTGAAGTAAGAGAATGGATCCTAGCAAGAAGAACATCTCAATGAGCAATGCATATTGATAAGCTGTGGATAATGTATAGTGCAGATAATGAGCACATTTATTATTTTTATTTTTCAACAAAAGATTGGGGGACATTCATTTGTCAGGAGCTATGGGGTTCTATCTGTGCTTGCCACAACTACATGGGAATTCTAGAATCTGCTGGTGTGTCCCTGAGTGCAAAAGCAATTTTTTTGAACTTTTCAAAGGTTGTTTATTATTTTTTTTGAAGGTCTGGAAAAAAATCTCATAATTAATATTAAACACTCAAATATTTAGGTACTGATTTTTATTTTATTTTATTTTACTGGAGTTTAATTGCTTCACAATGTTCTGTTCATTTCTGCTGTACAACGAAGTGAATCAGTCATATGTATACCTATATCCCCTCCCTCTTGGACCTCCCTCCCATCCCTCCCCCCATCCCACCCATCTAGGTCATCACAGAGCACCGAGCTGAGCTTCCTGTGCTTTATAGTGTGTTCCTACTAGCTAGCTATTTTACACATGGTAGTGTATATATGTCAATCCTAATCTTCCAGTTCCTCCCACCCTCCCTTCCCCGTCCTGTGTCCACATGTCCGTTCTCTATATCTACATCTCTATTCCTGCCCTGCAAATAGGTTCATCTGTACCATTTTTCTAGATTCCACATATATGCGTTAATATGCAATATTTGTTTTTCTCTTTCTGGCTTACTTCACTCTGTATGACAGACTCTAGGTCCATCCACATCTCTACAAATGATCCAATTTTGTTCCTTTTTATGGCTGAGTAATATTCCACTGTATATATGTACCACATCTTCTTTATCCATTAATTTGTCATTGGACGTTTAGGTTGTTTCCATGTCCTGGCTATTGTAAATAGTGCTGCAATGAATATTGGGGCACATGTGTCCTTTTGAGTTATGGTTTTCTCAGGGTAGATGCCCAGTAGTGGTATTGCTGGGTCATATGGTAGTTCTATTTTTAGTTTTTTAAGGAACCTGCATACTGTTCTCCATAGTGGCTGTATCAATTTACATTCCCACCAACAGTGCAAGAGGGTTCCCTTTTCTCCACACCCTCTCCAGCATTCATTGTTTGTAGACTTTTTCATCATGGCCATTCTGAACGGTGTGAGGTGATACCTAATTGTAGTTGTGATTTGCATTTCTCTAATGATTAGTGATGTGATTTCTCTAATAATTAGGTATTGATTTAAAGCCCATAATATGTGCTCAGGTGTGGAAAGAGACTCATTCATCATTTAGCAAATGTTTCCTGAGTCCCTAGCATGGAACAGGCATGTTCTCAGCACTTGGATTCATCATGAAACAAAACAGATAACACACATCCCAGCCCAAGGGGAGCACCCATTCCAGATGGTAGGCTGAAGACTTAGACACACAGGATATGTCTCTTTCTTGCAAGAAGCTTAGAGTCCAGTTGGGAACATGAAATGTCAAGGCATACAACAATTAGAGACTGAAATAGGTGGTGTGGACCCCAAGTGCTACAGTAGTTTCAGAGGAGGCAGATAGTTGCACTTGGGTAGACCTTGGACAGGGAGTAGAATTAGATAGCCCTGGACTTAGTGCCTGGTACACAGTAGTACTTGCTCAAATATTGTTGAGTAAATAAAAAACCAGAACGGACTGGCTAGGCGGTTCCCACATTGAGGTAGTAGGAAAGTAATCTGGGGGAGTTAGAATGAGCCTAGGTGAGGGAAGCCTTGAATTCCAGGGAAAGGTTTTGGAGTCGTGTGTGGGGACAAAGGTTGAACATAACACATAGAAGCAAGAGTTTGAGTCTGTCCCCAGAAAGCCTGTTGCAGGCAGGGGTTCTGGAAACAGGGACACCTGTCAAGAGCTTTTCCTATAGGGCATCTGTGAGGACATGGTGGCCTTGGCCTAGCAGAGGCAGATGGCTGAACAAGGGACAGAAGTGTGAAACCATCGTCTTGGGACATAGGGTATACTGAGAGGGAGAGGGAAGGAAGAAGTGAGGTGGGAGTCTCAGGTTTTGGAGGTGAAGAAGCTACTTTCTGTTTGAGAGGAAATGATGCTCACAGGTCCCGGGTGTGAGTCCTGGGGCTACCACTAGAAGTGTATGACCTTTAGCAAACTACTTAACTTCTCAGTGCCTCAGTCTCCCCATCTGTAAGATGGGAGTGATGACATAGCACCTATTTTAAAGCATAGGAGTTTGTAAGAAGTAAACGGGACCTTGAGGAGAATGTCCAGCAGAGACTCAGAGGGGAAGAGAGGCAAAGATGGATTGAGAGGGCAGGGTGTCTTTCTGTGCCACCCCATCCCCTGCTCTGCACTGAGAGCGCATGTGAGGTCACTGAGTCACATCTGCCGCCCTGCAGTCAGGGGCATTGTTCCTCTGGAGACTCCTGACTTCACGTGGAGAGCATGGGAGGGCAGGGGTCTGCTGTTCCCACATCCAACTTGGTGCAGTGCCTTCCACACAGTAGATGCTCAGAAGGCTGACAGAGCCAGGATTCAAATATTTATCTAGTGAATAGTGCCAATGACAGGTGTGGGGACAATGCAATAGGGTCCTTAGGACACTCCAGAGTTAGTAGAGAGTGGGAGTTTGAGTCTGGATTGAAACTCTGGTCTTCTGGATTCTGACATGCTGCTGGGTTTCAAGTAGCTGCTACTTTGTGTTCTGTGACAGACAGATTTGCAAAATACTCAGATGGTCGCTTGACCTGGGAGAAGAGTGGGAGCAGCAAAGGTGGTTCCCTTTGGAGGAGAGACTGTGATTCTGGGAGTGCGGTGCCCAGAGCATCTCCTCCTCATGTCCCCCATCCACTCTGACCTGGCGGGCCTGGGGCCTCCTTCCAAGGACAGGCCAAGGAGGCATGGCAGTTCTTGAAGCGGTCTCCACCTCAGGAAGGGAACAAAGCTTCCGGTGGGTTTTCCTGGAACATGGCTAGTGCTTCCCTTCACAGGCCAGGAAATCTGTCACTGCTTCGGGCTCTTCTCCAGTCTCATTTTGTATGTGTTGTGCAAGAAGTATGAGGTGTACATCCCTGTGTCTACCTTCTATCCTTGCTTCTTTTTATCTAAAGTACCTGTAACAGCCTGCCACCCCTGACCCCCACTCCCAGCCATCTCTCCCTTTGTGATTAAGGAAACCCCTGGGTGCTAATTCAGCACTTACACACTAATACATCTTAAAGTGGTCAGCAAGGTGCTTTTGTGAAGAGCATTTCATTTGGTTCTCACTGCAACCCTTCTAATTACTGAGGGTTGTTGTTCAATGCTCATTGTGCCTATTAAGAAAGTAAGCCCCACCCAAGGGGATTTCTAGAGTGATGTAAATGTTCTATGTCCTGCTAGGGGTATTGGTTACACTTATATGTGTATTTGTCAAATTTGATCAAACGGTACATTTAACACCCATGAATTTCACTGTGTGTAAGTTACATCTCAATTTCTTCAAAAAAGTAAAGAAGTTATACCTGGAAAGATTCACTGAATTGCCAAATATCACGAAGCTGGAAATCGAGTTGAAAGAGTTTTTATTTGCAGCATCTGTCGGGACTTCTAAGGAATGTGAACCTGACAAACAGGACACTTCTCTTTGCTTCCTGGAATGCCTCCTTAGTGGAAGAGTAAAATAGAAATCACAGATGATGGATGGTCCTTGAGGGTGTGTGTAGGGGGAAGATGGATGAGAGAGCCAAGGTGCCTCTGAGTGGGAGAGAAACTAAGGAGGAACCAAGGTGTACAATGGGAATTTTATCATGGATCTGTCCAATGTCACTCCTTTTCCCCATGTCAACAGAAAACACTTAGCACCATCTGGTTCAATCCTGTCTCTTCTCTCTCTCTCCATCTCTCTCTCTCTCTCTCTCTCTCTCTCTCTCTCCCTCTCCCTCTCCCTCTCCCTCTCTCCCTCCCTCCCTCTCCGCCCCGCCCCTTCTGCCTATCTGTCTGTCTTTCCCTCCTTCCCCATAGATTCAGGGCAAGGTAAGAGTCAGACTTGAGACTTCAAACCAATTCTCTTGTTTACACTCTGCCTTTTAATCTGTTTATAATATGCTCTGACTTGCCATCCACATGTTCACATCCTTGGTAGAAGAGATTATTTCCTATACCTCTTTGTATTTACTTCTCAGCATCAAAATGATCTAAACCATTATTTTCTAATTATACCTTCAATTTTTTTGCTCACTTCAAAGAAATACATATTCCTTGCAGAAAACTGAGGAGATACTGATAAGCTGGGAAAACCATAATATCAGAAATGAGGGCTATCGTTTAGAACACAGTCACATAAATCATAAATAATGTGCTCCATGTCACAACAGTGCTGCTGATGATTGTTGTAATGATGGTGATGATGATGATAATGATGATGATGATGGTGATGACTAACACTTACACCTGACTGTGTGCAAGGCACTGTTCTAAGCATTTATATATCTTAAATTGTAATCTTCATAACAACCCCAAGAGGTATTATTATTTCCCCTTCCTTTTTATTTTATTTTATATGATTATATAGATGAGGAATCCAAGCAGAGATGTTAATTGTCCTGGTCATGGTCACATGACAGAAAGTGGCGAAGGTGGGATACAAGAGAGTTGGGCTCTAGCTTTAAGGGTACAACTAAATTTCAACTTTGTAGCAGCCCTAGGTGATAGAGACTGTCTTCCTTTATGTTTTCCTTTTCTAGATTTCTTTCTAGAATAACTCAGATGGTTAGTGGCAGAGTAGATTTCAAACTCAGTAGTATCTTCTGTGAGCAGAAACTCTTAACCACAAAGCTTGTAAACAGACTCCAGCAGATAATCACTGTTGACCTTTATATAAACGATAAGCACCCTGCTTCTGCACCACCGCCCTGAGAAAGGTGGTCACCAGCTCCATCCCCATGGCATTGCTGCAGAGTATACTTGCTTCCAGGACTGTGACTCCTGTGGGGATACAGCCCCTGTTAGCAGAGGGTGATGGAGAAGGACAGCCCAGAACAGGGGAGGGAGAAGGATTTATTTTAGTAACATTTAAACTCCTGCTGTGCCTGCTGCCTTAAAGTGGCTATGAACTGTTTGTATTTCAAGGCAAGTGAATTAAAGGAGTGTTTTGTGTTAAGGAGCTTACCGTTTGTCTCCTTTGCAATGAAAAAGCATCTCTTTTAATTTGCAGGATTACAGGGGACAGTGAAAATTCATAACTAGGTGACTTGTAATGTCAGTTAAGGAATGACTAAATAACTCCTTTCTATGTCTTGAATATTATCAAAAGTTCTTCAAAGACCTAGCAGTATTACCAGACCCTATGCTGAGTGTTAGTTTGTAGTTCCTGAAATTTTAGTTAAAAACAAACCCCTTGTTCATTGTTTAAAAAAAGTAATAGAATGCTTCAGTGCAGCACCAGATGGAACATTTTGTGGTAAACAGGTTAGCCATTGCCTGCTGAGCTAATAGACCCTTCTAGAGAGCTAGCTGGCCCAGAAGCAGATCTGCAGGCCAGGTACCCTCCTTCTCTCCATCCACACAATGCTTTGTCCTCTGATCCCATGGCCAGTTGGAACTGGGATGGACATAAAGTAAAAATCTGCAAAGTCCTAGGTGAGATGCTAAAGATTCAAAATAGCTCTGGTTAATGAATGGAGGCCCGTTTCAGATCCATGACTGGAAAAAACAGAGGCATTATCCTGCTTGGAAAAGTGGAACAGAGTTTGCAATTGAAATGTTACTCATGCATTTGCTAAAGCTTTCAACAGAGGGTCATTCATTGTGATTCTAGCATTTGAATTCAGAAAAGCCAATTATCCAAACAAAGGACTAGAGGAAACAATAGTACAAATGTATTTTAGAGGAAATTTCCTCTCCCCTAATCCTTCTTATCTGACATATAATTTTAGTTTTACGTGTTGAACTGAGGAGAAGGTATGGTGATGTCGTTCCCCTCTGCAAGGTTAATTTTACTGAGGTTCTCTCCAGACTCTGGCGTTCAACTGGTCATTTGAGCGACAGAAAACCGACAGAGCCAACTGAGACAATAATTTCCCCTTTACTACATGTAAATGGAATCTGAATTCAAATGCTATTACATGAGTGCCATCATTTCTCAACCTAATATTTTTCTTTTCATTAAAAACATTTTATTTTTACATCTGATTTATATGCCATTGGGTGTTACATTTTAAAAAATATATTAACAGTAGTGACGAGGACCTTGCTGGAAGAAAAATAACATACGGGCCTTGATTTTCATCCTGTGACACCCTGAGAGGATTTCTCCATATTATTTTCTCAGAGTTCGGTAGTGTACAAATTAGAGAAAGGGATGTGACTTGAAATGAGTCTGAGAATTGTTTTCAGCTGATTCAAACTTGCTGGAGTTGTAGCAATCTTGAGTTTCCTAAAATTGGTAAATTTTACCTTGAAATCCTTGAAGTCTCAATTCCAATGAACTAATCATTGTTGGGGCAGGGGTTCCTCTGTGTGTGTGTGTGTGTGTGTGTGTGTGTGTGTGTGTACTTGTGTTTATATTCTTAGCAGGTAGCTAAAATTCTTTTATTTTCTCCTTTGTAGTGTAATGTAAAGTAAGGGTATTCATATTCTCCCAGGAAGCAGCACTTATCTGTGCAAAAGAGTTCATAGTACAAAGAATGTCAGTGGGTTTGCTATTCAGAATTCTGTCTTTCTCTCTAATGTCAGCACTATTCACTCCCAAATCTGTACCACACCCAGGGAAACTGAATCAAGGCAAGTACTGGTCTCCACCTGGAAGAGCTTCAGCCCCTGGATCATTCTGCCCACAGGCAGGACTACAAATGTTCCATTTTTCTCCATGAAGAAAAATGTTTTGTTACATTGTGGCCTCAGACTGAACAAACTGTATTCTTTTTTTTTTTTTAATAAATTTATTTATTTATTTATTTATTTTATTTTTGGCTGTGTTGGGTCTTCATTTCTGTGCAAGGGCCTTCTCTAGTTGCGGCAAGCGGGGGCCACTCTTCATCGCGGTGCGCGGGCCTCTCACTGTCGCGGCCTCTCTTGTTGCAGAGCACAGGCTCCAGATGCACAGGCTCAGTAGTTGTGGCTCACGGGCCCAGTTGCTCCGCGGCATGTGGGACCTTCCCGGACCAGGGCTCGAACCTGAGTCCCCTGCATTGGCAGGCAGATTCTCAACCACTGTGCCACCAGGGAAGCCCCAAACTGTATTTTTAAAGGAGTGACTAATACACCAACTCACTCTGGCAAGATTTATTACTTTGTAAGGACAGACAGAGAATTCCTGGGATAAGGATCGGGCCTGTTGAATTCTTCATCTTAATTTATTGCTTTTCCTTCTACTCATAAACACAGAGTGATAGCTAGGCCACTGCACTATTTGTTCCTCATGGAATCTTCTAGGCACACTAGGCAAGACTGTGTCTGCGTTCTCTGGTTTATACACATCATCCACGTGCAGAATTATTCTGATAATTCAAGCTGGAAATAGCATGCCCCATAGAGTCTCAATAGTTCAAGCAAATTTATTATTATTTACTAATTATTACTATAATTTTATTATTATTGATTAATCCAACTTATTCCGAGTGTACATGCATGCATGCATGCATGCACATGTGTGCAGGGACAACATACAAGCTGGAAAGAAGGTGCAAAAAACAACTTTGAAAAAGTTAGTAATGATTGAGCCATAGGCCCTGTGCATGCATGCATGCACATGTGTGCAGGGACAACATACAAGCTGGAAAGAAGGTGCAAAAAACAACTTTGAAAAAGTTAGTAATGATTGAGCCATAGGCCCTGTGATAAGTAGCGTTCACACACACCATTTCCTTTCATCACTGTAAGCCCAGCTAGGTATCATTCTCGTGCACCATAGTGCTGTTTGTACCCTGAATAAATGTGTCTGGCTGAGGGCGAGAGTGGGGCTCAAATCCAGGCTACACTCTTCTTGCTAATCCAGGTATCCAAGGGGATGCATCTATGCAGAGGGGAAGCCTTTTCTAATATGCAAAAAGTCCCCAACTAAGTTAATGTTGTCCTGGAAATGATTATCCTCATTTTACAGATGAGGAAATTAAAGATCTGAAAGGTTGAGTTGTTTCTCAAGAACATGTATCCAGGAAATAGCAAAGCAAGGACTCAACCTAAACCAATAGAGCTCCAAAGAGCTCACCCCAACCCATCCCCCAAACCACTGCCACTTCTTTCAACTAAATTGCATTGATTCAATTATTGGAATAAGGCTTGGTGTGCCATTTAAAATGCAAGGACCATCTGGCTGTGTATTAGTATTTTTAGATCGTTTTCTGAAAGTGAGTTTTAATGGGGAGGTGGAAAGAGACAACCAGAAGACAGTTTTGAGGTGGTAGATGGGAAAACGCTCAATAAATCTCCCCCAAAACTCTACCTCCTTTAGAGTATTTGAGAGGAGAACCCCAGCACATCTGCTGAAATTTCAAAGTGAACTGTTTACCTAATAGGGTGTTCATTGATTACAAGCTATTAGTGACTATTAACCTATGAAATTGCATTTACAGTTCACAAATATATTTGACTTTCACAAGCCTTCCTGAGGAACAATGATCAGTCAACACTCTTTGCCTAAAGGGTGTGATCACAGAGCATGAAGCATGACAAATGAATATGCAGCCTTTGAATTTGGAGTTGACAAAGGATCATGTTTCACAGGTTGGCACATGGATCTTCCCCCTACTCCACACAGCCTCTGAATTCCATTTACAACTTTGCAGGATTGAATGTCAAATTAAAATATAATCATTCCATCTCAAATAGTTCCCTGTACAATGATCTCATTTTTAAACTTTCACTAATGTGGTTATTCTAGTGCGGTTATTATCATCAATATATGTATGTAAAAATGTCAGTGCTGAACAGCAGATAATATCTTCTAATAACATGTAACAAGGATGAGCTGCTTTCCCATAGAACCTCACACTTCTGGTGGACAAGGTGGAAAGTGGAGGTGGAGGAACATAGCATTAGCTGTTGAATATAAAGCAAAGACAATAGGCATTCAGTCAGCTTGTCATTTTTTGGTATTTCTGCTGTAGTTTTGCTGTTATTTTGGTTCTTTTTATAGTGGGTGGATTTGTTTATATGGAGAAAAGTGTATTTGTTTATGGAGAGAGGGAGGTTGAATGTGTATTTGGTTATTTCAGAGAAATGCAACTTGGTATTATGAGCATTTAATTCTACAGGACAGTCTCCAGATCCCTTTGATGTAGAACTTTGTTGTGCAGATACTATTGATTTCCTCCCCCAACCAATTATAAACACTGCTGATTTCCTGTCAGTTAAGATCTTGACATAAAGGTATTTCAGACCTGCTCCCTTAGAGCTCTGTTGCCTGTCTCTCTTGACTGTAATTATTTTTATTTTATTTTATTTATTTATTTATTTATTTATTTATTTATTTATTTTTGCGGTACGCAGGCCTCTCACTGCTGTGGCCTCTCCCGTTGGGGAGCACAGGCTCCGGATGCGCAGGCTCAGCGACTATGGCTCACAGGCCCAGCCGCTCCGCGGCATGTGGTATCTTCCCGGACCGGGGCACGAACCCGTGTCCCCTGCATCGGCAGGCGGACTCTCAACCACTGCGCCACCAGGGAAGCCCTTGACTGTAATTATTGACTTGGCATATCAGTTGACATATAAAAGGGAGAATCAGATTGCCTATATTTATCATACATAATATTCATAACCTATATGTAAGGGCTGGGCACAGTAATTTTTGTAATCTTTCAAGTGATTTTCAGAAGATTGCTTCTGACGTTCTCTTCTACAGCTCTGCCAGTCATACACACATACACACACACACACACTGACACACACACCACACCACCACCACCACCCTGACTATTTGGAACAAGACTTCAGAACAGTAAAATCTGAACTGACCGTAAATCTCAAACTTGCTCCTGGACACAATGCCTGCAGTGGAAACACTGTAACTGCTCAATAATTCCAGAGGAAATTTCTCTTTACTTTAAAATCAGTAAACTTCTCTCTGTGTTCCTAATGCCTTCTCAGAAAGTTCTCCCTGATCTTTCTCATTTGGAATTTGAAACTTATTTGAAACTTACCTTGACTCAACCTACCCGTCTCGCTCTAGGTGTCTATGGCCATTGCTGCTTCCTCTTTCAAATCCCAAGCACTTCAGGGGTGGAAGACAGAGTTGGGGGGGGGTCCTCCTTTTCCTCCTTTGTCATTTCCACATTATTCTTCTCTCTCTTCCCTGGAGGCTCACGCTAAGCTGACCGCCCTTTCTCACTCTGTGTGCTCTTCTTCACTGCCTTTCCAGAACCCTCCACGTTAGTCAGTCTCCCTTTCCACCTTAATTCATTCCACAGGCCAACCCATTAATGACTGGAGCCGCGTGGCTTCCTGAGCCCTTCACAGGAAGAACCTTCTGTCCACCACAGCGGCCAGCACACCCTTACCCTTACATCACTGTCAAAATGCAAAACTGTTCCACTTCCACAAACACTAGTCCAGAAAGCCTGCTCTCCAGGCACCACCCTTGTTTCCCAGTTTAACTATGCTGTTTCTCACTGAGACTTCTGGGAATTCCCTAGCGGTCCAGTGGTTAAGACTCTGCACTTCCACTGCAGGGGCCGCAGGTTCGATCCCTGGGCAGGCAAATAAGATCCAGCAACCTGATCAGCATGGCACAAAAAAGAAACTCACTGAGACTTCTGCTTCACAAGACCCTCACTGAACCCTCCAGTGGACCAGCCTCATCCTTACTTTCCTTCAGGCCCCTGCCTCTGCTTCAATAACAATGGATCCATTTTTATCTGTTCTGTATATTGGTATTCTATCCTGGCTTACTTGGAATGAACACTTCTTCTAACGAAAATACTCAGGCATCTCTCTCATTTTAGCAAGGAATAAACAGAGGCACAGAGAAGTGAGGTGATCTCTTTCCAATATTATTTAGTGACAAAAGTTCCCTGATAGGGCTTCCCTGGTGGCGCAGTGGTTGGGAGTCCACCTGCCGATGCAGGGGACGCGGGTTCGTGCCCCGGTCCGGGAGGATCCCACATGCTGCGGAGCGGCTGGGCCCGTGAACCATGGCCGCTGAGCCTGCGCGTCCGGAGCCTGTGCTCCGCAACCGGAGAGGCCACAGCGGTGAGAGGCCCGCGTACCGCAAAAAAAAATAAATAAATAAAAAATAAAGTTCCCTGATAGCCAATCCATATTCCTTTCACAGTAATACAAACTACCAAACTTTAAAAATAAGATAAGAAGCCATCTTTACATGAATGTTTAGGTTTTTGATATTTCAGGTCTGTTTTTGTAATATGCTAATTTTAAGAATTGTTAGCTTATTAAAAATCTCATTAATTACATATATATGCAATTATATGTTAAGATATGTGTAATTATATAACATACATATGTATACAAAATCTCCTACGCATATAGTTACACATATTCTGTAGAAGCAATGGCTTTTAATTCATGCCTTTGAAAGTAATGACCACTGCTGATTTCGGCAGTATATAAACCTAGACACAGTGGGTGAAGCTGCTGACATCTTTAGATGCTTTTGATTCTTGCATCCTGATGTCATAAAAGAGCTTTTTTTTAAAGAGCATTTTAATCATGACTCATTTTCCAATTTCCTTCCTCCCTGATCCCAGCATCTTTTCCTGAAACACACACTGTGCCTGGGTTTCCATGAGGAACCCAGGGCAGTGATGCCAAGGAGTTGGAAGTGTGTCAGAATCAAGCAGAGGGGATCCTCGCCAAGGCATCAGAACATCTTCTGTTGGGTCTGTGGAGTTTCTCTTTCACTGAGAGCCACGGATGGCCAGAGCTGACCTCAGGCTTCTTCCTGGAACTTCTTAATGTTGTTTCATCTTTGGATGCCATACTTATCCCTTCCAGACCAATGGTCTTTTCTAGCAGGAAAATCTCTGGGATAGGTTGGCTACCATTACTCTTGGAGCTGCTCCAGTGTTTACTTAAGTTGAAAGCCAGGTACATACATCTTTCTCTGTGAATGGTGGCTGTTGTTGCCATTTTGCTGTATCCATGTTTCTGTTTTTCATCAATCTCTGGTTTTGTCTCACTTGTATCCTTTCTTACACTTAGTTGCAGAGTCAGAAACCTTCATAATCAGTGTCCTCCTATTCATCTAATCTACTTCGCAGTTTGCTGCACTGTGTCAACTCTACTAGGATGACTGTTCCCTTGAGACTAACTACTAGGCAACCTGCACTTTCTTCTTGCTCTGCTTCTTAAGATTTCACTTTCATTTTAAGACAGTATATAGCTCACAGAATGCAGAGCCTTGAGAAGCCAATATGTAAAATAGATCCAAGAGCTTTAGAGTCAAAGCTGAGTTCAAATTCAGGCTCTGATTCCAGGGTGTGACCAAGGTGGAGCTGTATAACCTCTCTAAGCCTCAGTTTTCTGTGACTTAAAAAGGGGATTTTAATACTTAGCATTCTACCACTCCTCAGATCAATGCCTTGATTCATGAGATAATGCATGTAAAACCCTTGGTGCAGCACCCGGTGCATTGAGACATTTAATACGTACAACCAACACAAATAACATGTGCTGTGTTATCATTATTAAAAATAACCAATTCTTTCAGATAATCTTGCCCTTGGCTACCAAGCTTGGAAGGCAGTGGTATTGTTCATCTCATTTTCCTAGTTTTACGATCACTGGAACAACCAGTCTGGCCTCAACTTGACCATTCTATCTGTACATACTACCTTTTAAAGTCTATTGATACTGTGAGGGTTTTTTCCCCAAAGCTAAAAAGTGGTT
This sequence comes from Mesoplodon bidens, assembly GCF_964165515.1. Classification (NCBI taxonomy): domain Eukaryota; kingdom Metazoa; phylum Chordata; class Mammalia; order Artiodactyla; family Ziphiidae; genus Mesoplodon; species Mesoplodon bidens. The sequence goes on along the minus strand of NC_138160.1, from coordinate 48,086,013 downwards.
TTTCTGTTCTAGTGTTTTCTTGGCAGGAAACAATAATTTCTAAATAAAATGCCACTTCTAAACCAATCTCTTAAGAAAAATAGATTATTTTTGTTTCTGACCTTTTCTTAATCCATTTCAGAAGCTAATTCTTTCTCCTCTTTAAACAAGTTATAAAACCTTCTATATTTAATACACTGAGGCTTCTAGTCAAACCATTGCTGTCCCAAAAGAAAAGCCTTTTTAGCACTTTTACAGCTTCTTGCCATGTGCCCTAGCAAATGGTGTTGAGGGATGATTTCTTAACCATTAAAATGACATTCAAAAATGCTTTTATTTTGAAGGATTACTAAGAGATTTTAAACATTTCTAGTTAGAAAAAAAGCTGTTTAGCTGCGATCTGAACCCATCAGAATAAACAATTCTGATGACTCTGTTTTGTAATTATTTATACATAAAAGGCAAATATGCTCTTTACCTTCTTGGTCATATGTTTAATGTTTTTCAATTTTCTATATGCTCTTTATTTCTTTGTCAGTGTAGAATATTCTAACTTGTTAATGCTCAAAGGGCAGCAGAAGGCTACTAATAAAATGTACAGAAGATGTTTGGTAAATGCTTTCTGAAGATGATGATGATGGTGATAATGATGATGACCACAATGATATCTAATTTAAAGTAATCTTTACTCCCTAATCTTCCCCCAAAATGTCTCATACTGTTACCAACCAGTGTTCTTGGCCTCCTCAATGAATCAAAATTGATTAGAGGCCAGACCAGAAATTCAGGCAAGGCTTTACTGGGGCCCCTGCTATAGCAGGAGGGAACGAGAACAAGTAACAGGTTCCCTTGCTCGCTTGCTCCCCAATGGGGTGATGAGCTTCTTCCTTATATGCAGCGAGGGTAGGGGTGTGTCCAGGGGTTGGGCCAGAGGGTTGGCTTTGGTGGTCTGCCCACCACTTTGGTGGTGTTGTTTGCAGGGGGCATGTGCAGTACCCTGCTTTTGCTCCTAGCTCTTCAGAAGTGGTGGTTGGGTTTTTGGTCTTTTTGTATCTTGTTGTCCATAATTTGCCCCAGCTGTGCATGCGAGCAGTTATTTTTAGTTCCTTATCGTTTCTTTGTATTTTGTTGCTTGAGGAGAGTTTGTCCAGGTGCAAGCACTGCAGCAAAGAATCCCAAGTCCCAAGTCCCAGCCTGTCTCAATACTCGATGAGTGTGTGTGTGTGTACTTTAAGCTGTAGACTTTACTTTATTGGATGGTGACGAAAAGATCACTTTGAAATAAATAGATTAATTTTCCACGCTATTTTTCATGCTTGGTTCCTGGACTTTTTAGAAATTACTCATTTTAAAAATCTTTGTTCACTTTTCAACCTTTTATTCTCTGAGTTTTATGTTTCTTTGTTTTAGGCTTCCAAATAACACAGAAGTTGCAGAAAACCCAAAAGGTATGAGTCTCGTCACATCCTTTATGGATGCTGCTTTAAGTGAGGGGCAGGAGGCTAACAGAGGATGAGCTGGAACACCAGCAGGGGAGCCTCCCTCTCCTCGGGTCCTTTTCAGTCCAGTTACAGGTGAAAAGATGGTATCCTTCAGCCTGTCATTCGAATTCAAACATAGAAAAGATCTGTCCGTTCTCTTTTATGTACTTCTTGCCAAGATGAACGAGCCTCATACTAGGTCTTGTACTGATGTTTCAGCTGAAGTGGGCTGTACTTATAAACAGAGCACTGGTCAGGGAACTAAATAAGGATGAGCACTTGTTAACAGTGTGAAACAGCATTTCAGATATATGTCCTCCTACCTTAGGATTTTCAAAGAAACAAACACTAGAGGAGTTTTCTAAATTAAAAACAAACCCCACCTTTCCAGGGTGTGTCAAAGAGAGAGGATGAATTCTAATTGCACATATGTCCATATGTGACCTGCATATGACCCAGGCTTACTAGTGGCCTCTTTTGCCCTCTTACCTTTTAATGAACAAGGAAAATGCAAATAAGAAATTTAAAAACTACTTAATTAGATTATTAAAGATAACCTGGAAGAAGCAAGGGATGTAAAAGAAAATTTTTTAAAACACTTTTTATATGTTTCAATGACCTAGAGAAGGTGGACTTTTATTTTAATGAAGTATCCATGCCTTAAAAAAGATTATTATAGCAAATATGTGAAGGGCTTTGATATGTCTTAACATAAACACTGACAAAATATTTGTGTCTATAACCAATCATTTTGAATTTTCTTTTTTTTTTTTTTCTTTTTGCGGTATGCGGGCCTCTCACTGTTGTGGCCTCTCCCGTTGCGGAGCACAGGCTCCGGATGCACAGGCCCAGCGGCCATGGCTCACAGGCCCAGCCGCTCCGCGGCATATGGGATCCTCCCAGACCGGGGCACGAACCCGTATCCCCTGCATCGGCAGGCGGACTCTCAACCACTGCGCCACCAGGGAGGCCCTGAATTTTCTTTTAATGAAATGTACATCAAAGTAAGACCACTAGTTTTTGTGGACAACCAGAAACTCAAGATCACTTGCAAATAGAGTTACTTTTCTTTCTTTGTGGCATCCTTGACAAACTGCAATATTGTGCTCCTGGAATGTGGGGAAAACAGCTACGATGGATGATGTAACAGGAGCTCCCCCCACCCCCTACCCAGACAGCTGGCTTCAAAAATAATTCATTGTGACAAGAGTGAGGAAGTAACCCACAAAATTGTGTCCATGGGAAGTAATTTACATAATTGGGCATAGATATAAATGGATCTTTTCCTACGTTATTCTTCTAATATAGAAAAATCTAATCTACCAACAGCTGACTATTCAATAAAGAACCTGATTTTTTTAACAAACCAAAAATTATATATTCTAATGTGTGCTGTTCTTCTAAATAATATGTTTCTGTGACTGTATCCTTCAACCACTGTTACAATTGCTTGATGTATGTGTGTGTATTTATGTGTGTATGTATGTGTATATTTATGTGTGACTAATGCTTAATCCCTAGCTACTGTCACTTTAGGCTCACACCATGAACAACCTAAGAAAGTCTCTCTGATAGTCTTTGCATCAGAAGTGCCAAATATTTCTTTATATCAAGGGTAACGAATGTGTGTCAAATACATATGACTTCTACTACTCTAACATTATAAATTTATTTATTCCAATATTTTTGGCCTCTGATCCAAGATAGCCTAGCAATCTTTCTGAAGGAAGTGTTCCAGACAGCTGCCACAGATGAATCAGAGCTGGCACTTGAAATGGAGCCTCTTTGCCAACCCTTTTATACACATAACTTGCTTTTTACCCCACATGTGATACTCTGTGCTGTGTCTACTTGGTTCATGGGATCCTACCTTCATATAGTTCTGTTCCTTGGAATCTTTATTAGTGTCATATACTAAGATATAGGATAGGGTTAAGCCAACATTATTTGGCTCTTAAAAGGATTCTTGCTGAGGTTTGGCAATACCTGCCAATTGAAAGCTCCTCCAGCTTGATGACCAGGCTAGAAGTTTTGAATCAGCAGCAAAAGAAAGAACTAAGCATATAAGAAAAATAACATAGCAGACTCTGAAGATAAATCTTAAAGAGGATCTGCAAACTTTTTTAAGGCATGGATACTTCATTAAAATAAAAGTCCACCTTCTCTAGGTCATTGAAACACATAAAAAGTGTTTTAAATTTTTTTCTTTTACACCCCTGTTTCTTCCAGGTTATCTTTAACAACTGATTATTTCCTGGATCCTTAGCTCTTTACAAAAATGAAAGAATGAAGTATTTTCTATAACATGTATCTGGAAGTTTTAATATTAGATTTGTAGTTTCACATTTTAATGCCATTATTTTTCAAGTTTTATTTTGCTCTATCTCTAGATTCTTCCTTTTTCCCCTATCTATCTCTCTTTTCTTTTTGATTTTGAAATTATTTTAGATCTTTAAAAAGCCACTCTTTTTTTATTAGGCCTCAAATTATTTCCTTTGCTCCATTTTTAAAATTTCTTTCCATTTGTTTTTCCCTCTACTATCAAGCAAGCATTCATATTTTTCATTAAGTACATAGTTTCCCCTAACCTCTGTAAACATTATGTGAAAGTAATATGTTAACAGACACATTAAGACCTCAATTAACTGTCCTAATACAAGTGGAAATACAGAGATAATTCCAAGAGCCTAATTTTTATTTTAATGTATTTTTCATATGTACATTTTAATGTGAGCTTTTATGATATTATTTTTCAGCCCCACTGTTTCAAAGAAAACAATGGAGGCCTTTTGTGAAGACCAAATTCATGTTGAGTTATTTGGACATCCAGTTTCCCCAGTCTTTTCCGCAGTGTCCCTATGGGAGCACCTAGCATCACCAGTCAGAATGAGACCGAGCCCTGTCCTGCCTCCCCTTTCTGTCCCTGGTCTTCTCTTTCTAAATCATCTTTTCCTGATTAACATTTTCTGTTTCTGATTTAACATCCTCTAGCTGGGCAGTAAAATAGAGTGAGGGTCATACAAAATTGTGAAATATATAAACAGACACTGATGGCTTAATGTATCAGCAATATGCTGCATAGTTGAACTTGAAAGTAAAACTAATAAAGATGACAAGTTGAATTTTAGTATTATGTGATCAGATAAAGACATGCTTTAATGATGCTAAGATGCTTAACCCTTTCAGGCTGCTGCAATAGAATACTTCTTCAGAGATCCTTAACTCATTCTTGTGAAATCAATTTTAAGAAAACCTGAGTGGTTGAATGCATCAGGAAATTTTGGCTCATAAACTACCTTTATTTGTTGATTCATACTTGTCCTTTTTACAGGATAAGTGTCTAGTTTTAAGTCAGGTGAATATGCAACTGGTCTTAACTACTATTGCTGACCTGGCCTTATCTTTTTACCAAGTGTGCCTTAAGCCTTTCTCAGCAGAAACCGAACCATTTTTTTTAGAAGGCTAAAAATCATTTCAACCACAGAGGCTCTCAAAACCTTTCATTTGACCATAAGCTCAAAGTTCAAATCAGATAATTTACCTTAAACCTGGAAGGGGAGCTAACTATATGCCCCAAAATTCAGACTGAACAACTTTCTAGATGTTTTTTGTCTGATCGTTCAGACTCATCCCCATTAATGTCCTTTGATATCCATTTCCAGAAGCTATTTCTGTTAAATCGTAATTATTCTAAGTGTCATGTCATGAAAAGCTCTTAAATGTCATAATAATCAGTCAGATTATTCAAATAATTTCACCATTGTCTATTCCTATTTGGCACTAATTTGATAATAGGTCTTCCTTATATGGGTGTTTTCCCTTTTCTGTCAAAAAGAAAAAAAAGCAGTATGTTCTATCTATTTTCTATTTTCCCAGCTTTTACTCCCTTGCTTGGAATTGACTTCCATAGAAAGTGCTATACAAACCTTAAGAAACTGGTCTTTATGATCCCCAAAACTTGGTCTTGTGTGAAATTGTAAGAATTGAAATAGGCTCTTTGGTACTTGATACTTTTCCAAAAAATTCTCAATTTTCCAAACTTGACTATATTTCTGACTTCAGAGATCAGTAAGAACATGAATGAGATTAATTTTGCATGAATGTTTTTCATGTATACAACTTGGAGGTCTTCAGAGGAAAGAAGCAATATAAATCTCATATTCTATACATAATTTTTGCATTGCTCCCTACTGTAAACTTTGGTAAAGTCTAAAACTTCAAAAAAATTTGTATACTGTAAAAATTGAGGGTCAAAGACTGATTAGTCATTCATTTTTATTCATCGAAATTTTTATTCCTTAAGTCTCGGCCCTCGGCTAATCGCTAGGGACATGTAGATGAACAAATGCCTAGACTTTATGGAGTGAGGCATCTCCTGGAGAGAGAGACATGCTTACAAAATCTTAGTAGGCCCATGTTTTAGTTCCCTTTCTTTTAAATTTGTAATAGCAATTGCCTCCACTCCTGAGTCACTCCTATCCATGGGGAAAAGATTGATTTATCAGACCGGTGAAGGAAAAATTCATTGTTTCAAGGATTCCTCTTGGTTTAAGTCGTGCTTGTGCATTAGAAGCCATGGGTCATGAGAGTGATCTTGTTTGCTTTGTTCTCATTTCACACGCTTATCACCACCCCTCCTAATGGACCAAGCCCTCTGCACAGGTGGCCTTGTTTTCTTTGTCCTCACTCTCCTGGCTCTCAGATGGGTGAGAGGGAAGCATCAATTTATTATAAAAGAAATGAGTCCATGTGCTCTGCAAGCATCCTCCTTCAGCTGCTGTGTCTCAGGACTGAGACTTGAGAGGGAGTATTAGAAAGCCTGATTCTGCCCTGATACAGGGGTTGGTATCGATTCACATTGTCAAACTCACAAGACAAAATAGACTTCAACCTAATACTGTATTTGCTTAGCATAATAGAAGGATGCAAGACAAGAGATACGTCAGGTAAAGCAGCTTCATTTCATCAGGTGGCCCAGCACCTAGCCAGTACACAGCTTCTTTTGCTCTCATGGAGTATGGATGGCTGCCATGGACAAGAGCTAGGTGCATCAGGTCACTTTAACACAGAGAAGCTGTGTCCTCTGTTTCCATCTAACCTTGAAGAACTGTTCTAGTTCCAGAAGCCCAGGCTTCCATGCCACCCATAGCTCCCCTGCCCAGGTGACAAGGGGGACACAGTCTTCCACGTCTATCTTCACTCTGTCATTTCTGACAAAGAGCGCCATGAGAAGGCAGACTCTGAGATGATTCTCCCAGGCAGTCCTGGATCAACCCAGACCTGATCTTAATCCTTTACTCATAATGTCCAATCCACGTTTACCAACAGTAAAGATGATACTTTGATCCTTATCTGATGCCTTTGTATATTTACCATTTTCTGACCAATGCACCACTGGGAGGTCTCTGAAGAGCCAGTTACAGCCCTTTCCCTCTGAGTTCAGGACAGTTGAGACACATCAATTGCAACCATTGACACACATGACCAGTGTACGTCAGACTTTTTCCATCTTGTCAGTCAGGTAAATTAATTGTCTTCCTGTGGAGAGGTCTAAAGTGTTACTCTAATACTGTTACCAACCCAGGAGTGGGATCAAGAGTCTCCTCACAGAAACTGAGATGAAGAAATAGGTCACCTCTATCTTAAGAGTAGGTTTAATGCTATGATAGAGGACCATCCAAAGTGTAAGTTGTGTCCAAGGATGCCTGGAGGAGACCCACTTCCCATAGCAGTGAGAATGTGAGTTAGGATGTGAGGAATGAGTAGAATTTTCTAGTGAGATGAACAGAGAGAAGGTATTTCATGTAAGGATTTAGTAGGTGCCGAGGGGGAGCTGAACAATATCATGGAGATCGTGGGGAACACAAAAAGACCAGGGCTCTTTCCCTCAAATCCATACTTATATTATGAAATCAATTTTTCTCACTCAAGATAACTAATTGGTTTACTTCAATCATTTTAAGCCCTTGAAATTGTATGTAAAGATACGTGTTCAACCGTGGTACGTATATACAATGGAATATTACTCAGCCATAAAAAAGAATGAAATAATGCCATTTGCAGCAACATGGATAGACCTAGAGGTTATAAACAGTAAGTGAAGTAAGTCAGACAGAGAAAGAAAAATATCCAATATAAATGAACTTATTTACAAAACAGAAACAGACTTACAGGTTTCGAAAACAAACTTATGGTTATCAAAGGGGAAATGTAGAAGGGGAATAAATTAGGAGCTTGGGATTAACATACACACACTACTGTATATAAAATAGATACCCAAGAAGACCTACTGTATAGCACAGGGAACGCTACTCAATATTCTGTAATAACCGATATGGGAAAAGAATCTGAAAAAGAATGAAGATATGTATATGTATAACTGAATCACTTTGCTGTACACCTGAAATTAACACAACATTATAAATCAACTATACTCCAATACAATTTTTTTATAAAGATAGGCATTCAAACTACTCAGGAATTCCACAGAGACCTCAGAATTCTTTGAACTATTCTCTCACTCACAAAATATTTCTTGAGTACCTACTATGTGTCGGGCACAGTTCTTTCTATAAACACAAGGAAGGAAGCAGTGAACAAGACAGGCAAGTTCCCTATTCATACAGCCATACAGCCACCATCAACCACATGTGACTATTGAGCACTTGACATGTGGTTTGTCCCAGTGGAGATGGGCCAGATGAGTAATGTTCACACTAAATTTCAAAGATTTTTGTATAAAAGGAAAGAAAGTAAAATATCTCATTAATATGTTTAATATTGATTACTATTGAAATAATATCTTAGTTGTATTGAGCTAAAGTATACGATCAAAATGAATTCTATTTGTTTATTTTGCTTTTATATTGTGGTTACTAAGAAATTTACAGTCATGTAGGTGGCTTGCCTTCCTGTTGGACAGTGATGCCCTTGAGAGAGAGGAGTCAAAATATAAACTCGTTCACAAATAAATGAACAAGATGATTTCTCATAGCGCTAAGTGCTATAAAGAAAATAAAACTGGGCAGTGTGATGGAGAGTGACAGAGACCATGTTAAATGAATCTGCCAAGGAAGGCTTTTCTGAAAAACAATTTTTGCTGACATATGGATAATATGCTGGAGCCAGCCAGGTGAATTTCTATGGGAAAAACAGCATTCTAGATAGAGAAATGGCAAAGATCCCAAGAAATGGCTTGTCATCCTCAACGAAAACAGAAGTCCAGTGGGGTTAAACAGTATTGAGCCAGAGGGAGAATGGTATAAGATGAGGTCAGAAAAATAGGCAGAAGCCAGTTCCTTAAGGACTTGCAGACCTGGAAATGAGATGGGACTTATTCAAAGTGCAGTGGAAAAAGCACAGAAGGGTTCCTAGCAGAATGGCAGGAACTGATTTACATTTTTAGAAAGACCTCTGTATCTGCTTTACAGAGAATCAAATGCAGACAGACAAGATGGGAAGCACAGACACCAGAGGCCATTTCAGTAGTGCTGGCTTAGATTGGGAATAGCAGGGGGTGACATAGAAGTGAACTGAGACTCAAAACACTTTCACCTTCCAACTTTCAGAATCTTGCTGATGGTTTGGATATGGAAGGGAAAGGATGGAGATGGATGAGCAGTTACTCCTCTTTCTGATGTGAGCTGTAGGTGGTGGTGCCATTTACTGAGATGAGGAAATGACGAAAAGAACAGATTGGGGGATAGGTATTTTGTTTTGCCCATGTTAAGACTGAGATTCCTATTACAAAGTTAGGAGTTGTCAATGTAAGTTTGGAGTTTGGTGGAGAAATCAAGGTAAAAGACGTAAATTTAGGAGGCAGCTTATGCTTCTTTAAGCCATCACCTTAATTTATGTTTCAGCAACTTGTGACTAAAGGACTAGATACTGATATTTTTCTGTATTATCAGCTTCTTACTGAAACATCCTTTCATCCAAGTCCAACTTGATTCCATAAACTTTTACCCAAAAGTTGCTAATGTTAATCTTTCCTGGAGTAAGAATAACAGGATTATGATGAACAGTCAGAAAAGTATGTTCAGAAAGTTCTAGTGTTGACTAGTGGACAGGAGTTCAAGAGTCTGCTTAAGGCTTTCAAAGGGGCCTCTGGGGAAGATGAGGAACCTTCAAACCGGCCAGCTCCTCTCTAGGCTAAAGCTTTGCTGGACAAGCTTCTGTCCTTCCCTCCATTCTTGCTTTTCACAAGCATCAGAGATACTCTAAAAGCATCATTGTTAATGTTTTTCAAAGAATGGAAAAAAAGGAAGCATTATAAGCAGGAAATCATAAAAGTGGGTGAAACTGCTTTATCAGCTGGAGTCTCCAAATGAGAGAATTATACAGGAAGGCTTTAAACTAGGGGCGTGAGAGACATGAGTTTGATTTCATTAGTCTTTGCTAAGAGATGAAATTTTTTGAAAGCTCCAAGGCCCCCTGGGGTCTGAGTCCATAAGTGATGCCACATAGAGCAGTACAAATCTGATGAAGCTTTAGCTAGTCTTGAAAAGAGTGGAGGACACAGCAGCTTTGGTGCTAAAGAAAAGCAAGCATGCTTTGTTAAAAACACTGATTTGTAAGGATGGTTGCCCATTCTGCAAACCCCAGACACACCTCTTTTAGGTGACAAGGCCATTAGGAAAAATGGTAATTAGATGAGCCAGGATTTTAGTAGTCAGTCACCAGGTGAGGAAAGCATTTTCCATCCCCACTGCTGAACAGCCACTTTGGGATCATGATGCCACCAGGAGAAGACCATAGTCTGAGACAATTGTTAGTCCTTGACTGTGATACTTAAAACTGCCAAGTGGCCAAATGGCAAACATTCATCCAGGGCCTGCATAGTCTAAGCATTTTATTCACAGTCTACTCTTTTCCCCTCTATTCTACTCTTTCCCACTAATACAAAGTGAGCCTATCTATCTATCTATCTATCTATCTATCTATCTATCTATCTTCTTGTATAATGAATATACAAAAGAAAATTAGAAAATAAGATGCAATAGTTCTGCTCATCAAGATCATAAAAATGTTTGTTTCAATAGAGTTGTCTGCATTTACTTGAACCTTCACAAAAGTGTGTTTCACTATCTCTAATTTTTTAATATAAAGTTTAGTAATATATGCCCTTTCTAACAACATATAAATAATAAAAATAAAGTAAGAGAATATTATGCTGTATATGAACGGACCAATTTCTCCCACTCAGTATCAGATTGGATTAACAAACAAGCAAGCAACTGCGTAAACCTCTCACTACAAAACACATACACACATCAATCGTTATAAATAATTTATGGGAAACATAGTTAAAATGTATTTATGTAGATTGAAAATAAATAGTCAAAGACATATAAAGCAAATGTGAACCAAAACAATGCAGGAGTAACAATATTAATATTAGATAAGGTGGAATGTAAAGTTTAAACAGCAACAGGATAAAGAGAGAACTTATGTGATAAGGAAGATAAAATCCTTGGCATTGAGGAGTTGGCTGGTACCAACTCATGAGAGCCGATTGTTAACATTTATTCCCAAGTCCATGTTTTATAACATCACATGGAAATTGGCCTTGGTGCGATTATTTACACCATCAAATTGGCAAATGACACACATCAAGGCCTCCTTCACCCCTCCTCCAGTTGTTAAATATTTACCTGCACATCCATGGTTACAACTGATGAACTTAAAATTACCTGAAATGTATATGTACTAAACAATATAGCAATTAAAACTATTTTTTAAAATTTATCAGAAATGTAAGAAAACTTTATTTAAAATACATAATCATATTGGCATATTTCAGTTTACTTCTTCAAAATTGTACAGATCCCCGAAAATTAAGTAATAACATAAAGGAATTTAATAATATAATCCATAAATTTGATAAATGAAATATATAATACTTATTATATGCAAGTGTGTAAATAGATGTCAGTTTAAAAGTGAGAAAATTTTAACAAATAAGGAAGCTATGATTGGTTTGAAATACTATTGTCTTTTTAAGTATCACTATCTGATTTAGTAGGATATGAGAGTTAATCATGTCATTTTCCTGTTTAATTTTGTATTTTAGCCAAAGACTAATTTACATTTGCTAAAAAATTATATTTAATACTGGTGAATGGTGGCTTAGATGTTCTTGACATATTTTATATATTACCATAAACCCTAACCAAATTATAAGAGTAGTTATCTCTCATTGAGACATTAAACACAAACTTTAACTTAATATTTCAATGTTAATTTAATACCTTAAATAAGATATAGATATATATTGGAGGTGAGTACTGCTGGGCCAGGAGGAAGAAACCCATAAGAATGATTATTCTTTCTTTCTTTCTTTTTTTTTACAAAAGAACTACAGTGTCCCATTAAGACTTTTTCTGCATGTTCTTGTCAAAGGAAGGAAAGATTTTTCACTGACACCCTTGATTGCTAGTTGGTCACATGATTACTCTTCAGGAAACACAAGAGACCCATCTGAAAGCGGGGTAGGAGGATTTAATGTAACTTCTTACTTAGAAACCGAGATTGCCTGTAACAAGCTCCATCTGATTCCTTCATCACTGCACCCAGACAGTTTCCTTTCTCTAAATGTCAATAGGACAGAAATGAAAAGAAAATGTGAGAAGAGGTGTCTGAAGTTCAGAAAACATTATCCTTGTCTGAGATGACTTGTCATCATTTGGGGATACACTGTGGAGAGTATCCATGTACCTAGCAGAGCGGCCCTTAATAACCACTTGAATAAATGAACAGATAGATAATAAATGACAGAAGTAGGCAGAGGGCCAAGGATACATGACCTAAGAAACAGTACCATTGTATTGGAGATTTCAGAAAGTGGGAAAAGGCAAGGGCATGAAATAGAAACACTGGAGAAGATATTTAAATATTGGATGGTTTTTCACAAAGCAACTGTCCATAGCATCCTTACCATCTCTTATGGGATGCAGACATTCTTCTCGTCATTCTCCATACAGGGACATTGCCATTCTGACATGTCAAGGGACTATTCAAGGTCAAATAATTATTGAAGGTAAAACCACCAGCATGTGGCAGTAGCAGAAAATAAACACATCTCTTGGATTATAAATCCAATAGGCATTTCAAAACACCACTGTTGCCTCTAGGGAAATTGCCTCAAACAGAAATCAACACATTCTATTGCAATTTTAATTTGAAAGCATTCGCCTTAAAACTGTCTAATTCCTGCTTCTTTTTTACGACCTCCATTCTCATCCTAATTTCATAGCTATTGAGGGGAAAGCAAACTACTGTCCAGATATTCTTGCTAAAGCACCTCACTTGAAAAAATCTTTTTCCCCCTCAGGTTTTCATGTGACTCACAGTATAATCATATTAGTAAGAAAGATTTTGTTTAGTCATACCTGGTGCCAGATTTTCCCCAAAAAAGCAAAATAAAATGATGTGTAGACTACCTGGTTTCCACAGAATAGCATAGTTGGTCCTCTGTATCCTAGGGTTCCATATTCACAGATTCAACCAACCTTGGATTGAAAATATTCGAAAAAAAAAATCCAGAAATTTCCAAAAAGCAAAACTTGAATTTGCTGCACACAGGCAACTATTTATATAGCATTTACATTGTATCTACACCTATATACATAGCATTTGCATTGTATTAGGTATCATAAGTAATCTAGAGATGAGTTAAAATATACAGGAGGATTTGTTGCAGGTTATAAACAAGTACTGTGCTATTTTATATAAGGGATTTGAGCATCCACAGATTTTGGTATCCTCGAGGACCCTGGAACCAATTCCCTACAGATACCAAGGGATGACTATACAAAAATCAAGGAGAACAACTCTGCTAATGTAAGAATAAAGTCAGTATTTATGAGTAACAGGCCTGTTTGACAAGCAGCATTGCAGTATATAAAATTCCAATGACAACATATTAAAAATACAGTAATTGTCTAGAAGAATGAGAGAATAAAGCAGAAGTCTATGGAAACTAGCGGATTCAGAGTCCTTTGGAAGAGAACGAGGAAATAGCTGCCTGAACACTGTCAGAGAGATACCTACTGACCACACTTGCACCCAGTTTTACCAGACACTGAAAAGGAAAAAATGCTCAAGAGGAAACAACATGCACAGCTGCTGTCCTTAGGAAACTTATGGTCTGACAGTTTCAAAACAATTTCACTTCACTTTATGTAATTATAAAAAATGTCTCCATCAAAGGAAAACCTAGGTGAAAACATTTTTCAATATTATTTACTCACATTAATGCACTCTACCTTTGCACAGAAGTAATTTCTTTAAATATCTACCAATATGAGACAAGTATGGCTCCAAGTGGATGATGCCTGCCCACCTAATCCCTCTCTCCAGTTCCATTTGATTGCTTGTGTTAACAACAGAGTTATTCTCCCCATATTCACCTCTGTCTTTTCAGTTCTCCTTCACTTCTGCTTATCTCTTTCTTGTTTTCTCTTTTCTTTTTTTCCATCTGTTTTTCTCACTCTTCCTCAGGGGCACTTGAAGAAGCGTCTTCATCTTCCTAACAGTTTTTGGTTCTAGAAAGATGTTTCACCTGCACCCTGACCTATAAGGAATGAGACAGCCAACAGGTTCCCAGGTGTGTTCTGGTGTCTGTAAGCAGAAATAATTTGTTCCATCAGGAGAAAGCCTTTGTCACTAATGGTTTTAAAATCATGCAAAGGACTTTCCAGTTTATAACACATGGGCTTCATCACTGGTTTTTTTCCTCTCGTGGAGCTGGGGGGTGGGAGGGACAGACAAGTATAAGTAATTTCCCAGTGATGGTCAGGGCTAGGGTGCTCAGAGAAGATTTAATTGAAAGGTACCAATTCTGAAATTTCTTTTCTAATATTCGGTCTATGGCTTTCCAATAATAATAACAGTAGTAGTTGTTGTTGTTATAATAGTAGAGATAGTGGTAGTAATGGTAGTTATATAATAGCTAGTGTTTATTGAGCACTGAATATGTGTCAGGCTTTGGGCCATATGCCTTAGATTTATTAACTCATTTAAACCTCCCAATAACCCAATGAGGTAAAGATGATTATTATCCACATTTCACAGTACAGGGAACTGGGCTTGTCCAAGCTTACACAGCAAGGCAATTACCAGTTACACACCTCTCCTCCCTGCAAGAGAACAGTATATTTTCCCAAAACATTCTGATGGGGCAGTCTCATTTGCTTCTGAAGACGGGTCCTGTCATCTCCTGATTGTTACCATTCTTAACCCTGAGGCGAGGGGCTGCCTTTGAATGAATCTTAGCTTCATTCAGCTCTTTGCTCCAAAGTCCCCTCCTCAGAGGACCTCCCTGACTGCCTCTTCATCATCTCTCCTGCCCCTTCCTCTGCTTGGTTTTAACTCTGAGCACTTATCACTACCTGAACTGTCTTAGTCTGCTCGGGCTGCCATAATAAAACACCACTGATTGATAACAAATGACAGACTTTTATTCTCTCACAGTTCTGGAGGCTGGAAGGCTAAGGGCAGGGTGCCAGCGTGGTCAGCTTCAGGTGAGGAACCTCTTCCTGGCTCACAGACACCTGCCTTCTCACTATGTGCTCACGTGGCCTTCCTCCGTGAGTGCACAGGGAGAGAGAGAAAGAACTCTCTCTCTTCCACTTCTTATAAGGCCACCAATCCTATCAGACTAGGGCACCACCCTTATGACCTGAGAGGAGAGAACAGGTTCACAGTTGAGGGATGACTCATCCTTGAACATTTACCCCCCTTTAAGAGGAAATTTCCTCTGCCAATTAATGCTGGCTTCCCCTCCAGGGATTAAGCTTCCATGTGCTCCTTGCTTGGCATGCTGTGGATCTAGGAACATCTGTGTGGAAATTCATTTTAAAATGTGCATGCTCAGGTTCTAATGACATGGAGGTTGCCTTCTCCCACCCACAGCACCTCTTGACACAGGCCTCCATGTGTGAGGAGAGTGTTTGGCAGAAAAACTGGGTATTCCTTAGGAAGGAACTCCTTCTAGGTTTTATGGAAATCCTAGGGTTCTTCCTTACCTCTTGAGTGTGGAGCAGGGCATCTATGCACATACTACTGGTAGTGCTGCTTATGATGTTGGCGTATAGCTTAGGTCACAGGGAAAATCTACACTGAATGTCCCCTGGAAGCCTGCAAAAGACTCATGGCCCATGTTTATGCTATTGGATATACTTTTCATAGCTTACATTTATATCTAAATATTAATATTAGTGTTAACTTAATATTAATGATTTTATCTTCCTGATCATAAAAGTTAGAAGTTCCATAAGGACAGGGATCTAGTCTCATTTGTTTTCTCCCAAGAGCCTAGCACAAAGTAATAAATATTTGTTGATTGGATGAATGGTCCTAAATCATGTTATGAAGTGATGGTATTTTATTGTGATTTTACAGATGAGAAAAAAACTAGTGAGTTTATTGAGCTTGTGCATAGTTTGTAGCCAGCCTTAAAATAGAACAAAGTTCTCCTGATCCATAGGAACTTCTGGTAAGCAAGAATCCCAGGATCCTGTCTGAATTTAAGTTCCACATATATATTAAATACTTAATAAATATTTAAATGAGTTGAAAGAATGAATTAGAAGTTTTAGTTTTCTTAACATGTACCTCATGTGACACTCGGCAATCCCCTCACTATGAGATCTCTCAGGCTTTATCTGAATATGCTCAGTAAGAGAGAAATCACTAGTGCCTTAGGCATGACATTCCTATATTTTGTCAGTTCTAAATGTTGGAAGTTGTTTTTGTATGCTTGGAATATTTCACAATATTTTACAATTTTCACAATAAAATAATTTCAGGTCTTATGGATAAAAAATATTGAACAAGACAAGGCTAAGGACAATCATAAGACTTGAAATTAGAGAGGCTTCATCGAGCTAAAGTGAAATTATAGTTATGCAATCAGAAATGGATCTGTTTTTCAGAGCTACCATTCAGACTACCTTTTCAGTTGGTTCTGAAACTCACCAACCTTTCAGTTCACAACCTTTTCAGCTGGTCCTTAGTTATAGCACGTGAGACTTTGTGAAATGTTCTGTCGGAATTCGATTTCATCCAGGTCTGTAGCATTCTCCTGGCCACTTGTCTGATTTGTATCAATAATAATAGCTGGTGATTACATAGCACCAATCTGAGCCCTGCTCTGTTCTTGGTCCTTTATGTATTTTAGGTCATTTAATCCTTACAACAACCCCATTTCCAGGGTGCTTTTATTATACCCATTTGACAACCCCAAAAATGAAGGAAGAGAGAAGTTAAGTAACTTGCCCAGGTCACACAGCCAGGAAGTGGTAGAACCAATTCAGATCCCAGCAGTCTAGCCCCAGAGCCTAGGCTCTTAACCACTGTGCTGCATAGCGCACTGCATACTCGTGAATCCTTGTGAATCATGCTGGCTCACCCTCTAGTGTTCAAAACCCATCTGCTAATTAGTCGGTTCTAAAATATTTTCAGGGACCAACACCAAAATCACCGGTGATATAGCTGGAGAGATGGATCTTTCCCTCCTCTGGAAAGATTAGGATTTTCCTGATTGGGGTCCCCTGTCAGGGCTCCTTGTCCCCACAGCCTGAGTCACCTGCTCAGCTTTTCTCAGTTCCCTGGAAGGCAACTTTCACCTATTATTTCTGTCCTTTTTTGCACACTCCAGCACACTCTCCCTGATGTTGAGAATTCTCCCTGGATGTCTCTCTTCTTGATGTGTACAGTGTTATTGGGCTAAATTCCCTCATTTGTGTTATTACTCAGAATCTGTGCAAAACTATGTAGACACACAAGACTGTGTGTTGCTTAGTCATCTCCCTGTCCTTCTTACTAGTGCATATCTCTTCAACACTTTTTGTTATTGTTGTTTTCTCTCTGCCTCAGAGCCCTTCATTTTTCCCATTTATCTGAACATCTTTTTATCCTCCTGACCACATATTCAGATTTGCTGTGATGGATTGGGAATTACATCTCTGAACAAATGCAGGCTTTCTGGCCTTGTAAAATGCAGCCTGTCCCCAGTGGAGAGCCTGAACCACCATGATTGTAGGCAAACTCCCATGGATGGGAAGAGATCTGGGTTTTTCTTTCACTGGTGCAACTTTCAACTGGAAGCAGAGATGAAAGCCCCAAAGGTCCAGGTCTGATACTATAGAGTCTCTGGATATATGTCTAAGGGTTCTTTGATTGGCATCCTTTGTCTGCTTGTGGCTCACTGGAACTGGCTGGCAGATGGTAATTTCATCATATTCTAAGCATGGGTTTTCAGAAACTGGCACCCCAGTGGTTGACCAGTCTATCCCTGGTTGAAAAATGCTGTAGATCTAGGGAAGAACTCTGTAAACTTACTCTGTAAAGAGCTGATGGTAAATAGTTTAGGCGTCAAGGAACATAACTATCTCCGTAACAACTACTCCACTCTAGGTCAGGATGAAAACAGCCATCGACAATGAGTAAACAAATGCGGTTGGCTGTGTTCCAATGCAACTTATTTACAAAGACAGACTGTAGGCTGGATTTGGCCCCGGGGTCCAAAATTTGCCCCTCCCTAGCATCAAGAAGGAAGAAGAAGGAAATAGGACATACCTAGAGGAGGAGAAAGTTGTCACTAACCCACTTCTCCCAGTCTGGCATTGATTTTTTTCTGAGTCCAATAACTAAATAACCTGCTCCTGGGGGTGTGAACCTCTTACATAAATTTGGGGCCAGAATATCTAGTTTTACATTATCTTGAGTTATTTTTCCATTTTGTTCTGTTTCAGATTTTTAGAGGTAATTTTTAAATATTTCAGCTCTGATACATGAAGGGGCTGACAGTGCCCCTCTGAGGCCAAGATGATGGTTGCAGTCATAACTAGAGGAAAATATCTAGGAGTTAAGTAAGACTGGGAAGGACAAATCACCTGGCCCAGTGATATGCCAAGCATTGGCAACCTTGAAAGGGATACAATTTGATTTTATTGAAGAGTTTTCTTGCACAGGCCTGTGGTTTTTCTACATTGCTTTTGTAAGTACGGCATTTCCCCCCTGCTAGATTCGTATCTAATGTTCTTACCATTGTACGGAAAAAAAAAAAAAAAGAAAGCTGAAAGTCTCAAAAATAATTTCTTACTGTCTTAGGAATTCTTTTCCTATTTGTCTGTTAACAGCAAATAAATCTACCTTATTGAATTACTATTAAAGTAGAGTTTCATTCTTTGGGCAAAAAGTAACCAATGACAGGCACCTTTATTTATGTTTGTGTGTGTGTGTGTGTGTGTACACACATATGCATGTGCAAGTTGGACAGCAAAAGGAAATTAATTGGGGAGGAAAACATTAAAGTTAAGAGTGGTAGGTAGTCATTATCATCTAAAGTCTGTACACACAGACATAGGCCTTGACAGCCATATGGGAGGAGTTGGTGCCCTGATGATATTAACAGAGACGTCAACAGTTGTTGGTGCGTTAGTTCAGGAGAGGCCTGAACCAATACAAAGCTGATGCACTTAGCAATCTTTGCCAAAACTCTATGATGGTTCTGAGCAAGACAAGAAGGATACGTTTGCTTAACAATAGGAGCGAGAGCCCTTGGGCCAGAAGCAAATGTCCAGAAAATTGTCACTTATATATGGAGATTAGGTGCTTGGAAACAAATCAGGGAAAATCTTAGCAGCAAACCTCATGAGTGTAGAGGAGATAAACAGTCCTGTCAGCATCAGAATTTAGGAATATTACTTCGTGTCCCATTTAAAGGGAGCATAGAAGGCTGACCTGGCAGAAACCGGGAAATGGTTTTGCTTCTGTCCAGCCAGATTAAGCCTGGCCCTTTGCAGCCCCTTCTACTGCATATATTACGGCCAGAGAGAGCGAGCCACTTGGGGCTGCTAACGAGACGTCTGCAAAATAATATTGGCTTGTGATTCAGGCCAAAGATAACAGAAGGAAAGCTTAACATTCCCTTGTCTGTAGGAATACCCTTCTTGATAAACTAGATTCTTTAAAAATTTTTCTTTCACTTGTTAAATTTGAGGATCTCCTAATGTCTTGAAATTGAGTCTGTGAATTTATAAACAGGCTGATGACCATCCTCCAGACATGCCTTCACATCTCTCAGGAACAAGGGGAAACGTGTCTTGGGGTTGGAGACATGGACTTGACATTCATCTCCAAGGTTGGGATGATTACAGTGCAGAGGATCATCCAAGAATGTGCCTGCAGGTGGAGAAGGGAGAGATGCCCAGGAGAGAATCCTGGGGGCATTTGAACTCAGAACCAAAGAGAAGAGGAAAGAGCCTGAAAACAAGAAAGGCTGGATACAGAGAAGATACAGATGATAGGTGAGACACGGGAAAGTGTGAGGTCACAGATCTGCAGAGCCTGGACTAGGTCACTCCCATCACCCTGGTCCCAGCCCTCGTGACGTGGAAAAGTTTTCTACTTCCTTGGCTTAAAGTTCTTCAGTTTTAAAGTTAACAGGGATCTGAGGGAATTTATTGCTAAATAGTGTGGAAAGTGCCTTCACAAATAACACGTCAGCAAACCCCAAAACATCGCAGAGAGCAATTTCTACACATGGGAAAACAGAATCTTGGAAAAATGGAGTCTCTTGCTCATACTTAATAGTGGAAACATTCAAACCCAAACCTTCTAAGTCTACTAAAGCTTACACAGTTTTCATTCTGTTCTGTTACCTTTTGCAGCCAGATGGGAGGTTGGCCTGAGACAAAAGGAGGGTGTGCTATGAGGAAGAAGGGATATGGGTGATTGCTCCTGGGAGGTTTGAGCTCATGGAGAGTAGCTGTGGGCGGGAAAGCAGGTTGCAGAATCATCTGGTGGCCAGGGCGCGGGCCCAGCAGGTCAGGGGACTTGAAAAGAGTGACAAGAGTTTTGAAACATTCACTGAGGTAACCTGAGAGAGCGTTCTCCAAGGGTGATTAAAATGACCACCTAGGACACAGCTGAAGTGAGACAGGACGTAGGAGGCTTGGGTATTTGGGGTGTGTGAGTCTCCAGCAGAAATTAACTGAACAGTAGTGGGAAAAGCGAGTTGGTCCCTAACTGGATAGAAGAGGAAAATGAGGACACGAGCTTAGGAGGCTCTCTGATGAGTCTAAAATTCTCCAGGGGAAATCCCGCTTCTTTCCCTGGACATCATCCATATCCCATGTTCTGTGCGACAGCACAAATTTCTAGAACATTCTAGAACACATACAGATTTCCCTCTGCTCTGTCATTTCCATTCTTTCTCCTTTCTCCTTGGTTTCCTGCCCTGGCTCTTTAGTTTCACTCCACATTCTGCACCTACTTCTTTAACTTCTTTCTGCTTTCCTCCAAATTCTTCCTAACTGATTATGCTACTTTCTCATGTCAACTTATGCCCTATTATGTATTCAGGAAACGAGGCCCGCAGGAACAGTGAGTCCATTTTCATTTTGAGCCAGGAATATCTGTCCCACAGCATTTGCTTAAGGTCAGTAAACATAGAAATCATTCTTGATTTTCCCACTGTTGCCCATAGCCACAAATATATACAAATGAAAAATGCACTGATTTTTTTAAACGATGCAAATAACTATACTGAATTTCTCATTGTTTTATTCTTTAAATAAGACAGAAAGCCTGAGGATAATATGGAGGAAGGAGGGAAATGGCTAAAAGGCTGGAGGCTCTGCAGACCAGATGGTCTGAGACTGCAGTAGTCCTGAGGCTGGCAGGCATGGATGGGGACAGGAGTGAGAAGTGGTGGGCTCCAACTGGTGGGAGCACAGAATGGACTATGTGTCTAAAGAGCTGAGCTAGGGCTTCCCTGGTGGCGCAGTGGTTGAGAGTCCGCCTGCCGATGCAGGGGACACAGGTTCGTGCCCCAGTCTGGGAAGATCCCACATGCCGCGGAGCGGCTGGGCCCGTGAGCCATGGCCGCTGAGCCTGCGGGTCCGGAGCCTGTGCTCCGCAACGGGAGAGGCCACAACAGTGAGAGGCCCGCGTACCAAAAACAAAAAGCTGAGCTAGACCTTGGAGATGCCCCTAGAGATGGTCAATCTCTGTCAAGCCACCTTTTCATTATAAGTTCCAGGTAGAAATGTATCATCATTTTAAATTTGGTGCAGCACTGGACACACTAAGGAGAAATCAATATATGTTAATTTACTTACTGTACTAAAAAAGAAATAAATTTAAATAAGTAATGAGCAGGAACCATTCTGTTCCACATCCTACTTTATAATTCCCAGCAACTGTACACATTTGTGAGCATAACTGGCTCATGTACTTGATGGATAATTGTCTGTAACGCTGTAAAAGCCAAGTGACCTTTCTATTGAAGGACATTTTTAAGTGAGACTGTTTTGGTTCCCTGTAGAATTGGTTTTTCACGCTCATGTTTGATATTTCTAAGAAGTAAGCGCCACCTTCTGGCTACTAAGAGGATTGTCGAGCAGCCAAACGGAGTAGCCTGTATTTTTTGACCATTCTTAACCAGAATGTAGAATTTAAATTATCTTTCAGTTTCTAAAGCCTAATAATCCCTTAAGGATCCACGTGACTTTTGGGAAGTCCCCTTTTCTCCTTTCAAGCAGTATGTAATTTTTATTCCATGTGAATCACCTTCTCTAATGTGAGCTGTCTTGATAATAATCAACAATACCCTACCACAATCAGGAAGTTCCCATACGTTCTCCAGGCAGAGGTGGGTCCCCGGCCCCAGGATACAGTCTAATAGTTTAAAGGATATACTAACCCTGGTGCTCTAACTTGGAAACTAAGTCTGAGGTGGGACAGAGTTGTACACAGAGGTCTTCTTTTTTTGTGGCCTCTCCCATTGCGGAGCACAGGCTCCGCAGGCTCAGCGGCCATGGCTCACGGGCCCAGCCGCTCCGCGGCATGTGGGATCTTCCCAGACCGGGGCACGAACCCGTGTCCCTTGCATCGGCAGGCGGACTCTCAACCACTGCGCCACCAGGGAAGCCCTGAGGCCTTCTTGATAGAAGTGGATTTTGTCCCTTCCTCCATGAGGGAAAAAAGTACGGTTCTCGTCAGTAGATTAATCACTAAAATTGGCCTTGATACAAAATCCAACATAGGCATCACCTGCACTTCTGGAAATGTACCTGTGAGATGCATGTTCAACCTCTTAGCACATGCTTATAATCCAGGCAGGTAATACTGTATCCCCAAAGTGCTCCTCTTTGGTGACATTGAGAAAATAGGAATTACCTAGGGTAACTTTGACAAATGGTATCTGTAGTATTATCTTCATGCTCTCAGTTTTATTTGCTTCTTTCTTATGAAATTTGTACTTGAAAACTGCTCCAACAATTAAAAATTAGAGGGTCAGGTTTAGAAGTTCTTATACAACTAGCAAAATCATTTTCTAAATTGCCTAGAAACAATAAAGACTTTAAAATCCCAATTTACATGGGTCCATATCAGTTTCTTTGGCTTAATTTAGATGCATTTTTTTTCTCAATTTTGAAAATGATGCTGCTATCTACAAAATCACTAGACTAGGAACCAGCTTGACAGTATTTAACTGATACAAGCATCTCGGTACCCCCTCCTTCTTAAGGGGGAGAATGGTGTCATTAGCAACGTCCAACTCGCTGCTAAGTCACTGCACTTGAATTTCAAGAACAACTTTTCATCTCCCATGAACTACGTGTACACGTTAAATTTCTAAGTTACAAGGTGTGGACTACCTATGTCCCTAGAATGTTTTGTAATAGTGCCAAGGGGGAAAAAAAAACACTTCTTGCAAACCAAGAAGGACCTAGGGGTTTCACAAAATTCTTCCCCCATCTAAAGCTCTAAAAAACCATGTTGGTGCTACCTGTCCTTAGCCATGAGACTTCTCTATGGAAGTTCTTGGGGTGCGTTTTGGTGGGACACCCCCTCTGTGGGCAGCACTTACAGGTGTTCATGGAATGGGCAGAGTTGAAAAAGCTGGAATTATATTCACAACCAGTGTTTGCTTAATGCTGTAAAAATGCTACAGAAATGGCCGGAAAGTCTTTGGGTATCTGGGGAAAACCAGTCCTTTGAAATTTTTGATGTGTAAGCAGAATAATGAAAGCTGGTCTGTTTCCTGTACTTTTATCACACACATACATCATACATCATAGTCAGATTGGGATTTAATTGGTTGGAATGTGGCCCAGGCCTGGGAATTTTTTAAGGCTCCCCAGGTGATCATAATGCACTGCCAAAGTATTAACAGGCTCTGTGCAAACAAGAACTGTTCCTCACGTGGCAGGAGAGGTCAAGCAGCTCTGAGCTAGACCGCTGTATGGTAAATGAAAATTCTAGGCTTCAAGGAGTAGAGACTGTTAGGGAGAGAAAAGAGATATTGGGTCAAAGAATTAGACTCAGGAATCGGTAGGGGAGAACAGCCAACCTAAAAAGTGAGAGAGGGCCTCCCTGGTGGCGCAGTGGTCGAGAGTCCGCCTGCTGATGCAGGGGATGCGGGTTCGTGCCCCGGTCCGGGAGGATCCCACATGCCGCGGAGCGGCTGGGCCCGTGAGCCATGGCCACTGAGCCTGCGTGTCCCGAGCCTGTGCTCCGCAACGGGAGAGGCCACAACAGTGAGAGGCCCGCGTACAGCAAAAAAAAAAAAAAAAAAAAAAGTGAGAGAATTCTATTGATGAGGAGGAAATGATCTGAACTTGGAGTGACTGCTGAGAGGGCCATCACAGCTCCCACAAGATGTCTGTAGACTAAGAAAAATCAGAATGAAAGCCACAGGCCATGGGGCTCAGTAAACCTGTTTCCTGAACAGAGTGGAGTTGAACTTGGTATGTGCCTCCTATTCCAAAATAATCTGTTCTC
This sequence comes from Mesoplodon bidens, assembly GCF_964165515.1. Classification (NCBI taxonomy): domain Eukaryota; kingdom Metazoa; phylum Chordata; class Mammalia; order Artiodactyla; family Ziphiidae; genus Mesoplodon; species Mesoplodon bidens. Next base: position 48,061,756 of record NC_138160.1, on the reverse strand, counting down.
CTTCACCTGCTTTCACTGCTTGCAGATGGATTACTCAACACGACTTTGCTGACACGAGGACTTGGTATGAAAAACGAGAGAGGAGATAAGGGTCTAGAGCAGTGTTTGGCAAATGAATCATGGGTATGAATCATCTGAGGAGCCTGTTGAAATTCAAATGTACCAGCCCAGCCTGAGACAGTTTGTTTCAGCATGTCTAGGGTGGGGCTTGGAGCAGGGCTACTTCTGTAATTTGTGAGGTTGTGAGATAAGAATGCAGATGGAGGGCTACACATCACATGTCTAAATATTTAAAAGTTATAAATCACACTAACAAACTGTTAAATCAAGGAAGCTTGAGCCTCCTTCCTTGATAAATAAGCCTACATACCATGACCTGGAGGTCAAGTTCAAATAGAGAGGCCTAATGTTTAGATTCTATCATCTCCCTCAGTGTCAAAAGTCTATCCTCCCACCTTGACAAATATGCCTTCATTATAGTCTGGAAGGCCAGGTTCAAATTTAGCATTTTTAAGTCTCTCAGTGTTGGGGGAAGCAGCCCATGGCCCACTCACTCTGCTCTATCCATCCGGCTCCACCTGGAACAATGAGGCACCTCTAAGCATGTGTGGGGACATGCCACGCCACACGCCCAAGTTCTGACACCAAACCTTCTATCCTTACCCCCCAAGCAGCAGCCCCTCAGGCCCAGGGGTGTGCACACTGGTGACATTTCTGCCCCCTAGAGGCCAGATGGGGGAATGGGACTGCATGGGCTCAGTGGGCAGGCTGGGCCATTTGGGTAGGCAATTCCAAGACCCATTTCCCAGGCCATGGTGTAAAAGGAGCACGTGGCCTCTGTGTGGGCTTGTTCCCAGGTCCCACCAATGCCCCCCAGGAGGCAGGGTTGGAGAAGGGGCAGTGCAGACCCTCCCATGCCCCCCAGGGCAAGGCTGCCCTTTGCCTGACCTAAGCAGGGCATTGAACCCAGGTGACAGATGCTTGAACCCTGGTCTTAGATGCAGTGATCTTAGGAGCACTGATCTTACAGAACCGGCAGCAAGTGGTCTTGTTGGCTGCCATTAGGTCATTGTCACTCCCGAGTCACTTGAGACAGTCAAGGCACCTGAGCTGGGAAATCCCTCCCTTTACTATTTCCCCTCCCATCTCCATAACTACTTCCACCAAAGAAAGTCAAGGACAAATCCTTTCTACCCCGACTCCAAATGTTATTTAAAAAAGAAAGTAGCCGGGGCTTCCCTGATGGCGCAGTGGTTGAGAGTCCGCCTGCCAATGCAGGGGACATGGATTCGTGCCCTGGTCCAGGAAGATCTCACATGCCGCGGAGTGGCTGGGCCCGTGAGCCATGGCCGCTGAGCCTGCGCGTCCGGAGCCTGTGCTCCGCAATGGGAGAGGCCGCAGCATTGAGAGGCCCGTGTACTGCAAAAAAAAAAAAAAAAAAAAAAAGAAAGTAGCCATTTTAATAGATGTCTTTCTCACTCTTAAGATACTTGAGTTTTCAGAAAACAGAAATAATAAACTTGAATCAAAGAGAGGATATAATTTCACACTAATGCAATATATCTGTTAAAATTTACACCTTATTGACTATCAGCTGAGAACTTTACACTTCATTAAAAATCCATTAGGACAATGACCACACCATTAGCTCTTCAGTAGATGCCTTCAAACCTTATTTGTTTCAAAGAAACAAGGCTTTCAGCAGGCACTCCTGAGTGTAAGTGGCAGTGTTGCTCCAGTGTTGAGTCCCCAGAAGAAGGCCCAGCTGTGTCTAGGGAAGCCTGTGACCACAGCCAGGTCGAGTCGGTCAGCACTGCAGCTTTGGGGCAGCCCAGGGAACCAGAGCTCCATGGGGCCAGAAGACAAGAAGCTGAGTTTGTCACTCCTTTCATTAAGTTAGTCCCTCAGGCTGCAGTAAGATCCAGATGTGGCTTTAGGGAGAAAAGCTACATAAATGATGTTCCATCAACTTTGTAATTTATTAAAGCACCCATGGAGGGTTGGGCATCTCCTGAGATTCCTGTGTAATTGTTCTGTAATGAGCCCAGATATCAGTGTTTTTATAAACCTTCCAAGGGATACTAGTATGTATGCAACCAGCATTGGGGACCACTGGTTTAATGAACTGGCCAACATCAAAGATTCTGAGATAATGAGATGGAGAACAGGTAGGTCTTGATGAGAAGGGAGGGGGGAAGAAGGAGGAAAAGGGGCATGGGGAGCAGTGGGGGGAGGGTACCAAGGAAGCCTTAAATCAAGACTGAGGGCGGGACTCGAGATGGTGGCAGTGACCCTGACAGGCTGGGGGACAACGTGCAGGCACAGACCACCAGGTGGTTATTTAGGGCACCGTCCATGACCTTATCTACTTCCCAGGATGCCTTGTCCTAACTTAGTGCACACTGAGGCCAGAATGAATTGCCCAGCACGACTGGAAACTGACCATTCCCTTGGTCCTCTTTCAAATGTTTAGAGTCCAAGGACCACATAGTACTCTCCACTGGGCTTCGTCCACTGCAGTGGATGACGTGCCCCAACTTTCCAAACACTTACTGAGATCAGCACCCCAACATCCAACGTTTTTAAATGCCAAAGGGAAGGAAGACATCCTGACTTAAAATTCAAATGCAGCATGAATCCTATTCTTACATTTTTGTAAACTTTGTACGGAAGAACACATGAATACAAATGCATCAAATACAAGTGTAAAGGTCAGTAAATGTTCACAAAGTGAACACACTGACGTCACAAGCACCCAGGTCAAGAAACAGCCTCCCTGGAGCCTCCCTCCACTTACTAACCCACCAGATACTAAAACTGGACTTACACTAAAAATTTTGTATTTGTTTCCTGTTTTGAAGCTTTATGTCGATGAAGTCAGAATCTGTATGCTCTCGTGTCTGGCCATTACGTTTGTGAAATCTTTCCATGTTGTTGCATGAAATTATAGTTGGTTCACTCTTGCAGTTGTATCATATTTCTTCTTTTTTTTTTTTTTTGTGGTACGCGGGCCTCTCACTGTTGCGGCCTCTCCCGTTGCGGAGCACAGGCTCCCGACGCGCAGGCTCAGCGGCCATGGCTCACGGGCCCAGCCGCTCCGCAGCATGTGGGATCTTCCCGGACCAGGGCACGAACCCGTGTCCCCAGCATCGGGAGGCGGACTCTCAACCACAGCGCCACCAGGGAAGCCCAATATTTCTATTTTTTAATAAGGTGAAATATAGAGTTAGGGATTAAAGAGAAAGGGCGATATGGTCATGTCAGATGTCTAAGATATTATAAGTCTTATACAAAATATAAGTTTGTAAATGTTTCTTAGTACCTGGAGTCAGCAAATTTGCATTGACATCACTGTTTACTTAGTCCTGATATTTTTTCAATAACTAGTTTTCTATTTTAAGACCTTAACTAAGACTGCTGTCCTCTTGAGTGGTTCTCAGCAAAAATGATCTGGTCAGTGTTGAAGCATCAATGAATATATGACCCTGTACAGGTATAATGTCTCTACTTCAGCAAACATGATTGATATAATGGTCAATTTCACATAATATCATTCCAAGGACATCCTAGCCCATAGAGAGAATTTTATTCTCAAGAAAAACCTTAAAACAGTGGTTCTCGGGGCTTCCCTGGTGGCGCAGTGGTTGAGAGTCTGCCTGCCGATGCAGGGGACACGGGTTCATGCCCTGGTCTGGGAAGATCCCACATGCCGCGGAGCAACTGGGCCCGTGAGCCAAAATTACTGAGCCTGCGCGTCTGGAGCCTGTGCTCCGCAACAAGAGAGGCCGTGATAGTGAGAGGCCCGCGCACCGCGATGAAGAGTGGCCCCCGCTCTCCACAACTAGAGAAAGCCCTCGCACAGAAACAAAGACCCAACACAGCCAAAAATAAATAAATAAATAAAGCAAACTGTCAACAAGTAAAAATAAACACTATAAAAAAAAAAAAGTGGTTCTCAAACTTCAGCATGCACCAGAATCCCCTGGAGGCCTCGAATCACCTGGAGCACTGGTAAAAACTCATTGCTGAGTCCCATCCCCAGGCTTCTGTTTTGCTGGTCTGTGGTGAAGCCCAATGATGTGCCTTCCTAACAGGCTTCCAGGTGATGCTGACACTGCAGGGCTATGAACCACATTCTGAGAACTACTGCCTTAGAGCCTGCAAATAAAGTTATGTGTACATTCCTTTCCCATATCCCATATGTTCCCTCCTGCCATGAATTTTTTTTCAAAAATCCTTGGAATCAGCCAGGTGGCGGTATTAATGTTGTTATCATATTAACCCCCCTACATCATTAACATCCATTATTGCTCTGCCCTGCAATACAACTCGGCTTATAACTCATTTGGAGCCCGTATTTCACTTGGAGCTTGTACTTCATTTTTCTTGATTTACTTGCATATCGGTGACCCTATCTGTCAGCTCCTTAAAGGCATCTGGCCATGTACTTGTCTGTATCCTGGCAGTCCCTAGCAGGGAATCCTGCGGGCACTACTGAACTCATTTTCTATATTCTCTGCTGGCCCATTGATTTAATCCATATCGCCCCTGCTTCTCACCTGCATGTGCTTTGTTCTTCTGCATACATACCTATAAAATGAAGCTTTGCTACTTGCTGTTATAAGAATAGGGAGGTTATAACAATACTCTGTGGTCATATCATGACTGGTCCCAGAAAAGGGCATTACTTTCATGCTTTAAGATATGTATTTCTCAACTAAAGTGTTTCTCAAACCTGGTGCATATTGGCACCACCTAGATAACTTTGAAAAATGTAGATGTCTGGATCCCATTCCAGTGGTTCTCTTTTTTTTTTTTTTTTTTGTGGTACGCGGGCCTCGCACTGTTGTGGCCTCTTCCATTGCGGAGCACAGGCTCCGGACGCGCAGGCTCAGTGGCCGTGACTCACGGGCCCAGCAGCTCCACGGCATGTGGGATCCTCCCGGACCAGGGCACAAACCCGTGTCCCCTGCATCGGCAGGCAGACTCTCAACCACTGCACCACCAGGGAAGCCCTGAGTTTTTTTAATATAAAGTTGTTTTATTTATTTATTTATTTTTGGCTGCATTGGGTCTTCGTTGCTGTGCGCGGGCTTTCTCTAGCTGCGGCGAGCGGGGTCTATTCTTCGTTGTGGTGCACGGGCTTCTCATTGCAGTGTCTTCTCTTGTTGCAGAGCACGGGCTCTAGGAGAGCGGGCTTCAGTAGTTGTGGCTCGCAGGCTCAGTAGTTGTGGCTTGCGGGCTCTAGAGCACGGGCTCAGTAGTTGTGGCGCATGGGCTTAGCTGCTCCACTGCATGTGGGATCTTCCTGGACCAGGGCTTGAACCCGTGTCCCCTGCATCGGCAGGCAGATTCTTAACCACTGCACCGCCAGGGAATCCCCCAGTGTTTCTCTTTAAATTGATGTGGACTGCAGTCTGGGCATAGAGATTGTGCAAAACTCCCAGGTGATTCTAATACATAGAAAAGTTGTAGAATTTCTCAAGTACCTTGTTTTTCTGATGAGTTTCAAAGAGCCACATTTTTTTCCGGAGTGTTATTTTCAGAAACACCTATCCTCACTTTATTTCTGTGCCTCCTGTGGATGTTTTCCTTTTGAATCTTGCTTCCTTAAACAAGAAAATGTAATGAACTGCTATCTACATGTTGCACAAAGCATTAAATTCATTCTGAGTCTTGGATAAACTTGCTCTAAGCTAGAAATAAAAAATAACAAACGCTGTTGAGTTCTGTATTTCCTGTCGCAATTTAGCTAGCCCATAAGGCCTTGGCAGGAAAGATTTGTTGTTCCTGTAATTAATGACTAGAACAGGATTGTTTGGAGTAAATGATTCGTTTTGAAACAGTCCTCTAATTTCCAGGGACATTTTCTCATTGTAAAACAATTACACATAAAAACAAAAGTACCACTTAAATACCAAGATTTATAACATTGCCATGTCATTCCAAATGCCATGACCTTGTTTCTACTACCCCACTGGTTTGGAAAAATAAAACAGATGGATTGCAGCCTAATGAAGCTCCTTGAAAATAGCTTAAATTTGATCAATCAGAAACTAGTTGTTTCCAACCTAATTGATGTTGTAAAAAGAGTCAGCTGATTTCCACCCCATTGCCAAAGTTGATAGATAGCTCTCACCAGATAGAGGACAGTCAGTTCCTAGAATAAACCTAGGAAATAGATCTTTCTCAAATAATGATGGTGTCAGTAGGTCTAACCTATTAAACCCCTTCTATTTGGTCCTTTTTAAAAGCTGGGCTCTTGTATCTCAGAATAATTAAACATGGGGTGAAATTTAATTATGGTTTATTTATACCTATTTCATAATTTAGAGCCATCAGTCTATATTACTCACTGAAACTGCTAAGAAAAATGTTAATAACACAATAGGATTTCTAGAGTGATAAAATTTAGGACACAAGGTATGATAGTTGTTCTCAGTTCAGTCATTGATTCGATGTATAAACTTGACAAATAATGTCTTACCAACCTCCTCCTCACCTAGAGATTTTAAGACTCATAGTGGCTAATATTTATGTAGCATATTAGAGTTTATAAAGTACACATTTCGTTACACTTTCTCCCAAACCCAGGGAGACTGAAGAGCAACAATTTACACATTGCATATTTTTAAAACATGAGTCTCAGAAAGGTTAAGTGAATAACCTAACATCAAACCGACAGAAGTGTGTGGAACTAGGGAACCACCCAGATTTTCTGACTCTCAGTTGACTAATTCTATTGTACCGGCTATACCAGCTACCTATGGAACGGCTAATTGAGAAAGATGTGACTGATAGTGAAGAAAAAACACAATTCTCAGGATCATTGTATTTTGATCACTTTTATAAAGGATGTTTTATATTGTACAGTCAACTTGACATCAGTAGAAATGTCCCTGTTATGGCGCTTTGTTTAGATTGTAAACAGCAAAGCTATAGACATACATTTGGAACTACCGGCAACATCATGTAGGTTAGATAATTAAGAACAGGCATGCTTGCCACTGTATCAGCATTTCCTATATGGAGTGATGAATTATTTTCTCTGGTACTAAAGGGAAATTAGACAGATCTTCTTTTCTTTTTTTTATCGCGTTTTCTTCGTTTTTCCTTATCACGTTTCTTTCACAGTTATTTTTTCCACTTTCCCAGGTTTTGTAGTTCTTCCAGAAGGCCACTAGAGGGTAGTCTTTAGTCAGTAATGTCACATACACTTGGGTGGGAATGTTGATTCTGATTAGAAACATTGCATGAAGCTGTCCTCCCCTGGTGGGCACAGAGTTAAGGACTCGGTGATTTAAGGGTCTTCGTTTTGATTTTTAGTGACTAAACCTTCTCTTGGTTCTATACAGACCCTCGCTTCCAGATACTATTTATCGAATAGTTTTTTCTTTCCCCATCCTGGCCTTATTTAAAGGATGAAGTATCATGTGTCCTGCCTTTGATGGTGGTTTGGTCTAAAGTCCTTCAAGGCAAAGCTGATTGCTCTGGACAGTGTGTTCTGGGGAAGCACAACAGTAGGCTTAGAGACTTGTGCTGCCAGCTTGGGGAGCAATAGGAATTTGTATCTAGAACTAAATTGCAGAATACCCCTGTACCACCTTTAGTATTCAAATGGTTTTCTGCTAATGATACCACATTGCCAAACCTTTACAAAGCTACTCTGGACAATCCAATCCAAGTCTTCTGTTTTATCTAGGCAGTCTGATTTCCCCAGCAAAAACAGAACAAACAAAAATTTAGTCACACATTCATTGAGTGATATGGCCCAAAGGTTTACTGTATTACATTTGTCATCAGTCAGCCAAGCATAGAATCTAAAAGTCAGCCGTTTCCTGTGTTTTTCCCCAGTGACGGTTGATTCTTCCAATACCACGAGTTTCCTTTACAAACTCACTTTCATGACCAAACCTGTGTTTCAGGTTCTCATTCTTTACATACTCAATCAAAAATGAGATGTCATTCCTTCTTTTATTCAGTTAATCAAGTCCTCCTAATTCTCACGTTCTCCAGGAATTTTCTGTACAATCTTACTTCATGTTCCTACTTCCTTAAAGTTCTCTCACTGTTGAACATAAGCATTTATATGACACACCCTCATATAATCCTTCTTTGTAATCATTCTCTGCAATTAACAGAGCTCCAGGATGGAATCAGACCCCAAGGTTACCAACTGAACTGTTCATCTGCCCAGTGCAGGGGTGGTGGTAGTTACTTGGGTGTATGAACATGAACTTTCAGTTGCTCAAGAACAACCAGAAGCTTGGTTTCTAGTTGCCCAAGTTAAACTTTAGTCGAGATTTTTATTGTTTATGGTATATGGAAATTCTTCCTCATAGGAGTCAACTGAGTTCACCCTGTTTCCTAAGATCTGTTAGATAAAACTGGCTCAAAACCCCATTGTGCAGCTTGTGAAAAGTCCCATATTCTCTCCAAAGCTTTTAAGAATTTCCAGGGGACTTAGAGCCTACCTCCCGATCATAGCAGGTCCCAAGTCTCTGCAACAGCAGAATAGTTCAGTTGAGGGAATAGCTCACAGGAGCCGTCACTGAGCTCCCTTTTCACCACAGAGGCCAGTGGTAGAATTGCGTCTCTCTCTTCATTTTCCCAGACACCAGCCTTTTCTTTACCCTGGACACAGGCCTTTTCTTTCTCCCATGAAAGGAAACTCATCTACACATTTATGTATCTATCAGACCTTATTGATGATTTGAGGAAATAAAAGCAATTTACATTCACAAATAATGTGAAGTAAATAGTATTTAGACGTTCATAGTCTTGGACCTAGAGATGATCATACTAAGTAAAATAAGTCAGACAGAGAAAGACAAATACCATATGATATCAGTTATATGTAGAATCTATACATGAACTTATTTACAAAACAGAAACAGACTCACAGACATAGAAAACAAACTTATGGTTACCAAAGGGAAACATGGGGAGGGATAAATTAGGAGCTTGGGATTAACGCATACACACTCCTATATATAAAATAGATAAGCAAGAAGAACCTACAGTATAGCACAGAGAACTATATGCAATATCTTTTAATAACTTATAATGAAAAAGAATCTGAAAAAGAATATATATATTATATATATATAATATATAGAACTGAATCACTTTGCTGTACTCTAGAAACTAACACAACATTGGAAATCAACTATATTTCAATAAAAAATAAAATAGATGTTCATAGTCTTATAAAGTAGGTTACCCAGTCATGTCTACCACTAAGGTGCTAGTTTTCTGCGATTTTGCTTGGCCCTTCTCTCCCTTCTTTGCCTTCTGTATCTCTCCTCATCCAAAAGCTGCTCATAGGAGCTTCACATTTTTCTCACTTAATGGGATTTAGCACTTTACCTCTCTCCTTGTGCTCCTCCATCTTTTAACTTCCAGACTTACCAAGGTGCTCAACAAAACAAAATGACCTTTCATTTATTAGTGCCTCCCTCATAGAAGATACCATTGGTTACAAATAGCTGGGGGGAGGGAGGGGTGTGCACATGCTTACATAGGGTAAGATGATCAAGTTGAATTGAGCCTTCAACTTATCTTTGATCTGGAAATTCCATACAGCCCATCTTAGCATTGATTCATTCAACAAATAATTGTTGAACACTTACTTGCAAAAAGAAATACAGTTCCAAATGTAAAATAGATAATTAGTGGGAAGCAGCCACATAGCGCAGGGAGATCAGCTCGGTACTTTGTGACCACCTAGAGGGGTGGGATTGGGAGGGTAGGAGGGAGGGAGAGGCAAGAGGGAAGAGATATGGGAACATATGTATATGTATAACTGACTCACCTTGTTATAAAGCAGAAACTAACACACCATTGTAAAGCAATTATATTCCAATAAAGATGTTAAAAAATAAAAGAAATACAATTCCTTCTCTGTTGAAGCTGACAGTAGAATGAATAATCAAAAGTTACAAGTGGCCGTGACTAGTTCTAAACTCTAATAATCCCTTTATAGGAAGGCTATGCAGTGCTTTGAGTAACTATAACAGGAAATGTCTTAGTCTTCTTGCACTGCCATAACAAAATACCACAGACAGATGGCTTAAACAAAAGACATTTATTTTGTCACAGTTCTGGGGGCTGGAAATCTGAGGTCAAGGTGCCAGCACGGTCATTTTCTGGTAAGGGCTTAATTCCTGACTTTCAGACAGCTGCCTTCTTGCCATGGTGGAGAGAGAGGGAACAAGCTCTGTGGTGTCTCTTCTTAGAAGGGCACTAATCCTATCATGAGGGCCTCATCCTCATGACCTCATCCAACCCTAATCACCTCACAAATACAGTCACATTTGGGGTTAGGGCTTCAACATGTGAATTTGGTGGGGGAGGGTGGGTAACATTTAGTCCTTAACAGGAAAAATCAGGAAAAAGAGAAAATGGGGCTGTGGCTTCATCAGATTTACTTTAAAAGATCATTCTGGCTGTGCTGTGGGGAAGAAATGGCAGAGCTTGGGTGTAGGTGTTGGGAGCCAGTTAAGCCACAGTTGCTGGACCCCAAATGATGGTTGTTTAGACCTGAGTGGGGAGGTGGTGGCAGAGATGGTCCAGTCTATTAGCTCTGGCCTAATCAGTATCTCTTTGTCTTCTTCTCCCGTCCTTCTACCCATGCACATAGACTTAGTCTGTACACCTTATTTCCTTTTCACGTTCTAATAATTCCCCTCAACTTTCCTATGTGTAGGAAGGGACCGGATATTCCTTTCCTTTCTCCTTTAAGGTCCTAGGATTTCATTTCTGGTAGGTTGGATAACTATCTACCACTCACAAATATTAGTCAAATACTTTACAAAGGAAGTGGTAAATACTTAAAACATTAACAGAGAAACTAAATTAGTGAGTTGTTTTTTTTTTGTTCTGGATGATAAAATACTTGTAATATGCTATATAAATTCTCTGTGGACACTAATGCTCTAAACAAGTAGCATTATGCTTTGGTGTCCATGCTATTATCCTTCAGTTAAAACTTCAGCTTTAAGGTGGCACTAAGATACCAGTTTCCACTTCGTTGACTGACAGAAAGCTAAAAGTTTGGTAAGATATTCTGTTAATGGGGCTGTGAGGAGTTTGCTGGTGGGCTTGTGAGTTGGGCGATTGACAGCAGCTATTGATGCCTAACTGTCAATTACAAATGCATATACCTCTTGACTCTGCGATTCCACCTCTGCAAATTTATTCCACATGTTACTTTCACATATTTGAAATGACTTATGTTCAAGATTATTCTTTATAGAACAATTTGTAATAGTGAAAGCTTGCAACCAACACAGAGGCCCTTCAATAGGTGAGTGGTTCAATAAATTATATTCCATATAATTGAATAATATGCTCTCTAAGTAGATATGGAATAATCTCCACAAATGATAGGTGAAAAAAAGGACATTATAAAATGGTATGTATAGGAGGTTACATTTTTGTGTAAAATTTAGGGGAAGGTATAATAATTCATACTTATATATGTGTGAAGATATTTCAAAAAAATATACTATAAGATAATAAGTATTTACCTGTAGAAAAAAGGGAAAACTCAAATGCAAAACAGAGATGATACATATAGAGCTTTCTCTGTGTGTATGATTATATATGTGTACATGCATATATGTATATGTGTATCCACACATATGTATTTATATGCATATGTCTTTTTTATTTTCAATCATGTTTAAGTATATTGCCCATACAGAAAAATACATTTTTAAGTGCCAGTGTTTGTTTTTCTGTTTTAAATGGTGTTCTCTCATAGCTAAATAGTTAAGACTCCAGGTGTTGGAGACAAACTTCATGCTTCTGAATTATGCCTCTGACACTTACTAGCTGTGTGACCTTGGGCAAGTTACTTAACCTCTCTGTACCTCAGTTTTCTCTTACATAAAATGAGAATAATCACAGTTGTTGTTTAGTGGATTTAGAGTTCCAATTTGGCAAGATGAAAAAGTTCTGGAGCTCTGTTGCACAGCAACTGTGAATATACTTAACACTACAAAACTATACCCTTAAAAATGGTAAATTTTATGTTTTTTTAACCACAATTAAAAACAATTTATTTTTTTCATGAGGGTAATCATAGTACCTACCTGTAACTTTGTTAGGAGGATACATCAATCAATATGTGTGAGGCCCTTAGGGCAGAGCCTGACATTCTGGAAGCCTGGGGGTTTTTGAGCTAATCCATGTTGGAATGCAGAGACGGCAGGCTATGTATCTCCTCACCCTTGGAGCTTCCACAGTGAATCTGTGTCAGTAGTGGTCCCTCTGTTTCTAGATGAAGCCTGATTTTCTCTGGGTGTATTATCAGACATTTATTCCAAGGTTAAAGTGTGATCCTCAGGAATATAGAGGGTTGATATATTTATATTGCTAAAATCCCCCTTTTAAAAAGCAATATAAAATTTTATGCTGAAAGGAAGGCTTAATAGCTCAAGCACAACACAATAGCCTCTCCAGAATATTTTCATTTGCCGGGAGAATCAAAATAGCTGGTCCTCCCATGCAGGTGGGTAGCCCTCTCAGGAACTGGCTCCTGCGATTTCATAGAGCAGAGCTACGCCATTCAGCAGGTTGCCTTCTCTCTCCTTTGGCATCTCCATAACATGACTATGATACCAGCTGATCTAACTTCTAGATTTTCTCATAACAAATATTCTATTTCCCATAAGCAACAAGATCCCCCATTTCCCTGGGTAGAGGGTTTATCTCCCTTTACTTTTTTAGCAGCTTCTCAACTTCTGACTTGGTTGAGTTTTCAGACATTTTCTCTCCTGAATCTACTAAGCACTGCAATTTAGGTTTGGCCTAACAAATCAATACAACAAGTCAGATGTGTGTGACAAGGAAATTGAATTTCCATCCCTGCAACCAGTTCTGAACAATAACCGCTGAGAAGATAAGCTTGGTTTATTCACTAGTAGTTCAGTATTATGATAGGTATGGTCCAAATCAGAGCTCAACCACCTTATTTTGAAATATTCCCAAGTCTATGAAAATAATGACTTTGTACATAAAATATTTTGTACTTTTCTGGGTAAGTAGATAGTTTAGTGGGTTATCCATATTCTTGAATAGGATCTTCACATTTGGTATCTAAGTCTTATATTTCTTTCCATGGAATGAAATGCTCCAGAATAAGAAATCTGGAACAAACTACATACAAATAAAACGTAAAGTAAGTGTCATCCAAAAAGGTGAAAAGCAAACAAATAAAACTTTTTTGTTTTTAACTTTTAGGTGTTTGCCTTTAAATATTTTTTAAATGGAAAGCAGTTATCTGCCATCAGTAATCATAACAATAGATAAAATTCAGTTAATGTTCACCATAGGTGAAATGCCATCCTGAGTGCTTCAAATGCACCATCTCTAAGAGTCTGCACAACACTCTTCTTGAGGAAATTGAAAATCAGTGAATGTCAGCAGCTTACTGAAGGTTACACACTGGGCAAATGGCAGAGATGAGACCCAAACCCAGGCAGTCTGATACCTGAGGCGGGGTTCTTAGTCATAGTGCTCCACAGTCACTATAGCCATTTTTATTTTTCCAGTCATAAACACTGCTTAAATTTCTATGAATACTAATTTGATTTTTTTTTCCCCTTCTCTGGACTGTAAATTTGTGTAATTCGATTTCTACGGACCTTTGCACTGAAGACAATATCCGAAGTGGATTTATTTTTCAAAGTTATGATGTTAAGTGACTCTCGTGTCATCTAAAAATTCCTCCCAAGAAACCAAACCCTCCCTCCTAGTCTGTTATTTGACTAAAGTTCATATAGCCAGCTGTATTAGTTTCCTAGGGCTGCCATAGCAAAGTCTCATAAAATGGATAGCATAAAACAACAGAAATGTATTGTCTCACATTTCTGCAAGACAGAACTCTGAATTCAAGGGGTCAGCAGGGCCATGTTCCCTCTGAAAGTATTAGGGAAGGATCTGTTCCAGGCCCCTCTCCTTGGTTGTAGGTGGCTGTCTTTTCTCTGTGTCTTTATCTCTTCTTATAGGGACACCAATCGTATTGGACTAGGACCCACCCTAATGACTTTATTTTAACTTGATTACCTCTAAAGACCCTTTTTCTAAAGACAGTCTGAGGCTCTGGGGGTTAGGATTTCAGCATATCTTTTTTGGAGGATACAATCCAAGCTGTGACACCAGCTTCTGAATCAGAATAGTGGGTGGAGTAGAGGCCTTGTACTGACAGGGTCCTTACCTTGTGGCGTGGCCTGAGGCAAGTTTCCCTTCTGTGGAATAGGAGATTGGACTGTCTGACCTTTAACCTATTTTTTTTTTTTTTTTTTTTTTTTTTGCGGTACGAGGGCCTCTCACTGTTGTGGCCTCTCCCGTTGCGGAGCACAGGCTCCAGACGCACAGGCTCAGCGGCCATGGCTCACGGGCCCAGCCGCTCCGCGGCATGTGGGATCTTCCCGGACCGGGGCACGAACCCGTGTCCCCTGCATCGGCAGATGGACTCTCAACCACTGCGCCACCAGGAAAGCCCTCTTTTTTTTTTTAATTGAAGTATAGTTGATTAACAATGTTGTGTTAGTTTCCGGTGTACAGCAAAGTGATTCAGTTTTATATACATATATATATATTCTTTTTCATATACTTTTCCATTACGGTTTATTATAGGATATTGAACATAGTTCCCTGTGCTATACAGTAGGACCTTGTTGTTTATCCATTCTATATATAATAGTTTGTATCTGGTAATCCCAAACTCCCAATCCATCCCTCTCCCACCCCACCTCCCCTTGGCAACAAGTCTGTTCTCTATGTCTGTGAGTCTGTTTCTGTTTTGTAGATAGGTTCATTTGTATCGTATTTTAGATTGCACATATAAGTGGTATCATGTGGTATTTGTCTTTCTCTGTCTGACTTACTTCACTTAGTATGATAATCTCTAGGTCCATCTATGTTGCTGCAAATGGCATTATTTCATTCTATTTTATGGCTATCTATTCCAATATTTTATGTCACAGTTGAATTCTATTTTAACAGAACAGATGCAAATATTAAACCTATTTTTAATAGATTTCCTCGCTGCGGTAATTTCGTAAAAGTTTTTGGCAAGGGGGCTTCATCTTTCCTCTTCTACCCTTTAGCCACAGAGATAAGTGCCTACCCTCACCCACCGAGGTCTTCTCTCAGTAGGACCAGCTTGGAGGCCACAGAGGAGAGGACGTACCCAGCATCTTGCCACTTTTCCCTCTCAGACCTTCTTATTTTCCCTGTTCCTCTTCTCTCACAGAGACAGACCAACAACCTCTTATTATCTTCACATATAGAGGCTCTTCTATGACAGATTTCCAGAAAAACCAAAAACTCTGTTAGATTCTGAAGGAGCTCCCTGTTGAACTATGAGTGCCTCATCAATATTTATTGAGAAAGAAGGTTGGCCTTTGACTTAAGCCTCTGTGACATCACCAGATAATTCCAACAGCAAACATTCTTGAACTACCGGTAGCAGAGGCTTCTGTTGTTCTCAGCTAATCTTCCCAACCCGCCCTAGGACGTGAGACCTAGTGCTGCAGTTGAGGAAACTGAGTCTCAAAGATATACAAGAGCACCTCTCAGTGGACACAGTGGGTGTTAGGAGACGGGCCAGGTCAGCTCCGGTAGCCTCTCTCCAGAAAACCTCAGTCACTCAGGGATTCTGCTCCAGGCTGGTGAAGGGCCGGGCTGCCCACTGGACCAGCCTCTGTCTGATCTTTCGCCTCTACCCACCCAGTTCTTTAATTCATTCTTGGATTTTTTTTTCTTGCACAATAAATTAGTAATTCAGTAATTTTTAAGATGTTATTACTAAGAGTTGTTTTAAATGCCTTAATTATGTTTTGTTGGTTTTACTATGTACCTTACCAGAGGCTTTTGCTGTAAAGCATGGTGTTTGAAGACAACATTTTTTAAAAATAGAGACAGGCAAGAAGAGTGGTGAGCCATGTGTGAGGGGAAAATTGGTATAATTACAGTGAACATTTATGGGTCAGTGGAACATAAGCCCCGAGGGAAAGACTCCGAAAATGGGGCTCCGCGAACCAGGAGGGCAGGGGAAGCCCCGGGGGACTAGGCTTTGCTGTGCCAGCAGCACAGATGGCATCTTGGTAAATGGTGGTTCTTTTGTCCCTTCCTTACAAACAGCTTGAAGAGGCACATATATATATGCCCCATTTCTGCTGAAGAATTTTTCTCTCCGTGTGTCTCATTCCACTTTGTCGCCAGATATGATTATTCTTCAAGCGTTCTGAAAAGGAAGATGAGGCCAGCTGCAGGGCCTGCTGAATTAGCCCAGAGATGGCTAGTGGTGTGTGTGTGTGTGTGTGTGTGTGCAAGCACACAGGCAAAGTCCCACATTGGATACTACATGGAAACCTGCACAACATTGGAGCTGTTTACATTCCTATATTTTCATGAGGGTCCCCTGGAATAGAGATTAAATCAGGTTTCACTGTGGATACCTAAGTAGTAACATTTTGAAGATGTATTTGCTATCGTGGCATGAATAAACCACTCAGGGGGAAAATCATACCGAAAAAGCCCCTTTGTTCATACTTCATTGCTGAACAGGCAGATGTTCTTCAGAAGGCATGTGTCCTCATTCCTCACGTAGTAAACAGGTCAAGTGGTTAATCATTTGACTAGAACTTTCCTTTGCCATTAAAAGTACTTAGACTACATTTCAAATCCCATTCCTTCCTTTTAGGTAATGAGCCATTAGGAATGAACCTTCATTCCTTAAAAGGCTAGATGCTCAGGCTCAACTGTGTTGGCAGCTGACCTAAAACAACATGATTATGAACATATTTGGGTTCTTGTTTTTTGGACACATGGAACTGCCAGTGAAGTTCGAGATGGTAAGAGTTAGCTACTTCCTTATCATTTCCTTAGTTGGTTAGAAGGAAAGAAAACCTCAGATGAAATTCTGATTTATGTGAGGATATTCATTAACTAAACACTTATAATCAAGCAAGAATGAAATAAACATGTCAGAAGACCGATTCTGTCTGTCCCTCTAGGTGCTTGCCCACCATTTTCAAGCTTCACTGAAGGCAAAAAAACAAAATTCCAGTCAATATTTTGTCATTATTGTAGAAAAAAATGTTCAGTATTCACAGCTGGACACTGGGCATTTCCCAAGGGGTGGTTCTCCATCATTCTGTCTCTGAGTTTCTCTCTTCCATGGAAATCCTGCACACCCACAGCATGAACTAGGACTCCTACAGAGACTGTCTGTAATCAGACCCCTTGTCCTACTACAACTACCTTTTGGACATTGCATCTGACTATCTTGTCACTTGAACTCTGTGTTTGTCAGCAGGCTTCTCTTTCCTGCAAAGTCAGCACCCTTCTGATGTCTCTATTCCCGCTAATGTAGCCATCACCCCTTCTGGGGCACCTGAGCTTGAAACCTACATTCGTTTTTGAACAGAGCTACCTCCTCCAACTCCCAGTTCCAATCACTCACTGAGCTTCCTTCCTATCTGCTCCTTTCCTTTGATCTCTACGCTCAGCCAGAGGCACATCACCAGAGGTCAATAGCTTTTCTCCATGTCTTCCCCATTAGGTTATTTTATGTGATGCCAAACCAGCCTTCCCAGAACCATCTCAATTAGATCATGCTCCTGTTTAAAGACTTTCCATGAGACTTCATTTCATAGTGGAAAATGTTCGAACTGCTTGACATCATACCCAGGTCCCAGTAGACCTTTACTGCTTTGTTTCTTCCTCCTTCACTATGTAAACCTCTATCCAGCTGGACTGTTGAGTCACAGCCCCTCAAATATGTCACAAGCAGTGGGCATCTCTTGTTAGGTTTTTTTTTTCTTGATGATCTTGCTTTCCTCATTTAATTCATACCCATTCTCCCCAAACACACACACACACACACACACACACACACACACACACACACAGAACCTGTTTTAGCTTCAAAGCTTTTTGCTAAGTATTTCAAGTGCCTGGACCTTGTAATTAAAAACTAAATGAGTAAACTGGTTTTAAAGGTAGACGTTGCCACTTACTGGTTCTAGTGTGGCCTTGGGCATGTTATATAACATTTCTGAGCCTTGGTTTCCACATCAGTTACAATGGGACTAAGGCCTACCTGCACGTTACTTGTCCTTAATTCATTTTAGTTCCCTTTCTCTACCACATTTTCTTCCCAGGAAACCATTTATGACCTCACTAATCATAGATTTCTCTCTCCTCTGAGCCCATAGCACACCCCTTTGGAAAATCATCATTTGCCTCTTTGAGGAACCCCTTGATTCTTCTTCAGTGTCTCCTGGGACCACACATTGTGTCCTACACTAGGGTGTGTGAATTCCTTGGCTACAGTGCTCTGGTTTTGTGTGGTCATAGCACCCAGGGCACTTTGTCTCACGTTCTATCATTTGTTCTCACAACATCTTAGGAGGAGGATGTAATCACTGTTTGGTAGAAGGGAAAGTGAGAGTTTAGAAGGCTGAAGTAAGTTGCCCAAGGTCACTCCGAGAGCAAGTGGCAGAAGTACTTGAATAGCCCGGAGCCATCTCCTCCTCCCTCCCAAAGCTGTAGCCTTGGGGCAGGAACTTATTTTTTATTTCTTGTATTTCAGTATTTAATTTTGTAACCATTATAGGTCCCAGTCCTGACTAGAATTGAAATGGAATTCTATGAATATTTTTGAAGGAATAAATAAATGAATACTACAGACCATATTAATAATTCAAGATAATCCTGGGAGTCTGAGGGCCAATTCTCTGTATATAGGGTGGTGGGTGCCTTGTGCTTGGTCTCCCCATCATTTACCCTGTTTCTCTGAGGGTTAACAGCACAATGTTCCCATTCTAAAACATAAAATCATGAGGTGAAAGGAAGCATTCAATGCCATCAGCTGAGAAGACCCAGAATTCACATGCAGGTTCTCTAAAGTGGCTTTGTGTAGCTCAGAGCACTGTGAACTCCACCATTGTGTTCACAGTTTTTAATCCTTTGGCTAAGATCAAGTAGAGTGTTTGTTCTTGAGGCTTTTAACAGCTGACTTCTCCATCCAAGGATAACATTTTTAGACTGTATGTGCATTACAAAATATTAAGCTCCTTGAGACAGCAAAATTTTAAACAAGAGATTTATTTGAATCCTCTTGGATGCCATTCTTCTATCGACATTGCTCCTATAAAATGCCATAAGAGATCATTCTGTGATGCTGCTTGTACTCTGAGCCTGCATACCAGGAAGTGCTCCTAAGACAGCGAGGGATAAGGAGCGTTTTCTTTCTCACAGAGTATTGACATTGCACTTTTGCCTCCCTATCAGCAACACACACACACACACACACACACACACACACACACAGACACACACACACACACTCCAGGATAGGTGGAAGGTGGCTCTGAAGAACCAATGTAGCACACAAAGTAAAACTACCACCAAAGAAACAGATTGCACCTACCTGGGCGGAACATGAAGAACAGAAGTAGACAGACTTTTTCATGATACATAACAAATTTTCAATTACTTGAGTTTCATATTAATGTCAATTAAAGAAAAGATAAAGGAGGCAGATAAGAGGACAGAGAGTATGGAAGCGGAGGAAACAGAACTGAGGCAGAGGGTGGAATGAAAAATGAGGACAAAGACAGGAAGGGGAAAGAGAAAGAAAACGAAACATCACGTCAGCAGCTCCTGGGTTTGGAGGTGAGCTCGCCGGTCGTAGTTCAGCAGCTTTAGTCACACATCCTGTTATTCACTTCAGGCATCAGGGTACATTTTCACTACCCTTTGAAATTTCCATACTCTCTACAATGATCTTGTAGCAATCTTTCTTTACTGGGAAACTGCTTATCTGCTCTTATTTTCAATCTCTGACTTTTTTTTTTTAAGGTTTTATTTCTGCACAAAGCCCAGACTGTTTTGAAATGGGTAAAATGATGCCTTTGGTCTTGACTCTTTCCCTTTTAATCTCAATTTTGGGCCACTAGAACAATTCCCAAATATAGTGGAACGGCTTTTTGATACAAGAATTGAAATACAACATTTAAAAATATTATCACTATTATCATTGTTTTGTTGTGTTTAGTCATTTGAAAGAGGACAAATTTTGATTCAGCAGAGCTGTGTTTTAATCTGGGCTGTTCATTTGACTAAACTATGGTCACCTGTAAACCCCAGCTTTCTTGTCTACAGAATAGAGAGACCTCGTGCCTCTCCAGTTGGCATGAGGATGCCATGAGGCCAGGAGTGCCCCATCACAGATCTGGCATAAAGGAGACAGAAATGAGTCAGTTCCTCCCTCCCAACCCCCCCTCCAATGGCACTCCCACCAACTGAAAAAAAAGTACATAGAGAATTCTTCCTGCCTTTTACTTTCCACTAATCACACTGAATGGAATAATTACATTAGCTCATAAAGCACAAAGCCATTTTTAGGGCTGCAGCTCTGTATACTCTAAGCTCAGAGCAATATAACTTTGGTTGTCCATGAAATTTTACCTGGATCTGATTCTGCTCCTAGAAGGATACTGACCACAAACTCCTGCTTTGCACAATCCTGTATGACCAAGTAAGGATGCAGCCACAGGCTATAAAGTCCACCTGGAATCCAGAACACTTGTGGAACTAAATCAACGATTTCACCTTTACCTTTGATTAAAATATCACTTCTGGGGCTTTCCTGATGGCTCAGTGGTTGAGAGTCCACCTGCTGATGCAGGGGACACGGGTTCGTGCCCTGGTCCGGGAAGATCCCACATGCCGTGGAGCAGCTGGGCCCGTGAGCCATGGCCGCTGAGGCTGCGCATCCGGAGCCTGTGCTCTGCAACGGGAGAGGCCACAACAGTGAGAGGCCTGCGTACCGCAAAAAAAAAAAAAAAAATTAAAAAATGAAATAAAATAAAATATCACTCTACCCACTCAGGGCATATTTTTCACCCGCATCAGGAATAGATTTTATACCTGTATAAAGCTTAAAGTACAGTGACTAATTAAATACACTGTGTGACTTCAGGGAAGCCAAGAAAATTACAATAATTCCAAGTAATACGGTTTTCAGCAGACAAAGCCCAGAGAATCTTGAATCTTGGAACTGGAAGGAACATAGATGTTCCTTTTTAGCCTAGTCACTTACCCAGGACAGAGACTGCCTTGATCACAGACCTGATAGCTCTTCCTGGGAGCATAGAATGACCTAACGTGTATTGCCTTTCAAGGCAGCCTGATGTGTCATGAGATGGCTCTGGTCATTTAGAAACCCATCTTTATAAGGAGCTGTTTGTCTGCCTCTCTGCACTGCCCATCTCTTGCTCTTCATTCTGAGTAAGAGATTTCTGCTAATTTTTCTTCCTTGAAATGACCTTCATTATTTGGAACAACTGGCATGTCCTCTCTAAGCGTCTTCTTTAGGTTCAACTTTCTGGTTTTGGAACGCTTCTCTCATGAAATATTTCAAGACTCATTGACACCCCCATTCCTACTAAAAATGTGGTTATCTACATCAGGCAAACCCTGACCCAGCTGGGAGAACAGTGAAGTGATTGTCTCCTGGAGAGTATTTTAACTGTGGAGGTCAAAGTTTATTTTAGATTATTTTGGTTGCTTTTTTTATTTCACTTTTTTTCTTTTTATAAAACCCACACCACTACTTATAATAAGCTCATGACAAGTGAACCTTCTAACTCTTTTTCTCCTGTACCTATATAATACATTTTTTGAAAAAGAATCTTCATCCTAAATGTTGCCAGACCTTACCAGCCTATGGCAACGAATGAGGTTATGTTAGCTTTAAAAGTTTTAATTTCATTAGCTCTCCCCACGTTTGCTGAAGTAGCTTTCTATGCAACACATCTGATTATTTCAGGGAGTCCCCAAGGGTGTCTCAAAAGAACAAAGTCCCCATTTGTTGGAATCACCTCTCGTCCACCAGGCCGAGCAGCTCTCTGCATCCCCAAGGCTCAGGGGGTCCTGCTGCTACCCAGCAAATCAGATGGACACCACAAGGCCATGCCTCTACTTTACAGCTGCTTCACTGACATTAAACCTTCTCCCTTTGTTCCTGATATTGCACAGAATTACATGCAACATCTCTTGACTTCCAGCTCTCTGCTCTCCCCAAGGTCCAAAGATGTGTCCCTGGGAATGCATTCAAGTAGCAGGTGCCATGTTCCCTTCCAAATGGCTCTCCCATCTGAGAGCTAAGGCTTGTTATTGGGCTAAGCCCCCGGTGCCCAACACCTCCCATTGTACAAGGAGCTCTCACCAAAGAAACCACTAACCCCCCTGCAAACAGCCTTTGATTAGATCTTTAAAACCATGTCCTTTATTCCTCTTGAAAGGAGTATTGTACCATGAACAGTTTTACTGGACCATTAAACATTCTTCAAAGTCATCATTTTTAATTCCTCCATAATCTCCATCTATCTAATGGACATACCATGCTAGAGTATATTTACCCATTTTTCTATTGCTTAGAATATGGGGTCTTATACATGCATAGCTTATTATTTTAAGCAAATATTGTGCTTTACTTTATTCTTATTATACTCTTAATTCAGCTTATTGTTTAGCAATTTGTAGATAATTTCATACCTTAATTATGTCATATTAGCATCATTTCTAGCTTTTGGCTTTAGATATGCATTTTTAAGATGAGTCTCTAACTTTTTTACCATCACACCAAATTTTAGGTGCTTATAGATCCAGATTTTATGTGTCAGCTTACGGAGCTTCCATAGCTTTTGAAGTGAGATCTCTGTATAAAAGAGAGTCATGAATATGCCTTTTGAGTAAATCAAAATCTCACTTGTAATTTCAAATGTCACTGAATATTAATGTCAGCTGCTAACTGTTATATTTCCTAGTAATCACTTCAAGCCCTTCTCATTAAAAATACATCATATAAAATGAATAATAAAATTAAAAGAACCTGCAGATATGGTCTAGTTCAAGGACCTAATTTCAACAAGTCATTTATCACCCTCCTTTTATATCCTAGGGACAATACAAATATTTGGGATAAAATAGTAAACCCCAAACCCCATCTTTGTGATATGGGTGATTGGTAGAGGAGTGAATAGAAGTGATAAAGGTGTGATTCTACTCTTTGGTAGGAGAAGGATGGATTCCCAAAGCAAGTAACACTTAAGCCACACCTTTAAAAAGAACAAAGATTTCAGCAAGTGATTATGTGGGTTGGGTAACAGACTTGAAAGGGCATGGCACATCGGGTACTGAATTTCTGTAGCTACAGCAATGGAGTCCCCAATATCCTCCCTGGTACCCTGAAATGAAGTTGCAAAGATGTGAGTCCAGTAGTAAGAACCTTGGTATAAGGAACATAAGAAATGTATATATTATCTACCATAAAACAGGAAAAAATATCAAGGTTATTCAAGTAGGGGAATGACATGTTTTAGAAAGACATTTTTGATAAAATTATGGAGGATGGATTAGAGGCTGGGGGCAAGAGATAAGGCTTTTCTTTGTCAGTATGACAGACTATTTTATTAGTAAAGCACATAACTTATGATAGATCTGTGTGAGAGGAAACAGGTTCATCTCGACTTGTCCAAGGTTTTTGGGAAAATGGAAAGCTTTTTGATATTGCTTTGTTCATTTACATGTGAGCTGTATTAGACTGGCCCTCTATGTCTCTTGATGAAATCTTTAAATAGATAGAAAATAGAAAAAGGTGAAAGAGGGTATTGGAACCTCTGTTACCTGAGTTTTGGAAGATAACTGATCCAAAGCTATGGAAACTCAACATCTCACCAATCCTATGTTTCATTTGGTTGAACGATGTGTCAAGAGAATGCCTCAGGCCTCCTTTGTCCATTAACAGGCCAGTTGTGAGTCACAGTCTAAACATGAGGACATATTCATTTACTTTCTCATAGTCATGGCAATGAGACTTCTTTATGCCCAGAGTACCATCCTGGCCTAAAGTCTCTATGGAAAAGGTGATTTTCTGCCACAGTCAGAGAGCAGAATGTCAAAATACAACCTAAGAGCTCCATCATCATTCTGCTAGCCGGAGGAAGCTGAGGTTTTACAGCTGCCTGGAACCCACATGCTTCATGTGATGTGAATAAGCACTGTTAATTAGCTGCTTTAGGATTCTCAATGCCCTGTGGCTTTAGAAACACTTGTTAACCCACAGCGGGAGGAGAAGAGCTGGAAGCAACTGGACTACAGCCTGAATTTATTATAATTCAATTCTATAACCACCTTATCTTTATGAATCCCAGTTCAGAATCTGTTGAAAATTATGGTTGATTTCAAACATTCTCAGTGACGCATCCTGAGAGAACAGGAAGATTGCAATTCAAGGTTTCTTGAAGCTACAGAAATGTGGAGAGCTGCAAAACTGATTGATGGTGCTCTCTGGACCCACGCAGGCACTTTTCCATAGGGTAGAAAAGGGATGCCAGGGTGGGGAAGAGGGAATCCAGTTGACGTGGAAAGGCTCATGTAGAATGCCCAGGAGTCTGCATTTCTGATCTCCTGCCAAAGAAACACTGCCAATGCCCACCCCCACCCCCTGCCATTCTCACTGCACAGAGCTGGAACTCAACAAACCCATAATTCTTCTCCTTATTACAATTCCCCTGACATAACCTAACTACTTGAAACCTAATCAAGAAAACAACTGTTGTCACTGGCAACAAATGCAGGAGTTGCATCACAAGTAAACCACATTCTTTACTCCACAGAGCAGAACGTTAGAGTAGAAACTTCAAAAACGTGTTGCTACCCTTTGTCAAGTACATATCATCTAATTAAAAAAAGCCTCATAGGAAAGTCCATATCCTTTTTTTTTTTTTTTTTTTTTGTGGTACGCGGCCCTCTCACTGTTGTGGCCTCTCCCGTTGCGGAGCACAGGCTCCAGGCACGCAGGCTCAGAGGCCATGGCTCACGGGCCCAGCAGCTCCGTGGCATGTGGGATCTTCCCGGACCGGGGCACGAACCCGTGTCCCCTGCATCGGCAGGCGGACTCTCAACCACTGTGCCACCAGGGAAGCCCCCATATCATATTTTTAAAAAGAAAACACATGCAAAGTTTAGCTGTGTTGACATCTTTCCCTTAAAGGCTACTACGAACTATTTCATCTAAAGATGGCTCTTGAAACAGCCACTTGTCTGTCTACTGAACTTGAATAACAGCAGCCCTTCCCCATCCTCATCCTCTTAAATAACACCAAGAAACTGAAAGGTACTTCAGTAGCTCACCATCCTTGGCTGCAGCTTAAGGAGTCAGGTTCCCTTCTGAGTACCGGGAGAAGTCAGTGATCCAGTCCTAATTATCTTTGCACCATTTCACATAGTATAAGCCTGGAAAATAGTAGGTGCTCAATAAATGTCTGCTGAATGAATGAATGGGTGAATCAATGAACGAAGGGCTAATTTTTAGGAATAATCTTCCGGTGAACCTTTTACTAGGAGAAATCTGCTTGTAGTCACAAATAAAAAAATATACTCAAATTGGGGGATTATAAGCAGTTTTTCCATTCCCTGAACTATAGGCACTCTTATAGGCTTCTTGTTGAGCTTTTGAAATGAGAGATTAAGAATTAAGTTGGAAACTAATATGCTAGTACATGATATTGCAAACTGTACATATCATACTAGTGTTTGAGACCAGAATGTCTT
The DNA here is from genome assembly GCF_964165515.1 of Mesoplodon bidens. Taxonomy (NCBI): domain Eukaryota; kingdom Metazoa; phylum Chordata; class Mammalia; order Artiodactyla; family Ziphiidae; genus Mesoplodon; species Mesoplodon bidens. The sequence goes on along the minus strand of NC_138160.1, from coordinate 48,036,115 downwards.
TGTAGTTCATAAAATTTTCCAAAATGTTGTGTCCATTTTAAAGTAGGCTAAGTTTATGACATTAATTTGGTACTAGAAAAATAATGTTTTTAAACATTGAGATTAATTACCTTAACAAATAAAAAAGGTGATCCCCGGTTTACTACTATACAGATTTTTTAAGTGTATATTTCATCCTGTTCCCTGATATGCCCTTCATTATAGCTCTCTGTTGGGGCCTGAAAATTTTTACTCTTTACTGTTTACTCTTTTCTTTCAGTCAGAAAGAACTGAGAGGATTTTGAGTCTCCTTTTGCACATTTAGAATAGCATCTGGCTCTGACTTTGATCTTCGGTTCTTAATCCAAGAATATCTGAGGACTTTGATTTACAGCTATAAATGTTAAAAAGAACAATCCTTTTTTTTGGAAGTTGCTTCTCGGAATCACAGAAATGTACTTCCTTGTTCTCCTGGAGAGTTGTGGGTTGAGGGAGGGAAATCCTATTCCCTTCCCTGATTTGCTGTCACTTATCTCTCTTGTAGAAAAGTCCTGTTTAAATCCTGGGTTAGCTCTTTGTGAACTCAGGCAAGTTGTCTGGCACTTCTTGACTTATAGAATGTCACTGTTAAAATGGTTCTAGGGTCAATTAAATGCAACCACCTATCAAATTATGATTTGTAAGTAAATATATATGAATTGCATCCTGCTCCGATGTAGTCAGAAACCGATATCTTCCATTTCATAAAAAATGAATCTTTAGATCACAAATGAATTGAAGATTAGTATAGGAGCCTGACCAAGGAAGACTTAAGAGAGGGAAAACGTGGGAGGAAAGCTAAGATTATATAGCTAGGGAAGACAAGGATGTCCTAACATATCTTTGATTAATAGACAGTGCTTCCTCACAGAGATAGAAAGCAGATGTTTAACTCAGGATGGAGTAGAATAAATGGCCTTAATTTATAGACGCAGGTGCTGTTTTGTACCAATATTTCTCAACCTGGGGTTACTCTCAAACTTGGCTGCACATTGGAATCACCTGAGGAACTTTAACAAATTGCTGATGCTTGGTCCCACCCCCAGAGATACTTACTTATTTGGTTTGGGGCCTGGCCTAGACATTGAAATTAATAAAACTCTCTAGGTGATCCTCATATGCAACTAAGGCTGAGAACCACCATTCTATAGACTGAGAGCTAGTAAAATTAGGCCTCCTGCTGTCTGAGATTCTCCTTATTATAGTTTCTTTAATAGGTTTGGACATTGTTTCCAAAAGCTCCTGGCTAACATGAATTATATTGCTTTGGGTGGCAATAATGCATTAACACATTTGTACTATCAATCGGTGTTACATAGTTTGGAAGGGGCCTTGAATCAAAGGAAAGTTGGTGGAAGGAAGAAAAAAAGGAATAGGGAAAGTCCCAAAGTATTAGAAGCCTTGCAGGAGACGAAGGGGACAAATATAAACCCACGGAACAAAAAGGAGATGTTGGGTCATCACATTCTGTTACACAAATTGAATTTAAAGTTCACTGTCTTTTATCCCTGGTTTTAATTACCACATGTCTCTAAATACATTGTCACAAAATTCTCAAGGATCATTAGAATAAAATAGCTTATAATTCACTATTTCTTGAGTGAACGCATAAATTGTAGCCCTTGAGTGGAGAGGGTACTGCAGATGTCTGAAATGTCACTGAGCATATTTGGTCCATGCCACATGGTTTTGGACAGGACCAAATATCAAGGACCTTTTGGCATGGACCAAATGTCTTATGGACATTTGACACAGGACAAAATGTTTCTGCAAGTATCAAGGACCTCTTGGTGTGGACCAAAGGTCTTATGGACCAGATGTCTTATGGACCAAATATCATATGAACGTTTTAGACAGAACCCAATATCCAAGACCTTTTGGTGTGGAACAAATGTCTTGTGAATGTTTTGGACAGGACCAAATGTCCTGCAAAGACATACTCAAAACTCAGCATTTTCAAATTATTTTACTACATGTTGTTATTATCTATGCTCTTGAGGCTATTTGTCTATTGTATCTGTATGGTGGGAACACTACAGAGTCAGGAGCTACTGTTGGAAAGCTTCTCTTCCCAACTCCATGTTCAGTGATGACATGTTGGTAGCTTGAAATTTGCTGTGGTGGAGGTATTTATGTCATAGAAATAAGTAAATGCTACAAATTCGGGATTGTTTGTTTTGTTGCTTGTCTAGACTTAAGAGTAATGGAAAAAATGTTAACAATGCAGGTTAAAGTTGTGCGTCTGTAGACATTACATTGTAAAGAGCACAAAAAAATTGAGGAACATTCTTCTAGAATTTTATAAATGTTATCTGATGCAGCAAAGAAATTTCCCAAGTCATTGACAAATGAGTGGAATTCCAACATACATCTTTGTTGCTTCACTTTTGTCTTGTTAATGTAAACCAAAATATCGACCAACAGTCATACAGGAACTACACTCCTTTTTCAGTTGCAACCTTAGTTTGGCTACATATACAAGAGTTCAGCAAAAATCAATGAATGCATTCTGTGAGAGTCAACTGGCTTTATGGAATTTACAATTAAAGACTATTACGTACTTTTTATTATTTGTAAATTGTGTACTTTATAAAGTTTACAATAATGTTATATGTATAATTTTTCCCAGAAAGCTGGTTGTTAAACATTTACAACACCACTACCAAAACTCCCATGAAAAATAGTTGTCACCACTACTCACTTGCAAAATGTAATTAAAGTCACAATACAATACTACTACACCTTTACCAGAATGGCTAAAATTGAAATGACTGGAAATATCAAGTGTGCACAGGAATATAGAGTATTTACGCTTGCACAGTGCTGGTAGGAGTTTAAGTTGGAAAGATCACTTTGGAGAACTGTTTGGCAGTATCTACCAAAGGTAAACCTACATGTACCTATGATACATACATCCACTCCTGGGCACCTATCCAACAAAATGAGTGCCAATGTCTGATAAAATAGATGAGCAAGAATGTTTATACCAGCTTTATTTATACTAGCCCAAACTGGATACAGTCTAAATGTCCATCAATGGTAGAATGGATAGAACAGCATTTTCTATAATTTGATCTGGGTATTGGTGACATATGTAAGTACACATTAAAAAAATCAAAGTAGACACATGAATTTTGTACTTTATGTAAATTTAGGATATATGTCATTTAAAAAGTAAACATTTACTTAAAAATGGCCCCCAAGACTGACAGCAATTTCTCAGTGTAGTCATAGCATAGTAGGTTTTTACCACTTAGACATGAACTTGTGACTGTCCCCCTCTGGGGCTGTGCAAGGTACAACTTGCAAGCACACATGCTGCAGCCCTGACCGCTGTAGTCGACATAATCTTCTGCAAATGCAGCTTTTATAACATTAGTGATTTCTCTTGATTCTGTGAGATGTCTGCAGTCAACTAATAGCCATAAATCTGAATTGCTGCTGATAATTTTACTTGAGCTACAAGATTTTACATTTATCCAAATTGATTTTAATGTTGTTAAAGTTTGATCTGCTTCTCCACCCTGTGAAGATTTTCTTTTTCCTTTTCTTTTAAAAAATATTTATTTGAAAATATTTATTCTTGGGGTTTGATTGTATCATCTAGGAAGGTGGTTTTCAAACTTGACTGATCATCAGAATTACTAGAGAAAGTTTCCTGGACCTCAGCTCTCTTGGTTCTGATTCTGGGTTTGAGTTCTGACTTCTGTTTTAACATCTCCCTTAGAAAATTGTAATGATCAATCTGGTTTGGGAAACTACTAACCTACCACTTTAGCCATCCTTCCAGCTTTGTGTAAGAGTCAGATCTGATAAACATAAAGTATGTATCTTAGAGTTTGTATCTTAACATACTTATAACTCTGTATATGATGGCAGTGACTGCTCTGCAGGATGATCTGGACTCTGTTAGTCCACACCTTTTGGGAACAGTTGTCCAACTCTTATGAATCTACCTACCCAACCATGTAGCCCACTTTGCTCTGTTGTACCTACAAGTATTTTCTGAAAGATCCTGTCCAATGTCTTCATGAAAAGCAGATGCAACATGCGACAGATATTCATTCTCTGACCTTTAGCATAGTCACCTTCTCTGGAAGGGAAATGGTATGAATTCTAAATAATAATTTGACTCCTGTATGCTACCTGCATCACAGAAGGTTCACGACTAATTGCTTAAATAATTTATTCAAGAGTTTGCCAGAGATTAGCATGAAAGTTACCAGTCTCTAATTTTTGGAGACCCTTGTCTGTTCCACCTTTTAACTATAAGGCTCTAAAACACTTCTGCAAGTTTCCAATACCTCTGCCTCTCTCTGCAATTCCTAAATCCTCCCCAAGCAGGTGACCCTTACCAGTGAAGAATGCATAGAATGGCATTGGGTCGAACAGTACAGCAGGTAGAAATGCATAAACAGTATGTGTCTTGCAGAGCATATGTAGTTGACTTCACATATTAATGAGTGTTAACTGATTTTACATAAAACCATTCCTGATTTCTTCTTTCTCTTAGTTCAAATATTACCCAATCTTTACAACTAATATTTACAGTATTGGGTGACCTATTCTAAGGAATAATGAATTTTACCAGTGAAAGGGACCTCTGTGGTCGTCTATTCCATCACCATCCTTTTCAGATAAGAACACTGAGACCTAGAGAGTGGAGAATTTGCCTCAGGCCCTAGGACCAGTAGTTGAAGAGTCAGGATTAGACTCCTGCTCACGTGCTCTTTCAATCACACAAAACTATTTATCTAAGAATGCCGCAGCAACACTACTGCCAGACTAGGATCCAGGGAGTTTACAAATTCAGTCCTTATCTGGACCATTAATTTTGTTCAAGGAAACGGTTCCACAAAATAGTAATAAAGTCCCGGCCAGGCACTGAAAAATTCTACACTGATGTATAAAAGAAGGATTAGGCAAGAAGGATAAATGCTCAACACAATCTATCTTTATTATAGGAAAAGCAATTTAAAACACATTTTACTGAGTAGTGCCGGAACATTTCTGAAAGAGAAAGTTAATTCTTTTTCCTTTGAAAAAGCCTTCTATAATGTGTAGATATTGTCATATTAGAGACACTCCTGGGAAATGCTTGGTCAACTAAAATTGTTAAAAAGCTAAAACTGAACACTGACTTGGAAGCAAAATGAAATATATCTTCCCACTTCTGTGCATTTTAATGGTAGCCATGGATGCCCTTCTTAATTTCTTCCACAATGAAAAATAGAAGATATTATTGAGTGGGGAAAAAAGGCTTTGCCAGCTAGTGTAGGGAAATTGATGGCAACATCAGGCTGTTTGAAGAAAAAATGTGGGGAACTCAAACCCTGCTGGTGGGAGTGTAAATTGAATCAGCCACTTTGAAGAACAATTTGGCAGTTTCTATTAAAATGAAGAATGCTTTCTCTTGTCATTTAACAATCCTACTTCCAAGTATCTATTATTCTTAAAAAGTGTCTTGGAATATGTGCCCAATGAGGAGTTTGCAAGGCTGTTCATTATGTGTCACAGAGAGCAACTGTACACCTGAATGTCCAGCAGTAGGGAAATGGCTACTTGAACTGAGAAAATAGCCATAGTATGGAATATTGTGCATTAGCTAAAAGTCACGAGGGAGATCTTTGTTGAATGAAAAAAGCAAGTTGCTGAATAATCAGAATGGTTATTAATATGAGATTATGCTTTTAAAAAGCCTCAGAAAACAGTAATATATGTTTCTATAAGCACATAACTATTCATGAAATCACATGGAGGTCTAGAATTTTGCTGCCCAGTATAGCAGCCCCTAGCCACAGAAAGCTATTGAAATTTAAATTAACACATATAAGTAAAAATAAAAATTCAGTTCCTCAGTTGCATTAGCAAGAATTGAATAGCCACATTTAGCTAGTGGCTACTATAATGAGGAGTAGAGGTCTCGAAAGATAAACACAACTGATAATAGGGCTACCTGTGAGGGCCCTGAGTTTGGAGATGATGGTCTATAGGTACTTTTGATTTCTGGGTGACTTTTAAAGATTTTACACATAGATTATATATGATCTGGATAATTTAAAAGTAATACATTTGTAAAATTGAAAGTATGCCTAGCAATAGGATTTCTAAAACATTTCAAACTTTTACTCTGTAGATCAGTGCAGATTCATTAGGGCACACTGTCCTTTTAGCCAGTTAACTGTCTAAAAGAACAAAAAATACTCAAACAAACTACACACACCATTTTTCCTTCCTTTAACAAGTGTCTGCTGAGTACTTCCTATATTCTAGGCATTTAAAGTATGTAGATGAAGAGTATTGCCTGCCACATCAGTAAACAAAGGATGTTGCAGCCATCAAGTCATCAGCCACTGCAGCCATCCCATGGTGCACCCTGAGGGGATTCAGGATGGAGAAAATAGCATACTGGCCCTAGATAGTTAAGGTGTATATCAAAGGAATGGCTTGAATGAGCCCAGACTCGTGCATCTTCCCATACTTAGAAAATTACTAGATTCATTAACTCGAGATGTCTGGTTTTTCTTTAATTAACAATAATCTTTTGATGTTCCAACTACCTGGGTTTTTTGTTGTTGTTGTTGTTGTTGTTGTTTGCAAAAACCCTTATATATCCTGGCTCCTCCCTCACCTCTTTGGAAGAGTCGCTCAGAGCCATCTGAGAGGCTGTCTCCCAGGCTTAAGCCCTCACTATGTCTGCCAAATAAAACAATTCTCAATTTTTAGGTTGTGCTTTTTCTTTTTTTTCAGTCAAAAAGTACAAGGATCTCGAGGCAAATGCTTCTTAAAAAAAGTGTATTCACCATGGGTTCAACAAGAGGATTTCTTTGTCATTCATTATTTTTCCTTTGTAACTGATTAAATAATTACTGGTTGGCTTTATGCAATGTTTATATAATTACAGAACATAAATGGTGGTTATTAGATTAGCTAGAATGTAGGCTTTTATACTAGTGTAATACTTATTTTTATTAAGGCTGAAAAGTAATTATTCTGGAAAAAAAATCAGATTTGGTAGACATAATTTAGCAATCATTTGAGCACTTCAAGGTCAGGATAACTTCACTGAAAGCACCAGAAAGAATGCATATACCTGCTTACAGTTATTATATGTAGATATACTATGGGACTAGGTGTATTGAGTTGATGGAAGCACAATCACTTTTTCGATTAATGTTTTAGATAATAGGTCAATAGTATGGTAGTGAATCTTGATGAAGAATGTTCTTGACAATGCTTCATATACAGTAAACAACACTGAAAGTCCCAGCTAACTCTGAACACAGCGAAGAATGAATCTTGTGTCCCCAGATATACAAAGATCAGCAGCCTCATTATATTCATAGAACCTAGTCATAGTATTTGTCCAATGAAATGCTTTCAGATTAATTAAATTATACCCTGGAAAGAGTCTATTAGTCTTAAATAAGGTTTTCCTTTTAATTTTAATGAATAATATAGAAACAGGCAAAGAATTCCACCACACTTGCAAAAGAATCTGTTTTTCAACTTCTGTCAAGTCTTTTTTCCTTCATCTTAAAACGTGGATCTAATATAGGAAAATTTGCTTTTAGAATTGAATCTTTTTGAATGTATGTGCTCATTTGAAAAAAACAGTTTATAAAAGTGATTTTTAAAAATTCATTATTTATTAAAATATCAGCAACAAATTTAAGCACTACATGAATGGCTGAATATAAATTTAAAATACCACCACCTGGGTACAAGTTATTTGCTAGGAATCTCTACTTATTCTAGTAGCTGGATACTTATGGAGGGATCCATCATGAACCAGCATTTATATCACCTGGGAGCTTTGGAAATCCAAAATCTCAAGCCCCACACCCCAGACCTACTGAATCAGAATCTGTGTTTGGCATGGTCTCCAGGTGATTCTTAGGTACACTAAAGCTTGAAAAGTAATCATGTAGCCTTCAGTTGCCTTTGTGCATCTTCTCACTAACAGTGCCATCTAGACCAACCCTTCTCTGGCCCCTGAGCCTGTTTACAGCTTTTCAACTAGCATGCTCTCTAGAGAGTTGTTATTTAGACTCACAAACCCAGCTATGTCATAGCCTCTTACAGCCTCTGTCTATCTCATAAAGATATCTCATAGCTATCTCATAGCCTCTGCAAAGTTATGCCTTTTACAAGGGGAGATAGATTGCAAATTCAAGAGGAGGGCAGAATTAGCCTCAGAGCAGGAGCATAACAATTACCTTGAGTCTAATAGAAGATGGTACCAGGGCAGCACCTCGAATACTCATAGTTCTGTTGAAAGCATTCTGTTTGACTGCAGTTCAATAGAAAAAAAAGAAAAAGCAGCATAACAGAAGCCAGAGAAGGTTCATATTATCTATCAGCTATGTTCAAGAAGATGTTTGTAGTAAGTCCAGGTAAGGGTTCCTGGGAATACCCATCTCTGGACATGTTGGAAGATGCAGTGGATTCAGAGCCAAGGAAGTGTGCTTTCATAAATCATATTAGCATATTAAAAGACTTAGAGATCTTATTGCAAGGAAATGGGAAACTATTTAATTATATTCAGCTCAGCCCCATGTATATATATATGTATATATTTTTTAATCACAAAATGCTTTTTTTTCCCATGCAACACATTAAAATTGGCCCAAACTAGTCTTTGTGAAATATGAGTGCACAAGTTTCTCTTATTGCCTAGAACATGAGTTAAGTCCTGAAGTTTTAGAAAATCTAACATTATGTAACAGTGAATATACCTATCTTTGTAGTTTCACTATTTTAGAAGTAAAACAATGCTTTGATTCCAAATATTAAATTAACTTAGGCATTGCTCTCCCACTCTGTCTCCCAAGATGTGACTCAGATGTCAGAACAAATTTTTTTACCTAGTTAGGGAAGGAATTTTCTCAAGTTTCAGGACCATAAAAGCATTAGTAAGGCACCTGGTTAGTGCAGCACACTCTTATTTTCCATCTTCAATTTCATAAATATTAAATTTATCTTTTCCATTTCTCCCTTAAAAGCACCACCTGTGGCACATACCATCACTACATGCAAATGGAAGAGGACATAGTGCCTCAGGACACACTTGATAACAGTTTTTCTTCAACAGCAACTGAAACTTGCCACTGAAGACAGCATCTAATTTTCTTTTTGTGCATTATAAAACCCTAGTCAAGTTATAGGACTCTTAAGTAGACAACTAAGTTCCGGTGAAAGTGAATGAACTTGTTCAGGGTGACTTAGCTAGTTAATTACAGAACTGGGACCAAAACTGTGGTTTCTGTGATGCCTTTTGTACAGCATCCCAATGAATGACTAGGTCTCAGAAGGTTCCTTACAGTTAGACACGAAAAGTGTCATCCCTAAAAACACGATTTGTGGGCTTCCCTGGTGGCGCAGTGGTTGAGAGTCCGCCTGCCGGTGCATGGGACGCGGGTGCATGCCCTGGTCCAGGAAGATCCCACATGCCACGGAGCGGCTGGGTCCGTGAGCCATGGCCGCTGAGCCTGTGTGTCCAGAGGCTGTGCTCCGCAACGGGAGAGGCCACAACAGTGAGAGGCCCGCGTACCGCAAACAAACAAACAAACAAAAAACAAAAAAAACACACAATTTGCTTATGAAGGATCATTGTCTAAATATGTTAAACTTTAAAAAACAAATTTCCAGCTACAATTATAATCCTCTGAATTATAGACTTTCAGTGAAATACACTACTTTGTCTCCTAAACACCATATCCAAAAAACAGAAGGACTGAAACAGATGTTATGTGTCAGGGTCAGAGGGAAGCTTTCTAGTTATATTATGCTAACTAGAGAAAGACTTTAAAAATCCTTTCCTGGGGCCATTGGGGGATGGGTACTGAGACTGAAAAACAGAGATGAGGAATGTGTTCCTAGGTGTCAAGCTTTAAATAGATCACCGTTGTGTTATATTCCTCTGAGCTTAGGATACATGTTGGATTTTGTTCACTAACATGTCTATTATGTGCACAAAGACAACAAAAGACTCTGAAAGTCTACCCAAGTTCTTTTGTCCATTCAATGTCCATTGTTTGCAATACAATGGACAATTTTGGGGAGTTTGGAGATCTTTCGGTTATGAAGAAATATCTGTCAGAGACTCAAAATACCATTACTAATGGGCATTGATTGGGGTTTGGAAATATTTTTACTTCAAAAACTGTTGTGACAGATATTTTGTAGAGATTAGGTTTGCACATATCAAGTTACTTGAATTCATTTTGCTAAGAGTTTCTTTATTAATTTGCTTGACTTTTATTTTTTAAAAACACAGGGGCAGTCTAGTGCAGTGGTTACATGCATGGGCTCTGGACTTGGACTATCTGCTTTAAAATCCCGACTCTATTACTGGGTGTATATGACCTTAAGGAAGTTATTTAATTTTGGCTCCTCAGTTTTCTCAACTTTAAAATGAAGGTAGTAGTACCTGCCTCATTAGAATGATTATGATGACCAAATTAAGTAACAATGCAAAGTGCTTGTGCTTAGGGTAGTTGGTTTTGCACTTAAATCTAGAGAATTGCTCAGTCATTCAATATGCTAGGGAATAATCCACTATAGATATAGTGGAATAGGGGATTCTTTTGTCTGCAAGTTGAAGGCAAAATGCCTGGCTATTCTTCTCATTGGAAGAAGACCCAGAAATATCACATATTTTGTTAAAATTTTAGTGGCCATCAAAACCTATTGTCTTTATTGAAGTTTGACTGATACTTAGAGAGAGCATTCTAGTGTTTCATTTTAGCAGAGTAATCAAGAGGAATTCTGTTCTAGTATTGGAAGCTTTTTTAAGTGACCGTATCAGGAGAAAAGAAAAGAGTCTTGAGTCTTGTGTTGCAGTTTTTTTTCTCAGAAATAAAACAAACATGCTATGTTTATGTTGCTGGTATAAATTGTGCCCTATAAAATGGTAACTTTTCTTTCAAATTAAATGTTAACTTACTATTTCAATAGATAGATCCCTAACATTTAGCTTTAATCTAGGGGGGAAAAAAGCCCACTTAACTAGATTTAATCTAGTAACAAAACCCATTTAATCTTTTTATTAAAATGAATTGACCTTGGAAGAAGACATTGTCTGCTCAAAATATAGCTCTAATATAAATCAAGCAGTTATATTTCTTTTGTTCAACAAACCCCAGGTCCTTTCTTTTACCTTTGCCTTTTGATGATTAATTAGGTGAACCACACTTAATTAGATGGAATGCATAATTGATTAAGTTAAGAAAAATCTAATCTATTTTTGACTTCCTTATTGACCTGAATGCTCATGTATAGCCAAGGAACAAATCCTTCTAATTCTTATGTGATTAGCTCCTATCTTTCCTTTTCTACACAAATTTATATTGAAATAGAACTGTGACAATAAGCAGTCTTCAGAATCATCCATCTCCAAATTATAATACACATTGCCACCAAATTAATCTTATTTGAATCTCTCTGTATATTATTTAGTTATATCCAAAATACATAAATTTTTACTGTTTTTCCATAGAAGTCTACAAATCCAACACCTCTCACCTCCGCTAGACTATTTACCCCCCCAAAAACATCTTATTATTATTCGTCCACATGTACTTTCTTTTAAGGCCTAATTTAAGTCCTGCTTCTTCTTTGAGTTATTTTCCACTGGTCTAGATATATATATATAGGTTACTCATTTAAATCTTTGAGGCACTGATTGTTTCTATTATTAGTTTGATATTTATCATTTATTTTCTCTGTTGGAGGGGTTGTATATATCTTTTATTTTCAAATAGATACTTTACTGTTTTTAATCTCTGCCAACCAGCCCAGTACCTAATAGATGTTCAATGATAATGATGATTTGAAAGCCCTGCTCTACAATGTTCAGATATGCTTTGAGATCTGGGGATAATATAATTTTTTTTTTTTTTTGCGGTACATGGGCCTCTCACTGTTGTGGCTTCTCCCGTTGCGGAGCACAGGCTCCGGACACGCAGGCTCAGCGGCCATGGCTCATGCGCCCAGCCGCTCTGCGGCATGTGGGATCTTCCCGGACCGGGGCACGAACCCGTGTCCCCTGCATCGGCAGGTGGACTGTTAACCATGGCGCCACCAAGGAAGTCCCGGGATAATATAATTTTATCATCAGAATTTATAAGGATATAAATTCAAAATAAAAAAATAATCACATTGAAAATATAAAATAAAATAATTTTCAAATATATTAGTTTGTAAAGTGGAAAACTACCATGGAGTTTAATGAAAACGTGTTCATATCAAAGAAATACAGGCATGTAGATGAAAAACACTCAGGAATTCCACCTCAAGCTGCCCTCACTTGAATACCATGCCTTTGTAAGAAGTTCATGACTTGGCAGGCTTCACAGGCTGTCACCATATATGTCCCAAGTGAAGCCAAGGACAGAATTTAGTGTTAACTAAACCAAGAGCTCAGGGCATTCAGATTTCTACTATTTTCCATAGACATAGTCATCATTGATTTTAAATATTAAATCAGCTTTCCTTTCGGGGTGGTTTGATACAGAGTTGAAATAAGAGGCCCTGGGACTTCATAGACAAACCTCTGTTGTGCATTGTTGAACTAATGGCTTTGGGTAAGTTATTTAACCTCCTTATGACCTCTTCAGTAAAACAGTGTTAATGAAATAACACCCTAAGAGTTATTGCAAGGATTAAATGAAAGAAGATGCAAAATACCTGGTATATAGTTGGTATCTACTACGTGTAAATAAATTTCTGTAAGTTCCTTGTATCAGTTAGTGGCAGGTTTCATTTACTGGGTGTTTATCCTGTACCAGGCACTCTTCATATACTTTTGTGTCATGGGTATTAACACATTCAATCTTTGCAGTATTCTTATGCAACAGCTCTTATTCTCATTCTGTTTCACACATGAGGAACTAAGCCATAGACAGAGTACACAGCTAGTAAGTATCATAGCTGGGGTTCAAAACATGCTTTTGGGTTCCATACGTACCCTCTTAACTGCTAGACAACATAATTTCTCCCACTATCAGATCATTTCCATGGACCACATCCTGTGGACAATTTAAAAAGCAGTCTCATTTTAACACACTATTTACCTAACTAAAACATGGTTGGGAGAAACATACAATGCATTCCATAGTCAAGTATAACTCATTTTAATTGATCCATTCTTTTGAATTAGCTGTACCATTGCTCCATTTCAGCTGTGAGAAATCCAGCCTTGCTTGATCTTACCTGGGCAAAGGCATACTTTGAAGTCGTTGTCCCAGAACCTGTGCAAATCTTATTTCTTATTTGTTTTGCTGCTTATGAATAATTAATTAAATAAATGCTTTCAGGGGTTCCAAAGAAGCTAAAAAAACAGATTTTGAAAATCCACAAAAAGGTATCTAGGAAAACTTTTGATAAGTTAAGAGATGTTATCTGCTGTTCTAGGCGTGGGTGCTTTTATCAAAACATTTCTCCCACTTTCAATTTTCCACTCATTAAAATCTAAGGCCTTATTTGGCTGTCACTTACAGTACTGTGTTTTTTGGAAAAGTTTCTGGCAGCTAGTTTTTAAAAGATTTTGTTAAAAAAAAAAAGAAAGAAAGAAAAAGCAAGCTGTGTAGTCCTCCTGTTGGAAGAATTCCTCTGACCTTCTGCATTATTATAAAGAGAATTGCCAATTTATCCAGGCCTCCCCCACCTGGTTATCTTCAGAACTTTACAATGTGTGCTTTTTCTAAGGCAGTTATTTTCAAGCATGATTTTGCAACACTGCAGGGTTTTTCAAGCTATTTCAAGGAGGTGGCAAAGAATTCTCAAAACCAGATTAATTTTATTTTCAAAAAGGAGCATGCATGCCATAAATCATTGGGGGGCATTCAGGAGGGTAATTGTAGATGTCAGGAAATTGAACAAATAATGATAAAATATGGGCACCTGTACAGAAGTAGACAATTCTGCTTCTACAGTGGAACCCTTTAACATGCACCAAGCAATGGGAGATTTGCAGAACGCCTTTTTCAGTCTTAGTCTGTGTTTAACCACAACTCTCAATGATTTGTTAATAGAATAGTGTTGTATCTTGTATTTCAGTGTAGTTGTGATCATCCACAAAGTGCCTTGTCTCTTTGAGCATCCACACGGTTTGCCAATTATGAGAAGATTAGCGTGTAAATATTCTACTCCTCTTAAGGGAAGGTCACTGTAAGCAAGAATAGAACCTAGAATTCTCTGAACTCAATGAATTTCCCAACATAGATCCTATATCATTCTCAGTCATATCAATCCCTTTATTTGGTCACTGAGAATCACTTTTCTCTACTTAGAGCCAGGCATTTAAATATCTTCAGCTTCCAGGCTCTCCTCTGGGTACCTGGGCTACACTTTGTCATGTCAATTGTTTTGCACTTTATCTGCCCTACTGGATTATAAAGTCCTAGAGGGCAGGGACAGCATGGGACTAACCTTTAAATATCCTAGAGCACTCGATATAGTGCCTAGCACAAAATAAATGCCCACAAGTGTTTGTTGAATGAAACTACGTCTTTAGAAAGTGTGAAATTTTTTTCTTCTTTTTGCCATGTCAGTTTACTGCCTACTGTTTTTTTCTCACTTTATCCTGTTATCTGAATTTTTTATTTCTACAAACCTGAACAGGGTTTATTTTATACCTACTGATTTCAATTTTTTTTTTCTTCTTGAACAAAACTTGCTTACTTCTTTATTGGAACTGCACATTCTAATTCCTCATCCGGAGTGCACTTCTTTCTTAATTTCCTTTCCATTAAGTTTTGATGTTTCCCCTCTTCAAGCTTTACTGCAACTCAGCATTCCCTCTTTACTTATGTATGCCATTCTCATTGTATTTTTCTGCCTCTGATAATTTCACCTTTTAGGTCTTCTGGTGTCTTATTCTGAGCATAGTGTAGTCCTTTCCATTAAATTATAAACTCTTTGAGGGTAAGCACGCTTACGCATACCTGTTTTGCACAACTCCCAATGTAATTGTCAGGCCCTCAGCCCATTTTACAGAAATTGGCTATTCATTTTAATTATTACTTAAGTGTGTGTGTGTGTGTGTGTGTGTGTGTGTATAAAACAAATTTTCTGATTAAGTCATGGTACATGTGTCTCATTAAATTATTATAGGTACACCAAGTGGTGACCCTGTGCTTCTGTGAACAGAACATCAGAGTATCCTTTTCTGTAACATTTTAAAGGCAAGAAATTAAAACTTAAGGTGGAACAACCAGGGAAGACAGTAGGAGGAACCCTTAGAATTGACCTAATAGTAATCATAGAAACCAAAAAAAAATTCAGTCAGACTATTCTATTCTGCATTTCCTAACTCCTTCTTAAGTTACTGTGTTTTAAATTTTTAAAAAATATTTTCTTAGATCCTGAGATATGTGATTTGATTTCAATCCTGAGCTGTCTGTAGCATCACTAGGCTGCTGGGGACACCTATAATCAAAGGTTTGGATTCCCTTCCAAATTCAGTTCTAATGTTTACACTTCTGGTGTCCGTATAATGAGATTTAACAGGCCTTGTCACCTACTTACTTGAATTATTGTAATATTTACATTTTTTCTCCAGTAGCAAACTAAATAGGTAAGAAATAATATTTTCTCTTTTATTTTAAACCTCCATTGAGTAAGTTTGTTGAAGCTATTCTGACCACGAATAAAAATCTTATATTAAAAACATTTTAGGAAATAACTATGAAAAGCTAGATTTATTTCTTCTATAATTGAATAAAAATGTATATACCATAAGCAATAATTGAAACTAAAATCATTTTTAGTCCCCTATGAAAACAATCTGTTCCTCTGGAGGATCATCAGTTTAAATGCAAAGAGATAACAAATACCATTCGTGTGTGTAACTGTGTTGTTCCACGCTTTGGAAGGGCCTTCATTAGCAAGGCTAAACAACACAACACAACCTGTAATGTGTTCCATATGCAGTATTTTGAAACCTTTTGTTTGGTTTCTAATTAGAGAGAAAGAGGGAGGAAAAGAAAGAGTTCATTTTATTCTCTTGCAATTTGTTTTATAAGGTGCATCAGATTGAGTTTAGCCAACAGGGATGTTTTTCTCCTTGTCTAGCTCATGTTTGTTTATTCTCTCCTTATAAAAACCAGGGACTAGCAATTTCTTTTATGAACGCGGACCGAAGGGAGATAAATAGACCTTGCGGGAGAGGAAGGTCAAGTTCAAAGTTTTTCTTTCCTTTGGATTCAGGAATAAGCAAATGGAAAGACTAGCCAAACAACCAGCAGCAGGCATCTGATGGTTACGCCCTCCCCCCAGGACTTTTTATGTACATAAGCAGAAGTCACAGGAGCAGCTGCGGCGCATTAGTTCCAATAGTTTAACAGGCTGCCTTGTAGCGCTGACAAAAGCCTCGCTCGCCGTGGCTTCCCTCCATGTTTCTCTGCCCTGCGAGCTCGGCGGTGATCTTTGGCAGGGGCTCGGCAGAGGAGGGGTGACGTTCAAGAGGCTTCCGCCGTGGAGCGCGCTCGCCTCCTGTACTCCCAGCCCAGTCTCCGCCGAGAGACTGAGGCAGGCGACCGAATGAACTAGCCGCGGCTCGATCCGACCTGCTTCCCCGGACGTCTCCCCGAGAGTCCGAGGAAGGCAATCACTGGAAAGAGGCCAGGGAACCACGTTGCCCTGGATCGTTGCCAACTGTACAAAGTTGACCGGGAAAATGGCTCAGCAGACAGCAAGCCCGGACACCTTAACAGTCCCTGAAGTGGATAATCCGCATTGTCCAAACCCCTGGCTGAACGAGGATCTTGTGAAATCCTTGCGGGAAAACCTGTTGCAGCACGAGAAGTCCAAGACAGCAAGGAAATCGGTTTCTCCCAAGCTCTCACCGGTGATTTCGCCGAGAAATTCCCCCAGGCTCCTGCGCAGGATGCTTCTCAGTAGCAACATCCCCAAACAGCGGCGGTTCACAGTGGCACATACGTGGTAAGGTTTGCACGGATTATTAGACATGGTGGCCAGGTGCCCCTGGTTGATTTTTGCGCCTCCCGCCTTTCACTTTAGGGGTAGGGAGGGGAACGTCTTCGTCTTCACTCCTGACCCGTGATTTATCGGAAGTAATCTACCTTAATAAATCCCACAGATGTCCAAGTAAGGGCAGGAATCCTTGAGATTGGTAATAGGAGCCTTTGAGGTGGGTGGTTCTCAAAGTTCAATTCCTATTGCAAGTTCCTACAAGAAAACTGAATTCCAGATGTCAAGTAAGAATGCAGTTTTTTTTTTTTTTTTTTCCCCTATACCTATGTGGTGGCGCTTCTTTGAATTCCTAAGCTAGTAGTCCTGCCAGGTCCTGCAACAGCCTAGGAAAGAAAGGACCAGAAAGGAGAGGAGGAAAATCATAGTTTGTGCTCTTTTCTGCATGATCCCCAATTAAACAGAGATGTGTATGGAGTGTGTGTGTGTGTGTGTGTATGTGTGTAATGGTGTGTCCCAGTAAAACCCCTCCTAACTACTGACTTTAATATATTTGTAATCTCAACGTGCCTTTTCAGTGGGTTTAGGAATGCCGTGCAGAAAGTTGCAGGCTGGTACTCGGTAATACTGCCGTGTTCTTTGAATTTGAATTCTTTGACTATTTTGTCAATATTTTTATTTTCTTTACGAATGTTTTTATCTTCTATATAATAGGTGAATTTGTTTTATGCATATGGTACCACGTAGGTTTCTAGACGATTCTTGATATTTTCATGCTCTTGTAAAAACAAATATTAAAATAAATCATTGTGTGAGCTTATTATGGTGTTTCTGCCTGAAAAGAGGCAATTTTAGGCTATGATCAGAGAAAGAGGGGTCTGTGATACACAGTTGGTTAATTTTAGGCAGTAGTAGGTTCTATGCACTACTTCCACATTTTGGCAAAATGAATATTAATTATGATGAAGAAAACAGACATAACAGAAAAAAATAATGAACATGTTCGTTGAGAAACTGACTGAATGATTTTTATACAGCTTTTCCATAGAACACGAAAGAGTATGCCAGGAATGGAAAAAACAAAACAAAACAGAACCAAAACAAGCAAACAAACAAACAAAAATCCCCCCAAAAAACAGAATTAAGACTTCTAGGAAAGAAGCAGCAAGAAATAGAATCAAAATCTAAACTTAAGCCACATGGCCCTACCCAGGAATGCATTCATGTCATAGATGAAAATAGGCAACAAAGGAAATAAAAGGCATGACCCACCCAAAGAAATGTCTGACCTGAGAATTGTCATTTTAAATAGCTAGATCTCTGATCGGGGAGGTGTTCTTATTTTCCCTAAGATTTTAACTAAGTGGGATATCTAAGTTTAGTTCTTATTTTCCCCAAGATTTTAACTAGAGTGGCATTTCTAAGTTTAGTTAGATATAATGCTCGTAAGAGGGGTAAGAGAAACATTGATTTTTTTCAGTCTTAAAGAAATGATGGAAAAGGATGACTTCTCTCTGAGGAAGATACTATTGAAAGAATTTGTCAGAGATAAACAGTGAATGAAAGGCGTAGATCAACACTAGGAGATGCTCTGAGGAGAGGGACGGCTTGAGACGGAGCATCAGATGCCAGAGCAGGAAAGCTGGCTGGAGTTCAGACAGGGTCAGGGCCAGAATTTTGGTATGCAATGCCCCTTTTGGTTGAAATGCCTTTTTAATTATAGTTCCTTAATTGTACCTGTTGCTAAATGAGTAAGCCTCCACTCAGACACTTGATTTCTATCTGAGTGAAGCAACCTCGAGTTCAGCTGAAGGTTATCGGAACTATTTGGACATGTTGAGATGTAAGGAAGGCAGGAAATCTCATGAAAACAGGCTTTCTTCTGAGATTTCTGGCACTTCCTTTTCTGATGCTGTTTGGAGAAACTCCAAGGTCACAATTTCTGCCGATCTTTCATTGTGGTGTATCAGGCCTCCAGCAGATGAGGGAGGCATCAAAAGAGCAATGGACATGAAAAAGAAAAATCATGATACCAATTCTCAGTAACGAAGGGGAGACAATATCCCTCATGGATAAAAAAGCATCCAGGGGCTTCCCTGGTGGCGCAGTGGTTGAGAGTCCGCCTGCCGATGCAGGGGACATGGGTTTGTGCCCCGGTCCGGGAGGATCCCACATGCCGCGGAGCGGCTAGGCCCGTGAGCCATGGCCGCTGAGCCTGCGCGTCCGGAGCCTGTGCTCCGCCACGGGAGAGGCCACAACAGTGAGAGGCCCGCGTACCGCAAAAAAAAAAAAAAAAAAAAAGCATCCAGCAAGGGAGTTGGAAAGAGTGCCTCATATTTTCCTTATTGGTTCAACAAGCCACAAGACATTCATAATATCCACAGGCATCTTTCGACAAATATTGTTCCATCTGTGCTTTCATTACTTGGACTAAGCATGATCCAGAATTTAAAAAATTTATTCCAAATTGTGCTGCTTATATATATATATATTTTGCTATCTAAACTGCTGCTACTACCACAACCATAGTCAAATCCTCCCCTCCTCCTAAATTAAATGATCAGCCATTTAAATACACACCACGTGTGTTCCTGCCGCAGAATGTTGGTTCCTATACCTGATATTCCTTTCCATCCGATATGCATATATTTAATACCTACTGAGTCCAAAGTGTTTAACTTGTACGTACTGATCACAAAGTTGAACAACAGCTGTTCCTTGGTTTCAAATTATTTACACTACAGTAAAAAAATCATATTGGAAGGCCTCTGATTAAGTTCAGGTAAACATTTTGCTCTACAACATACTCTCCAAATCTTAGTGGATTGACACAGTAAATGTTTATTTCTTGCTTCTGCTTCTTGTGGGGAGCTAGCCTGCCCTGGGGTAATTCAGGGACCTCAGGTTCTACCATCTTGCGGTTCTTCTATTGGTAACACATGGTTTCCAAGTTTGCCAGGCTCAGCTGAATCCGGGGAAAGAGCACAGAAGATGGCATTCGTGAGTTTTTATGAGGCAGGTCTAGAAGTGCACACATTACTTATCCCACTATTCCCCAGATAGAACTCAGTCCTGTGGCCACATATAACTGCAAAGGAGGCTGGGAAACCTATCTCAGCCACGTTGCCAGGAATAAGGTAAAACATCTGGTGAACAGCCCACCAATGTCAGTCACAATGCAGTAACAGCTACTGGTTCACCCTCTATACCATAGTTAAATTCATAGAGTCATATCTATGATGACTGGTCCTTTAACATCTCTGCATACCTCCTGGATGAGGATTATACAGAGCAATTCTATTTTTTGACAAGTCTAGTGACTGGGAAGTCCTTGCTTACATACAGTTGAAATCTCCTTCCTTGTAATTATCATCCTTGGTTCCTGGATCTACTTTTTTTTTTTTAATTTGTCTGCGTTGGGTCTTTGTTGCTGCACGTGTGCTTCCTCTAGTTGCGGCGAGTGGGGGCTTCTCTTGTTGCAGAGCACGGGCTTCAGTAGTTGTGGCGCATGGGCTTCAGTAGTTGTGGCGCATGGGCTTAGTTGCTCTGCGGCATGTGGGATCTTCCTGGACCAGGGCTCGAACCCTAGTCCCCTGAGTTGGCAGGTGGTTTCTTAACCACTCTACTACGAGGGAAGTCTCCCTGGACCTGCTTTGAAAACCCCACAGCTTGAATCTCTCCTGTCTTCCATAACTTAGCCCTTAAAGCAAGAGGCTTGGAATAACCCATCAGAGAGCCAGGACCCTGCTCTATTCATCTTGGCACACCCATTAATCAGTAATGTCTGTGTTATCATGCTTTTAAAAAATTATTCTCTTTTCTTAACTAAACACCCTAGGTTATTTCATGTTTATATGCTGTAGTTATCAGGTTGATCCTGGTTGTTCTTAAGCAGACTTCACTTGGATTTTCACAACCCATTTAAAGAGTATTTTACTGAATTGATACAATACTCCACGTGCTGTGTGACTCGGACAGAGAGCATCTGAGAAGTCAGATTTCTTACGTTTAAATTTTGACTTCCCGTTTACTATTGTGATTTTTGAACAAGTTGCTTAACATAGGCTTGTTTCTCTGTTACCCAATTTCCTGGGAATAGTAATTGTATCCACTTGGTGCTGTGGTTTTATTAAGTACAATTATGTGTAAATTAAAGTGTTTTGCACAGGGACAGACACTTAATGAGGGTCATTACATAAGCTAATATTTTCTTTATTATGTGTCCATTAATCCAGTCTTGCTCAGCCTGAATCTTTAGGCTCATGTCTACATTTTTAAATGGTTACCCTGTCAGTTGTTTGTGGATGGGACAATGTTTTTAGTAATAATTATATCCCTAGCTAGTGTTCATTGAACACTGGTGTTCGATCTGGTGCTCTGTGTTAGATTAGGACCCTCTTGTATTCATGCTTCTCATCACTTTGTTTTACCGTGTTTACTTAATGTCTAGTACTTTGTAGTCTGGTGATTATAGACCAGACTCTGTTTTCATCAGAGTAGGGAATTCCCTCTGATGTCAACATGAACGTAGGGAATTCCCTCTGATGTCAACATGAACGTAGGGAATTCCCTCTGATGTCAACATGAACGTCAATGGAATTTCTGGTGAAGAAAACTTTCAGTGTTAAGTTTATTTCTGGAAAATCAGTCAGGCAAATCTTAATATTTTTCAGTTTTTTTTCCTTACTTTACACTGGGTTCTGTGCAGCAAATGAAGGAATGTGTTCTAGAGTGTGTAAGTGCTACTAGGCAATAGGATTTCTTTGGGCAAGATACTATCCAGGTAATACCATATGTCTTATCTTTAAAATTTCTGTGTATGTGTGTGTTTTTAATTACAACATATCCAAAGGTAGAAGAAGCAGTTAGTAACGTCCTTAAACAACAAAATAATTTCTTTAGGTGGATTTTTGAAAGGCATTTTTCAGGAGACTTTTAGAAAATCTTAAAGATTTTCAGGGAGCTAGTTAAGTGTTTTGGGCTATAATTTTTATTTATTATAAGTTTCTCTTTACTGGGCATTGGATATAAAATTGCTCATGTTTAAAAGTAAACATTTGCTTTCTTGAGCCATAATTTCTTCAGCAACTACAGTTGCTCTCATGGTTGTTGCTTAAGAGAGAAATACACTCTAAATTTTCTTCAAGTTACAGAAGGATCCAGAAACCCTTTATCACCTATAAAGAAGAAATCCAGCCATTTAGAGAGTTTATAGGTCACACACAAACACACCGCCACACACACCCAAGTAGATTTTCAAAGCTATTATTTAGGAGTTCTATTTGAGACTCTTTCTTCTTTGTTCCAACTCTCCTACATTTGCCTGACTTAACTTTAAGGTTATCTTCTCTCTGCCCCTTATGGTGAGGATACCCAGAGAAGGGCATTGCTGGTGCTCTCCTAGGAGCTGGGAACCCAGAGGTGGGCTGTGGTTATAATGTGATATAAGGAGGTGGGGAGGAAGTTTCCGGGGGAAATTTTCTGGGACGCACAACAGGAAGTAATGCCAGCAGGTTAGGTGGAGCCAGTTGGCTGAGTCTTTAGCTGTCTCTGGTATAATTGGCTGTGTTTTCTGCAGGAATCTTGGGGCACTGCAAGTTAAGGGTGTCTGTAACTTTTGAAAAGCATGCTTAACCTTTCCTAAAATCAGAAGACCCCAGGAAGATATTCATCTTAAAAACTTGTCAGTTGTCTATATGATATTTAAGAAATTACAAAATAAAAAATTTTGTAATTTATAAAATAAAAATGTGACAAATAGTTACTGAGGAAAATGAAGAAAACAATGAAATAACATGGCAATTTATGACTCATATGTACTTTCTGTGACCTTTGACATTTACCTTAAAGAGAAAAGAGATTAAGTGTATCTGTACCAGCCAAAGTCAATTCTGTCAATACTAGTGGTGAAACTACTTCCAGGCAAAAGCACAGTCTTTTTTATAAACTTGGTAGAAATGCTGAATGAGAAGAAAGTAAAAAATTGAATCTCAAAGTTCATTAAAATAATTTTTAAATCATAGCTTTAATTTTAAAAGTTATTCTTTATATAAATGTCTTTATAAATAACAAGCTCCTGTGAGGTTAGGTAATTAGTTGAGCTTCAGAGCCTCAGCACTTTTTTTTTTTTTCCTTAGACAGGAAGCTACCAAAATTGTTCTTCAAGTAGCAGTTTCAGGAAGAAGCTTTATTGTCACCAGTGTGGCAAAGTTATGTCGTTGTTTTTTTAATGGTTTTGCTTTTGAAAAAAATCATGTTTTTAAACTGTTTGGAGGTTAGCATAGTGGAAGACATGTATTTCCAGCTCTGCAGCCACTTAATATTTGACCTTAGTTACTCAACGTTTTTGAATTGTAGACTTTTTATTCATAAGTCATATGGCTATAGAGGCATTTGATATTTACAAGTAAGAAACTGACTAAATTTACAAAGTGATAACAAACCACAGTACATTTAAGATAAGTAATTAAAAAGAAGTTCCAACTTGCTGTTGTAAGCTAGTGAGGTGTATACCTCATGGGTAAAATGCTTTAATAATTCTGTGGCTCATAAAAAGGCTGCAGGACCTTCAGAATGAAAGCATTGGTGTTATTCACTCTAGAACACCATCTGGAAGCCATGATTTAGAGTAGGAAACGTGGAAATCTGTAGATAACAAGAAAAATTCAAATTTAAAATTTTCTTTTACTGTATCTTCAATTATATACCATCTTAACACACCAATCTCTTCTACTATATATAAAAAACAGGAAAAAGATCATTTCATGTTCAATTTTAAGGACATAAATGCTGTCCAGCTACTTCAAATGAAGTACTTATTTTCAAAATGAGATCTTGAGTTGATATGAGACCAAATTGTTTGATTTCATTTTGGACTAAAAACTTTAGGTTCATAATAACATAACTTTATAATCTTAGACTTATTATCATAGCCAATAATGATTTAGTTCCTGCTGTGTGTCAGATACTTTATGTACATTAACCTTTCAAAACAAACACGGTTTAATTTAAGTATTATTAGCTGTATTTTACACATACATATGCCAAGGCCAGAGAAATTGGTACATAACCAAGATCATTCAGCTATGCAGCCATGAAGTGAGTTGACTTAAAACTTAAACTCAGGTTTGCCTAACTCTCCACCATGTATTCTTTCAGCATTACCTTCCTTTGGGCTAAGAATCACATTCACATTTATTTCCCTACCCAGCTTGTATATCAAAGCTGCAACAGTGCATATTCAATGACTTCACAGAATGGTGGTTAGTTAACAGAAAGGTAATAACAGACCCTTTCTTAGTGTGGAATCTCAGTTTATTTGTTTAACACCTGTGGCTTATATGAATGTAGACTTTTTTTTGACAAAAATATGTGTATGTGGAGGAGAAATATATGTCCTTGATGAAGGAAGGTTTTAAGGTCAACAGAAAACATTCTGTTTTAGAGTAGTTTTAAACTAAGACTGGCATCAAGACAAAACCAATTGGAGGATAATTTTACTTTCAATGATTCAGAGAGAAAGGCATGAAAGGCCTGAGCTCTAAAGAAAAGATTAAGTCAGAAATCTATTGAGGTTCGGTTCCAGAAGAGCCAGCTGGAAATGATGGTCTGCAGGCTCAAGTCACTAAGCAACAGAGCAGCAAACTGCTTGGTAACCAGAGCTGGCTTGACTCACAGGCTGACTGCAATTGACCGGCTGGCTAGACAGGAGGACCACAGCCCACCTGACCTCAAAACACTCTCCTTCTACTCATCCTCCAGCTTTCCTGCCCAGTCCCCCCATCTTGAAATGGTCTCTTTGACTTAACAAGATACCTGCTTTCAGAATGGAAATATCTCTGGGACCATAAGTACATGCTATCTGTCTTCTTTAAAAGGGCATTTCTGAGATTGCTTTCTTTGGGCCAGTGTATCATAAATAAAATGTAAAGTTTAATGAGAGGAAAGAAAGTGAAAACATTGGGATTAATGGCTCGACTTTGGGTTTTCAGGAGCAAATGTGTACAGGGCCAAATTGCCTACTTCATTTGGTGAGATCTGTCCTTGAACTCTGAGAACACAGTGTTGCCATTTATTTAACACTTTCTGTCTTATGCTGTCTTCTTTTTCATGAGTGTGTTTTGACTGTGCAGCTGGACTGTAAGTTCCTAAAAAATAGGAACCCTCACATACATCAATCTTTGTATCCATTGTGAGGGGCCAAGTGCCACCTGTATAATATATATTTAGTGAATACTTGTTGTTTAATTGAGAAACATACCCTCAATTGCTGTGGCTCTTATGCTGAACACCTGGGAGATCTATAGCCTTCCAGCCTAGAAGTCCTGGTGATGTGTTTGATTGCCATAGTCAAAGTTTCAAACGCAATGATTAACCATTTGTTTGGAGTTTGTCACCACAGCTCTGTGTGTATGAGTGTGTGTTCTGGGTTTACACACACCTAGACGGGTATGATTTGACTTTAGTATACATGAATGAATCGGTATATGACAGTGTCACTAATTTGGCAAATATACGCATTTTAATAATTTTTAGTTTATACTTTGAAAATAATTTATGCCTGTTGTATTTCTGAAAAAATATGAAAATATATTTATGATTCTTGGTAAATGACTGAATAACTAGCTTGTTAAACTCTTATGACTAATTCTTATCAGAATTCGTAGTGGTTCAATTATACACAAGACATGCTAATAAAAGAAATGCCAAGATTTTGAGGAGAAATTTGAAACAAACAAAATCCCCAAAACACCCTGCACAGTTTTTTGTTTGTTTGTTGTTTTAGTATGAAATTTAAACTGACAGAAACAAAGTACCACTTCTCCAAAGTACATCTTCAGAATAAGTAAAATTGAATAACAGAAAATTTTTTTCAAGAGATTTAGCAGGTTATTTTAATGTAAATATTTTGTCCGTAGTTCATACCCACTTTTACCTTGCAGTAATTTCAAACCAACCGATTTCCTTTCCATTAGTCTTATGAGATAGCCCTCTGATCAAATTAGCTATCATTAAAATAAAGTGGCTTCCTCTGTATATTATTATTAGGAGGGTACATGGGTATTTTTTTCATTTTCTTATATAGCTGATTTCACATTTATACTTATAAATGGTAAGTGTGTATTGTTGACCTTTTGAAGAAAGCAACTTTCTGCTTAATAAGGTTATTTGGATTATCATTTCTATTGTTTACCTTCTTTAGTTTTACAGTATTTGTTTTACTTTGCAGTGTGATTTTTTTAATGACTTTCTCCTAAGTGTGTGCCAAATAGAACAGTGTATGATTTATGGGGAGTAATAACTAAAACTTATATGAATTGGAGGCGGATGACCCACAAGGCAGAATGCTATACGGCTCACCTCTGAATAGAACCAGGCTTCTTTGATAAAGCCCTCTTACAATATAGCAATAGCAGTGTCATTAACGGTGCACTTATTCCTGTATCACCTTCCCAGTTTAAAGTACATCTGTGGGTCATTTGTACAGTGTTGTATTTAATTTTTTTTAGTTGATTTATATTTTTATTTAAAGGCATATATGTTTAAAAATGAGGCTTTATATCCTTACTATAAATTGGAAACCAGTGTCATTTATCATACATGGAAGATAATTGAAAAAAAATACAATGAATAAAAGCTAAGTAGATTCAAGTTTAACTGGATACTATGACCTGCTAGAGGGTCTGAGTCTGAGGTCTGCTCTCTCATTGCTTAAAATAGCAGTTAGTAAGTAATGTAGAGATGTGAAAGACCGATTAAGTCCTTCTCCTTCAGGTAATAAGAATGAGTGAAAGGATTTGGGAAGGAAATCACTTTCTCATTATTTAATTCAACATTTTGAATTCAGTAAATGACATCCCTTATGCTTAAAACCATCTTGGTGCATCAGATTCTCTAATGTATCAACCCAGTGGTCCTAAACCACTGATACTTCCACTGTTGGAAGAAGGACCTCGGTTTTTGTAGGGGTTCTTTGGGTCTGAATCCCTTAGTTGGAGGTAAACGTACTGAACTTGGATTGGGTAATTCCAATTACCCAATTGAAAGTCAAGTGTTGGTACCCCATTTTTATCACCCTATAATTATTAATTTCCTACCTGGTAGCTGCAGAGATGCAAAGAAGCTCTATGGAAAACTGCTATACCTGCTAATGGCAGTTTCTAAGTTCCACTTCCAAAGGGCACAATCATGGGCTTTTTAAAACGGTGAGGATCTCTGTGCAAATAGGTGAAAGCTGAGGTAAGCTAGGAGCCCAATTTTTCTACACCTCCGTAATCTTATGGAGGATTTACTTCCAGACTAGAACACCCACATGGGACCGCTGCCTAACTTGCAGGGTTCAGTGTGAAATGAAAATGCAGAAACTCTCGTTCAAAAGAATATTAAGAATTTCATGAAGGCAACAGCAGAGCATTCAGTCCCACACAGGGCACTTCTGAGAGTGAGGCCTGGTACAACTGCCCAGGTCACATCTAGGAAGCCAGCTCTTCACCCACAGCAGATCTGAGAGGGGGGCCAGTTAAGAGCTGGATTTGGTCTACTGGTCATAGTTTGCCAATCCCTGTTCTACAGGATAAAATTCGTACTCCTCAACTTGGTGTTTAAGTCTCTGTCATCAGCTGCAAACTCGTCTCCACAATCTTCTCTGGTATTATTTCCTATAGATTCTTCACAGTCAATCATCCTGGAGCTGAATCCAGAGCAGAGGTTCTCAACCTCGATGGGCCAAGGCAATGCTTTGTCGTGGGGGCTGTCCTGTGCACCGTAGGCTGTAAGAGCATCCCTGGTCACTACACACTAGACGTCAGTCACACCCATCCTGTAGTAAAAGTCCAGAATGTCTCCAAACATGGTCAACTGTCCAGTGGGGGCAAAATTGTCCCTGGTTGAGAACCACTGATCTAGAGGATAAGCTTTCACTTTATTTACTAGTGTATTCCTAACACCTAGCAGAGTCTTGTGATACAGAAAGGGGTCCCAAAATGTACTGTCTGGTCCAACTCTGCTACTCACTTACTGTGAGATCCCAGGGGTATCATTTAAACTCCACAGGTCACAATTAAGTGCATCCATAAAATGGAACTATTACTAATTCATTCCTTACTTCGTGGAAGTATTTAAAAATTCAAATGATATACTTAATGAAAAGACTTTTGGAAAAGAATAATGTACTATTCAAATATCATGTAAAAAGAGTCATGGAGGAACACTGAGGGTGATCTGAACCCATTGATATCTAGAGGCTTAATTCACCTCCTACTGTGTGTACTCTATGAAAATTGCTGTATGTGATGCTATCGGGGCATTGTTGTCTTTGCTCTCAAGGATTGTGATCAGATGGGGATAAAATACAATTACTCAAATAACCATAAAGCAGTAGTTGCCATAACTAAGTACAAAGAGCGGTGGAGTTTATAGGAAAGTAGAGATTGTTTCTAACGATGGGAATCATGTAAGACTTGAGATGGAGTGTGAGATAGAGTAGTCACAGAGAAGGCCCATACTGAGCTTTTTCTTAGCTTATGTTATTTAATATTCATGGCAACTTAATTAGGTTTATGTTTAATTGTCACATTTTACAAAGAGAAAAACGGGGCCTAGAAAAGAATTTGATATGAACATGAAGCATAGAGAATTTCAGTAGGAAGAGAACTGGAGTGAAGTATGGAAGGACAGGAAGTGGTAGGAGGTAAATTCTTTTCAGTAAAGGAACAACATGAACCAATATGGGGATTACATGGGATTTAGGGGAGATTGGGTACAGCATGGAGTATCTTTACGGAAAGCGACTGTAAAGGAAAGCTGGAATCAGGTTTCAAAGGTCAGCTAACATTCTCTCTCTCTCTCTGGCACACACACACACATGCACACCCCACAGATTTATATGCTTAAGGGAAACACAATCAATTTTATCTTCCTTAACAAATAAAAGGAAGTGACATTTTGAGTTATTACCCCATGCTAAGCTTGCTAAACCACAAGTGTATGCCCCGAACACTCAATGGTTGGAATGTGAGATTTAGTTCAATTAGATCAGTGTATACCATCTTTCCGCTAGCTGTGCCTTCTACTCCTTCTAAGATAATCCTTCAGAAATAGCAGAAAACACGGCTGTATTTCCATTCAAATGAGTTGTGTTAATTCCACTGGTGGCACTTGTGTTCTGATGCATAGAGCAGAGACAGAGACTTATGTGAGGACTGTACCTGCCTTTTCATTAAATTGCACGAGAATATAATGCTTAAAACACATCTAGCAGTTCTGATGGACTGTACACAGAAAACCATTTCACTCTTAAGGTATTGATACTCTATTTCAAGACTGGCTTACCAGGGTAAGAATCAAGAGCTAAATTTCTGAGTGTCTACTCTGTATCTGTCACTCTTCTGAGGATATAACACTGAGCCAAAAAGACAAAGTCCTGCCTCCATGGAGCATATATTCTAACAGAGAAGACGACAATGTATAAATAAATATTCCAGTAGGTCAGAGAATAACAAGTACAATAAAGAAGAAGAAAACAGGGTAAGGGGATAAAGTTTTATATACTTTTTGGGGGAGGACTCTCTGTAAGGTGACTTTTGAATAGAGGTCTGAAGAAGGTGACTGATTACCTCGGGGAAGACCATTTCAGGCAGAAGAAGTAACAAGTGCAAAGGTCTGAGGGATGATGTGATTGGTATGTTTGAGGGAGGGGCACGTTATAGAAAATGAGGTCCAAGACATAGAAAGGAGTCAGGCCATGTAGTGTTTTGAGGCTATAGTAGGATTGGGGATTTTTCTTGGTGATGACCATGATGTTTTGAAGGGAGAAGTGTTAGCAGTGGCAGTGTCTGCCTCAGGGAGAAACACAGGCTGTCTTAAGTTTTGAAAAAATCGTTCAGGCTCCTGTGTAGAAAATACAGATGTGGGACAGAGGAGGAAACAGGGAGACCAATTTAGACTGTTGCAGTGATCCAGGTGAGATATAATGGTGGTTCAGAGGAGAGTAGTAAAAGGGAAGGTAGTTAAGAAATGGTCACGATTCTCTCTGGAAGCAGCAGAGGAAAGCAAGAAAGATACCTACTTCTCCTGTAGCGGAGGTGGTACAAAAACATGGAGGGGAAGTAGCCGCCACATCAGAAAGCTGAAATAAACCAGCATCCTCAATGGGCGGCCATTAGTGTCAGAGCAAGGATGTGCAAATTCACACTGGAGAGTTTGGAGGGGGACTGGGGGAGGGCTGGGGACTTAAATCAGACTAGGGGATTTACAGAGCCAGCTGGGGATGAGAGTCTGGTGATGAACAATGACCTGGCAGTCTTGGGCTTCTTGTGGTGATGACTGTGTGTCAAAGACAAGGATCTCATTTGAGGCCATGCAGTTAGACAAGTACAACTCTCAGGCTAGGATGGCCAGTCTCTTGGGTCTACTTGTTTTAATTCATTCCAGGCACCCTAATTCAGCTGCAGTGCATTGATAGAAATGGAGGAGAGAGGCAATGAGAACCGGCTGGCCAGGTCGCCAACATTTCTGTTTGGTAAAGCCATGTTCTTCCCATCTCTTTACCATACATTCATGCTCCAGGGATGAGAAGTGTGACAGAAGATGCAGAAAGGTGATTGGGAAATCGCTAGTTTCCAGATGTATGGCCCTAGGGCAGATTTTCTGACATGAAATTACCATTTTTTCCCCCTGCATTGGATACAAAATCTTGTTCTTAAGCCTGATGTTAAAAATAGATACTGAAGAACTGAAAAAAAATATTTCTGAAAACATATATGTTGTACTTGCCACAATGGTTCATACATATAGTTGTTACAATGATACTGCTTTTATTAAATAAATAGGTTTTATGTGCAGGCGTAAATTATTTTTTAAAGAGAGTAAGACTGTGCCGCATTTTAACATTTGTTCAGGGATGTTTTCATGATCATGCTTGTAAACAAAACAAATATGAAAATGGGTAGAACATAGCTTTCTGTTTGGAGTTTGAACTGTTGGTTTGTATTACCTGCCTGCAAATGGATATTAGGTGAACCTGGCTGTTATTAGGAAATACGATCTTCTGAGTCTTAGGAGGTTGACCTGCAAAGCAGCCTGTGCAAACCTTTTTTTTTTTTTTTTTGCCTTAAGGGAAAGGGCGAGCCCTGGCACCTTTTCACCTGTAAGGATTATGTTGCTTTTGCTGTGATTGATTGGTTGGCTTCTCTTCCAGAAATGCTCCCGGCCTGTGTTTTATGTTCTGACAGAGCCACGGCTTTGCTGTTCAGCACGTCACCCCCATGAAGACGTGGGTAGGCTTTTGTGCATTAGCTCTTGTAGCCTGGGAAGCATATTTCAACACACCACCCAGAATTGGCTAGAACATGCCTGTCACTCCCAGCTGACTCTGGTGACGCTCTTGCCAATGTAGATTTACATCAACATGATTCTCTACTGGGAGAAGCTTGTTCGGAATATATAGGGTGGCCCATTTAAAAGAGGCAGAGCATCAGTTTGAAGAGAACTGTATTTTAAGGGAAGTGCCATAAGAAATACACTGTCAATTAAATGCTCCACAGAGCTCAGAATTGTAATCAGCATCACTCAAGAAGATCTTCCCTTCAGAAATTGCATGTTACTCCAAGTTTTAGAGAGTGCCTTATCCTGCAAAGAGAACCCTTCTATTCTAGACTTTCCTTCTCAGCATGCCGAATTTCTAGCCTCTTCTTTCCCTATCTACGTAATTCTAACCTCAAAAGTATGAGATGCAGTATGATGTGACAGAATTGCTTGTTTACCTGCCCAAAATTCAGTTTGTCAAGTCAGTGGGTAAATAGATTTTACTCTTAGCATGAAACCCTTTGGCATATGTCTATCTTGTTGTTTGACTCATCTTCAATATCCTAATGAATGTTTGGGATAGGCGCATTACTCAGATGCGTGGTGCTATAGACAGGAATCCAGACACTCAAAAATAAAACCTGTTCCCATAGCTATTCAGAAAAAAACACAAAACTGTCTCTGCTGTACAAAAGAAAAATTCAATATCAGTGGCACATGACTTGTGATTACTATTATTATGACCCTACACTGCTCACCCTTCATTTTCATTATCCTAGTCTATTCTGAGTCATTACAGTAATGGATACAACTGAATGGGTTTGCAATTTTACCCCTTTCTCAGGACAACCAGCAGGATTTTCAATGACACATGCTTTGATCTGTCTGCTTTTAAATCTCTTAAGCAGGGCAGCTCTCAACAGCTTCCTCTCAGAAGATTTTACAATCCTAATAGACCTCATCATGAGTTCTATATTTATGCTTGTTTAGATGCATCAAAGTCAGGCTCTATACCAGGGGCCACCTAGAAAGTTAAGGTCGTCAGCTTCTTGTTGTAGCCATGGGGTTACCGTCATGCCTACTAATAATGAAGATCGACCTTGTAAAGTGATCAAGAGTTGTGGGCTGCAGTATAGGAATATTAGAAAATGTTCTGCCATGTTGTTTCTTCTGCTGTATTTTGGCTAGAGTTAATACTATGGTCACAGTTAACTGCAAAGTGTTCTATGATGTCTGTATATAGTGCAGAGGGAAAGAAAAGATGTAGAAATAAGAGTCTTCCCCTGTGAATTAACATATGAAATCTACACTTAATGCAACAGAGCCAAGGTGCAACACTTTAAAGAGATGAGTTGACAGGCCAATGAGATTGCTGGGAATTTGAATTGGCATAGAAGAGAATCACGAAAGAAAAAAAATGGCAGTGCTTTTCCAAACATTGTGCATGAGAGAGGAACTGTTGGTTACTAGACTGGCATTAAACATTCAAATTATGTTAATAATCTTACTAATAGCCATTTTTATCTATCTATCTGTCTATCTATCTATCTAATCTATCATCTATTTATCTCTGTCTTTTGTCCTGGCTCCCCTTTCACCAAGCAGTCTTCTGATTACAGTCTTCATTGTTCTATAGGACTTCCTACTGAGAGGGAGTGTATTGGGTCACATAGTTGAAGCATTATAATCAGAGCAATGATGTAGTGCTTAATGAAAAGAAGTTTATTGGCATTTGGATTCCCGTTCCACAGTTCCATGAGCTTGTGTGGTATGGGTTTGCTTCTGAGAGAAGAGGTCTCTCTCATGTGCTGAGAGATTCCAGTTTCCGAATCTCCAAAACTCAGTGCCAGATTCTAATCTTTATAGTTTCTCCAAGGTATTGCCAATCCCCAGGGCCTTTGGAGAGAAATATCTGCCAACCTTCTCAGGTGAAACTCTTCTCCACTGCCATGCCCTGAACATTTTCACTAAAAACCATGGCAGAACTAAATACACATTAAAGCTGTAATCACATTGAAAATGAGGAAAAGGTGCATTGTTTCATTTCCTTAATCACATTCCTCAATGGCAGCTGTTTAGTGAGACAATCATGACTTATGCTTTGAAATTCATTTTCTGATACATCTAACAATTAGCACAGGATTTGTTGGTTATATTTTTGTTTTTATGATGATACAATATCTTAAAGAACTTGGTCAGCTGCTCTAGAAAACATGTTTAGTACTCAGATGCAGTGTTTGGAATTATCTGGACCCTTTTCTTTCCCCTCTCAGATCCAGTGGCCTAGCGGGTTCCCTGAAATATTATAGTTTTCACTCCAGAAAGTTTTATCTTCTATGGAGTTTCACATTTTAATGGGTGTTTTTGAAGACAGAAAAGCCTCTGTGACCCACGTACATGGATCTCCGGTTGTAGAATCACAGATTTGCAGGATAGAGTTCAGATCAACCACATTAACAGTGGTTGATTACCGTGCTTATTTCTCATAAGCACTGTACACCAAAGTTATGTCTTTTTCAACAATATTTACGACATCATGGTGACATGTGGACTCTTAAGACTGTGACAGAAAAGGGTGAGAGGAAGTGGTGTAAAAGTGAGGGTAAGTGTTGAAACAAATTGAAACATTTGTTCTCAGATAAATGTCCTCCAGAGAAGGGCATCTGAGTTAGTTTCCTAGGGCTGGCATTACAAATTACCACAAACCTGGTGGCTTAAAACAACTAAAATTTATTCACTCACAGCTCTCAAGACCAGAAGTCCAAAATCAATGTATTGGCAGGGCTACACTCTGTACAGAGGCTCTAGGGGAGAATCCGTTCCATTCCTCATCTGGCTTCTAGGGGTTACCGACTTCCTTGGTTTGTGGCTACATCACTCCAATCTTTCCCACTGTCTTTATATGCCTTCTCTGTATCAGTCTTCCCTTCTGTGTGTCTCTTATAAGGATGCTTGTCATTGGATTTAGAGCTCTCCTGGATAATCTAGGATAATGTCCTCATCTCACAATCCTTAATTTAATACATCTAGAACCGTTCACAGGTTCTGGAGTTTAGGATGTGGACCTATCTTTTTTTTTTTTTTTGGAGCCACCATTCAGCCCATTACAGTGTCTAATGGTGTGCCTTGTTCTGGGAGTCCCTGGGAAAGCCATGCACATAGTATGAGGTCTGGGCCACATCCATATGGACAGTACTTTCTATCCCAACAGCTCTTAAGGATACCAGGTTGACTAGCTAAGGCAACAAGGTTTCTTAGGGCAA
Organism: Mesoplodon bidens; assembly: GCF_964165515.1. NCBI lineage: Eukaryota > Metazoa > Chordata > Mammalia > Artiodactyla > Ziphiidae > Mesoplodon > Mesoplodon bidens. The sequence goes on along the minus strand of NC_138160.1, from coordinate 48,001,595 downwards.
GAAGCCAAGAACACTTGGATTCCTTTAAGTGAACAATTGTCATCCAGTCCTACTGTCTTGATGTTTCTTCTCAAAGGCTCAGGAAAGGGATGAGAGGAAGAGAAATGGGGAATGTTATTTATTTTGCATATAGAGCTCTTTTGAAAGAGGAAGAAAAGAAACCTGTAGGCAAAATGAGTTCAGAAAGGAGAATGATGAGTGTTTTTCCAATGTTTTATGAATGTTTGGTCCTGATCTCAGTGACTAAAATTAGCATTTAAAAACCATAAATGTAATACATGTTTATGGTAAAAACCCCTACAAAAGGTAATGGTGTGTGAGTCCCCGTATGCCCTTTCTCAGCCCTCTCAGCTTTCCATTTGCTTTCACCAGAGTAAATACTATTAACATTGTCTGGTGTAACCTCCCAGAAATATTTTAATTATATTTAAGTAAATTTAATAAAAATATTGCTAACACTTACTAAGTAATTTCTATGTATGAAGCACAGTGCTAGGTATTTTCAGGGATTACTTCATTTAATTCTCACTACAAACCTAAAAGATACATTTCTATCAAGTGATACATTTCTATCAAAAGATATGTTTCTATCAAGTGAAATCATTGGTCCAAAGACATTTTAAATGTTAAAAGTTATTGGCAAATTTACTTCTAAAATTGTTTCATCATTTTACACACCTATAAACAGTATGCCCGCAGACTTCTTTATCACTCTCACCGTCACTGAATATGATCCCCTTTATTTTTCATCACTATTATGGATGAAATGTAATATCATTTATTATGTACTATTCTGTTTTATGCGTGAGTTTAGCATCTTTTCATTATTTATTTGCTATTTCTTAGTCCACTGCCTGTTAATATATTTCATCATTAAAAAAATTGGGATAATAACCATTTTGTTCATTGATTTGTAATAACTGAGTATATTTAAGAAATTAACTCAAACTGTTTGAATATTTTTCTCAGTCTATTTTTTTTCCTTTGGCTTTATAGTTTCTAAAAGTCATGTATAAATATTTTAATTTTTTATTGTGCTAAAAAACACATAACATACAATTTATCATTTTAACCATTTTTATGTGTACAGTTCAGTAGTGTTACACATATTCACATTGCTGTGGTACAGATCTCCAGAACCATTTTGTCTTGCAAAACTGAAGCTATATACCCATTAAACAATAACTACCCTTTCCTCCTCCTACCAACCCCTGGGAGCCACCATTCTTTCCATGAACTTGACTACATTAGGTATCTCATATAAGTGGAATAAACAATACTTGTCTTTTTGTCACTGGCTTATCCCACTTAGCATAATGCCTTCAAAGTTCACTTGTGATGTAGCATGTGACAGGATTGCCTTTTTAAGACTGAATAATATTTCACTGTATGTAGATACCACATTTTGCTTGTCTGTCTGACTGGCAGTGGATATTTGGGTCGCTTCCATCTGTTGGATATTGTAAATAGTGCCGCTATGAAAGACCCTGATTCAGTTCTTTTGGATATATATCCAGAAGTGGGATTGCTAGGTCATGTGGTAGTTCTAGTCTTAATTTTTTGAAGACTCTCCACACTGTTTTCCATAGCACCTGTACCATTTCACAATCCTACCAACAGTGCACAAGAGTTTCAGTTTATCCACATCCTCATCAATACTTACTTTCTGTTTTTTTTTTTTTTTTAATGTCACCATCCTAATGGGTGTGAAATCATATCTCATTATGGTTTTATTGCATTTCTCTTATGATTAGTGATATTGAGCATCTTTTCATATGCTTGTTGAATTATTTTTCATCTTTGAAGAAAAGGCTATTCAAATCATTTGGCCAATTTTTAATCAGGTTACTTGATTTTTTGCCTCTAAGATTTTTTTTTAATACAGCAAGGTTTAGCAAACTTTCCTCCATGTGCTGCTTTTATAACATGTTTAAGGAGTGTGCCACTCCATTTAAAAATCATCATATTGTTTTTCACCTTACTTTTATCCTAGTTCTTTTAAGGTTTCTCTTTTTGTATTTAATTTTTGATACATCCTCATTTGTTTTGATGTGAGGAATAAGGAAAGTGTCCAGCTATTTTGGACCGCTTCCCCAACCCCAACTTATAAAATAATCACTGATCACATATTAACTTGTAAGATTTGGACATTTTAAGTAGGATTTCTTATCAAGTGCCACTTTTGCCACACCTACAACTGTAATGATTATACTAAGTGCAATGGTATCTTGCTGGATTTTGTTTGCATTACTCTAAATGGTAAATGTTAGCTATTAATATTTAACGATACTTGGAAGATGGGCTTAAAAACACTTTATTATTTCCTTTCTTGAGCCCTATTTTCTTTCAAAATAAATATTAACTATGTTTCCCAGTAACACTCCTTCTGGGGGGAGTAAACAAGGAGAAGTGTTTTCAGTGACAAGGGAGGCCAGTGTGAAAGAATGACTTTTACATTGTAGAATGATTCTTCTTTCAAATGTGAAATGGTGACAGAGTTTCTACAAAAGAAGAAGAGATGTCTATTTCAGGACATCTATGTAAATGTACTTCTTGGGATAAATTTACACCTGCACATCTGGGAGGAAGATGTAAAACTCTTGTGACTATGTGAAATCAAACTTACAATCTTAAGGTACAGAGAGAAGAATAGGAGTTCTGGAATTGGTTTGTTCAAGGCCTGGCTTTACTACAAATTAGCTGTAAGACTGAATGTCTCCTTATTCTTCTAAACATTGGTTTTCTAATTTGGTAAATAGGGATACATAACACACATGAAAATTTCTAAAAGGTTGTTTAGGCAATTAAACCATGTCAATTTGTAGGATTTGTACTTTATACAACATGACACGCTAAAAAGATGATGATGATAATTGTTATCAGTAACAACAACAATAATTATGGTGAGAGATGATCCTGCTGGTGCAACACACATTCTTCAGTCCATTCCCAACACAATACGCACTCCTGAGACAGCAGGGCTAGGCTCCTAATCCCTACATTGTAGAAAGACCCATTACATTTATGAAGTCATCTGAAGCATGAAAACCTAAAAGGTTACTAGTAAACTATTAAACTTAGATGACATACTGTTAGAAAAAATTTCCCTAGCCAGTTTTTCTTATTCTAGTCTCTTCTTTATTACACTAACTGTGGAGGTTTATTAACAGCTCGAAATATGTAATTTCAAGTCGCTTGAAAAGAAAGAAACTGGGTGTGTGAAGCTAGTTTTTTGGGGGGGGATAAAATTAGTCGCCTTTATGTGATGCTCCCATCTTTAAATTAAGAGCCTCTTTTCTCCTCTGACTTGAAAGGAGGAAATTAGGTTCTGTGAAATGAAAAATATATGAAATTGAAAACTAATATCCAACAGAAATGTCTCAAGACAACTTTGGAGCCAGAGCTAGTTCTCTTTCAGTGAACTCTATTACTATGAAACACTGAAATGGTCATAGTACAATTAGAATTATTAAAAGCTCCTGTTATTAGGCACAGCCACTGAAATTTTTTCTTCCATTAAATAGCAACTGTAGGAATGAATTTCTTTAAGGTGAGCTTATTGCCTGGGCAAAGGGTTAAAAAAAAAAAAGAAGGAAGATAATGTCAGCTGTTCAGAGACATAGAGGAAAAGGGGACTTGGAGAAATCATCTTAAGTTTTGCGATAATAACACGAGGTCCAGAGTGGTACAGAAAAGTGCTCAAGGGTACACCTTAGGGGAATGTGAGATATAGAACCCAGATTATTTGATACAGCCCAGTGTTCTTTTTAGTCTGACCCAGAAGCCTTGGGGGATGGGGCTGGAAGGAAAGTAGGGAGAAGTCATCATTAATTCATCACCTCTACTTAGTGGCCACTTGTTTTATTTTTTCTATAACTCTTGTTTAATTTTTCTCTAGTTTTGACCCTGGATTTGGAGTGCAACATCGCATACCCGATTTCTATTTGCGCTAGGTGCCTTGAGTGCAAGAAGCAATTATGTAGAAATGAATTAACAGACCAATTTACTGTAAATCTAGAGACCTTTGTTGTTCCTTCTCTGCCACTAGCTAGTTGTGTGACCTCAGACAAATGACTTAAATTCTCATAGGCTCCATTTCTTCAAATGTAAAAAGCGGGTGTGGGTAGTTCATCTCTAAAGTCCTTTGTGGTCCATAATGCCTTGCTCGTCCATGTCCATCTTTACCTGGATGATTCCATAGGTTGCTGAAGAAGCAGTAGTCACTAGGTTCTTAGTTACTGATTGCATATTTCCCTCAATCCACTATACTTCAATTAAAAAAAAAAAGAAGAAATAAATGAGTGATGGTAACAGGAAGGAAAACCTCTTCCATCTAAGTTCTGCATAACTGTGCCACTATTTATTGTTTCTGTACAAGTTATAAATAGGTCAAGAATTTAAAAGTTTGTGAGAATTGCTTATTGCCGCAAAGTGTACTGAAGACTGCTTATAAAATAATTCCACATCCTTTTCCCCTCACTCGTTTCTATTTTAGAATAAAAATGCCAGTAGGAAAAATAAATGGATGACTATTCCAGTAAATACACAGGAGTAGATTATTAGGTTATTATTAAAAATAGTTTAAATATGAGAGCACTTTATAAAACAAAGAATAAATGATAGAAGGTTTTTATGTATTTGGAAAGTCCAGACTGCTAGTAATTTTCTGTACTTAACCAAAAAAATGGGCAACAGACATGAAGGTACTAAATGACTTATGGATTAATTCATTATTCAGTTTCAGAATACCAACAGTAATATAGTATTTCCCACTTTTATAAATAGTTCATGTAGAGTGTTTCTCTATAGGTCTACTAATTCTTACTTTCGAGGGTGTATAAAGAAGAAATATTTATAATGCAGTTGTATGGGGCCAGGATAATTAGGATTCAGACCTTCAGCCTCTAATCAGACTTTCTGTGCTTGTTTAAAATAGTATTTGAAAATCGTAAAGCAAGATTCAAATTAAAATTTAAAACATTTAAAAAGTATTTCATATTTTCATATATTATTCTATGAACTTCTATAACATGATTTTATACTCCTACCCTTTATTCAAGCATTTTGAAAATCTTGGATATTTAACTGTTTTCAATGATCCTAAAATAAATATCTTTGAAGATCAGTCCTGAATTGTTGCTTTAGGATGGATTCTCAGAAAAGTGATGCATGGAGTTAAAGAAGATTTTAAGAGACACTGTGAACTGCTTTTCAGAAACTGTTACTAGTGTGTTGGTAGTATATCATACAGCCATATCCCTGCATTATTCCAAGTATTGACTACTCTACACTTAATAAACATTTGCTAAATTAGTAGGATGAAGAATACTATCTAATGTTTCAATGGGTTAATATTGGGGCTAAATCTTTTATATGTGCATAGGAATTATTTATCTCTTCTTTGTGAATTACGTATGAGTGTTATTTGTCTATTGGGACATTAACCGTTTCTTTTTCTATCTCGTTTTTCACAGAAATATTTTTCTCAGTTTGTTTTTTGACATCTAATTATTTACATTGACTTTTGATGTAAAGGGAAATTTTTCAAACTGTAGGCAGAACAATTATTTTTCTTTTGAAGATTTTTTAATATAAAATTTTAAATCTAATTTATTTATTTTTGGCTGCGCTGGGTCTTCATTGCTGCGCACAGGCTTTCTCTAGTTGCAGCGAGCGGGGGCCACTCTTCGTTGCAGTGTGCGGGCTTCTCATTATGGAGGCTTCTCTTTTTTATTTTAATTTTTATTTAAAAAAATTTTTTACATCTTTATTGGAGTATAATTGCTTTACAATGGTGTGTTAGTTTCTGCTTTATAACAAAGTGAATCAGTTATACATATACATATGTTCCCATATCTCTTCCCTCTTGCGTCTCCCTCCCTCCCACCATCCCTATCCCACCCCTCTAGGTGGTCACAAAGCACCAAGCTGATCTCCCTGTGCTATGCGGCTGCTTCCCACTAGCTATCTATTTTACGTTTGGTAGTGTATATATGTCCATGCCTCTCTCTCGCTTTGTCACAGCTTACCTTCCCCTCCCCATTTCCTCAAGTCCATTCTCTAGTAGGTCTGTGTCTTTATTCCTGTCTTACCCCTAGGTTCTTCATGACATTTTTTTTTCTTAAATTCCATATATATGTGCTAGCATACGGTATTTCTCTTTCTCTTTCTGACTTACTTCACTCTGTATGACAGACTCTAGGTCCATCCACCTCATTACAAATAGTTCAATTTCATTTCTTTTTATGGCTGATTAATATTCCATTGTATATATGTGCCATATCTTCTTTATCCATTCATCCGATGACGGACACTTAGGTTGATTCCGTCTCCTGGCTATTGTAAATAGAGCTGCAATGAACATTTTGGTACATGACTCTTTTTGAATTATGGTTTTCTCAGGGTATATGCCCAGTAGTGGGATTGCTGGGTCATATGGTAGTTCTATTTGTAGTTTTTTAAGGAACCTCCATACTGTTCTCCATAGTGGCTGTACCAATTCACATTCCCGCCAGCAGTGCAAGAGGGTTCCCTTTTCTCCACACCCTCTCCAGCATTTATTGTTTCTAGATTTTTTGTTTTGATGATGGCCATTCTGACCAGTGTGAGATGATATCTCATTGTAGTTTTGATTTGCACTTCTCTAATGATTAATGATGTTGAGCATTCTTTCATATGTTTGTTGGCCGTCTGTATATCTTCTTTGGAGAAATGTCTATTTAGGTCTTCTGCCCATTTTTGGATTTGGTTGTTTGTTTTTTTTGTTACTGAGCTGGATGAGCTGCTTATAAATTTTGGAGATTAATCCTCTGTCAGTTGCTTCATTTGCAAATGTTTTCTCCCATTCTGAGGGTTGTCTTTTGGTCTTGTTTATGGTTTCCTTTGCTGTGCAAAAGCTTTGAAGTTTCATTAGGTCCCATTTGTTTATCTTTGTTTTTATTTCCATTACTCTAGGAGGTGGGTCCAAAAGGCTCTTGCTGTGATTTATGTCATAGAGTGTTCTGCCTATGTTTTCCTCTAAGAGTTTGATAGTTTCGGGCCTTACATTTAAGTCTTTAATCCATTTGGAGCTTATTTTTGTGTATGGTGTTAGGGAGTGATCTAATCTCATACTTTTACATGTCCCTGTCCAGTTTTCCCAGCACCACTTATTGAAGAGGCTGTCCTTTCTCCACTGTACATTCCTGCCTCCTTTATTAAAGATAAGGTGACCATATGTGTATGGGTTTATCTCTGGGCTTTCTATCCTGTTCCATTGATCTATCTTTCTGTTTTTGTGCCAGTACCATACTGTCTTGATTACTGTAGCTTTGTAGTATAGTCTGAAGTCAGGGAGCCTGATTCCTCCAGCTCCGTTTTTCGTTCTGAAGATTGCTTTGGCTATTCGGGGTCTTTTGTGTTTCCATACAAATTGTGAAAGTTTTCGTTCTAGTTCTGTGGAAAATGCCAGTGGTAGTTTGATAGGGATTGCATTGAATCTGTAGATTGCTTTGGGTAGTAGAGTCATTTTCACAATGTTGATTCTTCCAATCCAAGAACATGGTATATCTCTCCATCTATTTGTATCATTTTTAATTTCTTTCATCAGTGTCTTATAATTTTCTGCATACAGGTCTTTTGTCTCCTTAGGTAGGTTTATTCCTAGATATTTTATTCTTTTTGTTGCATTGGTAAATGGGAGTGTTTTCTTGATTTCACTTTCAGATTTTTCATCATTATTGTATAGGAATGCCAGAGTTTACTGTGCATTAATTTTGTATCCTGCTCCTTACCAAATTCATTGATTAGCTCTAGTAGTTTTCTGGTAGCATCTTTTGGATTCTCTGTGTATAGTATCATGTCATCTGCAAACAGTGACAGCTTTACTTCTTTTCTGATTTGGATTCCTTTTATTTCCCTTTCTTCTCTGATTGCTGTGGCTAAAACTTCCAAAACTATGTTGAATAAGAGTGGTGAGAGTGGGCAACCTTGTCTTGCTCTTGATCTTAGTGGAAATGGTTTCAGCTTTTCACCATTGAGGATGATGTTGGCTGTGGGTTTGTCATATATGGCCTTTATTATGTTGAGGAAAGTTCCCTCCATGCCTACTTTCTGGAGGGTTTTTATCATAAATGGGTGTTGAATTTTGTCGAAAGCTTTCTCTGCATCTATTGAGATGATCATATGCTTTTTCTCCTTCAGTTTGTTAATATGGTGTATCACATTGATTGATTTGCGTATATTGAAGAATCCTTGCATTCCTGGAATAAACCCCACTTGATCATGGTGTATGATTCTTTTAATGTGCTGTTGGATTCTGTTTGCTAGTATTTTGCTGAGGATTTTTGCATGTATGTTCATCAGTGATATTGCCCTGTAGTTTTCTTTCTTTGTGACATCCTTGTCTGGTTTTGGTATCAGGGTGATGGTGGCCTCGTAGAATGAGTTTGGGAGTGTTCCTCCCTCTGCTATATTTTGGAAGAGTTTGAGAAGTATAGGTATTAGCTCTTCTCTAAATGTTTGATAGAATTCGCCTGTGAAGCCATCTGGTCCTGGGCTTTTGTTTGTTGGAAGATTTTTAATCACAGCTTCAATTTCAGTGCTTGTGATTGGTCTGTTCATATTTTCTGTTTCTTCCTGATTCAGTCTTGGCAGGTTGTGCATTTCTAAGAATTTGTCCATTTCTTCCAGGTTGTCCATTTTTTTGGTATAGTTGCTTGTAGTAAACTCTCATGATCTTTTGTATTTCTGCAGTGTCAGTTGTTACTTCTCCTTTTTCATTTCTAATTCTATTGATTTGAGTCTTCTCCCTTTTTTTCTTGATGAGTCTGGCTAATGGTTTATCAATTTTGTTTATCTTCTCAAAGAACCAGCTTTTAGTTTTATTGATCTTTACTATCCTTTCCTTCATTTTTTTTCATTTATTTCTGATCTGATCTTTATGATTTCTTTCCTTCTGCTAACTTTGGGGTTTTTTTGGTTTTGTTTTGTTTTGTTTTTTTGCGGTACGTGGGCCTCTCACTATTGTGGCCTCTCCCATTGCAGAGCACAGGCTCTGGATGCGCAGGCTCAGCAGCCATGGCTCACAGGCCCAGTCGCTCCACGGCATGTGGGATCTTCCCGGACCGGGGCACAAACTCGTGTCCTCTGCATCGGCAGGTGGACTCTTAACCACTGCACCACCAGAGAAGCCCTAACTTTGGGGTTTTTTTCTTCTTCTTTCTCTAATTGCTTTAGGTGCAAGGTTAGGTTGTTTATTCGAGATGATTCCTGTTTCTTAAGGTAGGATTATATTGCTATAAACTTCCCTCTTAGAACTGCTTTTGCTGCATCCCGTAGGTTTTAGGTCGTCGTGTCTCCATTGTCATTTGTCTCTAGGTATTTTTTTATTTCCTCTTTGATTTCTTCAGTGATCACTTCATTATTAAGTAGTGTATTTTTAGCCTCCATGTGTTTGTATTTTTTACAGCTCTTTTCCTGTAATTGATATCTAGTCTCATAGCGCTGTGGTTGGAAAAGATACTTGATACAATTTCAGTTTTCTTAAATTTACCAAGGCTTGATTTGTGACCCAAGATATGATCTATCCTGGAGAATGTTCCATGAGCATTTGAGAAGAATGCGTATTCTGTTGTTTTTGGATGGAATGTCCTATAAATATCAATTAAGTCCATCTTGTTTAATGTATCATTTAAAGCTTGTGTTTCCTTATTTATTTTCATTTTGGATGATCTGTCCATTGTTGAAAGTGGCGTTTTAAAGTCCCCTACTATGATTGTGTTACTGTCGATTTCCCGTTTTATGGCTGTTAGTATTTGCCTTAGGTATTGAGGTGCTCCTATGTTGGGTGCATAAATGTTTACAATTGTTATATCTTCTTCTTGGATTGATCCCTTGATCATTATGTAGTGTCCTTCTTTGTCTCTTCTAGTAGTCTTTATTTTAAAGTCTATTTTGTCTGATATGAGAATTGCTACTCCAGGTTTCTTTTGGTTTCCATTTGCATGGAATATCTTTTTCCATCCCCTCACTTTCAGTCTGTATGTGTCTCTAGGTCTGAAGTGGGTCTCTTGTAGACAGCATATATATGTGTCTTGTTTTTGTATCCATTCAGACAGTCTGTGTCTTTTGGTGGGAGCATTTAGTCCATTTTTATTTAAGGTAGTTATTGATATGTATGTTCCTATTCTCATTTTCTTAATTGTTTTGGGTTATTATAGGTCTTTTTCTTCTCTTGTGTTTCTTGCCTAGAGAAGATCCTTTAGCATTTGTTGTAAAGCTGGTTTCGTGGTGCTGAACTCTCTCAGTTTTTGCTTTTCTGTAAAGGTTTTAATTTCTCCATCAAATCTGAATGAGATCCTTGCTGGGTAGAGTAATCTTGGTTGTAGGTTTTTCTCCTTCATCACTTTAAATATGTCCTGCCAGTCCCTTCTGGCTTGCAGAGTTTCTGCTGCAAGATCAGCTGTTAACTGTATGGGGATTCCCTGTGTGTTATTTGTTGTTTTTCCCTTGCTGCTTTTAATATTTTTTCTTTGTATTTAATTTTTGATAGTTTGATTAATATGTGTCTTGGCGTGTTTCTCCTTGGATTTATCCTGTATGGGACTCTCTGTGCTTCCTGGACTTGACTAATTATTTCCTTTCCCATATTAGGGAAGTTTTCAACTATAATCTCTTCAAATGTTTTCTCAGTCCCTTTCTTTTTCTCTTCTTCTTCTGGAACCCCTATAATTCGAATTTTGGTGTGTTTAATGTTGTCCCAGAGGTCTCTGAGACTGTCCTCAGTTCTTTTCATTCTTTTTTCTTTATTCTGCTCTGCAGCAGTTATTTCCACTATTTTATCTTCCAGGTCACTTATCCGTTCTTCTGCCTCAGTTATTCTGCTATTGATCCCTCTAGAGTATTTTTAATTTCATTTATTGTGTTGTTTATCATTGATTGTTTCATCTTTAGTTCTTCTAGGTCCTTGTTTAATGTTTGTTGCATTTTGTCTATTCTATTTCCAAGATTTTGGATCATCTTTACTATCATTATTCTGAATTCTTTTTCAGGTAGACTGCCTATTTCCTCTTCATTTGTTAGGTCTGGTGGGTTTTTATCTTGCTCCTTCATCTGCTGTGTGTTTCTTTGTCTTCTCATTTTGCTTATGTTACTGTGTTTGGGGTCTCCTTTTTGCAGGCTGCAGGTTCGTAGTTCCCGTTGTTTTTGGTGTCTGTTGCCAGTGGTTAATGTTGGTTCAGTGGGTTGTGTAGGCTTCTTGGTGGAGGGGACTAGTGCCTGTGTTCTGGTGGATGAGGCTGGATCTTTCCTCTCTGGTGGGCAGGTCCACGTCTGGTGGTGTGTTTTGGGGTGTCTGTGGACTTATTATGATTTTAGGCAGCCTCTCTGCTAATGGGTGGGGTTGTGTTCCTGTCTTGCTAGCTGTTTGGCGTAGGGTGTCCAGCACTGTAGCTTGCTGGTTGTTGAGTGAAGCTGGGTGCTGGTGTTGAGATGGAGATCTCTGGGAGATTTTCACCATTTGATATTTTGTGGAGCTGGGAGGTCTCTTGTGGACCAGTGTCCTGAAGTTGGCTCTCCCACCTCAGAGGCACAACACTGACTCCTGGCTGCAGCAGCAAGAGCCTTTCATCCACACAGCTCAGAATAAAAGGGATTAAAAGTAGAAAGAAAGAGGATAAAATAAAGTAAGGTAAAATAAAATAAAGTTATTAAAATAAAAAAATAATTATTAAGAAAAAATTTTTTTTTTTTTTTTTTTTTTTTTTTTTTTTTGTGGTATGCGGGCCTCTCACTGCTGTGGCCTCTCCCGTCGCGGAGCACAGGCTCCGGATGCGCAGGCCCAGCGGCCATGGCTCACGGGCCCAGCCGCTCCGCGGCATATGGGATCCTCCCAGACCGGGGCACGAACCCGTATCCCCTGCATCGGCAGGCGGACTCTCAACCACTGCGCCACCAGGGAGGCCCGAAAAAAAATTTTTTAAGTAAAACAAACAAACAAAAAACAGATGGATAGAACCCTAGGACAAATGGTGAAAGCAAAGCTATAGAGACAAAATCTCACACAGAAGCATACACATACACACTCACAAAAAGGGGAAAAGGGGAAAAAATAATAAATCTTGCTCTCAAAGTCCACCTCCTCAATTTGGGATGATTCGTTGTCTATTCAGGTATTCCACAGATGCAGGGTACATCAAGTTTATTGTGGAGATTTAATCCGCTGCTCCTGAGGCTGCTGGGAGAGATTTCCCTTTCTCTTCTTTGTTCGCACAGCTCCCGGGGTTCAGCTTTGGATTTGGCCCCGCCTCTGCGTGTAGGTCGCTGGAGTGCGTCTGTTCTTCACTCAGACAGGACGGGGTTAAAGGAGCAGCTGATTGGGGGCTCTGGCTTACGCAGGCCGTGGGGAGGGAGGGGTATGGAGTGCGTGGGCGAGCCTGTGGGGGCAGAGGCCAGCGTGACGTTGCACCAGCCTGAGGCGCGCCGTGCGTTCTCCGGAGAAGTCCGTGGATCCCGGGACCCTGGCAGTGGCGGGCTGTACAGGCTCCCCGGAAGGGTGGTGTGGAGAGTGACCTGTGCTCTCACACAGGCTTTTTGGTGGCGGCAGCAGCAGCCTTAGCGTCTCATGCCCATCTCTGGAGCTCCTTTAAGCAGCGCTCTTAATCCCCTCTCCTCGCGCACCAGGAAACAAAGAGGGAAGAAAAAGTCTCTTGTCTCTTCGGCAGCTCCAGACTTTTCCCCGGACTCCCTTCCAGCTAGCTGTGGCGCACTAGCCCCTTCAGGCTATGTTCATGCCGCCAGTCCTCTCCCTGCGCTCGGACCGAAGCCCGAGCCTCAGCTCCCAGCCCCGCCCGCCCCGGCGGTTGAGCAGACAAGCCTCTCGGCCTGGTGAGTGCCGGTCGGCACCGATCCTCTGTGCGGGAATCTCTCCGCTTTGCCCTCCGCACCCCTGTTGCTGCGCTCTCCTCCGTGGCTCTGAAGCTTTCCCCCTCCGCCAGCCGCAGTCTCCGCCCGTGAAGGGGCTTCCTAGTGTGTGGAAACCTTTCCTCCTTCATGGCTCCCTCCCACTAGTGCAGGTCCCGTCCCTATCCTTTTGTCTGTTTATCCTTTTTTGTTTTGCCCTACCCAGCTACGTGGGGGAGTTTCTTGCCTTTTGGGAGGTCTGAGGTCTTCTGCCAGCGTTCAGTAGGTGTTCTGTAGGAGTTGTTCCACGTGTAGATGTATTTCTGATGTATCTTGATTTTAGAAGGCTTTATTTCCTGCCAAGGACCTCAGAGTACTTTTTGAGGGTACCAGATTTCCAATCAGCAGTAGCTAAATAGGAGGTGTTTCCACAGCCTCTTGGAATTTCCTGCCTGTGTTGGAGGGTCTCCTGCAGAGGCAGGGGGTGTGGCTGTGGCTCACTGTGGGGACAAGCACACTGGCAGCAGAAGTTCTGGAAATACTCCTTGGAGTGAGCCCTCCAAGAGTCTCACGGTGGCTTTTCTTGTTGTGGGCTCTAGGTGTGCGGGCTTCAGTAGTTGTGGCATGCGGGCTCAGTTGTTGTGGTGCAGGGGCCTAGTTGCTCCGTGGCATGTGGGATCTCCCTGGACCAGGGATCGACTGGTGTCCCCTCCATTGGCAGGCAGATTTCTAACCACTGTGCCACCAGGTAAGCCCTGAAAATTTTTATTTTCTACTTTCATTCATAAAAAAGCTTTCTTCAACCCCAAATTAGATTAGAATCCAGTTTTCTTTTCTAGTTTTTTTTAACACTTTGTTTTTAATTACTCTACAAATAACTAAAAGAAGATATTTAGTTTAAAATCTGTGTAAAATTAGACCATTTTGATAAAAATTGAAAAGGATACAAGATTTTTTAAAAAGATTAATGTCTATCTAGTATTTATTTATTACACCACTGTCATCAAAGCCTGGAACCTAAATACATACCTAAAGGCATTTTGCAAAATATCAGAAACTGTACAAAAGCAAGAATAGTCATAAAATAACATCTTAACATTTTTAAAAGCAGATTATTCCAAATGCCGTCTCCTCCAAGAGGACCGCTTTGAAAGCCTAAGCTTTATGTTATACCGTCAAAGTCATTGGATTGGAAAAAATAAAAAACAAGTCATTGGACGGAATTCTAAAATAGTGCCATAATTAATGAAATGTTTTTACATAAATACAGAGTTAGTAAAAAGAATTTCAAAGAATATAGCAATGCTAAATTGTTTTCTTGATAACTTCTAATTGCTGTAAAAAAACTATAACCTCATACAATAATATTCATTTTTCATTATATTATACATATATTATATTTAAAGTATTTTATTAACAGATATTTTTCTGATTACCAAAGTAATATATTTGTGCTAAATGTTTAAATGCTGCAAAAAATGTGCAAAGGAGAACCAGGTCTGAAATTTTTAAAAATGTGTGACCTTGGGCAAATAACCTAACCTCTCTATCATTGTCAACACCTATATAATGAAGACATTGAAATGCACAATTTCTTAGTACTCTAACAGGTTACAGTATTGTGAAAAACTAGTTATACATCTAAGAAATTAATAAAAATGTTTCGTTAAGTTTAATACATTTTTGCAGTATGTCAAATCATATTGTTAGCATTATCTATAAAACGTCAAATATCCAGTTAATAGACTTTTATCTGGAGCCCAACTTTATATATTTTCAAATATATGAATACTTAAAATTACTTATATAAAATATAAAATATCTTGTTATTGACCCAATGTTGAACTCATTATCTGGGTTTTGCCATTTTTATAAATAATACAAATGAATGTGTAGATTTATGCATATATGAATCTATATAGATAGTAACTTGATATATACATAATATACTATATAGAATCAAATATTACGGCTTTCTTTGGCAAAGTCAGCATTAGACAACTGTATTTCTCAAAACACACTATTTTAAATTGAAAATATGCAGAGCCATATTTTTCTGCCAGTTGATATTATAAATTATAGATTTATTTACTGCTACTGCTGCTGCTGATGGAATCCTTTAAAATTTAGTCAGTGAGAGATACTATTGCTATGACATATATTGCTTCAAATATCTACATATATCAAATCAAATATGCATAGGTTTTGGGACCAAGATTATTTGAATAAAGGTCTCAATTTTATGTAGATACAGTGAACCATACATGGGCATATGCTGACATTTTTGTTCAAAACATTTGTCATGTACTGTATTTTTTGGTTAGGTTTGCAGAGTACAGG
This sequence comes from Mesoplodon bidens, assembly GCF_964165515.1. NCBI lineage: Eukaryota > Metazoa > Chordata > Mammalia > Artiodactyla > Ziphiidae > Mesoplodon > Mesoplodon bidens. Next base: position 47,986,376 of record NC_138160.1, on the reverse strand, counting down.
GAAATACATTATAAGAATGACAAATTTTGAATTAAAAAAATGGATTTTATTCCCCATGAATGGGAGAGCAAAAAGTGGTATGATAATATTTGCCTATTACAATTAAATGTATTAGTAAAATATATAAAATACAGTTACAAAAAATGACATTATTATTAATTTTCTGAAGTGGAAAAGAAGAAAATTTTAAAAACAATGATAATCCCACCTTTGAATAATTATTCTCTAAATGTTAAACATTTGAACTGCTTCCAGATTTTTGCTAGTATAGGTAATACCTATACCAGCTGTTGTGAACGTCTTTGTTTGCATACATCTTTTAACTTGTCTGGAACTGATTGCTTACTTCATGATTTCTGCTACATTTTGTCACATTGCTTTTAAAGAAATTTATATCAAGTTACAATGCCTCAGCAATATTGTGTCATTTTAACCATACTGAATACTATAATTTTCTTAAAGTGTTTGCCTCTTTGGATGGCATAAAATGCTATCTCAATATTGTTTTCAGTAAGGATCGGTATTTTTCCGTTTGTTTGTTTTCCTGTTGTAATTCCATTTGCCTGAATCTGCTCAGAGGCTTTCAGCATCTACCTAGTGGATCAAATGATTGTTCGTTTCTTATACATGTAATTAGTTCTTTGCTTTCCATAGTTCTTTTCTTTCCCCACAGGTTTGATTCTTTGTTTTATTTGAAACAACTGTTTCCAGGTCTTTTGCTTTTTATTTTAGTGCTTGAAATTTTTTTTTTTTTTTTTTTATTGTTTTGCGGTACGTGGGCCTCTCACTGTTGTGGCCTCTGCCGTTGCGGAGCACAGGCTCCGGACGTGCAGGCTCAGCGGCCATGGCTCACGGGCCCAGCCGCTCCGCGGCATGTGGGATCTTCCCAGACCGGGGCACGAACCCGCGTCCCCTGCATCAGCAGGCGGACTCTCAACCACTGCACCACCAGGGAAGCCCAGTGCTTGAAATTTTATTGTAAAGAGGTTTTCTTTCTATAACATGTTCTACTTTATAGTATGTTTGCTTTTCATATTTAGAAAAACTAATTATAGCCCATTTGACTATAGTAAATAATGCAAGATATGTTACCTCAGTATTATTTATAAGATCTATCATTCTTTCTTGTTTTATAAAGCCTGTTTAATATCTGAGTTTAATATTTTGAGGGGTCCTATTGCCACTGACTTAAGAAATAGAGACACAAGGGTCCCCCTCAAGTGTTAATCTTAGAAATTGTTTGACATTATTTCAAGATATTAGCCGAATAGGTTAGAACCCACACTCTGGGGTGCAGATAACCTGAATACACTTAATAGAAAACAATGTATTTCATCCAAGCACCTTCCCTGCCATTACTGCTCATTCCTTTACATTCGTCTCAAATCTCATCTCCTAGTCTGTGTGTCCAGATTCACAGCTTTAAGATTTATGTTTCATAATTGCAAGGTCAGTGTATGATGCATAGATGGGATTCTTACTCAACTATTCCCTTGGTATTCAAATGAATAACTTCTTTCACCAAACTTTTCAGGAGACAAGGCCTGTTGAAGGGTATCACTTTTAAACAAATATCCTGTGGGCAGTGGGTAAATCTGAGGTTTTCTTGAGTAGAAGGAGCTCAAAACCTCAATATAGGATTTATGGGGTTTAAGGGATTTTACAACACAGTGCTTATGAAAGTATGCAATTCCTATTAAAGATTTCATCCATAAGCATGACTGTGGGCACATCTTGGGCCATGCTCTCCCTGGGAATCGGTAAAGCCAACTTGAGATTCAATCATAGACATTGCAGACAAGCTTTTGAACGTGATTGGACTACCTAGGTTAATCTCTGGGTCAGCTGCAGGGAGTTTTCTTCATCTCTCCCTCACATTATTTGCAAACCTTTTTTTTTTTTTTTTCTCACTATGTTTTTAGCTGTGGCTTTCCTTTAAAAAAGAAAGAGAGGAAGAGGAGGAGAGGATGGGAGAGAAAGAGAGAAAAAGAGAAAGGGAGAGAGACAGAGACAGTCTGCAGTATACTCCATGGAATGGCAATGAATTAATATGTAAAATTATCCCAACATTTTTAATTCCTTCTTGAGAGTTCTCTTATCTCTATCTAGAAGATGTCTGATAAAACAATGGACCTTACTTTGTTGATGAGGTATTTGATCATTTTGTACATGTTCATGTTCCAAAATTGACAAGGAGACCACAGCAGACAAAATCAAAACATCTTCCTTTCCTTTCTGAGCCTATCTTAGTTATGCAGCACTTGTAATAACTTAAAGGAACTTAATACTATTGTAAATTCTTAGGACAGATAGACACAACAAGGTAGAATAGTTGTATAATTTATAAATTGTATGTCATTTTCTGTATATGTTTGAAAAGTCCAAAATTAGATATAGTGTGGATTCTATTCTATTGAGTCTGTTGTTGTGAATGCAGTAGACAATATTTTATGCTACTTGTTCTTTTCTTAAACCATAAACCATGGTTTGAGCATAGTTTAAGGGAAAAAAGAAAGAAAGGAGTTTTAAATAAAACCATATATGTGTGTACGTGTGTGTGTGCATGCGCGTGTGTATACGTATTTTGAGGATTATGGCTCTACCACTGTCCCTGGGGGAATTCTTTTCCATCAGACCATAAAATGGAACAGAGGTTCAGATTATCTGTTTCACTACATAAACGTTTATAATCCCCTAATCTCTGGTTTATGAAAATCCATAAGAATTCCCTACTTAGATTAATACAGATTTAATCCTTAACCCTTTGGCTCAAAATTCAAATTTACTCTTTCTATAATAGTCAAGAAGTTTTTGTCAGTAATAGCCTCATGAAGAATTATTATTTCAGCATTTAAAAATTGATGAAATTGGTACTTTCTACTTTATGTGCTTAAGATTCGCTCATAAAGGTTAAATGGTGAAGGCATTGAGGACTGTGAATAGGGAGGGAAGAAAGAGGAAGGAAAGGATGGTGATAATGGTGTCTTTTCCATTCACAGAGAGAAAATTATGGTTGAGGTAAGTCATCTGACGTTTCAGGTTTTTGGCCATTAGTTAAAGTGTAGTCAGAATCACATACTCAGAAGATTACCTGCATTAAAGTGAGATTTCAGCTTTGTTTCAACATAGCAGATAACGTCCTAATCCATGTAATCATAAAGAGAAGCAGAAATAAATCTAATCCTAAAATTTTTCAGTCGTCCTTCCCTCTTCATGGAACATAATTCATGTATATCCATGTTCGGGTGAGGAGGCGTTGAAACTGATTATACTACATCTCACTAATGTATTCTTCTCTCTCACCTGATAATATTTACTGTCTTCTCAAAAAAATCTAAACTCTTCAAGGAGTTCTTTAAAATCCTAGTTCCATTGTACCTGTTCAGGATTTTCTCTCATTTTTGCATATATTCCAACTCAACAGTATTACTTTATGAACTTCCACTGCTCTTTGATTTTTCCCTTCCCTATGCTTGATAGCACCATTTATCAAAATCCATCCCTCAAGGCCTTACCCAAATAGTACCTCAAATTCTAGTTACTTATCATCTAATGTGAGGGTGACCTTTCCATTCGGTACAGAACTATTATTTTCTCCCTAACGAGCTTACACGTGAAAATAAAAAGTGTCTTATTTATCTTCAAATCTCCACTGTGCAATTTTTCACTCTCTTATATAGAACATTACTCATCATATTTAGAGGCTGAATAAATGATTAAATGGATACCACCAGTGGGTCCATGGAATTGACTTGAGTGAAATTTGTATAAAAGGCACTTAATAAATATTAAATGCTGTCAATTTGTAATTATTCATGGATATATTATTCACATTATAGCTGTAATATGACTTGAAAGGTCATATTTACATAATGAATGATTCTGCCTGATGAAACCTTCAGTTGACATAAATAGGTTCATAGTTTTTGTCCATCTGACAGAGATTAGAAATGAAACCTCTGTAAGTCAGTTTTATTGTTTAATTACCACCAATTCCCCTTTACCATCTTAGTCAAAGGCTTTTAGCTGCTTTGCCTAAATCTGAAAGCTGATACTGATCATTCCCAGTGTTTAATGGGGGAGCGTGGAAAAAGCTGATCCGGAGATTAGAATCCAAAAGGTCAGGAGTTTTCCATTCCTCCTTCCATCAGATATTCATAGTGGAGTTTTGTTAATTTGTGAATTAAGTTGTTTGGTTAATTCAGAAAACTTCCTGATGAAAACAAAGGCCTTTTGGTAGGGGGAAATTCTGCCTTTTTGTGTTCATTCTCTCTCTCTCTCTCTCTCTCTCTCTCTCTCTCTCTCTCTCTCTCTCTCTCCCTCCCTCCCTCCCTCCCTCCCTCTCCCTCCCTCCCTCCCTCCCTCCCTCCTCTGATGTTTGAAATACACTGTGCAATTTACAATCAATAAAATCCTAAAAATATGGCTTTCACTAAGGATATGAGCATAGATTAAGCTAGAGGATTTCAGAGAAGGTTGGGTTAGTTGATGGGTTTATTTTAAGCCTTAGATAAAACCACATACAGAAAGAAGAGAGTAAATTTTATTGAAATTCACACTGTACAGTGAGTACAGAAAATTTTAGGGAATGCAAGATATAATTTAATAATATATAGTTATTATTTTGAAATTAAGAAGGCAAATATAAAAGCATTAGCTTACCCACCAGGACCTGCGATGATGTTTGCCTAGCAGTGATCTTTGTGGACAGATTTTGGAAATAGTCAGCAGTTTTATTGTCTGTCAGCATTTGCAGTGGCAAGGATTGGGATTTACTTGATAAATTCATGCTAGATAAAACCTTTTGTGCATATTAGCATGACTACCAGTGTGCATAAAATGCAATAATAACTGCATTCAATTATAATGTATTTTACACCAAAAGAATTAATCGTTTAGGAAAGGAAGCAAGAAATGAATTAGATGACTTACAAATATTTCTGCTTTTCTTTTTGCAATTTCTAAGATAGGTAATTTCCGTGTATTTACTTTAAAAATGCCTAGTGCCTAGTAGGCAAAGACATGACTGAAGGAAACATTAACTCTAATAAAAGCTAAATGAATGTGTCCAAATATAATAACATTAGGAAGAAGGCAGTCGCTTGAATTATTATAGCCCAACACCAACTCTTTTAGAATGAGCTTGTGCTCCTCTTTTAGAGGAGCTTGTGCTTTTAAAGGGAAATATTTGGGGGTGAACAACATTGTGCCTGTATAAATGAGAATGAAGGGGGGACTGGATTTGGATATCCAGTCAGCAATACCTGTCATACTCTTGTAGTTTAGATGGAGCTAAAGTTGATGAGATTGGAAAAACAATTAGCTGATGATGAAAAGCAATATACCCAAACCACCAACTTATTAGGAAAAATAGCTTTTCTTATCTAGTATCCAAGATTGGTGAGGAGAAAAATAAAATGAGTGTTTTCAAACAGAAAATCAGGTGATATTACCTGTACACAATTATGTTAAGGATCTAATACCAAAAAAAATGAGCTAAATTTAGATTAGTGACAAGTTATTCATTTTCTGCACTATCAAGACCTCCTTTGTTTCATAGACAAATGGTCTAGCGTAATTGGCACAAAGCCTTTGTGGCACATGACTAAAATAATTGAACTGGAGCCTCTCTGATCTTTAATTCAAAGTGATCCTGCTTTATCAAGCAGTGTGGAGATCAAACTCTGAAAGCAGCAGAACATACCAAATGGACAGATTTGGTAGTGATTTATAGCTGATACAGAAATGAAAGGGGAAAATGAGGTAACTCTCTGATTTATGGCAGCCCCTATTCCCCTTATGGTCTGAAATAGCTTGATAAATGAATCTTAAAGTTGGAGCTAGCTTAAATGATAAATGTTTCAACTCTCCACTCTTCTATGGACGTGTAAGTAAGTAGAGTCTGAAAATAAAGTTTGTAATCAGAGTAATTTCATTTTTAAAGCTTGAAAATTAGTATATCTATCTTAACCAATAGCTAATATTATTAAACAAAATCTCTGTATTCTATTTTTTTTAATTCCCCTGATCTGTACACAGCCAAAATGTTACCTCTCTTTATCTAGGTTTTCCCCAGTTCAGTGTCGCTCAACCATTGCACATATTAGAGCTTCACCCCTGCTTCTTCCTCTGCCTCTTTTCTCAGTGATAGAGATTTTAGCTTCTCTCCTCCCCAGTCTAGTTCGTTCATTCCTAGAGTTTTCTGCTTGAGGACAAATTACACTACTTGGTCTGTAATGTCATTTGGATTGAGCAAGGTTCACTCTGTGTTGACTGGCTTAGAAGCTGTTCATTCCATAGACTGTGGAGTGCCTCTAACGTGTCAGGGCTGTCCTAAGTGCCAAGGGTGTGAAGATGAAGGATATTTTATTTTAGCCATCTGAGGGCTCACAGTCACGCTTCTATTTGGGGGCTTTAGCTGCAACTGTGTACAAAAGACTCATTATGATGATATTTGACCTTTGAATAGGTCCCATGGGGCATAATGAATTGGTCTCATTGCAATTCCCCCATGCCCAGAGAAGTTAAAATTGCTATTTTACATTAATTTGTAGAGGGCATAAAATCCAATGTTTTATATCTTTCATCTGAAGTAAGTTTCTTGTCATTAACTTTGCTTCTGTTTATGCTTGCAAGGTAGCTACTCCTTTTTTCCTCCATTGAGAATCTGGCCATTATTCCCCACCATATCTGAAAGGGTTCTTGGGTAGTTACTGGCCATTACCAGAGATAATTCCATTTTACTCATGGCAGGACATGAATAGTCTGGAATCTAGAAAAGTCTTGCAAAACATCCCTTTGTAATTCTACTGGGTGGGGTTTGCATTCCAAACAGAATCTCCTTTTTATTGTCTATCCCTAGCCCATGCTCTAACCCCATCCTATTAAGAATGGAATAAATCTAAGACATAGTCTCCTCTGATAAAATTGATAGTTCATATTATTTTATGATAGGTTATATTAATGCATATCACATTAGTGCATTGTTTTTGCTAAGATATCCTCCACTTCTCCATCAGGGATAAAGAGGGTGAAGAAGACACAGAACTCTACCACACATAAAAACAATAATTAACCACTTATATTTTGAAGCTCCAAAATAGGGTCGGCTGATGCTTGCAACAGAAATATACAGTGGCTTCAACACAAGAGAGGATCAGGTCATGTCTTCTTCTTCCCAATCATTCAGGGACTAGGCTGGTAGAGGCTTTAATACATGGTTTCCAAGGTTGACCTTGGGGACATCACCATTCCAGATAGCCAGAAGGGAAAAAGCACAAAGGAGTCTGGATAAAAATCTATCATGTGATTATACCTAATTGCAAGGGAGACTGGGAAATGGAATCTAGCACGTGTCCAAAAAGGGAAGGATTTTGATGAGCAGTTAGCAGTGTAATCCCTTTTACAATGACAAAGTAGCTAAAAATCAGAAGTGATTGTACTGGAACCTGATCTTTTGACAAGTCCATATTTTCATCTAAATCTGTAGATTGCTTAAGTGTAACAAGCCTCCCAGAATTTCAAATACTTACTAAGTAGGCCTGGCAAATGATGTTATTTATAAAACTGCTTTCTCCAAAGTTGAAGTTTTAGTCCAAAACCAGACCACAATAGAATGAGACAAATTATTCTAAGGTAACATTAGGAGATATATACAAATATTTTTCCAGGATCAGTGATGATATTCTTTTTCTGACAAAAAACGTTTCAGGAGGTAATGGCCTCTGTGAGACATGCTGAAGACCTGGAAAATACTTGGTATTTTTAGGTGCAGTGCTTTGTAAATGTAAGATCTGTTCTAAATCTTCTTAGATCTTATTTTCTTTCTCAAATTCTTTAGCTGCTTTCTAGATTTAGAAAAAGCATCACCATGCTATTGCATGGGAAATTTACCTCCTAGCAACTCATTTATTTCTTTTAGGGATTCATCTTTCTTTGTAGCTTTGTAGCTTTGTATCATAGCATAGCCTATATATTATGTGAAAATTATACATATTGTAAGTATCCAGCAACTTGAACTTCCTTGCTCATGTAACCAGATCCCAGATCAAGAAATAGAACATTGGAAGTCCCCACCTCTCATTCTAAGCTCCTTTTCTTCTCTTTTCCAGTTACTACCCCCTCCTTTCAAGGATGGTCACTATCTGCACTTCCCATAGAATAGACTAGTTTGGCCTCTTTTAGTACTTTATACTAATGGAATCATGCAATATAGACTTTTTTGTGTGTGACTACCTCCTTTTGTTCCACATTAGTTTGTACAATCATTCATATTCTATTGTGGAAATAGACTATAATTTATTTATTCATTCTACTGTTGATGAGCATTTGGGTAGTTTATAGGTTTGGGACTATTACAAATACTGCTGCTATAAACATTCTAGTTCATGCCCTTTGGATAAAATATGTACATAGTTTTGTTGAGTATGTAACTAGGAGTTGAATTGCTGGTTTACAGGATATGGATAAGTTCAACTTTAAAAAATACTGCCAGTTTTCCATAGATGCTGTACCAATACACTTGGGGATTCTTTTTTTTTTTTTTTTTTTTTTTTTTGCGGTACACGGGCCTCTCACTGTTGTGGCCTCTCCCGTTGTGGAGCACAGGCTCCGGACGTGCACGCTCAGTGGCCATGGCTCACGGGCCCAGCCGCTCTGCGGCATGTGGGATCTTCCCAGACCGGGGCACGAACCCGCGTCCCCTGCATCGGCAGGCGGACTCTCAACCACTACGCCACCGGGGAAGCCCGGGGATTCATTTTTAATTAAAAAAAATATAGAGGCCAAAATCTGCATTAAAATGGAGCTCAACTCTTATTTGCCCCCTTTAGACATGTAACCTCTGTTCTCAGTGGGAACCTTCTCCCAGGGTACTGTAGACAGACTCCAAATAGGATGTGATGAGAACAACTAATTAATGATAGTTATGTGCTTTTTGCTTTCTAAGTATTCTGTTATATGTGTAGGCTTGAAATACAAATAATAATTTTGTGTTGGTGATATTACTATATTCATTCTGAATATTGCAATAACCTCAAATAATGGTCTAGTTCATGCTGCTTTTTTCTTCAGTTCTGTCAGCAAACTGATAATGATTTGAAAATGCATTAATTAACCTTTGATGCCATATCTCCTTCCCAGATCTTTCATTATGTTTTTCTGTTTTCTGCAGACTTATCATTTTTCTAAGGCCTCTGTAAAATGCTAAATTATTAATTGAATCGTGACTCCCTTACTTTGAAGAATGGCTCCTTTTGTACTTTTCCTGTTAAAATCTTTTCTGTGCAATGGGATATATCTACAAAGTTGTAAATGTCCAAATACTCCTCATTTCACTTTGATTATATAAGCTTGACTTATGTAGGGAAAGAAAACCAGTTCAGATGTTAGACATCCCTCTGAAGAATGTGAGATAAACATAGATGCACTGGTATTGAATTTTCTAGATCTACTTTCATAGGTATTTTCCCAGTGTAAAAATAATTACAAAAAATTAATTTGCTGTATTAGTGATTCTGCTAGTAAACGTGTGTGATATAGACTTGTGATTCTTGACCTTTGCATTTTTAAATACTGATTTTAAAAATGCAGTGACATATTAGGTTGCCTATTTCTGGTTTGCCAAGTGAGGTCATTTAAAAAAAATCTTACCCTCCACTCTTATCATTTCATAAAATCACAAAATATTTAAAAATTTAAAAAGTGGTAACAATCATGTCAGAGTAAAAGATAGTACTTTAAATGGAGTAACTATAGCTGAATGACAAATACTTGCAACTGTTGTTATTTCTCTCTTTTCTATGTGGACTGGTGAAAATTTTCTTAAGGAGAAGCTTTGGTGTTTAGAAACCACTGAAGTAGATGCTCTGTTAAAGGCTTTAAGTGAAAGTAGATTTTTCCAGTTTTAAATTTTTGAAAAGCCAAGTGTGGTCGACAATGAACAGCATGAGTTGGAAAGATCCATTGGTAAAACCACTCAGTCTATAAAGGCCTGAATGTATCAGGCCAAGGTGCTTCCAGAATTAACCTTCTCAGAATGATCCTGCTCTCTTGCCCATTCTTTTACTCTCTTTCATTGAAAGACAGCATGTCAACAGTTTCTTCATAAATGTAAGATGATGCAGTATGTCATTTGTGAAACTGATGCACACATCTTGAGTTGTGTGAAGATAGAATAGTATTTTCAGAGAGAAATTCTCTAAACAACTTCATACTAATAAAATCTGGGAACCAAGAATATTATAAGCATAAGATGTGGATGTCTTATCTAGAAATAGAAAGTGTTTTCATGATTTTTACATTTTTCATATAAATAACATATATACTGTGACAGCTGAGATTCTACAAAAAAGTAAAAAAACAGCCATTCAGTTGAAATCTTGCTCCACTCTTGGAGTGGTGGACCAAATTAAATGAAAATCGTTAGTTGTATTTTACTAACTATAGAGGATGTGCAGGAGACAAACATTCAAACCCAGCTTTATGTACTGTACTGTACTCTACTACATTCGTCATGGGCAATCTTTTTCCCTCTAAGTATTAATTATCTATCATTAATAATTGTCTGTGTATGATAACTGCGGGCCAAACCATTCAGAGAACCTAGCTATGTGGTGACATCAAGAGCGAGGTGTTAATCTGTGCTACCAAGTGCAGAAAGATCTGCCTGTTCGTGCCCCACTAGGTTCAGTATAAAGTTTCTTATCACCGTGCATTTGAATACTTGAAATGGGATAAAGGGAAAGAGAAATGCTGGAGTAGAAAATTTCCTTGTTGGAGCCTCCTGGAAGAAATGCTATAGAGAGATTTTTTTTTTCCTGGTATTTAAACATAAATTCCCCTGGAATTTGGTGTTTTTCTTTTTTTTTTTATTTTTATTGGAGAATAGTTGCTTTGCAATGCTTTGTTAAATTAATAATGTTATTTTTGTTGTTTTTGGCCACGTGGCGCACTTGCGGGATCTTAGTTCCCCGACTAGGGATTGAACTCCGGCCCTGGCAGTGAAAGCGCTGAGCCCTAACCACTGGACTGCCTGGGAGTTCCCTGAGTTAATAACTTTGAAATCAAACCAAAAACTTTTTTTCAGGTTACATTGGTGGGACATGGGTGGCAGAGGACGGGAGTGAGAGCATATTAATTATAGTATGCTTTTATGTTGTATTATGCTTTTATATTATATTGATATTAACATGAAGTTTAGTGTCACAGTTGATCTGGACTCAGGTTCTAACTTCATCACTTCCAAACTGTGTGACCTAGAGCAAGGCACTTAATGTGTCTGTGCTTCAATTTCCCATCTAACAAACGAGGATAACAGAGTTACTGACTATGGATTAAGTGAAATAAGACCTGCAAAACCTGGCACCAGTATAAATTGACTCAATACTTAGTGCAAATGCTATTGTTATTTGCTTACATGTGTGAAGAGAAAGTAAAAGGAAGAAAATATACAAACTTTCTAATTCAGTGGAGCTAATGGTAGTCTTTTAAATTGCAGTTCCTTTTTCTCTTCTTTCCACTGTATTATTATTATTATTAGCTACCAGATATTGAGAGCCTACTGTATGTCAGACACATGAAATACATTGTTCTCTTGAATTCTCAACTCTGTGAATAGGTCTTACTTAGTTCCAGATTACTGATGAGTAAATGAGACTCAGAGAGGTTAAGAAACTTTTCCAACATCCCATAACTAGTTGACATCAGAGCCAGGACCTTCAGAAGGCTGTGGGACTTTAAATCCATGCTCTACTTACTCAGAATTAATAGCTATTCCAGGATCCCATCCTGACTTCTTTATCTTTTTGTTTGTTTATGTTCTAACCGCTAATTTGAAACAAGTTCTCTGACTTGGGTAGACCCAGGAATCTTTGCTCCTGAGGAAAAAGGAATTGTACATGTCTCATTACAGTCTTTTTTTTTTTTTTTCCTTCAGGGATGTAATCAAACATCAGTGAATAAAACCAGCCCACACATTTTATTTTTCCTGAGGCATATTGCTGGGGGAGTCTATTTCCGATTTTAAGAAATCAACATACACTGAACCAACTGTCTATTTGCATTTAAATTGATAGGAGCTGAGAACTGTGAATTATGTTTCACTTTTCACTTCCAAACATTATTGGTCTTGATCTTAGGGTAGAAAACTTTGTTCTGCTTTGGATGTCTCCTAAGTAAGTTTCCCTAAGCAAAAATGTCAGGGGGAGGGCTTCCCTGGTGGTGCAGTGGTTGAGAATCCACCTGCCAATGCAGGGGACACGGGTTCGATCCCTGGTCCACGAAGATCCCGCACGCTGTGGAGCAACTAAGCCCATACTCCACAACTACTGAGCCTGTGCTCTAGGGCCCGTGAGCCACAACTACTGAAGCCCGTGCACCTAGAGCCCATGCTCTGCAACAAGAGAAGCCACCACAATGAGAAGCCTGTGCACTGTAATGAAGAGTAGCCCCCACTCACTACAACTAGAGAAAGCTTGTGCGTAGCAACGAAGACCCAATGCAGCCAAAAATAAATAAAAATGTCAGAGGACAATTTTTTGGATTAATCTAGGAAAAGTCAGCTAAGATAATTTTAGGAAAGAACAGTTCTAAACTTTTAGAACTGCTTTTAATATTAGTTATAATCTTGAACCCTCTATTATGGCATTTATCATACCTTATTACTTGCCTTATGTCTTGTCTTTCTCTTTGACTGGGTGATGGACTCTGTGGGGTTAAAAAGGTGTTTTGTTCATCTTTATTTACCAGTTATTGGTTCACTTCCTGGCACATAGCAGACACTCAATACGTTTGTTGAATTAATTGATTAATGAATTGACATTATATAGTGATATAAATGATCTATAGTCAGAATTTATTTTATATATGTATGCAGTATGTATGTGTCTTTTTTTTTTTTATTAGTTTCTGCTTTATAACAAAGTGAATCAGTCATACATATACATCTGTTCCCACATCCCTTCCCTCATGCATCTCCCTCCCTCCCACCCTCCCTATCCCACCCCTCCAGGCGGTCACAAAGCACCGAGCTGATCTCCCTGTGCTCTGCGGCTGCTTCCCACTATCTATCTACCTTACGTTTGGTACTGTATATATGTCCATGGCTCTCTTTCGCTTTGTCACAGCTTACCCTTCCCCCTCCCCATATCCACAAGTCCATTCTCAAGTAGGTCTGTGTCTTTATTCCCGTTTTACCCCTAGGTTCTTCATGACATTTTTTTTTCTTAAATTCCATATATATGTGTTAGCATACGGTATTTCTCTTTCTCTTTCTGACTTACTTCACTCTGTATGACAGACTCTAGGTCCATCCACCTCATTACAAATAGTTCAATTTCATTTCTTTTTATGGCTGATTAATATTCCATTGTATATATGTGCCACATCTTCTTTATCCATTCATCCGATGATGGACACTTAGGTTGTTTCCAGCTTCGGGCTATTGTGAATAGAGCTGCAATGAACATTTTGGTACATGTCTCTTTTGGAATTATGGTTTTCTCAGGGTATATGCCTAGTAGTGGGATTGCTGGGTCATATGGTAGTTCTATTTTTAGTTTTTTAAGGAACCTCCATACTGTTCTCCATAGTGGCTGTACCAATTCACATTCCCACCAGCAGTGCAAGAGTGTTCCCTTTTCTCCACACCCTCTCCAGCATTTATTGTTTCTAGATTTCTTGATGATGGCCATTCTGACTGGTGTGAGATGATATCTCATTGTAGTTTTGATTTGCATTTCTCTAATGATTAATGATGTTGAGCATTCTTTCATGTGTTTGTTGGCAGTCTGTATATCTTCTTTGGAGAAATGCCTATTTAAGTCTTCTGCCCATTTTTGGATTGGGTTGTTTGTTTTTTTGCTATTGAGCTGCATGAGCTGTTTATAAATTTTGGAGATTAATCCTTTGTCAGTTGCTTCATTTGCAAATATTTTCTCCCATTCTGAGGGTTGTCTTTTGGTCTTGTTTATGGTTTCCTTTGCTGTGCAAAAGCTTTGAAGTTTCATTAGGTCCCATTTGTTTATCTTTGTTTTTATTTCCATTTCTCTAAGAGGTGGGTCCAAAAGGATCTTGCTGTGATTTATGTCATAGAGTGTTCTACCTATGTTTTCCTCTAAGAGTTTGATAGTTTCTGGCCTTACATTTAAGTCTTTAATCCATTTTGAGCTTATTTTTGTGTATGGTGTTAGGGAATGATCTAATCTCAAACTTTTACATGTCCCTGTCCAGTTTTCCCAGCACCACTTATTGAAGAGGCTGTCCTTTCTCCACTGTACATTCCTGCCTCCTTTATCAAAGATAAGTTGGCCATATGTGCGTGGGTTTATCTCTGGGCTTTCTATCCTGATCCACTGATCTATCTTTCTGTTTTTATGCCAGTACCACACTGTCTTGATTACTGTAGCTTTGTAGTATAGTCTGAAGTCAGGGAGCCTGATTCCTTCAGCTCCGTTTTTCGTTCTCAAGATTGCTTTGGCTATTCGGGGTCTTTTGTTTTTCCAAACAAATTTTGAAATTTTTTGTTCTAGTTCTGTGAAAAATGCCAGGGGTAGTTTGATAGGGATTGCATTGAATCTGTAGATTGCTTTGGGTAGTAGAGTCATTTTCACAATATTGATTCTTCCAATCCAGGAGCATGGTATATCTCTCCATCTATTTGTATCATCTTTAATTTCTTTCATCAGTGTCTTATAATTTTCTGCATACAGGTCTTTTGTCTCCTTAGGGAGGTTTATTCCTAGATATTTTATTCTTTTTGTTGCAATGGTAAATGGGAGTGTTTTCTTGATTTCATTTTCAGATTTTTCATCATTAGTATACAGGAATGCCAGAGATTTCTGTACATTAATTTTGTATCCTGCTACTTTACCAAATTCCTTGATTAGTTCTAGTAGTTTTTCGGTAGCATCTTTAGGATTCTCTATGTATAGTATCATGTCATCTGCAAACAGTGACAGCTTTACTTCTTCTTTTCCAATTTGGATTCCTTTTATTTCCTTTTCTTCTCTGATTGCTGTGGCTAAAACTTCCAAAACTATGTTGAATAAGAGTGGTGAGAGTGGGCAGCCTTGTCTTGTTCCTGATCTTAGTGGAAATGGTTTCAGTTTTTCACCATTGAGGACAATGTTGGCTGTGGGTTTGTCATATATGGCCTTTATGATGTTGAGGAAAGTTCCCTCTATGCCTACTTTCTGCAGGGTTTTTATCATAAATGGGTGTTGAATTGTGTCGAAAGCTTTCTCTGCATCTATTGAGATGATCATATGGTTTTTCCCCTTCAACTTGTTAATATGGTGTATCACATTGATTGATTTGCATATATTGAAGAATCCTTGCATTCCTGGAATAAACCCCACTTGATCATGGTGTATGATCCTTTTAATGTGCTGTTGGATTCTGTTTGCTAGTATTTTGTTGAGGATTTTTGCATCTATGTTCATCAGTGATGTTGGCCTGTAGTTTTCTTTCTTTGTGACATCCTTGCCTGGTTTTGGTATCAAGGTAATGGTGGCCTCGTAGAATGAGTTTGGGAGTGTTCCTTCCTCTGATATTGTTTGGAAGAGTTTGAGAAGGATGGGTGTTAGCTCTTCTCTAAATGTTTGATAGAATTCGCCTGTGAAGCCATCTGGTCCTGGGCTTTTGTTTGATGGAAGATTTTTAATCACAGTTTCAATTTCAGTGCTTGTGATTGGTCTGTTCATATTTTCTATTTCTTCCTGAGTCAGTCTTGGCAGGTTGTGCATTTCTAAGAATTTGTCCCTCTCTTCCAGGTTGTCCATTTTATGGGCATAGAGTTGCTTATAGTAATCTCTCATGATCTTTTGTATTTCTGCAGTGTCAGTTGTTACTTCTCCTTTTTCATTTCTAATTCTATTGATTTGAGTCTTCTCCCTTCTTTTCTTGATGAGTCTGGCTAATGGTTTATCAATTTTGTTTATCTTCTCAAAGAACCAGCTTTTAGTTTTATTGATCTTTGCTATCGTTTCCTTCATTTCTTTTTCATTTATTTCTGATCTGATTTTTATGATTTCTTTCCTTCTGCTAACTTTGGAATTTTTTTGTTCTTCTTTCTCTAATTGCTTTAGGTGCAAGGTTAGGTTGTTTATTCGAGATGTTTCCTGTTTCTTAAGGTGGGATTGTATTGCTATAAACTTCCCTCTTAGAACGCTTTTGCTGCATCCCATAGGTTTTGGGTCGTCGTGTCTCCATTGTCATTTGTTTCTAGGTATTTTTAAATTTCCTCTTTGATTTCTTCAGTGATCACTTTGTTATTAAGTAGTGTATTGTTTAGCCTCCATGTGTTTGTATTTTTTACAGCTCTTTTCCTGTAATTGATATCTAGTCTCATAGCATTGTGGTCAGAAAAGATACTTGATACAATTTCAATTTTCTTAAATTTACCAAGGCTTGATTTGTGACCCAAGATATGATCTATCCTGGAGAATGTTCCATGAGCACTTGAGAAAAATGTGTATTCTGTTGTTTTTGGATGGAATGTCCTATAAATATCAATTAAGTCCATCTTGTTTAATGTATCATTTAAAGCTTGTGTTTCCTTATTTATTTTCATTTTGGAAGATCTGTCCATTGATGAAAGTGGGGTGTTAAAGTCCCCTACTATGATTGTGTTACTGTCGATTTCTCCTTTTATGGCTGTTAGTATTTGCCTTAGGTATTGAGGTGCTCCTATGTTTGGTGCATAAATATTTACAATTGTTATATCTTCTTCTTGGATCGATCCCTTGATCATTATGTAGTGTCCTTCTTTGTCTCTTCTAGTAGTCTTTATTTTAAAGTCTATTTTGTCTGATATGAGAATTGCTACTCCAGCTTTCTTTTGGTTTCCATTTGCATGGAATATCTTTTTCCATCCCCTTACTTTCAGTCTGTATGTGTCTCTAGGTCTGAAGTGGGTCTCTTGTAGACAGCATATATATGGGTCTTGTTTTTGTATCCATTCAGCCAAACTGTGTCTTTTGGTGGGAGCATTTAGTCCATTTACATTTAAGGTAATTATTGATATGTATGTTCCTATTCCCATTTTCTTAATTGTTTTGGGTTCGTTATTGTAGGTCTTTTCCTTCGTTGTGTTTCTTGCCTAGAGAAGTTCCTTTAGCATTTATTGTAAAGCTGGTTTGGTGGTGCTGAACTCTCTCAGCTTTTGCTTTTCTGTAAACGTTTTAATTTCTCCATCAAATCTGAATGAGATCCTTGCTGGGTAGAGTAATCTTGGTTGCAGGTTTTTCTCTTTCATCACTTTAATTATGTCCTGCCACTCCCTTCTGGCTTGTAGAGTTTCTGCTGAGAGATCAGCTGTTATCCTGATGGGGATTCCCTTGTGTGTTATTTGTTGTTTTTGCCTTGCTGCTTTTAATATGATTTCTTTGTGTTTAATTTTTGACAGTTTGATTAATATGTGTCTTGGCGTATTTCTCCTTGGATTTATTCTGTATGGGACTCTCTGTGCCTCCTGGACTTGATTAACTATTTCCTTTCCCATATTAGGGAAGTTTTCAACTATAATCTCTTCAAATGTTTTCTCAGTCCCTTTCTTTTTGTCTTCTTCTTCTGGAACCCCTATATTTCGAATGTTGGTGTGTTTAATGTTGGACAGTCTCTGAGACTGTCCTCTGTTCTTTTCATTCTTTTTTCTTTATTTTGCTCTGCAGCAGTTATTTCCACTATTTTATCTTCCACCTCACTTATCCGTTCTTCTGCCTCAGTTATTCTGCTATTGATCCCATCTAGAGTATTTTTTATTTCATTTATTGTGTTTTTAATCGATGCTTGATTCATCTTTAGTTCTTCTAGGTCCTTGTTAACTGTTTCTTGCATTTTGTCTATTCTATTTCCAAGATTTTGGATCTGGGAAATAGAATCTTGGATCATCTTTACCATCATTATTCTGAATTCTTTTTCAGGTAGACTGCCTATTACCTCTTCATTTGTTAGGCCTGGTGGGTTTTTATCTTGCTCCTTCTCCTGCTGTGTGTTTTTCTGTCTTCTCATTTTGCTTATGTTACTGTGTTTGGGGTCTCCTTTTTGCAGGCTGCAGGTTCGTAGTTCCTGTTGTTTTTCGTGTTTGTCCTCAGTGGCTAAGGTTGGTTTAGTGGGTTGTGTAGGCTTCCTGGTGGAGGGGACTAGTGCCTGTGTTCTGGTGGATGAGGCTGGATCTTGTCTTTCTGGTGGGCAGGTCCACGTCTGGTGGTGTGTTTTGGGGTGTCTGCGGACTTTTTATGATTTTAGGCCACCTCTCTGCTAATGGGTGGCGTTGTGTTCCTGTCTTGCTAGTTGTTTGGCATAGGGTGTCCAGCACTGTAGCTTGCTGGTCGCTGAGTGAAGCTGGGTGCTGGTGTTGAGATGGAGATCTCTAGAAGATTTTCGCCGTTTGATATTATGTGGAGCTGGGAGGTCTCTTGTGGACCAGTGTCCTGAAGTTGGCTCTCCCACCTCAGAGGCACAGCACTGACTCCTGGCTCCTCAATTTGGGATGATTTGTTGTCCATTCATGTATTCCACAGATGCAGGGTACATCAAGTTGATTGTGGAGCTTTAATCCGCTGCTTTTGAGGCTGCTGGGAGAGGTTTCCCTTTCTCTTCTTTGTTCTCACAGCTCCTGGGTCTCAGCTTTGGATTTGGCCCCGCCTCTGCGTGTAGGTCGCCGGAGGGCGTCTGTTCTTCGCTCAGACAGGACAGGGTTAAAGGAGCAGCCTCTTCGGGGACTCTGGCTCACTCAGGCCGGGCGGGAGGGAGAGGCACGGAGTGCGGGGCGAGCCTGCAGCGGTAGAGTTCGGCGTGACGTTGCACCAGCCCGAGGCGCGCCGTGCGTTCTCCCAGGAAAGCCGCCCCTGGATCCCGGGACCCCGGCAGTGGTGGGCTGCACAGGCTTCCGGAAGGGTGGTGTGGACAGTGACCTGCGCTCGCACACAGGCTTCTTGGCGGCGGCAGCAGCAGCCCCAGCGTCCCACGCCCGTCACTGGGCTCCGCGCTTTCAGTCGTGACTCGCGCCCGTCTGTGGAGCCCCTTTAAGCAGCGCTCTTAATCCCCTCTCCTCTCGCACCAGGAAACCAAGAGGGAAGGAAAAGTCTCTTGCCTCTTCGGCAGCTCCAGAGTTTTCCTGGACTCCCTGCCGGCTAGCTGTGGCACATTAGCCCCCTTCAGGCTGAGTTCTCGCCGCCAGCCCCAGTCCTCTCCCTGCGCTCTGACCGAAGCCCGAGCCTCAGCTTCCAGCGCCGCCCGCCCTGGTGGGCGAGCAGACAAGCCTCTCGGGCTGGTGAGTGCCGCTCGGCACCGATCCTCTGTGCGGGAATCTCTCCGCTTTGCCCTACCCAGGTATGTGGGGAGTTTCTTGCCTTTTGGGAGGTCTGGGGTCTTCTGCCAGCATTCAGTAGGTGTTCTGTAGGAGTTGTTCCACGTGTAGCTGTATTTCTAGTGTATCCGTGGGGAGGAAGGTGATCTCCGCGTCTTACTCTTCCGCCATCTTACCCGGAAGTCCTACAATAGCTCAGTGGTTTAAGGTGCTGGAAAGACGCATTGGTCCTGGAGCTGCGGGCAGACAGAAGGTCTCACAAACTCTTCCAATAAATGCCACTCCTTGCCGGTCTCCGGGCGGGCGGGCCGGCTGCGCGCGTCCTGCCCAACTCGCACTACACTCTGTGTATGTGTCTTTGTGAGTAAAGAGAATCTTATCTTCATATTATTGAAAAGTTGTATTATTTGTGATATAAATGATCTATAGTCAGAATTTATTTTATATATGTATGCAGTATGTATGTGTCTTTGTGAGTAGAGAGAATCTTATCTTCATATTATTGAAAAGTTGTATTATTTGTCTGCAGCTTTTATTCCTTTAGCTAAATTTACATCAACATTGAATTGAAAATAAAATGATGCTGTGTTGGTCCATAGGTAGGTTATGTGCTTATGACAATATGGTACCAAGCTATGATTCATATACAAATTAGATTAAAATATTTTTTTTTTTGCGGTACGCGGGCCTCTCACTGTTGTGGCCTCTCCTGTTACGGAGCACAGGCTCCGGACGTGCAGGCTCAGCAGCCATGGCTCACGGGCCCAGACGCTCTGTAGCACGTGGGATCTTCCCAGACCAGGGCACGAACCTGTGTCCCCTGCATCGGCAGGCGGACTCTCAACCACTGCGCCACCAGGGAAGCCCAAATTAAAATATTTTACATGATTAATATGTTCACACATCATCTAATACCTGAAATTTATTTAAAAAGTGAAAGCATTGGAATAATATTACTTTCCCTAGAAGCATTTAATATTTAATAGCATTTAATTTACAAAATGTTTATTGAAAAACCATTAATTTTAGAGATAATATATTGTTGGAGGGCAGGTGTGGGTGGGAAAAAGGGAATGGCAGGCACTGTGCTAGGTGCCTTTTAATGAATGGCAGGCACTGTGCTAGGTGCCTTTTAATGAATTATTTCATTTAATCTTTGTAGCAGCCTTTAGGATGGTCTTATCAACGATTTTATGGAGATGCAGAGAAGTTTACTAACTTTTAGCCAGGGTCACATAGTAGGCTGAAAGTGAACTCTAATCAAAGTGTTCCTGTTTCCAAATAAATAAGTCTTTTGGGGACTATCTGTTATTTGTGTGAAAAAAAAAAGCAAAAAACAACTAACCTTGATGTTTAATGGAATCAACAAATCTAATTGTTTCCTAATTCCAAAAGTTCCCAATGAAATTCAAGGCACTATAACTCTTAATGATTTAAATTAAGCACTTAAAATGTAAATGCTAACTTCTTTCTCAATTAACATTTAGAATTAGATTTACTGTTAACATTTACAGAGAGCCAGGGCTGTAAATCAATTTTATATACACTGTATCTCTTTGATCATAGTTGTCATATTTGCAAGCTGACAAGAAGAATTTCACTCTACTTCTCCCAAGTGATATGTCTCCTTTTGGGGGCAATGAATGAAACTCCTCCAGAAAGTCTTTTTACTGGTTTGCTCACTCTTGTTTCTTAACATTTCAAGGGTTCTTGATGTGTTTTAAAAAATATTCAGCAAACTTTCAAGAGCATCTACAGGGTGTAGATGTGGTGGGCATGGCCTATTCGTGACTAAGATGATGCTTCACAATATCGACCAGCCCTTCTAGTCCAGGCGTGAACAAAACTCAGGGAAAGAAACAAGTGATTGTTAAATAGAGTGGAGATTGCAAAAACTACAGGCTGTGTGAGATCTGACACTAGCACAAAGGGATGGCTGAGCAGCTTTGCCTGAAGAGGTGATGTGTAAATGGGTATTTATTCCCACAGGCCAACCAGAATGAGAAGGGAAATTCTGGGAAGAACATATGCAAAGGTGATGATGAGAAAGGAGGGACAGCAGGGAAAGAGTCTTAGAGAGGTAGTCAGATTCCCAAAGTACCATTAAGATATTTCAAGATAATATTTCATTATTATCTCCACTTATATGAATGAGAAAATAAGGCTTAAAAATGTCCAATGTGACAAGAGTAATAGGAAGCAGTTGTCAGGGTTTGATGCAAGTTGTGTGACTCAGCTTTTAAACTCTACTTGATAAGAGGTATTATTTATAATATCATTATATATTTTTATTGCGCTTCAGCAAAATCATAAACAAAACCTCAAGTGCACTAAAGTTCCAGGAATATAGCTGTGTTTGTGAAGTTATTTCTAGCAATTCTTGGCATTCAGACAAATTCTTCCCAACTTGAGAAACGTTGTGAGGTGCCTGGCAATTCCTTGTGCCACCACCTGATGGCGCACTCACATCCACTGCCGGAAAAAGGGTTAGAAAACAGAGGACATCCACTCTCAAGCCAATGAGAATATCTCTTGGCCTCATGGCTTCAGAATATGCACTTTTAATTATGCATAACCAAAATGCAAATAAACAAAGACATTTACTTTCTAACCAACATCCATTCTGTTTCCTGTCTTGTTTAAATCATCTTTCCTCACTCTGTCAGAATAATTTGAAATCTTCTTAATGAAGTGATCCTGAGATTTTATATTCCATAGATTGAATTCCTGTGTCTAAATAATCCTTGAAGTAGCCACTGATGTCTGAGCTCTTCCGAATATAGAAACCTCCATACTTTGGGGATTGTAACACCCCAGCCTGCTACCTCCAGATGTAATTAGCTGGGAAGCTCAGCCAACAGCCTACTCTGGAGCAGTCTTCAGGTAGGTCTTAGAATCCTCAAGGGTAATCAAGTGTTGTCTCCTGTTGTCCCCATCCCGCAAGCTTTCCTTTTTCCAAGTAAGGACTAAAGGAGATTAAAAAGCATGGCTGGGTGGGTACCCCTTTAAGCCCATGACTTTCTGCTACATGAGGGGAAGGCAGAAAAACAAAAAACAAAAAACCAAAAACCACAACCTGATAGAATGCTCTGTGACCTGGATTTCAGCTCCTCTATCCCTTCTCGGTATGAACTTATTTAATGTAACTAACTGCAAGGAGAAAAGTTAATCCGTGGCTTCTGCTTTCCCTGAAAGCACTTTTCCAAACCTAGCTGCCATATCAAATGCCTGCAGTGTTATTTTGAACAGTTACCTAAGTGCATCTCAAAAATTCATCTACAGGGCTTCCTTGGTGGCGCAGTGGTTGAGGATCCACCTGCTGATGCAGGGGACACGGGTTCGTGCCCCCGTCTGGGAAGATCCCACGTGCCGCAGAGTGGCTGGGCCCGTGAGCCATGGCCGCTGAGCCTGCGCGTCCGGAGCCTGTGCTCCACAACGGGAGAGGCCACAATGGTGAGAGGCCCTCATACCGCAAAAAAAAAAGCATCTACAAAGGATGTGTTCAAATATTTTCCACTGTGAAAACTCATACAGGTATTTTTGTTACAGGCTATCTTCTGGGGTTCCAGCATGAAGTACCTCGCCCAAATACACTCAGGTCATTCCTGCAAAGAACAGTGCATCCATACCCATTTTCCCCCATACCTATTAATATGTAAATGATAAGTCTCACACATCACAACTTTTTGTTTTGTTTTGTTTTTTGCGGTATGCTGGCCTCTCACTGTTGTGGCCTCTCCCATTGCGGAGCACAGGCTCCGGACGCGCAGGCCCAGTGACCATGGCTCATGGGACAAGCCGCTCCGCGGCATGTGGGATCTTCCCGAACCGGGGCACGAACCCGTGTCCCGTGCATCGGCAGGCAGACTCTCAACCACTGCGCCACCAGGAAAGCCCAGCAACTTTTATTTTCCTCCTTATGGGATTCCCACATCTATATTTATCCAAATTAGTAAAAGAGACATTCCCTAGGAATATAACAACGGTCCATATTTATCTAGCATTTATTCTGGGCTAACTGGATTAAATGCTTTGTGTGCAATATTTCATTTAGTCTCCACAACATCCTATGAGGTATTTACTCTCCTTTTCTTGTAAGGGTAGGAAAACATGTTTAGCTATTTAAGTAATATGCCCACATTCACACAAGTGGTCATGGGAGGACCAGAGGACCCAGGAGATTTAAGACCGTGTTTCATTATTACTTCCCAGCTTAAATTCTGGAATTTGACTGCTCTAGGAAACCCCACATATGCTTGTGTTTTAAGATTTCCTGTCTATCACCTGAGAACATTAAAGATATATGCACCTCCTCTTTTCCTATTCATCCACTCAACTGGACCTTGATCTGTGGGATGGAAAATTGCTTTGGCTTTGATGTGACCTCAGTGCCCTCTGTATTTGACACAGTGCTCGGTCACATCCTGATCAGCTTTGAAAACATAAAGATTATTAGTTTTTAAAGGAATCCGAACTGTGACTATATAACAGTGAGGCAACTGTGAAAAATAAAAACATTATTATCCACATTCTTTTCTTGAACTTCCAGAGTCGTAAAGCAACAGTAAAGGGTAAGGCCATTCATTCTGTTTGTGTATGTATTGAGTTGCTACTATGTGCTTTCAAAAGCGCAAGTGTATGAGCTCAATTAGATTCAAATACCTAGTAATACGCCGGGCAATAAGAAGCTTAAATATTCAATATGTAAAACTATTTCTCATTATGAATCTTTCCTATACTGATTAATGATTATATAAGGGAGAATTGATGAATCCCAACAAGGCATATTTAATATATCCTGAGACAGTTTTTTCTATTCTCCCTAGGTTTCTGGCAGATAGCAGACAGAACCCAAAAACAATCTTTAGAGAAGCAGAATAAATAGAACTATTATGGAAGCATGTATAGGGATAGAATTAAGGAAACAGCAGAACTGGAAAAGAACTATTGGAAAAAGGGAAATTTTTATAACAATGAGTCTTATTAAGGTTCTAGAATATTTTAAATCAAGTTCAAAAAGATTAGACTTTGGGCTTCTCTGGTGGCGCAGTGGTTGGGAGTCTGCCTACCGATGCAGGGGACGCGGGTTCGTGCCCCGGTCTGGGAAGATCCCACATCCCGTAGAGCGGCTGGGCTTGTGAGCCATGGCTGCTGGGCCTGCGCGTCTGGAGCCTGTGCTCCGCAACGGGAGAGGCCACAACAGTGAGAGGCCCACATAACGCAAAAAAAAAAAAAAAAAAAAAAAAAAAAAAAAGATTAGACTTTTAGTTGCAGTGTACTTTGACTTTTTTCAACCTAAATTATTCCTTTAAATTCAGATTATTCATCCCCCAAGATGGATGTAATTTCGCACATCTATATTAGAGACTTCTGCATTTCTCACTCATTGATATGATCAAAAACATTTTATTTATGTCAAAAGAAGAGAAATGAAGACCATTTTTCTGGCATTGTCCTAGAGCCACATTTTCTTGCCTTATTAGCATTTTATTTCAAGCAATAGATTAAACAGAAATGCTTGTGCCTGAATGAAGATAAATTATAGCATATGGGAGTATTAGAATCTATTTTATTGTCCTGAATAGTGTCTTCTGCTGTTTTGTTATCCAAAAGGGAGTATTTGGGGAACAAAGATCCTGACACATTAAGTAATATTCAAGATGCACAGCCCATCACTAGACTGTCAGAAGGCCGGGCTTGTCACAGATTTCAAGGGTATTATATATGATTGTCACCACTGCTTCTGGTCCCTTGGCTGCACCCCTCCTGATGTGTGACTTGCATTGAGAATGTGAAGGCACACAGGACGTTTGTAATCCAGAGTCTACATAGGAGTCTGTGATGCATAGCTGGCAGGTACAGATTTCAGCGTCTTCTACTGTAAAAATTCAGAATTTTTACAATATTTCTGACTGCCTTAGAGTTTAGAGTGATACATATCTTTTATGAAGGATTCTAATTATTTAATAATTATTGTTATGGAATATAATTTTGTCATAGCTTTCTTTATATATTCAGTGTTTAAACAGCATTTTTAGGGGAGTATAGGACGGAGAAGCAGTATAGCTTGGTAACAAAAGTCATGGGATCTGAAGCCAATCTACATTGGAAAATTACTAAGCCTCAGTTTTCTCATCTGTGAAGTAGAGATAAATACTAGCATCTATCTCACAGGATTGTTGAGATGATTCAGTGAATTAATACACGTACAGTACTACCAATAGCGCCCAGCACATAATAAACACTCATTAAATGTTAGCTTTTATTATTATGTTCCTAATTGACACATATAAAAACCAGGATTAGGTACTGAGAGTTCATAGAACTAATTAATCTACAGATATTTTTTGTGTATCTCTGTGCCTATGCCTGAATCAGGCATCGTACAGAATATAGTGAAAGGAACTACTCTTATAAGCTGGCATTAGAAGGAAAGGAATAACACATAGAACATAAGTAATTGTTGTGTAATTCAAACTCCAAGTCCAATGACCTATAAGAGGAAGAGGAGGTCACTCAGGGCTGTAATAATCAGATAAGATTCATTGAGTGTTGAACTTGAACTGAGCCAGGAAATTTAGAAATTTTAGTTTAAAACAAGTCTGAAGGTGGCACAGCCCTTTATAAGAACATTCTGTACCCCTTGCTCCTGTAGGAATTTCTCTTAAGTTAAAACTGCTGGCTTCTCAGCTCTTTGCCATTCTACTAAATCAGAATCTTTCATACAAGAGGACAGTGCTTAGGAATTCTGCATTTGTATGAAGTCCAGGTAATTTTTATCCAGCAGTGAAGAGTCTATCTTAGAGAAGGCCAAGCTTATTCAGGCCCTTATTTAGGCCCTGTGTAATTCATTTTCAGCCAGTCTTATCCTTGAATCTTGAGAAGAAGCAAAATGGAACAGCTTTCTTCAGCACCTGGCTTAGCCCTTACCTCTTTTTTGAAGAAGTCTTCCTTTACTGATCGGTGTTTATCATTCTCTCTCTCTCTTTTTAGAAGACTTGGTTGTTTTTGTTTTTTGAGCAGTTTTAGGTTCACGGCAAAATTGAGAGGAAGGTACAGAGGTTTCCCATATACCCGCTGCCACCACACAGGCACGGCCTCCTCCCGCATTATCGACGTCCCTCACCAGAGTGGCACATTTGTTAACAATGGATGAACCTGTACTGCAACAACATTATCACTTGAAGTCCATAGTTTACCTTAGGTTTCACTCTTGATGTTGCATTCTATGGGTTGGGACAGATGTATAATTATATGTTTCCACCATTATAGTATTTTACAGAGTGTTTTCACTGCCCTAAAAATCCTCTGTGCTCGGCCTATTCATCCCTTCTCGCCCACCCCCAATCCCTGGCAACCACTGATTTTTTTTTTTTAACTCTCTCCATAGTTTTGCCTTTTCCCAGATGCATGTACATGGAACAATACAGAATGCAGCCTTTTCAGATTGGCTCCTTTCACTTAGTAATATGGATTTATCGTTTCTCTGTGTCTCTTCATGGCTTGATAGCTCATTTCTTCTTAGTGCTGTATAATGTTCAATCATCCAGATGTACCACAGTTTTATTTGTCCATTCACATACTGAAGGTCACCTTGGTTGCTTCCAAGTTTTTAAAATTATGTATAAAGCTTTTATAAACATTTGTGTGCAGGTTTTTATATAGACATAAGTTTTCAACTCTTTGGGTAAACATTAAGAAGCATGATTGCTGAATTGTATGGTAAAGGTATGTGTAGTTCTATAAGAAACCACCAAATGCCCTTCAAGGTAACTGTACCATTTTGCATACCCATCACCAATGAATGAGAGTTCTGTTGCTCCACATCCTCACCATGATTTGGTGTTGTCAGCTTCTGGATTTTGGCCATTTTAATAGATGTGTAGTGGTATCTCATTTTTCTAGTTTGCATCTCCCTGATGACATGTGATGTGGAGCATCTTTTCATATGCTTATTTGCCATCTGTATATCTTCTTTGGTAAGGTGTCTGTTAAGGTCTTTGGCCCATTTTTTTTGTGTGTGTGTGTGGTACGCGGGCCTGTCACTGTTGTGGCCTCTCCCGTTGCGAAGCACAGGCTCTGGATGTGCAGGGCCAGCGGCCGTGGCTCACGGGCCCAGCCGCTCCACGGCATGTGGGATCTTCCCGGACCGGGGCACGAACCCGTGTCCCCTGCATCGGCAGGCGGACTCTCAACCACTGCGCCACCAGGGAAGCCCTGGCCCATTTTTTTAATCAGATTGGTTTCAGTTTTAAGATTTCTTTATATATTTTGGATGACAGTTGTTTATCAGATGTGTCTTTTGTAAATGTTTCTTCCCAGTCTGTGGCTTGTTTCATCATTCTCTTTTTTTAATGCTGACGTTGAACACTTTTATACTGTAGCACTTAACTCACTGAGTTATGACTGTTTACAGTTTTATATCGCTGAACTAATAGTGTTCTCTTAGTCTCACCTTAAAATTTAGTTGCTACTCAGGAAATCAGTTGATCTTGAAACTTGAGAAACCTACCATCCCCTGAGCTCCTTGTTTAAAAAGCAGATTTCTAGATTCCATTGCTCAGATATTCTCTAGTTGAAATGAGCATTTACAACAAACATGTAAATAGTCCACCATTTTCTTTCAAAATAAAAACCCAACACTGAAAAATGCACATGAATGAATGTGTGACAGAGCTGAAGTGACAGCTTTAGAAGGGAGAATAAACATGGCATTTACAGAAGATAATGAGAAGACCAGTGCTTTGGCATGTTGGATACAGTGGCTAAGGATAAAAATAGAGTCGGCTGGGTAAAATTCTGGGTGTCCTTGAGGAATACTCAAAGGAATTTTGAATTGAATGTGGTCCCTTGAATGAAGTGGTAATTTTGGAGTAGAAGAATGAGGAAGGCTGGTACCCCCAGTAGACGTCTCCATGACTCCTAGGGGAAGTTGGATCAGATAATCTCTCAAGTTTCTCTTGACACTGAAATTGTGTAGCAGTATCATTCATAAAATTATGTAGATATTAAATTGTGTTAACAGTTTGTACTTAGGAGGTGACACTTTCTACTTAAATAAATTTTATTTAAATTTTATATAAATTAGAAATTTTGTTCATTAAATAGCTGTCTATAACAATGGATCAGTATGTGGAAGGTTTACTTAAAGTTTGTAATAATAGGCTGGACCAGGTAGCACCAGCTCATGAGAGCCAATTTTTACATTTCCAAGGATTTTTGAAAGCCAGTTGTTTGGCACAGTCATTATTAAATTATATAAACCTGCAATTGAATAAATTATATAAAAAGCAGAAGTAATATATACTCAAAGCTCATTACTTACTAATTATTTTACTGCATATTACTATGACGTATGCTCTTGAGGTGGTCAGTGTATCTGTGTGGTGGAAGTACTATATAAGGAAGTGATACTGCATATCTCTTTCTAACTCTACATTTAGTGGTGTCACATTGGAAATCAGACAAGGGAGAGGTATTTATACCATGCAAATTGCCGAAGCCTACAGATCAGGGCATTTTCCCCCTGGAGAGCAAATGGATAAACATATATTTACCAGCACACCAGGGGCTACATGTATAGAAAGATCCCATTGTTTTGGGTAGACGTTCATTTTGGTCCATGACATAATTCAGAAGGTAGCCCATTCAGTCATGCCCCAGTTCAGCATGCCCCCCCTTTCCGCAGCTCCCCGTGTCAGGCTAGGAACAAGAGGATTGTTTTTAAGATCCACAAGTGAACTGCTTTAGTTGTAAAACAGAGAGCAGGTGCCTTTTGGGTACTTCAATTTCACGTCTTTTCCAAAACATCTCAGAACCTTTTTCAGAAACTGTTTTCCTTCCAAAGTCTGATGACTGTGCCTCTATTTTATCATCATTGACAGCTTTTGAAATTACTAGAATTTGAAGGACGTTTGCAGTCTCTCTTGAAAGCCAGGGAGACTATAGCCATGGTTGCAGAAAACAATGGCTTATTCCCCCTTTCACTGTAGAAAACCATTCTTTATCTTTCTGGAAATAAGAAAATGAAATGTTTTGTGAGGTCAAGAACAATCTCAAGATTTTTCTGATAGCCTGTATTCTGACAATGTGGGTGTTACTCTAAGCTTATAGTTCTGCTATAGAAGTCCAAGGATCTTCCTCTTGCAAGGACCCTGAAAAAAGCAAATTGTGCTTATAAATGTTAGGTTCTGTGCTTGTGCTGAAAGCTAAATGAATGGCTGAGTATTCTTCAGGCATTTTTTATTTCTCAGAAATGCCTTTGAGGGTTGTAATCCTTACTTAAGCAGACATCTATTTAAGGAAGGACTCTGGAGAATTTTCCTTTCATGATTTTTCAAAAATTAAGAAAGGTGTTCACCAGTCTGTGACAGATTTGTTGTGAAAGAGAAATGCAGCTTCTCAAAGGCAGTGCTATGACTTCGATTCAAGCAGACATAATTAAGGTGTAAACATATCAATTAGTTTGTTTTGATTAAACTTTAGATGGAGATAGAGAATCAAGTTCACTGAGGTCAAAATAAGTATTCTTACTCTGAAATGAATGGAAATAGAATGTCCAGAAACATAAAGACAAGGACCTAAACATCACTAGAGAGGCCTTGAAGGTAAATGGAAGTATCCTTGGGAATTATTTAGTGTTTTCCAAGCTCGGTCCTCAGGCCACTTGAAAATGGAGCTTATAACACTATACTTTTGGTTGTCTACACCTAACCAACTGTACTGTATCAGAGCAGGTTGTAGGGGTGGTCAGAAATTTTGCAATTTTTTCACAAGGTCCGTGGAAGATTTTTATGTCCACTAAAGTTATAACCCACTGATTTAGAAACCATAACTGAGAATTTGTTTCAGTTTCTTCAACTGCAAAGTGGAGATGGTAAAAGTAGGGTTGTTGGCAGATTGAATGAGTCAATATATGTAAAATGCTTAGAAGATTATGCTATTTTAGAGTAAATGATATGTTATCAGCTATTATCACTACTATTGTTATTGTTGTTGTTACTTTTGTCAAGGGATTATCAGTGTTAGCTGGCATGGAAACAAACTAGAATGCTTCTAATCACTGCAACTATCAGAGGCCTTAAATATCTTAATGAAGCCAACACACAGCTGAAGAGCTCTCCTCAATTTAATAAATCCGCGATGTTGAATAGCCATCCTAATAATTTTCCATAGTTTCCTACTGAGCATGTAAATTTTTTGTTTAAGCACTGTATTTTTCTGGAAAGGTTATATTCCTTTTTATTACTGCAGAAATGTTAGATGTCATTCTAGAATCATGGCTGTGTCTTTACCTTGCATGTGGAATTCAATATTTATATTCTTTACAAACAAAAGACATTTATAAAAGATAATGATGGGCTGACAGTGAGTCAGAAGATATGATGTTGATTTACGTGGGTTCCCCCAGTGGCTCCATTCTTCACTGGAGTCACTGGTCCCTGAGGCAGGGAAAGCATCCCTGAGTGGCCTTGCTCTGTGAGTGAAGACACACACATCCTCTCCTGGACAGTGGGCACTTCTTCCACGTGAAGGCCATGCTGATTGAGGTGCACTGAGGGTCATGAAGTGGATGAAGTCTTTATGCTGCAGGGCAACAAAAGGAGAAAATACCCTGGGGTCAATTAATGTGATTCAGCTGGGAGAGAATGATGGCGGGGAGCATTTCTTCTGTTTTCCGTCAGTGACACACCCATCGTTTCTGCTTGGCATTGAGCTTTTTTTAATTTTAATTTTTTTTATTGAAGTATAGTTGATTTATAATGTGTTAGTTTCAGGTGTACAGAAAAGTGATTTATATATGTATGTGTGTGTATATATATATATATATATATATATATATATATATATATATATATATATATTCTTATTCAGGTTCTTTTCCCTTATACGTTATTACAAAATACTGGGTAGAGTTCCCTGTGCTTTACAGTATGTCCTTGTTGGTTATCTATTTTATATATAGTAGTACCTAGTATATAGTAGTTAATCCCAAACTCCTAATTTATCCCTCCGACCCCTTCCCCTTTGGTAACCACAAGTTTGTTTTCTATGTCTGTGGGTCTATTTCGTAATAAGTTCATTTGTATCCTTTTTTGTATCACCCATCATTTATGCTTGGCAGTGAGCCTAATGAGGAAAAAATTTTTATCAGTGCCTAGTAATAGATGCTTGACTCCATGACAGTGGAGAAACCAGTGCAGATTTAGAGCCAACCTGGTAGTGATTTTATGTGGTTTCTCGTATATGCTTAGTAGCCACACAGTTTTTGTTTTGTTTTGTTTTTTAATTGAGTTGTAAGTGTTCCTCTTTTTTTTAACATCTGTATTGGAGTATAATTGCTGATTCACTTTGTTGTACAGCAGAAACTAACACAACGTTGGAAAGCCACACAGTTTTGAGTTACGTTGTATTTGAATAAATAACTTGTTTATTATTGGAGTTTTGTGTTTTGTATTAAGAGTGATGATTTGGAATTGCTGAATCAAATAGTTTTTTCCTAGATTCCAATGACATACTGAAGAAGTTGAGACATTTATATTTTAAATAATTACTCCTCAGATCTATTGTAAGATTACATAAAAATTTGCATGTAAAGTGGATTCTAATGTGCTTTACATGACACAGAATATTTCGTGATACAGCTCAAGAATTTTATAAAAGTGTATTGGATTAGTTATTAAAAGATACGTAGGGGCAAATAGAATGTACCTCAATCTAAAGAACATGAAAATGGTTTCTGGATTAGCTTGTTTATGTATTTAACAAACAGCACAAATTTTGTGTCAGTATATGGCACATTGAAAGTACAATGTAAGTGCCTGATATAGCAAATAACAAGAAACCCTTTTAGATAGCTAATACTATTATTAGCCACATTATACAGATAAGGAATTGGTTGCACAGAAAGGTTAAGTACCTCTCCCAAAGTCACACAGCATAGTAAGTATGATCCATATAGGTCTTTTATAGGAGTTTGTTAGAATCTAGGTAAATGGCTGTATAGCCCTGGTAAACAATCATCTAGTGGTTCACTAGGTTAATTCAATAAACTTATAGGCAGAGCTAAGGCTGAACCTTTAACACGCCCTTCTATTTCCATGGCTTTCAGACATGTTAAATGCTAAGTGAAGCAGGATTCCCTGTGAACACCTAATAAGTCTTTTTCACTGTTCCCTTTTCAGTAACACCTTTCTCATCATGTAGTTGTTCTTGTCTTTTTTTTAATAAAAGAAAAGAAAATACTACTATGTATTACTAATTGGTATTTAGTTGATTTGATTGTGTAATAATTACTTAGTTATAAATTTATCTTGGTTCATTATGCTCTTTGTACTGTAAGTTTTCAGTCACTCTGTAATAAACTAATTAGGTCATGTTATTGATAGAACCAATGTTTTTACAAATTTATCTTATAGGCATTTATAAAAATATGCTTATGTACAATTATAAAAAAATAATTTTATGGGTACCATAGGCAGTTTTAAAAATATAAAAAATATAGAAAATTCAAGACTCAATATAATAAATACATGTGCAGACCAATTAGAATCAAATTTTTATTATCTTGTCATTTATATTTTAAAAATTATAGATACAAATTAGAATCCTCTTATTCTGCATCCTGATCCCATTTCACCCTGTGCAGTCAAGCACTGTCATGCAATTAATGTGTATATTACTTATTCATTTTTATGTTGCTTTTGCATACATGCATACACACATATGCATCCATAATATTGTGTTATGTTTTATGTGGTTATAAATTTTACACAAATTACATATCATGCAAGTAGCATTCTACAACATGCTTTTTTCACTCAACAGTATTTTTTCCATCCATTTTGTGACTGTACACTTCTTTATTTGCCTGTTACCTCATTGGTGGTTATTTAGATCCTTTTAAACTTTTTAGTATCAAAAACAGTACTGGAACACACCAGTGAGGGCATGGAGAATTGTCTGTTTTAGTCCCAGAGGTAATCCCAAGCAAATAAAACTGTGCACTCAATGAATATTTGTGAAATGAATAAATGAATGACTAAACACTGCAGTGAACATCAGTGGCATGTTTGCTTGTGCACATTTGGAGAGCTTCTTTGAGGTACATGACCAGAAGTGGAATTGCTGGGTCTTAGGGTAAATAGGATTACCGATTTCCCTGAGTAATGCAGTTATTCTCTGAATGGTTGTAAGTTTACTCTCTTGTAATCAGCATATGAGTGTTATCTGTCTGTGGCATTGTCACCACCATTTTATCAGATTTAAAAATTGTTGTCTATTTGTTAGATATCTGTCATTATTGTTTTAAGTAGTTACATTTGTCCTTATTGCTAGCAAAGTTGTGTATCTTCTCAAATGTTCATTAACCATTTTTTTCCTGTCAGTTTTTGCATCTAATTTAAACAAGACTATTATAACTTTATCATGTGTTCCTAAAACATATACTTATGTCACAGAAGATCTAAGGGTAGAATGACGATGTGTATGCCAGACCACTTACAATTTAAATTTATAGATGATAAATAACTTTAACCACTAAATATTCCACAGTGTATAGTAAAATATTAATGCTGAACTATTCACTCACAAACTAATTTAAAAAAGTCATCTTTGTTTCTTTATCTATAATGAACATAGAGCATAAATCTTAGGCTCTTGCACGGAGCCTTCTTCTAGTTGCAGTAATTGTGAAATGAATTTTATGTACAGTTCTTTGAGAGTTAAACTTACTCTATAAACAACCATATAGCAAATACATCATAGTCCTAGTATATTTTAAAAATAGCTTAAAGGTCTTCCCTGGAGGCGCAGTGGTTGAGAGTCCACCTGCTGATGCTGGGGACACGGGTTCGTGCCCCGGTCCGGGAAGATCCCACATGCCGCAGAGCGGCTGGTCCCGTGAGCCATGGATGCTGGGCCTGCGCGTCCGGAGCCTGTGCTCCGCAACGGGAGAGGCCACAACAGTGAGAGGCCCGTGTACCGCAAAAAAAAAATAGCTTAAAGCTCATTGGACAGAATACATATCAGTTTTTATCAGTACTTCTTGGGCAGGATGAATTCTGTAGGCTAGTAATAAATCTTTGGTGACAGTAGTAGGGTTTTAATTGGCAACATTAAAACTTTGGATTCTCATAAAAACAACTTACACGTGCAAAACTTAACAGTTATTTCTGTATTTGTATCATTGTGGTTCTCTGATATGTGAAGACTAAGCGAGAGAAAGAGAGAAAGATATTGAGAGAGAGAGACAGAATGAAATCATTTAGACCGGAGAGGCAGAATAAGGTTGTGAGATTATGGAAAGAGAATGAATATGGTAGAAATAGATGGAGCTGGAGATAATGAGGAATTATTGTTTTTTACTTATGAGTCTGCCCCAGGATGACTTAGTTTGATGTTATTTTAGCCATCTCATAGCAGTTTATACCCTAAAAGCAGTAGAAAAAAATGCTCAGTTTCTATACTATCTGAATGTTGTCAGTGCAGGTCCAAGTATCAGAAGTCAAATTCAAAGTCACTGGGGAAAATTCTGAAAAACTCCTGAAAAAAAAAAAGGTACCTTGATTTTGATAATATAATTGACAAAGGAAATTGCAGTCAAATATGAAAGCTAGTGAAAGACTGCATGGATAAGTAAAATCCACAAATTATCATAAATGCCATTTGACTGTTTCCCCTTTTTTACCCAATAAGAAAATTTCATGAGAATGCTATCAATAAAACTTCAACATTACATAAGCTTTATAAGCTTCCCCCTCAACTAGTCTCCCCAGCTGAGGCACCAACAACGAATAATGTGTCCATAATATACAGAAGAAGGAAGATGTATAATAAATATATTGATAATATACTATCCATTAAAAATCCTGGAATAATTCAGCATTGAAGGTGATGAAGGCATGAGAACAAAGCTGTATGGATTAAAACAACAACAACAAACAAACTGCGAAGTGTGGGTCGATTGTAGTAAATGACTAACAATCCGTTCTGATTGTGATTCCCAACCAGCTTTTAGTCGGAGCCTTGGGCACAGCAGCTCAATCCTAGTGGGGGGGGAAAAATGCAGACAATGTGAAGGGAGTGGAAAGAGCAGAACAAAGTATGATGAAAGACCTGAAATATTATGCAACAGAAGAGTATTTACAGCCTGGCTAAATAAATGAGCATATTAGTTACTTTATTTTTAAAAGAGAATAAATGCTTCAAGGGAAAGAGATTTAAGGGGTGATACTAAGGGCAATTATGAGAATTCCTGGGACAAAATAAAGGTTTTTTTATCAAGAAAAATTCCTGGGAGTATGATCTTTCAGAATGCAGAAAACTTTCCAATGAAGTTATTAAGAATTCCCTTAAGACATAAAGACGTTGGTAAGACACCCATAGAAAACAGTGTGAAAAATAGCAGAGTGGAACTGTTGTAGCTTTTCATCTGTAAGTCCTCTTAGAAAAGGCATGAGAGAACTTTTTGAGAGTCACTAGATCAAATAGTTAATACGTTTTGTTTTTGAGTCTCTGTCCCTTATTAGCTGTGAGAAAGGGCAAATTACTTCAACTTGCTACATTTTAGTTTTTCTTGTCTGTAAAATGTGCATAGATTTATGGCACCTTATTAGGCTATTGTTAATATCAATTATAAAACCATGTAAAATTTTTACCATACACCGGTGGCTGTCAGTGCTCCATGTGGGTAGCGATTGGCTAACCCATTTCTTTGCTTTCTAATTGAAAGTAGGATATGTGACTTTTTTTTTTTTTCCTGAAATAGTGATCTATTTATTGAAAAAAAAAATGAAAAAGTCCTGGAGTCAGAAAGACCTAAATTTTTTTAGTTAAAAATTTTGTTTTTAGTTTTCTGCTCTTTTTTTTTTAAATTGAAGTCTAGTTATTTACAATGTTGTATTAGTTTCTGGTGTACAGCAGAGTGATTCAGATATTATATATATTCAAATATATATGTATATTTTTTCACATTCTTTTTCTTTATGGTTTATTACAAGGCATTAATATAGTTTCCTGTGTTATACAGGAACCTTGTTGTTTATCTAATTTATATATAGTAGTGTCTGCTAATCCCGAACTCCTAATTTATCCCTCCCCCAGCCTTCCCCTTTGGTAACCATAAGTTTGTTTTCTATGTCTGTGAGTCTGTTTCTGTTTTGTAAATATGTTCATTTATGTCATATTTTAGATTCCACATATAATTGATATCATATATTTGTCTTTCTCAGATATGTGACTTTTAAATATCAAAATATGACATCTATAGGATTTATAGTAAGAGTGCTGATATCAGTGAAATATATTATTAGACTGGATCTTATTACTTCATTTTTAATGTTGACATTAAGTTAAATATTACTTTTGTTACTTGAGATTAGCCTTTTCTTTTCCCTTTTCTGAGAACAAGTACAATTATGTTACTAATGAGATTTTGAGAGATTAGGGTATAATAGACATTGTCATTGAATTATTAACATGCCAAATTCTAGAGTTTGGTCCTTTGCAAGAATTCCCACATTTCATTTTAGATAGAGTGAGTTCTCTGCAGCAGTGGAGACTTCAGAAGCTTTGTGCGTTCTTTTGTCATATCTTAAGTTGAGGTTTTCCTACTTCCCTGCCTCCCATCGAGTATAAGCCCCTTCTGCACTTTTCAGCGTAACCAGGTCCGATCTCAGCTGTACAACTCATCTGACTTCTCCGTGTAACCGTTCTTGCCTCATCCCTGTCTCAGCCCCTGACTTGAATTCTTCCCATTTCCCTCCATACTGAACTAGCAGAGTACTGTTTAGTTGTGTAATTGTTTATGTACTTGTGACGTGTTCTCACGCACATATTTACTCTGTCCCATTTAGAATCAGAAAGCTCTCAAGGATGTAAAGCACATCTTCTCTTTCCCTAATAATCCCCAAAGCCCTCGATGCCATGCTATGCCCCCAGAAGGGAATCAGTAAACCTGATACAATGGATCGGAGCCTCCTCTTCCCCCCACATTTGCCTTAGGTGGTCCCCTGCAGAGCTCTGTGTAAAGTAATGGAGGCTTCGGATTTGTGCTCTCATGCTAATGGTTATTACTTCCTTTATTTTTGAAAAACCGGTTGTTGGGCTCTAAGCTAAACATGCTATTTTCTGCACCCAGCAACTCTCCATGAGAAGCTGCCTCTCAGTCTTATGCTCTCCTAGGCCATCCTCCTCCCCCCATTAGGAGAAGGATAAGAGGAAGTTGAAATATTTACTCTGAGATGGAGAGCCTTGAGCACTTGAGCCCCGGGACTGCCTCTGGACCAATGTTTCTGTTCAGCTTCTCCCAGGTTTTTCAGCAAGAGCTGTCAGAAACCAAGTTTGTGCCCGAAGAGCACCTTCATCTGTAATTTCCATTTCTCTCTACTCCCTGCTGTGTTTCTTGCTATCTGGAAACTTCTCGCAGAGTACCAGGCTCTTGGCACCACTAATCCTTTTCCTCTCTCAAATGCCATATTCTTCCTTGGAATGTTAGTTTCTTTTTCAGAAAATTCTATCTTTGTAAAACTACCCAGAAATCAATGTTAGGCTTTCAGCTGTGAAATTACTTCAAAGAATGAGTTAAAGCAAAAGAGGTGTCATTCTTTTGAAGAGCTTAGATTTTCTGTTTATAGAGAAGAGTTCCTGGGAATTATGTGCTTAGCTGAAAGTATTAAACACTTTTTTCTTCAACATTAATTTTTCTTCCTGGGTTTACAGAGGAGAAGGTTACAAGTTAAGGGCTCTGATCATGGTTTATTCTCTAGCTTGGTCATTTGAGGCAAGTTCCTTTACATTCATGGACTTCTGTTTTTCTCTTGTATTGATATAAAATGATGAGAAGTGTCAACTGAAAAACAATACACAGCCTGAAAGCTGAGAATTATGTTTTATTTGGACTTGCTAAGGACTTAAGCCGGGGAGACAGCCTCTCAGACAGCTCTAAGGGACTGCTCCGAGTAGGGCTAAGATATATAGGAGTTTTTACAACCAAACAAACAAAAAACAGGTAGTCAGAACATCAAAAAATTACTGTTAACTAAAGAAAAAGCAGACTTCTCAAGTTAATAAATTTAGCACTTTTCTATGGATG
The DNA here is from genome assembly GCF_964165515.1 of Mesoplodon bidens. Taxonomy (NCBI): domain Eukaryota; kingdom Metazoa; phylum Chordata; class Mammalia; order Artiodactyla; family Ziphiidae; genus Mesoplodon; species Mesoplodon bidens. The sequence continues at coordinate 47,947,974 of NC_138160.1, read as the reverse complement.
GAAAGATGTACGAGTCTGGGCTCATTGAAATCGTTCCTTTCATATGTGCCTTAACTATCTAGGGCCAGTATCCTGTTTTCTCCATCCTGAATCCCCTCAGGGTGCACCATAGGTGTAGCTGCAATGGCTGGTGGCTTGATGGCTGCAACATCCTTTGCTCACTGATATGGCAGGCAGCATTCTTCACCCACAGTAGAGTAACATATGAAAAATATATTCTTTAAAGCACCTTTCAAATTTAAATGTTATTATTCTACCACCAAATTCCCATTCTCAACACCAGATAAGACTTAGTATTAGTGTTGCTGAAAAAAAAAAAAAAAAAAAAATATATATATATATATATATATATATATATATTTGTCTGCGCTGCTTGGCATGCAGGATCTTAGTTCCCTGACCAGGAATAGAATCCGTGCCCCCTGCAGTGGCAGTGGAAGCCTGGAGTCTTAAACCACTGGACCACCAGGGAAGTCCCTATTGGGGGATAGTCTTGATTAAAAAAAAAAAAGGCGATCCACATGAAAAAGAAAGAATTTTGAGCCAATGCTCAAAACTTTAGTCAGGGTGACTTTCATGTCCTAATTTGAAGTAAGCAAGTGGAACATTCATTAATGGGAGGCTTAGGTAATCCCTCTTTTATCAAGATTAATCACATATTTTTACATTAGTCGTTGTGAATTAATATAGCAATTTGATCCTTCCTAGTTATCAGGTTCTTTTTGATGACTGTCTTAGCCTACATTAATTAGAAGAGACTAAAGTACATAGGTCTCCACTTCACAACCAAGCCATTAGGTATAACATAATAACAAAAGCAAATATTGGATTGAATTGTGATTTCCCCTGTCAACTGAAAACCATGCACAACCTCAAAGTTGAGAATTATGTTTTATTCAGTGGACATACTGAGGACTTAAACCAGGGAGACAGCCTCTCAGATACCTCTGAGGGACTGTTCTGAAGAGGTAATGGAGCAGCCAGGATATATAGGAGTTTTTGCAGAAAAGAAAAAACACACCAAAAAACCCAAGTAGTTGGAACATCAAAAGATTACTGTCAATTAAAGAAACACCAGACATCTCAAGTTAATGAATTTAGCCCTTTTCTTTGTGTGGGGTGGGATGGCTGCAGTGCCTGATGGCTTGATGGCTGCAACATCCTTTGTTTACTGACTCGGCAGGTGGCATTCTCAGTCTACACCGTGCAGGCTCTTGCTGTTGAGGAGGTACAAACGGCCATCCAGCCTGTTTTCCTAAACTCCGTAGACTCAGCAATCTGTCCTTCAGACATCCTGATAAGTGTCTTAATGGAAGATTTATGCCAGGCTGATGTGACAGTGTTCTTGGGGCAGGATTAGCTCCGTCTCTAGTCAGAATTTGGTGACAGATTCCACTTAAGGCAACAAGACACAAGAGCCAGTTGGAGCCCTAGGTGGAGGACACCATTTAGATTCCTGTATATCCCTGTTCATCAATGGTAAGGGTACAGTTTTTGAATCAAATGACATTTCTTGAATTCCACTCAGTTCACCTGTGAGAATGCTTTGAGTTACAGCTCAAGATAGCAATAGTTCGTGCTCTTACGGATAGCCATTTTTGACCTCTCTGTCTCTCTGTCTGTCTGTCTCTCTGTCTCTAGTACACACACACACACACACACACACACAGGCACACTACACTACTTGTACTGAAATACTTTAAGATACATTATTTCAAACTGTATAACAACATAATAAAAATTTCTAGTAGTACCAAAGGATATGTCTCTGTTTGAGTACAAAACTATACAAATTTTGTGTAACTTTCTCAAAGTAGTTAGTGAATATAAGAATATGTATGTGTAGATAAATCCCCCCCTTTTTTTACATAAATAAGAACATGCTATAAATACTGTATGTACCTTGGGTTTTTTTTATACATATAAATTCTCCTGGATATCTTTTTATAGCAGCATATATAATACAGCTCTGTTTTCCAGTATATATATTGTGTGAATATATTTGTATAATTTATAAATTAATTTATATTTATCATTTATAAAGTAATCCATATTGGTTACATGTCCAACATTTTGTATTTTTCACTAGTCTCTGACTTAGTGATCATAATTATGTGAGCACTCCCAGTTTGAAAATATTAGGTCTAATTGAAATTGATAAGTTCTGTCATTCACGAGACCATAGATTGACAAACTTTTTTTTAAAATAAAGAGCCCAGTTAATAAATATTTTAGGCTTTGGGGGGCCATAAAGATTCTGTTTAAAATCTGTTCTCATAGCACAAAAGTAGCCCATGGCAATATGTAAACTAATGGGCATGGCTGTGTTACAATAAAATCTTATTTCAAAACCAGGCTAGGGACTTGGTTTGGCCTGAGGGCCAGAGTTTGCTGGGCCCTGCAACTAGACCAGCAACTGGAAGTGACCAATTTGTGGATGAGTTTCCACAAGACCGCAAGCTCCATAAAGGCAAGGATCGTATATTTTCATGTCCAATTCCCCCCAGTGCCTAGGTGAACAGTGACTCAACAAATATTTTTTGAATTGAAGAATTAATTCACAGAAGAGGTATAGAATCAACCCATTGTTTTACCATTTACTGTCTCTGAACATGAGCATGTTGTTTTTAGCTGAATATAAATGTATCACAGTCTCTGGTTATCCCTCACATGCATAGCTAAGGAGATGTATAGGTTTTAAACATATGCTCTTACTAATCATAACAAAACAATTTCACCAAGAAATAGAAAAGTTTTTAACAAAGCTGAGGTGCCTACTTCATGCTGTAAGTTCCTGCTGTCTTGGCTGATACTCTGCTATAAAACTTTACTGGATACTGTGTTTGTATTACTGGTTTCATTCAAAGTGTCTCATTATGATTGACCCAATTTGTTTTCTGTTGTCCATAACCAAAAACAATTGAGCATCACTGATACACATACTCTCTTCTTTAAGTTTTGAGAAAACTACTCAGTAATGTTTATTAGGAGCCATTATTTTTATCAAATATATATATATGTTTTATCAAATATATATATATTAAAGAGAGAGAGCTAGAAAAAGGATCTGTGTCTCACTGTGATACAATTCTGTGCTCTTCCTACTGCTACTTCTACCCTACTATATTGAAAATATCTATATAAATGAGTCATGTCTTGTAAGCAGATGTGCATTCTAGAATTCATTTCTTCCTAAACCATGAAGCACCATCCATAAACAAGATGAACTCCCTGAAACCTCTGTAAGCCACACTGAGAGAAGAACATAGGTCAGGTAGAGCTGTGTTTACATTCTGGGCTAGAGAGATAGTTCTAGGCCTGATAGCCTTATAACTTCAGCCCAGAATGTCAGGCTCCCATTACTTTGGCCCTTTGGTCCAATCACATTGTTTCTGATATCCTAACCTTTAATTATTTGAATTCCCAATCTTGCTCAGGAAGGTGAGCCTTTGCCAGGTTAGTCAGCCTTAAGCTAATGGCTGAAAGGATTGTCATTGGCCCCTGCATCCAACCCAATTACTTCCTGATCTGAAGTAGCCAAACCAACTGGGGCACAAATAACCATGAAATCTTCATGGCCACACTTTCCCCTGGCTCTGAGAGAAGCTTCAGGAAAAATAACAGAAATGAACTTTTGTAAAGGGATTAGCTTGTGTGAAGAACATTATCCATAACGAAATAAATGGAACCTGGTGACTCACCAGGCTAGCCTGCAAGTCACCAGCGTCTCTGGGGATGTTAGGGTCTGTATTTCATTTCTGCAAGTTTAAAAACATCAGATAACTCTGGAAGGGTACCAGAGGTCAAGGTACAGGTCTACAGATGGATCAAGGAAACATATCAGACTTAATCTCCAGAATTATCCTCTGAGATTGGTAGTACTGTTTTCTTCATTTTGCCATTTGCCCAAATTCTTGCAAGGATTCAGATACAGACTATTGAACTCCAGAGCCCTGCCTTTTAACATTGTGCTATAATCCACCATTTAGAATAGTGGATCCCACAGATAGGTAAGTAGGGATCACTGGACTGCTGTGCTAAGCATTATCCTATCAAATTCTTGGGAAGAATAAATACCATAATGTATGTGGAGTGCTGTGTACAATTCCTGGCACCAAGTTAAGCACTAGAGAAAATGTAGCTGTCCATATTAGCAACTCACATAGGCTCTGGGCAGATTATCAGGAAAAGCCTTCTTAATTTTATTCAATACAGTGTTAAAATCATCTAACCAAGTGCACAACGAGATATATATACCATAACCTGGGAAAACTGTCTTGCTTTCTGTTTTAAAAGAATTGAATTCAGTGAGAAACAGCTTTTAATGGTTGAAAAGTGAGAAGTGTAGGGAATAAGAGAATCTTTCCTGTGTTTATATTTGAGGCTTGCCTTTCTTACTTTCAACTTTATCTTCATAACTGCCTCCCCTCTGGGTCTGTGTCTTCTTCAGTTTAAAGAAGGTGGCAAGACAAGTCCTAGAACATTTTGTTTGTGTGTAATTGACATGACAAATGATGGGCTCTTACCTAAGAGGCCCCAGATAAGAGGTTGGTTACTAATGCAGGGGAGGACCAGTGGGAACAATTGTTTCTGGTCTCTTATCAAGCCCAGAACAATCTTTCATTTACTATATTCATGCCTCAAGAGCACAGGCAATATTAAATTCCAAAAAAAGGAAAAACTCTCCCACAGAAACAGCTGTGTTCATTACACAGCCAGTTTACTACAGTGAATTGCTAGAAATGGAAAAGTTTCCATTTCTTTGTGTGTTTATCCTTGATAGTTGTCTTATAAAAACTGCCTTCTGTAAATAAGGGAAGGCTGGTTTTAAACAGTTTTGACTAATATCTGTAGTTGGAGTATTACGTTCTACAGTTTCAGAAAATTAAAATAAATCTGATAGAAAGACATACATCTTCAAAGAAAATTTTTTGAAGCATCCTGGCCACAGAGTTCCATTTTTTCCCCGTCTTACATGTAAATTGGATTGTGTTCCTTTTATGTCTACATTGTCACTTAGTCTAAAACCTGAGAGATGCCATTTAACCTCAGAGTTGGACCCCACTGAAAGCTTGCTTGTGGACACTATGCTGTCTTTGTGTAAATGTTCATTGCTGATGCATACTACAATGGAAAAAAAATTAGTTTCTTGAACACCAGAAAATACCCACCTGTTAATCTCACTGGGTTGTAGCAAACAACCCAATGGATTGGTGGATTCTCTGAGAGTAGGGACTTAACTGTGTTCTCTCCAGGTCTTATTCAGTTCCAAGCACAGTGCTGGTAATTCTTGAAGTTCTCAGTCAATGCTGAAGAACTGAAAAACAATCCACAAAATTCAGATGACCAATTAGCTAGATACGCCCTGATACACAATTCTGTCCCTGGCAGAAGTATTTGCTGATTAGGGAAATGGAGTAACTACTACAGACAGCCAGAATCCCATTAAGCATGGTGCGTTAATTACAATAAATAAAAATTTGGTGCTTGAGAGAACGAGTTTTGCAAAGTATCCATATTAATATCAGAGTGGCCTAAGCCTTGGGGAGATGAGAGTCCTCTGCTTTGACTAATAAAGCTGGGCTTTTGTTTTGTTTTCTTGTTTGCATTGTAAAAGAAGAGTTGTTAACTTGTCACCTACATACTATTGTGTGAGTGACTAAATAAAGGTAAAATCCCAGGTATATTCCATAGTGTTGACAATGACTGAATGTTCCCTCTGATGGGAAATTTGTTGGTTGAGGGACTTATCTCCTTCACACTCCTTGAAACCTTTTTCTTCATTCAAATTTTCCTAGCTAGTGTCCAAGTGTTAAATTTCCTGTTGTGTAATATAGACTGTCTCTGTTTCTGTCTCTGTCTTTCCCTCCCCAGCTTGGCATCAGGGATATCTAGCGAAGTTTGCTCAGTCCCCTTGGCCCCTGTCACAATATCAGGCAAATGCTAGACGCTGAATCCGTGTTTAATGAATTTCTCTTGAATGGATGTTATCTTGCTTCAAGTCATTCGTGCAAACATTGAAGAGGACAGACAGAGCTCTGCTGACCTCCTCTAGCAAACCACTCTCTAGTAGACCTCAACACATCAGTCTGTACTCTTTGGTTACAGTTGTTCAACCAGTTACTAATCTAACTAATTGTAACCGGTTGAACAACTGAACCCAAAGGGTGCAAAGTGGAAACATTTCATTGGGAAGTCGGCTCTGGACAAAGGAAACACCACCAGACCCCCTTCAGTATGCAAAGGGGAAATTCCTTCTCAAGTAGAAGCTCCATGGTGCCTCTCTGAATTATCATTAATTTGTAATGCTGTGTGAGTCTACGTGTATCATCTGTTCTTTGGGTGAGGCTTATTTGAAGTGTAAGGTGCTGCCTCCGTAGAGGGTGATACTAACCAAGTGTTAAATAACTGTTGTCTGAAAATAACCGATGATATGAACAATAAAAAGCTTTTAAAAATAAGACATGTTTCTTTTATTGATAGTCGTCCAGTCCGTCAAGGTTGAAGTGAGATATGCAATGTGAGATGTAAAATCTGATGTGAAACGGACAATAATTTGTGGTTTATATGAAGGAGTGTATCCATGTACATTTATGCTTAAGAACAGGAGGCTTTTAGGTCATTATTCTAAAGTTTGTTTAGAGAATAAATTTACTTTTTATTTTCTTTAAAATAAATTTCTTTCTCTTGATATTGTACCGTATTTGCAAAACGTTCTGATAAAGCTATTGCTCATTGTTTCACAATGTTTTCTCTGTGAGGACCCAGGGAACATTTCTACCTGATGCTTCAGTATCAAGAATAGCCCCATGTTGTCTGAATAACTTCAAACTGTAAAAGATTATGTTCTCTTTTGGCTGCTAAGAAGCTCACTTTTCACCTATGGTACCTGTGGGATGCATTTTGAACAATAACTTTGTTTTCTTATTTTTCCTTAGCACCACCAAATCTCTTTTTTTTGTTTGTTTTTAAGGCAGACTGTAATTCATAAATGCATAGCAAACACAAACCTGTTTTTAGATGAGATTGCTGTTGATATATGAATTCATCTATCATCCAGCTTCCCACCTTATTCTCTCCTGCCATATTTCTGTTGACTAGGGCTCTCTTGTGCCATGAAGAATTGATTAAGTTTTGCCATGACCTCCATGCCCAGGCCACACTTAACATCTTTATGCTCCTCTCTGCCTTCAGCCCTCTGTATCCACCTGTAGGTGCCCTTTCTCCTGCGGGGCCTCAAACCTGAATGCAAAGCTGTCCAGTAGTTGAGCTGTTTTTCATGAGAAATCCAAGAACCTGTAGCATGGGTGAATTTGACAATTTTGCCAAAACCTTGAAGTGTTGTGAGGAAGATTCACACTGACCATGCACCATGCAGCCTTCTTTTGTCTTGCTGGTCTCATCTCCTCACCTAGGCATTCCTCTTGGAGTCTTAGCTTTCTAAAATCAGCACTTCTACTCTCACCATGAGACCTGCCCTAATTGTGAAACTCCCTGGGTCTATGTTAGAGGGCTTCATCCCCCACCCCATCCCTGAATTCCAAGGAATGACATTTTCTCTGCCTTATTTACATTTGCTTTTTTTAAAAAATATCTTTATTGGAGTATAATTGCTTTACAATGGTGTGTTAGTTTCTGCTTTATAACAAAGTAAATCAGCTATACATATATATCCCCACACATTTGCTTTTCAGTACTAATTGTTCTAGATAAGGGCATTCACTCACTCAATCATTCACGTAACAAATCTCTTAAATGTATCTACTATGTTCTAGATACTGGAGATACTTGCATAAATAAATACCACAAATAAAGCCCATCTCCCTAAAAGTTCAAGTTGAAGGATTTCAAATTGGGGGGTTAGAGAGCAGAGATTTAAATAGATTAGAGGAAAAATACGTGGTGAGTCCCATGATTAGCAATATGCACAGGGCTTTATGGGAGAGGGTCTCACCTGGAGTAGAAAGGTGTGATCTCAGGTGAGTCTTAAGGAATGAGTGTGGGCTTGGGGGAGGAGAAGGTGGAGGTTCCAGGAGGAGGGGGCTAGCAGGAGCAGAGATGTTGAGGCAAGGAATCACATGGTGTGTTTGCGGAAGGGTCATTGACAAGATCTGAAGCTGGAAATAAACAAGGCCTGATTTCTAGGGACCTTGTGTGCCAGGTTAAGGACTTTGAGTTTGTCCTGGAACCATGAAGTATTCCAAGTAGTGGGGGGAGGGGGCAAGGTCAGATCCTGGAGGCTGAATGGAGAATAAAAATGCAAGGACAAGATTGGAGGCCTGGAGTGTTAAAGGAGGTCACTGATGTGGCTTGGGTGAAACATCACAAGGGCATAAGCTAGGTTGGTAGTTCTAGAGATTGAGAGAAGGGCGTTAATTCCATGAATGTGTAGTAGATATACTTGTCATGTTGTACGAGTGTACTTGGGCGGAGGGGACTGGTCATTTAATAAGTAGTTGTATCACTGGTGGATTGGTGATTTCCTCAGTTCTTGCCCTTTCAAGGGAAATAAGTCAGTTGAGAGATGTAGAGCATTTTTAAGTAGCAAGAGTTTTATTAAGCAAAAGCGGAAGTATGCTCTCGAGAAAGGATGAGAGCAGGCTGTCTGGAAACCAGAAATAGCCCTGCAGTGGGGCAGGGATAGGTTTTTTAGCGTGGTGGTCCCTCCCTGTGTCCTGTGTCATTTGACTGACAAGCTGATTGACAGCTTTAGGTTATATAACTTTTCTCCTAGTGCGCTAGGCGCTTACCCGTAAGCTCCCAAGCAAAAGCCACGGTGGCGGGGGTGGGGACTGCAACGCTAATTTGTGACAAATGTGGCACAGTGAACCCCCGGGTACCTTGAGTCACCCTTTAGGTCTTGGTGCGCCCTTGCCAACCTGTGCTGGAGGTTTTAATCTTGCTTGGTCCTGATATGGCTGGAAACATAGCGGTGGTCCTTGACCACAAGAGGGAGGATCTCTGGGCGTGTTCCAACCAACAGTGTCCAGGTGAGGGAAGGAAAGATGACTCCATCCAGGATGGGGCGGGACCTGCTCATGTCTGACTAACTGCCTAACAGTTATTGGTCATTGGTAAATAAGATGCAGAAGAAGGTGAGGTTTTGGGGCAGGTGGAGTGAGTTTTGGAGAGAGTAAGGGGCTTGAAGTTCTGTAGAGCAGGAGGATGGGGAAATCTAGGAGGCAGCTAAGTATCCAAACACCTCATGTATACATTTATATATAACATGGATAAATTTATTCTCCTTCTTTGCCCATTTATTGGGTATTTTATATAAATATAGCTGGTAATTTTTTCCTCCCATATAACTTTTGGAATGCCGTAACGTGAATCATGAAGAGATGACCATTTCTATTTAATCTCTGCAAAGCTGCATTCTTATTCTATTTTGATTCATAATAAAATGCCTAAGTTGGTATTTTCTAACCTGAGGCACACGATTTATAGAAGGAAAATAAAAATGTCAAAGGTATAACTGCCCAAACTTGGGATGTTGGTAAAGTGATATAATATCAAAAATGTTTTTGTGGTTAGCTGACTACTGAAAAGTTATATTAATTGTGTTTACAATTAACGGATGATTTCTCTTTAGGCCAGAACCAATAGAGATTGTAATCCCTCAGCCCTGCAATTTTGAATGTTTTTGTTCTCCCTTTTGGCAGTTTTCTAGGTATTCTTATTTGGCAACTGGAAACAGTTCAGTAATGGCTATGCAGCTTCCTCATGCATGGTACTGAAATTTGTGACCAGGGATCCCTGTAGAGCTACTATTGACATTTCAGCCCACTCTTAGATTAAATCTACCTATACAAGCTCAAGGGATCCTGCCTGGGGCTGTCTGATCAATACTCTATAGCGCCTGTGCAGAAGAAACTACTAAGATTTTCTTAGAAGGTAGACTGTTGAAATTGGATCTAAGTAGTTGACTGATTTAAATGAGGGATATACTGACACTTTGCATCAATCTAGACTTGGGAATAGTTTGAAAAAAGTAAATTGCTTTTTGTCTCAGCTTTGAGGGGATAGAGATGTTAAATATCCCTTGTTCTCTATTATTGCTTCTTAAGTATTTATCAGGAAAGTGGTATAAGTCAGTCCATAGACAAGGCTCCCCTGACCTTTGATCATCAAATCATCCTCCCCATCTTCCTCTTTGTTGCAGTCACTGCAATCATCATCACCACCACTACCACCATCATCATCATCATCTCATTGTCATCATCACATCATCATCACAGATAGCTCCACTTCTTGGGTGCTCAGGTTTGCCTGTGTTTGAATTAGGCATTATGGATCCAAAGCCCATGTTCTTAATTTCTACTCCATACCTCTTTTCTAATAGCCCAGAGACTCCCATGGGTGGGCAAAAGGTTGGTGCTGTGCTTTTAAAATGGACTTGAGATCTAGTAAGTTTTGTTTCTATTGGTGTCTTTTATATAATTTTGGAAGATAATGTGAAACGACTCAACCTTTTGAATTTTTTTAAAAAATTTGAGATACTTGTAACCACCAGCTATGTAGCTATAATTTATTGCCACATTTAGTGTATTAAATCGTAACAGGTATTTCTGATTCTTACTCCCCACTTCTCCCTTAAAAAAAAGCATTTGTTAATTTAGCATACCTCCTGTCTGTTCCATGAAACTATAATTTCTTACAGAGCTATGAGAGTAATACATTTCCCCAGTTCTCAGTAGAAATGAATGGGTTAAGAAATTCTGCTTCAAGATCTCAGATGGTAAAAGCCATTGACACTGAAAGCTCTTCTGCTTCCTCTGATGGAGAATGTGGTCATTGAGAAGTACAAAGTGTACCACATACCCAACAAGCTAATTGCCCACTTTGAGGCCTCTCTCAGGTCCAAGTGCCAAGTGAAACCTCTGCTCTCAGGGAAATTAGGCAACTGACACAGAGATTGGGTTCCTTAGCCTTATCTAAATCTGTGATGAGCTGGTGATAGTCTGTGCTAATGAAGATGATTCTTTGAATCAAATGCTTGTTGATGTGGGTCTTCTGAAGTAGAATGTTGATTTGATATTGCCATCCCTGTCACAAGAGCTGCATATGTAATTATGGTTTCGCTCTAAATAGATTTGCTTTTGGACTCTAAAGCACGCCCTGTTACTTCATGTGCTTGCTATCTCCCAACCTCAAAAAAAAAAAAGAAAGACGAATAAATCCAAAATATCTTTAAGCACCATATGTGGGCTTGCATTCTTTTTACATTTAGTGTCATAACATTTTCAAACAACATATCAGTTTGTAAGTAAGGTCCCTTGTGATAGGATTTGAGCATGCATGCATGTGATGCTTCCTGTCTCTGTCCTACCTGACACTTCATGTCAGTAATGGTTTTAAATGGCCCAGTGGGAGATCAAAGCACAAGTCAACCTTTCAAAAATCCATACAGTGTAGAAAGTCAGGGACCAAGGTTATTAGCACGTGATCTGCTAAGAGGGGACAGGGCTATTTCCCTCCCCTCTAGTACATACCCGGACACACCTCAGCCAACCATTCACAGTTTGAAAAACATGATGGGCTTCCTCTGGTCCCTGTAGAGGATGCTGCTCTTTCTCCTTCCTTTCCCTAGCATCCTGCTGCTTCTCTCCAATCTCCAGGTCAAAGACCAGCTCCTCTCAAAAGCCTTCAGACAAAATAAGGAGCCGCTCAAAAGCCTTCAGGCAAAATAAGTCAGAAAGAGAAAGACAAATACCATATGATATCACTTATATGTGGAATCTAAAATACGACACAAATGCAACAACTCACAGATACAGAGAACAGACTGTGGTTGCCAAGGGGGAAGTGGGGTGGGGGAAGGAAGGATTGGGAGTGTGGGATTAGCAGAGGCAAACTATTATATATAGGATGGATAAACAACAAGGACCTACTGTATAGCACAGGGAACTATATTTAATATCCTGTGATAAGCTATAATGGAAAAGATTATGAAAAAGAATGTAGATATGTATAACCGAGTTACTTTGCTATACCGGAGAAATTAACACAACATTGTAAATCAACTATAGTTCCAGAAAACTAAAGCTAAAAATACATAGACTGTTACTTGTTATAGTCAGTTGCCAGTATGTGATTTGTAGGAGCAAACGACCATGGGGATGCAGAGTACTCTTTGGCCCTGCTTCTCAAAATGTACTGTAGGCACATGGTCCCTCCCAATCCTTTGACTTACTTTGAAAGCAGCCTCCCTACTAATCCTGGGATCTCTATGCTGGATCTTTTACTTCAGACTGTGGCAAGAAGAGCATGGACTGGTTGTGCATTCAAGTCAGAAGTCCAGAAGCTCTCTTGATGGTTTCCCACCCAGTTACGGCATATTGCTGTAATCCCACACAACAGCTGAAACATCTTTTTCTCATTTCTCTAGATTCCTGTTACATTTGATGTCTCTACCATGTAATTGACATTTAATTCTAAGTTGTTTTGCATCATTTTATGGTTATTTCAAGTATAAATATCTTGCCTTCCTCAGAAGATTTTTTTTAAATTCCTTTTTAGAACCAGGGCTCCCTGCACAGTACCAGGTAGAAACATGGAGTAAACCACGAATACTGACATCACCTCAAAGTTACTTAACCTCTTCTCAGCAAAGAAGGCCAGTCTGGCATATAACTCATTCTTCTAACCTGTACCTACTTTATAGAGGAATAAATACACTGAGTTAGTGGGAGTTTGTGAATGAAGTGACCAGATTTTTAATAAGATAATGCAGTTTTTTTTTAATTTAAAAAAAGCTGCTAAATAAGAAGTAGATTTGGAAATGAAGACTGGGGTTGGGCAAGGGTAAAGATTTGTGCCACAACTTAGTGCTGGGAAAATGTCTGGCTTAATCTAATGAATAAACATGACTGTCTTTTTTTTTTTTTTTTTCTTTTTGCGGTATGCGGGCCTCTCACTGTTGTGGCCTCTCCCGCTGCGGAGCACAGGCTCCGGACGCGCAGGCCCAGCGGCCATGGCTCACGGGCCCAGCCGCTCCGCGGCATATGGGATCCTCCCAGACCGGGGCACGAACCCGTATCCCCTGCATCGGCAGGCGGACTCTCAACCACTGCGCCACCAGGGAGGCCCAACATGACTGTCTTTGAAGTCTTCCATCCCTTCCCCACTCCTCAGTATCAATTCAAATGCTATCCATGTTGGAGTTACCACCCCTACTTATCTCCACACTTAAGGCAGCAAACTTTGATGTCTTATTTTCATATCCATTTATCTCTTAGAACTGATATTCAGTAGAACAAAGGTAGAATAGATTTATCTATGCCTAAATCCTATTCATAGAAGATTTCAGGCTTATTGTAGCTGAATCTTATTTAGGCTCTTTTCATTTACCTTCTCACTGAAAGATGGATGGTTACCTAGAACCTTTGATACTAAGGTGTGATAAACTACTTTGCTAGGACATAGATAAAGAAAAAATCACTTTCCAGTTACTTAACAAGTACATCCCTTCATATCTTGTCTAACTTATGGGCCAATAACTGTGCTCTGGGACCCTCTTCAGAGTCTTTACCAGAATGGAACCAAATGCATTTTTTAACGCCTTTTAATTAAATTTTCATACCACTGAGTCCAATTATCTCTAAGGGTAAACAGTGAATCCACAATAAAAAGTTCCATTTGTTTCACTAAAATTTGTAGATACGTGTGACATTTTAGAATATTAATTCAATTTAACCTTGAAACGAATGAACAAAACTTCTTAAAACTTTTAAGGTTTATCACATTTCTTTTTTTTTGGGGGGGAGTTAACTTTAATAACCACATCTAGTATATAGCACAAATCTATGTGATGCTGAGAAAAACATCCATAGGTATAAAGATTGTTCATTTAAAAATTCTGAAATGAAGTGTTATTTGGTAAAGACTGTGGACATTTGTATGAAGCACTTCATGTTCCATTTGTTTATTTTACTATGTTACCAGCTTATGGAAATAGGGACTTGAATTTCTACAGGGCAGTTTGCTCTTGGAGTTAATTATTGATAAAATTAGGTCTTTGTATATGTTTTGAATACTAAAATATGAGATAAATTGGTGGTTATTTCTTTGTGAATTTGAAGCCCCAGGTATTTCTTATGTTTGTTTTTCAGTGTTCTTTCAAATAACCAATCCCCTTGTTTGTGTTCCTCACTTAAGCTACTTCTTTCTTTAACATTTTTTAATTAATCTGAATCTCTAAGAGAGTGACCAAAAACCTGAAGAAAACTGAACTGTTAAATGGCGTCTGCTAACTGTTTCTTGAACAGTTGAAGGATTTTACCTTTAGACTAATATGCCATTTGAGGATTTGGCAACTCCATCCTTTTCTTGTAGCTCCCCAGCCATTTGTTTCAGACAGGCCCCTTCTCTCTCTTACTTGAGAGCATTCAGTTCTCATCCCTAGGCAATCAGTAGAATAAAGCACTGGTGCCGGGCCATTTGCAGGAGGAAAGAAATAACCTATACATTGGAGTGCTTTGTTATGCCAATATTTCTTGTGTTGAGATACAGCCTGAGTACTTTTATTATATATCAATAATATTCATTTGCTTATTATTTATTCATTCAACAAATGTTATTGAGCTATGCACTAGGCATTGTTCATTCTTCTAATTTTCAAAATTATAATCAATTCTATTTTTATAACCTATTATTTAACAAAGTACTAATACTGGGATCTTTCTTTCCAACTGAGTTTTGAATGTATAACATAAAGATCATGAGATCAGGCTCTAGAATCAGAGAACTTATGAAAATTCCAGCTCCCAACCCTTCTTAGCTGTGTGACTTTGGACAAGTTAATGAACTTCTCTAAGCCTCACTTACTTCATCTTTACAATGGTGATAATAATAATACTTACCTCACCTCCATTTTCTGAAGAGTGAATGAGAAAATGCACGTAAAGTATATTACACTGGGCTTGGCAGGCAAGAAAGTACTCAACAGATATTTTTTGCTATTGTTATTAAGTCATAGTGCTTGGCTACTTGATTGTTATAATCTTTCTCAACATTTATCGAGCATATACCTATGAAGTGTACTCGAAATAAACTTGGACAGTCAGAGAGACAGCACCATCTGGCCTGTTGTGTTATAAACAAAAACCCTAAAACTGGATCTGGCAGTGGTGAGGGTAACAGATGCTCTGAATGCCTTCTAGAATTTGTTTTTCACTATATGTTTAAGCTGTGATGAATGTCATTAATGTCATCTTTCCTTTTATTTTAGGTAAGTACATCACCATTTTTGAAACTCTGTGCAGATGGGTAAGTCTTGCTGTTGGAGCTTTTCATGTTGATTTGCATACTTGGAGAATCTGGACCAGACAATGTGCTTATCACGGTCAGACAAATGCTTTTATTTTATTCAAGCAAAGATCTGGAAAGATAACACACACATTCCATCTCTGTTTCAAATCTTTGGCAGAAAAAAATGCATTCATTATTTTAAATTGGATAACATGTTATGTTTAATCTAAATAATTGAAGATTGAGTTTTTTACTCTGTCAGTAGAAGGCAGAGTATTTGAGACTTTAGGAATGAAAAAATGATTTCCTTTCAATTAACAATTGTAAAAGTCTCTCTGAAGTAAACATACAAACCTTTACTTTTCTGCTTGAAAATGAGGAATCTTCTTTTTTTTTGGGTGAATAAAAGTCAGGTATTCCATGAGTAGATTATATTAATGAGACATAATTTTGTAGCAAATAGAAAATGTGCTAATAGTCCTTCAAGGTCATGTATACAGAGCATTATAGAGAGAATTACTGTTATGAGTGAGAGTTTGCGTAGTTAATTTAGTATTTCTATAGTTGGCTGTGATCTATCTCCATAGAAACTGAAGTGGAAGAAAAGACCTTAAAACAAGGGATTTAGTATAGACCTAAGTTGGATGTGAAAGATGATTAAGCTATGAAACAACTCACAAAAGGAAGTTATGAAGTCTTTGTCACTGGTGAACTTTAAGAACTACATGGACAGTTCTATTTGTATTAGGAAATTAAGATTTATCCTGCCTTGGGACAAAGTATTGAATTGACTAGTTGTCCTCAATGATAAAAATCAATTTGCTCCTCCAGATTTAATTTCCCCTACTTACTCCATGTATACTCTGTACTTTCTGTGTTAGTCTTGGTCTTCCAAGAAGCCAATGCTAAAGTGGGATTAGAAATGCAAGGATTTTAGGAAATGCACATGTAAGAGAAAATAGAGAGGGAGCCAGATAAGGTTGAGTGAGAACTGAGATTATGATATAAATTTGACCGTAAGTGAAGAAGAGAGAGATGTTGGGTGGAAGCATCCTAGATTGAGTTAGGTAACGCCTTACATATGAAGTCCTTAAGCCAGAATCAGCCACCAGAGGAGTCCTGTGTTTCCTGGGAATGGGTCCGCCTCAGTGTCTCTACGTGATCAGTCATGGCTGGGAGCAGGTCATGGGAAGTATGGTTGTAACTCAGATGCTGCAGTGGATTTCAGAGGCAGCAGCTGGGGGCCCTTGGCCAATTATCATCCCTATCGTTGGAGTCTGCAGTACCTTCTTGTGGCCACCACACTTAGGCTTCTAGGTCTTTGTTCTTTCTGTTTCTTGTTCTCTATTACAATCCCTCTCCTACCATCATTTTTGATCCACATTCTACTCCTTCTTCATGCTCAGATTAGTTAGCACTTCCTTAATAATGTGGGCAAGCAAGTGGCTGGTGGTTATAGCTCTTTTTTGGAATTTTATGATTCTATGTATTTTCCTATGGTATTTGTTGCCTTTTATTGTCCATTTGTTCAAAAATAATCATCGAGAGTTGTGCTTGTGCTAGACATCTTATTCTCTGGGGAGGGGGTCAGAAAAATTAAGGGCTGTGTAACATTTTGAAAAGCTCATGGTAGCCTAGTGGGAGAGACAATACTATAAAATACATTAAATTAAAACAGTGTAAAAGAGATAGAAGTGTGAGCAAAGAGCTATGAGGCAACAGAGAAGGAAGAATTGCATTTTGGGGGAGAAGGGAAGGCAGTGCTGAGAGAGGGAGGAAAAACTTCATGCAAGAAGTCACATTGAAATTTGTCTTGAAGGATGATCAGGCAGCTAGGGGTTGCTGGTGGAGTGGGCACCATGTTCAAAGGAGTGGTGGCTCGAACCATCATAGAGAAGGTTGGTGGTCCAGTGATTCTTACATGACATATACATACAATTGTATATAATTGTAATTTAAGTATCAGAAACAAACACTTAGCTCTATCAAGTGTGATACATTCTAATACTCTTTCTTTTATTGCAGCTCATTAAGAAAATTCTGGTCATATCCCACTAAACTGATTTCATAACTTACTGATAGATTGCAGCTCACAGTTTGAAAAATGCTTATGTGGACAAAAGTAGACATTTGTGTTGTTATTCAGAAATTAATCTATGAGAGCCATTTATTACAATCGGGTCTGAAAAACAAAAGCCAGCCAAAGAGTCGATAAGTACTTTCTCACTAACAAAGGAATTTATTTTAACTTTTAATTTGACGTAATTTCAGATTTACTGTAAAGTTGCAAGAATGGCACAAAAGATTCCTGGGTACCGTTCACCAAGAGTCCTCTACCATTCTCATTTTCCGTCTTCTCTCTCTCTCTCATCTATCTATCTATCTATGTATCTATCTATCTTCTATCCATATATACACATGTATATACACAAATATATGTTTATTTTTATAGTTTTTTTTCTTCTGAACTGTTTGAGTTGTAGATGTGATACCCTTTTACCTTTAAATACTTAAATATTTCATGAAACATGGAATTAGTTTACATACAGGTCAGTGATCAAAATTAGCAAATTAATAGTGTTACAATGCTATTATCTAATCTATAGACCTTGTTTCAAATTTCAGTAGTTGTTCCATTAGTGTTCTTTATAGCAAAAGAAAATACAAATGAATGCTTTGCAATTAGTTGTCATGTCTTTTAAATACCCTTTAAACTGGAACAGTTTCTGAGACTTCCATTGTTTTTCATGACAGTGGTGTTTTCTGAAAAATACAGGCTGGTTGTTTTATAGACTGTCCTTCAGTTTGAGTTTTACGTTTCCTTGTGATGAGATTCAGGTCATACCATTTTCGCAGGACTATTACAGGAGTGATGCTGAGTTTTTGTATCTGGAGGCACATGCTGTTGTTTAGTTGTTTCATTCCATTACTACAGTTTTAACTTTGATCATTTGGTTAAAGTGATGTCTGCCATGTTTCTCCATTGTAAAGTTACCATTTTCCTCCTTTGTAATAAAGTGTAAGTTGTAGAGTGTTAGTTTGAGACTATGGAAATATCCTGGTATTTGTTAAATTTTTATCCAACAGTTAGAATTCATTGATGATTTCTGCCTGGATCAGTTATTATTATGATGGTTGCTAATGGTGATCATTTCTTCTTCACTTATTAATTGCCATCGTATCATATTGAAGAGTGTTCCCTTCCTGTTTATTTGTTTGTTTCTGTATAGGTTTATGGATTCTTTGTTTAGCAGATTATAGTCCTTTATTATTGTTACTTAATATAATTATTTATTTTGATGCTCATACTGTCCCAGATTTGGACAGTGGGAGTTCCTTCTACTTGGCTCATTGCCATTTTGACATGTCCCTATCATTCCTTCAGTACTTTCTTATTTTTTGGCATAAGAGATCTAAGACTCTAGTACTTTCCCCTGCCTCAGCTTTGGAACCAGCTGCTTTTTTAAGGATCCTTTGTTCCTTTTAACAGAAAAAAAAAGATATTTAGAAACCAGAATTTGAAGAGAGGGTGTGCTCATTGCAATTGGGGAATTTTTACTTCTAGGCTCTCTCAGCAGATAGATCTGGGGAAAAGGTATATGTGTATACATACTTATATACATAAATGTGTGCATAAATATACATACCGGTGTATATCTGTATCCATGTGTATATCCATGTATCTCTATAGATTCAATCTGTGATTGCACACTGATACTACCAATTCCAGTCTAATACCACAGTATTCATTCTATCCTTCTCCATTTTCATCTCTGTAACTCCCTTACAACAGTAAAAAACCTGGCTCTCATTATTCACAATATATTGCATGTTTGCTTAATCCTAGAATGTAGTTTTACAAAATAGTTTCAGAATTGCTAACCCATGCCTCTGTGGGAAAAAAAAGGAGAACATGGGGGAAAAAAAAAGATTGTAAGCCTTTAAATTAGATTTTTAGCATTCTTTTGGTCTTGTATACCTAATCCTGTATTCCAAAGTCACTTGGTTAGTTCTCCCTTCACCCGCATTCTCCTCCCCCTTCAATGCAGTTGCGTTATTCATTCGAAATATGATTCAGTTGGTTTGTTTCAGTTTGTAAGTTTGTTTCCACCTAGGGCTGAGTCCAACAATATGGGGATTGACATTTTCTATTTCTATATTTAAAATATGGTGCTAATAATCCCATTTCCACAGTAATGAGAATTGCCTCACACCATTAAATACCCAGCTGAAGTAGATACTATTTTTTCCTGGAGTATATAGCTATGATTTAAGCCAGAGTATCTGCTGAACTTTGTCTTGGACTAAACT
Source organism: Mesoplodon bidens (assembly GCF_964165515.1). Classification (NCBI taxonomy): domain Eukaryota; kingdom Metazoa; phylum Chordata; class Mammalia; order Artiodactyla; family Ziphiidae; genus Mesoplodon; species Mesoplodon bidens. The sequence continues at coordinate 47,928,414 of NC_138160.1, read as the reverse complement.
TCAGGATCATCAGGAAGGAACAAATGTTAGTGCAGGAGTGTTTTCAAACATGTTTCTGAGTGAATTACAAATATATTTCTGGGTTTTGTTAGCTGGTTATTTGTATCTCATCTTATTTTGATTAGTGTAGATGATTAAGATTAGGAAACAAAAGCAATCTTATTATTTATTTATGTATTTTTCATGCTTTTACTTATTTGTTTGTTTGTTTTTGTTTTTTTCAAGGGCATGCTGCAGGGCCCTGCCATCTCAGGCAGCCCTGACTCCTTTTTTTTTTTCTATTTAATAAATGTATTTTATTTATTTATTTATTTATTTATCTATTTATGGCTATGTTGGGTCTTCATTGCCACGTGTGGGCTTCCTCTAGTTGTGGCTAGCGGGAGCTTCTCATTGCGGTGGCTTCTCTTGTTGCAGAGCACGGGCTCCAGGCACGTGGGCTTCAGTAGTTGTGGCTCGCGGGCTCTAGAGTGCAGGCTCAGTAGTTGTGGCGCACGGGCTTAGTTGCTCCACGGCATGTGGGATCTTCCCGGACCAGGGCTCGAACCCATGTCCCCTGCATTGGCAGGCAGATTCTTAACCACTGTGCCACCAGGGAAGCCCCTTCATGCTTTTTTTTTTAAAAAAAGGATTTAAAGCTATTCTAATTTTTAAAATGTACAAAGGGACTAGGTAAAGCTTAGTCAGAAACACAAATGTAAAAGTATATTTCGTGTTTAGAGTTAAATTTAGATCTGAGTTTCCTCAAAGACATAGTAAATAGGGAAACCTGATAATATTAATATCTTTAGCAGTAAAACTTTCATCCTGTAATTAGTGCTAAGATTTTTCATTCGTATCTTTGTACAAAGCAGAGCAACAATGTCTTTAACAACAGTTTTATGTGAGTTACCTAAAAGCACATTATTCACTAGTCATTGTGGGTAAATATAAGTATTCTTATACTTGATACAAGTCTGGTTATTGAGCCATTATCCTATGTAGGATTTTTGTAAGAGTTTAAGTCATTACAGGTCTGATGACTTGATATTTGGAAACAACTTAGTATACATATCAGAATGGCTTTTCAGCCTTGCCATTGGATTACCTTTGTCATATATCACTAGGCTCAACTTAACTTGACAGGAACTTGATTAGAGAAGCTAGATGGTGTTCAATTGACATTTAGCCCTTTGTTTGGAGTGTGAATAATCTGAGATTTCTATTGGAGTAAGTTCTAGAGGGTTTATATTACAGGATTATAGTTAGCAAAATCACCAAGAAATGTTTATGGATGCAAGATAACCACAAATATATCTGTTACCTATTTAGAGCACTTGCGTTGGAATTTCTTAGTGTTTCTTATGTAGTCAAAAGCAATAAAATAAGATAAACTACAAAGTATTACGTTTTATTTTTTTCCTTTTTACAATGGAAAAGTAATCACTGTATCAAGATAATCGGTTATGTTTCAATCAGTATGGAAAACACCCTTCCTTTAAGCCATTGTTCCTATGACACTTAAGCTCTCTAGTCTAGAAAATGTTTCCAGGGTCAGCAACTTTGGGATTAAAATTTATTGCCCTTTCCCTATCCTATAGCTGTAGAAATAGGAACTGTATCATTACAGGAGAGACTGGCCATGTAATACATATTATGGGTTAAAAATAATTCTTGAATTCTTCTACTATTGTTGTCTTTTGCCAAAATAGAGAAAAGAAATTGAGGGAATAAGCTTGCCTCTGAGTCTTTGTTGAGATTAATTTGAAATTTTACTGGAAACATTGCAAACAGTGATACCTAGTGTGTTACGTAAAGATGCTCATTAATGAGTTATTGATAATAGTCAAATGTTTGAGGTGAATATATATCAATAGCAGACTATTTAAAGTTATGATGCTCCCATATATTTACAAAAAAAATGATAGAGATATTAACATTAAAATTTGTCACAAAACTATACATACTGCAGTTGGTTACACATTTTTAAATACTTATACTAAAATATGAAACCAGTTCTATCTGATAGAATTATAGATATTGTTTCCTTGTGTTTACAGTTAGACCTTAAATAAATTTTGAAATAATGTTATTACTTTTACAATGAAAAGTTATGACAGAATATTACAATAAAAATAATCTAGCAAGAATTTTCTTTAACATCACACATTTCTTGAAAGCAAGCCAGGAATACTTTTTTTCATTCCTTTGATGATGAGTTTAAGATATTTGAACAAGTCTTGGGAGACTAACCCTTCATCTTACTGCCTTAGAAATTTATGCATGCACCTCAGTTTTAAGCAATGAGGAGATCATTCATTTACTTAATTCATCATTTATTGAGCACTGATTATATGCTTAATAGGACTTGAGAATACAAAGATAAGTGAGGGTTTTGGCCCCCGGGAACTAAATGTTTAGTGGAGAGATGATCATAAACATACACAAATCCATGTTAGGCTGTGCCAGAGTGTGAACAATGTGGTTGGTGACAAATGACTCTTCTTGAAGACTCACACCCAGGAGGGGCTAGAGGGGACAAATGGCTGGGGAGTGGGGTGATCTGGATTCCTGGATTGTTGGGTTAGCTCAGGGCTAATTCAGAAAACCTTCCACTTCTAGTTCTTCTATTAAACACCATTATAGTAAGTGTCCATTCTGCTATTATTAAGTTAGTCTTGGTCAGTAACAGCCTTAGAGTAATGTAAATCTGCCATTCCAAGCATCAATTCTGTCTATGTATATGTAAAAGCAATTTGACTGAACTTTATAATCTATAATTCTGAGAAATCCACAACTCCCATTGTTCTTTTTCAGAAGAACAATGATGAAGAACAATAGAAGAAAATTATTGCCAGTGTAACTTGATTTTCTGTGCGTCTCCATTGCTCATCTGTCCCGGATGGTTCAGGCTGATTGCTGTCTCTCTCTTTTAATGTGCTAAGAGTCAATAAGATGATTACTTCAAAAAACCTTAAGCTTCTACTTAGAAAAGGCTAGATAAATGCTAAGTAGTGTGTTATTTAGGTGGACCAAGAGAGGCCAGATCACTAGAATACAGATAGCATATAAGTTAAATCACTGGTGTAAGACTGCTAAACAGTGAAGAAACATTTTAATATATTTCATCCAGAATATGCCTTTCTGCACATATACGATAGCAAATAATGTCTAGGGCCTCCCTGGTGGCGCAGTGGTTGAGAGTCCGCCTGCCGATGCAGGGGATACGGGTTCGTGCCCCAGTCTGGGAGGATCCCGTATGCCGCGGAGCGGCTGGGCCCGTGAGCCATGGCCGCTGAGCCTGCGCATCCGGAGCCTGTGCTCCGCAACGGGAGAGGCCACAACAGTGAGAGGCCCGCATACCGCAAAAAGAAAAAAAAAAAAAAAAAAAAAAAAATGTCTATTCTAACTGTTACTTTGTGGGCATCTATACATATAGCTACTGATTTTAAAAATTATGTACTTTAAACAGTTTTTTCTTTCAACTGACAAGATTGGGGAATTTGGAGTTATAGCTATTCTTTTCTTTCATTTTTTTCCCTTTTTAAAGCCATCCACATTTTCTTTCCTGCTGCTTTCTCACACAATAATATATATATATACTTAAGTGTATGTATTTTATATCAATATATACTTTGTATAATGTCTTTATGAAACACAGAATAACTTGAGACTTAAAATAGATAAAATGATTCTTTACACTCTAAAAAATTATAAAGTCCTTCAGCTTTTAGTAGCTCTCAGCTGCCTTATTTATCACAAATTTAACACTGCATCTAGGTTTAATCTGTATTGTAAAACACAAGTAGATCATTTCCAAACCTGTGCTTGTCACAGAGAAGGCCTTTTATAAATATAGGTTGACTCAATGAAGTTATAAATAAATAAATGTTTTTAGCCCTTTGAAATATATGAAATGTGTCTAAAAATACCTGTTACTCAAAGTCAATGCTAAACATAAAATGAATTCCTAAGAAGGCTCTTCCAGGCATACAACCGTATGGATTAATGTTTCAAAACTCGTCATTAAAAACCTCTTTCAGGGCCTCCCTGGTGGCGCAGTGGTTGAGAGTCCGCCTGCCGATGCAGGGGATACGGGTTCGTGCCCCGGTCTGGGAGGATCCCATATGCCGCGGAGCGGCTGGGCCCGTGAGCCATGGCCGCTGGGCCTGCGCATCCGGAGCCTGTGCTCCGCAACGGGAGAGGCCACAAGAGTGAGAGGCCCGCATACCGCAAAAAGAAAAAAAAAAAAAAAAAAAAAAAACCTCTTTCAACTGATTTTATTTTCCTATTTCAAAAAGATAAATGCAGTTTGTAGTGTCTTTGCTTAGAGTTCCTGTTTTCTGTTTCACAAAAAGTGTGTGCTTGTGTTATTGAATATATAACTTGATCCCTCATCTCACTTAGCAAGCAAGCCCTCTCTAAATTTAAAATCATTATAGATCACACTGTGATCTCTTACTATTAATTTTGTCACAAGCATGTTTCTTAACACACACTTCAAAATTTCTTTGAAAACTTGCTCTCTTGAAAGTTCCGCGTGTGCCAGAATGAGAACTTTGGGTCACCAGGATTAGCAGAGATCATCCCCATGAGAAAACTTGGTCTCAGAGAGGTGCAGTAACTGCTCAGACTGCAAAGTAGAAGAGTCCCTCTTGCATCCAGGTCAGAAGGCTCTGAAGCCCTTTTAGTTTCCTTTACAAACACTGCTTGATTTGTCCCCCAAAATATCGTGAGAGTTTGTATGTCCATTGTCATTTCATATCCTTCAAACAACTATAGGTCGGGAGGCTGTAGCCCACAGACACATTTAATTATCTTAGGGACAAACAGCTGTGACTTTACGATTGACAGTTGTATGGCTAAGCTGTAGGTATCTATGGACGTGTTGGTTAAAAAAAAACAAACAAAAAAGCATTCCTTTCCACCCTGTGACAGTCTTTGCACTTTGAGAGTAGTAGTGTCATGGGAGGTTTACTGTAGATTATGGAACAATTACTGACTTGAATCCCAATTCAGCAACTAGAGAAATCCAAATCTACTTGTTTTGAATTTTACTCTATAGAGAAATTAAATGTTTTGAAATATTTATTTGGTAAAGGGCATATCTGAAGAGTCTCACTGAAATTCATTATACCCCACAGGGAAAACCTAGTTACAGTTTGTCGGAGTATAAGCGTAGATACTATATAGTTGATGATGACACATATATGCCATGATTTGCCTAAAACTGACTGGACAGTAAGAGTTGATTAAGGAAATTTCCTGTGGAGATGAAACAATGTATCAGGCATGTTCCTCGTCTCTGTGGAACTTTCCAGAGGGAAAGGACTGGGCCAAATCTGCCAGGACAGTATGAGCATCCTGGCAGGACAGCATGAGGCAAGTGTACCTCACACTGTTCGTATCTTCATAACACCACGATTAAACTAGAAGAGCAATCATGTGCTTTTTCCTGACAGTAAGGAACTCTTTTGGTTCCACGGTGAGTAATGTTTTATTCTTTAAGTAGTATGCCATTTATTTCATCTAACTTTTTCCTCTGTGTTTTAAAATATTCGACAATTTAGTAGCATCCCAACAGGGTGTCTCTTAAAGCCAATAAAATGAGGCATTTTTAAGTAAATATAGTTTACAGTGCAATGTTTGAAATTATGTTTCAGAAGTTTCATTAACTTCTAACGAGCCAAAGACATAGTTCATTGATATTAAATGTACCACATAAAGACATCTATTTTGGAAACTATATGACTATAACAATGGCAGGTTGAAGTTAAATATGTGACCCTAAAAAATCAAGTGACCCTAAGAGACTGGGAATGCCACGTTCATATAGTTACAACTCACGTTTTTAAAATAATGACTATTCAGAATGGTATACATAGCAAATAGCAGGTAAAGTTCCTGCCCAAGGAATTTCTATTATATTTCTCTTCTTTCAGTTCTACTCTGTAGTCCAATTCCTCACTGTTAATACCGAGTTCAGAAAGAACGCGCAGATGTCATTTCTTATCTGATCGCTAGATGGCATCCTGCTCCCCCATAGAATACAGCTGCTCGGGAATTTCCAAGTGCAGTTCACATAGAAGCCTAGAAGACGATGAGGCAGTTGATCTTCCCATACGGTTTTGATTTATTAAAGTCATCAAAGCAACAAATAGCACGTGTTCCTTTGCAGTCAAAAGGACGGTAATGATTGGGTTTGTAAACAGTATCAAGGAAGCAGTCATTGCTTAGGCAAAACGTGAAGTATGCCTTTAGGAGGTAATTCAGAAGGAGGTCTGTTTTACTTTCCAAAAACTCATCAGAAACAAGGAAACATCTTGTTCTTGCTTGGGAAACTGGTTCCTAGTCAGTGAGCCATGTATTAAAGAATAGAAATACTGGCGAATGTTGTGAAGTTTACACAGTCATTTTCTGCAAACCAACTAAAAGATAAATTGCATTCTGCGCAGTCATAGGCAAACAGTCATGGGCTATTTACTGTCCTACCCAAAAAGGCCATGCCAGATCCCTCGGAGCACAGGGATGTATCTAAAGTATCCATTGAACCTTCCTGAGCGAAGATGTACACTTGTTAAAATGGAGTGGAAGACTTCTCTGTAGGAAGTACTATTCATGTCTGTAAAATTGTAGACTTTTAGAAAATTGAGTTAAAAGGATTCAGAGGAAGTAGTCTCAATGCCCTGATTTTAGAGAAAATATGGATGTAGCCATTTCGTGTACTTAAGATATTAATGGACTAAATCACAAATACATTTGTGACACATTTTCACATTATAATTTCCAAACTATTTGTCAATAAATATATAGGCTCAATGGTATAGTTTGGGAAGGTGAGATATTGCTAGCTCAGAATATTAGAAATCCTTTCCCTTCTCTTCTGGCACATGAAAAAATAACTATTCCATAGAACTTTAGAGACAAAAAATCTGCACCAATAAAATTTAAAATAGATTATGCAGAAAGAATTACTGATTCCATGCAGTGTTTTTCAGGGTGGTGATTTTAGTATGGTGTCGGTATTTTAAGGATATATGCAAAAAAACAATTATGTATTTGGCTACATTCTTGTAATATAGCTAACTACTGAGAAATTAGAAGGGGGTGATATTAGGTTATTATCAAATTTCAGAACTGGGTTTTCCTGCTTTGGTTCATTGACTGCACTGAATCTTTGTGTTGTGGGTGGTGTGAATGTTTCCTTTTCATTCCTTCTTTTAGGAGTGGCTCTGGGGAATCATTAGGCAAATGCTTGTTGGTTTTCCATAATAATTATCTCTGAGCCTTAATGGTTTCTGGTTTTGGCCCTTCTTCACTTTCTCCAACTTTAGGCAGGAGTTCAGAATGGCTTCCAGTTGAGAAAAGAATTCTCAATACAACTTACCGTGTAGTCTCTGTCTGTGTGGTCTTGGCCAACTCTTCAGGCCTGGCCAGGCATGATGTGTTGGCAGCAATGAGGCTCTGCCTCAGCTTGGCCTCCAACTCTGCCTTTTTGCCTGAAGACTTTCAAGATTTAGGGAGAGTCCATGAATATGTGAAACATTTTCTCTCCAAGAGTGTGCCATAGAGACATGGAACTCAGCCATCTTTTAAAGCTCCTGAGTTTAGGAGTACTATACTTCAATGTAAGTTCTCTTAGAATTAAAATTTTTAATCACTTAGAAAGTATCTGGGGAAAAGGAATTCCAGCATTTGCTGAATATTCCATGGGTAGTGCTTTTGATGTGAAAGGTATTTTTTTAACAGGAAAATAATAAACCAATACTTGATTTCTCTTTACTGTTTGGAAAGATAACTAATTATCATGGTTGTGTTTGTCAACCCCTATGTACCGTTTTGTATTTTCATTGCCTACCATTCACCCCAAGCTTATTTTATAGTTGGAAAAGAATTGTGCTGGCCAAACAGGAGTTATCTTTCCATGAGGGAGAGGAGTTATTGCTCTTTCACGTGGTGATCTGTTTGCCTGATTTCTATTTGGATCTTTGATAATTTCTTCCTTTGATCCCCCAACTCAAAAGGAAGGTGGTCAAGGCCATGCTGTTAGCTTTAACCAGGGTGGGAACCTGACCTCAATTTATACATTGCCTCTTAGATAATTCGAGGAGGTAATTATCAACCAGGACAGGATCACTGACCGTATTTAACTCTGCTGCAGTTGCCAGGCTAAATAGCCAGAGCTTATACTTCATTTCTGCTCTATCTTCAGAAACACTCTGTACATGGAAACGTGTTGAAAGTGTGTGGGTATTTGTTGGGTGTATGTACTTTAAAATTCTTCTTGGAATAGTAACTAAAAGAACTATGCTGATCATTGAAGTGCTTAAATCAAACAAAAATATTAACATTAATACCTGATATAGAAGAGTTTTCCCCCCATTTTCTTTATTATCTCTCTTCACAATTCCAGAATTAGTATATATATGCTCACCACATACATCGAAATAATGGAATCCTGTAATAATAATAACAAAAACAATAAGAATAATAATAGCTGACACGAGGTATTTATGTGTCAGGTACTCTCTAAGCATTTTATAAACATTAACCCAATTATTTTTCACAAAATCTCGTATTAGATGCATGATTGTTATTTCCAATTTTTAAATGAGAAAATGGAGAAGCAGGTAGTCTGATCTGTTTTCTTTACCATAATGCTATGCTATTTTTCATCAACCTGCCACTGCCTTTTCTGCATTTGTTGATGGGAGTGTAGGGCTATAGAATTGACAAAGTAGAGCACAAATTAATTTTGCATAAGGTGAAAGTGAAACTCAAGGAACATTTAGGGAATGGACAATGTGCAGTGTTGTGGATCTATAACTTTAAAATCAAGGAATTGATCTAGATCATCCCCAAAATTCTGGGTTTTAAATGGTGGCACTGACTGGTAAAATACAAACTTATAATTATTTAATGTTTTCACATTATGAACTAAAAGAGGATGAAAATGCATAAAAAGTTCTGAGACTGTGGGAGGGATCTGTAAGCTTGCAAAAATTAAAAAAAAAAGAAAAACAGAGAAAAATTCTTATGGTCCATATTATGACATCAAAATATGGAATGAAAACTCTTGTTTTAGAAATTTTGCATGAAGTATTTTAAGTGTTGAAAAGCAATGTCCTAGACCAGGGCTCTCAGCAAGCCCGTGGCATCCTATAGTGCCTAGCATGTCACAGCAATGGTCCAGAAATAGTTGAAATTTAACCATTTTGTGGAGTACATTAGTGTGAAACCAGCTTTTTGAGGGATAGGTGGGTGACTTCAGCATGAGTCAAAGAGCAATTCAGCAATCAACATTTATATAAATATTTATTTTAAATTATGCATTTATATGGGGTATTTAAATAATTATTTACATTCAAATAAAGGGAATTATCCATATGATCATAATATTACAGCTATGTTTTTCTTTTCTTTCATACCCTATGTCCAGCAGTTTCTGATTCTATTATGTCTTCTGGATTAGCATCTATATTCCAAAAGAGTCAATGACCCTCAGTAGCCTGTTTTTAAGTAGCTGAATTAATTCTAAGAGAAATATCAGCATTGACCATAAAAGTGATAAACATAAGTAGAATCCCAGAAGGATTCCTTACAAGCATATATAGCATTTAAAGAGGTTGTTGATAACATTTTCCATTATACAGACCCTATTAACCTTTACTCTTGCTTTACATATTCATCGTATTTAAGTTTTTCATAATTTCAAGTATTTGCTCAATATCAGTTTAAAGATGCCAAAGAGGGGCTTCCCTGGTGGTGCAGTGGTTGAGAATCCGCCTGCCAATGCAGGGGACACGGGTTCAAGCCTTGGTCCAGGAAGATCCCACATGCCACGGATCAACTAAGCCTGTATGCCACAACTACTGAGCCTGCACTCTAGAACCCGCGAGCCACAACTACTGAAGGCTGCGTGCCTAGAGCTCATGCTCCGCAACAAGAGAAGCCACCACAATGAGAAGCCTGCACACCACAATGAAGAGTAGCCCCCACCTCGCTGCAACTAGAGAAAAGCCCGCATGCTGCAACGAAGACCCAACGCAGCCAAAAATAAATAAATAAATAAATTTATTTTAAAAAATTCCAGAGAGACTTAAACTATTGTAGTCATCATATGTAGTCTAAGGATACACTTATTCTCAACCCTTTAAGGTTTGATGATGGGTAGGATTTCTACAGAAGTAGGGAGAGCACAGTTATAGACAGAGGAAAGAACACTGGACAAAGGCACAGAAACAGGAAGCATGGTGCAATTTGGGGAAAGAGCCAGTGGGCCAGTGAGCTCAAGTACAGGATGGAAAGAATTAGCAGGCAGATACTGATGAAATGCCATAGGAAGATCCATCTGGAATGGTTTCATGGGAGCATAGACTGGGTGTGCGGTCTAAGGAACATTGACTGGTGGATTAGACTTGGTAAGAGGTAATGTGGCCTTAAGTTGGTGACAATGAAAAGACTCAGGGACAGATAGTACAGGTATTTCAAAGATATTACACCATATTACACAAATCAATATTGTCGTTGAGAAAGAGTGAGGCACCCAAGCTGATTCTCGGGCTCAGGCCTGAATAACTGAGAGAATGATGAGGGAGGAGCAGAAATAGGAAAATCAGGAGAAGATCCTGAATTGGGAGAAGATGTTGGGAGAGATTTGTTGAGTTAGTGTTAGCAGGCGATGCAAGTAGTTATGCCTAACTTGGAAGTGAAGTCAGGGTGGAGGTAGGAATTTGGAAAACGTTTATATAATTGGGCTATTCAAAGCCAGTGAAGTGGTTGAGAGAAACTTCAGAAAGCAAAGAGAAGAGGGCTTATGGTTAATCTTCAAAAAGAGAGTGGGAAGTAGATGAAAAGCTAGTGAAGAGAGATGAACCTGAGTAGATGAAGCAGCAGGAGGAGAACCAGAGTAGTTCGATGTCCTGGAAACTCTCTCAGAATTTCATAAAGGGGGATAAGCAATAGTTATGCAATCTTTAAAATCAACCTGAATGATAAATTGTGGCACTGTTATGAATCCCATGAAAGAAGAGGGATGATTTTAGAGACTCCCATCTTCTCTAACACTTATCTTTTTTTTTTTTTTTTTTCTTTACGGTACGCAAGCCTCTCACTTCTGTGACCTCTCCTGTTGCAGAGCACAGGCTCCGGACGCGCAGGCTCAGCGGCCACGGCTCACGGGCCCAGCCGCTCCGCGGCATGTGGGATCTTCCTGGACCGGGGCACGAACCCGTGTCCCCTGCATCGGCAGGCGGACTCTCAACCACTGCACCACCAGGGAAACCCTAACACTTATCTTTTAATTAAACACAGATGGGGACTTGATTGCAAATCACACTTAGTACTGTATATAATCTAAACTTAGCCACACCAGTGGTTGCCCCTTCACAACCTATTTCGTCTCTTATGTTGCCAAAGATACTAATTCTTCAGATGCCACTCTTCTCAGGGAAGGCAGTCTTATCCCTAGGTCAGTGTACATTGGGTAGTCTACATTAATCAGGATGATCTCTTGTTCCCTAAGAGTGATTGTCTTAGTAATGGGCAGGTTACACAGTTCTGGAGCATGAGGTGTGAAGTAAGTTTGCTGGAGGGCTTCTTAACTATAGATGCTTAGGGGAGGCATTTATTCTGTGCCTTGCCCTGTCTGCAAGTGATCTTAGTGCTATGGTAGTCATCTCGTGGCCACTAGAGGAATCCTGGCACTTGCAGGGTGTGGAGCAGAAAGATGGAAAGGATGTGTTTCCCAGGATATTACTGTCATGCACGTAACCAAACCGGCAGTCACCTGTCTGAATTTTCTGGCAGCTGAAATTTGATATTTCTTCATTTTTAAAGCCAGCGGAGTCATAGTTTTCTATTACCTGAAGTCAAAAGCATGCCAACTGATATAAAATACAAAGTTTTCATTTTAACTTTATTGTCATCATCGTGGAATTGCCAAAGCCTCCATATAAAGAAGCCCCCAGAGGAGGGCTTGATGAAAGAAATATTTTCTTCTGAGCCATAATAAAAATTTCTGGCAGGGAAGCTGAGCAAACCTAGTGAAGTTTCTCAGGCTAACTGGAAATGTGTGTGTTTTGCTAAGCAGGCAGCAGTTGGTAAATCAAATTTTTGAATTGGACCACAAGTTGTATTGGAATGTAATATTCACTCACATTGTGCATTTCATGAAATTACCCTGTTTTTGTTTTTTATTTTGGCATTTTCTAAGCTCTAGTCTGACCCAAACACATTATTCATTGTACAGTACCTAGGTCCTACCTTACACATGCTTAATAAATACAGTGAAACTGAGTGTCTGCCATCTGGAAGAGGGTACTGCAGTCCATCTTGCAGAAAAGAGCTTGAGTATTAACAAAACAACACAGATTTCATTCTGACACCAATAGCATCTGTCATACCCCTATCATAGTCTAATTATAAGCCAACACTTTCATTCTTCTTGGAATCCAAAAATCGGGAGGGTTGAGGGGGCGAATTCTTAAGGGATCGTGAAATCTATCATTAGTAAGACTTTTTACAATTCAGTTGCTTACTCTTTTTAAAAATCTGCCATCCAGGAGTCTTTTTTGGTAACAGTAAGCCATGCTATTCATTCCTATGAATAAAATGTACAGTGACTGCATCCAAAAATCAGTGACTGAGCTGTTTGACTCCTCCTTGGATATTTTTTTTAAAATCTGTTTAGGCAGAGTCCCTTTATTGCTTGTTGAAAAATTCCAAAAGATTTGAGACTATGTTTAATAAATTGAAGTAACTGTATAGGATTCCTAAAGGATTCCTATAGTTTTTTCTAGAATAATGTTTTTGGAGATTTTGTTGTTGTTACTATTATTTGGGGGGAAAGGCCCATTAAAGAATCCAGCAAATATTGGGAGAATTAGTCCTTTTGGCATTTTTAGTGCATTAGGTCATTTCAGATAATCTGCACATTAAATTTTGCTACAATAATTGTGTGCTCTGTACATAGGCCATATGTAAGCTATCCAATGATAAGACTTTACTAGAGGGCCTGAGGAGGAATTGTTTTGAATGTAATGTTGTTAGCATCTTTTTCCTTAGTTGTATTACATTTCTTTTTGGATAGAAATTTTATGTTGGGAAAAGTAAGAGATTCAGTGACCTGAGGCAGAAAAAGTATATTCACAAGAGGGTAAGATAATTAACTCCATCAACTTGGAATTCTGCTTAGAATGTCAGCACCAATAAGAGTCCTTGGAGTGTTGTGACTACTCCAGCAAGTGCACTAACATAAGAAGTCTCTCCATTAGCATCGATCACAAGGTCATGGTTACTTTGTTTGCCAGAATACCTGGAGGGAACTCAAGGTACAAACTCAGGTTTCTACCATGGAACATTTACTTTCATCATCCTAGGAAGACTCTGGGCAGACCACCAGTCGATATTCCTTTGGTGACATTTCAACTTTATTTGTATGGTGTACGAGGTCCAATTTTAGGGGGACATATAGCTGTAGAGAGCAAGAGGTCATGATAATGAAAAGAAGTTACCTCATATTGGTGATTAGGTGTATGACTCCACGAACATGTGTTTTCTTAGACATTAGTTAATATCCTCTTTGGAGATGGGATAGCATTCCAAAAATGTCTGTCCACAGGAAATTGGCAGTACCTAAAGTTCATCTTAGTCTGATGTACAGACTTTCTTTGCCATTTAAAAAATTCACTTCTCTGAAGTGTAAATAGGTTAGCTTTAATAAAGAGTAAAATGTTGTTATTGGCGTCTGAACTTTCATCGACTCTACAAATTTCTTGTCAAGATTTTGACTGTTCCTAAAATACATCAGAATGAAGAAAATGCCTTTAAAAATAGGCAAACCTTGGTTACTTTGGCTTCAATTTTAAAACGAAGTATAAATCTTTATTTATAGATAGTATATATATATTTTGCATGTTTTTTTCTGCCCTTAAATCTTGGTTTCTCAGAATCGGGTACCGAACCCTATACACCAAACTCCAATATAGAAAACAGATAAAACTGAACCATTATGGTTGAGTTAGGGCAGGGATGAGTCTGGAGAGTCACTATTTATCTTTCTCCTTCCATCTTTTCCCTCTCTACTACAGTTTCACTCAAACTTTTTACCGAAAGGTCTTTGTTTCTAATTCCCAAGTCTTGGCACCCATTTGATAGGTTTCTCCTTGAGTCTGAGCTCCATCAAACTGCATAACCTGTACCCCAGCCTCAATTTCCCTTGTCCCTCTCTCTCTTCACATTTGGTCAATCATTGCCATTTCATCACAGAAATGTGGATGCATCTCTCTTCTCTATTCCTTATGTCTTAATTCAGGCCCCCCTTTTTTCTTATTTGGACTGTTTTCCTAGGCCCCTCACTGATTTTCTGTTTCTGATTCATTTGTTAATAGTTTCTAATTTTTCTGATATCATATGTCATAAGACAAGGAAAAAAATGATTGAATGTGAACTCCTAATATGTATATCTAGGTAGGTATGAATTTATATGTTCTATATATGTACTAATATGTAAAGTTTAAGAAGACAAATATCAAAATTAAATAGGATTTTACATTCACACACAGACACACTTTTATATTTCTTCTCATACCCTGTAGATGGCTTGACTACCCTCTAGCATACCCTCTAGTGGAGTGTGTACTCCACTTTGAAGACTATTGCTCTATGTGTGACAGGGAATCTTTCTGAAATGAAACTACATATTTAAAGTCCTTGAATAGATCTCAGTAAGTAGTAGATAAAGTCTAAGTTCTTAGACACAGAAGCAAGGCTGTTCATGAACTGACTGTTGACTGCTTCTCAAATCTAAAATAAAATAATACCTATAAAAGCTCTTATTAAACAATGTACACTTGCCAAGATATTAAATGATTTGAACTTGTCAAAATAAATATGTTAATACATAGCTTCTTGAACAGTCACAGATTTAATTGTGTTGTCGGGTTGACTGGGCCAACATTACAGCCATTACAGACTATGTGGCATGAAATATCTACTTGACTCTCACAAAAATGTTTATAAACAAAGAATGTTAAATTTTTGGAGGGTATTGGGGGATAAAATGCATATGTGGGGTTCTAGAGCATTTATATATATCAGTCCTTGGGAAATTAGTAAGCAAAATAAAATAAAATAAAATGTTGGTATTAGCATCAGAAATTTCATTGGCTCTACAAATTTCTTGTCAGTATTATGACTATTTCTAAAATACATCAGAATGAAGGAAATACTTTTAAAAATAGGCAAACATTTGTTACCTTGGCTTTAATCTTAAAACAAAGCTCCACATCTCTTTTGTTTCTTTGTTTTTGTTGAAGTATAGTTGATTTACAGTGTTTCAGATATACAGCCAAGTGATTTGTTTACATATATATGTATTTATTCTTTTTCAGATTCTTTTCCATTATAGTTTATTACAAGATACTGAATACAGGTCCCTGTGCTATACAATAGGTCCTTGGTGTTTGTCTATTTTATATATATAGTGTGTATCTGTTGATCCCAAATTCCTAATTAATTCCCCCCCCCCCGCCTTTCCCCTTTGATAACCATAAGTTTGTTTTCTATGTCTGTGAGTCTGTTTCTGTTTTGTAACTAAGTTCATTTGTATCAATTTTTAAGATTCCACATAGAAGTGATAGCATATGATAATTGTCTTTCTCTGTCTGACTTGCTTCACTTGGTGGAAAAAGAGGAGATATTTCCTGTACCTGTGTTAAGATGAGATGAGCTTAAGAAAAAGAGCAGAGCTTAATGTTATGTTATCCTGCTAACCTTTGTCAGGCCCTTCTGCCTTGATATGGTTCAAATTTCTGCCGTATATTTTGATACTTTCTGTCTCCATAGCAGTTGCCCAGGAATATATTGCCAGAAATGACACTGAAAATGCAATTAATTTATAAATAGATCCTCCTGTTTCATAGAAGCCAATATTTAGGAAATTATGTGAGGTATTGTGGGAGACTGAACATATGGTGGAATAGTTCATTTGCTCAGAAAAATATAAATAGTTAGAAATACCAGAATATAACCAAGCAAGCATCAGACAGATTAAATTAAATGATTATTCAGTATTTCTTTCATATGGCAAAGAAAAGATTTAAAATTGATTTTCTATTTGAAAAATATCAGTGGAAATAAGCAAATGGGTAATTTCTAAATCTTATTTTCTATGTAAGTGATGAAGAAATAAATAACTTTGTTCTAGAAGTATTAGGGAGACAAATGGCAAAGTTTAATATGAAGCGCTGACTCATAATAAATACTTTCTTTAAACCTAGTACGTATTAAACTAGGGTTAATATTTTCCCACTTAAAATTTCATCATTGATGAAGAATCCTAGATGTCTGTTTGTACATACATTACTTATTCATAAAAGGGTTTGGGTAGAATTAGAAATGTCTGCAATATATAAACTATTTTGAAAGGAAGACAATTAATGATAAATAGCAGAAGTAAAAGTTATCTTTCTGGAATCTGGGAATCTCTCCCTTCTCTGCCTGTTTTCCATTGTTTGACATATGAAATATTATAAAATTAAAATATAAAATGGTGAGTATCTAACTGTTAAAGCTCTTTTCATGGAGGGTTATTTGCCTGGTTTCTTAGATGCAATTAAAAGGAGAGGGTAAATGTGGTTTCCTTAAAAGAGTGCTTTTCTTTCTTTTTAGTTTATGAAATTGCTTTAGGAATAACAAACTCAGTGCACCAGTGGTGTTCAGGTCTCATGATTCTTCATTTCAAACCTTTTAAAAAGTAAACTCTATGAGTAATGTGATCAGATTCACAGGAGACTGAAATTAAAGCACTCAAACTGTTGTGACAAACAACAGATATTCAGGGTCAGTGTAAATAAGGCTACAGATAATCACTCTTTCTGCTCCACTGTTGGCAAAAATGAAGCCCAGATGCTGCAGTGTACCTTGTCTTCCTCTTGTATCTTGGCCATTGACACATAGGATTTACAAAGGGAAATCTAAATTGCTCAGGCTTTCTCCTGAGATCATGTGAAAGAGTTCCTCTCCATCTAAAGTATTTTCTTGTTTTCCTGTTGATTCAATAGATTGGGCCACTAGATCCATTAGAAGAAAGTGGAGAGAAGGCCTCAGTGAAACCTTCCTCAGGGTACAGCTGCTTGGGCCTATGGCCATTGAACTGCTGCTCTTTCTGTCACCAGGCCGCCAAGCCACCCCAATGGACTCTCAACCTAATGATCAAAGGAAATTAGATTTAGAGAGAAGCAGGCCTCTTATGCTATTTTCTTTTTCTTTTTCTTTTTCTTTCTAATAGATAATTACATAGCAGTCAACTCTGCTGTAGTGACAAGCAGCCCCACTCTCAGTGTCTTAAAATTCCAAGCCTGTAGTTCTTGCTTGTCTTACATGTAGGTGCTGCTAGTCTGCAGCTCCGTGCTGTGTGTGTCTTCTCGTTTTGGGATTCAGGCTGAAGGAACAACTCCCATGTGGGGCGTGCTGTTCTTATGGCAGAGGGAAAAGAGAAAGAGGCTAGTGGAAGCTCAAGATGCTTCTTAGAGTTTTTGGTCTGAAATGACATACTGTCACTTCCACTCACTTTCCACTGACCCAAGCAAGTTTATGACCAACTAGACAGTGAGGCAAAGCAATATATCCCCCCCCCTGCAAGAAGGCCTAGAAATTCACTGCAAATCTTCTTCTAGAGAAATAAGTGAATTGTTGAGAGCAATAATGCAACCCACCATGATATGCAGTGGGCAGAATGCCTACCCCCAAGGCACAGCTTTCTCCTATACTGCAGTGTTCCTTTGCATCACGTTTTCCTATCAAAAATGAACCACTCTCAATTCATCTTAACCTGATTTTTACACACCTATAAAGAAGGCAAGAGAGATGCAGTGAGCTCAGAAATAAATGAGAATATTGCCATATGTGTGATTTATTCTAGACTCTGTCCAGGTACTGCTTCATTCCTGGATATCTTGTTATGGAAGATTAATAGATGCATGGTACACTGCTTATGCACAAGTTTATTTACCTAACTTTAGCTCAGAGAGTACAAGCCAATTACTGGCCACTTGAACATGCAGAAAGAAGTACATCTGCATGTTGTTTATGCAGAAGTCCAGAGTCCTACGTGTCAGTTTGCAAGCAGACAAAATGTGGGCTGCATGTGGGCTGGATATGTCAACACCTTGGCCACTTTACCTGTCATTAATTGTTGTCATATAAATTAGCATCCTAATGACACGCCCTCACTGCTTTTACTCTTTTTTTTTTTGCGGTACGCGGGCCTCTCACTGTCGTGGCTCTTTAATTTGAGCAATTTTATCTGTTTACTTTTAACAAACATTTATATTACTTTAACAAACAAATATATTATTTATATTGCAAGAAATTTAAAAATTCTAATGTGTTTATTAAAACTTGACTAAAAGGCTTCCCTGGTGGCGCAGTGGTTGAGAGTCCGCCTGCCGATGCAGGGGACACGGTTTTGTGCCCCGGTCTGGGAGGATCCCATGTGCCACGGAGCGGCTGGGCCCGTGAGCCATGGCTGCTGAGCCTGCGCGTCTGGAGCCTGTGCTCCGCAATGGCAGAGGCCACAGCAGTGAGAGGCCCGCGTACCACAAAAAAAAAACACAAAAAAACAAAAAACCCAAAACTTGACTTCATAAAAGTAAAACATGCTAAGATCTTCAGGAAGATCATTTCAGGAGCTAGGTGACAAAAAAAGGCAACAATTTTGCTGTTAATGGCAGTGTTGGACAACTACTCCTGTGGTTACAAGTGCATCAGTGAAATCACCCTTTCTCCTGTGTCTTTTTAGTACTAGCCATAGAGTAGTCTGGCCAGTAGGGGTTACTCTATGCATTACGATCTCAGAGTTGTGAATTAGAGCTTGAAAAAATAATGACAGTATCTTTTAAAATAGCTATTCTCGTGGTGAATTTAGTTACAAGACTTAGGATTTGTGATAACTTGTTTTGAGTACTGTTTCAGCAGCTTTTATCCCATTCATATGACTTTGAGGTATATCTCAGTAATTCATTCAGTCAGCCTTACTGATTGTCCTTTATTAAACAAAATCCAGAGATCAAAACTGCAAAGTAGCTCTATAATTCCAATTTAGCATCTTTTTTTTTTTTTTCCTTGGGTAGTATTCTCCATCCCTGAGGTTTGGATTCTAGACATCATAGAACACAAAGTTTTGTATGAATGTGGTCACAATGCTAATTTTTAAAAAGGCAAATATACAACCACTTTCAGTGACCCTAGAACAACACCTGCTGTCTGGTCAGGTGGCTCTTTAATTTTAGAAAATAAATTCCTTTTGAAATTTAGAGAGAAAATTGGAGAGTAAAAGGAGGGCAAAATAATTAATTCTCATGGTTGTTTGTCCTTGAGTGAGAGAAGATAAATGAAAGTAAGTGGTTTTAAATGCAGTTTCCATTAAAAAAAAAAACTTGAAAAAGATAAGTTTCCTGTCTGAAGCCCAAATTGATAAAAATGAGTTCTGCTTTCCAGACATTGGACAGAAAGACTTCATTAGAATAAAATACTATCACCTTTAAAATAAATAAATAAATATTATCAAAGGATTGAAATGCAAAAGTTATTAATTTGATGTATCTTTTAAAAACATTTTTATTGATATTTTATTGACATAATTCAACATTTCTTTAAAAAAATCGAGTTTGTTACAAGATACTTGTAAGATAGTGGGAGTCTTCTAACTGCCCATGTCTTGATGCATATGGAGCCCAAGGACGCACAACATGGTTCAGACCATGCCCTGTACGCTAGAGCAGAAGGCTGGCCTTTTGATGGGTGAGAAAGAGTATGTTATAATAAATAACTTATTCAAATATGGTTAAAACTCTTCAGGCAGTTTGGTGTAGATGTTAGTGTAGTTGAACACCCTGTCAGAGAAAGGGCACAGCTGCAACAAAGTACTAAATAAAAACAATATTTTTGAATAGACCATCCTTACCTGTTAAGGCTTAATCTCTTCTCTCATAGCATTATTACTGGAAAGGCCCAGAGGCTACACTTTGAAAAGAAAAGCACTTCTTAGTTGTGGTTTTAGTTTTCATCATAGTTTTCCCCACTCAGCTAGTTTGTAGAAGAAACCAAAATGCAATTAGTTGTTCCTCTGTACCAACAATCTGTCCCTAACTACCTAGATTTAAAAGACTTTTCTTCCCGGTTTCTTCTACTTCTTGTGTGATGGAATCATTTTTAGGGCTGTATTTCCCTTCTGTTCAAAGCTCTCTTCTAGTTCTTGGAAAGAAAGATTTACCCTATTTACCTTATGTTTGCCAGTGAGGAACCAGTAGGTTTGTCCACCTCCCTAAGTGATTCACTCTAAGCAATTTCTCCCACCAGACATGTGGTTGAAACTTGCAAAAATTGCTTTTATTTACTGACTAAAACATATCCCTTCCTAGCATAGAGGTCTCCCTGGGAATTTGTAGCTTTAGATTATACAGTGAAAGCTTGGTCTTAAAATATTTAAGTTGCATCAAAATTTTCTAAAAAAAATTATAAAGACATTTTTCAAACCATGCAGTAAAGGAGAATCTTTGGCACTGTCATTTATAATTATGGACCACTGGAGTCATTCAGACAACATCAGACACCAGGTGGCCCATTTGAAAATCTAGCTGTCCAGCTCATAGGTAGTTGGGTATAGAGTCAAGTCTCAAAGTTTGGGGTGTCAATTCAGCAGACCCTCAGGATCCCAGTACCCAGGACTATCACTTGCTTTAGTAAGTATCTTTTCATGAGCTTCAGGTCTTTCTTCCTTTCTTTTTTTTAATCTGTAAGGTACAGTAGTGATATCTCTCTCATAACTTTTTAAGGGTTAAATGAGATAATGTATTTAAAAACTGATTATTTCTCTACCAGGCATAGAGTAAACAGTGAATTTTTTATTTTTAATATGTGGTATTTGTAATTATTCTTTTTATATGTTGATTCTAATTCAACAAACTAGGGTGAAACTTAACGTCCCCTTTCTCACCCATCAAAGGGCCAACCTTCTGCTCCAGTGTACAGGGCACGGTCTGAACCACACTGTGCATCCTTGGGTTCCGTATGCATCAAGACATGGGCTCTCACGCTCGTGCAAATAATACAATTTCCCCTAAACCTATTTATAAGGATACTTAGGGGGTTTAAAGCCATTATGTATTTTTAGCTATTAATTCAAATATTTTGATATCTGTGATCATAAGGGCTATATTAATTTGCAAAGAGGAGTAACATAAAACACTGATTAAATTCAGATTGCAAGATATTAAATAGTGATTATACAATAAAAGTGTAATTCAGAAAAAGCCTTATTGTAACGTACAAAGTATATTAGCACTCTTTGGCATGAAGAGGATTTATATATCTTTGTATTTATTTTATACATCTGCTGTTATGAGCTAATGACGTGTGTGTGCCAGTTTGAAGAAAGAAGATGGTTTTTTGAGTAACAGTCTGGATGAATCTAAATACCAATGGATTAACACACAAAATCTCAATCCTCCTCTTTACAAATAATTAGATGGTATATATATATTTATATATATATATGTATATATGGTATATATAGGTGACATAAATATTGTAAGCTTATATGGAAACATGGAGTTGCTGTTATTTTTTTAGGAAGTAAATGATGAAATGTATTTTTCACTAGAAATTTAACCTAAAACTTTCATTTGTTCAGTGGTCTTGATTCATTTTAAAGATTTGGAGATTAAGACACAGTTGCATCCTTAGTTCGTTGGTGATAAAATCTCCACGCATTGGCAAAATGGGAAAAAAATCATTAGTCTTGTATGGAATTGTTTGACTCTCCAGAGTTTCAATTTTGCTTGCAATTGTGAAAAATAACTTTCTTTTTTTTATATAAATGTATTTACTTATTTATTTTTGGCTGCATTGGGTCTTCGTTGCTGCACATGGGCTTTCTCTAGTTGCGGTGAGTGGGGACTACTCTTCGTTGGGATGTGCAGTCTTCTCATTGTGGTGGCTTCTCTTGTTGTGGGGCACAGGCTCTAGACACGCGGGCTTCAGTACTTGTCACGCATAAGCTCAGTAGTTGTGGCTCATGGGCTCTAGAGTGCAGGCTCAGTAGTTGTTGCACATGGTACTTAGTTGCTCTGTAGCATGTGGGATCTTCCTGGACCAGGGATTGAACCCATGTCCCCTGCACTGGCAGGCAGATTCTTAGCCACTGCACCACCAGGGAAGTCCAAATTACACTTTCTGAGACACTCTTTGTTTTAGCAATTATAATAGCAAAGAATCATGATTATTCATAGAAGTTATTCATAATGTAGCAAATGGTTATCATATCTCTTATAGAGATATTACTTTCAGATAGTCTGTTTTAATTTTTTCTTTTCTAATTTGTCCTTTCAATATTTCAAAAAATTATGTTGTGACTACAATTCTAAGTATATATTTTTCAGGGATGAGAATAATTGTAATGGTAGCAGTAGATACCATTTATTGAATTCTTACCATGTGCTTAGTATTTGATGTGGAGTTTTTGCTCCTAGAACTTACAACAGCTGTAGCAGATAGGTTCTATTATTATCATAGTAAAGACACTGAGGTTTAGAAACTCCTAAAGTTCTCACAACTGATGATGGTATTGTGGCGAAGGGCTTAGAAATATCAGAATCCTCTGCTGTTGCATCCTCCATACAGTTTAGGTTTCAGGCAGAGATGCCTAGCTGTCCTCAAAGCCCAGATGCAAATCTTTGGCTCTGATTGCTTTCTTGTCACCCACATGACACATGGACTTGAGAAGTGCTTTCTAGCAAGAGAGATGGCACACCTTGATGCTAGTTACCAGCCAGTCCTGGAGGAGGGAAGATTAAGAGAGAGCGCAGCATGTCCCTTTATCACACTGAGTCCCTTCCCTAGAGAACTTGACCCAATGCCTTGTAATCCGATGCATCAAATTCACAAACTTTTCTTCCCTTGTGTGTGAAAATGTGTGTGTTTTTTGTATGTAGGTGTGAGGTATGAATGTGTGAGAGGTCTGCGTGGTATATGTATATGAATGTCATGTGCATGAGATTTTTATGTGAGTATGGTATGTGTAGAGTGTGTATGTATGAGTATGTTCTGTGTGTTTGTGAAGTGTTTATGTGTGGGGGGTGTATGTGAGCTGTGTATATTCGAGTGTGTTCTTTGTGTCCGTGAGGTGAGTGTGTATGTGTGAGGTGTGTATATGTGTGCTTACGGTATGTGTGGTATATGTGTGTATGTGTGTTGTGTATGCATGTATGTGAATTGAGTGTGTGGTTCAACTATTGTGTGTGGTGTAAGGGAGGTAGGGTTGTAGAAAGGAAAGGCAAGAGTAGTGATTGGACAAAGGGACATAGCTGAGAGTTACCTTTGACTAGAATAGTTAGAACTGAAAGTGCTCTAGACTTGAACTTTGGAGTCTTGGGGTCAAGTCCTACCCAGCTCTGTAACTAACTATTTAATATTTGAAAGCAGCTTAGCCGGTTTGATTTTAGTTTTCTCACCTCTGGAAGAAAAAGACTTTTTAACTTAAATGCTACGTGGGGTAAGTGAGTAATTTTAGGTTGAAGTTGCTGATAAACTGGAAAATGCTACATAAATGTAAGGTATTGCCTATTTGTATTAGTAGTGGTGTTATTTTTCCAACATGTTTTATGTTGAAATTCCAGAACAACAATATAACATGCAACGGATTGTAATAAGAAATTTACTACTATGTGCTTCTATCTTCAAGGAATTTTTAAAGTTAATTTTCATAGATAATACATGGTATGTTGTATCAAAAAGAAGAAAGCCTTATGCTGTTATAATTCCATGTCTAGTGAATGTCTAGGATATTAAACACTTGACAATGTTAATTCATGGAATAATAACGCCCATTTTAACTAGGAGCTTTGCTCTAAGACGTAGGGCAGCAAACTCTACCATAATAGAAGCATTTAGCATTGACTTTTTCAGATCCTTATTTTTTAGATATATGAGAAAGGATGAAAATGATATGGAACATAGCCATTCCTCAAATAGTTAAGCGTAGAATTACCATGCGATCCAGCAGTTCTGCTCCTATGTATATACCCCAAAGAATTGAAAACATATGTTCTCACAAAAACTAGTAAATGAATGTTCATAGCAACATCATTCATAATAACCTAAAAGTAGAAACTCTCCAAATGTTCACTAACTGATGAATGGATAAATAAGTGTGGTATATCCATACAATGGAATATTATTTGACAATAGAAACTTATTCAGTACTAATTCATGCTATTACATGGATGAATCTTGAAAACATGCTAAGTGAAAGAAGCCAGAACGATATATTACATGATTCCATTCATATGAAAGGTTCATAATAGACAAATCTATAGAGACAGAAAATATATTATTACTTAAGGCTGGGGTGGGGGTGGGACATGAGGGATTGGAGGTTGATGGCTAAGGGGTGAGAGATTTCTTTTGTGGGGTAATGAAAATATTTTAAAATTATGGTTGGGTGTACAACCCTGTGAATATACTAAAGCCATTGAATTGTATACTTTAAATGGATGAATTGTGTGGTATTTGAATTATATATTGACAAAACTGGTAAAAAATATAGAAAAATTTTTCTAAGAAGCGAACCCTCCCCATTTATTGTACCAATAGCTCTGGGAACAGCCCGTCCTGACCTTCCTTGTTACAAATCCACAAACACAGACAGGATAGGAGGCAGTCATACTAACAAGGCATTCCAGACCACAAAGCCTGCCTGTAAGCTGATGCCTTTATCAAGGGTGAATGTCCAGCAGTAGGGAATAGATGAGCATCCGTCAGCGTTTTAATATCCAGCAGTATGTTCTACAAGCAGCAAGCACTGAGGAATGCTATGTGAAGCGTCATTCTCTTTTCTCCTCCTGTCCTCTCTCCTCTCACCCTACCCTTCCTCCTTCTCCTTTCGCCTCTCTCTTCCTCCCTCTCCTCTATTTTTTCTCCATAAATTGCTCTTGTGACTCATTAATTTAGAGTTACAGTTGAGTGTACATTTGAAGTAACTGTTTTCTTTGCTTCCATGGTTTTGAAGTACTTTCTTAGACAAGATTCGGGAAAGTACAGAGTGAATCTTCTGTGGCCTAATTGCTAATAGGAAGTCTTTTAGGTATGCATGCCCTCAGTCTTTGCTCTTTCTGTGACTTCTAACTGCATCTCCAATCCTCCAGAGTAGTAAGTTCTGCTTCTAGTCTTACATTTCCACCCCATTCCACTTCCACATACAAATATCACATTTACCATGGTTTCAGATGATCTCTCAGGAGTAAAATGTATACTCCTATTACATTCTCACATATAATTACTGCCTTTTGAAAACCTTTTTTTGGCTTAACATTTAATTAAAGAATAGTCAGCTCAATATGCAGCTACGTGAATCTAGCCAATAGATGTATTTTATTAGCTTCAATTTTGAAAGGGGGGATAATATCTTTCACTTATAAAAACTGATATTTCTATGAAGTGTCTTTTTTTTGCATTGAAATGTCTCTGGAATGTGACAGTTCAGTTCTAATAACTATGATGAAGTATCCATGAATTTGTTTTGAATAAGCACAGCCAGATAAGTGGTGTTTATGTACCTTGCAACACTATTTAAGATTGCTTCCTCAGCACGGAAAGAATCACTGGCTTACCAAATAAGAGAATTCAGGATCTCTTGTTTGTCAGTTCCACGTTAACTGCATTTATAGCTCTGACAGTTTCCATGATGGAATTTGTAAAAAAGAAATGAGCATACAATCAGATCTGAATTGGTATATTTAAATGAGTGTTTCCTGATCTCCAATTAATGGAACTGTTGAGATTTGAAGAATGCTTGAGGAGTCAAGGTTTTATAATTGCTCTTCTGGAGAAAAAAATGGGTAGAGAGTAAAGTCCTGAAAGCTCTACTATCAAACAAATACACAATCATAAGGAAGTTAAAAAGCCACAGTGAAATGTACACATCCTAATTACGTTAACTTTGATATCTATTTTAAATAGATAACCAGTATTAGCTGTAAGAGTTTCACGCAGGAGGGAGTTGTCTTAGTGTACTCAGTGTACTTATCATTGTTGTAAGCTTATACCCCGAGCTTACAACACAAACATTTTGTGCAAACAAAGAATCCAGGCTGGGATGTGTCAGTGCTTATGTGGCCTGTCGGTGGAGATGGGCAGAATGGAAAATATGGAGAATTGGAAAGGCTTCTAGGGTTCATTTTTTTCAGTAGTTTTCAAAGTTAATAGCCAACTCTTATAAAGAATGAGTGGTCTGAGGCAGGGACTAACTATATACCTGCGATGTTCTAAAACGATTGGTTCACAGACTCTGTGAAACAGAGAAGCAGATTCTGAGAAAGAGAATTTTGGGACCACCACCTATGGAAGGGGAGGGAAGAGAGCAGATCTGGAGAAGAGAGAGAAGGAAAAGTTGTTCTGCAATGCAGTCTCAAAAAAGGCCTCAGCAGACCCAGCAGAGAGTATGGAAGCTGGGATGGGCCTTCAGAGTTGTCCTAAACAGCTCCTGAGCTGGGCCTTTATACCCTCTTGTTTACTTGATATTAGATGCTTGGACAAGGTGGCCCTCGTTAGCTGACACAATTCACAAAGAGGGCTGACAACTGAGAACACTTCCTAAACCTAGGGAAGTGAGTCATTCATTCCTGAAGGGGTTATCATGACAGCATCCACTAGGAATTGTGAGTTATTTTAGAACGAGCAGGCATTGGGAAATGCCTTGTGGATAGACTCCTTGCTTCTTTCATTCCTTTGTTTCCTTCTTTCTCTCCCCCAACCCAGTGTTTTTCCAAAACGAAAGGACTAGGCTGTGAGTTATCATGTGGAAGGAAAAGAAATAATCATTTTTATGAGTCCAGCTAATCTTTTAATGTCAAGACATGGATTAGTTATATTGAACTCAACAATCATAAGTGTTTTCCATGGAAAACTTACCTCCATATATCTGATGACCTAAGTACCCCTTGTGACAGTTCCTATCTATGTGATGCTAGCACCCTGATAGCCAGAGGGAATGTCAGGAGGAGGGTCCAGATAAAATTATTTTTTTCCTTTGTACTGAAGAAAAAAAGAAAGCATATTTGTTGAGCATCCACTAAATGTAACATCAAAGATTTTTCTTATCTGGATTAGAAGTTGATAACAAATGAAACAGTACATTGATTTGAAAAGCTTTGTTTTCATTTTAACCACAATTTTTTATAAAATAAAAATTTACTAACCAATGTATAAAAATAGCATTTAATAAAACCTACGGCATATGTATTTGGGCTGCATTGTTGTTTGAACTATCCACGTTTATTTTTTGGATTTATTTACCTATTGCATTGTTTTGAAGCACCACAAAATAACAAATGGTGGAGAAGCTGGTAAATGGATATGCAAAATCAGTATATTGAATTGGCAACAGAATGATATTGTTTATTAAGTGCTGGTTTTTTTAGCAAGGCGTTACAATAAGACAACCTTACCATTAAACATAGCATAGAAACTACTAACTGGAAAACTTCTTAGGTCTTTAAAGTTGTTTTCAGTGCTATTTCCTTTCAAGGCACTTAGAAGTGTCACCTAAATGGTCCTTAAGAATGGATATTGGCTAAAAGCTGTGAAGTCTTTTAAGATTTTCATGATTTTTTTTTTTTTTTTTTAAAGATCACTCCTCAGTCAATTCAGGAGAGTTGTAATTGCTGGCTATACAGCACAGTACAGATTCAGCCCTTGAAGACACACAAAGATAACTCAAGGAACTGATTTCTGCATCTTCAGCCACCTTATTCCATTAACTCTTAGAATTAATTCCCTCCAGACATAATTTGTTTCAAGCAAAAGATTAGGAGTGGGGACTTCCCTAGCGGTCCAGTGGTTAAGAATTTGCCTTCCAAAGCAGGGGGTGCAGGTTCGATCCCTGGTCAGGGAGCTAAGATCCCACATGCCTCACAGCCAAAAAACCCAAAACATAAAAAAAAAAAACAGAAGCAATATTGTAACAAATTCAACAAAAACTTAAAAAAATGGTCCACATCAAAAAAAATCAAGAAAAAAAAAGAATAGGAGAATTAGAACAGCTTCTGAGGCTTTTCCGTGACTGAAAGAGTGATTGCTTTATTAACAACCATAAGTGTTAGATTTACCAAAAGGAAAAAGTGTCTTAAATTGAACCATTCTTCTAATCCGTGAATCTTAGTTCTGAAAACATGTGAGTAAATATCATGTTGCTAAATCTAATTTGAAAAAGTGAGGGAGGGAAAGTACTGGATTTTTTCCCTCTTAGAAATTACATGTCGTTTGCAGTGTTAGGTTGACTGTATTTTTCTTGTAAAACCTCCTGTACATCAAGAACGAATTCAAACTAAAAATAGAATTACCGTATGACCCAGCAATCCCACTACTGGGCACATACCCTGAGAAAACCGTAATTCAAAAAGAGTCATGTACCACAATGTTCATTGCAGCTCTATTTACAATAGCCAGGACATGGAAGCAACCTAAGTGTCCATCGACAGATGAATGGATAAAGAAGATGTGGCACATATATACAATGGAATATTACTCAGCCATAAAAAGAAATGAAACTGAGTTATTTGTAGTGAGGTGGATGGACCTAGAGTCTGTCATACAGAGTGAAGTAAGTCAGAAAGAGAAAAACAAATACCGTATGCTAACGCATATATATGGAATCTAAGAAAAAAAGAAAGGTCATGAAGAACCTAGGGGCAAGATGGGAATAAAGACACAAACCTACTAGAGAATGGACTTGAGGACACAGGGAAGGGGAAGAGTAAGCTGGGACAAAGTGAGGGAGTGGCATGGACATATATACACTACCAAATGTAAGATAGATAGCTAGTGGGAAGCAGCCACATAGCACAGGGAGATCAGCTCGGTGCTTTGTGACCACCTAGAGGGGTGGTATAGGGAGGGTGGGAGGGAGGGAGATGCAAAAGGGAAGAGGTATGGAGACAACTGTATATGTATAACTGATTCGAAACTAACACACCATTGTAAAGCAATTATACTCCAATAAAGATGTTAAAAAAAAACGAATTCCAAGTAGTTTGTTTAGACCTGATTCACTTTGTTGTACAGCAGAAACTAACACAACATTGTAAAGCAATTATGCTCCAATTAAAAAAAAAAAGAATTGATGCTCTTCGTCAACTTGTAGGCAAAAGTCTAAGCAGTTCTTTAAAAGAAACTGTAGCATAAACTATCAACATTTTCTAATCTAATGGTCAACTTTGTTTCTCAAAGTGGTGGTTTTAAATGATTATTTTATATAAGAATAGAACTATGTTTTTCTTCAATTATGCAACAAACATTTCCTGACAGATGCCAAGCAAGTGGCACCCATATACCATTTCTGGTATCAACACTATAAAATGCCCAAACTTTAGTGAAGGCTTCATTTTTGTTATTTCCAAACTTCCCTCCTCCATCTTCATGAAGGTATTACTCCTGATTCAGGAATAGGTCTATCCATCCTTGTCTTTTGGTTTCCTGTCTCAATTCTGCAATCTCCTCTCTGGCCGTTACACTCTTGAATCATTTCAAAATCCTGCCTCCCAAGGTAATCTGTCTCGCTTTTCTAATCTTCTAACTTCCCACTACTCATCATTTCAGTTCCTTCTACTGGCTCCCAATTGCTTTGCTAGCCAATGTTGAATTACTTATCCTTATTTCGAAGGCCATTCACCACTCTGCCCCTGCTGACGTCTTTTTCTTTATCACTGCTGAGTCCTCCCCTTGCCCACACTTCCACATGCAAGTGCATTTCCAGAGCATGAGGGTGCTTTGGAGTTATATACTGCTTTTGCCTTGAAGACCTTTAATCTTTTCCTCATATCTTCTTAGAGAAGAAGGTAATTGAGCTGTGGTTTAAAATTCATGAATGCATCTGGCAGTAAAATTCTGTATTTTGTGTACAACTTATCCCGTACTGACATCTCTAGTCCTTGGCCTCCCATGTAGCATTCACCGACTGCTATCTAAAGGCCATCTTTAGGTAGCTGCCCTATTATCAGGCCGTGGCAAGCTCTACAGTGGCAAACAATTATTCTTAATAAATCATAGAACCACAGAATTTAAGTTAGAGACAGGGATTTCCCTACATACAAGCATCCAAATTCCCGCTCAGCACAGAAATCCCTCTGAGAACATTCCTGATGCCTAAAATGGTCTTTTCAGGAGGGAAAGCCAACTTACAACGACGAGCACTTTCCTTGTTGCTCACGACTCATTTTGGGAAAAGTATTCTTTGTGCTGAAGAAGCCTGGTTTCCTACCACCTCCTGTTGGGTATCGCATGTCACTTGAGAGACACGAAATAATTCTAATGATCTCTCTTTGCCTTGAAAATTCAACTGAGAACAGCCACCATCTCCTCCGTTAAATGAATCTGTTTGGGGTTAGATGTCCAAGTTGCTTCAATAATTCCTCCCGTGGCAGACTTTTTTTTTTATTTGGCTGCGCTGGGTCTTAGTCACGGCATGCAGGATCTTCAGTTGCAGCATGCAGACTCTTAGTGTGGCATGCATGCGGGATTTAGTTCCCTGACCAGGGATTGAACCCGGGCCCCCTGCATTGGGAATGTAGAGTCTTAACCACTGGACCACCAGGGAAGTCCCTTGTGACAGGCTTTTTGAGAAATTCCATGCTGTTGCCTCACCTCTTATATAGCAGACTTCACAATCAGGCTTGCTGCCAGTGTCAGGCCTAATGTTGCTGTCACTTACTGCTCTGGTCATTAAAATTGAAGGCAGTTTTTTATAACCTTAAAATAAATGAATAATTAATCATCCTCTTTGTCCTTTAATGAATTTGAAAGCTCATATTCATACTATTTTGGTTACTGAAGTATCTCTAGGCTCAAAGACTATTTAAAATTGTCATGTAATGGTTCTGACAACGTAGGGGTGGGTAACATGTAGTCGTGTATGAGACTGACTTGGAAAAAGACTCTGGTTTTTTATCTGATATTTTGAAGAATTATTGAGATGTCACTGAACAGTATTTTTAGAATCTTCACATTGCTCACACATGAGCACTTTGGGAATTGTTCAGTGAATATGTCTCCTGAGCACTTTGTTCCTTGACATTATCAAAATCTTGGAATTTATTTTTCTCCCTATCTTGTGATGCCTGGGTTGAACTGGGACATCACTATCACATTTAGAAATTCATTTCTTTTATTTGTTCTTCCCCATGAAAATGTTCTATTCCAGTTGGAAAATAAAATAGACTAGGTTTATGTTTTTTCCTCTTTTAGGGGTTCTGGAATCTTCTAAGTATCCAATGAGATCTAGCAACACTCTCTTGGAAACCATATGTATACTCATAATCACACGGAGAATTTGCCTTTAATTTTAGGGGTACGGTGCCAGTGAGATCATGTACATGTTACCGTTACAAGGTACTGATTCCAGGTTAAAAATCATTGATTTGGTTGTACCTCAATTTACATATATCTCTTCCTGAAAAGATATATAAAAATAAAATTGTATTAACAAGTTACGTGTTTAGTAGTTCCATTCAGTAACCTTTTAAGGCAAATTATTTCCTTAAATTAATTTTAATTCAAATCTTTATAGAATATTGGGTTTCTTAATGTGAGCACATTTGTATAATCTTATGCTTCAGCCTTTTTCTTCTGAATGCTTTCTTAAAATATGTTCATGATTAAAAGGATTAAAAATACTTTTTCTCTGTAAACCCTCACCTCTGACCTCCTTCAGTCTTATTTGCAGTTATCGCCAGCACAAATAATTGATATGGTAGAAGATACATCTTGAGACAAATTTTAATTCTTTAAAGTGTGTCACAATACCTGCATATTTTACAGGTATATTTATACAGGTATAGGTGTATTTGAAATCACTGTTTTCCTTATTTTTATAAAAAAATTTAGATTCCCCAACTTCAAAAATAAGATTTATAAATGTATATTTACAAATAATGTACAAGGAAAGGACAGGAACTAACAGCATGACTCATACATGTATTCAGCATATCTAAATTCAGAGTTTTTTTTTTTTTTTTTTTTTTTTCCCCGGTACGCCGGCCTCTCACTGCTGTGGCCTCTCCCGTTGCGGAGCACAGGCTCCTGACGCGCAGGCTTAGCGGCCACGGCTCACGGGCCCAGCCGCTCCGCGGCATGTGGGACCTTCCCGGACCGGGGCACGAACCCGTGTCCCCTGCATCGGCAGGCAGACTCTCAACCACTGCGCCACCAGGGAAGCCCTAAATTCATAGTTTTAAATATAATAATCCTATTCTTATTAGCTGTAGATAAAGGTTTGATCAGAGTTTTTATAATATTAACCTTAGTTTACCAATATTAACCCATAAATTATTACACAAAAATGATCTATAACACCAGCTCTATTGTAACAGTCTTTTGTCATGCGTGATTCATATAATTTGCTGAACCTGATGAAAACTTCTATCTCGGCCTGAAGGCTGTGTGCCATCTGTAGGAAGGGCTATGGGGCTGAACAAGTACAACAGACGTGTGGAATATATCCTTTACAAGTTTTATCACTTTTGGTAAGAAATGTACAAAGCCCATCACAATGTTAATCCTAACTTATATATGCTTCTGAATATTTAATCAGAGGATTGTCAAGATACATTGCTATACATTGAGAACATAAACTTTGGTTTTATGTGTAACGATTTTTAAAATATACTTCGGGAGAACTATGCATTTATATCCAGCACTTGTAAGGCAAATTAAATTCAGAATGTATTATGAGGAATATAATATTTTTATTTCAGTGCAATCAAGAAAAGGGGGCAATCTTTTCATCTTAATTAATTAATTTATTTTTAGCTTGGCAATAGGAGTAAGCCTATTATATTCCTGGGTGACCACCAGAATCAGTCCCTAAAAATGCTGAATATCACAATTTGGTGTTTAACAAATAGATTCATATTCATTGTATTGTTTAGTCATAGTGTAAAGGAAGTTACCTCTTCATATCTCAGGGTGACTTCTGTGGTTGACAAGGGGTGGGTCCAGACTGTATGGCACCTGAGCCTTTATACAACTCCGGAAGCCCACTTTAAGACAAATACAACATTAAGTAACAACTGAATACTTATTTAGACTAAAAAAGGAAATCATGACAAATTACAAATTTAATAAAGCTGAAAAATTCCACAGGCGTCAAAAAATCTATAAAATTATGATTTGGGGGGTGCTTTATAGTTTTTGGCTGTGTATTCTCTGATTGTCTCTTCATATGACCATGATTCTATAATGTTTTCTATGTAGAGAATGATAGGACAATGCAATTGTGGGACAGCTAGCAGTAACCTAAGGATACAGGGAAGAAACTAAGAGCAACCAAATAATCTCACCAAACCTGAACTAAATGCATCTCTAGTTCAACTTTTAATTAGCCAGCTCTCAAAAAGGTCCACAGTCACTCCAGTGCCACCCAACCTAAGGGGAAACATCAGTGCATAGAAAAAATCAGTGAGTAGACATTTTTAATGACTACAGTTAAAATATCTTACTTTTGCAAAATTCCCAAATCATCTGAATATGTCAACCCAGTGTTTCCAGTGCCTTGGAAAGAGGCCTGAAACTTTGCCCTTCATGATAAACCCTCTTCTTTGGTGGACAGGAAAATACCTAGACCACAGCACATTGCCTAAGGAAACGAAGAAGTTGGCCTTATGGTTATACAAAAGTAGTTCTATTTTTCCTAGAGTTTAGCCACCATTTCTCAGATATTTCAATGAAGTTCTTTTCATGCATTCTCCTCTAGAAGTTTTTAATTTCACAACTTATACTACTTTAATTCACCTCAAGTCATTTAATAGCATAATCTTTTGAAGGGGAAAAATAGCTGGGCTCCAGTAAGCTTTAAATGTGCATTTGTTTCCCAGTATTATGACCTGCATAGAAAGAAGTAATACCTTTGTGTGAAATGTTCCCCTTGGTTTATTTTAAAACACCAAATGGTATTATGTGATAATAGGATGTAAACCTAATTCAGAGAGTAGAAAATGCTATTTATGATCTGGACTGTCCTTTAGGATTTTTAGTATAGTCCTCAAGAAGCTGAGAATTCACCATTGTCTGATTAAAACACACACACACACACACACACACACACACACACACGTACATAAGAAATACAAATTCTATAAGCATACATATTGATGGGCAGGGTAATTCATCTGAAAAACCTGAAATAAATGCTGATGAGAACCTCTGGACTAAGTTTGAGTGTAAACAAGCGGGTTATTTAAATTCTCTATCAATATAGAAACTTTAAGTGGATAAGGCAGCCTGACTGTAGGACCATAATTCAGAAACAATCTGTAAGGCAAAATATAGAGGCACTAATTTTGTTGCATTTGCAGCCCACATACTGTAACACTGGGTTTATTCCTGTTATTCTGGCTAAAGATGAGTCAGGGACCTCTAATATAGCCATTCCTAAAAGACAGTAATTGATTCAGAATGTGAGACTGAGAGAAATCCTAGAAGTTTGACCTTCAGATCAGTTTATTTGTAGATCAATAATACATTACTTAGACCAATGCAGTATCCCAAATCCCCACAGTTGGCTGCAAGATAATATTATACCTCAAATAATTTGTTTGAGAGCAGTCAATATAGATAATTTTGTCCTGATGATAATTTGCTGATTCAGGGAACAAACATGCAACATCCAGCCATGATGTAGATATAGCTCAGGCCAGCCCCATAGAATATGGTCACCTGGCTTTCCCATTTTCCTATAAATGTCCTATTGGAAGAATAGCTCTTAATGTTCAGTGAAACAAAAGCTTGTTCTAAATTCCCTAGACTTTGCTTCATGAATGATTATACCTATCTTGGCATGAAATCCTTTCCCTCTTGGAGTTAATAACATTGATATATCTTCTAGAGATGCTAGACATCATTAGTATTATGATGAAGAGAGAGGAGAAGAGGGTGGGCAAACTCTGGTCTATGGCTTTGTGTGTTATTAGTGAATTATCGTTTGTTAGAGTGTTGTCATGATTAAATAGCCACATGTTAGGAAAACTTTGATCCAATAAAGAAAACCACCAAAATTTTACCAAATGTAAAATAGATAGCTAGTGGGAAGCAGCTGCATAGCACAGGGAGATCAGCTCGGTTCTTTGTGACCACCTAGAGGTGTGGGAGAGGGAGGGTGGGAGGGAGATGCAAGAGGGAGGGGATATGGGGATATATGTATATGTATAGCTGATTCACTTTGTTATAAAGCAGAAACTAGCACACCATTGTAAAGCAATTATACTCCAATAAATATGTTAAAAAAATTTGCTACATCTGGATACAAATTATAGAGATGTTTTGGTAGCATCCTCACTTGCTTTCTTACAACGTGTTGGGATAGCATGAAGAGATGTAAATGTAAATGGATGCTAAGTTGCATGGTGTATATGAGAAGAGTTAATTTTAACAACATGCTACCCCAGCAGTCCATTTTAAATCACATTAATTTTTCTTTACAAAATTATTTTAAAAACTCCATTGAGATAAATACGTGCATAAAACCATGTACAATATACTGCACGTATTTGAAGCATACAATGTGACAAATTTTGATGTACGTATACGTCTGTGAGAAAATTACTAAAATCAATACAGAAACCTAGATATTACCCCTAAAAGTTTTCTCTTGCCCCTTTGTTATCCCTGCCTCCTGCCCTTTGCTAGAAAGCCCACCAACCCAGCTGATGGATGCTCGGCTGAAGACTGGAGGGGAGCCACTGGGGACGTCGAAATTCTCTGCCTGGGGGCCCCTCTGTCGCTCTGCTCAGCAGACTCCACCTGCCCTGACCTCCCCAATTCCCATCTCCATCACCTCGATTTAACCAATTTGCTAACAAACATTGATGTTGCTCCTAACTTGTCAAGATTGTTCACTTGTTTATTTCCTTAGTATTAATTTGTAGACAAGTTGCTAGATCAAAAATAATGTCCATTTAGTATCACAATAGTTCTAACCAAATTACCCTCCAGAAATCTGTCCTTTTTTTCCATCGATATATTACTGTCTCCATTCAAAAACCCTCTCCAACCTTTAGCATTTTTTTATCTTTGGGATCTTTGCCAAAAAGATCAATATAAATGGATACCTCTGTTATGTTAATTGTCATTTCTTTAATTATTCATTCGATTTCAACTTGTTTTTCAGCCTTCTGGGGAGGAGGGGGGATTCTTTGCCTGTGTACTTTGCCTAGTTTTATTATATATTGGCATGTTCATCTTATTTTCTCATTTGTAACAAATCTTCTTAAAGGTTCCTTTTTCCCCCTTGGATAATTTTGTCACATTGTAAAGGAATCTTGTTATATTTTTTATTAAAATAAAATTGAGTTTATAGAGAAGTTGGAGAGGGTTTGATGTCTGAATATGGTATGCCTTCTGCAAGGGGAGTACAGGGGTGTGGAGGGAAGAGGCATTCAGAAGGAACCTAAAGGAACTTTTAGGAATGATGGATGTGTTCATTACCCTGCTTGTGGTTATGTTTTCATGGGGATATGCATATGGCAAAACTTGTCAACCTGTACACTTTAAATATGTGCAGCTCATTGTATCTCAGTCGCGGCTCAATAAAGCTGTTATTTTAAAAAGTGACACCAAGCATTCTACCCAAAATAAGAATTGAGTTTGAAAATAAGAATTGAGTTTGATCAGAATATTTGTGTGTGTCATCTTGGTTAGCTTTCTCCTGTCACAGTTACAATGGCTTTCTAAAATAAATGGGGAAGCCAAAGAAAGTCACTTTCACCTTCAAGATGAAAAAAACTGAACCAATAAAATAAGTGGTTCTGAATCAGACTCAGTCTAAAAAAAAAACCCTGAATAAAAATGACTTCTGGGTGGCATTATATGGGAATCAGAGTCTATAAATCTCTGGGAATGAAGAAGAGAAAGCAAGAGAGAGGTACAGGATGGCTTTAAACCTCATCCATGTAGTTAAAGAATGATAATGGCCTTATAATAAATTTTTAGAGATTTTTCAGTATTGAGAAAGAGGCAGACTTAAAACATCTTTCCTTTTAGTACAAGAAGTGACTATTTAATGATTCCAAAAAGCAGTATGAGCTTGAGTTGCACCCATACTTCTCAGGCAGGATTTATGGAGTCGAAGGTCACTGAAGAGTACAAGAGAAGAACAGGTTACTAGGAAAGGGTTCCAAGTAATACCCACAGGGCTGTGAGTCAGCCAGGGCTTAGTTTGTCCCAGTGGGGCAGCAGGCTGAGTTTTCATAGTGAGAACAGACTGAAAGTCTTGTGCATCGGCTCAGCTGTGCAGTACAAAGGCAAGACTTTTATCAATTTTCATGAAATGACTTGAAAGTTTCCATGCCGCAAGAATGAGATAAACTTTGAATGAACAACTTAAAGTTTCATGATTAGAAGAAGGAGGAGAAAGAGAAAGTGGAGAAAGAGGCAGTAAAGAAAAAAATAATGCAGTTGAAAGATAGTGGGGAAAACTCTGCTGTTGGAGTCTGAAGGGCAGGGTTCAAGTCCCAACTTTGATATTTATCAGCTGTGAAACACAGAAAAATTATTTAGCTTTTCAGAACCTCAGTTTTCTCCAATCGGTAAATTTGTAATAAAAACATACACACCTTTTAAAGTTATGGTAAAAATGTCTTGATGCAAGTGTATTTTTCAAAATATAATTCTACCTTCCAACAATGTTTTTGGTTCCGGATGCACTCTGATTTTAAGTCTACGATTGTTTTCCTTCCTCAATCAGCATCCTCCATCGTGAGATCAAAGCTGTTCTTTAAAGCTGAGGTGTTAATGTTTAAAAATAAAACCAAAAAAATCTGTTACATCAAGTTCAGTAACTTTGGACAACAACAAAAAGAAACTTTGATGTGTAATTCCTATCCCACCACATACTCATTATATTTTTAAAATTTGAGGGGTGAAAGGAGAAGGTAATGGGAGCAAGCAGATGGGCACATGATAGCAGAGTGAGTATTGTAAAATAAAACTAGATTTTATTGCTTTCGTCTTACATGTATAGATCTGAGCAGGTCTCTGTCATAGGATCCTATTATAGCTCTACCTGTGCTCTGCCCATTGACTGTTTCTACCAAGATGCCTTGAAGCCACCTCAAACAGAGCATGTTCAATTTGGAACTCATTATCTTCTCCCCAGTTGTTCAAGCTAGAAGCCTTCAGGCCACCCTTGACTCTTCTCTCTTCTGAAATCTCTCTATTGCCCCATATGGATCAGTCTCCACAACCTGTCAATTCCACCTTCTAAATGTCTTTTCTGCTCTTATCACTTGCGCTTCTGTTGCCACTGCCTGAGTTTAGGTTATAGGCTTCTCAGTGTTTGGTCTCCTCTCTCCCCCAATGGATCCATCCCCAAATTGTCACCACCAAGAACTATCATTCTAAAATACTAACTATCTTTCCAGAACTCAAGACTCTCTCTCCTCTACAGGAATTTAACTTTAGGGTGTATTCAGATAAATGTGCCAAGATATCTGTTAAAAATATGTTCACTTCAATATTGTTTATAATAGGAAAAAGGGAAAGAACCCCAAAGAGGGGACCAGTTATACCAATGGTTCTACCAATAGACTATAAAATAGCATTAAAATGGTGCTACAGATCTGTAATTAATAATTTGAAAAATCATTAATTATAAAAATCAAATTACTGAAAAATGTTCATAAAATTGTAGAGAATATATTTTACTATAAAGTGAGATTTCTGGTGGTAGAATTCAGCAGGAATTTTTCTGGTCCCACTTCCCCCAAAACCGAAAGCAAAATGAAACTAAAACAGAACAAAAACCCTCCTATGTGGCTCTTCATAAAAAGTAATACTTTGGTAAGAATTTCAGTGACCATCCCAACTCCCACAACTCAGCACAGCAAATGTGAAGTGCCATAAAACAAATTCACTAATGCCTTAAAAGTTATGAAAACCAGGGGCTTTGAGACATCCTGTATCTTCCCCATTTTTTCACAAAAAATTTTTGTACAGTCTCTCACATAAAATACCATGTGGTGTCCTCAATACACTATGGTTTACTCCATCTATTCATAACTGTGTTTTCTATTTATATTTCTTTAAAAAATAACTATGTTCATGTGTATCTTTGAAGGCCAAAGAAAAATAATGCTGTAAAGATTGGGGGAGAGAGGAAGGGGCCGTCAAACCCTGTTGTTTTCTTGCTTGGTTCTATATTTGTCACTCAGCTAAGGCCCCTGATAGGAGTTAGTTATCCTCAAACACTTATATTGGCTGATTCATTGTCTCTTAAATGGCATTTATAATCAATTTTTCAAAATGGTAGTGGGATTTGGTGTTGCATATAGCCTTGCTCTGTCAGAAGGCTTTGAGACTAAGGCGCCCGTGGGCACGTGCACGCGCACACACACACACACACACACTGTAGCTTTGCAACTTGTGTATGTTTTGACACTGATGGGACTATTCATTGTTTTTACAGAAATGCCGTTATTAAATTCTATGTAGTGTGGTATGTTAAGGGTTTGTTTTTCATTTTTTAATAATCAGTTGCCTCATAGCAAATATCTTAATCATTGTCAAGGAAAAAACTGATTAAACCTTAATCTCTTCTCAAATCACTTCACTTTCTATTGATATGATGTTTTCCATCTGCCCCTCTCCACACCCCCATTTCTCTTTTATATTATGAAATATAATAGAGATGAGTAATGACATTAAGTTAAGTACTATCAACTATTTATTGGTGTAAATATCTACACACAAAGATTAATGGAGAATTCTGAAAAAGACAGCTAAATAGTTAATACTGGCACTTTTGCTATTTCCATGGTGACTTACTATATATGAAAGATAGGTCTTTCAAATGTATAGAAGAGTAGGATTGTAAAATACTCCACGGTAAATAGTATTTAGGTCTTTGAACATAAGTATTGATTTTTTTCTGTTACAGATAGCTGTATGTATTATATATATTACTCAAACTTTATTAGTTTTGCTTTAGAATTCTAAAAATTATCAATGTATGTTAAAATCGTTTTGACCAAAATCAAAAGTAAAGTAATTATCTCAATAGTAAAAAAAAAAGCCAAACAAACAACAACAAAAACCTCCTTTTTTAAGGGGATATGGTGAGATGAGAGGGACTGTGATTAAGAAAATAGGCTGTGGGGTGTGATCAGTCTGGGCTGAAACCCACTTTCTAGAATTAACTAGATGGATAACTTTAGGCAACTCACCTAAACTATTAAAGCACTCATTTCCTCCTCTGCAAAGTGACAATAGTAATAGGACATAATTGATCATGTCATTATGAGATAAAATGAGGTAATGCCAGGTAAATTGATTGACAGTGTGCTTGGTATTCAAAAGGTATGGATATTTTAAAATAATTTTTAATATTTCTAAGAGCCATTATTTACAGATAGTAAAAATTATGCCTTTTGCTTGCATTTTACTTTACAGTTCACGAAGTACCATCACAAGCATGATCTCATTTTATCCTCACCATAAACATGACTTAGAGAAACTCTAAATGAGTCTCAGGAAAGATCAATGACTCAACAAAGTTCTACAACAGGACTAGGACAAAGTACTTCCTGTGAAGGTCATACCGAAACTAACTGATATATCTATATCTATATCTAATCTATACCTATATATATATATCTACCTCCTAGATTATAGGTAGGCATATTTAGTATAGGCAGCGGTTGTATTCCTGTATGTTCGTTTCTGGCATTGGATGCTATTCCTTTTATAAAAGTTGTGACCTTGCCACTCACGGAACAGATGGCATTGCTTGATTAAAGTCAGGCCATATTTAGAACATTTCTAAAAAGCCTTTCTCATTTGGATAAACATTTCTGCCCACTGAAATGGTTTCTTTTCATCAACTGAGCAAACCAAATCATGGACTGTTCTCCTAAGAGCTCTCTGCCATCCACTCTCAGGAGGGCAAGTGTTGAGCTTATATTTTCAGAATTGAACTTTTCATACTCTCCAGAAGAGAATGTCAAAGCTTCTTTGACAAAGGTGAGGGTCTGTGAATGTGCACCCTTGTTCATTAATAAGCAAATTATCTGTCCTCATGGAAATAAGACTTTGAACAATTTGTTGTCTTCTGAAGCAAGTAATAAAAGAGTATCAACTCTTACACATGAAAGACAAGGGAAAGTAGTGTGGGAAAAGACTAAGAGAAGAAGATTGTGCATTTTACATAATACTACTTAAATTTACCTAAAATATACAATAGGCTAAACATGTACTATATGTATATGTAAGTACATATATATAGTATGTATATGTATGTAATAGATGGATAGATATAGCTATATCCATACTCCAAAGACCTAGATTTATATATTATTAAGGCAATTAAATATAGAATTTCTTTTAAACAAAAAAGCCAAATAAGACATTTCTGCTAAATTTAAAAATTTTATTTTAAGCAAAACACTACATTATAGCCATTATTATATAGTGTAATGTTATTTACAGACAAAGTTAATTTTTAAGTTTACATTGAAACAGATATGTGTGGAGTCAGGAAAAGATAAGTCAAACCAGTCAAAGAGAGTAATATCAAGAGGACGTTTGGGTACAGCAGTCAGGCCAACTCAGAATTCTGTCTGGACTCTGCCACAGAGCAGCAAAACTTCCTCAGTCAAATTACTTAATCTCTTTAAGGTAAATATCCTCATCTGATGAATGAGGACCCCAATGCCTAACCCACAGGATAGCTTTGAGGATTTAAGGACATGCACAATTCACACAGCTTATCCATCTATGTCTACTTGTATTAGTTAGCTAGGACTGCTGTAACAAAATACCACAGATGGGATTGTTTAAACAACAGAAATTTATTGTCTCATTATTCTGGAAGCAAGAAGTCTGAGATCAAGGTGTTGGCAGGTTTGGTTCCTTCTGAGGGCTGTGAGGGGAGATCTCTTCCAGGCCTGTCTTTATCTGGTAGATGGTGTTCTCCCTGTGTTTTTGTCTTTCCTCTGTACCTCGTTCTGTGTCCAAATTTTTCTTTTTCATAAGAACACCAGTCATAATGGATTAGGGCCCACCATCCTCCAGTATGACCTCATCTTAACTAATTACATCTGCAACAACCCTAATTCCAAATAAGGTCACATTCTAAGGTACCAGAGGGTGAGGACTCCAGCATCTGAATGTCAACCCATTACACTGTTCAAAGGTTACTCTTTCAGAGAGATCTTGCTTGACCATCTTTTCTAAAAATGCTTCTAGCCCTTCCCAACACACTCATACTCTTGCCCTACATAAAATGTATAACTGTGTCAAAGTAAATTATATAATTATTTTCTTATTTTTCTTCTCTCTCTCACACTAGCCTGGGACCTAGACCTTACCTGTCTTATAAATCATTCTGTCTTGGGACACAGTATGTACCTGGTACAAAATAGTCCCTCAATAAATATTTGTGAAAAAAAGGTAAACTTTCTGGCTCAAGATCAGGGCTCAATAAATGATAAGCGCTATAACTAAAACATAGGGTCATTCTCCATCGAAATTGGTAGTCACTAGCCACATGTGAAATAAACTAAATTTTAAATTTTAATAGATTTAATTTTTTTTTTTTTTTTTTTGTGGTACGCGGGCCTCTCACTGTTGTGGCCTCTTCTGTTGCGGAGCGCAGGCTCCGGATGCACAGGCTCAGCAGCCATGGCTCACGGGCCCAGCCGCTCCACGGCATGTGGGATCCTCCCGGACCGGGGCACAAACCCGTGTCCCCTGTATCGGCAGGCGGACTCTCAACCACTGCGCCACCAGGGAAGCCCAATAGATTTAAATTTAAATAGCCATTTGTGTCTAGTGGTCATCGTATAATGGA
This sequence comes from Mesoplodon bidens, assembly GCF_964165515.1. Taxonomy (NCBI): domain Eukaryota; kingdom Metazoa; phylum Chordata; class Mammalia; order Artiodactyla; family Ziphiidae; genus Mesoplodon; species Mesoplodon bidens. The sequence continues at coordinate 47,885,543 of NC_138160.1, read as the reverse complement.
CAGTGCAGATATAGAACATCTTCATTATTGCAGAGCATCCTATTGGACATCGCCAGACATGGAGAGAGAACCATGGATGCGTAGATGAGGGTATCAGAAAATGCAGAACTGAGCCAGTGCTGCCTGACAGAATCTGACCACACTGCCCTGCTTCGTAGCTCTCTCCTGTCACTGAACAGCTCCTCTTTTCTTTTTTCTTCCTTATGGTACAGGTATATTGCAAACATTCTTTTCTTCAGTTATTAAATCAAAATATATAACTTGAAGGTTTAAAAAGCTCTAAAGGGATTATCTTGAGAATCGCATTAACATAATTGCTATGGATTGTGCCACAGCAATTTTTACTTTTAATTCCTTTCCTCTTTGTTATTCAGATGAGTAAGAGGTAAGTGTAGATAATTAATCTACAGACTCTGGCTTATGAAACTTACAAATGGCTCTTTGAGAAACAAAATCTTTAAGGACACAGAACAGAGCTATCTCTTTGCTTAACAAGCAAATGGATACAGGTACAGGTGTGGCTAGCCAGGAGCCAGCAGGTGTCTGTGTGTGGGCTCAGTTCTTCCCGCAGCCCCAGGAAGTATGCAGGTTTTCACCAGCTTTGTTCAGCCTCTGCTATGAATAACAGTCTGGACCAAAAAGTTTTATGAAAACTCTTGGCTTCATATAAAAATCTGATACTTCAGGTCAGTAGCACACCTTCGAATACATTTCTGAATCCCAGACTGTATTCCTTAAGGATGGATTCAGTGATGTTACCTGTTAAATAAAAGGATGGAGAGAGAGGGAGGGCATAATTAATGAAAAATGCAGTTAGAAAGTAATAGAAAGCATATTGTTCATATAAAATGCAGTGCCTAGATAAGAATAAAATATTAAATGTATATGACAATGAACTTAGAATATGCTCCTATTTGGAAAAGAAATCCTAGATTTTAAAAATAATCTCTGTTTTTGTCATGTTAATCCTCATTTGAACAGTAGCAAAATATCCACGCCACCTGCTTGGTGACTTTTCTGAAAAGAATAGGTGGTCTCAGCGTATTCCCTACTGTAATGGCATTGATCTGACCAAACTCATCACCATCCAGTTTAATTAATTACTTGATTCATGAGAAACGTTGCTTGCCTCAAGTGAGCCAGGCATATTTATCCTAGAGAATGAAAAACACTGCTGGAGGGGCTAGACTCTTAGTACGTAACTGAGTTTTTAATCACCTAAATGTGGTTGTAGAGCAGACTATTCTCAAGCAACTGAACAGGGGAAATGTGAAAAATTAAAGGCAAAATATAAACTTTATAATGGGTCTATTGGACTGTTTTTCAAAAGAAGCAGAAGCTTTACCATTTGTGGATTGTAGAACTAAAAAACAAGCAAAGTTGGAAAATATTTATAAGGGATAATTCTTAAGATGTAGACTAAAGATCTTATTTATGTTTTAGGAACAGGAAGCAATAGAAGCATATACTTCACAGGCTCTCAAAATGTCTCCACTCATCACTGCATTTTGGTATTTTAGTTCACTGCTCATTAAGGTTATTACCTTAATTTATTTAATCAGAATATTTATTCTCATGCTGCAAATGACTTGTGACAAGATTTGGTTCTTAATATGCTTTTACCAATGAAAGCTAAGCAAAATAATGCTCATCCTTTCACCATTAAAATACTAATGTTTTTATAGTGTTTTTATCTTAGTTTAGAAGTTTCTTTTATAAAAAACCTTTGTTTCTATGTTCACAAACTACAGACCTTCAGTTTGTTTAACCAAAATTTATATAATTAATATCTCCAAATTAAGAAGCTAGTTAAGTCACCCATTTGTTCTGTAACATAACAGCCAGTAAATAACAAAATCCATCATTCCCCATTACTGATTTGTTTTGCCCATCTAATTTTCTAATAGAAAATCATTTCTAATAGAAATTGTTTATTTGAGTGTTTGAGATATGGAAGCTCATCCCATTGATACTTCAGAATCCAACTGTGACTTTATAGAATTCAACAAACATTATTTTAATACAAATTAGGACACTAGCCATTAGTTAAATAAATTACCTTATTTTGGAATGTTCTAAGGAATCTATGACTAATATGGTAGTCTAACTGATTTTTTTAAAGAGACTGTTGCCAAAATCCCTTTGTTTTCCAACTTAACCTGAAGTGAGACTTTATTTGAAAAGAAAATCTACAAATTAATGTTTCAAAGCTATGAGATACTCCTTCCTCTTGTCTATGGATACAAAAGATGCAGCAATACATTATCCAGATGCTTTTGGCTGTGTTTATTTTTCATTGCTGCATCATGAATTACCACAAACTTAGTAGCTTAAAGCAACACCCATTTCCTTCTTTCTTTTTTATAACATCTCAGAGTTCTTAGATCAGAAATCCAGGTTGGCAAGGCTGGGTTATCTGCTCAGAGTCTCACAAGGCTGAAATTAAGGTGCTGGCTAGCTGTTTCTTATCTGGAGCTCAGGGTCACCTTCCAAACTCATTCCTGTCATTGGAAAAATTCAGTTCCTTGCAGTTGTAGGACTGAAGTCCCTCTTTTCTTGCTGTCTGTTGGCCAGGGATTCCTCTGGCCTTCTAGGGGCCACTCAGGTTCTTGCCCCATTGGTCATCTCCATCTCAGCATTGGAGAACCTCCCTCCTTGTTGAATCCTTCACACATTTCTAATCTCTCTGACTTTTTCTATTTCTTCCAACCAAAGAAAACTATCTCCTTTCAAATATCTCACAAATTTAGACACTCTGGAAAATTTCTCTCTCATAATGTCAACTGATTAGTAACCTTAATTACAGCCACAAAAATTTCTTTTTCCATGTAACTTAATATAATCATTGGGTAATACCAGGGCTGATGGTAATGGGGGGTATCTTAGAATTCTGCATTAAGATGTACAATTCTTGTCAGTTAATTTAAACAATAGAAAGAACATAACATAGAGTGAATGTTGGGATGACTCATCACTTTATATTTAAATGCTAAGACAAATAATACAGCCATCAAATTTGGTCAAATGGTGATCTCTTAGGAATTGAAATATAGGGATAAGAACTGATACAGACAGAAATCAGATTGTAAGGGCTTAAAGGCGTGCTGAGAGTTTTATCATTTGAAAAATGAAGAACTACCAGATAAAATGAAGAAATGCCCAGATAATTGAAAAGTTATATGAAGTAATTCTTAACTTTAAGACACAGGCTAAATATCTTGATGGTTGGATCCAGAGGCAGAGGCCATATAATACCTCTATGCGTCAATCTGTCTGGATATTTTAGTGTGCTGCATATTAAAGCTGAATGCTACTATATTTGTGCCACAATACATCCATGGCTTCCTACCTCACCACTGCTTGGGGTCATGCTTTGCATTGTACCGCACTGCCCCGCCACAGTTTCACAAAGTTTGAAGGGGTAAGAAAGGAAAGGGAGGAGACTGGAGAAAAAATTAGGCAAATTTGAGAGAGGAATTTTTGGTTTTTAAATGAGAATTTGTTGGTTGAGTGGAAAGACACTCTGTGACAGAGGCATGTGAAGGAAGGGAGAGAAATGAATGTGCCAAAGAAAGAGAAAGAGAAGGTGCCGAAGGATGAAAGTGTGGATGGAATCAAGAGAAAGATTCTCAAAGGTAGAATTAAGAGCATGCATGGATTGATTTGCTTTGGAAAGGGGAAACCTTTTTTCTCCTTTACAGGAAAAGGAAAGAGGACGAGTAGTGGTTTCACTTGAGCGTTGTTAAGCCAGTTCATGTAAAGTAGCTTCTATCCTTTCATTTTATTGAGACCATTTTATTTATATTTCTTCTTCTCTAAAGTGACAAAAAATAGTAGGGCCAAAAGAACACAGCCCATATGAATATTAAATGATGTAACACATATATCATGCTTAGAATAGTACCTACCACGTTATAAATGTTTAGAATTGTTAGCTATTATTATTATTTTCTACTGACAGTAGAAGAAAATGAGGTAAGGTTGGGGACTGAAAAATAATATAATGCTTTTTACTAAATTGTTGAATAATAGGACTCCTCTCCTGGCACTGAACTCCTGGGAAAAGTAAATAGCATTATTCATGGAACACCCAGTTAATGTGGTTAATAATAATACTACTTAACAGCCTGAAAAATACAGAGAAAGCAGTGGGCATCGAGGTTTATAAAAAGTCAGAGATAGGAGCTCTGGGGAATCTAGTTATTCTCATGAAGGTATATATCAAGTTCAGCATGAGCTAGGAAGTTTAAGTAGGAAAATAACAGATTTCATTAGAGATGCAACTTGTGATAGTGTTTTAAGTCTTGGAGATGGAGGGGGAACTGCAGAGCTAAAAGTATCGGAAGGCAGAGTTAGAGGTGACCATCTCCATGATTTTGGCTTTCCAAAGTGAGGTGGAAATGAATATGAAGAAATTGTCACCATGATTAAAATTGTATTGAGGGTAACAGTACAAGCTAGGACAGAAGGATAAGAGTCTTATACAACTGGTGAAAGGAGTTCTGGCTATCAGGAAATAGAAGATGATATGGACTCTGAAGGAGGCCGGGTTAGTTGAAAGAAGCTGTTCGAATGGTAGACTAGAAGGGCAATGGAGAACCAGCAATTGTTAACCCCTCCTCAGGTTCCAGTAATGTGAGAAACACAAATAAAGTCCATTTTTCAGAACTACAGAAGTAGTGCCCGTTTAATGGAGCCTCAGGATGCTAGATCTGAGATTCTAGAACTGTGCTAACCAATACAGTAGCCACTAGCCACATATGGCCATTTACATGTTAAGTTAAAATAAAAGAAAAATATTTATTTCCTCAGTTACACTAGCCACATTTCAAATGTTTAATAGCCACATGTAGACAGCAGAGATTTTAGAACATTTCTATCACTGTAGAAAATTCTAATGGATAACACCGTATTGGAAGTACAGTGGAAGTGAGAGTCTAGTCTTACAGAAAATGCTGGAGCAGAAGAAAACTATGCTGAATGAGGATATGAGCAAGGACATTCTGTATTTTGACCATTTGAAATATTGTTTTATTATTATACCATTTCTGAAATCAGGATGAGTCATACAATCGATGTGGTCATTTAAGAAGGTCGAGTTTATTTTTTCTCCTGAAAAAAACTGTTAACAAATTGATGATGCATCTCACAATCAGTGGCATCTTAATATCAGTGGAATGCAGTAAGAACAAAGCCAAAGGGGTTTTCATCTGGGATAGTGATCACTGAGATAAAGCATCAGGATTAACGGGAAGATTGGAGAGTGATGGTGATCATGGGAAATGAGCTAAATTTAGTAAGTACTAGCCGCAAGACACCATTTGGAACTTTGGAGTAATGGTGTATTGGCAGCAGTTTAAAGTACTTTCTCAGGTTCTGGATTCTCAGATTCTGATTCTAGATTCTTAGACCTTCTGCTGACTGAGAACTGGGTTGATGGCGAGTCTCAGGCTAGTAACCCCAGTCATTCTAATGTACCAAACCGCAGTGTTGAGCAAATACCTGGCTTTGACAACTACAACATGGCTTCCTTAAGATTGGGCATGGAAGAAGGAAGGGATGAAGGGATACCCCTCTTCATTTGGATGAAAGGGAGAGAGCTAGAACTGTGTCCAAAACAAAGGAAAAGCCATTGTGATAATTAAGATAACAACAGCCATACATCAAGGTAGCCAATATCTTCAGACTAGAGATCTGAACTTGAATAGAGATCTGAACTTGAATGTCGATGGGCCACAAAGTACCAATCTCAACAGAGAGGCATGTCAGATGGGAGCTGAATTTTTGTTGTTGTTGATTTTGTTCTGCTTTTTGCTTGTTTTGTTTTTCGATGTCATAATAACTCTGGCATGCCTTTTTACAGTAAATTAGAATTAAGGTTTTAAAAATTTGTCTCACATGGTTATTGACAGCTACCATAACACTTTTTTTTCTGGGAATTATGTTTGTTTTCTCTTAAAACATACATGTATGCATTTACATATATTGTTATATATGTGTGTGTGTGTATACATATATATTTATATAAAAACAGTGTGGTAGAAGGAATTCCGTTATCTGAGTCAAAATATCTGATTTTGAACTTGGAGTCTAGTGTGCCACTTAATTTCAGATTTAACTTCAGCCACATTTTATCTTTTGAAGCCATGTCAGTTTCTTTCTTTTTTTTTTTTTTTTTTGGTCACTATTTTTAAGACCAGTTTTAGATTTACAACAAATTGAGAGGGAAGTACAGAGATTTCCCACATACCTCCTGCCCCTACACGTTCACAGCCTGCCCCTTTAACAACACCACTAGCCAGAGTGGTACATTTTTCACCAAGGATGAACCTACATCAACACACTCTAATCACCCAAAGTCCATACTTTACCTTAGTGATCACTCTTGGTGTTGTACATTCTGTGGATTTGGATAAATGTGTAATGACACAGAGCCATCATTATAATATCATAGTATTTTCAATGCCCTAAAAATCCTCTGTGCTTCACCTATTCATATGTCACTTTCTTTTAAAAGAGGCAATACTTGTCCCCATGGTTGTAAAGATCAGATGAAATAAGATATATGAAAACATAAACTACAATATATAGATATTCTCAACTGTAAAGTGATATGCATTGAACGCATTGAAGTCATGGTTGTTATTTATTGGAGTCCACCTCTCAAATGTTGCTTGATTCTTGGGTACAGAAAATTGAGTTTGACTCTCAGTATTATGCAGCCTAATTTAGCAACATCTCTTTATTCTTTGCTGATATATTATGTAGAAAAAAAAATCAAGTAGAATTATTTAGATACCTGAATCTGAAGAACTCTTGATATAGTAAAAGCCAGACTTGCTAGGGACAATATTATGAGTGCTTTTATTTATAACCATGATCTTTTTTCAACCGTAGACATCTCAGGGTAAAGTCCTGGGGCTCTGTCACTGCAGGAGGGAGAACAGGCAGTAGAAATGTCCCTCAGATTTAATCAGCTAGAAACTATGAGGATTAGCCACAGTGCCAAGAATATCCAGTCATTATTTTGCTCTTTGGGTAAGCTGAAGCATCATTTATGGGCCTAGCAGATTTGCTTTCTGATCATATTTAAAACCTTCACTTGGGTGAACTTCTATGCAAACTTCTATGCCTATGATTCCAGGATACTGAGGTCACCAAGGTGGAATTCAGCTGGCTTCTTATTCATTGCATCCCAGATGGATGAAGGTGTTCTCTCCAGGAATCACTAAGAATATCTGCCAATTTGGAGCTTTTATTCATAAGGCAAGGAGTAGTGTTAATCTATAACCTCTGCAAGGGGTCTGATCAATTCTTTAATCTGTGGGGCTGGGTTGTGGTTGACAAACTAGCAAGGGCAGGCCCCAGTCTAAGAAACTGAAGACACCAATCTGAAGTCGAGGATGGAAATTATTGCAGAGTTGAGTCTGGGAGTGTTCTATAGGCCTATCTCTAACCTGGCCTGACTGAACTGTTAAAAAGAAAGTAGGGGTATGTTTGAACTCCAAGTCTATGGGGAAAATAGAGGGAATGAGGGTTTTGAGTGTTTTTCTAGGTTCCTGTAAGAAAGAAGTCTGACAGCACAATCCTACTTCGACTTATCTTTTAATACAAACCACAGCATATTGAAGAGGGGTTGAAATTCTCTGTTGCTTCCTGTGCTGGCTATTTTGCCATTCCCTTCATCTCCCTTAATGTTTTCTTCAGTAAGAGTTCTAAAACCAAAAATATCCTTGTAATTTACCATCTTGAGTGACTTTGGAATCCAGTTAGACAAAACAGGCAGCAACTGAGCTCTGTGGTTCTGAACCTTTGTACCTTTAAAAAATATTCATGCTTTGGTCCTGTCCACAGAGATTCTGATTTCACCTGGGCCTGTGTATTGAGAGTTTTTCTAGCTCCCCAAGTGATTTCTAGTGTGCAACCAAGAATGAGAACCACAGCCTTATTCTCTAATCACCACTTTCCTCAGATCCGTTGACCTTGACTTCGGTTCTACTCTGAAGAGTAGACCTTGACTTCGGTTCTGCTCTACCACTTAGCCCCATGGCCACTCTCAAACCTTGTGATCGTCCAGAACTGCTCCAACCAACCTTAAAATCTTAAACATCCCACACCCTCAACGTAGCTTCCTTTCTTTCTAGCACCTCTTATTACGTTGAAGACCCAGTAGTCTGATATTTCAACTGCTGTCTTGCTAAAGCCTTCACTGTTGTTCTGCTATACCCAAATAAGAAGTTCAAAGTCAGGATTAATTTACCTGTGCACTCTCCCCATTTTTATCCCTAGTGTTTCCAGAGGAAATCACAATCACATACAGTGGTGCCACAGCAAAGTTATAGTCTCTAGTCTCAACTGGAGGGAGCCTCAGTGCTACCAAAGCATCCATTTGTTTTCATAGTTGGCCTTGTCTCCATTTCTCCACGCAAGACCCCTTCCCTTCCTAGGAAATACCCTACCCCCGTGCCTTGAATCCTACTCCCTCTGCCTCTTTAGTGGACTTGCTCTTTCACCTGTCACTCTTCTTGTATCACTGGCTTTCTCCATATATTGGTTCTTTAACATCAACCTCCATGACAACATGGATAAACCTGGAGTACATCATGCTAAGTGAAAAAAGCCAGATGCAGAAAGACAAGTACTACATGATCTCACTTATATGTGGAATCTAAAAAAAAAAAAAAAGGTAAAGGTTGAACTCATAGTAACAGAGGCTGGGGGTAGGGAAAGATATTGATCAAAGGGTACAATCTTTTTCAGTTATAAGAAGAATTAATTGTGGAGACCTAATGTGCAGTATGGTGACTGTAGTTAATAATAATGTACTGTAAACTCGAAATTTGCTAAGAGAGTATATCTCTTGCATTCTCACCACACACAAAAATGGTAAGCATGTGAGCTGTTGGAAATGTTAATTAGCTTGATTATGGTAATCATTTCAGTGTTTACATGTATCAAAACATCACGTTGTATACCCTAAATATGTACCATTTTTATTTGTCAATTATACCTCAGTAAAGCTGGAAAAATTTAAAAGAGATGAGCAAGCTCAAAACACTCTCTTCAAAAAACAAAACAAAATGATGAAACAACAAAAACAATGAAAAAACAGACTTTCGTTGGCCCTCTTTTCCCCCTTTGCCTACTTCCTTCCTCCCTTTCACACCCAGAGGATTTTACATTCTGACTCCCATTTTTGCATTTTCCTCCACCAAAGATACTGAAATTTTTAGCGCTAAGTCCAGGGGTGTTCTCAGTCAGTATTTCACTCAGACACACTTCACAACTATTAGTAGAGTGTTGACCCCTCTCTGTTCTTAAACAGTCTCTTCCTGCATGCACTCCCAGTTCTTCGCCTCAGTTTGTCAGTCTTCTCTGAGGTCTCTTTATCCTTTGTTCAGACCCCAGTGTTCTTCTGGGTTTTGTCCTCAGTCTAGTCTGTCCTCACGCCTTATCCCAGAGGTGCTCTGCAGTGGCCATGCCTCCAAAACACCTGCAAAACCTGTGCAAACACAGCAGCCCGTTTCCTCTGCTAACCATCTGAATCAGTTCTTATGGGATGGGGCCCAGGCACCTGCATTTTTCAGCAACTGCACAGGTGGTTCTGATGTGCAGCCAGCCTTGACAACCAGCCTGAGCCTGTTATTCTCACCCGTGCCTCCACAGGCATCCAGCCTGTCTCCCAATTTTTCATCTGGATTTTTCCCTCGGGCCCGAGGTTTGTTTTCTAGATGTGTCTACACAGGGTCTCCAAGCTCAGTGTGTCTATGACTGCCTTCCTGCCTTTGACCCGTTCTCTTCACATCCAAATATGCTCCTTCCCCTGTGTTGCTATCTTAGTGAATGATGTCAGACTTCACCAAATTTTACAAGCCAGAAATGTGGTCATTGCTTCTGAATTTTTTCTCTCCTTCATCCCCATGTCTTGTCCACTGTTTTCCACACACACAGATACTACCTTAGGCTAAGCCACCATCATCTCTCTTCTGAAATACTAAAACCACCCCCTAACTGTTCTCTCAGCTCTCACTTTGGCTTATTTCCACCCATCTATTCCTCACACAACACTCAGTATATTTATTTCTTAAAGGTAAATATGATTCTATATGTTTTCCGCTTAAAAGTTCTATGACTATCTGATGCCTTTAGAATCAAGTCGAAACTTTGTAACACGACATATATGACCTATCAGGATCTAACCCCTGCTGTCTTCTCCAGTCAGGGCCCCCTTGCATTCTGCACACAGTTTTTCCCTAAGCCTTTATTACTCCTTTTGCCTAGAGCATCCTCTTTCCCTCGGCCCGGGTCTCCCACTTTCCACCCCTGCCTTGGTAACCCTTCTTACTGTTCTAGTTCATACATCACTTTCTAAAAGGATCTTTGCCTAATCCTGCATGATGGGCTTAGAAGAACTTCCTATATATCCTTATAGTTCAAGACTACTATTCTTAGAGTATAAGACTGTACTCCACTCATTGATTTACTTCTCTCTCCCACCTGACTTTAACTTTATGTTTCTTGAGTACAGAGACTCCTCTTATTCATCATAGAGTTTTTGTTTTGTTTGTTTGTTTGTTTGCTTGTTGCATGACACATAGCAAGCTCTCAATGTCTATTGAAGGAATGAAATGAGAAGGAATATTCAGAAATGTTAGTAAAACAGTTCTCAGAAATGTTAGTAAAAAAACAATTCAGAAAGTAATGGGAGAGTGAGCTCTCCAGAGGAGCGGTCAACAGGTCAGAAGCTACAAGTAGAATGAGCTGACTGGTCTTGAAAAGAGGTCATGCTTAGAGGAAAGCGTCTCACTGGTGTGGTAGGGGTTGAAGCCAGAATGCAGGAAACTGAGGTTGGGTGGTGTATTCGTTTACCAGGGCGGCTGTAACAAAGTACTGCAGGCTGAGTAGTTTAAAGAGCAGAAATGTCTTGTTTCACAGTGCTTGCTGTGAGAAGTCCAAGCTCAAGGTGTCAGCAGGGACTGCCCCCTCTGAAGACACTGGGAAAGGACTCCTTCCTAGCTTTTGGCACATAACTTCAGTCTTCCTGTGCATTCTCCCTGTTTGCACGTCTGTCTCTTTACATGGCGTTCTTTTTATAAGAACACCAGGAATGTTGGATTGGGGGCCCACACTACTCCAGTATGTCCTCATCCTGATTACACCTGAAATGACACTCTTCCAAATAATGTCACATCCTTAGGCATTGGAGAGGGGCTTTGGAATTCAACATATGAGTTTGGGGGAGATACAATTCAGTTCATAACAAGTGGAAATTAATGAAGTGTTGTCCGACTCTTCACTTTACTCATGCGCTGTCATTGTCAGATTCATGTAATAGGTCAGTACTAGCTTTTCATCTCTTATTTGAGTCCACATTATAGTATAATGTTTATTGTGGGGACTGTGGAAGAGAAGTAAGTAAATAACTTTTATTATACAGGGCTGCAGGACTGGTTTCCAAATTGTGTTCTGCACAGTTGGAGATCCTCAGCCATAGCAATTCTCTCTGTATCCAATTTACCCAGAGAAAGGTTGGAAGTCTACCTGTTGAAAATAAAAGTTTTAGAAATGTTGGAGGATATATATATATATATATATATATATATATATTTTTTTTTTTTTTGCGGTACGCAGGCCTCTCACTGTTGTGGAGCACAGGCTCCAGACACGCAGGCTCAGTGGCCATGGCTCATGGGTCCATCCGCTCCGCAGCATGTGGGATCTTGCTGGACCGGGGCACGAACCCGTGTCCCCTGCATCGGCAGGCGGACTCTCAACCACTGCGCCACCAGAAAAGCCCCGAGGATAGATATATTTTTAGTCATAATGTTGATAGCAAATAAGAAGACAATCTGTACCCTCAACAATTGGAAATAAGAAAATTGATGGATAGTTTAAAAAAAGAAAATAACAGAAAATATGAAATATTATGTCCCCATATTATCAAATACTTTATTTATTTATTTTTTTAATTTTTATTTTTTGGTGGTACGTGGGCCTCTCACTGTTGTGGCCTCTCCCGTTGCGGAGCACAGGCTCCAGACGCGCAGGCTCAGCAGCCATGGCTCACGGGCCTAGCCGCTCCGCAGCATGTGGGATCTTCCCGGACCGGGGCACGAACCCGTGTCCCCTGCATCGGCAGGTGGACTCTCAACCACTGCGCCACCAGGGAAGCCCTATCAAATACTTTAAAATCTTGGATAGATATATCATTATTAGAACTAAGTAATACACTGATAAGTTAAACACTTGATTATCTTTGCTGGAATATATATATATACAAGAAGCCTTTACCACATTAATTTTAGCTCTTGAAATGCATAGAGTAGAAAAAAAAGGAGAACTGTAATCTCCATGGGAGCAGCTTTATACCAAAAACCACAGAAGCAATTCTGTGTGCAACTTGCCAGAATATTAAATTTTAGATTAACTTCAGCGGTTTACTTTCATTTTCACGACTAAGATTTGAAAAGACAAGGGCCAGTAACCATTCCATGGTTTGGGAGAATTGCTAGTGAGCATTACACTATTGTAGAGACTCTGGTGACTTAGAAATAGCTTTTTTTAATAGGTGGCTCCTATTCTTAAATTCAATATGAGTTGCCAATTTGGAAAATTGCTATATTATATTTATCACACAGTTATAATTTCTAATGGTTTGAGGAGTCACAGATCTGACCACACCAATACTTGGCTCATTTTCAGAACGGAAAGAAAGTGCTGAAACACCACAATACTGTGCTGAATTCTTCAAAATGGAAAAACAACTGGTTTGAATATAAAGTAAAATAAGAATCAAATGGGTGGAAATGACTGCATTTTTGAAATGCCATTGTAAATTACAGTCTAAAATATTAAAAAAAAAAAAACCAGTATGTTAGCAAACATGTTTGACTTGCAGTGGAAATTAGAGGGCCTTATTGCTTGGTTTTGCTCTTCAGACAGATTGTGGACACTTACATAAGATACACTTTTCATAGGTCTTGGAAGGCCATTTTAAGGACTTCTGTGATAATTTACTAAGTATATTGGAAACTTCCTTTACTTTGCTAAAGACTGGGTTAAATGAGATTGGTGTAAACTAGATCCTTTCTAAGGCCTTTCAAGTACTAATTCTCTCTCTTTATAAGATCATTAGACACATAAGATCTTTCACGATATCTCAGTCAAATTCTCAATTGATTCTGAATGGATCAAGCATAAATAAATAATTATTTTTCACTGAATATAGATTTAAGGAATCAGGGAGTAAAAAAGAACTTCATAAAAAGTTGGAGATATTTTACAGAGCTTTAAATATTTCGAGGAGAGAACCCAGTTTAATTCACGAGATAGTCCTCTTTTGGTATAAACTCATTTCTGTCTAGCTAACTAGCTAGTCAAGGGTGTAAGGTAGGCAGTCTAATGAATTTTAAACTTACTAGGGTCACGTTCAAAATAAGCCTACAGCAAAACCAGGATGTCAGATTATCTTGGGTCACGGAGACTGCAGCGTGAACTGTGATGTTTGAAGAGCTTCGCTTCCTCACAATTGAAGGGAACAGGAAGACTGGTGAGGTTCAAGCAAATGTGGGCACTTTTGGTCACTTTTATCTTGTTTTGAATATGCCGGCTGAGTCTATGTCTTCTGAGTATCCTGAAGATATTGAGGGGTCAGCAAAGCATATTTGACTCTTTGCCAAAACACTTTCCCTAATGTGTCTCAGCCTGGAGTTGTTCCTGGGGAATTTAATCCATGTGCTTATGATTCATTTACACTAGACTCATCAAAATGTCATAGGGAGATATTGGATGTCCAAGAAACCTTAAATTTTATGAGGCCATTTAAGGCATTTATCTCTGAACCAGAAAATCAGGGTGTACCAGGAATACTCAGAATTCAAACATAATGGGGGTACAATTTCATTTTGTCTAATACACCCTAGGAAACCTTGGAGTGCATTCAAAATTTCTACACTCCAAATGCTGGTCTAACATTTACATTACTAATGGCATCCCAATAGCAAGTGCAGGGCTAGAACAAGAATATTCAACATTAAAAATATCTGAAAGCCACATTTTGAATAATTTAATTTGAGTATCTGCACAGTGGCCTGAGGACCTATAGATTTAAAGTTAAGTCCCTTCTAAGTAACAGAAAAACAATTGGCACTTTTAAAATTTTTACTCATTAAAAAGGAAGTTATTCCTATGTCAAAGGAATCCTTTGACATTCTTTAATATTCTGTCATTTAAAAATGCTTTAAACTTTGTAACTTCATCTGATTACGTAAATAGGTCTGGTATTGCAATCTCCATTTTTCAAAAGGGAAGATGGAATTATATGTAACTTTGAAAGTTGTTGCTTTAGTTGCAATAATATGTACCTTGTGATAGCTCTGAGCTGTGATTGTGCTCACTAATAAAAGCAGTGCTGCATATATCCCATGTAGCTCTATTTTACCTTTACATTCATCTTTCCCACAGTTGAAAGAAATCTTTGACTTGGATTGTTAGTAAAAACCAAACCAAACCAAACCATAATTCCTATTATAACACAAAGCATGAATATTATAATTGCCATATAATTCAGTTCTAGTTTTTCTCCAAAAATAAGATGCTTGCTCCAGCATGATTCTCTTCCTTCCTAATTCCACATATTTGCATTTTAAAATGGCCTTTTCCTATGGGGTAACATAAGTTCAGAGTGCTTTTTGAACTTCACATATACCCCATGGTCAGGTCAATTCCATCAGGGCAGAAACTAAGTGGGCCAGAACCTATTTAAATTATGTAGTTGCCTGGAAATAAGTTTAACTTACACAAGTGTGCTGCAAAATGTGAGTGGAGAATATTTTTCTCCCTTAATAAACTGTAATGCAGATCATTCATTTTTTAAAAACTGAGCCAAAGATTAAGATAGTCTCCATTGTGTAGCATTGTTAACATAATTTGATGGTGGTCTTAAGAGAGTTTAATTTTGATGAACTGATTTATAATCAGTTAATCTTGCAGATTTCATAATTTCTGGCATTTCTTCCTTCCTTTATTGTTTCTATTTCGTCAGCTGCTTGACTTCCCAAAATATGCAACTAAGTTAAATGGCTATCCTGGTGAAAGTTTATTGGCATGTGAAGCCTGTGACTGAATAAAACTTACAAAGCAGATGTCTCCACACTGACGCTCAGGACCATTCAGAGAAGAAATACTATCTTCACTAGGGTTTCAGGGCATCTCATCCTCCTGGTGTTCCTTTCTACTTTGGTTATTCATTCTCAGTCTCCTATGCTGCTTCCTCCCGAGCTCCTCAAATTTTAACGTTGATGTGTCTCAAGCTTAGCCTGTGGCCTCTTCTGTCCTCTTTCTACATATCTCCTGCATGATCTCATGTAATCATACAACTTTAACGTCTATATGCCATTGTCAAATTCCTACCACCCACCTGGACTTCTCCCCTGAATATAGACTTTAATATTCAACTGCCTACCCACCATTTCCACTCGGATGTCTACCACATATCTGCAACCTAACTTGCCCATAACCAAAGTCTTGTTCTTTCTTACCAAGCTGGCTTCTGCTACACGCTTCCCATCTCAGGCCAAGCTTTGCAGTGATCTCGGCCTCCTCTCTGTTTCTCACCACCCTCCCCCCATCCAGTCCAATCAGCAAATCCAGCCAGCTGTCCCGCAGAACATAACCCAGAATCTGACCACTTCTCACCACCTCCACCGCTCCCAGCGTGGTCCAGGCCATCAATCTTTGTCACCAGCCACCTCTGCACCTGCATGCCCGCTTCCCCCGTGCCCACCTCAGTCTGCTCTCCACACATCAGTAGAGTGGCACTGCTGAACCTAGGTTGCGTCAAGTCACTCCTTCGCTCAGAACCTTTCAGTGACCTCTGATCTTTATCAACGTTAAAGTCCTTGTAACAGCCTACCACCCGTGGGTTCCTATTACCTCTGATTCGGTTCCAACTCCTCCCGCTGTGATCCAGTCACACTGATTCCCTCCTGTTCTTCCAACTCTCCAAGCACCGTCCTGCTTTGGGGGCTTTAGACTTTCCATTACTTCAGACCAGAACCTGTATCTTCCACTATCCCCTTGTTTTACTTCCTTACTTCTCTCGTTCTTTATGCAAATATCTTCTTAGTGAGGCCTTTCCTGTCCATCCTCTTTAATAACTATATCCATACAGTCCCTGTTCCAGGAACTCTCCATGCCACTTCCTTTTTAAAATTTTCTCCTTAGAACTTATCACCATATAAATAACTCTATAGATTTTGCGTATTCATTTTATTTTCTGCCTCTCCTGCCCCAAGTAGGGAGAAGGCCCTAGTCTATTTTATTTATTTATTTATTTTTCTTGCGGTACACGGGCCTCTCACTGTTGTGGCCTCTCCCGTTGCAGAGCACAGGCTCTGGACGCGCAGGCTCAGTAGCCATGGCTCATGGGCCCAGCCGCTCCGCGGCATGTGGGATCTTCCCGGACCGGGGCATGAACCCGTGTCCCCTGCATCGGCAGGCAGACTCTCAACTGCTGCGCCACCAGGGAAGCCCCCTAGTCTATTTTATAGCTCACTGCTATATTCCCAGCTTCTAGAGTACTTCCTAGAACATGGGGTAGTCAAGAACTATTTGCTGAATTAAAGAAGAATGAATGATTCCTGCCCATCTTTCACTCCTTAAGTAGAAGCAGGAAATATAAAAATATGAATTATTAAATTATCAGACTTGCCCATAGTCATATGTAAATGTAATAATCCAACTTGGTTGTTGGGATATGTCAAAAAAGGTTATGAGAACATGCTTTTTTCCTTTTTTTTGCGGTACGCGGGCCTCTCACTGTTGTGGCCTCTCCCGTTGCGGAGCACAGGCTCCAGACGCGCAGGCTCAGCGGCCATGGCTCACGGGCCCAGCCGCTCCACGGCATGTGGGATCTTCCTGGACCCGGGGCACGAACCTGTGTCCCTTGCATCGGCAGGCGGACTCCCAACCACTGCGCCACCAGGGAAGCCTGAGAACATGCATTTTTAAAAGCTTGATCAAACACTGTTTTTTTTTTCAAATCTAAGAAAAACCCACTGTCGGTCAAGAAACCAGAATTATATTGAATTAATTGTTTCTAGGTCATTAGTCAACTTGACTCTGCTGTTACTCTCAAAGCACTAAATATAGCATGTATCGAACCAAAGGTCCTTCATGATCCTTGAAACTTCCTTACATTTCTAAAGAAATACCCAAGCTTATGGGAAGAAGTTTTAATGAGACATTGTGCTGTTCAGGAAAGAGGAAATCATAGTTTTTGACCTCGGGAGCATTGATGAAATAATAGAGCAAAGGCTCTAGGGAAATTAGTTTTTAGGAAGTGGAGTCCAGTGGCTCATCGCACATTCTGAATAGCATCAGAGTAAGAATGACAGTCTGGCTGATTGGGTTTAGTGATGTGGATAGATTTGGCTGCTGTATCATCCAAAATAGATGGAAAACCCCCAAATATCAGTGAGACCTTACAAAGGTATAAGGACTATTGAGCAGCGATTCATTCTAGGACTCCATTTAAGTGAGAACAGCAGGTAGGCCAAGAGAGGTCAGCACAATTTCAGTATTGGAATTATAATCAGTGAAGATAGATAATCTTAAATTTGTCCTTGTGCCTATCCTGACTTGTTCAATTCACAGATATTTCTGACACATCTACTGTGTACCAGGCACTGTGTTAGAAAGTGTACATAGCAGTGACTATGACAGATATGATCCCTGCCCTCATGCAGTTTCTGTCCTAGTGAGGGAGACAGACACATAGACAGACAAATGAGTATATAAGTGCAGATTGTGATGGGTGCTTGAAGGAAGAATAGAAGGGTGCTGTGGGGAGAACAACAGGGCCACCGACCAGGTTGTCATGAAAAGCTACCCCGAAGGTTCAATTTCAGTCCGTGAAGTGTTTGAGGAAGCCCTGTGTGCGAATCCTGTGTAAGGACACTCAGATTTGTCCTCTAGTTCCACTTCTTCCCACTTTCTAAGACACCTTGTGCCCCCAGCCCCTTTCCTTCAGCCAGTGCTTTCCATTTTTCTCCACTATCTCCCCACCCTCTGCATGATCAGTTCTCTCCTATTTTGAAATAAAGCCATCATATTTGACTTCTTCTCTCCAGCCTTACTTACTTTATTTCCTCACCACTAAAAACCTCCCATAGTCCCCTCTTAACGCCTTGTTGATTTTGTTTCATTGAACTGTATTTAAATAGGCTTCTGAGGCATAGGTCTATCCAAAAGACTGATGCACATATACTTAAAGTTTTAATTCAGCTGAACTACTAACATCTTTGCTTCAAGTACCATGTCATTTTTCATTAAATTATAATCTACTACATCTTAAAATAATAACCATGTGATAGTGTTCTTTTTGCAGTTTCTCACAATAGGTGCAGTTGAGGACAGATTAAACTGTTCTGGGGTAAAATGAAGCTCTTGCCAAAAGAATTTTAAATCCTTAAGCTGAGACTAGATCAAGGTAGAACCACATATTGTCACATGACACAGTGCAGATGTGGAATGGGTTGTTGTAATAAGCAAATTAATAATAAACAAATAATAAAGTGATTGTTTTTTGTGGGGGGTTTTTTGGTGTTTAATCTGCCAGCAGATGGGCATAAATTAGGTCACATTAAAATGAATTTTCCAATTTTGGTAGCTCTGTGCCAACCTGCTAGAGTGTGAATCCCAGTGACTTGCATAATCTCTCTTACTCAATCATCTCTGAGACCCTTCGGAGCAGCTGACAATCGCCCCTGCATGGATCTGCCCAGGATGCCACTTTGTACTGGCCTCTGCTCTACCAGTGGCCTCAACCCACATTCATCGGTCTCTAGAGCACCTGGCAGCAGACACCAGCAAGATCGTTCTAGCTGTTAATGCTCTCTGTTCCATCTAGGGGGTGTCAGCACATTATTCTCTTGCCCAATAGAAAGGAGAATGCATCCTCCCTTCTAGTCCTCTCAGGGGAGCACAACAGCAGCAGTGCTTCTTCTTGAACTCTCAAGTTTTAAGCAATTAGTAAAAAAGTTCTTCCAGTCCTCACACTCAACCCTTTGTCTTTCCAGATTGTGACTGGGAGAGTTCATATGCCCATCACCACAATCTACTCAAAATCACTATACTTTCTGGAATCCCAGGCTTTATAGCTGAGTCTGGTTATTCATACTAAATTTCTTAGATTTTCTTAGAGTTAATTCCTACCCAGAGACTTACTTTCTGTTTTAGTGAGGATGGTCTAGATCATGCTACAAGAAAGAACTCCAAAATCTCAGCTGCTTAAAACAATATAAATTTATTTCTCATTTATGCTGTGTGTTCATCATAGATTAGAAGTGGAGAGAGGGGGGTTCTGCTCTTTACTTAGGGACATGGCTAAAGGGAGACTCCACCATTTGGAAAGCTTCCAGTCATGGTGGCACAGGAGAGGGACACTACATACCGGTTCTTAGTGGTTTTCCCCTGCAAGTGGCATGTGTCACTTCTGCTCAGGTTTCCTTGGCTAAAGTCAGT
Source organism: Mesoplodon bidens (assembly GCF_964165515.1). Classification (NCBI taxonomy): domain Eukaryota; kingdom Metazoa; phylum Chordata; class Mammalia; order Artiodactyla; family Ziphiidae; genus Mesoplodon; species Mesoplodon bidens. The sequence continues at coordinate 47,866,019 of NC_138160.1, read as the reverse complement.
CAGGTGACCACACTTAACTTCAAGGGACCAAGGAAGTGCAATCCTGCCATGTGCCTTGAAGGAGGTGAACTGGGAATGTTGGTAAACAGCACTAGTAATGATCACACCTCCTTCCTTGAAATTTTGCTTCTATAACCTTCTCCCTCTCCCTGCCCACTCCTGCCCCTTATGACATAGCTCTATTTGTATGACCTTCAGTCATGTAAATGGCTCAAGGTTCCTCCATATTACTGAGTGGTTCTTGCTAAGGGTCTCTCTTGAGTTGTTGTCTTGGACTTCAGTCATCTCAAGGCTCATCTGCTTTTAAGGTCACTCATATAGTTGTAAGACCTCAGTTCCTAGCCATGTGGCCCTTTCCATTGCACTGCATTTAATATGATAGCTTGCATCCCCCAGACTGAGAGATGAGAGAGAAAGAGACATCCCAAGACAGGTAGAAGCCACAGTGTTTTTTAATCTTATCTTGAAAGTGACATGGTGTTACCTTTTGCCAGATGATGAAGCCTGGTACTGTGTGGGAGAAGAGACAAAGATGTGCACACCAGGCGGTAGGTAATTGGGGATCATCTTGGAGTCTAGCTAGCACTGTCCTTCAAGAAGGCTCCTCACGCCCCATGTAAATCCATGGCTACAAATAAATGCCTTCTGAATCTCAGCTTCTGCCAAGCAGTGCACCCAACAAATACCCAAAAAGAGCAAATATAATTTAGAATTTCTCTCTAGGGGGTCACTTCATTTAAACTAGTGTTGGTCTTCTTCTATGCAGTTAAATAGTCTTGTATCTTAATCATTTTCTATGTCCCATATCCAAGGAAGTACATTTACTCTTCCACAGAACATTTGCTTTATTTATATTCTAAGTGCTATTTTTAAGTCACTTGTGTTTAGGTGGTGGTTGTACTTCAAATGTTAGCAGACATAATATATAGCAAATAAGAGCAAATAGATACTTGATATTTTTTCCTGCCCCTTTCTATAGAAGGATGAGCTATGTGAGCTAAGTGTGACTTTGAATAGGACACTGGGAGGAATTAGAAATTGTGGCATGGTTGCAGAAACCCCACATTACAGTCCATCCTTGTCAGCACTCTGTGATTCCATATACCAGTATTCCTTTTGGGTTAATCAAGAAATCGTTGAAAGATATTAGAGGGAAAATACAATTTTTTAAGGGGAAGGAAGTTCATATTTGGAAGGAGGGGTTATGCATGGCCGTTGTAATAACAAATAGCGGAATGCATATGTGAACTTTTATGCACTCTTGGTTTTATTGAGCAAAAGTAGGGCGATTTATTTTCCTTTCTTTGTTAATTGTTCATACAGAAATAAACCCTACTGTGCAGGAAACTAGGCACTCTTCCCTACCTTCTCCTGGTATTGAAAGTTTATGGAAATCCTCAAATCAGTTTCGTACCATGGTACCAGTGATGTCTCTTGGATTAATTCAGTCAAACCATGCAGTGTGACCAATGCAGACAGTCTGTTAGAAGCACATGGATAGCTTGCCTTTTCTTCATTCTTTCTGCCTCTATTGTTCCTGCATTTTGTTTGCTTTTATCCTGCCATCTTGAATCTCTTATACCCCAAATTATAGTATGCTCATTATATGCAAGGTCTCTCCTCCTACCCGCCCCCTCTTCCTTCCCCCAGTGACATCTCACTTCATTCCCAAGAAAAACATCACCCTCCCCTCTCAGCCCGCTGTGTTTACATTTCTCTGCTCTTTTCCTCTCTCCTCCTGGCATGCTGGTTTAATCAATTTTACCAAATGACTTTCCTGGCAGCTGTAAAAAGAAAACTCAGAGCCAGTTAATAGCAATCTAATACAGTACTTTTTGTCATTTCTCTGAAATGTACAGAAATGTTTGGTCATTGGATTGATTTTTAATGATCTATATGATCAGATGTCTCAACTCTGCACTGCAGCAGCCTGATAATAGGAAAGGGGAGGGGCTTGGGCACTGGTTGCTCACTCAGTGTCACATAAATAATCCCCCAAATGCCAGCCAAAGAGACAATGTAAAATATGTCTTTGCCAAATCATATATTAGCATTTTTAAACAAAGACACCTAGCTCTTTTAATTTTGCATATGAAGGAACTAAAACAAGATGTTTTGGATGAGGGTGTAGAAAGTCATTGATGGGTTTAGCAATTAGACTGCAGCCTAATTCTATGCATATCTGTTGACATAAGCAGGACGTCAGCAAAGTGCTTCCCAACATCCCCAAATAGCATCCTGGCATCTCAAAGGTAGGGGGAAGCTTTGGCTGTCTTTTATCTGAAAGGCAATAGAACTCTCAAACATGTACGAAGTCAGTAAACTGCAAAACAAGTCACTCGTTTTTTCTCTCTGTCAGAAATAAATTTTATAAAATAGATAAGTACGGGGAAAAGAAACAATGAAATATTATGAACTCCCCATAAGGCTTATTAACTAGCTGTGAAAGCTTGGGTGACTTGCTTAACTATTCTGGGCTTTGGTTTCCTCACTGTAAAATGGACAGACTAGTAGTACTTTTCTGGATGATTAAATGGAGAACAGCAAGTCAAGTGTTTAGCATTGTGTCTGGTACTTACTAGTTACACAGCTCATGATCGTTTTTACTGTATCTACTCTCTCTATTATTACGCCTGCCCACAGTCCTGTCCAGCCAGGTCTAAATCCACAGGATGAGGCTGCTCTCACAGTACGGTGGGCAAAGTGGTTTTGGAGTCCAGTCGCAGCTCAGACACTTACTTTCTGGGTCCATGAGCAAGAACCTAACCCCTTCTAGGCTCTTTAGCTTCCTCACTTATAAAGTGGGCGATGTTAATACTAGCTTTATAGGGTTATTACAAACATTAAAAGAAATAACTTGTGTAAAACTCAGTGCACAAAACCTTTCGCCATCAGAGGGACTCAAAAATGTTAGCTTTATTTCATCCTTCTCCCCTCATTTCCAAAAGTTCTAAATGGTGTGTGGAAGGAAGCTAATTCGTTTCTTATGCTAATGCTTCAATTAATATGATGTTCCTTTGAGAAGCTCAGCTCAATTTACATAGCCGGAGCTATACAGATACATCCTTTACACCAGGCTGATTTGGGGCTCACACTGATGAAAGGAGTTTTATATATGTTTTCTGTCAAAAGAGTATAGTTCTCCTTGAGAAAGAAGGCACTATTTCATTTTAAAGCCTGGATCTTAGTTATCAGTACAATAAATAGCCAAGTTGGGCTGCCTACCAGTCTAATGAGTTTCTGTTGGATTAGTTCCATTTAGTCTGTTTCATGGCCTGGGTCAGACAGCTCACTAATGGATGCACTTAACGATGCCACTTTGGTCCAGATGGTGTGACTGAAGAGGCTCAATTTCACTGTTGGCAAAAGTGACCCAGAGGCACTCTTTGCTGATGATATTAGGGGCATGGTCTTTGTATTTGAAAGACACCATCTCCCTCTCCCCATCCCTTATTGCAAGAAAATTAGATTCTAATAGAAAGAACAGGGCCCAAGAGTTGTAGTAACAGTTTATACCCTCATTTGAGAAATTTTGTGTTCCTGGGATAAATGAGATCAATTTTAGCTTATAATAAGTGTTCCTTATGTTTTTCAGATGTTGGAGAAAGTGTGACAACAAAGCAAAGCAAAGCAAAGCAAAACTTTGCAGTTACCATGGTGGGTGGGAGTGGAGATATAAAGCAAGAAAGACATAAAACAGAATTGAGTTTGATGGGTTGTTTTAATTTTCTGTAAATATGTTAGGTCTTTAGAAATAAATTTATAATCAAAATTATAAATATATTTTACAAAGGATTGGAAAGTGGAATATCAATTATATTGTAAAATGTTTCAAAAATTTTAAATGGATAGAAAATACCTGTTTGGACTTAGGATCCCTAATTATTAAATATTTATTTTTAGCTCTGAAAACAGCAAATCACCTACACATTTTATACATTTATATCATTGTCTTTATACATACTAAAAATGTCTCGATCATTTGTTAGTATTTTGTCTTTGTTAGTATATGTTTTTAAGCGTCTTCAACCCTATTAAATGTTTGGAGGCTTGGAAATTATTAGTGAGGAGAGAGAAAGGTACAACTTCTCCAAGAACTCAGCATCTGGTCAGAGAGATAGAAACAGGATTCTTTTATTACTGTCAACAGTTCCCTTGTGTGTGTGTGTGTGTGTGTGTGTGTGTGTGTGTATTTGCACTAAAGGAATCATTTTTGTAGGATAGGCTCCTGCAAATCAAAGTCATGTGATTTTACATTTTAAAAAGTCTACTCATTTGTACTACAATAAGGTCTTTCCAATCCGTGTTTCCACCAAATGTTTTGGGTATACCTGTATCCCACCCCCTCACCATCATTGGATATTTTTACTCTTTCATTTTTACCAACATGACAGGCAAAATTTCTCATTGCAGTTTGAATTTATTCCTTTGGTTATCAGTGAGATAGAACATCTTTTCAAATGGCTGTTGGCTATTTGCAGTTCTCCTTATGTGATGTTTATTTGCATCCATTTCCCATTTGTCTTTTGGGTTGTTGGTCTTATTCTGATTAATTGATAGGTTCTCCTTAAAGCAAATGATACAAAAATCATACGATGGCTATGTTTGTAGCCTACTCTGCTAACTCACTTTACATTAGTCATTGCTGGAGAAGCCTATACTATTTAGCTTTCTCATATTTCTACAGTGTTGTTTTTCTTCTTCCCAAATTTAACATTCCCACCATTGAAGTCAGCAGGTTAGATGGCAAACATTTGAGGAGGTCAAGGGCAACAAATATGTATTGATTTCTTGTATGTGTTAAGTGGTTAACCTATACCTTCCCGTATACAGTCATTGTACTATAGTAATCCCAAACAAACCTAAGAAATAGATATCATTGTTGTTTTCCAGAGGGAAAAATATTAAGATTCAGAGAAGGTTGAGAAATGAGCCCAAGGTGAATGAAGTGATGAGAGACCTCAGGTCTGTCTAATAATACCAAACACCTGGGCTCCATCCACCAAACCACACCTTCTTCAGAAACACTTCTATTAACCTAGCAGGGCAAATTAGCTCATTTATACTCAGGGCTCCTAGAAGATGTAATACAGAAAGAGGCAAAATTGGGACTTAGGTTTATCAATCTCAAGCTTTGGTTGGGGACTAGAGGCGGGAGGACGAGGCTAATGATAAGAAGGATAAAGTCATCCTTGGATTAACTTGAGTAAGGGAAGAAAAAACGGAAAAGGCAATTTCAACAGTACTGAGGGTAGGGTGCCCGTATCAGTGAGCTGGAGCTTGCAAACAAAGAGGAAGAAGGGAGAGACCATCCAAATAGAAATATGCATCCACTTCAGTGTTCATGAACCATCAAAGAAACAGCATCAACAGAACAACGACAACAGCATGGACTGGAGAACAGTTAAAACTAATGGTGCCTCATTATGGGACGCCATTCAGACAGTGGAGGTTAAAACAAAAAAAAGCAGAGCTTCATACGGCTGAAAGTTCTCCCAATAGGAAGCGTGTTCAGATACCAGAGACTTAGTTTCATGGGAAGAGGATTAGTTATACCTTGGCCTGTTTATCCAAAAGCAAAGATGTGGGTAGCAAGTTTACTAGAAGTGTCTTCTTGGAGTATAAGGGACAATTATGATAGCTTAGGCCACTGGCTTTCAGTAAATTCCATCTTGTACTTTACAAAAATTAGCTCATTATTCTGCTGTTCTTGTGAATGTGTGAGTCTGCAAACATATCGTTGTCACAAATTAGTCACCTAGTGTTTCTCTGAAAGTGATTTAAAATAAGCACACCCACGTCATAATATGGAATAGTAAAATAGGTCCTGGCTTGATCCTTTAAATGGAATTCAGCAGAAAGTATGATTCGCTTTCCAAGGGGTTTTTGGCACACACATCATCTTCTGATTTCCTAAGATTAGAATGTGATCCTTGCCCTGAGTATTGACAATATCATGTAATATAAGAAACCTCTTTAGTTTCCACCCACCCCGTGAACTCCAAGAGAGATCCAAGCCTACTGATAAATGATGGATTTGCAAATTGAACATAGCTTTTGTTTGTTTTTATTTACATTGGTTGTCACAGGTGTCATCAGTTATCACAACTGTTGTTTCAGTTCAATAATAGCAATTGCAATTTTGAGAATTAAACATCTGATTTTAAAAGTGTTTTTTTGGCAGATGAGCTTACTCACCAGCTATTTAGAAAGAAAAAAAAAATGTGAGAAACTATAAGCTTCCCTCTTCTAACTTGGTTACCTATTGAGAAGTGCCCTGGATTATAATCAGTGTTTCATGTTAAACTCTCTCAGGGAGGATGCCTTTGTGCAAGTTTGGAGCTGCTAACTCAATGGCTTAACATAAACAAATAAGGAAGATGTATTGTCTTATAACATGAAATTCCAAGGTAGAGCATTCCAGGGATGGTTTCTTTTTGTTTTTGTTTTATTTATTTGTATTATTTATTTGTTTATTTAGTTAGTTTTCAGGGGTGGTAATTAAGAGGCTCAGGCACATCACCCAGGTTCTGTTTGCCTTCTTAGCATGTTGTCTTTTTGCTCAGACTGACTCTCCTTAATTATCACAAGATCATGGCCCCAGCCAGGCACAAGGTCCAAAAGTAGAAAATGAACCCTTTCTTTTTTGTGCTTCTCTTTTTAAGAAACGCTTCTCCCAGAAGTCCTCTCAGCTGACTTCCTTTTTTATCTCTTTGGCAAAGTTTGGTCTTAGGACATAAAGGAATTACTGGCCAGAAAATGGGATTAGACTGTTGAGGATTTACCTCTGAGCTGGGCAGGGAGTCACTTTCTCTGAGTACTTAGCTGCCTCAAAAAGTGAATTCCCATAAAAATAATTGGGTTTCTGCCAACAAGGAAGAGGGAGGGTGGATGTTGAGTGGTTGACCAGCGATGGTAAAGGAACCATGGTGTTAATCACATGGTAACAAATGTTAAAACGGAAGTTTCAACCAAGGCAGTGAGGTACAATAGCCACATTCCAAAGTGTGGTGCCCGTCCTAAGTTCCAAGTTTCAAAATAGGTGGCCAAGAGTCAGTTTCATGACACTTGGGCCACTTACCACCAGGGCCCTTAACTCAGATCAAGGAAATAACAGAGTTCAGAGAGGGGAAAGGAAGTGCAACTTATGAAAAGCTATTATTCATTTTTTATAGAAAGAGATAACTGGGTGGTGCTATGAGCCCTACCCTCTCTTCCCTCAAAGGGGGTGCAGTCATCTCATTCACATCAAGCCCAGAAAAAGAGGATTCGATGGTGGGAATTTTTTCCCATGGACTGGGTGTACACCGCATGTGACAGAGAGCTGGCCCTGAGCCAAAAGGCACTTGGACTTCAACAGCAAGGGTTTGGGTTTATAAGGATTGGATCCCTAGAAAACTGTGGGCTTGGTGGGGGGCTGATGAACCAGCAGTACTCTGAACACAAGCTCTTCCTGGGTCCTAGGAGTTGTTGCCAGAGGGACCAGCAGGGATGTGGCTGATGAACCCACAAAAGTGCCCACGAGACAAAGAGGCAGCTTCCAACATCTGCCAGGTCCCCAATGCAAGATGCCATCTTATGACAGTGCCAGTTGAAAAAAAAAATCTTCTCCTTCCTTTCATCACCTCTCTCCATGCTCTCCGACCCCAGAGTAGTCAGTACCAGCAGCTGTGAAGTCAGGCTAGCAAGGAGGGGGGAGGTAAACCTTACTGCTGCCTCATCCACTTACCCTGTTGCAAGCAGCTAGTCTGCAATGGGTCCAGCTGGGAGCTGGAAGATGTGAGTTAAATCAAGTTTGGAGTTTCAGATTACAGTTTGGAAGGGACATTCTATTTTTATTTTTATTTATCTATTTTTAAATATTTATTTATTTATTTGGCTGTGTCGGGTCTTAAGTTACGGCACACGGGATCTTCATTGTGGCTCACAGGCTCTTCATTGTGGCATGTGGGCTTCTCTCTAGTTGTGGAGTGCAAGCTCCAGAGTGCGCAGGCTCAGTAGTTGTGGCACATGGGCTTAGTTGCCCTGCAGTGTGTGGGGTCTTAGTTCCCCGACCAGGGATCGAACCTGCATCCCCTGCATTGGAAGGCGGATTCTTAACCACTGGACCACCAGGGAAATCCCTGGAAGGGACATTCTAATATCTGAATAGAATCTGAGTTGATGGTTTAAAGAGAATATAAAGTTCTCTGTTGCCTGAGATTGCCCAGAAAAGTGACAAGACTTTCTCCATAAATAAAACTTAAAGGGGTAGTGAGAAATGAAAATAAAATGTGTTTTGAATACATATCACATGTCCTTATTTTCAATAACTTTGTTATAATATTAATACTCTTTAAAAACATTTTTTAATATCCTGACAATAGTACATTACATTTGTATCTCTAGTTGCATGTTTCTCCTTTCAATCATCCTCTAATATTTGAAAGGAAAATTATTTACACTGTCCAGCAAATATTCTGATTTTTAAAACACCTATGCGCCAGTGGAAGAATCTCAAAGAAGATCTGTGTTAAAGGTGTAAGAAGCAGTAGGTCATTGTGAAAAGCAAGGGAAATGGGAAAGTTAGTATTAATGGTTGTGCCCTTCTATCCCACTCCACTGCCTTTCACTTGCCCTTGTCTTTAGTCTCCTCTTCTTCCTTTCAGACTCCTTAGGACTGGGAGTTTAGGATTGTCACTTGCTCACAAAAGGTACAGCCCATGAGGAGAAGTCACCAGGGATTCTGGGTTGTAACAATGGCTTGATCCTTCTCCTTCAGGAACAAAAATATTCCAACCCTTGACACACTATGGTAGCCTCATCCAAATGGCCCGTGCCTCTAATCAGTGGGTACTTGTTGGGTAGAGGGAGAAAGGTGAGGAGTTTATTCATTAACTTTCTTCCTGCTTCCAGTGCAACTTCCATCCTTTTAAAAATAACGCAGGCATTTCAAAAATCATGGACGCTTGCTGAGAATCCTGGTAACAAAGGATCAGATCCTCATCTACCTGTTCCATCAGCAATCTAAAGGGGAAGGGTCAGTGAGAAGAGTTGAGAAATCCTCAAAGTAAACTTACTGTTTGATCAGCTTTGCTACTTTATTTTGTGGAAAAATTTAAAGTTCTTTTGTGTCTTTATCCATTTTACAAACCTCAGAACTAAAAACGGCAGATGAAATCATGTTACAATTCACATTGACTTCTTCCCTACTCATATGATGATTTTCTCTTTTCCCATAGAGAAAAGTATAAGCTGCATGGCTAGGCAATTAGATCACATATTAGTATTTTTCTTTTTTTTCAGTTTTGGACATGATGTTTATGTTTGCCTGTTTGTATCTGTTAAGTGAGCTGTGTGGTCTGTAGTGATATTTTTAGGGGTGGAGTATGCCAGTTAGAGAGAGAGGCAGGCTAGTTGGTAGTTTCAAGTGCCCAGTATTATGGATTCTGCTCCAAGTCAGAACATTAAAAAACAGAGCAGAGCAGAAGATATTAAATGTTAGGTGACGGAGGAGTTATCTGTCTACAATAGGCAACTAGGATTTAGTAATTAGCCTTGAATTTATTTTGCACTCAAATGCAAAGAATGTTTTAATTAATTATACCAAAATGACTTTAAAACAATTATTCTAAAATATTGACTTCTGGGGCCTCCCTGGTGGCGCAGTGGTTGAGAGTCCGCCTGCCGATGCAGGGGATACGGGTTCGTGCCCCGGTCCAGGAGGATCCCATATGCCGCGGAGCGGCTGGGCCCGTGAGCCATGGCCGCTGAGCCTGCGCATCCGGAGCCTGTGCTCCGCAACGGGAGAGGCCACAACAGTGAGAGGCCCGCATACCGCAAAAAAAAATAAAATAAAAATAAAAATAAAATATTGACTTCTGGTTTCAATGTTTTAATATTTTAAAACTGTTAAATGATTATTTTAAAATAATCATATGAATGCCCTTTTTTCTCCCTAAAAAGGAATTATGTCTTTCAAGTACTAAATTCTCTTCCTCCATAAAGCTAATAAAAATCACACTATTTTCCCCCTTCCTTAATCTCTCTCTCTCTCTTTCTTTTGCCTCCTTATGTGAAACAGATTAACATTCAGTGAATAAAATGATGAAAGGGGTTTGAGAAAAATAAGAAGCTAATATTTTGCCTGGAAGTGTACTAGATGTCAGTCAGAGAAAAAGGATGCTCTCTCCAGAATCCCTGCATGTGGATATAGATGTAGATACATTAATTGTTAATTCCTCTGTGTGTGTGTGTGTGTGTGTATGTGTGTTTTAATTTAAGCCCCTTGATTGAGTAACCATCAATTCAATGTCAAGCTAATTCACTTGGCTAATTCATTATTACAATATAGCCTTAATTTTAAATTGCTTTATTTTGGGGGGGAGGGAAAGGATTTATGAATAGCAACATAAAATTTCTTATATGGTGACTTGTCAGTCAAGATTTTGATTGCAAGAAAAACTGACTTAGACTCGCTTCTGTGAGAAAGGAGGGAATATAGTTACTGGAAAGATACAGAAAATCACGGAAACGAAATGGAACTGGGTCTTGTTGGATTTGTAAAACTCAAGAATTGAGGCAACTCCTCTTTCTGTGGCTATATAATCATCCATTTCTGTTTGTCTCTGTGTTTCAGCTCTTTGCCTGCTTCTATCTGTAATTGCTACAATTTCCTTAGTCATTAGTTTGCACTTGACCCAAAATGCCTTCAGCCCCTAAGTCCACATAACATTTTGGTTCAAGCTCATCTGGAACTGATTAGATTCCCTATTTTCTTATGACCATTCACATTCCAAATATACAATATTAATGTTTTCTATCCAGTGAATGAATCAGGTGCCAGTGTGTCAAGTTTTCGTATCTATTGCAGTCAGGTTTTAGAAGGGTAATAAGGGTGTAGGTAAGGAAAGCTCTTTAGAAACAGCTGTAGGCAGACAAAAATAATCATGTTTGGTATAGTGATTGATTCATTTATGATAATTATTCACTCAACAAATATTTCACTGAGCACTTACTATGCACCAGACACTATTCTAGGCACTGGGGATACCACAGGGACAAAACCAACCAAAAAATTCCCAGTGCCCTGATGGAATTTCTCTTCTTATGATGATCATTAGCTCTCTATTTCAAAGATAACTGAAAAAAAAAATGGAGTAGCAATGTCCTCATTCAGTAAATACGTGTTGAAATAACGATACATACATATGTGTCTTTATATGTATATGTAATATCTACATTATAAATATATACATATAATTTGTAAATATCATAGTCATAATTTCTTTTACTTAGTTAACTGTCAATGGTGTGTGAGTGGGAGCGTGTGTGTGTATTGGAAGTGGCAATTGAGGTCTTTGAATTTTAACTGACATGTGATTTGCAGATTTTGATGCAGCTTCTTTTAACTTCCTATGAAAATGGCTATGAAAATATACCCTCCCCAAATTACAATTAAAAAAGACCTTAAACCCAGGACCAAGAGTAATTCATTGCCAGAATATTAAAGAAACAATAAATTAGGTTGAAAATATAAATGGTAGACCATCCATCCTTTTCCATTCTAAAAGTAGGTAAAAATAATTTCTTGGATTTACCTGGACCAGAAGACATATATACTGTATATTTGGTTGGCCAAAAAGGTTTGTTCGTGTTTTTCCGTAAGTTGTTACGGAAAAACCCAAATGAACGTTTTTGGCCAACCCAATACTACTACTATAGTAGGTACGTAACTACCTTACATTTTTTAAAAGAAATATACCAGCAGATACAAAGTAGGATCAGAATTAAGGAGTTAGGAAATCTTCAGGTTTGCAGATACTTACATATTTGAGATGGAGTAAAATAAACACATCCTGTTATCAAGATGTGCGATCAGATATTTCATTTTGCAAGTAGATATAGCTTTAATGTCGATGGTTCCAACTCTGAATAAGTACTGCTTCTGGCCCCAGTTACAGTGTTTGTATGGACGTGGAAAAAGAATAAATCAGTTACTCGTTTCTCTTTTTAAGACTTGACATTGATTTAGCTAATGATAGTAGTGCAATGTTTGAATTCTTGAATATATATTTTGAATTTAACTGTTCGGTTTTGAGGTTTGACGTTAGATATTTCAAGTCTACCAGAGATTCTATCTGACAAATATTAGAAACTTGGGTTTGATATTCCAATACATTGATATTAACTATAAATGACTATTCTTCCTTAATAAATACTAGGTATATTTTTCTCTTCATTGGTGTCTCAATTATGCAAATAATACATGGAAATATTCTCATTAAGAAGATTAATCAATTCAGAAATATGTAAAGTAAAAGGTGAAAATCCTTTTTTAATGAGGCCTACTTTTACTTCCTTATCTCAGAGGTGATTAGTTTGTCAGTAGTTTGATGTATATCCTTCTAGATCTTTTCCTCTACATTGGCATAAATATATATTTATATTCACATGCATATTTACATTCATATTAAGTAATTCATATTAAAAATGTTAGGCTGCAAACCTGAGGGGTTTTTTTTTTTTTTTTTCACCTACCAATATTTCAGATATTTTTTCCAAGTCATTCTTAGAAATCTATACTATCCCAGAAACATGGGTATATATTGAAGCTGGGCCTTATCTTATTACATGAGAAATATTTTTACTCCTTTAAATTTCTGAAACAAATATGATGCAAAGCTTTTAGAAAAGTTTAAGGTAGAAATGAAATATAATTCCGTTTCAGAAGGGACTTCCAATACTATCTCATTGGTTTTTGTTTCCATTTTTTTTCCATTTTAATTTAAGTAAATTGCAGACCATGTGAAGAATCTATATTTTATTACATTTTCTAATGATTGAATTAAAAGTATATGTGAGCAACATTTAAGGAGCTCTCTTCATGTTACAAAGTGTTTTCTATAATTTACCCCAGAAATTTAAAAATAATAATAACCTATAAGTTTGCTATTATTTCTGTTACAATAAGGAAACTGAGCCTCACAGAGTTTTAGTGAGTTGCTCAAAATTACACAAAAAGTGAAAGGCAGAACCTGAAATTAAGGGCTCACATCTTGAGACTCTAAGAAAGAATACAAATTTGACTTTTTCTTCTTCAAACTTGCTGTAGATTTTTTTCCACATTTGATTTTTGAGTAATCAATAGTAAGTGCTTTCTTTGTATCTTAGCATTAGTTATTCCAACACTTCTACTTTCAAAGATATTAAAAGTGGAATTTAGCAAGCTTTCTAAATATCCCAATTATGAAATGTATTGTGTTTGATGGTATGAGAATTTTGTCCTGTAAATGTGTTTATTTATCATTTAAGATGAGAAGATTTAAGTTTAGGCTATATGATCCAAAATGACTTGTTATATTAGTTAAATCATGAAAATTTCCATCAAAGCATCTGTTGGTTTTAGGTGATCAAAATGGGTGTTTAATGAATTTCTTTTTCACTTTTCTGTTGGTGGTTGTATTTTTGGTCATAAGAACATGTAGAAATTGAATGAACTAGCAACTTGCTGAAACATGACCCAGTTCCCTGATTCTTAGCGGTTGAAACCATGGCTTTATAAAGAGCTCCTCTTATTTTAGTTATAAAGGTGCTGAACAGTGTGCCTTCAGGCTTTGCTAGAATTTGCCAGAAGTGGGAAGTCATCACTATCAACATGGTCATTAGTTAACGTTTGTTTACTGAGTGCCAGCAACGTTTTTGGTGTTATAAATACACAGAGAAAGACACTGTTGGGATTGGGATTGGTTTTCTGCAGCAGTGGGAGAGAGGATTTGGTCTTGAATGTTCTTTTCCTACTCGGAGGTAGGAGTGGGGAATATGCAGTCATCTTGGGTCTCATTCTGTGTACTGGGAAGCTACTCTCACCTGTTTATTAATTGATGATATATATAATACATAGAACAAAAATATGTATATTTACACACACATACACATGCATAAGCAAAAAGTCACATAAATTTCATTTTTATTAGACAATTTAAAAAATATTTTGCTTTTTTGGCTTTTGGTGAAGAAGTCATATCCCCCAAGATATCCAAGTGACTGTATCTTCTATTTATCTTCTAACATACTCATACAGCTAATATAGAGAACGTGTTAAAAAATTATGCAGGGGTATTTGTATATATAAATATTTTTATGCAAAAGTTAACCAGCCTCTTGAAAGAATGGGAAGCTTCTCTAAAATATCTGAAATGACAATTAGGATTCCTAGAAGATTAATCATAGAGTACCTTTTAGACCCTTGTCCATATCTAAACCTACAGGAGTTTTCATTTTATTTCACCCAAGTTACTTAAGAGGCAATCATTGATAGTAGCTATTGGTTATAGCAAAATGTGATGGTGACCGAAAGATACACCTTAACACTTGAAATTAAAATTTCATTCTGAAAGTGAAACTAGGGAAAATCAATGAGTTAAGTCATTACATCAGATAAGTGACTGTCAGATAAGTGACTAAAGAGTTTTAGGAAACACACAAGGTTTGGACTAGGGTGTGTCTTTATTATGCTATGCTTATGTTAGCATAAAGATATCACTTAATCATTTGTATTAAACTCATTGTGAAATTGAAGGGGTTTGAAGAGAATGGAGTCCTGAAACTGACAATTCAGGGATAAGACTTTGCCTAGAAAGTGTTAATTTTGTATTCCTACTCTTATGTTTTTGTAAACATTTTTTAAAGAACTCCCCTTTTCAAACCAAATCTAGATATAAAACAGGTAAAAGCAGAGGGGCTCTGGTTGAAACAGTACAAGGTAGTCGGCCTTCCCTTTGCCCTGAGTTGGCTTGAGGCAACTTTGCAAAACCACAGGACTCCCAGGAATTTAGTTTGAACACCATCACCCTTGGGAGCAAAACCCCCTAGCCATGGCAGAAAGAGACTTTAATTATAGGAGAAGGGCATGGGGACACTGGTTAGTTAATTCTTCTCTGACTTTGAGTACAGTAAACAGTCTTTCATGAAAATGTTAGAGTTTTCAGTTTGCTCAGAGTTTGTAGTTTACACTTTATCAATAAAATGGCATCCTGTTTTTAAATTTTTTTCTTGTATCAGTCTCCTATGAGGATAGTTAATGTGAGTCCATCCTTGAAAGACCGAATACTCATCTTGGGATTAAAATTTTAAAAAGGAGAGGATGACTAGCCTTTGTGTTGTTAGAGCTGAGCCTACACCATGGCTGTAGGAAGTTTGTGCCAATCTGTGGTGTCCTGCTAATAATTAGAGCTCCTTTATTGATTGAAATGATGGGGCTGGGATCTGCCATAAAAGTAACTTTTTATGCTTACTCCTATATTTCTTAGAGGTTCCATGATTACCTTTTAGTAGAAAAAACAGATTTGTATTACCCTAGTCCATCAACATTATTCATCTTTGAGAACTGTTTTTTCAAATTACCAACATATTAGTTCTGCCCAAATGTTGTTTCATGAAGACCACACATTTGTGAAATATTAAATAAGTCTTGTGAAGTATCAGTTTTTAAAATAGTGGTCATAACTCTGAAGACCCTGTTTATAATATACATGGAATAAAAATGCTGGAAATCAGCTATTTCTGTTCTCTAAGCAAGCCCATTCTTTTATATATGTTTGTTGCCTTGAGTTTTCAAAATACTCAGTTTAGGATTGCTTATTAATGTGTAGTCTTGGTTCCCTGAACTGTGAAGTAAATTACTTTTTTTTCTTTGTTGTCCCTCAGGCAGAAATTTGGCTTTTCTACTATTTATCATAGCTTCTCAGTTGTGTGTCCTTTCGTTCTAATTTATACCTTATTCTAGACAGTTGCATCTGTAAAAATAGAAATAAAAAGCCAAGAAAAGTTTACTTTAAAAATATTCAGTGGAAATCTCCTCTTAGTTTACATATATTTTAAGTTTACATTTCCTCTAGTAAGCCGATGACTAAATTATTTACATTAAAAAAAATTTTTTTTTTTTTAAATAAAAGGTGTCACATTTTATTTATTATCTTTGGTTGTGTTGGGTCTTCGTTTCTGTGTGAGGGCTTTCTCTAGTTGTGGCGAGTGGGGTCCACTCTTCATTGCAGTGTGCAGGCCTCTCAGTGTTGTGGCCTCTCCTGTTGCGGAGCACAGGCTCCAGATGCACAGGCTCAGTAGTTGTGGCTCACGGGTCCAGTTGCTCCGTGGCATGTGGGATCTTCCCAGACCAGGGCTCGAACCCGCGTCCCCTGCATTAGCAGGCAGACTCTCAACCACTGCGCCACCAGGGAAGCCCCTAAAAAAAAATTTTAAGTGATTTATTATATCATTGCCCACAAATGGAAACATAGCTAACAAGTATTGAATGTTGAACTGTGTGGTAATTGAGAGAGATTCAGAGATATTTTTGGTATTATTTCACCCATGGGTATCACTTCAGCATACAAACAGAGTAGAGTAGAATGAAGTAAAAAATAAGGAAATTTCAAATAAATATTTATTACAAGGGAAAATAAATTTCTATATCATTTTTAAAAATCTTTGTATTTGCTACTTTCCATGGAGACATACTCTTTTATGTAGTGTGAGAACTAACTATTGGTTTTGAAATAGGTTAGTATCCATCATTCTATCATCATCATCATCATCATCAAAGAACACTAACCTGTCAAATAATCATCAAATAATCTGAACTTTCTTCCACATCTACTACTAACATGATGTGTGATGATGAGCAAATACTACCATTTTGGAAATTCATCTCCAAAGTTGTCATAATAAATGTCCTACTCTCCTCAGCATGGTTCTGTGAGGCTAAAATAATACCTGTAAAAATAAAATTTTAGAAAGCGTAGTACTAATGCAAGATGGTATTCTTATGTACAGAGGCACCAAAATATAGTGGTAATGCAGGCAGGCTTTGGAGACAGACTTTCTTGGTTCAAATTGTGACTCTTACTAGATATTTGACCTTGAGCAAGCTGCTTAATCCTAGAGCGCCACAATTTCCTCATCTGTAGATCAGGGCTAATAATAATCCATCCCTGATAGTGTTGTTGTGAGGATTAAATGAGATAATAATGTATAGCACTGAGTACAGAGGCTGGGACATTGTAAGTGTTCCTTGCTCTTAAATAATAATATTTAAATATCTCATGTAATATCAAATTTTGAATTACTCAGTGATGCTTGGTTCAAGCATTCATAGCTTGTTAAAAACAATTCAGACTGGAGTCTTCTGGTTCAGATCACAAATGGCTTTATGGAAGAGATTTATTCCCTTCAGCAAAAGGAGGTCGTGAGGACACTGCCTAGGCTACAGGAAATCCCAGGAAATATTCTCAAATTCCTTTTCAGCTGTGGTACCATCTTTTTGAACCTACAAGTTCAAATTGCTTTTAAATGAATCACTCAGTTCTTCCTCTGGCCAGGAATACTTTCATTAGGATTATCGTTTGATCAACATGAAAACTCCCCAAATCATGGCAGTTTTCACGACCAAATTTCTTTATACCTGGTTTTGAATTTGTGGGAAATGCCACGCCCCACTCCCCCCCACAGCTCTGTGTAATGCTTTCTGCTATGACAGGGCCTCACTGGGGAAATCCTAGCTGAAGATAATAGCATGATGTATTAAATGTTGCCAGTATTCCATTTAATAATAAGCAATTGCATAACAGGCTTTTTAAATACCTAAGTAAAAAGTGATACATTAATATCGAGTACACTGCTACTGTAAAGTCCATTCTCCTCCTGATTTCCAACCAACACCATTTAACTGCTAACCTACTATTACAAGAGTTTACTATTTTATTCTTGCTCCAAAATGGCATCAACAGCGATGGGGTGCTTTCAGGGGATTGTTGAACAGATTTTTTGCAACAAAGGGGGATGCTTGAGGAAATGCAAAACAGCCACTGTAGGCATGGCAGAGCTTTATCTCAGCACGCCTCAAATCCACACACCCCTTAATCAAACAAGCAGCTTTATGGCATGCGCAATTGCAACTGAAATATAACCGACTTCCGCACAACTGGCTTCCAGAGGATTTCCTGTCCAAAAATGACCGTGTGGGCATCTGTAGCTAAATGGTT
Organism: Mesoplodon bidens; assembly: GCF_964165515.1. Lineage (NCBI taxonomy): Eukaryota > Metazoa > Chordata > Mammalia > Artiodactyla > Ziphiidae > Mesoplodon > Mesoplodon bidens. The sequence goes on along the minus strand of NC_138160.1, from coordinate 47,847,999 downwards.
ACAGATCGTCAAGTCAGCAAGGCACCCCCTCCCCAGCATTTGTGTGTTTTAAAAACAAGAGAGTCGAAGTGACCAAACCCTGTCATTTGCAGATTCTCTCTCTGGACTTCTTTGATTTCCTTTCTTTTCATTGGGTAAAAAGGGGAAAAACAAAACCCAGCCAACAAAAACCCTCCCTCCTTAATATCTGTTTGTTCAAGGTGTCATTTCCCTGGGAGGTTATTTACAGGTTTCTCGCTGCTTAGCTTGTCTTGCCTGGTGATCACTGACTGAAAGAAGAAATCTGCTTTTTTGGGGCGAGCTGTGCCTTTAACCCCTTTGGTCGGCTCTTCCTTGGAGGCGAGCGAGGCGCGCTGCAGTGTCTGGGAACCCACCTAGAGGGCCCCCTTGACGCCAGCACATCCCCTGTCGGGCAGCAGCCTCTGCAGCCGAGCGGGCTGCTGCAGAGTTAATGTACAGTACCACGGAGCCTGCAAGTGTCCTGAGCTGTTCAGAGCCGCCGGCAGGCACAGCCGAGGGCAGACGAGGCGGCAGCGACGATTCCAAAGGTTCTGCTGGAAATTCGGCGCTGGGGGACCCCAGTGGGAGCCTGTTGCCATTGTGTTTTAAAAGCATGCAAGGTCTGTATAGCTCGGGCGTGAGAATCTTTCAGAAGCTGTCAGAGCATCTGAGTAAATGACACCTACTGGGAAATTGAATTGGGGGTAACAAGAGAGAGAAAAAAGAGAAGAGAAAGACAGCGGGGGAAGAAATTCTTAGACAACGTCTGACTTGCAGCTGTGAAAATTCATTTTCTTTCCCAGGCAAAATATGAAAAGCCCGCACATGGGTTTGATAGCAACAAATTAGAGGGGTTTCTTCAGGGAAAGGATCAATAGCTTAGTCATTTGACGGAAAGAGAGCAGACAGCCTTATTAAGGGGTTAGGCAGCAGAAATGAATTTCCTCCTGACAGCACCTTCTGAAGTCATGATGGGAGCTCATGGTGATCCTGTCCTGCAAAGCAGAAATTGCTCCTTGCCTTCCTACTTTTGCAGTTGAAAACCAGCAATTCTGAGATTGGGGAGAGAAGTTGGCTTTTGGTTATACATGGTTGCTAGCCCCTCTGCCCAGGTCTTTGTCCGACACGTCTCAGGAGGCAGCACTGCGTTAAAGTGACCACACATGAATATGTGCCTAAGAAAGAAGAAAAAGCAGTATTCATTTCTAAAGGACAGCATGGCAAAGCAACCTGAAGTTTCCCATTTCCCTTCTAACACTTCTTTAACAAGGATAACAAGAAACTGTCTTTTGACTCCTTTTTTCCCACATTCCAGAGTCCTTCCTGCAAGGATGCATTAATTTCCACTCTAGGCAGTTGGATTTTACTGGGACAATATTTGCCACCATTTAGGATTAGCGAATGAACTGGTTATTTTAGTGTGTTGACTAACTAGTGGGACCTAAATGGGTGGACCGATACCTGCAGTACTCTGTGATGTTTCTTTCTTCAAACCCTGGAAGGGCTTTTGTTGTTGCTCTTTGTTTTTCGGGAGGGGGGGTGATTTTTGGGAATTCAGTACTTGTTGCAATAATTGCCCATGATAGCTGCTCAAACAGGAGAGTTGGAATTCATCGTTGAAAATCACTACATGTAACATACGAGACAAGGAAAATATTAATGACAGAAGATCTGCCAACATGATGCACGTGAATAATTTCCCCTTTAGAAGGCATTCCTGGATATGGTGAGTAATCGATATCCTGGTAATACTCAGAATTATAAAATTCCATGACAGGTGCCAGAGGTGGGTTAGTCTTGAAAAAGAATATTGGTCTCAAGTGAGGATGAAAAGTAAAACATGTTTAAAGCCAAGTGCTGTCTGAGAAAGTAATGGTTATGCAAAAACAAATTTCTTGTTAATATAAAAGCATCCCAAATAAGAAGTCAGGTATGAGGGCATTGACAATTGCTAACTGATTTCATCGAGAGACAAAAACGAACAAAAAAAGCAGCCACAGCAACTTTGAGAATGGCAACTATTTAATAAGTGAAAGAAAAAGGGAGGTTTGGGATTTGACTTCTGCTCTTTTGCCTTCTTTTATTTGAAAATTCCCTGGGGAAGGACACATATGCATTTCTGACATCTCATGCCAGTTTGCTTGGCCTTAGGTCTTTGTAAATTTCCAAAAGAAGGTTAAGGGAATCAACTTAGAGTTGATTAGAGGGAGTCAAGTTAGAATGTTGACTCAGTTTTAAAATGACATTAAGATGTGTTGGTGCCTCACACTAAAGGAATATTTTAACTATTCAAGAAATATTTCTACCAGAATGAACCAATTTCATAGAATTCTAACAGATGAATCATGAGGTGCTCAGACTCTCATAGAACATGCTTAGTGCATTGATATTTGGTCATGTATTAAGGTTAAGTGTAATGAATTAAGGTCCCTGGGCATGTGACATCATGTACCATTTCTTGTTAGAGTTTATGACTAGACATTTATAGGAACTAGTTGCTGAGGGTGGTATAAGGGCAAAGCTCACTATTTAAAAATTGCCTGTTTCACCACACCTTTAGGGTTGACTGGATTCAATTTCTCATAGCAGAAACTTTGTGAATGCATGATAAAGCCACAGTTTAAGGTTTTGTGGCTATGAACATGGTTTGGTTTGGATACTGCAATGTATCTCATTTTGAAAGTATATTTCTCAGGTATATTTTTTGGCTTGCCTTAGGATTAGTGATACACTTCAAATACAGGTTTCTGAGGGTTTTCTAGTTGCTTTTATGGCAGTGTCTCAAATGAAAGTGTCCTGATATCTTGAGGCTCCACCAAAATCCCCTACTGATTTATTACAGACATTTTAGCTTGTTAGCTGAAAATCAGTTACAGAGAAGGGTGAGTGACCTCTTCGGTCACTGGGCAGGTACTCATTTTCTATCAATATCAGATACATCCAGAATCGACACTGTGGCGTATCTTCCTTCTCTGCCGCCCAGAGCCACTGTCCCCAGTGTCTATTGTGCTTGGCAGGGAGTCTGGGTGACATGCCTGCAAACCTCAGTGGCCCACTTCCAAGTGCATCATCAGAGTTTCCGACTCAGGGGGAGCTTTGGTGCCATCGCTTTGCTGGACCTGATGGTGAGGGTCAGGCATCAGCAATGAGGTCTTTGTCATTCTTACTGATACAGTCACATAAATAGTCTTAAACCCTAAGATTAAAAGGTCATGGAAACAGTCCCTGGCACATAGTAGGTATTTGTCAATTTTTGTTTTCATCGATGTCTTATGCCTTACTTCAAGGTTAATTTTGTACCTATTAAGATTTGTTTAGGGAAAAAAATTACCATTCTCGTTTCTATAAAGTGTACTTTGCTATAGAGCAACAGTTTTTGTTCTGCCTAAGCCTTGCTGTTTGGGTCTATTTGTTTATGTTACAATAGGAAGGATGCAAGGTACCCTTTGAATGCCTAACATCATAACCACCTTTTACTTTGTTGTTGTTGTTGCATTTACCTCGCCTCTGCTTTTGACTAGAAAGAAATGAGCTATTCAACTCTATAGTTTTTGAAAGAATGCAAATGTGCTTATTCATGCTCCTCTAGATGTGTAACATATATGTTTGAAAGCTTTACAGAGAAGTTGAGAGCCCTGTTGGTTTTCTTTTGTGCCTGAAGCTAGGTAACCCTTCATACATTTCACTGCATGACGTGCCAATTTGTTGGTATTGTGGCCAAACAGATCCACGGTGGAATGTGAGTGTTCTGTGTATCTATTCTTGCCTGGGCCCTTTAGAAGGATTCATTAATAAGATGTTAAACTCAAAGGAAGAAGGTGGTGGCTTTTTCCAGTTGACCCAATTAATGTGCTCAACTTCCCCAATTGTTGTTTCTTTTTTATTTATAACCTCACCTTTCAATACCATGGTAAGAGATTCTAGGTGTTTGTTGACAGAAAACTTTCTTTCCCTTTGTCCTACTGTAAGAGTCCCCCATTGGATTGGACTGCATGCTCATGAATGATCCTGCTAAGAAAAAAGGATTTGCCAAGTTGTTCTCCTTTGCATCTCCAAAGTCTCTCTTTCCTCATTCTAATATGCAGGTCTTTTTTTTTTTTCTTCCCCACAAAGCGGGTAGATCAGAAGTTGGCAACAGCTCAATGCCAGGGAGTAATAAACATTTTAAAGGAGATGTGTGCTTCGGGTTTCACAAGCTAATCTCTATGAAGGCTCTAAACCCTTTGGATAGGCAGGGTACAGAGGTGCACACTTAGTTCTCTTCTGCCTTTGTTTGTTTGTTTGTTTGCGGTACGCGGGCCTCTCACTGCTGTGGCCTCTCCCGTTGTGGAGCACAGGCTCTGGACGCGCAGGCTCAGTGGCCATGGCTCACGGGCCCAGCCGCTTCTCGCATGTGGGATCTTCCCAGACCGGGGCACGAACCCGTGTCCCCTGCATCGGCAGGCGGACTCTCAACCAGTGTGCCACCAGGGAAGCCCTTTCTTCTGCTTTTTAAAGGAGCAAGAAAGAGGGGAAGTTGAGATGCAGGAAGACCATGTGGAGTCTTCAAAAGTTCATCAGAGAGGGGCTTCCCTGGTGGCGCAGTGGTTGAGAGTCCGCCTGCCGATGCAGGGGACACGGGTTCGTGCCCGGGTCCGGGAAGATCCCACATGCCGCGGAGCGGCTGGGCCCGTGAGCCATGGCCACTGAGCCTGCGCGTCCGGAGCCTATGCTCCGCAACGGGAGAGGCCACCACAGTGAGAGGCCCGCATACCGCAAAAAAAAAAAAAAAAAGAAAGTTCATCAGAGGTAATGGTTCCAATAGAAGCCTAAGTGTAGAGTTCCTACTGTATCTCTCATCCTCCAGCCCTGGGGCTAGTGTGTTGATAATTGAGCAGTAGTATGACAGATTCATCGTTTAATGGTTCCAAGTTTCAGTTAATAAGTGGTCTTTTACTTGTCTTAATAGAACACTACCCTTTGAGAGCTAAAAGCGTCATAAGAAGAATGTGCTTTCCCTGTTGAAAGCTACGTTAGAAAAATTTGCTGGAGGATTTTATTGCGAAGGCTTCTTTCCATAACACTTTTCAACCTTTTTACTGCCAAGCCAAACAAAGATAAGGGTTCACCTCACTAGGTAAATAAGTACCACATAGCCCTTATTTTTTATTCTGGCTACTTGTGAGAATATAGTGGTAGCCTGGCAATTCAGGAATGGGTCTTCTTGCATGGTTGGAAGAAGGGAAATGCAAGTCAGCTTTCTAGGAATTTAAATTTCATCTCGTAGCTATTAAAAGGAGTCTTTAGAAGCATCATGACATGGAATCATTATGCAAGGATCTAATAAGAGGGACATAACATAGTGTGCCTAGCATGTGTTTGCAGCTTTTTGCCTTAAAATATATAACAACTTTGTATAATCTGATTTATAAAAACTCTGTAATTTCATGCCAGAAATGCCAGGGCCATGTTGCATGCAATTGAATTTGACATTTATAAAATTTAGGAGGGCATTTTATTGAAATACCTTGGCATCCTTTTTTATGATGGACTCCAAGGACTCAGGGAAAGGACTGTGGGAGATAGAAGCCAAAGGCCCCTGCTAGGGCAGACTGTCCTGTGCTGCTTTCTGTGGGCTCCTCTGAGGAAACCTGAGCAAGATTTGGGACTAGTGACTGTGGATGGTGATTCACTATTTCGCTTATTTGACACTTAGGATTTAACTTTTTAAAGCTCACACGTTTAAATACTTTTACCAAACTCTCTTTGTGATGCTGAGAGGTCACTTCCATCAAGAGGCAAAATGGGGTGATTATAGCACTTTGACTCAACATTGAGGCTGCTTTTTCCCTTTTCTAGACCCCTACATCCTTTCATTGGATTTGCCTTTTCCTGGTTCCTAATAAGATTTAATCTAACAAGTCACAGTTTGGTTGTTCCTCTGTAAACCAAGGGTTCAACTCACATACCAACCCGTTTTGTTTTTTTTTCTTTGACCTAATTCCTTTATGGAATGAAGCATGATATAAATATATCAATGATATTGTATACACGCACACACACACACACATATAATTTCAACAGCAAATCCAGTGAGATCAGAGAAAGGCAAGATGGCCTGCTTCTTAATGAAAGGATAGTCCTTCTTATCTAGCCTGTTAGAGTTTCATCTTTTAAGTTTTTCTTTTCTTTATATGTCAAGACTACAGGAACTCAACCCAGAATTGCATTTTCCAGAGTTTATGTTTTGGCCTGTACATATAATATTCTCACTTGTCTTATGAGAGTTTTAGTGGGTGGGAGAAGTGTTGTGTTCGATGACTGTATGCTTTGAAGGACAAAATGTATTAAGTCTCATGCAAGATAACAGAGCTCTGCTCATTTTAGTCAACCTAAAATTCTGCCAGTGTCTGCTTGTCTTCTAATGACATTTCAGGTCATGGCTGACCTTGCTTTAGTAGCATCTCTTCCTCTGAGTGACAGAACTACCCAGAAATTCCAGTATGCAAATATCAAACTCTCAGCTTGATTCTGAATTCCTGTTATGGCCATATACAATTTGTTTGTAAACACTTATGGCCAGTAAAGTTTAGGTAGAGCTCATAATTACACAAGCTCATCTTGTTCACAGATCCCTGGGGCTCAATAGCAACTGTTTAAGGTATAAGTTCAGATTAAGATATAATACAGCAAAGATTTTCTTTTAGATGAAATATTCATCCTATTAAATGTATAATTTTTCTCTTGGCTTGCTATTTTACTGTCTTTTAGTGCCCCTAGCTATAGCCTCCTTAATTTCTGTTAGCAATACCTTATAATTTAAGCATGAAAATGAAAATTCATTTTTTACATTTAAAAAAAAAATTTGATTAAGGAATGGTATGACAGAGGAGGAAAGTTGCTATCAGTAATATCAGTGTGCCCACAACTTATGAAAATTAAATACAACTTTCAGTTGCAGCAGACTTTCTACTGTAGTAACATAGTTTGTGTACTTTAAACTGCTGATAGATTACATCCTCACTGGGCTAGGTGGGTGGCCCAAGACAAGGAAGTGTCAGAGAATCCCTACAAAAGGAAGAAAGGGAGAAAGTATTCTCCATCGTATGAAAATGATTAGCTGTGGATTTGGGATGTTTTGCTTCTATTCTTCACTTTCCACCACCTTGTTTCTGCACTCACTTTAGCTGACTGTTACTGAGTTACTTCCACTAATGCTGAGGTATCCAGGTTCCAAGAAAAACAGGCAAGTAAGGGAAAAAAGGAAGATAGTTCAGAATTCTGAGAGGAAGATCCCAAGGAGGGAACTTAACAACCAGTTTCCCACTTGGCTCGGGCTAGAAGTTTCTTTCTTTCTTTTTTGAAAAATAGCGACACTTCACCCCTTCCCCCTACACCTTCAGTTGCCCCCCACAGACACTCGTGCTCACAAATACCCTGGCTAGCTATAGAATCATCCCACTATTTTTTTTTTTTTTTTTTTTTTTACAATAGCTCCAAAGTGTCGCCAGGCCAAAGTTAACTTCTATAACTATTTACCACTTGATGGACTATTAGATGGTGTTTCTAGTTGTTACAGAAGTACCAGACTATAAACATACCCAAGACAACATATTTCAACTGACGGTTATATTGTGTAAAATTTGGAGATATATATTTGGTTTCAAAGATGGATAATCCAGATTCTATATGTTAGGCTATTGGTTGTAGAAAAACAAAACAAAACAAAAACCCTCCAGGTTTCTAACTCTAATTCTCATGTTACTGCTTTATGTGACCTTGTGAAAGCTCTCAGAGCTCTTTACCTGTTGAAAACAATTCAGTGGATATTTACCTGTTTCATTTTGAAGAGTAGACTATTAAAGGAACTTTAGTAGCACATTGGTAAAATCAGACTGGTAGACATGACATGCTAAAGTCTTTCGGGTGAATTTCTTAAATATAGGTAACAAATATAACTACTGTGTATTTCATGGAAGAGATCAACACTGGTTGAACCCAGGCCACATGTTTTCACATAAACGACATCCTATAATGACAATGGTAACTTTCAGAGATGAGTCTTATTTGAATCCCTATTTGCAGGTGAGGAAAGTAATGCTCATAGAGGGTAAAAAACTTGCTCAAGGTCGCATGTCTGTTACTTCGGAAAGCTGACCCACTGAAACCAGGTCTGGCCTCATTTTAAAGCCCAATGTCTTTTGATTCACCATATTGTTCTGTGGCAGACGCCTTAGCATTCGGTCTACGGACCTTCTGGAAAATAGATTAGCAGTAAGACCAGAGAAAATAAGCAGATTCCCTGTTAGTTAGCAAGTTGGGGAAGTACACGGGGGGCCTAGGGAATGTCAAAGGGTTTCCCTGAGAAACGCTTCCTGTTCATGTTAGGACTATGACCTGTACTTCAGCCACGTCAGCAGATCTCTTTGTGTTTTCTCGAAATTTTACAGGGAATTTGAAGTGACCCCTGTTCCCAGGGCCACTCTGGCCTGTGAGTTTTTTTTCTGTGAATTAGGGAAAGGTGCTTCTTTGGACGGATACACTTCAGGCAGATGAATTGAAAATGCAGACAGTGGCGTTTGGTGACTGGACAGAGCCTCTGTGCAAAGCAAGAGGCACCCCTTCCTCTGTGTACAGCCTCAACCAACAGAGCAGAGATGAACTCAGCCTCACTCGCCGAGCCCTTGGGCAGTGGTCACACTGCACAGCCCTGGCCCTCCTTTGACCTGGGTTCCACCCCTACCTCAAAGGCTGTTGTGACAGTCAGATAAGAGTGCTTTGCTGCCAATAAAAATCATACAAGTTTTGGGTTTTGCTTTCATCATTATTACTTTCTTCCCAATATTCTAATTACAGGTCTTTAGAATTTTTTTTTTTGCACAGGTAAAGAATATTAACATTTTCTACAATCAGAGCTAATGCAAAACAGCCAAAGAAACATTTTAATCACAAAATAGCCTAATACCCGAGCTGCTGAAAATGCCATTCTTAGTGAATTGGATTAGAACACGTGGATTAGAACATGCTGATTTATTTATGCATAGGGGATGCCCAGATAAATATGATAACTAACAGTCCTGCCCTGAAGATACTCACAGACTAGTGAGGAGAACATCCACAGAAATGAATGATTACAGAACAGTGGGGAACATGTTAATACAGGAATATACAAAATGTTATGGGAGTTTAAAGGAAGATGCACCTTCCTTTAAACTGGTTGGTCTGAATACCTTAAAGAAGTCTAGAAATGAGGGACTGAAAGTATATCTGATGGATTTGAGAGTTAGTAATTATTGGCAACACGTTGGAGAGTGGTTGAAGTGGGGAAGTTATACTTCGGGGGTTATAAAAGCACAGAAAAGTAGTGTACACTCCTTTCAAAATTTTGGACAAGAAGAACAGAAAGAGGAGAGCAGAGGAGAGAGGAGGGAAAAAGGGGAGGAAGACCCAGTAGTTAGTGAAGAACACAAGGTAATTTTAAGGGTCTGGAGCACCTCCCAAAGGAAATATCCAGATATAGGCCCTGGACAACGTGTGAAGGACACGCCTTCCTCCAAGATAGGAGGGAGGTGTGGAAGGACAGAGGCAGATCATGTAGAGATTAGGGAGGTAACAGGGGAACTTGAGGCAGTTTGGTCTCATGCCTTCTGTTTTCTTTGGAAGGTAGAATTCAAGATCAAGATCAGGGCTTCCCTGGTGGCGCAGTGGTGGAGAGTACGCCTGCCGATGCAGGGGACACGGGTTCATGCCCCGGTCCGGGAAGATCCCACATGCCGCGGAGCGGCTGGGCCCGTGAGCTGTGGCTGCTGAGCCTGTGTGTCCGGAGCCTGTGCTCCGCAATGGGAGAGGTCACAACAGTGAGAGGCCCGCGTACCGCAAAAAAAAAAAAAAAAAGCAAAAAAGAAAACGGACAGCCATGTGACAGAAATGAAACAATCCTTAACTACTAAATTAGGAACTGTTTTGTAATTACAGTTTCTCCTGTTGATTGTGTTTTAGGGTTTCCAAAGAATGCATAATTGATTTCATCGTTGTTGTCTTCTCCTTGGTAGTGTGGAAGTTGTTTTATGAACATGTTAATTAGACTGTAGTTCCAGTCTCATGACCTGATTTGGGAAATGTGAGATTTCCTAAGCTGCAGGGAAATAACTCTGGGGTGACAAACAGAAGTTCTAAGATTTTTGCCTTGAGTTTTACCTTCAAATGCATAAAAATCACAGTGAGAAGAGAAGGCAAAATGTTTCAACTTTGCTCACTTTTTAATGGGCGCCTACCTTTCAGTGGTTTATGTTGTGATGTCACAAATCCATATATATGTAACCTGCTTTTACAAAGACTTCTTCAGAATCCTTCTGAAGTTGACTTGAAAGTGTCACCAGTCTCTGAGAAACTGAAAGCAACAAAACGTCATATGACTTTAACCAGAACTGGTATAACCTAGTTTAAATATTTATAAATTTAAATTCTCTTTTATGTTTCCATGATACCTCAGGGGGAAAAATGACAAACATAAGGTGTAAATTAAGGGAACATTTTAAATAGCCTTATAATTTTTTTAGGCCATAATTATAAACCCTATCATGTACCATGAGTTTGGGAGATATTATGAATTCTTTTTATCTCTTCTAATCCCTAGAACGTTCTCCCAGGTCAGCAGAGCTTCCTCTTTAATATCCTTGGCGTCCAGTGCTCACGATTACTTTGTACAGGGCTTTCTGTCTGGGAATTCTGCTTCAGCTCCAAAGCTCTAAATAAGGTCCTGAGCAGTCCTCGTCGCTTATAAGGAAACTTCATTCTGCCCTCCTTTTTAGTCCTCATGTTTTTCTTCTTAAATCTGAAGATGAGGAGGTGCAACTAAATGATCGCTGTGGTGCTATAAAAATACCTACAGTTCTAAAGATTACCTTATCAGTTTACTCATTTCTGGCTTGTTTAGGCATAACTGTCCTTCAGTTAAAGGGAATGCTGAGAAATAATACATTGATCCACAAGCTACTCCAGGGCTGAACTCCGATGCTTTTCTGAAATATTTGGCCCTTCCTGTAGACAACTCAGCCTCTCAGCCTTAGGTATTTAGCTTAATTCCTTCTACATACAACTTTATTTTTTAATTAATTTATTTTTTAATTAATTAAATTATTTTTTAATTAATTTATTTTTTAATACATCTTTATTGGAGTATAATTGCTTCACACAGGGAGATCAGCTCGGTGCTTTGCTACACACAACTTTATTTTTATTTATTTATTTATTTATTTTTGTGGTATGCGGGCCTCTCACTGTTGTGACCTCTCCCTCTCCTGCGGAGCACAGGCTCCGGACGCACAGGCTCAGCGGCCATGGCTCACGGGCCCTGCCACTCTGCGGCATGTGGGATCTTCCCGGGCCGGGGCATGAACCCGTGTCCCCTGCATTGGCAGGTGGACTCTCCACCACTGCGCCACCAGGGAAGTCCTCCACAAAACTTTAAATAGCAGCCTTGTTCATGGGTAAGATGGCAATTTTATGCTCATTAATGCTGATATCACCAGTAATTGAGAAAATGTATCTCACGTACCATTTATGTGTCCCTTATATCTTCCCAACTCTTCTCTGGGTCAAAAGTCTGAAGCTTATCCTTGTTCATCCAGCTTGCATCTATCTAGTCTAAGGAAGTAACATGGGGTGAAGTTCTCAATATCAGATCCATAGTTGTTGGGTTGCTTTGTGTATGTGTGTTTGCTTAGTACATTTACAACAAATAATTGGCAACATTATGGAGAGGCCCTTGGTGTCTTAGAGAAGAAACTTTAGCAAGTTGATAATGGGAAAATTGATAAGACCCCAGGATTACTGAGAGTAGTGGAAGAGACCTCTTGTAAGTCAAAAAGTATTATGGCATTGGAGTCTTGGCAGTTTGAGTTCTAAAAGAAGAAAATATTTGTGGAAAAATCCCATTTTCTAGAAAGTAATCCAGGCAAGTTTGATTTCTGAGAGAAGTGAAATGTTCTGGTGGATCAAGTTGTCACTATTTTAAAGATTGGCCACGTTTGGCCTTCCTGCACATGTTGCTTCCAGGAACTTCCTGTGACCAAGCTAACCTGTGAGACTTCACAGTAACAGATGACATTCCGTTCTCTTCATGAGAGTAGCCACCTAGACCACTTTGTTCTACTTTCTATCCTCAGCTCCGGCACATTGCTACACCCACAGGTACTCTATAATTTTTTTCTCAGTTAATGAGTATGTGCAAAGAAAAGACTGAGTAACAAAAAATTGTATGGTTGGGTATTATTACTTCAATAACCTTTTGCATTATTCACATGTTACCGTGCCATGTTTTGAGATGAAACAAAGAACTTATGCTATTAAAATAATAAAGATAATAATAATATATATCACATTTGAGAGGTTATTAATGCCAATTATTAATACCAAGTTATTAATGCTAAACTTTCTATATACGTTATCTCATTTACTCCTCCCCAAAATCCAGGACAAGGGTGTGTTATCTACTTCTTAAGGTGTGTAACCTTGGGTAAATTATCTAACCTCTCTTTGTGTTTCAGTTTTCCCACTAGTGAAATAGGGGTAATCAATAGTGCTCACTTCTTTGAGTGGCCTGAAGATTAAGTGAGAACACCTGTCACTCAGTTAAGCAAGCAATAAATGCTGGCTGTTGTTATCGTGCAGATTAGGAGAGTAGGCTGTGAAAGGTTAACCAGGTTGCCAAGGGTAATCTAGATATCTAGTGGCAGGCCCCTTCCAACTTAGGCTCTAGATCGTTTGGAAGACTAAACTGCTTCTTTTGTATCATATTCTTGGAACCTTATGGCATGTACCAGAGACAACACCTTGGGTTGAGCTTGAATTACTGGGAATAATGCATTTCTCCTCGTCTCTCTAACCTCAACAAGAATCACCAACCCTTAGAAAACTTCTAGAAATTTCCATAAAAATTTTCATCTTGAATATACATAATTCCCACACATCTTGGTTTCTGATACTCAGGACAGTTTAACCGAGTTTGCAGAGGCACCCATACACTGAATTATGTTTATCTACAAAATCCAAATGCTATTGTTCCAAATCACCTCTGTATCTAAGATACTCCTTATTTCTTTAGAACCAATAACCAGTTCATTCACTTTTATGTACAGGAATCTTTCTTTCCTTGAAGATGTCTATGTTTTCTCTTTCTGGCAAGACAATATTGGGTAAGTTCATCTGCAGCCAGTCCATATCTTTATTTATAACATATGTCCTTTTCTTCATTTATAACATTTATATTACAGTTTAATTATTTTTTGACAATATATGATACAGTTCTCAGACATGGCCCAGCCTCCATGTATGACTCTTATCTCCTCTTTTCATACATCTTACGCTATCAAGCTAGGCTCTAAAAATGTTGTCCCCTTCATATCTCTTCTTTTGCCTAGAGAGTGTATTGGCTCTGTGTTGTACACCACAGAGCATAGGCTCTGCTCACCTGGCCTCTGCCTTTCTTGTCTAATGCATATGCATCAGCTTCTGTTAGTATTAATGTTTCTTCCCTTCTTATTCCACTGTACATATCCTTGTATATGCCCTTAAATATATCCATCTTTAAGACTTTTCTTCTCAAATTATGAGGCATTTATTAAGAACACTGTGCTAAGCACACAGAATTTAGGCAATAGTTTCAATCCTTGAACATCTTACTTGAATATGACCTAACTCTCCATGTTCAGTTGTTTAGTTTTATTTTTTTAAATCAGAAAATGCGTTTTATCAGACATACTTCCCATGGATTATTTTTACACCCATAAGTTGCTTGTTTTGGCAAATATACAAAGTCATGCAATAATTATCCCAGTTTCTTTTATGCCCGTCTCCCAGTTCCAGCCCCCAATAACCACTAATCTGATTTCTGTCTCTATGGTTTTGTTTTTTACCAAATATCACATAAATGAAATCCTATAGTTAAAAATATATATATATACACACACACACACACATATGTATATATCCATGTTTAGTATAGAAGTTACAAATGTATTTTTAAGTCACAGAACCCTTTCTTCAAGCAAAAGCTCAGGCAGTGACTTAATATATAAAATAGATATGACAGGTGTTGGGGAGCAGCTTTATTTAAATGCTGCACTTTGGAAGAAGGGCTGTTATAAATAAAGATATGGACTGGCTTCAGATGAATTTACCCAATGTTGTCTTGCCAGAAAGAGAAAACATAGACATCTTCAAGGAAAGAAAGATTCCTGTACATAAAAGTGAATGAACCGGTTATTGGTTTTAAAGAAATAAGGAGCCCAGCTAGTCACCAGCCCCCACCTTGACCCCCTCCACACCTTGCTCTAGCACCCTTGATGGAGCTCCGTGGTATCCGAAGGCACTGCCCTCCTCATGATGGGTCTTGTACTGCAATGCACTGCCGCCTTCTTGACTTTTGCCATGACGAACTCCTGCCCCATCGGGACTTGGTTTGCTTGGCCTTCCCTGACCTCCAGGTGGGGTAAGCCTTTTTTCCGTTCTCCTAGAGGTCCTGTACTTCCTGCAGCACAGTTTGTGTCACATACAGTAATTTCTCTCCACCTGCAGAGAGACGGCTAACTTAGTGACGAAGAGCACTGACTCTGGATCCAGAGTGTCTGGTTCAAATCTGAACCCAAGCTTTTTAGCTGTGTGACCCTGGCACATTGTTTAACCTCCCTGTGCCTGGGTTTCCTCATCTGTAAAATGGAGTTTATAATAGTTTTCACCTCGTAGGCTGTTGTAAGGATGGAATGTTGTAACATATATAAAGTGCTTGGAATGGACCTGGTGTACAGATGCTCCAGTGTGGTTACTTGTCACTGGAGAAGTTGCGCATCCTGTCGGGTTGGGGTCCCTCAGAAGCAGGCCCTGAGAGAAGGACCTGAGTGAAATGGTTTATTCGGGAGGTTATTCCAGGAAACATTGCAGGGGAGGGGGAGCGGGAAAATGAGACAGGAAAGGAGAGAAAATGCATACAGGGTATGTGAATTATCAAGAAACTGAAGTAGGCACCTGGGTCTCAGTCCTGCTGGGGACTTCTAGAAGATGATGTAGAACTTGCTTCAGAGTTGTCCTACCCAAGAGATGAGGACACTGCAGCATTTATCTTCCAACTCCCATTCCTCATTGACTGATGGCTACTCCTAGGGGTGAATTCCCAGTATTCCAGCCTGACCTGCATGCAGGCAAAGCCTTAGGCAGAGTATTGCACATACTTAGACTAGGATTCCACTGGCATGTTATTGCTAGGGGGATATGGATAGGGCCCTGACAGCGATTGCTACAAGATTGTGAACAGAATTCTCCAGGGCTTTCTGTCTTATTCTGTTTTATTCTCCCTGGCCCATGTACTAGGCATCCATAGATCTTTATGGAGTGAGTGAATGATTGAACACATGGATTTTCTGTAATTGACCTTCAAAGGTTTTTGTAATTGTGTCTCACCCTATCTGTCTTTAATTCTCATGATCTCATTCTCATAATCCCCAAACTATATTCCTCTTCTTTAATCATGTCAGTCTTCTCGCTGTTCTCAAATGCATCCATCTCCTTACATGGGCTGCTCTGCCCTCTGCTCTAACTCAACTCTACTCATTCTTCAAGCTCCCTCCTGTCTCCAGCATTTCATCTCTTCCAGGGAACCTTCTTTGAACTCAGCTCACTTCTCTGAAGTCCCATTAACATAAAAAGACTGCACAATTTAGTTTTTGATTATCTGCTGACTGGTGAGGTTCCATAATCAATGCGTGTTTCAAGGATAAATAAAAACATCCATGTCTTATATACCTCTGGTCCTTTTCACAAACTTGGGCACATCATACGTAGTCAGCACTATTAAATACTGAGAAGCAGTAGTGCCTGGGATTTGGAGTTAGACAACCATGCTCTTCCTTGCTCTTTCACTTCTGAGCTGTATATGACCTTGGGCAACTGGGTAACTTACTTACATCTCTTTTTTCCTTCATCTAGAAAATATAGCTAATGATCCTGCATCATACTGCTAAAGGATTAAATGAGATATTGTATGTAAAATGCTTAGCCCAGTTCTTCTCGAGAAGTAGGCGCTCAATCTACAGGATCTGACAGGTTCTTTTGATTCTGAAGTAATCAGTATCTTCTTAGACTTTTTGCATAATTCTTCTTTAGTTTTTCATTTTGCTATTGCTTTAATTTTTAGTTGTTTTCAAAAGACATTAAATGACATCTCAAGACAAAGTTTGATATTTGAAATGTTGAAAATGTTAAAATTTTATATGAAAAATAATTTCTCAGTTGAACCTTTGCAGTGAAAATGCAGTATTTTTCATGTTCCATTTAAAGTGTCAATCATATCTGTTAGCTAAGATGATAATTGAAAACTTGAAATTCCTTTGCATAGTAGAATAAAGTTTTGCTTTATCATGAAAGAACATCAGGGACGATTTTATATATTTATAATTTTTTGAGCGGAGCATACGTTGAAAAATTAACTGCAACTTTAACATTTTAAGTTTCTAGAGCTGTGGTTCTCTGGTGGAAATGGTGAGGGTTAGAAAAGGTGTCATTGGGGAAGATAATTTATCAAATATCAGAAATTCCTGGAAGAGTTTGTGCAAAACAACATTCAGCCCTCATCTTATCATCCTAGTAACAAGGACTATCAGAATCTGGGGGTGGAGGGATGGGTGGGAAGAGGAGATGACTTGCATTTTGGCAAAGCATTCGAGGGGTCTCGTACCCACTCTCTTATCAGGTAGTACTATGCAAGAGAAGGAACCCATTCTTTAAAGCCATATTGAACTGAGTTCAGATTCACCTCTGATGGTGACTGACTCATTTTGAGCAAATGATCTGACTTTTATGAGCATCATTTTTCTCATTCAAAAAAGAAAAATACAATAGTACCAATCATCCAGATTTGTTGACGGGATTCAGTGAGATAATATATTATTTATTTGTTGGTTTAAGCCTTGCCTTGTTTCATGTAGCATTTAAGGCAGCAGAAAAGATGTATAACTATAACTTATAAGGGAGAATGGTGAGGGAAGGGCAAAGGGAAATGAGGTATGATATTAATACTCATATGCATTTGTAATGAGGTGAGGGAAATTATGTTACCTTCACAAATGGCACCAGAATCTTCTTGGGGAAGAGAAATGCCTTTGCTGGAAGAAATACTTTAAAGATGCCCTTGGGGTAAGGAGAGAGTCCTTGAGGATTTGGCTGCTGGTAGGTGCTCAAGTGATCTGGGGGAGAGTTTGGTCCTGCAGGGCCAACTAGGATGGCAGAGAAGTGGAAGAGAGATTAGAAGAGAGGAGAGGAAGAGGAGAAACCTAGGAAAGGCTGAGACCTATGTGCACTCAGTCCATATACAGACGCCTCCCTCCCCAGCAACAGGAGAAAAAAAAAAGACCACGAATATCTGTATGTCTGATTTCAAGCCTCAGGAGGGCTTGAAGTAATTCATTTTGGTGGTGTTGATAGTACGCAAATCAAAAGGACTTGTATTGTATTAACAAGAGAGGTCAATGAGCCCCATCCCAAGAAATGATCACATGTCAAGGGTTGAGTTTGGGGACTTACTGGTCATGAAGTTGGGAAGTTCAACACAGTTTTGTCAGATCTCGAGGGAGAAAGAGAGTTTTCCAGCTTCTAGGAGTTTAACAGACCATGAAGTCCAAGGGTATTCAGATAAAATATATAAAATTCTTGCAAAGCTTCCTAGGAGCCGGTGTAAATCAGGAAGCTTTCGTACAAATCCCAGTGTCCATTAGATATAAACAACTCAGTGGTTCAGGGGAAGCACACCTACTTCTGATACTAAGATTGAAAGGAAATTTGTCCTAAGGATATGGATAAAGGGGAATGAGGTATATAAAAATCAGAGCACCTGATATTTTGATACTTAGGATGTTCAATGCATTTTAATTCCCCTCCTGTCCCTTTCCTTCCCCACAAGTTTCTGTGAAGATTGTAGTATATTTGAAAGCTCTTGGGAAGTTGTAAGTACTGTTGTTAGTTAATAATCCAAAGAAAGTTATACACCAGATTTCATTAAAATTTCATTAAATACTATTGAAAATATTGAGATGTTCATAGAAGGATAACCTGAATAACAAAATGTGTTCTTTATGAAAAAATACTATGTCTTTCCAAGTTACTATCTTGGAGTTAAAAACACTCTCCCATAGTTTGAGACCTCTCATAGGCCATCATAGCACCAGGTTTTAGAATCCTGAGTCCTGCTCCATTTGTAATGGCAATAGGATTGTAGGGTGATGCAGGCTTCTGTGACTCTTAAGGAGATCTGCAACTCAGAGTCAAATGTTCTTGAGTCTGTACATGACTTTTGCTGTGTAAGAGCAGACATTTAAGTCAAACTTCTGAGTGAGGCCGCTCCCAGTTGGATCTGTCAATTCATGTCAATTCACAAGATTGCTTCCCTGTGCTTGAAATGTTTCAAGCATAAATTCATATGATTAGGAAAATGAGAACCATGAAAATGTTTATGAAATGACAAGCAGCCTGGAAAGAAGATGTAGACAAATGCCAAGGCTTCTGGAGACGATGAAATCCTTTACATTTATGAGGCCAAGTCCAATAAGTCGTTTTTTCAAGAATGTGTGATATGACTGCCATTTATTTCCCCCCAACACAGTTTCTTTGGTAGTTAAAAAAATTACTACATAAACCCCAAAAGAATGGAATTCTAGAATATAGGATATAAAGGCTCCATACATTGTTCCATTTCTTATCATTTCTTCATTGTTTTCCCACCTAGGCGAATTGGCTATTAAATGTTCACACCATGAATTTGATTCTAATACTAGAATAGTGTTTGAATTAGCCATGAGTAAAAGATCTTTGATTGACAGGTGTGTCCATTTGTATCAAACATCTTTACCTTAAGAAAAATCCAGTCCTTCGAAAGCAATAACATCAAAAGAATTTTGGAGATTATGGCCATTACACCCCTTCCTTTCCTCAGAATCTGTTTTTATTCAGCCTCGTCACGAGCACCTCCTTTGGGTAATCTGAGTTGCATGCTTTCCTCACTCCTTCTGTATCCTTAGTGTCTGCAGAGCTTCAATCAAGACAGGCAAAAGAGAAAAGAAAATAAAAAGGTTTTATTTCCAGGGAAATGGCTTTTCAGGACCTGATTCTTCACGCCTATTCATCACTGCTAAGTGCTCCAAAATTGCTGAGGACAGTTCAGGAAGAAACTAGTACATCAGTCTTACATTTATTGTTCTTAAACTGAGGTCCCTGGTGCCTTCACGTGGTGTTTTGTGGTTCAACAAAATGACGTGTGTAGAACCTTTATGTCTATTAAAGGTTAGAACCTTTATGTCTAATGTGGGGAAAAAATCTTCATTCTCATGTTACCTTAAAAAAATCAATCTCAAATCAAAATACTTCAGGGAGAAGCAAATCGTTGTTTCACATATGCTATAGTGCATAAGAAGGGTGGACACGAGTACCTATTTCTTAGACGAGTATGAATTAGTCTGTAAAAAAAAAGACAAATAGCACCATTTCTCTTGTAAGGAACTAAAAATTAGATATTTTTATGGCTATCTTTTTCCTGTGCTAATTTATTCAAATGTAGTCTTGACTAATCTATTATTTTGTTAACATGTCTACTTGATTAATATGTTTTTCCTCTCCTCTGATTCTGATCTACAAATTCTACAGCCATTAGTTGTGTTATTTAATCTAAATCCACTATAAATAAACTCCTTAAGATTAACGTTATTCATCTTTCTTGATTAAAGATACCAATAATATCACTAAGTAGCTTCTTTCAGATAGAAATTTGGCTGGCATTTGTTACTTGTTATTTTTTTTCTTGGAGATTTGTCATTTTGGGGGCATATTTATCAGTGTTGTGTATTCCTGAAAGCATTACTGTTTAAACTATCAGTATCTTGGTCAGTAGAACTGACAGAGCTGAATCAGATGGATCGATAACAGGACTTTAAGTGCATTTCAAGGAAATCTATCGCCTGCATTGTCCTTTTATTCCAACACAGTTTTCACAATTTGCAAATGAAATTTTATATACAATTTTATGTGTTTTCTATAAAGATTAGAAAAACGTATTCTTTGGCATCTGAATTTTAAAGTGTTCTTGAAGTATTCATCCGTATTTTCTGCCTGACATCATTATTTATTATCCAGGCAGTAATATTTCTCATGGGGATACATATACTTTAAGATATCCAGAAAGTACCAAGAGATTAAATACGGAGATCAAAGAGTACTCTCTTCCTTCTGTTATGTTCAGTTCTGATTTTATATCTGTGTAGCTAGAACAAACAAAGGAGGTGTGGGGTTTATTTTGTTTGTGGCTTTTTTGTTTATTTCTGAATAAGGGAAGGATGGATGGTGTGTCATCTGAGGGTACCTCTGGCTGTGTCATCACAGGAGGGCTGTGATACATGAAAACTCAGAGCCTCTAGGAGGCCAAGTATGATATTCACAGACAAATAATAGTGTGCTAACCTCATTCACAGTAATCACAGAATAATGTAGTATTTGTATCCACTATCCCGTTTTGAAGGTAAAATATGGAACTTATTTTGGAGATTTCACATAACAATGTGGGTTACATTAATAGAACTAGAATGACCCAAAATAAAGAGGTAATGAATGCACTCAACCCTGCATCTTTCAGACCTTGGCTGGAGTATTGTGCTCACTTCTGGGCTGCAGACATACTGGAGAGGACTCAGAGGAGAGTGGCAAGGATGGAAGCGAATTCATACCTTGTCACGTATAAAGTGATTGAAGGACTGCGATTGTTAAAGAGGATAAAGAAAATGATGCAGTAGTTGAAGGACTGGTGCCTAGATGAGAC
Organism: Mesoplodon bidens; assembly: GCF_964165515.1. Taxonomy (NCBI): domain Eukaryota; kingdom Metazoa; phylum Chordata; class Mammalia; order Artiodactyla; family Ziphiidae; genus Mesoplodon; species Mesoplodon bidens. The sequence continues at coordinate 47,827,169 of NC_138160.1, read as the reverse complement.
TGGTTCTTTGTGGCTGCAAATCTGAAATGTAACTAGTGGGTACACCTACAGTAAGAGAGATTTAACCCCAGAATGGGTCTGGGTGTTCTCATAGTCAGAAGAAGCATTTCATGTGACGTAGCCTGGTCCAGATGGGGAAGTGTAAGGATGGACAAATGGACTATGTTTGCTAGGGAGTCCCTTGCTAGGACTATGTTTGCTAAATGGACATTGTTTGCTAGGGTCAAAAATCATGAGCAAGTGATAACATCTGATCAATTTGCTGAAATTTATCTTTTTTCTGGTTGGTTTAAAAAGTTGTATTTCTTCCCTAGTTTGCCCTCTGGCTTTTTGGGTTGTCTTAGAACACTAAACCATTCCTGACTCTTTTCTCTGTCTTTTTGAAAGATACATCCATATGGATAATGCATATCTCCTTTTCAGTAAACTTATCTTTATATGAGTAGACTTATAGTAAACTTTTCTTTAAATGAGTAGACTTATAGTAAACTTCTCTTTAAATGAGTCATATGTTTAGCAATTCCCTAACATTCTAACCTGTCTTTAATTTATGATGTGTAATATGATCTAATATTTTCTAAAGAAATGTAAAGAAAGCAATTAATCATAGAGCTTAATATATGAAGAATACTATGTCTTTTTGTTTAAGAGAATTAAATGTTGGACTATATCAGTAAGAATAGATTTTACTATTTAATTCTACCAGTTTAAATTAAATTTATTGACTTGTAGGGTTTCTTTAAAATCAAGGCTTTTATTTTAAAACAGTTTTTGACTTATGGAAAAATTGCAAAGTTAGTACATATACGGCACACCCACTTTCATCTATTAACATCTTATATGAATATGATATTTTTGTTATAATTAATGAACCAATACTAAAAGAGTATTATTAGCTAAAGTCCCTAGTTTATTCATATTTCCTTAGCTTTATCTAATATTCTTTTTTCTATTCTAGGGTCCCATCCAGAATAGCATATTACATTTAGTTGTCATGTTTCCTGAGACTCCTCTTGGCTGAGACAGTTTCTCAGATTTTCTTTGTTTTGAAAATGACCTTGGTGGTTTGGAGGGTACTGGTCAGGTATTTTGTAGACTTCCCCTCAATTGGGATTTTCTGATCTTTTTCTCATGATTATACTAGGGTTATGTGTTTTGAGGAAGAAGACCACAGAGGTTAAAGTGCCATTTTTATCACACTATCAAAATGACTTACTGCTATTCATGTTAACCTTGATCACCTGGCTGAGATGGTTTTGTCGTGTTTTTTTTTTCACTGTATACTTATGTTTTTTAACCTTATTTTCATACTGTTATCTTTGAAAGGAAGTCACTATGCACAGCCCACACTTAAGGAGGAGGAACTTATTCTCAACCTCCTTGTAGGCACAATATCTACATAAGGTATTTGGAATTCTTCTCCATAGGAGATGTGTCTGTTCTCCTCCATTTATTTAATTGTTTATCCAATCATTTGTGTACATCGGTATGGGCTCATGAATATTATTTTCTACTTTAGGTTATAATTTAATTACTGTGTTGTGGCTCAGATTGTTCCAGCTGTAGCCATTGGGAGTTCTTTCAATTGGCTCTTGTTATTCTTTGACATGTCCCATCATTGTTGGATTTTTGTTTTCTTAGAATTTTCTTACTTTCTGTCATTACAAGATGCAGGCTCATCTTGTACATTTCCTTCCCCAGTCGTAGATACAGCCATTTTTCCAAGGATCCCTGGTTTCTTTCATTGGAGTTTGGTATTTAAAACCAAGATTTGGTGCTAAGTATTCTCGTTGCTGTTGGGTATCATTGCTTCTTGGTCCTCTTGGCTGACAAAGCAAAGAAATACATGTGTGTATACTGACCTGTGTAACTATATGTATATATGGTTAGACAGAGAGATAGGTAAGTAAAAAAGCATGACTTCATACTGGGGTTGCCACATGGATCATTCTAGCTTCTTCCCCTTGCTTCTGTGTAACCTTCCATTCCAACAGTAATAAACCTCACTCCCACCATCTACCATTGTTCATTTCCAGTGGAGTTGTTCCAGTTATCCTGGCTGAAGTTGAAATACATAAATAAAAGTTGTATTTTTCTAAAAGCCTTATAAAAATTCAGTATTACCTTTTTCCAAAAAAACTTTTTTTACCCCCAAAACTCATGACTTTAAAGTAGTGTCTAGGTTCCAGACATTTTTCTGTATGTAAAGATTGACAGAGTCAACTTTATATTGTTCACAGTAATTTGGGTTATAGATCATGTAAATTCTCAGATATTTCCACAGTTTAAATTTATCTATTACTTTAACCTTCTTTTCTAACAAGCATACTTCCTATATGATAACTATGTCTATAATAAGAAAATTGACTAATTTGAATTTTACCTTTTTTACATAAACATCTCTGCACTTCCTGGGGAGATGCCCAAGACCTGTATGTTGGCCATCTCCTGCAGGTAGCTCAAGGAGAGAAGAAACTTGTAGGACCCACCATTAGCAACTGAACGTAGGCCCCCTCTGATTTACCAAGAGTCCTTGTAATCACAAAGGAAAGCAGGGATTTGACTTCAGACATTAAATCAAGTCTTTTTGAGTGGCTAGATGATGAGAAACACACTGAAGAATGGATTTTCAATAATAAGCCATACTTTCAATGAGTGTCCTAAGGAAAATAATGTTAAGATCTTGCATAAAATAGTTAACATGCCTCCAATTTGCATTTAATTTTGTGTTAGGTTGAAAGCTATCATATAAAAATTATGGAACTCAAGAACACTTGCTTCTCCTTGAACTCTGACAGAAGTATACTCCCCAGCAGTGCTTTTGTTTGTTGTAGTCTGAGATTTTAGGGAACTAAAAAAAAAAAAAAAAAAACCTAAATAAGATTTTAAATAGCCATATTTTCCCACTCAGTCCAGAAAGAAGAAATCAAATGTGGACCTAATACTTAAGATAGGAAAGTGGTCAATAGAGTAAGTTGATTTTGACACCTGTTTTCAGCTTCAGGTCCCTCAACCTCTTCCCACACCCTGATATCTCCGCATGCGCACACATACTTATTTCCATTCACCATTCATTTGTAGACATTGAGGGTAACATGGAGAGCAAAATCAGACACTGTTCCTGTCCACATGCAATCATAGTCAAGTGGAGGCAAGGAAGCATTAATTGGATTATCACACACACACACACACACACGTGCCTGAAACCGCACCTGGGGCAGATGCTACAGGAGAGAGGCACATGCTAAGAAAATGCTAAGACAACAAAAATCCCACAATGATGGGACATGTCAAAGAGTAACAAGAGTTCAGAGAATCTACGAAGAGGTATTTGACCTAGTCCAGAGATCAGGAATGGCTTCCCTGAGGGAGGGTTGTTTACACTGTGATTTGAAGGATCACTGGGAATGAACCAGGAGAAGAAAGACAAGAGAGAGAACTTCTGTGGTGAATCGACAAGTGGCAGGTGGTGAATAAGAGCCAGAAGGCAGGTCAGCCCAGAGCGGGGAGATGAGACTAAGCAGTGGGCAGGGGCCAGCCCAGCCAGGCTTGGTAGGCACGCTAAAGGTGCTTTTGGTACCCTGAAAGCAAGGGGCAACAACTGCATTTCAAGATCAAGAATGCACTTCTCATCTCTGTTCCTCTGAATGTCAGAATATGGTCCATATTTTGGAGGGCAGAGAAAGGAGACAGGATAGGAGAGGACAGGAGAGAGAAGACGATAAGGGATGGTGAACTGGAGTTCAATCCTGAGCATCCAGGGCCTCACCTTCCAAATCGTTTTGCCATCTTTACTTGAAGCTAAGGAGAGTCTGGTGCTTCACTCATCCTCATGAAGTTGAGGCCATAGTCCATTCACTGAGTCCCTCTCCCTTTGTCATTTTTCGCTCCATGCAGTAACTTTCTAAACAGTGTACAGGCCTCAGTCTCGCCACCTGCCCCACTCTCCTTGCCTCTTCCTCCACAGGGATCTCTCTAAAGGGCAAAGCTAAGCCCATCCCTCTCCTGCACATTCTTCCATGAGCCTCCAGAATCTTTAGTACCTGATTTCTCAGCCTTGGGTTCCCCACCCCAACTGCACGCTGTTCGTGGGGAGTGTCCTGCAACACCTTAAACATATCCTCTTATTTCATTTGTCAGCCTTTGACCATGCGATTCCTTCTGCTCAGGTCTTCCCTCCACCCACCCCAGTCTGCCTGGCCCCCTCCCTTTGGAACTCATCCGAAGGTTCCTCTCTTCTTAGAAGTCTTTCCCACCCCCTCCCCCTGTGTTGCATCCCAAATTTCCATGCTTCCCCTGCAGCCTGTGCATTGCTTTTTGGTTGGGTTTTTAATACCACCTCTCGAATAGAATTGTGCCTCCTCTTTTCATGTCTGTCTCCCTCATGAGAATGAGTTTCCTGGGGGCTCCTGTCATTTCTACCTCTGTCATTGTATACCTTACTCACATACAACATGGTACATGGCACCTGCTTGGTATCTGACAGATGCTTCTTTGATTAATGAATCAATCCCTATTTTCTGCCCTTCTGGTCAATAGTCTCAAGTTCTCTATGCTCATTTGGACAAGTAGAGCTCTAACTGGTGAGTATCCTCCAGGCCCGCCAGTTTCACCACAAATAGAATGGGTGTTCCTTACTCAGGTGTCTCTAACTCTTTCATACACTCATGGGTTTGCAAAAAGTACATAATACTTATTGGTTGGAATGACCACATGGCAACTCTTCATAGCTTTGAAATCTCCTAGTGACCGTCCAAGGGAGCCTCTCACTTCCAAGCTCAAATCAGACACTTAACCCATCCAGTCTTCTTGAACTGAGCCGCCAGAAGTTGTATTTTGGGCTTTTACAGATTCATTTTCATGTGCTTTCACCTTCACCTGAAATCCTGTTTCCATCTCCCCCGAGCTGGCTAACAATAAAAATATTCAGTGTTTACCTTGTGCCAGGCCAAGAACTGTACATAACAAATTTTGCTCATCTTCATGAATCTCCTTTAAAATAAGTTTTACTATCCTTGCACATAGGGAAACTAAAGCGTGACAAACTAGGTAAGTTAGCCAAGCTTGCACAGCTTGTAAGCGGCAGAGCTGGGATTTGAACCCAGGCCTCTCTGAGGTGAGCCCAGGCGTGCACTCTCCTTCCATGCTACACTCTCCCCACTCCTACGTGGTCACATCCAATTCAAGATCCACTTCTCAAGGTTTTTTCTTTGTTTGTTTTGTTGTTGTTGTTCCTTTATTCTTCTCTTTTTTCTGTGGACCTGTTTCAACAACTGTGTACTTCTTGGCACTCAGCACCTATCATTTTCTGTATTCTCGTGTTCATATCATTTCATACATATAGCTTGTCTCCTCTTGGAAGCAAAAAGGAGATTGCATTGTCATTTCCTCCCGGAGAGATGGTAGAGCTTGGGTTGTGAGGGAGGTGAGCTTCTTTATTCCGGCTCTCCTTGGGCAAGTTCCTTCACTTTTTAAGCCTCTGTTTCTGCATCTGTGCCATGAGGCAAGTCGTGATCCTTACCTCTGAGAGTGACTGTGAAGATGGACTGGGTTAATGCCCCCAGAACACTTACAACCACGCCTGGCACATAATGACATTCCCTCACAGCCTGCGGGGTCCTCTGCACCCAGATGATGTCCCTCCGTCTCAGTTGAGTGACTGGTACAGGATGTCTTCTTGCTGGCAGCTGTGGCTGCCGGGGACTGCATTTTTGTTGGAGAGTTCTGTTCACTACCGTGGGCTTTGATTTTCTTCTCTCTCTGTCAAGGAGCCCTGCTGCTCCAATCCTGGGGAAAGGAAATGTTGTGAAAGCTTTTTTTTGCTCAGATTTCTCAGACTCCAAGGTTCCTCCAGGGTCACTGCTGAGGGCTTCATGTGGCAGCCCCTCTCTCCTGTCCTCAGCCCTACGGCGATCGTTCGCTCAGCAGTGTGTCCAGCACCTGCTGTCACCCCCTCACCCATCCTCGCCACATTCTGAACAACCTGGCCATGCCCAGAGGGGCTACGCCCGCTTGGAGCCCTCTGGTAACACAGTTTGGAATCAGCAAACTCCTTTCTCCAAATTAGGCAACAGAATCACGTGCACTTTCATATTTATCGATAGTTAAATATCATTGAAAGATGAGAAAGAGCCTCCTGGTTAATCCCTATCTCTGATTTTACAAAATGACGAAGCCGTGTGTAAAATATCTCACAATAACATGCCCTGTTGTCCTGAAGATTCAGCTCTACTGAGATCCAGTTACCACGTGAGAGAGTGAGAAATAGATTTTCTCTCTCTCTGTAGTACACAGAAAATAGAAAATAGGACGCTTTTCTTGGTCACCAACATCAGCTGCTTGTTAGGATTTTGCTTTGGTTAAAGTAGTATTGTTTTTGTGAAATAAAATAAAATAAAATAAACTCTAAGGGGTTTTTCTAAAAAAAGACTCAAACCTAAGTAGATAAATATACTTTATTTCAAGGTTCACCCATTTGACATAACTATGAGTAACAGAGAGAAAAATAAACATGGTTTCTTTTTTTAAAAAATGAAAAGCTAATATTCTAATGATTTCCACCCCAGTGGTTTATTTGGAAATGAATTTCCATCCATAACATTTTCATTTGTCTTCTGATTTTCATGCAGTTTGAAAGGGTTAGGTTCCTTACCCAGGGGATCATCCTGACCAAATCTCAGTGGATCAGCTGAGGCATTCTGATTTTACAGGCAAATTTATATCTTGTCATTTCAGGAGGTATTTCAGGAAATGTTTCCTTCACTACCATATTCTAAGAAATATCTGATTTTTATAATATATGGACATAGTATAGTCCTTTCATGAGACTTACTCCATGTAAAATTTTAGATGAGATAAATTATTTGATTTTCTAACCATAAGAATAAGCAGTTTTCCTTTTGATACTAATTTTAAATTCTTACTGGTACAGGAGATTTAAAAGCATTTCCAAAGAAGGGCCTATCAATGAATTCTCCACTTTTTTTTTTTAAGGAGATGTTTAGATGCATCTCTGAGAAAGAAGACTTCTGGCTTCCTCTGCATTCTCCAACATTTCTTAACACTTGTTGACATGTGGGATAGAGACAAATTGGTGCTGGGAAGCAGGCAGTAAGCCAGCAGAAAGTACAAAGAATAAAAGGCATGTAAACAGGTACCATATTCACTTTTTGAAGCTAACTTATTCTTTTAAGATATTGTAATACCGATACCATATTACTGATGCACTACTTCTTTCTGAAAGTTATTAAAGTAAATGCACACTTTCTTCTTTGTCCTCTACATTTTTCAAATTTCCAAAACCACAAACTAATTGTAAGTAAATAAACAAGCAAAAGCTCTATTAGTTGCCACTTCTAAGATCTGGAAGGAGTGATTTGATTGACCAGTACAAGAAACTTACTTTGGACAGGTAAGCAGCTCTAAGAAGGAACATACTTGTTTTCATTGAACAAATTACAAATCAGGGCTAATAGCTTGTTAATTAAAAGATTATCACCCTTACTTGGGTAGGTGTATTAGTCAGCGTAGACGAAGTTATACCGCAGTAACAGACAATCCCACTGGGAATCCAGGTGGCCCTTCAGGCCAGCAATCTTCACATGATCACTTAGCGCAACACCTCCATATCAACCACAGGCATCTACACTCCCCACACCAGAAGAAAGAGTTAGAGATCCAAACAGTAGCAATTAAATTCTTCCACCCACATAAAAAGGAATCCTATTTCATTTTCAAAGCAACACAATTTTGTTAATTTCAAGGAGGCAGGGGTGTACAATTCTCCTGTGGGGCCAGAAGGAGAAGAGAACTGGAAATTGGTGAATATGTGAAAATGTCTGCCTTAGTTTACAAATGAGGATCATAGTATTATCTTACACTGTCATGTTTTGCAAAATCACTTGCTTAAAATTTTTTAGTGACTTCCCAGAGCCCTGAAGATAAAACACAAAGTCCTTAGCTGGGCCTTTTTGGCTGTCAGCAACCCAGCACCTGCCTCTCTCTCCATGTCCTATTTGTCATGTCCTGTAAGACTCTCTCTAGGAACAATAAACGTATTGTTCTCTGTTTCCTGCTTACTTTTCCTACCTTTGCACAGTCTGCTTCATCTGCTGGGATCACCCTTCCCTAACTAGCCTTACTGTCCATCTCCTTTGACAATTCTTCTTCCACAATGCCACCTACCTCCTCCAGGCCCCAGGCCTGAGGATGGGATTGTTGCTGTGGCTCCTCCTCTGAGTTTCATCAGCATCCTGGGCAAACTTTAACATAATTCTTACTGGGTTATAATAAGCTGTTTACCTGTCTCTCCTCCCTACTGAAGATTAAAAGTACTAGAGAACAAGAACCAGATCCCACAGACCTTGATATCACCAAAAGAGCATCTAACCCAGCAGAGGGGCTTAATATCTACTTGTTCAATAAATGAATGAATGAATGAATGGGTTTTACCTGCCTTACTCCAGCTGATTGTTCGTATTCTTCAGGGCCGTATGTTTTTCTTATGTCTTTGTACAGACAGGCATTTCATAGAGTAGTACACAAAAAATGTTTAAATGAATTGAGTTTACCTCATTTACTTTGAGTTCTATCACTAGGAATTGATTTCTGATCTCTATTACATTTAGACGTTATACGCTAGACTATGTTTAAAAACATGGAGTCACCCATAAACCACATCTGGGACTCATTTTCATGGATTCATTAAACTTCACATTTAATCAGAGTATCCACTGCCAAGGCCTCTGGTGTCATATCTTAAACCAAATATTTAAGAAACATTGTCTGCAAAACAAGGCTGCCCTTGTGCTTTGGAAACTCTTTCAAATAACATGTCATTCCCTTAATGTTGAATCTATTAAAGACTTACAATTGCAGCAATTCTCTGGACTGTATGTCAAAAAAATTGTTATTTTGAAAGGATGGCATGTTTCTTCATCTGTATGTAAATTATTCCCATGTGCTTTGGATACAAAAATGGAAATTGTGGAAATGTACTTAGCCCTTAAAGAATGTGATTGAACCAGGAGGACATCATTCCAGAAAATAAGAGCAAACAGACAAAAACTCTTCTTGAGTGCTGTATGCAACTTTTCAAAATATCCAGTATAATCATAGGAAAGGTTTACATTTTTTTTACCTTTCCTAGTCAGAAAGTCTTTAAAGCGTATTTTAGCAATGTGTTCAGTATTGTGGAAATATGTTCTGTTCATGAGCTATGAGGTATAGGTGACCTTTGATATCACAGGTTAACTTTGAGAATGACTTCGTGAAATGTTTTCACACCAGGAAGTTTCATGTAGAACAGAGTCAGTTACACTCCTATCTACAATTTACGTCCAACAGGGCCATTAGAGGCTTCGATGCTTTGAAGTTAATAGCATGAAACTTCTCCAGAACAAACATTTAAATTTTTTTCTATTAATTTCCTTAAAGCTCATGCAGTAAATGAAATCATCTCTTTTGAATGATATGGTAATGAATCACACATATCAATGGGTCCAGAATTACTGGAAATCATAACATGGCTCATAAGAAGTAAGAATTACATTATTTTAAGATTTTCTTTTTATTTTAAAACTCTAATAATAAATAGCATAAAGGGCACATATATTCAGACTTTTTCTCAATGAATATGTTTCCTTAAAAGATAGAAACCATTACATAGTCTCATAAGATGAAGGGTGACAGGTGCCACGTTAGGAGTTTTACATGTATTATTGTTAGTATTTATTAACATTTAGTGAAGGAAGTAACTGAAGTTAAGCAGTTCCCTCGTGACCCAGAGGACAGAGCTATTATTCTATTTGAATACGGGGTATTGTGGGCTCACGCTTTCTCTTTCCTCCTATTGGCATCCGTCAAGGCCACACTTATTTTTTTTTTTTAGAAAAAGGTGACTAGCTTGCAGTTGTGAGGTTCACAACCCTTCCACTCCACTCGTTGATTTTCCCCACCTATTTAGTGTGTCTTAGATCTATGGAAAATCCATGTGTTTTGGGTACTGCTTCTGAGATTGGGGGCAGCACACATGTTGTGTTCATGACATCTTTGCCTATAGTATGAAATATAAGCACAGTGGACGTTAGTAAGTAGCCTTGAATCTCCTGAACTCGCTCGTCACCCTAACATGACTCTCCCAGCAGAGACGAGAATGTCTCTAATCTTCCACCATTATTTTTCATGCCAGAAGAAATAGAACCTATCTGCCTGGTAATCTGGACGAGCAGCCTGAAGTTATGGTGTCAAATACAAATTTTTTTAATGCCTCCAGTTTTATTTTTAAAATCTATGTGTTCTGGCCCTTTACCTTTCTCTGTTTTTTTCTTCAACATAAAAATAGGTTCTTTTTCTCCAAATTTTTGGATTTGACTCTGCTTTTACTATTCCATCATCTGCATATCGCTGCTTGAGAGGCACAGTCATACAGTATAGAAAATGCTTTCCCCCCAGCACATTTAGATTCAAATGAGGTAGTGGTTTGCTTTCCACCAGATATTTACATGGCTTGTTCCCTTCAAGTCTTCACTCAGAAGTCACCTCATGTAGCATTTGCTAGACAACAGCTTGAGAGCTAGACTTCAACTCCCAACATTGCTATATTTTTCCTTCTTACTTACCACAATCAAGTACTTCATAATTTATCTCTTCATCTTAATGTCCCTATCCCTCCAACTAAAATGTTAACTGCATAAGAAAAGTTGTTCTGTTTTGTTTCCTGTTATGTCCTCGGAGCCTAGAACAACCCTTAATATATAGCAGATGCTCAATTCAGATTTGTAGGAATAAAACAAATGAATTTCCCTTGCTGTATATCTGCAAACAGTCATTGTTTAGAAGTATTCTTGAAGTTTATGGTTCCTGCACAACCAAGTATATTCCCTGTAGAGCCACCAATAACATTCCATATTAAATGTACATTATTTTATTAAGAGGTAGAACTATAGTGACGGTTCACCCTGTCTCTAGCTCTTTCCAACTGAGCTGAAGTGAGGTACTGCTGGGTTCCTTCCTTCCATAAGTTCCCATTCCTTGCCTTGTCAGTTTACACTTTCCTCCCTTTAGCTGATTTCATTTGCAAATATAGCAATGCTGATCTGTGCTCAGCACTGTGTGGCTTCAGTGTTTATTTTCTTTATGTCCACTTTGCTATTTTAGCTCCTTCTTTAGTTAAATAGAATGCCTTGTTCTCTCAGGATGTCAGCAACTAAAAGAAGGGTACACCAACCATAATGGTTAGTGTAAAATGCTTATATTAGCTCATAAGACATACATAAATGGACGTAAACCTACTGATGAAATTATTTTAGAAGTATATTCTATAAACCATCATTGCATTGTAAACATCTGACAAAATGACAAAAGCTGGCCACAGTCTTCAACTCTGCTCAGTGTCTCTATGGCTTTTTTTTTTTTTTTTTTTTTTTTTTTTGCAGTTCGCGGGCCTCTCACTGTTGTGGCCTCTCCTGTTGCAGACCACAGGCTCCGGACGTGCAGGCTCAGCGGCCATGGCTCACGGGCCCAGCCGCTCCACGGCATGTGGGATCTTCCCAGACTGGGGCACAAACCCGTGTCCCCCGCATCAACAGGCGGACTCTCAACCACTGCGCCACCAGGGAAGCCCCTCTCTATGGCTTTTAAGACACCTAGCCAATTATCAAAGATGGCAGGACTGGCACATAAAGATTCTCAATCCCAAGATGCCAACAGGACCAGGAAATCATATTCATGTTGTGATATCATTGCAACAAGTATCTACCAGTGTAGGGGTTGAGGATGGATAACATAAGCTGCAAATGGGTATAAAATCAGAGTACGTGATATTTTCAGTAGTTACTACATTTCTTAGAATGGCATAAAGGATCTTATGGATGAAAGCGTAAATCACAGCCATACCAAGTTTCATTTTACAATAGTCCATATTGTAAGACTAGGTTTAGCAAAAAACCTTTTGGTTTCGGTTTACTCTTGGGGAATCTTGTGATGTAGTGAGCAAGGAACATTAGATCAAAGACTTCTCTGCCTGAAAAAGTTTATGTATTTCAGCATTCTGCTCTTCTTCATTGTCTTACTTGACAAATCTTTATATAAAGGATTTCTGAAGATAGTGTTCTGTATAACATTTCATTAAGGTTTTATTTATTAGAAAACAAACCTCCCAGTGTTTAAAAACATGTGACAGTCATTCTATATGTTTACCTCCTTGACTCCTTCCTTCCTTCCTTCCTTTATTTTTTCCCTGCCTATTTATAAAAAGGACTTGCAGTATCTTTCAAAAAGTATAAAGTTAATAAAGTCTTTTCTTAAATTAAGAACTTTAAAAATGGAAAATTGGATGAAGAGAAAGTGGATATTCCAGTAATAAGGGTCACCGTGTTTTCTCTAAAGGAGCTCAGAAATCTATGTCATAGATACATGGTGGCCAGTCTTAGCAGTAAAACAAGAAAAAATGTTAGATGAGAAGAACACAACATCCATTTCTCAGGGAAGACAGAGTTTTCCTTGTACCAAATCCTGAACTGTACTTCCTTGGGGCATACTATTTGGATAAAGAACAGTGAGTGCTATAATAGCTTGTGTCTTTAACACCATTTCACAGCAGAGAAGAATTCCCAAGCCACGGAGATGGCTCTGTGCAAGTAACCTCTCTCCACCTCGGAGCTCTCTGCTCTCATATTTGGAAACCACAAGTATCTCCCTCGTAGGATTGTTGTGCTAGTTACAGGAGGGGCTCTTCATCCAGTGGACACCTAGCGTGAAATAAATATGTAAAGTATGAGAGAGAATTTTTATACAAAGTCAAAATCAAAACATTATGACGTGGGTTAGGAATTCAGTCCCAAGTCTGCGAGGTGCTCTATCTCAGGTGTGCAGGCCTCTGCTAGTGTCATGTGATGCTCACTGCCCCTCAGGGGAGCTCAGCGTAGTCAGAAAAGTGAAGAAATAGCGTTTACATTGGATTCTGTGAAAGCTTATTAAAAAAAATATCATCAAGGACAGGGTTCATAAACTCTGGAAAGCAGCCAGAAAGAACATAAAACATTGAAATAAGTTTACAAGAACTAAGGAAACCTGAACTGTATATTCACCTGAAGTGGGACCATTCCACCTCCTCCAGCAAACAACTTGAGGTGACCAGGGTCCCATGGAGCACAGATTGTCCCATCTGATGAAGCTCCTGCTCTCCCGTCACTAGCTGGAAACAAGGTCAGGGTGTTTCATCCCTTGACACAAGGAGTGAGGATCATGGGGTATTCTCATTTGTCTTGGAATACCCTCATTGGTATTCCAAGTTGGGATGTAAGTGGCAGAAAAGACGTGCATTTGCTTGCATACCCACCTCAGGATCTGAAAATGTCAGTGGTGCCAGTGGTGGACTCCTTTTGGTTCAGTCCCCAAAGTCTTGGGTTGAAAGAGAGTCCACAGAGGGTCAGTAATCTTACAGATTTTCAACAAGTTGGGGATGAGGGGTAGCGAGCAAGACGACCTTAAGAAAAGAATTATACTTGTTGCCAGGGGACAAGTGTATTCCTTTAGCTCTTTTCCCTATACTTTTCCACAAATATATGTACTTTCACCTTGTGTGTTTCATCTTCTTACACTCTTACCCCCTCAGATGTTTAGAATGAAAATACATTTATTCAGATTTTACATACCCTTTGTTTTTCTTATTTTTATGGCAGCATTCTGAATTACTGTGTTGAACATAGAAACAGGATCCTACAGTCTTTGTAGTCAAGCTTGGCTGATGTCTTTTGGGAAAGTGAGACCTGCTTCTGACTTAGGTGTACACATTGTTTCATGGTTAACCTTCATGACACAGTTTCAGTTGTTTCACTGTGTTCCTTCCTCAGTGGAGACTCAGAAGAAATGATGTCTAAGGAAAACTGCCCATCACAGAATTAGAAATCATAGCCTTCGCTTCCAAATGCCAATTTAATCGTATTTCTTTAGATTTTATAAAAATTATTCCTTAAGTTCAGCCATCTTTCCTAGTGGAAATTTCTGAAAATATAGTAATTAAAAGCTTAGAGTTTGAATTAAATAGTCTGGGTGCATATTCTGGCCCTGTCACTAGCCAGCTATGTGACCTTGGGTGGGACAACTTCTCTTAAGTCATAAATGTCCTTCTCTATTAAGTCAGGGTTGGGGCAATCATGGTCCCTACTTTATAAGGTTGTTGTGAAGTTTCAAGAAGATGATACAAGTAAGGCACTTAGAACTGTGCTTAGCATGTTGTAAGTAGCTTATAAGTTAGCCATTATGTATTCTCAGAAAGAGCTTGAGGCAAACTTGAAAGAGTGGTACAAGGTAAAAATCATGAACTTGGGCCTTATTAATGGTTGCTTTCTAGTTCTGTGACCTTGGGATCTGAGACTCAGTTTCCTCATCTCCAAAATGGGAACAATAATAATTGGTCTGTAGGATGGTGATGAGAATGTAATGAGATGGTTCCTATGAAGAACTTGTTGCCCCTGGAGCCTGGCACCTAGGAAATGTAAGCTATGCCAGCTCTCCTCTGCTCTGCTTCTTATGGTTGGTTGTCAGTTGCCCCAAGTGGTAGAGCTCGTGTGTATAACACCTAGCATTATGCCAAGTATGTGGCAAGTGCTCAAAAAACTGTAGCTATTATTATTATTATTATTTTTATTTTTTTCGGTACACGGGCCTCTCACTGCCGTGGCCTCTCCCGCTGTGGAGCACAGGCTCCGGACGCTCAGGTCCAGCGGCCATGGCTCACGGGCCTAGCCGCTCCGCGGCACGTGGGATCTTCCCGGTCCGGGGCACGAACCCATGTCCCCTGCATCGGCAGGCAGACTCTCAAACACTGCGCCACCAGGGAAGCCCAAACTGTAGCTATTATTACATTCCATACTTTGCTTCATTTGTTATCAACTCGGTAAATAACAGAGTGCTCCATGAGGGTCTGCTGGAGGGAAAGTTTATTTTAGAAGCTTTGTTTCCTCCAGGTTTTGCTTTGTAATGCTTGCCTTGTCTTTCGTTTTTTCAATCAGTAGTTACTACACTGGTTCCTGAAATATTAGGTATAATTTATTGTGCTCTGTTAATCTTTCTCAGTATCATAAAAAATATTTTAAATTTCTATTTGAAAACTCGCACTAAGCATTCATTTAAATGTTGCTCAAAATGTTATATAATATAAAGGAAGTACATGTTCTTTCTGAAATTAGTCCTGAAGAACTCCCTGGATCCAGAGCCAGGTAGTGAGAATGGAGACAGCTGAGAAGTGTTTCTGTTATAAATCTTACTGCTGATTTTGAATTTCGTGAAACACCTATTAAATCACTTAGCAACTAGATAATGAGGGGTAGCGGGGATGCCTGCTCACTCTTTTAAAGCTGGAAGTGGAAAAGTACTACCTGGTGATTACGAAAAATGATCACAGAAGTGTGCACTGTTGGCATGGAGACCCATCTATGAGACAGACGATGGTGTTTCTCTTGGGAGATGGTGAAAGCTTGAGAGAGGATGCTTTATTTCTCACCTGCTAAAATGTCTTTCCCAGTTTTCCGTGGTGAGAGAAAATGAGACACAGTCATGTCTAACAGTTGGTGAAACAGTTACATATGTATGTAACTATTTTATATATATATATATAAAGAGACAGAGAATGTATTTTATTAATTATATATAATAGAATGCTATTTACTAAAACTCTTGATTAAATGATGCTTTTCTGTAAAAATATATATTCGTGTGTGTGTATATATATATGTATATATATGTAAAATTTGACATAAGTTGAAGTATATAACATTGATAAAGCAATGTCTCTTGGGAAAAAAATTGGAAAAGTTGCTTTTCCAAAAAAACAGCTCTGCAAAAGACATCAGAGAATTTCTTTGAAAGTGTTTACAAACACTTCACAAACTTTGAAGAATAAAGAGCTGGTATGTTATTTAAAATTTTCTAAAGTTTGTGAACAGAAAGTCAACTTTACATTTATTGAATGAACTAGACCTAACTGCAATAGAAAATCTCTAACCAATCTTAACATTAAAGAGATATAATCCTAAGTATAGTATTAGTAAATTGAATCCTGCATTTTGTTAAAAGATTCATGCTCATGTCAAATAAGAATGATTCTATACGTAAACATGTGGTTCATTGTGAGGGAGTCTGCTCACAGAATCCATCATATTAATAGGTTAAAAGAGAGCAAGGTTTGCAATGACAGATGTCAGAATTTGACTAGCATTTAATACCCATTCATTGTTTTAAAAAGCAAAACTCAAGTGAAATAGCAGCAGAAGCATTATAGTGTCTATCTCAACAGCCAAAACTATTTTAAGTGAGTCATTTCTATTAAAATAAGCTCAATTATAAGCTCTATCATGTAATATTAATATTTTAATATTATGGAAAGTTCTAGGTAGTATAATTATTTGAATCATAAAATATAAAATGTGAAGTGAATTTACTACTCTTTGGGTACATACATGGAAAAAAATTAGTTGAAAGATTATTAGAAATAATGCAGAGATTCAGTAAGGTGAGCAAATACAAAAATACGTGGAAATCAATGGCTTTTCTATAAAAGAGTAATATCAGTTATAAATTATAATAAAAAACTAAAATACCTTTTTTTTTTTTTTTTTTTGGCAGTACACGGGCCTCTCATTGTTGTGGCCTCTCCCATTGCGGAGCACAGGCTCCGGACGCGCAGGCTCAGCGGCCATGGCTCACGGGCCCAGCCGCTCCGCGGCATGTGGGATCTTCCCGGACGGGGGCATGAACCCATGTCCCCTGCATCGGCAGGCAGATCCTCAACCACTGCGCCACCAGGGAGGCCCTAATTATGCATTTAAACACTTTACACATTTCATATTAAATCATCTGTTAATTCTATACAATCCTATGAAGTAGCTAGTTGTTATTATCTTAATTTTACAAATTTGATAACTAAGATTCAGAGAAATCAAGCCACTTGTCCAAGATCATAGATCTGGTAAGAGCTAAAGCTAGGGTTTGAATCTATGCAGACTATTTCTGCACTTACTGTGTGTGGGAAGACCTATTTAAGACCTTAAAAATATCATTTCTGGCCAATTAAATCTACACAATTTATTCAGTTATACTCAATACCACTGAGATATTATTTTTATTTTGATTAATTGTTTCAAAAGTTTACCCAAAAGGATAAATATATGAGAAAGCAAAAAAATTAAAAACTTGAAAAGAAGCACAATGGGTTAAGGGTAGACAGATGGAGAATTCACCATTTCAGAAATTATAACATGTTATAAAACTATAAGAATTAGGTCAGTGGTTTAGATGAAGAATTAAAGATCATTTGAAAAGTCTGTAGGTTCCAAATAAGACTCGTGTGTGTGTGTGTGTGTGTGTGTGTGCGTGCATGCATGTGCGTGTGCGTGTATCCATGCATATACACATATACCCTTATTATGTGATTAGCATTTAGTTTTCAATAAATGGTGTTGAGGCAATAGCTAATTATTTGGGAAAATAATATAAACTTAGATTCCTTCCTTATATCTTACATAAAAATATATATTAGATAAGGTTTTAATGAAAATAAAATAATATTTATTAATATATATTTTTAATGTAACAACTAAAATATTAAATTACTATAAAAATATAGGTGAATACTCATTTAATTTCAAAGTGGGAAAGTATTTCTAAGCCTGTCAACAGAGCTAGAAAACATTAAGAAAATGTTTTACAAATATGTGTACATTTAAAAAATCAAATATTTAGGCACATCAAAAAACACCATAAATAAAATATAAAGGCACATGACAAACCAAGGAATCTGTTTCCAACATTGCTAAAGGGGCATTATCTTTAATGTATTAAAAAATCCTTAGAAGTCAACAAAAAAGGTGACCTTTCTTACAGAAAAATCAACACACAGTCATTTCATAAAAAACGAAACACAATTTGCCAATAACATGAATAAAAGCCCAAACTTAAAGAAAAGCAAATTAAACAACAGTGGAGAAATATTGGGTAGGCCAAAAAGTTCGTTTGGGTTTTTCCATACGATATTATGGAGAAAACCTGAATGAACTTTTTGGCCAACCCAGTATGTTCTCTAATCAAAGTGTTAAAGATTAAAAAGCAAAGCCAGGTAATACCAAATATTGATTCAAGTTGGGACATTCTTATTTAATCGTAGTAAAAATGAAAATTTGAATAGACTTTCTAGAAGGCAATTGAATACTAATTACCAAACACCTTAAAAAAAAAAAAACAACTCTGTGAACCAGCAATTTCTCTTCTAAGAATTTAACCTAAAAAAGTAATTAGAGACATATGAAAAGACTTACAACCATCATTGTTTATGATAGTTGAAAACTGAAAATGGGTCAAATATGCAGCAATATCAAGATACATGCATATGATGGAATATTGATGTACAAGGATAATTTTTAACATGGTAGATAGTCACGGTATGTTAAATTAAAAAGTATGTAAACAATGCATAAAATGAGAGAGCGCTTTTAAATATGAGAACTATGCATATACAGCTATATGTATATACTAATTCATAGGAAAATACCTGGAAGGATATTCCAAAATACTAACAGTAGCTATGGCTCAGGGTATTATAGTTGATTTTTATATTCTTGGTGAAGTAACCTCTCTGAGACTTAGTCTCTTTACCTGTGAAATAAAAGTCATACTAGATTAATCCTAAAGTCTTTTCAGCAAACATCTCTCATAATTCTAAGGATTAAAGATAGTTAATAATCTTGAGAAAATGGTTAATGCTTTTTTTCCATTGAACTTTGGAAGTAGTAGAGTAAAACCAGGTTTATCCTGAGCTATCCCTTGTTTTAGTTAAAATTCAAAGCCCAATGTCCATTTATAAAGAGTGTGTATATGTTGTGCTTTCTTTTATGAATGTCTTTTTGGTGTGGTGTGAGGTGGAGTGGGTAGAGTTGCATTAAACTTAGGTACATTTCCCTATAGAATTCTTAGAAACACAAAGAAATCTTGTTAATATGTAATATACATTTTAGAGTTTCATCTACCATTTGGAACCCTTCCAACCGTTCTTGTTTTTGGACAATTTCTTTAATCAAAATTCACATGGATAAACTATAAGAGATTCAATGCTTGTAAAAAGTCCTTTTGCTAAAGAGAGATTTGTGTGTGCTTTAAAAATTGCTGGAAAAATGATTGTTTTTATTATCTAATGCATATTGCTCTACTCTTATTTCTCACTAATAGTGAAATTGCCTGGAAAATGATAAGGACTAATATTTCAAGTGGTTATTCAGAACCTTATTGTGCTAGTGAAATCAAAAACATACTCAATTTTAATTTGCTGTTAAATACTCAGTATTCACAGTGGTTGTTTGGAGGCCACATACAATGGTAGCAAAGTGGCTTTTGAAAAATGCTTTGCCTCATTCTTTCTGAATCCAGGTTGTCAAGTGGTAAACCTGGCAGACGTCATGAAACTCCAAGAGGGAACATATTTTATTTGCCTTGCACCCCCAGAGGATTTGGCCAATTACTGATATTTGTTTAATGTTGGTGTTGACATAGTGCCTTTGCCCTGAGGAACCCCAGGTGCTTTATAAAATTAGTCAGCAATTCACATCACAGCCTTCACGCCAGAGAGTGTACACTGAAAATAATAATGATTCATGGAACCTACAGCCATCCTTAACTCATATTTCTGTTTGCCTAGTGAAACAAAACAAATAGGCCAGTCCCCTCAGATAGCCAGCAGTAAAAGGTTCTAGTGTGGAGGAGGGGGACATCAATGGGAGTTTCTCCCTTGTGTAAATAGGTGAACTCCTGTCAGGAAAATTTGCCCTGCACCCTACCGGTGAGCCTGACTGTACTCTCTTTCAGGACCCATACCTTCCTCAATAAGGAACTCACTGTCTTTAGGTCTTTGCTCAAATATCGCTTTCGTAATAATACCGTCCCTGACCATCTATTTAAAAAACAGCAAAACATAACAAAACAAAACCCATCATCAACCCAGACATTGTATATTCTCTTTCCTGCATTAGTGTTCTCTATAGCACATGTTGCTATCCAATATATTTACATGATCTCTTTATTCATTCATTGATGACTCCCTCCTACAGATGATAAATTTTATGAAAGTAGACCGTTTTGTCAGTTTTGTTCAATTATGAATCTTCAGCGGGTGCCTGGCACAGAATAGGTCTGTGGTAAGCATTTGTTGAATGAATGAATGTACGAATGAATGAATGAAGTTGCTGCAGTAGTGCAGCAAGAAACAATTGGATTCTCTTACTGTCAATCAAATACAAAAGCAGTAAAGAGAGGATAAGTAGGGCTTCCCTGGTGGCACAGTGGTTGAGAGTCCGCCTGCCAATGCAGGGGACACGGGTTCGTGCCCCGGTCTGGGAAGATCCCACATGCCACGGAGCGGCTGGGCCTGTGAGCCATGGCCGCTAAGCCTGCATGTCCGGAGCCTGTGCTCCGCAACGGGAGAGGCCACAGCGGTGAGAGGCCCATGCACTGCAAAAAAAAAAAAAAAGAGGTATAAGTAAGCAGGAGTGGACTTGCATTATATCAATAGAATATTTCTTAACATTGAAAAGTTCCATGTGGTGAAGTGGTATATCAGTCAGACTGTTCTCCCCCATTAGTTGCAAGTAATAGAAACTAAATATTTAAACCAACAGAAAGGTGGCTTATGGAATCTTGAAACTGGGAAATCCAAGGAGTGCAGCTGATTTTCATGGGCACAAGGCTTGCTCATGTGCTCTTGCAATGTGATGAGGACGTTGGTCTGTCTTTCTCAATCTCTATCCACCTCTGCATTGCTGGCTTTCCCTGTGTGGTGGCAAAGAAAGCTAAGGCAGCAAGTGGCATAACTCTGCCTGTAGTAATTCCAGTGGCATAAGAGCATATATTTCCCAATGGCTCCAATGAAGGCTCAGTCCTGACTCAAATGGGTGGACCTGGATGAAGTGCCAGCCTTCAACAGTCATGTGACTAACCAGGCCTCTGTGTATCCCAGTCACAGACATCAGTACCATCCTTTAGAGGTGGTTCTCCAACAAGAAATTTGTTTTATTTTATCAGAATAAGAAAGGAAAGATGCATGACAAGTATGCAGAGATGCACTGTAACCAGAACAATGTCATATTTAAAGAATTTCTCATTACAATGAGGCAGAATATAATTCCAAATCTTCCAATGTTCTAATTTTATAATATCCAATGACCATATATTTAATAGCCTAATTGTGCAAATTATATTTTTAGAGGGAAAAAATTAACTTCTGCTTTATTTTCAGTGGCAGGTCCTCTCTACTGTTTTACCTACATGACAGTGAGATATTATTCCTACCTTAGTGAAAAGGAGATAAAAATATGGGGAAAAAAGGCTAAGTTTTGGCTGTGCTATAAGGAAGTGTTTATTTAAGGTTGTTATTATTTTCTTCATATATAATTTAATAATTCTTATTATCTTATTTTGCCTTATTAGTCATATTTTATGTAGGAAACATGTTATATTCTAATTATTTTCTATATTTGTTTTAAAAAGAGGCTACTTAGAATATACTAGATCAGACAGAGAAGGAAAAATACTGTATAATATCACTTATATGTGGAATCTAAAAATTACAACAAACTAGTGAATATAACAAAAAAGAAGCAGACTCACAGATATAGAGAACAAACTGGTGGTTAGCAATGGGGAAAGGGAAGAGGGGAGGGGCAATATAGGGGTAGGGGGTTAAGAGGTACAAACTATTAGGCATAAAATAAGCTACAAGGATATATTGTACAACATGGAGAATATAGCCAATATTTTATAATAACTATAAATGGTGTATAACCTTTAAAAATTATGAATCACTATATTAGCCCTGTAACTTATACAATATTGTACATCAACTATACTTCAGTAAAAAACTAAAAAGAAAAAAGAAAAAAAAAGAATGTACTAGAAACCCTAAAATTTCCAGTTCCAAGTACTGGAATTTAGATTGTTGATATACTAGTACCTCTCTTTCCTATAAAAATTTTATGGAAGTTCATGGATAAATACAATTCGTAGATAATGCTAAAACTTCATTTCAACCATTACTTCTTGCCTCTTTCCGTACCAAGAAATACTTAACCAAGACTCCAAAACTGAAGGTATTTGATTTCCACTCCTCATTATTGCATTTGTGTCTGTTCCACAGACTAGTTAGAGCTAGAGGAATAATGAGATAGTATGCAGAAATCAACATCCTATTAATTCAGAGGCAGGGTGGCTGAGGCATCAAGGCATGCCCCAGTTGCCATAAAAACACAACGGCTGTGTGAACCAATGTTGTTAGTTATGCTGTACCATATGAGAAGGGCATTCCTGATATTAGCTTTGATACCAATACTAATTCAGTACTAACTCAGTAGTGTAATATGACTATCTACCGAAGTATCCACCTAGATTCAGGAAATTACTCAGTTGAATCAGCTACTTCAGTGTTAAAGCAAAAAAGTTTTGTGGGTCAGTATATCTAAATTCGTGTTTTTCTTAAGGCACAATGTTCTAGTAGTTCATCTTCCTTCATTCCTCTGAAATTGTGATTATTTCTCAGTTGTTGCTTTCCAGGTAAAAGCAGAAAGGAAGGCTTTCATACGAAATCCTTTCTTTCATGGCCCAGTTGAATTGGATTTGTGATTGATATTCATTGATGTGCTACTAATGTCCAATCCAATTGATAAGAATTTTCAATGTTTTTTTGTTTGTTTGTTTTTGAGGGATTGCTTTTTGTGGTGGGAGAGGAGAAATAAAAGGCACACAACATTCATGTGTCCCTAACATCCCAACAAAAAATAATACCATAGCAAATTTATAAAAATTAAAAATAGCCCAACTCAAGGCTGTACCATGACTTTTGTGGGCCCTACACACTTTGGGCTTTGTGGACCTCTTTTTCCATTAAAAAAATACTAAAAATTACACTTTACAACCGCCTTGATATAAAGAGAAATGTAATCTAAGCTGGATTATAATCATTTCATTTCTGATTTTAAAAGAAATTAAAACATTTTCATGGACTCCTAAAAGTATTCTGGGCCCGGGGCAGGGTACCTACTGTGCTGTACCTACTGGTGGTAGGAGGTAAGCTGCCTCTGTTGTAGCTCAGTTGGTTACACTTTAAGCCAAACAACTGTCTTCTGCCTATTGTTCTTTTTAGTTTAAATGTATTTTTCTAATTGACATTAGTTGCTCTAAGTGGGGTGGGAGCTGGGGGAGTGAGGGTTTGGAATAAGCTGTCCTTAGGCTCCATCAGCAAAGTTACTCCTGAAAATCAGTCTCAGGTTTGGGCCCTGTTGTCTCTTTTCACAGGATTTAAAGCTATTTTACTTAGTTTGTCAATATCCATGGTTCTACAAAGGTTTGCGTTTTTAAATGACCGATGCTGTGAAAGGAAATGCCATCATGATTATGTTTACATTATGCGTTTGTACAGGAAGGAAAAACTAGAATTTTTCATGCAGAGAGCACTTAGCGTTTTACTCAATCAATATACTTTTTCGAAGGAAAATTGATGCTGGAATATTTCTCTTGTAATCCAGGTGAAAAGCCAGCCTCTAGTTGAACAAAGTAAATGCTCATTCGTGTGTTTAATAAAAACTCTTCTCCTCCCATTGAGGCTGACTTTTATCTGAATCTTTAGTTTCCTCTTATTTTTGGTTTTTGGGAAACAGAGCTAACTTGGATACATGAATTCTGTCAATGAGTATTTCTTGAGAACCTCTTGGTCGTTAACTGTCTAGAATGAGATGGGTGAACTAATTCCAACACCCATTCTTCTGCCAAACATCAAATGAAATCCAACATTTTTTGCTTGCTAGGTGTTGAAATTTGACATTTCTGCATTGAAATCTGGTGTTGTTGCTCCTGGCTGTATGGCTTCAATTCATTCTTGACGTTTCTGATTGTCCACCAGATGCCAGTCACTGTTCAAGGCACTGAGGGTGAAAAGGTGAATAAGATGCAATCCCCCCCTTTAAGGAAATCACATTTTAAAAGGAAGACAGGCAAGTGAAAAGCTTATGAAAAGAACAATGAAAAATGCAGGGATAAAAGGAAGGTATATGAGCATCTCTTAAACTAGGTTATCCCATCAAGCAAAGCTTCTTGGAGGAAGTTATGTTTTGGTGCATCTCTTTACCACTGAGCCTCTTTTGCTCTATATGTAATTGGACAGTAACCTGCTAGGGTTAAAGATGAAAATGTATAAAATCATGTAGCATCAAGCCTGGGACATGCTTTTTGCACCATAGTTTGCACTTCCATCATTACTTATTTTCTTATAAAGAGATGTGAAAAGGAAAAGATGGAGGAAATGACAAATCACCAATTAGTTAATCAGTCCCTGAATGAAAGAGGTAAGAATATAGGGCTTCCCTGGTAGTGCAGTGGCTAAGAATCCGCCTGCCAATGCAGGGGACACGGGTTCGAGCCCTGCTCCGGGAAGATCCCACATGCCGCAGAGCAACTAAGCCCGTGCACCACAACTACTGAGCCTGTGGTCTAGAGCCCGTGAGCCACAACTACTGAACCCACCTGCCACAACTACTGAAGCCCGTGCGCCTAGAGCCCAGGCTCCGCAACAAGAGAAGCCACGGCAATGAGAAGCCCACACACGACAACAGAGTAGCCCCTGCTAGCCACAACTAGAGAAAGCTCGCACACAGCAATGAAGCCCCAGCACAGCCAAAAATAAGTAAAATAAATAATTTTTTTAAAAAAGAATATATGTTGTTGGGGCTTCCCTGGTGGCGCAGTGGTTGAGAGTCCGCCTGCCGATGCAGGGGACGCGGGTTCGTGCCCCGGTCTGGGAGGATCCCACGTGCCGCGGAGCGGCTGGGCCCGTGAACCATGGCTGTTGAGCCTGTGCGTCCGGAGCCTGTGCTCCGCAACGGGAGGGGCCACAGCAGTGGGAGGCCCATGTAACGCAAAAAAAAAAAAAAAAAAAAAAAAAAATATGTTGTTCATGTTTTATGAACTATGTATATTTGTGTTTCACTAAGAGAGTCTGTTAATACATTCATATGTATCATTTATCCCAGGTGGCTCTATCTGTTCCAAAACAGTGACAACAAAAACAAAACAAAGCTCAAGCATTAATGATCAGAATTTTCTGTTTCCATTCATATATTTGGTTGTGATGTAGAGAGTGCTAGAAAATGAAATGCTTCATGTTAGAGGAATCAGTCCATGTTTTTTTAATTTTATTTTTTTATTGAAGTATAGTTGATTTACAATGTGTTAGTTTCAGGTGTACAGCAAAATGATTCAGATATATATATTCTTTTTCAGATTCTTTTCCCTTATAGGCTATTACAAAATATTGAGTAGAGTTCCCTGTGCCATATAGTAGGTCCTTGTTGGTTATCTATTTTATACATAATAGTGTGTATATTAATCCCCAACTCCTAATTTATCCCCCTCCTTTCCCCTTTGGTAACCATAAGTTTGTTTTCTATGTCTGTGGGTCTATTTCTGTTTTGCATATAAGTTCATTTATATCATCTAACATTTTATATTTATTTTTATTTATTTTTAGATTCCACGTATAAGCAATATAGAGTCAGTTTGTTGAAGGAAATAAACTAATACTTGGGAGGCATCATCATGCAATACTCACACCTAGAAATTGTGCCTCTGTTCTGTCTATAGGTTGCTCACTTGGATGGGAGTTACACTTAGGGCACCCAGTGACACTACAGATGACATTTGAAGAAGCACTTGTTAACCCAGCTTCCTAACAGATCACCTCCCCTAGTACCCACTGTGGAGATAGCTTTTACTGAATAGCTTAGGATCTCCCAGACTAACCAACCACTAATAGCACAGGCTGCCATGTGGTGGTAGGAATCTCTCTCCGTTGCTCCGAATATAACTAACAGTGGTGGGTTTCTTGTTTGTGTCCTTTCCTTTCTGTGTGGCCAGCAGCAAAGACTGTTTCTCATCAGTTTCACATAGCCAAGTTAGGTTTATCTCTCATGCTGACAGCTTTAAAGAGTCACATCTTGGGATTGTTGTCTCCTGTGTCCCTCTCTAAAATCCAACTCAGAATAGGAACGCTCATGACCAAGACTGGTGAGAAACCCCTTTCCCAGCACTTCTCTATATAGCTCTCGTCTCTGTCCACACTAGGGACCAGAACATTCTGCCTAAATCCAGAGCAACTGTGGCCTTTAGCAGTCATGTAAGCGTTTGCCTCCTGGCATGCGTAGAACTAGCGTCACCTGGGTAATTCAATCCTTGAGCTTCTTCCATGAATGAGAGAATCCAGTAATTGGCTGCCTCTTGTGCCCAGTTTCCTTTGATGCAGGGTGTTGAATGGTGACGGTCCATTTTCGTACCCTCCCCGCTCCTGCCACTACAGGATTTATGGTCTGCATGCCCCAGTTGTGAAGCTGGCCTGTGGTAGTTTGCTGCCGCAGGCCTGTGGATGTTTAGAACTGTGTGTTTGTATTTCCAAGGCTACAGTTTGAAAGTCAAGGGAGCAAACAGATAGCAAAGAATTCATAGGTCAAGCTGCTACTGCTTCCTCCTTGGAGGGGCTTGTTTTCTGCCTGTTATTGTCCATACCTAGATTCCTATGGAGCTTCTGGTTTTATGACTTTTATTTCTTTGGTTAGATGCTTTCACGTGGGTTTTTCTGTAAGAAATCCCATAGAAGAGGTGTTTACATGAAGTGATGGGGAGGTGGAGTTTGCCTGACACAAGGAACCTCGGAAACTTCCCCGTAATGAAAAGGTCTAGCTTGTGGGTGGGCGCCCTTCCATCCAGACAGACGGGAATGTGACTTGGCAGCCAGAGACACATGGACTTGTGGCCACTGGGACAGGCACCTCACTAGAAAAATCCCAGCAGCTGGGCCTGTTCATCTCTTCTGAATGTACTGGCAGGCATTGGACTGCTTTAAATCTATACTAGATTCCTTTTATGCCATTGTCGTCATTATTTTCCTCCTCAAGAATTCCCTTATGTGGATGCCCTTTTTGCCTGCTCCCCTCTTGACCACGTGACTTAACTATGAACGTGAACTTCACTAATCGTGAAAGAAATCAACATGGCCTTGATGAGGCCATTTCCACTCCATTTGGTCCTTTCCTTCTAAAAATTCAAACAAGTCTTTGCACCTAAATGGATCCTTTTAGACACTTAACAATTATCATGAACTCAGTATCCTTAGAACAGTTGCCAAAATATGCTCATAAAACTCAGGTCACCGGTGTGATTGCCCGCCCCTCTCTCCCTGCTCCAACGTTGGATGGATAAATTCACTGCATCACAACCAGCACCTGAGTACAGAATCATTTATTTTGGTGTCACTTCATGACGAAAGCCCAGCTGGCATTAGCTCAAGTTATGCAGCTGGCTATTAATTGAAGAAAACTTCTCTGTCAGTCCTCAGTCAAACACAATCTGATTCAGCATATCCTTTTCACTCACCTCCCTTCTATTATACCAGAAGAACAAACGTAAATAACTCCCACTTGGCTCAGCTTCTCATGGATTGTAAATTAGCTGGCAGCATGCAGACCGATTACATTAATGCTTTCTGGGCTGCTCTTCTTAATTGATTTTTATTTCTAGAAGAGGTTTGGGCATCTCATTTCTGAAGCTTTAGTGTTGTCCAGTGGACAGAAATATTGTAGCCTGCCTTTGTTCTTATATCTTGCAGAGCTAATTTTCAAAGTCATTTCAACAAAATTTCAAATTACATCACCTGTAGGGTAGGTGCTGGTCTTCTGTGAGTTGATGTTCTGTTTTTCTATCATACGTGATTGTGCTTGTGGTCGTATTTTAAACAGAACTTCAAGAGAGATTTGTTCAGGATTTTAGAAATATATAAACATGTAATATATAGCACATGGTGTGCCAAACATTTTTGATGAGTGCATTTTGTAATTCTTCAAGTATGAAACTACTTGGTGTGAGGAGATGATATAATATGTGAAAAATCGTGGAACTTTTCCATAAAATAAAATTCTGTGCAGAAATGATGTAGGAGAATTCTTGCAGGAGTGCTAAAATAGTATATCAATTTGATGCTCCCTGGATATGAGAATTCACCAATTATATTCTTCTGTAGAAATATGTTTCAGCACCGAGGACCTCTTCAGTGCCCTCCCCCACCCCAATTTCTGTTCTTTGTACAACGTGCTTGTTGGGTGCTGAAGGACTAGTCATTATTATACCCTGAGCCCTGAAAATGAACTTAAGACATCAAAATTGTACCTTTTAGGACTTAGGGTGTCAATAAAGGGCTCAGCGGGATTTTAGGAACAGAGACTGAGAAAGAAATCAGAACCTGGCAGAAAAGAATAGAACTCTGGTGCTAAGAGACCTGGGAGAACTGCCTTGTCCCTAGAAGCTGGTCTTGTGACTTATTAGAGAAACAGTATCCAAAGGGCATCAGAGAGCCTGGCTTGGATTAGGCTGTCTTGGGTTACAGGAGATCCAAAGCTAGAACTGGAAATAAAGCATCATGGTATGAAGTGCTCCTAATTTGAGCATCTGATGCAGGGTCTCGTGTCTATGAAGTAGACCTTAGAGGTTTGAGTGATCTGGGAAGACAAGTAGATCATGCAGGAGCCAGAAGTCACAGCTGACCTCTAGATCCAGATCTGAGTGGCATGACCTAGTTGCAGCTGATGTTCTTGTAATGGATCCCTCCCTGGAAGGATTCTTTCGTGAATTCAGATAGGCTAAGGCTGCAGTGAGTAGATTCAGTTGAAGGGGCTATATAAAGCTCTAGAAGCTGATATGACTGCAAAATGGAGAGGATGCTTTGAAGACACCATTGGTATTAAAAAGAAAGGCAATCACATTTGTCTACTTAATAATTACCTGCCCTTTCTACACAATTCTATATTCCCTCTATAAAGGGAGGTATCTCATGGGGAATTCCTTTCCATTTATAAACTGGCAGACAATTTAATTGAAAAATGTTTTACTAGTTTGGGCATTTCTTGAGTATAAAACCAGGGATTTAAGTCCTGAAATGTAAATGTATATTTTTGTTGTTGCCAGAAATCTGGTGATGGATATATTTGTAGACTGGGGGTTAGAGGAGGTTATATTCTAGTGAGATATCTTCTGATTTGTTTCCTTCATTTGTAGAAGCAATCTCTGTTTTGGTAACATTTAATTTATGAACTTTGGTATCATGTTACACTTCTTTAATTTTTATTGTGCATCACCTACAAAGCTTATAGTTAGAGCCAGTCAGGCAATAAATGTTACATATTGCATGCCTTCTATTTTGGGGGCACTAATTTAAATTCTACCAGATAAAGCAATGAATTAGACAAACAGAGTCCCCACTCTGAAAGAACCTTCAAAAAGTGGGAGCTTACATAGTACCTTGTAATGGTCACAGTAGGTGTGCCTGATTTCTTCAGAAGCGATTACTAAGGGCTTTCTTAGTAATCACTAAGAAATCACTTTAAATTCTGAGACTTGACTCAGCTGATGCCAGAACTGATGAGAATTCAAACTCTCTAAGACATTGTACCTTTCTAAGAAGAAGATTGAAGTAACAAATCTACAAGACCAAAGTAACCCTCCTCCCAAGCCCAACTCAAGGCAAGGTTTTCACCTTGCTCTTCTGAGCACAGTAATATGACAGACAAACCTAGAGGGGACAGAAGGCTTTGGAACAAAGCAATTCCATGAATGTCACTTTGTTGGTGGACTTCACGGTTAGTTCTGCAGTGTTTAAAGAAGATGACTTCATATTGCTGCTTTAAGTTAAGGCTATAAATGGTTTAAATGGGGGAGGGTGTGACAGGATCAAACATCTTCCCCTTCCTTTGCGGCTCTGAGAATTCAGAATGAGCAGCCACTGTTACGTAACAAGAAAAGAGAAGGAAGTAGAACTTGGAATGAGCCTCTTTGTTGGCCCTCATTGTTCCAGGGTTTACAAAGGACTACACTATCATCATGTTAGGCAAATGGCTTCTCCTCCAGTGCCAGCTTAACTGCCAGCTTGGCTCCTGAACAAAGAAATCTCCATTGAGGCAAAACATGTTTACCATTGAAGGTAACAATCTTAGAGCAAACTTCGGGTTGTTTCTCCATTTAATTTTTTAAACTTGCAGAAGAAGACCTCTTTTTTTGAGAAAATGATGTACCCGTAAGCTCTTACGTTTCAGTATTGAGTACATGCTCCAAATATTAGGTGGCAAAACTGAGTTAGATACCAATGACCAACATGGTTAAAATAGTATGTTTTATATTATGTGGCTTTTACCACAATAAAAATAAATAAATAAAAAAGAAACAACAAAAAATAAATAAACAGGAAGGGTGAGCAGGATAGGACATGTCAAAATGCCACGTTACTGGATTGGCCAAAAAGCTTGTTCGGGTTTTTCCATAACATCGTACCAAAAACCCGAACAAACTTTTCGGCCAACCCAATATAACTACATAGAGGCAGAATGTGCTCCTCTACCATAGGTTGCATGTATCAGTTACATTTCAAAGTGTGGTCCCTATTGATATCATGAGAACTCCTTAGAAACACAAATTCTTTGGTCTGGTTTCAGGCCTAATGAGTCAGAAACTCTGGAGGTGGGCCCAGAAACCTGCATTTTCAAAGCCCTTCAGGAGATTCTGATATGTGCTAAATAAAGTCTGAGACCAACTAATGCAAAAAGTACCACAAGGCAAATGTAGAACTAAACTGGTTCAGCAAATTGAATTATGACAATATTGAGAAATTTGAAGAAAGGTATGTAAATCCATAGTGTTATTTTTTCCTTTTAATCAGAATTCTGTGTTTGGAAATACAGGTTAGAATTTCTTTCATCTTTTTTTTTTTATTATTTTTGAAATTAAGAAGTAAATGGGGAGGAACGATGAGGTATTTATGTCATTGTGTGGGATTAATGGAGTTTGTTCTAGTGGAAAAGGGTATCTCATGGAAAAACTTCAGTAATCTGTCTAGACATATATTCTTTTTAGAGGCAAGAAACACAAAAGAAAATTGGCTTCTTCATCTAGTTCAAGGAAATGGTGTTTTAATTCTGTAGAGAAGTAATTTCATTTTCTTGGAGAAATGGGTAGACCGATATTAGTAATTTAATTTTCTTAAGTATAATGATGGTTGCTACAATTCTTACCAATGCTGAAAGAAGTAGGGTCAAAACTAGCAAATGATTGAATTTTTTGGAGGGGGCAGTGATGAAACTGTATGGTAAGGAGTTAACTTTATAATAACCTATAGCTAGCAAATTATCCTGTATTATTTCCTGTAGTACTTTGACCAGACAGCTAAGGGCAGAAACAGAAATCTGAACTCTGTGGTACATAACTCCATTCGGATTTGTTCATTTAACAAATATTTGTGGAATACCTACCATGGACTTAATATATTAGCATTGGACAAATGAGTAAGACAGTCACAGCCATGGTTCTTGTGAAGCCATAGGTCCAATGATAAAGCTAGATGATTAAACAAGCAACTACAAATGAAGTGCCGTAACTTTCAGGATGAGGCAGAATATAGGATGTTGTCTATGAGGGCAATTCTCCTGGACTTGAGGGTATGGGCATGGGTGGTCAGAAATGGTTCATGGAAAAGGCACTAGAACTTGCAAGGCTGAGCAGAAATTAGCCAGATGAAGCAGGGGCAGACTGAGAGGCGAGCATGTGAGGCAGTGACTTTTGGGCACCATCATATGACTGAACATGGCTCCATCTGGTGGAGCTTGGAGGGCAGGAGCTTGGCTGCACACATTCTGGAGAGAGATGGGATATGAAGCTGGAAACATTAAAAAAAAAAAAAAAAAAAGCCTTGCCCACCATGCTAAGGATTCTGGACTTTATTCCAACAAAATGGAAAGCCTTTGAGGTTGTAGGATTTGGCTGCATTCTAGAGACTGGATTGGAGAAACACAATGCTGGAGGAAGGGAGGCCAGTGGAGACCCTGTTGCAATATTTCAGACAAGTATTCATCCCTTAGACCAGCAGCAAGGTGGGGATGAAGAGAAATTAAAAGATCTGGAAAATACACATTTAGGAAGTAGATTCAGTGGGACTTGGTGATTCATTAGGTGTGGGAACAACTAGTGCCATTCACTGAGCTAGTGCCACAGGAGGGGTGGCAGGTATTAGGGTGAAATGATATGTTCCATATGGACATGCTGAGTCTGAGAATTCTGTGGTTGTGCAAGCAGAGATGACGAATGCACTGTTGGAAATGCAGCATAGGCCTGGAATACAAGTGATCTGGGCTCTTCTCTTAAGCCACTCTGCCCTCATAAATGTTTTCCATGCTTTATCATGCAGAAACCACTGCCAAAGAACTTTCTTTATGGTCCTTGATTACTCCCATAGCTATTGGGCACTACTTTTTTTTTTAATTGAAGTAGAGTTGATTTACAATGTTGTGCTAATTTCTGCTGTACAGCAAAGTGACTCAGTTATACACATACCTACATTCCATTTTCATATTCTTTTCTATTATGGTTTATCCCAGGAGATTGGATATCCCTGTATTGGGCACTATTCTTGATGCCAGTTTTAAGTGCTAAGTGAAACTTAAAGTCATAGAATTTTTCTGCGAGAAATCCTAGAAAGCAATTTGATTTCCTCATTGAAACATACTCACCGACGAAGCATCTTTCAGTTGGTGTTTTATTTCAACAATGGAAAAAAGTAGAGAACTAGAATGATCTAACCCCAATTTAAATACTCTGATCTTCATTTACATTAGGGATTATTTCCCTGTACCAGTAAAATATAAATATATTTACTATAGATTTGTTGTTTGCTGAGAACAACACTAAAATATGAAGAGGTGAATATAATAGCTAAAGGGTAAAATAAGTATTCACATTTTGAGGAAGAAGAATTATGTTTATCACACAACTCTCCTTAATTTTACAGTAATGTTATAGCAGTATATTTTCAAATAAAATATTTAAATTAGAACTTTAGAAGTTTCTTTTGTCATATCTAAAAAGAGGTTGAGGGCATCCCATTTACTAAATAATTACATACACAAGTGATGGTTGTCGAAAACTAAAGAAAAATCTCATATAAAACATGAACTACTCTGTACATTTTTACCCAACATTCTCTCCATAATTTTGGAACATTTGAAGTTATTTTTAAGAAAGTACAAGTTGTCAGAGGAATTAATATACAGACACATAAATTTCAACTAGCCTTCAGGAATAATGAGAGCAAGCATTGTCATCAACAAAATTTAGAATGGTGAAATCCCATGAATGTTTGCAAGTTACCAAACTAGAAAAGTTAGGAAGCATGTATAATATATTTCTGATGATGCAGTCTTTTTAACTCACATTACTTTAGTCTGTTAAGTGAACGGTTAAGCCTACTTGCATGATACACTACATGTAAACTTTTTCCGATGAATAATTGGGAGGCTTCTATTTGAAGTACAAAATTCCTGCTCATACATAATGTAGATGAAATCTGAACAGGTTAGGGGCTGATCAAAACTGTTAAAGCTTGTCTTCCAGAGTCTCATTTTCTTTTCCTGAGCTCTTTGTCCTAATTCAGATCATCAGAACCCTTCTTCTCTCTAATAAATGCTTTATTCCAGCCAGTACAGTGTTCATCCTCATATCCAATCATGACTTTGTCTTAGCCATTCAGCAGTGGCTGAGTGTGTATACATATACACACTCAGCATATTTAACTATCCAATAAATTATGTTAGATCTTTAAATTTAGGATAAGCCTGTTTAAATTTGGGGTGGATTTATTTATTTATTTTTTTAACATCTTTATTGGAGTATAATTGCTTTACAATGGTGTGTTAGTTTCTGCTGTATAACAAAGTGAATCAGCTATACATATACATATATCCCCATATCCCCTCCCTCTTGCGTCTCCCTCCCACCCTCCCTATCCCACCCCTCTAGGTGGTCACAAAGCACCGAGCTGATCTCCCTGTGCTATGCGGCAGCTTCCCACTAGCTATCTATTTTACATTTGGTAGTGCATATATGTCCATGCCACTCTCTCACTTCATCCCAGCTTACCCTTCCCCCTCCCCCTGTCCTCAAGTCCATTCTCTACCTCTGAGTCTTTATTCCTGTCCTGCCCCTAGGTTTGTCAGAACCATTTTTGTTTTTTTTTTTTTTAGATTTGGGGTGGATCTTTACTGCAGCTTACCAAATGGTCCATAGACTATTTATTGGACATAATATATGGAACAGTATTATACTTAGATCTGAGGTCCTACTTTATGTAGGATGTCCCAGATTTATGGCAGTAAACAAATTAGATTAGCTCATTCACAAAGAATACAGAAATGCAGAATTATCTGTATTTTTCCATAATGTCATTCGCTGCAGTAGGTACACAGTAAACATCATATTAAAGAGTAAAGAAAGTTCATTTTAAAAAACCTGCAAGGGGAAGTTGAATAAAGGCCTTAGAAATATGCTGCATAAGTTGAAATCTAAGAGATCGGGAAAAGTGGGAGGAGCTAAATCTTATAAAAGCGCACAGAGCCGAGAAGTCTTAATTGGACCCTGACCTGGGTAGTGCCAACGTTTGCGTTGAAAAACTTTAGAATAGGTAAAAGCTACCTCTCTAATCACACACTACAGATAGAATTTTATCTGTATTGTTACACTCCACATGTGTGTATCCAAAATTACTATGATCTATGCTTTTGCTTTGTATCTTTATTATTTCAAAATAGAATCCACTGAGGCCTTTGTTTTGATATTTTCTCTTTTTTATATTTCTTAGTTTTGACTCCCAACATTTTTTCTTTTTTTCTAATAATTTGAAATATTGTATTTATGTCAGTGCCCTAAAGAAATATATTCATCCTTTGTTCAGGCATTTTAATTATTTAAGAGCATGCTAGTTACATCTCTGCCCGAGTTTTCCTGCTTCTGAGTTTCAGTCACTGTTCCTTAAGGCTTGGTAGAGATCAATTTCTTCAGCACAACCCAACCCCAAACAATGTAACATTAGTATAAGATATTAACACTACACACGGGCTGATGTCATTCAGACATTTACAAAATCTTTCTTGAATATTAAGCATGTGCAAGCAAAGTCAACTTGGGAATTTTAGGATTTATAGGACTTGTCATCTATAAGATTTTATGAATCAGAGTCAACCCGCCCAATGAGTGTTGACATCAGTTTGCATTACAGCCCCTCTGATGCCTTTTAAAAAATATATCCACTCATTTTATGTCAATAAAAAGGATATATTTATTATTAGTTGTGATAGCTAGTGCTTATGAAAAGTTTATAGCCTCCATGTTAAAGATAGAAGTGAAGAAATTATGCTACTTTGGTGTGTTTCCCAGTGATTTTTTATAAGGTTTATATACTCCCTACAGAAAAAATTTGAAGCACTGGTGCTGATAATAGGGCCCAAATAAATACCAGCTCAATGTACATATATTATCTTATTTGTTTTGCATCATCCCTAGGGGGTAGATATATCACGCTTTGGCATCATTAGCATCGCAACAGATTATTAGGCAAATCAACAGAATGGAAATTTAAAGCTACACTATCAAACTGAAAAAGCCTTCACTTATATTTTCAAGCCATCGTTTCCACCCACCTTAAATCACTTGGGGAACTTTTAAAAATCTGGTGCCCAGGTCAGGCACTTGACCAATGACATTGGAATTCCTGGGAATAGTACCTAGGAGACGGTATATTGTACACCTTCCGTGACTCCATTGATTTAAAGGCTCACCGACCTCCCCTCATAGAACTGCTGTTTAAGAAATGCAGCCACCACACCTGTTCTGCCTCCCAGTGATGCTGCTTTCCACCTGTTCCTTTCATTTTGAAAAGTGATCATTTGCACCATCTGGATACGTGAGAGGAGACCCCCCCCCTTCCTATCTAAGCATAAAAGCCTTATTTAGCCTTCAACAAACAGTATGCATGGGTAACTAATGCAAAAGAAGCATCACACCCAATATTAAGAAATGCTTAATAGGAGGTTCAAGATTCTGCCTTGTTTCTCCCACCCCCGGTCGTCACATTCAAACCCACCTTAAGTGTCTCTCAAGTTCTTGCCTGCATCTCTGCCACCCCTGCTTTGACCCCACCTTTCGTTAAGTTAGAAATTGCCAGAATTCTCTGACATGAGTCTCTGTGAGATTCAGTCCAGAGCTCCCACTTTTGCCAGAGCCCATTTTCCTAACAAGAGATTGTGTTTTGTAAATCCACAGCCTAGAAACTCTCATTGGCTCTCCGCTGCCCACAAAGAAACTCAAACCCCTTAACTCAGGAAGTGTGGCGTCCTGCAGATTCACGGCCTGCATGTTCATCCCAGTAGGTCCCTTCATGATGGGGTGCTCTTGTGTGTGCACTGTTTCTCTTATGGGAAAAATCTTGAATCCCGTTCTGTACCCTGGAAACTCACCATCCAAGACCCAGCTCAACAGTCCCTCTTCTGAGACAATGACCCTGGTTTTCCAGGAGGAATTAGCTGCCACATCTTCCAGCCTCTCCCAGAACTTTGGCATGACCTTTACTATAGCAATTATTATGTAGGTAAAATGATATTTTCAGTTATTAAAATTATAGACAATATGATAAGATGTGTTTTGTGTATATTTGACTCACAAAGGAAAATACACTTTTTTTTTTAACTCTGGAAGTTTTAAAATCTAGTTGCATAGAAAAGAGTTTTGTTTATTTGTTTGGTTTTGCCTTTACATGTTTCCACCCCTAGGCTCTTTAATTTTTGTTGAGAGAGGAAATCTATCTCTGGAAAATATATCTAAAGTATGAGAGAAGAATTCCAATAAAATATTCCAGGTTTCTATTAATATCAAGAAAGCATTTCTTCATATGATATACAATGCTTATTTTGCACAAGTGATTTATGTAAACTGCAGAAGAATAAATTAGACTTTTATATTTGGTTGCAGGGGAGGCTCTATCCTGTATTCAGCTGATTCAAATATCCAGTTTTCAAACTAATCTGCCCATATACTTTTTAGATATAACTTCATCCAAACAGCTAATTGTTGACTCCACTTTTCACCTTTTAACAAGCAATTGTGCTTTTCCATACGCAACATCAAACAAGAAGTAAGGCATTACATTTTAGAGTAAGAAAATAAAAGTACATTCACTGTGACTTCAGCCAAGGAGTTCTCAGACTTCAGTGAGGTATGAGTTCTCAGACCAACTTAAAAAGTATAGTGTTAATATTTTACATTTCTTTAAGAATTTTCAAACCATTTCAGGGTAAATCATATTCACACTAAACCACTCTGCAAAGTGGACAAAGTGATCACCTCATTTTTCAAGTGACGACTAAAGATTATTTAATTAGAGGGATGCACTCCTCAAACACAGCTAGTAGAGGCCTGTGTTCTAGCACCTGCACTTCAGATATGGCTCATCATCAACCAAATCTGACTTTCATTCATTCATTGAAAATATTTACTGAGTACATACTGTGCACCAGATGCTGTTAGGACACAACAAAACAAATGAAATTGCATGGCCTCATGGAGCTTATATTTCAGTGAGGGGTATGTATGATAGGCAGAATAATGGTCCCCACAAAGATTTCACTGCCTAATCTCCAGAACCTATAAGTATGCTATCTTAATGGAAAAGGAGATTTTGTAGATGTGATTGAGACCTTGAGATGTAGTGATGGCCTTCGATTATCCAGGTGGGCCAAATCTAATCGTGTGAGTCCTTAAAAGCAGAGACTCTTTCCTGACTGCACAAGAGGGAGAAGTGATGATAAAAGATGGGTCAGAAAGATGAAACTTTGCTAGCTTTCAGGCTAGAGGAAGGGAGCCATGAGCCAAGGAATGCAAGTGACATCTAGAAGCTGGCAATGAAGGGAAACAGATTCTCCCCTAGAGCATCCAGTAGGGAATGCAGCCCTGCTATTACCTTGACTTTAGGTCCATGAGACCTGCTTTAGACTTCCAACCTACAGAACTGTAAAATAATAAATGTTCATTGTTAAACCACTGTGTTTGTTGTAATTTGTTACACCAGCAATGGAAAACTAATGCAGGGGAAGATGGATAATAGTCAAGAAAAATAAGTAAAATATATTGTATGTTGGGTAGTGATAAGTGCTAAAGAGAAAAATAAGTCAAGAGTATCAAGATGAAATGCAGTTTTAGATAGAGTTGGCTTCCACCTTGAGACTTAGGTAAAGACTTGAAGGAGGTGAGGGGTAAAACGTTTCAGAGAACAGGAGGCCAAAGTCTCTCACTCAAGGATGATGACCCTGCATGTCTAGATCCTGAATATGAACATCAAAAGAACAACGACCATTCCAGAATATCCTGGCTTCCCCCAACAACCATGTATGGTGATTGGGATAAAGGCTCAAAACTCAAAAGATGACATTCTGATATTTCTATAAGGAAGTAAACATCCTCGTTTAAATAGCATCATTCATTTTTCCTATTTTTAGGAGAGTACATGAAAAAATGCACTATCATATAATTCATACCATATTTTTTTAAAAGATAACTTAAAACTTAGGCTAAAGCAAACACCTTAGGTACATTCAGACCTGAGTTCTTTGGGACCATTTACTCAACATCATTATCAACCAACAGCTTATAGTACTGTAAAGTGTTGTCGGCTTGTTCTTGTTTTCACTGAATCAACTTCTGCCTCGATGAGGCTTCCAAGTAGCATTGCTGCTCCCTCTGAAGCTTCGAGACACACAAGGCAAGTGAAATTCCACTTTCACTTCAGACTCTTTCATATCTTTAACCATTAGCTCTGTCCCCTATTTGTCCTATTTCTCATGGCGACTACCTGTATACTATGGCATCCATCTTTTCATATCCTGGTCACTCTCCTTTAGACTCATCCCTATCTCACAACATTCTTTTTTTAAATATGTGGCCGAGGGATGAGCAAGTTATTTCAAAGGTGATTCAAGTAGCCCAGAGCATCGGAGAGACTTTTTTTTTACCTCATCCTGGCCTTTGTCAATGAAGGTGACTTGGAATCACATAGACTCTTTGGCTGTCCCATCCTCTTGTTGTCCCATACTGACACACACTTCACTAAACATGCCTGGCTTGGCCACCATCTCCTTTCCCCTCTGTAGCTGCTCAGTTAGATGTTTTTGTTCTAACCAAGGGGTGGGACTTCAAATGTGTCCCTATTTTATACCATCTTGTTAGATTTGGGCCATTAAGCTCTGTTTGTATCCTGATTCTATCATCCATTCCAGTAGCTCTTCCTCCCAGCTTGAAGTCCCCAAACCACACCCCTTTCCTTAATAGTCTATCACTGCTTCCTTACTCCTTCTCAAACAAGCTTTATCATGTGTCTGTGAGGAGCCCTGTAGCTGATGTTACTAAGTATGAATTTTTCTGGCACATGTGTATGTGTCTTTAAATGCCACTTAATCACAGTTTTTCAGTTAGATTACAAACTCCTGTTATCAAGAATCTTCTTCGTCTTCACAGTTTGGCTTTAAGTATACATAAATAATGTTGACTTTGCATGATGACTGATGGTTAACTAATAAAAGAGTGAGTTGGGGATTTGGTGTTTTGGATATAACAGAAGGATGCTGAGGAAATGCCTTTTAATGAACAAAACTCCAACTTTTGTTAGCAAAATAGGAGGTTCAAATGAAGCTAGGGGTGCATCACAAAAGGCTATAATAGGTTTATTCTTTTCAGTCCCTAACCTATGGTGGTTGTATATTAGCCAAGTACCTTGCATTTGATTTTAAAACAAATCAGAAGTAGATGACTCAGAAATGGGTGACTCAATCAAATCATGGGCAAATCCCTCGCTGCAGTGATTCTTGTTAATTAAATATCTGTGACAGCAGAATCAAAACAGGAGGAATTGTATACAATTTAGAAGCAAGGCTGTAACATTATTCCTTTCAGCTGAAGACACCTTAACTCCTTAAGCACGTCACATTTTTGAAGGAATAAGAATGGGCCTTATTCTACTTTGTAAAGGAGACTTGAATATTTGAAGTTAGATTTCACTTTATCTCATTTAAATCAAGTACACTACACCTCATCTGTTCTGGTTTCTCTCAAACTTTAGAAGAATAATTTTCAAGTAAACTTTTTTTTGCCTGCTGTAATGTACTTTTCTTCAGTGATTGAAAAAATGTAAGCTTTGTGAACATACTGCTGGAAAATGGATATGGTTTTGGATACTTTAAAAGCCTCACAGGATTAAAATCTAGCATGTTATAAAAAGTATGTGCAATACCATCCAATGTTTACAAATTGATGCATTTGTTTATTTACAGATATATATAAATTTGTAAATTTACATATATGCTTATACTCAGAGAGTAAAAGATAAACGTATGAACACACTTGTACACACACACACACACACACACACACACCACCAAACCATTCAGTGATTATTTCAAAGTAGGATTGTAGATACTTTTAAATATACACATTTTTGTTTTCCTGTATTTTCACTTATAAGTTTTCACTTTGGCATAAGAAGAAAAATGTAATGTTTTAAATTTAAAATTTCCTCAAAGCATTCTGCGTAGTAGTGAAAAATAGAAATGAATAAAATATCTATTTATAGGGGAATGGGTACATAAACAAAAAGGACAAATAAGAAATAATATTAAGCTATGGGAAAAGATTCTTGTGGCCATTTTCAAGGTTGACCAACATACAGATTTCCTTTGGTGTTGGATAGCAAGATAAGCTAACTTCCTGAAACAGCAATTGTTATAAATAATAACATATAAATGTTTTGCTTTCCCTGACTTTATCTAAAATAAAAGCAAAGAGAAAAAGTGCATTGCAGCAACATACACTTAATTTTTTTAACAATATTTCTCAGTTTTAATGTTCTCTAGTCAAACAACCAATGGAATGGTGAGTAGCAGACATCAGTCTTTGTCCTCCCCTGCCTGGTCCCTTTGCTGTCATTGATGCCAAGAACCAGATAGAGGTTCGCTGGCTTCAAAGAAACATGCTTTGATATTGAAAGTGGTAGTAAGTTTCCCCTCATGGCCTCATTGTGGGTTTTTTTTTTTTTTTTTTTTTTTTTTACTTTTTATTTTATATTGGAGTATAGCCGATTAACAATGTTGTGATAGTTTCAGATGCACAGCAAAGGGACTCGGCTATACATATGCATGTACCCATTCTCCCCCAAACTCCCCTCACTATACAGACTGAATTTCAAGGTAAACCAATAGCTGATAGGGGAAAGTTTTTTTTTTTACTTTTTATTTTATATTGGAGTATAGCCGATTAACAATGTATCAGGCTGCAGCGTCTCCTTTTGCAGAGCTTTGTAGTTGGCTTCCGTGGGACTGTTTGCCCCGTGACGTTCCTGGAGCATGTTGATCTGGAGATGAGCCCCCAGTGGCCCCGGGAAGTGCAGCTGGTTCCACTCTGAGGCTCAGAGCACAGAAAGCAAGGGGGGTGGCGCAGTTTTGCTCTACACTGTCTCTCATAATACTTAAAAAATGAAGATGTTTATGATTGCAAGAGTTGGTTTTTGATAAAGGGAAGTGTATCTTTTTGTTGTTGTCATCTTTCATTTGTTTTTTTTTACAGAGAAGCTTATTAAAGTTAGTAAGTAGTTTTCTTAGGGGCAGCCTTTTTCCCAGATATGCAAAATTCAAATGGAAACAGGCAGAAAACTCTATTCAGAGCTCATTTTGTATAAATATCCTAGGAATGTTTTCGTGGTTCAAAACTGATATTTGATAACTATATAAATATATGTTAGATATCTATAAACATTTACAAGATATGTCTATAATCTTCAGGTAAAACAGTAGTATGGGTCTTAAAGTTCTGTTGACCACAGGTTGTGTGCTTTTGCAGGTGCACTTTGATTTACATCTTCTCAGTGGGAAAAAATGAGGGAGCGGTGTGTGTGTGTGTGTGTGTGTGTGTGAGTGAAATGTATGAATAAGGGAAAGGGAAAAAGAAGTGAGAAA
The DNA here is from genome assembly GCF_964165515.1 of Mesoplodon bidens. Taxonomy (NCBI): domain Eukaryota; kingdom Metazoa; phylum Chordata; class Mammalia; order Artiodactyla; family Ziphiidae; genus Mesoplodon; species Mesoplodon bidens. The sequence continues at coordinate 47,785,227 of NC_138160.1, read as the reverse complement.
GAGAGAGAACCACTGACAGTGGTGTTGGTCAATTTCAAAAGCCAACTACCCCAATTTAGAGAATTTACATTTATGACTAATTAAATTAGAAGCAAATTGAGCAGGAATGGAGTTAAGCTTACTGATGGTGCTTCATAAATAATTATATTAACAATGATAGAAGATGTTCTGTTCCATGGTTTCTAAACTGTATGCCTTGTGATTGTTGGGAAGTCAGTGCTGTTTTGCTCCTGACCTTCCCTGTCCCTTTTAAGAATAATTCTTACTCAGGTTAATGACATACAGACCTGCAGCAGTAGAACCCCTCTGTAAACTGAGGAAGTTCTCCGGTGCTGTGAAGATGGCAGGCACTTCAGAATCACATCCTGTAGATGGTTAACGTCAAATGGCATAAGCAACTTCCTTCGACCACAAGATTCTTTGCCTGGAATTCGCACTTTAATAAGAACAAGTGTTAAAAATTGTTGGCAATTTCTCCAGCTCTTTTGGAAACAAAATGGTCTTCTCAAATTACAGCTTTGGTGCATTAAGAGTTACCCTGGTAGCCTGAGTGAGTTAATGTGTGGATTAAATATCTGACGCACACCCGGAAGTAACTCAGGAGTGGGGAATCACCCTCCCTTGCTCCTTGATTGCCCTTTGCATACAATAGTGCAGTGAAGCTGTTTGGTGTGGCTAGCAACTGTATCTAAGACTTAAGTTTATAGGAGAATAAAGTGCACTCCAGTTCCATGAGCACACATATATTGACCTTGATTCATAGGACTTGCTTTAAAACTACACACCAAATAAACCTGCTTTTAAATTTAATTTTTCTACATTTCTACATGGTTATTCTTAGTTCAAGAACAAAATATTTAAGTGCTAGCCATTCAATGACTATGCCAAGTAAATTTCAATTTTTTTTTCTCTAAGGAGATGAATTGATTCTCAAATTTACTTTATATGAACTTAATTTTGGTTAAATTGTAATGCATTTATTTTTTAAATTTGTAAATGTGGGAGATTATACAGTGTTCTGTAATAATTCTACCCTGAGTTTTCTTTTAGTCTCAGTGAAAGATTATTCCTATTCATTCAACATTCTTTTTAAGGTGTCTGAGTGCCAGCTGCATCTTATCTGAAATGAAAATTAATATAAAAGCCTTTTACATTGCCAATAAATGATCAGCTAATGTCTTCATATCTTCATGTTCCTCAGTAGTCAACATTCAACTTTCAATGGTTAACAAACATTTAAGTGCTTACTATGGACCATGCAGTTTTCCCCCTTCTGGGAAGACAGATGTAGAATTACAAGTGCATCAAATCTTATAACAGGGAGGTGGGAGGGGTGCCTCAGGATTAAATAAGAGGAGGAGGGCTTTCCTGGTGGTGCAGTTGCTAAGAATCTGCCTGCCAATGCAGGGGACACAGGTTCAAGCCCCAGTCCAGGAAGATCCCACATGCCGCAGAGCCACTAAGCCCATGCGCCACAACTAGCCTGCGTTCTAAAGCCCGCAAGCCACACTACTGATCCCGCATGCCACAACTACTGAAGCCCATGTGCCTAGAGCCCGTGCTCCGCAACAAGAGAAGCCACCGCAGTGAGAAGGCCGCACACCGCAACGAAGAGTAACCCCCGCTCACCGCAACTAGAGAAAGCCCATGAGCAGCAACGAAGACCCAACACAGCCAAAAATAAAATAAATAAAATAAAATAAAATTTAAAAGATTAAATAAATAAGAGGAGGATATAAATATAATTATAGAGGTGGGTGGGGAAGAGGTGGGGGATGGTGTTAGAATAGGTAACTTTTCTAGAACTTACCAGGAAGTTATGTAATGTGGGATTTGGGAGTAGAAAAAGGTGGGGATTGTTGGGAAATGAGGTACAGGCAGATGATAGAGGATTTGGTATTTACTCGAGGAAAGTTTAGAGGCCATTGTGATTGGCTGGTGAAGAATGGAGTACAGAAGGGCAAGTGAAGATGTGCAAGGCTAATTAGGAGGTCACATCTATAGCAAACTCAAGGGACGGGGATGACCTGGATTAGGAAATGAAAACCGTTCTATCTTTTACATGTAAAATGATCATTGGCTCTGTCTCCCCTCCATGCCAGAGTCAGGTTCTCCATGTTACGGGCAAGAGATTGGACAGTCATGCATCTCTTTCTACTTTTATTCTAACTTGGTTGCTTTATGCAAGATGGGCCAAGTCTCTCTGATACGACATCAAGAATGTATTTATGTAAAGTCAAGACACCTTCGGCTCCCTCCAGCCACCTTTCCTACGTCCTGGTCCTCATGCCTCAGGTCCTCTTTCTCCATTCTCAGCTGCACGTCATTCACTATTGCTGTCCCCGTCCTGCCTTAGTTTCCCATTAGTTTTATGTTGCAGGAGAGATCTTTTTAGGAACAATCCCTTATTGCTCCTCTCGATTCCTTGAAATACACCTAGTTAACCGTGGTGAGCCTTCATGAGGCAGGCATATCTCTAAACCGCAGGAATATAAGGGTTTCTTGCATATCTAAAGGACCAAGTCCATGCCAATCTTTGAAACTGAAGTTTCGCATAAATTTCATATTTCATTGGTTATGAACAGCTCTTTTTTTATCTCTTAAAAGCATCAAAATACTTAAAGTATTGACATTATTCAGTGAATTGGTAGTTGAAATTTAAGGATTTAAGAGGCTTTTACTGGTTTAAAAATAAAATCTGTGAAGTAAATCCTGAGCCCTTTTATATCTTTTTTTGAATGAAAGTTTCCATGAAACTTGTCCTCCCTCTGTCGTTTTAAATTTACTTTCCTCTTTGGCTTCTCTTAGTTCTCCTTCTTTCGTGTAAAAGACATGCTCAGATGAGCATCCGTTTCCCTGAGAGGCACTTCTCTCCAACGCTCATGCCCCTTCTCTTCTCACATGAATCTCCTTGTCCCACATCCCTCCCGTGACCCTTCTTGCCTCTGTGCCTTTCATTATCCCCCTCGTTTGGGATTCAGTTCTACAAACCTTTTACACACCTTTGTCTGAAAGCAGGCTTAGGCACCGTGGTCAGCACTAAGGAATACAGACGAAAAAGGTGTGATTGCTGGTCACTGTCAGCAGCCATGGCTTAAGGAGAATAGAGCTAGAAAGACAAAAGTGCTGAAATAGAGATTATATATGAGGGAGGGAGATGAGTGGGCCTTTGCCCCCCAAATCCAACTTGTCTGATTACTTCCGGTGCTTTCCCCCAGGACTAAATATTTGATCTGACTTAGACTGTTGCAGCACCGTCCTACCCAGTTTCCTTACCTGTGCTCTTGCCTCCCCCCCAGTCTCTTCCCCACACCGTGGAGTTATTCTACCAAAACAATAATTAGGTTACATTGCATTGCTTTCCACTCAAAGCCATCCAGTAGCTTCCCATACCATTTAGAGTCAAAGTTCAAGTTCTTGCTGTGTCTTTTAAAGGTCTGTGTGATCTGACCTCTGCCATCTACCTCCTAGGGATCTGACCTCTTCTCAAGCCACTGTCCCCCTCACCCAGTCACAGCCACCGCTCTGTCTTCATTACTGTTCCTTGAACAAACCAGGCTTGTTCTGCATCGCGGCCTTTGTACTTACTGTTCCCACTGCCAGGGAATCTTTTTTTCTCACTATCTGCATGACTGGTTCCATCCTGAGCTTCAGATCACTGCTTGTTTGTCACTTATCAGTGAATGCTTTTCTGTCCATGCTATTCTCACCACCGTGAAACCCCCTGCTCTGTTTTTCTTCATAGCCACTGTGACTTACTATACCATTTCTTGTGTCTCTATGGACCATCTTCCTCCAACAAGAATATAAGCCCCGTGAGGGCAAGGGCTTTTGTCTGCTTCTTCACAGTTGCATCCCCTAAGCACCTACTGTGTGTCTAGAAGGGTACCTACTGTATGCTCAGTAAATGTGCTCAGTAAATGTCTGCAGAAGGAAAGAAGGAAGGAAGGAAGGAGGAAAGGAAGGGAATAAGGAAGGAAGGGGAAAGGGGGAAGGAAGGAGAGAAACAGGGAAGGAGAGAAGGAGGAAGGTTGGAAAAAAGAAGGGAAGGGAGAAAAGGAGGGAGGATGGTAGAGAGAAAGGAAGGACATGAAAAAGTCCACGTTAGTGTTACTAAGTCTCCAACTTACATTAAACTTTTAAGTTTTACTTAGTGTTACAAAGTCTCTAACACTTCTTAATGTCTGCTTAATATCTCTTTTAAAGAAAGGCAAAACTGACCTCTAGCCCAAACTCTTTGGAAAGTAGCATTCTCTGGATAGAAATTAGTGCGGTTGTTTCCGTTTACACAGTATTTATTTTCAGATACCTTCTACTTTTTTATGGGAAGTGGTATTGACTTACTCTTTATGGGAGTGTTATAAAGTTTCGCTTTAAATAAAAGCATTTAGGGTTTCCAAAAAGTATTCTACTTTGGAATTTTTTTTTTTTTTTTTTTTTTTTTTTTTTTTTTGCTGTATGCGGGCCTCTCACTGTTGTGGCCTCTCCCGTTGCGGAGCACAGGCTCCGGACGCGCAGGCCCAACGGCCATGGCTCACGGGCCCAACCGCTCCGCGGCATGTGGGATCTTCCCAGACCGGGGCACGAACCCGCGTCCCCTGCATCGGCAGGCGGACTCTCAACCACTGCGCCACCAGGGAAGCCCTAGAATTTTTAAATAAATAATGGTATGGGGAAATTCAAATACAACAAAAGTCATGAAGTTGAATTGTAGATATGGCAAAATATGGAGCTGGTAGTTTAAGGCCTGAAATTGGGGGTAACTGACTTATGAAAAAATCTACTTTTCTTCATCCATTGTGATTCCCACTTCATCTATAAAACATTCCCTGACTACTGCCTTCCTCACCTCCTTGTCTCTTATTTTTCATTTGACCTGAACACTGTCATAGGTTGACCTAAAACTATTTGGTATGGCTCATTGTTGCTTTGGGTCCTTTAATTTTGTCTCTTTAAATTGATTTGAGCTCCTTGATGTGAGTGATCATGTCCTGCTCTCTCTCCTCTTACACAAGCCACATTGCACATCCTAGCACTGACATAACAGACAATTAATAACCTGCCTTTGTTATTTTCATCATGACTCAACTACACAAGGTGTAGGTTGGGCGTGGAGTTGGAGTGTTCAGACAGCAAAAATACCTAAGCAGGCCTTATGATTGCAAAACTAAGGAATGATAGTAAATAGCAACCATTATTTTGGCTTGCAAAACTGAAAACACTGTTTTGCCCTAGTAAAAAATAATATTCATATTTATTCAATCTGGGAAGGGAAATTAATCACTAGGGCAAAATCATGAAATAATTGGGGCCGAATTCTAGCACATACAATCTGAATGCATGGGAATTAAAACCTGCTAAAATTGCTGATCAGAATAGAAGCTATTCATAAATATATTAGTCTGGCACATTTTAATGAAAATGGGGAACAAAAGATAATAAATTTTTTAAACTAATATATTTTGATATTCTGAGTGTCAGGGAAAATCTTTGTTGCACTGTTTTACTGATATAAATGGTGTTAGCATTATATTTTCACTGGAAACTTTTAAGTTTAAAATACTATCAAAATACTATCAAGAGCAAAAGCTATTTATATTGTCTGAAATAACCATTGTTTTGGTGATATTTTCTGCAGCATGATCTATTATTGTGTGAATAATGTGAATAATGATAGCTAACACTCATAGATCACTTGCTGTGTACTAGGCCCTGCTCTAAGCACCTTGTGTTTTAACTTACGTAACTGCCACAATTTAATGAGGTAGATGCTCCTTCAGCCTCATTTTACTAGTGAGGAACCAAAGCTCAGAGATGCACAGTTACTTACCCAGGGCCACACAGTTAGTAAGTAGCTGAGCGGGGTATTGACTACCAAGTCCATACCCCTAAGTGTGAGACCCTTGAATGCTGCTGAGTCCTTCAAGAAAACCACCTTTGTGGTCCAAGTAGACAAAGCCACAAAGCCACAACAAATGGGTGCCAGGGCCTAATAGGAAGTTTGAAAGGTGGCTGTAAGAGTAAGCATTTGATCCTTAAAAATTAAGTGAATTTGACTTGTCTTTCTCAGTGGCATTTGCAATCAAAACATTTACTGTAATGTACATTAAAATTCCAATATCCTTCTTTTACAAAGAAAAGACTTTCAAGGAGTATGAATGCATTTTATACAAGGTTGAAGAATTTTTTAATGAAGGGCTGATCAAAAGGGAGTGAAGGGCCTCCCTGGTGGCGCAGTGGTTGAGAGTCCGCCTGCCGATGCAGGGGATACGGGTTCGTGCCCCGGTCTGGGAGGATCCCGTATGCCGCGGAGCGGCTGGGCCCGTGAGCCATGGCCGCTGGGCCTGCGCATCCGGAGCCTGTGCTCTGCAACGGGAGAGGCCACAACAGTGAGAGGCCCGCATACCGCAAAAAGAAAAAAAAAAAAAAAAAAAAAAAAAAGGGAGTGAAATGCCTTTTCTGTAATACATTTTTAATTGATGTAGTATTAAAATATAAAAAATCATGTGGCCAAACATTTTTTCTTTTCTGTATAAACAATATAATTATATTAAACTAAGAAAGTTCTTATCATTTCTCAATAACAGTTAAGTTCAAACATTGAAAAAAAGTTTAACATTTTACATGAAGAATCCACAGGCAATAATTTTTAAGTGACTTAGAAAAGGTTTACCACATTTATCCTTGAATGACTCTGTATGTGTGTATGTGTATGTGTGTATGTGACTGTGTGTGTGTGCATGTGTGTAAAATTTAGTGATTCTCAATGAGTGAGATGTGTGGTCATGTGCAGTTTGTAAAAGTTAAGTGATTCTTTTTTGTCACACAGATATTTTTTTTCAAACTAGTGGTAATAAAATGATACTAATTGTGGTATTAATGTTAATTCCTCTGTTAACTAACAAATTTGAGCATTTAAAAATATGATTGTTAGACATTCTGCTAATAAAAAATCTGCCCAAGTGTTTTGCCCATTTTTCTCCTAGGCTGTCTTTTTTGCAGTGATTTTTAGGAATTTTTTGTGTGTCATTATAATTCCTTGTTAATCATGAGTATTGGAAGTATCTTCTCCCAGTAACTGTTGAAGCCTTTTGAGAAACAGAAGTGGGTTTTTTTTGCAGGAATTTCTTCTAAAAGTTTTTCAAGATCTGCCTTTTACATCTAATTCCTTTTACATATTGAGTTAAATGTTGTATACAGTGTGAGAAGTAATCCAGTTTTATGTATGTTTTCCACATGGCTAAGCACTAACTGACCGCTTCATCATTTCCTGCTGACTGGTAGTGCTACCTTGATAGGCGTTGAGTTTCTTAGTACCGTTGGTCTATTTCTGGGGTTTCTATTCTGTTCCATTTGTCTGTTCTTTCTATGTTCCAACCCCCATGGTGCGAATATCTATAGGATTTCAATAGTGAATACCAGGTAAAAAATTCTTTCTGCCTGATCTTGTTCTTTTTCAGTTGTGTTGACTATTCTTCATCTTTATCACCTCCATAATTTAAAAAAAACCCAAAAAACAGCTTATTAAGTCCCTTGAAATAAACTATCATGGTATTGATGGAAATTCATTGAATCTGTAGATCAGTTTAAGAAAAATTGATGTATTCAGGATATTGTATTTCCCTCTATAATTTATAAATGAATCTCAGTGTTTCTGAGATTTAAACCTATCTTTTCAGAGCTAACTTCAGAAAGTTGGAAGAGTCTGTCATAACATATCATGAAATCCTATTTGTACACATCAAGGCACATTTATTTTGTTATAACTCATTGTTTGAGTCTTCAGGTTTCCCTGTCACATGGCCTTTCTTAAATTCATATTTATTTGTTGCCCTATTGGTAACAACTCAAGGAATTTTTTCTTTGATACAGATTATGATACAGAAGAAAATGCAGGAGACATTATCCTGTTCATGAAGAGTATGAACTGAATTTTAAAGATTTAGTTTCCACATCCATGAAAGGAGTTTGAGCTAGGCAGTCTCCCATCTTTCTACCAGCTCTAATGTTAAAGGATTGTGTTCATCCTTACCATTGTTTTCTCATTAAAATGCAAATGCATAATTATCATCATGTTTCATCTTCTTAGGAGGTTGAGAAACCCATCACCTAGATGATGTGGTAGACTGATTTTTGTCAATATTCTTGACTCCACTTTAAAAAGTCTCATTAATATGATTCATATGGTCTAGAGTGGCTAATTAGTTCCAAGCCTTAATCATTCTCTTGGGCATATTCCTGTAGACAATTTTGTAATGATAGATTTAGTAGAGAAAATACAATGATAATATTAAATTAAATCTAACTAAAAGTAAATGTAACTAAATAGCCATACAGTCTCTGATTATTAAAAATATATGGGTAAAGGATATTAAGAGGTACAAACTTCTAATTACAAAATGAGTCACAGTGATGGATTGTACAGTGTGGGGAATATAGTCAATTTATCTTTTAAAAATTAAAAAATATATATGAGCATGAGAAACCTCTATATTTTTACCTCATTGTTTAAGGTGAATACTTGGCCGTTCATAGTCATCATTGATTTTTTAAAAATCACATTTAGACTTTGGAAATTATATACAATGTGTTTGTGTGACAGTGAGAAAAACAACCTAGACTGTACAGTCAAATAAACTGTCTGAATTTTATACTTTGACATGTTTTTCTTTTTAAGCTAGACATCCCTAATTTTTTCCAAACATAGAAGTAACTTTTCTCTTTGTCTTTCGTACTGTTTCATACCTGTTTGTCCAGTGACATTGCTATTCTGTGATAAGATTTTATTAGAGAAAATGTCCCTACCTGTACTTGAACATTAACCTTTTTTCTTTTGTACAAATGCCCCTTGTTTTAACTTACATCAACTGCTTCTGAATGAATACTATCTTTCCAACTTCCATCCCTTTAAAATGATAAATCCAATGTTACACCCTATAATAAAGATGAAGCCTACACCTGTGTATCTAGAATTTTGGTTTTACCAGTTCAGTGGAGTTGAACGTTTTTGAAATTGGAGAGACATTTCAAAAACATTTACTTCATGTTCATTCATCTATTCATCATCTCTTAATTAGATCTGGTTGAAAAATTATTTTCATTGATTGATGTGGCTTCCTGGAATATGTTTTTATAAAGATTAGGTTTCTGAGACTCAGCAGAAAAGAGTGTTTGGATAGATAAGTGATTCTGCCATAGACATACACACAGAGTGGGATTTACTGACTCAGGGAGGAATATAGCTTTAATGGAGACAAAGGCAGACAAGAGATCTTTTTGTTGTTGTTGTTGTTGTTGTTGCTGCTGCTGCTACTACTGCTGTTATTGTTGTTTCTAGGGAAGTTTTTATTTTGAACTCATTTTAGATTTACAGAAAGATTGCAAAGATAATACCAAGAGTGTTCACTGGCACCTCAACTATTTTCCTCTAATGTTAATATCTTACCGTGACACAGTCGTCAGAACTAAGAAACCAACACCGGTACCTTACTCTTCATGAAGCCCGAGACTTCATTTTACTTTCACCAGTTTTTCCAGTAATACCCTCTTTTTTTTTATTTTTTGCTTTATAACAAATTTAATCAGTTATACATATACATATGTTTCCATATCCCCTCCCTTTTGCGTCTCCCTCCCACCCTCCCTATCCCACCCCTCCAGGCGGTCACAAAGCACCGAGCTGATCTCCCTGTGCTATGCGGCTGCTTCCCACTAGCTATCTACCTTACGTTTGGTAGTGTATATATGTCCATGCCGCTCTTTCACTTTGTCACAGCTTACCCTTTCCCCTCCCCATATCCTCAAGTCCATTCAGACAAGAGATCTTTAGGTCATCTGACCTAGCCTGTTTTCTTCCAGGAAATACATTACCACTCATCCAAAAGGGAATTGTCTATAAATATTTTTAGAATCCCTTAAGATGTGTATTTTACAACCTGGTATTAAATAACGGAAATTAATTTTTCTTTTTTTTCTCTCTTAACACTGAATCATTAAAATTTCAGATTTTATATGGCTATAAGCAGTTGAGCTTATAAACCAGATTTTAATACTGGGTACAGTAAAAAAATTTAGACAGCCACATCCATTTTATGTTTTGTTTATACTTCATTTTTTAAAAATTGAAGCATAGTTGATTTACAATGTGTTAATTTCTGGCATACAGCAAACTTATTCATATATATATATATATATATATATATATATATATATTCTTTTCTGATTCTTTTCCATTATAGGTTATTATATAGGTTATTACAAGATACTGACAATAGTTCCCTGTGCTGTCCTTGTGATTCATCTCTTTTATAAATAGTAGTGTGTATCTGTTAATTCTAAACTCCTAATTTATCCCCCATCCCCTTCTTTCCCCTTTGGTAACCATAAGTTTGTTTTCTATGTCTACGAGTTTCTGTTTTGTAAATAAGTTCATTTGTATCATTTTTTTAGATTCCATATATGTGATATCATATGCTATTTGTCTTTTTCTGTCTGACTTACTTCACTTAGTATGATAATCTCTAGGTCATTCCATGTTGCTGAAAATGACATTATTTCATTCTTTTTTATGGCTGAGTAATGTTGCATTATATATATATATATATACATATACATATATATATGTATATATATATACATATATATATATATGTGTATATATATATATATATACATATATATATATCCCACATCTCCTTTATCCAATTCCTCTGTTGATGGATATTTAGGTTGCTTCCGTGTCTTGGCTATTATAAATACTGCTGCTATTAACATTGGAGTGCAATATCTTTTCAAATTAGTGTTTTTATCTTTTTCAGATATCCCAGGAGTGGGATTGCTGGATCATATGGTAACTCTATTTGTAGTTTTTTAAGGAACCTCCGTACTGTTCTCCATAGTGGATGCACCAATTTACATTCCCACCAACAGTGTAGGAGGGTTCCCTTTTCTCCACACCTTCTCCAGTATTTATTATTTGTAGACTTTTTGAAGATGGCCATTCTGACTGGTGTGAGGTGATACCTCAGTGTAGTTCATTTTAAAATTTCTATAATTCTATTATCTTTTCATCGTTATTGGTATCTGTTCTTACCATTATTTCCTTTCTTCTACTTTCTTTGGGTTTATTTTTCTCTTTTTTCTATGTTTTAAAGTAAATCACTTTGTGCATTAATTCTTAGCTTCCTTTATTTGCAATATGTTCATTTAATTTTACTGCTTTAGCTGCATCTCACATATTTGATACACAGTATATTTCCTATTCAAAATACTTCTTTAATTCTATTATGATATCTTCTCTGACCCAAGTGCTACTTAGAAGTTCTTTAATTTTTTTTTCCAAAGGAAAGGGTAATAACCCTAGAAAAATTTCCCTGAATATTTAACATAGTAAAGGCTAAAATTAAACAATATTTTCCCCTCCTCCTCAACAATACAAGAAAAATGGATTTTAGTTTTCTTCACATTTTAGACATTATTATCATAGTCCAGTAATAGTAAATATTCACAAAAATGGACCAATCCATTTTTGTGAATATTTACTAGCAAGTTTTCTATTTTCTTTTCTCTCCCACTGTTTTTTGGCATCTCAGACCTTCCTTGTTCTTAAAGTACATCATTTACAAGTTCCTCTAGTGCCCAATAGTAGAGAATTCTAATGTTTGATTTTCTTAAAATCTTATTTTGCACTTACACTTGAAAGCTAGTTTTGCTGTATCAGTATTTCTAGGTTGACACCTCTTTCTCTCAGCACTTTAAAGATACTATTAAATCATCTCTTAAGAAATCATCTTTCGGTTTGAGCAGTGTTCTTTTGATCTGTTTCTTCTGTGTGGTGCTCTTAAATTCTTCTTTTTATCTTTGCTGCACAGTTTCACTCTAATGGGTCCAGATGTTGATTTTTTTTTTAAAAAAATTGCCGTACTTAAGATTCATTAGCCTTCCTATATGAATATCTGTATCTTTTGTTAAGTTTGGACAATTCTTAGCTGTTAGCATTTCAAATATTGTCTCATTACGGTTTCTTTCATTTTTTCTATGAAACCCTAATAAGACTGATGTTGACCTTCTTACTCTATCGTTCACTTCTCTTAATCTCTTTCATATTTTCTCTTTTATTTCTCTATTACATTCTGAATGTTTCATTCATATATGTCTCTGGTTTACTAATCCAACCTGCAACTGTGTCTAATTTGTTGCTTAATCTGTTAGCTGGTTTCTAATTTCCATTATTGGATGTTCAATTTTAAATGTTCTATTTGTTTTTATTTTAAATATGCCTGGCAATTTTTAAATCATTTTTTAATCTTGCTCATCTGCTAAATTCTCTATCATTCCTTATATTTATTGAAATAGATTCAATATATTATTTTATTTTATTTATTTGGTAATTCCAATATCTATAATCTTTGTGGTCTATTTCTATAGTTCATTATTTCTGTCGAGTTTTTTTTGTGGGAGTTTATTTCTTCATGCATTCAGTGATTTTTCTGAGATGCTCCTTAATATTTTATCTGTGGGAATGAGTTGTGTTTACTGTATATTTTTTCCAGAGAAAATTTGCTTGCACCAAGAAACTGCATGATCTATCAACTATAGACCTACTTTAACTTAAGTGTTCAACTTCCGGGCCAGACAAATACCCAACCCTTTGAGTATGCACTTGTGATTAGAAATTTTCAAAATAAACTTTTAAAAAAATAAGCTATCTGGAAGCAAGGCAAGTCTTATTCTGCAATACTCTCTGGTTATTGACTTTTGGGTATAAGACTGCCGTGGAGTCTGAATGTGACTTCCTTCTCTATTTAGGCTCAGCGCTTTGATTGTTTCCCCGGCACATGAAGCATTGGCAGATGCCTTCAGGGTAGACATCATATCTAGTGCTTATCTCTGTGGAACTATACTTTCTTAATTTCAGGCCTCAAATTAGAGCTCCTAATTGAACACTTTAAAACAATCATCTAGTATAATATTTAGAGCAGATTTTGGTGAATTATATCATAGAGAAAAACACACAAGCCTAACTGTACAGCATGATGAATTTTCATGAAATGAACTTACACATATAACCAGAAACTAGATCAAGAAGCAGAACATTACCAAATTGCAGAAGCTGCCTTTGTGCCTCCTTTCAGATACTGCCTCCCAGGAGAAGCTGCTGCCTTGACTTCTAACATCATAGATGCCATTATTCACCAAAGATAATGTACCCTTCAGTGTCTGGCTTCTCATGTACTGTTTAGGTTCTTTTTCTCAACATTATATTTGGAACATTCATCTGCCTTTATATATGTAGTTGTATTTCACTTTTATCCTTATACAAATATGCCATAAATTATTTATCCGTTTTCTTATTGATAAACATTTGTTGTGTTTTTGTTTGAAGTTATTACAAATCCTGCTGCTATGAATGTTATTATATCTATCTTTTTGTGCACATAAAGTATACATTTATGTTGGATATATAGTCAGAAGTGAAATTCCTTGGTCGCGAGGCATTCGTTTTTTTCAGTTTAGAAGATACTGCCAACAGTTTTCCCAAGTAGTTTTTCCAATTTAGATTTCAGCCTATACTGTCGCAGTTTTCTGTTTGCTCCACATTCTTACCAGCACCTGTTATGTCTTTTTTCATTTTAACCACTCTGATGGGTATGTAGTGGATGTTGTTGTAGTTTTAAATTTGCATTTTTCCGATGTCCAGTGATTTTGTGCATGTTAACATTTTTTGGTCTCAGCCATTTTTATCCAGCCTTTTGAAGTGTTCCCTACTGAAAAGTGTTCCTCCCTGTAGGTAGTTCACCATATTGCTGGGAATTACTTCAGTCTGTATAAAATGCCGTCTAATAGTTTCACTGGGCATCTCTGTTCTTAACTTCCTTTTTCTTCTTTTCAACACACTCTTAAAATATTTTTTTCGGTACTCTTGAAGTCAGCCTTTAATTTGGCCAACCTGTCTTTGAGCTCCCTCTGCTGTTTTCCCACTTAAATTATATACCTGTTTATTAGGCATAATTATCTTTAAAATGATGGATTCTTAGACAGTAAGCTATTTTAAACAAAAACATTTCCTTTTCCCAAAGAGAGGGTGTCAATCAATTTAGATACTAACTCAAGACAAAAGAAATTTAAAAGTAATACTTAGAAAGTAATACTTAGTACTTTAAAATGTTATTTGTCTTATCTAGCCATTTGTATTAATGTAATGAATTAACACTTCAAATTACTTAAAACTAGACAAACTACCGAGTCATATGTTATCTTCTCAGGTATTCCATAAACACATTGAAGTCAACATCATGACTTATACCTCTTTCTCCTTCTTCACAGTTCCCAGAATATTTACTTGGATGTAATTCAGTCATTAACTATTGAAAAAATCTAAAGGCATTTATTCAGTTGTCTTGCTCCATCCAAATTCACAGTGTACATTTCTTTAGGGCAATGTAGCTAAATTGAATAAAGCATACCGTACAGTGTTTATGTGTATTTCATCAATCAACTGTGACAGATAATGTCTCCCTACATTAGAGTATAATAAAGGTTCTCCTTCTCAAGCTTGCCAGTTGGTTAGCTTCATAAAGGCCTATTCTACCTTAAAAAATGACCAGGAAGCAAGAAAATTCATAGGCTTATCAATGTAGATTTGAAGCCATATAATGAGTACATGAGTTATGAACTTTGGATGTGACTAAGTCTCAGTAATAATATCTAATCTATAGGATTTTTATAATGATAAATGCAGTAATGTGTGTAAAATGCTTAACTTGGCACGTATAAATTCTAAGCTGTATTTTAAACAGCTACATGTTATGAATAAGCCCTAAATCGGCATTTTTTTCCTCTTGAGAATGTTCTATTTGAACCCTGAAAATCTGATTTTCCCCTGTCCATGTTCATTTCCTGAACATTAGTTTTGGAAATGGTGCCACATACCCGTATATTAATGCACTGCAAGAGGCCAATCAAATGTAAGCATAAAAAGAGTAATTTCCTGCTTTTCTCAGCACTCTCTGCTAATAAAGCTGTTTGAACATATTCTAGAAAGACTGTTGATGCCAGAGCCAACTGAGAATTAGGCATGTGGGTGGTTTTAACTTCTGCTAATAATAATATCACTTCCCTAGGTTCTTGCTGTATTAAAGCTGCAGTTCCCTTTGGCTAGCTTCTGAGTTCAACCTGGCTTATGTTAGCTTTTTTAAGAGGAGCAGAGGTGGAGGACCAAGTAACCAAAGTCTAGGTGATTAGACCATTATAGCCATTGTGTAGGATTCAGATGAACTCCCACCCAATTTGGTTTGAATGTAGAGACTAATGATCACACACACACACACACACACACACACACACGCACCAGGAGGTCATGAAACATTTATTACCTAGATAATTGAGACTTTTCTGGAGCCAGCAGGGCAAGGTGACTGGCTTGGGGATTTTAGGGCTTTTAGGAGGTGAGGCCCAAGCTGAGAGAGTTGCTTGGTAGAGGCTTGCGGGGGTTGAAGCTCTTACCAGCACCAAAGGAGAGAATACCTGCGCTTTCTTATCATTTTGCCCACATGTGGGCAGAGGTGAAGAGGGAGGTGTGAGATGTAAGAACCATAATCAAACATCAAAAAATGGAGTCGGGGGGCTTCCCTGGTGGCGCAGTGGTTGAGAGTCCGCCTTCCGATGCAGGGGACGCAGGTTCGTGCCCTGGTCCGGGAGGATCCCACATGCCGCGCAGCGGCTGGGCCCGTGAGCCATGGCCGCTGAGCCTGCGCGTCCAGAGCCTGTGCTCCGCAACGGGAGAGGCCACAGCAGTGAGAGGCCCGGGTACCGCAAAAAAAAAAAAAAAAATGGAGTCAGACTCCTTATTACAGAGACCAAGATGTATGAGAACAGGACAATGGACCACAGTGATGCACAACCAATTTTGCCCAGGGCTGAGAACTAGGGTCACTTTTTAAAAGCATGTGTTTCTATTGATTAACACACATTATTTAACCAAATTTTATTAAATGGGGTTGTTATACATAAGTTATACAAGTAGTGAGACTCCTGTTTGCTTGAAACTGCTTAAGATACTATTTCTTACAAATAAATGCAAAACAGATTGTTACTAAATATGCATATGTATATAACCAGTACTCAGTCCAGTTATAATTTGAAATAATATAGTTTGTAACTTTCTTAAGTAAACAGGATAATAAATAAGGTGACAAACCAGTATTGGGGTTCAAAGGGGCTTATATAACTATATGTGCCATGGCATGATGCCAAGTCTGGTACATGTGATACCTGTCACATGTCATTACATTTATTGGTTGCTTATTTTTTATTCATTATTTCTTTGTTTATTTGACATGTATTTTACTGTTCCCCTAACATGTCCCAGATGCAGTATACACAATTAATATTTTGTCTTTGTCTTACAAAGTCCACAGTCTTCTGCAGAAATAGGAATACAGAACAATAACAGATATGCAATATTATAATGTCTCTAGTTGAGAAGTATAATTAACATTCTGGATATGTTGCTTTAGACTTACAGAACTTTATAAATAAATACAGTTTAACAGAATAGATACATTGTGGTGGTGAGGAAAGTCTTCTGTTCCTTATTTGTCCCTTGTTTCATGTTCCATCACATACTGTTTTGGCCCAAAGAAAGTGTTTTTTCATATCAGGACCTATTGAACTTTCATCACTTTGCCACACTCTGTAAAATTACCTGTGAGCTCCAAAGCATGAAATTAACACTCAGGAATATTGTAGTCTAGCCTCAAGTTTTCCTACTTTGAGTGATACTGAAATGAGAGGTCTTCCACAGCAGAACCCTCTTTAAATTATACTTTCAAATGTTATACACTTGTCTTTGGATCCTTCTGGATTCTTTTCTCCTAATAAAGGACTTATATCATATTTAAATGATAGTTTAAATGACTGAGATCAACTCTTCAAAAACAATCAAATAAAAGAAGTACTCTCAGCAAAAAATTTTGAAAATTTAAAAATTAGGGCCTTTTACTCTCCTATAAAACATCCCATTAAAATATTATGACTTAGGATTAGAAATTGTGTGAAAGCAGATGTTAGCTTGTCCTTTCCACTCAAATTTCTCCATTTTTTGGTTTCTACATCAATGTAAGGAAAAATATTTCTTGCAATATTTCCTAAAGAATGTCTTACAGTATAAAATAATAATAATAAAACAACCAAAAAAAAAAAAAACCTCCCACCTTTAGGAATAAAGAAGTTATCTAAGTGGAAAATAATGATGCTTTCAACACTAACTGAGTTCAAATAATTATCTGTGTTTAATTGTCTTTTCCCAAAGTGAACAAAATGTTTCTGTCTTTTCACTGTTCACTTCAGGTTTTAACTGGGTGGAAATATATTGAGGAAACTCTCATTGCTCAGAGCCCAAGTTTACAGTTTACAGTTTTCTGAATCTGAGTCACATTGCTTGAGATAGACTTGACTTGCAGAAGTTGTAGGTGACTAAACAGATATCTGTTCTTTTAGGCAGCTACTTGGGTGGGTGTTAAAAGTCATGTCATGAAAGTCTGACCTCTTTCTCTTTGCTAGTTTCAGATGGACTTCTCTATTAATGGAACATAAGCGTGTAGGCATTTTGTTGTCCTCAGATATCCCATGTAAATTTAATCCAGTCATTAGTTAGATGTCCTCCATGGACTGAAATGGTATTCTGTGCTGCTAAGGACCTTTTAACTTAGTAAACATTTACTGAGTGATTGTTCTCTACTAAAAGTAACGCACCATGCTAAGAGGTATGAGGGATATAGAAATGAAAAAGGCATAGTCTGAACCCTCAGAGAAGTTTTAATAAAGAGGGGAACACCAGTACAAAGAGACAGATACATCAATAGAACAAGATAGCTTCTCTAGGTCTCCAAAGGCACTTTTAAATTTTATAAAACTTTTCAAGTTGCCTGGGGAAACTTCGGGTCATTTCAGAATTTTAGCTGTCAAGAACATGTTCATGTTTCTTCAAGCTTTATCTCCATCCCCAAACTCTCCCTTAAAATTTAGACTCTTTCCTGTCTATTCCACTTGAGTTAGCAACTCAACCTCCACCTTTCAGAATCTGAACTCACATCACTTCCCTGACCTCTTGCTGCCCCAGTATTTCCCTAGTATAGTTAGCTAGTGCATCCAATCCTTCACCAAAATATGCTGTTTTCATATGCTAAATATTTCTCAAGTCCTTCCCTTCTTAATCAATTCTATTATGACTGCACTCACT
Source organism: Mesoplodon bidens (assembly GCF_964165515.1). Taxonomy (NCBI): domain Eukaryota; kingdom Metazoa; phylum Chordata; class Mammalia; order Artiodactyla; family Ziphiidae; genus Mesoplodon; species Mesoplodon bidens. The sequence goes on along the minus strand of NC_138160.1, from coordinate 47,766,986 downwards.
GAAATCCTTACCAGCTCTCGCTAGAACCTTATTACAGCGTTCTCACTGGTTTCCTTTCCTCTAATTTTCTCTCCACTTAAATTCATTGTTCACACAGAGACATGAAGAAACTACTGGAGAAACCTATCAAAAACATAAATCGAGCCAGGCAACATATCTGCTTACACCTCTTCTAAGATTTCCAGAAATTAGAAGATAGGAACCCCAAACTATAGGAAGGCTTACCATAGCTTTCCCAAACTAATTATTTTAGCTTTTTTCTTTGAATACCCTTAATATGATTTAATTTATTGTTGAAACGGGTGCCTTTTGAGAATCAATGAGAGAGCTATCAATTCTTGTGTTGGGAATGCATGTTCAAAAGGTGATAGGACATGTGGTCACCCTACTCTTTGCTAGTGTCTAGCTGCTTCAGTGTATTGTACACAACCTGCTGTTTTCTCTTTCTAGAACATCTACTTCCCTCTTTCTTCCCTAGGTGCCGCTTTCTAAAGACTTTTTGAGATTCACCACAAATGCATATACCTCTAGACACATCCCCTCAATTTCCTGCCTTTGGAGAGGCATTTAATACCTCCTTTGTGTTCCCATATGCTGATATGTATCACTCATTGCACTTGTTATGTAATATTGAAATTTGCTTGTGTGTTTATTTTCCCCCAAGGATTGCAGGTTCCTTAAGGTCAGGAGCTCTTGTTTTACATAGACATGCTGCCTGGTGTATTTATGTTTAACAAATATTTGTTGAAATGACCACATTTGAACTTCAAATTTATCTATGTAATCTCCTTTTCCCAGTACAGGTAAAGGATAAGCTACTGACTTTTTTTGGGGGGTGGGGGCAATAAAATTTGACAGATTAGTCTATCCCCAAGTTTTTTAAACTATCAACTGTATGATCAAACATTATCAAAATTAGAAGGCAAACAGAGTGAGAAAAATATGTATTACAGGTATTCAAAGATATGACTTTGTTATTATTGGGAAGATCACTATAATGGAAAGAGGGTTTGGGTTTCACAAGGTGGAACTTTGGAGGCCATGGATGAGAGATTCAAGAGTGCTAATGTGAATATGGTTGGGAAATGGAATTCTGGAATCTAAGCTAAATAAGGAAGAAAGTAGTTGGTCCAGCACCTGAGGCTATAATATGGAAAAAATAGGAAAAGAATACTGTACTGGAAGTGATAGTGGGGAAAGAGAGAATATCAGAAGGGATGAACAAAAGGAGAAATGGAGGGATTCGAATTTATGAACTTCATCATAAGAAGCGATGCAATGGCCAGTCAGGGTGGGAGAGGCGTCTGTACTTCTGAAGGATGGGGATGCAATGGAGATATGGAGGTGAGGATTTGTGATGAGGCTTGTAGATGTTTGATGATAAATTTCACCATGGAAGTTAGAAAAAGGGTCCAGAGGTTGATAAATACTGGACATGGAGTGAGGGTACAAGTAAGTATGATGAACTTACCAAAGGGAAGTCTTGTTGAAGAATGGAAATAGGCTAATGGACTGCAAGAAGCATAACACACAAGGAAACCACTTCTGATAGAAAAAGCTTTGGAAGTCAGTGTCACCAGGAGAAAGCTTGATTTCAGTGTGGTCAAGGAGCTGAACGGGTCATCTTCAGAACTGACTGAGGATGTATGTGGGTTTGCTCACAAAGGCTAGATCACAAAGGCTAGAGAAGACCCACAGAAGGCTCGTGGGGAGGTAACGGCGGGTGGAAGAAGTGCAGCTGAACTGGGCTGGATAAGGCAGAAAGACCCTACTGACAAAAATAACAGCCAGAGATTTCCGCCTTAGCTTGTAATCGCAGAGAGTTTTCTGAACGGGATTTGAACACAGGAGTCTGTGTTAGAGACTAGATATTTATGACAGAAATGTAGAGAATGAGTCCATTCATTCCAAGTGAGGCTCCAAGTGATAAATAAGGTTTGGGTTCACCTCCGAATCTTCCTCAATCACTGAGTGATTTTTTTTTTTTTTTTTTTTTTTTTTTTTTGTGGTACGCGGGCCTCTCACTGTTGTGGCCCCTCCCGTTGCGGAGCACAGGCTCCGGACGCACAGGCTCAGAGGCCATGGCTCACGGGCCCAGCCGCTCCGCGGCATGTGGGATCCTCCCGGACCAGGGCACGAACCCGCGTCCCCTGCATCGGCAGGCGACTCTCAACCACCGCGCCACCAGGGAAGCCCACTGAGTGATATTTTTTCTGGGCTTGGGGGAGGCAGACTGATGGTGGGACTGCTTCAAAGTCCTAATGCAGGTGCATGGAGCCTGTTGCTAGACATTAGGAACTTTCCCTGGCCTTTTGGAAGATGGAGATTAGAGGTAGTTAATAATAATTTAAAAGACCATTGTGCAACCTTGGTCACATTTCTTTGCAATAATTAATGAAAGTCACTTAAAAATTTGCAAAAGCTGGAGCGTAGAAGAATTTAAAGCATCCTAATGAAATGAAAGCTATGACTAACATTTCAACTTTCTGCTGATGTCTCACTTTGTAACTGTTAACATGGACCAAGAAAGAAGTTTCCAGGTTTTTAGCTTGGGTTTACAGATCTGGTATTCATATCAAATGAGGACAGTGACCTTCCCTAACAGATATTCAGGAGCTGAATATGTATCCTAATTCTAGCTAGTATTTGTTTTTGAGATCCACAATCCATCAGTATCCTAACATGGAAATGCCTCAAAAGTTTAATGGCTATATAGCTTCTAGAAAGTGCCTTCATTGCCTGCCTGATGCATTGTGATGTCCATAAATGGAGCACAGACAACTCTGGCAGCTTAGATGTATTTTCCCTGCCGTTGTTGATCTGAACTCACTAGGTAGTAACACTTAGAGCATTACATTGTCTGTCACACTGTGCTGCACTGCTTCTTCGATATCGTGCTGCAGGCTACTAAGGAAATATTTCTCTAATCTTAATTGGAGTTGCAAGGGTCAAAGCCAAGTTTACAAAGCTCTTGTTGTTTCTAATCTTCTTCCCTTGCCTGTGTAGTAAACCATTTAATTTATGAAGTCTTTATTATAACTGGGGAAAAAGGCCTGTTTTGTAATTGGTCACATGTGATCAGATCACTGTTTTTATGCCCAGATACATATGTTCCACCTTCTTCCATAATGCTTTAATATCCTGATATGGTGCACATCCTTCTGGGATGGTGTGGCTTCGTGAATCTAACTTAAACAGTCGTGTGTTTTCACAAATATGTAGAATCAGTCTTCCTGCCTACTGTGGTGGATCCTACAATACCTTGCCACAACCATCTCTAGTTAATCATTACATTGCTGTTATAGTAAGTTACCTACACACTAAAACATTACAATTATATATTTAAATCACCGGGACATCTATTATTTGGAGTCTGTAACATGAATTGGTTTTTTTTTTTTTTTTTTTTGCGGTACACGGGTCTCTCACTGTTGTGGCCTCTCCCGTTGCGGAGCACAGGCTCCGGACACGCAGGCTCAGCGGCCATGGCTCACAGGCCCAGCTGCTCCGCGGCATGTGGGATCCTCCCGGACCGAGGCACGAACCCATGTCCCCTGCATTGGCAGGCGGACTCTCAACCACTGCGCCACCAGGGAAGCCCATGAATTGTTTTTTATTAGAAAAAAACTATTGAATTTTTATTTATAACTGGATGAGATTCTGGTCATTTAAAATGCAATTTAACTTGAGAATGAGAGAAGATAGGGAAATAAGAGAGCTTATCATGTTTCAACAACTTGTCATTAATTTTTAAATCTTTACAAAGGATTTTAGCCACCTGCAAAAGAAAAAGTTTCTCTTCTTTTCCTAGTTGCCTTTTTTTTTTTTGTGGCTAATGCATATTTTGTAATTTTTGCCAAAATGCTTTAAATAAATTATTGAAGTAAAAAAAAATCATAGTTTGGGACCAGACAGTAAATTTTTAAATATTTTGTTTATTATATTTAAGTACTCATTTATTGTTAAAATAATCAGATAAAGTAAGAAATAAGGTATCTGAGTTCTTTTTTGGATCTGCATGGCTATACATACATTTAATCAGGGATATCGAAAGTGCTCTAAGTTTTTATTTCATCTTTCCAGAGAAATATTGAGAAAAATATGTGAACTTTACATAGCTTAGTAATCAGTTACTATACAAGTGAGAGTACAGAGGTTTGCTAAAATTTTTAAGTAAAATTTGCTTTCTATGTTATGTGATTTTCCTCCATAGTAGTTACTTAATTAATATTATATCAATCAATACTGACATTATTAAGTTGCTTCCCTAGAAAGTCAAAGTTCAATCTTGTGACTGAAATTGGTGAGCCAGAAGGTGATGGTATATTGGAAAGAAAATAACTGTAAAAGTATGGGGGAGCTAATATTTGAGAGGTACCTACTATGTGTTATCTACTTCATATATATCTGATTTAAAGTTCACCTCAGGGCTTCCCTAGTGGCGCAGCGGTTGAGAGTCCGCCTGCCGATGCAGGGGACATGGGTTTGTGCCCCGGTCCGGGAAGATCCCACATGCTGTGGAGCGGCTAGGCCCGTGAGCCACGGCCACTGAGCCTGTGCGTCCGGAGCCTGTGCTCCGCAATGGGAGAGGCCACAGCAGTGAGAGGCCCGCGTACCGCAAAAAATAAAAAAATAAAAATAAAAAAATAAAATAAAAAATAAAGTTCACCTCAGCCCTCCCTCCAGAAGTGGCTATTATCAATGGTCATGTTATTTATTTATCCATTTTACTCTTTTTCTTTTTTCAGATGAGATGCTTCAAACGTAGAGAAAAGTGCAGAAAGCAATATAAAATCACATATGTAATTATTGCCCAGAAGTAACTAATGTACGTCATCATAAGACAAATTTGCTTCAGAAAATAGAAATAAATAAAATCTTATAGATACACTTGAAATACCTTGTAACCCTTTCATATTCAAGCTGAGGAAAGATAAGTTCAGAAAGAGATGAAATAACTTGCCCAAATTCACTTGGCTAGCATGTAGACCCAAGATTAGATCCTCCGTGAGGGGGCCTCTGGATCTCGTGTTCCTTCCCTCCACTATGCAGACCTTCTCTGTGCTCCCTGATGGGCTCACAGCCCCAGTAGAGACATATTTTGTAGAGCTGCTTTATAGTGGGGGAAATGATCGAACCTTTTACTTTTGTGGTACCATATCAGTTGCCAGTTAATATTGGCACATAATACAGTATTCTATGTTCACCTGTTCAGTTATTTTCTGTACCACATCAAGAGAACAAGATAATTTGGTTTTAATAGCTTCATTTACTTCAATTTAATATTGTTAGTCATTCTGCTGCACAAATGCAGGTATATAATGGAATGTCACAAAAATGACAAATATAGAGTGTAGCAAATAAACAATACTGCATTTCTAAGTGATTTAAATTCTGTATCTGAGCATATATTTTTGGGATAGATTTTTTTTAAAGAGAAGAAACAATTTTAGTTGGTTTTAGTTCTTTACCACATTTGTCATTTTCCTCTCCCTCATTATCTATAAAGTGGGGATCATAATATGTCTTTTATGGGACTCATATAAACATGCTGTATATGTAGATGATGTATATGAAGGCATTTGACAGAATGATTGTCATGCAGGAACTATTCAATACTTATTTGTCATGGTCACTTGAAAACCGGTATTTTGCACGTGGTGGTGTGGTTAGGAAAGAGCTAATATCTTACATATTTTAAAATAATTTTATTTAACTGAGTTCAAACAGCTGCTCTTTAAAAAATCATTTGGCAAGTAGAGAACTATTTTAAGAGGATACTTACTTCATAGCTGATTGAGAAAAGAGAGAAAAAAATCAATCTACCTTCTTGTAAGCGTATTTTATTTTTGTGGTTTATGAGAACTCGAAGAGATAAGCAAATATTTGAGAAATGGTATTCTTGCTACACTGGCAGTAATACCAATTAAAGTGTTATTGTTATTTTATTAAGGCAATGCTCTTATAATAATTTCATTCTCTAGAGAAATACTAGGGATCTTATTAAACACATACTTTCAAAAAGTTGAAGTCTTGGACAATATTATCATTAATATATATGTGAGAAAACAACTGCATTGGGAAAGAAGTGTTGATAGGTTATTAAAATATAAAGCAATAAGGAGAAAACTGAAAATTCCATGATATTATCAAGGCTCCCTTCAGACTCAGCCATGAAACAATTATTTTAAGATTTCGTTCTCATTGATGAGTCATTTTGAGCTCTTTTTTTTATGTGGGCACAAGGAAATGAATAAGAATTCATCCCCATTGCTAAAGCACCCTGAATCTTATTAATTCAAATGTTGGGAGTATTGAAGCAGTGAAGAAAAAACGAATACTGAAACTCCATATATCTGCTTTCATTAAAATAACAAATATCTCAGTTTCTTACACCAAACATCTCTGTATTTTCTAAGCGTGGGCTCCTTAAGATATGAATTTTAAACATTGTATGTGATTCTCCCTAGAAATATAGAGGCCTGAAAAACAAAGTAATTCCATTTATCAACTTAAATAGCATTTAATTAAAGAATAATTCTGACATATCAAGAGAGAGGCTAATTAATATTTTCTAGAGACCTTTGGTTTTGTAAGAAACAAAAGAGCCGAAGTTAGTATAAGCCTCAGAAGGAGGATATGGCATTGCAGAGTGAGGAGTAGAAACAGTTCTTATTAATATTAAAATAAGAAATTGGCTTAGATTGGAAAACAGCCCAAAGCTTATTTGCCACAGGAGTTTGGCATTTTTCTCCTTTTTTGACTCATCTCAGTTGGAAAGCACAGATGTTCCTTACATCTGCCTCTCTCCCACTCACCCTTAAATTTTATTTACCACCTGAACCATCCATCCTAAAACACCCACAAATATTTTATCATGCTAATAATTCAACTGTTGTATTTGAATGCATACAAATTTCTTGAAACCATAGATCTTCCAACCATACTTTGAAAGCTCTCTGAAGACTCTTCCAAAAAAAAAAAAAATTGTCCCAATGGTTCTATTTCATTAGAATGTTTATTGTTCTACTGAATATATACCTAGTTATTTTTTTTAATGTGAATGCATTTCTTGGCATTAAGTAACTGTTTGCTAAGCAGTGTGCAGAGCTCTGCATACACTAATGCCGTCATTACCAATTTTATTAAAAAGCCACGATGCATAGCAAAACGAAGAAGAGGTGTTCCCAGTAATGGTATTTCAAATGTGTATTTAAATAGCTTATCTACTCTCAATTCATTTCTGATAGATTAAATAGCTGTATTCCAAGTTTTACAAGATGAACATCTCTTTGCTGTTTGTTTTTTTTTTCCTTCCTGAGCTTGCATCAGCTGAATAGCTCAAATTATTTGCTGCTAGTAAAGCATGAAAATGTGAGATAAAAAAGGAAATGAAAGCTATAGACTGAGTGGCCTACAGACCTTAAATATTGTAGCACTTTTGAATCTAGTATATTTATTTTGCTTCAGCTGTTAAACTTTTTTTTTTTTTTTTTTGCTCTTGCTGATGTCGAAAGATCTATCTGGGTTGTGTGTTCACTGCTTAATGATGATCTGGCTAAAATCTGAGAGAACCAGGGGGCAACCAGAGTCAAATCTAAGTAATTAGCTAAAGAATCCTTCCCACGGAAGGGCGGGGCAGTGTGCGGGAAGAGTGATGCGCACTGTGCTTACCCCACTGTGTGTCTGGTGGAGCGGAGAAGAGAGCAGGGGGAAGTGGAGGGGCAGAAAGTGCTGTGGTAATTCTCTAAAGAGACAGTCTTCATAGGCTCCCTTCCTTTCCAGCTCCTATACTATGTGCTGTTGTGTAGAGGGGAGGAGCCAAGAGGAAATTAATATTTGTCACTTGCAGGATCTCCTTGATCTTACAATGCTAGGAGGGAGATTTTTCTCTTCTTAAGTTGTGCAGCTCACCAGGTTTCCCTTGTTCAACGGTTGCTTTAAAGCTTAGAGTCAAGTTCAGAGCCAAGGCATACTTCTTTATGATTGGCCTCTTTGTATTAACCTCATTCGGGCTCTTTTTCATGTTCTTCCCCTTCCTGATCTACTTCTTAAAATGTTACCTTAAGTTATTTGGAGTTAGTATCCAAAAATATACAACGAATTCATACAACTCAATATCAAAGAAACAATTCAATTAAAAAATGGGTAGAAAATCTGAATAGACCTTTTTCCAATGAAGGCATGCAGATGGCCAACAGGCACGTGAAAAGATGCTCAACATCACTAATCATCAGGGAAATGCAAATCAAAACCACAAGGAGATATCACCTCACACCTGTCAGATTGGCTGTCATCAAAAAGACAACAAATAACAAGGGTTGGTGAGAATGTAGAGAAAAGGGAACTCTTGGGAATTCTTGGTGGGAATGTAAATTGGTGCAGACACTATGGAAAATAGTTTGGGGGTTCCTCAAAAAATTAACAATAGAATTACTGTATGAATCAACAATTCTACTTCTGGGTATTTATCTGGAAAAAACAAAAACACTCATTCAAAAAGGTACATGCACCCACTGTGTTCATTGAAGCATTATTTACAATAGTCAAGTTATGGAAGCAACCTAAGTGCCCACCAATAGATGAATGGATAAAGAAGATGTGATATATATATGTGTGTGTATGTGTGTGTGTGTGTGTGTGTATTTACAATGGATTATTCAGCATACAAAAAGAATGGAATCTTGCCACTTGCAACAGCATGGTTGGACCTAGAGGGTGTTATACTAAGCGAAGTAAGTCAGGCAGAGGAAGACAAACACATATGATGTCACTTATATGTGGGATCTCAAACAAAATGAACTAACAAACATAACAAAACAGAAACAGACTTATGGATACAGAGAACAAACAGGTTGTTGCCAGAGAAGAAGGAGCTGGAGAGTGGGGTGGACTAGGTGAAGGGGATTAAGAGGTACAAACTTCCAGTTACAAAATAAATAAGTCACAGGTATGTAACGTACAGCATAAGCAATGTGGTCAGTAATATTGTAGTAGCGTCACGTGGTGACAGATGGTAACTAGACTTATGATGATCATTTCATAATGTATAAAAATATTGAATTACTGTGTTGTATACCTGAAACTAATGTATTGTAAGTCAATTATACTTCATTTAAAAATATTATCAAAAAACCTTAGCTTAGGTAATTTTTAATTTTTATATAATTTTTAAAGTTTACTTTCCATTTACAGTTATTACAAAATATTGGCTGTATTCCCCATGTTGTACAATACATCCTCGAGTGTATCTTATATCCAATAATTTGTATCTCCCACTGCCCTGTTTTAAATGATTTTTCAGTCATTTCCATTTCTCTGCGTTTAACAATGTTATCTCTGCTTGAATTCCCCTCCCCCTTTCACACCCAGTAGTTCTACTCCGTTCCGAGAAGAGTTGGAAATACCTTCCCATGAAGCCCCTTTTGTCCTGAAAGAATGTCATTTCTCCATCACTTATCAGACTCTGCTTTGTCTTCTATTATCAATATAGAAGTTTATTTGTTCCTTGTCCCCATACTGACTAGGATTTTGTTTACTTCTTCTCTTTTAATTTAAATCACAGGTACTAGAAAGATGGTCTTAAGATTTTAAATGGTGGACATATGATCCTTATTATTTTACTCCCTCTTCAAAACATTCCTGAATTAGACAGTTCTTGGGTTGGGAACTAAAACAAGAAGGTGTATTAACTATTTCTGTAAACTAAATTATATTTATAAAGTTCTCAATGTAGGGCAAACAGTTTATTATTTACTTTTTGTTTTCTACTACAACACAGGTGTGTCAAGTGTTGGCTTACAATAAATGTTTAATAATAACCTACTGTTTTTAGGCAAGTGGCGAAGGCATTGTATATTTACTTCTTTAAAGGTATATAGATCATTTCTTTTATGTGCTTTCCATGCTCTGAAAATGAAACAGTATATACTTACTAATGGCTAACAACATGGGCATTTTAACCTGACTATACGATTAAGCTTTCAGCTTCACTACGTGCAAGCTGGGTGACACTGGACAAGTCACTTGACAGCTGTGGGCCTATATTCCTTCACCTATAAAAAGGGGGATAATGATAATACTATCTCCTAAAGGTGCTGTGAGGAGGGTTGACAGAAATATTCAATAATAGATAATATAAATCATAGAATGTAAGAGTATGGTAAATATTTTGTAAGTGTTAGTATTTATCATTAATTTGTAAAAAATTAAAGATGGCACAGAAAAACATCTATGGGAACCAAGATGAAAGGTTTTTAGCTGTTGGTGGAGAAATAATTAGGATGATATTTCAAATATTTGAAAACCTTTTTCTGTTTCCGAAGAACAACCATGGAAAATCTTTCGTGGCATTAGATAGTGATTTAGAGAAAATTCTAGGGGAGGTGAGGATGGGGGATGAGAGCTGGGGGAACAAAAGAATCAATACCATCATAAGGTTTCCTGGACAATGCTGTTTGCAGAATCCCAGAGGTGGGAAGATCATTACAGAGTCTACAGCCAAGTCACATCTGTGTGCCTGTAGGAGGTAATTTTTAACAGGGTGCCAATTGTCTCTACTTTATTTATTTATTTACTTTTAATTTTTTACATTTTTATTTTTTTAAAATCCAAATTTATAGCAAAGTCACAGAACACTTAAATTAACTCCTGTATACCCTTTACCTACATTCACTAATTCTTAACATTTTACAGAGTTGCTTTTTTTTTTAACATCTTTATTGGAGTATAATTGCTTTACAATGGTGTGTTAGTTGCTGCTGTATAACAAAGTGAATCAGCTATACATATACATATATCCCCATATCCCCTCCCTCTTGCGTCTCCCTCCCACCCTCCCTATCCCAGCCCTCTAGGTGGTCACAAAGCACCGAGCTGCTCTCCCTGTGCTATGTGGCTGCTTCCCACTAGCTATTTTACATTTGGTAGTGTATATATGTCCATGCCACTCTCTCACTTCGTTTCAGCTTACCCTTCCCCCCTCCCCATGTCTTCAAGTCCATTCTCTACGTCTGCATCTTTATTCCTGTCCTGCCCCTACGTTCTTCAGAACCATTTTTGTTTTCTTAGATTCCCTATATATGTGTTAGCATACGGTATTTGTTTTTCTCTTTCTGACTTACTTCACTCTGTGTGACACACTCCAGGTCCATCCACCTCACTACAAATAACTCAATTTCGTTTCTTTTTATGGCTGAGTAATATTCCATTGTATATATGTGCCACATCTTCTTTATCCATTCATGTGTTGATGGACACTTAGGTTGCTTCCTTGTCCTGGCTATTGTAAATAGAGCTGCAATGAACATTGTGGTACATGAATTGTCTCTACTTTAAATCAAACTATTTTATATCCAGATAGTGATCCTAATTGAAGGGAATAGAAAAGCGTTGATCATGTTCTACAGGCTTGCTGTTGGGTGGTGAAAGGCATTCAAATGAGCTTAAACTCGTTTGCCAGTATCTCAAGTAGCTTTGATGGCATTTAGATGGGAGCCTCATTTTAAAGAGAATTGGTTTCTCACAGAACCGGGGAGAATCAAGCAGCTGGCATAGCCAGTTATCTGAATTTGATCTAAATTGACGTCAGGGAGCTGGGAATGCTCCAGGCAGTCCTGCATTCCTCCTCTTTGTGCACTATTTTAACAATAGTGAGAATGTCTGAGTGTTCTTCATTCTCTGACAGTGTTGGCTCTGATGTTATGCAAAAATGAAAGTATTTAGAAACTTTACCTTCTTACTCTTCAATGAGGGCATTTCTTCCAGAAAAACTATTCTGCAGTAACATTGTATATAGCTATACAATAAATATATGTACCTATATAATGTAAAAATATGTAACTGCAGAGTTTGGTAGAAGAAGTCTTGCTTCAGGACATCATTCTTGGGAAGAGAGGTTATTTTGTAAAACCTTATTGGGAGAGACTTAAAAAAAATTAAGCCAGACTTTTATATCCAAATATAAATGTTAATTTCCTAAGTATATCTTTTTTTAAAACTCACAGTGTGGGTATATAAGCAGGGCCAGATGTCTCTGTCTTAATCATTCATGCTCTTTAATAAATAACAGTGACATACAGTCAAAATAAAGCCCAGATGGCTAACACATTGCACAAATCATTGGATGCACTGTGTAGCCATTCATTAGTTTCCTGAATACTAATAGATAGTACAGATCATCTTTTTATTTATTTGTCAATCAAATAAGCAATTACAGTATTTTCTATGGAATAAGCACTGGGCTAGTGACTAGGCAGATTATAAAAACACAGGTACTACCATTTGCTTTTATTTCTATTTTCCTCAGGCTCTAGGCTTCCCTAGGAGACTCAGGTTTCTTGGAATTTTTTTCAAGAGTGCTCCAAAAGCAGAGCTGAGTTTGCCGTGGTGGTTGCTTAACCAACTGGTTTACTAGCTTGAGTCTCATGCATCATGGTGGATATTACTGGTTGTCAAAGAGTGGTTGATGAATCATAGAATCATAAAATTTTAGAATTCTCAAGGAAATTCAGAGCTGACTCAAGTTACATTTTACAGAAGAGATAATGTGAAACAAATGGCTAAGTGATTTCACCAGAGCCAGCAACTAGTTAGTATCAAAACTGAGGCTTAAACTATAGGCTGCTAACTTGTGATCTGATGTTTTTTCTAGTGTAACTGAATCACAGAAGCGTATGGGATTAAAAGTGCCATCATGGGAATGAGGGTACAGTATCGTGGGTTTGCTCCTGCCGTTGACTGAGGGTGGGATGAAGGAAGAGCCACAGAACGTCACCAGTGTGCCTACTGTGTTTATTTGTTCTGGAATGTTAATGGGGATGTGGGAAGTAAGAAAATTGGATCTGGCTCCACAAAGCCTTAGCAGAGGCTCTGACTGGTCTAGGATTACCTAGACTTTCTCAAAGTACAGAACACCATAGTCACAGAGTCTTGAATGACAGGGAGGTCATTTTCCCAGGTATGATATTTACAGGGCCAGTGCGGAAAATAAAGATATGCTAAGTGGTTGGCTTTAGACAACCATAGTCCAATACATGTTGGGCATACAAACACAAGCATTATTCATCAGGTACTAAGTTGTCAGTTATTACTGGTATTAGGATAAATCCATTTGGCATGGAGCATGCAGATGTGATGCTCCAGGAGAACCACAGCTTGGCTTGCCTTCCCCAGTGGAATTCCCCAGAGATGTCTTACTTCATTGGGATCCTCTGCAGTTGATGGTGTTGGGAAGAAGTGCAGAGCCAGGGGAGACAGCAGAGCTGTGAGTCAGGATTATCCCACAAGATGAAGGCGCCCAAGTGAAAACCAGATGTGCCTGTTCCCAACTCCCCATAAATTGCATCATTCCTGTTGAAATGTAGTTATGTTGTCCCTTGAGCAGAAACCGTAATACTCTTTGCTACACTGGTTCACTTTCAGTGTTTATAATGCTGTTTGCCAACTTAGTTAATGATAATTAACGTTAGCCTTAATAAGGAAGAAAAGGGCAGGCTTCTTTCTAGCAAACGTAAGACCCAGTCTTAGAGGTAAAAGGAGGTGCACGTGTGTTACTAAAAACCCAGAAGTATCCTGACCCCAGTGTGGGTGGAGGCCACTGTTGCCAGGCCACCAGCCTTAACAGGTCATACTTGCAGGTGAGCTTTACATGAGGTCATTTCAGCATCAACCAAAATGCCCTTTCCACTACCTCCTCCAGCCCCTCAAAATGAGCTACTCAAAACAAAGGGGCCAGGATGCTTATTCCGTCAGCAACCCTGGAAGAACTCGCTGTGTCTTCTCTCAGAAAAATGGGGAAAAAAATAAAATTTTACAGAGTATTGGTTTGTCTGCTCTAGGCAGGCCCTTGGAAATAGGAAAAGATTTTAAAGATTATGAATATTTTTATCTATGGAATTTCAACAAGGGGATGGACTCAAGTTTATACATGTGAGATGCTCACACATTTTTTGTTTAAAGATTTTAAAATGTATTTCCAAGTATATATATTCACATGTAAAATAATGATTGAGCTCATATGTTATATAAGAAAACGTGGATTTTTATTAGAGAGGAACATAAGAAAGTGATTGTCATTAGAAAGACCTCTTTGCTGAAGACCATTGAACAGGAGTCAATAAAGTTTGCCCTATTATGATAATGATTTATGCACAGGGCGTCACAGTAACTTCTGTGGGTCTGTTTAAAAAGAGCAAGAGAGAATCACTTTTTTTTCTTTCATTTCTTTGACTTATTTGGATTTTTTATGAAAAGTTTTGCATTTCTGAAAGCATAGTCTCTTATTACTACAGGGATGATTTTGTCTCAGTATATTTGAAATGGCATTGCAAAATGGTCTCCTGTAGAGCTTATCACTGTAGCAGAGGTCATTTTAAAGACAGTATTTTAAAGAACAATACCAAAATAAAAGGCTCCTGTCCCTGCCCTTGACACTCATTCCCTAGAAAGAAGAGGCCGAGAGACAGTGGTTGAACCAGCATGTTTCAATAAACACATCATCGCTCAATTAACTGAAGCAATGTTCCAAAAATTATTTTTTAAATATGTAATTAAAAATCACAAATTTAAAGATTAACACATGCAATACTACAGAATACACGAAGCTTCAACTAAGTCCAGACATGAAGGAATGTCTGTTATTTGTTAGTTGACAACCTGGAGACAGTATGAGTAATAAGGGTATGTTGGAGACTAGAAGTTTACTCTTTTGAGTCTAATGCATGAGCTTAGAATGTGAAAGTTGAAAACTTTTTTTAGTGTGTGTGTTTCCTTTTTCTTAAGGAAGTATGTTTTATATGCACAAAGAATGTAAAGAGAGAATTATGCCTACAAGCTGAGGAGTGGTTTCAACAAAGATGGCATGGCTAACAGTTGACAGTGATGGGAACACCACAGTAACCAAAGGGCCTTATTTCCCAAAAAAGTCAAATCATAAAATCTTAATGTTGGGAGAGACCATGGAAGTATTCTGGTCGAGGAGTTTTCAAGCTGTGACCTGGGTACAGCCTTTCCCCACTACCACCCGGAGGTACCTACAGAGCAGAGGAAAGGGGCCAGGAATTTTATGGAGATTTCCAAATGGTGGATTCACAGACCTAATTCAATTCCCATTTTAGAAATGAGGCAGGTGTGTCCTAGAGGGGCTAATATATATTCAGACACACAGCTAGTTGGTACCAATCCCAGACAAGACTTCCTGAATCATATATGTGTGTGTATGTTTGTTTTGTTTTGGGTTGTTGGTTTTTGTTGTTGTTTTTGTCTACATTATATTCCTTCTCAGTCTATTAGAAAGAATAACTGCCGTGTTGAATACCTAGGATTCATGGAGCACAGTCAGAAAACATTGGTCTTTCCCTCCACTGCCCTTAAAACCCAGTGGAGAGGTAAGACTCAGAATGATTTCAACTCTCCCAACATAAATTCTCTCTCAAATTTCCTGTCTCTCCTTATTCAGTCCTCCTGACCTCTTTTTAAAGCTGGATGTGGGGTGTCAACTAGGTCAGAAAAGCTGCACCTTTGCAAGTCCTACGAGATGGTCCAGCAACTCCAGGCTGTAGGATTATTTGCCTTTTATTGTTTTGTCTTTGACCTTCTTAGGACCACGGGTGAAATGAGAGGAAGAGCCCCACGAACACCTTGGTACACAAGCAGTTGTTGAGTTCAGGCACACCATGTGCATGGTGTTGCCTGGCCAATGCTCTCCTGGTTACTCTGCAAACACTAAAGCCTATAGGCCTTGACCTTAAATCCATTTCAAGGGCGGAGAATGACAAGTTATTTTAGTCAGGGCAACTTGCTTATAAGGAAGTGGACCCCATAAAGGCTGGGGCCACCCTGCCATGTTGATTAGTATTGACTGTCTGGCACACAGTAGGTACTCAATTAGTGAATGAGTGAACAGAAACTGCTTAAAATTAGCTCAAGTAAAAAGAGATTTATTGGAAGGACACAAAATAATTTCAGTGGAATAAACATGCTGAAAATAATGCCTGGCTTCACAGGGTACCCCATCCTCACATGCTGGTTCTGATAGCGTCCCTGCTGATGAAGCTCAGTGACCCAGCATGGCTGTACACCAGGATGATGCAAATACAGTGCCCATCATGAATGAAGAAAAGTAGAAACATTCTTGAGTAGCCTGGACTGGACCAGAAGCTGGGTGTTAGGTGACAGTGGGAAATAGGATAAAGGAGGTAATCTGTGGTAATCTGTGACATTGGCAGACAATGTTTTTAAATTTTTTTCCTTTTTCTCTTTTTCTTTTTCTTTTTTTGGCTGTGCTGCATGGCTTGTGGGATCTTTATTCAGGATCTTGGTTCCCTGACCAGGGATCAAACCCACGACCATAGCAGTGAAAGCGCGGAGTCTTAACCACTGGACTGCCAGGGAATTCCCTTTTTCTTTGTTTCTTTTTTTTAATGGAAGTATAGTTGAGTTACAATGTTGTGTTAGTTTCAGGTGTACAGCAAAGTGATTCAGTTATACATACATATATATCTATTTTTTTCAGATTCTTTTCCCTTATAGGCTATTACAAAATATTAAGTATAGTTCCCTGTGCTATAGACAATGTTTTTTTTTTTAAATTTTAGACCATTCGGAGAATGTGGGGGAGCATTATGTCCACTGCTACACTCTACAACCTTAAAAGATAGTTTTTCAAAGAGAAATACATACTTTCCATATGCCCAGATAATAATATTGCCACAGGAAACATCATTTTCTCTTAGTAAATTATTCCACCCTTTTTGATAACTTGGCAAATTTTAAAATATCACTGAACAGTTGAGAAAAAAAGCTCATAAGCTTTCGAGTACTAGAATATCCTAATACTAAAATCTTGGAGAAATTTTCCAATAAGGAAGTTATTGAAGAGTTTACACTCATACAAATTTTCAGTATTGAGCAAACAGAATTAAAAAAAATACAACTTCCAAAAATGTCTCCTGTGAGTAGGGTGACCAACTTGTATGGCACAAAATATTAGTAAAACAATTAAAGATAAAGGCAAGAAAGTTCTTAGGAGTGGAAATTAGAAATTAATTTGCACATCCTCCCTACCCCTATATGCATTTATAGGATATATACCATGGTTATTCTATTAGATGATATTTTTATGAGTTTAGTGCTACTTTGATTAATATCATGACTGGATAAACTCTTATTTTTCATGACATTGTAGAGGCTTATCAGTCTTCTGATAGTGAGAAAAAGATAAGGAGCTCAAACTGGCCAAAAGCCCAACAACCTACTGCAGAAATCATTTTACTTTACTACCTAGCACATGTATTCACACACACACACGTATACTTAACTGAGACGAAAGTTTCACAAAGTTCTATTTACTCTTACTACATGTGATGAATCTAATCTATTCCATTAGTCATAAAATGTGTCACAACCCATGCTATTTGTTTCACAACCTTCCCATTGGTCATGAGCCCACAGTTTGAAATACACTGACCCAAGATAAAACTGCAAATAGGAATTTGTACATATCACCAAAGATGGAAGGGCTAATAAATAGAATGTTTGTATTATTTCACCTTGCTTTCCTCTGAGGACAGATCAAAGGGAATGAGAATATAGTTAGATATTGATCAGGAATTGTTTAGACTTAACCATGGCTAGTAAAGGCAAACTATGGTCTTAGTATAGTAGCCGCCTAGGAATTGTGATGGTATGGGTCTTCCAATCCTAGCAGTGCTTTAGAATCACCTGGGGATCATTAAAAACATATGGATGTCCAGGCCAATTGAATCAGAATCTCTGAGCACAGGCCCTGACCATCAGTGTTTTTAGGAAGCTCTCCAGGTTATTCTAAAATGCTGCTAAGGTTAAAATCCTTGCCAAAAACTCTCAGTCCGTGTTTTTGTCTCGTGCACTGAATACTTTTGTCATTCTAACAATTCTTTTTTATGTGATATTTTATGGGATGCTTCATGTGCATCATCCAAAAGCAACAGATGTTACAAAATTAATGAGGTTAGATAGAGTAAACAAGTATACACATCATTAAACCTTACATTTTAAGATACTTATTGCTAAAGTATTATAGCTGTAATTTGTTTACTAAAAATCTTATAAAGAATCCATTGACAGGAGCAGGTACATGTTAAGTACTACTTTGGTAGTTGAGTGTGGCTTAGGAGAAACTAATTAACTAATTAAATGGGTAGTTTTGAATATTTATATTTATTCAAATAATACACTTAAATGATCCTCAGATATTTTATCTATTATCTTTCAAAATCAAAAATGAATGCTATAATTTTGTCACGGATCTTAATTAAAATTGTTACAAACACACACACTGTAGTTTTTTTTAACATCTTTTTTGTGTTCGTTTCTGCTGTATAACAAAGTGAATCAGCTATATGTATAGATATATCCCCATATCCCCTCCCTCTTGCACCCTCCCTATCCCACCCCTCTAGGTGGTCACAAAGCGCTGAGCTGATCTCCCTGTGCTATGTAGCTGCTTCCCACTGTAGCTTTTAATCTCTGTGGTATGTAATGGTTGAATTGTTTTCCACAGTGTCTTGAATGTTTAGTAAACTAATTTAGAGTTTTAAAGTATTGACAAATAGAGAATTTTTCTGTACCCAATTTAAAAGAAGATAAAAGGATTTGTAGTTAGCATATCCATTTTTCACATTTAAACAGAACTTAAGAAGTTCTTAAAAACAGGTTGTTCTTTTAGGTAATTTCAACATTTCTTCTGCAGTCTTATTTCCAAATTTAGTTCAAAATGTTCTTAATCTATCTGAAAAAAAGTGGTGTGGTTATAAACCTTAGGTCCATGCTTATATAGATTGTTACCATTTCTAATTAGATAATTCTCTGGCAAAAATTACTCATGCCTAAAATAGAATAAGAAATGGATATTCCTGTATGACAATTTCTAAATGTTCTCAACCAAATCTGGTATTTTTAAGTTTTCTAAGAGTTTGTTACTTGAACCTAACCAAATCTATTTCTTTTCATATCATTAAATTATATACAGTTTTAGCCTTTACTGATTTTTTAATCATAAGTGTACATATTTCTTAATATCTATAAAATTAATAATCTATCCCTTTGTTTTTGTTTTTAAAAAATAAAACATATTAAATAATATGAACTCCTTCATGTGACTATTAGTAAAATCAATTTAGTAGCCATTGCTGCTCAGTGGACTAAGGAAGTTATAGAAATGTTTATCTTAATATCGCTATCAGGTTCCTTTTTTCTAAAACAGAATTAATATTCTCATTTTACTTTTCTGTATGTGGTTTTTACATCTGGCTTAAAATATTCCCTGTAAATTGTGAATAGAAATTCAAATTCTTAAATTTGATAATGGTGTGGTTTCTGTGTTCCCTCGCTTGTATTTATAGACAGATGATCCTATTGTTCTTTTTTATGTGTTATTACAACCTCTGAATATTTGTCTGTAGATTGTTAAAACTTATTATGAAATTTAAATTATTTACCTTCTAAAATGATCTATCCTTACGTGTTATAATGCTCTTAGGAAGTGTAGTTTGCGTGCAATATTTCAAAGCTTTGTCAATTTCAAACATAGCACAGGATATTTGTTCTGTAATTATCAGCTACATAGATTCTGTATGAAATCTCCTCCTTCCCCCCCTCATGAAATTGATGCTGAGTTGACGTTGAGTTGAGTTATGGGCGGGGGGGAAGATTTGACCACATGCAATGTGGTTTTCCAAAATTTGTAACCCCAAACTATATTCAGAGCAAATGCAATGCTAAATGGGTGAGGCTTTGTACAAGACTGTGTTGCATGTGAACTTGTCAGCCAGACCATCCCATCTCAGTCTAGCACTTATATAAAAGTGTCAGAGGAGAATAATTCCAATGGGGGTAAATTTGAACACATTCAAAATGGCTAAAAGTTAAGATTCTCAGAGAAAAATGTACATTATGCTTGGATTTTGCAAATGATGTATTTCCAGGCATTCACCAGGCCTATTACAATCAGTTAACATTTTTTATTAATAAATATGTTATTGAAATAAAACCTATGTACATGTAAGTATCCAATTATAAGTGTAGAGCTTGGTGAATGTCCAGGAAATGAACATATCTGTGTAACCATCATCCAGATCAAAAGATAGAACATTATCAAGTCTCCCAGAAACCCCTGGTACCATAATCTAACCACCCATCTCCCCACCAAAGGTAACTGATATCCTTTGGTTTAGATTATGTTTTGTCTTTTTTTTAACATTTATGTGTTCTTGGTTAGACTGCTGCTTTTTTGTAAGCTATTTCATCATAATCAGAAGCAGAACTCAGGTAAATTTTAATTTCACCATTTTCTCTCCATATAATGGAGGGAAGGAAGGAAGGATAGGTTGCTGGAAAGAAATTCCTGCTTCTCATTCATTCTCTACCCTGTGACATACATAACCAGGCTTTAAGAGTCTTGCTTTGTGTCTTTTGTGATACGCTTGGCAAAGCATTTGAAAACATCTAGTTTTGGTTCTTTACACATCATGTGTTGTATAATTTTATTTTGGTTTTAATGATAAAATGGAAACAGAAATGTTGGAAGGAGAAGAGTGTCTTTAGAGGACCCCACCTACCCTATAACTTCCTTTTGGGCTTGGGTGGCCAGTGGGAACACCTGAGGAGCCTGGGGACACTGAGGCATACAGCAATCAGCGAACCCAGCCCCAGAACAATTGAGTCAGGAAATCTTCGATTCTGACAGTCCAAAAAGCACTGTATCAAAAAAAAGCACTGTGTAGGAGGCCAAGCCAAACTTTCATTCTTTATCTTTTTAGAGGGAGACACAAGTAGACTTAGGGACTGGGTAGAAAACCAATAATCCTTGACCCCTCTAACACATTTTCTGCAAATCCTTTGAAATCAGCTCTAGTTAACCTCCTGGTTAGAATTCAAGTTAGGGTTCCTGCTTTGCAAGGCTAATTTGCAGTTTAAAGTGGCAGAAGTAAAAATTCTTGCCATGGCCCCATTGATCCGAGGGTGAAAGTAAGGCTACAGATTTGCCATCCCCAAGACTGGTGTAGAATCAAATTAAGATTATGGTTTATAATTTCTCCTTTAAGTAGGGCCAATGTCTAGCCATGGTTCTTAACCTTATTTTGGATATGAGACCCCTTTGAGAATCTGATTAAAGTGATAGGCCTTCTTCTCTGAAAGTTGTACAGAGGTACCTGCATTAGTCAGTTCGCAGACCCCCTTAAGCTAATTCATGAGCCCCTTGGGGGATCCTTGAGCCTCATTGTAAAGTTCTCATTCTAAATTCTTTTTTTTTTTTTTTTTTTTTTTTCGGTATGTGGGCCTCCCAGCGCTGTGGCCTCCCCCGTTGCGGAGCACAGGCTCCGGGCGCGCAGGCTCAGTGGCCATGGCCCACGGGCCCAGCCGCTCCGCGGCATGTGGGATCCTCCCGGACCGGGACACGAACCCGTGCTCCCCGCATCGGCAGGCGGACTCCCAACCACTGCGCCACCAGGGAAGCCCAAATAAGCAGTATCTTTTTTTTTTTTTTTTCAGTACACGGGCCTCTCACTGTTGTGGTCTCTCCCGTTGCAGAGCACAGGCTCCGGACGCACAGGCTCAGCGGCCATGGCTCATGGGCCCAGCCGCTCCGCGGCATGTGGGATCCTCCAGGACTGGGGCACGAACCCGCGTCCCCTGCATCGGCAGGCGGACTCCCAACCACTGCGCCACCAGGGAAGCCCCTAAATTCTAAAAGTTAAAGTTCACCAGTGGAAACAATCTGGGAGTGATGGAAGTGTGTCCCTAATAATAGTTTTCTAGGGAAGGAGACTGCACAGCCTTCATTATTTTCCCCAGTTTCATCCTCCTTCCTGATGATCTAAAAGATTTTCTTTTCTTTTTTTATTTTATCTTATGTCCAAACCAAAATCGTCTTGCTTCCAGTTAGTTTTTTAAAATTAAACAGAAGTCTGTGTCTTTGGAAAAATTGTTAATGCCTTTCCAGTGGAAAGAAAAAGACAGCCCTGTTTCTATACTTGAAGATAGTAATTAAGTCAATCCTCAGTTGCTTTTCATTTTTGAACTTAAATACTGGGCATCATTAACCTTTTTTTTTTTTTTGCATAAAACTCTTCAGGACTTCAGTTATTGATATTTTTCTGTTTTGATGACTCATTGTACAAGTCGGATAGGCTAGACTATTCTTCATTAATCCAAAATCTCAATAGCTTCTCAATAGCTTGATACAACAATAGTTTATTTCTTACCCTTCCTACATATACAAGATAGATGGGCAAGGAGGCTCTGCCCATTGTAGCCAATCTGGAACCCAGGGTTCTATATGGGAACTGTCAAAGGAACAATGGTAGTGTTGCTCCATTTTTTATTCAGCAGAACTGACTCCTGTTGTCCTAGTTGGAATGACATGTTGAGTGATGAGAAACTCAAATCTCCTTGGTCATTTTCCTCTAACAGTTTACTTTAAGGCATCCTTATTGGTCGACACCTTCCTTTTGGCCTGACCATTTGCTTGAGGGTGATGATGACAGGATGGATGAGCTCTAGATTCACAGATTTCTTAAACACATGTGAAATAAATGCAGATCCATTGTCAGGAATAATAACATCTGGAAATCTGGACATTGAGAAGCCCCCTTACAGAGCTGCTTTTGTAGAAGCAGAGGTATTTTGAGATGGTAGCAGCAGCAAGCACAAAATTCTTGTCCTTGCAAAATAAACAGGAATTCTGACCAAGTCGTCTTGACCATTTTCCATGAGAAGGAAAGGGGTCCTTGGTGGATTATTTGGAGTGGTCTGGCATTGGCTACAGTCCTCTAAGTATCACAATTAATTACAGGCTTTAGATATAATTGTTAGTATATAAATCTTCATTCAAAAATTCCTGAATGAATTGCATATATTATTGCTGTAATAATATGATGAATTATATGATGTCTCTCCTCTGGTCACTGGAAATCAAGGAGCAAAGCTTGGATTAGAAATTGAGGTCTGAACTGTATATTTGGGAGGTTTTAGCATAGTTAAAACTATGAGAGTAAATAGGCTCCCTGAGCTAGATCATGTAAGAAAACAAAAGATCTAGAACAATATTGAAAATATTCTGTCGCTTAGCATGATGCTTTCAAACTTCATCCGTGTATCAGTACTTCATTCTTTTTTGTGGCTGAATCATGTTCCACTGTATGGTAGACCATGTTTTGTTTATATGTTCATCCATGGCACACTTTTGGGTTGTTTCCACCTTTTGGCTGTTATGAATTACACTGCTATAAGCATTCATGTACAAGATTCTCTGTTGACATATTTCACTTCTCTTGGGTGGATACCTAGGAGTACAGTTGCTGGATCATATGACAATTCTCTGTTTAATCATTTAAGAAACTGCCAGATTGTGTTCCGAAGGAGCTACACCATTTTGTGCAAAAGAATGCCTTTTCTTTGCAAGTAGAAGGATTACAAAAACCCAACAAGAAGTATCCCCTCTGAGAGGATGGGTCAAAGGGATCTGGGGTAGGCACCAGGGGTAGCTGAGTGTCTGGAAATGACTGAGGCTGAGTAACAACCCTGTTCTGCCCCGCAGGGGCAGGCATGCAAGACGGTCAAGGCACCCAGGACCAGTTTTCAGTAAAAACAGAGACATCAAGGATAATGCAGGACCCTAACAATGAACGGGATCAGAACCAGAGAACTAAGGAGGGTGTGGGAGGGTGAGTTGTGGAGATGACTCCTCTTCAAGATTGAGTCTCACTGCATGGTGCACATCTCCATTCTATAGGCCCTGCTTGCAAGTTACCTGTGGGCACTGCAGGAGCCATCCGTAAGAGTCTAAGGACGGTGTGGAGAAACAAGAACCTAACTCTCTTAAACAAGAAAATCTGCATATGGCTGAGTCGCTTTGCTGTGCACCTGAAACTATCAAAACATTGTTAATTGGCTATACTCCAATATAAAATAAAAAGTTAAAAAAAAAAGAAAATCTACACTCTTATTGCGAGAGTTGACTTACTCCTGTTTACAGTGTCTGGTGTGTGTGTGGGTTGAATGTAAAAGAAAGTAATCCTTCTCCTACAACCTGCTTCTAGTCTTTATTTTCCATGTATGTTGAAAGCATTTCCGGTCAGGGTTATTTTTTTTAAGCTGTCAGCAAGTAGTACTCAGTCTCCAGTAACTTTTTAATTAGTTTGTGCCATATTAGCCCATTAATTAGGCCTAGGATGGCTAGCCAGCAGTCTTCAGTGTCGGCTGTAGGTAGGCATTAGTGTGATAGTATGGAACTGGTGTAAAGTCTTAATTTTAAAGCATATCGGAAGACAACTTTATGAATTGTGCTGAGAGATTTATATGACCTGTCAAAACAATTCATAAAATTCCTATTTTGAAGGGGAAATTAAAAGTCAAGGTGATGGGGAGGTTATATTTATGCATTTACAGGAGATGAACAAAGTAGATAGGATGCCTTTGAAAGCTAATGAGAAAGCTGCTTGTCAGGCAAGCTGTTCAAGAGCAATGTCAGCAAGTGAAATGGGTTGTTGCCTTTGGGGAAATGATTCATAGTGTCTGAAAACGATGAAAACCATCTTGGTTTAGGAGCTGGGTTGACCGTGGCACATCTCTCTCCTGACTTTTCGGGTCTCCCTCCCTTCCTGTTCCCAGCACAAAATCAACTTTTGCTTATGAAGAATGCTATCCAAACTTACCTTCCACTCATGTGTGTTCTCTGTATGATTTTAAATAATGAGATTGACATTGGACACGTCAGGAAATAGGCGTATTTACTTTAGTTACTTTTGTATTGACCTACTCTTTGTATTAACTGGCTAACCTCCAACAAAGTCTGCTTAATTTGAGCCCTAATAAAGTGTTGTGCTTTCAAAGAGAGTATGCGGAATTAAAAGAATATGCAGTTGCCCTTTGTGGAAAAAATAATAACCTTTCCCTTTTCTGTTCCTGTGTTTTTCCTGTGTTTCCTGTGTTTTTCTCATCTCCCTGTTATCTGACCTGGTCCTGGCAGAGACCCTTATGTCATATCCCTAGTTCTTATATATATAGATAGATAGATAGATAGATAGATATAGATATATAGATATATATTCTACCATTTTAATGTGGAATAAAGCAAGTTATAGATTTTAACCTTTTTTTCATTAATACAAAAATAGAATCTGTATTCTAAGCAAATGATCTTGAACACAGAGTAGCTCTTCTGGAAGCTTGGCTACTTGGTGATAGGTGTGGACTTATCATGTGCCATATAACCCCGTAAAAATAAAGAAAATGGGATAATGCTCTCTGTGCTGCTAGAGAAAGGACACAGAGCCAAACTGCTTCTCACTTTATATTTTTCAGGCTTTTTAAACCATCTTCCTTTTGCATGATGCATTTTGTAGCTGTTGTCACTTGTGCATTTGGAAAGGGAAAGGAAACAAATAACATGATTTGAAGGATCATAGAGGGATGTGAGTCTTATGATGATCCTTAAGATTTACAGAAGCCTTTAAAACTATTTGTGCTGCTTTGTGGTGCTCTGTGCCACATGTCAGTTAATATTTCATCTGTACTCCTTTTTTTTTTTTTTTTTTTTTTTTTTTTTTTTTGCGGTACGCGGGCCTCTCATTGTTGTGGCCTCTCCCGTTGCGGAGCACAGGCTCCAGACGCGCAGGCTCCGGACGCGCAGGCTCAGCAGCCATGGCTCACGGGCCCAGCTGCTCCGTGGCATGTGGGATCTTCCCGGACCGGGGCACGAACCCGTGTCCCCTGCATCGGCAGGCAGACTCCCAACCACTGTGCCACCAGGGAAGCCCTTTACTCCATTTTTATGTTCTAAGAGGAACTGTTTTAAAAATCATTCTTTTGATCTCCTTTCCCAGTTCACCCCCCAAGTCTTCCATCTTCTGGCCAACCCTATTACCTTCTTTGATTTAATCTTCACAGTCCTTTCACTTGGTCAAGCAACGCAAAGTGAATGCATCTATGCCAAGACAGACACATAGAACATCTTTTAAAATGGCACTACAGGTTCACCTGCAAATATGAAACATGAAAGAATTTCCATTTAACCTCTGATGAGTGTAAGTATTAGTACTGAGGTCAGTTCACAGTTGGCTGATATTATGACTAGTTTTCTTTAAGGTATATTTCACTTAGTAGTGGAGCACCTTAGTCTGGACAAAACATCGCTCTGTATATAGTATGAAATTTGCTATACTCTTGTAAAGCACTGTCTCATCCTTTTAAATATACCACAACATCCTGGAAGTGAAATCAAGATTTCAGAATGTCTAAAGCAAAGAAATATTGGAATGTAATCAAAACATTTTCTGAAGAAAAGAAAACAACTTATTTTGCATTATTCAGACAGAAATAGCTCAAGGGCTAGCTAAGGCATAGTAATGAAAATGAAGGTCTGCTAGGTGAAGAGATGCTAGAATAATGATGCTAAATTAAAATCCTCTCAAGTTCACGGGAGTTTGCACTAGAGATTTTGCTGTATACTCTGTAATGTTCAAAACTATTCCTTTGATCAATTCATTGATGAAATTATGGGGGGGGTCTTGGTTTGTTTTGTTTGTTATATTACCAATTGCCTGCAACAGAATGAACTAACAACGAAATAGTGCCCTCTATGCGTGGGTGTGCAGAAAGCATCTTATTAGCAAGAATCAGTGTCTTGTAGGAATGGAAAACAGCATGTGGTGGCACAGGCCAATTAAAAGAATACATATTATGCTAGTTTATTTTTTTTAATCAGTGGTTTGTTGAATAAAAATAAAGGGGACATATTCCCTAGCTCTGTTCCTGATGTTTTATTTAATTATGATCTTTTATTAAATTCGGACATAATGATGTAGCTTAGTCACCTCAAAGAATGACCTCTGACCAGCAGCACTTAAAAAAGTGAGAACCCACACCTTCTAGTGTGTGGTTCCTAAAATGATATAAAATAATCATAAATTCTCCAGGGGTACTTATTTATTTATTGTTTGTTTGTTTGTTTTTGTTTGTTTTGGTTCTTTCGGGTTTTTTTTAACATCTTTATTGGAGTATAATTGCTTTACAATGGTGTGTTAGTTTCTGCTTTATAACAAAGTGAATCAGCTATACGTATACATACATCACCATATCTCCTCCCTCTTGAATCTCCCTCCCACCCTCCCTATCTCACACCTCTAGGTGGTCACAAAGCACTGAGCTGATCTCCCTGTGCTATGTGGCTGCTTCCCACTAGCTATCTATTTTACATTTGGTAGTGTGTATATGTCAATGCCACTCTCTCACTTCGTTCCAGCTTACCCTTCCCCCTTCCCGTGTCCTCAAGTCCATTCTCTACGTCTGCATCTTTATTCCTGTCCTGCAGGTTTTTCAGAGCCTTTTTTTCTTTTTTTTTAGATTCCATATATATGTGTTAGCATATGGTATTTGTTTTTCTCTTTCTGACTTCACTCTGTATGACAGACTCTAGGTCCATCCACCTCACTACAAATAACTCAATTTCGTTTCTTTTTATGGCTGAGTAATATTCCATTGTATATATGTGCCACATCGTCTTTATCCATTCATCTGTTGATGGACACTTAGGTTGCTTCCATGTCCTGGCTATTGTAAACAGAGCTTCAGTGAACATTGTGGTACGTGACTCTTTTTGAATTATGGTTTTCTCAGGGTATATGCCCAGTAGTGGGATTGCTGGGTCGTATGGTAGTTCTATTTTTAGTTTTTGAAGGAACTTCCATACTGTTCTCCATAGTGGCTGTATCAATTTACATTCCTACCAACAGTGCAAGAGGGTTCCCTTTTCTCCACACCCTCACTAGCATTTATTGTTTGTAGATTTTTTGATGATGGCCATTCTGACTGGTGTGAGGTGATACCTCATTGTAGTTTTGATTTGCATTTCTCTCATGATTAGTGATGTTGAGCATCCATTCATGTGTTTGTTGGCAATCTGTATATCTTCTTTGGAGAAGTGTCTATTTAGGTCTTTTGCTCATTTTTGGATTGGGTTATCTGTTTTTTTTTGATATTGTGCTGAATGAACTGCTTGTAAATTTTAGAGATTAATCCTTTGTCAGTTACTTCATCTGCAAATATTTTCTCCCATTCTGAGGGTTGTCTTTTCATATTGTTTATGGTTTCCTTTGCTGTGAAAAATCTTTGAAGTTTCATTAGGTCCCATTTGTTTATTTTTGTTTTTATTTCCATTTCTCTAGGAGGTGGGTCAAAAAGGATCTTGCTGTGATCTATGTCATAGAGTGTTCTTCCTATGTTTTCCTCTAAGAGTTTTATAGTGTCTGGGCTTACATTTAGGTCTTTAATCCATTTTTAGTTTCTTTTTGTGTATGGTGTTAGGGAGTGTTCTAATTTCATTCTTTTACATGGAGCTGTCCAGTTTTCCCAGCACCACTTATTGAAGAGGCTGTCTTTTCTCCATTGTATATTCTTGCCTCCTTTATCAAAAATAAGGTGACCATAGGTGCATGGTTTATCTCTGGGTTTTCTATCCTGTTCCACTGATGTATATCTCTGTTTTTGTGCCAGTACCATACTGTCTTGATTGCTGTAGCTTTGTAGTGTAGTCTGAAGTCTGGGAGCCTGATTCCTCCAGCTCCATTTTTTTTCCCTCAAGATTGCTTTGGCTATCAGGGGTACTTATTTAAAATGGAAATTCCAAATTGCCTTCAGAGATACTCATTCAGTAGGTCTAAGTGGGTCCTGGGAATGTCATGATTTTTACCTAGCAGCCCAGGTGATTGTGACACACTGTGGGCTCAGAAAATGATGTCTTTTGGTGCCTCTGCCCTTGGCACTTCTCTCCTCGTTGTAAATAGAGCTCTTCTACTCTTCTCTCAAAAGTTCCATTTTATCTCAGGACTCTTTCTCTTCTTTGGCTTTTGCCTGTCAAGGATGGAATAGGAAAATCATTTCTTCTGAAGGAACTGTTCCTTTGGTTTTTGATAACTGAGGGACTGAACAAATTTCTTTACTTGGTATGCCCTGTACTTTTTACCACCCATTCTAGTACTGCCAGTCACTAGTGCCATGCCCAGCACATTTTCTACCATCACTGTGATCAGCGTACTCTCCAAGACATCACACCTACATGCAGCTGACACCTTGATGAAAACCACAGATGTTTGCCATTTATGGTTTCAGTGTAACTTCCCTTAAATGCATATAATCATTCCTATTCTCTGCTGTAGGCTACATCTGATTATGTGTGTTAGCTTTGATGTCATCTATGTTAATCATGCCCCGCTTCTCATAAAGTGGACCCTTCTGCTGACATTAGAATGGCTCATGGTAAAGGAAGCCCAAGGCCTTATAGGCATGAGGATAACTGTTAGCAAAGCCTTTGTTTCTTTTATAACCTACCAGTGGCAGGCATGTCCCTGTCCTCTCTTCCTGATGCTGTTGGGAAGCATGACATTGTAGCTCTGGTTTAGCATAGATGTAAGGTCTAGAATCAAGGTCTTCTGGCTTAGAATGATGAAAGTGTTATTATAGGCAGTTAACAAAACCTGTTTAAGTACAAAGAGAGATTATAAATTAGCCTCCCCAGGATGGAGTCAGCGATAATGTAAATTGCTTGGAAAATTGAAATGAAAATAAAATCAAAATTTTGCTTAACCTATTCACTTAAAAAAAGAAAAAAGGACAACCCTTTGCTCTTTTAACTTTCAGAAGAGTGTACACCTTATACTTTCATTCCTTGCTGTTTCACCTGCTTTATTTGCTGGATGGTTCAGCGCATTTAGATGCTTTAGGTGTTTTTATCCCTGCCTCACTGCATTGCCAAGCATTCAGGCCTGCCCACGAATTCACTTTAATCCTTCTCTTTTTGTGTTTTTTTGTTTTTAGGTAAGTACTTTTGGTTTTCCTCTTCCTTAATGCAGAAAGAAAATGCATCTGCCTGATGTAGAACAAATGGCTTATAAACACAAAAACCAAAAGATAAAAAATAACGTCAACAGTAAAGAATGACCTGCTACCTGCTACTGGTAAGAATGTTCAGTGTCATTTAAACACTCCTCTCTTTTCTAAGGAAGGGGACTAACAGTGAAGGAAGATGGGGTGTGGGATTGTTGCTGTGGGAGAAAGGAGAGGATCACAAGGAATGTTCATGAAATATTTATTTACACATGCTTATTGGGCAGATGGACAGCTGATGATTCTAAGCCAGTTTGCCATTTCCCAGATTCGAAATTAGTCACCTAAATGTAACGTTTAAACATTTTCTGAAAATCCCAAATGGAAATGGATGTGGGCAATACTGAGGAGTTTTTTGCCTGTCTGTCTGTTAGGTTGTTTGTAAAATGGGGGTAAAAATAGAAAAAAAAAATTCATATTTGATTTTCATTTGTATAGGTATGAAGCTATCTACTTAAATGCTTCAGTAACATCTGATCATGAATATATATATATATATATATATATATATATATATATATATATATATATATATATACATATTTCATCCAGAAAAATCCTAAAGCTTTTGATAAATATGTATAATCTGGATGATGAGAAAGAAATACCAATCAACTCAAATATCATTTATTTCATGTATTGCAGGTATCTTCTCTTTCTCTTTTTACATGTGCCTCCCCCTGTACTTATGAAGTAACATATAAAATTCAGTTGAATATTAATGCTTCCATGGTATTTTGCCAATACTTACAGTCATTCTTTATTTGGCTATGAATTTTAAGGTTTAAACATGCATGGTAAATAGTATATGTTCATACCAATGTTGGTGTAGCCCTTTGAATAATAACACATTACATTTAATGTAAATTGAAATTCTCTATCCAATATAAGTGAGTAAATACATTAATAGAAATACACTAACATTTAATATAAACAAACTGCAAAGGTTCAGGCTTTAAAGACTGCTACCAATGACTAACTTATTTTCTCTATCGATTAGGATGCTTACCTCATTGAGTTTTCCGCTCTCCTAGAATAGCATCTCTCTGGCTCTCCTTCACTTAGTTTTTGTCTGTGTTCAATTCTGACCTATGTCCTGCACAAAACCTTCTCAAATACTCCAACATATAACCTCAACCCTAATCCTACCCTAACCCTTATGCATGCTTTAGTAGCATCCCTGTATGTTTGCTAGGGCTGCCATAACAAAGTACCACAAACTGGTGGCTTAAACAATAGAATTTTATTTCCCCATTGTTCTGGAAGCTAGAAGTTTGAGATCAAGGTGTTGGCTGGGTTGAGTTCTTCTGAGGCCTCTCTCCTTGGCTTTGTAGATGGCCATGTTCTCGCTGTGTCTTCACATGGTCTTCCCTCCTATGTGTCCTAATCTCTTCTTTTTAAAGGGCACCAGTTATATTGGAGTAGGGCTCACTATAAAGACTTAATTAACTTATTACCTCCTTAAAGATACTATCTCAAATATAGTCACATTCTGAGATACTGGGAAGTTAGGATTTCAAAATATGAATTTGTGATGGAATGCAATTCAGCCCATAACCGTCCATATTACAGTTTCTTAATTATTTTTCTAATCATTCCACGTAAATTAGTTCTGTCTTCCCCAGTTAGAACAGAAGTCTCAAAGATAAGGACTGATGATATTTTAAGTTCTAATGTCTATTCATAGTACCTAGAGGGGCAAGCACATAATATTAAATAATATATGTATTTATTGTTTAGAAACGTTGGAAGGAATATGGTAAGAGAACCGAGTGAGCGTCCTTTTGTCAATTCTTGCTGACTTCACCTCCCTTACCTTGCCAGAAAGAAGCCAGTACCATAGGTCTTGGGGTCAGGCAGTGGTCAAATGCATTGTCTACTTCATTCCTGGAAGCACCGTCAGCATTCCGGTCAGCAGAGGCAATCTCATGGAATAAAATGCTGATCTCTGAAAATAGGTGAAGGTGTAAACGACGATGAACCCAGGCACATACCACAGAACACAATTTGGGCTGGTGGAAAATAATTACCCAATTAAGAATCGTCAGATCTAGAGGCAGGTTTTGGAAGGGTAAAACTGTGAACACATAAATGGCCCCAAGGTGGTAAATTAGGTGAAATCATGTTTCAAGTTCTGAAATCCTGCTTAGCTCTTTACTAGTAATTCTAAGAGTATGCTCTCTAATTTTCATGTAAAGCGATTACCTCATTAAATTTCCAACACTAAAAAAGTGGGTTCAGTTTGTGACCTTTCTTCAGTTTTTGTTACATTCCATTTTCCACAATTTCTAGGACCAGCATTCAAAAGTATTTTCAGTGCTTTAAAATAAAGTCATCCCAAATTCAAATTATGCAAATGCCCATTTAATGCAGTTATCAACATGGCTCCACATTTCATAGAAAACCCTAAGAAAATACAAAACCCTCCAAACTTCAGCATAACCATGTTACTTTCTCTTCCCAGATGTGTGTTGTTGGATGAGTTACTAAGCCTCAAGTGAGTCTGAGGTTCTCCATCTCTTAAAAGGGAATAGAATACCTACTTTACTGGGTAGTTGCTGGTATTAATACGTGCAAACAGTTAGCCCAGTCCTTGTAAAACAGCTGAGTTCAACAAATGTTCCTTTCTTTTATTCCTCCTTCAGGTTGAATTTTGCTCAGTGGATTAGCCATCTATATAGAAAAG
Organism: Mesoplodon bidens; assembly: GCF_964165515.1. Lineage (NCBI taxonomy): Eukaryota > Metazoa > Chordata > Mammalia > Artiodactyla > Ziphiidae > Mesoplodon > Mesoplodon bidens. The sequence goes on along the minus strand of NC_138160.1, from coordinate 47,734,378 downwards.
AGACACAAATTTGATAGATTTGATTGATTCACTCATACTCTCACTTCAGCAATATTTAAGTATTAGGATTCACTGTATCCTGGTTTCATGCTGGATGTTGGATAAATAACAATGAGAAGAAACAGAGTCCCAGCTTTCACAGAGAGAGGGGCATTAACTAAAAGGTCCAAAAATACATGCAAAATTAAAGTAATGATAAGTGCTGTTCAATGCTAGAAGATTTTGTAGCAGGGAGACCTGCCTTTTCTGAGGGCATGTGGAAGACATCAGGAAATATATCTCTTTGAATATAGCATGTGAGCTGAGTTTGAAGGTATGTGTGTTTCTGTGTGTGTGTGTGTGTGTGTGTGTGTATTTCAGTAACAATAGTGGTTAGGGTGATGGTGGTAGCAGTGTTAATGGTGGTGGTGATGGAAAGGAGAAGCAGGAGGGTGAAATAGCAATAAGTAAAAGACGGCTATACAGGGAGCAACATGTGTACAGTCCAGACCTGGGAAGCTGTACGGAGAGTACAGTTTCCCAAAAGAAGGCCAGTGAGTCTGGGATGCTGAGAGCAAAAAGGAAGACAGTAGATTGAGAGGAGGGTAGGGCCCAACTGAAGCAGAGCCTTATAGACTAGTTAAGGAGTTTGTCTTCTATCCTAAGAACAATAGGAAGCCAATAAAAGGCATTAGTGGGTGGGAAGGTGAGACCCAAACATATTCAAATTTGTATTTTGAAAAGATTTTTTTGTCCTCCTATGCTTTTGCAAGAAGATAGAAATTCAGAGTATGTGTATTTACAGCAAACACACGGAAGTTTCCCATCTTATCGGTGTTTTAATTGCATTAATTTTGCACATGATCCCTGAATGACCTAAGAGTCTTTAAGGTCCCAACACGTTCGATTTTCTGAATCAGTGACACTTAAAAAGGAATGTTGATTTAAACTTCCAAGTACAGCTGCTATTTTGACCCAGTTAGCAGAAAAATTTTCTGACAAAATATCTCTCTGCTAATTTCACTGAGCAGTTGCTTGGTATAGCAATGGAAAATTCAAACAGTAGAATGATTGTCATAATTTCCCTTGGAGCACCTTTATTGTCAGAGATGAACCCTTGGCCACCTGGTTTTAGTAGAAAGATAATAAAGAGTATGTGATTCGGGACGGGGACAACCACCCCCTCTTGATTCTGGAAACATCCTGTGAACCAGGTTGGCACCAGTTACAGATTTTAATAATGAGAAACTTTTGCTTTGTTTCACTGGCAAGAAATCTTACTTGGAGATTCTGTGTATGTGAACTTAACCTTGTTTTCCATTTCTTCTTAAAGCTTTCTATGGTAAACATATGGAACAAGAGATTAGTGTAATCAGTAAAGATTCATATCAAGTGTAGAAAACTGGAGGATTCCCACATAATACATGTTTTCACAACAAAGCTCATGTTTCAATATGATGTGAATGCATGGTCATCCTATCATTTCAACTGAGTCCTTCCTACACACCCCCAATTTAAATAATACAACATTTTATCCAATTTCCAAGAAGAGGCCCTCATGTTAACCTTGAACTATGACAATGCCTACTGGACATGTAAGAAATTTAATTGAATTTCATGACTAACGAAAGAGACTTTAGTCATTACAACTTCTTAAACAATTATACGTAAAGCATACAGGAGTAAAGGGTACAGGTATTTCTAAGTATGAAGTTTAAATACTTAGTGATGAAAGGAAAATGTGTCTGCAGATTGCTTACAATCGCCTTATGGAAAGTGATTTCCCCCATTTACTCATCCTGCTTCCTTTGTCATTGGTGGTGGTAGCAGTGGGGTATTTTTTAATAGTTACCAAACAAGCTAAAGAAAAAAAGTTATTTCTAATATTTGGTGCAAACAACACAAACCAGCTTGATCCAGTTTAACTGAGAAAAGCGGGATTACCGATCCACCTGAGTTCCTTCCAGAAGTCACTGCTTCCTTTGTTTTTAAATACTGTTATGGCATCATATTAGCAACAATGGAATGTCAGAAAATAGGATGTTAATTCCACATACTAAAGATGCAGTTTGTTCTACTAACATCATTGAAAAGTTTATATCCAAAGACATATCCTTGGTGTACCAGTCCAGATTCCTCTTATTTGCTCTCTGCCCCATTTAGTAGATTTCATGCTAGATATTGACCTAAACAAGTCAACCATGGGCAAAAGAAGTTCTGCTGGTTGTATATGTTTGATGGTTAGGAAGAAAATGCATCTGTTTAACAAAGATTGATTTTTGTGTATGTGGAAAAAAAAGATGATAAGATAATATAGGAGTATACTCATCTGACTCACAAAACCCCCGGATGCTCAGAACTATTCTAATGTGCAGGAGGCGCTACTTAGGAAGGTAGAGGAACAGCCTGCACATTGTTGGCTGATGTATACACCCAAACAGGAAACACTTAGGATGTCTTGGGACCATCTAGAGACACTAGCTAATCTTGCCAGGGTACATGGAAGAATCCAAGGAAATTGTTTTGTCACACACAATTGGCAGATGATATAATAATACAACTAAAACTAAAATAATTTGGGAAGGAGATATGGAGAAAATTTAGTTTAAGTTGTTCTACCTGCTCTTCTTGGAAGTGTTTACATTTTATCTTCAGAAAAAAAATTGACTGTTAAATAATTGCCTTAACTAGTGTGGTAATTTGCTCATTCGAAACCATTTTATGAATGCTATGATATTTTTCTCTATGACTTAACCTGACCTTCAGAGTATAGCTAACCTCTTAAGAATGACAGCTTGCAAATACCAACCACATAGGCCAGTATGTTTTTTAACAAAATACTGGTAATTTTTGCCTTAAGTTCCAAACACTTAATCTAGTTTTCCATTAAGAACTCTTAAAATGGACAAGAAGTAGGGACCCAATATGATCATGAGTAGAAGATTCTACTGAGAGCCTCTGGAAAGGATCACCAGATTCCAGAAAAATCTGTCCAGTTTACAAGATGGCATATTCAAAAAACTAAATTGAGGATCTAAAGAACAACCCTTTGGAAAAGTTCAGTTTTCTCTGAGGCAGGGATTAGTTAAGGCCTACACAGATATACTTATTTTGACAGAGCTGAAAAAATCAGACAGATGGCCAATCAGTGGAAAAAATATAAAGTTCAGTCTTTAAATTGTTCACGTTTTTATCACTTTGCATTGTTCTTAGCTGAACTGAGTGCAGGCAAAATGGTGAAAACATTTTGGCCAAGAAGGCAGCCAGAATGATCTGGAGAGTAATTTCTTAATCACCAAATGACTCTATTTTATATTGTCCTTTAGGAAACTAAGTTTAAAAACACTATCTAAAAGAAGCCCAAGAAGTTTTAATTTTTAGTGTTTATTTTATTTTTTCTTGATTATAAAACTATTTTAATCTTTTGGTGAAACATTGAAGCATTGCAGAAATATGAGATTTAGGTTAAAACACGTTTGCCACCTTCCCTCCCCTTAGGTAACTGTTTCTAAGACCTTTTGTATGCATAGCTGGATTTTTTTGGTACATGTAAATATGTATACATTTTTTTTACTGAAATGGAAGTTTGCTACATGCTTTTCAACAAACTTTTTTGTATACAATGTCTTAGCTATTTATGTAAGTCAATACACATTGCTGTATCTATGAAGTTGTACACCGAACAAAGCAGTTTATTCCCCAAGAAAAGCCCTAGATATTTGAGAGTATCCAAAAAGGTTGGGTCAATTTGCACCTGGTTTTGCCTGAGAAAGCTAACATCCTCCCCATCCCACCTTGAGGGCAAGTAGGTTCCTTCATGGTAGCCATGTGCCCTGGCAGAGCTCATGGACCACAGTTGCAGGCACTATGGGTTAAGGAACAGGCTTCCAGTGGATCAAGGGTTGATAAGAACAGTAGAGGCTATAATCCCCCTGGCCCTGCATCCCTCTTTCTTGCTGTCACATTTTTAGGGCAACTGTAGAGAGGAACCTTGGCAATGGGGTTCTGACAAGCCTCAAGTTTGCTGGACTATCTCAGTTTAGATGCCAGCTCGTTAGAGGAGTTGTCTAGCAAAGCCAGCTGCCCAGCCCTGGAGACCTAAGGAAGCATGGGAAGTCACAGCCCCTTCAGCCAGGAAAAGGTTAAGCGCCAGTCTCATGGGATGCTGGGTGTGGCAAGCCCTCTCCAGATGAGAGAAGGGAGAAGTTGCCAACAGCTAGTTCATTGTCTAATCAACCCAGTGTGAGATATCAAGTCATTTTTGGACCGTATCACTCATGATGTTCTCCTGGTTAAATCATTATTCCTGGATAGGCTTGAACAGTAACAAAACTGACATCTTGGCATCACTTCTTGGTTTGGTAACCTCTGTTTAATTTTCTAACACAGTTGGTTTCTGCAATACCTTCCTCTAAGTAATTTGGTGTTGTTTAATCCTGCCAAGTCTTCCACAAAGGCAAGAGAATAAAAAACATCCTTTTAATTAGCATAGAATTTGCCTATTATATTTTTATAGGAAATGCGTAATAATTTTATTGAAAGAATTTTACATTAAATGCTAATCCCCAAGAGAAGCCCTAGGTATTTGAGAGTATCCACAAAGGTTGGGTCAATCCAATTTTCTTATGGATTTTATATTTTATATTCCTTTCCAATTCATATCTATATAACATACATGTTTAATTAAAGGGTATATATAATTTTATCCTGTATTTTTTCACTTATGTTTATTTTCTAAATATTTATTTTCTAAATAAACATAAGTGAATTTTCTAAATACTTTTCTATATTATTTTCACATGGTCATCATTTTCCCATTTAAGGCCTTCTTTATTCAAGCATTGACTATTATAAGGCAGCTCTAATTGTTAGAAAGTCTTCCTTATACTGATTTGAAGTTTACCTGATGGTAAGTCAGCTATTGTTCCTAGATTTGTGCCTTAGAGGAATCAATGGCTTCACATGGTCTGGGGATGCTGAAATTGTACATAAAATTTTGTACAAATATGCAGCCTTCTGGAGAGTGTGTCCTTAGCTTCATCAGATCGTCAGAGATCTATGAGTAGTTAAAAACCACACAGGGCTGAGTCAGCTCTCCTTCCACAGCTAAAAGAGTTGAATAGACTGAATAAGTTAAGTGACGCCTAATAAAGGCTGTAAAGTTAATTAGATTTTTAGACTACTAGAACTTAGTAGCTACTTTTGGTATGGTTTCAGTATCATAGCATCATCTGACTAGCCAAGCTGTCTCAAATTCCTGTTAGATTGAAACCTTGACTGTACATTAGTTTCACCTGGGTAACATTAACGATACTGTTGCCTGGTCTCCACCTAGGAGATTTTTGATTCTCTTCAATATTAAATGGTTAGGATAGGGGACAAGTCTGCAGCCAGAGATGAGAACCACTGGATCTGAAGCCTGAATGAATAGAACATGAGATAGTTAAGTGCTGTTGGAACTAGCAAGAAAAAAAAAAAAAAAAAAAAAAAACAGGCACTCTCCTCTATTTCACCTCCATAAGAATATTTTACCTACTAGAATGATACCAAACCCCCTCTAAATGAATACTTTTAAAAATTAACCTGGTCTTCTGAAACACCATTGTTTAAACTTTAACACAACTTTCTCCTCAAATTACTTAAGGATGAAGTAAGCAGTCTTTCTGCTTTGATAGCAGTGAAACTAAAATTAGAGAATCCAGCATAGAGGGTCATTGGAGAACAGTTTTTATTCTAAAAGAACAAATTAAGCATTGACCTAATTCGTGACATTCATTACAAATTTAGTCATGAAGGAGAATATACATTAATTATTTATATTAAGATAAATATAAACTATATTAGCAAACAACTTTATAGTTAATTTTTCTAATTTACCACTTTCTGAATCTCTTGCAAATTATGCCTTTTCACATTACCAGTAAAATATAAGATGGGCGAAGGACACTGAGATCTCAATGAGAAGTTTCATGTAAATGAAAGAAATCAGATTTCACTGCAGATCAAGAGTATTAAAACAGGCAGAAATAAGTCAGTTAAACTTTCTGCATTCTTTTTATGCATGCCATTTTATTTTGGCAGGGGAGAGATTAAGGATTTACCATGTCCAAAAATAGTTATAGATTGACAAAGTACCAATCTGACTGGCTTTTCTTTCCCCAGCTTGCTTAACTGTCCCCTATTTGACTGCTATGCCAGTTTTTAAAGCTAAGCCTATTCTTCAGTTCCATGGGATACTTTCAATCTTATCTTACCAATCAGGAAATAGGAAACCTTAGGTTCTGTCACAAGACACTCTCTTTTATTATTATTATTTTATAAATGTATTTTTAAGTTTTTATAAACCTTTAAAATTAAACTGATTATTATTTTTAAACCTATAAGACTCCATTGGTACAATGAAAAAAATAAAATCCAACAAAGCGGAAAATGTCAACCAAATTATTTTAGGAGTCATCAGAACACCAAAAGAGTATATTGTCTTTACCAAACAGATTTACATTTTTTTGTGTGTTTAGAGTTAGCTCAGCCGTCTCTCAGGGTCTTTCTGAGATAATTAGACTTTGATAATGGTTTAAAATCATTCATTCATCAGTTGTGTAGTTATTTTCCAAAATGTGGGGTTTTTTTTTTAGCATGGAAAGCAGTTCAGCAACCATGGAAGGGGTAGGGGTCCCAGCCACAGACCGAGCCCAGAGAACATGCAAAGGGGAGTTTGAGTTCAGGATCAGGCAGTTAATTCCAACTTTGTCTGGTGATACATCCTCTGATGTTCAGTATCTGTTGGTTAATTCGTAGACCTCTTTCCAGTGAAGCTTCAGCATGAGTTCCTTACTGTCAGGGGCTGCCTTCCTGTGTCTTAAGCAGCTAGCATACCTTAAAAATTACTTATGTAATAACTCATTCACCAAATATGTATACCGGAGGCCTATTTTGCTTATTAAGTGCAAGGCATTAAAGCTTTGGTAATACAGCGATGAATACAATCGATAATTTCTTTCCTCACAGAGTTTTCAGTTTAGCCAAACTTACTAGATGCTCAATCCATGTTTGTTGAGTGGCTAAATGAGTAAGTAAAAGAATGACAAAAGTAATCATGTTATCTGAATCCCAACCACCAATGAATGGCTGCATGCTTTTCTCATCAGTATATTCTTTTTTTTTTAACATCTTTATTGGAGTATAATTGCTTTACAATGGTGTGTTAGTTTCTGCTGTACAAGAAAGTGAATCAGCTATACATATACATATATCCCCATATCTCCTCCCTCTTGCATCTCCCTCCCACCCTCCCTATCCCACCCCTCTAGGTGGTCACAAAGAACAGAGCTGATCTCCCTGTGCTATGTGGCTGCTTCCCACTAGCTATCTATTTTACATTTGGTAGTGTATATATGTCCATGCCACTCTCTCACTTCATCCCAGCTTACCTTTCCCCCTCCCCATATCCTCAAGGCCATTCTCTACGTCTGTGTCTTTATTCCTGTCCTGCCCCTAGTTTCTTCAGAACCATTTTTTTTCTTTTTAGATTCCATATATATGTGTTAGTATACGGTATTTGTTTTTCTCTTTCTGACTTCATTCTGTATGACAGACTCTAGGTCCATCCACCTCACTACAAATAACTCAATTTTGTTTCTTTTTATGGCTGAGTAATATTCCATTGTATATATGTGCCACATCTTCTTTATCCATTCATCTGTCGATGGACACTTAGGTTGCTTCCATGTCCTGGTTATTGTAAATAGAGCTGCAATGAACATTGTGGTACATGACTCTTCTTGAATTATGGTTTTTATCAGTGTATTCTGAGAAACATTATCAGAAAGCAAAATAATGCAAAGCAGCATACAAAGTCAGTATGACATAGTAACAAGAGTATGGACTCAGATAGACCAGACTCAAATTAAAGAGTCACCTCTTGGGACCCTGGATGGTTACTTTTCCTCTCTGGGCCTCATTCTTCTCATCTGAAAACAATGAACAATGGTATTATATTCATTTGTTCATTCAGCCAATTTTTACTGAACGCCTCTCGAGTATTAATTATTTTACTAGAAAAGCAGGAAAGCCTGACACACCAGCTCCAACAGAATCCTTGCCTTCATGGACCTTGCAGTCTGTAACAGAAGAAAAATTTTAGTAAGTAATGATATAAAATGTAGTGAATGTTTTTGTGCTGCCCTTTGGCTTGTCTACTCTCAGACCCATTTCTTGCTCTTCTCTTCCTGTGCCCTTAGTTGTGGGAGGCTAACCCCTGAAGCCTGCAGTTCCCGGGCTGCCATGTCTGTTGATTGTTAGGTGGATTCGGTATGTTGGAGACACTGGATGAGCGTTTGGAGAGAGAGAGAAGCCAGGATGTTTCCCTCTCTCTGCCTGAGGCAGCGTCACAGGCAGTGGCTTGTCTCCTCCAGGGCACCAGCCTCAGCCAGGTGACCCCCAGCCCTGGAGGCTTCAGCCCTCCTTTCTCCCTCCAGACCAGGGTTGGCAATAGCTTTTGCTGTTGATACAACCTTCAGATTGCCTCACAGTCCGTATTTGGCATCTCACCTCTTTCATCACCTGAATTAAATTCACTCCTTCTGTCTCTCTCTCTTCTTCGTTGAGTGCTGTTTAATAAAGTCTTGATAAGAATGATAAAGGGAGACCCTATGTTAGAAGTAGTCAAAAAAGGTTTACCTAAGATAGTAAAATTTAGACCAAAACCTCATGAAGGAGTAGGCATCTATCAATGAAGAAGGGGGAAAATGTTCTAGATCATGTAGTGAGGGGAAAGAAAATGAGACACATTTCGGGAACTAAAAGCACGTGGATGACTGGAGTGTGACAGAGAGGGAGGAAGGGAAAGAATATTAAAGGCCTTTCAAGCTTTAAGGATTTTGAGTGCAAGCCAATTAGTAGACATTGCAGTGGAATGATATGGGCATTTGTCTTTTCTAAAGTCCGTGGCTACAGTGTATAGAATTGTTTGTAAAGGAGACAAAGAACCATTTATAAGACTGTTGCAGACAGCGGTGGTGTGGTAGAGTATATGATGGCACAGCAACAGAGAAAAATGAGCCAATCTGAGAAATGGAGATAAGGAGTGGAGACTGCGTGTTTTGGTAATTGATAGGCCCTGGAGACAAAGTTGAAGAAGTATTGTTCCCAGGATTCAAAATGGGGTAACTGGGTGAATAAATGGGGCATGATCTTCACTGCAAGAAGGAATACTGGGGGAGAATTTTGAGCATGGTTGAGCTTGAAGTATATGTGGGACATCTCCATGTGGAGCTGCCCAGGAGCCAGGTATGATACATGTGTCGGGAACTCAGGAGACAGATCTGAACTAGAGAAATTGATTGGGGTCTGTCCATCCATAGATAGCCATAGAGGGCATTTGAGTCGATGAGATCAACCAGAGGGTATGCAAGATTAGGAGAACAAGAAAGCCAAGAAAAAAAGCAGTGTTTCAGAAAGGAGGGAGTGACCAACAGTTTTGGGAATGTTCATTGGATGTAGTGAAATGTAGGTCAGATGGTGACCTGGTGAGATAAATTTCCATAGTGGTGGGAGCAGAAACCACAATGAGGTGGGTTGAGGTGAAAATGTGAAAGGGGAATCAAAATAGTCTAAAGGAAATTACCAAAAGAAATTTGGCTCCGAACGAAGAGGAGGTATGGAGGTAGCTGGATGAAGTAGGAATTGAGCGAGGTTTTATTTAAGATGGGAAATATTGATTCCATTTGAATTCTTATGGAAAGGCTTTAGTGAAAAGGAAGAAAATAGGGCTTCCCTGGTGGCGCAGTGGTTGAGAGTCCGGCTGCCAATGCAGGGGACATGGGTTCATGCCCCGGGAAGATCCCACATGCCGCGGAGTGGCTGGGCTCGTGAGCCATGGCCGCTGAGCCTGCGCGTCCGGAACCTGTGCTCCAAAAAGGAAGAAAATAGGAGATAATGCATAGAGCTGGGCTTCCGAGGACGGCAGAGGGACTGAGATCTGACTGAAGCACAGACGCCACCAAAGGTGTTAGCGTTTGCCTGAGGTGGTAACAGGAGCGAAAATGGAAATCATCAATGTGGGTGTGGATGAGTTTGTCAGCTGGGTGGCTGGACATGGAGAACATTCGTTTTTGATGGTTACTATTTTCTCTTTGAGGAGGAAAATCATCTGCTGTGTGTGGGAAGTGGGGAGTCAAGTGTTTGAGAAGAAAGAAGAAAGGACATTTGCTACAGTCCTTAGGGAAAATGAGAGAGAGAGCTGATGAATAGTTGTTAGAATTTTTAAATGTATGTATGGTGCTTGGGTTGTAGTCGTTTAAGGAATATTAGCAGCCTTGCCTCTGCATTTTATTGTTGATGCTGCTAAACCTATGTCCGCAGTCCCTCTTTTGACCACTAGATGGTGCACTCTGCGCTGAAATGCTGACCTGCCATGTTTCTTTTGTTACCAGCCAATACTGACAAGTTGGTAAAGTGAGAAGTTGACTTCTTGATATGAATTGAGATGTTTTTCTTTAAAAAATATTTTCCTTAAAAAAATCTTAAATAACACGTTCCTCAATTCTACATATAGCTTATGGGGCAGAGAATGACTGTGGCACCACAAAATCCTTAGGAAATACGTGATTTGACTTCATACTAAGTGTAACATGCAAAACATACCATCTCTTTCAAATTCTTTGCCTTAAAAATGCTAATCAGTTGGCACTCGGCAATCATTTGCATAGTCAAAATAGAGCTTTTGGCTTAGCATTTTATCTTAAAATAAAGCAGAAATTGTCTTGATCTGGATGTCAGTATGGTACATATAGCCAGAATGCTGAAGAAATACTGCCAAATGGCAAACGCCACATAGAAACCGAATTCCATCAGTCAGCTACCGTTTGGCAAATGTATGTGTGCTCCTGGGTGACTGAAATGTCAGATATTAGTCCAGATCTTTGTTTATAAAGAGGTCTTTGTTTTTATTACAGGTTTTTAATAGTGCCCTGTAAGTTGAAGTGATACAAGGAAGTCAAGTCATTCTGTGGAGTTTCCTCACTGCTTCATAACAAAGATTGGGAAAGGGGATGACCGTGAAGCAGGTGGCCTTTTCCTGCCACTATCATTTTTTTAGGCATACTACCATCCCCCCAACATGAGATGTTAGACAGAAAAAACCTATACAATTTAACCAAGTAAAGAATATAGGCATTTTAAAAATACTGAAAACAAAGTTATTCCTTTGAATCCTAACCCCAATTATTTGACATATGTCCTTCTTCTTGCAAGGAATTTGTGACAGGTAAAAAAACAGAGGTAACAGAAGGGAGTTCTATATGGATAATCATTATAAAGTCTCCAAGATTAAGAAAGGGATACTTTTGTACAGTGGGTTCAAGATTTTGTTAGGGAGGGTATTTTTAAAGTTCTTTTTTAGCACATTCGGAGAGGGGGAGACCTGGGAAGAAAGCTGTATAAGCCTAATATGAGAGAACGCTATGGAAAATTCCTGGCACAAACTTTTCTGGGCCTGAACACTTCTTGATACTGAACCTAGATTTAGAGTGACCAAATAATTTGCTATCTAGGAGTAAAAGGGGAGCTATTGATAATTGTACAGGAATAGGAGCAAACCCAGGAACAGGTGCAAAGCAGGGCTGTCTTAGGCAGGCTAGGAAGGCTGTAGGCAAAATGGAACACTGTTGGGGAAAGGGCATTAAAAGTCACTTGAGGGCTTCCCTGGTGGTGCAGTGGTTGAGAGTCCGCCTGCCGATGCAGGGGACACAGGTTCGTGCCCCGGTCCGGGAAGATCCCATATGCCGCGGAGCGGCTAGGCCCGTGAGCCATGGCCGCTGAGCCTGCGCGTCCGGAGCCTGTGCTCCGCAACGGGAGAGGCCACAATAGTGAGAGGCCCACATACCGCAAAAAAAAAAAAAAAAAAAAAAGGCACTTGAGTACGTGACTGCAAATAGAATTAGTATTTGTAGGACTTGGTGCATCAAAAGTATAGTTACATGATCAGCCATCTTTCACACCTGTCAAGCACCTCTCAACCTCTCAACCTGGAATTAGGGACCAGAGACGACATATGGGTGGGAGGTGGAGGGTTGTAACAGATTCCCCTGGGGAAAGATATTTTTATTTTTTATTATCATTCTTTTTGTTCCCAAACTACAACAACTCTCCCTTTGCTCTCTGTGTTGGCACAGGGGGAAAAAAAACAAACACATTTGAGGATCCCCACTGTAAAGATTATTCTTTGAATTGTGGCTACGGTTACTTCCGTTGTAAATTTCCATGGATTATTGTTATAACGATACCGGGAATGACACCCTGTCATGTTGAAAATTCAAGGAACTTCATTCCCCATTCAACCAAGCACTACTTACTAAGGAAGTGCCTGAGGCACTTGGGAGAACAGAGCCCAGAGAAGAGAGAAAGGAACTAGGAAAAACCTTCCCCTCAGTGTGGCTGACTGGGTGCTGAAGCGTGGCATAGAGATTCTTGCTCAAATGGCAGCAGAAGATCTTATTAGCATTTATTGTGAAAAACATCAGGACAAACTAGAGAAGGTACCATTTTATTTTGCCAAATGACTTTGCCTTTATCAACTCAGACTCCCTTTTGTCAGCCCACCTTGTATAAAGAAAGTAAAAATGTCTGCCTGCTATCTACCCCTGACAACTGTGAGCTTATTCTTTGTTTCAGTCCGTTGAGACTAGCTATGCTGAGGTAACAAACCACTCTGATATTTCAGTGGCTACAACCACAGTTTTATTTCTTGCTCTCGTTATGTGTTCTTAGCTGGTCGACGTTGCTCTGTTCCTTACCCTTTTCATTAAGGAACAGCCGATCCGGAGTGCATTCTGAGACCAGCCCCTCCTGAGATGGCATGAAAGATGGGGAGGGACTTCCCATGTGATGCAGTGGTTAAGAATCCTCCTGCCAATGCGGGGGACACAGATTCGAGCCCTGGTCCGGGAAGATCCCACACGCCACGGAGCAACTAAGCCTGTGCATCACAACTACTGAGCCTGTGCTCTAGAGCCTGTGAGCCACAACTACTGAGCCTGCGTGCCACAACTACTGAAGCCTGTGCGCCTAGAGCCCATGCGCTGCAACAAAGAGAAGCCCCCGCAATGAGAAGCCCGCGCACTGCAACGAAGGGTAGCCCCCTCTCGCCACAAGTAGAGAAAGCATGGATGCAGCAACGAAGATCCAACAATGCCAGAAATAAATAAATTAATTTAAAAAAAAAAGAAAAGAAAAGATTGGGAGATGGCAGGGCCACTTAGTAATGGCTTTAAAAGCGGAGAAATGCCACAGATCTCTTCCACTCACAAGCCATGGACCAAAGTAAGTCACAGGGTCAAGCTTGGCATCGAGGAGCAGGAAGTATAACACTTACACAGGAGTGGGTTTGGAAAGTCAGTAAATATTTTGGCAATAATGTAATATATCACATTCTTGCAAGTTAATTGTAAAATCTACTTAAAGTTTTAACATATATCCTGTGTCCTGCCCCTCATGCTATCTCTAATGTTACTTTCTCGTGGTGACAAATTACTATTCTTTTTCTTCTTACAAATGCTTACAAACTCACACAGTCCAGTAGCACTTAACACACTTGTGCTTGGTTTCCTTGTCTCTCTCCTTTACTCTACTGTGGGCCTTTGAGAGCAGGAGTAATCTGTGAGTCCCTGGTGTGTGGTTGGCACATAAGAGAAACCCTAATAAGCATTTAGTGACTGCTAATGAATTAATAGATAAATGAGGGAGTGTTTGCCTTGCCTTCTCCATCTTTACACCTCACTCCCTTCCAACAAGCAATCTTATAAAAGGAATAGAGATCACAGTGGAATCTTGAGGAGTGGCTAGGCATTCGCTAGATGGAAAAGCATGAGGGGGCAAACCCAGGGAAAGAGAAGTTGATGGATTCAGTTGCAGTCTTGTTGAGTGAAGGTAAAATTCTCGGATTTTGCATCCTGAATGCAGGAGTCCATACAACATCAAGCTTGGTCACTGCCAAGTCTGATGTATCCCATAACAGTGGTGTAATAAACTGCCAGTGTAGGGCCCAGTCTGACAAGTCTGACCCTTATTAGATCCCCCCGCCCACCAAAATCTTTAATTCACCTGCACAGATGATGCAAAATCATTGAAGGAATGTATAAATCAATAATTATTTTTCAGGACTTCCGATGTGACATTTTATTAACTGCTTACTTATTAAAATCTGCGCTACCGTAAAGTCTAAATATATCATAACATCTGACATTGACTCTGGAAATCACACAGATTTTGCTTTACTATTTTTAAAACATATATGAAGAGAAAAAAGGGAGACGGATTGGCAAGAACATACTAGCATTTATACTTTGACCAAATAGAGATTGAGACTTCCTAAATGATTCCTGTGGGAAGCTATCCACTTCTTCTGAGGATGTTGCCATTATTCAAATGTTTTGGGGATTCTCCTTTGGAACCTTCCTTCAGAGTCTGTGCTACACTGATTTTTAAATTCATTGATGACAAATATCCATCTGCTGAAGGCGGATCTGATTCTATGAACCTGCCAAAAGTCCTTTGGCATTAAGTCTTGATGATTAAAGTGGATGATCCAGTTAGCTAATGCTATTTGGGTCAAATGGGAAGTGACTATGAAATCGAGAAGCGGTTTTCTTATACACGCTGGAGTTGCTGGTAATGATAATTCCCAAAGCGTTATGCCAAAAATGCCCTCAGCCCTGGTAGCGTTCATTCATTCAGCAAGCAAGCTCTATTTATTCACTGAAATAAGTCATTTAGGAAATACTAATTTGAATTTGCGTATGGTGTATGTGTTTGAAAAATCACTCTCATTACTTTATAGGCAGTTGACTTAGTAATTACTTAAAATGAATATAAATAGAATGATAGATTATGATATCCATATAATATTTACATACATAAAGGATTATATATAACGTGTATACCACATATATATGTAGCACAATGAGCAAATTATTCTTTTTTATTGAAGTATAGTTGGCTTAGAATATTACATTAGTTTCAAGTGTACAACATAGTGACTTGTTTATGCATTATGCGTCATACAGGGTTATTCCAATATCATTGACTATATTCCATTTGCTGTACGTTACATCCCTGTGACTTGTTTATTTTATGTTATTCTTTTACAGTTCTTTTCAATTTTTAAAAATCCACATTATGCTTTTAAGCAAATGCATTTGTTATATCAGAAATATCAAACTGAAAAACACTACTGGGTAAATTACTTAATTATTGGGGATTCTATCTTTAAACTAATGGGCTTCCTTTATACCTAGTCAACACTCAGCTGTATATTACCACATCGGATAGTTAGTGACACTAAGCTACTTTAAAATATACATTGTGTGCTATGTATCATACTTTCTCTTCTTTAACATTTCTAGCAATTGCAAATAAATTATATTGTGACGCAGAGGGAGATACATTTTTCTAAAGTGATGCATGTCATCTTTCCACAAATATGTAAATAAATAAATATACACACATATATAAGCAAGATAAATAGTATAATTCCAAAACTATGAAATTTTCTGCTGATCAATCTGAAGCACTTGAGTAAACAAATGGGACCTAATTAAACTTAAAAGCTTTTGCACAGCAAAGGAAACCATAAGCAAAATGAAAAGACAACCCACAGAATGGGAGAAAATATTTGCAGACGAAGCAACCGACAAGTGATTAAACTCCAAAATATATAAACAGCTCATGCAGCTCAATATCAAAAAAACAACCCAATCAAAAATGGGCAGAAGATCTAAATAGACATTTCTCCTAAGAAGACGCACAGATGGCCAAGAGGCACACAAAAAGATGCTCAACATCACTAATTATTAGAGAAATGCAAATCAAAACTGCAATGAGGTATCACTTCACACAGTTCAGAATGGCCATCATCAAAAAATCTACAAACAATAAATGCTGGAGAGGGTGTGGAGAAAAGGGAACCCTCCTACACTGTTGGTGGGAATGTAAATTGGTATAATCACTATGGAGAATACTATGGATGTTTCTTAAAAAACTAGAAATAGAGCTACCATATGATCCAGCAATCCCACTCCTGGGCATATATCTGGAGAAAAACATAATTCAAAAAGATACATCTACCCCAGTGTTCATTGCAGCACTATTTGCAATAGCCAGGACATGGAAGCAACCTAAATGTCCATCAGTGGAGGAATGGATAAAGAAGATGTGGTACATATATACAATGGAATATTACTCAGCCATAAAAAGAATGAAATAATGCCATTTGCGGTGACATAGATGGACCTTGAGATTGTCATATTGAGTGAAGTAAGTCAGACAGAGAAAGACAAATATCATATGATATCACTTACATGTGGAAGCTAAAAAAAATGGTACAGATGATCCTATTTACAAAATAGAAATAGAGTCACAGATGTAGAAAACAAACTTATGGTTACCAAGGGGGAAAGGGGTGGGGAGGGATAAATTGGGAGATTGGGATTGACATATACACACAACTATATATAAAATGGATAACTAATAAGAACCTACTGTATAGCACAGGGAACTTTACTCATTGCTCTGTAATGACCTATATGGGAAAAGAATGTAAAAAAGAGTGGTAATATATATATATATATATATATATATATATATATATATATATATATTTATATATATTTATTTATTTATATAAATATATATATATAAATATATATATTACATATATAAAATATATACATGTTACATATATATAAATATATATAACATATATATTAAATACATATATAACATATATATAATATATATATAACATAACTGATTCACTTTGCTGTACAGCAGAAACTAACACAACATTGTAAATCAAGTATACTCCAATAAAAATTACTTAAAAAAAAAGACTGGAGTGAAGCTATGCTTATGTGTTGTTTGAAAGTATTTGAAAAGTTACAATTTGTTCATTGTATTATTTTGCCTACATGATCTCAAATAATTTTGACTAAATCAATTGGTATTATTGAGGTCATGTAGATAGTCTTCTTAAATTATCATTAAATAATTGACTGTCTTTACAGTTTCACACAATTGCATCAGGAATCTATATATTCCTGCAATTTAATGGCATGTAAATGTTGAGAACAAAATTATTAGAAACTTCAGACATGTCACCATAAACCAGAACTGCAATACATGTCAGTCCCATTGAGGAAGTATTTGCAGGCATAAACTCGATATGTTTCTCGAGTACATGAAAAATGTGCTATTGAATGATTCTTCCTTCACAAAAATTGACTATATTGATCTTGGTTTAAATATAGGTCTGTATTGGTAAACAAAAGCATTTTTTCACAGTACCGTAGTAAGTTGCTGTTACATACTAATGCAATTCCAGAGCTACTGTGAAGCTTTGTAAAGAGTTGAAAATAGTTCCTGGAAATGGTAGTCACGTTAGGAAGGCCAGTACTTACTTTAGCTGAGTCCTAATGTTTTGATTAGAATTTGACCAGTTTATAGCAGATTTACTTCTTTCCCAGCTCAAAGTTTCATTTGAAATGTGTTCAGGTCAAAAACTTATAGAAGCTAGGAGGAATGTATCTGAACTAGGTAGCTTGGCTGGGGATTGTGTCAAAATGAAGAATACCTGCGCCATGTAAAGGAGGCAGCTGATACTCTGCCTTAGTTTTAATTCACCGTGTAGGAAGAGAGGGCTTCTGTGTTCTAGACCTTATAACTTTTCAAAAGAAGTCCAAATCTCAACTTTAGTGTAGACATTTTCCGTGTGCTTTAAATGTTTGATCAAAAGAAAATAAATTAACAGTGTATTGGTCAAACTCAGGTCTGTTAGCTGTGTGTGGTCCAAGCATGACCAGTTCACCCACTTCTACTCCATCCTACATCTCTTTCCTGCCCACAGTGTTTCCTTTCGTTTCTCTTACATAGAATTGTACATTTTATACTCCAGTTTGTCCACAGCTACGAGCAAGGCCAAAGGTCTGTAGCCAAGCCCTGGATTTGTTTCTGATATCTTTAGAAAACCCCCAGAAGGATTCTTCTGTTTTTCTCACCATGTTCTAAGGATAAATGGCCCAAAACAAAAAGACAAAGTACTCCAGGTATTGTGAGCCTTTAAGAATCCAGGTCACTTGCTAAAATTGGAGTATGTTCTGTACGAACAGGATGTCATGAAAGAAAGGTACTAGAGTTTGGGATTAGGTACTGTCTTACTTGATCTCAACTAGTTTAATTCTTAGTGACTTGCTAAGAAAGATTGCTTCTTCAATGTTACTCTGCTGTATCACCCAAGAAACCACGCGTATTTTCTCATTTCTCTCTTGCTTTTTCCTTTCTTTCTTTCTTTCTTTTTCTTTTTTTCTTGCCTCCCCAGGCTAAGTCCTGGGATTTTTTTTTTCCCATTACCTGTTTTCTGTCATCTTTGTGCCCAGAAGGTCAAGTGAAAGAAAGGGGTACTTCTCAGTTGAATCAGGTTACCTCTTAGAACATCTGAGGGCAAAAACATAAGCAAGGGTTAAATGCCAAATGTATTCACTCTGCTAGTACACATTTGTGGTTTAAAAAGCACACTTCATTGAATAATTTAAAATATGTTTGTACCGTCTGCTCTCTTGGGGATTAACATTGTTCATGATAGCAAAATAATCACATGTTAAATGAATTCTAGATACTGCATTCTATCATTCATAATAGCAATAATACTGGTAATTCAGATGACCTAGCCTTTTCTTTCTCCATGTAATTAAAGTGACCTAGCCTTTTCTTTCTCCACGTAATTACACCGTTGATTTTCCCGTATGGGAAAGAACAACTAAGTACATGCTTTTTCCTAAATGGAACATGCAGTTCAGAAATTCTGTCGTTTCTTTTATGGAAATAAAAAAAGTACAAACATATGCCATCTTTGAAGGTAACGCTATGTAAGTGCTTGGGAATAATATTTTCTGTATTTACTGTTTTGTGTAAATTCATAAGAAAAATGATAAGATCGTCATATGCATATTTTAGAAACTATGCAATCAGTTTTATCCAGGGATTCTGTTGTCTGTCTAGAATAGGGCAAGAGTCTCTATGTAAACTGAATGAGTTTACTTCAGGGTGGAAATTGATTTCTTTTTTTCCCCTGAGCTCTTACATTTCATGTTTGAGCCTCAGTATGGACTGTCGTATACTGACTGCAAATTTTTCCATGTGTTTGGGCCTTTTTTTTCCCAAAAATATTGTAAGCTTTGTAAGGGTAGGGGCCATTTGGTTGTCCTTATGTGTCTCCCAAAGTTTCCCACTCTGCTGGGCTTTTCCAAGGGCAAAATAAATGATGAGTAAATGATTGATTTTTTAATGCTATAAAATAGGGAGAAAGGTTAAAAGAAAAAAAAAAGTTGATTCTGGTAGCACATGTTCAAGATACTTGGGTCAATGATTTCTTTTACTCACACCTAATTCAGGTGTATAAACTGTCCTTAGCTTGGGCTCTTCCTGTGTGAACGTCTATGACAGTAGAATATGGATGAAAGGGCCCCTGAGGACATTTCAAAAGTCTTCCAAACAAATACCCTGTGCTTAATAGCCATCTATTGTCAGATAACCTTCCCAAGTTGCTGCATTCTATTCCCCGTGATTCTCTTTAAAACCAAATCTTATTTCCTAAAAGAGGATGGAATGCAGTAGGCATCATTATTCTTTGCAGAAGGTCTCCAAGTCATGTCATTAAATCACCCTTGTCTTCTCATCTCTAAGCAAAATGGTACCAGTTTATTTAAACATTCTTTCTTAGTCCCAGTATATTCTCCTACGAAAGTTCTCTGAGTATCACTCTTCAAGCTGAGTGAGGTCTCTCATTTGATCAAGGAGACTATAAAAGGCAGATTGAGTTCAAAGACCCTGATGTTGCAATCCTTTTTGTCATCCCATTTGAACTTCTTGCTTTTGTCCTGAGCTGTTAACTTGCTGATTTGTCACTAAATTATCATGTTATGTATACTTGGTATTGGCGAACCAGAATTTCATTCCCCTTTCATGTTCACTAGTTGGTGTTCCCCACAAGTTACACTGCCTTGGTCTCCATTAAATTGTTTTTTCATGTTACAAAGTCAACTTAATATCTGAATGATCTTCCAAGATACTGCCTATTATTTCTTTTACTTCTGTGTCACAAAGCTTTCAGTCTGATTGATAAAAATATCTGGTCCCAAAGCCCATTGTTATCATTTGCATTTGCCAACTCACATAGAATTAGTCGTAGTCTCACTGTCACTTGTCTGGTAAATCAGACAAGTGCTGTAGAAATACTGTATTTTTATTTTGGTAAGGCATATGAAAAGGTCTCTTGTGGTATAACTGTAGATACAATGGATATGTGGGCTGGATGAAAATGCAGTTAAATAGATTTTTTTTCTAGTTGAACAACGTAGATGAAGATTACTGAATAACAAATAGAAGATTATTTATGCAATCAAATGTACAGAAAAATGGACTTGAAAGTGACAGGGAACACACTGGAATGCAGTCAGGATCAACAGTTATTTATGTTTGCTAATAAAAATGACTGCAATTTCAAGTTCACAGTTAATCTGAATTGGATTATGGAATCCTAAGGAAGATAGTGCATTGATTAAGAGTATGGGGAGATTTCTGTCCTAAGCCTCATGTATATAATATTTATTTATTTTTTTAGCTTTTTATTGAAGTATAGTTGATTTACAGCATTTAAGGTGTATAGCAAAGTGATTCAGTTTTACATATATATATATATATATATACATATATATATATGTATATATATATATGTATATATATATACTTTTTCTGATTCTCTTCCATTATAGCTTATTACAAGATACTGAATATAGTTCCCTGTGCTATACAGTAGGTTCTTGTTGTTTATCTGTTTTATATATAGTAGTGTGTATCTGTTAATCGCAAATTCCTAATTTATCCCTCTCTCACCTTTCCCCTTTGGTAACCATAAGTTTTTTTTTTCTATGTCTGTGAGTCTATTTCTGTTTAATAAATAAGTTCATTTGTATCATCTTTTTTAGATTCCACATATAAGTGATATCATATTCTATTTGCCTTTCTCTGTCTGACTAGTATACTTCACTTAGTATGATAATCTACAGGTCTATCCATGTTGCTGCAAATGGCATTATTTCATTCTTTTTTATGGCTGAGTAATATTCCACTGTATATACGTACCACATCTTCTTTATCCATTCATCTGTTGACTGACATTTAGGTTGCTTCCATGTCTTGGCTATTGTGAATAGTGTTGCTATGAGCACTGGGGTGCATGTATCTTTTCAAATTAGTTTTTTTTTTTTTTTTTTGTGGTACGCGGGCTTCTCACTGCCGTGGCCTCTCCCGTTGTGGAGCACAGGCTCCACATGCGCAGGCTCAGCGGCCATGGCGCACGGACCCAGCCGCTCCGCGGCATGTGGGATCTTCCCAAACCGGGGCATGAACCCGTGTCCCCTGCATCAGCAGGCGGACTCTCAACCACTGCGCCACCAGGGAAGCCCAAATTAGAGTTTTTATAATGAACAGAGAAATGCAGATGATTGTCTCTCTCTGCCCCATAATAGTCATATCACACCTGGAGTGTTGTTTAATTTCGGATACAACACTTTAAGAGGAATCAACAAGCAGGAATAAGTCCAGAAGTCTGTTGCCAGGATGGTGAAGCATCTGGAAATTATGACATATTTGGAACAGTCAAGAGATCTGAACCTGTAGCCTAGAAAAGGGAGAGGGCGAAAGGAAAGTTCTCTTCACAGGGTTGTCATAATAAAAAAGAATCAGGTTTGATTTTGAATGACTCCAGATCTAGGATCAAGAGATACATGTCGAAAGGTGAACTTTAGTTTGGTACAAAGAACTTTACAATATCTAGATCTGCTCAAAGCAGAGATGCTGCCCCGTGAAGCAGGGTGATCCTCATCCCAGGAGGGGCCTGAGCAGGACCAGATACTTGCTTCTCCCTGGAGAGTGTTCATGCATTAGGAGAAGAATACATTTCCAATTGCTTCTAATAAATCTTCCAATTATGATAACTTATTACATAAAAAGTTCTTAGCAGAGTGCCTTTTATAGACTCCTTGATAAATACTCAGGAGATATTAGCTGTAATTGTTATTGGTAGTGACTAATCCATGACTTTGTAACTGATTATTTGTCTCAAGGGAATAAGTAAAGGGAAGGTGTCTCTGTTTAAAATTTTAGCCAGCCTCTGTTGCTAAATAATTAAGGTACTTAACAAGGGCCTATGCTACTTGTAACTGATTTAATTTATTACCACTTTATGTTTCCTGTAATTGCCTTTACATCCTATGTTACCTGGATTTGGGATTCATTCATCATATTTAATAGGAAAATTTTAAGCAGTTGCTAAATCACAGTTCCTTATATTAAATTGTCTAGTGACTAACAATAGCAAATAGTCCATCAACAAAGGATTAAGTCATGACAAAAACATGGATCTCTTCCATTAATTAAAAGGAATGTTTCAGTTTAGGGACTTTCAGAATCTCAATAACAATTATGTTCTATGTCACGTTAGCTGCATTGGATTTTTTCTTGGGTGATATATTTATCTTTCAGGATTGCAGGTAATATTTATTGAAGGCATTAATGCATTCACCCACTTATTCATTCAATAAATATTGTAGCAAACACTGCCTGGGTCTGCATCTACCTCCTCATCTCTGTATAGTCTCCTTTTCCCTCTATCTCCACAGGAGTCAGGCACCACAGGAAAACTAGCCCCTGCACATCCCCACATCCCCCAGAGTCTACCACCAAGGGCTCCACGGCAGTGAGGCAGTCCCCCTCCTTACCCCATTCCTGAGCTTCTTGTATCCCTTCCCTGCTGCATTTTTCTTTCTATCACTTATCACCTCTCTTATATATTTTGCTTAGTTATATGTCCATCTACCTACTTATACTGGAATGTCAGTTCCATGAAAGCAGACACATTTGTCTGTTTTGTTTGCTCCTGGATTCCCAACACCTAGAATAGTAACTTGACAAATATTTGTTGAATGAATGATTAAAGCTTAAGTGTCCTGGAAACTGAGACTAGAAAGGTGTTGTTAATCCTCCAGGGTTACCTAACCCATTTTGGCAGCACAGAGCTGTGAACCAAAGTCCTTTGGCTCCAAAACAGCATCCTCATTCTTGATCTCTCCCTCATTTACGAATAACTCATGAATTTTGCTGAATGAACCCAGGAATGTAGAGGTATTTGACAATGGCAAAGATATTTTCACTGCTGTATGGATTTGTGTACAGGGGGGTAATTTTTGTATCATCTAAATTTAGGAGAACATCCAGGTCAATACTTACCTGCCTAATCCCTTGCTATGCAGATCACTCCTTTACATTTTGTTTCTTCTCTGAATTTATTCAGTTTGATTAACTCTATCCTGAGTTTTTCTATTATCCGTTATTGTTTCTTGGGTCATTGATGTAGACCCTAGAAGAAGCGGGGTACAGTGATAGATTTGGAGATGCAATTCTGGGTAAGACTCAGTCTTTGCCTTTGAGTTGCTTTCAAGCTAGTGGCTGAGACAGCCTTGTATATTTGCAGTTCCAGAGTCAGATAATAGCCAGATAATTTAAAATCCAAACAATGATACTTTTGAGAGTAAAAGGAGACACTATTTAATAATCATACTGGGACAATAGCTAGTTTAAAAAGTGAATGAGTATAACATATGAGTCAAGTCCTTTTTTACAAATATTTACTGAGCACCTACAACACATAGACCGATGTACTAGGCTCTGTGGATAACTCAAAGGTGAATATGCATGTATCTGCCCACCTTGTGGTTTGTAATCCACTTGAGGAGAGAGACCATTAACAACTCAATACAGGGAGGTAAACGATGGCATAAGCTGAATATAAACTTGATGTGATGCCAGCCAACCACAAGGTTTCAAATAGGATCAACTGATGTGGCAACTTTTCGTTTCTATCTCACAGTATGGTCATTTGAAGTGAGTCCTTCTGTGATGCATGAATTGGACATCAAATGGATTTATGACTTCTTTTCCTAGTTAAGAGTTACAGCATTCACTTCTTTTGTGTATATATAGAAGATGTTCAACTCATGCTGGCTGACTAGCTGGCTGGCTGGCTGGCTAACTGGCTGAGGTAGAAGAATGAGTTGATATATTTTTTTAAAAAGTCATTTAGCAACCAAATATAGAACAATCTTTGCCAAAGACACCTCCTTTGTGCTTGACCAACTAGTTGACAGAGTAAGAACCTACAGCAAGCTTATTTTTCATCTTCAGATTTTATAATGATAGAAGACATTTGGTTATTGGAAGATAAGCTTAAAAGTGTTTTAATTCCTTCCACTGCTTCCTACTGTTGGAAATTCTTTTGCAGCTGAATACTGGCAACAGTTTGTCTTGGCAAGTAAACAGTGCTGTTTAAGGACGAAAGTGTAGGAAGTTAGTAGAGGACATCTGTTGAAGAAGTCATGTTGTCAAAGCCCATTATGTATATTAAACTCATTTGTTTCCATTTTCATACATTCTAAAGCAAAATGTCACTCCATTTAACATTCAGTTTATAAGAGCTTGGAGACATAAATTGTGTGGGCCTACCTGAGACTTCAATGAATGAGCATCATTTTATTCAGTTGATTTTATTGCTCATTTAACTCAGACTAAACTTTGGATATATAATAGGTTTGTTGAGATAAAATTATCAGTAGTCATGGGCCTTTGTTAGGTGTGAAAACTGAAACCAACAGAATTTCCTGCCCCTGTTAAATGATACTGGGATCAGGCTACTTTCCCATCCCTGTGTTAAAGAAAACTGAGAACAAGCAAAAACAACTTAGCTGCTTCTTTCCCTGACTTCTTCTTAAAGGGTACTCTTAAGACCCTGTCTGAGTGGTCTTCTCCCTTACTGCAGTAGGTTTAATTAACTTTATGTGATTGACAGGTTTCTGCTGGGATTTTGAGGAAGTGACAGTTAACAGATAACATAAAATTTTAAGAGAAATTCGTCAGATGAATAAAACTTTTCTAAGAAGATGAGAAGCTCTGGTTCATTTATTCCAAACTTGGCTTCTTATAAAATGAAGCAGTTGATTAATTTAAAGAAAAGTTATCCTCGCTCTAAGGTTAGGCCTGCTGACTAGGCAGACTGATTTATGGGGCTTTATGTTTTTCTAAGTTCTAAAAGGCATGCCATTGAGTCTCTCATCAGTTTTCACAATCTGTGGAATTGAGTCATGCTAATAATTTTCCCAAGAGGCTAATGTATAAGTCAGAATGTTAACACTATCTCTTACAACTGAAGATATGACTGGTCTAAGAACACCAATTCCACATGACACCCATTTTCTAGGTAACTCTAATCAAGAAGCCAAATTCTAGATCAGAAAGTTGTTTGTGAATATCAGTCAGATTAAGGGGCTTCTTAAGGAGACAGCTGACTCTTTCATTTTTCACTGTATTTTACCTTATAAATTATTCTTTAAGGATTTTTTCATGTGACTAACAAGTTACCTATTTTTAGAATACTCAATGCCTTTGTTACTATGAATGAATTCATTTTTTTCCAACCTTAGCATGACCAATGCCCCCTCTATTTGCATCTATAATAATCCTATTGCCCCCCTTCATTGTAGCATATTTTACAGCATAGTTTAGCTGAAGTTTACAGATTCATTTTTCTTGAAATATGTTCCCTAATAAATAAGGAAGCACCTTGACTGCATAAGTTTTTGAAAACAGTTCTATGGTCTGTGAATCTCATCTTATTAGCTTTGGTCCCAAAGGATACCCAGATTTTAGGGCCTCCCTTATGTATAAGAACTATATTTTCTTTTTGTTCTCTACTCGTCAGAGCAATTTTTGCTAGTTCTACAACTGTTCCTGAAGACATGCCAAAGATGCTACAGACACCAAGTGCAAAAAAAAAAAAAGTCATCAATATTTCTATTATTTTTTGCTATGTAATTTGCTAATTGATTATAATCAATGATTTCTCTCTAGTTGATGGAATCCAGATTTTGACACTTTAATAAAATTTCACTTGTTAAAATAGTACTTATTAAAATAGTAACACAAGAGACATTCTAAAATGCTTAGATAATATAGGTAGGGGGAAAGAAGAAAAGTAAACTCATCTATTTCTTCCCATCCTTGTATAGTTTTATATTTTGATGTGTATTCTTTTTGTTCTCTTGTTTTTCAATATATATTTTTCCTTTGTTAAAAACAATATCATACTGTTATACTGTTTTATAACCTAGTTTTTAACTGACAATATTTTATGAATTCTCCTCCATGTCATTAAGTATTATTTCAGAAACATAATTCCCACAATGTCACATAGGTTCCCATAGAGGGTGCCACATACTCTACCCATTTCTTATTCACAACTCGGAGAAAACATTATCATAATAAAAACTCCGAGGGCTTCCCTGGTGGCGCAGTGGTTGAGAGTCTGCCTGCCGATGCAGGGGACACGGGTTCGTGCCCCGGTCCGGGAAGATTCCATATGCCGCGGAGGGGCTGGGCCCATGAGCCATGGCTGCTGACCCTGCGCGTCCGGAGCCTGTGCTCCACAATGGGAGAGGCCACAGCAGTGAGAGGCCCGCGTACCGCAAAAAAAAAAAAAAAAAAACAAAACTCTGAGTACTCTTGCTCCTCCAAAACCACCTATCTAACTTTGTTTAATGGAGAATTTCCCAAATGCATGTGGCTGTGGAATTCATGTGTTTGTCTGTGTTTCTGTGTTTAAGATGCCTATAAGCATATCTTAGTGTAGTCTGAGAAAAGTTTTTCAACACAATCATTTTAATGGGTTCATGATATTTGTACTGATTGGATATTCCATTTTTTTTCAAGCATTTGGACATTAAGGATATTTACATCCTTTTACTTATTTGGGAGAACACTGTGATGACCTTCATGGTAGTTTAATATTCATATGGACGTGTGGCGTTTCCTTCTGTTTGAAACCATTTTGTACAAGACTGTATGAAGTGTCCTATGTGGAGTGTTTCAAAAGCAGATTATCAGAAAAGCTAATGCTTAATAGAAGAAGACTGATAAATTAATTAATTCGAAATTTGCCGGTCGTATTCTCAAAACATAGATCGTGACTAAATAAAGGCATAATCCCGTGATTAATCAGGTGGTTGAACAACTACTTGGATAATTTTTACTTACTGAATGGAAACTGTCGGCCCAGGCAGACACATCTCCATCACCCCCCAGCTAAAACCCAGGTATACTCCTTATTCGCTGTGAAGAGACTTTGTCCTCACATTATAGTGGGTGCTCTTTGGAAAATATTTCTGTTTGATAAAATATAGTAAATAGCTCGACTGCTAATGTATTTTAGTAGTTAATAATTTTATTATTATTCTGGAGGAGTTGCTGAGAACGAGGGATTCAGGAGGAAGATCAGCAAGTCTTTGGGACATCCAGCACCTTACAATTTCAGCTGCCTTATTTGACAAGCAAGTATAGTTCGACATGCTCAAGTTGCAAGTCAAATAAGGCAGAATGTCTGCCCTCAAGAAACTCGAGTGCCATGAGGAGAGTTATAAGTGCCATGAGGAGAGTTATAAGTGTGTGAAGAGCTGTGAAACAATGTGCTGGAGTCATAGGTGGGTGGGAAAAATAGATGAGCGGCATCTCAATAAAACTGAGGAATGGAGACCATGTTTTGGAAGAGATGACACTTAAAGGAGTCAGCCAGCCAGAGAAGGGAGAGAAAAGTCTGCTGGTCAGAGGGCTTCTCATCTTTGAAGACCCAGTGGTGTGAAAGAGCCAGCCTTCTCAGGACATTATCAGGGTTACTCATGGCAGATACAGGAGAGGACATCAGAGCAACCTCAGAGGGGATCTCTGTGCTAAGCTTTGGATCTTAGCTTTTGAACTTCATCACTAAAGAAATGAGGAGTCATTGAATGACTATAAGCAAAAGAATCACACGTTCAGATTCCCTTTTTCAAGTGACCCACATGACATGCAAGTGAAGGATGGAATTAAGGTGAAAAAGATTGGAGATATTAACTCTAGGTAAAAGAAGAAAAAATGGAAAGTTATTTAATTAATTAAGGAAAACAAAATCTGCCAAGAGGAATAACAGAGTCTGATTTTTGGAGCCAGATTAATTGCCTGACTCTGATTCCACCACTTAACACTCTGTTTGACCTGGGGCATCTATCTCAATCCCTCTATGCCTTGTCTTTCTACAAAATGAGCATAACGCTAGTGCCCAATTCATAGAATTTTAAAAAAGATTAAAAGAGCTAATTCCTACCAATAACAGTGTCTAGCGCATAGAAATTACCTGATCAAGGTTAGCTATCATCTATTGTTAATATTATTATCATTGCTAATCTAATATACTTATAATATAATATTATGTTATAATAATATTTAATGTAATATATTATTTAACATTATTTATGTCTTTAGGATTCATGGCCTGATTAGAAGTGATTGTCAGGTGATTGGCTGAATGGTGAGAGGGCCAGAGAAAACAGGAAGAAATGTATTTTGGGGGGGTAGGGAAAAAGAGTTGATGTGAATTATATTATAAATGCTGGAATGAGGTAGCTGTGGAACTTCCAAATGGAATTTTCTTGTGAGCAGAAAGGTATGGACTCTGGAAGAAGATGTGGGATTGTTTTAGAACATCATAGGTATTTGACGCCACTGGATTGGATGCATTCACTGGGAAATAGGTAGGTCAGAAAGTGAGAAAAGCTTGGACAGCTGAAGGTGGGTTGAACCCCAGAAGCATTGCTTGCCAGTCTGGGTGTGATAGAGAACACAGGGTCTGGGAGGGAGTCCTTCTAAACCACAAGGGAAAATGATTCAGCTGATTCTTATGCTCTGATAGGGTTGTAAACAGATGATTTCCTGGTGTCCTGAAAGAATTCCTTCAGCTTAGCGAATTGCCAAACCCAGGCCAGGGTAGAGCTAACAGCTGAAAGAATCTTCTTTAATAAATAGTGGAATTATTAGAAGAGGAGTGCTCTTGCCTCAAACTGTTACTTGCTAGCAATTGCTTTTAATTGCTGTTAAGAACATTACCAGCGTTGAACTTCTAGTATACCGAAAAAATAAAAATGGTTTTCTAGATACCCTAATGTGATTTCTGCCCTTGTTTTAGAGTCATGGGGTTGATGAGTGAGATTTATGCTAGATTTCCATGCCCGAACGCCATGGGCAGTATGCAAAAACAAACAAAATGTAAATAGATAAGCCTGGCCATTCCTTAGTGACATTTGAGCCCTATTTTATAAAATTAAGTTCCCCAGTGTGTTTGTATTTTCCATAATGTAGAGTCCCTAGTCACCTCTACCAAGCCTCAGAGAAATGGAATTGTGGAAGATAAGAAGGTTTGATTTTGCCTCCGAGGCCACCCCTGCTAATTGGCCATCATTCCCACAGATTCTAAATTCTTGGCAGGTTGGATTTAAGATGTAATCCCTTCTCATCTCAATTTAAGTACAAGTAATCCTCAGGAAACCCTGCCAGGCTCATGGTAAATCATTGCCGAGGACAAGCAAAAACCTAGGGGCAGGACAGGAATAAAGACGCAGACATAGAGAATGGACTTGAGGACACAGGGAGGGGGAAGGGTAAGCTGGGACGAAGTGAGATAGTGGCATGGACATATACACACTACCAAATGTAAAATAGATAGCTAGTGGGAAGCAGCTGCATAACACAGGGAGATCAGCTCTGTGCTTTGTGACCACCTAGAGAGGTGGGACAGGGAGGGTGGGAGGGAGACGCAAGAGGGAGGGGATATGGGGATATATGTACACATATAGCTGATTCACTTTGTTATACAGCAGCAACTAACACAACAATGTAAAGCAATTATACTCCAATAAATATGTTTAAAAAAAATGCCCCTGCTAAGAAAATCAAGGAATTTCACCTACCTATCAGTGGCTATATATTTCCTCCCATAGAGGTTTATGTCTTACCCTTCAGTTTTTTATTTCCACCTCTTTTAGGAAATTCTTATTGGCAGCAGATCTTATTCTCGAGTACTGGACAGACTCCTAAATTAGCTTACAGATAAAAATATTGTGCATTTGTTCTTAGGACTCTAAGATGGGCAGTAGGTCCAAAGGGCCTCTTAAATTTGAAAACTATAAATTATACACAGTTGTACATCACAATTAGTTGGTAATCATTAGGCACTACCTCCATGTTGTAAAATTATATGTTTCCCCAATTATAAAATATTATTTAGGAAAATATACCAAAGAGTAGAAACATAGCAGGAACTCTGTCCATGTTTTATCTCCCCTTCATTATGCAAATTAAGCAAAAAATTCCTTGCTACCTCTACTTCGCTTGGGTATGTTCTCTCATGTTGATGAGGTTCCAGACTTCTGCCTGGTATATCTCAGTTCAGGTAGGTTGCCCTTTCCTTCATAGGCACCTTAATAACAGTTTCATTTTTACAAGGAACCGTATGCAATCACTGGGCATTTTGGAGAGCTGGCTACCTTATTTTTCTGCTATAAGGAAACAGATTTGAATGTCAGTAGAGGGTGTTGTCAAGAGTATGGGTAAATAGACCTCTTCCGACATTTTAGGAGTATGGACTGCCATAGGCTATTAAAGGGAAAACTGCACAGGATTTGGGATCTAGCAACCCACTTTCAGAAATAAAAGCACCAACCAGTAAGAATATATTAACAAATGTGTTTATTGTGTATAGAAGCCCATTCATTCTATGGAGTCTTATGTAACTATTAAAAAGAACACACTGGATTTCTATGCATTGCCTGAAAAATTATCCATGATTTATTTCAAGTACAAAAGTACTTGTAGAAGATTATGAATAGTATAATCCCACTTTATAGAAACAGGATGGAGAAGCCCTGTGTATGTGTCAGTGTGTGTGTGTTTGTGTGTATATGTATTATAGTGTGTGCATGTATGTATATATCTGTATGTATATTGATAGATTGATAGAACTAGCATAAAGAAAATGGGTGAGATTAATGCGTAGGAAAAGACAATAAGGGTTTTATTTATATACCTTTGTGTCATTTGACATGTTAAAATGACCATGTGTCATTTTGTGATAAAAAGGTACAAAAAAGAGAATCATTAGATAGGAAATGCTTATTGTCAAATGGGAAATTATCTTCCCTTTCGAACTAAAAACTTACTGAATTTAAATGGTGTTATTTAAATCCAAACAGTGTTTGAATTTGGCCACTACAGAATAAAATATAGCTTTCTCTCAGCATACTTTGTGTTTGCCCAGGTCCCAGGGACTCTTAAATAAATAGGTTGTGTTTTTTTTCAAATCCTGGATAAGAAATCATTTTTCAAACATAAAAATTACCCTGCACAGTACTCTGAACTCCTGTCTTCAGACTACACACAAGGGCCACAGTGGTTTTGTTGCTGTAACACTAGGGAATGAGGTGAGGACTAGTAAAAACTGTGGGCTCATGAAAGCTGTAACCTTTCTCTGAGATGCTGCAGCCGTAGGTAGAATTTTGGAATGATTTACACTTTGTCCAGTTCGTCTTTCATTGTTATGAAAAGTTAACTTCCAATTAGTAAAGAATTTCCTATCAGTTTTTCGATAGGTCTTCATCCGATGAGCAGCTAGAGGTTCCTCCTGAGAGAATATTTCTAATAAGAAAAAAAAATCAGTTTCAAAGTCCAACTTAATATACAAAGGGCTTTGCTGACAATTTTTATGTTCCTGAGAGGCTAGTGCAGTTCTATTGTGAACAGTAATTTATGAATGAGAACCTACAATTTTTGACCAGCAAATTGGAAAACCACCATAATCATTTATTTCCATGTGCCCATCTCATTTTCTAAGGCTCTATAATCAGTTTAGCAAACAGTTTTCCCCCTTTGAAAACATACCAAATGCTTGATTATTTCCTCCCTACCAGATGCATGTTTGGTGTATAGGTAAATAACTGATTTCCCAACCACTGTTACATTAGGTTGATGTTCTTTTAGACATCAGACTTTTTTTATGGATTAAACCTTGCTACCTAGTCAAGAGATCTGGTTTGAGTGGAAATAGGTTTTTGTGGCGCTCTACAGAATTTCTACCTCATCTACTCAGCCAATAATTGGTCAGAGCACTGACTCTGTTTAGAAATAAGCAACAAGCTTCCCGTATCCATGAAAAGAAAACAAGAAAGTGCGTTTAGCCTCCGAGAAACACGCATTTACTCTTGAAGCAAAGCAGCACCCGGCGATCAGAGAGCAGCATATGTCTGAAATCCATTCTCTGTCAGGTTCTTTCCAGCATTCCCAGGAATGCTGGTCTGACTACTAAGATTTGTTTTTACTTCCTGCCTTTTGGATAAAATGAGTTTGCCAACCAGCTGTGAGTTCCTAACACTGGGGAAGGTGGCTAGGTACCGAAGCGCTGCTTATGTTCATGGATCACCTTATGCAACCAACAAGCCCATTGACATTAAGCCACAGAGGAGACGGTAACTGCTTTCCTTTCTTCTAGTTGTTTGTCTGTAAAAACGTGTTTTGTTACCCTTTGGTAGCTGCTTTGGAGGTCTGCTGAGCTGGGAGGGTCAGGGTGAGAAGTTATTTTAAAATTCAGCATACAGGATAGTTAGAAAAAAATTAACCCAAGAGGAAATCTGGAAAATATTCTTGACTTCGTTAGTTAGCAAAAGCTGATCCGGTTTCAGGGTCTGTAGGTTTTAACAATTTGAGAGATTGCTAGTGCTTGTACTACCTTCAGAATCATCCATGATGAATATTTGAAGGAGGATTTGGCCAACTAATGGATATATTTATTAAGATCTCTTATTACCAGATACCCAGTATCTCATAATATACGTATAACATTCCTTAATGCCAAAGTGCAACAAATATGTTAAAATTCTATAAAAAGCATTCATTTTCGTGGAGGCCAGAATAGGGTTAGATATTTCTCCTCTGAAGAAGATGTCATTTCTAGGTCAGTGTTCCAGAATTCTGCGAACTCACAGTCTCCACAACCCGCCCCCACACTACACACACACTACCCAGGCAAGCTCACGTTGTATAATTAGGAATTTCAAAGTTGAGCTCAGTGTTTTCATAACAAGAAAAGAGGGTGCGTAGTAAGGAAAGCCTTTCTATCCTCCAGCCTTTTTATTGCAGTGTCAGAATAGGGATGATACGTTTGACTAATGGGTCCAAAAAAATCATCCATCAATTTAGGTTTTATACAGTCATTTTATTCAGTTTTTCAGAATGAACTTCAGAAACTTTTTACAATGATATTCTGTTCTCTGTGAAAATGCCAGTTCTCCATAATTTTATGAATTCTTGAAATCAAAATCCAAAATTCTAAAAGCAACATAATTTACTGGAAGGCTATCATTATCATCTTATGCTTCTACTTTTCCTTTTCTAATTACACATGCATAAACTCACACATAAAGCATACATTTTGCCAGATATGACCTTATTTGTAAACATAAAGGAACATTCAGACATTTAAGTGATTTTTTTCTAAAAGTTTCCAAACTTCAGAAATGCCTTGGGATTAGTTTTTCAACTGTAAAAAAAAAAAAAAAAAAAAAAAAATTGGTGTGATGGGAATGAACTTTTTTAAAAAATAGATTATATATTGTTCAAGAGAATTATCCATAGCTCTTTCATAAATGTAAAATCAAAACTTTGAACTGTGCATTCAATACACACATGCACACACACATATATATGTGCTGCATATATAAAATTATTGAAATGATAATAAATCAACTGTCAAGCTTAAAATAATTTTAATAGATTATTGAATATTCTATTTTACTTGGCTAGGTAAAAATATTGTTAAACACATGTAAAACTGAGAACCTTTAGTCCTATGTATACATTAAAATATATCCTTGATTCCATCTTTGGCGGTTCACTGGAAGATGAAGAAAGCTTATGATAAAAAAAAATAGGAGAACATCTGAATTAAAATAAAAACTACGGATGTCTGAAGCATTATAAATTATACTTAAATTACCAAACTTCAGGTGATTGGGAAACATATAGAACTGATTATGCTAATTATTCTGAGAAAGTTGAATAATTATCCATTTAAACCTATTTGGAAATGCCACAGAGAAAAAAAAGTTTAATGCTGTAAAAAATTAATTACATTTTCTTAGAGGGAGATTTCAGGAAGAAGTATGACTCAAAGATACAAGAATGACACCATCAGATCTTTACTAATTTACTGTGGCATAAAGTCATGCCCAATTATAGGGCAACTTTGGTTATACCTCCCTGAGAACTATCCATCAGTCATCAAGGTTATATTAACTTATAATAAAATATATGCAGAGGAACTGTAGTATTTTAAAATATTTTACTAAACTTACAGTAATACTATTTATGAAGCAAAAATAATAGTAATGCCATGGTGCAACCACTTTGGAAAGCATTTTGGTCTTAATCTTTTTTTTGTTGTTTTTTTACAGCAGGTTCTTATTAGTCATCAATTTTATAATTTTATCCACATCAGTGTATACATGTCAATCCCAATCGCCCAATTCATCACACCATCACCACCACCAGCCCCGCCGCTTTCCCCCCTTGGTGTCCATACGGTTTTTCTCTACATCTGTGTCTCAATTTCTGCCCTGCAAAACAGTTCATCTGTACCATTTTTCTAGGTTCCACATATATGTGTTAATATACGATATTTGTTTTTCTTTTTCTGACTTACTTCACTCTGTATGCCAGTCTCTGGATCCATTCACGTCTTAACAAATGACCCAAGTTGATTAGTTTTTCAACTGTAAAAAAAAAAGAAAAAAATTGGTGTGATGGGAATGAACTTTTTAAAATTTTTGTGAGCGGAAATATTCGATTCTCTTCTCCAAGTATCACGGCTCTTCCTGTCGACCTCTAACACCATTTGAATTCATAACAGGCTGGCAGCAACTAGCAACTATGTCCAAGTACATTTAGGAGAATGTGTCCTGAGACCCCCTACACAGCTCAGTGTTCATCAGTCACCCAAATCCCTTCTGTAATCAGGGATGCGACACCACAAAGGCACACAAGTTGCCAAATTGTTAATGTATGGTCATGAAAATGTAAAATTCTTCCATAATAGAAGATGTTGCATCTTGAAAGCCTACTTGAAATGGATATGCCATACAGATAGATAGGATTATTGCCTATAATTTAACTTTGACAAAGTTAGGTAATTTTTACTAATATCTCATTCATTGAGCAAGACGTAGTAGTTATGGCATTGGCTTGAAACCAGTTAAATAGGGTTCGATTCCTTACTTTTTTATTTTAAATTTACAGAAGTAGGCTCTTCAAATGTGTCAATGCTATGTCCCTGTTCACATTACCTTACTTTTTTCTCCACCTAAAAGTAATAAACTTTCTGTGTAAGTCAGTGGAATCCTGTGTTTATGTAACCTGATGAATATATGCATGTAGTGTGGACTCTTAGCATACTGTATTATACTCAGGCAATTTCAGACTCACCTCCAATCAGTTTTTACATCGGGCATCACAGTGTATTTTGCAAGAAAATATTCTTGCAAGGTGTTTGGCGATAACCAGTATTTTGTAGTATAGACCTCAAATTTGTAAAAATATCAGGTCCAGCTTGTCCTTTAGTACAATACATTGCTTATATATAGCAAGTAAATGGCCTTTTGTTTAAAAGATATGTAGTCATTAAGTCATTATATCTAGAGCTTATATACCATAGAAGTATAACTATGGGAACAAATTTGTAATGACGACGGTTGAAGGGGGTGGATGAATGGATGAAGGAAGATACAAATCGTAGACAATGTCTTTTTATTCTGTAAATCATTTTTTAAAGTTGTAAATTTCCTTTATTTGAACTTCTTTTTATCTGCTGAGAAAACAATACATCTGGAACTCTGGTAGGTCTTTGTCCTAGATGCACTGAACTTGACCCCAAATTAAATGGTGAATTCCAGGATGCTTGCTGGGACTCATCTAAGATTTGTCTAAAACAGCATGTTTAAGTTTATTTTCATGTAGTTACAGTTGTGCTCTTTGGCAGAAAGGATATTGTTTTGATAATTACTAAGAGGGAGGGAAGGAAGGAGGGAGGAAGCAAGGAAAACATCTAAAGAAGAGGAGCTGTATGTTGATGTTTTAACCTAGTCAATGAAGAGTAATATTGAGGTGGTAAAAGAGATCTGGCTTTTCACTAAATGGAGAGAATAAAGTAGGAAATCTAATCAAATATGCAAAATATAGCTCCGACTTCCCTGGTGGCGCAGTGGTTAAGAATCCGCCTGCGATGCAGGAGACGTGGGTTCGAGCCCTGGTCCAGGAAGATCCCACATGCCGTGGAGCAGCTAAGTCCATGCGCCACAGCTACTGAGCCTGCACGCTAGAGCCCGTGAGCCACAACTACTGAGCCCGCGTGCCACAACTACTGAAGCCCGCATGCCTAGGGCCCGTGCTCTGCCACACAAAGAGCCACTGCAATGAGAAACCCATGCACCACAATAAAGAGTAGCCCCCGCTCACTGCAACTAGAGAAAGCCCGTGCACAGGAACGAAGACCCAACGCAACCAAAAATAAATAAATAAAACAAAATATAGCTCAATTTGAATCCAAGTATATCCTTATAAAGTAATGACTTCTTGAAAGAACAGCATGTTATCTTAGAACACAGGGGAAATAATTTCCATATTGAAAATTAGCAGTATTGGAAGCGTGACCACATGGTCATTTGATAGTTCTGAATTCTTATTTCAAAAGCAGCAATGAAGAGATTAACAAAGCAGCTAACAGTCCTAAATCTTAACTAATCTCAGTGTTGAAGAGAATGACAGTCCTATCATCTGTGATCCTAATAATTTTCTATATTCATGATTTTTAAAAATTTTCCCTTTAATATTTTGTAGCCTCCACAAACCCTAGGACTCTGTATTTACTCTTGCAAGAAAAATACCTTCCTTTAAATGTCATAATACTTTGAAGTCTCAGTTTTAATCCATAGAGAAAACAGTAACCAGATTTAATCTGGTTCTTCTACTCCGTCCTCACCCCATCAGGCTGCAGGGTTTTTGAGTGTGTGAATCGTGTCTTGCTCATTGTTACATCCTTGGTGCCCAGAATAGAGGCAGGCACAGATCAGACAATAAATT
Organism: Mesoplodon bidens; assembly: GCF_964165515.1. Classification (NCBI taxonomy): domain Eukaryota; kingdom Metazoa; phylum Chordata; class Mammalia; order Artiodactyla; family Ziphiidae; genus Mesoplodon; species Mesoplodon bidens. The sequence goes on along the minus strand of NC_138160.1, from coordinate 47,697,253 downwards.
CTTGTTGATGAGAAAGTGATGTTACCCATCTTGGCATAGGTGTATATATCACTTCTCTGGGTGCCACCATATGGAGTCTTTGGCAAGGCTTTTGCCTCTGCTCTTCTCCTGGGTCAGCTGAGTTGCCTTCCTCATTTCCCTATAGAATCTGCATACGGCACTGATTGACTTCAGACTCCTGGCTTAAGTGGTTGGGATCATGGCTTTTGTTTTTATCAGGTTAGCAAAGCATATGTATTATTATTATTATTTGCTTCATCAAATATAACCATATAGTAAAAAGGAGAAGAAATAGTCACCGTGAGAGGGGACAGAGGAAGGTTCCTAGAGGAAAAAGATACTGCAACTGTCAGAAATGTGATAGCAGCACAGAAGTTTATAAAATAAGTTACAAAAATTGCGAACTGTAAGCCCTAGTTTTGTTTGTCCTGCAATAATGTAAAACTCAGAAAAACATTTTTTTTAGCAAAATAGAAAACAAAAATTGGGAGCAGTGAAAGGGGAGGGTCAGGACTCACCAGCACCCTAAGGTACAGAAAGCACCTGTGCTCCTGGGCAGTACTTCTCACAACCCAGCACAGGTCTGCATCTCTTCCCAGCACCTCTGGGGGCTCACACATCTCAGCGGCTCTGCCCCGTGTCTCTGGCTGGTGGGGCTCTGTCCTGTGCCCTGCTCTGAGGTCCCTCTTTTTTTTTTTTCTTTTGGCGGTACGCGGGCCTCTCACTGTTGTGGCCTCTCCCGCTGCGGAGCACAGGCTCCGGACGCGCAGGCTCAGCGGCCATGGCTCATGGGCCCAGCCGCTCCGCGGCCATGTGGGATCTTCCCGGACCGGGGCACGAACCCGTGTCCCCTGCATCGGCAGGTGGACTCTCAACCACTGCGCTACAGGGAAGCCCTCTGAGGTCCCTCTTGCTTCCCACCTTCTTCTCTCCCCGCCTCTAGCCTGTTCTCCTAAATCCTATAGGTATGCTCATTGTCCCTATAATCTCTGGGATCAGAAAAAAGCACAGCGCAAGAGAGCCAGAAAATAGGAATGAACACCAGGAGTCTGAGTATACCTTAATCAGCCTGTTTCCTCCTTGAGGAAAGATTACAAAATTGCACACTTATATTTCTAACCAATCATCAAGATTTCGTTTACTCAAATTCTTAACTTTTAGTTCATTAGTATTATTATTCTTAGTAAATTTTTATTAGTATTAGTTTACTAGGGCTATCATAACAAAATACTACAGGCTGAATGGCTTAAACAACAGAGATTTATTTTCTCATAGTTCCGGAGGCTAGAAGTCCAAGATCAAAGTGTTGTCAGGTTTGGTTTCTCCTGAGGCCTCTCTCCTTGGCCTGCAGATGGCTGGCTTCTCACTGTGTCCTCACAGGGTCTTTTCTCTGTGCCTGCACCCCTGGTGTCTCTGTGAGTCCAAATTTCTTCTGATAAGAACACTAATCAGATTGGATAAGGGGCTCATTCATCACCTCTTTAAAGACTCTGTCTCCAGATACAGTCACATTCTGAAGTACTGGGGCTTAGGCTTCAACATAAGAAATTTGGAGTGACACAGTTTAGCGCATAGCAAATTGTGTTCATAGAAATGCTTTGCTAGTAATGACTGTGGAAGGAGATAGGAATTGGACTATGATTCCTCAATAATTGGTGACCTCCTGTTCATAAAAATATGTTCAGTCAATGAGTCTGAACTTGCACAAGTGAGACACTGCAGAGTATAGATGAATACGTCTCACTTTCTGTACCAAAGGAAAACCATTACACGTTGTGAACAGTCAATCTTTATCAAATATAACCTCTTTAACCTGGAGTCTAGAATCATTCAGACAGGGCCCAAGCCAACATTTGCTCTTCTACAGCCCTTTTTGGAAAGAGAATATTAAATTTATTGTCAGTGTAGCCAGTAGTTTTCAACTGGGGCAGTTTTACCCCCAGGGAACATTTAGCAATGTATAGGGACATTTTTGATTGTCACAAGTTGGGGGTGGCTAATGGTATCAAGTAGGTAGATGAACAGGATGCTGTTAAACATTCTCGTATACACAGAGCAGCCCCTACAGCAAAGAATTATTCTTCAAAAAAAATGATACAATTGAACTTATTTACAAAACAGAAATAGACTCACAGACATAGAAAACAAACTTACGGTTACCAAAGGGGAGAGAAGGGGAGGGATAAATTAGGAGTTTGGGATTAACATATACATACTACTGTATATAAAACAGATAACCAAGAAGGACCTACCGTATAGCACAGGGAACTCTACTCAATATTTTGTAATAACTTATAAGGGAAAAACTGTGAAAAAATTATATGTATGTATAACTGAATCACCTTGCTGTACACCTGAAACTAACACAACATTGTATATCAACTATACTTCACCTAAAAAAAAAAATCTTAAAAATAAAAAGAAGTATTCGACCCAAAATCCCAAAATCCCAATAGTGCTGAGATTGGGAAAGTCTTGTATAAACAAATTGGATTGGGGAGTACTTTGAAGCTCTTTGAAGGCCTGTATTTGTATCCAGACAATTGATTTTTTTGGGATATTTTTTATTTATTCATGAAAACACCTTCATTTTTCTCGTGGTAACTACTAGATAATGCTCTCTTAGCCTGGTTAAAAATAGACAACTGCCACACTTTTTAAATGGTCTAAAATATTCAGTGATTCAAAAAGTTTTATTGCATTGTCAGGGCCTGTTATCATTTCAGCAGAGCTACTACGAAGATTTCATTACAGAAAGCTGAATAAATGATCTAATACATTCTTGTTGCTCCAGGCTAGGTGCTCAACATTGATCTGCTTTTCAAAGTGAAGTGAAAAATGCTAGGTAAAATTACACAGAAGAGGGCCTCCCTGGTGGCGCAGTGGTTGAGAGTCCGCCTGCCGATGCAGGGGATACGGGTTCGTGCCCCGGTCTGGGAGGATCCCATATGCCGCGGAGCGGCTGGGCCCGTGAGCCATGGCCGCTGAGCCTGCGCATCCGGAGCCTGTGCCCCGCAACGGGAGAGGCCACAACAGTGAGAGGCCCGCGTACCGCAAAAAAAAAAAAAATTACACAGAAGATAATGAATATCGAGTGACCACCCCACTGGCCTGGTATAGTGAAGCTCTGCTGGACTCTTGTCACCTGTCCCCATGCCTATGTGCATGGGCACATGTTTTGGGAATGTGTGAGCCAAATGTGGGTTTTCATCATAACCAGCTCAGCTCATCCTAGCAGCAGAGAAGAGTTTGTAAGGGGAAAATTCAGGGGGAAAAGGAAGTACTTCCTCTGATAAGAGGCCTTTCTTTCCACTAACTAAAACTTCTAATTATCGTCAAGATTTCTTCTAAGCCTCCTTTCATCTGGATAGAAATTATTGGTGGTAACAGTTTGAACTAGAATGTGTATTACCAGCCCCTCATTCTCTCCTCAGATCCAAAGCAGTATTACAACTGTCTGCTAGCTAAGGGTTCTCCAGAGAGCTCAAACTCAACATATTTGAAATTAAAATTATTCAGGGTCTCTCACCATCTTCCGTTTCCTCCGTGATCCATGGCACTTACCAAAAAGTCATCCTAAATGCTTCCTCTCCCTCAGCCTACCCACCCCATCACTACCTGGCATCAGGTGCATTCTTTCTCCTTCCTTTTGTTGCCATCCCCAGCACGCCATCCTAGCTCAAGCCCTCATCCTCTTTTGCCTGAAAGATTCCTAGCCTCATAATTGTTCTCTTTATTCTCCTATCATCCTCTCTCTGATTGTCATTCTCTAAAATTTCATCATGATGCTTCCATGCTTATGCCAGTAGCTTTTCATTGCATACAAAAAAGGCTTGAATCCAAATGTTCCTGGTCTACTTCCTCCATACACTCTACCCTTGTAAATGCCCCTCATTACCCACATATACTCTGCATTGTAGGTGTAAAGAGCTACTGACTATACCTATTTTTAGCCTGTAGTTCTCCTCTCCCCCCTTTTGTGATGAACCCCAACTCATCCTGCAGATATTTTTTCATTAATCCTTTCCTAATTCCCTAGTTCCAAAAGGAAGTTTCTCCTTTAGCTAGCTGTTGTTTCTTTTCTTATATGTTTATCACAGCATTATCATATAAACCTCAATTATTTATATACTGTCTTTCCTGCCATTTAATAGTGGCATGATGGGAACAGCTATTTTAGGAAGAATAATTTGGCAATATCTCGCAGCATAAACTGAAATGGAAAAGACTGGAGCTGTATCCTGAATGAAGCAAGGAGAGTAAAATCCTGGCAGGAACAATTTCATTACAATTACAAAATACATAAGTATGTGACTACAACTGTGAGAACGGCTAAAAAGGAGACAAGGGCCCAATAAAAGTATATAAATACATACCTAACATAGTCTGAGCATTTGGAAAATGTTTCCCTGGGGATGCGGAGGCCTGAAGATGAGTAACATGTTCTGCAGAGAACTGTATGAGGGAGGCCCTGATATTAACGGTAAAGAAACTAAAAGGATAAGGTGTCTGGGCTATAACAAGGGAGGGCGGAGAGTGGCAAAAGTAAAGTGAGGGAGATTGCTCTTAAAAGTAAATGAGGGCTTCCCAGGTGGTGCAGTGGTTGAGAGTCCACCTGCTAATGCAGGGGACGCGGGTTCCTGCCCCGGTCCGGGAAGATCCCACATGCCGCGGAGCGGCTGGGCCCGTGAGCCATGGCGGCTGAGCCTGCGCGTCCGGAGCCTGTGCTCCGCAACAGGAGAGGCCACAACAGTGAGAGGCCCACATACCGCAAAAAAAAAAAAAAAAAAAAAAAAAAAAAAAGTAAATGAACAAAATAATTCTTAATATCTTTTTTGGAGAGAAACATTAAATGATTTTTTAATGTAATTCTTTCATTGGAAATGCAATTTTAAAACATATCCTTTGTGTCTTATTTATCACTGAGGATTTTAAAACACTGAAATAAACAGTAGGTAATATTTTCCAACTGAAGTTAGAAAAAAACGGTCCCTTTTCCTATCTATTGCCAACTGCTAGAGATTAATAAAACCAGTTATAAATATTCACCTTTGTCCCTCTGCACCAGTTCAGCGTTCACCCATCACCTAACCATACAGCCTCTCCTTTGCCAAACAGAGTGAAATGAGACTATTTAGAATACTTAGAATGTTTACTGCCGTGAAGTACAGGAGATTCTACACAATCACAGTGACCTTCATGTATTAGTCACAGGACACGGGGAGGGGGCAGGGTAAGCTGGGACGAAGTGAGAGAGTGGCATGGACATATATACACTACCAAATGTAAAATAGCTAGTGGGAAGCAGCTGCATAGCACAGGGAGAGCAGCTCGGTGCTTTGTGACCACCTAGAGGGCTGGGATAGGGAGGGTGGGAGGGAGACGCAAGAGGGAGGGGATATGGGGATATATGTACACATATAGCTGATTCACTTTGTTATAAAGCAGAAACTAACACACCATTGTAAAGCAATTATACTCCAATAAAGATGTTAAAAAGAAAAGACATCAAATTGCCCATCCTTTGAAACTCCTTTCAGTAATTTTCCTTTTTTGTTGTTTTATTTTGTTTTTCTTTCGTTTGGACTTTTCTCTTGCATTAAACAAGATTATTACATAGATAAACTGATGCTACAAAGAGAAAGCTTTTATTATCACCTTTATTTTACTTTGTTAACTGCATAAATGAAATAGTGAATTCTGGCAAGCATTCCAGGCTTAGCATAGCACCTTGCTATCAAGCAGATTATATATTGATGTAGAAGGTCTGAAAGAAGCAAAGACAAAAAAAAAAAAAAAAAGGGATGGGCAGTCAACTTTAAGATTTATGACTTTGGACTTGATCCCTAAGGCCATGTTTTCTACAGCCCCAAGAGGAGGGCTGCTCCAGCAAAGAAGATAGTTTTGCCAGTGGTGATACCCTGGAAAGAAGTTTGTTGAGAAGGAAGTTTCAAGTGTCCAAGGGAAAGCTAATCAGCTTCCCAGACAAGATGGAATGTGTTCTAAATTTCAAAAGACGGTCAAGGCTTCATTCATGTGGTTTTCAGTAGCTCATGGTGTTACTCATCCTTCAGGCCGCATCATCCCCAGGGAAACATTCCCTAAACACTCAGAATCTTTTAAGTACCTATTTATATATTCCTATTGCACCGTTATCTTCGTTTTAGCAGTTCTCACAGTTGCAATCCCATATTTATGTATTTAATTGCCCTCAGAGCCTACTTCCATAGTCAATTATGGGACCATGGGAATAAGGTCTAAGCCTGTGTTTTAAACCACAGTCTGTCCAGTGCTTTGTACAGGACCTGGAACATAACAGGCATTCAGTTAATTCTTATGAAATGTATTATTCTAACTGGGAATAAGAAGGTCATCAGAGACAGTAAATAAACACGTAGCTCTTGGAGAAACATATTGCATTCAATCTAGCAACTTCCAAACTTGTATCTCAAGCCCTGACCGCTCTTCCCATTTACTTGTATCATTCTCACTGCCTTAAATTATTATCAGAGTGTTCTCATGGCCAACATTGAACTCATTGTCTTACTCTTAAGATGTGTTGCTCTTCTATTCCTTGATTAGAAGGTCTAATGGATTACTCCCCAGTTACCCAAACTAGAAATATGGGAGTCACTGTAGTCACCTCTCTTTATTTCAACTTGCTCCCTCATCACCAGGTTCTCTTTTACCTACTATTAAATTCTTATGTCAGACACTTCCACTCTGTCTTTACTAATACTGCCCATTAATGTGATCTGTTATTAGAACCTCTTAAATGATTTCTGCATCATTGGTTTCTATATAATCCACCCAGAATGGCTTTGTGTGTGTTTGTTGGGTTGTTTTCATTGCTATAGTGATATATCCTTTTTTGTAAGACTAGTAAATTATACCAAAACCCTTTGGTGGTAGATACTCAGTTCCAAAGCTTTATGATGATCCCAAGTATAAAAAATACAAAATTCTACCTTTGTGGTGTTTTTTCCTGAACAATGGCTGAGTCAGAAAACAATGAATATGCCTAATTTGCATGATAAAGACATTTAAAATTCCTCTAAGATTTCTTGAAATCTGAGCAGATGATTGTACAAGAATTCACAGTAAACCGTCTCACAAAACAGGTAGCCTTCAGTTTATCATAATACATGAGGGATTAGTGGCATTTAGTTATTGATTTTTAATCCAGGCAAAGTTAGAAAAATATATATACATATAGCTACAGAAGTCTCCAAGTCTGTTGAGTAGTCAAAATTATTCAACTTGCCCTTGTGATAGGCATACAGTTTTTCTAAATTTGCAGTTGTCCTTCTGGCCCCTGCCACCTTGATGGAAAATATGTGCTCTTGTCTGTGCTGTTATTTCTGAACAGTGTATACTGGTATCTGATGTAAGATGAGTCAAGTGGTACTGGCGTTACCATGGTAATTCCTCATGTAATAACAAGAACATCAAGAATACCAGCAGCTTGCTGTTCCCTTTGAGTTTCTATTTTCTTTCCTCTCTCTCTCTCTCTTACTTTAGGAAACCAGTGGCTTTAACACCAAGAGTAACACAGTCAAATTTTCCCTTTCTGTAGTTTGTTGGTAGAATTCATACTCTGCTAGCAAAGGAATTCTTGGACATTTTGACTTGTAAGAGAGTTTGCTTCTCCTTGATATTTCTTTTTGTCAGTATAGTTTTCTTCCCTCCAGAGGAAAAATCATTTGAATCCTAAGGCTGATACATGTCAGAAATCCAGCATGATAAACTCTGTGAAACCAGAACATTCCAGCCCTGGGGTTGCCATTGTCTCTGACTTCAGTATATGTTCAAAATCACCTCAAAACAGAGTTAGAAAATGAAAGTTAGCCTTCACATCACTAGCAATTTTTAACCTACCACACTAGGCTCTCCATGTCAGACTTGGAAGTAAGGTATTACAGGGATGATTGGGGTTAAGTTACTCAGGACCTAATGATGTTTATAAAGATCCATTCATCTTTACAGGCTATTGAAAAAAATTTCCTGTGCTGTGACTAAGGAGATACTGTAAAAGGACAATTCAGTAGAAGTGCATTGTCCTAAAACTTAATAATGCAAATTCAAATATACATACTAAGCCAAGCAGGAGAGAGAAAGGAGAGAGAAATAGCAATTTAAATAGGCAATTCCACTTTCTCCACCTGCTACCACATTGAATGGATCTATGCCCACTAGTAAGTGTGAGGTAGGAGATGTGAGTCTTCTGCTCTCTCCCCATCTCAGTTCCCCTGGGCCTGCCATAGCATGAACATCTTGACTTACATTTGGGTGATTTAAGGGATTCTCCATGGCAATTTTGACTAGACTAATTTTTGCCCCAAGGGCTGATGTTAGAACGTAACCTAAGTAAGATCTCACCCCACTGAAGTTTGTATTACTGTACCATCAAAAGATGTATCTATGTTTATAGACATTCTTGTATTCGATTTGAGAAGGAACTCCAGTGTTGATAGTAAATATAATTAGCCTCATTTGCAGAGTTAAACAGATATTAAGATTGCATGCACACCAGGAAAAAAAAAACTGTCACACAGGAAAGTTCTATATGAAGGAGCATTTCAACTCATGGTCCAGCTGAGCTACATTTTTCTATTCAACTTTCTGTAAGTATTCGTTCTATATCATGCATATGGAACTATATGGATACAAAGATGGATCACCCAAGGAACCTCTACTCATGGAGCTTATAGTCTAATGAGAGAGCACAAGTACTAAACATAAATAACTGATTCACAAGATCCAGATATCAGTAAATTCATTTATTTATTTATTCATTCACTCATGTATTCACTCATTCAATGAACATTTACTGAACAGGAATTGAGTTCAGAGCTTTCCACTATGATTGTAAAACTGGGTAAGACAAATTTCCAGCCTCAAAAAGATCGCAGTCTACCTGCTCTGGCAAAAAATTAAATGAAAAAACTGAATTATAACCACATAAAGACTTTAATGATCCTCTAGGGACACATAGGGCCAAACACCACCACCTGTTCAGAGAAGGTCTTACAAATTAAGTCATGAAAAAGGATGAACCATTCTCTTTAAAGGCAGTGCCTAAAAGGGAACACCTGGCAGAGAATGAACTCCCAATATATAGCACTTTGTAGTTTACAAAGTAGATTTCCATATATCATCACCTTCGGTTCTCACTTCAACTGATAAGAAAACAGAGGGTTCAGCGGTCTTGCTCACAGCCATAGAGTTACTTAAATGGTAGAATTTGTACTCGAGTCCCAGTCATCTCTCTCTACATTTTGTACTGTGTACCCCTAGGAAAAGCAGAAGCAAAACACTTTGGCAGCTCTGAGAAGGCAGAGTTTACTTCCAACTAGGGATGCCATAGCATGCTTCATGGGCAAAATGACATTTGGTCTTGAAGTTTGCACTTAGTTTTGTGGAGTTGAGAATCTGGCAAAGGTATGGTTATGGGAAGGTAAGTGAACATTTATAGGGAAAAAATAAGTGTGGCCAAAACTTAATGAACTTGAGAAGCAATCATGGGAAATAGTAATGGAAAGAGTGAGACTGTATTTTTAGGGTCATGAAAACGAAGCTAAGGAATTTTTTCTAAGCTAAGGTGAGCTATTGAAGATTTTGAGCAGGGGAATTCTGTGATCTTAGCCTCTGCTTAATGAAGAATCAAATGTCACCAGTGAAGACATAGTTTGGAGCAGCAGAAGATAGAGTAAGGAGACCAGTGGGAAGGGTTATAGCAATAATCTACTCTAGAGGTAATAATAATACTCCATACAAGATGATGGATCAAAGTATTAATTTATGTTATTCTTTTTGTATATTTTACATTTTCTACAATGACTGTATAAAAATTTATGAGGAAAAGTAATGTTGTCTCTTTTAAAGAGAGCATATAATTAGGGCCTAACATGAAGTGGTACATGTAGTAATAAAATTGATAGGAGGGAGACAGGAAGGAAGGTTCAGTAAGACTTGAAAATTTTTGTGAGAAAGAAAAAGAGGATGCCATTTCCGTGATGATACCTGGACATCACAACTATTCCTGAATTTCTGGCAAAAAGAATTGTACAGTTAACAGAAATAGGGACTAAGAAGAGGAGCATCAGGTTTGAGAGTAAAAATAATGACTTATTGATGAATAAACTGATTTTGAGAATTTGTCGGGACAAGTAGATGGAGAAGAGCCAACAAATATCAAAGAAAGAGTGAAAAGAAGTCAGCGTTGGAGATATGAAAACTGAAGAGGGCCAAGCGAAGGTCTTTGGGGAACATCTACATTTGTGAGTTAGACTTAAATTTAGCAAAGCTTAATTTTTTGTCAGAGTCCATCACTTTTTTGTTTATTCTTTTACAATTCAGAACCTGACTTTCACCCTGCAATATATTGTGCAGACCTCTGAATGCATCTTGAATAGAAGATAAAAAATTTTCAGAAACATCCAAAATACATCAGACTTTGTCCCTAAATATTATATTACTGAGATCACTCAGATGTTGGCTGAACTGTAAGATTGTAAGGCTTTGTAAAATGGCATTTATTTTTAAACTGACCATGAATTTCAAATCAAATTGTCATAGTGAATCCTGAATCTTTTTGTAACCAACAAATGCTTTCACAAAGTAAATATTAACAAGATGATCCAGTACTGATCTGTTCTACTACTATTATTTTCCTGGAAATAAATATTAAATGAGAATGTTGAAGTGGCACAATTGCCAAAAATCAACCAAAAATGGCCTAATGGTTAGGGATGTCTTGACTACGGATAGAACTACATAATTTTGGAATTATAGAGGACAGCAGAGAAGCAACCAACAAAAAATAACATGCTGTGACCCAGTCACTGGAGAGAAGTATGTTCATAGCTGCACACTGAGAATTAGCTATGAGACTGTGTTCTGTCCTTTTCTATTGTGTTGCTTGTGAAAAACAATGTTAAAATAGACTCTTCCTTTTAAGCAAACATTTCTTACTGGAAATTCAGTAGGCACACGTTTGTCTTGTTTGGCCAGATGTGGGTATTTGTCTTACTCCCTTTTAGTAGTTCTGAAAGCACTTTTATCAGTAGTTAGATACAGTCCTTTCCCAGGAGCTTGGGTGTTTTATTGAAGCTGTTTCAAATGCATTTAATGTCCTCTCTAATGGATTTGTTTATCTGTTTCCCAAAGCCCTCTTTTCTCTTGGCCAGAGAAGTTACTTTTCATGTGCCTTATAGTATGAGGACCTCATTGCTATAACCTATAGTTTATGGCACTTTGGTATTTCATACATACTTTTAATATGATATATATCATATATAACTTGTAAGTAAAAATTTATAGAGAATTTATTGCTTGTGATCTCCTTATAGAGAATTGTTATAAACAATGCATAGTCAATACTGGAAAATAATAATGAAAAAGGAGTGAAGTAGATGAGTTTATCTTTTGCACTGAGACTTCATATACAATAGTCTCAAAAATTGGAATATACCTTGGAGGTTGAAATATTTCATACAGATATCATATAAATGTGGAAGTATAATTTTATAATTTTATCCTATGGGGTGGGAAGACATGGGCTACATTTTCTACACCAAGAACATTCTCTAACCTGCACGAAAGTTTTTATGAAACCTAAAAACCAAAGGAGGATTTAGTAGTAAGTTAAGAACAGAGTGCTTAATTGAATAAAGGGCAGGAAACACGCACATTCTTGTAATGGCATTTGGCTATGAATTCACTGACCTGAAGTATTCTGTGGGTAGATTCTAAGTATGTCAAGGCAGCTGGCATAGAGAGTGGAAAAAATACTACTCCCCTTAGCTTGCAAGTAGATGTGAATTTCCGACGTCTGACTTTGGTCATTCTGGGATGAATCAAATGTTTACTCTGACCAATTTAAAACATCTGGATAATTCCAATTTGGGGGACGTATTGCTTTAGATACACTGAATCCTGAAAATTGGTAGAATTTTACATTTCTTCTCTTGATAAATGACATTGCCTTAATTTTTGTCATGCCCAAAGATTTACAAATCCCTAGCCCTTGCACTTTTTTTTCCATTAATTAAAATCTTCTACCTTCTATTACACATATAACTCTCAGAAGAGCATATGTCTGGATTATTATCAATAGTTCTCAAACACACCAAGGTTTCACTATCAGACTATAATCCCCCATTAAAAAAAAATCCAGGCATACAAGGCTATACTTTGTTATTGAATAACTCCTAGTTTTCTAGTTACTATTTTCCTAGAAGAGCTCTGAGCAGTTCTTGGTGGGGTCTCCTCTGGGGTTCTTTGATAAATCAGTTCTAGATTGAGATTGACATGAAGATACAGCTTGAGATGAAAGATAGAAAACAGCTGTGAGCAAAGTAATTCACCTTTGAAAGGTAAACAAGTACAAGACATACCAAGAAAAGGTAGTTGAAGTTGTTGTTTTCCCTGAAAATGGTGAAAGAGTTGACCAGTATAAAAGAGTGGGGAGATTAACAATCAGTCACATCCAGGGCTCAGCGTCCCATTGAATTAAGACAATTTCTATATTCTCTACAGATGTTGTCAAAAATAGTCATCCAGAATGGAAAAAGAAATAAACTGTGTTCCCTTAACTATATCATTTGTCTTGTCATGCAGTTGACCTCTCATTTATTTATTTCTCAGTATTTAGACCTACAATAGCCAATAGAAATACTATGCAAAACACATTTGTAATTTAAAATGTTCTGGTACCACATTTAAAAAATAAAAAGAAACAGATAAAATTAATTTCAATATATTATAATCAATATATAATCAATAATTATTATTGTAAGCAATATATAAAATTATTAATGAAATATTTAAAACCTTTCCTCATTCTGGGCCTTTGAAATCCTGTCTGTGTTTTATATATTGATTTAGATGCTAACTTTCCATCAATCTTGCTAGATCTAAATTTAGACTTCATAAAATTTACAAAGAAATGTGGATTCATTTACTCAAGTTTCAGACTTCCAATAACTGAATCAGCTATCAGTTTTATAATTTAAATATTAATTACTAAAAATTAAATTTAGTTCTTCAATCACACTAGCTCCCTTTTAAGTCTCTATAGCCCTGTGTGACTGGTGGCTACCATATTGGACAGTCCATATTTAGATTGTCTAGGTTTGAGCTCAGGCTCTGCCACTGACTTACGGTGTTATCATGGGAAAGTTGATTTCTCTTTTTGTGCCTTAGTTTCCTCATCTCTCAAATGGAGATAATAATAATACCTGCATCTGATAGTTATTATGAGAATTAAATGAAATAATGCCAATTATACATATAAAACACTTAACACAGTGCCTGGTATGTAATGAGCTCTCAACAAATATTAGCCTTTATTATTACTATTGTTTTTATTGTTATCATGTATTTGCTCTTATGATTTATAACATTATCAATTATAAGTATCTGGTAGAAGTAAACGTCTCATCTTTGGGGTTTGTAAAACAGATAGATGCTGGACCAAATGCAAAAATGTAAGCTCTTTTTGCTCCAGATCTGTATCTCTAACTGCCTAGGTATGCTACTGTTCAAGTGTCAGCCTGGCTAACCTGAACTCACCTTTCTTCTTGAATCAGTTCTCCTGAATAAGACTCACATATTCCTCCTCAGGACAATGCTGTTTTCCCATTTACATAAACTCAAAACCTTAGAGTCATCACTGAATCTTCCTCTCTCTCATCTGACCCTCATCAGTCAGTCATTGTCAAGTCCTTCAAGATTTTCAGTGTAAAAACTCATGCTTCCCTGCCTTTTCATTTCCACTGCCACTACCTTTCCTCTTGCTGGAGAGCTGCACTGATCTTCTATTTAATGAATTGGAGTCTCAGTTTCCAGTCTCTAACCATCGTATTGTGCCCGTTGGATGCTACTGAATTAGTCTTCTGAAAATGGTATTTTCATCATATAATTCCACTGTTCGAATCCTTTCTTCATTGCCCATCACTTCCAGAATAAATTCATCTCCTCTATGAAGCCTTTCTCAACAATTCCTGTGCCCATGATAGGGGGCCCAAATGATGACCCCCTTGCTGTGTCACTGTGACTGTCACTCAGACTTCTGCCACAGCCCCAGAGCATTATTCCATGTACTGGGGCAAGTGGACCTGTAGCCCTAGAAAGACAAAGCCTATTTAGTTGCAAGGTTTGTTTTTGGGGTTGTTTGTTTGTTTGTTTCTTTTACGTCTTGATACTTCCACAGTGCAGCACAGTGGTTCCTCAATAAACTCATTTGTTTTATGAGCTATCGAATGACACTCCTGTGTCTGGCATTCAAGGCCTCTAAAATTAGCCCCAGTCTACTATTCTGGTCTTATCTCTGGCTTCTCAGCCACATCATTTATCTCTAAAGAAATTGGTTTGTAGCTGTCTCACAGATCTGCCTTCTCTGTTTCCATCTCCATGTCTCGGCTCACCATCCCCTCTCCTGAAGTATCCCTCTCTCCTCTTGACCAGCCCAAATTCTACCCTTTTTTCAAGATTCAGCTCATCCTTCTGACATGGTAACATGCACAGAGCATCATGCACTCCACCATGTTTCAGAGTCAGGATTGCATGGCCTCAAGGAAAGAGACCAGGCTTGGGGTCCGAGTGGATCTATTTGTTTTCCTGACCAAGCTGCCTACCTTCTCTGAGCCTCACATTCTTCCTCTATGTAATTAGAGTTGCAAACCTAAGTTTCAGGGCTGTCTTGAATATTATGACTAATGTATATACTGGCATGCAGTGAGGGTTCAGACAGAATATGTGAGTTCTCTTATTTTCAGTTTGATCATAGGGCATCTAATCATGCAGCTTTTACAATCTAATCATGATTAGGGCATCTAATCATGCAGCTTTTACAATCTAATCATGATTAGGGCATCTAATCATGCAGCTCTTTTACCATGAGATTTCACTGTCATTTGGATCACTCTACAATACACGCTTTATTCCCAACTAGACTACAAGTTTCTGGGCTAAACTAGCACTTAGTTGAATTGTGGGCACACATACACGAACAGATATATGTGTATATATTTATAGACAATAAAAGAGAGAAGGATGTATATTGACTTTCATGTATATTGACTTTAATCTTCCCAAGAAAGCACCATTTTACAAGGAAGTTGATAATGTCCCTATTTTATTCATGAAGAACTGAGACTTGGAGAGTTTGAGTCCCTCCCAAATCAATCCAGATCGTGGTGACAGAAGCAGGAAATTCAAACAATGCTGACATATCTTTCCCAAATCTATTTGGTTTTATTCTTTTCCACATTTCACATCTGCGAGGTCCTCTGCCTAGATCAACATATATGCTCATCCCCTGTCTATTTTGATCTGTGTGCACTTGCAGCCAGGTTCAGGGGTTGTGGAGGGAGGTGGATAGCTGTAGGAAGGATACCGCATGGCGTGGGAGGCAAATGAAGGACCCCTTCAACAAGACAACCATGGCAGATTTCGTTAGGCCACTCAGCATTGCTGTCAGAAATGACAAATGATGCCTGAGTTCCTTTTTTCCTGAAAAAGAGTAAAAACGGTCTATTGGTAAATACAATGGATACATATATACATAATATATAACAAGGCTTTGCTGCAGACAATGGTTTTGTGATTGGAAAATCCTAAAATTTAGTTTATTTTTATCCAAATGCTCTCTAGTATCAGCAAAGTTTAAGGTTGGCTTAATTTCACACCTGAACCATGATGCAGCACCAGGCATGCCAAAATAGAAAATTTTCTATGAAAGATACAAAATAAAGAAGACCCTGTATAAATTATCATCTTAAGGTTAATCTTACACACATAGAAAATCCCCTATAGCCAATGGAGGGGGAGGGAGATATATGCACAGAATACTCTAGAGATAACAGGTGATGATTTCTCATTGAGAAATCCCAGGTTAAACCAAAATCGGTCCTCATATTTTAGTAAAGGACTGGGATAGTTCACTAGTAAGTGAAATGATCATTTATGTATTGCCTTATAATCATTCTGCACACACGTTGTATAGATGGTCAAGGCAAAGATCAGCAGTGCAAAGTAACAACCTCTCATTGCTTAAGTTCAGGTTAATCATTAATATTTTTCCATGGATCAATACCCCTTAGAAGCAAGAGATGTAGCCATGCTCTTCAACTCCATGTGTTTGCCAAGTGTGAAAAGCCATTTGTCACATGCTCTTCTTAGCTCTTTGTGAATGGTTCTTCCCCCGCCCCAGTCCTCCTCAGCCTTCCCTGAGAGGGTAGATGTGGGTGTGTAACTATGGGGGGGGGAGTCCTTTTAATGCTGCTCAGTTCTTAACTTTTCTCTTCAATTGAAAGTTGAGTTGTTATATTACCTAGAATGAAATGGTGTAAGGAAAAGTAAGATAAGACAACCCTTCTAAGTGTGTGACTTCTGAGTAACAAAAGTGATTTTTCTAAAATGTGAAACATTACATTTTATGTAAAAGATGAGCTATGTTAGTATCCCCTTGGAAACATTCTGTCAAGTTTTTTTCAAAAGAATCACCATTAAGGAGTTAATAAATATTTTAAATTTTAAAGCATTCTATAAAGATGCATCCCAGAAATATAAAGCCTCTTGCTCTTATCCCTCTCAGTGAAACCCTCTTGTATTCATAGATTGGGTCTGACTTACCTTTGTATCCCTTGTGCTGCTAAACCAGAAACCTTACGAAAATAGATGCCCATTAATTGTTATTTAATAAGTGAGTGAATGAATTAATGAATAAATATATTCTTTTTTCTATTCTTTTCCATTGTAGGTTATAGCAAGATATTGAATAGAGTTCCCTGTGCTATACAGCAAATCCTTGTTGTTTATTTTATATATGGTAGTGTGTATCTGTTAATCCCATACTCTTAATTAATCCCTCTCCCCTTTCCCCTTTGATACCCATAAGTTTGTTTTCTATGTCTGTGAGTCTGTTTCTGTTTAGGATACAGGATATTTTCAAGATGCTTGGAGTAGTGTTAAGAATTTTTTAAAAAGTTTTTAAACATACCTTTGTTATGGGCTGAATTTTGTCCCCTCACATTTCATATGTTGAAGTCCTAATCCCAGCACCTCAAAAAGTAACTGTATTTGGAGGTAAGATCTTTAAAGATGATTAAGTTAAATAATTACTTTAAAGGTGATTAAGCTAAAAGTTTAGAGTGAGCCCTAATCCAATATGACTTGTGTCCTTATAAGAAGAGAAAATTTGAAAACACAAAGAGAAACACCAGAGATATGGACACACAGAGGGAAGACCAGGTGAACACACAGCAAGAAGGCAGCCATCTGTAAGTCAAGGAGAGAGGCCTCAGAAGAAACCAAACCTGCTGACACTTTGATCTTGGACTTCTAGCCTCCAGAACTATGAGAAAATAAATCTCTGTTGTATAAACCACCCAGTCTGTGGTGTATGCTATGACAGCAGGAGGAAACTATACAACCGTCTTAAGCAGCAAACTTTGAAAATCCTCTCTTAAAATGATGCTAAGGGAATAGAAGAGTATAAATCCCCAAGAATAGAGGGATGAGGAAGGAGACAACTGGACATAAGAGAGGAGTATTTTAGAAGTGGAAAATTGAGAACTGGAATTAGCAAGGTTGAGAATGCTAATTACAAAATGCCCACAGAGGAGGGTATCAGGAGAGGCAAGCAACTCCCTTTGTGGAAATCTGGAAAGACTTTGGACTTGAGGAACCAAGTGTGCTTAAAAATAGGTGAAGATTGTTGGAAAATCTGTATACGAAGTGGATGTTTCCACAGCCCTCCTCTCACCCTGCATAGCTAAGGGACCAATTCCATTCCATTCTCATCAGAACATTGGAAATTTATTCTATGAAAAAATTAAACAAGAAGGGTTCAGACTTGGAGATACCAGATTCAGTGGAAGGTGGGAGATTAAATAAAAGTCTATCAAATGCATACCAAAGCCCTGGCTTCCCTAGTGGCATTTTAGGACAAGAAGTCTGCCAGTTAGTCTTAAAATGCCATGGCAGGAGATTGAAGAATCCTTCTCTAGAAAAATGGAATCACCACTCACAGAAAAGACCTACAGATACTGGGATTACACTGTTGCCAGTGAAAAAGGCAAAGTTCTTTATTTCCCAGTTAACCTACAGTGAATCCCAAGAATCTTAAGCCCACTTAAGACATGCAGAGCTTCTAGTCAGCATTTTAGTGCCTCCCTCTTTAAAATGAATGGACTGCCAAGGCTCCACAAACCTTTAATGAAACTCCCCCAAAATAAAGTATAAAACAAATGAAAATAATAAAGCAATAGACAATTTAAGAAACAAATAGAACTTTCAGGAAAAAGTATGATATTCTCAAGAGGCAAAAACTTATTATATTCATTAAACAAGATGATAACATACAAAATTAACAAGAGCAAAAAAGAGTTATTAAAATTTAAGACAATGATAGATAAGATTAAAAATTTAACGGAAGAGCTGAAAAATAAAGTTTTAGAAACCTACCAATAAAAAGGCAAAAAGATGGACAACAGAAGTTAAGAAAATTGGAAAAACAATTCTGTGACTAAGCTCTAACTACTAGGAGTTTGAGAAAGAAAAACAAAGTGAAAAAAAAAAAAGGAAATGAGCTCATCAAAGAAATAACACAAAAATTTCCTCAAATTGAAGAACATATTTTTTTTTCATTTGAAAGGCCCATAAGTGCCTAGAACAATGAAGGAAACAGACCCATACAAAAGATATATCTTGCCATTTCTGATAGGGGTTCATGAAATATTGATTTTATCCTCTAAAAAGCACATTGATGCCTAGGAGACAATGGAGCAATGCATTCTAAATTCTACGTGAAAATAATTTGCAACCTGGAATTCTAAACCCAGCTAAATTGTCAATCAAGTGTGAGGGAACTGATAAAATAATTGATATGATTTACCCAGGCAGAAAATATATTACAAAGAACTTTTGAAAATTACTTTGGAGAGTTCTGGAATAATTAGTGATAATGCCACATAAAATTAAGCAAATAAAAAGTAGGCAATTTATAACTCCAGGAAAAACAAAAGGTTATTCAATAAATGAAACATAGTCATGGTACACTATTTGGCTTATCAGTAAACATTACTTCCGAGGGATAAAAAGATAAAACCTGAATATCCATTTAACTATCAATTGTTATGTAACTACATTGGAAGGATAGAAGAAACTAAGTGAGGAATTGAGATGGTAAAAGTGTGAAATGCTCTTTGTCTGTAATGGGAAGCCAGAGGTATGGAGTTACATAGCAGAAGAAAGGACTAAAAGAGTTTCAGAGAGAGTGAGAGGGATGGCACAAAGAACACCCGTTTCTAGTTCTAAGCTAGTAGAGTACAATTTGGGGGGGAAATGGGTTAAATAATTCTTTTGAAAATTTAAAAGGAACCAAAGCAACCAAATTTCCAAATATGATAAATGTCCTATGTTTATTGGCATGATCACAGTTAAATGTCTTGGGTTGGGGTTGTACAATATTGGAGTGGGCTATTCCATTTCCCCTTTAATACTTGGTAGGTTTAATTGCATGACTAGCTGTAGAGAAGGGACTGATGGTGCTCTTTATTGGCAGAATTGAGGCTGGCTTCCCCTAACCTTTCAGGAGAGAGAAGTCATGAACCAGTCAGACTAGCAGATTCAGTGCTGGTTGATGAGTGAGGTTTCACACATTGAAGGCAGTGTGTTGTTCAGGTGTTCAATTATCTTACTGACGCTGGTAGCTTGGCCTCTGTGCACCAGTGCCAAATCAAATCTCAGAGACAGATTCAGGTGAAGTAGAAAAGAATAGCTTTATTGCTTTGCCAGGCAAAGCGGGACACAGTGGGCTCCTGCCCTCGAAAACTGTGTGTCCCGATTCAGGAAGATTTGATGAGGAGTTTTATAGCAACTGTTCAAGGGTGGAGTTGCTGATAAGATGAGGGTGTATGCAGGGCCTGCACTCCTCTGATCTGGTCTCAGGTAATCTTCTTGATGAGCTTCTCTGGTTCCTGGCTTCAGGTGGTCTTCTCTGGTATGAAGAATGCTGACATCTTCCATTTGTTGGGTTTTAATTCTATAAATAGCTTAAAGACATTGTTATGTATATCCCTTGAGGCAGAACCAGGACCCTGCCCCAAGGCTGCACCACTGTTTCTTGGCTGCCCCTCCCTTGTCTTTGCATTGCTTCCCAGATTAGCGACTGTTTGAATCTGCCTTTTGGAACTCAGGGAAGTTCATGAAGACTGGAGTAAAGAAATGGGGGACAGAAAGCCTTCCTTGCCCAGGAGCCCCACAGGGTTCTAGCTCAGTTTCACTACTACAGCTCTCTAAAGATGATTTATAAATGATGCTTTCCATTTCCAGTCTTTTCACTTCTCATGTAAAATAATCGGGATAAAAAGAAGTCGCTATATCACTATGAGTTATTGCATTCACACTTAGAGGAGGTTATCCTCCTTACAAAGAGTGAAATAAGCATAAGCAAGTTGGTTTTCTGTGCAGGGCTTTGCAGAATACATCTGACTTGTTTACAGTCACACTTTCACTCTCAGAATTACCATGACCCAAGCTGTTCCTTGCAGGCTTGGAATTCCCTTTGCCTCAAAAGCATCTAGAAAAAATTGTTTGACCTTCACCATGGTTGGCAGAACATATGCTGCGAGGGCTCCTTGATTTGACAGAAAAGTCCTGTGCTTTCCAGCATGCATTCATTTGGCTTGTTAGACTGCCAGGCTCCCTGAAAGACTGGTGTGTTGGAAGAAGAGTAGACAGAATCCCACAATGTCAGACTTTTCCCTCTAGAACAGCACAATTCTGTTGCTGAAAGGCAATGACCAATGC
The DNA here is from genome assembly GCF_964165515.1 of Mesoplodon bidens. NCBI lineage: Eukaryota > Metazoa > Chordata > Mammalia > Artiodactyla > Ziphiidae > Mesoplodon > Mesoplodon bidens. The sequence goes on along the minus strand of NC_138160.1, from coordinate 47,676,436 downwards.
CGTCACGCTGTTCCCTCCCTCTTTTCTGTTAACTTGGAAACCCAGTAGCTGCAAGAATGACATCAGCAGAGCTAAATGTAAGTGGAGTCAATAGAGAGAGACAAAGAGCCCAGGAGAAGCTTGTGTATTTCAACATGATGTCACAGAGTTCCACACTGTAGGCCTGGTGTTCTGGAGCTCATCTCTCACTTGCCCCCGTCACTTGCATGCTGGCATTATTCATGTACACATCTCTCTCCACCATGGGATCACAAGTTCCTGTGAAGGTGGGGCCTGTATATTACCTCCACCTTGCATTTCACCCACTACTTAGTGTACAGCTTTGCACATAGTGAGCCCTCAAAAAACAGATGTTAAATGCATTCTCCAATGGACATCATATGTTGTAAAACACAATTCCCTCAGTGTTAATTCCTTGTGATCACAAACTATCTCACTTACACCTGCGTTTCCAGAATGCACTGTCTATGGCCTAGCACACTGGTGAAGGGGCCAGGCTTTGGACTCAGTATCTAAGTTAAAAGCCCAAGCCCTCACTTATTAGCTGTTTGTCCTTGGGTTCTTAGAGTTTCATCATCTCTAAAACCAAGATGGTAATGTTATCCTCTGCTAAATGAAGTGATATCTGCATTGCAGATATGAATATGCTGACACGTATTAAACTCACAGTGTTAGCTGTTATTACTATTACGGGCATTATCCATTATTACTGTTATTAATTTCCTAATTTCTAAATGAAATCAATAAAAATAATAATGCCAATCTTATAGGGCTGTTGTGAGAATTAAAATAGTTTATATGAATATATATTTTTATATATGTATATACTATCTATCTGTATATGCATATATATTCATACATATGTATATGTGTATATACATACATATACATATATGCACACATACACATATATATGTATAATAGTAACTAACACATAATAACCACTCATGTTAGTTTTTATTGCTGTTAGTATTACTATGAGTAATAGCTATTATTATAGTTTTCTCTTATATCTAAAATGAGTTTGGTAATGCTAAGCTTATAAGGTTGTGGAAAAGAGTTTAAAGTTAATGTATTTTAAGGTCTTGGAACTGTTCCTTGTTGATGGTGAGCACTATAAAAGTGTTTACTTTTGTTAATTTTACTGGTAATACTAAAAAAAGATGATTATATAGTAAACATGTAAGACACCATATGCTCAATAAGTTGTTAACTCACTTTGGTGTTCATTTCCTGGTACACTGATAGCACTAATGGAATGAAATGGCATTCCATGCTAAATGGCAACACATGTTCTAACGATAATATTAATTATCTTTCTACATTCTGGGAAAAAAAATTCCAGGACGGCAAAACATCTTGGTCCAGAATTCTGCTGTCAACAAAACAATAAGATGTGAGTGAGGAAAGTATGCCTAGAGGAATTGTGAGGGTGGCATTTTGCCTGCTATGAATAGTGATTTGCCAATTTCCCTCTCAACAGCTACGACAGTGACACTGATGCTAGTGGAACAACCTGCATAATGCTTCAGGGGCACATCCCTTCTCTGAGGCTGCGGGCTCGCAGAGGAGACAGGATGCATGCTTGATTCCACCTGTTGTCGTTTATCTGCCAGTACAGAGAGCAGGCATCTGTGGGGCTAACAGACTATCTTCTAGCAAATCAAAGGAAACCCCCTCAGAGTATTGCAGGTGGAAAACACCTTATGATCCCTTCAATCCAAAGAAATGAGTATCCAAAATTTGAAACATTAGACTCCAAAGGCAATGGCCTCTTAATAACAGAATAAAAAAGAATACTTCCAACTTTATAGACTGAACTTGTTTTAAAGAGTCTGGAGAAAACTTTTATCAATGTATCTTCCAGTTTAAATGAAAGTACCTGTTTTCTAGAATGACAAAACTTTGGTTTTAATCAAGTTTTAGAGGAAGGGCAAAGAAAGGAGACCACCTATTATATTCTTAGTGCTGTCCTTGGTGCTGCCCTATGTTGAAGAAGATGAATTTTATACAGCATTTGAATTAAAAATAACCAGTCTTTTTTAAAATTAATATTCTATAAGCCAGCAGATAGAACTACTTTCTCTTTACTCAGAGATTTCCACAGAGTATATATATGGTCTGGACATAGAAAGTCAGGAAAGGAAAAGGAGGGAACCTATTCAAATATTCATGGTGCCATTTATAATTTGTGTTCACTAGAATGAGATTATCTTAGATTCAGAATGGAGAGGGAAGGGACACACATGGAGTGTGGAAGCAGCCAGTTTCAACACACTGCATCATGAGCACTTGTGTTTGAGTAGGTGTGTGTCCTTCGGATGGGGGGAGAGAGGAGTTTTGTCTTCACATCTCATTCCAACCACTTGACCTATAGTTGGGAATCTTCTCTTCCATACCCTATTTTTATCTCTTGTTCTATATATTCTGTTCTTGAGATGGTCTTCATCATAATGTGCCTTTTCATAGGTGGTATATAAACACGAGGCCAAATTGAATCCTCATCTCTGACATTGATCTCAAAGTCCTTTTTCATTATCGAATACCTTTGAATCTGTGTCTTCAAACTCAACTTATATTCATCAAGATCAGTATATTTCTTTCCACATGTAGGTCTTCTGATCTCTTAAGTTGACTCTTTCCCAAGTTCTCTTAGAACATGGGGAATTACCATTCTCTTAATCAACCATTATAGAAATATCAGTCATCATTACTCTTTCTTTTCCTTTGTTTCCAATATCCAACCCATTCTTAAGTTCTATTAATCCTTCCTTCAAGCTCTGCTTCCTCAGCATGTGAACCTGCTACAGTCCTCGTTGTTTGTACCTGGACTTGGACAAAAGATACTGGCATGTCTGCATCTAGTATTGTTACATCCGTCCTACTCACTACTCCCAGGTGACGTGGTGAAAGTTCTTATTTGATCCTCTCACTCTCCATTCAGGGCTCTCTCAGCAGAGGTCACACATCAACGGGGGTCAGGCAGTTGGAGAAGGCAGGTGATGATTCTGACCCAAGGGAAAGTGCACCCTCCTCTGCCTGCACAGCTACTTCTAAGCTCCTAACAGTTGTTGCATGTGAAAGCACAAGCCAGTGTTGGCAGAATTTCTGATTTTTCAGGAGAACAAATAAATCAAGACTTTAAAAAAATGTTTATTCAATAGATATCTATTGTAGGCATACAAAGTTCCAAGCTTTATTCTATGTGTTGGAGGAGATACAGCAATGAACAAAAATTGTACCCTCTTGATGGTTATGTTCTTGTTGGGGGAAAAGATAAGAAAATAATAGAGAGAGAGAAAGAGGGAGAGAGCGAGTGATTTTTGTGATCAATGCTATGAAGAAAAATGTATCAGGAAAGAAGTTAATGAGTGAGTGTGTGTGTGTGTGTGTGTGTGTGTGTGTGTGTGTGGTGGAATTTTCAGTAGGATGGTTAGGAAAGATCTTATTGAAAAGGTGGAATTTCAGCACACACATGAAGGAGGTGGGTATATGAGGGAAGAGTGTCCTAGGCAGAAGGAAAATAAGGATTCTTGCTGCCATGATTGAGGAACAGGAAGCCCTGAGGGCTGGGGTGAAGTAGCAAAGTGGAGCACAAGAGGAGACGAAGTTGGAGATGAAACACAAGTGGGTAAAGGGGGTAAGGGTGGGGGCAGATAAGTGGCAATTCTTGAAGACCTTTGTGGACCTTCCTAGTGACTTTGGTCTTAATTCTGAGTGAAACAATAAGCCAGCAGGGAGCTTTGAACAGTTTTTAACAAGATCACTCTGACTACTAATTTCAAATAAACTTTAGGAGGTTAAGGGAAGAAGCAGAGAGTCTAGGGGGGACATTCATCATGAGAAATGATGGTGGTTGACCACGGTTCTGGGCTGAACAAGTGGAAGGATGGAGTTGCCAAAAACTGAGATGGGACAAGACATCAGAAAAAAGTAAGGCTTGGAGAGGGAAGATTAGAAGCTCTGTTATGAACATATTAAATTGAAATGTTTATAAGGGGATCTTGAGTAGACCGTCTGACTTGTAAATTTGGGGTTCAAGGTTGAAATGGAGGAAAATTCTGAATTTGGAGAGAGACAGCTAGACCACATGCCTCAGCTCTGTTTCTCCTAAGATGAACCCTTTTCCCTGAGGTCTTTGTGACTTTTGTTTTCAGTATCATCATCTTTTGATGAGGCAGAGACTGCTCCTCTAAACCCAGTTTATCCAAATATGGGGAAAAAACAAAAAAGCCCTCCGTTTTTCGGTGTCAACAACTGAGACAAGGTAGACATTTTTAAACAAGACTTTACTGATGAAAGGAGACATGTAAACTCAAAACAGCATGAGACTAGATAATTTGACTTATTATAGGAGCTATTTTACTCAAATTCAGCCCCTTATGAAAAGCCTTCCCTCTGGCTCACTCCACACCAGGCAGCAGAGGCCTTACCACAAAGATAAATTCTTCTCTCAAGAGAGAGAAGCATGACAGAGAAGCTTTATCTCCTCTTACGCCTATAGCTCACCTCCTTCATTCATTTCTATCCAAGGACGTTTCTCTTCCTTTGGTGATTGTATACTGGGATTTAGTACAACATTTAGGAAAGAACCACCTACCCTCAAAATATCCAAATATAGCACCACAGTTCCAATACTTTAATAAGAGGCACATGCATATATCATGAAGTTAGAGGGGTTATCTAATCACAGCATGAATCATACTGTGTCCTCAATAAACATTAATTACCTTTCCTTCCCCGTGAAATGGCTTTCAACACTCAATAACTCACCCAGCCTTAACTGCAGGGAAGCCATTTTCTTGCATGCCATGACCACATCATGCCAAGCTTTTTCTTGTGATATTTGCCCTTTCTGGAATATTTCCCCTTACCTTCCTCTCATACAAACCTTGCAGTTCTTTATAGGTCGAACCAACCTCACAAGGTCTTTTATCTAATTGAATCCCACATTGATGTCTCCTCTTCTTTGTACACCTATAATTTGTCTATACCAATCATTTTTCATGTAAATATACTATGAAATGTTTTGATATGGAAATTTTGTCTTCCCTGAAGGATAAAAACCATGATTTGCTTTTTTTTTTTTTTTTTTGTGGTACGCGGGCCTCTCACTGTTGTGGCCTCTCCCGTTGCGGAGCACAGGCTCCGGACACACAGGCTCAGCAGCCATGGCTCACGGGCGCAGCCGCTCCGCGGCATGTGGGATCCTCCCAGACTGGGGCATGAACCCGTGTCCCCTGCATCGGCAGGCGGACTCTCAACCACTGCGCCACCAGGGAAGCCCCCATGATTTGCTTTTTAAACTTTAACTCCTTTTAAAAAAAATTCATCAGCATGCATAGTACAGGGCTGTGTATGTAGGAGACAAATAACAATGTGGTAATAATGTAGTACATAATCTAAATGTCTGCAATATCTGTTCATTAATCCATTCACTAGAAAAACATTAACACTTTGTCAGGCATTTGCTAGATATTCAAGCACAGAAATAAAACAATGTTGGAGAACCATTTATTATGAATATGAGATTTTTAGGTGAAGAAAAGATGTTAGAAATAGCTTTTAAGAAGCTGGTTTGGTAAACTCGTATATCCAAGATTATAGAGAGCCATCTTGTGGGCAATTCAGTTTCTCACTCAAATAAGATCTTTATATAAAGTTTATATGTATAAACTTTATATAATTAAGTATATTTTAACCAGTTCCCATAAACTACTTGTAGTCTTTACAGTGTTTTTTTAAATTTCTTAAATATCTAAAAATAAAGGTCCCAGCAAACAAATTACTAAATGTCATAAATATGACTTATGACACTTTCCATAAAACATAAAGTGTGATCAGAAGATAAAGAGCATCCTTAGAGATTATCTCCTCAAATGATCTATCACTTTTTGTTGGTTTAAGGGTGCTTTGAAAATTTGATTAAATCTGTGATTCTGCTCCCTTGAGAAATGCAAATATGCATACAATTTTGCATATAATTTCAGGTTCTTCAGCAGTTTACTCATGAACCTGTTCACAGACTTCATATTTTAAAATCCTGTGTTTTACATAATACACAGGAAGGTCTAGCAGATTTGGGTGAAAAGAAAGATTTGATCCCATTATTTCTTCATTCCCAGAAGCTCATGGTCATACATCAGCTGAATAAAATCATGATGAAATATTTTTGCCATATTGTTTGTGTCTCTCAGCTAAATCTTAATATTTATAGTGTTTAGTTTCTTAAAGTTCCAGACATCAACAAAGACAGTGTTTTAATATTAGGTCGTGTCATTCATGGTGTGTCAAAATCTTTGATGTTTCTTTTCTCTAAAATACAAGATATATTTTGGAATTACATCTTAGCCTTGAACCCACATTCATGGGTAAATGAAGTCCTGGCAGTATGAGGTTGATACATTTGAGCAGAAGGTCCTGAACCATATGCTACCCTACACGTATACATACAATCAGACTGTTCTCTGTTTCCTCTTCCCTTCTCACTGAGAAACCAGGTGCATTCACAAAAATCACCTCTTTTGGTCAGGACTGTTGGAGCCCTTTTTTTTCTTTTTTTTTTTTTCTTTTTCCGGTACGCGGGCCTCTCACTGCCGTGGCCTCTCTCGTTGCCTGCATCGGCAGGAGGGCTCTCAACCACTGCGCCACCAGGGAAGCCCCCCTTTTTTTCCTTTTAATACAATACTTATGATAGTTTATGTTTTCTTCATCTCTTGCTATTAAGAACTCTAGTAGCCTAAGTCAGTATGTCCCTAAGTAAGTTCTGTGGAATACTAGTTCCATATAATATCAATAGGTGCTACAAGCAAAACGATTCAATAGTCAAATAAGCTGTGATTCACAAAATTAAACGGATGTATAACTGTAAGACTCCTAAAGTCTTTAACAGACTAAATAAATGTTTTAAATCTCCAGGAAAGAGATACCATATACAGAATATTCCAAACTTTATTAAATATGGAACTTTTTTGTTTCTTTATTTTCAGAGTATCTAATGGGTTTGGTGCTCCACAGAGAACATTTTGGCCCAAGCTAAACTAGAAATACAAAGATAGATTTAAAAATACACAGGGACTTCTTGAACAAATTTCAGGATGGTGAGAAACTGACTTATAGTGTAGAGTAGTCTGGGCAAGGAAATTTTACATTAAATGATCATAATTCAAATATTATAGCTAATTTTAATTTAGCAGGCAATTTGATCTGATAAAAGCACTCACCTGAAAGTGAGCTACCGTGTTTTGTTCCTCAGTACAGTCATACTGTTTTTCAAGTGATTAGCAATTCATTTTACCTTTCCAGTTAAGTTAAAACAATTCTTGTAGGAATAATAGAAACACTATGATTCATATAAAACTCAGTTTAAGATGCCTTGTGCAGCAATTCCCAAGTAATATTCTAAAAGATGACTTACTCTGATATTAACTGATGTCTGGGGGGAATGGTTTAATTTTTCTGCAAAAGTTCTCCACCTTCTAGAATAGCCTCATTCCAATTATTATATCCAAAGCTCTTAGAAGTCCTGCAATGAAAAAAATGTTTTTCTTCAAAATTGTCAAGCCAATATCTTCCCCATTGTTTATATTTGACTCCCCAAAATGTGTTTTTTAATTCACAGATTTCCTGGGTCCAGGGAATCATTTAAGTTTTCGGTCTAAAACTCATCTACTAGGTTCAGACTATATATGGAAAAGGACTCTATTCATAGAGAGAATTGGCCTTTGGAGAATCTCACTGCCAGCCCTACTGGCATCTACAAGAACTAGAAAGCATTATTTATAGAGAATAATCCACACAGTGATAATTAAGGATTAGCTATGCTTATGATGACAATTTTGTCTAATTTACTGAAGAAAGAAGAATTAAAATGTACTCTGATTTGAGATTTACTGATCTTTTTCTTTTCCCTTGCAGGTAAGTTTGGAAATAATTTATTTTGCTTATGGAATAGAGGTATGGTGTCACTTTTTTAAAATTTTAATTGCTTTTAACATTGGGCATGACAGATGATATGTTTCACCGTGCATTTTGTTGCTGCTGTTGTTGTCAGTACTTGAAAGGTAACATTGCGGGTTTATTTGATTCAGAGTTTTCAGTATGTGATTCCATAAAGTAAGTCTATGCAGGGTTTGTATTTGGGTTTGTGTTTACATGATTTCTGTGTCAGATACAAGGATGGAGATTGTAGTAGGAGGGTGAGGGAAATACAAAAAGAGTAGATAATATGAAACCAATGAGTAACTGTACGGCTGAGAGGGGCAGCAAGCTTCAGTTCCAGGTGTGTAATCTACGATGACCATGAATGCGTATCACAAAACTAAGATGCCTTTTCATTAGCAGAGGTAATCAACCAGAGACTGTTTTCATTCACTTTTCCAAACCCGTGGTTTTGTGTTTTCTTCTGTTGTACAAAATTTCCGTCCAGGGTATTGTTGATGTATATCTTTGAAAAAGGAATGGCTATAACCATTGTGAATCAGAAGTCAGATTTTAAGTTAGAAAACAGTAAAATAGGTCCACTCCCTGAAAACCATATGGAAAAAAAAAAGAAAAACTCTAATGAACTACAATTAACCATTTCCGATAGAAGAAGGAAGTTTCAGTAAATCTTCTAGATACACAAATGAGAAGATGAAATATCAGAGGAGCTTAGGAAGAAGTGGGATTTGTCCTAGGGAAGGAAGGTAGGCTGTTAAGTTGCCCACATAGGACTATGGCCTTATTATTGTACATTATACTTTCATTCATATATGAAAGAAGTGATTGTCTGAGATTTGAATCAAGCATGAAACTGAAGTAAGCTCCATGTTAATTATAAATGATATGTTTACTTTATTCTAGAAAGACTGTATGAGTTTGTAAAAGCAATTGCAAGCTTTAGTATTTATTAAATGTATAAAAATACAGAACTTGCTAGTCTGAGTTCTACCTAATCAATAAAAGATGATGTAGCTCAGGAGGCAAGAGAGTTCTTGGGCCCTTGGTCTTGGTGGGTAAAGAACTTTAATCTTGTTCTATTCTCACTGATATAATCATATCAATACCAAAGTCTTCGAGAAGGAGTCAATATTATCACCCTGAGTAGGCGTGTAAACATTTTCACTGAGAAAATACAAATTTGGTACTTGAACCACAAAGCTAACTGACATGGCTACTACTCTTTGTTTGAACTAGTATTCCAGTGTTTGATGGAAAGGAATGGAATTAAAGGACATTGTAAAACGTCATGATATCATTAGGAAAGTACATGTATTTTTTTCCTCTTCCAGTGTAAGTATCAGAGAGATTCTTTAACCCAAGGATAAATCAGTAAAGTTTTTCTGTGAAGAGGTAGATAGTAAATATTTTAGACTTTGTAGGACATAAGGTCTCTGTGGTACAACTCTGCCTTGTAGAACAAACGTAGCTACCCATAGACAAAATGTAATGAATGAGCATGGTATATTCCATAATGCTTTATTTACAAAAACAGGTGGTGGGTGGGATTTGCCCTGTGGTAGGTTTGAAATGAAATGAAATGAAGGATTTTAAGTAATCTTTAAAATTTTTGGAACAGTGTATATGTTGGCCACCTTTTGCTGTAGAGAAACCCTGGTATAAGTGAGAATGAAATGGTGTTCAGCTCTAGTTTAGAAATAAGTTATAAACTTCTCAAAAGGTTGGATGAATTTAAACACTAGAGGGCACAAAAGGATATTTTTAAGTCAAGGACCTTTTCTAAACAGAACTCTACAATTATGAAACACTGTCTCAAGTCAAGTGCTGTGACCTCAATGTACTTAATTTGTCAGGGATGTGGGCCTGCAGTTCCAGTAACCTCGCCAGCCACAAGAACTTGAAGTAGTTGACCAACTCGGTGTTGCTATAGTAATAGCCATATGTCTTTTTTTTTTTTTTGCTTGCTTTTGGCTTTTTCATAAAATGTGGCCCAAATTAAGGATTTATATGGCAGAATTTTTTCCATCTTATAAGAGAAGAATCATTTTTTATTGCTCTAGGTTCTGACTAATTTTCATGTGGTGAGAGTCTCTTTGTAGTAAAAAACAAGTTATTTGCAATTATCTTTTGCTTTACTAATCCTTAGAAAAGTCATAATAAAATAATGCATATAAACATAGTTTTACTTTGAGTTTTGAACTCATTTGAGGGTTTTACTTCATAAAAATGATTAAAAATCATTAGGAGCCTCAAGCCTCAAAAATACTCCTACCCTTTAATCTAGTAATTCTACTTATAGGTATTTGGATTAGGAAAGTAATCTGAGATATTAAAAAGATTTATGTTCAAAGATATTCACCACGAAAGTGCTTACAATATTGAAAACCTACATATACTCTAACTCTGCCACATAAACTAATGTTTAAATAAATTTTCATATTAGACAGAAGAATCTTATCAACCATTAAAAATATTTTCAAATAACTTTAGGATATGGGAAATTGCTTATAGCATAACATTAAAGGCAAAGCAGAATCCAAAATCTTATTCACTAAAATCTCAATTGAATGTTAAAATTAGATGCATAATATAGAGAGATATGTATATACATATAAAAATAAGGAAAAAATGAGCCACAAGACTTACAATCGTTACCTCTTGTGTACTTGCTCTTTCTTTTTTTCTTTTTACTTTTCTGCATTTTCCAACTTTTCTATAAGGAATATTCATCATTTATATAGTCATGAAAAATAAATGTTACTCAAACAGAAAACGATTTCAGCATTCTCACAACACTTATTTTAGGTGTGATTTTTAGGTTAATGCTGGTAAAAGTCAGCAAGGTTATAAGAAAAGTCTATTATTTTATGCATCAGAAAATCCATTTAAATGAATTATTGATTGTTAGGCAGACACACCTTTTTAGGCCTGCAGGACAGACTTCTGTGATGTGGTTGAGTAGTAAGAGGGGCGCAGAGGTGGGAGAAGAAAGACCAGTGAATCAAGAGCCTTCTGGAAAGGCCTGACGTGCTGAGTTTTAGCACAAACCCCCCCTGTAAGCTCCCTAGACTGTGGTAAATCAGGACGTTTGCAACAGGCTTGCGTGCGTGTGCGCACACACACACACACGTGCACGCACACACACACCTCTTGAAATCATTCTTCCTCCCTTCACAATCTGTCTGGTGCCCTGGCCTTTCCTTGCTAATGAACTTCACAGTGTGTATGGAGAGGGGCTAGAGATAGAAATGGGGGGGACTGAAGGATGCTAAATTGGACTTTGCCTTGAGCACAGAATTCCTGGGAAATGACTCTGCATAGAGTATCAAAGGAAATCCCATAAATAATATTGGCAAAAATACCACAATCATGTGGAACAAAGCAAAATATTGTCGCTAGTGTCAGTTGAGCTTTTCCTCGAGACATTTCTAGTAATATGAATTATTTACTAAAAATGTAGTTTTATCTTTTTTTACTTTATAAAAAGATAGCGGGTTGTAACATTGTGACTCTAGTTAATAATACTGGAAAGGGTGAATATAGCATGAGCATAGGCACACAGGTTGAGCTACATGGAATTACTGCTTTCTTCATTCTCTGTGGATTTTGTAAATTTCCTTGGAGCTTTTAACCCCTAGTACCTAGGAGATTGAGAACCATGTCTACATGTTTACCTGGCAAATAATTTGATGAACTGAGTGAAAAGGTGTAATTGAGACTACCTAATGCCATCAAACAACCCTTAGGACTTAATTTTCTCTATATATAATTTTCCCTTCATTTTTAACTTTTGAATCAAATTGTCTTGTAACATAAATTGATAGAATCAGTCATTTGGAATTTTTCACAAAGTTATGTCAGACATTCTGAAGTTTAAATATGGAACTTTTTTAGTTTATATTCTCAAATGATACTGGTTTATATATATATGGTATGTCTATGTATTGTTCTCAAACATATCAAGGTCAAATAAAGCTGTGGACATTTAAGCACTAGCTGTTGTCCACTGGGTAGTGAGGAAATGGATGACTTAGTTTATCTAATTACCAAAGGAAATAGAGAAGCCTTTAGTCCTTTCTTGAACAAGGCAGAATTAAATATTCATGACAAGAAGAAATAGTAGAATTTAGAGCAAAATAACGAAATGTCCTTGGAGCCTGACTTCTAAGAGGTTTGAGGGGTTCACTGAACATACATTTATTTAGCTCCTACTGTGTCGGGCAGTCCCAGGGTTATGTGGCCCCAGGAAGTTCACGGCCGAGTAGAGCACTGAGAACATAGCACTCTTTTTCTTGACAACACAGTTCCAGAGAAAGGATGCCTGCAATATGCATTATGTCTTAGAAAATAAACAAATTAAAGTGAAGAATCCTTCCAGTCACTACAGATGCCTTCAACATGTTTATCCCCATGCACTCATAACTATAGCTCACCAGCTAACTCACAGCACATTTCTATCCAACCTTATCTTTTTTCACTACCTTATTTATTAGTTCTCAGATAACCTGAGGAGAATGAATCTGAGGTTTTCACACCTGTAATAGGTTCACTTTCCATTCCAGAGAAACCAAAGACAGACCTTTTCCTAGCTAAAGTATGTTAGTTAACATAAGCAGTATGGACACAGAGATTCCTAATTGAGCATGTAAAACATGGAATAATACAGTTGTCTAAAAACTGTGTTGGAAAGATGAATGAGTTCTAGATAGCAGCTGTATAATATAGTGCCTGTAGTTTACAATGTGGTATCGTGCACTTAAAGCTTTGTTAAGAGGGTAGATCTTATGTTAAGTGTCATTAACGCACACACACACACACACACACACACACACAAATCCAAAAACCAGAGAGACAGAAGGAAACTTTTGGAGGTGAGTAATATGTTTCTTACCTTATTATGGTGATGGTTTTACAGGTGTATGTGTATGTCCAAGCTCATCAAATTGTATACACTAAATATATACAGGGTTTTGTATATCAATTGTACCTGAATAAAGCTGTTTTTTAGAACCATATTGATTATATATGCTAATGTCTTGGATATTGAGATAAATGAGGATTTGAGGGGAAAAAATTCATGACATTTGTCTCCCTGGCTCCAGTCTCCCCTGCTCAAATCCTCGTGGAATAGAATCAAGCATCAATTGTTCTAAAATTCTGCTTTCATTATTTTACTCCCTTGTTCAGAAACTTTTGATGATTTTTGACTTTTAAATGGAACAAAGGTACCATTCAAAGTTTTGCACAGTCCAGTCTAAACCCTTCCTTCCTACCTTTTCCTGACAACCACTGTTCATAATAATCTCCCCTCTGAACTCCAGTGGTTCACCATGCATGGGATACAGCTTGTCTCCTCATGCACTGGATACATTATGCTTCTGAAGAGCAGAAGCTGCTTTTATAAATTTGTCACAGGACAATGCCAGTCACAATGTTTTGTAAATATTTGATTAATAACTATCAGTATTTATCTCATATGGCTATCAGACCAGTGAATTCATCCACTTAGCAGATATATATTGAACGCTTACCACTAACAGACCCTATTCTAGTTGATGGTAAACAGCAGTGAACAAAGCAGAGTCTCTGTTTTAATGAAACGGTTTTTGTGCATGGCGGGGAGATAGACAATGTAAAATACACAAACATATACAAAATATACAGTATGTCATGATAATAAGTTCTATGAAGAAAACTAATACAGAGTAAAGAAATAGAGTGATGGCAGTGCTATTTTAGATAGAGTCAGAATAAGTAGCCCTGTCTATTAAACTGACATTTGGATCTTAACAGAGTGAAAGGACTGCGCCAATGTCTGAAGCAAGAGTGTTTCCGGAAGAGGAAACAGCAAAGTGCAAAGGTCCTGAGGCAGGAGCAGGCACATTGTGTTAAAAGAACAGGAAAAAGACCAGTATGGGTCAAACCAAGTAAGCAAGGGGGAGAAGAGAAGGAAAAATGGTCAGGAGATAGTAAAGGGCTTTTGTAAGCCATGGTAAGGAGTTTGGATTTTGAAGTGGGAAACTAGAAGAGGGTTTTGAGCAAAGAAGTGATGTACATGTGCAGAGGATCACTCTGAGTATTCTGAGAAGAATAGACTTGGAATGAGGCCGGAAACAGTAAAAATGGTTAAGAAGCCACTTCAGTAGTCTGGGCAAGAAACAATGGTGACCTGGACCAGGGTGGTGACAGTGGAAATGGTGAAGAATGACCAGATTCTGGCTCCAGTTTGAAAACAGAGCTGTGATGATGGATTTTCACACGGAGAATGAGAAACAGAAATGAGTCAAAGGTGATTCAAGGCTTTGGGTCTGAAAATATTAAAAACTTGTGTTTTCATTTGCTGAGTTGAGGAAAGACAAGGGAAACGCAGTTTTAGTGGTAGGGTGCTGGAACATGAACCTAAAATTCAGCATGGCACCTTAAGTCTGAGAGGCCTATTTGTGGCGGAGGTTTTAGGCCCCGCCCCATTTCCCCTGGACTTACCCCAGATGCCACCTGCCCCTGTGGCGGGCAGATCCTGTGTGCTCAGTAGACTTCTTATTTGAGCAGCTGGGTACTTTCTCTGTTCAAAGGAGCTTGCTAGCCTGGGTGTGGGCTGCCCAGAGGGCAATCCTCAGACGTTGAAAGACCAGAGTATGCTTACACGCCCCACGTTTCACATGCCTCAGTGGGATGAACCCTAGACGTGTGTGTACAGTCACTCAAAGGGGTCCCCAAGAAGGTTGAGTTCCATGTGCTCGCAGTGGTTACCTGCTCATTAATGCACACTTCACTGATTCTCGTCTCTCCCTGCCCTACTTCCCCAACCCCTCACTTCCTACAATCACCTCCCTGCTTCCTCTCCAAATAAAATATCCACGCCAAGATTTTGCAGCATCTGCCTGGGAGCAATTCAACCTAAGACTATTATACGTCCAAATGTCAGTATTCAAGAAGGAGGAAAATATGCTATTTTGAAAAGAGGGGAAATATCAGGGGTGGAGTATAGCTGGGAGGTGTTAGTCTTTAACAAGCCTATGTGAAAGCACAAGGTGTAAATACGGGTTGGTTCGTACACGTTTGTTCCTTTCTTCTCTGCCGCGTGGTCATTTTTCCGGGTGAATACAATGGTGCTCACTAATGAACCGTCTGAGCTTTCCGCAGAGGTCAGAGCGGAATTTCTAGAGAGTAGTAGCCTGAGGAGTGATGACAATTTGATTGGAAAGAAGCGGGTCTTGGGAACTTGTCTTAAATCTGCATTTGCCTAGGAAGGCCATCGTTTTTACTTTTCTTCTATGTTTGTTGGGGTGGTTTTGAAGAAACTGGAGGTTATAGAAGGCCATGCCAAGCCACCCTTTGGTGTTGTCTTTACTTTTTCTTACTAGTTTATGCTCAGCCATACTATTTCTCTTGCCTGGCTCAGAAGCATGTTTTGTATGCCAGTTTGAGGAGGAAAGTGAGTAGCGATGAATGAGATGCTCATTAACTAGGCAGGATAGCCAGTCACAGGCAAAGCAAAGACCGTTCTGACTTCCAATCAATTGTTCAACTGAATGTGAAAACAAATCATTTTCTCTTGTTTTGAATGAGAATATCAGATAAAACACAATTCTCCTTGCCATACATTGTATCACATTCCAGAGTAATTTCAATTTCACCTTCGCAGGAAGCATCCAGAATTTAATGTTTTCTGCTGAGCAGTTATCCAGATCATTGTAAACCAGTGGCATCATTTACATGAATAAGATTTTTCTTCTAATTAAAGAGCTAATTCAAGCATAGAAAAATGTTCCTAGTTCTCACATGACTAAAATGGTAATATTTTTTTATCAGTCGTTATCATGTAAAGTTTCAGGTGACTAATACATTTCCAAATGGCCCTCATAACCATGCTAACATTTTATAATTAAATGGTTCTCTGTTTTTAAGATGAACGGACAATATTTGATTTTTAATATATTGTCCAATTTTCAATATTCATTTGCCTTTTGTCAAATGGAGAGACAGTATTCATCAGAGCAAGAGAGCAAGTTTCTGAAGTAATGGGGGCAAACTGGGATGCTGATTTCCTATACTGGGAAAGTTCTTTTTAAAACATTAAACATTAAGAAACACAACCATGTGGAATATTTATGTACGCATTTAATAACAGAGAAGTAGGGTACCAAGTCTGGGAATTGCCCATACCCACGTATGCATCCTCCGTAATGTCCGTAAGTCAGTTCGCAGATGGTGAAGACTAAGCAAATGCCCTAGGGTCTGGTTGAAGCTCGGGCCTCTTTCTTTGGGTGAAGGTACAGTCCTGAAAACCTCTCTTCACAAGGGGGAGCTGTGCATACATCTAGCTCTTTTCATAGAATTTCCTCGCAGACTGGCTTGAAGTGGGTCTCTAAATCTACAAAGAGCTTGGTCTCACTTTTTGCTTATTTTCTGGCCATGGTTTGTTTACCTCGAGGAGGCAGACTGCTCTGTCTTCTCTACTTTAAATGTCTACAGATAGCACCACGCTGCCTCCAATTTGATTTTACATCAGATCTTCCTAGACGTTAAATGATGTGTATGCTTTCTGGCTTCCCTGAACTTCTCTCTCTGACCCTTTAACATCTCAGCAACGTGTAAACTATGAGACGTGTTTAATTTAACATGGATTCAAAAGTTTTTGTTCATGACCTTTGGTTGAAATTTAATCAAACTAAAAACCTAACACTCCTAGTGGTAAAAAGAAATTGGGTTGGTCAAGGTTTTTAGTAACAAATATTTAGTTTTACCTAATTATAGAAATAATCCCTATGCATGGTAGAAAATTTGAACATTACAGAAAAGAATGTTTAAAAAGGCCCTATGAGGGCTTCCCTGGTGGCGCAGTGGTTGAGAGTCCACCTGCCGATGCAGGGGACACGGGTTCGTGCCCCAGTCTGGGAAGATCCCACATGCTGCAGAGCGGCTGGGCCCGTGAGCCATGGCCACTGAGCCTGCGTGTCCTGAGCCTGTGCTCCGCAACGGGAGAGGCCACAACAGTGAGAGGCCCGCGTACCGCAAAAACAAAAACAAAACAAATCCAAAAAAGACCCTATGATCCTAATACCCAGAGATAACACTGTCAATATTTTGGTGTATATTTTTATTAATTAGATTTAATTGATAAATACTTTTCACGAGTAACTAGATTCTACTTAGTAATTTATAATGAACCTCTATCATGTCACATAATTATTATTTCTTTTTTGTGGTGGGAATAGTTAAGATCTAGTCTCTTAGCAAGTTCAATGTTTATAATACAATATTGTTGTCTATAATCACTATACTGTGCATTAGATCTCTTGCAAATTTGTACCCTTAAACAAAATCCTTCCTGTTCCCCAAGCCCCCACTGCCCCAGCTTCTGGTAGCCACCATTTTACTCTCCATTTTCAACTTTTTTGGATTCCACATGTGAGTGATATCATACAGTATTTGCCTTTCTCTGTCTGACTTATTTGACTTAGCAGAATATTCTCATGGACCATCTATGTTGTCACCAATGGCAGAATTCCCTTCTTTCTCACAGGTGAATAATATTCCATTATGTGTGTGGGTATTTTATATAAATATGTGTGTGTTTATACACCTTATGATGCACTTTTTAACAAGGTATTAACATTAACATCTTGAAAATGCCACCCTATGCTTTTTTTTGCTATATTTGCCATTTTCACTGACCTGCTATGATAAGTTACTACTAGAGTTGCAAATACACATCCTTCAATGTACCTGAAGAGACATTCCTCTGAATCTGAGATGCTGCACAATCCTTGGAGCACCTGAGGGCCAGGGCTTCTGAGCTGACTCTGCAGTACTTACTCCTTCTTGATTGGATTCAAGTACCCAACTCCAAACATGGGCTGAGAGTGTTTAGTAATTATTTGTATGAGTTCTTTAGTTTCATGGAGACTAAAATTAGGTTTCCTCTGTCACTCTTATAATGTCATTTGACCTTGACCTGCAGCTCAAAT
The DNA here is from genome assembly GCF_964165515.1 of Mesoplodon bidens. Classification (NCBI taxonomy): domain Eukaryota; kingdom Metazoa; phylum Chordata; class Mammalia; order Artiodactyla; family Ziphiidae; genus Mesoplodon; species Mesoplodon bidens. The sequence continues at coordinate 47,658,524 of NC_138160.1, read as the reverse complement.
TGCTGAGAAGGTAGCAAGCTTTCTCCCTAAGCACATCAGAAATAGTAGGTGAGGGGGGACCTTTAAGATGGTGGAGGAGTAAGACGTGTAGATCACCTTCCTCCCCACAAATACATCAGAAATACATCTACATGTGGAACAAGTCCTATAGAACACCTACTGAACGCTGGCAGAAGACCTCAGACCTCCCAAAAGACAAGAGACTCTCCACATACCTGGGTAAGGCAAAAGAAGAAAGAAAAAAGAGAGACAAAAGAATAGGGATGGGACCTGCACCTCTGGGAGGAAGCTGTGAAGGAGGAAAGGTTTCCACGCACTAGGAAGCCCCTTCGCGGGCAGAGACGGGGGTGGCGGAGCGGGGGAGCTTCAGAGTCACGGAGGAGAGCACAGCCACAGCGTTGTGGAGGGCAAAGCAGAGAAATTCCCGCACAGAGGATCGGTGCTGACAAGCACTCCAGCCCGAGAGGCTTGTCTGCTCACCCGCCAGGGCGGTGGGGGCCAGGAGCTGAAGCTCCAGCTTTGGAGGTCAGATCCCAGGGAGAGGACTGGGGTTGGCTGCGTGAACACAGCCTGAAGGGGGCTAGTGCGCCACAGCTAGCTGGGAGGTCATCCGGGGAAAAGTCTGGACCTGCCTAAGAGGCAAGAGGCCATTGTTTCGGGGTGCACGAGGAGAGGGGATTCAGAGCACCACCTAAAATGAGTTCCAGAGATGGCGTGAGACACCAAGGCTGCTGCTGCATCCACCTAGAAGCCTGTGTGCAAGCACAGCTCGCTATCCACACCTCCCCTCCTGGGAGCCTGTACAGCCCACCACGGCCAGGGTCCTGTGATCCAGGGACAACTTCCCCGGGAGAACACATGGTGCACATCATGCTGTTGCAACATCACGCTGGCCTCTGCCACCATAGGCTCTGCCCACACTCCGTACCCCTCCCTCCCCCTGGCCTGAGTGAGCCAGAGCCCCCGAAGCAGCTGCCTTTTTAACCCTGTCCTGTCTGGGCGAAGAACAGATGCCCTCAGGCGACCTAAATGCAGAGGCGGGGCCAATCCAAAGCTGAACCCCAGGATCTGTGCAAACAAAGAAGAGAAAGGGAAATCTCTGCCAGCAGCCTCAGGAGCAGTGGATTAAATCTCCACAATCAACTTGATGTACCCTGCATCTGTGGAATACCTGAATAGACAACAAGTCATCCCAAATTAAGGCGGTGGACTTTGGGAGCAACTGTAGACTTGGGATTTGCTATCTGAATCTAATTTTTTTCTGGTTTTATGTTTATCTTAGTTTAGTATTTAGAGTTTATTATCATTGGTAGATTTGTTTATTGATTTGGTTGCTCTTTTCCTTTTTTTTTCTTTTTCTATATAGATATATATATATTTCCCTTTTTCTTTTTTGTGAGTGTGTATGTGTATGCTTCTTTGTGTGATTTTGTCTGTATAGCTTTGATTTTACCATTTGTCCTAGGGTTCTGTCCATTTTTAATTTTAATTTTATTTTTTTTAGTATAGTTTTTAGCGCTTGCTGTCATTGGTGGATTTGTTTTTTGGTTTGGTTGATCTCTTTTTTCCTTCCTTTTTTTTCTTTTTCTTCTTTTATTACTTATTTTTTTTAATTTTTAATAATTTTTTTATTTTAATTATTTTATTTTATTTTATTTTTTCTTTCTTTTTTCTCCCTTTTCTTCTGAGCTGTGTAGCTGACAGGGACTTGGTGCTCTGTCCGGGTGTCAGGCCTATGGCTCTGAGGTGGTAGAGCCAAGTTCAGGACATTGGTCCACCAGAGACCTCCCAGCTCCATGTAATATCAAATGGTGAAAGCTCTCCCAGAGATCTCTATCTCAATGCTAAGAACCAGCTCCACTCAACAACCAGCAAGCTACAGTGCTGGACACCCTATGCCAAACAACTAGCAAGACAGGAACTCAACCCCACCCATTAACAGAGAGGCTGCCTAAAATCATAATAAGTTCTCAGAAACCCCAAACACACCACTGGAGGAGGTCTTGCCCACCAGAAAGACAAGATCCAGCCTCATCCACCAGAACACAGGCCCCAGTCCCCTCCACCAGGAAGCTTACACAACCCACTGAACCAACCTCAGCCACTGGGGGCAGACACCAAAGACAATGGGAACTATGAACCTGTAGCCTGCAAAAAGGAGACCCCAAACACAGAAAGTAAAGCAAAATGAGAAGACAGAGAAACACACAGCAGATGAAGGGGCAAGATAAAAACCCACCAGACCAAACAAATGAATAGGAAATAGGCAGTCTACCTGAAAAAGAATTCAGAGTAATGATAGTGAAGATGATCCAAAATCTTGGAAATAGAATGGAGAAAATACAAGAAGTGTTTAACAAGGACCTAGAAGAACTAAAGAGCAAACATACAGTGATGAACAATACAGTAAATGAAATTAAAAATTCTCTAGAAGGAACCAATAGCAGAATAACTGAGGCAGAAGAATGGACAAGTAACCTGGAAGATAAAATATTGGAAATAACTACCACATAGCAGAGTAAAGAAAACAGAAAGAAAAGAATTGAGGACAGTCTCAGAGACCTCTGGGACAACATTAAACACATCAACGTTCAAATTATAGGAGTCCCAGAAGAGGAAGAGTAAAAGAAAGGGACTAAGAAAATATTTGAAGAGATTATAGTTGAAAACTTCCCTAATATGGGAAAGGAAATAGTCAATCAAGCCCAGGAAGTGCAGAGTTCCATACAGGATAAATCCAAGGAGAAACACACCAAGACACATATTAATTGAATTATCAAAAATTAAATACAAAGAAAAAATAATAAAAGCAGCAAGGAAAACACAACAAATAGCATACAAGGGAATCCCCATAAGGTTAACAGCTGATCTTTCAGCAGAAACTCTGCAACCCAGAAGGGAGTGACAGGACATATTTAAAGTGATGAAACAAAAACACCTACAACCAAGATTACTCTACCCAGCAAGGATCTCATTCAGATTCAATGGAGAAATTAAAACCTTTACAAACAAGCAAAAGCTAACCAGCTTTACAACAAATGCTAAAGGAACTTCTCTAGGCAAGAAACACAAGAGAAGGAAAAGATCTACAATACTAAACCAAAAAAGTTAAGAAAATGGTAATAGGAACATACATATCGATAACTACCTTAAATGTAAATGGATTAAATGCTCCAACCAAAAGACACAGACTGGCTAAATGGATACAAAAACAAGACCCTTATATATGCCGTCTACAAGAGACCCACTTCAGACCTAGGGACACATACAGACAGAAAGTGAGGGGATGGAGATAGATATTCCATGCAAATGGAAATCAAAAGAAAGCTGGAGTAGCAATTCTCATATTAGACAAAATAGACTTTAAAATTAAAACTATTACAAGAGACAAAGAAGGACACTACATACAGATCAAGATATCAGTCCAAGAAGATATAACAATTGTAAATATTTATGCAGCCAACATAGGAGCACCTCAATACATAAGGCAAATGCTAACAGCCATAAAAGGGGAAATTGATAGTAACACAATCATAGTAGGGGACTTTAACATCCCACTCTCACCAATGGACAGGTCATCCAAAATGAAATAAATAAGGAAACACAAGCTTTAAATGATACATTAAACAAGATGGACTTAATTGATATTTATAGGACATTCCATCCAAAAACAACAGAATACACTTTCTTCTCAAGTGCTCATGGAACATTCTTCAGAATAGATCATATCTTGGGTGACAAATCAAGGCTTGGTAAATTTAATAAAATTGAAATTGTATCAAGTATCTTTTCCAACCGCAACCCTATGAGACTAGATATGAAGTACAGGAAAAATTCTCTAAAAAATACAAACAGGGCTTCCCTGGTGGCGGAGTGGTTGAGAGTCCACCTGCCGATGTAGGGGACACAGGTTTGTGCCCTGGTCCAGGAAGATCCCACAGGCCGTGGAGCGGCTGGGCCCGTGAGCCGTGGCCACTGAGCCTGCGCATCTGGAGCCTGTGCTCTGCAACGGGAGAGATCACAACAGTGAGAGGCCCGCATACCGCAAAAAAAGAAAAAAAAATTACAAACACATGGAGGCTAAATAATACACTACTAAATAACCAAGAAATCACTGAAGAAATCAAAGAGGAAATCAAAAAATACCTAGAAACAAATGACAGTGTAAACACAGTGACCCAAAACCTGTGGGATGCAGCAAAAGCAGTTCTAAGAGGAAAGTTTATAGCAATACAATCCTACCTCAAGAAATAAGAAACATCTCAAATACACAACCTAACCTTACACCTAAAGCAACTAGAGAAAGAAAAACAAAAAAAACCCAAAGTTAGCAGAAGGAAAGTAATCATAAAGATCAGATCAAAAATAAATGAAAAAGAAATGAAGGAAACAATAGCAAAGATCAATAAAACTAAAAGCTGGTTCTTTGAGAAGATAAACAAAGTTGATAAACCATTAGCCAGACTCATCAAGAAAAAGAGGGAGAAGACTCAAATCAATAGAATTAGAAATGAAAAAAGAGAAGTAACACCTGACACTGCAGAAATACAAAGGATCATGAGAGATTACTACAAGCAACTGTATGCCAATAAAATGGACAACCTGGAAGAAATGGACAAATTCTTAGAAAAGCACAACTTTCTGAGACTGAAACAGGAAGAAATAGAAAATATAAACAGATCAGTCACAATCACTGTAATTGAGACTGTGATTAAAAATCTTCCAGCGGGCTTCCCTGGTGGCACAGTGGTTGAGAGTCCGCCTGCCGATTCAGGGGACACGGACAGGTTCGTGCCCCTGTCTGGGAAGGTCCCACATGCCACAGATCAGCTGGGCCCATGAGCCATGGCCGCTGAGCCTGCGCATCCGGAGCCTGTGCTCCACAACGGGAGAGGCCACAACAGTGAGAGGCCCACGTACCACAAAAAAAAAAAAAAAAAAAAAAATCTTCCAGCAAACAAAAGCCCAGGACCAGATGGCTTCACAGGCAAATTCTATCAAACATTTAGAGAAGAGCTAACACCTATCCTTCTCAAACTCTTCCAAAATATCGCAGAAGGAGGAAGAGTCCCAAACTCATTCTATGAGGCCACCATCACCCTGATATCAAAACCAGACAAAGATGTCACAAAGAAAGAGATCAACAGGCCAATATCACTGATAAACATAGATGCAAAAATCGTCAACAAAATACTAGCAAACAGAATCCAACAGCACATTAAAAGGATCTTATACCATGATCAAGTGGGGTTTATCCCAGGCATGCAAGGATTCTTCTTCAATATATACAAATCAATCAATGTGATAAACCATATTAACAAATTGAAGAATAAAAACCATATGATCATCTCAACAGATGCAGAAAAAGCTTTCAACAAAATTCAACACCCAGTTATGATAAAATCCTTCCAGAGAGTAGGCATAGAAAGAACTTACTCAACCAAATAAAGCCCACATATGACAAACCAACAGCCAACATCGTTCTCAGTGGTGAAAAAATGAAACCATTTCCGCTAAGATCAGGAACAAGACAAGGTTATCCATTCTCACCACTATTATTCAACATGGTTTTGGAAGTTTTAGCCACAGCAATCAGAGAAGAAAAAGAACTAAAAGGAATCCAAATCAGAAAAAAAGAAGTAAAGCTGTCACTGTTTTCAGATGACATGATACTATACAAAGAGAATCCTAAAGATGCTACCAGAAAACTACTAGAGCTAATCGATGCATTTGGTAAACTAGCAGGATACAAAATTAATGCACAGAAATCTCTTGCATTCCTATACAGTAATAATGAAAAATCTGAAAGAGAAATTAAGGAAACACTCCCATTTACCATTGCAACAAAAAGAAAAACATACCCAGGAATAAACTTACCTAAGGAGACAAAAGACCTGTATGCAGAAAACTATAAGACACTGATGCACAAAATTAAAGATGATATAAACAGGTGGAGAGATATACCATGTTCTTGGAATGGAAAAATCAACATTGTGAAAATGGCTATAGTACCCAAAGCAATCTACAGATTCAGTGCAATCCCTATCAAACAACCAATGGCATTTTTCACAGAACTAGAACAAAAAATTTCACAATTTGTGTGGAATCACAAAAAAAACCCCAATAGCCAAAGCAATCTTGAGAAAGAAAAACGGACCTGGAGGAATCAGGCTCCCAAACTTCAGACTATACTACAAAGCTACAGTAATCAAGACATTATGGTACTGGCACAAAAACAGAAATATAGATCAATAGAACAAGATAGAAAGCCCAGAGATAAACCCATGCACCTATGGTCAACTAATCTATGGCAAAGGAGGCAAGGATATACAGTGGAGAAAAGACAGCCTCTTCAATAAGTGGTGCTGGGAAAACTGGACAGCAACATGTAAAAGAATGAAATTAGAGCACTCCCTAATACCATACACAAAAATAAACTCAGAATGGATTAAAGACCTAAATGTAAGGCCAGACACTATAAAACTCTTAGAGGAAAACATAGGCACAACACTGTATGACATAAATCACAGCAAGATCCTTTTTGACTCACCTTCTAGAGAAATAGAAATAAAAACAAAAATAAACAGATGGGACCTAATGAAACTTCAAAGCTTTTGCACAGCAAAGGAAAACATAAACACAATGAAAAGACAACCCTCAGGATGGGAGAAAATATTTGCAAATGAAGCAACTGACAGAGGATTAATCTCCAAAACTTACACGCAGCTCATGCAGCTCAATATAAAAAAAAAACAACCCAATCCAAAACTGGGCAGAAGACCTAAACAGACATTTCTCCAAGGAAGATATACAGATTGCCAACAAACATGAATGGATGCTCAACATCACTTATCATTAGAGAAATGCAAATCAAAACTACAGTGAGGTATCACCTCACAACAGTCAGAATGGCCATCATCAAAAAATCTACAAACAATAAGTGCTGGAGAGGGTGTGGAGAGAATGGAACCATCTCACACTGTTGGTGGGAATGTAAATTGATACAGCCACTATGGAGAACAGGATGGAGGTTCCTTAAAAACTAAAAATAGAACTATTATATCACCCAGCAATCCTGCCACTGGGCCTATACCCTGAGAAAATCATAATTCAAAAAGAGTTATGTACCACAATGTTCATTGCAGCTCTATAGCCAGGATATGGAAGCAACGTAAGTGTCCATCAGCAGATGAATGGATAAAGAGGATGTGGCACATGTATACAATGGAATATTAGTCAGCCATAACGAGAAATCAAATTGAGCATTTGTAGTGAGGTAATGGACCTAGAGTCTGTCTAACAGAGTGAAGTCAGAAAGAGAAAAACAAATACCGTAGGCTAACACATAAAAAAAAAACAAAAACTGTTCTGAAGAACCTAGGGGCAGGACAGGAATAAAGACACAGACGTAGAGAATGGACTTGAGGACCCAGGGAGGGTGAAGGGTAAGCTGGGTTGAAGTGAGAGAGTGGCATGGACATGTATACACTACCAAATGTAAAATGGATAGCCTGTGGGAAGCAGCCACATAGCACAGGGAGATCAGCTCAGTGCTTTGTGACCACCTAGAGAGGTGGGATAGGGAGGGTGGGAGGGAGACGTAACAAGGAGGAGATATGGGGATACATGTATATGTATAGCAGATTCACTTTGTTATAAAGTAGAAAATAACACACCATTGTAAAGCAATTATACTCCAATAAAGATGTTAAAAAAGTGAAAAACGAAATAGGTTAAAAATAGTTTCAGTGATACTGGGTTTTTTTTTTTTTTAACAAAACAGAGTCTCTTTCTTGTCCATAACACACTAGGCCTAACACTGATATAATACTCGTTTAAAAATATAACAAAAGGAAACACAAAATAAAACCCAGAGAAAAATCAAAGTTCCCATTTTTGGGGAACAGCTCCTGATTCATAGATTTTATAGGGTATTTTGTACAATATCAGAAACTGTGTAATATGCCCAATCATCCCTTTTCTAATCACCTGACTGAAGTCATAATTTACTGAGAATTACCCTGTATGAAACAATCCAGAAAATGTATTACATATGACTAATGTGGAATAAGAGCTCATGATTGACAGCTTTTATCACCTAAATGGATATTGATTTTGATAATTCATAATCTTTAGCAGATCTTTAACATTTACTGTGTAGTCATTAATTTGCTTTTGTTAGTAAGATTTAGGACTTCAAATACACTATGGTATTTACGTTACATTTAACAAATACATTGTCTTTGCCTATACAAAGTCCACACTTTACAATAGACTCAGTATGAAAGCATAGAGACTTAAACGTAGGTCAACATCATGTACAAGCCATGCATATTGTTCAGATGAATCTCACTATAACAGTATAGTTCTCATTGCTCAAGTCCAATATGATAATGACCTGTTAAGAAGCAAGCTCTTAAATGTTACAGGCAGAAACTAAGTGTGGCTGCACAGCTTAGGTAAGAATTCACTGTAGAATTCTTTCAACTTTTCTAAATTTTTGAAAATTTTCATAATACTATTTTGGAAAAAAGATCTCTTTTTGATATGGCAAGAACCATATTCTACATTTTTTTCTGAAACAAGTTTTATATGGCTCATCAAGTTTGTTTTTGACATCTGTAATTCAACTCATTCTGGAATATTCCAGAAATGAGTGCCCTATTTACAGCATTCTTTTTTGTCCCCCTTTATCTGTAAAAGAAAAATGCCAAGGGACAGTTAGTCAGTTTTAATGTTGTGAGCAATATTGATACATTTTATTGAGGAAATGCTGACCACCATTCGGTCACAGAGATGTTTTTATGAGGTGAGATGTTTTCTCAGTCACAATCCTCTATAAAGAGGGACCATTTTTCTTTTGTATCCTTAGCCACTTAGCACCGACTTAGACCCACACCCACTCTCCCTCATTCATTCCTTAGCTCACTTATTGTCTAGGCATATACTGGTTAACAACCTAGGTTTTATAACTGTTGAGGCCTCAATATTTTTTTTTAAGATGTTGGGGGTAGGAGTTTATTAATTAATTAATTTATTTTTAGCTGTGTTGGGTCTTGTTTCTGTGCGAGGGCTTTCTCCAGTTGTGGCAAGCGGGGGCCACTCTTCATCGCAGTGCGCGGGCCTCTCACTATCGCGGCCTCTCTTGTTGAGTAGCACAGGCTCCAGACACGCAGGCTCAGTAGTTGTGGCTCACGGGCCTAGTTGCTCCGTGGCATGTGGGATCCTCCCAGACCAGGGCTCGAACCCGTGTCCCCTGGATTAGCAGGCAGATTCTCAACCGCTGCGCCACCAGGGAATCCCAAGCCCTCAATTTTAACCTCAGATTTGCCACTCGTTGGCTGTGTGATCATAGGGTCAAATGACTAACTTTTTAAGCCTCCATTTTCTTAGCTAGAAAACAGAATAAATATAAGGTAAGCTTATCGGTATATTATTGTGAGGATAATATAAGTTATGTTAAGCTCCTATCACACTGTAAATACCAAATAAGTAGTTGATATTGTCATAGTAAAATAAGGAATTAAAAAAAATACCCTGACCTTATGATGATGTTTACTTCACAGAATCAGTCAGTGCACAGGGAGAGGCAGGGTGAGGAAGATATCCTGGGGGTGTCAGGTCAGCAATAAGTGCCCAGGAATGGGAAAGTTTATGAATATTGGCTCCAATAAATAGATATCCAGATTTAGTGATATATTGAACACTGTCATGGAAAAAATTCCTATCACCGAAGTTGAAAGCATGAGATTGTTGTTATTTAGAGATTCATGGTATTTGGGGACTTTTTGCTTTCTCCCGAAGGAGTAGTTTTGTTTCTCAGCCTGGTAATTCCATCACTGCTTTTCTTGTTTGTTAACATAATTCTAAAAAGCTCAAAGAGGCCATTTCTGCCCTTATTTGGTGTGTGGTCAACAAGGAGAGCAGCATGGGTTGGAATCAGTGCTGCGCTGCAGATGCTTTTCCAATTAAACACCTTGTCTTCAGGATCCCATAAGTTTTCAAAAAATAAATGGTAATGGGGCTTCCCTGGTGGCGCAGTGGTTGAGAGTCCGCCTGCCGATGCAGGGGACACAGGTTTGTGCCCTGGTCCGGGAAGATCCCACATGCTGCGGAGCGGCTGGGCCTGTGAGCCATGGCCTCTGAGCCTGCGCGTCCAGAGCCTGTGCTCCACAACGGGAGAGGCCACAACAGTGAGAGGCTCGGTTACCGCAAAAATAAATAAATAAATGGTAATGTTTCTATATTTAGGTGAAGCCCAGGATTTTGAAGAATTGAGAAAAATTCCATCAGCTAACTTTAGTAGAATCCCTTGCCACTTAATTTTTTTTTAGTTTTTTAAACAGAACCAGTAGAGGGTTTTCCATCTGCAAATAAACATTAAAATTTTGCTATAAGATTAACCTTTAAACATAACAGCTTGATATTCTGTCCTTACACACTTAGGATAAAAAATTTCAAATGGGGGGGAAAAAGGACAATCAAAACTAAAGACTGTTACCCTTCTGAAACTGGTTAAATGATATGCCAACTTACCATGCTCATGAAGTGACCATTTTAGAGGACAATTCTTAAAACTAGAAATGTTTCTAACAGTATGGATTATAGTTTTTCTAGTTCTCCAAAAAGCTTATCAACATTAGTAGCAGTGCCTAAAATCTGGGGTGACATTTTCTAAATTCTTTTTTTCTTTTTTTTTTTTTGCGGTACGCGGGCCTCTCACTGTTGTGGCCTCTCCCATTGCGGAGCACAGGCTCTGGACGCGCACGCTCAGCGGCCATGGCTCACAGGCCCAGCCGCTCCACAGCATGTGGGACCTTCCCGGACCAGGGCACGAACCCGTGTCCTCTGAATTGGCAGGCGGACTCTCAACCACTGCACCACCAGGGAAGCCCTCTAAATGCTTTTATGTAAAGTACTCCATTCATCTCAAAAACTCTGCAATGGTTCTTTTTTGGATAAGACACTGAACTCAGCAAGGTCAGGCAACAGTGCTCAAGGTCATATGACATGTTCATAGCATAACTATGGCTCTAATCTCCCTTACTGGGGCTGCCCTGAATACTTGCCCAATGGTGTTTCATCAAAAATCAGACAAACAAACAATTCTGGGGACAGGCCTGTATTCATTTGGTCATAACAATGACAGTGGTTTTTCTGGTTTTGTTATTTTATTTTATTTTATTTTAATTGATTGATTGCTACAGTTGTGGCTTTGTCAGAAGGTGCATCTAAGGACAGAGAAAATAGGTAAGTCCCACCTAAATTACCCATGGTGAAATTTTTTGCCCCTATTTAGGAACATAAAAGAATATAATGTAGGTGATGCATCTTATTTTCAAGAAGTCCTGAGATGGCTGGTTTACTGTTTCATTAATCAGAATTATTGTGACTTGTTTATTTTGCTAGACACAGAGAATGCAGTAGGAAAGCAGACACAGTTTATGTCCTCATGATGTTTAGGTCTGTCAGGGAAGCCAGACATTGAAAAAGTAATTGCAAATGTGCTGACAGTGACGAAGATTAAAGTGCAGAGTGCTGTGGAGACATCCCTTGGTCTGAGAAAGCAGGGAAGGCTTCCTGGAGGAAGTGGCTTTCAAGAGGAAGTTCTGTATCCACCCTTTCACTCACCAGTCAATAACTAAGGAGGATTTTTTTTCAGTCTTCAGTCATGAGTACAATATTGAAAATAAAATTTTTCTGACTTTTAAAATCTTCACATACAGAAATTTAGACAAACACTCACTGACCCCAGAAGACTTTTACACACATTTTAAAACATCATGTTTAGTTCTTTATTTCAAGTGACTAGCCTATACTAATTTCAAATTTTAAAGAATTTGACTCTAGAAATATTTCCTGTTGACTACTTAAAAAAATATCCTAGGACTTTGTCAGTCACTCACTAGACACTTAAGAAACATAAGTTTCTGATCCCTCTCATTTCTTCCTCCCTGTTTTTTTTCCCTACAACCCTCATTTACCCAAGTGTTTAAATAGAACTCAGTGCCTTACTGATAGAAAGGGCTTGACCTAATTATCTTCCAAATTGCTAAAACATTCCTAAAACATGTAGATAGAAACCTTGAGTGTATAACAAAGAATTTTGATTCACAATCCAGTTTTATTTTATCTTTTATTCTTATATTTAATCATGTCTCATCATTTATTGTATTCTATGTCTTAATAATTTTAGCTCTTTTCAAATAACAATTGCTGGAGAGGGTGAGGAGAAAGGGAACCCTCCTGCACTATTGGTGGGAATGTAAGTTGGTGTAGCCCACTGTGGAAAACAGTATGGGGGTTCCTCAAAAAACTAAAAATAGAGTTATTACCATATGATCCAGCAATTCCACTCCTGGGCATATATCCAGACAAAACTATAATTGAAAAAGATACATGCACCCCTGTGTTCAAAGTAGCACTGTTCACAATAGCCAAGACATGGAAACAACATGAATGTCCAAAGATAAATGGATAAAGAAGGTGTGGTACATATATACAATGGAATGCTACTCAGCCATAAAAAAAGAATGAAATAATGCCATTTGCAGCAACATGGATGGACCTAGAGATTATCATACTGAGTGAAGTCAGATAGACTAAGACAAATATATGATATCACTTATATGTGGAATCTAAAATATGACACAAATGAACCTATCTACAAAACAGAAATAGTCTCACAGGCAAAGGGAACAGACTGGTGGTTGCCAAGAGGGAGGAGAAGTGGGAGAGGGATGGATTGAGAGTTTAAGGTTAGCCGATGCAAACTATTATGTATAGAATGGATAAACAACAAGGTCCTACCCTATAGCACAGGGAACTATATTCAGTATCCTGTGATAAACCATAATGCAAAAGAATATAAAAAAGAATGTATACATATGAGTACACATGTATAACTTAGTCACTTTGCTGTATAGCAGAAACTAGCATGACATTGTAAATCAACTATACATCAATAAAAAAAAAACTTAAAAAATGTTGTAACAAAATAAAATAGTAATAATAATAATTTTAGCTCTTTAATTACATTTTATTCCTGTTTGTGTCCTGGAATATATATGAATAAATGATGCATTTGAAGCAGATTAATATGCAGAGTATGCTTTCCTAATGCTCTTAAGACTATGGGGTACCTTCAATTCTGTTAGCACTCCCCTGGGTTACAGCTCATAAAAAACAGTTTCCGAAGTTTCCTTCGTTTCAGAACATGGAATAATTCACCTCTAAATCAAGTAGACATACACAAGGTTTAGAATGACTATTTGAAAGCAATTCAAAGAAAACAGCATTATTTTGCAGCATTTCCATTTGGAGTAATAATTGATAGTTGATGATGATACTGCATTAATGTAATAAGAGGGCTTGTTTAAACCACAATTACTTACATGGAATGAATAAGGTTTCAGAAGTGCACAAGTCTGCTTGTTGAATTTCCTTTCGGCACACTCTTTTGCAACGGATCACCCTGAAAATCGAATTGTTATGATGAAATGATTATCAGAGGTAGCTGATAACATGAAAACGAAATGCAATTGCTGACTTCCACTTTAACTTCTGCTGCCTTTGAGTCTGCAACCAGCAGCTATTTCAAAATATTGCATTATCCTGAACCCATATCTCTGCCTGCTCTGGTTTCCTGAGGCAATGTATTTCAACATCACACAAGCCCATTAATTTAACTGTCTGTTTCTCTGAAGTTTAGCTCAAAACTTCTCCTTCCACCTATCAGACAGTAGCTTGGTGTGTAAATAAATGCTTATGTGCCTTATGTTTAAATTCTCCTACTTTTAAATATGGGATTTTCAGATTTGATTCATAGTAGCCATCTCCTATAAAGGAAATTCTGATTTTCTGTGTTAAACATCAAACCCCAAACTTGCATTTTAACATCTGGAATCTTGGAACCAAAATCCCAGAAATGTTCAAGAGGCAAAAATGCCTTATTTAGAGCTCTGCAAAACATAAGATCTACGTTATTGGCAGGAGGCAGGCATTTTCTTGAGATTTTGGAGAGGTTAGGAATTATGTGAATAACAGTTGGGTGAACGCAAAGTTTAGATTTCAGAACGTGGTTTTCTCTGCCATATAAGTTTAGTTTCCAACTTGTAAAAGAAGAGTTTGTCTCAGGGGTGGAACATCTCTCCTGACATTCAGTCATGCTTTTCCAAAAACAACTTCTGGGAAATAAATGCTTACTAATATGACAAGTTAAAACATTCAAAAGATTCTACTTCATTTCCTTCTCTATCCTTTAGTACCTGTGAAGTGAAAGTTATAAACAGCTGTTTGAAATACAAATGACAGCACAGGTTCATCCTAGCAAACATCTGATTTAATTTTCTTATTGTTTCCAATTGCCTAAATTCTCATGTCTGTGAAGTACTAGCCAGTCCTTCAAAATAATATTAATGTTTATACTTGAAATCAAGGCTTAACTTTGCTCATAATTAATCTCAGAAATAACTAGTTTATTTCCGTGACCTTGCCGAGACCTGGTCACCTAAGGGGGATTATGCCTAACTGTACAGAAGAAATGGGATGGAGGTGGTGAGTAATTATTTTTAAGGAGAAAATAACATTAACATTGGCAGATACTTCTTGTATCTTTATCTAATTTCACATTAGGAAAAAGGGCCAAAGTTTCCATGTTTCTGCTCGTCCTTTCACATTTATAGTTCCATTGTTTTGATCTTGCTTAACTGTTCTAGATATCTGCTTTCAAGAAGCAGAGGGGGAAAAGAAGAAACGTTTCGGCAATAATGAAAAAGACAACTTTGCGTCTCCTTCAATTTCTTTTAGAAGAAGGTAGACATTCTATAATACCTTCATTGTGCATTACTATTATGCCCTTATACTTCATCAATTAGATATCAATTAAAAGAACATTCTTTTCAAAATGTAAATTGGTATGAGCAAAGACAAGTATCGGTCAAAATGCCTATTGCTGGCTTTAGCCTGGCTGGGAAGACAGGGTCCATCTTGGCATGACAAGTGCGTTTGGGCTAACAATGCAAACAATATTTTTCTGCTTCCAATGTTGTATATATGGACTGCAGCTTTCATATTTAAAAACCAGTGGTGCTATTTGTCCTACAAAATTTGAAATGCCACTGGATAAAATGAGAGCTTTGTCTTGCATGGAAGGTGAAGGAAGGAACTCTTTGCCAGTACCTTCCCTCCTATTCTCTTACTTGTTCTGTATCCACCCCCCTCCCTCCCTTCATGCCAATCCACCTCCCACTCTACCAGTTTGCAGAGACATCCCCCCTCTTCACCCAGACTCCTAGTTATCTTCCACTGTTTGGCTTCAGTCTCAGATGAAACAATTCTATTCAACCCCGACTTGTTCAGCTCTGTGTCAGCTCTGCCAGGAATGTTTGCACTTCCTAAGAGCTGTCCTGATGTGGGAATTAAATAGAATACGGGAATAAAGTGCTAATGGTGAAATTTCATACACCAGAAGGGCAGGCTGGAGTAGGTATGGACACTTTCTCTGTCCTTTCAAAGAATACCAGGAAGGTGACCGCCAATCTTGCTCCTGTGAAATGGGGATCCACATACAAAAGCAAAAGGGTGTAGTTTGTGAAGCATGAAAATATTGCTAGTTGATTCGGAGAGAGTGTGTTTAGTTTTGAACTTCTGGCTCCTCCAAGGTCGCCGCTGTTCAGTCAGCTATCACTCACCCGCTTTTAGCCCATCTGTCAGATAACACAGAGGTGAAACCGTAAAAACGTTTTCTATTACTCATTCCCGAGGCTGATATGGAACCTGTAGTGTTCTCAGGAACCCCTGGTGTGCTGGATGCTGTCATGAAAATAAGTGTCATGTTTACTGACTTGAGCTTTTACAGAAACTACAGGAATAGTCTGGACCCCTTGGGTATATAAGAAGAGATAGTTTGGCTACAGGGGGTCTGAAAATTTGGCAGACGTGGTGATGCTCACCAAACTCAACTATTGGTTATATTTGTCCAGTCCAGAGGGAGTTAAATCACCGCTGGGCACTCCACGCCTCTCTAATCTTATCCCAGAGAAGTGGAGTTCTGCCTTGGTTTATAGTTGAGGTCACAGGCGGGGCAGTGTTTGGACAGAGACTGGTGGAATTATGCCACATTGTTAACATTAAATAGCACTTGGTGGTGAGGACCTATGACAGCACTGGGGTCCTTTGACTCCTGAAGCATACTCTTGAAATAGATGCCTCACTGAGATGTGCTGGACTCGTAAGACACGTGAAGGGCTCTATGTGGCTTCCATCATTTATTTAATTTGAAAGAAGTTTGTTTTAAGAGACTTATCAGACAGTTAAGAAATGTTTCTAGGGAATAGAAAATGAGCAA
This sequence comes from Mesoplodon bidens, assembly GCF_964165515.1. Classification (NCBI taxonomy): domain Eukaryota; kingdom Metazoa; phylum Chordata; class Mammalia; order Artiodactyla; family Ziphiidae; genus Mesoplodon; species Mesoplodon bidens. The sequence goes on along the minus strand of NC_138160.1, from coordinate 47,642,176 downwards.
GAAAATTGATCTCTGTTGTCAAAGTCACGCATTATAACTCATTTTCCAAGGTGACACAGTTATCTCCTTGAGGGAAAAGCTGCCAGAAGCGCTGAAAGTGATCTGCCTGCTTTCTTTTCAAGCTGACTTGCAAGGGGGCGCTGGTCTTTGGAGACCATTAAATCCTTGTGTGAGGTTTGCGAATAACTATGTTCCTCCCTGTTTCTAAGAGAAGTTGAAATAAGGAAAATGATATTTGGTGGCCAGTTGTGTGAAAGTTAGTAAATCTCTGTTGAATTTCCCAGTCATGGGCATGTATTTACTTTTTTTTTTTTTTTTAAACAAAGGCCCTCTGTTTACTTTTTTTTCTTAAACTTCACACTTCAATCATGCCTTTCACAGTGTGTGTGTGTGTGTATGTGTGTGTGTGTGTGATGTTGTGCTTTCCAGGAGTGGCATGTGACTGTGCTGTTTAATCAGGGCTATATTTAAAAACAAATTTGCAAGGGAGCGTTTCTCACGTTATTAACGAGATAAAGTCAGAGTGAAGCAAGCTCTGTCGCAAAGGGCGAGTGTCACGCAGCAGGAAGTCCCAGCCACCTCTTCCAGTCCTGCTTCAGCCACCCGCCACCTCCCCGGCAACACAGAGCACTGCACAGAGGAAATGCCCTCCCTTGGCCACAAGTGCCTCCTGGTCCTCCAGGGGCCATCCGGCCCCAGGGCCCTGCATCCACTCTGACTTGCCAGCAATCCTGCTAACTTCTTTACACATGGCTTTTGTTTGGGATCTTCGGGGAGTCACAGTGCCAGGACCCTCCACAAGAGTCAAATCAAGATTGCGTTTCTCAAAGTCCTACAGGTATCGCTCTTTCTTTTTGTGGCTGGGAAGAGTTTTCTTTTTTCATCAGCCTCTGTAGCTTTAGGCCCCCTGCAAAGAAGTCTTTGCCCTGTGTTGATCTGTTTAATTTCTATTTCCTATACTGCATTAAATTGGCAGGATGAATTAGTAGTATACAGAATAGGAGCTAAGAAGATGTGAACCTTAACATAATCAGGGGTATTTGGGAACCCACAGGAGTAGAAGGAAATTGACTAACTCTAAAAGCTGATTTTGAGAGTTAAATGGTGAACTTATAAAAGCGTTCCTGTGACTGGCATCTGGAAAACAAGTGTGTTAGCCAGCCGAATGGACTTAATGTAGCCAGAATTGGTCATACTAACCTTCAGTTAATCCTTTAAATGTAAGGAAAGGGCTCTAGTTTGATTCAGCAAGCAAACAAGCAACAACAACAAAGCACTGCTGTGTTGTTTATAAGGGTTTCAGGTCACATTCACATGGAAAAGTGGAAACTATCTCTGTGGTCTAGGTTGTAGTTCAGAGTTTTAATGTTGCCCAGGAGAAATAGAAACTATGAAATTGAAGTAAATATGTTATTAATCTGTTATGTCTAAAGATTTCTATAGAAATCATATGAAAAATCTTGACCTCATGACCTCAATAAATTGTCAGTTACAGCTTTGCTTTATATCCAAGTTAGCTTATTTTGATCAAATAACTAGGTAAAACAGAAGACGCAGAAAAATCTTTGATTTCCTTCTTTGCTCTAGTGTTTTAGATATTTACAAGAAAAAGATTGATTCTTCACACAGTTTTTGTTTCTGATTGGTTAGTCTGTAGCACTGCAAGCTATTTCACCAATAGCAAATGGAGGTGAAATTGTCTGCAAAATCTCAAGAACAGGTCTTCCTTCTTTAGACCAAATGTAACATATGTAGAAACTACCAGGCCTTTATAAAAGTATGTGTTAAATTTGGATTAAAATGTGTTCTGATTTACTCGCATAGAAAATATTCAAAGTTTAGATTAAAATAATTCACAAGAATTATTTATTTGTTTTAGACAGTGTGAAAGATAGTACCCTTGGAATATTTTAGGGAGCTATAAAATCCGAGGAATCAAATTACAAAATTCCCTAGTAAAAATGCATAAGCAAACTTTGAAAGGGGTAAATAAAAGTTGGCAGTTAAAGGTGTAAGTAGTACTTTCTTACTACTAGATGTACATCTACTTCTACTTCAAAACAAAATAAATACCATTTATTTTTATTAATTATGTTAATTTGTTACAGTTAAGACTCTGCTTCAACATTAGAAATTATATGCCTACTCTATGCTTTACTTTCTATTGAATGCACTTCTCATGTTTATTATTTGCATCTCATGCTTATTATGTGCTAAGATGTATGCTCATCAAAGATTTGTAAGCATTACTGTGCATATTTCCAATAGATGGTAGTTTCTAGACACTTCTTATTGTTGAGATCTGATAACAAGTTTCTAAATATCATAAATATCAAACTGCTGGGTAAGGTGAAAACCATAGTGTGTTGGACTAAAGAATTGCAGAAATCTCAGGAAATGCAGAGTTTAAACTCTACTGTATGATTTGTAGATATATTATGAAATTTGCCTTCTTGGTATGTCAAAAATATTTTCCTTTTCCTTGGTCAATTCGATCCTTTCAGAAATACAACAAGCACTGGAATGTCTAAGGATGAGTTTTCTATGTATTTAAATGCCCTGTGTTTGTAATTCTAACAAGTTTCTTTCATAATGAGTTTAAGAGGTGAGGGTGACATCCAGAATAGCCATCATGGGCCAGTCTCCTTTGAAATCTGAGAGACTTTGTCCCTCATATATTTGCTTTTAATTTGAATATTAATTGCCCATAAAATAATTAATTTTTGTATGTACTGTCTTCATTGTTCTGTGGATCCTATTTTCTCTCTCCCTTTGGACTATAAATTCCTTGAGGCCAGAGGCTCCCTTACATGCGAGGAGAATGCCATTAATGCGTGTTCAATGAAGCATCTTGCTACTGTCTCTTAGTTGGTGTCACCCTTTTATTTGTAAAATCAACTTGCTGATATGATCGGGGCCTATCATAGGCCAGGAGTCCAGTGGAAGGTTAAGAAGCTAGGACAGCAGTTGGACACTCTCATGTCACATTTTCAGAGATCTCTCAGTGCTTAAAAAAAAGAGTATGCATTCAGTCACAGCAATATACTGACAATAATGAAAAAAAGATGCTTATTGTACAGCTTTAAACTTTTAACAGACCACACCACCTCAAATGCACCATGAGTCAAAGTATTTATGTATGTGTACACACACACACACGCGCACACACACACACATCTACATTTAGTTCTGAACGGCACGATTTCATTTCACAGCATTCCTGGAGTCAAAAGTGTTAAGCTATTTGATGTAAACATTTAAACTATCCCACAATTTTGCAACCCAGTTTTTGTATTTCTTCATTTCTTTTTTAATATAGGAGATCTTTAAAACATGGAAGTAACTTAAGCTTATCTTGACCTTTGAGAGGCTTTAGACATAATTCCACTATTGAAGCAACTGAAATAACTAGGTGTTAACCAACATTTCTTTGTTGAGTTTATCCTTTATAAGTTTGTTTGTTTAATAAAAATAATTTTGTATTTTGTAAAATCCCCACACGTGTCTAGTAGAGTATTATTTCTTTCTTTGAAGATTGAATGGATATTACACATGATACTGGTGATACACTTGGGTTTAAGCTGAATATTTGTCTCTGGCATTGTTTTCACTCCCTGGTGGCATTCAGGATGAAGGAAAGTCAAGTCTGTAAAGAGTCTGATTTTTTAAAGTAACAGTAAATCATATGTATTTAATGAGTGTTGATCCCTGAGAAATACAACCTTAGGTAGTTATGCTTAAAGTAGATTTGAAAGTCGTTTTTCAGCGGTGGTGAGTTTTTGCCTTTTATGGGTAAAATGTACTTACAGAGAAAGCCAAATATAATTAATATGTAGCTTATTAAGCTAAATTTGACTTGATGCAGAAACAGAGAGAGTCAGAGACAGACAGAGAGAGAAAGAGGATTACATCCTTAGGAGGCTAATTTTCCTCTGTGGACCTGGAATAAGAATCAATCATTACTTTAGAGCCACACCTCTCATGTCTGTCTTAGAGGCGAGAGAGAGGGGAATGATGTGCTTATGTTAGATTTGAGTGAACTCACGTTGAAGGTTTGAATATAGTACCTGAAAAAATTGGGAAGAAAATGATATGGGAAGCGAAGAACGAACAAGGAGCTAGTACTTAGCAGATTGGTGGGCTCTGACTATTCCCCAAGGGAACACTAGGACATTTTGTTTTTTAAAGATGTTATTGTTTAAAGTTATAGTGACAGTCAAGGAAACTTGAAATAGCAAGTTACTCTTCTAGGGATGGTCTTGTCTTCCAACCAGAACAAATCACAAAACTTTCTGCTTTCTGTCTTCTCAAAAAGGAATGTTAACAGGAACATATTATATGGGGACTGTGGAGTGTGTATTGTACAAATAGAGGAGAACACCATCCAAGGTACCTTGACGTGCAGGGTAGAGGTGATTTCACTAACATCCCACAGGCCAGAAACAACGTATGTTCTAGTTTTCCTGCCCCTTACACTAATAAGCATCATGGAATATACTACATTATTGACTATTTGCAGAAACAAACAACCCTAGATAAACTTAAATCACCTCCTGTGCAAATCTTGGACAGTTATGTTCAAATCCACAACTTTGTTCTGGAGATTTTTAAGTAGCAGTTATTTGCAAGGACAATTGGAATATACTGTCTCTTAGCTACTCTTTGTTCCTACTGAAACCGAAGTGTAGTACATCAATGGCTGTCAAATTAAACCTCAGTTTGCCCACTAGAAAATGCTGACTAGAGCCCAAGTCTTAGAAAGAGAAAGGAGTGCCACCCACAAATCAGTAAGCTAGGATGTAACTTTCTAAGTATCACATTAGCACCTCCTGTTGTATGGCATTAAAAAAAATTTTTTTTGTAAAGCTTTTCAGATGTAACAGATGTTAATAACTGCTCTTTTTGGTGTTCTGTTCCGTAGCTCATCTCATTCAATTTTTTAGGGTAAGTGAAGAGGATGGGTATAATTACCACCAAATAAGAGAAGAATTGCAGGTTCAGGGATCAGAGGCTACACAACACACATGTGGTCAGAAGTCCAGAGTAAGAGTAATAAGATTGAAATTGTATTGGGAACTTATTATGTGCCAGACAGTGTTCCCAAGGCTCTACATATATTATCTCATTTCATCCCACAAAACAACCGCACAAGGGGGACTGGCATTGCCTTTTTCTTACAGATAAGGAAACTGGGCAGAGAGAGTTTAAGAAACTTGCCCAAGTCTGAACCTTGGCAGGCTATCCTAGAGGCTAGACTTCTAGTCACTTTGCCACCTCTCATTTCCTGATCACATCTTCTCATCACCGCACAAAGAGAAGTTCCAAAATGAGAGGTGTCATTCCAATAGACTTAACTAAGCTCATTGAACTCAACTCAGAATCTTCCTCTGAAGAAAGAACACTTGTAAATTTGGTGTAGAACAGGGCTTAGTGATCGATCAAAATATAAAGTTATCACATAATATCAGAACAGATAGCCTCATCCACCAGAGGGCAGATAGCAGAAGCAAGAAGAACTACAATCCTGCAGCCTGTGGAACAAAAACCACATTCACAGAAAGATAGAGAGATGAAAAGGCAGAGGGCTATGTACCAGATGAAGGGACAAGATAAAACCCCAGAAAAACAACTAAATGAAGTGGAGATAGAAAAAGAATTCAGAAAAAGAATTCAGAATAATGATAGTGAAGATGATCCAGGATCTCGGGAAAACAATGGAGGCAAAGATCGAGAAGATGCAAGAAATGTTTAACAAAGACCTAGAAGAATTAAAGAACAAACAAACAGAGATGAACAATACAATAACTGAAATGAAAACGACACTAGAAGGAATCAATAGCAGAATAACTGAGGCAGAAGAACGGATAAGTGACCTGGAAGACAGAATGGTGGAATTCACTGCTGCAGAACAGAAAAAAGAAAAAAGAATGAAAAGATATGAAGACAGCCTAAGAGACCTCTGGGACAACATTAAATGCCACAACATTCATGTTATAGGGGTCCCAGAAGGAGAAGAGAGAGAGAAAGAACCCGAGAAAATATTTGAAGAGTTTATAGTCGAAAACTTCCCTGACATGGAAAAGGAAATAGCCACCCAAGTCCAGGAAGTGCAGCAAGTCCCATACAGGATAAACCCAAGGAGAAACACACCGAGACACATAGTAATCAAATTGGCAAAAATTAAAGAAAAAGAAAAATTACTGAAAACAGCAAGGGAAAAAAGACAACATACAAGGGAACTCCCATAAGGTTAACAGCTGACTTTCCAGCAGAAATGCTACAAGCCAGAAGGGAGTGGCATGATATACTTAAAGTGATGAAAGCGAAGCATCTACAACCAAGATTACTCTACCCAGCAAGGATCTCACTCAGATTCGATGGAGAAATCAAAGCTTTACAGACAAGCAAAAGCTAAGAGAATTCGGCACCACCAAACCAGCTCTACAACAAATGCTAAAGGAACTTCTCTAAGTGGGAAACACAAGAGAAAAAAAAGACCTACAAAAACAACCCAAAACAATTAAGAAAATGGTCATAGGAACATACATATCGATAATTACCTTAAACGTCAATGGATTAAATGCTCCAACCAAAAGACACAGGCTTGCTGAATGGGTACAAAAACAAGACCCATACATATGCTGTCTACAGGAGACCCACGTCAGACCTAGGGACACATACAGACTGAAAGTGAGGGGATGGAAAAAGATATTCCATGCAAATGGAAATCAAAAGAAAGCTGGAGTAGCAATACTCATATCAGATAAAATAGAGTTTAAAATAAAGAAAGTTACAAGAGACAAGGAAGGACACTACATAATGATCAAGGGATCAATCCAAGAAGAAGATATAACAATTATAAATATATATGCACCCAACATAGGAGCACCTCAATACATGAGGCAACTACTAACACCTATAAAAGAGGAAATCGACAGTAACACAATGATAGTGGGGGACTTTAACACCTCACTTACACCAATGGAGAGATCATCCAAAATGAAAATAAATAAGGCAACAGACACTTTAAATGACACAATAGACCAGATAGATTTAATTGATATTTATAGGACATTCCATCCTAAAACAGCAGGTTACACTTTCTTCTCAAGTGCACACAGAACATTCTCCAGGAAACAGCATATCTTGAGTCACAAATCAAACCTCAATAAATTTAAGGAAATTGAAATCATGTCAAGCATCTTTTCTGACCACAACGCTATGAGATTAGAAATGAATTACAGGGGAAAAAACCATAAAAAACACAAACACATGGAGGCTAAAAACTACATTACTAAATAACCAAGAGATCACCGAAAAAATCGAAGAGGAAATCAAAAAATACCTAGAGACAAATGACAAAACATGACAATCCAAAACCTATGGGATGCAGCAAAAGCAGTTCTAAGAGGGAAGTTTATAGTTATACAAGCCTACCTCAAGAAACAAGAAAAATCTCAAACAATCTAACCTTACAGCTAAAGGAACTAGATAAAGAAGAACAACAAAACCCAAAGTTAGCAGAAGGAAAGAAATCATAAAGATCGGAGCAGAAATAAATGAAATAGAAACAAAGAAAACAGAAGCAAAGATCAATAAAACTAGAAGTTGGTTCCTTGAGAAGATAAACAAAATTGATAAACCATTAGCAAGACTCATCAAGAAAAAGAGGGAGAGGACTCAAATCCATAAAATTAGAAATGAAAAAGGAGAAGTTAAACAGACACTGCAGAAATACAAAGCATCCTAAGAGACCACTACAAGCAACTCTATGGCAATAAAATGGACAACCTGGAAGAAATGGACAAATTCTTAGAAAGGTATAACCTTCCAAGGCTGAACCCGGAAGAAATAGAAAATATGAACAGAACAATCATAAGTAATGAAATTGAAACTGTGATTAAAAATCTTCCAACAGACAAAAGTCCAAGACAAGATGGCTTCACAGGTGAACTCAATCAAACATTTAGACAAGAGCTAACACCCATCCTTCTCAAACTCTGCCAAAAAATTGCAGAGGAATGAACACTCCCAAACTCATTCTCTGAGGCCACCATCACCCTGATACCAAAACCAGACAAAGATACTACAAAAAAAGAAAATTACAGACTAATATCACTGATGAATATAGATGCAAAAATCCTCAACAAAATACTAGCAAACAGAATCCAATAACACATTAAAAGGATCATACACCATGATCAAGTGGGATTTATCCCAGGGGATGCAAGGATTCTTCAATATATGCAAATCAATCAATGTGATACACCATATTAACAAATTGAAGAATAAAAACCATATGATCATCTCAATAGATTCAGAAAAAGCTTTTGACAAAATTCAACACCCATTTATGATAAAAACTCTCCAGAAAGTGGGCATAGAGGGAACCTACCTCAACATAATAAAGGCTATATACAACAAACCCACAGCAAACACCATTCTCAATGGTGAAAAACTGAAAGCATTTCCTCTACGATCAGGAACAAGACAAGGATGTCCACTCTCACCACTGTTATCCAACATAGTTTTGGAAGTCCTAGCCTCGGCAATCAGAGAAGAAAAAGAAATAAAAGGAATACAAATTGGAGAAGAAGAAGTAAAACTGTCACTGTTTGCAGATGACATGATACCATACATACAAAATCCTAAAGATGCTATCAGAAAACTATGAGAGCTAATCAATGAATTTGGTAAAGTTGCAAGATACAAAATTAATGCACAGAAATCTCTTGCATTCCTATACGCTAATGATGAAACACCTGAAAGTGAAATTAAGAAAACACTCCCATTTACCACTGCAACAAAAAGAAAAAAATACCCTGGAATATACCTACCTAGGGAGACAAAAGTCCTGTATGCAGAAAACTATAAGACACTGATGAAAGAAATTAAAGATGATACCAATAGATGGAGCGATATACCATGTTCTTGGATTGGAAGAATCAATATTGTGAAAATGACTATACTTCCCAAAGCAATCTACAGATTCAATACAATCCCTTTCAAATTACCAATGGCATTTTTTATGGAACTAGAACAAAAAATCTTAAAAGTTGTATGGAGACACAAAAGACCCCGAATAGCCAAAGCAGTCTTGAGGGAAAAATACGGAGCTGGAGGTATCATACTCCCTGACTTCAGACTCTACTACAAAGCTACAGTAATCAAGAAACAAAAACATAGATCAATGGAACAAGATAGAAAGCCCAGAGGGAAACCCATGCACCTATGGTCAACTAATCTATGACAAAGGAAGTAAGGATATACAATGGAGAAAAGACAGTCTCTTTATTAAGTGGTGCTGGGAAAACTGGACAGCTACACGTAAAAGAATGAAATTAGAACACTCCCTAACACCATACACAAAAATAAACTCAAAATGGATTCGAGACCTAAATGTAAGATTGGACACTATAAAACTCTTAGAGGAAAACATATGAAGAACACTCTTTGACATAAATCACAGCAAGATCTTTTTTAATCCACCTTCTAGAGTAATGGAAATAAAACAGAAATAAACAAATGGGACCTAATGAAACTTAAAGTATTTTGCACAGTAAAGGAAACCATCAACAAGACGAAAAGACAGCCCTCAAAATGGGAGAAAATATTTGCAAATGAATCAATGGACAAAGGATTAATCTCCAGAATATATAAACAGGTCATGCAGCTCAATATTAAAAAAAGAAACAACCCAATCCAAAAATGGGCAGAAGACCTTAATAGACATTTCTCCAAAGAAGACATACAGATGTCCAAGAAGCTCATGAAAAGCTGCTCAACATCACTAATTATTAGAGAAATGCAAATCAAAACACAGTGAGGTATCACCTCACACCAGTTAGAATGGCTTCATCAGAAAATCTACAAACGACAAATGCCGGAGAGGGTGTGGAGAAAAGGGAACCCTCTAGCACTGTTGGTGTGAATGTAAACTGATACAGCCACTACAGAGAACAGTATGGAGGTTCCTTAAAAAACTAAAAATAGAATTACCATATGATTTAGCAATCCCACTACTGGGCCTATACCCAGAGAAAACCACAATTCAAAAAGACACATGCACCCCAATATTCATTGCAGCACTATTTACAATAGCCAGGTCATGGAAGCAACCTAAATGCCCATTGAGAGAAGAATGGATAAAGAAGTTGTAGTACATATATACGATGGAGTATTACTCAGCCATAAAAAGGAACAAAATTGGGTCATTTGTTGATACGTGGATGGGTCTAGAGACTGTCATACAGAGTGAAGTAAGTGTAAGTCAGAAAGAGAAAAACAAATGTATATTAACACATATATGTGGAACCTAGAAAAATGGTACAGATGAACCAGTTTGCAGGGCAGAAATTGAGACACAGATGTAGAGAACAAACATATGGACACCAAGTTGGGGAAAGCCGCGAGGGGGTGGTGGTGGTGGTGTGGTGAATTGGGCGATTGGAATTGACATGTGTACACTGATGTGTATAAAATTGATGACTAATAATAACCTGCTGTATAAAAATATTAAAAAATAATAATATCTGAACAGTCTTCTAACCTAATTGGGATTGGCTTAAAGTAGTGTTAAGTGAACGCATCAAAATATGTGTTTCTTATGGGAAAAAAAAGGAAACTAATCAGTGGTTTTATGTGCTTCTCTCCTCTCCCTGGGTTTTGCTTCATCAGCTTCCATCTGGCCTATTTCCTGTGGCCAGAAACACTGGTCATGGTCGTATTTTACTGCCGAAATGTTGCTCCTTGGCCAGCTGTTCAGAGGAGCCAGAAGATTCTCTGAGCTACAGAGGTCAACTTCATCCTGTCTCATGCCTATTTATTCCATTGACATTATCTTGAATGTAGAAACATCATTCTTAATGATATTCCAAATCGTGAGTAATATTAGCTAAATTGAAGATGAGTAAAGTAGTTTCCTTATAGGCAACACAGCAGTCATTATGAGAATAACGTCATGGTTAACAACCATTCTACATTGTGGGAGGGGGAAGGGTATAGGAGGGAGACTTTGGCTTTAGAACCAAACAGACCAAGCTTGAATGCCAGCTCTGCTGCTTTCTTAACTGGGTAATTCCCCAACCTCCATTAGCAGATTCCCAGTCTGTAAGTGGAAAATAAAAATGTCTGCTTTAAAGGGCCAGTGTGCCCTTAAATGAAATATGTACATAAAAGTTGGCCTGCCTACCATCTCTTTAATAGCATTTTCTACACTTCCCTTAGGGTTTCACCAATTCTGTGATGCTTCTCTTGTAAATTACATAGTGGTTAACTGTTATCATTGGAACCACTCTTGGTTACAGAATAGCACAATACAGCTCGCCTATAAACAATTATCTTATAAGCAACTTGCACATAGAAAAACAGCCTCACCTTGACAAGATGCTGGGTATAGTGATTAAGAGCTGGTTGGCTTGCCAGCTGCACTGCTGAGGTTGAAATGTCAACACTTTTACAGCTCGGAGACATTGGTCAAGCTTCTTCACTTCAGACTGCCTTAGTTTTCTCATCTGTTAAATGGGAGGGTGTGAGGATTAAGTGTGTTAGTCATAGGTCATGCCTGGCACGTAGACAACACTAAAATTAATGTTACTTAGTAGTAATACATACTAGAATGTAAGCTCCATGTGGAAGCAGTTTTTGTCTTTTTTTCCACATCTGCATTGCCAGTGCTGGGAAGGGTGTGTGACATATAGTAGATGCTTGATGTATATGTATTGAATGAATGAACTGATCAGCCAATATTTTTAGGCCCCTGACAAGAGTAAGGACACTCTGCTTTCTTTCCCCGTATCATGGCACAGAGAGTTAAAGCTGAAGAGACGTCAGAGTTCGTCAGCTCAAACCCATCACCCAGCATTGAAAAGCCTGAAGACCATTCTAGCTCTTAAGTAGGTCAAGTCAATCTAATGCAAAAGACAAACATTCCAAGAGCAACAAATGTGTAAGCAACATTCCAAAAAGAAAGCCTGGGAGTGAACCTGAGAAAGAGGAACTTTGTGCTGGGCTAGAGGAACACACTCTGTAAGAACTAACGTGACCATGAATAAAACACTCGAATGCATTCATTCAGAGACTGTTTGTTAAATGCCAGTGATAAGCCTGGTCAGTGGCATGCTGGTAAATGTTAACAGCCAGTTCTCTGTGAAGACACCAAAAAAGCTTATTTGTAGTATTTGCTGATTTCTGTGGCAAAAATTCACCCACCAGCCCACTTCAAGCCACAGAGGTCACTAAATATGCATTTGGCGAGAGATGCAGAATGGCACATATAGGTACAATGACGTAAATGACCTCAAGAACATAGATAATAGTAAAGTGTAGTCAAATTATTAAGTGATGAGTTTTGAATATTTAATACCATTCTTTTCAACATAATTTATTTAATTGTAAATTTAAATAATTTAATTTTTATAGTCACTAGGTATAACAACTGACTTAGAAATACTCCTGAAAATTTAACAGTTTGCTATTGCCAACTAGTGTGGATGGTTCCAGCACAGCCCTGTGCCTGGTGCTTTATTAGCCACGTAAAAATATTTACCTTATATTGGGGATAAAATGAAGAGGAAAGTGGTTGGGGGATAGGTCTTTGCTCTCATAAAGCTTACTTTCTAGTGGAGGAAGGCAGAAAATAAACAACAAAATGAAATAAAATAGGGACTGCAAAGGGAGATTCTGCTTGGGGAACTCAAGGGAGCCTTCATGGAGAAAATGTCAATATGTAAGTTGAAACATTTTCATTCCATACGTCCATGGGTACATTTGCAGTCCTAGGCAGACAAAGCATAACTTAGATTGCATCAAGTTGACGAAACTATATGGGTATTGACCTCATTACTGACTGCATTCTTGGTCAGATCCGACTCCAATCTCTTGAGTGAATTTGCCTTTGCTTCACCTTTATTGTAAAAATACATGGAAATATAAAAAGGAGATGGAAGAGAAGGAGCGATTTACACAATCCAAGAAGCTATACTAGATTCACACACAAAAAAGAAAAAGGAATCCAAACCTAACAACAAAGATAGTCATCAAATCACAAGAAAACAGAAGAAGAAGAAAGGAACAAAAAAGACCTACAAAAACAACCCCCAAACAATTTACAAAATGGCAATAAGAACATGCATTCAATAACCACTTTAAACGTAAATGGACTAAATGCCCAATCAAAAGACATTAAGTGGCTGAATGGAGAGAGTGTTTTGGGGGTCTTTTTTTTTTGCAGTACGCGGACCTCTCACTGCTGTGACCTCTTCTGTTGCGGAGCACAGGCTCCAGATGCACAGGCTCAGCGGCCATGGCTCACTGGCGCAGACGCTCCATGGCACGTGGGATCTTCCGGGACCGGGGCATGAACCCGTGTCCCCTGCATCGGCAGGTGGTCTGTCAACCACTGCACCACCAGGGAAGCCCAAGAGTGTATTTCGAATTACATTTTTTCATCTAATCCTCAAGAAGTTTCATATGTAGAAAATATTAAAGCAAAAAAATTGCAAGTTAAAAATTGGTAACAGGGCTTCCCTGGAGGCACAGTGGTTGAGAGTCCACCTGCCAATGCAGAGGACACAGGTTCGTGCCCCGGTCCAGGAAGATCCCACATGCTGCGGAGCGGCTGGGCCCATGAGCCATGGCCGCTGAGCCTGCGCGTCCGGAGCCTGTGCTCCACAACGGGAGAGGCCACAGCAGTGAGAGGCCTGTGTATCGAAAATAAATAAATAAATAAATAACAATAGTATGTCATATACAAATACTTTTTTTCTTGATATGGCTATCCACGTCTGTCCCCAAAACATGGACGTCATAAGCTAAGAGTAATTATGTGATGAATTTTTTTTTAATATTTGTTTATTTTATTTATTCATTTATTTCTGGCTGCATTGGATCTTAGTTGCAGCATGCAGGATCTTCGTTGCGGCACACAGGCTCTTCCTTGAGGTGTGTGGGCTCTTCATTGAGGCGGAGGCTCTCTAGTTGTGGTGTGCGGGCTCCAGAGCACGTGGGCTCTGTAGTTTCTGACATGTAAGCTCTCTAGTTGAGACGTGCATGCTTAGTTGCCCTGTGGCATGTGAGATCTTAGTTCCCCAACCAGGGATTGAACCCAGGTCCCCTGCATTGGAAGGCAGATTCTTAACCACTCGACCACCAGGGAAGTCTCAGTGTGATTAATTTTTGATCTTCAAAACTAATCATACAAATGTAAAATCTTGGATTAGAAGGAAAGCTAGCCAAACCAAACTTTTCTCTAACACATACATTTTTTGGATGGTACCTTTAAGTGTTAGGCTTCTAATGCTTGTTGCTTGATCCCTTTTGGCAATTAACTTGTCTTTAATTGATTTGTGGATTATCTACTGAAAATTGTTATGAGTAACAGAATGTAATGGCAGAATTTGTTTATATAGGGTAACAAAGTAGATTGGCTGGGAGGAGTGGTTTAACTCTGTAAAGTATCCTTGGTTTTCAGAGATTTTTCTTTTTACATATGGCAGTGTTTAGATAGAGAATGAAAAACTAGCTGAATCTGATTAGTGTTCTCATCCAAAGGGCAGATTGATGTCCTTTTTAAGAATCACGTTAGCTTGATGACATAAATACATTCTCAAGTGAAAGGGTGGTCACTTTAGGGGAGAGAAAAACACAAGAAAATCCTTCTGCCATCTTTGGGTTGTACTTTACAAAAAGCTCTCGTCTGTGGGTTCCACAAAGTATCACTGCCCTGATATCAGATGAACTACAAGAGGAAAACATTTTATCACTCACATTACTATTTTATTTTTATAATATTACTGTTTCCTAGAAAATGACTAGATATTTCCCTGCCATAGCTTTCCTTAGGTCTTTGTCATAAACTTCAAAATGTCTTGAGCAAAGGTGGTTGCCTGTTGCCAGTGGTACTGCTGCCACTGGGCATGGTTTTGCCCTGTCTTCCCTTGTCAAGGATAAGAATGACCCTTACAACTTCTGTTGTATGTGCTGCTTTCCTAAGCCTTGGCTGAGATACTTAGGGACAAGAAACATCAGGTTTGTCCTGCTAAAGAAATCCATGTGAGCTGAGGCAACAGAAACATCAGGAACATATGACTTGCAGAAATGCCAAGAAAGGGGAAGAAGAAGTTATTGGCTGGGGAGACAATATCTTGTGTTTTGGAATGAACTTAAAAGGCTTAATGTTTATGTTAGCCCTCGATGACTTAAAAAAAAAAAAGTATCTTGGGCTTCCCTGGTGGCGCAGTGGTTGAGAGTCCTCCTGCCCATTCAGGGGACACAGGTTCGTGCCCCGGTCAGGGAGGATCCCACATGCCGCGGAGCGGCTGGGCCCGTAAGCCATGGCCGCTGAGCCTGCGCATCTGGAGACTGTGCTCCGCAACGGGAGAGGCCACAACAGTGAGAGGCCCGCATACCGCAAAAAAAAAACAAAAAAAAAGTATCTTGCCTTCCCAGTGTTGGTTAAAAAGGGAGAGGCTCTCTTTCTATGTCCAGTTATTTCTATGTAACCCTTAGCACTCTGTGAGATTCTAATTGGTTATTATAGGTGTGAATGTGCTACTAGGTGAGAAAAAAAAATGCTTAACCAGTTTTACTCATATAACCAGTAGTCAGCTGCCAAGGATACAAGCTCCCAAGGATACCCCTTCATGCTTCCCTCCAGTCGCTCTAATTCCAAAGATAACCACTGTATTAACTTCCAAGGGCATAGATTTGTTTTGCCAGTTTTGTGCTTTTATGAATGGAATTATACAATACAAACTCTTCTGTTTTGGCTTCTTTTGGTCAACAATGTGATAGTGAGATTCTTCCATATTCTTTTGTGTGGTTATAGATTGTTCATTCTCATTGTGATAGTATTCCATTGAGTAAATTTACTGCAAATTACTATTGTTGGTGGAAACTTGGATATTCCAGTTTGAGGCAACTATGAATAGAGCTGCTCTGAACATTTTAGGATATGTCACTTGTTAAACAAATTTGCATGTGGTATGTGTAAGTTTGTGTGCATACACATAAGTTCGGTATATCTCAAGGAGCAGAATTTTTGGGTTGTAGGTTATGGGTATGTTTTCAGATATTGCCAAATAGATTTCCAAAGTGACTGTACCCTTTATATAATCCCCAAAGCAGTGTTCCAGTTTTCCACATCATCACCAATGAGGTATTCCACTTTCAATGACAGCATCTTAATAAATGATTACTTAGTAATAGCAATGTTGTCTAATACCTTTTATTTACAGAGATGGATCTTCTGATTGATTGGACCCGTTTTTCCAGGAATAATATGGGTAATAGTGAGATATTCACACTGTATTTCTCCTCATGAAGAATAACACATAACTGAAATAACTGACTATAGTCGGAAATTTGGCCTGTTGTGCAGAAATAGAACTTTCCCTCTCTTTGACCCATATTTAGTTTAAGTCTATGATCTTATTCTTACATTTAATCCATATTCATTTGTCAACCCAATAATAATCATTGTTATCAAAATCAATTAGTGATCTTTTATTCTATTTTAAAATTTCTGTCTCCTATTTTTTATTTCTAGTTATGTATCTTGTGCTGAGTTTAAGTCAGGTTTTCTCTCCCATAAATTATTTCTTGGAAAAATTGTCTTGGACGTTTCCTAAGTCAACTTAACCTGTTTAAACATGCTAGTACATAGGCAATGTAAGTCAAGATACAATAAATGTGTATTGCTTTTTTCAAAGATTTTTTTCAACTCATGCACTTAAAGCAGTTTTTTCTTTTGCTCTCTTTCCTCTTTCTTTGTCATTATTATTTTTTTTAATGTCAAGATTCTGCTGACATATAAAATCCTGTTTTGTATGTCATTGACTCTAAAGTTCATCATAAACTGATTGATGATATCAGTCTTACTTCTAGTTTATCAAGTAAGCAAGCTGACCCAGGTTCAGTTTGTACCATGTCAAATTGTAATCATTAATTTCTCAAGGGTGATTGGAGAAATGTAGCATGTGTAATAACCGTGGGTCCTATTTCTTGAAACTTTCAAAATCCAGTCCTAACGTCCTCTAATTGGTGGCATACTAGGTAGAATAAAAAGGAAAGTTATGGCAGTATAAATGTATCCTAGGGGTTTCATGACATGAAATAATATATACTTTATTACCAGACAGATACTTGAAATCATGAATTTTGAAAAGTTAGTGTCAGAAATTGGGAAAGGAATTAAGGATTTATAATGTTCTCTTTTAAAATTTAGTCTCTGCCTTAGTGGCTTCTGGATGTTGTTATATTTGAAATTTACTTTTAGATTCCTCAGAAATGAGGTTTTCCTAAAAATATAATCCTCAGAACCAACTTTTCTCAGTGCCTAAGTAACTCCCTGGGTCTGGCTAGAAGTTGTATTAATTTTTTCAGTTCACTAAGATATCGTTTCCAATACAAACCAAATAGCTTCTTCAAATGGCTAATTGTTTGATCAGTGATAAATTAAAATTTATTATGTGGCATGATAAAGTCCACAGGATTTATTTGACCCAATATTTCAACCTATCACACATTTCAGCCAAACTACTAAAGAAAAACAAAATGACTAATCTTGGTTTTCAACTCCCTGTTGTCCTGTCTGCTTCCAGGGTGATAACAAGGCACAAAATATCCAAATTCAGACGGAAGGAGGATCGCTAGGGACAAGGATCATCCTCTAAGTAGATAATCAGCCCCATATTCATTGAATACAGATTGATCCACCTGGCATGATGGAATTCAACCTCCATTGGAGGAACTTATTCTGAGAAGGTGCCTTATGGAGGAATCTGACAGCAAAATAAACCTGGGACAATAAACAAAGGACGTGGTCTGTTTTTCAGGGCTTATTTTTACCTTGGAAATGTTTTTTCTTTCTTTTTTTTCCAATCATTTTACTATATTTGAATAAATAGCTAGCTTAGGCCCAGCACCAGAAACTGCAGGGGGACTTAGGCTTTTGCTGAAAAGAACAAGGCAACTTATAATCAAATACTAAATTCTGTGGCTTAGGCCAGGGTCTCTCAAAACTGAATGCACACACTTAATTCCTGGGGATCTTGTTAAAATGCCGGTTCTGGCTGAGCAGGTCTAGGGTAGGGCCTGACACTGCATCTCTGACAATCTCCAGGATGGTGTCGATGCTGCTAATCCAGTTTGAGTAGAAAGGGTTTTTAGGATGTAGATGTTAGAGTAAATCATTTTCAGATGAAGTAAATTTTACACATAAAATACAAATATCTTGCTCCATGTGAAATCAGTATAAAATAGTCATGCTTTTAGTAGAATCCAAAAGTAATCCTAATTCTTATTAGCGTAAGAGAGATTTCATAATATAATAAACTGATGCACAAACAAAATATTTAGACACGGAAATAAATCATGGGGACTTCTGTAAATACTTAAAATAAATACATATCTACAGCGTTTAATGATTTACTCCTGCTTGACAGAAGCAGTCTTAAAATGACACTATTGAGAGGAAACATGGAGAATGTAAACTATTTTTTTTTAATGTTCAGAATGAGGTTGTCAAGGCATCTGATTTTGCATCAAAAAGTTAGTTAATGAATCTTCATTCTCCGTGACTGATTTAAGCCACTGAAAAAGAGTCCCGAGACATATCTAAAGTGAGAATTAGAGAGGCTGAGAAATCTGGCCCCATCCACCTGTATCTTTTCCATTCTCTGAGATAAATTTGTCATGCTTCTGAGAATGCTGTCATCCTATGCCATTAGAAATATCAGGACGTCTCTGTTACAAACTTAATGATCACTGGCCACTTTTCAAGCATTTTATTTACCCTTTACTATTGGTGACAGTCAGTGAACTAAGAGGTGAAGGGAAGGCATGGGCCAGTGCCTCTTTCAGTTTTCCTTGTTTGGCAATGAAAACTAAGTAGTGACTGAATAAGTAGAAAGTTATTTTTTTATTATAACATCCGCAGCAAAAAAGTCCTTCCCATAACCCATTCTGTATATTGTATGAAGACATAATATAGTGTTTAATACTCAAATCCAATCTCAGACTTCAATTATCTACCATTTATTATCTATTTCACCATGCAAAATATAATTTCTTATTTTTACTATAAATTTTCTTTATTATCATTGTGATGAAGTCCCAACACACAATGTTTCTTTAGGTTACATTTATATGATGATCAAAATATGAGCTATATCAGTTTTTGCATGGAAGACTGGCAACCAGCTGAACTAGATTTCCATTCTTATCTTGGCTCATTATATATCAGGCAAGTTACTTCTCTGGGTCTCAGCCTTCTCATGTGAAACTGAGTATATAGACTGTATAATTACTATGTCCCTCTAAGTTTATAGAAATAACATTATGGAGGTGTAAGAAAACTATAAATGACCCTGGATATATGCCCAAATATTTCTCCATACATCAAGCATTCATTCATTAAATCAACACCAAGCCTGGGAAAGATCAAAGAGCAGTTCAATGTCCTTCTGAACTTATGTTCAATTCCATCATTCATTGAACAAATGTCTATTGAGAACGTATAATCTGCTACATGTATGAAGTCTCAAAATGCATGCTTTCAACTCTGATATCTGTTGTTTACATTGGGGGTTGGCAGACTTTCAAAAATGACTCTGTTGTTAACATTACTCTTCTGAATAATAATAACTATTAATAATAGCTACTACTCAGAAGGAGAAGAATTATTCTTCTGAGTATAAGCAGGAAGCATGTATAGTATAAGCAGGAAGTAAGTATAAGCAGGAAGATGGATATGAAGATGAAGACTAATTCTTACCTTATGATGTGTGTTCTGGGGTTCCAAGAAAGATACCTCCCTAATGTCTACTCTCAAATGGATTCATGTGAAATTAATGAGCTATTTACTTGCCCAGTTGGTTCAACTAGTTTATGTGCAACTATTAGCCATTTAAACACTGCCACATTGTCAAAATAAAAATGTAGGTACTACTAAGGTAAACTTGTTCATTCTAAAGTTTCAATTTAATAAATGAGAGAAATAAAAAGGCTTAGTTAAAATTATATGAAGAAGCAAGTCCAAATATGGTAATTTACAATTCAAAGGAGAAAGGTATTTGTCATTTCTCAAGAGCCACTAGACCACAAAATGTCAACATTAACGATGAATGCAAGCACTGGGAGAAATGACACAGATAAGAGACGCCATATGTTTTAGATTTTGGAATTCTTCAGAGATAAGGAATGAAGCTGAGCCTTTTCCTGGATGGATCTTGATAAAATAAAATGAGAGGTAATGCTAAGTATAAAACTATGTATTTACAAAATTCTTTCCCACTAAGATCTTCAGAAATATTTAAATTCATAAGAAATATCCATATTGTTTTCATGTACCTGTTAGACAACAAACTGTTATCTAGAAAGAGAGTTTGTAGAACATCACGCATTTAAAGTGAGTAGTTTAGCTTTATGGTTGAACAGAGATTCCTTCATTCAAATTGTGGCTGTCCCATTTGCAAGTGTATGACATTTCTTAAATTTCTTAAATATACTCTGTTTCAGTTGCCTCTGCACCTACGTCATTAACTGCCGTGAGTATTAAGAGAGATAAGGGATGTATAGTCCTTAGACCAGTGCTTGGCATATAGTAAGCAATCAGCTTGTGCTAGTTATCATTATTCACAAGAGTAGGCTACAGATTTCTTTCCATCAAAGGTAAATTTAAGTGTGAATAGGAAGTTTGTTTATAGAACAAGACTGATTCTCTGTTTTTTTATCTATGGTGCCCATTATTAAAAAAAAAAAAAGAAGACGACGAAATAACAATCACCAACCAGTGACCCTTTTAGAATGGGTGGAATTTATGCTATACATGTGTACATGTATAAGTGCATATATGCGTATATTTGGATATATATATATATATGTGTGTTTGTGTGTGTACATACATACATACCACTGCCAGGAAAATTGGATTTCTAGTATCAAGTAACTATTCTGAAATGTCTTCATCTCTAGTAACTATTCCAAAATATCTGTTGAGACCCAGCCAAGTGTCGTGTATGCAATTGGTATTCAAATATATTTGCAGAATTTAACTTTTTAAAAAATTTCAGATCACTATTATTGCTTTTTCTACTTGTAAAACAGTTACAATAACCCGTTGGCTTTTGTGATGTGGGCTATTACGTGGAACTCTGGGGCTTCATGACAGGTAGTAATTTGATCCCTAGTACAACCAAGCTCTTCTGTGGATTTAAGTTACTTAACTATGGAATGAACCAGTATCCACCTCACAATATGGTTTCCTCATTCTCCATTCTTCCTTGCAAATGCAATAACTGTGAAGTGATAAAGACATTGTATCTGTTGAAAAATGGCCCCCAGAAGAAAGCTGACTGTTGATCTAGACCTGGGCTGTCCAACAAGGTAGCCAGTAGCCACAGAACCCTTGAACTGTGGCTAACCCAAGGGAGAGGTGCGTAAGTGTAAAACGCACAGAAGATTTCACATACTTAGTATGAACACAAGTGAAAACTCTCTCACTAGTAATTTTTATATTGATTACAGGTATAAATAGTAAATTTTGCACATTTTGGGTTAAATAAAATATATTGTTAAAATTAACTTTGCCTGGTTTTTCAAAAATCTTTTTTTTTTTTTTTTTTTTTTTTTTTTTTGCGGTATGCGGGCCTCTCACTGTTGTGGCCTCTCCCGCTGTAGAGCACAGGCTCCGGACGCGCAGGCCCAGCGGCCATGGCCCACGGGCCCAGCCGCTCCGCGGCATATGGGATCCTCCCGGACCGGGGCACGAACCCGTATCCCCTGCATCGGCAGGCGGACTCTCAACCACTGCACCACCAGGGAGGCCCTCAAAAATCTTTTTTGTAATGTGACTTTTAGAACATTTAAAATTATATGTACGGCTGTCTTTTGTGGTTTATATTGTATTTCTAATGGACAGCCCTGATCTAGACAGAAGTGACAAGAAAGAAAACAGCTAAGAAAATGATAATTCTTAGAAAAATGATAAAAATTATGAAATTTAAAATGATTAATGAGAGCACATTCTATGAACCAGTCCCCCATAGTCCACCATATGTTTGTTTTCAGAAAAATAAAATACTGGGGGATTTTTCATAGAGCATTCCAGTCAGTGTAAAATTGCTCATCCAGGGAGAATTAAAACTTTAGCAAACCAGTGCTGTTAATGGAAGTGAGATTCTAGGAAAGGCAAGAAGGCTGAAAACATTTCCATAAAGTAACAAGTGGTAAAAGCACCAATGAGAGTATTTATTGATTTTACTAAATTTTCTAAGGGAAAATTATACCCTATAGTGATATTAGTAAATTTGGAGGTTTGTGAAGATGCATTTGAATGTCAAGGATACAATGCAGTTTTCCCCAGTATTTTTAAATTTAATGATCTTTTGTTAACCTCAAGACATCGAGGCTTAGAGCAGTTCAGCAACTCTTTCAAGGCTGCACAGCAATTCTGAGCTGTAACAGGAACTCAGACCTGAGTGACTCCCAAGCTCATGTGATGAAGTGTACCCATGAGATCTTGGTTTCTGGAACCACTCTGCAAAATAATGCTTGTATGCTCAAATAGTTTTAAGAAAAGCTGCCTATTCTGTTTCCTTCTCAAACATTATCCATTCATTAGCATAGTAAAGGTGTTGGTAAGTACTGAAAAACTTTGCTGTATTTTTTTCTCAAACTTATTTTATCACATAACTTCTGTTCCCCTTCATATGCATCTGTATATCATATATCACCTATGTATTCTAGAACTAACTTAGAGAACACTATTTGGAAATGCTAAAATATATTCAGCTGCCTCCTATCATCTTTCATTATTGATTACTAGGGAAAATGAGAAGATCTAAAATAGTCAGGAAAATATATACTTTAATGTTCTGATGGCTCACTTCTAACTTGATCAGAGAATCAAACCTAAGATTTAAAATATACTTAGACATATTTCTTGGTTATTCTTACATCCATAGTGTGTGATCTAGAGAGACTGAAAGAAAGCTCTCTTTAGACTGATCACCTGTCTAGGAGTCTGTTTGCACTAGACAAACTGTAGGACTTACATGCAATGAAGCTACACTTCTGAGTAAGAACTTCTTGGGATTTGGAAAAGCATTGGCAAGATAACAAATACATCATCACCATCAAAAATGTAAACTGTTGCACAACTGGTGCTGGTTACAGGCTGGACAGAAGTTTCATAGTGTATCTCTTATTTTACATTATTTTTTTAATTTTCTGGCTTTTTTTTTCTATAAATCGTGCTAAAAACGCCATCAGGGATCATGAAAATAGACTGTCATTAATAGTTGCTATAGCAGTGATACATTTGTAAGAGTTTAAGTCAAAAATAAAACCTTGTTGTTATTTAGCTATTCTGTATGCTGAAATTAAGCATTTCTCAGGGGCACCTCTGCCCTCAATTTGTCCCCTGGTGCCTTGGACACTGCATACTTATACTGGGGTTTCCAAGTAGTATCCTAATCATACTACTTTGATGTCCACCATACTCTGATTATCTTGGATTCAAAATATGACCCTCTACCTTCTATACAGAAAGAAACAATTTAGGAACATGAGCTCCATGGTAACAAGTTTCAAGAGCTAATGGTGTGCATTCTCTCAGCCCTGCTTTGCCAGACACTGTTGAGATAACCAGCTTGTTTAGGTTTGACACTTGAATGAATCCTAAAATAAACAAAGATATGAGATTGTTGGGCCTTGATTTCCTTGTGCAGAATTTAGTTCACTGAGAAGACTGTTTTCACCAAGTCATATGCTAAGAGTATAACAGAAGACCTTTGCACTGATGAGAGTTACTACTGATGGGAATTGTGGACCTAGATGCTAGCTTTAGGTTCTGTTTTGACTGTGCCACATACCTTGGATCCCTATCTTTGCGTCTGTAACATAGGGCTGTTTTTCTCTTTCCTGCTCATCTCACAAGTGTGCTATGTGGTTCAAATTAGATCATGCTTGCGAAATAACATAGAGATATGTAGTATCATCACGGGATGCAACATTTGCTGGTGGGCATCGTAGATGAATGGAACCTTATAGAATCCTTGCTTTATCTTAATTAATTAAGATAATCCTTAAGATAATCCTTAATTAATTAAGATAATCCTTAATTAAGATTAATGCTTGCTTAATCTTGTCTGAAAGATTCACATGAAATCATATATGAGACCAGTGGTTCTTGTGATTTTTAACCTATGAACTTTCCCGTGTCTCTTCCCACAACATCCCTCCCTACTACCATGTGTTTTGTAATATGAATGAAGATGGGAATGAAGGTGGTTGGAAAGAGGGTCCACAAGATGGAGAAGGATCCCCATGCCATGCCTAGCTTTGAGCTAATGCCCCTATGACCTCTTAAAATTTCTCCATGCCCCCTCAAAATTCCCCAAGAATACGTTGGAGGCAGAAAAATTGACATTCTGAATGTTTTAGTGGAACTGTGTGCAAGTCCTCTTGAGTTCAGCTGCTCATCCAAGGGAGGCAAAGTCCTGGTCTCTGAAGTCAGACCAGGTCAGTCTGCTGCCTCCTAGCTGATTCTAACACTTACCAGTTGTGTTCCCTCTCTGTGCCCCAGCGTCCTCATCTGTAAGTGGAAATAATAATAGTATCCAAATCACAAGGTTTCTGTGGGAATTAGTAAAATAATCTTGTAAAGTGCTTAGTATAGTACCTGGCACTTGGTAAGTACCCCATAAATGTTAGATGTTTACTACTGTTGCTGCTGCAGCTGCTGCTATTTGCAACCATCGTCATCAAAGAGGGGTATTTATGAATGCCTTTCACATGCACTCATGCCTTTAAAAATATACTAATAGTGCCATTGAGAGAATACAAAAGGGATAATAATGGCAAACTACAATAGCTTCCTGGCTACCAAATTCTGTTCTGGCAAAACTGCAACTTGTTTTAAGTGGTTCTTTGTTTTAAAAAATGAATATACGATGCATAAATGCTATGACCCCTTTCTTTGGCAAGCAAACACTTCTGTATTTGGGGTTAAGAGAAGTTTATATAGATGTTAGCTTTTCAAGATACTGTTTAGGAAACAAAACAATTAGCTTTAGCTAAACTCAGGATAACTAATTCCCAAGTATGTGATTGTACTTGAAGAGAGTAATGTAGATTCTGAAGGTCTTAAATCTCTTTTATGTTTTCTTTTTATTCAAAGAATAGTGATGAACCATAACCTCTGGAGTCGTTCTCAATACACATCTATGAACAAATGAAATTCATGCTTTCCTCCTTACTTCTCAGAATACTAAGATTAATTTTCTTGATGATTAAAAGTTCACTTTTAATGGCATTTTAAGCTTTAAAAATTTTTAAACGTTTTGTTTAATAACACAATTGTTTGAATACTTAGTTTTAAGAAATAAAATTCCTATAGAATATATTAAATATAGTCAGTCCATATCAGAAGAATATTCAGTATAAGTAATGCAAAACTTAACATAGATTATATGCCCAGTTCAAATATATAACAAAGATTAGCTACATTTTAATGATGGTGAAAATGAGGCTCTTAGAATCTGTAAACCTCAACAAATCAAGAAATCATTGATCTGCTTGGCCACATATAGGTGTAATGTTGCCTGTGTGCCCAGTGCACAGTGAGACCAAACCAACCAAAATGTCAGAGTTTGGAGCAGAGAAAGGTTATTGCAGGGACAATCAAGAAGAACAGGTGGCTCATGCTCAAAAGACCTGAACTCCCCAATGGCTTTCAAGGAAGGGTTTTTAAAGGCAACATTTAACGTGAGGGCTGTAGGGTGCACGACTTTCTTCTGATTGGTTGGTGGTAAGGTACCAGGGTGGTGTTTCGGGAATCTTAATCATAACCCTTCAGGCTCCACATGGCCTGGGGTCTACCTGTTGGTACTCAGCAGGTAGTCATCATCCTCCACCTGAGTGGGGGGTCTTAGTTCCTGCAGAACAACTCAAAGATACGCATCAGATTGTTATGTGTATCCCTTGCCGGGCTAGGACTCTGTTTTATCACTGAACTAATGTTTCTTGACTGCTTTTCCTTTGTTTCGGCATTCCCTCACAGCCCTAACTAGTAACTGCTTGAATCTACTCTGTGGAACTCAGGGAAGGCCTAGGAAACTAAAGCCTTTTTGTACAAACAAGAAACAGGGGACACAGAGGGGTTTTTGTACCCGGGAGGATCCCACAG
The DNA here is from genome assembly GCF_964165515.1 of Mesoplodon bidens. Classification (NCBI taxonomy): domain Eukaryota; kingdom Metazoa; phylum Chordata; class Mammalia; order Artiodactyla; family Ziphiidae; genus Mesoplodon; species Mesoplodon bidens. Next base: position 47,615,988 of record NC_138160.1, on the reverse strand, counting down.
GGTCCTGCGTGGTTTCAATAACTTACTCTAATGATACGAGAGGTAACTATCAATTAATATGCTTTTATTTTAACAAAAGGGAAAACATTGCACATTAGCAGCATTTTTCTGAGTAATATCTCAGTGTAGGGCATTCTAGACTCCCACTTTGTATAAGCTGCTGGTTATTTAAAAATAAGATACTTACTGTTTTACTTATAGCTATGTATTTGAAATATCCAACTTACTGCCCCCATTTCACATTTTTAATTTTTAATATAGCTGCCCATAGACCAAATACAATGTAAAAACACCCATCTGTGAAATGAAGTTTCAAAGAATCCCATAAATAAGAGCTTTGAATAATAGGTCAGATTACTATGACAGGCAAGATGATGATTAATTTGGGGTTCATTGTTTGTAAAACATCCCTGTGAAAACAAATATTAGACCTAAATATTTTGGCTGTAAAGCATGAAAAGCTAGGAGTACACAATGTAAGAGGCACACAGGCTTGATTCACCAAAGAACTGGGCAAAGTCAGGGTGAGCTAGTTCAATAGAGTGACTGAGGGCAGGTAGCTTGTCTTTTGAGATCTTCCTTCATCCTTCTCTTTCTGTGTCCCCCTTTCTTCTTAAAGACAAAGCCCTTGCTCATTCTGTATTCTCCTTAATAGAATCTGCTCACAGTAAATTGTAAAAAATGAAGAAGTGTAACTAAATAATTAGGCATGAATTAATGCTTTTTTTCCCCTTGGGAACTTCTGCATTCTCGCATGAACTGAGCATTGAGTAAACAGACTGAATCCTTAATGGGGCTACATCCTGTGTCAGCCACACAGAGCTTCCCAGTGGGCAGCAGACTTATCAGGCAGTCCAGGTGGTCATCTGCTAGGAAGGCTCATACACTGAAGATGGAGAAGAGAAGGAAGAAGAAAAGGCCAGGAAAGAGGAAAGGAATGAGATTTTGATACATTAAGTCCAGATTATAGGCCTGACCTTGTTCTGGCCATTTTCAGTGGTCATTTGGTTAAGCCTCACCACCTCCAAAAGGTGGGCATTATCATTACACACACGCCCACTTTTGTCAATAGCTGTGAAAACAGAAGTCCTGTGGGCAGTGGCCTGCTGAAGGTCATATTGCTAGTAAGTAGCTAGTACACTGAGGTTTGAACCCTGGGCTGCCTAGCTCAGCAGCTAAACTTTTTTTAAAACTATACCTGCTTCTAACATCAATAACCAAAAGTACCTTTCCAAATATATGATAATAGTCATAAATAGGAATAAAGAAATGTCACACAAGAATAGTTCAGTTGAGGTCACGGATGGATAGGAAAAAGGAAATAAATGCAAATTCTTTTCTACAGGGTTTCCTCTGAGGATCACTTTCCCTGGCTGTCTGGCCTTGTGAAATTATACCTTCCCTGATGGCTTGGAGCTGAGTGTGCCCTTCTTTCTGTCAAGGGCAGCTTGAAGTTTGTGGAATAGTTTATTTGAAGCTTGTGGGTACCAATTCCAGGCAGCAAGATACTACTTTCAGAGACTAAATTAGCTTTCTTCAGAGTCACGGCAAAAAGAGATACAATTAAATTGATTCCTTTAAAGTGCCTTCTCAGCTTTTTTTATTGTTTCTTGAGCTAATTTGTTCTCTCAGTGGTGTCACTGTTACAGAAGTTAGTCTATTCTGTATTCTCATTTTATGAATAGGAATCATCTGAATATAGCCATAGACATCTAGTCTAAACCATTTTTCTCAGAATTACAAAGATGGGGAAAATTCCAAACCGTACTTGTTCCAAATGGTGGGGAGTGGCTTAAGAAGTTATTTCTGTAATCTTTTGAACTATTTATATTATTTATATGAACACTGCCATTGGTTGTAAGCATGCTCATATCTAGTCATTGATAAGGCCTTGGGAAGTTGTGATAAAACCAAGGCAGTCTACTGCCACCTAGCTTTTTCTGTTTCCATCTTCAGGAGTTTCCCCCCAGGGTTTTACAGAAAGATATTTTTTAAAAAGCAGTGCTTCTTTCATTGCTGAGAGGGAGACACTTGTAATGGTACCGCAGAATCTCTTAAAAAAAAAAATCTTTATTTTACTTGTGTCTTTTTTTTTAAGTTGATCCTTGAGTAAAAATGATGAATGAAAAAAAAAAGATGAATGTTCTAAATCCATTACAATAACTAAGTACCAACCCCCCTTCTAAGAGGGGCAAAATATTTTTTTTTTCTGTAGCAAAGATTAATAGCCACCACCATGACCCTTGGCAACACTGTGAAACAGATGCAGTTCTTTTTCGCCACCTTCCTTTTTTTCCAGAGTCTGAGCACTTCCCAATCTTTGCAGCACTCTCCTCTGCAAAATGGACATTTTGCAGAATGGAAACTCCTACTGTTGCTATTCTTCAGGGCCTGATTCCCATGCTCTGAAACCAGGAAGGCAATGTGAGCTCTACTGCCCGATACATTTATTGAGCTCATATATTATCCTGTACTAGACTGTGCTCCGCTCTGAGGAAACAGAGGTGAATAAAACAGACATGGGGCCTCCCTGGTGGCTCAGTGGTTGAGAGTCCGCCTGCCGATGCAGGGGATACGGGTTCGTGCCCCGGTCTGGGAGGATCCCATATGCCGCGGAGCGGCTGGGCCCGTGAGCCATGGCCGCTGGGCCTGCGCGTCCGGAGCCTGTGCTCCGCAACGGGAGAGGCCACAACAGTGAGAGGCCCGCATACCGCAAAAAGAAAAAAAAAAAAAAAAAAAACAGACATGGTTCCTGTCCTGGAGAGTCTGACAAACCTGAAACGAGTCATCCCCAAATGAAATGCATAATTAGATGAAGTGCACTGAAGGAGAAGTAAAGATTCCAAGAACATATTATACAGGGGAGAACCGATTAATTTGGGGGTGGGAAATCAAAGCTTCTGGGATGAAATATGTAAGCTGAGAAATGAAGCGTGAACAGGAATTAGTCAAGTGCAAAACAGAGATAGAATATTTAGATGAGGGAAAAATACGTACCAGTAAATTAGAATATTTAGATGAGGGAAAAATACATACCAGTAACATTTCAAAAAGAGGTGGGGAAAGCCAGATGACTCATATCATTTTTCCTAATGAGTGACTGACTAATTGGTTTATCTCTTCTGTGGACGATGTGTATACAGTGTAATTAATTACTCGGCTGTAAGAAGAAATTTATTTCCAGGAATGGGGAGGTAAGGAGAAGGCCTGGTTAATGTTATGTGCCCATGTTAATATAGTTCTGCTTTGCCTGTAAACCTCAGTAAAACAATAGTGGCACCAAGGGGTGGTTGGGAGGCATTCGTTTTCTTAGCATACTCCCAACTAACATAAAATCTAAATCTCATGTAACCAGTGTGCTTACCGAGCAAACACAGCGTCAAGAGAAGTCCTCCAGGTCACCTCCTCCAGTTTGTTTCCCCTAATTCTTTCCCATTGAGCTGCTTTTGTCAACCCTACAAAGGCTATCAGACCTGTGCAAAAATGACACTATTAATTTGGCACTTCTTAGAGGTGTAATGATCCTGTGCATTTTGTGTGTAACCTTTGTATCTAAAAGAGAGCCCTATAACTTAGCATTAATAAACAAGTAAGGGTACCTGTTGTTCAGACAAGCAGTAATATTATTCTATTTAAAGACTTTGCAACTTTGGATCAACATAAACAAAACCTTCAGGTTTAAAAACTTGCATATATTGCCTGTATTATACAATTTTGTATGTGCTTCATGAGATTACTGTCCTGGGGTTTCAGGATGTGTATAAAATACAATTAAGGGGGGCTTCCCTGGTGGCGCAGTGGTGGAGAGTCCGCCTGCCAATGCAGGGGATACGGGTTCGTGCCCCGGTCCGGGAGGATCCCACATGCCGCGGAGCGGCTGGGCCCATGAGCCATGGCCGCTGAGCCTGCGCGTCCGGAGCCTGTGCTCCGCTAACGGGAGAGGCCACAACAGTGAGAGGCCCGCGTACCGGAAAAAAACAACAACAAAAAATACAATTAAGGCATTAAAATCAAATATAAATTGTCCCCACCAGAAATAATCCTAGCTGGTTATTTACTGAAGAATCTTGAATCTAGCAGATCAAGGGGAACTCCCCAAGGAGACTTTAATTAGAACTCTTTAGGACTTGGCTGAACTGGAACCAAAATCCCTCCGTAAAAATGAATAATGCCTCGGGCTATGTCACTTATAAAACCTGAAGCCCTACAACATTACAGCATTGCACCAGCTGATTTTAATTGCTCTGATAATAAGCTGGAGAGAGGTACAACTAGCTTCCTGAATTTATGTTAGAAATAAACGGGATTCTTGCCAACTGGGGATCACAGTTATGAGGTATTCTGCACAAGGAATGTAAAACAAATTTTTTGAAATTAAAAAACAGGGCTTCCTTGGTGGCGCAGTGGTTGAGAGTCCGCCTGCCGATGCAGGGGACGCGGGTTCGTGCCCCGGTCCGGGAAGATCCCACATGCCGCGGAGCGGCTGGGCCCATGAGCCATGGCCACTGAGCCTGCACGTCCAGAGCCTGTGCTCTGCAACGGGAGAGGCCACAACAGTGAGAGGCCCGCGTACCGCAAAAAAAAAAAAAAAAAATGGTGGACAACAAGCATTCTATGCCATTCCATGCCTTCTTCACTCATGGAGAAGGAGATTACAGTAATGTTTATGTGAAGGCTATCGGTGGATTTCTCACTTAGGTCCCTCCTTTCCATCTAATTTTTAATTTAACATTTTCCCTTCCTTGAGAAATTGTTAATAATAATCCCTGAGGGAAAAGAAAGAGGGCAACAGAGATTCTCTTACTGATGAGTGATTTATGTGAAAACGGCCAACTCACTCTCCCTTGCTTCCTTTTTTAAAATTAATGTGTTTTTTATTTTATAAATATTTTTCATTGAAGTATAGTTGAGTTACAATGTTATGGTTGTTTCAGGTGTACAGCATAGTGATTCAGTTATATATGTGTGTGTGTGTGTGTATATATATACACACATATATGTATTCTTTTTCAGATTCTTTTCCCTTATAGGTTACTACAAATACTGAGTATAGTTCCCTGTGCTATACAGTAGGTCCTTGCTGACCCCTTGCTTCCTTTTGACCTAGGGAACTGGATTTGTGGGTTTGTAACTAGATTTTGATTAGGGAGCACATTCTAGGGGTCATAGGGGCCAAAGAAAAGATCTTCTTTGTGGAAAACTCAAACTGTCAACTCTGGTGTATTAGTTTTGAATGCTTTCAGCTATAAATAACAAGAAACCTGGACCAAAAATGGCTTGAACAAATATGGGTTACTTTGAAATAAGTGGCCACTAGAGCCATTTGAGCTGCTATATGACGTTATCACCATTTGCAGAAGGCCAGCATCTATACAATTTTCTTGGCCTTTCCCTCCTGATGGCAAGATGGCTGCTGCAGCTTTAGACATCACATCTGTGTTACCTGCAGTGAGGGGCAGAGGGGAGGGGAGAGGTGGAGGGGGAGCAGCTCTAGTCATATCTACCCAGTTACCAGAAACACAAAAGCCTTCCCCAAAGCCTTCAAAAGACTTCTGCTTATAGCTCATTATCCAGTACTATGCCTTATGGCCATCTCTAGTGGGAAGGAGATTAGAAAGTTAATATTTGCTTTCTAGGCTCCATAATACATTCAGCAAAGATGAAGGGAGTTGGAAAAAGCTATGAACTAGACTATGAAAAATTTGGCCACTTATGGCCTATATTAATTTATTGTTTTCAGAGACTTAAGGCAACTTATTAAGGTTTCTGTAGGACAAGAGGATAGGGGAGAACTAAGATCTTTGTGCCAAATGCAGAGTAAACCTTGGAAAGAGTAAAGTAGCAGGGAAAATAAATTATAATTGACCTAAAAGTGCCTTGAAGACAGAGCTTACAAAATTTTTGGCAAACCAGTCACTAAAAATAAACCCCAAGGTTCTTTAACTCATAATGTAGATAATAAGAACATTTCTACTAGTTTTCACAAAAGTCACCAAAAAATTTTGGTTAAAAAAAAGTGTGTGTATATGTATATGTATAAGATTAGCAATCTATAATTGTTTAAAATTAAAAAAAATTTGTTATTTGGGGGAGAAAAATAATCAACCAAAATAATCATTATTGACTCTTGTAGTCATCAAGCCGTGGTTTATGCTGTGTCTATAAGCTGAACAAAAGAATAAATAATAATTGATAATTGTGTGAGATATTTTAATCATATTGACAACTGAAACAATTGATGTCAAGTAGACTGGCTTTAATCAACTCAATAAATGGTTTATTCAGTACCCATGATGCCATGAGCCCTCTGTTAAAGGGGTACTTAGGATTTAGGGAGTGAGGAAACCGGCAGAGAAAGATAAAATAAGAGAGGTTCAGGTAAATGGGCTATGGCTCGGGACCCAGGAACCACAGTTGTTTGGAAGGATGTAGAAGAGATTGAAGAAAGGTGATGCTAAAGTAAACTAACATTTGCTTAGCGCTTTGAAAGATGATGCCATTCTTAGAAAAATATAAATGGAAACAACGGAAGAACAATATAGAGGTCTGCGTTTGAGTAATCCAGAGTGACTATGTTTTATTAGAATCATAGGAAAGGAAACTTGAAAATGGAAATGTGGATTATAGAGTGGCTTGAATGAGAGAATGAGGAAACTAACATGGCACAGTGGGGCTTTGGATTCTGAAGAGAGCACGTTTGTTTAAGGGAGTGTCTGTGGCTGTGGAACACAGCTTTTCTAAAGACGATCAAAATAATTCTGGGGAAAAATATTATGACATTCTGAGATGAGAGTGTGTGCCATAGGAAAAACATGAGTGCTGTAGACTGAATTGTGTCCTACCAAAATTCCTATGTTGAAGTCCTAACTTCAGTATCTCAGGATGTACTTGGAAATGGGGCCTTTAAACAGGTGACTAAGGTAAAATGAGGTCATATAGGTGGACCCCAATCCAGTCTGACTGATGCCCCAATAAAAAGAGGAAATTGGGACACAAGCACAGAAAGACCATGTGAAGACAGAGGGAGAAGGTGGCCACCTACAAGTCAAGCAGAGAGGTCTCCAGAAGAAACCAATCCTGCCCACACCTTGATCTTGGATTTCTAGCCTCCAGAACTGTGAGAAAATAAATTTCTGGTATTTAACACCACCCCCAGTCTGTGGTATTTGTTATGGCAGTCCTAGCAAACTAATATAATGAGTAAATATTATTTTTGTTAAAAAAAAAGAGCGATGAGACAATAAACTAAATTCATGTATGTGGAAATAGAAAGAAGGTAGTTTCTGGAAACATTGTATAGGTGTAACATCATTGAAATTTGCAACGAATGCAGTGGGGTGTGGAGATGAAAAGTCAGTCATGACTGAACTCTGAAGACTGGGAAATGGGAAAGTCTAGAAGGACAATGGGTTGGTAGAAGAAAAGGATGAATATGGTCTCAGCTATGTTCTCATTGAGGGGGGCTGGGTCCTCATAGTAGAGGCATCCGTCAAGAAGTCAGAAATGTGTGTGAGACATGAAGACACTGATGAGATGGCTGAGGAAGCCAATGTTGAGTGTAAACAGAGAAGCACCACAACCTGAACAACCAATGAATCAACTGTGCAGTTCTTTTTAAGTTGCTGAAACAGCATGATCAAATTTGTCAATTTAGTTTGTATATGTACTTTCAGTAACAGGCACATTTCTTTAATCTTAAAACCAAACAATCAGACTAAAAAACCACATCTTCCTGATGCCCAATGCTTACAATTTCTTTTGAAAAGGAAAAAAACCATTTTTGTGTTTTGGCCTTTTTACAGAGAGGTAAGGCCAAAAAGGTAAATACCTCATAGAAAGGTAAAATAATGGTTTGAATTCATACAAGTATGAATATCTGAGATTAGATTCTTTCCCAAGAACAGAATTTTCTTGGCACTAGTGGGGAGTGGGAGAATCTCAAGACATGCTTCCCACCCCCTCCCTCACAGGAGAGCATTTTGTGGGCGGAAGTGATATGAGTGCCACAAAGAACAGGTCACCTGGGGCCAGTTTGCAGACAGCATCCAAAGCATCTCCCAACAGTGAAAGGAAGGCTCGTATTTTCCCTACCAAGGGAAAGTTGGCTTCAATTATGCATTCCACTTCTGTGCCAGATTTTGCTTAAATGCTACCCTCTGGGAAAATCAAGAAATTTAGAATCAGTTTTCCAAATCAAGAGAGTACTCCCTGCTTTTAGCTCTTGTTCCTGAAATGTCCTGCTGGTCCTCAAGAGTAATGCTTGGCTGACATGCTTGCATGAATTGTTTATATTGTTCATTACTTAATGTGACGAACATATTAAAAACATTACTTAATGTGACGAACATATTAAAAACATATTAAAAACATATTAAAAACAGTTTTTCATCCTGAAGTCGTGCACATAATAGCAACAACCTTTAGCCAAGTACTGCATTATTTATTTATAGAATGGCTTTGACTCATTGAATAATGCTATGTAATTCATTTGTAGATTAATTTTTGACTTTGCACAATTATAATTTAGCATTATGTTTCCACAGAGGAAAACATTTTTGTTGTTGTTGTTTAGTATTGATCAATTTCTCTTAATGTGTTCAAGACTATTATGTCTATAGATAAATGTGAATATTAGTGTGGTTAAAATGACCCAAACTTTGCAGATACTCATTTATTTCATAACTATTTTGAATATCTACAATGTTTCAGGCAATGCTGCAGGTGTTGGGCGATGATGTTGCATAAGCAGAGCCTGCCATTACTTTTTTTTTTTTTTTTTTTTGTGGTACACGGGCCTCTCACTGTTGTGGCCTCTCCCGCTGCGGAGCACAGGCTCCGGATGCACAGGCTCAGCGGCCATGGCTCAGGGGCCCAGCCGCTCCGTGGCATGTGGGATCTTCCCGGACCGGGGCACGAACCCGTGTCCCCTGCATCGGCAGGCGGACTCTCAACCACTGCGCCACCAGGGAAGCCCCATTACTTGTTTTATATTATTTTACATTCTTGTTCAACCCTTAAAGTTTAAGTTCAAATTGTAGGAGAACAAAAGATGAGAGAATTTTTTAAATCATCTTGTTTTATCCTAGAGTGAATACAGATGTGCTCAATTTTATACATTTAATACCTAAAGTCTTATCATGGTTGTTAATCCAAATCATGACCTTCAGATATTACACTAACCTTAATAATAAAAGCTTAACCTGTGTTTGGTATATTCCATTGTCATGATATATTTAAGGATTTCAATAAGTATTTAGACGAAAGAGATTAACTTGATCAGGCAATGTAATTTCTGAGGAGGATTTCTTTCTGAAGCAGGCATACTGATTAGATTTAACTGGGGTCTTACAAATGGTATATGTCAATGCTTTTCTCTAGGGGGTTTTCCTAGCAAATGCCTCCCTAAAAACATTTGCATGGAACTCTCTTCTCTGCCACATTTGCCTGATCTTGGGTGTCTAAATCCACAATGCTGATGTAGCAGATGGTCAAATTAGATAAGAAACAGGTCAAGACATTCCTGTCCAGTAGGTGTAGTCTCATGGAAAATGACTACTGAGTCCAACAAATAGAATGATGCAGCTAGTCGTAGCCTATGGGAAAATCCTAGTGGAAGTCCCCAACTAGCCGTCTCCTTTCCTTCCTCACATTCTTGGACTTGGTGAAGCAACCAAAATGACTTTCCTCTCAAGGAAGATGCAGTCAATGATTCACTTACTGACAGATAGCTGTTTGTGGAAGACATGACCCGGCCGCAGTCCAGGGCCTGAGTGGTCTGCTGAGCTGATGAATTGCCCCTCTGGCTCCTTCTAGGCTTGCAGTTAGCTCAGATGAAAAACCCAGGCTTAAAAGCTGCCAAAAAGTATTTGGCAAAGAGCCCACCTTTTTTTTCTCAAGTGCAAGTATTCAGTTGACTTGATTCCTCAAAGAGATATGTGAGAGTGAAAGTTAAGTTCATTGTTGACCTTTCATAGTCCTGAACTTTTAATGAGGTAATGGATGTGAAAGTGATTTTTAAAATCACAGTGCAAATACAAGACACTTCTGGGAGTTATTTCAGTACCTGAAAAAAAAAAAAAAGTAAAAATAAAGAGGGACTCTAATTTTACCAAGGGGCTTCCCTGGTGGCACAGTGGTTGAGAGTCCGCCTGCCGATACAGGGGACACGGGTTCGTGCCCCGGTCCGGGAAGATCCCACATGTCGCGGAGCGGCTGGGCCCGTGAGCCATGGCCGCTGAGCCTGTGCGTCCGGAGCCTGTGCTCCGCAGCGGGAGAGGCCACAACAGTGAGAGGCCTGCGTACCACAAAAAAAAAAATAAATAAATAAATAAAATTTTACCAAGGTCCCACGTGAGTGTACTTTGTTTCACTATGTATTTCAGCCCTCTAAAAATTGTGGGCTCATCTAGGCTGTCGTTTTGTGAATTATGTACTGAAGTTGCTTCTCTTTGTTCTTCTAGCATGTGTTTGGGGTACTTCCAAAATGTGCATGTGAGAAATCTATGATATTTTTCAAGCAATGTAAAACAAATGCTAGCCAAGAGTTAGCCTAGAGTTTAAAGAAAGCATCATAGAATGAACACCTAAACAACAGCTACACTAATACAGTGCTTATATGTGCCAGCCCCATTCTAATGTTTTATATATATTAAGTACTTCATTCCTCACAATAAGCCTGTGTACTATTATTATCCCCATTCTACAGATGTGAAAAGTAAAGAATAGACAGATAAAGTGATCTGTTTCAAATCACACAGCTAGTATATGATAGAGTCAGAACTCAGATCCTACTAGTTTGTCTCCAGAGTCTGTACAATTAACCATTACATCATATTCTTTTAAATATTAGTTTTATGAATATTGTGCTATTTCTAATAGGAGACATAATATTTTTGTTATATACATTTCTTCTTTGTCTTCTCCTTTGGATCTAGGATCACATGTTATATGACCAGATTTTAGCTCATAAGAGACGTCTGTGATGATTATGTATGAAATAGTTTACATTTGTAGAACATTTATACATTGTTAAATATTTTCCCTTACCAGTATCTCATTTGATCCCCTCACTAACCTTTAAATACATAGGACTTTATCCTTATTTTTCAGATGAAGAAACAGGTCAGAAAGATTAAACAGTTTGTTCAATTTCACATCACAAGTGCATAGTAGCTCTCAGAAATCAAACTTACTAACTGTTGGTCTCCAGCACTCTTCCCAATATATCAGACTGTTTCCTCATTTCTTTCTCTTCGAGTTTGGAAAAAAACTGAAAAGAAGTTTAAGAGTCCCAGTAAAATTGGAAAAGCACTTTTTAGAAACATTTAGAATAATTTGAGAATACCCCTCACTAAAGCAGAAGGTGAAAATGCATCCTGTGAACAGTGAACTTGGTTAAGTAAGTGCATACAGCTGGGTTCCGGCTTAATAATTTTCAATGTCTCATTTCTCAGCCTGCCCTGTGTGAACATTTTGACAGGACGAGTCTCAAGTGCTCTCTTGCTTTATGCTACTGCTTTTTTAAGGCAGCTCATTTGTATTTGTTCATCATGCTCTTTCTTCACTCAATCCCAGAAGCTGTGTTGCTAATTATTGACCCAGGAAAGCCTCAAAAAGGACAAAGGCAGCTCAAATTGGAGAGCTCTTGACATAGAAGCACAATGCAATTTACATTTTTCAGAAAGAGCAAGGCATTTTTAGCTGTAGGGTTCAGAGACCATTCAGTTTTATGGACACGAGTTTCTGCTAAAGAACTGCAACTCAGTTTTTCAAAAAAACCCACTTTTTTTGGTATTTCATTCACAGGCAGGTTATTGGTGTATATGTGTGTGTGTGTGTGTGTGTGTGTGTGTGTGTGTGTGAGAGAGAGAGAGAGAGAGAGAGAGACAGACAGAGACAGAGACAGAGAGAGAATTTTTTTTCTTTCTGAATCAACATGTAAGACAAGGAAGAATAATATTCATTAATCCCATAAATATTTCTTGAAGACTTGCCAAGAGTAAAGAGTAGTACTAAATACAGTGGGAGATATTTAGATGTCCAATTACCTTATCACAGGACCTAACACATGATAGATGCTCCAGAAATATTAGTTAAACTGAAATGAGCTATCCCATGAACTTGGAACCTATTCGGGAAATTATGAAATCATTAAATATTTGAGAATTGGAAAGGAATTCAGGAATCATCTCAAGCAGCCCTTTTATTTTAGAGGTGAAGCAATCAAGACTCAGACAGTTTCTATGAATTTTCCAAGAACTCACATCTATTTAGAAGGAGTATCCTTTTTTCATCATAATGTGTTTCAGAGATTATACATATGTCAGTGTGTACAATGCAGGGCATCGTGTGAGAGGACCTGATGAATGTTCTTGAACAGTGCTACCTAATGGAAATATCATGCATACCACATATGTAATTTAAAAAATTTTAATAGCCATATTTAAATTTCTTTAAAACTTAATTTTAAGAATGTATTTTAATTCAATATATCCAAAATATAAGCTCAATATGTAATCAATATAAAAATTATTAATGAGTTATCTTATATTCTTTTTTCATACTAAATCTTCAAAATCCAGAGTGTCTATTATACTTTTGACACATCTCAATTTGGCCTAGCCATATTTTAAGTACTTAGTAGCTACATGTGGCTTGGGGCTACTCTATTGGATAGTATAGCTCTAGAATCATCGGGGGAAAATAATTATGCATTTTTAAAGCTGTAGTATTTTTATCATTGCTTATTTTTGCAGTTTGATTTTGATGTAAACCCACAAAAATAAAACAACCCAAACTAACTCAATGAGATATAAACAAACTGGAATTGACTTATAACCATTAGAGAATTGAGTCAATAGTTACAATTTTAGTATCTCCCAAAATGAGTAAACAAACCATCAAAAATATTGACTCAGGGGGCTTCCCTGGTGGTGCAGTGGTTGAGAGTCCGCCTGCCGATGCAGGGGACACGGGTTCGTGCCCCGGTCCGGGAAGATCCCACATGCCGTGGAGCGGCTAGGCCCGTGAGCCATGGCCGCTGAGCCTGTGCATCCGGAGCCTGTGCTCCGCAATGGGAGAGGCCACAGCAGTGAGAGGCCCGTGTACCGCAAAAAAAAAAAAAAAAAAAATTGACTCAGATGGTTTCATACTTCTACCAAAATTTCGAGGAGGCTGTAACTTCTACCTTATACAGCTTGTCCTGTTTTACAAGTAACTGTCCACAAGTATACAATCAGTTCTATTTGCAGCACTAATAGAAACTTAAATTGTTAACCAGTTTTTGAAAAATATGATCAAACAATAATCTTGTTCCAATAATATGGAGCAATATCCAAATTCATTACCTTATGAAAATGAAGATTGGTTCTATTTTGATAGATGACAGGGAGCTGCTGTTTAATAACCAGCTGCCTCTGTCCTCCCTGCCATCTACTTAATATTAAATGCATAAAAATGAAGGTAGGAAGAAACTTCCTATCATAGGAATCTAAGCTCAGCAATTTTTTTTTTTTTTTTTTTTTGCGGTACGCGGGCCTCTCACTGCTGTGGCCTCTCCTGTCGTGGAGCACAGGCTCTGGATGCGCAGGCTCAGCGGCCATGGCTCACGGGCCCAGCTGCTCCGCGGCATGTGGGATCTTCCCGGACCGGGGCATGAACCCGCGTCCCCTGCATTGGCATGCGGACTCTCAACCACTGCACCACCAGGGAAGCCCTCACCAAATTATTTTAGGCCAAAAATAGAGGATTTTTCTTTCTTGTTATTCTCCACATTCCTGTTTCTAACAAGAGATTCTGCCAAAGCAGAAAGACTACTGCACTGTTCAATGTTCACATCCACAAAAGGTTAATGTGACTGTGGGTTTGAATATCACCTTGACCTTTTCTTGGATCTTTGTTCAGAGCCTAGGTGAATATGTTGGTGGGATTTTCCCCTTTTAGGTTCTTCAGCTTTTGAAGTAAAACCAGGGCTGGCATGAGAAAGAAAGAGGAAGGCAAGGGGCTAAATAAAATTAGGTCACATTTCTGGAGGCTTCTGAATTTGGTACAATCCCTGTGATCACTTTATACCCAGCTTTTTAAAGGACTATTACAGGTTCATTTTATTCTCTGGCCCAGAGAATAAATCAGTAGATTTCTACAGCATTTTCTATAAAAGCTGATTCTGATTCTCTCTACAGTACCACATTAATAATAATTTTCCTTATTGATTACCATAAAGCCATGCAGCCTTCTAAGATGTTTTCTTTAAATTCTTAGTCCTTTTACAGTTCCTATTTACAAACATAAATTCTTATTCATATCAGTACAGTAAGGAAGATAGACAAGTGTGTAAGTCAGAATGCTTGTAGCTGTAACAGAAAACTTGAACTCAACTGACTTAGACCATAAGCAGTCCTGGACGGGGAGGCGGGGCACAGCTCAAGTCACTCAGTAACTCAGTGACGTAATCAAAGGCTTGAGAGTCTTTTCCATCTTTATTTTTTGCCTTCCTCAAGTGTTGGTGGTTTTTCTGGGTTGTTCCCCCATGATCCTAAGATGTCTGTCACAATTCTAGCTATCAAAGGCATATATCCATGACTAGTGAAAAAAGAAGGATCTTTTCTTTGTCTTCTTTTAAGAGAGAGAAAAATTCTTCCCCAAAAGACTCCCGTAACTTCTCTTCAATGTCTCAGTGGTCAGAATTGCATCACATGCCAATGTCTTAATCACTATTGCAGAAGTAGTACCTTCATCATTAACTGAGACAATCAGGCTTCCTTCATGGGAGCTGAGGCTGAGGCCCACCTTCCCATAGGTGCATGGCTACAAAGATGTGTAGATATATGAATTACACTAAGGTTCTAGCTGGAAGATGAAATGGCTCTTGGTTAGGCCAGCTATAGAGTCAGCTGCAAACTAATTAGAAATTGCAGTGTAGGATAATAAGTGCTATAGGGAAGCATGTAAGTCCAGGATGCGGTAGAAACACACAAGAGGGGCACTTTCCAGGCCTATCAGAGCAAGGGGGAAAGGAAAGAGTCAGAGTGGTCTTCTAAAGAAAGTGTTATCTGACCTAAGACAAAAAGGACAAGAAGAGAGAACCAAGGGAAGGGTCGTGAGAGGAGAAAGAGGGTATCCGATGGACAGAACAACATGTGTAAATGACTGGGAATAAGAGAGAACATAATGGGTTTTGGGAGATGCAGAAAATTCAGTTTGCCTAAGGTAGAGAACACAAGGTGGGCATTAATGAGAAATAGGCTACAGAACTATACTGAGGTAGATAATAGAAGGTCTAATAAGTCAAATAGAAATTTGCACTTCATCCTGCTGCAGTGGGGAGCCAATCAAAGATTTTAAGATCAAATGACATAACCAGATACGAACTTTAAAAAATCTCTTTGGCTGCTATGGGAAATTGGTTTGCAAATGGTTAAGATTGGAGATAGGTGGCGCAGGTGAGAATTGATTACAATAATCCTGTGGGGAAATGGTGATGGGGCTGCAGAGAAGTGGATAGATTTGATTGAGATCCAAAAATCCTAAATAGGAGTTTTGATGAAGCAGGACTTGGTTAATAGGTGAAAGGAGTAGAGATCAATTATCACTCAGATTTCTGGCTTGGGCAACTAGGAAAATGGAGAAGACATTTATTGAGTTAGGGTCTATAAAGGAGAAGCAGATATGAAGGGGAAGTGGATTGATTTAAATTGTACCTGATTATTTGAGGGGCCTATTCTTTTTGAAATTCGAGAGAAATATTCCTGTTCTTAAAGTTCTTTTAGATGCTAAAGGATATATTAACCAATAAGTGATACAGGAGAATACTAGAGGTACTATAATGTGTTGCAGAAGGTGATATGCAAAAGAAGAGAGGGATACAGTTTAGAGAAGGAAGTGCTTCTTCCTGAGATAAAAGAATGGAAGAATCTGAAATTTTTTACGAAAGGTAAAAACTTTAGTTGAATTTTATGTGTAAAAATTAGACAAATGGGAATTGTAGAGGGATGGGAGCATTGTATTCTTTTTGTGTGTGTGTGTGTGTGTGTGTGTGTGGTACACGGGACTCTCACTGTTGTGGCCTCTCCCATTGCGGAGCACAGGCTCCGGACACGCAGGCTCAGCGGCCATGGCTCACGGGCCCAGCTGCTCCGCGGCATGTGGGATCTTCCCGGACCGGGGCACGAACCCGTCCGTGTCCCCTGCATCGGCAGGCGTACTCTCAACCACTGCGCCATCAGGGAAGCCAGGCAGATTTGAGAAATGGTATTGGCTGGATTTCTAGGGCAATAAAGTTTGTGGACTGAATTGGCCAGAGCTCTTGGAATCCCAAGAGAAAATAATTATACATATTAACTATATTGGTCTTTCATTGCAAGGTGTGGTAGTTAGCTGTTGATACAGTAATGCTACATAGCAACCAACCACAAAATACCAGTAGCCTATAACAAGAGGTGTTTGTTACTTGCTCATCAGGCTGCTCATAGGTGGGCTGGGATGGTGCTGCTTCATGCTGCAGATTGCCTTCTTGTTTGTTCTCATGTTTCTTCTTCTTGGACCAGTCATTTTCTTGGACCTGTTCTTGTCATGGCATTGTTGACAACTCCCAGAGTGACAGGAGGAATCACTTTGTAACTTGTAAGGTCTCCACTTGGAAGAGGCATATATCATTTGAGCCCACATTCTGTTGGTCAACCCACATAATATAGCCAAGCTCAGTATCATTCAGGGGTAAAAGGACAAGGAAGGCAGTGAATATTTGACAAATAATAACCTAATTTATGACACACAGGTAAACAGAAACCTGAGATATCATGGAATTTGACCCATTAGCCACAAAACTGCTGGAAAACCAAGGTTCTCAACTGTGGAGTGCCCAATGGGCTTCTTAAACAAACGCAGGAGAGCAACCCAGTTTGAGCAACCTCCTTCTTTGCCCTGTGCTTCTGCTTTGCAAAGAAATGTCATGGGCTCATGAGCTGCTCATTGGTCAGAATCAGAGCCAGCTGCTCGTGACCCTCCTTGGTCATGATGAGTTTCCTTTGGTCTCATGTAACAGTATCAGTCCCTTTTTCTAGGACTAGTTAGAGGTTGATATTACCTCCCTCACCACATTAATGAGTGAGTGATAAGAACTAAAGCAATAAAAAAAATGATTATATTATTTTCCTTAACATGTATTTTTTGTACTTCTTCCAAAAATCCAGAACATTTATGAAAGCGAGCTAAGGCATCATGCTGGTTATTATCCAATAATGTGTCTTAACTATCTCTAAGAAAATATGCAGCCCATGGGAGTGACATAATTTTCCCATCATTGCAGAGCTGCATTGTATACCTAAGACTTGAAGACATCCTCAAACTGTGTTATCTCCAAATCTCTACTTAACTGCTGCATAAGCAAGAGATTTTAAACAGTTTTTGAGTTCCCGAATTGAAGATATAGGACAATTGCATTAATTGATCTATAAATTCTCAAGCCCAAATAGTCCCATGGTGCTTGAGTAGAACCTATAGTGTTTGTGTGTGTGTGTGTGTGTGTGTGTGTGTGTGTGTTCTGTTTTTAGAAGATCTTTTAATATGAATACTGGTGATATGGTCAGATAATATGCCAGGGGAGCTCACTTCCTGCTTCTCTATACTTCCCAAATTCTACTCAGCACTTTTCTCATTTCATTCTGTGGCTTCTGTGCTGCTAGCAATGACCAGTGACTCAAGAAGGCTGCATACAGTGAAAAACGATTTCCTTTCCAGGCACAGTTGTTCCATGAGGTTCCTTTTCCCACCATCAAGATGCAAATGAGTTACTGCTCCTCTTCTCTCCATCCCATACACATTTCAGAGCAAAGCTCTGGCTTCTCTTTTATTATTACTTTTCCACTGCAGCCTCTCTTTAATGCTGAAGTAGGCCTTTGAGAGAGAGGAAAGAAGAGCAGGGGGAGCATGAAGACAAAAAGATGAGTGAGAGGCCAGATTTAGGAAATATATTTGTGTTTAATCCTTTACAAATTAAATCCTACCAAGGCTTAAATATTAATTGTCACAGGGATACTGGGATTGTGCTTGAAAATCTGATTCCAACCCTGAGCATAAGTATCTTATCCAGGCAGAACTGTCCATCTGAGGATTCATTACTGCACCTGTCATTGGAGTTAGGTCTCAATCAAGGCCAGTTTCAAGGAGTGGCCTCTCAGGGAGCAAGGAAGACATGGTCTAGGTACCACAGCAGGTGCATTGTGAGAACCCATGAGGGTGCCAAGCTGGAGGAATAAGAGTAGAAGCAAAGTCAGAGAGCAGAGGCTTGAAAGCCCAATAGACATAATAAACTGAGACTGAACAAGGTACAGATAGAGTCAGGTCAAGTTTAATATGAATATTGTGAGACCCTGTGTTCTATCCCTGGGTTAAGTACTTTCCTGCCGGGGTGAGTCCTTAAAGCAACAGACTTTGGAAATTGAATAACTTTTAATTATCTATTGGCTACAAATACGTTTACCAATTGAAAAAATAGTAGACTACTTAACTGGTTTGCCTTAATGAAAAAAAACAATAAAAGCCTTCAACAAATCATTGTTGTTTGGCTGGATGGGTTTAAAGAATGAACAAAAATTAAGGGAGAGAGGGAGGAAAGAATGTATGGAAGGAAGAAGAGAAGGGAAGAAAAAAAGGAGAAAAAGAGGCAAATGAAAGAGGGAGGAAAGGAAGTGAAGGAGGGAGATCAGCGAGGGAGATATGTCCTCTAATTTCACTAGTTTTAAAAGCCAGTGTTTATTATTAATAAATTATGTACCCTCTCAATTAATCTTATACTCCTTTTTTTCCAGTCTTCACAACTCAGATCTGTCATATCTCAATGTAGTATGTTCATAAAATGGTTTTTTGGATTTTTAAAGAGATGATTAACAATGTTAGCAGCTCAGAGTTTTTTTGCTGGAGACAAAATATGGATAACAAATTGTATCAAATAAGTATAATTACAAGTCAATGCTTCTAAGTTTAAATTCAGTAAGTTGTTATGGTTAAAAACATTTTACTCTATTTTCTCCCTGTATAAAGGCTTCTTATAAATAGTAGCTTATACTTATAGAGTGTCCATAAAGTCTGGAAATATAATGTTTTATATTTTAATAGGCCAAAGATATCCTTTTTGATATTATGTGTTGTCACCCATGTTTCCAGACTAAGTTCCAGGCACTATTCTAAGTGATTTACATGTATTGATTCATTTAGACTCTGCTTCGTTAGTATTTTTCTCACCTTATCACCACCTCACAACTAGCAAGTGAGTTTGCCACACACACAAACACACACATCTTTGCAGTTGGAATTCTGGCTCTCATGGAGTTCTAGAACATGAGAGCACAAGATTGGCCACAGAGACTCAGGAAAGTGTAGCTGGGGATGTGACCAGCACTACCCTAGCATTTATGGGTGTGGACGGGTGGCCGCTGCACTCACCCTTGGCTGTGGTTTCGCTTCCTTGCTTTGGAAGTAGTGTGGAGAGTTTTATTTTACTTTTTGGTGTTTCTCTTGGTTCCTGTAGAACTGGCTCAAGGTTTAGAAGGTATCCTCCCACCTGCATTTGGAAAAATACATTTTGAAAACTTTTCCTGGTAATGGAAATTTTAAAGTCATTGAAAAACTTGTGCGATAGCATTTGTTGAAACAATTTCATGGCAGAGTACTTTATTGCTTTTCCCAGCAGAATTTTAGTTGTATATAATGCAAAAAGTACATAGTCAATAAATCTAAGAGGCAAAACTATATCAGATATTGCAACTATAGGTCACCTTGAAAATATTGGTGACATCTTTTTATGCAGACTTTGTTGGTATTTTACCCACTCACGCAAAGGAAAAAATGCAGAATCATGGCTGTAGTTTATATAGGGCCAGTCTAAAGCCAGCCATAGCCATGTATAATTTCCATGATTTTCTCCCCATCAATGGAAAATTACTGTCAGCTGAGCTGGGGTCTACAGACTGTGAGCAAATGTCTGTTTTCTTTGCACAACTGAGTGTTTGCAACTTTTTTCAATCTGTAAAATTACTATTAAAGGTCAGAGATTAGTTTTTCATGCATGATTAATTCCATTTGCTTTAAAAGTATTATACCAGGAGAGTAGTTTTTTTTTTCTGACTTTAAAACCAAATTAGAATTCAAATATTCACTGTTTTGAGTCAACCCCAAACCATTTCCTTCTGTTTATTTTCCCTTGGCAAAATAGTACTTTTTAAAAATGGGGATGAAAGACTTCTGAAAGAAATATGTATGTATGTTCTCCCATATTTGAAATTAGCATGCAGTCTAAAGATACTGAGCACCAACTCTATGGTTGAGTTTAACTTGTCTTTCATTAGATTCTAACCACTTTGAAAGCAGGGACTTTGTTGTTTAAATAAATACCCTTCGTAATTGATAACCTTTTTTTTTTCTTTTCTTAACTAATGACTGTACAAAATAAACATAAAGGCTGTGTTCTTCCTGCTGAAAGAAAAATTTTCCAACTCTATGATTGGAGATAAAAGATCTTAAAAATTAATCTGCATGTAGATTGAGCTAAACTGCTATGACATCAGCAGCCATCTTGTGCAGAAAGAGGCTGGGCTTCCATAATTTATCTCTTTAACACATTGCTGTTAATTGCAAAAAATAATACATCCAGAAGTTGTGGAACAAGAAGTAAAAAAAAATCTCACCTAATACTCTACCACAATAACACAATTATATTTTAACATTTTTTCATATTTCTTTACATATTTTCTCTTTCCATAAATTGCAGTCAATCTGTAAATGTACTTTTCTGCTCTGCTTCACTGACTACAAGAGAATAGTTTCCCCTCTTTCGGAACCTTTATTTTCCTTTTTAATGACTTCTTTGGTGTGTTTGAAGCAATTTCAGCTTAACTTATCGCATGTACAGATCTTTCTCCACTTAGGATGGGGTTATGGCCCAATAAACCCATCATAAGTTGAAAATATCGGAAATCAAAAATGCATTGAATACAGCTAACCTACGGAAGATCACAGCTTAGCCTAGCCTACGTTACACACTATTAGATATTTACATTAGCATACAGTTGGGCAAAATCATCTAACACGAAGCCTATTTTATAATAAAGTGTTGAATGTCACATGTAATTTATTGAATACTGTACTGAGATTGAAAACCAGAAAGGTTGTGTGGGTACAGTATGGTTGTAAGTGTACTGGCTGTTTATCCTCGTGATCAGATGGGTGCCTGGGAACCATGGCCCAGCATCGTGAGAGAGGATCATACCACATATTGCTAGCTCAGGAAAAAGATCAAAATTCAAAATTCCAAGTACAGTTTCTACGGAATGTGTATTGCTTTTGCACCACTGTAAGGTCGAAAAATCTTAAGTCATACCTTGTAAGACCTTGTAAGTTGGGAACCTTCTATTCTGTAAGCAGCTGCCCCTCAGGGAATACACAGGTTTTTCTTTCAAATATCAAGGAGAATGCAGAGAATTTTATGATTTTAATTAATTACTTCTTGTCAAAAAATGTAGTCTCACATTCTTACCCCTGAAGAGGTATGTGTCCCTAGCTGTGTGGCCTAAGCAAGTTATTCAACTGTGCTGCACCTCAGTTTTCTCATCTGTAAATGAGGATAGCATACAGAGTAGGACTAAATGCTATATTTGTTTTTGTTAGTATTATTTTTAGTCTAAAACTTCCTGTAATTCGACAGAAAAGATACATTCAAAACAATTCACTAGGTTTGTAATAAACTATGTGACAGTTATTTAAATGCCTTCAGTGTATCCCACACCAGAAGAAACTGGGACTTAGACTCAAATGTTGATTAGGCATTCTTTCTCAAGGTACCTGCCATTAGTTAATTTAGAAATGCATCCTATTCTCTGTCATTTGTCAAAGCTCTATTACTCCTGGCTTATTTTACATAAAAAGGAGAACCGTCTGTCAAGGAGGAAGTAAGATGGGTGACAACCAAAATTCCATGTGTGCTTTAATCTTGCTGCCTTCTGAGAGGTTAAGATCAGACACATCTGCTTTGGTCTGAGGAATAACTGGGTACCCAGTCCACTGTCATCACAGAGTGACTGGAAACATCAGAAGGTAGAATGAATAGTTTACAGTGAGCCTGTCTGCTCTCAGCTCTGAGAATATCCAGGTGCATAACCTCAAGGGAAATACATGGAAAAAATGAAGGAAATGCTTTGAGTTGGAGAGCCTTGCATTTCCTATGAGCAATGCATCTTCCGCCATTCTCTCACCCGCATCCCCGTTATCCTCACATCACGTCTTCCTGCTCATTCACTGCCTGGACCTGGTGATCCAGAGCCTTAAGATGTTTATGAATATAAAAAACAGATTAAGTCAGCCTGAAGTTGACTGTGCCTGCCGGGACGGTGACTGGTAATTTGGGGTGTCATGTTACGCTGCAGAGACTGAAAGTGGGATGGACCTAAAATATGTCTTCTTAATGAAAAGGCTGTTGGGAAAGCCTGCTGGTCCCCTCACTGGGTGCTGAGGCAATGCGGTGATTGATTTCAATGAAGAGCTGAAAAAAAAATCATTAATTGGCCTCCCTCCCACTGACTGATGCAGGCAGATAATACATGCGCACTTGCCCTGTTTGGCCCCTCTAGGGAGAGGTATGAATGCAGCTGCTTCTGGAGGGCCAGGACGGGGTCTTCTCAAAACCTTCCTTGGCTGAGGTTCTTCCTTCATGCCAATTACTCCCTACCAAGCCAGTGGGTGCTCTCAAAGTCTAGGCAAGTGCCAGAAACATCTTGGTTGACTGAGATGTGCACTGGCCTGCTAAAGGCAGCCGGTATGTGAAGAGGGAATGTCACCAGCTCCTTGGTCTCAAATTATCAGCCTGCTTTGACAGCTGAGCAGGTGGTGCATGCCTGTCCTCTGGCACTGAGGCCATGACTAATGTTTGTGGAGTGACCACAGTCTCAATCCCTAAAGTAGCCTTGGAAATATTCCGCTGAGACCGGAAGGCAGCACTTGAACCTGGCATCAGGTTTTGGAGTTGTGTCTAAAAATGGGCTTTCTCGTTCCTCTACCTCGGCGTATGTGTAAGGCAGCAAATATTTTCATGGAGGTGAGAAAGACGGGTATTTATTATGGTATCTGTTTATCTCAGACCAATCACCATGCCAAGTTCACAGCCATCATCAGTTAAGTTTGGTGAAGATTACCTCCTCCATCCACAACTGAAACGACCCTAACCACATTCTAGAATTCATTATGCAGAGCTGTTCTGTGGATAAGTTAATAGGTAGTTTAAAAAATTAACTGGAGGGCTTCCCTGGTGGCGCAGTGGTTGAGAGTCCGCCTGCAGATGCAGGGGGCGCGGGTTTGTGCCTGGTCCAGGAAGATCCCACATGCTGCGGAGCGGCTAGGCCCGTGAGCCGTGGCCGCTGAGCCTGCGCATCCGGAGCCTGTGCTCCACGGCGGGAGAGGCCACAACAGTGAGAGGCCCGCGTACCGCAAAAAAAAAAAAAAAAAAAAAAATTAACTGGATATAACCTTTCCTCTTCCACGAAAGTCAAGCTGATTTCTCGCCTTCTCCTCTGCCCATCTGAGTATAGTTTGTATACAAACCAGAGGCAAGGTGGAAATTTACTCTGAGCTTTATGGGGTTTTAACCTGCTGAAGTATCTAGTTCTTTATACATTTCCTTCTTCCCCATTTCTAACCCAAAACACACCTGCACTTGCTTGCTCTAGAAGGTGATCCTCTATTTGGAGGTATATTGACAAACCAACATTGTATATATTTAAGGTTCCAACAAATTAGCTTGATATACATATACATTCTGAAATGATTGCCACAGTCAAGTTAAGGTGCACTTCTATCACCTCATAGTTACCATTTTCTTGGTGTGTGTGGTAAGATCAATTAAAATCTATTCTCTCAGCAAATGTCTATATACAATACAGCATTTTCAATAGTCACCATGCTGTACATTAGATCTCCAGAGCTCATTTATCTTATAACTGAAAGTTTGTACCCTTTGACCAACATCTCCTCATGTTCCCCACTCCCCAGCCCCTGGTAACTACAGTTCTACTTTCTGCTTCTATGAGTTTGGCTTTTTTAGATTCCACATATAGGCAAGACTACACACTATTTGTCTTTCTCTCTCTTGTTTATTTCACTTCCCATAATGCCCTCCAGGTTCATCAACATTGTCTCAAAGGGCAGGATTTTCTTCTTTCTTATGGCTGAATAATATTCCCTTGTGTATATGTACGCCATTTTCTTTATCCATTCATCAGTTGATGGACACTTAGATTGTTTCCATACCTTAGCTATTGTGATTAATGCTCCAATGAATGTGGGAGTGCAGATATATCTTCAAGATAGTGATTTCATTTCCTTTGGATATATACCCAGTAGTGGGATTGCTGAGTCATATGATGGTTCTACTTTTTGAGGAACCTCCACACTGTTTTCCATAGTGGCTGTACCAATTTACATTCCCACCAACGGTACACAAAGGTTTCCTTTTCTCCAAACCCTTGCCAAAACTTTTTTTTTTTTACTTTTTGATAAACGTCATGCTAACAGGTGTGAAGTGATATCTCATTGTGGTTTTGATTTGCATTTCCCTGATGATTAGTGATGTTGAATACCTCTTTATGTACCTATTTATGTATGTCTTCTTTGGAGAAATGTCTGTTTAGGTTCTCTGCCCTATTTTTAATCAGATTATTTGGGTCCTTTCTTTTGTTTTTTGGGTTATTTTGCTATTAAGTTGCCTGAGCTCCTTATATTAAATATTTTGGATATAAATCCCTTATCAGATATGTGGTTTGCAAATATTTTCTCTCATTCTGTAGGTTGCCTTTTCATTTTGTTGATGGTTTCCTTTGCTGTGCAGAAGCTTTTTAGTTTGATGTAGTCTCACTTATCTATTTTTGCTTTTGTTGCCTATACTTTGAATGCCATATCCAAAAAATCATTGCCAGGACCAATGTCAAGAAGATTTTTCCCTATCATCAGATACTTAAGCTATCTCTATAACATGAAAAAAAATACATTTAATGTTCAAAGAAGGAGTCCAGGTAATATCTTTTAAAAGAAATAGTTTTACAGAAACATGTGAAGAAAAAAGTTGCTTTCATAAACTTTGTGATTATGCTGGCTCCAGATCTCCAATATGTCTTTATGATTGCAACACCCTATAGCTCTGAAGCTACAAGCATTCATAATGTGGAAGTTTGGGCAATTATTTTTATTTATCTTTTGATCAAATATTTAAATGATTGTGAAAAGTCTGGAAACTTTTTACCCTTCTTTGTTCTCTCATTTCTTTCTCATTCTTTCTTTCTCTCTTTCTCTCTCTTTTTAACATTTAGAACACCTCTAAATTCCTTCCTATTCCTACTCAGCAAAATGGAGATCAAAATCACACTGAAATGTCTATTCCCCACCCCACCTCCCGCCGCTGCCTCACCATTTCACAGTGGACTTTCTCCTTCCTAAGCATTTGTGGAGGGAAAGAGTCGAAAAGGTCCTCTACTGGCCTCAGACATCTGAAGAAAATCTGTCCTTTTTCTCTCCCCTAGTTAAAATACTTGCTATAAATAGTTGGAGATTTGGGGGCCATTCTGACACATCTGTGACTAACATGAATCTATGGTGGCTCCGGGCTTGTCATTTTTGTTTTGTTTTGTTTTTTTGTTGTTTTTTTCTTAAGACAGTTAAACCTTGTTAAGGTTTATCATTGATTGATTTTCAGTATCTTTAGTGTGCTCATTTTATAAAGGGATATGTCAAGTGCACACACATGTATGTGTGTATATATGTGTGTTGGTTCACACCATCAGAAAATATACTGATTTCAGAGTAACATTGATTTAGGTCCAGGCAAATAAATTCACATTGCCATTTCTTCTAAAAATAACATTTGCCTGGCAACATATGATTTATTCATAATGAGTCCCTAGCACACACACAAATGGTAAAGTATGTTTTGGTTCATGTAGTAAACACTCTGAAGCTGTAAGCATTTTTTTTTTAATTTCAATGTTTCTTATTGACCTACCCCCATGGCATCCCACTTCATGTGTGTATGTGCCAGGGGCTGAAGGAGCCAAATGTCAAAGAAAAGCAAGGACGTAAAGAAAAACAGGAGTAACTTGAGAAAGGTTGTATTAAAGTAAAATGGTAACATTTCAGTGTTTGAGAAAGAACAAACAAACATAACAATCTCACTTTAATCCCCTTTTATTTATAGTTTCCAAGTCCCAATCAAAACTCTTCTTTGGTGTCACAAAATAATGGAAGAGGCGTGTACTGGGCTAGGTTTCCCCAGAAGTAAACCCTGAGACAAGAAGTACCACTAGTTTATCTAGAAAGTCCACAAAACATAAGTAAGGGAGTGAGGAAGTCAGACAGGGAATGGAAGGACACAAATGCATCATCAAGCCAGTTACCCCAGCGGGCAAGTGAAGCCGAGCCCCACTGAGCACACTCGCAAGACAGTGTGTGTGGGATACTCCTCAGAGTTATGCCATCCATGGGATGAGGAAGCTGGAGTCCTTATCCACCAACTCCCCCATCCATCACCTGTTTCTGGGGGTTATTAACAACCCACCACTCTGGTTTACTTATCCATGGGTCAAGCATGTTAACTATGGCCAGAAAAATAGCCCTTAGACAAAGACTCGCAGGTATTTAAAAAACAAAACAAAACAAGCAAACAAACAAACGAAAAACCTTCAGGTGGGGAGCTGCAGATTTTTGGAGGATTCAGCTTTGAGAGGTAGGTGTTCAGAGGATATAGGCCCCAATACCTGCCTCTATGTAGGTCATAGACACTGAGTTAATTTCATCTGCATGTTTATACAAGTATTTTCAATTAAGGCTTCTCTTTATTCTGTGTGTTTGGAAAATTTAAACAAAACTATTATTGTTTTTATATTAGTGTCTTGGCATTTGAATATATGACACCAGAGATGATTTAATAAATATAGAGCAAATCCATTTAATTTCTCACACCATCAGATGTACGGCCATATATATTTACTTGAAGTTCTCTGTAGACTACCATTTGAAAGAAGAGCTTCCATAGGGTGTGATTTAAAGACATTTTTCTACAAGCTGTTTAATTAGAATGGGCTTTAAAAATACTGTATCATATCATAAACCTTCAAAACAAAATGATTACTCGTCTTCTGAAAGCCATAGAAAATGTTTCTTAAATGTCATTCTCAAATACCACTTCTAGAGTGAAGGTAAAACAATTGTTTCCCCACCAGCTGAAATGTGGTTTCGCCAAATACAAGAGGAAATAACTCCGGTGGTTAATTGAGCTTTCTCTTGATTTAGGAAGATAAAGGCAACATTTTAGTTATGGTTCACTCAAGGAATTTAAGAAGTTCTCTTAAATTATTTTGAGCAACAAAGCAAAAACAGAGGCTTGGAATCCCAGGGTTCGAGGGAACCTTTAAAAGTTCTACCTACTCCTCAGGGCCTGACTGCCCATTCTCACATTTTCGCTGTGTTTTTCTTCTACCCAGAGTTCCAATATGTCTCCTCACAGAAATCGCCTCTTCCAGCAACCCCAAGGGAGCCTATTCTATTTTTGTTAAAACGTTCTTCTTTATGTAATTCCAAGTCTCTTCATCAAGATTTCCTGGTGGAATAACACTTTACATCGTTGTAGGCATCTCTCAGGTCTTGCCCGTCCTTTTTGTCTCTGTCATTCCTCACAGAGGAATGGTCTTCTCTTTTCTACCAGCTTTCAAGACCCAATCCAGGACCCTCTTTCCTTGACATCTTCTCTGACTATCCATCCCACAAGGATTTTTTCCTGCTCTACCTTCTTATCATAACATTACTGATCTGTGTCATTCATTCATTTGTTGATTTGCCCAATGTTTGTTGAGTGCTTCCTATGGTCCAGGCACAGTTCCAGTTACTGGAGATATAGGAGGATGTAAAGCAGGCAATTCCTGTGCTCATAGAAGTTCTGTTCTAGGAAGTGAGATCCACAATGAAGAATACAACAATTTCACATATGATAAGACCTAGGAAGTGAATAAAATACAGTAATGTGGTGCTTTTCATGGGTGTGTGTCTCTTACCAACCATCCCCTCTTTTTATTGTAAACTCCCTGAAGCAAATCCTACCTCTTTATATTTATTTGTATTTATTATAGTGAACCCAAAATACTGACTCATCTTTATAAGTATGTGATACTATTCTAAATAGATAGTGTTTAATCATTTGGGATTTATGTGAAGTTGGATTAAGTTGGTAATGTCTTAATTAGAGTTGATGCTGCTTGGAGAAACACATTTGACACTTGTGGAAGCCTTAACAGATGTCAGAATGTTGGTAGGTTCCCTTACACGATGTTAACTCTGAAGCTGTCCTAGAAATGTATGAGCTAGTTTCACTTTCAACTCTCTACCCTTGACTTCCTATGAAATCAAGACAGATTTTGCTATCCCTTAGCTTTCCCCTAACTTCTGTTGACCCCTCCCACTCCAACCCCATCAGGCCCCCACTTCTCCTTTAGAAAAATCTGAAAGGTTAAGTCACTTACTTACATTTAATTACACGCCCAACCCTGTTTTGATTTTTGTGATGAATATAAGGAACTATGAGATCCCAGTTAATGTATACATTGTATACAGTGCCTAACAATGAAATATGATGACTCAAATTAAGATGAAACAGTTCTATTAATCAGCACAGAATTATTCCCTTTGAATTATCATACAGCAGCTGACCCTGTCTAACCTCGTGAACTTAACCTTGTTTTTGGTGTGTGTGTGTGTGTGTGTATGTGTGTGTGTGTGTTTTACTGATTGCCAGTAGTACCAGATCCTGAATTAGTACTTAGCAACATCAACATTCAGAGCATAAAAGAAGTGCATGGTCCAAAGGAGTTAGGCATGACCTTTCCAAACATCAACTTACAGCTACAAAATAATGAATAATTGCAACTCCTTAAGGGGTTGTTTTGAATATTGGAAGAAAAAACATAGATAAAGAACCAAGTGGATAGTAGGTGTTAAACAAATACTAGTTTCCTCTACCTTCTCTGAGTTACCAAATTACTCATTCAGCTAGTCACTCAGACTTTGGTTAATGATTAGCTAAAGAGTAACAGTGAAGATTTTTATTTTTTTAATTGAGTCTACTAGGATTGGTTTCATGTATGGATGGAATAAGCACTTGCCGTTTCATCACAATTAATTCTCCAAAAATTTTTTGTTAAAGGCCTGAAATGTTTACCATTGGAAATTAATTCCACTGGGTTAAGTTATTGTTATTTACTATACTTACTCTTAAAATATAAATAACTGATATTAACCCACTGTTGCATTAACCAGTCTACATAAAGGAGTTTCTCTGAGATTAGTAAAACGGTAAGTCAGTAAATCCTAAACGATGGTTAAAAAGAAATCTGGTAACACAGCCAGCACTCCCCACATCACATTTATTTTGTTTGGCTTTACAGTGTTGGCCAGACAGTATTTTATAAATTTTGAGTTAGCACCACTATTTTAAAAGGAAAGGTCTCTCATATAATTCCAAATTTCTGTTTATAAGCAAAAAACGTTGGTCACATTGGGGTCTCATTCCTGGTCGATGAGCCATTCTTTAGGAAAGAGTGGCTTTTTATGGACATCTGATTACCTCAATAAAAATCTTCAAATGGTTCAATGACCTTTGGTCATCGTCTTTTAATTTCCTCCAAAAGCATCCTGTTAAACTGTTTCTAGTACTCTACTTTAAAGGGCACATAGAAAATGTTTCCTCTGGAGCCATAAATACTCTTGAGGCCAAATTATTATTATAATACAGCTATGATTATTTTTTCATTCATTCCAGAATCTTAACAATTGATAAAAAGGGAGATACTATCTTCTTTAATAGTAAGAGTTAACATTTATTGAGTCTCTGACTACGTGCTGAGCACCATTCTAAGCATTTTACCAACATCATCTAATATACTTCTCCCAATCACCTCAATTACACCCATTTTACAGTAGAACAGACTAAGGCATAGAAAGGTAAAGCCACGTGGCTCGGGTAAGGAGCCAGGTTGGGATTTATATGTTGTCACTCTGACTCGCGGTCTTCCTAACCACTGTGTGATACCACTTTCTCTGTATTGCCCAGTGTGTTAGCCTCAGTGCTTCAACTGGAACCTTTGGGATCTATTTAAAGATGAAAAACACAGTTGTATTGTCTCATCATTTGAGAAACAGAAAGATAGGACTGCCATGTTGCAGGACTCAAAAGACACAATTCACATCATGGGTTGTGTAAATGGTACCCCCTGGAGTTGTGCAAAGTACAGTTTGCACAGACATATGCAGTGGCCCTGCTAACAGGATCCTGCCCACAAAAGGGGATTTTTACTCTTTGTTCCGTTAAAGATTTTTAGTGAGCCGCCCCCCAGACAGCTTCTACTTAGGTCTCTCCTCATGCTAGGAATCAAAGATCACCATTGTTTCCACAATTAGTTCTTTTACATAATCTAAAGACTGCCAGGCAGTTCTTTAGGGTGAATTGAAATTCTCTGTAGCTGTTTTCTTCTGCTTCCGGTCATGTCAAGCAGTAGTTGAAGACATATGTTCTCAGAAATAATCTCTAAGGAGTTGGAGCCGGTTGCTCACAGGTTATTTCCCCAGGATAAGCAAGCGTGGTGTTGACTCTTCTGTGCTGTTGCAGAGCTTGGTATGCAGTGGTGACTCACCATCCTTCCACAGAACATGCGGTAACCCTGCAGCCAGATTGTGCCCCGTGGTATGTGACTCCCATTGAGTCAGGAGAGTCGCTCAAGCATTAAAATTTGACCTCATGGCCTACCTGCCAGTTATGAAAGGGCAAGAATTCCTCAGCATTACTGAAGCCATATCATTTTCATTGTAGGACCTATTTAGGTAACAGCAACAGCAATGAAGACAAAGCATTTGGTTATTGAGGCCCCTGTTGAATATCTTGTGCTATTTCAAAAGGACACATTCCATTTATCCTTAAAAAACAAAAAGTTCATTTCAGAGGAAAAATATCAATGGTACTCACTGAGCAATGGAGCAGAATAAGAGTCAGAGTTAACTCAGATATGCCTGTTTCACTGTGGGCTTAAATCTTCTCTTGTTTCTAGTTTCTCTAATTGGAGTGGAAACCTAACCCCATTTCAAAACACTATCCCCTGGGCCTGAATAAAAATAAAGTTGGCCTCATAAGGACTCTCATCTGTCTTCTTGCACTATGGTGGAAGGCTGAGTCCCCAACAATTATCTTAGTGCCTAAGTCACTAGGCAGGTGTTTTAAAGGACAAGTTAACCAATGATTTTGGTACAACGAGACAATAATATTACTGTTTTAGTTTGGTCACTCAAGTACCCAAACCCTGAATTCATTATCTCACAAGCACATGTGTTCAGTTATTAAAGAGAAATTCTAACCTTAAGGAGAATAGTATTTTTTCTTCCCAACTAAACTCTTAGGTCCTCCAGGGCAGCAACCGCATCTTGTGCTTTTTTATCATCCATGGGATCTAGAATGAGTAAGTCGTGAAGGCTGGATGCCTTACTTCACCTCTTAGCAAAGTAAAGTATAACTCATAATTATCAATGTAGTGCAGGAAATAACACACTATCTGGAGGTTAAATATGTCTCCTTGCATGAATCACTTCTTACCAGAATTCTCTTTCCTCCCAGATCCCAGCACCAGGGTTCTGTTGTCCATGGCACGTACCCTTGTCCTCAGTGTCTAGAGCCTGTGAACTTTTTATGGGCCTTTGAAAATATTTGAGAACTGAAAAGTAAAGTAATTGACTCCAAAATACAAAAAGAAAACTGCAAAATCCTGATTGAAGTTTAATTAAATGTTCAAAAGTGTAGCATTATGTCAACTTCGATAATTGCCAACTAAGTATTTATAAAAAGTTTATTATATTTGGGGAAAAAAAACTTGTGGGCTGAGTTTTTTTTTTTCATTTCACAAGAATTCTAAAGTGTGTTGGATGATTGCAGAGAAATCAGGGTTAGTCATAAGCTGAGTGAGTTTAGTAGCAAATAATTTCAAAAGCAAAATTATAAAGATCCTTTCTAGATTTTCATAACAAAAATATTATATAATGTGGGAAGTGGATCCATTTTAATGTACTGGATGTAATGTGTAGTAGGGCTTAAACTACTGTCCATTTGCAAGATTATTTTTTAAATAACTTGGTTTTTTATTTATTATTTTAAAAAAATAAAACCAAGCTGTCATGGTCATTTGGAGTTCCTATAAGGTAACTCTTAAGAAAAAGTTTAACTATCTGCAGAGAAGTCTGAATGTTAACCAGGGACTAACTTAGTCCTGGGGGAAACTAACTCACGGAAGGACTGTCAGCTGAATGAAGGCTTAAATTTCATGAACTTAGAGGAAGAGCTTTTTCACATTCTCTTCCCATATGGAGTAAGAATCCGCTCTGAAAGTGGAGAGTATTTTGCATTATCTCTTCTAGCCTTTGCCTTCGACTTTCCATAAAGCAACTTCTGCCAATTACCATCTTTAAGACTCAACTTTTTTGCAAAATTGTCAAAGTACTCTCTTTAAGAACACAGAGAACACACTAAAGTAGTTCCTCTGAAAATCACAGTTCTCTGCTGTGTACAACTATTTGTTTAGAGTTCACTGCCTGCCTGGAATGAACAGGCTGTCTTTCTCCCCGGAAGAGCACAGACTGATACACAAGGTCAAGTTAAACAGTATCTAAATCTGCTTTCCTATCCCTTATACAGGAATTATCTGTTCTAAAAGCAAAATTTAACTGTAAATGTAATATACATATAGAAATTGTTCTTGAGTTCAAAAAGAAAATTAGTCTTCATTTTGAAAAAGAATCAACATAATAAAATAAAAGTGTGTATTTATCTTTTCCAAAAGTGATTGTTGACTACTACATTTATATATACACCTGTAATCTGGTATCTAAATACTTGAAATATTTGTAAGTTTTAATTCCTAGAATGAAAATAATGGTTAATTTCTAACGATTTTGATGTTGTGTACGGAAAAATAACTGTGACCAGTAGTGAAAGTTTATCCATCCCATCATCTTTATCTTAGGATTGCTTTAAAAAGTTAAAAAATAAAAAACTCTCCTGCTGAGATGCTATTTGCGATGCTATTTGTTTAGTTCTTGAGGTCTAAGTCCTACCCTAAGGCCTGAGAATGCCTCTTAGGCTCCTCCAGACCTCAGTTTCCTCAACCGTTTGAGGAGGAAACTGTAGTATTTAGCTCATGAGTTTGTATGTTTTCTTTTTTCTTTTTAAAATTTATTTTATTCAAGTATAGTTGATTCACAATGTTGTGTTAAATCTTGCTGTCCAGCAAAGTGATTCAGTTATACATATATATTCTTTTTTTTTTTTTTTTTTTTTTTTTTTTGCGGTACGTGGGCCTCTCACTGCTGTGGCCTCTCCAGTTGCGGAGCACAGGCTCCGGACGCGCAGGCTCAGCGGCCATGGCTCACGGGCCCAGCTGCTCCGCGGCATGTGGGATCCTCCTGGACTGGGCCACGAACCTTTTTCCTATTCTTTTCCATTATGGTTTATCTCAGGATGTTGAATATATCAAGTTCCCTGTACTGTACAGTAGGACCCTGTCGTTTATATGAGTTTATTTTAAATATTAATGAGATGACATGTGAGAGCACCTTGCCCAGTGCCTGGCACATGGTGAGCCTGAGTTCTAGCCACTTCTTCCACTCAACTCTCTGGGGAAGCACTCTCTGGACTTTAGTTCCCTCACCTGATAAATGGGTACGTAAAGGCTTCACGTGGCTGATGTAGAAGTTAAGTGTGTTAATAACATCAAACACTCAGTGACTCCAAACAGGTTCTTCGAGCTCTGGCCAGAGCAGACTTCCCATCCAGAGGCATGGCTCTCTCATTCACAGGCCGATGGGTGGTTGGCTTTGGCAGATTTTGTGGGTCTCCACAAGCACCTTCTCATTTTCCTTTCAATATGTGGTGAAACTCTTCCCGGAAAAGTCATTTCTTTGAATTGAACTTGAAAATATCCCTGTTAGAATTGAAGTAGTTTATCTGGATTTATAGCACATGACATAATAGCTTCTCCTAAACACTTAAGAAAGAATCTTTTCCTCCTTAAAAATGATGCTGGGGTCAGCTCACTGACTGCCCAAGCCTTCTCCCAGTGTGTTTCTTACCCAGTTCCTTTTTCTTTGGGAAAAAATTTTTACTGTAAGGATGTGGGAACTCTGTTTTGGCAAAGAAGGTGTCAAAAGTAGCTTTCAGAGATAGAGGGTTATGAAAAAGAATTCAGGCAAGATCAATTTTTGAATTCTAATTCCAGCCATGAAGCAAATGCCACAATAGGGCACAGGAAGAAAATCTGTAAAATGCTTGTCTGCATGGTTAACCAAAAATGTACTCTGTTGTTAAGCTGACATCCTGTGAGCCAGATATTGTGCTAGGTACTGGGAATACAGAGATGAATAAACCACATTCCTGCTTTGAAGGGGCTCACAACTTTGTGGGAAAGCCCACATGTCTGTTTAGGGCCAGACACTGGGGATACAGGGATGGGAAGCCATGATCCCTTCCCCTTCACCAGATAAGGAGAGGATCACACTGTGTTTGTAAGCACTCCGGTTGGAATTAGCACCGGAATCTGGAATTTGCTTAGCCCAGGGCAGACTGAAAAGCAGTGGGACTAGAGGGGCTGACCCCTGAGTTAATTCCTGACCAAAAAAAAAAAAAAAAAGAGAGAGAGAGCGAGAGAGATAAAAGGGAAGAACCATAATGCTGCCAGAGAAGCCTGTGCAAAGATCTGAAAGTGGTAGAGAAGGAAACCTTGCAGGTGGGCAACATGTTGTCTCCTTCCATCCCAGAACAACCCTGGGAAGAAGGTAAGTGTGTTATCTCATAGAAGAAAAGTGGAATTTTAGGAGATTAAGTTGTTTTCAAAGATCACAGTCAAAATCAGTTGGCTGAACAGTAGCGGTGGAACTCTGCTGTCCCTATAATTGCTGTTGCATGCTGCTGAGCATTGTAAATACATTACAAACAAGTAAAAAATATACATATATAATAGTAGTAGTCAAAATTAACCCAAGATGTTTACAAAATTGAACGAAGCCAAGGAGACTGAACTTCTGAGTTTGTCTTGGAGTTAACTGGCCTTTACTGCTGCTTGTGTTAGATCTTGAAGGGCGATGGGGGAGAAAGTGAAAGGCTTACCGGGCAGGGGGAATGGCATGGGCAGGTTTGGGGCAAGGCGTGTACCATGTGTATGGCTGTCATCCTAGGAGAAGGCTGTAATTGATTCGGTAGGGAAGAGGAGGCTATTGAAGGTTTTTAAGCAGGGAATTTCACATTTTAAATTTCGTCTTTGAAAGATAACCCAAAGACGATATAGAGACTAAACCTTAGATGTGTAAGATGGGAGGCAAGAGAACTATTCACAGTCTATTTTATGTAAAGGAAGTCAGGGGATCAGGGTCAAAACTAAGATGGAAACATAAAACAATGATTTTATCTTTTTTAAAATTTTTTTATTGAAGTATAGTTGATTAACAATGTTTTAGTTTCAGGTGTACAGCAAAGTGATTCAGTTTTATGTGTGTGTATATATATATTTTTTTCTCTTATAGGTTATTACAAAATATTGAAAAATATTGAGTAGAGTCCCCTGTGCTCTACAGTAGGTCTTTGTTGGGTATCTACTTCATATCTAGTATCTGTGTATCCGTTAATCCCAAACTCAATTCATCCCTCCACCACCCACCCCTTCCCCTTTGGTAACCATAAGTTTGTGTTCTATGTCTGTGGGTCTATTTCTGTTTTGTACATAAGTTCATTTGTATCATTTTTTTAGATTCCACATATAGGCGATATCATATGATAAAATGATTTTAAATCAAAGTATTATAATAGTAACATCATATACTTTAAAGTTTTAAAACCACTCTCCCTCAGATTTATTGAATTCTCTTTTAAAACTTATTTTTGAGAGAAGATATCATGTATTGAGCCCTTACTATATGCCAAGTACTTTGGCAAGATTTTATGTGTCTCATTTAATCCTCACAAACCCTATTTTATCTCCATTTTATAGCCTAGGAATCAGGCTTAGAGAAGGTAAGTAACTTGTTCAAGTTCAAACCACTAGTCACTAGTGGTGTTTGGATTTGCACCCAGGCAATCTGACCTCAAAGGCTACTTTTTAACCCTCTTTAATTAACAGACATTGTCTCAAAAAGCAGACTTTTTACAGTAAATAGAACTTATTTGCAATTGTGGTCAAGGGGAAATTACTTGAGTTGCCTGGATTATTTTACCATTACTTTTAACATGGGCAAGGAAAAATTGTTATCAAACAAATGTAAATTAAATGAGTCCACTGAAACTTTGCTTTCTAGTAAATCAATTTCCTTCATTATCTATTGCATCAGGTGTTAAATTATCATTAAAGGACATTCTATGTGCATTTATTATTGACACATTTTTTTCCAAATCCTATTTTAATGAAAACCTCCAGTTGTCTCACAATGTTAGAAACAAGGGCTTCAGTTGGCAATGTGATTTTTCCAGTTGTATGATGTCTTTCAAAAAATCTTTTAAAAATTATTTTTACTAATTTAATTCAATTTTAGAATATAGCATTGTCTCTTGAGATAGGTAAATAGCATCAGGAACCACTTGATTAAACATAGGGTCTGGTATGAATCTGAAAGCAGAACTAAAGATGTAATATGACCTATAATTTGGATACATGCTGATAACATTTATGTACATTTAAACAAAGTACCAGCTAAAGAGATGATTTAAAGGAAAACAGACGTTGGTCAAGGCAATATTTTTGCTCTTGACTGTGTCTATGTCACAGCAAGCAACACTTTATAAAATAGAGTCAGTGATGAATAAAGCAAGTACATTGATTTCTCAAGGTGAGAATCCATGTCTTAAACCTTTTATTTCTAATGCTTTGCTTTGCTCTTTAAGAACGAGACATCTAGAACAAGACTGGCTATCAGTTCCTGAATGTACCATTAAAATTTAATCTTTTTGATTCCACTTACATCAGTACTTAAATTCATGGAGACAGAAAGCAGAATGGTGGTTGTCTGGGTTCAGGAGGAGAGGGGAATGGGTGTTATTGTTTAACGGGTATTACATAGTTACACTTTGAGAAAGTGAAAAAGTTCGGAGACGGATGGTGGTGATGGTTGCCCAACAATATGAATGTACTTAATGCCATTGAGCTGTACACTAAAAAGGGTTAAAGTGGTAAATTTCATGTTATGTCTGTTTTACCACAGTAAAAAAAAAAAAAAAACTTAATCTTGACGTATGCTTATAGAGGGACCAAATATAGTTAGCCATTTGATAAAGAGAATAGCGAATTCCTTCATTTTCAAGTAAAATCTATAGATTTCTAGCTTCAAAATGGTGGACAGACGACCTCCCTACCCCACTTTTCTCTAAAAACATCACCCAAATCAATAACATGAGTGAACTCTGAAAATAGGGAACGTACAGAGGTGTGTATAGTGTACATCCATCCACAAGCCCACACTCTCAGTATAGTCAGCGTACCCTCCCCTTGGAAGACAGAGATTCTGGAATAACAGGCAGAGAGAGCAGAAGGAATAGCTGTGCAAACAGGAGGATGAAACAAAAATCTGCAAATTGATCAGGAAGACCTCCCCTTCCCTTCTGTTGCCCACGTCGGAACGCTAGCAGGCAGATTTACACCCATCCCTAGAAAACGCAAACTACCTCAGAGGAAACAGTCTTACAGTGACATTTAGGGTAGTCAAATAAAATATCTGCTGGGCACTGACCACACTATAGCCACCCCCCCAGTGTACAAGCCCTACCCAGGTACCCACAACCACCATCATCCTTCTAGGCCTCAGCCTCATCTATGAACCAGAGTCAGGGATCCAGGCAGGAGTTTAAGGATCCTACTCTCACCACTGTCTGATGAGCTATTTGAATGCATCTCTTTAATACCATTTAAATATTTAATTAAAATGAGGTTACATTTACAAAGATACATGTAATTTGAGAATTAAGAAGACCATGAAGAGTGAAAGGAGAAGAGGGGGTTAGAATATAAAGGAAATACAATAGCACTTATGAAACTAAACAACTTACTTGATCCATACAATGTGGGTTTGGGGTTTTTTTGATCCAGTATTTTGAATTAGTGCAAAGTTCTCAAAGCCAATTATAAAGTGCATATACTGTCAACATTACTGATCCCAGGCAAAAATGTTGATACTAGTTTTAAAAACTAGTTTTCTGCACCTTTTAGCTGGCAATATAATTTGTTGACAAATGTTGAAATCTATACCTTATCAGAGGTCGCACATATTGTTACCTTTTAAAATGATCATTTGTTAGCCAGTATTACTTAATGAGGCAATCAAAATGCCATGTGTTGTGTAGGTAACAGCAAACCACGCTTACCCATGCTAGGAGTATGACTAAAAACCTTATCCCACTTTACATCTAACAAGCTCATGATCTTCTCATATATACCCTCATTATGAATCTAAAAATTAGAAAAAAGGACAGTGAACTTAGATTGTTTAATCCTGGATATCTTGAAAATCTAGAATTTACTGGCTGTTAAATATGTCCATTGTTATGCCAGTAACATGCACACATACACCATTTACAATGGATATTTATTCATTGCTGCTGTCCAGCTGAAGAGGATGGATGTCTTAAAAACAATTCCCAAAAACATAATAGCAACTTTTAATCTCCCTCTCTTCTCCCTCACCAACCCACTCCCCTTTTCCATAAGCAAACACACGCACACACACACATGCACACGCACACACGCACGCGCACGCACACACACACAGCAGATACATCTGGATCCAATTACTTTTTCTACCGCCAGTGATGTGACTTTGAACAAATCACTAGCTTTCTTTATTCATAAAATTATCACCCCTAATTTGCAGGGTAGCTGTGATGGATAAATAAGAAAGTATATAATGTACTTATTAGGTAATTAGTAAATAATAATAATAATTATTTTTTAATTTATGACAGCTTTATTGTTTTAAATTAATTTTTCAATGCAGACTCAATCTCTAATCAGTGTAGAATCATTTAGTTTTTCCATTTGTTTCGTCAATTTTGTTGGTTGTGTTTTTCAAGGAATTTTTCCATGTTGCTTAAATTTTCAAATTTATTGGCATAAAGCTGTTAATAATACATTTTCATTAATATTTTATGTCTATAGAACTGACACTGATAATTCATGTTTTCTCAGATCAGTTCTTTATCAACATTACTAGGTGTTCATCAATTTATTATTCTTTACAAGGAACCAGCTTTCGGCTTCAATGATTTTCTTTTTTATGTCATTGTTTTATACTCTTATCTTTTTAATTTTATTTTTCTTTTATTCTACTGTTAAAGTATAATTAGCTGTTATCTTTCTAGCTTCTTGATATTATATTTTATAAAATATTGTCAATCTTTCTTCTTTTCTTTTTACCCCCCAGCTCTATTGAGGTATAATTGGCAAATAAAATTATGTGTATTTAAAGTGTACAACATGATGATTTAATATTTGTATATATTGTGAAATGATTACCACAATCAGGTTAATGAACACGTCTATCACCTTACATAGTTACCATTTTTTGTGGTGATAATACTTAAGACCTACTCTTTTAGAAAACTGCAAGTTTACAATACAGTATTAACTATAGTCACTGTGTGGTATGTTACATTCACTGAACTTATTCTTCTTATAACTGAAGGTTTGTACACTTTGACCAGCATCTCTCCATTCTCCCCTCACCCATATTACCATTCTACACTCTGTTCCTATGATTTTGACTTTTTTTTTTCTTTTAGATTCCACATATAAATTAGATCATACAGTATTTGTCTTTCTCTGGCTTATTCACTTAGCATAAGGTCCTCTGTGTTCATCCATGTTGTCACAAATGGCAGGATTTCCTTCTTTCTCGTGGCTGATTAATATTTCATTTTACATATCTATAAATATATAAATATATATATATATACACACTACATATATATGATATATATACTATATCATCTATGATATACATATATATCATATAATCTTTACTTGCAAATTGATCAGGAAGGGACACATTGGGGGACACTCAGGTTGCTTCCAAATCTTGGCTATTGTGAATAATGCTGCAATGAACATGGAGTGCAGATATCTCCTTGAGAAACTGGTTTCTTTCCTTTGGATAAATACCTAGAAGTGGAATTGCTGGATCACATGGCAGTTCTATTTTTGATTTTTTTGAGGAACTCCATTCTGTTTTTCATAATGGCTGCACCGATTTACATTCCTACCAAGAGTGTACAAGGTTCCCTTTTCTTCACATCTTTACTAGCATTTGTTATCGCTTGTCTTTTTGATTAAAAAAGTCTTAATAGGTGTGAGGTGCTATGTTATTGTGGTTTTGATTTGCAATTCCCTGATGATTAATTATGTTGAACATCTTTTTATGTACCTATTAGCCATTTGTATGTCTGCTCAGGTCCTTTGCCCATTTATTAATCATATTATTTGGGTTCTTTTGCTATTGAGTTGTATGAGTTTCATATGTATTTAAAATATTAACACTTTATCAGATATGTGGTTTGCAAATATCTTCTCCCATTCCATAGGTTACATTTTCACTTTTGTGATATTGTGATTTATAAGAAATATATATTTGGTCATTCAGCTGACCAAAATCTCTTTCTAATATATATTAGGCCTTTTTCCACTCCTTCCTGGTTCACACCTCTTAAAACCGCTGGAATTTCCTGTGGTAAGGGCCATAAAGGTGTCTTTTGTTTTGTTAATGAGGTAACTTAAGGAAGGTAACTTAAGTTCCAACCCTTTAGAGGGTTGGAACTTTCAGTTTCACCCAGACCTCTGGGAAGGAGAGGGGCTAGAGGTTGAATCAATCCTCAAAGGCCAGTGATTTAATTAGCCTTACCTGTAACAAAGAAGCCTCCATAAAAACTGGAAAGAATGGGGTTCAGAGAGCTTCGGGATTGGTGAATATGGGGAGATGAGGGCCAAGTGGTGCTCTAGAAGAAAGAGTGTGGAAGCTTTGTTTCCTTTCCCTGTACCATGTATGCATCTTTTCCATCTGCCTGTTCCTGAGTTATATCCTTTTATAATAAACCAGTAATCTAGTGAGTAAATGAGTTTCCTAAACTCTTGTTAGCAGCTCTAGCAAATTAATCAGATCCAAGGAGGGGGTCATGGGAACCTCTGATTTATAACCAGTTTTTCAGAAGCACAAGTAACAACCTGCGCTTGCAACTAACATCTGTAGAGGGCAGGAGGCTGTCTTGTGGGACTGAGCCCTTAACCTGTGGAATCTGATATTATCTCCAGGTGGATGGTGTCAGTATTGAGTTGAATTCTCAGACACCCTGCTGGTGTCAAAGAATTGCTTGTTGGTATGGGAAAGCCTTCCCCACACTCACACACTTTACAATTGGGTGCAGAACCCAAAAGAATTTTGTTGATTATTTCATTTGCTGTGCAGAAGCATTTTAGCTTGATGTAAAGATTCAATGCAATACCCATCAAAATTCCAATGGCATTTTTCACATAAATAAAAAAGATAATTCTACCATTCACATGGAACTACAAAAGACCATTAATAGCCAAAACAATTTTGAAACAGAACGACAAAGCTGGAGGCATCACATTTCCTGATTTCAGGCTATACTGCAAAGCTATAGTAATCAAAACAGTATGATACTGACATAAAAACAGACCCATAGATCAGTGGAACAGAATAGAGAGCCCAGAAATTTACCCATGCGTTTTTGGTCAATTAATTTTCAATAAAGGAGCCAAGAACATACATTAGGGAAAGGATAATCTCTTCAATAAATGGTGTTGGGAAAACTGGATAACCACATGCAAAAGAATGAAACTGGACCCCTATCTTACACCATTCACAAAACTTTACTTGAAAGAGATTAAAGACTTAAATAGAAGACCTGAAACTGTAAAATTCCTAGAAGAAAATAGGGAAAAACTCCTTGACATTGGTCTTGGCAATGATTTTTTAGATAGGACACCAAAAGCACAGGCAACAAAAGCAAAATAAAACAAGTGGGATTACATCAAATCATGATAATTATTGTTCTAACCTGACATTTTACAAAAGAGGTAGGAAACCTGAAGGTCAGAAGCCTTCAAAATGTAATACTTTGAGCTTTTCCTCGGGAGTTAAGGAATTTAGCTCCAAAAACATTTATGCTTATAGAAAAGTCCTTGAATCCAAATGTATACTTAGTGAGTGTAGTCAGATAATAGAAACAGCTCAAAATCCGCTCCAGATTCCCCTCCAGATAAAGGAAATACCACATTATTCCTCAATAAGAAGGAAATGCTGCAAGAGTTCAAAATGTCTTGTTTTTATAATATTAGAGTACAATGTAGAATGCCAGGAAACTGTAATCAAAAACAAAACCCTGCAGATCCATGGTCATTTTTTCCTAAAAAGTTAGTTGACATATATACAGTCCTGAATTTAAGCACATTTAACAGGCCTACATATTTTGTTAGATCATAGCATGGTTCTCAAAAATCTGCTCATGACAGATCTGTTGTAATCTGAAAATAAGAGTTTACTCAGAGAAGATTTGAAAGTGGACAGAGTATTTCAAAGTAATAATATCTGAAAAAACTTGGATTGTGTAGTAAAATCATTCTTTAACTGTTCATTCAGTTGGTTTCAGTTACTGTTTTATGTTTAACTCTTTGCTTTTGGTAAATGTCCTTAGTCCCATAAGTCGTGCTCACCATTGGGTAAGAGGAGGGGAATCATGTTTAGGGTGCACCCAATCTAGTTGCATGCAACTGTTGCTTTCCACAGGAGTGTTGCCTGTATTGCCTTGTGACACCAATTAGTATGAGAGAGATTTTCAGTGATAGTTGGACCTTTTTTTTTATTATTAATACTTGTATTGGGGGGAAAATGTAATCAGCATATCAAACCCATTTATCAAATAAAGTTATCATTTAAATTTATGTTAAGTTAAAAAAAGTGAGTCAATGAAGAAAAATATCTAGTAAGTAATGGTATAGATGGTATAGATGCCAGTATGGCAGAGTTGTAGAGGTTGTGTCCAGATGCCTGAAGTTTAGGAAACATCATACTGCACAGTGGTTAGATTCAACCAAATGTATATGGTTGGATGACCTCAGTGAACATAAACATTTGTGGGGGGCTTCCCTGGTGGTGCAGTGGTTGAGAATCTGCCTGCTAATGCAGGGGACACGGGTTCGAGCCCTGGGGTGGGAGGATCCCACATGCCGTGGAGCAACTAGGCCCGTGAGCCACAACGACTGAGCCTGCGCGTCTGGAGCCTGTGCTCCGCAACAAGAGAGGCC
Organism: Mesoplodon bidens; assembly: GCF_964165515.1. Taxonomy (NCBI): domain Eukaryota; kingdom Metazoa; phylum Chordata; class Mammalia; order Artiodactyla; family Ziphiidae; genus Mesoplodon; species Mesoplodon bidens. The sequence goes on along the minus strand of NC_138160.1, from coordinate 47,572,582 downwards.
GCGATAGTGAGAGGCCCGCGCACTGCGATGAAGAGTGGCCCCCGCTTGCCACAACTAGAGAAAGCCCTAGCACAGAAACGAAGACCCAACACAGCAAAAATAAATAAATTAATTAATTAAAAAAAAAAAAAAAAAAAAAGGCCCCATCCTTGGAAAAAAATTATATAAAAAAAAAAACATTTGTGGTACGGTCCTTTGAAATGTTGTGGTGACAATAGTCAAACAGAGGTTTATACAACACTATATACAATTTAGTGCATCAGCGAAATGCTAGAAATCATAGCAGCTTCTAGATTAAATGCATGCTCTTCAAAGCCATCCAGACAAGTGCCGCATGGTTCCTAAAGTCCACTCTCCTCAGATTCAGGCATCCACGTTAGCCATCTTATACACTATCATATATTTGTATACTAACAGGAATGTTTGGCGTTGGGGGCAGAGCTATATCCCTCCGTTCTGAGAAGCTTTTCAGAGGAAAATTATGTAATACTCAACATATAATTTAAGAAATTTCCCGGGCTTCCCTGATGGCGCAGTGGTTGAGAGTCCACCTGCCGACGCAGGGGACACGGGTTCGTGCCCCGGTCCGGGAGGATCCCACATGCCGCGGAGCGGCTGGGCCCTTGAGCCATGGCCGCTGAGCCTATGCGTCTGGAGCCTGTGCTCCACAACGGGAGAGGCCACAACAGTGAGAGGCCCGCGTACCGAAAAAAAAAAAAAAATTTTCCTGTGAAAAAATTGCCTTAGGATGGAGAAAACACGTAATATTGAGCAAGTATTATTAGGGTTTTTTAAAATTATTATTATTTTGTCACTACCTTTTTTAGCACTTTTTTAATATTTATTAAATTTATTTATTTATTTATTTATTTATTTTTGGCTGTGTCAGGTCTTAGTTGCCACATGCAGGATCTTCGTTGAGGCATGTGGGCTCTTTTGTTGTGGTACTCGGGTTCTTCGTTGCAGCGGACGGGCTTCTCTCTAGTTGTGGTGCCAGAGCACGTGGTTTCTGTAGTTTGTGGCACACGGGCTCTCTAGTTGAGGCGCGCAGGCACAGTAGTTGTGGCACACGAGCTTAGTTGCCCCTTGGCATGTGGGATCTTATTTCCCCAACCAGGGATCGAACCCGTGTCTCCTGCATTGGAAGGCAGAATCTTTACCACTGGACCACCAGAGAAGTCCCTTGTCACTACCTTAAATATTAGGGGTAAGAGCAAAAGTAAAAATTTCAATCTCCATGGCCTGGTACTATTGTGTATCTGTCTTTTTCTGTAATGGCAACCTTGAAGTACGGATCCAGGAAGCTTTGAATTTTCTGGTTAGTCTCATATGTTGTCAGATCCCCACTACTTAAACTCAGTTTCTTTGGGCACAGGGATGATATATTAGTCATTATGGGACTGTTACACAGTGTTTAGGAGATACCCAACAAGTGGGCTAGGATTTTCAGAGATAGATTCTTGGAATACGTGTAACATTGAGCAGCACACAGGACAGCACTAACCTAAAGAGGTTAAAGACGTGTTTGTGACAGGGAAGGGAGTGCCGGTGAGCTAAGTGATCTCACTGGGACAGAGAGCCTTCTGGGGGATGGTGGAACACAAGACTGACTATTTCAGGAGAGTTTAACACACAACATTCAGACATTACGTTTTGTGATCACTGTCATTTTCTTTCTGAAATGACAATTAGAAGATATTTGCTGGACCTTGCATGATAGAGAACAGTGCTTCAAATAAGTAATAGTAGTTGGTTACTTTTACTCAGTCTGGGTTTTTTTTTCCCCCACATTAAAATTCCAAGAAAAAAAGATAAACCTCTTTTTGTAAGCCCCCTCCCTCTGAAAAATGAGTAGGTCCCTCAACTTTCTTTTGAATTTCTGAAAGTATGTGATTGGTTAACCTGCCTTAAAGTGGCAGCAACATGTTAAACATGGAACAGAGCCAAGAATCCATGAAGGTCCCTGAATAGTCATAGGAAAACTGAAAAGCTTAAGGAGATAACTATATGTCAAGCAATTTATTGGTATTTACCTGAAGAGGCCTGAGGGTCACTCAGAGGAGACTAAATAATAAATGCACCTTGAAGTGTGACCAGGGGAGGAGCTGAAGTGTTTGTTGTAATGAGCAGCCAGAGGTCTGGCGGGATGCCTTACTACATTAATTTTCCAAGTCCTTTGGGTGGGTCACAATTGCGCTAAAACATCCTGCCTGCAAATGCTAAATAAATACCAAGTTCACGTCAGACTAGAGAACCAACGTACTAACTAATGTCATTTAAGAAGTCAGAATGCTTAAATTATTTTTCACTTGATAGTTCACATCCAAAATAATTGAAGTTGGCACACCCAGAGAAATATATATCCTCGGTGTAAATGTTTAGAGGGATGGGGAGGGAGGTCAAATCCTCTTCTCTTAGAAGCAATTTGAATTGTTTTGTTTGTTTGTTTTTTGTGTGTTTTTTAAAATTTTATTGGAGTATAGTTGATTTGCAATGTCATGCTAGTTTCAGGTGTACAGAAAAGTGATTCAGTTATACATATACATATTTACTCTTTTTCAGATTCTTATCCCATATAAATTATTACAGAATATTGAGTAGAGTTCCCTGTGCTATACAATAGGTCCTTGTTGGTTATCTATTTATATACAGTAGTGTGTATATGTTAATCCCAAGCTCCTAATTTATCCCTCCCCCCAACGTTTCCCCTTTGGTAACCATAAGTTTGTTTTCAAAATGGGTAGGTTTAATTATGTTTACTATAATAGAAAAGTTTTTATTTCAGATGTAGGAGGTGGGGCAGGGGTTGGTCTTCACAATAAGGGATATTGAGGTGATATGATATAAGCTTCATTCCTTACTGAAGAACTGTTAGGAATTTGCAAACCCAGAGTCTTGGTATATATAAATCAATGAAATTTGCATATGATTTGCAAAATGAAATAAGGTTTAGAAAACATTGTGCAAGGAAACAGCCTCAGTACATGCAGCCACTTGCCTAGCAGAAATTCATTAGATTTTTCAGTTTAAACATCACAGCATGACCTGATGCAACGTTGCCTGCTACATTCTGTTGGATTTTTAAGAGGCAGTTTGTGTCTCTACAACCAAACCCAAAGCGTGACATTTCATTAAATGTGCTCAAAATGAACAGCTGCTAAGTTCCCCAAGTCCTCTCAACTTTGTTTTTGACTAGAAATTTTTAGTTTTCAGTGCCAGACTTTGAGAAAATGATTTTTTTTTTTGAGGGAGGAAAAACAAGTCTGTGGAAAAGGGGTGTGCCCCTTATGAAGGTGCTCAGGGAGTCTTACCCTGAATAACACAGACACCTCATTTCGCAGAGGAGGAAATGGTTTTATAAATTTTGAGATGTCTTCTGCCTGCTTGGCTGCTTTACACTCCAGGTCTCTGGTGCTGATCTGCAGCGAAGCTTTATAAGTTTCAGCAATTGACGAGGCTGGCTGGGTGCCAGGTCTTTTTTTTTTTCCCCCTCTCACTTCCCTGCGATGTTTTGAACTGCCTTCCCACAGACGTCATACAGCCCTTGAGGAATAGTTTCTGTCTGGTGAGACTGAATGATAGTTCTCATTCACAAAGGCTTGGAGTCAGATTCTAAGCAGGGGACACAACGGAAATTACGTTCACAGGTACAGCAGCGAGCCCAACTCAAGTGTGGAGAGCTTTGTTCCCTCCATGACTTATTGGCTCCCCCGGGAGAAGAGTGTTTTCCTGTGGTCGCCCTGAAATGGAACTTCACTGACAGCTCTGTGGTGTTACTGTACCTCGCGGTCATTTTCGTTTCCTTTCTCTCTACCTGAGCACTTTTAGAGTGTCAGAAACCTTTAAACCTTTTATTGCGGAATTGCAAAAAGGATGCGATCAAGTGGCTCTTTCACTGTGTTGGTTGCCCTTGTGACCAGATGAAGAATAGATTCAAAATCCAGTTCCTCCCTTGGCAATGCAAAACAGAAAACAAACTGTCACTTAAGACCAGCCCGGTGCTGGCGTAAATTCAATATGAAAGAGGAAAAAGCTCCTATGTCTTAGAAGCCTCCCTCTGTTCTGGACTGGGGACAGGAGCTGGACTCCAGGAAATTTGGACTTCTTCAAACAACCTCCTTTGGAAATGGAATATATTTCAAGCCATCTTTGTCCAAACACAGCTGAAATGTATTAATCAGAATACTTGAAGATTTTTTCTTTCTTTCTTTTTTTCCTCCAAAATGAGCATTATTATGAAGCCAAGATCCCGGTCTACAAGTTCCCTGAGGACTTCGGAGGGAGTGTGGTAACGTGCTTTTCTCTCCTGCTTCTCACCTTCTTTCCTTTTAAGATTGATGTAATAGTGGAGTATTTAGTAATTGCTGACTTGGAGGTTCAAGAGTTAAGTGTGATGTTAAAGCTTTGTAAGAGCACACTGTTGGTGACACTTTCATTCTCTATTTTGTGCCTGATTTTGTCTGTTTTAAAAACAGTGGTACTCACACTTTTTTTTTTAACTCCACGTGGACCATAGCAATTCATCTGGTGACAGTTTTTAGAAGAGGAAGGAAACTTGCAAAAAACGTTGGGAGTTTAGAAAATGAAAACTTGTCATTTTTCACCGCCTGATCAGGCTGTGTGTTTTCTTATGTTTCTTGCCTGATGCAAGCAGGCTGGTAGTTGACAGTCTTTGCCATGGTCTTTAAAAGTAGTACCTTGGCTTTTAACACATGTGTGTTAGCGTAATTAATAACGTCATATATTTTAATCATATGAACCAACTTGAATTTAACTATGACTAAATGTATATCAAGTTGCTTATCATTCAGGAATCTCCTACGTTTTATTTTGTTAATATAGTGTTCCCTGATAATTATGATTTTTGGTAATTTTAGTGTTTTCATCCTAACAAAAAGTATGTTAATTTCAATTTATTGCAATATTTAATTCTACTATTTCCTCATTATTGTTTGATGTAGTCATACACACATGGTCCTTAAGGAATAGTTTCTCAATAAAGTAATTTTTGTGTCTCAAATAGTTATTTACAAAAATATTTTTATGTCTGTTTCAGAGGTTAATTTTCCTTTGTTTATCTTAGTGATTGATTGTAAATAAATAAATAAGCTCACCTTTTTGAAGTGGAAATAATCCTTCAGGCAGGAGAATTAAAAGCAATGATTGAAGACAGGTGTTGGGGATAGGATGGAAGCAGGCAGGTAAAATGTATTACATATAATTATGTGAGCAGGCAAATACACAAATAAATACTTACATTATTTGCATAAGGAATTCAGCCCACATTTATGTGATTGGGTTATCATTTGCTGTTATTGTACTAGTGTTTTATAGGGAACTAGAATCAAGAGTTGTCCCTTCAGTGGTATTTCTGTGAGTTTTAATAAACTATAGATGCAGATTTCATCTCATATCACTTGTGATTTTTTAAATAAATATGTGCAATAAATTCCTCCTTGAGTTTATTTAAAGAAAAGGTTGCATCTGCAAACAAATTTGTATGGCTCTTTTATGCCAAGTAATAAATACTGGGAAATAGTTAGAAACCTCTATTAGTTACCATAGCTAATAGAAATCTCTAATATAAATGGGTGATCAGAATTTATAAAATTCACTTGTGATTTCTATCCTCTTATACGTGAATAAACACTATTTAACCAACCTATTTCTTATTTTTGCCTAAAATGCTGGGAGACATTTCCAAATTCAGGGTTCAATCAATCATCAACAGTTAGTTCATTTCAGGAGCCTAGTAACATTGACATCCTTTACTCTTCTGAGAGTGTCATGGTCTGTTTTTATCCACAACTATTCTATTTTATTATTCTAAATTATAAAAGGTATCATCATAGATAAATAGGGTCACAATTCAAAGTATATTTTTAAAAATATTGATTTATGAATGTGTATATTGTTCCATTTAGTTTTAAATAGTTTGCGTAGTGTTTGGGTCAGAATGGTGTTTATGTAAGAAATAAATGTCTCTCTTTATGCTGATGATTCCTAATGGCACATTACGGAAACTCCCAGTTATTAATCTGACATCTGTCTTATTAATAATATAACTGTTTAGGTATATCACTGCTACCTCTAAATCATTTGACCTGAGATTGTAATTGCTGTAATTAGTTTAACTGTTTTATTATCCCTTTTATCATTCAAATTCTATGCACACATTTATTTATTTATATTTATATTTTTAAATAGTAGAATCTACATAGATTATACGTCAGGTGTATAGAGGAAATATACATGTGTATGTGTATACGTATACATCTGATTAGGAGATTACATGGCAAACTCCTAATGATATTATATACCCTTCCTCTTAATTCATCTACTTAAAAAACATGCCTTACTTATAGTTAAAATTCTATTAATTTCCAAAAATAAGATTAAAATAATCTTGAAATTAATCTGTTTCCTGATTATATAATATTGTAAATATATATAAATTTAAAGTATTAGATAACAAGAATATATACTAGGTAGCTTTTAGCACGTGTTTTTTTTTTTAACACCTTTATTGGAGTATAATTGCTTTAGAATGGTGTGTTAATTGCTGCTGTACAACAAAGTGAATCAGCTATACATATACATATATCCCCATATCTCCTCCCTCTTGCGTCTCCCTCCCACCCTCCCTATCCCACCCCTGTAGGTGGTCACAAAGCACCAAGCTGATCTCCCTGTAACACATCTTTATATGTGTAGATGTCTGTATATCTGGTAAACAACAATTTGCTCAGTGTCTAAAGTATGGCAGATAAGCATTTCAATACTGTACAGATGTGATTTTCTGAATTGCTTCTTAGATCAATAAATGTTTTCTCTTTTCTATTAACTCTCTCCTCCTAAGGTTATAAAAGTTCGGGCTGGCTGAGAATTCTTATTTTGGCCTCATGACCATAGTAAGAGTATTTGAGTAGACTAAAACTACTAGTTTTCTAACTGAGAATAAAAAGATGTAACAACAAAAATATTTTGGAGGGAAAATTACTTATAACCCCCACTATCCCATCCTCAACTCTTCTCATTTTTCACTTAACTTACATATCTTGAACAGTTGTAAATTCTGTGCTCTGCTCTTTCATTTACATGTCAGCGTGTACTTTTGTAATAATAATACTTCTAGCTTTCATTTTATTGAGTATCTCTTGTGAATGTGGACTCTGTAGAGAATTTTACATACAGTATCTTGTTTAGTCCTTATAACAAAATTGAAAGGAAGGAGTTGTTAACCCATATTTTACAGATGAAGAAATGAACCTAAGAGATAAAATAACTTGAACAAGGCCTTTTAACTGCCAGGGATCAAACCCAAATCAGTCTACTTCAGAAGCAGTGCTCTTTTTATTTCAGCATTTGCCTCCCTCTGCTGTCTATCTAACTACCATTTTTTTTTGTTGTTTTTGTTTTTGTTTTTTTTTTTTTGCGGTACGCGGGCCTCTCACTGTTGTGGCCTCTCCCGTTGTGGAGCACAGGCTCCGGACGCACAGGCTCAGCGGCCATGGCTCACGGGCCCAGCCACTCCGCAGCATGTGGGATCTTCCCCGACTGGGGCACGAACCCGTGTCCCCTGCATCGGCAGGTAGACTCTCAACCACAGCGCCACCAGGGAAGCCCCTAACTACCATTTTTAATGACTGTAAAATTATTCATCTTATGACTATATCTAAATGCACTAAAATATTTGGTTAGATATTGGGCTATTGAAGAAATAAATTGGAAGTTGTCTTTTTATAGGTGTTATAGCCTACAAAGTTTAAGGCTGATGTTGGGCATTGAAAAATGACTATTTGAAAAACTTTTGTAATTATTTTCTACTGGTAGCAAATAAGGTTCTCTGTTCCCTATTAAAGAGAAATAAGAAGCAAAAGTCAGTGCTTCTCAGTTCTGAATAAATAGATCATCTTTCCAATTACATTAGCAAGTTTTACTTTGTTCTCTGCAAGCTCTGTAAGGCTTCAGGTAAGAAGCAAGTACTATGTCTCAGACTTCGTATGAAGTTTCATACTGTTTTAAGCCAGCTTTTAAAAAGATACACAATCTTCCTTTTTACATCTTTTATCTTACAGGCTTTTGTAAATGGGAAAACAAATGGAATTTGCATACTTTCTGCCTGTTCAGAATACACTGACTTGGCTTAGGGAAGTGACTATTTTCAAGATTGGTTCAGAGTTTTGAACCTGCAATAAACTTTTTTGATCCTATTACCTAAGTTTGTATCATATCTGGTATATAATACACCTAGAGATAAACAGCTTTGAAGAGAAGTGGTTAAGATACCTTGAATATTATCTAAAACATAAAAAAATGTGTTAATGCCAGGGAAGCACAGAGTGGATCACAGATAGGTTTACTCTTTAAAGTCATGAATTGTGGAGAAAGCCACTTGTCCACTCTATGTCTAACTTGCTTTGTGTCCCTGGAGAAGCCACCTAGTCCCTCTATAGCCAGGTTTACTCACCTGTCAAATAAAGGGAATGAGCTAGATCAGTGAATTTCAAACATGTATTTTCAATAAACACTTTTTACAAATGATATGCTAATATAAATAAGGAAATGTGTACAAAACATTTAAAATTATATGTTTATATTTGGTATATAGAGATAAATTTTTTTAAAAGTATATAGGTATGGTATATATAAGTAAATATCTATAAACATACATAAAACAGCCACTGAGCTAGCACCTTTACTGTCCACCCTTGCAGTACCTTTAAAGAGCTTTTTTGAAAACCACTTTGCTAATAAACTACGATGATCCTTTACAGTTCTACTTTCTGTAGTGCTACACTGCCACTGGAGAGTCATTTGTGTTTTCCGTATCCCTTTGTGGACCGGGATAAACTTGCTGGTAATTAAACTTCCTGGGAAGTTCAAATAACAACAGTTCAAAGACTTGAAAGACTTTAACATTAGGGGAAAATTCTCATTTCTGGGAAATCACAGAAGAGTTCTAGTTAAGAGCCATTCATTTTATTTATCATCTTCTTAGTTTCTACAAATTTATTTTAAACTTGTTTTGGGTGGGAAAATCATTGTTTATTACATATACAGATAGTGGACGTCAGGAGTACAGCATGGCAGTTGATAAAGAAATGCTGAATTGGTATTGAATTCTTTAGAAGAAAGGTGTTTCTTTAGTTTGGGTATTGACAAAATGGGGTTTTCAACCACCTTTTCTATCATGTCACTGGTGACTAAAGGTCGTAGGTTAAATTGCCCTGTGCAGCACTCTCCTTAGCTACACTGCAATCTATAGACTCCACATGAACAGAACTGGCTGTGGTTATGTGTGCAGCAACACTTACTCCGACCTGTAACTCTACTCTTTTCTTCCCCAACACCATGGTGTTGGCCCCATCACTAAAACCTGCCTTTCAGCATAGGTTTTTACCTAATAAGGTCCTATTAGTCCCTCTGTCAGTCATTCCAATCATGTAGTGAATTTTATCAGAAGGAGTGAAGATATGAACGTAATCATGAGTATTGGAGTAGTTAGTCATGGATCCATCCAACTGTTACTAGCAAGATTGAGAAAAGTAGATTCTAAGATGAAGCTGAAGAGATTCAAGGAGATTTTCCTTAGGGAAAGATGCCTGAGAGATATGTATAAACATTCTGAATAATAGTAATACTAAACAGATAGAATTGCAAAAGCCTGGATAAAGGTAAGAAGAATGGGACCTGGTTGCTATTAACTAGGTTGGTGAAGAATATAGTCAGAAAGAAAGCACAGTCTTAATGAAAAGCCAACGTAGATTTTTAAAGGAGCTCCTCCAGAGATTATCCAACTTCTCAAGAGATAAAACAGAGGTGTTTTCATCTCTTGAGAAGGTATATTAGAAAATGGATAGTAGAAGTAAAGGATGCTCTAGCCAAAAGCACCCAGTCTCTCCAGGGATCCGAGCCTCCAGGAAGCCTGGGGTATCACAGAGGCACAAAGACCAAAGACAGTGAGCCTGGATAAGGTACTATTAAGTGTAACCACATAAACATAACTAATGGGAGGCCATGCCTGTGATGTGTCTCAGCTCTCTAAATGCCTTGCTCTGTGGTCAAGTTTGGCCTAAACTCGGAAGTCCTTCAGAAGGATGGAGAATAGGTAGAAGTCCAGAACCTATGGATGCAGCTCTTAGCATAACAGGGGAGGTATGAATGATATATGTTTATTATCTACCTTCAGCCTTCCGTGGGGGTTGGCTCTCCTAGGAGCATCCTGGGTGATGCGTGAGGGTGTGAATTGGGGAAGCTAAGCTAAGTTGCTCTTCAGAAAAAAGTGAGAAACAATGAGGGAAAGATTGTGGGAAAGAGCTGAAGAAATGGTTAGAGAAGTAAGAGGGTCGGTCAGAGGGGAGCCTGGAAGAACTCCAGCCCGTTTTGAACCAGACATCCACCATCTGGCACCCTGCCCTGTTTAATTACACTGCCACCTTCTGGCAAAAGCTCCGATAATGAACTCGAATATGGTAGTGGGGTTTTTTGTTTGGTTGGTTTTTTGGTTTTTTTCTCCCCCTCACGTCAGCACTAAGAACTTCTGCCAAAGGATAAAGAAAGTCAACTTCAAGTCTTTCCATTTCTCTGGTAGGTGAGGGAAAATAAGAAATTAAAAAACTAGAAACTAGGCGTAGAATATATGCACACCAGGATTACAGCTTCCAAAGCTTCCTTACTGGAAAAGTGCTGATGTTTTACAACCTGCACAGTTCAGACGTTTTGTTTATATCTAATACTAATCTCCCTTGCTTAAATTTTAACCTATTTCTTCCTAGTTATCAGGGGTGGTGAATCATTAGATTCTCCTTTATGATATTTGAAAACTGCTAGTAAGTGACTTCATGGTCTTTTTTCATTTTATATTGCAAAATATTCATTCTGAATTGTAGAGATGGACCAGTGTGACTTGTTAAAAGGTTTCATAAAACATAGTTTCAATACGTCATTGTTTTCAAGCCTCACATAGAAGAGTGTTCCCATTGTGCCACATTCTCTATCCTGTTTAAAATACATTCAAGATAAGAAATTCAACTTTCTAAAATGAATATGTATGAAATATTCATGTATATATTCAATACAGAAAATAATAATCCCTAACATCCATGATTTCATTCCACTGCAGTGTGGTACAGAATTTCTTTTTTGTGTCAAGGGATTTATATGACCAATACTATTTTAGTTAGGATAAATTCCTGCAGAATGTGTCAACTTTTTTTTTTTTTTTGCGGTAAGCAGACCTCTCACTGTTGTGGCCTCTCCCATTGCGGAGCACAGGCTCCGGACGTGCAGGCTCAGCGGCCATGGCTCACGGGCCCAGCCGCTCCGCGGCATGTGGGATCTTCCTGGACCGGGGCACGAACCCGTGTCCCCTGCATTGGCAGGCGGACTCTCAACAACTGTGCCACCAGGGAAGCCCCCTGCAGAATGTGTCAACTTTTAACCAATGCCATTCTGGCCTACAGACAGCCACTGCTGTAATGTTTCATCTGATACAGCTTTGTCATGGAACAGCAGGTAGCTGATTGGCAGCTAGATCACCAGCTAGCTAGGACAGCAGCTCAGTCTATAGTGGTAATCGGAGTGGTGACTGTTGTAATGAGGACAGCTGTACAATATTGAGCCCCTACTGTTTGTCAGACACTGGACTTGGTGCTGTACATGATGTAGCTCATGATGTCTTCATATCAACTATATGAGATAAAACTTGTATTTAACTCGCAGTGCTGAAGGAAACATGGTCTAATTCTAAATCCCACATCTGTCATTGTTGTTGTTCTTGTTTTATTTGCTTTTCCCCACTATCTCCACTGCTTGGGCCACCCACGGTTCTGCCTCCTGGCATTCCAAAAGTGGTCAGTAGGCTGCTGCTTTATACCTTTGCTTCCTGTCCTAGATGGTTCAAGTTTCTCCTTTTAACCATGTGCAACTCAAGAACAAATATCTTTTGTATTTGTCTGCCTTCTTTCTCAAGATTTGCACACAAGCCTTCCACCATGGACCATAGAGATGGATGGAGAAGTAGAAAGTGGACCTTGACCCAGATTCGTTCTCTAGAGATCTCGCTAGTTCCTGATGCGTTCCATTTATTGACCCTCTCCCCCTGGTCAGACTATAAATTGCACTGTCTTCTTCCTCTCTGGCATTTGACCAGTGAGTAGAACCATAAAATCTTGGAAATGAATGGGACTACAGAGAATAACCTATAATCTAATTCTCCCCACCCCTGACCATATTTCGGAAGTGGACAAGTTTTGCTTAACATTTCTAGTCAAGTAGGGTCAAGAAAAATGGTTAGAAACAATGTCAGTGATTTTGTGGTAACAGATTCTGTTGGAGAAATATTTTCTAAAAACAAACATGAAGTTCGAGGTGAAATAGCTAAAATTTTGTCAGCCAAATGTTTGAAATCATTTCTATTTATAAGTTGTATGGGATTTTAATGTAATTCTTAAACTTATATTTGTGAAGTTAGCTAACACCATGATAATTCTGTCATAACTTCTCAAAAAATTGGATTGGAGGAATATGTACGGAGAGGTATGGCACATGAGACCTCAGCGATCTCCTGAAGGAAATTTAAGACAGTGCTTTGACCAAAGTCCTGCCCAGATAACTGAACTCTGATCACTACATTTTTTGGAAGTCACATAGCTAATTAGGTTGCTAAAATCCATGTCTTGAAATTGTAACTTCACTCCTCTCTGTTCTCCTAATATAGTCTTCACAGAAATAAAAATCGTGGTAATTGTTATTTACTAAGTGCTTCTGTGTGGCAGGTACCAGGCTATGCATCTGACAAGAATTATCCCATGAAGTCCCCAACCTAAATCCTGTGAGGCACCCATTCTTATCATTCCTCATTTTATAGGTTAGTGAGGCAAACTTGCTTGCCCAATGTTGCGTGGCAAATAAGAGAATTTCATGGATTCACATGCTTTTTAAAATTATTAAATGTTACCTTTAGTAATGATATATATGTTAATATGTCAAATGAGTTAATTAACTCAATTAAAATTAATTAAAATCCTTAGCACAGTAGCTGATTCCTCATGGGTACCAGGAAATGTTAGCTTGTATTACGCATTTTTCAAGTTTGTATATTAGTGGTACTTTTTAAATAGTCAAGAACTATAAGTGTGAAACTGATTCAGTCTATAAGGGCTTCTTTTCCATAAGGCAGTCTTCTTGGGCACACCTCAAACGGAGCACTTATACAGAAGCTAGATGTTCTGGATAAATCACATTCACATTGTGATTCAAAGAAGATTTACTTCTATTCAGGTGGGTAGATCAAAGCAGTAAACTACATAGAGAAGGTGGCAGAAGAAGAAGTCATCAGTTGAAAGCTAAAATGCCTCTGATCTAGTTATTTAAAAATTGGTCAGAATCCTCTAGGGCAGCAGTCCAGGCAGGGGGTTAATCTCACAGGAATGGCTGGGAGCCTGGACTTTATCCATAGATGCATCTGTGTAAAGACTTTCTCCATGTAACCTTCCTACTTGGGGCCTCCTGGTGGTTCTGTGTTACTCTATCTCACTGCCAGGCCTTCCCTACCTCTCTAGATCCCCTGCTCCTCTTGTCCTGACATGCATTCTGGGTGGTGTAATTCATAGATTGTTATCTCCTAATTCACAGGTTGTTATCTCTGTAGCCTGCTTAAACTCCTTCTTAAGCAGATCCCAGACTGGGTAGGACTCCTATTTCGTTTATCCTGCCATCCTAGCATAGCAAAAAAGGTCTTAAGCCTCTTTCTCCATCTGTTTCTAGAAAGACAACAGGCAAAAAAGGGGATCTGTTTAGAAGATCTGTTTCTGTGGCCCAGAGTAGGATTGCTTCAGGATGAGCTGAAGAGCATAGAGGCTAGAAATGTAGTGAATCCAGTGGTTTCATGAGAGCAGTTAATTAGTATTCCATTGTCTCTGGTATCTACTTATTTTATTATGAGTAGTTACCAATAAAAATTTGTAAAAGTATTTCTTTGTTATAATTAACAACTGTACATTGGGTTAAAAAGTGTGATTGAGGGTGGAGTTAACCACCTTGAGGGAAAACACTGGGTCACTAAAGATTCCCAGAATCTCTGCTTGGAAAAAAATATGCCCAATTATTTATCTGAGTCCTTTTGTTAAAATTGCATCTAATTGTATATGAATCGGTGTTTCCATGGTAATGTAAAAGACAGAAAGCAGCAAACTTGCTGATAGCAAACATGCCTTTATAAAGGTGTGATTATAATTGGGAAAATCATTTTACATACATACGGGTGAAATTTTACCCTGACCTAGAAATACATTGAAATTTGTCCTTAACTGTAAGGTCTTTCTCACGTAAATAACAAAAGAATTAGACAGTCCTCATTGTTTAAAAGCAAGGTGGCTTATCGCTTTCATCTGTGGTCAGTAAGTAGTAGCCACATGGAATAAAGTACTGGGAGCTGCACTGGGATTCAGAAAAAGTGCTGCCATCGATTGGTGATGCCCCCAGAGAGACGAGGAGCATAGTGTGGCTGTTTGCCATTTAAGTGGCCCTGGTGATCTCAGAATTCTTTATATCTAAACTCTGCCATTAAATTTGCATGCAAGTGAAGTTGTATCAAAAGCAGTATTTGTACATCCGTACAAATGTGCGTGTATACTTTTTAGAAATTTTTGACATGTTTTTGGTCATTTGTCACCTATGAAAAACATGTGTGCATATCATAAACCATAACAACTCTTTTTGGATGTTGCAAACCAGAAAAAGAAAGAAAGAAAAATTAGTAATTCTAATTATCAGTGGCTACCCTTATAATCACCATCCAGATTAAAAATAATGCTACCGGGGCCTCCCTGGTGGCGCAGTGGTTGAGAGTCCGCCTGCCGATGCAGGGGATACGGGTTCGTGCCCCGGTCTGGGAGGATCCCATATGCCGCGGAGCGGCTGGGCCCGTGAGCCATGGCCGCTGGGCCTGCGCATCCGGAGCCTGTGCTCCGCAACGGGAGAGGCCACAACAGTGAGAGGCCCGCGTACCACAAAAAAAAAAAATAAAAAAAAAAAAATAATAATAATGCTACCGGTAACCCTACAGCCACCTCTGTGCCTCTTTCAGCCACTGCCTACCAGCACCAGGTATAACAACTATCCTGATATCAAAAAGCACAGAATACTATTTTCTACTTTTGAATGTTACATAAAAGGAGTAATACAGTTTGTAATACAATTTTTGTGGCTGGTTGGGTTTTTTCCCCTGCAAATAGATGTTTGAGAGTTTATCCCATGTTGATGTAGTTGTATGTAGTTCATTCATTCTCACTAATGTATAGTTAATTAAGCAAACTTTTGTTTGAAATATAAATTCAGGGCAAAAATTATTTATGCTAATTGCTTAGATCACAGTTTGGTATATAGGACTATATGAGCATTTAAAACTGTTTTCAATTTACTGTAATCATTTGAATACGGTTTCATGTGCAAAACTCTGTTGCTTAGATTCACCCTCAATGGACGTTTCTTCTGGGAAGCCTTCCTAGCCTCCCCATTCAGAATGAAAATGCCCTTCTATGTGTTCTCAGGAGACTGGGTCCATTTCTCTAGCACAGCTCTTGAAGCATTGCAACAATGGTCAGCTTTCTTGCCTGCCTGTCCTCTGGGACTGTGAATGGGTTGTAGGGTAGACTGGGTTTACTCATCTTTGTACCTGTGCGCCCAGCACAGTGCTTGTCCCATCAGCAGCATTCCACATCTGTCTGGTGCATGCAGAGAGAACAGAGAGTGGTTTTACATCACCAAGAAAACGTTCCAATCTGTTTTTATGTTTACTTTTCTTTTAATAGATGGCACTCTGCTAGGGATTGTACTGAGTGAGTTGTGGAGACAGAGTTTACTCTCTGGGGCAAGGAATTGTGAAGTATTAGATCAGGGAGGATGTTTGCCTGTTTCCTGTGGGCTTCACCCTTAGTTTCCCACCTTCACTAGTAATTCCAGCCTCAACACTTTAACTCATTCCCTCATGAGTCTCCTGTTCTAGAATCTACACTTCCCAGTTTTCCTCAACATCTCCTTGCCTGACTGACTCATCTCAGGACCATCAACTAGTCATGAATGGCTCGTACAGATGCTGATGTGTGTTGCACACGTTAATCAGCCAGTTGACGTGGCTGACC
This sequence comes from Mesoplodon bidens, assembly GCF_964165515.1. Classification (NCBI taxonomy): domain Eukaryota; kingdom Metazoa; phylum Chordata; class Mammalia; order Artiodactyla; family Ziphiidae; genus Mesoplodon; species Mesoplodon bidens. The sequence goes on along the minus strand of NC_138160.1, from coordinate 47,556,437 downwards.
TTCTCTAACTCTATCAATGTAGTGGTCTCTCCATCTGAGAGACCTGCTGGGGGTGAGGACCATGACCACCACTTCAGGCTCACCCCAGCTTCATTGTCAGCCTTTTGAAACCAAACACAGCTGTCCCATCAGACAGACTCCGTAGCTGGGATGTTGAGTCAGAGACCCAAGTGTGGCCTAGAGCCCTAACAAATGGAGTTGAACTCTGACCTCCAAAGTCAGGGTTAGCGTTCCTGCCTGGATTATGCACTTTTCCCACTACTAAGTTGCTTTTAGCTTTACCACACTTCTAGATTTAAATTTTTTAGAATGCTAAGAAATTAAGGCCTAATCGTTAGTAACTGAGAAAGTGATTTGTTTTTAGTGTCAGACAAGATCATCTTCTAGCCACTCGACCATGTAATCTGATTCTATAGCTTAAAATATATAGTCCTTAAAGAAGAGTTTTGTTTCCGTAGCTCTTTTATTAGTTGCAAAAGTAAACATGCATTTTTTTTAATACTTTATTTTTTTTAATTAATTAATTTTATTTTGGGGGGCTGCGTTGGGTCTTTGTTGCTACACATGGGCTTTCTCTAGTTGCAGCGAGCAGGGGCTACTCTTCATTGTGGTGCATGGGCTTCTCATTGCAATGGCCTCTCTTGTTGCGGAGCACAGGCTCTAGGCGCATGGGCTTCAGTAGTTGTGGCTCGCGGGCTCTAGAGCTCAGGCTCAGTATTTGTGATGCATGGGCTTAGTTGCTCCGCAACATGTGAGGTCTTCCCGGACCAGGGCTCAAACCCATGTCCCCTGCATTGGGAGGCGGATTCTTAACCACTACGCACCAAGGCAGTCCATCGTGCATTTTTCATTGCTTCACTTAACAATGTTTATTAACTCAGTTCTACCCCAGGCACCCTGATGGCTCTTAGAAAGACACTGATGAAGTATTAGCCCTCACCTTCATCAAATTTCCAATCCAATGACTTTCTAAACTATTCCTGTGGGGCAGAGGATTTCTACTTTAACATTTTTCTATATCCCTGGTATATTTTTTACTTTCATGATAAAAGTACATTTATAGTTTAAAAGCGGCTCAGTTGCTATCAAAAATCCCATGGTGAATAGAATAATTTAAAAACCTCACTGCTTAAATTTGGGGTGGGATTATATGAAATAAATCGGGAATATTTGATTTTTTTTAAAACCAAATATTTTCCCTGGGCTAGAGGGATATTTTCATTCTAGGTAAATTGTTTATTCACTCACCTCCTAACAAGGCCATGTCAGCCAAATTAAATATTTAAGTCCATTATATTTAAATAAGTTTTAAAACCAACAGATTTCTTTCATATTTAGATGAATTTAGCTTTTAATTTTTCAAACAGAAAATATGTAAACTAGGGAATTTTAATGTATAGAGGAAGAGAACATGAGAAGGGAGCATCAGAAAAATAGGAAGAAATGAAGTTTAAACAAAAATAACTCAGGTTGACATTTGACATAGTTTAATTTATTGCCAAAATGTGTGTCTTCACAGATAATCTCCAGGAGACTTTAGTTTTTATAGGTCCTAGTTAAGTTTTTGTTTGCTTGTTTGTTTTGTTTGTTTGTTTTTTGCGATACGCGGGCCTCTCACTGTTGTGGCCTCTCCCGTTGTGGAGCACAGGCTCTGGACACACAGGCTCAGCGGCCATGGCTCGCGGGCCCAGCCGCTCCGTGGCACGTGGGATCCTCCCGGACCGGGGCACGAACCAGTGTCCCCTACATCAGCAGGAGGACACTCTCAACCACTGCGCCACCAGGGAAGCCCCCTAGTTAAGTTTTGAAAAATGTTTGAGGGCTCTATTTCACTAATAAGGGAAATAAACTTATCCTTTCCACAAATGACTGCCACTAGCTTCTTTGCCAGCTCTGTAAATAAACTCATTTTACTGTTACCATGGTTGAGTGCAGTTATATTCCTTTAAACATCTTGCATAATCCGTGGCTTCAACTGCATTAATCTAACTAAGGTCATGTCATCAAATAGGGATCTAATAGGAGCTTTGGAAAGAACTGTCAAAGACCAGATTCCATGTAGAAATCAGAAGAAAATGCCAGTCGTGTCCCACTGTAGTTCAGTGTAAAGGATTTGCCCTTAGTGATTACAGCTGCCATACAAGGGGACCACACAACAATGGAAAACCTGTTTGCCAACAAAATATCAAATTATTATCAGACTTCCACGGTGAACCATATTATTACATGATTCCCATCAAAAATCTGGACTACTGGTATTTTTGTGCAATTATAACAGCTCCGGCTGTATATTAACTAGCTTTGAAATCAGTCTGACATTAGAACCTACCCCATTTAGTATACTGTAACTTTTCAGTACATATTGTGGGCAATTCCATAAATAACTTTTATAAACTTTAGCCAGTAGTCAGAAAAACTATAAGATTTTGTTTATAAACTTTATAAAGTTTATTTATAAGATTTTAATTAAATTACAAATTAATTTCTCACTTGAATCTCCTACTTCTCCCAGCATTATACCTTTGTTCACCCCTTCCTAAATGACTAGTTTTGAAATTGTTTTTTTTTTTTTTCTACTTCTAGTTTTGTTCTGTTGGTGATTTGACTTCCTTTGTAAACTGTTGGTAATTTCATGTATAAAGCACAGACGTTCATCCTTTTAAATTTCACCCATGTGTCGTACCCTAATAGTCATCAATTTCCAATACACAGAGAAACATTTTAGATAATTTACTTCAATAAACTAGAAAATTTGTTCAAAGCACCAAACCTGTTTGCTTCCATGATTCATGCCATTTTTATGTTAGTGAATGTATACACAAGAGATAGGTAAAGTACGAATACAGACCTATACATGCAAGCCTGGACTTCCCCAAATCTTTAAAGTGCTAAATTCCCTTGGTGCCAATCGCTCAAGTCATTTCACATTTGCTCAGTTGCTTCCGGAAAATTGCATAGGTATAACCAACCCTGTAAATTTCAAATTCACATAAAGAACCTCTAGCCTTCAAAGCAAGACTTAATTGAATACCAAATGAATACCTATTGTTTTCTGAAATATTTCTGAATAAAAATTGCTTTTAAAGTCTTCTTTGACTTTCTATATTCTTTCTTAAAATATTTATTTATTTATTTATTCGTTCATTTATTATTTTTGGATGCGTCACAGGCTTCTCTCTAGTTGTGGCATGTGGGCTCCAGAGCTCCAGAGTGTGAGGGCTCAGTAGTGTGCTCAGTAGAGGGCTCAGTAGCTCAGTATTTGAATGAATACTTCATTCAAAGTATTTCTATTTCTTTAGACCCTAGGAAAACACAGGATATGGCATCACAGAGCTGGAACTCGAGGAAGTTTGGAATTGCCAACAATAGGTCATGGGGAGATGGGGAGGGTCCTGAAGTCAGGTCAAGTTCAAAGCTAGGCTCCTCCAATTACAAGCTGGGTGATCTTGGACCCAGGGGAAAACAATCCTTGGAGTTCCTAGAAAGGCTGAATGAAAGACTTCATGGAAAGTGCTTGCTTGGCACAAAGCTGGGCACACAATAAACCAAATAAGTGTTAGCCAGCTTATTATGATTAGGAGGGAAAAACTCCTAATAATGTTTTCTTGTTTATGTTTTAATCTTAGTTTTCATGTTAGTATAGACTCAAGTTACTCTTTGATACGAGTTATTATTTGAGGATGTAAGATTTGGCCATTTAACAAAATGGTATAAGGTATGGCATGTATATGATCTTTCACAAGTGAAATGATAATGGAAATTTTACTGTAAAAAATGTCATAACAGCTCTAGGTAAAATCTAATAATTGTTTAATATGAAGATTAATACATGTAAATCTTGGCTTGATCTAAACTTATTATTCTATTAAATAAATTTACATGAATATGGAGTAAATCAACCTCACTTCCAGCTAAATCTAGCCTGAAGCCTTCTTTGACATAGCCCTCTTAAAAATAGATATTATTTTCTAAATATTACAGTATTTAGAAATATGTTACTTTGTTCTGTGCTTAAACACATATAAGTTACATATTAATAGTAGTCTACAATGATGCCACAAGAAGATAGAGATATAAAATGCTTTTTTATGAGAAGTAGTTCAACCAGGCTTTTTGTTTAGGACAGTTTGCTGTAGTTTTGTGTAGGGTAGTTTCTATATATTTCTATACAGACAAATACATATTTGATCTGTTCTATGTGCCAGGCTCTGGGGATGCATTGGTACCTCCCTCCCTTCATGGATCTTACTGAGTAAAAATAATTATTTTTAATTATGTCTAATTAACAAATAAAATGATTCCCAATATGGTAAGTGCAGTGAAGAGAATACTACAGAGGACTAAATTAATGTTTGTGTGTGTGTGTGTGTCCTGGAGATGTACTTTAGTTGGGTGGTTGGGGAAGCTGAGAACTGAAGGAACCCGTCAAGTAAAACAAGGGGAGAAGAGGATTACCTCATTTATATGGGCCTCACATTCAGATTTCCAGTGAAAGTTGGAAATCTTGAAATGATGGGTTCCCCACTGTCAATCCTTGGTTTTGGTCTTTGGCTGGGTCGTTTTCTAGCACCAGCCTAACCTCAGGTGCTAGAATGTTCTTGAGAGTCCTGGTGGGCTGAGGTCAGAGAAAGTGAACATCACTTAGGGATGGAAGGAGAGCCTTCTGGAGTAAAGGTGCCCCCAGGATGATATGCAGCTACACATTTCTCCTCTTAATACAAAGTTTAAGAGCCTCCCAAGAGTTGACTTGCTAGGATTGGAAAGCATTTTTTATTAGGCTTAAGATTTTCATGGCCTTGCAGTGCCTCTCCCAGCCAAGGAAACTATAGACATTCCAGAAATCACTAAGAACTACTTAGCCCTGTGATCACACTTAAAACATAGCACTGGCATCTGTGTTTCCTTATGGCAGATTTACCTCTATTTTAGGTAACAAGTCACTGTTGAATTTTCTCTTGCTGTGAGTATGTAGATTTCAGTGTTCTAATACCTCTATGGGCTAAATTTAAAGTTTGAATTCAAATCGTAATTGGTAAATGGATATATGTGTGTAAAAACATGGTTCTAGCAACTGGTTAGAGTAATTTTCCCAGAGGATATAATGTTGGCCTTCAGCTGATAGGAGGGTGTGTCTACCGTGACAACATGAATAGTGCAAAAGACAGAAGTTCTAACTGGTAAGACTGCTTGAGACATAAGTCGTGTTCTTTTCCCTGCCACCCTTAAGTACTTCATGAATGGATTCTATCAGCTTCAGACAGCGAGTACACTGAAACCCGTCAAAAATCATCACCACAGTCATCATCCTGTGCTCATCCTCCAAGTTTTCAAGTACTTTCTGGATCAAAAAAAACAACAAAATAATGACAAAGACAACAATAACCAAAAATAAGTAAACTAAGGTTTTAGTGTGAAATATAGCATATTGCATTCTAATTCTTTTGACAACCTAATGTTAAAGGTATATGTATAACTCTGTTACTCTGTCAACCATAAGAGTTTGTTAGTTAGTATCTACTATTCCTTGACCATGGTGAATAAGTTTCCTTTGCCCAGCTATGTCTGTATAAGTAGAGATGATAATGCAGCTAAGAAGAACCACTCAAAAACAACTCCAAAATGAGCCAGAGAGAGTGGAAGGAAAAAAAGGGGAGAATGCATCCAAACATAACCCTGAGTTCCATGGACACTCAGTAATATCTCTTTGCACCATCAAAACTTCACACACTTAAATTTTACCACGTTTTCTGCTGCCCTGATGCTTTCCATTTTTTTGATGACGGTTTTGCCTTCTTGGAATTCACATAGTCTAATCGGATCATGACAGTTGATGTTTATCTTAATTGAAACTGAGATTTTCTTCATCCTTTTGCTCTGAGACTCCTACTTTGAGGCTGAAAGGTCACTTGAAATGTGCACAGCATTTGGGAAAACACATAATGAATTCAAATAAATTCATGCCTATTAAAAGGAGGCCTTTCGGGGGCTTCCCTGGTGGCCCAGTGGTTGAGAGTCCGCCTGCTGATGCAGGGGACACGGGTTCGTGCCCCGGTCCGGGAAGGTCCCACATGCCGCGGAGCGGCTGGGCCCGTGAGCCATGGCCGCTGAGCCTGTGCGTCCGGAGCCTGTGCTCCGCAACAGGAGAGGCCACGAGAGTGAGAGGCCCGCGTACCGCAAAAAATAATAATAATAATTAATTAATTTTTTAAAAAAAAAAGGAGGCCTCTCTTGCTCAAGTTCCAGAGCTTATGTAGAATAAACCATTTGGGTTTTATCTGAATTTATTTTCAAAGGAGCTTATCGTGCTTCTTCTTTAATGCTATCAATACAGAAAATGGGAAAATTCTAAATTTTCATTTAATCTCTTTCAGAAAAATGCATTTTGCTCAGCGATTATGGTTAAACTCTGAGTTTTTACAGCTGCTACAGCTGTCAACAAATTTAAGAGGTATTCTTTGGTTACATTATTTAAGGATTTCTTTATATTGTGTATCTTTAATGTAGCAACTCCACTTTTTAAAATTTTTCTCTATCCATATGCTTGTTTGTAACTGCAAAAATCCATGTATAAAAATGTTCTGCAGCAGTTTTTATAATAGAAAACTAGGAACAGCCTAACTGTCAATCAGTATAGGGCTAATTCAACAATTTTGTACAACAGTAATGAAATACTGTGTAGCTGTGAGGAAGGTCTCTTATGTACTGGTACGGAGCTATCTTCAGACAATGTTTATTGTTATTATTACTGTGATTCTTTGGAAAGATGGTACTTATATTCAGAGGTCTGCACTCTCGTTAGTTTTCTTTGTGTATCCCTTAGTGTTTATGTAAAAGCAAACAATGAGACTAGGTTCTATTCACTCCCCCTTTTTACACAAAAAGAAGCATAGTCTATACTTTCACTGTCGTGCAACTTCCATTTTTCACTTGACAATGTGTTGGTATGTGAAGAGGCTTCTTGCTTTTTTTTTTTTAGGAGATTTATTGAGATATAATTCACATACCATATTATTCACTCATTGAAAGTATACAGTTATTTAATTATTAGTATATTCACCCAGTTGTGCAACCATACCACAATCAATTTCAGTACATTTTATCTCCCTGGAAGAAACCCAGTACCCTGTAGCTGCCACCTTCCAATTCTCATGTCACCTGTTCTATTCCAAGCCCTAAGCAACTATTAATCTACTTTTTGGCTCTATAGATTTGCCTGTTCTGAATCTTTCATTTAAATAGAATCATGTAATATATAGTCTTTCCTGACTGACTTCTTTCACTTAGCATAACATTTTCAAGGCTCACCTGTGTTGTAGTGTGTATCAATCAGTATTTCATTTCTTTTTATGGACAAATAATATTCCATTGTATAGATATACAACCTTTAGTTTATTCATTCATCAGTTGATAGAGATGTGGGTTGTTTTCACCTTTTGGTTATCATGAGCTATGCTGCTATGAACATTTATGTAAAAGTTTTCTTGTGGAAAAATATGTTTACTTCTCATGGGTATGTACCTAGTAGAAGAATGCTGGGTCCAATGATATGTCTATGTTTAACTTTTTTTTTTTTTTTACTATTTTCCAAAGCGGCTATATTCTCACTCTTTTTTTTACAGCAGAGTTATGCTATGGAATAACTGCATCATTATTAATTTAATTGTCTAGGTACGTTTTTAAATGAAAAAGGGCAAAGTACAATGTTCCCAGTTTTGTAAATATACAAAGACTCTCAGCCCACATGAATATGTTTTCACCCGCCAGCGTATTTCTGCATGTGTACTCAAGGCAATGGCAATAGTTGCTAGCTTTAGAGAGGAGATGGCTGCTCTGGGCATCTGAGGTGGAAGGGGGCTGAGTACTCACCATTTTGAATTAGAGGGATTTTTACTATGTGCATGGATTAATTTTTCAAATGAAAATGTGATTCATTATGTAAAAAGAAGAGATATATTTTCTTGGTACTCTTCTAACAAATGTTGGTCAGGCTAGAGACTTCTTTATCTGCGCTTTGCATCAGTCTTCCTGCACTATGAGGTGTCAGTGCTACACAACCCGTTTTCTGCCCAGTCTGGTGTCAGTTTTAGTTGTTAGGGCAAAAAATTAATGTCTGCTGTTCTATCTTTAAAAGCCAAGGTATCATTTCAAAAATCAGATATTGTTTAGCTCTTACTCTAAAATAGTGTTCCCGAAGTGTTTTATACAAACCAATCCACATCAAAGGCAAAAAAAAAAAAAAAAAAAAAAAAGCTAGGGTGAGCATCTGGGTGAACCCCGGGATTGAGAAACAAGAGGAAGGTGGGTGAAATAAACATGAAAGGTGTGGTAGGTGCCGAAAGCAGGGCTGGTTAGTCTGAAGTCCTTCAGTTTCCTGTACAGTCTATCCAAGTATTGTGTGTTGGTGACTGAAAGAGGGAATCCTTACTTCCTGCACAGCATCCATCATGTAGCTCTGAAACGGTTCTTTGCTTGCTTTCATCTGTGCTTGAATATCAGATTTTTTTAGTGTGGAGTTTTTCTAATTATGTAAGACAGAACCTATAGTGTTTTTTTCTATTTAATCTACTGGTGGTTAAACACAGTGGATTCTGGTTTCTGTCTTTGGTTAAATGAGCTTGTCTTATTGAATGATAGAAACATGCCTGTCTGCATTTGCTTGTTGATTTGTTCATTCTTGAGTTCACTCACTTATTCATTAAGCATTTATTTCTTCAGCACTGCTGTGACACGGCACCTTAGTGAGCAATGGTTCCTTCTGTGGTGCTGGGAAGGCATGATTTGCAGCTGGAGAAGAATAATTTCGCATCCTTTAATGGTCAAAATCCTTAACTACCTTTTTTTTACATATACTAACAAAACCTAATTTTGAAAACTACATGACTTTGGTTCACTTAGTTCTATAAAATGAAAAAAGTCATGGCAGTGATCAGTTTTGATTAGCTTAAAAATATGTCAAGAAAGAAAGAAGAGATTCTATAAAAATAAGTCTTTAGGAATAATGTAAAATAATTTGATTTTATCAGAAATTTATAAAACAGATGTCCTTAGGGCTAAAAAGCCTTTTTCAAAGGAATAAAACCATGGGTAAATAAATGAATACATTTTTCTTCAATCATTGTCTACATCCTGCTGTGGGGATGAGGAAAATGCTGTGTCTGGGGATGGAGGGGGGTTGAGTGACGGAATTAACAAAGACGCCACCAGAACAAACATTACATCCAGTTGACTTGCCTATTAACAATCTATTTCTGAATAGTTCATTTTTGAAGATGACTGTAACTAAAGAGAAGTCTTATCATATTTCATTTAATTTAAATATCGAGCTATCTTATTTCGCAAAATTTATTCCTTTCAAGTCATGATGCATTTTGCCTTTGGCAAGACTATTGTTTATTTTTAGAGAAGATGCTGATTAATCACAGTGTTTTTTCAGAAATAAATAGGGATTTTTCTGCCATGAGGCAACTAGTAATTCATTTACCAAATGTCAACAGAGTTAACAAAGAATTTTGTATCATAAAAACCTCACAGTTGCCTACTTTTCTCTCTCATATTAAAAAAAAGCAAGATTCTTTCACATTTTTATGTGTAATGTGACAAGAGAATGTGACTCTACTGTTGATCATGATCTAATTGCAATTGCTAAGGACCGAGGCTGAGCTGACACTGGGTTATATACATAGTTTTGCAAGCACCGAGTGAAGAAAGCCATGGTGAGGGTATCACTGGTTATTTATTTATTTATGGATCTCTTTCTATCCATTCCGTACTGTTACTTCTCCATTTACAGTTTAGATGACATGAATAATCATATGAAGCCATCATTCAGTTATTAGAAAATGGGGTTGATAAGGCATCTGTATAGGGGAAACAGTGATAGTATCTGGTTAGTCAGGTGAAGCTTGCAGAGGTAGGGTCACCTGTGTACTGTCCCTGTGCCCTGCGTGGTGGAGTGAAAACTCCCACCCAGGCTGCCAGACACCCAAGCCCACACCCTTGACCGCTCTGCTCTACTATCTTTCTGACAACTTGCCTTATGGGAAACTGCCTTAATACAACTTGTAAAAATAAAGCATAGCACAGTCGTGGCTTGCCCCCAAGTCAAATATGAAAGGTGTAATATTTCACAGATTCTAACCATGTTCAGTTGTTCAGGACTCCTTTATATTTTATTCAAATAGGAAAACGTTACTAATTTAAATTTTCTTGCCTATAATCTGCAAAATATTTACAATCAAGGCACACTAACCCTCACATATTTTCTTTTATTAAACTAAATTTTATTATAAAAGCAATTCATGTGTGCTCTAGGATCTTTTGAAAATATAGAAAAATGCAAATACAAATTACTCATAAACTCACCACTCCCCAAAATGACCATTGTGAATTCTTAGGTATTTTCTTCCAGTATTTTTCTAAGCAAACATGGTACTAATAGCAGTCATATGACTCATGTACTTTTACTTCAGGTTTATTAAAAATTTAACATTTTATCATGAGCATTTTCCCATATCATTTAATATTATTTGAAACACTATTTATATGCATGCACATATTCTACCTTAATATATTTCATAATTTAAATATTTGCCTATTGTTGGACATTTAAGCAGTTTCTAATTTTTCCCCAAATTAAAAATATTAGCCATTCTTTGAATTTTCTATTTGCCTATTAGTTGTTTTTCTCTTGTGGTCATATAGTTGTTCTTTTTTTTTTTTTTCTTTTTGCGGTATGTGGGCCTCTCACTGCTGTGGCCTCTCCCGTTGCAGAGCACAGGCTCCGGACGCGCAGGCTCAGCGGCCATGGCTCACGGGCCCAGCCGCTCCGCGGCATGTGGGATCCTCCCAGACCGGGGCACGAACCCATATCCCCTGCATCGGCAGGCGGACTCTCAACCACTGCGCCACCAGGGAGGCCCATATAGTTGTTCTTGTTGGTTGTAAAAGTTCTTTACATATTAGATATATGAGTCTTTTTCATCCCACATTTGTGGTAATTATATATTCCAGTTTTTAGTTCTTTTTTACTTTTGTTTATGGTGTTTTATATAGTCAAATCTATTGTTTTTTTTCTTTTATAACTTCTTTCTTTGCTTTAACAGTATGACTGTTTTATCCTCTACTAAGAGCAGATAAATATTTAACCATGTTTTCTTTGTGAATTCATTTTTTACCTAATTCTTTAATCAGTTTGGAATTTATTTTAACATAAGGATCCAAGTTTACCTTATTTCCAAATAGTTAAGCATATGTTCCAGGACCATTTGTTAAATACCCCCTACTTTACTTATTATTTTGTATCACATATAAAATTTTATGTGTCATCTATCATGTGTACACTTGTCAGTTATAAAATTACATTTTACAATTAACAACTTAAAAGAAACCAGTAATAATTTTAAAAGCCTATGCAGTTCATTGATAGAAACATACTATGTTAAACTATTATAATTGTCTGTTTTTACATTTACCTTCAAGAACTTTTTATTGCTTGTGCCCATTTGCTCACCTTTGTAGAAACCTTTATCCTTTCTTATCTCACAGACTTGATAAGTTAATAATATTAGTATAAGGCAAAATGAGAGAGATTGGAAGCTAGAATGAGCCCTTTCATTAGGATAAAGCAGAGATTGGTGGGACCTGGTGGTAGGTGGGTGGAGGAGGTAGATGAAAGCAAGAGCACTGGACCACCCAGAGGGGCTGGGGAATTCCATCTGGCAGGCATGATGGCAATATCATCTACCAACTGCTGTTTGGGGACAAAACATACTAGTGTCCTAACAAGTGGCTCAAAGCAGGTGATTCTTAGAAATATATGCCCAGAGTGTGGACAAGACAACTTACTGGAATGTGGAAAGAAGATGGTATATTTTTTTCTCATCCTCTCAGAATTTATCTTTGTAGTATATTTCATAAAGTAGATAATATTTTGGTATAGTAATGCAAGAATATAACATAACTTATTAAAAATAAACACCAAATGGAGGTGCTTGCATTTAGAAATGTGCTCTCCCATACGATTGGAGATCACTGGTCTAGATCATGTGACCCCAGGGAGGTCTATAAACCAGCTTACGTTTCAGGGATAGAATAGGAACAGAACAGCCAAGCCTATCTCTGGACATCATATGAACTGAAGTCTCAGAAAAGGAAGACAGGCACACGGAACCAAGGAGGAAGCCAGTAATGAGATGAGGCATATATTCGAAGTGACCATGGCAAGTGTGATGCCATCTCCCAGAGTGATGCTGAGGGGCTCCTAAATTCGCTCCTGCTTAAAATCAAAATTATTCCTAGAGAACGGGTAGGAGCAGAGCAACAGGTGAGGTTCAAGTGACCTCAGGTTGCAGAACCTGCGATCCAGGTCACCTTTCAGCATGTTTCCATTTTTCAAGCAAGTTTCTAATATATAATAGAGGGTATCTTTGACCAATAATGTAGCTAGGGCTACATTCCATTTCTATTTAAAAAACATCCATCAGTCAAATGTTGCACAACAGATTTCATGCATGTGAAAAGCCATTGTATTCAGTCTGGGCAAACTACCCCACCCTGGTCTTCCGGGAGTGTCCATTGTGGAGGCTCTGGGAAGCTGAGATTGCCCTTCCAAGTGAGTGAATATGGGCAGGACCTATCTTTTAGAAGATAACCATCAGGGAGAGTATACACTCTAGGGTGCTTGTTTAGCTGTTGGTTGAGGGACTTTGTTTTTTCCCATTTTGATCTTGTATCAATTAAAGGTAGACTTTAAGCTGTACAATAATATATTACAGAAAAAATAAGGTATAAATCATGTTTAAAATAAAGAATTACATTTCCTGCTTACTTAGAGTTTAACTTCCGAAATAATTGATCATTATTGCAAATTAATTGTTAGTAGGAAGTAGATGAACACTTCAGCCTTCACTCTAAAGTATTCTAATTTCTCTCTTGAAGTAGCCCATGATTCAACCTAGAGTCACCACAGTATACATGCATAGTGTACAGATCATGAGAACAGCTCTTTAAGAGAACTCTGTGACAAAGTATAAAACCCATAATTTTCACACTTTGAAAATTGCTTTTGCTTTGCATAACCATAAAGGGAAAATTAATATTTTTAGCTAAAATAGTGAATAAATGAACATTAGTCTTTGCTTTTCCTAGATTTTAGCCACATAAACATTTTACTATAAGAAGGTATTTATACGTTCATGTCTTTATTCATTAAAACTATTTGTTGAACAAATGCTGTGTGCTAATGTGACCTGTGTTCCGTTTAAAAGTAGGAGAGATGATCTGGTCTTCTAAATTATGTATCTGAGTGAAATATTTAACCTAGCACGATGTTGCCCTTTTAAGGGATTGTTTACTGTGTGCCTTTTAATGGAAGAGCATTCACTAATTTAACAAGGGTTGCAGGACACATGTCATTAATTAGCTCAGCTCGCATGGCTGTGGGGTAAATAGTCCCGTAAATCAACTGCTCTTACAGTCACTAATTAACTGACTTAGTTTCATGGCAGAGGCATGTATTTCAATTAGACTGTGGTTCCTGTTATGATCAAATGAGGTCAAGTATACACAATAATGTGAAAAGTAGAGACACCAAAGGGGGAAAGTGGCAGGGGTGGTGGTAGTGGTGGGGTGAATTGGGACAGTGGGATTGACATGTATACACTAATATGTGTAAAATAGATAACTAATAAGAACCTGCTGTATAAAAAATAAATAAAATTCAAAAATTCAAAAAAATAAAATTGAGGTATAATTGACATCTAACACTATATTATTAGTTGAAGGTGTGCAAAAAAAAGTAACGTAAAAAGCCATATTATAATGGTGCATGGATGTGTATGTATGTGAGTGTAGGTGGTTTTATAGGCAAAATGTGTAATATAAGCATTATGACTTGTAACTGAAATAAAGTTTACAAATTTAATTGGATTCTCATCCTATAACATATGCATACGTGTATGCACATGTACACAAACACACACACACACACACTGTGATAGAGTATTTATCTATGTATTTGAATGATATAAATATTTAATTTTGGGAGTCCTGACAAAGAAATAAAATAGTCACACTTTATCTGGGTGAAGATCAGCATCTGGAACTATAAAAATGAGCATTCCAGATTTTTGACTAATTTCATTGCTTTTATTTGTATGTTGACTTCATGTAGATCCAGGCTTCCTTTCAAGGGGGAACAAACATGTAGAATACTTCCATAAATGGTCTCTCTTCTCTCAATAAGACCAGCCATATACAAATTATAGAACGTTTAGTCACCATGGTTGAAAATATCACATAATGTTAATATAGTCCCCATCTGGTGATACATTTTAAAATCGGATTTATTAAGATCAGAGTTGGTTTTGACTAGGGTTATGACATTAACCACTGTTATTTAATATAAGATAGAAGGCCTAATGGATAATTGTCTATTTCTTTTCAGACATTTATGTGTTTTTATTAAGAAAATGAATAATGAGTACAGAATTATCAACATCATTCCGTGTAGTTTTTGTTTGTTTTTAAATAATATCTGTAATGTCAAGCATTTTTATTGCATAACCTAAGCACACACAGAGCCTACAGTGAAGCAAAACAGAGGTTGAAACATATTCATTGCCATTGGCTTTTAAAGAAACCTCTGAAAAGTTTGTCTCAATATTTAAAAGGAAAAAAGATGGGTACCTTTCTGAATAGATGCCATTGTGTTGCTCAAACAAAGCTGACTCTGTAGAAGAGAGATGGATTGTTTTGCCTTTGACCAGTGAGCATTGTCACCTGAACAGAACTCACTAGGGACAATAAAGGATTTTCAAAGATTTAGTTGTTATTTAAGCAGATATTAGTTATTATTCCAGTCTTAGAGATATCTAAAATATATATCTACATCTATATCTCTATCTGTATGTCTCATCACACACACACACACACACACACACACACGTTTGACTACATTCCTTTATTCCTTGAAATGCTTTGAGAGGCCTGAAATCATCTTTCAGTCACCGAGAGGAGACTGGGTTCAAGTTCACTTGTATTCGGTCTTTGCTGTGTGCCTGGCTTTGTGCTCCATCCTTGATTCTCATTTTTTCACCCAACCTCCCAGGACCCTGTGTGGCATCAGACTGTCTATATTTACAGATGACAAAACCAAGATGCAGAGAGGCTAAGAAATCTGCCCAAAGGCACAAAGCTATTGGCAGAGCCAGGATTTGAGGCCAAGTCAAGGTTCTAATACACATGTACCTAAGTATGAACTCAAACTCAGTTGAAACTAAAGTGTTAATGAGGCTAAGTGTGACAACTCCATGATAAGAAGTTTAGGCTTGTTAAGATCTTTCAAGAGCTCAGAGGGTTTATTGCCAGTTTTACTCTCTCTTAAAGAAGGGTTTTCTCCCATTGCTGGCATGTGCAGTTATAAAAATAAATTAGAGGTAAACAGATAACAGTTTCCTGGCTGCCTTCATGTCTGTGAGCCTGACACAGATCCCAGAAGGAAAAATATGCTGCAGGGAGGCTTATGTGATGTTGCTTATTTAGGGATCCTTTGATCACTTATTTACGATATCCAGTTATGGCCACGTTACTTTCCTTTTTGGGCAAAAGCACACATTCACTTGACCATTCTTCTGGTGGAAGCTGACATTGCCTACCACTTCCAATATGTCCTTGTGTGCCCAAGCTCATAATTGTGACATTTGAGTTCAGAGCTCCCCTGACAGCACAATTACCACCAAATTCACCGCCGTTGGGAATATTGGTGAGGCCCACCTCAGAGGCCTCTTTGTTAGCCAGGAACATGGAGACATGCTTCATTTTGCATCATAAAGTTATTTCCAAAAGGGGTTTCTCATTGAATTATTTTGTAATAGCATATTTTCTAAGTACAAAATAAACACATATTCCTTGTGGAAAAATTGAGAACTACAGAAAATACATGTTATAATATATAAATCACCTGCAACAGCAGCATGCAGGGATAGGCATCATATACAAACAGGTTGGTTTATTTCCTGAGTAACTTTTTTTTTAATATCTTTATTGGAGTGTAATTGCTTTACAATGGTGTGCTAGTTTCTGCTTTATAACAAAGTGAATCAGCTATACATATACATATATCTCCATATCTCCTCCCTCTTGCGTCTCCCTCCTCCCACCCCCCCCATCCCACCCCTCTAGGTGGTCACAAAGCACCGAGCTGATCTCCCTGTGCTATGCAGCTGCTTCCCACTAGCTATCGATTTTACATTTGGTAGTGCATATATGTCCATGCCACTCTCTCATTTTGTCCCAGCTTACACTTCCCCCTCCCCGTTTCCTCAAGTCCATTCTCTAGTAGGTCTGCATGTTTATTCCCATACTGCCCCTAGGTTCTTCATGACTATTTGTTTTTTCTTAGATCCTCTATATATGTGTTAGCATATGGTATATGTTTTTCTCCTTCTGACTTACTTCACTCTGTATGACAGATTCTAGGTCCATCCACCTCACGACAAATAACTCAATTTTGTTTCTTTTTATGGCTGAGTAATATTCCATTGTATATATGTGCCACATCTTCTTTATCTATTCATCTGTCGATGGACACTGAGGTTGCTTCCATGTCCTGGCTATTGTAAATAGAGCTGCAATGATATTGTGGTACACGACTCTTTTTTGAATTATGGTTTTCTCAGGGTATATGCCCAGTAGTGGGATTACTGGGTCATATGGTAGTTCTATTTTTAGTTTTTTAAGGAACCTCCATACTGTTCTCCATAGTGGCTGTATCAATTTACATTCCCACCAACAATGCAAGAGGGTTCCCTTTTCTCCACGCCCTCTCCAGCATTTATTGTTTGTAGAATTTTTTTTGTGTGTAGTACACGGGCCTCTCACTGTTGTGGCCTCTCCCATTGTGCAGAACAGGCTCCGGACGCGCAGGCTCAGCGGCCATGGCTCACGGGCCCAGCCACTCCGCAGCATGTGGGATCTTCCCAGACCAGGGCACGAAACCATGTCCCCTGCATCGGCATGCAGACTCTCAACCACTGCGCCACCAGGGAAGCCCTGTTTGTAGATTTTTTGATGATGTCCATTCTGACTGGTGTGAGGTAGTATCTCATTGTAGTTTTGATTTGCACTTCTCTAATGATTAATGATGTTGAGCATTCTTTCATGTGTTTGTTGGCAATCTGTATGTCTTCTTTGGAGAAATGTCTATTTAGCTCTTCTGCCCATTTTTGGATTGGCTTGTGTGTTTTTTTGATATTGAGCTGCATGAGCTGCTTGTAAATTTTGGAGATTAATCCTTTGTCAGTTGCTTCATTTGCAAATATTTTCTCCCATCCTGAGTGTTGTCTTTTCATCTTGTTTATGGTTTCCTTTGCTGTGCAAAAGCTTTTAAGTTTCATTAGGTCCAATTTGTTTATTTTTATTTCCATTTCTCTAGGAGGTGGGTCTAAAAGGATCTTGCTGTGATTTATGTAATAGAGTGTTCTATCTATGTTTTCCTCTAAGACTTTTATAGTGTCTGGCCTTACATTTAGGTCTTTAATCCATTTTGAGCTTATTTTTCTGTATGGTGTTAGGGAGTATTCTAATTTCATTCTTTTACATGGAGCTGTCCAGTTTTCCCAGCACCACTTATTGAAGAGGCTGTCTTTTCTCCATTGTATATTCTTGCCTCCTTTATCAAAAATAAGGTGACCATATGTGCGTGGGTTTATCTCTGGGCTTTCTATCCTGTTCCATTGATCTATATTTCTGTTTTTGTGCCAGTACCATATTGTCTTGATTACTGTAGCTTTGTAGTATAGTCTGAACTCAGGGAGCCTGATTTCTCCAGCTCCATTTTTCTTTCTCAAGATTGTTTTGGCTATTCAGGGTCTTTTGTGTTTCCATACAAATTGTGAAATTTTTTGTTCTAGGTCTGTGAAAAATGCCAGTGGTAGTTTGATAGGGATTGCATTGAATCTGTAGATTGCTTTAGGTAGTATAGTAACTTCCACGATGTTGATTCTTCCAATCCAAGAACATGGTATATCTCTCCATCTGTTTGTATCATCTTTAATTTCTTTCATCAGTGTCTTATAGTTTTCTGCATACAGGTCTTTTGTCTCCTTAGGTAGGTTTATTCCTAGGTATTTTATTCTTTATGTTGCCATGGTAAATGGGAGTGTTTTCTTAATTTCACTTTCAGATTTTTCATCATTAGTGTATAGGAATGGAAGAGACTTTTGTGCATTAATTTTGTATCCTGCAACTTTACCAAATTCATTGATTAGCTCTAGTAGTTTTCTGATAGCATCTTTAGGATTCTGTATGTATAGTATCATGTTATCTGCAAACAGTGACAGTTTTACTTCTTCTTTTCCGATTTGGATTCCTGTTATTTCTTTTTCTTCTCTGACTGCCGTGGCTAAAACTTCCAAAACAATGTTGAATAACAGTGATGAAAATGGGCAACCTTGTCTTCTTCCTGATCTTAGTTTTCAGTTTTTCACCACTGGGGATGATGTTGGCTGTGGGTTTGTCATATATGGCCTTTATTATGTTGAGGAAAGTTCCCTCTATGCCTACTTTCTGGAGGGTTTTTATCATAAATGGGTGTTGAATTTTGTCAAAAGCTTTTTCTGCATCTATTGAGATGATCATATGGTTTTTCTCCTTCAATTTGTTAATATGGTGTATCACTTTGATTGATTTGCATATACTGAAGAATCCTTGCATTCCGGGGATAAACCCCACTTGATCACAGTGTATGATCCTTTTAATGTGCTGTTGGATTCTGTTGGCTAGTATTTTGTTGAGGATTTTTGCATCTATGTTCATCAGTGATATTGGCCTATAGTTTTCTTTCTTTGTGACATCTTTGTCTGCTTTTGTTATCAGGGTGATGGTGACCTTGTAGAATGAGTTTGGGAATGTTCCTCCCTCTGCTCTATTTTGGAAGAGTTTGAGAAGGATAGGTGTTTCCTGTTCTCTAAATGTTTCATAGAATTCTCCTGTGAAGCCATCTGGTCCTGGGCTTTTGTTTGTTGGAAGATTTTAAATCACAGTTTCAATTTCAGTGCTTGTGATTGGTCTGTTTATATTTTCTATTTCTTCCTGGTTCAGTCTCAGAAGGTTGTGCTTTTCTAAGAATTTGTCCATTTCTTCCAGGTTGTCCATTTTATTGACATATAATTGCTGGTAGTAATCTCTCACCTTCATAACTTTTTAAAGTATACATACACACACACATACACACACACACACAGATACACAAACATCTTCTAACACACACGCATGTATGTATATGTAAATAGAGAAATGGACAAAAAATTTAGGTCACAGAGATTGAACATTTGAAACATGTTTATTGCTATATAAATCTTACTGTCGTGTACCAAATGACTGTCAGGACAATATATATCATGTTTTTCATTCTGCATTTCTCACTTTCCTTTTAAATAAGTATTTTCCCATATCATTTAGTATTCTAGGAAAACCTGATATTCTGATGGTGGCATAGAATCCATTTTACATAAAATAAAATGATTTATTTAGCTATTCTTTCAATTGTTGGGTATTTAAGCTTTCTGCCTTTTTCTCTATTATAAATAATGGTTCATTGAACATCTTTGTTATAGACATCTTAATCTGTATCTGATTAATTAGGCAAAATTCTTGGAAATACCATTACTGGACCAAAGAGCTTAAATATTTATTAATCCGTCAATACACACTATATTGCCAGGTTATTTTTTTTCTTTTCTTTTCTTTTTTTCCTTGATTTTTTTATTGCCAGGTATTTTAAGAAACATATTTCAACCCTACTTAAAGAAAATTGCTTTTTCAAAAATATTATAGTGAATTCTCTTTTTTTAAAGGACAATCATTTGTAATTGGTATTTAATAAAATCTAAATTTTCATAATATTTTATCTAGTCAGACACTTTTGTTTTACAGATGGGAAATTAAGGCTCAAGTTCCATACAGAAGACAGAGTAGCACAAAAATCTATCTTCCAAGCCTGGTCAAAAGCAGTTACATTTGTGTTATCAATTCAGTAGAGAAACAGTTTGGGTTTCAATGGTTGAGACGATTTTTGGTGGGAGGGAATATTTCAGTATTTCCTTTAAGTGTGATGATGTGTTTTGACTCTTATAAGTAGGGCCTCTATGGTAAAATGAGAATCATTTTATTCAATCTGGTTCATGTAGCAAGAGTATTCTGTGAAATCCGTGCTGCATAGAAAAATATGGTGTGCATAAGAAATACTGTGTGTTTGTGTTTTTAAATGCGGAGTCTTGGTTTTCATCCTTAAGACTGATTCAGTAGCTCTGAATAAGACTTAGAACTATTTTTTTTAGCAAGCAACCAGTTAATTCTGGGGCAGATGGTCTAAGGTCACACTGTGAGAAATACTGGTATGATGATGAAGAAGTCTGTTTGACCTTGGTGCTTTGACTGTAGCTCTAATCTGTCTGTAATTGACTTAACCTCTCTCTGCCTCAGTTTTCTTATCTATAAAGAGGGGAGAGAAATACTAGTTTTCTCCATCTAGGATTGTTGTGAGGATTTAGTAAAATAAGCCATGCAAAAGGATTTAGCACAATTCTCAATAAACAAATCCTCAGTAAACACTAATTTATTGCCATTGTTTTCATTGGCATCATGTCTATGTCATTATTCCTGCACTGGCAAATTGAAATGGATACTTTTAAATGGTTGGTATTGTTGGTGAATTATTTATTGTGATTTGTCCTGTTGTCCCTTCTGACATGGCTAAATTCTGTTTACTTAGATTTTTCCCTTTTTTTTTTTCTCTTGTCTCCATCCATACATGCCACTATGGTTGAAACTGAATTGAGGTCACAGGTAGCAAGACCTACCCAGAGAGTCTGGTAGGACCAGTTGAAAAAGTATCAGTGAGTCTTGCTGCAGATAAAATAGTAATTCTGCTGCTCATCTGCTGAGACACCCCAGTGTTCAGTTCTCCTGAATGCTGTTGAGCTATAATTTGTGCATCATATCAGCCATGGCATGTGTTTGCATAGTTAATTCCCCCTCAGCTGGTCCAGCAATAAAACCTGTGTTAAACAGAGAGATTCCTTTAAGTGATTGTTGAAGTCTAGGTATAGCATACACATTCAATAAATAGTTATTAATTTCCTACACATGACGTCAGAACTGTGTTTGGTTCTGGGGATACAGAAATGAATATATTAAAGTAATTTAATTCCGTTGTTTTCTGGGATCATCTTTCTGAACAAAACAGTATGATACAGAACCTTCAGGCACTATTCAATTCATGGCTACTTCCTACTAAAGGTGAATTTATCTGAAATGACTGGCTGCTAGATATTCCAAGCATTTCAAATGGTACTAATTTAGCTAAAGAGTCTACTTGGACGAAAATAGGACACCTTAAAGCACAAGTCAAAGTCTTAAGAGAAAATAACATCACACCAGCAAAATCTCTGTATAATCCCTAAAGAAATGTCCTCTCAAAGCCTATTTATTTCAGGTCATATTTAGTTAAACTACATAACTTAGACATTCCCCTGAGTGTCAGTAGAATTTCTCCTGGCGCTGTGAATTTGTCAAGCCAAGTTACTCTCTCTCCTGATCCATGGAAAGAGACAACATTTATTGAGAGGTTATTGTATGTCAGTCCTTAAAGTGGGTACTTGCGTGTCCTCTCATTAAAACCTTCTAACAGCCCTTTCTTATACCTGGGACCTTGTAAAGACTATGTCAGGAACAGAACAATAGCATTGTAAGGTTCAGGCAGCCAAGAAGCTGTTTTGCTCAAGTTCAGAGAAGCCATTGCTGCCAAGATCTTGTGGCTGGTACAGGCTGGTGCTTCTTGGAAAGAACAGGGGGCTGTGGCTGGACCCATTGTCCTGCCTGCTCAGGGCCAGGCAGGGTAGCAGACCTAGCTGTTTAATGCCCTTTTATTGATATTTTTACTTTAATAGGGCCTTGTTGCTTTCATGGTAGGTGGATTGTCCTTAGCTGGTTTTAACTCTTTCCCCATTTCATAGCAGAAATTCTGAACCTGGAATCCACAAAGAGGCTTTAAGGACCTGTAACTCCCTTAAAATAATAACAATAAAAATTTACAAAGCACTCAATGTCCCACTTCACATTATTTATCTTATTTAAACCTCATCATGGCCCTGTCAGATAGGTACCATTTTTATTTCCATTTTGAACATGAGGAAAATGAAAAGAGGTTAAATATCTTGCAGAAAGTCTATAACTATATAGCAGCAGAGTAAGGGTTTTAATTCAGGCTATCTGGATCCAGGCTAAAACTCGTAGGCCTAACCACTAGGCCATACTAAACTTTCTGGAATTATATCCAAAGGGGTGTGTGTATGTGTGTGTGTGTGTGTGTGTGTGTGTGTGTGTGTGTGTGTGAGAGAGAGAGAGAGAGAGATTTTTATTCTGAAGGCTTACATTTCTGAAGATTTTCAAGTCATTTGATTCTTAAAGAGATCTCTCTTTTTTTAATTGAACTATCGTTAATTTACAATGTCTTGTTAGTTTCAGGTGTACAGCAGTGTTTCAGGTATAGATGTAGATAAAGGCATAGATATTCATTTTCAGATTCTTTTCCCATATAGGTTATTACAAAATATCGAGTATAGTACCGGGTGCTATACAGTAGGTCCTTGTTGCTACCTCTGAGCTCTAAAATTTGAAACCCTCTGCTACAGAGTTGCTAATATGTATGAACATTTATTAGAATGATCTGAGTGGAAACAATCTGTTCCATACCTTTGGGGAGTTTATACTTGTGTTATCAGTTGAACCACTTGATTCATTCACCAGGAAAGTCTGCAGGTTTTGAGTTGAGAGCCCAGCACTTCCCGACCTGCATCATTCCTTCCTTCTGCCCTCTGACCACATCTCCCCTTGGAGCACAACACCGGGTTTTATTTCGAAATAAAACCTATGCCACTCATGAGGTATCCGGAAAACTAGGAAAGCTGCAGGAAACTAAGAAGCAGGTGAGCTCAGGGGCAAATAAATCATAAATTTATAACCTTCCATTTAGCTTTATCATATCTTGCTAAAACTGGCATGTTAACCTAGGCGTGGATTGGAATATGCTATTCAACAGTAAAGAATTTTCAACTAGTTTATTGTAGTGAGATTTGCTTTTCTTGGAACCAGGATTAAAGTCACATCCTTTCTCTGCTCTAACAAAGCACAGCCACATAAAAGGAAAGTCTTAGAGTCCAAGTAATAACAAGATTTTGTTATGATAGAAACTGTAAGTATACCAACACCTCTTTTAAAAATATAATTGGACCCCCTGAACCGAGGAGGCTATATGTTGGCCATTAGTTTCAGTCACTGGAAAGGTTGCAAATAATAATTTCATTTGTGTTTCGCTGGCCTCAATATGCATGCAGTGAGTCAAATTACAACCATCTTAAAAAGAGAATTAACATTTATTGAACACTTACCACCTTGAAAACACTGTCTTGGGTGCTTTAATGTTCATTGGCCCATTTTGCTTTTCTACACGTGAGTGCTTTATAATCCCTTTTCAACAAGCGTGGAAGCTCGGGCTTAGAGAGCTTTGCTTAAGGTCCCAGAGCTGGCAGGGAACAGAGCCTCTTCAAATCCAGATCTGATTCCAAAGTCCATGTTGTTTCTACTAAGATATGATACTTGGGGGAGCTAAATAGCGTTGGGGGACCTAGTTTTCATTAACTGCATCAGTATTTTTTAATGCTGAATCCTAGAGAAGCAATGATGTATAATAGATAAAAACTTGAACTTCAGCCAAGTTACTTCTCTGAGCACCATTTCTTTATCCAGTATAGTAATAAAAATCAAATGAGACAATGGATCTAAAATGCTGAGAATACTCTATTCTCTATTGTTATTGTCTATTGTTATTATTGTGTTATCCTTAAAGGGCCTATAGAACAGGGGAAGTAAGGTCCCCATGGACAGTGAATCTCCTACTTGAGGACTGTCTGGGAGGGCTTGCCTTTGGGAGCTGCTAGGATATCAGATCTAAGTCTGTCAGGGATGCAGTGGCAGAGAACAGGGTTAAGGAAAGCTTGACAGATAGTCAGGTCTCCAGTGTGGGAGACATGTCATCAGAGTAATCAGTGTTATCAGCTTTGAAAGATGTTGAAGACCACACTGTCTTCTAGGGACATCAGCCAAAGTTTGAAGCACCCAGGAGAAAGTATCAGTATAGCAACACAACAGTTACAGCACTGATGGTAGATTTAATACTGGGCTCCCAAAATTGTTTGCCTATTTTACTTTACCAAACAGAACTCCAGCAAGGATGGGAAAACCCTACTTCTGTGGTTCCTCTCTCTTGTTTGCTGTTGCTTAAGCAGTGTTTATTTTGGTAACAGGAATACCTGGCCTTCCAGAAGCAACTTAATCTTCACCGTTCCAAAGATTATCTCTGTGCAATAAATAGCGCAGGTTTCTTGTGATTCCCAAGGACACAGATCTCACATTACTTACCATCTTATAGTCAAAAATATCTTTGCTCTTCCTTCCCACTATATACAAGGCTGGAGAATGGAAGAGATGATTATATTTTGCTTGATATATTTTGGCATTACCAGTAGCATGTACTCTTATTATTACAATTTTTAACTATGGTGAAACACGTCTGAGATTTTTCAGGTGAAATAGAGGCTGTGACATAGTGTTCAAAGGGAATAACTCTGATTCCGGAAAACACTTTCTAAAGCATGGCACCCTTTTTCTCCTTTCAGTTCTCTCTGTTTGGTGGTGGAGCAGGGAAAAAAGAGGTAGATTCAGTCATGTCAGATGAGAGCATCAAAGGCAGTAACTGGAGCTGTTCCATGAAGGTCAAAGGACTTTTTTTCCTACTCCATTCATAAATCCATGAGAACGGATATCTCATTGTGTTTAAACACAAAATGCACACTCCCATTTCTTTTTTCTATAGATACATGTGTTCTCACGTGTTGTCCAGATGCTCATCTAATTACCATTATCCACTAGTCCAAATAGAAATGACAGGGTTACAGTGTTCCTTTTGTTCCTGTTTTACAAGAGTTACCAATACATTTGGTTGAGAAGCACAAAGGCCAAGTATTCTCTCCTTGTGATAAGCATAGTGCCTCCCAGCACAGGAAAGAGCCAGCAATTACATAGTACTGAGCACATGCCAGCTACCATGCTAAATGCTATTTTTTCCATTTCATGGAAGAGGAAACTGAGGCATGGAGAGGTTGAATAACAGCCAAGCTCGCATGGCTAATAAGAGAGAGAGTCAGGTTTTGAACCCAGACAGCCTAGATCATGCATTCTTTTTTTTAAAATTAAATTTAGTTTAATTTAATTATTTTTTTATTGAAGTATATTTGATTTACAATGTTGTGCTACTTTCAAGTGTACAGCAAAGTGACTCAGATTCTTTTTTCTGAATCAGATTCTTTTCCCTTATAGGTTATTACAAAATACTGAGTAGAGTTCCCTGTGCTATATAGTAGGTCCTTGTTGGTTATCTATTTGATATGTAGTAGTATTTATCTGTTAATCCCAAACTCCTAATTTATCCTTCCCCCCTCCATTTCCCCTTTGGTAACTATAAGCTTGTTTTCTATGTCTGTGGGTTTATGTCTGTTTTGTATATAAGTTCATGTGTATCATATGTTTAGATTCCTCATATAAGTGATATCATATGATATTTGTCTTTGTCTGGCTTACTTCACTTAGTATGATAATTAATCTCTAGGTCCATCCATGTTGCTGCAAGTGGTATTATTTCATTCTTTTTTATGGTTGACTAATATTCCATTGTGTATATATATGCCACATGTGTTCTTAACCACCAGGATGTAGTGCCTTTTAATGTTTTTCCCTGAAGATGAGAGGTTAAATTCTCAGGAACAAACATACCCACCACAGGTAGGCATGTGCACAGAACTCAGGCACAATCAACAGAATGACTGCCTCTCACGCAGAGTAAAAAGCCAGCATATAATGAGTACTTGCTCTGTGCACTCTGTGCATGCACTGCAGTCTGTGCATGCAGTGTTAGTGTTTGCATTTACAAATTTTATACAATGGAACTCACACACACACACACACAGAGTATTATTTCTTCATGCGATACATGAGGAAAGAGAACCTCAGGCAGATTAAGTTGTTCAACGTTGTCCAACCAGCAAGTGGTGAATTCAAGATGCAAACAGGTTTCTCTGTCATCAAAGACCATTATTTTCCTACAGTGCCATGATACCTCCTCTCCCCTGTCATTCTTGCACTCAATCATTTAATATGCGTTTATTGAGCACCTGCTATTTGCTAATGCCTTGGTAGGCAGTATAGGGGAAGCACAAGATTTAAGTTCACAGGATCTAGATTCAAATCTCAGCTCCATCATTAATCAGCAAGTTATTAAATTTTTCTGAGCTGCAGTTTCATCATCTATAAAATAGGGAGTGACAATAATATGTATCTCATAGAAGTGTTATCAAGAGCAAATGAAATAATAGATATAAAAAGCATTTGGTAAAAAATAAAGCACCATGTAAATCTTATTTTTATTATGATAATTAAAGGAAGTGGTATGTAGGTAGCCTCCCAACCTCAAATAGCTGGGGCAGGGCAGCTGATAAGTGGAGAGATGTTTCTGAAGCCTGTTGCAGTACTCCAAAATAATGCTTTATTGAGGACCTGAGTAAGTTGTTTGGAATTGCAGGAGCAAGAATTGGAGGCATATTAGACATTGTTTAATCCATGTGGAGCTTTGAAGAATAAGAAAGATTGAATGGGTAGAAACAGGTGGGGCTCCCATAAAACTTCATCATCAGTAAAATGTACTCTGGATATTGAGTACAGCATGCCGAAAAGTATCTTTGGAGGGGCCAGAGATGAGGTTTGGGAGGGAGTTGGGACCAGATTTTAAAATAATTCAAATACCATGACAAAGAATTTTAATCTAGTTTTATAGGCAAGAGTGGTTATCCAAGGAAGTAACATAATCACATTTTCCCACCACACCACGTTATCTCTGGCCCCCGTCTTTCCCTCCCTCCTTCCTCCTCTACCCCTCTTCCCTTCTTCCCTTCTTTCTTCCTTCCATTCAACTATGCACAAAATCCCAACAGCAGTGTAGAGAATGGAGTAACACAGCAGACCAGTGGGCAGGACACCACCTAGGAAGCTGATATGACAGTTGGGTTGAGAACAGCACTGGCTCTGGATACCCTGCCTCATGAGTGAGGGTGGAGTCCAGGAATACAAGCTGAGTTCAGTGCTGTGCAGCTGAAATCAGGAGTGTTAAGGCTGGAAGAGGTCTTGGAGACAAATCTGGTCTTCCTAACTTGCCAAGACATCAAATCGCCTGGACAGCTTTTTAAAAATACATATTTCTGGGTCCAACCCTAGATCTACTGACTCAGAGTATCCAGAAGGAGACCTAAGAATCTGTATTATTAAAAGTTTTTCTGAAGTGGTATGCAGACCAATAATTGAGAGTGACTGGTAGTCAACCTTTTTATTTTATTGATAAAATTACTAAATCCCAGAAAAGTCAAGCGGTTTGCCAATGTCACAACTAGTCAGTAACAGTGTTAGAACTCAAACTTGGTGTTCCCAATTCCCAACTCAGTACTATAGCCCAGGGTCAGTTCTTACCTTTATGCTAGAGAGAAATACATTTCTTTTTTGTCATATACTCCTGCTAGTAAGAAATTAGAACCCCTTTGTCTTGCAGAACTTGTCTGTATTGTATTTAAGTAATTTTTACCACATGGTTGTTGGCTACTTCTTCCCCCAATTATTATTAAACATTTACCAAACATTCAAGGCATTACAGTGTGGTCAGGGTGATTAGCAAAGTTACCAAAGTGGAGGACCCTTACTTTAATTTTTCAAGTTTTTGTCATACTATTATTTAGAGACATGTAAACATATCCATTCATTTCAGCAAAATGTCATGTTCTACACAAAGATTTTGAAGGTTATGCTCAAGACAGCTAGATAATATCTCAAATAGGGGACAATAAAATAAGAATTTGTCTATGTTTCAAGCTTTATGAAATTAAAACGAATCCAGTGGTACAATCCTCCATTTAAATCTTTAGTCCAAAGATCAGAGTATTTTGTTTTAAGTCATAATCCAGTCACTTAAATCAATGAGACTCCGAATAAACCATTGCCCTCCTTCCTGAGCCTCAGTTTTCTTTTCGCAAATGAGGATAAACATCCACAGCCCTCACCCCCACTGCCATTGCCCGGGGTCACTGTGTGAATTCCACTGAACCGTGACAATGAAAGCGCCTTAGAAAATGATGTGGGACTACAGAGGAGAGGCACAGTTAAGGAGGGGCCTTTGGGGGAAATTCTTTTGTTTCCCCAGGAAGGCTCATCATAGCACAGGTCATTAAGAGCCACAGATGGAGCTCAGGGACATGGCAAATGGCTAAAGCACCCGTGGCATCCTGAGAGATTATTTCCATGTGGCCTGGGGACCCAAGTATGTTAGTGGGATTAGTGGCAAACATAGTATTCAAGCTCATAATTACATTGCAAGTTTAAAGGACAGGTGTGTACAAGGAAACCAAGAACAGAATAAGCATAGATGTGGTGTGGATTTTTTTCCTCTTCTCAAATTTGATTTCTAGGTCTAAACTTTACAGGAAAAGAAAAAGAAGTGTAAAAAAAATCACATGTTAAGATTTTTTTAAGTTCTAAAGCTAGGGAAAAAAGCAAAAAAAATAATAATAATAAAATAAAAAAACAAAAAACCCTCAACTGAATGAATGCTTATAAAAACTCCGATTTGGATTTCGAGAAGTATAGGCATCTCTAGGCCTATTTTCAAAATTTGGTCAAAATTAAATTTTAAAGATCAGCAAAGTATGTAATCACGTTTGGGTTTTTTTCTTCTAACATCAGTTTAAACAACTGAAATCTATTCTATTTTAGACTCTCTTAGTAGCTTAATGTATGCAAAAGAATAGGAGTTATTTTATAAGATATCTATTCTGTGAAGGTAAATACATTTTAAATTAGATTATCTACCAGTGGTACTGATTTTGTATAGGCAGGCAGGAGATTAAGGTTTATTAACATATTTACACTATGGTGGTACAATGAAGCACTAAATATTTTACATGCCAGGAATCAAAACAATTACAGTTCCTATTAGGAAATAATATATCTGAGGATTCTGGCATGACCATCTATAGCCAGTTAGAGAAATTTTTGCTAGATTGAAAGGTTGTCCCATTACAAATGGCCTTGTTTACACTGTACTTAGAGCTCCATGTACCACTTTGGACTCCTCATTAAAAAAGCATAAATCATTTTTTTAAAGGAATATAAATTCTACCAAAAAGAAAAAAGAAAGACTAAATATACACAGTTGAATATCAGAATCCATCCAGAAAAGAGGCCAGTTGGCACAAATGGATGATTATATCTAAATATTTGGGATCTAACATTGCATAAAAATTAAAGGAATTTTTATGGCTAAAGAAATAAAACTTGACTTTTAAAAAAACATAGTTAATGTCAAAGCAAAGGAGGTCAGCAGTCACAGCCATGCATTTTTCTTAACTATGGACTTGGCAAGTCAATAGGACTTATGAACAGTCTCACCAGGAGTTTGGTTGTCCTGAAGGAAAAAAGTCTCATTTTAATTTAGGAGCAGAAATTCAGTGCAACTACTACAGTCCTTGTGCCTTCTCAGAGCACTCCATTTCTTCCATGGTATCTGGCAGTACTAGGCGGTTGATGAATATCTGCAGAATCGATAGACTCGTTTCTGTACCTACCTCATCACCTTCGGTATGTATTGATCATTTGAGTTTGATCTCTAGGGTGACAATGAAGTATTTTTCATACCAGAAATACATTGACACTCAGTGAAGGGAAAGAAGCCCAAACTAGACAGTACTTCATTATTTTAGAAGACATACAGCCCAGAGAATGTCCCAGGTAACTTCCCTTCCTCCTTCTAGAAAAACCTATCTGGCTCTAGAAGGGCATTTAGTCTATGAGTTCAGAACAGGAAGGATGGCTTTAGGCATCTGATTCAACTTACATCATCATTCCCAGTCTGAAGAATCAACTCAGATCTGATTCTATTTCAAATGAGGTAGAAAACAGTGAAGAGTGGTTCTATTCTAGATTTGGCTAAGCTATGAAATATTTCTAGAATTTTTTTGTAGTCTCTGGCTGTACTCTTCAAAATGTACACATTCAGAATGTCATTTTGGTCTGGAATCCCGTTCTAAGCAAGGCAAGCCTAGTTTGATCCGGTGTTTCTGAGACCTCACTGACTCCAGTGGAGCATGGATCCAAATCCGGGGGAAAGGCAACTCCTTGTCCTGTATCTCTTCTGTGACCCAGAGACAAACTCATGTTCAGCTGGTCCTTTCTAGCTTTCCTGATTGTCATCAAGGAAGAACAGAACCAGGCTGGCTTTCGCTCTTTACAGAACAGCCACCACTGTGTGTAATGGTTGTAAACTTATTCTCTAACACTTCTTCAGCACTGGATGATAAGAAATGTCTTCATGAAAATAAGTGCGATCAAGGAAGATGCCGGGGTGTGGGGGGAATCTCAACCAAGTGTGAAGACGGTAGAATTAAAGAGGCAGTGGGTTTCACTTGAGCCTCTATGGGGCACTTTTTTTTTTTTTTTTAGTCCAGAGGTAGATTGCATGTGAATGTTGACAGTTTAATACGCTTTCAGTACTGCCAACTTAGTTTGGTGTAATGTAGTGCATTAGATGTTATTGTGAAAACAAATAAACCCCCCAAAACTGAGTGTTTTTTAAAAAGTGAGCTCATTTTTCATCAAGTAACTATCTAGGGTGGTGTTCAGGAAGACAGGGCAGCTCTCCTCCTTGTTGTCATCTGGGGACCAGGATCCTTCCATCCTGTGTTCCCACCATTCTTCGTGGCTGCAGAACCTTCGGCATCCAGCTGGCAGAAGGAGAAAGAGCACACAGCCAGGCATGTGGGAGGAGTTATGAGCCAGTCCTGGAAGTGGCATGCAGGATTTCTGCTCACATCCAGTTACGTGACCAAATCTAATTGCAAGAGAAATCTAGAAACCAGCACTTCTTGTCTGCCTAGGAGTAAGCAGAGAATGGAATTTGGCAGACGGCAAGCATAAGTTGCCACATTCACGGTCCTGATTAGTGAATTCTATGCTTTTCCAAGATTGTTTTTTCTTTAGTCAGGATTACATATAAAACCATTTCAAGGAAATACAAAAAATATCTTTACTCTTCAAAATCGTTACTGAAGTGGATCTACCCCACAGCTCTTCGACAGTCCATCCCAATGTCTTAAAACATTTGAAGGATCATTTGCAAGCACATCCAGTGTAAGAAATCACAAAGGAAAGCAAATATCAATGGTCCTATAACACAACGATACGTAGGCAGTGTGGGCATTTACATCTTTCTTTTTATTCTCTGTGATATATTTTTAAAGAATTGTGAAAGAGTGTGATTGTTTATGACCATCGTAGGACAATATTCCTACAATTGCTTTACCCTGGTAGAATTGAAGAAATGGTATCTAATTCAGGCCACACTGCTCTCTGAAGCCCTTCTCTGTTTGTTCCACTTCCATTAAAATCCATCTGTTTGGATCACTGAGGTTGGAAACTGAGTGATATCATTTCTCCAAAATAGATTTAATAGTATGGCTTGGTAAATTTTTTCCTGACCTGTTTGAGGGAGAGTCCACACCTAGAGAAAAACATGGTGTATAAGTTTTCATATTCAGTAGTGGAAAATAATCAGATTTAGATTATATACTTTTTAAAATTTATTTATTTATTTATTTATCGTTGGCTGTGTTGGGTCTTCACTGCTGCACGCGAGCTTTCTCTAGTTGCGGTGAGCAGGGGCTACTCTTCGTTGCAGTGCAAGGGCTTATCATTGTGATTCACTTGCTGTGGAGCACAGGCTTTAGGCACGCAGACTTCAGTAGTTGTGGCACGCTGGATCTAGAGTGCAGGCTCAGTAGTTGTGGTGCACGGGCTTAGTTGCTCCGCGGCATGTGGGATCTTCCCGGACCAGGGCTCGAACCCATGTCCCCTGCATTGGCAGGCAGATTCTTAACCACTGCGCCACCAGGGAAGTCCTAGGTTATATATATATATTTTTTATTTTATTTTATTTGGTTTTTATACAACAGGGTCTTATTAGTCATCAATTTTATATACATCTGTGTATACATGTCAATCCCAATCGCCCAGTTAATCACACCACCATCCCCACCCCCTCGCAGCTTTCCCCCCTTGGTGTCCATACGTTTGTTCTCTACATCTTTGTCTCAACTTCTGCCCTGCAAACCAGTTCATCTGTACCATTTTTCTAGGTTCCATATACATGTGTTAATATACGATATTTGATTTTTTCTTTCTGACTTACTTCACTCTGTATGACAACCTCTAGATCCATCCACGTATCAACAAATGACCCAACTTTGTTCCTTTTTATGGCTGAGTAATATTCCATTGTATATATGTACCACAACTTCTTTATCCATTTGTCTGTCGATGGACATTTAGGTTGCTTCCAAGACCTGGCTATTGTAAATAGTGCTGCAGTGAACATTGGGGTGCGTGTGTCTTTTTGAATTATGGTTTTCTCTGGGTATATGCCCAATAGTGGGATTGCTGGATCATATGGTAATTCTATTTTTAGTTTTTTAAGGAACTTCCATACTATTCTCCATAGTGGCTGTATCAGTTTACATTCACACCAACAGTGCATGAGGGTTCCCTTTTCTCCACAGCCTCTCCAGCATTTGTTGTTTGTAGGTTTTCTGATGATGCCCATTCTAACTGGTGTTGAGGTGATACCTCATTCTAGTGTTGATTTGCATTTCTCTAATAATTAGTGATGTTGAGCAGCTTTTCATGTACTTCTTGGCCCTCTGTATATCTTCTTTGGAGAAATGTCTATTTAGGTCTTCTGCCCATTTTTGGATTGGGTTGTTTGTTTTTTTAATATTGAGCTGCATGAGTTGTTTATATATTTTGGAGATTAATCCTTTGTCTGTTGATTCATTTGCAAATATTTTCTCCCATTCTGAGGGTTGTCTTTTCGTCTTGTTTCCTTTGCTGTGCAAAACCTTCTAAGTTTCATTAGGT
The DNA here is from genome assembly GCF_964165515.1 of Mesoplodon bidens. Taxonomy (NCBI): domain Eukaryota; kingdom Metazoa; phylum Chordata; class Mammalia; order Artiodactyla; family Ziphiidae; genus Mesoplodon; species Mesoplodon bidens. Next base: position 47,523,320 of record NC_138160.1, on the reverse strand, counting down.
CCTATTTGTTTATTTTTGTTTTTATTTCCATTACTCTAGGAGGTGGATCAAAAAAGATCTTGCTTTGATTTATGTGAAAGTTTGTTCTTCCGATGTTCTCCTCTAAGAGTTTTACAGTGTCCAGTCTTACATTTAGGTCTCGAATCCATTTTGAGTTTATTTTTGTGTATGGTGTTAGGGAATGTTGTAATTTCATTCTTTTACATGTAGCTGTCCAGTTTTCCCAGCACCACTTATTGAAGAGACTGTCTTTTCTCCACTGTATATCCTTCCCTCCTTTGTCGTAAATTAGTTGACCATAGGTGCATGGGTTTACCTCTGGGCTTTCTGTCTTGTTGCATTGATCCATATTTCTGTTTTTGTGCCAGTACCATATTGTCTTGATTACTGTAGCTTTGTAGTATAGTCTGAAATCAGGGAGTCTGATTCCTCCAGCTCCATTTTTTTCCTTCAAGACTGCTTTGGCTATTCGGGGTCTTTTGTGTCTACATACAAATTTTAAGATTTTTTTTTCTAGTTCTGTAAAAAATGCCATTGGTAATTTGATAGGGATTGCATTGAATCTGTAGATTGCTTTGGGTAGTATAGTCATTTTCACAATATTGATTCTTCCAATCCGAGAACATGGTATATCTCTCCATCTGTATCGTCTTTGATTTCTTTCATCAGTGTCTTACAGTTTTCTGAGCACAGGTCTTTTACCTCCTTAGGTAGGTATAATCCTGGTATTTTATTCTTCTTGTTGCTATGGTGAATGGGATTGTTTCCTTAATTTCTCTTTCTGATCTTTCGTTGTTAGTGTATAGGAATGCAAGAGATTTCGGTGCATTGATTTTGTATCCTGCAACTTTACCAAATTCATTGATTAGCTCTAGCAGTTTTCTGGTAGCATTTTTAGGATTCTCTATGTATAGTATCATGTCATCTGCAAACAGTGACAGTTTTACTTCTTCTTTTGCACTTTGTATTCCTTTTATTTCTTTTTCTTCTCTGATTGCTATATCTAGGACTTCCAAAACTATGTTGAATAATAGTGGTGAGTGTGGACATCCTTGTCTTTTTCCTGATCTTAGAGGAAATGCTTTCAGTTTTTTACCATTGAGAATGATGTGTGCTGTGGGTTTTGTCATATATGACCTTTATTATGTTGAGGTAGCTTCCCTCTCTGCCCACTTTCTGGAGAGTTTTTATCATAAATGGGTGTTGAATTTTGTCAGAAGGTTTTTTCTGCATCTATTGAGATTATCATATGGATTTTATTCTTCAGTTTGTTAATATTGTGTATCACATTGATAGATTTGCATATATTGAAGAATCCTTTCATTCCTGGGATAAATCCCACTTGATCATGGTGTATGATCCTTTTAATGTCTTGTTGGATTCTGTTTGCTAGTATTTTGTTGAGGATTTTTGCATCAATATTCACCAGTGATATTGATCTGTAATTTTCTTTTTTTGTAGTATCTTTGTCTGATTTTGGTATCAGGGTGATGGTGGCCTCATAGAATGAGTTTGGGAGTGTTCCTTCCTCTGCAATTTTTTGGCAGAGTTTGAGAAGGATGGGTGTTAGCTCTTCTCTAAATGTTTGATAGAATTCACCTGTGAAGCCATCTGGTCATGGACTTTTGTTTTTTGGAAGCTTATTAATCACAGTTTCAATTTCATTACTTGTGATTGTTCTTTTCATATTTTCTATTTCTTCCTGGTTCAGTCTTGGAAAGTTATACCTTTCTAAGGATTTGTCCATTTCTTCCAGGTTGTCCATTTTATTGGCATAGAGCTGTAGTCTCTTAGGATGCTTTGTATTTCTGCGGTGTCTGTTGTAACTTCTCCTTTTTCATTTCTAATTTTATTGATTTAAGTCCTCTCCCTCTTTTTCTTGATGGTTCTGGCTAATGGTTTATCAATTTTGTTTATCTTCTCAAAGAACCAGCTTTTAGTTTTATTGATCTTTGCTATTGTTTTCTTTGTTTCTATTTCATTTATTTCTGCTCTGATCTTTATGATTTCTTTCCTTCTGCTAACTTTGGGTTTTGTCTATTCTTCTTTCTCTAGTTCCTTTAGGTGTAAGTTTAGATTGTTTATTTGAGATTTTTCTTGTTTCTTGAGGTAGGCTTGTATAACTATAAACTTCCCGCTTACAACTGCTTTTGCTGCATCCCATAGGTTTTGGATGATCAGGTTTACATTATCATTCGTCTCTAGGTATTTTTTGATTTCCTCTTTGATTTCTTCAGTGATCTCTTGGTTATTTAATAATGCATTGTTTAGCCTGTTTAGTGTTTGTGTTTTTTACGTTTTTTTCCCTACAATTCATTTCTAATTTCATAACGTGGTCAGAAAAGAAGCTTGATATGATTTCAGTTTTCTTAGATTTACTGAGTCTTGATTTGTGACCCAAGATGTGATCTATCCTGGAGAATGTTCCATGTGCACTTGAGAAGAAAGTGTAATGTGTTGTTTTTGGATGGAATGTCCTATAAATATCAATTAAATCTATGTGGTCCATTGTGTCATTTAAAGCTTCTTTTTCCTTATTTATTTTCATTTTGGATGATCTCTCTATTGGTGTAAGTGAGGTGTTAAAGTCCCCCACTATTATTTTGTTACTGTCGATTTCCTCTTTTATAGCTGTTAGCAGTTGCCTTATGTATTGAGGTGCTCCTATGTTGGGTGCATATATATTTATAATTGTTATATCTTCTTCTTGGATTGATCCCTTGATCATTATGTAGTGTTCTTCCTTGTCTCTTGTAACTTTCTTTATTTTAAAGTCTATTTTATCTGATATGAGTATGCTACTCCAGCTTTATTTTGATTTCCATTTGCATGGAATATCTTTTTCCATCCCCTCACTTTCCATCTGTATGTGTCCCTAGGTCTGAAGTGAGTCTCTTTTAGACAGCATATATATGGGTCTTGTTTTTGTATCCATTCAGCAAGCCTGTGTCTTTTGGTTGGAGCATTTAATCCATTCACGTTTAAGGTAATTATCTATATGTATGTTCCTATGACCATTTTCTGAATTGTTTTGGGTTGTTTTTGCAGGTCCTTTTCTTCTCTTGTGTTTCCCACTTAGAGAAATTCCTTTAGCATTTGTTGTAGAGCTGCGTTTGTGGTGCTGAATTCTTTTAGCTTTTGCTTGTCTGTAAAGCTTTGATTTCTCCATCAAATGTGAATGAAATCCTTGCTGGGTAGAGTAATCTTGGTTGTAGTTTCTTTGCTTTCATCACTTTAAGTATATCATGCCACTCCCTTCTGGCTTGTAGTGTTTCTGCTGGGAAATCAGCTGTTAACCTTATGGGAGTTCCCTTGTATGTTATTTGTCGTTTTTCCCTTGCTGCTTTCAATAATTTTTCTTTGTCTTTAAGTTTTGCCAGTTTGATTACTATGTGCCTCGGTGTGTTTCTACTTGGGTTTATCCTGTATGGGACTATGCTTCCTGGACTTGGGTGGCTATTTCCTTTCCCATGTCAGGAAGTTTTCGACTATAATCTCTTCAGATATTTTCTCTGGTCCTTCCTCTCTCTCTTCTCCTTCTGTGACCCCTATAATGTGAATATTGTTACATTTAATTTTGTCTCAGAGGTCTCTTAGGCTGTCTTCATTTCTTTTCTTTCTTTCTTTCTTTTTTTTTGCGGTACGTGGGCCTCTCACTGTTGTGGCCTCTCCCGTTGTGGAGCACAGGCTCTGGATTCTCAGTCTCAGTGGCCATGGCTCATGGGCCCAGCTGCTCCACGGCATGTGAGATCTTCCCGGACCGAGGCATGAACCCATGTCCCCTGCATTGGCAGGCGGACTCTCAACCACTGTGCCACCAGGGAAGCCCTCATTCTTTTTTTTTTTTTCTTTCTTTCTTTTTTCTGTTCTGCAGCAGTGAATTCCACCATTCTGTGTTCCAGGTCTCTTATCCATTCTTCTTCCTCAGTTATTCTGCTATTGATTCCTTCTAGTGTAGTTTTCATTTTAGTTATTGTATTGTTCATCTCTGTTTGTTTGTTCTTTAGTTCTTCTAGGTCTTTGTTAAACGTTTCTTGCAACTTCTAGATCTTTGTCTCCATTCTTTTTCTGAGGTCCTGGATCATCTTCACTATCATTATAATGAATTCTTTTTCTGGAAGGTTTCATATCTCCACTTCATTTAGTTGTTTTTCTGGGGTTTTATCTTGTTCCTTCATCTGGTACATAGCCCTCTGCCTTTTCATCTTGTCTATCTTTCTGTGAATATGGTTTTTGTTGCATAGGCTGTAGGATTGTAGTTTTTCTTGGTTGTGCTGTCTGCCCTCTGGTGGATGAGGCTATATCTAAGAGGCTTGTGTACGTTTCCTGATGGGAGGGACTGGTCGTGGGTAGAGCTGACTGTTGCTCTGGTGGACAGAGCTCAGTAAAACTTTAATCCACTTGACTGCTGATGGGTGGGGCTGGGTTCCCTCCCTGTTGGTTGTTTGGCCTGAGGCAACCCAACACTGCAGCCTACCTGGGCTCTTTGGTGGGGCTAATGACAGACTCTGGGAAGGCTCACGCCAAGGAGTACTTTCTAGAACTTCTGCTGCCAGTGTCCTTGTCCCCATGGTGAGCCACAGCCACCCCCCGTCTCTGCAGGAGACCCTCCAACACTAGCAGGTAGGTCTGGTTCAGTCTCCCCTGGGGTCACTGCTCCTTCCCCTGGGTTCCGATGAGCACACTACTTTGTGTGTGCCCTCCAAGAGTGTATTCTCTATTTCCCCCAGTCCTGTCGAAGTCCTGCAATGAAATCCCACTAGGCTTCAAAGTCTTATTCTCTAGGAATTCCTCCTCCTGTTGCTGGACCCCCAGGTTGGGAAGCCTGACATGGGGCTCAAAACCTTCACTCCTGTGGGCGGACTTCTGTGGTATAAGTGTTCTCCAGTCTGTGAGTCACCCACCCAGTAGTTATGGGATTTGCTGTTACTGTGATTGTGCCCCTCCTACTGTCTCATTGTGGCTTCTCCTTTGTCTTTGGATGTGGGGTATCTTTTTGGTGAGTTTCAGTGTCTTCCTGTCGATGACTGTCCACCAGCTAGTTGTGATTCTGGTGTTCTCACAAGAGGGTGTGAGAGCACGTCCTTCTACTCTACCATCTTCTCACTGTCACTTTCTATTTCTGTACCCTAGGTTATATTTTTAAAGGTAATTTTGGTAGAACTATTACAGTTTTTGTTTTCAGTTATTTTAAACTTATCTAGACTTTAATCTACTTAATATATGATATTTAAATGGTATTTTCACAAAGGATTTATTATTTGATAATTCTCATTCATCCAATTAAGCCATTTGAAAATTAATTCTTAATAAGTCTAAATACATGAATAGCCAGGAATGAGATTGAGAACCACATTTAAAAGCCCATCTCTCAAACAGAAAATCATAATCTCTGTGGAGACATATGGTTTAAAGCATATCCCTCTCAGACCTTCAAGTGATTCTAGTATCCTACCTGGTGGAATCACTCATCTGGAAGAATAAGCATGTGCAAATAGCAAGAAAAGTTATGACAAATATAAGTATGCTTTGGAAATTTGGGCTATCAAAAAAAATAAAGAAAAAAAAAGAATGAGGAAGAAACTAATCTGAAATATTAAGATACCTTTTAGGAAAAAATACGGTACCACATTCCCATTTTCAGCCATTCCATTATTTTTCTGTCCTTTCCTGTTTTATCACAGCCTCAAATGCAAATTTATTGTGAAACTAATGATGATCAACCTTAGAGCCTTCCATTGTCTGGGGCCCATTCTAAGTTCTAGAAAGGAGGCTTACTAGCTGCTGTACATAGTTATAGGTTTTGTAAAATTTGCAAAAGTAGGAATTTGAGGGGTATTTTTTTTCTCAAAACAGACTCTCAAACTTATATAACCTTCATGTGCCATGAAACCAGGATCCCACCCCTGATTCCATGGCTGACTGGAGGGCAGATAGGAGGATGTTCAAGATGAATTCTATTAAAATGTCTTTTAACAGTCCAGCATTCTATGCGCTTTTCCAGATGATTTCTTTAAATGAACTAATCAAACTTCATTAGTTCTTTCTTTAAAAAAGTGACTGATTCCTGGCTGAAATAAAATAATAATAATAATGGAGTCCATTTGAAGTAGAACCACACAGGTAACCATGGAAATAATAACCAGGCTATAGTAAGTAGTGCTGCATATAAAGATGTTAATGTATTCATAATACAAGTATTTATTGAGTACTGTGTACCAGGCACTAGTCTAGGTGCTGAGCATATGTTAATGAACAAAGTGGATAAAAATCCCTATGCTTATAGAGATACATACTAATGAGCAGAGTACAATAAACAAAATAAGTAAATGAATGCTATGGAGAAAAATAAAAAGAAAAGGAGGCTAGAAAAGGCTAGGAAACTAGGGCGGAAATTTTATTTTAGTTATTTTTTATTGAAGCTTTATTTTTTTCCAGCTTTACTGAGATGTCATTGACATAAAACATTGTATAAGTTTAAGATATACAGTGTAATGATTTTATGTATGTAAATATTGCAAAATGATTACCACAGTAAGGTTTTAACACATCCATCACCTCACATAATGACAGCTATCTGTGTGTGTGTGGTGAGAACTTTAAAAATGTACTCTCTTGGGGGCTTCCCTGGTGGCACAGTGGTTAAGAATCCAGCTGCCAATGCAGGGGACATGGGTTTGAGCCCTGGTCTGGGAAGATCCCACATGCCACAGAGCAACTAAGCCCGTGCGCCACAACTACTGAGCCTGCCCTCTACAGCCCATGAGCCACAACTACTGAGCCCATGTGCCACAAAAACTGAAGCCCGTGTGCCTGAAGCCCATGCTCTGCAACAAGAGAAGCCAGCACAATGAGAAGCCCGAGCACCGCAAGGAAGAGTAGCCCCCACTCGATGCAACTGAGAAAGTCTGTGCACAGCAACGAAGACCCAAAGCAGCCATAAATAAATGAATAAATAAATAAATATCCTTAAAAAAATATATATATATATATATATACTCTCTTAGCAATGTTCAAATATACGGTATTGTTAACTGTAGTCACCATGTTGTATGTTATATCCCTGAACTTATTCATCTTATAACTGGAAGTTTCTACCCTGTAACCACCTTTACCTGTTTCTCTCACCCCCTACTCCCCAACCCCTGGCAACCACTGATCTATTCTCTGTATCTATGAGGTATTTTTTGTGTTTTTTTTTAGATTTCATATATACGTGAGATCATACAGTATTTGTCTTTCTCTTTCTGACTTATTGAACTTAGTGTGATTGCCCTCGAGGTTCATCCATGTTATTACAAGCAGCAGGATTTCCTTTTTTTTTTTTTTTTTTTTTTGGCATACACGGGCCTCTCACTGTTGTGGCCTCTTCCATTGCGGAGCACAGGCTCCGAACGCTCAGGCTCAGCGACCATGGCTCACGGGCCCAGCCACTTCGTGGCACGTGGGATCTTCCCAGACCAGGGCACAAACCCGCGTCCCCTGCGTCAGCAGGTGGACTCTCAACCACTGCACCACCAGGGAAGCCCTTTCCTTCTTTTTTATAGCTGAATAATATCCATTCCATATGTGTGTGTGTGTGTGTGTGTATATATATATATATATATATATATATATATATACCATATTTTCTTTATCCATTCATTGGTCAGTGGACACTTAGGTTGTTTCCATGTCTTGGCTATTGTAAATAATGCTGCAATGAACATGCGGGTACAGATACCTCTTCCAGATAGTGATTTCATTTCCTTTGGATATTATATACCCAGAAGTGGAATTGCTGGATCATATGGTAGTTTTTTTCTTAATTTCTTGAGGAACCTCTACACTGCTTTCCATAGTGGCTGTACCAATTTACATTCCCACCAACAATGTACAAGAGTTTCTCTCACTAGGAAGCTAGGAAAGGCTAGGAGATTAGGATGGCAATTTTAAATAGAGTAGCCTGGGAATATCTCACCGTGAAGGTGACATTGAGCTGATACCTGGGTAAAGAATATTCCAGCAGAGGGAACTACAAATGCAAAGGCCCCGAGGAGGAAACGCTCACATGTGTTCAAGGAACAGCCAGGGAACGAAGAGTCCGAGGCACAGTGAGCCAGAGAGCAAGAGGTACAGGGTGGGATCAGAGAGGCCTCAGGGGCCCAAATCCACTGAGGAGGGCCTTAAGCCCCAGTGAGGACAGAGTATTTATTCTGAGTGCAATAGAAAGCATTGGAGGATGCTGAGCTGGGGCTCCTAGGGATCTGATTAACATTTTAGTGGGATCACTCAGTCTGCGATATAAAGAATAAAGAAGTCAGGGGCACACCATTAATTACCAGTGTTCCAGTGTGGGCTTATCAGAGCAATCTTAGTTGCTCTGTGTCACAGAAGAAATAAATATACACAGAAACATCCTCACCTCCACCTTGTTAACAAGACGCTCTTCCTCTCTTGGGCTTTAGCTTGATGAAGCCAAGGTTTGATGAAAACTGCATTTTGGAAATAAAAGAGCTCAGACATGGTCTCAGAGAGCAAAAGGCTGGTGGTAAGGTTGGTATTTTCCTTGCACACAAAAAAAGTAAAACCAGGGGAAACCTTGCAGGACTGCATCTGATGCTCACGTCCAGCCCAGCCAGGAGACCTGTGCTTTACTCTTCCCGTCCCCTCTATACTCTTAGTTTGAGATCAGCACCTGAAAACTGGATGTCAAGGAAAGGAACACGTGCTTACTTATTTTATTCTCAATCACAGTGAAGCCTGGACGAGATTTTCAGAAATATTAAGGTCTACCAACAATTACGAAAATAGACACTTTCATTGTCAACATATATACAGGTTAAATATATGACTTGACCTGTTCATTATTTTTAGAGACTTACTGCAAGTATGGACCTCACTTTGCCACTGCAGGCTTTGCCTCTAACTCCCAACACTGCAGCCCCGTGTTAGGACCTGTTTGAGAACCGTTGTTAACAAATTTTCAGCCATAAAAAAGAATGAAATAATGCCATTTGCAGCAAATGGATGCCACTAGAGATTATCATACTAAGTGAAGTAAGTCTCAAAGAGAAAGACAAATACCATATGATGTCACTTATAAGTGGAATCTAAAAAGTGACACAAATGAACCTATCTATGAAACAGAAACAGAATCATGGACATAGAGAACAGACTTGTGGTTGCCGGGGGGGGGGGTTGGGAGAGGGATGGATTGGGAAGTTGAGGTTAGCAGATGTAAGCTTTTATGTATAGAATGGATAAGCAACAAGGTCTTACTGTATAGAACAGGGAACTATATTCAGTATTCTATGATAAACCACAATGGAAAAGTATTTTTAAAAAGAATGTATATATGTATAACTGAATCACTTTGCTGTACAGCAGAAATTAACACATCGTAAATCAACTATACTTCAATAAAAATAAATTTTAAAAAGAAATAATCTATAACCTCAAGTAAAACAATTCTGAGTTTGAGCACTTTAAATTTTAGATCGAATCTTTTAGAAAAATCAGCCTTTTGCCATCTTGTTTGGCAAAACCTACTAATCAAGTCCAGCTTGTTCCTTCTGGCCTCCAGTCCAAACAGCAAACTCACACCATCGATTTCATCTTGAATCTCTTTATTGGCCTCTGTGACTTGAGAGTGGCATGGACATGTCAGAAACAAATGTTGTGTGTTCCCTGAGATCAGCTGATATTTTTACTCATAAATAAGCATATGCCTATACCCTTTGTGCCAGGCTTTTGTTTATAAAAACCATCTGTGAAAACAAAGGGTAAAATTACATTCTCCATGCAAATATACGTATTATGCAAGATAACATGCACACTGTCACTTACCTCTATAATGCACTAATGTGCTAAAAACCATGCCCTTTCACAGTGTCCTATTCAAATTTGAGATGCAGTTTTGGGATTGATTGGGAAAAATCGTCATTTATGCATATCCCTGTAAAATGCATTTTTCTACAGTCTCATCTCTATAGATAATCTGAACAAAGTAAATATTAAAATGGGGAATTGGAAGAAGCAGTATTTATTTTCTTTACTCCAGAGAAGGTATTTGATCTTGCAGGAAAACCTTGAATGTTAAATATCACTGGCGTTGATTAGAAACAGGTTTCATAGCCTCGTGGTATTGATAACAATGGTAAAATACTTATTATAGAGAGAAAAAATATTTTTGAAATAATTTTCCAACTTGCTTACACTTCATTAAGCTTGAGGGTGAACCATCCCCCTCGTCCTAAGTGGTAAAGCACCAAAATGGATTCCATCATACAGCCAACAGCATGGGCTACCATATACACAGAAGAGTCAGGTATAGGAGAATAAACAGCACTGTAGTTGTGTCTCAAGTACAGGTACCAAGCTAGACTCAGTGGCTGGAGGCCTGAGGTCGGAAGGACTGTTTCTGCTCATTCTGTTCCGCCAGAGCCCCACCCAGGTTGTTGGGATCTCCATGCCTTCCATGTTCCTAGCAGGAAATTGTTCTTTCTCCTCAGTGAGGAATATCCAGAGAAAAATCAACAGTCTACTCTCTCCCTGGATGTTATCACACTGGAATGATGGAGTGGAGTGGAGACAGCAACTATAAGTTGTAAAAGCAGCTCAAGCCGTAAGAGCAATCTGGCTCCAGCACCTGTCACCTCATTGATTGCCAAGGTTGATCCTGGTGGTTTGGCTGACCAGCCCTCAGTTCCCTCTCTCTCCCATCTCTCCCTGTAGGTTCTTCCCAAGGCAGTGTGCTCAGGAACAATCTGGATGGAAAGTCCCCCTCAAAGAAAAAGGGGTAATAATAGTAAAAACAACAATAGCTGCTAAGTATATGGAATGTGCTAGCTGCCAGGCAGTGTGCTAAATGCTTTCCAAATATTATATAGGGCCTTATAATTGCCCTAGAACTAGATACTGTAATTGTCCTTATCAGGGAATGGGGGCTTAGAACAATACAGTAACTGCCCAAGAGCATGCAACTAGAAGGTGGCAGAACCAAGATATGAAATTTAGACCATGTTTCCTAATTCCCAAGTGAATGTCTTTGGAATATTTTTGGTACCTCCCCATCTCCCAATGGGAAGACCTCTTGTCAATGCACCATTGTTAATACACAGCAACAGAAGCAGCTCTCAGATGCTCCTGACGTGAATAGAGCCTTCCAGGGTCCCCTCTAGCGTTCAGCAGCTGCTCGTTCTCTCCAGGGTCTTCCCCGTGGGAGCTCTTCACAGATGCTTTGATAATGGGACCTCTGTTGATCAGGGCTTCCCGCAGCTGCTCCACTGGAGTCCTCCTGTGTCTCACCTTCATCAGACTCCACACTGGGGGTCAATGTTGAGTGTAAGGCCTGATGGCCAGGTTACATGAGATGAGCTGTTCACCCAGGATAATAGCAGGACCACGGCTCAGGAGAGAGTCCACATCATGGGCAAGAAGGGATGCAAAATATGTAAACCAGAGAAGCAGGGTCTAGCATCAGGCCAGAAAACTGAGAAATGATCCTAAGTGGACAGATGATTACAAGGTCAGTAGACACAAAGTGTGGGAGCAGTGGAGGAGGCTGAATGGAAGGTGGATCATGACAGGTAGTCCAGTAATTCTGCTGATTTGGAACAGTGTAGAGAGCTGGGGAGCAGTTTGGTTGGTTGGTCAGTTTGTTTGTTTTCTCTTTGGTTTTTAAAGGGTCCTGAGTGGAATGAATGGTCCTAAGTAGTGCTAGATGCACACAGCCTTCAGTAGTTCTAATTGCAACAGGCTGGTGGGGCCATTACTCTTTACCGCCCCCCACTGGGGACCATGCACAGATGCATTGCTGCTTTTCCACTAATGCCTTCTTGGTAAAAGCCAACTCTGTCAGGGAACACATACATCATTGAACTGCATTAAGGACAGCAAACATGGAGCATCTCGCTTAGTTTCATTTGCTAAGACCTTCTGCAGACTCACCATCCCTCCTTATTCCAAATGAACTCTAAAACTCTGTAATGAAACCCACCAAAAGGGTTTCAGCAGAGACTCTTTTGCACCTTACTGTTGTATTCAAAACTGAAAAAACAGAGGATTTGGAAAATTCCAAAATTTGGGGTCATATAAAGACCAAGGCCCAGAATTAGCCTTGGCAAACCTGATCCATAAATTGTTCAGAATGTTAACATTTGAAGTTCTATCCTGGTGAGGAAGCTAAGAGATGTTTCTCTCTTTTTATAATGAATAAGAGGAGGCTTTGCAATAGAGAGAAACACAGGGGCCATTCTCCCAGGCTCTGGAATCAGACAGTTTGAGTTTAAAACCCACTGACAAACTGTATGGCCTTGAACATGTGACTTAACATAGAGCCACTTCTTTATGACTCAGATTCCTCATTGGTCAAATGGAAAATATAGTGGCTACTTCAAAGGGTTATTGTGGGGATTCAATGAGATAACGTACCTAAAGCACACAGCACAATTCCTAGTGCTTGGAGAGTGTTTCAAATGCTTTATTATCATTATTATCATCATTATGATTATTATTCTCACCATTATCATTAGACTCAGACATTCTTACTCTCCCCAAATCTATACTTACTTTCCCAAACTTCTGCTAATCTTATACTTGGGCTTCATCTAATTGGCAGTGAGTCAAAAGAGGATTCATTATATCAAAGTGTTTGCCAAAGAATGTTTTTGGCAAATTCACAACTGATCTCTTTGGTACCAACATCTAAGGTTAAGGTTACCCCTCATCACCTGCTTGTCTTGTTAATAATACCATGACATTGACTGTTTATAAAGTTACGTTTCAGAAATAAATCAGCTTATTTGAAGCCATCCATATTTTCAGGCTAAATAAAGTCTCAGTTAATATACTATCCACTGAATGAAGTACTGCCTTGATGTGTTCCCAATCTCATCTCTCCCAAGTAAAGATCCTTAGTTCTAATATTTGAACAAAAGAGCTCATTTTTTAAAGTAAGCGTAAATGTCTAATAACAAATCAGTGACCATTTTTTTAGATCATTCTCAATCTGTTTGTAAAGCTAATACTAATATTTCTTAGGCTAATATATTTTCATCAATATTTGGTAATCACTTCCTGTAAATTTTGAGGTTTTATTTTTTGGATAATATTTAAGAGGTTGTTTTCATGAGTCTTTAAGAAATAGATCGTTTTGGCCTTTATTTACAGTAGATTTTCCTCAAGAAAATGATCTCCATCCAATGGCCAAATTGTTATATTACAACCTGCAAAGAAAAGTATCAAAGCCCATATACTCCCATATCAAGCATTTTATGACCTACTAATAAACGTTTGGTTTTAATAGGTAATACTACCGCAAAAACTGTTAAATATTTTAAGATACTTATCAGTATTTGTTCCAAAACTGATAGTGGAGAATTTTTTTTGTTAAGTCAAGACTTGCTTAATTTAATTGGAAAAACTATATAATAATAAAAAATGCAAATTTCTGATTTGGGGGTAATATTGGTATTTCCTCAATTGAACTGAGAAAACCTAAGCCAAAAATCGTACTCCTGTATCTCCTATATTTCTGTTTCTGCATAGCATGAAAAGGATACCATATTTTGTTTTTTAAAACAGTAAGAACATTTTGATATTGGAGGGGAATCAACATAAACGTTTTTTATGTGTTCACATTAAGACCTCCTCATGCTGAAGAGCAGCCATGACTATCTCCTTAGAGCAGAAATCACCCCTATCCTCTCCCTATACAGAGGTCTTTTATGTCTTTCAACTGTATACTGAATGCCTTCAAAAGCCCTCTTTAAATACTACTTTTCCATGAAGATTTCTCAGATATCCCAGCTTGGATGAATCTCATCTCCTTTATTTTTGTACCTCAATGTGCTTATGGTAGGTACTTAATAAATGCTTATTGAGTTAAGCATATCCAAGAAGAGCCTGCCAGAGATCCTGAATGTCTCTTTAATGATTAGAGGTCCCTTCCCTTTGGCCTTTCTCAGGACTAAGTCCTAGATGCATGAAGTGTCTGTCCGCAAGAAACAGATGTCCCTGTTTGGGTGTCATAGTTGCTAACACACTTTTGTGGTTTACAGGATTATGCATTACAGCTGGGAGAACTTCAGGAGTAGTAGATAATTAAATCCAGTTAGATCACTAACTTTGGTCAATTAACCTTTCTAGGAGCTGGTATCCTTGTCTGTAAAATGAATCTGTTCAAGTAGATAATCTCTCAATGTCCTGTAAGGAACAAATGAATATATCTGTAAAGTGACAAAATTCTAACAAAATTTTAAATTGAAAAAGATGTTTATGACTGGCTAAGCTAGATTATGAGTTTTTCCATTTTTTTTTTTTACTAGACAGATTGATTTGGGGTCAATGTTCTACTTTGGTCATAGATTCATAGGTGACTCATGAATCATCAAGCCCCTGGATTATTCTTCCAGTTTGGCCTCCAATCTTTGGGTCATAACACTATTTTTTTTTTACATCTTTATTGGAGTAAAATTGCTTTACAATGGTGTGTTAGTTTCTGCTTTATAACAAAGTGAATCAGTTATACATATACATATGTTCCCATATCTCTTCCCTCATGCGTCTCCCTCCCTCCCACCCTCCCTATCCCACCCCTCTAGGTGGTCACAAAGCACTGAGCTGATCTCCCTGTGCTATGCGGCTGCTTCCCACTAGCTATCTATTTTACGTTTGGTAGTGTATATATGTCCATGCCTATCTCTCGCTTTGTCACAGCTTACCCTTCCCCCTCCCCATATCCTCAAGTCCATTCTCTAGTAGGTCTGTGTCTCTATTCCTGTCTTACCCCTAGGTCCTTCGTGACATTTTTTTTTCTTAAATTCCATATATATGTGTTAGCATACGGTATTTGTCTTTCTCTTTCTCACTTACTTCACTCTGTATGACAGACTCTAGGTCTATCCACCTCATTACAAATAGCTCAATTTCCTTTCTTTTTATGGCTGAGTAATATTCCATTGTATATATGTGCCACATCTTCTTTATCCATTCATCCGATGATGGACACTTAGGTTGTTTCCATATCCGGGCTATTGTAAATAGAGCTGCAATGAACATTTTGGTACATGACTCTTTTTGAATTATGGTTTTCTCAGGGTATATGCCCAGTAGTGGGATTGCTGGGTCATATGGTAGTTCTATTTGTAGTTTTTTAAGGAACCTCCATACTGTTCTCCATAGTGGCTGTACCAATTCACATTCCCACCAGCAGTGCAAGAGGGTTCCCTTTTCTCCACACCCTCTCCAGCATTTATTGTTTCTAGATTTTTTGATGATGGCCATTCTGACTGGTGTGAGATGATATCTCATTGTAGTTTTGATTTGCATTTCTCTAATGATTACTGATGTTGAGCATTCTTTCATGTGTTTGTTGGCAGTCTGTATATCTTCTTTGGAGATATGCCTATTTAAGTCTTCTGCCCATTTTTGGATTGGGTTGTTTGTTTTTTTGCTATTGAGCTGCATGAGCTGCTTATAAATTTTGGAGATTAATCCTTTGTCAGTTGCTTCATTTGCAAATATTTTCTCCCATTCTGAGGGTTGTCTTTTGGTCTTGTTTATGCTTTCCTTGGCTGTGCAAAAGCTTTGCAGTTTCACTAGGTCCCATTTGTTTATTTTTATTTTTATTTCCATTTCTCTAGGAGGTGGGTCAAAAAGGATCTTGCTGTGGTTTATGTCATAAGTGTTCTGCCTATGTTTTCCTCTAAGAGTTTGATAGTTTCTGTCCTTACATTTAGATCTTTAATCCATTTTGACCTTATTTTTGTGCATGGTGTCAGGGAGTGATCTAACCTCATACTTTTACACGTACCTGTCCAGTTTTCCCAGCACCACTTATTGAAGAGGCTGTCCTTTCTCCACTGTACATTCCTGTCTCCTTTATCAAAGATAAGGTGACCATAGGTGCATGGGTTTATCTCTGGGCTTTCTATGCTCCTCCACTGATCTATCTTTCTGTTTTTGTGCCAGTACCATACTGTCTTGATTACTGTAGCTTTGTAATATAGTCTGAAGTCAGGGAGCCTGATTCCTCCAGCTCCGTTTCTCTTTCTCAAGATTGCTTTGGCTATTCGGGGTCTTTTCTGTTTCCACACAAATTGTGAAATTTTTTGTTCTAGTTCTGTGAAAAATGCCAGTGGTAGTTTGATAGGGATTGCATTGAATCTGCACATTGCTTTGGGTAGTACAGTCATTTCCACAATGTTGATTCTTCCAATCCAAGAACATGGTATATTTCTCCATCTATTTGTATCATTTTTAATTTCTATCATCAGTGTCTTATAATTTTCTGTATACTGGTCTTTTGTCTCCTTAGGTAGGTTTATTCCTAGATATTTTATTCTTTTTGTTGCAATGGTAAATGGGAGTGTTTTCTTGATTTCACTTTCAGATTTTTCATCCTTAGTGTATAGGAATGCCAGAGATTTCTGTGCATTAATTTTGTATCCTGCTACTTTATCAAATTCATTGATTAGATCTAGTAGTTTTCTGATAGCATCTTTAGGATTCTCTATGTATAGTATCATGTCACTTGCAAACAGTGACAGCTTTACTTCTTCTTTTCCGATTTGGATTCCTTTTAATTCCTTTTCTTCTCTGATTGCTGTGGATAAAAATTCCAAAACTATGTTGAATAAGAGCAGTGAGATTGGGCAACCTTGTCTTGTTCCTGATCTTAGTGGAAATGCTTTCATTTGTTCATCATTGAGGACGATGTTGGCGGTGGGTTTGTCATATATGGCTTTTATTATGTTGAGAAAAGTTCCCTCCATGCCTACTTTCTCGAGAATTTTTATCATAAATGGGTGTTGAATTTTGTTGAAACCTTTCTCGGTATCTATTGAGATGATCATATGGTTTTTCTCCTTCAGTTTGTTAATATGGTGTATCACGTTGATTGATTTGGGTATATTGAAGAATCCTTGCATTCCTGGAATAAACCCCACTCGATCATGGTGTATGATCCTTTTAATGTGCTGTTGGATTCTGTTTGCTAGTATTTTGTTGAGGATTTTTGCATCTATGTTCATCAGTGATATTGGCCTGTAGTTTTCTTTCTTTGTGACATCCTTGTCTGGTTTTGGTATCAAGGTGATGGTGGCCTCATAGAATGAGTTTGGAAGTGTTCCTCCCTCTGCTATACTTTGGAAGAGTTTGAGAAGGATAGGTGTTAGCTCTTCTCTAAATGTTTGATAGAATTCACTTGTGAAGCCATCTGGTCCTGGGCTTTTGTTTGTTGGAAGATTTTTAATCACAGTTTCAATTTCAGTGCTTGTGATTGGTCTGTTCCTATTTTCTATTTCTTCCTGATTCAGTCTTGGCAGGTTGTGCATTTCTAAGAATTTGTCCATTTCTTCCAGGTTGTCCATTTTATTGGCATAGAGTTGCTTGTAGTCATCTCTCATGATCTTTTATATTTCTGCAGTGTCAGTTGTTACTTCTCCTTTTTCATTTCTAATTCTATTGATTTGAGTCTTCTCCCTTTTTTTCTTGATGAGTCTGGCTAATGGTTTATCAATTTTGTTTATCTTCTCAAAGAACCAGCTTTTAGTTGTATTGATCTTTAATATCATTTCCTTCATTTCTTTTTTATTTATTTTCTTTCTGATTTTTATGATTTCTTTCCTTCTGCTAACTTTGGGGGTTTTTTTGTGCTTCTTTCTCTAATCGCTTTAGGTGCAAGGTTAGGTTCTTTATTCGAGATGTTTCCTGTTTCTTAAGGTAGGATTGTATTGCTATAAACTTCCCTCTTAGAACTGCTTTTGCTGCATCCCATAGGTTTTTGGTCGTCATGTCTCCATTGTCATTTGTCTCTAGGTATTTTTTATTTCCTCTTTGATTTCTTCAGTGATCACTTCGTTATTAAGTAGTATATTGTTTAGCCTCCATGTGTTTGTATTTTTTACATATCTTTTCCTATAATTGATATCTAGTCTCATAGTGTTATGGTTGGCAAAGATACTTGATTCAATTTCAATTTTCTTAAATTTACCAAGGCTTGATTTGTGACCCATGATATGATCTATCCTGGAGAATGTTCCATGAGCACTTGAGAAAAATGTGTATTCTGTTGTTTTTGGATGGAATGTCCTATAAATATCAATTAAGTCCATCTTGTTTAATGTATCATTTAAAGCTTGTGTTTCCTTATTTATTTTCATGTTGGATGATCTGTCCATTGGTGAAAGTGGGGTGTTAAAATCCCCTACTATGAATGTGTTACTGTTGATTTCCCTTTTTATGGCTGTTAGTATTTGCCTTATGTATTGAGGTGCTCCTATGTTGGGTGCATAAATATTTACAATTGTTATATCTTCTTCTTGGATCGATCCCTTGATCATTATGTAGTGTCCTTCTTTGTCTCTTCTAATAGTCTTTATTTTAAAGTCTATTTTGTCTGATGAGAATTGCTACTCCAGCTTTCTTTTGGTTTCCATTTGCATGGAATATCTTTTTCCATACCCTTACTTTCAGTCTGTATGTGTCTCTAGGTCTGAAGTTGTTCTCTTGTGGACATCGTGCATATGGGTCTTGTTTTTGTATCCATTCAGCTAATCTGTGTCTTTTGGTGGAAGCATTTAGTCCATTTACATTTAAGGTAATTATCGATATGTATGTTCCTATTCCCATTTTCTTAATTGTTTTGTGCTCGTTATTATAGGTCTTTTCTTTCTCTTGTGTTTCTTGCCTAGAGATGTTCCTTTAGCATTTGTTGTAAAGCTGGTTTGGTGGTACTGAACTCTCTCAGCTTTTGCTTGTCTGTAAACATTTTATTTTCTTAATGAAATCTGAATGAGATCCTTGCTGGGTAGAGTAATCTTGGTTGCAGGTTTTTCTCCTTCATCACTTTAAATATGTCCTGCCACTCCCTTCTGGCTTGCAGAGTTTCTGCTGAGAGATCAGCTGTTATCCTGATGGGGATTCCCTTGTGTGTTATTTGTTGTTTTTCCCTTGCTGCTTTTAATATGTTTTCTTTGTGTTTAATTTTTGACAGTTAGATTAATACGTGTCTTGGCATATTTCTCCTTGGATTTATCCTGTATGGGACTCTGTGCTTCCTGGACTTGATTAACTATTTCCTTTCCCATATTAGGGAAGTTTTCAACTATAATCTCTTCAAATATTTTCTCAGTCCGTTTTTTTTCTCTTCTTCTTCTGGAGCCCCTATAATTCGAATGTTGGTGTGTTTAATGTTGTCCCGGAGGTCTCTGAGACTGTCCTCAGTTCTTTTCATACTTTTTTGTTTATTCTGCTCTGCAGTAGTTATTTCCACTATTTTGTCTTCCAGGTCACTTATCCTTTCTTCTGCCTCAGTTATTCTGCTATTGGTCCCATCTAGAGTATTTTTAATTTCATTTATTGTGTTGTTCATCATTGCTTGTTTCATGTTTAGTTCTTCTAGGTCCTTGTTAAATGTTTCTTGCATTTTGTCTATTCCATTTCCAAGATTTTGGATCATCTTTACTATCATTATTCTGAATTCTTTTTCAGGTAGACTGCCTATTTCTTCTTCATTTGTTAGGTCTGGTGGGTTTTTATCTTGCTCCTTCATCTGCTGTATGTTTTTCTGTCTTCTCATTTTGCTTATCTTACTGTGTTTGAGGTCTCCTTTTTGCAGGCTGCAGGTTCATAGTTCCCATTGTTTTTGGTGTCTGTCCCCAGTGGCTAAGGTTGGTTCAGTGGGTTGTGTAGGCTTCCTGGTGGAGGGGACTAGTGCCTGTGTTCTGGTGGATGAGGCTGGATCTTGTCTTTCTGGTGGGCAGGTCCACATCTGGTGGTGTGTTTTGGCGTGTCTGTGGACTTATTATGATTTTAGGCAGCCTCTCTGCTAATGGGTGGGGTTGTGTTCCTGTCTTACTAGTTGTTTGGCATAGGGTGTCCAGCACTGTAGCTTGCTGGTTGTTGAGTGAAGCTGGGTGCTGGTGTTGAGATGGAGATCTCCGGGAGATTTTCACTGTTTGATATTACGTGGAGCTGGGAGGTCTCCTGTGGACCAGTGTCCTGAAGTTGGCTCTCCCACCTCAGAGGCACAGCACTGACTCCTGGCTGCAGCACCAAGAACCTTTCATCCACACAGCTCAGAATAAAAGGGAGAAAAAGTAGAAAGAAAGAATTAGTAGAAGTAGAAAGAAAGAAAGAAAGGAGGAGGGAGGGAGGGAGGGAGGAAGGGAGGAAGGGAAAAAAGATTGAAAGAAAGAAGATAAAGTAAAATAAAGTTATTAAAATAAAAAACAATTAAGAAACCAAAAAAAAAAAAAAGGACGGATAGAACCCTAGGACAAATGGTGGAAGCAAAGCTATACAGACAAAATCTCACTCAGAAGCATACACATACACACTCACAAAAAGAGGAAAAGGGGAAAAAATCATAAATCTTGCTCTCAAAGTCCACCTCCTCAATTTGGGATGATTCATTGTCTATTCAGGTATTCCACAGATGCAGGGTACATCAAGTTGATTGTGGAGCTTTAATCCACTGTTTCTGAGGCTGCTGGGAGAGATTTCCCTTCCTCTGTTCTCACAGCTCCCGGGGCTCAGCTTTGGATTTGGCCCCGCCTCTGCGTGTAGGTCGCTGGAGGGCGTCTGTTCTTCGCCCAGACAGGATGGTGTTAAAGGAGCAGCTGCTTCGGGGACTCTGGCTCACTCAGGCCGTGGGGAGGGAGGGGTACAGAGTGCGGGGCGAGCCTGTGGCATCAGAGGCCGGCGTGACGTTGCACCAGCCGGAGGCGCGCCGTGCGTTCTCCCGGGGAAGTTGTCCCTGGATCCCGGGACCCTGGCAGTGGCGGGCTGCAGAGGCTCCCCGGAAGGGGGGTGTGGATAGTGACCTGTGCTCACACACAGGCTTCTTGGTGGCAGCAGCAGCAGCCTTAGCGTCTTATGCCCGTCTCTGGGGTCCGCACTTTTAGCCGCGGCTCGCGCCCGTCTCTGGAGCTCCTTTAAGCAGCGCTCTTAATCCCCTCTCCTTGCGCACCAGGAAACAAAGAGGGAAGAAAAAGTCTCTTGCCTCTTCGGCAGGTCCAGACTTTTTCCCGGACTCCCTCCCGGCCAGCCGTGGTGCACTAACCCCTTCAGGCTGTGTTCACGCCGCCAACCCCAGTCCTCTCCCTGCGCTCCGACCGAAGCCCAAGCCTCAGCTCCCAGCCCCGCCCGCCCCGGCGGGTCAGCAGACAAGCCTCTCGGGCTGATGAGTGCTGGTCAGCACCGATCCTCTGTGCGGGAATCTCTCCGCTTTGCCCTCCACACCCCTGTTGCTGTGCTCTCCTCCGCTACTCCAAAGCTTTCCCCCTCCGCCACCCGCAGTCTCCGCCCACGAAGGGGCTTCTAGTGTGTGGAAACCTTTCCTCCTTCACGGCTCCCTCCCACTGGTGCAGGTCCCGTCCCTATCCTTTTGTCTCTGTTTATTCTTTATTCTTTTGCCCTACCCAGGTACGTGGGGAGTTTCTTGCCTTTTGGGGGGTCTGAGGTCTTCTGCCAGCGTTCAGTGGGTGTTCTGTAGGAGCTGTTCCACGTGTAGCTGTATTTCTGATGTATCTGTCGGGAGGAAGGTGATCTCCGCGTCTTATTCTTCCGCCGTCTTCCCCCTATAGTATAAATTTTCTGAAGTGCCACCATGAAGCACTTAGAACACCCAGAATCTCTATTCTCAGAGAGCTTGCAGTCTAGGAATGGAGATCAAGTGGTAATTATTTCCAGCTCACTGTAAACGCTAAAAGTGGGGAGTGGGAAAGAGTCTTGGGAACACAGAGAAAGGGCATCTCATGAAGCTCTGGGGTACCAGGGCAGCATTTCAGATGAACGCTAAGTCCTCAAGGATAAATAATAATTAGGCAGGAGATTGGAGGGTTGAGAAATTGGGGAGCAGAAGGTTAGGTAGTGAGAGCCTGATACAAGTAGGGGGTGGTTCAATAGGAGGGGAGCATGAAGTTCCCGATGGAAGAGTGTTGCATATCGAGGTTGGGAAAAGCGTTCATTGTCATGGAGAACAGATGCTTAAGACTCTGTCAATTCAGCCAAGAAATGTGAACTTTATCTTGAGGACAACAGTGAGCCACTGTAAGGTTTTAACTGATGAATTACACAGTAAGGTTTAGATTTTAAGGAGAATCGTACAAGGTGGAAAATGGATTCAAGAGACTAATTTAAAGGCACTTATAATAATGTAGGTGACAGTTGACGGAATCCTGAACTTAGTATATTGGCAGTGGGGATGGAGGGAAGTGGCCACAATAGAAATTAGTGATTGGGTAGGTGTAGGTGGGAGTGGAGAAGCCCAGGTTTGGGGAATCAAGGATATTAGGCATGTAATGGGCACTTGTTGAACTGAAACCAAATATTTAGTGAATTGCTATGTAAAAGGAATTCTGTACTTAGGAGAGCTAGTCTTTGCAGAATGGCTCCTTTTAAACTGAAATTGAGTTCAGAAAGACCCATATATTTTGTATTTGGTCAGTTAACAGAGGTACTCCAAGGTGTAGGAAGACAAGTATACGAAGTCAGTGTGTTTTTTTTCTTTTGTGTGTTTTGGTATTACCATTTTTTTTGACAGCAGGAGTCAGCTGTAAGTTTTCCTATTGTCAGTTCCTAAACTGAAGTCTCCCTGTACTAAACTATTAACATACAATTCACAGCAATGTCATTCTTTCTCCTTAATTGACAGCTTTGATGTGGACAATGGCACATCTTCTGGACGGAGTCCCTTGGATCCCATGACCAGCCCGGGATCTGGGCTAATTCTCCAAGCAAACTTTGTCCACAGTCAACGCCGGGAGTCCTTTCTGTATCGATCTGACAGCGATTATGACCTCTCACCAAAGTCCATGTCCCGGAACTCCTCCATTGCCAGTGACATGTAAGTGTGCGGGGGAGCAAAGAGAAGAGGGCGTGCTTAGAGAAAACTCAAGTACATTTCCCTCTAGAGTTGATAAAACCAATGATATTTGTTCAACTGCATCATTCTCTAATTTAAAAAGGATGGTGGCTAAAATTATACAAGTTGAAGATAAATGGTAGATTGAATCTGTCACTCTTGAGAAGAAACTTATTTTTCCCAGAGAATACATTGTCTGGGAAAAGAGAGAATTAAATTTGCAATGGAGACATTTTCACTTAAAACTTTAGCTTATATTCATGTAGGACCTGAGTTTAGCTACCCAACCATGTGAATATTTTTGAATATTTTGACAGGCTTTAAACTCAGTTTGCAAGTCCCTGTGATATTAGCATGTACAGCCCTTTGAATATATCTCCATTGATGTACTGTGCAGATGTTAGCCCTGGTTTGCCAGTTCATTTGAAATCTTTGTGAAGGTTTGCCTAAATTAAACCATTTTTGGAATATTAATCATGGGAGGCAAGTACAGAAAACATTAGACAGACTTGAATATCATTTTAGACATGCCACAGCTTGGAAATTAATTAAAACTGATAAGCAGATTTGCAGATCATATACCATCATTAGCTCATTGTCTTGTGCTTACTGTAGTGTTCATTACTTTCCTAGTTTCTGGAGGCTTCTAAATAGGATCTAACTCTCACTCAATACCTGCACTGTCATTGGTGGTCACTCTGCCTCTGTGTAGAGTTAGTGTCTACTTTCCTCCTCTGCATCTAGGCATTTGTCTGATAACATCACCATCTTCTTATGACACCATCTCAAAAACTCAGCACAGGTTGCAGTACATCTTATAGGAACTGTATGGGGTTCCCAAGGGTCTAGTGTTATCCTTGGTATTCTAACAGATCCTCAAGGTATCTTAATAGGTCTCTATGGGATTCTAGAAATGAAATTGTGCTTTACTCACTTCCCAACCTATGGCTCTTGGTTGCCATTTATTAATGGTTGTAAAATGACAACACTCTCTTCTCCCTAGGAATGGGCAACTAAAGTACAATCACTTTGGTTCAAATTCTGAATTATGAAATTCACATTGTGTAACTGTCTTTGAGAACAGGAGATAGAAGAAAACTCTAAGACAGAGTTCTTGTCTCAGATAACTAATAATCTTATGAAATGACAGGTTTTAGATCAAATAATTAGTGAAAAAGACAGTATGTAAGTCCTAATTTCTGTCCTTGTGGTCTACAGGTAAAAGCATCTCATCACCTGCCTCTATGCACAGGTCTCCACCATCTTTCAAAAACTATCCAATCTGCTCTCTTTTTTTATCTGTTGTTTTTGGCAATAAAACTTCTCCATAATCATATCTCTGCCCATCCTTCCAACCCCACCCCAAGATCTACATCTATTCTCTATATTTCCTTATATGTTGTTGTTGCCTTAATATTCTGAAATCTATCTTCGAATCATACTGACCTCTGAAAATCCATTAATTCAAGTAATGTTGATTGGTCACCCATAAAGCAGAAGGCATGGTGCCAGTTATTAAAGGAAATACAAGGTGCATTTCATCTCCTAGCTGCCATCACTGTCGTGTGCTCTCTTCCCTACTGCTCACAGACCTCTTCTCCACCAGCTTCTCTTATCACCCCTTAACATATTTCCCCAAAGTGTAGCCCCTGGCCCTCTGGGCTCTGCTTTAGAAAACTCGTTTGTATATGTGTCCGACTATCAGCCTTCATCAGATGACTTACTGCTCAGTATCTCTGGCCCTGCAACCTCAGTTGAGCTCCAGATCTATAGCCCCTAATTGCCTTCTGGAAATTGAGACTTTCCTGTTCAACTGTTCCTTCACACTCACTAATTAGTACATATTCAGCATTAATTCATTGTATTGATGGCGTCCACTCTCCTTCACTACAAAACAACTTCTTTTTCCCATTGGCTTTATTTCTATGTTATTTTTATCCCATTTTCTTAGGTTTGAAAATTAAGACATTTGTTTATTCATTCATACGTAATAAAAATACTTACTGAAAAGCTATGGTGTGTTTAAAGCTCCCCATCTGCATGGGGGTAGGGGGAGAGGCAGGGCAAAAGGGCTGACACTTTAGACCTTTGGAATAAAATCTGGTGAGCACCATCCTTGAGGCATTTATGAGAGAAAAGGAGAAGAGAAGGAGAGTTTGCCAGCCAGGGATAGTCAGGTGAAGGGGGCAACATTTAGATAATGTGGGGCGAGGGAAATCATGGCTCAATTAAGGAATGACTGCTTGGTGTGAGTAGGGAAATGTGGCAGAAGAAACAGAAGGTTGGAATACAGTGTATGGGACCTCAGAGCCACAGGTTTTTAGCTGGGATCACGTGATCGCATTCTTGTTTTTATTGCTTCTGATTACTCTATTGTTGAATGATTGTATAGAATGAAATGATTACAGGGAAATAGATCTTGTTGAAATTCATAGAAGCAAAGCAGGCTAAATATGATGGAGGCCCAGGTCAAGGGAGTGGGGGTCGGATGAGGTTAGTCCAGATGCAAGAAGCAATAGGCTTACAGAATGGTATGTGTGTGTGTGTGTGTGTGTGTGCACACGTGTGCATGTTAGGAGACAGCCAGTGGGCAAGGAGAATCAGAGAGAATCTTGACGTTTTGACCCCGAACAAGTAAATGAATGGTGATGTTGACATGGGAACACAGGATAGAGTGGCCAACATAATGACATAATGAATTTGGCTTTTACACTTTGAGGCCAGAACTCTAGGAGAAACAAGGCAACAATTAAAGGACAAGGACAGAGAGCGGAGGGTGAGGGGAAATTAGAAGAACCAATTCCCTTCTGTAATGACTAGATTTGGGAGGACCAGTGGGAGAAGCATCTTAGTGGGGTAATAGAAGAATTAGTGAAGGAGTGAATTGAAAGTGGAGATAGCAGCAAGTGCAGCCATCTCTTTAAAAGATTAGTAAGTTAAAGAGGAAAAGAAAAACTAAAGCTGCTTGAGGGAGAATTAGGTTCAAGGGAAATTTTTTTGAATTCAGAACACTTAAGCTGAGGGACATAGAGGTTAAGTATGGAGTTGTAGCTGCTGATAAAAATATGATCATGAGCCTAAGTAAAGGGACTAACCTTGAAAAAGTAGTAGAGACAAGTACTGCATTCTTTAGAACAATGAAAAAAAGTGAAAGGGGGAGATATAAATTTGGAGATGGATGGCTGAAATGTTTAGAGAATTGATGGCTTATGATCTCTACTTTTTCATGCAAGTAGAAAGTATATAAAAAAAGAACGTATATATGTGGATAACTGAGTCACTTTGGTGTACAGAAGACATTGGCACAGCATTGTAAATCAACTACACTTCAATTAAAGCAAAAAAAAGAAAAAGAAAGTATAGCCATCGATGACTAAAGGAAAAAGTGATGGGGCAGCTTGAGAACGGGGAAAAAGCTTAAAAGACCCACACTGCAATTATAAAAAGAGAACAGAATAGGGGTGAGTAGAAAAGAAAAATGCTGAAAAGCCCTATAGATAATTATATATAATGTTGAATAGATGAGTGACCAGGTTGAAAGTCATCTCCTCCAACTTCATCAAAGGTGAAATAACTGGGCTTTTGATAGAGGCCAGGGACAAACTCACAGTGACTTAGTAGACTCTGTTTTACATAGTTATGTATTCTATTGATATTTTCTAAAATTATAGCAAATTGATTTTTGGATACCAGTGTGTATCCGTGCATTTTATGAAAAGGCTACAATATTTAACAGCTAAATAGTGCTTTTCTTTCCAAAGTAAACTTACGAGGATGACCTCATTTTTCCCTGTACCTATTCAAGAGTTCCTTTATCTGATTGGACTCACATAAGAGTGACAAATCTAATTAGACCGTGATGCAACTCTATATTTTGTTGAAAAATAATGTCTTGACATGTTCAGCTTTCTCATTCCCCCTGGGTATTTATATTGCAGCTACAACGTTTTCCTTTGACACTAACTGACTCCTGAAAAGCATACTTTCTACTAGGGAGACGTTTCTATGAGAAGCAAGGTGAATAGAATAAATAACTACCATTTCAGTCTTCAATCTGTTACTATACATTCCATCTACAGATAAAGTGTTATCCTTTCTCTTCATTTGACTTCACATGTGGCCATATGTAAACCTCCATTTTCTTACCTAGTTCATGATAATGCTGGGAAGATTGTTCAGTGTCTTTAATTCAACGGCACTTTATAGAGAATGACATTATTATATATTTTAATCACTTTTGATGATTTTATACTTAACTGTTCTAGTTAAGCTTTCCTATTGAGAAAATCCCTTAGAAATTTCAAATACAAACAGTAGCAATGAAAGTCTGTTATCATCTATTTGAATGAAGTGTTTTGGAAAACCATTAACTGCTCTTTAAGTTGAAATATAATTGTTTAATTTGTTGGTAAAGAGAGAAGGAAGATAATTACCTCCTATAAGACAGGATGGCATTATCTTATCTTCTATAAATAGATACTGATTAAATAGCTGAGGCATAAGAAGAAAATAAGACTAATAATGGTAGTAATAATAATCACAGCATACGTTGCATGTGTACATCACTCTTCATTCTTCTAAGTGTTTCACATCTGTAATCTCATTTGATACTTTCCACAGTCCTCTGCAGAGGGACATTATTATGCTGTTTTACAGACCCAAGGTCCTGAGAGCTTAAACTTCTTGAAAAACACAACACACATTTCTATCATTTCTACGAGAACATTATTTGCAAATGCCATAAAGTGCTGTGAACTATTGTGGCAAAACTGCTGAGAAACAGGAGTACCTGTTCACCAAATCCAATTGATCAAATGAATGACTTGGCGCTATGAAAATTTAGTTTCCATTTATAGTTTAAGAATAAAAGAAGATACAAGCTCAAATTGGTCAGAAAAGTAATAAAGAAAATATGCAACTGACTCTTGCAAACTATGCAACTGACTCAAGTCTATAGAACTAGGCTAAACTCAGCATCTAAAAAAATTAGCTTATACAAGGCAGAAGAGAAGTTCCTGGCAGCCTCTGCTCAGAAGGCTGTCACATAGTTTGTTAAATGTAATCCCGAGTAGCAACTTAATTCTTAAGAATAATAAGAAATAGGAAAATATTTTAATGATTAGCATGAGTACAGTAAAGAAATAAATACATGAAAAGTAAACTTAAACTATCATTAAGGGCTTCCCTGGTGGTGCAGTGGTTGAGAATCTGCCTGCCAATGCAGGGGACACGGGTTCGAGCCCTGGTCTGGGAAGATCCCACATGCCACGGAGCAACTGGGCCCGTGAGCCACAACCACTGAGCCTGCACGTCTGGATCCTGTGCTCTGCAGCAAGAGAGGCCGCGATAGTGAGAGGCCCACGCACCGCGATGAAGAGTGGTCCCCACCTGCCACAACTAGAGAAAGCCCTCGCACAGAAACGAAGACCCAACACAGCCAAAAATAAATAAGTAAATTTATAAAAAAGAATTATTATTAAAAAGAAAAACTATCATTAAGAGTCAAAAAGTATTTTATAAGAGTAGAAACAACTAGATAACAGAAGGTTGCCCAAGTGCTGTCATGAAGAAACATGAAGAAAATTACAGATTAGATGGATAATTACATTAAATATGTGCAGTTTTTTTTTTCCCTCTTAAATTCTTCAGAATGCATTTAAAACTATTTTAACTTCTGGATAACAGTTACTTCTGTTGCTGCACTTCATTCAATGATATGTTATTTGTATTTACAAATACATAGATACGAGTCCCTGGAAAAATTAACAGGAGAATTATCAGTAACAAAACAAATAGAATTTAATCATAAAACTATGAGTTTATTGAATACAAACTGCCTGTCAAACCACATCAGTTAAAAACACGTTTCAATTCATCTGGATAATGGACCTCTAGTCCCCATCTTCTGCTGAATAAACACTAACACAGAGAATCCAAAGATGATCCAAGTTGCTCTTTACTCATATCTACATACTGACACATACCGGGGAGGGCGTGGGAGGGGCAATGAAGGAGAAGTGAGCGGACTCAATGTACCATAAAAAGCTGGGGCACACTTGGCAGTCTAGCTAATTAGTCCCCATCACCATACAGAAGTATAGGACCTCATTTATCAAGGCTTTGGGGTGCCCCATGTGGGCATTCTTTCAGCCAGGAAACACTATCCCCATCCCCAACTCAAATTTCTACCCTTTCTTTAGCACTTACGAAGTACCTCACCACCTCTTGAGTCTTTGTGAGTTTTCAGTTGTAGCTGTTCCTGGCCTCTTCCTATGACTATGGGGTAGAAGGTGGTATTGCCTCTAGTCCTGAGTTTGAAAAAGGAAGAATGATCGCTTATATACCTATTCATCAATTCTATTACAGGTTACATTATTCTTCATTAGTCTTACTAAGGTATCTCTGAAAATAAAAATAAAAAGAGGGCTTCCCTGGTGGCGCAGTGGTTGAGAGTCTGCCTGCCGATGCAGGGGACACGGGTTCGTGCCCTGGTCCGGGAGGATCCCACATGCCGCGGAGCGGCTGGGCTCGTGAGCCATGGCCGCTGAGCCTGCGTGTCTGGAGCCTGTGCTCCACAACGGGAGAGGCCACAACAGTGAGAGGCCCGCCTACCCCCCAAAAATAAAAAAAATAAAAATAAATAAAAATAAAAAGAAAAAGAAATGTTGCACTACAAAGGTTCTAGTCCTCACTGGATCTACATGAAAAGTCTGTTAACCCCACCTAACTATATTTTTAGATCTTATTAGCACCAATGAGCATCTGTCTCTTTTCTAACCTTGATCTGCCATTTGAAAGTCCTCTACCATCATGTAAACACAGAAAGGTGCTGTGGTCAAATAATTCCTTCCTCAATTCCTGAGTTTTCCCAACTGAGGGAGTGTCCTCACCCCTCACTCAGTGGTTTAAGAGTAATGAAACTAGGGCCAGGACATGTGCTGAGGTACCCTGGACCACCACAGGGAACTCACACGGGTTCCAGAGGTATTTTAAATTTTCAAGGGAAACGCAGAAACATCTGTCAGTCACCTGGAGAACTAACAGCTTGAAATAGTTCCCAGTTTCAACTTTAGATCATTCCTTTTCTTTCCATGACATCATATCTTTGCAAAACTGGGTTATTGACAATTGCTGTGATAAGAAGCAAGCAATGCACAAAAATCAGCGTGGACCAGGAAGTGAGGGAGGCAGAACATCCAGGCTCATTCCGGAGTGAGAAGTTGTGCAGGACTCAACGAGCGCTCAGTTGTGGAGGCAAAACCTTATTAAATCGTTTGAACTAAATTCTTAAGAATTGACACTGGTAGTTATTTCTTTTGGCCAGTGGGGTGCTGTAAAAAACTACTGAGGCGCTAAGGGTATCATGAATTGAAGAAGTTTTGAGAACCTCTGGATTAGGGTGTTTATTTGTGTCCTTAGGAGTGGAGCTAAATCAAATCTTTGTGTGAAGAGAAATTTTGTTAAGAGAAAGAAAAAATTCAGCAGATTGTCAAAGCCATGAACTTCCAGATGAGCTCTAGAATTGAGAATTTATCCTATCCTTAATTCTGTTAGGACCCCAGGTAGACAAATAATTCATTATTATCAAGAGTGGTATCATTTTGGTAGTGAGCCAGATAAACTAGGATTTTTCTTCCACTCCTTGAGGGTTGGCAAGTTACTACTACTACTATTATTATTATTATTAAGTATTGATACAGACACTAAACTTACACTAGCCATTAAATCCCAAGAAGTGTATTGACAGAATATTCTAAGGTCATTGGCTACTAGAGTACTACTACTAGTTGTGCTACCTTTTTTCATCTTTCTGTTGTTTTAAAAATTCCACTTCTCTGTTCAGTCCCTGGGGTCGTTTTATTTCTAGCTCAAAAAACAGGAGGCCCATAAATGGTAAAATAATACTTATAAATTAGGTAAACATGCTTATTCAATTTTTGAATTAAGGAATTAACAATAGCAGCTGAATACACATTTTATATTTCTAATCTTGTACTTTAAAAATCATAAAAAGGAAGCTCTAATATTCTGACATTTTGAATGACCATGTTTGTTAATGACACAAGGTAAAAACAGTCGATTTTAATGCATTACCACAGCATTTGTTTAGTATCATTGTGCTATGCTCCAGTCTTTTAAAACAACAAATTAATTATGTGTTCTAATATCCCTTGCTTATCACTGCCAAAGTGATATATCCTGAGGTCTTAGGGGACATGAAGAGATAAATATTAGTTATGAAAAGTTCTTAAGGCAGACGGAAAAAGAAATTGAGATTGACAAAACTTGCCAGTAATTCATTATTTCCATGCTAAGGTTACTAAAATGCTATTATGTCTTTAGGAGAGTTTACCCTAATATTTAGCATCCAATTTTCTTTTCTGAATGTCCTTCATACCCAGTATGCTCCTCAGTGTTTGGACTCTAGTTTTAATTGTGAAAAAAAAAAACAACAACAGAAAAATAGTTACCTGAGTGTTCCTCAACTCCCATAACTTTAGAAAAAAAGGCACTGTGAAGATAAACTATTTAAACTTCTAAATGATTGATTATGCAGTTATGCTTTTACCTCAGACTTAATACTTTACACAGGGTAACATCTACTTTTTAAAAAATGTGAGAGAATGGTAGCTTAATAATAAAAGTGATTACTACATAATTTTATGAGATCAAATCCCTGCTAGAGAGCAAACTCATATCAAACTTGGTCAAGGAAGAGCTGGC
The DNA here is from genome assembly GCF_964165515.1 of Mesoplodon bidens. Lineage (NCBI taxonomy): Eukaryota > Metazoa > Chordata > Mammalia > Artiodactyla > Ziphiidae > Mesoplodon > Mesoplodon bidens. Next base: position 47,491,744 of record NC_138160.1, on the reverse strand, counting down.
TTATTATGCAGTGTATACAAAGAATATAATCTCTAAGAGCAAAGTATGAATAAAATTAACTATGCAACTAAAATTAGGAACATTTGAAAACCATCTTCAATGAAAAAAGCACAGTAACCTGCATAGTGCTCTCAGTGCAGTGTGACCCTAGATGAATGAACCAAGTTGAAAATTATGAGCTTTTCCTGCTTCTTGTAATGGACAAATGGCCATTACACAAGAGGATCTAGTTCTGTCAGTTATAGATACTGTGCCTGGGGACTCTCACTTGCTTTTTTATCCCAATGCTCTTTCCTCCATGTACTAAAGAAGACTAAAGTCAAAACCATGCTCTAGTGTTATAAAATGAAAATTTTCTGAACTTTAAATCTTGATAGTGGGTGGTGGGAATGGAGCGAATGGTGACAGGTCAGGAGAAAGGAGAAAGCTGATTTCCAATGGAGGTAATCTGTGTCTTCTCCCACATTCTAAATAAGTGTGTTGACTGGCTGCTTTTCCCTTTTTTTTTTTGTGCGGTACGCGGGCCTCTCACTGCTGTGGCCTCTCCCGCTGCGGAGCACAGGCTCCGGATGCGCAGGCTCAGCGGCCATGGCTCACGGGCCCAGCCGCTCCGCGGCATGTGGGATCCTCCCGGACCAGGGCACGAACCCGTGTCCCCTGCATCGGCAGGCGGACTCTCAACCACTGCACCACCAGGGAAGCCCGATTGGCTGCATTTTTGAATGAGAGTGTCATGCTTTCACTCAGCAAATATTGACAGTACCTACTTCATGTCTGGGTATCATTCGACGACACCATAGACCCATGGAAACAAGACAAAAATTTTGTTTGGATGATGCATTCCTGTCATTTAAAAAAAATTCTAGATACTTACCCAGATAGAAAGGGACATTTACCCAGTCAATATTGATATTCCTATGTAAATCCCTGTTTCCACTAATACATCAATCACTTTAGCTATTGATTTTGTTTGACAGTCTTAGATCCTTAGTGAATTTTTCTCAGTGCCTCCTGTACAGTTGTATGAGCCATATAAGGAAAAATAATCACACTACTGGAACATTTATGTGATGTGCTTCTTGAGATAAGATATACCAGGGATTGTTAGTAAATCATCCTCACTAAATCCCTGTAAGATGAAAATTTAAAGATATGCTATTACAAATATGAAGAAAGAGAGCCTTCAACCATGCCTGTGGTTTTTCTTCAGAAAAAGAAAAACTTGTCTTCAGACAGGCCAAGAATATCGAACACTGGGCTTTGCTATCAGATTCCTGGCACTTTGTGGCATGGTTGAGGTGAGATTCACTGAAGAAATATCCCCAATTATTCCATCTGCCTATTGCGGTTTCTCTCAAGCTTTGTGTCAGCTTCCCATTCATTGTCTTGAGACTTCAGGGTTTTCTTAATCTTGGATGAAGAAAAATTTGTTGTCATTGACTACTGGATAGTTATGTCTAGACATATGTAAGACCTTAACTCCTACAACCTGTCAATGGAAGTAGAGGAGTTAAAAGCAGAAAAAGAGCTGCATGAGCTGTTTGTATATTTTGGAGATTAATCCCTTGTCGGTAGCTTTGTTTGCAAACATTTTCTCCCATTCTGAGGGTTGTCTTTTTGTTTTGTTTATGGTTTCCTTTGCCATGCAAAAGCTTTTAAGTTTAATTAGATCCCATTTGTTTATTTTTGTTTTAATTTTCATTACCCTGGGTGGTGGATCAAAAAAGATCTTGCTGCGATGTATGTCAAAGAGTGTTCTGCCTCTATTTTCCTCTAAGAGTTTTATAGTGCCCAGCCTTACATTTAGGTCTTTGATCCATTTTGAGTTTATTTTTGTGTATGGTGTTAGGGAGTGTTGTAATTTCATTCTTTTACATGTAGTTGTCCAGTTTTCCCAGCACCACTTGTTGAAGAGACTGTCTTTTCTCCATTGTATATTCTTGCCTCCTTTGTCGTAGATTAGGTGACCATAGGTGTGTGGGTTTATCTCTGGGCTTTCTATCCTGTTCCATTGATCTTTTTGTGCCAGTCCCATACTGTCCTGATTACTGTAGCTTTGTAGTATAGTCAGAAGTCAGAGAACATGATTCCTCCAGCTCCATTTTTCTTTCTCACGATTGCTTTGGCTATTCAGGGTCTTTTGTGTTTCCATACAAACTGTAAAAATTTTTGTTCTAATTCTGTGAAAAATGCCATTGGTAATTTGATACGGATTGCATTGAATCTGTAGATTGCTTTGGGAATATAGTCATTTCCACAATATTGATTCTTCCAATCCAGGAACATGGTATATCTCTCCATCTGTGTTGTCTTTGATTTCTTTCATCAGTATCTTATAGTTTTCTGAGTACAGGTGTTTGCCTCCTTAGGTAGGTTTATTCCTAGGTATTTTAAAAAAGAAACAAAGAAGCCAACCAAAAATTGGGGGGAACTTCTAAATAGACATTTCTCCAAAGAAGACATACAGATGGACAATAAACACATGAAAAAGATGCTCAACATCACTAATTATTGGAGAAATGCAAATGAAAACTACAATGAGATATCACCTCACACCAGTCAGAATGGCCATCATCAAAAAATCTACAAACAATAAATGCTAGAGAGGGTTTGGAGAAAAAGGAACCCTCCTACTGGTGGGAATGTAAATTGATACAACCACTATGGAGAACAGTATGGAGGTTCCTCAAAAAACTAAAAGTAGAACTACCATATGATCCAGCAATCCCACTCCTAGGCTTATACCTGGAGAAATCCATAATTCAAAAAGATACATGCACCCCAATGTTCATTGCAGTAGTATTTACAATAGCCAAGACATGGAAGCAACCTAGATGTCCGTCAACAGAGGAATAGATAAAGAGGATGTGGTACATATATGCAATGGAATGTTACTCAGCCATAAATATGAAGAAAATAGTGCCATTTGCAGAGACGTGGATAGACCTAGAGACTGTCATATAGAGTGAAGTAAGTCAGAAAGAGAAAAATAAATATCGTATAATATCGCTTATATGTGGAATCCAGAAAAATGGTACAGATAAACTTATTTGCAAAGCAGAAATAGAGACACAGATGTAGACAACAAACTTATGGGTACTGAGGGGGTGGGATGAATGGGGAGATTGGGATTGACATATATACAGTACTATGTATAAAATAGGTAACTAATGAGAACCTACTGTATGGCACAGGGAACTCTATCAATGCTCTTTGGTGACCTAAATGGGAAGGAAATCTAAAAAAAGAGGGGATATACGTATACGTATAACTGATTCACTTTGTGGTACAGCAGAAACTAACACAACATTGTAAACCAACTATACTCCAATAAGAATTAATTTTGAAAAAAGCAGAAAAAGAAAGGACATGTGTTTACATCTCTGCAAATGTGGGAGTCTACACTGTGACAGAAAATCATTTAAGCAGTTCAGTGCATGATGTCGCCTGCTAGTAGATGTTATGAATGATCCCAAGACCCAAAGCCCTTTTAGCTCCTAGTTTTCCTTCCAGGGAGAACAGGGCTGCATGCAGATTTCATGTTTCCGTGTCTCAACATCGATTCCTCCTTTGGGACTTAGAGAACTCCAGACTGAATTTGTTCTATCCACCAGGGCCAGTTTTGTTTGTTTGGCTGGTTATTTTTTGTTCCTTTGTTTGATTTTTGGGTTTTTTTGCCAGGAAAATCAGAAAACAAGCATTATGATTTATGTGTTACCTAAAGGTTCCTGTGGTGATTTTTTAAAAAGTTCAATAAAACTTTCACTCAATCACTGTTATTTTCAATTATGAGTACATTTTTACAGAAGCTAAAAAAGAAGGCAGTTGGTAAAAAGAACTCTTTTGCATCAAATCACGGAGTTAATTCCATGTGCTGACAGCACACTTTTGTTTTACGTCTTTTCATGCTCATTATTTATCTTCAATATATTGAGTTTCCATTCATTTCTCCCACCTACTATAGAGATTAGATAAAATTTCCTACATGTTTCACTATTTCTTGGTGGTTTTTGTTTGTTTGTTTGTTTGTTTTACATTTGTTTAAAGGTAGCCATCTTGTACTATATTTATCCAGGAAAGGAACCTGATGTTTCCCAGACAGACAGCTTGTCTATAACCCAGCACTCCAAACACCGAAGCACTTTGAAAGTGGTGAAAGGATGTCTTAAAGCTTCATGAACAAACCTCAAAGACATCAGTTCAAGTTCAGGATATTTACAAGGTCCACCTTGTTTTGCCCTTTGTGGCTCTAAGTTTCGGTACACTCTTTGGGAAGTGATGTATATAGAAAGGAATATATTCTTAAAATTGCCTGACGTCTGTATAATCTTTATAGCTGACATAGAATTCTCCTCTGAAGTTTAATACTTGATCCTCAAAACAATCATGTAAGGAAACAATGGAAAATATTAACTCAGTTTCTGAAATCACAAAATTCTGCTCAAAAATGTGTCTTGCATGTGCACACACATGCATGCCATGAATTAGAATCCAGGTATCTTGACCCTGAATATAGTGATTTCAATCAGCAGCTGCTGCTAGACCATACCTTTTGGCATTTTCTGGCAGGCACAGTAGCCTCTAGGTGAGAATATAAGCAAAGCAATTAAACTAAAATCTTTATTTCCCTTTCAGGGTTGGAGAATCTTGATGGCCATTTGGGCAAATCTTTCCATTTAGGGTCTTTGCCGAACAATCAAGTATTTTTATTACGTTAATATATCAATGCTCTTTTGCCCCCAAGCTTAGAGTAGATTTTTTTTTTTCAGTTATATAAAACATTGTCTTCCCTTGGAAAATTTAAAACTGAAGTTTTGTAAAGATTGCTCAAGAGCTGCACTGGTCAAGATGATAACCACTACCCCAGGTGACTTTCTCTTAATTTAAATTAATTAAAATTAAATAAAAGTGGCATTCAGTTCCTCACTTGCACTAGCCACATTTTCAGTGCTAACTAGTAACCGTGGCTAGTGGATACTGCATTAGACAGCACAGAGAGAGAACATTTCCATCACAGCAAAAACTTTTGTTTGACCGTGATGTTCTAGAGTCTAGAATATGTACTTTTATGGGGCTTCAGAATAGTCTGAATCCGTTTGTGCATGCAGAAAGCAGCATGATGCAGTAGAAGCGAAACGGTATTTAAAGCCTGGGTTTAAATCCAGCTCCACTGCTCATTTTCATGCCTTGGGATTTCATGACTCACTAAGACTTCAAAAACCATCTGGGGGACTGACCCAGGGTTACTAAGTGCTTACTTTGCCAGATAAATGACTTTATTTATTTAACAAGTAAATTCCCGTCGATATACACAATCATTTTATTTTCCAAAGGCATTTCACTAGAATTTTTTACAAAGGGAGTGGCACATATTCTCAGAATAAAGGAGAGTTTTCCAAAGGAATATGGTTAGCTTTTGTTTTTTAATATGACTTTTTAAAAAACCTTACTCCATGATTCATGTTTATTCTCACCTTCACAAGGACCAATGAACATTCTCTTGGGCCAGTACCAGGTCTCAGCCTGGCATTTGGAAACCACTGATCTCTGCCACTTGCCAAGGGCATGACCACCGATGAGTTACTTAAGTTCTCAGAAACCAGTTCCTTATCTTAGGATGGGAATATGAGCATCCATTTAGTGCAGAGGCATCAGAATTAAATACTGTGTGTTAGCAGAGCAGGGTCTGGTAATAGTAGGCATGCAGAAAACATACTGCTCTCACTCCTCTCCCCATTTGGTCACACCCTTCCTTTTAATCTCCTGAATCATTTTACCTCATGCAGATCTTAAAAAATTGTTTTTCTAGCTACCCATAAATCTTTTCCCTGGGAACCCATCCTAGAGAAAAACCAAGAAGGCAGAGCCACTGACGTTAAGAACGGGACTGTCAAATAAGACAAACTAGAAAAGAAGAACCTGTTCCTACAACAGAGTGAGGGCACTTGTGAAAGATTGCTGTGTACTCGGTCCTTTCCCCGTCCTCCTTCCCCCTCCCCCAGCCCATGGAGGTCAGTCATCAAAGTTCCGTGACAGCAATTTGTGCCATCAACACGCCTAGAAGGACCCCTTTATTGTATTAGCTTTTATTAAACAAAATAAATAGGCTTAGCGAATGTGTCTCTACATGTGCAAAACACTTAACTTCTTACAACTGGAAAATCTTTTGCTGAATAATTCTGAAAACAGATGATCTCTCATGCCATCATTTAACTAACAAATTTGAGGCCGTTTATTGGCATCATGTACGTTCTCTAACGAAGCCTAAATTTTTGTTTGATGACAAATAAAGAAGAGATTACACTTCAGACTAGAGAATTTTTGCTTATGTTGCATTAGCTCCAATTTCATTTACTTTCTCATCAGTGCATGTGATACGAGCACACGTGGGCCAAAAACTGAGGGTTTTGCTTTTAGAATGTTTTTGGTCAAATATCAGGCCAAGGCCTTAATTCTTAAAACTGTGAATAAGAAGTGAGCAAATGATTTAAATTTCAGAAGACTAAATAACTTCCAAGGTCACATCCCTTTCTAAAGTTATATGATATATTTTTGTCTTTTTAATTTTTTAAGACTTCAGACAGCATTTCTAGTTTCACAGCAAAATGAAGAGGATGGTATAGAGATTTCCCATATACTTTCTGCCCCCATAACAGAGTGGTTCATCCGTTATAATTGATGAACTTGCGTTGACACATGATATTTTTTTTTTAGATTTTTTTTTGATGTGGACCATTTTAAAAATCTTTATTGAATTTGTTACAATATTGGTTCCGTTTTATGTTTTGGTTTTTTGGCCGCGAGGCATGAGGTATCCTATCTCCCCTACCAGGGACCGAACCCGCACCCCCTGCATTGGAAGGCGAAGTCTTAACCACTGGACCACCAGGGAAGTCCCCCCATGATATGTTTTTAATCTTAGGAAGTATACCTTAAAATGTAATATTTGCAGAGCAGTTGGTCTTTGAAGGGTTTTTATATTGAGTAGTACAGGCAAAATAATATAGTAAATTTTCTTTATGCAGATAAGTATGGTGGCAGATACAGTACCTTTATCTCCCCCCCACCCCTTTTGAAATACAGAGGCAGAAAATCAAAATACCGTCCCTAGGATTACAACTCACATGCACACACAATATATACATAAATACATTTATATGTAGATGTTTACATATACATATATATGTGCACATAAATGCCATCTCCAGAGGCCTTTGTTACATATGATATGCATGTAATCTTGCTACACTCTGAATATGGACATATGATATTAAACTCTCAGCCAGAATTATCACCTCAGTAGGAAACCAAGAATTATTTTATTTCATTTTATTATTTTAGCTTAGGGTAGAAGGACATGAAAGTCAGCAGGTGGATAGAGATTGTTTTGTTTTGTAAGTCATTTTAGTAACTTTTTTGTTTTGATTTTTTTTGCATTTATATGTTAACTCTTCCATTTGTTGTCTTTATGGTACATATCATCTTTATGAAATGGAAAATGCCTAGAGATTAGGCATTGTTTGGGATGTGCTTTTGGCATTGATAAATGCCATTACTGGTGCAGAATTGCACAGTGTTTAAGCACAGACCCGCCAGAGTCATATTGCCTGCCTTTGAATCCTGACCCCATCACACCATGGGCATAGTGATTTCTTTTGTCCTTCTTGGGGCTTCCATTCCTCATGTACAAAAAAAATTAATAGGAGATAATCAGTGAAATGTGCTTTGCACAGTTCCTGGCACAGAGTAATCATTTGATAAATATTGGTTATCATTATTGTTTTATAAAAATTATAACTTTGAAAGTAATACCATTATTATTTATCAGTTTGTTGGATATTTGTACTCTGATTTTTTAAAATAATTATATTGAAAGCCCATTTAAGAAATAAAAAATACTGGGAACATATTAAAAGGGCCCCCAGAGCTGAAATCAACAAAACATTGAGTGTCTTTCCTGGGCATCAGTGAAAGGGATGCCAGGATAAATTACCACTCAAGTCTATTAGGAAATTACAATTCAAGGACAAAGAAAGCTGTTTCCTCATAAAGTTAAGAACCTGGATGACCTCAGTCACCTGTTTTTGTAGAATAAGTATTAGTTTATTTGTCTGTTAAAACTGGGGAAAGGGCTGTAATTTGGTTTGTTCTTTTGGTGCTGATATGGAATATAAACACAAAGGTGATCTTCAAGTGAGGGTAATCATTTCAACTTGATGACTGATAACTATAGTTATCATTATCGAAAAACCATCAGAGTTGTGTATACAGACATGCACAAATGGCTTGGAATTTGACATTGAAAAATTTCAAATTGAAAGATACTACTGTACACAATACTGAACTGCTTTAATTTTGATCTTATATTAATTTACATTATTTTTAGTTCTCAGTAGAATGTTGCTGGACATTCTTTCCAAAATTCAAGTTTCTGTAGTTGTGATTTTGACCACAGGACCAAGCTTTTGTGTTAAAGGGATTACTTTAATTCTAAGTGGCAGTAGCATCAAAGAGGAAGATCACTTTCAGGTATGGCTGAGGTTGGCTTTGTGTTATAGGAACTTCAGTCCTTGGGGTTCCATAAGCCGAGGGACTAGTTAATTTTTTACTTACAGTAGAGCTAGTTCTAAACTAAAAGGCCAAGCAATGCAGAGAAGCCATATCCTCAGTTGAATCTGCTACCAATGAAGCAGAGTTTTTCATTTGTTTTTGTTTGTTTTAGTAGTATTTTGTCTACTAGAAGTTTATGGAAATCATAATACCTCCTTCAAAAGTAATTTTAAAAGGTTCATTATATTCTTAAATGTGACATTTACATTTTCTCAGAGCCCACATTATATGTATTTTTTTGGAAAAACCAAATCATTACAGCAGTTATCTTTGGATGGCTCTTAAAGTTTTTCTGTATTTCCCAAAGTTTTCTACAATTAATATGTTTTGTATTCAGTATATGTATAAATGTTAGCTTTTACAAGATCAAGTACATTGTGTATGTATTTGTTTGTTTATTTTCTATGTCTGTACTTCTGTGAACATGGGAGTAAAGAGTGGTGAGTAGAAAAGTTCCTCCTGTGGCTAATTCCTGGGTGTTGTCAAACAGGGCTCCCAGAACCATTTTTATGCTTCTAAATGCATTTTTTATGTTGGGCTCCCAGTAGCATTTTTATGTGCCTATTAATAAGAAGAACATACTTGTTCGCTAATGACTCTCTAATTTTAAAAGAGGTGGATCAAAGATGGTGATGAATGGGTGATAGTTTTGAGTCTAAGGGAAGAAAGACACCAGGATTTCAAAATACCACCATCTGTATGTTTATCATTTCCCTAATCCTACTGACGAACTCCAGAGGAGAATGTCTTTCTGGTTTTATAGCCAGAGAGAGTGAAGCACAGAAGATCAAAAAGTTTGCACAACATTCAGGAAGTAAGGCTCAGACCATGGCCCCTCTTCAAAGCACTAGTTCACCCAGCCATTTACCATCCTGAAATTTGCAATACGTGATATTTAGAGGCAGCAGATACTTTGTGGCCTCTAATGCTTTTCACAGCTTCATAGGATTAGAAATCTTCTCTCAATAAAGTATAAACTTTCTTCTAATTAACTGCTGGTTTGGTAATAATAAAAAAGCGTGGAAAGGTCGTTGCCTCGTGTATTTCAAACACAATCTTGAAATGAACTAGGTTACAAAACTGTATTTTCAGGTGCTGCTCTTGGTTGAGTTTATTTTGCAAGAGGGCAAGAGGCTTTTTTTTCCCATTTAAGAGCTTAAACAGTTTCTGGATCCCAGTGAGGTGTCTGTGAGGGTTTGCTTTTTGATTTCTCTCTTTCAGTTTCTTACCAGTGTTTCTGGCTTCTTATTATAGAAAGAATGAGGGTAGAAATGAAAGCACTGTAGTAAATAATACAAAAGTAGCGGAAGGATGGCGGGAGGCATAGGGAGTAGTTCTTGGCTCTATTGTCATCCCTCCCTGGAAGAACAGGAAGTTCAGTGGTGTGCTGCTGGGCCTCCTATCCCCACTTCCAGTGGCCAGCAGAGCAGACTCAGAACTCAGCAACCTTCTCTTTGAGGGAGGGGAGAGCCTGCTCCTGCCCCAGGGGCCAGAGTGGGTGGTTCCAGTTCAGCCCATGGTCTCGAGGGCAGGCTACGGACAAAGACTTGGACAAAGATTCTGTCGTTATACATTCGGTATATATTCAGAGATAATGTATTTTTTTTAATAAATTTATTTATTTATGTATGTATGTTTGGCCGCGTCGGGTCTTCGTGGCTGCGTGCAGGCTTTCTCTAGTTGCGGTGCACAGGCTTCTCATGGCACAGGCTCTAGGCATGTGGGCTTCAGTATTTGTGGCTCGCAGGCTCCGTAGTTGTGATGCACGGGCTTAGCTGCTCCATGGCATGTGGGATCTTTCCGGACCAGGGCTCGAACCTGTGTCCCCTGCTTTGGCAGGTGGATTCTTAACCTCTGTGCCACCAGGGAAGTCCCTATTCAGAGATAATTTAAACCTTACATAATTTTGAAAAGAAAGGGTAGGCTATTTATTGAGGATATTTGCCACTGAATTGCTAGAAACAATTCTACTGTGACTAAAATGAGACGGTCTTGAGATATTTGGCAAAAACAATTTCTGGGGAAGTCAAGAGTGAAATATTTCCATCACTAAAATGATAACTAATTTTCTTTATGCTTTGACATGGAAAGAAAGCAAGTCTGATAAATTACCCTAAATATTGTATATTCTAAATAAATGTTTTATAGTGCTTGGGAATGAAATACAACCAAAGATAGAATTAAGTGTTTTAATACACATGCACATGCTTTTCAGTTTAGAGTGATTCAAATCCAGTGTAATTCATGTGAAAAATTAAAAGACATTTCCAGGGATTGATTTCAGAATGTTACTGTGCCTTGGCCAAGTTGACTAAGTTCTTAGAAAATAAACTTTGTAGTCGGGAAATTATAAAGAATAAAATGGAAGAAAAGACTGTACCTCGGGAAAATATCTAGATTTTTGTATTAGTTAAATTTTGGCTCTCTGAATAATCTCTCCAAAGAGCAGTGCCCCTCAAACATGTAACTGTGGAACGAAGAGGGTGCAAGATAACACACGTTTCCTTTAGAGTGTGTTCCACCCCCTTTCTGCTTTATTTTTCCCACACTTTGAATTTCAAGATCTCTGTGTAATTTGATGATGACTGTAGCAACTGGTCTAATTATTGGCAGCAGTCCATTTACTAACGTCATCCATATGCTGCTTGTGCCGAAGCATATCTCATGAGTGCTGTTTTAGGTCACTCAAGCCCTTTCCAGAATTGTTCATGAGTGAGTGAAACATTTAGTTGCAGTGTTCTCAGTTAGGGTCATGTCCGGAAGCTTTCTGTGTAGAATAATTCCATTCCCTTTTGATTAAAGAGTTCCAGCTAGCTAGATCAAGAAATATCCCGTGGAGATTTTGGAAATCCTTCTCATGAACTATTCATACTAAGAGACACCACGAAAGAACTCTGGGCCTGGGTTTCTCACTTTCTTCCAAGCAGAATGTTCACAACTTTCCTTGCCTCTCCCTGTCCCTCCAAGACACGTCATGCTGAGACCTTGCTCCTGCGTCCTCGGCACAGTGTCACTGAGGTTGCTGTAACAACAGCACACACGGGGTATCATGCCCCCGTAACTACGGCGGCTAGGATGTGAGTCAGTTGAAAAGTTTCACTGGTTTTTATTAGGGTATGACGCAGTCTTATGTCATCCACAGTTCCGAGCCCATCCAGGGCTCACACATGATGATACAGAGTACCTGATGCTCATCACCTTCCAACGTTAGATGGTCCAGGGACCTCTCACCAGAGCACCCTTCAGTAATACTTACCATTAGCAGCAAAGAGTAAAACTCAGGCCCCACTGCTGGAACTCCGTTTCTACTGTTATATATCCTGTGCGCTTAATAAGTGCCAGTGACCTTGGTTATGATCAAGAAGCCCCTCTTTTCACCCAGGGAACTGGACAATGGTTAACATCCCAGAAGACACATCTTCACGCCCATGATTGAGAAGAACATGTGTTGAAGAATAAGGATGGAATTACTGTAATTCTCTGTGAGGATTTATGAATGAGAAACTTACTATTTAATATTGCTTGAAAGTGGTCCTAGAGTGATCAGCGCCATCTAACGTGGCCTTTGGTTTGTTTTTCAGACATGGAGATGACCTGATTGTGACTCCCTTTGCACAGGTAAGCCCAGCTTGCTGAATGGACAGGTTTCTCACTCATCTGAAAATTTAATTGCGGGGGTTAGTTCGGGTTCTTAATTTCATTCTAAATCAAACACAAGTACAAATACAAATTCTGTGGTTCATTCCAGTAATTTAAAAGCCATGCTAGAGAGTGTGACTTTGGCCATATTGGTCTGTTTCCTATAAACCCATAGACCCAATGAGTACCTTTGCTTCAAATTACAAATTACCCAAGTGACATACTTAAATGGGACCACATTTCCTTAACTGACATAAGCACTAAAAGAGGAAAGCTATATCATGGATTAAGTTACATTTAGTATAATTAGGTGCAAGAGCAGTGCTTGAAATTCCGTATTCCACTTCAACCTGATGCTTTAGTTACTCTTTTTTTAAACACGTTATTTGTCCAAAGATTTAACTGAGTGACATATTTATGTTTATTTGTTCCTTTTAGGCATACAAATCATGAAAATGCTTTAACCACATGACAGAAATGCTAGAAGGTGAAAAAACCATCTAAAGAATTTTGGAATATATATAAAGTGGTCGATAACCCGATATTCTTTGTATAGACCAGTGCTTCTCAACTCTAGCTACGCATTAGAATCAGCTAGAAAGATTTTTATCCCATGCTGCACCTCTGATCAACTGAATCCAAAAATCTGGGGGTTGGACCCAAACACCTGTAATTTTTAAAGGCCCCGGTATTTTCTCAGGAAAAGTTGAGACCCACTGGGATGGACAGACTATGGATAGAATGGGATAAAACTGATTCAACCTGGGGCATGAAGCATGTTTAAAGCCAACACTGACTGTTAATAGGAAATGTTAAATATTGGAATACAAGGGATCTAGAGGGTTATAAAAATCATAATCAAGGCTACATCAAAACTAGCTCTACTGCCTTGGGCAACTCACTTAACTTGCCTAAGACTTCTTTTTTCCAATTGGTAAAATTGGGGACTCAGCTGGATTATGATAGTCAGGGCCCAGTCAAAGCCCATCATCTACTCTTGCTAAATGAATGAACTTGGGCAACTGACTGAACTTGGGCAAGCCTGGTTTCCTCCCCTGTGAAATGACACTTACAAGACTACTCACCTCATAACGTTGTCAAGAGATTGAAATAGTACCAAGCTTGTAAAACGCTCAGCACAATTTCTAGAAAATAAAATACTTACTGAATTTTGTGTTGTTATCAGTAAGGGTTCTTTCATCTCCAAGACGTCATAATACGCATTGTTTTTAGAAAATGCATAATGGCAGTGTTTGGATAGCAGTATTATGTATGATTATTCCACTTTTTCAAATTTCCTGAAATTTTATAATTGCTATAATTTAGACTAAAAATTTAATGAGTCAGTAAATAGCAAAATATATAGTGATCTTTTTCATTGATGTCAGACAATTAAAGATAGAATGCAACCACCATCCTTTTAGAAGGTTAATGTCTCATTTGCTTCAAGTTTTGCTGGATATCATTAGGTCTTTCTAATATCTATATTTCTATGTTCAAAACATTTACAATCATGTTTTCATCATATTTTGTGATAGCAAATCTTACAAAGCTAAGGACTTTTCATTGGTTGCTATTGAGGACCCATAACTTTATATCTAAGAGCTCAGAGCTCTTAGATATAGAGCTCTCAGTAGACAGAATAAATCAGGCAAAATAATATATATAACCATCACCAAATGTAGAAACAATCATTCCAAGTTGAATTTATTTAGGTTATTATTCTTGCTTCTAACTAAAATCTCTAGGTATTGTTGTAAGAAAAATATACATAAATATATAGTAAAATATGGGAAAAAATAATCTGTATATGATACCTTATCATCTTACTTCAGGTAGTATGTATGAATCTCCAACTAACTGGTCAATAAATTTGACTTGAACCTTGCTATTAGCACTCTTAAATTCTAAGGAAATCTAGTCTTTTACATAATTAGACATTTTTTTTAGTGTACTTACAATCTCCAAAAAACTAATAGAATTTCAGTATACTGAGAAATATATATACGTAAAATATCATTTAGTCTGTGTTAGTGAACTGTTTAAATAAATAAGATATATACTTAATGCCCTTGAAATTGGAACTTTGAAGAAAACCAGCTCTGTGTAATTTGTAAGCATATACGATGCCTGAAAATAATCCTGGAATCTATTTAGGAAAGTTTGCTTATGATTAGCTTAATGACCCATGACACCTTATAGAAGGGGGTTATTGCCCCAGAGGCTGCAGATTCTTTTTCAGTGGCTCCATCACAGTTTTCACAAATGGCCTTTTACTAGAGTATATGATCTAGAAACCTCTACTAGAATTTTTTTTAAAAGCCTGTTTAACCCTGAACAATTTTGATAGAGCATCTTTGGGGAAGCAGGTAAGAAAGAAGGCCCCGTTAGTGGCAGTTGTCTATGGCCTTCTCTTCAGCCCGATTGGGCACCACTAACTTATTTCATTGACCTAACCAATAACTCCTCAAATTTTTAATACAGGCTGGAGTATTCACCATTTAATGCTAAATATTATAATGCTTAAGCTGTAAGATGTTTATGTCACTTGAATTGATACCAACATTATTTGGTCAGACATACCAATGGACAGAAGACAGTGGACATTAGACAGGTCACTCAGGGAAGTGTTCAAATAGGCCAAAGAATTCCCCCCTTTCCCCAGCATGCTTTGGGGTTTGGAACTTCACACTAGATTATTCTGGTGACAAAGCCATACTGCTTTCAAAATAAAATCTTTTGCATAGAGAAGAAATATAAGCAAAAGGAAGAAAAAGAAAATTTCCTATAATTCCAAACCCCAAAATAACTACTATTGACATTTTACTATCTATCCCTTTCGGTTTATTTTTCTATGCCCAATTTCCTTCCCACAATTCTTTAAAATGGGCCTCACACTCTAAACTGGTCAAAGCCTCTTCCCAAGCCCATCTTATCTTCTGCCTCCTCTTGTGAACTCATTTCTTTATGCTTGCCTTCATCTCCAAAACACGGAAAGATCCCTCCCTGTTGTTTCTCAGTCACAGTTTACTGTGAAGCTAAGAGAATAAAATCTTAAGTTACGAGAGAATTTAGGAAGACGTGCAAGGTCATATTCCACTTTGGTGGATAGGGCTGAAGCATCGTGCACAGACGTAATCTTCAGCAAAGATCCTACAATACAAGATCCTACAATACCCCTCCATATTCTATTCCCAAGTCTAAAACACCGTCAGGGTTAGAAATTCTTGCTGGTGTTCAACCTAAACACTTTTCCACTTCCAATTTCTTATGTTTTCCCCTATAAGCTCAGAATCCTTTTGATCCCCAGGAAAATAAATATTTTATTGGTTTCCATTTTGAACTATTCTCCTGTGTTTGGGTCAAAATCTTTTGGTTTGGGTATTCCCTTAGGGTAAGTGTTGACAGGAATGATGCCATGTCACCTGATGCCAGTCGGCAGGTGGCCTTTTCCTTCCAAGGGTGTAGTCACAATTTGGCCAGAGTTCTTGAGGGGACCGAGGAACACCAAGGAGGCACAACACTGATGAAATGTAGGGAACCCTGCTTTGTAGTCAGTTGCCTTAAGCCCCACCTGTCCCATTATTTGTGTTGCATCATTTGTGACTACCTTGTAAAACTCTAAGTCAACTAAAATCCTCCTCTGGAGGTGTGCAATATTAAAAGAATGGAATCTTTGGTTAAGGAAAAGATAGGAAATATCCAAGTATTATCCTGGATCCTTGGAGAGACCTTCACGTCATTCAGACTGAGCAGATATGCCTGATTTAAAAATACAGGGTAGGAACAAGCAAGTCATTTCACCTTTACTCTTACCAAAATACAGCACGTGGGATAATTTTAGGAAAAATGCAGTGGTTATTAACCCTGTAGAACATTACTGTTCCTTGGTAATTGGACATTGTCAATTTTATAAAAATGCCCTTGCGTGTCTCTTCCCCATTTCACCCAGAAACAGTAATCTTGTGGTCTCATCATTGAATCCAACAGGCTCTCCCTACCGGACTAAGAAAGAAGAAAATCATCACATTTCAGTTGCTTATACCTGTTAGGTTTTTTTATCCTTCATTAAAATAAATTTCAGTAGCATGTTCTAGGAATCTAAGTACTTTTGGGGTTGAACTATATGAAACTATCAATATTCAACCTTTGCTGACATACAAAAACAGCAAGTTCATATGGTTTAACCAAAATGTAACTTGGAAAGAGGTTTTCTATCAAAATGACCTCTTTGTCTTGTAAATAATCATAATTTGGCTCCAGGTTTTTCTGGAGGTAAAACCAAGGCAAGGAGTTCTTTCTCCCTCCTCAGCCCCTCCCACCCCACCCAACCCAAGGCCTGTGGCAACTCATGGTCTGTGTTTTAGTGCCATCTAGTGGCATAAAGTGTATTTGGACTCAAAAACAATGCTCAAAACAATTTTTTGTTTCTTTGTTTTGGTTTTTTTGGTTATTTTTTAAGCAGGAGTTTTTTTTAACACGGATGTTATTGCCACATCTTTTTTTTTTAAGCAATCTCTTCAAATCTGTATAAGAAATTATTTTTATATAAGTACACATTTCTTTTAGGCTAGTGTGTTCAGATGTTTAACTTTTTAATGAAATCCACATTTTCCTGCCATTTTCAGTGAATCTTATTGGTTAATAAATGTTTAGAAATACCTAAGAAAGTCTGAGATTAGTGTGTGCAAACAGCATTTAATCCCTCTCACAGACCAGTACAACTCTGTGCAAAAGTTTTCCATAACACTGTCATCATTTCTTTCCTAAAGTGTATTATTTCTCCTCATTCCCAATGTATTTTGACCTTGACTGATTATACTTTTGCTTGGAGGGGAAGAAGAGAAAGAAATGACCTTAATTTTCTAACCGTTGAGCTGTGTGGGAGTAAACCTCAGGGACCTTTTTGGGTAGCAAGCATTAAAGAGTGAAGAAAATTATAGGAGCGTCAGAGCCCTGACTATAGCTCTTAGAGGGCTGAATTCAAGAAGGGTGAGAGCTGCCCTGTAACAAAAGCGAAGGAAGATTGAACCCTAACTAAGGGGCTTGTGTAAAACTGTTTCTAGTTCTTCCCCACAGCCTGTAGTAGTAGATGCCTCACACTTTGTGTCCTGCAATGCAGGTGAGAACAGAAAAGACTAACACAGTGCCTTTGGGATGTGGTCACCCAGGATCACTCAACTCGGCCTAGGGCAACACCCCCTTATAACATTTGGTTGAGACTTTTATTTACACTTCTTGCCAGTATCATGTGTCATAGTGCAGGCGAGAATAGTTAATACTTAACATAACATGTATAAAATATTATTTGTCCTGCCACAAAAACAACAATGTAATACTTGCACACATAGGGAATGACGTAGCTGCAAGGTTATTTACTGCAGCAGTGTTTGTAAAAGTGAAATTTAGGAGACAATCTAAAAGTCAATGAGGAGAGGGCACAGGCAGCTGAATGGAGAAGGAACTGAAAGGGAAATTTCTTTCTTCACTTTCTATTTTGAAATATTTCATCCATATAAGAGAAGCTATCTAGTGACTTTCTAAAATATAAAGAATAGTACTAAAATCAACAGTTTAAGAAATAGAACAGTGCCAAGATTTTAATGCCCTGAGTGTCCTTCCCTGATTTCATCTATCTGCCTCCTCTCAGAAATAACAATAATTTTGCTTTTGTCTTTGTTATTGAGAAAGAGACAGTCTACTTTTTCTTAAATTCTGTACCATGTGGGGATAGAGATTATGCAAAAATAAATATAAAATTTAAAAATTAAACTTAAAAACCAAAATAAAATCATCTAATTTAATATCTTTATTATAACAGAGGCAAAAACCTGCATACAGAAAATCAAGTGGAGTAGATCTTTCATGAAGTAATGCTTCCTTTCAAATGAGCATAGAACATGAATTACCTGCGCTACTATTTCTATTTGCCCAGCTGTCAGATGCGGTACACTTACTACAATTTATTAAAATAAAGTTCTCTGAATTCTGAGGTTAAATTTTTGCCTAGAATAAGGATCGATCAGGGGGTACAATAATCTTATTTAAAATGCTTTATTAGTGTATTTGATATTCAATTCTTAAAGCATAAATTCAGCCTGCATGATTTGTCAGACTTCTTTCTGCATCACTCAAGATTTCATGCCTAATAAAAGACATTGTGGTTTGATGTCAGCAGTTGGCTATTTGAATACTCCGTCATAGGCAGCGTGACCTTTCGGCAATGTGAGTTGTTTATATGTGATAATGAGCCAGATTTTTCCAGTGACTGAGTTAATCACGGTTGGCACCTTAGGAAACACCATTAACTCCTTCAGGGGATAATGCTGTAGGTCACTGTCCCAGGGCATAAACAGTATCCTAGTGACTTAGAAGAATTAATGCCAGTTTCAAAACTGTCTGAGATATTTTGTCTTAAAACAAAATTTAGACTGACTTTAGTCTAGGTCAGCGCCAAATGACAAAATTCTGGAAACAGCTCTGGAACCCTTGGAGCAATTATAAAAAAATTTTCCCTGCTCCCACTGCCACCAGCATATTGTCAGTTATAGGCACTAAGTGAATTCCCTGTGCACATGCCAAATCATTAAATGGAATGTTGCCATGATGGGGTAATATTCACTGAGTGCCTTCTGTTTGCCAGGCACTGTTCTTGGCACCTAAACTGTCATTTCATCTCGTTTTCACAGCAACCCTGTGAGGTAGATGTCACTATCCTGGTGTACAGATGAGAAACTAAGGGTCAGAGAGATGATGCAACGTGTCTAAGTTCACACATTGACTATATAACAGAACTAGGCAGTCTGGGGTGTTATTGGTACCTAATAAGACATCTGAAACCTATGTTTTAGGTACACATTGTGGTTGTCACCCAGATGACCCATAACCTCACCTAATATAGGCTCCACCCTGGGGGAGACTTGTCCATTCTAGGAGAAAGTGAGGGGGGTAGAAGGAGATAGTGCTCTTGTCACTTTTCTCTCCTAGTCTTTCGATTCTTTTGCCACTTTATAGTTTCACTAGAATTAGAAAAAGGAGGGGCTCTCAGAGATAGTGGGACCTATTGGTCCAGCCTTGTGTATGTGGATATGTTGTGTCTATGTATTCATTTATTCAACAAATTTTTCTTGAGTGTCCTCTGTGGGCCAGGCCCTGTGCACATACAGGACAGTCTTACTTTATTTGAGACTATATAATTCATGATTCAGATAACCTTAATGAAGAAAAGAATCTGTTTACCAGCTAGAATAACCATGTGGCAAGGGTGAAAAAACAATTTAAAATTTACTTTGTTTGCCAATTTCAAGATTATGGCATCATTGGTGAACATTTGAAGAGAACTTGGGGGAAATTTTGTTTGACATTTTGCCCCTAAAGTGAGACTTCATTAATATTTTATATTATGCTATTTCAAATATGCATAAAATGCAACAGCACGCTATCCATATTGCCTGGGATACTGTTTTAGTGGCTGGGGAATCCAGGAATACTGTGGAAGCTGCTGCTATTGTCACCATATTCATAGACGATGAGGAGAAATATCTGGAAAATCCTTAAGTCTGGCCTCTCTGGCTTTCAAATGGATCCATGTAAACTTTACCAGGTGCTGGGAGATTCTTCAGTACTATATGAAACTAAGTTGCAAGCAATATCAAATTTTCACTTAACAAACCATTTTTAAAAATCACCAAACCACTTCATATTGCATTAAACAGGGCCTTATTTCAAGAAGTTTAAAGAATCATTTTTGTTGTAGGTCTTGGCCAGCCTGCGAACTGTACGGAACAACTTTGCTGCATTGACTAATTTGCAAGACCGAGCACCTAGCAAGTAAGTTATTCATTTTCCCCCCTCCTTCTGGCTGAACTTTTTATAGTGTTTTTTCCATTTGATTGAACTCAAGGCAGTATATTAGATTTCTCTGAATCATTGCCATGCTGTGTAACCATTTACACTAAGTCACATGAAGTCCTGTTAATTTTCTGTAAACACTTTGTAGTGATGGTTCTCATATCAGAAATGAATCAGGATGGTAAATAAATATGGTGATTCCATCTGTCAGAAATCACCTGGCAGGATCAGTCCTCTGCCCAGTTATTTACACTCAGGGTAACTTGATAGGTTTGGCTTAATTCATAAATTTACCATGGGCAAATAACATCATCAAGCTTTGAAGTCAACCCAAAGTTATCCTCTTACTTCTAAGACAACCATTACTTGGAGAAGTGTCATATCATAGGGAAGATCTCTAATTCTCTTGCTGTTACTGACTCAGATAGGCAGCAGCATGGAAGAGTTAACAAGATGGGGATTTATGGGACAACAGGGGAAGCATTTGAGAGAGAAAGCTAAGATGGAAAATAACTATAATTTGGGGGTCCTAATAAAAATGGAAAATGAAAAAAAAGAAAATTAATTTTCTAAGATTAAATGGAAAACTGATTATTCAAATGCCATAATTTTGACAGTCTATTATGAATAATACAATATTATCTTTAAAATATCAACTCTGAAGAATTTTCCAGAAAAAAAAAACCATTTCTTTAAATCAATATTAAGAGGACAGTGAATAGAAATTTATTTGAACTTATCTAAGCATATAAAATTTTGTTGTAATTACTACTTCTTAAAGAACACATGGCAAAATCTAAACTTTCCATCCCATAATAATAGAATCTACCTCCCAAATTCACATTTTCCATGATTAAAAAAAGCTCTGGCCATTATGCACACACTTCTTGTGATAGAACAAGGTTTTTTTAAAAAAAAATCAATATAAATGACACAATGCAAATAATTGGAATGGAACCCAGAGGTGTCAGTTGACTGTCGTGTGTTGCAGGTAGTGAAATTTTGCAGTCCTGTTCCCTTAGCCTGAGCATTTCTCACTTTCTTCTTCCCCTCCTCATCCACTGGGCTAGTTGTAATTCATTCTTTAAGTTACAGCTTAAATATAATTTCATGTGGGGCACTGTCTCTGACTAACACCCAACATGCATGCACACCCACAGGCCCCAACCTGGGTGGTATGCTTTTCCATTGCCATCTGATTGCATCCTGTCCTTAACCCCTGCTTTAGCATGTTTCTCTCAGTGTCCAGTTGCCTGTTTGCTTGTCTTAAGAATGTCAGTTCCCAGAGAGCAGAGGTCATATCCAGTCCACATTTGCATTCCCGGTGCCTAGTGTAATACCCAGCACAGCGTCATCACTCTGCACGTGCAGCAAACGGGCTAGAGGGGTGATGCCAGGATGCAGAATGGGAAACCTGAGGGTGGGCTTCAAGCTGTTTGTTCATTACCAAACACATCTTCCATGTTCACTCGCCCCTTTGGGGCTTTTGGCATTTGGTAGCTCCTAGGTATAGTCACCTCCTCTTTGGAAAGTCTCAACCCTGCAAGAGAAATGAAATTACTGGTGTCCCTTACAAACTTTTTTAGCCTCAACTTTTGTCCAGGAAATTGAGATTTTTGTCTTTGAAAGGTGAACAAAACTTTTATAACGAATTCCTTTTATGCTTCCCTCAGACTTGGTCACTTGTGTAGCAGCATCTCTACCTGTGGCAGATACATAGTTGTTCAACAGGTGTGAAGGCATCAGGCTGGCCTTTCTGTCCCCAAAGAGATGATCTGAGGCCCATTCTATATGAGACAGGTTTTCAGCTGACTTGCAGGGACAAAACAGATTAAAATGGAAAAGAGCATCTAGAGGAGGGTAGAAAATCATACTTTATGCCTGAACTTGACCTGCTTTATAATGCCCTGGGTGAAGTCTAACCAAACAGTATTATCTGGCAGACCCTAAGTAAAGGTGTTTGTGGTCTCTCTTTTGGTCGGTACAGATTTGTACCTCCTTTACTGATTCAAACGCAATCAGCCGTTTCAGGTATCAGAATAGTAGGACTCAATCTACACACAGATAAACTCTGTTCCGTTCAGTGATAGCAAAATGGATATGGATAGCAAAATGGTGCATCACATGATGACCCCGGGGAGCCAGAATTCCCCCGCAGGGTACTCATGGTGCCACTAGAACACTCCCAAGCTCACCGCTGGATTTTGTGGAAGGCATATGCTAGCTTGCATGATCCACCTTTACTATTTACTACAAGAAAGGAGCCTACAATGGTGTGTTAGTTTCTGCTTTATAACAAAGTGAATCAGTTATACATATACACATATCCCCATATCTCCTCCCTCTTGCATCTCCCTCCCTCCCACCCTCCCTATCCTACCCCTCTAGGTGGCCACAAAGCACCGAGCTGATCAGTGTGCTATGCGGTTGCTTCCCACTAGCTATCTATTTTACGTTTGGTAGTGTATGTATGTCAGTGCCACTCTCTCACTTTGTCACAGCTTACCCTTCCCCCTCCCTGTGTCCTCAAGTCCATTCTATAGTAGGTCTGGCAGTTCCTTAGTAAATTAACATAAAATTACCATATGACCTCATAATTTCATTCCTGGGTATACACCCAAAAGAAGTGAAAAGGTGTTCAACAAAAACTTGTACATAAACATTCTTAGCAGGACTATTCACAATAGCTAAAAGATGGAAACAACACAAATGTCCATTAACTGACAAATGGATAAATAAAATATTGTTTGAATAGAGTACTGATACATGCTACAACACAGATGAACTGTAACATTACACTACATGAAAGAAACCAGTCACAAAAGGCCATATTATATAATAAGTATGAAAATAAATATTTTATTTTCACATGTAAACAAAAAAGAAAAGAAAAGAGCCTAGAAGGATGCATCTGAAGCCCTGAGCCCTGAAGGTCCTCACTTGCACGTGGCTGACTTTTGCTAACCCGCTGCTGGTTCCTGTCCCCTTGCTCTTCCTTGCCCTTGAGATTTTCCATTCCAGAAGTGAGTTCTGGCTCATTCTTCATTAACTGATTTATCACTGTAGCCATGGATCAAGTGATTGATATTTTCTGCTTGTCGTTACTTGTTGAAATATCAAGTTCCCAAGTGCCCGTTGTAGGATTGAAATCAAAAGAAGATAATAAGAAACAAGTCCATGATGTGGTTTTCAAAACTGTAGAAAAGTTTAAAAATATTTCTTTGATGCCTTTCCTAGACAAAGTAAATGCTTTCTAAATTTTCACAGAGCAAGGACTAAAAAGGAGCAATCATTATATAAATGATTTGAATGATAAACTCTCAGCAAGTAGATATCTATTAGTATATAGACCAAAACTATTTCAGAGTAGCAGTTTTAAACATTAACCTTTCTTTTTTATAAAGCATTAGTTAAGTTTCAAATTCCCCCATTTTATTTCATAATAAAAACTAAAATAACTCAGAAGTAAATTTTGGTGCATTTTCAATCAAATGCAAATTTTCAATCCCAAACTGATATCAGTAAATTTAAGAGCAATAAGACAAAGCCAGATGCTGACAGGAACCAAGGCAGTGGGAATTTAAAAAGTACCAGACTGCTTTCCCCATGTATCTTCCAGCCCTGCTAAGAGATTCATCATCTCAGGAAGGCAGATTGGACCAGGGCTCTGCAGGAACCTGCCATCTGCACAGGTTCCGCGAAAGCAGCCTAAAAATAAGGCAACATAGCAGAGTGCAGGCCCTAGAATCACATTGCTTTAGTTCAAATCTCAGCTTTCTTACTTTGAAGAAGTGATTTAAATTTCCAAAGCTTGTGTTTTCCTCATTGGTAAAATGGGAACCATGAGTCTGCCTGCCTTAAGCTTTGTTATAAGGGATTAAATGAGATAATTCATCTAAAGTGCTCATTTAGCACCGCGTGGGACACACAATAAGTCCTTATTAAGTGTTAGCCACTACTAGAAGTACCAAAACAAACAACCCCCAGAAATGAAAACAAACATTTTTCAGACACCCTTGAATGTATCTATTTTCTAAAATTTTCTTAAAGATCACTAATTTTAAGAGCTTTCAACTGTAAGTAACAACTTTTTAAGGTTACATTTCAAAAAAATTTAATGCAGGGCTTCCCTGGTGGCACAGTGGTTGAGAGTCCGCCTGCCAATGCAGGGGACATGGGTTCGTGCCCCGGTCCGGGAGGATCCCACATGCCGCAGAGTGGCTGGGCCTGTGAGCCATGGCCGCTGAGCCTGTGCGTCCGGAGCCTGTGCTCTGCAGCGGGAGAGGCCACAACAGTGAGAGGCCCGTGTACCAAAAAAAAAAAAAATTTAATGGAGATTCCATAAATGATATTTTATTCAACATAATTGATTAAGCAGTGGATACATTGTGCTGGGCTCTGCAGGGAATACAAGTTAATCAAATAGCATGGGGTGTTTTTTTGTTTTTTTTTTTACCCCAAGGGGTTTATAATCATCGTGTGAAACTTCACCAACATCTGAAAAATTAGAGAATACAAAATAGAATTGATTTAAGTACCTTTAGTTTATAGTGTTTCTAAAGTTTCTGTAGCATCTATTTGGACCCATCATTAATATACCTCTCTAACAAATGGATCAGGGTTGTTTCTTAATATAAGAAAATAGAAAGGAAAAAGTTGAAGTACAATAGCCTCTCAAAGTGCAATATAGTTTACAAGGAGTCATTCACTTCTGATAACATATAGGCAATCATGAGAATTTATGCCAAAAAGAAACGTTTCTTAACACTGTATTAGAGAAACCAATTGTAGCCTGACTGCTTTTTCAAGTCCAGAAAGTCTGTGTTTGCTCTGTAAGCCCTGGCTTAATTGAATATGGTCAATCAATAAGGACTTCCTCTTCTCTCTTGTCTCTGTGACATTTACATCAGCTTTATTTACCCCAAAGTCTATCACCATGTGATTTAGCTTTTTTTTTTTGACACGTGATCTGAACTATAGTACAAAGGGTACCTAGGAACTTGACTGGCTAGTCTGAAAGAAATCTTCATTTGCATGTCCTAACTTAAAAATAATCCTTAAATTTAAATGGCATATCTGAAATGACTCAGAGAGTCCTCAGACCAACAGAGTATCATATATTTACAGCTCTGTATTTTTCTCTCTTTGTCAGAAGATCACCCATGTGCAACCAACCATCCATCAACAAAGCCACCCTAACAGGTAAGAAGGACCTGAGAGATTATTCTTCTCACATCTAGGAAAAAAGTATATTTTCCAAGATTCAACCTTATTAGCACCAACTTTTTCTGCAATTCTAAAATCTTTAAGAAATTACTCCTTTCTTCTCTATATTATCATTTCTCTCACTGATCTCACAAGCTGTCCATTTAACCTATTGGAAAAATTTAACTGATGTGCCATTTTTTTAAAACAAGTTAAATTTTTGCTCTTACTCGGTTGAGTGTTGCTCTGGGCATTTGTATGTTGAGAGATATCATTACCTTCAAAATGCTGACCATGTTTCCGAGCTTGTGTTATCAGCATGATGTTAATATACGGTAGCTTGGTTTAATGAAAGTCAAAGCATAAATAAAAGGTACCTTCTTGGTTAATGAATTTCCCAGTTGTGTGTAGGAAGGAACACCATTCCAGTACTCCTGATTTGGACCCAGAGAGTTGAGATTAAATTCAGTCTGGGAGAGGAGAGAAGAAGTACTTTTACAATACAGAAAAGTTCAATGAGATCAAAAGAACAGATGTTTGGGGAAGAGAAGTGGATGGAAGGATGAGGGGCATAGAGGTCAGAAGAATAAAATTACTCTGATTCCTATTAGTCTATTTTAGACATGGGGCTTGACCTCAGCTGAGCCAAAAACAGAACAGATGATCTCATTTTGCTAAACCTGAAACCAAATTGAACTCATTTGATCATTTCTTGAAACCCCAATTGATTCATTAAAATAATTGCCTGGAGAAGAAAACCCATGTTTTCTAAAATTATTACCAGAAAACAATTAACATATTCTCCAAACTAGACCAATACTTCACTTGATTCAAGTGTCTTCCTGGGACTCCAGCTAATAGTATGCAGAGGAGCTCATTATTACATTATTAGTGACTCTACTTTGCTTGAAAGTTAACTTCATCATGTCCAGTCAGGACCTTTCAACTGGGCTCCTTTGTGGTCACCACATCAAAGTGATTCTGGGACAGTAGTTAATGTTGGTCTTTCCTGAATGCCTTTCAAATGGGACTTGTATTTCACTGACTGTTACATTATTGGTTATCTTTTCCATGTGTATCTTTCAAGATCTTATTGATGATGATTTTCAACTGGCATTTCCTAGTCTTATGTCTGGTTTACCCCTTTTCTTCTTGGCATTGGTCAAGAGATGAACAATAATTGAAATTCCTACAGATTAAAGTAAGTTCTTTGAGTAACAGATTTCTTCTTCAGAAACCCCAATTTAATATGAAAGAGCCCAAATCTATCTGGGGCCTCTAATGAGAGAGACCACATGGAACCTGGTCCCCAGCCCTGTTCCCAGCACTAGACCTGACCCACATAAAGAGGGAGATCGTCACCCCCTTTATCTTTGCAATAAGTAAGACTCCTCTGACATCACAGTTTGTGCAGAACTCAGTGCTCTTTTGGTCCCTGAAAGCTTGTAGCTTGAGGTCACATATGAGCCAGCCCCACAGAGCATCCTACCAGAAGAGCAGCTGCAGGTACCAGTGGAGGCTGCTGTGTCCACCAAGAGGTGGTGGGTGCTCTGTGGTCAGGGCAGCTGTCCGGCCACCCTGGCCAACGTCTGGCACTGATTAAAGAAGGAGTAGCTGCACTCAGAGGGCACAGACTTGGCCTTGAACACATAGGAGAGGCCCCGTCGAAGCTTCCAGAAATTTCACGTAGTGCTGAGGCCTGGAAGCAATACCAGAGGGGACTGTGAGACACAGAAATCTGGGCTAATATGGCCTCATTTGTACCCACATGATCTTGACCTGAGGCCTGGGGACCGTGGGGCTCTAGAAATATCTTATTTAGAAAGGGAAACTAATTAACTGTCATTAAGGGCTTTGTGCGGCTGTGTTCATCCCAAAGCACAACAGGAAATTAAACGACTTGTGAATGGAGGCCTTTTTCCTTGCCCAAGAATAGCAAACCAAGGTGAAAAAGTCAGATGAGGGGGTGAGGGAATGAGGGCAACAGCAAGGGACATTCCTCTCTCTGAGCTCATTCTGAAAAAGTATGCCCTGAAAACCATAAATCATGAAAACAGTAGTGGTTGAGACTTCGATGGAAGACTTCAGACATACAGAAAAGGTGGTGCTTGTGAATTCCTGCCCTCAGCAGCTGACTGCTCAGGACTTAACTCCAAGTTGCTCCCTGGCAAGTGAGTGCAGTGGAGAAGAGTGTTAAAAAGAGTCAGTGGGGCATGCTTGAAGAGGAACTTGGCCTTCTTAGAAATTGTTCTTAGGTTCTAGAGGAACAGTGTAGCATGCAGGTAAGTTTATGTTTGGTCCAAAAGGCCGCTGTGGTGGACAGCGCCAGGTGCCTCTGGAGGGCAGCTCCATAGAACAGCACTGACAGGGCGCTCCTGGAATTGGGGGACAGGGGGCGGGAAGCTGCTCTGCATGTCCAGAATCCAAGCTATGTTCTATCATGATAGCTGTGTGGCTCTGGGCAGGTTACATAGCCTATCCCTGCCTGTTTTCCCATTTACAAAACAGCGATCATACTTCATACAGTTATTGCTAAATAAATGCGTTCATTTGTACAATGCTCTTAGCATAGAGTAAGCACTCAGTGCATCATTTTATTCTGCTTTGTTGTTGTTTTTATTGGTTTTTGTTTTTAGGATTCATGCTGTATGTAACTAGGGGCAATAGAAAGGACAGGCCAGAGAGATGAGAAAAAGAAAGGGAAGAGCGAAAGACCAACTGGGAAGGTCATAGGAGTAAAAGTTACGGATCCCCCCCACAAAAATGGTCAAAATGCACACACTTCCTTTGTGCCTGTTATAAGTGGGGCCTCTAATTGCTCCCAGCACTGTATCCCGACCTCTCATCACAGCCACAGGCACTGGTGCCTTTGTGGTGTGGATGATAAACTGTTGTTCAGGATTATTTTCAAAGTTGAAGAACTTATTTTTGAGTCACAGAACTTTGAAGACAGAAAATTAACTCTCTGTAAGTCAACTCCTTGAGTTTTATAAAAGAAGAGTTGAGAACTTTAACTCTCTCTCTCTGTCAGACTACACCTTCTAAAACTGGCTCCCATAGAACCTAGACTACTCTTTTCCCCCTTAGAGGTTATTCCCTTTGACATGTGTTAAAGCCAGGAAAGTTTGATTTTATATCATTAGGGTTAAAGCATGTTAGTTAGTTGCCAGATTTTATACCTATACATAATAGGTAAATACCTAGCTCTACAACGATTTAACAATTTTTAAAAAAATAAAGTTTCCAATTGTGCATTTAGAAAAGAGCCTTCCCGCTAAATGGCTCTTTGTCCTTTAGTGCGATATAACAAAAAGACTGGTGTGTGGCATTTGGGACCTGAGTGCAAACCCTGTCTCTCTCATACTCTTTATTCCCTCGTTTGAAGAACGGAGATAGGAGTTCCTCTCAGTGCTGTTGCAGGAATTCAAGGAGGTACGTTAGATGAGGAACAGAAGCCTGTCATGAGTAACTCACCAAGTGTTTCTTCCTACAACCCTCCTCCATGCCCGACATTTTGTTGTTGTTCCTAAAGCTATTTTAAAAACGGGTAGCGTAGGGGAGGAGGACCTTGATGATGTGGCAGCCTTACTCGTGCACTTCATTTATGATTTTGTTTGCAGACAGTAATGATGGGGCATTTTTAGGAATCCCTATACTTAGTGCAAGGCTCACGTGCATAGGTCCTTAGCGGATGGTGAAGAGCAGAACTAAAGAGTGTGTTGAAACATGAGAGGGCAGCAAAGAGTCAGAGCTGCCCAAGCCATACCTGCGTTGTGACACTGAGCCCTGGTCTTGGTGTAGAGCCATGTCTTTTGGGGCACAATTGGTTCTCTTGAGCATTTCATTTTCAAATGCTATTCACTCAAGGAAAGAGTTCTGTGGCCATCTCATGAGACCTTGTCACGTCTCCACGATATCACTTTACAATGTTTGTTATTTCCATATTTTCTGTCCCTTTATTTAATCGTATTTAAACTGAGGATTTTCATGTGAGAATGTAACTGAGAGAAAATTTATTTAAACTTCTCTATGTTAAAGATGAGAAAACTGAGACCTAATGAGAGAAAATGCTACTTAGAGGCAGAGCCAGGAATAAATGCAGGACTCATTTTTGCCAAGTCTAGGATCCTTCTTATACATAACCCTATAAAATTATCCATCAAATTAGGGTAGCCTTCAGACCCACCATGGAAGTATATGTTTTGGAGAAAGTAAAAGAAATCTTACAGGATATTGATTTCTGGGTAATAGTTATAACATTGGATTTTCTTTGTATATGGCCCCCAAAATTTGAAAATATCCTGTCCCAATTTCTCACTGGACAGGTCTTTGTATTTAGAGCTATTTTTAAAATATCCACAGCCTATATCTTAGAGGCCCTCAGATAAGTAAAGATTGGCAGACTAAGGAGAAAATACAACTTCTATCCATGCAACAAAACTAGTACAACTGCCTACTCTTTACCTGTAGAGGGAGTGCAGGGACAAGCGTAAAATAACGCAAAAGTAGTTTTAGTCCAAAAAAAATTTTGGTATATCTCCACTCATATTTTTTGCCCTGAATATTCCTAACTCCTTAAAAAAAATAAAATAAAAGAGTGCATTTTCAATAGAATTTAATCCGTTGGTAAGCAGAGGATTTAAAAAGTAAACTATCCAAATATACTAGTTAGTCAGAATACAAGAAGACACTTACTCTTGTTTGTTTATTGTTCTTCTTAAGCACAAAGCAGTTTATAAAATCCATTGAAGAAAAAAAAAGCAAAGATTTTAAACTGGAACAGTTATTTTGTTATTACCAGGACTAATCATTTAACACTTTGTGCCACTAAAGAAAGGAAACTAAACAAC
Source organism: Mesoplodon bidens (assembly GCF_964165515.1). Taxonomy (NCBI): domain Eukaryota; kingdom Metazoa; phylum Chordata; class Mammalia; order Artiodactyla; family Ziphiidae; genus Mesoplodon; species Mesoplodon bidens. The sequence continues at coordinate 47,461,589 of NC_138160.1, read as the reverse complement.
TACTTTATGTGACAATAGCAATGCTAGTGACTTATGTAGGTTTGCCTTTTAAATCTGCGCATGTGCGCACGTGCACACGCGTGTGTGTGAGTGTGTGTGTAATAAAAACAACTAGTGTATATAACGTGAAAAGAAATACATATATATATATGTGTATATATATATATATATATATATATATATATATATATATATATATATATAACATATAGTAGTTGGAAGCACGAGCTGCTAAAGAAGGCAAAAGAGACCTCAGTGAGAGCAATACGTAAGGGCTGAGGGGACATCGAACTAAAAATGAATGTTAGGGCAGCGAGTGTGGGAGGAGGATGAGGACCCAGCTGTTGCCCTGAAAGTCTCACCCTCCTCCTCAGCCACTAGCAGGCACTAGCTTCATCATGCAGCTCTTTTTCTCCTTTCTTTTAACAAGAGCAAAGATTGTGGCAACGCTTTAATGATTGCAGAGAATGAGTGCGCAGTAAGCTCTTTTAGGAATGTGATTGAAGAATGCTGACTACACATTATACTTTAATAGCTTTAATAAAAAAATAAAAATTGTGTATGTGAGTGTTAGACATTGGCTTTTGCGGGGAATTTTTTGCTTGTTTTACTTTTATATTTAATACATCTGATGCATGTGGAGTATTCTAAATTTTTTGAGCCAGAGGAGTTTACTTTTACAAAAATCCCCATATTAAAAACACCTCTCCGGGAAAAACATTGAACTAAAAGATTTGCTTAAGTGCATGGAGTATGACTACTTGTTACTTAAATTTATGATCTTTTAGAGGGGTCAAAGCCTGTTTTCTTCCTTATAGGCTAACTTGTTTTGCCTTCTTATACTTTCACTAAATAAGTAGAGTTATCTCTACTAATTTGTAAAAAGACCAGGTCTGCCAATCACTTTTTGACCAGGAATTGATTAAAGTTATATTTGGTTTTCTAAACAGTAAGAAAACAAGTGAACGTCACAATCATGGGAAAATATAATTTATTTGTAACTGTACTGCCTGAATATCTGCTCTGGGTATTTTGTTATAACTTTAATTGAAACAATTAAACAAAACTGCATATTCATTGAGTCAGAACAACAAAAAGGTTATGAGTGAAACCATATAGATTGAAAACCCAACTTTCCTCTTACTAGCTATGTAATCTTGGTCAATTTACTTATATTCTCTAAGCTTTCATTTTCTAATCAGTAAATTCTAAGTCAGTGATTAGCATAGTGCTTGGTACCCAGAATGTACTCAACAAATGTTAACTATCATTATTGCTTCAATTTTATTATTATTATTACTATTACCATTATTATACATTTGGTCAACAAATATTTTCTGTGTACCTTATATGTGGCATGCAATAAGGTAGGTGTTGGAAATAAAAAGATGAGTAAAAGGTGACTACTGGCTTCAAGGAAGTCACATGGGGACACCAAAGGGAACCATGAATAATTAACAAGCTAAGTGCCACGACTGAAGCAAATTCAAATACATATATGTATTTGAAGGAGAGGGCAAGTGATTCTACCTAGGGGAAGCTCCCTGCTGAACTTAGAAGAAGGTGGAGTTCTCCATATGGTTAGAAGGAGAACACCTCATGCCAAGGGACCAACAACAGTGAGTGCTGGTTCAGCTCAGGGGACTGGGGACAGTAAAGAACAAAAAGAGTTGAAAGTGTATGGGAGCAACAGAACATGATCTCCAAGAGTAGATTAAGGCAGTAGCATGAAAAGCATTAGAAGTCAGTGTAAATAACAGTGGACTATATTTTACGGGCAATGGAAAATCATCAGTCATTTCTAAGCAGAGGAACAAGTACATATGTTAGAATGACAATGTTGGAAGCTGCATAGAAAACAGATTGAAGAGAAGAGAGACTAGCAGCAGCCTCATACTCATCCAAAGGCCATTACAGGCCAAGTATCCCCTGAAGATCATGTGGATCTGAACTGGGGTGGTGGTGTTGGGGGTGGAGATGAGGAAATGGATTCACAAGTCTTTTCAGAGAGTTGAGAAAGCTTGGTGAGTGATTAGATTGAGAAGTGAGGGTAAAGAAGAGAAAAATGAAGTCATACACACAGGTGTTCATCACAGCATTGTGCATTTGTACAAGAGACTGAAAACAACCCAAGTGCTAAATAATATGTGAGTTCTATTTAAGTATCAAAAATTCCATAATAAAAAATTTAAATAACTTATTCATGAGAAAAATTTTATAATGTAGAAAAATGCACCTAATTTAAAGAATATATGTTAAAGTTCTAAGTAAGCAATAGGCACACATTTCATGTATTTTAATTACGTATATTGTATTTCATTTATGACATTTTTGGATGTTGACTGGTAACTAGCAAAGGACCATTTTACATAGAATCTGGTGACAAACTTGTAAGTATCTCTCAGATCAGTTTTCTGTTTGCCTCTCCTCACTAGAAAAGGTACTAATGAGACACTGCCAAATGATCTTTCAATATTATTGTGCCCCAGTGAGCATTCACTGTATTTTCAGATAATAATGTGCCTTAGATAGGGCAGCACTCATGGTGATTATTGAGCTTATGACAAGACAGTTCTATTATCCTCCAGTCGATCAGAAAAGCTACCATGAAAATAGAGGCATTAAAGTCACCAAAGTCCCCTTTAGCCTGTGTCCCTTCCTCACCACCTCGAGTTAGAAAAATGCAACATTTCCCAAACCTGCCTAATCTAAGGAACCCCCAAGGGATCCTTGAAAATAAACGTGAAAAAACAGATTCCAAGACAGTGCAGAACAATATCTTTGGGATAGGGCTCAGCATCTATATTCTTAACAAATGCTCCAAATTAACGAATCAGACAAATTTGGGAGAATAATCGGATACTGAATGAAGTAGGCAAGAGTGCTGCTCTGGACAGTGTTGACATTGCATTGCTGGAAAGTTGTTGGAAAATCATTGTCTTTCTGGAAAATGTATATAGTGACACCCACACCCCCCATCCAACAAACAACGCAGCCTAGGATAAACAAGATAATATGTGTGAGGTGCTTTGCGATTAGCAAAGGAAATACAAGGTGACATTATTATCTGTGCCATCCTTGTCATCATCCCTGTTATCTCTCCAAATGTATACAAATTTTAATTAGGCCAGCTTGCCCCTCTCCTAGAAGAAAATGAAGTATCATGTCCATGTTTGCGTATGAGGGTGGGAGTGAGTTTGGGAAATGTTATGTTTAGTAACTGTATTCTTTTTGTCCTCTCACACACTGTACCAAGTCTCCTTTAAAAAAAAAGAAAGAAAGAAAGAAAGAGAGAGAAAGAAACAACAAAAGCTGCATTCTTAAGTCACTCCCTTTATCCACAAAGGGCTTCCCACCCATGTATGCCTTAAAAAGTATTCCCCTGGGCACACTCAAATACAAGACTGTGGTAGGGCAAAACAATGAAAATTCCTTTGGGTCTAATTTCCCAAATTTTCCTAGTTGAGTGTTACACTGAGTTATTTAACTCTATGAATAAATGAGGATTTCACTCAGCATTCTTTCTTTCACTATCTCAGAAAATGCTTTTTTAAAAATTGGATCTATTATTAATACTAATATTAATAAAAATTAACATTTTCTGACATTTGATATCTATTAAAGACTCTACATGCATAATCTTTTAAATCTTATGATAATTCAATATATAGCTTCAAATGACAAAGTGTAGATTAAGTATGACTCAAAGGCAGAAACTAGAGGCTTCCCTCCCTTAAAATGTATTGATCCATGTGCAGAAACACACACAACCTGCTGTCATCTTCTCCCCAAAGTTATTCTTTCCTTTCTTTCTTCTGTTTTTCTTTCTTCCTTCCTTTCTTTCTTTCTTTCTTTTTCTTTCTTTCTTTTAAAGAAGAGACAGCAGAAAATGAACCTACGTTGTCTATTACGGAACATGTATGAATGGAGGGCAGGATGGAGGATGGATTAGATCTGTGGATACAGAGCAACCCTTTGGGAAACCCTAAGGAATGAGTTTTATAAGCTAAGGAAAGGATTTTTGCTTGTGGGGTAGAATTCCTCAAGCCTTCAATTCTCACAGTTCTCTTCCTGACTCCACTGAAGTGCCTGTGTGACAGCGCCCAGGGCAGGAGCATCAACAAGGAAAGGACCCCACAGTGTGTGTGAGCAGTGAGGATGTCAGAAGGTTCGGCATAGGGCAGTGCTTGAGCCTCTGCACTCACCTTGCTTCTAGGACCGGTCACTGTTAATCCCTGAGATAACAGTTTCTACCATGGGGTGATATTCATCTTCTCTTTGTGTGTAGACTCACCGTAGGCTCTTCATCTCCATTATCATTTGCTTGGGTACCAGTTCTAGCCATGACATTCCCCAGCTCTCTGTGCCACAAACGCACTTCCTCTAGATATTTCTGATGTCTACATATCCAGTGCTTTTTAGTGTGCTATCTTCTCTTTTGTGGTTCTTTTTCGGCCCTGTTGGCACGCTGAAAGCATTTCTAATTCACTGGACGGTTTTCTTCTACCTGCCTAGCAAAACAAATGGATGTTCACGTCTTTTTTTTTTTTTTTTTCTGGGTATGTTTCTGGTATTTGCATATTGCACATTGAATTGTCCACGTGGAGAACTTCATTAATGGGTTTGCTCCTTCACTCATTCAGTCACTTGGATGTAAAAGACTGTGCTTGCAGACCTACTTGAGAATGGACTTGAGGATATGGGGAGGGGGAAGGGTAAGCTGTGACAAAGCGAGAGAGTGGCATGGACATATATACACTACCAAATGTAAAATAGATAGCTAGTGGGAAGCAGCCGCATGGCACAGGGAGATCAGCTCAGTGCTTTGTGACCACCTGGAGGGGTGGGATGGGGAGGGTGGGAGGGAGAGAGATGCAGGAGGGAGGGGATGTGGGAACAGATGTATATGTATAACTGATTAACTTTGTTATAAAGCACAAACTAATAAAAAAGAAAATAAAAAAATAAAAGAAACCTCTAATAATGAAAAAATAAATAAATAAATAAATAAAAGACTGTGCTTGGGCTCTCAGGACCCAATGAGGTATAAGATACCTCCACCGAGCTTTACGACCATTATCCTAGAGGTCTGTGGAATTTAGAAAGATAAAATGTGTTCTGTTGAATGACAGAGAGCATTAAGTAAATAGAAAACAGAGGGTTTGTAAATGAGTGGATAAATGAGTTGATAAAATAAGGAAAGTAGGAAGAAAGGGAGGAAGGAGGAAATTGATCAGGCTGAGATCGTTTTCTGAGAGAGCCAGGAGGCTGTCTACAGTGTGATTTAGCTTAGAGACTGGAAAAAGTCTGGGAAACCACTTGAGGAACTTAGGGGAAACTTAGCAACACAAGAATGTAGAGGAGTAAGAGTAGTAAAAGAAAGGTTTTCTGAATCACCAAGGAGGAAAATAGCAAACGATGGGTCGGGGAACTGAGACCTCAGTTGAGGAAGATGTGACGGACGGTCTCTAAGATGCTTCTTCTGTCACTGACTGTGCTCTTTTAAATTGTTTATGTAGAAAGAGATGTAGGTTTTCTCTTCCAGCAGGTTTTAATTTTGTAAAAAATTTCAAAATGTATGTTTTGTTTGCTTGTTTGATGTACAAGTCAGAATGTACATACAGGAATAAGTGCAGGGCTCAGAGGTCGGGAGGTCTGGGTTTTATTGCTGGCTCTCCTGCTCACCCACTTTGTAACCTTAGAAAAGTTACTCAAACGCCATGAGTCTTTTCTGTTAAAAGTGTTGAATAATAATAATAACAACAACAACAATAATAATTGTGATAATACTTTCCTGATTTTGAGGAACATACAGGACAATCCATGTAAATATTTTGTCACAGTGTCTGGTTGTGTCATTCATGCTGATCCTCAAAGTCGTCATCTTTGTACACCGTACACTTTTTTCTCCCTGCTGCCATTGATAAAAGCATTGGGGGAATGGCTTTAGAGACAGTTTACAGGCCATACAAGAAAAAGCCATCTTATTGGTTTACCGTCATGCTTCACTTTTGACCAAAAATATTATTTCCAATATGATTACCAACCTTAGTCACCAAATAAGATATCAGATTAGCCTGGATGAGGCTAATTCTAAAAATGTAGCCACTCCAAGGGATGAGACAATTTTGAGGCATTTGAGAGAAGTATAATGTGGACTCTGAAAGCAGTTCCAAGACAGAGTGTCACATCGTTAGAGTGATGGCAATATATGGAATAAGCACACGCACACGCACACGCACACACACACACATATGTTTTCCCAGTTGATACTTTGAAAGAGATAACTTCCTCTGAATTCTATGGGGTGGAAATGGTCTCATCTCTAGGACTCCTTTTCACTTTTCAGCCACACCTCATAGAGTCTGTGTTTCTCCAGATCCTCACAGCCAGGTTCCATTCACTGGAAACTGCTGAAGGTGCCATAGATAAAGGAGAGGGCTGGTGTGTCCCAGCCCACTGGCCAGGGAGAGCTTCACCCCTCATCCTTTCCATAGAACGGGCAGCAGAGGACATGAGCCTGGCACTTGTCACACTATTATTTCTCACTGCCTCTATTCAGTTATTATCGGGCACCTATAGAGCTTCAGCATCCTGTTCTTTGAGGATTCCGTACAATTCTCTCCTAGGCTGGCTTATAACCCCGCCTTCGATAACGGTGTATCAGCAGTGATCCTCTGGTTGCAAGATAAAAACCAACTCTGCTCAGTTAAGCCAAATGGGATTTAGTGGAAGAATCTTGGGAGAATTTCCGATTCCCTAAGAATTAGTGGGGAGGCTAGAGGATCAGAGTTGAAGAAATCAGTACATCTTCAGAGTAGTAGAAAGCCAAAAGGTAAGGGAAAACTCTCATGGCAGGATCAATCAAGTGAGATCCCTGCAACTGCTTTTAGTTTCTTTGTTACTCTGTTTAAGAGTCAAATTCCAGTGAAGGGGTCCAGTGGGTCTAGTTTGGGTCTTGGGTCTTGGCTAAAGGAGAACAGGGCATCAGGCCATTTCACCAGACCACGTAATAGGATGTAGGGGTGAGAGCCTAAGTGATGGGGCCAGATTACGTGGATTCGTGTTCTACTTCTGCCACTTTCAGATGTTTCTCCTCAAACGATTCATTTAACCTCCCAAAGCCTCAAATTCCTCATTTTTGAAGTGGGCAGAATAATAGTAATTATCTCCTAGGGAGTTCGTGAAAATTATTTGAGATGACATTAAAGAAAAACTAAGCACAATGCATGGGCACATAGTGAGTACTTGATCCTTGTGGACTGTTTTCTAGTTAGGATTATCTAATGGAAATGCCAAGTAATTTCCTGAAAGAAATTAGGGTGCTGTTAGAAAGGGGAAATAAATAAGTGCTGGTGGGCCAAAAATAATTATTGATTATAGGGGAATAAGAGGGTTGGCCTCAATCCACTATTTATTTTACTAATATATTTCTCAGTAACCTGCTCTTTATTATATTAAGGTTCTTAGGGATGCAGGATGGTACCTGTTCATTAATGTATCCCTGGGAACTCAGTTCCTCTGAAGGCACAAAAATCATGTGACTTCCTGATTATTTGATCCACACCCATTTATTGATGCCTCCCTTATGCTTAGATCTAGACAGGATGCCATGGCCTGTGGCTTCTGGTTTGCTCACAAGTGTAGGAATCAAAGTAAGGAGTAATTTGCCTTCCTCTGATCTTTGTTTAATAGTCATCTAAATGGACTGTTGTCTAATAAGTCACCACCTAATTAGGTTTACTTTAAGGGATACAGGATTATAGAGAGAGAAGGATTATTTTTTAAGCCTCTCCACTTCTGAGAACAACATTGAAGTAGGCCCCAGTGTATGAAGGAGCTGGCATTCTAAATTCATCCGAAGGTTCATTGTTTGAACTTTAGAAAAGAGTATCCGCACACTGGCACTCATCAAAGGCCCCTTAGAACCAGCCTATGTATCTCCATTCCAGGAAAGTGCAGGTTTTCCAAGGAGAGAGAATCTGAAGGAGAATTTGAGGTCCCCAAGAAAAGGCGTTTAGATCCATCAGTGGGATGAGACGGGCTGAAATCTCTGAAGGCCGATGGAAGGTCATTGTGGAACACTGCACAGCCTACCCACTTGGAAATTCAGAGTTATTGTGAAGAGGAGAGCCCAAGCCCAGGCTTTGGGAAGCTAGATAGACAGAGTGTCATGCACCAGGACAGAATCAGTCAGGCCACACCTCACTGCCCCATGGCTGCTGCCTCCAAAGCCATGGAGGTGCTGACGTCTGACTACATGCTGCCACCTGCCCGCCATGCCCCTCTACCTCACACTCTGACTGAGCTTCTGAAACCACCCAGCCTGCAGCAGGCCCTGGCCTCTGTCTCTAGCATCTCAGCCCTGACCGCCGTCTCCATTACCCCTCACCCAGGACCAGTCATGCCTTCCCACTATACCTTTTCCAGCATCCAGCCTTCCCCAGACCTGACCAACTCTGGCCTCTTCTCCAACCTCACCACACCATGTCACCCAACACCAGAAAGGCATGACAGAATTGAAACCGGAAATGGAGCCACCCTGAGTGTTAGTTTCTTACAAAGGTATATATCTTTTTCCAGGGGTGTAGCGAGTAGGCATTGTAAGAGGGTGGGCTTTGGATTCCTTGAATCAATACAGAGAATTCTAGCTATGCCACTTCTTAGCCATTTGACTTTGGGCAAGTTTATTCTGTAAGCCTCAACTTTCTAATCTATAAAATGTAGGTAATAACAAACCTACCTCAGAGGGTTACAATAAGGATTAAATGAGATGTATAAGCACCAAGCCTAGTATCTGGCACATAAGAGAAACTAAAAATGAAATGCTAATTCTTGAATAAACTTTTCTTTTTTCTTGAGTGTACTGTGACACTTCCATCAGTGAGTTTCAGAGGCAAATGAATCCTCTTTAGATCTGGAAGCTTGACACAAGGAAGAATGAAGTAAAGAAAACAACTGAATTTCTCTTAAAAGCATTTTCCCTTACTAACTTTTCTTCTGTTGTCTGTGTTCATAAGAAACCAGCTATGCCTACAAAAATGTCTGCCTGTTTCCTTTTCTATGTGTTTAAATTCCTAATTGTGCACACAATCTTAGTCACTGTATTTTCACGTGCAAGCAATTAAGACTCATTTAACAGCCTTCCCCCTGGAAGGTTTTGTTCTCCATCTGCCACAAATCAGATTCCTTAAGAACATGTTTGATTTTGAAACAATGTGAAAGTACTGTTCATTTTGTTCAAATTTCATTTATGTACCATTTTTTAAAGTGATGTAAATGGACAGCCACAAAAAGCTCAGCAGCTGGTCAAAACAAGACTTCAAAGAAACGATTGAAATGGAGCAAAAAAAAATTTTTTTAACTAATATGCTAGGACAAAGCCAAATAAAAACCATAGTATGATAAACAGTCCTCAGACATATTTCACTCATAACAAATATTTACTTTACAACAGATTTCAAATACAGGAAAATGGGAATGCACCCCAGTTCCCATTCTGAATCTTGGAAGTCTTGAGCTCACAGCAATGAATGTGAGGAAAAAGGGTAGAAGAAGCCAGGAAAGGGGAAAACAGGAAAACATTAGATTTCTCAGGCTTTTTGGAGAAACATGGTACAAAGATACACATTTCAATAATATTAACCAGAAGAATCAAACAGATTTATATGACTCTTTGTTGCTGTACACCTGAAACTAACACAACATTGTAAATCAACTATACTTCAATTTTAAAAAAAATCAATTAGATAACTAATTTCTCCTTCACCACAGGTGAAGTCCATTTTTGTTAATTTGTTCAATAGGTTTCCTTACTTTAGAACATCAAATAGAAGCTAACACTTGGTCAAATTAAAGGCCCAAAAAAAAAATTGTTAGGTTCTGAACACAAATAAGTGTCTGTGAATTGGTAACAAAAATTCAGCAAACATTTAAAAAGGATTAGATTTTCTAGAAGAGTCTCAAAATTAGATATCGCCATTTGAAGGCAGCTTGCAAAAAATATTAGTTTTCGCTACTTACATTTTCTGTTGTTGCGGGACTTGAAACAAAAAACCAGCAGAGTTAATGCAGTCAATCCCTATTTATATATTAGTTGGATATTTTGTCCACCATCTTCCTGAGGCTTTATGAGCTGAATTGTTTTGATATCATTCAAGGAAACGTTCTATAAATGTTCAAAGTATTGCAGTTATTTTGGGCAGTCACACCTGCACGTTTAAAATGCCTTTTGTGCAGAATGTAGCCCAATTTGCTTTCAAATCAGACCTTCAAAGAAGGGTAGATTTATACCTGTGACAGATCCCCTGAGGTGCTTCCCTACAAGGAAAAGTTAAAGCTAAGAGAGCCACTCCCACCCACCATCTTTGTGTCTTTGTGCTTAGGCATCAAATGACATCTCTAAAAAGAAGAGCAGAGAAAACATGAGTACCTCTCTGCTGGAGATCCAAAGCAAGATACAGGTCTTCTGGAAGAAAGGGCACCTAAGAATTTGCAAGTAGTTGGTAAATAAATAGAAGGAGAAGGTGAAAATGGAGGAGTCCGCACCTTTCACGAACAGTGAATATTTATTAAAAGGCAACTATTTTATAAGAGCAGCTAAGCTCAGAAATCAGAGACATCTAATGTCTGTCGTTAAAGGAGTTAGTTCTACTGTAAGGTGTAATTAAGAGTCAAATGAATGGTGTGCTACGCATTTAGGATAGTGGTTCACAAACTTATCTCTTCATTAGAATCACCTGGGAATCTTTTAAAAGTTCCAAAAAGTGAAGGGAGAAAATATCAAAGGTTTGGAGACCAGTTGGAGGACAATGACACTGTTCAAGAATAAAGTCCAATAAAGGCCCTACACCAGCAAAGTAGCTGGATATCGGGAATATAAAGGAAGAGGAAGAGATAGTTGTAAAAGATGAAAGAAGGACCATGTGTAGGATTTAGTAACTACCAATTGTATGATTTTATTGAGTGGACGTAAAATGGTTCTGAAACATATGAAGATTTATAATCTTATATATGGGATATATAGGATTATATATAGGATAAAAATAGGTTGATACTTGGATTCCAATGTAGAACTGAAGCCTGATTTATCTCAGTGCCTAGATTACCTACATTTCATTTAGGAGAAAATGTTCTATATGTCAAATATTCTAGAAAACCAAGGATCATAATCTTATATTAACTATTTGGAATAAAAATCTTTAAAAGGTGTTATGTTCCTTCTTAATCCCTTAAAGGCGTGTACTGAGTGTACTTAAATCATTTTTAGTGGCTCTGGTCATCATTATGCACATCTGCTTTTATACTTCTCTGTCATTCGCAGATGCCCTTAATGATCTGTGGACGTTTCCCCCAACTGTAGAGGCCCCCAAACTTGGCTGCACTTTAATTTCTCATCGCCTGCTCCCAATGGCCATTTCTTTTTTTTTTTTTTTTTTTTTTTTGCTGTATGTGGGCCTCTCACTGTTGTGGCCTCTCCCGCTGCGGAGCACAGGCTCTGGACGTGCAGGCTCAGCGGCCATGGCTCACGGGCCCAGCCGCTCCGCGGCATGTGGGATCCTCCCGGACTGGGGCACGAACCCGTGTCCCCTGCATCGGCAGGCGGACTGTCAACCACTGCGCCACCAGGGAGGCCCCCAATGGCCATTTCTTGATGTCGGTACTGAACTGGCCTTAATGCCATCTTTTCTGATCTGCTGCTCCTTTCTCCTTGACAAACCAGTTTACCAAGCTGTTGCACTGAGCCTAAAATAAGAGCAAATTAACTCAAAATAAAAATGGGGTTTGGGGGCAGTCCATTTCAGAGGAAAGGCTTTAGGATATTTAATGCATATAACAAATATGTCTTTAACTTCACTTAACTAGTATTCTGGAGTTCATTTCACCTACTTAATTGGAGTTGAATAGTATAAATTTCTGGATAATTTATCTCTGGACAAGTAAATTGTTACCCTACTCCTAGAACTAATAAAATTAACACTGGTTTATCTTTAACCAGTCCACAAAACATGTTTAATTCTGTGCTCTGGGCTTCAGGGAAACAGAAATGAATAAGATGTAGTCCCACCACCCCCAAGGACTTGGCAAGATATAATTGTACATAAGTACATGAAAAGGTACCATGAATCTTAGTCCCAGGATTCCACAGAGAGTAAGTGTCATAAGAATTCAAAAGAAAAAAAAAAAAGGATTCAGAAGAGCCAAAGATCAAATTCAGACAATAAGCAATGATGGACCTTGAACATTTCCCAAATACTTCAGAATTAGTGAAATGTCCCACCTGGCCAGACGTTTATAATGGGAGTGTTAACGGATGATCACCACCTAACCACAGAGATTTAGGACTGCTTCCAGCATCCCAGCAAAACAGCCCTTTTCACCCAGGACCATTTGCTATTACAAAAGAGAGGCGATGGCTTGTGATTTATTAACATTCCTTCATTTTGCATCTGACACTGGGCTCGTGAAACTTGTGGAAAGATCAATGACCTCAGGGTTCAGGGAGCAGAGCTATAATCCCAGCTCCGTCACCAGCTTCCTGGTTAACATTTGGTCAGTAATTCAACCTGGTTATTCTTCAATAAGATGAGGATATTAGGTTAGATAATATCTAAGGACCCAACTAGCTCTTTTTGTAGTGTTTTACTATTTTAAAAAATGCATGCTTCTGATTAATTGCCTTTATTTTCTTTAGTTCGATTTCCCTCAGACGTGAATACAAGATGCACTAAATCAGTGTATGAATTCTGCTTTTCCCAATAGATAGAGGCTATCCTTGACCCCATTTGCTATTTTGAGTTTTCAACAAACAGTTAAAAGAAAATTCTGGATCCCCTGGCTAGTCATCCTCTCCAGTTGGCAAAAGTCTTCATGCAGACTTGATGGTTGCCTAGAGCAACAAAATATTAGGGACAGAAACATGTTCAGGGACTCGATTGTATAAGTGACTCAGAGCCGAGAGACCTTTCCCAGCTTGAAGGGAGCCCATACTTAGCTAGAGTGGGTATTTGTCTACGCCTGTCTGCACTACTCTTCTGACTTAGAGGTGACTATAATTTTGCTTACTAAAATATAGACACCAGCCTTGAAACCTGCAGAGAGGAGTTATAGGGTCAGAAGGCAATCTTCTTCATTCAGCATGTCTCACACATGAAAGGTCATTAGGACGAGTGAGTATACACAAGATGAGGAGACCAATCGGGCTTTTGAAGAGCACATACCAAGAACATTATGAGAACTCAATAAAAATTCACTGTCAGAGCCACTTTTCAAAGCCAATTATCTTTTTCTTTTTTTAACATCTTTATTGGAATATAATTGCTTTACAGTGTTGTGTTAGTTTCTGCTGTATAACAAAGTGAATCAGTTATACATATACATATGTCCCCATATCCCTTCCCTCTTGCGTCTCCCTCCCTCCCACCCTCCCTATCCCACCCCTCTAGGTGGTCACAAAGCACCGAGCTGATCTCCCTGTGCTATGCAGCTGCTTCCCACTAGCTATCTATTTTACATTTCGTAGTGTATATATGTCCATGCCACTCTCTCACTTCGTCCCAGCTTACCCTTCCCCCTCCCTGTGTCCTCAAGTCCATTCTCTATGTCTGTGTCTTTATTCCTGTCCTGCCCCTAGGTTCTTCAGAACCATTTTTTTGTTTTTTTAGATTCCATTTGTTAGGAGAACCCAGTGGAGGAGCTACTCCTGAAAATTCAATACCCTTTTCCTTCCCTCTGTTGGAGCCAGACATCTCTGACTATGCTCTGAACTAAAATGTGAATTTTAAAAAAGGTTTTCTGCTCCTACACTCCTTAAATCTGAGGTCATCCCCTCTCTGTTCCATCAGTCTGTCTCCATGATAACCAATTACTCAAGCTTGTTGAGGGAGTTATTAGCATCCGGGAGTCCAGTTTTTTTCTTTTTTTTTTCTCTTTTGCGGTACGTGGGCCTCTCACTGTTGTGGCCTCTCCCATTGCGGAGCACAGGCTCCGGACGCGCAGGCTCAGCGGCCATGGCTCACGGGCCCAGCTGCTCCGCGGCATGTGGGATCTTCCCAGACCGGAGCACGAACCCATGTCCCCTGCATCGGCAGGCGGACTGTCAACCACTGCGCCACCAGGGAAGCCCCGAGAGTTCAGTCTTTTGCTTCTAGTCAGTGTTGCCTGGAGCAAGAATTAGAGGAGGATTAGCCAAGTCTCCGTATTTGAAGTCCTTTCTCTTTAGCTGCTTAACTAGGTTTCATTTTAATTATGTGTTTGGTTGGTGGTGTTTCTCTACCCAGTACACATTCTTCCCACTTGCACTTGAACAAGTTCATTATGATAATAATCACAATTATCAACTATTACTTTTTATCCTGGTTGAATACTTATTGTCATTATGATCAGAAACTGGACTTCTTGGTTTGGACCTTGTGATTTGTAATGAATATTCTTTTTGAGTGATTGGAAACATAGTCCTAAATTCAAACGGTTTACAATAGTAACCCTTAACCCGAATAACCATAGCAGCTGTTTGGAAACATGACTTCAGATCAGTTGTTTGCAAATGTCTTTTTCCGTACAATCCTGCGTGGAGTAGAACCCATATACGTTACTTGACATGTGAAACACATGTGACCCAGGCAGATGATTCGGCTGACCTTAAAAACTACAGCTGCTAGTGACTTTAAAAACAACGCAATACAAGTGATTTACTAGGCTTGGGCTTAAACCATTTTATGCTGACTGAAGGGAATTCTGACCCTTCAGGGAGGGGATAAAAAAAGTAAAAGACAATGGAAATGTGCCATTCTGGGTGTTAATATTGTCATTCATTTTAACACCTCTCTTTACAAAGAGTGCAAAGAAGACTGCTTAGTGTTACAAGCAAAAAAAAACCCAGTAATATCCATGTGGCTTTATTTTGCTTTATTTTATAAAAATGTAATGAAGTCCAAGTTTCAACTTTGTTTCCTCTCCATCCAAATCAAGAGCAGTCTATAATCTTCTAAAAAGAGCAACACTTCTTTACTCACTTCCCTGCTTAGGAATTACATTGTGGAGCATTAACATTCTCTTCTAAGCTGGCCTTATATGTGCTCCAGTTGCTATATATACACACTATTTAAGCTAGAATTTTGTTCAGCTAGAGTGAAAGAGACCTGAAAAATTATGCTTTAATCAAAACAGAAGTTTATATCTCTTTCCTATAAAAGAGACCCAGAGTGGGGAGTCCAGAGCTGGTATAGATGTTCTAAGACTGTCAGGGACCTGTGGTTCTTTCAGATAATTCCTCCATCGTCCCTAGATTATGGACTTTACATCCATGGTCCAGAATGATTTCCAGAGCTTTAGCCATCACATCTAAATTGCTAGCAGCAAGATGGAGGAAGAACAGCACACACCTTCCTTTTGAAGAGACTTCCCAGACATCCCACGTAATGCTTCTATTTACATCTCCTCGACTCAAATTCCATCACATGCCACATCTAGCTGCAAAGGAGACTGGGAAATAAAGTATTTTTTTTCTGGCAATCCCCTAATTTAAGGATCTCAATCTCCCTCGAGTACCTGAGCCCTCACCCAACCTCTCCTTCTTGTCTACCCAGTCTCTCTCATCTACCTTGCCATCCTGTTCTTCTTATACCTCTTGGGAGAAACCTATCCCTTTGTCAGTTTCACAATCTGCCTTCTTCACTTCCTTAGAACTCCTGGGGCGGGGGGGCGGAAATCCCATGTCACAATACTTTAAACTGGAATTCCAATTAAGTCAAGAGCGCTCACCTCAGCTGGATCCTGAGATTCACTTGACATTTTTTTTGGTTTTTGGTTTTTTTTGGCCGTGCTGCGCGGCACGCGGAACTTCCCCAACCAGGGATCAAACCCGCGCCCCATGGCATGGAAGCATAGAATCTTAACCACTGGACCGCCAGGGAAGTCCCCACTTGACTTTTTTTTTTTTTTTTTTCGGTACGCAGACCTCTCACCGCTGTGGCCTCTCCCGTTGCGAAGCACAGGCTTCGGATGCGCAGGCTCAGTGGCCATGGCTCACAGGCCCAGCCGCTCCGCAGCATGTGGGATCTTCCCGGACTGGGGCACGAACCCGTGTCCCCTGCATCGGCAGGCGGACTCTCAACCACTGTGCCATCAGGGAAGCCCAGCAAACTATTTTATTTGTTGCTCATTGTCAAGACAGGAACTTCCTCAGTTCTTACATCCTCTTCCTGCCATCCGGACCAATCCTTGCCTCCCTCCTCCTGGTCTCAGCAGATGATGTGTCCCTTTTCCTGCTTTAAGTCAGCCCCTGCTTCCATGCTCCTGATTTTCTCTCCTCCCAGCACCTCCAGGTCCTTGCTCCATCTATGTCCTTTCTTTTTCTCGCATCTTCAATTTCTCCTTTTCTTCTGGCTCTTTCCCTATTCGTGTCTCTCTCAATCTTAAAAACAATACAAAACCAAACAATAGCAAAGTCTAGGAACAGACCCTTTTTTGATCCTTTATCAAGTTCTCGGCAGTCAGGTGGCTCCACATCCTCACCACCCATGAATTCCTCAACCCATTGTAGTAGGACTTTCTCACACACACTCTGCTTCAACTGCTTTGCATTCTTGCTTGTCTTAGAGGCCTTCCTCTGAAACTCTCTCCTCATTCATTTACTCAGTAAATATTTATTCAACACCTTTTTATGGGAGCCATTCTCTCCCAGGTGATGCCACTCTCTTCTTGCTGCTCTGCTACTCTTTCTCACCATCCTCCATGATTGGTCTTCCTCCCCTTGTCCCCCCCACTTAAACGTGAGTCTTCTGGATGTGACTCATTGCTTTTCTCAGTCTGTGCATTCTCTAGATGTTTTCATGTACTTCAGTAGTTTTATTGCCCGTCCTGTGAAGGTGATTCCCAAAACTCTATCTCTACTCAGACCTCTTCCCTGATTTTCAGACTCCTATATACAATACAAAAGCCCAATGCCCGATGGTGTTCTAATATTTTTAAAACTGGATTCATCCATTTCTTTGCAGATCAGTTTCTCCTGTCTCCATCAGAAGCACTTTTATCCTGGAGTGAAACTTGGAAACCATACACCCATCTATGAACTATATTTTTATTTTACTTTCTAAATATCTCTCAAATCTGTCCTCTCCTCTCCAACTCACTAATACTTCTCAAGTCCAGGACTCACCAGCTCTCCCCTGGATTACAGTAGGAGTGCCCCAAATAGTTTTTTTATAACTGTTGGTTGCATGTAACATTTTATAAAAAAATACTATATAGAATTGAATTGAAAATAATGGAATAGCAAACCACATCTGTAATATCAAGGATAAGTATTGTTTTATGAAAATGTTGAGATATACACACACACACACACACACAGCCATTTTGCCATGAAAATGTATTTTTTACTATAAATCAAAAAAATTTGAGAACCACTTTCTTAAATAGTCTGTCTCTGATATACTCTCCTCAGCTCTGCCTTCCTCAGTGCAACCAAACTGATGTAGCTGGAAAATGAGACACTCTGAAAACGTCATAAAACACTTACTAGTCACAAGATGAAATCTAATCTCCTTAGCATTGGTACGCGAGGCCCCTGCCCAGCTGTACACCATCCCTCCTCTCCAGGCAGTCCCTGCCACCTGACGCTTTCCACCCACACACTGCCTCACAACTCAGTGCATTTGCTTGTTCTCTCCTTCCCATCTAGAACTCACTTTTATCTCTTAATTGCCTGGTTCACTTCACCTCATTCTTTGGGTGAGGTGACACCTGAAATCTAAGTCCTATTCCCTTCCTCAGGTTGGGTCAGGCCCTTGTCCTCTGTGTTTCTATGGCCCTGTACCTACCTCTAGCGTAACTCTAATGAAATTGTTCTAAAATTGTAGTCTATGCCTCTGTATTCTCAAACAGCCTGCCCAATGCAACATCAATTCTTTGCTGTCTTCACCGTACAGTGTGTGGTACTAGGACACCACTGTGCTCAACTTGTGTGTGTCCAGTAGACCTGAACTCCGGAAAGTCCTCACCTTATATTTCTTCTCAGAACTTCCTAAAATGATAATTAAAGAGACTACAGAAGCAAAACATAGGGCAGTAGACGCCAACAATGAAAACTTTTTTTTCTCCTGCACAGCAAGGAAAAGTGGGATGAAACTGTGCTTCTTGAACCCTTTGATAGAAGGGAATACCTTGAAAGAAGTGGATGAAGGAGGGTCTTCTCCATGGTGTCACACTTCTGAATCAGAATGTGAGAAGCCATGGCGTTACTGGCCTGTTGTTTCATTGGCCAATATGTTAAATAACTCAGGTGGTTCCGTAAAAGGACAGGTTTTTGTGAAAAAAATAGAACTCCTTTTGCTTTATTCTGAGTGGCATTTAAGAGTAGCCTTACTCATGGTCAGTGAGGGTTGGGCTCTCACACCCTAGTCACTGGTGAGTCTATGAGTGCACTATTTATTCAGCTTTGTGGAAATGCTAACGCGGAATGCCTGTGATCTGCCAGCGTGCAGCTCCGTGCCAAGTGCACCTTGGAGCATTTCTGTGATGAGCGTAATGAGTTTTTTCCTTCTGATTTGGTCTGTAGTTTCATCCCTCCTCCCCAGTATAAGACTAGACCTCTTTGATATCTCTTTTCATACTTTGGCTACCCTACCCCTCCACTTTTCCTTCTCCTTTTCTTGAGAGGGCCAACTCCGTAGAGCCTTCCTTTTGTGCTTTGGGCCAGTTCTGTTGAGTTGTTTTATGGTCTTGGACTTAGAGCTGCCTCAGCACTCAACACTAGCCCCTGGACTGTGAGACTAATGAGAAAATGACCTCAAGTAAAAGGAAGTGGTTTGTGTTGTGGAGAGAAACTTGGAAAGATACACCACCAAGAACACGAGGGGCTCTGTTTTCCCTACTGTCTACCACTGGGTTAACACATTTCAAAATAACCAGTCAATTTAGCTAATTCCATGAAATGGCTAGTCAATACAGTCAAGAGGAAGGGAAAATAAACAAATGGGTTTTTTGGATGACTGGTTTAAGCTTTGTGTAGCTTTAATCTTACTCACTTCCAGGGAATAATTTTAACTCAAGGAAATGCAGACTACCACAGGTTAGTTCAATACAAAAATACATTTTAAAAGGTATTCGTATTCAACACACATGTGGTTTTCCTGAGGATCGTTAAAACAGGTAGAAATGAGATAGTGGGCATAGAAACTTGGATGATAATATGGGGAAAGTAAGGGTAAAATCATTAGCATAAATTTACATCTTTTTCATTCTTCCACTGTCTGAATATCTGTCCTTCCTACTTCCTTCATTTCATTCTTTCCTTTGTTCTTCTGTTCTTCCTCTTTAAACCTCGGTAATGGTGACACAAACTCTGTGCCAAGCATGGTGTTAAGAGTTGACATACGTGATCACATTTAATTCTCACAACAACCCACTGAGGTAGGTAGAAGGATTACATCATTCTACAGAAAAGGAAACTGAGGTTCAGGGACTTTAAGGATATTTCCCTCAGTTGGAAATTCTGGAAAGTTGTAGAGCTGGGATTCAAACCTTGGCAGTTATATTTCAGATTCCACACCCTGAACAAAATTCTACTGTCCCTCTCATTTCATTGAAGTTCACTTTAGTTTTCTCCACATTCTCCTCTTCTGTTATCTTTTGCACTATACTCTCTTCCCATTTCCCTTTCATTATATCCTCTGCTTCTTCTTTTTCCAGTCTTATCTCTCACTTTCCCCCCTGTTTCTCTGGGACCTCCTATTCCTTATCTAACATCTCTTTCCTTACCTCCTTCTCAACT
The DNA here is from genome assembly GCF_964165515.1 of Mesoplodon bidens. Taxonomy (NCBI): domain Eukaryota; kingdom Metazoa; phylum Chordata; class Mammalia; order Artiodactyla; family Ziphiidae; genus Mesoplodon; species Mesoplodon bidens. Next base: position 47,441,815 of record NC_138160.1, on the reverse strand, counting down.
CCCTAATCCTGCATCACACCCTCCTCAAGATGTCCCCTCATTCCTCACTGCAGTCTCTCCCAGGTCCAGACCCCGCCCCATCTGTCATTTTTCCACCTCTGCTTTCCTAACATCTCTCTCTCTAAGTTAGAAGCGGTGCCCAGTTTTAAGCACAAGACAAAGCATGGTTATGTTCCAGAGCCTGTGTCCCTCTGCTCCCATACACAAGGAGTACTGTCTGTGATTATCAAGTGATTATAAAAAGGAATTTCATTCCTGCCAGAGATCTCACGAATTAGGTTTTTGTTGAACTCCAGATGGTCTCTAGTGACTAGAATGCCTCTCGCTCTGATCACCACCAGGAAGTGAGCTCCAGGCAACAGATAGAAACCAACCCCAGAACTGTGAGATCCGAGACGACTAAAATTCCTATGTATAATTCAACTTCAGTAAACGCTGAGGGGAACACCGTGATGTAGTACTTTGAACAAAATTATATTTTACTCAAGTGACCGTATTTTCAACCAATCAGTACAGGACAGAAGAGTTTCATTTCCTTGAATCAAAGCTGTTTGGTGACTTTTCCTGGAAATACTCTAAGAGTTCCAAGAAAGGACTCCAGATTCCCAAGCTGCTGGCAAAGAGCAGGCATCTTCTCTTCACACAGTAATTCACAAAAGTCCCTCATCAGCATATGGTAACATTACGATCAGATTGGCTTGGTTATCAGAAATAACTAGGTCAAAGTAAAAGTCATTCTTAAATGAATGAGGGTGTTAAATTTTTGAGGAATCATCACATTCTAGAGACCTTCAACTTTCTCCTTTGCTTGTACGTCATATAGTATCTTTCTTGAGACTCTGCGTTTGTTTGTTTGCTTGCACATCCAGTGTGTTTTCTTTTTGTGGACTCACTTCCACTCTTCATCCTCTGCTTTTTTGTTGTCCCAGCTTGCACATGGCTTGCCAAAGCTTCTCCAGCCCCAGTTTTACTTCAGACCACCTACAGATGCATTTTTTTTGACACCTCCTAACACCAATTACCTTACTTGCAATTTCTCATTTATAGTTACAAGTAAACAGAACCTACAAATTTACAAATACAATAGGACAATTTTTCATTCTCCTTGTATATTATAGGCCACTGGTTCCTAGTGAGCCCATGAATTGCCTGCCTTTGAGTTAGATCTCCAGACCTGGTCTATTCAACAATTTGGACAACATTCTCTTAACAAATAATTTCTTGATAGTCTCCCATGTGCCAGACCTAAGCAAGGTTCTTGGGATCCAATGATGACCCAAAGAGGCTTTATCCTTGGTCTTAGTCCCTATAATTGGGGGCCAGGAGAAGGGCCAGTATTAATCAGATAATCACAGTACTGAATATAAAATTCCAAACTAAAGTATGTGATATGAAGGAAAATTTCTATGAGAGTGGCAGGCTAGAAGAAGCCCAGTCTGCCCGTGCTCCTGGCATCTCCTGCAAAAATAAATACTTACGTCCAGCAAACTGAGTGTTCTGAGAAGATTCCAGAGGCATGTCACCCAGTTAAGAAGAATGAGCAAATTTAGCCCAAAAGCCATTTCTTCTGTTTGTGATGATCCTAGTTCAGAGCTTCACTCCTGGCTGTCCCACCCAGAAAAGGTCTCTTTCTTGGAAAGGCGGGCACTGGCTTCTCTTCCTCCATCAAAACAACTGGAACGGGCTTCCCTGGTGGCACAGCGGTTGAGAGTCTGCCTGCCGATGCAGGGGACGCGGGTTCGTGCCCTGGTCTGGGAAGATCCCACATGCCGCGGAGCGGCTGGGCCCGCATCTGGAGACTCTGCTCTGCGACGGGAGAGGCCACAACAGTGAGAGGCCCGCGTACCGCAAAAAAAAAATCCCCAAAAAACAAAAAACTGGAACATCTTCCTTTCAGCTCGAAGGCTCTGAATTTGGACCTCCCACGTGGTAGGACTCTAGACTAATCCCTTAAGCCTGCTAGATTTCCAAAACATTCATTCAGATTTGGAATGCCTGGGGCCTCTTGGGTAGCCCTGGCTGTGCTACTTTCTGCACTTGCATTTTAAACCCTTAGAGTCAGGATTTCACCTAAAGACTTCCAAGTAATTGCTTAGATGGCACCAAAAAGATATCCAGGTTAAAAAAAAAATTTCTATACGAATGAGTCTGTTGGGTTTGTTTTGCAAGATGCAATGATGGGGGAGGGATGGGCTTCCTCTTGGACAACTCTGCCAAAGCCATTCTGAGTTGTAGTCATGCTTGATCCCAAATCTATTGACAAGAAAAATTCAAGGAGCTGGGGAAGGACGAAGTTTACTTCTGTCTTTTAACTAACCAGTACAGCCACAGAGAACCAGCCGTAGGCACCTGACATGAAAATCTTAAGGTCTGTTTTGTCAGACTCTGAAATTCTCCTAAATCCCCATCCCAATATCTCTCAAGGTCTTAAAACCTTTATTTGTCTCTAAACTGTAACTTGTGCCTGGAATTCCTACTCTAGGGTTCCCTGGTAATTTTAATAGTGTGGTTTGATGCTGCAGCCAGCTTCTCCATGGTTTGGGAGTTAAATGGAACGCACTGATTTGGTGTGCTCTGATAGCTCTTGGAGGAATGTTAGGACAAATTAAATTCCAAATAAGGTAGCACCTGAAAGAACCCAGTCGCTTAGTGAAAGGACTTAATACTACAGAAAGGAGGGCTTAGCACTTTCTGTTGACCCCTAAATGATTAAGAGGAAGTACTTACTATTTTTTTTTTTTTTTTTTTTTTTTTTTTTTTTTTTTGCGGTATGCGGGCCTCTCACTGTTGTGGCCTCTCCCGTTGCGGAGCACAGGCTCCGGATGCGCAGGCCCAGCGGCCATGGCTCACGGGCCCAGCCGCTCCGCGGCATATGGGATCCTCCCAGACCGGGGCACGAACCCGTATCCCCTGCATCGGCAGGCGGACTCTCAACCACTGCGCCACCAGGGAGGCCCGGAAGTACTTACTATTGATCGAACTGACTTTGGAATTGGCTTTGGACTCAAAAGCAGACCATTCACTTAGATTCACGGATCATTTGTGCATCTAGTTCTTCTGTTTGCTTTTCTGCCTAGTTAAGCCTGAAGATGTGTGTTAAAGAGAAAGTGGTATTCTTAAACTAAGGGGTACCCTTACAGAAAAGGGGGAGGGCAATAATTCACACCTTTGCTCAAAGCACCAAGTTCTGTGAGCTGATGATGGCCCAGCTTAGGCAATGATTACTGCCATTACTACTCAAATAGGTCTCGCATTTCTTTTTTTTTTTTTTTTTTTTTTTTTTTGCTGTACGCGGGCCTCTCACTGCTGTGGCCTCTCCCGTTGCGGAGCACAGGCTCCGGACACACAGGCTCCGCGGCCATGGCTCGCGGGCCCAGCCACTCCGCGGCATGTGGGATCTTCCGGGATCGGGGCACAAACCCGTGTCCCCTGCATCGGCAGGCGGACTCTCAACCACTGCGCCACCAGGGAAGCCCAGGTCTCGCATTTCTTACACATAATCTTGATGCCCAGGTCCATGCTGAGCAAAAGCATTACAGGATTTCACAGCCTGATGTTGGGCAACTTTTCTTTTGAACAATAGTTAGACATCATTGGTGCGTTTGGATGGCGTGTGGTTTTAGAGTAATAGAAATATTTTTCCTACTATTTAGAACAAACCAACTTTAAAAAAACACACACACACATATATATATATACATATACTTTATATACTATATATTTCTATACATTATAATATACATGTGCATATGTATTTTGGTAAATTGTTTTATTTCCAGTAGATCTTTACTATAGGTCCACTGAATAACCTATTATCTATGGAGTTCCTTTTAAAAAGTCTTCATTGGGGATGGATTTATTCCAAGGAGAACAGGTTACATGTAAAATACAACGAATACCTAATTAAAATAATGACAAATAACTTGTATTCTGAGCTTCCTATGCACGTGCCGGGCTAAGCTCTCTACCTGCGTTGTTAATTCTCACTTTCATCCATGTGAGGTTCAGGTCTGTCGTTATTATCTCCATGATACAAATGAGACACAGAAGCTTACAGAAGAGGAATAACCTGAGGGTTTAGACGGTATTTGAGGAGTTACAGTAAAAAGAAAAGAGAAAAGTCTCCTTCAGTTTTTGTAAATGTGCTTCTTGCCCCACTTGTCATATATAATTTTTCTCCTCTCCCCTCAATTGAAATAAGGGCACACGGCTTGCACATTGTAGGACCAGGGCTCTAAAGTCACTGCCACCAAAATCCCAACAAAGTAAAAGTCAGTAATTTAGGAAAATACTTTTTTTTTTTCTAATTGAGGGTACCTCCATTTGACATGACTAAATTACCAAGTTAAGATTATTGGCTTGAGTACCAAATCATCTCTCTGCTAAGAAAAACAGGAAATAACTCAGATAGGAATGATGCAAGTGACTGCTGAGTTAGGAAGACATTCGAAAATCCCCTCATGCCAATAAATTACACATTGGTGGCCTAATGTAATTTAGTGGGCGATATTCGTAACTGGCTCTCTTATTTGAAAGATTACGGAGACTAGAGAATGGGAAGGCCAAGAAAAATCTCTTCAAATAATAGAATTTTATGGGAAAAAATAAATACCACATCTCACTGGACATTGTCGGACAGAAGCATAGAAATTTTGGCAAAAAGAAACCAATGATAAGAAATAGAGTTACTAAGTTAAAGCTCTTGAGTTTAGTTTATAAAAATTTATAGAGCCAACTAGAATTGTGGAGACAAAAACAGGACTTTAAGAAATTCTAAACGCCATTTATTTAGAGAATCATTAAAGGACTAGAGATTTAAACAGTGTCAAAACTTGTGATCTGGGCTTCCCTGGTGGCGCAGTGGTTGAGAGTCTGCCTGCCGATGCAGGGGACACGGGTTCGAGCCCTGGTCTGGGAAGATCCCACATGCCACGGAGCAACTGGGCCCGTGAGCCACAACTACTGAGCCTGCGCGTCCAGAGCCTGTGCGTCCAGAGCCTGTGCTCCGCAACAAGAGAGGCCGCGACAGTGAGAGGCCCGCGCATCGCGATGAAGAGTGGCCCCCACTTGCCACAACTAGAGAAAGCCCTCGCACGGAAACGAAGACCCAACACAGCCAAAAATAAATAAATAAATTTAAAAAAAAAAAAAAAGTATATCAGGAAGTGTGTTATTTGGAAACTGGAAGACATTTAAAAAAAAAAAAAAAAAAACTTGTGATCTTCAGGGGTCACACTCAAGGTGAGATTGTAGACCAGTAACAGTGTGTTCCAATTTAGCCAATTTGGTCTTCATACCACTGCCCAACTCATTGAAAAATGTAGGCAGCTTGGACAAGCAATTAATTTGATCAATATTCAAAACTGACTCCATCTTAGGAATAACTTGAAGATTTAGACAATATTTGAGTTTTTAAAAGTCTCCCCCAGTCCAACTGAAAACTCTTGATCAGTATTTCTTTTCTACTGCTCAAAATAGTTTTTGTCCTCTAGTCTCAACCGTACCATAAGAATTTATCTTTTGTTGTCTTGTAAGGAATATTTAAAACAGAAGTATCAAAGACACTCGATGTTTTAAATTTTACATGGAAACTGTTGACATCGTGGCCAGAGATGTGAAAGCATTGTTCAAGGGAAATATAATTCTAACCCGAGTATATCCTTTACAACATTTCTATTGATTTTATTAAGGTAACTTTTTTACTCAGGAAATAAAGCTGTAGGCAATTGTTTTCTGCAGTTTTCCTGTAGAAAGCCTTATCTAATTATATTATCAATTTAAGTCCTACTGCTGTGCTCTCGACAGAATCTGGATAAGGAGAAACTCTCCAAATCCAGTTTGGAAATAAAAGTATCAAAATTCAACAGTTTGTGCTGGACTGAATTATTTGATCTTATTTGATTTGGAAGAAAGTGAGTCAAACCATTTCCATTTCTTTTTTTAAAATTTATTTTTGGCTATGTTGGGTCTTCACTGTTGCACGCGGGCTTTCTCTAGTTGCGGCAAGCGGGGGCTTCTCTTCGTTGCAGTGCGTGGGCTTCTCATCGTGGTGGCTTCTCTTTGTTTCGGAGCACAGGCTCTAGGTATGTGGGCTTCATGTGGGCTTCATGTGGGCTCAGTAGTTGTGGGCACGGGCTCAGTTGCTTCGCAGCATGTGGGGTCTTCCCAGACCAGGGCTCGAACCAGTGTCTGCTGCATTGGCAGGTGGATTCTTAACCATTGAGCCACCAGGGAAGTCCCCATTTCCATTTCTTGATGAAACAACTAACTCATTTACTTGCTTTAAAGAAATGACTCTCTTCAGTGGCTTTGAACATGTTACATTTCTATCCTACACCCCCTGTAGTAATTACCCCTCACAGTTAGAACTGTTTTTTTTTTAATAACTGAAAATAGATAATAGATGCTCATGCTTCAAAATTCAAAACGTGTTCTAGCAAGGATCAAATGTTAACAGTATCTTGTGTATTATATAAATACATTTTATGCACATACAAGTAAAAATTACATATTTTCTAGAAACCTTTTAAAAACATAATAGGAACGTGTTTAACCTTATTAAGTTAATATTTTGAAAGGTATCATTAGGGGGAAAAAAAACTTCCTGCAGCTTTTTTTTTTCAGAATTAATTTTTTAAATAAGAACAGGATTTTGCTTTTTTTAAAAAACCTATTAAAATTGTCTTCAGACACATATTTTAAGTTTTTCTTAAAATATATTTGTAAATATATTTATATTCATTGGACACTCTGCATAATTTGCCTGGACATGGAATTGTGTGAATGCAATCAGCAATTTTCATTTAGGGCTTAATATCATTAGACAGAAGATATCTTTCTTTCACCCTTTGCATCTCTGGCATAATGTTTTTCTTGCTTAATTCAGTAGATTTCTTAGACCTCTAGGAATGGCTTGTACCTAGTACATTCTTTTCTTTTTTTAAATAAATAAATTTATTTATTTGTTTGTTTGTTTATTTATTTATTTATTTTTGGCTGTGTTGAGTCTTCGTTGCTGCACACGGGCTTCCTCTAGTTGCAGAGAGTGGGGGCTCTTTGTTGCAGTGCACAGGCTTCTCACTACGGTGGCTTCTCTTGTTGCGGAGCACGGGCTCTAGGCTCGTGGGCTTCAGTAGTTGTGGTGCACGGGCTTAGTTGCTCCACAGCATGTGGGATCTTCCCAGACCAGGGCTCGAACCCATGTCCCATGCATTGGCAGGCAGATTCTCAACCACTGCACCACCAGGGAAGCCCATACCTAGTACATTCTTTGCTGGAGAATGTAAAATTACATTTGAAATTCATTCATTGGTAATCTGATTTGCTAAAAATCATACTAGGAAGGTGGATGTACATTTTTAGTAACCCAAGCTGGTCAGTAAATCTCATAGTATTATTTTCTCATAATCTCTGTCCGTAAGATGTGAACTGGGACTCCCCACTCTGCCCCCGCCTACCTCGCCCTAAGCCCAATTCCAGACAAGCACTGAGAATGAAAGGAAGCATGAAAGAGTAGGAAGAGCATGAATTTGGGAGCCTGCCAAACCTGGGTTTAATTCCACCTCCCCGATTTATTTACTGCGTGAATTCAGGAAAATCACTGGCCGTCCATGAGCCTCATTTCTATCATCTGTCACATAGTATGGTGATAATACCATGTGTTATTACAAAGATTAAATGAGACCATATGGAGAATGCCTAAGACAACTTTGTACTTGAAAATGGTCATTTGATTAAATCCACCCTTTGTTTTCTTTAAGATTAAAATATATTTTTTCCTGCATTTTCCAACTTCCTATCTTTCATGATATATGTATTTTCTAATAAAAAACCACACATTTTAACATCTCTTTAAAAGAGCAAGGACATCTATAAAATAACAAAAAGTAACTTCTGGATAGGAATCTTTAATTGTTAAAGGGGGAGAGTCTCTAGCAGGGAAATCTGAAGAACTGTGTTAAACATATAAACTTCTATGTCATAACCCTAAGTTAGTCAGTCTAACTAGGCTGATCATTTGTTTTGATGTGATTTATATGTCACCTTTTAAAGAATTTATATTAAATCTGCATTTTTCTTACCTGCCTACTTGATTGCATGCTGCTGCAGGATAGAATTTATTGAAGCCAAATTTTATCAAAGTCCAAGACACCTAGATATAAACTTTATACACTGTCAGTGCTCAAAAATGCTTGCTTAAGACACACAAATTCCTGTTATATGCAACCAATTAATTTTGAAGCTAATTTTAACAGCTGAAATATTGTGAAGATTAACATTCAAAACACCACTCATCTTTTTTTCTCATAGAACAATCTAATGAATAGTGTTCACTGATTTTTTATTTTTATTTTTTGGTCTCATTCTATCTTCTATGAGTATACCATTTACAGCTTTCTAGTTCATCTGGAAAAGTCACTTAGTGTGAAATAATGGGCTGTTAGGGCAGGGAAGGACCTCACTGATCATCAATGCAAGGTCCAGCTTAGAGACAAGGCAAGTGACTCATCTCATTAGTCAGTGGTCATAGCTGGTCAGTGGCCAAAACTCACATTTCTTGACCCACAGCACACTTGGATTTCCACACAACTGGCCATCTTGGTTAAGAATAATAGAAGAATTATTTTCTCTTTACCAAAATAAAATTAGACTAATAAAGTCATTAAAAAGGTGTTTCCTTTTTATAAACCATAGAGAAATTCTTAGTGGTTCCTTTTTTTGGATTTGTGATCTTCAAAACATGCAACGAAACTCTATAATTGGATTAAAGTGAAAGCACATGATCATGAGGAAATTGAAGTACCTTTGCCTAATTCTCCTTTGCTAGCCAGCTTCAGGAATGGAAGCACACATTGTGACAAGCAGTGAACCAACATTAACCCTGTGCAATTCCTGAGACTGAGTTGCACCTTCCCAAGTTCAAAGCCTACCAATTCATTTTTTTTGAATTTTATTTTATTTGTTTTTTTATACAGCAGGTTCTTATTAGTTATCCATTTTATACATATTACTGTATACATGTCAATCCCAACCTCCCAATTCATCCCACCACCCACCCCCACTCCCACCACGATCCCCCCTTGGTGTCCATATGTTTGTTCTCTACATCTGTGTCTCAATTTCTGCCCTGCAAACTGGTTCATCTGTACCATTTTTCTAGGTTCCACAAATATACGTTAATATATGATATTTCTTTATCTCTCTCTGACTTATTTCACCCTGTATGACAGTCTCTAGATTAATCCACATCTCCACAAATGGCCCAATTTCGTTCCTTTTTATGGCTGAGTAATATTCCATCATATATATGTACCACAACTTCTTTATCCATTTGTCTGTCGATGGGCATTTAGGTTGCTTCCATGACCTGGCTTTTGTAAGTAGTGCTGCAGTGAACATTGGGGTGCATGTGTCCTTTTGAATTACGGTTTTCTCTGGGTATATGCCCAGTACTGGGATTGCTGGATCATATGGTCATTCTATTTTTAGTTTTTTAGGGCACCTCCATACTGTTCTCCATAGTGGCTGTGTCAATTTACATTCCCACCCACAGTGCAAGAGGGTTCCCTTTTCTCCACACCCTCTCCAGCATTTGTTGTTTGTAGATTTTCTGGTGATGCCCATTCTAACCGGTGTGAGATGATACCTCATTGTAGTTTTGATTTGCATTTCTCTAATAATTAGTGATGTTGAGCAGCTTTTCATGTACTTCTTGGCCATCTGTATGTCTTCTTTGGAGAAATGTCTATTTAGGTCTTCTGTGCATTTTTGGATTGGGTTGTTTTTTTTTTATATTGAGCTGTATATATTTTGGAGGTTAATCCTTTGTCTGTTGATTCACTTACAAATATTTTCTCCCATTCTGAGGGTTGTCTTTTCATCTTGTTTATTGTTTCCTTTGCTTTGCAAAAGCTTTTAAGTTTCATTAGGTCCCATTTGTTTATTTTTGTTTTTATTTCCATTACTCTAGGAGGTGGTTCAAAGAATATCTTGCTATGATTTATGTCAGAGCGTTCTTCCTATGTTTTCCTCTAAGAGTTTTATAGTGCCCAGTCTTACATTTAGGTCTCTAATCCATTATGAGTTTATTTTTGTGTATGGTGTTAAGGAGTGTTCTAATTTCATTCTTTTACATGTAGCTGTCCAGTTTTCCCAGCACCACTTATTGAAGAGACTGTCTTTTCTCCGTTGTATATCCTTGCCTCCTTTCTCATAGATTAGTTGACCATAGGTGTGTGGGTTTATCTCTGGGCTTTCTATCCTGTTCCATTGATCTATATTTCTGTTTTTGTGTCAGTACCATATTGCCTTTATTACTGTAGCTTTGTAGTATAGTCAAAGTCAGGGAGTCTGATTCCTCCAGCTCTGTTCTTTTCCTTCAAGACTGCTTTGGCCATTCAGGGCCATTTGTGTCTGCATACAAATTTTAAGATGTTTTGTTCTAGTTCTGTAAAAAATGCCATTGGTAATTTGATAGGGATTGAAATGAATCTGTAGATTGCTTTGGGTAGTATAGTCATTTTCACAGTATTGATTCTTCCAATCCAAGAACATGGTATATCTCTCCATCTATTGGTATCATCTTTAATTTCTTTCATCAGTGTCTTATAGTTTTCTGCATACAGGTCTTTTGTCTCCCTAGGTAGGTCCATTCCTAGGTATTTCACTCCCTCTGTTGCAATGGCAAATGGGAGTGCCTCCCTAACTTCTTTTTCAGATCCTTCATCATTAGTGTGTAGGAATGCAAGAGATCTCTGTGCATCAATTTTGCATCCTGCAACTCCACCAAATTCATTGACTAGCTCTAGTAGTTCTCCAGTGGCATGCCTAGGACTCTCCATGCACAGTATCATGTCATCTGCAAACAGTGACAGTCTCACCTCTTCTTTTCCAATTTGTATTCCTTTTATCCCTCCTTCCTCTCCGATTGCTGTGGCCAGGACCCCCAAAACCATGTTGAATAATAGTAGTGAGAGTGGACATCCCCGCCCTGCTCCCGACCCCAGAGGAAATGCCCCCCGCCCTTCACCACTGAGAATGATGCTTGCTGTGGGCGTGTCACACATGGCCTACATTATGTTGAGGTAGGTGGCCTACATTATGTTGAGGTAGGTTCCCTCCATGCCCACTCTCCGGAGAGCCTCCATCATAAATGGGTGTTGAATTTTGTCAAAAGCCCTCTCTGCATCCATTGAGATGACCATATGGTTTCCAGTCTTCAGTTTGCCAATATGGTGCATCACATTGATTGATTTGCATATATTGAAGAATCCTTGCATCCCTGGGACAAATCCCTCCCCATCATGGTGCATGATCCTTTTAATGTGTTGTTGCATTTTGTTTGCTAATATTTTGTTGAGGATTCCTGCATCCATATTCATGAGTGACATTGGTCTGCAATTCTCTTTTTTTGTAGTATCTTTGTCTGGTTTTGGTATCAGGGTGATGGTGGCCTCATAGAATGAGTTTGGGAGTATTCCCTCTTCTGCAACCCTCTGGAAGAGTCTGAGAAGGATGGGTGCTAGCTCCTCTCCAAACGACAGAATTCACCTGTGAAGCCACCCAGTCCTGGACCACTGTCCGTTGGAAGATCTTCAGTCACAGTTTCAACCCCACCACTTGTGATCAGTCTGTTCACACTTTCCACTTCCTCCTGGTTCAGTCTCAGAAGGCTACACCCCTCCAAGAATCTTTCCATCTCTTCCAGGCTGTCCATTCCACTGGCATAGAGTTGATTGTAGTAGTCTCCCAGGATGCCCTGTATTTCTGTGGTATCTGTTGTAACTTCTCCTTTTTCATTTCTAATTTTATTGATTTGAATCCTCTCCCTCTTTTTCTTGATGAGTCTGGCTGAAGGTTTATCAATTTTGTTTATCTTCTCAAAGAACCAGTTTAGTTCTTTGAGTTTTATTGATCTTTGCTATTGTTTTCTTTGTTTCTATTTTATTTATTTCTGCTCTGATTGTTATGATTTCTTTCCTTCTGCTAACTTTGGGTTTTGTTTGTTCTTCTTTCTCTAGTTTCTTTAGGTGTAAGTTTAGATTGTTTATTTGAGATTTTTCTTGTTTCTTGAGGTAGGCTTGTATTGCTATAAACTTCCCTCTTAGAGCTGCTTTTGCTGCATCCCATAGGTTTTGGATCATCGTGTTTTCATTGTCATTTGTCTCTAGGTACTTTTTGATTTCCTCTTTGATTTCTTCAGTGATCTCTCAGTTATTTAGTAATGTATTCTTTAGCCTCAATGTGTTTGTGTTTTTTACATTTTTTTCCCTGTAATTGATTTCTAATCTCATAGCATTGTGGTCAGAAAAGATGCTTGATGTGATTTCAATTTTCTTAAATTTACTGAGGCTTGATTTGTGACCCAAGATGTGATCTATCCTGGAGAATGTTCCATGTGCACTTGAGAAGAAAGTGTAATCTGCTGTTTTTGGATTGAATGTCCTATAAATATCAATTAAATCTATCTGGTCTATTGTGTCATTTAAAGCTTGTGTTTCCTTATTAATTTTCTGTGTGGATGATCTGTCCATTGGCGTAAGTGAGGTGTTAAAATCCCCCACTATTATTGTGTTCTGTCAATTTCCTCTTTTATAGCTGTTAGCGGTTGCCTTATGTATTGAGGTGCTCCTATGTTGGGTACATGTATATTTATAGCTGTTATATCTTCTTCTTGGATTGATCCCTTAATCATTATGTAGTGTCCTTCCTTGTCTCTTGTAACATTCTTTATTTTAAGCTCTATTTTATCTGATATGAGCATTGCTACTCCAGCTTTCTTTTGATTTCCATTTGCATGGAATATCTTTTTCCGTACCCTCACTTTCAGTCTGTATGTGTCCCTAGGTCTGAAGTGGGTCTGTTGTAGACAGTATATATATGGGTCTTGTTTTTCTATCCATTCAGCAAGCCTGTGTCTTTTGGTTGGGGCATTTAACCCATTTACATTGAAGGCAGTTATCGATATGTATGTTCCTATTACCATTTTCTTAATTGTTTTGAGCTTGTTTTTATAGGTCCTTTTCTTCTCTTGTGTTTCCCACTTAGAGAAGTTCCTTTAGCATTTGTTGTAGAGCTGGATTTGGTAGTGCTGAATTCTCTTAGCTTTTGCTTGTCTGTAAAGCTTTTGATTTCTCCATCGAATCTGAATGAGATCCTTCCCTGGTAGAGTAATCTTGGTTGTAGGGATCTTCCCTTTCATCACTTTAAGTATATTATGGCACTGCCTTCTGGCTTGTAGAGTTTCTGCTGAGAAATGAGCTGTTAACCTTATGGGAGTTCTCTTGTATGTTATTTGTCGTTTTTCCCTTGCTGCTTTCAATAATTTTTCTTTGTCTTTAATTTTTGCCAATTTGATTACTCTGTGTCTCGGCGTGTTTCTCCTTGGGTTTATCCTGTATGGGACTTGCTGCGCTTCCTGGACTTGAGTGGCTGTTTCCTTTCCCATGTTAGGGAAATTTTTGACTATAATCTCTTCAAATATTTTCTTGGGTCTTTCTCTCTCTCTTCTCCTTCTGGGACCCCTATAATGTTAATGCTGTTGCATTTAATGTTATCCCAGAGGTCTCTTAGGCTGTCTTCATTTCTTTTCATTCTTTTTTCTTTATTCTGTTCTGCAGCAGTGAATTCCACCATTCTGTCTGCCAGGTCACTTATCCGTTCTTCTGCCTCAGTTATTCTGCTATTGATTCCTTCTAGTGTATTTTTCATTTCAGTTATTGCATTGTTCCTCTCTGTTTGTTTGGTCTTTAATTCTTCTAGGTCTTTGTTACACATTTCTTGCATCGTCTTGATCTTTGCCTCCATTCTTTTTCCGAGGTCCTAGATCATCTTCACTATCATTATTCTGAATTCTTTCTCTGGGAGGTTGCCTATCTCCACTTCATTTAGTTGTTTTTCTGGGGTTCTATCTTGTTCCATCATCTGGTACATAGTCCTCTGCCTTTTCATCTTGTCTATCTTTCTGTGAATGTGGCTTTTGTTTCACAGGCTGCAGGATTGTAGTTCTTCTTGCTTCTGCTCCCAATTCATTATTGATACTAAGATCTAACTTGGCAGGAGCATCCAATAGTTTTTACAAAATTATCTCACTTGAGTGAGGTAATTGTACAACACAGTAGAAGCACATGAACTAAATTATTGCATACTCATTTGCATAATTAGGTGGAATACTGGAGTGTCCTTTGCTTTATTACTTTGCGATGATATGAATAGTATAAGATATTATAATGTTAACACTATGTTAATTATATTTGTTGAGTACTTACTATGTTCCAGGCATATCTAAGCTTTTTATGAACTCATTATCATTTAATCTTCACAATTACACTTGGAGATGGATAGTGTTATCCCCATTGTTTGTAGGAGGATGTGTAGTTTAACTCTCTCAAGGACATACATGGTGGAGCTGGAGTCCAGACTGCATCTGGCTGACTCAATAACCTCTTAATCCCTGTGCTAAATCAATTTCTTTGCCCATGCTATAAATCTCCTTGATGCTTTAGTTGATTTATTGATGGTGACATTGAAATTTAGTTTTCTTCAAAGTGGAACCCTTTTACCCTTACTGTAAAAGCAAATCAAATTGACTGGAGTTTGAATTTGGATAAATGTTTGGAGATGACTGAGCATTTAAGTGTTCTAGGAAGGATGAGAGACGGAGAAAAAGAGGGAGGGTGGGAAGGGGAAGAAAGGAAGGGGTGAGGGAAAAGAAAAAGAAGGAAAAGTAACTTAGTGCCTCTTTAGGCACTAAGTGTTTTTTATGAATATAAATTTTAGGACACGTTTCCCAATCCTACTTTGTATTCCCATGTAACCCCCAAATAATCCATTACTTACAGATCATTCTTTATAATCGTTATTAAATCCCATTTTAGTAGGAAAAATTTCTTTCATATTCCCCAAGCAAATACCTTCAGGAAAGACTTCTGAATAATGGAGACACTAACTTTAAAAAGTCTGATTCTATGGAAGATCTTTTAATTGCAGTGATCTCTGGGAAAGAGATTTTGGTCTTCATGATGGGAGAAGCATAATTTTTAAAGATACTTATTGAAGTGAAAATACACATTAGAAAAGTATTAATAGAAAACTTTTCTCAGACCCCCACGCAGCTTGAGAGCCACTAATTGGTGTGGCTTCTACCCTTTGTGTGCTTCTAAAAAGGGCCCACCTTTAGGCAAAACTTAGCAAGAAAACAAGTCACTTAGTCACTAATTGCCTGAGGTCAGGTATCCCTCCCCCCCACCCCCGCAATAAAACTGTGAAAAAGACTTTAAATTTGAAGATTACAACCTGGAGTTTGCTTTGAGATGGAAATACTACATAATGTCTGGGACTGTTGTAAGCCTTCTTGACCTAATTTGCAATTAGAATTGAAAGAGGAAGGAAAGTGAGGTTGGAGAGCTTGGAGGTTGGGAGAAAGAAAACTAAATTTAGACTCTCCTTATAGGTAGGAAAAGATGGAATGTAGCTCAGGAATAAAATAGTAAACAAAAGAAGAGAGAAAGCAATCATAAAAATTTCTAAGAAGACTAGTGGAAAATGAGGTGAAACTCATTTACCTTCCTAACACATCAGGAATGCTATGACCTTGTCATTTCATCATTGTTACATTTGCTACCTCTTATCTCTTTCCCTGAAGTTATTATCAATCCAATATTCAGTCAGTCAGTCAGTCACATGAGTTTCAAGGCTTGTGCAGAAACAAAAAGGTGGGTCCAGATTAGGAGACTGTGTCCCTAACCTGAAGGTAGGTGTGTCACAAAAAAGTCAGGGCTGGCCTTAAGAGACACAAGCTAACCACATCCCACGGGTCCATGGAAGAAAACAAGGAGATAATTAGAAAATCATCTGAGGTCAGAAGGGATCCCCTGGAGGTATAACTACAAGAACCTCCAGACCCTATAACAATGAGGCCCCAAGACACCAAGTTAGATTCTGGGGAAAAATCCAAGATGAGTAGGACAGAGTTCTGGCCTTCTGGAACATGTAGAGTGCCCATAGATGTCGGGACATCTTCTCTTCCACATGCCCAGTCTATCAGCAAGGTCCTGCATGTACTCATTTAAAAATTTCATTTAGCAGAAGATGTCTTCCTTCAAATCAGTGTTATTCAGAAAGAAGCCCGGTATATAACTCTGTGTAACACAGCAGACCTGCTTGAGGTGAAGTGCGGCCAGGGGCCACAAGCCCCACCTGGTTGCCTCTTTACCTCATTTACTTTCCAGGACAGGGCCCTCAGGAACTGCCTCAGGACCAACAAAACATCAAAAAACAAGATCCCGAAGTTGTCCATAGTCTTGATTTTGTTAATGACAGATTATGGCTTTGTGACCCTGAAAAATTTGTTTTACCTCTCCGGGCCTCATCAGTGAATTACAGGTGTAGCCAAAACTACTTTTTAAAGATGGTTTTAGGTGTGAACTTCCTGAAAATTGCTGTCAAACTAATTTGGGCAAGCAGGTTAGTTGCAGAAAAGGAACTGAAAGATTATTTAGACTGTGGTGTACTTTACTTTGAGGGATATTTCTGTTTTGTAGGTGCAAAGAAATGATTATCTAATTGTGAGTTTTCAAGTAACAGTGTTTGTAGGAAATGTTTTTTATTAGGAGTTTAAAGATCACCAGTCTGGTTGCCGTTTTACCAGTTATATTGCATTTTTTTTACTACCTGTAGATCCTGAAACCTCTGGAACTTTCTTTCTGCCACACAAGTAAAATATCCACTTACAGTATGTATAAACTACTTACACTTTATAGATGGAGGATTCTTTCTAATTTTACAAGTAGAATACGTATGCATAGGTATAATTTTTACCTTCAAAGGAACAAAGTTTCCCTTCAAAGGAACACTGATTATTCCTGAATCTAGCCAGACTTTTGCAACCTTCAAAGAATGACTATCTCCTTGACTCTGAGATGTAAATCTGGTAAAGGTTTTAACCTTTTATGACAGAATCACGTCAAGGAATATTACTTCTTCTTTAGTTCCTGTAACCGTATCTTGATGATAAGAATATTTGCTTGCCATCTCAAAATCTTGATCCTCTGGTGCAAACACTTTTACCTACTATAAAGTACAGATGTCTGTGTACATCTTATATGTATACAACAGAACCTATATTTCTGAACAAGATCAAGCCGCAAAATTTTCACTGAAAAATGTTTTTCTAATTCTTTCAAAAACAACTTCTAGCCTTCTGGACTAGAGCTTATGAGAAAGCAGTCTTTAAGAACAACACTCTGATTTTTGGTTTACCTCCTTCATTTGTGCAAAATGAATGTATATCTGAAAAAGATATATTTCCAATCCAAAGAGGCATTATAATACTGTCAAATTTTTAATTCATGAAGTAAATTAACTTTGCCAGCCCTGAGTGTAGATCCCAATCCACTCCCCTCTCCTATTCCTGAGCTCTTTAACTAGACCTAATTGGTAGGACATGACTTGATGGAAATTTATAGCTACACTGAGACATACTGCTAAAGAAAGCTCTTAGGCCAGCCATCACCTTAAACTTTTAAAGTAGTAGGATCACTTAACAGGAGTATAATAACCCTTGGCATTAATTACATCAGTGCAAGTTGCAACTGCTTCATCTTTTCCCAGTGTCTCCATCTGTTGCCCTTAAGAAGAATGGATGTCTTCTGCCAGCCTGACCATCTATATGGGACTGTATCTGTATGCATTTTGTGTTTCTCAATTTTGGAAACTTATCATTATTTAGCCCTCTAATGCCTCCCCCAAGCCCGCTCCCCTCTAAGATGGACCAGAGTTTCCAGGATCCAACTTCATCAGTTTTGTAACTTACATTTCACACTTGCATGTTTCGAAACATAAATGCAAGAATGACCAAATCAAGTCCTAAGAAATCCTCAACTTTTCTGTACGAGCCACGAGATGCTGACCTTTGTTGCAAAAAAAAAGAAAGAAAGAAAAAAAAAATGTTTCTCTCTCCTCCTGGGAAAGCTCCCTCCCAGTTTTCCCTGGCTTCAGTTCCCCCTCCTGAATGTAACTGTCAGAGTAATTTTTTTCTAAAATGCAGTTCTGATCATATCTCTCTCCTGCTGATACCCTTCAGAGTCCTCAGTGCCTTCAGAGGAAAGTTTAGGCTTCTTTACCTTTCAGTGTCCTGTAATAAAATGACCAGGGGCTTTGGTATTAAATACACCTGACCTCAAATTGTGGGTCAGCCCAGGTGTATAACCTTTCTCATCTTCTGTTTCCTCATCTGCATGATGGAGTAACAAACGTTAGGAGGTTATTGGAATAATCACACGAGATACCAAATATAAAACGTCTGGTACAAAATGAATTCTCAGTTAATGAGTGCCCTTTCTTCCACCTTCCCCCCACTGTCTGCTCTCACTTAAACCAGTTCAAGTTCCTTCCTTCCATCCTGTGCCCCCCTGGATTCCAGTCCACAGTTTGTAGTTTCCTGATCAAGCTCTGCTCTCCCACACCTCTGTAGCTTCTGCTTATACTGTTCTGCCACCCTTGGAAGTCCTCCCCACGCTCATCTCTTACAGAAACTGGAGGGTCCCTCCTTGCCCCTTAAAATGGCGATTTCTGACTTCTTCCTGAGTTTAAGCTTTCCTCTTATATATATGTCCATAAAATCAAGCACACACCTCTTTTATCTTACAATGTCCTAGTATTAGTTGTCTTGTCTTTTTTCCCTCATGTACCATTACCTCCTGGGACTGAAATCTGTGTCTTCCTCATCTGTGAAATCCC
Source organism: Mesoplodon bidens (assembly GCF_964165515.1). NCBI lineage: Eukaryota > Metazoa > Chordata > Mammalia > Artiodactyla > Ziphiidae > Mesoplodon > Mesoplodon bidens. The sequence continues at coordinate 47,423,077 of NC_138160.1, read as the reverse complement.
AGCGCCCACCCCCTAGCAAATATTAGTTACAGGATTGCATGGCTTTGAAGAAGTGGCAGAGGCTGCTGATATATCAATGCAAAAAGCAACACACCCACCCACTAAAGGGCAAAAGTGTTGAAGGCCGGAGACTAGATAGCTTGTAAATCACAGTGAGCATTTTTTTCTGTGGGAAATCTTAGAAAATGCAACCAAGCTGAAAGGGCTTCAGCTTTCCTTCAGTAAATGGTTACTGCGGGGACGGGACATACACGAGAGGAATACCAACATCGTCATGAGAAACACATGCACTGAATAGCTATGCTTCTGATGCCCTTGTTCCCAAATCGGAAACATTACCCGCTTTCAGGGACCAAAGGGAAGTAACATGTGTCCCCAATGTTTAGCTTCCCTCTTGCCATGGACACTGTAAACAATGAGATTCCCCAGGGACTTCTCCTTAACCCTTGTTAGGGTTGATGAGGGCGATCGCGTGCACACGCCACGGCACCTGCCACTGGGGATAATTTAAGTCTTCTGCTGTTAGTTACTCCCTCCAGAGTGTCCTGGGTCATATAGACAGTGTCAGAAGAAGCATCTACATTGTTAATTACATCCAGTGGTTCCTAAGGGTTGGTGTGTTTTGTTTGGAGAGTTTTCCCCTAAGATGCCCCCCATTTTTATTTCACTTAATTTCATAGATATCAGTTCACTTTTTCTGATGAATATGGGTTTATCCCTTCCCATCCATACCATGAAGTTTTTTGTCACCTTGAAAACTTCTTTGGATTTATTATTCCCAGACCTACAAGTAACTTTTTTTTCCCCTCAGATCCAAATTCCGTCCCTCCCAGTTCTTTCACAATAGCTTCTTTTTTTGCTGGAAAACTGTATACAAACTCCAGAAAACCCCCTGTTTTAGATCCTAATCCTAAAGGTGACATCACCAAAGCAAACTCGAAATCCTTGCACCAAAGGATAGAAGTGGAATTCTGGGATAGGGAAAATTGTGTGGACCCTTTGACATATAGGTAGAGGTACAGGGAAGCTGGAATGTGGGCAGGAAAGAAAGTATGTCAGTTCTCCTCTGCCTTCAGTAAATGCATAAGTCTCTGTAGTAACTTCAGGGTTGGCTTGGGAGACCAGCAGTTCCACATGGACTGGGACTGAAGAGCTTCCGGCATGTGGGACATTCAGGACTAAAACTAGGAAAGTCCTGGGCGAATTGGGATGAGTTGATTCCCCTATCTACCCTTGGTTACTATGCTTCTCTCTCTGTCTCTCTCTCTCGGCCTTCTTTAAGTCCTCATTCCTTTGCAAACATGTATTGATCTTCATTTTTACTGATTCAAGCTGTATGCAAATCTCCAAAGATTTTGGACCAGCACATCCTTCAGAGAAAGCCCACTTACAGTAAACGTTATCACGTGAGAGAGGAGGAAAGCATATAGGTGTCCCTTGTACCAATTCTAATTGATGGGTCATGACGGTCTAAAGTGTTACTAGTTTCTTGCATATCCTTTCAGAGAGTACTACGCATACTATTCTGCACCATGCTCTTTTAAATTTAACAGTATATCTTCCAGCTCTTCTGTATGTGTTTATATAAATAATGATCTACATCTTATTCTTATTTCCTGACACATGGTATTTCCCTATGTATGTGAAAATAATCCATTTAACGCTATTGATAGACCTATAGATCATTTCCAGTTTTTTGCTACTACAAATAACAGTGCGAGCTTCCTTCTACCTGAACATTTATGTGTCCTTTTGTATGTTCATTGAATAAGTGTTTAGCAGTGAAATTGCATCTAAAAATTTCATGGATATTGCCAGGCTGTCTTCCAAAAAAACTACTTCAAGTTAGAATCCCATGATCAGTGCAAGAAATTGTTGTATTCCCACGCCCACTGACTCTGGAATTCACAAACAGAATATTTTGCCAGTCTAATTTAATCATAAATGAGGTTGGTCACATTTTCATATGTTTATTGGTCATCTTATTTCCACTTTTTAAAATGAATGTAAAAGATTCTTTAAAACAGTTATCCTTTTAGGAGTTTTGTATATATTTTTTTATCAACATGTTAATGTTTTGTTAAGAAAATGAGCCTTGTATGCAAACATTTTGTTTCCCTTATTCTTTTTTTTTTTTTTTTTGTGGTACACAGGCCTCTCACTGTTGTGGCCTTTCCCGTTGCGGAGCACAGGCTCCGGACGCGCAGGCTCAGCGGCCATGGCTTACAGGCCCAGCTGCTCCACTGCATGTGGGATCTTCCCGGACCGGGGCACGAACCCGTGTCCCCTGCATCAGTAGGCGGACTCTCAACCACTGCGCCACCAGGGTAGCCCTGTTTTCCTTATTCTAATTCAACTTTGTTTAGGGTGCTCTTTACCAGTTAGGCTTTTAAAATATTTCTGTAGCCAGAGTCATCTTTTTCATATGATCTCTAGATGCCTCCGTATCTTTTATCCTTGTTTCCTGGCACTTGGTGTGACATCTATTACATGGTAGATCTTTCGTAAATTTTTTTTTTTTTTTGTCTGCGTTGGGTCTTTGTTGCTGCGTGCTGGCATTCTCTAGTTGTGGCGAGCGGGGGCTACTCTTCGTTGTGGCACACAAGCTTCTCATTGTGGTTGCTTCTCTCGTTGCAAAGCACGGGCGCTAGGCACGTGGGCTTCAGTAGTTGTGGCACACGGACTCAGTAGTTGTGGCTCGAGGGCTCTAGAGTGCAGGCTCAGTAGTTGTGGCGCACGGGCTTAGTTGCTCTGAGGCATGTGGGATCTTCCCAGACCAGGGCTCGAACCCGTGTCCCCTGCATTGGCAGGAGGATTCTTAACCACTGCACCACCAGGGAAGTCCCCAATAAATGATTTTTGAATGAATGGATAAAAAAATCTCTGAATAAATTGATGTTATTTGCTTCTTCTTATTCATCCTTTGGTACATAGAGACTTGGGAAATGAATGCTAAAACCTCCATTTCAACAGGATGTTACGGTGGGTCATCTTAGGGCAGGGATCTTGCTCAACATGTCATCCCTGTCACATGTGTCACAGTCCCTGGCACACAGACGATATTATATGTGTTGAAAGAATGAATGAACTATCAGAATAATGAGACAAATAAAACTTGGATGGACTTTATCCTCCTATACCAATGACAGGCCTTTCTGGAAAATGAGCCCAGACCAGAGAGGGTTGTACTTCCTGGCCCAGAATTTCAACTTATCTTAATATTGCTGGAGTTTTACACTTCTTTCCTTGGTTCTAAGTAAATTAAATGGAGTGGCAAGAAAAAGAAAAAGGGTTCTAACCATCATCTTGGGACCAGGGACCCTGTTTAATTGAATTTATAATGCCTATAACATCTCTGCTTTGTTTGAAAGGTTAGAAATTTCTTAGAGAAAACAACTATTCCTACTGCTTGCCAAAGTACTCATAAAATGGCCTGATTGCTAAGAACAGAAAACAAACCAAACCAAAATAAAATGAACCAAATAGCAACAGAAATAAATGTGCCTTAGTGTAGTTGGATGATTACCAGATCTGTTCTCCACAGACCACCGTCCTTCAAAGTAAGGCCATGTCCTTCAGGATAAGTGCATCCTGGTCAGGGGATGTTTAACGAGGTGCAGTCCCTTCCGTGCATCAGTTTCCTGGGTCATTTGGGGTCTTAGAAAAATCCTCTTGTTAGTGCACTGAACTGCACATGCATTATGTAACTCATTGCAACCCAATAGCTGAGCCCATGGTTTCGTAGCTCTTAAAATATGCCACAGACCAAACCACCTGTGAGGCGCCAACTCAGCAAATGTGCCTATGTGAAAAACTGTCATAAAAAATACAGAAAATGAGGATGAAAGAAGACTGAATAACAAGCTAAAGCTCATATATTTGATGTCATGAGGCATGAGAGGAAAAGTGCTCCATGTAAGTTGAAGGAAGATGGCAGCCATGGGCACTGGAATTGAAGACCATTGTCACTATGTGAAAGGGTCATACAGTGTGGCGTGAATCAGACTGACCACTGTGGGTCCCCTGTTGGAAAAGCTGCAATTACGGATAATTATGTGCAAACACTAGGGGACATGCCAGCCGTTAGAATCTATGTTTAATGTGAAAATTGCATTTCGTTTTTTGTGGAACCTCAATATATAGCTTACTCTATAAAATGCGGGCATATTTCTGAAGGAAAGAAAAATGCCAGGGTTGCATTTTAACATCCTGTTACATTTTAGTTAAATACAAAGGAACAGGGCTTTTCAAAGAGAAAAATCTCTCAATATCTCTCTCCTTCTCTCTCTCTCTCTCTCTCCTGCAAGACAGCATTAAGTGATTCCAAACATCTTATCTTGGTTTATAAGTTAAACTAGACTCTATGGAAGAAAAGGAATGATGGGTTGTCCTCAAAATCCCCTTGTTCTACTGACTGGATCAGTTATTCTTTGTTAATAAGGTGGGAATGTGGCCTTAAGAGCTTCTACTGTTGAGGGAATCCAAGGAATTATAGAGAAGTTGAATTGGTGTGCTGATGAATTATGAATTTTCTCTCTCTCATTCTTGTACTGTAGTTGCCTTGTTTTTCCTAAACCTCAGTCTTACCCCAGATTCTCTAAGAGGTAGCTTACATGCTAACGTTTTATGGGAGAGGGAGAGTCATGTATCTCAAGGAAGCAAGAACAGAGTGGGGTTGAAGGGAATAGCAGGAGGGGAGAAGAGAAGTAAATACAAAGTAATGTGTTACCAAGCTTGTCACATCTTTACAAGAAATGCCACAGCTAGTTGCTAAGTTACAAAAAATATTGCTTATGAGGTTGTATAGAACCTCATTTCCCCTTGGGGGAAGAGGGGTGAGCAGATTTTCTGCCCAAACATCTATTGTCTCTCATTGGTCAGTTTGATCTACAGAACCTCGACTCCTTTGACACTCCAGAAGTCCCTGGGGAAGCCACAGGTTCCACATATCTTACGTGGAGCCAGATGGTTCCTGTCAAGTCAGAGACTGTGGCTCAGGCCAGGTCCTCCAGAAAAAGGATGGGGAAGCAGAAAAGATGAGGCATTTGCAGTGATGGCCAAGACCTTACTGGGACTGCTCCAATCAGGAAGCTGGGAAAGTAGCTGTGCCCAAGGGGTCAGTTGGGGAGAGCTAACCTGGGAAGGCCATAAAGGGGACCCAGTACACTTACCTACAGTTTACTGTCAGAATTAGAATGGATCAGACCAGAGGTTTATGAAATTAAGCTTCTCTACTGTCCTGATATAGCGCACTGTAGTTTAGTGCTGTATCTCCTGTTGTCTGAGTGCCTCATTTGTATCAGGTGTTGTGCTAAATGCTTCAAGTAAATTATCTTCCTGAACTTCCACAGCTCTATGAAATCTATTTTACAGATGAGAAAACTGAGACCAAAAGAGGTTAAGTAACTTGTCTGTGTTCACATAGCTAGGAAGTGGCAGAGCTAGAATTTGAACCCAAGTCTTTCTAATTCTTTTTTTTTTTTTTCTTTTGCGGTACGTGGGCCTCTCCCTGTTGTGGCCTCTCCCGCTGCGGAGCACAGGCTCCGGACACGCAGGCTCAGCGGCCATGGCTCACAGGCCCAGCCGCTCCGCGGCATGTGGGATCTTCCCGGATGGGGGCACAAACCCATGTCCCCTGCATCGGCAGGCAGACTCTCAACCACTGCACCACTAGGGAAGCCCCAAGTCTTTCCAATTCTAAAGCTGCTGATCTCCTACACCATAGAATGAGTATCCATTTTACTATTCCTACTAGAGAAGTATGAATTCTAGCTATGAGTCACAGTGAGGAGGGGCATTCTCTTCTGCTTCATGCTATCAAAATCTTCACCTTTTTCTTTTTGTGTTTCATGGACATGGCAAGATTATCATAGATTGTGTGAGAGAGAGACAGAGAAAGAGAGAAAGAGGTAAATTTTCCAGGTGAATTTTCCAATTCTCCAAATAATACGAGAATGGAAAAACAGGGATGAGCAGAATGTTTGATGCCAATGTGTTCTTGGACATAGACTAATAACGATGCTAACTTCAGCCAAAGGAATAAAGAAATTCCTGCTGCAATAGGAAGATCTCCCTTCACTAGAACAGTGAAATTGTCAAAGTTTGTTAAATCAGGCTGAACATGGGTAACAACATGACCATTTTTCCAGCTCGTGGGGTTTTAATCACAAGGACATTTCTAATATATCATCTTGAAATCAGGTATTAACTCCAAAGCAGAGCTAAAAACCAATGCTACTTCCCACAATCAAATGGAAATGTTAATCACATCAACCTGCCAGTAAATGCCGTGAGGTCCCATGCTGTATATGTAATAGGAATAGCAATAGGAACTTTTTTAAAAGAGAGGATAAGGCTAGTGTTATCTTCATTTGTTCATTATTGTATGCTTCACTCTATTACCTGTTTTTAAAAGCTATAGCTGAAATATAAAATTTGAAATCTTATTCCATTAAATAAGGTCATCTGAATAGTTTTGAGTTGTAGTGTTCTCAGTTTCAACTTACATGTATATTGAATCATGTAAAGGTCATTTAGGTCAGTGCTTTCCAAATGGCACATTTGGAATTAGATTTCTAGTGAAGGCTAAGTATATTTCTAGTGAATGCTAGAGTAAGTAAGGAATGTGGCTTGTGTTCAGTCTCCCACGTGTTTGCCTCGATATCCGAGAGAAATCACTATCTTGGCTCAATTTTGATCCCTAACCCTTGGCACACTATTAGGTCTAATGTAGGTAGAGAAAACTTAGTCTACCTTACCTTTAAAGGTTATACCTTTAATTATTCCAGGGGACTGTGGGTGAGTGTATCAGACCCATCTTTATAAGGTATATAATTGGAATTTTAAAATAACTTCTCTTAAAGTGAAATAAACTATGTAATAGATTCGGAAGGCCTAAAGTGGGGACAATCATTATACATAATTGCACTTTGAAAATAATAAAGTTAGGAAATAGTATGGTTGTAGGAAGCATCAGAAAAGTCAAAATATAAGGATTGGGAAGTAAAATAAGCTGGAGCCATGCACAATTAGAAACAAAGACGTGCATCACAAAAATCCTCATCTGTGTTCCGATGGGAAAATTCTGCTGTCAATGGTTCCCAGACTTTGGAATTTCAAAATAAAAAATTAAGAGGTCCAGTATAGGATTATCAACTCATCAACTCTTTTTTTAGCCAAATAAAGCTATTTTCAACAGAACAACTGCCATATATGAGAACCATGATTTTATATGAGGATATTTATATCCTACATCCTACATACATGTAATATCAAAAAACAGGAAAGGACAAAAAGAGCAGTCATTCCACAAAAGGGGACTTTTGAAACCTTTCATTAATGTATGTGTGCGTGTGTGCGTGTGCGTGTGTGTGTGTATGTGTGTAACTATGTTACATTGACCTTACTTTTTTTTGTGTGTGTGTGGTACGCGGACCTCTCCCGTTGCAGAGCACAGGCTCCGGACGCGCAGGCTCAGTGGCCATGGCTCACGGGCCCCGCCGCTCCGCGGCATGTGGGATCTTCCCGGACCAGGGCACGAACCCGTGTCCCCTGCATCGGCAGGCGGACTCTCAACCACTGCGCCACCAGGGAAGCTCTACTTTTTTTTTTTTAATCATTTCACCAAATGCCCATAATGTTTGGGTATGACCATGATAAAGGCATTCACAAGGGTTTGGAATTATTTCATATCCTCTCAAAAATAACTTCTAGGGCTTCCCTGGTGGTGCAGTGGTTGAGAGTCCGCCTGCCGATGCAGGGGACACGGGTTCGTGCCCCGGACCAGGAAGATTCCACATGCTGCAGAGCGGCTGGGCCCGTGAGCCATGGCCACTGAGCCTGTGCGTCCAGAACCTGTGCTCCGCAACGGGAGAGGCCACAGCAGTGAGAGGCCCGCGTACCGCAAAAAAAAAAAAAAATCTTCTGGTGAGAAATATAGCAACTATTGAACATGACATAACAACCCAACTTTATATGACAAATTTTTATTGACCAACTACTTGTATATCAGGCACTATAATAGGATTTGGGGATATATAGGTGACCTATATAGTCACAATTCCTACCTTACATTCTAGTAGGGCACAGAAAAATTTTTAAAAATACGTGACTAATACCTTGAAGGCAAAATATCAATACAAGTTGCTGTGAGAGTATATAGTCAAATCAGCATTAAACTGTCCCTGACAGGACTGCCCCTGTACCTTTTGTATATTTAAGTCATCTTTTGTGTATCTTTAAAAGGCACCATCTGTAGGCAGATAGATTACAAAAGGGCCATCCCCTTGGATGGATGAGTTAGAAAGTGACTCTCTTTCCTCAGGTTTATACAGGCCTGCCCGCTGGGAGCATGGCTAGATGGATGGAGCGTCTCTAGTGAAGGGTTTTAGGGGAAGGAAGAACATGATCAAATTTACATTTTAACTTATTAGTTTAGAGTAGTTAGAGGTGACTAAACCCTTTCCATTTGCTTGAGTGAAGTGGAAGCGATATCAAACATTCACAGTTGGCTAAGATATCGATTGGGTACAAAACTTTTATTAGGTTGGTGGTTAAGACCTAAGGAGTCATTTAGAAAGGAGAGTGCTTTTTCTCTAGTCCCCCAGGCAGAATTGATTGATTCAGGGCTAACTCACCAAGATGGACACCCTTTTCTGAATCACACACAGGTCTTTTGACATCTAAGTTTCCTTGATTCACATCCAACCTAGAATTTACTCAGATCACTCCGGTTTTGCTTATGAAATTTAGGTGAGTCACCTTATACAGGCGTGGCTGTAATTTGTTTCTGAGTTAAATGCTATTATCGTTTTATATTAGATTATTGATTTCTCCAAAGAGAAAGCATTTAAATTTTGATACATTTTGATGTTAATTAAATGAACTAAGTTTTGCAGTAACATGGTATACAGTGAAAATAGGCTTTATGGGAAGCTGTGGCTTTGCTTACAAATGGACAGCTAGGCTTTCCAAAGCCCTTGCGCTTTTACTGTGGGTTTGCCTTTAAGTTTAAGGAATTACTTAGGCTTCTTATCTCAGTGTACACAACGCTAACTTACTGCCTAGATGAGTACTGGCAGTTTGTCTCAGAGAGAGGAGAACCAGAAAGTGGCTCAGCCCCTAAGCACTTACCTTTAAAGTCTCTCTCACAGACCAGTTTCAAAATAATCCTTGAAGAATTTTTAAGAACACAATTAGATTTTGTAGCTACTTGACATTCAATTGCAATTAAACGCTCAGTGCAAAACGCATTTTATAGAAACTTATCATGTGAGCCTATGCTCATATATTTGGTTCGGATAATTTGTTTTTCACTAGAAGAATTCTTTAAAGGAATATACCCTTCTAGTTTTAGTGGTACTTCTCAGCTCTAACTCTGGTCACAAGGGGGAAAATACTCTCTGTCCTCTGTCTACTGTTTGTGCTACTTTATTAGTCCTTACCAATTTTATGATTCTCCCCATTCATTTTTCTGATCATCATTTGTATCATTATCCTTTAATGAAGTTTCTCTTATGTGCTAGGCATTGTGATAGGAGCTTAGTAAGCATCATCTCTAACCCTTTCAATAACCCTGTAAGGTAGGAATTATTATTCCTATTTTACAGATCAGGAAACTGAGGCTCAGACAGGTTAAGACATGCCCTAAATTTTTATAGTAGCAAGCGGTTAAGCCAGACTTCCAATTCAGGTGTGTCTGACTCAGAAGCCATCATCTTTCAACTCTGTCCCAACTCTTCTCCTTCATTCTGGACCAGAATGTGATACATATCTGTCAAAAAGAAAGTGCCAAAAGGTGACTTAAAAAAGTAGTCCAAGTTCTCTGTGGAGAAGGCAAAACGAATATGGAGAGTGCTGGGGGGAGGGGCGTCATGAAGAAGGGGACTCTAAAGATCTCGCATAGAAGTGAGGAAACAGTAGTCCAATGGCTTGAATCAGGGAAGAATGAATTACATTAGGATTACAACATTACAATCAGGTGGCTGGAAGCTAGGTAGTAAATGAGGCAGCATGATGGCTGGGTGCAGGGGGCTCACATATTTGGAACCCAGATAAATCTTTGCTCTTTCTTCCCAGACTCTATCATTACTTTTTTTAAAACCACCTGAACTTCATGCATATATTATTTTGTTCCATTCTATTTAATAATCTTGTCATGGGACTTCCCTGGCAAGTTCGGTGGTTGGGACTCCACATTTCCACTGCAGGGTGATCCTGATCCCAGTCAGGGAAATAAGATCCCACATGCCTCAGGGTGTGGCAAAAAAATAATAATAATAAATAATCTTGTCACTAGTTGTGGAACTTACTGAAAACAAAAAAGAAATTTCATGGAACTCTGTTCATCCAAAAATTCCTGAAAACACACTTTAATAAAGAAATTCAAAATTATTCTTCAAGTTTGTATGAAAAATGGAAAGGTCCTAGGCAAATGGGTTTGGGCTTTTAAATAATCAGGAGCACAGTGTTGTAGTAGAGAGAACATACTATTTCGCATGGGATAGTTTGAGTTTATCAGGCCTGACACTTAATAGTTGTGTGACTATGAATAAGTCATGAACCACCTCTGAGCCTAGTTTCCCCACATGAAGCTGGAAGGGTTAAACCAGATGTAAGCAGGTGCCCTTTAATTTTGTGATTCTAAATAGTTCTAGTTGGAATTAATGATTGTGCATTTCATATGTTGCTAAATGGCTTCTTTCCAGTACAGTCGCTCCTAATAAGTTTATTATGGGTGGCTCAGTAATCTTCAAGAGGAACCATTGTTATTTGGATACCAAGACCATTTTGATTTGTCCCTGTCAAAGATTGGGAAGATGAAAGCTGCCTAGATGTGTACCATTTTGTCATCATGTTAAATGACCTTGAGTCTTTAAACATCTAGATTTGAACTGGAGACATTTCCAAAATGTCTGGGGGTACATTTGGACCATAATAAACTCCACTGCAAATGAAAGTTTCATCATCATCATAACATCTTCCCCCAAACTTCTGGGTGGGAAATGAATGATGATTTTTAGCATCTAGGCTACCTTATAACATCAACCTTTGAGATCAGGCCTCTTAAGTCAGGAGTGTTTAGAGGAAAATGTTAAATTCTCAATGATGCTTTTTTCACACTCAGCTATTATTATTGCTATTACTGTTGTTGTTCAACGGTGATTCCTTCCCCTCTCTGCTCAACCTCCTAATGTTTTCGTTATAAAAAAAAGAGGAGAGGAGTGCTTGCTGCAACCTGGAGGAGTGAAAATGGGCTTGCTTTTTGGACCTGGGCTCAAGTTCTGACCTAGAGAGTAAGCTAGGAGCACTTAGCCGAGTGGGTCTTGTCCATGGCACGTTGTAGGGGGAATCATCAAAGGCTTTAGCAAAACCTAAAGAATAATCACAAGTAGGTCAACCAGTCTTGTCTAGGTGGAGGTTCACACACACACACACACACACACACACACACACACACACACACACACACACGGGCAGATCTCTGAAAGCTGGGGCACAGAGAAGGCCCTGTGATCCACTTCGTCCTCTCGTCCCCTTTGGGGTCTTTGCAGGCGAGACCACTAAGGAACATCCTTAACTGGCAAGCTGCCATCCAGAAGAAGAGGGTGTCTGGCTGAGGCTTGCTAGGAAAGAGGAGTTAGTCCTTTTCATTTCAGAAATCCATTCCACGTTTTACCAAGAGCCCAGACCCGGTGAATAAGAGGAGCCTCTGAGGGCTGGTTTCTGATGTCGCACTAGGCACGATAAGAATGCCATTGACGTCAGCAGAGTCATCATCAGGGAGAATGGCACCCCAGCTCTTGAAACCACACCAAGCAATTGCAGTGCTTTTGAAAATTAAAAGCCGGTGCTTGGGGGGAGGGGGAGGAGGGGAGGAAGGGAAAAAAGCAAAGACCGGGGAGTGCTGGCTCCCGCTGAACTCTTTTCTTTCTTTTGTGCATTTCCTGTACTTTCAAAAGACAGGCACTCGGGTGCTCCTGGGTCCAGCACACAGACCCTTGCCTCCACTCGGCCTCAGTGGGCACTTTAACCTGAGTTGGTGGGGGAGGGGAGGGGGGAGAGGATGGGAGAAAGAGGGGGACTGGAGAGAGAAGAATTTAATTTGGTTACCATTTCTGAATTCAGAGAAGACAAACCGTGCCACCCAGGTGCTGGACAGAGGCCCTGAACCGCAGGAGAAAATATACACAAGCCTCGGGAATGAAACGGTTGAGCTAAAACTGATATGCTTGAAATGCCTGTTGATGAATAGATTACAAAGGAGGAATTAAACACTTCAAAAGAGCTGCTACAAAGCAGCCTCCCTTCCCCACCCCCACCCCAGCATCACTGTGGGCTCGTGAGTGTTTGTGTATCTGCCTGAGAAAATGACAAAGTCGTGGGTTTGCAAAGGGAACGCTGTGGGCAGGTTGTGATTGCAGCTTTCAGAGGCCGCGCCAAGAACATCACCTCCAGCTGCAATTCAAAGGGTCCCTCTGCTGGAAAACGTCTTGGAGGTTAGGAAGTCTTTGGAAACAATTCTTTAGTGTAAATGGTCCCCACTTTCAAATTCCACCATTAATCTAACCCTTTCATTCTCCTTCCCTCTCCCAACGTTTCTGCCAGCTTCACCCTCACTCCAGCGCCACCCGGCCCCTCCCCTCCCCACGCAGCAATGTTAAAACCCCATAGAGTAGACTTGATGGCATCAGTGCACAACGTGCTTTATTTTACAGCATTGATTGGCGGCTTCCCAAAGCCATAACATCTTTTGCTGATCTGATTTTAATATCCATATCCTTCAGCTATACCAGAAAGAATGGTTTCCGACTTGGGGAAATGTTAGGAGGGAAACAAAAGAACATATGCACATAAAGCAGAATCTGGCAGAAAACGTGGACTTCATAAATGGCATTATTTGCAGCTCCTATTTTAAAGGGACTGGTAAGAAAGGAGCATGAGGGAGAAGCACAGTAACGGATCTTTCTTTTCAAAGACCTGTTTCTTTTTGAAAAGGAAGAAGCGGCCAGCAGCACTCCTTTCAAATACACAAATAGTACTTGGGGTGAAACCCTCTTCTCCCTCCCATTTGTTCCTGAAAATTGTACAGGTTACATTAAGATGGGCTTCGTCCTTTCATGTGACCGAGTAAATACAGGAAGAAGGAGTTTAGCACAGCACATTTACTAGGTACACTTAGTGCATCCGTGCGGTACTGTCCGTTGCGCTCTCTGACAGGTCCCATGTAAACCATCGTAACCTGGCTCATATTGGCTATTTTTGTTTTGTTTTGTTTTCATTTTTGTTTTGTAACAGACAATGCCTTATAAATGGAGTCTTTCTTTTCTTCCTCCCTCTCTCCGTTTCTTCCTTCCTCCCTCCCTTCCACCCTCCCTTCCTTCTTTCCTTTCTTTTTAAAAATACTGAGTACTTTTTTTTTAATATCAAAAAAAGAAAGAATTCTGAACCTGCAGTCCCAGCATCTTACAGGGGCCTGAGGAGAATCAGAGCCCCCTCTCCAGTTGCAGGAGGCTGAGTATGTGAAGGTGCACCAGATGACGGGGTGAGGGTGGGGTGAGGATGAGGAAGCAGGGACCGCAGCCTTCTCACAAGGCTTTGTCCACAAAGCGGTTAGAAGTACTGACTTTGATGTTAAGCCTGTTAACACAACGCAGACCAACGGTTTCCATTCTCTTCACCTTTTCTGCTCCGTTGCCTTGATTACAAGCATTCTGACCTGTCTCCCCAAGTTGTTCCCGTTCCTGTCGGTGTGTCTGTCATCCCCCCATCCTGCCCCACCCCTCCCCTTCTGTGGTTATCCGTTATTCTCTGTCCAGATCATTTCCTCCAGCAAACAATGGCAAACGCCTTTCTCCCTCCTTCCTACCTAGAGATTCCTTTTGTCTCTTGCTATATACCTTTCTCATGGCTGGAACACTCCCAAACCCCTGTGATCCACCATTTCCTGGCGATGGTTAGGTGTGTTTTGCACCAGGCACCCTAGCAGGAAGCTCAGAAGCCCCCCCATCCCGAGTCTGGGTGTGTTTTAGAGATGTCAGGCTCAAATTCACTGAGCACTAATTTGCAACAGGAAGTCCTAGTGAGCCTGATGAGGGATGGGAATTAGCAAAAAGGGTTGGCAGTCAATTGACAGAGGAAGCTTAAGGAAGGGGTTCATTTAGAAAGGAAAAAGAATTTAATCCTTTTCAGGTGTTTTAATTTCCTTTATGGGCAGAATTACCATGGACTTGGGGTATTTTTTAGTCTTTCTTTTCCCTAAGGTCTGGCCTCATTTCATAGGAAGGAGGAAGGATAAATGCAGTGAATTTGATTATGGACACTAGCCTAACCCTGGCTTAATGAGCCATGGAAACAAAATAGCTCAATCTCCCATAACTTCTGTAATCCAAAACTAGAAGCATTGAGAGCAGTGTGGCTTTGGTTACACATATTTGTAGTGTAAGCCTTGCCCCAGCATTTGAAATGTTCATCAAGAGATCTGAAATGTCTTAGTTCTTTGAGTAACAGGTATACATTTTTTTAGAATTAGTTTAGAAAAAACAATACCAGAAATGAAGAGATCTAAAAAAAAAAAAAATCCACAACTTAGAGTTAACAAATATTAATATCTGTCATAGCTGCCTCTGATTTTTTTAAATAAAAGAAATAAAACAATAGAGATAAATTTGAAGATCCTACATCCCCACCACCAGCCGCAGCCCCATTTCCCTTCCTTCTCCAGAACAACCTCTGCCATAAATTTGGGAAATAGTCCCAAAGTTTCATCTTTTTACTATAAATATTTTATTCATAAATAATATACTATAATGTTAAAAACTACCAATATCTTTTAGCTTAAAAAGTTTTATCCAACATTGTGTGTTGGATTTTTTTCTCTTTTCCTTTTCACTATGTAATTCCCATTAATTAACTGGTTGCAATAGATCAGCAGTAAAGTAAGTGATATGAGAAGGTTAGTAGAATTACCACTTTCAGAAGGGATCTCAGATGGGGGGGCTAGTTAGGCTGCAGAATGATCAGGACAAAATTCAACGAAGTAGCTTCAGGTCAGGCTGAGCTGCGATAAATGAGGAGAGGGAGAAAGGAAGGCATGGTCGAGTCAAGGGGAAATCAAACTTGCTGGGGACCAGTTTAGGATGGGCTGGTTTTACAGCACACTTTTCTGTGTGACCTTGAGCAAACCACTGAGCATGATGGCCTCTCTCTACTCCTTGGTGGTCCTCAAGTTTAAAATGCAATCCCGGAATCCCAGAGTGCAAGTAATAGAACTCTTCCCCCACCCTCCCTGAGTTAATAACCAAGGAATTGAAGACCTAGAAAGGTGTTATGATTCGTATATACCCATCAGAGTGAAATCCGAAGCTGGGCTCTGAGTAGGAAAAGTTATTCCTCTTTGAGTACATTTCCAAAAGTTATACCTTTTCAGCAGTTTCCAAGGTAATAAGTGGATTGACTTGACAGTTGGTCAAATACTGAAAGCGGTGTAAAGGCAAGGCCTGTCCATTAAACAATGCTGCCTTACTACTGTGTACAGCTGACGCTCAGACGATTTAAGCAACGTGTTGAGGGTTGCATAGCTTATAAATGGTAGAGCAATATTTGGCCCCAAGTCTGTCCACCTTTCACAAACATGTTTTGAACTGCTGTGCCACAGCATGCTGCCCCAGTACAGGCTCCTTTCAAAATGCACTTACTTCCATACATCTCTACCACTTAAGCTGCCCCACCCAGAAGGTTTCAGATTTATAAGGACATACATATTTCCTGTCTGTAAGTATTAGGGCACAGGGTGTCTGGAATAGAACCTCAGAAGGAGGGTGAAAGATGCTGGTATTAAAAACTTCAATGTCAAGAGAAGGAGCCTTGGCAACTAATATTTTCAATGAACTGGAGAGGTCACAGGTTTTGGAATCAAATGTTTTGATGGCAAGACAACAGTGTAAGAACCAAGGATTGGAAGTGTTTAGAAAAATTAAGAAGGAAGAGGATTTGTAAACCACAGACTATGGAAGGGAAACCAAGATTACCTGGAAAGAGTTTTGCTTTCTTAATCAACTAAGTTACCTGACTTGGCAGTAAAAGTAAATATCAAAGCATTTACTGATAGAATTGCTGATAGAAAATTAAACCAAGAAGATGCAGTGGAGACATTTTTAGAAAAAGCTGAACTGCTGCTTATGGCTGAAGACAGAAAGAAGATTGTGTGGGCTTTAGACATGAAGTGCTGAGGCACAGGGGATAAATCAACACACAGATCTGTGAATTCTTCACGTTGGTTGAGCTTTAGAAACTGTGTCGTAACACTATCAATACAACAGTGCCTTAGCTACTGGCCCGAAGGAAACATCTACAGGCTTTGGGAAATGAGAATCTGGAAAATTGACCAAGACTGAAAACAAAACAAAGAAACAAAGTGAAGTATGCCATTTTAAAAATCCTAAGATAGGAGACTGACTCTGATTTTAAAAGGCTCTTTGAAGCAGTATTTTCTCTCAATGTCATTATTTAAGTTAGAGTGATTATTGACATAGAAAAGTTTTTCCAAAATGTGTTTTTAAATGAAGGCTTCCCACACGTTGAAATTTAAAGTGGTCTTGGAGGAAGAAACTGCTTTATAAATCAGGGATTTTATTGGAATGATAGAAATCTTTGGAACTAGATAGGGATGGTGATTGCACAATGAATTTCACCTCACTAAATTGTATTGAGAGAGAGAGAGAGAGAGAGAGAGAGAATTTAGCACTACAGCTTTATGAATTAAAAAAAAAAAAGTGATCTTGGCCACCATAAGCCTGTGATGTTCTTGAGGGTTTACTTTGTGTCTTATTGACAGTGGAATTCGCAGTACTCAGAGTGCCTGGCACATAGATGGGATTCTTATGTGTTAGATCAATGAATGAATGAATGGATGATCCTGACCATGTCATAGCCAGTGAAGTCCACTTCATGGGGTGATCAGTTGACTCTATTTTGTGGGATATATTAAAGGAAAATAGGACACAGCAAAATGAAAGTTACTTTCAACTTTTTTCTTAGGTTGGTTGGTGGAAGAATAATATTTTCAGATTTTAGAGTGTTGTTGGTTTGATCTTGTTTTGCATTTTTCTCCATCAGCTTCTGTGGACCTATATAGATCACAAGTAGGATTTTCTTCTGTCCTGCTTCTCTGTCTCAGGCCCTTCATATCCCTTTCTCTGAATATGAACAGTTGGAAAGGTAGTGGAATTGAAATGAATCACAAGACGTTTCCACCCTATCCTTCTTGGAACATGGTTGAACAGCTAATGTCAAGACATACAGCAGAGCTCCACGATTGAAAAATAGTGATACTGAAATGAAAATCACTGTATTCTCAGTTTTCTTTATTATAGGCTTCTGTTATTTTCTTTGTCATATTAGCACCATTGAAAAATACAAGTTGGAGGTGGGATGGAAAAAAGTAATGACAGTCAGTGTTTTGTAAACAGTAAAAAATTCAGGCTTCATAAAATTCATCTGTATCTTCTGCTCTGGTGTTCGAAACTTTCTACCTGAACTCTCTCAAGAATTATTTAAATTCCGCAAATAATATACTTCTGTAGATAGAGCCCACATGTTGACAGCCCCTATATTCTTTTTTTTTCACACACACACACTGTATTTTATTTTTACAAGAGATAAATAAACTGACACCAAGCATTGTAAATGGATGACCACAACAAAAGCAACAATGATTGCAATTACCAAACACAAAACCCACTCATACTATGTCATAATATTGACATTCAGTCCAGTAATCCTCCACTGTAACAGCTCCTTTACTTTGCAGTGAAAATTGATTTGTATATTTTTTGCCTCTGAGTCCTTGTGGGATTTTTTTTTTTATTCAAACAGAAAGTCACAAAAATTATAATCATCCTCATCAGTTCACTCAGTCCCATGTAATTTTTTTTTCATCTTGATCTTTTGTTAGCACTTTTATGAATTCATCAGTTTTCCATTAGAGTTCTGAAAATGCTTATTCATTCAGTTCAGCAGTATAGTCAGTTACCAGAAACCTGTACTTGTCAGAGTCTTTTCCATGGATTCCTTGAAGATGAAACCCTTTTATAGGAACATATTTACAAAAGCATCAGAGTACACCCAGAACTGTCTGTAAATGACAAAAGACTTAAAAATGACCACGGTTAAAAATTTGATGAAAGTTCATAATAATGCAGTTGTCAAGGAAATTTAGTTATTTCTGAGATATACATTTTAAAGTAATAACTATAGTTATGACTTATAACATCATACCAGAACATATAAGATTTTTAGAAATTTCATGTAATGTCTGAAGCATTTATATTAACATATGTCCATACAAATAATTCAAAGAAAGTTTAGTATTAGTTGTTTTTTTGGTTTGTTTGTTTGTTTTATACAGCAGGTTCTTATCAGTCATCAGTTTTATACACATCAGTGTATACATGTCAATCCCAATCACCCAATTCAGCACACCACCATCCCCACCCCATGACGGTTTTCCCCCCTTGGTGTCCATACGTTTGTTCTCTATATCTGTGTCTCAAATTCTGCCCTGCAAACCAGTTCATCTGTACCATTTTTCTAGGTTCCACATACATGCGTTAATATACGATATTTGTTTTTCTCTTTCTGACTTACTTCACTCTGTATGACAGTCTCTAGATCCATCCACGTCTCAACAAATGACTCAATTTCGTTCCTTTTTATGTCTGAGTAATATTCCATTGTATATATGTACCACATCTTCTTTATCCATTCGTCTGTCGATGGGCATTTAGGTTGCTTCCATGACCTGGCTATTGTAAGTAGTACTGCAATGAAATTGGGGTGCATGTGTCTTTTTGAACTATGGTTTTCTCTGGGTATATGCCCAGTAGTGGGAATGCTGGATCATATGGTCATTCTATTTTTAGTTTTTTAAGGCACCTCCATACTGTTCTCCATAGTGGCTGTGTCAATTTACATTCCCACCCACAGTGCAAGAGGGTTCCCTTTTCTCCACACCCTCTCCAGCATTTGTTGTTTGTAGATTTTCTGAGGATGCCCATTCTAACTGGTGTGAGATGATACCTCATTGTAGTTTTGATTTGCATTTCTCTAATAATTAGTGATGTTGAGCAGCTTTTCATGTGCTTCTTGGCCATCTGTATGTCTTCTTTGGACAAATGTCTGTTTAGGTCTTCTGCCCATGTTTGGATTGGGTTGTTTATTTCTTTAATATTGAGCTGCATGAGCTGTTTATATATTTTGGAGATTAATCCTTTGTCCATTGATTCATTTGCAAATATTTTCTCTCATTCTGAGGGTTGTCTTTCTGTCTTGTTTATGGTTTCCTTTGCTGTGCAAAAGCTTTGAAGTTTCATTAGGTCCCATTTGTTTATTTTTGTTTTTATTACCATTACTCTAGGAGGTGGATCAAAAAAGATCTTGCTGTGATTTATGTCAAAGAGTGTTCTTCCTATGTTTTCCTCTAAGAGTATTATAGTGTCCGATCTTGCATTTAGGTCTCGAATCCGTTTGGAGTTTATTTTTGTGTATGGTGTTAGGGAGTGTTCTAATTTCATTCTTTTACGTGTAGCTGTCCAGTTTTCCCAGCACCACTTATTGAAGAGACTGTCTTTTCTCCATTGTATATCTTTGCCTCCTTTGTCATAGACTAGTTGACCATAGGTGCGTGGGTTTATCTCTGACAGCCCCTATATTCTATATAGAGGGCATAACTATCCTCTACTCTCTTGATATTTAATAGTAATTAGGATTTTTCTAAAAGCATTTTATTTTTATTTTGCTTGCCCATTGTTAGAAGGAGTCCTGGATCTATGAAAGAAAAATAAGATTTTGACAATTTACAGACAAATTCACGTCTATGAATAGGGTAACATCAGCTATCTTCCTTAAAGAAGGAGGCAGGCAGTAAATATGAATTAAGAATTTTAGAATATTGCTACCCTATTTGGTTCTCAAAAAACTTAAAAAAAAATTTCATCCTTTCTGCCCCAGTTTATACAATTCTCTTATGCTTTACTTCACTCTAGTATCATTTCCCCTTTCTTCCTTAATGCCTTAACTCCCCCAAGTCCTGTGGCCTATTTTTCATTTGTAAGGTATTAAGCATAGAACAATAGAATGACAGTGAAGACTTCCCAGGGATAAACAAGGTATCATTTGGATTGTGGTGCATCTACCATGGATGCTGAAGAAGAGGAGAAAGAGGACAGATGCATGTGCACAAGAAAGGACATCCAAACTAGAAGACAAAAACATGATCCTGAAGAGACAGGAGAATGCGGTCAGGCACACTGGATGGTGCATAGAAAGAAAGCAGTGCTGGGAGTGCTCATTGAGATGTGGATAAAGTCTCTCCTTGAAATTCATGTCCTGATGGTTACTTTGTATATTTAAAAAACAGTGTAGTGAAGTCACTGAGGCCTATTCATTAGAGTCATCAATGCTGTGAACAAGTGCCAAAGCAGACCTACCTTATATAAATGGCTTTATTCATTTATCTGAAATGCTGTATTCCCTGTCAATAAATATTTATTGGAGCATCTTCTACGTGCCAGGCATCTCAGACCTGGGGAAAAGATAGGATTTAACAATTACACAGCTTGCTGTGTAGTGGAGAGATAGACAGATCAACAGACAATGAAAATACAATGTGTTTAAAGTGGAGTTATTAAAGTCACAAAGGCCACTCAGTGGAGGTAGGGCTTCAGTGGCTTGGGCCAGCCAAACTGGGGAAGTGGCCTGTGGAAAGCTACAAACTTAAGAAATACCTAAGATGTTTGGGAAACAGCTCCAAGGTTCTAAGGCTAGAAGTGAAAGGGCAATGTGGAGCCCTGGAAACTGAAGCTAGAAAGATAGAATGATCTGCTCTTCATTGTATACTGTGCTGGGCACCATAAAGGATACAAAATATAGAGGAGATATAGCTAGCTACTATGGAGTCTACAGCTCAGTTTTGATCCATGGATATATGTCCACGTTGGAATTTAATTCCTTGGGAAGCCGTGGGCTACTAAGTCCTGGAAGTATTTAAATTTATATTGGCTCTCTATAATAGGGAATTGACACAATGTTTTAATTGTAGTAAGGAGAGTTAGATTGGAGAGTCTGTTGCAGTGGTGTGCTGGTAGACCAGTTCTCTCCTTTTCCCCTTTTCCCACCAAAAAGCAATCAAACAGGGCTTCCCTGGTGGCGCAGAGGTTGAGAGTCCACCTGCCGATGCAGGGGACACGGGTTCGTGCCCCGGTCCGGGAGGATCCCACATGCCGTGGAGCGGCTGGGCCCGTGAGCCATGGCCGCTGAGCCTGCGTGTCCGGAGCCTGTGCTCCGCAACGGGAGAGGCCACAATGGTGAGAGGCCCGCATACCGCAAAAAAAAAAAAAAGTTGTAAAAAAAGCAATCAAACAAACACAACAAAACCTGATTGCAGTGTTGGCCTATTGCCATCGTTTAAATACTCCCACCATGGCTGATTTCAAGCTACCATTGGTTTAACAGTCCTTTTGCAAAATTCTTGAGTAGTTAACAATTGACAACAGTCAGTCCCAGAATATCACTGCAACAGTAATTCTGTAATTCTTAAGGTCAAATAAATAGAATGAATAAATCATATAGATATGAAGAAAAAGAGGAAGAGGAAGAAGAGGAGATCTTTGAGAGCTAGATTAGTCAGGATATGCTCCATGGAGGAAGCAAGGCTTGAGTTGGGTCTTATGGATAAAGTATTTAAATAGATAGAGAGGAACAACCATCCCACATGAGATGGACAGATGTTGAATCAGGGATGTATGTGACAAAGTGACAGTCTTGTAGCAGAAGTCCAGATGAGTGAGGTTAGAAGGGATTTAGGTGGGGAAAGCCTTGGCCAGTCAAACTATGATGTTTTGGACATTAACCTAAAGTTAGTAGACAGTCATTAATGGTTTTTGGACACAGATGGGCATAGCAATATTTTGACAAAAACAATATTTTAGAAAAACTTATCTGACAATAAAATGAATAACTGATAGCAGTGAGACCCCAGAATACAGTAATATGCCAATGAGAGCTACCTTGTGCAAATAAGAGTAATTCAACTCAGCTGCAGTCTTGGAATTTTGTAACAACTCCCATGTTGAGAAATTGTAGCCTAGAGTGTCGGGTAAAGCCACTGTGAAGGCAGTGAAATAATAGTGGCTAAGTGTAGAGAAACTGAATTCAGATGGAGTTGGCACACAAACCCATGGCATATGTAAAGTATTTTTATTGGTATTAGTCTTGCCATTATTGTTGCTAATGATGATATTGAATAATTATCAACTGTTGTTAATTATTTAAAACCAGGTGCCTAAAGCAAGCTCTCATCTTGCAGAAAGTTGTCTTTCTTTGAACTCTTAAAACAACTTGTTTGAAACATGGAAACTTAGAATAGGAGGTCTACCCCAGCAGCACATCTGCAACCTGTCTCATTCCTGTGGTCTCTTCTTCCCTTTCATCTTACACTCCTGCCCCCATCCTTCTCCGGGCCAATGCAGCTTTCCAAGCTTTCCAATCCTTCTCCCACCTCTTGCCTGGCTTCACAATCATCATTCAAACAGCTCTGGGTCTGTATCTCCTTTCACCAGAATTCCTGCAGCCGTGGAGTACATGCAGAGCATCTTTCTTTGGACTCTCTTAAAAACTCTGAGGGTGTTTTCTGACACACATTGCTTTGTAATTCAATAACAGCGCAGTTGTGGCTTTTTTTTTTTTTTTTTTTTTTTGGCTGGGTTGGGTCTTCATTGCTGCGCACGGCTTTTCTCTAGTTGTGGCAAGCGGGGGCTACTCTTTGTCACGGTGCACCAGCTTCACATTGCAGTGGCTTCTCTTGTTGCAGAGCACGGGCTCTAGGTGCGCGGGCTCAGTAGTTGTGACTCGCGGGCTCTAGAGCGCAGGCTCAGTAGTTGTGGTGCATGGGCTTAGTTGCTCTGCAGCATGTGGGATCTTCCCACACCAGGGCTGGAACCCGTGTCCCCTGCATTGGCAGGTGGATTCTTAACCACTGAGCCACCAGGGAAGCCCTGTGTGGCTTTTTAAATTGCAGTTATGCTGATTTTTAAAAGCATTCAGAGTGAGAAAGAAAGGAAAGATAGTAAAACACGTGTACGTAGATGTTCACTGAGCACGTTTGCACATGCTCTTGGCAAATGTTATTTTGATGTTTGTCTGAGCAGGTCTGAGCTGTATAAATTTGGTAAATCAGGGTCAGAGGGCAAAATTTTTGCTGTGTCCTCACTGTAGAATGTAAATTACACATCTCATGCACATTATAAAGAAATCCAAGGGATGAGCTTTCTGAAATTCATTCCTTCTTGTTTACTCTAATTATACAGTGGGGAATTATATGCTTTATGCCATTTTAATTTCTTGAATATATTTGCTCAAGAAAAGTACATTATAATACAGCTTAGTACCATACATGCTGCAAACAGGTTGATAATGAATTTGGGCAAAAATTCCCATTTCATTTCCTGAACTTTACACAGTTTTTGGCTATATATTTATTAGTTAGGACTCCAGCAAGCATTAAGGCACTGACTCTCTGAGATAAGAAGTGTGTTTTCCAATAATAATTATAAATCTGCCAGAATATTGTAGAAGTTACATTGTTGGGTATCTAAACAGAACCAAAATCATTGCAAATTTATTTTAAAACTGTTGTTAATTATTTATGTAATCATAGATTATGGCTTGCAGAAGATGCTGATGAGATCGTTCCACAAACTAGCTATGTAAGTTTTGTAGAAGGGCACTAACTCTTGATAAATAATCTCAGAGTATTCCATCAGCCTTTTCTCTATATACACACTATGTTTTGATAAACATGATATATACATATACCTCAATTACTGACAGCAATATACATTCTGACTATTAAGAATTCAGCTCCCCAGCCCTCACAGCATCCCTTTTCTCCTATAATAGAGATCAGCACCAAGAAGGAAGCAACACAGGTCTCTGAGTACCCAAAATAGATGTTCGCAACTTCACCCGGTAAAGATAACACACTTCATTAGCAAGAGAAATGTATACCCATGTTTTAGTGATGATTCATACACACTTGGTTATGTGGTTCCAAGCCTTCCATAATCGGATTAACAAATTAGAAAAGGGTGGGTAGGAGATCCCAGGGAAAACCACAACTCATAGTAGTCAAGTGACAAATGATGGCCTGAAGCAGAAAGTCTATCAAAATCAACCAAAAAAACACAGCTGTCTGGGGCCTTTTGGAAAGAGACAATAAGGTCAACCTGTTCTGGACAGCCGAGTATAACAATTGATGTTCAAATTGATGACACCAAGTCATCAAAAAAAAGGCTAACTTATATTCTGCTCAATCTGTATTGATTTTCTATATAGTATGATAGAGAGATTTCTATTTCATGCACTTAATAATAAGGGGGAATACTCCAAACCTAAACCTGTCCCCTTCAATATTTCCCCTGGCTATTGCTCCATCCATCATATTCTCTCTTTGACCTACTCTCTACTGGTTTTTTCTTCCTCAGACTGGTTGAGTTCCTCACTTCCTAAGGGGAAAAACTCCCTTCTCCTTTGATTCTGTGTCAACCATACCTCTATTGATTTTCTCACACACACTTTTAGAAAGAGTTTATACTCACTACCTCCATTTTCTTTCCCTCCCTTTTATTCCTCAACCCACCTGAAGTCAGCTTGCAGTCCTACCACTCTATTGCAACTATGGCTCCTCTGATCTAACTGCCAAAACAAATACTTTTCAGCTCATTTCTTACTAGGTTTCTCTAAGGCAGTTGTCTGTCTGTCCTCCCGGCTTGAGGTCTTGCATTCTTTCTGTCTCCCTCCTTAATTTCGATTCCTCTTCCTCCACCCTTCCTTTGACCTTGGTGTTTCCAGGATCCTGTTCTCAGTGAGCTCTCCTCACTCTTCATTTTCCCCAGGATTCACTCATACATTCTTGTTATTTTAACTACCACCTCTATGCTGATAACTCCTAAAATCACATCCAAGTCTATCTTAGCCTCTTCCATAAAGCTTGAAAACTCAACCTGAGTATCTCACAGGTTTATCAAATTCTTTATATCCAAAGTCAAATTTAGCTTTTCCCCTAAATTTCTTCCTTTTTATGTATCTCAGTTGGTCACACTACTCAGTCATCTGAGCACTTCACTCATGTTCAGAAAATGAAATAAAAATGAGTCACAAAATATATTAAAACCTCTACAGACCTAGACATGCAGAGATAACCACTGTTACTGTTTGCTTTATAGCCTTCCAAATGTTTGTGTACTTCTGCATATTTTTAATGAAATCATAATATTTGACCATTTACCACTGCAACAGTTTTTTCATTTAACAAAAAAAATTTTTTAAATTTATTTTTTATATTGAAGTATAGTTGATTTATAATGTTATATTAGTTTCAGGTGTACAGCAAAGTGATTCATATATATGTATGAATCTTTTTCAGATTCTTTTCACATATAGGTTATTACAAAATATTAAGTATAGTTCCCTGTGCCATACAGTAGGTCCTTGTTGTTTATCTATTTTGTATATAATATTGTGTATATGTTACTCTCAAATTCCTAATTTATCCCTCCACCAACCCCACCTTTCCCCTTTGGTGACCATAAGTTTGTTTTCTATGTCTGACAAAAAATCTTGAACATTTTTCTGCTTCAAAATATACTTCTTCAAAATTATTTTTGAAGTTGTTTGTGTTCAAGCCAATAGTGTTTTTTTTTAATTTTTTTAATACGGAGAAATTCCTTACTTTTTTAAAAATTTAATTAATTAATTAATTAATTTTTGTCTGTGTTGGGTCTTTGTTTCTGTGCGAGGGCTTTCTCTAGTTGCGGCGAGCGGGGGCCACTCTTCATCGCGGTGCACGGGCCTTCTCACTATCGCGGCCTCTCTTGTTGCAGAGCACAGGCTCCAGACGCGCAGGCTCAGTAGTTGTGGCTCACGGGCCCAGTTGCTCTGCGGCATGTGGGATCTTCCCAGACCAGGGCTTGAACCCATGTCCCCTGCATTGGAAGGCAGATTCTCAACCACTGTGCCACCAGGGAAGCCCCTAATAGTGTTATTTAACCAACAGTATTGAGCATTTATATTGCCTTTCTCAACTTTCTTTCCCTCCTTGCTTTTCCCTTAAGAAAGAAATTATTGAAAATGAGAAAGAAAAAAAGGCATATAACATCAAATACGGAAATAAGCTCCTGCAAAGGGAGGGGAGAATTCCTTGGTGGATGGTAGTAGCAGTAAGATTAGCCTAATTACACTCACTAAGTAGTGCCATCAATTGAGTGCTTTCTGTGTGCCCCACTGTTCTAAGGACTTTGCATAATCCTCACCATAAATCTGTGAGGTTGGATAAATTATTGTTCTTATTTTATAGTTGTGGAAACTGAGACACAGAGAGATTAAATAACTAGCCCAGGGACACATAGGTAATACAAAACAGAGTCTGGAATCAAACTTGGGCAGTCTGTTCCAAAGATCAGTCTCCTGACAGCAATGTTAATCTGCCTTTTGTTGTACCCTAGGACATCCTTTCTACTAGAATGTACCACTTAGCAGTCAATTTCTTAGAATAAAACCAATAAATAATGTAGTTAGTTGAGTTCTAGAAATCTTTAATGGATAGTGGAGAGATAAACAAAAAAGATGCCATTTCTGTGAGATAGTAATGAATGTTTCATTCATGTCAGTGGTTATTCTGGTTGGTTTGTTTTTGATAATATGGTGGGCAAAAATAGGTGCCAACCGCTTAACAATGGAACCCTAATTTCAGGTTTAACATAATTTTCTAAGTAGAATCGATATGGAAGTTTTGCTACATTTTCCAAATTGTGGTTAAAAAATTGTGACTTCCTCAAATCTGTTAATATCAGAAGCTAAATTTTTAAGAGGTGAGTGACAGAATGCAGGAGGTGCCCTGCCATCAATTCATCACTGCCTCATTCTGTCATTCACATTCCGTTTGCTGGTGAGATGCATTGAGTCTGTTGTGTCTCAAGGTATAATGTCTGGCATTTGTAGATGTGCATGGAAAGAAGGAAATAAGGAAGAGTGGGGTGGAAGGAATAAAAGAAGGATGGAGGGAAGGAAGGGAGGAAGGAGGGAAGGAAAGAAAGAAGGGAAGGGGAGGGGAGGGGAGGGGAGGGAAGGGCTGATCTCCAGATATTCCCAACCTCTTCCCAATTTGCTCTAATCCTATCTTCCCCATCTCTCTTGCTCAGACCAAAGTTTGGGGATATCTTTGTGTGTCTTCTTTCTTTTTTTTTTTTTTTTTTTACTATTTATCTATTTATTTGGTTGAACTGGGTCTAGTTGCAGCAGGCAGGCTCCCTAGTTGCAGCACATGGGCTCCTTAGTTGCGGCAGGTGGACTGCTTAGTTGCAGCTCCAGGGCTCCTTAGTTGCGGCTTGTGGGCTCCTTAGTTGCAGCTT
The DNA here is from genome assembly GCF_964165515.1 of Mesoplodon bidens. NCBI lineage: Eukaryota > Metazoa > Chordata > Mammalia > Artiodactyla > Ziphiidae > Mesoplodon > Mesoplodon bidens. The sequence continues at coordinate 47,395,613 of NC_138160.1, read as the reverse complement.
GTGGGCTTCTTAGTTGTGGCATTCAAACTCTTAGCTGTGGCATGCATGTGGGATTTAGCTCCCTAACGAGGGATCGAACCCAGGCCCCTTGCATTGGGAGCGCGGAGTCTTATCCACTGTGCCACCAGGGAAGTCCCCTTTGTGTCTTCTTTCTGTTGCATCTCATTTCCAATCCATCAGGGGTCCTGAAGCTCCTCCTGTCAAAATATACCCAGAGCCCAAGTCCATCTCACCATCTCCAGTTTCTTCTCCTATTGCAAGCTATCATCTTGTCTGACCTGGATGATTGCAATGGCCTCTTAATAGGTCTCTCTGCTTCTATCCTTGCTGCACTACAGCCTGTTCTAGGACAGCAGCCAATGCGGATCAAAGTGCTTATTGTGGCTTACAACGTCCAACCTGACTTGGTACCTCTTTCACCTCTGACCTTCTTCCCCATTCTTCTCCCCTTATTCACTCAGCTCCAGCCACACCAGCCTCCTTGCTAATCTTCAAGAACATCAGGCACTCATGTGTCTTAAGGCCTTGGTGCTGTATGGAATGGTCTTCCTTCCACTACTTTCAGGCCAGTTCCATAATTTTCCTCAAGTTTCTGCTCATGTCTCATCTTCCCCATGAGGCCAACCATGACCATACTATTTTTAACTGCATCCTGAATTTTCTCCATTCCCTGTCCCTGCTCTACTATTTGTATGTTTGTTTGCTTTCATACCATGTCTTTCCTTCTGGCGTAATTTACTACATTTATTAGTCTCTCTCCCCATTAGACTGTGAGCTCCTTGTGGGCAGGGATCCTTGCCTGTTGGGTTCACTGGTACAGACATAGATAGAACAGTGCTTTGGTCATGGTAGGTGCTCTGTGCATTCTTGAATAAGTGAATACTCCCCCTACTCAGTGTCTCTTATAGAGATGATTTGGCTTCAGTGGCTTCCCATTAAGAGCATTGTTCTCATTGCCAAATCCATGTCCCCAGTCAAGAGGTTTCACTAGGAGATCAGGCACATCGGGAACATCAGCCCTTTGGTGCCTGAAAGCTGTGGTCTTGGTCTCTGGCTGCCTAATTCCCTCTGAATTTAGGATAGGAAAATGGAGGTAGAGAACACATTCAAATACCCCAAACTTAATAAATATTTTAAAAGAAAGGATGACATTTTTTGAAAAATAATGTCTTAGTACTGATTGACGTTGTGTAAATGGCCAGTCCTGCATTAGGGCCCTTACACAGTAGGAGGCATCCAGGGGGACAGTCATCACCCCAAGAACCTCTCCAAAAGTAGCTTTCTATTATCACCTTAGGAAACTACAGAAAGTTCCCCAAGGATAAGCCCGCATTTTGCTGACCATCTTCTAGTTCCAGCCTCATGCTCGCTCAGTCGTAGGTTGGAAGGAGCCAAATTGAAACAAATTAAAAATATGCAGGAACCATCCCCTGTGAGATCACAGAAAAGCTAGAAGGAGAAAAGGTGGAATTATGGGTAGGGAGCTGAGCTACTTTTCTCTGATTTGGGTGAAGCGTTGGTGAACCCAGAGGAGAAAACATCCAAGTCCTGTGTGACACCAAGAAATTGCGTAGATCATCAAAGCATACAGGTAGAGGTCCTTTGTTCTCCCTTCTCCCTTCAAAGAAAACAAACTTCACACGCTAGAGTTTGGAAACGAATGCACTTCTAGACAATCCTCCTTGGTGCATCAGCATCAGCAGGAGGCAACATCCTATAGTATTGGTCCAAGGTGCCAGCTCTGGAGTCACACTGCTCTGGATCCCAGCCCTGTCATCACTACTCTCGACACCTCTTGCCTCCTAACCTCAGCTTCCATTGTCGGAAAAGAGGAATAACAATAGCAGCACCCTTAGTAGGAGGATTAAACGAGATAACCCCCACAGTGCTCAGCACACTGCCTGGTCCACGGACAGCGTTCAGCAGAAGGTAGTGTGCTACAGAGCTGCTGGAGCTACTATCCCTGTAGAAACTTTACATGAAAAATGGGGTGTGTGTTGGGGGCGGAGGATTATCTAGGGTTACTGCCTGGGGAGGGACAGTTGGCCACCCAGACAGATCCTTACAGCGTAGTATTTTCCTTGGTGAATTAACTATGTTCCAGGGTTTGCCTGTCAACCATGCAGTCTTAGAAAAGTGATCTTGTGCTTCTCAGGAATGCTGACTGCCACTTTCAAAGCCCAGAAGATTTAATTTATTTTATTTTATTTTTTTAATTAAATTTTATTTTTTTATACAGCAGGTTCTTACTAGTTATCTATTTTATACATATTCATGTATATATGTCAATCCCAATCTCCCAATTCATCCCACGACCACCGCACCGCCCCCCCCCCCGCCACTTTCCCCCCTTGGTGTCCATACCCAGAGGAGCCTTAAAGCTAGAATTATCAGTTGCTTAGTGCACACATTCTCCCTCTACAGGTAAGTTCCGAAGGCCAAGCGCCTACACAGTGTGGATTTAGAATAAACAGAGTTACACATGATCAGAAGGTTTACTGTCTCCTGGTTTTGAGGACCTAGGACATCCAGGTGAGCAGGAAGGACAGTCTTTTTCAGGAGGACAGGCTCACTCCCTGGGCCCACACAGGCACCCCCTCTTCCCAAGAGCAGCACAAGTCAAGTCGCCTTTTTCTCCAATTTACTTGCTAGCCACCCTCCCTTTAATGGGAGTATTCTTTCTCCAGATGTGTCAACACCTTGACCAGTTACCATCTGGGTTCAACTTGTGTGTCTCTTGCAGATGATTTTGCATAACTCTGGATCAATCCCCTAATTCCATCCTAAAATATGGTAGATGATTTTATTTCATCCATTTCTGGACTCTAAGAGGAATACTTCAATGTTGCCCCCTTGCACTCTTTTCTCCAGACCCAGCAGACCAAGAATTGACAAAATACTGAATAAAAGCTGGGTCCAACAAGCTAAAGGCATGTGCCAGCCCTGTACCAAGTTTTAGGACTGGATAGAGCTTCAGCCCGGCCTAGGCCCCCCTTGGCTCTTTCAGCACCTCCTGCTGTCCTCCTCTGCTAGCCCTTGGCAGGCCAGAAAGTCTGGAAATGCTCTGTCTAAAGACTGACCTCTATTGCTTTGGCCTTGCCCTAACTTGGCATCCATGAACAGATCCACTTCCAAACTCCACGGTCAGTAGAGTCTCCTTATGGCTTTTAACGGTACCCATACTTTTCCTTCCCAGCGTTGATCACAAACGAAATGAAACCATCCTTTGTGCATATTTTGTTGTTGTTACTGTTTAATGATTAATTTGCCCATGAAAGAAGAAACTATGTTTGTTTTTTTACTGCTGTACCCAAGAGTTAAAACAATGCATGGAACATATAGGGTTTAATGAATGTATATTGATCGATTAATGATTCTTAGGACAACTGTCTTTCAAACTGAGGGGCATAACCTACTTATGCATTCTGAAATCAGTTTAGTGGGTCACAACCAGTAGGAAGAAAAGAAGAACTGGAGTAGGATAGAAAAGAAGAAATGGAATAGGATAGAAAAGAAGAAATGGAGTAGGATAGAAAAGATGATCATGTATCACACGTAAGGAATTCTTTACTTATTCCATGTAAATATGTCTAGACAACACAACACATACACACATGCACAAATGCATACATACTCTGTAATCTGAATAAGGTGCTATTGTCTAGGAGGGGCAGAAAGAGGGGTGATGCAGGGAGTGTTGTTGGAAAAGCCTGCTCACTTTTATAATAATTTTTATTTGTAAAAAAGAAAAAAAAATCCTAGAATTTTGTGCACTCAGCTCTAATAATGAGGTTCAAAACCAGTTTTGACTAGTGTGTGTAGAAGGACAGGGTTAAATCTGAATCTCCAGGTAGGTGTATGAGTTTTATATTCATCAAAAGAAGGTGCTGATTTAAAAGATTGATATATGCTCTGTTTCAGTTTTCTATGGCTGCATAACAAACTCTTCCAAAGAGTGGTGTCCTAGAGAAAACAACCATTGTATTCTGCGGTCGGCCCTGGGCTCAGCTGGGCAGTTCTTCTGGTCTTCCTGTAGTCCTGAATGTGGCTGCATTCAATTGGCTGGTTGACTAGAGGCTGGGAGCTCAGCTGAGATGACCTTACCTCCGTGAAGCTGTCTCTCTTCACCGAGTCTCGGGTCCTTCCTCTCTCTCCACATGGTCTCTCCAGCAAGGTGTTCAGACTTCCTTACCTGGCAGCTCAGGGCTCCCAGGACTTCTTAATGTGTAAGCCCAGAACTGGCACCTGGCCAATTTTGCCACCTTCTGTAGGTTAAAGCCAGTCCCAGGCCCAGTCCTGGTTCAAGGAGAGGAGACTATACAAGTAGTAATATTACAACAAATGTAATAGCATATCATACTCTCCTTGGTCCAAACTGCATATTCCTCCCACCCCACCTCTGTAATGTTTTGCTAACGTGAGCCCCATTTCCTGCAATGCCTTTCCTTGACTTCTCCATTTATTGAAATCCTATTCATTCTTTCGGGTCTGGCTCAAAGCTACTTCTGCGTCTGTTTCCTTGACACATCCCCTTATCTCATGCTGGAAAGAATCATGCCCTTATCAGTATTCTCAGTACTCAGTACTCTCATGGCGTCATGTCTGTATTTCATATCATGCCTTGACATAGAGTTTTACAAACAACGCACACAGGTGTAGCTCCCTTTCTAGATTCTAAGCTGCTTATCTAAGATTAAGTGATCAATAGCTTTTGAAAAAATAAACTGGTTCTCTTTGCCTTTTCCATGATAACCCTACATATTTATAGTTTCTCACTAGTATAAGGAGACAGGTAGTGAGATGCTTAAAACTATTGGAGTAAAAAACCAATATGGAAAAAAAAAATCCAGTATGGAGCACCAGCATAAAACAACAATTACCTTTTACATCTTTAGAAATCCCTTTTCTAGACAGTAATTTTCATACCTGGATTTTTTTGTCTTGTGTTTTTGCAAAATAGTATATACTCAATTTCTTTATATGGTGATTTCCCTTTGCCTATCACAAAGAAGCTTCATCTCTTACGTTGGAAAAATATACATTTCCACCAATTTATACTTTATGGAAATGATTGAAGAACCATCAGCCTTTATACAATAGTATCATCGATCAAATACATAGCAGATTTGAAGTTACCCTCTATTACTGGTAAAACTATGGATTTTCCCCCTGCCCCAACTATGTACATTGGTAGTCTTAATTTGTGATCTGTGGGCCCCGTGGTGGTTTATGCCATTCAGAAGGAAGTTCAGTGAACCTTCTGAAATTATACGTATAAATGTGGGTGCACATTCATATCTGCATTTTTCTGGGGAGTTAGTCCAGTCATCATGTTTTTAAAGTTTAAGAACCCCAATTATATATTGATTGTCAATCTGCTTACCCTCTTAGAATTCCTCTCTTACTAATCCAGAAATAAGATTATTTTTCTACTTCATATGCAATCAGTTTCTTCTGGAGAAATTGGACATTTACATAAACGCTTCACTCTGTCTTTCATCTTTGCCTTATACTTCTAGTTAATACTAACATTATGCTACAAACCCTCCTACCAGAGATTCCCTGTCATCTCTCCGGAAACTTCACCAACATGAGCTTTCTTAAACTGGTGGACTTACTACCTATCATGTGAACCCTGGACCAGCAGTGTGAGCATCAGCTGGGCACTCATGAGAAACTCGAAAATGCAGACCTGTTAAATCAGAACCTGGGGACTTCTCTGGCAGTCCAGTGGTTAAGACTTCCCCTTCCAGTGCAGGGAGTGTGGGTTCGATCCCTGGTCGGGGAGCTAAGATCCCACATGCCTCAGGACCAAAAAACCAAAACATAAAAAAAACAGGAGCAATACTGTAACAAATTCAATAAACACTTTAAAAAATGGTCCACAACAACAACAACAAAATATTAAAAAAAAAAAAAAAATCAGAACCTGCATTTTAACAAGATCCCTGGGAGATTCCTAAGGACATTAAAGCTTAAAAAACCTAGAACTGGTGCATCTAATATCTCACTTTCCTGTTTTTCAAACTTTAAGGATTTGTGTTTTAAATTTTCTATAATTCCATTAACAATTATCATAGGATTTATATTTTAATATCACCTAACAGTTTTGTTTTTCTTTTTTTTTGCGGTACATGGGCCTCTCACTGTTCTGGCCTCTCCCGTTGTGGAGCACAGGCTCCGGACGCGCAGGCTCAGCGGCCATGGCTCACGGGCCCAGCCACTCCGCGGCACGTGGGATCTTCCCGGACTGGGCACGAACCCGTGTCCCCTGCATCGGCAGGGGGACTCTCAACCACTGCGCCACCAGGGAAGCCCTCACCTAACAGTTTTGAGTAAATCTCTTAACCAGAATTTGCAAGGGGCTAGGAGTGGGAGAGTGAGTCAATTAGTTGGTCTGAGTATTAAACAGCACTACTACTCAGGACATATGTATAGCTTCTGTGATTCCCAACAGAATTTATGGTACCTACAGCCTCTACTCTTTGTTTTAGTGTCTGTGCTTCTCTGCTGTATTTAAAAACATTTACTGGGAGAGGCCAGAAAATTAATTATTTTAAGATGAATATTATGGAAGAAATAACTTTACTAAAAATTGAAAATGCAGTGCTTATGCTGAATTACATTGGAAAAATCCAGTTTATAATCTGGAAGTTTTCTAAGGCAGAGTTTTCTGTCCCAGTTTCTCATAGTAAATCTAGCAGCACCAAATTAGACATCTTTTCTGCTCTATGGTGTGTGTACCAAACACTCTTTCTCTCCAACATTTGACTTTCATCTCTAAGAGTTTAGGGAATTTATGGCTTGGTGCATTTGATGTGGCACCGTTCCACATGTGAGGCATGGTAATTTGGATAGCACGATAGAAGTGTGTGCCAAGAATAATTGGCTTCTGTATTGCGGAACAACTCAAATACTATGTGTATCACAGCATGTAATTTGGGTGTACAAGATGCCTGTAGTTCAAAGTGCTTTACTCCTCTGCAGTGGCAAGCCGGGCTTCCTGTTAGCTGGTTCCTTGTGTTTGCATTCAACAGCCTGGGTGCAGTTAGAAAGAAAGAATCCATCTAGAAAGTGCATTCTCATTATCCTGCAAATGGATAGACCTTAGCTCCAAGATTCTTTCCCTCCATCCCTCTCCCCTCCTTCCTTCCATTAAGAATAATACAAAGCAGTTCTTTCTCTGCTTACTTTGACTCTTTGTCAGCTTTCTCAAGCAGTGTTTCCTTGCTATTATTAAGAATTAGCTGAGGCTCTGATACAACATGCAGATTCCCAGGCTACTCCTCTTCAAATCTGATTGAGTAGCTTGGGAAGGAATAGAAGAACTTGCATTTTTAACTAGTGTCCCAAGCTTATAACCAAGCTAGTTTGAGAAGCACTAAAGTTCTCACATGGAAAGGCTTTGGAGTAAGACGGACCCTGGTTATCAACACCTGCTGTATGACTTTGGGTAAATTACCTAAACTTTTTTTTTTTTTTTTTTTTTTGAGGTATGCGGGCCTCTCACTGCTGTGGCGTCTCCCGTTGCAGAGCACAGGCTCCGCGGCCATGGCTTACGGGCCCAGCTGCTCCGCGGCATGTGGGATCTTCCCAGACCGGGGTACGAACCCATGTCCCCTGCATCGGCAGGAGGACTCTCAACCACTGCGCCACCAGGGAAGCCCTACATAAACTTTTTGAGCCCTGGTTTTTAATGTGTAAGAGAGGGGTAATGCTAACTCATAGTATTGCCATAATGGGACAGTCTGTATAAAGCACCCAACATAGGGCATGATTTATAGTTTATAGTCAGTAATGTTTATCCCTTTATCTCATTGCAGAGTAAGGCTTTTGAAGGGTTAATTTTGAATTTTCCCCAAAAGTTTATCTGTGTTAGGTGTAATTTCTAAAGTAAAACACAGGTAATGAAACACATCCAAATTTTAATTCAGCAAAGGTTTTTGAGGGTCTTTGGTATGTCATGAATTTGAACATACAATTATCTAATTTAATCATCACAATAAACCCTATATGTGATAGATATAGTCATTCCCATACAACAGGTATATCAACTGAGGCTCAGGGATGACTTTACACTTAGTTAAGTGGCAGAAACACATAACTTTACACTTAGTTAAGTGGCAGAAGCACATCTAGATATTAGAGGCGCAGTCCAGTAGTCTTTCTCCTCTGTCAGGACAACCTTTGCCCTCGATATGTTGTCTGTTTTTAAAATAACATCTACACCCTTGTCCACATATTTACACAAATAGCTATTAAGTTACAAAATAAAGTTAATTTTCTGAGTGAATTTTTTTTCAAATCATCTCAATTATTTATTTCATGAAAACTATTTATACGGATCAGTGGTCCTCAAACTTAAATGCATGAAGCGTCGGGCGGGTAATGTAAAAGGATGAGCTGGGCAGCTATCAGACAAGAAGGAGTGGTAGGGACTATGGCAAACTAGAGGGAATAGCCCATCTAAAGGAAGCAACTTCTGTTCAGCTCCAGGCTCTTGTTGAAGGGCCAGGATGTGGGTTCCCTAATGTCAAATCTTTAGCTTTTTTAAAACAGGAAGAATTCCAGAATTTTATGTGAAATTTCCCAATTTTTAAACAATGTGTGTGGCCCAAACCACATCTGTGGACCACATCTGGCCGGAAGACTGCCAATTTGCAGTCTTGACCCAGCTGCCCTTAATTCTCCACTTCTCTTGACCTGGTAAAATAGTCCATTTAAATAGCTTGGATACATAGTGGGCCCTTCTGAGTAGTGTCTTCACAATATACATAAATTTCAGGACTGACCTTTAGTTTCCCAGGTTCAGAATTTTTATTTTCTAAAAACCCAGTTAGATTGAGTGCTCTTACTGATATTCAGAACTCAAGAACTTCATGCAAAAACAAGGACACTAATTAAGTAATTTACAGTGAGAAATATATTGCTGAGTAGATAGGATACTATATTAGCCTGATCAGTTAATTCTCTCCTTGTAATTCATCCACCTGGGAAGCAAACTCCTAATCAGAAGCTGCTTTCATGCATAGGGAGTCAGAACCCAGAAACTGACGGACTTGAAAGAAGTACCTCCCTGTAGTGGGTCTTAAAATCTTCCTCTCCTTATGGGAGCCTTGCCAGTGGGTTGAAATGTTAGGACCCTGCCCCCACCCCGACTCAGATATGCCAAATACACACTGACCAAGTGCCTCCTTTACTATTATAGGACTGGTTCTCAAACTCATGCCCAGAGATTTTATTAAAACACAGATTGCGGGGCTTTATACCCCAAGGATTATGATTCAATACTTCTGAGGTCAGACCTGAGAATTTGGCATTTCTAACAAGTTCTCAAGTGATGCGGATGCTGATGGGCTGCTAGATGGGGAACTCCCTTTGAGAACTATTGGGTTGGCCAAAAAGTTCATTTGGGTTTTTCCACAAGGTGTTATGGAAGACACAAACAAACTTTTTGGCCAACCTGATACTTCGCTCTAATTCATCTTCACCTACTGCTCTTGTCTGTGTCTCTGCTATGCTAAGACAGTCACATCCTAATGCTGGGGTTGGAACCTGGGTGTTTGGACAATTTTAGGTTGTCATTGTTACCTTTTTAAAGTATTTCACTTAAGTGAAAATATTTGATTACTTTAATTTGTCAAATCCAAAATGCCATTGATTGTAAAATACACCTGGAGTTTAGAGACATTAAAATTGCAAAAAAAATGAATGCACTTTTTTTAGGGTCACTGCAATTCAGTAAATTAAGACTCAATTTGGGGTAATCTCCCTGGATTATGTTATATAAAGCTCAACTGGGTGGATACATTTGAGGAAAGGACTATGTATCCTCTTTGAACAAACACAAGATGAATTTTAAGCTTACCTTTCCCGGTTCTTTTTTTTTTTTAATTTTTATTGGAGTATAGTTGGTTTACACTGTTGTGTTAGTTTCAGGTGTTCAACAAAGTGAATCAGTTATACATATGCACATATCAAATTTTTTTAAAAATTCTTTTTCCGTATAGCCACCTTTCCCAGTCCTTAGTAGAAAAGACACTGCTGGCACAGTGATCTATGGCTGACTTTGTCATCTAATTGAAATTTATTGTTATTGTATTTGTCCTCTGCTGCTCCAGTCCGACCCTGGAATACCAGATCTTCACTATGGAATGAATCTCTTTTTGCCTTACTAGATTGGTAGGGCCATGCACCGTTTTTAAATGGTTGATTATCAGACTCACTGTCTCCTTGGCCACACAAGAAAGGACAATTAGGCCAAGGGTTGCTCAACTTTCCTAATCCTACCTTGTCTTTATGGTCATAAATTACTGGTCCTACGAAAAAAGGACATGGAAAAAATGACTGTTAACTTCAGTAAGCCTCTTCATGCATATGTAAGAGGATGACTTGAGAGGCAGAAATTCTGACTCTATGCTTGCACTTCTCAGTCTATTATTGGAAACCTCTTGGGGGTTCATTTATTTATTAGTTTTTGAAAAACATCACTAAATGAAGTCCCTTAGTTATGTAAATATTAGGCCAGGCCTCTCTTTCTTCAGAGAAAGAGTGTGAAAAAAGCTCCCCCTTTTCATTAAAACCTGCCCCTCTCCTTGGCAATATTTAAAGAGAGAGTAGACCAATTTACCTAAGAATTTGGGAGTGTACTAGGAGAAAAAGAGACTGAACCCTCAACTTTCCCTCTGAAATGAGAAGTAAGGGAAACACATTAAATGGATCAAGGTGGCGTCACGCGGTCTGTGGTCAGGAGAGAATGTTGATACAACAGGCCTTGAAGGGGTTAACACATCAGGATGAAGGGGAAGCCTGAGCTGCCTGCTCTAGGCAATGACCTAAGGTTGATGATGAGGGCTGATTTTTGTCTAAATAAGTGAGAGTGATCAAAGAACTACAGTCTTGGTGTTTGAGGTTGGTCCATCCTAGAAGCCAGGGGAGTCCTGAACCAGCAGGCCATAGAACTTCACAGGACCAGTGTTCAACTGTGATACTACATGGCGATGGCAGAAGCCTTCATGCTAATTGTCAGCCTCTCTCCACCTGAAGTTTAGAAGCAAGGCTCTACTTTAGACTGAATAACCAAGAAGGGGGAGTTTTCAAGTAGGGTGAGACTGGATTTCCTACTGAAAGGCTCCAGTAATAACTGGAAGAACAAAAGAGATGTGACAATATTTACATCTAAGTATTATGCCAGCCTCTGTGGATATAGAATCAAGTGAGACAAGATCTATTATGACAAGCAGGTAGACTCGAAAGAAAAGTATTCAAGGCTAGTTAGGGAAACTGACAGTTATTCATTTAGCAGACTATTGAGTATCTACTGTGTGTCAAAACTGGGACCCACAGCGAGATGAAAGAACACAACCTCTACACTCAGAGGGTTTTCCAAACTCAATAGAATAGCTGTAATACTGGAAGTGCTTGCAAAGATATACTCAAGTTTGCTGTCCAAGTTTCCCTGTCTTCTAGAAAAGGCTGGATATGCATACTGTAGATAGTAATTGACTTACACCTTAGAGGCCGTTTGGAACCTCTCCATAAATAAAAGAAAGAAGGGCATTTCAGACAGGGAACAGCATTATAAAGTCACAGACATGTGAAAAAAGAGATGATTATTTCTGAGTATCTAGTAGTATATAGGGTACAAACACATGGAATGGAAAGGAATAAGATTAGGTATGAATGCAGGTGGAGGCCACCTTCTAAATTTTTTAACTTATATTTACAGAGAGTGGTGCACCACCAAATATAAGTATAGCTTGCTGTGTTCTATATTTTTGAGAAATCACTTAAGTGACCTAGGTGGAACAGGTGGTGAATGAGGCTGAGAAAAAAGGATCAGTGAAGCCCCTGGAAACAGGGAGGGAGACCAGTTTAGGAGAGCATTAAAATGTGCTAAGCATGACATTGTGAAAGAAAATTGGAATCTGTACCATATGCTGAGTGTTATGGACAATAAAGCTGGTATAGACCCTGCTCTCAACATGCTTAAGCCATAAAACAAGTAAAGCATGAGAGCAGGAGCCTATGTAGCTCAAAGCACTGAAGAAAGTATACAGTAATGACTTACCATCGTGGTTATATTTGGTTGAGAATGCTGCTGGGAGGAGAGTGTGAGGAAGTGATTGATGACTGTAGTGGAGGAAGAGATAAGAGGATTAGAAGCAATAGCTTAAAAGAAAAAAGGCTTCAAAACATTCAAACCTCCTTTGTATAATGGTGGACACTATTTTGAGAATGTCAATTTCAGGAGACACCATAATAATGTGTTTGTGTGTGTGCTTAAAAAGCCACCACCATAAAAGACCTGGAGTCCACTCATAAAGTTCAAGTACCAATTTTTGCCTGTGAATGTGGAACATTCTGCTTTCCTACAAACATAACTGTCACATTATAAGCCATAGCTCTCATTTTCTTGGTAATTTAGTGACAATATAAACACGTATATGACTTGTGGTAAATATGGTGATTCTCACTTTATAACCAAAGAGGGTGGATGTTACAGCTTGTGAGCAGTTATAACTGTAAAGCCTGCAGTGTGAGTCACCAGGTTGGCCCAGGAATTAAGATGTGTTATTATTCATGCTGGTTAGCTGAAGTTCCTGCGCTAACCTCCTTGGAGTTTGCATTGTTGGCAAAGGACAAGATCTTTAGTGATAGATCAAGTGGGTGAATTCTGCTCCTAGTTCTTTGGCTAACTGGTTCTGTAGTTTGGGGAAAACTTTTTAATCTTTCTGTTCTCAGTTTCTCTGTAAGCAAGGGATCAGACCAAATTCCACCCAATATTGAGAAATCAGTGATTCTGTGGTATGGCAGAGACTGCTAATGATGACTAAGTATCCTCAACAGATTTGTTCAGTTGGTGACCAGTATAATGATGGTTACAAAGTGAATCTTAATTATATTGGGTGGCATCTGCCAAGCCTAAAGACAATATTTCTTAGCCTCTCTTAGAAATAGGTGTAGCTAATGAAATGTAAGCAGAGGGAGCTCCTGCCCAGAAGCACTCCCTTTTACCCTTGCTCCTCTTCCTGTAGTATTGACTTGGGATAGTTCATGTGATGACTGGAGCACCAGTGGTCATCTTGCAACCTGAATGGTCTTAAGAATACAAGGAATATTTTAATGATGGTGGAGCAGAAAGAAAATAGGAGCCTGGTTCTCTGATGAAAATAGTGTCATCATTCAGCCTTGGCCTACCTCTGGATTTTCTTCAGATGAGACAAAAATAAACCTCTCTCATTGAAGCCACTACTAGCCACCTAATTCAGTTTCTAACTAATGTATTGGTATCAGGTTACCTTTATATAATTTTACATCAGTAGGTTCTCTCTTTGCAATTTTGGAGACAATAACTTATAATAAACCTGGAAGTTTTTGGTGCTATGAAGTGCAACATAATTCACCAAATATCTAAAATTAATTAATGAATGAATTTATGAAAACACAGCTGCAATATGTAAAGTATTGGTACAAACTGGGAGGGAAAAAATCAAGGGAAGTTTATTAATCAAGGAAACTACAGAATTTTTAAAATATTGGAAGTTGTTGGGATTTGGGGAGCTAAAAGTACTTTTGATCTTAGTTTGTAGCAAGTTCACATTTTAATAGAATGGAAACCTCTAGTTTTCAGTACACCTGTGCTTTGATCTCCTTGTCTGTCATTGCAATGTGATTATGAGGATTACTGGGTCATTCTCAGACTAAGTTGCTTTTGTGATTTAATTTTCTGGGAGAGGAAGGGGATCATTAAAGGATATCATTAAAAGGAGAGACATGAGGCTTGTAATTGACCTTCCTTGAAAGTAGTCCCATCTGGAAGATTTTATCGGTAAACATTTATCAGTGTATTTGGCTTTTAAGCAGATTCTTCTCCTCTATTCTTTAAAATAAGCAGGCAAAGTCTAAAAAGAAACAACATGAGTGCCCATAGGTTGCTTTTGTGCATACTCATTGGGAAGAAAATTTATATGTAAGAAAAAAATTCTCTCCTAAGATAATTATATGATTCTTTTTTTAAGTTTTGCTTCAGTGATTCTCTTTCTCAGATTATAATTTGCAGGTAATAGTGTTCTTCAATGACAGTGCTTTGTTGTGATTTGTTTTCATGTATGTTCAGAGTAGAGGTGTTAGGAAGGATGGGATATTTGTGAAATCTAGTGTGCAGGTGCTTTGAAAATCTGTTAAAGCTCTGTTAAGCCCAGCGCTAGTCTGAAACTTCATATTGTACTTTTCTAAAGTACCGCAATTGTTTTTTAGGAAGACAGACGTTGCTGTGGTTTAAATAAAAGTACCAACATGACGTTATCCCTACCAGTCAGAAGACATAACCCAGGCAGTTTCGTAAAGTTGTGTTTTGGGGGTATCAGAAGAGTTGCTTCCTTTTCACATCTCTTAAAGTTTTCCTGTTTGGTTGGTTTTGCTTGTTGACTTGTGTGTGTCGATAATCACAACCTTTATCATTTTCCAGTTCCATATCCACTTTCAGAGAGAGAAAATTTCTTTTTTAAAAATCTGTTTTGAAGTTTTACATTTACTGAAATATTTCCCCTCATTGATAGCCAACTCTGTTTCTTCCATTCCCTTGAGCATACTCTCTAGTCAATTTAAAAAGCAACATCGACATATCACACACCCATAAGCAGTTGTTACACACTTGTTTTCACACTCAGTAAAATGTCCTGGCTGCATTTCTCCTACATGTTGTATATTGATGACTTCATCTCTCCACTTAATGGGGTTCCATGAGGTTTTAGGTAAAGTATGGGTACCATTTGGATTAGACTTGTTTATGAGGGTTAGTCTATGGGTCCTATTATCAGAACTCTCTCCATTTTTGGCTTCATCCCGTTTCCATACACCTGGGGACAGCACCAATGTCAGAATCCTAGAGCTGTATCTTTCCAGGTTTTTCATCCAACAACAAAAAAAAGAGCTTCTCTCTCTATTAGGTCCCATACAATAAGATTGTAGACACTACAACCAATCACAGTGACCCCACCTAACAGTGAGCAGGTTCCCTGAAGGGAATCAGGGTATTGTTTTCTAAGGAAAGGAAAACCGAATGCTGGGCATCCGTAACGACCAATTGCTCACAAGCGATACAGGCCTATTTCTTCATGAGATAGCAGCTTCTCATTGTGTATGGACTTCATGACAGATCAATCACAGCTAATTAGAAAATTCTTAAGTCTTATTGCATGCCTGAAATCTAGGCCAGTTACGTCTGTTTATAGCTCAGAAGGACTGCCACAGCAAAGGGAGCAGGGCAAACAAACCACATTACACTAATTATCAAGTTAACCATCGCTAGGGCCCACCTTTGTTCACAACTTGATGCCCCTACAACAGACTCCCACACAGATCACTTATCTCCATCTTGAAGGAAAACACTAGATGTTTTTATCCTCTTACTTTTCTCTGCAGTAACCAGCACAGTGCTTTGTACATAATACACAATTAAGTAACATTTTTGAAATGAATAAAGAACATTTGAGGGAAATAAAAAGCAATCATTACTCATCAGGAATGAGTTGAGAACCACTGGCATAGCCTGTTTGACAGCTTGGACTGGATTCTGTTTTAGGTTTGGTTTTTGGAAACTCTTCTTATTTTAAGTAGGAATGATTATTAAAATGATTTCATACTTATTAATCTATTATTATCAGTCTTAGCCAATTATAAAAATGGCATGGAAAATTAGGGGGGAAAAACTTGAATGTTATAAACAGTTGAGCATATTGTATACATAGTGAAGAAAATATTTTCTTCATTTTTTTTTTTTTCTGGTAGCTGAGGTAATACCAGAAGAACTCAAGAGTAGACTTGAAGTGATATCAGAAGAAGGTGGTAACCCAAGTTTACTGACTGCTGGTAGGTGGCCAGAAATAATGAGAGGGTACAATAGATATGTTCAGTTTTCTTGGCACACATAGCTATTTAATTATCTCATTTCTGAAAGAACTATAGCTCCACTGTTACCTAAGTTTATCCTTTAGCCGCTTAATATGGTAATACCCCTAGTGTAAAAGAGGGAATCAATTACTGTGATAACCTGGATCCTTTGTAAAAGAATACTAGCATACCAAGGAGGGTTTTTGTTTTTTGTCTTAGTCTATTTATTGTCCCATTCCTTTTTAGGTAAGAATTAGCATCTAAAAACACCACATTATGGGATTGTAAATACAATGTTTCCGTTGTAACTTAATAAGCATAAAAATAAACAGTCACTTCTCCACTTTTGCCATACAAGAGAGTTGAATGCTGGGTCATTAGTTACTAGCAAAAGTCCTTCTTTTTTATTTTTTTAATGACTTGCAAAATTTGCTGGTAATATTCAAAGTCTAAGCGAAACTGACTTCAGAATGAGTATTGGGCTTTCATTGTTTACTGCATATTGCTCACTGACCCATCTTTTCAGAGGTATCAGCTGTATGAAACTAATAGTACACTTTTTCAGAAGCACAAAGTCGGTCAGAGTTCATCACTTTGCTCAGCCTCTTGAGACCCTGACCCAATGATGTTGGCAAAAAAGAAATTGTCTCAGGACTCCAGAGTCTCAGAGAAGTGCTAAGAGTACCCATCATTCATTCCTGTGTTTCTACATATAGTTTCAAAGTTGAGGATAAAACCTAGCTTCTGAGATTCCCTCTTGGGGCATCTTTTGTGTCTACTTGGGTTCCACCAGTCCTTCATTTGAACCCTCGGGCATCTCAGGCATGGTTTAACTGTAATTGAATTGTAAGTTACAAATATATTTTCTCAACATTTTGCAAGCATCCTTCCATTGTTTTCTAACATTGGTGATATCCCAATGTCTATTCAAAACCTATTTTTCTTTGTAAAAATATTTTATGAACTTCTCTTCATCCCTGATATCTCTACACTTCATGATCAATTGTCTTGGTCTGGGTGTTCATCTGCTGTCCTGGGCGCACACTAGATCTTTTCACTCCAGACATAACGGTCCTTTAATTCTGGATTTGCTTTCTTTTCTTAGTTCGTCGATAATTTTACCTTTTCCATTTTCTCTGTTTTCTCTTCCTGGGATTAGTTAGTTGAATGTTGGACCTCCTAGATCAGATCCTTTAATCTCCTCACTTTTTTCTTCTTCTTTTTCATCTCTTTGGTGTTTTGTTATACCTTATAGAAATTTCTCCAAATTTATCTTCCAACCTTTCTATTAAAATGTTCATTTTGGCCATTTTATTTTTCAATTTCAGTACTTTCTTGTCCTCTCTGTTGCCTTTTTAACAGCATCTATTCTTATGTCAGGAATGCATTATCTTTGTACACAAATGATAGTTCTTTAGAGGTTTTCCTCTGTCTGTTTCCTGTGGATTTCTTTATTCAGTTGATGTGGTCTGCTTATACTAGTCTCTCTTCTTTATTCTGGATAATTTCCTCAAGAGGCTGTCCATTCATATTTAAAGATCTCACACCACACACACGCACACATGCACACACAACCAAACAACAATGATGATGACAACAACAAATATACCACCAAAGTTCTTTTGAACATGGATGGGGCTTGTCAACTGCAGAGTTTCACTATAGCATGATTGGTTGTTCAGTTGGGTTATTCTTTGGGAATTCTGATGTGTCATCATGACAAGATTCTCCAATTTCTGCCTGGAAGATATGCAATTGAGGGCATATACCTGACTGCTAGTGTTTGGGGAACATGGCTTATAAGGAGGTTGTATGTCTTACTGGGAACTCTGCAGTTAAGCATCTGTTTTTCAACCTTGGGTGTCACCTTGTTTGCCACAGTGCCTGATGTCCTCAGTTTGATGTCTCTCTAGCTTATTTTCTCCAAAAAAGGTAAGATTTACTCTCCAACAGGAGAGGGAAATAGTTGGGATCCAAAGTCTCCATAAAATTTTAATGTACTTTCAGCCTCTCACTAAACTCCTGCCTTCCTTAGTGTATGCTGCCTCTAAGCTCTGCATCTCTGGGTTGGGTAGAACGTGTTGGTTCACTTTCCCTTGGAATTTGCTCTCTGTAATCGTCTTCTCAATTGTGCTAAGGCAGTTTCTACTTCTCATCCACTCTCTCCTTTCTAAAAATCGTTGAAATTTCTCCTTTGATGTTCTCTCCTCCCTCATTATCTATGCCTTTGTGGAGTTGTGTGTTTTTATTCCCTTACTTTCATTTTAGTGAGGTGTCAGAAAGAGATGATAAGCATGTATAGTTTTCCCCATCTTTGCTAGAAATCCAGGGAAACTATAGCTGAGGAGGAAGGTGGCTTGGAAGAGGACTTAGAAAAAAAGTGATCAAACAAGTTGGATGAAAGATCAGCAAGATTCTAGAAGGTCCTGCTGCTGATGATAGCTAGTTTATCAAGTGCTCATTATGTGCTTGGAGTTTTGCAAAAAGTTCTTTACGCGGGACATTTATTTTTGTCCTTGTAAGAACACCAGGGGGTAGGCACTGAGGCATAGAGAGGTAATATGACTTGTCTAAGTTAGTAAATGGTAGAGCTGGGATTTAAATCCAAGTCTGACTCCAGAGACCATCCTCTCAACCACTAAATTATCTTGCCTCCCGTAAATTGCTTAAACAGGGATTTTAAATGAAAATGTATCTGAAAAAAAATTTTTCATGTCTATGATTTAGGAGACTTTCTTTTCTACCAAAATTATTAATTGGCCTATTTAATAATGTTTTAAGACTAGAAAATTCTTTCAGGTTTGAAAAGTAGTAAGAGAACTTTCTTCAGATGAATAGATACTATCTGTAGGACTTTATGAGACTTAGGTACTCATCATTTTACAAACCTATAGACCATCTATTTGAATTCTGCCCTCTTACCATTTTGTAAAATAAATATGCTCTTTACAGCTGTGGTTTTTCTTTTTCTTTTTTTTGCGGTATGCGGGCCTCTTACTGTTGTGGCCTCTCCCGCTGCGGAGCACAGGCTCTGGATGCGCAGGCTCAGCGGCCATGGCTCAGGGGCCCAGCCGCTCCGTGGCATGTGGGATCTTCCAGGACCGGGGCACAAACCCATGTCCCCTGCATTGGCAGGCGGACTCTCAACCACTGCGCTACCAGGGAAGCCCTGTGATTTTTCTTTTAATATTCATTGGCATATAGTTGCTTTACGATATCATGTTAGTTTATACTGTACAGCAAAGTGAATCAGCTATATGTATATGTATATTTCTTCTTTTTTGAATTTCTTTCTCATTTAGGTCACAGCAGAGCATTGAGTAGAGTTCCCTGTGCTGTACAGTAGGTTCTCATTAGTTATCTATTTTATGCATAGTATCAATAATGTATATATGTCAGTACCAATCTCCCAATTCAGCCCACGCCCCCCAACTGTGTTTTAAATCATATGTAGAGAGATGGAGTTTGCATCTGTACAACACCAAACATCTGGAAGAAAAGAATCCCCCACCAAAGCTTGTTAAAAGAGATTCATAAGCAAAGCATTCTTTTGAATTATGAAAACAGATTCATGTCCAACATCTTGAAGAACTCTCACATGTATGTTTATGTTTCACATATAGCTTAGAGATCATTAAGATTAAAATTCAGTTGTGTGCTCTGTTGTCTTTGCCATCAACTTCAGTTAAACCAGACTTACTTGGCAGTTTTGGAGAGAAAAGTCTTCAGTGCTTTTCCTTTTGCAATTTTGACTTCAGGGTTTTTTTTCCCCCGTATAATTTAAGGAGACTCTTTATGTTAAACCTCTAAATCATTCACCAGGTGGTCTGCATCAGCACTTATACAGATGAAATAGAACTAAAAGTTTCCACAAATTAATCTTTTTTAGGCTTTGTAAAATTTTTGTGAACTTCCAAGAAGCCACATGTGTTCAGGTTTTTGTCTTTTGTTTTTATTTTTTGTTTTTTAAATAGACTTTATTTTTTAGAGCAGTTTTAGGTTGATAGCAGAATTGAGTGGAAGAGATTTCCCATGTACCCCCTACCCCCATACATGCATAGCCTCCCTATTATCAACCCACCCCCACCAGAGTGGTACATTTGTTACAACTGATGAACCTACACTGATACATCATTATCACCCAAAGTCCACAGTTTACATTAGGGCTCACTCTTGGGTTGGGAGAAATGTATAATGACGTGTATCCACCATTATACTTTCATACACAGTATTCTCACTGCCCTAAAAATCCTCTGTGTTCCACCTGTTATGCCTTCCTCCCCTCCCTTCCCCCACTGGCAACCACTGATCTTTTTAACACTGTCTCTATAGTTTTTGTCTTTTCCAGAAGTCATATAGCTGGAATCATACAGCATGTAACCTTTTCAGTTTGGCTTCTTTCACTTAGTAATATACATTTAAGTTTCCTCCATGTTTTTTCATGGCTTGACAGCTCATTTCTTTTTAGTGCTGAATAATACTCCATTGTCTGGATGTACCACAGTTTATTGATCCACTCAGCTACTGAAGGATAGCTTAGTGCTTCCAAGTTTTGGCAGTTATGAATAAGGCTGCAATAAACATATATGTACAGATTTTTGTATGGACATAAGTTTTCAGTGTTTGGGGGATAACTACCAAGTAGTGCTGTTACTGGATCACATGGTAAAAGTATGTTTAGTTTTGTAAGAAACTGCCACACTGTCTTCCAAAGTGGCCAAACCATTTTGCATTCCCACCAGCAATGAATGAGAGTTCCTCTTGCTTCTCCACCTCCTCACCAGCATTTGGCGTTAACAGAGTTACAGACTTTGGCCATTCTAATAGGTGTGTAGTGGTATCTCATTGTTTTAACTTGCATTTCCCTGATGACATATTTGGAGCCACTTTTCGTGTGCTTATGAAATGTGCCTCTTAAGGAATTCACCTATTTTTTAATCAACTTACTTGTTTTCTTACTGTTGAGTTTTAAGATTTCTTTGTATATTCTGAATGACAGTTCTTTATCAGATATGTCATTTGCAAATATTTTCTCCCCAGTCTGTGGCTTGTCTTCTCATTCTCTTAACATTGTCTTTCACAGAGGAGAAATTTTAAATTTTAATGAAGTCTAGATTATCGATTATTTCTCTCATAGATTATGCCTTTAGTGTTGTATCTAAAAAGTCATGATGAAACCCAAGGTCATGTTTTTCTCCTATGTTATGTTCTAGGAATTTTATAGTTTGTGTTTTACATTTAGGTCTGTTACCCATTTTGAGTTAATTTTTGTGAAGTTAATTTTATAAGGTCTGTGTCTAGATTATTATTATTTTTATTTTTTTGCAATGTCTAGTTGTTCCAGTGCCACTTATTGAAAATAACATCTTTCCTCCATTGTATTGCCTTTGTTGAAGATCATGCTTCTTTGTCAAAGATCAGTTGACTGTATTTATATGGATCTATTTGGGAGCTCTCTGTTCTGTTCCATTGATCTATTTGTTCCTTCTCCAATACCACACGCCTTGATTACCATAGCTTCATAGTATCTTTGTAAATTTTTAAATCATGAACTATAAAAAAACATTTATAAAAGTACATAAAACATAAGTGTTAAGTTTAACCAATAATTTTAAAGTAAACACCTATTTTAATCATCCCTCTGAAGCACCCTATTTCTGTTTCCTATCTCCAAAGAGATAACTACTGTCCTAATTTTTTCTTTTCCTGCTTGTCTTTATGGTATGGTTTACCACTTATGCATTCATCCCAAAACAAAGGAGTTCAATTTAGTTTGTTTTTTTATTTTATGTAAATAAGCTCATCTTGTGGGTACTTTTATGTTTTGCTTCTTTTACACATGTTATACTGGTAATATTCATCAATATTGCATGTAGCTGAGGACCACACATTTTCATGACTATATCGTGTTCTGTTGTATAGAGTAACCACAATTTATTTGTCCAATCTTCTCTTGTTAGGAAGTTGGGCAGTTTCCAGTTGGAAAATATTATGAATAAAGATATTATGGATTTTCATTTACATGTATCTTAGTGCTTATTAGCATGCATTTCTGTGGGGGAATATACCAAGAAATGGAATCTTGGGTCATGCATGTCTTTAACCTTGCTATGTAAGGGGAAAGTATTTGATAAAGTGCCTAAAAAGTGTATGAGAATTCCTGTAGCTCCACATCTTAGCCAAAAAACACATTGTATTGTCAGACTTTCTAATTTGTTTCAAATATGGAGATTTTATAATGAGATCATTGCATTTCCCTGATTACTAATGAGGGTGAGTGCTCTTTCAGATGTTTAGTGGATATTTGAACTTTCTTTTTGTTGTTGTTATGCTTCTTCATGACAAGTGTTTCCTAAAAGGCATTTTCAAGCACCTTTTAGGAAACCAAAGGCCCTGTAGATACAGTATGTGCCACAACCTGTAAATGAGAAAGGCTAATAATACTCTAGAGGACTCAATGATGGAAACTTCTGAGAATCCACAGTATATAGAATGCAAATATTAGTTTGGATTCAGTGTCACTGATCTTGTTTCCTATCCTATAATATTTTGCATCCCTTCTCAACATTTTTATAATTTGGGACTGCCTTTGAGATATTTTTCCTTATTGTTGCTCTTGTGTATAAAAGAGATGGTAGTAGTGCTTCTCAGGCCAGTATGTCTGTGTATGGCTTATCTTGTAAAGAGTTTAAAGAACTTTTCATTGTCTTACCAATCTTTAGAACATCCTTTTGAGACAGAGAGGTGGCCAGGGCATTAACACGCTCCTTGTCACTGGAGGAGACAGATCTCCCCAGAGGGAAATGGCTGCTTCTTTATTGACATGGGCCCAAGTTGTGCACAGAACTCAGGTTTTTTAACTCCTAGGCTAATGCCAAATGCATTAGACATGGCACCAATTGTTCTATGCATAAAACATGAGCAGTGTTCATCACCCGATTGCTAATACCAATTACCTAGAACATGAATTTTTTAAAAGAAATATATATGATGAAACTATATATGATTTTATAGATGTTTCTGATAATTTTTAACAATTTGATTGTATTTTTATAGTTTAACTCCTTCTCGAAACCCCTTGAACTCTGCTTATCCTATAGTAATTGTCAACGTTCTTAAACTGATCAAGAAAATAATTTATATTCCTCTCTAAATAGCCAGGCTTCCTACCTTCTTGCTTCCTACCCTCCTCCTGTCGAATCTCTCCCTTGGGTTTAGCAATAAAACATGTAGCTTAATATGTTTAGTGGGAGCTTAAACATTCCATGCTGGTGTCTCACCTCATCTTCTGCCTTCACGTGGACATTTCTCGAAGACTCTTTTTTTTCAGACTCTTTAAAATGATTTAATGTACTGTAAAAAAAAAAATCCTTGAATTTATGACACTTTTCAGTTTATAAGAGACTATGTAAAGGCTTCTCCTCATAGGCTGTAAGGAGTGCAAGGACAGTGAAACTCAAATAATCAAATGATATCCTTAAATTTATTTCACTGTTATTTATATGGCAAATTCAAGATTAAAGACCTGGTTTTGTAACGATCCATCTAGTACTGCTTTTATAGGCAGCACAGTACAATTGTTAAAAGTACAGATTATCTGTGCTTAAATTCCAGTTCCACGCTAACTAGCTGAGTTACCCTGGGCAAATCACTAAGGCTCTCTATGCCTCAGTTTCTCCAGCAATAAAATGGGTATAATAAGAGTTGTTGTGAGGATTCAATGAATTAATACCTATAAAGGTGCTAAAGGGCTTCCCTGGTGGCGTAGTGGTTGAGAGTCCGCCTGCTGATGCAGGGGACACGGGTCCGGGAAGATCCCACATGCCGCGGAGTGGCTGGGCCCGTGAGCCATGGCCGCTGAGCCTGCACGTCCGGAGCCTGTGCCCCGCAACAGGAGAGGCCACAACAGTGACAGGCCCGTGTACTGCAAAAAAAAAAAAAAAGTGCTAAAAATTGAGCTTATCCAATATAAGTACTCAATAAATGTTAGCTCTGTTGCGATCTTTTCTGATTATTTACTCTTAAAGAGCAATAACATGTTACCAGAAATAAGAGGTAGAGCTGCCAGAACTAAAAGTGATTTTTGTAATCATACCTATCAACCTAGATTAATAGCTTTGATTTCTTCATCTATAAATATAGAATAATTAATCCCTAAAAAATCCCTAAACATTGTAAAACTAATACATAATGTTGACTAGAACTCAATACAGATTAGTCTATTTATCTTGATGAAACCATATCACCCTCAGAGCTAAGCTGATAACCTGAAATCATGCACAGCCTCTGTTTCCTTTCTGAGCTCATAATTCCATCCTCCAGCCCACTTAGTACATTTACGCCAGAAAATCTATAAGTTGCCACAATTGCTTGAAGTATAACACTGGGGGTTTCCACGCAGCAGGGTCTTCTGATGTAAGTATACATTAATAGGCATCGTCTAAAGGCAAAATGAGCCTATTCCACAAATATAAATTGAATTTCTACAATGGTCTAAGAACTGTGAGGAACAGAGAAGATATTTTGATGAGTTCTTGCTATTCTTTTGAAGCTAAGACCTACATGACTAAATGATTAGAGAAAAAAATATGCTCTATAGGGGCCAGGATGATGTCTAATTCACCTTTGTGTTCACTCACACTAACAAATAAATGATTATTAGTGAATGAATGAATGAATGAATGAATGAATGAATGAGTTGCAGTAGAAAAAAGAAAGATAAATACAGATAGAGGTCATTGGTCCATTTAACAAACACCTATTGAGTGCATTGGAATTGTCAAGGTGTGTAACTTTTAGCTACAAAATTTCTCATATAGACAGCCTCTGAGAGTTGTAAAGTGTACTTAGAAATCTGTGACCTCTTAAATTTGAGAAATGCTGATATGGAGATAGAATCAGGGTGAATAGGGGAAAGACAGGCACCAGGAAAACTGCAATAATCACACACGAAACAAAGAGGACTTGAACTAAGGGAATTCAGAAGAGAAGAAATAAATCCAATAGTTATTTATGAAGTAAAACAGTCAGAACTTAGTGATGTCCAGGGGTTTGGACTTGAGATAGAGAGGACTCAAGGAGCATGCTTGGATTTCTGGCTTCAGTAACTGGGTGAGTGATTGTGGCATCTCAGTAAGAGATCTCTCCATAGCAAGGTAGCAGACAGAATAAGTACCAGTGTTGGACATACGGAGTGTGAGGTGTCTGTGCACATTCAGGTGGAGATTTCTGGAATGTGGAAGAGCAATTTAAACTGTAGTTTTCAGAACATAAGTAGGTAGATATTACAGTTTGGGGGGAATTTACTCACAGGGGCAATGAGTAAGTAGGGCGAGAAAAGAAGTGTAGAGAAAGATGAATCCAATAAAGAGATTGAAAAAGAGTGACTGAGAAGTAGGCAGAAAATCAGGAGAGTGGTTCCCAAATCCAGGGTAGGAGAGAATTCCAAGAAGGTCTGAATTGTTAGAAAACCTGTGTGGAGAAGGTAATTGAACTGGCTATGGAAAAACAAATGGAATAGATAGGGCAGAAAGAAAGGAAGAGGTATGGATTCTGGGCTGGGAGACATTATAAGCAGTCTTATAAGAGATGTAAAATGTGTACAAGAGGGTTGGCTGGAGTAGGCAGGACAGCACAGGGCTGAAAGATGGGCTCTGAAACCGAACTCCTTAGGTTCAAATCCCAGCTCCCCACTTTTAGCTATGTGATCCTCAGCAAGTTATATAACCTCTGAGCCTCAGTTTTCTCACGTGTAAAATGGGGACAGTAAGAGTTCACTCTTCATTAACTTGTTTATTTTTTACTCTCCTGTATAGATGCCCTTGCAAAAGTCAGAATGATTTTATATATACAAGATTGTTTTTAAGTATCTCTGAATATTTTATTCTTTGTTCTCCTACCATCCCAGCCTCATTTATATTTTCCCATTTATGGATACTTTATTTTAATAAACAGAAGTTTTAAACTGTTTATATATAGCCTATATATAAATATATTAAAGTATATAGATATATTTGATATATCCTTAGCAAGTCTTTTCCTACCCCAATATACATACCTATGTTTTACTTCAGTCCTTTATGGATTTACATTACATGTTTAAATTTTTAATAATTATGGAATATACTTTATTGTAAGTCAGGGCTCTGATAGTCTTTACCTAGGTTTCCTAGATTTTCAGAACACTATTTATTAAATAATCCATAGTTTCCTTATTGGCTTGAGATGTCGCTTCTCTATTTTACTAATTTTAAGGATGGCTGGTTCTGTTTTTAATCTTTATAGCCTGTTCCTATATAAAAAGCACCATGGTATAATTAGTATGTATAAAAAAATACATTTTAGTATCTGGGAGAACATGTGCCCTCTTAATTAATCTTATTTTTCACAATTTTCCAGTTATTCCCACTTGGTCTTGCTAATTTATAAATATTACTTTAAAAATTATAAAAATTAATTTTATAATCAATTTGTGAAGCCCTCCCCAAAAAATCCTACTAGAATTTTGATTGAAATTGCATTAAGTTGCTAATTAAGTAGTTTACAAGTGCTACACAACTACTTATAAAACTCCTGAGAAACTCCTAGTTCTTAAATTATAAATATTCACAGTCAACAAAGGATCACGAGGCATTTGAAGAAAACCAATAGCAAGAACAAAAAGAAACTAATGAGTGAACAAAACAAATGTATTTTTCTAAAGAAAATTTGTCTTCTGTTTCCAGAAGAAACAGAGATGATAAAAGGTATAGGAAAAAACCCTTAAGATATTAAATTTTCAGAGATTAGGGGAAGAGTACATTCATTAAGTGTGCTCAGGTTTCTGTGAAATAGGAGCAGGATGCTGAAAAAAATAGGAAGATTGGTTAAAAGACTGAGTGTGCTTGGAGACTGAATAGTCAAACAAAATCTCACAGAATGTAGAACAAAAAGAGAGGGATACAAAATATGGTAGAAAAGAGATAGGAAGAGTGAGATGGGAGTAGGGAAGTGGAAGAAACAGGAAAAAAATAATTGGAAAAAACAAACAAACAAACAAAACCCCTTGACATGAGGAGTGATTCAGGTCCTCAAATTGAAAGGTTCATCCAATGCCCAACAGGGGAAAAAAAAAACAAACTGAGACACATGCTGATAAAATTTTGGAATTCCAAGGATGAGAAATTGATCCTAAAAGGTTCTAGAGAACAACAAAGGATCTTTCAAAGGTATCAGACTTCTCATCAGCAAAGCTGGAAGCTGGGACAGACTAGGCAATGTTTCAAAGTTCTGAGGAAGATTAAGCAGAGCCCTAAGTTGATAGCTAAACTATCAAGTGTTGGGACAAACTAAAGATGCATTTAGACATATATGGGCTTTACACTCCAATAAAGATGTTTAAAAAAAAAGAAATTAAAACTGAAAAAACAACATATATGGGCTCAAGTTTACAAGTTTACTTCCTATAGATCCTTCCTAATGAAAAAAAAATATATATTGCTCAAATATACATTCAAGCATAACAAAACAACAAGAATTCTACACAGTTCACCTAGGATACAAAGAGCACTGGAAACAACCCAGCTGTCTTACAAAAATAAATCCCAGGATGACAACAGTGAAATAGGCCTAGAAAGCAGGCAGCCTAAATTAGAAAGAGTTGTCACAGAGTTCCAAAAAAAATGTCTTCAAGAAGAAAGTAGGTATCATAAATCAAATTGCATAGTTAAGAACCTTTTAACATTTAAAGCAAAGTTAATTGCCTTAAAGTTATAGATTAATCTGTCTTTATAATATTGAGTCTTCCCATCCAGGAAATTAGATATATGTATATTTTTCTAGTTTTTTTTAATGTCCTTCAGTGAAGTTTTATAGTATTATTTATACAAGACTTTAATATCTTTTATTAAATTTATTTCTAGATATTTTGTATGTTTTATGCTATTGTAAATGGGATACTTTCTCTATCTTCTAACTGGTTATTACTGGTATATAGAAAGCCTATCGTGTACTATATGCATTTTATAATGTTCTGCCTTTCTTTTTTTTTTTTTTTTTTTGTGGTACGCGGGCCTCTCACTGTTGTGGCCTCTCCTGTTGCGGAGCACAGGCTCCGGATGCGCAGGCTCAGCGGCCATGGCTCACGGGCCCAGCCGCTCCGCGGCATGTGGGATCTTCCTGGACCGGGGCACGAACCCGTGTCCCCTGCATCGGCAGGCGGGCTCTCAACCACTGTGCCACCAGGGAAGCCCTCTGCCTTTCTTATAAATCAAAATGTTCTGCCTTTCTTATATATTTTAGTTGGTTGTCCTGAAATTTTGAGTTACAGAATTACCATCTGAAAATATAATTTTGTACCCTCCTTTCAAACATTTTGTACTTCGTATTTAGTTTTCTTATTTAATTACCTAGGTTAGAATTTTCTGAGCAGCATTAAATAATTGGAGACAGTGGGTAGCCTTCGCTTGTTTCTGATTTGCTTCATTGTTAATTATAGATATTGAATGAAAGCTATTCACTAGCATGATAAGGAACACTTCTTCTATTCCTGTTGTACTAGGAGTTTTATTTTACTGTCAACTTTCTAATAAGCATGCTGGGATGCATCATGGACATTATTGAATGGTAGGAAAAAGATCGTGGATTCAATTTTATACTATAAGGGACCACTGTAGAATAATTTGATTTTGAGGAAAAGATACATAAAACTGTTTAGTAATTCAGCTATCCAGTGATAATTGTATAACCATATGGACAAAAGTAGAGGAAGTACATACAAGAGGATTGAATTTAATAGATAGGTCAGATAAATAAATCCAATTTTCTTACCTGATTTCTTTTTGCCCAAAAGACTCAGAATATTTGATAGCAAAACAATTTGAAATTGATGTTGAATAAAATTTATACATGACTGCTAAAAACAGACCTATTTTTCTGCTTCTTATCCTGTATACATACGTATA
Source organism: Mesoplodon bidens (assembly GCF_964165515.1). Lineage (NCBI taxonomy): Eukaryota > Metazoa > Chordata > Mammalia > Artiodactyla > Ziphiidae > Mesoplodon > Mesoplodon bidens. The sequence goes on along the minus strand of NC_138160.1, from coordinate 47,366,778 downwards.
AAAAGCAAAACTGAATAGCAGGAAATTACTATTCCTTAAAGATAGGACAGCATTCAACTTTCCCTTCTGACATAGGGAACACCAATGATGGATACTCTAGTCATTTTTCTTAACAATTTTCTAGTTTTTATAAAATATTGTTTAAGCCATAATTGGCTCCCACCATCTATTTGGATGACTTAAGTTTTTTTCAAATAAGACATAAATGAGTTTTCATATTATGGATAACCTGGCAGCATTTAAAAACATGAATTATCCTTGGAGATGGTAGGACTATGCTTTCTCCTCATTTTTCTATAAAGTTTCAATAAAAATAATCAATAATTTGAGTATCAATATTTACTTGAAATTAATCTATCACTGTCTCATTAAAAAGATCTAGCACATAAACTTCTTGGGATGTGGATGAAAACTTTTGTTATTCTGCTCCTTCAAAAATGACAGATAGTATCAGGCTATAATTTTATTTTTAAGATTTTACATAATTATATTGGGGGTAAGATTATAAATTTATATACTATCTCCTTCATATTAATAGTACAGATCTTGAATTATAATGAGTTTCATGATTGTATTATAAGATTAAACATAACATTGGGGAAGCTTCACATTTCCTCTTTGTGAATCTGACTTCCATGCCTGTCAAGATTGGTATAGATTCAAGTTTGTTTTCAACAAACTTCAAAGAAGATCAAAACCAGGGATTGTCTGTATCATTGCTCTCACATGATAGCTGTCTAGGACCCCTGTTTTGCCCCTGTTTTTCCTAAGGAGAAAGCCACCTTTTCAGGTGACTACTCGCTTTTACAGGGTTGGTATTTTTGTTTTTTGTTTTTGTTTTTAACAACTTTAGGTAATGAACTGCAAAAAACAATACGAAAATGTTGGTAGATGGAGAGATACACTCCTTCACCATCTGGTGAGCATCCTAGAGAATGGAGATAAATCCCACACCGTGAAGGAGTGAAGTCATTTTTGCAGGAAGTTCAGCTTTGAGGATTAGTTTAAGAACTCAGAGCCGGCTATATTGTGGTGGACAGTTCCTCATGATTCTTTGTGGTTTTTAGTAAATTACAGACTGTTTACACTGGAAGGGACTGTAGAGGTCAGTTTAGAGATGAGGAAACTGAGGCCCACAGAGGTCCAGTGGAGCGTCCATAACATTGACTTGAACCACATATCAGAATCCACATTCCAAAATGTGCAACTGCTGTCTTATTAAGGAAATTACAATGACACATTCTGAGGTCATGCAGGAAATTGCCTGAAACGCTGGGAATTAGGTCAGTAGCTTGAGACAATGCAGTCTTCCAGGCAGTCTTCAGCTTCCCTAACCCAACTGGGATGGGGAACATAGAAAACACGTGAGTATGTGTGTGTGTGTGTCTGTGTGAGACTATAGCACCATCCATGCATCATGTTTTCAGCTGAGCTTTAAGTTGTACAGAGAAAGAAGCCACAGCCTACTTTAGTCAACAGTTCCTAATACTGCTTCTTTACAGAAATCAACTTTTTTCAATATTTCAAACATTTTAGAATATTAGGTCAATGAGATGAGACCTAGTTATGCTTAAAAATTTACTGTGTGCATATATGTATAGAAAAAATATTAACTTTGAATAGTAATGAACATTGGGTTGTAGAGATATATGTGCTTTTTCTTTATTTTCTCTACTTCTGTATTTCCTAATATTTCTACCATGAGATTGTCTTTTAATGTATAGTTTTATTACATAAGTAATAAATAAGTACTTTTATGTCATAAAATACTTAAAACGTTGTGGAATATGGGGAAGTCCTCCTCCATGCTCCTTTAGGCTTGCTTTCCTTGAAAGACCCACTTAACGATGGATACAATTTGGTGTATAACCTTCCAGAATTTTTAGCTGAATATTCAGTTATTTGAATTGTGGAAATGTTTAAAATCAAAAGTGATATACTACACATGCTTTTTTCTAAGACTGACTTCTGTATTTGATATGTTTTGGAGAATATGTATTATTACATTCCAGTACATATAAATCTATACCAATATTCTTAAATCACCACATACCACGTATGTCAAATTTCTTATTTAATTATATTCCTATTGATGGACGTTTTTTGTATTACAGGCAGTATGTACTGCAGTGAGCATTGTTGTGCACGTTTGTTTGTTGTGTTGATTTTTAAATCTGTGAACTAGTTATAAAGATGGAAAGAAAGACGACAAGTAGGGAGATGGACATGAGAAGAAGAGGTTAAAGGAGATAGAATCAGATATTTCTGGAGGGCAGAATATTCATCCCCAAGGTCTCGTATCCCACAGAAGATACAGATGCTCACTCAGGAAACAGCAACTCTGCTGTAGAATATTTTTTGGAATTCAGGGCTGCTAAGAAGTTTGGGTAAAAACCCACGCTACCAAGATGGTTTTGGGCTTTGTTCTTCTTGTGCAAGAAAGAGCACCTCCTCTGACCTACAGGTGGAACGTGGCTGCCTCAGGGTGGGGGAGGGGCAGATGTCTGATGGGTGGGAGGGCAGGCTCTTGGCCGTTGCCATCTCCAAGTCTCCTGTCCTAGCCCTGAGGCAGTCTCCTAGTGCAAGTGACTGATCCTAGGCACATGGTAGCCCTCAGGTGTGTCTGAGACAATAAGTTATTGGGAATTCTTGCCAAATCTTGAAAATCAGCTGTCGGACTTAACGCATGTACAGTATGGCATAACTGCTCCAGCTGCCTACAACTCTCTTGTACAATTCAAAACAAATGGGAGAAAAATGGGGGAAATTTTTCCCCTAGAAAAGCAAAGTGACAAAAAAGAATTGTTAAAAATCATGGTTGCATTGAATGCACCTTAAGGACAACTCCTTCATTTATTTAAAACTTCAGTTCTCTAACAACTAGCCAGCATTAGTTATCGTTTTGTTAACTGTTAACTTTATGTAGACATTATGCTAAGAGTTTTGTATATAACACCTTTTTAATACTCAGAAGAGCCCTATAAAAACTATCACAACTTTACAAATAAGAAACCTGAGACGTTAAATAACTTGACCAATAGTCATGCAGTTTTGAACCCAACTTTTATTATATTTAAAATTCTAGCTCTTAACACCAGATTGGAAATAAACCTATATTTAGTTGTTAGCTTGTTTTCATATTGGTGACAACTCCAGCAATCATAGTATGTTTCACCTAATACATATGTTGTAGATTAGTACTTTGGGTTATATTATCGCTTCAAATTATGGTATCTTTTGTAAAATATAGAAATGCTGCGTTGTAGATAAGACCATATAGTGGTAAGAAAGATATGACTTTTGCTTTCATTTGTGTCAATCATACTATCTTGTTTGAGTTTTAGAAGAGGGAAATGACAAGGTGGGGAGAAACAGAGCAGATTAGCTGGTATGTATGATTCTAAAATCTGAGTTATTTGGCATTTTTAAGGCTAAGCACTGATTCAGTTTTATAAGCATAAGTTGGCAAGAAAATTAATACCATGTGTTCAATAACAATTCTTTGCTCCTAGGAAAGAGTATTTGTTTCAACTTGAGAGTCATAATCATACTTATCAAACTTGCTAATTGTGAACTGTATGTAAATTGTCAGACTCATAAAGGTATGCATTTATGGTCACCAGGTGCTCCTTAGCTTCCATATTTGCATTGTTGGGGGAGTTAGCTTATTTTTTTTCTGTGTCTCTTATTGTCACTGAAGACTTTAAACAGTCTAGCTGGTATTTTCTGCGATTATACAGGAATATTCTCAAACCTAATTGCTTACACAGAGTACAAATAAGAGACTTTTTCTGTTAGATTTTTAAAGTACTTGTTCTCTAGATTTAAGCTCCAGTGTTTTACTAATGGGAATAAGTTTTTCTTTTATTTGCCAAGAAGCTCCACTTCCAGCTGGAGAAATGTGTTGTTTTCCTATTTATAAAAGTGTGAAGCATGTACTGTGTAGAATAGAAATTACTGTTGTGAAGTGGCCATTTTAGTTTACATTGATTGTGAAAGTGAGCCAGGGGATTCTGTTTGATTAACTTTAGGGAAGCTCTAGTTTTCTTTTGTCTCTTTAGCCTTCCTTCTTGTTTACTCCAAGAATTTTCAGCAGGTTGCTCCAGAGCTCCAAAGGAAAGTACAATTCTTGGAAAGTGCTTTCTGGAAGGACATGCAATGGCATTTAGGACTGCCAAGCATCAGGAAATAGAAAAATGGAGAAATAAATTACCTCATTTACAGAGAATGTCATTTTAGGTTAAATCACATAGAAAAAAATGGTATGGGTCTTTAAAGACTACAAACAGATATTTATAACTGAAAAATATGGATAAAAAATAGGTTGTGGGAAATGTTTAGAAAAAATAAAATAGTATTCTAAAATAAAAGGTAACTTTTATGTCTTCCTAATGTTCATCTTAGAAAAATGGTGAGAATCTCTTGTATGCTCTATATTTGTAAGAAGTAATAATAGATTTTGAAATAATTCCATATGATAGAAAATTTTTTTCTTTGTACCTGATTCCAAATAAGCAAATGTTTGAAGAAAATCTGTGATTTTTTTATTTATAAGAAATGCAGTATATTAATAAATACCTAATTACTTAAGTCAGAAGATAAACAAAATCTGACAGAATGAGTTTCCTTTGCAACAAATGTACATACCCACAATTTGAAAGTTTAAAAAAATAACACTTTCTATTTGAAAGCAATCAAGGTGATTAAAGAATAGTTCTGCATAATCTCATAGCAAATAATAAGCCTATCCACTGTCCCAAAGAGCAAACTAAAACAAGAAATGATTTGAAAAGGGAGAGGTTTCAGGTAATCTAACCCAACATTTAATGACTTTTTCAAAAGAATCAATTTGATAAGATAAACTAAGCCAAAATGAGATTAGTCATAAATTATATGTGGTGTACTCTTTTCTTTCTTATTTTCCATTTCTTGTTCCCCATTACATCGTTCCTATACAAGGAGAATCATTGTGTGACATTTCCCTCATCCTGTACCCATCATAGATATACATAATTAAGAAATCGTGCTATTTCTGTAGACCTCACAATCCTTCTCAACAAAGCATTACAAAGGACCCACTAGCAATAGATTAGAATTGTATGCTAATTGTGCCTCCTAGATCTTCTGATCAGTTCTTTTTATACTTGCTCTCAGGAAAATAATCTGTATCTACAATGAGACGTAAGGAACTGTGTGGTATGATAAAAAACGCCTAAAAAATATCAGAACATAATGTCCTAGTCCTATTTCTGTCACTGAGAGGAGAATCTTGGCAACTGGTAACTTCTCTAGGACTGATTTCCAGTCTGTAAAATTAAGGGGGTTAGGCTAGACTCTCATTCTAAAATCCTGTCTAGTGTCAACTTGTTATATTCTATACCTTCAACAACCCCCCCAAAGACTTCTCACCATTCCCTTAATACACATTGTTTTACATCTGCGACATTGTGCACATTCTCTTATTTCAGCCTGGGAAGGCTTTTGTCACCTTTGCAGCCTGGCAAAACCACCACTCATCTTTCAAGATCCACCTCTTTAGCGCCAAAGTCTTCCCCAGTTTCCCTCAACTCACAGATCAAGGGAGTTGTCCTCAGCTTTGTGCTTCTGATATACATGAACCTTCATTGCTTTATAATTATTTATTGATCTGTCTTCTCCTGAAAAATCCTGCAAGGAAGGGACTCAGACCCTTGAAATTTATACTCTCCAGGATGTGGTGCTTCATACATCCCAAATGTTCCATGGAACTGTATTGAATTAATACAGTTAAAGGTCAATATTTGCCTGTTATAAGGGTAAAGCCTAGTGATAGAAGGTTATTCTTTATATGATTTTACAAACATGTATTTTGGTGAAATATTCATAGTAAGTTTCATTACAACTGTTCCATCTAAGCAATACATGACCTGCGTATGTTCTAAACCACAGGTACCACAGATAATTCAGTGAGCTTTGAGATCAGTTGAACTAAAGATATTAGAGGTCAGGGGTTAATACAGTAACAAAGAGCTCATGCAAATAAGTAAGGAAAACACAAAAGCTTTGATGTTAAATCATCAGAGACGTGTTCAGACAATTCACAAAAGAAAATATATAAATGACAAGTTAGAATAGTAAAAAAAAAAAAAATTGGGATGTCTGGATAAAGATAGAGCAATTAACACATTCATTTAACACCTCTACCTTCTGAAAACCATAAGCATAAACCACAATGACAAAGAAGGTGGGAAAGGAGTAACAACAACAAAATTTTTGTAAGCTCAAAACAAATGGTCAAGTGGTAACTGCCTTAGTAAACAGTTAAAGCTGAATCCTATGCTAGCATTGGGGAAAGCAGAAAAAGCCATCCCACTAATAGTGTCAAACAACAAAAAGACAAAAATCAGCCATACCCAGTACCTAAGAAAGTTGTGTAGAGTCTACAACTGTTTAAGAAGCAGTTAGACGTGCAGATCCCATCATATGTTCTATGGAGCGGTGTGACAGTGCCTCATTCACCCCAGCAAAATATTGGACATTTATTCTCAGAAGGGTAAAAGCCCCAGTCCTTATAACAGAGAAAGTTATTTATTGAGGCAATGCCAGATCAGGTTAATGGTGCCAAGAGTGGAATCTGGATGAAGGCTAACCTAACAAGGCCATCTGGAAGTGTGAGTCACTCCAGCACCATGGACCAGAGGCTTGTGCAAGTGTGCCCTGTGTTGCAGCGACTGCTGTTTTCGTGATTTCCCAGGAATTTCCCAGGGAAGAAGGAGAGGGTTTCCCCGTTGGATAAAAAAATGAACTTCCTGTCTTGGAGCAGAATCCACAAATAGTATATGTGATAAGGGATGGGTTTTTATTAAGGTAGAAAACAATGATTAGGATGATGGTAGAAACACCACTGAAATATTCCTGGACCAATTTTTGGTCCTTTAATTGCATATTCTGGACCTGCTGGAGCATCCAAACTCTCACATGGAATATGTTTGCTGTTAACTTTTCTTTCTCTGTTTTATCCAATGCTGTAAAATCTGCTAATCTTGATATGCCAAGTCTCTTAACACTGGGTTATTATAAAAGAGGTCTGTGTTTCAATGGTATGGGGAATGGAGAAGAGATAAGGAGAAAGAAGGATTTAAGTTAGTTTTTAGAATGCTTTCCTTTGTTTATCAGTTGAAAGAAGAGGTAGAAAGGCAGTTAGTTATATAACATTATGCTCCAGCTGCCCTGACCATCCGTCCATTTCTCCAAGAAACCATTTTAATTCCAACCACTCGACTTTGCACTTTGTTCCTTGTCTGTAGAACACCCTAACAACCTTTTTCTGTCTGATAAACTTTACTTACTCTCCCAGACCAAGTTGAAATGTTGAAAACTTCCATAACTCCAGAAGATAACAATCATAATAACTGCAGTTTAACGAGCCGCCTGGCCCTTTAGCCGATTCTTATCTATCAGATAAGCAAGGTAGTTTCCTTCTTTACAGAGAAGGAAACTGAGGCTGAGAAGACTTGAGTAAGTGGCTCAAGAGCAGAGACAGTTGTCCCTCAATATCTGCAGGTGATTGGTACCAGGACACCCCTCAGCAAAATGTGTGGATGCTCAATTCCCTTATATAAAATCGTGTAGTATTTGCATATAACCTAACATCCTCCCTACACTTTAAATCATCTCTAGATTACTTATAATAACTAATACAATCTAAATGCTATGTAAATAGCTGCCAGTGTGAAGCAAATTCAAGTTTTGCTCTTTGGAACTTTCTGGACATTTTTGGGTGAATACTTTTTTTGTGTGTGTGGTACGTGGGACTCTCACTGTTGTGGCCTCTCCCGTTGCGGAGCACAGGCTCTGGACGCGCAGGCTCAGCGGCCATGGCTCACAGGCCCAGCCGCTCCGCGGCATGTGGGATCCTCCCGGACCGGGGCACGAACCCGCGTCCCCTTCATCGGCAGGCGGACTCTCAACCACTGCGCCACCAGGGAAGCCCAGGGTGAATACTTCTGATCCACAGTTGACTGAATCCAGGAATGTGAAAACTGTGGATACTGAGGACAGCCTATAGTGAGATTTGAAATCCAAAGCCTTTAAAGCCCATTCTTTTTTGAAATCTGCATCACTTACCGATCATTTTGTTTTATATTTGTTAACATGCTTGTCTCCCTCACTGGACTGAGTCTTTTATTCCTTCATGGAAAATAAATTGTCTTGGGGGGTGACATTTTTACATATAACATTAATCAGATTAAAATTTTTCATTTATTGTTGACATTCCTTGTTTGACTCTACAGTCCACAGGGCAAGATGTTTAAACCAGATATGTTTTATTCATTATTGAATCCAACACCTGTCACAGTGTCTGCCACAGGAATTGCTCAATATATATTTTTGAGTGAATAAATGAATTAACTAACAACTGAATGAACAAATGAATGAAGCAGAAGGACTGAAATTCAACTCCTAGCAAATAATACTTTTTTTTTTTTACTTTCATTGTCCCCATTGTCTGAATAGGCAGTGATTTCTTAAACTAATGTGAAATATACCATCAATGTCAGCAATCATGTTAACACAGATGAAATCTGTACCCTAACAGAATCTCAGCATGCTGGCAGTGTGGGTTAGGGGCAAGTTTTACTTTCTTATAAACAAAGAGACTGAGACTTCAGAATACTCAGCCATAGAGATGTTGGATTTTGTATTTCATACATAAAGGCTGTTTTTTTTTTTTTTTAGGGAGGACAAAACTAATACACTTTATTTTTTTTATTGCAAGACATACAAAGACATTTGGATTTGTTTTTCTTTTTCAATTTTTTTTATTTTATATTGGAATATAGTTGATTCATAATGTTGTGTTAGTTTCAGGTAGACAGCAAAGTGATTTAGTTATACATATTTATGTATCTATTCTTTTTCAGATTCTTTTCCCATATAGGTTATTACAGAGTTAGGCTGTTTTTAATCTAGAACTCAAGTAGGCAGTTTTAAGCTCTGGACGTCAAGCCAGTGTGGTTCATGTTTTGCCACTATAGGCTCTACAGTAGAACTTTATTTTAGTAGTCTTATGAAGTTTTCTTAAATTTTGAGTTATTAAAAATTGACCACAAAGAGTATTATAAAAGATTGCACCAATTACAAGGTACTTGACCTCTAGGTACTAACTTACAGTTTACTTAGAGTAAATTAAGAAATATATGTTTACTTGGAAAGTTCTTAAAGTCTAAAAATAGTGTGCTTTTTGTAAAGAAAGCCCACATCCTGTTTTTCTTTTTTAAGAAAAGTAAAGCCCATTAGAAATAAGAGGTAGCAAAAGGTATTAAATTATTTCTGTCATAATAGCACAATCCCACATCAGATTTTAAATATTAATATGAAAGAATAGGCAAAAGGTAATGGCACGGGCTTCAGTTCTAACCCAAATAAGGCAGGAAATTTAGTGAAATCAGTCTTCCTCTAATCTTATGTGGGAAAAAAAGTGTCATATGGCAAACCCATATGATTCCAATCTGCTGGGCTTATTCATCCCTGCAGTGACATTCAGACTTCAGAAACTATATCAGAAACATAGTCAATATTTCAACACCATCATGCAGGCTAGAAATGTGGGTAAGGTATGTAATAACGTACTGCATTTCAAAAAGAAGTGTCCTTGGACTTCCCTGGTGGTGCAGTGGTTAAGAATCCACCTGCCAATGCAGGGGACACGGGTTCAAGTCCTGGTCCGGGAAGATCCCACAAGCTGTGGAGCAACTAAGCCCATGCACCACAACTACTGAGCCTGCGCTCTAGAGCCCACAAGACACAACTGTTGAGCCCACACGCTGCAACTACTGAAGCCTGCATGCTTAGAGCCCATGCTCTGCAACAAGAGAAGCCACTGCAATGAGAAGCCCTCACACCGCAGCGAAGAGTAGCCCCCGCTCACCACAACTAGAGAAAGCCCGCGCACAGCAACAAAGACCCAACGCAGTGAAAAATAAAATAAATTTATATGTATAAAAAAAAGTGTCCTGATTGGGACAAGATGTTGATCATATATCTTCTTCTCTCTTCAGAAACTTATGGCTGTTTTCTTCCTTGCAACTCATTCTCCGTAAAGGCATGTTTTCTCTTCTTTTCTCCATAGAATGAAAAAGAAAAAGAAGAAGGATCAGTATCTTAAAAATAAGCTTTCCTACCACTTGGGGAGATGACCAGCTTCCTTTACTAGTCACTCATTTCGCATGATCCTCTCCTGCCTCAACTTAAAATGTTCTCCCACACGTGCACCCTCTCCTATAACAAATACACCGTTTCCATGACTTTACACCTTTGTCCATGTTATTCTCTTTATCTGGGACCCCTCCTCACCTCCCCACTCCTTCCCCGACTCCACCCTTACTCCTCTTCCCCGCACCTAATTCCTCCTGCTTTTTGATGTTATCAAGAATCAGCTCCTCTAGGAAGCCCCCCAAGAATAAGTTAGATGCCTCTGTGTTCTGAATGTGCTGTCGGAACCCTCCTCAGTGGTCCACTAGGATTGTTTGTTACTTTCCTCACTTCTTGACCAGACTGAATTTCTTAAGGGCAAGAACTTATCTATTCATTATTGCATGTCCAGCATCTTATCCAGTGTTTAGTATATATTACGTGCTCAGTAAATGTTTGTTGAATGAATCAATGAATCAGTGGTTTTCCATTAGGAGAGTGAAGAAAGTATATTTCTTAGAACAGAATCCGAAAAGCACACAGGAAGAATTGGGACAGTTTTGGTTGAGGTAAAAGTACTTTGACAGGGACCACCTTTGAAACTCCATCTACTCGGGCCTCTTGTATTCTTTGTGAGATAGGAATATTAATTCTCAGATCCTATCAAAGGAGATCTAGTTATTAAGGGACAAAACAAATTGGTATAAAATCGAATTTCTTATAAGAGAGTGTCAAATCATATATCCTAAAGACAATATTATAATGAAATGTCTCAGTAGGTTCCAAATACTAATACATGTAATATCATATGATTAAAACAGTATGAGTCAAAGGAAGGAACAGGATGTCTAGGTTTTCAGATTATTTGGTATTCCTTAACAGAATATTTTATTAGTGTATAGTCTCTTGACAATTATTTCCTGATCTTATGTCCCAAGGAAACTTTAGACTTAAGATGTTTATTCTGCAGAGATAGGTGTGTGATATTTTATTTTCATTATAGATATAACAAGTAGAATTCATTTATCCTTTGTGACCAGGGAATAAAAGGAACCCTATGTGTAGAAAGCAGTGAAATCTCCAAAATATGAAAATTGAGTGTGGGTGAACTTGATTGAAGTCAGTGTGTAAGGCAAGCATAGAATCTTCTGACTTTCTTTCCTTTAATAAAACTTAATTATTTATTTATTGTTAAGGAAAGTCGGAGACCCTGTGGACATTTCTACAACTGAAATACTCCTTACACTTGGAAGTCAGGCTATTTGTTGGAAGGATAGAAAAATAGCTAATGCCTTAAAAAAAAAAAAACTAAGCTTGGAGAAGGGATCATCACTAATAAGATATATTAATCCATGTATTGCTGATTCTCTGATTAAATACTTTTTTTTTTTTTTTTTCTCGGTACGCAGGCCTCTCACTGCTGTGGCCTCTCCCGTTGCGGAGCACAGGCTCCGGACGCGCAGGCTCAGCGGCCGTGACTCACGGGCCCAACCGCTCTGTGGCATGTGGGATCTTCCCAGACCCGGACACGAACCGGTGTCCCTTGCATCGGCAGGCGGACTCTCAACCACTGCGCCACCAGGGAAGCCCTGATTAAATACTTTTTTAAAAAAAAAGTTATTTGGTGTGGGCTTCCCTGGTGGCGCAGTGGTTGAGAGTCCACCTACCGATGCAGGGGACACGGGTTTGTGCCCCGGTCCGGGAGGATCCCACATGCCGCGGAGTGGCTGGGCCCGTGAGCCACGGCCTCTGAGCCTGTGCGTCCGGAGCCTGTGCTCCGCAATGGGAGAGGCCACAACAGTGAGAGGCCCACGTACTGCAAAAAAAAAAAAAAAAAAAGTTATTTGATGAATGAATAAAAACAGATGGTTTATTGAGATTTTAGAGAGGAGTAACAAACTCTAGTTAAAAAGAGTCCCAATCTGAATGAACAAATCACCATGTTGTGCAGGATGTTGAAAATTCACTGCCAGTAGATTCATGGCCTGTTCTGAGTATTTCATTCCCATCTGGCTCACTGTGAGAAAATAGTGGGGCATGGGTAGTCTTTAGGACCTGACAGCAGACTCCACTTTAGCAGGACCAGCATCAGGGCTGTGTGATTTCCTTTAGGAGGCAATGTAGTCTACCTAGCCCCAAATGGACCAATGAGAGCTTGGCTAGGACTTGCTTATGGTAGCCCATAGAACTCACCTGAAAGAGTACCAAGGATGCAAATGTCACCTCAGCCAATTGGCCTATCAGTTGACTGAAAAACTAAAACACATTTCTAATGTATTTTAGCAAAATATGATATTTTGAAAGGGGCCTGAAATGTAACAGGGATCTTAAAGCTGGATTTTTGCTTCTTTCCAGACTTTGTCTCTTTGTCTGTCAGTCAGTCAGTCTCTCTTTCCGTCTCCTTCTTCTTGTGAACTGGTAGGTAACAAGAGAAAACATACATATTGTTTCATGTTTCTTTATTAATAACAACAACCAAACACTTGAATTCTGGCCACCATCCACGTCAGATTTTTAATTTAAATGGTCTCTTCCTTGGAGTTACCTTGGAATTAGGTTCTTATTCCCTCTCTGTCTCTTTTGTATTTCTGAAAGATACTCATCAATTTAAAATAAGAATTCCAATTTCATTCTAGAGAACTAATACTATCCAATTCTCACTCATTTTTTAATTTCTTTTTCATTCCCCATACCTCTGCCACTGCCAAATAAACTGATTATCTCAGTTTTTATCTTCTCTTTTATACTTTTAAGGCAATAACTGAAATTGGCTTGCTCCGAGGCAGATACTCTAGGTGACAGGATAACTTGAGGCAAAAATGGTTTGAATCCATTTATGGGTAGTTTTGATCACATCTATCAGTTTTATGACCTGCCATTCATAATAGATCACTTCCTAACCTGACCCTGGCCCTGGCCCTGGCCCTGGCCCTGGCCCTGGCCCTGGCCCTGGCCCAGTTTAGAAAACTACTAGCATAGTTACTGGTTGACACTTAAATGCATATCTTCAAGTTTAGTAATCTGAAGGAAAATTTCCAGAGGCATGATAATAAGGAAATTTAATTAAGAGCTCATGTTGACTCAGGAATATTATGTACATCATTGATCCGTAGTATAGCTAATACATTCATTATGCTGCAGGTTTCAAGTGATTTCTTAGTACATTGGCCAATCAGAGTGGAACCTGTCTCAACAGGAAGGTTGAAAGAGACAAGGCAATGAAACTTTCATCTTCACTGGGAGTGAACTAACTTGCCAGATCTGGGCCATCAATCATAGTGAATATGTTCAAAACAAATCATACATCTTCCACAGTTCATTGTATTCATCAGTACTTTTGAAGTCAGCAGTCCAAAGTAGTCACTTTTGGCCAAGTTTTCCATAGCCTGTGGTTTAGGCAATATGCCTCAGCTGTCTTTTTCAAGGCTATGTTTCTCAGATAGTTGGACTCCATGGGCCAGTGTCAACGAAATCTGAAAGGACAAAAGGGTGGCCTCGTTTATAAGGAAGGTCATTACATTATATCTTTGAAAATGCTGTCTTAAAAATCAAGTCATTGTCTAAAATGTCTTGGAATCACTTAGGACTTGAATGCATGAATAGATTGGAAGACTGAGTTTCCCACTCATGTACTGTGCTAGCACTCATTGTATAGGCAAAAAAGTGCAGTATGAAGTGTTTATACATGGGGGGGCAGGAGAGTGTTCAAACATGACATAATTTGTTGTCACTGTTCTGATTGCCTCTTTAAAAAAATGTTTTATTTGGAAATCATATCAAACATAATAGAAAGCTTTGTGAAGAGTACAGAGAACCCATATGTATTCCTCACCCTGACTGACCCATTGTCAACACTCTGCCCCATGTGCTGAACACACACACACACACACACACACACACACACACACACACATATACTTTTCTTCTTAGAAGCCCTTGAGAGAAAGCAGCACACATCATGGCCCTCCATCCTCCAACTCCCCAATCTATATCTCCCAAGAACAAGGATACTTTTCTAAACAACTATAATATAGTATCAAACACCTGATTGCCTTTGAATATTTCAGCATGAATTGTTTTTATACCTTTTTAACTCAAATTCTAACCCAGATACTGAAACTGGTAGAAAGAATAACTATCTAAAAAAAGTCATATCACTCACATTTTAAATTTTGCCAACAAACATGGTATGTCAGTATGTGGGAAATGACTCAATGTTGGTTTTAGGAAAAATACATGTGTTAATACTAATAGAGATTTCCCTTAATAAAGAAATCTTACCTGTTTAGGGATGCATCTTATCAGTGGCACTACAGTTAGCTAGCATTCATTAGGACAGACAGAACATCTTGTCTTTCTGTATTTTTGACCCTGTTTTTCCTCTTGTGATCAGATAACCCCAGGTTTTGAAAGATTTCAGTAGTTTCTACTTAGTCAGTGCCCTTGCCTTTCTCCCTGGCAGTAAGCAGCAGAGAAGTGGAGGGGGCATTGGTAATGCCAGATGGGTTTTGGAGAGATCAGGGGTCCTGTGGTCATTATCCTGACACTACACCACAGCCATTCCTTCACTGAGACAGTCCCAAAATGGTTCTCGTACCTGTTTTTATCTCCTATTTTATTTTTTTGAATGCAGGTTTACATTACTGTGAATAAATAGAACTGAGATTTATGTTTAATAAGCTATGTAGCTAATTTTGATAACCCATATCTGACAGTTGCAATTTTTTTCCCAAAGAGCCTTGAGCTGGTATATCCCTCTCCACCCCAGTGTACCCAACAATATGCCTATGTATTGGGGGATCCAATTGAGAACAACAGTGCTTCAGGGATTTAGAATGGGCAGCAAGATTTTCTGTAGGAGGAAGTTGTGATGCTGCAGCAATTTATGAAAAACAGGTCCCTTGGTAACTATGGTGGGCACTATAGTGGCACAGTCCTGCAAAGTCATCCAGGAGGTTGTGTGTTCATCCAGTGACAATGTACACACAGAGGTGTGTCTCAAGTATGTGCAAACAACAAGTTTACTACCCTGAACAGACTCTTCATTTATTCATTTAATGGATTTACATCGAAAGGGAATGTTCCAGGAGCTGGGGATTTGGTAGTAAATAAGACAGCCATGGTCTATAACCTCACGGAGCTTACACATAAACTGTTTTCCTTTAAAATATTATACATTAAGAAATATTTGTTCTCTGACCATATGACCACCGTATGTCATTCTATAAACCTTTCAGACATGACTCGGATCCACAAGAATTTAGTTTTAAAGCTGTTGGATCTGCAGGAGGAGAGAACATTGGCTTTGAATGACAAATCATAGAAAGAAATAATTTTGAAAAAGATCCTCCAGGTTGTAACGATATAACAAGAGCAGTGTGCTCAGAGGCTACTGAGTCAGAAAAAATATGTAAGCATCCATGTGTTCAAGTGTATAAATGAGTGGGGTGGGAGTACGGGGGGAGAACCTTCCCAGAATGAGGACAGTGTCCTTCTTCATGGTGGGGAAACCTTTTTTTTTTTTTTTTTTTTGGTACGCGGGCCTCTCACTGTTGTGACCTCTCCCATTGCGGAGCACAGGCTCCGCACACGCAGGCTCAGCGGCCATGGCTCACGGGCCCAGCCGCTCTGCGCATGTGGGATCTTCCTGGACCGGGGCACGAACCCGTGTCCCCTGCGTTGGCAGGCGGACTGTCAACCACTGCGCCACCAGGGAAGCCCGAAACCATTTTTTAGTTCATCACTTCCAGGCTCCCATCAGCTTCCAGGCTGGAATGGCTTCCAAATTAGGCTGAAAGGCAAATATCTGAATACTAGGGGAAGCTCCGGGGGTTCTTGCAGGGTTTTCTTTGGCCTATTTTCTCAAAATTATTTTCAGATAGTTCCAGAGCAAGCTTCTTAATTCACAATCTATCACTGCACAATATCTTTGAGTTAGAGTAAACCAGAAACCGGTCATCCGTTATCTAAATTTCAGCCTGGCCTATGTTAACACACTTCTTGTTGACAAGACTAAGCTATAGTCCTAGATCATAGGTGAATAGGAGTTTTATTAATGGTGTTTGTATTAGTTGAGATTGTATTTGGCTGTGAATATAGACATTTTAAATAGAAGTGGCTTAAACAAGGTAGATGTTTATGTCTGCATCATGTTAAAATCGGAAGGTAGGTAGTCCAGAGCTCATGGGACAGCACTTCTATTTCATAAAGTCTTCAAGGACACATGCTCCTTCCATTATGTTGCTATTAGACGTGGCCTCAATGTGTAAATTCAACCCATGACCTGATATGGCAACCCCAGCTCCATCCATCAACTTCATATTCTAGCCAGTAGAAAAGAGAAGGGAATGGAGAAGGACACATAAAAGATATATGAGAGATGTCTTTTAATGAGAGTTCCTGAAACTTCCATATAACACTTCTACTTCCAAGCCATTCACTAGGACTTAGTGGTATGGTAACACTAGGACTCTGGGAATTTTCTGTTTTGAGTATCCATTTGCTTAGGTAAGAATTGGGATTCTAATAGAGACCTGATGAAGAAAAGCACCCGTATTAGGGACCAGCCAGCAGTCTCTGGCACAATGTTGCCTATTAATAATGTTGCATGTGTTTTAAATATTTGACATCAGTGTGCTGAAGTGTATTTGCAATATAATCTGTAGTATGATCTTGTACAGTACAAGCTTAGTAGCTGCAGTTTTCAGGAAAGTCATGTTAGGCTCTGCTAGAATATTTTACCTACCCTGGCTAAGGGTCTAAAGATTACATGTGCTAGCCTAATGAGTAATTTGAATGGTGTGTGGAAATAGATTCCCTACCTCAAAGCTGGTGTGTTCACCTAGAATTGGGGAAAGGAGAAACTGGTAGACCAGAACAAAAGTAGTTTGGGCTCTTAAAACTGTTTGAGGCTCTTCATGTTCTTACCAACTCATACCCTCATCTAAATTTGAACCACAGGTACATTTTGAACTTACAGTACAGTCCTAAAGTCCCACACGAGGATTACTCTGCTTGTTCTAACAAGATTGTGTCCCAGCAGGCATGCCACAATTTGAGGGTTACAAATAGGGAGGTCTGAAAAGAGAGGGGCGGAGGGGGTCATTTCTCTTAACTCTACTGCAGTGTCTTGGATTAAGGTAGATAATGGTTCCCATTTTGCTGACATGAGGCAGCTATGTCACTAAATAGGGAGAATGAACAGTCACACAGCTGATTTAATTTCCAGCGGGGTTTATGGAAGCACTGAAACATGCTGTAGCCAAGTGTTCCTAAAAGTATGAAGTAATCTAATTCATTCCATCATTACAAGAAATTAAAGCCAAGAGCAATTACATCCCAGTAGTAAAAAGAATCAGTTCAAGTGCCATTGTTATTGACCGAATGAAGTGAGCTTTCTGATTACCTTGACCAGCCAACATTTTAATTTTTGTCTGTCCATTTATTCCAAATCGCATTAGAGGGGCTTAAACTGATTTTGACCAAAGAAGCTACATTATTAAGGTGCAGTTTAATCTGAGAAGCTTAATTACTAGATTAGAGTTTTCAAATGGACGTGTCTTCTAGATTTCAGTAACTGGGGATGTAACTGTTAGTGATACTTTGTTTCTTAGTGTTCCTAAGTGGTTCAAGATGAAAGAAAGACTTAAATCTAGAGAACTGATTTTTTTCTGTTTCACCAAGAGTGTCTCTGAACAGAGGTGCCTGTTCTTTCAGCAGTAGGCTCAAAGCTCTTGTATGCTTTGGTGATTTGAGAGAATTGCTTCCATAGAGGAAAACCTTGGGCTGGTGTGGTACCCAGACTTCCGGAAGAGGCGGGGCTGGGCAGCTAAATGATGTATGATGAACTCTCCCATACTGTCCCTATGATTTAGCATCCACACCAGGACACTTTTGAGAATGAAATGAAATGAATGCTATTCATATTTATGCTGGGATAACAAACATAAACCTGGTAAATTCAAGGCCAATTAGAATATATGAAACCCCTACCCATATGGAACACAGGGCAATAGAGATCTAAACAAACAAATGAAATGGGGTGTTTAGGCACCCAGAGAATAAGCCATTCTGTAGGACACTAGGAGGGTCCCCTATGCCAGGGATTTCTCTTCACAGCACAGTTACTCTAATTGCGCATTATCTCAGAGCATGAGGCTTACTAGCCCCTGAACCATGTTAATATTCCTCTAACAGTCTAGTTGTTGATTCTCAGAGGTGTGAGAAGCTCTGGAAACATCACAGAAAGGTAGCCTGAAAAGGGACTGTTTCATGCTTTTTCAGTTCAATTCAATTCAACAAAAATATTGGATATCTGGTATGTGACAAACCAGTGTTTTGCACCAGAGATAGAAAAATGTATTGATATGGTCCCAACCCTGGGGAAATTCATTCTAGTAGTAAACAAATCATGACAATAGATTATTTAGTGATTTAGTTACTTGAAAAGTTGGCTTTCATGCATCAAATATATCTGCCAGTCTCTGTCTATAGAGGGAACTCCTGCTGGGTGGTAACCTGGGTTTTCCAGACCCCTTACTCATGCTAGACACTATGGTAAATAAAAGGGGTGAGTGGGTTGTTACAGTGACACTGTTTTTACTCAGAGGTCGTTGTTTTCCAGACTGTTAATTTTTTTTTTCCACCTGGAAAGCCCTTCCCAACCATCTGAGCTGTTCTGACCAAATCAGCAGAGACAAGCTACAGAGATTCAGGATGTCTGGGTTAAAAAGGTTTGCTTGTTTAATTAGATAAACAATTTGAGAGTACTTTCCAGGATTACTCTTCTTAGTCACATCGATAAAGGCTGGGAAGACCCTCTCAGTCAGTCAGTGAATAATAGAATCTAGGAGAAGAGTGAAACGCTGGAAGGAGCTGGAAATAATTCAGAAAATCCTAACATACTCCATGTGCCTGCGTCTAAAATTCCTCATCATGATGCTTTTCTGAGCACTTACCTTTACATACATGCAATCCAATTAATCTTCAAAATCACCCTGTGATGTAGGTCCTGCTCGCGGCATTTTTCAAATTAGAAAACAAGCTTAAACAAGCGAATTAGCTTATATGAGGATCTCAGGCTAGTCAGTGGCAAAACTCAGGCTGGGAAACAAGGACTGACTTACTCCAAACACTGTTCTCTTGAATTTTCAGTCCCTCTGTGGCGCAGAATAAACCAGCATATGGTCCACTCAGAGATTAAGGGGAGCCGGGGCCCACCTAGCCTCGTTTCTAAGTAAAGGAATAAGGGGTGGTGGCAGCTCAGAGCTCCAGCAGGGGCTTTACTCCTGTAGAAGAAGCACCTTCCTTCTGCAGCCAGCCAGCCAGGTTCAATTCAAGTGCCAGTCTCACCCTGAAGGACAATTACGTTATCAATGGTTACTTGCCCTGATGAATTCATTTCTAAACTCTCAATCCCCACAAAGAGAGCAGGACCCTGGGGCCCCAGGGACCAACTCATGGGGAGGAGGACGGGGCAGGCAGAAGGAGCAGCAAATGGGGAATTCGAGCTGCAGAATTTAAATTCTCAAAGGGTTGGATTTTTTCCACCCACTTATCTGCCAACCCCCTTCTTTTCTCCTCTGCCTCCCACAGTTTCCTTGTCCTTTTCACATAAACATTGTCTTCTTCATGTTCTCAGCTTCCAGTTGGCTGGATTTCTCCACTTTTAGAGACCCATGCCTACCCTTTCCTCCTTTGCCCCAGTGCTTGTAGCTCTCTGCCTCCTTTTCTCTCTCACTCCTAGGCTTCCACTGAAGAGAATTTGGAGAGTTGGAGAAGGAAAAGACTGTTTTTGTGTCTGGTGTGCCTGAAGCCTAGTGCCACGAGCTGGTTCTTGCCCCATCTGAGCCACCAGCCCCACTCTTGCTGTTCCCTAAATCCCAACCCAGTTTGCAAACTCTGATCATGAGTTACCAGGTGGAGGAGGGCTTGAACATTGTCTCCAGGAAGACTGGCATGCTTCTGCCTTAGCACACATGAATTGCTTTTTCTTTTTTTTAAATTTTTATTTTATATTGGAGTAGAGTTGATTTACAATGTTGTGTTAGTTTCAGGTGTACAGCAGAGTGATTCAGTTAGACATATACATGTATGTATTCGTTTTCAAATTCTTTTCCCATTTAGGTTATTACAGAATGTTGGGCAGAGTTCCCTGTGCTATACAGGAGATCCTTGTTGGTTTTCTATTCTAAATATAGTAGTTTGTATATGTCAACTGTTCGAAATCGCTGTGACTGTTCATTTTTTGGATGAGCACCTCTAGACTGGGGGCTCCCTGAAGCCAGAGATCTGAATTCAGCTCTGTACATTGAGCATCTCTTAGAGTATGAGATACCCCCTAACAGATGTCCAGATGTCCAAATATTTGTTGAGTAATGAGTCGAACCAAAGTTTAAGTAGATAAGAATGAATCAATGTCAATAAAATCAAAACAATGTCTAGTTTCCCAACTTTGTCCAGCAAAAGGACTTACCCCCTGGTAAAACCAAAACAGACAAAGTATATGGATTCCCTCCAGCTCCAGAACCCACCATCTTAAATCTTCTCCTGAGTGTCCCCCTCCCTGGGTGATCTCAGGATCACTGCTCCCCAGACTTTCCTGCTGCTCCTAGGGAGAGCTTGTCATCTGCTTCTATGCAGAGCTTCCTTTGGAAGGACTTTTGCATGAAGGAAGTGGCCTGTGAAAGGCAGGAATGGAGTAGATGGAAGAAACGAGGGAAGGAAGCACTGGATGAGCAAGGGGTAAATATGACCATATGTGCAGATGTGGGACTCCGGGGGGACTTGCTGACGGGAGGTGGGGAGTGTAGGTGGGGTCAACCACAAGGGATGGTGAGGACAGATGGGTCTAGTGAGTTGGATTTTAGAGGACATCCCAGGAGTCTAACTGAAGTTTAGATACAAACCTATATGCATTAGAATCCAGAATATGGTCTTGCGTAAGGAGAGATATTATTATTATTATTATTATTATTATTATTATTATTATTATTATTATTACAGAAGAGGTGCTTTGGGAACATAAAATTATTTAGGAGGCATTGAATAGAGGAAAAAACCCCTAAAAACTGAGGCAATAGCTAGGTTTTCTGGGAATTTCTTTGTAAGAGTTAAAATGTGGGCCAAATGGAAAGATTTATTTTTTCTTATTCATTTGCCAATGAAAGGGATAGGATGTGTGGCAGTTTTTGGGAAACAGTGCTCCCTGTTTGGTTGGGTCATTAGTAATTTTTAGGTCATTGGAGTCAGATCATTTTGGTCAGGCCAAGTTCCTCACAGCATACCTCATAGGGGTCCAGTTGGTGCATGGAAAGCTGAGATCATTTGGCCAAGACCGTCCCTGAGTAATTATTGGAACCTGGTAAGGAATCTCTGTCTTTTGACTCCAAATCAAATAGTCTTTGTGACCCTACATTAGCCTTCCGGATTCCAGAAACATTTAACTTAATTTTTCTACCTTGAAATTATAATGTCCTTATAGGCTTGTCTAAAACACTACTCTCAGGAAGACTTCTGTCACTTGTGCTAATAAGCACTGCAGATATTAGACGTTGCAATCTGGCCACTAAGGGTTATGACTTTTTTGTTGTTCCGTCCTTAAAATGTTTAACTTTTTAAAACTAGTTGCCAAAACTTTAAAAACAGATTTTGCATATAAAAACTCCAAATGTGGGGATTCTTTTGAAAAATCTGAAGATCTGGAAACAGTTGGCCATCATTCCCACATGTGCCCTCTGAAGTCTCCACCTACTTCCCCCTCCGTACCCCCAACCACATCCTTCATCCATTCATTCATATGATCTGTCTGGCTCCTATAAGGCTTGTTAGTGAGTGATCTATGCTTTATGTGTTCAACTGGTAAGCCTCTAGTGTCCTAAGGAACCTCACACATGTATGGAGAAATGACTTATGAAGTATCTGCATGTTAGACAGCTCATACCATAAAGAACCCTGTGTTCTACTTACGTCTCCCTTGCAGTAGAAAAGTAGAGGGAGAGTTTTTATTACAAAATGGAAAGAAGAAACAAGAGGGAGACAAAGCTAACAATTATTAAGCTAGATGATTCCTTACCTCCGTGTTTTCAAACTTATTGGTAGATTGCAAAATCAGTTTCATGGGTCACAATCAATATTCTTAAAATAAGTAGAATAGGAAACATCAGAGTGAATCGTACATGGTAAGAGTAAATATTTCATGTAAGTTCTATTTCAGTTCTTTATATACTGGATCAAATATGTGTCCAGTGTGTGTGTGTTTCAATTATGCATAAATTTCCTTTATATGGTGTGTATATCATTCTTTCACTTTCACTTAAATGCATGGTTTGTTAAACAAAGACTATAAACAAATTTTGCCATGACTATTATATATAACACACGAAAGTTGCTTTTAATAGGAATTCACTCCCTCCTACCTTTTTTTTTTTTTCAGTAGTGTGTATGTGTTAATCCCAAACTCCTAATTTATCCCCCCACCTTTCCCCTTTGGTAACTATAATTTTGTTTTCTATGTCTGTGAGTCTCTTTCTGTTTTGTAAATAAGTTCATTTGTAATTTTTTTTTCGATTCCACATATAAGTGATATAACATGATATTTGTCTTTCTCTAACTTACTTCACTTCGTATGATAATCTCTAGGTCCATACATGTTGCTGCAAATGGCATTATTTCATTCTTTTTTATGGCTGAGTACTATTCCATTATATATATATATAGTTATAAATATATATGTGTATGTGTGTATGTATGTATATATAAAGCCACATCTTCTTTATCTATTCATCTGTCAGTGGACATTTAGGTTGCTTCCATGTCTTGGCTATTGTAAATAGTGCTGCTATGAATATTGGGGTGCATGTATCTTTTCAAATTAGAGTTTGCATCTTTTCTGGGTATATGTCCAGGAGTGGGATTGTTGGATCATATGGTAGCTCTATTTTTATTTTTTTAAGGCAGCTCCATACGGTGCTCCATAGTGGCTGCACCAATTTACATTCCCACCAATTGTGTAGGAGGGTTTCCTTTACTCCAACCCCTTACCTTTTTAAAACAAACAGGTATCAAAACCTTCCTGTACATATTTTTTATATTAGGAGTCAGCACCCACACTTCTTCAAAAAATGAGCACAATTCACAATAGTATTCATTGTACTTCCTATTTTAAACAAGTATACTGGTCATAGTATAAAATGTGTTTCTTACTGTGGTTCACTGTCAAAAATATTTAAAAGCCACTTCCTTATTTCATATAATCTTCCCCCAAAACTCTGTATGGGTAGAGTCTGAGCCTCTAAGAAAATGACAGTCTCTACAGGAGTTGAAGTTCCCCATAATTTTTACTTGTTGGAAGGTCTCAGAGAATGCCAAAAAGGAATTAGCTGGGGCCTTGAAGCTGATGAATAAAGGGCACTTTCAAGCTGGGAAGCCATGATTATTAGGTCACCAGGACAAATTATGAAAACAAAATATACAGACTGGAATTAGAATGTGGACCTAAATATCCAGAAGCTTCTCCATTGGTTATTTTGCAACAAAAAATTATATGAATGAAATAAATAATGCCAGTGAAATGGTAGATGCACTGAGAATAGTGGTGTTAGCAAAATGGCAAAATTCATGAAACTTAAAAGTTGTATTTCAAGAGTTAAGGTATGTAATACTGTTTAAAAATATAAAGTAAAAAATATAAAGTTAAAATATAAAGTCACCAGAAGGACACACCACAGCAACTTATTTTAATGGATCTCAGCAACTTATTTTAATGGATCTCAAACTTATCTTAAATCTAAACCCTTAATGAACTCAATACGAAATGTCCACACATTAAATAAATAATTATAGCTGGTAAATATATCCTGGAGATTTATAAAAATATTTATAATATATGTGTAGTCATTATGTTTTCAGACAATAGGAAGAAAATTGCTATTCAACTTTTTTTTCTCTCATCAAGGAGCTGTAATTTATGCATAAACCTGGAATACTCAAAATAAAATATGGTTTTGCAAGATCAGAGGATGGCAAGAAGTGTCCAAATTGTTTTGAAATAATATATATTTTCAAAAGCTAATCTTAAGAATGAAATAAAACATGAATGGCATGCTTTAAGCATCTAGCTTAATAAAATGACTACAGTTTTTTGTTGTTTTTATTGGAGTTTAATTGCTTCACAATGTTGTGTTCATTTCTGCTGCACAATGAAGTGAATCAGCTCTATATATAAATACATCCCCTCCCTCTTGGACCTCCCTCCCAACCCTCCCACACCCCACCCCTCAGGTCATCACAGAGCACCGAGCTGAGCTTCCTGTTCTTTACAGCATGTTCCCACTAGCTACCTATTTTACCCATGGTAGTGTATATATGTCAATCCTAATCTCCCAATTCGTCCCACCCTCCCCGTCCCCCACTGTGTCCACATGTCCATTCTTACGTCTAAATAGTTTAAAGTAACAGGTACAATGAATACTCTTGCTCATTGTGTTAATTTTCAGAGAGATGCAGGGGCTAACTGCTACTAGTATCAAAAATATGTACAGAATTGTTTTGATAACTGTGTTTGAAGAAGAGATGAGGAGGAAATGGATGCAGTTAAAATCAGCTGTTACGTGTTACATGTAACAAACTTGATAAATATTTATAATTTTTTAAACAAATCATGCATTTAAGTTGAAAGGAAACCAACAAAATGAAATAGGCATATGGATATGTGATTCTTTAAGTTAGTCTTAAATTCAAATAAAATATGGAACATGGCCTGGGGTTCAACCTTCTGTGGGGTGTATTTTTAGCTCTATTTACAAATGAAAAAACTGATAGATTGAGAAGTTCAATAATTCACCCAGCTTTGCCACATTGCTAAGTTGCAGAGCCAACATTTGAGCCTAGGTCTCTGTCCCCAATGTCATGCTCTTTCTATTGCTCATGACTGTCATAGGAGGCCACTAAAATAGATACCTCTAGAAATCTTGGTTTATTGCTCACTGTGCATCTGGACTCCTGCAATGGATTATTTTATTTATTTTTTTATAATTTTTATTGTTGGCTGAATTGGGTCTTCGTTGCTGCATGCAGGCTTTTCTCTAGTTGTGTCGAGCGGGGGCTACTCTTCATTGCGGTGCGTGGGCTTCTCATTGCAATGGCTTCTCTTGTTGCGGAGCATGGGCTCTAGGCATGCGGGCTTCAGTAGTTGTGGTTCGCGGGCTCTAGAGCGCAGCCACAGTAGTTGTGGCGCACGGGCTTTGTTGCTCCATGGCATGTGGGATCTTCCCAGACCAGGGCTCGAACCCGTGTCCCCTGCATTGGCAGGCAGATTCCCAACCACTGCGCCACCAGGGAAGTCCTGCAATGGATTCTTAATCTACCTCCTCCCTTCCTCATTTTATCCTCCTGGGCCACAAGTACACTTATGCAATTCCCTCAGTATCCATTAGCTCCAGGCCACACATTGAAGTATTCCACTCTGTTTCCCTCCTGCTCCCTGGAAGGAGTCTACTCTATCCGGGCTATTTTCCACCCACACATGGAACCTTTATTCAGGCTTCAGATGTTTGTTTCTTCTACTTGAAAAGAATGCCAGTTGACTCTCTCCCCCCACCCACAGCCATTCAAACCACAGACTGCGCCGAAGACCTCCATCCAGGTTCACCTTCTTCCTGGAACCCTGCACACCTAGCTGCCGTCCATACCTTCTGCTCCCTGCCCTGAGCCACAGGAGCGCTTCCAAGCTGATGATTTCCATGCCACCTTCCACTGTCTCTAGGCAGCAACTGGTCACGTGTCTGATTTTCTCAGCAGGGTATTATAAGTTCCTTCCCAGGCCCAGGCCACTGAATCTTTCATGTTCTTGTATTTCACAGCAAGCAGCACATCAGAGAGGCTCAATAAATATGTATGGATTGTTGGACTGCTCTCTTTATGGGATGAGAGAGAGAAAGGGGGAGGGAGGGGAGGAGGAAGGTTACTCTCTTGCCACTTCTCAACAGTACATGAGGGCATGAGGAGGGGAAAGAAGATGTCCTTGGTGGAGATTTCAAATATATGGGAACCTACAGAACATATGTATTGTGTTTATGCTTTCGGACTCACCTGACATGATATAGAGCAAAGTTTTCCAAAGTATGCTTCAAGACATTATAGTTGTTGCACTCCAAGATAAAATATGTTTTAATAATACTTGTTAAATGACATTAAATAGGTCTCTTTGCTGTAGAGCTTCTAGCTTTTGGTAGGTTCATGTCCATTAAAATCACTGCTTCTTAAAATCATATGTAACATTTCCCAATGTTGTTTGACCACAGAATTCTCTTAGTAAGGAGACTCTCATAGGAATTATTTTCATTTAAACATTCTTTGGGAAATGTTGGAGTGATATCTCTGGTAACTTCATAGTAAGTGGTGTTCTGTCATTAACCAATGACATATTTGTACTTTTTAATAAATTTATTTATTTATTTATTTATTTATTTTTGCTGTGTTGGGTCTTCGTTTCTGTGCGAGGGCTTTCTCTAGTTGTGGCGAGCGGGGGCCACTCTTCATCGCGGTGTGTGGGCCTCTCACTATCACGGCCTCTCTTGTTGCGGAGCACAGGCTCCAGACACGCAGGCTCAGTGGTTGTGGCTCACGGGCTTAGTTGCTCCGCGGCATGTGGGATCTTCCCAGACCAGGGCTCGAACCCGTGTCCCCTGCATTGGCAGGCAGATTCTCAACCACTGCGCCACCAGGGAAAAGCCCCCGTATTTTTAAATGCTAGTGACTTTGCGTGATTTGGTGTGGTCTTGTGAAGGCTATTCTAGATCTTAGATTCTTCACTCATGTTCAGCCCAGAACTGGTTAATAATTGAAGGATGATGGTAAGAAAATAGTAATTGGCTTAGGATTGAGAACCTGTGAGAGTGGAAGTAACCCTTTATGTATGAAATGCCTTATTGTAGATTAATTTATTTAAACAACCTTATAAGTTGGGTCAGAATAATAGTTACTATTGATTGAGTACCTGCTATAAGTCAGATATACGTGCATTACATGCATTTTCACATGCAGTTCTCATAAAAATTAATTCCCAATTTATACAATGGGCTCAGGTATTTAAACGACTAATTTAAGATAACATGATGACTAGAACAATGGCAAAGCTGGAATTCAAATTCTGGGTGACTTAAAAATCTATGCTCTTTCCGATCTGTCATACTGCTTCCCATGGGGAACTCTACGGGTTGTGGGTCTTTGCATGTGTGTGTAAGAGCTTTCTTATCCAAATCTAAACCTCCCCAGATACTCTTGTACAGTTAGAAAACTAATTTCTTTGACTTAAGCTTGTGTATGGTGCCAGTTCATGCACAAGTAGACCATGCATGTATATATGATATAATCTTGAGTGCTAAAACTTGCTCTATAATGTATACACATTTAACAAATGCAGGTTTACCAGTAGGCTGACGTGGCTTCTCACTCATATGTTCTATTTATAGCACAAGTAGTGAGTATAAAAATGGGACATAAGAAGTTACCCTTCTCAAACGTATTCATAGCCTATTTGAAAGAGCCTAGTCTTTCTTTGGACACCTTTTGTATAGATATATCTTTCTTAGCTCAGATTTTAATTCCCTTAAATGGAATGAATGCCTCTTTGACATTACTTCTCTTTAGGTATCCCTAGTGAAGGGGAATAAGGAAACAAAGAAGGCAGCAGAGGTACCAATTCAGAGTAAAAAATTCTGGAGCAGTTTTGGTTAAAACAATTATTTTCTTTTCTCCATTCTGGAAGGAATTCTTCACCTGGAGTCCTTGGGGACTTCAGGGAAGCCAGTGAACACTTTTAAAATAAAAACTCCGATGATATGAACTTATGTCCAATTTTCTGGAGAGGTTTGCTTTAGACTCTCAAAAGGTTTATTAGACTTCCAAAAAGGTTTACAAGCATTGTGCCTTTTGAAGTACAGGGAATCAAAATATACCTACCACCAGTGGCTCCTTTATGAACAATCACTTAAGGGAGTTCTCCTTCCATGTGAAAAGTCAGAACAAAGATAGGGAGATAAGGATAATGGAGTGTACAAGATAGAATAGTGAGCAATGAATCAAGTCTAGGTAATGGTGAAGAGAAATACATGATGTAATGTGACCATGTATTGTAAAGGTTGAGAAAGGATTCTGAAGACAGAAAAGTCATAGTCTAAGGAAAATCTAAAAATCTGGAATTTAAAAATCTAAATTATTTTTTAAAGCATAAAACCAACAGAGTATGTATGTGTGGGGTGTAAGAATGGGGAAACAGATGGGGATGGGGTGGATAAGGGAGATGAAGTAGTGAAAACACAGAATAATCTAATGGGGAGGCCATAGACAGTATTTAAGTTTATTACACTGAGAGAGAAATAGAGATTTAAATATGGCTGTTAGAAAATAACACGAGCACTACAGATTGGCTAAACTCAGAGCGGCAAGAATAGGTAAGTAGCTAGGAGATCCAACTATTCTTCCAATTTTGATTTGCATGGGGAACCCATTCTCTTGATCTTGGTAGGATGGATGGTACACAGCCTTTAGTTCATGCACTTGTTCCCCTCAAACTTCATACCTGCATATTGATGGAATCTTTCAAAATTTTGCCTGATTTTGTAAAGTTCATTCTCTGTATTTATCATAATACCTATCATTTCAGGATAATATTAATATATCTTCCAAAAGACACTGTGATGCATTAACCATTCCAAAGTTCTGGCAATGTTAGCTCCTGATACTCTTTAGCAGCAGACAACAGAGTTCGAAAGCAAGAGATGTAGCATAAGAGATACATGAAGATGGATACATCTAGAGAGGCATACCCAGGACATGATGACTACTTAAATCTTACTTGGAAAGAAATATTCTTATTTGTTATAAAGCATGCCTACTTTTTTTTTTTTTTTTTTTTTTTTTGTGGTATGCGGGCCTCTCACTGTTGTGGCCTCTCCCGTTGTGGAGCACAGGCTCCGGACGCGCAGGCTCAGCGGCCATGGCTCACGGGCCCAGCTGCTCTGCGGCATGTGGGATCTTCCTGGACTGGGGCACGAACCCGTGTCCCCTGCATCAGCAGGTGGACTCTCAACCACTGCGCCACCAGGGAAGCCCCTATGCCTACTTATTGGTTATTTGCTCACAAATACTTGTTGAGTGCCTGTAAATGTCAGCAACCATCCTACGCACTTGTAGAAAAGCCTAGAAACATACATAAAAGTGACATAAACACAGTCATAGAGACAGAAGCCAGCAAATTGTATCTAGGTGGAAGGAATGTCTAAGAATGGCAGCCTTAGATGGGATGGTGAATAAGAGAATCTGGAATGGTGTGGAAAAGCCCACTGGAACAAAAAAGGCCTTCTGTGAACTCAAGAAGTATGGCATTCATAGAATAAGAAGAAAGGAGTTTGTGCAGCTGAATTTTGAGTGAGGAACTTACACATTAAAAACAGAGCTTAAGTAAGATTATTCTGACTTTATAAACAGGACTGTGGTGAGAAAAACCACACCCAGGGAGATCCAGTAGTCTGCTGTTACATGAATCTAGAAATATATAGATGAGAATTTGACTGAAGGTGGCAGTTGTAGAAATTAAGAAGAAATTGGTAAATCAATTGGCAAAGTATTAGATGAGAATATGGTTGGGGGCAGGGGTAGAGGGTATAAATATACAGCAGAGAAAGCAAGACTTTCTATTTATCAATAACTTTCTTTCTCAAAATACCTCAATTTCCAATGTAAAACATCCCTACCTGGTATACAGTTGAGCTAAACTCACAGAGGTCCAGAATCATGGTATTGGATGGGACCTTTGAAGACATCTGGTCAATTCTGTAATGCCCTCTATAGTAATACCTGACCCCACCCCGGTTAATCAGTCATGAACAACTTCAAAACCAACACCTCACCCAGATTAACATAGTGTCAGAAGTTATAAAATAAGCAAGTACCAGAGCTGTGTGGGAAGTAGAGATCACCTAAGCAAACTCCTTACTTGCTATAAGGAATGCTTTGTGCAAGAACTAACAGAGATAAAGATGACTGTGTCATCCCTGAAGGTTGATGGAAACACAGATACCCTCCTACAAGCCCCCTCCCCATGGGAATCAAAATGACTCCTAAGGTTGTAACAGGAGTATGAAAATAACATACGTAGTTCTAATAGGGTTTTTTTTCAGCCTTTTTGCAAAATGTTTGTTGTTCTTTTATTGAAACAAATTCCCAGAGAGAAGCTTCCTCACTAGCATTTCTAATCTTTGTTGGTGAAATATAAATTGGGAATGAAAGTCATCTTACCTCAAACCGTTGGGTGTATATGGTCTGTTTTGGATATCAGTGGCTATGCCTTGATACTCTCTCCTTTGAAATTCTTTTTCTTTGCTCCTGAGAGGTTCTCTCCCTACCTTTCTGGCAGCTTCTCCTCTCACACTAGGCCTCCTAACTGGTCTCGTCTTTCTCCAACCCTCTTTTCACACTTCCCAGGGCAATCTCTCTGAAAAGCAAATCTGACCATGTGACATTCTTGCTTAGATTTTTAGTGGCTCCTTGGGGAAAAAAACCCATAAACTCTTGGAATAGTATACTAAATCCCCCATAACTGCCTCTCCACCTTTATCTTTGGTCATTGCTGGATCCCAAACTTAGCATTCTTCTCTGCTTGTAGCTACCTGAATGGCCTATGTTCTCTAACTGGCAGTGACAC
The DNA here is from genome assembly GCF_964165515.1 of Mesoplodon bidens. Taxonomy (NCBI): domain Eukaryota; kingdom Metazoa; phylum Chordata; class Mammalia; order Artiodactyla; family Ziphiidae; genus Mesoplodon; species Mesoplodon bidens. The sequence continues at coordinate 47,335,901 of NC_138160.1, read as the reverse complement.
GTTACTCTCTATCTTAGATGTCACCTCCCATTTCTCACCTGGTTAACTCTTCATTTCATCCTTGGAGACTCAAGGCTGGCATTCCCTCTTTCAGAAAGTTTTCCCAGATCTCTCCTGAGATGTGGTAGTTGGCACCTTCCCTGTCCCCCTTATGCCGACTTTGCTGTACCTACTGCCTGGTTTTGGTGGAAACTTACATATGCTGACTTTGCTGTACCTACTGCCTTATGCCAACTTTGCTGTACCTACTGCCTGGTTTTGGTGGAAACTTACATACATATTTCTAATAATTGCCTTCCTCATTGGACTATGAGCTTCTTTAAACCCAAAGTTATTTCCTTCCATTTGGTGTACCCAATGCCTGGGACCTAACAGGTGTTCAATATATGTTTATTCAAGTGAAAAGAAAATCATTATAACTAGTAGAATGTAAACTCCTTGAGAGTAGGCAGGAACTTTTAACTACCTTGTTCATTGCTAAATCTCCATCATTTAGTGCAGTGCCTGGAAAAGAATCTAGTAGGTAAGCAACACAAGGTTATTTAACTCACGGTCTCTCACTTAAAATAATCTACAAGGGGGGCTTCCCTGGTGGTGCAGTGGTTGAGAGTCCGCCTGCCAATGCAGGGGACACGGGTTCGTGCCCCGGTCCGGGAAGATTCCACATGCCGCAGAGCGGCTAGGCCTGTGAGCCATGGCCGCTGAGCCTGCGCGTCCGGAGCCTGTGCTCCGCAACGGGAGAGGCCACAACAGTGAGAGGCCCGCGTACCACAAAAAAAAAAAAAAGAAAAAAAAATTCTACAAGGTTCTTGTTATTATCCCCAATCTACAGGTGAGGAAATTAACGTCCAAGAAAGATTAGGTGATGTGCCAGGGATTATGGCTTGTATGTAGTGGAATGGAGATGGGAACCACCTCCTACTCTTCTAGTTTCCATCAAGGAGTAATATTACTTATAGTCGTTCACATGTCACATAAAGTCCACAATCCAGATGTCTGATTAAGCTTGGCTCAAACTCCAATTCCTTGGACAAAATTCCTTCCTGATCTTACACTGAGTTCCAAAAGCTTCCTCCTCTTTCTCTGTCTCTTCTCAGTGTCAGCTCAGGCTGACATTTCAGTTTGAGCCAATCTGGCCTCCAAGCTCAGATTAAACAAAACAAAATCTCTTTATCTCAGCATTTTGTACCTTCAGTAACTTTATTAAAGACTGGGGGGAGTGGGAGATTTATAGGGTGAAATTATCCTGTAAACAAAACTGACTCCTTTCTGTTACACACACACACACACCACATATATTCCCACTGGAGCAACAAGCATATTCTTCCCCTTTCCTACGTGGAAGAGACCACAGGTTAGTTCTACCCAAACCAGTACTCCTTAAGTCCCATCTTCTGTAATAAGCAGCCTTGTCAAGCACTTTCTTGCACTCTCCCTGAAAGAAATTCTGGTGAATAGAGTTACGATGAATACAATATGATGACAATTTCAAAAGACTGTAGTTTTTTGTTTGTTTGTTTTTTATTGTTTATTATTTATTTATTTATTTTTGGCTGTGTTGGGTCTTTGTTTCTGTGCGAGGGCTTTCTCCAGTTGCGGCGAGTGGGGGCCACTCTTCATCGTGGTGCGCGGGCCTCTCACTGTCGCGGCCTCTCCCATTGCGGAGCACAGGCTCCAGACACGCAGGCTCAGTAGTTGTGGCTCACAGGCTTAGTTGCTCCGTGGCATGTGGGATCCTCCCAGACCAGGGCTCGAACCCGTGTCCCCTGCATTGGCAGGCAGATTCCCAACCACTGCGCCACCAGGGAAGCCCCCAGAAGACTGTAGTTTTTAAGAGCAAGAAGTCTATTCCTTTGGAAGTCCCACTGAGCAGTCCTTCTGTTCATGCCTGACATGTCATGAGAGCATATGCTTATGTCAAATTTTAATACTGAGATTGTCTTAGATAAGAATAATCATCAGAAAAGCAAATATTCTGTAAATTATTAATTTTATTCTACCAATAACATGGCTGAAGATAATGGTCTCACTGACTTCAGCCTTGCCTCCCTCAATCCCATTTACTGCAGAGTCCTAGAATTTTCCATGTTAATAAAACCAGATCCCCTATCGAGCAGTACTCCAAATCAATCAGTGGCTCCTCCTTTTGAAGATTCAGTCCAAAGCCCCTACACATGCCTGACAAGACTTCCATGACCAGTGTCTGTGGATTTCTCCAGCCTCTTTCCCCCTGAGCAAGGTCCTACTCATGGGAGTTCCTTTCCCTATGTACACATATACATACAGCTTTTGAACTCAGGCCCATGTGCTCATTCATATTATTTTCCCTTAAAAACTCTTCCCACCCCCTTCACTTACCTCCTGTTTCATTCTTTAAGCCTCAGCCTTCTCCCACTCCACCTCTGATTTAAATTTCCTTCTGTTATTCTCCCATAGCCTACATGCTTCCTTCTTTCAGAATGCTTTCTACAATATAGTATGCTGAAACTATCTCCACCCCTGGACTCTAAGCTTTCCTTGGATAAGGGGCACATTCTTTCATTCATCTTGTTTTTGCAGACTCTAATAAAGTGCGTGACACATACTTGGTGCCAAATAAATGTTTGTTGAATTTATGATGGTACTAGAAGTCAGTAAAATCCAGTCTTGTATTTATTTCATTAAAAAATTCTACTAGAGCCTTAGGCAGACCCAGAAAAAAAATCATAGGTAGTGGGAAGATAGAAAAAAACTCACAAAATTATGTACACCTTCTCCTTGGAGGTTTTTTGAAGTACTAAGTGAAATTTTATATTTTTCATAAGATTTCAAAACTTGATGCCAGAAATACACTTGGAAATGAGAACAGCTTGCCACTGGCAAGCTCTGCTTAAACCTGTTACATGTACACATTGAAAGTGTATCCAACTCCTTCATGTATTTCCCATCAGATAAAATGTAGAGACAAAAAAAAGTCAGCAAAAGTTAGAGCTAAATTGCATCAATCTTTTACTGTAGCAAATTCAGGGAGTGATTAGCTTGAAGCAATACATGGTGAAGTGGAAATCATTTTTCTCCAGTTCTACCTACTTTAGACACTATCAATTCCATCCTTAGGAACAAAGAGGGAATTTGGGTGGGAATTAGGAAAGGAGAAGCTGGAATTGCTTAGGAAGATATACATTTAATTACTCGCTCTTAGGAGATGTTTAGTGAAGGGCTTTTTTTTTTTTTTTTTAATTTTTAAGAACAATCTGAATCAGCCGTTACAGTTTGTATTTATTATTTTTAATGAATGGAAAGCACATGGTGTCCAAGGTAAAGTGATTTTTTTGGACTTGTTCTCTTCATTTACACCAATAGGGCTGTCTAGGAGTTATGACAAATTTATACAGACCTTTAATCAGTCAAGAGTTGGCAAAGAAACTGACGTCCATAGAGTCACACATTATGTAGAACGGATCCTTTTACCTCAATGGTCAACATCGCTGTAAGTTGTGGGTAAGAGTAAGCGGCTGAACATTTCACAAGAAAATGACCTCAACCTCTAGCTCACTGCTGTGGCTCTGAGGCAATTAGTTTTTTCCTTTTCAAAAGGAAGCTGCTGCTTCAGCATCTTCTCCTGGAGCTCCTGGCACCATTTCAGGCCATGTGTCAGGGGAACCCTTGATCACATCACAATGACGGAAGCCAAGTGCTGGCCTGCAAGAATTGAGGACTGTTTGTTCACAGAAGATCCTGAGCAGAAACACGGGTGTCACATAGTTCAAGGGGGCCTTGAAGGAAACTGATGCTGCTGTAGGAGGGGACTTCCAAAGGCTCAAGTTATTTCTCAGTTGCTGTTCCAGAGCCCTCTCCTGGCTTTTATGGAATTTGGCCAAGAGTTGTTGCTTAGACAGTTTCTCCCTGTAGTTCCTTGACTTAGCAAGATTTTGGACGGGAAAATAGAAGAGTTTTCTTATATTTTCAAGTATGCCACAGTGACTGCTACTCTCTGGGGAGAAAAGTATTTTATTCATGAATGCAGTATGTGTTCTTGGTAAAACCCCAAATTAAACTAGCTCACTGTTTTTGTCCTGCAAAATGTTGGTGACATTTAGGTGTGTTGTTTGGTGTGCTGACTCAGTTTCCTGGAGGATAGCTGGCAACTCCACATTGAGGCTTTTTTAGTGGGGATGAAAAAGTCAGTTACTTGATGTTTTAGAACATTTGGGGTTAAAATTCCTAAAAGTTAAGCTTTAACACTGATCCTGAAAAACTGTGGCTAACTGTATTGCCTATAAACCTAGGAATTTGGAAAAAGTAGTATTCTCAGCTCTATGCTAATATCAACAGTAATTCTTTATTTGAGTAACAGTTTTATAGAACATACTGTTCTTTGCTCTGTTGTTAGTAATTATTTTCTTACTTATGGGTATGTAGGTGTGCTCTGGTCATTTTTTTTTTTCTTTTTTCATTCCCCAGATTTATACAGTGCATGCAGAAGTAGTTAGAATTTAAAATACATACACAATAAAGGTGTTTAAAAAAATTAAATAAATAAAATAAAATACATACACAGGCCACATTCTAATTGTACTCAAATGCTGATTTTGTCAAAATGACTAATCTCTGATTGGGACATAAAGTAGATCTTCTGAAACAAGCTGTCCCTCTTATCGCTGTACTGCCTTCTTAAGAGCAAGTCCTGTATTTAAGTACATAATGTCTTGAGGCATTGAAACTTTACTGAATTACTTCTTCACTATTACAATTAAAAATTAAACACTGAAGTGTAATACGTGGTGCCACATCCTGCTAGGTCCAAGGCCTATTTCTGAAAAGCTTTGAGGAGTTGGTGAAGATGGGAAGGGGACTGGGAGGTCCCCCTGGGGATCAGACTTTGGAAATGTTGGAGAGTAGGGGAGAGGAACACGGAACACCAAGCCTTTGAGGTGTGGAGAGGGGATTCCTGGCTTCCAGATATAACCAGTGACTGGAAAGATGGCAGTGAACAAATCCTACATACAGTGGTCATGCATCTTTAATCCATTGGATGAGCTAACTATGGATAGCCCAAATCAAATCACCTAAAATAAGTTAATTTCCTCTAAAAATTCCTACATCCTTATTTTATACCTTGGAAGAAAAAAGCCAGAATAAAACCATATAGTACATGTACTTCCATCACAACTAGGTAATGCTATAGTTGCATATGGAAGATATTAAGTAAAATGAAAATGTGTTATGGTCATAGGCTTAATTATTTTTTGTGATCTTTAGGGTATGGGATTACAAGGAACTTTCTGCATTACATCTTTGTGTAATGTTTCAAATTTTATAACAAGCATGTTCTATTTTTATATACTTAATCAGGGATAGGCTATAAAGATAAAATACTTTATACTTACGATTTAAGATTATCTTTAAGGCTTTTCCTTTTGTTGGGGGAAAAGCTCCAATCACACTTTAATTCACCTGGCAAGGTTGGGTAGTTGTTGTTCCCCAAAAGTATATATTTACAGAGATTGGTGCAGGAAAAAAAAAAAGTGGAATAAAAGAGGCAATTTTTAACCTAGAGTGCCCAAAGTGAATAGCAAACAGTTCAAGAATCCCTGATAATAATAAGCCACATGGCCCATGTAACAAATACTTTGAAAGTTATTCTAACTTTTACAAATGTTATATAAAAACCTATCTGGAAAATCCCAGGTGCCCGAGATTCAGTCCATGAATTTTTTTGTTGTGCCACTCCTCATTTATGGAGTCTAAATTTCAAGGGCAGAATTTCTTCTCCAATACCTGTAGATTCGAAGACCAAGGAAAAGGATCTCACCAACTTCATGTAAGCTTTTCAGTGTATTCTTTCTAATTGACAGTAACAAAGTTTCGTAAGATGGGCTCTTGGGAGACTGGATGTTTTCCCTCCTCTAAAAGGTTCGCTTACCTGCACGCTAATATAGTGAAGTTCCCTGCAACTGATCCCTTACTGTAGAGCTCCCCCAGGGTCAAATTTTGTAAATAGAACCTGCTTCCATACGGTGTCTTTGGATGTGGTCTTTCCATTTTCTCAAGTTTGTAGTTTTTTCTGTGCACGGTGGGTAGAAACACTCTTCCAGATTCTTCCCATTGGCATCGAAATACCCTCCGGGTCCCTGATCTGCAATTCCACTGACGAAGGAAGCATGTATGCAGGACAGGCGTAAATTGCCCATACGGCGTGCTGCATTCACATTGCTCTTCCTTTACTGTAACTCTTAGACAATTCTGAATGTGAAAACACAACATATTGCCAAATCTGTGAATTCTAAGGCGTGCTGACCCACAACATTGTATGCTTTTGTTTGCTTGCTTATGTCCACCCCGAAATTTAGACGTATGGTTCTTAGCAGAGGCTGGGCTGGGAACTGAGGGTCTGGTCTTAATAGAAATACTTCTGATTGCACAACCACCCTGTCCTCTTGAAGTAGGTAAATCCTAAACCCTCAGAAACGAAGCCTCAGAAACACTAAAACCCAAACCCACACAAACGGTTGCGCGGGTCCTAAATACCCAGCTTGTGCCGCCGTCGGGCTGTCCGGCGAAAGCTCGCAGGAAGCACGGGACAGTGGAGACGCGGAGGCTCGGGCCGTCTGGGCAACCGGGAGGGCCTCGGCTCGGCTGGGAGCGCGGGGTCCCCGCGGGGCAGGTGCGCCGTCGCGCGCGCGTGCGCCCCAGGTCCCGCCTGAGCCCCGCGGCGGGCGCGACCCCGGGCGGCGGGCGAGCCGGCGGCGGGCGCTCCACGCCGGGTTTTCCGCCGCTCCCCTCGCCCCGGCCCCCGGCAGCAGCACTGACACGCACTCTAGCGCCCGCGCCTCCCCGGCCGGGCTTCGGAGCGAGCGGCGCGGGGTGATGCTTAGGCGAGGCGGCGGGGCGGCGGGGGCCCCTGGCGGGCCGTGGCCCCGGGCGATCTCGGCGTGAGAGAGCCGAGGAGAAGCCGGGCGGCGCCAAGGGCCGTGCGGGGCGCGAGGGGTAGTGTTCTCGGAAAGCCGCGGCGATGGAGCCGCGCTGCGCCCGCCGCCGGAGGAGTTGAGAAAGAAAACAGGAAACGTGGTGGCTGCGCACCCGGCCGCGGCTGATTCATTCGCTTTGAGTGAAGGCTCGGCAGGAGGGGCGGGCGCGGGGCCGCGGCTCGGGGCCGGGCGCCGCGCAGATCGCGCCGTGGTCCAGACGCTCCCTCCGCGGGGCGGGCTCCCGGGCGCGCGCGCCATCCCCTCCGCCGTCCTCCGGCACCAGAACTTCTTCAAAGTCTCATCTTGAGGGTTTTGGTCCGTGTAGAAGTTGGCTCGCCACACTTGGCGCGCCCTTCCTGGACGCCGAACAGAGACGCCAAGCTGGAGAGGGCGTGCGTTCCCGAGGCCGGCCGCACCGCTAGCAGAGCCCCGGCCCCCGTCGCGGAGCCCGGCTCGTCAATATGAAGGAGCAGCCCTCATGTGCGGGCACCGGGCATCCGAGCATGACGGGGTACGGCAGGATGGCCCCCTTTGAACTCGCCGGCGGCCCTGTGAAGCGCTTGAGAACTGAGTGCCCCTTTCCCTATCTCTTCGCAGAGGAGGCCTACCAGAAACTGGCCAGCGAGACCCTGGAGGAGCTGGACTGGTGTCTGGACCAGCTAGAGACCCTGCAGACCAGGCACTCCGTCAGTGAGATGGCCTCCAACAAGGTAAGCCCCGGCTCGGCTCTCACCGAGAGGCTCCTAGGCTGCTGATTCCCACGCTGGTGAAGCCACCAGTCCCCGTGGCCCGGGGAAATACATACAGGGGTTTGTCACACTCACTGCATTTTGGTTCCCTTGGAAAGAGGTTCCTGATGCCGTGCCTTCCCTCTCTCTTCTATTCACTCCAGAGAAATTAAACATTTTGCAAAAGCAACTTTGACATAGTTTGACTGCAGTACCCCCAAGACACTGTGTGTGTGTGTGTGTGTGTGTGTGTGTGTGTGTGTGTGTGTGTGTGTTTGGAGGGGTACTTCTAAGTGACACTTTGCCCTTGCAACAGAAACCGAGTCTGGTCCACAGGCAATCCATGTTGTAGGGTATTCTTGGGATTCCCAGTGGAAAATAAGAGTTACTAGAGGTCAGTGCAATCCCTTGGATGTCACCACCTACTGAACTCAAACGCAGAAGAGTTCACTGAACTTGGAACTTTAACCCCCATTTATCTAAGTGTCAGGGTACCCTGTAAAAACTGAGCCTTTATCTTTTTGCTTGGCCATATGTGTCCACAGGGGACATCAAAGTTAAGGTTCATTGTGATCACTGCCTTTGTTTCCGTGAATCTTGGAGAGAGAGTCCAGTTTTCTGAGGTTATTTAGTTACAGTGATGCTTCAATGGGGCATTTGTGCCGTATGCCAAGGTGCTGGTCTTGGTGGATAGTGCAGGTTTGAGGGCTGAGAATCAACCCTTAGCCTGGCACAGCCTTAAAGCAAGGTAGAGTGTTGTCAGTTTTGGTGTATTTTTTGGAATTCCTTGTTTGTTTGTTTTTTAAACAATCTTCAGTTATGTAAGGAAATAATTGGGATTATGTATGTTTTTAATGATTGTTTGGCTCAGGGGATAGCAAAAGAAGCATGGGCATGTTGGATGCAGGTGGTTGAGGGGTTTAGCCAGTAAGGACTGGTAACTTTGTGTGGCAATTAATAACAGTTGCCCCCTAAAGATATTTAAATATCTTTGGCCACCTATTTACAAGGTCAGGAAGGTATACCATTTTACTGTTTATCTACATGCACATATTTTTCAGAGAGCTATGCTTTTTTTTTTTTTTAGTTTACTATAGTTTTTATCCCACCTTTTTTTTTCTCATGCAGTTTTAAAAAAAATATCCTAGCATATCACCCACTTGATTGTCTTATCTGTTGACAATGCTTATACAGACAGCATGGTTTTTAAGTAAAAAGTTAGCTTCAAATAAACAAGATAAAAAGGACCCCCCAGTCACTATCTGCAGGCACTAATCTACCCGTAAGCACACTGACCTACCCATATGCACACTGATGATCAAATCTGTATTTTTTTTTTCTGTCATTTCAGCCTCATTTCTAAATTTCGTATGGCTCCTCATCAAAATGATGGGTTATTACTCTCTTACTCCCTGCCGTGGCATCAGGAGCCATTGTTCTCATCTGGCTAACAAATTCTTAGTTCGTTGATTCATTTTATAACATAGAGATTGTTCTTTCATAATTTGGTTCATAATAGCAGTAGACATATGCTGAGTATCTCCAGTGTCCTAAACGCCGAATGGGACCATTCTGCAGTGGGCCTGAGTTCTTATTCTCTTGTCTGGTTAATTCTATGTAGTAAAAGGAAAAACCAGAAGGCACCAAAAGATGTGCAAGCCTTTGCTTATATTTTCAAGATGATTTGACATTACTTTTTCAGCACAATGAACCTCAGCAGCTACAATTACTTTCCCCCAATCCATACTCTTAATGATGAGACCTCTATTTGAATTTAAAAATTAACATGAAATCTAATCATGTATTGTAAATGACTTCAACGGTCAAGTTTTAATTTATCTATACTTTAAGATGAAAAAATAAAACTTGAGGTCACAGTGATTGGTCAAAATGATTTCTTGCTTTTAAGGGCATTTCTTTCTTTTAAAATCCCTGTCTTTTAAAGACAGGGATTTTTTTTTTTTTAATCTTTATTGTGAACGCCCCTCAGACTTTAGGTTAATTTACAGGTTTAGTGTAGGAGGTGAATCTATTTGGTTGAAGTGAAATCTAGGTTAAGTGAGAAAAGACTTTTTCAAAATATAGTCATTCTAGCTGTGTTGATGTCTTGTAAGATTCTTGACATGACACTTATTTTTAACATCAAAAAATTCAACTCAGCTGAAGCTGTTGATTAAACTTTTCATGGCTAATTCATTCATTTCTTTTTTTTAAAAAAAAAACCCATTCATTTCTAAGTGAGTGCTAAGCTCCTGTGACTTTTTATAGATGAAAACGGATTAGCATAGAAGGAAACAGAGCTCTTGGTAAAGGTTGTAAAGTTACCCTTCAGCCAGATAACAAGGGCACAAATAAGTCACATCCACATGAGCTGTAAACTGAGTTGGAGCAGCTGATCTAAAGGTCCCCAGGAGTGATGCCGAACCTAAGTCTGAACTGGAAATGTGACAACTTGCGTCATGTGTCCGCTAGGTTGCGAGCATCTCTTGAGTGTGAATGAATAAGTCTGAAACATTGCTTTTGGTTATTAGACTTATTGACATCCATTCTTTTCACATGTACTTGTTCGAACCAAACCAGTATTTCCCTTGAAAAGTCATGAAGTTTTTCTTTGTTTTCTTCTCTTTTTCAGGCTTTAAAAAAAAAGTACTCTAATAGATTAAAATGACACAATAAAATACTAGTAAGAAATCAGGATTTTTAAGTGATTATGTAGAGAAAATATTTATTATGGAGGTGGATTTGGGTGTTAGGAAGAAGGAAATTGATTCCTCAAACTCATTTAACAAATTGGGTTAATGAATTCTTCATATTTAAAAAAATCTCAATAGAAGGAATCTGAACTATTAGCAGTTTTTAAATGACGCTTTAGAAGCAACTAGATGTATTTCCTGACTGGGATTGTAATGTGCATAATGCTTATTGATGGTATTGAGACAGGAAAATTATTGAATTTTTGGCCACTGCCAACGTTGTCTGTAATACATGTAGGATGCTTGTACCAAGTAGGGTAAGAGACTCCAGATGGCATTTAGTTTGAGAGGTTAAAGCTACAGCATTTAGCCTCATAAGCCCATTAATCTGCCCAAGATTTGTACAGATTTCCTTTGAAACCTCACTGCTAGAGTTAAGAGGGGTTTTGGTGAGGTCTCAAAGCTTTGGAGGCAGACAGACCTGGAAGTTGAATCATGGTTTTGTTCCTTACTAGCTGGGTTACATTAGAGAAATGACAAACGTCTTTTAGCTTCGGTTTCCTTAGCATAAGATGAGCACAATGATATCTATTTTGAAAGGTCAGTGTAAGAATTTGAAAGAATATGTGTAAAATAGTTAGCTAATAAATAGTGTCTGACAGAGACTATACCTGCCATTATTGGTATTATTATTGAAGGTTTAGGTTAAACTTGATTGGTTGCCTACTTGGCTAAAATATTTTTTTTACCATTCAGTTGTCATTTATACTTGATGTTTTAAGTTTCATGGGTTTTTATAATACAATTCTTAATAACTGTCTTGAGTGCACAGTTCTGTATTGTAAAAAATGCTTAAATTATATTTATACCTTTTTAAGTATAATATAGACACAAACATTTTGAAGTTCTAATTAGAAGCTTAATCTTTTCTTAAATTTCAGCTACAGAATTCCAGACAGCTAAATACTTTTCCTCTTTTATTCTAAAACTGAAAAAACAGCACTGATTAATTTTTTAAAAATATTAAATATAATGCGGGATTGGTAGGTACATTTCCATCCTTTTGTACAGGTTTTGCAAAGCTAAAGTAACTTTTTAGACTGTTTTTAAGGCAGAATAGCTTCACAGTGTTTTTGGTTACCTTTCTCTCATAGAAAGTAAACTGAGGATGTGAGGAGGTCAGGCCAGGAACTAAGCCTCAAGGGTTATGCTGTGGAACCCTGTAACTTTATTCTCTTGTGACCTAATAATGCACATTTCACCACATCTTCAATGTAAGTGTGGCGATGTTTGAAGGAGAAAAAATCACCTTGATTTTCCCCCAAAATATACTACTATAAAAATGTATTGTTTTTTCTCTCTAAATTTGGGGCAGTTCCGAGGCTTGGCATTGCTGGAACCTACCATGCTTCAAGTTGAAAGTCTGCCTTGAAGTTAGGATTCAGGCATCCTTCTAAGAGACTTCAGGTTTTCCTTTAGTTCTTTCTAGACGTACGTAGGCCAGCTTTGCAAATGTGAACATGACTTTTATATGGAACTTAGTTTGTCTGTTTGGTTTTTAACAAAGATCGCTATCATGTTTCTGTTGCCTATAAATTAAATTGCTTTTCTGGGGTGCTTTTTCTTAGTGTTTTTGCGTTCTGCTCCCCCTGCTGCTTTTTAATAGTCAATGCATACGTAACATATACTACAGCTTTCTGTGACTGCTGATATATTTTCTTCTGGGCAAGAGTGGTCTTGGAATGAATATAGAATGTTCATAGAAGTGGCTAAATCTTAAGATTTTTCAGCATTACATGATTATAAGATAGCTCAGAACAGAAATAAATGTTTAATTTTGCTGAGAAGGAAGGTGAAACTAGTTGGAAAAGGCATTTTGATTTTATAAAGAGCAAATAGCAAATAACAGTCATTTACTTCAAAATATTAAAACTATTGACATAGTCATACAGAGTTGTTGAGAGTTAATCAGCATACCTAAAGGAAAACTCTAAATTTTAAAAGAAAATATATTTCGTAAATATAGAAATTCAGCTTACTGATGTTTTGAGTTTGCTATCTGCTTTTTCACCTACTTTATAAAAGTAGATTTACCAAAGATTTATGTTGTTTACATATAGAGCCTTAAAGTTAATATGACAGATTGGGCATGCTTATTTTTATGATCACTGTTTAAAAAAAATACTTTCTTTGCTTTTATTTTAAGTAATAATAGAAAGAGGGACGCACTTTTAACAGATATTTTTATGTTTCATTGAATAGTGAAGCCCTTGACTTTAACTTAATAAAACAGTAAAGATTAAAGCAAATCTTTATCTCTACTGTCATCAACTCAGTTTATCAGTATTTAGTGGCAGTAAGAGTAAATATCCTTAACATTTAATTATCAAAAACTTCTATTTTTGTGATTCAGTAAATTAGTCATTACTCCAGAAATTGCTTTCAGTTATTGCATTTTGATTTAATTATAGGAAAGCGGTAACTTCTTGTCTCAGAGTGTTATGAATGATGTCTTTTTTTTTTTTTTCCAAAACAAAAGGCTTGGCCAAGATAAAATAGCACTTTTCCCAGTGTATGAATAGATTAAGCACATTTTTTCCCCAAATGATAGGTAATGATTTTGTTCAGTTTCAGAAGATTCCTATGATAGTCATAGATTGTAGCTATTCCATAAGATACGTATAATTATGGCAGATGTGAAATGCTGATAATGATTTTCAGTTGATCCATAAAATACTATGTAGAATCTGATTTTCTCTTTTTCAGAAAGAAACCAATCCTTTTAAACTGCAAATAGCTGGAGTTTATTTTGTGACAGCATAGCTCTGCCAGGGCTAGCTCTGTACCTGGCTAGTTGTGATAGTTGAATTGGCACTTTTAGCCTGAGATCTTTCTAGGAAATAGAGCGTGGGTAGCCCTTTCGTTTGCTGTTCACATTAGTTTTAAAAGACATTTTAAGAAAGCATTTTCTTTTATTTACTCTAACAGGGATTAGGATGGGGAGGGGTGAGCCTTCCTATTTGCTTAAACAACAAACAATTCTGCTTTGTTCATTGGGAAATTCGTTAAATTGGATTACCAACTGCAGTGATAATAGCTTTATTATCCTTTATACTTAGAGAATATTTTATCTTTAATGAAGTATTTTTCTTTGTTATTATTGTTTAATATTCTGGGGTTTTTGTGCCTGTTTTGCTGTATTTTGTGTGTGATGGGGATGAATGGTATTTACTCTTTCTCCTGACATAAACACCAATGCTTATGGCAGCTTTGTAGAGTGGAAAGGACATAGCTGTTTTTTGTCAGGGGGACTTGGTTTCAAATTCTAGCTCTGCTGCTTCCTACCTAATGTTTTGGGGACATGCCTCACTTCTCTGAATCTCAAATTCTTCATTTCTAAATGGACATAATAAAAGGGGAAAATAAAATTGAAGGTTGTTAAGAGCATTAGATATAATATATAGAAAGCTCACTTTGCTGAATAGCTTATACTGGGTGCTTAATAAATTACGTGCAATTTATTCTATCCCTAGACTACATTGGAAAGGAGAGACTAAGAAAAACCATGTGTCATATACTCCTTGTAATATAAGAACATCATATTTTTCAGAAGAAAACTGTGACCTTTATTCTATAATAAATAACAAGTCAAAATTAGTGTTCTCAGACTTCCTGTGTACATTCATAACTACTTATGTTAAATGCTTTTATTTAAAGCATTTATTTTTTAAAGTTAAATGTCCACCTGAGTGCCTCGTCTTAAGCAAGGAATTACATGAAATCATGGATTTGATGTTCTAGTTATTTTTTATTATAATATTATAATATTAAAATATGTTATTTTTTAATATAATGTTCTAATTTTTTTAATATACATTGAAATTAATTTGTAACAAAATGAGAAAATACTCATCCACACCACCTTAAAGCATTTCACTTACCACTCACAGACAATGGGCATACTTTTCATGGTACTAGACTAAATTGGCAGTGAGAACCATCTGGGGAGTCATTTTTGGTTAGGAAGGTATGTCTGTTTAAAACAACCTATGATTTTTCTTCTCTGCCATTAATGGGATTTCCCCACTAGAAGAGAAAATGCCAACTGTCATCATCAGAAGTCTCCCATCCATTAGGCATTCATTCCGCAGGCAGAATGGTCTATGGATTCAGAGCACTCTCCTGCAGCCAGATTGCCTGCATTGGATTCACTCTCCGCCCTTTACTAAATTTAAATGGGACAATTTACCTTCTGTGCTTCAGCTTCCTCTTCTGTTCAAGAGTTACTGTGATGATTTAATGAATTAAAAGATGGAAATTGTCTAGACAGAGTCAGGAACATAGTGGGTGCTCAGTAATGTTAAGTCCTTTATATCCATCTATAGAGGAGTATCATCTTTCTTTTCTTATTTTGTGGGGTGAGAGTTAGAGAAGGTGTTTGTTTGCCATCCTGATAATTATGCTTCCAGTGACCTTTTAAGAGAGAATGGTGGCCTCATGATGTTGATGTGAACCAAATAGGACTCTTGGAATGTTTCATTTGCTCTTCTCCCCATCAATGACTTCTCATGGAATTTACCTTTTGTTCCTTTGTGTAATTTTATGGTATAGCCCATCAAACTGGCCTGAGGTTTTCTCAGAATATCTAAAACTCTCTAAGCTGTTTCTAGCAGAAATACCTAAATAGTGGATAATAGTCCAGTGACTTTTTTTTTCATAAATGAATGCACCCTGTTATTCCTCTGAATGAGACTGAAAGTAACCCAGGCACAGAATCTTTTATTAATACTTAATGTTAAGAAAACTGTATTCAGGACGTAGCCTTCCATGGCACTTCTCAGCAACTTTACCATCTAGTATATGCAAACATTTCCTTGCTCAATCAGCTGAGAGAACCTAAAGCAATGACACCCCAGTAGCATTGAACACATCTAGCACCCTCATCTTGGTTTCTAATACCATTCTCCAATAAAAGGAACCAGCACTCCTTGAAGTAGCTGATTCTAGAACTGGGGCGGGAAATGAGGCTGGAGCCATGTTGCAGTTCCAGAAAGTAAGGAAGTGGCCAAACAAATGTTGATGGGAACATATCAAAGGGATACAAGAGCAAACTGAAAGAGCTCCCAGTTCCCAGCTGGAACTATTTGATCAAGAAAATAAACTAGTGTTGAAATATAACTCAAGGTATGAAACAAATAGCCATGAGTTCAGCTGATATAATTTATTGAATAAATAATTAAATGGGGGAGAAGAGACAAATCCCTTGTGCTGAAGAATTCCAAATAATGTATGTATATACTCTGCTCTCAAGGAAGAAAAGTATAACTCTCCACTCCTTAAGTGCGGGCTGTGCATATTGACTTCCTTCCAAAAAGCACAATGTGGAAAGAGGGAAAGAGTACCTCTACTGTGGACAAACCTGATAAACACACACTACCTCAGCCAGTGATCAAAGTCGACATCAACGGTGATAAGTCAAGTTGTAGTAGGTACCCTTGATATGATCTGATGAAAATGGTACTGACATCTGAGTTTTTCTACCAAAAACATATAACCCCACTCTAATCATGAGAATAACATCAGATAGTTCCTAGTTGAGGGACATTCTACAAAATACCTGACCAGTACTCCTCAAAACTATGAAGGTCATCAAAAACAAGGAAAATCTGAGAAACTGTCACAGTCAAAAGGAGCCTAAGGAGACATGCTGACTAAATGTAATGTATCCTGGATGGAATCCTGGAACAGAAAAGAACATTCGGTAAAAACGAAGGAAATCTGAATATCAATATTGGTTCAATAATTGGGACAGATGTATCCTATACTAAAGTAAGATATTAATAATAGGGGAAACTGGGTGTGGTGCATATGGGAACTCTCTGTACTTACTTTCACAATTTTTCTGTAAAACTGAAGCTTTTCTAAAATAAAAAGTTTATCAGACAAATCTTAACCATCCTTTAGGGTCTACCTGCAATGCTACCTCTCCTGTGAAGCCTTTTCTGTCCTGTCTTCTCCCATATCTCCCATCCCAGCCTCCCCTAATTGGGTGTAATGTCTTTCTCCTTTGACCTTCTACAGGACTTTATTTGTAGTTCTTTTAACTCTCCGTACAGTATTTGTTTCTTTGTTTTATTCCTGTCACATTTACACTAGGTCATTAGTCTTACTCATTTGCCAGCCCCCATCACATGGGACACAAGGCCATATTGAATAGGTGCTCAGTAAACATTGGGTGAATTGTATGAATGGTAGCGTGGTGGTGATTCTGGAAAAGCACCATTCAATGGTTCTGATCTCAGTGCTGTAGGAATCATCACTGAACAATCTCAGGGACTAAGTTTATTTTTACTCATCTAAGCCCTAAGGCTTAGAAGATAAAAATTCTTCCTTTATGGGTAATAGCTTTTTGGTTAGAAAGGTATGTCTGTTTTAAACAACCTATGGTCTGACAAACTTTACTGTTTGTCAGACCCTTTGCAAGGGAGTTACTGAACATTAGGTCAAATAACTGAAGAAATTTATCCTAATTTTTCTGTCTAATTATCACTTGAGTGGAATTAATAGAAATTAGTAAAATGAAAATATACTCTGTTTCTGCCTACCACTTAGTTCTTTGGTAGTTTTGGTGGTATTTAACATGGTCAGTATTTCAAAACATCATTGTTACTGTTATCCATTATTCATCTCAGACTCAAGCCTTATGTGTTAGAACTAAAGGAAGCAGAAGTGATCATCTGTCTGACTTATCTAATCTCAGTTGGAAAACGAGGCCCAAAACTTGTCCACGTCCACCTATAGTTAGAAATCTCCTGACTTCTTAGGTAGCAGTTCATTTTCTAGAGGGTCTCTGCACCATTTGGGGTTTTGTATGCAGCCTTTATCTCCACTCATGTTCATAAATTGCGGGAGGGAGATACACTTTTTATCTTTGAATGTGTTAACGGAATACAAGCCGTGTTTCTGATAAGTATATGGATTCAATAACTGTTCAAGTACATAACCAGTGAATTTTCTACCCAGCCACTAGGATTGCTGATGAGTCCTCCTACATGGCTTCTAGCCCAAACCCAGTGAGTGTCAATATATCATTTTGTAGTTGGTCATATAAATTAGTACTGGATGCATGGTGTTGGTTAAAGTAAATGCCATTTTTCACCTTGGAGTGGTAGACAGGGTCTGTACATGATAGTTGATATCTCGCAAGCAAGTGGCTTTTCTGCTATTGACAAGAGTCCTGATCATTTCACACTTAAAAATCTCTTTCCTGCTTATAGATGCTCATCAGAAATTTTAGCATAGTTTATGCTGGGTTTAGTTTCATCTCATTTAAATTAAAAGTTTGTATTTACAGACAAAAACCATACAAGTCATATTGACGGCCTTAAGCTGTTCTCTCTCCACTGTACCTGTTTTAGCAATAACACTCTTATTATAGGTTTGTTCCCAGCAAAATGACATATCTGAATACTTTCCCTGCTAGTCTGGGAAGAAAAGGTGTGCTTGTTGGTTTTTGCCTGTTACGGAGTATTCTGTGCAGTTTTACCCAGGTCGTGCTTGGGTTCCTGGCAGCATCTCTGGTCTGCTACACTGTAATCCCTATCGTGGCAGCCTCTGGCATTTATTGCTCGCAAGCAGTGTGCTTGCAGACACAGGCACCATAATAGGAAACACCTCGGCCTGTCATAAACAGGTCTGGAGAATAGAAAGCAAGGCCTGACAGGGATGTGTCCATAGCGAACAGGCAAAGATGAGGCTGACATTGTGTAGTAAGTCCAGGCTGATGTCTGTCTTCTTCATTTCAGAAAATAACCAGCTGATTTTTAAGGCTGCTTTGTATTGTTGGCATAGCAGTATTTTGGTTACTTTGTTTTTTGTTTTAGATCGAAACATGAATAAAGCCATCTTATATAATACTCTCCAAAATATTTTAAGAGGATACATCAAAATGTTTTCCTATTGCTAGTCTCCTTCTAATTCTACCTGATCATTCCAATCCATACCCATTAGGGAGAAAGAACAGCTATTTCATTACAGTGGAAAATAACTTTTTAAAAAAGAATCATATAAAAATAAAATCATCATGTGTATATCTAAAGAATTATAAATTATACTGAATTTTAAAGAAAAGAGCATTTCTTAGGTGACTTTTTTATGCCTTTACATCAAGTTCAAATTTTAGAAAAGGAGTACATTCTTTGACCAAGAAAGGTTCTATTTTATATTTGCTAGGTTTTTTTTTTCAAGCCTCAGAAAAATAATGAGCTACAACTTTAACAGTGATAAGCTTTGTCACAAGAATTTAGGAAGAAGATAAATTTCAAAATTGAAAGGACTTTAACAGTTTTTAATAAACAGATAGAAATGCTTTCATGGGTGCTTTAAATATATATGTGTCATTTCATTATTTGCTAGGAACCTTATTTCACAAAAGAGGTTCGAGACTGCAAAGGATGAAAAGGCTGTAATTTTGCTAAAAAGAGCATATTAAAATTTAGAGACACAGGTGAAAGGCTTGAACCTTTTTTTTTTTTTAGATTAGGTGTTTGGTGGCTATTTGCTGACCTGCCGCTTTCCTTTTTTTTTTTAGTAAGCACCGATCTTCTTGTACTTTTTTATTTTGAATATTTCAAGTCAGTTTCAACAATATGCTCTGATAAGAATGAAACTAATTAATATTATCTTTGATACACACATTGATTTTCTGCTCTTTGTTTTCTTTCTTTTTTTTGTGCGGTACGTGGGCCTCTCACTGCTGTGGCCTCTCCCGTTGCGGAGCGCAGGCCCAGCGGCCATGGCTCACGGGCCCAGCCGCTCCGCGGCATGTGGGATCCTCCCAGACCGGGGCACAAACCCCTGTTCCCTGCATCGGCAGGCGGACTCTCAACTACTGCGCCACCAGGGAAGCCCTGCTCTTTGTTTTCTTAATCTTATATTCTCAGTGTGGTCTCTTAGATCTCCATATGGGTAAGTGATAGTTGGGTTTCAAGAAATCATAGGAATTTTTATTTACTAGAAATAGTCTTATTTCTTTAATATGCATCAGGAAAGATTAGTTTACTTTCTCCTGGAAGATACTGTTTGGGCCTACATCTTAATTTTTCTAGATAGTGTTAAAAAGCAGTGAAATAATACAGGGTATGTAGTCGAAGAGCCAAAAGAGGGCTTACATCATTACAGGCTGAATATTCAGTCCCTGTATGAGAGGAATTTGTTCTCTCCAAAGTAGAATTCAGTGGAAAAATTACTTGTTGCCCTTTAGCCTTATTTTCAAGCATTTTAGCATTAGCCATTTGATAATGTAGTCTTTGTAGTGTTTGACTACACTAATCAGGAAATATCAATATGTGCCTTACTTTCTAATGTGAGATATGATCCTGATGTTTACTCATACCTCAAACCTTACATTTCTAACTTAGTTCCAGAAACAGTACACTACACACCAAAACAGTTTGTCCCATTTTTAAAGATGAAAAACTGAGGCTCAGTTAAACTTGTCCAAGATCCATATGCTTCTTAATAGATGTAAAGATAATTCTTCTTCTGAATGTAGCATCTGGGGGAAGGACTGGGAGATAGGGAAACAAGTGTTTGTTCTCAGGCTGCTTTTTCAAAATATGTGCTAATTTATTTATTTAGTGAGTACTAGATTCCAAAATAGCAAGAGCCATCTTAGCAAAATATCATCCCTAGAGGGAATCCTGTTGTGCAGCTGATTCTGCCTTTCTTGTTCTCTGTATCCTGTCAGGACGGGCACAGAGAGGACCTTCCTAGCTCCTAGCTCCTAGGAGGAGTATGATGGTGGAATGGATGGCTTGTTAGGCTGGGAGTCAGCCTAGCAGGCAGGTAGTAAACAGGGCACAGATGTAAAATGAAGGATAATAGGGTCAGTGGATGAGAAGACCAAGCAACTAAAGCAGATCTGTAATTCTGAGCTGGCAGGGGGTTTGAGGTGGAGGCAGATAGAATTGGATGGGATGAAGCTTAATAGTGGAGAGGACGGCAGCAGATAGAGAAGGTATAGAATGAACTCAGGGCAGGTGTAAGCAGGTATTAGGATTTTTTTTTTTTGTGGTGTGCGGGCCTCTCACTGTTGCGGCCTCTCCCGTTGCGGAGCACAGGCTCCGGACGCGCAGGCTCAGTGGCCATGGCTCACGGGCCCAGCCGCTCCGTGGCATGTGGGATCCTCCCGGACCGGGGCACGAACCCGTGTGCCCTGAACCGGCAGGCGGACTCTCAACCACTGCACCACCAGGGAAGCCCTAGGATTTTTAAAATGACCTATTACTATGGAGTTGCCTTGGAGGTTTGTTTTCTTATTGGGGCAAAATGGGAAAGGAAGCTGGGCTCATGGATAGAGTGGAGAGTGAAGATTGAAGGAAAGAAAAGTAGGAAGGCGTATTAGACAGTGAGAGGAGGAAGGGGGCTGGCAGAAGGACTCTGACTGGGCTGACCTAGGAGCAGGGCTGCCCTTGGCTGGAGACAGGCTGACCGCTTCGTGTTCCTGCCCCCCTCCCACCTCAGGAATGCTGAAATCTGCTTGGGATAAACCTTTGGGACAGTCTCAGAGGAAAAAAGCAATCCCAGAGGGGTCACGTGCGGGTGGGAATGTTTAAGAGAGGACAGTCAGCTTTGTGGGTGGGGGGAGGGAGAGAACCAGCTGGAGAGGGGAGATTTATAGACATAGGGTATTTCACGTGGCGTGAGTCCTTTTTAGCACCAATAGCTGGCATCACCTTCTTCACCTGTTGGCTCCTTGAGTCATGGCCCAGCAGCAGCATGGGTGGGTTGTCACATCCAAGTGCTGGGCCATCCCCTAAGGACCTGTTGCCTGGGAGTGAGGATGTGGGACAGCAAAGTACAAGCTGGAACAGGGTGAGGAGAGACTGAGGTTGATTCACTAATAGTGATTAATTACTAGATGCCAAGAGAAAAGTGGAACAGAATAGCCGATGACAAATGTGAACCTTTATCTCGATTCTGCTTTAAATCTCCTAAATTCCAATGAGCTTAGCAATTCCTCTTCTGGGTATGAATGCACCCCACTAGAGTTGTGACCTTGGATACTTAAATTGCTTCAACTTCTCTGAGCCTCTGCTTTCTCGGTAAATCGGGATTAACAAAAACCTATCTCACAGGATGGTTATGGGAATTTAAATGAAAATTTATGTCAGGTGCAGAATATGGGGCACACCTCTAATAGGTACCGTGGCCTATCTTTAGTGGGGAAGGGAACTAATTTTAAACTTAAAAGGTGAACTTTATATACTGCCATATAGGTAACCCAATGCAACTGGAACTTGAATCAACAGGCCTGGGCAAATGAGCTCAGAGTATGCATTTGAAATCTTGATCCCCATCATGGTGATTTATGAGCCCTCGCCAGCTTGCATATGGGATGGCCCACTGAAGTTGTTTACTTTAGTTTTAGCTCGTTACCTAGCATTCGTAGATAGCATATTTTTATTTACACTCTCACTGACCACTTAACCATGATTAGTTTGAAATAATATGTATGAAGGCAGCCACGAAAGAAACATTAGAGTGGTGAGGGCCTCATGTGGACCTCCTGTCCACGTTGTCTAAAAATTGTCACATTACTTAGACTTTGCTTTTCCCTCACCCTGGATGACCTCAAAGCCCCCTCCAACTAATTTTTCTGATTCTGTGAAATATTGAGATTTTGATTATTAACAAAAGTGTCAAATATCAATCGATATCAGGTTACTAGATGTCTATTCTTGGGGAAAGAAGAAACACGAACCAAAAATAGAACTCTTTAATCATTGCACAGATTTAAAATGACAGTTAAGCTGAGAAACAGAGGAATGGATGAAATGACCTTGAACGTAGTTCCAGCCCAGATGGGCTAGTTCCAGTCTGAGTCATGGGTCTGACACTAGCCTTAGCCAGAGGGAGAAGAAATTCCCCAGCCGTGTAGTTGTTATGAGCTGAAAATGAATAGGTGATTGATCCCTTTCCATTTTCCACTTGCCGTCAGCCATTTTGCAGAGAAATCAAACTTTGGCATTCTCAATAAAAAAAGTTCTTTTCTTTTTTAATTCCAAAAATCCTTAGAGGTGGAAGAGATTTATGAGATCAACCTGTTCACTTGCTTCATTACAGATGAGGTATCAAGGCACAGGAAAGTTAAAGTGACACACAACAAAACAGTCCTGTCTTACTTCTGTCAAGGCTTTCATCTTGTGGGAAATAAAAATTTTTTGTTGTTAGACAAACCCCTGATTTCAGCCTTTATTGATATTATCACTTTCTAATGAAATTTTTAGTTCTGTTTTTAGCCAGATATGATTTTCATGTGAGAAATAACACAGGAGGTTTTTTATTATTGTTGTTTTGCACGTTTTGACTTCAGATAACCTCAGTCCAGTAGTTAGTCTTTCACTAAGGAATTTTTGTTTTGCCTGGTTAATGTAGGACATATATCTGCTCCAAAGGCTTTCATAGACGAGATGAGCCTTTTATATATGTGCATTTGTTTTCAAATACATAGAAAGAGAGAGAGAGAGAGACACATACATACGTACATAAAAACCAAGGCATATAGACATATACACTGAAAATATAGATAGCCATATTAGTAAGCCTGTTGCATGTTAGAGAGTAATTCATGGTGTTCTGGTCCTGTAGGGGAGCTCAGGGTGTGTTCAACACTAAGGACGAGAATGATTGGGAAGCATCCCAGAAAAAGTGCCGCTTAGGCTAGATCTTGAACATAAAAGTTTCATATAGGTTGCCAGCGAGGGAGGAGATGATACTTCAGGGGCTGGATGAGGCAGGGTAGGCTGGGACACTCTTGTGCATTTACCTTATTGTTTGTGGGAGTGGGTGAGGAGTGGGCGTCCTGTATGAGTGAGCCTTCCTGGACCAGAAAATCTGATTATAGGAACAGAGGCAGGTGTAAAAAATGTAGGTTGGGGTCCTACAACGTAGAGCACCTTAAGTGTCAGACTAAGCCGTTTGCACATTACCCTGTAAGCTCTGAAGCACCGTCGCATTTTATTATCAGGAAAATATTACAAGGAAAGTAACAAAATGATTTTAGAAAGATAAATCTGATGGTAGTATGCAGGATGGATCATATTGAGGAGAAATAGTGAAAGCAAAACAAATCCGTTAGGGAATTGGGCATATAAGTAAGGAGGGCCTGAAATACGATGGGAAGGAAAAGAAAGGAATGGTTAGGAGAAAGACTGCAGGAAAGGTGGCAGGATATATCAGACTTTCGGGGGAAGGCACTGCAGCCAGAGGAAAGGATGAAATTCTCAACCCAAGTAATAATAGAACGATGGTTGGAAAATCAGGAAGAGAAGGTTATTTGAAGAGAGTGGGGTGGAAAATATGGCAGTTAAATTTTTAGACATGAAATTGGAGTGAAATTATATATCTAAGTAGAAATATCCTATAGGCCTTCAATTGTCATGACTGGATTTCTGGTGAAAAGACAGGCAACCTGGGAGTTGCCTGTACAACACTGATGGTTAAGACCTTCAGGCTCATCTGTCAAATGGGAATAATAAGAGTCCTCATAGGATTGGTATTAGAAATAAATGAGATGATGCCAGGCAAGTATTCAGCACTATTCCTGACACATAGTAGACAATAAATAAATATTTATCAATATCAATCAATAAATATTAGCCATTACTATTTTTTACTATGCATTTTAGGGACCCATATAATATGAATTATTAGAACTGGTATTCTGGAAGCTCTATTAAAGCCATCTGTTTGGTGAGTTTTCTTAATACCCCAAATGGAAGTTCATATGTTCTGATTCACATGCTTGCTTCCCTAGCTGTTAAGGGAAAGTGACAGCCCCAGCTGTAATTGCTCATGTTTAACTGTTGATCACTGTTTGTAAGACCTGGAGTGTTTTTTTGTTTGTTTGTTTTTTGGTTTTGGTTTTGGGGGGTTTTTTAAACATCTTTATTGGAGTATAATTGCTTAACAATGGTGTGTTAGTTTCTGCTTTATAACAAAGTGAATCAGTTATACATATACAGATGTCCCCATATCTCTTCCCTCTTGCGTCTCCCTCCCTCCCACCCTCCCTATCCCACCCCTCTAGGTGG
The DNA here is from genome assembly GCF_964165515.1 of Mesoplodon bidens. Classification (NCBI taxonomy): domain Eukaryota; kingdom Metazoa; phylum Chordata; class Mammalia; order Artiodactyla; family Ziphiidae; genus Mesoplodon; species Mesoplodon bidens. Next base: position 47,311,434 of record NC_138160.1, on the reverse strand, counting down.
TCACAAAGCACAGAGCTGATCTCCCTGTGCTATGCGGCTACTTCCGACTAGCTATCTATTTTATGTTTGGTAGTGTATATATGTCCATGCCACTCTCTCGCTTTGTCCCAGCTTACCCTTCCCCCTCCCCATATCCTCAAGTCCATTCTCTAGTAGGTCTGTGTCTTTATTCCCGTCTTGTCCCTAGGTTCTTCATGATCATTTTTTTTTTAGGTTCCATATATATGTGTTAGCATACGGTATTTGTTTTTCTCTTTCTGACTTACTTTACTCTGAATGAGAGTCTCTAGGTCCATCCACCTCACTACAAGTAACTCAATTTCGTTTCTTTTTATGGCTGTGTAATATTCCATTGTATATATGTGCCACATCTTCTTTATCCATTCATCTGTAGATGGACACTTAGGTTGCTTCCATGTCCTAGCTATTGTAAATAGAGCTGCAATGAAGATGTTGGTACATGACTCTTTTTGAATTATGGTTTTCTCAGGGTATATGCCCAGTAGTGGGATTGCTGGGTCATATGGTAGTTCTATTTTTAGTTTTTTAAGAAACCTCCATACTGTTCTCCATAGTGGCTGTATCAATTTACATTCCCATGAACAATGCAAGAGGGTTCTCTTTTCTCCACACACTCTCCAGCATTTATTGTTTGTAGATTTTTTGATGATGGCCATTCTGACTGGTGTGAGATGATATCTCACTGTAGTTTTGATTTGCATTTCTCTAATGATTAATGACGTTGAGCATTCTTTCATGTGTTTGTTGGCAATCTGTATATCTTCTTTGGAGAAATGTCTATTTAGGTCTTCTGCCCAGTTTTGGATTGGGTTGTTTGGGGTTTTTTTTATGTGACTAGTTAAGGATGTGAACTACTCTTCTGTTTGTTGCAACTTCTGTAATAAAGGCCCTGAGCCGTATTATTTTTCATCTGCTATGTCCAGAGTCAAATCAGCTTTGAGGGGTTTATAAAGAGCTTTTGAAGAATGGTATTAGCTCAATGTAAGCAAATGATCATTAGCTCAATATCATCTCATCATTTTAAAACTACATTCATTCACCCAAAGTGGAATGAACTTACACAAGAGTAGAAGAAATCCAGGAGAGGTGGACCTTAATTATGAAGAGCTGTAGGACTCCTGTCTGGGTAGAAGGTTGGACTAGATGTCTTCAGAGGGGCTTTCCAGCATGGACATATGCCACAGAATCCAAGCACTGTCCTCTGTTTGATGAACCTGCTCCACCTCATGTGCATGGTTGATGTGCTGTCTCACAGGGCATTAGATTCACATTTGGAAGGTCAAGTAAAACAGACTTTGTTGTCTGGTTTTAGTTGTATTATTTTGTTTTGTTTTTCCCTACTATCTTTACTCCCAGAGGCAAAAATTTTTATGTTCTCCCCTCCGAAGGATACAAATATAGACAGGTATTTTAGAAGAATAAATGTCATGGTGGTTAATACCAATTTTTATTGAAGTATGAATAAAAATAGATTAAATTATTTTTTAAAACCAGGTTTTCAGATCTAAGTTCTTTGTTAGAAGGAATATGTAGGTGCATCTTAGTTTATGGGCAATTAGAAAAATTGAATTTGTTTTTCAGATATTTTAGTGCCAGTAATTTACTCTCAAGATATAAGAATAATCATGTTTAATTTTAAAAAATTGTTTAAAAGCAGTATTTTGAATAAAAATGACTGCTATAGTATTGACAATTATCTAACCTTATACTGTATTTTATAGATGAAATACAGTACACTTAAAATATGACAAGACTTCCTTTTCCAGAAAAATGGCAACATGTATATAATTTGAATTCCAGGAAAGAATAAAGAGAATGGGGAAGAGGAAATATTCTAGAGGTTCAGTGAATTCCAAGCAGGAAATTTTTTTAAAAGAAACTCACATCCAGAGAAATCACAGAAACAAATAGATTCCAACACAGCCAGAGAGAAAAGGCAGATTATCTACAAAGAAATAACAATTAGATTGACAGCTGTTTAATTTGTGGGAAGGAGCGGGGGTTCTTCTGATTGGAAGAAATTAAATCACATCTGAAACTTTAGCTGCAAGGGCATTGAGGATATGGATCTTTCACATGTCCAGCCTCTGGAAGGCTCATAAAAGGAATGTGGGGGGCTTCTCTGGTGGCGCAGTGGTTAAGAATCCGCCTGCCAATGCAGCGGGCATGGGTTCGAGCCCTGGTCCGGGAAGATCCCACATGCTGCAGAGCAACCAAGCCCGTGCGCCACAACTACTGAGCCTGCACTCTAGAACCCACGAGCCACAACTACTGAAGCCCGCACACCTAGAGCCCATGCTCCACAACAAGAGAAGCCACCACAACAAGAAACCCGTGCACCGCAACGAAGAGTAGCCCCCGCTCGCCAGAACTAGAGAAAGCCCACGCACAGCGACGAAGACCCAACTCGGCCAAAAATAAAATAAGTAATATAAATAAATTTATGTATAAAAAAAGGAAGGTGGCATGGCTACTGTGCACACCTGTTTACCTTCTGAATCCCATACACTACTAAGTAAGCTACTTCAGAGCAGTTTGCTGACTGACCTTTCCTTAGTACCTGGAACCGTAGCTAACACATAGTTGGTGCTAATTAAATATTTGCTGATTGAAAGGATTAGCATCTTAAATCCTCATTGGTACTGGGCTTGATCTCCTTGATTCAAAGGCACCTGTAAAGTTGTACCTACCTTTTCCTCTAGAGATTGGAATTTGGTCCTGAAACCTGAAGGGATGTCCTTACATTTGTCTGGTCAGTGCATCCTGAGAAAATTATCCCTGTTTGTTTGATATCTCCAAAAGCATTTTCCACTGGTATCAGTGATTCTAATAGTTTTCAGACAAACCATTGATTGCATAAGCAATTGGGTAGATATTACTGTAGGAATCTTCATACAGCTGTTTTAACCAGATTGTTTTCCTTATGACAAGTTTCAGTGTTTCTGGTCCCAATGTAAATAACATCGTGTTCCTGACATCTACTTAACACACTGTCCTAGATGACTTTCATTAACTCCAATTCTCCACACAACCCAGAGACCTTAAATAGCTTGCTGTGTATTATTGTGCTCATAAGAGGCCGGGTCAAGATTAGAACTCAGGTGAAGCCAGCTAGAGAAACCAATGCCCTATACTATCGTATTTCTCATCATTCTCAAACTCTACTCTTTTGTCACTGTTGAAAAAAAAAATCCCATTATTGCACGATTTTTAATTGTGTTTATGATTTCCTGTAGTAAAGTCTTCCTTCCAAAAATGCCTAAAGAAGACGTATCGCTTTAATAAAAATATTGCCAGCTATGAGTGCTAGATTCTAATTTTGGTTATGTTGTGTGACCTTGCTTAGGCTTTCACATTAATAATTTGCTGTGAGGATGGGATTTTTAAAAATAGATTATCCGTTTATGCCCTTTCTTTTGGGCTATTCTAAAAACATATTAAAAGATTTGGATGAACGTGGTCTATCCTAATGTAATGTCATTAGAGTATTTGAAAGTAACTGCATATTCACCACTCCATCATCTGATAGCTTTTCTCATCCAGAACTCTGTGAAGAACTTCATAGCATTCTTCTTTCTCCTTCTTTATCCTCCTCCAAATCTTTACCTCCCCCAGGTTTCTCCACAGCAAAGGGCACAAATATCCATTCAAGGCAGGGAGTCTAGGAATTGATTCTTCTTATTTCTTCACTTCCAGCGTTCAAGTCTTAATCAACTCTTCCTCCATGCTTCTTCCTCTATCTATCTGCTTTTGCCTCTCTATGAGCCATCCTCTACAGAGGCAACTTTTTAAAATGTAAATCATGTCATGTCACTCCCTGCTCAGAACCTTCTGGTGGTACCCCACCCCCTCTGGAAGGCTTGCAAGGACCGCATGATCTTGCCCTGACCCATCTCTAATCTCATTCTGCATACCTATCCTCCATCATGCTGGCCATGTTTTTCTAGCCCTTGCTCAGAGTGCTTTGGTCCAAATCTTTCATCTCTTTCTTGTCATCAGTATCTCATCTCAGATATTACCTTCCTGACTATTAATAGTCTACCATCACAGTATCACGTTACCCCCTTTTCTTTTATCCAGCATGTTTGTCACTCATTTTTTTTTTGTCTGCTTGTTTTTTGTCTTTTTGCCCCAAGAGTCCAAGGCTTACATGAGCAGAGAACTCTTCTGTCTTGTTCAGTACTGTATCCCTCATGCTGGCACATAGTAGCCATTTAGTAAATATTTGTTGAGTAAGTGAATAACCATTCTAAAAATTTTTATTACTTGATATCTAAAGACCATTACTTTCCACAAGAATTTTCAATGAAATCCTGGTATTTTTGTTCATTTTTGCTTGTTAATAAATGTGAAGGGAGCAGAATTAAGTACTGGAATAATTTTGAGAAATACTAAGTTAAACAAAATAAAACAAAGTTACGTAGTATGGGTCTTGGCAGAGCCTTTAATATGCTAAAGTACACAACTTCCAAGAAGGTTAACACTATGTCAGAAGTTTGACACTGGATGTCTTCTTTGAGAATTATTACATGGCACTACTGTTCTTTACAACGCGTTCTGGGAAATGCTGCCTTAGACAAAAACCCGTCATAATGGAAAGGGGAAAGGGACGCTATGTTGAGTATAAGGAGGCAGATACATTGACCGTAGGAGAACAGGCTGTCAACCAAGGACTCAGAAAAAGCTAAAACCCATGAAAAAAGGACAGAAGGACTCAAAAAGAATACAGCAATGGGACTATTCAGTTTTCTGCAGGCTACTCTACCCACTTTACTGGATTTCTCTCTCTAGCAGCTGGCACAGTGCTTGGACTAGAATGAGCATACAATGAACATGTGTTGACTTTTCAGAGATGAGTGAATAATGGTGGCCCAGGGTCACCATAAATAATTAAATTAAGATCAGTTTGTTTAAGAAAGCAGGAAAATACCTAAAGTATTTTAGGGAATATGTCATTCTAAAGGATTAAGATTAAAATGTTATTAGTACTTATGAGAATACTTCATCGGTTATTATATTGCCTAAAGGCTTTGCCTAACTAGGAATTTACTATATATTGTTTTATTCAAAGCGGGCACAGATTTTAGACAAACATATGCATGTTAGACTGGAATATAATGGTGGCTCTCTTTAGAAGGGTAAAAATCTTATTTTACCAAATGTAACTATGCCTCAGATTTTTGTTTTTCATTCTTCTTTAGGCAAAGTTAAGCAAATTTGGAATTAAAATAACTTGACAACATCACCTAACATTTTTTAAAGTCAGGTAAAATTTACAGATTGATAAGATGTACTTTTTAAAGATATAGTTGAATGTTTTTTGACAAATTATACAATTGTAGAACTACCACAATAATCTAGATATAAAATATTTCCCTCGCCCAAAAAGTTTTCTCTTGCTCCTTTGTAGTCATTCCCCTCCCGTACTCCCAGTGACTGGAAACCAGTGATCTGACTGTCCCTATAGTTTTGCCTTTCCAGAATGTCATGAATGAAATCATACAGTGTGTGTGTGTGTATGTGTGTGTGTATAGCCTTTTGTTAATGGCTTCTTTCACTTTTCATAATGCTTTTGAGATTCATCCATTAATAACTTGTTGCATGTATTATTAATGTTTCTTTTTATTGCTTTCTAATATTTTATGGATGTACCACAATTTGTTTATCCATCCACCAGTCGATTGACATCTGGGCTTTTTCCAGGTTTCTGCTATGAATAGAATTTCTAGAAACATTTATATAAAGCTCTTTGGACACATGTTTTCATTTCTCTTGGGTAAATAACTAGAGTGGGATTGTTGGATCATACAGTCGGTGTTCTTGTTGACTTTATAAGAAAGTGCCACACTGTTTTCCAAAGTTGCTACACTGTTTTGCATTCCCACCAGCAATGTGTGAGAGTTCCATTTTCCCTGCATCCTGGCCAAATTTTATGACTTAAATTACTATAAGATTCACAGCTAAAAGTGATGTTCATAAAAGATTAAATATGGATTTACAGAAATATGCCTGTTTGCATTTTTTATTACTGCTTTAGAAGACAGGCATTCTCTGTTTAAATTGTTTTCACAAAGCATACCGTGAGGTACAGAGGGGTACCTAAGTATTTTGTGGTGATTATAGTAGTCATCATAAACATGGAGAATTGGTATTAGGACAATTTAAGTGAATTAGGGGTCCTAATTTTCTCTGGAAGTAGGAAGTTCCCTTTCATGCAAGATTATTTCTGTGGACGCTTCCTTTATGTGAGGTTTGTATCCCCATTCATTGCCTTAATTATTCTTCAGTGAAACAAAAGTCCTTGGTAGGTATGATGATGATAATGGCGTGGTGGTTTCAGCTAGATTTACTAATTAGTTATGAACAGAGAACACTATGTATCTACTCTGTATGATTCAAACTGTATTAACAATTATAGGATACTATGCTAACATTTAATGAGTTAGCCCATGTGGAAGAGAAATTTAAATAAAGGTATTATCACATCAGTTCTCATGTTATTTCAGCTTTAAGGAAACTTTCAACAAAAATAAGGTTTCTTATGTTAGGATTTCTTTCTCAGTAAATGTTACAGGTTTTTCCTGTTTTAAATAAAACTATTTTTGGGTGAACATTTTCTAACCAGGTTAATTAAAGAATGATTCTTAGCTTTTCAGATGATTTTTAGGTTTCAAAAAATCAACCGGAAAAAATAAAACTGAAAACACCCCAAATCAATCAGGAGTTCCTCTTAATCTCAAGCCTCCAAAACATTTATAAAACATGTTTTTGTTTTCTGAAATGTGATGGCTCTTCAAGAACAGAGCTGTTCTTTAAATTGCATTTGGATCCCTTATCACTAGAGGGCAGTAAACACAAACAGATTTAGTGGATTTACTTGTGTTAAGGTTGTTTTTGTACTATTCGCATTAAAGAAAGTGTAGTTTTTATAATGTAAAAATAGATTTAAAATTCTGTTATTTGAAATACAGGTTGTCAATTAATTCTAGATCATTGTCTGCCTCCAAGACTACTTTTAAGGCGTTTGAAAGCAAAAGAACACTCAGCGATTTCAGAGACACTGGTATGCCGTCGTTATTGTATTTAATATCTGAAGTTTAACCTTACCTCAGAGTTCTTCCAGGGTCTTTTAGCAATTAGATTTGCATATGTTAAGCCGAACAGTATTGGATATACAGACTTGCTTCTTGATTAATAACAACTCCCAGAACTTTGATCCTAAGTAGAAAGGTGTAAAATAAATAGAACTGATTATAGGATAAACTATTTTCAGGTGTAAATTCTACCAAAAGCACTACTGTTGCCAGGAATATCCCTTAGGTTGGAGAAATCTAAGAGTTAATAACACTGACTTTAACTAATTTTTAAATATGTCAAGGACAATAATAGATTGTATAGCTTAGAATTTATTATGTTAATAGACATATTGTTTACAGACTCTAGGGTAAATGCAGATTAATGCCTGAAATACTTTTTTGGCAATTTGGAGTACTCTGAAGCCAGACAGCCTGCGTTCAAATCCCAACACTGCTACTTCGGCTTTGGGACCTTGGCTAAAACACTTGACCTTCTGAGCCTCAGTTTCCTCACAGTTTGGTTTATTTCTTTTTCTTTTTCCCTATTCAAAAATGTTTTCTCTCTCTTGACCTCTGTTGCAAAGGCAATGATGCCAGCGTGTGTTAGTATATCAAAGACTCAACTCCATCAGCAGATTTTTAAATATCCTAAAATAGTCCACAAAGGTTGTTGATTGCTTGGGGTATCGCTTAAGGACCAATGAAATGAAGAATAAAATAGGAGTGACATCTAGAGATCCTGAAGGTTATTATTAGCAAAAGAGAACTGAATGCTACAGAAAATTATGTATTTTTTTCTGTTTTGGTACATGCACACACATTCATATGTGAAATCCTTTGGATGTTTGAGAGGAAACTCAGGAAACCTGACTTCTCCCTGTGTGTGAGGGCATCTGTGTCTTGTTCACATCGTACCCGCACACACAAGTAGGTCTCACTGTCAGGTGAAGCTGCCTGTCTTTCTCTGGGCACCAGCTTCCTGACTGCACTAGTTAGTAGGTGGAGTCAGCACAAGGATTAAGAATAAATTAATCCACTCCTCAATTCATACCATTTATCATAGAGTTTGAATCAGCCTAATTATATGACGAGCTATTCATCCACCATGAAGAGCAAAGACTAAAAGAGACCTAGACTCTCATCTCAGCCCTGCCACGTCCAGGGCAAGTTATTGACTATTTAAGAGTGTCTGTCTTTTCATTCTTTAAAATGGGGATGATATCTATCTACCCAGGATGTTGCACAGATTAGAGATAAGATATAAATATAAAGCACTTGGTGCAAAGTAGGTGCCTAATAAATGCTCTAAAATTCCTGTTACAGTTTCCTCATTAAAACTGTCAGAAGTCAAGTCTGTCTATAAACATTGTATCTCTCGGGCTCCATCCATATTTCTCTTCTGGGTTGTCTAGATTTCTCTCTGCAGGCTCTACAACTGTGGCAATGGGAAGGAGCTTCTAGTCTGCTTCTTATGATGGGAATAATTAAATGAATTTTAATTTGGCTCAGAGCTTTAAAAAAAGGATTTCTTATTCCCTAGAAATATGGAAACCTTCCTTGGTACTTTTTACTTCATATTATTATGTATTAGTAGTATTATTATGTAAATAGTAGTATTATTATGTAAAAGTATTATTATTATTATTACTACTACTTCTACTCTGCTCTTACTATTATCTCCCCTGCTACAGCAAATTAGGGATTTACAGTTGAATCTCTTTGTGCCTGTGTCTCACTAACTATTTTGGGAAATATAAAGAAAGAATATCTTTCTTGCCTCAGGCATCCTCCACCCTGGTTGAGGAGACAAAGTTCAAGGCAGTTGTAGCAACTAGGACAGTGTTCCTTAACACTGGGGAACATTGAGGAAATTTCAGGTACACTGACTGGACTGTACTCCTGGCATTTCATGGATAGAGCCAGGGAGGCTCGACGGCCTAGCATACATGGGGTAGTCCTTCACCAGGGAGTGTTTCTCTGTGTCAGCAACCATTCACGTAGGTTGAAAAATTCACTCACGATTATCTGAGCCTAGAACACAACTACTTTTTACATAGAAATGCAAAATGTTTTTTGCATGGTTTTAACCCACACTAAATTTTTGAGTAATGCAACCACAGTGTATACTGAGGGAGGATGGCACTTTGTTACATTTGAAAACCTTCCCAAGAGCCATTCACCACTTTGGAAAAAGATCATCCCTCCAATACAGCACTCCTGTAGTTATTTCCATTTTGCTTTCACATTCATGGTAATTTCTCCACATCAGAGGAATCAGAGCAGACACTTACATAGCACGTGGTGTGCTAAGTGCTTTATGTGTATGTACTGATTAAAACTCACAACAACCTGTAAGGAAGATACAATTATTATTCTCATTTTCCAGATGAGTAAACTGAAGCATGGAAAGTTTAAATAACTTTCTCAAGGTTACACAGCTAGTAAGTGATAGTAAAATATAAGCTTTTGACTATTTTTTTTAAATGTAGTTTTGTACAAGTATTTATATTTTGCAGTGTTTAATATAAATTACTCTTCTTCACCATTATGTTACTGATAAGCCATTATACTAGGTTTTTTTTTTTTTTTAAGTATCTATATAAGGATTTACTTAGTATGTATGTATGTATTTAGTAAAGTGTGTATGCAGGAAGAGCATTTAGGAATTTCATTTCAGGATAAAAAGTATTTGTTACAAAAAGAAAGAAGTCACTTAGTTTGAAGTTCATCAAAGAATAAAACAGATTGATGGATGGATACAAAAAGGGAGCAGTAGGTCTGATATGGCTGAGAACCCCCGTAAAGCATAGTTAGGATTTAAGTGATTGTAGGACCTTCCTTGCTCTGCGGGAGCTCACAAGGCCTGCTCCTGCCTCAGGGCCTTTGCCCTTGGCAAACCCAGCACTTGACTCCCTCTCCTTCCAGGTATCCACGTGACTTGCTCCCTCTCTTTCTTCAGGTCTCAGTGCGTGTCACCTCATCAAAGAGGCTTTCCCTGATCATCTTATAAGAGAGGAATCTTTATCCCTAACACTTCATACCCTCCTTATTGTTTATTTTTCTCTATTGCACCTACCATCGCATGACATATTATATATTTACCGACTTAGTTGTTGAATGTAAGCTCCAGGTGAAAAACCTTTGTTCACTGCTATGTCCCCAGTATCCAGGACAGTGTCTGGAATATAACAGGAGAATAACAAGTAATCATTAAATAAAGGAGTGCGTGTAGAATAGTTAGAGTTTGGAGAAGGGCTGGAATATTTGGTTTTGATATGTACTTTGAATGATTTAAATCTGACTTTGAAAGACCAGCTTGAGGTAGATGGAATAAAAGCAGCAGAGTACTCTAGGCAGTGAATTCACTGTGAGTAAAGATAGGAAAATGGGACCATCTGCTATATTGTAGGGATGGGTGGAATAGTAGCCTGTTGGGAACAGAGCAAGGGTGTAAAGAGCTGTAGAAGATGGGCTTGGAGTTGGGGATTAGGGTCAGAGGTTGTCAGGCTGGAGTTCCCAGAGGAGTCTGGAAGGTGAAGCAGGTGATGCCGAGTTGTCAGTGACTGGCTTTGGAGTGGCAGGCTGAGGCTGGATTTGAGGAAAACTGGCCTTGCAGTGGAGATCAGTAAGGGGTTGGAAGGAGAAAAGCCAAAGGAGATGAGCTAAGAAGCAATTATAGTGTTTTGGGTCTGAGACATGGAACGATGTGACGCAATTGGAAGGAAACATGATATGTTTTTTTAGAAAAAGGATAAGCCTGGGAGTTAAAGTATGTAGGCACCTTCATGGAATAGTTATGATGATGATGGATGATCATCATCATCACCTAATACCTGTTTATCACTATGTATCAGATGTTGGGTTTTTTTGGGGGGGTTGGGGCTGGTTTTTGGTTTTTTGTTTGTTTGGCCACGCATCCCACTCAGCATGTGGGATCTTAGTTCCCCGACCAGGGATTGAACCCGTGCCCCCCTGCAGTGGAAGCATGGAGTCCTTAACCACTGGACCCCCAGGGAAGTCCTCAGATGATGTTTTAAGTGCTTTGTGTATAACATCTCATTTATTCTCATAATAATTGTTCTGGTTATTTCTTGCTATATAACAAATCACTTCAAACTTAGTGGCTTCAATTACCGAGTTTTTATTACTTTTCATTGTTTTGCGGGTCGATTGGGCTTGGCTCAGCATTCTCACTTGGAGTCCCTTATGTGGTTGCAGTCTGATGGTGGCAAGGGCTGGAGTCATCTAAAGGGGCAACTACCTGGATGACTAAGATGGAGTCTTCCTTCTCAGGTCTGGCTCTGGGCTGGCGTGGCTGGCAGAGCTGGAGACCGGCCACGCGCGCACGTACACTGGCTCATACCCTCTCTCTCCTCTTCCTCCTCATCTCCTTCTCTCTGTCCCTCTCCCAGCAGCCTCTCCATAAAGTCAGCATGGGCTTCCTCCTAGCATGGCAGTCTCAGAATAGTCAGACTTTCTTACAAGGTGGCTCAGGGAGCCCGACAACATGTTCCCGGAGGCCAGGGTGAGAGCTGCAGTACTTCCTGTGACGGCCTCCACAGTCAGGCAGCATCCCTTGCTGGTTACACAAGCCAGCTCAGATTCAGCGTAGGGCAGTGTGGCTCATTAGGAGGCATCTTTGAAGAGCAGCGACCACGGTAAACAATTTTACAGATGAGGAAACTGACACACTAAGAAGTGGGAATAGAGGATTTGAACTCAGAGTCTGGTTCTTAGTACCTGGGTGAACTTGGGAAAATGATTGTCTCTCTAGGTATCCCGTTATATGGAAATGAGGAAATTGGAGGAGATGATGTTGAAGGTACTTCCATTTCTCTCAGCCTTTAAGGCTTTGGATTTAGATGATGGGCCTGAGAATGAAAGGAACAGACTAAGTGAAAAAGCGTTCTGTAGAAGACAGTACTTTGAAACAGTGTTGGTGGAGGGAAGGTACGTGGTGGATGGGGAGCACGTAAGGGTTACTCAAGGATTCAGTTGGATTATTGTATTCAACGTCTAACAGTGGTCAGCTCACATGGAACACCTATTGAACAGCAGGAAAGAGTCGCAGATTTCAGTCTGGGACACTGGAAGATGGGCCCACTGAAGGAAATGGCAGTAGTCATAATAAGCACTGCTTCAAATAGAAAAATGGATCCACCGATTTTGAAAAAGTTCGACATGACTAGCACAGCATTCCAACGGGAAGAATATCTTTTAGTCATTTGTAAATAAGGTGCTAAAATTCAGGTTACAAGTGGTCCTTAGAGAGTGGTGGCCCTCCGAGAGAGTCTTTCTTTGTGGATGTCCCAAATTAGAGGATGAAGAGAAGAAGGCAACAAAGGTACGGGCAGAGAAGTGGGAAGAAAACCTTCATAAAGAAGCTGCAGGTCTTGGGAGTGAGGGAGAGGGGAGAGGGTGGTCAAACAGTGTTGAACGCTTCAGAGAAGTTGAGGAGAATGAGAGACTAGTGAAAGGGGAGCGCCTCTGTATTCTTCCAGAAGCAGTTTTAGTGGAGTCTTGGGGGTTTAGCATCTTTCTTTTGTAGAGGATTAAGAGGAATTTAGGAAATGAACAGAGTGGGTGTGAACTGCAGCTGAGGACTTTGGCAGCAAAGGACCAGTAGGAGCTCAAAGAGGCAGGGAGGCAGGGATTACCTGGCTGTTTCTGATGAGGCTGTGCTCTCTGAGACGGACATACCTGATGCAGAAAGACTGAGCAGTCACCCGGTCAGCAAGTCATAGACGTGCCGAGCAGTAGGTCCAAACTGAGATGGAGGGGAGGTAGAATGGACAGAACTTAATGCTGAAATAGAGGAAAAGCTAGATTCCCCTCATTTCTTACCCATAAGACCTCTTTAGGATAAAAGTTTCAGAATAATGCTGTCCCAAACCAAATAAGAAAGATCATTTTTTCCCAAAGGAATTTAGATTTCTTATTTAGCTCTTCTTGTAAAAGGCCTGATTACCCTTGAGCTCAATTCTGTATTCTTAAGAGCCACTCTATACCTTTACACAATCATAAAAATGTTCTCCTCTGATCAAAATATAGATCCCGAAATCTGTACACAGGACACTGCATTCTTTAACCATACACAGTGCATTAGCTTTCAGGGTTTTTTTTTTTCCCCCACAATCAGATTTATCCCCACCCTTAGATTTTTAAGATTGTGGAGCTCAACCGTATATAACAATAGAAACAAAAGGAGCTGAGAATAGCAATGCCACACAGGTGAGGAAATGTAACACTTCCATTTATGAATTCTGGACATTAATCGTATTTTATAATTACAGTATGCTGTTATGTTGGACTGAGGAAGAACTTCAGCTATGTCTGTGTTACCGGGGAAACCACTTGTTTTGGATTTGACAGAGGGAGACAATTAAAATGCCTGATTGCCATTTTTAGAGCAGCTTTTATTTTATTTATTTAAAATTTTTACAGCAGCTTTTATTTTGAAGAGAAGTCAGAGAATATTAAAATTCATAGAAATGACTCTGAAAGGATTGGCAATTCTTATTTAAGAATGACCTATGAATTATGTAGAGTTTTATGGTGGTTATTCATCACTGTGAGAGGGGAAGCCCATTCATCTTTTCATGCGGCAGCCTCAGCTATAGGGATACCATTATTAAATGGCGTTTACCAGAGGTGAGGAGGAAAACCTCCTCCCCAGAGGTTCACCCTTGCCAACCAATCACAGAGCAACCTGGGCCTAGTCCACACCCCCTGCCCTGTCAGACCCAGGGACGCAGTGTGATTGGTGCATAGTTGGGGTTTTGTGGGAGGGGTTTCTTGTCACTCTTCCTGGCTTCCCTGCAGTTCCTTATTTGGTAGCTTTTGACAGAACTAGTCTTTCTTGCAGCTAAGCATCTTGACATACATTATTCATTAAGCCCTGGAGCTCAGGGAGAGAAAGATGCAGACCCTTAGATCTTTAGATGTTTCTTTATCACATGAATTGTCTTTATTCAGAATAGTGGTTGAATTCTGTTGCATTCTGGAGTTTTACAAATGGAATGCATTCAATGGGAAACCAACTGGATGGGATCTAATGCGAGGCTTTCTTATGTGTACCTAATTACCAAAAATCTTTAAAAACCTACATATTCTGTGCTTGTGGAGATGGTTAAAGTATCAAGGTTTTGAAGATACACATATATTAGAATTTATTGTCTCTCTATATAATCAATCAAAAATGCCTGAAGCAAACTATTTACTGTCAGTATCTTGGGGCTACATAAAGGTAAGATTTATTTAGCCTTTGTAAACTCCTGATTACTCTGAGTACATAACTAATAATTTTAATAAATTACAGTGGAGTTAAGCTTTCTAAGCAATCTTTTATTTTTTCCTTAGATGTAAACTACAGAAGAAATATGGGTTTTTACCGGTCAAGATAAGGAGAAATTGTAGAACTTTTATTAGTTATAATTTGCATGTTAAAATAGCTTTTTAATGTTCAGCATTTATTCTATTTTGTCATGTGGTATAAATTTGAGTTATTCTTTTAAGTATCAAGGTAATTAAATAAATTCATTGGAAATAAATAATTGGGCTAAATTATAACTGGTACATGGGCTCTAATTAGTATGTAGCACTTAAAGTTTATAAAAATTAATTTGTGGCTCTTTCTAAAAATCTGTACTGCTTTTACCTGATGAAGAGTATGTTTTTTTTCACCTTTGGATATAAAGCTCTAGATGACATTAAAGTTGACATTACTTGACTCTTCAGGTGATATCTTATTAAAATGAACACTTGATCATCTGTTTGTAAAACTGGAAGATGTAAATTTATATGATACTGCTATTTTTGTTAATCTCAAAAAATGAATTAGTACACTGCATTTAATAAGATTGTGTTCCTGCTTGGCAAGCTTCTTACACCTGCCCTGTGGTAATGCTAACCTGGCGATCCTAGCTGTTAAATAGAAACCTGAAGTAGAAAAACCTTTTTCAGTTCTAAAGGAGGCATCACTTCAGAAATTGGAATTTATTCTGGAATATTTGAACAAATCACAATACATATTTTTAAAGAATCCTTTTCCATTACTTTAAGGATGCTCAGATTGTAATATTTTGCATTTTCTTTGTTTCTTTTTAAAGGAGAATTTCCTCTTTCCTGTGAGATTTACTCTCATTCTAAGCAAACTTATTTCAGTTTTAGTTGTCCGAATAGTCATGATTTTCCATGTCCCTTTAAATCTAGATGGTCCAGATTTTTGTAATTTTCATTATTTGAATTGCTAGCCATTTCTTGGTTTAAAATGTTTTTTAAATATAGAAAAATGTAGAGAATAATAAAGAAGCCCCCCCCTCCAGTCTCCCTAGAAGTCATTTCTTAGCTTTTAGACAGTTCATTTTGATAGCTTTTTAAAGGGCTTCACATTTGTGTTATAATTATGAATAATACCTTCAGGAATCTAAACACAGAATCTTAGTGCTTTTTGAGAAAATTTTTGCTGGAAAGCTTTATGCTTTTAATACCATATTGCTAAAAACACTTAGGAAGGACCAATATAAATGTATTTAGTCTTATTATGTATTTTGAAAGGTTTATTTTTATACAACTAATACAGTATTTATTTTAGCTTTTAATGCTGATATCCACCAAAGTTGTAGTGTATCACAGTGCAGCATATTCAAATGATTTTTAGCAGAATGTTGTGGGGAAAAATAAACATTTACTTAATATTTAAACTTTACCACTTTCTTAATTATATACTAGAGTATATATAATATACCCAGTAGCACATTGGCTTGAGGGGGAAGTACAGGGATTAAATTTAAGAATACTTTAATTTTGTTTTATTATTTAATTTTGTTTCATGCACAGTCTTAAATATAGAACATAAATTGGAAAACTGGAGTTTAAAAAGCAATATACAGTATTCAATTCAACTGCACTTTCACTTTCTTTTATGCTTTGAATTTGCTGCATACAGACATTCTGATGCATAATGAGAACAAAGGATTTGAAAGCATTCACTTAGAGATCTTCCTCTGTTTTTCTTTGTTGCAACAATAATTCTACATATTATTTCAGACTATTTAGACCAGAAAGAATCAGAATAACTCATCAGCCAAAAATATTTAGAGGCCACTTTTAAAGATATCTAAATGCTCAATTAAATTGCTCTGCATTTTGCAGCCAGTTCTTTTGAAAAGCAGTTCTGTATTTTGTCACTTCTAAATCTATAAATTGAGAACCCATAACAGTGTTCCTGAAAAAGTACATTTTATTACCTTTTCTAATCATTTTCCCCCTCATGGCAATTATATATCATTATCTTAATAAATGGTATGTAGCTATCTTAAAATGAGAGAAATTCCAGTTACATTTTAAAATGATTGTTGAATGGTTAAGTTTATTGTTCTTTAGCACATCCTGCTGTGCACTCCAAGACCAAACTGTAAGAGCAACTACCAGTTGAGAAAACTCTGATGGTAATTTTTGTGGTTATTAATTTAGCTTCTCTGGACTGTATGTTTTATATCAATAGCAAATAAAGGAAGCAATATTAATTCCTCTTAGAAAGTGCCCTTACGTTATAACGTAATTGACTCTCTGGAAATTGTCTTTAGGAAATCTCCCATACTCTTGGGAAGAAAGAGGACTGCTTAAAATATTGTGTCATCTAATTATGTTGAAAGGAAATGTTGACTTCCTTGGAGCACCTCACAAGTGGGAGGGAGATAAGTGTGCCATGAAGGGTTTCTCCACCCATGCTTTTGAGTTTGGAACAAAGGCAGAAGGGTAGTCTGGGAATATATGTATATGATTCAGAAATAATCAGTAGAATATAGTCTGTCATTTATCAGTCTACAATAGAATCCTTTCGCTGGCATTTTTTTTTTTTGCCTCAGTTATCTGTACCAACTGGCTATTTTGATGAGTTGTGTAATCAAACTGACAGGAAAAGACACCTCGTTCTTCATATTCTGCCAGATAAATCCAATAATTTGTGTGGCATATCTGCAGAGACCACGCAGTTTTTCTGCTTGGGCGTATGGCATCATATTTCTCCT
Source organism: Mesoplodon bidens (assembly GCF_964165515.1). Lineage (NCBI taxonomy): Eukaryota > Metazoa > Chordata > Mammalia > Artiodactyla > Ziphiidae > Mesoplodon > Mesoplodon bidens. Next base: position 47,294,306 of record NC_138160.1, on the reverse strand, counting down.
ACCAGGTTGCTTACTAGTTAGAAGGTGTCTCTATAGAAAAACTGAGCTCCTATCTAACTTTTCCAGAGGCACCAACTCCCCCACGCCCCACCAAGGTTGCATTGTGTTTTAGTTACATTGAGAGAAATTCACGGAGGGCAGGTGGACAGTGGTTCCTGTATGACACACTGTAGAAATGCTAGGAGTGGCTGATAGCCTTACCTATTCCCCCAGCTTTTAAGAAAGGACTTTGTCATGACCAGGCAGTTCTTAATAGCAACTTTTATCTCATAGCACAGACAATTTCAGGTCAAAGAAATATTTCATTAAATAGATGTTTAAGGTGTTTAGCAGACTCTCTTGAATATATTTTGCCCAAAGAGTAGATTTTTTCCAAGAGTAAAATTTCATTCATTAAACAGGATTTACTTACCTTTGGGCCTTTATGCGTGGTATTATTGTTATATTTTTGAAGAATGGTGACCATTTCTTATATGAATAATACCCTAATTATTTTTTGGAATTGGTAAGGGAGCTAGATATTTAGATACATATTTTGTGTGAGCATAACTATAGTTAGATCTTCCATCCATTTGCCCTGCAATGATAAAAATCAGCTATCACTATAAAAGGGCCCAGGAAACTGGAAGATAGAAAGAACTCAATGTTGAGCACCCACTATGTGCCAGTGCGAGTTAAATAATCTAATACATTCCTGGTTGATAGTCTATAATTTACTTAAGAAAATATAACTTTATAAAAAGATCAGCAGAAAATTTTTTGAACACTATTGGAAATGTCTTCATGAACATTCTTGGAAGGTTCCAAATTTTATTTTTTCCCCAGCGGATCATAATATATAATGCTCAGTGAAAATAAGCAGCAACCCATGTTTCGTACACTGCATGATGCCAGTTTTAAAAATATATATACAACCTTGTGACTTATTTATTTTATAACCGGTTGTTTGTACCTCTTAATCCCCTTCTCCTATTTTGCCTATCCCTTACCCTGCCCCCCACTCCGGCAACCACTAGTTTTTCTGTATATGCAAGTCTGTTTCTGTTTTGTTATATTTGATCATTTGTTTTGTTTTTTAGCTTCCACATATAGGTGAAAACATACAGCATTTGTCTTTCTCTGACTTCTTTCATTTAGCATAGCAGCCTTCAGGTCCATCCATGTTGTCACAAATGGCAAGATTCCATTCTTTTTTATGGTTGAGTAATATTCCACCAGGTATGTGTGTCTATATATATATAGAGAGAGAGACAAACACACACATATATATGATATATATATATATATATATATATATATATATATATATCATAAGATGTAATCTACAGCACAGAGAATATAGACAATAAAATTACAATAACTTTGTATGGTACAGAATCTATAAAATGTTCAGTCACTCTGTTGTGTACCTGAAACTCATATGATACTTTTAAGTCAACTGTACTTCAATAAATATATATATACAAATGAAAAAAAAAGGCATAGAAAGAAATATAGCTATTTATATATGGTTATTAGCAGTAGAACAGTGGGGTTGTACATGAGTTCTAATTTTTTCTATATAACTTTCTAGATTTTTTATATCCCATATGCATTTTATAATCAGAGCAAGTTATAAAAAAAATACACAAAGAAAGTGAACTTTGTGTTCCTGAGTTTGAGAATAACCTCTCTCAACCTGTAAATTAAACAACCAGAGGCATTTCTTTTGGTTGTAGCCAGTTCTTCAGTTTTGACTGCAGGAGAATGCTAATATGCATTTCTTGTATCCAAAAGTCTGTTGAAATTTTTTTATTGATCTCTCTCAGTACTTTACAGTGATAAATTCTTATACCTAATCTAGGTGGTCAATAAGATTAACTCTGGAAGCTATTTGCCAAATTATCTTGAATTAGAACACCTTGGTATGAATTATGCAGAGAATCAAGATTTTTTTTTAAATTCTAATAAACTAATTAAATACTGAGTTAGAATTACATTTCAGACATTACTAAACAATGAGCTCACTACTCTCTTTTTCCAGACTTAAATGAGGATTTATGGGGAAATTCAAAATTTTAAAGGCTACTAAATATTAGAGTAAGATGTGACGTTTTTGGATCAAGTATCTAAGAGTTACTGTATGTTAATGTATGTTAAGATAAATATTAAGGTATATTAAAAGGTCTATTTGGGTTATTTTGGAAGTCAAAGGAAGATACATTAAGAAGCAGTTGAAGTAGTTGAGAAAACCATAATTCAAAAAGAGTCACGTACCACAATGTTCATTGCAGCTCTGTTTACAATAGTCAGGACATGGAAGCAACCTAAGTGTCCATGGACAGATGAATTGATAATGAAGATATGGCACATATATATAATAGAATATTACTCAGCCATAAAAAGAAATGAAATTGAGTTATTTGTAGTGAGGTGGATGGACCTAGAGTCTGTCATACGGAGTGAAGTAAGTCAGAAAGAGAAAAACAAATACCATATGCTAACACATATATATGGAATCCAAAAAAAAAAAAAAAAGGTTCTGAAGAACCTAGGGGCAGGACAGGAATAAAAACACAGATGTACAGAATGGACTGGAGGACGTGGGGAGGGGGAAGGGTAAGCTGAGACAAAGTGAGAGAGTGGCATGGAGATATATACACTACCAAATGTAAAATAGGTAGCTAGTGGGAAGCAGCCGCGTAGCACAGGGAGTTCAGCTCAGTGCTTTGTGACCACCTAGAGGGGTGGGATAGGGAGGGTGGGAGGGAGATGCAAGAGAGAGGGGATATGGGGATATATGTATATGTATAGCTGGTTCACTTTGTTATAAAGCAGAAACTAACACACCATTGTAAAGCAATTATACTCCAATAAAGATGTTCAAAAAAAAAAAGAAGCAGTTGATGGATGGAAAAGCATAACATCATTGAGAATTCTGGATTTTGATAATGCCATGTAGTGGTGGTAGATAAATTCCAGGTGGTAGATAAATTTCTTTGGATAAAATAGGCACCGGAGCACCAGTAAAATAAACTGTGAAGCAGTGAAGTTTCAATTGAACAGGTCAATGTTCAATTGTTTTTATGGGACTTAGGAAGATAGATTGGTAAATCCTGTGAATGTTTGAGAACCAATAAATCCCCACTTAGAAGAAACTTTACAAAGGAAATATTATATAGTATCTATTCAAATATTTTCTCCATAGTTCTGGGAGAGTACTCAAATAAATCTATTCAGTTTTGCTTTGGGAGAAAAGACTACATTTTAACCTCTGACCAGTATACTTACTCATTTCTGCTAATGACAAATTAAATGATAAAAACATACCATGTTTTATTGTGTGGCAACCCTTTTGTAGGTTTATAAATTCATTTTTTTCTCTTCTCTAAATACTAATAATGCATGTTATTTTTTATGCCTTTTTTCCCCTTAATTAATGTCGTCCTTGAGTGTCTCAATCTGTGCTGTCCAATATGGTAGCCCCTAGCTACATGTAACTATTGAAGTTTAAATTAATTAAAATGAAATAAAATCCAGAGTTCAGCTCCTCATTTGCACTAGCCACATTTCAATTGCTTGATAGCCACATATGGCTAGTGGCTCCTGTAATGGATAGCAGAGATTATAGAATTTTTTCATCATTGTAGGAAGTTCTATTGGATGGGACTGATCTAAAGAGTCAGGACAGGTTAAAACTTCTTTGGCATATTTTCTGTAACTTAACATATGCTTATGTTATTTCACTTCAACTTTCTTCTTCTGTTATTTCATTTTATCTTTCTGTTTTTCAGTTTAAAAGGATGCTTAATCGAGAGCTCACCCATCTCTCTGAAATGAGTCGGTCTGGAAATCAAGTGTCAGAGTATATATCAAACACATTCTTAGGTGAGAATAACAATTTAAATGCAATTTTTTAAAGTTTTTTTGCATTGTTTGTTTTTGGAAGCAGACTGGGGTGCAAACTTATTTTGGAAAGAAGAGTTAGGAATTCCATTTTTTTCATTCATCATATTAATAATTTGAGCCTCTAAGCTTTAGAGCCTAAGGTGACAAAGTATGTTTGTTATCTTTTTGTTTTATTCAGGACTTCAGGGATTCTCTGAATTAAAGTTGTATATTGCCCGTTTTTCCAAAGTACTCAACTGTAAAATGTATTTTATAGAGAGATCTATTCATGCACTCAAGAAGTTCTTGTTAAATGCCAGTCATCATTGCTGGGCACTAGGTATTTAATGATCAATTAGAAATGGTCCCTAAACTCAATGAGTTGATAGTCTAATGGGCACCATGCCTGGTAGACTGGAGACAGATAAATATAACACAATAGCTAAAAAAAGCTTGCTGATAATAGCTGACAGTATGGTGTGCTGGGACACCACTACCCCACCCTCCATCCACAGAAAGAAAATGCAGTAAGGGAAAACCAATAACTTGAACACATCCTTGATCTGAATTTACTTTCAAAACAAAACTGTCATAATAGCTAATTAGCACATTCACTAAACAGACATTTGTTGAACACACACTCTGTGCAAGGACAAGTTAAAGGAGCTCACTGTCTTGAAATAGTGAATGAGTGTACTGAGACATCTGATGTCTTATTTGAAAACAACAATTAGCTTTTGTGAATCTGATATTTAGTTATCAGGTAATATTGGAGGTACTCTGTGCTCCCCATAAAACCTTATTGCATTATTCCCCCATCTCACTATCGTATAGAAAATGTAAACTAGCAGTAGCAATCTAAGTCCTTCACATATGCTGTGTATGCTCCCACAGAATGACCCATTTCAATAAGCTATTAGGTTCACACAGTGCTGTTTTTATATTTGTGCACAAAGTTTCTGCCATTTCAAAGTAGGTATTGAAACTGGAGTTCTTAATTGGCAAGAGCAGTGTTCTCACCACTAAGTGAATTTTAAATAGGGATGAAATCGATGAGCAGTGGAAATAACCAGTGTCTTTTGCCTTTTCCAAGTCTGCTATCGTAAGTTTTTCAAAAGACATAATCACTGAATACATTTGATGTTAATTATTTTTCAGTGGAATTTATTTGCTTAATTTTGTGTTTGAGAGTATCAAATTAAGTCCACATCAAATTATAAATACTCAACTTCTTTAAAAGGAGTTTTACTTGGAAATATTTCCTAGAATATATATTGATCACTTAAAATCCGCCGTTATGCATGTTATAATAAAAAAAAAACCCAGGTAGAATTAATAGTAAATGAAGAATTTTTTAAAAAATTTTTAAGATAAGCAACATGAAGTGGAAATTCCTTCTCCAACTCAGAAGGAAAAGGAGAAAAAGAAAAGGCCAATGTCTCAGATCAGTGGGGTCAAGAAATTGATGCACAGCTCCAGTTTGACTAATTCAAGCATCCCAAGGTTTGGGGTCAAAACTGAACAAGAAGACATCCTTGCCAAGGTAAGACAATTTCAAGTATCCTGATCAGAAATACGCAGTGAACTTTGATACCTTCTCTTTTAAATAAATGGAAAAGTTTATTAATTCATGGGAGGTTTTTTTTTGGAAGATGGGAAAGCCCTTTATAAAGCTTTTTCTAAATCAATTGGGTTTTATTAATATGTGGATTTAGACAGGCAGTTTGGTGTTATTATTAATTTTCTTTTCTTTTTGCGGTACGTGGGCCTCTCACTGTTGTGGCCTCTCCCGTTGTGGAGCACAGGCTCCGGACGTGCAGGCTCAGGGGCCATGGCTCACGGGCCCAGCCGCTCCGCGGCATGTGGGATCTTCCCAGACCGGGGCACGAACCCGTGTCCCCTGCATCGGCAGGCGGACTCTCAACCACTGCGCCACCAGGGAAGCCTGGTGTTCTTTATTTTTGCATCTATATTTGTTTCTTTGACCTTAAACAATTAAAAAGTCTTTTAGGAGAATAGTTAAGGTTTTTGAGAGTAGGTTTTAACTATTGGAGAAATACTTTGAGATCGATATTTCAAGTATGTAAATATGTTTTATTGTCAGAGACATAAGGTTAAGCAACACCATTCAGTTTCTAGTATGCTTAAGCGGATTTGCCTAAAGTTTGCCTGTACTTACATGGTGCATCATTACATTTAAAATGATTTTTTTAAATTTAATGATCTTTTCATTGAAGTCAATAATTTTTAAATGATTGTGTTCATTGTTTCATGTTCTACTTCTGCAATCAGATTTGTTCTATCTTTCGTTAACCCCAGGAACTAGAAGATGTGAACAAATGGGGTCTTCATGTTTTCAGAATAGCAGAGTTGTCTGGGAACCGGCCTTTGACTGTTATCATGCACACCATTTTTCAGGTAATACAGTTAAGTTCTATCACCTCTCTTTTATTTGGTGACATAACGTCCAGTCTGTGAATTGTGCATGCATTTTATCTTCTTCACTACTTACCCTCTTATACTTATTTTGATACTTTTTTCAAAATAAGGATACAGAAAGGTTAGCATATGGGTAAAACACAAATCACTTGTGTTATTTTTTCCATTGAAGAAAAAGATGTGATGTGGGCAAATTAAAGCAATTCATTAAAATAATAGTTTAAAAATCATCCACGTGATCCTGACTTGCATAGAGAATGGAGTGCTAACTTTACAAATTGAATAAGCCCTTTGCTGACTAATCTTAGGATGTCATTTCTTCAGCCACTGTCTTGTGGACTGCTCTCTTCTTCACATCGGTTTCTCATTCTTGTCAAGTTTTTGCCCCAGTTCAGTGTTAGGATTTATATGAGACATTGCAGCTATAGATACCCTGGGACTTGGAAGGGCAGCTCCAACCCTCGAGAGGATATTGTGTCTCACTTGTTTTGATCAATGGTGTTGGACTGAAGCTGCCTTCAGGATCCCGGGACACAGATACTTTGATAGTTGGCAGCTCATTCCTGACACCATATAACTTGAGAAAAGCATTGCTGGGCTCCAGAAGGACAACTGGACTCTGGTTTTGTCCCTGAAGTCCCTGGATCATCCCAAGGGTTTTCATTGTCCTCACTAGACGTTGAGAGAGTGCTACTCCCATTTCTGGGTTATCCATAGGCAACACTGGGGGTGATCTGTTGTTGCTGTTGTTAACATACTGTATGGAAAATCTTTTCTATAAGGACAAACTGTTAAGAGAATTTCTTCTCCCGCAGGAACGGGATTTATTAAAAACATTTAAAATTCCAGTGGACACTTTAATTACATACCTAATGACCCTGGAAGATCATTACCACGCTGATGTGGCCTACCACAATAATATTCACGCTGCAGACGTCGTCCAGTCAACACACGTGCTGTTATCTACACCTGCTTTGGAGGTAAACCTGGTTTCTAAACCTTTGAAAACACTAAGTTGCCACTCATAATGGTTTCTTCAACTTTTCTACTGAAGGGTGCACAGGGCAAACGATAATCGACTTCACTAGAAATAGTATTGAGTTATGGGGGTGAAATGTCACTGTGGTAAATAAACAGTTGAGTCTTCGATGAATTTTGTCTGTGATAATTAATCAAAGATTTAGGGATTCATGTGTTTTATGATAGTGCTTCTTTGAAATGATCTAGTGGACATTCCACAAAGCAAATCTGGCTTCCTCAGTTTTCAGTTAGTGTGGGGTTTTTTGAGAATTTAGCGTGAGGACTTTTTCATTTATAGTTCAAAGATTATTTTATAAAATATCAATACTAGCAATGCATTGGTATTTTTCACAGAACTTATTAGAAGGAAACACATCTTTAATGTTACCAGATCCTATGAAGTTGTTCCATTAAATGTTTCGGAAAGCAACTTGATTTCCTTCATTGTCTGGGAGAGTGATTCTCTTTGCTAATATATTTTATAGTTCGGATTGTTTCATTATAAAACTGTGTTAATACGTCATCGTTTGAGTGAGGGGTTCTCAGCTGGGGGTGATTTCCCCTTTTACTCGTACTCCTCCCTTCCCCCAGGGACATTTGGCAAATATGTGGAGACATTTTTAGCTGTCACAACTCGGGGGTACATGCTGCTGGCATCTCATGGGTAGAGGCCAGGGATCCTACTAAAAATCCTGTAATTCACGGGATGGCCTCCCATAACGAACAGTTATCCGGCCCCGAATGTCAGTTTTGCTGAGATTGAGAGTCCCTGTTTAGAATGGAAGAAAAGAAAATAATTGCTCATGTCATTAATTTTATGCACATTTTCAGAATATCCTTAAACATCATCTTAAATACTTTTAAAATAAGCTCTTATTTTCTATAAAAAATTTGTAGATGCTCCTTTTTTAATATTTAAACAAATATAACCAATGGAAAAGGTTTGATCATGAGTTATAATAAAATCAGATATTGTCTGGATTTTTTCAGGCTGTGTTTACAGATTTAGAGATTCTTGCAGCAATTTTTGCCAGTGCAATACATGATGTAGATCATCCTGGTGTGTCCAATCAGTTTCTGATCAATACAAGTAAGTAAAGCATACTTATTTTTGCAGAAAAAATTTTCCTTTGTACATTTTAGAATAACTGAGAGTCTTTATAAACTTGGGGTGTTTCCAGAGCCATAATGTTCTCTTGAGATGTGCAGATAGGCGTTTCAGTGATAGCATATGTTAATGTAGTGTAGCTCTAAAAATTATTTTCATATCCCACGAGGCATATGATGTTTGAAAAACGTGCATTCCAGTACTTCTCTAGAAATAATTTATTACCGTATTAGTAGACAACGGCAATCAAAAGTGAAAGTTTGCCGAAAGATCTAGATAGTTAGATTGCCCCTAAAGTTTCCAATAAAAGAAGTTATCAGAATAAATGTTAAATTCGTCATTCTCTGTAGGTTGTCATTTAATCCTCTCCAGAGGCTGTAACTCCTTTTTCCCTCTCCACCACCATGCCCTGCCCTGTCCTTTCCTTTTTATTTTATTTTTTTATTAGAAATTTCTCCCTTATTTATTTATTTATTTATTTATTTTTTAAATTCTCCACACAGCATGCAGGATCTTAGTTCCCTGACCAGGGATTGAACCCCTGCCCCCTACCAGTGGAAGCGTGGTGTCTTAACCACTGGACCGCCAGAGTTGTCCCTGTTCTTTCCTTTTTAAATCTCCTGCTGAGGGCAGTAGGAACTTCTCTTTTGACTAACTATCTCTTTTTATTTAATATTTTTAACCATTAATTTTTTCTCACTGGTGACATTTCATAAAATGCCATCACTGAATTTGGAAATATAAAGAATAGTAGACTGTTCAGCGTGTGACACCTCTGACACAGCTGCATAGAAAACCTCTGTAGGGAATGTTAGTGGTGCTTGAGCTAGGCCTTTGCAAAGAGGTTAAGCTTTACAGAAATTCTGTTCTTTCTGTACTTGAAGTTAACTGGTAAATAATTTACGTGTACCATTCATTATTAAATTCCCTCACACCATGGTAGATTAACATTACAAAGTCAGTTTTATATGTGAAAAAATAATGTTCAAAGTTGTTAGTTTTTTTTTCATATCTGTTAAGAGTTTGCCTCTCCTTTTTGCCATGAGTTGTGGATAATAGTCTCCTCGTGCCCCATAGCAATCTAGCTCTAGTAGCATCTCTGCCTTCACCATTCATTCACAACACAGCCAGATTTAAAGGAAGAATTTAAGTATAGCCTTGTTTTGAGAGATTTAACTCAGATCTTTTGGATTATTTACCTATTTGTGTATTTTTAATAGCCTCTGTAACATATGCACATAATAGCCCTGTAACAAAATGTACTTTAGTAACTCACTCATGTATAGGAGGATTGAAAGTCATGGATTTCCAAAAATGTGTGGATAGTCAGTACATTTTAGAAGTCTGGTTTATGAACTTATTTATCTAGGATTAGACAGGATAACATTTCATGTTTCAGCCACCTTATGAGAACCTATAATGGGGTGCTTTTAGGAGTCACCAAGACATTACTGTATATATTGACACATAAATATTAATATACATTAGAGGCAGCTACATGAGTTTGCATTGTATCGTTGGTTAGGGTCAACTGTGCCCTTTCTGTAAAGAACAGGAAGGTCATATAGTAAAAGATACACTGCCAATTTCTTATTATCCTGGCTTGATTCATTTTTTTGATCCTTATGTATGTCTTGATATGTTCTTAATTTTATAGATTTTTAACAAATACATATAAATTTTGTTTTAATTTTTGCCATTAAGAAAAGTATGCATTTTTCTTTAAATTAATAATACCAAAATCAGACCTATGTGTTTTCTTTGCATCCTATTATATATAATATTGTATGTTCCCATATTATAACATTAGAATTAAGAATAGAGAACAAATTAAAACAACTGATAATAAAGTCACTGTCTTCCAAGTACTCTGATAAATTTTTCAAGAAAAATGAAGACCAACTCTATTATTCTTTCTTGTGGACGCTCTAAGGGCAAATGGGCTTAGGCTGGCATCAGAGTACCCTTGGAGTCTGCAGTTTAAGCTAGCAAGGCCTCAGTCCACAGATGAATCTGATGCCCTTTAAAGTTTGAGAGCCACTGAGAATAGATAATGGAGACATGTAGCAGGTAATTATGCATACAGAACAGTGACCAAGGATGTCTGTTTAAGGTCATTTTGCTGATGACCTGCCTGAGGTAGAAGGATAACTGACCATGTTTCTGGAAGTATTTGTTACTCAGTGATGTTGTGCAGATCTCCTTTCCGTGGGGCCTCAGCAACACAGGATAGTCAACAGCTTTGGATTGCTGATGTTTTCTTGACGGTGGGGTGTGATGAGGCTGTGTTATACCTGAAAGAATAAATGAGCATCATCACCTGGTAGATGAAAGTTATCCCAGGGTTGATCAGAGCCCCAGGGCATTATGAGAATTACTGCCTTAGTTAGCTGTTAACTAGGGATCAAGCCAGCAATCATTTTATTTCAGGACTCAGAAGAGGCTTAGTAGCCAGTAACACAAGTAAGTTTTAGCTTCACAGCATACTCTAAGGGAGTCCCTCTAATAACTTGCAAACTTGTAATAAATAGCCTTATGAAATACCCTATCAGAATTATGCGATTATTTTTAGCTTACAGTAAACCCTTTTTTATAGACGTTAAATTTGTGCTTTCTCTTTCTTTTGGGGATTGTTTGAGCATCAGTGTCTCAGGCTAGCACACTCTCGGCTCTTAGCCTGGAGCTGGTGCTGCCAACCTGTCCAAAGGCAAAGGCTGAATCTGTGTTTCTCGTAATAAAGACTTGGAATCATCAGATCAGACTTCCTGTAGATGGGAGGTCACCTGTCCTATTTTAAGGGAGGCTGCATGGCTCGCCGTGGTGGAGGGGCACTGGGGCTCACCTGGCGGATTCCCAGGCCAGAGACACCTCTGCTTCTTAGTTGTGGTGACAGTTTTCATTAATCATTCCGCCTGTATTAGTTTTTTGGTTTGTTTTTTTTTTTTTTTTTGCGGTACGCGGGCCTCTCACTGTTGTGGCCTCTCCCGTTGTGGAACACAGGCTCAGCAGCCATGGCTCACGGGGCCAGCTGCTCTGCAGCGTGTGGGATCTTCCTGGCCTGGGGCACGAACCCGTGTCCCCTGCATCGGCAGGCGGACTCTCAACCACTGCACCACCAGGGAAGCCCTGTATTAGTTTTAGGCACCAAATGATTTGCTGTTAATGACACGTACACTCCTTGTAAACATGCTGCAGGTTTTGAGTCAGTTAAGCTTTTATACATGATATAGGGGAATGGGGGACTCTGAATAGGATGTAAAGAAGTGGAAACTCCAGGCGAGAAGCTGCATAAGTCTTTTTCAAGGACTATACTACGTAAATAAATCCATAAAATGTAAATAGCATCATGAAATATTGAATAGAACACGTTAGGGGATATTTATCTTAAAAAAGGCATTTCACATAACAGCATTATTTTCTGAAACAGTGAAGCAGCGTCAGAACATACATAGAAGTAAATTTTACTTGGAAAACGAATACTTTCTGTTTATAGCAAAGATGCCTGGGTTTGGGGGGAAAAGATCTCCTCACACATTTGAACACATTAGTCGTGTTCAAAGCGTATGACTTTTGAGGTTCAAGAGCAGAGACATTTCACTGTATGAAGGTGGAGCTGGACCTAGCGACAGTACACACACTTTATTGCACTGATTGCATTTTAAAATAAGCTTTCCACAGCTATATTTGTAGCTTATAAATAGAATGTTATTTTTCTGTATAAACCTAAAATCATAGGATTTCAGTCAAAATATTCTTGAACCCCTCTCGTCCTCCTTAGCTTCTTTAAAATAGTAATTGAGGGCTTCCCTGGTGGCGCAGTGGTTGAGAATCTGCCTGCTAATGCAGGGGACATGGGTTCGAGCCCTGGTCTGGGAGGATCCCACATGCTGCGGAGCAACTAGGCCCGTGAGCCACAACTACTGAGCCTGCGCGTCTGTGCTCCACAACAAGAGAGGCCGCGATAGTGAGAGGCCCATGCACCGCGATGAAGAGTGGCCCCCACTTGCCACAACCAGAGAAAGCCCTCGCACAGAAACGAAGACCCAACACAGCAAAAATAAATAAGTTAATTAATAAACTCCTACCCCCAACATCTTAAAAAAAAAGTCATTGAATAGTATTGGATATTTCTTTATTAGAAAAGAATATATATTTTCCACACATGAGTCAGAAGAAAGATCAAATACGTATGCTTTTAGTCTTTACAGTGGACTTAAGTGGCAACAGAATGAAGCACCAGTCAATTTTTTTTTAATGACTACCTTATAGGTCTGAGTCTGCTATTTATAGGAACTAGGAAAGAAGCAGGGTTTGTCACTGCCTAAAATAGGTCCAGGACAATTGTGGGGAATGGCAGAATCTTCACTCTGGAGACATGTAGAAAGCTAAAACACCCATCTCTGTGTGAAGCCCTGAGCCTACAGCTGGGACGGGCAATATACATGTGTATAGTGACTGCCAAGATACTTGGAAAAGGAAATGGAAAAATGAATAAAGCTTTGCCTTTCAAAGCTATACTATGAACAAAATAAGCACAAGCTTGAACAGATCTGATATTGTTCATGTGTTCCAAGCTGTTCTTGTACCTTCTCAGAGTACAAATACTCCTAAGTCACATGATCTTTACATTATATACAGTGTTGGGTTAGGTGGTCCACAGTTGTCAGGAATACAACATTTTATGCTCTGGACATGTTGTAAATGGTAGGGATAATGTCTTCTTCTGCTGAGCTTACGGAGCTGCCTCTGGCAGATCCGGAGAGGAGGTTCAAGGTAATCTGGCCTAACTCTTCTTTCCCTTTATAACGGAGGAAGCTGAAGCCACAGAGTGAACTGACTTGCTGTGTGCCAAGAGCATTAGAATACACTCCCAAGATTCCAGGGATCTTTCTGTGGCCACATTAACTAGCAGACTTTCTTCTAGGTGTTGTCATGTAATGGGAATGCGAGCAGAGACGTTTAGGGGAAATTGCTTCCTAAACCCAAAATATCTCAGAATATGAAGCATAAGATAAACTTAGCATAACTGGCTTTGCTAACCTTCTGTCTCTTTCTTTCAAGACTCTGAACTTGCCTTGATGTACAATGATTCTTCTGTCCTGGAGAACCATCATTTGGCCGTGGGCTTTAAGTTGCTTCAGGAAGAAAACTGTGACATTTTCCAGAATTTGACCAAAAAGCAAAGACAATCATTAAGGAAGATGGTCATTGATATTGTAAGTAACTGATAAAAGCAAAAAGAGAACTGTGATGCATGGTGTTTAAAAAAAAAAAGAATGAGATGACAATCCGGGAAAGTATCATGTATATTTCAAGATAATGCTGCCTTTTTTGTCCCAGAGGCTGGCCCTGCTGCTGGCAATGATGCTCTACTGCTAACAGTCTGGGGCTAAGAATAATGCCAGCTTACCCTCCTTCGAGGTTTATTTTCTGAACTCCTACAGTCTGGTGGCAGACAGAGATGACTAACAAAAGCACAGGGAGCTGGCTAAAAAATGGATTCTTTTCCATTCAAAAACTGGAAAAAAATCTCTGTCAGCAGAAGTGTCATGTAGAAACATCCATGACATTAGTCTTTTCCCTATGCATGTTTTTCACAGTGATTATGAGACACAGGAATATCTCTGGTTGTCAAAAACTTAATCTGTTAAGCTTTGTACATACAAAGAAAGGCAGGGATTATCTGGTTTGGATAAGCAGAAAATTGACCAGAATATTGTTTCTGAAGTACTCCGTGAGCAGCCTTGACTCACTCCATCATAGCCCAGTAACCACTTTCTAGCACAAGGAATAGAAAAACTTCAAAACGTGCGATGATGTCTTATCTATGGAAATATCCCTTTCTAGCACCATGAAAGTGGCTGCCAGTGCCTACTGTTTCTATATATTGCACACATGTATCTGGGCTTCCAGGGAAAGTGATAGCAAAGGGGAGAAGACTCTGCCCCAAGAAGTAGTAAAGGATTCTCCCACACACAGCTATTAGACAACAGAGGGGTTCTCCATTTCTTCTCACGTTCTCCATGATATTTTTTTTTTTTTTTTTTTTTTTTTTTTTTTTTGCTGTACGCGGGCCTCTCACTGCTGTGGCCTCTCCCGTTGCGGAGCACAGGCTCCGGACACACAGGCTCCGCGGCCATGGCTCGCGGGCCCAGCCGCTCCGCGGCATGTGGGATCTTCCGGGATAGGGGCACGAACCCGTGTCCCCTGCATCGGCAGGCGGACTCTCAACCACTGCGCCACCAGGGAAGCCCTCCATGATATTTTTATGTGCAAATTCTGACTTTTTTCCCCTGGACGTTTTTTACTTATGAAAATACTCTTTGTCGGGACTTCCCTGGCTGTCCAGTGGTTAAGACTTCACACTTCCACTACAGGGCACACAGGTTCGATCCCTGGTCAGGGAACTAAGATCCCACATGCCAAGAGGTGTGGCTAAGAAAAAGAAAAGAAATATCTCTACTGTATAGCACGGAGAACTCTACTCTCAATGATCCATAATGACCTGTATGGGAAAAGAATCTAAAAAAAAGAGTGGATATATGTATATGTATAACTGATTTACTTTGCTGTACGTGTGAAACTAACACAACATTGTAAATCAACTATACTGCAATAAAAATTTTTTTAAAATACTCTGTCTTTTAAGGTACTTGCAACAGACATGTCAAAGCACATGAATCTACTGGCTGATTTGAAAACTATGGTTGAAACTAAGAAAGTGACAAGTTCTGGAGTTCTTCTTCTTGATAATTATTCTGATAGGATTCAGGTAAACCATTCGAATTTGCTGTGTCTGAGTGTGTGTGTGTGTGTGTGTGTGTGTGTGTACATGTGTCTGTGTGTCTAGTTTAGATAAGATTTATGTCTCCTTTTTTCCAACTTATAATTTTAGTAGCTATAAGCAGGATTTTTATCCAAATTCTTAATCTTGAGAATTAACCAGATAAAATCCTGTTGGCCTTTTCAAGTGGAAATGCGTTAAAAAAAAAAAAAGGTAACATCCTACAAAACCAACCACTTAAGCAGCTCTGAATTTAATCAACCATGCACATGAACAGTTTCTCTTATGATACTTAGATGTGGTAGAAGTGGCATAATTTGGGACTATTAATACAGGTGTGAACTTCACACAGACACACCATGGTCGAGCTGTCTGGAACTACTCTTACACTACATGTATTTTTAAGTGTCACAGTCATCTGATGTGAATTTCTAGTAAAAAAGGAGCAGGTGCTAAATAGAGAAGGCATTGATCTGTTTTAGGTCCTTCAGAACATGGTGCATTGTGCTGACCTGAGCAACCCAACCAAGCCTCTCCAGCTATACCGCCAGTGGACGGACCGCATCATGGAGGAGTTCTTCCGCCAAGGGGACCGAGAGAGGGAGCGGGGCATGGAGATAAGCCCCATGTGTGACAAGCACAATGCCTCTGTGGAAAAATCACAGGTGATGCCTTAAGCATAAAGCTTTCAGAGAGAACACAACTACACAGAACATTTGGTTACGCCGTATGCATGTCACACAGTATTTTATTGGGTTTTCTTAATTACTTTCTTTGGTCAAGCTCAATGTCCACCTTAGTGTTTGTAAGCCAAAAAATTCTTTGATTCTTAGAATTTATATTCATATAGTCATATATACATTCATAGGACAGTATATTCATTCATTGTGACTATATGTATATAGTATATTCATATGTGTAGAATTATTTCAGCTATCTCAATTCGTAAGTGAATAAAGTTATATGAATCCATATAGAGTACATGGCATTATTTCAGCTCTGTGGATTTACCTATGAATGGGCTATTCTAAAATAAAGTCCCAGCCTCAAGCCAAGTCCTGCCATGTAAACAACTGGAGGTTTTTTTACATCACAAACAGACTCTTGGACTCAGAGTTCGAGAAGCTAGTTTTTACCAGCTAGTAACAACATTTTTTTATTGGTCTGCTACCTAAAATAGCGACTGTTTTACCAAACTAAGGTTAGTAGTCTTCAGTTCAGTGTTCTATTTGCAGAGCGTATTATATTTTATATATTTTTCTGTAAATTCTATATATCATATATAAAAATTTAATTCAACATATTAGATACATTTGAGGGGGCTCGTTAACCTTTTCCATTGTTTCTTAGTCCCAATCGGATTTTTTTTTTTTTTAATCAGGTGGGCTTCATAGACTACATTGTTCATCCTCTCTGGGAGACGTGGGCAGACCTGGTCCATCCTGACGCCCAGGACATTTTGGACACTTTGGAGGACAATCGTGAGTGGTACCAGAGCACGATTCCTCAGAGCCCCTCCCCGGCGCCGGAAGACCAGGAGGAGGGCCGGCAGGGTCAAACCGAGAAGTTCCAGTTTGAACTGACCTTAGAGGAGGACGGCGAGTCAGACACCGAAAAGGACAGTGGGAGTCAAGTGGAAGAAGACACTAGCTGCAGTGACTCCAAGACGCTCTGCACTCAAGACTCGGAGTCCACCGAAATCCCCCTGGACGAGCAGGCGGAAGAGGAAGCCGTGGGAGAGGAGGAGGAGAGCCAGCCCGAGGCCTGTGCCATCGGAGATCACTCGCCCGACACATAACAGGGCAGAGACTTCCATGCCTTTTGTTTGTGTTTTTTGTTTTTTTTAAGTAGAAACATTGTTTCCAAAGTGCATGTCACATGCCACAACTACGGTCACACCTCACTGTCATCTGCCAGGACGTTTGCGGAACAAAACTGACCTTGACGACTCAGTCTAGCGCTCAGGAATATCATCACCAGTTTTTTCACCTCCATGTCATCAGAACGAGGGGGACATCTTCACGAAAGGCAGTGTCCGAAGACTGCAGCTCGGTCGAGCTGAAGAAGCAGAGAAAATCAACTCCAAAGTGTTTTCTGGGGAGTGTGGCTCATCAGGCAGCCCAAAAGTTGAGATGATTTGGGGGTTCTTTTCCTTTTTATTTGTTCGCAATATTTTCAGCAGAAAGAAGGCATTACATGGACGGAGAGAAGCAACAAGTGGGTCAGGAACAGGACACATTGTGAAGCTGTTACCAGGAAGAAGATGAGCCACAGAAATTGCATAATTTTCTAATTTCAAGTCTTCCTGATACCTGACTGAATAGTGTGGTTCAGTGAGCTGCACTGACCTCTACATTTTGTATGATATGTAAAACAGATTTTTTGTAGAGCTTACTTTTATTATTAAATGTATTGAGGTATTATATTTAAAAAACTACATTCAGAACTTCATCTGCCACTGGTTATTTTTTTTCTAAGGAGTAACTTGCAAGTTTTCAGTACAAATCTGTGCTACACTGGATAAACCTAATTTACAAATTTTACTTGCACCTTAGACTTCATAGCAATTAACTGATTTGTAGTGACCCATTGTTTTCTATACCAATGACTTCCATATTTTAAAAACAAAAATTGACTTTATGTTGCAGGAAACCCTTTTCGTAGGTCTTCGTTTACCGGCTTTTCGTTTCACTCTTTTCAGACACGCAGAGTTGCTCCCCTCTTACATTTCTCTTCACCGTGTGCAAAGTGAATACTTGTTCCATAATACTTTGATGTGCATTCTGTCTAATGTGTCTCAAGCCTCATGGACACTCAGTCATCAGTTGGTGTTGTCTGAAGCAGGTGAGAGATATATAAATACCCAGTAGCTAAAATGGTCAGTCGTTTTTAGATATTTTCCTACTTAGTGTCTTCTGAGAACATTTTGCTGTGGCGATAGACCCTCATTTCACAAGTGCATGTCTCTGTAATAACCCACACATTTCATGCTCGTTTTTGTTTTCACAGCCATAGTAAGAACTTTTCCACCTTGTGCTGCTTCATTATCCGTGTGTGTTTGAACCTCTGTCCACATTCACTGCGTGGGGTCTTATCACCACCATGCTGACTGATGCAAAGAACAGGTAGTCAAGTTAGAGTTAGCATTCTTTTCTGCCATGAGGTCATATATAAGGACTAGCTTTTACTTTTGATTTACGAAGAAACGTTAACAGCTAGCTAGGTAATTTTTTAACAATATTAGCAGAATATATTAACGAAGACCAGTACAATGAATGCTCTTTTGTTTCTCTCATTTCACCATGGGATTAAGAACTGTATGAGGAATATTCCTGAGAAGTGATTTTAAGTGTAGCAATGACTCTTCCTTAAAGGACAGCCATGTAACACGTAGCGCTTGATTTATCAGTTATCATTGATCCATAAGTATGTCTTGTGGAGAAGAACTTCTTTAAATACACTGACAGAAAGAAGTTGATGATGCCCCTGGCACCAGAGATTTGGCAGTATAATGCCGTTTTAAAATACTGGGCTGGGTAAGAAGATTCTGCATAAGTCAAACATTAGAGATCACTGTTGGCTAAATTTAGCATCAAGAAATGTATTACAATTTTAGAGATTGATTCCCAGTATTTACCTTCAAATGGCATCTTGGGGCATTTATTTAGTTTGGACTTCCTTCCCGCTTCAGCTCTTAATAAAGTGTTTACCTTCTCTGTGAAGAGTTTGGAGCCTGAATAATCATTTTTTAGAGTGATATCCAAGAACCCAAGTAGAGGTTAAAGGAGTATCAGACCAAATGGAAAATAAGTAAAACACTAAATAAAATTGTAACCCTGAAAAACATTTATATTGGAGATGTCAAAAGAAGCCATCTGAGGACTAATCACTAAGTCAGCAGCCAGGGAAATGACCCAAGCTGAAGATGCTATTTTACTCCCCTGAGATCCACTGATGCATAGAAATTTGGATAGAAAAATTATGTAGCTCCGATCTTTCACACAGAGCACAGGATGGGAATTGACCAATTAATTATCAGATTTCCACCCTCCTTCCCCTGTAAAACTCAGACTTTCAAAGAAAGTCTTATGTTTGGCAAGTGGTCTCACAAGAATATTTGGAAACTTGTTTCCATTTTAATTTTATTTGCCCCTGATGGAGGTTTAGAGGAAAAGGCAAAGAATCTAGTGTTTCTTCCTTTCTCCAAAATATTCTCATTCCCTCCCCTCCCTAACGCTTGGTATTTCCCCCACAGAGTGCCTAGAATCTTAATGAAAAAAAAAAAAATTAAAACAGCAATATGTCACAAAAAAATCCAGACCTGAAAAGATTTATATAACTGCACTAAAAAAGAGAGGCTTTTTTTTTTTTTCCAATTTGTTGGGTTTTAGTGGTCACATGTTGTAAAGATATCCACTGATGGACAATCAGATTGTAGAAGAGACATAATATCCAAAAGACAGGGACTAGTGCACTATACAATCTACTTCTCCTCTCCCTTCTCTTTCGCCAAAGTGTGCTTCAGAATTATGCACTGCTTTAAAAAGAATATCCTTTTACAAGTGACTTTACGTTTCCTAAAATGCCATAAGAAAATGCAATATCTGGGTACTGTATGGGGAAGAAAATGTCCAAGTTTGCATAAAACCAGTACATTTCAGCTTGCAAGTTACTAAACACAATAATGCTGTTTTAATTTTCTTTTACATCACTTAAAATTCACAAGAAAATAATGTAGATAGAACAAATTGCAGACAAGGAAAAAAAACTTGAATGAAGTGGATTTTACAGAAAGCTTTATGATACTCTTTGAATGCATTATTTATTTTTTGTGCCATGCATTTTTTTCTCACCAAATGACCTTACCGGTAATACAGTCTTGTTTGTCTGTTTACAACCATGTATTTATTGTAATGTACATACTGTAATGTTAATTGTAAATTATCAGTTCTTATTAAAACATCATCCCGCAATGGGATGGTGTTGATATATTTGGAAACTCTTGGTGAGAGAATGAATGGTGTGTATACATACTCCTTGTACATTTTCTTTTCTTCTATAAAATAGTCTTGTCACCTTAGAGCTTGTTTATGGAAGATTCAAGAAAACTATAAAATACATAAAGGTATATAAAATTAAGAAAACATAGCTGCAGGTCTTTGGTCCCAGGGCTGTGCCTTAACTTTAATCAATATTTTCTTCTGTTTTGCTGCATTTGAAAGTTAGGTAACGGTGGGGCTAGGGCTGGGCATTTTACATCTGAGCTTTGAATCTGTTGGATTTCTGGCAACAGCTGGATTTTACAGAAACACGGACAGCCTCTGGAGCATTCTGAGACCCTTTTGAGAGACAAGCCCTTAAGTACTTTTTGCCATGAAGCAGCATGGCATATACGATGGTGATTTTTCCCTATCAGATACTAACTGAGCTCTTTAGTTAGTTACATTTGATTTTTATTTTCAAACACTACTGGAAAGATATATTCTTGTCCAGTGATTATAAAAAGTCTTTTTGGCTTCTAGAGTACATGGGCAAATGAATTTGATTTGAAACTAGAGCCGTAGGTCGTGTGTGTTAGTAATTTATTCCTTGGCTTCCTGTCATGTTAAGGAAATATATAATATGAAAAAGCTCATTTTTTTAACCCTTCAACTAAGATGAACCAAATTTCCTTATGTATGTAAATCCATATATTTAAACACAAAGTTTTATATGATGCCAATTCACACGGCATAATGGATTCACCATTCTCTAGAATCTGTTTCAGCAAAACTTACATTGCTTTAGAATTTTTAAATTCAACCTTGCACAGCTCCTAAAAGCTATGAAAAATTCCCAGTGGCCCAGCCCTCAGGATGTGTGACTTAGTGAAAGGAGAGATTCTTTTTCTAGAAAAAATGAGCCTCCTTTTATTTTCTTTCTTTTTTTTTCTTTTTTTTTTTTTTTTTTTTTTTTGACACAAACTGTAGATTTCAGCAGCCCTGGCCCAAAGGAATTTGATTACTTTTGTTTTAAACAGTACAACGGGGACAATATAATTACAAAAAAAAACATCCTTACTGATTTTAGTTGTTTTTAATTTGATTTCTTTGGATATGTTTTCAGAGTGGTAAATTGTGTGTGAGCATTACAAATGATGATTCTTTTAGTGGTTTCTTAGCCTCTCTTACGGCCCATGGGGATAGTACTGTACATCAATACCTTCATATGAAATTTTTATATGCAATGGAAATAAAAGCATGGGTTGATTCTGCCTATTTATGACTCGATCTTTTACAAATAGAAGGTTATACATTTTGTAGTTCAGTCAGCACAGGTTTCCGAGGGCCATGAAGATTGTTAAGGCGGAATAGAGGAGGATAGTGACGTCATACATTACTATTGATATTCACAGTCCAATGAAACCAAATTATGTAGATTAATCTTGCTACAGAAAAAAAAAGCCAAAATTATGTAAATGGCCTACAACGTTAAGCACAGTGTTTTGTAAACAACCTTGGGAAGGAGACTTCTCTCATTGAGTATTCTGGCATACTGAAAGCTATTCAGATACTCCACAGTTATTTGTTGGGTCCCTACTCTGCAGACTACAAGGTTGTAAGGATTCAGCAGGGAGCAAGACCTAATTTCTGCTTTTGTGAGCTTACGGTCTAGAAGAGACAAAGGTATTAAACCATCCCATACACAGCATTGTAAGTGTCCTCAGTACAGCAAAGAAGCTCAGGTGCTGCAATTGAGCAGGAACCTGACCTTGGTCTCTTCTGGAGGGCCAGAGAAGGCTTTCTTCAGGAAGCAATTTGGGGCTGAGCTCTGAAGGATCGTGAGAGGTAACTTGGCAAAAAGGAAGAGCTGACACAAAGAGGAGGAGGATCCAGACAGAGAAAACATTTGCAAAAGTCCTGAGGTGCGAATGAGCTCCAGACCTCTGGAGAAATGGAAGGAAAACTCCTGTTCCAACGCTCTTTACTCCCTCACCCTGCTTTCTTTCCTCTATAACACTTACCACAAATTGACATATGCATCTGCTTGTTTATTGTCCGTCTCTCCCACCAGAGCATAGCTTCATAAGACTAGAGTCTTTGCTCACTGGTGTATCCCTCACACCTAAAAAGATGCCTGGTACACAGTAGGTGTTTAATATTTGTTGAATAGGGACTTCCCTGGTGGTGCAGGGGTTAAGAATCTGCCTGCCAATGCAGGGGACATGGGTTCGAGCCCTGGTCCGGGAAGATCCCACATGCCGTGGAGCAACGAAGCCTGTGCGCCACAACTACTGAGCCTGCGCTCTACAGCCCGCGAGCCACAACTACTGAAGCCTGCGCGCCTAGAGCCCGTGCTCCGCAACAAGAGAAGCCACCGCAATGAGAAGTGCATGCACTGCAACGAAGAGTAGCCCCCGCTCACTGCAACTAGAGAAAGCCCGTGCACAGCAACAAAGACCCAACACAGCCAAATAAATATTTGTTGAATATAGCCACCAAACTGATATTGGATTCAATCTGGTGATCCAGACATTAGGGTTGATACCATAAAAATATTCCGGTTGTTTTTTTTATTTTTGAGCTTGTCAAGATCCTGGATAAAGAGAGGTTACCGTTTTCTACCCTGTTGCTAACTAAAGATTCTGCCTCTTCCTCACAATTTCTCCTTTTTTTCCCTGAATGGCAGAAAATCCGTTTTCATGATGAGGAGAGTAAAGAAATCAGCAAAAGTTTAATCCCTAAATCGTAACTAGAATACAGTTAATTCAATAGAAAGACTGTGCTTAGCCTCTTCACCATTTCCTCCCAACACCGCAGAGAACGACAGAGACTAGAGCCTAAAGGTGACCAAATCATCCCATCCAGGAAGGCTTGAGTAAGCCCAAGTCCCCTTCCTCAGCTTACGTCCCCAAAGTGAGACTCGGGGACAAAGGAACCAGCTGCCTTCTTTTCCCCACTCGTCCCCCCATGCTGATTTAGGCCAATTTGGGTGTGCTGAGCCCACCTGAGTTTAGGTCTTTGACTGGAAACATCTCAGGTACACAGCTTTGAACCCACAACAGTAAAACATCCCACAGCAGAAAAGAAAACCATCTTCCCTGTCACCAGAGAGCACCACCCCCAGCAGGGATGCACTTACTTACAGAGCCTTGTTTTAGTGGAATTCCACCTGTGCATTCCCAGCTTTCTGATTTGGGGGCTTTTTCTTTCGTAGCTATTCTCATATCTCCAAATAGGCAATGTCAGACTCAGTGTAATGGGTATAAATCTCAGCCCATTCACTCAAGTGTGCAGGATACCCTGCTTGCTTTATTTACATCAATTAACATGGGCTTTACGTCCCCATCCTACTAGTCTTGGGAGTTTCCATCTCGGTCTTTATTAGCACATCCCCTCTCCCTCCCAACATAAAAGTGCTCTCACCTGCAGCCGAGCAGAAACACCACTCCTGGGTGTTGTCAAGGCTGCAGTGGTTCCTTACAGTTTCTGGGCTTTTTGCTTCCTTCTCACGCACGTAGTGCCCGCTGAGGCTGGGAACCCCGGTTGGGGGGTCCTACGTCCTTACGCCCACCACGGATGCAAAGGATACCACCCTCCCAAGATCCAGAGCCACTCCGCAAGATAGTCCAAAAAAAAGACAGACCTAGACAATTCCTCTGAGAGCTGGCCACGGTCAGTAGGACCCAAGCCGCAAATGAAGTACATCCCATTTCCCGTCTGGCCCTATATGAGCTGCAAACGGAGTGCAATCCACATTTGTGTCGGGCCGTATTTTGGGGCCCCCAACTGGAGGGTTGAGCTGCCTGCACAAGTAAGAACTGACAACCTGTGTGCCCCAGGCAGGCAGAAAGTCACGCCAAGTTGGCAGGATGCAAAATGAGACAAACAAGGAGGCAACGGCTGTTCCTGGGAGAGAAAGGATCCACAACCGAGGGCTCAGGCTTCGGAAAGGAAGGGAAAACTTGAAAATTTACCTTTCTCAACGGGGCGCTACAGAGATCCAAGCGAGCTGACGCTGGTAAGAATTCTCACCCTTCCTTGGCTTCTGCTGGTTTTCCTAGGAGCCCATCTGCAGGCGCCAGAGTGAGCAGGGTTTCAAGTAGAGAGTGTAGCCCTGTGTCTGTGTGAACTTGACAAGGCTTTTCACTAATTGGAATGTTCGCTTCTCCTGGGCTGTTGAAGGGAATAACTGGTAACAGCTGACTGGAGAATATTTGCGCGTCTGGTCAACCCTGGGAGGGGCCCTCTTTCAAGGGTAGATATGGGGGCATTTGAGTTGGAGTGGAAGGATTTGACGAAACCTTTTCTCCGGTGTCCTAAGTGAATGCCAGTGAGGTGATTTGTTTTGCCGATGGACCCCAGGAGGGTGCAACGGGGGAGGCCCAGGTGTTCCAGGTTTCTGGCTTTAAAGCTGTTGCAGCTGTAAGGTAACTGACTTAGTGCGCTTTTAGTGACGGCCTTGGGGTCTCTTCAGAGTGGAAAAGCAATTCATTGCAGGCTTAGTGAGTACTCAGGTAACGGAGCCTACAGGCGTCAGTGGGAATCACCTCTTTGTTCTTTAATTTTTCATTAGCCTTTTACAATGAATCTTTCAATGATGCTTTTTTGGAATCTTGAAGCTTTTGGAGGCTTCGGCATGCCAATTAAAATAGATAGCCCATTCTGTTCATTGGTTTCAGGTGCACTTCTTAAATGAACGATCTTGCCTAATTGGAAAGTTCCCATGATGGCCATTGTAATTCTAGGTTGTCTTAATAAGATTTTGCCGTTTTTGTAGATATCTATGGCTTCCTGGACCACAGTTCTTAGACTTAAAATAAGCAGGTGTGCTGGGAGGTGGCACACTCAGGTCTTTGAAACTTGAGGATCCCGTTACTTTAGTTAAGCCTTGGGTCTCTGGGAGACAAATTAATACCTAAGGGGGATGTGCTGTTGGGCTAGGGCTTTTGTGGTGTTTCAAGAAACTCGCCAAAAACTGTTTAAAAACGATGAAAGAAGATAATTTGGGTGGTATGAATGGAGAACTGCCAAAGGGGGCAGAAAGCAAGGAGCTTTTATAGGTTAAAGAATAAAGAACAAGGAAGAGACCAATAGAAAATATCTGCTTGGCTGGGGACAAATACTCAACCTTGTTTGGGGCAAGAAGCCAGAGGTGGCCTGGTGTTTGGGGATTGGCTGACTGGATACACTGTGTTTCTGATCAAAAGGAGTATTTACAGGAACACAAAAGTTATGTAAGTTTTGGTTTGTGGATGTGGCATCTCAGGCAGGAGCCGCTCCATCTTGGGCCTAGAAATTTATTTCAACAGTATTTTGTACATATCCCTAGATTAGATATGTACATACCCCTCACTAGATTATGAGATTTTGCAGAAAATGTGCTCATGTGGTCAGGCTAGTAAAGATTTAAGTCAAGACATCAATATTTGCCTGTTCCTTCTCCTCTAATACCAGCACTCCTCAAATGTGGTCCTTGCACTGACATCAGAATCAACTAGATTCTTTTTAGAAATGTGCATGATCAAGCCCCAACTCAGATCTTGGGAATAAGAATCCCTAGGGGTGGGTCCCAGAATCTGTCTTTTAACCAGTCGTCCTGTTATTCCTATGGGCCATAAAGTTTGAGAAACTCTGTTCCAGACTTCTTGGAGTTGTTTTTTCCTCTTTCTGTTTTGCAGAAAAGCAGAATAATCTCAACCCCCTTTCTAATTCACTGCATTTACTCAAAGGGATGCATGTTACAGCAGGAGTTTCAACAGGTGTCGTGGTGACAGCTAATGGTGATTGGAGGAACGGTAGAAACTCATGTTTAACCATCCAGTTTCCATCAAGCAGGAATAGTAAAGCCAGCTATTGGCTCTCTTCAGTAGCAGAGACCTCAGGTTGGCTGTTACCATCACGACAGTTATTGACATCATTACGGGTTCTGGACCCAATTTCAATGTGGAGGGTTGGAGTGGGTTCTTCATACCGACAAGGAATTCACTTACACCAGCTGGGGGTCCTACAATTCAACTTAATTCTGGCACTATCCACCTGGAGATAGTATTGGATTCCACAGGGCTACAGGACTCAGTACTAGAAGACACCCACCCTCACCCCTCCATCCCCACCTCCTCCACTTCAGAGGCCAGTGGCAAACTCAGGTCATTACCTGCACTTCTGACCTACTAGCTATAGATCGGGGGTTCCAGCGACACCCCCGTCTTGGGTTCCATTAATTTGCTAGAGTGGCTCAGAGAAATATTTTACTTACTAGATCACTGCATTATTATAAGGACATATCACTCAGCAATAGCCAGATGGAAGATATACATAGAGCCAGGTATGGGGAAACGACAGAAGTTTCCATGCCCCCTCCAAGGACATCACTCTCCCCAAGTCTACAGTTTTCACCAGCCTGGAATCTCTTCAAACCCCAATCTTTTGGCTTTTTTCATGGAGGTTTCATTACATAGGTATGATTGAATAAATCATTGTCCATAAGCGATTGAGTCAACCTCCAGCCCCTCTCCCTGGAGGTCAGGGGGTGAGACTGAAAGTTCCAACCCTCTTATCACGTGGTTGGGCCCCCTGGCAATCAGCCCCCATCCTTAGGTGTTTTCCAAGCCACTATTAACATAATAAAGGACAACTTTATCACTCTCAACCCTTGGGAAATTCCGAGGGTGCTCAGAGCTTTATGCCAGAAACTGGGAAGGAGACCAAATATATATTTTTATTGTAAGTTACAGTATTACATATCATAGTTGGCATGGGCTAAAGGGTGTAAGATTAAAATATCATTCAAAGAAGAGATGAGACAAAGGAGAGATGATCTCGCCCATATCCTCCCTGCAGGGCCATTAGTGTAATAGATGGGGACTGAGCACCTTCACCCAGGCTTCAGTTGCCCCATTCTGGCTGTCAGTCACACAGCGCATGCCCCTCTGCTTTTGTAATTGGGTGAAACCCCACAGCACAGGGCTTGGAATCTGGCATCACAAGCGGCCGCCAAAGGGGCCACGTGACACACCCAGACGTTCAGAGGGTTAATTAACTTTGACCATTGGGAATCCAGAGATGGGAGGAAGCCAGGCCGGTTCATTTCTTTTCCTTCTCTCTCTGCGGGCTACTCTGAGGCAAGGTTTCCTCTCGAAGCCACGGGGACAATCCCTGTATTGCTATCCAGTGGAAGCCCCTCCGAAGCTGCCTGCAGTGTCTCAGCTGCACCTTGTGAGGCAGTGGCCAGCGTAGAAACATCACAACCCACCGCTTCCCACCTTTCCTGCTTCTCTTTTCCTTCCTTGCTTGCTTCTTTCAGCCTTAATCCTTTTTTTTCTCGCCCCACTGCCCAAGGGTTTACACCTCCCAAGTAAACTCCCATCACTTGATCTGTGCCTCCCGCTCTGTTTCCTAGAGACCGGGGGCTCCATGCCATGCTTTACATTCAGGACAGCAGACGCATATATATACACTACCAAACGTAAAACAGATAGCTAGTGGGAAGCAGCTGCATAGCACAGGGAGATCAGCTCTGTGCTTTGTGACCACCTAGAGGGGTGGGATAGGGAGGGTGGGAGGGAGGGAGACGCAAGAGGGAAGAGATATGGGGACATAGGTATATATATAACTGATTCACTTTGTTGTAGAGCAGAAACTAACACACCATTGTAAAGCAATTATACTCCAGTAAAGATGTTAAAAAAAAAAAAAAGAACAGCAGATGCCAAATTTATATATGTTGTCCTTTGTTTAAAATAAGACCTAGCCTTGGTTATAAGGAGATTGTGCCTTTCTTCCTTTGTTCCTATAATTCTCCTCTAGCTGGCCTTTGGGCCCCTTAGCTGTGTCAGTTCCTGTTATCCATTCTAGGCCAGTTCACACCCTCCTCCATCCATTCTTCATCAGAGGCTGATGATGAAGAATGGATGGAGAGGGTGTGAACTGGCCTAGAATGGATAACAGGAACTGACACAGCTAAGGGGCCAAAGGCAGCTAGAGGAGAATATGGAAGCAACCCAAGGAGAAGTTGAAAGGATTAGTCCTTCTAACTAGAAACAAAGGACATGGGAAGAGAGATACTGTGGCGCCCTCCACCTTCTGGGAATTCTTTTTTTTTTTTTTAACTGTTATCACTATTATCTGTTTTAGACATTGAACTTCCATGTAAGGTTTGAAGACAGGGGCTGTAGTGAAAATATTTGAAAACCAGTAGTATTCCTAAGGATACTTTAGCCTTTGAGGGGGAATCTTAGTGACTAAAGGGACCAGGCTGATAACATGAAAGAATTAAGCCAGGTGGATAGTGACTGTGATAAACTGAAGAGCACACACCCCAGCTCTAGTCCACTGGGACCCTGTGGGAAACTGGGGCCCACTCCAGATCCTCTTGAGTTTTCAGGAGAACTTGGGCATCTGAAGTTTGATGTGAAATTTTCCAGTTTTTAAAGTTTGGTCATGAACTCAAATTCTTCTAAAACACTGTGTAAGGCTGACAAAGCACATCCATGGGCTACATATGAACCTAGGCCAACAATTTGGAATTCTGTTCTAGAAGGTTGGGGGTGAACTCTTCCACCTTCTGGGAATTCTTATTCGTACCCACTGTAAAGGGACACTCTTGCTTGCCTACTCTATTATTACCACCCTCCACTCCCACTTCTTCCTGGGGAATGGAAGTTGGAATTAGTTTGGGTCTTGTGAAGCCACGGAATTCTGGGGAAATTCGACCCCTCCTCAGTCCCACAGGCTGAATCTGAACCTTTTATGGAATTCCTCTGCCTTTGCCAGTGATTAGGTTAGGACAGGCTTGCAGGGCCACAATTCTAGACAATGAGATACAGGTGACTCCCAGGAAATCATCCCGCACTCTTACAAAGGGAGAAAAGGAAGGGACTGGGCTTTGGAAATGGTTCCTGAGGCTGCCATGGTTGGACTGTTATCTTGAGACCATGAGAGGAATTATCTGAAGATACAAAGAACATACTAAGGATGACAGAGTTGATGACAGAACCCGAGTCTTTGAAGATGTTTTTGAGCTGCTGAAATAATCAACTTGACTTCTAAGCTAATTATGTAAGACAATGACCAGTTTTTCATTATAATGTAAGCCATTTCAGTTGGACTTTCTGTTACTTGCCCCTGAAAGAATCGTGATGACCACCTCCACTATCTATTCCAACAATATGCCAGCCAGGGAGTCTGGCATGTTGCGAGGCATGCCTGGCACAGTGGAGAGGTTGGGGCTTTGGCCCCAATTAACTGAGTGACTGTAGGCGTGTTAATTGATATCTGAACCCTACTTTTTCTCATTTTAAATATGGTAATTATGATATTAGAATCTACTCTAATTCTTCACAGTGTTATGAAAGCAAATGAATTAATGCTAACCTCACTATAAACTTTATTTTTTTAATTTAATTTAATTTATTTATACAGCAGGTTCTTATTAGTTACCTCTTTTATACCTATTAGTGTATACATGTCAATCCCAATCTCTCAATTCATCCCACCACCACCTGCCCCTCCCACGGATCTCCCCCACTTGGTGTCCATACATTTGTTCTCTACATCTGTGTCTCTATTTCTGCCTTATAAACCAGTTCGTCTGTAACATTTTTCTAGATTCCACATATATGCATTAATATATGATATCTGTTTTTCTCTTTCTGACTTACTTCACTCTGTATGACAGTCCCTAGGTCTATCCACATCTCTACAAATGACCCAATTTCATTCCTTTTTATGGCTGAGTAATATTCCATTGTATATATGTCCCACATCTTCTTTATCCATTCATCTGTCGATGGGCATTTAGGTTGCTTCCATGACCTGGCTATTGTAAATAGTGCTGCAATGAACATTGGGGTGCATGTGTCTTTTTGAATTATGGTTTTCTCTGGGTATATGCCCAGTAGTGGGATTGCTGGGTCATATGGTAATTATATTTTTAGTTTTTTAAGGCACCTCCATACTGTTCTCCATAGTGGCTGTGTCAATTTACATTCCCACCAACAGTGCAAGAGGGTTCCCTTTTCTCCACACCCTCTCCAGCATTTGTTGTTTGTAGATTTTCTGATGATGCCCAGTGTGAGATGATACTTCACTGTAGTTTTGATTTGCATTTCTCTAATAATTAGTGATGTTGAGCAGCTTTTCATGTGCCTCTTGGCCATCTGTATGTCTTCTTTGGAGAAATGTCTATTTAGGTCTTCTGCTCATTTTTGGATTGGGCTGTTTGTTTTTTTAATATTTAGCTACATGAGCTGTTTATATATTTTGGAGGTTAATCCTTTGTCCATAGATTAATTTGCAAACATTTTCTCCTATTCTGAAGGCTGTCTTTTCATTTTGTTTATAGTTTCCTTTGCTGTGCAAAAGCTTTTAAGTTTCATTAGGTCCCATTTGTTTATTTTTGTTTTTATTTCCATTACTCTAGGAGGTGGATCAAAAAAGATCTTGCTGTGATTTATGTCAAAGAGTGTTCTTCCTATGTTTTTCTCTAAGAGTTTTATAGTGTCCAGTCTTACATTTAGATCTCTAATCCATTTTGAGTTTCATTTTGTGTATGGTGTTAAGGAGTGTTCTAATTTCATTCTTTTACATGTAGCTGTCCAGTTTTCCCAGCACCACTTATTGAAGAGACTGTCTTTACTCCATTGTATATCCTTGCTTCCTTTGTCATAGATTAGTTGACCATAGGTGTGTGGGTTTATCTCTGGGCTTTCTATCCTGTTCCATTGATCTATATTTCTGTTTTTGTGCCAGTAGCATATTGTCTTGATTACTGTAGCTTTGTAGTATAGTCTGAAATCAGGGCCTCTGATTCCTCTAGCTCCGTTTTTTTTCCCTCAAGATTGCTTTGGCTATTCGGAGTCTTTTGTGTCTTCATACAAATTTTAAGATTTTTTTGTTCTAGCTCTGTAAAAAAAATGCCATTGGTAATTTGACAGAGATTTCATTGAATCTGTAGATTGCTTTGGGTAGTATAGTCATTTTCACAATATTGATTCTTCCATTCCAAGAACGTGGTATATCTCTCCATATGTTTGTGTCATCTTTGGTTTATTTCATCAGTGTCTTCCAGTTTTCTGAGTACAGGTCTTTTACTTCCTTAGATAGGTTTATTCCTAGGTATTTTATTCTTTTTGTTGTGATGGTAAATGGGATTGTTTCCTTAATTTCTCTTTCTGATCTTTCGTTGTTAGGGTATAGGAATGCAAGAGATTTCTGGGCATTAATTTTGTATCCTGCAACTTTACCAAGTTCAATGATAAGCTCTAGTAGTTTTCTGGTGGCACCTTTAGGATTATCTATGTATAGTATCACACCATCTGGAAACAGTGACAGTTTTACTTCTTCTTTTCCAATTTGGATTCCTTTTATTTCTTTTTTTCCTCTGATTGCCGTGGCTAGGACTTCCAAAACTATGGTTGAATAATAGTGGTGAGAGTGGACATCCTTGACTTGTTCCTGATCTTAGAGGAAATGCTTTCAGTTTTTCACCATTGAGAATGATGTTTGCTGTGGGTTTGTTGTATATGGCCTTTATTATGTTGAGGTAGTTTCCCTCTATGCTTCCTTTTGGAGAGTTTTTTTCATAAATTGGTGTTGAATTTTGCAAAAGCTTTTTCTGCATCTATTGAGATGATCATTGAGATGATGGTATTTATTCTTCAGTTTGTTAATATGGTGTATCACATTGATTTGCATATATTGAAGAATGCTTGCAACCCTGGGATAAATCCCACTTGATCATGGTGTATGATCCTTTTAATGTGTTGTTGGGTTCTGTTTGCTAGTACTTTGTTGAGGATTTTTGCATCCATATTCATCAGTGATATTGGTCTCTAATTTTGTTTTTTTGTAGTATCTTTGGTTTTGGTAACAGGGTGATGGTGGCTTCATAGACTGAGTTTGGGAGTGTTCCTTCCTCTGCAAGTTTTTGGAAGAGTTTGAGAAGGACGGGTGTTAGCTCTTCTCTAAATGTTTGATAGAATTCACCTGTGAAGCCATCTGGTCCTGGACTTTTCTTTTTTGGAAGATTTTCAATTTCATTACTTGTGATTGGTCTGTTCATATTTTCTGTTTCTTCCTGGTTCAGTCTTGGAAGCATATACCTTTCTAAAAATCTGTCCATTTCTTCTAGGTTATCCATTTTATTGTCATAGTGTTGCTTGTAGTAGTCTCTTATGATGCTTTGTATTTCTGCGGTGTCCATTGTAACTTCTCCTTTTTCATTTCTAATTTTATTGATTTGAGTTCTCTCCCTCTTTTTCTTTTTTTTTTTTTTTTTTTTTTTTTGCGGTACGCGGGCCTCTCAGTTGTGGCCTCTCCCGTTGCGGAGCACAGGCTCCGGACGCGCAGGCTCAGCGGCCATGGCTCACGGGCCCAGCTGCTCCGCGGCATGTGGGATCTTCCCGGACCGGGGCACGAACCCGTGTCCCCTGCATCGGCAGGCGGACGCTCAACCACTGCGCCACCAGGGAAGCCCTCTCCCTCTTTTTCTTGATGAGTCTGGCTAAAGGTTTATCAATTCTGTTTATCTTCTCAAAGAACCAGCTTTTAGTTTTATTGATCTTTGCTATTGTTTTCTTTGTTTGTATTTCATTTATTTCTGCTCTGATCTTTATGATTTCTTTCCTTTTAGTAACTTTGGATTTTGTTTGTTTTTCTTTCTCTAGTTCCTTTAGGTGTAAGGTTAGATTGTATATTTCAGATTTTTCTTGTTTCTTGAGGTAGGATTGTATTACTGTAAACTTGCCTCTTAGAACTGCTTTTGCTGCATCCTATAGGTTTTGGATCATCGTGTTTTTGTTGTCATTTGTCTCTAGGCATTTTTTGACTTCCTCTTTGATCCCTTGGTTAGTTAGTAATGTATTATTTAGCCTCTATGTGTTTGTGTTTTCTTACTTTTTTTCCATGTAATTTATTTCTAATCTCATAGTGCTTTGGTTGGAAAAGATGCTTGATATGATTTCAATTTTCTTAAATTTACTGAGGCTTGCTTTGTGACTCAAGATGTGATCTATCCTGGAGAATGTTCTGTGTGCACTTGAGAAGAAAGTCTAATCTGCTGTTTTCAGATGGAATGTCCTATAAATATCAGTTAAATCTATCTGGTCTATTGTGTCACTTAAAGCTTGTGTTTCTTTATTAATTTTCTGTCTGGTGATCTGTCCACTGGTGTAAGTGAGCTGTTAAAGTCCCGTACTATTACTGTGTTACTGTCGATTTCCTCTTTTATAGCTGTTAGCAGTTGCCTTATGTATTGAGGTGCTCCTATGTTGGGTGCGTATATATTTATAATTGTTATCTCTTCCTCTTGGATTGATCCCTTGATCATTATGTAGTGTCCTTCCTTGTCTCTTGTAACATTCTTTATTTTAAAGTCTATTTTATCTCATATGAGTATTGCTACTCCACCTTTGTTTTGATTTCCATTTGCATGGAATATCTTTTTCCATCCCCTCACTTTCAGTCTGTATGTGTCCCTAAGTCTGAAGTGGGTCTCTTGTAGACAGCATACATATGGGTCTTGTTTATGTATCCATTCAGTGAGCCTGTGTCTTTTGGTTGGAGCACTTAATCCATTCACATTTAAGGTAATTATTGATATGTATGTTCCTATTACCATTTTCTTAATTGTTTTAGGTTTGTTTTTGTAGGTCCTTCCTTCTCTTGTGTTTCCCACTTAGAGAAGTTCCTTTAGCATTTGTTGTAGAGCTGGTTTGGTGATGCTGAACTCTCTTAGCTTTTGCTTGTTTGTAAAGCTTTTGATTTCTCCATCGAATCTGAATGAGATATCTTGCCAGGTAGAGTAATCTTGGTTGTAGTTTCTTCCCTTTCATCACTTTAAATATATCATGCCAGTCCCTTCTGGCTTGTAGAGTTTCTGCTGAGAAAGCAGCTGTTAACCTTATGGGAGTTCCCTTGTATGTTATTTATCATTTTCCCCTTGTTGCTTTTAATAATTTTTCTTTGTCTTTAATTTTTTTCAGTCTGATTACTATGTGTCTCAGCATTTTTCTCCTTGGGTTTATCTTTCCTGGGTTTCTCTGTGCTTCCTGGACTTGGGTGTCTATTTCCTTTCCCATGTTAGGGAAGTTTTCGACTATAATCTCTTCAAGTATTTTCTCAGGTCCTTTCTCTCTCTCTTCTCCTTCTGGGACCCCTATAATGTGAATGTTGGTGTGTTTAATGTTGTCCCAGAGGTCTCTTAGGCTGTCTTCATTTCTTTCATTCTTTTTTCTTTATCCTGTTCCGCAGCAGTGAATTCCACCATTCTGTCTTCCAGGTCACTTATCCGTTCTTCTGCCTCAGTTATTCTGCTATTGATGCCTTTTAGTGTATTTTTCATTTCAGTTATTGTATTGTTTATCTCTGTTTGTTCTTTATTTCTTCTAGGTGTTTGTTCTTTAATTCTTCTAGGTCTTTGTGAAACATTTCTTGCATCTTCTCGATCTTTGCCTCCATCCTTTTTCTGAGGTCCTGGATCATCTTCACTATCATTATAATGAATTCTTTTTCTGGGAGGTTGCCTATCTCCACTTCATTTAGTTGTTTTTCTGGGGTTTTATCTTGTTCCTTCATCTGGTACATAGTGCTCTGCCTTTTCATTTTGTCTATCTTTTGTCTTTCTGTGAATGTGTTTTTCATTCCACAGGCTGCAGGACTGTAGTTCTTCTTGCTTCTGCTGTCTGCCCTCTCATGGATGAAGCTATCTAAGAGGCTTGTGCAAGCTTCCTGATGGGAGGGACTCGTGGTGGGTAGAGCTGGGTGTTGCTCTGGTGGGAAGAGCTCAGTAAAACTTTAATCCACTTGTCTGCTGATGGGTGGGGCTGAGTTCCCTCCCCGTTGGTTGTTTGGCCTGAGGCGACCCAGCACTGGAGGCTACAAGCTCTTTAGTGGGGCTAATGGCAGACTCTGGGAGGGCTCACGCCAAGGAGTTCTTCCCAGAACTTCTGTTGTCAGTGTCCTTGTCCCTGCAGTGAGCCACAGCCACCCCCTACCTCTTCAGGAGACTCTCCAACACTAGCAGGTAGGTCTAGTTCAGTCTCCTATGGGGTCACTTCTCCTTCTCCCTGGGTCCTGATGCACACACTACTTTGTGTGTGCCCTCCAAGAGTGGAGTCTCTGTTTCCCCCAGTCCTATTGAAGTCCAGCGGTCAAATCCCACTAAAAGTCTTACTCTGTGGGAATTCCTCCTCCCATTGCTAGACTTCCAGGTTGGGAAGCCTGACGTGGGGCTCAGAACCTTCACACCAGTGGGTGGACTTCTGTGGTACAACTGTTCTCCAGTTTGTGAGTCACCCACCCAGCAGTTATGAGATTTGATTTTATTGTGATTGCGCCCCTCCTACCATCTCACTAGGGTTTCTCCTTTGCCTTTGGATGTGGGGTATCTTTTTTGGTGAGTTCCAGTGTCTTCTTGTCAATGATTGTTCAGCAGTTAGTTGTGATTCCAGTGCCTTCTCAAGAGTGAGTGAGCGCACATCCTTCTATTCCACCATCTTCTCTCACTGTAAACTTTAGACAGTACTTTCCAGCTGCAGCTTGTGAGCCATTAATGGATTGTGAATTTAAAAGATGGTTGCATCGAGTACTAAAAATTAAAAGAACTAAAGTGGAATAGAAAATATTGCTGTTGCCACACATAGTAAGTTTAGTCTTCTGCAATTATCGTTTCATTCATGTGTGTAGTTGTACATGCATGCATGTGTATGTGTGCATAGCTGTCAGGTTAAATATATTTCTTGCTTTAGGTCATGCACCAAAAAGTTTATGAAGCATGGATTTAGAACAAACTCAATACCTGAGATGACTAGAGGAACCTGGGTCTCTCTCACCAACCCCCACCCCTGCCAATTTACTTTCCTTCCAGAATTCCAGAATGATTTCTAAAGATAAATAAAAATTGACCAAAAATGGAGTCCTAATATGAAACATAATAGGTAGCCACTGCTGGTTTTAGGGCAGTATAATGGTGCAGTGTTTGGGAAAAGATCCCAACAGTGATATTTCAGATTGTGTGGAGAGGAAAATAGAGAGACAAAGTGATTTCCAGTTGTATTAGTCAGGGTTCTCCAGAGAAACAGAACCAATAGGATGGATAAGTAGATAGATAGATAGAGAGATATATAGGTAGATAGATAAATACAAGCAGAAATTTATTATAGAAATTGGTTCACACAATTATCAAAGCCAAAAGCCCCATGATCTGCTATTTGCATACTGGTAGACCAGGAAAGCTGACATTATAATTCAGTCCAAGTCCAAGGGCCCAAGAACCAGGGAGTCAACTGTGAGTCCTGGTCCAAGTTTGAAGGCCTGAGAACCAGAAGCACCAATGTTTGAGGGGAGGTGAAGATGGATATCCCAGCTGGAGCAAAGAAAGGAAATTTGCCCTTCCTCTGCCTTTTTATTCTATGCAGGCCCTCAAAGGACTGGATGATGCCCAACCACATCAGTGAGGGAGATCTTCTTCACTCAGTCTACTGATTCAAATACTAATCTCTTTCAGAAGCACCTTGACACACATCCAGAAATCTGGGCATCCCTTAGCTCAGTCAAGTTGATACATAAAATTACCCACCACGTTTGGCTTTTGAGAATCTGTGGTTTCCAGAGCCTTGTTCTAAAAGACTGAATACATAGCATGCCAGCTCATCTGTGTGAGAGGACAAAGGCAATGCCACACTTGGGAATACTAGTTGGAAGTCTCAGCTGAAAATCAGCTACTGGACTATACATCCCTTGAGGGTTAGGTATGTAGCTTAGACTTGCCTGGGTCTCAAATTGCACCTGGTCTAGTGCTGGATAGATGTAAGCCATTCATATTTGAGCCGTCATCCATTGCAAAATTTTCAAACTAATATACATTTCCTTTCCCTCGTTTTGATCCTCTGCTGAATGTTGGGGTGGTCTTCAGGTGAATTGTGGTGATGTGCAGTGTCTCCTGGGAAGAGACAGAGAACAATGGAATGTACCCAGAACCAATAGGATACCCCACACCTCATGGGAAAGTTGGCTGCTTTGGGGGACAGGTAGCTTTGCTCTCTTTTGTGAACATAAGGTACTGCTTAATTTTATGCTCCCTTATCACCAACATATATCCTAGAGGGATATGGGCTAAAGAAAAGAGGAGAATGAATTTTGCAATTCTTCTTACTGCCTAGACACAAACAGGAGACACCTGAGTGGAGGTGGGGCTTGCTCACCATGACCTTTAATCACCATGGGGCTCAACTGTGTGCACAGGCAAGAAAAGCAAAAATTACTCCAGTACAAAGGAAAGAATAAAATCAAATCCTTTCAAAATGCAGGTTCTGCCGTGGATTGTTTTTCTTCTTTTAATGAGCAAGTAGAGAAGATTAGACAAAATTATTTTTTAGATCATTCACACTTATCTGGGAGAGGGATAGGACCTTCAACCATGAAGAGAGAATGGCAAATTCAAAATCAACTGAGTGATAACTGCCTCTCTATGGACCACTGTGTTAGGTGCCTTAAAGGACTGGTGCTTGACTCTTGCTTTTGAGGAGCTTTCAGTTTGGTTGGAAAAGGATGGGGGAAAAGGTAAGAATCAGGGAGGAGTATAGTGAGCACTGAGGCCACATCACACCTGTGCTTTTTCATTTAAAGTTGACAGGAACACAATGTTCCCTCTGTTTTACAGAGAAGTCAAAGGAGGCTGAGAAAGATAAGGTCGCTCATTCAAAATGTCAAAGCTGATACTTGAACATAAGCCTGTTTGTCTCTCAAGTCACCTCTATCCCCTGGAAAGGAAAATCTTTAACCTGATTGTTGCTTAAGTTCCTTATTTCTTTTGCTTAAGTTCTTTACCTTGTCAGCTGTGAGTATCCAAGTTATTATTTATGGGATCTCTTTTTCTTATCTCAAATTTCCATCTTCTTTAATAACTACTATCAATATTATTAAAGTAATTAACATGTTGGGAATGTGGGTATTTTGCTCTACGTTGAGCAAATACTTAACATACATTATTACCAGATCTCATTGCAAATGTTGGTGATCACCACCTCCCCCTCCCCCTCCCTCGTCCTCTCCTCATTTTAGAAATTAGAAATACAACTGAAATACAAAAAAGTTAAAAACAAACAGACAACCTTGTGTCCTCATTATATGGCAGAGCAGGATTTCTAACCTATGCTGGCTGACTTTTCGCTAAACCTGTAACATGTACACATATATGTACATGTGTGTATTTAAAACAGTTTCATTCCCATGTTTGAGGCCAATCAAATAAGAGTGAACACAGAAAATCCTAATAATTCATTCTCTGTATTCTGGGCCCTTCTCAAATGCTCTGTAGACGCCTCTTTGTAGCAGCCAGTCTCATTCACTTTCTTAAAGCTGATGAAGGTCAGTGTGTTCAGTGCTCATGCAGTGATTCTCACAATGATGAGTATTTTTTACCAAGAGTTGAATTGCAGTGTAGTGAAATATACCACCATGTTTGCCAACCTTGGAACTCAGAAAGAGGAAGAGGGCCACAAGTTTTAGTTCCTGCCAACATCCTCCATTTTTCTCTAATTTATACATATGCTAACAAGCAGCTGGGCTCAAAACATGGACTCACCTTGCCAGGAAGGCCCCCCGAGACTCGACCCCACTGTTGGAACCTTCTCTTCTCTCTCCCTGGATAGCCTTAGGGAGAAAGGTGAAGTTCCCCAAGAGCCTTTTGTAATTTCATCCCTTCTCTGGTTTTACTCAGGTTCATAGCACTGTGACCTATGTGAACTCTTTTTCTTTAATACGAGAAATAAAAATGTTTCTTCCATCAATGCAGGCCTCAAGAGAACTTCTGAGTTCAGGTCTCCCAGTACAAGGGCCATGTCTTTCTGCCAGAATCACTCCCAGGGCAGCCCTTGAGCTGGGGAGTGGTGTTCAAAAGTATGCTGATGAGATCTGAAGAAATGAAGAGTTGACATACTTAACTGTCCTACTCCAACCTGCAGAGCTTTGTAACCAAGATGGTAGCTGAATGGTGACAGTAGCCTAAGGGAGAAGGATGCAGAGGGTGTTTTCCTCCAGGGCAGTCCAAGCTATTGCTCTGAGCAGTCAGGGTCCAGTGCTGCCAACACGAAGGGGCTGAGGTCTTTGTGGGGCCCCTTGGACCCTGAGAGAAACTTGGAGATCTCTGGGCCCAGGGAGTGAGATACACCTGGCTTCAGATTGTCACCCTGAGCATATTCTTCAACTAATCTGAGCTCCAGTTTTCTTTCCTATAGGATCTATTTCACATGGTTCTTATATTTATTAACAATTTTTTAAATTTTTATAAAAGTAATACAGGTACATTATTTTAAAAGTCCAATTTTTACATGACTCATTACTGTGTATTAGTTTACTCAGGCTGCCATAACACAGTACCACGGACAGGGTGGCTTAAACAACAGAAATTTATTTTCTCACAGTTCTGGAGGCTGAAAGCCCAAGATCAATGTGTCAGCAGGTTTGATGTCTCCTGAGGCCTCCCTTCTTAGCTTGCAGATGGCTGCCTTCTCCCTGTGTCCTCACATGGTCTTCCCTCTGTGTGCACATCCCTGGTGTCTCAGTGGGTCCAAATATCCTCTTGTGAAGACACCAGTCAGATTGGATTAGGGCCACCCATATGACCTCATTTAACTTTACTCACCTTTTTAAAATACCCTATCTCCAAATACAGTCACATTCTGAGGTGTGGGAGGGAGGCGGGGTTAGGGTTTCAGCATGTAGCTTTGAGGGGGGCATAATTCAGCCCATAACAACCAACAAAAGCAGACCCTGTACCTATCCCTGCACACCCTGATTTCCACTTTCTGAGAGCCTAGCCCTCCTTTTCCTTTTTCTTCCTGTATTTACTGCCATATTTATAAATGACTTGTTTGTATTGCTATTTCTTGCTCTTGATTTTATTATCAGATTTTATTGATTTTATTATCTGATTTTATTATCAGAGATGAGGATATACCCTCAGTTCCCATCCCCACATGCTTTCTTAAAGTCTTCTACTAGAAGTGTATCATGTTTTTGGTTAGATTATAATTAAAAGTTTGCATTGTTATAGTTATGTAAAAAAATATATACAGCCAATCCATGTATATATAGTTTGTTATAGTTACATTTGCATTTTTCTGTAGTGCCTTTCCTGAAGATAATAATTATTTCCATTTTTATTACCTTAGTTTTCAACCTCCTTATCACTGTTCATCCCATGCTCTCCACTGAAGCGAATCTCCTTTCATTGTCATGAACACATCAGAGATTTCTGGCTTTCACTGGCACACCTGCTCCATCCGGGATGGTCGTTTTGCAGGCCTGTAGCTTTGAGATCTTGTCTTGACTACTGTCCTTGGATCTTTGTTCAGCATCCTCCTGGAGAGTCCCTTCCCCTCTTGCTATATTGGATCTTCTGTTTCCTGGATCTTAGTGTTTTTGGTTTTCTTGGCTTATTTCTTATTTTACTTACTTTGGTGTAGCTCATGCCCTAGTAGCTTCCTGAGAAAGAGTGCATAATAGGTAAATTTGATAAGACTTTGAGTATGAGAATGTCTTTATTTTACTCTGCTATTTTCATCATAGTTAAGTAGAGAATTCTGGGTTGGAAATACATTTTCTCTCAGATCTTTGCAGACGTGCTAATTTCCTGAATTGGCACTGAGAAATCAACTGACTCTCTGATTCTTATGTATATGACCTAGTTTTCCTTTGTTGTTGTTTTCCTTCATTTTCTTGATGCTTTTAAGATCTCTTTGTCCTATTTCCAACCAGCCCTCCTGTTTGCAGAACCCACTTGTGCCCTCATTTCCACAGGTCCCTGGATTCTTCAGTTTCTGAGCCTTTCTGGGATTCTGCAGATCAAATTGCTTATTGATGGGAATCCCTTGCTCTGGGCTGGGTTTTTTTTTTTTCTAATTCTGCTCCCAGGTCACCTCTCCATCTGCTTCCAGCTTCTACTGTGTGGTTGTGACATCTTCTTTTCCATTCTCTTCATCCTTGTGGGTTTATGCCTTAAAAAAAATCCTTTTACTGTCATCTTTGTGGAAAAATATACAAATATGCATATTCAACCCCACTTGTTTAAGTGAAAGTTCCTCACAGAATTACCATAAAAATTAGAAATTCTATATATATGTATATTTACAACCACTTATCATATATAGCACCTGTTACATAGCAGGCACTGAAAAAATAATATTTATGTATGTATGTGTAGCAGAGGGCTAACAGGGATTTAAACACCCTGAGGAGAATATGATGGCCTGGAGGCAATCTCCGCATGAAGACTTAAACAAAAATCTTAAGAAAAAGATGGACCCTGGCATGATTCAGTAAAACCACACACAGTCAGAGGGAGAAGTACTTCTGAACATAGGACGGTATTTTCTGTTACTAGACTCTGCCTCTCCCAGCCCCATGGATTCCTGCCTATGCCCTTGATAGAGAAAAAACTCTAAAAAGGAATGCAGCAGACTTTGGTTTTAAGTCAGTATTTGTCCATAATCTGCTGTTCTGCTTCAGCCTTCAGAAAGCCTACTTCATTATTTCTGGCATCTGTGTATCAGTGATGATATAGTTACATATCAAATCAGTGTAACAGCATCAGATACATGAACAAGGCATGTAATTAATGGTATTGTAAATATCGCTACACTGTCTTTCAGATCCAACTTTAGAGACAAAATCTACAATGTGTGAGAGGAGAGTGGCACTTAATGAGGGCTATAGAAAGATTTTGAATATTAGTTCACCTTGCTGAAAGGACACACAGAGAAGGTGCTGCATGAGTTTGGAGGCACTGGGTAAAGAGTTAGACAAATCTGGCTTCTCTGGTGGTGCAGTGGTTGAGAGTCCGCCTGCCGATGCAGGGGACGCGGGTTCGTGCCCCGGTCTGGGAGGATCCCACATGCCGCGGAGCAGCTGGGCCCATGAGCCATGGCCGCTGAGCCTGCGTGTCCGGAGCCTGTGCTCCGCAACGGGAGAGGCCACAGCAGTGAGAGGCCCGCGTACCGCAAAAAAAAAAAAAAAAAGAGTTAGACAAATCAATTTGCCACTCACATTCATAAGAGTTGGTGATTAAAACTACAAGAATTCTGAAATATCTAGGAGTTGCTGCACTGAAAGTAAAGAATTAAGGGGGAAATGCCAAAAGGTAATGAGAAAAGAATCAGCAAAGGGGACATTTTCAATTAATCAACCCAGAATATTTCTTGAGCATATTTTGTGTCAAGATCCTAAAGAAGTGACCAGAGAGATTAGGAGGAAAGAAAAAGGAGGTCATCCTACCCTGGGGTCCCATGTCTGTTGGATAACAAGGTAGTATTTTATGCATGACAAATCTGGACAGAAACCAAAAAGAACAACAGTGGGGAAATGGGATTTGAATTTGGTGGTCAGAGATGTGGGTAAATTCAGTGATTTTCAGTCAGGTGGGAAAGAGCCCCCCAAATCTAGCTGTTCAAAAATTTACAAACACATGGTTAATAACAAGCATACTTAAAAGCTAATGGCAGAAAGTGACAACAAAGGTGACCTGAGGGTCACAAGTGAACTGGATTTCCTGAATAGCTGGGCAAGCAGGTTGCATTTGGAGAAAATACCAGATAAGTGTAAATGGAGAGATTCTCCTTTTCATTCTCCTGAGAGACTTCACCTTGGAAAATGATGGAATTATTGCTGCCTTTTTGGAAGGCAAAAACCAAAGGGTCCTATTGGGTTGGAATGACTTTGAGCTTGTACCCAAATGTGGCCAGCCCCTTTGCAGACAGCTTATTTACCTGATCATTTCCCCTCGTATCTGGAGTCCCATCTCCCACCTCTCTGACTCCATTAGCTCCAGTTCCTCTCAAATGACTGAAAGCATTTATTTTTCTCTGTTACCCATACCCCTTAATTTGCAGCTTCATTGGCTTTTGCTTAGTATTAGTAATCCTTGGTGATTGTTTCCACATTGGTGATTGTTGCAGCATTGGCAATTGTATGAAGTGTTTGGTGATATTGTTGTTTGGGGGAAGCTGGGGGAGTGAGGGAAGTGTTATCGTCAGAATTCAGTGGCCTTTAAATCCAGTTTGGTGCCAGTGCACTGGGGGATACTCTGACACTCGTGGGAGTATTTCATTCTTACATACTAGGAACGACCCAAGAGATCCACCCCAGTGCATCATTCACAATAGAGCCTGCCTTTTAAATAGCTTTTCATTTGGTTGAAAGAACAGATTCCCACATAGATTTTAGAATGCATGGAAAAGCCCCTATCATTTTCCTGCCTCGACAGCCTCTTCACATGCAACTACACAGTTCTTTGCTCTACGAGAGAGAGAGAGAGAGAGAGAGAGAGAGAGAGAGAGAGAGATGGAGGGAGAGAGAGAGAGGGAGAGAGAGAGAGAGAGAGAGATGGATGGAGGGAGAGAGAAAGAGAGATGGAGGGAGAGAGAGAGAGAGAGATAGAGGGAGAGAGAGAGAGAGATGGAGGGAGGGAGAAAGAGAGTGGTCATGGATGACTCTCTGGACTCTACAATGACCTTTCCTTCTTAGCTGTTCTGTATAAGGTATATGCCTTCACTAGGCGGTGTGCAGAAATAATGAGTGGGCAGGAGCTTTATTCTACGCTAGTATCACCGCTGCCACCACACACACGGACATATGACTGCACTCCACAATCGCTTCCTTTTGTTTCCATGAAACACTTCTGACTATGAAAGGAATTATAAGAGGAATATGTACGTGCTCATTGTTGAAAACTTGGATAGAAACAAAAAGCATACAAGGTACAAGAGCAGAAGAGAAACAAACAAACTCGGAATACCACTCTCAGAGCCAACTACTTAATACTTTGTGGTATTACCAATCAAGGATTTATTTAATAATGTATCAAAGATTTACTGAGTGCTTACAACATACCAGGCATTATGCTAGTTGCTGCAAATACAGAGGCAAACAAATGCAGTCCTTACTCTTGTGAAAATGTGCCAGTGTGAATGTAAGTCCTGTCTGAGATGTTTCCTGACCTTCTAACTCCTGCACAATGTGTTCTGCAGTCATAAAAGGCCCACTTCCTAGGGGCTCTCTAGGCTGGGTTAGCTGATACCTTTCCTGTCTTTTTTTTTTTTTTTTTTTTGCAGTACGCAGGCCTCTCACTGTTGTGGCCTCTCCCGTTGCAGAGCACAGGCTCTGGACGTGCAGGATCAGCGGCCATGGCTCACGGGCCCAGCCGCTCCATGGCATGTGGGATCTTCCTGGACCAGGGCACGAACCCGTGTCCCCTGCATCAGCAGGCGGACTCTCAACCACTGCGCCACCAGGGAAGCCCCCTTTCCTGTCTTTATACAAGGTTCTTCTTGGCTTAGCATGCAAGATGGTGGTCATCGTGCTCTGAAGTAGGGAAGGTGTGAACATTTGTCCTCCTGAACATCTGGCCAACCACTACATCCTCTGGGGACTGACAAAGATTTATGGAAGAGCCCATGCTGACAAATTGAGGGATTTTTGTCATCATTGTTGTTGTTGTTTTTTCTTTTAAGCAAAGCTGCTGGACTGGTCCTTAGGTTGCTGTAAGCACCTCAGCCAAGTTTGCTGGTGTAGCCATGGACTCTGACTCTGTTCATCTGTTTATTTATTTACTTCACAAACTTTTACAGAGTACCAGTCACTGTGCTAGAC
Source organism: Mesoplodon bidens (assembly GCF_964165515.1). Lineage (NCBI taxonomy): Eukaryota > Metazoa > Chordata > Mammalia > Artiodactyla > Ziphiidae > Mesoplodon > Mesoplodon bidens. The sequence goes on along the minus strand of NC_138160.1, from coordinate 47,249,461 downwards.
ACTGGGATTGCAGAGAGAAAAAGCAGTGGAGAAACTCACTCTCTAGTTGAGGGGAGATGCCCTATAGACAATTACAGTGCAGTGTGCTAAGGACTCCAACAGGCTGGGAGGAGAACCAAAGGATGGTCACCCAACTTTACTGCAGTCTGGGGACAGGTAGTTCAAGGAAAGTCTTTCTGGAGGGGAGATCTGAGCTATATCTTGAAGTTTGACTAGAAGAAGCAGATGAAAGGTGGGGTAGCAGTTAAAGAAGAAACAGCATGTGCAAATGCCAGTGAGTATTAAAGAGCCTGGTGCAGTTGAGAGACAACCAGTAATTCACTGTGGCTGGTTCAGTTTGCAGGGGCACAGGGTGAACAATGAAGCTGGCCAAGTGGGATTGATGCCAGATTTTGAAGGGCTTGTTTCTACTATGCTTGAAGGTTTAGACTTTGTCTTGAAGTTATCCAATAGCTACCAAAAGATTTTTTTAAAGCAGTGGCAGAATCTACATAGTATGAAGAGGACAAGGAGGAGGATGTTTTTGTAATTCGAGTGAGAGAAATAGGCCTAGCAGAGATGGAGAAAAGAGTTGAGAGATGTTAAGGAAGGAAAAGCCACAGAAGTTGATGGCTGGCTGAGTGCTGGAGGGTGAGGGTTGGGATGACTCCCTGGTTTCTGATTGGACAACCCAGTGGGTAGTGATGTCCTCCGCTGAGACAGGTGATACTGATGGAAGGACTCACCTAAGAGATGGGTGTTCAAAATGGAAGAGGGACTGAGGAGGAAGGTGAAAACCCAGCAAACAAGCACATTAACAAACAAAAAAGCCAACCAGAAGGAAGAAAAACCAGGAACTAGGAGATCACATGTGAGCTAGTCAAGAATGATTTCCTTGGTATAGTAGGGGCCAGGGAGAGATTACAGTGGGTTAGGGGGTACGTGAGAGGCGCGAGGGAAGGAACAGCCATGGCAGGCTGCTGTGCTGTTGAGCTGGGAGGAGGGGGAGGGGGACTGTGCACCAGCCTGAGGAGGACTGAGTGGTAGGTTGGGGTGGGAGTGCCTTCATTATGGCACTGAATTGAGGAAAAATAGCAAGTAGAGAAGGTGAGATTGAAGGTTAAAAATGAAGGGCTAACTGATGAAACAGACTCCCTGAAGAGAGATCCAGAACACAGACCAGTAGTTGTCCAACCACACAAGGGTGATGGCTCTGGCGGGAAGCACCTTGGAAATGTGTGGGTTATCACAGTGCTTTGGGGCTGTTAAGGCATCAAATGTGTAGAGTCCAGGCATGGTCTGTGTCCTGCACTGGGTGATATAGTGAAGAAAGTCTCCACATTCCAACAGCTTTCAAATGACCTACCAGTCAGGAAAGGGAGAACCCTATTTAGCATTATATGAGCCTGGAACCTAGCACTGTTTTTCATAGAGACAAAAAGTAATTTTTATGTAGTTTTAATATAGATTAAATTTTCCAAAGTTTCAACCACAGTATAAATCAAGGGAAGATTGTACTGTGTTTTACTGGGACTTATAAAGCATTGCTTGTCATTTTGGAGTAGCATTTTTCTCCTACTATTTGAGTTCCAATATTAAATACCTGTATCTGTCTACACATTCATAATTCCCACACAGCGATTCTACATCTAGATGTAAGGCTTTGTCTACCTAATTTTGTATTCAGTATAATAGTACATGAGCTTTTATATATTGAAAAGCATATTACTTTCCTTTTCTTTTCCTTTTATTTTAGAATTATGCTATTAAATCAATTAAAGTATAATCATCTAGGTAGGTTATATTCATTTCTCGATATTAAAGGGAAGGAGAGTTACAAAATATTTTATTTTTATAGAAAGAGCATTGGATCTGATTCAGCTGAGAATCACCAGCAAACACAGAAGCATTTAGGAGGAGAAGCTATTAAACACTGCCCTAGAGAAGGCAGTAAGGATGGATAAGACTCACAGAAGTCAAAGGAGGGGGAACGCGGAGTTGAGGGAATCATCCTGTCCTTTATCCTCTGTCAAGTAGGAGGTTAAGATGTGTTCAGAGTGAAGGAGAAAGTGAACTTGAAGAAAGTGCCGTAAGAGAGAGAGAGGAAAGCCAGTGGTGGATGAATGCTGTCTTCAGCCTTGGAAGATCACCAGGCAGTGTTAAAAGTCCAGCTGAGGTTGGAGACCATAAATTTGTCAAGAGCCTCAATCAGCACGGCTATCGCCTTTGCCAGAAGAGCTCAGTAGGAGCGTTTCTCCAGGGGAGCAGAGAAGGCTGGTTGGATTCATCCAGGGTTGGAGTTTCTCTAAGCAAGAGTAGCAGAAGAATAAAAGATCAGGTCACGGAGAACACTGACTACCAGACTGAGCAGCTTAGCAGTGAACCATGATTAGGGCCAGAAGTGACACCTAGGAGACTAATACATCATAAAGGCCCCTGGTCAACCTCAGGGGCCCTCAGTGGTAGTACATCCTTCCTCTTTCTATTCCAAGAATGGAACCAGCTTTGTCCCCTACCTGGTTTGTTAGTTGGTGAAGCTCTTTTAAAAGATTTTCCTTTATTTAGCTGCATGAACTTTTTTGCTCTGACTTACATGGGCTGACATTCTCCCAGGCCTCTGTAAAGAAAAAGTGCAGCTTCCTGGCCTCCTGGTGTAAATGGAGGCAGGCTTTGCTAAGGTGAAGGTGAGTGTTCCCAAATCCAGAGGGAGGGTGGCTTTTAAAGGAGAAAGTCAGTACAAACTAAGCTGAAAATATGAGGTACAGCCAGTGGAAACCCCTTAGTTTAAAAGAAAAGAAAAGAAATGCTCTGTAACTTCCCACTTGTCCTCTGAAGAGTCAGACTTTGTAGAGTCAGGTGGGACCTTACAAGTTGCTCAGTTTCCATTTCCAAGTGTTGGAACCTTAAGTGGTAGCCTCTGGCCACACAATCCGAATCCCGTCCTGTTCCCCTCTTCTCCTTAACGGCGGTGGAAGCAAAAGAGGCACCAGGAAAGGAAGAGCATCGTCATCAGATGGCCACATTCAGATGTGGGGACTAAAACATAGAAAGGGAGGGAGGGGCGAGTTGCTTCACCGGTGCAGTTGCTGGAAGCTGAGGACACTTGGCAGCTTGGAGACACTAGGAATGTCAAGGGCATGACTGGGCTTGGGGCAGGGGTGCACACTCATGTGGGACTTGGATATGGGTGGCAGACCTAATGTAGAAACTGATATAAAATGCTGTGAGGTCTCGATGAATAAGGTGCTGAGAATATCTTCCTTGAAAGATCATGAATAGAAGTGACTAAAACCAACATGAATTCATATCAAGAATATACAAGAAGTAAGAAAAGGGTATGATGAAGGGAAACCCAAAAGGAAAACCCAAATGGCTCATTGTTCATAAGCATATGAACAATTATGTAAATACTAGTAATCATAGAACTGCAAATAAAAATGGGGCACTGGAGATCGGAAAAAAATGGAAACTTAAATAACAAAGCATTGGCAAGGAGGCAGAGGAATAGGAGTCCTCAAGCATTGCTGATAGAACTGCAGACTGTTAAAGCCATTCTGGAACGTAATTTGGCAGTACTTAATGGAATTAAACATGAGAATACTCTGTGACCAGCTGTCATTCTTGTGTACTTATAATCAAGAGAAATTCTTTCAAAAATTCCTAAGGGATGTCACAGGACTATCGTCATGGTGGTGTCTGTGGTAGTGGGAACTTGGAAGTAATCTGGGTGTCTATCACTAGGGGAGTATGTAGGAAAAGTGCGGTAGAGGGACACAGTGGTCCACCCTGCAGCACTTAGAAGCAAGAACTAGATGTGCTCGTTGTAGCAAGGATAGAGTTTTTAAAATAGCACTGAGTGAAAAACCTAAGAAACAGAACAATACCATTTAAAATGGGAAACACATGCAGACATATTAAATGCCCTACACACTTTGCAAAGATGCTGTATTTATTTAGGAAGTTGGATCAATGGCTGTTACAGAAGCACTCAAAATAATGATTAAACTGGATAGATATTTCTCCTGTAAAAATTCAGGTAGGTGATACAGGGGGGGTGTAACATCATCAGAGAGCCAGCTGTTTCTGTCATTTTACTTTCCCACCGTCAACTCATGACTGTTATCTCAGGGTCCTCTGTGGCTACCTGATCTCCTAGCACACAATCAGAATCTGCCCAGTGGGAAGAGGGAAAGGAAAGGAAAGGACACATTTCTGCCTACAGAGCAACCTAGAAGTTGACACATCACTTTTGCTCATATTCCGTTGGCTAACATGAAACGGTGTAGTCATGCCTAGCAGCCAGCTACGAATTCTGTTAGGATGTAAGGAGGAAAACGAACAGTGCCTACCACAGATATGTATGTGTGTAAGTAACACAAGTCAGGCACCTTAGGGTGGGGGCCTGAGGAGGGAGGAATGGGGATCAGGATGAAAGGGGAAGAATGACATTTGTACAAAATAAGAAAGAGTCTTTGTGTGGATTCATGATGAAAGTGTATCATAAACTGAGACCTATGATTACAGCACTCCTCTGTACCTAGGGTTCATGGAAGGAAGGAAGGGAGGGAGAGAAGGAGGAGAGAGGAAGGAAAGAAGGAAGAGAGGGAAGAAAAAGGAGAAAGAGGAAAGAAAAATGGCAGAGGTTATGGTCACAGGAGATTCGTCGGGAGAGCAACGTGGGGAGACATAACACAAGTAGGTGAGTGTGAGGTGTGCCGGGATGGGAGGGAAATTTTCCCAATAGTCTCATGAAACCACCAAAAAGAAGCAGAGTTGGTCTCTGGTGTCATAGGTCAGCTTGGCTGCTGGTTTCCCTCCTGGTCACTGGACTGGTCACAGATATTCCAATTGCTCAAGTGCACAGAGTCAATTACACATAAGATCAAGGGCAGGGTTTTCCAAGGCCGAGTATTTTGTGAGTCAGTGAGCTCTTCACATTCTCTTTTGCAGACACTGGGGAAAACAGAGGGGTGGGTACTGGGGTAGAGCTCCCAAGCCACCATGCTCTGGGGAGGAAATCAAGAGGAGGGTGAAGCAGGCTTACCCGTCTGAAGACTTTGCTGGAAAGTACTGACTTAGGTTCAGAGTTTAGCAAGTCTCATTTGACTTATGCAAAGGAGAACGAAGTCTCAAAAATGATGATGCTATAGTTAATTCTGAACGGCTACAGTGAGTTATCTTTAACTGACTGGCTAATATCTATGTATTCTAATAATCAGTTACTTTGCATTTATCCATTAGCAGTATCTGTGATTGAGTAGAAAGAGAATAGCTTAGAAATGGTACAGATGCAAATTCCCATTCTTGCTTTAGTACTTCTAGATGTAAAGTCTTGGGCAAGTCACTTAACCTTTCAAAGCTTCCCTACCTTGGTAAAATGAGCATAACAGCAGTTACCTAGCAGAGTTACTTAGGATACTGTAGGTAAAATAAAGTGTCTGCAGTGCCTGTTACAAAGGTGTCCAACAAATGTTAACCTTATCCGCTAAATATCAGAATAGGTCTTTTCCCATATTATTTTTAGTTGGTCATTTGGCTAATGCAGAAGTTCACTATATTTCTAGTTAATAAGTGCATGTGTGAAGAGAAAGCAAGAGCATTAACACTGATCAACCTATTTCATTTACATATAAAATTCTCATCTTTTTTAATTTTATTCAAATAGAGTTGATTTACAATGTTGTGTTAATTTCTGATGTACAGCAAAGTGATTCAGTTATACATATATATACATTCTTTTTCATATTCTTTTCCATTATGATTTATCACAGGATATTGACTATACACCCCTGTACTATACAGTAGGAGCTTGTTGTTTTTCCATTCTATATATAATAGTTTGTATCTCCTAACCCCAAACTCCTGGTCCTTTCCTCCTCCCACCTCCTTCCCCCTTGGCAACCAAAAGTCTGTTCTCTATGTCTGTGAGTCTGTTTCTGTTTCGTGGATAAGTTCATTTGTGTCATATTTAGATGCCACATATAAGTGATATCATATGCTATCTGTCTTTCTTTTTCTGACTTACTTCGCTTAGTATGATAATCTCTGGGTCCATCCATGTTGCTGCAAGTGGCGCTATTTCATTCTCTTTTATGGCTGAGTAGTGTTCCATTGTATATATGTACCACATCTTCCTTATCCATTCATCTGCCAATGGACGCAGAAGTTGTTTCCGTATCTTGGCAATTGTAAATAGTGCTGCTATGAAAATAGGGGTACATGTATCTTTTTAAATTATAGTTTAGTCTGGATATATGCCCAGAAGTGGGATTGCTGGATCATATGGCAACTCTGTTCTTAGTTGTTTGAGGAACTTCCATACTGTTCTCCATAGTGGCTGCACCAACTTACATCCCCACCAAGAGTGTAGGAGGGTTCCTTTTTCTCCACACCCTCTCCAGCCTTTGTTTGTAGACTTTTTCATGATGGCCATTCTGACTGGTGTGAGGGGGTACCTCATTGTAGTTTTGATTTGCATAAAAGTCTCATCTTTAATGTTGTCAATCCTTTTAGACCTACAGGTCAGTCATTTTTCCCATTGTTGAAACAGTTGATTCTGGGACACATATCTCACGAAGAGCATGGCAGCAGGAGGGGAGAACACATGAGACCCAGTGACATGATGAGAGGGCTCTCTTTTGACCACAAACTGGGCAGCATTCACATCTTCGGTTATGACATTAAAAAAGAAATGCCACGAAGAACTTTTGAAACTGTGGAAGGAAAAACAGTCAATGGAACAAAGTCTTGAACTTAGAGAAACCTTAGCTGTCCAAGAGAACAGTCCTGCTGTTTTCTGGGAACACACACAAAAGTAGAATCAAGGGTCGCATGCCAGTTCATTCAGCGTCCAGCTTTGCACTAAGGGAGAGCCAGAATGAAGCTTCACCTAGCTTAAGGACCCAATGAATCACCACAGAGCTCAGATTTCAAACACACTGATGGAGAAATGAATAATTTTCAGTGAATGACTTTCAGCATATACTTATATCTTAAACTAAAAGAAATTGAATAATAGCAAGGAGACTCCTCCACTAGCTGGGGTTTTCATGAGATAATTACACCCCTGGAGGATTAAAGGTATCACCTTTGTTTGTGTCTCTGTAAGACTATGGAACTGATTGTCTTTCAGTTACCACCCCCTGCTCTCTCTCTGGCTCCAAGACTCTGATGGTAGGCAAGGGAGAATATATTTGTGTGTAAAATCATGGGTATGTTTTATCTGGCTTGCTATCACATACCTTGCGTTTCTTAAGGATAGAAGAATAATCATAGAAATCAGGGAATCCATTTGCAGACTTTAAACTGAACCTCCTTTCAACCCAATAAGTTTGAAAAAAAATTATACCCACAGCCATACATACACACACACACCCACACACCTAAAGGAGGACATTTATAATCACCATTTTCTCAAAAAGAATCTTCATAGCTTAATGGGATAAAAACTCCTCTAGCTCACTTCCAGGAAAAATTTTATCTTTAGATGAGTTTGTATGTGTATGCAAAGAAAATATAGTGGATTATTTCTCTTTTAGCCTTAGCTTTTAATTGCAACAGTTCCTTTTATGCGGGTGCCTTGTAATATCTACTCCTTTATCTTTTATAGAATCTCTGTTTGGTTCCTTAATCCTTAATTGTCTTATTTTACATAATGTTTAATTTTATGAGATGCCTGGAATATTTCTGGAAACCTAGAGTGTTTTTTTTGTTTTTTTTTCGTTTTTTTTTTTGCGGTACGTGGGCCTCTCACTGTTGTGGCCTCTCCCGTTGCGGAGCACAGGCTCCAGATGCGCAGGCTCAGCGGCCATGGCTCATGGACCCAGCCGCTCCGCGGCATGTGGGATCTTCCCGGACGGGGCACGAACCCGTGTCCCCTGCATCCGCAGGCGGACTCTCAACCACTGCGCCACCAGGGAAACCCCTAGATGTTTTTAAATCAGTTGAATAAACCCTCCTTTTCCTGAATAGAAGGAGGTAAATTCCCTTAAATATTCCCTTGCCAGATTTAGAATTCTGCCACGGTCTTCAGAACCTCTCTTGTTCAGGTGTTCAAGTTGCTTCTTTCTCTGCAAACTACCCTGTCCCCTTAACCTTCACCATCCTGTCCTAACTCAAGTAGTGGCTTTGTCATGCCTAGATTATACACACAGTGTCCACCCTGGCACCCTCTCCAGCCAAATTTCCCCTCCATTTAATCCCCAAAGTGATGCCAAGCCAGCCTTTTTATAGACAGCTCAGGGTCTCCTAGGTCACTGACTGTTTGGCTAAAAGCTAAGGTTATGTCCATTCAGCCCCAAACTTTAATCATCAGTGAACATCTAAGCCCCAAGGTCGATGTGATCAGCTTCCCAGACCCTTATGCCTAACCAGGAGACTATGTTGCTTTCTTCTGGAATGATTAGGACTTATCCTCTTGAGATCAAATAGAGATGATGGAGTTTTTACTCCCAAGGATTGTTTTCTTGTCCCACAAGTTTGAAACACAGGGCAAAGGCTCTAGGAGTTGGCATGTTTATTATCGGACAAGGTGACAACCTTTGATGCTTCTGGTTTGTTTGACTTGAAACAGGGATTACAGACTCTCCCAAGGACCAATGAAGGAGAAGCAACTTCAGCTAAAAAACAGTAAAAGCATTTCTGTGTAGCACATGCTCTTTACCTGGTGCTCCTGCAGTTCCCTGGAGTCTGTACAAGTTTACCTCTACACACTGGCCAGCTCAGGGTGATGACTACCAAGCTGATTTTGTTTGGTGTGCTCATTTTTTAGGGCTGCCAAAAAGAGTACCAAAAACTGAGTGGCTTCAAATGACATAAATCTATTCTCGCAGAGTTCTAGAGTCTAGAAATCTGAAAGTAAAGTGTAGGCAGGGCCATGATCTCTCTGAGGCTTCAGAGGAGACTTCTTCCTCGCCTCTTTCTAGCTTCTGGCGGTTCTCAGCAATCCTTGGCATTCCTTGGTTTGCAGACGCATCACTCCTGGCTCTGCCTTTGTCTAACCCGCAGCCATCTTCTCCTTATGTGTTTCTGTGTCTTCACGTTATAGCCTCCTCTCTAAGGATACCAATCATACTAGATTAAGGGTCCACCCTACTCCAATATAACTTTATCTTAACTAATTACACCTGCAAAGACGTATTTGCAAATGAAAGGTCTCATTCTGAAGAACTAGGGGTTAGGACTTCAGTGTGTCTTTCAGGGGGGACATGATTCAACCGTAAAATTTGGGATACATTTAGCTTAATGCCTCCCAGATGCCCTTATATCCTGCAGGAAAGAACTTGTCCTTAAGGTGAAGGGTACACAGTTGGGGTGGGTGCTGGAGAAAGCACAGATCCTCACCACTCCAGTGCTCAGAAGGAAGAAATCACCCTTTGCTCTTCCTCTGAGGGCCTCCGTTTCTGTCCGCCAGTTGGCACACACCGTAGCCAGTGTCCCGACAAAGTTTCTGTCTGCGTTTGCAGAGCGAGCAATCAAAACTACATCTGTGCTGTGAAAACGCTCGCAAATCTGCCAGGAACATGAATAACAGGCATTTTCCACAAAAGTTCCTCTTCCTCAGTCAAGCCAGGAACTGTTTTCTGAAAGCACCACAGAGGCAGTGAGTTTTCTGGTTGTAAATCTCTTTGTATGGAGCCAGATCAAGTGTCAACTTCCTCTGCCCAAGTTTCCTCTGCTCTGGCCCCGAGGCTGGCCTTAAGGGAGAAGCTGGGAATGTGCTTCTGCCTGGGGACCACAGGCAAGGTCATCCTTGGGACATGGATGGGGGATGAGGAGGAAGCAGAGGCCGCCGGGGAGGACTCAGGTCTGCCTTTGGCGTCCTAATGAGGAGCTAGTGGGCTGAGAGTGTGGGCGGACAAGGGTGCAGACTGTGCCGGAGCAGCTGGCCTCAGTCCCCGAGCTGCTTTCCTCCCTGGTGGCAGCTGCCTGGGTACTCCTTTGATGCAGCAATAGCACTCAGAAGGGGCTCTGTGGGGCAGGCCCCACAGAGAGACAAAGTATGTCAGGGCTGCCGTGCCACACGTGCCCCCTTCCAGCCCCTCAGCCCATTCCATGCCTCTGCCCATCTCAGCCAAGCTTCCCTCTCAACGTGGCTGGCTCCTACCCTTTATGTTAAGAGGCAGACAGACCCAAAGTCGATCTGGGCCTTTTTGCTCCATCAACACCTATCTCAAAAGAAAGAAAATCCAACAAGAAAGCCTTGAAAAACACCGTCTTTCCTGATATCTTAAATAAGGTGGCAAAATGGGTAGTAGGCAACCTTCTGCCATAAAACAATAAAATATCGAAAACCTGATCTTAAAGATTCTCCCCGCAACATGATTGCCTCATACTCTCTCTTCTCTTCTCTCTCCTCCTCCAGGTTTTTAAACCAGTGTTTCTTCACACGTAAAGTGATCTTCTTGGCTCGGCCTTTCTTGATTCTGCTTCTGGACCCTTTGCCTTTTGTCATCAAAACAAAGGCAACAAAGCATTGTGAACGAAAACCCTTCCCATAGAAACCTGGTAGAGGAAATACCAAACCAGTAATAATTTTGGTCCATATTACACTCTCCCCAAAACTTGAAAATCTTTTATTCCTTAATGCACTAAAAAGTGAAGTTTTAATTGGAATTTTAGGTACAAAGTGGGGGTGTTACTGCTGGTGGGAGGGGGGATGAGGGGAGCAAGTGGAGAGGTTGGTGGAGAAGGGGTTACCCAACTCCTCCTAGGATAGTTCTGGGGCCCAGTGATGGCTCCGCCCCCTCTATGGAAGTTTCTGGTGAAGTTCCTAACTCCCTGCCCTTCTACACCCTGGGCACAGGGCTGACTCAGAGCACCCAGGTTCAGGCTGGGTTATATGCCTCAAGAGATCCAAATTGGTGTTGGCTGTAGCTGCATGCACAAGGCTACCAGGTTAGGCTGTAACCATAGATCATCATCTCCCCGAAATACCCTATTTTCATTGTATTCAGTTTCATCTCCAGGGAATGCAAATGAATCGTTGAAAAGTTGTGCTTTTAGCTCTTTGTTACAGCCCCAAGGAGGTAAATCCTCTAAAGTGAATTTTTTTCTTCCATACTTATATGGAAGCTAGCTTTACCTCAGAGTTCAAGATGGTCCCACTCCTACACATCCTGTCATGAGTTTGTAAATCCTCAAATTATTTAAAAGGCTCAGCATCTCTGGTTCTAGTCCACGGCTTTGAGACAGTGGAGTGGGCTGAGGGGGAGGGAGGAGAGGGATGGGGTGGGGGTTGAGTGGGTGGGGATGACAGGAGAGAAGATTGTAGTCATGAGCACACCATGTCACCAGCCCCCAAAGTCGCCTCAACGCTGTGAAGTCTCAACACAAAACTGAAAGTGTTCATACCCAGGACACTGAGACTTCCCCTGAGACATTCTTATGAGTTCATATTTGACTAGCAAGCTCTGGAAGGGAAGCCAGGCCCTCCAGTGACGGCATGGGGTGAAGGAAAGGGGTTATAAACTGGGGCAAAGGGTGTAGTTTGCTAGTGGTTCTTCCTATTCATAGTAGTTATTTCTATTTTGTGCCATTCCTTTCATCCTAACTCATTTTTGTTAGTAAAGCTTGTTGTTCCTGACTCAGTGATGAGAAACCTAAGGACATTCTTATCCTAAATTACTGATTTGTACTAACATCCATAACCTCTAGCCTCCTTCATTTATCTAAGAAAGACTTTCCTGAAAGAAGATGTTGATGTTGAGGTGAGCTGGCCAGTGACTTGTTAAAAGATCTTTTACACACAGATGGGCTGGTAAGCAAGGGAAGGGCTGGTCAAGCAGTTCCTGGAGTTCAGAAGCAGCTATAGTTATAGATCTCTCCAGGCTGCTGGAACCACAGCTGAGGTCTCCTGGGCAGTCCTCCAGACCCAACCAAAGCTACCCTGGCTCTACTGCCTGGCTTCCAAGTGGCCCATGCAATGTGTCCACCTACACCATGGCTTTGCTAAGAGTACTGTGGCGGGGCTACTATCCTCAAGGCCGATTAGGGCAGATCCAACCCTTATTGGGTATACCATCCGACCCACACTTGGAAGACCGGTAACTTTGAAGACAGAGAGCAAAGAGAGTAGGATTGAAAACAAAAACCTTTTGCCCCAAATTCACCTTTCTTATATTGTATTTTTTTAATGGGTAAGACTGCCCAAATAGTTCCTTTTTCAACAAACCTAAAATATTATTTTTCTAAAAGATTGAAGGGAATACAGATAACATCATTTAGATTATGATCCTATAAATTGTACTGCCTTGGTCCAAAATTATCTAGCTGGTCAATTTCAGATAACTATCAAAGAAGAGAAGCTGAAGCATGGCATTTGCATGGTCAGCTCTAAAAGAAAGGATGAGATGGTCAGATATGGAGAAAATCTCTGCATCAGTTAGATCACTGGCTAATTATGCCAGGCTTGCAAATAAAAATCTCCCTTAGACTTCCCAGCTTCACTCAGAGAAAAACTCTATTCTATAGCTAGATTGTACCCCAGTATCAGCAAGTCATCCCACTAACTGCTGGTCAGGAAAATGTGCAAACAGCAAAACGTGGGAAGTTCAACCAACACATCCTCACGACTGTGTAGACAGGATCAACTGACGAGGAACTGGGGGAGTCATCTCCGAATAGCAGTGGCATGTCTGGAACCGTGCATATGTGCATATATAATATGTGTTTATGTCTCACATACATAGTCAAGACAGTTCCAGCTCTAACTAGTACATCCATGAGCCGGTCACACAGTCATCACCCGATTTCCTTTTATGGGCTTGGCACTTCACACACCATTCATTTAATATGAGACACTTTAAATTAAAGAAATTAAAAAAAGAATTTGCTGATGTCTGACTCAGAGAAAAAGAATGGAAAGCTAAAAACAAGACACAACTCCAACTGAAATAAATTTGAATACTCACCATTCTCTATATTCTCAATACTCATGTCTTAGGCTGAAAGCTCTCAATTGTTCAATGAACTGAGTAATACCAGTGACTGCAATTGCTCTCCAGATGACATGAGTTCACAAGATAAAGATAAAAACATTTAATTCAGTGTTCCAGGAAAATAAAAGTGTTCATCTGGTTGAGAGGAGGAAGACACTAACAATTACATTCTAGAAATTTCTATGGCTATAAATGTCTGATTCGTTTTTTTAAATTTATTGTTTATTGAATGAAAGATTCTTTAACTTCTGTAGTGCTCTACTATTTTCAAAAGTTTCACACAGATGATTTCATATAATCCCATAATAACCCCTTTTTCCCCCATACCCCTATATTGCCCCTCCCCCTTCCCTCTCCCCACTGATAACCACTAGTTTATTCTCTATATCTGTGAGTCTGCTTCTTTTTTGTTTTTTTCACTAGTTTGTTGTATTTTTTAGATTCCCCATACAAGTGATACCATACAGTATTTGTCTTTCTCTGTTTGACTTATTTCACTTAGCATAATGCCCTTCAAGTCCATCCATGTTGCTGCAAATGGCAGAATTTCATTCTTTTCTATTGCTGAGTAATATTTGTGTGTGTGTATATATGTACATGTACACACACAACATATTCTTTCTGCATTCATCTGTTTATGGACACTTGGATTGCTTCCATACATTGGCAATTGTAAATAATGCTGCTGTCAATGCTGGGGAGCATGTATCTTTTCAAATTAGTGTTTTTGGTTGTTTTGGACACATACCCTAGAATGGAATTGCTGGGTCATATGGTAGTGATATTTTTAGTCTTTTGGGAAACCCCCATACCATTTTCCACAGTGGCTGCAAAAATTTACATTCCTACCAACAGTGTAGGTGGGTTCCCTTTACTCCACATCCTTGTCAATTGTTATTTGTGTTCTTTTTGATGATAGCCATTCTGACCAGTGTAAGGTGATATCTCAGAAATGAAAAAGAAGCTACAACTGACACCACAGAAATACAAAGGAACATAAGAGACTACTACAAACAACTATACGCCAATAAAATGGACAACCAAGAAGAAATGGACAAATTCTTAGAAAGATACAATCTCCCAAGAATGAACCAGGAAGAAATAGAAAATATGAACAGACCAAGTACCAGGAATTAAGTTGAACCAGTAATTTAAAAACTCCCAGCAAACAAGAGTCTAGGACCAAATGGCTTCACAGGTGAATTCTACCAAACACTTAGAAAAAAGTTAGCACCCAGACTTCTGAAACTATTCCAAAAAATTGAAGAGGAAGGGACATTTCCAAACTCATTCTATGAGGCCAGCATCACCCTCATACCAAAACCAAACAAAGATATAACACAAAAAAAGAAAATTACAGGCCAATATCACTGATGAATATAGATACAAAAATCCTCAACAAACTATTAGCAAACCTGAATCCAACAATACATTAAAACGATCATACACCATGATCAAGTGGGATTTGTCCCATGGATGCAAGGATTTTTCAATATCCACAAGTCAATCAATGTGATACATCACATTAACAAATTAAAGAATAAAAAAAGATCATCTCGGGCTTCCCTGGTGGTGCAGTGGTTGAGAGTCCGCCTGCCGATGCAGGGGACACGGGTTCGTGCCCCTATCCCGGAAGATCCCACGTGCCGCGCAGCGGCTGGGCCCGCGAGCCATGGCCGCGGAGCCTGTGTGTCCGGAGCCTGTGCTCCGCAACGGGAGAGGCCACAGCAGTGAGAGGCCCGCGTACAGCAAAAAAAAAAAAAAAAAAAAAAAGATCATCTCAATAGATGCAGAAAGAGTTTTTGATAGAGTTCAACATCTATTTATGATCAAAACACTCCAGAAAGTGGGCATAGAGGGAACATACCTCAACATAATAAAGGCCATATGTGACAAACCCACAGCTAACATCATACTCAATGGTGAAAAGCTGACAGCATTTTCTCTAAGATCAGGAACAAGACAAGGATGTCCACTCTTGCCACTTTTATTCAACATAGATTTGGAAGTCCTAGTCACAGCAATTAGAATAAAAAGAAACAAAATGAATCTAAATTGGAAAGGAAGAAATAAAACTGCCACTGTTTGCAGATTACATTATACTATACATAGAAAATCCTAAAGATGCCACCAGAAAACTACTAGAGCTCATCAATGAATTCAGTAAAGTTGCAGGATACAAAATTAATATGCAGAAATCTGTTGCCTCTCTGTACACAAACAATGAGATATCAGGAATAGAAATTAAGGAAACGATCCCACTTACCATCACATCAAAAAGAATAAAATACTTAGAAGTAAACCTACCTGAGGAGGTAAAAGACCTGTACTTGGAAAACTATAAGATTCTGAGGAAAGAAATCAAAGATGACACAAACACATGAAAAGATATACCATGTTCTTGGAAGAATCACTGTTGGTTAAAATGACCACGAAAGGCAATGTAAAGATTCAATTCAACCTCTATCAAAATGCTAATGGCATTTTTCACAGCACTAGAACAAATAATTTTAAAATTTGTATGGGGGACTTCCCTGGTGGCACAGTGATTGAAAGTCTGCCTGCTGGTACAGGGGACATGGGTTCGGACCCTGGTCTGGGAGGATCCCACATGCCGCCAAGCGACTGGGCCTGTGAGCCACAACTACTCAGCCTGTGCTCTAGAGCCTGAGAGCCACAACTACTGAGCCTGTGTGCCACAACTACTGAAGCCTGTGTGCTTAGAACCTATGCTCTGCAACAAGAGAAGCCACTGCAATGAGAAGCCCGCACACTGCAACAAAGAGTAGCCCCCACTCACTGCAACTAGAGAAAGCCCGCACACAGCAATGAAGACCCAATGCAGCCAAAAATAAATATATTAAAAAATTTGTCTGGAAACAAAAAAGATCTGGAATAACCAAATCTATCTTGACAAAGAAGAATAGAACTGGAGGAAACATGCTCCCTGACTTCACACTATACTACAAAGCTACAGTAATCAAAACAGTATGGTACTGGCACAAAAGTATATACAAAGATCAAGGGAACAGAATAGAGAGCCCAGAAATAAACCCACACACTTATGGTCAATTAACCTATGACAAAAGAGGCAAGAATATACAGTGGAGGAAAGACAGTCCCTTCAATAAGTGGTGCTGGGAAAACTGGATAGCTACATGTTAAAAGAATGAAATTAGAACATTTTCTAATACCATATACAAAAATAAACTCAAAATGGATTAAAGACCTAAACGTAAGACCAGATACTATAAAACTCCTCAAGGAAAACATGGGCAGAACACTCTTTGACATAAATTGCAGCAGTATATTTTTGGATCCACCTCCTAGAGTAATAAAAATAAAAACAAAAATTAAAAAATGCGACCTAATTAAACTTAAAAGCTTTTGCACAGCAAAGGAAGCCATCGACAAAATGAAAAGACAACCTACTGAATGGGAGAAGATATTTGCAAATGATATGAACGATAAGGGGCTAATGTTCAACATATATAAACAGTTCATACAACTCAACATAAAAAAACACAAACAACCCCATTAATAAATGGGCAGAAGAACTGAGGAGACATTTTTTTCCCAAAGAATACAGCAGGCACATGAAAAGATGCTGAACATTGCTCATCATCAGGGAAATGTGCGTGATTCATGACTGAATTCTGCCTCTTCAAATGTGCCAGGGAGCTGCCATCCTTCCACGTCAGGCCTGGCCCCAGGCCTCTGCCTGAACCCACAGCAAGCCCCCCACCTGGATCGCAGGCCAGTTGTTCACATGTGGAGCTGCTTGCCTGTAAGGTGTCAACCTGAGCCTGACAGGCAAAGATGGTTTCCCACATTTACCCTTGGTGCTTCCTGGATCGAACTTCAGACTCTCTGTTGACTTCATTAATAATTAAGAAGGAAAGAGACGCTATTCCGTTGTGAAGTAGAATGATGCCGACGAGCTTTATTTTTACACCTCAGGATTTCTGTTTCCTCCATCATTCAGGAAAGCTGTTAGATAACTCTGGATGATGTCACGGCAGACCTCCTCCCTGTCTCCTGATACTAGATATGGGCAGTTTGATGTAGGCTTTAAGGGATCAGCTCAGAGCAGGGAGCCAAGTTTCCACCCATAGCCATGTGGCGACCGAGTGACAGCACAGAGGAGAGGAAAGGGGCTGTGTGCCCGGAGTGGGGGAGGGGATGCTGGGAGCTGAGGCTCCATCCTCCAGTTAGGACTCTAGCTGAGTACCTTCCCAGTGCACGGGTCTATGACACGAAAAGCCAACTGTCCCATCTTGGAAGTCACTGCAGACCGCCTTACCACACCAGTTCAACTAGTCTAGATTCTGGGGTTCAAAGCGTTGTAATTTATAGAGCAAGGGTCCCCTAAAGTCAGTGTGGGAAACTGCAGATTGGGAAGCCAATAAAAACCAGGGGTTAGAAACCACTGGCATTTAAAAATGCTTTGATAAGCTTGACTGAAATATTCCAGGGACCAAAATAGGCTATTTTTAATATCTGGCAACTTGTCAGCGTACAAAGGACATTCACCTTAATTGGAGCGGAGTGGGGGGGTGGGGGGACTTTAACGTTTTCTTTGTGAAGGTCAGAGTGTCCTGAGGGTGTGTGGGTGACGTCTGTTTCACCACTGTTATGGGAGGTTTTGTTACTGTGGCCCACAGTTGGCATAGCCAGAACCGCAATGTTTCTTAATGACATTTAGTTGGTGTAAAAAGGCACTTAATAACAACAGCAAAAATCTCTTCTACCGTAGTTTTTATTTTCCCGTCCAGGACCACTGAAGACACCTCTCTTCCATCACACCCTGCTGAGGAGATCTGAACACCAAAGCACTGGGCTTCACCTCAACCCAGTGACCTACATAGTGTACACTCAGCCATCCAGGCTCCTGCAGGCAGCAGACTGTGTTTCAGGATCTCTCCATGGGCTGCTACTGCCCACTGGGGGGGAGGGGGAAGCGGGGAGAGTGGGAAGCCACGGGAGGGGAGAGCTGGGGTCAGGCTTGGGCAAGCCATTGCATAGGGCTGCCTCTTACAATGAGGAATAGTAGCATGTCTGTCCCCCTGGCCCACATTCAATGCCAGAAAATCCCTTCCCTAATCCACATTTTCCAATGTCCCTATGGGAGGGAGAAATGTGGTTAAGAAACTTTATATAAAAAGAAGTGAGTCATAAAAATTCAAGCCTCTTGCATAGCTGCATATGAAGAGTTGAAGAGTTTGGACACCACATGGCCAGTCTGCATGGAGGCGCCTTCTAAGGAGGCATTATTCTGAGCCCAGGAGTTTTGTACCCCATAGTTTCCCACAAATGATCTTATCTGTGATCTCAGAGAAAAAGAGACAAGTAGATGAGCAGAGAGAAGTGGCGATGAGATAATGCTCAGACAAGAGATTGATGCGTGTCCCTGGTTTCCAACGCTCTCCCAGTCCCTCCCTCCACAAGTGTCTCATGAGACCTGCTGGACTTTCCACTCTTAGATCCGTGGGATTGTCCACAGCCTTAAAATAAATCTCCTTCCCCCTTAAAAATAAATCTCCTTCCCCCTTTGTTTTTGGCTTAAGCTAGTTTAAGGTATTTCAGTTATTTTTAACAAGAAAATCTTGACTCAGAACTTATACTTGAAAGGATAATTTTTAATGCATGATGCGCATAAAACAAGCCATAAACACAGCAAGATCACGGAGGAAATGTCATACATGTGGTGACCAGGTTTGCCTGTAAGTCTTAGTTGGTATGATTGCCCCCCTTTCACGTCCAGTGTTCCAGTTTGCCAGTAAATTATATGGTTACCCTAGCCAGAGGATCCAAAATGAACAATCACGTTTTCATGAAGAAAGTTGACCTTAACAGAAGAAGGACTTCAGATAAAAGGAAGAGGAAATATTTTGCCTCAAAGAGTCTCCTTTAGCTGGAGATGCACCTGAGCATGGTATAAGGTGAAAAATAGCTGGCCCTCAAGCAATCGGCTGTGGATAAATTAAAAAAGGGAGAGAGTAAGATTACCCTATTCTGTTTACCTTCACTGACAAACTCATGTATTAAAATCTGTTACAATGACCCATAGAAGTAACTAATTCTGGTTTGGTAGACAGAATGGCTAGTGTTTTAGGTTTATAATCCATTAAGAGGAATATTACCTAATCAAAGTGCATAGATGACCCCGTCTAATTGGAGTCTTTTCTTGCTGCAAGAGGAGCAAAGCAGCAAAGGGATTCTCTCCTTTACGAGAGCAATGGTGATTTCCAAGGTTAAGGGACATATGAAGAGAAGGTCTATGTGAAAGTCCAGGGGCCACACTTAAGCAGCACTTGGCAAAAGCCACTGTACCTCTGGCACCAGTCAATGGGTTGTTTCCCTTTTGGGGTTCTTGTTGCTGGGGTAATGGCACTCTCTTATAGAGTCGAAAGTCAGAAATGCTTTTTTTTTTTTTTGCTTTTGCTTTTTAATCTTATCTCATTAATTTTGGATATGTGGGTAGTGTTTTGAACACTTAATGTCTGATTCTTTTTCTTGCAGCAATTCATTTATATCAGCAAGACTTTAGTCAGTCATTTGGCTATGCTCATCACTGGGGCCAAGTTGCTCTGATCAAAGAGGTCTACGCCCTTCAGCAAAAAGTTCTTTTCTACTCTGTGTGTGTGTCATGTTTCTGTTTTACGTTTCTATGTCTAGGAAGAGAGAGAAGGAAAATAAAGATTGGACTACTTTTTTTTTTTTTTTTTTTTTTTTTTTTTTTTCTTTTTGTGGTATGCGGGCCTCTCACTGTTGTGGCCTCTCCCGTTGCGGAGCACAGGCTCCGGACGCGCAGGCCCAGCGGCCATGGCTCACGGGCCCAGCCGCTCCGCGGCATATGGGATCCTCCCAGACCGGGGCACGAACCCGTATCCCCTGCATCGGCAGGCGGACTCTCAACCACTGCGCCACCAGGGAGGCCCCTGGACTACTTTCTTCCATTTTAATCTTTGGTGGAGAGGCAGTATATCAATTAATTAATTAAACAATGGGACTAATGTTGAACATAACCTGTGTTGTAAACTGCTTGCTATGAGTTTCTGAATACCCCTGTGGTGGTTAATTTTATGTGTCAACTTGACTGGGCTAAGGGATGCCCAGGTACCTGATAAAATATTATTTCTGGGTGTGTCTGTGAGGTTGTTTCTGGAAGGGATTATTATTTAAATTGGTGAACTGAGTAAAGCAGATGGCCCTCCCCAACATGGGTGGGCATTATCCAATTTCCTGAGGGCCCTCATAGAACAAAAAGGTGGAGGAAGTGTGAAATCTCTCCATTTGAGCTGAGGCATCCATCTTCTCCTGTCCCCAAACAGCAGTGCCTCTGTTTCTTGGGCTATTGGATTCAGATCAAGAGTTACACCATCCATCCCCTATCACCACCACCAGTAATTCTCAGGCCTTAGGACTTGGACTGAATTACACCATCAGTTTTCTTTGTTCTCAGGCTTACAGATGGCAGACTGTAGGACTTTTTGGCCTCCATAACTACATGTGCCACTTCCTGTGATAAATCTCCTCTTGTGTATGTCTACATATATCTTATTGATTCTGTTGCTCTGGAAAAACCTGACTAATACAACCCCTCAAAGAGCTTCCACTCTCTTTTATTTTTCTTTTGGGCTTTGCATCTGCACAAATAGTAGGACTTCAATTTGTGACTATTGAGGATGCTTTCTGTTATTTGTGGATTTTATTTTTTTATTGAAATGTAATTGATTTACAATGTTGTGTTAGTTTCCGGTGTACAGCGAAGTGATTCAGTTATATATATGCTTACGCAGGAGATTAAAATCAACAAATAACTAAAATATATATATATATATTCTTTTTCATATTCATTTCCATTATGGTTTATTACAGGATGTTGAATATGATTCCCTGTGCTATACAGTAGGACCTTGTTATTTATCTATTTTATATATAGTAGTTTGTATCTGCTACTACCAAACTCCTAATTTATCCTTCCCCTACCCCCTTTCCCCTTTGGTAACCATAAGTCTGTGAGTCTATTTCTGTTTCATAAATAAGTTTATTTGTGTCATATTTTAGATTCCATACATAAGTGATATCACATGGTATTTGTCTTTCGCTGTCTGACTTACTTCACTTAGTATGATAATCTCTAGATGCATCCATGTTGCTGCAAATGACATTATTTCATTCTTTTTTATGGCTGAGTAATATTCCATTGTGTACACACACACACACACACACACACACACCACATCTTTATCCATTCATCTGTCAGTGAACATTTAGGTTGCTTCTATATCTTGGCTATTGTGAATAGTGCTGCTATGAACATTGGGGTGCATGTATCTTTTCAAATTAGAGTTTTCTTTGAATATATGCCCAGGAATGAGATTGCTGGATTATATGGCAATGCTATTTTTCGTTATTTGTGGACTTCAATCTCCTGCCTTTCTTTTCTGAATTCATAGACTACTGGTTTTTTGCTGTATTCACCTTCTCTGTTGTCTTTATCCATCTTCTTCCCCCGCTCCTGTCCAATCCCATTTCCCCTTTTTACTTTGCTATATTTACAGATCCAATGTATTGTAATGTATGTACCTATAGAAGGCTCTAAAGTAGATCAGTACATTCATCAAAACCAAGGCCACTCTCTACCAAGGCTGGAATTTGCCTGCTCTCCTGTTTCCCAACCTGTTATGTCTGGCTGCTTTCTCCCTCACAGCCTCAAATGATCCGCTAAGAAAGTAAATGGAAATATTGATATCAAAAGCATAAAGCTGAGTCCTCCTGCCGATGCAGGGGACACGGGTTCATGCCCTGGTCTGGGAAGACCCCACATGCCGCGGAGCAGCTGGGCCCGTGAGCCATGGCTGCTGAGCCTGTGCATCCGGGGCCTGTGCTCCGCAACGGGAGAGGCCACAACGGTGAGAGGCCTGCGTACAGCAGAAAAAAAAAAAAAGCATAAAGCCACTCTAACGTGGCTCTGGCCACGTGGACATGCCCTGAATTTGAATACCAATATCATCACTTGGTCAAATTCTCTTTTTTCTTCTGGTTTTATTGAGTTGTAATTGACATATAGCACTGTAATAGTTTAAGCATAATGGTTTGATTTACATACATCATGAAGTGGTTATCACAATAAGTTTAGTGAACATCCATCATCACACACAGGTACACAATTAAAGAAATAGAAGGCAAAAAATATTTTTCTTGTAATGAGAATGCTTAGGATTTATTCTCTTAACATGTTTCATATATAACATATAACAGTGTTAATTATGTTCATCATGTTGTACATTACATCCCTAGTGTTTTTTTATCGTATAAATGGAAGTTTGTTCCTTTGACTGTCTTCATCCAATTCCCCCTCCCCTCGCCTCTGGTAACCACAAATCTGATCTCATTTTCCATGAGTCTGTTTGTTTGTTTCTGAAGTATAATTGACCTACAACCCTATGTTAGTATCTATTACACAACATAGTGATTTAATATTTCTATGCATTTCAAACTAATCCCTGCAATAAACCTAGTTAGGCTATGCCCACAGTATCAAATTCCTAAGGTAAAGTCCAAGTATTACTTGGTAAAATCCAATTCAAAAGAGTCTTAAAATTCTAACTCAAATCTCCCTTTAATAAGTTGAAAGTCTAAAGTCCAAAATTCTTAAGTTAATGTCCAAAAACCAACTTCAAAGTTTCTTATTCTTTTCGGTTTTGTCAGAACCCTAGTGGTTTCTGAGTGATGGAGAAAAAACAAAGGAAGACTTTTTGATTTGTCTCCTTAGGTTGTTGGTCAGTGAACGCTAGTTGTCCAGAACCCATGACTTGTAAACTTCAGTGCAAAGGGGAGAAATATTTTTGGCATTAGACATTGCTTTGTATTAGAAAATTTGTCTATGTACACCCTCCACTCTCTGAAAGTGGCTTTTGAGATACTGTTGTCTTCTTTCAGAGTCCAGAAATGTGCAATAGAAGCAGCCCTTCTAAGTCATCCCTTCTCATTTGACTTGCCTTTCTTCCCTATCCAGCATAATCAGAATCTCTTAATTTTTATTTCTTCTTTGAACCGCATGTTCCTGTCTCCTCTCTGACCCTCCAACTCCCACTCTGTGTTGTATGAGGGTGGGACTTTGTCTAGTTTCCTTGCCTTTACTATCTCTTATATAACAGGCATTTTCTATTCTTTGCTAAATACAGGTGGTGCTTCTTATCCGTGGGTTCTGCATCCGCAGATTCAACGATCCACAGGTCAAATTTGTGGTTAGCTGAATCCATGGAGACAGAAACCGCAGATGTAGGATCCCCTGTAAATGACTTGAGCATGTGGGGATTTTGGTATCCACGGGTGTTCCTGAAGCCAATTCCCTGCAGATAACGAGGGAAGGTTGTATCTTTTTTCCATGCCTTCTTGCTGTGAAATTACTTAGGTCTGAAAACCTGTCACCCGGAGGAGGTTCTCCCTTCTCCCCCTATTTGTTGATTTTGGAGAATCACATCGAACAGATTCCCGAACAAAGCTGTTGTTGATGCTTCTGAAGCGTGTGTCCCTGGGGCGTAGAGACCAGCAACGTTTCTGCTGAGCACACCTGCAGATGCAGTCCTTCTCTGCTTTTGGATATTCCAGACCTTGAGTAGCATTTTCTCTGCTGCCTCTTTTGCTGCAGTCCTGGCTTTGCCTCTAGTGTTTTATCTTCCTCTTCCCTGTTGCTCCTCTTCTTTGGGGAAGGTTCAACTGACCTCTTACTTTTGACTCTGTTTCTCAAGCTGGTGTCCTGCTTTCCCAAACTGTTTGCTGGAATTAAGAGCCTACCTTCCTTTCACATCTTCTTTGCCTTCTGGCTCAGTCATTTGTTCTCAATTTGTGTCCTGTAATGAAAAATATCAAATCAACCAATGCATGGGTAAGCATTCATTTAACTGTGTTGCGTCCAGCAGTAACAAGGAAGGAACTATTGATCCACCCCAAACAGAAGGGTATCAGGTGCACTATGCTAAGTGCAAGAAACCAGACTTAAAAGGTGACATACTGTGTGATTCCATTTATATGGAAATCTGGAGAGTTATTATATGGACATTCTGGAACTGTCAGAAATATCCTTATATTTAAATAAATCTTATCAAACTTCTCCTGCTTGACTGAGGTAATCCCTCCTGGGAGATAGTCTCCCATCAGAATAGAATGTAGCTCAGGCCTGACTGGTCTCTGTCTATACTCACCTTTCCTGGTTCTCCTTTCATCTTTGCAATACTTTCTTTTAGAATCTTAATTCTGCAGATTTCTTGGTCATGCTCCCTTGTGGTACAGGCAGTGGTCCAAGGACTGTAAACTTTTAATCAATCAAGTTGTGCTTTGAGTATTTTATATGACTCTTTTTGGCCTTCCCACTCAAATCTGTCCAGATCTACTGAATAGAGTTTACAAAATCTTTACACAGCTCTCTTACTCTGGATTTCCACCTAAAAACACCCTCATAGAAAACACTCATAAAAATGTTTGACTCTCTGGGTACCCATGGTCCAATCAAGTTGGTACATAGGCTAATCATCATCACTAATATTCTGGAATCAGACAGTGGTGATGGCTGCACACATTGTGAATATACTAAAACCCACTGAATTGTACACATTAAAATTATGTTAAAATTGTGAATTTTATGTTATGTGATTTTTATGTCAATTTTAAAAAGTTAAAACCACAGGAAATACCACTACATATGTATGTATATATATAAATATATGTATATATATATATGTGCACATATATATTTAAAGAGACAGAGTTACACATGTATATAAACATATATATGCATAAGAATTGACAATACCCAGTGCTAGCAGAGATACAGAGTAAGTATAATTCTTGTACATTGCTGTTGGAAATGAAAAATGATACAGTCATTTTGGAAAATGTTTGGTAGTTTCTTAAAAAAATAACCATACACTTGCCTTAAGACTCTGGTATTCCACTCCTAGGTAATTACCCAAGAGAAATGAAAACTTATATTCACATAAAAACAGTATGTGACTGTTGATAGCATCTTTATTTTAGTCTCCCTACCTCCTAAATGGAAACAACCCAACTGTGCCTCAATGGATGAATGGATAAGCAGCCCATTTTGTGCTGGGCAGTAACAAAGCAGGAACTATTGATGCACCCCAAACAGAAGGATGTCACATGCACTAGGCCAGGTGCAAGAAGCCGAACTCAAAAGGCGACATACTGCATGGTTCCACTTATGAGGAAATCTGGGGAATTATAATGTGGGTATTCTGGAAGAGGCAGAACTATAGGGATGGAAAACAGAGCAGTGGTTTCCAGGTTCTAGGGGTAAAGATAGAGGATGACTACAAAGAGGTGAGGGGGAACTTGGGGGCTGATGAAACTGTTCTATATCTTCACTGTGGTGATGGTTACACAACTTATGTATTTGTCAAAACTCCTCGATTTACATGGTAAAAAAGTCTAAATTTTATTGTATGTAAATATCTTAATGTTTTTAAATGGGGGAAATGCATATACGAATCCTTGGTACAGCATCTGACATAGAGTCAGGGACTCAATCAACGTTAAACGTAATCTCTTATTTTTTAAAGGGTTAAATGATACGAACACCTAAATCAGAAGCTAAACTTTAATTTGTTGTAGGTTATTGAAACTTTTCCTGGCAGCCCTATTGAGATAATGAGAAATCCCCAAGGGTATTAAAACATAAAGCTGGGAATGGTTGATTTAAAGTTTCCATGACTTTTGGACACCCTTTACTTGGGGCACGTATTTCATTTGCCCTTGATTTATGTTATGCCCGAAGGAGTCCAGCTCTTTTCAATTTGTATGGGAAAGAGGACGCTTAAAGGGGCTCGAGTCTCAAATTGTGGCTGACAGAATACTTAGAGTACCGATGCGAGGTAAAATGAAAAAGGTAAACATAAAGTAATGAGTTTTCCCTAGAGCCAGATCTATTCAGCTTAAAAGACTGCCCTTTATTCTGAGATCATGTCCTTTCTTCTTTTTTTGATACTCAAATGGCTTTTATTTATGAAATAGTGGTTATGGTGGATTATTTTTTGATATTTTGTTGTTTTTCAGATGTTACAAAAAGAGTCTACAATGCTATTTCAGTCCTTCTCTGTTCTCTCTCTGTCTCTCTGTTTCTTTGTCTGTCTGTCTCTCTCTCACACATCTATCTTTACCAGTCAGTGAAATCCAAGAATCTGTCTGGTAAATACCGGTTAAGATCTGAGTTGAGCATGTTGTATGGGGGTCATGAACCTGGCCATGCCTGGCTGGAGCCCCTGTGGCCATGGCTTTCCTTCTTCACCATCCCCATTCTCTGCCCAGGCTCTTGTGCCCAGCTGACCTCAACAAAGGCAGCAGCTTAATGCGTCTCAGAAATGTTTTGAAAATTTAGGAGGCATTTTCTAAGTTCCAAGGACTTGCTCAGAAATGTTGGATTGAAATGATCAAAATCTAGGCTTTGCGGGTCACATGTTTTGCACCATGAAGGGTGGAATTCACACCTCTTTGGATACTTCGCTGTTTCACCCTGTCTGCCTGGAAAACAAACAAAACGGCCCTGGTTCCATCAAGGCTGGGTTTGGATCATGCCTTTCACCCTACTCTCAAACAGGATCCCTCTGTGATCACAAATTTTCATAGATGCTGCCGCTCTCAGTTTGTAGACTTCACCTGCCGTGGAGAGGTCTTTCCACTGGCCTGTAAGCACATGTCTTTTAAAGGCATTCTCTGAGCTGAGTATCATTCCACTGTTAACTCTACTGTGAGTCATGTTTATTTTTGCAACCCGATTGAGATTTAACTAGGTTGTCATGCTGTGCGACAGGCTCCGGGAGCCCAGAGTCCAAACTCAGGGGTAGTAAACAACCCTCACTGATTGCCGTTGGCCAGCACTTTAGGATCAGTCTAAATTTGTCTTGACAAACTATAGTACCTTATAATAGTTACACTCATTAACAGTTCATATGATTCTTTGCATATGTGGTTTTCTTTACAGATATTTTTATTAATCATTCCTTATAACAAGCCCATAAAACCAATTGTTCTTTGCCTGGGAGGCCGTCATTTCTCTCCCTTCTCGCATCTTCTCATCTCCCAACCTTGGAGTGATAGTGTGAAATGAAAGGCTGGCCCCCTTGCCTCAAGGGGGGCTAACTTTGTGGTGCAAACTCTGCATAGGGTCAGACTGAAGTTAGTCTCTGGCTGAAACCATATGTGACTCCATTTTTTCCTTCCCTCTTCTGCTTCTCTCACCCCCTCCCCCTTATCTTGACAGCATCCCCCAATCAATAATTTGAAAAAGAATCTCTGTCTCAGTCTCTGCTTCTGGGGAACCCTATCAAGACTGGCATGACCCCAAGGTCGCCACAAATGGTACAGATGTGGAAAAGTCCAGCTGCCTTTGAGATAATTTGTCAAGAGCACTTCCCACTAGGGACGGTCCATATTATGTGGCAACAAACCAACCCAGGCTTATCTTCTCTTTGAGGAGAAAGTTGGCCACTGCATCTCAGGTTATTTTCCTGAAAAGAGGGGAAGAAACATTGTTGAGATTCTATAAAGCATATGACACAACATAATGCTGGATACTCTGGGACTCAAAGGCATAAATGATATTGAGGAGTGTATAAATTTCTTGTGGCTACTGGAACAAATTACCACAAACTTGGTGGCATAAAATAAATTTATTCTCTCACAGTTTTGGAGTCCAGGTGCCCAAAACCAGTATCACTAGGTTGAAATTAAGGTACCAGCAGTAGGGCTATTCTCCCTCTGGAGGCTCCAGGGGAGAATCTCTTCCTTACTTCTCCCAGCTCCTGGTGATAGCCAGCATTTCTTGATCAGTGGCTGCCTTACTCTAATCTCTGCCTCTGTGGTCACAATGCCTTCTCTTGCATCTGTGCCATATCTCCCTCTGCCTCCCATTTATAAGGATATACGTGATTGCATTTAGGGCCCACCCTGATAGACCAGAATCGTCTCCTCGTCTCAGGATCCTTAACTTCATCTCATATGCAATGATCTTATTTCCATGTAAAGTACCACTCACAGGTTCCAGGGATTAGAATATGGTATCTTTGGGGTGACCAATTTTCTACCTAACACAAGGAGACAATTGCAGTTCTACTCTGTATTCCTGTGTTCCTTGTAAACCTCTATCACCAAAGGTGAACCAAAAGCTTTTGCTTTACTTGTTTTATGCTTACCACAATATATACTATGGAAGATATAGAAAAGTGAAATCACAGTCTTGCTCTAAAGATCTTGTCATCTATTTCAGGAGAAGCACCCCATGCTCAAATTAACATAACTTATTACCACTGACACAGGAGCCTTTTTTTTTTTTTTACTAAATTTATCTATTTTATTTATTTATTTTTGACTGTGTTGGGTCTTTGTTGCTGCGCAGGGGCTTTCTCTAGTTGCGGCGAGCGGGGGCTACTCTTTGTTGCGGTGCGCAGGCTTCTCACTGCGGTGGTTTCTCTTGTTGCAGAGCACGGGCTCTAGGCGCATGGGCTTCAATAGTTGAGGCACTCAGGCTCAGTAGTTGTGGCTAGCGGGCTTAGTTGCTCCGCAGCATGTGGGATCCTCCTGGACCAGGGCTCGAACCCATGTCCCTGCATTGGCAGGCGGATTCTTAACCACTACACCACCAGGGAAGTCTGACACTGGATTCTTGTAGGCCTTGTATTCCAAGAAGAGATAGAGAAAGCCAGTGGCCTGGAGTGGTGAAGGGAAGCTTTAGAGAGAGGTAAGACTTGAACCAAATCTTGACATTTTGTTGAAGTTGGGCAAGCAGAGGAGAAGAGGGTTGTCTTCATTCGTTCTGGCTGCTGTGACAAAATACCACAGACTGGATGGCTTATAAACAACAAAAATTTATTTTTCACAGTCCGGGAGGCTTGGAAGTGCAAGATCATGACACCAGCATGGTAGGGTGAGGGTTATCTTTCAGATTGCAGGTTTTCATTAAACCCTCACAAGGTAGAAGGGGCTAGGGAGCCCTGTGCAGTCTCTTTATTAGAGTGCTAATCCCATTCACGTGGACTCTACTCTCATAACCATCACATTGAGCATTAGGATTTTAACATGTGAATTTGGGGGAGACACAAATATTCAGACCATAGCAAGAGTTCAATTTATTTCCTTATTTGATTTTTACAATTGCCCTTGAGGGTTGTTTCTTTGAAACATTTTTTGGCCCAACTCATATTAAGAAATATATTTTATATTATGACTTAGTGTATGAAATGTACTTACGAAATAAAAGTTTCATAAGACAATATTTATTTTTAACACTTCCAATCAGTTCTGATTTTTAAAAAAAATTATATTCTGTTCTATTCCATTCCATGTTTTTTCATTAAAAAAATGCTGGTTGAGGCTCACTAGCTCACTAAATTAGATCATGACCACTAGAATGGATTGAGATACAGATATTTGAAAAATACCACTTCAATGCAAATACTTTCTATCATGATTTCTGACCATATTGGTTATTAGTTATCTATCGCTGTGCATGACAAATTATCCACAAACTTCCTGGTTTAGAACAATACCCATTTATGATCTCAGAGTTTCTGAGGGTCAGGAATCTAGGCATTGTTTAGCTAGGTGCTTCGACCTCAAGGTTCTCTCAACAAGGCTGCAATTGAAGTGTTAGTCAGAGCTGTGGTCTCATCTGAAGACTTAACTGGGGAACAGAAGGATTCACTTCCAAACTCATTCATATGCTTGTTGGAAGGATTCAGCTCCTTGTGGACTTTAAGAGTCTCCATTATTTTCTTGCTGTTGGCTGGAGGCCTCCCTCAATTCATTTCCATGTGGACCTCTCCACAGGGTACCTAGCAACATGAGAACTGGCTTCATTAGAGTGAGTAAAAGAGAGATCAAGAAGGAGTGAGCAAGGCACAATCACAGTCTTTTCATAATGTAGTCTCAGAAGTGATATTCTACCACTTTTGCTGTATTCTCTTTGTTAGAAGTGAGCCACTAGGCCAAGCCCACACCTAAAGGAAGAGAATTATGCAGTGGAGGTGGGGAGTCACTGGAGACCATCTTATTGGCTGCCTACCACACTGGAAAATCTGGTATCAGCAAGAGAAGATATTAGTGGTTCTTGAGGGAATTGAGCATAATGTGAAGTCTAACTTGCTTAATCTGTTAGTGAGCCATCTTGACTTGTGATAGTATATCCAGAGTGTGACTGTTGTCTACAGGTATGACCTTGAGGAACAAAATACTGAAGAGCATGGCTTTAAGGCAAATAGGGAAGCAAGAGTATTGCCTTAATTTGACATTCAATGAAAATGAGCTGTGATGGTTGACTTGCTCGTGCTCATATTGTGAGTTAGTGATAATACTGTAGTTACCACCCAGTTCTGGCTAGAGAGATTAGTAACTTGACCAAGGTTGCCCAGTTCTCCTGACTTGATAATTTATTAACTTGACCATGGTTACACAGTTAGATGTTAACACAATACTGTACTCTCTTGTACCAGGCTAGAAGTTTGAATAAGAAGAACTGATGCTCTCTTTCATGTTAAATTAGCCAAATTTAGGAATTTTTTACTTTCTCTGAGGCAAGGAGGATAGTATAGCTCTTATGGAGGAAGCAAACCCTTTTAATTTTTTCAGATTTTATCTCAAGAAGTAGGCATTCTTCTCTTCCACCTAACCCCAGTCCATTCTTCATTGGGAACAAGAAATTCTAGCAGTCTTTAGAAACTTGATAATGATTAAAGAAAAACATTGAGGAGTCTTAAGAACAGGATGCTATGTCACACAAAGTTAAGGTCTAGCTACCTTTTATTTATTTATTTGAGGGATTGAAAGATTGGCATCTGGGAGATACAGTTCAAGGTCTTTTTTTTTTTTTTTAATTTCAAGTTCTTAGACTCATATTTCTCCTAGGGCTCCAAGTTTGACCTATATAATGTTTTAGGAATACTCAGATGATTAGCCAGGGAGTCACTGATAGACAGATGGTCCTCTGAATCTGTAAATTCTGCACCCAGAGATTCAACCAACCATGGATTGAACAATTTACATAGCATTTACAATGTATTTACAGATATTTACACAGCATTTATATTGCATTAAGTTTATAAGTAATCTAGAGATGATTTAAAGTATGTGGGAGGGGAATTCCCTGGCGGTCCAGCAGTTAGGACTCCACACTCTCACTGCCGAGGGTCCAGGTTCAATCCCTGGTCAGGGAACTAAAAACCCCACAAGCCACTTGGCGTGGCAAATATATATATATATATATATATATATATATATATATATATATTTATTTATATTTGTATTTATATAAAGTATATGGGAGGATATGCATAGGTCATATTATGCAAATATTATGCTATTTATATAAGGGATTTGAGCATCTGTGGATTTTGGTACCTACAGGGGTCCTGGAACCAATCCCCTGCAGACTGAGAGATGACTGTATCTATTTTATATATATATATAATTTTCCAGTTTGTTGAATGCAGTCTAAATACTAGGAGGAAGGGGGTGACTTCCAGTAGCAAGAGGTGGTGAGAGATCTAGCAGGATGTAGAAGAGGATACGTTTGAGCACTCAAGGCCCTTTCTGTAGCATCACCCCAGGAGGGAACAATAACACTATTCTTCTTTACCCTGCTCTTGTTGCCATGGTGATCTCTACACTCACAATTGCCAGAGACAATTGTGCTGAGACTCATCTCCTCCAAGATCCTCTCCTTGTGATAAACCACTAGAGAGATTTCAATGACAATGCTCACCTATGATGCAGGCTGCATTCAAATGATGGCATTGAAGGCTTTTGACTAGCAGGAGGAACTGTCATGGAGTGAACCAGAAAAGGAATTTTGTAAAGAACTTTCTCCTGAACTAGGAATAACCTTGGGGTTTGAGAGAATTTTCTAACCTTTCATTCTGTCTTCACTGTAATCATACCTCTGAGGTTCTGAAAAAATATCTGCCCTGAGCTTCCACTTTGGGGATGGATTAAGTGGGAAAGAGGGTTGAGGCATGAAATTAAATGAATATTTCTTTCTTTTCCTGTTTCTCAGAATTTTAACCAGGGCTTGTGGGGAAAGGAAGATGGAGATGGTGTTTTTCATCTGAGAGATCTTTCCTCTCTCCGGATGCTAAGACATAGCAAAATAGAATAAAATTGATCTGTGAGTTCAAAAAAGGAGACTGAGAAGGCCAAAGGAGGATTTGGATACCTTGAAATTAATGATGAAACTTATTTAAAATATAATGAAAATATTTTCAAATGATTAAAAAATTAATAATATACACTTATCTTTTGATTCTTTGTTTTCAATAACTGCTGATCATTTTTAGCAAGGGGTCTTTGGAATTCAAGGGTCTTGCCTGACAGAGATGTTGGTAGAACTTCTACTCATGAACAAGTTCTTGAAACTACTCAAGTTTTCCATTCAGGGCCTGTATTCTTGTCTATTTTCTTTCTTCTCTCCCTCCAGTCTTTTCTTCCTGTCTTCCTGTGTTCTAGTTGGTTAAGCATTTGATCTCTTTGGTTAACATGCACTGGGGAGTGGAGACTGCCAGTGGGAATCTCAGCTGATAGCTGGGTCTTAAGGAAACTCAGGAAGAGTTGGCTCATCAACCTCCACAGAGAGAGCAAGAGGCTGGGAAAGCCTGGCCTCACAAAGCCCAGGAGGGGTCAGGATGGCTGTTTGGAATGCCAGCCCCCTTCACACACACACACTTCCAAACACCCCAGCAGCAGGACTCAACGACTCTTGGCCCGGTGCTCTACCTTTCCTGTGGTTCTGCTGTACTCAGCTTCTGCTTGTCTTGGCATCTTCTTGCTTTTTTCTTCACGGCTGATTCTCTCCACATTTTCCACTTCCAATTCTGAGGAAAGGTCTGGCTGGCCACCTAACTGTCACCATATCTCTTTGCACAGAGCTCTTCGTGCAAGATCACATCATGGGTCCCAGGCCCATGTGGGAATTGGTAGTTTTTGTGCCAGAGCAGATCACGTAGCCTGAACATTGCCAACCCTACTGGAATTATTGCTTGGGAGCCCCTTTCCCCAGTGGGGCAGTTTTTCTCAATGGGACTGGGAGGTCTCACACAGTGACTGTCTGCCAGGAACACTCTTTTCCACTAAAACACACATGGCTTCAACAACATCTTGTCCCACATGTTTTAATCTGACTTAAGAATGACTGCTCATTTACTTTGTAATACTCCCTTGAAGGAAATTTGCAGGTGGGCTAGGCAAGATCTTCTTTCTTTACTCACAAAGGAATGTCATTACAGGTAAGAGTACACCAGTGAGATTTTAGAAAGTGTAGGTGAAACCTCCTCTAATCTTGCTTTAGATTGCCCGTGACATTTTGCTAACCTCTTCCTTGGTGTGTGAGTGGATATTGAACAGGAGACTGACTGGAGCTTATGCATGGACACTGCCACCATCTGTCCAGTCCATCACATCAGCCAAACCATCCATCTAAAATGGATTAAATGATAATGACCTCAGACTGTGGATTAATCTGTTTCCCTACCGGTATTTCTCATTCTGGGTCAATTGGCTTTCATCTTCCTTGCACCACGTGGCCAAGAGTCAGGGCAACATGGAAGATGCAGACACGGAAGGCTGGGCAGTGCAGAGGTGAATCATACATGGCTGGCTTGGGTTTTGTTTCTCTATTTCTTTGTGCCTGACTGCTTACATGTCTTATTTGGGGTCGGGAAGGATACCATTTGGGAATACATGCTTTCCTTTTGAAAAGGACTGATGTGGGTAATGTTTGAAAAGTCAGCCATTTCAGGAGCTTTACCAGAGTTTCCTCCTTGACCTAGTTTCCCAGTCTGCTGCTGTGTTTCCTATTTCAGCCCTTAAGATTGAGGTTGCTATGAAATGCCTTCAGTTCAGTTTGCTCCAGAGTCCAGTGCTCCAGCATCTGGTCCACAGCAAGTGACAGAAAGTCACTAAGTTGCTCAAGGTGTCCTCAGTGTAACCAATAGCCCACCTCCCACTAAGGCAACCAGCTTGGAGCCCTGTGTTCTAAATGTGAGCTCATCTTTATAAGTGAGAGAGAGAATGAATTTCTGTGAACCTGCATTCTACACCTCTATTTATACATCCACATGTTTTCTGCTTCCCTTTAAGATAACAAAAATCTGTAGCTGAAACCACAAATTGCGTAAATGACCTCATTTAATCTGCTTACTTCTTCCTCTTCAAGATTGTATTTAAAGAGTTAAAAAAAAAAAGAGAGACAGGAGGATATGCAGGTGTAAATTTCAGATT
Source organism: Mesoplodon bidens (assembly GCF_964165515.1). Classification (NCBI taxonomy): domain Eukaryota; kingdom Metazoa; phylum Chordata; class Mammalia; order Artiodactyla; family Ziphiidae; genus Mesoplodon; species Mesoplodon bidens. Next base: position 47,215,253 of record NC_138160.1, on the reverse strand, counting down.
TGCTGTTGAAAATTCAAAATAGTGAAAAACTACCTGGGCAGAGAACTTACTGAGAATAACAAATGATGGTGAAATGCCTGAGGATGTCTTATGAATCTCTGTATATTGATTCATGTTTTTGAGTTCTGGTTTAAAATTCACCGTCAATGCCTTATGTGGGATCTTCTTACAATGCAGAATCTCAGGTCCCAGCTCATAGCTGCTGAGTCCAAATCTGCATCTTCACAAGTTCCCCAGGTGATTCTCAGGCACTTTAAAGTTGGAGAAGCACTGGCCTAAATACTCTGTTGGTTGTTGTCATGACAACCTGGTCACTTTGATTCCAGTTGTTTTATTTTTAATCCAGCCCAATTGCTCCCTGCTCAGTGGTCTGCAAGTCTTCCCCATTGCCTGGCAAACTGAGCCCAATTTTTCGGGGGGGGGGGCGTAAAAGCTGGGCACAATATCTACAACCTACATTTCTAGCCTCGCTTCTTCTTAGTCTCCCCTACACACAAGTATCTCCATTCACACACACTAGGATACTTCGCTCATCATGCGAAGGTGTGTGACTTGACATTTCTTATGCTGTTCTTTCTGTCTGATGCACCCTTTTTTCCTTTCCTCCCTGTATGCTGAGATCCTGTCAGGTCTACAAGACCATATCAAATGGTTTATCCTTTGAGAAGCCTTTCCACAAACGGACAGGATTCCTCTGTCTTTTTTTTTTTTTTTTTTTGCGGTATGCGGGCCTCTCACTGCTGTGGCCTCTCCTGTTGCAGAGCACAGGCTCCAGACGCGCAGGCTCAGCGGTCATGGCTCACAGGCCCAGCCGCTCCGCGGCATGTGGGATCTTCCCGGACCGGGGCACGAACCCATGTCCCCTGCATCAGCAGGCGGACTCTCAACCACTGCGCCACCAGGGAAGCCCTGTCTTTTTACTCCTGTAGCGCTTGGTTTATAGCTCTTTTATGGTGTTCTTCTGAGGATGGTTCATTTTACTCCCAGAGTGCTCATCTGAGCTTCTCCTACCTCTCCCAGCCCTACTCCATATTGTAAGCTCTTTGAAACAGTGGCCACACCTTAACTCATGATTGTCCTCCCAAAGTCATGGCCTCAGTACCTTGCACATAGTGGACAGTGAGTAAATTAAATTCGTAGGCAATATAATTGGTGAATATAAAATCATCATATGGTAGGCTTCACATATAAGGTGGTGCTGTACACATTATGAGCAGGATTTTTAGTGGATGAAGAACACACTCTTGCTCAGTTCTCTTTTTGAGTACTTGCTTCAGTGGCAAAGGACAACAGTAAACTCTTTGGTCTTAGAATATTGTGAAGCAAATTGGTCCCAGGATGCATTGCATCTGTGGTTTGCCCACATTCATGTGGGGTACCCACCAGGATGACGAGTTCAATGTGTGAATCTTGGTTCTTTGACTTCCTATATTTATCCCCTTGAGCAGGTAATTTGAGCTCTCTAAGCCTCAATGTTTCACATAATTAAATGAGACACAAGACATTTATCACAGTGCCTGGCACACAGAAAGCACTTAATAAACGGTAACTATTTTGATAATTTCAAAGATAATGATTAGAATTGTGATTAAATTAATAGGACCATCTATTTTATTATTCTAAGAAAAAATTTAAACGACTAGATCTTCAGATGATATCTAACCTGGAGTGTTCAGTGCTGGTCTTCTATGGCAGACAGTAGTGGACAGATCAGAGCCCACACGAGATACTTCTCACTTGTCATTGGATAGCGTTATCTCCAAATGATAAAGTGCTATTAACTCAATCATGGAAAAATAGTATTTTCCTCTCTTTTGCTCTCACACTATTTAAAAAATTTCTCTGCATAATTTGTTATTTTTAAATCAAATCCTACACAGAATAGCACCTATAGTTTCTAGCAACTTTAAAGTAAGAATAATCCATGTGGAATAAAGTAAATAAAGAAAATTTGTTATCATCCTGAACACTGACAAGTAACGAAGTAACGAAGGTAGAGGGGAAAAATAATTAGATCATGGCATTATCAACATCCCCATTTTCCATTTGTGATATTACCAGTTAGTGGAACAAAATCCTTTCCTTGCTTGGCTTATTTTGTCACCTGTCATATTGGAAAAAATAGCATATTGATAGCTCAACAGTTTTAACATAGAAATCTTGATTAAGTTGATGGATTTCTGCTTTCTTGAAACATCCATCATTGACTAGCTCTTCCTTTTCTGACATTGCAATTTTCAAAATAATTTTCCTTTCCTTTCCATCCTCCAACTTTGCTCATTCTCTTTGGCCTCAGATTTTTGTTAAACAAAATCATATTCTCATCTTTCATACTTGTTACTTTCTTATTAAATTTCCAACTATTTCAGTGCATTATTTAATATTTCCCATGACATCAATGACTCCACTGCCCTTTGGACTTTCTTCAGTTTGTTTCTTATGTTAAATTATGTGAAACTGAAAGGAGGATTTCAGACATTTTTTTACTGGCAGTTCTCATTAAGAAGGGTCTCAGATTATCACTATCATTAGAGAGGCCTAGAAATTTGTAGGAAAAAATGAAGCCAGTGGGATCTTACTGTGTCAAATAGAAAGGATTAGAAAATTCTGTGGGCTCTAGAGACCTATTTTTTCCCCTGCCTACTATCCTGTTCTTCCTTTGATAGCAGCATCTCATTTTCCTTTGGGCGGTGCTCCTCTCCCACTCTTAGACCATATGATCAGGTCGGGCTGACCTCATCCCCTCTTGAGAGGCTGGCACATGGCCCAGACCTGGCCAATGAGGTCCCAGGCCAGAACTTTCTCTGGATTCAGTGTGAAAGTCATTTTTCCAACTAAGGTGGTGAAGTAGGTAAGATGTAAGCTGGAGCTGCTATTGCCTGTCCTTGTCACCAGGGCAGAGCTCACCTTTGTATGAAGCCATAGAGAGAGAAGCAAAGCTGAGATGAAGTGAGAGTGACTAAAGACCCACTAGGCTCAAAATCAGAGCTTTTGGTTACAGGAGCTATTGAAGCTCCTAGCTTAAGCCAGCCTGGGTTGTGTTTCTGTTATTATGAGCTGAATTAGTCTGATATAAGTAGCCTTGATTCATTCTTAGCTATCTGTGGCATGGAACGTTAAGCAGGAAATAGAGTGCTTCTGAATTTCCGTGTGGGTTTTATCACGTAAGATCCTAGGAGAATCTGGCTTTACCCTGTTTACATAGACTTTGGGAACAAAAAATACTTGGCTTCAGATTCTACTCTTGCAGCTCTGTGGCCTTGAGCTCTTTGCTTAACCTCTTTGACCCCCAGTAGGATAGCATGTGGACAAGCCTGGGGGGCGGGGGTGTGCAGGGGGACATTTTGGGAGGGTGTGAAAGGAAACTCAGTGTCTCATGACGGTAAAGCACCTGCAGCCTCCCAGGACAGGAGCAGCCATTGTGGTGACCTCACCTCAGAGTCCTGTGTACAATCCTGGGTCTCATCCACTTTGTGCTCTGTAGAAACCCATGACTTTGTAAACCAAGCACCTGAATCCAGCCATGTCACTGCCATTTTTAAAATACCTCAATAGTTACTCATTGTCCAGTCTTCTGAACTTATACATAAAAAAACTCTTCCCGATCTGACCCAGAAAGCCCATGGATGGCCTCTGAAAGACAGATGGTACTTGGCGCAAACTGCATAAAGGTATGCAGGGAGAGGTTGAGTTACAAAAAGCCCCTTTTCTGGGTGGATGCAGGAACGTTATGCGGTGTGCAAACAGCACAACCTTCTATGGGAGGGCCTGCCTCACCTCCACCTGGCACTTTTGCCTCTTTTCTTAGGCAGGTAGCACCATCCTACCTTCTGGCCATAGAGAATTTCTTCCACTTCTTTAAATAGCAGCTTTCCTTCCTCTGGCCCTGTTATCAAAATCTGTTTTCTCAGTCTGGAAGCTTTCTCACTTCCTTGATACCTGGAGAACACCTACCTTTGAAGCAGGTGTGAGCAATTCTCCCAGAATTGCTAGTCTAAGGGTGACCTTAGTATCCCATACTTAGCCCTTCCATGACACTTGTCAAGTGTTATTTTTATTGTGATTGCTTGTTGAATTGTCTGACTTCAGACCATTGGATCTTAGTACTTGAAGGCATCACAGTCACTTAGGGATCCCATTTAAAGTGTAAGATTTTGGGGATCCAATCCCAGAGATTCTCCTCCAGTTACTCTGGGCACTGGGATTCGATCTTTTTAAGGTAGGTTTAGGGTGTAAGTACTGAGCCCAAACTTCCAGATTTAAGTCATGGCTCTGTTGTTCCCTAATGGTGTGACCTTTGGCAAAGTAATTCACTTTTTTGTCTCAGTTTTCTAGTCTGTAAAATGAGGATAATAATAATAGGTCAAATATAGTGTTGGTCTGAGAATGAAATTACACTACATGTAAAGCACTTAGTTTAGTGGCTGGCCATACCATGCCCTTAATACATGGTAGCTGTTACTGCTAGTGATGATTCTGAGGCAGATGTTCACCAGACCACACCTTGAGAGGCACCACATTAGATGATGAGCATTCCAAGGTCAGCAAGCTGGTCTGTCTTGCTCACTTGAGCTCCCAGAACTGAGCACTGTGCCTGGCACATAGTAGTCATTCAAACAACCCTCTTTTGCTTTTTGGAGTAGTTGGTATCCACACCAGTCATTTGGCACCTTTCCTTATATTAGTGTATATTATAGATTACTCACTGTTTTCTGGCCTTTACCTTGTCTATCATCCAAATCAGAGGTATCATAAGGGCAGAGGGTGTGTCTGACACCCCTTGTATTTCCACCCAGCAGGACTTTCCCATGTTTCTTCATGGAAACAGAGCTGAGCTCATCACTCTGCTTGGAGTCATTACACATGTGACCCTTCTGGAGAGCAGAAGCCTGCGGCACCCAGCATGGTTCCCCATATAATGTGGAGCATTCAATTCTCTATCTTTTTCCTCTCACACATGTCAGGAGACAGATATACTACATTAACCTTAGTAACATGAATCCTTACTGTAGTGACCTTCCAAGGTGGGTGGTGGCAGTGGTATACTGTTCAATGTTTAAAAATAAGCTCTCTGGAGTCAGGGATGAGGAGACTCCTGATTTATTGTGGTTACCAATTTCCATGGTACAACTATTTCCACCATGCCTGATTCAAGCTACCAATGAGATGAAGCTGGATGTAGAGTTGGAAAGAAATGTGTGCAACCTGCTCCTGTGAGCTGGTCAGATGTGTGATGACTCCAGCACATCATTAGTCCGTGGGTAATTAGGTATTATAATTTCTGGAGGGGTGGGAAACCTATACAGTATGCCACTGAAAGGCTCCCCAGAAGATTCTGAGAAGTTCTTTTAAGGGGGAGCTCTGCCCTCCTCTTCTATCACCCAGAATTACCTTTGTAGATAATCATCAAATTCAGGAAGCTGCTGGGATTTGGGGGAGGGGTATAAGGAACGTGGGTGCTAATTTTTCAAGTTTTGTCCAGGTACTTTGGGTCAGGGGCAAGGATATTAAGAGAAGCTCGGGTGTTAGAGTGTATGTTTAGCAGTAATGCTCCTGAAGATGCAAACTGCAACCACTGTAGCAAGTGTTCCTCCACCTATTGCTGGTACTGAGAATTTCTTTCTCAGATGAGTTTTCAGAAATTGGAGAGTTTCATTATTAGGTGGTTTCACATTTTATCTGTGTTTATTGATGAATGCATGAATCAAACTACCCCCAATTTTTTTCTACTGCCTTCCGACGCAAACTCTCTGTTGTAGCTGGTCTGGGATTTTCCTTGTTTTCCAAAGCCCATGCTCACTCTTGCTTCTATACCTTTGCATTTTCCTATTGTCCTTCTTGGTGGCACTACTCTTTCTCCCATGGTGGAACCTAGGGCATGGGAGATGAGGAAAGGAACTGGACATAAATATACCCTCTCTTCTTGGCTAGATCTGAGTCAGGAAGAACTGCGTATGTGTGTGCGGGGGGGTTTGTGTGTTTAGAGTCTGTTATGTAATAATGGCCAAGAATCGTTGAGTCTTTACTACCTATCAGATACAATGAAAATGCATTAGTTCATTTCATCCTCAGAACAACTCTGTGAGGTAGGTACTGTTATCATCCCTTTTATAGAGGAGGAAATGGAGGTGTAGGAAGGAAAAGCAAATTGCTCAGATCACACAGGTGGTTGATGGGAGAGCTGGGATTTGAACCTAGGCCTGGGCTAGATACATAGGGCTGTGAAGGGCTCCACTAGGTTCTCACCCCAAGCTGTGGCTTGGATGGCAGTTGGGTGGGAGCAGTGTGGTGGTTCCCACATTGCTTACCTTGCATTCTTTCATCCACCTTTACCTAATCCCATAGGATAGGACCGTGTATGCCAGTAACTATGATATCTTTTAAGAAGGCATTGGCTATTGGTTGTCCACGCTCCAGGGAAGATCCCCTTGGTCAACCTCATCCAGCGAGACAGTCGCAATCTTTCCCTGAGAACTCCCCCACAGCCTAGTCAAGAGGGGCACGCTAAGAGGGGCAGAAAGCACTGGCTCTCCTCCAATATTCTTTCTTCCCTTCTCTACGTAGAAACAGAGCTTCTAGCTGGGTAAATGCCAGTAATGGCCATAATTCCCAGGTTCCTTAGCAGCTTGATGTGGCCAGTTGACTGCTTTCTGGAAAACTAGATAGGAGAGAGAGTGAAACATCCAATGTCAGGTTACGCCCCTAAAGGGAAGATTGTACACTCACTTCCCATTTCCTTCTTCTTCTTGGACAAGATGGTGGCAGCCATGAGTGGAAGCCATGCATTGAAGCCTGGACTCCTGACAACTTTGAGGAGCAGAGTTTTACTATCAGCTTGGATTTTTATGGGAAAGAAGCTATGAAGTATTTAAACCACTTTTGTTTTCGCTCTCTGTTATATTATCTCAATCTAACTAAGGCATCAAGAGATATTCAACATTTGTAAATCACAGCAGTTACTTCCACTTCCTTACAAAAATCTTTTTTTCTGCTTACATAGGCCCTTTCATGCTCCTCTTACCAAAGAGCACTCATACCCTCACTTGTCCCCATGGAGAGTGTCCTTCTTCCAGTTCTCCGTATCGTCCATTTCCCAGAGCCCCACTCCCTTTATGTCTCTCGCTGAGGCCAAGCCCACATATATTAAGGAGATGAGGAGTGAGCTGGGATTCAGGCAAAGCCTGGGGATGATGCTGAGAGTAAGACAGGGGATAGGATAAAAGCCAAATGTCAGGTGAGGCAGTGAATCAAGTATCTGCTTGCAGGGAGGAACCAGGGAAAAGGAAGAAATGGAGGTCAATACAAAAATGAGTTCAAAAGGCAGACAGGTACGTAAGACCAGAGGACAAGGAAGAATTCGGAGGTTAAAATACAGCCGTGGGTGAAAGTCCGATGTGCATTTGGGAGAGGAAAAATAGACACATCCAAAAAAAAAAGCAAGGAACCTTTGGAAGTTAGGTGAAGCTGCCTCAGATAAAAAGATTCTTCGAGCTTTCCTACTGTAGCAGGAACTCAGGGCTGACTCAGGCTGAGATCCACCGAGAGCCCCGGGGTGGCAGCTCACAGTTCCTGACTGGCCTCCTGACCTTGTTCACGCAAGAGCTCAAGGTGTGCATGAGCCTTTCTCGTCTAGTAGACACTGTGGTGGCGTGGTACATCCTACGGCCTGGCTCAGTCTTTAGCCCTTCCAACCTCTTCTTGTCCCTTCTCCACATTAGAGTCAGGAGAGTTAAAGGGTCCTTGAAGCCTGGCTATAGATGTAGCCTCAGTTCTGCTGAGCAGATGCAGCCCTATGCTGCTGGGAAGGAGGATGTGACCTGTGTGCTCAGCTCTCCTTGTAAGCATGGTGGCTGAGCTATGTTCCCCAGGCATCTCTAGCAGAGTTTGCGCTCTCTGGTCCCTCGTGTCATTGGTGCTGAGTGGCAGACAGTCATACTACTGATTTCCAACAGAACAGTCCTTGGGTGGTTGATTACTTCCTCTGGCTGCTGCTTAGCCTCTAATCCTGGCTTACTGGTCCTGCAAGAGATTCTATAAGCCACCTAAGAAATTTCTTTTTGCTTAAAATAGTAAGAGTGGGTTGTTTGCAAATTAAGTGTTCTCGTGGCTACATGCATATTGTTTTACATTGTCTTTAGATCTTTTATATCTATTGCTATATCTTGCCTCCACAGCTATAGCATAAGCAACTTGTAGATAGAGAATATGTTTTATTCCTTTATTTACTCATTTTTTGTTCCTTCCATAGTGCTGAGTACATAGTAAAAGCTCAAAAAGTACTTTTTTTTTAACTTGAAATGTGGCTCTTTTTGAGGAAGGAAATATGAACTATTCAGTGATCTCTGTGGGAGATGCATAAAATGAGCCATTGTTGTGCAAGAAGAAAATATTAGAATAGATACTTAAAATTTTATCTGAACATAATTTTTTAATCATTTTACTAATATTTAATACAGATTGATAATAGTACATATACATGGACAAACAAATGTGGGTGTGAACTGCCAAAAAGTTGTTACTTATATGGGTGAGAAATTTTAAAAAATATTGGCGGCCCCTGGGACTGACTGACCTTTCATGATGCTTTCCAGTGACTTTTTAAAAAAACCACTCATTTCTCATCAGAGCCAAGAGATAGGCAGAGAGCTTAGTAGAGTGCCATCTGGTGGTGAGTCCTTCAACCTGCAGGGTCGATCCCATTGTTCCTCCAGCAAGCTCTCTCTTAGCTGGACTGAAGGCATTAGGGGGCAGTTCGTAGGAAGGAGAGAGTGAAACTCATCTGGCCCGAAGGAAGCGAAAGGGTGGAGAAGGCATAGAAGCACAGGACAGAGGACACAGAGAAGAGGGAGACAGGTGGGTACAGACAGAGACTAACATAAACATCTGTACTTAAAAGACACAGTGTGACTAAGACAGAAACATGTTGCAAAAAGGATCGATCGTGCCTCCCCGGTTCTACTTATCCACGTTCATCATCAAAAACCAAAAGGCCAGGATGGAGGGCGCCTGAGGGCTTCTCTCTCCCTGGGGTCAGGTGTTATCGCAGAACAAAGAGACGTGCAGGCTAAACTTTACTTCGCCCGAGAAATAAATTATCTTTCAAAAACAAATACGTGGTACCTAACCACAAAGAGCAGAGCCTGAAATTCTCGTATCTACCAGATGAATGACGTCATGCTTCCTGCTCTGGATCCTGGTCTCCTTGACTAACTGCCCCTCTGGGGGAGTTCTGGTCATAAACACGTTAGAACAGACACTGCGTTTTTCTTGGGCATCACAAGGTCACTGGCTGTAGCGTCAGAGGAGGCTGCTCCTTGGGAAAATGGAAGCAAACAATGACAATTATGCTTCCCAACAGACGCCCGTGTCCTTAATCTGCCCGCTGTGGAGTGAAGCAGCAAAGGAGACATTTGAATCATCCCGGGATGAGGTGTCAGGACTGCCCAGTTTTGATGAGGAGGCACTGGGGAACAGGGAGCTGATGTCTTCTCACTAAAAGTGTCCCCTCTCTTTTATGCACAGAGGGATAAAATAAATCAAGAGGAACAGGCGAAGGAACGCAGGCAGGGGAAGGAGGGAAATGATGCCTGAGAGAGGGAAGGAGGTTGGGAGGGAGGGGATAGAGGGGACCACACAGCGGGAGTTCCCTGTGCTTCTAGGCAGAGAATTTCATCAGGATAGCACGTAGGGGTGAGGAGTGGGGAGAGGGCTGGAAGGAGGGCCCGGGAGAAACAGTCACCTTCAGAACAAAGAACAAAGATCTTGGGACCTCAGGCTTCCGTGACCACACTGTGGGAGTTTGCAGGAAAGCAGAGGCTGCGCGTTGGCAGTTTGGTCTCCAAAAAGCAGAAGGAGATGGTCAGGAGCAGATATTGGGGGTTTCCTAGCTGGAGTGTCACAGGGAAGATTCTTCAGTGACTCAACTTATGGGAGTCACTGAAGGAGGTGGGTTAAAGCTGCGCTAAATGTGCAGCAGAGTCTCCTATGTGCTGCATGAGGGAGCGTCCCTGGCTCTGCTGAGTGTGGGCAGGGGGCAGGACAGGGTCAAGGTGACCTCAAGGGTCGGCTCATTGAGCTTTTCCGTGGTCATCGTCAATGGAAGACAGTGCTGTGGGGAAAGGGGTTCGGGGGACCACTTCCCCTGTCCTTAGGTTCATGACCCTGTATGTGTCTCATATCTTCTCTAGCTTTATTTCTTTATCTGCCAAGTAGGTAGACTCATCCTTGTTCAATCATTCATTCTTTCCTGATAGAGTTATTGAGCAGCCACGAAATGCCCACAACTCTGCTCCATGCTAGGACTGTACAATGAATCAGCCTTGTCCTGCATCCAGGGCTTACCCAGCCCCAGGCACTTTATCTATTTATTTTTTACATGGAAATTTTTATTTTATTTTTTTATTGAAGTATAGTTGATTTACAATGTTGTATTAGTTTCAGGTGTACAGCAAAGTGGTTCAGTTATATATATATGTGTGTGTGTGTGTATATACTATTATTTATATTATTTTTCAGATTCCTTTCCTTTATAGGTTATTACAAAGTATTGAGTATAGTTCCCTATGCTATGCAGTAGGTCCTTGTTGGTTACTTATTTTATATATAGTAGTGTATGTCTTTTAATTGCAAACTCCTAATTTATCCTTCCCTCCCTTTCCCCTCTGGTAACCATAAGTTTGTTTTCTATGTCTGTGGGTCTATTTCTATTGTGTATATAATTTCATTTGTGTTTTTTTTCTAGATTCCACATATAAGCAATATCATATGGTATTTGTCTTTCTCTGTCTGACTTAGTTCACTTAGTGTGATAATCTCTAGGTCCATCCATGTTGCTGCAAATGGCATTATTTCATTCTTTTTTTGTGGTGAATAATATTCCATTGTATGTATATACCACATCTTCTGTATCCATTCTTCTATCGATGGACACTTAAGTTGCTTCCATATCTTGGCTATTGTAAATAGTGCTGCAGTAGTGAACATTGGGGTGCATGTATCTTTTAAAATTATGGTTTTCTCCGGATATATGCATGGGAATGGGATTGCAGGAGCATATGGTAGCTTTATTTTTAGTTGTTTAAGGAACTTCCTTAAATGTATCAACTCACTACCGCTACCATCAGAGGGCAATGCTTTCATTAACTCCACTTTACAAGTGAAGAAGCTGAGCACAGATTAAATACCACACCAAGGGTACAGAGCCGCCAGGAATTGGAGAGTCTGAATTTGAACCCAGGCAGCCAGCACCAGAGGCCAAGTTCCCACCCTCTGCTCTGCTTCAGGGTAACCCCAGGCTTGTCATTTTGTCTGGAAAATGGAGGAGCTTGACTGCATATTCTCTAAGGTTGCTTCCATGCCTAGGTTTAAGGAGCCAACCATGCGGTATCTCAGGGTTAGAAAGGACTGCCTGCAGCCGGGCTTACTCTACACGCCCTTGTTCCTCGCAGAATGTGGGAGCAGACACCCTCCCCACTTCCCCACGACTACCAGGCTCTCAGCCCGTCCCCCTCTGTCCTGGCCAGAAGTGGACGCACAAATGTCATCTATTTGAGCACAGACGTGAGTCACCGTAGCTTTTCTGAGAAGAAAAGAGGGAACATTGGATGTTAGGGCTACCTAGGAGAATATCTCATGCTTTTTTTTAATATGCACGGTTTTACCTCATTTACTAAAACTGTGGTTAACAGGCTGACAAAATTATATGCTCTGGATGCCCTGATATCCATGACAATAAACTGCTACTTGAGGCAAAAATGAAAATGTCCACTTTGCTCAGTGTTTGTTTTTGGTTTTTTCAAAGCTAGTTAAAGCAGCGTTAAAAAGAAGCTTATTTTTCTTCTATCCCAACCCTGCTGGTGACCTGGTCTCCAGGTCTCCACGTGTACATCCCAGAGGGGCCAGGAATGAGGGTAGAGTTGGCGGTGGGTGATGGAGGGGTTTTCAGACAAATGAAACAAAAGCCAGTGCTGGCTGACCTTCGCGGGGCACACCCAAGATGGCAGGGCCTGAGTGGTGTGGTTTTTGAAGGAGAGAAAAGGATGTATGTTTGAAAAACAACCAACCAACCAACCAACCAACAATACTCCCATTTCAAGAAGCAGTTGTAGGTTCCAATATATATATATTGTATATTTGCTGTACGCAGGCCTCTCACTGTTGTGGCCTCTCCCGTTGCGGAGCACGGGCTCCGGACACGCAGGCTCAGCGGCCATGGCTCACGGGCCCAGCCGCTCCGCGGCATGTGGGATCTTCCCAGACTGGGGCACGAACCCGTGTCCCCTGCATCGGCAGGCGGACTCTCAACCACTGCACCACCAGGGAAGCCCCAGGTTCCAATATTTTTAAAACATTACAGGCAGAGGACCTCTAAGGGGAAGATGATGGTTGCCTTCTCCCTGCATTTCTACTCCACACGTTTCTGCTACAAATCCCCATGGAGGGGGGTGAGGAGGGGGCTCTGTGACTGGAGAGAGGGCACCCTAATCAGGGACACTCGTGACTTGGGGGCATTCCTTGTCAGAGCATTAATGGGATTTTTAAAAACTCATTTTTCTGTGTCAAAGAGAGGCTGGATAGGTCTGTGGGTCCAGCAAGAGGAGGTGGGGGCCACCCAGTGTTGGATGCCAGGGGGTAAACAGGGGAGAGGTGATGGAAGACACGCAGGAAGGCACAGCCCCAGCCAAGTGACACAGAGCCCAGAGGACCAGTACCAAATTGAGCAGGCCAACAGCTGCCCAGACAGTGTTTGCACCCAAAAGCCAAGGACTTGGGACGTGAGGCCAGCAGGGAAATAGTTCAGCCACACCAGGAAACAAAGGTCTGCCCTGGGATAAGAGAATGGAAAATGCCAGTTGGCCTGGGGGTGACTCTTCATCCCCACGGCAAGGCCCGAACCCTCGCAGGGAAAACTGGCAACAGACGGGCTCTGTCAGAGGATGCTGAGTGCTTGGAGACTGACTGGGAGTGGACCTGTGACCTCCCCCAGCGCCCAGCCCGGGATTCGGAAGTGTTTGCTACCGGCATTAAACCAGCTGAGGACGGGAGGGCAGTGACAGGATGTGCTGGAGAACAGGATGTCTGGGGAGAGTCTTCAGTGAAGAAACTCCCCATAGTTTTGCCCTTGGAAATCCACAGAAGCAATCAACAAGAGCCTTGCCTGGGAGGAAGCGTCCATCTGATGGGGAGGGCTGTTCTGGGCTTGGGTAACACTTGGAATCCCTTTAAGATGCTGGGAGTTGGTAGTAGAAAGCAGACAGGATACAGAAAGAGTTTTAAGTCAAAAATTACAGCTGAGTTAAAACAGAAATGCTTCCGGAAGAGTTAAGGATGTCCTGAAATCAAGCTGAGGAGTAAAACACTGAATCTTTCCCAACACTGGGGAGATGGGAGAAGGGGAGGAGAGGGATTACCAAACCAGACACTGCGTCTGGGAGGGGCTTGGGGGTGGACCCTGGCGGAGTGGGGCGGAGGACGCACACCAGGGCCAGGGGGATCAACCCCTTCAGTCTTGGTCCTGGGGGGTCTCTCTTGCCTCACCTTCGAGAACATACATATTCTGCCTAAACTGAACCTCTACAGGCTGCAGACTCCGCCTTTCTGAGGTGCTGCGCCATTTGGAGATGAGCGCCGCTCTCACTGCCCCAGCCCCGGGTCCTGAACTTCCGAAACACAAAAGGCGGGAAGTTCCCCTGTGTTTGCATGCTCCCAGAAATGCCCTTATTTTCTGTGCCTCTTAGGAATGCAGAGACGTGTTGATATTATAAAGTGGTAAATGTGATTCAACTATTCTCTGAGAGTAGACACACACACACACACACACACACACACACACTCCTTCGTATTAAACTATCTCAGTGTATTATCAGTAACACTCTTCACAACTGAGTCCAGAACAGTAAAGAACTACAGCTTCTCTCACAGAAACCTCAACTCAAGATGGCCATCTGATCTACAAGTCCCATGGCTCAGCCTTAGGGTTTTGGTCCTCTCTGAGGCACGTAATTTTCTGGTCTCCAGTGAGAATGCTGCTCAGGCCACCAGCCTGCACCATTCCGGTCTGACCGGAGGGCGCCCTCTAGTGGCTGTATGGAGCAGGTTCTTTTAATTTCCAACCCACCAGATTTAGAAATACAGAATTCCAAAGGCAACTGTGGAGTTCTTAAGTCTCTTAATTCTTTTGTTGATGATGATAATTGCTAACTTTTTTGAACACTTGATACCTACCAGATCCTAGATGTATTAATTCTCACAATTGTCTCCTGTTTTACAAATGAGGAAATGGAGGCACAGAGAATTTACCTAATGTGTCAAGATCATGCAGATGAGTTGTGGAGCCGGGTGACTTTGAACAGCCATATTCTAGAGCCCAGGACCCAACACTGCCCTCTTCTCTCTTCCTAAGCCGTGTATAGGGCCCAGAATGACAGGGTCACCACGTTGGTCTCTAGGCTTTAAACAGAAGGGCACTCAACAGATTCTGTAACTAGCACTTAGATTTCTTTGTGAATCATCACTTTAGACAAACTTGTAGCTTCATTTACTGTTAAAAGATGGTTCACTTTACAAGGTAAGCTCCCTGAACAAGGTTCTGGGCTTGATTTTGCTACCATAGCAAAAAGCATTTAAAGCTTAAAGTATCTTCTATTCTTCAATTTCCTCATATCTAAAATGTAAATAACACATTATTCCTAATTTTTCCTTACAGATCCTAAGTTCTGTAGACAAATTTAATAGATCTTTGGGTTTTTGAAAACTACTGTCTTCCTGTTATTTGGAGAGTTAGATTACTGAGGTTTAGAGGACATTGGTTTTGAAGCCAAAAAGAATCAGGATTGCATCTGGCTCAGCTTTTCAGCAACGGGTTGACCCAGGCAAGCATTTAACATTTCTGGATTCCAGTTTCCTTACCTGTTAAATGGAGGAATTTAACCAGATGAATTGTAAGCCTCCTGCTAGTTGGAATATTAAGTATTGGTAGGTTATGAGAGGAAAAATATAAAAAATGCCATCATGATTAAAAGGTGTTGATAATTTGGTTCATACAATCGTGTACCACATGCTCTACCTTCTAGATCTGGATAAGTTAAGCTTGTTATTATCTAAATTCCTATGTGAAATGGGCAGGCTGACTTGGGATCCTCAATTAGGAATCTCAAGGTGAAAATGAAATGCCCCATCCAGTCTCTGAGTGGTTCGTATGAACTAAAATTAATTAGGATACATTTTCCAATCTTGTGTTAAAATACTGGCATGCACATGGCCACACACTTTCTTCTGCTGTCTGTGTACCATGGAAAGCCACGGCATATTCGTAGTAATATAGGTGACCCATGTTATTTAAAAGGAGTATTCTCCCTTTTCTTAATTTGAGTCACAATCAGCCTCCTCTGAAAAGCAACCAAGCCCAGGCTCAAATGCGTGTGGCTGTCCATGATTAACCTTTACAGAGTGTGAGTGAGTGTAAGAAGTCAGGAGTAGAGTTTTTCTTGAAACCACTAAAGAGCAGGGTCAGGCCTGGGTTGAAGAGAGGAAGAGGAGGATATCTGGATCTGAGCTTCCTGCAGAACACGTAGTAAGCAACTCTCTTTTCCTGATCTGCAAGTGATCAGCTTTTACAAGGATTATTTTTTAAGTCAAGTTATAGCAGATCAATTTTAATGACTGGAATCAAAGGAAGGAAGCATTTTCTGGTGCAGGAACAGGAAGCATAAAGTCAGACTTAAACTGTGGTTGGAAGATGAGAGAGAATCAGCCAGGCATCAAGTGTTCTGGTGTCCAGGAGAGGGCGTCATCACTCAGGGTTTTCAGTTGCCAACAACAGAATCCACCTCTGGCTTGGTTAAGCAAGGGATTCTCAGAATCCTTGAAAGGGTTGAAAACCTAGGCTTTGAACCTAGACAGCCAGGAATGAATGGGTCTTGCCGGCAGGCTTCCTTCCCAAAATGATTCCACACAGCTCATTCTTTTGCTTTCCCAGTTTCAGATTCAAGTTCTTGCATGGATGCACCCAACTTGTGGAGCTCGGGTCACATGCCTCTACCCCAGTTGCAAAGGAAGCTGGGAAAGTGAGCTTTGAGCTTCTGTAAAAAAAGCTATCTCTTTCTCCTAAGGGGTGGGGAATTCTCCAAACCAAATATATTAGTCAGATTCTTGGCACTCTCAGCTGGGATGTTTCGAGTTTCATGAAAAACTACTCTAATTATAAAGGTGGGGACAGCAATAAGGAAAACCAACAAGTTCCCCAGGGCCAACAACAGAACGGAAGTCATTACCACGTCCAGATCTGAAAGGATAGGGAGCTATCAGTGCAATGTAGTAAAACCTGTAGCTATAGCAGTTGTGGCTCCATAAAGAGGAAGGCAGCCACTATCAACCTGTATCCTGGCACCAGACACAGGTTGCCAGGGGAACCTGAGTTGGGGAAATAAATACCTTGCTTCCTCTCTCCCCACTTTTCAATCTCCTGCTGGTGCCTCCCATTAACTGAACACAATTGGAAGCTAGCAGTCCAGGGAACTCATGATGCCGTCCTTGGAGGTTGGCCTTTCAGGCACAGAGCCAGATGAAGAAAGGTAAAGATTGGACATGGAGGGCCAAATGGAGACTATCCAACACCTAGGAAGGGAAATCAAAGGTGGGGGCTGCCTCACCATCATAAAAAATATTCTCTACAAAGTTGAGGGAAAGGGACCCAAAATAGAAAGTCACATGGTGCTGTTGCCAGCTAACAGAAATGATTTCACTTCTTCCTTTCCAGTTTGGATGACCCTAATTCTTATTCTTGCCTGATTCCTGTGGCTAGGACTTCCAGTACTGTGCTGAATAGAAGTGGGGAGAGTGGGCATCCTTTTCTTGTTCCTGATATTAAAGAAGAGGCTTTTTACTTTTTACCATTGAGTATGATATTAGCTGTGAGCTTTTTACATATGAGATTTATTATGTTGAGGTACATTCTTTCTATATCTAATTTGTTGAGAATTTTTATCATGAAAAGATACTGAACTTTGTCAAATGTTTTTTATGCATCTATTGAAAATACCAAATAATTTTTATCCTTCATTCTGTTAATGTAGTATATAACATTTATTGATTTGCATGTGTTGAGCCATCCTTGCATCCCAGGGATAAATTTCATTTGGGCATGCCGTTTGATCCTTTTAATGTGCTCTTGAATTCAGTTGCTAGTATTTTATTGAGGATATTTGTTTCTATGTTTATCAGGGATATTGACCTATAATTTTCTTTTTTTATGGTGTCCTTGTCTGACTTTGGCATCAGGGTAATACTGGCCTCATTAAATTGAGTTTACAAGTGTTTCTTCCTCTTCAGTTTTTTGGAAGAGTTTGAGAAGTATTGGTATTAATTCTTTGAATGTTTTGCAGAATTCACCAGCGAGGTTATCTGGTCCTGAGCATTTATTTGTTGGGAGGTTTTTTTTATTACTGATTCAATCTCCTTGTTCATTATTGATCTGTTCAGATTTATTACCCCATGGTTCAGTCTTGGTATGGTGCATGTTTCTAGGATATTATCCATTTCTTCTAAGTTATCTAATTTATATAATTGTTCATAGTAGTCTCTTATGATCGTATTTTTGTGGTATCAGCTGTAATGTCTCCTCTTTCATTTATACTTTTATTTGAGTCTGCTCTCTTTTTTTCTTAGTCTCAATAAAGTTGTGTCAATTTTGTTTATCTCTTCAAAAAAACAACTAAATTTCATTGATGTTTTCTGTTGTCTTTCTCATTTCTATTTCATTTATTTCTGCTCTAATCTGTTATTTCTTTCCTTCTGCTAACTTTGGGCTTAGTTCTTTTTTTTTCTAGTTCCTTAAGGTATAAAGTTAGGTTGTTATTTGAGATCTTTTTTTCCTCTTAACGTAGGCATTTATCACTAAACTTTTGCCTTAGAACTGCTTTTGCTGCATCCCATAAGTTTGGTATGTTGTATTTCCATTTTTGATTGTCTCAAGATCTTTTTTAAATTTCCCTTTTTATTACTTCAATGACCCACTGGTTGTTCAGGAGTGTGTTGTTTAATTTCCACATTTTGATGAATTTTCCTAGTCTCCTCCTGTTATTTATTTCTAGTTTCATACTATTGTGTTTGGGAAAGATATTTGACATTATTTCAATCTTCTTAAATTTGTTAGGATGTATTTTATCAACTAACATATCATCTATCCTGCAGAATATTCTGTGTGGTATTTGAGAAGAAGGTATATAGTGCTGTTGGGTGGAATAGTCTATATATGTCTATTAGGTCCATTTGGTATAAAGTGTAGTTCAAGTCCATTATGTATTTATTGATTTCTGTCTGGATGGTCTATCCATTGTTGAAAGTGGGGTATTGAAGTCCTCTACTATTATTGCTTTGCTGTCCATCTACCTTCAATTCTGTTGACTTTGAATATCTGAGAGAGAGCTCCAGAGTCAGTTCTGAGCCCTGAGGATGTATGAGTTGGAAAGGGATTCTACCATAAGATGCTTTGAAAGGAGAATTCATTATCTTGGGTGGAGCTGGCTGTCAGTACAGAGCCATCCCAGATATCCTAATGACAAGCAAATGAGGCCTAGACCAAGGAAGCAACAATGAAACTGGAATGAAGGGCTGGATTTAAAAGCTATGGATTTACGGTCACCAGTCATAGGTGCTACAGTCTTTAGCAAATAATAACTTAGCAGGGAAAGGGCCAGAAAAAATTTAAGATGCCTGAGCCCTCAGTATTTTGTGGCCAGGAGAATTTTGATGTCATTAATAGAAGGAGAGAAGTTAAGAAGAAAAACTAGTTAGGAAAAAGATGTGCTGATAGTTATTGTTGAGGTTACAAAAGTAATCTTCTGCAGAAAGCTGCATAATTCCTGCTTTTAGGAGAGATGAGGTACACACATACATAATTGGGCAAAAATTTGGAGATGGTAAGTGCCATACGAATGGTACCCAAAAAGGTGCTATGGGAATCTAGAGGAGATTACAGCTGGGAGAGTCAAGGAGGGCTGCACTGAGAAGATGGAATTCAATCTGGGCCTTGAAAAGTGGGCAGGATGTTGGTAGATACTTAAAAGATGACAAGTATCTTTAGATACTTAAAAGATAGATATTTAAAAGATGACATAGGAGAGCCAATTGGTCATATGTAGTAAAATTGAAAATTACATGTAGTCAACAATCTGTAATTCTACCTACAATTATACACCTTAAAGAAAATGTAACTTTTATATATAAGGATACATACACAGGAAAATGTAATGAGTAAAACTGAAATCTCTCTAAATTTCCATCTACAGGAGAATTGATAAAAGATGGTGTTTCATGCAATAGAATTCTATATACCTATTAAATTAAATGAAGTAGTGCTACATGTATCAACATGGGTATATCATAAAAATATTAGTAATGAGAGAAAAGAGTATATCTGCCAGGGTCACATTAGAAAACATGATACTCTGATGTTTGATGGAGTTTAACTGAAGATAAGTGAATGAAGAGACTATATTCAGAGGTGTGGATGAGTAAATGGAATCAGAGGGTTGGTAAAATACTTGGGAACTAGTAACAAAGGGAAGTTTTCACCACTTCTAGGCTTGAAGTGATAAAAGGGAGGGATTGGGGTGAATGGAACCTGGTTAGAGATGAAGCCATAAAAGAGAGGCTGCTAGAAGGGAGTTACTGTCAAAAATGAAGCCACTGACAGAAATGCAGCTAGACAGGGAGATAACAGAGGGGATGAATATCTTATACGTATGAGATTCCTATATCTGCTATAACAAATTACCAGAAACTTAATGGCATAAAACTTAACATTTATTATGCTAATGTTATGGAGGTCAGACGTACAAATTGGGTTTTACCAGGCTAAAATCAAGGCATCAGCAGGACTGCATTCTTGCTAGAAGTTCTAGAGGACACTATATTCTCTTGCCTTTTTTCAGCTTCCAGAAACTGCCTGCATTCCTTGACCTGTGGTCCTTTCTTCCATCTTCAAAGCCAGAAGTGTAGCTATCTTCCAATCTCTCTCTCTCTCTCTCTCTCTCTCTCTCTGACCCCTCTGCCTACCTCTTATAAGGACCCTTGTAGTTACATTGCACTCATATAGAGAATCCAAGATAATCTTCTCATATCAAGATCCTTAACTAATCACATCTGTCCCCTTTGCCATATAAAGTAACATATTCACAGGTCCCGAGGAATAGTACATGGACACCTTTGGGGGGTCATTATTCTTCCCATCATTTCATACTTTCTCTTCTGCCACTCTACAATCTCCTGCTGTTGCTTTCCAATGGACAAATCCAAAAAGCAGCAGAGAACAAGGAAGCCAAGGATGCAATCCATGGAGGTCCCTTTTTGGGGGACAGTTGCAGAGAAGAACAGAGGATAGAATTTGGGTGGTGCATTGGCAACTAACCACTGAAAAAATCTAGTTATATAATGAAATGTATAGTATGATATCATTTATACAAGCTGGAAAACCTATAGAACATTTAGAATAATGCTACGTGCTGTCAATGGTTATACATAGGTGGTAATAATATTTTTAAGATAATCTTTTTATGGTAGAATAAACTTAGATTTACAAAAAAATCATGAGAACAGTATAGCTAGTTCCCATATAACTATACCCAGTTTCCCCTATTATTAACATCTTACATAATGTACATTTGTCACAAATAATGAATGGTTGCGGTTGCATTATTATTAACTAAAGTCCATGGTTTACTGAGATTTCTTTGTTTTTCCCTAATGTACTTTTCCTGCTTCAGGATTTATCTAGGATATCACGTTACATTTAGTCATGTCTTCTTAGGCTCCTCTTTGCAGTGACAGTATCTTAGACTTTTCTTGTTCTTGATCAATAATAGTGTTTTAAGAGTGTAAGGAAATCACAAGCACCAGTTCCAGGACATCTGTTACCTCTGGGGAGGTTGTGAGGGCCATAGGCTCAGGAGTGGATACATGGGGACTTCAGATACACCTGTAACGTATGATCTCTTTAAAGAGATGTAAAGTATGTGTCACAAAATATTTAGAATTGATAGCTTTGGGTGGTGTTAAGTTTATTATTCTATTTTTTATTTGTTTGAGATATTTCAGAGTCAAAGGATTTGACGGGTTGAGAAGAAAAATGCCAGGTAGATGGAGGAGAGTGAGAAAAGCAGAGAGAAGGGGTTGCAGTCTAAGGAGGAACGGGCTGTGGTTAGACGGAGCTGGAGCACAGGGTCCTCAGATGCTGTTTGAGGGATGTGTGGCTGGAAACGTAGGCTCTGGACCTACGGTGGATGCTGCTGATGGAGGACCAATCAAGCTGCTTCATCATCTGAAGGCCACTGACAACGTTGGAGCAGCTGAGTGGGATTAGCACGGTTCATCTTTGCAATGTGTGCAAGTTGCTTTGGAGAAGAATTAAGGAGTCAGCTCAGCTAGGAGAATGGTACAGAGGAGCAGGTGTGCAGTGATAAGGCCTACATTTAAAGGGCAGCAAATACTTATTGTTGACTCTTCTAGTGCTCTGTGTTTTATTTGATTTCATTCTCACAACAACCCATTGAGGTAAGTAGTAGTATTACCACCTGTCTTTTGCAGATGAGGAAGCTGACCCACAGAGAGGTTAAAAAACTTCCTGATGGGACTTCCCTGGTGACACAGTGGTTAAGAATCCACCTGCCAATGCAGGGGACACGGGTTTGATCCCTGCTCCAGGAAGATCCCACATGCCACGGAGCAACTAAGCCTGTGTGCCAGAACTACTGAGCCAACGTGCCACAACTACTGAAGCCCATGCAGCTAGAGCCCATGCTCTGCAACAAGAGAAGCCACCACAGTGAGTGGCCCATGCACCGCAACGAAGAGTAGTCCCAGCTCGCCACATCTAGAGAAAGCCCATGCACAGCAATGAAGACCCAACACAGCCATAAATAGATAGATAGATAGATAGATAGATAGATAGATAGATAGATAGATAGGGAAATAAAACAAACTTCCTAATGTTCATAAATCTGGGAACTAGGGAAACTGGATGAGGATGCAGCCAGGCTCGCCCCTAGGCTGATAGCACTGGGAGAAGTGAGGAGATCCAGGCATTAGGGATAAGGAAGGCGTGGGTGTGGGGGAATTAATGGTTTCAAGCCTGGTGACCAGAGGATATCGTTGCCCCAGAGAGAAACTTTAAGTGTCAGGAGGAGGAGCTGGATTGAGGAGTTGGCTAACAGGAAAAGTTGTGTTTGAGGGGCTGAGGAAATGTCAAGCAGGCAGCTGTAGAAGTGGGGACCAGCTGCTCTGGAGCATGAGAGTTAAAGCTATGTGACTGAGCCAGAACGCTTCCTTTAGGGAGGAAAGGAAGAGAGGAAAGTGAAAGGCAGGAAGGTATAAAACTGTAAAGATAGAAATGGTTTTATAAACTTGGTTCATGAAATATTTAGTGGGCTTTTTACTTAGCTATGCTATTTCCTCCCACCTTGGTTTTGGGAGAGCTTGAGTGAGAGGTAGTTTGTCCTTTCTTTTTTACAACTTCTTCCACTCACAGAAGGGGTTCTTGGCTTGGTGCGGTTTCTAGAAGGATGAAATAGCATCCCTTTGCCCCAATTTATTCTCATATTATTTATATTATTCTTTCCAGTTTAGCCAAGTTCTTTCCACTTTCATTTAAAGAGAATAATATTCCCTTTCTTTTCAACATTTTTAGTTTATGTGAACTGCCTCTTTCACGGTAAGATAATAAATAGGAGTTGAAATAACCAACTTAAAAATGTAGAGTGTGGGCAGAACATTGTTGACTTTTTAAAAATCCGTCTTTGATGTCAGAGTGAAATTAAGGTTTTATGTGCTTTTTTTCTTTTGTCGCAATGAGGAGGTATTGGGGACGGGACTCTAGTTTCTTCATCCTACAGTGGTTCAGAGTTGAGTGTTACTGAGGCCCATTTTAAAACACTGAGAAATTAATACCTTTTAAAATGTTTGACTGCAAATTGGTAAATCTAGGCATTCATAATATGTCAGATTACTGTAAAACATGAACTATCTGCTGAAGTATGTTATAAAATATGCATTTATTGCAAGACTGCACTAGGGGCTATGAAATGCAAGTCAGAATCAGGTAGGAGTCTTTTTCTTCAGGTATTTCTGAAGAAATCTAAATAGAGTTAGGGGAGGAAAGTGTCGAAATAAACTTGAACTTTGTTGTATTCTCATAGAAAGGAAGATTTGTAGAATGTCCTTTATTAGTCAAATCCCTTATATATGCTACATAGAATTGCATGGAATAAACAAGAGGGGAAGCCAGGAATGGAAGGAATGTTAAAACAGGAGTCAGGAGATCTGGTACCATCCCTAAACTGCTATAATCCTGGACAAACCAGGATTTGCTCCCACCCTCAGAGATACCATTTTCACTGATCTAGGGGTGAGGTCAATGTTTGGTATGTTTAAAAGCACTTCCCAGGTGATTCTACTGGGCACCCAGCGTTGAGAGCCATTGTATACCACAACAGTTGGTATCACGTTTCCACGGCTCTTTGATAGGAGAGGAGAGATGGGACAGCCAGTGCTCATTTTAGGAGAGATTGAAGCAGAGCTGGAGGGGAACATAGTGGATATTTAATTGACTTTCAATATCCATCTCACTCAAATGCTTAGTCTAAGCCAACTAGGGGACCCTCATTCTCCTGGCTGGTAATGAGTTCAAGGTGGAGCACATGAACCAGTTGTGGTTGATGAGACATAAGAAGTTGTCTGCTGCTGCTAGCTGGGGGTTGGGGGTGTCATTCTGGGAAAGGTTTCTCTCACCTGAGAGAAAGTCCCAGAAGGAGATATTCTCTCTTATTCCTCGTGACATTTTGTCTGGATGTGATGCCTGTTTCCACCAAAGCTATCTGGCTACCTGCCTATAGAGGGAATAAACATCAAAGCTCAGAAGACCCTGGGTCTTGATGACATTGTTAAACCACTGTGTCAACCTGCCTTGGAGCCCATCCTACTTCTGAGATGTTATAAAATAGATATTTAAAGACACTTTGATTTGGATTTTATTTGTAGGCAAACACACCCTAAATGATGTAGTGAAAGTTCATTCCTGACATAAAGACAAAGGAGGTTTTTCTGATGGTGGACTTCTCTGGAACCAGGAAGTCTTTGTGTGGCTTGGGTGAAGGCCAAGTCTGCGTTCTGGAATCATAGAATGATAGACTTAGAGAGTCATATTATTCCAACTCCCTATTTTTCCTGAATAGGTAAGAACCAGAGAAGTAATATGACCTCCTTAGGTCACAAAGCAAGTTGGTGATGTGGTTATGTCTAGAAAACCCAACTCAGTTAGAAAGACCACACCACACTATATTTCTAATGTACAACTAAGTCTTTTATATCCTCCATGTGTACAGTGATGCCACGTCTTCAGTATACACAGTGATACCAAGAATGTTTCTTACCAAACTTAGAAAGTGTGAGATATGGTGTTCGAGTTTTCAAATCATTATGGGGTCTTGCTCTATCAGAAAGGTTTCATTCTGAACAATACAGATTTGCCAATCAAGAGAAATTAGGTAATTGACCAAATTCCTTTTGCTCCATATCATAAGCCATCAGACCTGGTTGAACCTGTGCTTTACCCTGGAGCAAAGTGGGTGTCAACCTCCTCCACGTGACTTTTCAGAAATGTGAACAATTCACTTGCCGTTCCATGCCTTCCCATCACAGACATTACACTCTGAACTTAGGATTCCTTCCTTCTGTCTATGGCTATTTCTGATATTAAAATGAGAATAGGTCTGGGAGGGGTAATACTCAAATCCATGCTTCTTAAGCAGAGGTAAGGGGACCCCTGTACAGCCTCCCAAGCTGAGGGCAAAGGGGAAATAGGGCACACCTTCCTAGAGAACAGACTTAATCTGATGGTAAAAAAGAAAAAGGTATAGGAGAAATCCAATTTCAGGGGGGGTCTGTTCACTTATTTCTGGGGAACTTTGGGTGGGAACTTTGGGTGGAATAGTTTACAAGTACTGATAAGTTGCTTTGCCTCAGTTTGGATGAAGTTTTTCTCTAGAATGTTCGCTGAATGTTAGCTGATCCTAAAAATGGAGCTGGCTATGGTCAGAGTTCCACTTACCATGATTGCGTGGCACATAATATCAAAACTTAGTGGTGTCAAACAAACAACAAGTTGTTATGAACATGGATTTTGTGGGACAGGAATTTGGACAGGGTACAGCAAGGTTGGGGCCCTATTTGGAAAGCTCACTATCAAGCTTGAAGCCTGGAAGGGTTGTTCACTTACATTTTGGGGGTGAAAGCTGGCTGTTGCCTGGAGCATCAGTCGTCTCACATGGGCTAACTTGGGCTTCCTCATTGTGTCCACACAAGTGTCCTAAAAGACAGAGCCAGGCAGAAACTGTATCCTTTTTAGATGACTCAGCCTCAGAAGTCACTTAGCATTGTTTATGCCATATTCTATTGATGGGAGCACTCAAAAACCTGCCCGGAATCAAGGGGAGGGGACACAGACCCCACCTCTTGGGTGAGTGGCAAGGTCTTGGGAAAGCAAGTGGGACTGGAAACACTACTGTTGCTTTTTGAGAAAATAAAATCTGCCACGGTTAGCTTACCATGGTCATGGGAGTTTCATCTTCTTTTGAGTCTATCTTGTATGGCTATAGAGAAATCCTTCTCTTTGTCTATATCTCATTCAGTTGAAAAGTTGTTTTAATAAAAACCTATGAAGATTATGGATGGATCAGTCTAAACCTGTTTGTAGTGCTTGAAAAGTACTTCCAAATGAAGGCTTTTCAGGAACATCTTTACAAACAATGAAAAGTACATTAAATCTGCCTCTGAAGAATATTGTTGTTAAGGTAATTAAGCAGCAGATACTCAGAAATGAGCTGGATCCTGATGCTGTCTTAGACCTTCTGAATTTAAATTTCCTCACTCTGAAAGGTAAGGTCTGGCTCTGTCCACCTCAGAAATTTGCGAGACAGTGTTGTGTGGTGGGAAGGTTGGGAGTTAGAGGGTTTGGAATCAAACCTTGACTCACTGCCCAACTCTGGTCTTGAACAACTACATCATTTTTACTTTTTTTTTTTTCTTTTGCAATACGTGGGCCTCTCACTGTTGTGGCCTCTCCCGTTGTGGAGCACAGGCTCTGGACGCGCAGGCTCAGCGGCCATGGTTCACGGGCCCAGCGGCTCTGCGGCATGTGGGATCTTCCAGGACCGGGGCATGAACCCGTGTCCCCTGCATCGGCAGGCGGACTCTCAACAACTGCGCCACCAGGGAATCCCACTACGTCATTTTTAAAAGCCTTTGTTCCTCATATAGAGTCTAGAATAAGGACCCTAATAGAACCTACCTCCTGAGAATGCCTGTAAGTAAGCAATACAGGTAGGTACCTAATGTTATAATTATCTCATAAGGCCAGCTGTGATGTGGATTCAGTGGCAAAATGCAGGTTAAGTCATTTTGCACACTGTAAACCCTGTAGAGAATTTGTTATCATTGTTATTATACCCAATTTGCTAGCTCTCACCTAGCTGAAAAGTTCTGAAATCTGGTGCTGATGAGATTTACCCAATAAAATAGTTAAAAATATGGATTCTTGCCAACCAGTTTGAGAGATTTTACTCAGTGGGTCTGAGGTTGAATCTGAGAATGTGTAATACCCGTGCTCCAGGTGATTCTGATGCATTGGATGAATTCAAGGTGGGCATTTGGGATCTACTAGGAAGATCCCTAGGGAACCTGAGCCCTTGAGCAGTAAAGGCCATGGAATGGAGTTCTGCTTCGTAACAGGCAGTTGGGGGAGCTCCTGCTACAAAGTCTGCAGGCATCAGAGGATGTCAGGATGCTTGCACACCTGGGAGGGACACTGGGAGGAGGGAGGGGAGACCGCCAGGTGGAAGGTCTATC
Organism: Mesoplodon bidens; assembly: GCF_964165515.1. Classification (NCBI taxonomy): domain Eukaryota; kingdom Metazoa; phylum Chordata; class Mammalia; order Artiodactyla; family Ziphiidae; genus Mesoplodon; species Mesoplodon bidens. Next base: position 47,188,358 of record NC_138160.1, on the reverse strand, counting down.
TCGATGGGAGTCTGTTAGCCTCATCATTGCCCTGGGTTTATTGGGTATGAGGGTTTGTCTATAGTATCGATTAAGGAAAGGCATTTTTAGCTAATAAAGTAGGAAAATTACCCAGGACTCAATTTTTGTTTGAAAGATCAAATAATTAAGGAGCAAACCACACTTTGCAGAGGACCAATTTACATGTCAAGCAGCATTAAAATAAGCTGCTGATTCCTTTAGCCCCATGGTGGATTTGGTATTTCTGACAGAGATCTGCAGCAGTAAGCTGGCGGTCGATACATCTGGCCCATAGTCCTCTCTGCCTTTCTGGAGGAAATGTATGCACTAATTTCAAGGACTTGCCACTGAGTGAGACACTGACAAGAAGTCAAAAGTGTTTTATCTTATTTTCTTTGGGAAGCGTATTCCCGGGGCAGTCTTGGAGAACTCAGAATGGTTATTTTTAAGGAACAATTTTCAATCTGTAACATAGTTTTGCCTGCTTCCTTCCTTCCAGCATACTCTTACTTCTGTGATTTTTAAAATTTTAACATTTTTTGGTAAAACATTTGCCACTTGCATGGTTTAACAGAAAAAGTTGTATCAATTGAATGATTTTCCATATCCCCATTTCTTCTCTTTACCCATACATCATAGTCTAAAATAATTTTAAGGATATTGCTGATTATCTTTCCAACTTAAAAAAAATCCTCATAATTACTTTATATTTGTCCTCACTACCAAAATTTCCTGTTTTGAAAGTATTCATGTAATTGAATATATATGGAATGTAAATTGAATTTATGGAATGTAAAATAATATTCACTTTATTATTCTTCATGTATTTCTTTTTTCATGTTTTTGTTTCTTTTTAAGTCTTTTGTAGCCTCCTCTCAGGATCTAAGGATTAGTAAGTGGTATCTAAGTTATGTATTCATATCCCATTCTAGTGTCCCTTATCAGAACTGACATAGAAAAAGACACAATAATTCTTACTCTGCCCTCTGGTGGAGACAATTGAGTACACATTTCCTTTCTAGCCTTGTCTACTCTGCAGCATGTAAATAATCATACCTACCACACGTTACGCGTTACATTAAGCATTGTGGCAGGCACTGCATCCATCGTTTAAGTCTGACAACAATTGAGGATGATATTATAAGGAAATTGATGATCACAGAAGTCAGAAACTAACACACAGAGGCAAAATTCAAATCCAAGGCTGTCTAAATCCAAAGCTTTGCTCATGCCCTTATGCCATGCTGCCTCCCATCCAATATCTTCAAAAAAGAAAATAGCCTAATGAAACTATGCATTGGGTCTCTGATAACTATATGCAGGTTTGCCTATAGGATTTCATGTCAGAAAAACCTGGCTTTAAGATCCCTTCCTTCCACTTTCTGTCTCTGTCTCCTTGGTCATGTTATTTAATATCTTTAAATCTCTGTAGTCTCATGTTCTTGATGAGGATCGTGGTGGCCACATTTCAGAGGTCTTTGTTGAGAATTAAACAACAAAAAGAAATCCATAAACACACAAGGTAAGCAACCAATGCATGGTTGGTCTGATGACCATAACCTTGTTGAAAAATATTGTGCATGCCCCAAACTCAAATTTGTTGGGCACACTTTCTTTCGGTTCTTGCCTTTTATGACTTCTTCATAAATGTTAAATGCAAATTTCCTGGTAAAAAGGGACTTTGAGTCTTTTGACATATCTTGGAGCTACCCTGGGTACTGCCTTTTTCCCCTCATGGGTCTAATTTATGAGAGAGTTGCCTTTGTTTTCCTAGGAAGGGGCAGGTACTCAGGCTCAAATGGGAATATGATCCCTGGACCTTTGCTTCTTGTATATAGTTTTTTCTTTAAAAATTAATTCATTGTATTTTATTTATTTTTGCCTGCATCGGGTCTTTGTTGCTGTGCCCGGGCTTTCTCTAGTTGTGGCGAGCAGGGGCTAATCTTTGCGGTGTGCAGGCCACTCATTGTGGTGGCTTCTCTTGTTGCGGAGCATGGGCTCTAGGCGTGCAGGCTTCAGTAGTTGTGGCACGTGGGCTCAGTAGTTGTGGCTCACGGGCTCTAGAACACAGGCTCAGTAGTTGTGGCGCATGAGCTTAGTTGCTCCGCTGCATGTGGGATCTTCCAGGACCAGGGATCGAACCTGTGTCCCCTGCATTGGCAGGTGGATTCTCAACCACTGTGCAACCAGGGAAGCCCCTTGTATATAATTCTATTCAAAGTCATTTAGGAATTCATCTCCTAATAAGAAAAATGTATGAATTTATTAATTTAATGGTTTACTTATGATTTGGTCACTAATTTCTCTCTGGTGCCAAATCTTGCTAACTAAAGGGCCTCACCATGCTTGAAAAAGAAGTCACCTTCCAATGAAAATGTTTTCAGTGAAGGAAACAATGGTGTGGGGTGGTTGAAGGATGATAAAGCTCTTTTTAAACTCAAGCCTCAGAAACTCATGAAAAAATAAATAGCACAATTGAAAAAATCCACAATGCTTGCAAGAATGTGGTGAGACAGGAATTTTTATGTCAGTGAGTATATAAGTTGGCATAGTGGTTTTGAACAGTAATTTGGTAATTTGTAGTAACAGGTTTGAAGATGTTCATGCACACTGAATTTTCACTTTCAGAAATCTGCCCTAAAGAGCAAAGCAAGCAAATCTTTAGCTAAAGAGATGCTCATCATAGTATTACTGATGACCAAAAGTTAGAAGTGATTAAAGTGCGAATAATAGAGGATAACTTATATAATTTTTTGTATTTATAGTACAATGAACTACAATATATCTATTAAAAATATTGGTATGGGAGATGACTTGGGAAAATACAACACAATGACAGGTGGAAAAAGAAAACCAAAATACTGAACTATCTATACTATAAACTATGTATGTATCTATGTATCTATGTGTCTATCTATCTTCAAATTATATACATATACATCCCATTATAAATGCACTATTTCCTTCCTATTCCAATCTCCCTCTTCCTAATCTAATAGAATTTTCTGTGACACTCCAGAGCTACTTCTTGCCTCCAGTAGGTCATATAATCAAGAATGGATTGTACTGAATCATACATCTCTACTGCTGTTAGAAATTGCTGTGTTCACATTTTTGTTTTTGCCTACCATGGGTTGTTGAATAAGGAAAAGATCTGACAAACAACAAGGGTTTGGATTCAGAACTTATGGTTGGCTGTTTATTTCTAATGTGTAATTGATATAATTACATCATTATTTTCTGGATTTATTTATTTTTGGTCTGTTTAACAAAAAAGCCAGTTCTATACCTGGGTTTAATTTGCACATTGTTCAAAAGAGCCAGGTATCCCTTCAATAATAAATCACAGCATTTTAATTCTATTATGTATCTTTTGCATCTTCAGCTCTGGTGAATTATATAATTGACATGTAATAAACACATATTTAAAGTGTATAATGTGATACATTTTGACATATGTACAAACCTGTGGTATTAGTTATCCTGTTGTGTTACAAATTACCCCCCAGATTAGTGGCTTAAAACAATAAGCATTTGTTATCCCACAGTTTCTGTGGATCAGGAATTTAGGAGCTCAGCTTTTGGGATAATGCTCAGGACCTCTCATGTGGACCTCTCCAGCCAGGATGTTCAAAGGGCTGCAAACATCTGAAGGTTTGACTAAGGCCAGAGGATCTGTTTCCAAGATGGCACACTCTCATGCCCATTGGCTGGAAGCCTCAGTTTTTTTGCTTGCTGTTGACAGGATGCCGTAGGTTACTTAAATGTCCTCACAATGGCAGCTAACTTCCCCCAGAGTAAGTGATTCAAGAGAGAACAAGCAAGAGAAAACTGCAGTGCTTTACGACGTGGGCTCTGAAGTCTATCATCACTTCATCTTTATTCTACTTCTTAGAAGCAAGTCACTAAGTGCAGCCCTTACTCAGGGAAGGAAGCTTAGGCTCCACTCCTTGAAGGGAGGAGTATCAGAGAATCTGTGAACATATTTTAAAACCAGCACACCCATGAAATTAGCAACACAATCAAGATAATGACTATATACCATATTAATATAATATATATTAATTAATATATATTAATTTAATATATACCATGTTAACTTAAATGTTATTGTGTTTAACAATATTTTAATTTTAGTGAAGTCACTAAATTGCACAAAGTATTTTTGCAAATACCACTGTTCCCTTGTATTCACAGAGCACCTTTCAGACTGAATTATGTTTAAAATGTTTTCAAAATTTTTCTTAGAGTAGTCAGCACATCTTTTATGCATGAATCTGGTGAACATCCAGCAATTTCTGGCCAGAAATATAAAAATTCCTTATTTGGGGGATAAAGAAAGGGGAAAGGATGCAGCAGAGGATAAATAAGAACATGTACATAAATTATATTTCCTTATGTCAGGCCTTTGACTTCCTCACAGCCTCACCAGAACAGATTATTTGGAACTCCTAAGGAAATGTTTTTCCGATAAATGCTGAAAACGTGTTCTTACTTCTAATAGGCTCCCCCAGCATCTCTTCAACAAGCACATGGAGAGCACGTTTTCTAGCTCCTCAGTTTTTCTGAGAGCAAAGTGTTTTCTCTGTCTTTTCTGCTGACACAGCAAGCACCTATGTGATGACCACAGCAACACAAGTTCCATCACCACCTTCTACATAGTGTGCACTTTGTATGTGTATCAGGCACTGTGCTGTCTGTTGCACACACATTAGCTCATTTCTTTCTTACTCTAGCCCTGTAAGAGAGGGGTACTTTTCTCATTTTATTTATTTTTTTCTGTTAAGAAAATTGGTGAAATTAAGACAGGTGTCCATGGTCATTCATTCAGTAATTTGCTCACCCTTCATTCAACAAATATTTTTTGAGCGCTAGCTCTGTGCCTAGCAGTTTAGATGCTGGGGATTTGAAGGAACAAAAGAGAATTCGCTACCTTCAGAACTACATGAAGGAGGTGAGATTTAAACACAGATTGTTCGAAGTCTGCACCCCTAACCACCATATCAGTGGTTCTCAAACTTCTATGGGAATAAACATCACCTGAGAATCTTCTTAATAAGGCACATTTACTCCTTATTGGAGGTTTTAATTCAGAAGGCCCAAGAATCTGCAATTTAATCAGCCATCATCAGTGATTCTAATATAAGTAGTCTGAGGACCACACTTTGAGAAACACTGCTTCAACTACCAAAGAGAGGGCACACTTTTCTTCATTGTGCCCAGTTATAATGTATCCTCAGTACTTTCCCCCCTATTTACATACTATTTAAATCTGTCTCCTTGAATCCAGAGTTTATATGTCCCCAGTTCATAATAATGTAGGTTTCTCTTATCTGGATTCTACTTCTCTATTTTGGAAATATATTGCTCTAAGCAAACTATAAGGGTTAAACCAGGGCTAAAAGGGTGTTTGAAATACTGATACTTTTTGCTCCACATCTAAATATACCCAGTTTCTACATTGTTAACAAGCATTTTTCCCCTTGTCCACAATAATAGATCTTAGGGACTTCTAGCTGAAAACCTCTTCCTGCAAATGGAGAGGAATAAAGTACCCCCAGTTTTAGAAAAGCCCAGGAAGAGAGTCACTGGGCATATTAGTTATCTATTGCTGCATAATAAATTATTCTAGAATTTAGCAGCTTTAAACAAGCATTATCTCAGTTTCTGTAAGTCAGGAACCTGAGAGTGGCTTAGCTGGTTATTTCAAGGTCAGGTTCTCTCAAGGATGTGATCAAGAAGATGGATGGACCTACAGCTGTCTCAAGGCTCCACTCAAGGTAGATGTGCTTCCAAACTCATTCATTTGGCTGTTGCCAGACCTAAGAAGATCTGCTTCTGCTTCCAAGCTGAATCCCAGGGAACATCTCCACTATAGGTCTGCTTCACAACATGGCAGCTGGCCTCCCCAGAGTGAGTGATCAAGAAAGCGTGAGAGAGAGTGCCCCAGGATGGAAGCTGCAGTCTTTAATCTTGGAAATGATGTCTCATAACCTCTGTTGCATTCTATTTGCTAAATCCATTTCCCACTTCAGGAGAGGGAATTATATAAAGGCTTGTGGTAGGCACACCAATGGCTCCTCCTAAAGATGTTCACTCCTTAATCCCTGGAACCTGTGGAGATGTTATATTACATGGCAAAGAGGAGTTTGCAGGTGTGATTAAGTTTATTGACCCTAAGGTGGAGAGTATTCTAGATTATCCAGGTGGGGCCAATGTAATCACATGATCTCTTAAAAGCAGAAGAAGACCGTGAAGGGGTGTGGCAGAAAGGGGCGTCAGGGATTTAAAATCTCTCTGAAAGGTGTTTGAGGTGCGTGACTGGAGAGAGGCTTCTGGGAGCTTATCCAAAGCAAGTAAGATACATAGAGGCTCCAGCAGAGACTGGAGCAAAGACTGGTCCTGGGAGACAATCAGTAAGGAACTGAGGACCTCAATCCTACAACCAAGGGAACTGAATTCGGCCGGCAATCTAAACCAGCATGGAAGCGGATTCATCCTCAGAGCCTCTGGTAAGGAGTGTGTCTCTGTTGATACATTAATTTTTAGGCTGGTGAGACTAGTAGGACTTCTGCCTACAGAACTGTGAAATAATATTTGGGTTGCTTGTTTTAAGCTGCTAAATTTGTTGTAATTTGTTTTGGCCACGTAACAAAGCATGATACCACCAGGAGATGGGATCCTTAGGGGGCAGCCTACCATACTGAGTGTGTGCAGAGGTTGAATGAGTCTCTTATAGAAGCATAGGGAGCACATTCTGCAGCGCCTAGGTTTACCTGGGAATAAAGAGGTGCTTCTGCCAGTACCACCAGTGGCAAAGGTATTGTAATGTCCCTGCGCTGTTGCAAGAGGAATGGGCAAGCTCGTTTTCATGGGCCACGACCAGAAAGTAGAAATGGCTTGAAAAGAAAAGGAGATAAAAGGGGAATTAATCCTATAGGGGCCATTCATTGTTGGTGGGTTTGTTTGGTGGGTTGTTTGTCATGATGTTGTCATGGTTTCAATAGCACTGACCAGTGCTCCGTTTGCATGCTCAGATGTTGACCCTACTGGTAATAAGGCAGCTGCTACTCTTAGACTTAATAATTCTGGTTGGATGAAGAATAGGGAACAGGTGGAAGGGCAACTGTAATGGCCCTTGAATAGCTGGATAACCCTTGATGGCAAAGAAAGCTCTATTTTGCTCTGTATTTTGGGAAAGCTGTACCAAACTGGTATCTCCTGTTGGGTTTTTTATGCTTCATAAAACTGGACCACATGAAAAACACCTGAGGAGCTTTTAAAAAATACTTAATCCTGGGTCTCAGCACCAGAAAATCTGATTAAATTGGTCGAGGTGGAGCTAGAGAATCAAGTTGATAAGCCCTTCTCTCTGGGCTCAGAGGATAATAAATTACCCCAGAGGATAATAAATTCAACTTATGTGCCTGACACATAAAAACTCTTTATATAACATTTATTAAATGCATAGATGAATAAAATAATGCACACTGCCCCCAGAAGATTGAAAACACCGTAAAACTGTACTTTTTTTTTTTTTTTTTTTTTTTTTTGCGGTACGCGGGCCTCTCACTGCTGTGGCCTCTCCCGTTGCGGAGCACAGGCTCTGGACGCGCAGGCTCAGCGGCCACGGCTCAGGGGCCTAGCCGCTCCGTGGCATGTGGGATCTTCTGGACTGGGGCACGAACCTGTGTCCCCTGCATCGGCAGGCGGACTCTCAACCACTGCGCCACCAGGGAAGCCCTGTACTTGGTTTTAATGATCAGATCATGCAGTGACTTGAGGGTGGTCTTAATATTGAATAATTTACATTGAAAGTCCAAGGGTTCTTTCCAGTTAAATCACTGTATTTGAGGATGGCCTGGGGTCAAATGGAAATGATAAAAAAATTCCAGAAAGCTATTATACTTTTCAATATCGTAATGCTCTTTGAAGAGTTTTTTTTTTTTCTTTTCTACTGACAGTACAAGGAAAATGTTCTAGGTCTTTACCATTTAAGAGCAGACAGATAGTGAGAGAAATATTGAAATGTCTTTTATAGAGAGTCAGTAACCTTAGGAGAACACCAGCAATTGTGTAGTATGTGTTCATAGCAACTGCATTTTAAACTACAGAAAGGGAAAAAGATTTTTCTGGATGTCCTCTTAAGGTCCCATTCAGTTTTTGATAATATATAAAAATTGTGAGTATTTTTGTGAAAACCCTATTTTCAGCTCTAAGATTGGAATTCATGGCACCTAAGAATCTAATCTATTTTCCAAGACCTTTTTTTTTAAACTAGCTTTTGATTTCTTGCTTATACTCTCAAACCTCCATAAGAAATTCTCCCTCCTCTCCCACTTCCCATTGCAAATCCTGACTGCACTTTAGCTCAAGTATCAACAAATGGCCTTTTGTAAATGCCATCTTTTTCCTTGCTAAGCCTATGTTATGTGTCAGTTTCCAGGATTTCTACTACCAACACCACTCCTCCCTCCAAAGTTCTATTTTTAAATGTCCTTTTAATTTTGACTTGCTCTCTGTTAGCCTACCCCTGTCTTTTGCCTTTTCTGTTCTATGAATAGAGGCAAGGGCAAAAAGATGCCGAGGGATATGCTAATTTATACTTGATCTGAAGTGATGTCAACCACAGGGAATGCATCACACCTGGTGTTTCCCAATGAGGAAAAAAAGTATAAAGGAGCAGCTGCCAGCTTTTCAGAAAAATCACCTTCCCTTCTCTTGCAAATGGTTTTGTGATTTGGTGGAAAAACAGCAATTTAAAACCTTAGCCCAGTTGGGCTTGTCACCAACTTAATGAACGGTTTCTGGTTTCTTCGACATTAAAAATGTAGTCATCACTGTTAAGATGAGGTAATGCTTTTCTTGGTTAAAAATTTTTTTTTTATAATATTCAATGTCTGTTTCAGTATGAACCTTAAAAAGACAGTTGTTTTTCATCTCATCATACATAGTTGTTGGATGGAAGCTCTGTGCCCTACAGACTAGTAAAAATATTAGGAAAGAACAAAAGCAATTAGTTTGAGATGGTTTTATAGAAAATAAAGTGCATAGAGAGGGAGCAGAAGAGAGAGAAACAGGAGTACAAATGGGAGAATAAGACTTGGATGGAGAGGATATCAATTTTTGCTTATATTTTTGAACTCTGTTGGCTCTCTTTAACATTAAATGATATGTAAGCATCTCATTTTGGGAAATAAAACCCTCTTTAGACTATCTGCATTCAATAACCCTCACTTATATCTTCAAAGTACCTGAAAGAATAGTGTCTTATCTTCTTCATTACCATTTGATTCTCTGCCCATTGCAGTCTTTCTCCTCCATTGCTATTCTAAAACTGCCCCTGTCAACGTGAATGGCAATCCTGATTTTTCTTCACATAATCTGAAAATGTGGACCACTTCTATCTCAAAACTCTCTCCTCTCGTGGCTTCTTATGTCCCACTCTCATCCCATTCTCCATCCATCCCTTTCTAAAATTTAAGAATAGTTGATTTACAATGTTGTCTTACTTACTGCTGTATTGCAAAGTGACTCAATTTTATACATATATATACATATATACACATACATATATATATATATAAATACACATTCTTTTTCCTATTCTTTTCCATTATGGTTTATCACAGGATATTGAATATAGTTCCCTGTGCTATATGGTAGGACCTTATTGATTATCCATTCTATATATACCAGTTTGTATATGGTAATCCAAAACTCCGAATCCAGCCCTCTCCCAGGCCCCTCCCCCTTGGCAACCACCAGTCTATTCTTTATGTCTCTGATGTTTTTCTGTTTCATAGATAGGTTCATTTGTGACATATTTTAGATTCTACATATAAGTGATATCATACGGTATTTGTCTTTCTCTTTCTGACTTACTTCACCTAGTATGATAATCTCTGGTTCCATCCATGTTGCTGCTGATGGCATTATTTCATTCTTTTTAATGGCTAAGTAGTATTCCATTGTATATACATACCATATCTTCTTTATCCATTCATCTGTTGATAGACATTTAGGTTGTTTCCATGTCTTGGCTGTTGTGCATAGCGCTGCTATGAACATAGGGGTGCATGTACCTTTTGTTTGTTTGTTTTTTCTGATGAGTAACTGTTATTTTATTATTTTTTATTTTTTTACATCTTTATTGGAGTATAGTTGCTTTACAGTGGTGTGTTAGTTTCTGCTTTATAACAAAGTGAATCAGTTATACATATACATACGTTCCCATATCTCTTCCCTCTTGCGTCTCCCTCCCTCCCACCTTCCCTATCTCACCCCTCTAGGTGGTCACAAAGCACCGAACTGATCTCCCTGTGTTATGCAGCTGGTTCCCACTAGCTATTAATTTTATGTTTGGTAGTGTATATATGGTAGTGTATATATGTCCATGCCATTCTCTCGCTTTGTCACAGCTTACCCTTCCCCCTCCCCATATCCTCAAGTCCATTCTCTAGTAGGTCTGTGTCTTTATTCCTCTCTTACCCCTAGCTTCTTCATGACATTTTTATTCTTAAATTCCATATATGTGTTAGCATACGGTATTTGTCTTTCTCTTTCTGACTTACTTCACTCTGTATGACAGACTCTAGGTCCATCCACGTCATTACAAATAGCTCAGTTTCGTTTCTTTTTATGGCTGAGTAATATTCCATTGTATATATGTGCCACATCTTCTTTATCCATTCATTGGATGATGGACACTTAGGTTGTTTCCATCTCCTGGCTATTGTAAATAGAACTGCAATGAACATTTTGGTACATGACTATTTTTGAATTATGGTTTTCTCAGGGTATATGCCCAGTAGTGGGAATGCTGGGTCATATGGTAGTTCTATTTTTAGTTTTTTAAGGAACCTCCATACTGTTCTCCATAGTGGCTGTACCAATTCACATTCCCACCAGCAGTGCAAGAGTGTTCCCTTTTCTCCACACCCTCTCCAGCATTTATTGTTTCTAGGTTTTTTGCTGATGGCCATTCTGACTGGTGTGAGATGATATCTCATTGTAGTTTTGATTTGCATTTCTCTAATGATTGATGACGTTGAGCATTCTTTCATGTGTCTGTTGGCAGTCTGTATATCTTCTTTGGAGAAATGTCTATTTAGGTCTTCTGCCCATTTTTGGATTGGGTTGTCTGTTTTTTTGTTATTGAGCTGCATGAGCTGCTTATAAATTTTGGAGATTAATCCTTTGTCAGTTGCTTCATTTGCAAATATTTTCTCCCATTCTGAGGGTTGTCTTTTGGTCTTGTTTATGGTTTCCTTTGCTGTGCAAAAGCTTTTAAGTTTCATTAGGTCCCATGTGTTTATTTTTGTCTTTATTTCCATTTCTCTAGGAGGTGGGTCAAAAAGGATCTTGCTGTGATTTATGTCATAGAGTGTTCTACCTATGTTTTCCTCTAAGAGTTTGATAGTGTCTGGCCTTACATTTAGGTCTTTAATCCATTTTGAGCTTATTTTCGTGTATGGTGTTAGGGAGTGATCTAATCTCATACTTTTACATGTCCCTATCCAGTTTTCCCAGCACCACTTATTGAAGAGACTGTCCTTTCTCCACTGTACATTCCTGCCTCCTTTATCAAAGATAAGGTGACCATATGTCCGTGGGTTTATCTCTGGGCTTTCTATCCTGTTCCATTGATCTATCTTTCTGTTTTTGTGCCAGTACCATACTGTCTTGATTACTGTAGCTTTGTAGTATAGTCTGAAGTCAGGGAGCCTGATTCCTCCAGCTCCATTTTTCGTTCTCAAGATTGCTTTGGCTATTCGGAGTCTTTTGTGTTTCCATACAAATTGTGAAACTTTTTGTTCTAGTTCTGTGAAAAATGCCAGTGGTGGTTTGATAGAGATTGCATTGAATCTGTAGATTGCTTTGGGTAGTAGAGTCATTTTCACAATGTTGATTCTTCCAGTCCAAGAACATGGTATATTTTTGTGTCATCTTTTAATTCTCTCATCAGCATCTTATAGTTTTCAGAGTACAGATTTTTGCCTCTTTTGGTAGGGTTATTTCTAGGTATTTTATTCCTTTTGATGTGGTGGTAAGTGGATTGTTTCCTTAATTTCTCTTATCTTTCCTTGTTAGTTTACAGCAATGCAACAGATCTCTGTGTATTAATTTTGTATCCTGTAACTACCAAATTCACTGATGAGCTCTAGTAGTTTGCTTGTAGCATCTTTAGGATTTTCTATATAGAGTATCATGCCATCTGCAAACAGTGACAATATTACTTCTTTTTCAATTTGGATTCCTTTTATTTCCTTTTCTTCTCTGATTGTTGTGGCTAGGACTTCCAAAACGATGTTGAAATAAAAGTGGAAAGAGTGGACAATCTTGTCTTATTCCTGATCTTAGAAGAAATGTTTTCAGCTTTTCACCATTGAGTATGTTGTTAGCTGTAGGTTTGCATATATAGTCCTTATTATGTTGAGGTACATTCCCTCTATGCCCACTTTCTGTACAGTTTTTATCATAAATGGTTGTTGAATTTTGTCAAAAGATTTTTCTGCCTTTATTGAGATGATCATATGGGGTTTTTTTGTTTGTTTTTGTTTGTTTGTTTGTTTTGCAGTACGCGGGCCTCTCACTGTTGTGGCCTCTCCCGTTGTGGAGCACAGGCTCCGGACGCGCAGGCTCAGCAGCCATAGCTCACAGGCTCAGCCGCTCCGCGGCATGTGGGATCTTCCCGGACCGAGGCACGAACCCGTGTCCCCTGCATCAGCAGGCGGACTCTCAACCACTGTGCCACCAGGGAAGCCCGACCATATGGTTTTTATTCTTCAATTTGTTAATGTGGTGTATCACACTGATTTGCTCATATTGACAAATCCTTGCATCCCTGAGTAAATCCCACTTGATCATAGTGTATGATCGTTTTAATGTATTGTTGGATTTGATTTGCCAGTATTTTACCGAGGACTTTTGCATCTATGTTCATCAGTGATAATGGCCTGTAATTTTCTTTCTTTGTGGTATCTTTGTCTGGTTTTGGTAACAGGGTGATGGTGGCCTCATAGAATGTGTTTGGGAGCATTCCTTCCTCTGCAATTTTTTTGGAATAGTTTCAGAAAGATAGGTGTAAACTCTCCTGTAAATGTTTCATAGAATTCGCCTGTGAAGCCATCTGGTCCTGGACTTTTGTTTATTGGGAGGTGTTAAATCACAGTTTCAGTGCTTGTGATTGGTTTGTTCATATTTTCTATTTCTTCCTTGTTCAATCTCGGGAGATTGTACTTTTCTAAGAATCTGTCCATTGTCTCTAGGTTTTCCATTTTATTGGTATATAGTTGCTTGTAGTAGTCTCTTATGATCCTTTGTATTTCTGTGGTGTCCATTGTAAGTTCTCCTTTTTTATTTCTAATTTTATTGATTTGAGCCCTCTCCCTTTTGTACCTGATGAATCTGGCTAAAGCTTTATCAATTTTGTTTATCTTTTCAAAGAATCAGCTTTTAGTTTCATTGATTTTTTTCTATTGTTTTCTTCATCTCTATTTCATTTATTTCTGCTCTGATTTTATGATTTCTTTCCTTCTACTAACTTTGGGTTTTGTTTGTTCTTCTTTCTCTAGTTGCTTTAGATGTAAGGATAGGTTGTTTATTTGGGATTTTTCTTGTTTCCTGAGATAAGATTGTATTGCTATAAACTTCCCTTTTAGAACTCCTTTTGCTGCATCCCATAGGTTTTGGATGATCATGCTTTCATTTTCATTTGTCTCAGGTATTTTTTGACTTCATCTTTGATTTCTACAGTGATCCATTGGTTGCTTAGTAACATTGTTTAGCTTCCACATGTCTGTGTTTTTTATAGTTTTTATTTTCTTGTAGTTGAATGCTAATCTCATAGTGATGTGGTTGGAAAAGATGTTTGATATGATTCCAGTTTTCTTAAATTTACTGAGGCTTGTTTTTTGGCTTAGCATGTGATCTGTCTTGGAGAATATTGCATGTGCACTTGAAAAGGATGTGTATTTGCCTGCATTTGGTTGGAATGTTCTTTATATATCTATTAAGTATATGTGGTCTAATGTGTCATTTAAGACAGTGTTGGTTTTCTGTCTAGATGATCTCTCCATTGATGTAAGTGGGGTGTTAAAATCCCCCACTATTATTGTGTTACCATCAATTTCTCCTTTTATGGCTCTTAGCATTTGCCTCATATATTGAGCTGCTCTTATTTTGGGTGCATATATATTTACAATTGTTATATCCTCTTCTTGGATTGATCCCTTGTTCATTACTAATGTCCTTCATTGTCTCTTGTAACAGTATTTATTTTAAAGTCTATTTTGTCTGGTATGAGTATTATTACTCCAGTTTTCTTTTGATTTCCATTTATATGGAATACTTTTTTCCATCCCTGACTTTATATGTCCCTAGATCTGAAGTGGGTCTCTTGTAGACAGCATATATACAGGTCTTGTTTTTTGTATCCATTCAGCCAGTCTATGCCTTTTGGTTGGAGCATTTATCCATTTACATTTAAGGTAATTACTGATATATATGTTCTTATTGCCATTTGGTTAATTGTTTTGGATGTGTTTTTTTTTTTTTTTTTTTTTTCTGTACGCGGGCCTCTCACTGCCGTGGCCTCTCCCGTTGCGGAGCACAGGCTCCGGACACACAGGCTCCGCGGCCATGGCTCGCGGGCCCAGCCGCTGCGCGGCACGTGGGATCTTCCGGGATAGGGGCACGAACCCGTGTCCCCTGCATCGGCAGGCGGACTCTCAACCACTGCGCCACCAGGGAAGCCCTGGATGTGTTTTTGTAGGTCTTTTTTCTTCCCTTCCTCTTTTGTTCTCTTGTGATTTGATGACTGTCTTTTGTGTTGAGTTTGGATTCCTTTTTCTTTTTTTGTGTGTGTATCTATTGTAGATTTTTCGTTTGCAGTTACCATAAGGTTTTGATACAGAAGTCTATATATATGTATATACAAGATTGTTTTAAATTGCTGGTCTCTTAATTTCAAATGCATTTCCAACATCCTGCATTTGTATTCTCTTCTCATGATTGCCGGTTTTGATATCATATTTGCATCTGGGGGATTTCCTACATGTACTGTATGTTTGCTTTTACCATTGAGCTTTCCCATTCATAATTTTCTTGTTTCTGGTTTTGGCCTTTTTTCTTTTTTCCCACCTAGAGAAGTTCCTTTAGCATTTGTTGTGGAGCTGGTTTTGTAGTGCTAAATTCTCATAGCTTTTGCTTGTCTGTAAAGCTTTTGAGTTCTCTACTGAATCTGAATGTGAGCCTTGCTGGGTAGAGTATTCTTACTTGTAGGTTTTCCCTTTCATCACTTTAAATATATCATGTCACTCCTTTCTGGCTGCAGAGTTTCTGCTGAAAAATCAGCTCACATCCTTATGGGGTTTCCCTTGTGTATAATTTGTTGCTTTTCCCTTGTTGCTTTTAATATTTTTTCTTTGTGTTTAATTTTTGTCAGTTTGATTCACATGTTATTGACCAGGGGATTTTTGCAGAAACGAATGCCTGTGCCCAGCAATTTCTTATGTAAGTGAATATTGAAACACCCACATGTGTGTAAATATCAACAACTTTTTTTGCACTTAATGTATTTATTTGAAACTTATGTGTCTTACTAAAGCATTCTAATATTTTGTTAGACTGTGATAGGCAGTATAGCAGGCACCTCTGTGCAGGGGAGCAGAATATCTATTACAAATATACCGTGTTTCACTGCACTTTCCCCTTGAAGAGCAGACTACACTTTCTGGAGGTTTTTTTTTTTTTGTCCTGTTGGTATTATTTCCTCTAGATTATGTTCTTTTATTTTACCTGATCGTCAACAAGGTGGATCTTTGCAAGGGGCTCTTTTAGAAACACCACAAGAAGGAACAGGTGTGGAACTACCACTACATTCACAAGAATGTCAGTTACATATTCTCTAGCTACTGCTAAAAAAAATTGCCAGTAAGTCATTTTATTCCGTGCATTAAGGCTACAATAATTTTTAAACACATTGAATATACTGCAATTACTCAAATAGACACCTACTTCCTTATACCATTTTCGAGTTTTCTGGAGGATATTGAAGTTTGCTAGATATTGATCAGATCAATCAATTACTTTCATATATTTATTATACTCTAACATACAAGTGGACTTAGTTATCTCATGGCCAGTCCTCCTGTCTTCCTTTCCTATAGATGCTATGGAGGCAACATGAATAGTTGTCACCATGCAGGTTAGCTTCTTGTCTTTCCATATAAGAAGAATCACTTCTCCCTTCTGTAAGAATGTCATTTCTCCCCTCTGTAGATTTTTAGATTTCTCCTTTAATTGGTTTAGTAGACCGTGATTCTCTCTTATAGTCCCACAAACTCTGGTTTTATTCTTCAACAATATTTCAGATGTGGACACATTGTTGTAATAATTGTCTTGGTAAATATGGTGCCATGAACCAAGATAAGGTTGTAGGACTGATAATATAGTTTCTTGCAGTTTCTTTCCTTTACTCTTCTAAATCTCAAGGTTGCATGTACACCCAGTTTCACTTTCACTAACCATCCTGACCAAAATTTCGTATTTTGTAAGTTTTCCAGAATTATAGGTTTTGAATTGGAGTCATCCTCTCCATTTTATCATTGCCTCATCAAGTGAGAGCTTTTGTTTGGGTATATAAATCGATTGAAATTTTGGTAGAAAATAATCCAAAAGAAGTTTAACTTTTGAAATTCTGTTTGCAGGAAGTGGAGTTTCCAAGTTATCATGAAAGTGAAGAAATGTCATTATTTGTTCGAACTTTCTTCTCGTCATAATCTTTGAAAAGATCGGTGTTTCAAGTAAGGGATCAGTCGGCCAGTATTCTTTCCAGTGTGACTTTCTTATTTGTCCCATCAAAATTATTAATCCAAGAAACTTCTTCATGTCACTATTGGTTACATCAGTCCATTTTAAAGCCTTGTCATACTTTTTATATGATTTTTCATTCTGTTGCCAATACAAGTTTTTGAGAAGCAACCAACTCAAAGTCATTACCAAAAATTGTTACTTCACTGACATTTTGCAGATTATTACGTTCAATAGTTACCCCTGGCACACCTGTAAAGTCTTCTAATTTTCATTAAATGTTGTCTCAATCCACTCTTCTGTAGAAGCAAAGGAGCATTCTTCAGCACCATGAGTTTCATTTTCAGTTTTCATATCAGAATCAATCACTAAAGTTTTTTGTCTTTTTGTTGGTCTAATATTCACTTTGTCTGAATCAGAACTATATTTTGAAGAACTATCATCTCCTGACACACTAGTATATATGCCACTCAGACAATCAGAGGAAGTATATGCATAAAATTCACTGAAAAATTCTTCTTCACTCAAAATTTTCTGATGTGTCATATTTGAAAATTTTATAGTAATAAACTTGATTTATAATATACACAAAGTTGGAACAAAAACCTGATGGAGCAAAATGTGAATGATAACAACAATCATAAGTTGTATAATGAATCCTTGATCAATTTTAAGCTCTAACAACTTCACACGGTGATGTTAATTATACCACTCTCTAAAAATGTATTGATACATTTCTGGTCAGTAATGTTCGGGTAACAAAAGAATTATTAATACATCTCTGGTCAATAATGTGTTAAAATGTGTCTTGGCATATTCTTCCTTGGGTTTACCCTGTATGCAACTCTCTGCACTTCCTGGACTTGAGTGTTTCTTTTCCCATGTTGGGGAAGTTTTTGGTTATTATCTCTTCAAATATTTTCTCAGGCCCTTTCCCTCTCTTTTCTCCTCCTCAGAACCCTATAATGTTGGTGTGTTTAATATTGTCCTGAGGTCTCTTAAACTGTCCTCATTCCCTTTCACTCTTTTTTTTTTTTTTTTTTTTTTTTTTTGCTGTATGCGGGCCTCTCACTGCTGTGGCCTCTCCCGTTGCGGAGCACAGGCTCCGGACACACAGGCTCCGCGGCCATGGCTCGCGGGCCCAGCCGCTGCGCGGCATGTGGGATCTTCCGGGATAGGGGCACGAACCCGTGTCCCCTGCATCGGCAGGCGGACTCTCAACCACTGCGCCACCAGGGAAGCCCCCTTTCACTCTTTTTCCTTTGTTCCGCTCTGTGGCAGTGATTTCCATCATTCTGTCTTCCAGCTCACTTATCGTTCTTCCTCCTCATTTATTCTGCTATTGATTCCTTCTAGTGTATTTTTTCTTTTCAGTTATTGTGTTGTTCAACTCTGTTTGTTTGTTCCTTATATCTTCTAGCTCTCTGTTAATGATTTCTTGTATCTTCTCGATCTGTTCCTCCATTCTTTTTCTGATATCTTGGATCATCTGTGCTATCATTACTCTGAATTCTTGTTCAGGTAGATTGCCTATCTCCACTTTAATTAGTTGTTCTTCTGGGGTTATATTTTGTTGCTTCATCTGGAACATATTCTTCTGTCCTCACATTTTGTCTAACTTTCTCTGTTTAAAGTCTTCATTCTGCATGCTGCAGGATTGTAGTTCCTCTTGCATCTGGAGTCTGCCCCCTGGGGGGTGAGGCTGGTCTAATAGGCATGTGCAGGCTTCCTGGTGGGAGGGACTGGGTCTCGTCCCTCTGGTGGGCAGGGCTGTGTCAAGTGATATGTATAGAGGTGGCTGTGAGCTCAGGAAGACTTTAGGCAGCCTGGCTGCTGATGGGTGGGGCTGTGTTCCCACCCTTTTTGTTGTTTGGCCTGATGTGTCCCAACACTGGAGCCTACAGGCTGTTGGGTGGGGCTGGGTATTGATGACAAAATGGCAGCCTCTAGGGGAGTTCATGCTAATGAATACTCCCCAGTACCTCTGCCATCAGTGTCCTTGTCCCCACAGTGAACCACAGCTGCCACCCCCACCTCTCCAGGAGACCCTCCAAGACAAGCAGGTAGGTCTGGCCTATGATCCTATGAAGTCACTCCTTTTTCCCTCAGTCCTGATGTGCACGATACCTTGTGTGTGCCTCCAAGTGTGGAGTTTGTTTCCCCTAGTCCTGTGGAGTTCCAAGCCCCACTGGCCTGCAAAGCCAAATGCTCAGGGGACTCCTCCTCCCATTTCCATACCCCCAGGCTGGGGACCCTGAGGTGGGGCTCAGAACTCTCACTCCTGTGTGAGAACCTCTGCAATATAATTATTTTCTAGTTTGTGTTTTGCCCACCTGGCGGGTATAGGGTTGGATTGTATTGCAAATGCACTCCTCCTACTGTCTCATTGTGGTTTCTTCTTTGTCTTTGGATGTAGAATATCCTTTTTGGTAGGTTCCAGTCTTTTTT
The DNA here is from genome assembly GCF_964165515.1 of Mesoplodon bidens. NCBI lineage: Eukaryota > Metazoa > Chordata > Mammalia > Artiodactyla > Ziphiidae > Mesoplodon > Mesoplodon bidens. The sequence continues at coordinate 47,169,095 of NC_138160.1, read as the reverse complement.
GTCAATGGTTGTTCAGCAGTTAGTTGTGATTTTGGTGTTTTTGTGAGAGAAGTTGAACACAAGTCCTACTAGGCCATCTTGTCTCCAACACCTTCTGGTTTCTCACTGTGGTGGATAGAGACACAGTGAGCTTGATGATGCTAAAAAGGGATGGGGATTCTTTCCTCTTTTACCCAGTCTTTATGTTGCTTTCAGTGTTACTGAGTGTGGTTGTTTGTGACCTTGGGCAGGTTGCTCACTCTTTTCTGGTCTTTTTTTTTTTTTCTGGTCTTCTTTTTCCCATATATATATGTATTTTTTTTTCCTTTGTGCTTTCTCTAGTTTCACTTATTCATATGGTGCCATGTGCAGAGACCTTGTCCCCAGGCACTTCAGACCAGAGTTCCTAGTGTGAAACTGCTGTGCTGACACTGCAGCTCGGGGGACCGTGTGCCCCTTTTCTTTTTGATAATAGCCATTCTAACAGGTGTGAGGTAATATCTCATTGTGGTTTTGATTTACATTTCCCTGATGATTAGTAATGCTGAGCGTCTTTTCATGTACCCCTTGTTCATCTGTGTCTCTTCTTTGGAAACATGTCTATTCAGATCTTCTGCCCATTTTAAAAAAGACCTACTTGAGAGTGGACTTGAGGATATGGGGAGGGGGAAGAGTAAGCTGTGACAAAGCGAAAGAGAGGCATGGACATATATACACTACCAAACGTAAGGTAGATAGCTAGTGGGAAGCAGCCGCAGAGCACAGGGAGATCAGCTCGGTGCTTTGTGACTGCCTGGAGGGGTGGGATGGGGAGGGTGGGAGGGAGGGAGATGCATGAGGGAAGGGATGTGGGAACAGATGTATATGTATGACTGATTCACTTTGTTATAAACCATAAACTAATAAAAAAAATTGCTATTGAGTTTATGAGTTTTTAAATATATTATTATATTTTTAAATATATTATTTAATATATTATTAATATAATATTTAATATATTATTTAATATATTATTTAATATATTCTGCATATTAACCCCTTGTCAGATACATGACTGGCAAATATTTTCTCTCATTAAGTAGATTGTCTTTTCATCTTGTTAATGATTTTCTTTGCTGTGCAGAAGCTTTGTAGTTTGATGTAGTCCCATTTGTTTATTTTTCCATTGGACTGTGATTCAATGTCAGTTTGAGATAATTATTTCTTTTCCTGTGTGAATAAACATATTATTGGAATTAGTCTGCTAATAAAAGCATATGAAATAGTGGCTTTTATGTAGGGTGGATATATGTTACAGTTTGTTATTGTAATTGGAATTGTTAATATAAATAGTGTGACTAGTGTTAAGGAGGTAAATAAGTTTATTACTTTTATTGGGAGTTGTACCAAGTTTCTGGTTCCTAAGACCAATGGATAACTGCTATCCTTTCTTTTTAATATAAATTTATTTATTTATCAGCTGCATTGGGTCTTTGCTGCTGTGTGCAGGCTTTCTCTAGTTGCAGCGAGTGAGGGCTACTCTTCGTTGTGGAGCACAGGCTCTCTAGGCATGCAGGATGCAGTAGTTGTGGCACACAGGCTTAGTAGTTGTGAATCTTGGGCTCTAGAGCACAGGCTCAGTAGTTGTGGCACATGGGTTTCGTTGCTCCATGGCATATGGGATCATCCCGGACCAGGGCTTGAACCTGTGTCCCCTGCATTGGCAGGCGGGTTCTTAACCACTGCACCACCAGGGAAGTCGCTGCTATCCTTTAAAAGCTTGAAAAAACCATACTGTTAGGTACGGAGGCATGAATTAGCAGTTCTTGCATACTTTCTTGGTAAATGAGAAGATCTAGTCTTCTGTTACTAGATTTACAATCTAGTGTTTTTTTAAACTAAATTTACAGTACAAGGGACCTAAAATGATTTTGGGGTTTAATGAGAGGAGTAATAAAGGTAACAGGTGGAGGGTTATGAGGGCATTTTCTCGTACAAATCATGGTTTGATATTGTTGATATGATGTGTATATTTTTCTCACTGTGTTATGGTTAACATATATAGGGAGTATAGGGCAGTAATTACTATATTAATTCCTATTAAGATAATGGTAATGTTTGATCATGAAATAATATGTAATATTACTACAAATAACTCTGATAGGTTGGTGGTTGGGGGTAGAGCTAAGTTTGTTAGGCTTGCTAATAGTCATCATGTTGAAATTAATGGGAGAAATGTCTGTAGACCTCGGGCTAGAATTATTGTTTGGCTGTGGATACTTTCATAATTTGAATTTGCTAAGCAGAATAGTGTAGATGATGTGAGGCTGTGAGCAATTATTAGAGTGGTAGCTCCTATATAGCTTCAAGGTGTTGGATAAGAATAGCTATGATAACTAAAGCTGTATAACTAACAGAGGAATAGTGATTTTAGGTCTGTTTGGCATTAAGCAAATTGAACTGGTTATAATTATTCCTCATAAAGAGAGTATGAGGGAGGGATATGCTATAAAGTCCATTAATGGATTTAATATTTTTGTAACTAGCAATATACCATAAACCTCTGCGTTTTAGCAGTATGGCTGCAAGGACTATAGACCCTGCAATGGGGACTTCTACATGTGCTTTAGGTAACCAAAGGTGGAGACCATATAGGGGTATTTTTACTATAAAGGCTATTATGCATACTAATCATACAAAAATGTTGGATCAGGTGTTGGATATTGCTTGAGTTCAATATTGGATTATTAGAAAATTAATGAGCCTCTGATATTCTGAATACATACTAATGCTACTAAGAGTGAGAGGGACCCTACTAGTGTATAAAATAAGAAATAAAGTCATGCATTAAGTTGTTCTGTTTGATTGCCCTATCGGGTAATGAAGATAAGTGTTGGGACTAGTGTTGCTTTAAATAAAATGTAAAATAAGATTAGTTCTGTGTGGCAGTAAATGTTATAATTAGGAATATTTGTAATTTTACTAGCATAGTAATATGATTTTTTCCAGGTTAATAATTCTTTGAATAGGTGAAATTGGCTGGCTATTAGTATTAATGGTAAGAGTCATGTTAAAATTAATAATGGTGCTAATAAGGAGTTGGAGGAAAAACTAGTGAAAAGTTAAGATTTTTGTCGTTGAATTGGTTTAGGAGAAAAAGGCTTATGAAACTAATTAATAGGCTATGTACTGTAGTGTTAATTAAGATTATGTTGCTTTTTGATAGTCATGTTGGTGGTATTAATATAATTGTAGGGATAATATATATATATATATATATTTTTTTTTTTTTTTGCGGTACGCGGGCCTCTCACTGTTGTGGCCTCTCCTGTTGCGGAGCACAGGCTCTGGATGCGCAGGCTCAGTGGCCATGGCTCATGGGCCCAGCCACTCCACGGCATGTGGGATCTTCCTGGACTGGGGCACGAACCAGTGTCCCCTACATCGGCAGGCAGACTCTCAACCACTGCGCCACCAGGGAAGCCCCAAGGGATAATAATTTTTTAACGTTGGAGATGTTTAAGGTTTTGTACTTAATCAGTGCCATATGTGTTTGATACTATTACTAGTAGGAATAGTCTGAGTGCAGATTTGAAGGTGGTGAAGACTAGCAGAACGATTGGTATTATGCTGGCCAAGGTAAAGTTTGTGTTTAGGATTATTAGGGTTGCTATAATAAATAGTGATAATATTATGCCTTTTAGGCACAGTAGTGAGGATATTAGGTGAGATTGATATATTAATAACCCTATGAGAGGTACTATAAATACTATAACAATATTTATATATACTAAAGGCATTTGGTAATTATGAACTTAATCATATTCTAATGAGTCAAAATCATTTATTTTAAACAACTTACCATATTCAGTTCATTCTAGTCCTTTTTGGATCCATTTGTAGTCTAGACTTGTTGCTAGTAATAAGATTAGGAATAGTGCTATAATGAGTATTGTTTTTAGATTGTTTGAGATGCTTATGGTAGGGGTAAAAGAAGATCAATTTCTAAGTTGAAAAGGAGAAATGTAATAGCTATTAGGAAAAATTTTATGGAAAAGAGTAGATGGGCTGATCCAATGGGGGTCAAATCCGCACTAATAGGGACTTGCTTTTTCTGTATAAATATTTAATTAAGGGAGTCAAAATGCAAAGAATACAAGAAATGAGGCTAGTGCTATATTTGTAATTAATGTCAGTATCAGGTTTATTATTTTTCAGATTATACCAAAACAAATTGCTTGGAAGTCAGTTGTACTATTTAATACTAAAAGAATAAGATCCTCATCAAAAAATAGGTACATAAAGGAATAGTCATAGTACATCTACAAAATGTCAGTATCAGGCAGTGGCTTTGAAGCCTAAATGATGATTAGATGTAAGATGATGTTTTAATTCACATAAGAAGCAGATGATAAGGAAGGTAGAGCCGATAATTACATGTAGTCTGTGAAATCCTATAGCTATGAAGAAAGTTGATACATACACTCCATCTGAGATTGTAAAAGATGTTTCATAATATTCTGAGGCTTGTAGAAGTGTAAAGAAAACACCTAAAGCAATTGTAATAAAAAGAGTTTAAATTATGTGTTTGCAGTTTCCTTCTATGAGGCTGTAGTGGACTCAGGTAATGGATACCCCAGAGGCTAATAGTACAGAGGTATTGATGAGTTGTACTTCTAGTGGATTTAGGGGACAGATGCATGTTGGTGGTCAGCATCCTCCTAGCTCAGGTGTGGAGGCAGGGCTTGAGTGGTTAAAAAACTTAGAAAAGGCCAGTTAAAAAAAGAGGACTTATGAAATAATAGGATTATTCCATATCAAAGTCCTTTTTGAACAATTGGTATATGATGGCCTTGGAAAGTGCCTTCTTGGATGGTGTCTCATCATCATTGATATATTGTTAAGGTATTTGTTAGTGGGCCTGGTGACGATAATGTTGAATTAAAGTGAAATCACATAATTAGGCCTGATGTTATTAGGAGGGCTGAAAGAGCTCCTGTGAAGGGCCAGGGACTGGGGTTTACTATATGATATGGATGGGTTTGGTGGGTCATTATGTATTATCATGTAACTAAAGGCTTACTAGTAGGATAAATATATAGGCTTGAATGATGGCACCGGAAAATTCGAGAATGGTGAGGAAGATAAGGATAAAAAATGTAATTAGGGCTGTGGCAGTGCTAATATTTAGTAATGCTAGAGTTGCTCCTCCAATTAAATGAATCAACAGGTGTCCTGTGATGTTAGCTGTCAAGTGTATGGCCAGGGTTATTGATTGAATAAATAAACTGATAGTTTCAATGATAACTAGTATGGAAATAAGAGGAACTGGTGTTCCCTGTGGTAGAAAGTGAGCTAGGGATGTTTTTACTCTGTGACGAAAGTCTGTAATTACAGTACCTGCCCATAGGGGAACTGCCATGCCTAGATTTATTGAGAGTTGTATAGTAGGTGTAAATGAATGTGGTAATAGTCCTAGTAGATTTGTTGATCTGATAAATGAGTGATATTAGTATTAGTGTTCAGGTTTACTTTGTGATTGTGAATAGCTGTTATTTGTTTTGATGTTATTTGAACTAATCAGTTTTGAATAGAAATTATATGCTTGATTAGTCAATTAGGTGTAGGAAATAGAATGCTTGGAAATATGATAATTAAGAGAACAACAGGAAGCCCTGTTATTGTTAGGATAATGAAAGAGTCAGGATAATGAAAGAGGCAAATACATTTTCATTCATTTTGTTTCTCTAGGAGTGGGTTGTTTTAGTGTTTTGGTAAATATTGATTCTGGGTTTGAATAGTAAATATGTTTTGAAATTTTTAGTTGAAATATAATGAATAGGACTAGAATTATTGATAGGATAGTAATAAATCATGTTGATGTATCTAGTTGTGGCATATCATTAAGGGGAGGATTAACTCCCAAGCTTTAACTTAAAAGGTTAACGTTATTTAGCTTCTTAACGTATTTATAGTATTGATGCAGATCATTTCTCAAAGTATTTTAGTGGTACTAATTCAAGGACGATGGGCATAAAGCTATGATCTGACCCACAAATTTCTGAGCATTGTCCGTAATATAGACCTGGTCATGCTGATGTTAGAGTTGTTTGATTTAAGTATCCTGGAATGGCATCTGTTTTTAGGCCTAGTGAAGGTATAGCTCATGAGTGTAAAACATCTTTTGAGGAGATTAGTATTCGGATTGTTATTTCTGTAGGTACAACTACTCCATTATCTACTTCTAATAGTCGTAATTCTCCTGGTTTTAGATCTGATGTAGGAATTATATAGGAGTCAAAGTTTAAGTCTTCATAGTCTGCATATTCATAGCTTCAGTATCATTGGCATCCTATGGTTTTTAGTTAGAGAGGGATTATTAATTTTATCCATCATGTAAAGAATTCATAATGATGGTAAGGCAATTAAAATTATGATAATAGCTGGTAAAATTGTTCAGATAGTTTGTAACTCTTGTGCATCTATTGTGCTTGTATGTGTTAATTTAGTTGTTAGTATAAGTGAAATAATGTAAAGAACAAGAGAGCTAATTAAAAATATGATTATTAATTTATGATCATGAAAGTGTTGAAGTTCTATAATGGGTGATGTTGCATCTTTAAATCCCAGTTGGAGGGAATATGCCATGGAGATATATAGGACTTTCACCTATAATTTAACTTTGACAAATTTATGTAAAATTTTACTAATGCCTCATTTATTGAAAAAGACATAATGGTTATGCTGTTGGCTTGAAACCAGTAGAAGAGGGTTCGATTACATCCTTTCTTCACTATTTTAAATTGACATAAATGGGTTCTTCAAATGTGTGATATGGTGGAGGGCATCAGGTTTAGTTACTCTAAATTTGTAGTAGTTAATCCTATTGTTAAGACTTCTCGTTTTGATGCAAATGCCTCTCAAATTATGAAAATTATTAATATTACTTCTATTAGTGAAATAAAGGAGCCTATTGATGAAATAGTATTTCATGTTGTATAGGCATCAAGGTAGTCAGAATATTGTTGTGGTATTCCAGATAGACCTAGGAAATGTTGTGGGAAGAAGGTTATATTTACACCTACAAATATAATTACAAAGTGACCTTTTGCTCATGACTCATTGAGCTTATAAATTGAAAATAGTTGGATTAAATGTACAAAGCCTCCTATAATACTGAATACTGCTTCTGTTGATAATACAAAGTGGAAGTGTGCAACTACATAATATGTATTGTGAAGGACAATATTTAGGGTTGAATTAGCTAAAACAATTATTGTTAGTCCTTCTACTGTGAAAAGGAAAATGAAGCCAAGAGCTCATATTATGACAGGGGATCATTTGATATTACCTCCGTGAAGTGTTACTAGTTAGCTAAATATTTTACTCATGTAGTAATGGCAAAAATTATAGTAGCTGATGTAAAATATGCTTGTGTATCAACATCTATTCCTACTGTAAACATATGGTGGGCTCCCATGGTAAACCCTATGAAGCTGATTGACATTAAGGTTCAAACTATACCTATATACCCAAAAGGTTCTTTTTTACCTGACAATACGTGGAATTATTCCAAATCCAGGTAAAATAAGAATATAAACTTCAGGGTGTCTGAAGAATCAACATAAGTGTTGATATAAGATTGGATCACCTCTCCCTGAAGGATCAAAAAAGGTTGTGTCTAGGTTTCGGTCTGTTAATAGTATAGTAATTCTGGCTGCTAAAACTGGTAGTGATAGTAATACAACTGTAATTAGAATGGATCGTACAAATAGTGGTGTTTAGTATTGGGATAGAGTGTGTGGTTTTATATTAATAGTTAATAGTTGTAGTAATAAAATTAATAGCACCTAAGATTGAGGAAACACCTGCTAAATGTAGGGAAAAAATGGTAAGGTCAACGGAAGCTCCTGCGTGGGCTAGGTTTCCAGCTAAATGTGGATATATGGTTCAGCCTGTACCGGTGCCAGGTTCAACTGTGGATGATGCGAGTAATAGTATGAAAGAAGATGGAAGGTATCAGAGCTTATATTATTTATGCAGGGGAAGGCTATATGGGGTGCTCCAATTATGAATGGGATTAGTCAATCTCCCAAACCGCCAGTTATAATAGGTAGAACTACCAAAAAGATTATTACAAATGCATGGGCTGTTACAACTACATTGTAAATTTGATCATCTCCAAGTAATGTTCCGGGTTGACCGAATTCAGCATGAATTAATAGGCTTAGAGTAGTGCCTGCTATTCCAGCTCAAGCACCAAATAATAAATATGAAATACCAATATCTTTGTGGTTGGTTGAGAATAATCAGCAGTTTATGAGCACAGGTAAAATGGCTGAGTAAACATTAGACTGTAAATCTAAAGACAGGGGTTAAGTCCTCTCTTTGCCAGTCCTGTGGTCAATCTAACATACTGAATTGCAAAGAAGCAGCTTCAATTCTGCCTGGACTTCTTCGGCCTGTTTCCATGGGGGAAGTAGATTGAAGCCAGTTGACTAGAGTATTTAGCATTAACTAAAATTTCCTGGGAAATGTGAGCCCACCAATCTAGTGAGGATTTAGCTTAATTACAGTGTTTGATTTGCATTCAATTGATGTCAGATATAGTCTTGCAATCCTTATTAAACAAGAATTAAGTAAATTATACTTATTTAGGGCTTTGAAGGCTTTTGGTCTATACTAACCTAAATTCCTAGTCCATTACTGAAAAGACTGGTGTAAGTGGTAATAGCACTGTAGATATAATGATTACTGTTGGTAGGAAGATCATTTGTTTTGTGAAATCAAATTGTCATTTTATTTTTATGTTGTTGGTGGAGGGAAACATAGTCAGTGCTGTAGAGTATGTGAGTCATATGAAGAAATATAGATTAAGTAACGTTGTAATACCTATTAATGTAGGTAAAATAGTGTTATTATTTTTTGTTCTTTCTTGAATGATTATTTATTTTGGTATAAATCCTGATAGTGGTGGAAGGCCTCCTGCTGATAATAGGGTGATTAGAATAAAGGTTGTGAATGGGCATTTTATTTCATGTCTGTGGTAGTGATAGTGTAGTGGTGGCTGAGCTGTAAATAGTATAAATATGGTAAACGTTATTATGATATAGATTAGTAGATTTAGGATTGTTATAGTTGGATTATACAATATAATAGCTTATTATAGTTATTCACCCTATATGGGTGATTGAGCAGGCTATGAATTTTCATAATTGGGTTTGTTTAGTCTGCCTCATCCTCCAATTATAATTGATAATATAGATACAGATAGTATTAAATTTAGGTTAATGGATGGTGAAATTTGGTATAATACTGTTAGGGGTGCAAGTTTTGTCATGTTAATAAAATTAAGCCTGCTATTAATGAGATGCCTTGTGTGACTTCAGATACTCAGAAGTGGAATGGAGATAGCCCTAGTTTTATGATTAGGGCTATTGTTATTACTATTGATGCTGCTGAGTTAAAGATTTTTGTAATAGTTCATTGGCTGGAATATAATAGATTAATTATAACCACTATTCTAAGTAATAATGATGTGGTGGCTTGTAGCAGAGAATGTTTAATAGATGCTTCCATGACTCGTGGGTTGAATTTTTTTATTTTAATGGGAGTAATGGCTAGTATACTTATTTCAAATCCGATTCAGATAAGTATTCAGTGTTAACTCGTAATTATAGTTATGTTATTCCTGAGATAATGGTTGTTATAATAATAAGAATAACAGGATTTACTAGTAGGGGAAGGATATAAACCAACATTTTCGGGGTAGAGTTGATCATATCAGAATCCAGGATAGAATGCTCAAATTCATAAGAAAGAAATTGTTGATAGTAGTGTTTTGATAATGAAGTTGGTTGTGTATAGTTCTGATGTGTGGAGGTTGTGCAGGGCTCCTAGAAAGAGGATTGTTGGGAAAATATTTGTTATGATGTTGTTGGCATATTCTGCTAAGAAAAATATAGTGAATGAGCCTGCTGCATATTCTACATTGAAGCCCAATATGAGTTCAGATTCTCCTTCTGTTAGGTTGAAGGGGGCTTGATTGGTTTCTGCTAGGGTAGAAATAAATCATATTATGGCCAGTGGTCATGCTGGGAAGATTATTTATAAATGTTCTCGTGTTGTGATGAGGGTTGAGAGGGTAAAGGATCCATTTATTCGAAGGATTGACAGGAGAATGCTTGCTAGTGTTACTTCATATAAGATTGTTTGTGCTACTGCTCATAGGGCTCCAATTAGTGCATATTTTGAATTGGAAGCTCATCCAGATCATAGGATGGAGTAGATAGCTAGGCTTGGCATAGCTAGTATAAGTAATACCCCTAAGTTTATATTAGTAAGGAGGTAGGGTATGGGTAGGGGAATTCATATGCTTAGGGCTAAAGTTAAGGCTAGAATGGCTGTGATAATAAAAGTGGAAATATAAGATGTAGCTGGTTGTAGTGGCTCTTTGATGAATAATTTGATTGCATCAGAGATGTTATATAGTAGGCCATATGTTCTAAAGATATTTGGTCCTTTTCGAAGTTGCATAGCCTAGAACTTTTCACTCAATTAATGTTAGGAATGCTACAGCTAGAAGAGTAAGGACAATGAGTATAAAGATATTAATTATAAACATTTTTTTAGGGAGAGGATTTGAACCTCTGGTTATAAATTTTTAAGTTTTATGCAATTACTAGACTCTACCACCCTAACAAATCCTGTTCTTTGGTAATGTTTTCTATATGTTAAGATTATATCATTAACTGATTTTAAGGTGCTTTTAAAAGGTAGGCCTCATTTCTCTTGTCCTTTTGTACTGGGAGAAATATATAATAGATAGAAACCGACCTGGATTGCTCTGGTCTGAACTCAGATGACATAGGTCTTTAATTGTTGAACAAATGAAACTTTAATAGCGGTTACACCATTGGGGTATCCTGACCCAACATCGAGGTCACAAACCCTATTGTCAACATGAACTCTAGAATAGGATTGTGCTGTTATCCCTAGGGTAACTTGTTCCATTGATCAAAATATTTGGATCAATAAGTGATAAAGTGTTTTGACTAGTAGGTCTAGATTTTAATCATTAGGAAGCTTTTTTGTTCTCCAAAGTCACCTCAATCAAAATTGTCAACCCTCGTGAAAATTATATTATTCCTCGGTGGTTAAGTTATATTTATTTGGGTTAATTAATTAAAGCTCCATAGGGTCTTCTCATCTTATTTTTTTACTCCTAACTCTTCACAGGAAGGTCGATTTCACAGATTAAAAGTAAGAGACAGTAAAACCCTTGTGTGGCCATTCATACAAGTCTTTATTTAGAGAACAAATGATTATGCTGCCTTTGCACGGGCAGGATACCACAGCTGCTCAACAGTTATCACTGAGCAGGCAGTGCCTCCAGTTATGCTAGAGGTGATGTTTTTGGTAAACATGCTGGGTTTATGTTTGCTGAGTTCCTTTTACTTTTTTAAATCTTTCCTTGGGTGTATACCTGTGCTGGGTTAACAGTGTACTTAATAAATAATTTAGTGTTGAATTGTGTTTATTTGCTGTTAACTATCAGTAATATTATCAGTTACCTTTGTTTTGGGTATTAAATCTAAAAAAATAATCACAAAGACTGATGTTAAGGAGATTGCCACCTTTGTTTACTTCTAGGAGTTTTATGGTTTCAGGTGTTACATTTAAGTTTTTAAGCCAATGTGAGTTAATTTTTGTAAATGGTGTAAGATAGGCATCCAGTTTTATTCTTTTGCATGTGGCTGTCCAATTTACCCAGCATCATTTATTGAAGGGACTGTCCTCTTCCCACTGTAGATTCTTAGTTCTTTGATTGTAAATTAATTGACCATATATGTGTGCACTTAACTGCTGGGCTCTCTGTACTGTTCCACTGAGCTATGTGTTTGTTTTTATGTCAACATCATACTTTTTTGATTACTATAACTTCACAGTCTAGTTTGAAATCAGAGAGCATGATGCCTCCAGCTTTGCTCTTGCTCGAGATTGCTTTGGATATTTGGGGGTCTTCTGTGGTTCTATACCACTTTTATGATTTTTTTCTATTTCTGTGAAAAATGCCACTGGAATTTTTATAGAGATTGCAATGTCTGTATAGATTTCTTGGGGTAGTATGGACATTTTAACAATATTAATTCTTCCAATCCATGAGCGTAGAATATCTTTTTATTTATTTGTATTTTCTTCAATTTTTTTCAGGGATGTTTTGCAGTTTTCAGTGTAAAAATTTTCACCTCCTTGGTTAAATTTATTCTTGAGTATTTTTTTTCTTTTTGATGATATTTTAAATGGGATTGCTTTCTTAATATCTTTCTGATAGTTCATTGTTAGTGTATAGAAATGCACCAGATTCTTACATACTGATTTTTATATCCTGAAATTTATTTAGTTCTTGCATTTTTTTTGGAGGTGGACTCTTTTGGATTTTCTATATATAAGATCAGCAAACAGTTTTACTTCTTCCTGTGTGAGTTGTATGCCTTTTATTTCTTTTTCTTGCTAATTGCTCTGGCTAGGACTTCCAGTACTATGTTGAATAAGACTGGTGAGAGTAGTCATCCTTATTTTCTCCTGATCTTGGAGGAAAAGGTTTCAGGTTTTCACCAGTGTGATGTTAGCTGTGGGCTTGTAACTGATAGGTATGTCCTTATTGCTATGTACATATATGGCCTTTTATGCTGTGGTTTGTTCCCTTTATATCCACCTTATTAAGAGTTTTTATCATAATGGGATGTCGAATTTTGTCAAATGCTTTTCATTAATATGATGTACTACATTGATTTGTGAATGTTCAACAATCCTTGCATCTCTGAAATAAGTTGCACTTGATCATGGTGAATGATTCTTTTAACTGTGAATTTGGTTTGCTGATATTTTGAGGATTTTTGCATCTATGTTCATCAGTGATTGTAGTCTGTAGTTTTCTTGTGGTGTCCTTGTCTGGTTTTGGTATCACGGTAATGCTAGCCTTCTAAAAAGAGTTTGGAAGTGTTTCCTTTTCTATTTTTCTGGAAGGGTTTGAGGAAGATTGGTATTCATTAAATATTTGGTAGAATTCACCAATGAAGCTGTCTGGTCTTTGACTTTTGTTTATTGGGAGGTTTTTGATTACTGATTCAATCTCCTAACTATTAATTGTTCTGTTCAGATTTTCTATTTCTTCACAATTCAGTCTTGGTAGTTTTTATGTTTCTAGGAATTTATCCATTTCTTCTGGGTTGCCTAACTCAATGGTGTGTACTTCTTCACAGCAATATCCTGCAATCCTTTATATTTCTGTGGTATGCATTGTAATGTCTTTGATTTCTGATTTTGAGTCCTCTTTTTTCTTGGTGAGTCTAGCTAAATATTTGTAATTATTTTTAATATCTTCAAAGAACCTGCTCTCAGTTTCATTGATTTTTTTTTCTATTGTCTTTTTAGTCTCCATTTTTTTTCTATTCTGATCTTTATTTCTTTCCTTCTGCTAAAGCTGGGTTTTAATTGTTTTTTTTCTAGTTCCTTGAGTAGTAAGTTGTTTTTTTTTTTTTTTTTAGTTGAGATATTTGATTCTTTTTTTTTTTTTTTTGCGGTACGCGGGCCTCTCACTGTTGTGGCCTCTCCCGTTGCAGAGCACAGGCTCCGGACGCGCAGGCTCAGCGGCCATGGCTCACGGGCCCAGCCGCTCCGCGGCATGTGGGATCCTCCCGGACCGGGGCACGAACCCGCGTCCCCTGCATCGGCAGGCGGACTCTCAACCACTGCGCCACCAGGGAAGCCCGAGATATTTGATTCTTGATGTAGGCATTTATGGCTATAAACCTCTCCCTTAGAACTTCTTTTGCTGTATCCCATAAGATTTGGTTTGTTGTATTTCCATTTTCATTTGTTCAAGTTTTTTTTTTTTTTTTTTTTTTTTTTTGACTGCGTTGGGTCTTCGTTGCTGTGCACAGGCTTTCTCTCGTTGCAGCAAGTGGGGGCTACTCCTCATTGCAGTGCATGGCTTCTCATTGTGGTGGCTTCTCTTGTTGCGGAGCACGGGCTCTAGGCATGTGGGCATTAGTAGTCATGGCACATGGGCTCAGTAGTGGCTCGTGGGGTCTAGAGTGCAGGCTCAGTGGTTGTGGCACACAGGCTTAGTTGCTCTGTGACATGTGGGATCTTCCTGTGTCCCCTGCATTGGCAGGCAGATTCTTAATCACTGCACCACCAAGGAAGTCCCCAAGGTATTTTTTGACTTTTTTTTTTGACCCATTGATTATTCAGTAGCATATTGTTGAATTTCTACTTCTTTGTGAATTTTCCAGGATTCTTCAGTAATTGATTTCTAGTTTCATATCATTGTGGTTGAAAAGATGCTTGATATGATTTCAATCTTCTTAAATTTATTAAGAGTTGTTTTGTGGCCTGCCATATGATCTATCCTAGAGAATCTTCCATGTGCACTTGAAAAGACTCTATAATTTCTTGGGTAGAATTTTCTTTATATACCTGTTAAGTCCATCTGGTCTAATGTGTCATTTTGGGCTGATGTTTCTTATTTATCTTCTGACTGGGACAATTTATCCACTGATGAAAGTGGGGCTTTAAAGTCCCATACTACTATTGTATTGCATAGCTTATTTCTTCATTTAGGTCTATAAATATTTGCTTTACATATTTAGGTGTTCCTATGTTGGGTACACGAATATTTACAAATGTTATATTATCCTGTTGATTGAACTGTTTTCATTATGTAATGCCCTTCTTTGTCTCCTGTTATAGTCCTTGTTTTAAAGTCTATTTTGTCTGATATAAGTATACTTACCCTAGCTTTCTTTTCGTTTCCATTTGCATGGAATATCTTTTTCCATCCCTTTACTGTGTATGCCCTTGTATCTTTTGTAGCCAGCCTGCAGATGGTTCTTTTAAATTTTTATTTTATCCCTTCAGGCACTCTGTGTCTTTTGAGTGGAGAATTTAATATATTTATTTTAAAGTAATTATTGAGGGCTTCCCTGGTGGCGCAGTGGTTGGAAGTCTGCCTGCCGATGCAGGGGACATGCGTTCGTGCCCCGGTCTGGGAAGATCCCACGTGCTGCGGAGCAGCTGGGCCCATGAGCCATGGCTGCTGATCCTGCATGTCTGGAGCCTGTGCTCCACAGCAGGAGAGGCCACAGGAGTGAGAGGCCTGCATACCACAAAAACAAAAACAAAAAACAAATAATTATTGATAAATAGGTACTTATTGCCATTTTTATTGTTTCTGGCTGTTTGTATTTCTTCTGTTCTTCTCTTGCTCTCTTCCTTTGTGATATTATGACTTTCTGTAGTGGTGTTCTTGTATTTCTTTAGCTTTCTCTTTTGTGTAGCTACTGTAGGTTTTTGCCTTGTGGTTGCCATGAGGCTTTAATAAAACAACTTATATTTATAACAGTCTAAGTTCTTAACAACTGAAGTTCAAATGCATCTAAAGCTCTACATTTTAATCTCCCCTTGCCTCATTTTATGTTCTTGATGTCATATTTTACATTTTTATCTTATGTATCCCTTTCCTAATTATTGTAGTTATAGTTATTTTATTACTTTTGTCTTCCATTATACAAGCTTCATACTAGCTTTACAAGTGATTAATTCACCATTTTTACAACATTAGATTATTCCAAATTTTACTATATATTTACCTTTACCAGTGAGATTTATACTTCATATCTTTTCCTGTTACTAATTAGTGCCCTTTCTTTTCAGCTTACAGAAGTCCCCTTAACATTTCTTTTAAGGACAGTTTAGTTATGATGAACATTTTTAGATTTTGCTATCTCATCTTCAATTCTGAATGATAACTTTGCTGGGTAGAGTATTCTTGGTTTGAATATATTGTGCCACGTTCTTCTAGCCTGCAAAGTTTCTGCTGAAAATTCTGATAGTCTTAGGGGGGTTTCCTTTATGTAACAAATTGATTTTCTCTTGCTGCTTTTAAGATTCTCTCCTTATCTTTACTTTTGACATTTTAATTGTGTGTCATGATGTGGGTCTGTTTTGGGTGCATTTTACTTGGAATTTTCTGGATTCCTGGATCTAGATGTCTGTTTCCTTTCCCAGGTTAGGGAAGTTTGGAGCCATTATTTTTTCAAATAAATTTTCTGACACCTTTCTCTCTTCTCGGGCCCCTATAATATGAATATTGGTATGCTCAATGTTGTTCTTTAAGTCCCTTAAGCTATCTTTACTTTTTGTCATTTCCTTTTGCTGCTCTGATTAGATAGTTTCACTGCCCTGTCTTTGAGTTGACTGATCCTTTCTTTAGCTTCATCTAGTCTGCTATTGAAATTTTCTAGTGTATTTTTCAGTTCATTTATTGGATTCTTCTGTTCTATGACTACTATTTGGTACTTTCTTATATTTTCTATTCCTTTGTTGAAATTCTCACTGTGTTCATTCTTCTGAGTTTGTTGAACATCTTTATGACCATTATTTTGAATTCTTTATCAGGCAAATCAGTTATATCTGTTTCATTAAGAACTTGTTCTTAGGTGTGTTCTGCGTTTTAGAACACATTTTTCTGTTTCTTCTTTTTCCTTGACCCTCTATGTTAGTTTCTATGTATTAGATAAAATACCCACCTCTCCTAGTCTTGAAAGAGTGTCCTCATGTAGGAGATGAACCTTATCGTTCAACCCTGCCCTAGCTCTTGGTTGCCTTTTTTGATTGTTCAAGCAGATTATTTTATTCTTAGTGACTCCCAGTAGTTGAGGCTGTCAGTGTCCTAAAGGGGAATAGCTCAGTCAGTACATAGATTCAGGCTGATGGAAGCCAGACCCTTAGGCAGCAGCTTTTAAAGTACACAAATATATATATGGTCTTATGTGACTGTATGCATAAGTTTCACTGGCCACAGGAGTCCTGGAATCTAAAGGTATCTTGTGGGTTGCAGTTGCAAAAATTGGGGTGCCAGATGAGTACACAAGGTCCTTTAGAAAAGATACAAGTGGCCTAGAGTAAGGCATAGGGAAAGCACAAACCTGGAGTCCAGCAGCTTCTGTCCTTGGAATGCCCCTCTGTTAGGCCCTAGACATGTGACAAAGTAGAAGCCTGTTCCCCAGGCTGAAGCACCAGGAGAAGCAAATAGACCTCTATCACATAAAGACTGGGGATGTGTTTCAGTCTGCTGTCTGCACAGTGTCTTGGGAGTGGTAGCTTGCCAAGAACCATCTCTCTGTTTATTACCATCCCATGGAACTCAGGAAAGCAAGCCCTGCTGGCCATCAGAACTAGGCAATCAAGAGGCATTCCCTGGGGGGCAACCACAAAAATGAAAGCACCAGACATAAAAACTGGGCACCAGACACATGTAAGAGCCCTCCTCTTGGGGTGTGGCAGAGGGAGAGCACAAAGATTGTGCCTGTCCTCTAAGGTTTCTGGAGAAGATTACATTAAGCTCTTAGATGTTTGTTTAGTTAGAAACCTATCCCTCAGGCCGTAGCTATGAAGATAAGCTGGTAGGCCTCTTTCACAGAAAGAATGGGTGCCTCAGTCTGCTGCCTCTTTCTGAGCTCTGGGGGTGGCAGCCATGTAAGAACTCTTTCTCCACTGGTTACAATTTTTTAGGATTCTCAAGCTTGAGCTCCACTGGCCACCAGAGCCAGGCAATTAAACTTGGCAGGGTGCCAGAGAAGGGTAAGCGCTCCTTTCTAAGGGATAAAGGTGAGCTGGAGCATGGCAGAGAGAGAGCACAGAGATGCTGCCCGCCAGCCTCTGTCTCTGGAGAGTACCCTATCAGGCCTCTAGATGTGTATTAAATTGGATGTCTGCCCCTCTGGCTGATACTTTATGTGAAAGAGGCTTACTTGCTTGTCTTAAAGCCTGGGCTCCTCTCAGTTGACTGCCTCTGTGCTGGTTTCTGAGGCAAGAGAATCTGAGCCCACAAACTCTTTATGGGCTGTTTCTCGGTTTGCTGTAGACTCATGGGTCTCATGGATGTGAGCCCCATTGATTTTAAAAGCCAGATGTTTTGGAGTTTATCTCTCAGATGAAGACTTTAAGAGTTGGGGTGCCTGATGTGGAGCTCAAACCCTTTCCTCCACAGGGAGAAGCTCTGGGTTTTGAGTTCCCTTCTGATTGTGGGTCACCACACCCAGTATGGAGTTTATGGTGAGACTGTCTCAGCCTCTCTTACCTGCTTTTTTTTTTTTTTTTTTTAATTTGCCCAGTGTATAGGGGTTGCTCAGGTAGTTTTTCATTTTTTTCCAGAGGAAGTTTTTCACTATGTAGCTACAGATTCAGTGTGTTCATGGGATGAGGTGAGTTCAGGATCTTCTACACCACCATCTTGAACCAGAACCTGTACTTTGTCTTTGAGTTAGTGGAGCTAATATATACTTAAACTGAGCCAGAAATGTCAGTGTCTCCTCTGTTTCTAGTTCTCACTCTTGAAATCCTATTGGTCACCATTATCTACTTTCTAAATTGAACTATTGTGTATCCCGTACTCTTCACCACTACTGAGCCACCTTTATTTCAAGCATATAGATAACCTAACAGCTTTTTAATGCTTGTTCTGTTTCCACCATTGCCTCCTATTAGTCCATTTCCTATATTGCCATTTGAGTGATCTTTCAAAATTCAAATCTGATCAGACTAATTTCTTGCTTAAATTCCTTCAAGAATTTTTCAAAGCTGGAACGTGAAATCCAGACTTTTAAAGTATTTCAGGAAAGTGTGATGATCTCAGCACTGAGCCTCTCTTTTTCTCTTCCACCCTGTGATGACCTATGTGAATGGCTTTGGAGTTCTAGGAATACACAGTACTCTGCTCTACCTCTGTGGTTTGCTTTTGTTGCTCTCTCTGTGTGGAACAACCTTTTTCTTCCACTTCTGCTCCAGCATAACTCCTACATCTCCTATATGTTTTAGCTCTCATTTCTTCTAGTACACTTTCTTGGAACATCCCAATCTGTGCCTCCAATCTGGGTTAATTGCCCCTCTTCTGTGTTTTCACAGTAGTTTGTATGTAACTTCTATATTGGCACACATCAAATTGTATTGTAGTTGTCTGCTTGATAGTATACTGTTTTGAAATTTTAATCCAGACTTTCTCCCAATACTTGCCTTCTTATATTGTCTATACAATATATTATCTTTGCCTTTCTACCATTCAGTCAGTAGAATTGCTTTAAGGGAGGAACAATATACTTTAAAAAATAATATGATTTTTAGTTGAAATTGCCTGAGATTTACAATTAATAAAAAAGAAATTCTAGTGCTAAAGGACTTGGGGCATAAAAAATAGATTAGGGAGAAAAGTTGAGCAGTCAGACTACCTCTCCACCAGACTAAAGATTCTTTGGACTTGGTGGGTATGGGGTGAAGTGAGAAGAACTTTAGAGGAGAAATAAGAGAACCATCAGACTTGAGTGTTCCTGAGAAGTGTCCAAGACCAGAGCCTGCTGTGGCCTTATATTTAGAAGTCTTTTTCAGGTCCAATAGGAACTTAGCAAAAATGATTAGCATCTTCTGAGGGTGCCAGATATATTCTTTCTAGGTCTACCTTTTCAATGTTATTGAGAAAAATAGACACATAGTAACTTCATTTTTTAAAAACTAAAGCCAGGGTGATTATTTCTGAGGGGTGAACATAGAGGGGGATTCCTGCTAAAACCAGTTGGAACTGGTTTAGCCACAGAAACCTCAGAATGACCATGAAGCATGTATAGTTCTTCTGAGGTCTTGTTACTGGCAAGACTTTTACCTAGGGATAGAGGACTATTGTCTAAAAAAATGTATTTTGTGAGATTTCAAGAAGACATTTTTGTGAGTTCTTTTAGAATGAAACAACTTTCTAATGTTCACTTCAATGATTTATTAGACACAAATATTAGGAAAGAGTAATATATAAACTGTGGTAATTTATTAATATTAACTTATACATTTTCCTCTATCACACTTGTATGAGTTCACTGAGGTAGTATTCTATTTATGTATTTTCATGTACACCAAGAAATTAGCACGTAGAAGACATTTTATAAATGTTTGTTGATTAATATAACTGGAAGTCCATTAATTTATTATTTTCCATTAATTTTGATTCTTTGCATGTTGCCTGCTTTGTCTAGATAGACAGGTGACCCTCTTGTCACTGAGTTCTGTTCAGGAAGTTATTTTGACCCTTGTGGACCCATGTGGATATTCCTAGGACCATCTTGCTTGGCTTATTTTTAGCACAGAGTTTGGGAAACAGCTTTAGAGGCATATTTGAAAGAAAATATGTGGAAATAGAGCTGCTGGCATGATTAGAACATTAAGCAATCTTAAAATTAGTAGTAGACCTGCTGTGATGCAAATAGATGGATAACTGGGTGCTTCACCACGCTCTGAGGTCCAAGAACAAGGCAAGCCTGCATATTACCTGAAGCATCACTGCATCACACACCATACATTTAAAAAAGCCTATACCACTCACACATCCCATCCATACATTGCCTGGTTGAATGCTTCTTTCCCAGGCTGTGTCAGTAGGGTGCAAAATAATCATTGGATCCTAGAATTCAGATACAGGAACACATGGTCTTCAGGTAGCAGAGGTGACTTTTTAATACCATAGCAGCCTTTCTTGATTCTACAACCAAGAGCTTTGACTCTGGAATTTAGTCAGTCAGGTATAAAAAGTTATCTACCTTAAAAGATGACAAATGTTAGAGTTAACTCCTTTGCCTAGGTCCAAAATCATGTGTAGGAAACTCATAGCCCTAAATAAAAATACACTCATTCTGTCTCTAGTTCAAGCTCAGCACTGTGCCTAGGATGGTAGATGAGGAAGGAAAAAAATGGAAATAGGTATCCTAGGACCAAAATTAATACAAATTGAGAGGAGATGAAAAATGTTCTCAGACCAAGACTGAGAAATTCAGGAATATAGTCTCTTAGATATTTATTGTAATCTCCAAAAAATAAAACAAGATAAACCCAAAGAACAAAAACCACTTTCTATACAGAATTCACATACAAACTTAATACCTAATAGAGCACATACAGTTCTTACACAATTCATTTTAATAAAGAGAATTAAAACTTCACAATGTGAATACACTTTATAGCGTTAAACCCAGACAAGAGCTCCTGTGGACACATGAAGAGTCATAATATTTACTGTGCAGCAGTAGTTTTCAAATAAACATCACGATCACTATATGAAAGCATTAAGCCGTTACTCATTTTTTTTCTCAAGAAGAGCTCCACAGTGCAGTCACTAAGAAGGAGCCGAAAGTGCCTGGTTACAAAGGAAGGTATTCATCTATGCACTTCCCCACACCCTTATGGGAAACACAGAACCACAGAAAAATCTCTGGGCTCACATCTGCCTGGTTGACACTGGATTTGACAATGCCTTGTGGTCTGGTGCATGGGCAAAATGTCTAAATCTACTGTTCTTATGAGCTTCAGATTAATTTGTGTTTTGGGCCCGAGTCTGGGGCTGTTCAGCACAGAGGAATATGACGATACTGCAGCTTGCTTTCCTCATGGGGATAAAAACAGAGAGAACCAAACTGGGGTAATTTGTTGGGTTTCAGAGGGCCAGTCTGGTTCTCTGGAGGAAAACAATGATCTCTAGCTGCCAGCTCTGTCTACCTTCCATTCAAGGGAACAAACTGTGACCTTTCCCATTTATTTGCCTGGCACAGTCTCCTCTATCTAATTCTTTCTGGGATCATGTCTCACCTCTTCAATGGAACCATTCTTGACTTTTCCTGTTTTTGTAGGTCTTGCATTCTCTGTGCTCCTATAGCCTGACGTAACATAGCATTTAGATCATATCCTGGTATTTCGTTCCTTGTTCTTCAGTCAGTAAGCTCATTAGAGGCCAGAGCCATACCTCTTCCATGTTTGATTCCCACAGCACTGAGTACATGGTATTCAGTAACTATTAACGACTAAACATTTAAACACACCCTTAAATTATCATTCTAATGTTGGCTACCTGCTTACATTTTTCTTTTTTTAAAATTTGGCACAAAGTAGTCTCTAACCTCCCTGTTTCACCCACCTCTACTTGACTTCTGTGGGTCCGAGAGCAGGCTATCACATGGAAAATAGGGCCACATATCGCTGGGAGTGACCCAAAGCCATTTAATATGATTGGCACATTCTCACATGTCAATTTCAGGCAACTGCCATAGAGAGAACTGAAGGCTTCCTGTGATGTACAGAGGGCCATGGTCATCTAAAACCAACTGTTTTTCATCATTTTTAGTGAAAAACTCAATGTTTTTCCCCAGGGTATCATGATTTACTCTAACAAAATGAAAAGGCAAAACACAGTATTAAAATGAGTGTTTTGCCTTAAAAATTAAAATGGTAAATAGGAGTTTAAGGTAGTTGTCCCATTTGAAACTTCATATACATAAATACATAGTTTTTGGTAATCCAGCAACCAGGCCTAATTTGATTTTGTATCTCATTGAAGTTCTAGGCCACCAATTATGAGATTAACCAAGGGAGTCTGAGGACGAATACATGAGTTTATGATGACATACCAAAGTGATTTAAGGATTCTGACTTGTTTCTCCTATATTATCAGTGTGGACAATTGAGAATTGAAAGTGAATATAATATTAGCAACAACCTAAAAAGACATCAATATTTTAGGATTCTCAGGATTGACAGTGTTACGTTTGCAAACAAAACACAAGGTTGAGTAACAATAAAATATACACAAAAATATGAGTGAAAATTCTTAGGAGACAGAACATGTGATCAACATTTCAGAGAAAAATAAAAATGACTTTTCCTTATGTGCATATTTTTTCTTAGGTTTCTAAATTAACCTCTTATAAAAGGCTTAAGGAAAATTCTGAATTAAAGAAGGAAATGCCTATATAAAATAAACTAACAGCCATTCTGTCTTGAAAATAAAATCCACAATTCTAAAAGGCAAAAGTGACATATATTCCCAGATCCTAAATGTTTGGTCTTATAGGGGAAAAAAAAAAATACCTTGAAGTAGGCACAGAGGAGTTTCACATGACACCAATAAGGTATGTACGTATAAATTGTACCACTAGACAAATACAGCTACACGAAATAATCTGAGTAAGTCAAACAGCCATCAAAGCATCTCACACATTCATTATAATTCACTCTTTCACACTAGTTTATATACACTGAGTAAGTCATTAAATATTGCACTTATTGGCCCATGAACCCTCAATTCTGAGGTGTTGAAAAATAGAAAACAAATCTATTTTTATAACATATTTCATGCAACATTTAAGACATTTCAGTTCCACAAACACCATTAAGTAGTTGTACATTTGGACAGTTCAACGGTATCACATCACGTCTGACATTAACAATATATTAACAGGAATTACAGGAAGTTTTCATTCAGCACATATCCTAGCGATGATGAGACAATGCATGGAAAACCATCATACTGAAACAGCAAACAATCCCCAGATTTCACTTTTATGAGGCGTATGGAACCACTAGACAGATGTAATTTATGCTCACGTCCCTGAAAGGCCAGGTGTCTGTGGTTCATGTACCATCTGCATCTTTAAGAATGGCATTCATGAACCTAAGCAACCTCTAGTGCCAAATAACATGACCATGGAAACATTTCCATTAAGAAATAAAGTCACAGCCAACTCTCAGTTGTCCACAATGAAGGAAAGTATGAACACAGGTGAATGAAATACACAGGTACCCCCCCCCCCCCACCACCACCTCATTTCAGCAAGTAATGACCGGTTGAAACTCTACCACTAACTGTACTGATGGGAGGTGAATGGTGAAACTTGAGTCTCATTTCCTATTCTTGGTCCTGTCACTCTGTGAGGATAGTGCTTTAAAAAACTGAAATGATAAAAAAATCAGGAAGTAGGAAAGAGAATTGTAAATAGAAAGCTCAATTTGTCCACTAGCTACACGGTCTGATCTTAATACTCGAGCTCTGACAGAGGCTTTGAAATAATTTTTTTTCTCTAGAAGGTTTGCAAAATATATTCTCTCTATCCTCCCCTTTTAATGGGAATTAATTCTCTGCACAGATGCAAATCAAATCAGTGTGAAGGATCTATTTTGTAGATCTTTTTAAGGGAAATGCCAGTTACAGTTGTTGGAGCCTAGTAAAAGCTCCCTTTTCCCTAGCACTGAGAAAGCACCATATATGGACATTTTCCTTCATAGAAAAGGTATCTGTGTTTGAGTGTGTATGTGATGGGAGGGGCAACACTATCTGTGTGGCGCAAGTGTAAATATTTTAATCTACTTAAGGGAAGTATTTGACTAGAGTGTCAAGCAGTCCTGTAAAGGTTTTTAAGAAAAAAACATTTATTTATGAAACAACAATAGGTGGATATATTTTAAATAAATTCTCTAGACCTGTTTTTGTCCCTTTAGAGGATATTGTATTTTTAGAACCTGGAACCGTTTAGATGCACTATAGAGATAATCAAGATGCTTTTTTTCCTGGTTATAAACTTCATCTTTTACTCAATTTTCCCAATTTGTTTCAGAATATAAAACAGGTTTTTGTCTTTAACTGGCTTTGATCAAAAATTTACCTAAAATATAAAGGAATCTAAAAAGCTGACCCTGATTGTTCAGCTGATCAGAAAGACTTTACCATTTTGCTGGCAGACCCTTAAAGCACAGGTATTATACACAAACGGGCAAAGCCAAGCAGAGCTGGAGTGGGTGATTAGAAAGGCCACATGGGTCTAGTTGCTCACATGGCAGCCTGACATGGCACATTGAGTGAGTACACACACAAAGGAACAAAGAGTTCCAGTTACCAGTCATGCAAACTATAATTTAGAGAGAGAGAGCATTCTTCAGACAGAAAGGCCACCTCCCAAGTATGCCATGCCAAAAATTCCTGATGGAGCATTCCAATAGTATATGAAAATTATTAAACACTTTTTGACCTAGAAGCGTTTTAATCATGACTTTAAGATTTATCTTAGTATTTCACATGCAGCTGCTACCTCAGCCTTGGGATAGCTTGGGAGAGTCTGGATACTTTTTTAATATAGTCTCACAGATGCCACACAGTTGACTGAAGGATGGCACAGTATCTCCTCACTGAGCACGAAGAGACACATTGGATAAAGCACATCAAAATGAGCCACTGATTACCAACTACCACGCTCCAAAATTAATGTTGCTTCATGGAAGTTCAGGTAACAGTATTTTACTTTAAAGCAAGAACATTGCATCCATGAAAGTCTATCTTCAGTATAGATGTAGTTAAAATTGGAAGTTTAAATTAGTTCCTGAAAGATAACTAATGTGCTGAACCAAAGAGCTATTATTAATCTGGATAAGAGTTAAGTAGGTGAAATACATATTTGTTTGTTGAGTATATAGATGTCTTGTATAATTGTGGTTATAGTGGAATTCATAGTTCATATTTAACATAACACTGCAGCTTTCTGCAACAACCAAAGGCATCATCATAGTTCCCATTCCAAATAAAAATCTTAGCACTTATTTACTAGGCGGGCAAAGGGATAATGATTTTAAGTTAAACTAAAGAGGTGGTTAGAAGTTTATCAAGGCAGTGGAGGCTGCTCAGCGGAGGCAGTGGCAATGAATTAATTCAGTGTCTTAAAGCAATTCTTCTTATAAGCCCGTAGATATAATGCTCACTTGTAAACTGCCATCTTAGGACTTAAGAAACTTCATGCACCTTCTACATCCACTCACAACCCCGAAAGTTGAAATGTGGGTCCACTAAATGGCTGTTTAGAGGAAATAATTTCCAGTCCAATTTTTCATTTACATTTAGGACAGGAAGGAATGTCCCCAAACCAAAGCTCTTGGAAGTATCTGCTCAAAACAAGGTTTGATTATAAAAGTAATCGGAGGGATGGGGTGATGAGGAGACAGGAAGAGAAATTTGTTCTTGAAACACTAATTGAGTTGCATCAAAGACAAAAGATGGTTGTCTACAATTTACACACTAACACAAACATACACTTTGTAAGATGTCTTTGTCCTTTTGAATAAAAATTTAGTTAGGCCATTAGTAAAAATGATCCGAGGTTATTTAAGCTGTTGGCAGACAGAATATGGGAGGTATTGTATGCATGTGTGTATGTATACACATTTGTGTGCACGATGGCCTAAAGGGTGAAAAACCTTAGAACCACAGTGTTATAAATAATATAGCTTGATGCCAATAGAAGTTTACTTAGTTAATCCTAGGCTGGTTTTTCTTTTGCCAAACTTGATTTTAAAACCAGGATCTCTTGATGAGATTAGGAATAGAGAATTTTTCTCTTTCCATGTGTTTTACAGCAGAAGCATAGGTGCTCAATTCATTGAGCTCTGTGACAACCCTTTTTGGAAGTGTCTCACTTAGAAATTCACACTGGGGTAAGGGCTTCAGAACTGAGAATCACTTAGTAAGCCTCTACTTCCATTGAGGTTTGAAAAATAGAAATTATTGGATGTCCCTTGGCACTGACACCTGGGCCATTCTTGCATTATGCTCCAGACTGGCGTACAGTAGCTCAAGTCTGGTATGTTTGACATTGTGTAAGTGGGTACTTGGCTTAGGTCTTCTGGTTCTAGAGCCACTTAATTTCAATGGCAATTAGCTCTTCAGGGAAGGAGTTTACAAGAGCGCAAAACTCAACTTTCTTTCCAATTTTCTACCCCCTCTGATTTTGCTTTCCATTTTACAATAATATGCATATCAACGTCCTTCTGAAAAAGCCATCTGAGACATCATATTGAGGTCCTTGACATCTGTACGTATGTATGTGAGATCAGGTCTGAGAGAGGATGCGAAGGTCTTCCTGGTTCTATTGCTTCATATTAGATTGTAAAAGTCAGCTTAACAGCTATATCATTTAACGTGGCCATTTTCTAGACCATGTTAAAGAAATATTACAATATCATGCAAACAGGCTTCTGTTGCAAACAAATTTGCTTTGATGGCCCCTGCCTTGTCTTTCTTCCCTTCACTTTAATTTCTGTGATTTTTGAAGCTAGTTATTAAAATCTAATAAAGCATTGTCTTCTTTTCTTCACGAGGCTAAGGTCTACCTTGCAGAGTGGCAAAGTGAAGATTTATTGTCAGTTAGTGGATCTTAAGCTAAGAAGATGAGAAATAATAAGAATGTGGATGTGCTTAAGACATCCCAAATGCTTTCTCCTGTAATTTTCATCTTCTAACTTACTAGTAATATACGTGACCTAGTTCCCTGACTTGCAGGCATTTATTCTCCAGAGATCTCTTTAGATATGCATCTTTCCCTATCAATATCCTTGCTCAAAAATCTTGCGCTCCATACTTTCACGGGAAATGTCTCTATTTTTGAAAAGAGAAAAAAATCTTTTACATGATCACCAAAAAAGGGGGAAGTTCACTTAATGGAACTGCCCTTCCAAATATGCCAATGTGTGCCTGCTGCCTTGAAGTCCTAGCTGTAAACAATGCTGGGTGGTGATACAGATGCTGTGTCTCTTTTCAGTCCTCACTTAGAATCGCTGGTGGGATTGGTTTGCTTGTTAATCATATATGGTCTTCAGGAAATCCAGGAGAAAGAATCTCTAGGAGAAAGAATCTGGGTGTTCAAATGGTTTCCTTTCTCCTCTCAAATTGCTTATGGCACCCTAAGATTTTTCTGTAACTCTCAGCTCCAAAGAGAGGTCTCTGAGTAACTTAAGCGTGTTTAAAGGCTTACAGAATGGGGATATGCCTTAAAGGTATAAATACTTGGATTGAAAAAGATTAGAGATGATAATTGTCTTTTCCTCAATCTGAGAGCCATGGAGATACTGTTTAAATGAGTTCTAGCCAGGTAAAAGAACCTAGGGAGGTGCGAGCAGAAGGTAATGTTTGGGGAAGCAAGCCTACATCCTATGGGAAGAGGGGCTCTAACAAGCTTCAACTTAACCTCTGTTCCAAGAGTTGGCGATTGTTCCAGAAAGTCGTGGTGGTATATGTCATGGGGGGAACTCAGGCCTTGGAATCCCACTGCTACTCATATCCTTCTTGGTTAAGATGCTTGTTACATAACACATTCAGCAGATACCTCTGTCTGGCAGTGCCCTCAAATATTCAGAATGTTGGGTGGTGCAGTCTTGGGTTAGGTATTCCTTATTTAAACATCTAAACTAAGACTACTGTTAAAATCTACTTCCAGTCAGGTAAATATTAATCTCTTGGTAAATTTGCAAGGGCCTTAAACAATATTTCAATTTCTTTATAGTCAATGGTCTTCTCAGTTATAATAACACTGAAAAATAGATACCTTTCCTGAACAGTAAACCAACCAGACCCATGACAGTCTCCCTAATCATGAGTAATATTTCCACTTGACTTTCGATTGAGAGTAAAGCAAATAAGGCCTCCTGAGATCTCGCCCTGCTCACACTACACACACAACCAATTTCTTGGTTATCATCCCTACAAGTGAATAGCATAATTTGAACCCGTAGCCCAAAACTCAGTTGTACTGAAATTATAATCGGAGGTCCCAGCAGTAGCTTAATCTAAGAAACCTGAAACAAAAAGAGCCTAGAAGACAAATAACAAATCACATGCAAACATCAGATGTTTATAGATGGATAGTCCTTACAAAGTTAAGATCACATATTTGCCACTTATTAACACCGGAAATCTCCCCGGAATTGAACGCATGTTCGAGCCACAGACATCAAAGATTTCCCTCAAATAATTATTAGGCAGTATAAATGAAGGCTAATTGACCATTTATAAATGCTATTTTTTAGCAACCAGCCCCTCTGGAGCTTCCTGTACCGGGACACTAACAGCCACAGTTGGGCTGCGGTGGAGGAGGGGTTTCCCTGAGCCTCGTGTTCTGCTTTGCGGCAGTGATGGCTGGATCTGTCTCCAAACTCTCGGACATTTTGTCGCAGATGATATCCACGAGACGCTCAAATGTCTGCTTCACATTAACGTTATCCTTGGCACTTGTTTCAAAAAACTCAAAACCTGGAAGAAACACAAAGAAACACAGCTTGGTCACTTCATACTTCTGCGGAAATTAAATGGGACATGGTGATGGTGGGACGGCAGTGGCTGGTAGGGTTGGTTTGGGTGGGAGATGAGAGGCAGGATGAGGTGCCATTTGAACAAATGCTACCATCTTGCTATCCGTTAACAAGAATTATAAAGTCGAATTAGTGATGTTCACATCTTATTTTTCTCTGGACAAAAAAAAAAAAAAAGCCTTGGCAAGAGGTAGTTAGTAAGGACGACATGAAGAATCCTTGACACAGTCTGTCTCTGCCATCTCTTCCTACAACCCCTGGATCAGCATGCAGCCTCTTCTAATCTTTTCTAGGTCTGGGGTTATTTGGCTTTTTTTTTCTTCATTTCAGATTCTACCAAAATTATTAATTTTCATTTTTTCTTTAACTTGAGGCTTAGAAAGCTTCATGTTCATATTCTGCTGTGAAAGGGACTCCCAAACTCCAACATAATGCAGCTCTAACTTTTTCCATGTCTGTCCTACTGCTGCCTAGTAAAGTGTTTGAGGGTAGGCCTTTGGTAAATTTCCAGTATTTAACTGGACATAAGGTGGCACTAAAGAATCATTGGATTTACCCTAAGCGTGCTTCAGCCTCCTTTAGGAAATTTGAGTGGTGTTAGCCTAACAGCCCTCCAGGGCTTTGTATACCATTGCAGCTAGCCACTGGTGCTGATTTTTCCATATCTTCTGTTACCTGTCAGCAGCAATGTTTTATCAACATCTGGGAAAGGACACGATACATTTCAAATAAGCTGCCAGAAGTGCAAGAAGTTACAAAAAAAATGCAGTGACAGTTTCACGCGTTGACTGATGTGTCACTGTACCTGGGTAGAAGCAGCCTTAGTAGGCTGCTCTGTACACAGCCTTGTCACTCTATTGTTTGCATTCACATTCCAAGGGCTGAGCTTGCCAGTCAGTTTCCATGACAACCTCCCCACTAGGCCAGCCAGAGATTGCTCTGGTCCATGGATGTTGATTTAGGATGTATTGGGTTGAACCCAGAAATGCTGTCCTAATCCATTCTGAATTTTACACCCTATAAATCCTTCTGGTTACATCTGGCCCTATCTCTGAGGAGCCACATGGATTCAGAATGATTAAATCATGTGATTTCATCCCAGCTCCTGGGGCCAAAAGAGAAAAAAATGGATTAATATTTTGAATCCATGTCAAAATCGCTCTCATGAGCTAGAAATACTTATTTTCTTAAGCAGTATTGAAGATAAACAACAAAAAGAAATTTTCATGAATTAAAATTTCTAATTTAGTTAAGATAGATGACGATATCTGAGCTCGAATTTCTTTGGTTACTGTGTATTCTATTGTTAAAATCCAAGTGAGTAACCACAGGATTTGAGCTGAAGAAGTGAGCACGAGTTAAGCCAGGTGAATATTTCAAGCCCTCTTTGCCTTGTATTTCCCTTTCATTTGTCTCTCTGGATAGTGTTTATATAGCTCTCTTAAATTCCTAATTTCTTTACAAAAAATGCTATCTGGCATTAACAGAATTCTCTTTTCTAATGTTTGCAATCTATAGGGCTAGATCATTCACCTTTCAACAATTTGATCCAGATTTTGGAAAGCGCAATTGCTTAGATCCATACTTGCCTAGATGTCAGAACTATTTGCATCCTTGTGTGGGGATTTTCTCAGTGTTAACAGGAGGGTGCTTTAAGTCACAAGATACCAAAACCCCACTGAAATCAGGATCCCTAAATGAGACTTTGTGACAAATTATGGGATTTTTTTTCTCCAAAGGTTTCATTTTTCTCTCATTGCTTCTGTTAACACATCTTTTATTTATTAGCATGATTTGGGGGAAGGCACTGAACTTGAAGGGTATCAAAAGATTTGGCCATTGTAAAACAAACCACAGTAATCCATGCAAACCTTTATCAAATGTGATTCTTTTAATCTGGGCTTAGAGACACATAATGTTGCTGGTGTACAGCTTAAGATAAGTAAAATGAACCTTGAGCCCAGGAGCCAGAATGCTCTGTGTCTTGACCTTAACCTGGAACCCCAGGAAGAGAACACCATATTATAACAGCCCTCCATTTATCCAGCATGGCTGGAGAAGGAGGTGCCATAATGTGGTAAGAGGGATGGATTGTCAGATGGGAGATTTAGCCATAGGAGCAATACTTACTGGCTTTGTGACCATGGGAAAGTCATGTTTTTATTCTTATGTTCCTTATTTATGACATTTGTCTTACATTAGGCTCAAATGAGAAAATATATGTAAAAGTGCCAAGCAAACCAGAAAATGCTATTATATAATTATATAATAATTATATAATTAAATAATACTATTATTATAACAACAATAATAGTAAGAAACTAACATTTGGGAGGTGACTGTAGAACAGGTACTATTTAAAACACTGTATCTGTAAGGTAGGTGCCAGTATTTTCTCCAAATTATTGATAAGGAAATAGAGGCACAAAATGGCTGAGTACTTTGCTCATTCACTTGATCAGCCAGTAATGGCACAGCTGCCATTTGAACTAAACCGGAACACTCTCCTCCTCCTTCAGATACTCTGCAGAGCCTACTGTTTGGTTCCAGTTGAATTGGAAGTTCTATGTTAATACAACAAACTTTCATCAATTTACATAGTTAGAGAGTGATTAACTAGATTTAACACTCCGGGTGAAACATACGAAATATCTTTTCTTAATGATTCCAAAGGTACTCTGGTATTTTGTGCTGCTTAAGGTTCATCAAGGTGGCCATCAGGACAGCTATATGTCTATAGAGAAATATGTGAAAGGTTCTGGAAATTAGGCCTCCTCTCATTGACCACACGTGCTGTTTGTCATAAAATGAGATATTCAGGATCAAACTCAACATCATTATTTTAGCACATAGTTGTTTGGATTCAGGGCAAAGCAAGTTTACTGTGCAAAAAATGATTCTCCATCCAGGGGAATCAGTATCTTCATCCAAGCAACTCTATGTGCTACCACACTCCACACCTATGGGTGTCCATGGTATTTAAAGCTCATGGACTAAATTGTAACCACAAATTCAAACACTTCAGCCTTTATTCTTCTGTTGGGTCATTGTTGGGTTTTATGGCCATTACCTCCCAATGTATCATACTAACTTCAACTATAGCATCATGACCTTGTTCTTAGAAATATTTAACCTGCTATTCATACACATGAACATCAGTGGAAAGCCAGCACTTCAGTCAGTGATCCCTAGGAAACAGTCTTTTTCATAAAACTTTGAAGATCATTTCCAATTTACTAGGTAGGACAGTATGATTCGGCAGATCAAATAAATAGCCCAAGGTCACAGAGCAAGCTGATTGTGAAAGGTGACAGAGATCTCCTAATAAATAGGTTACTGACTTAGCCTATAGCCTTGGACACCTGTCCCTCAGACTATATCATCCTGTATTAATAACTGCAGCATACACATGTTTTCATCAACAAATCAGTGAACACTTTCAGTTAATCACAGAAACACTAATCATCCATTCTAATTTCTCTCTGGCACACACAGCACTGTTCCAAGCTGGATAAGCCTGGCACCATGGGTCAGAACATCTTTTAAAAAAAAAAATTTATTGGACTATAAATTGATTTACAATGTTGTGTTAGTTTCAGGTGTACAGCAAAGTGATTCAGTTATGTACATACATTCATTCTTTTTCAGATTCTTTTCCCATATAAATTATTAAGAATATTAAGTAGAGTTCTTGCTGGTTATTTTATATATAGTGTGTATATGTTAATCCCAAACTCCTGATTTATCTGCTGCCACCATGTTTCCGCTTTGGTAACCATAAGTTTGTTTTTGAAATCTGTGAGTCTGTTTCTGTTTTATAAATAATTTCATTTGTATTTTTTAGATTCCACATATAAGTAATATCAACAGATATTTGTTCTTCTCTAAGTGTCTTACTTAGTATAATAATCTCTAGATCCATCCACGTTGCTGAAAATGGCATGATTTCATTTTTTATGGTTGAGTAATATTCCACTGTATGTATGTATCACATC
This sequence comes from Mesoplodon bidens, assembly GCF_964165515.1. Taxonomy (NCBI): domain Eukaryota; kingdom Metazoa; phylum Chordata; class Mammalia; order Artiodactyla; family Ziphiidae; genus Mesoplodon; species Mesoplodon bidens. The sequence continues at coordinate 47,136,144 of NC_138160.1, read as the reverse complement.
TTCTTTATCCATTCCTCTGTCAATGGACAGTTAGTTGCTTCCATGTCTTAGCTATTGTAAATAGTGCTGCAATGAACATTGGGGTTCATGTATCTTTTCAAATTATGGTTTTCTCTGGAAAAAACATAGGGGTGGGATTGCTGGCTCATATGGCGGCTCTATTTTTAGTTTTTTAAGGAACCTCCATACTGTTCTCCATAACAGTTGTACCAATTTGCACTTCCCACCAACAGTCTAGGAGGGTTTCCTTTCCTCCACATCCTCTCCAGCATTTATTGTTTGTAGATATTGTGATGTTGGCCATTCTGACCGTTGTGAGGTGACACCTCACTGTAGGTTTGATTTGCATTTCTCTAATAATTAGTGACGTTGAGCATCTTTTCATGTGCTTTTTGGCCAACTGTATGTCTTCTTTGGAGAAATGTCTATTTAGATCATCTGTCCATTTTTTTGACTGGGTTTTTGTTTTTTTGATATAGAGCTGCATGAGCTGTTTGTATATTTTGGAGATTAATCCTTTGTTGGTTGCTCCATTTGCAAATATCTTCTCCCATTCGGTGTGTTGTCTTTTCACTTTGTTTATGGTTTTCTTTGCTGTGCAAAAGCTTTTAAGTTTAATTAAGTCCCATTTGTTTATTTTTGTTTTTATTTTCATTACTCTAGGAGGTGGATCCAAAAAGATGCTGCTGTGATTTATGTCAAAGAGTGTTCTGCCTATGTCTTCCTCTAAGAGTTTTATAGTGTCCAGCCTTACATTTAGGTCTTTAATCCATTTTGAGTGTACTTTTGTGTATGGTGTTAGATAGTGTTCTAATTTCATTCATTTACGTGTAGCTGTCAAGTTTTCCCAGCATCACTTATTGAAAAGACTGGCTTTTCTCCATTGTATATTCTTGCCTCCTTTGTCATAGATTAATTGACCATAGATGCAAGGGTCTATTTCTGAGCTTTCTGTCCTGGTCCATTGACACAGCAATTTGTCTTTGCACCAGTACCATACTGCTTTTTATTTTCTAATTTATTTTTTTGGCTGCGTTGGGTCTTTGTTGCTGTGCGTGGGCTTTTCTCTAGTTGTGGAGAGTGGGGACTACTCTTTGTTGCTGTGTGCGGGCTTCTCATTGCCATGGCTTCTCTTGTTGTGGAGCACGGGCTCTAGGTGTGCAGGCTTCAGTAATTGTGGAACGTGGGCTCAGTAGTTGTGGCACATGGGCTTAGTTGCTCCGTGGCATGTGGGATATTCCCGGACCAGGGATTGAACCTGTGTCCCCTGCATTGGCAGGAGAATTCTTAACCACTGTGCCACCCAGGGAAGTCCCTACCTTACTCTTGATTACTGTAGCATTATAGTATAGTCTAAAGTCAGGGAACCTGATTTCTCCAGCTCAGTTTTTCATTCTCCAGAATGCTTTAGCTATTTGGGGCTTTTTGTGTTTCCATACAAATTTTAAGATTTTTTGTTCTAGATCTGCAAAAAAAAAAAAAAAAAAAGCCATTGGTAATTTGATAGGGATTGCATTGAATTGGTAGATTGCATTGGGTAGTATAGTCATTTTGACAATATTGATTCTTCCAATCCAAGAACATGGTGAGTCTTTCCATCTGTTTGTCTTCAATTTCTTTCATCAGTATGTTATAGTTTTTAGGGGACAGGTATTTTGCCTCCTTAGGTAGGATAATCCTAGGTATTTTATTCTTTTCGATGTGATGATAAATGGGATTGTTTCCTTAATTTCTCTTTCTGATCTTCCATTGTTAGTGTATATAAATGCAAGAAATTACAGTGTACTAATTTTGTATCCTGCTGCTTTACCGAATTCATTGATGAGCTCTAGTAGTTTGCTGGTAGCATCTTTAGGATTTTCTATGTATAGTATCATGTCTTCTGCAAACAGTTTTACTACTTTTCCAACTTGGATTCCTTTTTATTTCTTTTTCTTCTCTGATTGATATGGCTAGAACTTCCAAAACTATGTTGAATAAAAGTGGTGAGGGGCATTCTTGTCTTGTTCCTGATCTTAGAGGAAAAGCTTTCAGTTTCTCACCATTGAGAATGATGTTTGCTGTGGGTTTGTCATATGTGGCCTTTATTATGTTGAGATAGGTTCCCTCTATGCCCACTTTCTGGAGAGTTTTTATCATAAGTGGGTGTTCAATTTTGTCGAAAGATTTTTCTGCATCTACTGAGATTATCATATGGTTCTTCTCCTTCAGTTTGTTAATATGGTGTATCATATTGATTGATTTGCATATATTGAAGAATCCTTGCATCCCTGGGATAAATCACAATTGATCACAATGTATGATCCTTTTAATGTGTTGTTGGATTTGGTTTGCTACTATTTTTATTGAGGATTTTTGCATCTATGTTCATCAGTGACATTGCCCTGTAATTTTCTTTTTTTGTGGTATCTTTGTCTGGTTTTGGTATCAGGGTGATGGTAAGCTTAAAGAATGAGCTTGGGAGTGTTCCTTCCTCTGCAATTTTTTGGAAGAGTTTGAGAAGGATAGGTGTTAGTTCTTCTCTAAATGTTTGACAGAATTTGCCTGAGAAGCCCTCTGGTACTGGGCATTTGGAAGATTTTTAATCACAGTTTCTGTTCATATTTTCTGTTTCTTCCTGGTTCAGCCTTGGAAGGTTGTACCTTTCTAAGAATTTGTCCATCTCTTCTAGGTTGTTCATTTTATTGGCATATAGTTGTTTGTAGTAGTTCTTATGATACTTTGTATATCTGTGGTGTCAGTTGTATCTTCTTTTTCATTTTTTTCTTTTTAACATCTTTACTGGAGTATAATTGCTTTACAATGGTGTGTTAGTCTCTGCTGTATAACAAAGAGAATCAGCTATATGTATACATATATCACCATATCCCCTCCCTCTTGCATCTCCCTTCCACCCTCCCTATCCCACCCCTCTATGTGGTCACACAGCCCTGAACTGATCTCCCTGTGCTATGCAGCTACTTGCCACTACTATCTATTTGATATTTGGTAGTGTATATATGTCCATGCCACTCTCTCACTTTGTCCCAGCTTACCCTTTCCCCTCCCAGTGTCCTCAAGTCCATTTTCTATATCTGCTTCTTTATTCCTGTCCTGCCCCTAGGTTCTTCAGAACCATTTATTATTTATTTTAGATTCCATATATATGAGTTAGCATACGGTATTTGTTTTTCTCTTTCTGACTTACTTCACTCTGTATGACAGACTCTAGGTCCATCCACCTCACTACAAATAACTCAATTTCATTACTTTTTATGGCTGGGTAATATTCCATTGTATATATGTGCCACATCTTCTTTATCCATTCATCTGTTGAAGGACACTTAGATTGCTTCCATGTCCTGGCTATTGTAAATAGAGGTGCAATGAACATTGTGGTACATGACTCTTTTTGGATTATGGTTTTCTCAGGGTAGATGCCCAGTAGTGGGATTGCTGGGTCATATGGTAGTTCTATTTGTAGTTTTTTAAGGAACCTCGATACTGTTCTCCATAGTGGCTGTATCAATTTATATTCCCACCAACAGTGCAAGAGGGTTCCCTTTTTCCCACAGCCTCTCTAGCATTTATTATTTATAGATTTTTTGATGATGCCCATTCTGACTGGTGTGAGGTGATACCTCATTGTAGTTTTGTTTTGCATTTCTCTAATGATTAGTGATGTTGAGCATCCTTTCATTTGTTTGTTGGCAATCTGTATATCTTCTTTGGAGAAATGTCTTTTTAGGTCTTCTGCCCATTTTTGGATTGGGTTGTTTGTTTTCTTGATATTGAGCTGCATGAGCTGCTTGTATATTTTGGAGATTAATTCTTTGTCAGTTGCTTCGTTTGCAAATATTTTCTCCTGTTCTGAGGGTTCACTTTTCATCTTGTTTATGGTTTCCTTTGGTTTCCTTTGCTGTGCAAAAGCTTTTAAGTTTCACTAGGTCCGTTTTGTTTAGTTTTGTTTTTATTTCCATTTCTCTAGGAGGTGGGTCAAAAAGGATCTTGTTGTGATTTATGTCATTAAGTGTTCTGCCTATGTTTTCCTCTAAGAGTTTTAGTGTCTGGCCTTACATTTAGGTCTTTAATCCATTTTGAGTTTATTTTTGTGTATGGTGTTAGGGAGTGTTCTAATTTCATTCTTTTACATGTAGCTGTCCAGTTTTCCCAGCACCACTTATTGAAGAGGCTGCCTTTTCTCCATTGTATATTCTTGATTCCTTTGTCAAAGATAAGGTGACCACATGTGCGTGGGTTTATCTCTGGGCTTTCTATCCTGTTCCAGTGATCTTTCTGTTTTTGTGCCAGTACCACACTGTCTTGATTACTGTAGCTTTGTAGTATAGTCTGAAGTCAGGGAGCCTGATTCCTCCAGCTCCGTTTTTCTTTCTCAAGATTGCTTTGGGTATCAGGATCTTTTGTGTTTCCATAAAAATTGTGAAATTTTTTATTCTAGTTCTGTGAAAAATGCCAGTGGTAGTTTGATAGGGATTGCATTGAATGTGTAGATTGCCTTGGGTAGTATGTTCATTTTCACAATGTTGAGTCTTCCAATCCAAGAACATGGCATATCTCTCCATCTGTTTCTATCATCTTTAATTTCTTTCATCAGTGTCTTATAGTTTTTGCATACAGGTATTTTGTCTCTTTAGGTAGGTTTATTCCTAGGTATTGTATTCTTTTTGATGCAGTGGTAAATGGGAGTGTTTCCTTAATTTCTCTTTCAGATTTTTCATCATTAGTGTATAGGAATGCCAGCGATTTCTGTGCATTAATTTTGCATCCTGCTACTTTACCAAATTCATTGATTAGCTTTAGTAGTTTTCTGGTAGCATCCTTAGGATACTCTATGTGTAGTATCATGTCATCTGCAAACAGTGACAGATTTACTTCTTTTCCAATTTGGATTCCTTCTATTTCTTTTTCTTCTGATTACTGTGGCTAAAACTTCCAAAAGTATATTGAATAACAGTGGTGAGAGTGGCAACCTTGTCTTGTTCCTGATGTTAGAGGAAATGGTTTCTGTTTTTCACCATTGAGAACAATGTTGGCTGTGGGTTTGTCATATATGGCCTTTATTATGTTGAGGTAGGTTCCCCCTATGCCTACTTTCTGTAAGGTTTTTATCATAAATTGTGTAGAATTTTGTCAAAAGATTTTTCTGTGTATATTGAGATGATCGTATGGTTTTTCTCCTTCAATTTGTTAATATGGTATATCACATTGATTTGCGTATACTGAAGAATCCTTGCATATCTGGGATAAACCCCACTTGATTATGGTGTATGATCCTCTTAATGTACTGTTGGATTTTGTTGGCTAGTATTTTGTTGAGGATGTTTGCATCTATGTTCATCAGTGATATTAGCCTGTCGTTTTCTTTTTTGTGATACCTTTTTTCTGCTTTTGGTATCAAGGTGATGGTGGCCTCATAGAAATAGTTTGGGATAATTCCTCCCTCTGCTATATTTTGGAAGAGTTTGAGAAGGATAGGTGTTAGTTCTTCTCTAAATGTTTGATAGAATTCACCTGTGAAACCATCTGGTCCTGGGCTTTTGTTTATTGGAAGATTTTAATCACAGTTTCAATTTCAGTGCTTGTGATTGGTCTGTTTATATTTTCTATTTCTTCCTGGTTCAGTCTTGGAAGGTTGTGCTTTTCTCAGAATTTGTCCATTTCTTCCAGGTTGTCCATTTTATTGGCATATAGTTGCTTGTAGTAATCTCTCATGAACCTTTGTATTTCTGCAGTGTCAGTTGTTACTTCTCCTTTTTTATTTCCAATTCTATTGATTTGAGTGTTCTCCCTTTTTTTCTTGATGAATCTGGCTAATGGTTTATCAATTTTGTTTATCTTCTCAGAGAACCAGCTTTTAGTTTTATTGATCTTTGCTATTGTTTTCTTCATTTATTTTTTTCTGATCTGATCTTTTTTTTTTTAAATATTATTATTTTTTATTAGTTTCTGCTTTATAACAAAGTGAATCAGTCATACATATACATCTGTTCCCACATCCCTTCCCTCATGCATCTCCCTCCCTCCCACCCTCCCTCTCCCACCCCTCCAGGCGGTCACAAAGCACCGAGCTGATCTCCCTGTGCTATGCGGCTGCTTCCCACTATCTATCTACCTTACGTTTGGTAGTGTATATATGTCCATGCCTCTCTTTCGCTTTGTCACAGCTTACCCTTCCCCCTCCCCATATCCACAAGTCCATTCTCAAGTAGGTCTGTGTCTTTATTCCAGTTTTACCCCTAGGTTCTTCATGACATTTTTTTTTTAATTCCGTATATATGTGTTAGCATACGGTATTTGTCTTTCTCTTTCTCACTTACTTCACTCTGTATGACAGACTCTAGGTCTATCCATCTCATTACAAATAGCTCAGTTTCGTTTCTTTTTATGGCTGAGTAATATTCCATTGTATATATGTGCCACATCTTCTTCATCCATTCATCTGATGATGGACACTTAGGTTGTTTCCAGCTCCGGGCTATTGTGAATAGAGCTGCAATGAACATTTTGGTACATGTCTCTTTTTGAATTATGGTTTTCTCAGGGTATATGCCTAGTAGTGGGATTGCTGGGTCATATGGTAGTTCTATTTTTAGTTTTTTAAGGAACCTCCATACTGTTCTCCATAGTGGCTGTACCAGTTCACATTCCCACCAGCAGTGCAAGAGTGTTCCCTTTTCTCCACACCCTCTCCAGCATTTATTGTTTCCAGATTTCTTGATGATGGCCATTCTGACTGGTGTGAGATGATATCTCATTGTAGTTTTGATTTGCATTTCTCTAATGATTAATGATGTTGAGCATTCTTTCATGTGTTTGTTGGCAGTCTGTATATCTTCTTTGGAGAAATGCCTATTTAAGTCTTCTGCCCATTTTTGGATTGGGTTGTCTGTTTTTTTGCTATTGAGCTGCATGAGCTGTTTATAAATTTTGGAGATTAATCCTTTGTCAGTTGCTTCATTTGCAAATATTTTCTCCCATTCTGAGGGTTGTCTTTTGGTCTTCTTTATGGTTTCCTTTGCTGTGCAAAAGCTTTGAAGTTTCATTAGGTCCCATTTGTTTATCTTTGTTTTTATTTCCATTTCTCTAGGAGGTGGGTCCAAAAGGATCTTGCTGTGATTTATGTCATAGAGTGTTCTACCTATGTTTTCCTCTAAGAGTTTGATAGTTTCTGGCATTACATTTAAGTCTTTAATCCATTTTGAGCTTATTTTTGTGTATGGTGTTAGGGAATGATCTAATCTCAAACTTTTACATGTCCCTGTCCAGTTTTCCCAGCACCACTTATTGAAGAGACTGTCCTTTCTCCACTGTACATTCCTGCCTCCTTTATCAAAGATAAGTTGGCCATATGTGCGTGGGTTTATCTCTGGGCTTTCTATCCTGATCCACTGATCTATCTTTCTGTTTTTATGCCAGTACCACACTGTCTTGATTACTGTAGCTTTGTAGTATAGTCTGAAGTCAGGAAGCCTGATTCCTCCAGCTCCGTTTTTCGTTCTCAAGATTGCTTTGGCAATTCGGGGTCTTTTGTTTTTCCAAACAAATTTTGAAATTTTTTGTTCTAGTTCTGTGAAAAATACCATTGGTAGTTTGATAGGGATTGCATTGAATCTGTAGATTGCTTTGGGTAGTAGAGTCATTTTCACAATATTGATTCTTCCAATCCAGGAGCATGGTATATCTCTCCATCTATTTGTATCATCTTTAATTTCTTTCATCAGTGTCTTATAATTTTCTGCATACAGGTCTTTGGTCTCCTTAGGTAGGTTTATTCCTAGATATTTTATTCTTTTTGTTGCAATGGTAAATGGGAGTGTTTCCTTGATTTCACTTTCAGATTTTTCATCATTAGTGTACAGGAATGCCAGAGATTTCTGTACATTAATTTTGTATCCTGCTACTTTACCAAATTCATTGATTAGCTCTAGTAGTTTTTCGGTAGCATCTTTAGGATTCTCTATGTATAGTATCATGTCATCTGCAAACAGTGACAGCTTTACTTCTTCTTTTCCAATTTGGATTCCTTTTATTTCCTTTTCTTCTCTGATTGCTGTGGCTAAAACTTCCAAAACTATGTTGAATAAGAGTGGTGAGAGTGGGCAGCCTTGTCTTGTTCCTGATCTTAGTGGAAATGGTTTCAGTTTTTCACCATTGAGGACAATGTTGCCTGTGGGTTTGTCATATATGGCCTTTATTATGTTGAGGAAAGTTCCCTCTATGCCTACTTTCTGCAGGGTTTTTATCATAAATGGGTGTTGAATTTTGTCAAAAGCTTTCTCTGCATCTATTGAGATGATCATATGGTTTTTCTTCTTCAATTTGTTAATATGGTGTATCACATTGATTGATTTGCGGATATTGAAGAATCCTTGCATTCCTGGAATAAACCCCACTTGATCATGGTGTATGATCCTTTTAATGTGCTGTTGGATTCTGTTTGCTAGTATTTTGTTGAGGATTTTTGCATCTATTTTCATCAGTGATATTGGCCTGTAGTTTTCTTTCTTTGTGACATCCTTGTCTGGTTTTGGTATCAAGGTGATGGTGGCCTCGTAGAATGACTTTGGGAGTGTTCCTTCCTCTGATATTGTTTGGAAGAGTTTGAGAAGGATGGGTGTTAGCTCTTCTCTAAATATTTGATAGAATTCGCCTGTGAAGCCATCTGGTCCTGGGCTTTTGTTTGATGTAAGATTTTTTATCACAGTTTCAATTTCAGTGCTTGTGATTGGTCTGTTCATATTTTCTATTTCTTCCTGAGTCAGTCTTGGCAGGTTGTGCATTTCTAAGAATTTGTCCATCTCTTCCAGGTTGTCCATTTTATGGGCATAGAGTTGCTTATAGTAATCTCTCATGATCTTTTGTATTTCTGCAGTGTCAGTTGTTACTTCTCCTTTTTCATTTCTAATTCTATTGATTTGAGTCTTCTCCCTTTTTTTCTTGATGAGTCTGGCTAATGGTTTATCAATTTTGTTTATCTTCTCAAAGAACCAGCTTTTAGTTTTATTGATCTTTGCCATCGTTTCCTTCATTTCTTTTTCATTTATTTCTGATCTGATTTTTAGGATTTCTTTCCTTCTGCTAACTTTGGGATGTTTTTGTTCTTCTTTCTCTAATTGCTTTAGGTGCAAGGTTAGGTTGTTTATTCGAGATGTTTCCTGTTTCTTAAGGTGGGATTGTATTGCTATAAACTTCCCTCTTAGAACTGCTTTTGCTGCATCCCATAGGTTTTTGGTCGTCGTGTCTCCATTTTCATTTGTTTCTAGGTACTTTTTAATTTCCTCCTTGATTTCTTCAGTGATCACTTCGTTATTAAGTAGTGTATTCTTTAGCCTCCATGTGTTTATATTTTTTACAGCTCTTTTCCTGTAATTGATATCTAGCCTCATAGCGTTGTGGTCGGAAAAGATACTTGATACAATTTCAATTTTCTTAAGTTTACCAAGGCTTGATTTGTGACCCAAGATATGATCTATCCTGGAGAATGTTCCATGAGCACTTGAGAAAAATGTGTATTCTGTTGTTTTTGGATGGAATGTCCTATAAATATCAATTAAGTCCATCTTGTTTAATGTATCATTTAAAGCTTGTGTTTCCTTATTTATTTTCATTTTGGAAGATCTGTCCATTGGTGAAAGTGGGGTGTTAAAGTCCCCTACTATGATTGTGTTACTGTCGATTTCTCCTTTTATGGCTGTTAGTATTTGCCTTATGTATTGAGGTGCTCCTATGTTGGGTGCATAAATATTTACAATTGTTATATCTTCTTCTTGGATAGATCCCTTGATCATTATGTAGTGTCCTTCTTTGTCTCTTCTAGTAGTCTTTATTTTAAAGTCTATTTTGTCTGATATGAGAATTGCTACTCCAGCTTTCTTTTGGTTTCCATTTGCATGGAATAACTTTTTCCATCCCCTTACTTTCAGTCTGTATGTGTCTCTAGGTCTGAAGTGGGTCTCTTTTAGACAGCATATATATGGTTCTTGTTTTTGTATCCATTCAGCCAATCTGTGTCTTTTGGTGGGAGCATTTAGTCCCTTTACATTTAAGGTAATTATCGATATGTATGTTCCTATTCCCATTTTCTTAATTGTTTTGGGTTCGTTATTGTAGGTCTTTTCCTTCGTTGTGTTTCTTGCCTAGAGAAGTTCCTTTTGCATTTGTTGTAAAGCTGGTTTGATGGTGCTGAACTCTCTCAGCTTTTGCTTGTCTGTAAACGTTTTAATTTCTCCATCAAATCTGAATGAGATCCTTGCTGGGTAGAGTAATCTTGGTTGCAGGTTCTTCTCTTTCATCACTTTAAATATGTCCTGCCACTCCCTTTTGGCTTGTAGAGTTTCTGCTGAGAGATCAGCTGTTATCCTGATGGGGATTCCCTTGTGTGTTATTTGTTGTTTTTGCCTTGCTGCTTTTAATATGATTTCTTTGTGTTTAATTTTTGAGAGTTTGATTAATATGTGTCTTGGCGTATTTCTCCTTGGATTTATTCTGTATGGGACTCTCTGTGCTTCCTGGACTTGATTAACTATTTCCTTTCCCATATTAGGGAAGTTTTCAACTATAATCTCTTCAAATATTTTCTCAGTCCCTTTCTTTTTCTCTTCTTCTTCTGGAACCCCTATAATTCGAATGTTGGTGTGTTTAATGTTGTCCCAGGGCTTCCCTGGTGGCGCAGTGGTTGAGAGTCCGCCTGCCAATGCAGGGGACACGGGTTCGTGCCCCTATCCCGGAAGATCCCACATGCCGCGGAGCGGCTGGGCCCGCGAGCCATGGCCGCGGAGCCTGTGTGTCCGGAGCCTGTGCTCCGCAACGGGAGAGGCCACAGCAGTGAGAGGCCCGCGTACAGCAAAAAAAAAAAAAAAAAATGTTGTCCCAGAGGTCTCTGAGACTGTCCTCTGTTCTTTTCATTCTTTTTTCTTTATTTTGCTCTGCAGCAGTTATTTCCACTATTTTATTTTCCACCTCACTTATCCGTCCTTCTGCCTCAGTTATTCTGCTATTGATCCCATCTAGAGTATTTTTTATTTCATTTATTGTGTTTTTAATCGATGCTTGATTCATCTTTAGTTCTTCTAGATCCTTGTTAACTGTTTCTTGCATTTTGTCTATTCTATTTCCAAGATTTTGGATCTGGGAAATAGAATCTTGGATCATCTTTACCATCATTATTCTGAATTCTTTTTCAGGTAGACTGCCTATTACCTCTTCATTTGTTAGGCCTGGTGGGTTTTTATCTTGCTCCTTCTCCTGCTGTGTGTTTTTCTGTCTTCTCATTTTGCTTATGTTACTGTGTTTGGGGTCTCCTTTTTGCAGGCTGCAGGTTCGTAGTTCCCGTTGTTTTTGGTGTCTGTCCCCAGTGGCTAAGGTTGGTTTAGTGGGTTGTGTAGGCTTCCTGGGGGAGGGGACTAGTGCCTGTGTTCTGGTGGATGAGGCTGGATCTTGTCTTTCTGGTGGGCAGGTCCACGTCTGGTGGTGTGTTTTGGGGTGTCTGCGGACTTTTTATGATTTTAGGCCACCTCTCTGCTAATGGGTGGCGTTGTGTTCCTGTGTTGCTAGTTGTTTGGCATAGGGTGTCCAGCACTGTAGCTTGCTGGTCGTTGAGTGAAGCTGGGTGCTGGTGTTGAGATGGAGATCTCTGGAAGATTTTCGCCGTTTGATATTATGTGGAGCTGGGAGGTCTCTTGTGGACCAGTGTCCTGAAGTTGGCTCTCCCACCTCAGAGGCACAGCACTGACTCCTGGCTCCTCAATTTGGGATGATTTGTTGTCTATTCATGTATTCCACAGATGCAGGGTACATCAAGTTGATTGTGGAGCTTTAATCCGCTGCTTCTGAGGCTGCTGGGAGAGGTTTCCCTTTCTCTTCTTTGTTCTCACAGCTCCTGGGTCTCAGCTTTGGATTTGGCCCCGCCTCTGCGTGTAGGTCGCCGGAGGGCGTCTGTTCTTCGCTCAGACAGGACAGGGTTAAAGGAGCAGCCGCTTCGGGGACTCTTGCTCACTCAGGCCGGGCGGGAGGGAGGGGCACGGAGTGCGGGGGCGAGCCTGCAGCGGCAGAAGTCGGCGTGACGTTGCACCAGCCCGAGGCGCGCCGTGCGTTCTCCCAGGGAAGCCGCCCCTGGATCCCGGGACCCCGGCCGTGGCGGGCTGCACAGGCTCCTGGAAGGGCGGTGTGGACAGTGACCTGCGCTCGCACACAGGCTTCTTGGTGGCGGCAGCAGCAGCCCCAGCGTCCCACGCCCGTCACTGGGCTCCGCGCTTTCAGTCGTGACTCGCGCCCGTCTGTGGAGCCCCTTTAAGCAGCGCTCTTAATCCCCTCTCCTCGCGCACCAGGAAACCAAGAGGGAAGAAAAAGTCTCTTGCCTCTTCGGCAGCTCCAGAGTTTTCCTGGACTCCCTGCCGGCTAGCTGTGGCACATTAGCCCCCTTCAGGCTGAGTTCTCGCCGCCAGCCCCAGTCCTCTCCCTGCGCTCTGACCGTAGCCCGAGCCTCAGCTTCCAGCGCCGCCCGCCCTGGTGGGCGAGCAGACAAGCCTCTCGGGCTGGTGAGTGCCGCTCGGCACCGATCCTCTGTGCGGGAATCTCTCCGCTTTGCCCTACCCAGGTATGTGGGGAGTTTCTTGCCTTTTGGGAGGTCTGGGGTCTTCTGCCAGCATTCAGTAGGTGTTCTGTAGGAGTTGTTCCACGTGTAGCTGTATTTCTGGTGTATCCGTGGGGAGGAAGGTGATCTCAGCGTCTTACTCTTCCGCCATCTTACCCGGAAGTCCTGATCTGATCTTTATGATTGCTTTCCTTCTGCTAACTTTGGGTTATTTTTTGTTCTTTAATTGCTTTAGGTGTAAGATTAAGTTGTTTATTTGAGATTTTTCTTGTTTCTTGTTGTATGGTTGTATTGCTATAAACATCCTCCTTAGAACTGCTTTTGCTGCGTCCCATAGGTTTTGGGTCATTTTGTTTTCATTGTCATTTGTTGGTAGGTAATTTTTGATTTCTTCTTTGATTTATTCAGTGATCTCTTGGTTATTTAGTAGTGTATTGTTTAGCCTCCATGTGTATGTATTTTTTACAGATTTTTTCCTGTAATTGATATGTAGTCTCATAATGTTGTGGTTGGAAAAGATACTTGATACGATTTCAATTTTCTTAAATTTATCAAGGCTTGGTTTGTGACCCATGATATGATTTATCCATGGAGAATATTCCATGAGCACTTGAGAAGAAAGTGTATTCTGTTGCTTTTGGATGGAATGTCCTATAAATATTAAGTCCATCTTGTTTAATGTGTCATTTAAAGCTCGAGCTTCCTTATTTATTTCCATTTTGGATGATCTGTCCATTGGTAAAAGTGGAGTGTTAAAGTCCCCTACTATTACTGTGTTACTGTTGATTTCCCCTTTTATGGCTTTTTAGCATTTTCCTAATGTATTGAGGTGCTCCTATGTTGGGTGCATAAATATTTACAATTGTTATATGTTCTTCTTGGATTGATCCCTTGATCATTATATAGTGTCCATCTTTGTCTCTTGTAATAGTCATTATTTTAAAGTCTATTTTGTCTGATATGAGAACTGCTACTCCAGCATTCTTTTGATTTCCATTTGCATGGAATACCTTTTTCCATCACCTCACTTTCAGTCTGTATGTGTCTCTAGGTCTGAAGTGGGTCTCTTTTAGACAGCATATATATGGGTCTTGTTTTTGTATCCATTCAGCCAGTCTTTGTCCTTCAGTTGGAGCATTTAATCCACTTACATTTAAGGTAATTTTGGATATGTATGTTTCTATTACCATTTTCTTAATTGTTTTGGGTTTGTTATTGTAGCTCTTTTCCTTCTCTTGTGTTTCCTGCCTAGAGAAGTTCCTTTAGCATTTGTTGTAAAGCTGGTTTGGTGGTGCTGAATTCTTAGCTTTTGCTTGTCTGTAAAGTTTTTAATTTCTCTGTCAAATCTGAATGAGATCCTTGCTGGGTAGAGTAATCTCGGTTGTAGGTTTTCCCTTTCATCAGTTTCAACATGTCCTGCCACTCCTTTCTGGCTTGCAGAGTTTCTTTTGAAAGATCAGGTGTTATCCTTATGGGGATTCCCTTGTATGTTATTTGTTGCTCTTCCCTTCCTGCTTTTAGTATTTTTTCTTTGTATTTAATTTTTGATAGTTTGATTAATATGTGTCTTGGCATGTTTCTCCTTGGATTTATCCTGTATGGGAATCTCTGTGCTTCCTGGGCTTGACTATTTCCTTTCCCATATTAGGGAAGTTTTCAACTATAATCTCTTCAAGTATTTTCTCAGTCCCTTTCTTTTTCTCTTCTTCTTCTGGATGCTTATAATTCAAATGTTGGTGCATTTAATGTTTTCTGAGAGGTCTCTGAGACTGTCCTCAATTCTTTTCATTCTTTTTTCTTTATTCTCCTCTGCAGTAGTTATTTCCACTATTTTGTCTTCCAGGTCACTAATCCGTTCTGTGACAGTTATTCTACTATTGATTCCTTCTAGATAATTTTTAATTTCATTTATTGTGGTGTTCATCATTGTTTGCTCTTTAGTTCTTCTAAGTCCTTGTTAAACCTTTCTTATATTTTCTCCATTTTATTTCCAAGTGTTTGGATCACTGTTGCTATCATTACTCTGAATTCTTTTTCAGGTGGACTGCCTATTTCCTCCTCATTTGTTTGGTCTGGTTGGTTTTTACCTTGCTCCTTCATCTGCTGTGTGTTTCTCTGTCTTCTCATTTGCTTAACTTACTGGTTTGGGGTCTCTTTTCGCAGGCTGCAGGTTCATAGTTCCCATTGTTTTTGGTGCCTGCCCCCAGTGGCTAAAGTTGGTTCAGTGGGTTGTGTAGGCTTCCTGGTGGAGGGGACTGGTGCCTGTGTTCTGTTGGATGAGGCTGGATCTTGTCTTTCTGGCAGTTAGGGCTACATCCGGAAGTGTTTTGGGGTGTCTGTGAACTTTGTATGATTTTAGGCAGCCTCTCTGCTAATGGGTGGGGTTGTGTTCTGTCTTGTTAGTTTTTTGGCATGGGATGTCCAGCACTGGAACTTGCTGGTCGTTGAGTGGAGGTGGGTCTTAGCATTAAGAGAGAGGTGCTGGGGGGTCTCTGGTGGACCAGTGTCCTGAACTTGGCTCTCCCACCTCAGAGGCTCAGGCCTGAAACCCAGCCAGAGCACCAAGACCCTGAAAGCCACACGGCCAGGTACGTGGGGAGTTTCTTGCCTTTTGGAAAGTCTGAGGTCTCTCAGTGTTCAGTAGGTGTTCTGTAGGAGCTGTTCTGCACATAGGTGTATTTGTGTAGAGGGAGTTGATCTCTATGTCTTACTCCTCCGCCATCTTAAAGGTCCTCCCTCATTTCTATTTTTATTGATTTGAGCCCTCTCTCTTTTTTCCTTGATGAGTCTGGCAAAAGGTTTATTGATTTTGTTTGTCTTTCCAAAGAGCCAGCCTTCATTGATCTTTTCTACTGTTTTCTTCATTTCTATTTCATTTATTTCTGCTCTGATCTTTATGATTTCTTTCCTTCTAGTAACTTTGGATTTTGTTTGTTCTTCTTTCTCTAGTTGCTTTAGATGTAAGATTAGGTTGTTTGAGATTTTTCTTGTTTCCTGAGGTGAGGTTGTATTGCTTATAAACTTCCCTTTTGGATCTGCTTTTTTGCTGCCTCTGATAGGTATTGGATCATCATGTTTTCATTGTCATCTGTCTCTAGGTATTTTTTTGATTTTCTCTTTGATTTCTTGAGTGATCCATTGGTTATTTAGTAGCATATTGTTTAGCCTCCACGTGTTTGTTTTTTACAGTTTCTTTTTACTGTAACTGATTTCTAATCTCAGAGGGTTGTGGTTGGAAAAGATACTTGACATGATTTCAATTTTCTTAAATTCATCAAGCCTTGATTTGTGGCCCAAGATATGATCTATCCTGAAGAATGTTTCACGTGCACCTGAAAAGGATGTGGATTCTGCTGCTTTTGGATGGAATGTTCTACAAATACTAAGTCCATCTGGTCTAATCTGTCATTTAAGGCCTGGGTTTCCTTACTGATTTTCTGTGTGGATGGTTTGTCCATTGATGAAAGTGAGGTGTTAAAATCCCCCACTACTATTGTGTTACTGTCGATTTCTTCCCTTATGGCTGTTAGCATTTGCCTTATATATTGAGGTGCTCCTATGTTGGGTGCATACATATTTACAATTGTTATATCTTCTTCCTGGATTGATCCCTTGATCATTATGTAGTGTCCTTTGTGTCTTACAACAGTCTTAATTTTAGTCTATTTTGTCTGATATGAATATTGCTACTCCAGTTTTCTTTTGATTTCCATTTGCATGTAATATCTTTTTCCATACCCTCACTTTCAGTCTGTATGTGCCCCTCAGTCTGAAGTGAGTCTCTTGTAGACAGCCTATATACAAGTCTTGTTTTTATATCCCTTCAGCCAGTCTATGCTTTGATTGGAGCATTTAATCCATTTACATTTAAGGTAATTACTGATATGTATGTTCTTATTGCCATTTTGTCAATTGTTTTGGATTTGTTTTTGTAGGTCTTTTTTCTTCCAGTACCCTTTTGTTCTCTTGTGATTTGATGACTATCTTTAGTATTACGTTTGGATTCCTTTTTCTTGTGTGTGTGTGTATCTATTGTATATTTTTGGTTTGCAGTTCCCATGAGGTTTTGATATAGCAGTCTATATATAAACAAGAGTGTTTTAAGTTACTGGTCTCTTAATTTCCAATGCATTTCCAATATCCTGCATTTGTACTCTCCTCTCCTGATGAATGCTGGGTTTGATATCCTATTTTTGTGTGGATGATTTCCTACCTTTACTGTATGTTTGCCTTTACTGGTGAGCTTCCCCATTCGTAATTTTCTTGTTTCTAATTATGGCTTTTATTTTCCCCACCTAGAGAAGGTCCCTTAGCATTTGTTGTTAGGCTGGTGTGGTGGTGCTGAATTCTCTTAGCTTTTGCTTGTCTGTAAAGCTTTTGAGTTCTCTGTCGAGTCTGAGTGAACACCTTGCTGGGTAGAGTATTCTTGTTTGTAGGTTTTTCCCTTTCATCACTTTAAATATATCATGCCACTCCCTTCTGGCTTACAGTTTCCACTGATAACCTTATGAGGTTCCCTTGTGTATTGCTTTTACTATTTTCTTTGTTTTTAATTTTTGTCAGTTTGATTAGAATGTGTCTTGGTGTTCCTCCTTGGGTTTATCTTGTATGGGAATCTCTATAATTCCTGGACTTCTGTGAGTGTTTCTTTTCACATGTTAGGGAAGTTTTCAGCTATAATCTGTTCAAATATTTTCTCAGGCCCTTTCTCACTCTCTTCTCCTTCTGGGATCCCTATAATGTGAACGGTGGTGCATTTAATGTTGTCCCAGGGCGAGGCAGCAGAGAGAGGTGGTACAAAGCAGATTTCACTCTTCTGCCCAAGGGATGTGATCCTACACCCTAACATCATACCAGTAGAAGTCTACCTGCAGTAGAATCACCTGAAGTACTTAAAAGCTTTTATACTGAACTGGAATTGTGAGGAGGAGAAGGGCCTTGAATATGCCCTTTAAATAGCTCCTTAGGTGGTTTCTTATGCACACAAAAGGTTATGATTCACTAGCCTCTCTATACCCATGTTCATTACAGCATCATTCACAATAGCCAAAAGGTGGAAGCTAACCCAAGTATCCATCAACTGATGAATGGATAAACAAAATGTGGTATATACATACAGTGGACTACTATTCAGCCT
Organism: Mesoplodon bidens; assembly: GCF_964165515.1. NCBI lineage: Eukaryota > Metazoa > Chordata > Mammalia > Artiodactyla > Ziphiidae > Mesoplodon > Mesoplodon bidens. The sequence continues at coordinate 47,118,415 of NC_138160.1, read as the reverse complement.
TAAAAGAAATTCTGACACATGCTACAACATGTATGAATCTTGAAATCATGCAATGTGAAATAAACCAGTCACAAAAAAGTCAAATTCAGAGAGACTGAAGGTGGAGGGCCAGAGTCTGAGGGAGGGAAAAACAGTAGTTTCACTTTTGCAAGATGTTCTGGGGATTGGTTGCAAAACAAAGTTAATACATGCTGAACTGTTCACTTAACATAAAATTTACATGTTAGCCATTTTTATGTGTATTTTACCAAAATTAAAAAAAATCTTAGTGATAAAATGCCTTTGTTAAGATACAAGAAGAATCTCAAACTTAATACCTCAAGAAACTAGAAAAAGAAGAAAGAACAAACAAAGCCCAAAGTTAGCAGAAGGAAGGAACTGACAAAGATCAGAGTTGAAATGAATGAAGTAGCAACAAACAAAAAAGTAATAGCTGGTTCTCAGAAAATATAAGCAAAATTGACAAACCCATAGCTAGACTCTCCAAGAAAAAAGAGAACTCAAACCAGAAATGAAAGAAGAGACTTTACCACAGCAATACAAAGGTTCATAAGAGACTACCATGAACAATTATATGCCAACAAATTGGACAACCTATGTTTCTAGGAATTTATCCAAGACGGAATCATGAAGAAATAATCTGAACAGAACAATTACTAGTAACTGGATCAGTCATCAAAAACCACTCAACAAATAAAAGCCCAGGAGGTTTCACTGGTGAATTCTATCAAAGAAAAATTAATAGCAACACTTCATTTTATGATATCAGCATTACCCAGATACCAAAACAAGGACATAACAAGAAAATTACACATCAATATCCCTAAAGAACAAATCTTCAACATAATATTAGCAAACCAAATTCAACAATACATTAAAAGGATTTTATACACCATGATTAAGTGGGCTATATTCCAGGGATGCAAGGATGATTCAACATCTGCATATCAATCAACATGATATACCACATGAACAAAATGAAGGATAAAAATCTGATCATCTCCATAGGTGCAGAAAAAGCATTTAACAAAATTCAGCATCCATGTATCATAAAAAAAAAAAAACTCTCACGAAGTGGATATAGAGGGACCGTACTTCAACATAATAAAGGCCATATATGCCCAGCCCACATCATACTCAATGAGTAACATCATACTCAATGGTGAGAAGCTGAAAGCTTTCCCTCTAAGATCAAGGAACAAGGCAGAAATACCATCTCTTGCCACTTCGATTCACCATGGTAGTGGAAGTTTTAGAGAAATCAGGCAAGAAAAGGAAATAAAAGTCATCCAAATTGGAAAGGAAGGAGTAAAACTGTCAATACCTGCAGATGACATATTAAATATAGAAAACCCTAAAGACTCCATCACAAAACTGTAGAACTAATAAACAAATTAGGTAAAGTTGTAGGATACAAAATCAATTACAAAAATCTGTTTTGTTTCTATTCACTAATAACAATCAGAGAAATTTTTTAAAATCCCATTTTCAATTACACTAAAAAAGAATAAAATAAATTTAACCTTAGTGGTGAAAGATATGTATACTGAACTGCAGGACATTAATGAAAAAAATTGAAGATACAAATAAATGAAAAGGTAGTTCATGCTCATAGATTGGAAGAGTATTGTTAAAATGTCCATACTACCCAAAGGAATCTACAGATTCAATGAAATCCCTACCAAAATTCCAATGGCACTTTTCACAGAAAGAGAACAAACAATCCTAAATTTTATATGAAACCACACAATACACCCCAAATAGTCAAAGCAATCTTGAGCAAGAGCAAAGCTAGAGGCAACATGCTCCCTGACTTCGAACTATATTATGAAGCTATAGTAATCAAAATAGTATTTTGTGGCATAAAAACAGACACACAGATCAGTGGAAAAGAGAGCCCAGGAAGAAAACCATGTAGATGTGGTCAATTAATTTATAACAAAGGAACGAAAAGTATATAGTGGAGAAAGGACAGTCTCTTTAATAAGTGGTGCTGAGAAAACTGGACAACCACATGGAGAAGAATAAGACTGGATCACTAATTTAGACCATACACAAAAATTAACTCAAAATGGATAAATGATTGAATGTAAGACCTAAAACTATAAAACTCCTAGAAGAAAACATGAGCAGTAAACTCCTTGATAATGGTCTTGGCAATGATATTTTAGATCTGACTCTAAAAGCAAGGGCAACAAAAACAAAAATAAACAAGTGGCACTACATCAAATTAAAAAGCTTCTAAGGAAACCATCAACAGAATGAAAAGGTAACCTACACATATCAATAGCAAAAAACAAAACAAAACAATCTAATTAATGAGCAGAGGATCTAAACAGACATTTTTCTGATGAAGACAAACAGGTGGCCAAGAGGTACATGAAAAGATGCTCAACATCACTAATCAGGGAAATGCAAATCAAAACCACAATGAGATATCACCTTACACCTGTCAGAATGGCTATTATCAAAAACAAAATAACAAGGGTTGGCAAGATTGCGGAGAAAAGGGAACCCTTGTGTACTGTTGGTGGGAATGTAAATTGGTGCAGCCTCTGTGGAAAACAGAATGGAGTTCCTCAAAAAATTAAAAATAGAAGTACTGTATGATCCAGCAATTCCACTTTGGGTTATTTATCTGAAGAAACCAAACAATAACTGGAAAAAACATACGCACCCTCATGTTTATAGCAGCATTGTTTACAATACCTAAGACATGGAAACAACCTAAGAGTACATAGATTGTGTGTGAATGAATTTTAAAAATGTGATATATGTGTGTATATATGTGTACATATATATGCATGTATATATATATACACACAAAATAGATTATTTAGCCATATAAAGATGAAATCTTGCCATTTGCAACAACATGGATAGACTTTGAAGGCATTATGCTAAGTGAAATAAGTCAAACAGAGAAAGACAAATGTTGTATGATCTAATTTATATGTAAAATAAAAAGATTAAGCTCAGAGATACAGAGAACAGATTGGTGGTTGCCAGAGGTGGGGTTGGCAGGGTAGGCAAAATGGGGGTCAAAGAGTACAAACTTCCAGTTATAAAAGATTTCCTATCCTTATACACTGCTGATGGGAGTGTAAAATGATGCAGCCTCTTTGGAAAGCATTCTGATGGTTTCTCAAATAGTTAAACATAATTATTGTATGACCCAGCAATTCCACTTCTAGGTACATTACCACGAGAAATGAAAACAAACATCCACACAAATCTTACACAGAAATGTTTATAACAGCAATAGTTATAATAAAAAGAATCAGCTTGAGTGTCCATCAACTGATGAATGGATAAATAAAATGTGGAATATGCATATAATGGAATACCTTTCAGCCATAAACTACTGATACAGGCTACAATGTAGATAAACCTTGAAAACATTATGTTAAGTGAAAGAAGTCAGACAAAAAAGGACTATATAGTATATGATTCCATTTATATGACATGTCCAAAACAGGCAAATCTATAGAGTCAGGAGAAATAGGAAGTAGACACTAATGAGCATAGCGTTTCTTCCTGGGGTGATGAAAATTGATTGTGGTAAATGTTGCACAGCTCTGTGAATATACTAAGAACCACTGAATTGAACAATCTAAATGGGTGAACTGCATGGTATGTGAATTAGATCTCAGTAAGGTGTATGTATATATGTATTAAGAATCACTGTTTTAAATGAATGAGAATGTATGTTGTCCAGAAAAGATCTCTCCAGAAGGAATCTCTATGCCTTACTGGGGGAACCATTCCACCGATAAAGGATTCTGTCAGTCAGAAAATATCGCCTCACGCCCAACACAAACCTTTCAAACAGGTATTTGTCCATTGTTTTTGCTCTAGCCTCAGTGGAGATGACAGAGAAGCTGCTTATCAGGGAGGACATTTGAATACATTCTGGTGAATATGAGGAACAAGAACCACACTCAGCTTGGCTGCTGGCACCACTCTCTCTACTTGGCTCCCTGAAGGTCAAGTGAGTGCCGGGTCCCACAGCAGTCTGGCACTTTTTCAGACCAATACCCACACAGGGTAGCTTAAGGCTGAAAGCATGCTTCTCATCAAGGTAGCAAGTCCCGGAAGGGCTCCCCTTGGCACCTGAAGAATACCGAAATGTCACAGCACCCCACGAGAGACTCTGTTCCCCTTGCAATTGTACTGCATTAATGGTTATAATCACAACTCAAATATTCAAATACTGAGCATTAACTACTACCTTCTCAGCCTTTTCATATTCCCATGCATCAATGGCTATGCCATGTTGTGAAACACCATTTGTTTCCATAAGACATTCTGGGGAACGGTTTCTCTTTCTCCACCCCAGGAAAATCCTAAACACCCTTTGGGGCACTATGACTGTTTTCAACTTCATTTTGAGAGAAAAAAATTACAACTGTTTTTTCATTCCATAAAAATCATAGTGCAGTAAATCATTTTCATCTCTAATTGTTAAATATCTATGATCTGTCCTTAGGTTTCTATTCTCAAACTCCTAAATGAGAAGACTTTCTAGTTGCAGTTTCAATGTCTTCCCTTTCCTGTGGAATTGAATGAAACAGAGCAGCAAGGAAAGGTCATTCTGTTGCCAGGTGGGTGACATTTGGGCCAGATCTTGGGATTGCTGAGAGCATGACAAGCTATGGTATTTGCTTGTTCCCTGCTGGGCCCCAGCCTGGAGACAGACTTCAGAGGAACTGATAAGGATTTTGACCCACTTGCCTGAAGAAGGGCCGCAGAAAGCAAACAAAAGCTGGAGAATGGGAGCTCAGCCAAAGGTCTGTGTTGCTAAAATAAAAGGCCAAGTATTCTAGTCTTTGAGTCCTTGCCCTTAGCCAGGCCTGACTAGGTGGTAGCTTTCTCCTGCTTTGTTAGTATTCTGAAACTATTCAAGGATCATTCCTGCTCAATGTAGAGGTTTCCTCCTGGTCCTTCCCTCTGCAGATATTAGCTTAACACACTTCATATGTGGGAAAAGCTCAGATAAATACAGAGGAAAGGAAGCTTTCTGAGCTTGCTGGTGTAGCAGCTGCCCATGCTACAGTTCATCATTCTCAGTCAATCCACCCCCAGAATCCTACACTCAGAGAAGCTTGTCCACTCCCCATCTGTTGTAGAGCCTCAACACAAGCTCCTTGCAGCTGTGTCCCGTGTGAGTTATCTCTTTGAATCATTGTCCTTCACCCTTTTCCCCTTCCCAATCCAACCTACTCTTCAAGACAGAGACTCCTGTATGTTATATCTGGTCCCCAGACTTAACATTTAATTTTGAGCTTACCTTTAAAAATCTAGATTTCTGGAGTGGTATCAACAAGATGATGACACAGGTCATTCCTGACTTCATTCCTTCACAAGGGGAACAACTAACAACTATTCATGTAATAAGCCACCACTGAGAAAATCCTAGAACATGTGGAAGATGCTGAAGCACCCGCCTGCACCCAGAGAGCCAAGACAGACTGCATTAGCAGGGTAAGGAGAGCAACGACATGCTGATTGTGTTGCTTCTGCCCCAGGCTGGTACAGCACCACACCAAGAGCTTATACGTCTTCCAGTGGGAAAGAGAGCCCAGGGTGGACGTTCAGCTTCCCCAGTATTGTGGGTTGCTTCTCAGGAGCCTCCATTCCACACACATCCCACAAAGGATGGCAAGGGAATGTGTAAGGCTCAGCCACTGGGAATCTGATTGTGATAATGTGCAGGGAGAGGCTCACAACAACCAGCACTTGGATCTTGACAGATTGAGTCCCTATCTGCAGCACCCAAGGAGCAGTCCCAACCAGTGGCTTTGCTCATCTGTGGAGCCAAGATGGTGGTGCAGTCTGACCAGGGAACACAGCAGGGTATGGTTCTGCTTGACACAGGTCCTCAAAGAGCTTTCTTTCCCTGCAACTCGGCCTTCCCCCACTCAGGCACAAGAGCTGAGTCATAGCCTGGCTCATTCCTGAACGTAGCTCCCAGCACTGCCTAATCAAAAAGGCTGGTCAGAACACCTGGAAGCTGCATAGCCCAACAACACTTGAGCAGAGAGTGTGGCAGGCAGAGTTGGTTTTCTGCAGAGCAAAGACTGTCGGTGGTCCTGTATGGCTTGGGAACTTGGGATGTGGGTTGGCTTGAGATAAGACCAGACGTGGATCTGGTTCTCCTTTTTCATCGGGGGAGGGAAACTAATTCATAGCTCCACCCATTGCTGAATATAGCCTTCAGCCCACTTGACCAGGGTACCTAACCAGAGCATATGGGGAGCTGTGCAGCCTATCTAATAGCCCTGCTTACACTGGCACTTAAACAGAGAGCACAGCCTATGGCTTTCCCTGTCTTCAGAGAGCAAAACCAGTGGCCCCATTTGGCCAGGGAATTCAGTGTACAATCTTGACAGATTCAGGTTTCTAAACAAGCTGTACCACCTCTGGGGTATGTCCTGCTATGCGGCCATGGCAGAGAAGTTAATTCATAACACCATCTACTGCTGAGTATAGTACTCAGTTCCAACGATGTAAGAAGCATGGCCAGAGAACCCAGTTAAATACAGAGCCCACCCTGTAGCCTGGCTTGGGCAAGGAACCAAGCCAGCAGCACACACCCACCCCCCAACCTCAGAGCTTGGGCAGTGGCTTCACACCAAGGATGCTGCCAAGAGACACATCCAGAAATGCAAACTGAGCTGACTGGTGAACTCTCTCTGCCAAAGTGAACCTATAAAGTTTGGATGAGGAAACTGTTTACTCAAATGAGCTGATACCAGTGTAAAGAATTAAGAATCATGAAAAATCAGGTAAACGTGACACCACCAAAGGAAACTAGTAAGGCTCTAATAATTGACACTAAAGAAATGGAAATCTATGAACTGTCAGACAAATCAGAACAGTCCTCTTAAAGAAGTTTAGTGAATTACAGAAACACACAACTGAATGAAATTAGGAAAACAATGCATGAAAAAAACGTGAAGTTCAACAAAAATAGTAAACTTCAAAAAACATATCATAGAGCAGAAAAATACCATGAACTAGAGAATTCAATAAAGAGCTTCAAAAGCAGACTCAACCACACAAAAGGAAGAATCAACAATGTAGAATACAGAACATTTACAATTACCCAGTCAGAGGAGCAAAAGGGAAAATGAGAAAGAGTAAAGGAAGGCTGTGGAACTTATAGGATACAATAAAAAAAAAACCCAATATCCACATTATAGAAAGAGAAAGGAGCAGAAAATATATTTAAAGCAGTAATGACAGAAAACTTCCCGAACCTAGGGAGAGAAATGGACATCCAGATCCATGAATCCTAAAGGACCTTAAGTAGATATACCCGAATATGGCTACATCAGACACATTTTAATTAAATTGTCAAATGTCAAGGATAAAGAATTCTGAAAGCAGCAAGAGAAAAAAAAGAAGTGACAAGGGAACGCCCATAAGATTAGTGGTAGCTTTCTCAATAGAAACTTTTTTCAGTCCTGGAGACAATTAGATGATATATTCAAAATACTGAAAGAAAAACTTCTATCAGACAAAACAGACTTTAAACTAAAAATGGTACAAAGAGACAATGAGGGTCATTATATGATGATAAAGATGTCAATCTATAATGATATACAAAAATTGTATTTATGCACCCAACAGTGGAACATCTAAATATATAAGGCAAAAACAGAGCTAAAATGAGAAATAAAGAGCAATACAATAATAGCTGGGAATTTTAATACCCCACTCTCAACAATGGATAGATCATCCAGATAGAATAAAAGAAGCAGGATTTGAAGAACACTACAGACCAAACAGACCTACACAGAGCATTCTATCTGACAACAGAATGCAGTTGAAAATCCATGTATAATCTTTGTTTCCACAAAAACTTAACTAATACCCTACTGTTGACTGGAAGCTTTACCAATAACATAAGTTGATTAATACATATTTTGTAACTTATATGTATTATATGCTATATTCTTACAATGAAGTTAGATGAAAGACTTAAAATTATGAGAAGATATATTTACTGTACTACACTTCTCAATGCCATATATTTGTCATCCATTTACAAGATAAATTGTATGTCAGTATCAGCACATTAATATTGTCTTAGATGACACAAAACACTGTAGATGTTATACTTATTACTAACACTAGAAATCAAAATGAAAAGATAATGTGAAAAAGTTAATGCATTGATAATGAAGAAGCAGCAACATGATTGCTTCATGGTAGCCTAGCCTACAAACTAATTATAAAATATTTATGGCATACAATATTACAGTCATATTCATAAGACAGTACTGGAAACATTTATTAAAAAACACCCACTTACCAAGTTTCTCCAATTATGAGAGAGTGGGGCATACTGTATGGTAATGTAATACCATATTATTAATCTTATATTAAATTCACTCACCCAACTGCTATGTAAGGATACATTAGTATTTAGATATATTATATGCATTCATGACATACCTGACTTTTAGAAATATTTTTCAATATTTCTAGTCTATGTGGTTTCTCTGTGAGATTTCTCACATTGTTGAAAATCTCCAAAAATTTTTTTCAACATATTTATTTTAAAAAAGCAACATATAAGTGGACCCATGCACTTTATCATTTTTTTGATTTAACATCCTTATTGGAGTATAATTGCCTTACAATGCTGTGTTAGTTTCTGCTGTATAACAAAGTGAATCAGCTATATGTTCACATATATCTCCATATCCCCTTGCTCTTGCATCTCCCTCCCACCCTCGCTATCCCACCCCCTCTAGGTGGTCACAAAGAACCAAGCTCATCTCCCTGTGCATGTGGCTACTTCCCACTAGCTAACTATTTTACGTTTGGTAGTGTATATATGTCCATGCCACTCTCTCACTTCATCCCAGCTTCCCCTTCCCCTTCCCTGTGTCCTCAAGTCCATTCTCTACATCTGCATCTTTATTCCTGTCCTGGCCCTAGGTTCTTCAGACTTTTTTTTTTTTTTTTTTTTTTACATTCCATATATATATATGTTCACATACAGTATTTGTTTCTCTCTTCCTGACTTACTCCACTCCATATGACAGTCTCTAGGTCCATTCACCTCACTACAAATAACTGAATTTCATTTCTTTTTATGGTGAGTAATATTACATTATATATATGTGCCACATCTTCTTTATTCATTCATCTGTTGATGGACACTTAGGTTGCTTCCATGTCCTGGCTACTGTAAATAGAGCTGCAGTGAACATTGTGGTACATGACTCTTTGAATTATGGTTTTCTCAGGGAATATGCCCAGTAGTGGGATTGCTGGGTCATATGGTAGTTCTATTTTTAGGTTTTTAAGGAACCTCCATACTGTTCTCCATAGTGGCTGTATCAATTTACATTCCCACCAACAGTGTAAGAGGGTTCCCTTTTCTCCACACCCTTTCCAGCATTTATTGTTTGTAGATTTTTTGATGATGGCCATTCTGACTGGTGTGAGGTGATACCACATTGCAGGTTGGATTTGCATTTCTCTAATGATTAGTGATGTTAAGCATCCTTTCATGTGTTTGTTGGCAATCTCTATATCTTCTTTGGAAAAATGTCTAGGTCTTCTGCCCATTTTTGGGTTGGGTTGTTTGGTTTTTTTGATATGGAGCTGCATGAGCTGCTTGTAAATTTTGGAGATTAATCCTTTGTCAGTTGCTTCATTTGCAAGTATTTTATCCCATTCTGTTGGCTGTCTTTTCATCTTATTTTGGTTTCCTTTGCTGTGCAAAAGCTTTTAAGTTTCATCAGGTCCCATTTGTTTTTATTTCCATTTCTCTAGGAGGTAGGTCAAAAAGTGTCTTGCTGTGATTCATGTCAAAGAGTGTTCTGCCTATGTTTTCCTCAAAGAGTTTTATAGTGTCCGGTCTTACATTTAGATCCTTAATCCATTTTGAGTTTACTTTTGTGTATGGTGTTAGGGAGTGTTGTAATTTCATTCCTTTACCTGTAGCTGTCCAGTTTTCCCAGCACCACTTATTGAAGAGGCTGTCTTTTCTCCACTGTATATTCTTGCCTCCTTTATCAAAGATAAGGTGACCACATGTGTGTAGGTTTATCTCTGGGTTTTCTATCCTGTTCCATTGATCTATCTTTCTGTTTTTGTGCCACTACTATACTGTCTTGATTACTGTAGCTTTGTAGAATAGTCTGAAGTCCAGGAGTCTGATTCTTCCAGCTCTGTTTTTCTTTCTCAGGATTGCTTTGGCTATTTGGGATCTTTTGTGTTCCCATACAAACTGTGAAATTTTTTGTTCTAGTTCTGTGAAAAATGCCATTGGTAGTTTGACAGGGATTGCATTGAATCTGTAGATTGCTTGGGTAGTATAGTCATTTTCACAATGTTGATTCCTCCAATCCAAGAACATGGTATATCTCTCCATCTGTTTCTATCATCTTTAATTTCTTGCATAAGTATTTTATAGTTTTCTGCATACAGGTCTTTTGTCTCCTTAGGTAGGTTTATTCCTAGGTATTTTATTCTTTTTGTTGCAATGGTAAATAGGAGTGTTTCCTTAATTTCTCTTTCAGATTTTTCATCATTAGTCTATAGGAATGCAAGAGACTTCTATGCATTAATTTTGAATCCTGCTACTTTACCCAATTCATTGATTAGCTCTAGTAGTTTTCTGGTAGCATCTTTAGGATTCTCTATGTATAGTATCATGTCAACTACAAACAGTGACAGTTTTACTTCTTCTTTTCTGATTTGGATTCCTTTTCTTTCTTTTTCCTCTCTGATTGCTGTGGCTACAACTTCCAAAACTATGTTGAATAATGGTGAGAGTGGGCAACCTTGTCTTCTTCCTGATCTTAGTGGAAATGGTTTCAGTTTCTCACCATTAAGAATGATATTGGCTGTGGGTTTGTCATATACAGCCTTTATTATGTTGAGGTAAGTTCCCTCTGTGCCTACTTTCTGGAGGGTTTTTATCATAAATGGGTGTTGAATTTTGTCAAAAGATTTTTCTGCATCTACTGAGATGATCATATGGTTTTTATCCTTCAATTTGTTAATGTGGTTTATCACATTGCTTGATTTGCCTATATTGAAGAATCCTTGCATTTCTGGGATAAATCCCACTTGATCATGGTGTATGATCCTTTTAATGTGCTGTTGGATTCTGTTTGCTAGTATTTTGTTGAGGATTTTTGCATCTATGTTCATCAGTGATACTGGCCTGTCGTTTTCTTTTATTGTGACATATATTTCTCATTTTGGTATCAGAGTGATGGTGGCCTCATAGAATGAGTTTGGGAGTGTTCCTCCTTCAGCTATATTTTGGAAGAGTTTGAGAAGGATAGGTGTTAGCTCTTCTCCAAATGTTTGATAGAATTCGCCTGTGAAGCCATCTGGTCCTGGGCTTTTGTTTGTTGGAAGATTTTAAATCACAGTTTCCATTTCAGTGCTCATGATTGGTCTGTTCATATTTTCTATTTCTTCCTGATTCAGTCTTGGAAGGTTGTGCTTTTCTAAGAATTTGTCCTTTTCTCCCAGGTTGTCCATTTTAGTGGCATATAATTGCTTGTAGTAATCTCTCATGATCCTTTGTATTACTGCAGTGTCAGTTGTTCTTTTTCATTTCTAATTCTTATGATTTGAGTCCTCTCCCTCTTTTTCTTGATGAGTCTGGCTAATGGTTTATCAATTTTGTTTATCTTCTCAAAGAACCAGATTTTAGTTTTATTGATCTTTGCTATCATTTCCTTCATTTCTTTTTCATTTATTTCTGATATTTATGATTTCTTACCTTTTGCTATCTTTGGGGTTTTTTTGTTCTTCTTTCTCTAATTGCATTAGGTGTAAAGTTATGTTGATTGAGATATTTCTTGTTTCTCGAGCTAGGATAGTATCGCTATAACCTTCCTTCTTAGAACTGCTTTTGCTGCATCCCATAGGTTTTGTGCTGTCATGTTTTCATTGTCACTTGTTTCTAGGTATTTTTAAATTTCTTCTGATTTCTTCAGTGATCTCTTAGTTATTTATTAGTGGATTGTTTAGCCTCCATGTGTTTGTATTTTTTACAGATATTTTCCTGTAATTGTTATCTAGTCTCATAGCATTGTATTTGGAAAAGATGCTTGATTTGTGACCCAAGTTATGATGTGTCATGGAGAATGTTCCATGAGCACTTGAGAACAAAATGTATTCTGTTGTTTTTGGATGGAATGTCCTATAAATATCAATTAAGTCCATCTTGTTTAATGTGTCATTTAAAGCTTGTGTTTCCTTATTTATTTTCATTTTGGATGATCTGTCCATTGGTGAAAGTGGGGTGTTAAAGTCCCCTACTATGATTGTGTTACTGTTGATTTCCCCTTTTTATGTGTATTAGTATTTGCCTTATGTATTGAGGTGCTCTTATGTTGGGTGCATAAATATTTACCATTGTTATATCTTCATCTTGGATTGATCCCTTGATCACTATGTAGTGTCCTTGTTTGTCTCTTATAATAGTCTTTATCTTAAAGTCTATTTTGTCTGATATGAGAATTGTTACTCCAGCTTTCTTTTGGTTTCCATTTGCATGGAATATCTTTTTCCATCCCCTCACTTTCAGTCTATAAGTTTCCCAAGGTCTGAAGTTGGTCTCTTGTAGACAGCATATATACGGGTCTTGTTTTTTTATCCATTCAGCCAGTCTATGTCTTTTGGTTGGAGCATTTAATCCATTTACATTTAAGGTAATTATCGATATGTATGTTCCTATTACCATTTTCTTAATTGTTTTGGGTTCATTATTGTAGGTCTTTTCCTTCTCTTGTGTTTCCTGCCTAGAGAAGTTCCTTTAGCATTTGTTGTAAAGCTGGTTTGGTGGTGCTGAATTCTCTTAACTTTTGTTTGTCTGTAAAGTTTTTAATTTCTCTGTCAAATCTGAATGAGACCCTTGCTGGGTAGAGTAATCTTGGTTGTAGGTTTTCCCTTTCATCAGTTTCAATATGTCCTGCCACTCCTTTTTGGCTTGCAGAGTTTCTGCTGAAAGATCAGCTATTAACCTTATAGGGATTCCCTTGTATGTTATTTGTTGCTTTTCCCTTCCTGCTTTTAATATTTTTCTTTGTATTTAATTTTTGATAGCTTGATTAATATGTGTCTTGGCATGCTTCTCCTTGGATTTATCCTGTATGGGAATCTCTGTGCTTCCTGGACTTTAACTATTTCCTTTCCATATTAGGGAAGTTTTCAACTATAATCTCGTCAAATATTTTCTCAGTCCCTTTCTTTTTCTCTTCTTATTCTGGATGCCTATAATTCTAATGTTGGTGCATTTAATGTTGTCCCAGAGGTCTCTGAGACTGTCCTCAATTCTTTTCATTCTTTTTTCTTTATTCTGCTCTGCAGTAGTTATTTCCACTATCTTATCTTCCAGGTCACTTATCCATTATTCTGCATCAGTTATTCTTCTATTGATTCCCTCTAGAGAATTTTAAATTTCATTTATTGCATTGTTCATCACTATTTGTTTGCTCTTTAGTTCTTCTAGGTCCTTGTTAAATGTTTCTTGTATTTTCTCCTTTGTATTTCCAAGATTTTGGATCATATTTACTATCATTTGTGTTGTGTGAATTCTTTTTCAGGTAGACTGCCTATTTCCTCCTCATTTGTTTGGTCTGGTGGGTTTTTACCTTGCTCCTTCATATGATGTGTGTTTTTCTGTCTTCTCATTTTCCTTAACTTACTGTGTTTGGGGTCTCCTTTTTGCTGGCTGCAAGTTCCTAGTTCCTGTTGTTTTTGGTGTCTGTTCTCAGTGGCTAAGGCTGGTTTAGTCGGTTGTGTAGGCTTCCTGGTGGAGGGGACTGGTGCCTGTGTTCTGGTGGATGAGGCTGGATCTTGTCTTTCTGGTTAGCAGAACTGCATCCAGTGGTGTGCTTTTGGGTGTCTGTGACCCTATTATGATTTTAGGCAGCCTCTTTGCTACTGGTTGGGGTTGTGTTCCTCTCCTGTTAGTTGTTTGGCCTAGGGTGTCCAGCACTGTAGCTTGCTGGTTGTCGAGTGGAGCTGAGTCTTAGCCTTGAGATGGAGATGTCTGTGAGAGACCCATGCACTTTAAATCGATGTCATTCAAGGGTCAACTATACACATTCTTTTCAAATGTACATGGAATATTTTATGGGACTGACCATATGATGGGCCACAAAAGAAGTCTTAGAAAATTCAGGAAGATTAAAATCAGACCAACTATCTCTTTGCACAATGATATGAAACTAGAAATCAACAATAAAATAAAGATAGAAAATTCATGAATTCATGGAAGTTAAATACTTCTTCAACAACTAATGAATCAAAGATTACAGGGGAAATAAAGTATCTTGAGACAAATGTAAATGGAAACACTACTTACAAAATTTATGAGATGCAGCAAAAATCATTCTAAGAGGGAAGTTCATAGAAATAAATACTTACATTAAGAAACAAGAAAGGTCTCAAACAACACAACTCTATGCCTTAAGGAACTAGAAAACGAAGAAGAAATCAACCCCAAAGTTAGCAAAAGGAAAGAAAGAATATATTAGAGCAGAAATAAATGAACTAGAGAACAGGAAGATAATAGGAAAAGCTAACAAAACTAAGTTGATTTGAAAAGATAAATACAATCAACAAACCATTACCTAGATAACCAAAAAAAAGGAGGACTCAAATCACCAAAACTATAAATGAAAAAGGAGACATTATAACTGGTATCCGAGAAATTCAAAGGATCATAAATGGCTACTATGAACAATTATATACCAACAACCTGGACAAGCTAGAAGGAATGTAAAAAATTCATAGAAACATACAGCCTACGAAGAATGAATCAGGACAAAATAGAAATTCTGAACAGACCACTTACTAGTAAGTAGATTCAGTAATAAAAAATCTCCCAACAATGACACAAATGAACTTATCTACGAAACAGAAACAGACTCACAGCCATAGAGAACAGACTTGTGGTTGGCAAGGGTTGGGGGGGTAGGGATGGATTGGGAGTTTGGGATAAGCAGATGCAAACTATTATATACAGAATGGCTAAGTAACAAGGTCCTACTATATAGCACAGGAAACTATATTCAATATCCTGTAATCAACCATAATGGAATAAAGTATGAAAAAGAAGGTATTTATATGTATAACTGAATCACTTTGCTGTTCAGTGGAAATTAACATAACATGTAAATCAACTATACTTCAATAAAATAAATATTTAAAAATTTCCTGACAAAGAAAAGCCCAGGACCAGATGGCTTCAGTTGTGAATTTAATCAAACTTTTAAAGAAGAATTAATGTCAATTTTTCTCAGACTCTTCCAAAAAATTGAAGAGGAGGGAACATTTCCAAAATCATTTTTTGAAGACAGCATTATCCTGCTACAAAAGCCAGAAAAAAACACTGTAAGAAAAGAACTACAGGTCAATATTCCTGATGAATACAGATGTAAAAATTCTCAATAAAATACTAGCAAACCAAGTTCAGCAGCATAGTAAAAGGATTATACACCATGATCAAGAAGAATTTATTCCTGGGATGTAAGGATAGTTCAACATAGGCAAATCAATCAAAGTGATACATCACAGAAAAAACACTGAAAATATTCAACATCTGTTCATAATAAAAATTCTTAACAGATTAGGTAGGAAGAAATGTGCTTCAACATAAAAATAAAGGCCACGTATGACAGGCCCACAGCTGACATCATATTCAATGGTAAAAGGTTGAAAGCTTTTCCTCTATGATCAGAAATAAGACAGGGGTGCCCATTCTGACTACTCCTGTTCAACATAGTACTGGAAGTCCTAGCCAGAGCAATTAAGCAAGAAAAGTTTTAAAAAGGCATCAGATTTAGAAGGGAAGAAGTAAAAATTTTCTCTATTTCCATATGCTATAATTTTAGACATAGAGAATCTTAAAGACTTCAATAAAAAACTGTTGGATCTAATCAACAAATTCAGTAAAGCTGCAGTATATAAAATTATCATACACAAATCAGTAGTGTTTCTCTACCATCAAAACAAATTATCTGAAAAAGAAAACAAACACATTTATAATAGCATCAAAAACAACAAAATACTTAACCAAGAAGGTGAAAGACTTTAAAGGTTTAGATTTAAAAGATTTAAAAGGTGAAAACAAGACACTGATGAAGAAAATCAGGGGCAAAAAAAATGAAAAAGCATCCCATGTTCATGAATGGAAAGAATTAATACTATTAAAGTGTCAATACTACCAAAGGCCATCTATAGATTCCATGAAACCCCTATTTAGATCCCAATGGCATTTTTTACAGAAGTAAAAAAAAAAAAAAAAAAAAGCCTAAAATTTACATGAAACCACAAAAGATCCTGAATAGGCAAAGCAATCCTAAGAAAGAAAAACTGGAAGTCTCATACTTCCTGGTTTCAAACTATACTATAACTCTATAATAATCAAAACAGTATGGTATTGGCATAAAAACAGACACATAGACCAATGGAACAGAATGAAGATCCCAGAAATAAACCCAAACATAATTTGACAAGGGCGCCAGGATGCTCAATGGAGAAAAGACAGTTGATTCAATAAATGGTTCTGGGAAAATTGCATATCCACATGTAAAAAAATAAAACTAAATAGATCTCTATCTTACACCACTCACAAAAATTAACTTGAAATAGATTAAAGACTGAAATGTAAGCTCTGACACCACAAACTCCAAGAAGAAAACAGGAAAAAAGCTCCTTGACATGGGTCTTGGCAATGACTTTTTTTCCATATGACACCTAAAGTACAAGCAACAAAATAGAAAATAAACAAGTGTGATGACATCAAACTAAAAAGCTGAATAGCAAAAGAAAAAATTAACAAAGCAACCACCTATGAAATGGGAAAAAAATTGCAAACCATTATAAGGGGTTAATATGCAAAATATACAGAAATGCATACATCTCAATAGCAGAAAAAGAATAATCCAATTAAAAAATGAGCAGAGGATACGAATAGACATTTGTCCAAAGAATACATACAGACAGCCAACAGGCACATGAAAAGATGCTCAACATCACTAATCATTAAAGAAATGCAAATCAAAACCACAATTAAATGAGATATCACCTCATGCCTGCTAGAATGGCCATCATCACAAAGATAAGAGATAATAAATGTTGGCAAGGATGGAGAAAAGGGAACCCTTGTGCACTGTTGGTGGTATTGTAAATTGGTACAGCCAGTATGGAAAATAGTATGGAGGCTACTCCAAAAATTTAAGGTAGAACTACCATATGATCCAGGAATTCCATTTCTAAGAATATCATAAAGGAAACAAAAGTACTGTTAAAGCGATATCTGCACCTCCATGTTCACAGCAGCATTATTTACAATAGATGAGGCATAGAAACAGTCTAAGTGTCCAGAGACAAACGAATAAAGAAGTAGTGGAATACACATACACACACACACACACACACACAATGGAATATTATTCAGGAATAAAAGTGAAGGAATTCCTGCCATTTGTGACAAGATAGATGGACCTTGAGGGCACTATGATAATTGAAATAAGTCAGAGCAAGACAAATACTGTATGATCACACTTACATGTAGAATCTAAACAAAACAAAACACCCCCAAACTCATAGAAAAAGATATTCAGATTTACGGTTACCAAAAGTGGCATGAGGTGGTGGGAAACAGGGTGAAGGCACAAACTTCCATTTGTAAGATTATAAGATATAAAAGTACTAGGGATGTAACATACAAGGTGAATAGTATAGTTAATACTGTTTTATGATGTACATAAGAGTTGTTGAGTTGTAAATCCTATGAGTTTCTCTTCACAAGGGAAAAAAATTTTTAAATGGTTGTCAATTTATTGTGGTAGTCATTTCATTGTATATCTAAGTCAAAGCATTATATTGTATACCTTAAACTTATACAGTGCTGTAGTCAATTATATCTCAATTATATCTCAGTAAAACTGGAAAAAAATTCAGATTTCTGGTTTATCTTTAAATTTTGGAATACTCATGGGTCTTTGGTCGCATACCCTGATATCTGTGGCTGGTCTACGTCAGACGGGCAGTCTCTCTTCAGCTGACACAATCTGTCACTCTGTCACAGTCATGTCTCTTTGGCATGAAATCCATGTTTCAATTGTTAGTTCCTTTTGCACTGGCACTTCTTGACCCACATCTCTATTAACAGTGGGGAAATGGAAGCTACATAAGAGAAGAGCCTATTGTTTCCAGAGAAAGGAGAGTACATTACTTTTGTAAAACAAACTGTGTTTGAATCTTACACTTGGCAGCTTCACTCTTTCAAATATTTGCATCACCTGCCCATCCCCTGTAGGTATTTGATTTTGAAACTTTCAAGACCTAGCTGATAGCCAAGACATGGAAGCAACCTAAATGTCCATAAACAGAGGAATGGGTAAAGAAGATTTGGTACATATATAAAATGGAATATTACTCAGCTCTAAGAAA
Organism: Mesoplodon bidens; assembly: GCF_964165515.1. NCBI lineage: Eukaryota > Metazoa > Chordata > Mammalia > Artiodactyla > Ziphiidae > Mesoplodon > Mesoplodon bidens. The sequence continues at coordinate 47,099,962 of NC_138160.1, read as the reverse complement.
GAATGAAATAATGCCATTTGCAGCAACAAGGATGGACCTAGAGATTATAATGAAGTAAGTCAGACAGAGAAAAACAAATATCATTATTATATCACTTATATGCGGAATCTAAATAGATTATACAAATGAACTTATTTACAAAACAGAAAGAGACTCACAGACTTCAAAAACAAACTTAGGTTACCAAAGGGGAAAGGTGTGGGGGGAGGATAAATTAGGAGCTTGTGATTAACACACACACACACACAACTATATATAAGATAGATAACTAATATATAGCACAGGGAACTCTACTCAATACTCTGTAATAACCTATATGGGAAAAGAATCTGAAAAAGAATGGATATATGTATATGTATAACTGAATCACTTTGCTGTACACCTGGAACTAACAACATTGTAAATCAACTGTACTCTAATATAAAATAAAAATTAAAAAATCTCAGTGAGCTGAGACCTCACTGAGCTCTAAGGTCTTGCTGGATGACTCCAGTGTGCACTGAACATTCCCTGCTCCCTATTAATTCTCTTTCTACCTTGTATTTGGAACTTAGTAGTTGCTGTTTTGTACTAGGTTCAAAATCTGCATAACGTAAATTCACCATTTTAGCCATTTTAAAGTGTACAATTCAGTAGCTTTTAGTACACTCACAATATTGTGCAACCACCACCACTATCTAATTCTAGAACATCATCATCACCCTGCCAAAAGCTCTGTATCCATTATGGAGTTAATCCCCATTCTCAGCCTCCCCCCACCCCACCTCCACATGCTAGGTGTATTTTGATCCCCAATTAGATTGTGTGTCCCATAAGGACTTCTCTCTATCTCACACAACATTTAATATAGTGCCTGACACCAGCAGATGTCCGGTAGATTTTGGCTAATTAAAGGACTGATTGCTGGGGGAAGGGGCAGAAAGGGAATGGAAAAATAAAAGAGAATCAGTTATTCTTTTGTTTATAGTTATAAAGTGAGTACAGCTGTGAGCAATTTTGTCAGCCAGATTCTTTCTAGGTGGGGTTTACCCAGTACAGAATTCCATGTAATATTAATTTGTTTTTGCCCTGTGGAAAATCTGTGATATAAAACCAACCATCTCTATCCAACTGTGAGGAAAGATACATTTCTGAAACTATTGAAGAAACGCAGAGTTGTTACACTTCAACACTTCAGTAGTTGTGAATTCAGGTGTTGAAGTGGAGGTTCTGTCAGATTGGTTTTGGTAAAGAAGGATCATTTATGATTGGCAGAGTAACTGTGTAGATGGAAATAGCTGCTGAGTGTCTAAAGGAGTTTGTTTTCTTAAATCATTTAAATATTCCCCTTGTACCTTCTTAACATTTTAATAGGCTTTCAGTGATAAAGGAGACAATTTCCAGACAGCCTATTTATGAAGTGAAAATATCAATAACTGTTATTGTGTAGGATTTTAGTTTACAAATATATTTATATGCATTATCAGTGACTTATTTTTGCTGTGAGGGATGCATGTGAAATAGAGCAAGTAGTGTAATAAATTTTCAATTATCAGGGCCCAAATTAATGAGATCTCACTGTGATATCCAATGATGTGGAATCTTAAATATAACTAACTTTCATTGAGCACACACTATGTGCAAATACTGTGCCAGGTATCTTGCATCTATTTCCTAATCTTGGGACAAGCTCCATGAAGTATTTTCACACTGCCCATTTTACAGTTGAGAAAAGTGACTGGGTCACATGTTTGGCAGACCAGGGCAAGAAATGAAGTCTGACTCTAATTCCTGCTTTCTTAATCTCCATGCATCCCTTAATTTCTATCTTATATCCTGGCAGCACCACACTCAAACATTATAGAATGATAGCTGTCAGCTTCAGAAAAATGTTCTTGGGGATTCTTATCCACCCTGAGTAACATATTTTAATGTTTACCCACTCTTAAAATCAGGACATTCTCCTCAAAGCCTAAATCTAGTTCCTTTCTATGGTAACACAGCCTAGTTGTCCTATTTAGAACAGACACAGAAAGCATGTGAAGCTTCATGCAAATGATTTTCCTCCATATAGTGAGAGATTCTGAAAGTTGTAATTAAGCCATCCCTTCTCTTGACAAATCTTGAATCTGGAAAAGGAACCATCTCTCCAGCAGCAGCTTCTTTGTTCATTAAGCCATCAAGGCAGAGGATGAGATGATGATTAATCCTGAAGTCTTTTTTTCTCCCCAGTTTTAATGAGAAATAATTGACATACATCACTGTATAAGCTCAAGGCATACAGAATGATGATGGTTCGACTTACATATATTGTGAAATGATTTCCACATTAGGTTCAGCTAACATCCATCTTCTCATAAATACAATAAAAAGAAAAGAAAGAAGATAACAGGAAAACAACTTTCTCCTTGTAATGAAAACTCTTAGAATTTACTCTTAACATTCCTATATACCATACAGCTGTGTTAGCTATAGTTATCATGTTGTACATTATATCCCTAGGACTTATTTATCTTATATATGGAAGTTTGTGCCTTTTAACCACCTCCATCCAACTCTCACTCCTCCCTCCCTCACCTCTGGTTAACCACAAATATCATATCTTTTTCTATGAGTTTGGCTGTATTTATTTTTTTTAAGTTTACACATAAAAGTGAGATCATACAGTATTTGTCTTGTTCTAACTTATTTCACTTAGCATAATGTCTTCAAAGTACAGCCATGTTGTTGCAAATGGTAGAATTGCCTCGTTTTTTTAAAATCGCTGAATAATATTCCATTGTGTGTGTGTATACACTCCCCACAACTTCATGCGTTCATCCATTTATGAACACTTAGGTTCTTTCCATATCTTGGCTATAGTAAATAATGTTGCTATGAACATGAGAGTGTAGATATCTTTTCAAGTTAGTGTTTTTGTTAACTTGGATCATATGGTAGTTCTATTTTTATTTTTTTTGAGAATCTTCAAAAAGCCACTGTTTTCCATAGTGGCTGTACCAATTTATATTCCCACCAACAGGGCATAAGAGTTCTCTTTTCTCCACATCCTTGCCAGCATTTATTATCTCTTGTCTTTGTGATTATGGCCATTCTAACAGGCATGAAGTGAAATCTCATTGTTGGTTTTAACTTGCATTTCCCTAGTGACTAGTAATGGTGAACATCTTTTCACATACCTGTTGGCTGTTTGCTTATGTCTTCTTTGGAGAAATCTCTCTTCATGTCCTTTACCCATTTTTTAATTGGGTTATGTGCTTTTTGTTATTGAGTTGCATGAGTTTTTTACACATTTTGAATAAACTTCTTTCTTAGAATGGCAATTTCTCTGTCAGTTAAAGCCAATCCAGGAGAATGTCAGTTAATTAAAGTAAAGGCAAAAGAGAGAGACAAAATAAGGGTGTAGTATCTAGACTTGGGGGGGTAAAACTTCTATTCTGATGACTTTCATCAGGAAAACTTTCAGCTATTTCTCTAAGAGCAGAAACAAGACAAGGATGCCCACTCTCAGTACTTTTATTCAACATAGTATTGGAAGCCTTAGCCAGAGAAATCAGGCAAAAGGAAAAAAAAAGTAACCAAATCAAAAAAGAAAACTGTCACTTTTTGCAAATGACATAATATTACATATAAAGTAACATGAAGAATCCACCAAAAATTTTTCCAACTAATAAACAAAGTCAGGGTAGTTGATGATACAAAATCAATATACAAAAATCTGCTGTTTCTATACACTAATAACAAACTACCAGGCAGAGAAATTAATAAAACTGTCTCATTTACAACTGCATCAAAAAGAATAAAATACCTAGGAATAAATTTATGCAAGGAGGTGAAGACCCATACACTAAAAACTATAAGACATTGATGAAAGAAATAAGATACAAATAAATGGAAAGATATTCCATGCTCATAGATTGGTGGGATTAATATCATTGAACTATCCACACTACCTAAAGCAATCTATAGATTCAATGCAATTCCTATCAAAATTCCAATGGCATTTTTTTCACAGAAATAGAACAAACAATCCTAAATTTTATATAGAACCACAAAAGACTCTGAATAGCCAAAGCAATCTTGAGCAAGGACAAAGCTGGAGGCATCATGCGCCCTAATTTCAAAATAGATTACAAAGCTATAGTAATCAAAACAGTGCAGTACTGGCATAAAAACAGACACATAGCTCAATGAAACAGAACAGATAGCCCAGCAATAAACCTATGTATATTGTGTCAATTAATTTACAACAAAGGAGCCAAGAATATACAATAGGGAAAGGACAGTCTTTTCAATAAATGGTACTGGGAAAACTGGAAGCCACATGCAAAAGAATAAAACTGGAACCCTATCTTACACCATACATAAAAACTAATTCACAATGGATTAAAGACCTGAATGTAAGACCTGAAACCATAAAACTGCTAGAAGAAAACAGGCAGTAAGCTCCTTGACATTGGTCTTGGTGATGATTTTTTGGATCTAACTCCAAAAGCTAAGGCAATAAAAGCAAAATTAAACAAGTGAGACTACATCAAACAAAAGATTCTGTACAACAAAGGAAACCATCAACAAAATGAAAAGGCAACCTACTGAGAGAATATATTTGCAAATCATATATCTGATAAGGGGTTAATATCCAAAATATATAAAGAACTCATACAACTCAACAGGAAAAAAAACAATCTGATTAAAAAATGGGCAGAGGATCTGAATATACAGTTTTCCAAAGAAGACAAACAGATGGCCAATAGACACATGAAAAAATTCTCAACATCACTAATCATCAAGGAAATACAAATCAAAACCACAATGAGACATTATCTTACACCTGTTAGAATCACTATTATCAAAAAGACATGAAAAACAGGTGTTGGCAAGGATGTAGAGAAAAGGGAACCCTTGTGCACTATTGGTAAGAATGAAAATTTTGCAGCCACTATGGAAAACAGTATGGAGGTTCCTCAAAAAATTAAAAATAGAACTACCACATGATCAAGCAACTCTACTTCTGGGTATTTATGTGAAGAAAATGAAAACACTAATTTGAAAAGATATATGAACCTCTATGTTCATAGCATCATTATTTACAATAGCCAAGATATGGAAACAGTCTAAATACCCATCAATGGATGAATGTATTGAATATAAAGAAAATGTGGTATATACTTATACAATGGAATCCTATTCAACTGTAACAAAGAATGAAATCTTGCCATCTGCAACAACATGAATAGATTTTGAAGGCATTATGCTAAGTGAATAAGTCAAACAGAGAAAGACAAATACCATATGATCTCACTTACATGTGGAATCTAAAAAAACAAACCAAAAAACGAGCTCATATTGGTGGTTTCCACAGGTTTCCACAGGAGGGGGTTGGTGGTGAATGAAATGGGTGAAGGAAGTCAAAAAGTACTAAGTCATGGGGATGTAATGTACAGCGTGGTGAGTATAGTTAATAATGTGCTGTATATTTGAAAGTTGCTAAGAATCTTAAAAGTCCTTATCACAGGGAAAAAGGTGACTATAAATGGGGAAGGGTGTCAACTAGACTTATTGTAGTTATCATTTCACAATATATACAAATATTGAATCATGTTGTACACTGGAAACTAATATAATATGTCAATTATACCTCAATGAAAATAACTAAATGCAAAAGAGAGAGAATAAGGGTGTAGTATTTAGACTTAGTGGGGAAAATTTCTGAGGACATTCATGAATGAAATACCATGGTTTAGATATCACGTACACAGATATGGAAGAGGTGCCTACAGGTACCAAATAGAGTGTATCCTTGGAATTTGGGATTGAAACAAGAAAAAGTCACCCACTGAGGAATAAAGATGCTAAATTAGTGCTACAAAGTACATGAGATTAGCCACATGCAGGCATAATTCACTGCAAGATAGGATTAACAGATGACTCTGGTGAGAACATGCATGAAATTTCCCAAAATCCATTAAGGGACTAGGGTGTCTCCCAAATTTCAACACAGAGGGCAAGATCTTTCTCTTAGCCATGGCCTAATGAGTTTTAAAATTTCCAAGGTGAGACCATCAGGAGAGAATGGAGTTGGTCTGCATGGAGTCAAGAAAAAGGAGAGTCAGGATTGAGAGAATTTACTGTTCAGCATGGTCAAGGGGAAAGAGAGGGTGCCTGACCAAGTTGTTTGGGTATTCAGGTTTGCCTACCTGCCGACTTCCATTGGAAAAGGGAACATTGTCCTTGCTCACTGATAGTCCTTTAATGTCACAGACCTGGCACATAGTAAACAGTCAATACAATAAGGAATAAATGAGTGAATATTGTTGGGTTCCCTTTTCTTTGCTCTAGGGCCACTGAGAAACCTTATGAAATTGAATGCCTTTTCTAAGGGTATTATCAATTGACAATAGGATGCACTGATTAGCTGATAGAAATATTATCAATGATGTAACATTTACACTTCTCAATAATAAAAGGCATTTTTAATTAAAAATCAGTCCCTTGTGAATTTGGTTAGTGTGATTTGTTCCCCCACTCTCCCCTGCTCTGATAATTTTGCTTCAAGGGAAAAGAAATAATATTGGTAAGTGTACAAAGCTGGTAAACAGACCTGGACCTCTGCCAACTGTGCTGGCCAAGAATATATTTCACAATTCAGTGTGATCAAATGGTCCTCATTGATTTAAACTCTTTCAACTCTCAACACTTAGCAGATTAAACTCTATACCAATGCTGCAGTTTGTATTTCTTATATCTGATTTTAATTTTATTGTTAAGTAACATTGATATTAGCATTTGTTGTTTTTTTAAAAACCAAGTAAAAAACAAAGTCACCAGTTTATACAGATTTCTGTAACATGGAATTGGGTTCATTTTTAAACATTTCACAAAATGAGAAGAGGTCATAGCTTGGAAGATCATTCTAAGAGAAGAAGCAAAGGTAGGGTTCTGAGCCAAATCCAGGTAAGAAAAGTGAGGGATGGATAATTTTGTAAGATGGGGCATGTGACATATCAATTTGAAGTTGTTTAGAAGATAAGCTTTGATTCACAAGTGGTAGTAGGACAATGGGAATTTGGAGGTTCTTTAGCAAGAACATATTTAGCATATCAGCAGCCCTTGGAGCAGCTGGACTCATGGGAATGAGGATATCATCAGAGATCAATGTTGGTAGAAATCTGGATCAGTAAGGAGAAATATGGGAAAGACCACCCTGGTTAGTGGGGTTGACTAAAGAAAGTGGTGAGTCAAAGAAGGATTCACCAGGGTCTTCATTTACTGGGAGATGTGAAAATATTAAATGAGTGGCAGTTCACAAGAGTAGCCGCATTCAGAACCCTGAGGTAAATGAGGAAGTTGAGTTTACCACTCAAACGTGCTGTGTGGGTGGGGATTCATGGGCTGGATGACCATAAAATTTATCATTTAAACCAAGTCATTTTTGAGACTGAAAGGGGGTGCTATTAATACTCATACTGAAAAATGAGCATAAATTGAGACTGTCCTGAGCAAACTGGGGCACACAGTCACTTTATTCATAAAGAACAGATACTTGCTAGGGAGTGAATTTTAGCTTCCAGTAAAGAGAGTAGAGATTCATAAGGTTATGAGATAATGGAGAGCAAGAGTTCATATGAATTGGGGAGCTCAAAGGAGACAAGGATCAGGAGGAAGTAGGGGTCCCTTCCCTTCCTACCACACAAGTAGGATCACACCTAAACTAACCCAAACACATTAAAATGGACCCTGTTGATTTGCTTTATACCTCCTGAGACTCCTTAGCCAAAGAGAAAGTGAGCCAGTGGAAATAATGGTTGGGTGGCCATGTTTCTGGGCAGAGAGTTGTGTGCAGACAGGGACTTAGAGCATTTAAACAGCATTGCTGGGGCTCCCCACTGAATCCAGAAATTGGAAATTCTTGTTCTTTCATAAACACTATGATTAAGATTTAAATAAATCTTTAAAAATCTTCTGAAGAATAAAGTCAATGCATATTTGATGCAAGTGGTTTCAGTTTTAAAAATAGGCTTCAGGGTACTGCTCTTTTCATTAGAATTTCTGGCTCCTCAGCCTGGTTTTATTACAGAATTGGTTTTGTAGGGACAAGGGAATGAGATTAAAAAACTGAAGGAAAAATATCCGTTATTAAAGTGTGGTTGCTGGAGGCAACATTGCAGGTCTGAGCTTGACAAGAAAGCTTTAAAATAGCCCAGGCAGGAGTATGTTCACCACGAGAAATGCTCATACTTCTCTGGCTTGTGTAACCCCACCTAACTAAGTGGCCCTTGGCAAGCTAAACTGACACTATAATGATAGGCTGAAGCACATGAATTGAAATTAGCTACAAAAATGTGCACCCCACCAACCATTAAACTAGTTATGGGCTGTTGCTAAAGACAAGGTTAATAATGCAGACATGGCCACGATGGCCAGTTCTTATGATTTGCTTTACTTTTTCCTACCAATTAGGAAATGCATACAAAATTAGGAAATGTTATTAAAAAATGCATTTAATGGAGGCAACTCTTTACAACAATTTAAATTCATAGAAAAGAAAGGGGTGGCTACTTGCATTTGAAAAATAATTTACTGTCATCTTTAAAACCATGGATTTCTGATTTCCAGTGCCTAGGTTTAATGCTAGTTCTTTCCATTTGCTCACTAGATCTTGTCCCATTCACCCTATGGCTCTCCACCAAGTAGCTCCATTCTCCTGACTCTCCATCCTCTGCTTCTTCTTGGGTTTCTACCCTTCTGCCTGTTAACATGCTGATTTTACTCCCAAATTGTCCCTCCATAATGACTTCAATTAGTTACTCAAGCCAGAAACCTTGGATCATCTTTTACCCCCCCTCAGCCTTTAGGATCCAAATATTTACCAAGTGTTGTTAGTTCTATTGCCTAAACATGTAAAAGTTTCTCTCCTCATTTGTACCCCACTGCCACTGCTCAGTTTAGGCCTATGGTCCTCAACTTCAACACAATCAGGTAACACATGGGCAGAACCTAAATTAGGGGTTCTCAACCCTGGATATACATTAGAATCATCAGAGGAGCTAAAACACCAGTGTCTGTACTCCAGCTTTAGAGATTTTGATTTATGTGACATACATGTGTGTGTGCACACATGAGCTTCCTGTTCTTCCCCTATAAACCATCATCTAATCAGTGATCTCCAAACCCTTTTTTTTAACTCTAAGGATAGTACAAACAAAAAAAGGTTCAAATGAAGTGACGTCAGCATCATGGCAGTGTGAGTCATCCCTTTTTCTCTCCCCTTTTATTTACAATGAGTTGGACATTCATAACAAAAGCAAACTGCCTCTGCACATTATACCAGGACACCCAAGAAATTTCTTCCCACCTGTGTATTAGAAAGTAAGTAGATAGGATCTCTGAGGATCCAAGAGAGTTGATGAGTCTGCCCCACTCCCATTTGGTACTATGTTGGAACTGAACCATACTCTAGAAAAAATGGACTTAACAGATATATAATAGAACATTCCATCCAACAGCAGAATATACACTTTTCTCAAGTGCACATGAAACATTTTCCAAAACAGACCATACAAGACACACACAAACACAAAAAAATCTTAGCAAATTTAAGAGGACTGAAATCATACTAACTATCTTTTCTGATCACAATGGCATGAACTAGAAATCAGCAAAGAGAGGAGAGCTGGAAAAACTACAAATATGTAGAAACTAAACAGCACAATTCTGAGAATCAAAGGATCAAAGAAGAAATGAAGATGGAAATAAAAAATTATCTTGGGAACACCTACTGAATGCTGGCAGAAGACCTCAGACCTCCCAAAAGGCAAGAAACTCCCCCACATACCTGGGTAGGGCAAAAGAAAAAAGAATAAACAGAGACAAAAGGATAGGGATGGGACCTGCACCAGTGGCAGGGAGCCGTGAAGGAGGAAAGGTTTCCACACACTAGGAAGCCCCTTCGCAGGCAGAGACTGTGGGTGGCGGAGGGGGAAAGCTTCCGAGTCGGGGAGGAGAGCACAGCAACAGGGGAGCAGAGGGCAAAGCGGAGAGATTTCCGCACAGAAGATCAGTGCCGACCAGCACTCATCAGCCTGCGAGGTTTGTCTGCTTGCCCGCCGGGGTGGGCAGGGCTGGGAGCTGAGGCTCCGGCTTCGGTCAGAGCGCAGAGAGAGGACTGGGGCTGATGGCGTGAACACAGCCTGAAGGGGCCAATGCACCACAGCTAGCCGGGAGGGAGTCAGGGAAAAAGTCTGGACCTGCTGAAGAGGCAAGAGAGTTTTTCTTCCCTCTGTTTCCTGGTGCACGAGGAGAGGGGATTAAGAACGCTGCTTAAAGGAGCTCCAGAGACGGGCGCGAGCCATGGCTGAAAGCACGGACCCCAGAGACGGGCGTGGGACGCTGGGGATGCTGCTGCTGCTGCCAAGAGGCCTGTGTGCGAGCGCAGGTCACTGTCCACGCCCCCCTTCCAGGGAGCCTGTGCAGCCCGCCACTGCCGGGGTCCTGAGATCCAGGGACGGCTTCCCCGGGAGAGTGCACGGCGTGCCTCGGGCTGGTGCAACGTCACGCCGGCCAACGTCACGCCAGCCTCTGCCGCCGCAGACTCTCCCCGCACTCCGTGCCCCTCCCTCCCCCCCAGCATGAGTGAGCCAGAGTCCCCGAAGCGGCTGCTCCTTTAACCCTGTCCTGTCTAAGCAAAGAATAGATGTCCTCCGGTGACCTACACGCAGAGGCGGGGCCAGATCCAAAGATGAGACCTGGGAGCTGTGAGAACAAAGAAGAGAAAGGGAAATCTCTCCCAGCAGCCCCAGAAGCAGCGGATTAAAGCTCCACAATCAACTTGATGTACTCTGCATATGTGGAATACATGAATAGACAACGAATCATCCCAAATTGAGGAGACGTGTGGATGAAAGGTTCTTGGTGCTGCAGCCAGGAGTCAGTGCTGTGCCTCTGAGGTGGGAGAGCCAACTTCAGGACACTGGTCCACAAGAGACCTCCTAGCTCCACGTAATATCAAACGGCGAAAATCTTCCAGAGATCTCCATCTCAACACCAGCACCCAGCTGCATTCAACGACCAGCAAGCTACAGTGCTGGACATCCTATGCCAAACAACTAGCAAGACAGGAACACAACGCCACCCATTAGCAGAGAGGCTGCCTAAAATCATAAAAAGTCCACAGACACCCAAAAACACACCACCAGACATGGACCTGCCCACCAGAAAGACAAGATCCAGCCTCATCCACCAGAACACAGGCACTAGTCCCCTCCACCAGGAACCCTACACAACCCACTGAACCAACCTTAGCCACTGGGGACAGACACCATAAACAACGGGAACTACGAACCTGCAGCCAGAAAAAAGGAGACCCCAAACACAGTAAGATGAGCAAACTGAGAAGACAGAAAAACACACAGCAGGAGAAGGAGCAAGATAAAAACCCACCAGACCTAACAAATGAAGAGGAAATAGGCAGTCTACCTGAAAAAGAATTCAGAATAATGATAGTAAAGATGATCCAAAGTCTTGGAAATAGAATAGACAAAATGCAAGAAACAGTTAACAAGGACCTAGAAGAACTAAAGATGAATCAAGCAATGATTAGAAACACAATAAATGAAATTAAAAATACTCTAGATGGGATCAGTAGCAGAATCACTGAGGCAGAAGAACGGATAAGTGACATGGAAGATAAAATAGTGGAAATAACTACTGCAGAGAAGAATAAAGAAAAAAGAATGAAAAGAACTGAGGACAGTCTCAGAGACCTCTGGGACAACATTAAACACACCAACATTGATTTATAGGGGTTCTAGAAGAAGAAGAGAAAAAGAAAGGGACTGAGAAAATATTTGAAGAAATTATAGTTGAAAACTTCCCTAATATGGGAAAGGAAATAGTTAATCAATTCCAGGAGGCACAGAGAGTCCCATACAGGATAAATCCAAGGAGAATACGCCAGGACACATATTAATCAAACTGTCAAAAATTAAATACAAAGAAAACATATTAAAAGCAGCAAGGGAAAAACAACAAATAACACACAAGGGATTCCCCATAAGGTTAACAGCCAATCTTTCAGCAGAAACTCTGCAAGCCAGAAGGGACTGACAGGACATATTTAAAGTGATGAAGGAGAAGAAACTGCAACCAAGATTACTCTACCCAGCAAGGATCTCATTCAGATTTGACAGAGAAATTAAAACCTTTACAGACAAGCAAAAGCTGAGAGAGTTCAGCACCACCAAACCAGCTTTACAACAAATGCTAAAGGAACTTCTCTAGGCAAGAAACACAACAGAAGGAAAATACCTATAATAACGAACCCAAAACAATTAAGGAAATGGGAATAGGAACATACATATCAATAATTACCTTAATGGAAATGGACTAAATGCTCCCACCAAAAGACACAGATTGGATGAATGGATACAAAAACAAGACCCATATATATTCTGTCTACAGGAGACCCACTTCAGACCTAGAGACACATACAGACTGAAAGTAAGGGGATGGAGAAAGATATTCCATGCAAATGGAAACCAAAAGAAAGCTGGAGTAGCAATTCTCATATCAGACAAAATAGACTTTAAAATAAAGACTATTAGAAGAGACAAAGAAGGACACTACATAATGATCAAGGGATCGATCCAAGAAGAAGATATAACAATTGTAAATATTTATGCACCCAACATAGGAGCACCTCAATACATAAGGCAAATACTAACAGCCATAAAAGGGGAAATTGACAGTAACACACTCATAGTAGGGGAGTTTAACACCCCAATTTCACCAATGGACAGATCATGCAAAATGAAAATAAATAAGGAAACACAAGCTTTAAATGATACATTAAACAAGATGGACTTAGTTGATATTTATAGGACATTCCATCCAAAAACAACAGAATACACATTTTTCTCAAGTGCTCATGGAACATTCTCCAGGATAGATCATATCTTGGGTCACAAATCAAGCCTTGGTAAATTTAAGAAAATTGAAATTGTATCAAGTATCTTTTCCAACCACAATGCTATGAGACTAGTTATCAATTACAGGAAATGATCTGTAAAAAATACAAACACATGGAGGCTAAACAATACACTACTTAATAATGAAGTGACACTGAAGAAATCAAAGAGGAAATAAAAAAAATACCTAGAAATAAATGAAAATGGAGACACGACGACCCAAAACCTATGGGATGCAGCAAAAGCAGTTCTAAGAGGGAAGTTTATACCAATACAATCCTACCTTAAGAAGCAGGAAACATCTCGAATAAAAAACCTAACCTTGCACCTAAAGCAATTAGAGAAAGAAGAACAAGAATCCCCCAAAGTTAGCAGAAGGAAAGAAATCCTAAAAATCACATCAGAAATAAATGAAAAAGAAATGAAGGAAATGATAGCAAAGATCAATAAAACTAAAAGCTGGTTCTTTGAGAAGATAAACAAAATTGATAAACCATTAGCCAGACTCATCAAGAAAAAAAGGGAGAAGACTCAAATCAATAGAATTAGAAATGAAAAAGGAGAAGTAACAACTGACACTGCAGAAATACAAAAGATCATGAGAGATTACTACAAGCAACTCTATGCCAATAAAATGGACAACCTGGAAGAAATGGACAAATTCTTAGAAATGCACAACCTGCCAAGACTAAACCAGGAAGAAATAGAAAATATGAACAGACCAATCACAAGCACTGAAATTGAAGCTGTGATTAAAAATCTTCCAACAAACAAAAGCCCAGGACCAGATGGCTTCACAGGCGAATTCTATCAAACATTTAGAAAAGAGGTAACACCTATCCTTCTCAAACTCTTCCAAAATATAGCAGAGGGAGGAACACTCCCAAACTCATTCTATGAGGCCACCACCACCTTGATACCAAGACCAGACAAGTATGTCACAAAGAAAGAAAAGGCCAATATCACTGATGACCATAGATTCAAAAATCCTCAACAAAATATTAGTCAACAGAATCCAACAGCACATTAAAAAGATCATACAACATGATCAAGTGGGGTTTATTCCAGGAATGCATGGATTCTTCAATATATGCAGATCAATCAACGTGATACACCATATTAACAAATTGAAGGAGAAAAACCATATGATCATCTCAATAGATGCAGAGAAAGCTTTCGACAAAATTCAACACCCCTTTATGATAAAAACCCTGCAGAAAGCAGGCATAGAGGGAACTTTCCTCAACATAATAAAGGCCATATATGACAAAACCCCAGCAAACATCGTCCTCAATGGTGAAAAACTGAAAGCATTTCCACTAAGATCAGGAAGAAGACAAGGTTGCCCACTCTCACAACTCTTATTCAACATAGTTTTAGCAGTTTTAGTACAGCAATCAGAGAAGAAAAGGAAATAAAAGGAATCCAAATTGGAAAAGAAGAAGTAAAGCCGTCACTGTTTGCAGATGACATGATACTATACATAGAGAATCCTAAAGATGCTACCAGAAAACTACTAGAGGTAATTAATGAATTTGGTAAAGTAGCAGGATACAAAATTAATGCACAGAAATCTCTGGCATTCCTGTACACTAATGATGAAAAATCTGAAAGTGAAATCAAGAAAACACTCCCATTTACCACTGCATCAAAAAGAATAAAATACCTAGGAATAAACCTACCTAAGGAGACAAAAGACCTGTGTGCAGAAAATTATAAGACACTGATGAAAGAAATTAAAGATGATACAAATAGATGGAGAGATATACCATGTTCCTGGATTGGCAGAATCAACATTGTGAAAATGACTCTACTACCCAAAGCAATCTACAGATTCAATGCAATCCCTATCAAACTTCCACTGGCACTTTTCACAGAACTAGAATAAAAAATTTCACAATTTGTATGGAAACACAAAAGACCCCGAATAGGCAAAGCAATCTTGAGAACGAAAAATGGAGCTGGAGGAATCAGGCTCCCTGACTTCAGACTATACTACAAAGCTACAGTAATCAAGACAGTATGGTACTGGCACAAAAACAGAAAGATACATCAGTGGAACAGGATAGAAAGCCCAGAGATAAACCCATGCACATTTAGTCATGTTATCTTTGATAAAGGAGGCAGGGGTGTGCAGTGGAGAAAGGACAGCCTCTTCAATAAGTGGTGCTGGGAAAACTGGACAGGTACATATAAAAGTATGAGATTAGATCACTCCCTAACACCATACACAAAAATAAGCTCAAAATGGATTAAAGACGTAAATGTAAAGCCAGAAACTATCAAACTCTTAGAGGAAAACATAGGCAGAACACTCTATGACATAAATCACAGCAAGATTCTTTTTGACCCACCTCCTAGAGAAATGGAAATAAAAACAAAAATAAACAAATGGGACCTAATGAAACTTAAAAGCTTTTGCACAGCAAAGGAAACCATAAACAAGACCAAAAGACAACCCTCAGAATGGGAGAAAATATTTGCAAATGAAGCAACTGACAAAGGATTAATCTCCAAAATTTATAAGCAGCTCTATAACAAAAAACCCAAAAAACCCAATCCAAAAATGGGCAGAAGACCTAAATAGACATTTCTCCAAAGAAGATATACAGACTGCCAACAAACACATGAAAGAATGCTCAGCATCATTAATCATTAGAGAAATGCAAATGAAAACTACAATGAGATATCATGTCACACCAGTCAGAATGGCCATCAGCAAAAAATCTAGAAACAATAAATGCTGGAGAGGGTGTGGAGAAAAAGGAATACTCTTGCACTGCTGGTGGGAATGTGAACTGGTACAGCCACTATGGAGAACAGTATGGAGGTTCCTTAAAAAACTAAAAATAGAACTACCATATAACCCAGCAATCCCACTACTGGGCATATACCCTGAGAAAACCATAATTCAAAAATAGTCATGTACCAAAATGTTCATTGCAGCTCTATTTACAATAGCCCGGAGATGGAAACAACCTACATGCCAATCATCGGATGAATGGATAAAGAAGATGTGACACATATATACAATGGAATATTACTCAGCGATAAAAGGAAACGAAATTGAGCTATTTGTAATGTGGTGGATAGACCTAGAGTCTGTCATACAGAGTGAAGTAAGTCAGAAAGAGAAAGACAAATACTGTATGCTAACACATATATATGGAATTTAAGAAAAAAAATGTCATTAAGAACCTAGGGGTAAGACAGGAATAAAGACACAGACTACTAGTGAATGGACTTGAGTATATGGGGAAGGGAAGGGTAAGCTGTGACAAAGCGAGAGAGAGGCATGGACATATATACACTACCAAACGTAAAATAGATAGCTAGTGGGAAGCAGCTGCATAGCACAGGGAGATCAGTTCGGTGCTTTGTGACCACGTAGAGGGGTGGGATAGGGAGGGTGGGAGGGAGGGAGACGCAAGAGGGAAGAGATATGGGAACATATGTATAAGTGATTCACTTTGTTATAAACCAGAAACTAACACACCATTGTAAAGCAGTTATACTCCAATAAAGATGTAAAAAATAAAATACAACACCCTTTCATGATAAAAACCCTTGGCAGATTGGGTATAGAAGGAATATACCACAACATATATGAGAAACCCACAATTAACATTATAGTTAATGGAGGAGAATTGAAAGTTTTTCCACTAAGATCAGGAATGGGACAAGAATGCCTACTCTCACCACGCCTATTGAATATAGTACTGAAAGTCCTAGCTAGAGGGATTAGGCAAGACAAAGAAATAAAATGCATCCAAATCAGGAATGATTTGCTATTTGTAGACAATATGATTCGGTATATAGAAAATTCCAAAGTCTCAACCAAAAAATTTTGGAATTAATCAACAATTTCAGTAAAGTTATAGGATACAAAATTAACATACAGAAACTAGTTGCATTTCTTTACACTAAGGTTGAAATATCTGAACAAGATACCATTCACAATAGCATTAAAAATAATAAAATACTTAGGAATAAATTTATCCCAGGAAGTGAAAGATCTGTACAAGATTATAAGAAAACTACAAGGCTTTGCTGAAAGAAACTGAAGAAGACACAAACAAGTGGAAAGACATCATACTGTCATGGATTGGAAGAATTAATATTATTAATATCTCCATAACATCCAAATCCATCTACAGATTTAATGTAATTCCCAACAAAATACCATAGGCATTCTTCACAGAAATAGAAAAAACAATCCTAAAATTTTTATAGAACCACAAGAGACTCCAAACAGCCAAAGCAATCCTGAGGAAAAAGAACAAAGCTGGAGCTATCACACTTCAAACTATACTACAAAGCTACAGTAATAAAAAACAGTATAGACCCACAGACCAATGGAATAAAGTTAGAGAGCACAGAATTAAACCCCTGCTCATAAGATCAACTAATATTTGATAAGGGAGCCCAGAGCATCGAATAAAGAAAGATAGTCTCTTCAACAAATGGTGTAGGGAAAAATGGATGAACACATGCAGAATAATGAAACTGGACCTTTATCTCACACCACTCGCAAAAGTCAACTCAAAGTGAATCAAAGACCTAAACACAATACCTGATACTATAAAACTCCTAGAAGAAAACATAGGTAAGAAGCTCCTCAACACTGGTCTCGGCAATGACTTTTTGGTTATGATATCCAAAGCACAAACAACAAAAGCAAAAATCAACGAATGAGACTACATCAAACTTAAAAGCTTTTGCACAGCAAAAAAGAAAAAAAAGTAATTAAGAAAATGAAAAGACAACATACAGAATGGGAGAAAAAAATTGCAAACTATTTATCAGGAGAAGGGGTTAATATCCAAATATATAAAGAGCCTGTTCAACTTAAAGGCAATAAATAAACAAAAAATATGATTAAAAATTGGGCAGAGGATCTGAATAGACATTTTTTCCAAAGACAGACAGATGGCCAACAGGTATGTGAAAGGATGTTTAACATCACTAATCATCAGTGAAATGTAAGTCACAACCACAAAGAGATATCACCTCACACCTGTTAGAATGGCTATTACCAAAAATACAAAAATTAACAAGTGTTGGTAAGGGTATGAAGAAACAGGAACCCTTGTGCACTGTTGATGGGAATATAAATTGTTATAGCCATATATGGATATTCCTCAAATAATTAAAAATAGAAATATCATATAATCCAGAAATTCCACTTTTAGGCATTTATACAATAAAAACAAAAGCACTTACAAAAAAAGATATAGGCACCCTTATGTTCACTACATTATTATTTACAGTAGCCAAGATATGGAAATAACCTAAGTGTCCATCATTGGATGAATGGATAAACACACATATGCACACACACGTACACAACAGAATACTATTCAGCCATAAAAAAGAGAAATCTTGCCATTTATGACAACATGGATGAACCTTGAGGGAAATAAGTCAGAGAGAGAAAGACAAATACTGTATGATCTCACTTATATGCAGAATCTCAGAAAAAAAAGCAAACCACCTCCCCACCAAAAAACTCTCCAAAATAAAACCCACTGCAGATACAGAGAACAGATTGGTGGTGAACAGAGGTGGGGGCCGGGGGTTGGGCAGGCAAAATGGATGAAAGGTTCAAAAGGTACTAATGTCCAGTTATAAAATAAATAAATCACAGAGATGTAATGTACAGCACAGTACCATAGTTAAAAATACTGTATTGCATATTTGAAAGTTGTTAAGAGAATAAATCTTAAGTGCTCATCACAAGAAAAAAGTTTTTGTAATTATGTATAGTGATGGATATAGACTTACTGTGGTGATCATTTTGCATTTTGCATTACATACAAATATTGAATCATTATGTTACACACCTGAATATGTCAATTATACCTCAATAAAATAAAATAAAATACTGTTGACTGAGTCCCACCAGAGAGATCCCAATTTAACTGGCCTGATGTATAGCTTGTACACTGGTATTTTTGAGAACCCCTTCTCTAGATTCAATCTTCCTTCTATTTACTTTTCTCCTCTCCTCGCCTTGGTCCTGCCTGAATTGAATTTTCTGAGAAAGAAGTGAGATCCCCTCAATGTTCTGAGGCCTACCTGTGACTTGAGTTAATTTATCTCTGTTATTCCTAGTCTCAGAGCAGTCTTATGTGGCTCTCTCAGTGCAACAAAGAAGAAAGACAGCACACTTTACAATACCTTAATTTTTCATTATTTAGAAGGGACCTACCTTAAGTAGTCCTCCTTACAGATTCCCTAAAATAATGCTCTAAAGGTACTAAGAAGTTGCTGTTAACCGGTTTAGTGGTAACTGTCTCAGTGTAATTTTTAAGGCCCAGAGAGTGAGGTATCAAGAATTTTCAGAGGCTTCTTATAAAGCACAGAATGAGTAGTCAAGGAGTTTTCCAACTTACTGGTTGGAGGAAATTCCATAAAGCTGGGCACTGTTTGAAAATAAATATTATGTACTTGGGCAATATTGCATTTGAGAAAATTTATCCTTAACAGTGATCTAATCATTTTCTGACATCTTCCACTGGATCACTGTGGATCACTGGAAGACTCTGGGGTCCATGAACAGAGTTTAAATAGGCTTATCAGTTATATAGACCCGAATTCTCTCCTGGATTGTAAAACAGAAAACTAAACACAGTTAAGACCTAATCTGTATCTCAAGGTCGTTCCAAGTATACAGTGACTCAAGTGGAGCTTAGCGGTCAGGAAGGTGTGACGCTGGTAATTATAATTCTCTTCAATGGAAAATGTATAATGAGAATCTGGCTGCTTAGGATCAGACTGCATGGATCCAAAGTTCAGTGAAGTTACTGCTTTGTTCATTCTCACCTGAGTTGGCAATGAAAGACAAGGGTGTTTACACTAAAAGACTCCAATTAGAAACCAATTGAAGAATCCTAGAATCAGAGTTCCTAAATTAGGCATCCCTGAAGTCATCCAGTCTCAGCAGAAATCAGCAGCACGGGCACTAAAATCTCAGGAGGGAGACTTTCCTGGCTTGGTAACAATGATGTTCCATTCACCCTAGTTAACATGTCCCCAAGAGTGATAACAGGGCATATGAAGCCTCATGGTCAATGTTCTCAAACTCTTATTCTTGGTGGGATAGAAATGTCCCATAGAGTCCAAACTCTATTAGCCATGGCATATCTGCCTTACTTGATTTATCTAGAATTTTTGGGAAGCAACTATATTGAATATATCCTGTCTGCACCACCTCCCCCCTCCAGAAACAATCAGTTCTTTTAGTATATTCTTTGTTATGTGAAGGTGTATCCTTTCTGATTTGTCTTTAATTTACCTTTTTCTACTTCAAGAAATTATTCCCTTGAAGGAACCGTTTAATTAAGCCAGCCTTTATTGAATCAATGTTTCAGAGTTTATAGACATAGAATGTGACTTTTTTGTCACTCTTCATATTCTTAAAACAGAAGGAACTATATATTTGTAGATCTGTATGTCCCACCTTCATCCTTCAAGTTATACTTGTTTTGATGTTTTCCAGCCCTAAACAGGGCTGGAAACAATTTATGCATTCACAATATTTTATTGTATTTTTGACATGTAGACCACACATTAAGCTCCATGAGGAGGAAGATACATATTTCATGACTCCTTAATATCATTATAGGTGTTTAATAAACATTTGAAGATGAATAAACAAAACAAGTCATTAAATGTGAAAAGAAGGGGAAACAAATTTTACAGGTTGGAAAGATGGCAAAGTATAGGAATATTTTATAGTTGTCAGAAATCCTCATGGGTTCCCTGTGCTAGACAAGGAGGAAGGATGGAGACGACGGGGTTGGAATTTAGTAATACAGGCACATGATATCATGACAATTATTTGAATAGAGAGTAATAGGATATATGTATCTGTTATTTGCTTTAGGAAGAAATATGAATGCAAATTAAAAACAAAATTAGAGCCTTAAAAATTAGTTTTTAAAAACATCACTTCTCTCCAGAAGCAAATTTAGTTTATCTGCAATTTTTCTTTCTCTGACTACATTTTTAGGAAACCTCAGAGTTTCTGCACTTTCTGCCCATTCAGTGCTTGTAAAAATGGTTCAAGTATTCTTTCTTCTATAATTTCAGGGCAATACAAATCCATTCTCCTCCATACATTTCTTTGTTCTTATTCCCAGTTATATTACTTTTATTTTAGGAAAACTTATATCTTTAATTATTTCTATTTTTTCTAATTTAATATTTTTACATTTAAAACAACTTATGAGACTGTACATATATATATATAGATAGATAGATAGATAGATTATTGCCATATTATAAATTTGGCATTTGGATAAAAATAAAAATCGAAAACATTCCTATATATTGTTATAGGTACATGTGCCTATAGTAAATGTCAAAAACACACATGGGAAGAATGACACTAGCTATAGGATAATGTTCAGCTCAGGGGCAGTTCCCTACCTTCTCCAAACACTTGCAGCTATTTAAGTCAGTGTTCTAAAATTTTAGGGTTGTAGGAAAGTCAGAATGTTGTTTGTTAAACATGTAGATTCCTGGCCTTCCAAAACTTTGATGCAGCATGCCTGAGTTAGGGTTGACAAATATGCACTTGAAAAAGAACCCCAGAGGATTCAGCTGCACATGATTTAGAGGGTCACCCCAAATCAGAAGTATTGAATACATGCAGCTGGCAGGTGGGTAGACAGTCAGGTGAGAGGGTCAGGGCTAAGACATGGCTTGTCTATCATTAGTTTATAGGCAGAGTTCATGCCTCAGAAGTGGTTGGGAATATCTAAGGGAGAGTGCAGAGAGAGAAGAGTGGTGAGCCAACGATGGAAAGGCAAAGTGCAAGAGGGAGAAAGAGGAGGAGTCTCCCAAGGAAACAGCCAAGGTGTGGCTGGAGAGAGAGCACCATGGTATACAAGCCAAGATGGCAGAATGCAAGAAGGAGGGCATGCCCAGCAGGCCAAATGAAACAAAACAACCAGGAAAGGGAAGACCAGAAAAATGCTGATTGTCTTCATAGTCTATCACAGGCGCTACAATGGTTGCTCCTGAAAGGTAGCATTATGATTGTATTCCCAAGCACCTGATGTATTGTAAATGTTTGGATTGGCAAGGGCATCTGACATACAAGTATTTTAAAGACCTCAGCTACAGCTCAGTTCCATCAAGTACCTTCATTAAGATAAGCAAATGTTATGGATGTAACCATCCACAATGGAGAATTAATTGTAACTAGATCAATACAGCAGTGTTTTTGAACCATCTGCTAAGATGTGGTAATGACATTTAAAAAACAGTGCCCAACCTTTGTGTGTGTGTGATGCTGTTCTGGACAATGGAATTTTACCAGTAATTAAAAAAAAATAAAGCTAAGACCTTTAAAATCTTTAAACTGATTGTGAGGTTTTTTTTTCCCCCATATAAATGATCTCTCATGATCATTTATAGAAGGGCGTGTAGTCATGAAAAGAACAAACCACATTAAAGAAGATAAACGACTCTCTAAGAATGCCCAAGTGTTGGTTGCTATGACAACTGCTGGGGTTTATTGAATACAGAGCAAAAAATCAATCAGAAATCATTGGAAGAATGTGTATGGGTACATAAACCATTTCTGCCTCACAATTTCAGGAACTTTCCTTCATCTGTGTACCGCATGAAAAGGGTTTGTGTTTGTGTCAGTCAGCGGAGTTCCAAGGAAGGCTGCCCTCTTGATGCAGTCACACCATTTTACATGTCCCCTTCCACAACATGACCTTCTCAACACCCAGGTAATTTATTACAGTGGTAAAAAAATGTAACCAGCTACCTGGCTCAATGTCACTAAAATATTGTCTCCCATCTATTGTTCTTTGAACCAAACAATTTTCAGGTTTATATATAGAAGTCACTTACGTCTGTGTAGCAGTTTCTTCCCCCCACATAGCATATGCCTGACTAGTCAAGAAAATACAGGGAGGGAAGAGATTGTCTCAGGCAGCCACCCTGCCAACCCTCTCCCAGATTTCTTTTCTCTCTTCTCTTGGGGAATCTACTATTCTCCATTCCTAACTTCCTGAGATGCTAAGAGGACTAAGAAAAGATAGCCAAGTTTTTCAGACTTTTGGGGGAAAAGGATTGTTAAATTGATGGAATGGGGAGAGGCCCTATGAACGAGATGATAAAAGCTCAAGGGCAGCCATAGAAAGAACAGACATCAGCTGTATGATTTTCTCATGGGCGAATGTAAGAAAGTTTGGTGGGAGGGTTCTCACGGTCATTGGGTGATAGCCTTTGGTCCAATGAGCTCACTAATCTCATAAGGAAATGGTCACGCTCTCAGACTGGACTGTGCATAGTTCATTTATGAGATGACCAAGTGACAGGGTGCCCCACTGAGAGGATGTCTGCTTTTCTAATCTGTGCTGCACACTCCCTGCAGATTAATCACAAAGTACCCCCTTCAGAACAGTGTTTTTCAAATTATAGCGTGTTGAAGCACATTAGTGGATCCTAGGATTTATTTAGTGAGTTGAAACCATTATTAAAAGAAAAGAGAAGATGAAAAATAATAGAAAAGAGAATAGCATCGGAACAAATCTCATCTAATAAGAGTAAATGTGTTTTGTAAAACTTTGGTTTCATTCTCTTTCTCTCTACGTATGTATACACTGGGTTCCTAGGTTGAATGCATTTCTTACTGTAGGTCCTGGCCAGAAAGGTTAGAAAGTCAGACTCTCAGAAGGAAGGGAGGGAGGAAAAAGGGACAGGAGGGAGGAAAAGGGACAGGAGGGAGTGAGGCGGGAGGGAGGGAGGGAGGGAAGGACAGGAGGGAGGGAGGGAGAAGGGAGGAAGGGTGGGAGAAGGGAGGAAGGGAAGGAGGGAGGGAAGGGAGGGAGGAGGGAAGGACAGGAGGGAGGGAGGGAGGAGGGAGAAGGGAGGGAGGGAGGGAGGGGGGAGGGAGGAAGGGAGGAAAAGAAAGAAATTCCAGCTCATTTGCTTAGGGCTGGACTTGTTCCCCAAATCCACTCTAGTTCCATAACATTAGGCTGGGTTCCAACTTTTCCACTCACTGTCCTCCCAATGTTCCTCTCAATGTCCTTACTCCACCGTGCCCTTTATTCATGATGTTTCTTCTCCTCATGGCTTTCATATTCTACTCTCCTTTCAGGAAGATTCAAAACTCGTCTTGCCATTTAACCCATATGATTGTTAGCTCCTCTCATCACTCACCTCTTCCTAACTGTTCTGCTCATTTCCATACATTTTCTCTGTTTCCTCTGCATTGCTCCTTATCTGCCTCCCATCTCACTTCACTCTCACATCTCCTTCTAACACCTGTGTCTGCCTCCCTCCCTCTGTTGCTTTCCTCTTGGTGTCTGTCTCCTAGCTTATCATATCCCTATGATACTATTTTTGTTGTTGTCTTGTTATTTCTGCTTTCTTGTGTGTATCTCTGGTCTCTCCACTTGATTGAAAGCAACTTGAGCCGAGGGACTGTGGATCACAATTTTTTGGTATCCCCTGTGATGTCTGACACAGTGCAGGATACATAACTGGTGCTCAGTAAAAAATGCCTTGAATTAATAAATCAATCATGGCCATTGCAGCCTCTCTCCCCATGCACCAGTCCCTGCTATGGTGTCCCCCAGCCACTGACTCCTCTGTGCCCCCTTCCCACCAGGGAAGGCTCATGTGCTCTGGGGCAGCCTCAGGAGCAGATGCCTGTGTGTGGCCCACATGCATAGGTGGGGCTGAAACCACAGCGGAGCCCCAGGGACCGTGCAACTAAGGAAGAAGAGATGAGATCTCCCCTTACTGCTGTGCAAACTGTGGATTTACACCCCTGCAACCAGCTTTGTAAACTCAGCACCTGAAGAACATCTGAACAGACAACGAGTGCTCCTGCAGCTGAGATGGGTCTAGCTTTAGCAGCTGTGGATTTTATGGACACGTACACATGGGTGTTGGGCCACGCCAGAGTCCGAGCTGACCCCATAGCACCCACAGTGGATGCAGATCCATGATTTCTGCAATCCTGGAACCTGACTTCAGTGGATCTACACTAGTGGCCTGGTGAAAACAGCACCTGAGAGACACCAGGCCAACTGCTGGCACACCCACACAGTTAAGGTGGGGCTGAGAGCAGTGCCAACATCAGTGTAATCTGAGAGCTCGCACAACGGGTGAAAGGTGACACAACAGAGCACACCCACAGGTGAACAGCTCCAGAGGAGGGATACTCGGTGGCTTCTCTCCCAGTGGGAGTGCTCCAGTCCCACCTAACTCACACCACAGATCAGAATCACAGCCAAGAAACAGATCTGGGGGCCTCTACTCCAAGAACTAGGGAGCAGACCCCACCCCTGACAGGGCAGTGACAACCACAGAACAAAGGGGAGGTTCAATATCCAATGCAAGCTCTTGTCACTACAACACCAGTCGCACCTCCTATCAAGGGGATAATGGACAGCATACACTGAGGAAAGAGGTGGCAGACACCTATACTAAAAACAGCCCTAGCACCAAAAAAAGTTAAATCCATGCAGGCCACACAGAAACGTTCCCACATAAAAATAGCCTTCCAAGACACAGTCTGAGGATCTGGCATTGGGAAGAAGAACCCCCAGAGCATTTAGCTTTGAAGACCAGCAGAGCTTGAGTGAAGGAACTCCACAGGGCTGGGGGAAAGAGACTCTACTCTTGGAGGGTGCACACAAGGTCTCATGTGCACTGGGACCAGCAAAAAGCAGTACATCCATAGGAACCTGGGTTAGACCTACCTAGGGGTCTTGGAGGCTCTCCTGGGGAGGTAAGGGTCAGCTGTAGACTGTTGTGTGGGGCGAGGAGACTGGTAGTGGAGGCCCCAGGGAATACTGATTGGCATGAACTCTCCAGGATGTCCCAATTTTGGCACCATACCCAACCTGACCCAACAACCTACAGGCTCCAGTGCTGGAAAGCCTCAGGCCAAACAACAAAGAAGATAGGAACACAGTGCCACCCATCAGAAGACAGGCTGCCTAAAGTTGCACTGAGCTCACAGCCACCTCAAATCACACCCCGACACAGCCCTGTCCACCAGAGGGATAAGACCCAGCTCTACCCACCAGAGGGCAGACACCAGTCCCTCCCACTGGGACGCCTACAAAAGCTTCAGGACCAACCTCACCCACCAGGGGTCAGACATCAGAAGCAAGAGGAACTATGATCCTGCAGCCTGTGGAAAGCAGACCACAAACACAGAAAGTTAGACAAAATGAGACAACAGAGAAATATGTTGCAGACAAAGCAACAAGATAAAAAACCCATGAGAACAACTAAAGGAAGAGGAGGTAGGCAATCTACCTGAAAAATAATTCAGAGTAATAATAGTAAATATAATTCAAAATCTCAGAAAAAAATGGAGGAACAGACCAAGAAGATATAGTTTAAAAAATAGAAGATTTGAAGAACAGAGATGAACAACACAATAACTGAAATAAAAAATACACTAGAAGGAATCAATAGCAGAATAACAGGCAGAAGAACACAGTGAGCTGGAAGACAGTGTTTGAAATCACTGCTATAGAAGAGAATAAAGAAAAATGAATGAAAAATAAAATGAGGACAGTCACAGAGACCTCTGTGACAACAGCAAATGCACCAACATTTGCAATATAGGGGTCCCAGAAGATGAAGAGAAAGTTAAAGGGCCTGAGAAAAAATTTGAAGAGATTATAACTGAAAAGTTCCCTAGGGCTTCCCTGGTGGCACAGTGGTTGAGAGTCCGCCTGCCGAGGCAGGGGACACGGGTTCGTGCCCCGGTCCGGGAGGATCCCACATGCCGCGGAGCGGCTGGGCCCGTGAGCCATGGCCGCTGGGCCTGCGCGTCCAGAGCATGTGCTCTGCAGCGGGAGAGGCCACAGCGGTAAGAGGCCCGCGTACCGCAAAAAAAAAAAAAAAGTTCCCTAACATGGTAAAGGGAGACACTCATCCAAGTCCAGGAAGTGCAGAGAGTCCCATACAGGATAAACCCAAGGAGGAACACATCGAGACACATAGTAATCAAACTGACAAAAATTAAAGACAAAGAAAAAAATATTAAACGCAACAAGGGAAAAGCAACAAATAACACACAAGGAATCCTCATAAGGTTAACAGCTGATTTTTCAGCAGAAACTGCAGGCCAGAACAGAGAGGTGTGATATATTTAAAGTGTTGAAAGGGAAAAACCTACAACCAAGATTACTCTAACCAGTAAGGCTCTCATTCAGATTTGTCAGAGAAATTGAAAGCTTTACAGATAAGCAAAAGCTAAGAGATTTCAGCACCACCAAACCATCCTTACAACAAATGCTAAAGGAACTTCTCTAGGTGTGTGTGTGGGGGGAAGGCCTCAACTAGAAACAAGAAAATCACAAGTGGGAAAGCTCACTGGTAAAGGCAAACATATAGTAGTAGTAAAAAATCATCCACACACAAATATGATATCAAAACCAGCAACCGTGAATATACAATGGAGAAAAGACAGTCTCTTCAATAAGTGGTGCTGGGAAAACTGGACAGCTACATGTAAAATGATAAAATTAGAACACTCCCTAACACCATACACAAAAATAAACTCAAAATGGATCAAAGACCTAAATGTAAGGCTGGATACTATAAAACTCCTAGAGGAATACACAGACAGAATTCTCTTTGACATAAATCGCAGAAATATTTTTTTGAATTCACCTCCTAGAGTAATGAAAATAAAAACAAAAATAAACAAATTGGACCTAATGAAACTTAAAAGCTTTTGCACAGCAAAGGACACCATAAACAAAATGAAAAGACAACAAACAGAACGGGAGAAAATACTTGCAAATGAAGCGACAAGGAATTAATTTCCAAAATATGCAAACAGCTCATGCAGCTCAATATCAAAAAAGCAAACAACCCAACCAAAAAATGGACAGAAGATGTAAATAGACATTTTTCCAAAGAAGACACACAGATAGCCAAAAAGCACATGAAAAGATGCTCAACATCACTAATTATTAGAGAAATGCAAATCAAAATTACAATGAGTAGTTGTACAAAACTACAATCACCTCACAACAGTCAGAATGGCCATCATCAAAAAATCTACAAACAATAAGTGCTGGAGAGGGTGTAGAGAAAAGGGAACCCTTCTACACTCTTGGGAATGTAAATCGGTACAACCACTATGGAGAACAGTATAGAAGTCCCTTAAAAAACTAAATACAGAACTACTACATGATCCAACAATCCCATTCCTGGTCATATATCTGTAGAAAAACATAATTTGAAAAGGTATCCCAATGTTCATTTCAGCACTATTTACAGTAGCCAAGACATGGAAGCAACCTAAATGTCCATCGACAGAGGAGTGGATAAAGAAGATGTGGTACATATATACAATGGAATATTACTCAGCCATAAAAAAGAACAAAATAATGCCATTTGCAGCAACATGGATGGATGTAGAGATTGTCATACTGAGTGAAGTAAGTCAGAGAAGGACAAATATCATATGATATCGCTTATATGTGGAATCTTAAAAAATGGTACAAATGAACTTATTTACAAAACAGAAATAGAGTCACAGATGTAGAAAACAAACTTATGGTTACTAGGGGGCAAAGGGGGGAGGGATAAATTGGGGGATTGGGATTGACATATACACACTACTATATATAAAATAGAAAACCAATAAGGACCTACTGTATAGCACAGGGAACTCTACTCAATATTCTATAATGAGCTATATGGGAAAATAATCTAAAGAGTGGATATATGTACATGTATAACTTATTCACTTTGCTGTACACCTGAAACTAACACAACATTGTAAGTCAACTATACTCCAATAAAAATTCTTTTAAAAAATCAATCATGATTCCCTTCTTTGCACCAAAACTCTACCCTACTCACTCAAGCATTTTTCCCCCTATATACAATGTTTTGCACTTGAAATGGCTTTGCCATTTCTAAAACTCTTTCAAATCTATCTCTTATCTCAGTTGATCTTATCTACAAGGACTTGGTAAAGTAGGCATGGGTCATAATACTCATTCTTAAGAGATGAGGAGATTGAGTCTCAAAGAGGTTTGTAACTGTAACACACATTGCCAGTGGTGTCTTTAGAACCAGAATCTATAACATGACCTATTCTGTGACTATTACCCACCCTCCTCCAATGGAAACTTGAAAACAACATCAATCATATAGCATAATAACAATCATATAATAATCAATAATCAATAACAATCATATAATATAATCAATAATCAACAACAATCATATAGCATAATAAAGTGCTCACTCAGTATAAAATATTGTATATAGAGAAAAAGCCCCAAAGAAATCCAAGGTACATCCTGTTTTTCTTATGCAATGGAATTTGAACATCTTGTACTAAATCCAAAGGCTGACTGTCTATTTTGCTTCTCTAATTGTGCTTGGATTCTAAGGATACCACGGAAAGTGGGAGGAAATCCACGTACTACTTACAGGTGTTGTGTTGGTTTCTTCTGTCGGGTTGAC
Source organism: Mesoplodon bidens (assembly GCF_964165515.1). Taxonomy (NCBI): domain Eukaryota; kingdom Metazoa; phylum Chordata; class Mammalia; order Artiodactyla; family Ziphiidae; genus Mesoplodon; species Mesoplodon bidens. The sequence continues at coordinate 47,070,530 of NC_138160.1, read as the reverse complement.
AATCTTTTCATTAAATCCATCCTAGCAAGTAGCTGGGACTCTGCACTGTGTTACAAGTAATTACCATGCTCTCTTTCTCATTAATTTGATCATTTGTTTCTTACCAAGCTGTTCTCCTAAATGTTGGCCCCTCTCAGTTGAGATGACTCGCTCATCTTCCATGTCACATTTGTTCCCAACCAGGATAACCTGGGCATTATCCCATGAGTATGTTTTGATTTGAGTTGACCTACAAGAAGAAAAAAAAAAGGCAAAAAAAATGATCAGAGGAAAGTGCAACAGCATAAAATGAAGGAGAAGAAATATATCCCACAGATGACGATAACAGCAAAAAATGAAGCCCAAATGCCTGACATTTAGAATGAATTAGTTCAGTGCAATTTTACCCTTCAGATACTCATCAGGGATTGCATGAGTCAAAAATCAGGGGAACAGTGGTGTTGTATTTAGAATTATTCTGTGTTTGATGAGATTAATATTACTACTGCTTCTTCCTTTCCCCCTTCTACTCCACCTTATACAGTACTTTTATAGCTGGAGTGAGTGGCCAACAATCCCAATTTGCCCAAGATGTTCCCAGTTTTAGCAGTAAAAGTCCTATGCCCCAAGAAACCCCTCAGTTCCAAGAAACCTGAGATGGTTGATCACTATTTATAGTCCATCACAGAAAAATTTTTTACCTTGTTACAGTCACAACTTAAAGAGCTAAGACAATTGGGTTAGGAAATCTGGGGGTAATGATAATATTTTAAAAAAGCATTATAAGGACTAATATACTCATGCCTTACATTTTTAAGAGAAAAATGCCAGGTTGATTAATATCAAAATTATAATACAATGAGCTGTGTTTTAGGTTACTATAAACAGGATATCTAGGATTCAGAATAAGCTTCTGGTATAGATCATAATGCACGTAACCAAATTTTGATTTTGAAACTTAGTTGATAATTATAATAGTTAATATTTGCAGGTACTGTTTTAAACTCTTTATATATGTTACCTTAACTTAATCCTTAGAGTAACTCAAGGGAGATAATATTATGATCCTCATTTTATAGTTGAGGAAAATGAGGCACAGAAAGGTTAAAAAATTCGCCTAAGACAACTCAGCTAGTAAAGTGGTAGATCTGGAAATCAAATGCAGGCAGTAAAGCTTTCAAGCCTGTGCTCTTAAACACATATCTGTACTACTCATTACAAGTTTGAGAAGTGAAGTTCTAGTGTATTTGTTATCATTTCAGAGAGGAAGCTGAAAGGAAGCCATGTTCTTTAATCCTCCCTTTTTATTGGCCACGTTCTAATTTGATAACAATTCACGATAGGTGGGAAAGACATATCACCCAGTGGGTGGTCGAGAGAGAGACAGAGACAGAGAGAGACAGAGACAGAGAGAGAGAGAGAGAGAAAAGCTAAACAAATGATGAAAGTTTAATAAAGGGATTTGTAAAGTGTCAAAAAGAGAAGCTTGGCATGTTCTTACTAGCACTTGTCAAATACTTCAGGATTTTTACATAGAAAATAGTGATGAGCTGTTCTCAGCTCGAAGAGAGAATGAAAGCAAATAGCTTTAAATGGCAGCAGGAGAGCTTTTAATGAGATGTCATCACTATTTCTCCCTTCCGAGAAAAAAGAAGAGCTAAAAGGCAGATAGGGTCTTATTTCAGAGTACTTCCCTGAACCAAGTACAAGTTTTCAAATGAGATTAAAATATCTGGTGAAAGATACCGTTGGTTCCATGTGAGGGTCTCAAGGTGCAGCATATTTTTTTCAGAAAAATCTGGGGATGTGACCTTTCTAATTCTGACACCTAAGAGAATAATACATTCCTCTAGCAATAGTCACATTCAGCATGTATCTGTAAACTGGGAAAATAAAGGCAGACATTCAAAATCTATACTTTTCACTTACCTCATCTTATGAGCAGGGTATATGAAGAATGATGAATTCAGAGTGAATTAAGGTGTAAAAAATATTCTATACATGGACACACCTTAAATCTCAAGTGCTAACATAGTTGTATAAATAAATTCCAAAGGTTCTTTCAAAGGAACTCAAATTTAATCAGATTTCCTTAGGTAATTAAAAAAATTATCCCTTTCCTCCTCTAGGTCTTGTTAGCCAAGGCTTGGCCTATGCCTGGAAAGGTCCTAGGTTGAGAGCCCCTACGTTAATGGAGAAAGTTCTTATCCTGGCACACAGCTAGAACGCAAATTTGCAGAATGAAGTTGGGGAGACGGGAGTCACAGGTGAGTGTCATACTTGCGTAAGGAAGAGGCTGGGGCTGGTATGTAATGGCATGGCTTACTGAATTTACCAAGGACAAATGCTTGCCTGAAAAAATTTAGCACTCTTCTGACCTAGTTAAACTCTTCCTGCTGCACCCCTGACTGTATAAACTTAAACCGGGCCGGGGTGTACCTTTGTGAAGGTAAAGAAGAAACAACTCAGCTAGCTGATTTGTACTCTTTAACCAAGTTAATGGAATGCTTGCTTCTGCCATTAAACATGTCTGAGTCTCTCAGTTCTAGCATAATAACTCACGGGGTCTCCGGAGGCCACAGAGATAGATTATACATCTATGCATACACAACATTCCCTGTTTATACTGTGTGTGTGTATAATTTTGGGATGCCATGATTACATCAGAACCATCCCCCTTTCCAACTGTACCTATATCAGAAATATTTTACTGTAACCTCCACAATGTCCTAAATTGCCAATAATTAAAAACGAACACGTTCTATAATTAGGGAATTATAAAGAACCGTTATCTTAAAAGCTTCAAGAGCCATTGGAGACAATTTCTCTTTTTAATTCAATATCAACTGTGGTCTGAGACATTTGTGTTGAAGTGAACAAAACATTAATTTGCCAGAGTTGGTTAATCAAAGAAGATTTGTTTTTGGACTCTGGACTTTCTGATGAAGTCCACCATCAACAGAGTAGCTTTAGGCATAGCCCAATCACAAGCTACAGGGGAACAGAACCATGCTGACTGATTTATGAATTACTACATATCATAGAATCTAAGATGCCATGGATTATAGGATTAAAAATTACTTTACGAATGGCCAAGAACAAAAAACAGCAGCCAATGAAACTATGATACAATGGTTAACAATTGTCCTGCTAGACACGCTTGTCAGTTACATCAGCTTCTTGTTACTTTGAAGTTTTTTTCATGTATTTTGAGGGAGTTAGTAATTCTTTCTGTCTTCAGTTGCTTTGTTCATGAAAGATGATCATCCTATGACTACCTCAATAAGTCAACATACCCTCTGCTTGTGGGTATCTTCCCTTAAGACCTGTAGAGCACCACCATGTTGCTTTGCAGGGAGATATGAAATGATGGTCGTTACTCCAAATGAGTATTCACATCCCTAACATCAAACTGATACCCCCCTCCCACATACACAATAACCTTCTACCTACGTTGTAACAGTTCCACCACTCAGTTGAGGTAAGGACAGTATACACAGCTATGACCATGTTGGCGCATGTACAGGCAATGGAATCCATTTCTCATACAGCATCAGCAATTACAATGTCATTTATTGTAAGACACATCCCAATTTCAGAGATGTTAAAATATGAGTAATTGTGCATCTTAGCTTCTGTAAAACACTATTGTTTTCTTGGTATTTCTTTTATGTATGAAGACCTAGGTTGAAATGAGAGCTTGGATTATTCCTTTAGCTCAGGAATACTTGGAGATGAGAAAATATAAACCTCATGGGTTGAGAAAGACCCAGAGTTGTGTGTAATATGAATTAAGGGCAGAAGAATGTTGGGATGAAAATCCAATCCCCAACCCTTCCAACTCAGAATCCTAACAATTTTATTCAGCTCATTTAAAAGAAAGTGCTAATACTGAGTATGGGAAAGTCATTCTGCATTCTTTAGCCTCAGCATCTTCATCTGTAAAATGAGGCCACCACATTTTGTACTTAATCTCTGGGGATGTTGTAGGACAAATGTGGTTTTAGGTAGGGTCAGGCTCTACTTTCTACGTCACAAACACCTTTTCACAAATATAAAACATTATTAGTCCCAGCTTGGGCAGCCAGCTGTTTCTCTTCCTCAGTCCAGGTCAACTCATCCCTTCTAATTTCTATAATCTAAAAAATAATTTGAGTCTTTTTTCATTGAAGAATATCATATTTTGACTGTGGTTTATACCTCAAGGCTGAGGTCCTGTACAGATACATTACTAAGAAGGAGTAAATGGCCTTTTTTGGTATGTGTGTTAGGAGTATGGTACATGTTTACTGAGTGAATCCTCCTTTCATGTGTCATTTCTATGTATCTACTTTTTCAGTCATTTGCTATATTTTGTAATATTTCTTATTCGGGAATGGGTTTATATCACCTCACTAGGGATTGTCTTATTTCTTTGTCTGTTAGGGAGACATATTTAAAGAAAATGCTGTCACCAAATAACATACATGTGAAGATGATTTATTTCTGAATCACTGCAAAAGATCCTTTGGGATTTACTGTTAACCTCAACAAGATTAATGGACTCAGAAGCAACATGCTGGTCACCATGGTTACTCTACAAATGGCAATTAACTCAGACCTTACCAGTAACGAGATCCTGGTTACTAAAAAAAAAAAAGTTATTTGTCTTTTAGTTAAAAACAAAAATAAAACAATAACACCCCTCTCTATATATATTTCTACATTTTTATGTGTCCTCTATAAATATATATGTAGGGAGAGAGGATTTTGATTTTTGTTTTGTTTTTGTTTTATATTATGAGGCAGAGGGAGATGAAGAGATTTTCATATTTTATACATAAATGACTGAACTCTGCACAAAATAATTTAGGAGAACTGTAAACAGACAAATCAAATTCCTATAATATCTCTATTTCTCCTCTCTTGTTCTGGGTATATAAATAATTTCCTATGAGTTCAACCTGTTTTCATTGAGAAGAGACTCTTATTAGTGATAATGTTCCAAAAAACGGTCCACAAAATGTACCTCAGTAACCCAAAAAGCAGTTATCTCTTAGGGTCTGATCTGGGCTATACATGGGAAAATGAGGTGTCAGGGAGAATATGACCAGCTCTTCCCCCTGCAGTGAATCTCAGACAGATCTTAACAGCAGTCCTGTTTTTCATTCTGGAAGCTCAAATTTCTCCTCAGCATCCATTTCCCTTACTCTCCTCAATATTCGGAAGCCTCAGCCTTCAGCATCTCAGCAGACTTCAAGTCATTATGGAATTTCCCAATCTCCTACTGCTCATCGCATAGCATTGGCCCTTCTGTTACTTTGATGCTAACTTAATCATTTATTTATTCAATTTTTCTCAGCCCTTGGAGAGCTTTTAAAAATATCTTCAACCTAGAACAATTAAATCAGAACCTTTAGGGACGTCATCATAAGCATTTAAAAAAATAATCTCTGCAGCTGATTTGCTCTCTCGCCCACACCTGTTTCAGTTTTTATTATTATTTTTTTTGCGGTACACAGGCCTCTCACTGTTGTGGCCTCTCCTGTTGTGGAGCACAGGCTCCGGACGCACAGGCTCAGTGGCCATGGCTCACGGGCCCAGCCGCTCCACAGCATGTGGGATCTTCCCAGACTGGGGCACGAACCCGTGTCCCCTGCCTCGGCAGGCGGACTCTCAACCACTGCGCCACCAGGGAAGCCCGTTTCAGTTTTTAAAATAATCTGTTTCTTTACTTCCCATCTAACACTCAAAGTGTTTGGAGGTGGTATACAGAGATACATACAAAATAAAAGATATAAACAAAATACATTTTAAAATGAATGAGTAGTAATAAGGAAACAAAAATAGGAATATAATAAAACCTAATGATTTATATATACTGTAAAAGCTAACAGGTAGTCTCAGAAGTTGAGGAGATAGGCTTTTTATATGTACATTAACTCATTTAATAAAGGAGTTATAAAAGGAAATGTTAAAAATGTATCCTCAAATAAATGTTCTCCAACCTTTAATATCCTTAATTACTTAAAGAAGTAGGTTTATAGTTTTTGGTAAAATTGCTATATTCTCATTAAAAATTCTAATAAGAGAAAAAGCTAAAGCAAAAAATATAAATTATCAGAAATCTCACTAACCCCAGATAACCACCACTAACATCTTGGTGAAAATGCTAGAGTAGATTGTATTACTGACCTCACTGAGTCATCACTTTCTTCCTTGTAGGTGAATTATATTTCCTTGCCCTCCTGGTTTTGGACTGGGCCAGGTGAATTGCTTTGGCCAATGGAATATTAGGAGATTTGGTTGAGCCACTGGTGAGCAATAGGCATCAGAGGCATTGTGAGTTTCATCAGCCCTCTGGCATTCTTGCTCTTCATCATGGAAGAGCCCATCCCAGAAAGGGGGCTGCTCTGCCAGCCTGTCCCAGAGGAATGAAAAAGCAGGAGGAGCCCAGCTGAGTTCTACAGAGATCAGCAAATCTCAGCCAAACCTATAACAGCCCAGCATTGCTTTCTCATTTCATCTCTTGCTACCCACCCTCCTCCCAACTTTGATATAGCCTTATTAATTTCTTTGAATTTCTCAAACATGCTACATTTTTCAACAACTAGGAGCTATCACTATGGGTGGCTCTAGGTTTTGCGAGGCCTAAAACTAATAAAAATGTGACGGCCCAATTTAAGGAAAAAATGCAAATTAGAAATACAGACAGTCAGAATGGCCATCATTAAGTCTACAAATAACAAATGCTGGAGAGGGTGTGGAGAAAAGGGAACCCTCCTGCACTGTTGGTGGGAATGTAAATTGGTGGAGCCACTATGGAGAACAGTATGGAGGTTCCTCAAAAAACTAAAAATGGAGTTGCCATATGATCCAGCAATCCTGCTCTTGGGCATATATCTGGATAAAACTATAATTCAAAAAGATACATGCACTCCTATGTTCACAGAAGCACTGTTTACAATAGCCAAGACATGGAAACACCTAACTATCCATCAACAGATGAATGGATAAAGAAGATGTGGCATATACATACAATGGAATACTACTCAGCCATAAAAAAGAATGAAATAATGCCATTTGCAGCTACATGGATGGAACTAGAGATTATCATACTAAGCAAAGTAAGTCAGAGAAAGACAAATACCATATGATATCACTTATATGTGGAATCTAAAATATGACACAAATGAACTTATTTACAAAACAGAAACAGACTCATAGACATGGAGAACAGACTTGTGGTTGCCAAGGGGGAGGGAAGGATTGGGAGTTTGGGGTTAGCAGATGCAAACTAGTATACGTAGAATGGATAAACAAAAAGGTCCTACTGTATATCACAGGGAACTATATTCAATATCCTGTGATAAACCATAATGGAAGAGAAAAAAAAAAGAAATACAGAATTAGGTACAGGGCAATTTGTAGCAGATGCTGTCGGTGCTCTGCACATATCCCCCAGGCCTTGCTACTTCCTCACGTGCTGGCTGACTTCCAACTGCCAGTATCTGCAGCTTTTGGCTTTAAAGTCTTCTCTGAAGCAACGGAAGGCCACTCTACCCATCAGGGAAAGTCAAATGTAACAGGGAAAGAGCACACCCCAGGAACAGACCTCAGCCAGTGACTGACAGGAGTTAGTGTATAACTACTGTCACTCCCTTGCCCCTCAGGCTGCTGCCACAATGATTCCCAGAATTTCAAGAAGGAGGAAACTCTAGTTATCCATAATGGCAGAAACACCATTTATTGGTGGTCTTCCTTTCCCCAGCTAACTTCCCCACCCTCTGTGGCTATTTCTTACACTTTCTGAAAAAAAAACCACTTGTATACAAATTCCCCTCTACGAGCCTGCTTCAGGAGAAACCCCAACTAATACACTTGGAATGGGCTTGTCCAGGTAAGGGACCAAAAGCATCCTAGCAAGGTTCTGCAGATGGCAGTACCGGCTTGAAAGCACTGATTATTAAATACTAAGGACTTTTGTGGGTTGGTTGTTAAACTGTACCTTAATGTTGACCACGATGGGTGTATTCATAGCATGGAAATTAGCAAATGCTACAAATCAGATTTTTTTCTTTTGTTTTTGCCTTTTTTTTCAAAGAGTCTGTTTCCCGGTACACCACAGAATTTAAGCTTCATTAGTTTTGCAAGTAATTCACTTGTTGCTATCACATGTGCCGTTGTCTAAAACACACTTATGGCCTCTGTGTCAGGCTACTTCGCCCTCTTCCATCTGGTCTCTGCTCAATCCCTCCTCTGGACTAGGTGCTCATCATATGGGCCCCCATACACCCTGTACCTCACTCATCTGGACCTTCTCACTTGTCTGTATCTCTCCTAGACTACAGGGGGTCAGGGACCCCGACTGTTTTGTTCACCACTGTGCTCTCAGGAAAACATCTGGCACAAAGAAGAGTCTCAGCCAGTAACTGTGAATTAGTGACCAAATGAATGAGTGATAGACCGAATGTGGCAAAAATGCCTAAGGAATTCAGTAAGTTCAGAATATCAGCATAAAATTGAAACAGCACAGGAGGAGAATCACCACTGTATGTGATGCCAGTGCCCCATGACATCCCTTTCAGGACGCATTGCTGGCAGAGTTCTTCCAAGGTCTTTGACATCCTGACCATGTCCTTGGTAGAGAAAAGCAAGTATTGGCCCCTCTACAACCTGCAAAGGCCATCTGTGTGATGAGCTATTCATTCCAGCCAACAGGAATCACATTCTTTTCTGCTCCAGCACCAACAGTCAGGATGAGGATACCCAGGGAGTAACTTAGCACCTCATTACCATGGAATAGTTGTTTTGGAGGGTCCTAGTCTGACTCCTTCATTTTGTAGATGATAAAGCTGAAACTCAACATGTGGAGTGACATGTTAATGGACATGATGCAGTTACCTAGTGGCTGATATGAGTCTGTATCCCAAGACTCTCCATGCCTCCTCGTCTACTTCCATAGGGAAGAGCAGTGACTACATTCTATTGAACATGGAAGTTGGGAAGAAATTCATATGCCAAACAGCTGACAGGTTTTTAAAAATAAAAAATAATGTCTCCTGAGGAGACCAAAATACTCTAAATCTCCATATATATGAGAGTCATGAGGCTGCATGTGGAAATGAGCAGAACTGGATGGGTCTGAAGGATCTGATCCTCCTCTTTGCAGGAAGTCCGTTGCTGAGAGCAAATAGTGAGCATTTATTCAAGAACTCAAGAAGCAGTCATCTTGAGCAGTGTGGTTCTGGAACCACCTGGGACCACATCAGATTCTGCATTGTCAGTCTAAAACCAACTTTAGATCCATTTCTATCATGCCTCTGTTATAATTTCTAATCTCATTTTGTTTGTACAAAATGTCAAATTCTATTTTTTTAAATCCATATGTGTGGTAGGAACAACTGGACATCTCTCTTCTATGCCAGAAAGAAAAACAACAACTGGATGGAGGAAGCATCACCCACTGGAAAACAGAGACAGAGCCCCCCCCTTCAGTGAGCAGAAGGGAGTCTGACCCAGGAAAGGGACAGATGTTCCTAGGCTCTAGAATGCCTGGGTTATTCTTCCACAACTGGCAAGGCCAAATCCAGGTTAACAGAAATATCCTTTTCTCAGATCAGACTGTATTATCCTGGGGGAACAAATGGTCTTTGATAAGGCTTTTTGCTACTTAGCTGAAGGGCAAGCTGAACTTAGAATCTAGCATCTGCTCTGCCCTCTCTCAGATACCAGAAAATTGTCCTTCCCCTTCATAGCCCGGGAGGCTGAGCAGAGGAGAAGCTCCACACACATTCGAAGGAAGCCTGAGAACTGAGGCATGCAAGACATTAAGAAAGGGCCAAGGAGGAGGAGGAGGGAATGTCTCCTCCTGTGGGGTAGGCGGGGTTTCCATGAGGGGAATGAAACCACAAGTCTGCAGGACTGAGCAAGTGGGAGCCAAAGGGAAATTAGAAGTGGACATTAAGAGGAGATAAAGACAGGAAAAGGAGAAATGTCTGCTAAGCCTGTTTGAAGTCTAGGACTGTGAAGCCTCCATTCCAGGCAGGAAAATAAAATAATATAGTTATACCTTCCTTTCCTCTAACACTAGCCAACTCTTGCAAGATCCCACTGTCAGGATTAATTGTGGAAGACTTTGAAGTGGGCAAAAGAGATGCCTAGGAGTTCTCATGAGCACATCTTTCCAGATCATCTCTTGCTTTTCATAGACTTTGAGCTATTTTACAACTCTGTAAATGGGAGAAAATGGATAATAATATAGATGAATTCTTGCCAATAGGAAATGGAAGTGCAAATGAATTGTGTCTGGTGGAATGTCATTGATCATCGCCCCATAGATATTCACCTATTTTGCAAATATTGGTAAATTCATTCCAGCATTCCCCATTGCCTCTACGTGTTTTCACTGACTACTCCCTTGAACCTTGGCAACTTATATTGGTTCCATCATTAATTGCTAAGTTAAATAAAATCTTTAACATGTTTATTTTATATTTGGATGGAAGTTGTGATTTTACCTTATTTTAAAAGGAAATTAAGCATTCCAGAGGGGGAAGGGCTCAAGATGGCGGAGGAGAAAGACACAGAGCTCACCTTCTCCCACAAAAACATTAAAAATACATATACAAGTGGTATGATTCACACAGAATATCTACTGAACACTGGCAGAAGACCTCAGACTTCCGAAAGGGCAAGAAAACCTCCACAAAACCAGGTAGGACAAAAAGAAAAAGTAAAAGAAAAAGAAAGGAATCTGGGTGGGGCCTGCACCTCAGAGAGGGAGTTGTGAAGGAGGAAAGGTTCCTATACGCTGGGAAGTCCCCTCGCCAGTAGGGAGATCAGCCTGGATGGAGGGGGAGCTTCAGAGCCTAGGAGGAGAGCGCAGCACCCAGTTTGTGGAGGGCAAAACAGAGAGTAACCCACACAGAAGGTCAGCACTGCCGCCATGCACTCCCCAGGCTGGGATGCTCATCTGTTGGTGTGGGCGGGGGCTGGGAGCTCAAGCTCAGGCTTTAGAGGTTTGACCCAAGGAGAGGACCGGGGTTGGCTGCGTGGAGACAGCCTGAAGACGCTGGGCTGTGGCAACTGAGGGTGTACTCGGAGGAGGCCTGGGCCCGCCAGAGAGGCAAGGTGCCATTGTTGGGGGCACAGAAGGAGAGGGGTGGGACCACCAGAAGAGCTTTTTTCCCTCTGAGTGCTCCCAGGCAACAGGTCACCACCTACAGGAGCTCCAGGGGTGGGCGCAAGTTGCAGCTGCCATTGTGGGCTCCAGAGGTGAGCAGGGGCCACTGCTGCGAGACCCATGAGCAGGCGCCAAGCACTGCCCCCACTGTCCCGGGAGCATGTGGGTCACAGCAACCCCTAGGAGACTCATGAGCAGGCACAAAGCACTGCCCTCACTGTCCAGGAAACACACAGACCGTAGCTGCAGCTACAAGAACTGGGAGCAGGTGCCAAGCACTGTCCCTGCCATCCCAGGAGTGCACAAGGGCCACTGCACCTGCACACCCCATATCAAGGGGTTAACAGAATGCACATGCTGAGGAAAGAGGCAGCAAGCATCCAAACTAAAAGCAGGTCCTTGATTCCAGACAAGATGGTGGAGGAGAAGGACTTGAGCTCACCTCCTCTCACAAAAACACCAAAATCAGAACTAACTGCTGAACAACCATTGACAAAAAAGACTGGAACATACCCCCAAAAAAAGATTTTACATTCAAAAACAAAGAAGAAGCCACAGGAACATGGTAGGAGGGGCACTTTCAAGACATAATCAAATCCCATGCTCGCAAGGTGAACAATGCACAAAATGGAAAGTAATTATATCACAGAGGTTCTCCCACAAGAGTGAGAGTCCTGAGCCCCATATCAGGCTCCCCAGCCTGAGGGCCTGGCATTGAGAGGAGGAACCCCCAGAGCATTTGGCTTTGAAGGCCAGTGGGGCTTGAGTGTAGGAGCTCCACAGGACCAGGGGAAAGAGAGACTCCACTCTTGGAGGGCTCACACAAGGTTTCATGTACACTGGGACCCAGCAGAAAGAAGTAAATCCATAGGAGCCTGGGCTATACCAACATGCAAATCTTGGAGGGGCTCCTGGGGAGGGAGGCACTGGCTGTGACTTATTGGTGGCAGAGGCCTCAGGGAATATTGATCAGCATAAGCTCTCCTGGAGGCAGCCATTTTGGCATCAAGACCTGGCCCTACCCAACAGCCTACAGGCTCCAGTGCTAGAACTCCTCAGGCCAAACAACCAGCAGGATAGGAACACAGCCCCACCCATCAACAGACAGGCTGCCTAAAGCCATACTGAGCTCACAGCCACCTCAAAACATACCCCTTGACACAAAGGAAACCACAAACGAAACAAAAAAACAACCCACACAATGGGAGAAAAATTTGCAAACGATAGACAAACAAGGGATTAGTCTCCAAAATTTACAAACCACGCATGCAGCTCAATATCCAAAAAACAATCAAATCAAAAAATGGGCAGAAGACCTAAATAGACATTTCTCCAAAGAAGGCACACAGATGGCCAAGAGGCACATGAAAAGATGCTCAACATCACTAATTATTAGAGAAATGCAAATCAAAACTACAATGAAGTATCACCTCATACCAGTCCAAATGGCCATCAACAAAAAATCCACAAACAATAAATGCTGGAGACGGTGTGGAAAAAAGGGAACCATCCTACACTGTTGGTGGGAATGTAAATTGGTACAGCCACTATGGAGAACAGTATGGAGTTTCCTTAAAAATTTAAAAATAGAGCTACCATAAGATACAGCAATCCCACTCCTGGAAATTTATCCAGAAAAAAGCATGGTTTGAAAGGATACAGGCAGCAAAATGTTCATTGCATCACTGTTTACAATAGCCAAAACATGGAAGCAACCTAATTGTCCATTAACAGATGAATGGATAAAGGAGATGTGGTACGTATATACAATGGAATATTACTCAGCCATTAAAAGGAATGAAATAATGCCATTTCAGCAACATGGATGGACCTGGAGATTATCATACTAAGTGAAGTCAGATAGAGAAAGGCAAATATCATATGATATCGCTTATATGTGGAATCTAAAAAAATGATAAAAATGAACTTATATACAAAATAGAAACAGACTCACAGACTTAGAGAATGAACTTATGGTATAAAGGGGGAAAGGTGGGGTGGAGGGTTAGATTGGGAGTTTGGGATTGACATGTACACATTGCTATATTTAAAATAGACAACCAACAAGGACCTACTGTAAAAAAAAAAAAAAATGGAATTAAAAAAAAAAAACCACACTTTTGACATGACCATGCCCACCAGAGGGACAAGACCAGGCTTCACCAACCAGTGGGCAGGCACCAGTGCCTCCCATGAGGAAGACTGCACAAGCCCCAGGACCAACCTAATGCACCAAGGGGCAGACACCAGAAGCAAGGCCTACAAACCTGTAGCCTGCAGAAAGGAGACCACAAACACAGAAAGTTAGACAAAATTAGATGGCACAGAAATATGTTCCAGACAAAGGAACAAGATAAAATCCCAGAAGAGCAACTAAGTGAAGTATAGATAGGCAATCTACAAGGAAAAGAATTTAGAGTAATGATAGTAAAAATGAGCCAAGATCTTGTTAAAAAAATTGAGGCACAGGCCAAGAAGATACAAGGAATGTTTATCAAAGAGCTAGAAGATTTGAAGAAGAAACAGAGATGAACAATACAATAACTGAAATGAAAAATACACTAGAAGGAATCAATAGCAGAATAACTGAGTCAGAAGAACAAATAAGTGAGCTGGAAGACAAAGCGGTGGAAATCACTGCCACAGAACAGAATAAAGAAAAAAATAAAAAGAAATGAAGACAGTCTCAGAGACCTCTGGGACAAAATTAAACACACCAACATTCACATTAGAGGAGTTCTAGAAGAAGCAGAGAAAGGGAAAGGCCTGAGAAAATATTTGAAGAGATTATAGCTGAAAAATTCCCTAAAATAAGAAAGGGAACACTCACTCAAGTCCAGGCAGCATAGAGAGTCCCAAACAAGATAAACAAAAGGAGGAACACGCTGAGACACATATTAATCAAATTTCCAAAAATTAAAGACAAGGAAAACATATTAAAAGCAACAAGGGAAAAGCAACAAGTAACATACAAGTGAATCCATATCAGGTTGTCAACAAACTGAAACTCTGTAGGCCAGAAGAGAGTGGCATGCTATGCTTACAGTAATGAGAGGGAAAAACCTACACCAAGAATACTCTACCCAACAAAGGTCTCATTCAGATTCAACAGAGAAACCAAAAGCTTTACAGATAAGCAAAAGCTAAGAGAATTCACCAGCTTTACGACAAATCCTAAAGGAACTTCTCTAGGCAGAAAACAGAAGGCCACAACTAGAATCAAGAAAATTATGAATGGGCAAGCTCACCAGTAAAGGCAAACATACAGTAAAGGTAGGAAATCATCCACACAAAAACAGGATATCAAACCCAGCATTTGTGAGAAGAGGAGAGTACACATGCAGAATATTGGAAATGCATTGGAAATTAAGACACCAGCAACATAATCTTGTTTACATATAGACTGCTATATCAAAACCTCATGGTAACTGCAAAGCAAAAATCTACAATAGATACACATAGCAAAAGAAAAAGGAATCCAAACACAACACTAAAGATAGCAAATAACAAGAGAACAAAAGAGGAATGGAAGAAAAAAGACCTATAAAAACAAATTCAAAACAATTAACAAAATGGAAATAAGAACATACATATCAGTAATTACCTTAAATGTAAATGGATTAAATGCTCCAACCAAAAGACATAGGCTGAATGGATACAAAAACAAGACGTGTATATATGCTGTCTACAAGAGAACCACTTCAGATCTAGGGACACGTAGACTGAAAGTGAGGGGATGGAAAAAGGCATTCCATGCAAATACAAACCAAAACAAAGCTGGAGTAGCAATACTCATACCAGACAAAATGACTTTAAAATAAGGTTTGTTACAAGAGACAAAAAGGACAATACATAATGATCAAGAAATCAATCCAAGAAGACAATTTAACAATTGTAAATACATATGCACCCAGCATAGGAGCAGCTCAATATATGAGGCAAATGCTAACACCCATCAAAGGAGAAATCAACAGTAACACAATAATAGTGGGGGATTTAACACCCCACTTTCATCAATGGACAGACCATCCAGACAGAAAGTCAATAAGGACAGCCAGGCCCTAAATGACACATTACACTAGATGGACTTAATTGATATTTATAGAACATTCCAGCCAAAAGCAGCAGAATACACTTTCTTCTCAAGGGCACATGGAACATTCTCCAGGATAGATCACATACTGGGCCATAAACCAAGCCTTGGTAAATTTAAGAAAATTGAAATCATATCAGGGGTCTTTTTCAGCAACAATGCTATAAGATTAGAAATCAATTAGAAGAAAAAAATTGTAAAAAACACAAACACGTGGAGGCTAAACAACATTACTAAACAACCAATGGATCACTGAAGAAATCAAAGAGGAAATAAAAAAATACCTAGAGACAAATGAAAATGAAAGCATGACCATTGAAAACCTATGGGACGCACCAAAAACAGTTCAAGAGGAAAGTTTATAGCAATACAATCTTACCCCAGGAAACAATAAAAATCTCAAATAAACAACCTAACATTACACCTAAAGCAACTAGAGAAAGAACAACAAAAAAAACCCAAAGTTAGCAGAAGGAAACAAATCATAAAGTTCAGGGCAGAAATAAATGAAATAGAGATGAAGAAAACAACAGAAAAGATCAATGAAACTAAAAGCTGGTTTTTTGATAAGATAAACAAAATTGATAAACCTTTAGCCAGACTCATCAAGAAAAAAAGGGAGAGGACTCAAGTCAATAAAATTAGAAATAAAAAAGAAGTTACAGAAATATAAAGGATCATAAGAACTACTATAAACAACACTATGCTAATAAAATGGACAACCTAGAAGAGATGGACAAATTCTTAGGAAGGTACAACCTTCCAAGACTGAACCAGGAAGAAATAGAAAATCTGAACAGACCAATTACCAGGAATGAAATTGAATCAGTTATGTAAAAACTTACAACAAACAAAAGTCCAGGACTATATACCTTCATAGGCGAATTCTACCAAACATTTAGTGAAGAGTTAACACTTATCCTTCTGAAGCTATTCCAAAAAATTCCAGAGGAAGGAACACTTCCAAACTCATTCTATGAGGCCACCATCACCCTGATGCCAAAACCAAACAAAGATACCACAAAAAGAGAAAACTACAGGCCAATATCACTGATGAACATAGATGCAAAAATCCTCAATAAAATACTCGCAAACCGAATCCAATAATACGTTAAAAGGATCATACACCATGATCAAGGGGCATTTATGTCACAAATGCAAGGATTCTTCAATATCCACAAGTCCATCAGCATGATACACCATGTTAACAAACTGAAGAATAAAAACCATATGATCATCTCAATTAGGTGCAGAAAAAGCTTTTGACAAAATTCAATACCCATTTATGATTAAAAAAAAAAACCCCAGAAAACTGGCATACAGGGAACTTACCTCAACATAATAAAGGCCATATATGACAAACCCATAGCTAACATCATTCTCACCAGTGAAAAGCTGAAAGCATTCCCTCTAAGATCAGGAACAAGACAAGGATGTCCACTTTCACCACTACTGTTCAACATAGTTTTGGAAGTCCTAGCCATGGCAATCAGAGAAGAAAAAGAAATAAAGGAAATCCAAATTGGAAAAGAAGTGAAACTGTCACTGTTGGCAGATGACATGATACTATACATAGAAAATCCTAAAGATGCTACCAGAAAACTACTAGGGCTCATCAAGGAATTCAGTACAGTTGAAGCATACAAAATTAATACACAGAAGTCTCTTGTATTCCCATACTCTAACAACAAAAGATCAGAAAGAGAAATTAAGGAACCAGTCCCATTTACCATTACATCAAGAAGAATAAAATACCTAGGAATAAACCTACCTAAGGAGGCCACAGACCCATACTCTGAAAACTATAAGACACTGATGAAAGAAATAGAAGATGACACAAATAGATGGCTAGATATACCATGTTCTTGGATTGGAAGAATCAACACTGTGAAAATGACTATACTACCCAAGGCAATCTGCAGCTTCAGTGCAATCCCTATCAAATTATCAATGGCATTTTCCACAGAATTAGAAGAAAAATTTTACAATTTGTATGGAAACACAAAAGACCCCAAATAACCAAAGCAATCCTGTTAAAGAAAAACAGAGCTGGAGGAATCAGGCTCCCTGACTTCAGATTATACTACAAAGCTACTGTCATCAAAACAGTATGGTACTGGCACAAAGACAGACCAATAGATCAATGGAACAGGATAGAAAGCCCAGACTTAAAACCACTCACCTATGGTCAACCAATCCATGACAAAGAAGGTAACAATATACAATGGAGAAAAGAGTTCTTTCAATAACTGGTGCTGGGAAAACTGGACAGTTACATGTAATAGAATGAAATTTGACCATTCTCTAATGCCACGCATAAAAATAAACTCAAAATAGATCAAAGACCTAAATGTAAGGCTGAACAGTATAAAACTACTAGAGGAAAACATAGGCAGAAAACTCTTTGACATAAATCTCTGCAAGATCTTTTTGGATACACCTCCTAGAGTAATGAAAACAAACACAAAAATAAACAAATGGAACTAATTACACTTAAAAGCTCTTGAATAGCAATAGCAACCATAAACAAAACAAAAAGACAACCTACAGAATGGGAGAAAATATTTGGAATGAAGCAACCGGCAAGGGATTGATTAATCTCAAAAGTATACAAACTACTCATGCAGCTCAATATCAAAAAAACAAACAATGCTATTTAAAAATAGGCAGAAGATCTAAATATACATTTCTCCAAACAAGACATACAGACGGCCTAGAAGCACATGAAATGATCCTCAATGTCATTAATTATAGAGAAATGCAAAACATAATTGCAATGAGGTATCACCTCACACATGTCAGAATGGCCATCATCAAAAAGTCTACAAACAATAAATGCTGGAGAACAGGGAACCCTCCTATGTAAATGTAAATTGGTACAACCACTATGGAGCACAGTATTGAGGTTCCTTAAAAAATTAAAAAGAGAGCTACCATATGAGTAAGCAAAGCCACTCCTGGGCATATATCTAGAGAAAACTACAATTCAAAAATATACATACACCTCAATGTTCATTGCAGCACTATTTACAATAGCCAAGACATGGAAACAACCTAAATGTCCATTGACAGATGAATGGATAAAGAAGATGTGGTACATATATATAAATACAATGGAATATTAGCCATAAAAAAGAAGGAAATAATGCCATTTCACCAACAGCGATGGACCCAGAGATTACCATATCAAGTGAAGTCAGACAGAGAAAGAAAAATACCATATGATATCACCCACGTGGGATCTCATTTAAAAAACTGATACAAATGAACTTATTTACAAAAGAGAAACAGACTCACAGATATCAAAAACAAACTATGGTTACCAACAGGGAAACAAATGTGGGGAGGAAGGGATAAATCGGTAGCTTGGGATTAACATATATTATACACACTACTATATATAAAATAGATAACCAACAAGGACCTAGTGTACAGCACAGGGAACTCTACTCAATATTCTGTAATAACCTATATGGGAAAAAGAATCTATGTATATGTATAACTGAATCACTTTGCTGTACACCTAAAACTAACATAACATTGTGTATCAACTATACTCCAATATAATTTAAAAAATAAGATTAACACGTGATACACACAAAAAGTGCATTCCAACCTTTTTTCCTGGTACATATAAAAACATTAACACTTGTAGAAAAGCAGCAGGGGAACCTGGAGAAGTATAAGACTTGGCAGAACATAACTTACAGGTTGTTTATGCTTTATGAGATAAATGAAATCACAGAATAAAGAATATGTTAAATAAAAAAATAAGATATCAATAAAAGGAAATTAACCATTACAACTTATCACCTGATGGAAGGAAGGCATGTATTTGGAATGACTAGCCAACCTGTACTTGAGAAAAGAAATCATCATTGTGCTGCAGTAGATATACTCAACCATCCTGATGGGTTATTAGGTGTAATGACCACAGGAATCAGCAGGAGACCCAAGGGAGGGCAGCAGTGAGAAACAATCCTAGTCATGTGAGTTGGACTAAATTTAACAAGGAACACCCTCTGAGATGGGGAAGACCCTAGCCCTTGTTACCCCACATGTGAAGTACTGGTCACTCTGGTGGTATAATAAAAAAATAAATAATACATATTTATGTACATATAAATAATACATAATATTTAAACATAAAACAATAAATTGATAATAATAAAACAGTAACATCATTAATTTAACCCTTTATGGCAGGCAATGTGCTAAGTGCTTTACATTTATTATTATCTCATTTAATTCCGATAACACTGTAGATAGATACTATTGTTTTCCCCATTTTGCAGATGAAGAAATTGTAAAATGAACACCTATTAAGGGTAAGTTACCAGAAATCCTCAGCTAATATAATGCGATTGGACTGCAAACCTTTCCATTGGAGTAGGAGCTCAAAGTGGTGGGTTCTAATTTTTGTACCTTATTCAGAGAACCGAGAACTATTCTCTTAGCTTTCTTGAATCTCTGCCGAGAGGGAAGAACAAACCCTACTAATATTTTCACTAGATTTTCAAGAAGACCAATGAGGAGATGTCCATGAAGGAGTTTTGAAAGCCAGAGTGCTGTATGAATGGAAGGTATTATTATTACTGGCAAATGATATTAATTTTCCATATGGCATTGATATGTTATCTCAAATCATTCTCTAAACAATCCTCATGGTGATTTTGTTTGTTGTTTTGTGACCTTTAATTAGAAAAGGTTAAAGTGGGAGGAAAACAACCACAAAAATAAAATACTAATTCTTTTTCAACCTTACAAATGCATTGTCAGGTATTACTTGAGGAGCTGGGGACCCAGCAGTAAAGAAAGATATGAGCTGTGCTCTCAGGGAGCTGCGGCCTGACCTCATACTGTGATCTCACAAATACACTCAAATCAGCAGGTGTTTATTCATCAACTACTGTGCATAAGACACTAGTGTCTACAACACAGGGTGCCGCTTTTTGAAACTTAGCGGGCATCGGAATCACCTGGAAGGTTTGCTCCCACCTTCTGAGTTCCACCCCCAGATATTCTGCTTTAGGAGGGCTGAGGCAGGGCCTGAGATTCTGCATTTCTAACAAGCGCTCAGGCGGTCCAAGCACATTTGGAGCATCACTGTAGTGGGGGGGAGAAAGAAGTAGGATTTGGCCCCCGTCTTCAGGCTGTTACATTCACCAGAGAGAAGAGTCTAGTTTGAAAAGTTAATGGTCAAATGGGCAGGGTAAGTGGGGGGCCCTTCCAGTGGGAAGGCTGTGGTGATTGTTCCAGCAGCTTGGGGGATGATGGACCAGGGGGGCGGTGAGAAGTGGAGGCTGGACCTCTGGGAAGTAGAGGAGGGGTGTGGCAGATGCAGGATAGGAGCTAGCACATTGCCCCTTCAGAAGGATAATCATGGGTCTTTTAGGTATTCATAAGTCTAAGGTTTAATCTCCAAGTCAGAGAAATGCATAGACTGAAACAGAGGATCATGGTACTAGGATGGGGTTGGGGTCTCTGGGTGGAAGAGCTGGAGGAGGCCTTCAGAGGGGCCTGGGGAGATAAGGCTGCTTGGGGGTCCCATGTTGGCAGTGGTGGTGGGGATGCGTGGGGCAACGGGGGGAAGGTGATCTGGGGATTGACCCTTGGATCTGACTTCAGTGGTTCATTGACATGCATTCAGGTCAGACTGCCCCCCTGTACAGTGAGAGCCAGAGGGGGTGTGGGGAAGGGGCCACCCCAGATAGCTTCGTGCCTTGGGGAGAGGGAAGGGCAGTAGGGAGGAAAAGAAAATGATAAACGGGAAACAGAGAAAGATTATCCTCAGGGCCAAGGAACAGACTTAACTGGGGGATCTGGCCCCTTCCGTAGGCCTTAGGTTCTGGTAAAACAGATTTGGAAGAGCCAGGAACTGTCCACTCTTCCAACCCATTTGGCTTTTAACCCCTCCCATTCAACATGTCTGAAGCATTGTTCTATTGTTTGCCATAAAAATCACTGTAAAATCGCCTCTCTCTCTCTCACCTTTGAAATGACAGTGTTTTTCACATGAACAAGAGCAAAGAGGTTTTACATTGGGGAGAACTCTGGCCTCAGGAAACCAGAAAATATGAAAAGGCCGAGCTCCACAGTCGCCATCGGCCCAGGCTGCTGACAGTAACTGGTATTCGGTTTTTTAGATGCCCCTTCAAACAAGGCACGGGGTAAGGGGTCCAGCTGCAGGCTGTGCATGTGAACCGCAGTCCTGCTCTAGCAAAAGGCATTCTGGCATAAAGAAGAGTAAGGTCGTGCAGTAAAGACGTGGTTTGTAGAATCTGTGCTCAGCTTGGATGCTCAGATGAAGTCCTGGTCTCATTGTGCCTCTGTAGGATCAGAATAATCCATGTCCATACTATAGCCCTTGGAGGCAAACAAGACCTTGGTGGCACCAGTTTGGTGGGGGAAAATTCTAGAAGTAAGCGAGGAGGACAAGCTACAACTGTTGTGCAAGAGCCATACATCCACTAAAAGAAGATGCAGCTCGTGCATATTAGCACGTGTTCCTGAAATACACATCTGCCCCTGTACTCCTGCTTTAGAAGAAATTGCCCAACACCACCATGCTTCTGGAGAAGATCCTATTCGGTAGTAATCATCACACCTCAAATTAAAACAGAACAACGAATTCTAATACACACACAGAAAGCACACACAAAGAAGACTTCTGTACCAACAGAAGCACTTTTGTTTCTTGTCCAGTGCTTTCTAGATGCAGCAGTCATTTGCCTATTTGTTCTTCGGTCTGTTTCTTTCCCTTCCCATGCTGCGCTCTGGATGGCAGGAGGATGACCCTTGCACGAGTGTTTCCCAGGCTGCCTTGCCAGCTGGTTTCCAGTGGGAGACTTGGACGGGAGACTGGAGAGGGAGGAGGGCAGAGCTCAGGGTTCCCCCCGCTTCTGCTTTGAGCGGCCTCTCTAAAAGAGGCGGCAGCTCTACGGACAGTTCCAGCTCTTGGTAGGTGGTGCCCCCAGTTTGTGCGCTCTAGAAACCCCACTTCAAAACCCAGTGGTTGATCATCTCTGGATTGTCTCATTGCCCCTAGTTATCTGGGATTAGATTCTCCCTATCGAATGACCTGGCCAACGTCTGTTTCCTGGGCTGGATCCTCACTGACACACTATGTTAACATTTGAATAGCTTTTCATTCAGGAAACAAAACAGGACACTATTTTGTAGCTCAAAAGTCTAGGTTACCTTATTTCTCCAACTATTGCGGAGGCTTCCTCTGGTGCACAGACTTTGGAAAGGAAGAACAGTAAACAATAAAGTTAACTTAACTAGAGGTTCTCTCATCATAATTTATCAACTCCAGAAAGATCAAATTAGGCTAAATGGATATATGTTGTCAGCTGTGAGAACACTGAAGGCTATACACCAGGTTTTAGTTACTATGCAGTGGGCACTATCCAATAAAATAAAAAAGAAGAGAAAAATAAAATTATCTATACAGAGAAATAATAGTAAATGTAGAAAAGTACAGGCTATGTTAAGAAAAAGCCATTTAGTCAAAATTCTAAAACCCTAGTGTTTACTGAGCTATTTGAAATAACTGTAGCTGGCTTCTGGCAAAAAAGGAAAAGAATTGTAAAATAACAAAACATGACACAGCATTTCTTGAGAATTTGACACAGAGGAAAAGCTGTTGAAAGAATAAATATTCTTGCCTGACTCCAAAGGAGAAAACCAAGAGCTGAAAGGTGAAGTTAATGACAAGAAAACTAGATCTTTGTCTCAGGAAATAAAGCTAACACTTTCAATCAGTTGACTGAAGTATTCCTCTCCCCCTCCTCATTATTTTTGATTGATCTGATAAGTAAACCCATAAGGCAAATTTTATGCTGGTAAGTGGCAAAGCAAGTGGCTCGAAAGTTCTTTTCAATTTTTAATTTGACCTGTAATGCAATTAAGTAATTTAGAATGAAATGAATAATAACATTTAAGGTTAACATTTAAAGTAATAACAATTACTTTAAGGAATTTCTACTCATATTTAATTTGTATTTGATTCAGACTTAAAAATCACCATCTTAAAAAGCATTTTGTTCACTGAATTATTTTCTGCCGCATGATGGACTCTACTTGTTCACTGTGGTCTGCTTTTATTTGGACTACTAAGATATTTTAAAATATCATAGCCATATGATAGCCATAACCACAGAAGGTGCTAGAGTTTCCTTTAGTATTAGCAACATCATTCAATCTCCTGCTTTCTGGACTCAGCATTTCAGCAATCAGGTTCATGAAAATTCTATTTGCAAGAGTAAACATTTGCAATTCCAGGTACCATATTTGGTGGTCATGGTTTTCCTCTACTCTCCATGCACTTGCTTTTCTACGAGAAGATAATGTTGCCAGCTTCTCTAGCAAAAGGCATCCTGGCATTAAAGAAGAGTAAGGGCAAAAATCCAGCAAAATGAAAATATGTGATGTGCCCAGGGAATGTTAATAACCCAGTGTCCCTGGAATGCTATGTATGAATGGAAGGGAATATTAAATTCCATGGGGTGTAATGACTTCTTTTGAGTTTGAAATTATTTCATTTTAACCAAAAGTTGTTTCTTCTCAGATAAGAATAGAGGGATATCCCTCGAGGACTGTGGCTCTCCCTGAAAATGGTGCTTTTTGACTTCAAAATATCACTGAAGAATTTGTACCTGAAGTGTCTTTGGAGGCAGAACTTTGATAAAAGAAAAGGTCCCTGGGAGGGAGGGAGACGCAAGAGGGAAGGCATATGGGAACAGATGTATATGTGTAACTGATTCACTTTGTTATAAAGCAGAAACTAACACACCTTTGTGAAGCAATTATACTCCAATAAAGTTGTAAAAAAAAAAAAAAGAGAGAAGGTCCTAGTTTTGGAAATCTTTTTGTCAGGAAAAAAAAGTATCATAGAAACACAAATTAAAAACTAGAAATATATGACTCTTGAATCTTAGCATTTTTTGAAGTTAGAGATGAGCAATATAAGACACTATAGAACCCCACCCCCCAATTCATATTCGCCCCAAACTGAATTGAAACTTGAAAATGAGTGTCAGTCTGTGGCTGTGAGCTTTCTAGGAGGAGACAGGTCACCAATCAGTCAGAAAGGTCCTGCTTCCCAACTGCAGTAACCATCCAGACAACCCTTTCAGCTTGGCATGCTGCCTTCAAAAGCCTATCATATCAGAGAAGGCAAAGAAGCAGAACATATCTAGTAGATTCACAGTCCTATTACACAGGAAACTTTGAGATAAAAACCAAAGTAATTATTTCTAAAAGAAAAATGCTCCTCTAACAGCCAAGTACTTTGTTTTCCCATTCTGCAGAAGAAGCGAGGTGATGACATCACTACCAGGCCCTTCTGCTTGGTTGGCAGATGCTACTAGTATTCAGATCTTGCTAAGTCATCTGTGCGTCTCTGATTTTTCCTCTCTCTTCGTACCTCTTCACCCCACCACCCAACTGCCACTGATACTGGCTCCTGAAGTGGTTGGTTTCTGCCCAGTAAGTCCACTGAGATGAAAGCCTGGGTTTATTTGAGTGAACATGGGCCAAAGGTATGAGTATCCATTGTGGCCACACTCTCCTGTTTGAAAAACACAGGCAATGGGTTTCCATCCAATGAGTCTAACAGAGGTTCTTGACTAGGGGTGGTTTTGTCCCCTTGGTGATATCTAGCACTGTCTGGGCACAATTTTTTTATTGTCATGACTGGAGGAAGGAGGTGCCACTGGCACCTAGTGAAGAGAGGCCAGAGGCATTGCTAAATATCCTTCAATGCACAGGACGTCTGCCCCCCTTCCCTAATAGAATTATCTGGCACAAATTGTCAATGGTGTCATGGTAGAGAAACCCTGTTTTAACAGACCAAGGGATTTATTTCCTTAAATAATCACTTATCTAGGGAGCTTGTGCTTTACTTTAGTATGAAGCAGAGTAGTCGAGTCTGATTAGTTCAAATGAATTCAAGCTAGCTACTTAGGTTGCTTTGAAGAAGCACCAACAAGCAACACCTGAATGCTTATAACGCTTATTGCTTTATTGGAAAAATGAAAAATGCCATAGAGAATAGTCCAAGTAGAATGATTCTTTTTGAGGGGGTGTGGCCTTTTTCATATTCAACAACAACATGCTAACTTTCTGTTTTCCTGAGACCACAAGATCTGTGACTAGTTAGATTAGGTTTAAACTTTGAATCTCCTTCCTGTGGTTGACCAGAGTTTTCAATATCCTTACATCACTAAACATATCCAAGACAATCAGATTCTCATTCAGTCTCTTCATCCTCTTCCCCCTCTAAAACTGAGGCAATGGTTGCCTGTGTTTTCTTTCTATGATCACAATAGCTAGCATTTATTGAACACTTGCAATGTGCTAGGAGCTTTCAAAATGATTTTACATGTTCGATCTCATTTAATACCCAAAACTACCCCAGGAGTTGGGACTGATATTATCCCCATTTAACAGGTGAGTGAAATGAGGTAGAGGGAGTTGAAGCATCTGCCTAGAATTGCACAGCTAATAAATGGAAGTGTGGGGAAACAAACCTAGGGGATAGGCTCCAGAGTTAGCATCCTTTGCTTCTATGCTAACGTCTGGCCCAGAGGATTAAATATTTCCTCTCTCTCTCCCCAGATACATTTTCCTTCCTCCTCTTACAATTTCTGTTAGATATGAACCCATCTACAATCAGGTTGCTTAAAACGACAGGGAAAAAAAAAATAAGGGAGCCAGATAACCTATTTAATAGAAATCCAAACACACATTTTTGAAATTAAGTGGAACAAGCTCAGCTCCTGGTCATATACGGACTTGATATCAGATACCACCTCCACCCCCCACCATACCCCCTTCCACGCTCTCTCTCATAGTAAAGTCATTTTGGGGGGAGAGGGGCTTTGCAGCGCTCCATGTCTGCCCTTTGCACCTTTGCCCACCCAGGCTGAGGGCTCATGGTATCTTTGTAGGAATATTTCTTGCTACTTCTGTTCCCACGTGTTACTCACCCTTCCTCAACCAAGCCCAACTCATCATCTGAGCACATTTTTCTATGTTCCCTGCCTGGAATACCATCTCTTTCCTTTCTATGTACTCAAAGTCTGTCCATCTTTCAACTCCAGGACGAGTTCTCCCTTCAAGCAATTTTTCCTGTATTCTTGGTCCTTATAGTACTTGGTATTTATACTGCTCATGTGGCTCTTAATTCTCCACCATATTATTTTGTGTTGTTATAAAAGCATTATACATGAGTCTTTTTCTTCTGAGTTACAGAGTTGGATTCTTGAAAATAGAACCTTAGACCACCTTGTATTCTCCAAAGTATTGAACAGTGCCCAATATGTATTTAGTAAATGACTGAATAAATGACTTCAGTTTGGTGAAATTGGACCACTCTAGTTCTGAAACTCACTCTAAATATATGGATAAATTAAAACCTAAATAAGTTAAAGCATATCTTTATCCCTTCCCAATTCTAACTTTCATTATTGCAATCTCCAGCATATAAAAATCACATAAAACATCCAGTGCAGGTCAGTGGATGTTGTGAATAAAAATAGGGAAACAGGGCTTCCCTGGTGGCGCAGTGGTTGAGAGTCCGCCTGCCGATGCAGGGGACACGGGTTCGTGCCCCGGTCTGGGAGGATCCCACATGCCGCGGAGCGGCTTGGCCCATGAGCCATGGCCGTTGAGCCTGCGTGTCCGGAGGCTGTGCTCCACAACGGGAGAGGCCACAACAGTGAGAGGCCCACATACCGCAAAAAAAAAAAAAAAAAAAAGGGAAACAAAACCACTATCTTAAGGCCTTTATGAGCACTAAAATGTGAAAAATCTATCTTAATTGAAAATCTTTTAGTAGAGAAGTCATAGCTTACATACTGTAGGTGTTCTTATAAGTACCTTCTGCAAGAAAGGGATGTTAGTTTGAGTGCTCACGTGTGAACATTTCTCTGCAGAAACATATATATACTTCTGGAATATGCAACACACCTACAGACACACACACAACTCACTGTGGACAGTGATTTTATTTTTTTTCCTCCTGTGGCATTCAGCCAAACTAGCTTTAGAGTAATATTCTTTCCTAAATTTGTCTTTATTGCAAATAAAGTGGTAAAGATTTGCTAGCAATGGTGCTAAATAAGACAGATACCTCTTTGGGAAGAAGAAAGCAACTGTGAAGCCACATGATTCATGTGCAGCCCTGAGCCCCTTGCTCATTCCCCTTCCCTGGTTGAGAGTTTGCCTGGGGAGGGAGAAACCTGGATGGAGCAAAAGCAAGTCCTGAGGGCTCTGTGAGAGTAATGGGAGTGTAAAAGCACACAAGCAAGGAAAAATTCTGGTTGAAAACCCCAGTTAAAAACCAAGGGGCTCTTCGTACTTGAATGCAGAGGAAGACAAGAAAAATGGTAGGTCAATTGCTTTTTACCAGCCTTCCAAAAAATGAAAGGGAAAAAATGTTGGTTGTGTTAAGATATGTCACCAGTAATTTCTGTTGAAGAAATTTCCTGTCAGATAACTGGATTTAGAGAAAGAACAACTAAAGATCCCGACAGTCTGTAACAATTTCATATTTTCACAAAGCCCAGAGAACCAGCTGAATTCCTTTAAAGCTTATTGTTCTGAATGCCTTTATCTTCCTGGTCTCCTAACTATCTTCTACAGAGGATTTATGCCTTTCCATCTGCACGATAAATCACCCCAGCTGAGACTATGCAGCAGATAGTTCTGGATCATTTGCAGACGGCCAGTTGCTCAGGAGAAAATGGGCTGACACAGATGATCAAAATCTATCCTTATTTTCACATACATAAAACTGGTTTTGGAAGACAATTAATTTGCTTCTGATATTGAACAGCACAGGTTTATCTGGTAAGTCTTGTGCACCTCCGTGGCAGTACACTGGATACCAAATGCCACCTTTGACTTGTGACAGTCTCCGAAATAAAAAGGCATGCATGGGCTTCCCTGGTGGCGCAGTGGTTGGGAATCCGCCTGCCGATGCAGGGGACACGGGTTCGTGCCCTCGTCCGGGAAGATCCCACATGCCGCGGAGCGGCTGGGCCCGTGAGCCATGGCCACTGAGCCTGCACGTCCAGAGCCTGTGCTCTGCAGCGGGAGAGGCCACAACAGTGAGAGGCCTGCGTACCGCAAAAAAAAAAAAAAAAAAAAAAAGCATGCATGATCTCAGAGAAACCTAATGCAGTGAACTTGTCTTTCTTCATTTACAACTTTTGCCAGAAATGGAGCTTGCCTGCATAGTTCTTCAGATATCAGAAGCCCAACTGGAAATAAAACTAACAGGAGGGAGACAACAAAGGTGCCACTTGGTGACTGGTCTGCTCTGAGCAGGCAGTTGATACCAGAAAACTGTATATGAAAGAGTTAACACTTTAACGTGGTAATAAGACTCTACTGTCCCAGCACTTTATTAAATTGACAAAAATCTGAATTATTCCTCAGACAGCTCAATTATGTATTAACATGATCCTCTTAGAAACAGGGCTTGGTTATGGAGAATAACAACCTTAACAGTGAGAAGTGCTAGTCAGGCAGTAAGTTACTATTTGTCACTTCCAAATCAGTTTCCTTCTTGGGACAGGGCCACCAGCTAGAGACATCCTTATAGCTAAGCTATTGCTATACATCTGTGATGGTTAATTTTATGTGGCAACTTGACTGGGCCAAAGGATGCCCAGATAGCTGTTAGACATTATTTCTGGGTGCTTCCAGGAGAGATGTGCATTTGAATTGGGGGACTGAGGGCCCTTCCTGATATTGGTGGGCATCGTCCAATGTGTTGAAGGCCTGAACAAAAGGACAGAGGAAGGTTGGATTTGTTGTCCGCCTGACTGCTGAGCTAGGGCATCGATCTTCTCTTGCTGTCGGCACTCCTGGTTCTCGGCCTTCAGACCCACGCTGAACTCTACACCGTCCGGTCTATGGCTATCAGGCTTCTAAACTACACCACTGGCCTTCCTCAGTCTCCAGCTTGCAGATGGCACATCATGGGACTTCATCTCCATAATTGCATGAGCTGATTCCTTTTAATGTGTCTATCTCTATATATCTATCTATCTAGTTAATACATATAATATATACATATCTTATTGGTTCTGTTTCTCTGGAGAATCCTAATACAATGACTGAGTTCTGGTTAATGCGATGAGATCAGAATGGATGCGTGCAGTTTTGCCTTGCTCCCTCAAAAGACAAACGCTTGCCCTGGACCATCTCACATGTCCCACTTGTAGGAATCTGGGTGAGGCTATGACCCAGCTTCCATCATGCAGATGACACTCATGCTGCAGGAAGACTGTGGCAGCAAGTTGGAAGAAGCCCGTGTCCCTGAATGACCTTGTGGAACATGGATGTCCTTCAAGCTTAGTCCAGCTGTGTTTCTTAAATGAAACAGAAAGCAGTGTCTTGTAACATTTAGCCTTGTATTTTAGGGACTTTTTGTGACAGCAGCTTAGCCTTTATCATACCCAATTCTAATACACAATTCTTTGTCTAAACTTGTATAAATTCAGCCCATACCCTTATGTGTACCCACCTACTGCCATATCCCTTTCATCTGGAACAATCAATTCCTTTGTATACCTAGAGTCTGTCATACAGAGTCTGTCATACAGAGTGAAGTAAGTCAGAAAGAGAAAGACAAATACCGTATGCTAACACATATATATGGAATTTAAGAAAAAAAAATGTCATGAAGAACCTAGGGGTAAAACTGGAATAAAGACACAGACCTACTTGAGAATGGACTTGAGGATATGGGGAGGGGGAAGGGTAAGCTGTGACAAAGCGAAAGAGAGGCATGGACATATATACAGTACCAAACGTAAGGTAGATAGCTAGTGGGAAGCAGCCGCAGAGCACAGGGAGATCAGCTCGGTGCTTTGTGACCGCCTGGAGTGGTGGGATAGGGAGGGTGGGAGGGAGGGAGACGCAAGAGGGAAGGGATGTGGGAACAGATGTATATGTATGACTGATTCACTTTGTTATAAAGCAGAAACTAATAAAAAAAAATTCAGTTAGCTAAAAAAAAAAAAAAAAAATTCCTTTGTATAGATTCTTAGCCCATCACAGAAAGCTGGAAAACTTTTCAGGATCTATTTTTGGCAGCTGATACAATCAAGTCACTGATTGCTTAGTTATAAGAAAAGTTGTAATTTCTAAAATTTATCAGTCTAGTTATAACCTTGCCAATGTCAGCAGCCAAGGCCATTACATGTGAGCTGACATTTCTTCCTATAAACTCTCTATGTGGGGTTTCTGTATCATTTCCCTGTCATTTGGGAGTGTGCACATACAACCATTGCACTATAAATGCATTTTCTCATAAGTACAAACACCAAAGATGCCTGGCAGAGTGCTTATTTGTTATCCCTTTGAACCTGAAATTAAAGTGTGCTAGTCCACTAGTAAGGAAAATGGGTTCCATTACAAATGAGAAAAAAGAAGCTAATTCTGAATATTTTTTCCAGTTTCATTGAAGTGACAATTAAAAATTGTATATATTTAAGGTGTACAACTTGGTGATTTGATATATGTATCAAAGCTAATTAATCAAGCTAATTAATATACACATCACCTCACATAGTTACTATTTTCATTTTTTCTTTTTTTTGGTGAGAGTACTTAAGATCAACTCTCTTAGCAAATTTCTAGTATACAATATTGTTTACTATAGTCACGTTGCTGTACATTAGATCTCTAGAACTTACTCATGTTATGTAACTGAAACTTTGTACCCCTTGAACAACACGTCCCCCTTTCCCCCTGTCCCCAGCAACCACCAGTCTATTCTGTTCTATCAGTTTGACTATTTAGATTCTACATATAGGTGAGATCATACAGGATTTGTTTTTATGTATCTGACTTATTCCACTTAGCATAATGTCCTCCAACTTCATCTATATTGTCACAAATGGCAGGATTTCCTTCTTTTATGAATAATATTCCATGGTATACGTGCATGAGATACACGTAGATATATCACATTTTCTTTATCCATTCATCCATCAATGGATGTTTCCACATCTTGACCATTCCATACCTTGACTACTCCATACCTTGACTATTCCATACCTTGACTATTGTGAATAATGGTATAATGAACATGGGATTGTAGGTATCTCCTTGAGATAGTGGTTTCATTTCCTTTGCATATATTACCAGGAGAGAGATAGCTGGATCATAAAGTAGTTCTATTTTTAATTTTTTGTAGAACCTCCATAATGTTTCTCATAATGGCTGTACCAACTTTGATTCCCACCAACAGTATAGGAGGGCTCCCTTTTCTCCATATCCTTTGCCAACACACTTGTTATCTTTCACCTTTCTGATAACTTTCTAACAAGTCTGAGGAGATCTCTCATTGTTTTTATTTGCATTTCTCTTACAAGAAGACATACACTCAAAAAGTCAGATTGATTTACTGTAACTAAATGCAATTTTTAAAAATTTTCAAAACAGATTTTTCATACCTCAGGTATAAAAATCTTCCAAATTTATATTTCTCTTAGTTATATACTTCTAATGATTCATAGAGAAAAACTTCTGTCTAATGCTTCACTCAAAAGGTAAATTTTCAAACATCCCATATTAATGCATGGTTTTTTGGAGAATAGAAAAGAATGCAGCTGCATATTTTCTTCACTGTTGCATGACTCCAGTAATAATCACTAAGGGTGTGATAGCTAGAAAGCTAAGTGCTCAAAGGCCATTCAATTTGGTCACATTTACATAAGGAGCAGATTTTCTATATCCCTAGCTAGTTTTTTCAGACTCCCATGAAGTAGTTCGGGTATTATGACAAGTTGTCACATTGCACCATTTAAAGGGTCAGCTTTGTGCAAAGCAATGGAAGTCCCAGGATCTGCTGGTCTCATTACATCTCCAGAGGGTTGACCTCTGACCAGAAAAGATCCCCTTTCTGGGATTGAGATATTAATTTCAAATTTCTTAACTTTCATAATTATCTCTACTATGAGTATGAGAGGATGCCATGCCGTAGCACAATGAGAAAGAACGTCAGGAGTTTCAAATTCCAAAATCCTTGGAGGAATTCAATCTTCAGTGATTGGCTGGATTTGAATTTTAACCTAGCCTCTGAACTTCCCCAGACACTCACATGTTGCTGCTTCCCATTGGTTCTCATGTCAGACTGGAACCACATAGGCTACTCTCTCATGCATCACCACCAGTTTCCTAGATTACACCATGATGGAATTCTGCATGTTGCTCTAATTCCTTATCCCACTGGTTCACTGTTCCATGCAATCTTGGCTTTGCCCAGGTCTGTAGGACTGATACTTGGAACTCTAATTGAGACGTTTGGTCTTACCCTTGCTGCTTCTTATTTCAAACATGGGCTTGTATATTTCTTTGCTAGAAACCCTTTAGAGCCGGAGAGAGAGATAGTACTCCAGCGTGAGAGTAGCAAGTTCTGTGGCCAAGAGACATACAGGCATATTCCTCAAGGAGGTGCCATAGTCTCAAGCCTCTACAGGGGCTTTTGCAGCCCTGTTGATATTCCCCTGTCTACCTGGACACTCAGGAATGTACCCAGGGCAAACGTAGTTAGGCTGCTAAATACACTGACTGTAAGAAAAATGGCAATCATTCCAGGTGGGAAGGAAGTGACTGAATTCATGTGGTAAAGCCATATTTTCACTAGGAATGACTAGACAGGGCCTGAAAAATTATCTAGTGGCATTTAGTTACACAAGAGGATGAAAGGCCAGATCAAAGGTCTCTCAGAGCTAAGCCAGTATTTAAGGATCCAGTCTCATACATTCTCTAATTTTTTTCCTTTTCCTCAAACTTACTAAAGAATTCCATTCAAAAAAGGTGGAAGGGGCTTCCCTGGTGGTGCAGTGGTTGGGAGTCTGCCTGCTGATGCAGGGGGCACGGGTTCGTGCCCCGGTCTGGGAGGATCCCACATGCCGCGGAGCGGCTGGGCCCGTGAGCCATGGCCGCTGAGTCTGCACCTCCGGAGCCTGTGCTCCGCAACGGGAGAGGCCACAGCAGTGAGAGGCCCGTGTACTGCCAAAAAAAAAAAAAAGGTGGAAGGTTCCCCACAAAATGTGATTTCCCCTGCCCTTCCCCTCCATGTGTGGCAGGTGAAACACAGCACATGGCTGTACTCTGATGTATTCTCCACAGGAGGAACTGAAGCACAGCTCTTTCATTACACAAAGACACTGCAGGGATTTACTTAAACATTAAAAAATACCCACCTTTAGGGGTGGAGAAAATAAGCATCTCCTAGTGGGAGAGAAGTACCAGCCTATATAGAGTAGCTTCAAACCCTTGGATTATAGTTTCCTGCTCTTAAAGAAAAAACTTGCTAATGACACCACTAACCTACTGTGAGCTTTCCCCTCCTGTCTGCACAAAACACTTCTCCAAAAAAAGATCTGGCTCCTGTCAGCAATTCACAGCATCCAAAAACTAGATGTAGGGTAAAACTAGAGGACACCCATATAAGGGAGAAGTGGGGCTACTGCCTACATACCACCAAAGAATGAATTTCCTTTTTACCTGGTTATATTAATTGAAGACATTTAATGAGGATTTATTCACATGCCATAAGAATATGTTATTATGGAACAACATAAGGGATTAAAAGAAAATTTAAACTTCTAACACCATTCACTACAAAGCCTGAGCCGATTTATCTAAGTACATGAACATGGAGCAGACATTACCTGAGATGGATGTTTTCAAATTCAATTGAATACATTATTGCATGATTAATCACCTCATATACACCAGATAGATCATAGATTTCATAAATGGCTGATAAATGCTTTGAAGAAAGGGGGCCAATGGATTTGAAGAAACGCCCTTTCCTGAGCCCTTCCTTTGTTCAGATGTCATCAGTGTAAAATGAGTCCGCAAGAACTGTGCATTATGTTGACCTCTATTAGAGCTGTCTTCAAAGTTGCCTTCTGCTGTCTGCTAGGTTTTGTGTTCTGAGATGATGAAAAGTCAGAGCTAATTTAGATCCCAGCATTCCACAAGAGTTTGCATTGGGCCTTAATAACTGACATTGAGCAAATTCGAAACCACTGTTTGTAATATTCGTAGAAAGAAATGCCTGCCTCTTTCACAAGGGGTTGGGGGAGGAGGCCAGCAGCACACTTGCACACCAAGCCCAGGTCCTCAGCTCTCAGGGGAGATCCTTATCTGCTCTGGTCATGAGGAACTGAGGGAAATAAGTGACATTCTTTTTCAAGACCATCTCACACTGATTGGGGTCACACGGACTATCCCAGGGCCAAAATGTACTGAAAAGTTTGTAAAGTCGGAAAGACCTAGGTTTGAATATTAGCTCTAGCAGGTGTACTAGCAGGGGGATCTCAACCTTAGTTTCCATTTTTGAAAAAGTGGGATCAAAAATACTGTGTGTTCTCCCAACTCCAGTTTTTAAAAGTTCAAGCCTATGGTTGTCATACACGCAGCTTTCACAAAAGTTCCTGAATTGTTGACATTTGCCACATTTGCTTTCTCTCCACATAACACTTAAGTTGTTGCCGAACTATTTAAAAGTAAATTACAAACTTGATGACACTTAAATACTTCACAGATTTCTAAGACTAAAAGACAGTTTCCTCCCTAACCACGGCTCCATCAAGTCAACCAAGAAATCTGACCTAATATTATCATTACTATCTAATATGTAGACCACATTCAACTTTCCCCAATTATTCCAGTACATAACTTTGTACCTGATTTTTACCCATCCAGGATCCTAGAAGATCACACATTATATTTTTAGCTGTCATCTCTGTAGTCTTAGTTTAGATCACTTTGCTTTTTTTTTCATGACACTGACGGTTTTGAAGAATTCAGGCCATTTGTGGACAGGTGAAGAATATCCCTAAATCTGAATTTATCTGTTTCCTCATGACTAGATTCAGGTTAAACATTTCAATGAGAACACTTCCCATTACAAACTAACACAAGGCACATAATATCAGTTTGTCCCATTACTGGTGATGTTAACTTTGCTCACACGCTTAATGTATCGCCAAGTTTTTCTATTGTAAAGGTATTTTTTATCTCTTTGTAATTAATAACTAACCTGGGGCGTGATGCTTTGAGACTGTACACATTCTATCTGCTTAACATTTTAACATCCGTTGATGACTTGCTTAAATCAGTTACAACATTCATGGTTGAAAAATTCTGATTTTCCAATTCTGTTTTTCTTTTTCCTTGTATTAACTGACATTCTTCTATAAAGAGATTCCACCCCTCCCACCCTTTTGAGTATCATTAAGGGATTTTATTTATTTTGGCCATGCCACACGGCTTGTGGGATCTTAGTTCCCCAACAAGGGATCGAACTCGGGCCCCCAGCAGTGAAAGTGCCAAGTCCTAATCACTGGACCGCCAGGGAATTCCCCATAGGGACTATTTTAAATTTAATGTGTCACAATCTAACACTGAAGAGTTGTGATGATTAGAACAAAAGTATCAAACTCTTGGTACATATCTGGACCATACTGGTCATTTGACAAGTGGTAGCTTTTATGATAATTGTATTCTAAGTGCAGAAGCTAAAATGTCAAGTTAATGTCATAGTAGAGTACAAACTGGTCACCAGATCTTATCTTGTCCATGGGAGAAATTATGATGGGGCTACCTGACCAAGAATTTCCAGAAGTCCTCTAGGCCTGTGGTTAAAAGGCTTTCCTCTTTCTTGTCGATCTGCATGGCACCTACAGACTGGCCAAATGATTGACAGCTGCTCGTGTCCCAGTCACACCTCTGCTTCCATCTTCAGCATTGCATGGATACCTCCTTCTCTGATCCCTGCTAGAGGCCAACAGGTCCAGCAACTCCAGCAAGCTGACTATCCCCTACCTCTATGGAGGGAGTGGGGAAGACTCATACTTTCAAGTGGAGACAGCTGTAGTTTGTCGAGAAGTTTGCCACTATCTAGAGAATCAGTCTTGGGGAAGAACTGTAAGGAAGTGTAAGCTGCAGCAGTATATGAGTTGCTTTTTTTTTTTTGCGGTACGCAGGCCTCTCACTGTTGTGGCCTCTCCCGTTGCAGAGCACAGGCTCCGGACGCGCAGGCCCAGCGGCCATGACTCACGGGCCCAGCTGCTCCACGGCATGTGGGATCCTCCCGGACCAGGGCACGAACCCGTGTCCCCTGCATTGGCAGGCGGACTCTCAACCACTGCGCCACCAGGGAAGCCCATTGCTTGCTTTTTAAATTCCGTCTTCTAGAGAGTCTGATGCCCTTGGTGCCAAATACTCATTAGCAGTAAAAAAAAAGTTCTTTAGGGAAGCACACTACCTTTCTCAGGGAGAGAAAGGATGTTTATGTATCTTAGAGACAGGATTTGGGTCCAAGAGTTAATGTCTTTCCAAGTATATAACCAAGTGGTCCTGAGGTTTTGAGAAAAGGAAGAGCAATGTTTAGCTTGGATTCATTACTGGACTTGGCAAATTATCATTAATAGGATTACTGGTGAAATAAGAACTGCTTCCCTCAACCCTATTCATGCAGTTTTGTTTGGAAATATGAAGCTGTGGGTGTCTATGTAGTACATTAAGGTTGAGACATTGAAATGAATTCATTGAAAAAACTCCTGGCCCACTTCTCCTTCCCCATCGATCCTATGCTTATCTCTGCCTTGCTCGGTGCTCAGGGAAGCTGACCCCTAGGAACTGGGTCATCTGGGCATCCTTCCCATGTGGCTTCCAATTGGGTCTGGCAATGGGAGGCTCTAGTAGGAGCACAGATGGCAGGAGGAGAAAGAGGCCGCTCCTTCCCTGATTCTCTGGCAGTAGCTGGTCGCTCCACACTGCAGGTCTTACAGACTTCACAGCTCCTGCTTTCACTGCAGAATAGCTAACACTCCATCTTCTGTGCCTTCCGCTCTAAGGGTAGTAATGGATTCCTGCTGTGACAGTCTGCAGGTACCTACCACCTCATTCTCTTATCCCTGTTAACACCCTTGTAAATCACCTCTTCCCGGAAGTTATCTTTGAACCATCACGGAAGTTATTTTTTTTTTTTTTTTTTTTTTTTTTTTTTTTTTTTCTTTCTGCGGTATGCGGGCCTCTCACTCTTGTGGCCTCTCCCGTTGCGGAGCACAGGCTCCGGATGCGCAGGCCCAGCGGCCATGGCTCACGGGCCCAGCCGCTCCGCGGCATATGGGATCCTCCCAGACCGGGGCACGAACCCGTATCCCCTGCATCGGCAGGCGGACTCTCAACCACTGCGCCACCAGGGAGGCCCGGAAGTTATTTTTGAACCCTGCTACAACTGTTACCTGCCAGGGCCTGTCTAAATGATTATTCACTTATCCCCCTCAACCACCCGGTATAGCTGCACTATAACCAACATGTTTTAGCTCGGTAAACTGACGCCCGATGAAATTACTTGACTTGCCAAGCATCATACAACTACTAGGTGGTGGAGCCAAGCGTGAGTTACCATTTCTCCAATACTACACACAATGCTTCTAGAACCTGCCAAGCACCTTCTTCCAATATGGTCCAGAAAGTTTTTAATGACGTAGGTGAGGAGTTGCCTTAAAGTATTTATGCCACTTGGAGCAAACACTAAGAACTAATAGGGAAGGCTTTGGAGTTCCTGGACCCTGTTGGACTGTTATTTCTCTCCTTGCAACCATTTTACCTCAGATTCACAGGAAAGGCCATCTGCTGGGCAAACCCATTACATAAGTGAACCTGACTGGTGGAGATACAGATCTGAGGCAGGTAAGTTTAGTGGAGCTAGTCATTTGCAGGTGTCCCAGGAATTGTAAAAGGAAGGCAGTTGAACACTTGGAGGAGTGGACTGATGCACTCTTAAGCTTAACCATGGTTTGCTCTGGTTGTAAGAGCCTCACATTTCCACAGTCTTCCTCTTTTTCTCTTCCTGCTTTTTCCCTGCTCTTTTACATCTTACACCAACATTTCTATCCTACCTTCTTTCTTTCTCTCACTGCTGTGGAGTTTTTCTTTTGGTCCTAAGCCTGCCTCAGTTCCTGCTGAGTGTGCTGTTCTTTGATGGCAACCCCCATTATCAGGGAATGGAGACCTAACGAGCTAGAAAAAGCTGCACCCATCTTCTCACCTCTGAGTCTTTTAGCTTTCATTTTCTCAATCATTTTCACAAGGCTCTTGTGGCCTTTTACCTTAAATAATGTTGAACACATATTTTCAGGATTCCCTTTTAAAAATATGATTGTTAAAATTTCTGGCTGACAAATACCCAGCAGACCGGGGTGGGTAGGTTGGGGTGTGGCTTCCTGTGGCCTGAGCTCTGAAGGGACAAAACCCAAGGGATGTACATAGCACAGGGTTGGGGAGTTCATTCATCTCCCTAACTCAGACACGTCTTCCTGAGCAGGGCAGCCACAGTGCAAGCCTTTCCTGAGCATGGTCAGGATCACCTGATGGCTTGTTCAAATGCAGACTTCTGGGCTCTCTCAGGCCTACTGAAGGGGAATCTCGGGGTAGAAACCAGCATTTCAAACAAGTTCTCAGAGGAGATTATTATGTACACCAAAGTACAAAACCCACCAGCATTCTGGCTACAAATCTAGGTTTTTGAGCTTGCAGATCTGGATCTTAATTTCAGCTCTGTAATTTACTAGCTGAATAATTTGAGAAACAACTTCTCTGAGCCTCACTTCCCTCATCTGGGAAGAATACCTCTTTCATAGGGGTATTATAAAAATTAACACATGATTTAGTTCTGTCTGTCTGGAATACTTTAATACTCAGTCAATGCTTGTTTAGAGCAACTAATTAAAACTATGATTCACCTATGAAAAAACTGAATTGATCAGTTAATAGTCACAATGACTAGCATTCAACATCTAGTAAAGACATAATTTTTAAAAGCATAACCAATGATGCAACCTGGACTACAAGTTGGTTCATGCTTATCAGCTGAGAAACCATTAGAAGTTATTGCTTCTAATATTGTTTTTTCCTGTTTCATATAATCCTGCAGGTAGAAAAACCAAGTAATAAGTTACCATGCTTCTCAGAAGCTTCTGTGTTTTGTTGTATTTTTGCCTGTTTTTTTCTCTTTCTTTTGCAATTGTGAATTTTGTCTGAAGGGCCAAAAAACGGTATTAAGTAGAGAAAATAGTTTTATACATTTCTGAGGGAGACTCGAGTAATATACTACATATGGGGGTATGAAAAGCACTGTGCTTTTTCACTGCATTTGATGGTATGGAAAGTTCTTTAGTGATCTGCTCTAAGAACAGAGGGTCATACATTTTAATATATATCCTGCTGAGAAACTTGCAGCTGATTTATGACCCTTCAAACCTGCAACTTTGTATTCTGCATGCACAATTGTAAGAATTCATGGTTTCCTAAAGAGGAAAAAGCAAAGATTTCTTCCACCTTTTAAGAATTAAATTCCAATTCTATATTGAGGTGATCTCCAAGATGAAATAAGGATACAGACAATAAAATGGCAAAATAGAAATGTAAAATCAGGACCATAGTGAATTATAGAATTTTATGAGCATAGAATTAGAAAAATACAAATCCAGTCACTAGTAAAGGATTTCCTCACTTGAGTGACCATCAAAAACACGAGATGCTTTTAAAGTCTGTAGAGCTGGGGGCCCCCATCCCAGACGTACTGATTCAGCCTCTTCAGAGGTGAGGCCCAGAAACTGGGCTTTTAAAAGCTCCTTATATTTGGGAATAACTAATGTACACTATAGTGTTATATGTATGTGTATATGTGAGAGAGAAAGAAAGAGGGGAGAGGAGAGAGTGTGACAGAGAAGAAGAGAGGTCAGGGAGAGGCCAGAGAGACCAGGGGTGGTAGTAGGGGGTTGGGGCATGTGGGTATAGATGGTTATTCTGAATTCTGTCTGCCCAAGCAAAAAATTACAAAGATGAAGTCTGTAATTCTCATAACAGAAATATTTATAGTAGGAAACACAAGAGAAAACTCTCCTATAACTGAATTCTGAAAGTAGTCTCTTTTGGTGTGGTACCAGCATGGCTCTGAGGGCTCCAGATAATGGGATTGATTGTGGATCTGATAATGGCGTAAAGGGTCTGCTCTGGTGTCAAATATACTAGGTATGTTACTGCTTCCCTCCACATCCCTTCGTACCCAAACCAAGAATGTACACCACCGTCATCTCACAGTTGTATAGTACTTGCTATTTACAAAGCTATTTCATTTACTTATTCCATCAGATATTTAAAACAATCTGATCATCAGTCATCGTTACTATCAGCCAACTTCATCACCGTTTTAGACATAAGTCATTTGACCGGCTTGCTTAAAGTTACATGGATGGCCAGTGGCAGAAAGAAGCAGTATGTCGTCAGGGGAAACTTTTTCTAAGTATCACTGCCAATCTTTTCATTATATTATAGCAAGATAGGTCTAGCTCTTTGGTAAGCAGAATGTAGTGAATATTTCTTTTCATTCTGATTTTGTAATTAAAGATACAAAGGAACTCATATGACAGGGATGGTCTCTGTGCTGGAGAAGTTTATTATCTAGGAAAAGTAGCTTGCTCATTTTCTATAAAAGAGTTTAAGCCTAGTGAGTTCTCACTGTTTATAGTTTCATGAAAGTATCTGTCTCATGTAAAGAAAATAACTCAAGTTTAGGAGGCTCTCACTTTAAAAGACTGCATAGTAACTTCTGAGTACATGAATGATATGGTCTCTTTCCTTGTAAATAGAATCTTCAAGGAACCTAAACATTTGATTTAAGCAGATGATTAAGTGGCTTCTTAGATTCACAACAGTGGAGGGGAATACTGGGGAACATGAACTGTTTCAGCAACAGTATAATCATTGGCAATACTTAAAATTTCTTTTATATCTCCTCCTACTCTGCCCATCTTCCCAGACTCATCCCAATTGTACCTTCCCTTTCAACTTCCTGTCTCCCCAGATGGATGAGATGTCTTTCTCTTTGCACCTGCAGAGATTACATCAGGGATTTCTATGTCCAGCCCAACTTGACTCCTCTTCTTTTAACAGGACCCACGTTTTCCCCTGGGGATTCACCCCTCTTCCACTGTGAGTACCCACGTGGTTTGAGTGGACCAAATCTCCCTTGATTCCAGGTGAGTCCATGGTAAAAACCTAGCCAACCAAATCCCCTTGCCCACCTGAAATTTGAAAGGTGATTTTCTTATGGACAATAAGACCCATATGTTCACTTCAGTTAACTTTGATGTAAAACATTTGAGCTTTATTCTTCCTTGGCATCTGGGAGGGAACTATCACAACGTTCTCAGTAGTCAGTGCCTGGATTCGCTAGACTTTTGAATTCCACGGAAGCTCTATAAATTTACACAGCAGACAGCCGGTGGTCTGGCATGTCTATTTTAATCTCAGGATTATGTTCACCTAAAGATAGGAGTCACTTAGAATAGGAGGTCTATTCTACTCAATACTATAACTAGTGTTAAAAAAAAAAAAAAAGATGTAGGAAGAGGATAGTCAGGTTTAAGTGGAAGGACAATTCTGGTTTGGACATGGTGAGTTTGAGAGGCCTGTGGGATACTAAAGCAAAGATAGCTAAGAATCAGTGGCATGAATGGTTCTAGACTTCAGGAGAAGTCTAAGAGGGAAAGAGCTATTTGGCTTTGCATTAGAATCTTTGGAGAGCTTTTAAAACCCATGATACCTAGGCTGCATCTGAGACCAATTAAATCAGAATCTCTAGGAATGGAAACCAGGCATCAGTATTTATAAAGCTCTCCAGGTTAGTACAATGTATAACCAACACTGGGAAACAGTGTCCCTGGCTAATTTCAACACATTTGAACCACTGGAAAATTCAGGTGACAAATAAAAACACCTGTAGGTTTAATTTTTTTTTATTTTTTATTTTTTTTGCGGTACGCAGGCCTCTCACTGTTGTGGCCTCTCCCGTTGCGGAGCACAGGCTCTGGACGCGCAGGCTCAGTGGCCATGGCTCACTGGCCTAGCCGCTCCGCGGCATGTGGGATCTTCCCGGACCGGGGCATGAACCCGTGTCCCCTGCATCGGCAGGCTGACTCTCAACCACTGTGCCACCAGGGAAGCCCAAGATTTAACTGACTTAAGGTATAGTTCCAATCTTCCCAGGAAAATGGTTTTATTTGTATGTCCCTTTTTCTGCTTACTATTTTTCCTGTAACAATTGGAAATTAAATCGAGAGGCCACATAAAAGAGGAAAGAACATGAACTTTCCCAGGTTGGAAGATCCGAGTCCAAATTCTACTTTCTCCACTTGTTAGCCTGCTGACCCTGGCTGAGACACTTCACTTCCTTGAGACTTAATTTTTCTTATTTGTAAGTACTAACTTTCAGAAGACTGTAGGTAACAAGAGAATTCAAGAGAGACCATAAACAAAGGGCCAGCTACTTTATAGCTGTTCGATAGATTGGTAACAGCTGAAAGAAGGTAGAGTTCATTTGCATAATGACAGGAGCAGATTTCTGTTGTTCTACAGGTCAGTCGTAAGCACATCTGGTTTGAGGTCTGCAGCCATCCTGTCTATACACCGTATCTCAAGATCTTGTCATGCACTGTCAGGGTTTTGTAACAGGTTCACCTTGGTTAATGCTGTGAGAACAGACCCTAAATGAGGCAGCTGGTGCTCGAAGCAGGCAGTGGTGATAAGGCCTGACCAAGTAAGACAGTGGCTCCTTGTTTCCCCCACCCATCCATACCAAGGCCCGGCTTATCGCTAAATTTCATTTTCCTTCCACCCCAGTTTTGTAATTATAATGCATATTTTCTCTCATGCCTTTCCCTTACTATTTGTTTCCCCAGGCCGCATGCTTACATACCCCATGCCACCCCTCCATGCCTGCACCCTCTTCCTTAGCAAAGATTAAAAAAATAGAGGCTAGCTTTAGTAATCTCCTAACTCTCCCCCTCACACCGGTGGCATCATCTGGTTTTGCAGATATTTCACAAATTTGACAGTCATTAAACCATGGAAACCACTTAGGGAAATGGGACTAGGACACATTTACATGTCATTATCCCAAATGTGAGATTTCTGTAGCAAATATTGCTTATTTGGGAAAATACCAAAATGCAACCATCTATTTAATCTCTTGGCACCTTTCAATACAATTCTAATTATACACGTATTTTCATAGTATCTAGAAGAGAACATTCTACAGGAGAAAATGTCCCTCCTTTGCCTACCACACACTGTTCATCCCTAGGAACCTTATTCATGCATTTGGAATGCACATTTTACTGAAAGGATGCTTGAAGCTTTTATCAAACCTGTCTTAAGACACTAAAGCCAAGTCCAGCAACATTTTCACAACCAGGCAATTATATACAAATGCATGCATTTGTTCCTGATATAATCTGATCGACAAGCAAAATTAAAGCTGATTTTCTTTCCAATCATTCACCTCAAAAAGACCGAAATGCTAGAATTCAGCATGTTCTCATTTGCAGGAGAAACAGAAGTGGACCACACAGGACCTACCTGGCAGGCAAGGTGGTGGCAGTGCCGTGAGATTTTCGGCCTACAGCATATGCATCAAGCGCAAAGCCATCTTTGGCTGCTTTTCAAGACAGAGGCAAGGGGCTGCAGAAAGCTCCTGTGAATGCCTTATATGGCAAGGAGCCAGCCTGGAGCAGCACACAGAGCCGCTGAATTAAATGTGCAGATTAAATGAACAGCTTGCTTTATGTACATCAGTTAAGTTCAAAGCTTTCCGGCCAACTGCTAATAGCAGGCTGGGTGAAGAAACAAACAGTGACCTGGGTGGCATGGGGCCTGGCGGAAGGCAGGGGACAGTGGCTTGGCTCTCTCCTCCCCAACCTGCATTTCACTTGCCTTTTTCTCTTTACCTGG
Organism: Mesoplodon bidens; assembly: GCF_964165515.1. NCBI lineage: Eukaryota > Metazoa > Chordata > Mammalia > Artiodactyla > Ziphiidae > Mesoplodon > Mesoplodon bidens. Next base: position 47,026,449 of record NC_138160.1, on the reverse strand, counting down.
GGATTTATCTATAGCACCTTTTCTTGTGCAGAAAAGAAAAGGTTTCATCTCTATTTGGCCTGGAGCCCCTGACTGACCACAGCAGAGGGGAGTGTTCAGCACCCCTGGCAAAGGGTTTGGACAGTGAGAACTTTCTAGCACAGGCTCTGATAATCCTCATCACCTGAGGAACAAGGGAAGAAGCCCCGCCTGCCCAGCCACAGAACTCTTGACAATCTTCAGATGCAAGTGGGCTCATGCACGTCAACTGTCGGTATCATTAGACTTACTGTAACTGATTAGTATTCACAACATCTGAGGGCAATTCTAGTCCCCGCCCAGTGAGGTTGGCGGGTGTCCCCCTGGGAGTTCCAGATTTAAGGAACTAGTTTTTCCCCAACCATCACCCCTGCAGTCCACCGCACTCTCCTTAGGAGGGTAGGTCTGCCCTGGGGATTTAAGATTTACAGAAATGTACCTGTCCAGTTTTCCCAGCACCACTTATTGAAGAGGCTGTCCTTTCTCCACTGTACATTCCTGCCCCCTTTATCAAAGATAAGGTGACCATATGTGCATGGGTTTCTCTCTGGGCTTTCTATCCTGTTCCATTGATCTATATTTGTTTTTGTGTCAGTCTAGGTGGGATAGGGAGGGTGGGAGGGAGGGAGACGCAAGAGGGAAGAGATATGGGAACATATGTATATGTATAACTGATTCACTTTGTTATAAAGCAGAAACTAACACACCATTGTAAAGCAATTATACTCCAATAAAGATGTAAAAAAAAAAAAAAGGATTGGAAAAAAAAGATTTACAGAAATGTGCCAGCTCACTCAGAGTCGTAGTGCTTGGTAGGTCCCACCCCACCCTGCCCAGGTCACACCCGTCCTTGTGACACAGGCTTTATTCACACTTTCCATAGGGGCACACAGCAAAGCGGGGAGCTGCCTCTTGGGAGGGAGGGGGAGATGCAGCAGCCACATAAGCAGCAGGGCCTGAGGCTCTTGTAAGGATGTGGCCAGGGGGAAAGGCCCCTAGAAAACCCTCTCTAGGCTTTTCATCAGCTACCATCACAGTCCTTTCCAGAGTGTGGTTACCCACAAGGCCCCTTTCTCTGTCTGGCATCCTCCTCCCCACTCCTCTGGGGGCTGTGGGCAGTGGGGGAGGCGCTCGAGGCAGGAGCAGCACCCACATTCCTGTCTACCCCACCTGCTGTGAACTGTGCTTTCCCACCGCAGAGGCCCCCTCTCCCAAGGGCCACCCCTCTCCAGAGCTACCCCTAACCTTTTCCTTGCTTAGTCAAATTCAAATCCCCAGCTCAAAGGAAGAGGGAGCTCTTTTTATTTTTTTTTCCCCATATTGGTACAAAGGGACATGTGCCAACTGATTAACACACATTCGACTTTGCACTCAGGTCTGTTTGCAATTTATATCAACAGGAAGCTGGTGACTTCCAGACAGGGGCAAGCCCAAGGTCAGGACCGCAACAGAGGGTCTGAAGACACCACTGACTTGTTCGTTAGGAGGCGCATAGACAGTGGGATGCAGGAGGGCCATACTTTTCCAAGGAGTAATGCGGGAGCCCACAGCCCCACCACGCCTGCCCACACAGAGGTCCTGGCCTTGCAGCAGGAGGGCTGAGCAGGTCACCGCGGAAAGCTGAGGATGAGTCCTCCGCCTGCTTCTCAGCACTGTCCCCTCCACAGTGCTTCTGCTTACTTTTAATAAGTTGTACAAACCAAATGTTCTCTGAGAAAATACAGATGAACATAACACCCAAACCACTCAATTACACTCCCAGATTAACCAACATGAGCATTTTTTCCATCTACCCTTCTCCAGGGACTTTTTAGGCAGTCCCCAAGTCTCAGTCTCCTGATAAGACTGGATTTTACTATAATCTACTAGGTTGTCACCTACAAAGGCACTGTAATAACTTAAATCTGTACAGAAAATGCTGACAATTTACATAGAGGCTACTTTTTTTTTTTTTTGCTGCGGAAACCGTAAAGAACTCTAAGTTGTAAAGTTCAGAAAAGACTCCTGCGCCAGCCTGGCTGCAGTGCAAGGGGGAAGGTTTTTAACCCTGAGCCCCCAGGGCTTTCCCGTGGGGCAGGTGTGAGGCACCCACAGGCATGCAGAGCTCAGGTCCACTAGGCACGCGTGCTGGGGATGAGGGCACTGCCTGCAGTGGCCACTCACGTCACCCCTGAGGGCTTAGAAAGAGTCTAGTTTCTGGAACTTCAGATCCATGAAATGGTGCTCAGAACTTCCTGGCGCTTGCTGCTTTACCTCTAAGCTGACCTCCCTCCCCTTGGGTTTCTTCACTTCCTCTCAGCTTGCCTCTAACATCCTCAAAAAGCCCCACACTTCTCTACCTCTGTACGTGCCGGGCAGATGTAACATGTTTATAGCAGCGAGGATCTTTCTTCTTTGCTGGGGAGTGGGGAGGGGAACCATAAAATAAACCTCATTCTGTTTTCTTCTCACACACATGTAGATAGTTAATATTTTGACAAATGAACTCATTGTCTTTTCTTCCTGGATGGGCTCTGTTCCCTTTTTGCTTGCCTTGCCTGTCCCCTGTGCTGCAAAGCCAGCTGGGCTTAGAGCCCCAGGGGAGCCTTGTGGTCTCGCAGAAAATAAAGATAACCTGCTCGGTCTATTTTCTGAACTGTTTTCCAAAGCCCAAACCTCTGGGTGAATTTAGGGACTTCATAGAGGTATATATACAGAGTGCCCTGAAGAAGCGTGGAGAGAGAAAAGCTGAGATCCTCCTGGACTGGGCGGCAGAGGGGGGATGGAGAGAAGGGAGCACCACCGTCCTCTGCATGTCTGGGAGATGCCAGGACCCACAGAGAACGTGTGGTCAACTGCTGCTTGTAGACGGGCCGCCACAGGCTGTCCTGCCAAGACTCCACCTACCAATGGGCGTTGGGGAGAAGTAGGACTGTCCAGCTTCCTTCTCCCAACCCATCTCTAAACTCTGGACTCCAGAACTGTGGCCAAACCCGAGGGTGTGGACGGGGGCTCAAAACCCCATGAAGGACTGAGGTTCAGGGCTGGGAGAAAGGGGCCTCAGAGTAAGAAACGGACTTATCAAGAATATAACTGTGCTTCTTACCCAAGTTGTGGACTAATATCATACTTGTAGTGCTTTCCTGCTGCTGCCAAAACAAATTACAATAAATACTTAAAAGAACACAAACTCATTACCTTACAGTTCTGTAGGTCAGAAGTTGGCCTCAAGTCACATTGGGCTAAAATCAGCATGTCATCCACAGGGGTGAGTTCTTTTCTGGAGGCTCTCAGGGAACATCTGTTTCTCTGCCTTTCTTCCAGCATCTAGAAGCTGCCTGCATTCCTTGGCTCAGGGCTTCCTTCCAACACTCAAAGCCAGCAATGGCCAGCAGTAGCCAGCACAGCCTCCCTCCCATCACAGCTCTGCGGCACTGACTTCTCTTCTACAGGCTTCTCCCACTTATAAGGACCCTCTGTGATTATACTGGGTCCACCTGGACAATCACGGGTACTCTCCCTATTTTGAAGTCAGCTGATTAGCAATCTTAATTCCATCAGCAACCTTTGCCATATAACATACTCACAGGTTCCAGGGATTAGGATGAGGACATCTTAGAGGTGGAGGCATTATTCTACCTAACACATACCCAAATGTATATACCTGAGTTTCTACCCACTGTAGCCACTTTTTCCATGTATCCATCCCCTCCTGCTTCCCTTAATAACAAATTCCTTGATAACGTCCACTAATCTTCAAAGGAAAGAAGGTTGTTTTGAGTAATTCTTCTCTCCCTTTGATGTTGCATATTCTGCTATGCAAAGCGTGATCCGTGGATGGCAGCCTCAGCATCACCTGGGAGCTGGTTAGAAATGCAAAATCTCGAGCCTCTTGCCAGACCTCCTCAATCAGAATCTGCACTTTATCAAGATCCCCAGGTGATTCCTATGCCCTGATTCAGCACCTCCCAAATTGTGGAAGCTTGAATATTACTGTAAAAGTAAGGATGCGAAAAAGCAGGGCAAGTTTTTACTAAAAGAAAAACTGAAGCTCAGAAAGGTCAAATAACTTGGCAAAATCATTTAGTGCAGGGGTTTCCAAACTGGGTCCTAATGCATTAGAATCACCTGAGCTTTAGAAAATCCCAAAGGCCAGGCTGCACCCCAGGTCAAAGAAATCAGATTCTCTAGGGGCAGGACACCAACACCAGTGGCTTTTACAACTCCCCAGATGTTTCCAGTGTGCAGCCAGCTTCAAACGTCTGGGATCTAGAAGATTTTCAATGGTGAAGAGTCTAAATTGTGTTTTTTCAGGATGACCAATGTCCCAGTTTGCCCAGGACTATTTTGGTTTTAAAACTGAAAGTCTCGGGCTTCCCTGGTGGTGCAGTGGTTGGGAGTCCGCCTGCCGATGCAGGGGACACAGGTTCGTGCCCCGGTCCGGGAAGATCCCACATGCCGAGGAGCGTCTGGGCCTGTGAGCCATGGCCGCTGAGCCTGCGCGTCCGGAGCCTGTGCTCCGCAACGGGAGAGGCCACAGCAGTGAGAGGCCTGCGTACCACAAAAAAACAAAAAACTGAAAGCCTCTGGGACACGAGACTTTCAGTTTTAAAACGAAAATAGTCCTGGGCAAACTGGGACATTGGTCCTCCTTGTTTACGGATACAAAATCCAGACCACCTCAAGGTGCAGCAGAAAAAGGGTTGGGTCTAGTTTTCCACCCTTACTCCCCCTCCCCCAACCCCGTTTCCATTGGGAGGCACTCCTAGAATGTGTGGGTCAGACAGGTAACCACTCTCCTTTAGAACTGAGATACATTTTTTTTTGAATTTTTGAATTTTATTTTTTTTATACAGTAGGTTCTTATTAGTTATCTATTTTATACATATTAGTGTATATATGTCAGATACATTCTTAAGTATGTTTGTCTGCATCTCACACAGCCTATGAAAGTTTGCTAATGGTCCTTAAAGGCCCGTTGACTCTTTCCCCGTAAGCTAATGAGGTAAGGGAAGGAAGGGCAAAAGTAGATGGTCTCTTCTTCTTTACACTCCCCCTTTAGCCTTTTTGACTCCCTTCCAGCATTCTCTACTTAAGGAACATATTTAGAATATCTGGTAATAAGAGTAAGGTCCTTTATTGGTTTGTAACACAATTTTTTTCTTTAATGAAAAGCAGCCATACATGGAAAGCCAGTCCTAAAGTAAAAATACAATTATGTATTGTATTCCTCACATTTGAGTTGGGAAAGGTGTTCTCAGCCATTAATTTTGAAGATAGTTTTTCAAACAAGAGAAGGAAAAGCAGACCTTTGCCCTATCAAGGATGGCCTGCCTGTCACTCCGGACCTTCCACATCCCTCAGCTTGAGATGAGAACCAGGCACGTCTCAGGGTTGCTAAGGAAAGTGCTGACTCACGGTTCACGCACAGCCTCCTCACTCACAACAGAATCAAGTTCCCATTTCTAGTCTCCCAAGTGACACCAACACGCTCTGTTTACTATGAATGGATTGAACTCAGCCACAATTTAAGTGTTAAACAATAGGTTCTCTGGGTTCCTGGTTTGCTTTGGAAAACTGAAGGAAGTTGTTAGAGGATACAGAGCGGGGAGAGAAGAAAGGCAAATTTTGAAAAGTTGAGCCCCCAGTTCACTTCCAGGGCATGTCTGGCCACCTGCCCAAAGAGACCCACAGAATAAGCCCTTCCAGGGAACAGAGCGGCCTTACTAAAGCATTCACTTTAAAAGGATTTCATCTAAAGCAAGTGCCATGTGGAAAACACTTTGCCTCTACTTTCTCATACTTTGTGGGAGACCTACTTAAAAAACAAATAATGGTTTCCTATGAGTTTCAGTAAAAACAAAAAATCATTTATCTGAAATATCCTAATATAAAGAGTATGCTTCTTTGGAAGGAAATATAAATTCATTTTGGTGTAATGGGAACTGGAGAAAATCATTTTGTCCTGAATGATTCACACATGTTGTCTTTATTCCTGCATTTCAGATATTCACTATTCTGAAAGACTTAAAAGTGTCAATTTGAAGTTTTTCACCATACAAACTAATATACGTTTTACACTGCCAAGCTGGAGGTGAAGATATTTTACAACCTTTAATCTGAAAAAAGTTCTCTTGATGGGCATATCATATGGCACTTTCTTAAAAATCTTATCTCTGTTACAGGTGCAATTTGGGGGATATTTGTGCTTTATAAACATATATGCATTTGTGTTGGGCTCTTACTAGTTTCTAAAAAAAGAGAGGATGGAATAAGTGTAAAAACATATATTCTGACAATACCAGCACTACACTGATGACAAAAACAACTTCCTGAAGCCAAAAGGAATAGCTATGAATATGCAGTGTTACGGAAATCAAGAGGAATGGTATGGTTCTTTCCTACCAGGAAGGAAGTGAAACAACTGAAATAAATCACAGTATAGGGCATAATACAACTGAAGGCTGTTGGAAAACAACAGCAACAAAAACCCTTCACATTTTAAATCTGAAAGGCAAATGTGGTCCTAGAACTGGGCTCCTGAGAAATAATTCTTACCCTTCTATGTTCTGTTCAGGTGCTGAAGGCTATGAATGTTTTCTAGGGATAACACTAATACTCCGAGTAAAATTCTGACTGATCCATACCTTGGCATGACTGATGTTCCAACAGTACATTAGAATTCTCAAATATAATGTACTTCAGAAACGCAACGTTTTAAAAATTGTTATTATTGTTGAGATGGTTTCTGAGCAGGAAAAAAAAGCTTAGTTTTCATGTCTGGGCTGCTTTCAGATAAAGTCGTATGTAGCAGTCACTGCAAAGGAACATACTATGTAGAAGTACTGGAGTAAACGTTTGCTTTGACGGTCACAAAGACTAGCAATTGTACATAGAATAACAGTGGACACAATGACTATTCACAGTTGGAGTTGTTATTTAAATACTGCATCCAAGGTGTTAAAGTGTGCACTAAGAAATTCTGGGTACAGCCTAGATAGAAGATTTGGGCTGGGGCTATTAGAGGAAGCAGAGGCCCTGTAGATTTTTGAAGGGAGTTAAGGCATCATGCCATTGCATGGCACACACAAGCATGTAGACGGGTGAGGCTCACTCACTCTCGGGATGCTTTCCTCTTCCAAGCCTAGTCTGCTTAACCAGTTGAAATTAACCCAGTGGTGCGCCAATAGACAGGTGGCAAAGTACTCCCATTCCCATTCATTCATTCATTCATGCTTTTACCAAAGCTTTACTGACATTATACCTCTTAGTCATGAGGATAAGGGGTGAAAGAGGATGCACTGCTCCTCCCTTGGGAGCTTTCAGGCCAAGGAGGTTGACAGGAGAAGCCCTCAAATAAAAAGTGGACGGTAGTAAGTTCCACAAAATAAAAAAGTAAAATCTGGTAGAGATTAGCCAGAAGTGTGAGTCAGAAAAGGTTTCATGTAGAAGGTGACATCTGAGCTTGGCCTCAAAAAATGAATGGAGACATACAGAGTGGGGAGTCAGAAACTGGGGTGGTGGAAATGGAGGGGAAAGTAGGAAGAGTACTTTCTGATGTGGCCCAGAATGGGTTGGAGAACTAGAGAGATGCCAGCGCACCTGGCTGTAGGTTGGGTCCAGATCACAGAAGGCCCTACGAGCTAAAGGATTTTATCATTCTCGGGAGCCACTGAAAGATTCTAAGAAGGGTGATGACATGAACAGAAGAGTGATTTTTAAGATTAACTTGCTGAGAGTTTCCACTCCCCACTTTGGCAACTGAGAATTGAGTCCTGATTCCTTAAAAGTGTGGATAGTATGTAACAAAGTAACTTCTCTCCTATGTATCTAGAATGATACTAGTTAAGGACCATACTTGGGAGAATTGAGAAAACAGTTTCTCAAATCATATTCAGATTAAGAAAGAAAGGAAGTGATTGGAAATACAGAGACCAAATTAGGCGACTCTTACGAGTTCAAATGAAAGAAATAAACTAAGATGATAGCAAAGGGAGAGATATGTAAGTACTGATTTTAATCAAATCATATCTATCCAGAGGACTATTCTCCTGGCCAAAAGGATCCGTGTTAACAGTAAACACTAGAAACTCACACTTGTGTGGAGTTGAGTGTGAATCTGATGAGCAGCTGTGAGTACTTTTGGCTGGAGGTTTTTAAATTTTTTATTTGATTGATTGATTGTTAGGGAGATTTCTCCTTGCCTGGAGAAGACAGAGTTTTAAAGATAGGGCTGGAGTGTAATTTAGGAAAAAAACACATTAGGAATTCTAGAGATAAAGGAAGATCTGAGTTAAATTACAGCCAGTATATAGTTGAAAACTATGGGATAGATGATTAATAATAAAATATTAGATATATCATGTTAGTCACATATCCTTGGGTAGGGTACCTATTTTCAGCCCATTCATTAAACAATAAACAACTCTACCTTTCAACAGAGTGTTTTAAAACGTCCACCTAAGACCCCAAGGGATCCCAGAATGCTGATTTTACCAGCTCTAACCTGGCCACCAAAGAGACCTGAAACAGACACAGGCTTATTCTGACTAAGGAGACAGAAAGCTGCAGCATCACACAGCCACTATCTGCATTTTGCTGACTTTATTGGAAGGAAGCAAAGATTTCACTGAAAATCAACTGACAAGCACTCAGTTCATAAAGGTAATACTCTGAGCAAGTACATAAGCAAAGAGCAAAAGCTAGTTACTAAGGACCCTGGAGTAAGAAACAAGATATCCAGACTTAGATGATTTGGAGACAGAGACCATATGTAAGTTACAAAGAAGGATCCAGATCAGACCAACATTTTCTTAGAGAAAAGGACTTAGAGAGATATTGGTACCCAAGGAGCATTCTTAATAGATTGCTATACTTCACATAAACTGTTAAGCCCCAGGTCTCTCAGATCAGTGAGGATAAATGTATTACCTTTTAGAGCTCTTCCAAATACCAGTGCTTTGATTCTCAGGAAACCAAATTCAGAAGCTCCCTCTAAATTATTCAGTCTTCCTTGAGGAGAGATGGGCTGTCTCACTTAATCAGAGCTGCTACCTGCACATCTGCAGTTCCATGTTTTTGGAATCCACAGGCTTTACCATCATTTGCTATCTGACCAGTGTTGCTCCACTGCCCCCAATTTCCTGACAATAGTACATGCATGACACTGCTGACCTCCTCTGTTTCTCTGCCCCTCAGTGCTCCTCAGCCTTAGGCCAGTAGGAAATACCTTTCTGAGGTTCATGACCACTTATTTGAGAGGACGTTCACACACCAGGGTTTTCGGGTCCTTAGAGCTGTCATCTTTTTCCCCACAGTGTCTCCCTTCCTCTGTGCAAAGTACCACCAGAAAGGTATCTCTCTATATCTGATCCTGACTGTGGGCTAAGTTCAAGTTATTTTCCTCATGGCCTGTTGGTACCATGCCCTTTAAAAAATGTGAATAAGCACCTATTTGGTGTTTCCTAAATATTCCACACCCTTAAACTCTCCCAAACTCATTGCAATAATTAGGAAGTTGGATGGCCCCGCACACACAGACAATCTTCCAGTGATTCAGTTCCAGCTCCTCTAAAACACCCTTTTAAAGTCATATATCTATCTTTCTGACTATCTGTCATGGGTTCATTCTTGACAAATCAACAAGTTCATTTTTTGTAGTTGTTGACTTCACAAAATTCTGAGTTAAAGAGTACCTTCCAGGTTTTGTTATATAAATATACTTGGACCTGGTGGTCAAGACAGTCAGAAATTAAGAGCCAGAGTGAAAACTTGGATGTGGTCAGTTTGTCTTTGTGACTCTGTTCTGTTAGCACTGGCTTGTCCTCTTCATTCTGAGACTGACATTATGAGGGTTCAGCTTTGGGCTGCCTGTATTCGAAAATAGAAAAAATAGAGTGAGATCTTATCGTAATGGTTGAGCAGAGACAGAATGAATGTGGCTTAAGAAATGATTGTTGGGCTTCCCTGGTGACGCAGTGGTTGAGAGTCCACCTGCTGATGCAGGGGACGTGGGTTCGTGCCCCGGTCTGGGAGGATCCCACATGCCGAGGAGCGGCTGGGCCCGTGAGCCATGGCCGCTGAGCCTGCGCCTCCGGAGCCTGTGCTCCGCAACGGGAGAGGCCACAACAGTGAGAGGCCTGCGTAACGCAAAAAAAAAAAAAAAAGAAATAATTGTTGATGGGATGCATAGGCCCTCAAAGATGACCTTGTGCTCTCAGTCCTGTCTGACTGGGAGAATGACGATATTATTAATTGAGCAAGAAACGGTAGGAGCTGCAGTAGGCTGGGGAGTGAGGGTGATTAATTCACTTTTTGACATGCTGAGTTAGAGATTCTCCTGAGTCATCTGAGTGGAAATGCCCAGAGTCAGCCCGATATAGGGAACTTGGAAGAGATGTCTACACTCAAGACATATGCTTGGGTGTCATTCACATAGACATCATAGATGAGGCCAGGGGTATGAATAATTTTAGTGCACTACCTTGACATTCAGCTTGGGTGTGAGAGGCAGAGACGTGGGCAAGCAAGTTAGTGTTCTTGGCACATCTCATTTAATGATGAGGCTCACTCCTTATCACTCACTCCTACAAGAAAAGCAAGGCAATCTGCAATTACTAGGCAGTATCAAAGCCCATTCTAGCCTTTATCCAGGCTTTAAAGTCAGGCAGAACTGGATAATTGAGATTCACACCTTAGCCCTGCCTGCATTCCGCCCCCCCACCCCTTTTTTTTAAAGAAGATGTTGGGGGTAGGAGTTTATTAATTAATTAATTTATTTTTGCTGTGTTGGGTCTTCATTTCTGTGCGAGGGCTCTCTCTACTTGTGGCAAGTGGGGGCCACTCTTTATCGCAGTGCACGGGCCTCTCACTATCGCGGCCTCTCTTGTTGCGGAGCACAGGCTCCAGACGCGCAGGCTCAGTAGCTGTGGCTCACGGACCCAGTTGCTCCGGGGCATGTGGGATCCTCCCAGACCAGGGTTCGAACCCGTGTCCCCTGCACTAGCAGGCAGATTCTCAACCACTGCGCCACCAGGGAAGCCCCCTGGCATTCCCTTTTTTATTGGAAATGACTCTAAGTAAGTGGAAGTGGAAGAAATAACCAGCTCCCAGAAAACCAACAAATGCCTGCTCTCCTTTACCTATTCTTTAATGAGTCTAGGATTTGCAATTTGTAAAAATGGTAAAATCCTGGAAGGCCCTACCTCTTGTTGAGATGTAGCCAAGAACTTACTATAGTATTCTACACAATCTTCAGAGAAAAGTCGGCTAACTTGGCTGGTGAAGGATGCTGCTTTTACTAAATTTTCATCCAAAATCCTATAAGATTTAGATGGCTACTAGCTCCTAGAGCATAAATAATAAAACTCTGAAGTGAAGAAAAATATTGGGCTGGATTAGTCTAAAAATAAAAATGTAGAGTTCTAATTTGCATTATGATATAATTACAAAAAGATTCACTCATTCATCAAGCATCAGCTGAGCATCCACAATGTGCCAGCTCTGAACAAGATTTAGGGACAACGAATCTGGCTGAAGGAATTATACATAAAAACACAGTCCTCCTCCTCAAGAAATCCCCAGTCTTATGGGAGACAGAGACACATAAAAACAGTTATAAGTAAATGTGCTAAAATGCTATAGTGTAATATGAATTGTTTTGTTGGACACATAAACAAATTATGTCTGACTGTGGGACTTGGGAAGGCTTCTAAGAAAAAGTGATATTTGAGATGGGTCTTGAGGCTCAAAGAAGATTTGTGAAGTCGTGAAGGAAGGGCTGGACATTCTAGAACAAAGAAACAACCCTGGCACACACACATACATACAGCCTTGGCAGCTTATTGAAGAAAGAAGTAAGGAAGTTTGGTGCAGGGCATAGAGGGAGTTGCAGGAAGGATTAAAGGAGGAAACTGAAAAGGTAGGTTAGAGCCAGCTTGAGCAAGACTTGTTTTTATCCTGAAGTGAGCGGTAGTAAGCCAGCGAAGACTGGGGGCTGAGTCAAAAGTTCCAGCAAGAATTGATGCGGTTGAGGATTGCAAAGAGCAGAGGAGGTGAGACTTTTCTGAGGTGGAACTACTAAGATTCAACAAATGAAATGGAAGTTGTTTCTCCCGTTTCTATCTTGGAAGCCTGGCTAGCATGGCTGAGGATCCTAGCGATGCCCCATATTCTTATTTATTTATTTATTTATTTATTTTTGGCTGAATTGCGTCTTTGTTGCTCCATGCAGGCTTTCTCTAGTTGCGGCGAGCGGGGGCTACCCTTTGTTGCGGGAGCTACTCTTCTTCCTGGCCACACGGCCAAGTCCACCGCCCAGAACTCTTGCAGTTAGTTGGGGTGATGCATCTGCATTTTGCGCAGTGGAGTGTGGGCAGACGTGATGTACACACCACTTCCAGACCTGTGCATTCTCTCTCTTCTCCATTGGCGGTAACCTTCCAGGCAAGGTGTTGAAGATGCCACATGACAGGATGTAAGGAGGTCGGCTCTGAAAAGTGCTTGGAGCAGAACTTCCCCGCCACCCCACCCCTGCAGGGCTGCACTGGACCATTATATACATTGGGCTGGGAGCAAGCAATCCAATTTTACTGTAGCAAGGCATGAAGATTTTGTGATTTCTCTCTTTCAGCAGCTAGTGTTACTACCTTGAGTAATACTGAGGAAAGAAAGGAGGAGTGGTGTGAATGAGGTAGAAGATTGGGAAGAAGACAATAGCCTTAGTTTCACCTATGTTGAATTAGAGAAGTGCGAGGGCACCCAAGTGTTCAAGAGAAAAATGGGCTTAAAGCTTAAGAAAGAGGCTCAGGTTAGCCTTGTTATATTTGGAAGTCACTGGCATATAGATATTCTTTGAAGTCAAAGAAGTGTAAAGAACCAGTCTTGATGCATATAGGTTGAGATGAGGAAGCAGAACTCTGGGGGCAACACCAGTATTTAAGGTGTGGAAAGGAGAGGTTCATCAAAAGAGTTTGGGAAAAGAATGGTGGGGTTGAGAGAGAAAGGGAGAGACATTTTGTTTGCTTGTTTTAGTTACTTCCTGCAATACAGCATATTAGGTTTTTAAAAAATATAATTGACCAGGTACACTCCTCAAAGATCCAGTGAGATGGGCACTTCCCAATTTGTGAATTAGAAAATGGAGGCATGCAGAGGTTACATGACGTCCTTAAGTTTCTACAGCTCATAAGCTAGAGAGCAGGGCTTTGAATCTAGACCAGTCAGCTCCAGAAAAGTGGAATAGACCTAAATGGTGGCTGAGGGTGTGAGTTGCTGCAGAGAGAACCAGAAAAGATTCTGATGTGTCTGGTGGCAGATGGGGCGAGCAGAACAGAGCAGGGTGTGGTCACAGCCAGGGAGCAAGCAGCAGAAACAAGGTTGGTGTGTGATGCAACATGTAGGGTTGTCCAGCAGGCAAGGGGCTGCCAGGAACTCAAGAGAAAACAAGGTCTGAATAAGGGAAATGGCAAAAACTAGAGTTGCATGCAGGAGTTTAAGGCTGCAAACTGGGGAAACAATGAATGACCTTACAGTCGGCACTGACTCAGCAGTTAAGTGCCAGGCCAGCGTACTCCCTCATGACACTCAGCTCAGCAATTCCTCTAAGAAGGTTTGCAAACTGGTGCCCTGCTGGCTGCATATGACTTACAGATAACATTTTGTTTGGTCCATAAAACGTTTTTCAAAATTTAAGTTCATTACCAAGATTTAAAAATGTTGACAACTGACACAAAACTTCAGTTTTCAGGATTCTTTGGGAAACTTAGAATGTCTGGCAGCTCTGAACCACTTGCCTATGTGACACTTATTGTGGGGAGGTGAGAAGTTTGCCATCTTGGAGGGGTCATTCCATTCCCATCACCTGTCAGCCTTTGTAGGATTTCAGTCAGCAAACACTGTTCCAAGGAGATGGGAAAGGGAAAGTCAGGCCTCAGTGGCGGTCGTGATTCCACTACACCAGCCAGGAGGGGTCTTCTGACTCTGCAGTACTTGTAATAGGTAAGGGCACAGTTGGGCTTGCTTTGGCCCTGAGCTTTCATAAAGGAGCACACAGACACTTAGCAGAACCTCCAGGGCCTGGCACTTGGTACTTAGGTCATTTGTGACCTTAGCCAAGGGTATTTTCAGAAGACCAGTGGGAGCCTAAAACAGATGGGAGTGAATGAAGATGGAGGGTATGGCGGTCCTGGGTGAACTTGCCCAGGCTTCCTGTTTCTACCTCTACCCCCTGAATTCACAACACAGCAGCCAGAGAGAACCTTTACATACGTCAACTCACGTCATCCCTTTACTCGAAACCTTTCTATGAGCTTCCCAGTTCATCCAGAGTAAAAGCCAGAGTCCTGACCTGCAATGCCCCCCAAGGCCCTCAGGACCTGGACCCCTGGCCTCATATCCTGCTCCAGTCCCCTCCCCATGCTGCTCCAACCCCAGTTTCCCGTGTTGATCCCAATTTACACTAAGGACACGCCCACCCTGCTGCAGGACCTTCACCTGGCTTGCCCTCTGCTATGAATGGAATGCAGAGTTTCCACATGGCTTACTCCTTCCCTGCCTTTAGATCTTGGCTCAGTGTCACCCATCCTGACAGCTCCATTTAAAGGAGCATCCCCACTCCCTCTCTAGTACTCAGTGCCCCATTCCTGCATATATTTCCCCAAGGCAGTTATACACATCTATTTTTAACTTGTTTGTTTCCTTCACTAATATATGATCTGCCTTCCATCCATTAAAGGGCAGGAGATTTGTTTTCTGTTTTCTTCTCCACTAATATCTCTTTAGTGCTAAGGGCAGTGCCTCGCAGGCAATAGGTATGCAGCACATAGTAGGTGGAGGAGACTGAACCAGAGACTTGAGTACATGCGTGGGCTGAAATGTAGAGGATGAAAAGAGATACAGAAGGTGGAGGACGTCAATGAGGAGCCTAATCCTGGGAAAGATGTGGGCAGATAGAACTGGGAACCTCGGTGGAGGGCCTGGCCTTGAAAAAGCAAAAAGAGAATTCTCTCTCTCAAGTAGGCATGAAGGAAGCAAGGATAGGTCCTGATACCAGGCGAGGAAGGAAGCGAAACTGACATCTACCAATGACCATTCGCTCATGAATTCACTCATTCATTTATTGCACCCCTACAGTGTTTGGGATGCTACATTAGGGACCAGGGGTGCAGAGGAGATGCCCTCTGTTTCCTCATTGAGGTAGGAGCAGAGATAGTAGTTGAGAATGAGGAGAGGGAAGAGATATAGGCTGTTTGAGGAGAATGAAAGGCTTTGGAACAGCTGCTTCGGGCACTGTAAATAGAAAGTGGTTAGGACACGTGAAAGGACTGCCGAGTAGTATGGAGGGCCCAGCTGAGGTTGTCCTGGTGCCAACTGGCCCAGGTATCTGATTTCTCCAGCATCATTTGCAGCCCGGGAGCAGAAGCCGAGAAAAGCAGACGATTGGTCCTGGGATTGCTAGGAGGGGGTGTCGTGGGAGGACGGGAGAGTTGGGGGGAGTCAACCGATCAGCCTGTAACCCTAACTGCCCACTGCCTCTTCTGTCACCCTGGGGGTGCTCACCTAATTTGGAAGAATGACACTGATTAACAGCCGTGCCCTCTTTCCCCCAGGAATCAGCACTGGCCTCAGTCAAGTGTACCCAGTATAAATTACTCCACAAACTTTGAATAACAAAAATGTTGATACATATTTCTGGGGGCTCTTCTCTCCTCACTCCCCATGAATTATCCAAAAGGGGTATCTATCTGGTTTCCACACAATGATGCTTTGAAAACTGATCCTCAGTACCCAACAGACACTTCGGGCCCACTCTGTGGTGAGTCCTTACTTATTTAGCTTCTGAAGCTGCCTGCTTCAGAGGATGACTCTAATCTGATTCCAAGTCCACTTAGGAGAGTCCCTTATGTGAGTTCCCAAGGACAGGCTTCTACGAATGGAGGTGACTTTCTCCAACATATTCCTCAATACAAGCCTCCATTTGCCATAATTTTGGACACTAATTAGGACCAGTATGTACTCTATTCTAGGCCAAACTTATAGCTGATTAGTCCCTTGGTCCCAGGCTCACCTTGCCCTCACCTCTCCACTTTGACTGGTTTACAAAATTCTATTCAACCTGAGGAGGTTGGCTCACCCCACTGTTGGCCTGTCCCTCTTAGGAGTTTATCTGAAATCTTTATAATGACTCACTTCCCCCAGAAACATAGAATGAATCTGCTGGTCTCTTGGGAGAACTTCTTTATGTAACTTCCAGAGGTCAAATGATACATAAAAAGCATTCAATGCCTTTTTCTGCTGACTGCCCTACCTTCCTACCTGTAACTTGACACTCAGCCTTGGCTTCATGGTCGTGTGAATGCGTCATGATTTTACTCTGTCACTTAAAAATATTTTACTTCTCTACTCTTTGTAGGGTTTTCTATACAAGAGAAGTATGATTTCCTTACCTTATTTGTAAAGTCTGAGCAATTTAGGATTTTTGAGCTATGAATTCTGGAAATCAGGAGAATGTAAATTTAGATCATTATGCTGGAAGTGAGCCATCCAGGATAGTTAGAAAAGTCTGGAGGTCTTGGGAATGAGTTGGAGTGTGCCTTTATGGGATGCCAGGAAAGGAGATAAAACCAAAAGACAAACACCATGGGCTTGTCCTCTTCTCTTTTTTGTTCTCATGACAATGAAAGGACATATCTATCCCTATTCTGCAGGGACTTGGCTAGAGCTGTACAGCCCTAGTGGTCCCAGAGAGCTACTGCATCACCATGGTGCTTTAGTCCCTTCTTGTCGTCCTTTCTTTTTTTAAAAAATATTTTCACTTTTTTTTAATTTAATTTTTTTTATTGAAGTATAGTTGATTTACAATGCAGCACCAATCTCTGCTGTACAGCAAAGTGATTGTTGTACGCATATAGACATTCTTTTTTTAATATTCTTTTCCATTATGGTTTATCACAGGATATTGAATATAGTTCCCTATGCTATACAATGGGTCTGTTTCTGTTTTGTAGATAGGTTCATTCGTGCAGTATTTTAGATTCCACAAACAAGTGATATCATATGGTATTTGTCTTTCTCTTTCTGACTCACTTCACTTAGTATGATAATCTCTAGGTCCATCCATGTTGCTACAAATGGCATTATTTCATTCTTTTTTATGGCTGAGTAGTATTCCATTGTATGTATGCACCACACCTTCTTTATCCATTCATCTGTTGATGGACAGTTAGATTGTTTCCATGTCTTGGCTATTGTGAATAGTGGTGCTATGAACATAGGGGTGCATGTATCTTTTTGTTTTCTTTTTGTTTTTTTTATTAGTTTCTGGTTTATAACAAAGTGAATCAGTCATACATATACATCTGTTCCCACATCCCTTTCCTCCTGCGTCTCCCTGCCTCCCACCCTCCCCATCCCACCCCTCCAGGTGGTCACAAAGCACCGAGCTGATCTCCCTGTGCTATGCTGCTGCTTCCCACTAGCTATCTACCTTACGTTTGGTACTGTATATATGTCCATGCCTCTCTTTCGCTTTGTCACAGCTTACCCTTCCCCCTCCCCATATCCTCAAGTCCATTCTCAAGTAGGTCTGTGTCTTTATTCCTGTTTTAGCCCTAGGTTCTTCATGACATTTTTTTTTTCTTAAATTCCATACATATGTGTTAGCATACGGTATTTGTCTTTCTCTTTCTGACTTACTTCACTCTGTATGACAGACTCTAGGTCTATCCACCTCATTACAAATAGCTCAGTTTCATTTCTTTTTATGGCTGAGTAATATTCCATTGTATATATGTGCCACATCTTCTTTATCCATTCATCCGATGATGGACACTTAGGTTGTTTCCATCTCCGGGCTATTGTGAATAGAGCTGCTATGAACATTTTGGTACATGTCTCTTTTTGAATTATGGTTTTCTCAGGGTATATGCCTAGTAGTGGGATTGCTGGGTCATATGGTAATTCTATTTTTAGTTTTCTGAGGAACCTCCACACTGTTTTCCATACTGCACCAACTTACATTTAAACAATACCTTTTAAGATGCAGGCATAGGGAATAGACTTGAGGACATGGGTAGGGGGAAGGGTAAGCTGGGATGAAGTGAGAGAGTGGCATTGACATATATACACTACCAAATGTAAAACAGATAGCTAGTGGAAAGCAGCTGCATAGCACAGGGAGATCAGCTCTATGCTTTGTGACCACCTACAGGGGTGGGATAGGGAGGGTGGGAGGGAGGCTATTGAAGGAGGGGATATGGGGATGTATGTATACTTATAGCTGATTCACTGTTTTACAGCAGAAACTAACACAACAATGTAAAGCAATTATACTCCAATAAAGATGTTTAAAAAAAAACACTGTCAGTATGGTTCTGCAAGTTCCCTTAATTAGTTTATAGTATATACATTGGTCCAACTAAAAATGAAGATTAAAAAACTGGAAAAATGATTTTTTTCCTCTCTCACTACTCAGACATTTTTTTCTCATTTTCACTCTAAAAGCATTAACCTATAATCCTTTCAACTTCAACGCTTTTCTGTTCTACTTAAAATTAAAAGCGAAAGAACTACCAAAATAAATAAATAAATAAACAATACCTTTTAAAACAGTACCACAAATAAATAAATAAATAAAATACCTAGAATAAACCTGACCAAGGAGGTGAAAGACTTATACGCTCAGAACTATAAAAACGTAAATAAAGGAAATTAAAGAGGATTCAAAGAAATGGAAAGATATCCCATGCTCTTGGATTGGAAGAATTAATATTGTTAAAATGGCAATACTACCCAAGCAATCTATAGATTTAATGTGATCCCTATCAAAATGCCCATGACATTTTTCACAGAACTAGAACAAATAATCCAAAAATTTATATGGAACCATAAAAGTCCCAGAATTGCCAAAGCAATCCTGAGGAAAAAAAAACAAAGCAGGAGACATAATTGTCTTTTCTTAATAAACAGAGAATATATCAGTGTTGATTGTTTGCTCTTCTATTCTAATGCAGAAGCCAACTTAGATAATGACAATCTTTCAAATGTTCTCCTTACCCTGATCACCAACCAAGCTTCTCCACGTGACTCTAGTTTACACACCACAGTCAAGTTCATATTCTTTTTTTTTTTTTTTTTTGCTGTACACGGGCGTCTCACTGCTGTGGCCTCTCCCGTTGCGGAGCACAGGCTCCGGACATGCAGGCTCAGCGGCCATGGCTCACGGGCCCAGCCGCTCCGCAGCATGTGGGATCCTCCTGGACCGGGGCACGAACCCGTGTCCCCTGCACCGGTAGGCGGACTCTCAACCACTGCACCACCAGGGAAGTCCCTCAAGTTCATATTCTTGAAGCACTACTTTGAACCTGTCAGGCCTTTGTTTAAAAACCTTCACTAATTCCCTTTTGTTAACCAAATACAGTGAATTCTCCTGATCCTGACATTCAAGGCTGCATTTATCAAGCCTCGGCTTGCATCATGCTTGCTAATGTCCCATTACCCAACATAATCAACATGGCCAAGCCTAGAATCAGTGTGAGGGGACCATATAAGGGTGTAAATACCGGAGGTGCTGTTTATCAGGCATTACCAATGCAATAGTCTATCACATGTCTCTGCTCTACAAGTAATTCCATGATTACTCTTTTCTAGTTCCATATTACAGTATAAGCTTGAGTTTCTTAAAGCTTCCTTCTTCTCTTGATGCTAACAAATAAGATTACAGTGTTTAGCCTTGAGATACCAATTCCTCCATTACCATCTTCCAGTAAAAATAATCTCAGAAAAAAATAGATGTTTCCACTTCCCTTTCAGACACAGATATTCAGACACTATTTTGCTTCATAAAAAAGAATTTGTTCAAAAACAAGCTTATGGCTAATAAAGGGAAAAAGGTGGAGGGGAGGGATAAATTAGGAGTTTGGGATTAACATATACACACTACTATATGTAAAACAGATAATCAACAAGGACCTACTGTACAGCACAGGGAATTCTACTCATTATTCTGTAATAACCTATATGGGAAAAGAATCTGCAAAAGAATGGATATAGGTATATGTATAACTGAATTGCTTTGCTATATACCTGAAACTAACACAATACTGTAAATCAACTATACTCCAATATAAGATAAAAATTAAATGAAAAAAAAGAATTCTGAACATGAGAACATTCACAAGAGTATCAATCTTAAACTCTGGCTCATTCACAAGAGTATCAATTAAACTCTCCACATAAGTGGAGACTTATGTAACTACAGCTATTCTTTTCTGATTTCTGCTGCTTGAAAACCTGTCCTTGAAAGTGTTACTTTATAAAAAGAGTTACTGAGGACACCTGTACTCTAGAGATGGTTGTTATATCCTGAGAATTCTAACTTTTAACTTCTGAAACTTTGAATGTCTGTTTCCTTTGTCTATAAACTTGTTGCTGGATAATATTTTTCACAAGGTATAAATACTTGTAAATTTTTTAGCAACCAAGAAAAGGAGCTTTTTGAATTTTTCACTTCTCTTTACATTCATTAAAGAATAATAAGCCTATGATTCTGACAGATTACATAATCAGACCAAGAGTTTTGAGAGATTTCATCTCATTTAAATCACTAGTATTTTTTTTTTTTTTTTTTTTTTTTTTGTGGTACGCGGGCCTCTCTCACTGCTGTGGCCTCTCCTGTTGTGGAGCACAGGCTCAGCGGCCATGGCTCACGGGCCCAGCCGCTCCGCGGCATGTGGGATCTTCCCAGACTGGGGCACGAACCCATGTCCCCTGCATCGGCAGGCGGACTCTCAATCACTGCATCACCAGGGAAGCCCTAAATCACTAGTATTTAGTTAAGTATTTATTTCTCCCTTGACATATTGGAATCTCTTTTAAAGCAGGACCAATTACATATGTATACCCATATTTATATAAATTATTAAATATATATTCATACTTCATCATAATTACTTAACTGGTATCTAGCATTATGCTTTTTCCAACAAACAATTGCTGAGTGATTTTTTAGTAGCTTACTCATGATTTTGGTCCTTATGAAGACATGGGCACATTGCCTAATTGATCTTGTCAGAGCAGGAGCTGTTGATACTGAAGTTGGGAGTTTGGCCCCTATATGGTCAGATCCAATAAGGAAACATTTTCATTACTCTATGGGCCAGATTACATATATAGCAAAAAATTTTTAGTCTTTTATAAAACACTTGGAGTATTCATTAAATATTTTGGATCATTCTTTAATTAAAAAATGTGTATGCATTAATTATCTTGTGATATGTATGCTTTTGTGTGTGTGAAGCATATGTGAGAGTGTGTCTTTCAGAATCTAATCTATTCCCAAACTATTTGGTTTTGTCTTTAACCACTTCATTGAATTTTATTTAAAATGACATATTTGGGCTTCCCTGGTGGTGCAGTGGTTGAGAGTCTGCCTGTCGATGCCGGGGACACGGGTTCGTGCTCTGGTCTGGGAAGATCCCACATGCCGTGGAGTGGCTGCACCCGTGAGCCATGGCCACTGAGCCTGCGCGTCCGGAGCCTGTGCTCCGCAACGGGAGAGGCCACAGCAGTGAGAGGCCCGCGTACCGCAAAAAAAAAAAAAAAAAAAAAAAGACATACTTAAGGTCAAAAAGAATTATTATTATTATGATTAATCATAATGAATATTAATTATAAACCCACATTTGGGCTAGGCTGTGGAGTAGGATAAAATTTGTGGTAGCTTTTCCAACTTTACGTCTTCCTGCTGAAGGTCTGAAAAGATCCATGGTCTTTAAAGAGGGAAAACTATAATAAAATGCCTTTTACTAAAGACCTCTTCTATAATTCATTTGGGAACTTTATCTTTTAGAAAAATTAAAAAATATGAAACATCTTAGGCAAAGAAGTAGGCCACCTCCAAGAAAACCTGAACTGGGTTCAGCCTCACATCAAACCCTAAAGAAGATTTCCTCTTTGTATTTTGTCAGTCGTCCAGAATGAACACTATTCCAAGCTGTTCTGCTGATTATTCAGCTTCTTTGCCAATATCATTTCTGGGTTATAGACAGTGACTTCTTTTCCACTCTGGTTGAGAAAATGATTTAAATAATCCATTAGCAGGAGAAAACACCTAACAGCCTGCTGTATTGTACACATCTTATCAGTGAGTCACCCACAGGTAAGAGAAAGGGTGCTTCATTAATTAAACATCCCACTCTCACCCCAGGGCAGAACATATTAATAATTACCATCTTTATTCTTTAATAATATTATTGTGTTGAAGTGAATAATTAAATTACATAGAAACCTAGCAAAGATAATTATAATTATCATTATGGAATGAACAGCAGCATCGTTGTCCAGACATTATATTTTTCTAAGCTAGATGTGTCTAGATTTATTTTCACAGAACGTGATTTTAAGGTATAAGAACATTTTACATGTGATTTAGCTACTGTTTTTCATTAACGCCCTTCAGAGCTTCATATTTATCAGAAATAATCTGATCCAAATACTTTACATTACTAGTATTCCTTGGGGGAGAATATTAAGTGTAAATTCATATCTTGAAGAATCTTACAGATGATTAATTTTCTCTCAAAGACACATGCATAAACTATTTTACCTCTTGGCAGAAGTTACATATGAAGATGCAGCTGAAATGCAAGTTCATAAAAGCAGAAAGAAATAAAAGGTCCAAATCTAATAAAATGATGCACTGGAAGATTAAGTCAGAATTTCAGAAGCTTCCTCAAATCAAATCGAACTCTGACAATGCTCCTTTTCTTTTACTGTTAAAGATGGGGCTGTCTGGATTCTCTTTATTTTTTGAAGCAGAGGTAGTTTCCTAATACCATGTACTCTCCCAGAGAAGAAAGAGCATGAGGAAACGAGCAGCATGTGTTCAGCATCCCCTACCCGTCTGTGCTAGGAAGGAAGGACCAGTGTGCACATACTCTAATGTTTTAATGCTGGGACCACGTGCATACATCTCTAACCCTGAACCCTTACCTGAACCCCACACTCAAATATCTAACTGCCAACTCAACGTCTCTGCTTGGGCGTCTGGTAGAAATTACAGATATGAGTGATCCAAGATATAGCCCATACACTGCTACCTCAACCCTCCCCTGATCCCCAATGCTGCCTAAAGCCAACCCCTCGAGGTCTTCCCCACCACTTACTGCCACCATCATCTACTCAGGAGCTCAGGACCCAAACTCAGGAGCCATCCGTGGCTCCTCTTGCTCTATCCTGTCATTGTTACGCCCTGCCTGGCTTCCTTTCAATATCTATTCTGAAACTGTTCACTCTTGCTTCCCCCAGCGCCACTGCCTTGGCCCATGTGGACATCACATCTTGCACGGACTGTGGTCACAGCCTCTACATGGGTCTCTGGGTTTTCCTTTCTTGGATTCCTTCACTCTA
The DNA here is from genome assembly GCF_964165515.1 of Mesoplodon bidens. Classification (NCBI taxonomy): domain Eukaryota; kingdom Metazoa; phylum Chordata; class Mammalia; order Artiodactyla; family Ziphiidae; genus Mesoplodon; species Mesoplodon bidens. The sequence goes on along the minus strand of NC_138160.1, from coordinate 47,003,046 downwards.
AGCTCTACACAGCAGTGGGAGTGATCTTTTCAAAAGGCAAGTATTAAGACACTACCTTGGCTTCCCATTACACACAGAATAGCCGCTGCCTAAGGAGCCCTCTGAGTAGGGTCTTGTACCTCTGACACTGTCACCCTTGCTCTCTGGGCCCCAGCCACACAGGCCTCCTAGTCCCTTCTGGACTCAGCAAGCTCCTGGCTACCCTTCTCCCACTTGCTGTTCCCTCCTCTGGCTGGACTGCTCCCCGCAGCACCCCACAGTCTTCACATGGTTGGCCTCTTCTTGTCATTCACATCTCTGCTCAACTGTCACTCCTCGGAGCACCTGATCTAAAAGTCCTGGGGCGACATCCCGTTACTCAGCTTTATTTTCTCCATAGCATGTATCACCATCCAATACTGTGTTATTGTTTGTTATTTGTATCCTTATTTGTCATCTATCTCCCCAGCTAGACCTGTCTGTGGCTGGCACCTAGTAGGCACTCAACAATTTTGTGTTAAATGAATGACTAACTGATCCACCCTACTGTATGGAAATACAGGAAATGCATTTATAAAATCAGGTTCTGACAAAGTAGAATTTTAAACTCTTCTCAGTGGTGCCATCATGATTGTTATAGGGTAAGAAGTACTCAGATCAAGAGTCTTTCTACTTTTGTTTTGAGCACCAAGGTGACTGGAGGTGCTGCCTTCTTAGTCCATAGCTCTGCCCTGGATGTCCTACAGGCTTCAAAGTCATGTGCATGACGGGTCCCTATACAATATACAATATACAATATACAATATACAATATACAATAACCTCTCCCCCTGCCACCCGGCCCCTTACCCTCTCTATTCCAGTCACAGCGTTTTCTTGCTGTTCCTGCAGGCTCACTACATATGTTCCAGACTTGGAGGTCTTGTACTAATGGGTGCTGGAATCCTCTGTCCCAGGGCTGGCTCCTTCTTGCCATTCAGAGTTCAGCTTCAACATCAGTTCCTCAAAGAGCCATCTATGACTGCTGAGTCTATAGCAGCCTCTCACATCATTATAATTTAATTCTTTGCATAGCCCTTATCACTGGTATTTTTCTTGTTTATTTTCTTCCCCTTCCACCAGGCTATAAATTCCAATGTCTCTCTTGTTCCTACTGTATCCCCAGGGCCTGGAACAATGCCTGGCATATAGTAGGTGATCAGTAAACATTTGCTGAATATGAATATGACTCTAGCTTGGCTCCTTAAATCCACTGAATACATAAGAAGCGTTAGTTGAAATATTAGCAGAATGCTTATCTCCCTCACCCCCAAGTCTCCTATTGATTTGTAAAGTGATGTTAGCCTTTTTTTTTTTTGCATAAAACAAGTTTCTCTTTTAACCCAATCTTCTCTACCGACTGGCAGATGTGGCACAGTATAATTTCTCTTCTTTGAAATGAGCAAGGGCTGTGTTTTATTTGTGTGCAGCACAGAGCAGAGTATCTGACACACAGCAGGTGCTCAATGAATATGTATTGAAAGAATGAATGAATAAAAGAAGTGTGTAGAATAAAGCTAAGGATCTGCTGTCTGGATGCCCACCAGAATTGTAGAATGGGATAAAGCTAGGCTGCTTGGCAACGTCTCAGCCCACCTTTCAGAGTTGAGGATTGTCAGGTGAAGTATTTTGGCCTGATTTCTGAGATTTGGCAGCCCTCATCCCTTCAATTCACTAGAAAACTGCTCACCCTCTTTACAACGTGTTGGTCTGTTATGAAATCTGTGCAGACATCACAGATAACTTGGCTTTCTCTTAAACTGGCAGCACCAGCAGAATTTTGCTTCCCCTGAAAGCCAGAGCACACGTATTGGCCCTCTCTTGTCTGATTTCCAGGGCAAAGTTATGAGAGTCCTTGTCCTGGGTCTCCTCCTGGGTTTTGTGGTCCTGTGTTCATGCATCACCTGAGATGCTGTCCTCAGTCCCCTGAGGTCTACTCCCTATCTCTTCCTCAGACCCCGTGGTACCTAGGTCCCTCACCTGGATGTTTGGAATTAGCTCCTGCCTGTGTCTCCTGGCTGTATATCAGCTTGTACATCCTAGCCTATACTAGTGTTTATACCCTAACAGGTATGTCTTACTGCCTTTGTACCTTTGTACCAAGCCTTTATCTCATCTGAAAGCTCTGACTATTCCTTTAGCTGAGCTACATTTACCTCCTAGACTCTGAACCCCACCAATAATCTCTGGTTCATACCGGAGCTTCGGTATCATGTTCATGACAATTATACAATAATTTTAGAAGAATCTAAAAATGCCAGAACCTCCTCAGTTGATCATTTGCTGCCTTGGATTTGGCATTAATCTTCTCATATTTCCACTTGGCGCCATAGGGCAGCTGTGTCTCTGGACTCTTGCCATGGACCTACAGTCTTACTTCTGGACTTCATTCCAGTTTTATCTCTTGCTATCATGTTCATCAATAAGTGGCTGATTAGATAAATGCTAGATAATGTATCCACGGAGTGAAATATTTTATGGCCATGAAAAGTGTGACGCATGACTAGATTGACATGGAAAGATCTCCACAATATATTTTTGAATAACAATATAAGTTTGCAAAATAATATGTTCAATATCATTCCATTCACATCAAATTATATACCTCTCTATAAAGGTAGCATGGGATATTCTTCAAGAAATATCAGTGGAGGTAAGATTATGAGCATCTGTGCTTTCTTCTTTATCCATGATGATGCATCGTTTACATTTTCTAAAATGAATAAGTGCTATCTCTGTAAATAGACAACCCCATTAAAAAGAGGAAAGAAAGATAAAACTCATGGTATGGACCCATTACACGACCATTTCTTCTCTGATCTGCAGTAAAGCAAGTGCAAGGAAAATGTTAGCTGAGGGAGGTGGAAATGGAAAACCTGTGTCAGTGATAGTTTAACAGTCCAGGCCTCCAAAGGCAGGCTGGACCTCTCGGCCTGACCCCACTGTAGGAGCAGAAGATACTGGCCGTGAATGCAGCTTATTGCACCTAGAAAGTTAGGGGTCTGTTTCCTATTGACTTTACTTGCCCCAAGCAGTGCATAATCCTTAGTTTTTTAATCAGATTCTCTTTTTTTCATTTTTTAAAAAGAATTTTCCCTCTTTTTAGTTCATTTTCTTGACAGTTTTAAAGAAAGTCAATTGAATTTCAAAATACAATATTTCAAAAATATATTTTATCAATAAAAGATAGTGCTTGAAAATATTAACTATGATATGCATGGAAGAAAAGAAACTCTTAAGGCCAATATTCTCCTTAACACTTCCTTCTGTTAGGGTAATGGCTATAACAGATAATAGGAAAGGTTGAAAAGAGAAATAGCTGATAAAACCATTCCATGGAAATAGTCATCTTGAAAGCCTCCCAATGGAGAGTCCCAAATATAAGTACAGGGCAGCTGCTTTCTAAATGTCATGGCCCAGCTGCACATACCATCCTGCAGTTTGATCTACAGGCCTTGACCATGGCCACACGGGATGCAGGTCAGATTCAGAACCATCCTCAGGAACCTAGTCCTTTGTAAATATACATGGAGGGGAGATTCCTAGTCCTCAGGTTGAAGGAGTAACTGAAGGGGATTGTCCTCCTCTCTGAAGTTTGACCCTGTATTTCTTTATCAGTACAGTACAAATTTGTGAGTTGGGTTCTACAAAGGGATCTCAAAGTTTGATGTATGCCAAAAAAGTATGCTGGTTTATTTTAATGCCGTTCATTGTTATTTGTTTTACTTTTAAGGAAAATAATTAAAAATTAAACCTTATCCAATCAGAGAGACATGACCACACTTGGGATAAGCTGAACGAGACTCCCCAAGGATGAATAAAAATTGGCAGAGCTGGGTGAAGCCCCTGTGCCTCCTGACTTCCCATCCCTTGCTCTTCCATTCTATCACCCAGTCCCACAAGAAATTTCCAAATGCTCCCATGTGTCCTATTAGGATGCCATCAGCCATTTCTCTCTGCATTGGCACATTTGTTTTGCTTTATTGCTATTTCTGCTTGCTTGGCAAAAGAAAATGGCTTTCTTCTCTAAATCACTATGCTTTCTTTTCTAAGTCATAGGAAGGCAAATTTTTATTAAATGTCTACCTTGTGAACCAGAAAGGTGGGAACTTCTTCTTCAGTGGAAGTGGAAACAGAGTGATAAGCCCCCAGAATGTGCAAAAAGCTTGGTCATCTGTTCCTTTGTGACAGCCTGCAACTCTTATAATATGGGTTGGATGCTTTCATCAGGAGGGCAGGGAGACTGCTTGGAAAGAGCCAAACCCACTTATCTAGTGTTGGAAGACTGGTTTCAGGATGGGACCTGCTTCTGTTTCCCGTTGTTTTAGTACCTGTGGGGGGAGGTGCTCCAGTGAAAATGCACTTTTGGAGATCTTCCTTTCAAAGAATCATATTGCTGGAAGGAAGGTTAACAAACATCTAATATCACTCCTTGATTCATCAATGAGAAAAGTGAAGCATAATCTTTCAAATGTGCCTAAGCTTACAATTTGGGGGCAGAGCTGGGACTTGATGCTTAGGTGGTTTTAAATGGATTATCAGATTCAAAGGCATAAATATAGGTACTTTTTAGTTATAATATTTTATAATGTGGGTTCTCTGGGTCCACCATTTTTTCTCTTTTTTCCTTGCTATTTCCCCCTCTCAACTCTTAGTTTATTAACGCAAGTTGTTCCAAAGGTGGAGGAAGCCAACCTCAGCTTAGTTAAAATATCAACCTCTTATCAGGTGTGAGGAAAGGTTTTACAGAAGTAGATGGTAAACCTAAAGTCAAGAGGAGGTAATTAGCAAATTTAATTTTAAAAAAATAACCCCATTTCCATTTCCATTACTATGGAAAATTAGATGTAGATATACAAACTTTTAATGTGCTTAGAAGTTCAAATAAGAATAATTTAATAAATCTAATTTAATGTGAATAGACATAAAATGTAGTAAATGCCGATAGGCTCTAGTCACAGGAGATATATTCTGTATATTCATGATATGTTATAACCATATTTCAACAAAATATAGTCAACAAAAGTAACATATCAAGATTTATTATTTTGATATGTAAAAAACATTTTGTGTTTCAATGGATAACTCTGCATTATCTACAGTATACCCTTTTGGGTTATCAGATTCTAGTCCTACTCATGTCTTTGAGCTAATTTGCAACCCTTTGTAAGTGGTAGGTAAATGATAGATATGTGAGTTCTGTCCTACCTGGTAGTGATTTAATTGACTTCCCTCTTGTGGGAAAAAATTATATTCCCATTGGCAACTCATCTCACCATTGCTTACCTCCATATAAATTCATACTCTTCTGACTTTTCCTTTGAAACAGTTATAACACCTGCCTGGTTCCCTCATATCATATGAGTAAACGAACTTTTTCAATATGTGTTCATTTTATATCTGTCTGAAAGTCATGCCTTTACCTTTTGCTGAAAATTATCTTTTAACAGATACTAAGAAATATTCATATTGTAGCTTCCTCAGAAGGCTAGTTACTGGAAAGAAAAATCCATCAAAAGGATAAATAAATAGAGATGAAAAGTGGAAATAAAATATTTTCCATTAAGGAAGACAATTTGACACGTTTATGAGCCAAATTTCAGGAAGGAAAGAAAATCCCGCAAAATAGCTTATATCTTTAAATATCTCAGTAATAAAATAACAGCAGTTTTAAGGAAGTAAACAACCACCATCTCGATCTCTGCTGTTTGATATGGCAGCTTTCAGCAACAAAAGGCTACTGAGGGTTTGCAGCCTGGCTTCTCCAAATTGAGATGTGCTGTACGTGTAAAATGAACACTGTATTTTTGTGTGTGTGTGTGTGGTATGCGGGCCTCTCACTGTTGTGGCCTCTCCCGTTGCGGAGCACAGGCTCCGGACGCACAGGCTCAGTGGCCATGGCTCATGGACCTAGCCGCTCCACGGCATGTGGGATCTTCCCGGGCCAGGGCACGAACATGTGTCCCCTGCATCGGCAGGCGGACTCTCAACCACTGCGCCACCAGGGAAGCCCCTGAACACTGTATTTTGAAGATTTAGTACCAAAAAAAAAAAAAAATGTAAAATATCTCATGAATAATCTTTATATTGATTATGTGTTGAAATGGTAATATCTTAGATAACTTGGGTTAATTAAAATATTTTTCAAAACTAATTTTACCCATTTCTTTTTGCTATTTCAATGTGACTAATAGGGAATTAAAAATTACATATGTGGCTATTGGATAATTCTGGTACAGAGAATTAAACCACAAATTTACTGTTATTTTGCTATACATTATTGGCATATTCTTGGGTTTCAATATCTATGCAGGAGAAAAACAAAACAAGAAGAAAGGTCATAAATTGAGGAGCAGTTACCTGGGAATTCATAAAAAATTAATATGCTTCCTCTATGAATAATCACCTAACGTTTGTCAGTCATCATTTATGATATATAAAGACAGAAAAGATCATGAAACAGCTGCCTGCAGTAAACAGTTTAAAGATCAATAAGCATATACTTAGTTTTGTTGTACCTTTTGTCCTTGATGGAAAGCAAGTAAAATCCTGAGTGTGTGTGTGTGCGTGTGTGTGTGCGTGTGTGTGTGTGTAAAAGTTTAAGGTTTTCATGAGGAAATGAAAAGAGCTGAGCATTCAAAATGAAGAAGGAAGAACAAGCTTGGCTAACCTTTCTAGAGATATGATTGGTTACCTTGGAAACAGTAAAAAGTCTTATATCAAACAAGATCCTGAAATTGATCTATTTTTTTTAGAGCAAGCAGTATATGGATTTAAGGGGTTTGTCATTCCAAAATGAAATTTAAAAAGTGTTTGTGGGTATTGCAAATGCATACATTAATTAATTGCATAATTTTCATTTGTAATGAAAGAACAAGTTATACGACTATCAGGTTAAAAGTCATTAATGTGAGAGATAAATTGAACTTTTTCAGGGATTTACCTTTGATATATTTTTACTAAAATAAAATATTACACTGGTTTTTCTGATTAAAAAATATAAAATGCTTATTGTAAAAAAATATTCAATCAATATATAAGGAATTAAAGAAAAGTAGAATGTAACCTCTGCTCCCAGACCCAATCCATTTGTTAGAGATGTTCACAGTTAGCAGTTTGGCATATGTCCTTCTAAACGTGTTCTTGCTGTGTGTGTGTGTGTGTGTGTGTGTGTTTGTGTGTGTGTGTGTGACACAGGAGGGGGGAGAGAATGGGATCATATAACTCATGTTATATAAACTGCTTTGTAAAAGCATACGTAATGTCTTTCTTTGGAAAATTAAGATATATAAGTAATACTCATATCTCTCTAGGACTCTTCACTGACAGCCTCCACCTGTCAGTACAAGTGCAGTACTAAGTACTGGACTTGTCGTACTGACGTTGTTAGACATGTATCCACGCCATGCCTCCAGTAACTAAATTGGAAGCTCCCTGAGGGCAGAATTGAGTTGTATCTAAATGCACCATGGATTCCAGCATAGAACTAGGTCCACAATGGGCTCTCAAAAATACGTTTTCAATAATAGGTATTTCTTGTGAATATGAACTGATTATACAAGATCCTGAACACCAGACAAGAAGGAAAAACAGGCAATTTGCTTGGTTAATAATAATTGCTCACATCCCAGCAGGGGTGATATTCTAGGCTTCTGGCCATCCCATTCTTGAGACTCATAATTCTGAAAGGAGCCTTGGAGAGCATCAGTGGATCACCACACTAAAGTGCTTTACATATAGTAACCCATAGTGTAACATTCCCATTTTACAATGAGGAATCTGATGCAAAGTGTTAAGTAGTGGCACTGGGAACTGAATCCAAGCTTCTAACTTCAGGACTCATAACCTCAACCTCTATATTATTCCGGGGATCTTATATTCCAAAACTTTCATGACTTTTCCATATAGTTATGGTGGACAACAAGCAACTGGCTAAATTTTTCATACAAATAAACACCCAAATCTTATTGACACATAAATCCATTGCACATTTATTTTGATAATAATGCCATTTATCTTACTCATAATGATGCACACTCATCACAACCAAGTGAATGGCAAGGAGGCTGAGTGGGAAGGTCCCAAGTAAAGGGTGAAGGGGTTAGGAGTTAGGATCAGATAAGGTCTCTTATCTAGGTCAGAGACACAAAAGAGGGAGAAAGAAACCCTAATCTTTGCTGCTTCTATCAGTTCCATTCTGGCAGTGATATTTTTAATAACAAAGAACAGCACTTGAATGCATTGCTACTCTGTGGCCCAATTTTCATCCTCTAAACTTGCCAACGTGTACTTTATGACATTTTAAGCTAAATGATTCATCACTAATTAATCAGTACTGTGATGCTAAAGTTTGACCACAAAGAGCAAACCAAAGCCAAGTCAACCTGGCTTTCAGTTAATTGGAAAAATTAAATGGATGAGCGAAGTCAGTTCTTCTAGGTATAAATGTGCTTTACAACCCATCTATTTAAAGGCATCAGCAGAAATAGTTTAATAGCAGCAGACTCTAAAACGGTTCTATCTTCCTCTTCATTATGTAGTTAAAGCTACAGTATGGATGTAAAGTTGGTAGTATAGAAAGTAGAATCAAATATGCTAAATATTATAAAGAATCTTATGTTGAATTATGTTGCATTTTATCAAGGTTATCTTTACTTCTGAGGACAGAATATCTCTTATGCATGTACCCACTCACTCTTTGCAAAATAGTTATTGAGCATCTACTATGTGCCAGACACTGAGGGTATAGTGGGGAACTAGGGAATCAGGGTGTATGTGCCCACTTTCTTTGTGACATTACAAATGCTGCTCCTGCCACCTGGATGCAGGGAACAGCTGTTGGTCTCTGCCTAACTTGTACCAGTCTTTAAGAATAGGCTTTACTTCCTCTAAAAAGCACTTTCTGCCTACTTGCCCGGTCTGGGCTAGAATTCTCTTGTTTAACATCCCCCAGGGCCCTATACTTAGCATTGTGGTTATACTTGTCACAGCACCTTGCCTACTTACTTGTTTGTACCCTTCGTTTAAATCTCCATTCCACTGAGAAGAGGTACTGTCTCTCTTGTCCACCATTGTTTTCCATGGTCCGGCACAAAGTGCATTCTTATTAAATATCTGTTAAATATTTGAGGTAGGTGGTATTTTGTATAAACTGTCTTGGTTTGGCTATTTGGTCATTTGTGTGTCACGGTATAAAAGTTACTGACATGCAGTCACCAGTTGGGGAATTTCTAATCTAAAGGCTGGACGCACGAAGGGGGCGACAGCAGGAGTATGCCCTGGTCCTCCTTCAGAGGCTGCTGCAAAGAAGCTAGAAGAAGATCATGGAAAAACACCAAAGGAAGAACAAAATGCACTGAACAACTGCCCAGAGAAGCACCGCTCAAACATTCATGAGAGATCATGATGAAGCTGTCCTCCCGCATTTCTGTTTAATCATGGCTGGCCTCTGTGTTACCTTGGTAATCATCCATTATCTTAGTTCCTGTTTTCTTTTTTCTCTCACAGCCCTTTTCAAAACCAGTAACTCTTTTGACACCTTATTTATTATGTACTTGTTTATTGATATCTTCCCCCATTAGACTCCTTGAGGGTAGGGACTCAATCAGTACCCTCAGCTCCTAGGACAGTTCTCAACACATAGGTGTTTGATAAAAATTTCTTCTAGGCTATAGCTGTCCTCAAACCTCTGGATGTACTTATAGAAACAATATGTCTGTAAGAATGGGAAAGGATGGGTTGCATCTGTCTGTTTTGCTCATAGTTGTATCCCCATGATGTATCAGAGTGCCTGGCATATTGTAGGCATTCAATGAATAATCACTGAATAAATGAGTAAATAAGCCATTCAATTAAAATTCTATTTCAAGTTTATAAATCATTGGGAAAAAATTGGAATTCATAGGCCCACGCTGATGATAAACAGATAAGTAAAGAAATAAATGGGAGAATTCTGCTTGAAGTAGAATGCTGAGAGCTGGTGGCAAGGGTGGAGGGAGTGCAGAAATTGGAAAATCTTAATTTTGTACACATTTCATTAAAGACTGGATCATGCAAGAGTCATCAATGGATGCTAAATCTAGAAGGAAATCTTGATGAGGAACTAGCTATTAGCATGGCTTTAAAGTGTCCCCAACAGGCTGCTTATTAGTTACGGGGGAGAAAATGAAACAGTAATTACCTAGTGGAGAAATCAAAAAACACTCGACTGGGTGATGAGAGTTAACATCACCACAGAGTGACAGATGGACATAGTATCCCTCCCTATATGATACCCTGAGAGGGACACACCATCACCTGGGCAGCATTCCAAATGAGAACGTATAACCTGATCGTAATCACGGGGGGTGCTATCAGGCAAGCGAGAAATATTCTATTTTAAAAGGGGGATGGGTGGTGATTCTCTATACCTCCAAAACATCAATATTAGAAGAGACAAAGAAGGCTGTAGAACTATTCCATATTGAAAGAGGTTAAAGAGACATGGCAACCAAATGTGATACCTGCCCCTAGATTTGATCTTATACTAGATGGGAAAATGCTATAAAGCACATTATTGGATCAATTGATAAAACTAAAATATAAAAGCTAGATTAAAGAATTCTATCAATGTTGAATGCTCTGAAGTTGCTTACTCTACTGGGTAAGAGAATATCCACATTCTTAGGAAATATGCACTGAGGTTGAGAGTAAAGGGCCATGAAGTATGTGACTTATCCCCAATTCCTTCAGAAAAATATTATGTGTATAATAATATGTATATAATACCTATAGAAAGAGCCAGAGAGAGAAAGAGTGCACACAAAGTCAACTGCGTAAAATGTTAACAATAAGTGATTGTGGGTAAAGGGTATATGAGTGTATTGGTGTTCTTTGCTCTATTTTTTTTTTTTGAGAGTTATGCTTTATTCCGTAGACATACTGAGGATTTCAAGCCCAGGATGCACTATTTTTATATTTACAGCTTATCCATAAGATTGGAATTATTTCCAAATAAAGAGCAAAAAAGAAAAAGTAAAGGAAGGTAGAAATATGTCATGAAGTATCAATAATCGAATAAATAAAAATTATTTCCTTAAATACTTGTGTGGGTTTATGAATACCACATTGATTTGAATTATAAGTTCTCAAACCTCCTTATTTTCCATGCTAAAAAATGGTTTAGGGCTTCCCTGGTGGCGCAGTGGTTGAGAATCTGCCTGCCAATGCAGGGGACACGGGTTCGAGCCCTGGTCTGGGAAGATCCCACATGCCGCGGAGCAACTAGGCCCGTGAGCCATGCTACTGAGCCTGCGCGTCTGGAGCTTGTGCTCCGCAACAAGAGAGGCCGCGACAGTGAGAGGCCCGCGCACCGGGATGAAGAGTGGCCCCCGCTTGCCGCAACTAGAGAAAGCCCTCGCACAGAAACGAAGACCCAACACAGCCAAAAATAAATAAATAAATAAATAAATAAATAAATAAAAAGGTTTAACTTCAAAAGGGAAAGTGTAATAAAATCGGTGATAATGTGAAAGTTTGCATACTAATTCATAGCACTCAGCAGTCCCCAGACTTAGCATTCTTTGGGTTCTGAAATGCTGCCAACTGGGAATTCTCAAAATTGGAGCCTCCTAGCTGCCCCTGCCTGACAAGACCATCACCAAGGAGAAGCACAAGCCCTGGCAGTAGGCATTCCCCTCCTGAACGCTGCAATCATCCAGAGGCTCCCAGCTCTGGATGCCCATCCTGGCTGCTCCCAATCCAGATGTCCAGTTCTGTCCAGCTTGGCAGCAGCTCACAGTGATACAGCCACTGCAGCACTCAGACACGCAATTACTAGGGGTGACTTACACTTTACAATTGTACCCAAAACACGAACATCATTTCAGAATGCACAACACACCAAGTGCATCCTGCCCTGAGGAACAGCTATTGATCAGATGAAAACAAATAGCCAGACTAAAAGGGAAGTGTTAATTGGAAGTAGCCAATTAAGCTTTTATTACGTCAGATTAGTTCAGGCTTACAACCACATTAAATCAGGACATCAAAAGGCAGGGCCCTAGAATAATAAGTTAGAAACCAGCACTGTCACTCAGGTTCTCTGGAAATTATTCGCCTGTGCCCTTCTGTTATCCTCAGGAATAGAGCCCTCTTTGTCACAGCTCTGTGTGGCTGCCATGCTTTTGGGGTTGTTGTGTAAGTGATTAGAGAATGATTTCTAGTCAATAACGTGTCAGCTGTGAGCTCCAATTCTATGTCTTATATTCTGCATGTTAGAGCCAATCAGATTTTTCTTCTCACTTTTTTTTTTCCTTTTTTGGTTTCCTTGCCTATGTTGCTTGGAATTTAACTTGGGCTGACAGAAGAGGTTTTACTGATTTGTGCAGGGGAAGAGGAGAGAGAGAGAGAGAGAGAGAGAGAGAGAGAGAGAGAGAGAGAGAGAGATACATCAAGAAAATATGCAAGGAGATTTAGATTTAGCATTCTGGATTTTTCTGGGTGACTCAAGATGGAGGTGGTCACAGGCAGTGCTCAGTGTAACAAATACTAGACAGGATGTTATATCTGTACAATTTATTATTCTGGATTTTGTGCCTCAGTTTCTTGTCTTTCAAGAAGGAACACAGTGTCAATACATTGAACATCATCATATAAACAATTATTTCTGGTTCCCCTTTGCTGCTGTCCCTCTTCGAGGCTGGCACAGTTGTATGAATGTCCTGTTTATCCTTGGCCAGGGGTAGTTACCACTGTCGGTGTGTTGGGCGAGGTGTATGTTGCCCCCCGCAAAAGACAAAGATTACCTCTGCTTTGTGCCTTCCTTATTAAATTGGGTTTGGGCTGTACACCTATTCATGCTGAGTGTGACATTGACCCTGACCTCTTTTCACTTCGGCAAGCATTTTTCTAATAACTGCCATGTGGAAGGTACCTGAGCTGGGAAAGGTTGAACTCGAAATCATAAGACATAAGGCTCAGCCCTACAATAAAAAGCTTGCCTCCCTGACAATGTTATCTAGATCACAATTGTTAAATTGCTTTGGTTACATAAATTTAGTGTGTTTCTACAGGACCTTTGTTAATAACATGGACAGTATAATAATTGTGTTGTAAAGTGCAAGTCCCAACCAGGGAGAAATAGAGTATATTGTACAGTTCACTCCACACAACACAGAGATGGAGATTAACCCTATAAGTGCCAGATTTTAATCTTTCATGATGGAACGCTTCCCCAAATATCTTGCGCACTCTCTCCTCTCTCAAACTGAAGAATCTACCTGTCCCAGATCTTCATACCCCTCCCCCAACCTCTAGCCCTCCCTCCTCCCTCCCAGCAAGCTGGAATCCAGCATCTGACAAATTTTGGCCCACTACTGTTGGCAAGAATTATTCTTCTCCTCTCTTCAACAGAGAAAATAAAACCTTTCAATGCGGAAATATTTAAATGGCTACAGACTGGGGAGGAGGGAAGCCAGGGGTCCCACCAATGAGCAGGGGGGTCTGTGCTCCCTCTCCAGGTGTCCGTCCACCAGCCCCACAATGGTCATTGCAGCCCTGACACTACCAGCACCACTGCTCTTCTTCGTTCTGTTTCTTAATTCTTGTCTCATCACTCCCCTCCCGCTTCTGGCCTTGATGCCTTCTCTGGACAGGGTCAGTCAGTGAGGGCACCCCCTCCCCTCCTGGCCTTCTGCTTCTCTTCCTGGGTACACCAGATACTGAACTAACCCCATGGCATTTCATGAGAACAGTGGTCAGTCTCAGTTCTCCTGATTGCTGCCCTTTCCAGATGCTCAGGAATTCCTTCCTGCCTTAAAAGCCTATTGGAGGTAAGGGGGATAGTTGAGGGTGAAGAATTATTTCCGGATCTGAAAAATTTCAGGAAAACTAGAGGTTCTGGAAAACTGGATAATGGGTAGCTGAGGATTTACTCTATAAATGGATGAGAACATTATTTTTAAGAAATGACCGCTTAAAATCCATGATTCAGGAATGAGGAAAAGCATGTGAGATCTCTTTCCTTAAAAAAAGATTCTTGTTTCTTTTGGGCCAGAGAAATTAATTCTACAGTTCAGTTAAAAGATGCCTCTACATAGATCAAACTGATAATCCCCACTAGTTTCCTTCACACATTTTAAAATAAATGCAGCCTCCAGACAGGACACCCACCTTAGCAGATAATTATTTTCCTTCAGCAGCAAAACATCAAGCTTCAAATAACTAATTGAGTCCATGAATATTTATGAATACTGGAGGAAGTTTAAGCATGCTCAAAACACCCTATTAACCACTTTTCTAATAGGAATGTCATTTTTTTTAATGATCCCTTTTCACTCTTTAAGGTTCAAGTTAAAACTGACTCTCCCTGGGATCCTAAAAGGATGGCTCCCTCATCTCAACTGACATAAAGAGTTTAGCCTAATTCCTTACATGGAGTTAAGTCATCAACAACTATTTTCAGATTGAGAGTGAATTTCCATAATTTAATCTTTTGGGAAGCTGGTATATGATTACATTATTCAAATAACATACTATATTTTAAAATGATGAATAAATCTGCATCTTAGGTAGTTGAGAAGTAATAAAATTGAGCAAAGTAGAGTAAAGGAATTTCAGTGCTTTATCCTTTCCCCCGAAGCTGTAATACCTCTTTCTTGTTTGATACTTCACTTAATAGCTGGAGAAAGTCCAGCAGCAATCATTTCCCATTTGGAATCAAGCAAAGAGACAACTATTGAGAATTCTCACTGACTGGAATCACTGCTGGTACCTCAGAAAATCTTAAAGATTAAGAGTTTAAGATGAACATATGTAAATGTTCAACACAGAAAATATGCATTTTCCTTTGTAAAAATCTTTTTCTGATTCAATGAGTTTTTTGTACTGTGATTCTGGACCTCTTCTATCCAAAGCAATCCCGGATCTTCTTTTCAAGGATATTCCTTTAGGACACAGTCCTGTTGGGAGTTTTCACTTGGCTGAGTTCTTAAATCCCTGATAGATCATTAGGTGCTAATATCTTGGTCTTTTCCTAGAACTGAATTGCAGTTCTACCATTAAGTTACAGCAGTAGTATTTTGTGAACTGGGTTGTTATTTCTTCTGCTAGGGATACTGCTTAGATGACAGATTTGTTGCTAAATATTTCCAGAATAAGGGAAATACAAAGTTATTAAATAGGCTCAAGAAGTGATTTCAGTATGTAGTTATGTTGAATTTCATTTACAAGCCCTAGTTTGAGTTAAAGAAACATGGGGTTTTTTTGAATCTCTGAAATAATTTTATTACCAGTTTAAGAAAAGTCTAGAGTTCTAAATACATTTAACATTTCCCTAAATCAGAGATCAAAGTAATCATACTGAGTCTGAAAGCTGATTTCCATATTTTCTTTCACACTTTATTATGCTTAAATCTGCTATTTTGTTTTGAGGTATAACTGAAAAGGCAATGTTTGAGAGGCTTCAAATTAAGGAAAATCAATAATTACACCTCTGACCTACATTTAAATCATTAATTCACAGTTCTATTTAAAAATACAGAAATAGCAGGTTCAATTCAGCATTCTGAAAAACAATTAAATGTTTTACAAATACAAGGTCAGGTCAGTCAAATAAGCTTTTCATTCACATACTATACCTAATGCCAGACGGTCTCTCTCCCTCTTCTCCACGTACCTCCATTTGTGGCTTCTGTCCAAACCTCTTGCCTTAATCTATATTGTGTTCTGCTTCCTGATCTCCTCTCAGCATCCCTGACTTAGATCTAAAATTACTCCTTCAGTGAGCTATCTTGCTGGCTGCGACTCACGTTTGACACCGAGTCATTCAAAAAATGTTTATTGAATGCCTACTATGTGTCTTCAAGCACTGTTCTGGTAACTGGAGATATGGTGGCAAACAAAATAGACACTCCTTAATTATACCTTTGGTTTCCTGTCTCAACTATGATCCGGACCTTTTAGCAGACCCGCAAACAGGATAATGGTCAAGATCTATATATGATGGGACCAGTTTTTATTTTTATAAGCAAAGCACCCTTTCTAAATCTAACCTAGTTTTAAATCTTGGTTTTAAAATGAAGCTATGAGTCATAATGAGCTTCATAAGGTAAAGAGCGAAAGTTTTGCAATCTGATTACAAAGACTCTACTGACTGAGGAAATAATTTCCATACATATTAAAGGGACCCAGAGTGAAATCTGATACCCAGTTAATTTCTTTCAAGAGTCAGAGACCTAATTTCTTTTATTTTTCTTTTTCAAAGCCTTTATAACCTAAAAGTTTCAGTGTTTTCTAATAAATTTCTTGAGCTTTTTTATCTATTACAAAGAATTGCTGAATTCAACTCTTCCCCAACTTATCTGTGAATTGAGTTACTGATTTGCAAAAGAAACTAGTCAAGGCCAAGCAGTGATTCAACACATATATCATGCATCTATTTTCCAAGGTCTTAAACAGAGTCACAAAGAATAAGGAGATCTCTTTCCTTGAAGCATTCATAGTAGCAAGAAGTAAGCGGCACCAACTACATAGCTTACTATTTCTTTTTCTTCCTAAACCTTTCCATTGCTTCTTGTTAATTTTATCAGTTTCTAGACTCCTGGCCCTTGGAAATCATTCCCTTGCCAGAGTAAAAATTGTATAAATTTGAGTAGGAGGGAAAGCTAACATTGAGGAGCTTGCTCTATCGTACATAAAAATATTTATAAAGCACCAGGTGTTAAAACTGTGTGATGCGAGTTAAAAATAGAAGACTAGAATGATGGAACAAAATAGGGAGGCTTGGAATGGAGCTAAGCCTATAGTTTAATAAATTACAATACCATGGAAAACAAAATAATGGACAAATAAGTAGTGATTAATAAAAATGGATTAATAATGAAGAAATAATTTATTTGTTAGCATATACAACCATAAATCCCAGAAGGACTAAAGAATTTGAGTTAAAAAGCTCTCACGCTTAAAAAATTGTGAATGAGATTGTGGTGATTGAAGCAAAAAGATAAATTACTAACGGTAAAGTTAATAACTGAAAATTTTGTTCAGCAAAAGACTAAAAGTAGGACAAAGGGATAGTTATTCCTGATGAATGTGACCAATTTTGATATGACAAACCAATATAGTTTTATAAAAAGCAATATCCTGGGCTTCCCTGGTGGCACAGTGGTTGAGAGTGCGCCTGCCAATGCAGGGGGCACGGGTTCGTGCCCCGGTCCAGGAAGATCCCACGTGCCGCGGAGCGGCTAGGCCCGTAAGCCATGGCCGCTGAGCCTGCGTGTCCGGGGCCTGTGCTCCGCAATGGGAGAGACCACAACAGTGAGAGGCCCGCGTACCACAAAAAAACCAAAGCAAAACAAACAAACAAAAACAAACAAACAAAAAGCAATATCCTCTTTTCATTGTAAAAATGGTTACAAGATGTAAACAATGACTCATATCCTTTGACAGATCTCACATTCATTCTCCAAGACCTAACTCAACGTCACATTCTCTGTGAAGCCTTCTTCTCCTCCAAGTAGCTCTACTGGCTCCCAGAGACTTATTCATAATGCTGTAACTTTTTCAAAAATTGCATTCCCTTGTAATTTATCCTTCATATGTCTGTTTCTTTAGCTAATTAATCAGTTAACTATCTTTTTATTCCCCAGGCTTAGTAGGATGCATGATCCATATAATGACTGCTAGATTAATGTTTATTAAGTGAAAAGAAAATTCACACAGAACCAATCACTTTGGAATTCTTTAAGAATCCTATTTCCTCAATACTGGGACTTTTCTAAGCACTAGAAAGGAAAGATGGGGAAGGGCAAACTATAAGAATATATAGTCTAAACAACTGCTTCTGAAGAGAGCAGAAAAAGCACCTGAATAGGTGTTAAGTAAAATCTTACTAGTAAATTATGTTAGTAGTGAGGCTATTTTCTGGAGCAAACATGCCTACAGCTCAAACATGATAGAAGTTTATTCCTTGTATACATAATATATACAATAAATGTTCCTGATTCAGGGGGTGGAGGGGAGCTCTCTTTCCAGGAGTGATTTCTAGAAACCCATTCTCCTTCCATCTTCAGGCTCTACTATCTTCACCCCGTGGTCTCCAAGATTCTGCGTGGAGCCCATTAAAAGAGGATAACAGGGATGGAGAAAGCAAATTCACATCACCAAGGTCTGGTAGTGGCAGACATTACTTTGGCTGACATTCTGTTGATGAGAACTAATCACATGGCTCACCTAGCTGTAAGAGAAGCTGGGAAACATAGCCCCTGACTGAAACTTCTTCCCAGTAAGTAGTACTATAGAAGAGTGTGCATAAATTTGATGGAGCCATCTCTGCCCATAAAGATTTCCTACACCTTCTTTTAAATACTTTGTAAATGAATATCTACATATACACATACACATATGTATACATATGTTTCTTTATCTGTGTAGATTTAATTTCTGAAAGATACACACACACACACACACACACACACACACCTTGAAGGTCTTAAGAAATGAAAGGCTGGTGCTACAAGCAAGCCAACACAGTTAGAGGTATGATTCTTCCCTAAATCAGAATGTTGAGGAGTTTTACTTAACTCTCTCACTGCAATTACATCCTACTTCAGAGTAATGGTTCTCAGACTTTTTGAAATAATTACTGCCACACACTATGAACCAGTCACTATGCTAGACAATCTCAACCTAAAAATGAGGCAAGGTTCTTATCACCTCACAGGAATAATCAGCCTAGGGGAAAGAAAGACATAAGAGCAGGTAATTATAATGTCAAGGCTAAACAATGACAAAATCTGTGCAGATTTTAATGCTTAAAAGGGTCAATTATCTTTCTTATTCTTAGTGTTTTCCCAGCATTCTGTCTGGATGGCTACATCATTTCACCCATGAAATTCTTTCTAAATATTGTGGAATAGCCTATGTGCCTATTAAAGAATTTCCTAATCTCCACTATATTAACAAGAGTGAGGGCAGGGATAACAAAGGTAGGGGGAAAGTTCTCTACTTTCTTAACACATGTTTTGTTATTGTTGTTCTATCTGTCATTTGTTCATAAGGCCGATATCCTTAAGGCCATGTAGTAACACTAAAAGCTCTTTCCTGTTGTTGTTCAAAGATTATTCTAAGTGTATTATTTAAATGCCTGAAAGAATGAAAGGGTTTATTTAATAAATAGGAGGGTTGGGCATAGGCAATATCAAATCTCATTTGGAGCCATTTAAGACCTAGAACTTTTTTTTTTAAGGTCTTCATTATAATGCTTGCTGTGATCTAAAATAAATATTTCCTGAGTATTTACAAAGTAAATGATTTGGTGCTGAATATCATTAGACTGACAGACTTTTACATTATGTTGTCCCAAGCTAAAGAATAATTCTGTTGGTGAACAAAAAGAATATTTAAACAATGAGATTATATATATATGTGTATATACATATATATATATATATATATATATATTATATACAAAATAACATGGAAATAGGGTTGGTTGGGGGCTGTGGAATGAGTACCAATCAACACACATTATGCTGTTTTCTTTGTGAGCATTTCTCACCTCAGCCTTTGGAAGCTCAGACATAATAAATATTTTGACTAAATAATAACATGCTTTTGGCTACCAGCTGTGACCTCCAGAAAAATGGGAGAGGCAGATGGCAGAAAGCAGTGAAAGGGAAGTTTAATAGAGAAATGTTAGAACGTGAGTGTTTTTAAAACTTTCTACTATACCCAGGTTGTCTGTAAGTCTCTAAAGAATAGCATTACCAGATAAACTAGTAGATGCCCAGTTAGGTATCAATTTCAGATAAATGATAATATATTTCTTAGTATAAGTATGTCCTAAATATAGCATGGGGATACTTATACTAAAAATGTATGCATTATTTATCTGAAATTCAAATTTAACTAGATAGTTTACACTTTCATTGCTACATCCAGCAACCCTATTAAAAGTTCTAGTAAGGAACCTTCTAATGTTATCATAATACATGTCTACTGTTGCCTAAAAATCTCATTAAAAACAAATTTGGTCAGAAATAATGTTAGAAGAAATGTAGAGGATTTCATTGTAGGTGGTGGATCAACAAAAGCTGTATCTACTCATAGTATGTCTTGATTTCTGAGGGAAGTGAGAGGGCTTGAAGCTGCTGTCAGAATAACTAAGAATGTGAAAGTGAAATATGTGAAATAAGTCCACAGCTTCAGTTTTAGCTTCCATTGTCCTTTTGCTAGCTTTTGTATGTGTGTCCAGATAGACAAATTAAGTATCAAGCTCAAAGAACCAATCAAGCAGTTTTCTGATCTAGAAACAGGAATCAGTGACATAAATATCAATAGTAATTATTAAAATAATAAATTTGCAGAGTGTTACAGTTTTAGAATCTTTTCAGAATCCATAAACACATTTGACTTGCAAACCAACTTTGTGAAATACATTTTTTACTTCAGGAAGATCTACATCAGATTCTTGATTTCAGGGAAATTGTTTGCATTCCCTCCACAGCTGTGGAAGAAGCATGAAAAAAAATATGGCTTTTCATTCTAGCTGCCAAACATGTACTTTATGGATGAGTTCATTATTAGGCAAGATGGTACAGAATCACATTGGTGTGTAGGGGCTGCTAATGAGAAGTCATAAGTCCAAGTCCTTAATGTTAAGGTCAGGCTACAATGGGCCATTCTCTTGAAATATCACAAGGATGGCAATGTGTGTGTGCATACATGTGCAATGACTCTGACTCTCAGGAAGTTAGCTGCTTCCCGATGCCCAGTTTAAATATTCAGCATATAACCCATCCTCTCTTCCCTTTGTGATCTTTGTTTCTCTTAAGTCCCATATATCTGGGAGCTCTTTACAAGGCTGCCTGAGAATGCCAGAGAATGATGCTGGCTCCTTGTGTTGATTCCCTGACCAACTGGTTACAGGGAGGATGGTGACTGTCTAGAATGAGAGGATGTTTTTTGTTGGTTTGCTTTTTGTTTTTTCCTAGCCTCAGCAATGAACAAAAAGACCCTCCTATTTATATTCATCACAAATCTCTTAGAAGTTGGAGATCAGTTTAGGGATATAAAACTCTTTCTAAAGTGCAAATGTTCCCATCTACCCTAGCAAAGCACATAACAATTATACACATTCTGTAAATTGTTTTAACCTGAATTGGCCCTGGAAAGCATCAAACCAATCAGCTAATAGGAATTGTTTGGACAGGGAGAAAACCCTGTGGAAGGGGAGTTATGTAGGCGAAGGTTGGGCCTGGGCATTTGTGTTCTCATTCATTCACTCATCAATTGCATATTAATTGAGTGCTTACTAAGTATAAGATTCTTTGAGAGGTGCTTGGGTAACGTAGGGATAAATAAGTCTAATACATATTTGAACATCAAGAACTTCATAGCATAGTGGAGGAAACAAACAGGTAAGTGATGAAAATACAAGGCAGGATGAGCTAAGTGATTATGAGATCTATAAGGGACAGTACAGGGGGAGCCCCTGAGTGAGGAACAACTGATCCTGATCAGGAGGAAGGGAAGGGAACTAACACTTAATGAATTCCTGCCCCGTGGCTGGTGTCAGTTAGGCCTCAGTACCCACATTATTAAAAAGGGGGATATTCAAGGTGAGCTTTAGAAGACAAGGAAGACTCCAGAGGTCTGCAGTCAGGACAGGAACCCCTCGTTCTGTTCTATAGAAAAGCAGAGGGATCAAGATGCACCGCACATGTGAGTATGGCCTGTGGTCTGGTGTGGTCAGAGTGAAGAAAGGTGCATGCGGTTATGACACCTCATCTACTTCTGAAACAGTAGGCCTGGAAGAATGGGGGCTTTGGAAATCAGAGGGTGGCTGCATAAAAGCCCTGGCCCCATGGAGGGGACAGAGGGGAGGCAAGGGCAGAGAGGCTGACCAAAAAGGCAATCTTAGAGACAAAGGGGGATTCTGCAATAGTGGCCTGGTGACTTTCGCAGTGATTGCCATGCAGAGACCTCTCAATTGCAAAAATCAACCAACCAACCAACCAAGTGACCCCTCCCCCTCAAAAAACACGTGTTGGTCGAATTGAATCTTGTAAGCTATATTCAGCATACTGTAGGCTTCATATCCAGGTTTTAAAAAAGAAATATATATATATAAACACACACACACATATATAAGGGACTTGAGCGTCGATGGATTTTGTTCTGGAATCAATTTCCCTTGGATACTGAGGGACAACCGTGTCTTGAAAAGATGTCCAAATGATTCTAATGAGGAATCTGGATTGAGCCCTACTGTCTTATATAGACCTAAGGGCAAGATAAAGTCCTTTAGTGCCTACAGCATGCCAGGTACATTACATTGTCTCCTCTGTTCCTACAATCACCTAGTAAGTTAGGAATTCTTTCTCTCTTTTAAAGATAGTCACGAAGGCTGAGAAAGGTTAGATACTGTCAAGTTTCCAAGGTTATACAGTCTTTGGTTTGTTGGATTTGTCTAACTTTGAGGCAGGGGACTTCAATTAATGGTCTGCAAAGCCTTTATAGCTCCCCTCACCAGCCTCAGAATTCTCAGCTTGGTGCCTCTTGCCCTTTTCAAAATAGATCTTTAACCAAGAATTCTGCTCCCTTCTTTCTACCTTTCTCATTCCCTCCCAGATCCCTATCTCTGTTGGTTTTAAATTGAGGGAATTTTTTTAAAAAGGCAACTTTTCCTCTCAGCTTAAGAAAACTTCTCCTAAAATAAGCTGTTCTATTCAGCTATATAAATTAAGTCATTCTTGGTACTTTTATAGGTCATCGGATATAAAATTTTGTGCTCTAGTAATTCAGAAAAGACTCAGCTCCAGAATATAAACTATGAAAGCAAAGATTTACATAAATTACCATATTAATATTCATATTTAAAGTTCACAGCTTATCCAAAACAGAAAGATAAGGAAATAATTTCAATTATAGCAGAGCATCCATTTTTTTTTCATGTTGTTTAAATGTCTGATATGCATTTAGGAAGTGCTGGGTCAGTGGGACCACAGCTAGATTTTACTATACTTAACTCCTTGAATGCCATAACAAAGCTTTCAAAAATGTCTTGTTCAGGATTAAGCCCACTGGAATTTAGAGAAGGCATGAGGTTGAGGGAAGGGGTTTGATCAAAAGTGGGGTCAGGGATGGAACTGGAGGTAAAAATATTTGTTGTTCTACTATTGCTCATAAAAAAAAAGAATGTTTTGACACTCTGACATGGGCACTTTGATGAGGGCTCTATCAACATGACCCTGTCTGGCCTTATCACCACGTTTCACTTCAGTGGCAATGAAACTGATGTGAATAACAAAATTTAGGGAGCCAACAAGGGCAAGAGTGGGAAGAAATGACAAGGGGAAAGTGAGATGCAAATAAGAATAGTGGGGGGCCCAGGGGAGACCAGCTGGTGTTGCTGAAACTGGCATGCGCCACTTTTGTCAGCCTTACAGGGCTCCTTGGTGGGCTTGTTTAGGGCAGCTTTCTACAACGTGGTCTTTCACAAGGGTGTTGGAAGACAATATTAGAAGCTCTATTTATATTTAACTCATCCTTTTTTAGCATCTACTTTTCTGTGTTTGCTTTGTAATATGAATTATAGATTGGCATAATGGTATATGCTTATTATTTATGAATAAATAAATGGATGTTGTGTAATAAAAGAATTTGGCTGGTTTTTGTCCCCAACTCCTGAGAGGTAACCTTGGTATTTCTCAAGTGACTGGAGTGTCTTTGTTATTCACGGTGGGCCCTTTAGAGCAAATCAGATAGTTAATGCTAGTGAGATAACTCAGGATGAGAGGGGGGCCATGCCAAAAAGACCAACTGTGTGATTAGATGGTTGGCATTTTGAGTCAGGTGATATCAGGCCATCCTCTGAGGAGGGGAGGGGGGTTGGAAATTGAGTTCAACTATATGGGCAAAGATTCAACCAGTCATGCCGATGTAATAAACCCCCAACAAAAAACTCTGGAAACGAAAGCTTAGGTGAACTTCCCTGGTTGGCAATCTCCTGCACATTGTCACATATCAATGTGCCTGGTCGGTGATGTGTCCCTGAGGACAACAGAAGCTTTGAATGTGGAACCCTCCCAGATCTTGCTCTATGCATTTCTCTCTTTGGCTGGTTCTGATTTGAATCCTTTTGTTATAATAAAACTATCATTGTAAGTATAGCACTTTCCTGAATTTTGTAAGTCATGCTAGTGAATTATCAAACCTAAAAGTAGTCATGGGAAACCCTGTATTTGCAGCCTGCTGGTCAGAAGTGAGAGTGGTCCTATCTATGCCAAACTGATATATAGTACCTGAAATGAGTCCAGTCTTGAGGAGGACGGTGCCCTTAACCTTGGCTAACTCTGGGTAGACATATATTGGAATGACTACTCAAAAACTTTTAATGGCTCTAAGTATTTGGTTCAAAGAAAGTTTGAAAACCACCTAGGACACCACTCAGGCCTTGACACATCTCTTCCCTCACCTGCCATCCAGTAGCTGTTGCTTTCAGTATGCTATGGGAAGGAAAACTATAAAAAAAAAATTCATTTGATATATACGAATTACATTTGGATCACAGGATACAATAGACTTTAAATGAGAACTTTTGCAGCAACATGGATGGACCTAGAGATTGTCATACTGAGTGAAGTTAAGACAGACAGAGAAGGACAAATATCGTATGATATCACTTATATGTTGAATTTTTAAAAATGGTACAAATGAACTTATTTACGAAACAGAAATAGAGTCACAGATGTAGAAAACAAACTTATAGTTGCCAAGGGAGAGAGAAGTGGGGAGGGATAAATTGGTAGATTGGGATTGACATATACACACTACTATATATAAAATACATAACTAATAAGGACCTACTGTATAGCACAGGAAACTCTACTCAATGCTCTGTATATGGAAAAAGGATCTAAAAAATTAGTGGATATATGTATATGTATAGCTGATTCGCTTTGCTGTACACCTGAAACTAACACAACATTGTAAATCAACTATACCCCAATAAAGATTAAAAAAAATAAAGAAGAAAACACAATGAGAAAAAAAATAAATGAGAACTTTTCTAAAGGGTATTCTGTGACTAAAGAACATGAGATTGAGGGCATGGAGAATGTGGCATGGTTGGGCTGCTTGTAACTCCTTTTACTTACACCATAATTCTTGCTCTTGCTTTGGAAATTGATAGTATGGGAAGGAAAAGGTACATGACAATACTTAATATGGGGCTCTGTCTAAATTTAATGGAATCAGTCATCATACACCATGACCTATCTTCTCCAGTGACAAAACATAATCCTCCCATAACTAATATCGTGCTCTTTTTCTAATTTTCTCTTTAGAATAGTTTCCTTCAATGTCTATTAGTTTTTAAGGAGTGGGTGTGTAGGGGGGGTGGTTTACAACTGATAATGAGGATAATTATCTCAATCAACTGGACTGCAGAGATAAATAACCAAGGCCACCCCAACATTAAATGAATAAATAGGGTTCCAGAACCCTCCAGCTAGACTGGGGAGCCCCACATTAGGCAAATAGTGCCATAGATTTAGAAATAGGTAAGATTAAACTGGGGTTGTATCAATTTAGACTGAGAAGATTTGGCCTTTACTCATTTCACAGTGCAGTGGCTGAGTGCATATTATTTGCTGACTGGACAATTAGAAAATGAGGACCAGGACTTCCTTGGTGGTCCAGTGGTTAAGAGTCCACGCTTCCAATACAGGGGGCCTGGGTTTGATCCCTGGTCAGGGAAATAGATCCTGCATGCTGGAACTAAGAGCCTGAATGCCGCAACTAAAGATCCCGCATGCCACAATGAAGATCCCACGTGCTGCAACTAAAAAAAAAAAGATCCCGCATGCCACAACTAAGACCCAGTGCAGCCAAATAAATAAATACATACATATATATTTTTTAAAAAGAAAAGAAAATGAGGACCAACAGTATGTGTCATAAAGTACTAAACATTCTAACTATCCACTGAGGTTGGAAAGCAGACTTGATGGAGATTACATTCATGATGGAAAATACTAGTAAGTTTCAAGTAAGGCATGAGCGTAACCATTCATTTTTAAAGCCTAAAACTCTGTTTTCTAAATAGGATCATCAACAATCCCACATATTTTCTTTTTCATTAACAATATTACCCAGAAACCAAGCTGAACATCTAGAACTAGGAAATGAGCTCTTACCACAATCTCCTCTCTGAGGAGTTATGTGACAGGTATAATTAGTGTCCTTCAAGACAAATCCACTCCCCAAAGACAGGCAACTAATTTCAAAGAAAAGAAGGTACAATAAAATAGATAGGAACCAAGAAAATCCTCTGAGAAAATAACAGTATTTGCAATAAACATTTTGACACACAGCTGCACATAAGGAGCTGCCAAGAAGTCTATTTTCAGAGTATAAGTGAAGCAGAACAAATAGCAATCATATTTATATAATATCTTTCATCCAAGAGACCAAGTCTTTTATTTAATCTTTATATTCCCTATATAGCCTGTCTTAGGTAAGGCTTCAGGAACAAGAATTTAGCTTCTAGCCTTGACTTTAGTGTCAGTGTTTATGGAATTATAATTACCACCTCCAAGTACAGATGAGGTTAGGCGACAAAACACAAAGTCAGATGGGACAGGCATCTCTATTCCCCTAGCTCCTTCTCTGTACATAATCAGCACATTAACTGCTAATATGTGCTTCATGCTTCAGTCTTCAAGCCTTTTGCTATTTCCTGTATCACCAAAAAAAAAAAAAAAAGAAAAGATTCTCTGTGACCAGAATATAAGCCCAGGTTTGCCCTCTTTGGTCTGGGCAGATATTGAGTAAACTTAAGTACTTAATTAAAACATCTTTAATTCCAGGCTTTACATTTTTTAACGTGTCTGCATTCTTCATGGAGCTAATTCTGGGCCAGAACTAAGTCCAGCAAATGAAAGAATAAGTGCAAAAAACAAAGAAATAAAAAAAATCCAGAGACAGAAAGTTGGTTGATGGAACTTTGAGGCCATAAGAGATGAGTAAATATTTCTCATTGAGTTAGATGACATTTCTGGCCATTTTTACGTGCCCCTAAATATGTGTTGTACATTTATTGTTCTAAGGCATTCCTCACATATACTCTCCCCTCCAAAAATAAAGATAAAAGAAGACCATTTTAGGGTTGGAATCAGGGTTAGTTCCTACAGGAACTAACCAGGTAACTTCAAGTCACTTTGCCCAGTATGGAAGATGAGACACATTTTGATTTCTCTTCATCAATTCTACCTACATATCAGCTCCATCTTACTGAGAAGTTAGAAGGTCTTACAGTATAGACAAAAGTTTGGTGAGATAGGCAGTACTTCCCTACACACTTGAGCTGAGAGCACTGATTTATTTTCTTCAAAATATTCTGATACTGTTGTGGCCCTTGGCCATCAACTTTTTGTAGGACATGTAATTGACATGTGCCTAGGACTGTGAATACTATGAAGAAACAAAATGAGTAAGGTCTAGTCCTATATACCTCTCTTTCTGTCATTCATACATTCATTCATTCAACAAATATTTATTGAACATCTAGTATGTTCCAGAGACTATTCTAGACACACAGATATAATACTGCATAAAAGGGACAGAGATTTGATATTCTGTGAAGCATGCTTGCTGGGGAGACAGATGTGGTAAATAAGTCAATTAGAAAATATATTAGAGGGCCTCCCTGGTGGCGCAGTGGTTGGGAGTCCGCCTGCCGATGCAGGGGATACGGGTTCGTGCCCCGGTCTGGGAGGATCCCATATGCCGCGGAGCGGCTGGGCCCGTGAGCCATGGCCGCTGGGCCTGCGCATCCGGAGCCTGTGCTCCGCAACGGGAGAGGCCACAACAGTGAGAGGCCCGCATACCGCAAAAAAAAAAAAAAAGAAAATATATTAGAGAGTGGTAAATGCTATGGAAACAACATAAGGCCAAGAAAGGGGATACGGAGTCCTAAAGAGGGTTGCAATAAAAAATAGGGTGGGAGGGGCACACCTTGATGATAAGGTGATGTTACAGTGAAGAATGGAAGCCGATGAGGGGAGAGCCATAAAGATATCTGGGGAAGAGACTTCCAGGCAGTAGGACTAGCAG
Organism: Mesoplodon bidens; assembly: GCF_964165515.1. Taxonomy (NCBI): domain Eukaryota; kingdom Metazoa; phylum Chordata; class Mammalia; order Artiodactyla; family Ziphiidae; genus Mesoplodon; species Mesoplodon bidens. The sequence goes on along the minus strand of NC_138160.1, from coordinate 46,974,931 downwards.
GAGCAAATGCCCTGAGGTAGAAGCATGTCTGGTATGCTCTAGGAATGGCAAAGAGGCTGGTGTAGCCCAGCCAAGAGGGAGAGCAGGAGAAGGTGAGGTCAGAGAGGCAGTGGGTAAATTGTGCAGGGCTTGTAGGCTCTCGTAAGGGCTTTTGCTTTAATGCAGGGGAGGTGGGATGCTGCGAATATTTGTAGCAGAGGAGTGACATGATCTGATTTACAGTCTGAAAAGCTCATTCCATCTGCTGTGCTGGGAAGATTCTGGAGGCTAGGGCAGTGCTAGAAGCAGGGAGACCAATTAGGCTATTGTAATAATCCAGATAAGAGATGATGGTAGCATAAGCAGGGTGGTAGCAGCATGTTATGGCTTGAATTGTATCCCCTTCCCAAAATGTTAAAGTTCGAATCCTTAGTACCTATGAATGTGATGGTACTTGAAAATAAGGTTTTGCAGATGATCAGGTTAAGATGAGGTTGTTGGGTGGGCCCTAATCACATAGGATGGTGCCCTTATAAGAAGGAGAAATTTGGGCACAGAAAGAGACACATATAAAGGGGAGATGATATGAAAACACAGGGAGAATGTTTTCTACAGGCTAAGGAATGCCCGAGGCTGCCCAAGGGAGAGAAGCATGGAAGACGTTCTCTCTCACAACCCTCAGAAGCAGCCAACCCCACCGACACTTTGATCTGGGATTTCTAGCCCCAGAACTGAGACATTTCTGTTTTTGAAGCACTCAGTCTGTGGTACTTTGCTACAGCAGCCCTAGCAGGCTAATACACAGTGGAAACAGGGAGGGGCAGGGGGGTGGTTGTGGAGTGGTGGGATTTTGAATATATGATTGTTTCTTATTATTCACGGATTCCATATTTTTGATTTGCTAAAGTTTATCTGTAACCTCAGAATAAGTACTCATGGCACTTTCACAGACATTTATAGACATGAGCAAAATGATCAGAAATCTGAGTGGCCCAAACACATACTCCTAGTTGAGCTGAACAAGGGCACGTTCTGCCTTCTTGTTTCAGCTCTCACCCTGTAAATAAGTGCCCTTTCACAATACATTTGGAGTCATACTCTTCACATTTTGGTTTTTTTATTGATGATTTTGCTGTTCAATATGACCTCCAAGCATAATGCTGAAGTGCTGTCTCATGTTCCCGAGTGCAAGAAGCCTGCGGTGTGCCTTACAGAGGAAAAAGGTGTGTTGGATAAGCTTCATGTCAGCATGAGTTGCATTGCTGTAGGCCATGAGTTCGATGTCAGGAATCAACAATATATATTAAACACAGTGTCTTGAAGCAGAAACACACCTAACGTAAGGAATGTATTGATCGGCTGGCAAACATGTTGTGAACAGAAGCTCACAGGAACCTAATCCCATACCCCCCCAGTGGGGCAGATTCTATACTCACTAATTCAACACTCTTGATAACTTTATAGAGAGCATAACCACCTCGAAGGACAGAAGAGATGTATTTTGAAATTAGAGCCAAGATAATAACAGTATTTTTTTTTAAAGGACTGGATGTGGGCTCTGAGAAAATGAGAAGTTAAGGTTAACCTCAATGTTTTTGGCCTGATAAACTGCAAAGATGGAGACAGAAAAGACAATGGAGGGAACAGGGTATATTTTGTTTTTGTTTTTTGGGAAGGAGCTGTGGATTAGGAGCTGTCTATCTTATAAATATAAACTTGAGCTTAAGTTGGATGATGTGAAAATTTCAGAGGAAGAAAACTGTTTTATGGCTGGGTCCAAGCAGCAGTAAGAAATGTAGTCATTAAGATCCAGGGAGAGGAGAGACACCTCGATGCCCAGTGTGGGGTGGTGGTAAAACTCGGGGGTCAGACGTCTGTGCTCTGATCCCACCACTGCCCCCTCCAAGCTGTCACAGAACTGACGTTGTAGCTGAGAAGACCTTGAACAAGATTAGGAAGCTCTGAACAAAGGCTTAGCAATTGCTCATCATATCTCAGCTGTTATTACCAGGCTAAAATTCTTTCATATTGAATATGAGGTCACCTTCATTTAAGACCATTATATATTTTTGGAGAAAAAGAAAGAGACAGAAAACTGCAGAGGAAGAGAATATTTGAAGGTGAAATTTCATTCCAGTTCCAGCACATCTGCAATAGTACCCTGAATGTCATGGAAATGAATTATTTAAAACTGGTGGGATGATGGTGTGAGACTTTTATCCTCAGTCTGGTGGTTTTTAAAAAACATCAACCTGCTCACCAGATTTCCTGCCTTAAAAAAAAACAACTTATATTTATAGTTTCTCATTGTGTCATCAAAAGCAGAACGTAAATAAATAAGGTGGGGGAAGTAAACCAAAGACAATCTCCTACAGGAAATACAGCAGCTTGTGGCCATGCCATACTTAGAACAGAAATGCATTTAAAGTCAGGAATGGGGAAGAATTTAAATCAAGTTAAAATTCACTGCAATGTGTATAAACATTTGAGTTTTAGTGCTAGACATTCAGGAAGAGCCTGCACAGCAGATCCGAATTCCATATACCTGGAATCACGCTCCCACTGAGACCCAGGAAACTCTCTAGGCCACAACTCCTCTGAGCAACATTTCAAAGGCAGTGAATTTTCAGTGGTGATCTTCTGTTTCTAGAACTATCTAAATCTATTTGGGCCTTGTCTCTCTAATAAATCATTCATTTATTTCTTAAATCAAAGCCCATCAGAGGATTCAAACCACAGAATGTTTTCAAAAAAGAGGTAACCTCTATTTTCTCAAAATTATGGAGTCACTAAATTGCTGCTCTTGACTTTGAACTCCACACAGCTGTCTCCTTAACAAACTGCAGGTTGGAGCAAATGGGGATCTGGCCAATTAGTCTAGTTACTGACCACGGTGACACACAGTTTCGCCACCTGGACAAAGCTGAAGAAGACTGTAAACCTTGTTGTAGCATCCAAAGTGATTGTTTAGAGCCACCTTACTTCCCTGTGTCTTTTTAAAAAATATGCCAACCAATTCAGATAACCTTACTAGATGTGCACTTTCCATGCGGGTTTCACTCACTTTCAATAAATAATTCTTGACAGCCACTCAGTGCCAGGCCCTGGGGTAGGCAAGGAGATATAAAGGCGAAAAAGAGAAGGCATAGCCCTTGTCTTCAAGGAACTTGGAATCCAGCAGGAAACCATAAAATGAAATAGGCATTTACTTTATAAGATAAACCAGTGGTGGTGTTTCAAGAGCCTACAATAGGAGCAAGTAAACACATCTGGCGTTGAAAAAACCTATCAGAGGAAATGATGGTCAAGCTGAGATCTAAAGGATGAGAGGACATTAGCTTGATCTGTGTGAGGGTTGGAGGGATGTGGTTCCTTGTAGAAGGCAGGGCATGTGCAAAGGCCTCTTCTGAAGAGGAAGAGAAACCCACAAGTATACGGAACCTAGAAGTATTCAAGGAACTGAAAGAAGTTCAAAAACTGGAAAGACTTTGGGGAGGGGGAAGGGTAAGCTGGGACGAAGTGAGAGAGTGGCATGGACATATATGCACTACCAAATGTAAAACAGATAGCTAGTGGGAAGCAGCCACATAGCACAGGGAGATCAGCTCTGTGCTTTTTGACCACCTAGAGGGGTGGGATAGGGAGGGTAGGAGGGAGATGCAAGAGGGAGGGGATATGGGGATATATGTATATGTATAGCTGATTCACTTTGTTATATAGCAGAAACTAACACACCATTGTAAAGCAATTGTACTCAGAGATGTCAAAAAAAAATTGGAAAGACTTTAACAAGCATAATAATACAAGGTCAGCATCTGGTTTCCAAAGTATTGGATGCAGTATAAGCAAGCACCTGAGGCCCTCTTCAGAGAACATAAGCTCAAACTGCCTTCTATCTAAGGTATAACATAGAAAAATGGAATTTAGGGAGGATAGTCTAGGTAGCATGGAATCCATGCATTCCCTTGAGTGGTTACCATTTGATTCTTGGATCGTCTGAGACCACAAGAAGTCTATGTGCTTGGATTATATTTTCCGAGCCTCCCACAGGGGCCTTCACTGAACATACTCTAATGTTTGTCTTCTATGTTTTAAAGACACTATAAAAAAGGAGTCTCATGAGGTCTTTTTAGTACTAGTTGTGAAAGCCATTGTTGACATAAACCCAATGTTTTCCCAAATTAAAGATATTTCCAGCAGAATTTAATAAAAAAAAAACAACTTTCTTTGCCCTCAGGGATTGGTATAGTAATTTTTACCCCTTCCTATATTGAGAGCTATTAATATTGTAATACAATATTACATCAGGTTTAATTATTTTTTTCAGCCATGGTTTTCACCTCGGTTTTAAAGAGTCACAGAACCAAATTTTGTTTTAAACACAAGAGCCATTTTGCCCTTTACACTTCCACAAGCTTTAAAATTCTCTATCAGACACCCTCAAACTTATGTGCCCCCTCAAATTCTTCTGGACTCACCTGTCTGAAAGGCCAGCCACTCATTCCATTCCGTTCCTGCAAGGGCTCTGCTCAACTGTCACCTCTGTTATCAGCATGACATGGGCATGACCCAAAGCAGCTCACCTCAGGCTAATGCCACACAGCTCTGCCTTCCACAGTGAAGCTTTCCTGTTGCCACTGAAATGAGTCATCCACGGATGTGTAACACAGAAATGTGGAGGAGTTAAAGTCTGAACCTCTGACCAGTAGCAGACAAAGGCTCATGGGGAAATTCTTCTCCCTTCTTCTACCTGACAGTCTCTCTGAAGAAGTTCCTGTGAGACCTGTGGTCAGTTGCACTTGATACCAAGTGGTGACTGGTTTGCCAGACGTCCCCTGGTATTGCTTCCCCCTTCTCTGTGCCACTCACCCCTTTCTTCTCTCTTGCTTCCCTGAGACTGTACTTCCCAGCAAAGTATTAGCATTTAAGCTTTTCCCACCCTGTTTCTAGGGAACTAGGGCTAAAACAATATTCCCTCCTGATTTTTGGGGTCACTCTCTACTCCTATTTTATTAAGCATATTCTATGTATCTTTTGTGTTTACTTCTTCACATTCTTTTTGAAAATGTGTAGACTCAAGATAAACTTATAAATAAGATCACAGTGAGCTTCATTTTGTATTAACTTTACAGAACTTGGCTAAAGAGAGTATTTTAATTTAATTTAATTTCTCAAATAAAATTCTATTGGAAAATTCAAAGTACAGTCTAACGTGTTTTCAAAAAAGGGACAGCCTCTATTTCCTCAAAACGATGTGTTACTTTGCTGCTATTCTCTCTAAATCTCTATACTTTCTTAACTGACTAGAATTTATGTGTAATTAAATTTTAAGAAACTATTCACTTCATCTAAATCTTCCTACAGTTAGATAGTTTAAGGATTTTACTGAGATCACAGCCAACAAGCATTTTCTTTTCTTTCTATATAATGAAAGTACATTTTGTTGAGAAGAGTATTTGAAACTTTAGCTGCAAATACATTTCAATTAATTTTTCTTTTGCTATGTATGTTTTTCTGTATTTTTTCTAGCCTTAAGGTCAGTACTTGGATACCAGTAATTTAAAGAATCTGTTCCTTTGTACTTGTTTTGCTTAGGAATACCTTATTTCTTGATGTAGAAAGGCATCGTGGAATATCAGCAAGCCCCTCCTTCCCCACTGCTGCTGGACAATACTGTATATGTAAGCAAGTTAGTACTGCTGAACTGGATTTATTTCCCCAAACAGGTTTTTTTTCTTACTATACAACTCCATTTCTATTCCTTAAACATTTCCCAAGGTTTTTGATGGGTTGAGTTCATTAATTAACAGTAATTTTTAAAATACCCATTTTGTGCTAGTTACTACATTAAGTAGGAAATACAAAATTTTTCTCTACAAATAGTTTATATTCTATTAGGAACTTAAGACAACTATATACCTAACAACAATAAAAAGTTGAATATAATATCACCATAGCAGCAATACATATATGATATTAAATCTTTGCTGGGAGGAAGAATAGAACCATTAATTCCTAAGTTGGTCTGAAGTAATTTCTATATTTTTTTGTTGGGATATCAAGGAAGTATGTGAACCTCTATAGTTCCTTGGATCATCCATTCAAAATACATATTGGATTAATGTGGTATATATATACACAATGGAATATTATTCAGCCTTAAAAAGGAAGGAAATTCTGACATATACTACTTCATGGAATGAAACTTAAGAACATTATGCTAAATGTAATCAAAACTACAATGAGGTATCACCTCACACTGGTCAGAATGGCCATCATCAAAAAATCTACAAACAATAAATGCTGGAAAGGGTGTGGAGAAAAGGGAACCCTCTTGCAGTGTTGGTGGGAATGTAAATTGATACAGCCACTATGGAGAACAGTATGAAGGCTCCTTAAAAAACTAAAAATAGAACTACCATATGACCCAGCAATCCCACTACTGGGCATATTCCCTGAGAAAACCATAATTCAAAAAGAGTCATGTACCACAATGTTCATTGTAGCTCTATTTACAATAGCCAGGACATGGAAGCAACCTAAATGTCCATTGACAGATGAATGGATAAAGAAGATGTGGCACATATATATAATGGAATATTACTCAGCCATAAAAAGGAACGAGATTGAGTTATTTGTAGTGAGGTGGATGGACCTAGAGTCTGTCATACAGAGTGAAGTAAGTCAGAAAGAGAAAAACAAATACTGTATGCTAATGCACATATATGGAATCTAAAAAAACGGTACTGATGAACCTGGTTTTAGGGCAGGAATAAAGATGGAGATGTAGAGAATGGACTTGAGGACATGGGGAGGGGGAAGGGTAAGCTGGGATGAAGTGAGACAGTAGCATCGACATATATACACTACCAAATGTAAAATGGATGGCTAGTGGGAAGCTGCTGCATAGCACAGGGAGATCAGCTCAGTGCTTTGTGATGACCTAGAGGGGTGGGATAGGGAGGATGGGAGGGAGACGCAAGAGGGAGGGGATATGGGGATATATGTATACTTATAGCTGATTCACTTTGTTGTGCAACAAAAAATAACACAACATTGTAAAGCAATTATACTCCAACAATGATATAAAAAATAAAGAACATTATGCTAAATGAAATAAGCCAGTCACACACAAAAAAGGAAATACTGTATGATTCCACTTATATGAGGTACTTAGAGTAGTATGAATAGAGTGGTCATATTCGTGGACATAGAAAGTAGAATAATGGTCCAGGGGTTGGGGATAAAGGAGAATGGGAAGTTATTTAATGGGCACAGAGTTTCAGTTTTGCAAGATGAAGAGTTGTGGAGATGGACTGTAGTGATGGTTGCACAACAATAAGAATGTATTTAATACCACTGAACTGTGCACTTAAAAATGATTAAGATTGTAAATTTTAAGTTTTGTATATTTTACCACAATAAAAATTTAGAAAAAATTTTAAATAAAATTGTACTGTATTCAGTACTAGGGAAAAGAGATGAATGAACTCACGCTGCAGTACAGAAGACAAAATGTAATCAGATAAAAACAGAGTCTGCTAGGTTTTTTATGTGGTCTGAAGAAAGTGCTAGTGTGGCATGGAAGCAGAGATATGGGAGTGAATAGCATTGTCCACTGGGAATGGAAATTGTGGTGGGTGGGAAACAAGATAGTGGTATCGTCAAAAGCTTCATAGAAGAGTTGTTATTTGAGATGGCCTTGAAAGGAGAATAAGAATTTAGAAAGATAGCAGAGAAGGTATTCCAAGCAGAGGAACAGAGTTATTGAAAGAATGGAACATTAGTAAATTGAGAAAAGTTCTGTCTGGTTGAAACCTAGGACCAGTGGAGGAGAGTGGTAGGAGATGATGTTAATGGAATAGCTATGAGGAGGCAACACTGCCCACCACGTTAGAGGGTGTGGACTTCATTCTAAATCAATGGTCTTAACCAGAAATGGGCATCAGGATCACTTTTAGAGCCGACACACATACATATACCAATATTTATCACTGCAGACTTGGTTTTGTTTGTATAGAGTGGAGCCTGGGCTTCTTCATGCTGTCAAGGCTCCACAGTGATTCAAAGAGGCTCCCAGAATCTCCACTATAAGTAATAAGACATTATGAAAGGTTTTATTATTAAGATGAGAGATGTTACTTAGCTCTGACGGCAATATGATAGATGACCTGGAGAGGGTGGGACTTGCCAGTAAGCATACAAGGTAGAACATTTCTAAAGTGCTGAGAGCTAATGTTCTTAAAGAGCTCAGGACAGTCTGAATTTAGACAGGGGCAGTAAGGACAAAGGCCTTCAGAAAGTTAAAACTCCTGGACTTGGTGGTCAGTGAGATGTAATGGGTAAAGAGAGAGAAATCAAAATTAGAGCTCAGATTTCCACATCAGACAACTGGGTGCAGGTGGATCCACTAACGGAGATAGTAAATATTGGCACAGGTAGTAACTACAACATCTGGCAGATTGACTGTCAAAGAGTAGGTGCTTTGGGCTTCCCTGGTGGTGCAGCGGTTGAGAGTCCGCCTGCTGATGCAGGGAACACGGGTTCGTGCCCCGGTCCGGGAGGATCCCACATGCCGTGGAGCGGCTGGGCCGCTGAGCCTGCGCGCCCGGAGCCTGTGCTCCACAACGGGAGAGGCCACAACAGTGAGAGGCCCGCGTACAGCAAAAAAAAAAAAAGAGTAGGTGCTCAATAACTGTTGAATGAATGAAAAATCCCTAGTAAACCAATGATTATACAGTTGTGGATGAAAACATGACTAAGAGTTGGTTTATGGATAAGCTTTGTTGGGTTTTGACAAATCTAGATATCCGGGGGAGGTGGAGTGGAAGGTTGTGAAAAAGAAATGCAAAATAGAGGGTACCATCAAAACACAAAACCGGGGCTTCCCTGGTGGCGCAGTGGTTGGGAGTCTGCCTGCCGATGCAGGGGACACGGGTTTGTGCCCCCCCGCCCGGGAGGATCCCACATGTCGCGGAGTGGCTGGGCCCGTGAGCCATGGCCGCTGAGCCTGCGCGTCCAGAGCCTGTGCTCCGCAACGGGAGAAGCCAAAACAGTGAGAGACCCGCGTACCGCAAAAAAACAAAAAAACAAAAAAACACAAAACCCACAAAGGTTGGAAAGTTTAGGCTCAGTTCCAAAAACAGTGAACGGTTCAGTTTGGCTTTAGAATAGTGAGAGATGAGACTGTAAAAATATAGGGACTCCATGATTTCATGTGTCTGGAAGTCAGTCTGAGAAAGTTTTAATTAATTAAGGAGGTGATGGTAAGTCATGGCTTTGGGGCAGGAGTCTTCCATGATCTTTAGGATCATGTTCTTTTGGGAGACTCTTATAGCAGCAGTGGGGTAGGATGGATTGGGATGGGAAGAAATCTAAGGGGGAAAAGATCAGTTAGAAGGCTATTATAAAGGAAGCAGCAAAAGATAAGAAGAAGAAGTGGAGCCATGATGGTCACGTGATTTCTCAGGCAGGAGCAGATTCAAAGGATAGTCAGGAAAAAATTAATATGCAAGATCAGGCCCCAGAATAGGATGGATGGAAGTTAGAGCTGGATACACGGTGGAACCTGGGTGGCAAAGCATTGTGGCCTCAATGAACAGCAAAAATTGAAGTCAGGAAGGTAAGCAGTTTCAGGTGAAGACAATTGATTCTGAGATGGCAGCAGGATGTCCAGGTGTATAAATATTTCGGCTACCAGGAAACGCAACAATGCACTTCACAAGACAGACTGGGGCCCGATAGTTAAACTTGGGAGCCATCTGGTACAAGTGATAAATGATGTGTACAAGTGGATAAGATGGCCAAGGAAACAGAATAAGCCCAAGAAAAAAGCCATGAGAGGATGCTTACCCTTTGCTGGGTGAGGGAGGGAGTGAAAGCTAGGAAGTAGAAAGAGGAGCGGTCTGAGAGACACAAGAATAATCTGGGAAATGTGCCTCTAAGACAACAGGAAACAGAATTTCAAAGGAAAGAGTGGGTAAATAGAGTCAGATAGTTAGAGAACTGGAGGAGGTAGGGGAGAAGTGAGATAGGGCACATGGTCTGTTGACAGGTGAGGGAGCCTGGGTGGGGTTGCAGAGGGAAGGCGTGGAGGAGGGCATGAGGAAGCTGCCCGTTTCCACAGTGTTTCTGATGCGAGAGTCAGAGGTACTGCTAGGATGGCTCTTGGCACTGTTATCACTTGGTTTCAAAGAACTCAACAGATCCATCTCTTCTCAGTCGTCATATAACGTTCATTGGAACAACGGGCCAGAGCTATGGGTGCAAACAGATTTAGGAACCCTGATGTCTGAAATCTAATTCATGAACACTCCTGGGTCTTATCATTTCCTGAAAGGAAATAGTCAAAGTTAAAATGACCATTTTGTATGACAATATGTGTGCCAGAGCTATGTGTGGCAATTAACTGGATAGCACCACGGTATTCATTGAACCAACCTTTTTGTTACTAATTTGAAATGCTACTTTTATCATAAACCAAATCCCATGTGGCTTTGTGTCTATATCTGGACTCTCTATTTCATTCCGTTCTATACCAAACTTCCTGGTATTTGATTGGGATTGCCTTGAGTTTATGAATTTATTTGTGAAGAACTGACATTTTTTACAATAGTCAGTCTACTAAAAAGGGATGTACTTAAGCCTTCTTCTATGCCCCTCAGTTGAAGATAATTATTTTTTCATGGAGGTCCTAAGCTTGTCTTTTTCAGTTTACAGCTATATATTTCCCTTTTGAGTTGCTATTGTTAGTGGTATTATTACTATTTTTTTTGTATTGTAAGTGTGTGTGTGTGTGTGTGTGTAAATAAGAAAGATGTAGGTGCATTTTCAGATAAGCAATAAAAATTTTAAAGAAACGATCTAAGGCAAATTGAAATTTTTAATAGCATCTGACATTCACTGAGCTGATACACATATAAAAAATCATTTTGGATAATACTATCATGTGAAACAGAAAAAAATAATGTTTATTTTACCTGTGTATTGCTAATTTTTCCTTCAATAAGACAAGCCATGACTGTATTTGGAGTTAAAATGTGGTGTCTGTTTAGTCCTGGTCCTACCAGTGAGCTCGCTTTCCTCCTAATACCACACAAAGCCCAACTAGACTCTGGCTCTTTCCACAGAAAAGTAGCCCTGTTCCACCCTGCTGCTTTAATTCATGCCCATGACCACGACCATCAGCTTTTCAGTGTCTCCTCCTGCGGTGCTGGTGGAATAGGCTGAAGGAGCTGCAGCCACAGCAGTCAACCCCCCATAGCAAATCACACAGACAGAGGTGTTTTCACATGGTTTGATGTAGCTGGGAGTCAAGAAAGGTTTCAATTTTTCTTTTTCTTCATCCCAGTCCTTTGGAACTTTTCAATTTGAAGGAAAACAAAACTATCTAACAAATCCAGATAAGGGGTCAGCAAACTTTTACTGTAAACAGCCAGGCAGAAGACGTTTTAGGCTTGTGGGCTGTATGGTCTCTGTTGCAGCTACTTAACTCTGCTGTTGTACCATGAAAGTAGTCATAGACAATAAGTAAATGAACCTGGCTGTGCTCTAATAAAACTTTATTTATAAAACAAGTGGTGAGCCAGTTGTGGCTCATAGTCCAGATTTGGCCTATGGTTCATGGTTTCCAGATTCCTATTTTAGACCAGTATACTTCCAGACCATTCATTATCTGTACTTCAAAAAATCAAAAGCAATGTACTTGTCCCCATGGAACTAAAGATCACAGGATGCAAAGCATTGGAGTGAATAAAATAGAGCAAAATCATCAAAATGATTTCTTATCAATCCTTCAGTGAGTCTGAGCATAGCTAGCCCTTGTTTGCTGTATGAAACACAAGTGGGATCACAGTATATAAAAATACACATATTACATTGTGGTGTGATCACTGCTTTGAGGAGGGAGAGAGAAGTGAATGAAAAAAAGTCATTATTAGTAATGCGAACATTTGCTCTTACTTACCAATCTTGTACTGCATTGAAGGATTCTTCATTTGTGATGTCATACATTAAAATAAAGCCCATGGCTCCACGATAATAGGCTGTGGTGATAGTCCTGTATCTTTCCTGGCCTGCTGTGTCCTACAAAATAAAAATAATAATCTGTCAGAAAATGAGGCAATACACCTTCTGGTTATTATTATTCCCAAAATAGTCATAACAGAGAGTCTAAATTGTATTTACAATGTATAGCTATATATGTTTTTCAGTCTTGTTTTTCCTAATGATTTTCATATGGCCACTCTGCAGTATTATGAGCAAATCCTTTTTTTTGGGGGGGGGTGTAAAGAACTAGCTCAAAGTACCTTCTACATATGTTCATTCCCATTAAGGAGCATTTAACTATAGAATAGAAAATAAGAAAGATCATACATATCAAAATCTGTGGCTTTTGTAGAGTTTAAAACCAGAAGAGTACATTAGCTCCATCATTGTGTATTTACTGTCTATCTGTTAAGTACAAGTCTCTGTAGGTAAGAAAAAAGAAAAAGACCTTTTATGAAAAGGTCCCTGCATTTAAAAGCATGCAGTGTAGTTTCCATTTATTCAATGGTAAAATGACAATTAAAATACCTACTTTTGGGCTTCCCTGGTGGCGCAGCGGTTGAGAGTCCGCCTGCCGATGCAGGGGACACGGGTTCGTGCTGCGGTCCGGGAGGGTCCCACATGCCGTGGAGCGGCTGGGCCCGTGAGCCATGGCCACTGAGCCTGTGCGTCCAGAGCCTGTGCTCCGCAATGGGAGAGGCCACAACAGTGAGATGTCCGTGTACCGCAAAAAACAAACAAACAAACAAAAAAAACTACTTTGTGTGGGTGTTTGAGTCGGACAGATCTGGAGATCCCACTCTCCCATTAGAGAGCTGCCGGGGGGAACATGCACAAGCTGCTGAGCCTTTAGTAACTTAAACCCCCTAAAGTCTAGCATGCTTGTTAGGGTGACAGGAAATAATGCATGGAAAGTGCTTCACAGAGCCTGACACATAAAAAGTGGCCAATAAATGGTAAGAACTGGCTGTTATTCCTGAAATGTGGGAAGGCAAGGCTAACACAGGATGGTAGATGGCAGCTTACAAATGCAGGGGCTCAGGACCTGCAAAAGAGTCTCATGCAGCAGTGAAATCTGAGAATCAGAGGCAGCTACATCACTGAAATGACCTATATAGGTCACAGATACTGCACAGTGTAGTTGAAGAAATTATTCCTCAATTCAACTAACTCTTTCTCCTTTGTCTTCTCAGGATCTGGGGTATAACTTATAACCCAATGCTCCTTGGCTTCCCCCTTCACCACTTTCCCAGGGGATTGGGCTCTGATTTCTCTGTCCTAGTATTCTAGGTGCTTAGCATTTTGGACAGAAATGTCACCTTCTTTCTGACTTCGGTCTGGGTCCTCTTTCTTCCCTTCTCCCAGAGATGTCTCCTTTGTATACAAAGTGCATCCCAGTTCCCCCTAAGGCAATATTAATAGGTCTTGAAGGGAAAGCTAATGTGTTGGATGATTCAAGAAGAAGTTCCTTTAGCATCAAAATGAAGTGAACATCTCCTGGGTCTCACTCTTAGAACAGGTTCATGTTGGACACACTGTTCCTCACCTGTAGGTACCCTCCTGCTCAGATGCTTGCACTCCACCTCGGACTAACAGTAGGAAACTCAAGAATGCTCACAATTTTCTCCTAATTTGTGTGGTTTATTCTATTTGGCTCCTGGAAGTTCAGAGAATGGTAACCAAAGAAGGCTGAGGAAATCAGCAAATGATTCCAGGAGGATGTGGGCGTGTGAAATAAAACTTGAAAATTAGCAAAGGGTGTGACTGTTCATGAGCAACAAGTATACTCTACACGTGGAGCAGGGATAAGGCTGGCCTGATTAGAGGTGTTTATTGGGTAATATTTTTGAAAGAAGTTTCCAAAGGTAAGATAAAAACAGATTATGGTACCCAAAATAGCAAAAATGAAGCAAAACAAATGAGGAAGGTCTTTCAGAACATACCACTAATTGGCAGAAAATAAAAAGGAAAAGTCTAGATTTCACCACATGAAAATGTGACCACTCCTTGAATATAAAAAAATGCTATGAAGAAAATTGAAATGATATATAATCAAATGATATTTGAATATTTTACTATACTTTGCTTAGTATTTTATAAATATGAAGGTATAGATATTAGAGATAAACTTGGAAATCAAAAACTGCATGTAATTGGGACAATCATACAAATTTATTAGACAGAAAGAAGCCAATCTTGAGCTTATTTGCATATTTTTGGATATTCGTTGGATATGATTCCATTAACAGTATATCCAACTGTGAAATGAAGGAGAAAGTTAGAGAACCAAATGCCCAAAGACTGTGTTTAAAAAGCATGGTATAATTAGAGATTGTGTAATATATTTTAGCTCTCTGGGGAACAGAACCCCTTATAACTAGTCATTCTATTTTAAAACTTAGGCACTTTTGTCTTGGGTTCATATTTTTCAGAATACATTATCTATAAAATTACCATTTTTTTTCCTACTGTGAAATAATTTTAAATAGCTTTCTTTATCTCTTGCTAAAATATCTTTTTGGCATTGACCGACTAGCCTTCTTACAGGTTAGGGACCCCCTTCCTGCTGCTTTCTCTATACAAAAGACAGCTTTCCCCCAATTTCTCAATAGGAGAAAACAGCCAATATGCCCAAGCCACTGCTAAAAGGTGACCCAGACCCTTCCTGTCAAGCATGTCTTCAATACAGACACTAAATAATGTTGTGTTGAAAAACTATGACATTTTCTCTCTCTTCTTGACCTCTTCCAGTGATGGCTTCCTCTTTCATAAGATGTTAATTTTATTTTGACAGTAAAGAAACTAGATCTAGCGTTATAAAACATATCAATTTCACACTGGAAGTGTATTTAATCTTCAAGGGAGCAGAAATCTAGGTCCCGTTACATTATGATTGAGATGTTACAGGAAACCACGGGGTTGGATAGCCATTACGTATCAAAATTTTAAAACAGAGAGAGGGGGACAAAAACAGCTTTTAAGAAAAAAAAAAAAAAAGAAGCTTTCAGACAGCACTTAAGTCACAGCAAGGGGCAGGACCTTCCACAGGATTCTGACTTGAACCCCGAAACACAATCTCATTAGAGGTAGTTGTCACCTCAGAGCTCTCAGGGAGAATAAGAAATTGCACCAAGTAGGGGAAGTGTAGTAAGAAATACAAAGAGGAAATTTCCTTTCCAAATGCAAAGAAAATAAAAAGAGTAAAACTAAGCTAATAAACAGACACTAGTTGGCTCTGCATTGGTTTTGAGTACCGAAAACAATTTTAAGATTACAAACTCACTAGCATTTTCTCTCCCATTATATTAGGAAGAAAAAGGAGTCAGAAAAAATACTTCATTACATTTGACATTTACTAATAATGATAGAAGGTTATATTGGAAAGAAAAGAACATTTATAATGTCAAGTGCCACTAACGTAATTAAATGTGAGAATCTCAAAAGGTAACTGACTAAAATGGTACTTCTCAATCTGCTCAGGAAAATGGCTCTAAACTCTGGCTTTGCCTTGTTGCTCTGCCCAGTTACTTCTAATAACTGGAGATACCTGCTGGTTTTCTATAAATGTAGGCTTCTGGTGACTGAAAAACACAACAGGAAATCTTTCACAAAAAAAGGGATAAAAATATGATTTAAAAATGAAAGCTTTCTTCAAAGAGAGTTAGCTTTCATTTTTCTCTCTTTTAAGAAAAAATAAAATCATCTTAGCTGGCTTAAATATTTTGACTTCTCAATCATGTTTTTAGGAGGAATTTTTGGCTTAAATGATAGGTTTGATTAGCAAATACTTGAATATCTGTCAAAAAAGAGCTCTAAAATCGAAAACATTAGCAGTTTGATAAGTAATAGCTAGGAACGTTTTCAGTTTGAATTTTGGCATTTTTGTCTGTTTTTGCCTTATGTTTTCTTTCTCTGGTGAAACTTTTTTTTTTTTTTTGCGGCACGTGGGCCTCTCACTGTTGTGGCCTCTCCCGTTGCGGAGCACAGGCTCCGGACGCACAGGCTCAGAGGCCATGGCTCACGGGCCCAGCTGCTCCGCGGCATGTGGGATCCTCCCGGGCCGGGGGAACGAACCCGTGTCCCCTGCATCGGCAGGCAGACTCTCAACCACTGCGCCACCAGGGAAGCCCACATTTTATTTTTTTAATTGCGTGTAGTGCATTCTCAAACACTTCTGAGGTCACACAGAGATAATGTGAAGTTTTAGGATTGAGCAAATAGCTTTCATTTGTAAAATCTGGGTTATACTGTAATTTGTTTTTGTTTTGGTGGTTACTTCTCTCTGTATTGGATTAAAGGGAAAATGGAAGTAATCATTAGTAAAGAAACATAACTCAAATAATATCACTACCATCAAAATACATTTATTGAATGTCTAGACAGAGAAAAATAGATTGAAGGACAGACAATCCTGATACATGATAAAGTAGGTAATTTTATAGGTGGAGAAACTAAACCAGAACACATTGGTGTTAACTGATCAACAAAGGTAATTTAATTAAGCTAAAGGAAATAATATGTAATAATCCAAAGAGGAAATCAACAGCAATGTAGGATGAGAACACTGCAACATAAGACATAAAACGCATTTTATCTAGTGAACTTCTAAATAGACACAAATATGTGAAATGGAATAAACACTCAGTCATTTAGCATTCAAGCAAGTCGCAATGTTTTAACTTGTACCTTGCTACCTTCTACCTGTAGCAATTATTTTGAATCATCAAAGGAAGATTAAATGATGCTCAATATAATTTAATATTAATGCTGATTGGGTGACTGATTCATTCATTCAATAAACAATAAATGAACACCTATTACCAGTTACGGACTGTGATAGATATTTATTAAATTTATTTTATGTATTCTAGATGTATTTTTGTATATTTAAAAATTCTACACTTTAAAAGCATTTCATTAATCAGGATAACATATTCCTCACATGTCTACAAAATATTAGACATGAAATATCATTTCTAAAGAACCAGACAGCATAGCAATTTAAAATTGTAACTGAGACCATCTGCTCAGTGGTGAGGTTCTCCAATTCATAGTCACAGTTATGGGTTGTACTGTGTTCCCCCACCCACCCCTCAAAGTATGTGAAGTCCTAACCCTAGAACCTGTGAATATAACCTTATTTGGAAATAGGGTCTTGGCAGATGTAATCAAGTTAGGATGAGTTCATACTGGATTACAGTGGATTCTAATCCTATGACCAGTGTCCTTTCAAGAAGAGAAAACAGAGACACAGAGAAGGCCACATGAAAGCAGTAGCAGAGATTGGAGTGAAGTATCAACAAACCAAGAAATGTCAAGGATTGCTGGCAACCCCTAGAAGCTAGGAGAGAGGAATGAAATGAATTCTCCCCCTAGAGCCTGAGAGAGAGCATGGCCCTGTGATACCTTAATTTAGGACTTCTAGCCTCCAGAACTGTGAGACAATAAATTTCTGTTGTTTTAAGTTTGTGGTACTTCATTACAGCAGCCGTAGGAAACTACTGCAGTCATCGACCCCAGTTTGTAATCTTCATGATCAGGGCAAAAGCAATATAAATTTCACAGCTATCCACATACCCCTTTACTACTTTACAGGAGAGAAAATATAGAAGATTAACGGCAGTCTTATTGAGAAGCCTAACATAGTCTCACGAAGATGTTATGCTAAAATGCATAACTATATTCCATTTACGAAAAACTATTTCTATTCAAAAAAGGTGAGTTGATATATCTTATTGCTTTAAAAAAGTAGATCTTAAATATACATGAATACATACATATATTGTTCTTAGAAAGACAGAGCACCATTGCTTGAAGCGATACACATTATATACTGTTTCACGTTGGAATTTCATCCCCCAATTTTTGAAATGCTGTTACAGAAAAACCTAAAGTCATAACATACACTGAGACACTACTCTCCAAAACAACAGAAACAACAAAATGCTGATTATTATACATGACTTCTTTTAGGTGATGTTACTTTCCTCCCAGTTGTATTTATTTTTTAATTTCCATAAATAGGCAGGCATAAAGCAGCATTGAACATTGTCTGATAAAAATAGTAAGCAAAACAGGAAGCTCAAATATTTTATGCTTTCTTGTTGCATGCTTATTTTTGGAATAAGAACTTTTTTTCCTTACAGCAGTTAATCGTCCATTAAAATGAAATTTACAAACCACTTTTCCCGACTGATCTTGTACAGTCAGTTTGAATTCATTTACAGACAGTTATACAAGCATCTGTAAATGAAGCTCACATTTTAGAAAAGAGTTCTAATAAACTGGCCTCTAAATAGTTCTTTGATCAACGTAGATGTTCTTCTTACCTACTGTCTTTTATCCATCCTCTTCACACCAGCCAATTTTATTGATCAGATTTTCTTGGCACGATGTTTAGCTTTGAAATACCCAAACCTTCATTTTACAATGGCATCCACTTCCAAGTAAAACCCTAATAAAATAACCCTGAGGCACAAGGATAAAACTTGACCTATTATTTCTTGGCAGTGTTACCATGGCAATTCATCTTTCCTGGAAGAGAGGAATGGTTGTATATAGCTCTTTTATAGGGGGTCTTAGACTCTATTGTCAGTGAGAACCTAACACATCTACCAATTGTGTGTTTCTGCTCATGAAAGTTGGAGACACTTTTCAGTAAACTCCATTTCAATGCTCAGATGAACTCTCTTCAAGACCTTAATAAAATTTACAATCAAAAGCATGTAAAGGCATCTTCACTCATTTAAGAGCTTGTTATCTAAGAACAATTAACACAAAGGCAGAGAAAGGTGCCATTTTTTCTTTCTTTTTTTCTTTTTTTTATTTATTCATTTTTCGCTGTGTTGGGTCTTTGTCACTGCATGCAGGCTTTCCCTAGTTGCAGTGAGAGGGGGCTACTCTTCGTTGTGGTGCAAGGGCTTCTCATTGTGGTGGCTTCTCTTGTTGCGGAGCAGGTCTCTAGGTTCACGGGCTTCAGTAGTTGTGGCACACAGGCTCAGTAGTTGTGGCTCTCAGGCTCTAGAGCGCAGGCTCAGTAGTTGTGGCACACAGGCTTTGTTGCTCCGCGGCATGTGGGATCTTCTTGGACCAGGGCTCGAACCGGTATCCCCTGCATTGGCAGGAGGATTCTTAACCACTGCACCACCAGGGAAGCCCTGCTTTCTTTCTAATTAATCTTTTCGACATTCTTCTTCTCAGTGGGATTTTGACTATGCTCAACCTTGTCAAAACCTAGGGCATAAATATTTAAATTCAGGCAGCTTGGAGCTTTTAGTCAAAATCGGTGATTGTTTTTCTTCACAGAATGCAATTCAAAATGCTTGCCAGCAGATCAAGTGTTCTGTGTTTTAAAGGATAATAGGCTTTTGAGTGGGATTCTTATTGTTGTCCTAAAATTGGCACTAAGACTCCAACCAAACTTCTTACGAAGGGATGGAGCTTTCACTTGCACAGCCATGTGCCAGTTGGTTGGTTGGATGGATGTCTGCTTAGGCAATGGAATTGCTGATCTGCGCTTATGTAGGGGTATTTGAGACCTGGAGAGAGACGGCAGGGTTGAGGAGGGGGAGGTGGTAGAGGAGCCCGACTTCCCACAGGTTAGCAATAAACACCACAGCAGGCAGCTGCTCTTGAGACATCTTGCCATTAACCCACCTCTGAGAGGGCTGTCTCCTGGAGGAGGCTGGGGAGGCGATGGGGAATACTAACAGGGGCAAGAGGGGTCAGAAGGAATGTTAACAGGTTCTGGCTGAATATCTGGCACATTTTAGCTGTGTGAACTTGGTTATCTCACTCGTCCCTCTGGGCTTTGATGTCTTCATTTGTAAATGAGAAAATAAATTTTCTAAGTCTGTTTCAGCTCTCAATTCATAGAATGTCTTTAAATACATTTTCCCCTCTTCTAGGATTTTTGGGCTAGTGCATCAGAATCTTTTTACTGGTGAAATCTGTCCATTCATATTTACCCTAATTACCACTATCTTTGCATAGATGTTTCCTATCTTATTTTATATTTGGCTTGATTTTCCTGTAATTCTTTCTATTCATTTCCTGCTTTCTCTTTGGCTGAATGTTTTTCACTTTTTTCTAATTTTATTCTTCCCTTTATTAGTTTGGAAGTTATACCTGCTATATATAAAGTGATTATTAAAATTTCAAAATTTGTGTTAAAAAATTTAATTATATCTTTATCTTTATTTACCCAAATTCAAATATTTAGAATAATCTGTCAGTCATCCCTTCCCATTCTACATAATAATGTTGTACAATGTTCCATATTCTAATAATATCTTGACTTTTTACCCCCTGTATTAGACATTATTATGTTTTACATAGACATTATTCATTTATATTTATCCTATGTTTTCCAGTTTCCCTGCTCACAATTTCTTCTTATCAATACATATTAAACTACGGTTCCATACTTCTGAAGTGCATTCTTCAGAAATCTCACCAGTGAAGGTCTTTTGATAGTAAATATTCTCCTCCTGCATGTCTGAAGACATATTTATTTAGCCATTATTCATGAATAATGTTCAATAAATATATATTATTGGGTGTAAATTCTAGTTATACTCCATCTGTTCTTTATAGCATTATGCTATTGTTTATAGACTTCAGTTGATACATTCAAAAATATGCTATCATTCTAATTATTGTTCTATTTTAGGTAAACTGTTTTCTCTGAAGCTACTGTTAAGAGTTTCCCTTCATCTTTGGTGGTCTTCAGTTTTGCAATGACGTGGCTACACTTAAAATTCTTTTATTTATGTTGCTTGGGGTTCACTGTGATTCCCTATTTTGAGGATTCTTGTCTTTCAAAATTTTAGAAAAAAATCCAGTCACTATCTCTTCAAACTACTTTTCTCCCATTCTTTATTTCCCCCCCTTTATTTTGGACTTACAATTAGATATCAGGAAAGTAAGGTGACCACACAGCCTGGGCTGCTCAGGAAAGTCCCAGGTTATGACTTGTGGTAGATCAATGAACACTTAAATAATGAACTTATTGACTCAAAAGTCTTCTGGAACTTTTTCAATTTAATTCATATCTGAAAACAGGCCTGGATCTATAAAACAAGTTCATAGTTTCTGACATGGTTTCTGTCAGTTCTGAAGAGTTTGAAAAAAAGGTTTGAAAAAGTTCCAAAGGTCAGCTGAGTCACACATTGTAAAACTTGTTAGCTTTACAATGAAAGCAGAACTGGGTATAAAATATACACTGTGGCATGAGTCTGCCTCTAGAAAAGGAGTGTTTCTGTTTCTCATGAGGTCTCTGCCCTGTTAAATCACCACATTAGCTGTTCAGCTTATTTTTTTTCTCTGATCAGCTTTCTTTAGTTACCCATGCTTAAAAGTGATTGTGGGGCCTCCCTGGTGGCGCAGTGGTTGAGAGTCCGCCTGCCGATGCAGGGGATACGGGTTCGTGCCCCGGTCTGGGAGGATCCCATATGCCGCGGAGCGGCTGGGCCCGTGAGCCATGGCCGCTGGGCCTGCGCATCCGGAGCCTGTGCTCCGCAACGGGAGAGGCCACAACAGTGAGAGGCCCGCATACCGCAAAAAGAAAAAAAAAAAAAAAAAAAGTGATTGTGTAGGTCAAGATCATTTGTAGGTCATTGTAGGTCAAGATCACAGGCTGGCATCTGATTCACTGGTGTTTCATGTGATTTACACAGTCGTTAAAAAATTCTAAGCCAACACTGAAGAATGTGGAGATTTTTACACAAAAGCCCAGATTTCCAATTTCTTTTGAAAAATTTTTAAAGATGGTAACAAACTGCTGTATGGCCATTGAGGACTGAGGCTGGGTAGCAGCTGCCTCTTTTATACGGGTCATCTGCCTTTCTCTCCTTTCTGCTGTTGCCTGTTCCCTAAGGCACTGCTATTTGAGATCACCCAGCACCTACCACCATAAGTATTTCTGTTTATCCTCTGTTCAAAACCATCCTATGTCTTCCTTTCATCCTGAGGATGAAGTCCAAATTCCTTAG
The DNA here is from genome assembly GCF_964165515.1 of Mesoplodon bidens. Taxonomy (NCBI): domain Eukaryota; kingdom Metazoa; phylum Chordata; class Mammalia; order Artiodactyla; family Ziphiidae; genus Mesoplodon; species Mesoplodon bidens. The sequence goes on along the minus strand of NC_138160.1, from coordinate 46,952,912 downwards.
GCTTTTTTCCATTTGGCCCCATCCCTTTCCAATTTTATCTTTACATTTATATTTATTATATGTGTTTATTCTTCTTTTCGATCCCCTTGTGTCAGAATTTGACCATGTTTCTCAAACCACGCCCCCTGTGTTTTCTGACTTCCGTGTCTTCTTCATGTGTGTATATGCCTCCACATGTTTGTCCTCTTGATCTTGTGTTTTCATTCTCAGTAGAATCCAAGTATATCTTTAAAAAACTGTCTTATCAAATAGCTATTCTTCTTATTCTTCTGGACTGTCTTAACCAAAGAATAAAACTAGTTCTTAACCTAGCCTAGGCAATTTAATGCCTAGGTGAAAGTTACATTTGGGATCAAAATTATACAAGGAAAAAGTCAGGTTGTCTTAACAAATGAATATTCTGTCTGGGTTAACTTCTTGTTAAAAACTAATCAAACACTGGAAATCTGTATTCCTAACATTATACTAGGGACCGAGAAAAATACAAAATAAGTATCCATATGATACAATCTCTAAAACAAAGAGTTTGTATTTTCCACAAATTGCCAAAATAAAGCACATAAAGTGATCTGAGACCCTGGCTGTATTTGCAGTGTTTATTGTAGGATGTGTGCAGTCTGTGCTAGAGGGGTTGACTGAAATGAGCTGGAAAAGTCTCCAGGAAAAGGTAAGGCCAGTCCTCAGGGATGAGTAGGTTTTGAAGGGCAGAGGTGAGGTAGTTAGCAGACACAACCACAACTGGGATCATGGAAAGACCATGGAAGTGACAGGGAGTGGAGAGACTGGCATTGATGTTTATCCTTCATATTTACTTACCTCAATCCCTCTGCAGGGATTAAAACAATGTTTATTGTGAAGTACTGCAGAAGGCTTTTGTTTGGTACCTGATAATTCACCAGGCACTGCAAATGGACAGTATGATTCCCTACTCCCTTTTAAACTGTAGTATCTTGTGGGGGAAACTGAGAACAGATTCTGTTTCTTCTAGAGCAGGATCCATAATTCGAAATGGAAGAAAGAAAATGTAATCTATGACCCATTACCAGGTGGATTAAGTAATTAAACCCCTCTGAATTTTCACTTTCTAGCTAAAATAGGGATAATATTATCTACCTATCTACCTTCTCAAGGTTGTTGTAAGGATTAAATAAATGAACATATTGAAGGGCTTCTAGCACACACTAGGTGCTCAATAAATGGGTTCTTTTTTTTTTTTTTTCTAGAAGCAGCAACATGTGGAGGAAAGAACAAGGATTTGGTGTTAGAACACCTGGGTTCCTACTCTGGCTCTGAGACTCATATGGTGAGTGATTTTAGAAATATCACCTAACCTCTCTGAGAATCAGTATCCTGATTTCTAAAATGAAATTAGTAACTGATACGGAGTTGAGTTGCAAGTTGCAAATGACAAAAGTTCTCTGTAAGCTATAAGTTCTCTGTAACCTATAGGTAATATCATTACTAGTGAATGTGTTAAAGATAGTACAGAATTGAAACATGTCAAATCCCAATAGAAAGTGTTTGTTAAATGCAACTGGATTCCTCAGTAGAACATTGTTCCTTATATCTCCCATCTCCCAGAGAGGAGAGAAAATAAAGGTAGTTGTCCTTCAGAATCACCCAGAATCTACATACCCTCATTTTCTCTCTCCATGCCCCCTTACATAAAAAGGGAACAGAATTCAAAGATGAAATACACAATTAAATCCTTATCATGACAATTACTTGATTATGCTTACTAATTTCTTTAAGATCCTCTGCACAGTCTTATTTTTATGATTGTTTTGACCTGCATTGAAACAAAAGGCCTAATGAATAACAACGGTGTTTCAAGGTTAAAGGAATGATTTCCACATCTCAGACTACCGCTCAGTGTAGTTGATAAGTATCATTGAACGACAAGTACTATGTCCAATGAATGAAGTCTCAAAAATACAAAGAGAGACAAAGGGAAATGAAAATGTAGAAACCAGATGCTAGAGAAACAGAAGTCATTGTAGCATCTCATTATGTGCTCCAAATCCAGAGAGAGAAAGCTCGGAGCAGGCAGCTGGCTGTGCAGCAGGCCTGGGCAGCAAGAGGATAAAGTAACCGTCTGGCTCTGCAAGGAGCACGGGAAGGCCAGGGAGAAGTTTACTTTGGAAAGGCTTCTTGACTTGACCAGAAATAGTACTACTATCAATAATGGCATATATTTCTCTTTTTGAAGTGGGTCTAATATATTTATTTGTTTCTTTATATATAACCTTCATCATAAATAATTCAAAAAATATAATGAGATGACATTAGATCCATATGAAATATCTAAACATCAAAGGCAATTTTGAGTTGTTGAGTACTATTTTACAAGTTGTTAAGTTGGTAGAAAATATTAAGCCCATTGCCTGGCAGTCAAGAAACAGGGACACTCAGACTCAGGCCTCACCCGGCATAGGGCACTTTCATGTGTGGCCTTTGTGACCTCACATCTCTGTACGAGATTATATAGGATCAAATTTTATAAGGCACAAAGCCATCCAGGGTCTCCTAAGATCAATGGTAATCGCAAATAAGCTTTGGAGATCACACAGCTAAGTAGAAGACAAACCCTAGCTTCTGCCTACTTTTTTGGTTATGTTGAAGCCATTGAAAGATAGTTTCAATGGCTATTTAAGCAGTTCTCTCTTTCTTTTCTGTTCAGTTCTGAACAGACACCCATGCAGAGTTGAGGCTGGGGCTCAGCTTCATAATTAGAAGGACTGAAATCGAAGGCAGAGGTCAGAGGTGGGCTACAAAGACGATTATAGGGTTAAAGAGAGATGTGCCCAAGGGGAACAACTCAAGGAGCTTTATTAAGTCTCAGAAGTCTGAAAGTGACTTCCTTAGACTTCAGTATTTCGAAGTCTTTCTGACAGAGCATGGGAAGTGGCTCTTTTCTTTTTACAAATCTTCATTCAAGACAGGACTAGACTTATTGGGGGAAATGGGGCCTGGATGTTGGCTGCAAGGTTTGTGGAAGCTGGAAAGGCAGACAGGGTATCTAAGGGCTGGGCTGTGAGTTATGGAGGCCCCTCTGGGGAGGCAGAGGGGCCAGAGCTGGGAGAGGAGAGCCCCGTGGGCACTCAGGGCCCCTTTAACATTGTTACTATGGATGCTGCTTTTGAAAGGGCTGAAACCTGACCACAGAACCAAAGAAAACAAAATCTAAAGGAGAAGCCAAATTTGTATTAAAACGTGATACAATCTAAATCTAGAATAACATCTACAGAATTTATTCAACGTGAATTCCAGTTAGGGGTTAAATCTTCTATTAAGTCAGAAAAAGTAAATTTCCAGAAGTCATTACAAATAAATCAACCGCATTATCTCCAGATCAAATAAAAGACAGCCTGTATTGAATTGTATGAAAGAGGACGCAGATAGGCAGATTTATGCTGTATAGTATATAAAACACTCACACATTAGCATTTTACATTTAAGAAGTAAAATTAACTAGGATGAAGAAAATCATTATTGATGTGAAATAAAACCCATGCATAAAGCAACGTTTAGTTTTTATTTTTCATAGTAAAAAGTTACCCAAATCACTGTATCACAAATAGACCAAATAGACCTAAATCATTTGCCAAACAATCTGACAGCCCATAAAATCATTCTTCCCACATTTAAATTTCACTAACAACACGGCTGCTGGCATGAGAAGCCTGAAAGGGCATTCATATTCCAACTATAATTCAAATTTCTACTTTCAATGCAAAAAGTTCTTTTATGGCTTGTGTCCCTGACAAACATATTTTTCTTACCATGTCAACAGAACTCTACTGCTTGAATAGTTTGATAAGCAGAGTCAGAGAGCAGATGCACTGGCATCTACTGATCCTTCTCCTACAGGAAAGACAGAAACTTCTCCAGCTGGGTAGCACTCAGCTGGAGGATGCCAGGCCTGAGGATCATGCTGTGCTAATAAGGTCAGGGTCTGATCCCTGTGTGTTCTTCATTCTGCCCGATTACACGCTCAACCTGGTGAGTTATTTCACAAATGTGAGAGGCAGGCAGATGGGCAAGGGTGTAAGGCTGGATTTGCACAGATCCATCATCCTTCATAAAAGGACAAATGAATGATTCTTTATATCCAAAGAAAAAATTCTAAGCTACTTCTGAAGAACTTGACCAAGTGGGTCAGAGTTTCTCCCCTTTTGGAACCGAGAGCAATCAATTCTGTTGCTCAGAGTTGGCTTGGAGGGACAGATAAGATGGAGAGTTACCTCTTATCTTCAGGGAAATTTTAGGAGACCTATTCCTTCTCACTGGCTTATATAAAAATTACATTTGGTCATTTAAAATAGTGCCACACTCTCAGAAGTCCTCCTTTGGTCGATTTGGTGGTGGAGTCTGGGGATGTGCACTCTCTCCAGGTACCTTTGGTCATTCTGATGCTGGTGGTTTGACTAATGCTGAATACCTTTGAAGTGCAGGGACTCTAGGGTTAGGTGATTTGGGCTCATACTGTGGCTCCATCACTTACTAGTTGTGTGACCTTAGAAAAATCAACTCATCTCTCTACACCTCAGTTTCCTCAACTGTAAAATGGGATCATGATAGATTACCTCTCAAGGTTGTTATGAAGATTAAATGAGCTAACACAGGCAATTTGTTTACTGTAAGAGCTCAGACTAGCAAGTGAGCAATACATGGTAGTTATTGTAACTCCCAAATGCTCTTTCATTTTTTAAATTTTCTTTCTTATATGCAATGTTTTATCTATTGATATGTTTCATGCTTATATTTTGGGTTTTTAAAGTCACTACAGAATATACAAATAATGCATATGCCATATATTGTGTGTATAATATTATATACATATATATATTATTGGTGTGATAGATCTAATTTTGGGTGTCATTTTTTTCAAAGATGTGACTATAAACCACTGTTAACCATTCTTATTTAAATAAAATGTGAGTGACCAAGGAGTAAAGGTGTCTTATACTTTGTCATTGTTTGCTAAAATGTGATCTTTTTTTTCTCAAATGGAAATGAGATTACTGCTGTGATCTTCCAATTTGTTTCAAGTGGACAGGCAAACATCTCTGAGCTTTAAAACTTCTTTCTGCCAGAAGACCTACTTCAACGTGTCCAAGGAAATTTAAAAAACAAATAGAGACAAGCAAATAAAAATTTGAAATTGCCACAGAAAGAAAAGCAAACAAATAATGACTAAAAGTTTGCTTGGGCCTTTATCCAAGCTGGTTTTTGAAAAAGTATGAAGACTCTTTGCCTCAACGGTAAAAATGATTGGAGATATATAGATTTTGATCAAAATAGAGAAACTTACTAAGAAAAAAAGGGGTTGCCTCATGAGCTGGCGAGTACTTCGTCACTGGACATGTTTGAACACAGGCTGGGCAAGCAATGTTAAGGATGTCATAGAAGAGAGTTATGCATTCTCTAAAGCATTAGACTACACAACCACAAGATTACAAAAGGAAAATGATAGATGGTGTTAAAGTTGTGAAGCTGGGTATTGGAAGGTTCGTCATGTTTTTGGGAACTACAAAGAAGTAAAGAAGTTACTAAACATCTGTGAAAAGACAAGGAGCTCAGATTTTGGACATATTTTATTTTAGCCCTAGGTGGAAACTCCAAAGCAGAGATGTTCTAAAACCAAACAATCTATAAATAGGTATGTCCTCATTATATTACGAACCTACTTTTTTTTCTAATAACTCTTTTTGATTACTGGTTTTTCTGCTTTTCCTATCATACAAGTTTTGGTGATTCAATAAGGGAAGTAGCCATTTACCTGTAAATAAAGATATAAACTTGGGATGGGTGCCCAAAGCAAAAGGTGAAAAATATGTTTATCCAGAAGGTGCTCAAACTCTCTCCTTCCAAGACCGTTGTCCCACAACTTGTAGCTGAAACTGACTGACCTCTCCTCTTAATTAGTGAGATAGTAAAGCTTACTATTCAACGTGGACACAATAAGCTACTCCTTAAGCAAAAAAAAAAAAAAGAAAAATTTCTATTCTTGGTATTTTCTTTACACTTATTACTAGATCACTCAATGGTTATTGACACTAGATTAATGTGCATTTAAAAAAATTGTCCCGGGCTTCCCTGGTGGCGCAGTGGTTGAGAGTCCGCCTGCCGATGCAGGGGACACGGGTTCATGCCCCGGTCTGGGAGGATACCACATGCCGCGGAGCGGCTGGGCCCGTGAGCCATGGCCGCTGAGCCTGCGCTCCGCAACGGGAGAGGCCACAACAGTGAGAGGCCCGCGTACAGCTAAAAAAAAAAAAAAAAAAATGTCCCAACTATCCCCAAAACCATCAGAGAAACATTACAAGTCATAAAATCATAATTTTATATTGGAGGCACCAACAATGTAATATCCAGTATCTCCTATGATCAAATGAAATACAAGGCTACTATGAGCAATCTAAAAATAAGAGGAGGTGGATTGGTCAACATAAAATCAAATGCAGCCTAATCTCTTGATCATAGGAAGATGGATACTTCAGGCATAAGCACATTAATATGTAAAATTTAATTTGCCCCATTTCCAGAAACAAGTTAAATTAGGTTAGAGACCAGAGGGCCTCTTTCCAAAGAGACAGGAAGAGAGGGAGGCTGGAGAGAGGGAATCAGAGCAAGTGGAGAGAGGTGGACAGAAGTGCTTGGGAACAAGTCATTTTATTCAAGGAGTCCTTTCAACAGTAAGTTTGTGTCATCTAGTTCTGCTCCATAAACCCAGTTCCAAGAGACTTATACTCCCTCCAAAAGAATTCTCTTTATCCTTATAACATTCACTGAAACACACATTTGTTTTATCTTGGATTCTGAATTCAAGTCCCTCTTACCTGCTTTCCTAATAAATAAGAAATCTAAATGCCACAATGTCAAGCTCATCGTCAAAAAATTTTAAGAGTTTATAAAAGAAAGCCAATTGTTTGTAGATTACCAGTAATTCCATTTAACAGTGATACTGCGAAACCGCTGGCCATGAGACAGAAGAATCTAGTTCACATTTGGACTAGTCACTTATCTCTAACTGCTGAAATAAAATTCACTTGTGAGAAGCTATTTTCTTCCTGAAGGTCAAGGTTGCTTTGCCTACTTAAAAAATAAGAACTTAAAAAATACTCTAAGTGATATACAGTTATTTCATTAGTCAGTTGTTTATCTAAAAGTATTTTGAGAGCAGAGATTTCCTGAAGAAATATCTTTCTAACATATAACATGATGTCATAAATAACCAGATGGTTAAAAAATCATTACTGAAGATTGAGGAAAAAAATCAAAAGATCATAGTGATGGTCAAAAATAATAAATTATGTTCTCCTTTGCTTCGATGAAATTGGTTCTGAATATGACACTGCACTGTCACTCGCTTTGAACCTACCATCCATGAAACAGAGCAAAAGCAAATGCATACAGTTAGCTACGAGCTTGAAATTCTCTCTGATTTGGTAACACATGTTTCTAATGGTGTTAATTAATGGTGAGCACAGCACTGTCTAACAAATCAGTCTTTGCAGTGTTGAGCAAGGGGCCACAGCTCCTAATTCAAACTGGAGCTAAATGTCCAGCTAGAGAGTGACTGAAGGTTACAGCAATAAAAAAAGAAAAGAGGAAGAGCTAGCTCCCCTTTAGACTTCTGAAAATATGGCAACCAAAATAATTCAGGCAAAGTAAAAGTCATTTTAACTGTCCATCACGTCTCTCTCTCTCTCTCTCTTTTTTTTTTTTTGACTGCAGTTCTGGAATGGAATAGAAGTTCAGCACAAGAAACATTCTGCACAGATCATTTGTACAGCATTTTTGTTTTGTTTTGTTTCTGTTTTTTATCTAGTCTCTTAGCAAGTTTAATGTTTATAACAAACACTGTTGTGTATAATCACTATACTGTACATTAGATCTCCAGGACTTTTTTATCCACTAGTTGCAAGTTTACATCCTTAAACAACATCCCTCCTATTCCCCCACTCCCCAGTCCCTGTTAACTACCATTTTATTCCCTGTTTTTATGAATTTGGCTTTTTTAGATTCCATGAATAAGTGATATATACAGTACCTATACAGCATTGTTTTTGTGTATCTTTACTTATAAGATTCTCAATGCTTTCAAGAATTGTGTTTGAGATTATTTTCCGCTATTTAGATTACTTTTCACCTCACTAAACAAGGAGAATTTTTTCCTGCTCTGGAAATAGAGATATCTATGCAGTTTATTCTATCAGAATCCTTTAATTTGGAACTCTCACTGCTTCCTCTTATCTGAGTACACCAGCAGGCAAACTTAAGAATTATGGACCACAGATTATATGCTGTATGCAGTTAACAAAGGAGACTTCATGGCTCTGTAGTTTTCATAATTACATTAAAGCCAGGCGTGTTTCTCTTTAAACACCAAAATGTGATTTTATAAAGAAATTGGTGTTAGGATTTGTCATTAGAAAGTAAATAAGCAAAGATTAAAATGGCATTTACTGTGAGGAAACAGAGGCTTGACATAAGTCAACCAGCAGCTACAGTAAAGCACACTCCAGTGTGCAGAAGGAAAGGGATTTGGACTTGGAGTCAGAGGTTCTTTTTGGGTAACAGGCTCAGTTCTTTCACAAACTGGCTCTGAGACTTTGGAAAGGTCACTTCATCTTTCGAGTTTCCTTATTTGTTTAGGGATGTGATTGAATTACATAATTTTTGAGGTCTCTTTCAATTCTAAAGACTACTAAGGTTAAGTCTTTTTAAAGGAATTTATTTCTTGGGAGAATGTACATTAACACACACTGTAGGGCCCCTAAAAAGCTGCTTAGTACATTGATTTTTACAAGTTTTATGAATTTCAGTGCAGTGATTCTCAAACTTTGTTATACATCAAATTTGTTAATTGTAAATTCCTGGGCCCCATCATTAAAGACTGATTCAGGAGGACAGGAGTGGGCATGGGAATCTGCACTATGAATGGCCCTCCAGGAAATTCTGATGGAGGTGCTCTGTGGACCTTACTAGTAAGGTCTAGTAAGCTACTAGATTAAACTAGTAGCTTGAAAGAAATAAAGCAATTTCTTCAAATCCTGTCTTAATGCCTGGAAAAACTGCTTCAACAGGATACTAAGACACAATCATTCCAAATAAAACCTCCTTTTGCCCTCAGAAATAGGATTATAAAATAATAAATTTGATGTTATTCATAAGGAGAGTTCAGATTTGGCTGCCACATGCAATTTCTGAATCATCCCTTTCTTCTTTTATTAAAAGTTCTTTACATTTCTCCTCCTCACGGAAGTCAGCTTTAATTATCACATACCCTGAGTATTAGCTAACTCAACATATAGGTTGCCCTAGATTTTCCTGTGAAAAAGTTCAGGTTCTAGCCACACTTACTATCCAGGTCAAAGCCAAGTCTATTCTTAGCAGGTTACAAAATTCTATAGTAGAGTCCTAGTTTTGCTTAATAAAGTATATTGATCTAGATATCAAAAAAGATTAATTGAAAATATATAAATATTAGCAGTTACCTATTTTCTGTTTATTCTTCTGTATTTAAATTTTTTCTACAAAGCCTATTATATTTTTATAACTTGCCTTTAAAAAGAAAGAAGGAAAGGAAGAAGGAGGGAAGGAAGAAGGAAGACAGAAGAAGGAGAAGAAAGAGGAGGAAGAGGAGAGGAGATGGTATGTGTGCGTTACTATTCATTTACAAATATGAGGTCAGCCTAGCCTTTATCCCTGCATATTATTTTCTTATGAGCAAATATATATTTGTATTTCTGGTAAATGGTATATCAATTCTTTTTATTTTTTTTTGACAAATGCATTATCTAAAACATTTAAACACACATTGATGATTCTACTAGCTAAACTTTGAGTTTATAAAACACTGCAATAAAAAGGCAAGTGTCTATATTTTGGGATGTATTTAAATTACATATACATACAATCTTATTCTCTCATTTCTATATTACACATACTTTGAGTTTCTAAGTATGCAACCATTTGGAACTATTTTCATGCCAGATATAATGCATGAGTCTAAATAAATTGTAATTGTGCAGCAGGCCTACTCATCTTTGAGTGTTCTGACCTTGAAGAAAAAGCATCACTTTATTGCTTTAGCTGAAGTCTAGACTGTGATTCCTCCAGTCCAAAATGTGCCTGGATCCATCAATCTTCAGAACACAATCACATTTTGTGAAGAGTGGAATGATTCATTTATGATTAAAGAACAAGAAGACCAGTTCCACACGCTAATTAAATCATGGTATAAATAGGATTTATTTGCTGTACTTTTTTCAGTGACAGTAGGTGAACAGAAAACAGATAAAATCTTGTCCAAAACTATATAATGCAAAATATATATTATAAAAATATAAATTCATATTAAAAATATATATATATATATATATTTTTTTAAGGATCAAACACCCACTTAGTGTTCACTGAGCATCTGTGTTCTAGGCGCAATGTGCAATGAAGGAAGCCCAAGTCATGATCCCCACGTATCAGAAGCTTTCTGTTCTGTGGAAAGACATTTTGTACCAAGTCAGCTCCTCCTGAATGCCAAAGTCTCTCAGACAGTTCTTTATGTCTGGTAATCATCCATATTTTCCCCTTCCAGCTAGACCTTTTAATCAGTGCATTTAAAGACTGTGAAAGTGTTTTGGCTAGTTTCTCTCTGACATCTACGTCAATGTGGAGCTTCTGGAGACAAACACAGACAAATATCTTTTCTTCTCTTCTTTGTTTCTTCCCTTGGCTTTCCATTTCCTGCAGACTTTATCAATACTCACCAAGTAGATGCCCCATCTCTGTGTCCCTAATACTCTGGTTGTTTAAAGCTCTTCTCTGTTTAGAGGAAGAAACCTTAGTCCATTTATGAAAACATGTAGAACTTATCCCACTACACGTTCACCCACAGCAGACAATCTTCTAAAATGTAAAGTCCTCCAGTGCCTTCCCATTGAACTTGAAATACAATCCAAACTCTTTATATGGTCAATAAGAACCCATGTAATCTGTTTCTTAGCTACCCCTTCCAACTTCTCTCCTTCCCATCTCTCCTTCATTTCTGCCACATTGACCAGAATCCTTCACAAGAAGGACTGAACAAAATGAAGAGGATATGAATATTCTATAGAGGAGCTACTTCATTGCATAGATGGGTCAGTCTAGGAACCACAAGAGGTGTCTTACTGCCAGATTCATTGCATATATTTCTGCTTCTCTGTCCATTCAGGCCATAAAATCCAAGTGTTGTCCACTTTATTTCTTTCCACTGCCACTATAGAGGGGATCAATGCAAGTCTGATGACCTATAATTCTAGTATAAAGAGAGTTCAGGAAAAGAATCAAAATGAATATAAAAAGTAATATTAGAAAAGAAAATATAAATTCAACTCATCTTTACTCCTTCAGCTCCGGTGCCATTTTCATAATTTTTAAATTGTATTGTAATATATATATATATATATATATATATATATATATATATAAAATAAGGTAATAAAATAGCCATCTATTGAAAGATTTATGAATCAAAAATATAATAAATCTACTATAGAAAATAGAAAAATTGACTATAATTTGGCTTATGTAGCAGGCATATACATGCCATTTATGAAAAGACTTCATTTAGTCTCATGCTTACATTAAACACCACCATGAGTTGCTCAGAGCAAGGACTGGGTCTTTCAAATCTAAAAATCCAGTGTTTAGTATATAACAGATTCTCAACATACACATCATTTGTATGGAAGAAATTAATTGATGGTAAAAGGTCAAGAGTTACTAGATCTGTTTCTCAAGAGAACTTAGAAAATCTTAAAATTTGATAATCTCTTCAAAACAGAACGGCCAAGCATCTCAGATATGCTTTAGATATCTAAGGTATTTTCCTGCCTAGGACACAACTGATTTTCTGAGTGCTGCATCAATCACACCATGCTGGCCTTCCATCATGACCCCCTTATATTAACTTAACTGATGGTGATCAAGGTAGTAAAGGAGGGAAATGCAGATGCCTGAGACCTTATCCTTTGCAAGTTCTTCCTACTCCTGAAAATAGGTAGGTTCTTTTTGGAATATGGAGGAGGAAGAACAAAATAGTCTAGTAGGTTGAGACATCCTGGATGTGACTTTGGAACCAATAACAGCATCCCTCTAGAATTTTAACTTACTGAGCTTCAAAGCTCAGTACGGATGCTTGCTTCTTGGTAAGTCTCTGACACTGTCCACCCTTACGGTGCCAGCAGTGGGGAATTCACCACTTTGCTCTTTTATCTTTCTATGTTTCCACAGCAATTTGTTCATCATATCAACAAAGTGAGCTGTGTAGGTTTATCATCACTCACTGATTAGACTCACAATATTTCTTCCAAAGTGTCTGTAGAAATAGCAAAATAGGACATCTACAGATGTCGACATTTACAGATGTCGAAGAATTGTGGCTATTTTTATGAAGTAAATTATGCTACAGCCAGACAACTAATTTTCAAAAGTGGGAAGTGCACATAAAAACACTTTCTCTTCAATGATTCCTCTGGTTTCATTCTATCTCAATCTGGACCATACATTGGATTTTTCCAAGCTCATACTTCCATGGTGCCATGAAAAGTTTTTTATTAGTTTCATAACTACTCCATACACTGTGACTTCCCCCTTTTCTCTAATATTCTTTAAAATAATAATACTTATAATAAACTTTATTGCCTATCAGAGTGATTGCCAGTCTTTACCTTAATCTTACAAGATATAAAGTTACCATGCCTTATAATCAGAGGCTCTGGTCTTAAAATACCACACAACATGACATTCAACAAAACTTACAAGTTAAGCATACCACAGCATGGAGCATTTTCTCTCTTTATTTCCTCCCTAACCAGCTTATAGAACTTCCAAGAGAACATCCAGGCAGGTTTGAAAGGATTTCAGGTTACTTTTTTTTTTACTGGAAATGTTATGAACATCATAATTTGTGACTTCTTTATGAATTAAATATAAGCTATTATTAATAAGCTAAATGGCTTAAGAGCAACTTGTTTAACATGGAAATCTACCTCTGCAAACTACCATTAATAATAGCCTCTTATCTCATGATCAATTGTAACAATTCTTAAATGTGTTAACTGGGTTTATTAGTTATTACAAATCTTATTCATCCCATTACTGTTTTATAAACTAGGAACTGCAGTAGTCAGTAACATTGGTTACCATGAGAGGTAGTATATAATAATGGTTGGGAATTCAGGTTCTGGAGTCAGACCTTCTAACTTGAATTCTGTTCTAACCTCATAGTAGTCACATTACCTTGGAAACATTACTTCAATTTTTCTGGGCTTCAGTTTTCTCATTTGTAAAAATGAGAATAAAAGTAACATCAACGTCATAGAGCTTCTGTGGGGATTAAATGAGAATAAACTATATAGAATACTTAGCATAATGCCTGGCACACAGAAAAAGGTCAATAAATGTCAGCTGTCTCTCTTCCCTACTATAGAGGATATATATCCAACTCAACAGGAATACTAACAAATTGTTAACGTAAAAATTACAAAGGAGGTAAAACCAAATCAAATACATGTTTGACTTCACTGAAATCATTATTGGATCCATCAGAAGACCATGTCTACTGATTTTCTGAATAGTATTAAGTTATCATCATTAATAACCAAAGATGCACATTACGTTTAGAGAGCCTAATTTATAATCAATTCCTGTTCACAGAATTAAAGGTCAAAGAAATACCAATAAAACATCCAAAGAAATTGGATGCGAAATCATAAAGAACCTAAAGGTGTCCTGATTTCTCTATTGAATCTTTGGCCTGAGAAGACAGTAGCACTGACGTGTTCTTATGATAGCTGAAGAGCTAAGCCTTTTGTATAGAGCAGTACATTAGTTAAGGACTTTGTAATTTAGCGGCATAAAAAGGTTGACTTTCAAAACGGAATAGACTATATTGGAATACAATCGAATAAGACCATTCCTATAGACCTGAGAGAGGTAAACACGTCGCCAAATACTGAAGGCTGCAATTTAGAGTTGTCCTTCTCTTATTCTTGGTTTTGGAAATCCTTCTATTTACCTTAAAGAGAAAGGCAGAAGAGGTAGGGTTGTTCCATGGAACACAAGCTGCCATGAAGAATATGCTGTTGGGTAAAAAACCTTCAGCCAGCCAGGCTCAGAGCTGTGAGGGGCATCTTATGTTTAAAAGAGGAAAAAGTAAACAAGGAAAAGTCAACAAAATTGATAACAGTTTTAATGGGATTCCTTCCTTATGGGAACCCTGCAGAAACCAGGAGAACGCTCGGCTCCAGAGTCACAGTTAGAAAATTCCAGTTTCTACCAGATAGCAAACAGGTTATTAAAAAATCCATAGCTCTTGGCACCAAGAAAAAAGGATTTGAGGCATCTCTATAGAAACAAACATTCTGGCCTTTGCAAAACATTTGCGAGAATTAATTAAAACAGCTGATATGCTGGGAATAGCATATTCAATCAAAGTGTCAAAGATGGTTAATAGGTGAGGAAGGTTAAATAAACAGACATTATCAGTCAAATAAAACCTTAGCAATTCTGTTCAGGAACTTAGATCAGAAATGTTTTCAATAGTGAAGGTCTAAGACTTCATAAACTGAAGAATGCAAAACAATACAGCAGTGACTAGAAAAGATACCAGTACATCTAAATGCCCAGCCAATGTTCTTTCTTAAGTATATTTTGAATTTATCTTATATGTAGGATCAGCTGCACTAATACTTAGATTAGGCTCATTATATGAATGTAATATGTGCCCTATTGTCTCTAGGTAGATTGGATCTCCTTATTTTTTGCCCTATATCTCAATTTATGGCACATTTATATAGACAAAGATTTATTAGGTAGAGCTTCCTAACATTCATATAATATTTCCTAAATGCAGGAAAAAAGGTTAACTGCTGCACCAAGCATATTATTACTGAAATGTTTACTGAGGTTTATTTACTTGCAATTACTATTGTTATTGTTTTAGTACAGAATTAAGTTCATTTTAACACAATTCTATCTAATTCATAACTGAAAAGAAAGAGTGTCAAGGAAGAAATCAACTTAAATGAAACTACCCTCCAGCTGTCTACCATGCACCAGCACTAGAAATAGAAAATAGAACTTGATTTTAAAATGAACTCTGGCATGGTTCCCTCTCTTCTAAAACTTGGCATAAAATATGATTTGGGGAGTGGCTGCACATTTTGCCAAGAGAGTAGGTTATTTTGGTATCTAGTGGGTGGACGAAATGAACCGCAATCATTTCTAGAGGGGCTTCGACTCAGGAAGGCTGACAGAATGATCCTGTTCCCAATAAACCACGAAAGAAAACAAAGATGACTATACTGTCATTATTATTCACAAGGGAGCTGGGTGATTGGGGTTGTTAGCAAAGGAAAAAAGTTGTAGAGCTCTAGGTCACTGGTTGAAATCACCTGGAGATTTAAGAATAAAGGTTTTTTTTTCAACTCTATTTTTAGAGTTATTGGGCTTAAGTTCAAACTGGTAGTGTTGTTGGGGAGATCTTGTTAAATAGGTTAAAGCTTCTACTCTCCTCCAGGTGACTGTTTTAGGAGTCATTGGACTGGATAACTGGATGGGTCAAGAGTTGACCCTGTTATGTATAAATTTATTTCAAAATTAAAACCATTGATAAGAGGTTTTCCTCTCCTCCCTATTTAAATAGGAGAGCTGGTCCTAAGAATTAAATTTGTATTTGTGTGCATGCGTGTGTGTGTGTGTGTGTGTGTGTGAGAGAGAGAGAGAGAGAGAGGGAGAGAGAGAATGAGAATCAGAGAGATGCAGAACAAAGAAAAGATGGACACAGATTTAAGATGGACACAGATTATGATAGAACTCCTAGGTCATAATAGGAGTAATTGTTGATATTTTTGTTAATTGGACCTAAACAGGAAGACATTTAGGGGCAACTGTAGGTGATAACTATATTGTTGTTTGTCTTTGATATTGTGTACACAATTATATACATAATTTACAGAGAATAGATTAATAACTTAGAGGATTTGGGCACAATTTTTTTCAGTTCAATTATACAAATAATTGGCTCAGTTTCCCCTATACCTATCACATCCAGATAAAAATCCTAGTGAATAAGTGGTTAGGAATAATTCCTTAAGCAGAAATAACCTAGTGTAATACCCAACTTTAGAGTGGGAAAATAAAATTTGAAAGAAGAAATGACATTTAATTCTGTTCAGTTCAAGCAACATTCATTGATAACCTACAACTTGCCAAGCACCTCATCAAGCCCAGAGGATAGAGAGATACATAAAATATATTCCCTGCCTTTATGGAATGTATAGATGAGGGGCCACAGGGAGAGGTGAACCAATAACCTGAATGAGATGGGAAATAAAATTGTCTGATGGTAAGCTGGTAGGCGCTGATTACTTCTTCCCTTTCCTTGTCCTCTTAAGAATTTTTTAAACCTTTTTTTTTAAAAAACAAAATTTCACTTTGCTCATTCTTTCATCTTATTAACAAGTTTTCCAGCCCCCTCTTCCCCACCTGCCTGAAGCATATTTAACTTCAGTGTCAAAAGAAATGAGCACATCCATTGGATATAATCAAGTCCTATTAGGATCTTGTGCATGGTTTTATAAGCAAATTTTTATTTGATTGATTATATCAATAAAATTAACAAAGATGCTGATCAAGCCATTTCCTGCCACCCTCTCTTTTTTTGTGGTACGTGGGCCTCTCACTGTTGTGGCCTCTCCCCTTGCGGAGCACAGGCTCTGGACGGCGCAGGCTCAGCGGCTATGGCTCACGGGCCCAGCTGCTCCGTGGCACGTGGGATCCTCCCGGACCGGGGCACGAACCCGCGTCCCCTGCATCGGCAGGCGGACTCCCAACCACTGCGCCACCAGGGAAGCCCCACCCTCTGTTTTCACTCACTCCCCTTCTTGCTCCATTGTTTATATAACTCCTTAGGGCTCTTTTCTTCTTTTCTGACATTTCTTTCCACAACTTGCCACTTCCCACCAACTCAACTCTCCCTCCTTCCCCTATGGTAGTGATGATTCTCGAAGCCTAGAGAGGCACTGTAATGCATCAGAGTGAAAACTGAAAATTGGAAAATCTGATTTGTAGTCTCAGCACTACCAGGAAGTTTTGTAAGATCCCAGGCCAGCCTCCAGCTCCCCCTTCGCCTGCACTCTCTGGTCTCTCCCTGGGATGGCCTGGGGGGGTCCTAGAGAGTGTTCTGCTCCCAAAGGTGTGGACTCAATTCCTCCCCGGTATTAGGTTGACCCATTACGTAACTGCTCAGCTACATAGCTATCCTAATGGATAAGATGGTAAATAACCAAAACAAATTTTTCAACTTGCTGTTACTGAAAGGAAGCTTGTGATGGGTAGTGTTAATAATTGCTTCAAGAGACCTTAATGGTGAGTCTACGCTTTCATATACATCAGCAAATAAAATGTAACCTGCTTTAGACATCTGTACTTCCTCTGCTCTGTGTTTCTCTCTCCTGACCCTCTCAAACCTTTGTTTGTTTTTAATCTTAATAAATGCTAATTTTAATCATAGTTACATGTACACCTAGTATAAAAAGCATATTATGAAAAACAGCAGCCCAAGGCCCCAACACTCTGATGTCTATATTTCTCAGTAATATATTTTTCTTGCTATTTCTAATTGGTCAGTTTTAGACATTATCTTTTGGCTTCCTTCTATAATAGAGGAGGTTTGAGCTCAATGACACCCTTACCCCAATTTCCTTTCCCTCCAAATTCTCAATGAAATTACAGCAAAAGAGCACAAGGTTTCAATCCATCAAATGGTCTGTTTTATAACTATGTGATTATTTTTCACTGTTGAGAGAAGTAGTGTCTCTTGTTCATCTTTTAGATTTTCTTGAAGTTAATAATGACCTCATGTTTCATTTGCTTCATAGTCTGTGGGCTCATGATTAATTCTTTCCAGTAGTTCCATCAACCTCTTAATACCATTACCATTTGGCCAAACACATCAGGGAATCTATCAGATCGTCTCCATCATTTCCACCTTTTATGGTGCCTGATGTTTTCAAGTTCTGAGATTTACAAGGGTCAGCAGCATGGATCTACCCTTTCCTTGGACCTGAAATGCAGCTCTTACCACCTGGTAAGTCAGTTCCCCTTTCCGGTGGCTTTCCCTGTTCAAAAATTGTGAGCAACATTCATGCCCTCCTCTCTCCTGCTCTCTTATTGGGGGCTTAGAGGGCAGAGAGAAATAACGGTGTTCAGCCTTCTCTGTTTAACCAGAAGTCTCCTTTCCTATACTTTTCTGTTTTCTCTACTGTTTAACAAATCACCTTACAACCTCAACTTCTTCACTATATGTGTAGTGGAACTCCTGTGTGAGAAAACTGGGTGAACTGAGTGGTTTTAGTCAGAGAGGGAGGTCAGACTTTAAGAATTCAAAAGAGATGCCCAGGATGTAACCCTAAGAGTAGTCAAATGACCTAGAATGAAAGGTGAAGGTGATACAGAGGTCAAGGAAATGAGAGGCTAGCAAGTTAGATAACCCATATCTCCAGACAAGGAGAAGCACAAGTCCATGGAAATTTGTAACAGCAGCAATAGGAAACTAATGCAGGGAGTAACTGATTTTTTTTCCCTAAATAGTTGCTTGGAATTGTGTGAGTGTGTGTATACATTATAAAAGCATCCAGGTCATTATCTTTTCACAGTTCACTTCAATAATGCTACATTCAAAAAGTGTGATCTTTCTGAATCATTCTTGATCTGCTTCTGGGCATTACAAGTTTTTCTCTTTGGTTAGACAGCCTGGAATAGTTACCTATTTTTTTTAGGTTCTAGGACTTTGAGGGAAGGTTCAAAGGCCCACTTAACATGGAGCTAAATTGCTGGTATTGTTTTAAGGTGTTCCATTTTCTCTAAATGGGCGATTTCTGAACCCCTGATTCATAAACTATATAACTCCTTCGCTTTGATTCTTTTATTTGCTATAAATTAGTGCCCCATTTCCCTATCACTTGTAAACAAAGCTGATTTCCCCATTTGTTTCAGTTTATAAAATTATGGCCATCAGTCATTTAAAATATTCACATGGAGGAATTTTAGATTTCAAAAGAAATAAGCAAAAATCTGAATGGCACAAAAATCTGCTGACAAACTGAACCTCTAAAAGCCTGAGCTCAGCAGACATTTCTTACTTAACATCAAACATTCCATTTCCTAAAAGGATATGTTTGCCATCCATGGACTCAGAAGAAAACATTGCCTCTGCTTATTTCACTGTGCAAAGAAAAGGCTGCATGAATTTGCTGACTAATTCACATTTGGATTTGCTGGTTCTGATTCTGGTTTTTGAGCCAAGGAGCAGCACAGAATAGCTTAATTTGAGGTTAAAAGCATTCAAATACAGTAAAGACCACCTGAAGGCATTCTTTTCAGGAAGACAGCTACTGAAAATGCTAACTGGAAAAGTTGCCTTTGGTAAGAGAAAAGAAGGCTATGAGACTATCAGGAATAGAAAGTGTCATTCCATGTGGAAAAACTATCAGGTGAAAGGCTTTGACAGGATAACGAGCGTCTTCTAGATGAGAACGCAGGCTCAACATGTAACAGAGTTGTCTGCCTCCAAAATATTGAGATGTCAATCCTGCAAATATTGTGTCCTCAGTCAGGACAAAGATTCCCCTTTCAAGGGCGATCCTGTTAAGAGTAATAGAAACCTAGCATCTGAGAGATGAAGGGGGCTATAGGGAGTATCTAGTTCCAGCTGTTGAGATGAGACTCAAAGCAATCAATTAACCCAATGAAAGTCACAGAGAAAGTGAGCCACAACTCAAGCCCTGGACCACAGCATTTGCAGCACCCTCACTGTCTTCCCTTGGTTGTACCACCCACCCCGCACTGTGTCTTCTCCTTCACTCCACACCATTCCCTCCTCACAGCAGCTGACATGTCTCCTTGTTCTGGCTTGGATGACTGGGGTGGAAGAGTATGTCAGGGGCACATATAACCAGTATGGAGTCCATCAGGTCAGGAAGCACCTGTTAGCCAGAATCTAAAATGATAACCTTCCCTAAGCAGACAAAAAAGTCTTTGAATATATAATAGCCTCCTAATAGCCTCTCCTTGGTTATACAGGGCTTTTCTATTTATATCCACATCCAGCAAAGACAGCAAAAGGAGATTTTTTTTAATCAGAATAATCCTTTTGAGTCAATGATAAAGGAGCTTAGCATTATTCATATTATTCTAAGCTTTTTTGAAAAATCACGATTATATTGGACTTGAATGACTTGCAGTTTGATTATTGTTAAAATAGAGAATAGCTGTATTGCGAATTTTACTGTTTAAAATAAATCTCTTAGGCAGAGTTAGGGAAAAATTTTGCTAATAATAGAAGAAGTATTTTTTTCCTAAAAGTTAACACATTAATGCTCTTTTCTGAGACATGCAGGGAAGACTGTTAAAATACAAAACAGCAAAAAAAAAAAAAAAAAAACCAAACAAACCCACAACACATTGTTTTACTGAGAGATGACCACTTGACAATAATTTTTTCCTAATAATTTCCCCAAAGTCAGTGACTTATCTTGTCATCTTATATGACAAAGCATCTTTACTTAATGAAGCTAATCAACAGTCTGGTTGACTCCATGTACTTCCTTCAAATTACAGATGAAAAACTGTAATTACTTTGAACATGAATATACATGACACTGTATGAATTTCATCTATTTGCAGTAAAATGTTCCAAGTATGTCTTTTTGTTACCAAACATCAAATATGACCCACATAAGTTTCATTACTAGCTATCAAAACTTAGTTTTCAATAGTTTCTATAACTTTCATGTCTTATGTGAGAAATACTTATGAATTTAGCACCATAAATTAGGATTATCTAAGCTTTAAAATTTAGAATGGATCAACAATCACTTTTATCATTGCTCTAAAATGTTGCTCATAAGTATTTTCAAGAGTTTACATGGCTGCTTCTTGGTCTCTTTACTTACTGGCCACCCCCCACATATGTACACTGAATACACACACACACACACACACACACACACACACACACACACACACCAAATAATGTAGCTGATACCTCCCAGTAAACCAGTGAAAGAAAAGGACATCTGTTTTACAAATCAGTCTTCAATTCTAGCTCATCACCCTGTCCTATAGGCTACTGAAAAAGATATGTCACAGAAACATTGTTTATTTCCTTAAATAAGTAGAAAATGCTAGTATTTCCTTTAACCCAATATTTGGTTCACCGCTATGGACCTTGTCATTTCTCTAGGATTTCTTCACAACCTGAAATCAAACAGTTAGATAAGCTATCATCTAGTTAGGAAGTTAACAATTCAGTTCTCTTGTCGGTGATTTGACTTAATTTAAAGGACATTTATTTAGTACCTGGTTATGATTCAAATACCTTGCCAGGTTGTGAAGAGGATAATATAATGGGTAAGACACTTTAATTTGTGCTAACTCTTTAGGAAAATATCAAGGCATATCCTTACCCCTATCTTACACTTTATACCAAAATAAATTTAAGGTGGACCACAGATGGGGAAAAGAAAAACAAAACAAAAAAAAACTATCAGTCTGGCTTGCTGGCCATCTGAAAGCTCTATGGGAAAGTCAGGATAGTTTTAATAAATATTGGAGCATATTATGGGTTGAATTGAGCCCCCCTCCAAATTCATATGCTGAAGTCCTAACCCCCAGTACCTCAGAATGTGTATAATTAGTTAAGCTAGGATGAGGCCATACTAGAATAGGATTGGCCCCTAATCCAGTATGACTGGTATCCTTACAAGAAGGGGAATTTTGGAAATAGAAAGCACACAGGGAGAACGCCATGTGAAGATTGGAGATATGCTGCCATAATCCCAGGAACTACCAGAAGCTAGGAGAGAGACCTGGAAGAGATTCTTCCCTAGCACCTTCAGAGGGAACATGGCCCTGCTGACACCTTGATTTCAGACTTCTGGGCTCCAGAACTGTGAGACAATACATTTCTGTTGTTCAAGCCACTCAGTTTGCGGACATTTGTTATGGCACCCCTAGTAAACTACCAGAACCGAGCAGAACCCTGCACCCCCCACCCCAAGTACAAAGGCCCCTCCATGTCTCCTGCCTCTTGTTTATAGAAAAGCTGCAGTCTTCCAGGCCTCCCTGAGTCACAAAAGAGGAGGCTCGAGCAGTTAATGATTAGGACAAAAGAGTCACAGACTCAGTGTCTGATGCACATTCCTGAGCCATTTTACAGATACTATAACTGCCACCAGAGAAGAAAGCTAACTGCACGATGACCAGACTCCATCTTGAGCAGTACTGAATTTATGGCTAGCACAATTCCAAGAACTGGCCTTAAGAGAATGGGATTAACACTATTGCTTATAATAATCTATACCTTTGGGGACATCAAAATAATTGTAGCTTGCTCTGCCCGTATATGTAAATGGACAACTATAACTGTCAACAAAGAGACGCTACAGACCCTTGTTGACATCTTCCACTCTAAGAATACGGCACCCTATGTCAGCAGGAAGAAGTTACAGAAGACGGACCTTCACCCATAATCCCATAATAATGGAATGTTTAGACAAGTGGGGATTTGTAAGCAGCTTTTGGCAGGAAAGAGCGTTCTGCAGGAGGCCCCTTTTGTCTTGTCACTAACCTTAAACTAGGCACCCCATGCTCTACTCATCTTTGCCCCTAGCACGCCTTTCAAATCTTTTGATCATGCAATATCTTGCCTAATCTGCTGGTTCTTTCCGTAAATCAAAGAAGTAAAAATGAAGAATAAGTAATTAATAGATGACCAGACCTCTTCCCTAGCTTTCCCTTCAGTAATCTTTCCAACAAACTGTGTGAACAAGATAGTGTCTAAAAAAAAATCGCGAGTCAACAAGCCTGCACACAGTGGGGGATGGCGACAACTCTGACCCCCGATCTCAATGATTAACTGAGATTATTTCCTTTTTTCCCTTTAAAAACTTTCATGCCTGAGCAAAATCTTTGGAGGTGGCTTTTGAGGAACACTGAGTCCACTATCTCCCCAGATTGCCAGCATTTTGATCAAAGGCAACTTTCCTTTCTATCAACATTGCCTCTCCCGAATATTGATTTTTAAATGGCAAGTAGTCGGACCTGATTCGGTAACCCTAACAGAGCCACTCTAAGCAAATATAAAAACTAGAAACCATAAAAATCATTGATAATTTTAAGTAAATAATTTTTTTAAAAATCTGTATGACAAAGGAAAACAAAACAAACCAGAATTAAAACAAAAAACTTCCTGTTTTGGAATTTCAACTGAGGACCTAAAGCTGAGGAAAATAGCTATCAAGTATCCTCACATACTAATCAGGTTCTATGGTTATCAATGCAGGGCCTGAAAAGAGGGTGATCAAACGGCTGCCAAGATTAGCCAATCCTCCACCAATAGTCTATAAAAGCAAGGGCTGAGAGAGAATTCAGGGTAACAATGGGTTCTTTAGTGGTTAGAGAGAAGGCTATCAGAGTGCTATAGAATTTCCTTGGTCCTTGAAGGAGGTGGAATGAGGGAGGCTTCAGAAAATACCTGAGGAAGAGCAACCTGGGTCTCCTGAGGCTTGGGGAACACAGGGACTTTTTCTTTGAAGTGACCCTAAAGGCAAGTGGCTGATGGGACCAAGCTGCGTGGCAGAGCCAAGCTGTTCCAGGAAAGGGTGTCCTTTCACAGTGCCACAGGGTGAAGATATAGGGCCAATACCTTGGGCCAGATGGGGACCTGCTAAAAGAGTAAGGTTTAAGCTAAATGGAAAGGAACCAAACCCACGAAAAACAACCTGGAGGAGAAAGTGGATGTCACAGAGGGGTCACCAAAGTAGGAAACCAGAAGGCTGAGTAAGGATGACTGAGAGCTTAGAAGATACATTCATCTCAGATCACCATGAGAAATATTTTTGAACAGGAATCCTGAACTTTATATGATCAAATCTGGTGATTTGCGTAGCACTGGTGGCAGGTGCTACTGATTTCGGTTTTGATATTTTCTTTTGGTAGTCATTTGCTTAAAAGGCCAAAAAAAAAACAAAAACAAAAAAAGGCAGATAAGACAAATGGTCTCTGGTGGGAGATGCTGATGGGGTGTTGGGAAGCATATTTCCTTCCCATTTCAGTGTAACTGTGACTCCAATTTGCTGTGCTTGAATGTCTGCCATGTGTGGAAATGAAGCAATGGCAAGGCTTTCTGCTGAGAAGAAAATTTAAATAGCAGATGGGCGAAAGAAACAGAAAACTTAAATTACGATATATGGAAAATTTTAAATGTATCTTGACAAAGGAATCTTAAAAGCATTTAATGAAAATTGTGATTAGAGAGATGGGAGTTAAGGGTATAGCCCAGGAGGTATTGATAGAGGTGAAGAAAATTAGATTTGGAGAAAAAAATTTTTTCTCTTTTTAAGAGATATTTAATGTCATCTGAAATCTAGTCTCAAAGAGCCTAAATGAATGGGGTATAGGATGGACACAAAGCCATTTTCACGGAGAAGTCTGTTGAAAGGTATGTACTGAGCCTGAGACAGGTTTGTGGTTGAAGCAAACCTTGGTTGGGGTGAACACGAGAAAGCTACTCGAAACGATTTACATGCATGAGAAATGGTTGGTAGGGTTTGGGAACTCAACTCAAAAACCACAATATGATCCCAAGGGTGTTGGAGTCACCATTAGGTCTGAGGAATGCAGTCAGAGGAATCCTCTGAATCCCAGGAAGATAAATGGAGGTTCATAAAGGTGCTTTGGTTGTTTATCATATCATTCAGGAGTGACTTAGACTTCAGATTGGGAAAGGTTTATATTTTTATGCAGATGTTTCATCTCAATACTTTCACTAACTTCAAAGAGAATTCAAATTTCTAAAGACCAACAAAACAGGTCTTATACTCTATATCTTTGCCTTCTTTGGTGTCTTAAGTTTTGAACGTATTTTCACATCTTCTAATGCATTGTAACCTATAGAAAAGATCTCTATGCATTTTAAATACCATACAGTATTCAATGTAAAGCATCATAACATGCGTGTCAAACTTCATGCTATTGGAAACTAAATTTCAGTGTTAAGTATTACATTGCTGTATTGCATTGCCCACGCAAGCTCCTGTACCATCTCCATTTGTAGTTTGGCAGATCTTTTTGACTGTCATCCATATACTCTTCACATGGATTGAGCAGAAAACATGATTTCTTGGCATTAGGCATGATTTCCCATTGTTTTCTCTTGCATAGGAGAAAGAAAAACTTTCAAGTAGCATCCATCAGACACATTCTTTATAGAGCATTCAATTAAAAAACTGGGACGCATCAAATTTACTGAAAAACACATTAATGTACATTTTAAAGAGATAAAGCAACGACTCAAGCTCTAAAGTTGTTTCCTGACGCATTAGAGACATTATGTCCTGAGGTCTAAATCTAATATACACAGGGATGATTTACATAGAATATACATACTCATTGTTCTTACTAATAATATATATCACATCACATGGAATACACCCAGTTCTGATCCTGAGATAGTTTCTAAATTCCCCGTCTAGATTCTCTCAAATATTTATTAAGAGTGAGATTTTATTCTGAAAAATGCCAACACCCTGCATGTTCTCAGAATTACCAATCTATTACCTATTCTTCAATTTACCGGTACTGTCACTGACCTGTTCTCTAATCCACTAATACACTTTAATAATTCATTGATTTATGCCATTGATTTATGTCATTTATGTCTATAAAATAATTTCTATATACAGTATACATTTCTTTATGTATTGCTTGTGTATGTTTGCCAGTGCTGGAGAAAGTGTCTAGGTCTTATGGTAGGAGTCATGACCCCTCTTTGCATTAACTCTGAATGCCTCCAAGTTATTATAGACATGATCATCCTGTGACACCCTTGAATCTTACCAAACAGATGCAGATAAACAAAAAGTATTGGAACATAATTGAAAATTTTGATCCTCTTGGTTTGGAAACATAATATAAGAGAATCAAATCCAAAGCCCCCCCCCCAAACACCCAAACATGTGGGTAACTGAAATTTTGAGAGGCAACATAGGGGCAGTGGAAAGAATTTGCTTTAAAATCAGACATCCCTGGGTCAAATCCTATGAAACATAGGTTTTTCAAGTTTTAGTCTATATAAAATGGAAATAGGCCTACTTTATGGGATTGTCAAGAGGATTGAAGATAATATGTATGTAACTGGTTTGTTTCCAATTTCCAAATTGGATCAGACTTGATGGGGGAGAAACTCTGAATTAGATCTCAGATGAACGTTCCATTTTGGATCAGGTTGGACTTTCTAATACCTGAGAGTGATAGCACTATAATACCTAAAACTAATCAGAGAATTTGTGGACACTGACAAAATATCCCACCGGGCGGGGAAAAGCTCAGCAACAGAACATGTTTTAAGGGGATTGTGGGTTCTATCAAGTGCAGTCTATTCACTAAATAGAGTTCTCAATGCAAAGCACCTTGCCTAATGCCTAGAATACAAGAAAACACTCTTAAAAGTTTTCTTTTTTGTGTGTGTGTGTGTGTGTTACATGGGCCTCTCACTGTTGTGGCCTCTCCCGTTGTGGAGCACAGGCTCCGGATGCGCAGGCTCAGCAGCCATGGCTCACGGGCCCAGCCGCTCCGCGGCATGTGGGATCTTCCCAGACCGGGGCATGAACCCGAGTCCCCTGCATCGGCAGGCGGACTCTCAACCACTGCGCCACCAGGGAAGCCCAAAAGTTTTCTATTTTAATACATAGTAATCTTGCCCATCCCCAACTTCTCACCCCAAAGAACCCAACTCCAAGAACCTAATATGTTTATTAAAATTAAATGCTAACATATAATACATTCTTGGAAAATCCTTAGAGATATTACTTAGAATAGCAAAGACTAGAACAACTGGATGACCGAATGGGGGTGGAGTCCAAAAATAACAATCATTAATCATTATATATATATATATATATATATATATATATATATATATATATATGGTTTCATCTTTTACTAGCATATAAATGTAGCCAGTGAGGGATAAGAGAACCATAGGGCTTTACCAGAAACTAAGTGGGTTGAGTTTTCTCAGAGCATACATCAACTTACAAGAAAACTACAGGATAAAAGAGAAGTTGTCCAAGAAGAAGCAAGAATGATATAAGGCAGGATAAAATTTCCCAGAGTTTGATTCCTTACACATTTTCAGTCTCAACACCATGGAATGGTGGAGATGGACATGACCTTCAAGAACCATCCTGTCCAGTCTCCTGTTTTACAGGTGAGGAAACTGAGACTCAAGGAGTAACTTGGCAAATTAAAGGTGCAGCTTAGAGAACATAGGACTCCTAACTGATCCAAACACTGTTTTCACTCTGTCCCATTATCCTGTAAACAATGGAGCATTGGACTATTAATACATTTTGTTTTAATTTTTAGCCCCACTGAAAGCTCTATAGTAACACATATTAAAAGTATCTTTACTGTAAAGTTCTGGCATTATGGCACGTAGTTTATTATCCACCAAGCTGAAAAGATGAGTAATGAGTCACTGGTGAGTATGTAAATAATTCCTAGTTAGCACAAAAGTTATTTCTAGGGCTTCCCTGGTGGCGCAGTGGTTGAGAGTCCGCCTGCCGATTCAGGGGACACGGGTTCGTGCCCCGGTCTGGGAAGATCCCACATGCTGCGGAGCGGCTGGGCCCGTGAGCCGTGGCCGCTGAGCCTGCGCGTCTGGAGCCTGTGCTCCGCAACAGGAGAGGACACAACAGTGAGAGGCCCACGTACCGCAAAAAAAAAAAAAAAAGTTATTTCTAGAACATGTCTTATTTGTATCACGTCATTTCTAAATGTATTTTAATTTCACTTAATTTCTCAGTCTTTCTCCCGGTGGAAATGGTATATTCTCAGTATTTCTGAATAACAGTTGTATTTCACTAATATCCTATTTCTTATGGAAATGAACTCACAAAGATTTTGGATATCAGCACACATAAACACAGATGAAAAGTGGAACCTCAATTAACTTTGAGTCACATACACTACAAACAAAACTCTTCAGTGTAAATCACATTTTATTTTGAAATTCTATCCGGTTGGTAATCTCTTATGTTCGTAGCCAGAGTGCTGATATGAAGAAATGCGAAGGCCTTCATTAGAAGCAAATATGCTTGATAGGAGAATAAATTATGTCAACTGTTTTAGGGGTGCAATTTTGTAAATGATTCCAATTCCAAAGTATGTAAATTTTGGTTAAATGTCTAAAGTCCAGGAAAATATGCTGGAAAATAAGCAACTTAATCTAGGAACTCTAACAAGAAATACTCTATTGCTTTACCGCAACAGCAGAGTCTTCATGCATGCCTGCTCTGCAGCCAGAGGGCCTCTGCTCCGCCTCTTGCTAACTGTGTGAATGTGACCAAGCTATTTAACTTTCCTGATAGGCAGTTTATTCAGTTTTCAATGGGGGATAATGAGAGTACCTAAAACATAAGGTTGTTGTGAGAATTAAATTTTTTTTTATGAAGCATTAAGAACAGTGCCTGCATATATACAATGGAATATTACTCAGCCATAAAAAGAAACAAAATTGAATTATTTGTAGTAAGGTGGATGGACCTAGAGTCTGTCATACAGAGTGAAGTAAGTCAGAAAGACAAAAACAAATACCATATGCTAACACATATATATGGAATCTAAAAAAAAAAAGGTTGTAAAGAACCTAGGGGCAGGATGGGAATAAAGACACAGACCTACTAGAGAATGGACTTGAGGACACAGGGAGGTGGAAGGGTAAGCTGGGATGAAGTGAGAGAGTGGCATGGACATATATACACTACCAAATGTAAAATAGATAGCTAGTGGGAAGCAGCTGCATAGCACAGGGAGATCAGCTCGGTGCTTTGTGACCACCTAGAGGGCTGGGAGAGGGAGGGTGGGAGGGAGATGCAAGAGGGAGGGGATATGGGGATATATGTATATGTATAGCTGATTCACTTTGTTATACAGCAGAAACTAACACACCATTGTAAAGCAATTATACTCCAATAAAGGTGTTAAAAATAAATAAATAAAAATTAAAAAAGAACAGTGCCCAGCATGAGTCAGTGTCAGGCTTTTGGTAACTGTATTATTATCTTCAGGAAAGGAAAGAGCACACAATCAGCAGCAGCCCTTGGCTGATGGATCGTGAGGAAGGGGAGAAGGAGCATTGAACTTGACCTGAGAGGTAAGGTTAACCTGTCACTTGGTAGAAGAAATGGGGGCCCAGAGAGGTTGTGACTTGCTGGAACAGAAACAAGAGGTGGGATCTCCTCTGCTCAGAAGTCCTGCAAAATGTATGATGGCCAAAGCATTAGCATGAGTTTGATTTCATAGACGTCATTCCATACTGACTATGTAGATATGGCACCTGAAGTGCACTCTGTGAATCATCAGGGCAAAGCTGGACTGAGTCTGTAGAGGAAATGAGACCAGAATCTGACTTTGACCATGAAGTTGGCCAGGTTCTACATGTAGTCAATAAAATTAAAATGACCCAGCTGTCACACAAAGCAGGCATAAGGCTTCTGCTTAACTTCCTTTCATGTAATTACGCATCAGGCATAGAGTTTAAACAAATAACTGCAATTCTGATTTTAAGGTGATAAATACATAATTTGTCTTTGATAAAATTTCCCCATTTTTAGGCACATTTTTCTGGGCACCTTGACTTTTTTATGTTGGAAATGCATAATTACATAGCTTTGCTTTGAAATTTGGCAGATCTTTAACAGATATTTGGCTAACTTAGAACATTATCACATTCAGCACAGCCCAGGAAGTCCAAAATCACCAAAAAGGGAAAGATAGTGGAAGAGAAATGTGTCTTCTCCATAGATGCTGAGAACAAATCACTTCTGTTGTTTAGCAATTTTTTTCCCTCAAATTATATCTGAGCCAAGGTTTAAAAAAAAAGTTTTTAATCCATCCTTTGGAAACATTTTTATTTTAAAGAGTGTATGTAGACTTAGAATCTTTATCACAGGCCTTCCCAAAGGGTCAGGAATAGGCACCAGGGGGTGTCCTGACCTCTGAAATTGTATATTAATTGTTTGAACGTGCATGTGATAGTAATACTGGTAGGAGAGGAGATGACAATAGCTTGCATCGGATTCTCAAAAGGTTTTATGATTCTCCCCTCACCCCCGTCAAAAAAACCAGTCCTGAGAATAATGAGAGGGGTAGAAAAATGATTAGTGGATGTGTGCATTCCTGGGGAATATTCATTCAGGTGGTATAAATGGCTGCCTGTCGCCGCTTCTCCAAATTCTCAAAACAAAAGAGGGTGAGGGCAAAAAAAGATTATACTCTTTAGAAATCTCCAAATCATCCTATGGAAAAAGTGTTGGTTAATGAAAAAAAAATTGGAAGAGTTCGTCTTTATGAGAACTGAAGGATGAGTTTTTGGTTGACTCATACCTTGGTTTTGCCTGTATGAGCAGTATGTAGGGTCATGACAGACCCTAGGGCTAGGA
The DNA here is from genome assembly GCF_964165515.1 of Mesoplodon bidens. NCBI lineage: Eukaryota > Metazoa > Chordata > Mammalia > Artiodactyla > Ziphiidae > Mesoplodon > Mesoplodon bidens. The sequence goes on along the minus strand of NC_138160.1, from coordinate 46,922,352 downwards.
TCAAGCAGGGATTACATTTACATAATTCATTCATTTGATCTTTTCAACACTGTGAAGTTAATATTGTTAGGTCCATTTTGTAGATTTGAAAATCAAAGCACAGCGAGGACAAGCGACTTGCTCAAGATTAATTTAAGGACCAGTTATCAATGGAGCTGGCATGTGACCCCAGGTATTTTGACTCTTGAGCCAGTGCACCTAACACGGAGGTCCTCCTGCCTCCAGGGAGGCCCCAGCTGACCTAGGGACCTGGATTTATACCATCACTGTCAGTTGTACCCCAAATTTGGGGCTGAGGGAGCTTGTCAGCAAGCAGGCTGGATGTGAGCTGGACACCCCCTGCCCCATGCTAACTACCCACCCCCATGTTCTAACAGCCTCTGGGTGTGGTCTGCTGTGACTTGGGGAGCAGGCTCTTGGAATGTGGCGTTGCATCTCAAGAGTGGGATTTTCTCTAATTCTGTCAAGGGGAAATGATATCATACGCCACATTAGGGATGGGGATTTGATTTCAACAACAAAGGACACACTTGAGAGTCATCAGTTGCTTGAGCCTACAGCTAAAAAATTATACACATCTACTGGGACTTAGAATGTGGAAGAAAAATACCAGGGGAATCTTTCACAGGAGGCCATGGGGGACTAGAAAGAATCTTAAAGTAAGATTTAGGATCCCCTAATTCTAGTCTTGGATTAGATATTAGCAGGAATGACTCCCACCTCTTAGCTATATAGTGTTTTCATATATGAATGGGTATATTAAACTAGATACCCTGAGGTCTTTAAAATTTGATGATTCTATGATTTGATCCTGGTTGTGTGTCATAACTATATACTTCATGTGAATTCAGAAGATATGATTTTGTAAACTTGTGTGATCCTCTCCATATAGGGGAATTAAAACTATTAGTTGAGTTTTAATAATGATTTTGCGAAACACTCAAGTGCCAAAGAAATTTCAGTCATTTTGAGGTTAACTAGAATTCCAGACTGACATTAAAATCGAATTTAAAACTAGAGTCTCCATTTATCTCCCAGGCTCCTAACCTTCCACCCCCATATCCAAGCTGCAAATAAATTCCAGATAGTGTGAACCATTTCTTTGCAAGCTAATTTTTCCCTTTACCTCTGAGGTTCAGGTTAATTTACTCCACTTAGTGTTCTAATCACTTTTCTTTAAAGAGAAAAGGAAGGAACATGACTTAGCACGACAGGCTTTTAAGGTAGGCAGCTGTAATAAAAAAAAATTAATGGGGCTTCCCTGGTGGCACAGTGGTTGGGAGTCCGCCTGCCGATGCAGGGGACACAGGTTCGTGCCCCGGTCCAGGAGGATCCTGCGTGCCGCGCAGCGGCTGGGCCCATGAGCCATGGCCGCTGAGCCTCCGTGTCCGGAGCCTGTGCTCCGCAACGGGAGAGGCCACAATAGTGAGAGGCCTGCGCACCACAAAAAAAAAAAAAAAAAAAAAAATTAATGAAATGTTTGTGCATGGGTAATTTATATTATATACTGGCAGAATCTACTGTGGAGCCATTTCTATCAAGCCAATGTCTCTCCATAGTCTATGTCCATGTTACAAGAATCAAAACTGTTTCACTTAAGAGATGTTTCACCTTATTTGAACCTAGTGGGAGGTAGAGATTGATAATTACAAGTCAATATAATATGCATAGGACAATATCACAATAAAGCAGGTGTCAGGAGACTATCTTAGGAGCTGGGCCAGGTTAAAATAAATAAGACTCAAATCTACCCAAGTAGATTTACACTGGCATTATTAAACATGCACTTTTTTTTAATGCTGTTGATTCTCCTTAGAAACTTTTGATAGAATGGAACAATATACCTCATGGGGTTGCCATGAAGGCTAAATGATATAATACATATACAATTCTTAGTGAAGTAGTTGGCATATACATATAGTAAATTCTCAATAAATGATACCCATTTCATCTGTTAGGAATGTTGTTTGGCTCCATATAACAGGTACACAAAAGCAGCTGCTTAACCCAATACTTTCCTTCCACAGTAGAAACCTGGGGTAGGCAGCCCAGTGCTGGTACGGAAGCTCCAGGATGCCATCAAGGTCCCAGATCCTTCCATCTTTCCATTTGGCTTCTATCCTAATGCTTGCAAAGGTGGGTCCTATATCAAGCCTTACAACCACGTTCTAGGAAAGGATGAAGAGGAATGGCAAAGAGCACTATTGCAGCCCTGTCTGTCATTTTATTCCTTTAAATCAGGGAAACAACAGGATTCCTGGAAGCTTGCCTAGAAGACGTATGCTCATATCCCTCTTGCTAGAACTCAGCCATGTGGATGAACGTGGCTGTAAAGGAAGCTGAGAAATGGAATTTTATAACTGGACATATTGCTACACTCAATAAAATCTGCCTCCATTGCAAGGGCCATCAATAGTGTATAAAACTAATCCCATTTGTCTTCAGTTAACACCATACTGTGGTGCTGTTGGTATGGAGGATGGGTGAAAAGATATTGGGAAAGCAACCAGGAGGGTGTGACACAGCTATTACTACGATGCATTGACACACCGTATAGTCTATCTAAAGGCATCATATAACTTTGTTTTCCAATTCTGTGGCAATGGGTTGTCTCCTTCAGATAAAATGCCCAAAGGTTCAGAGGCAACAAAAGAAATCTTTGGCTTTGGTCTGACATTCCCCACACGTCACCACTTGTTTTCACGTCTCCATTCGGTTTTGCAGCAGCACTTTCCATGAATCACCTCCATTATCCTGTTGAGTCAGCTCCCACGTAATTAGCATCACATTCAACATCTGTCTTCAGAGGCGCTGCAGTTTCTTCCTGGGGAAGACGAGGGCCTATCTGCTCCTACCTCAGCTGAGGCCTCTGGCTGATTTGCAACTAACTTGCAGCCAAGTGGAATACCAGCAGTTCCCATCTCTAGTGCTAGTTACGTGGCTAACTCTGGCTGGCCTGGTGGGGTGCTCCAAAGTATGTGGTATGCAGACCAGTACCGCCTGGGAGCTTGTTAGAAATACAATTTTTTTGTATCCTCCTTGGGTGTCTGGCATCAGAATCTCTGGGTGTAAGGCCTAGGAATCTTTTTTTTTTTTTTCAGCTTTATTGAGGTATAATTGGCCCAGGAACCTCACGCTTTTAACAAACTCTCCAGATAATTCTTACTCAAGAAACATTGTCTTTGTCCTCCAGGTGGGTTTTAGCATGTCTCTAACCTAAACACTTAGCAGAAGTAGAGATGCTCACCCTCCAGGCTACCCACTCAGACAGTGTAATAGCTTATTTGCCTTCTCTGTCAACTACCATTTACAAGCAGAAAATGCTTTGAATATTTTCGGTTTAATTATAGTCAGAGCAGAGCTGGCTTGGGGAAACATGAACATTCCAAACATAATAAAATGCAGTCAATTATATTGGGCTGTGCTGATTTCCTGAGGGCCAACGAATGTCACCCTATACAGTCCCTAACCGAATAAACATAGCTGCCTACTTAGCGATTCACCCTCTCACACCTGTGTTGGAACCTGCCAGAAGCACTGAATTAAAATAGAGTACAGCCCAACATCTCCTCATAAAAATCTATGGCTGCAAACCCAGAGGAGTTTGCAGTGCAGGCAATAAAAAGGTTTTTTTCTGTCACTCAAGAATTTAGTGAGGGGTGTTAGCCTCCATGTTCCTCAGTGGACGTGCAGATTTCTCATTAACTCTTTCACTTAAGAATGTCTAGACGGCTAGCATTTCATGACTTTATGGGGTTTCAGAGGAAATAAGCTTATGAAAGTTTCCTATTCCTAAACATGTGAAATGGAATCAAATGTCCTTTGTTTATTCATTTCTCTATTCTTTTTTTTAATATAAATTTTATTTATTTAGTTAGTTATTTTTGGCTGCATTGGGTCTTTGTTGATGCACACAGGCTTTCTCTAGTTTTGGCGAGTGGGGCCTACTTTTCATTGCAGTGCATAGGCTTCTCACTGTGGTGGCTTCTCTTGTGGAGCACGGGCTCTAGGCGCACGGGCTTCAGTAGTTGTGGCACATGGGTTCAGTAGTTGTGGCTCGCGGGCTCTAGAGCACAGGCTCAGTAGTTGTGGCACACAGGTTTAGCTGCTCCACTGCATGTGGGATCTACCCGGACCAGGGCTCAAACCCATGTCCCCTGCACTGGCAGGCAGATTCTTAACCATTGCACTACCAGGGAAGCCCCCATTTCTCTATTCTAAAATACATTTCTGGAAAGCCTATACAATGCAAGCCATTCTGAGGATACCAGGAAGATATAAAATGAATAATACAGAGTTTGAATAATTCAAGGAGAAGCAGTACCAGGACTTGCATAGAGAAGATGATTCTTCCACAGTGAGGGTCCATTAAGGAATTAATCAAATAACAACAATGAAATGAGTGCCCATAGATTGAAGAGCATTTAATCGACCAATTATTATACTGCTTCAATGTGAAATCACTGGTACTATATACTGGCAATCATAAAGACTAGTTTGTGTGCAGGCAGGGCCCAAGCTTTAGTGTCTTCTAATAAAGAGAGGTCCATAGCAGCTAATTCCTCAAGAGGACAGCTTAAAAGAAGTAACTAGAAAAACTATTGCAACTGAAAGGCATTGCTAACAAGTTTGTACACAAAAATTTTTCCGTAGATCATATTCCCATATCTTCTGTAAAACAGTAATGCCCATCAGGTATTATTTCTCTCTTCTCTCACTTGTGATGTATTAATCCCCGTTCCCAACCCATAACAGCAATATGCATTACCTGCCTGGCAGGACTAAATAATATATCATGATTTTGTGTTAAGTTTTACCCACAGATACTCTCATAGAGGTATGTATACTTTCCCAAATTGCTTTTGTTTACTCAATTATTCATTAATTTAATAACTGTTTACTTAACAAATATTTGTTCTAGGTCCAGGGGATTTAATAGTGAGTAGGGAAAATGTGGGCTCTACCCTAATGGAACTTAATTACTATTCATTGTGGTAAATAAATAAAAGTGATACTATAATGGTAAATTTTATGTTATGTATATTTTACCACCAAAAAAAGTGAAAACAAAAAAAAGATATTGTAGTGTCAGGTAAGAATACCCAAAAGGGAAATTAAGCAGCATCAGAGAACAGAGACTGATATGGGAATGGGACACAAATGTCCTTTTAGATACAGTGGTCGGAGAAGTCCTCTTGCAGGAGGGGATATTTTGCCAAATGGCATTAAGTGACCAAGTGAGATTAAGGACATGACCTGTGAGCAATTGCACTAAGGGAGAGAGTAAGTCATTCTAAAGTCTTGAAAAAGAGCATTTCAGGGCTGGAGCGCAAAGAGCCTGAGATGTGAAGGGCCTTGGAGTATTTGAGAATTGGAAAGAAGTCAAGTGTGGGGTGCAAAGTCAGCTAGAGGAATAATGGTAAGAAATGAGCTGGAAGGAGATGCCAGGGGCCAGATCCTGCAAATCCTGTGAGGTAATTTTGAGGCATTTTTGGGTTTTGCGTGTGATGGGAAGCTAATGAATGATTCTGAAAAGGAGGGTTATATGATTTAATGTGCTTTTTAAAAATTAAATTTTCATTTTGAAATAATTATAGATTCACATGTAGTTGTAAGAGACAATATAAAGAGATCCTGTGTACTCTTTACCCAGTGTCCCCCCATGGTAACACCTTACAAAAACTATAGCACAACACCACAACCAGGATATTGACACTGATACAGTCAAGTCCAGAACATTTCCAGCACCACAAGGATGTCTCCTATTGCCCTTTTATAGCCATGTCCACTTCCCACCCCCTCCTCTGTCCCTGCCCCTAGCAACCACTAATCTGTTCTCCATTGCTATAATTTTGTTATTTCAACGATGTTATATAAATGGAATCCTACAGTATATGACCTTTGGGGATTGATTTTTTCAATCAGCATATCCCTGGAGGTTCATCCAGGTTGGTGTGTGTATCAGTGGTTCATTCCTTTTCATTGCTGAGTAGTGCCCCTTGTATGCATGAACTACAGTTTGTTTAGCCATTTCCCACTGAAGGACATCTGGCTTGTTTTCAGTTTGGGGCTATTAAGAATAATGCTGCTATGAACATTCATGTACAGTTTTCTGTGTGAACATAAGTTTTTCTTCCTTTGGGATAAATGCTCAGGAATGCTATTGCTGGGCCACATGTTTAGTTTTACAAGAAACTGGTACACTGTTTTCCAGAGGGGCTGTTCCATTTCAAATCCCACCATCACAGCAGGAGAGATTCAGTTGCTCAGCAACCTTACCAGCACTTGGCACTGTCAGCTTCTTGCTGTTGTTTTTATTTTTTTTTATTTGTTACTTTAGTATTCTAATAGGTGTGTAGTGGTAACCCATTGTGGTTTTAGTTTGGACTACCTTAATGATTAATGATGTTAAGCATCTTTTCATATTCTTGTTAGCCATTTGAACACCTTCTTTGTCACCTTCTTTGATGACATGTCTGTTCAGATCTTTTGCCCAAGTAACATTTAATTTTAGCTAATAGTTATATCTGGGTTAGTATTTCCCCTTCTATTTCACCTTAGTAAATTGAGTTACATTTTAATTTTTTTTTTTTTTTTGCGGTACGTGGGCCTCTCACTGTTGTGGCCTCTCCCGCTGCGGAGCACAGGCTCCGGATGCGCAGGCTCAGCAGCCATGGCTCACGGGCCCAGCCGCTCCGCGGCATGTGGGATCTTCCCGGACCGGGGCACGAACCCGCGTCCCCTGCATCGGCAGGCGGACTCTCAACCACTGTGCCACCAGGGAAGCCCACATTTTAATATTTAAAACTCGAGGTTCTTAGGAGAAAGATAACTAATCTCTTAGCAAAATTAATTTTCCAACAAATAACAATGAAATTTTATTCAAACCTCTTAGTAAAATGTGTTTACAAGGCAGAATATCTGTGCCAAGGGTGGGTCTACTAATACTATCCTTTTGATCTGAACTAACATTAATTTTATAACCCACATTTCCTACTGCAGTCAAGCCAAGCATTAGTCAACAATGTTTATCTGTACATAACAATGTCTACAGATATAAGTACAAATGAAAGTAATCATCTAAATATTTTAATTCCCCAAAATGTGCTTTTGTTTTAATTTGAAGAAGAAAAATAATTAAGCAAAAGAATGGATGCTGTACTCTGTGTACTCTGCATGTTTAGATATAACTTTAGTAAGTGTCTGTTAATTAAATACAGTGGAACATTCAGTTGTTGACTAGAAAAATGCAGAAGTACTATTTGGATGATTCGGATGAAAGAAACATAAACAGCTCCTTCTTTAAGAGCCAGTGATTCTGCACTTATATTCTCTATCCCATCTTCCCTTATGCAGACACATACAGATTCCTTCTTTGCGGCAGTGTCTCTTTGAGGAAAGTGTGCTTTATTGGTAGGATCATTTCCTCTTTTTTAAAAAAAAAAAAAATTCTATTGAGTTAAAATTTACATACATTAAAATAAATCCATTTTTGCATAGAGTCCAATGAGTTTTGATAAACATATGCTTGTTTAACCATGGCCACGATCAAGAAATAGAGTATCTTCAAAAAAAAAAAAAAAAGAAAAAAAGAAAGAAAAAGAAAAAGAAGGAGAAAGAAAGAAATAGAGCATCTTCATCATCCCAAAAAAGTTCTCTCATGCCCCTTTGAAGTCAGGACACTCCCACCCCTCACCCAGGTCACCCCTCATCTAATTTCTATCACTATAGCTTAGTTTTTGTCTGTTCTAGGATTTCATACAAATGGATCCATACAATATGTTCCCTTTTGTATCTGGCTTTGTTTGCTCTGCATAATGTTTTGAGATTCATCTAGTTTGTTGGATTTGAATCCCAGCTCTTTTTACAAGCTGTATGGCAAATGGACCAATTATTTAACTTCTGTTTTTTCAGCTGAGGAATTGTCTTATTCGTACCTTTCTGAGGGGGTTGTTATGAGAATTAATATCAAGGTAGCTGGCTTGGTGCTCAATAATTTTATCCATATGGATATAAATGTAATTTATATCATTATATTATTTTCCTTCATTGTCTCCTCCTATCAAAGGAGAAGTGGATAATTCTGAAGCGGCCACAAGCCTAATTCAACATGTTCTATGAGAGAAACCAGCACAAAGAAAACTCTGCAATCATAACTTTTATTATTGAACAAAGACACTCCCCTGAATTTCTGCCTCTTTCTTCCCCGTCTCCTTTGGCCTTGAGCAAATTGGTTATAGACAGCTCTGTCTTCTCTGCCCTAGGTTCCATTCTGCCCCTTCCAGAGTCAAATGACTTCCAAGACAAGGGCACAATATCCTTTCCCTCCCAACCCAGTAAAAGAGAAAATGAAACTACAGGCCGTCCCCTCCAGGGGCTTTTTAGATATAAAAGACTAAGCACAAGCAGCCTTTCCTTCCCCTAACAAAAATCTTGTCATTCCTGACCTGATTCCATCAAGTGGGGATTCGGGATATGGGAGAGGAAGAGCAGCCGGAGATTCTACATTTCCTCCCTGATCGGTCACCTCTGCCAAATCTCTTCCTGCTCACACTAGAAAATGATTGATATTCTAGCTTCTTTTTGCTTTTACCACTGTTCACCCCATTTTGTTCTCTTACACTTTTGTCCATCTCTTCCTCTGTGGTGCATTCATGATATTGTAATATGAACATTCATTCACAGGAAGCTGGGGGGTGGGCAGGAGGAAAGATACAGGGCCTATAGTTCTGGCAATTAGCAACTTTCAAGAATAGGGTTAATGGATTTAACTAGCGTCCCTTTAATCTTCTGAAAGACCTCTCTTTTGGCACTGCCCCTGGCTTCTCAAGCATTGCCACCCACTGGGTGTAGTCAGGTCACCAACCAAAAGACAGCTCTCATGTGTTTGATCAAAGTCAGATCTGTCTCTACACACTACTATATATAGGGAACTATATTCAATATCCTATGATAAACCATAATGGAAAAGAATCTGAAAAGAAATATATTTATATATGTATATTGATTCACTTTGCTGCACACCTGAAACTAACACAACATTATAAATCAACTACACTTCAATAAAAAAATTATACTGAATATATCCAAATAAAACTTATTACATCCATTAAAAAAAACTTAGATCTGTCTCATCTAGGGTTTATCCAATCAGTCAGCTGCAGCCCCACTTGCTCAGATGCGTCTTTAACACTTGAATTATTAGAGTGGCTTAGTCAAGAGTACAACGGTAAATACAAAAAAAAGGTGTGCACAAAAATGGTTTTAAGTAGCCAGTGTTTGGTCCCAAGAAATTAATAATTCTTTGGAGTTGATACAAACTGTTTTGCTATGGATGTAAAGTACATGTCTAATTAACATGGGTATGTGTATTAGAAATAACATGGCAAGAAAAAAAAGTAAGATGGACACATGATTCCAAATGATATTCAGATGCATTCATTTCCAGTTATTGAACTTGTTTATTTCTCTGAATAGAATGATATTTGCTGCAGGTAGCAAAATTCTAATGAAAAACCCATGAGACATGACTGTCCTTTAAGGTATACTTTAGCTTCTGCTCTTTCACATGCTAACGAAAACCCTATTGCTTATTTCATGAAGGAAATGAAATATTCCCAAAATTAAGGCTTTAATGGGACGTTGAAATAAGAGATGAATTTTAGGGGGACATGAACATTATAATGTTTTAATTTTGATAGTGCATGTTAATCAAGTTTCTCTGAATACCTCCCTGAGTCAGAGGTTGTTGGTATTCCTCTATACTCCCCCAACCCCAATCATCCATTCTAGATGGGTCCTACGATTCAGTTTTACCAGTGGAATGTGAGGGAAGTGAGCCCTATCCATGGCAGGTAAGAGTGTGTGTGCTTTCTCCATGCAGTCTCTCCTTTCCTTAGAGTTAAACATAAAGGAATCCAAGATGGTAGACTTAAAAGACGGAAGAAGCCTAGGCTTTGTGCTTCAAGGAGGGCTACACAGAGGAGCTACCCAACTTGATTCAGACCATAACGTAAGAAATAAATAACCACAAGAAAAAAACTGTATTACATTGTCACTATGATATTAGGGTTGGTCTATAGTGTTATTAATTTCCCTGGCTAATGTAGTCTCTTTCCCATATCTGATTTGTGTGATGAAATGGGGTTGGTATTCACAGACCCAACTCCAGGAAAACACAGCCAGAGATCTTTGAAGAACCATTTACTTCCTTATGTTATTGTTGTTTCTGTATAGGCTGGGGTGGGGTAGCAGATGGATGGGTAGAGGGATAAGTATACCGTTAGTAAGAGTCAGTCTCAGGGACCATATTGTCTCTTACTTTTCAAATCCCAGGCAAGGCATAACAATTAGAATTTCTATAATGGACTACTAAAATCTTACAGGTTTAAGGGAACCTTATAATATGTTTCATACTTGTCTACCTTGCAGAGATAGAGGCAGAATATTATTTTGTTTGTTTGTTTCCTTTTTGGTTTTTGCATCCCAAGGTAATTGCCATATTAAGAACTTAAGGAAAGAGGTGATCATCATGAAATCAGTGGCCAGTGAATTAGAACCAATTTCTGGCTGCTTGAGAAAGAATTAATTTTATTATTTCTTTGAAAATCTAATATTGGCAAGAGTTATTTTATTATTTCTTTGAAAATCTAATATTGGCAATAATTAATTTTATTATTTCTTTGAAAATCTAATATTTTTTTCCTGTAAAAAAGCCAGCTGGGGAAATGAGGCTTGGTTCTGCCAGAATAAATAGTAGACTAATTGTTCTTCATTATGAGTACCCATGGTATAACTAAATGGTCCTGTCCACCACAGACTCTGGAGGGGTAAACTATGTGTTATCTAGGAAAAAAGTCCTGTCATCTCCCTCACTGGCAAACATGAGTGATATAAGAAGAGATGATTGCTTCTTACTCTCTGGGACTAAAGGAAGAAAAAGATTACATAAAGCCTGGAAAGGATTATTCACCAAATATTTGTTGAGAGTTTACTATGGGACAGGCATAAATTCTCAAAAGGGACCAAAGAAAATATTATATGTAGTGAAGACATTACCCCTTCAAAAAGAAGAGACATAATTTCAATTCACTATACTTATTCATTTGAAATCAAATACCTTATAGGGAAATACTTATATAATACATGTATGTGTATGTATACATTCATAAAAATACATACATGTGTATGGACTTCAAAAAGCAATACTGAGAATTATTTTTCTATGCAATTAACTCACATTTTTGCCTATGTGGTAGATTGCAAAATAGCCACAATTCTTCAAACCTACCTGTCTGCATGACCCTTTTATAACTTTGCAGCTTCTCCTATCACAATATGGCAGTTATTTTCCCTCTCCTTTGAATCTGGGCTGATCTTCTGACTTGCTTTGGCCAATAGATATGACTGAAGTAATGATATGCGAGTTCTGAGTCTAGGTCTCAAGAGGTCTGTATGCTTCTTCCCTCTCTTGAAACTGTCAAGGTAACATGTAAACAAACCCAAGCTAGCCAGCTGGATGATAAGATACATGTGGCCCAACAGCCCCATTGTCCCACTGCCCAGCAAACAGCCAGTCAACCTCAGAAGTAAAGCCTCTCTGCTGCTGACCACAGATGTGAGAAAATATGATCAAAACTCAATGCTCAGAAGAGCCACCCAGCTGAGTCAAACTGTTGACCCAGAGAATAGTAGGCTAAATAAATTTTTGTTGTTTTAAGCCACTAAGCTTTAACATGGTGTGTTAGGCAGCAAGAGATAAGTGATGCAACCAACAGGGGGATTTTAATATATGCATTAACCATGGAAGAATTTTTAGTAGGCTGCTAAATAATATTCTACTTATTTTTAAAAGTAAGGTTCTCATCCCTAAACTACAGTCCTTTCCTCTTGCACTCACTGTGGTAAATACATAAGGAAGCTGGAGTTTAAATCTCAAATTCACACTTATTTACTAGGTAGACCTCGGGGAAGTCACTTGGCCTCTCAGGTTTTAGTTTGTCCTATGTTAAGATGGAGATATGCTATTTCATCGAGTTTTGTTGGGAGGATTAGATAAACTGACATAAGTAAATTGTCCATTACTATACCTGCAACATAATAGACACACACAAAGCAGTTCTTTTTCTTCCCAAGCTTTCTGTTTCTTTCTCTCTATTTTTAATTGTGCAGTGATTCCCGGTGTCCCCCTCTGTCACTAATTCTGGAACTATCACTTTGAAACAGAGTTAACTAACTTTCATTCTAGTGGCCTCTCCCTTGCTTAAAACAACTTTTTTTCCCCATGGGTTTTACACAAACTAGGTTTATTACACATATGACATCTACCTTTAAAGAAATTATGTATATGTTTATATTATATATATTATATATAGTTATAAATTATATATTACACATATTTTATGTGCATATATGTGTAATTTGCTTATCACTACCTGAAATTAATGTGTATATTTCTATACTTACATATTTGATTACTTAGTATTGTTTGTCTCACCCACAAGAACATCAGCTCTCTGAGGTTTTTGTGTTTCATATCCCCACCCCTGGCACAGCACCTAGGACACAGTAGACAATAAGTATTTGTGGAATGAAAGGATAAATGAACAAATGCTTCTCAATCATTACTATGAAACAAATTTACACATTTGTGGAAAAACATTTAATTCAAAGATTTTTTAATGCAATTTTGAAAGACATTAGAAAGAGAGAGAAGTAACATGCCATGAAGGGATTTCACTATTGCTTGCTTTATGCAGTTTGCCTTTTAATGGTTTTTCATCACAATGAGGATTTCCTAAAATATTTTCTCATCTAAGACTGAAGATTTCATCTGAAATTTTGAATAGTAACTGTAATTAATTATGTAAGTACTCTCTGTAGTAGAAACTGTTCCTATGACTTAAAACAGTTAAATTACAACTATGAACAGCATAATCAGACATATATACTCTGTCATAAAACTGATTTGAGGGCTTCCCTGGTGGCGCAGTGATTGAGAGTCTGCCTGCCGATGCAGGGGACACGGGTTCGTGCCGCGGTCCGGGAAGATCCCACATGCCGCGGAGCAGCTAGGGCCCGTGAGCCATGGCCGTTGAGCCTGCGCATCCAGAGCCTGTGCTCCGCAACGGGAGAGGCCACAACAGTGAGAGGCCCACGTACCACAAAAAAAAAAAAAAAAAAAAAAAAAAAAAACTGATTTGAAAAGTTGGATTTGAATCTCATAGGGTAAAATTAAACTCTTTTGGAAACTCTTCTTATTTCTCAGTTTAAAATATATTCCAACTTGCTGTGCTCCCCGGAAAGAACCGATAAATCCTTGAAAACCCTTTTATTATCTGCTGTTAAAAACGATTTCCTTTGGGCAAATTGCACTCTCCAAGCAATCCTTTATTGCCTACATGACATATTATGGTCTAACAGTGGATCTAAGAATGCTTTGGAAACCTTAAATTGCTCTAAGCTTTAAAATCAAATGCTTAGACTAAGCCAGTTCGTCTAACAAAAAGAGCAAGCAGAAGAAATCAGGGCAAAAAAAGAGGGAGAAGCAAATGCAGAAAACATTAACTTAGAAAGTCAGAAAATATGAATTTTTATAGTTTGGGGTTTCATTTCCAGTCATTTCATCTAAAATGCTTTGTCTATTCTTCAGGCTGTGGTCATTGTATGAATAACAGGCACCCTAAATAGATTATGTGTAAACTGAAGACTATGGAACTTAATATGCACAAAACTCTGTCATAATTTTTCTTTCAATTAGGATAAAGTTTATCTTTCCGTGACTTCATCTACCACCTAAAGGCGAATGATGTCTAAATTTGTCACCAGTTCCCTTCTCTATCAAGTGTTCCAATGGTCCTCAACAAGTAAATGTCTTATCACCACCTCATCACCAACCACCAAGTCAACGTGACCCACACAAAACTCAGTTATCTCCTGTACTACTTATCTCATCCCATGACACGGTAACCCACCAGGCTCCCCAAGCAGAAGTCTTGCAGTTTTCCTTTCTCACTCTCATTCTCTCTTTAACCACTCACCAGAACCTGTTGTTCTACCTTCAGATTCCAAACTTCTAACCATCTTTCACAATGTAGTCTCACACCACCTCCCCAGATCATTGCCTTTCATTTTCCCTTCATTTCTTCAGGCTGCTGAAGATTATTCTTCTTGGGAGGTGTTGATTTGTTAACAGGAAATATTTCCCAAACTCAATATTCCTCCTTACATCGGTAAAATTGTGAATACATATAATATTTCTCTTTCATCTTGGTGTTTCATAATTTTATGTATATTTAAAACTTAACTTATTGATACTTTTTAGAGAAACTATTTTTCCATACCTTTGTTCATTATGTATACTTGTTTTATAAATATACTAAAAACACTTATAATGCATAAGTAATGATCTGCAATTTTTCTTCCAGACTTACAATAAAAGCTCACCCATATCAATTTTAAATAATAATGGCAAAAAAAAGAAGATCCTTAGAAGAGATTATGATACTAAGTGAAGTAAGTCAGAGAAAGACAAATATCATATGATATCGCTTATATGTGGAATCTAAAAAAATGATACAAATGGACTTATTTACAAAACAGAAATAGACTCACAGACATAAAAAACAAACTTATGATTACCAAAGGGGAAAGACAAGGGAAGGGATAAATTAGGAGTTTGGGATTAACAGATACACACTACCAGTTATAAAATAGATAAAAAACAAGGATCTACTGCATGGAACAGGGAACTATATTCAGTAACTTGTATAAACTATAATGTAAAAGAATCTGAGAAAGAATATATATATATGTCTGACCAAATCACTTTTCTGTACACCTTAAACTAACACAACATTGTAAATCAACTATACTTCAATAAAGAGTTGTTTGTTTTGAAAAAAACAAAAAAGACCCTTATAAACCAATAAAAATTGACACCTTTTCTAAAGAAACAGAAATTTACAAGTGAAAAGTAAAGTTCCAACTCACTCTAACAATAAAAATCTTGAAATACCTAGGAATAAATTTGAAGAGAAGTGTGAAGATATTGTATAGGGAATATTATGCAACACTACTGAAGAGTGCAATGTAAAAACTGCATAAATGAAGAGTCAACGTTTTTTCTTTACTGTAAGTAAGAACTCAATATTGTGAAACTATCAATTTTCCCTAAATCAGTCCATAAATTCAATGTGACCAAAATAAAACCCCAATAGTATTTCATTTTAAAAGTTATCAGAATTTTTCTAAAGTATATCTGGAAGAGTAATAAAGGAAAATTTTGAACAATAAAGAGTATAGAGCAAGAAAGTATCCTTCCAGATTTAAAAACGTATTCTAAAGCCAGAGTAATTAAAACCAATGTACTGGGACAGGATTAAACAGATCAATGGAAGCTTTGTATAGAAATCTAGTCAAATATATAATGGAAAAGCAAATATGGCATTCCAAAACAATAGGGGAGAAATGATTATTGAATCAATGGACTTGGACAAGCTAGTATCTTTGAAAAAAAAAGACCTGGATCCCTCTATCCTTTCCCAGAATAGCTTTTATATGAATCAAAGATTTAAATGTACAAAGCAAAGATAAAATTACCAAAAGGAAACACAGAAGTTTAGTACTTTCTAAACATATTAATTATTTGTGGAAAATTAAATAATAAAAGAGATATTGGAAAAAATAGCAATACATGACAAAAAATTAAAATCATTTTATATATGAAATAGGTTTTATACATATGAAATATTAATGAGTACGATGGCAGATTAAAGAGTAATCTGTAACATGATGCCATTTATATAAGACTGTTTACCTACTTCTATACATCATAAATGTATAGAGAAAGGTCTAGAAGAATATGCTACAAAATAATAATTATTATATTCTCATAGGCATGGGATAAGATTTTTGATAATTTTTATATTCTTTGACTATATTTGCATTGTTTCAACTGTTTATAATAAACATTTATAATCATTATAAAAATGATAAAGTTATTTTAAGCAAAATTAAATTTGTATGGAATAATTAACATAGGAAAAAGCCAAGAGAATACTGCAAAAGGAAAATCAACAAAAACTACTACTCCATATATTTTTTAAACATTTTTATTGGAGTATAATTGCTTTACAGTGGTGTGTTATTTTCTGCTTTATGACAAAGTGAATCAGCTATACATATACATATACCCCATATCTCCTCCCTCTTGCGTCTCCCTCCCACGCTCCCTATCCCACCCCTCTAGGTGGCTGCAAAGCACCGAGCTGATCTCCTGTTCTCTATGGCTGCTTCGCACTAGTTATCTATTTTCCATTTGGTCTACTCCATGTTTTTTAAAAGAGGATATAATTCACATACACGTAAAAGAGAAACTATGTGAATTGGTGTTCAAAAAAAGTTCATTATTTATTCATCATTTATTACATTTCATACTCAATTCATCCTCTGGTTTACCATGCAAATAAAATAATCATTTAAGATATTTATGACTCAATTTATCTGTTTATGACTGATATAAAGAAATATAAGGAACCATATTTTAGGCATAGGACAATGCTTAATAACCCTTTTATTAGAGCATTTTTTTTCACTAGAAGAGATATAATAATTGATAAAAATGTACAAAAATATTCATATCAGAACTGCTTTAGAATGCGCACCATGAAGTCAGTACTTCTTAGTGAGTAGGGAAGGTAAAAGACTTCCTCAATGAAAAAAAGCAAGAGAAAGATCAGATTGTAAAAAAAAAAAAAAAAAAAAAAAGACAACTGTTAAAAAAATCGTTTAAGGGGCTTCCCGGGTGGTGCAGTGTTTGAGAGTCCGCCTGCCGGTGCAGGGGACACGGGTTCGTGCCCCAGTCCGGGAAGATCCCACATGCCGCGGAGCGGCTGGGCCCATGAGCCATGGCCGCTGAGCCTGCACGTCTGGAGCCTGTGCTCCACAACGGGAGAGGCCACAACAGTGAGAGGCCCGCATACCACCAAAAAAAAAAAAATTGTTTAAGTCAACATTGATTTGTTTTAGACAAGGGTATTGCAACCATCACTTAAGGTTTGGTGGCACATTCTTTATCAGGTCCTTAAGGCAATATATTTAAGCTAATTTACAATTTGATTTGATGTTAACTTTTTAAACATCATCTCAAAATAATGCCCTCACAATAGCCTTTTTAAAATGTATTTAGAGAAACACATGAAGACACATATTAGTCAAACTATCAAAAATTAAATACAAAGAAAAAATATTAAAAGAAGCAAGGGAAAAACAACAAATAACATACAAGGGAATCCCCGTAAAATTAACAGCTAATCTTTCAGCTGAAACTCTGCAAGCCAGAAGGGCGTGGCAGGACATATTTAAAGTGAAGAAAGGGGAAAACCTACAACCAAGATTATTCTACCCAGCAAGGATCTCATTCAGATTTGATGGAGAAATTAAAACCTTTACAGACAAGCAAAAGCTAAGAGAATTCAGCAGCACCAAACCAGCTTTACAACAAATGCTAAAGGAACTTCTCTAGGCAGGAAACACAAGAGAAGGAAGAGACCTACAATAACAATCACAAAACAATTAAGAAAATGGTAATAGGAATATACATATCGATAATTACCTTAAATGCAAATGGATTAAATGCTCCAACCAAAAGACATAGACTGGCTGAATGGATACAAAAACGAGACCCGTATATATGCTGTCTACAAGAGACCCACTTCAGACCTAGGGATACATACAGACTGAAAGTGAGGGGATGGAAAAAGATATTCCATGCAAATGAAAATCAAAAGAAAGCTGGAGTAGCGATTCTCATATCAGACAAAATAGACTTTAAAACAAAGACTACTACAAGAGACAAAGAAGGACACTACATAATGATAAATGGATCAATCCAAGAAGAAGACATAAAAAATAATTGTGGCTTTATTATAGTAGTGCTCAATAACACCACTATAGTTAAGGGCCTACCAGGTTTCCATTAAGAACACCTAATTCTGAGTTCACCGTAAAAGATTATATTGGCTTTAACCAGCTGGATAGTGCACAAAAAAGCAGTTTTATTTGTTGCTGGTGCTTTTTTTGTACTACTAGATATTAAAAATCTTTCATTATATCTTCAAAATCCAACTTGTATAAAGTAAATCAAATCACCTCATGATTTAGACTTTAGAACCAAGTAGAGACACCTGCAGTTATCAGTAAATTGCCACCTTTAATCCATTCTGCAGTGCCCTATGAAAGGGTCACAGACAGTTATGACTGTATGAAAATATGATTTGTGATACAGAATCAAAAGTTATTTTCAATTTCCTTTGCTTTTATAAAGTCCACAATAACAATATGTAAATGCACTTTTTTTTTCTGTGATATAATTAAAACCCAGTGTTATTTCAATTGAACTTAAAATAGAATCCCTGGTCTGAATTAGACTTTAAATCATACTGTAAACATATTTGGTATAATTTATTGATCATCATCCAGTTGCTCCAAAAGGGTCCTTCTGTGCTTTTCCAATTCCCCTTCACTCAGTTCACTGCCAGAAGTATCCCAATTACCAGAATCCTTTGCAGTCTTTTTCTTAGGTGATTTGTGTTTTGATTCTGATCTTTGTCTAGTTCTGTCTTTTTCGCTTTCCCGGTCTTTTTCTTTTTTATCCTTCTCCTGATCAGCATCTGACTCTGGAGAGTCAGATTTGTCTTCTCTTCTTGCTTTTCTTCTTATGTTTTTTTTTGATTTCTTATAACTTCTCTCAGATTCAGCACTAGAAGAATGTTCTGAAGCAGAACGAGACTCTGATCGCTGTCTTTTTTTCTTTGAATGGCTGTCGTCATCATCTGAATCCGACCCTGATTGAGAGCGGGAGTGACTCCTGTGATGTTTTTCAGATTTCTTAGAATGTTTCTTATTCTTTGAATGATGATGTTGACATTCATGATCTTCCCAGAGAGCATCCAATTCTATTGGAGGAGTGGCTTTTTTCAACATACTGTTAAATGCAGATTCTTTTCGTTTCATCTTCCAAGCCTCCTCTTTTTCTCTTTCAGGTTCACAGGCTTCTGCCTTTTCTAGTAAACTATTGAAAGCCAACTTAATATTTCTTGCATCTAATGTGGTTGATCTTTTAGGCAAACTGATTATTGCCACAAAGTCTTCAAAAGTAGTATTTACTTCAACTACAAATCCTTTATTCTTTAGAATGTTTTTTATTGTCTTCTTCTCATCATGATAACATGCTTTAAGATCCTCAACATAAGACTTGAAAAGGTCAAGTGCAGTTGATCCTGGCTGACCAAGCATATTAGTGAATCTAATGTCAGAACTAATTATTGGATACAATTCCATCCAAGATGACATAGCATGCAGTTGTCCATGTTCATGCAGTTCATCTAAAAATATCTGAAAAGATTCTCTGTTTTTACACTGTCATCTCCTTTCCCGAAGCAAACTCTTCTATTTTTCTTCTTCTTCTTCCTTTTCTAAAGCCCGAATGTGTTCTTCAAAGCAAAGTAACTCATCTTCTTTATCTATGTTCTGTAATTCTTTATCTTCTGCAAAAGTTGGATTATCCATCAGATACTGCTGGGCTTCAGACCAAGTAGTAGAGTATGTCACGTTAGCCATGTTGTCAAGTATGTTTTTGAAGGCTTCCCAATTTCTCTTTTGCAACTGCTTTGCTTGCTCCTTTTCTTTTTTTGAAAGAAAGAATAAAACATCTTCAGAGATTTCAAGATGATCACGTTCTGATATTGCCTTCCAGACTTCCATCTCTCCAAACGTTTGCTCTGTTTTTTTTGTATCTAGTTGTGGAAGTCATTTTCTCATGATTTTCATGAAAACGTGGAAAGGATTCCTTAGCCTCTTTGTATTTGGAGCTTGCTTCTTCTTTTTCTTCTCTGTCTGAACTTTATAAGCATTAAAGGCCTGCTTTTTTTTCACTCAACTTTGCTAAAGCACTGTATCATGGATCATTAACGATCATTTTCGTAGTTTGCTCCCATGATGCATTAGATGGCACCCACTTTTCTTTCAATAATTCTTTAAATGCTTGCTTTGCGCCCTCCTTTGTATTCCAAGTATATGTGTTTTTTTGCCGGTTGGCTTTCTTCCTCCTCCTTTTTAGAGTAAAATCAGCTACAGTTTCCTGCTTAGATATTTCTTCTCCCGTATTACTAGACACTTCAACACTTTGTTCCTGAACAGCAGGGGTACTAGTAAGTTGTGCTTGTTCTTCAGTCAAAACTGTTACTGTATTTTCATTATCTACAACAGTAGCAACAATCGAAGTAACCTCAGGCTCAGGAACAACTGGAACAGTTCCACCGACAGTACTGGAGGCAGAGGTGGAAGCACTGGCATTGGCTGCAGCGGCAGCGGCCATGGTGCTCACTGTAGTTGGAATTTCTGTTGTAAGAACTGGGGCTGTTGATGTTATGGCGCACTCTTGTTTACTGCTTTCTTCAGCTTTGATCATTGTGTGCAGGCTTGATTTTGTAATATGCTTTCTTCAGCTTTGATCATTGTGTGCAGGCTTGATTTTGTAATATGCTTTCTTCAGCTTTGATCATTGTGTGCAGGCTTGATTTTGTAATAAGACTTCAGCAACAATGGTATTCTCGGATCCTTCAAGATCTTCAAGTTCTTTAGGTTTGGCCCAGCGGGATTCTTTTGTTTGAGAATTGTGATAGGAAGGCTTTCCAGAGTCAGATTTGTACTGCTTCCAGGGCATTTAGATGAAAGTTGCTCAGAAGGACTTTTAAGATCATCTGGTTTCTCCCCAATAGACTGTTTTGTTTCAGTATTGCAATAGTAGGTCCTTCCATCAGGTGATTTATGTTCAGCCCACGTTAATTTTGCGCTGGGTGTTGTACCTGCTGCTACATCCATGTTACTTACTCCTGGTAGTAAAGGCAGGCTGCATGGAAGCCTGACACATATGAGACATCATAATTCCAGGCATTACTGAAGACATCATTCCAGGTATTTGTCCCATTGGTGGTCCTCCCATTGGGTGCATCATTTGGGGCATCATTCCATGAGGTACAGGAGGCATATTTGCTCTCTGACCCATAGGATGCATTCCCACTGGGGCATAATGCATGCCAGGGTGCCCCATCATAAGGCCTCCATGCTCAGCTTCCATCCCCAGCCACATCGTCAGACCTATTAGAGTAATTTTAAACTAAAATGTGACCTGATTTTTGAAGGGCATGTATTTTATTAAAAGTTGTTTTCATTTAAAATTTTAATTATTTTTTAATCAAACTTAGATGTTTAATACTCAAAAGTTCATATAAATTTCAGCAAACTTGTTTCATCTTTTCTCTTTGTTTTTCTTCTTTACCAAGGAAAAAATCCCCTAACTCTTCCATATGTAGCTCTGCAGGGGTGTGTACGCCTGTGTGCGCATACCAGTCCCAGAGGTTTGGAAATGCAAGTCACAATGTATCATTCACTGCATCTCTCCTGTTATTTCCCAGTGGAATGACTGTACCTCTGGGCCATGCTTGACCTTAGATATGATCCTTCTTCCAGCTCAGCAGCTCATATAATAACAATTTCACCTCTACAGTAGGCGATGGAGAAAAGAAAACATATAAAATTGTTTTATGACAGAAAAGTTCACTTTCCCTTTTTTTAGGGAATATAAACTGATTGTGGAAACTACACTTTATGGGACAATTCGAGGATATTATAAAATATATTCCAATTTCCAAGGAAAACTATAAAAGAATAAGAAGCCAGGAGGCTTTCTTGATAACTCCCACCCCTGGACTAAGCCAGGCTCCTCTGTTATAAGCTTATATTCATCACCCTGAGAACTACTATTCCAAGTAGACTGTAAGCTTTGAATGGAGGACTTGTATTTATTTTGTTAACAATTGTATCCTCAGCGCCTAGCATAGTGCAGGGCACAAAATACAGACTAAAAATTGTTCATGGAGTGCATGAATAATTAATTCAATGCCCTGGGATTAAAATCAAAATTCTTCATAATGTATAGTTCTGTTTTTACACACACACAAACACATATAATAGCATGTATAACATGTATAACATAGTATATACTGTACTATTGTACCAATGTATTATGTATATGGAAACATATACATAAATTAAATTTTAAAGCCATAAATACATTTTCTAATATTTACTGCTAATGTATTATCTTGTACACCCCCTGGAGTGAATGCTACCTCTACCATCTCCCATCACCCCTGTCACTTTGAAGATAACTGATCTAAAGAATTACTGACAACCTCATTTATTGACTTATTTAATGGTGACAGAAAACACACAAAATAAACAGGAATCTAGAAAAACAGTCAGTGTCAGTCATAATAAAGAAAGTGGTCAATGGTATGAGACCAGAGCTAGTAAAGACCAACATTTGCATCTCAAAACTCTATGATGGGGCTTCCCTGGTGGCGCAGTGGTTGAGAGTCCGCCTGCCGATGCAGGGGACACGGGTTCGTGCCCTGGTCCGGGAAGATCCCACATGCCGCGGGGTGGCTGGGCCCGTGAGCCATGGCCGCTGAGTCTGCATGTCCAGAGCCTGTGCTCCACAATGGGAGAGGCCACAACAGTGAGAGGCCTGCGTACCGCAAAAAAAAAAAAAAAAAAAAAAAAAACCTCTATGATGTGACATAGTTTGTATCAGAGGTTTGCGGTCACTGCTACTATGGCTGATCCAGCAGATTACACGGTGACAGGAAACAATCTGGTTTTAAGGAGGGTCTGATTTGCCTAAGTTTAACATCCCCATATCAGTGACATATTATAGACAGAATTTGATTCAAACTACAAAGCAAAGACATTACCCAGCTCCTGTGGAACCAAACGCCCAATTTAATTTAGGCTCCAAAAAAGTGATCCCTCTGGATCATGAGTAATCCTGCTTAATCCAAACATTCAAAGCTGTTCTCTATTTCAGTTCTGAGTTTTCCTTTTTTTCTTTGTCTTGGAGATTAGTCTTTTCCAGAATGGAAGGTACAAGAATGATGTGGAAGTGATTTTCAAAGTAGGTGTCAAGGATTCCCTAGCCATTTTCAGTAATTCATAGGGGAATCACAGTTGTTAACGCCGGTCCTCAAACCATCTATGGAAACACAGCTACAAGAAATTCAGAGATGATAATAAATGGCAGCTTAACAAATATGGCCATATTTCTTCTTCCAGCAGTAGCATCTCCAGTTATAATTTATAACCATAATTATGGAAGCTGATTAAACTGAGGTATGAAAGATTTCATTATATGTGAATGCAGAGTTGATCCTGTTTAGCACACACATGCCAATTATCACATGTATCTAAAACTCCCAGGGTTTCTCCTGACTCAACTGGAGTTACTATATTTCTTGCTAAATCCATTCTTTATCATTCCTCATTCTTCATTCAAAACCCAGAGTTTTACATTTGGTTCTCTAAACTTTTACTGTTTGCTCCTCTGCTGTCTAACTGTACCAGCCTTCCCTCCCCCATAACCTCTCTCTTGTACTCCCACCATATTTTCCTGTTTTGCTTCCTCTCTTTCTTCCTAGACTCTGATCTTCACTCTCTTACCTGATATTACTAAGAATTTAGCAAGAATCATCCGTTTTCTAAATCACTAGTACAAGATGAATCTTGCACCTTAAATTTGAATGGAGATCAGAGTTAGAAATCCTCGTGCCACATTTAAGAAAATGTGAACCGGTGCAAAGCCACTATTTTATACCTGTTCATTTAAAATGTCGCTGGCTACATGAGTTGAGGTTTTAAATGCACCTAATTAGGGTTCCAAGAATGAGATTACACAATCTTTTTCAGTTTGTAATGGTCAGATGCTGAAAATTCTTTACATATAAATTGTAAATTATAAACAGAAAGGCAGGGAATCGGGAAGGCAGGAAAGAAATCAGGGCCTGTCAGAGCCAGGGGAGGAACAGTGTAGTCTGATGCCACTGTAGTGCTTGAAAGAACAAGAGTGTGCTGCTTTTTGAGCTAAGGTTTTATCTTCACCTGTCTCCAGCTGTCAGACAAAGGCACTGTCTGGGATGGGCAGACCATTAAGACATTTTAGCAGAGATGTGTTCATTACTTTGGCTAACAGGGTTCCGAGTTTCCTGAAAAAGTAATATTGGCCAGGCAGATTCTGATGAGGAGGGGATGGAAATACCTCTTCGTTGAAGGGAGGCTAAGAGAGAGACAGTAAGGAAGGAGAGGCCAGGAGCCTGTGTCAGGCATGGGGGAGAGTGACAGTGATGAGTCCAGAAAGCCCAGGGAATTATGAAGACTCTGTGTGCCTTGGAATGTCAGACTCCCCACACAGGTGGTTAGGACCCTCAGGAGGGGAATGGCATGAATAAGGTGGGGATGGACTATGGCTGTAAAGTCAGGGTGGAAGGAAAGATGGAGAATTCTGGGAAGGTACCAGTCATTAAGTCCAAAGGAGCTCCCAAAGGGAGGATGAAATCTGGAATTGGAGGTCAGTGACCACAACAAGCAAGTTAGAGCCAGAGAGTTCGGAAAATGGAGCTTGGAGGGATACCTAAATTGCCGATGTGATCTACAAAATATCTAACTAGTATAGAATGAGCACCACCAATCAGAAAAGATGCCAGGGAGAGCAGTGGAAGAGTATTCTGGAGTCCAGTTCCTTTTGGGTATTAACACTTTAGTTGCTGGACTGTTCAGGGGTTCCCAGTGGACCAGCTAGTGGTGGGGCACTTGGGGAACTTGAGACGGGAGCTATGTGTTTACTGGAGAAACATGGCTGAATAACTAAAATATACGTTAGAAAGTGGCTGCCTAGCCAGAACATTTCTGGGCTCCCCTTTCGGCAAGCAGGGACCATATGACTAATTCTTGACAGAGGAATATGAAGGAAAGTTCTGTTTGGTTCACAGCTGAGGTAACTAAGCATTGTGAGTAAGATTATTTTCCCAATGATGACAGGGAAATCTTGAAGCCACAGGATGATGGAGCCATAAGATGGAAGCCCCAGATCC
This sequence comes from Mesoplodon bidens, assembly GCF_964165515.1. Taxonomy (NCBI): domain Eukaryota; kingdom Metazoa; phylum Chordata; class Mammalia; order Artiodactyla; family Ziphiidae; genus Mesoplodon; species Mesoplodon bidens. Next base: position 46,897,366 of record NC_138160.1, on the reverse strand, counting down.
TTGAGTTACTACTTGAAGGAGGCCTTTCTCAGGAGAATTGCCCAACAGGAAAATCAGAATTGGACTCAACATGACAGAGAAATTAAACTTTATTGTATAAGCCTACTCAGTTTTTAGGATTTTTAGAGCAATTAGCTAACCCTGAACAAAACATGGAATAAAAATACTTCAGCATTTTAATGCATCCACCTCGCACTGATAAATATGAGCAAATTTCTTAGTTTACTTGTCTCCTTTGAGGGAATGTAGAACATTCTACAGAGACTTTTAGGTAACAATTAAAAAACCATAAATTTCTATGGTTACCAAAGAGGAAGCAGGGGAGGGATAAATTAGGAGTTTGGGATTAACATATACACACTACTATATATAAAATAGATAATCAACAAGGTCCTACTGTATAGCACAGGGAACTGTACTCAATATTTTGTAATAACCTATAAGAGAAAAGAACCTGAAAAAGAATACATATATATGTATATATAGTTATATAACTGAATCACTGTGCTGTACACGTGAAACTAACATGACATTGTAAATCAACTATACTTCAATAAAAATAAATAAATAAATAAATAAATAAATAAATAAATATGAAAAGTATCTGGATCTTATGGTTTCATCTTTCCAAGAAATGAGAGGTTTTGCTGTTTGTTTTCTGTTTTTCTTACATTTTGGAGCATGAGTTCTCCTTCTTTTATAAAAAACTATAGGGGTTCCCATATTACATTGAAAAGCCTGTTTTGTAAACCCAAAACCCACACAATCACACAGTAAACTGATTTCTCAAAGGGGAGATGCTTAGAGCAAAATCTCATTCAACTCTGTTTCCAAGGGGGGGCCTATAGGGCTCATCCAGTGAGTGCTTTTTGAATGAATGAATGAATGAAGTCATTGCTACTAGAAAAGCAATGTTCTGAGAAAAAGTAAATTAGAAGGCAATTATGGAGACCAACCTGGGGTCTTCTGCTAATTAACCTTATGATATAGAATTCTCTAGTCCTTATTTCTTTGAAGGACTTTGGTGACTTTAGAGTTTGGCTTCTCATTTTCCAGGGAGAGAGCTGTGTGGGCCTGAGAAGGAGCGATCAGCTCATACCCAGAGAACTATTTTATATCAAAACTTAGATGAAAACTCTGACTTTCATAATCGAAGAGTAGTAGTATTTTCCCTTACTGTGGCACCTACTAATTTTGACTCTCAGGTTTTTTTTGGTTTTTCTTTTTTGTTTTTTGCGGTACGCAGGCTTCTCACTGTTGTGGCCTCTCCCGTTGCGGAGCACAGGCTCCGGACGCGCAGGCTTAGTGGCCATGGTTCACGGGCCCAGCCAGTCCGCGGCATGTGGGATCTTCCCGGACCGGGGCACAAACCTGTGTCCCCTGCATCGGCAGGTGGACTCTCAACCACTGCGCCACCAGGGAAGCCCTCTCAGTTGTTTTTCATCTGCAAAACTTAGATAACATTCATTTCACCTCACACAATGACCATAAAGAGAGCACGAGGCGGTATCAAAGTGCTATATTGCACTCAATATCAAAGGAATGTGGCGACCTTCAATCTCCAGACCTATTTAGTCAACTCAGGGACATGTGTGCATCATTAAACCTGAGGGTTGGGATTATCTTTAAATTCAGTGTGTCATTAAAAAAATCCTATAGTACTTATTTCTCCTGGACTGAACGCAACTCCATCGGCTCTCAGATACTCTTGGGAGACATAAACCATCAGCTAAAGTAAAAACTCAAAGTTTGGGGGTAAGGAAGTTATTATTCTGTTCATCAGAAAAGAGCTGAAGTATCTTATCAGCTAAAAAGCTGGTTGTAGGGATTTTTCTCATCCCGAGTCCTGACTTTGCTTTTAATTGTCTTCAGTGCCTTATCCAATAGCTCTTCAAAATAGAGGATCTCAGTTTGACTTGAGATGCAGCTTCTAAAGAGGAACACTGAATTGAGTATAGCATGCTCCTCCTTTATATCTGGATGCTTCTGGGGGGATCTAGATCACCAATAATCACAGCCTGCAATGGGAGGTGAGCAATACAGAGTGTGATCATCGTTCTCCGTAACGGACTCGTCACACTGTGATACGATACAGCAGGAGGTGCCAAGGGGCAGCTTGGGGAAGATTACTTGTGTGGCTCCTAATTGGATGTGTCAGCCGTGAGTGATCACTGGGCTCATGATTTAATGAACGAAGTAAAACCAGGCTGGTGAGGCATGGGGCTGGCTTTCCCTGCCCCAAGGAGTGGAGGTGGGGGGCAACCTTGGAAGGCTGGAAGCAAAACTGAGAAGCAGGCAATATCGAGTTTGCCGCCTTCTCTTTCCACTGTGTGCTCTGCTCTCCGCTTACAGAGCTCCCACCCAGCAGAACAACCTTGGTGTCCACCAGTGAGAAGTCTGCTCTTTCCTCTCCCTAGGAGCCCACAGCAGGCCTGGAAGCCCGCCAGTCACCCTCGAGAGAACATCGCCTCTGCTTTGCTGGATGGGTGACTGGTATGAAGCTTGCCCCATTGACAGCGTTTTTCCTAGGAAATCTCATGTATAACAGGTTTCCTTAAAACTCATCAGAAGAGCCAAATCATATACTCATAGGCTCATTCTCTTTTTATTTATTTATTTTTGTTATTATTATTTTTTTTGTGTGGCACGCGGGCCTCTCACTGTTGTGGCCTCTCTTGTTGCGAAGCACAGGCTCCGGATGCGCAGGCTCAGCGGCCATGGCTCATGGGCCCAGCCACTCCGCAGCATGTGGGATCTTCCTGGACCAGTGCACGAACCCGTGTCCCCTGCATCAGCAGGCGGACTCTCAACCACTGCGCCACCAGGGAAGCCCTACTCATAGGTTCATTCTTTTAGACAACCTTTATGGAGAGTTAATATGTGTCAGGCTCTGCCAAGTGTTAAGGATGCAAAGGTATTGAATAAACACATTGTCCACTGACCTTCAAGAAATGGAGATGGAAGCTGTTTCTAAGTGTCAGTGACAGCATAACTCGATAAGTGCAGTGAGAGGAGAACAAAGGGGGTCCCAACTCCACCTTTGGATGGGCATGGGTTGCACCCCAGAGGCCACCCATAACTCAAAGAAAACAGCCCCAAAGTAATCAAGCCTACCACCAAGGGAAAAATCATCAGGCCTCATCTTTCTCATAAAACCTATTCAAAGATTCCTCATGAGATTCTGTGCTGGTAGAATGTCCCTTAGGCTCCAGACACCGATCCTGACCCGCCCAAATCACAACCAGCAAAGTGAAGGTACATGAAGTTCCTTTCTGGAATCACTCTCGTCTCCTGGAGTAGAGAAGACTTAGATCCTCACTTCAGGCCCTGCCTGACCAGTGTTGTCCACAGTATATGCTACCTGAGGCCCCAGGCCCACCTTGGCCTCATTCTGTTCCCTCTGCCCCGAGGGAGTGCCCTCCTTCCCAACCCCCTTGCTCCCTAATTAACTCCTCCTTGATTTCAGGACTCAGAGAAATGACCACTTCTTATTCCAGAAAACATGCTGCACTTCTCCCATAAACTGAGATTCTCATTTTCTCTGCTCCCACAATACCCACTGCTTGGTTACTTCTAATCTGTCACATATCACACTAATAACGCTGACTTACATTTTTCCTTTTGTCTGCTTGAAATAGACAGATCTATGTCTTCTTCTTTGTACATAGCACCTGGCAAATTGTGGGTACGCATAACACGTGTGTAGACTAGATAAATGGGTGGGTGGATAGACGAATGGAAGAATGTTGTGCCCTTATTTTTCTGCTGCCTTTAAAAGGACCCTAGGACTCGCCCAGTTATTCCACTCAGAGAGTAATGGGTGCGATGTTTCTTCCTCCATATTTCCAGTTAGTTGTATTTCATGCATCTGTGAATCTGAGGCATATTTTCTCTATTAGAAGCGAGACACATGATTGGTTATGGAAATGTACGCTCTGCATATTCATTTAGGAGAGCTTACAAGAGAAAATTAGAATCCAGTGATCTCTTAATTTGTATTCCATGGTGTTATAATCAGCCTGTGGCACTTGTTGACATGCTGCAGCCTAATAAACTTTGCAGAGGGAGACCTGCTCCATCTCACTTGAGCCCAAGTGATTCTAATATGTCTACTGATGGCCTTGTAGCCGTATGCAAGAGGCTTCCTCCGAATCATGTCTCTTTTCCCTTTCCTAATATCTCCTCTGCCTTTAACACTATCTTGGAAATGATGTTCCCCAAATGACAATTGCTTTTTTTTTTTTTTTTTTCGGTACGCGGGCCTCTCACTGTTGTGGCCTCTCCCGTTGCGGAGCACATGGCTCAGTGGCCATGGTTCCCGGGCCCAGCCACTCCGCAGCATGTGGGATCTTCCCGGACCGGGGCACGAACCCGTGTCCCCTGCATCGGCAGATGGACTCTCAACCACTGCACCACCAGGGAAGCCCAACAATTGCTTTTGATCATAAATCACTTACTTGTTAATATTACTTGATTCTCAAACCACTCAGTTTGGTTATTAACCAACAGAGAGCCAAATCAGCCCTTCATTTGTGCTCTGTAAATACGATGTTTAAGGATCACGCTTTCTTCACTGTGCGCTCCTGTGTAACTTTCCCAATCTTCCTGGGTCCATTTTCAAATGTGACAAGACACAGAGAACAGAAGCTCGAAATGATGGCAGCTCAGCTAGTGCTGGTTATAACAATTTATCTTCATACTGGTCAAATATCTTAAACAATTTTAACACCAGATATAGCATGAAAATGAGGAACTAAATTATAAACGGAGAACCAGGAGAAATGGTTAGGATAGAGACATTTCTTTTCCCTCCCTCATTTTTCCTTTCAACTGGGGAAGATCAGTGAGAGGAACACTCCTGGCCTCTCTCTTTCCCTCACTCAACTCTGCCCAGAGTGACTTATGTGATTAGTGGGTTTGGGGAAAACAAAAGCAAACAAATGAAAAATCTGCTCACGGAAGGCTCACTCTCTGCTCTGTTCCTCAAGGAGAGGCCAGAGGTAGGTGGATCATTACCTTCCATTGCTGGGGGATAAGTCTGTCTAACTCTGGGGCTTTCACACCTAAGCCACTCTCTCCAATATCTGCCTTATAATTAATAAAGGTGATTTTAAAATTTCCGCCATCCGTTAACTATTTTGCCTTTTTTTCTCATTTTTTCTGAAACTCAGACAGGAAAGAGAATTATTGTTTATGTTATTTATGTTGTAGAGTTTCTGAAATATACGTCACCAGTGGTTTGTTTGCCGGAAGTGTGGTAATTAAAAATATAGACTTCCTAGGTTCGTATCCTGGCTCTGCCACTTATCAGCTGTGAGCTGTATGTCCTTGTGCCCATAATATAATTCCTCTGTACCTCAGTTTCCCCTTTACAAAATGGGGGCAATAATAATGCCTACTCATAGGGTTTCTGGGAGTATACGAGCCTAACACATGTTTCTTGAGCTATTTCTGTTATCATTAAGCCATGCCATTGGCTTGATGGAATGCCTTGGATGTCAACCTAATGTTGATTCCAAACATGGTGAACTGTTTGGCTTAAGCCATTACTAAATCATAGAATAATAGAACCACAAGAGACCCTAGAAATCTTAGCTTCAGATCCTAGTTCAATGGAAGATGAGACGGAGGCCCAGAGCATAGAAGTAATTCACCCAAGGTTGCACATGGCAGGTCCAAGCCAGGATATCCCATCTGTCTGGACACCTGGCCCACTGAATCTCCCTCTACCTTAGCTGCTGCTCTCACAATTATGACTTCTGTTAACTGCACTTCTCACATTCACTCTACTTGCCCATTTAATGCAGCTATTAAGTCTAGTTGCCAATCACATTGTACCTCCAAGGGTACAATACCAGGCCTCAATAAAATTTTGAGCATTACAACAACAATAAGAATGAGATATTGCTCCCTGAGCCTCTCAGTATATTTTTCCTATTAGAGAAAGCTGAAGTCTGACTCGCCCAAGATAATTCATGTAAGAGAAAGCCCATTAGAAAAGCAGTGCTGTTGATTTACGAGCATCCTTGTATTGCTTTGTTCTTTACAACACAGACCATTTTTAAAGCCAGATATTTATTTCTTGATTGTTCTTCTAACCCCACTGCTTCCCACCTAGGGAACTCACTCTTCTGTTTGCAGCATCCCAGGGAGTACAAACTAAATATAGTATTGAAGTAAAATCCCTGCAAAGCTAATGAACTACTTTATGGAGATTGAAGCAGGAAACCTTTTCAGGAGTGGTGTTGCAATTAATTGGATGTGGCCACACAAAGGCACAATTTCAGAAACAGGCAATTTACAATAGGGAATTCAGAAGGTCACAAATGATGGCTCGAAAGGTAGGAAATGATTACTTTCAATCACGTATCAACCTGGATGCAAAATCAGACATTTTAATATATGTTTTCAATGGAGTGCAATTTGCCTAAATTTCCAAAATGAAAATGTGGCACATTTGCCAATAACTGGTCTGAATAGCTAATTACCAATTACATACCACTGAGAATCTGATGCCTGTCATGTTGTAACCTTAGATTTCTCAAGTATGGGAAAGGTGGTCAAGTATGTTAGCAGATAAAGTCATAACAGCTAAAAGATCATTGTCCTTTAAGACACTCAATATTAGTTCAATACGAAAATAATCCTTTTTGGTGAATTTAGGATAAATGACACAATGGATCAATAACAGTTAGCCAGATTATTTTTAGGCATGTTCAGCTATTCTGCTACCGGTGACACTTATGGCTATTTTTAGAACCCAAGTAAAAAATAACTTTTGTTTTTTCTCTTTCTGCATATCTTCAGGAATTGTTCTTCTATTTAATTATTTATAGATACTGGAATCCAAGTTAAGCTGACCACAATGTTACCAAGTCATAGAGCTAACTGGATTCAGATTATGAAATTGAAACAATTATCATCAATTTTCATCTCTATCAACGTTTGTTTAAATTGACAAAGCAATGCTGTTTTTTCCCACAAGTTATTGAACTTTATGAAGTAATATGTATAGAAAAACATGATTAAAAAAAGATCTTATTAATCGTTTTACTAGAAATTGAGTCAGACAGTAGCCTAATAGATAACAGTGTGAGATCTATGAGCTATATTCAAATCCTAGCTCTGCCACTACCTAGCTGGGTGACTGTAAGGGAATTTCTTAACTTCTCTGAAATTTAGCTGTCTCTTATGGGAATAGTGATATTGACTTTACCTCGTGCTGTGTGGACTTCATCATGTAATGCATGTCAGATGCCTCACCCAGTGCTGGCATGCATGATAGGTGGAAGATATTCACTAAACATTACTCATCATTATGACATCTGAGAACCTCAAGGATCAGGGAGAGAGCAGTTTTTAAGGAAACTTAGTTCCACTTCAGATTATTAAGCTTGAATGTCTGAGGAATGGAATTGTCTAGTGAGTCTCATGCATGGTCAAAAGAGGTCAAAAGCAGATAGTTACATTTCGGAGATATAAATAGGTCAAATGGATCATCTAGGAAGACTGAGTAGAGATGAAAAAGAAAAAGATCAAAGGAAAAATCTAGGAAGTGCCAATGTTTATGGGAAGAGCAGAGAGGAACAACTAATAAAGAGAACTAGAAGAAGTGGTCAGAGAGTTGAAAGGGGAATCAAGAGGGGCTGACACCTCAGACCTCAAGGAAGACCCAAGGAAACAGTGGCTGAGTATCAGGAGGATGAGGCCTGGAAATAGGTCTTTGTCTTTAATACTTAGGATATCATTTCCAGCTTTAGTGGGAACAACTTCACCTGCCTGTGGGGACAAAAGCCAAACTGAATGGACGTGAAGAGTGACTGCAACCCAGGACAAGGGGACTTTTAAGAGGGCTGGCAGAGAAGGGGAGAAGGCAACAAGGGCAGTCAGCTCGGGAGGGAAATGAGCAGAGAGGGGGAAGCGTTAGGTATGGCCCAGTCTATTAACAGTTCACTAAAATCTGCTTTAGTGAAACATCCTTCTAAATGCACAGCTAGTCTCTATTCCCTAGCCTCTCATAGTTACGTGTAGCCATTAAGCTGATTCTTGTCAAAGGAATGTAGGTCGAAAATATATGCCAATTAAAAGCCAGTATTTTTAATAAGTAGGTGTGTCTTCTGCCAGGTGTCAGGAAGCAGCACCTTCCTCACTGTTCACTTCAGGCCCTGACTCCACACCCTGGGACCCTCTGTCCTTGTTCCTCCATGGTCTCATCTGATGTTGGCATTGGACAGGATGCCCTCCTTGGGAAATGCAGGTTTTGCAACCCACTTTCTATGAGTATCAAGGGTTGTTAAAAAAAAGTCACAGGCTTATTTTTGCCAGTGCCCTGTTTCTATGGCAATATAATTTCCTCGAAAACTAAACAGGTTTCTAATCTTTTTGTATCCAGTCAAGTCCAAAGTTCTTTCTCCGACATAGTTCTCAAGAACGCTTTATTACAATTAATTTTTTTTGGTACCTTAGGAATTATATACAGTTTGTAGCTCTACCAGGAAACTAACCATTTCTGTAACATTTTAAGATAGGAAAGTATGTCCTAATTCTAAATGATGATGTAAAAATTAACATCTGGAAGTATGAACAACACATTTTTTTTTTTTTCAGTACGCGGGCCTCTCACTGTTGTGGCCTCTCCCGTTGTGGAGCACAGGCTCCAGACGCGCAGGCTCAGCGGCCATGGCTCACTGGCCCAGCCGTTCCGCGGCACGTGGGATCTTCCTGGGCCGGGGCACGAACCCGTGTCCCCTGCATCGGCAGGCAGACTCTCAACCACTGCGCCACCAGGAAAGCCCAACAACACATTTTTAAGATAGAGATTGCATATAAGATAAATGTATGGGACTTGTTTTGAAATTGTTGGAATAAAGTATGATGAGGTTATTGGTGTGTTTAGTCTACCTGGGGTTCTGAGAATCACAGATGCTGATACTGCGGTGGAGATCAGTTAGGACACAATCCCATAATCTCTTCTCTTCTTATATCCAGATGGGCTCCTATCTCTCTTAATGACGTTTTTTTTTCCCTTGGGCTTACTTGCACTATAATTGTCAGGGCTCATTCTTATACATTCTCAGATAAGAGAGTGAGAACAAGGGAAAGTTTGATAGATAGGACAGTGTGGAAGCAGCCCTCCAGCTCTCCGTCCCATTGACCACTGAGCACAGTTGCTCCAGCAGCACCCCCTGCTTCTTTAAGGGTCAACTCATGTCCTGCTCACACAATTAACCTTGCTCTGATAAAAATCTGAGAAAGCATGCTTGATTCTCTTATATGGAGTTGATTACAGGTGTTGACAACCAGCCTTCAGGAGAGATCAAAAGTGGCAAAAGCAGTTTATTCACTCACATGACTCTAGGATGCTTGGTCTGATGGGATAAACCATAATCCAAGGAAAGATCTGTTGAAAAGATTTATTTCCTTGTTCTTAAAACCTTAGTGCAGAATATGAACAATGTAACTCAACTAAAATTATTTTTTGGAGGCTTCCCTGTTACACAATTGGAAAGTTAGTAAAATTACAATATTGCACCTGATTCCTAGTTTACAGTAAAAGAATTGCTGTTCTCATTTGGTAACGATAAGTGCAGCTAGCATCCCATGGAAGAGGGCACCTACTCTGACAACACCATCCCTGAAAGACATCTGATATTTTATTCTGTTCTTCCATGTCAGGAATTCTTAGGCCATGCTAATGAGAGTATTTTTAGTCATATATTTCAGCTGCATCTTATATACCACCTGAAGCAGGGCAGCTTCAAATAATAACAGCACTAAGCAGCATAGTAATTATTATTTATAATTACTTCCGCACGGTAGGTTGGCTCATAAATTTTAATGGAGCTCTTTCCACAGTGGTGATCGCCAACCTTCCTGGCATTTGTGGGATAAATGTTTATCCAAATAGAAATAATGTGGTAGAGTAATTTCCTAGTCAGCCTGAATCCTCCCTTCCTCACTCTCCCTAGAGGTTAGTTTAAATGCATAGAATTGGAGGGGAGGGAGGTGATGGTTATCCTACTTTGGAAATTCTGATGTCCACACACTGACTCCCGATATTCACCTTCCTGGCAGAGATGCTGGTTGGTACAAAATAGCTCCTGGGCAGGCAGACAAATTTACTGCCAGCAGCTGGAAGCTCAGTTCTTTCCAAGAGCCGGGTAAGAGCTTGACTCCAGGAAAGGAATCGGGAGAAGCTTCCCTCCTTTCTCTCCTCTGGATTCATTGTTAGCTGGAAAGGCGGTGAGAGAGAAATCAAGCGCACTTTACAAAGACACTAGAAATAGAATGTGTCTTTGCAAAAAGAATGCATAGCATGAGGGGATTTTTACACTATACCTATATGTACAGTTGATTCCATTTATGCAATGAAATTCTCTAGTACCTTTAAAAATCACCGATTATTTGACACAACCTGGGGACACAGAGATTGGAATCCCTGATGGTCAAACATTATTGGGGAACGAAGAGGAAACATCTTTACGATTATAAAGTAGATCCTTGAGGATTGAAAGGATCTTTGAGGAGTTTATTTCATCCAAGTGCAATTAACATATATATGTTTAAGAAGACATTGTTGGGGCTTCCCTGGTGGCGCAGTGGTTGAGAATCTGCCTGCCAATGCAGGGGACACGGGTTCGAGCCCTGGTCTGGGAAGATCCCACATGCCGCAGAGCAACTGGGTCTGTGAGCCACAGTTACTGAGCCTGCGCGTCTGGAGCCTGTGCTCTGCAACAAGAGAGGCCGTGATAGTGAGAGGCCCGCGCACCGCGATGAGGAGTGGCCCCCGCTCGCCACAACTAGAGAAAGCCCTCGCACAGAAACGAAGACCCAACACAGCCATAAATAAATAAATAAATAAATTTTAAAAAAAGAAAAAACAAAAAAAAAGAAGACATTGTTGGAATTTTAGTTCCTCCAAAAGCAGAGCCTGAGAGAACGTAGAGCACGTAGTTTTTTTGGGAGGCAATGCTGGGAAACAGGAATGAAGTAATAGGGAGAATGAGACAGGAGAGGAGAAAAAGACAATGTAAGGATGTATTATCAGGGTCATTGAGATGAGTGTGGGGCTCTCAATACTGCTATAATCTTCTGAAAAGCATACAGAAATTTTCCAGAATTGTCCATCTAAAAGAAGACAGGCTAGAGGATCCATCCCCTGGCTCTGGTCTCTATTAATTGAGGGCTATTACAGGGTTAGGGGTGATTCACCGCCCTGCACTTCCTGATTGTACTTGCAAGCATAGACCTGGTGAGTTGTGCTGTAAGAGAAGGCCCTGGGGCAGAAAGCAGAAAGGCATGCGTGATATGCTTGAGGTAGACCACTGAGCATGCACAGATTTGCTCACTGCAGCTGAAAATCAGAAGCAGGCCAAGGAGATGGATGGGGGCCTAAGAGCATCTGCTACTCACAACCACTTAATAAGGGAAGACCATTTTAGAATGATGATGTCAACTGCATGAAGAGCTTCTAACAGTGTTTCTTATTCTTCCTTTTAAAGGTGCACACACATCTAATGCCCCAGGTGACATATATCATCTGTTTCCTGCTATATTCAGTTCCAAACTTTGAGTCTATTCTGGCATTACTGTTCCACAGGTTCTTAGTCTTTGCTGAAGTTTCCATTACACTTAAGGCCTAATACATCTGCTTGAGTTGTAAAATGGATTATAATTTCCAAAGAAAAAGGACATATTTATGATTTCATAATGGTTTTGACATTAGTATGGCTTGTTATTTGAAACAATCATTTTAAAGGAAATAATTGATAGATGTGGCTCTGTAGAAATGAGAGGAAAAGAAAGGTATGCCCCAAATATGCCATAAACAAAACCAAAGGCAAACAATTAGGGGAAAAAAACTTATTTGCAAGAAAAACAAGTTTATGTTCAGGAAAAAAGTGTCACAAATCAATAAGAATAAAGATATATAGCTGAAAAGTTAGTAACTTATGTAAGAAAAAATGCAAATGGCAAAGAAACATTTGAAAAAGACAGTCCAAGAGATGAAAATGAAATTACAATAAATGTAAAATTGGCAATCAAAAGAATGATCATGCTATCTATTACAGGTTCAGTGAAATGGGCATCTTGTGCCCTGTTATTAGGAGTGTAGAACTGGAGCATTTCTGTTATGTCAACTTGGCATAATAGAATTTATAAAATTTTAAATTTAAAAACTGAGAAATTCTATTTCCTACGATTTACCCACCCACATAAAGAGGTAAATTCAATAAAGAGGTATCAATGTAAATTACCATCATTTACTGTGGCAAAAAGAAAAATCAGAGAAAAAAGAAAACTAGCAATAAGAGATTGTTTAAATAAATTTTTCTTATGTTGTTACTTAAAATCAGGCTTTCAAAGTATATTTAAATATTTTAGAAAAGGTTCGTAACATAGAAGAGAAAACACGGTTGGTGATATAGCATGTATCTTCTTTTTAAATATGGATTATACATATAGAAAACAATTGGAAAGTTATACACCAAACTATTAATAGCTATCTTTGGGTAGTAACATTCCTCGTGATTTCCTTTCTACTTTTCTATATTTGCATATTTTCTACAATGCCCATATGTACTTTTAAAATACTAGACAAAACTAATTTTTTTTTTTTTTTTTGTGGTACGCAGGCCTCTCACTGTTGTGGCCTCTCCCGTTGCGGAGCACAGGCTCCAGATGTGCAGGCTCAGCGGCCACAGCTCACGAGCCCAGCCTCTCCGTGGCATGTGGGATCTTCCCGGACCGGGGCACGAACCCGTGTCCCCCTGCATCAGCAGGCAGACTCTCAACCACTGCACCACCAGGGAAGCCCCAAAACTAATTATTTTTCAAAAATCTACTTCAGTGTTAAAATTAATTATGACTGAGACTTGAGTGGGCAGCTTCGACTACTTTTTCTGTCTTCCCTCCTTTTCTTTTAGAAACTTTTATCTTCTAAAGGAACATATTAATATAGTATATCTGAATTTTAAAGTCACTCTAAATCTACATCATTTTTCTTCAGTTAAATCCTTTTATGGGAAAATTCCGGAAAGAATTTGGAGGCATCAGGGATAGCGAGCCTAGTTTTTTTTATAGTTCTAGCACCAGAATATACAAGGATAATGAATTATCTAGTCATTTAGAGAGAGAGTGATGAGAAAAAAAGGAGAAAAAAAGAAAGAGGAAGAGAGAAGTACAAATGAAGAGACAGAAAAGCATGTACAGAATTACAGAATGTAGCTTGGATGTTTGAGACTGGTTTTGTTTTGTTTTCCTTCTTGAGTCATAAAGGTCAGAAAGACTATTCGATTATTAAATGTTTTGGTTTTCCAAATATGACTCTTCTGTATATAAGAAAACATCAAGAGTGGGGAACTAGAAGTAAAATTTTTAAATCCACTCAAATAGAAAATAAAAATGGAAAAATTATTTTTGAATAAAATAAATTAAATGATAATGCTTTCTCCATGTGCTCAAGTCCCTTCCATGGGTACTACCCAATAATTGTAAAACTGGCAAGAAAAATAACCTAATGTACTACCCAGAGTTTCTTTCCTAATCATATTTCTGATTTCCATATGTTCCTTATTAGTTTTTCCAACATTTTAAGGTGGTGTATTAAATATACAACAGTTACACAAAGGCAAAAAATTAAGAAAAGCATGTACTACATGTTGACATAATCAAAAATAAGAAGGTTGAAATTCTCATATGTCCTTTTTTTTTTTTTTCTCATGGCGACAGTGTTCCCCTGGGAACTGTGGAGGCGACAACTCGGAGGATTATGATTCACCACTTGTGGGTGAATGATTTGTCATCCTGGTCTGGCACATTTTTTCCCTCTTCATTTGATTTTGCCTCGTTAGAGGCAGCTGACAAAACAATCTTAATTGAAAATAGGCTGGAGGAAGCATTTGCTGAATATGGAGTCCAAATAATGGATTGGGACATGGGGAGTCAAATCATAAAACTCAAGAGCATGAGTGCAGACAGATCAATAAGGTGAGGCAAAAGTAAAGAAAGGAACAAGAGTGCAAAAGCCAGAGTGATGGTTAATCAAGAGGCATACACACAGGGACGGGTCCAAAGATAGGACTCAAAGTTCACCTGCCCAGAATCCAAGCAATATACAGGCATTAGCATTCAGGGGCAGGTGTGCAGTTTCTAAAATGACTGTGATATTAAGGAAGGAGATCTAGGCAGAAGCCACCTGCAAGAGAATGGAATGGAAGATAAAGGAAACCAGAAATATCCAGTTTCTAGGAAATCAGGATCCCGGGAAGACCAGGTAGATGATCTATTTGAAACTGAGCAGGTGAACAAGTACATTTGGATTTTATATATTCCCTTCATCCAAGAAGGATTGGTCTCAAAGTAGGGGTGGAGCCAAAATAATAAGTAATTATTTCAGCTGTCCCAAGTCTGCAGGTTTGAGAGCTACAGGAGCAATAAGTCTAAAAGATAATTAACATAATGCTATATTCTCTGTGGTCCTCTAACTTTTGTTTTTTTTTTTTTTTACATTTGCTTTTCCATAAACTCAGAGACTTCCAATGTTTTCTTTTAATCCATTCCCCAAAAGCAACTATAAATTAGATAAGTAACATAAATGTAACACATGTCCTTTCCTATGATTTCCTGCTGTTTCCATTATCAAACCCCATGTTCTGTCCACCATCTAGTGACCTGCATGCCCCTGAATCCCCTGGTAGCTATGATGTGGCCATGCGCCTTCTGAAACTGTAACAGAAAGGTTATTTCAGGTCAGGAAAGAAAGCAAAAGCTAGGGGACAATCAGTCAAGAGGTACAGTGTGCTCTAAAGTACAGCCTCAGGGACTCAGGGAGGAAGTCAGAGAGAATCTGAGGATGTACAAACCCTGGTCCTGACAATACCAGTCAAGACATGGAGGATTCCAGGTCCAGACGCAATTAGTCTGATTTTGATTCCTAGGATAACAGTTCTGTGCTTGGCTAGAAAATATCCAATTCTCTAGAAACCATTCCTATCAACACAGAGATCATTCTGCATGCCAGATGACACAACTTAACAAAAAACGTATTTTCTTGGAAGCAGGAGCAGCCTTTTTAAGTCATCAATTCACTACTCTGCTTTCTTTAAACTATTGCACCTCGATTAAGATGTATTCATTTGGAAAGCCTCTGTAAGGATGGACTGCAAACACCCCATGTAACAGATCCCATGTTTGACAAAACAAGATATTCTTCCTTATGCATTTGACCATAAGCTTGTCATTTGGCCATTTTAGTATCACACTTCCTCCTTTGTCCTCAGAGAAACTAGAGAAGAGTTGATCACCTTTACACACACATCAGTATTCCAGAGCTGTGTCTCCAAAATAGATGGCTCAGATGTATCATCCATTCAACTCACAGACATAGAGGCAACAAATTTCCTTGTCACCTCACAGAGTATTCTTACGTCAAATGCCCCCCTTACTGTGGGCACCCAAATTGAACTGAATTCAATTCAACAATGCACTTTTACCAAAAAGTGTAGTTCTTTTACATAAATGCTGTCTTTTCCTATCTCTATTTTAGTCCAACTACAAGTCTTGATCTTAAATGACTTTCCCATCTGCAGTGAGGATGAGCAACCTCCAATATATTGTTACTAAGCTCAAGTTTCTTCCCACTGCCCTGGAAAGGAAGTCTAAATGTGGGTGAACGCAGGTTTTGTGAGGCCTGGAGTTCATACAATTTGTGGGTCTCCTAGCATCTTACAGAACGTCCAGTGTTTCTCAAGAGGTCAGAGAGTTATGTTCCTCAGTGGTGACAGTGGGGCACTCTCACTTGGTCATATTATATCAACAGGGGAAAGTCTCAAAATGACAACACACAACTTTCTGAGATTAAATGTTGAGGTTTTTACTGGGTCCAAGCCACAAATAGTGACAAGAACTAACCTTTATTGGGTATTACTATCTACACGGTGCTAGGTTAAGTGTTGTACACATTTATTATTATTCATAAACATATTATGAGAGGTAGATATCCTAATTGTGCCCATTTTACAGATGAAGTAACTGGGGCTGAGAGAGGTTAGGAAGCCATGATTCAGGATTTGATCCCAGACACTTTGCCATCAGGGCCTGCTCCCCTAACCAGGATGCTGCTCTGGCTTCTGAAAAGCAGAGGCTCTTGCAGGGAATCTGCTTTCCCTGTGCAATATTTCCTCCAACTTTTAAAAGGTGTGAATAAATATTCTTCAACCTGGACAACTGAAATAATGGGAGGGAAGAATGGTGATGGTTATGAGAACTGGAAATAGGTGGATAAAATTTAGGATTGCAACCAAAGAGACTTCACAACCAAATATCTATAAAGCAAATGAGCATGACCAGAACTCTATTAGACATAAACATGCTCATGCATGTACTCAACATGTGCTGGTGGCTCCCATGGGCCAGCCATCACAGACACTGGGACTCCTGAATTGAATAATGCACAGTCTATGACCCTCATAGAAGCTCATAATTTATTGGAAGAAAGTAAAAAACTAAATGACAGATTGATCATGTAAATATCAATTAATAATATGACTTTTTTTTTTTTTTTTTTTTTTTTTTTGCGGTACGCGGGCCTCTCACCACTGCGGCCCCTCCCGCTGCGGAGCACAGCCTCCGGACACGCAGGCCCAGCGGCCGTGGCCCACGGGCCCAGCCACTCCGTGGCACGTGGGATCCTCCCGGACCGGGGCACGAACCCGCGTCCCCTGCCTCGGCAGGCGGACTCCCAACCACTGTGCCACCAGGGAAGCCCAATAATATGACTTTTAATGGCAAGTTTTAATCTCTTGCTCTTATCTTGATTCATTCCTCTTCTCTATGTGGCAAGAGTGTCCACCAAATGTTTTTCCTTGTACTACTGAATCTTCACTCAAATACACAAATTAAAAGATTAGGGTCCTGGCAGATCCCCCCTGGGGGTGAGATGTCCTAAACCAATGCTCTCCCCTCCACCTTCCTTCCCATCACCTAGTTTTTAGAGCCCCTGGGCTCTGTCCATAAGAGCTGCCATTTTGCAGGGGGTATGCCTCATGGACAGAGTCAGCGAGAGGTATATCTATGTGTTCCCCAGGCTCCTATTCTAAAAGATATGTGGAATAGTAGTGTTCCAGGCTGCACTTTCCCTGCCCTCATCTCAGTAAGGGGTTAGGAAGTTGAAGGGAATGGACTCTGGGCTCTTCACTTGCTTAAAACAGGTCAGTTTTCTCCAGTCACTAGGATACCACACAAGCCTGTCTTTAAGAAATGACTAGATATCCTTAAAAATATTTGAAAATCACTGTGGCAAATTATAAAGAGTTTGAGGAAACAAACCTCTCTTTGCTTGAGATCGAGAGAGTACTGGAACCTTCCCATTTTAGTTCACGATGTATTCAGAGACACAGAATAAAAACCTGAGTTAAAGGGGAATAGAGAGAGAGTATGTGTAGACATCAGTATCTAAGGATGTATCAAACAGCAGGGAGGGCTTCCCTGGTGGCACAATGGTTGAGAGTCCGCCTGTCGATGCACAGGACACGGGTTCATGCCCTCGTCCGGGAAGATCCCACATGCCACGGAGCGGCTGGGCCCGTGAGCCATGGCCGCTGAGCCTGCGCGTCCGGAGCCTGTGCTCCACAACGGGAGAGGCCACAACAGTGAGAGGCCCGCATACCGCAAAAAAAAAAAAAAAAACAGCAGGGAAAAGAAAGAATCAGGAGCAAAGTTAGCAACCAAGGGGGAGTAGGACTGTATTTAATCCTGAAGTAAGGGAAGGATGAGAGGCAGATAGGGCAAGGGAAGAGGAGAGCGGGATGAAGAAGCAGGTAGACCCATTGTCAGATAGAGTATGTTGGAGGCCCTGAAGCTTCGATGCTACACATATGCCCTGTCTCCAGCTACTCCAAAGGATAGACCTCCAGCCAGAAGCCACATTTGGGTCATCCTAAGATGTTCTCTGGCTCCAGAAATCAGAAGGAGATGAGATCTGAATATCTAAGTCCACCCCTCCCCGTATCTATCCTTGACCTTAACAGACTAATGTAGACCTACCTCCTGTTCTTCACGAGCAGACACGATGTGACAGGATTACATTGTTCCATTTGAGTGGGACCTGTTCCTTAGAGCAGCAGTTATCAAACTTTATTGCATCAGACTCATCTGGGAAGCTTGTTAGAAATCCAGATTCCCTGGTTCTGCTCACAGAGAGATTCTGACTCGGTGGGCTTGCGATCTACCTTTTTAACAAATTCTCCAAATGATTCTGACAAGGGCCTGCCTCTGGGGCCACACTTTGAGGACTGTCTCTCCGGAAAGACCGTGGTTTCTGCGCTAAAATCATTGACCAGACACTCCTCTGGGGAATGATGGTGCTGATAAACGCTAGGCCCCTGTTTCATACAGCCTTCTGTGCTTACTTTCATATGTGCTTTTCTCTCATATTCCGAGATCCGCCCATCTGCAGAGTCAAGAGCCTCCCAACCATAGAATTGCCTTTACATTGTTTGAGTAGGTATCATCAACAAGGCCAGGCAAAAAGGTCTCAGAAGGTCTTGATTTTCACCAGTCCCTGAGTAAAGGGCCTGTCCTTCCACCTCTGTTTTCAACCCTTGGCAGCTATGTTACTACAAAACTTACTTTAGAATTTTACTCTCAAAACTAGACCTACAGACTTCATTACAGCATTCACGGAAGCATGCCATAGAGCAAAGTGGAAAAACGCTTTCAATTCTCACTCTCTTGTTTCCAATTGACTATAAATTTGTGAAGAATTAAACAGTAGAGATGAAATCTGAGCTTATCTTGACCCAGAGGTTAATTGCTTTGCCAAATTTGAAGGGGTGAAAAAAGTCACTACTGTACTTTTTCTTAAAAGAGGAGGATGGATCTACCGGCTAAGATAAAATGAAATGATTTATATCTGCACATTATTCCCCTCCATTACCATAAAGGAGCAACAATGTACCTTAAGAGTCTGGGTCAGCCTTTCACACAGGTGGTATAAGTTGAAGAGGCCAGGGAAGGTGCTCCCACTGTGACACCCACTGCTGTGAGCTCCTTCATTCCTTTGGTTAACAAGCTACTACCTTTAGTATATTTCAGATGTGAGTCTATCAGTTATGCATAATTCAGTGTAAATTAACACTTAGCCTCTAATAAACTTTGAAAGATTAGAATTCCAGAATCCAGGAGGTTGCTTTCACCAGCAGTGCTCTCTCTGAGACTTAGGCCAGGAAATCAAATGGCTCTGTGCTCAGTTGTCCAGTTTGTAAACTAAGTAGGAGTTGGAGAGAATTTGCTACACTTGTCACCTGCCTCCTTCCCCAGAATGGGGGGAGATTCTTGCTCCAGTGAGAAGCTTTGAGGAGGACCTATTTCCAGTCTCCTGCACTTGCTATTGCCATAGCAGCTTTTATTGCCATAAAAGATGTGGGTTTGTGCTTTAATTTTCTCATTCTCTCATTCAGATACAACTGAAAAACTTCCTTCTGGTTCAGCCTCTATTTACAAAGACTTGCACTCTTTGCTCTGAGCTTCAAACCTGGCTTCCAGGAAAGCCACCTACTGTCAGAAGGTCTCCTTCCTTTACCTACCAGCACATGGGAGTAGAAAGCAGTACCTCTATATAAAGATGTGCCCTGTCAGATATGTGTCAACAGTGCTATAAACTTCTGCTAATATTATTAATAAGTTATTTGAGGCCCAGAGCAGCTGTACTCAAAATATGGCCTGGGGGCCCCCAAACTCTTTCAGAAAGTCTCTGAGGTAAACTGTAAAATAATGCTAAACTATTATCTATCTTTTTCATTCTCATTCTCTCACAAGTGTTCAGCAGAGGTTTCCAGAGGTTATAGGTTACATGACATGTGATATAGCAACGGACTGAATGAGGAAGCAGATATGAGAATCCAGCTGTCCTCTGTGAAGTCAGACATTAAAGAGATTTGCAAAAATACAAAACAATATCACATTTCTCACTACATTTTTGTTTTTCAAGATGTAGTTCTTTCCATTAAAAGTATGTAATTTATGTTTACATGCAATGTGTTTATTATTGTTATTTTAAATAAATTAGTAAATTTTTTCAGTTTTAATTTCTAGTACATAAATATTAATAGATATAACCCACATATACACAAGATCTTTGGGGTCCTCAATAATTTTTAAAGGTACAAATGGGCCCAAAAACTATGAGAACACCATATAAACCATATTCCACATACTATGTTATTAAGGCAAATATTCTTATCCTTATTTTATAGAAAAAGAAACTAAGACATATACATAATTTGCCCAGAATCAAATCATCGGACACCAAAACTCATTATTTCTCCTTGTGTTATCTCTCTTGCTGCCCTCATTAAAGCTGGCCTTGTGTTTGGCTTGCTTTTGAGTCTGAATATACAAACGGACAACAGGCAGACCATATATAAAAATAAAACTTTGACCCACAAACTGTAGCAACCTGCCAGGAAACCCGCCCCCTCATCTCCAATAAACAACTCAGAATGCCAACCTGCTGTAAGTCAGACTTGCAGGAAGCCAGATTGTTACCTCTAGTGACAATCCAGGAAGCTAAATAATAATTTCTATAAACTATTGGCCCCAAAGGCTCAGGACTTCATTAACAACCGACAGCTTCTTCTCTTTTTGTCCCCACTTTCAACTTAGGACCAATCAGAGAAAGCCAACTAATCAGACAGCCCTAACCAATCAGAAAGAAGTCCCCCCCTTCTCATGACATCACCTACAACTTCCCCTGCCAACAGCCTCCAATCACTCAGGACATCACCTGAAGCCTTCCCTCTTCTCTCCTAGAAAGCTTTCCCATTCCTCTTCCTGCCTTTCAGTCTCTGCCAAAATACAATGGTGGCTGACTCCCTAGCTCTATCGAGTTCAGTATAAAGATCCTTTGCTTTTCTCATTTGGTTGTTCTTCATTTATTTCCGCACTTATTTCCATGCCATTATCCTGTAAGTCGCTGAAAGACAGGAAGCTTAAAAGTCCTTGGCTCTCTCACCTCCGGAGTCTAGCACTTTATACAGCACAGAGTGATCACTCATAAACGTCTGGTCATTTAAGAAAAAGCCATCCTGGGGTCTGTTTGACTCAAACAGGGTGACTGCCTGGCTATCCAGCTGTTCCCTCTACGTTGTCCAGCCTAGCGGGGTTATACCACACAAACCCACATGTCGCTGCTTCCCAGATGTTTGAGCTTCCGAGATCTAAATGATACTAATAATCGTGAAAATTTTCAATCTAAAATGAAACTAAGGGGTATAAAATGCATGTGTCCTCAGGAAAATAAGACTTAAGGACTGAGAGACTGATTTCTGATAAATGCCTGATTCACAGAAAAATGATAATATTGGAATTTTCTTAAATGATAAAAAATTATCAGGGGCTGCCTAATATCAACCCTGGGAAGTTTTGCTTATAGTTTCCAGAGGCATGAACAAGAAATGACCCAGGTAGGGCTGGTCTCACAAAATAAACTGAATTGAACTTTGATTGTATGACTGGCCTGATTTTGACTGGTAGGGGAATTTTCAAAGCTGGTCTTTCTTTGTTTTCTATTTTAACAGACTCTAACTGAACCCTCCCCTCTTGCCCTTCCCTGCCCATAAAGAAACCCACCCCAAACCCTCAAAGGAGCCTGTGTCTTGCTAGAGTTTAAATGTCCCAAAGTGCAATTCCTCTGCTATTCCTGAATAAACTCACCTGTTGAACAATGTTGAGTTTGCCTCAGTTTACCTCTGCATTCAGGTCAACGTAATAAATAAATACAAATGGGCAACTGACAGAGAACTGCCATATTTTCCCCATATCTCTTCCGAGAGGATTATATAAAAGACCTGGGTTCACTGGTATTTTTATTTTCTATGCAGACGTTCACCCAGATTTGAGTGAAAATTAATTTCCTTATGAAGCAGAGCTTAATGGCTATATATGTGTTCAAAGTGCTAACTCATTAGCAATATCTTGAGCATTTGATAGAATTATCCAGTGAATGCGCATTGAAAAAGTTAGGGAGGACCATGTGATCAGCCAAAATAAAACAAAAGTTGTGAAATGTACCATATTATTCAAATTATCAGGGGTATGAATATATGAAGAGCATGCCATGTAATATCTATGATTCAAGTTCTCTAAAATGTGGATTTGGGATGTCTGCCTTCTTATTTGATAATTGAAAGGTTTTATATAGAAAATGTAAAACACTACCTTCTTCATTGTGCTGGATACGTGCCTTTGCCTTTCCAGATGCCCTCTTTACCCAGTTCCATCCTGCTCTGTGCTCCAGGGAGCTAACTTCTGTGAATTGCTAAACCAGAGCTCCCTTGATGGTGGGCTCAGCCAATGAGAGACACAGGTAAAAGGTCAGGAGTCAGGAGGAATGAAACATCGGGACATTTCTTCCCTTGGCCCCTTCCCTGCAGAACCACTGACTGGCAGAAGCCTTGGTCTTCTGGAAGAACACAGGCCCCCTCCTACAGCTACAGCTACAGCTCTCTCCTGGTCCCCATTCCCTTCAGTCCAAGGCGTGGGAATGGCTCTGAGGTCTGCACCATCCCTTCTTGCTTCCCTAAACCCTGCACATACCTTTGTAAAATTATTAAACTCTCCTAAATCACCCGGTGCATTTCTCCCCCAAACCCTGTTGATACTTTCACCCACTTCAATTCTTTTAAATTTTCTGTCTCTTGTACTTTTAGTTTATACTCCAGAGTTTTGCATATGATGCTTTATAGACATTCTAGGATTGATTAAGTTGTTTTCAAAGACTGTAAACTTCTTGAAGGTGAAAACCTTGACTTTCACTTCTCTGTATCCATCAAAGGGTTGGGTAAAGTGATTTCTGTCAACTGAAACTCACAGTTTGATCTTGCTGGTTGAGTTGTCACAGTGGCCATGCTCAGGACTAGCAAAATTAATGTTTTGAGAGCAAAAGCAGGAGGGAAAAAAATTCATAGTACTGAAAATAAGTACTATCTAGCTTGGGAAACGCTGTGCTTTTTCCTTAAATCTGACTTGAGAAACAAATATGAAGTAATTAAATGTTTCACTTGTATTCAGATTTAAGCTGTGTTTATATAACGTCAGAACTGGTCAATTCAGTATCACTTTAAACAAATCAGTAGAGAAATAATAATGAGTGACGGTAACACACATACAGCCCATATCTCATATCAGAAGCTGCTGGTATCACTGGGCAATATCCTGAGGAAATTATATCCCAGTATTTTAATAACAGCTCTCCATCCATGGATCTAATGATTTATAATTGTTGTGTTACAGGGCAGAACATCAATTTTACGAGCATTTAATAAACAGGCTTATGGGTTTGCCTTTCTTGGGCAGTTCATGGCTCTATCTAAATGCACAGATGGCTCCAAAACACCAAGAAATACCTCAACAACACAGCTGACTGCACTTGGGCAGATTAACACTTACCAGTGGCTGTTGAGAGGAACCTAGGGGTCCAGAAGATGTTTTATCTTGTCAGTATGCCGGGATATTTCATTACCATGTCAGGACACCAAAATAAAGTTCTTCATATAAATATCTGCCTACATTAGAACTGGCAATTTATGGCCCAAACAGTATATGTTCTGTTCCAGAAAGGATGGAGTTAGGTAGATGAGGTCAATAGTATTGGTAAAATGCAGGAGACTGAGAAAGAAAAATGACATACTATGTGTCAGGCACTATGCTAAGAACTTCATAAATATCATTTTCTTTAATCTTTACAAAGAGATTATAAGCAAAGTCTTATTATTATTCACCTCAGTTTATAGGTGGAAAAACTAAGGCACAGAGAAGTTAATTTGCCCAAGGTCACACACCCATAAGTCTTAGAACCAAGATTTAAACTCAGACAGCCTTGCTTTGGATTCCATTTTTAAGCACAAAACCACTATATGATATTGCCATCTTAGGGGAATTTAAATCCAAGTAAGTCTAGAATAGGCCTAAGGTCAAACTAACACCAATGTGTTCAGGCAGATTAAACATTTTACTTGATACATTTGTGAAGATAACAATACAGTAGCAAAGGGAAGCTTCTGTGAAGTCAAATTAGACTTTCCAGCACCCTTATACCAAAGCTCATGCATATTTTTTTTCCCACAATACCTTTTTTTTAACATCTTTATTGGAGTATAATTGCTGTACAGTGGTGTATTAGTTTCTGCTGTATAACAAAGTGAATCAGCTGTACGTATACATATATCCCCATATCTCCTCCCTCTTGCGTCTCCCTCCCACCCTCCCTATCCCACCCCTCTAGGTGGACACGAAGCACAGAAAACTCCTGCATATTAACACAAAGCTACTCTGAGCCACTTTGCTCTCAGTTCAGCTAAGGACAAAGGATTTGATATACAAAACAATATAACAAAAGTAAAACATCAAAATGGGAGAAGGAAGCAACTAGAAACATGAAGGGGAACAGGGTGATATTAAAAATAGAAATATATAAGTAGATCTAAGACTACGGAAGATATCTGGTGACTCTTGAGTAGAGTGGTAATCCCCAAGGGTCTCATACCGATAATCCTGAGAGTCAAGTCCAAGACAAGTTCACTTATCTTTCATGTTCTTAGTTTTGTGTAAGTAAATGCACAACACAGATTAGAAAGATTTTCATTAATATGTAATTTGTTTAAGATTCTGTCAATTTAAACATTCAATTATCTGGAACCTCACATATGCAGAACTCCCATTTTCTGCTACCAAAGGTGGTGTTCCCAATTTTAGAAGGTTTGAGAGCAGCAGTCTTAAGCCAGAAGTCCCTGTAGGAAGTAGGATGACAGGAGAGTCATGAAAGACACCAATCTGGATAGAATATATTGTCATGATATATTTTTGGAAAAAATTTACTCTGTTGATTTTTGCCCACTTGCTGATTTATTTATTTTTTAATCAGAGTTATAAAGTTCAAAGTTACTCTAAAAGAAGTAGAAAGAGCTCTGTGACTAGGAGGAAATTACTTAACCTCTCTGAGTCTTAGTTTCCTCATATCTTTAAAAGAGCTATATTAATACCAACATTTCAAGGTTGTAGTATTAAACATAAAATGTGCAAAGTGGATGGTCCAGCAATTATTCAAAAGTGGCACTTCTAGAAAAAGGACGTTAAGAGAAAAGGCTCCAAGGCTAGGTGGCCCATACTCAGCTCTGCTAACTACTTGTTAGCTATGTGACCTTGGGCAAATTATCTGCACTCTCTGTGCCTCAATTTCCCTATCTGTGAACTGTAGATAAGAACAACATCTATCTCATAGGTTTTTTATGAGGATTAGATTACTTAATACCTATAAACACATACAGCAGTACCTGGAATATTAGCAATCATTGAATGTCAATTTTGGTTTTGTTTTAGTTGAGTCTATCCCCTTCCTTTTCAAGATGAGATAACTGATAGCTAGAGAAGTGAAGACATTTGCCCCAGGAATCCAGTTTCCTACCTCCAATACTCCCTCTTCTTCATCCCACTGTCTCATCACACCTTTGCCTGCACGCTCCCAGTGGAGGTTCCTCTTTTGCACTAGTTGTAACTGCTTCACATCAGCCACATGTCCTTCATTCTCTACAGACATACAGGTAAAATTTCCACAAATGCAGACGTGAATTGCTATGATGCTGATTGAAGGTTAAACTTTAGGTTCTTCCAAGGGGGTCCAGAAATGTGTTTGTCTGCTTTATGTTACTTTTGCAAAAGTAAGGTATTTTTGTATCTTGTTCCTTAAAGACGATTGCCAAACTGTAAAAGCTTCAGGCCCTAATAATCTAAATCCACACTTGCTCAAATGGAGGGCAAAACAAGATGACAGTCAGGATTTGAAAAACAAACAGTAGGCAATAAATGTTCTATATAAAGCTATGGTGGAAAAAATCAGAAAACAAAGACTCCCTTTTGAAAAACTTTCACTTTTTCAGAGACAGAGAGAGAGAAAGCTCCCTGTTTTTCAAATAGCTGGCTCCTTATCCTCTGTGTCTCAGCTCAGTTATCTCATACAAACCCACCTTGATCATCTAACAAAAATATTCTTTCCCTCTTCTGATACTGTTTTGCATTTATCAGATTTTTCTGATTATTTCTCCATAGCACTATCACAATCTATATTTTTTCTGTTATTTACGTTCAACCTCAAATTCCTTCACTGTGTCTGGCACACAGTAAAAACTCAATAAATGTTGATCAAGTGAATGAATGAATGAATAATTCCTTTTCACTCATCAGTTCTTGGCTCAGATATAGATGCTCCCAGGAAGCCTTACTAGAGTCCTCAAGACCGAGTTAGGCAACTTTTCTGTGTGTTCTGTGCCCCCGACCTCCTGGGAACTTATTATAGAAGATGAATTCTCTCTCCTCTCATCACTGCCCCATCAGATGGTTGTCTCCTAATGGCCAACCCTGTGCATCCTTCACTATTGCATCCCAGCACCTAGCACAGTGCCTGGTACATAGTAGGCACCCAACAAATATTTGGTTTGATTAAATTACTTGATTGGGTACAAAAGTCTGAAGGTTGGTACACTGTTTACAAAAGAAGAAAGCTAACATTTATTGTTAGTTTTGCACCTAGTATTGAACTAGGTATAAGTATTTATTATAGCAAATACTTAGCAGCTAAGGGGTAGGTGTTATCTTCTCTTGTTTCACAAATAAGTAAATGGAGACATAGGGAAGTCTGGGCTTGAGGTCACATAGCTAATGAGATCAGGGTCAGTATTTGAGCCACAGAGTCCCGCCTGTGCCACTGAGCCACTCTGCCCCTTGGTGGCAAAACACTTACTGATCCGTGGGGTGATCTTTTCTTGCATGTTTGTTTTCATGTCTTCCTACATGGCTGGTAAGCTCTATTAGGCCAGCAACAAGGTCTGTACCATCCTTTGTATTTTGTCAATGCTCAGAAGAGTTGTTTAAACACAGCAGGATGCAGGAGTCACCACTTGTAGCTGTCTGACTAAGTGAATGTTTGCATCTTGACATTTTGCACACAGTATCAACTTCTTGTCAGGAGTGAAACTAAAGCTTGCCTTTCTCAATATCCCAGGAAAAGCAGATGCTAAGTTAGAAGAAATGTGATGGGAGGAAAAGACCATATAAATGACAGCACCAGGAATGGTCTTAGCAGCTGTCACTGGCTTCTGTGGTTCTCTTAAGGATTCTCCTGGGCAGAAAATGTTGGTTCCTTATCCACAGACTAGAGGGTTGAACACCATCCTGAAATCAATGGGCAGAGTGACTAGGCTAAGTGAGCACCAAATGCAAAGATTACAGTCAGCACTATTTTCCCGCAGGTATTCATTCCATTTACTCAGATGCTTCTTTCTAAATACAATCTTCTTTCTACACACACTCCCCAGCAGTGGAAACAGGCATTCCAGAAATGAGCAAGAAGTGAATGGAATATGTTCCAGTCCCTCCTATTGTGCAGATCTATGTGTTTTAAACACAAGACAGATAATGCACAACCTGTTCATGCTGGCAGATAGTAAACTTCAAGCAAAATAACTGATTCCTTTCTGTACCTATAAATAATTTCTTGGAACAGGTAAAAAGGGAATATAGAAAGTTGTCAAGCAATTACTTAGTGTGGAAAGGGTACTTGCTGGGATTAAGATATGTAGGATTACAGGGAATTGGAGACAAGATGGAGAAGTAGAAGGACTTGAGCTCACCTCCTCTAACGAAAACATCAAAATCACAACTAACAGCTGAACAGCCATCAACAAAAAAGACTTGAACTTAACAAAAGTAATATTCTCCATCCAAAGGCAAAGAAGAAGCCACAACAAGATGGAAGAAGGGGCGCATTCGCAATAAAATCAAATTCCATACCCTGCAGGTGGGCAACCCACAAACTGGAAAATAATTATATTGCAGAGGTTCTCCCACGGGAGTGAGAGTTCTGAGCCCCAGATGTGGCTCTTCAGCCTGGAGGTGTGGTATCAGGAGGAGAAGTCCCCAGAGAATTTGGCTTTGAAGGCCAGTGGGGCTTGATTGCAGGAACCCCACAGGACTGGGGGAAACAGAAACTTCACACTTGGAGCATGCACACAAGGTATCGTGCACACCAGGACCCAGAAAAAGAGCAGTGACTTCATAGGAGCCTGGGCCAGACCAACCTACAGGTCTTGGAGGGTCTGCTAGGGAGGTAGGGAGCAGCTGTGGCTCACTACGGGGACAAGGACACTGGTGACAGAGGTACTACGGAGTACTCATTGGCATATTTGAGGCTGTCATTTTGACACAAAGACCTGGCACCACCCAACAACCTGTAGCTCCAGCGCTGGGACACCTCAGGCCAAACAACCAACAAGGCAGGAACAAAGCCCCACCCATAAGCAGGCAGGCTGCCTAAAATCTTCCTGAGCCCCCAGCCACCTCTAAACACACCTCTTGATACGGCCTTGCCCACCAGAGGGACAAGACCCAGCTCCACCCACCAGTGGGCAGGCACCAGCCCCTCCCACAAGGAAGCCTGTACAAACCTCTTAGACCAGTCTCACCCACAAGGGGCCACACAACAGAAGCAAGAGGAACTACAACCCTGTAGCCTGCAAAACAGAAACTGCAATCATAGAAAGTTAGACAAAATGAGATGGCAGAGGAATATGTTCCAGACAAAGGAACAAGATAAAACCCCAGAAGAACAACTAAGTGAAGTGGAGACAGGCAATCTACCTGAAAAAGAATTCAGAGTAATGATAGTTAAGTTGATCCAAGATCTAGGAAAAAGAATGGAGGCACAGACCAAGAAGATACAGGAAATGTTTAAAAAAAGACCTAGATGATATAAAATATAGACACACAGAGATGAACAATACAATAACTGAAATGAAAAGTACACTAGAAGGAATCAATAGCAGAATAAATGAGGCAAAAGAAGGAGCTGGAAGACAGAATGGTAGAAATCAATGCCACAGAAGAGAATAAAGAAAAAAGAATGAAAAGAAATAAGGACAGTTTAAGAAAACTCTGGAACATTAAACATGTGAACATTAACATTATAGGGGTCACAGAGGGAGAAAAGTGAGAGAAAAGGCCTGAGAAAATATTTGAAGAGATAATAGTGCAAAGCTTCCCTAACATGAGAAAGGAAACACTCACTCAAGTCCAGGAAGAGCAGAGAGTCCCATACAGGATAAACCCAAGGAGGAACACTGAGACACATATTAATCAAATTGGCAAAAATTAAAGACAAAGAGAAAATAACAAAAGCAACAAGAGAAAAGCAACAAACAACATAGAAGGGAATCCCCAGAAGGTTATCAACTAATTTTTTCAGCAGAAACTCTTCAGGCCAGAAGGGAGTGGCATGATATATTTAAAGTGATGAAAGGGAAAGACCTAGAACCAAGAATACTCTAGCCAGCAAGGCTCTCATTCAGATTCAATGGAGAAATCAAAAGCTTTACAGATAAACAAAAGCTAAGAGATCTCAGCACCATCAAACCACCTTTACAACAAATGCTAAAGGAACTTCTCTAGGCAGAGAAGAAAAAGACATAACAAGAAACAAGAAATTTACAAATGGGAAAGCTGACCAGTAAAAGCACACATACAGTAAAGGTAGGAAATCATCCACACAGAAATATGATATCAAAATCAGCAATCATGAGGAGAGTACAAATGCAGGATATTGGAAATGTATTTGAAATTAAAAGACCAGAAACTTAAAACAGTCTTGTGTATACATATAGTCTACTATATCAAATCCTCATGGTTACCACAAAGTGAAAATCTACAATAGATACACACAGCAAAAGAAAAAGGAATCCAAACACAACACTAAAGTTAGTCATCTAATCACAAGAGGAGAGAACAAAAGAGGAAGGGAAGAAGAAATGACTTACAAAAACAAATCCAAAACAATTAACAAAATGGCAATTAGAACATACATACCATTAATTACCTTAAATGTAACCAGATTAAATGCTCCAATCAAAAGACATAGACTGGTTAAATGGATATAAAAACATGACCTGTATATATGTTGTCTACAAGAGACCCATTTCAGATCTAGGGACACATACAAATAGAAATCAAAAGAAAGGTGGAGTAGTGACACTCATATCAGACAAAACAGACTTGAAAATAAAGGCTGTTATAAGAGACAAAGAAGGACACTACATAATGATCAACGGATCAAAGAAGATACAACAATTGTAAATATATATGCATCCGAGGGGTGGTGGTGTGATGAATTTGGAGTTTGGGATTGATATATATACACTAATATGTATAAAATGGATAACGAATAAGAACATGCTGTATAAAAGAATAAAATAAAATTCAAAAATTCAAAAAATATATATATATGCACCCAACAAAAAGCAACTCAATATATAAGGCAAACGCTAACAGCCATAAAAGGAGAAATCAACAGTAACACAATAATAGTGGTGGATTTTAACACTCCACTTATATCAATGAACAGACCATCAAGACAGAAAATCAATAAGGAAACATGACACATTAGATCAGGTGGCCTTAATTGATATTTATATAGAGTATTCCATCCAAAAGCAGCAGAATACACATTCTTCTCAAGTGCACATAGAACATTCTCCAGGATAGATCACATCTTGGGCCACAAAGCAAGGCTCAGCAAATTTAAGAAACCTGAAATCATACCAAGCATCTTTTCCAACCGCAATGCTATGAGATTAGAAATCAAATATAAGGAAAAAAATTGTAAAAAAACACAAACATGTGGAGGCTAAACAATAGGCTACTAAACAGCCAATGGATCACTGAAGAAATCAAAAAGGAAAGTAAAAAAAAAAAATACCTAGACATAAATGAAAATGAAAACATGATGATTCAAAACCTATCAGATGCAGCAAAAGCAGTTCTAAGAGGGAAGTTTTCAGCAGTACAATCATACCTCAGGAAACAAGAAAAATCTCAAATAAACAACCTAACCCTACACCTAAAGCAACTAAAGAGAGAAGAGCAAATAAAACCCAAATTTAGTAGAAGGAAAGAAATCATACAGATCAGGGCAGAAATAAATGAAAGAGAGATGAGGAAAACAATAGAAAAGATCAATGAAACTAAAAGCTGGTCCTTTGAAAAGATAAACAAAATTGATAAACCTCTAGCCAGACTCATCAAGAAAAAAAAAGAGAGGGCTCAAATCAACAAAATTAGAAATGACAAAGGAGACGTTACAATGGACACCATAGAAATACAAAGGATCATAAGAGACTACTACAAGCAATTATATGCCAATAAAATGTACAACCTAGAAGAAATGGACAAATTCTTAGAAAGGTACAATCTCCCAAGACTGAACCAGCAAGAAATAGAAAATATGAACGGACCAATCACAAGTACTGAAATTGAGACTGTGATTTAAAAACTCCCAACAAACAAAAGTCCAAGACCTGATGGTTTCACAGGCAAATTCTATCAAACATTTAGAGAAGAACTAACACCTATCCTTCTGAAACTCTTCCAAAAAACTGGAGAGGAAGGAACACTCCCACACTCATTCCATGAGGCCAGCAGCACCCTGATACCAAAACCAGACAAAGATACCACAAAAAAAGAAAATTACAAACCAATATCATTGATGAACATAGACACCAAAATCCTCAACAAGATACTAGCAAACTGCATCCAACAATATAGTAAAAGGATCATATACCATGATCAAGTGGGATTCACCACAGGGATGCAAGGATTCTTCAATATCTGCACATCAATCAATGTGATACACTGCATCAACAAATTGAAAAGTAAAAATCATATGGTCATCTCAATAGATGTGGAAAAAGCTTTACAATATTCAACACCCAATTATAATAAAAACTCTCCAGAAAGTGGCATAGAGGGAGCTTACCTCAACATAAAGGCCATATATGACAAACCCACAGCTAACATCATTCTCAATGGTGAAAAACTGAAAGCATTTCCACTAAGATCAGGAACAAGACAAGGATGTCCACTCTTGCCATTTTTATTTAACATAGTTTTGGAAGTCCTAGCCACAGCTATCAGAGAATAAAAAGAAATAAAAGGAATCCAAACGGGAAAAGAAGAAGTAAAATTGTCACTGTTTGCAGATGACATGACACTATATATAAAAAATCCTAAAGATGTTACCAGAAAACTACTAGAGCTCAAAAATGAATTTGGTAAAGTTGCAGGATACAAAAGTAATACACACAAATCTATTGCATTTCTATACACTAACAATGAAAGATCAGAAAGAGAAACTAAGGGAACAATCCCATTTACCATCACATCAAAAACAATAAAATACCTAGGAATAAACCTCCCTAAGGAGGCAAAAGACCTACACTCCAAAAACTGTAAGATGCTAATGAAAGGAATCAAAAATGACACAAACAGATGGAAAGATATACCATGCTCTTGGATTGGAAGAATCATTATTGTCAAAATGACTGTGCCACACAAGGCAACCTACAGATTCAATGCAATCCCAAATTACCAATGGCATTTTTTACAGAACTAGATCAAAAATCTTAAAATGTGTATGGAGACACGAAAGACCCTTAATAACCAAAGCAATCTTCAGAAAGAAAAACAGATGGAAGAATCAGGCTTCCTGCCTTCAGACTATCCTATAAAGCTACAGTAATCAAAGCAGTATAACACTGGCACAAAAACAGAAATATAGATCAGTGGAACAGGATAGAAAGCCCAGAAATAAATGCACACACCTATGGTTAATTGATCTACAACACAGGAGGCAAGACTACACAATGGAGAAAAGACAGTCTCTTCAATAAATGGTTCTAGGAAAACTGGACAGCTACATGTAAAAAAATGAAATTAGAACATTCTTTAATGCCATACACAAAAATAAACTCAAAATGGATTAAAGACCTAAATGTAAGACCGGATACTATAAAACCCTTAGAGGAAAACATAGGAAGAACACTCTTTGACATAAATCAAAGCAAAATCTTTTAAAATTTGTCTTCTAAGTAATGGAAATAAAAACAAAAATAAACAAATCTGACCTAATTAAACTCAAAAGCTTTTACATAGCAAAGGAAAGCATAAACAAAACAAAAAGAGAAGCCACAGAATGGGAGAAAATATTTGCAAATGAAGTGAATAGCAAGGAATTAATCTCCAAAATTTACAAACAGCTCAAATGGCTCAATATCAAAAAAACAAACAACCCAATCAAAAAAATGGGCAGAAATTCTAAATAGACATTCTCCAAAGAAGACATACAGTTGGCCAAGAGGCACATGAAAAGATGCTCAACATCGCTAAGTATTAGAAAAATGCAAATCAACACTACAGTGAGGTATCACCTCACACCAGTCAGAATGGCCATCATCAAAAAGTCTACAAGCAACAAATGCTGGAGAGGGTGTGGAGAAAAGGGAACCCTCCTGCACTGCTGGTGGGAATGTAAATTGGTACAACCACTATGGAGAACAGTATGGAGGTTCCTTAAAAAATTAAAAATAGAGCTACCATAAGACCCAGCAATCCCACTCCTCGGAATATATCTGAAGAAAACCGTAATTTAAAAAGATACATGGATCCCAATGTTCATTGCAGCACTAATTACCATAGCCAAGGCATGGACTCAACCTAAATGTCCAGCAATGGATGAATGGATAAAGAAGATGTGATACATATATACAATGGAATATTACTCAGCCATTAAAAGGAATGAAATAATGTCATTTGCAGCAACATGGATGAACCTGGAGCTTATCATACTAAGTGAAGAATGTCAGACAGAGAAAGACCAATATCCTATGATATCACTTATATGCGGAATCTAAAAAAAAATATACAAATGAACTTATTTACAAAATGGAAACAGACTCACAGACTTAGAAAAAAAACTTAAGGTTACCTAAGGGATAAGGTGTGGGGAAGGGAAGGAATAAATTAGGAGTTTTGGATTAACATGCACACACTACTATATATAAAATAATCAACAAGGACCTATTGTAGAGCACAAGGAACTCTACTCAATATTCTGTAATAACCTAAATGGGAAAAGAATCTAAAAAAGAATAGATAGATGTATATGTATAACTGAACCACTTTGCTGTACACCTGAAACATTGGGGTGTACATTGTAAATCAACTATATTCCAATATAAAATAAAAATTATTAATAAAAAAGATATGTAGGTTTACCGATTGGATCCCCTGAAGATCTCCGACAGATCACTTGGCCTCCTTTTATCTCATTTACAAATGTGGTCAAGTACATGGGCTTTGATTT
Source organism: Mesoplodon bidens (assembly GCF_964165515.1). Classification (NCBI taxonomy): domain Eukaryota; kingdom Metazoa; phylum Chordata; class Mammalia; order Artiodactyla; family Ziphiidae; genus Mesoplodon; species Mesoplodon bidens. Next base: position 46,863,126 of record NC_138160.1, on the reverse strand, counting down.
CAATCCCCTGGTTCGAATCCTGCTTCTGACATATCCTAGATAGGACCTTGGGCAAATCCCCTTATTTTTCTGATTCTCTGTTTCCTCATCTATAAAATGGGGCTAATAATACCACCTTCCTTCATGGGGTTTGGCAAAAAATAAATTCTAAAAATGCATATAAACATAAAATGCTTATTTTATGGGTCAACACTGGGTTCATTAAGTGATGCTATTATCAGTTGTATCATCAAATGAGGGCTTGAGCTAGAAAATCTGAAAGATCTTTTCCTGACCCCAATGTTTGAGGTCTCTAAATACTGAGACCCAGAAATGCACTGAGTCTGCGGTGAGAATGGTTGAAATCATAAGCATTTGTCAGAGTGGAATCAATGACAGAAGCCACCCCTGGGACTCCAAGAACCTGCCTTTTGTATTAAGCATGTCTTTTACTTTCTGTATTCAGATGCTTTGACAGCTGGGGCCTTATGGATCCTGGAGAGACTGCCCTACCCTGAGTTAGTCAATTCTTAAAGACACTAAACAACTCACTGAAGCTCACTTGTCAAATGCAAACCACCAATACAGAGCTCATAGGGCTTGCTCCATCTTGGGCTCTCACACTATGAGCCACTATCCACCTGCCATAATTACCCCAGGCACCTGACAACTTAGGGAAGTCTCTATGCCCCAGGGTCTGCTGCAGGTATTCAAACTAGCCAGTCCTAAGCCTGTTTACCCTGCCTGGCCCATTCCTTATACAGAAACCACAATAGAGGCTCTTGTCACATTCCTCCCGCCCCTCCTTCTGCCTCCTGACCCCCGCAGGGGATTCCCCTCACTCCAAGTTCTCCCCTCCCCGAGCCCATGTGTCTTTCTCTTAAAACCTGTGAGCATAACGAACTACTATTTCAATCGCAGTTGTCTCCTGACCTGTGGGCCTCGCCACACCTAAATAACAATAAAACCTATACTTTAAAATACCGTCTTCCTCCAGGACTGGGCTGGGGAAGCAGGGCTTGTATTCTCTCAGTTTACTCATCCATCTCCTGCATAAGATTGTGATATAGCTATTGCCTATGTATATGGTTGCTGTATGGGAATCAGAATTCCCTTTGGTTACACGTGGACCAGAAGCACGTGCTTGACAGCAGATGACACCTTTGTGAAAAAGAAAAGGCACCCCTTCCTGGAACTGAGCACAGCTTAGTATGTGGCGCTCTGGCTGGAGAACAGCCCCACTTGACCCCTGGTTGGTGTCTTTGTCCAGTGCACAACATGTGCATCCTGTATGCGGCAGCCCTGACCTCTGAACACACTGAGGACGTTTCTTATTAACTCAGGCTGGCCAGGGCTCAGAAATGAAGGTGGGAAGGAGAGGGGGAAAGGGGAAGGAGGGAGAGAAAAGACAAGGAGTGGTGAAGGGTGAGGGTGGGAAAAAGAGAATGCAAAAATGATAAAATGCTAGTTCTAATTCCTAAGGAAACAGTGATCTCCTCTGCCTACCTGCCCTCTGCTCACTTTAAACCTATATTCTCTAATTAAGCTACAAAATTTTCAAGCTAAGTCTTTCATTAATTAGAGTCAACCTTGATTTTTGGACTTGGACAATGTAGACCCAACTGAAAAAGGAGACCCATGTGCTGTCTTTCTTTCTTTTTTTTAAACGTCTTTCTTGGACTATAATTGTTTTACAATGTTGTGTTAGTTTCTGCTTTATAACAAAGTGAATCAGCTATACGTATACATATATCCCCATATCTCTTCCCTCTTGTGTCTCCCTCCCTCCCACCCTCTCTATCCCACCCCTCTAGGTGGTCACAAAGCACCGAGCTGATCTCCCTGTGCTATGCGGCTGCTTCCCACTAGCTATTTTACATTTGGTAGTGTACATATGTCCATGCCACTCTCTCACTTTGTCCCAGCTTACCCTTCCCCCTCCCCGTGTCCTCAAGTCCATTCTCTAGTAGGTCTGCGTCTTTATTCCCATCCTGCCCCTAGGTCCTTCATGACCAAATTTTTTTTTCTTAGATTCCATATATATGTGTTAGCATACGGTATTTGTTTTTCTCTTTCTGACTTACTTCACTCTGTCCATGTGCTTTCTTTACACAAAGGAAGTTGCCTTTTATTCAGGGGAACCACACTGTCAAACCTGGCTCTCTACACAGTCTAGTTTCAAGAATTACTGGCACTCTTTACAGATTGCTATAGGCCTCATAGTTCATAGAGTAGTAATCTAGACACTGAAAATAAATACAGTACTGAGATATTCTTAGTAATGGATGCTATATTATTTTTCAATCTTCTTATTGGGAGGAAATCCACTCTACATAGCCTTTCCCAAAGCTAAACTACTTTTAAATTCGAAGCAAAATATTACAGACTCCAGCTGTGAAATATTTTTCTCTAAGTAAAGTGAAAAACCCATGCTAGATTTTTCTCCAATATATTCTTAACAGCATTAGACACAGAAAACGAAGGAACCACCTGTAATACTTGAAACCTCAGAATTTTGAAAATTTTTGACTTGAGAATCATAAAAATGATAATAAAATAAAAGTGCAATAAGAAATGTTAATGTAGTGAAGGACAGAGGGGTTCATAAATATATTAAAGGAAAATAAGGTTTGTAACTAAGTACAAATGAACGATGTCATTTCTCTAGACAAGTTTATTCCAAGGCAGGAGTGAACTTCCACAGAGAGGAGGCGTAACACAGCCAGAAAGAAATGTCGATGATTTGTAGTAGCCGTTAAAAGCTTTCTTTAAATGTGGACTGTTAAAAATCCAGTAATCCACTTTGTGGTCTCAGAAGCTTCCCCCACAGCATATGCAAAAAGCAACCCATCAAGTAGAAAAACTGGGCAGTCTTCCCACCCAGGTTCTTTCTTCCTGACCTTTTAGAAATACTACTTGAAATCTGGCTTCAAGTTTGATGTTCCTATGCCTGATGGCAACACTGGCAACCAGGTAGGAGATTTATCCCAATTGTCATAACACAGCACTTACCTTGAGCATGAACTTGGTGTACTAGCAACTGGACTGGCTTAGCTAGCAGGAGACCTGGATTTTAGACTCTACTCTGGCACTAACTGTAAGGTAAGGTCAAATCCCTTAGCCCACTATATATATCTTCATTTCTTAACCTGGAAACAGTTCTATGTACGGGCAGTTTAAAATAGAGTCATCAGACTCATGTTAAGATCTGTAACCTATCTTGGTAAAGGTAAAAATGCATTGGACTAATCCATGACAGTTTTCATCACTATGAAACAATTTTGCTTCTCTTCCTTTGAAATATATAATAGTGTGATAGACCAAGGAATACATATTTGGTCTTCCTCCTGGTTCCTGACAAAGAGCTTCTACAACCCTTGGAATTTCCTAAGAGATGGGAGAAAAAGGATCATCTTTTGTTATTCATAATAAGCCCCTTTCAGCCATACCAGAGTTCATGCTAATGAGGTGACTCTTGGTTAGCCCCTACATAGCTTCAAAATGGGGGCTGATTACAACATCGTAAATCAACTATACTCCAATATAAAATAAAATAAAAAAAGAATAGGGGATGATTGTTAGAAGAACAAACCATGTGATCAAAAGGTTGGAGCTTTCAGCCCTACCCCAACCTCTGGGAGGGGAGAGGGGCCGAAGACTGAGTTAATCACCAATGGTCAAGGATTTCATCAATTGTGCCTATGTAACGGGAGCTCCATAAGCATCTGAAAGAGTGAGGTTTGGAGAACTTTGGGGTTGGTGAATATATCACAGTGCTGGGAGGGTGACACCACGGAGACTGCATGAAAGCTGCTCCCACCCATCCCCACAACAATTTGCCCTATGCTTCTCTTCTATCTGGTTGTTCCTGAGTTGTATCCCTTATAATAAACCGGTAATAGTAAGTAAACTCTTCCTGAATTCTGTGAGCTCTTCTAGCAACTTATCAACCCTGAGGGGTAGGACTGTGGGACCTGAGAGTTTATAGCCTGTAGGTCAAAAGCACAGGGCACCCAGATTTGTGATTGGTATCTGAGTGGGGTGGGGAGAGGAGGGATAGGCTTATGGAATGGAGCCCTTTACCTGTGGGATCTGTGCTAACTCTGGGTAGTTAGTGTCAACACTGTATTAAATTACAGGACACCCATTTGGTGTCTGCATAGCAATGAAGAATTGCTTGGTCTGGAAAACCCCAGTATTTGGTGTCAGAAGTGTTGCAAGTAGAAACAGATCATAGTATAGGCTAAGATAGCTGTGGATACCTTAATGAATTTGTTATACATTAATATAAGTGCATAAAGATACTATAAGCTGGAAAAAACAGTTCACGTTCAGTTATTTAAATACGAGACGGCAAACCATCAGTGCCAGATACAGTCCCAAATAAATAATTTGTTATGTCATAAACAAAAAAAGCTGTACACAACTAAATATTTTCTAGTATACTTACATTATGGCATAAAGCAAGAACCCCTAAAATTATTGTAGGAATGTCTAGACTTAGGCAACCACCCTGTTGCTCCTTATCCTGTCTCCCCCTGCATGACTCAGTTCATCGGGATGGTCAGACTCTTTTAAAAACATCTTCAGCATCCCAGGATACATTGCCTAAGATCACCATCTTCACAAAAGCACGACCATATTCAAGAAGACTTCTTAATTAGGGCAGCACAGTGAAGGCGAACAAGCCAAAGCATTAGAATCTGATAGACCTAGCCTGGAACCAGCCTCTTGCCACATATGACCCTGGACGAGCTATTTAATTTGTCCGACTTTCAGGTTTCTCGGATAAAATAGGAATAATAATAAATACAAAGTTGGGTTGTTGTGGAAATTAGAAATAAGGTATAGATGATGCTTGGCATAGTTCTATGTTCAATAACTGTTAGCTACATATAATATTTATACAATTTAATATTTGCTTATAGACATACATATATAGTTACTCCGTGAGCGTTCATTTCTTTCTCCAACTATACTACAAGTTCAATGAGCACAAAATCTTTGCAGAGTACTGCTTTTGAATGGTTCACAATATAGTAGACCAGTTGGTATACGGTAGTGTAAAATCCATTTTCATACCCCTAGAATCACAGGTACATTAAGAGCTCCCAGTATCCCTAAGAGGAAGAAATAAGATTGTTTTGATTGCAAAGAAAACAGTGGCCATCAGACTACCGTTGTGACTGAGGAAGGTCTGGGTGAAGGGTTCCTGAGTGGCTGACCCCTGAAGGGAGTGTGAGTATCCACAGAATGGGAGAATGAAAACCCTGGAAGGAGGTCCCAGGCTGGACGGAGCTGTGAAGAGAGTTGGAGGTTTTGGGAAAATGGTGGATTATGGATGATTAGAGACAGATTTATTATGTCCCAGGCTTTTGAGTGAAGTTATGGAAATTGAGAAGCATGAGGAGGTATTAGAGGAGAAGCAGCCCAGAGACCTGAGTTGGGATTTGCTTGGCTCAGAGAAGAGCAACTTTCACGCAGAAGTAAGACCTGGACAGAAGTAACTGAACTTCAGGGTCCAAGAAAAGTACAGGAATGAGCTGTGGCCTGGTACTAGCACTGAGGGTTTTGAAAAAAAATATTTTTGTAAGTATGACAATATAATTCTCAAAAAAAGTATATTATTTGAACTTTTTCTGTTTTACATTAAGGGCAAATGATTTTATACCTCTACAAAGCATTTCGGTCAAAAACCTAAATTGAGAAATTGCTAGAGATTATAGGATTGAATTTATACACCATGTTGATGTTTTACCTAAACAATCACAACAACCACCTTTAAACATCCCTAAGACATATGGCAGGAGCTGTCAGCCAGAGGAATGACACTTCTTTGATATTAACAGAAAGAACATGGTTGCAGAGGTAGGAGATGTGTAGTTACCAAATTAATTTAATTTTCAATTCAACAAAGCCCCTGAGAGTTAAGGGACCTTTGTTAAGCCTGGATATGAAAGTTATCTTCACATGACAATTGGTTGCTTAAAGCTCAAAAGGAAGAGAATGTGAAGCAATAAACACAGCTCTTTCTGTCTGTATAAACAGGGCTGCGTGTTTCTAAAGTATCTAAAGAGGGACCCCCTTCCCAACAAAAATGTCTTTGGGGACCAGTAGAGCAGCAATGGGGACTGGGCCTATTTTTCCAAGTTCTTTTCTGAGTTCTAATTAGACTTGGAAGACTCCAGAATTAGAATAAGTAAAATAGTAACAATCTCTTGTAAGCTGCCTAAGAGGATACCTACCTGTGTATATACCTGCATCTTTAAATTTTACTCCTAAGAGCTTTAAGATATGAAAGGACATCTGGAATATTTAAAATGATATCTTAAGGGCTCTTTTATTTTAAAAAAAAGTTTAAGTGTTTTACTCTGAGATTTGTCTTTCTTTCAGCTTTCCATATTTGAGGAGGCAGGCTTATCGTCGGTCCTACAGATCAACCATGGCACCAGTACCAAATGGTAGTAGACATCAGAATTGTCTCAGAAGAAGGCAGAAACCTCATCTCTTGGGAAATGCCTTTTTAAAGCTCAAATCAATTTGAGTGGCAGAGGTATAAATGACAGGGAAAGGGGACCAAAACTAACTGTAAAAACATTCTACCATTGTACCCATACATTGCATGATGTACATAAAATGCTTACTACACAACTCTCTCTTGGTATAACCAATCTTTTTTGTTACTTCAGCTCTTATATTACCTTGAACGTGTACCCACACACACTTTTTCCTATGTTTCTCACTTGGTATTCTCCTAAATTAATCCCAACTATTTAGTTAAGGAATCTCTGATCTTCTGCAGCGGGTGAGGAGAGGCACAAAGCTAGCCACACAGTCTCAAAACTTATTGGAGAACTTTCTGCTTAGGGGAAAACCCTATTTAAAATAAATATCCTATTTGTTTTGTTCTGTCTGGGTAGGTAAACATAACTCTTAGAGCTGAAAACACAAGGTTTGTGGAGATTAAATAGACCCTTTTCAAATTTTAGCTGGGGCTTTATGAAGGGACTAAACCTGAGCTTTCTCTATATTTGGTTGTTTACCTTCTTTAAAACGACCAGGGCAGGCTGCTTCCTGCAACCTAAAAAGGCTAAATTTACTTTGCCTATTTTGTGTGTTAGAAAAGTGGCAGAGAAGGATTCAGAGACTTGCTCCGGGTCACACAGACCATAAAAGACAGAGCCAGACTTTCTGTTGAGTGTTCTTTACCACAATAAAGAGACATTTGGATTTTCTTTCTTCTGAAGACTCTTAAGAAGCATCAGTGACAATAAGGCTTAATTCAGTCTCCCTACCTTAAAGAGGCAACACTCTATTGCCTTTGAAACAGAATGTTCTGTGGCAAAGAACCTGGAAATGGAGGCTTACAGACCCCATGGGGACAGAACAAGGCAGAAAGGTTTCCCTCACACACTTGTATGTTCAACGCCCTAGACTGAAGGATGCCGTCAGTTCAAAGTCACTTACCCAAATCTGAAGCTTGATTCTCTTTTCATTTTTGAATACAGTTTTGACTTTGAAATCAATCCCAACTGTGCTGACGAATGCAGATGTAAAGGAGTCATCCGCGTAACGGAACAGAAAAGATGTTTTCCCCACACTGCTATTGCCAATGATGAGCAATTTGAACATGTAGTCAAAGTTCTGATCAGAGGAGTCTTTCTGGCCGTACCTGGCATCTTGGGCAGAGGCCATCTGTGGTAAAACAAAACAAAACAAAAGAGGTGTGGATCAGTCTCCCGTTTGCTATGAAGCTAGCAGCACACTCATTATTGGTCTTGCCAGAAACAGATGTCAGACCACTCAGGAGACAAGTTGAGAGAGTTCCCCAGCCTTCCTCTGATGCTGGTATCCATGGCAATAATTCCCTGCTGGAAGACAGAAAAGCAAATCTTACGGCTCTTTCCAGCTGTGCTGGTGTGTGTCACTGCTCAGCATTCAGAACGAATCAAAGACACAAAAGGAGATGTAACATGAAAAGCAAAGATATGAGGAGCTGGCCAGGGCATGTGGACTCTGAAAGTTTGTAATTCCAGTGATGGCGACACCAAGGTGGCTGAACAGCAGGGTGTTTCTTCCTGAGTCATCTAAATGATTAGAGTCTCTTTTATTTTCTAGGGAAGCACTCCCAAAGCCTATCTCTATTTCATCTATTTATATCACTTTAAATCAACATCCTAACATATATGACCAATCTCTTTCAAATAAAAAATAATGATAATGACAAATACATATGGTTCAAACAAAGTGCCAGGAACTGTTAACTTACTTAACCCTCACCACACCCTATAGGTGGGTACCTTTATTATTTACATATTAAAAGGAGACAATTAAGGCTCAGAGATACTAAGTAATTTGCTCAATTTCACATACTTTGTAAGTAGTAGAGGCGGGTTTCAAATCAGGCAGTGTGGTGCGAGGGCTCATGTCCTTTTTTTTTTTTTACATCTTTATTGGAGTATAATTGCTTTACAATGGTGTGTCAGTTTCTGCTTTGTAACAAAGTGAATCAGCTATACATATACATATGTTCCCATATCTCTTCCCTCTTTCATCTCCCTCCCTCCCACCCTCCCTACCCTACCCCTCTAGGTGGTCACAAAGCACTGAGCTGATCTCCCTGTGTTATATGGCTGCTTCCCACTAGCTATCTATTTTACATTTGGTAGTGTATATATGTCCATACCACTCTCTCACTTCGTCCCAGCTTACCCTTCCCGCTCCCCATGTCCTCAAGTCCATTCTCTAGTAGGTCTGTATCTTTATTCCTTGCCTTCTACTCCCCGCCCCCCAGCCCTGGTTCCCAGTGAGAACTAGGGAAATATGTACCCGTGCTCTAAAGTTGAAGTGGGAAATATTCATTGTGAGATTCATTAATGAAGGTCCCTACCTGGGTTCAAACCTCGGCTCCACCACCTACTGGTTGTGGAACTTTTGCTTTTTTATTTTAAATCGGTGTAGCTCAGTTTCCTCTCTTCTGTGAAATGGAAAAAGTTATCATCCAACTTGAAACACTTGTGAAAATAATAGATGATATATCTGTACAGCAGATATATAAAGCGCCTAGCAAAGAATAGAGAATTATCTCTATTATTTATAAATGCTCTAGATGGATTTTTCCTCATCTTTTTTGATGATCATTTTCACATCTATCAAAAATGCTGTAGCATTACTCTAAGTACCATTTGGCTCCATATAGAAAAGAAGCATTTACAACAGTGAATCCCAGTGATTAGTGAATTTACCAGATCACCTTTTTGGATGCTATGAATTCTTTGCCAATTGCTGTGCTGTCCAATACAGTAGCCACTAATCACATATGCCTGTTTATATTTAAACTAAGTAAAATTAAAAATTCCGTTCCTCACTCACACTAGCCATATTTCAAGGGCACAAGAGCCACATGGGGCTTGTGGCTATGACACTGGGCAGCACAGGTTCAGGACACTGTCATAACTGCAGAAAGTTCTATTACTCAGTGCTAGGCTAGACAGTCTTTTTTCATTTCTTATAAAATCTGATTAATAATTACATATTTCTCTTGTAGGTATGGCAAAGAGAAAAGCCCCAGAAGATAGCGGAGTGCTAGAAACACTATATAGTGCCTAGTCTCACCTAAGACCACATTGGTTGCTGAAATCAGGTGTGTGTGTGTGTGTGTGTGTGTGTGTGTGTGTGTGTGTGTAAGACAACTGAGGGAAAAAGAAAAGGGGAGATGGGGGGATAACGTATTCCCTTTCTACAAATACTCACTGCCAGTAGGAGAACACAATAGTATGAGCAAGAATAAAGGCAAAAAGAAAATCTGTATATATTATGAAATTTAAGGGCAATAAACATTCTGACTTCATTTCATTTCTTATTAAATATAAGTTTAAGCATTTCTCTTTTTAAGTCCACGTAACCACATTGCTGTCTTCAGTAAATATGCCTTGCAATGATTGTCTGCCAGTGGGAAAAACTGAGCCAGTAAAACAGGCAGATATCATCATTTTCCTTTCTGGCCCTGGAGTCTGCGTGCTAAGGTAAACTTCCCCCAACACAAGCAGCCCACCAAGAACAAAAATAGGATTATAATTCTTGACTCTCAGTTTGAACAATGTCTTGCTCTGATGACTTCTGACACCCCAGAAAGCCAGGTAACTATTTCGTTTGACACTCCTGTTCCTATAGACATAAGCCTTTCACCAATTAAGATTCCCCCCTTATGGAGGTGTTAAGTTCAACCAGGCCTGCAAATGACCTTTGTTAAGAAGATCTTTTACCATCTTTTATATGAAGCAGCCCAGATACTACGTTCTGGATTAAGCATGTTCAGTTAAGCCACAGTTAGAAAATAGACTTTACAAGTTTCCTAGAGCTGCTCATTTTCTCAGCCTGATAGCCTACCATTACCCTGAGGTGGGACTCTGAGTCCTGTGGATTTCTAGGCTTCCTTGAAAGAACACGTGATAAAGAAAGGCGCTATCAATCACAAGTCCTAGTCCAAAATTAGACCAACTCCAAAACCTGTGGAAATATAGACATCATCATTGTATGTATTTTTTAAAGGTAATTGTAGAGATTTGGATAGAGAAAACCATACTGGAGTTTTCTCCAGCATGAGAAATAGAAGATGTTCAATTTTAAGGACAGATTATACCAGCTGTTTTAGCAGCAAAGAAGGTGGCAGGAGCACCGAGGATGATGGGGCATGAGGCTGGTGGATATGTGGATCCAGATCCTCCAAGGGATTAATTAGAAGAGTTTGCTAACCTGCTATTCTTGAAGATGATGTGTGGTTTCTTTAAATTATTTCCTGATTTATATCCCCCAAAGTATTCACAGAGAGCCCCAAAGATCTGTATTCAGAACATATGTGTTTCATAAACTTTAGAATAATGAAATAAATCCTGGCTTAGGGAATGGAGAAGTAGACTACCCGAATCTTGCTGAGAATAGAAATGAAGCAATTTTTATTTACAAAACAGAAATAGAATTACAGACGTAGAAAACAATCTTATGGTTACCAGGAGCGGGGGTAAATTGGGAGATTGGGATTGACATATACACAGTACTATATATAAAATAGATAACTAATAAGGACCTACTGTATAGCACAGGGAACTCTACTCAATACTATGTAATGACCTATATGGGAAAAGAGTCTAAAAGAGTGGATATATGTATATGTACAACTGATTCACTATGCTGTACACCTGAAACTAACAAAATATTGTAAATCAATTATACTCCAATAAAAAAAAAGGATGAAGCAATTTGACAGCATATGAATGTCAAAGGAACATATAGACAGTCACTATGTAAATTTACTAACAGTTCTAAATACTAAGTCATGTGAACGTCTCCAAAATTTTCATGGGAAAATATGAAAACAGGAGTGGGCATGAAGGAACCTTCTAGAGAGCAAACAGGATTTTATAAAAGATACATAAGAAACTCTTTAAATTGCATTAATCTTGAATTAATTAAAAAAAAAAGAATCATAGAGTGGGAAAGACTCTTCAGCGAAGCCCTCCTTCCAACTCATCCCCAAGTGTCCCTCTTGTCATTGGTGTTCTAGCCCAGCCCTTCACCACGAGTGACAGAAAGTTTGCTAGGCTGTGAAGCAGCCTATTTCATTGCTGAACAACTGCAATTGTTATAAATTTCTTCCTTAGATTTGAGTTAAAATCTACTTCCCTGCAGCTTCTGTCCATGTGCTCCAGATTCTGCCTATGAATCAAAAGAGTTGACTCCTTTCCCAATCACAGCTCCATAGCTTTCTCTCCTCCTGCCTGGATAATCTCAACTGCTTTAGCCCCTTTCTCCACCCAGGACATGTCTGAAAAATCCCACACATCTTCTAGGTTAAAGGTGACATCTCTGCAGATGTCAAAGTCCCATGCATGGCTCCCACAATTGGTCACAATATTCCAGATATTTATCTGGTCGTTGCAGAGTGAAATGAGATTCTCATATCCTATCACATCTGACTTCACAATGGTCTCCTCAAATGCTCAGCACTTTTTTCACATTCACTGTTATAAACATAGGTCTCCCCTAACCCCTTCCTATGCCTCGGCAATTTATTTTTTTAATGGAAGTGTCAACCTTTATTATGTACTCTACTACATTTCCTTTTGTTTGTTTTGATTTACAATTCCATTCTGTTTTGATAACTTTTTGTCCTTTCATCAAAAATATTAGTTATCCCTTCCAGATTTGTCTCATTCCTAAGTTTGATCAGTATGCATTTCATATTCTCACTTAAGATGCTAATCAAAATGCTAATCAGTTTGTAGACAAATCACAATTTTTTTTTTACCTTGCTGAATACGTAAATCTATGGATGAACTCTACAATATGTCATTAAGGAACTCAGCAAGTTTGAAGCAAATCCTTAACCTCTGGGAGTTGGTGCCTTGCAAAGCCACTGTGCTATCCCTCTAGGTGTGCCTTGGCTCAGTAGCAGGTGAACAGATCATAGATTTAATTGATGTGTCATTTTTAATTTCAATTCTAGTCTCCCCAGAAGTCCTACTGACCAGGGACCAAGCAGATTACCTTTGACTAACACACGTAACCATAGCCTTCTTCAGAATTTTTGACATTAGCTTTTCCAAATAAATGAGAAAAGCAAATTATTTGCAAGGATTCCCTTGGGTGCTTAAGAATTTAAACTGTACTAAGCCATCTGTGCATCTGATGAGAAAAACAAAAAGAAGTCATTTTAAATGTACTATGTTCCATCTACTATTACTGATAACATCCTGAGGGTCAGTGGGAGGACGAACGAGGGTAAATTATCCAGAAAATGAAATGCAATTCTTTGAAATTGGAAGAGTGAAAGTAAGGATGGGACATACGTATGGGAAGTGTGTGGAAATATGTAAAGTAGTTTCAAATCTCAATTGTTGTTACCTAGGGGAAAAGAAAAGAAAAAGGTAATAAGAGGAGTTATTCCTGAGAGCTCCAAAGTAAAGACTAAATTTTAAAACCAAGAAGGAAAAGATAGGATTTCCAAAGACATGTCATCTGGCCCCTGGTGGTTTCTCGTGGTGAAGGTCTCGTCTGTGCTTGGTTGCCTGTCTCCCTGTTTGTTTCTCTGGGTGGATTGGAATTGTGATGCTCTTTGCAGTCTCTGGCCAGCAGTTTCTCCATGTGTCTGCTACTGTTTGCTCTGGCAAGAGCCAGCTGGGAAGCAATAAACACTACTTGTATCACTGCGGACACATCACCATCAAGCTGAAAGGATGCTGTCCAGAGAATTGGAAGCAGCCAAGGCACTAGAAGACTTAAACTCTAACCCTGGCATCTGAAGTAAAGGGCCTGGAAAGTAGGGCAGCATTTGGAAATCGTCTTTGTCTCCTTTTATGTTAGGAGGGATTGACTTAGTTCTATATTTCGTGGGACTCCTGGAGAAGGTATATGATGGTATGCCAAATTATGGTAACGCTTCCAAGATGCACGTTGCTCTATGTTTTAAGGGTATCCCTCAAGCTCAGTTTCACAGAACTCCTTTCAGTCTGCGTCTGGACCTCTGTTGCATGCATAGCTTCTTTAGTACATGTGGGTAGCACTCGGCTGATGCACAGGAAAGTGGTACAATAACTGCAACAACAGCTCTCACAGACACTGTACTCTGCTTTACACATATTATCACACCTCATCCTTTCACTGTCCCCAGATATCAGAATCTACCTCTTAGCACCCCCCTGTTAGAGGAACAGAATGCTGAGTGTATTTCAGAATGGCTACCTTCCCCAACCCCCTGCCAGAAGCATGAGCAGATTCTTCTCCAACCTTCACTATGAGAACATAATAGACCTCCTGAAGGTAATATTCACAAAAGTGTGAGGCCCTCTGGAGTTTTATGTCTTAGACTTGTCCACACTGAGCCTCCAGCAATTCATCAATTACAGTCTACATTTTCTTCATCAATTACATTTAGGTTTTCCTACCCTAGTACTGATCCCCGTGAAGGTTTCTATTCCAGTAAATTGTGATTCTCTGTGTCTGCCTATTTGTCTCTCCAATTTGCGGGGCAGCAGTCTTTCCCGTGACCCCACTTCTCTGATGATCTAAGAAGAGTTGTTAATTTTCAGTTTGTTCAGCTTTTTTCTTGTGTGAGAATGGGAGTGACCATTTCCAAGCTCCCTCCGTACTAGACAGAAAACTCAAAGCCTTTATCCCCATTTTAAGGATGAAATTAAGAGTATTTGAGAGGAAGCTAAAGTAGAGGGGGAGGTCCTTGTTTTTCAGTAGGTTGTTATCCTGATTCCTCTGTCTGTGTACTGACTGTGCCTTCATGATCTGGACCAAATGGGTTAGGATCTACTGTATAGCAGAGGGAACTCTACTCAATATTCTGTAATAAGCTAGATGGGAAAAGAACCAGAAAAAGAATGAATATAGGTATATGTATAAGTGAACCACCATGCTGTACACCTGCAACTAACACAACATTTTAAATCAACTACACTCCAATAAAATTTTCAAAGAAAGAATTACAGACATGCAGCTCAGCTACTTCACTCTTCCCTTCATCAAACTAACAAGTCTCAGCCTTCAATCACAGAGAATATTGAAAGAGGTGACTTCCGGGTAAGATGGCGGAAGACTAAGACGTGGAGATCACCTTCCTCCCCACGGATACACCAGAAATACAGCTACATGTGGAACAACTCCTACAGAACACCTACTGAACGCTGGCAGAAGACCCCAGACCTCCCAAAAGGCAAGAAACTCCCCACATACCTGGGTAGGGCAAAGCGGAGAGATTCCCGCACAGAGGATCGGTGCCGAGCGGCACTCACCAGCCCGAGAGGCTTGTCTGCTCGCCCGCCGGGGCGGGCGGCGCTGGAAGCTGAGGCTTGCGCTTCGGTCAGAGCACAGGGAGAGGACTGGGGCTGGCGGCAAGAACTCAGCCTGAAGGGGGCTAATGTGCCACAGCTAGCCGGGAGGGAGTCCGGGAAAACTCTGGAGCTGCCGAAGAGGCAAGAGACTTTTTCTTCCCTCTTGGTTTCCTGGTGCGCGAGGAGAGGGGATTAAGAGCGCTGCTTAAAGGGGCTCCACAGACGGGCGCGAGTCGCGACTGAAAGCGCGGAGCCCAGTGACGGGCGTGGGACGCTGGGGCTGCTGCTGTCGCCGCCAAGAAGCCTGTGTGCGAGCGCAGGTCACTGTCCACACCGCCCTTCCGGGAGCCTGTGCAGCCCGCCACTGCCGGGGTCCCGGGATCAAGGGGCGGCTTCCCTGGGAGAACACACGGCGCGCCTCGGGCTGGTGCAACGTCACGCTCACCTCTGCCGCTGCAGGCTCGCCCCGCACTCCGTGCCCCTCCCTCCCGCCCGGCCTGAGTGAGCCAGAGTCCCCGAAGAGGCTGCTCCTTTAACCCTGTCCTGTCTGAGCGAAGAACAGACGCCCTCCAGCGACCTACACGCAGAGGCGGGGCCAAATCCAAAGCTGAGACCCAGGAGCTGTGAGAACAAAGAAGAGAAAGGGAAACCTCTCCCAGCAGCCTCAGAAGCAGCGGATTAAAGCTCCACAATCAACTTGATGTACCCTGCATCTGTGGAATACATGAATAGACAACAAATCATCCCAAATTGAGGAGCCAGGAGTCAGTGCTGTGCCTCTGAGGTGGGAGAGCCAACTTCAGGACACTGGTCCACAAGAGACCTCCCAGCTCCACATAATATCAAACGGCGAAAATCTTCCAGAGATCTCCATCTCAACACCAGCACCCAGCTTCACTCAACGACCAGCAAGCTACAGTGCTGGACACCCTATGCCAAACAACTAGCAAGACAGGAACACAATGCCACCCATTAGCAGAGAGGTGGCCTAAAATCATAAAAAGTCTGCAGACACCCCAAAACACACCACCAGACGTGGACCTGCCCACCAGAAAGACAAGATCCAGCCTCATCCACCAGAACACAGGCACTAGTCCCCTCCACCCGGAAGCCTACACAACCCACTAAACCAACCTTAGCCACTGGGGATAGACACCAAAAACAACGGGAACTACGAACCTGCAGCCTGCAAAAAGGAGACCCCAAACACAGTAACATAAGCAAAATGAGAAGACAGAAAAACACACAGCAGGAGAAGGAGCAAGATAAAAACCCACCAGGCCTAACAAATGAAGAGGTAATAGGCAGTCTACCTGAAAAAGAATTCAGAATAATGATGGTAAAGATGATCCAAGATTCTATTTCCAAGATCCAAAATCTTGGAAATAGAATAGACAAAATGCAGGGAACAGTTAACAAGGACCTAGAAGAACTAAAGATGAATCAAGCATCGATTAAAAACACAATAAATGAAATAAAAAATACTCTAGATGGGATCAAGAGCAGAATAACTGAGGCAGAAGAACGGATAAGTGAGGTGGAAGATAAAATAGTGGAAATAACTGCTGCAGAGCAAAATAAAGAAAAAAGAATGAAAAGAACAGAGGACAGTCTCAGAGACCTTTGGGACAACATTAAACGCACCAACATTCGAATTATAGGGGTTCCAGAAGAAGAAGAGAAAAAGAAAGGGACTGAGAAAATATTTGAAGAGATTATAGTTGAAAACTTCCCTAATATGGGAAAGGAAATAGTTAATCAAGTCCAGGAGGCACAGAGAGTCCCATACAGAATAAATCCAAGGAGAAATACGCCAAGACACATATTAATCAAACTATCAAAAATTAAACACAAAGAAATCATATTAAAAGCAGCAAGGCAAAAACAACAAATAACACACAAGGGAATCCCCATTAGGATAACAGCTGATCTCTCAGCAGAAACTCTACAAGCCAGAAGGGAGTGGCAGGACATAATTAAAGTGATGAAGGAGAAAAACCTGCAACCAAGATTACTCTACCCAGCAAGGATCTCATTCAGATTTGATGGAGAAATTAAAAGGTTTACAGAAAAGCAAAAGCTGAGAGAGTTCAGCACCACCAAACCAGCTTTACAACAAATGCTAAAGGAACTTCTCTAGGCAAGAAACACAACAGAAGGAAAAGACCTACAATAACAAACCCAAAGCAATTAAGGAAATGGGAATAGGAACATACATATCAATAATTACCTTAAATGTAAATGGACTAAATGCTCCCACCAAAAGACACAGATTGGCTGAATGGATACAAAAACAAGACCCATATATATGCCATCTACAAGAGACCCACTTCAGACCTAGAGACACATACAGACTGAAAGTAAGGGGATGGAAAAAGATATTCCATGCAAATAGAAACCAAAAGAAAGCTGTAGTAGCAATTCTCATATCAGACAAAATAGACTTTAAAATAAAGACTACTAGAAGAGACAAAGAAGGACACTACATAATGATCAAGGGACTGATCCAAGAAGAACATATAACAATTGTAAATATTTATGCACCAAACATAGAAGCACCTCAATATATAAGGCAAATACTAACAGCCATAAAAGGAGAAATCGACAGTAACACAATCATAGTAGGGGACTTTAACACCCCACTTTCACCAATGGACAGATCATCCAACATGAAAATAAATAAGGAAACACAAACTTTAAATGATACATTAAACAAGATGGACTTAATTGATATTTATAGGACATTCCATCCAAAAACAACAGAATACACATTTTTCTCAAGTGCACATGGAACATTCTCCAGGATAGATCATATCTTGGGTCACAAATCAAGCCTTGGTAAATTTAAGAAAATTGAAATTGTATCAAGTATCTTTTCCGACCACAATGCTATGAGGCTAGATATCAATTACAGGAAAAGAGCTGTAAAAAATACAAACACATGGAGGCTAAACAATACACTACTTAATAACGAAGTGATCACTGAAGAAATCAAGGAGGAAATTAAAAAATACCTAGAAACAAATGAAAATGGAGACACGACGACCAAAAACCTATGGGATGCAGCAAAAGCAGTTCTAAGAGGGAAGTTTATAGCAATACAATCCCACCTTAAGAAACAGGAAACATCTCGAATAAACAACCTAACCGTGCACCTAAAGCAATTAGAGAAAGAAGAACAAAAACATCCCAAAGTTAGCAGAAGGAAAGAAATCATAAAAATCAGATCAGAAATAAATGAAAAAGAAATGAAGGAAACGATGGCAAAGATCAATAAAACTAAAAGCTGGTTCTTTGAGAAGATAAACAAAATTGATAAACCATTAGCCAGACTCATCAAGAATAAAAGGGAGAAGACTCAAATCAATAGAATTAGAAATGAAAAAGGAGAAGTAACAACTGACACTGCAGAAATACAAAAGATCATGAGAGATTACTATAACCCACTCTATGCCAATAAAATGGACAACCTGGAAGAAATGGACAAATTCTTAGAAATGCACAACCTGCCAAGACTGAATCAGGAAGAAATAGAACATATGAACCGACCAATCACAAGCACTGAAATTGAAACTGTGATAAAAAATCTTCCAACCAACAAAAGCCCAGGACCAGATGGCTTCACAGGCGAATTCTATCAAGCATTTATAGAAAAGCTAACACCTATCCTTCTCAAACTCTTCCAAAATATAGCAGAGGGAGGAACACTCCCAAACTCATTCTACGAGCCCACCATCACCTTGATACCAAAACCAGACAAGGATGTCACAAAGAAAGAAAACTACAGGCCAATATCACTGATGAACATAGATGCAAAAATCCTCAACAAAATACTAGCAAACAGAATCCAACAGCACATTAAAAGGATCATACACCATGATCAAGTGGGGTTTATTCCAGGAATGCAAGGATTCTTCAATATACACAAATCAATCAACGTGATACACCATATTAACAAATTGAAGGAGAAAAACCATATGATCATCTCAATAGATGCAGAGAAAGCTTCCGACAAAATTCAACACCCATTTATGATAAAAACCCTGCAGAAAGTAAGCATAGGGGGAACTTTCCTCAACATAATAAAGGTCATATATGACAAACCCACAGCCAGCATCGTCCTCAATGGTGAAAAACTGAAACCATTTCCACTAAGATCAGGAACAAGACAAGGTTGCCCACTCTCACCACTCTTATTCAACATAGTTTTGGAAGTTTTAGCCACAGCAATCAGAGAAGAAAAGGAAATAAAAGGAATCCAAATCAGAAAAGAAGAAGTAAAGCTGTCACTGTTTGCAGATGACATGATACTATACATAGAGAATCCTAAAGATGCTACCAGAAAACTACTAGAGCTAATCAATGAATTTGGTAAAGTTGCAGGATACAAAATTAATGCACAGAAATCTCTGGCATCCCTATATACTAATGATGAAAAATCTGAAAGTGAAATCAAGAAAACACTCTCATTTACCATTGCAACAAAAAGAATAAAATATCTAGGAATGAACCTACCTAAAGAGACAAAAGACCTGTATGCAGAAAATTATAAGACACTGATGAAAGAAATTAAAGATGATACAAATAGATGGAGAGATGTACCATGTTCTTGGATTGGAAGAATCAACATTGTGAAAATGACTCTACTACCAAAAGCAATCTACAGATTCAATGCAATCCCTATCAAACTACCACTGGCATTTTTCACAGAACTAGAATAAAAAATTTCGCAATTTGTATGGAAACACAAAAGACCCCGAATAGCCAAAGCAATCTTGAGAATGAAAAATGGAGCTGGAGGAATCAGGCTCCCTGACTTCAGACTATACTACAAAGCTACAGTAATCAAGACGGTATGGTACTGGCACAAAAACAGAAAGATAGATCAATGGAACAGGATAGAAAGCCCAGAGATAAACCCACGGACATATGGTCACCTTATCTTTGATAAAGGAGGCAGGAATGTACATTGGAGAAAGGACAGTCTCTTCAATAAGTGGTGCTGGGAAAACTTGATAGGGACATGTAAAAGTATGAGATTAGATCACTCCCTAACACCATACACAAAAATAAGCTCAAAATGGATTAAAGACCTAAATATAAGGCCAGACACTATCATACTCTTAGAGGAAAACATAGGCAGAACACTCTATGACATAAATCACAGCAAGATCCTTTTTGACCCACCTCCTAGAGAAATGGAAATAAAGACAAAAATAAACACATGGGACCTAATGAAACTTAAAAGCTTTTGCACAGCAAAGGAAACCATAAACAAGACCAAAAGACAACCCTCAGAATGGGAGAAAATATTTGCAAATGAAGCAACTGACAAAGGATTAATCTCCAAAATTTATAAGCAGCTCATGCAGCTCAATAACAAAAAAACAAACAACCCAATCCAAAAATGGGCAGAAGACCTAAATAGACATTTCTCCAAAGAAGATATACACACTGCCAACAAACACATGAAAGGATGCTCAACATCTTTACTCATTAGAGAAATGCAAATCAAAACTACAATGAGATATCATCTCACACCAGTCAGAATGGCCATCAGCAAAAAATCTAGAAACAATAAATGCTGGAGAGGGTGTGGATAAAAGGGAACACTCTTGCACTGCTGGTGGGAATGTGAATTGGTACAGCCACTATGGAGAATGGTATGGAGGTTCCTTAAAAAACTACAAATAGAACTACCATATGACCCAGCAATCCCACTCCTGGGCATATACCCTGAGAAAACCATAATTCAAAAAGTGACATGTACCAAAATGTTCATAGCAGCCCTATTTACAATAGCCCGGAGATGGAAACAACCTAAGTGTCCATCATCGGATGAATGGGTAAAGAAGATGTGGCACATATATACAATGGAATATTACTCAGCCATAAAAAGAAATGAAATTGAGCTATTTGTAATGAGGTGGATGGACCTAGAGTCTGTCATACAGAGTGAAGTAAGTCAGAAAGAGAAAGACAAATACTGTATGCTGACACATATATATGGAATTTAAGAAAAAAAATGTCATGAAGAACATAGGGGTAAGACAGGAATAAAGACACAGACCTACTAGAGAATGGACTTGAGGATATGGGGAGGGGGAAGGGTAAGCTGTGACAAAGTGAAAGAGCGGCAGGCACATATATACACTACGAAATGTAAGGTAGATAGCTAGTGGGAAGCAGCCGCATAGCACAGGGAGATCAGCTCGGTGCTTTGTGACCGCCTGGAGGGGTGGGATAGGGAGGGTAGAGGGAGACGCAAAAGGGAGGGGATATGGGAACATATGTATATGTATAACTGATTAAATTTGTTATAAAGCAAAAAATAAAAAAAATAAATAAAATTAAATTAAAAAAGTTATATGAACCTGAAGATGCAAGTATTATTATGCTTATTTTACAGTTGAGGAAACAAATTCGATAAGACTGGATGTGATTTGTTTCAAAAAGGTGGTGTTAATCTATTGTTGCAAAACATTGAATAAACTAGTATGTTATTTTGTAAAAAAAAAAAAAAAAAGAAAGAGGTAAGGGTCCTTCTTTTCTTTGCTTCTAGAAAAATATCCATTCCTTTGTTGAAGAGAGGTATGCTCTAAATTTGATATATTTTAAAGTTCATTATAATGGTTTTTGCAACTCCTTTGATGTCTATAGATGTTTGTTACTACAGTGTCAAGAAAAAGGAAATGAATTTTACCAAACCATATAAAACTGGTTCCTATTAGTGTCACAGACCAGTGTTCTCAGCCCATGCTCCATTTCACCCCAATTCCTAGTGTGCTTACTGAGGGTTCCCGGCAGGGAGAGCCTGTAGAGGGCTGTGCAGCAGCAGGTGAAGGGGCCACCCAGATCACACAGACAAGAGTGCAAGTGAGGTCTGCTGTGAAGGGAACCACAGTGGCTGCGAGAGCTCTCCAGACTCCAGTGATGCAACCCGGACAGCTGCCATGAAGCAGAGCCCTGCCCAGTAGCTCCTGTACATCTACATGGATGCTGAAGCCAAAAGGTCATTAGTGCAGTCCTGGGGTTCTGGTAACCCAGGCTTTATAATCACAGCGGGAAGAGAGCTAAGGAAACACCATTCCACTTCTTTTCTACCAGGTCTAAAATATGTGCAGCAGACACATCTGTGAAAAAGAGCATTCCACATTCTTGGTGTAATGTGGGTGTAGGTAAAGAGCACACTCTCTTGGGTCAGGCTTCCTGAGAAGGAATCCTAGGTCTGTTACCTGTGAAAACTTGGGCAAGGTTTTTGTTTTGTTTTAAATATTCTAAGCTCCTCATCTATTGGAGAAATAGAAAATAGAAATAATAGGAATAATAGTGGGATCTTCAAAGTAAAATTGCTGGCATGTGTAAAGTCCTTGAATAGAGCATCCATCATCATCTTTGTTATTCCTCTTGTTATACTGAAATGATACACAAGCCACTCACTTTCTCCCAACTCTCACTGTTGCTACTCTCTGAAATGGAAACGTTTGATTTTATAGGACATGTTCCCTCTCATTTCCTAACTTTAGAGGACAAGAGGCTTTGATACCCAATACTCCCACTCTGTAGAGTTTCATAGTTACCAAAATAAACACATTACATTTACTCTCTCATTTCAAATATTGTGGCATGGAACAAAGAGCATTCATCAAAACACGTCTTGGAACAGAAGCTGAGACCCTGAGTACCTGTGGCAAAGATAGAAGTCTTCTGTGGTCTGGAGAGGCTGTGGGGAGGGAAATGTGGCCAGCGGCCGTACACCCTGTGATATGACCTGTCATATGACACTGCCCACCACCTGGTCACATTTGGAGAGTTACTAACTCATGAAACCCTTGGGTGTGGGTGGACGTTTATGGAAACTGGGATTGGACTAATAAGGGTGCTCAGCATACAGATGGCTGACAGGCACATGAAAAGATGCTCAACATCATTAATCATCAGAGAAATGCAAATTAAAAATATGATGAGGTACCACCTCACACCAGTCAGAATGGCCATCATCAAAAAGTCTACAAATTGATACTAGAGAGAGTGTGGAGAAAAGGGAAACCTCCTACATTGTTGGTGGGAATGTAAATTGGTGCAGCCACTATGCAAAAGAGTGTGGAGGTTCCTCAAAAAACTAAAAATAGAGTTGCCACATGACCCAGCAATCCCACTCCTGGGCATACATCCAGACAAAACTATAATTTAAAAAAATACATGCAACCCTATGTTCATAGCAGCACTATTCACAATAGCCAAGACATGGAAACAACCTAAATGTCCATCAACAGATGAATGGATAAAGAAGATGTGGTACATATATACAATGGAATACTACTCAGCCATAAAAAAGAATGAAATAATGCCAGCAACATGGATGGACCTAGAGATTATCATACTAGGTGAAGTAAGTCAGAAAGAGAAAGACAAATACCATATGATATGACTTATGTGTGGAATCTAAAATATGACACAAATAAACTTATCTACGAAAAAGAAACAGACTCACAGACAGAAAACAGAGGTGTGGTTGCCAAGGGGGAGGGAGAGTGGGGTACAGATGGATTGAGAGTTTGGGATTAGCAGATGCAAACTATTATATATAGAATGGATAAATAACAAGGTCCTACTGTATAGCACAGGGAACTATATTCAATATCCTATGATAAAAACCAAAATGGAAAAGAATATGAAAAAGAATATATATATGTATAATTGAATCACTTTGCTGTACAGCAGAAATTAACACAATATTGTAAATCTATTATAGTTCAATAAAATAAATTTGAAAATAAAAGAAAGGGAGCTCCAGGAACTAACTTCTAATAATTATGGGGAAGCTCTCTTCTTATAGGGCCTTAGAGTAGGTATTAGGTAAAGTTTAACCTAATTTCTGATGTGGAATTTGATAAATCATCAAAGTCCACAATATCATTATAGACAACAATACTGAATTATGAACTTCAAAGTCTTTAAGAGACTGGAACTTAATTGTTTCCACCATGTAAAAGAAATGATAATTATGTGATAAAATAGAGGTGTTAGCTAACACAACGGTGGTGACCATACTGTAATATATAAACATATCAAATCAAAGTGTTGCACACCTTAAGCCTACACAATGTTATATTTCAATTCTATCTCAATAGAAATAAAAAATTTTTAAGCCCACAATAAATAAATAAATAAATAAATAAATAGTATCTTGCATACATGATGGTCATTTCCGGCATTTGCTAATACCTCTCTAAAATAATGGCAAAGGGTATTCACAAAAGTAAAATTCCAGATAGACAAAGAAAAGTAGAAAAGAAAGGTCAACAAAAGTCTGGGATTTGGAAGTGCATGACTGGGGAAAGGGGGATCCTAGGCCTGCAAGGGAAGTCCACAAAAGCCCTTACCCTGAAGAACCTGGGATGGCCTTGGGATTGGAGACATCAAGTGTCTTGATCATGGGGTGTGGCTAGAGTGACCAACTTTCCTCATTTGCCAAGGACTGTGGGGTTTCATGGTACACAGCAGAACTTTCAGTGTTAAAACAAGCAAGCTGAGATGTTGGTCACGCGAGGTGTTTCTAGGGCATGCAAACAGGAGGACTAGCTGAAAATCCAAGTCCCACATCTCTCTCTGACCCTGTAGAGACAAGCAACCATCTTCCCCAAGTACGACTTCTTTAAAACAAAATTAAGTTTAAAATATAAAAGTCATCAAACATTCTTGGCCTTCACACTTCCTATATGCAGATGTCAATTTATAAAAATGAAAGAGCCTCTCTCTTAGCAACGAAATGTAAAGAATCCTTTAAAACGTTTCTCATGAATATGGATAAAATATGCATATGCTTTCTCATCATTTCTTGGTAGCAAGAAATACCAGACATTGTGTTCTCAAATATCCGCTCTCTAGAGCTGGATATATTTTTATTCAGGAATACAAAACTAAATCTTCACTAGATTCAAGATTTCCAAACCTGGGAAACTCCACCTGAATTCTGCAAAATTAGAATATTCAAGGTGGGGTCAGGTATCTAAATTGTTAAAGCTCCCCTTGTGACTCTTTTGACCAGTCACGTTTGGAATTTATTGGATTAACAAATGTCCGCAGGGAATCCAGGGCAGGTGTCTGCTGTCAAGGTCTCAGGGACGTACATACGAGGAGACTGAGCAACCTGACATTTAAGTCCGGATCTGTGGGACAGGAAATGGAATCTTAGTGCTCTCTACCAGCTGTGGTCTTCACCAGTCACCCCTTCCACTGATGGGGACAGCTGATCTCACCAGAATGTTGGCTCAGCACAGAGGGTCTATACCCTAAAATGCTCAGCCTGCACAGACAAGCTGGATTCTGAGAAATGTATTATCTCTGCCCTGGTAGGAGCCAGACCTTCTGAGGACCAGTGATACTCATTGTGAGCTCCCCATCAGACTCGGAGGAAGTACAGCCTAGTGAGAGGTAGCAATCCCGTTCTCACAGCACACACAACTCTGCTCTACTCAGCTCTGTGGTGCGTGGCCCTGCCTTTCTTCATTAGTCATTTTTAAAAATAACACACAAGGGCTTCCCTGGTGGTGCAGTGGTTGAAAGTCCGCCTGCTGATGCAGGCGACGCGGGTTCGTGCCCCGGTACGGGAAGATCCCACATGCCGCGGAGCAGCTGGGCTCGTGAGCCATGGCCGCTAAGCCTGCGCTGCGCAACGGGAGAGGCCACAGTGGTGAGAGGCCTGCCTACCACAAAAAAATTAAAAATAAAAAAAAATAAAAATAACACACAATTAGATTTTTCTTCCCTCCACTCCATAAGAAAGCACCCAACATCTATAGGAGGCCAGTGTCTAAACTGAAACCACAAAATGAAGAATATCTCTTCCTGAGAAGAAAATAAAAATTAAACAGTAGACGTACCCAGTACTATGTGGTATAAGGAAAACCTCTCTTAAAAACACGTAGTAAAATACTCTAAAAATCCCCAGTGGGACGAAAAAACTATATTTTAATATTAACATGTGTTTCCCCCCAAAATTTCATCATTAAACATTTTTAGAACATTAAACATTTAAAAAATATTTCACATGAATTTTAAATATTTAAGTCCTTGAAAAATGCCTCCAGGGATTTGCTATACATTCCTTCTAAATCTCAACATTTCTCTTCCCCTCTTCCAGTCATCAAGGTAGGTCATGTACAGGGGCAAACACCCCATGGTCCACACATTTATGAGATAAAGGGACTATCGGGACCATTCTTGAGGAGCTCGGTGGGCTAGCAGTCTACATGTTTGTGTTTCCAGACTGTGCAACTGGAATGACTTACAGAGCCACTTTTCTAGTTATAATTGTCCCTACTTCTCATTCAAAAGCTACTGCTACTATTATTTACTACAAAGAACAAGCCCGCCCAAGCACACTTACAAAAGAATGTTCACATGCACAGGTGTGCTGTGTTTCCATTGTCCCCTTTCATCAGTCCTGCTACTCAGACAGGTGTTCGGTGAATCAAACATTCAAAAGAAAAACTGTCTTTTACTGTGAACACCATATATAAGTGTCACGTGGGAGTCATATTTTGCTAATCGGTACTTAACATGCTCTTTCCTCAAGATCTTTAAGGCTCTTCAAGCTATGGCTATTTTAGCAGGAATCACTCACTGTGTTGACTAGCAAGAGTCTCTAGCTCATGAGACTCAGGCATGCATCTGAGCCACTCTGGACAACTAACAAGTAATTAAACTAAAAGCAGGTAGACTCATGATGAGAGGATCAGTGCCTCACCTCTTAAAGTTACATTATGATTTGGGTTCCCAGACCATGAAAAGTTGACAGTGTAGGAGCAAAGTGACTACGGTTCCAGGGTTTTCTCAGTTAGGAGGCCAAGTAGGCACAAAATGAGACTCTTTTAGGCCTGCTAGAGCTAAATTCCTAATGCTAGACCCAATCCAATCAGCTTACTGAAGAGTTCATCAGGGAACTACCAACCCTGACTTTTTACCAGTCACTAGGCAACTGAAGACCTAGTACATTCACTCTTATGGTTTCATTGTTTAGTGGACAGAAGAGTGTTTCATGACCCCAATAAAACTGACATAATGCTTCAAACCAATCTCAAACATGCTGGTGTTGAAAAAGGCATATTGTTTCTGCAGAGTTAAAGCTTTAAGGAATATAGTATATATACATATATATACAGGCATATACATGTGTATGTGTATATATATATATATATAGCATGAGAACACTATTAAGAAAGCAAGAGTGTCTGTATTAATATGGAGTAAATAGACTTTAAGACAAGGAGCACTGCCAAAAATAAAAAAGGACATTTCATAATAATAAAAAGGAAAAATTTTCAGGAAGACACAACAATTACAAATGTGTGTTTACCTAATAAAGGAGTTCAAAATATATAAAGCAAAACTGAAAGAACTAAAAAAATGGAAAGATTGATTACCATAGTTGGAGATTTTAAAACCTTTTTCTCAGTAATTTATAGAATAACTAGACCAAAATCACTAAGGTTATAGATGATCTTAGCAACACCACACAAAACCATGAGCTAATTGATGTTTACAGACAACTATACGTTACAAATGCTGCATGCAGCATTCACAGTGCACATGAAATGTTCATGAAGTTAGACCAGACACTAGCCTGAAAACAAGTCTAAAAACTTTCAAAAGAATGAAATCTTAAAGATATGTTCTCTGGGGCTTCCCTAGTGGCGCAGTGGTTGAGAGTCCGCCTGTCAATGCAGGGGACACGGGTTCGTGCCCCGGTCTGGAAAGATCCCACATGCCGCAGAGTGGCTAGGCCCATGAGCCATGGCTGCTGAGCCTGCGCATCTGGAGCCTGTTGTCCGCAACGGGAGAGGCTACAAAAGTGAGAGGCCCACGTACCACAAAAAAAAACAAAAACAAAGAATATGTTCTCTGGTAGCAAGAGAATTTAATTAGACATCAGTATCAATAAAATATTTGAAAAATACCCAGGTATCTGGAAATTAAACAACATACCTCTAAACCCATTAATTAAGGAAAACACCACAAGAAAAGAAGCAAATAGTTTGAAATAAAATATAATGCAAATACTATATTCAGAAATTTGGGGGAGTCAACTACTAAAGTAGTAAAGATTTATCTTTGTAAATACTATGTTTATTCTTTAAAAAGAAACATTTAAACTCAGTGATCTAAATTTCTAAATCAATAATTTAAGCCTGATAAACAAAAAGGTTATACTAAAGTATTATACAAGGAACACAGTTGTTTTCTAAAAGCCCAAGTCAATACAATACAAAATAAACAACAAAAAAGTTAACAAAGGCAAAAGTTGGTTATTTGAAGACATTAATAATATGGATAAATATCTAGTAAGACTGGTGAGAGGGAGGGAGGGAGGGAGGGAGGAAGAGAGAGAGAGAGGATTCATATTATCAATAATAGGAATGAATGAGGGGATATCATTATAGATCCTAAAGAAATTAAAAGGTAATAAAAATACTTTGAACAATTTTATGTCAATAAATTTGAAAAATTTGGTGAAAAACATAATTTACCAAAACTGACCGAAGATGAAATAGGAAATTTTATATATGTATAATTAATTTTCTACTGCTGCCATAATGGATGTTTAAAACAACACCCAGTTATTATTTACCGAGTCAGAAATCTAGACCCAGTGTAACCCAGCTAGGTCCTCTGCTCATATTGCTAAGGCATTACAAGCCCAAAATCAATGTGCCAGCTGGGCTGGGTTCCTACCTGAAGGTTCTGGGGAAGATTCCACTTCCAAGCTTTTTCAGGCTGTTGGCAGAATTCAGTTGCTTGTGGTTATAGGACTGAGGTCCCTATTTCCTTGACATATAGCCTTCTTCATCTTTAAACCAACAATCCTCATGCTTCAAATCTTTGACTTCCCCTTCTGCCACATCTCTCTGACTCAAGCAATATAATGATTGATGTCATTATACTGGACTCACCTGAAAATCCAGGTTAATCTCCTTATTTCAAAGTCCATAACATTAATTACATCTGCAAAGGCCTTTGTGTTGTGTAACATAATTTACTCATATGTTCCAGGGATTAGGCAGACATCTCTGCAAGGAGTTAGGGAGAAGGCTATTCTGCTTACCACAATATACT
The DNA here is from genome assembly GCF_964165515.1 of Mesoplodon bidens. NCBI lineage: Eukaryota > Metazoa > Chordata > Mammalia > Artiodactyla > Ziphiidae > Mesoplodon > Mesoplodon bidens. Next base: position 46,834,192 of record NC_138160.1, on the reverse strand, counting down.
AAAAGGAGACAGATAAATAGATAGATAGAGTAGACAGCTGGAAGATAGAGATATTTGTATATCAAAAAAGTTGCATTTGTTAAAAAAAAAATGTCCACAAAGAAAACTCCAGGCCCTAATAGCTTCATTGATAAACTCTACCTAACACATTCAAGAACAAAATATATCGATCTTACACACCAAAATCATTCAAAAAGTAGAGGGAAAAAGAACACTTCTCACTTGTTTTATACAGTTTCCATAACTCCTACATTATAACCTCATAAAAGCATTAAAAGAAAATCATATATCAATATCCATCATGAACTTAAATGCAAAAATCTTCAACAAAATATAGTCAAATTGAATCCAGACAGTACATCATGACTAACTGGGGTTTATCTAAGTAATGTTACATAAAATAAAAATCAATCAGTGTAATCCAATAGAATAAAGGAGATAAACCATGTGATCACCCCAACAGATGCAGAAAATGTATTGACAAAATTCAGCAACCATTTATTTTAAAAACAAATATTCTTAGCAAACTAGGAATCAAAACAAATACCTTCTGTATGATAAGGATATCTATAATAAAAACAACAACAACAAAAAGCCAATTATAGCTAACTTCATACTTAATGGTGAAAGATGGCTTTCCGCTAAGATTGGGAATAAGAAAAGAATGTCTGCTCATCACTTCTACTCAACATTTTACTACTCCCTCTTCTGAGAACACCAGAATCACAACTAACTGCTGAACAATCATCAACAGGAAGACACTGGAACTCACCAAAAAAGATACCCCACATCCAAAGACAAAGGAGAAGCTTCAATGTGATGGAAGGAGGGACGCTGTCACAATAAAATCAAATCCCATAACTGCTGGGTGGGTGACTCACAAACTGGAGAACACTTATACCACAGAAGTCTACCCAGTGGACTGAAGGTTCTGAGCCACATGTCAGGCTTCTGCCAATGGGACGAGGAATTCCTAGAGAATCAGACTTTGAAGGCTAATGAGATTTGACTGCAGGACATTGGCAGGACTAGGGGGAACAGAGACTCCATTCTTGGAGGGCACGCACAAAGAGTGTGCGCACTGGGACCCAGGGAAAGGAGCAGTGACCCCAGAGGAGACCGAACCAGACCTACCTGCTAGTGCTGGAGGGTCTCCTTCAGAGGCGGGGGGCAGCAGTAGTTCACCAAGGGACAAGGACACTGGAAGCAGAAGTTCTGGGAAGTACCCCTTGGCCTGAGCCCTCCCAGAGTCTGTAATTAGCCCCACCAAAGAGCCCGGGTAGGCTCCAATGTTGGGTTGCCTCAGGCCAAACAAGCAACAGCAAGGGAAGCCAGGCCCACCCATCAGCAGACAAGAGGATTAAAGTTTTATTGAGCTCTGCCCACCAGAGCAACAGCCAGCTCTACCCACCACCAGTACCTCCCATTAGGAAACTTCCACAAGCCTCTTAGATAGCCTCACCCACCAGAGGGCAGACAGAAGAAGCAAGAAGAACTACAATCCTGCAGCCTGTGGAACAAAAACCACATTCACAGAAAGATAGACAAGATGAAAAGGCAGAGGGCTATGTACCAGATGAAGGAACCAGATAAAACCCCAGAAAAACAACTAAATAAAATGGAGATAGGCAATCTTCCAGAAAAAGAATTCAGAATAATGATAGTGAAGATCATCTAGGACCACAGAAAAAGAATGGAGGCAAAGATGGAGAAGATGCAAGAAATGTTTAACAAAGACCTAGAAGAATTAAAGAACAAACAAACAAAGATGAACAATACAATAACTGAAATGAAAAATATACTAGAAGGAATCAATAGCAGAATAACAGAGGCAGAAGAACGGATAAGTGACCTGGAAGACAGAATGGTGAAATTCGCTGCTGCAGAACAGAATAAAGAAAGAGGAATGAAAAGAAATGAAGACAGACCAAGAGACCTCTGGGACAACATTAAATGCAACAACATTCGCATTATAGGGGTCCCAGAAGGAGAACAGAGAGAGAAAGGACCAGAGAAAATCTTTGAAGAGATTATAGTCGCAAACTTCCCTAACATGGGAAAGGAAATAGCCACTGAAGTCCAGGAAGCGCACTGAGTCCCATACAGGATAAACCCAAGGAGAAACATGCCAAGACACATAGTAATCAAATTGGCAAAAGTTAAAGACAAAGAAAACTTATTGAAAGGAGCAAGGGAAAAACAACAAATAACATACAAGGGAACTCCCATAAGGTTAACAGCTGAGTTCTCAGCAGAAACTCTACATGCCAGAAGGGAGTGGCATGATATACTTAAAGTGAGGAAAGGGAAGAACCTACAACCAAGATTACGCTACCCAGCAAAGATCTCATTCAGATTTGACGGAGAAATCAAAAGCTTTACAGACAGGCAAAAGCTAAGAGAATTCAGCACCACCAAACCAGCTCTACAACAAATGCTAAAGGAATTCTCTAAGTGGGAAACACAAGAGAAGAAAAGGACATACAAAAACAAACCCAAAACGATTAAGAAAATGGTAATAGGAACATACATATCGATAATTACCTTAAACGTGAATAGATTAAATGCTCCATCCAAAAGACACAGGCTTGCTGAATGGATACAAAAACAAGACCCATATATATGCTGTCTTCAAGAGACCCACTTCAGACCAAGGGACACATATAGACTGAAAGTGAGGGGATGGAAAAAGATATTCCATGCAAATGGAAATCAAAAGAAAGCTGGAGTAGCAATACTCATGTCAGATAAAATAGGCTTTAAAATGAAGAACGTTACAAGAGACAAGGAAGGACACTATGTAATGATCAAGGGAGCAATCCAACAAGAAAATATAACAATTATAAATATATATGCACCCAACATAGGAACACCACAATACATAGGGCAACTTCTACCAGCTATAAAAGCAGAAATCAACAGTAACACAATAATAGTGGGGACTTTAACATCCCACTTACACCAATGGACAGATCACCAAACAGAAAATTAATAAGGAAACACAAGCTTTAAATGACACAGTAGACCAGATAGATTTAATTGATATTTATATGACATTCCATCCAAAAACAGCAGATTACTTTTTCTCCTCAATTGCGCTCAGAACATTCTCCAGGATAGATCACATCTTGGGTCACAAATCAAGCATCAGTAAATTTAAGAAAATTGAAATTATATCAAGGATCTTTTCTGACCACAATGCTATGAGATTAGAAATCAATTACATGGAAAAAATGTAAAAAACACAAACACATGGAGGCTAAACAATACGTTACTAAATAACCAAGAGATCACTGAAGCAATCAAAGAGAAAATCAAAAAATACCTAGAGACAAATGACAATGAGAAAACAACAATCCAAAACCTATGGGATGCAGCAAAAGCAGTTCTAAGAGGGAAGTTTATAGCTATACAAGCCTACCTCAAGAAACAAGAGAAAGCTCAAATAAACAATCTAACATTACACCTAAAGCAACTAGAGAAAGAAGAACAAACAAAACCTTAAGTTAGCAGAATGAAAGAAATCATAAAGATCAGAGCAGAAATAAATGAAATACAAACAAAGAAAACAATAGCAAAGATCAATAAAACTAAAAGCTGGTTCTTTGAGAAGATAAACAAACTTGATAAACCATTAGCCAGACTCATCATGAAAAAGAGGGAGAGGACTCAAATCAATAAAACTAGAAATGAAAAAGGAGAAGTTACAACAGACACCACAGGAATACAAAGCATCCTAACAGACTACTACAAACAACTCTATACCAATAAAATGGACAACCTGGAAGAAACGGACAAATTCTTAGAAAGGTATAACCTTCCAAGACTGAACCAGGAAGAAATAGAAAATATGAACAGACAAACCACAAGGAATGAAATTGAAACTGTGATTAAAAATCTTCCAAAAAACAAAAGTCCAGGACCAGAGGGCTTCACAGGTGAATTCTATCAAACATTTAGAGAAGAGCTAACACCCATCATTCTCAAATTCTTCCAAAAAATTGCAGAGGAAGGAACACTCCCAAACTCATTCTATGAGGCCACCATCACCCTGATACCAAAACCAGACAAAGATACTACAAAAAAAAGAAAATTACAGACCAATATCACTGATGAATATAGATGCAAAAATCCTCAACAAAATACTAGCAAACAGAATCCAACAACACATTAAAAGGATCATGCACCATGATCAAGTGGGATTTATCCCAGAGAGGCAAGGATTCTTCAATATACTCAAGTCAATCAATGTGATACACCATATTAACAAATTGAAGAATAAAAACCATATGATCATCTCAATAGATGCAGAAAAATCTTTAGACAAATTTCAACACCCATTTATCATAAAAACTCTCCAGAAAGTGGGCAAAGAGGGAACCTACTTCAACATGATAAAGGCCATATCTGACAAACCCACAGCAAACATCATTCTCAATGGTGAAAATGTGAAAGCATTTCCTCTAAGATCAGGAACAAGACAAGGATGTCCACTCTCACCACTATTATTCAACCATAGTATTGGAAAACTTAACCACAGCAATCAGAGAAGCAAAAGAAATAAAAGGAATACAAATTGGAAAAGAAGTAAAACTGTCACTGTTTGCAGATGACATGATACTATACACAGAGAATCCTAAAGATACCACCAGAAAACTACTAGAGCTAATCAACGAATTTGGTAAAGTTGCAGGATACAAAATTAATGCACAGAAATCTCTTGCATCCCTATACACTAATGATGAAAAATCTGAAAGAGAAATTAAGGAAACCCTCCCATTTACCACTGCAACAAAAAGAATAAAATACCTAGGAATAAACCTACCTAGGGAGATATAAGACCTGTATGCAGAAAACTATAAGACACTGTTGAATGAAATTAAAGATGATACCAACATATCGAGAGATATACCATGTTCTTGGATTGGAAGAATCAATATTGTGAAACTGACTACACTACACAAAGCAATGTACAGATTCAATGCAATCCCTATCAAATTACCAATGGCATTTTTTACAGAACTAGAAGAAAAAATCTTAAAATTTGTATGGAGACACAAAAGACCCCGAATAGCCAAAGCAGTCTTGAGGGAAAAAAACGGAGCTGGAGGAATCAGACTCCCTGACTTCACACTATACTTCAAAGCTACAGTAATCAAGATAATATGGTACTGGAACAAAAACAGAAATACAGATCAATGGAACAGGATAGAAAGCCCAGAGATAAACTCATCTATGGGTCAACTAATCTATGACAAAGGAGGCAAGGATATACAATGGAGATGAGACAGTCTCTTCAATAAGTGGTGTTGGGGAGCTTCCCTGGTGGCGCAGTGGTTGAGAGTCCACCTACTGATGCAAGGGATGCGGGTTCGTGCCCTGGTCTGGGAAGATCCCACATGCCACGGAGCGGCTGGACCCATGAGCCATGGCCACAGAGCCTGCGTGTCCAGAGCCTGTGCTCTGCAACGGAAGAGGCAACAACAGCAAGAGTCCCGCGTACCGAAAAAAAAAAAAAAAGACACATGCACCCCAATGTTCACTGCATTACTGTTTACAATAGCCAGGTCATGGAAGCAACCTAAATGCCCATCAACAGACGAATGGATAAAGAAGATGTGGTACATATATACAATGGAATATTACTCAGCCATAAAAAGGAACGAAACTGGGTCATTTGCAGAGACGTGGATGGACATAGAGACTGTCATACAGAGTGAAGTAAGTCAGAAAGAGAAAAACAAATATTGTATATTAACACATATGTGGAATCTAGAAAAATGGTACAGATGAACTGGTTTGCAGAAATTGAGAAACAGATGTAGAGAACAAACGTATGGACATCAAGGGGGGAAAGCGGTGGGGGGTGGGGGTTGTGGTGTGATGAATTGGGCAATTGAAAAAAATAAATAAATATAAATAAATAAAACATTTTACTAGCTGTCCTATCCTGTGGAATAAGTTATAGGAAATAAAAAAAGCAGGTCACTGGTAACAAAGAACTGTCTCTATTTGCAAATGATACAATTATTTATGGGGAAATTCTTAAGGAATCTAAAAAAATACTACTAGAAATAACAAATGTAGTAAGGTCTTGGGACATAGTTAAGACAAATAGATCAAAGAAAGTATAGAGTCCAAATATAGACCCCACCTATAATTAATAACCTAAATTTCATCAAAATAAAAATACTCATCAAAAGACACTATTAAGATATGAGTATTCAAGGCAGAAAATATTTTAATACATTCAAAGAACTAGTTTCAAAACTAAATAAACAAACAGATGTCAAAAAAAAAAAACCTATACAAAGATCTTCTGCAACTAAACCATAACGGCAACCCAGATAATGGATAAAAGGCTAAGCAGACACTACACAAAGGAAGATACACAAATGGCCAGTTAAAAGATACAAATATACTAAACATCACTGTCGTCAGAAAAATGCAAATACAGATCACAATGAGATACCATAAACACCCATTAAACTGGCCAGAATTTAAACGGCCACTGACACCAGACACTGTTAAGATGTGAAGCCACTAGAATGTTCATACATTGCCAGTGAGAATGTGAAATGTCACTACCATTTTGGCTAGAGATTTGACTGTTTCCTAGAAACTTAAACAAAGACTTACCCTTACCTCAACGACTCTACTTCTAGGTATTTACCCATAAGAAATGAAAACACATTATCATAAAAAGACCAATGTGATAATGTTTATAGCCTTCATTATAGTAGCACCAAATGAAATTACCTCAAAGTCCATCAACAGACAAATAGATTTTTAAAGTGTTGTAGATTGATACACTAGTATAATATGCATCAATAAAACAAAATGAATTATTGATACACGCAAAAACATGAATAAATCCCTTACACATTATACTGAGCAAAATAAGCCAGACTCAAGAGTACACACTGTATATTCTGCAATATGTTCATTTTGTATGTTTTCCAGAACTATCAAGAATTCTAGAACAGGACTAATTTATGGTGAAAAAAGTCAAGAATTTATTGCATTGGTAGATTAACTGGACAAAGAATATGAATGAAGGAATTTGGGGGGCTGATTGGAAATATTCTACATCTTTATAGTGGTATGTATTACACAGGTGTACCCATTTATCAAAATTCATCAAATTTGGGACTTCCCTGGAGGTCCAGTGGTTAAGACTTCGCCTTCCAATGCAGGGGGTGAAGGTTCAATCCCTGGTCGGGAGCTAAGATCCCACATGCCTTGCAGCCAAAAAACCAAAACATAAAGTAGAAGCAATATTGTAACAAATTCAATAAAGACTTTAAAAAAATAAAAATAAATAATTTTTTAAAATCCATCAAGTTGTTCACTTAATATTTGTACATTTCAACATATAGAAATATCTCAATAACTGTAAATAAACAAATGAAAAATGCTAAAAATTTATATAATTCCAAATAAATCTAAAAGATTTCATCTTCACAGGTCATAGTATGCATGGTAAAAAACTATGAGGTATTAAGAGGGTTCCTTTAGAACCTCTGGACCCAATTAATGAATGAAAATTGGGGGAAATTGTTGGACGACCTTTAACCAATACATTTTTTTCAGGTGGCACAACTGTTTATACTTAGTAAGTTGAGTATCCTTGGTGTAAGAATAGTCCCAGGAAAATTCAATCCTTAGCATAAAAATATATTTCCATCTTAGAATATGATGGTCAGGAAAGGAACCTGCAGTTCCAATATAAGCTTAGAATGGCAGGGGAAAATTGTGGTAATGCCATGTAATAAAACCACAACCTCTTCGACTAAAAAAATGAAAATGGAAAATCATTCTTACACCACAGAAATTTATTTTTACTGTAATTCCCCTCTCTATCCTCCACTTTCCTTTACAGAAGAAAGGTGGATACTTGAGGAATTTGCTCAAATGGAGTAAGAAAAAAGTTCTTGTTTCTCCAATGTTAACTAGAGTTTTTCTCTGTCTCTGTAAGGGATGAGGACTAAACTTCCATTTCTTATAAAGATAAAGGGATCATCATAGAGGCTGGATGTGGTTAGAAATTCCACAATAATAAGATGCAAGGTTGCCATGTACCTTCCATAGCCAAATGAAACAATGATATTTAGACTGATTCTTTGTAAGTTGTTTTTGTTATATAGCATGGCTGTATTTAATATCTATTGTGGTTTTCACCTCAACCTCATTTTCAGCCTACACTTACATTCTTTCTTCAATCCTCCTAATTTTTAGCCAAATAACCTTTTTTGGCACTCTGCTCCATGCTTTGGGTAGTTGTTTTCCTTTCAAGTCTCCTAAATAGTTAGAGGGCTCTGCACTTATGTGATGACCCAGAAAGCTTGTGGATGACAAAATGGAAGATAAGCATTTAAACAGAGACAATGAATTCCACTGGTCCTGCAAGAGAGTAAGCAAACCTGCAAGAAATTCAAACCCAGGAAACAGAAAGCTAGCCATTTTTAAAACATTGGCCCTTCTCAAATATTTGGTTTAGTTTATACAAGATAATTTTATAAACAGAAGAGACAGTTTTCTTTCTTCTGAACCAAATGAATGAATCAAATTATATCAATGGTGCCCTCAACCTTTACACCACCATTTTGTGTCTTCTTGAGGAACCCAAAATAATAGAGGAAAGAAAAAGGGCTTTATAGAGTCTGGCAGAATTTTGAATTTACCATGTTGGGAAAGTTGTTTAATCTTAAAATGTTCTAGTTATCTGCCCATAATTAGGATAATGGTGACCTCTAGGACTGTTTTATATTTTACACACACACACACACACACACACACACACACACACACGCAGAGAGATCTGAATGCAAGGCACAGTGCTTGGCACAAAGCACTAGATAAACTGGAATTTGTTCAACCTGGCTCCTGAATCAAATGACAATTTGTTCATGAGAGTCTTGCCCTCAAGTCATGAGTGCTGCTATTCCCCATTTCATTTGGCCCTCAGGATTTATGGATGCACTGAATGAAAAAACACGAAATGACCATCTCCTGCATTAAAATTCTAACCCATCATTTGGAACACTTACCAAATGCTATTCCTGGCTATTTAGTTGCAAAGGAAATACAGACAGCAAAGACTATTACTGTTTATTATTTTAATAATCCCTATAAAACAATTATTATCCCTCATTTTGCATCAACTCAGAGAGAAATATTCTTCAGAAAATTTGCATATATCAAAGATAACTACCTTGAACAGAGCACCAAGCTATGTACATAGGCACAATAAATACTTTGTAAAAGACATGAATTTTTAAAGGATTCTTTGATTTAAGAAAATGAAATAAATTAGGAAATCAACAATTAAAGAGCACATTTTGTTTCACTGAATAAATGAACTAAATATTTTTATATGGGGAAAAGAATCTCCTAGGATAATGAAACTATAGACTGAGGTTTTGCTTGTGACTCATTTTCCAGAAACCTAAGGGGAAACTTAGGGGTATGTATTTTAAATGATGATGTGGTTCAGTATTTAAATGGAAAAAAAAAAGTCAACTATTCATCTCATTGCATTTTCATATGTCAAAATCACCTGGAATGTGATTATGTGCTTATGATTCAGAAGTACAGGTGCTGAGACATTACTTGTCACTTAAAAAACATATATATATATATATATATATATATATATATAAAGCATATTTATAGTTTTTATTCTTTCTATATATATAAAAAGCATGTTTATAGTTTTTATTCTTCCTATCATTATATATGTTTGAAAACCTGACAGTAATTGAGAGAGGGCCACCATAACAATTTACTTGGTAAATTGAATCAATAAATGTGCTTAAATGAAATATACTACAGAAAATAGTCTTTGAGTTTTTTTTAATGTACATGTTATTCTTGATAGCATTTGGGCATTGAAATTTTTAATTTCAAAAATCAAGTCCAATGAATAAAATACATCCTAAATATGACAAGTCCATCCAGAAGCAAATTAATTTTGTTACCTATTTTTATATTAATTATTCATTAAAGTTCTGACTAAAATATGGAATTACAGTGCCTACTACAAAGTTGATATGAAATAATTTAAAATAGTTCTTAAGGCACTAATTTCATACAGTTCTGTAACATTTTAATGACCCTTCTGAACATTCTAATCAATTATTATAAGAAAATAAAAATAAAGATGCAGTGTGATTTATATGTTAGAAATTTATTTTAACATAAACACTTCAGCGCATATATGGGTTTGATGTTAAATACTAACAATCTACTTTTAAAATCTACTGTCAATGTTTACTTGTAATCAGATATGATTAATTTAGCCAGTTGGTTCCTGGCAGTACCTCTAGTAGTGGGAAATTATCATAAGCCAATATATCTTGATTGCAACAGCCTGTACCTTTATTGTCTGTCCAGATTCTTTTCACATCAGGTCTATAATGAAAAACTAAGTCACAAACAGAGGTATTAGAAGATTCACAAAGGGGCCAATGTTCTCTGGAACAAATCAAATTTTCCATAACTCATAAGGTAATTCGAGAGCTTCTATTATATAATCCTTCAACAAACAAATTAAATTCTACAGACCTTTTTTCATTGAACAGTCCAGTCAGCATATACCTTAATATACATAACCCATACCATAAATAAAAAGTAAATTGAAGCATACGTTTAAAGCCCTTGATTTTTGTGGAAAATGTTTAAGCACGAATTAGTCAAACATTTATATTGGTGGATTTGGTAGCAGGGTTGGGTTCTCAAGAGAAAACACGTTCCAAACGTGTGTTCCATTCCCCTCTCAATCCCATTCATAAAGTGCCTTTCTGTTACGCAATGGGATCACTCTGCTTGGTAATGAACACAGGCTGATGTTTAGCGTTAACTGATTGTACATACAAAGGAGAAAGCATCACTCATCTTTACTTAAAAACAAAACTTAAGCAAGGTGCTTAGGCAGAGGCACCTTTGCACCGGAATCAAAGGAAGCAAACATAAGAATGTGACAGAAATAGGGAATCGGAACGGACAACAAATGGGCACATTACTCAGGAGAGCTCAGAGGATAGTCTTTGAAACGCAGCAGTAAACCAGTTGTGTGGACAGCGATAAAGGCTTGCTTACTTCTGGGAAGAGTCAAGCCCCAATGGGTTTGCTTTTTCCGTTGATACTACTAGGACCCTAACTGAAGAAAGAGGACTATGGGGACCCTAACACTGGCTTCTCCTTTCTTAGCGCGCTCTTAACCAAGCGGTATTCGCTCTATCCCGACTCCAGTACAGTTTGCAACCCCGAACCTCGCCATAAGTCCGTGTGTCTGCACCGCGATCACAAACCAGGCAAGCCAGGAGGGACAATCAATGCCAATACGAGACTGCATGTTCCTCTGACTTTTGTTTGCTCAAGTTTACGTTTTAGACACTATAATCCTCCTTGTGGAGCCTAGGAAGATAATGTATACTCTTACCCGCGTCAAAACATCCCCAGTCACAGCCCCGCGGAGCGTAGAGGAACCCAGTTCTGTTCCCTGGACCAAGTCAGAACCGCATCCCCGCGGGTGGCTGCCTAAGACCTTCCCTTAGATCGGGCGCAGTTTATGCTGGGAGCGAGGGAGAAAGCATCTCTCTCAATTCCTCCCGAGGCCACACTTTCTATATAGACCCACCTGCATGGGAGCTTCGTGTCTCATTGTTCGCAAAGTGTCCTCTCTCCCTGGCTAAGACAGTGCTGGCCCGGGAGCCCGATCAAGCGTGCACAGCCCGCGCGCTTCACGCTCCACACTGCACTCTTGGGGTTCGCTAACCGGCTCCAACATCAGCACCGGAGCTGTCCCTTCCTGGCGCCGCACACGCGTACTGGCTGGGAGCCCCGCGTGCTCCTGGGAGTTGTAGTCTGACTCTGCTGAGTTTTCCGGCAAATCGGTGAGCCCTGAACTACATTTCCCGGCAAGCCAGCATAAAAAACGGGCTGCTCCTCCTGTTGGACTCGGCCGCGGAGCCTCCCTTCTCTTTTGGAATCGCTCCCGGTTGTTGCTGCTCTCAGCCTCACAGACCATTTCTTCGCAAGGTGCAGGCGAAAAGTGACCCCAGCTCATCTCAGCTGGAGATTTTTCTTTGCTACCTATTGCTTTCCGAAGCTAGATTGTGACTTTTCTTGTTAGGAAACGCACTACCTTGTGCTAATTCCCAATCTAAACAAACCTGCGCTGCGTTCTGGAACTCTCCGCCCTACACCTCCCCATCCTGAATCGGGAAAGTTTATACATTTCCACAGGCAGAGTGGGGTGGTTTTACAATCTCATTCACCAAACGCGGGGGAGAACGAGAATGAATGGCACACACATAAAGAAAGTGGTTTACTCACACAATTGCATTGAGAAGGCACCCACGCGCGCGCGTACACACACACACACACACACACACACACACTAAAGTCCATCAAAGCGAGATTTCGCTCAGAGCATGCAGAGGAACTCCCTTCTGCTTACCTTTCCATACAGCTCCATTGCAACTCAAGGTTCCGAAATTCTCAGTAATCCCTCCTGCTACAAACGAGGTTAAGGTCTCACGCAGGAAGGGAAGCTAAACGCACTACACAATGGAAGGGGTGGGGGTGGCGGCTGGCGGAGGGAGAAACGAGGGACGAGGGAGCACAGCTAATTTAGATAGATGGTTTCTTTTCTCTGGAGGGAGAGTGTGGAGTCTTCAAGTACCAGCTGCAGAGAAAGAGCTGAGAGTCTCTTAGGAAGTGCCAGGGGCGCGATCGTGCTGGGCAGCCCCTCCCCAGGCCCTCCCCCAGACACCTACCACCGTCATTAGTGCGCACACACGGCCGCTGCTGGCCCAGGGCTGGAGAGCTGATAGGGCACCGGGTTATTTACCCAGAGGAAGTCACGGAAAATGAACACATTCATCACCAGAGCCTAGAAGCACCACCACAGAGCAAGATAGGAGAGCTCTATTAAGTTATACTGTCCTTTCTTTAACACAGAGTCATGCCTTACATTACAATCATGCTCCTCCAGACTAGTTCAAAAATAGTTTTGAAATCTCGGAACTGTACTTTTATTACACTTATCTTTTCCCCTCAGTTCACAAATATGTGTGACTATCCATATTCTCTGTCCCGATCTAAAAACTCTCTTTTCCCCTTAAGAGTAAATGTTAATCAGTCCAGTAATCATCCCCGCCTTTCACGTGTGGTCAAAAATTGGAGGCAGAATGGGAAAAGAATTAACTTGATACTGACAGAGACATGGAAGTAATGACTTAAAACTGCTTGAAACTTCATTGCACTAGACAAAGCAGTAGAACGGAGGTTCTTAAACTTAAATGTGCTTGAAAATCTCTTGGGAGTGTTAAAATTCATATTCTCAAGGCATGCATAAAGATTCTGATTCACTGGAAGTGATGAGGTGTCTGGGAATTAGCATTTTAAACAAACACTCTAGCAATTCTGATGCAAGTTGTCCTTAAACAGAGAAACACTGCCTTAAAATTTTTTATGTGAAAGAATTTTTCAAAAATACACACCTCGAAAACTTCACAGACTGACTCAATATTGCAACAACAACAATGCATTGGGAAACTACCATGTTCAAAATGTCCCAATTTTAGATTGTGTTTTTGTTTTTGCCTTTTTTTTAAAGAAATCAAAGATCTGTCTTCTAATCTTGCAATCAATGAGAATGGAATGTGATATCACCTAGGTAAATAGTTTTTATAGCTACTCAGAAAACACATTTGAAAATGCTCCCCTCATAGGGGAGCACTGGTTATGTGAGGTTTCAAGCAATTTCATTTAAATTAGCTAATAGCAAATAAAATTAAAAAGTAAAAACCAATATCAATATGTTTATTGATAGCTTATTACACATAAGCCTTCTGCAGATCTTTTTTAGATCTATGTAAAGGTGCACTTCTTTATAATTTTTTTCCAAGAGAAGTATCAACAAAGTAATACTGACACTTAAATGTGTATAATTATTGGCATTTAATAATAAAAATATGCACAGCTACTTAGAGCTTGTCTTTCTTCAAAAAAATTTCCTATAATTTTCATACTATCATCAACACCTTCTGAAATTCTCAGAATTCAAAGAGTCTGATACCACAGAACATGTTGAAATATTACAAGTGTTGAACCTTCTCAGATTTACTATTATTTGAGAAGTTCATCCCTTCTTAAAATTTTATTACAATGATTTACCTCCTCAGTTTTTTCGTATGTCTTTTATTTGTGGAAGAACCCATGAAAATTGAATTGTGGGGAAAAAAAACACGTTGTGAAAGGTTTGGGGGAACTTAGTTCTGTCCTGTTTCTCCTGCCTTAGTTGGTTATTTAAGTGGGTGAAGGGAGTAAAAAAAAAAGCTAGCCAGGGATCAACTAAACAAGCAAAACTGGACTGGAACTGATTATCTTCCTAAAGTCAGAAGAGCACTTTACCTTTGCTTGAAATTAGGCCACCATCTGTGAGTTTCATTCCCAAGGTCACCAGATGACTGCTGGAGCTCCATCTCTTATATCCACATTCTAGCCGGCAGGAAGGACGATACAATGAAGAAGGGCATTACAGCATCCCTTTTAATACACCAGTGCTCTTACATTACAGTGCCTAGACCTTAATCTTATGATCATACCTACTTGCAAGGTAGGCTGGGAAATGTAGCCCCTATTGTGGGTAAACTTGTGCCCAGATGAAAATCAGGAATTCTGTTATAAAATGGGTACTGGGGAAGAACAGGTGCTGGGAAACAGCTGGTAATCTCTACTACAGGGCATAAGGGGGACTATAAGATAAATCTTGCTGCTTTTTTCCTTTCACAATTTTACTGAAATGTGAATCTCTAACAATTTTAAAGTTTATCCATTCCCAGGGATCTCTGTAATTTAAGAGCAATTAAAGTCTTAAAATCAAGGAATTACCCAAAGATTAGAATAGTCTGGCTCTTCTGGAGGAAATAAGGAAAGAGGGAAGTCTTCTCCACTTACATATGAATCTGGGGTTAGTTGACATAAAAATGGTTTTAAAAGGCAAAGTAGAGTTAAGTGAAGGCAAAGAGCCCACCAGTGAGTGTCACAAAGTATGTAACATGAGCACTTCCCCATGTTAGAAAGTAGAGCAGGCTCAAAGTCCTGAGGTCCAGAGAGCATGATTTACCCAGGGTCACATAGATCATTAGAGGGATAGCTGAGATAAGAACTCTTAAATCTTTGTCTTTGGATTCAGTTTTCTTTTCATTGTCTGACATCACTCTTCATTATTGATCGGCTTTTACCTATCCTGTGTTTATCTGATATTTACTAACATTTACTTTGTTTTTTGTATTTATCCAGTTTATCTATTATTCACTTTGTTGTTACAGTCCCTGTCTATATCAGCTCTATTAAACAGTAAAATTCTATCAAGTAGGGTTAAATGGCGATAATTTATTTGGCTAAACAAAGTCAAGAACAAGGATAATTATTAATTAGTAATGATGACGTTGGTTAAATGGAAAATAGCATTAGATATTTTGTTTCTACCATTGTTACCATCTCTCTGTTAGGACTTACACTGAAAAATTAAATGACTGAGGCTTGGTATAAGAGATAAGCATGACCCTGGGGATTCACTTATTCCCTCATGCACGCCTTACTCAAATCCACTGTGCAAGGATATGGTGGGGTGTCTAATCCTAGGTGTTTCTGGGACCATTTCCAAACAAACAGGAGGTTTTCCTGGACTGAGCCCTGTTACCTTTGTCTGACTCTCTGTGTTAAAGCTGTCCTTGATTTCAACTTTGTGCAGCATCTGTATCAAGAATTGCTATTGATTGTCTCATGTTGCCTTTGGAAGAAATTGAATATCCCCATGATGTTATTGATCTCTTTTTAATTAAAAGGAAAATAATTTTAACTCATTCTTCCTCATGATTTTGCTTATGGACACCTAGCCAGCAAGATGTTGGGCCAGGATTTGAAGCTCAGGGTTATCTGATTCCAAAGCCCAGATTCTTGTCCATAGTTTTTCTCACAAAAGGCAATATTGAGAGGGCAGATAGCAGAAGCAAGAAGAACTACAATCCTGTGGCCTGTGGAACAAAAACCACATTCACAGAAAGATAGACAAGATGAAAAGGCAGAGGGATATGTACCAGATGAAGGAACAAGATAAAACTCCAGCAAAACAACTAAATGAAGTGGAGATAGGCAACTTTCCAGAAAAGAATTCATAAGAATGATGGTGCAGATCATCCAGGACCTCGGAAAAAGAATGGAGGCAAAGATCGAGAAGATGCAAGAAATGTTTAACAAAGACCTAGAAAAATTAAAGAACAAAGAAACAAAGATGAACAATACAATAACTGAAATGAAAAATACACTAAAAGGCATCAATAGCAGAATAACTGAGGCAGAAGAACGGATAAGTGACCTGGAAGACAGAATGGTGGAATTCACTGCTGCGGAACAGGATAAAGAAAAAAGAATGAAAAGAAATGAAGACAGCCTAAGAGACCTCTGGAACAACATTAAATGCAACAACATTCGCATTATAGGGGTCCCAGAAGGAGAAGAGTGAGAGAAAGGACCAGAGAAAATATTTGAAAAGATTATAGTCGAAAATTTCCCTAACATGGGAGAAGAAATAGCCACCCAAGTCCAGGAAGCACAGTCAGTCCCATACAGGATAAATCCAAGGAGAAACATGCCGAGACACACAGTAATCAAATTGGCAAAAATTAAAGACAAAGAAAAATTATTGAAAGCAGCAAGGGAAAAACGACAAATAACATACAAGAGAACTCATTACTACAAGCTTACTTATTACTACAAGATTACTACAAGCAACTTTAGGCCAATAAAAAGGACAACCTGGAAGAAATGGACAAACTCTTAGAAAGGTATAACCTTCCAAGACTGAACCAGCAAGAAATAGAAAATATGAACAGACAAATCACAAGGAATGAAATTGAAACTGTGATTAAAAATCTTCCAATAAATAAAAGTCTAGGACGAGATGGCTTCACAAGTGAATTCTATCAAACATTTAGAGAAGAGCTAACACCCATCCTTCTCAAACTCTTCCAAAATATTGCAGAGGAAGGAACACTCCCAAACTCATTCTATGAGGCCACCATCACCTTGATACCAAAACCAGAGAAAGATACTACAAAATAAGAAAATTACAGACCAATATCACTGATGAATATAGATGCAAAAATCCTCAACAAAATACTAGCAAACAGTGGGATTTATCCCAGGGATGCAAGGATTCTTCATTATATGCAAATCAATAAATGTGATACACCATATTATGAAATTGATGTATACAAACCATATGATCATCTTAATAGATGCAGAAAAAGCTTTAAAAAAAGGCAATATTGATTCAAGATAATATGTTTAAAATGTCTTACAAAGAAGTTTTACTAGACTTTGTTGCTGTTGTTGACCTTGCTTGGGAACAAGGATACTACATATAGTCCTCTCATGGAATTACTGGGTTACTTATATCTTTTCATACATTTTTAAATTTGAAAACTGTCAACATTTTCAGATACTGATTCATTTGATGCACTAGAGATATTACTAAGGAGCTTTGTATCAATTTCAGATCTTCTGGTAAAGTGTATATGTTATATTTCCAAATCATAGAAGATAGCTTTGAATAAACATTAGGGCTTCCCTGGTGGCGCAGTGGTTGGGAGTCCGCCTGCCGATGCAGGGGACGCGGGTTCGTGCCCCGGTCCGGGAAGATCCCACATGCCGCGGAGCGGCTGGGCCGTGAGCCATGGCCACTGGGCCTGCGCGTCCCGAGCCTGTGCTCCGCAACGGGAGGGGCCGCAGCAGTGAGAGGCCCGTGTACCGCAAAAAACAACCCAAAAACAAAACAAACATTATAATTATGCAGATTATGAGAAAAACAAAGGAATTTTAAACAACAGTCTGCACATTTCATGCAACGTACTTATTCAGCTACAGGTTTCAGATTGGTAATCTTGTGTGAAGGTTATGTGACGTACATCTTTACAGAAGCCAGGTCTTACTTCCAAAGAGCTAGATATCATTATCTTTTTAAAACAATTATCTTGTAAAGCTATTAAAAATTTTGAAAATAATTTTATAATCAAGACCCAACTTAATTATGTCGAGTGTAGATATTAAGTTTTCTACCTCTAGGATTCTGACCAGTCAAAAAAGAGTCAATCTAACATACTAACTCTGAGAACAGAGGGTGGCCCTAAGCAGCATCTCTTAGAATTGCAACAGTGTGGAGTGTGTGTGTGTGTTTTGGGGGTGAAGGTGGGAGGTTGAGGGGTGAGATGGAAGAGCATGCTGTGGGCACCCAGCCAGAGCATCTGCGACAGCCAGCCTGCATACCTTCAATAGCTCTAAGCTAAGCTTATATCTAAGAGCCAAGTCTAGCTAAGAAGAATGAGGCTCATGACAAACATCTATGTCACTTAGAACTTCCATAGCACTTAAAACATGACACACTAGTAAATGCAGAAGAGTTCTTACAGATGATCTAGCTGAATCCTCCCATTTTGTGCATTATAAATTAGATTCCAGAAAAGTGAAATGACTTGCCTAAAGCACCACATGTCATCAGATGCCATTGAAGGGGTCTAACAAATATTGGAAAACAGGCTATCTTGAAAGTACATCACAATTTATTAATATAGTCAATTTTATGTGTATCAATAATTTTCATTGAGTTATTTTTAGGTTTACATTTTATACTTTAAAATGGACAGTCAGAAAGGATAAGACACCATCCTCATCCTCAAGTGGGGTTCCAAACTAGTTCAGAAGAGCAGGTAAACAGGTAACAGATAACAAGATATCAGTGGGAGAGATAACACAGAGCTGGGCCTGATTAGCTGCCTGCCAGCTCTTCTCATTAGTAACTGCTTTAAAGATTTATAGGAAAGAGTAATCAGTTCAAGGATATTCTATGGAGAAGTAAATTATGCCTCTGAATAAGAAGGTATCCAATTGTAAATGTAGAAGTTGAGACAAAGACTAGAAGACCTTCAAAGGAACTTAAGGATTATTTAGTATTTTTCTGAGTTTGCAGATAAAGGCTCAAATATGGATGATGACTCACCTAGCAACACACTACTTAATAACTGAGCCAAGACTAATATGCAATTCACATGACATTAAGACCAGAGTTCTTTATAAATATACAACATTTCAACAATCACTACTTTGGACTTGAACACTTATTTGCTATCTCATAACTTAACCAAACTTTTGCTCAAAAATCATGAAATTACCACACATTAAATCAGAATACAAAAACCTCCTCCAGAAAGTTATGTGATCTGATGGTTATCTCTCCTATGCTGGCTGGGAAACAGGGTATAAAATCTAAGGAAAGCTGAAGTATAATACTTTCCTTTTCACATAAGGGCTTGTTAAATATTTTAAATTTTATTATTTTAAAAATGTGACATAAGCTACAGAACCAGGTTTTATTATTTTTCTAATTAAAATAAAGTTTGACTCAAGTCCCCATATATTAAGATTGTTAGAAAGTTCAGTATCAACTGATCTGACAGAAATGGGGGCAAGGGTTTCTCCTTCCTCCCTCCTCAGATTACACAGAACCCTGAAGGACAGGCAGCACAGCAAAATGGTAGATGCTGGACATTTTTGATGGTCACTGATGCTGCATTTTTTCAGGTCAACATGGCCCATTTGTAGTCAGGTAGCACCATTCTCCCCATGCCAAGCTAGGCCATAGAGATTCTGATCAAAATCCTAAGATCATAGGTTCATAGTGTATTAGTTAGCTTTGCTGGGTAACAAACAATCTCAAAACTTAGTGATTCAAACATTCTTAGTTCATGATTCTATGGGTTGACAGTTGGGACTGGACTTTGTTGAGTGGTCTTTCTGTCTCACTTGGGTTTACACATACCTCTGTGGTGAGCTACAAGTCAACAAAGTGGCTTCTTGGATTGCTTGGCTATCAGATGGGGAATGGGAGAAGGACCAGGCCATGTGTCTCTCATAGAGTAGGATATTTCAAATCTGTTCACATGGCAGTTTTCCAGGTTCTAAGAGAAAGAGCAGAAACACACAAGGCCTCCTGAGACCTAGATTTGGAACTGGCATATCATCCCTTCCACTCCGTTATATTTACCAGAGGACATCACAGTTCAGCTCAGATTGAAGAGGTGGAGAAATAAACTCCACTTCTTGATGAGAGGAGCTGAATAGTCACATTTCAAAAGGACTCAGATACAGGAAGCTGTGGAGACTGTGGCCACTGTTTCAACTTGCCACACGCAGCCCAGCATTGCATCAAGGCTCTACCACCTCAAAGGCTCTGCGTTTCCATGAGCACCTGCCTCTGCTGCTCTTGACCAGAACTCCCACCACCTCCCTGGCTTCAGGGGATCTATCAACCTCACAGAGCCCCTCTTCAATCCTCAATCACAGTACTTCTGCTGATTAAGTTTCTCTTTGAGTAATCCAGTTTCATTATTTACATGGACCTGAGCCTTTAATAACAAAGTCATGTTCAGAAAATTCCTTCCAGCATACTTACAACAGCTGATTACTCCTTCTTCTGACTGTTAACCATCCCCAGGAAGTAAGGAAAGTTAAGGATTCCTGGACAAAAGAACTCACAAGCCTTATCACCCCTACTGCAAGGAAAGAAAACCTTTCATTCTTCCATGATCATCTTATGGAGAAAAGGGAGACTCGGTCATTTCCCAACAGATATTCTGTCACATTTAATTCTCAGTTACTCTCCCTGCCACAAAATCTATAGGAAACTTGAGCTAGAAATATTATCAATCATCTCTAAAACAAATTTTTGTAAGCAATATTTTGTCCACAAAGCTGTTGCCTGTGTCAAATAAATCTTTTTCTTCTGTCTGATCCTTGTGCTCTTTTATAGTCTGAGTATGTATGTGCTCCTGAAAGGAGGAGTATTATATCATTATAAAGCACACATTTAACTCTGGTCAAGGCACTTATAGTTGAAGTACACTTTTCTTTAGATTGCCATGACTCATTGAAAGATGTATTTTCTTGATTTTATTTGCTAATGACCCTGATATAAGCAACAGTTTTTTTCCTTTATAGTAACAAAGACCTATTCAAGGAGAAGTTATTAAACTATTAAAAATCAGATTTAGTACAGATTCCATACTAGCATAGACTAGTACCTTGTCTTTAGGAAGGCCAGAGTGTTCTCAGAAAGGAGAAGGAGGGTGAGAGAGTCATATTTGCTAAGACTTACTTTATACTAAGAACTGTGCTGGACATTTTGTATAGTTTAGCTTAATGTTTACATTAGCAAGAGGCAAATATGATTGTTGTCTGTATAAACAGGCAAAGATTGCATAGTCAAACTGGGTAATTGGTAGAAAATTTAATAAAGGGGCTATTTATAGAGCCATGGGCAGTGTTAGTGGAAACCAACAAGAGATGGTAGTGTACCCTGGGACTAGAAGCAACAGAGAACCAGGGAGTAGTTACAGCCAGATGGCTAAAGTCCAGGAAGGCAGCACTGAAGAGAGAAGAAACTGCTGTGGAAGATAGAGCCTGCACTGGAAGGAAATAACCAGCCTTCCACCCTCTGTCCCCTGCCAGCTCCCCATTGGCTAAACCCAGTCAGAATCATGAGCCTTGGAATCTGTTGATTCAGCCTCTGAAGACAGAGAGCAGAGTAAAGAATGGCAGAGTAGGGTGGAAAAGGAGGGTAAATAGGAGGTATCAGCACACTGTCCCATTTTAAAGATGAGCAAATTGAGAGTCAAAGCAAATAATAACTTTTGCAGGTCACAGAGGCAAAACAAAATTTAAACTCAGATCTTTCTAGTTCTCTTTGCATTCATTATATGTATTAACTATGCTATTGAGCTTGGTTAAGAGACAAATAATCTGTAATTTCATCATAGGGAGCTTTCCCAAAATTCCAACTCCATTTTCCTCATTTAACTTTCACAGCCTTAACATCCCCAGGACTATACAATTAAGTGTGTACATGCATCATCACATTTCAACTGGACCCTTGAATAATTTCTATGTACCATCTCTTTTTTGTCTGCTTTTATTATTGTTTCCTAATGTGAACAATTCCACTAGTGAATTTTTTAATTCCTCAAGTCAACAAATACTTATGAATTGCCCAATGTGCACTATAGTTGTTTTGACACTGTAGAGGGTACAACTGACATATTTGCATGGTCTGTACTTTTTAGTGCTTATAATCCTATTTTTTTAATGAAGGACTATATGCTCCAGGAGACCAAGGATCCTATTTAAGTTGTTCACTACTATGTAATAAATACCTGGCAGATGGTAGGTGCTCAACAAATTTTGATGAATTTAAATGTAAAATACTGGAAAACAAATATAATGAAGCTCATAAGTGTGTGGCACATGTAGTAAAGGGTTAGAGGCCTGGGAAGATGAAGCTCAGGGAGGATCAGCGAAGATCGAGGAAGCTTTGGTGAAAATGGAGATGTGCAGAGGAACCTGAAAAGATGAGCAAGGTTTAATAGATACAAATGGGAAGGACACTTGGGTACTTTAGAGAAGGACTTTGGGTACTTTAGAGGGGAAATAGTTTAGCGGACTAGGTTTTTCCTACAGGAAATGAAAGCAAACATGATAAGAGGAAGAAGTTTGCTCTGGAGGAACACACTCTGCCCCTTCTGGTGCCTTCCCAGATCTTTCCTATCCTCATTCCCCCTCCCCCAACTCTGGAGCATCTCCTTTTCCCAAAAATGTCAGCTGTTTCTGGTTGCATGATATTCAGGAAAACCTGCCTGTCTAGCCTCCTTTCTCAGAATAAGGCTTTGTTTAGTGACTTCTAGCACTAAGTGAAACATGTGTTTAAGATCCCAGCTTATGTCACAAAAAGCAGATACCTAGATCAATGGAACAGAATTAAGAGCCCAGAAATAAACCCACACACTTATGGTCAATCTATGACAAAAGAGGCAAGAATATACAATGGAGAAAAGACAGTCCCTTCAATAAGTGTTCCTGGAAAAACTGGACAGATACATGTAAAAGAATGAAATTAGTATATTCTCTAACACTGTATACAAAAATAAACACAAAATGAATTAAAGACCTAAATGTAAGGTCAGACACTATAAAACTAGAAGAAAACATAGGCAGAACACTCTTTGATATAAATAACAGCAATATTTTGGGGAATCCATTTCCTAATGTAAAGGAAATAAAAGCAAAAGTAAACAAATGGGACTTAATTAAACTTAAAAGCTTTTGCACAGCAAAGGAAACCATCCACTAAACAAGAAGACAACCTACTGAATGAGAGAAAATATTTGAAAATGATATGACCAATAAGGGATTAATATCCAACATATATAAACAACTCATACAACTCAACATCAAAACAACAACAACAACCTGATTAAAAAATGGGCGAAGAACTGTATACACATTTTTCCAAAGAGGAAATGCAGATGGTCAACAGGCACATGAAAAGATGCTCAACATTGCTAATCATCAGGGAAATGCAAACCAAAACTACAATGAGGTATCACCTCACACTTGTCAATAGGTACAAACTACTGGGTGTAAGATAGGCTCAAGGATGTATTGTACAACACAGGGAATATAGCCAATGTTTTGTAAAAACTGCAAATAGAAAGTAACCCTTAAAAATTGTATTAAAATTTTTTAAAAATTAAAAAAAGTTGTCAGCTATCACTATCTAGGAAGATTTCCTTGATTCTTCCAGGATCCAGGTATATTTGTCCTATGCTTCTATAGTACTCAGAACTTTAGTCATCATAGCACTTTTTGAGGTGTATTTAGCTGGCTTGCCTTATGGCCTCTCTCCCCATGGTGAGTGGCAGGAGTTCTGGGACTGTCTCCCTGTTGCCATACAATGTATGAATGACTGTATGTTACCAATAAGCCACAGGGAGGATTTTAAGCTATTTTATGAATATGCTTCTACTTATCTTTTCTCAAATGCTGTATTTCAAGCTGATGAAGATGCTTTTCTGGTGAAGGCAGTTTTGGAGCCCTGAAAATTACATTGTAGATGTGGCTAGGTGTAGGACTGACTTGGTTTGGGATATAGGGTGACCAACCATTTCGGTTTGCCCAGGACTGAGGGCTTTGTTGGGATATAGGATTTTCAGTGCTAAATCCTCAAAAGTCACAGCAAACTGAGGTGAGTTGGTCCCACCCTAGTGGGAAATGAAAAACCGATAAAAAGGAGCTTTTCTATGCACTGTGCTATGCCTGTAAACACTAGCTAATGTTATGTTAGTGCTGAAAAATGTAATTTCTGATCTTGCTTTTTCATCTTTTGACTAATGGAACATTATGTCTTAGTAGAAAAGTGTTCACCCTGTGAAGAGTAGCCAGTCAAGAGACTGAGAATTCTTAGGCTCTTCCATTATGTTGCTTTTAGCATACCACAGTAATTGGTTCTCTACAAGTTCCCAGTTAGTCCTCGTGATTTAACTGATTGTAAGAACTTCCAAGTAGGGAGTTTTCATCTTAGATGTTTCATTACAGCTGGATTTGTAGGAAGTGTTTTTGTAGTTGTTGATTTGTTGCTTTTAACTCTCAGAAGCTACTTGAGGGAAAAATTACCTTCATCTCTTAGAGGAGACACTGGGTTGGAACATTCACAACCAAGCACCTCAGCACTATTTGAATTGAACCCCAGTGAATGGAATTTCAGTTCAATTCACTCCATTATTTCTTTACTGGGTTCCTTGGTTTTGCCTGTAGAGAAAGAGATTGGTGGATGATAGAACAAGGATAAAAATTATGCAAGGTTTTGAGGAATTGATTTTCTTATTCAGGAAATGAAGTGGATAGAATATACTCTAAGGTTGGAATTGCTCTCGAGTCTAACACTGAAGCCAGGAGAACAGCAGCAACTCAGGTCTTTCATTAGCTTGGAACACAAGAGATGATTAGAAGTTTAAATCATGCAGCTCAAGTGAATTTCTGGAACAGCAGGTAGGTGAATACATAAGAAAAAGTTTCGCTCACTAAGAGTTTTATGTTTTATGTGCTTGTGAATGATTGTGGCTTAAATTACTGGTCTATTTGTTGTCTTATTCTTACGGATCACAGGCACAAATTAGACAAAGGCAACCCTAAGGCATTTTTTTGAGGCAAAAATGTCCAGTAGTACATTTAATAGCTGTCTTTTCAAGAGAGTTTACTAAGCTTTTTGCACATGTTATTTTATCATTTTCTCCTCACATAAAACCCACAAGATAGATATTGTGATTATCCTTGTTTATAGACGAGAAAATCAATTGAAGCATGGGAAGTTTGCTTTTTGTCAGCAGAAACGTAAGCATTCCAATTCAGGTGGTGTGGCTCTAGAGCTACAAGCTTATCCACTATGTCACAGGTATTTCACATGAGTGAACAAGTGACCCCACCCCTCTATAATGAGAAATGGTCTACAGGACCGTTTTTGAAGTTCTTGAGTAATTTCCTATAACGTCAAAGAGGCAGCTTTGGTATTTCGCTTTGTAACTACAGAATTTGAGTTCCTTAAGTTTAAAAAAAAAAATTACTCCCAAACTAGCATACAAATTGCCAATTGTCCCTTTAGGTGCGTATTCAGAAATCAAGTCTTTCAGAACTTTCCTGTCCAAGAATCTTCATCCTAACTTCCACATAACAAATTTTGAATTAAGAAAATTATCAATGAAAAAGATAATGATAACAGAAACATAATGTTGGATTTGAATTTTGAAGGAGGAAAATATGCATTTATTTCTTTACGAAGTTAATATTTTTGAGATTCATTAGGTTCATAGGATTATATGCAGAGTGTATGTGTTCCTTTTTCACATTATGTTTCTTATGTCCAAATAAAATATCTTCCCTTTTTAAATTCTGTAACATTAGTTCAAGTCTTTTCAAAGTGAAAGGTGTGGTATCATAAAACTTTTGAAGAAAAAGTAAATTAGTAAAGTAATAATTTCTTATATCTTCATACCAACTGTGATATAAGCATTATTATTATGAATCTCACTTTATAGATGAGGAAACAAAACCAAAGGTAAAGTGAATTACCTAGAGTGCATGTCAAGCAAATGGAAGACCTTAGACTGGAAGGCAGTTTTGCAAAAGAAGAAATGATTTATCCTGGGCTTAATAGCTATCCCAGGAAGTACAATGTCATTCCCTTGGTCATCACTCCAGCACTTGAGTTGCTATGGGAACCGAGCAGTTAGAACCTAGTAGAAATAAATGTACCATTAAAAAGGAGTCACTCACATAACCACGAACATTCATTGACACTGAGGCTCTTTCCCTACTAACATCAGCCTTCTTTACTGAATCCTAAATCTGCATATTGTTTGGTTGATGCTGGATTCTTCTGGAATGTTTGAATTCTTCTGGTTGAAACATAAAATATGGCTCATGAAACGATTCTTAAGCAGGGTGATTTGCTTTGCAGTGGGATGACCCTACCTAACTGAAATCAAACTCTTATTGCTATCATTAATAAAATAACAAGAAGAATACCCCCATTTTCACAGGGATATCTACCATTTACAAATCACTTTCATATTAATTAAGTCATTGTTTCTCAAGACAATCATTTAGGTGGAAGATATGCTGTTTTTAATTATGTTATATATTTCTATGGCTGAGGGTAGACTAAGGAAACATTTATAGGTGGATTCTTCCTATAATGGTTCATAAATTTATAATAGAAGAAATTGCAAGTGTCTTTTAGTATTGTTGCATTGATCACTGACTTATACTGCTGTTTCTCATTAATTTCCTTGTAACTGATGATTATAATCCTAATGACAAAATTTAGTATTTGTAGAAACTTAAAGGTTACAAAAACATACCCCTATATTTTAATTTTACTTTATGGTACCAGGAGAGTCTGAAACTAAAACAGAGAAGTAATCACTAGGGTTCACATTTATTTATTACTTTGTTTTCAGAAAGAACTATATACCTTCTAGCAAAAATTTAGTGAGTTCCTAGAAAAATCATGATGCTTGCTGTGGATAATCAGAGGCCCAATTACATACTCAGACTAACAAAAACTTCACTGAAGTTATGGACCATAAATGTTTTCTAAGTTATTACTATATTAGTCAACAAGTATTGAAAGCTGGTTTTATAGTATCAAAATATCTGAATGAAAGTTCAGCTACTCCCTTTTCAGAGTAAGAAATATTGATTAGCCTCTCAGCTTCTGTGAACCTTTATTTTCCTATCTGTAATATAAGGTCAATCATGGCTGCAGGGCTGTTTTTTTTTTTTTTTAATTTTTTTTTCTTAAACTAAGATTTTATACTGCCAGACAACCTTTTATTACATCAGAAAAGCAACACTAGGCACTAAATCTTGCAAAGTATGTTCTGACCAACTCTAAACTTTCTGAAATTAAATATGCATAACCACTGTAAGGTTTTTAATGAACAAAACAGTTAAATACAAACTTTCATAGGCAAAATAGACTACTGTATAACTGGCAACCTCAGAGCCAAGTACTAAATTTTCTTGCACAGATTTCAGTGGCGGTGGAATGGGGAGATGTAAATACTAATGAGTACAAAACTTAATTTTGGCTTTATATATAGAAAAAAAGAACTTTGAGGAAAATAGCTTTAAACTGAATAGTATCTTTTGAAATAAACAGCCCAGGCCAGCCCTTACATATCTGAGGCTTATACTCAACCAGATTTGGGATGAAAATGAAGATTTAGGGTTTACAGTGACTTCAAATCCAGTTTCAAGAGTAGCCAAGTCACCTCATTTCCAGAAAGGGAAGTCTCTTTAGGATGACCACGACACTCTTCTGAAGACACTTGGATAGCCAGAGTTCCTTGGCCATAGTTCCACTTTTCCACGACACCGTGCCAATGCTGTAGTGTGGAACTTCCTCTGAAAGGCAACCAGAGCCCTACACCACAGTGTTTCTCCTGGCATTTTCAAGCCTCAAAAGAAAGAAGACCTCTGCAGGGCTTTTTTTGAATATGTCCACTGTAAAGAGCTATGCTGATGGGATTGACAGCCAGAGGCACTGGCATGGACTTCAGTGAGCTTGGACAAATTATTGAATTGAGCCTCAATGTCCTTGCCTGTAAAATAGGAATAATGTTAATCGATTCCTCCGAGGGCTTTTTTTTTTTTCAGGATTAAATGATAGATGTATGCCTGTGAAAAAGCTTTTCAAATGACAAAGCATATGCTAGCCAGACCACATTAGTATACACAGGAAGCACATCCACAACTAAAAAATATTTTGATATCTTTGGATCCCAACTGCTTTTCATAACCACATATTAATTGTGGTAAAAAGAAAAAAAGTGGAAGGCCGTGATATGTCATATTTTAACCTGATTTTAAAAACTAGTGTCTGCTGTTTTGAAGGCTCTCCTTCTCTTTCCCCATTGGATATATCAGCGTTACTCTTGGTTATAACTTTCTCTCCTGCCTTGTATCTACTGTCTTCCTAGATGAGCTCACCCACACCCTCAATTTTCATTGATCTAATGATGCTCCTATATCCATATTTTGAGCCCAGATCTTCTCCTGCCCTTTAGACTGGTTCAGCCAATTGCCTACTGGATCTCTGCACCTGTACGTCCAAGGGTACCTAAGCCACAGCAGGTCCAAAAGAGTCCTTCCCTCTTCCATACTTGCATCTTCCTCTGTGTTCCCCATCTTTGCAAGTGGTTCCACCATCCACCTAGTTGCTCGGGTCAGAAATCTTGGCTTGATATTGACTTTTCAACCTTCATCATCCTTCAAATCCAATCAATCAGCAAGTATTGTACTTTCTACCATCTAAATATCTATCCAATTAAATCCTTCTCTCCATTTCTACTAGGTTACCTTAATCAGCCATTTGAATTTTTGATTATAGTCCCCAACCTCCATTTTCTCCCAATCTATTATCCATATCATGTCCTGAATGATCTTTCTGAAATCCAAAATTAATCACTTGTTCTCTATGCTTAAAATTCTCTAATTTCTTCCCTGTGCCCAGCAACTTAACATGACTCACAAGGCCCACATGATCTAGCTTCTGCTTGTTCTCACAGCCTTCCTCTCTCACCTCCACACTCTACACACCAGCTCTACTGAGTCTCTTTCACTCATCCATTGTGCAATGCTCCCTTTTGCCTCTAGACTTTAGCAAAGACTAGGTCTTCTGCTTAGAACACTTTATCACCATCCTCCCTGTAATACATACACACACACACACACACACACACACACACTTTACTTTTTTAATTCACAGTCAATTTTTTAACTCTCAAATTAAACTTTCCATCATCTAGGAAATGTTCCTTACCCATTCCACTTTGAAGTCTAGGCTAGGTATCACCCAATATATTCCCTGTACTTCTACCATCAAAAAATTATTTTGTAATCACCAGATTACTTCCATGTCATCTCCACCAAACCACACAACTGGTAAGGACCAGATCTGTGTCTATCTTTTAGATTCCTCTCTCCTTGAGTATGTCAGGATTCAACCAGAATCACAGAACCAATAGGAGATATACAGCAAGAGAATTTTTTTTTTTGCAAGGAATTGGTCTATGTGATTATGGGAGCTGGCTGGACACATCTGAAATGTGTAGGGCTTGCCATCAGGAAGGACAGTCTGGAACTCTTGGTAATGAGCTGAAGCTGCTATCCACAGGCAGAATTGCTTCTTCAGGGAAGCCTCAGCTCTGCTCATAAGACCTTTCAGCTGATTGAACCAGGCCCAGCTCACTCAGATTATCTGAGAAAATCTCCCTTACTTAAAGTCAACTAATTATGGACTTTAATCACATCTACAAAATACCTTAACAGCAACACCTAGATTAGTGTTTGATTGAACAACTAGGGACTATAACCTAGCCAAGTTGACAAACGAAACTAACCACCACACCTCAACACCTAAATAAATATTTGTGAAATTAATGGCTGCATGAACTATTTTGTTCAGTAAGAGCACCCCTGGGGTACATCTGAAACATTCCACTTTGTACTAAGGACATTGGCGCTATTACATTATTTATATTTCATACTTATTAAAATCTTCTGGGTTTTTTTTGTTGGTACCTTTGAAAGGAAAAAAAAAATTGCACACTTTGTGCTATATTTATGGTCCCTCAGATTTCTTCAGAGAGAATCAATTCACATGATTAAATGTAACAGGCTTTGAGCTTCCTGCGGTCAGGATGGTGTATTATTGTTTGGCACCCTCTCAGCCCTACCAACTGTATGTGCACAGCAGCTGCTCAATGAAGATCTGTCAAAAAAGAACAAAATTAACCTGCTAGGATTCTTTTTAAGACAGATTTTGAAATTGTTTTGGGTTCTGTGGGTCCTGTATTTTTTTTTAATTGAGGTATAATTTAGACAGAGCAAAATTCACCCTTTTAGGTTGCACTTGTGAGAGTTCTGACAAATGCATGCAGTGGTTCATTACCCAAAAATCTTGTCCATACACTTTTATAGTCAACTGTCCCCCACCTCAAATCTTGGAAACCAGTATGGTCTGCTTGCCATGCCTAAGGTATTGCCTTTTCCAAAATGTCAGGTAAATGGAATCATACAGAATGTCATATAAGCTGCAGATCCCAGACTCTTTTGTGTCTGGTTCTATCACCTGGCATAATGTTCTTGGGATTCACCCATGTTGCTGTTATGTCAGTGTCAGTAATTTCTTCCTTTTTCTTGCTGAGTAGTATTCTATAGTATGGATGTATCACAGTTTGTTTATCCATTGTGGGATATGTTTTTAGTTACTCAAGATTTCTCTCTCTTCATTCTTCCTCAATTCTTTTTTGTTTTCTCTTCCTATTCATCTCTATCTCCACCCTGAAGCAGGTGAAGTACTGTTCTATTTGGTCAGATTTTAAGATAGTTATTTGATCCTATTTTGTGGCTGGAGCCTAATGAGCAGCAATAAACTCATACTAAACCAATGTTTTCTCTCAAGACACATTGTAGTGGTTAAAAGAGAAGGTTTTCTCCATAAAAAATGCTGGGCGAAGATGTGGAGAAAAGGGAACCCTCGTGCACTGTTGGTGGGACTGTAAATTGGTGCAGCCACTATGGAAAAAAGTATGGAGGTTCCTCAAAAAACTAAAAATAGAGCTACTATATGATCCAGCAATCCCACTACTGGGTATCTATCTGAACAAAACAAAAAGACTAACTTGAAAACATACATGCACCCCAATGTTCATAGGTGCATTATTTACACTTGCCAAGATATGGAAGCAACCTAAGTGTCCATTAACAGATGAATGGATAAAGAAGATGTGGCATATATGTGCAGTGGAACACTACTCAGCCATAAAAAAGAATAAAATTCTGCCATTTACAGCAACATGGATGGACTTGGAGGGCATTATGTTAAGTGAAAGTGAAATAAGTCAAACAGAGAAAGACAAATACTGTATGATATCACTTATATGTGGAATCTAAAAAGTACAACAAACTAGTGAATAAAACAAAAAAGAAGCAAACTTACAGATATAGAGAACAAACTGGTGGTTACCAGTGGGGAGAGGGAAGTGGGGAGGGGTAAGGAATTAAGAGGTACAAACTATTAGGTATAAAATAAGCTATAAGGACATATTGTACAACAGGGGGAATATATCTAATATTTTGTAATAACTATAAATGGAGTATAACCTTTAAAAATTGTGAATCACTATATCATACACCTGTAACTTATATAATATTGTATAGCAACTATACTACGATAAAAAGATTCTTTTTAAAAAGAGAAGGTTTTGTTTGTATGCCTCCTCTGTCATTTACTAGCTGTGTGATCATGCTCAAGTTACCTAATCTCTCTGCGCCTGTATTTCTTTATATGTGAAATGGAGATAATAACAGTACCTGTCTTAGCTTATGAGCATTAAATAAGTTAATAATCACAAATGGTGTAGAACAGTACCTGGCATATTGTAAACTCTTAATAAGTGTTGGCTGTTATTATCTGGAGCCATTTCAAGACACTAAAGGGTCTTTATTTTGAGTAAAAATGTAGCATGTACAAAACTTGCTGAAAAGTTTACTTTTGCTCCAAGAGGAGAGTGGACCCAAGGTCTTGGGAGGGTGATTTTGGGCTGCAGGACAGGAGCTTGAAGCTCTGTTCAGCTTTAAGTTATGAAGGCACCCTCTGGGTGGTGGTATAGAGTTTCTGTATCTCTTTACCTCTTTTACCAGTGCAATGCTGCTTAATATGTCCTCATGCACTCTTCCCATTGTCCCTGCTCTGAGATAATTGGATTGACCTAGCTGGTGTAAAAGCTGTGTCTGGGTGAATTACGAGTTTGGCATGTATCTGATTTACACAGTTCTCTCAGCAATAGGAGCACAGGCTTGCTGGGAAATATTGCGCCTCAATCCTTGTGTGGGCTCCCAGGTCGTGTCACTCCTGTGGCTATTTTGCCACCACCCTCAACGTTATTCTGTGCACATTTTCACTCTTTGCTGGCTTGTCCCTGGAAAAGGGAAAAGAGAGAACTACAGACAAAAAATAATTTTAGTTTCCTTTTATTCTTACTTCTTTAGGCTTGAAATATTGATAAAATGAGTTCTTCTAACCTAGTTTATAGTTCCCATGCCTCAGTAAAATGTTTGTAACTTTCATTTACTGTGTCTGCTCTGCTGGAAGATAATTCATGTGTTCATATTATTCTATAAACCTAGTATTTACTTCATTTATATGATCTTCCACTGAGATTTTAGGAACCCATTTTTTTTTTCAGGTGTGGCTCTATATTCCTTGGGCTTCTATTTTTATAAGCAATCTAATCTTTGGCAAACCCTGCAGTAATTATAAAATGGTATCAGAATAAATTATCACTGAGTTATAAGCTTGCAATATAGAAAGAAAACCTTTTCACTTTTAGCCTTTTTTTAAATGATAAAGCATTTTTATACAAGTTATATAAGTATAACTTAGATTTTTGAAATTCAGATAAAGAAGAAGAGAAAATAAAAAATACCCAAAGTACCACTTGGAGATAACCTTGTTTTTGATTGAGCTTTTCCAGAATTATCAATCTACCATATGTGTATAAAACAAGTGTCTCATGCTTTCTTTCTATGCCAATAAGTACATTTCTACATTATTGTATTTAATGTACATTATTTATTGTTTTAGTGGCTTCATGAATTTACACCATCTCTATGAGACACTGAGTAATGTTTACATACACATATAAACATAGATGTGTCTGTTTACTTACTTTTTCTCCATTCTTTTATCTTTCTGTATATTCCGATGAGAAAATATCTTGTGATGGTTTAGTTTTCGTAAATTTATAGTACTTTTTCATATTTAATTGAGCAAGTTGTCCATAATTGCCCATTTTTAAAAATTTGAAGTAAAGGCCTGCTGCTATTTTGGTGACACTGTCTAATCTTAGAAGCCAATTGTGATTTAAATTATATTTCCCCACTTTACTATGCATATTTCACAAGTGTAAACCTACCCCTTACAGCAGATTTATTACAGGAAAATGGTGAAGTAAAGGGAGTCGATTTCCAGTGTTCTCACTCCTTTCCTTACATGGGCTTCTCCTCATTCTTAGAGTCTCTGGAGGTGCCTGGTGTTCTCAAGGTGTCTCTACCAACCCCCCACCAAATTTTCCTTTTAGTTAGTGGTCCAATTAGAAAGGAAAGACAATCCCATGTCAGACCTCCTTCTTACAGATAAAGGTCTTTTTTAAATGATCCACTTCTCTAACCCACAAAAATAAAGCCCTGATGCTGGAGTTACAGTTCTCTAGACATGGTCCGCAAAGCAAGATGTTTTTCACCTCAACGGGTAACCACATATTTTACAAACTAGGTACCAGACTCATGTATCATGCTCTGTGTCAGTCTTTTAAGGTTGAAAATAATTCCCTAGCATTAAAATTAATACTGAGTATTGACTACTATACACAATGGAGCCTTTCCCATTTAGAGAAGTTACAGTTTAAACAGTTGGAAACAGCTCACTAATGGGGAGCATGTGAGGAATGATGTGATGAAGCAGTGTTTGGGGCACTGATGTGACATCAGCGTGCAGGATAACCTCTCAGGGAAAGGAGCTGACAGAGAAAGGAATCATCTGGATCAGAGGGAGGCAAATCAATCATCTGGAGGCAAATCAGAATCATCTGTATGGGATTTAATGAAGACTGGAGCCTTACATAAAGGAACAATTAAATCCCAACATCTTGGAGTGGGGCTGGGGTTTTGTTTATCTTTTATTATTTGTTTTAATGCCCTCCAGGTGATTTTAAAATGACTTAATTATTATTGTACTGAAACATCTGTAATAAAATTATAATTTTAACCGGTGTACGATTTCCAGGTGATTTTAATCTAGGCTCTCAATGTGTTCTAGATAAGGAGATGGGGAAAGGTATATGTGTTGGGCAGGTAGAAGGCTTTGGAAACAATGCAGCTTACTGTTAAATGTAAGTTAATCTATGACATCTGTGATTTTTTTTTTCTTCTGCAGTACGTGGGCCACTCACTGTTGTGGCCTCTCCCATTGCGGAGCACAGGCTCCGGACGCACAGGCTCAAGCGGCCATGGCTCACGGGCCCAGCCGCTCCGCGACATGTGGGATCTT
Organism: Mesoplodon bidens; assembly: GCF_964165515.1. Classification (NCBI taxonomy): domain Eukaryota; kingdom Metazoa; phylum Chordata; class Mammalia; order Artiodactyla; family Ziphiidae; genus Mesoplodon; species Mesoplodon bidens. Next base: position 46,799,619 of record NC_138160.1, on the reverse strand, counting down.
CCCGGACCGGGGCACGAACCCGTGTCCCCTGCATCGGCAGGCAGACTCTCAACCACTGCGCCACCAGGGAAGCCCGACATCTGTGGTTTTTTAATTCATGGTGACCCTCACTAAATAATAAAACATTTGAGTTATCAAGATTAAAGAAATAGTGAATTAGAGTAATCACTTATGTAGGCAAAAGCAAAAATTTTACATAAATTATTTGTCTACCTCAGGGCTTCTTTTGATTTATAAGTGCATCTCAGATTTAGTAATGAGGCCCTTCCCTGCTGGGTAGCCAGTGTTTGAAGCTCATATTTTACTCTATTAGGGCCCTGCTTTCTGGCAAATGCTATACATTTTAGATTTCATACTCTATATGTGTGTGTGTGTGCATGCACACGTGCGTGTGTGCACGTGTTTTTCCTGAGGCTAGATCTCGAAATAATTTCTCAGATTACCAGCTTCAAATATAAATCATCACCTAAAATATCACTCAGTGTTGTTATGATTATTAAAAATGAGTATGCAGATACCTTACCTCACAGTCAACTAAATTAAATCAAGCTAAAAAGAATCAAACCCTTGAAACAAATCTTACCTCCACATATGCTAAATCTGCAAATGTAAAAGCTTTGATTTTCTCTAGTTTCTTTCCACTTAGTTTCCTGGCAACAATATCTACCACTTTACAAAAGCAGCAGCTAGTGTTAATCATTATAAATTTTGTTTATGGGTTTCTTTCAGTGGTTATTAAACGTTGAAGAGGAGGAAAAAGAATTTTCCCTCCAGTCTTCTGAGTTCTTGGCTGAGACCTCGGTAATAAAAGACAGATTAACAAGAGAAAAACAGAAGTTTATTAACATGTATACCTCACAATTTCATGAGAGAACTCAGGAAAAATGAGTAACTCCCTGATATGTCCCAAGCCACCATCTTAGATACCATCTTCAGGTAAAGACAAAAGGAAGATGTTGGGGAATTGAGGGTGAGCAATTCACAGGGAAGGAGAGGGGAGTAAATGTTTGATAAACAAAGGTTGCCCTGACATATGGATAAATCTCTCAGGTAAAAAAAGTTATCTCTGGTAATAGCTCTCTTCCTGGTACATATCTCCTTTCTAATGTAAATTTCCATTATAAATAAAGATTTCCCTTAAAAAAGGATAATCTCTACTCTGCTTTCAGAGCTTCTCCTGTGTGTGCAGTTTCTCAAAATAATCCTTATACCAAAGAGGCTTATTTTGGGGTGGCGTATTCTGCTCCCTTCAATGTGCAGCATCAAGGGTGGTGACAATACAAACTACTATGTCCTGTTAAGGTCACCATATCTGAATGTGGTAGAGAATAGCTCATTTTAATCCTTGACTTCTAGAATAAAAATGAAGATTCTCAGAAAGCAAGTGGTCAATGTTCCACTGTACCAAGGTACAAGGAATCATTTACAGCAGCATTTATCAAAGTTAAAGTGAAAGACCCTTTCTTTAAGATTTGGGAAGTCAAAATGGCTAGATTGATTCTGTGCAAATCAAGGTCAAAATCCTGAAAACAACTGCTTCCCTTTGAACTTAGAAAACATCATTCCAGAAGAAGAAGGTTTAAGAAAAGAAGCTAAACCAGGTATTTTCATATTATTTCCCTAGGATGAAGTAAAAAGATCATTTGGTTAAGATCAGGATTTTGATATTATGATTTTTTTATGTCAGATTAAAATGATCCAAAAAATCTAAAACCTTCTTCTCTTGAAGAAATCTGAACAGATTAATCTTTCAAATGACTTAGATAGTTGGGCAAATCTGAAACACAACATGAACAATGTGTTCAATCATAGAATCAATATCTCTCATAAATGACAAAGGAGTGTTATCTACCATGTCTCCTTTCTAGAGATACTTAAAATTATATGCTGTTTTAAGGAAGTTAAAATAAATTGCTGAAAATGGAATTTCTCAATATTAAAATCAACATGCTATACTCCTTAGTCCCACTGTGATAGACAAGACGAAACGTTTCCAGGCTCATGGAAATTCTGGGGTATCCTCAAAGGATGGGTAACCTTACCTAAACACGGCAGCCCAGTCCCTAGAAAGCAAGTGTATTTTCCATGTTCTGGGGCTTTCAGAGCTTCACTAGGGAAGTAGGTTAAGAATGGAACCACTCCCAAAGACCAGAAATTTTCCTTTTTGGCTCACGTTCATTTCCACTCACAGGGCAGTTAACACTGAACTTCTTATAACTGACTTGAGTCTTTGTTGCAGAATTCCATTCTGTTAGAGAATTTCAAACAGGTGGGCCTTTTGCAAAGATGAGCTTTTGGATAAAAAGGTCATGGAAAGAAGAGAAGTGGAAAATATACTAGAAGAGAAAATAATGGGAAACCTTGAATAAGATGCTAAACTTGGACTTTTCCAAATGACAATGCAGAGTCATCCAAGTACTGGTGGAGGAGGATGCAGAGTAGTGATGCAATAATATGATGATTTAAGGAAGACAATATGGTATCATGATGAAGATGGGTTAAAAGGGGAGTTGACTACCAGCTGAGAGATCTGTCTGCTCTGGCCATTCTGGAGGTGGGATGGGTTTTAGTAAAGAGTGAATGTCATTACAAATACTCAGTGTTGAAGTGGTAGATCGTAGGGAGGTCTTTAGCCCTCCTTATTCCTGGCCTGGAAGATCAGGGTTAAAGGTGTTCCTCTGGTTCACTTATGCAGCACTGGCATACTCATCTTGTTGTTTGGCTCCCCTCCCTGGAAGGACCAAGCATATGAAACACTGTCTCCTTCTGTTATCGGAGCCCCATGTGGAGAAAAAGACAGACCATTAAATTCTATCCTGGACTATCCCATAACTAGACCTCTGGATATCCAGATACTGGCAAGAGCAAGATGGCCTGTGGATGTAAAACTCAGGCCTCTCAACCTCATTCGCTCAACTGACTCAGTGAATCAAACCCTCAGCATCACTATTCATGGGATAGAAGGAAGCATCTTCTGTGGACCCTCTGCTGAATAACAGTGAGTATTATCAGCACTGGGAAAGCAGAATCATCTTTGCCAGTTTGTAAAATCTCTCCAAAGAGATGGTAAACATTGAGAATTTGTTTTGAAGCAGAAGAATATTAAGAAAAGATTTTCTAGAAAGGAATAAAAAGCGAATGCATGAGCCCAGAAATGATTGTTGGTTTTATAGTACTCTTCAGAAAAGAAACCCACCTAGGCTGTGTAACAGATTGCAGGTGTTTAATGTGGCCATTGTGGACAAGACTGGCAGATAAGTGCTTTCGGAAGGAGTAATCAACCCCTCAGTTACCTCTGGGCTGACAGTGCTGCTGAGAGCTGTTTAGCATTCCAGTTCCCTTGTTGAGTTCTGGGCTTGGAGGGCCTCTAGTGGCTGTCAACCTCATTAGGAAAAAAAAAGAACAATTGCTATGTCATCTAAAGAGTTTTATGCCCAGAATGTAAAATGTGACAGTTTTAAGGCTGCCCTCTTTTTGTGATAGGGAGTTTTTTTTTTTTTTTTTACACATACACACATATGTCATAGCATCTTACTGCAGAAAAGAACCTTAAAGGTCAAGTATTCCTGTTTCCAGCTCATCAATAACTTCTCTGCCAGAAGGTATCTGGTCTCTGCCTTAACGCTCCCAGGAAGAGGTGAAAGTTGGGAAGAGGTAACGGCGTTACCTTGCCACTCTTCCTGTTGGATTACTGTATTAATCTTCCTTCCATCAAGCCTTTAATCCCAGTTTTGCCCTCATATGGGTACTGTCTACTCCCTATTTTATATGACCACATATAAAATATGTGGCTGTACCTTTACAGATAGCCTTATCACTAGTTTAAAGGACACACAAAAAAACCCCACATAAATACAGGAAGCAAGCACTCAGTAAAAATTTGTTGAATGAGTGAAACAAAGACACAAATGAGAATATGTTTTTCCGATAGCGGTGGAGCAGAAAGACGACAGCACCACCTCCCGTCCCCCGACCCACCTCCCCGCAAGGAGAGAGAGTGAGAGACGGGTAGTGAGACTGGAGATGCACTCAGGCTCGGCTTCCAGCCCAGTGTTCGATAGGGAGTTTTAGAGTGGAGTCTATAATAGAGAAAGAGAGACATTGGTCATTCTTGACTTTATTTGTATGTTATTGAGTTAGTACCACAAGCAGGTCCCTGATAAAAAAAAGAGAGATGGTCACTGTACACTGTACCAAGAAATGTAATTCTACCATCTTCCTATGTCCAACTTAAAATGTTGAGTAGGTATATAGAAAAACTTTTTAGTACATTTGGTTACACACTCTTACCTCTCCCCAACCCCATCCCCCATGCTCAGAAAGCCCCTAAGAAAACAGAAGAAAATGAACACAGCCTTTGGTGAGAGCAGCAAAGTGCATCCAAGCTTTCTCCTATGACTCTCACTGGTTCCTTTTCCCCTTCAAAATAGCATGAGGGCCTGGAAATGCATTCTGCTGATAGGTGCTCAGGTCAGAAAAGCTGATAAGAACTCGGGTGGGCCTGGATTAACAAGAATCCTATAGAATGAAGCTATACAATCAGAGGAAACATGTCATCCTGTCCTCCACTCTATCTCCCATGAATCACACACAGAAAATATCTAAAATACTTTTTTTCCAATAAGAAAATAAATTTTAAAATATCAAGTGAATTTCTTAGGGCTAGCTCAGTACCAGGCTGTGTGAGATGCTCCCTGAAAGTTCTTTGTAATCTAGCCTGGAACACCAGGGCAAGAGTCTACATAGGACTTTGGGGAGGGAAAAGGAGATATGCCAAGTAGCAATTAAAATGTTCATATTACCCAAATCCCCCAAATTATATATTCTTGGGAATAATATAGTAATCAGAAGGAGACTGAACAAGGTGTGAAGCCAATAAGGAAGAGCTACCTGAGGCCCAGAAGGCATGAGCTACAGTTATTAAGAGGCAGAGAGGGGGCTCTATAATCCTTAGTATTTACAAACACGACAAATGCCTTTACAGTTAAATATTCCTCTTTACATATCATACTTTGTACTTGATAATGATGTGAGATTAACTAATTAAAAGCAAGTGTGTCCAAATGAGCTGAGGTAAACCAAGGGATCATTTTAAAATATATTTTCAGCAGTGGTCATTAAAGATGGCCATCTGGACATTTGTATTTATCTCCCCTCCCACCCAAGTCCCCATTAAATCACTCTGAAAGGAATTTAAAAATGTATTCATGCATAATAGCAGATAGAATTGGAGAGGGACTATCAGTCGAAAAGAGATTTCAATACGTCTCTGGAAAGCAGAAAGATAAAGATGGTGTTCACCATATAGGTTGAGTGAGAGAAAACTGGAGCCTAGAACTCATGCTTTCTGAGCTGCCACCAAAGAAACAAATAGCCTGCCCAGTGGAGCCTTGGCAAAGCTTCAGACTCAAGGCCCTACGGAGGGAGCGAAAGTAGGGGATTACTGAAAGTTCTGAATACAGAGTAGCTGACTTCCCCACCCCGTCACTCCTGAAAGCTGTGGATCAGGCATTTATCCCTGAGGGGAAACATGAGGCTTCCTCCTTAAAGAAACTGGACAAAAATTGTCTGGGAGAACCAGGGCAGCCAGCACAAATGTTGCCATGCCAAAGCAAATCTCAGGGATTCCTGGACTTTGGGGACCATCCAACATAAGGACCAGCTTCTTACCCGTTCCCCCTAAAGCCACAGTACCCATTAAAATGTACCACTCCAGTTCACAGGTACTCAGGATAGCCTTTTATTATCTTGTTCTGAAATACAAAATGACCCAATCAATGCTCACCAAGACTTTTAGGAAAGACTCCTAAATGAAAACAAAAGAAAATAAGCAAATTTTAAGGATCACTCAGAAAGAAATTAAGATTGTTCTGGAAATGGAATGTTAAATAAGTAGCTTCAGAGAAATTTGAGAAGATATTATACCCACAAACCATGAACAGTATACTATGAAAAAGGAACTATTAGAAAACATGAAAGAGGTCTTGGAAATCTAAAATACGATTGACAAAATATAAAAATCATTATCAGGTTTAAAAGACAAAGTCAAAGAACTTTTCCAAATAGATAACATTTTCCAAATAGCCAGGAACTGTTCTAAGCAGTTTAGTCAACACAACAAGCCCATTATGTAGGTAATAATATGATGCTCTTTTTTAAGCTAAAGTATAGAGGAATTAAGCAACTTGGTCAAGGTCACTTAGTTAATGAGCTAGGATTAAAACCTAGTTAGTCTAGCTCCAGAGTCAATGAACTTAACTGTGATGCTATACTATTTCCAAAAATAAAGCCGGTATTTTTAAGCACTTACTCTGTGACAAGCACTGCGTTAAATGAATTAACTCATTTAGTCCTCAAAACAACCTTATGAGTAGACACCACTATTAGTCCATTCTAGAAATGAGGAAATGTATCAAGAAAGGTGAAGAAACTCCTATGGATAACACAGATAATAGGGGGAGGTGGGATTAAATCTATGCAGCCTTGTTCCATAATCTATTATACTATCTAAAACACAAGGGGCTAAAATATGAAGGTAATGGTAAAAGAAGGTCTACAACCAAGCAAGTTAATAACTGACTTAGAATAATTTCAGAAAGAAAGAACAGAAAATGGAGGTGAAGAAGTCATCAAATACATTTTAAAAGGGAAGTGCCCAGGCTGAAAGAAGACATGAGATTTCCTATCAAAAAAGGTTATTAGAATAATATAGAAGTTGACTTTAAAAAAAAAGATACCTAGACAATCCCTGTGAAACTTGGGAGCAATAAAGAGAAAGAGAGTATGCTAAAAATTTCCATTGGCAGTAGAGGTATGCTGGTGGAACAAGGGAAGAAAAAACAGATAAGATATGATGTAACTGAGAATAGATATCTCATCTGCCAGACTTGATGCTAGAAGACAATGGAGTCATAACTTAAAATACTAAGAGGAATGGTGCTCAATCTAGAATTCTGTTCTAAGCTGAATTATCAGTGAAATTTGAGGGCAAAGAGAAGATAATTTAGATGTGCAAGGAATGTGAAACTTCATCTCGCTGCTAGGCACTTACTTGAGGCTCTGTTCCAACCAGGTAAAACAAGACAGTAAATTTTTCAAAAGACATAAATTCCAGGAAATAATGGCATCAACCCAAGAAAATAATTAGAAAAACCCAAGCACACAGCCGGTTCCAAGATCAAATAGTCTAGCCTAAAGTAAAGGAAGGAGGGTTCCAATGAGGAGGAGGGAGAGAGAGAGGGAGAGAGAGGTAATATAAAAAAGAAAAATGGCAATTTTTGAAAAACAATGAGCTATACAAAAGATAGGAAATGTAACCATACTTTTGTCTACAGTGAATAATATATTGGTATAGTAACATAAATGCTTTATATTAATATTCAATCTGTATACAAAGTACATGTAATTTTGGTTGCAAAATAGAATGTAAAGATTGAAAAGTAAAGTACATTTGATAATAGTGGGAAGTGGAAAGAGAGAGGAGGAAAGGAAGGGTGGAGTCAAGGCTGAGTGGATTGTTGTACAGTTTGCGCACTGTGCAAAGGTACACAGATGATGGGGCAGTGGGGGCTGAGAGCTGACACCTGTAAGAATAAGCATGTATTTTTTAACCACTAAGCTTATTTTCTCTCATTATACCAAAAGGGGTTTGTTTGTGTGCTTTTTTTAGTGGATGATATGAACTTAAAAGATGAGTAAAAGCAATGTGAATTAGAACAGGAAGTTGGGAGAAGACAGAAGTGATCTCCTCCTAGTGGAACCCTGTAGTCAATGCAGAAGAGGGAGTAACCAGATGCAGGTGTAGAGAGAGAAACACTGAGTTTTAGGGTTTTTTTTTTCTTTTTTGAGAAGTGAAACAAATGTACAAGAAACTAATCAGGTTAACGCAGTCCCATCACCTTTTTGCAAGGATTTTTTTTACATTATATACATTCAACTGTGGGATTTGACATTAAATATTTAAATGGTGTCTTCTAACCACATTTTCATATGTATATATGTATAACACTAGATATTTAAATGGTGCCTTCTAACCACATTTTCATTATAATGGTGATCTCAACCCATTCTGAATTATTCTGGCAAGGTTTAGGCTCAGCCTAATGCATTGGTATAGTTAATAATCTGTACATTTTGAATTATTCTGGCAAGGTTTAGGCTCAGCCTAATACATTGGTATAGTTAATAATCTGTACATTTTAATTGGGGCAGGAAAACCAAAACTCCTTTTACCTTTTCCACACCTTTACTTCCTTCCCCAATTAGCTCCCTGTCAACTTGCTGGAGTTGTTCAAATTCCTCAGTTGGTTGTTTTGGCTCGTCTCAAATGCAAATTCTCTCTTGATGGCAAGCAAACACATTAATTTACATAGAAGAAGTTGGCATATGGGCGTCTAGGAGTTAGAGGTGGAAAAGATATGGGAAAAGGCACCAAGACAGGGAGAGAAGGAGAGAAAAGGTGAGCCATGTTGAATATAAAATGGCGTGCTTCATTTCATAGTTTTGCCTAAGGTATCTGAGTATGGCAATAAAACAGCACACTTTCTGTTTTCAACCTTTAAAGCTGCTGTGGGTAACTTTTAGGTAACCCCCTCAGAGACATACAGTCAGACACATTCACAGCTGCTACCGATGAGACTGTCTTACACAACACATAATCTCATTTAAATTATAAGGAGCTACATGCAGCTCAATAACAAAAAGACAAACAACCCAATCTAAAAATGGGTGGAAGACTAAATAAATGTTTCTCCAAAGAAGATATACAGATTGCCAACAAACACATGAAAGGATGCTCAACATTACTAATCATTAGAGAAATGCAAATCAAAACTACAGTGAGGTATCATCTCACACCAGTCAGAATGACCATCATCAAAAAATCTACAAAAAATAAATGCTGGAGAGGGTGTGGAGAAAAGGGAACCCACTTGCACTGTTGGTGGGAATGTAAATTGATACAGCCACTATGGAGAATAGTATGGAGGTTCCTTAAAAAACTAAAAATAGAATTACCATATGACCCAGCAATCCCATTACTGGGTGTATACCCAGAGAAAACCATAATTCAAAAATATACATGCACCCCAATATTCATTGAAGCACCATTTACAATAGCCAGGTCATGGAAGCAACCTAAATGCCCATCGACAGACGAATGGATAAAGAAGATGTGGTAAATATATACAATGGAATATTACTCAGCCATAAAAAGGAATGAAATTGGGTCATTTGTTGAGACATGGATGGATCTAGAGACTGTCATACACAGTGAAGTAAGTCAGAAAGAGAAAAACAAATATCGTATATTAATGCATATAGGTGGAACCTAGAAAAATGGTATAGATGAACCGGTTTGCAGGGCAGAAATAGAGACACAGATTTAGAGAACAAATGTATGGACACCAAGGGGGGAAAGCAGCAGGGGGCTGGTGGTGGTGGCATGATGAATTGGGTGATTGGGATTGACATGTATACACTGATGTGGATAAAATTGATGACCAATAAGAACCTTCTGTATAAAAAAGTAAATAAAATTCAAAAATTAAAAAATAAAAAGAACATACATAACAATAATTACCTTAAATGCAAACGGATTAAATGCTCCAACAACAACAACAACAAAAAATATAAAGCTACTTTGGGTAACTTTTAGGTGGGAGATAAGAGTGTTAAGATAAAGTTATCAGGGAGAACACGGCAAGAAGAAGGAAGGAAGGTGCAGCAAACACTGGGCTGTAAAATTACTAAGATGTGTGGCGGGCAAATTAATATTCCCAGAAGAAAAGCAGACAACTTTCATAATTAGGTGATGCCACTATCTCACTTAAAAGAAGTGCGGAGAATTTTAAGAATCTGTCTCAAAGGAATTGTGAAAACATTTGTAGTTATAGCAGAGGACATAGAAAGCAGAAAATATGAGTGCTTAACATATGATTTAACAATTCCATTCTGGGCTTCCCTGGTGGCGCAGTGGTTGAGAATCCGCCTGCCAATGCAGGGGACACGGGTTCGAGCCCTGGTCGGGGAAGATCCCACATGCCGCAGAGCAACAGGGCCCATGATCCACAACTACTGAGCCTGCGCTCTAGAGCTCGTGAGCCACAACTACTGAGGCCGGCGTGCCTGGAGCCTGTGCTCCACAACAAGAGAAGCCACCCAATGAGAAGCCCACACACTGCAACGAAGAGTAACCCCCGCTCAAAAAAAAAAAAAGAAAAAAAAATACCATTCTGAGAAGATGCTAATGGAGCATCTCTACTTTGTGAAGATTTTAAAAAGTATTTTTAGAAAGCTGCCTCCTGAGGGCTTTGCACTATCATTTCTCTCTTGGTGTTTGAAGTGTAAGAGTTGTGGCAAGTAAAAATCCATTATCACTTAACATGTCAGCTCAATCTGTGATATCCACGTAAATGTGGTAACCTAAAACTAGTGACAGAATTTTTAAAATATGAATTTTATACAACTTTAGATAGGGTTTAAAATTACTGTAATTTTCAGGAATACTATTAATAAGTTACAGCACCTATTTGTTTTTAAGAAAGCATGCATTGAATCAGCTAGCACTGCACGTCCTACTGGACACATTAAGTAATGACTTTGTGATGTTGACATATACACACTACTGTAAATAAAATAGATATCTAATAAGAACCTACTTTATAGCACAGGGAACTCTACTCAATACTCTGTAATGGCCTATATGGGAATAGAATCTAAAGAAGAGTACATTTATGTATATGTATAACTGATTCACTTTTCTGTACAGAAGAACCTAACACAACATTGTAAATCAACTGTAGTCCGATAAAAATTAATTTAAAAAAAGCCTAAGTTGGGTGTTAAAATGTCATTCTATGACATTTTGTTCTGAAAGAAGTATTTGACTTTTAAACAACATTCTGTAGTAAATTCAGATTTTTGAATTTCGAACTCTACAGCAAAGACAACTTGTGACCATTTCTGTTTACTTTTGAGTTTACATTCTCCTCAGGAAGTAAATAAATATTCAGAGGTTAATAAAGCTGCTGTAGACACTCACCTACCGGTCTTTGTAGGGACATACGTTTCCTGTTATCTTAAGCAAATACCTAGGAGGGAGGGTGCTGAGTCTTTTAGTAAATAGCTGTTTTTCTTTATAAGAAATTGCCAAACTATTTTCAACTGTAACTGTATCATTTTGCATCCTTGCAATGTGTGAGAGGTTCAGTTATTCCTCAACCTCCCAAAACTTGCTATGGAGCCCTTATATTGCATCCATTCTAGTAGGCATGTAGTGGTAACTTTGTTTTTTAATATAAACTTATTTATTTATTTATTTATTTTTGGCTGCGTTGGGTCTTTGTTGCTGTGTGTGGGCTTTCTCTAGTTGCGGCAAGTGGGAACTACTCTTCGTTGTGGTGCACGGGCTTCTCATTGCAGTGGCTTCTCTTGCTGCAGAGCACAGGCTCTAGGCATGCAGGCTTCAGTAGTCGTGGCACACGGGCTCAGTAGTTGTGGTGCATGAGCTCAGTAGTTGTGGCTCACAGGCTCTAGAGCACAGGCTCAGTAGTTGTGGCGCACAAACTTAGTTGCTCCACAGCATGTGGGATCTTCCCGGACCAGGGCTCGAACCTATGTCCCCTGTCTTGGGAGGCGGCTTCTTAACCACTGTGCAACCAGGGAAGCCCGTTAACTTATTTTAATTTGTATTTCCCCAGTGATTAATAATGTTGAGAAGCTTTTCATATGCTTATTAGCCATTCATATATTTTCTCTAGTAAAGTGTTTCTTCTCACTTTTTGTCATTTTTATTAATGGGATTTTTATCTTCCTACTGAGTTGTTAGAGTCCTTTATATTATCTGGATACATGCCCTATACAAGACAATTATATTCCAATTATTTTCTCCAACTCTGTGGCTTGCTTTCAAAGACTCAGCTTTTCCCACTGTATTAAAAAAAAATTACAAGCTGAGTTCCACAGATAATCAGAATTCTGCAGAGCTCCCTGGGGCTGCTGAGGTGGGTAAGGGGCTGAGTGGTTTTGCTATCTGTCTGCCTGTCTTTCTATTTACATATTTTTAATATTGGGGTACTGCAAAATATTTTGTTTTAGCAAAACATTTGAAATTACCACTATAACATAGCAGCTTGTGGTAACTGTTTACTAGGTCAACCATGATCTGACTTTCCAAACTATTATTAAAGTACTGATATAAACATAATGGCAGTTTACTTTAATGGGGATGTCTTAAGACCTTAGAGGACTTTTGGCATCCTTAAGTTTGATGGTGTCCCTATAGTATTCTAAACATTTAAAAATTCCTCACATTAAATATATTTAAATTTCTTAATTCAATTACTTATGTCAGTATGGATTCATACATGTTTATTTTATACTTTAGGTTATAATTGCATACTATTTATTTACTTTATTGCTCAAATTGTTCCAGTTTTGGCTACTTGGAGCTCTTTATGTTGTCCCCTGTGTCCCTAAACATATTTTTTTTCATTAAAAAAATTGAAATGAACTTTTAAACTTTGATTCTGAAATTATTTGGCTATGGATAATGCATCTCATGAACATTTGGCTATAATTCTCAGCAATTATCAAGTATACTCGGGAATTCTTGCAAAGCAAGGTAAAGCTAACCTATGCATTATTTTCAAATATAATGAAATTTTTGTGATTATTAATAGTAACAAGTAAGTGTAATATACATTAGCTAGCAATGACTAATTTTGATTTTGCAGTTTTATTTGTGCACTTTAGAGTCGATACTTCCCTTTTGGTTGTTTGTCTAAGGTCCTGGTTCCTTGAAGAGCTCACAAGCCCTACACTCTGTACCTTATAGAGAGTGTGCAGGGGAAAATAATCTACCCCTTGTGTGATGAGTATGCAGAGCAAATGTCAGGGTAGCCCCAGTAACTCCCCCCCAGGTGTCTAAGTTAAGATGGTACTTTTGCTTCTGCTTTGCTCCTGTCTTCTTTTCTCTCTTTCCCACAAAGGGGAAAGACTGAGCAGAAGAAAGTAACAGCTGTAATTAAGATCAGACTCAGGGAAGAGAAAGGGGAATAAGTTATAATGAAATGAGCCCACATAGTTACCACAGGAAATAGACAAGTGGGGAGAGAGGTTAAATTAGAAATTAGAAAGGAATTACAAAGAATGTATATATGTATATAACTAAATCACTTTGCACAGCAGAAATTAACACAACATTGTAAGTCAACTATACTTTAATAAAATAAACTTTTAAAAGAAGTAAAAAGAAAGGACTTATTCTGCCAATGTTTTCTTGGAAATGTTAGCTGAGCATGATTGTAAGAGCTAATAGGTCTCACATCCACAGTGGTTGTGAGTAGTAGCTGTTAGTTCCCTCCTGGTGGGTACCCTGCTGGTGGGTTGGAAACAGGCAGAAACCATATCAGATTAATACCCAACAGAAACTGAGTTCGGTAAGAGGAGCCTCTCACGTCATGAATTTCAGCAGCCTAATGTAATGAAGCCTCTTGTTTCCATACTTACTCGCAACCAGTTAAAAAAGAAGTCTAGAGATTTAAAAAAATGCAGATTTCCCTGTTCTTTTCTATAAAGATTTGGATTCAGTTTGCAGAGCTTCCCAGAAATCTGTAGTTTTAAGTCTCTTGGAAACTCTTAGTGACCAAATATTTAGGCTGGTTTTCTTCTGTCTGAAGACTTTTTGTATAGGATTTCAGTCTCACAGGGGAAATGGTGAGTCTCTTGGATTTAATATGATTTGTTATTCATTGGAAAGGCACATGCTAAAAATTTGCCTCTTACTGTGGATGAATAAAAAGGTAAAGGAACCAGGACCTTAAATTCTAATCTAACAGCTCATATATTGTGGGCAGGACTGGGGATGTAATTTGCAGGGCCCAAGGCAAAATGAAAGTGCAGAGACTCTTGTTAAAAAATGATTGAGGATTTTAAGGCAGCAATAGCAAAGCAGTAAACCAAGTATGGGGCCGTTCTAAGCATGAGGTCCTATATAACTGCATGGATGGTACACACATGGAGCACCTGATGATGGGATTAAGATTCTGGTAAACTGCGTTCTGTAAATGAAGTCATCAGATTCAAAAACTGAATTGTTGGAAGGATTAAGGTTAGACAATCATTTCACAGAGACAGTGTAAAGTACTCAATATTATCATTAGCTAAGCATTTTCTTCTCTAGCAATGTAGTATCTATCAGGGTGGGAACGTCACAATGTCCTGTGTGTTCATGTAAAAGAAAGTCTTAGTAATTGATGAAACTTCACATGCTTCAATTAGAAAAATCAGTGTGAACTTATGCTTTAAAAAGTAATACATATATTCAATAACATGGTACTAACTTTGTATGTTAGTAGTTTCTAAACTTAGTAACTACTAAGTTAGATAGATAGTTACTAAACTTATTATGGTGATCAATTCATAATGTATGCAAATGTCAAAACACTATGTAGGATACTTGAAACATAATATTGTACATCAATTATATTCAATAAGAAAGAAATACATATGTACATATACAAATGTGTACATACATACACACACACACATATATATATACAAACATATGTTTTACCTCTGTCACCAAGGAAAATGGATCAAATGAAGAAATATTTCTGCTCATCACCAACCCTCTTGTGCAATCCAAGAACCCAGGTATTTTATTCTAATAGTATTCTCAACTAAGAGGCAAGGGGTATTACAGGAAAGTCATGGATTCCATATCTTAAGGAAAAGAAATATCAAAACATGTTTAACTCTTACCAAAAAGGGGTAGTGCTGAAAGGACAAAGACTCTGCAAAAAACATCTCATTAATCAAGCTGTGATCATTTAAACCACAGCCACCACAGCAATAATACTGTAATACTAATAACTATGATTATTCTTGTTATGTCAGTTTGAACAAGGTTTGCTGTGAAATTCAGTGAGTTCCTAATTCCATTCCAAAGAGAACAGTTTGTATAAACATTATTTTAAAAATACAGAGCAAAAGAAAGGTAAATACATTCAAATTTACAATGATTTTGTAACTGAGCAGGAACCTATGGGGCCTTCCTGGGACAGACCCCCGACATGTCCTCCACCTGCCTCTGGTTTATAAAAAAGCTGAGGCTCCCAGGCCTCCCCTGAGTCACAAAAAGCTAGCTAAGGAGTTAATGATTAGAAGAATGTGAAAATGTAGTTACAAAAAAATAGCAGTTGGGCCAGGAAAACTGGTAACAGTTTAAAGAGTAGATCAGCCATATGGCAGAGTCACAGAACCTTTGGTTCCTCCCTAAAGAACATGGGCAACAGTGTCTGATGCACATTCCTGAGTTGTCTTGTAGATAATAAAATCCCACCAGATGGGAGAAACTAACTGCATGATAACCGTGAGCACATAGGGCTCAGACTGGCTGGAGGCTGAGCACTGATGATGTTAAACCCTGTGACACCACCTTCCAATGTGCTTCACCATCAACCAGTCATAAAATTATGAATGAGCTGATCATGCATCTTGTGACTCTCTCCCTCATCTTGCCTTTAAAAAACGCCTCCCTTAAATCCACTGGTGAGTTCGGGTCTTTTGAGTATGAGCCACCCATACTCCTTGCTTGGCCCCTGCATTAAACCTTTCTCTCCTCCAAACTCTGATGTTTTGGTTTGTTTGGCTTCACTGTGAGTCGGGCACATGAACTTGGGTTTGACAACAATTTTAACAAATAAAGTTGCAATATATAAAAGTGCTCAGTTTCTTATACTTTTATATATCTGCTATATGTCTGTTTATAAAGAATAGACATGTTGTTGCTTTCATCTGTGTACAATGGAAAGAATAAAGAGAGAAGCATGGAGAAAGTCTGGGGAAAAAAAGGAGTCTATACCAAAACTAGGAAGGAATGAACATTAACAGGTGACCCAAAATAAAAATCAGGTGGAAAGGGAGTTCAACATGTAGTCAGTATCAGTGGCCACAAACAAAACTAAGTAGAGAAGGAGGTCACCATTGTTCCAGGAAAATAAATAATAAGCCAGTGTTCTTAATGAGGAGAGCTAACTACCTAATGTTAACTGCTTATTGCCTAGAAGGTGAAGCTCCTATATAGCACTATTGATAATAATAAAATTTTACCAAGAAATATATCAGTTTGTAATATTGCTAATAGACTAGGTCAATATATCATAAAAACAGTGGGTTGTGTAGCTAAGTGATTATTTGAAAGTATATTAAGGCTGGGGGAAGACAACAGGAGACAAAATAATGACAATAATAATATCCACATAAGAAGTAAGGATTTAGAGTCAATGAAGTAACAAATAAAATATGTCACCTAAAAGAAAGCTCACTATGGGAAAAATGACCAAATTCTTTGTCCCATCTGTTGGCAACAAAAATCCTTGGCTGGTCTGAGAAGGTATTATTTTTCTAATGCATCTGCTAAGATTACTCCACCCCCAGGAAGTTATCAAAATAATATGACTACAGCTCTAGGTATGTATTAAAATTAGTATAGCTATCCACCTAGGAAGGTATTAACATCAAGTGTGAAACAACAAAGGAATGAATTAAGCTTGTGATAGTGAAATTGTAGAATAGTTTTAAGAGTTAGTAGAATAATAAATTTGCTGAGCTTGTATGTGTGTAAGTTTTTCGTCTTAGTGGTTTTGGAGTATTCAAAATAATCAGTCATAGTAATTTTGTATTTCCCATTTAAATTGAAAGGATATTTTGCTATTCATGTGTTATTTATATTTAAATATTTATGAAAAAATATTTTCAAAGATTTATTAAATACATAATTTTAACAAATTTAATAGATTTGCCATTGTGATGGTTAATTTTATGTGTCAACTTGACTGAAACACAGGATGCCTATATGGCTGGTTAAACATTATTCTGGGTGTGTCTGTGAGGATGTTTCCAAAAGTATTAGCATTTGAATTGGTAGACTGAATAAAGCAGATGGCCCTCTCCAGTGTGGGTGGGTATCGCCCGCCCAATCCTTTGAGGGCCTGAATGGAACAAAGGGCAGAAGAAGGTTAGATTCCTGTTCTCTCTGCCTCACTACTTGAACATGGATCTACCCTCAGCACTCCTAGTTCTCAAGTTTTCAGACCCAGGCTAGAATCTACACCATCAGATCCCTGGCTCTCAGGCTTTGAACTACACTACCTGCCTTCCTGGGTCTCCAGTTTGCAGACAATATATCCCATTTGTTCTACTTCTCTGGATAATCCTGACTAATAAAACCATTAAACAAAATACAAATAGAAATGGATGTTCTTCTCCATGAGGTGTTCACCTCAGACATTAAAGAATTGATGATTACTCCAAAGAACAATGCTCACTTTGCATCATAATGTAATGTTTAGGTGCTTCAGAGTTTTTTTTAAAGGAATTATTCACATGACATAGAAAATGAAATATCATAGCCCATTAAACTGTGTAACATACCTCCGGGACATGTGTCCTGAAAGGATATAAACTCTCCATATTTGTATTACACAGAAATAATCTGTGAGCTTCATCCTGTGGAGTGACCCACCACTTATGTATAGGTTATATTCCTGGATCTCACCGCTTTTCCTGGTGACAAGAGGTGAGAGTGGAAAATATGGTATGGAGCTAGAAGGAAAACTTCACTGTATATCCTCTTGTATCTTTTGAATTTTGAACCACGTAAATATATAACCATTACATTAAAAAAATTGTCTATTGAAGTTGCCCTTTCTGGATGATTGATGTCTTACAACTCTTGCTGTGTTAGGAAGGTGTTAGCTACTACTATAGAGTAAATGAAGCAACTAGCCTTGAAGAAAGTGAGAAAATCGTCTAGAAGGGTACCTAAGGGAAGAGCATTCCAGGAAGAGGAAACAACTAGGAAAGGGGTCTGAAGGACCCTATTTTATGGTGTGTGAAATCACCCTGGAGAGGAGATTATGGTGAAATTCTTACTATTCCAAAACTATGTCTATTAAGAGCAGCGCCATGCAAATTGCCCCCCAAATTATACTTATAGGATGATTTTATAACTTTGTAAATTAATTGGAAGATCAGGATTTTGTTTTATAGGTTTAAGTTTTGACTTCTCCTGATTTCTCAACCTAAATTTTCAATCGAGTGACACAGAGTACCATTTAAAATATACCCTAGGGAGAGCTGGGGGAAGATGGTGGAAGAGTAAGACGTGGAGATCACCTTCCTCCCCACAGATACATCAGAAATTCATCTACACGTGGAGCAACTCCTACAGAACACCTACTGAACGCTGACAGAAGACCTCAGACCCCCCAAAAGGCAAGAAACTCCCCACATACGTGGGTAGGGCAAAAGAAACAAGAATAAACAGAGACAAAAGAATAGGGGCGGGACCTGCACCAGTGGGAGGGAGCCGTGAAGGAGGGAAGGTTTCCACACACTAGGAAGCCCCTTCACGGGCGGAGACTGTGGGTGGCGGAGGGGGAAAGCTTCGGAGTAGCGGAGGAGAGCATAGCCACAGGGGTGCGGAGGGCAAAGTGGAGAGATTCCCGCACAGAGGATCGGTGCCCTCAGGCACTCACCAGCCCGAGAGGCTTGTCTGCTCGGCCGCTGGGGCGGGTGGGGGTGGGAGCTAAGGCTCGGGTTTGGGGTTTCAGTCGGAGCGCAGAGAGAGGACTGTGGTTGGCGGCGGGAAGAGAGCCTGAGGGGGTTAGTGCACCACGGCTAGCCGGGAGGGAGTCCGGGAAAAAGTCTGGAGCTGCCGAAGAGACAAGAGACTTTTTCTTCCCTCTTTGTTTCCTGGTGTGCGAGGAGAGGGGATTCAGAGCGCCGCTTAAAGGAGCTCCAGAGACGGGCGCGAGCCGCGGCTAAAAGCGCGGAACACAGAGACGGGCGTGGGACGCTGGGGCTGCTGCTGCCGCTGCCAAGAGGCCTGTGTGCGAGCGCAGGTCACTGTCCACGCCCCCCTTCCGGGGAGCCTGTGGAGCCGGCCACTGCCGGGTCCCGGGATCCAGGGATGGCTTCCCCGGGAGAATGCACGGCGCGCCTCGGGCAGGTGCAACGTCACGCCGGCCTCTGCCGCCGCAGGCTTGCTCCGCACTCCGTACACCTCCCTCCCTGCCCGACCTGAGTGAGCCAGAGCCCCCGAAGCAGCTGCTCCTTTAACCCCGTCCTGTCTGAGCGAAGAACAGATGCCCTCTGGCGACCTACACGCAGAGGCGGGGCCAGATCCAAAGCTGAGACCCGGGAGCTGTGAGAATAAAGAAGAGAAAGGGAAATCTCTCCCAGCAGCCTCAGAAGCAGTGGATTAAAGCTCCACAATCAACTTGATGTACACTGCATTTGTGGAATACATGAATAGACAATGAATCATCCCAAATTGAGGAGGTGGACTTTGAGAACAAGATCTATGATTTTTCCCCCTTTTCCTCTTTTTACAACGAATTTTTCCAAATTGAGGAGGTGGACTTTGAGAGCAAGATTTACGATTATTTTCCCCCTTGTTCTCTTTTTGTGAAAGTGTATGTGTATGCTTCTGTGTGAGCTTTTCTCTATATAGCTTTGCTTCCACCATTTGTGCCACGGTTCTATCCATCCGGATTTTTTGTTGTTTGTTTGTTTTGTTTTGTTTTTAATTTTTTTAATAATTACTTTTTTATTTTAATAATGCTATTATATTTTATTATGCTTTATTCTATTTTACCTTATCTTCTCTCTTTCTCTTTTTCCTACCTTCCCTCCTTCCTCCCTCCCTCCCTCCTTTCTTTCTTTCTTTCTTTCTTTCTTTCTTTCTTTCTTTCTTTCTTTCTTTCTTCTACTGATTCTTTCTGTCTATATTTTCTCCCTTTTCTTCTGAGCCAGGCGGATGAAAGGCTCTTGGTGCTGCAGCCAGGAGTCAGTGCTGTGCCTCTGAGGTGGGAGAGCCTACTTCAGAACACTGGTCCACAAGAGACCTCCCAGCTCCACATAATATCAAATGGCGAAAATCTCCCAGAGATCTCCATCTCAACACCAGCACCCAGCTTCACTCAACGACCAGCAAGTTACAGTGCTGGACACCCTATGCCAAATAACTAGCAAGACAGGAACACAACCCCACCCATTAGCAGAGAGGCTGCCTAAAAACATAATAAGGCCACAGACACCACCAAACACAGCACCAGACATGGACCTGTCCACCAGAAAGACAAGATCCAGCCTCATCCACCAGAACACAGGCACTAGTCCCCTCTACCAGGAAGCCTACACAATCCACTGAAACAACCTTAGCCACTGGGGACAGACACCAAAAACAAGGGAAACTACAAACCTGCAGCCTTCAAAAAGGAGACCCCAAACACAGGAAGATAAGCAAAATGAGAAGACAGAAAAACACACAGCAGGTGAAGGAGCAAGATAAAAACCCAACAGACCTAACAAATGAAGAGGAAATAGGCAGTCTACCTGAAAAAGAATTCAGAAAAATGATAGTAAAGATGATCCAAAATCTTGGAAATAGAATAGACAAAATGCAAGAAACATTTAACAAGGACCTAGAAGAACTAAAGATGAATCAAGCAATGATTAAAAACACAATAAATGAAATGAAAAATACTCTAGATGGGATCAATAGCAGAATAACTGAGGCAGAAGAACTTATAAGTGACATGGAAGATAAAATAGTGGAAATAACTGCTGCAGAGCAGAATGAAGAAAAAGTATGAAAAGAACTGAGGACAGTCTCAGAGACCTCTGGGACAACATTAAATGCACCAACATTCGAATTATCGGGGTTCCAGAAGAAGAAGAGAAAAAGAAAGGGACTGAGAAAATATTTCAAGTGATTATAGTTGAAAACTTCCCTAATATGGGAAAGGAAATAGTTAATCAAGTCCAGGAGGCACGGAGAGTCCCATACAGAATAAATCCAAGGAGAAATATGCCAAGACACATATTAATCAAACTGTCAAAAATTAAACACAAAGAAAACATATTAAAAGCAGCAAAGGAAAAACAACAAATAACACAGAAGGGAATCCTCATAAGGTTAACAGCTGATCTCTCAGCAGAAACTCTACAAGCCAGAAGGGAGTGGCAGGACATATTTAAAGTGATGAAGGAGAAAAACCTGCAACCAAGATTGCTCTACCCAGCAAGGATCTCATTCAGATTCGACAGAGAAATTAAAACCTTTACAGACAAGCAAAAGCTGAGAGAGTTCAGTACCACCAAACCAGCTTTACAACAAATACTAAAGGAATTTCTCTAGGCAAGAAACACAAGAGAAGGAAAAGACCTACAATAACGAACCCAAAACAATTAAGGAAATGGGAATAGGAACATACATATCGATAATTAACTTAAATGTAAATGGACTAAATGTTCCCACCAAAAGACACAGATTGGCTGAATGGATACAAAAACAAGACTCAAATATATGCTGTCTACAAGAGACCCACTTCAGACCTAGAGACACATACAGATTGAAAGTAAGGGGATGGAAAAAGATATTCTATGCAAATGGAAATCAAAAGAAAGCTGGAGTAGCAATTCTCATATCAGACAAAATAGACTTTAAAATAAAGACTATTAGAAGAGACAAAGAAGGACACAACATAATTATCAAGGGATCAATCCAAGAAGAAGATATAACAATTGTAAATATTTATACA
The DNA here is from genome assembly GCF_964165515.1 of Mesoplodon bidens. NCBI lineage: Eukaryota > Metazoa > Chordata > Mammalia > Artiodactyla > Ziphiidae > Mesoplodon > Mesoplodon bidens. The sequence continues at coordinate 46,778,008 of NC_138160.1, read as the reverse complement.
CCCAACATAGGAGCACCTGAATACATAAGGCAAATACTAACAGCCATAAAAGGGGAAATCGACAGTAACACACTCATAGTAGGGGACTTCAACACCCCACTTTCACCAATGGACAGACCATCCAAAATGAAAATAAATAAGGAAACACAAGCTTTCAATGATACATTAAACAAGATGGACTTAATTGCTATTTATAGGACATTCCATCCAAAAACAACAGAATACACATTTTTCTCAAGTGCTCATGGAACATTCTCCAGGATAGATCATATATTGGGTCACAAATCAAGCCTTGGTAAATTTAAGAAAATTGAAATTGTATCAAGTGTCTTTTCCGACCACAATGCTATGAGACTACATATAAATTACAGGAAAAAAATCTGTAAAAAATACAAACACATGGAGGCTAAACAATACACTATTTAATAACGAAGTGGTCACTGAAGAAATCAAAGAGGAAATAAAAAAAATACCTAGAAACAAATGACAATGGAGACACAACAACCCAAAACCTATGGGACACAGCAAAAGCAGTTCTAAGAGGGAAGTTTATAGCTATACAATCCCACCTTAAGAAACAGGAAATATCTCGAGTAAACAACCTGACCCTGCACCTAAAGCAATTAGAGAAAGAAGAACAAACCACCCCCCAAAGTTAGCTGAAGGAAAGAAGTCATAAAAATCAGATCAGAAATAAATGAAAAAGAAATGAAGGAAACGATGGCAAAGATCAATAAAACTAAAAGCTGGTTCTTTGAGAAGATAAACAAAATTGATAAACCGTTAGCCAGACTCATCAAGAAAAAAAGGAAGAAGACTCAAATCAATAGAATTAAAAATGAAAAAGGAGAAGTAACAACTGACACTGCAGAAATACAAAAGATCATGAGAGATTACTACAAGCAACTCTATGCCAATAAAATGGACAACCTGGAAGAAATGGACAAATTCTTAGAAATGCACAACCTGCCAAGACTGAATCAGGTAAAAATAGAAAATATGAGTAGAACAATCACAAGCACTGAAATTGAAACTGTTATTAAAGATCTTCCAACAAACAAAAGCCCAGGACCAGATGGCTTCACAGGCGATTTCTATCAAACATTTAGAGAAGAGCTAACACCTATCCTTCTCAAACTCTTCCAAAATATAGCAGAGGGAGGAGCACTCCCAAACTCATTCTCCGAGGCCACCATCACCTTGATACCAAAATCAGGCAAGGATGTCACAAAGAAAGAAAACTACAGGCCAATATCACTGATGAACATAGATGCAAAAATCCTCAACAAGATACTAGCAAACAGGATCCAACAGCACATTAAAAGGATCATACACCATGATCAAGTGGGGTTTATTCCAGGAATGCAAGGATTCTTCAATATACGCAAATCAATCAATGTGATACACCATATTAACAAATTGAAGGAGAAAGCCATATGATCATCTCAATAGATGCAGAGAAAGCTTTCGACAAAATTCAACACCGATTTATGATAAAAACCCTGCAGAAAGTAGGCATAGAGGGAACTTTCCTCAACATAATAAAGGCCATATATGACAAACCCAAAGCCAACATTGTCCTCAATGGTGAAAAACTGAAACCATTTCCACTAAGATCAGGAACTAGACAAAGATGCCCACTCTCACCACTCTTATTCAACATAGCTTTGGAAGTTTTAGCCACAGCAATCAGAGAAGAAAAGGAAATAAAAGGAATCCAAATCGGAAAAGAAGCAGTAAAGCTGTCACTGTTTGCAGATGACATGATACTATACATAGAGAATCCTAAAGATGCTACCAGAAAACTACTAGAGCTAATCAATGAATTTGGTAAAGTAGCAGGATACAAAATTAATGCACAGAAATCTCTGGCATTCCTGTACACTAATGATTAAAAATCTGAAAGTGAAATCAAGGAAACACTCCCATTTACCATTGCAACAAAAAGAATAAAATATCTAGGAATAAACCTACCTAAGGAGACAAAAGACCTGGAATGCAGAAAATTATAAGACACTGATGATAGAAATTAAAGATGATACAAATAGATGGAGAGATATACCATGTTCCTGGATTGGAAGAATCAATATTGTGAAAATGACTCTACTACCCAAAGCAATCTACAGATTCAATGCAATCCCTATCAAATTACCACTGGTATTTTTCACAGAAGTAGAACAAAAAAATTCAAAATTTGTTTGGAAAAACAAAAGACCCTGAATAGCCAAAGCAATCTTGAGAGTGAAAAACGGAGCTGGAGGAATCAGGCTCCCTGTCTTCAGACTGTACTACAAAGCTACAGTAATCAAGACAGTGTGGTTTTGGCACAAAAACAGAAAGATAGATCAATGGAACAGGATAGAAAGCCCAGAGATAAACCCACGCACATATGGTCAACTTATCTTTGATAAAGGAGGCAGGAACGTACAGTGGAGAAAGGACAGTCTCTTCAATAAGTGGTGCTGGGAAAACTGGACAGGGACATGTAAAAGTATGGGATTAGATCACTCCCTAACACTGTACACAAAAATAAGCTCAAGATGGATTAGAGACCTAAATGTAAGGCCAGAAACTATCAAACTCTTAGAGGAAAACATAGGCAGAACACTCTATGACATAAATCACAGCAAGATCCTTTTAGACCCACCTCCTAGAGAAATGGAAATAAAAACAAAAATAAACAAATGGGACCTAATGAAACTGCAAAGCTTTTGCACAGCAAAGGAAACCATAAACAAGACCAAAAGACAACTCTCAGAATGGGAGAAAATATTTGCAAATGAAGGAATTGACAAAGGATTAATCTCCAAAATTTAAAAGCAGCTCATGCAGCTCAATAGCAAAAAAACAAACAACCCAATCCAAAAATGGGCAGAAGACCTAAATAGACATTTCTCCAAAGAAGATATACAGACTGCCAACAAACACATGAAAGAATGCTCAACATCTTTACTCATTAGAGAAATGCAAATCAAAACTACAATGAGATATCATCTCACACCAGTCAGAATGGCCATCATCAAAAAATCTACAAACAATAAATGCTGGAGAGGGTGTGGAGAAAAGGGAATACTCTTGCACTGCTGGTGGGAATGTGAATTGGTACAGCCTGTATGGAGAACAGTATGAAGGTTCCTTAAAAAACTACAAATAGAACTACCATATGACCCAGCAATCCCACTACTAGGCATATACCCTGAGAAAACCATAATTCAAAAAGAGACATGTACCAAAATGTTCATTGCAGCTCTATTCACAATAGCCCGGAGATGGAAACAACCTAAGTGTCCATCATCGGATGAATGGATAAAGAAGATGTGGCACATATATACAATGGAATATTACTCAGCCATAAAAAGAAATGAAATTGAGCTATTTGTAATGAGGTGGATAGACCTAGAGTCTGTCATACAGAGTGAAGTAAGTCAGAAAAAGAAAGACAAATACCGTAGGCTAACACATATATATGGAATTTAAGGGAAAAAATGTCATTAAGAACCTAGGGGTAAAACAGGAATAAAGACACAGACCTACTTGAGAATGGACTTGAGGATATGGGGAGGGGGAAGGGTAAGCTGTGACAAAGCGAGAGAGAGACATGGACATATATACACTACGAAACGTAAGGTACATAGATAGTGGGAAGCAGCCGCATAGCACAGGGAGATCAGCTCGGTGCTTTGTGACCGCCTGGAGGGGTGGGATAGGGAGGGTGGGAGGGAGGGAGATGCAAGAGGAAAGGGATATGGGAACAGATGCACATGTATGACTGATTCACTTTGTTAGAAAGCAGAAACTAATAAAAAAAAAATTTAAAGTACAAAAAAATAAATAAAAAATAAAAATAAAATATACCCTAAAGAATATTGTATATTTCTGGGCCTCTAGTGCTCACTGCTTTTAAAAACTGTTACACAGAGGAAATAGCAATGTAAAAGCAAAAGCATAAAGTATTTTTTACTGTTTTTACTTTAACTTCTTTTAAATTTTTATATTAATCTTTTAAAGATCAACAAATGCAATCAGTTTTTTTGAAAAACAGAACTCTTGTACAAATTAAATAGAAAACCCAAGCTTCTCTCTTTGGGTATGTATCTATTTTTGTTCTCCAGTTGAATTTTCCAGTTGTCATTGTTCTCTGATCTTTAGCCATTTAATCCCCTTTTGAAAGAGATACATCTTATTTTCCTATCCAAATATGTGCCATAGAGCATATTTGAACAACCTGAATAGCTGTTTAATAGAGTTAGCTTTGTCATATTTCATTATTAGAAACTGTTGGGTTGGAAAAATACAACTTATTTTCTTCTTAAATCTTTAATTGTGGGAGTAAAGCAGATATGGTGAGCTAAAAAAAATAAAAAGGAAATGATAAATTTATAAAATAAGTAGATTTTTAAAAATTTTGTGTTGGTAAAGAATAGTTTAGGAGTAGAGGGGACTATTATTTTTCTTGATAATTACTACTAGCCTTCTCTGCTTTTTTAAAAAATTAATTTTTATTGGAATATAGCTGATTTACAGGGCTGTGTTAGTTTCTACTGTTTTTAAAGGCTCTCTCCTGAACCTGTATCTCTCCTATTTGTTCCAATTTTCCCTCATTTATTACCAGTACATACTTAGAATAATTTCCTATTTCCCAAGAGTAGACATGACTATATATGTGGGTAATGCTGAAAAAAATGAAAACAAGTACACGAGTGTCCTCCATGTTGTTCTTTGTTGATGGAATACTGGGGATAGGGATGATGGAGGGAGATTCTTAAGGGATTCTTAAGTCAGGACATGTAGTTGCTAGATAGTATCTATTATCTCTCAACTCCATAATCATTTTCCTATGGTCTCCTCTATACCACTGGGGATGAGAATCTGCATGTTATATTTCTCAAACTCCCAAGCTCCCTTGTCGGTTGGCTTTTTGTTAGGTTTGAAGGTAGGCAGAAGCTCTTGTTGTGCTTTCTCGTGGTACCTCCTGCAGTGATAGCTGCTGAGCATCACTTCCTGGGCTCCTGCTCACACAGCTTGATCCCCAAGCAGCAGGCTCAGGGGTATAGGAACTGTGAGCTCTAGTCTAGTCTGGATCAGTTCGCTTTAGCTCTCCCTGCTGTAAGGGAGGGAATAGATTCCTGCAGTTACTGATCTTTTGAGTAGAATTACCTACTCCTTTTTGTTCTCGCAGTTCTGCAACATCTTTGCAACCAATTCCTTCATTAACTTCCCTCTATCTGAACTGCCTATACACACTGACATATACATTTTCTACAAAATAGTGAAAAAGTGTGGACTTATATTTTACAAGCTTTCCACCTCTCCTTCTTTAGTCTCTCTCCTACTTTTAGTGTTTTCCTAACAGTAAAACTCTCTCTGACCTCTGGTTGCCCAGAATTTATCATGATGCTTCTGATTTTCTCATGATGCCCCACTGGGTCCCCATAGTGACCATGCTCAGATTCTCTCTCATATCAAGTCTTATGTATCTTGTATTTAATATTTCCTGGGACTTCCAAGGTAATGAAGTCTTGTACTGTCCCCCTATCTTAGCTCACCATTTCTTTCTGAAGACACATTTTACCCTCTCAGTCAGAATTAGACTTCCTCATCTCTGCTCCCATAACTATGAACTTACACTTCTACTAAAGATAGAATTTATTACATTGTACTAAAACTGTTGGTTTATTTATGTGGCTTTCACAAGAGTCTATGAGTCATTTGACATCATTTCTGTGTCACTACAGTCTAGAATGGCCCTGGCATATGAATACATTTAAAAAAAATAAAGCAGTACATGTTTTATCTGGATTGACATTGAATTCCAAAGATTTGCAGGCCTAATAATGCAAATTAACAAGTGAGTGGCAATATCAGTCCATGATTTGAGGGGGAAAAAATGATTATAAGGTTTAGCAGACTATAAACCTCAAGGGTAGTGGCTTGCCTTTCATGTATCTGTATCCTCAGCTTAATACTGTGCTGAGGTATTACATGGGCTAATACCTGGAGGGCTGTAAGAGATGCTCTTAATTAGGCAGCCATGATGATGAATGTCAGGGATTAAAAAGGACAACTGAGTACCCGAAGGCAGGAATATAGAAGAAATATGAAGACGATTTGGCTTATTTCTTCATAGCATCTTTTTACCAAAAGTCATCTGAAACTCCATTATATCTTCCCCCTGAACCAACTCAGAATTCCAGAACCTCTGCACTATGTGATCACTTGTCTTAGAAGAAAGCAGTTAATTAGTTGCTCAGATGTGTGGTGGCTCTTCCCTAAATCCCTGTCACTTACATGAAACATCAACTCTTGAAAGTATTAAGTAGTGGGTAATGGTTTAAGAACACATAAGTATTTTGTACATTTTTGTACATCTAAACAAAGGATTTGAGAGACTCTAAAGAGCAAGGAAGAACCTTGTATTGGTGTGAGTTTCAAACTCTGTGACAGGCAGGAGGGATGTGTAATTGGGACTTTGGACATCCTTAAATTACTTTGACCCAGGCAACAACCTCCTATATCATTCTGACTCTTGGACAAGTGCACACACTCAACCAGCAGTCAATGTGGTGGAAGTAACTTCAGGGCATATCAACAATCTTCGTAATTGAAAAGAGGGAAACTTATATCATCATGGCATGGCCCAAATGGGGGTGGATATAATTTTTATGGACACTGTCTCTTTAGGTAATACTTCTGTACCCATCATGAGAATTTCTCAAGGCCCTCCATAATGCTCCAAGGAGGGAAGCTTGTAAAGTATGGCAGCCAAGGAGAGGCAGTAAGATATACAAAAGCTGATGACTTTTGAGCAGAAATGTAGACTAAACTGAGCAAATTTTAATACCCTTTGAACTCATCAAAATAAGTGTGACAACTTTCAGAAGGTGAGCTCTGTGACAATGAAGTCATTCCAAACATCTGAGTCAACGACTTAACAGTAGAATCGATACAATTTTTAATTGACACATATTGAAATAAGGGATTAAGCTATATCGTTCTAGTGCATTGGAGTTCAACTAGGACTCTCAGAGCTGGTGTGAGGAGAACAGAACTCATCTATCTCCAGCCCAGCCTCCCTCAACCTTGCCCTTGGTTCAGCATTCTTGCCCTTTATTTTCCTGGAAAGGAATTTGGATAAGAGCTGCTTCACTGTTCACATAAGAGGTAGCTATTTTGAATTTTAAAAAGTCGAAGTAGTGCAAGAATTTTTTTTTAGTTATATAAATTCAATTGTGATCATGCTGATCAGAAGTTCTGATTGGTAGTTACAAGTGCATGATTGTTGAAAATTTCAAAATCAATTATTATTATTATTTTTTAACATCTTTATTGGAATATAATTGCTTTACAATAGTGTGTTAATTTCTGCTGTATAACAAAGTGAATCAGTTATACATAAACATATATCCCCATATCCCCTCCCTCTTGTGTCTTCCTCCCACCCTCCCTATCCCACCCTGCCAGGTGGTCACAAAGCATGGAGCTGATCTCCCTGTGCTATGCAGCAGCTTCCACTAGCTATCTATTTTACATCTGGTAGTGTATATATGTCCATCAAAATCAATTATTATATAATAAATGCTTATTTTATTGAGCAAAATATTTCAAAGCACAAAATCTTTGAAGAAGAAAATCATAAAAAATAATCCTTAATGGGGCTTCCCTGGTGGCGCAGTGGTTGAGAGTCCACCTGCTGATGCAGGGGACACGGGCTCATGCCCCGGTCCAGGAAGATCCCACATGCCGAGGAGCGGCTGGGCCCGTGAGCCATGGCCGCTGAGCCTGCATGTCCGGAGCCTGTGCTCCACAACGGGAGAGGCCACAACAGTGAGAGGCCCGTGTACAGCAAAAAAAAAAAAAAAAAAAAAAAAAAATCCTTAATGGTGAAAAGTCCAACAATAATATGTAGGTAATATAACTGAGACAAGTAATACAGCAGATTAATGTTTTACATGCATCTTAGGCATTGAATAATCTTTTTTTTTGGCTGCGTTGGCTCTTCGTTGCTGAGCAGAGGCTTTCTCTAGATGTGGCGAGCGGGGGGTTACTCTTTGTTGCGGTGAGCTGGCTTCTCATCGCGGTGGCTTCTCTTGTGAATCACGGGCTCTAGGCACGCAGGCTTCAGTAGTTGCAGCACGCAGGCTCAGTAGCTGTGGTACTCAGGCCTTGAGGGCGCAGGCTTCAGTAGTTGTGTCTCGTGGGCTTAGTAGCTCCGCGGCATGAGGGTTTTTCCCGGACCAGGGATCGAACCCGTGTCCCCTGCATTGGCAGGTGGATTCTTAACCACTGCACCACCAGGGAAGTCCAGGCATTGAATAATCTTAATGTCTGAGGCATTTTCACATATTATTCACTTTCCACAATAACCCTACTGTATTCTTATTAGTGTTACTTATCAGCTGTGGATTTTCTGACTCAGAGTGGATAAATAACTTTTGCAAAACCACATAGCTAATATTCATTAGAACTGTGATACTAATATAGGTCTAGTATATGTTTTAGCATTTATTTTTTCCACTCTATTACACTGCCTAGAAATATTTAAATTCCTGCCAGACCTGTGTAGAAAGCTAATCTGTATGAAATTTTCTCAACCCATATTTTCATGTTTCTCTCTAATTATTTTTAATAGCAGTTTACAAGACTTTCAAAGCAACTGGAGATTTTTCCCTTTCTTTTACACAAACAAGCCAACACAGTGATAATGTCCTATAATAATGGGCCTCTTTTGTAGAAAGGCAGTCATTAATTCTTATTTTCATTCTAGGTAAATTCTGCTATATAATTCATACTTTAGTAATCCAGTGTAAGTAGCCTGTTCTGACTGCTCAACTAAGTCAAGTTCTTCTATTACAAGCTTTAATATCACCATGTTTCTTTCCTTCATAGCATTTATTTATGTTTCTAATTATGCTTTTATTTGTAGGGTTTTTTTTTTTGGTATTTCATCTAGACTGCATTGTATGTTTTTATTCACCATTGAGTTCTTATCACAATGCCTAACAGGTGATGCACCCTCAGTAAATATCTGTTAGCTGGGTAATGGCTAAATGGATGCATGGATAGACAGAGGAAGGAAATCAGCACAAGATAGGTCATTTTGGACTGCTGGCATTAAACAAGGGTTCATATGTGATCTGGAATTTAATATAGGCTTTGAGAAGGGGGCAAAATGTTTAACATGTCAATCCACATGTTAAAAATATACACCCTTTATTACAGCTTTTTTTTCCCATTAAGTGAAATCGAGGAGATGCATCCTAAATTAAGCCTCACAGCTTTCTTTTTCAACACATGTGGGTGAGAAGGTATTGTTATATTAAGCAACACAGCTAATTAATTTCATTCTGAAATGAAAAGACTCCCACTTCCCCCTCTGGTTTCCTTTACTACTATATATCCTTGAAATATAAAGTGTTTCATTAGAAAGAACTTTTACTAAACAGTAAAATCAAACCATTTCTACAGATCTGCATGACGCATTAGAAATAGTAGGAACAAAGAACTACATCTTGATTTAGAGCTAAGGGACACATTTGTTTGATTATTGTTTGTTCTGCAGAGGGTCTGAAAAGGAAAGACACTCAGGCAGCCCTTTCACTTGCTCCACATACAAGACTCTTAGCCCCCCACTGCCTTTCAGCAGCCTCATTCATGAATATATGTCCTTGCCTAGCCCTTGTAGATGTCTAGCTTTCTCCTTTAGACAGAACGTTCTCTTTTGATGACCATTAAGGGGATTATATATTCTCAAGTGTTCTTTTTTGGTGCATCTTTTCATTCCTCCTTTTTCTAAATGTTCCCCCTCCCGTGCACTTTTCTAGTCCTCTCCCAAACCTCTGCTCTAAGATTTAATTAGTTGATCTAGCAAATTCAAAAGTAATTATTTCTTTGCTTTTGCTTTTGCATCTTTTGATTTTAAAAGGAGGAGATTCTCCCTTAAATGTAACATCAGATTATTCCTTGCTCAGGTACTTCACAGTATTCTTCTTGATCTTCTGGAACAAACAGACTGAAAATAGCTTCTAGACCCCTGCCATTCCAGCTCAGAGAGAATATTTGTCATTAGCTCTTCCTTCAAATGTGCTCTCCAGCCCTCTCATTGCAATGCAGTTGTCACAGACATTTCCCCACTTCCTCCCCCTTCCCCTCGCCCTGAATGCGCCTCTTCTGTTGGTCATGTGTTTCTCTTATCAGATAATTAAGTTAAACGTGTATATAGTCTAGACAAATTCTGCCAGATGAGACAAGATGACAAAAGAGTACATTCTAAGAAATAATGACCAAAAGAGGACATGTCGTGCACCACTCCACTCCTGATTGATGGGCTTCATTACTTAGCTCCGGCCACACAAGAACCACATGCATTAAGAAATCTGTATACTCTGCTCTCTTAGGACTATCTTTGTTTAACATTTAGAAAAATCAGCATCATTTCTAAATGCAGAGAAGAGAAGGCCCAGCTAAAATAAAATAGATAAAAGCAAAGCCCTCAGGAAATGAGACTTGAAAGGATGCTATGAAGAAGACTTGGATTAAGAAACAAACAAAACCTTTCTATTTTCTGTCAATAAGAAAGGCAGCAAGTTACGTTGAATAGCCCTGAGTTCTGATCCTGGTTAGTCAGGAATCACTGTCTTACTTTAGGAAAGTCACATAAACTTTCTGGGACTCACTGTTCTCATTTGCAATATGAGGAAGTCAGTTTAGATAACTTCCAAGTTATTTTCTAGGTCTGAAATTCCATGATGCTAAGATAGAAGATACATCTACTAATAATACTGTAATAAAATAACCTGAGCAAGTCTCTCATCAGAATGACTGGGTTCAAATCCTGCCTCCATTTTTTTCTTTTATTGACACTAAGATCTTTGGTCAGATTTTAACTTCTCTAAGTCTCAGTCTTCTCATCTGTAAAATGGGGATAACAACAGTACAAATGCAATAGAATTGTTGGTGAATTAAGAAAGATAATTCACATAAAGCCTTATCATGGTGCTTGGTGCTCAGAAGCCACTCCAATAGTAGGAATGTAACGAGGACTACAGTCTTCTCGGAAACACCTAAGAAGGAAAATAAATGTACATTTCTGTGTATTTGCTTGATGAGTTTCCAATATCCTAATTTGATATTTAAAAAATCATATGTTAATAAAGCCTAGTTAATTATATTCCTCCTCCTAAATTCTCAGTATCACAATTAATATGTCAGTCTAGCATGGAGTGGAGCTGGGGAAGTGGGCCTGAGGCAACAGCTAAACTCTGCCTTTCATTGAGCCTCAACCTTATGCCTTTGACAGCTTCCGGGCTTCTGGGGAGCTCACCTCAGACCCAGCTAGCCACCATCTCTGTCACTAACAAAGGTTTAGAATACATGTGGCAGTGGATATCTGACTTCCATAATTTTCAGTCTTAACTATTCACTAAAGCCAGTCTGTCCTTAAAAAGGAAAAGCACTCCAGAACCACAGAGCTTTTGTTCCCATGGCAACAGCATAGGTCAATAGCTGCAGTCACACCTTCATCAGCCTTGATTGCATCTGGCAATTTACCATCTTCTATGCTTCCTTTTGTTTGAGCCTCTCTCATTTGCTTAATTCCCATCTCTATTGGGAGAATCGCAAAATGCAAAACTACGGGAGCTGAATTTAAATTAAAAGCTATGGGAGCCTTAATAAAACACTGGAGAGCATGGCTTATTTTATAAAACTCATAGACATGTGCTTGTTAGAATCAAGTCCCATATCCTGAACCTCAGAATCTCGCTTCCCATATTCTGTTACAGCTGAGAAATTATTTATTTGCAATACCCTATGGTTTTTGGGAAAATCGATGCCATTTCTGCCTTCCAAGATCCTGTTCTGGTATCATGGGTATCAGCTTTGTCAGGATAGGGTCCAAATTCCTCAGCTTGTCATACAAAGCCTTATATCAGCTGACCTTTGCTCACAGCACCACCTTCCTCTTGCCCGTCTCCCTTTACACTCTACACTTAGGTGGTATTTATCTTCTTTCACTTCTTGAACACATCCTGTACTCTGGGTCCTCACATATGCTGTCCCCTCTTTTTGGAACATCATTCCCTCAGCCTCCTTGCCTGGCGATCTCGTAATTGTCCTCCAGGTCTCAGTTTAGGTGTCATTTTCCACAGGAAAGCCTTCTTAACCCCAAGCCTGGTGAGTCTTCCATTACACCACGAGCTTCCCTGTTATACCATTACCTCAATACATTCTAATAGCCTGTAGAAGTATCAGAACTCCTCAAAACTGTGTAAGCCCACTGAATGCAGAGGCAGGGTCTGTCTCTACACTCTCCATCCACTAACCCCACTGCTGAATTTCCAGTGCTCCTTCAGGGTTTGATACATCACAGGTGCTTCACAAATATTTGTTACATGACGGAAATCACTTTATCCTACTAGATCACGAGAGTCCCTTGTTATAAATTTCATGACTTTGGTGTTCTGCAACTTCCTGTCTATCCAACTGTAAGCATCTACCAGAAGATGCTTTTATTCAAGATGTATTTGCAATTTTCCTATCCTTCACAGGGATATCAGTAGATAACCATTCACTTAAAGTGGACAAATTCTAAAATCCCTGGTCTGTGGTCTGTGTTTTTTTTCATGATTTAGTTCACTAACCACTGACTTTTAGGTCAGCTCAATGCAGTTATCCTTAAAAGATTTAAAAATAAGGAACAAACAAAAATGTTGAAGTAAATGAAATAAGTAGCACTACTGAGCCATACACCTACAGTCATCAGACAAGTCCACTAGCCTGATGCCTAGCAAGCCCTGGACCCCTTTTGCTACTATACACAGAGTTTTATGTTTCAGATCTCAACAGTCAGCAGTCAGGGGAAGAGGACAGACACACTGTTTGCTAAATGTGACACCACCTGAATTCAGTGACTGGGGATCACAGGGACAAATCTTGTTTGTTTGAGCCAGGCACTAATGTTGAAGAGGCAGCTACTCAGTACATGGTATACTGACACCATGATACTTTGAGGCTGAAGTTTTTGACACTGGGACATTCTGAACTGTCAGCTTCTGAAATTATTAGCAAGCATCCCATGCAACAGATACCCTCCCTTTACCTCTGAGCCTTCTCTGATCCCGTCATTAATTTCATTTCTATTTCTGAGTGACACCCACACCTTGACCTCTAGCTATCAGTTTGGCCCATGCTGAATTTCAGATGTCTGAAGGATAATACTGCATAGAAATAAGCATTAGATGGTGAGCTATGTGAGTCAAATGCTTCCAAAGGACATTGGGGGCAGGAGAGTTCAGGCATAAATGTCTAAGTCACCCGGGGAGGAACTTGCAAAAGAGCTGAGGAGGGGAGAGAGGGAACAAGAATACCATGCTGCAACGTGATAACACAATGTAAGCACTAAAAGGGGATGATGGAGTTTATAACTCCCTGAATCGTAAAAACCAGCTGGTTATTGTGGCTTAGAATAGCAGTTAAAAATGTGGAAATAGGGTCATCTCTCTCCTCTTTTCCCTTTCCTCCACGGAACCCCATGTCCAGTCTCCCCACTGGCCTAAGTGCCACATCTTCTCTGCTCCTTCTACTGATGTGGCACAAAGCTCACTTGTACTGAAACGGCCAAGATGTCTCACGGCACTGAATTTCTATTAAAATTTGGCTTAATATATCCTTGCATATTAGTGATGTTCAAAATACTCTTTGTAAGTTTTCCCATTTTGTTATTTTCCAAAGTATGTCAGCAATTTCACTAAAACTGTTAGTCTTCAAGAAAACACCTTAATGATTTGATCAGCAAACATAATTGAGCATTTCCTATAAGCAAGTACTGGTGATCAAGCAGGGAGTCAGAAAATGTTTCTGCCCTCATGGAACTTACATTCTAGGTAAAGAGAGCAGATTATAAACATACAAGCACACTTGTCAGGTAGTGATAAGTCTGTGAAGGCAACTAAAGCAAGGAAAAGGGTCTGAGATTCATGGTAGGGGGCCCTTTCAGATGGGGGGGGTCAGATCTGAGTAGGTGTCCTTTGATCACAGAGTTCAATAAAATGAGGAGTTCACAGTGTGAATATCTGGAGGAAGAGCAGTCAGGGCTGAGAGAATGTAATGCCCCTGAATTCAGACAAGTTTGAGGACTAGCGAGAAGGCTAGTGATCACATAAGTACACTTCCATGACAAGGACGGGTGCAATTACCAATGTGTTTACCAGTAGCCAATTGTTATCTACATTCAACAAGGTTAGAAAGGCAGTAAAGGCAGAAACTTCTTCCTTCTTTTTATATCTACTCACCTTACTAGCAATTCTTTTTTTGTTGTTTTTTTTTGCGGTACGCGGGCCTCTCACTGTTGTGGCCTCTCCCGTTGCAGAGCACAGGCTCCGGACGCGCAGGCCCAGCAGCCATGGCTCACGGGCCCAGCCGCTCCGCGGCATGTGGGATCTTCCCAGACCGGGGCACGGACCCGTGTCCCCTGCATCGGCAGGCGGACTCCCAACCACTGCGCCACCAGGGAAGCCCCTTACTAGCAATTCTTGTGTGTGTGTGTTGGGGGGAAACAACAGAGGGGATAAAGGAAATTGCCATTCAACTTCTCTTTTTACCATACGTGCCCTCCTTTCTCCGACCCGCTCCAATTTCCTATTCTCGTTTATCTCTCTCCTTCTCTCATTTCCCCCACTTTTCTCCTCCTCCTCTTCCTCTACCTTCCTCCCCACCTCCCCTTTCAAATTTCTATCTCCCGTCTGCATCCTTTACAATATTTCTGTACCTTCTTAAAATCTCAAAAGTGAAAATCGTCCTTGAGAGATAAAAATAACAAAGTTTGTCTACATCGGCTGAGAATAGCAGTTTGCATTTGAGTTAGTTATTAGCAAAAGTAACCACACGTACCACAATTAAAAGAGGAAGGAAGTTGGGGGTGGGGAAAAAGACCCAGTAGCGTCAAATATAATGAGCGTGGCTTTACGATGTACTCACAGAAATGTCGGCGTGTTCACACCCCGTGACTCGTAGCTAGTCTCTGCAGGGTTTCATGGCCAACATCCAGCAACAATGAGCACCGGGCTCCTTGCCCCGGCGCTCACGCCTGCAACTTGCAACGTTTCACTTCAGTCTGACTTAACACTTCACCATAAAGGTAATAATGATATACCCCAATAACAGGGTAGAGTAATATACCCCAACCCACTATTAATCTCACAGCAAATGGGCCCTTGCTTAGCTCACTGAGAAACCTTGCTTTACCACCTCCCAATGAAGGCTCAGACCAGACTGTTAAGGCGGCTCCTCCAGTGGCCACCTGTGGCTACTCACCTCCACAGGGAGTCTCGTGATCCCTTTAGATAAAACCACTTCAGCTGTTCTGGATTAAACCCCCTCTTCGTTCCAGCCTGATTCCCACCATCCTACCAAGACAGAGATACTCTCTGGTGGTGTTTCTGGCAGGTAATTTTCAGCTCCTAAGATTGAGTACTAGGTAGGCATGGGTATAGATTACTCTAGCAAAAAACTTACTGTTTGGGACTTCAAAATGACCATGCAGTCCGGGACCAACATAAATGCTTGAGATCAACATAAATCCTTTTCTCCTCTAGAAAGTGAATAGGAGCCATTTCAAACCTTGCCAGGCTTTATGGACTTTCACTAATGAGTAGTAAGTTACTGAACAATATTCTTTACTGTCTTAAGCACTTCCATCTTGACCCTTTCCCGTCATTTCTCAACCTGGTAGCTCTTTTAAAAGTGTAATGTTGTCACTCCTCTGCTTAAAATCATTTTTTAGACTCCACTTGCACCTATGTCAGTCCAAGCCACCTGCCAAGACCTACGAGAAGCTGCGCTGTGTCTACTCTTCCCCCCTTTGCCAACACATCAGGTGCCACTTCAGCCCTCCCTCACTAAGCTCCAGCCACCATGGCTTTCTTTAAGTTCCCAGAGCACCATACATTCTTTCATCCCTCAGATTCTTTCCATATGCTGGTTCCTTTCCTGCCCATCACCACATTTACATAACCCCTTTCACCCTCAGGTCTTAGCTTAAGTGTGCCTTTAGAGAGGCCTCCTTGGGCCATCTTATTAAAATTCAAATCCTCTTCCCTACTGAACGAATGCCATTGTTCTCAAAAACAGAAAGCTTTTTTTTCTTCACAACACCTACTATCCCATTTTTAGTTGTATCACTCAGGGTCCACTTGGGGAAATGGAAACCATACCAGTTTGTCTGAAAAGGGAGAACCAAATATAAAGCATCAATTTAAAAAAAGTACTGGTAGACTGAAAAGACAAAAACAGGACACTGAGGTACCAGAGAGATAGGAAATGCAGGAAATAGCCACCATACCTAAGGCTGGGGATCATCAGAAACTAGGAGGAGGTGTCCTGCAGGGCTCGGACCCAGAGCTCAAGGTGCCGTTTGCTTCCTGCCAGTCCCTCAGGAGCTTGGAGGAGGGCCTGAGGGGCTGGTTCTCAGATACCAAGGAAAGGGTGCTGCTTGGCTGGTGCCGGCATCTCTGACAAGGTGCAAAGAAGCTGGTTCTGGGAGTGCTGCTGGAAGAACTAGAAACTGCGAACAACCAGTGATGCTGGAGTAAATTAAACAACAACAGTACCTTCTCAGAACAGCAAGGAGAACGAGAAAGAGCAAGGCCCCTTTTGCTTCCTGTTTATTGCCTACCACTCTTCCTCACTGTCCGCTATTGACAGATCCTAACGTGGATACACCTGGCAAAGGGAAAAGGTATTGATAGTTTGCAGAGTTCCAGCCTGAGCAATTTAGAGCAGCATATCCAAGGGTGGGTTTAGAGATATCATAGCTTAATAAATAGCATAGTATTTGTTTGTTTTTTGTCTTTTCTTTCATACTAGACTGAACATGTTCAGGACCCATGTCTTTCTTTTCCCTCTTTTACCCCCTCCATGTGTACAACACAGTAAGAAGTAAATAGAAGGTACTCAATAAATATTCCTTGGATGGATGAATTTATTAGATTGTTTTCAAAAGGACTTAGTAAAATATACAGTTCAATTCTTGTCAAAACGGAATAATATTGAGTGCCTCATATGGTGGTCTAGGTATTGCAGCTAAAATATGAATATGAGACAGTTCCTTACTATTTAGTAGGGAATTTAAGACATTGCCATATGACACTAAATAATAAAATGCCATTGCAAACATTCATATGTTTAAACGCCCAAAGAATTGAACAGGCAGCAAAATCTATAGGAGATCAGGAAAAGAAAAAAGGCAAACGTAGGTTTGGAATGATTCAAGAGATTTGTGGAAGAAGTTATGATCCGAGGCAGGCTTAAGAGGGGGTGGACAAGCAAAGCTGTGGAGGAGGGATGAGTTCGGCAGGTTTTCAGATGATTCTGATGAAAACGAAGTGAGAGATTAGTAGAAGTCACTGGAAAAGTGAATTTGAACCAACTGTGTAAAATCATGAATTCTGGAGTTAGGATTATGAGTAGTATGTCTTTTACAAAGAGGCAACATTAAAAGGTTATATGCAAAGGAATGATGTAGCCGTTGGGAATATTTTCTACAGATGAATCTGGCAACATCATGGGGAGTGATGCAGCATCACTGATTATGTAGAAACTAGAGCCAGAAAGACTAGTTAGCAGACTGAGCCAGAAAAGATGGTGGAGATAGAAAAAGAAGAAAAATATAACAAGTAATGTTCAGAAGGAAGAATCAATAAAACATAATGCAGAATTAATCCAGGGCAAGGAGGGTGGAGAGGATATCTAGAATTAATCCACAGTGATACATGCAGAGAGGATTCAGAAGGGTGGAGATAAAACAGAGATCATTAAGTTTCAACAGAAGAACTTGATTAATAATGTTATCAGTACAGTAAAAGTTCCAGCAAATATTTATCCTTCAATAACTAAACCCACATTTTGAAAAGTTAATATGAATCCGGAAGAATGTATATGTTTTCATCTTGAGGTTCTTCAGAAGTAGTAGGCTTCTGGAAGTCATAATAGTCACATGATGTCTCATTTCCATAGATATGTTCCTTGAAATTGGTCTGGCAAGTGTTCTCATATATTCCCTCGTCTGTTTCTTCTTTAGCTTGGGGAGGACACGCTTCCACATTTTCATAGTTGTCATATATGTTAGTGTCCTTCCCAGCAGAGCTGTGGTCTTCGGTTTGAACTGAGATTTTATGCCCTGGGCCGATAACCTGGGAGCTCAAGGAGACTCTTTTAGTATAGTCTTTTCTCCTTTGCAAAAACTTTGGTAAGGTAAAGTGCACTGTATTATGCTGTTTCCAGTACCTAACACACCCAATTCCACAGATCACCAACAGTAAAAGAAGGGAAATTCCTATGGAAACGGCCACTGAAGTATTTCCCCAGCTTTTCAGCATTTCTGCACAGTATTGTTTCATAGTATGGTGTAGCCCTTAATGAATTCACAGGTACAGTCTACTGTAATTCTTTGTAGGATATGGTTTGAAAGTAATTTCGGAAGCTCTTTTAGGCATTTCTGTTTCAGATATGAAAGAACATCATGGCAAAATCCTGGTGTACATAGAGGAGAGATGAGTAAACTTGATTTTGGAAGCTAGCTCTTGTTGTAGCTGATGATTATACAATTGTTGTTGTATAATTGCACCGTGTCGGGGGGATTTCATTCAACTCCACTTCCTTTTTTATCAATGAATCACAAAATGAAGCACCAATGAGTGGAAACTAATAGCAGAGTGGAAAACTCAAGGAAGGGAAGGTTGAACGATCTGCCATCCACGTGCCTGCTGTAAATTAGAAACATTTTAATTGCATATTTATTACATAGCATAATAAAAATTCTGCCAATTTCTACCACTACATTAAGCACCAGCATTTAGTGAGCTCTTCCTTCAGGATAGAATACAGTACTAGCTGTTGCATTTAGTGAGTTTTTGTTTTAATATAAAATACAGTACTAGCTGTTGTGTGTGTGTGTGTGGCGGGGGGAGAGTTAAAAGAACCTGTCTCTGCTGAAGCCTGAGTGGTTTGATCACTTAGATTTCAACGTGGTTTTTGACCATAAGGCTAATAATTTTCAAGAGAAAAATAATGCTTCAAACACAATAGGAGCAAAGAGATAAGAGATGTGCATAAGATGCGCAATCATTTCCATTACCTATCACCTCCTCTGTGAAACCTTGCCTGTCCCTCTTTGTAGTGATCTGGGACCATGTTTTTTCCTTAATCACACATTCCTCTGTATCCCCATATTAATGAGTCAGTTCTCTATTATAGCATGGCAATCTAAATTACAGGAAATTGTGCGTCTTCCTACCTGGTTAAATGGTGGACAGGGGTCAGGTCTTTTCCTCTGAATACTCCTAGAGAAAAGCATAACACCTAGCACAAAAAAGACACTCAGTCAATATTGATTGAATGAATGATTAAATAAACATAAGACTCCAAATCTAAGCATCTAATTGTTTAAGTTCACAGTTTAAAACTCAAGACATGTCTTCTAAAAGGTACAGTGTATACTTAAAAAAAGAAAAGAGCTCTTTGATGTAACACAAAATACCTAAAAATATTTAAAACAAAATTTGAAAGACTTCCTATCACTAGTCTTCTCACAACTTCCAACAAATAACTTTCATTTAATTAAGATAATTTTAGAGTGCTACCTGTTGATGCTTTAAAATGGCAAAGAGGAGAGAAAAATGGAAGTGTTCAACTCGGCTGAATGTTCTATTATGATTTTATCAACAAAATATTATTATTGTATGTTTTTAGCCTAGTCACAGAAATACTTATATCCAATATTGTTTTCATTATTGTTGTTGTTTTCTTCCAGTTTTATTGAGATATAATTGATATATTTCACTGTATCAGTTTACGGTGTACAACATGATGATTTGATATATGTGTGTATTGTGAATTGATCAAAACACTAAATTTAGTTAATATGCATCAACTCAGTTACAATTTTTTTTCTTGTAATGAGAACTTTACGATCTACTCTCTTAGCAACTTTCAAGTAAATAATACAGTATTGTTAACTATAGTCATCCAATTTCATAGTGCTTATGAGATGATTATCATCATCCACTGAATGTCATCATCAATAATATTTAGTTATTTGGGGTCAGCTTCTAAACACTTTTACACGGATTATCTCATTTAATCCTACCATGCACAGCTGTCATGTTAAATAGATACTACTGTTATGCCCATTTTATATGTGAGAAAAGAGAGGATTAAAAAAGTTAAGTAACTTCTTTAATGACTAAGAAGTGATTAAACCTGGATTCCAGTAAAAATTTCCCCCAAATCTTATTCCTACCCACATTTCTATGAATGTCTATCAAGCACATCCATCACTAAATTTTTATAGATGATTAGCTCTGAGGTTCTTGAGTGTTCAGAATCATATCTTTTTCATTTTTATATTACCAGCAGCAGTACTAGACACAGAATAGCTAGCTTGTTAAATATGTGTTAATGAAGGGAGCAACCTGCATTAGGATAAAAAGAGTCACGATAGACAGGAAAAAAGAAACCCCATGAAATTGTGCCCTGCTCTCAGTAGGAACTCATGTACAACAGTGAACTTTTCTAAATTTGTTCAAGGTTAGAATACATCAATATGCAAATTTTCAATTGGCCTTTCACATAAAATATGAAATTAAATAGGAGATGCAGTTAACTCGTAACATTTATTTCATAAAACTATAGGGACAGACACCCCAGACTGCAACAACTTTTACTCTCTTTGGAACTTTTGTAGGCTCCCTCCTTTAAAAGGCCAGACACAGTGCTTGTGTTCAAAGGCAAAGGTTTGGCAAGTGACTTTAACAATTCAGAGCCCACTTCCTTTTTTGCAGCAGCTGAGAACTGACCATATGTAAGATATTTCATGGTATAAATGATTACTCATTTAAGTAAATATTTGCCAGCATATTTGAACTAAATTTCACATATTGATTGAAATTAATCAGCTTTTAAAAAGCTGCCAGGATTGCAAAAGCAGTGAAGAAGGCTAACTATTGTCCTCTGAGGATAAGGTAAGAAATTGCTCTCTGGATTTTCGAGAGGAGAATTTATTTTTAACCATCTATGTTCTTCTATGTAGACACTCCAGTACATTCCCAATATTAAAGCTGTTTGTCAAAGTAGTATTCTCTGAGATAAAGACAAGGAGACATTTTACAGGAAAATAAATGCATCCGTCCTCTTTCTTCAAAATAACTTAATAGGAAAACCCCTGCAAGACATGAATAAAGACCTACTAGAATGGGATACCTATGTTAAACAAGAGTCCTTCAAATATAACTTATAGGTTTCACTTTGCCCAATTTGAAGGAAGACTGCTTCTGTTGTGGAAGACAATTCCAACAGGTTACCTAACAATTATTTGTCTTAAAATCACAAGTTGTTGACAAACTTCTGAAATTTTAAGTCAGACACTGCCCTTCTGTTTGAAACCAAGGCAACAACAGAGCATACTCTTATCCTTGTGAGGCTCTATACTAGTAAAGAAACATCAACCTCACTCTCAATTTGTAAAGTGGTTTTTCAACGTATGGCCACCTAATTCTACAAACTGTGTTTGATAAGATAAAAAGCCATTGATTATTTAAAATGAACTAGTTTGTTATAGTTTTCCTTTCACACAAACACCTTAAAGCAGGTTCTTACTTACCTTGAGATTGGTATGCCGAGCTCTCTTCTGTCCTTTTGGTTATGTTTTAAACCCACTTTTGTTTAGAACTTGTTCCTCTTTTTCACATAGGTCAGTTACTTCCTTCTTTACTCCCTCCTTTCAGATCATTTCATACTTGCAAAGTTTCCTGGCTCTAGAGGAAGTTCTTATCAGATGCACAAGAATTAAGATAAATTGCATGAGTTTTTGAGTAAGGAAGTCCAGCCCTTCATCTTTACCCAGTAATAATTCTCCAACTATATCAGAAAATGATGCATAAAGCCTAGGTGGTTCTTTTATTTGAGCAATATTTGCAGTCTCCACTTTATTTTTGTTTTTTCTAAACATCAGAAATTAATTATCTCACATTATGGAGGCCAGAAGTCCAAAATCAAGGGGTGGGCAGGGGCGGTACTTCTGGACACCCCAGGGGAGAATCCATCCAGGCCTCTCTCCCAGCTTCTGGTGCTTCCTGCTGATCCCTGGTGTTCCTCATCTTATAGACACATCACCCCCACCTCTGCTCCATTGTCTCATGGCTTCTCTTCTTGTCTTTTCCTCTATGTATCTCTTATAAGGTCACTGTCATTGGATGTAGGACCACCCAGATAATCCAGGATGATCTTTTCTCAGACCCTTCATTTAATTACACCTGCAAAGACCCTACTTCCAAATAAGGTCCTGTTCACAGCTTCCAGGAATTAGGATTTGGATGGCTCTTTTGGGGGCTGGGGGGTCCACCATTCAACCCACTACAATACCTAAAAGAGTATGCATTTTACCTTTTAATTTTTATAACTTTTTTTTTTCCTTTGCGGTACGCGAGCCTCTCACTGTTGTGGCCTCTCCCGTTGCGGCGCACAGGCTCCAGACGCACAGGCTCAGTGGCCATGGCTCACGGGCCCAGCTGCTCCGCGGCATGTGGGATCTTCCCGGATCGGGACACGAACCCGCGTCCCCTGCATCGGCAGGCGGACTCTCAACCACTGCGCCACCAGGGAAGCCCAAATTTTTATAATTTTTTAAAAGTTTAATGCTGTGTGTAATCTTCAGGCCGTCCTCACTTTAGAATAAATAAGTCATTTTATTTGCTCTTTAAAATTTTTTAAAAGAAATATTTTAAAATGTAGTAATGCATAGGTCTTTGTTTATTTGCTTGTATGTTAGAAGAGTCCTTTTTCCAACTACTATGTCCCAGTGCCCCAGGTGACATCTATACATGTCAAACCAGTGTCCCAATTTTGGTTCAGAATATGCTCATATTCTTTTAAGTTGATAAGACAGGATTTCCTAAAGTATATTCCAAAGTGTACTACTTCTGGAATTTTCTAGTAGAAGTTTCATCAAGTAAATTTGGAAAGTACTGCTTACCTGGAGACTCATAGGCACTCAGCATACTAAAAGCTATGAGCAGTCCTACAGCAAGCAAACAAAACAAAACCAAACATGAAAGAAAAACTGTTTAACTTCATTTAATAATAGTCGCCAGCATTTTCTGAGCACTTCTGTGTATTTAAATCCTTTGTGTGCTACTCAGTAAATCCTGACAACAACTTGATAGGAGAGGACTCTATACGTCCTTTCTTACAGAGGAGGGGAGGAAGGCAGAGTGGTGAGGTACTCACTCCCCCTGTGTGGCTGGCAGTTTGCTTCCATCACCTGTGTGCTAAAGTCACCATACCAGCTGTCTCGCTAGGCTGAATGACAAGTCTCCATCACGGAACCCTTAATTAACAGCATCTCTCAGAGGACAACTCTGTGGAATACCAAAATGGGAAATGCTGAATTAGACAGACAAGATGATAAAGTAATGGAAATTTTGCCTTTTCTGTTGTACTGGAACTTTTTCAAGCACAGAGGATGAACTTTGCATGAGGCAGTTTAAAAGAAGATCTAGTTACTGAAATACCAATTGGACATTCGAAGAACAATATTGTCAATACTGCCTGGACACTGACATTGTGCCAGGCATTATGCTAAGCAATGGGGATGCAATAGTGAACAAACTCCCTTGCAGCACCTAAAGCCTAGTGAAGAGGCTGTACCCACAGATCTTTTCAGATCAAGACAGTAGGAGCTAAGAAAGACACCGTTATGCACAGGGAACAGTGGGAGCAAGGAAAAGAGATACCAGCTCACAGCTCTCAGGGAAGGGAAGACATGAGCAAAGCCTCACAGAGCACGAAGGAGATAAGCAAGGCAGAATAGGAGTGTTCTAGGCAAAGATCTCAGAGTGAAGGAGGTTATGAAGTTGTGAAGCTTGAAATGGGAATTCAATCTTCAGTCTACCAATATTTTAACTGCAACATTAGCCACCCTTCCAAGTAATAATACACACACACACACATGCACACAATATGCAAGGAATGTAATAAATACAATATTTATGTGAGATTATACAGTCTACTCTAGAACTCAGGACAACTGGAAGTTCATCTGGATTTTGCTGTTTGAACTTAGGAAAGTTTTAACCCTTTATCACTTTAGTTTTTCTAAAGATAAATAAAATGAAGGGATATTCCCTGGCCTTTTTCTCTAGATATGATTTATTTTTAAGTAATAGATATAACCATTCTTTGAATTTACAGAAGAGATGCTATATATATATTTTTTTTCAAAATAGAATTATTATATAATCATTTGTATGGATCAGATATTATGTCTTGAGTTCTGTTTTCCTACCTTCCTATCTTTGGCCTAGCGAGACACATTTTTATTGTCTTCTTACAGTTCCCTTTTTAATCATAGCAATTATAGTTAGGCTTTCTTTTCCTTCCACCATGTCGTTTGGGTAGCAGAGGGCGTGGGAGGTAAATTGTTCTCTAGTGTAATTTGGACTGAATAGTTTATCCAGATAATATTTCTTCCCCTATTATTTGATGACTAACAACCAATTTACTTAACTGTGATTAAAATTCCTAGCAATTTCTTTTGTGTCAGTTAATATCTATTTATTTTAACCATGTACTTTTTCAGATACTTGAACTGAGTAATATTGGTGATGACAGATGTGGAAAAATGTTTGTGAATGTGGATTTTATTTGAAAGCATGACTGACTAAAAACATCTTCCTGGATATTCTGTAGGGAGCCCCCAAATTCCATGCTACTGGTTAAAGGCATTATGGAATCATACATTTTAGCATAAGGGATTATGTTGCCTGGGAAAGGTAGCATATTATTAGCTAGCAAATTCATTAATACTGATGGGTTTATGGGATGAGCCAAAAGGCAACTAGAGCTTTAATGGAATGAGTCACTGCCTTTCAACTAGTAAAGTTTCACTGTGTGGGCCAAGGAGTGAAGAAAATTTTAAAGTGAGGAAGCTGAGCAGTTGAAGGTGAGGAGAGAAGGCACGAATAAGAAGAGGTCAAAATAGAACCACTGTTGCTTTAGTTATGCTTAGTGTCAATCCTGTTAGCAGCTGGCAAACTTAAATCAACTAATTTTGAGGTGACTGGAATGGATTTTACTGGAAGAGATGTGAGATATTATTTAGTCAACGAATTCATTCCCAAACCTGAAAGTCTATGAAGATCACTTATGAAACTTAAAAAAAAAAAAAATACATAGGACCCTGGGGATTCTGCTTCATTATGTCTGGAGTCAGGCCCAGGGATCTTCATTTTAAAAGTTAAGAACAATATCAAGGCATTTCTGAGTTAGAGGAATAAGGGATTGCACAGACTGTGTCGGGGGGAGGAATTTTTACTTTTGATTTTACAGTCTTTTATACTATTTGATCTTTTTTCATAAACATGTACCACTTTCATAAGAAAAAGGAACATTGACATCTCCTCAGATGATTTTGAATTGTGGCCAGGTTTGGGAACTATTGATATAATTGAACCCCCTGAAGGTCAGAGAAGTGATGTGATTTACTCCATAGAAAGTAGAAATCTAGACCAGATATCAAAACAGTCTCCTGATTCTGATCTAGTAATTTTCCTCTATACTACACCACCTCCGTGAGGAATAGATAAAAAGAAAGTCCTAGATGTCCCCTTCAAGAGTCTATCTGTTTTTCTCTCCTTACATTAAGTCAGATTATATAGGACAGGAAGTTAGAGATAAGAAAATGAGAGAGCAAAATCCATCAGGGATGCCATAGGTAGTGAACCATGAAAAATGTTACTCTATTGGTGGACCATTTTAAACTATGAAATCTGCCACCTGAAACACTTATCAGGACTAAAGAGACGTATATTGTTATGGTTCATTTAACAACTTAGAAAGGTTAGATTATGGTCAAGGACTATAAAAAGAAGACACTGAAAGAAAAACAAAGAAAAAGACCTAGGAATTGCACTCCTATGTATATACTCAACAGAAATGAAGGCCGTTTCTGATTATGACCACTTTCTTCATAATGTCCCAAAGCTCTAGAAACATTCCAAATGTCCATCAACAATACAGTGGGTAAATGGAGCATGGTAAATCCACACAATGGAGTACTACACAACAATGAAAACAGCCAAGTTACTGATATGCACAAAAACATGGATGAATCTTACAAACTTAATATATAATTAAAGAAGCTATTGGGCTTCCCTGGTGGCGCAGTGGTTGAGAGTCTGCCTGCCGTTGCAGGGGACACGGGTTCATGCCCCGGTCCAAGAAGATCCCACATGCCGTGGAGTGGCTGGGCCTGTGAGCCATGGCCGCTGAGCCTGCACGTCTGGAGCCTGTGCTCCATAACGGGAGAGGCCACAGCAGTGAGAGGCCCGCATACCGCAAAAAAAAAAAAGAAAAAAAAAAGAAGCTATGCACAAAAGAGTACATGTTTTATGATTCCACTCCTGAAATCATGTAAAGCTTTCTACAACCATATAATGGTGGAAGTCAGAAGAAAGGTGATTATTATAGACTGGGAGGTATATAAGGGAGCCGTCTCAGATGCTAGAAAATGTTCTATATCTTGATCTTTGTGGTGGCTACAAAGACGTATCTATATATAACCATTCATCAAGCTGTCCATTTCAGATTTATGCACTACATTATGTAATTGTATCTTAATTAAATAAAAGAAACTGGAGATGAAGACAATACCTTTAAAAGTCATGAAAAATTGAGGTAACGATATATGTTTTTATTCATTCAGATTACCATCTTCTTCAGTAAACTGGTCTACTAATTCGGAAGGGGAAATTTTGCTAAATTGCAGGTAGACTTTGAGCTGGATGAGTTATAACTTTATCTGGAGCTTCCTGAGCCTGAAGGTTGGTAAAGGCTGGTGATAAGAAGGATGGGAGTTACTAATGAACCTTGAGCTTCCACCCAGTCAAAGCAGGGAATTTCTACTTTCTGAGATTATGAATATGGTCTTTCATTGGCACACCTTGACTTACTTAAGGGATGTGTTGCTGAAAAATAATATTCAATCTAAAACACAGGTATAAAGCAATTTAGCCTAAAAGGAATAATTCTGTGATCTTGGGCAAATAATATGACTTCTCCATCTTGCTTTCTTCATCCACAAAACAAAAATGGATTCAGTAATCCCTAAGATTCCTTCAAATTCTACTAAGTACAAATGAATAGTATAAAAATGGCCATCACATTCAGAAGATAGTTCAAAGCAGTTTTCATGTTTACCATATATTTCCTTTCACTCCAACTCCTTTTTCATCATAAGTCTTTCCTAATTGCTAGTGCATATCAGATAACATGACTTGAAGCTTGTTTCAACTTCAGTTGAACAACACTCCATCTCCTTCCCTCACTGTTTACCCTTTTGTTCCTTCAGATTAAAATAAATGGACATTGGGAAAGCTGAAAAAAATTGAAAACATTTTACTGCTTCATGAAAAAAATTGAAAGCTGCATAATTTAGCAGTTCAACAGAAGATACACTGTTCATCTTAGACTGTGTATATAATTTCACAAGTCAAATAACGGATAAACTATTTCAACAGATTTTTGGTTTCTGTTCATTTGAGGAGAGTATTATAAACTAGGATTAATAATAGGCACCAAATCAGTCACTGGTTGATTCTGCCAACTTCCTCAGAAAATTCTGCAAGGCACATTATAACATATCATTACTGTAAAAATAACTGCACATATTTTGAAACTTTACACTGTAGTCAGACTGGATGTAAGAACTACTGGATAGCAGACACCTTTCTCCCAAGAACAGTGTCAATCTATTACCATTTCAAACCTGGCACAGGAAGCGGGTACTAGGGGAGGCTCACCCATCAGAGGAAAGCATATTCTCAGGCCTTTGCTTGAAGACCCTGAGTGATCTGAGTTATACACTGTTTCTGAGCAGGAAATTAGGTGGGGGAGAGAGAATAGCAGCTATTTAGAGTCACTTTTTTCCCCCCAAACTGAGATGGTGCCCTACATAACTTTATTCTGAGATGGCGCCCTATATAACTTTATTTCCAGGAGGAGGAGTAGAGGGTGAAGAAAACAACAAACACTAACGGAGTGGGTAGGGCAGAGGACCTGTCTAAAAGGGTCCCAATAAAGAGGGCATCTTTCTCTCTCCTTGTGGGAAACACACTCTGGAAGCCAATTCATCTTCAGGTAAATATTGGTGAACATTCACCCAGAGCACAAGGGCATTTAGTGGTAAGGCATAAATTGTTAATAGGCTCAGATAAGCCAGTGTTATGCCCCAGCCAAGTCGATGTCTCTGAAACCCATTTTCTATGCTTCGTTGTAGACCACTGGCTTCTCGTTAGTAGACCAGGCTAACATCGTGTTGTTCATTCTTAAGAGACATATCTCACCGTAATATGTTCCTTTTATTAGCTAGTTTATCAGAATTTGAAGACCATCTCCTTCTTGTCCTCAGAATCTATCGTTATCTCTAACATTAACTAGCTTGAGCCAGTCATTTAATCACAGAGAACCTCAATTTCTCATCTGTAAAATGGATCTTAATGAGTTAATGGTTCTTAACTCTAGCTGTTCATTGGAATCTCATTAAGGAGCTTTAAGAATCTTGATGCTTGGGTTCCAGGCCACAAAAATTAGAGCAAAATCTCTGAGGGT
The DNA here is from genome assembly GCF_964165515.1 of Mesoplodon bidens. Classification (NCBI taxonomy): domain Eukaryota; kingdom Metazoa; phylum Chordata; class Mammalia; order Artiodactyla; family Ziphiidae; genus Mesoplodon; species Mesoplodon bidens. The sequence continues at coordinate 46,749,352 of NC_138160.1, read as the reverse complement.
GTAACTTGAGCATTACTAGTTTTTAAAAGGTCTTCAGGTATTTAAAGTCCCCAGCAAGCCAGTATTGAATAGTCAGGCCTCTTTTGAACTAATATTCTATGGCTCTGTGCTGTATGATCTTGAGAACCGCTTAACTCTTTACTTCAGTTTTCTTCACTATAAAAAGAGAACTTGAGGTACTTCCCTGGTGGCGCATTGGTTAAGAATCTGCTTGCAAATGCAGGGGACATGGGTTCGATCCCTGGTCTGGGAAGATCCCACATGCCATGGAGAAACTAAGCCTGTGTGCCACAACTACTGAGCCTGTGCTCTAGAGTCTGCGAGCCACAACTACTGAGCCCTTGCACCACAACTACTGAGCCTGTGTGCCACAACTACTGAGGCTGCAACTACTGAAGCCCGTGAGCCTAGAGCCCGTTCTCTGCAATGAGAAGCCACTGCAATTAGAAGCCTGTGCACCACAATGAAGAGTAGCCCCCACTCGCTGCAACTAGAGAAAGCCCACACGCAGCAATGAAAACCCAATGCAACCAAAAATAAATAAAGAGAACTTGAAATGTAGTGTTGTAAAAAAAGATTTGCAAAGTGCTCAAAGTTCACCACAAAAATATATGTTACTAAAAACTCCAGGAATTTGCATGATGGCTAATGTGGCACTAATAGTATACACACATTGATTTCACACTTGAGCATATGTCAGACCATACTCTCATCTCTTTATGTGGATTTTCTTTTTTAATTTCTGCAAGAATAGGGATGGGTGTTATTTACTAGTTCAGAGATGAAGAAGCTGAGGCCTACCCAAGGCCATATCTCTTTCCAGAGCCTGAATTCAAACTCACAGCATGTGACCTGAATCTAGAGCAAGTGCTTTTAACCTCTATGGTATTTATGAACTGCCCTCCTTCTCTTTGTGTAACCAAATGCCTGTGATGTACCAGATTAAACAATTCACAGAAGGGGAGTGATATGCTTAAAATGGCCTGAGGCTGGTGACCCTTGTGACTACCAGGGAGATTGATGGAAATGACCTCATGTTTAGCTCTGACTGGACTTAGTAAGCTGTTACACATAGAGTCTGCCCTCTTCTCTGTATGTTCATGGACATGTCCTTATTCCAGACCACACCATCTCTGCCTGAACAAATGAAATAGCCTCTTACTGCTTCTTAATCCTACACTGCTCACCCTCCAATACTGCCATAAAGTTGACAGAGTGATATCTCTCAAACATAAATTAGACCACATCAGCCCCCTGCTTACTAAGACCCTTGAGTGGCTTCCTGTAGTCTTGGAATTACCCCACTTTTACTGATAAGGATTTTCATAATCTGGCCCCTGCTTTCTCCCTCCCTCACTGAACCCCAGACACATTTGCTGTCTGCGAACCCTCCACTGCATTCAGTTCGTTCTTGCCTTTAGGCCCTGCATTAGCTGCTCCCTTTAGCACAGTGTTACATCAGTGTATGTATCAACACTCAGATAAAGAAACTGAAAATCATCACTACTTTGGAAGCCCCAAACTTGTGCCACCCTATGACACTGTCTTCCCTCATCTCCAGAGTAACGGCAATCCAGGTTTTTTCTGTTAATCATTCCTTGCTTTTCGTTACAGTTCCACCACCTATGTATATATCACTAAATAGTCTGGAAAACTGCAGAGCCAGCACAGACTCAGTTCATGTTGACATGGCAAGATCTCCACTGTCAGATGAGGCTCTCTGGAGAAGAGAAGTTGTGTTGAGCCACGAGACCACCGGTTGCCTCAGCCTCCTTGAGTGCATACAAAGTCCCTTCTGGTGGGCTGGCGTGTCTCTGGACAGGTCTAGGAAGTGGCATGAAAATGTACAGCTTATTGTCAAGCAGCTGGTAGGCCTCTAGTGTGGACTAGACATGGATGTCTAGTGGAGACAAGGTCAGGGACAAAGGGTGCTCTGTATTTTCTGCTCCTGAGTATGGCCTTAAGTGGTAGGTCAAAGAAGAGCATTTCTGTCGGGTAAAAAGGGGCTTCAAGTGTCCTGACAGCATATTGTCAAGACAAGCCAAGTATAGGAAAGTATCAGGGCCAGGCTCACTGAGACCTTCTGTCCTTAGACTTAAAAGGGTGCAAAATCTTGGTGGTTTCTTACAAAACTAAACATACTCTTACCGTACAACTACCACACAATACCATACAATCCTGCTCCTTAGTATTTACCCAAAGGAGTTAAAAACTTATGTCCACACAAAAACCTGCACAAGGATGTTTATAGCAGGTTTATTCTGCTATAATAATGTAAATTGGTGCAGCCACTATGGAAAACAGTATGGAGATCAAAAAACTAAAAATAGAACCACCATATGACCTAGAAATTCTACTCCTAGGTATATATCCAAAGAAACAAAAACACGAATTCAAAAAGATACATGCACCCCAATGTCATAGCAGCATTATTTACAATTACCAAGACATGGAAACAACCTAAGTGTCCATCGACAGATGAATGGATAAAGATGTGGTAGGCAGGTATAGATAGGCAGATAGATAGATATAGATAGATACACAATGGAATACTACTCAGCCATAAAAAATAATGAAATTTTGCCATTTGCTGCAACATGGATGACCTTGGAGGGCATTATGCTAAATAAGTCAGACAGGGCTTCCCTGGTGGCGCAGTGGTTGAGAGTCCGCCTGCTGATGCAGGGGACATGGGTTTGTGCCCCGGTCCGGGAAGATCCTACACGCCGCGGAGCGGCTGGGCCCGTGAACCATGGCCGCTGAACCTGCGCATCCGGAGCCTGTGCTCTGCAACGGGAGAGGCCACAGCAGTGAGAGGCTCGTGTACTGCAAAAAAAAAAAAAAAAAAAAAAAAAAGTCAGACAGAGAAAGACAAATACTGTATGATATCACATATCTGGAATCTAAAAAATACAACAAACTAGTGAATAAAACAAAAAAATGCAGACTCACAGATATAAAGGACAAACTAGTGGTTACCAGTGGGAAGAGGGAGGGGGGAGGGGCAATATAAGGGTAGGGGGAAAAAGGGTTATTATGGGATTATATGAAATAATGTGTGTGAAACTTTTGAAAATTGTAAAGCATTACAGAATTTAAAGAATGTTTTAGTCAATAAATTTTTTAAAGAATAAAATATGCAAACATCCCTAAAAAAAAAAAAAAACAACTTGGAAGCAACCAAGATGTCCTTTAGTAGCTGAACAGATAAATAAATATCTAGACAGTGGAATACTAAAGTGCTAAAAAGAAATGAGCTATCAAGCCATGAAAAGGCATGAAGGAAAATTAATGCATATTACTTAGTGAAAGAGGACAATCTGAAAAGGCTACACACTGTATGATTCCAACTATATGACATTCTGGAAAAGGCAAAACTAGGGAGATGGTCAAAAGACCAGTGGTTGCTTGTGATTGGGGAAGGGGGGAGATATGAATAGGCAGAGTACAGAGGATTTTTAGGGCAGTGGAAACACTATTTATGATACCCTAATGATGGATAAATGACATTATACATTTATCCAACTCATAAATTGCACAACACCAAGACTGAACAGGTAATGTAAACTATGGGCTTTGGGTGACTATGAAGTGTCAGTGTAGGTCAGTTGTAACAAATGTACTGCTCTGGTAGGGGGTGTTGATAACTGGGGAGGCCCCACATGTGTGAGGGCAGGGAGTATATGGGAAATCTTTATACCTTCCCTTCAAGTTGGCTATGGACCTTAAACTGTTCTAAAAACAAAAGTCTTAATTTTTCAAAAAGGGTTAAAAATCAGCTTCAGTAGGATCCATCACTTGCAACTAAAACTGTGACTGATGCACTGTGCATTTATTTATATTTTGACACTTGTTTATGTACTATGCTTTCAGATCATCCTAGGACATGCTTTACTGGATATGTGTTGGAACTCTCCTGTTGTAAGGGACACGGCCTCAACTCAAACTGGCTCACACAAAATAGATTTACTGACCTTTATAACTGAAAAGTCCATGAGTTCAATTTCATTGGTAATCTTTTATTTCCCAAACTGCCTGATGGGTACATGGATGTTCATTACAATAATTTTCATACCTTCTTGAATATTTGAAATACTTCAAAATAAATTAAAACAAACCAAGATAAAACAACATGAAGTGGCTGGATCAAGCAGCTCAAGAAATGTCATCAGCAATGGCACCTCCTCCTCTTGGTTGCACCCCTCATTCCTCTGCAGGCCCTCTCCAGCTGGAATCTGCTGCAGCCCCAAGCTTGCTATATCTACAGCTGGCAGTTTCGTGGCAAGAGTGCCTGACTTCTCAACAGTTCCAGAAGTCCCAGAATTGACCACTGGCCTGTGTCAGGTTTCAAGTCAGTTCTTGGAAGAACTGTTTGACTCAGGGTGTATGATGCTCTGATGGGTTAGGCCAAGCTTGCATGTCCTCCCCAGGAGCGGAAGTGACAAATGAGGTTAACTACTTCTCTTTGCCGGCTGATGCATGGTTTACAGAAGGACATTATGGAGTTTTGTGAAGAAACACAAGTGACCCTTTCTCTTCTTGAAGATTCTTTAAAGGAAAAAGGACAGGGGCAAGACAACAGTTCTCTCAGGACAGAGAGAACCATTTCTCAAGTTGTCTCCCAAATTCTGCTGAGATCTTAAGGCAGTTCCAAAGCAGAATTATTGTCAATAAGTCGAGAAGTACCAGCATTGTCCCACTGGTAGAAGAAGGTAGTGGAATTATATTTTTGTCAATAAAACTAGTATTAATACCATTCCCTGTGACAAAAATTGTCTCCTTGACCGAACTCTAGCCAGGTTCCTCTCAAGCCCTTTCTCAAGCAGGCCTCAACCTTGGCCTATAAAGACTTGAACAAATAGCAACATAGCTTCTAGTAGCTCAAGACTGAACCCCTAGGATGACCCTCACACCCCCTTAAAGTACCCGCCTGAGAAAACTCATTGCTGCCAAAAGACTTTACTGTTTGTTCCAGCCAATACTTAAAGATAGAGCCCACCTCCCAGTCTCTGTGGGATGGTAGGAGCCTAATTTTGGTAAGTGTCAGTTAGCAAACCCAGATGGGTTTCATATGGACCTACCCCCACTTCGTCCTGCTTTTTGTAAGCTTTCACCTTCTGGACTCTGCTGAGCCTCTGCTCACCAACACCCCCATTCTCATTCTCCCTTTAAACACCCAGTCACCACTGTATAAGTCAAAGTTGAGTTCAGTCCACGCTGAACTTTCCCTATTGCAGTAGTAGATTACTGATTATAATGTGTTCTTATCACTTTACCTAGTGTCTGGCTTTATCTATCTTTAATACTTGTATCACCACTAGGAAAAACTAGGAGCAAATGCTGTAGAACCCAAAACCTAGAGAAGTCTGCCCTCTACTGGCTAAAAATCTGGGTTTGGCAATGAACCTTTTTTTTTCACACCCCATTCCTGTATACCTGCCCTCTACTGGCTAAAAATCTGGGTTTGGCAATGAACCTTTTTTTTTTCACACCCAATTCCTGTATACCTGCCAAGTCATCACTATCTTTGTTATAAACATGACTTCTATGCAAACTGATCATTAGAAACCATCATACTCAGGGCCAGCAAAATTTGACCAGGTAGTATGGCTGACTGTCGGCTCAGCTGTGGGTAGACTGCTGGAAAGTACTCATCTAACGTTTCAGAAGATATCTTTATAAGCCTCCTCAAACTGGCAAAACAAACTCGGAAACATTGAGCTACTCCACATAAATGCAATGATTCCTCCTTTACGTTACAGTATTACAGTACCAAGGGAGTTTGCTGAGGACATTGTTTTAAAACTGTTTTAGCTTTACTGAGGTATAACTGACACATTATGATACATTTAAAGCATACAGTGTGATGATTTGATATACATATAAGGATTCCCCAATTGAATTATCACATTCATCACTCACATATTTACTTTTTTTTCTTGGTGGGAACACAAGATTTACTCTCTTAGAAAATTTCAATTATACAACACAGTATTGTCAACTATAGACACCATACCATACACTAGATACTCAGACCATATTCATCTTGTATCTGAAAGTTTAAATCCTTCTACCAACCTCTCCTCATTTCCCCCACCACCCCCTCATCCCCTGGCAATCACCGTTTTACTGTTTCTATGAGTTTGATGTTTTTGTTAGATTTCATATATAAGTGACACCAGGCAATATTTGTCTTTGTCTGTCTATTTCAATTAGCATAATGCCCTCCATGTTCATCCATGTTGTTGAAAATAACAGGATTTCCTTCTTTATTTTAAGGCATTTGAATAATATTCCATTGCCTACATATACCACATTTGCTTCCTTCATCATTGATGGACACTTAGCTTGTTTCCATACTTTGGCTATCATGACTAATGCTGTAGTGGATGTGGGACACAGATAACTCTTTAAGACTATGATTCTGTTTCCTTTGGATATATACCCAGAAGTGGAATTGTTAGATCATATGGTAGTTCTATTTTTACTTTCTTGAGGAATCTCCATATTGTTTTCCATGGTTACTGTACCAGTTTACATTTCCACCAAGAGTATACAAGGATTTCCATTTTTCCACATCCTTGACAGCTTTTGGTATCTCTTGTCTTTATTATAATAAACATCCTAACAGGTGTGTGGTGACATCTCATTGTGGTTTTGATTTGCATTTTCCTGATGATTAGTGATGCTGAGCACCTTTTCATGTACCTGTGGGCTATTTGTATATCTTCTTTGGAAAAAATTCTATTCAAGTTTTTTGCCCATTTTTTTTTAATTTTTTTTATTTTATTATTTTTTATTTTTTTATTTTTTTATTTTTTTAATTAGTTTCTGCTTTATAACAAAGTGAATCAGTCATACATATACGTCTGTTCCCACATCCCTTCCCTCATGCATCTCCCTCCCTCCCACCCTCCCCTTCCCACCCCTCCAGGCGGTCACATAGCACCGAGCTGATCTCCCTGTGCTCTGCGGCTGCTTCCCACTATCTATCTACCTTACGTTTGGTAGTGTATATATGTCCATGCCTCTCTTTCGCTTTGTCACAGCTTACCCTTCCCCCTCCCCATATCCTCAAGTCCATTCTCAAGTAGGTCTGTGTCTTTATTCCCGTTTTGCCCCTAGGTTCTTCATGACATTTTTTTTTAAAATTCCGTATATATGTGTTAGCATACGGTATTTGTCTTTCTCTTTCTGACTAACTTCACTCTGTATGACAGACTCTAGGTCTATCCACCTCATTACAAATAGCTCAGTTTCGTTTCTTTTTATGGCTGAGTAATATTCCATTGTATATATGTGCCACATCTTCTTTATCCATTCATCCGATGATGGACACTTAGGTTGTTTCCAGCTCCGGGCTATTGTGAATAGAGCTGCAATGAACATTTTGGTACATGTCTCTTTTGGAATTATGGTTTTCTCAGGGTATATGCCCAGGAGTGGGATTGCTGGGTCATATGGTAGTTCTATTTGTAGTTTTTTAAGGAACCTCCATACCGTTCTCCATAGTGGCTGTACCAATTCACATTCCCACCAGCAGTGCAAGAGTGTTCCCTTTTCTCCACACCCTCTCCAGCATTTATTGTTTCTAGATTTCTTGATGATGGCCATTCTGACTGGTGTGAGATGATATCTCATTGTAGTTTTGATTTGCATTTCTCTAATGATTAATGATGTTGAGCATTCTTTCATGTGTTTGTTGGCAGTCTGTATATCTTCTTTGGAGAAATGCCTATTTAAGTCTTCTGCCCATTTTTGGATTGGGTTGTCTGTTTTTTTGCTATTGAGCTGCATGAGCTGTTTATAAATTTTGGAGATTAATCCTTTGTCAGTTGCTTCATTTGCAAATATTTTCTCCCATTCTGAGGGTTGTCTTTTGGTCTTCTTTATGGTTTCCTTTGCTGTGCAAAAGCTTTGAAGTTTCATTAGGTCCCATTTGTTTATCTTTGTTTTTATTTCCATTTCTCTAGGAGGTGGGTCCAAAAGGATCTTGCTGTGATTTATGTCATAGAGTGTTCTACCTATGTTTTCCTCTAAGAGTTTGATAGTTTCTGGCCTTACATTTAAGTCTTTAATCCATTTTGAGCTTATTTTTGTGTATGGTGCTAGGGAATGATCTAATCTCAAACTTTTACATGTCCCTGTCCAGTTTTCCCAGCACCACTTATTGAAGAGGCTGTCCTTTCTCCACTGTACATTCCTGGCTCCTTTATCAAAGATAAGTTGGCCATATGTGCGTGGGTTTATCTCTGGGCTTTCTATCCTGATCCACTGATCTATCTTTCTGTTTTTATGCCAGTACCAGACTGTCTTAATTACTGTAGCTTTGTAGTATAGTCTGAAGTCAGGGAGCCTGATTCCTCCAGCTCCGTTTTTCGTTCTCAAGATTGCTTTAGCTATTCGGGGCCTTTTGTTTTTCCAAACAAATTTTGAAATTTTTTGTTCTAGTTCTGTGAAAAATGCCATTGGTAGTTTGATAGGGATTGCATTGAATCTGTAGATTGCTTTGGGTAGTAGAGTCATTTTCACAATATTGATTCTTCCAATCCAGGAGCATGGTATATCTCTCCATCTATTTGTATCATCTTTAATTTCTTTCATCAGTGTCTTATAGTTTTCTGCATACAGGTCTTTTGTCTCCTTAGGTAGGTTTATTCCTAGATATTTTATTCTTTTTGTTGCGATGGTAAATGGGAGTGTTTTCTTGATTTCATTTTCAGATTTTTCATCATTAGTGTACAGGAATGCCAGAGATTTCTGTACATTAATTTTATATCCTGCTACTTTACCAAATTCATTGATTAGCTCTAGTAGTTTTTCGGTAGCATCTTTAGGATTCTCTATGTATAGTATCATGTCATCTGCAAACAGTGATAGCTTTACTTCTTCTTTTCCAATTTGGATTCCTTTTATTTCCTTTTCTTCTCTGATTGCTGTGGCTAAAACTTCCAAAACTATGTTGAATAAGAGTGGTGAGAGTGGGCAACCTTGTCTTGTTCCTGATCTTAGTGGAAATGGTTTCAGTTTTTCACCATTGAGGACAATGTTGGCTGTGGGTTTGTCATATATGGCCTTTATTATGTTGAGGAAAGATCCCTCTATACCTACTTTCTGCAGGGTTTTTATCATAAATGGGTGTTGAATTTTGTCGAAAGCTTTCTCTGCATCTATTGAGATGATCATATGGTTTTTCTCCTTCAACTTGTTAATATGGTGTATTACATTGATTGATTTGCGTATATTGAAGAATCCTTGCATTCCTGGGATAAACCCCACTTGATCATGGTGTATGATCCTTTTAATGTGCTCTTGGATTCTGTTTGCTAGTATTTTGTTGAGGATTTTTGCATCTATGTTCATCAGTGATATTGGCCTGTAGTTTTCTTTCTTTGTGACATCCTTGCCTGGTTTTGGTATCAAGGTGATGTCGGCCTCGTAGAATGAGTTTGGGAGTGTTCCTCCCTCTGCTATATTTTGGAAGAGTTTGAGAAGGATAGGTGTTAGCTCTTCTCTAAATGTTTGATAGAATTCACCTGTGTAGCCATCTGGTCCTGGGCTTTTGTTTGATGGCAGATTTTTAATCACAGTTTCAATTTCAGTGCTTGTGATTGGTCTATTCATATTTTCTATTTCTTCCTGAGTCAGTCTTGGCAGGTTGTGCATTTCTAAGAATGTGTCCATTTCTTCCAGGTTGTCCATTTTATTGGCATAGAGTGGGTTATAGTAATCTCTCATGATCTTTTGTATTTCTGCAGTGTCAGTTGTTACTTCTCCTTTTTCATTTCTAATTCTATTGATTTGAGTCTTCTCCCTTTTTTTCTTGATGAGTCTGGCTAATGGTTTGTCAATTTTGTTTATCTTCTCAAAGAACCAGATTTTAGTTTGGTTGATCTTTGCTATCGTTTCCTTCATTTCTTTTTCATTTATTTCTGATCTGATCTTTATGATTTCTTTCCTTCTGCTAGCTTTGGGGTATTTTTGTTCTTCTTTCTCTAATTGCTTTAGGTGCAGGGTCAGGTTGTTTACTCGAAATGCTTCCTGTTTCTTAAGGTGGGATTGTATTGCTATAAACTTCCCCCTTAGAACTGCTTTTGCTGCGTCCCATAGGTTTTGGGTCGTCGTGTCTCCATTGTCATTTGTTTCTAGGTATTTTTTAATTTCCTCTTTGATTTCTTCAGTGATCACTTCGTTATTGAGTAGTGTATTGTTTAGCCTCCATGTGTTTGTATTTTTTACACATCTTTTCCTGTAATTGATGTCTTGTCTCATAGCATTGTGGTCGGAGAAGATACTTGATACAATTTCAATTTTCTTAAAATTACCGAGGCTTGATTTGTGACCCAAGATATGATCTATCCTGGAGAATGTTCCATGAGCACTTGAGAAAAATGTGTATTCTGTTGTTTTTGGATGGAATGTCCTATAAATATCAACTAAGTCCATCTCGTTTAATGTATCATTTAAAGCTTGTGTTTCCTTATTTATTTTCATTTTGGATGATCTGTCCATTGGTGAAAGTGGGGTGTTAAAGTCCCCTACTATGATTGTGTTACTGTCGATTTCCCCTTTTATGGCTGTTAGTATTTGCCTTATGTATTGAGGTGCTCCTATGTTGGGTGCATAAATATTTACAATTGTTATATCTTCTTCTTGGATTGATCCCTTTATCGTTATGTAGTGTCCTTCCTTGTCTCTTCTAATAGTCTTTATTTTAAAGTCTATTTTGTCTGATATAAGAATTGCTACTCCAGCTTTCTTTTGATTTCCATTTGCATGGAATATCTTTTTCCATCCCTTTACTTTCAATCTGTATGTGTCTCTAGGTCTGAAGTGTGTCTCTTGTAGACAGCATATATATGGGTCTTGTTTTTGTATCCATTCAGCCACTCTGTGTCTTTTGGTGGGAGCACTTAGTCCATTTACATTTAAGGTAATTATTGATATGTATGTTCCTATTCCCATTTCCTTAATTGTTTTGGGTTCGTTATTGTAGGTCTTTTCCTTCTGTTGTGTTTCTTGCCTAGAGAAGTTCCTTTTGCATTTGTTGTAAAGCTGGTTTGGTGGTGCTGAACTCTCTCAGCTTTTGCTTGTCTGTAAAGGTTTTAATTTCTCCATCAAATCTGAATGAGATCCTTGCTGGGTAGAGTAATCTAGGTTGCAGGTTTCTCTCCTTCATCACTTTAATTATGTCCTGCCACTCCCTTCTGGCTTGTAGGGTTTCTGCTGAGAGATCAGCTGTTAACCTGATGGGGATTCCCTTGTGTGTTATTTGTTGTTTTTGCCTTGCTGCTTTTAATATGATTTCTTTGTGTTTAATTTTTGACAGTTTGATTAATATGTGTCTTGGTGTATTTCTCCTTGGATTTATTCTGTATGGGACTCTCTGTGCCTCCTGGACTTGATTAACTATTTCCTTTCCCATATTGGGGAAGTTTTCAACTATAATCTCTTCAAATATTTTCTCAGTCCCTTTCTTTTTCTCTTCTTCTTCTGGAACCCCTATAATTCGAATGTTGGTGCGTTTAATGTTGTCCCAGAGGTCTCTGAGACTGTCCTCAGTTCTTTTCATTCTTTTTTCTTTATTTTGCTCTGCATCAGTTATTTCCACTATTTTATCTTCCACCTCACTTATCCGTTCTTCTGCCTCAGTTATTCTGCTATTGATCCCATCTAGAGTATTTTTCATTTCATTTAATGTGTTTTTAATCGATGCTTGATTCATCTTTAGTTCTTCTAGGTCCTTGTTAACTGTTTCTTGCATGTTGTCTATTCTATTTCCAAGATTATGGATCATGGAAATAGAATCTTGGATCAGCTTTACTATCATTATTCTGAATTCTTTTTCAGGTAGACTGCCTATTACCTCTTCATTTGTTAGGTCTGGTAGGTGTTTATCTTGCTCCTTCACCTGCTGTGTGTTTTTCTGCCTTCTCATTTTGCTTATGTTACTGTGTTTGGGGTCTCCTTTTTGCCGGCTGCAGATTCGTAGTTCCCGTTGTTTTTGGTGTCTGACCCCAGTGGCTAAGGTTGTTTCAGTAGGTTGTGTAGGCTTCCTGGTGGGGGGGACTAATTCCTGTGCTCTGGTGGTTGAGGCTCGATCTTGTCTTTCTGGTGGACAGGTCCACGTCTGGTGGTGGGTTTTGGGGTGCCTATGGCCTTATTATGTTTTTAGGTAGCCTCTCTGCTAATGGGTGGGGTTGTGTTCCTGCCTTGCTAGTTGCTTGGCATAGGGTGACCCTCACTGTAGCTTGCTGGTCGTTGACTGAAGCTGGGTGCTGGTGTTGGGATGGAGATCTCTGGGAGATTTTTGCTGCTTGATATTATGTGGAGCTGGGAGATCTCTTGTGGACCCGTGTCCTGAAGTTGGCTCTCCCACTTCAGAGGCACAGCACTGGCTCCTGGCTGCAGCACCAAGAGCCTTTCATCCACCCGGCTCAGAATAACAGGGAGAAAAAGTAGAAAGAAAGAATTAGTAGAAGAAAGAAAGAGAGAGGGAAAGAAAGGAAGAAGGGAAGAAAGGAAGGAAGGAAGTAAGGAAGAAAGAAAGGAGGGAGGGAGGGAGGAAGGATGGAAAGAAAGGAGGGAGGGAGGGAGGAAGGAAAGAAAAAGAAAGTGGAAAGAAGAAGGGTGGGAGGGAGGAAAGAAAAATAAAGAAGGAAAGGAGGAGCGAAGGGAGGGAGGGAGGAAGGGAGAGTAGGAAAAAAAGAAAGAGCAGGTAAAGTAAAATAGAATAAAGTATGAAATATAGTAGCGTTATTAAAATTAGAAAGTAATTATTGAAAAAAAAAAAAACCGGACCGATAGAACCCTGGGACATATGGTGGAAGCAAAGTTATACAGAGAGAATCTTACACAGAAGATTACACATACACATTCACAAAAAGAGAGCAGGGGGAAAAATCAAAAATCTTGCTCTCCAAGTCCACCTCCTCAATTTGGGATAATTCGTTGTAAAAAGAGGAAAAGGGCGAGAAGTCTGAAATCTTACTCTCTAAGTCCACCTCCTTAATTTGGAATAATTCGTTGTAAAAAGAGGAAAAGGGGGGAAAGTCTTAAATCTTGTCCTCAAAGTCCACTTCCTCAATTTGGGATGATTCGCTGTCCATTCATGCACTCCACAGACGCAGGGCACATCAAATGGACCCTGGAGTTTTAATCCGCTGCCTCCGAGGCTGCACAGAGAGATTTCCCTGCCTCTGCTCTCACAGCTCCTGGGTCTCAGCCTTGGACCTGGCCCCGCCTCTGCGCGTAGGTCGCCGGAGGGCGTCCGTTCTTCGCTCAGACAGGACGGGTTTAAAGGAGCCGCTGATTCGGGGGCTCTGGCTCACTCAGGCAGAGGGGAGGGAGGGGCGCGCAGTGTGGGGCGGGCCTGCGGCGGCAGAGGCCGGCGTGATGTTGCAGCAGCCCGTGGCGCTCCGTGCGCTTTCCCGGGAAAGCCGTCCCCGGGTCTCGGGGACCCCGGCAGTGGCGGCGTGCACAGGCCCCCCGGAAGGCGGGGCGGACAGTGACCCGCACTCGCACACAGGCCCCGCGGCGGCGGCGGCAGCGGCGGCGGCGGCGGCGGTGGCGGTGGCGGGCGGCGGCGGCGGCGGCGGCGGCGGGCCGCGGCGGCGGGCGGCGGCGGGCGGCGGCGGGTGGCGGCGGCGGCGGCCCACGCCCGTCTCCGAGGTCCGTGCCTTACCCGCGGCTCGTGCCTGTCTCCGGCGCTTCCCCAAGCAGCCCTCTTAATGCCCTCTCCTCGCGCACCAGGAAACAAAAGGGAAAAAAGTCTCTTGCCTCTTCAGCAGCTCCAGACCCTTTCCCCGGACTCCCTCCGGGCTAGCCGTGGTGCACTAACCCCTTCAGGCTCTCTTCCTGCCGCCAGCCCCAGTCCTCTCCCTGCGCTCCGACTGAAAGCCGATACCCGAGCCTCAGCTCCCAGCCCCGCCCGCCACGGTGGCCGAGCAGACAAGCCTCTCGGGCTGGTGTGTGCCTGAGGGCACCGGTCCTCTGTGCCAGAATCTCTCCGCTTTGCCCTCCGCACCCCTGTTGCTGTGCTCTCCTCCGCTACTCCGAAGCTTTCCCCCTCCGCCACCTGCAGTCTCCGCCCGCGAAGGGGCTTGTAGTGTGTAGAAACCTTCCCCCCTTCACGGCTCCCTCCCACTGGTGCAGGTCCCGTCCCTATCCTATTGTCTCTGTTTATTCTTTTTTTCTTTTGCCCTACCCAGGTATGTGGGGAGTTTCTTGCCTTTTGGGGGGTCTGAGGTCTTCTGTCAGCGTTCAGTAGGTGTTCTGTAGGAGTTGTTCCACGTGTAGATAAATTTCTGATGTATCTGTGGGGAGGAAGGTGATCTCCGCGTCTTACTCTTCCGCCATCTTCCTCCGGGGCCTTTGCCCATTTTTAATTGCGTTATTATTATTAGCTGTGGAGTTGTACGAGTTCCCTGTATATCCTGAATATTAATGAATTATCAGATAAATGGTTAGTGAATATTATCTCCCATTCTGTATGTTGCCTTTTCATTTTGTTGATGATTTCCTTTGCTGTGCAGAAGCTTTTTAGTTTGATGTAGGCTGATGACATTGTTTACCTGCACCTTCTTTGATCTTTTATTTTTTAACCCCTTATTTTGGAAAAAAAATTCTTTATTCCTTGTTCATTGTAGGAAATTTGAAAAATATAGAAACCTTAAAGGGGACAGTATTGACAAAACTACACTTTAAAAACTCATAAAAAAATTACAATGAGCAACAATCCTAAAGTGGTCCTCTCTCCCAAACCTCTCTTAGAAATTTCTTGGCATAACTTCTCAGCAGTCGTTGGACCTCTGCTCTCCACCCAGATGGCTACTCTCAGCACAGGAGCTCCGCTTCTCCTTCACTGAGACCGTTGCCTGGAGCTGGAGGCTCTGGCCACTTCCTTCCTCTCCAGCTGCCTCAACAGCTCTCTGCTCACTCCCGCCAGTTTCAGAGCAAGAGCTCTCTTCCTTCTCCTGAAGGCAAGTTCCTTTCTCTATGTCCCCTGCGCCCCTGCCACTGTATTCCTTCAAACAATCTTCACTGCCCAACATCCTGAATTGCTCTTTCAGTTACAAAATCCATTTTAATCCCAGTGATCTGGCAAATTGTATTATAAACAGTATTCTATTTTCCTTGTCCTCACTGCCCAACTTTTTGAATGATCTAAACAGACTATTAACTCTATCCCACCTGCAGAAACTGCATTCACAAAGATTTGTATCTAGCTATTATTCTCCTTAACCCTTCTGCAATGTTTAGCGCTTCTCATTACCCCTCTTTTTTTGCCATCATACTTACCTCCTGGACTGGAGTCTCTTCTGCCTTCTCTTCTGGTTCTCCTCCTTGCCCCTGACTTTTTATGGTCCTTTTCTTTCTCTTCAGGTCCTCTAACTCACAGGACTTCAAATGTTTTGGTCCCTGTACTCCATAATAAAATAACTTTTAAAATTATGTACCACCCCACACATTTTTAAGTTGATATGTAAATTTTTTTCATAAGATTAAGGGTCACAAGGAATATAATATGTGACACAGTGAATATTGTATATGTGCCTCTAACACATTTTTGACAAAACTATGGAGTTGCACCTTCAGTTTATGGAAAACTTCCACTATGTAATTCAATTGGCAAACACAGTCTTCACTGCCGAACAAATCAATCAGAAAATTGACTTTGTGTTCCAACTCAAATAAATGTGTTAAAACCTGTCTCTGTGTAAACCATCTTGCTTCTAAATTCTAAGTCTTTGGCACAGAAAAGAAAGAAGTAAAAAAGGAAAAAGAAAAGAAATGATGAGGCATGAGGTCTTGCCACAGGTTTGCCACTTGGAGGAAGCTTCTTGCAGAAGCTCTGCAGTCTCAAACTTTCCCTTTGTTCTGGGGAACAAATACTTCAGAGGTATTTATGAAACTGAGGACAGTCATTAATTAGGATCCCTTAAACTATAACTTGCTTAATAAATGATACACTGTAACCTGTCTTCATTGACTAAGCTCCCTTTAATTGTTCCTGCAAATTGCCTACACTCCAAACTTCAGGTAGCCTAGACAATATATCGCAAGCCTCCTTTAACTGCCCTCTATAGATAATACTTCTAACGTATGGGTCGCTATGGTAATGGTTGCTTAAGTTTTTTTTTAGGAACTTGGAGTATTTGTTTAGTTCAAGTTCAAGCTGGTTAAGGCTGTTTGGGACTACTGACCCTCCAACTGGGCCTGCATGAGCGTCCCACAGATGACCTTTTGATGTCAGAGGGCCAAAAACTCCACCCTCAGATCTCGCTAACACCGCCATTTTCTGATCATGCATCCCACGAAGAAGCATGTAACTCAGATATGCCTGCACAGAACACTGATTACCTCACCTTTTTCCTACTTCCAATCTCCTTTCCCCACACTTAAGACCACTCTGCTTCTCTATCCTATAAATATCCTGAGCCCCTCACCTTTGGGAGGCAAATCTGAGACTTGTTCTCCTATCTCCTCACTTGGTTGCCTCGTGAATAAACCCTTTATCTGCTGCCAACCTCAATGTCTCAGCATTTGGCTTGCCATGTGTCGAGCAAACGAACCTGGTTCAGTAACATTTACACCTGGAGGAAATGCACAAGAGTAAAATTCTGGATAGATGGATGGATGGATGGATGCACAGATGAGAGGCACGCTCTCCTACTGTAAAATGGGAGAAGGGCAGTTGTGAAAGAGAAATTGGGAAAGGAGAACAAGCAGAGGGGGTACTTCACAGGCAGATGAGTTTCAGGAAAGAGTTCATGTAACACCTGGGAATTCGTAAATTGATTTCTTTGAAACTATCTGTGTGCCCCAGCACTCCTTGAAACATTCCAATATATGCATATCCTCATTTGAATTGACTTTTCTACAAAATTAGTTACGTGTTACTTTCTCTGTATTTTTTCTCTTGGAGAATTGACTCATTCTCACAAATCCAATTATCACCCCTAGGTGGATGACTCAGAAATCTTATTGATCTCTTTTTGCATTCAGAAACACCAACCAGATGTTTCTACTTGAAGATCTCACATTTAACTAGAGATTTTCACATCAGCATGACAATCAAATCTATTTAAAATTTAAAATTTTTGTGTGAAGGTGTTTCTTCAGCTACCCCAAGCTTGAGATAAAATTCACGTGTATCACCAACAACCTAATTGTCTCTGGCTTGAACTTGCACTGGACAGAGGCAAACTCATAATCTTCCAGCAGGCTCTTCTGTCTGCCCAGCTGCTGGGTGATTCAATGAGTCTCATGCAGATTCAGAGTGAGGACTGGTTATGTTACATTTTGTGTGAGAAAGAAAGAGAAATAAAAGTATTTGAATATGAATATAATATATTATGCACATATATAGATAAGTAGATAGGTAGATATAGATAGGCAGACATATCCACTTATATTTTCAGAAGGAAACTCTGTAAGGTAAACCCAACATTAATGAAAATATCTACTGGTTAGGGATGGGGGTTGGGACATAAACAGTATTAAATGAACAGAAATGGAAGCAAGACCTCTTGGAGTATACTTTTATGAAATTTTGGTTTTTGAATCATGTAAATATTTTACACATTAAAAAAAAAGTAATCCCTAAAATTGAAAATATTTTAAAAGGAAAGATGCTAACTATATATCAGAATTTAACATAACCAGACAGAGGAAACAATTACATTAGATCACTCTAGAATATTGTATTCTTGCTGCAAACCTTTGGAAAGATATATTCTAAGGTCAAAAAGAGCTTCAAATTCAGTGGTTTTACTGTTAATAGTTATATTGGTATTGTTATTTGGAAGTCATTTTATGTACATTATAGAGCTAAAGCAAATAAATGATTATGCCACTATAAAATAAAATTTTCATTTTAAGAGGGGAAGTATAAAATCTAAAGAATTAGATAAAACCCTATAAGTCAAATTTGAATTGATAAATGTCAATTTAAACTCCTGATTTAAAAAAATGTATTTCCTACCTCTGCTGTCTGAATGGGCCTCCATTTTTAAAAAAAGTGAATATAATTGATTAATACACTTGAGACATAAAAAATTCATGAAACCACGGTTGTATTAAAAAAAAAAAGTAAGCATGCAAACAAAAACTTCCTTGCCCTCACTGGAATCCTTATTCTGAAAATTGGTAATTAAAGGGAACGGATTAATTTACTCTTCTTACAGTTGAGGATAACAATATAACCCCAGTTGATAAGGAAACTTTTTTCTAGTTTTGCTGGGATATAATTGACATACAGAACTGTTTAAGCTGTACAACATAATGATTTGACTTACATATATTGTGAAATGATTACCACACTAAGTTAAATTAACATCCATCATCTCATATAGATACAAAAATAAAAGAAAAAAATTTTCCTTGTGATGAGAACTCTTAGGATCCACTCTCTGAACTTTCCTATATATCATACTGCAGTGGTAACTATAGTCATCATGTTGTATATGACATCCCTACTAATTTATCTTATAACAGGAAGTTCATACCTTTTGACTACCTTCATCCAATTCCCCTTGCCCCCATCCTCCGAGCGTCTGGTGATGAGAAAATATTTTTTATGCAATAGCAACTAATAAATATAGAAAGAATGGACACTATCAGAAAATCACCATTCTGCAATGGTGATGAATGATGAATGATATAACTGGTTCTATCAAGAATCATCAAAGTGGGATCGAATCATTAGGTGAATGGCTGATGGAAAAATTTTCCTACATTGCCCCCAGATTCCCTGCAGCTTTATAACGGTGAGATCTGGCTGCCTGCATCTTAACTCGGAGAGCAGAGTGACTATCAGTAATAGCGGGACAACACCACATGCCTCCTAATGGGACACATGGGCATTATACAGTGTTCTCTAGGATGTATTCTTACTACAACATGCTCAGCCCCAATCTAAATCAGTCTGCATTTCTAACTTCAAGTTTAAAGGAAATACAGACAAAGGAATATGTTAAATGAAACCTTTAGGAAAAAAAATAAAACAAATCCAGAAAACAGACATTTTACAAGACATCTAGCCCGGTCTCTTCAAAAAGCCAAAAGAAGGACTGACTTGCAGGTTTATCGAGTTAGGAGTCATAACAGAATGCAGTCTGTGGTCCTTGATTGGCTCTTAGTTTGAACCAAATCAGCTATAAAATGCATCTGCGGAACAAGTGGGAAAATGTGAATATGAGCTAGGTATAAGATATGAAGGATTATTGTTTATTTTGCAAGGTGCAATAAAAGTGTTACAGCTATATATGAGAATTTCCTCATCTTAAGAGATACATGCTGCAGTATTTAAGGATAACATGTTATGATATCTACAACATACTTTTAAATGGCATGCAAGAGAGTGGGGTGAATATGTATAAACAACTGCTGAATCTGGTGCTGGATGTATAGGCATTCACCATGCCCTTTTTTTTTTTTTACAATTCTATATGTTTGATTGTTTTTCACAATTATGTTAAACAAAAATATGCTCTGTGCTGCCAACCTGTCACTGCAGCTCCACAGTGAGATGCCAGCGGCCCAGATCCCTCCTTCTCTGCCAGGGCTTTGTCCCTACCCCAGTGGTTGGAGGTCCTGCGTTGCAGGCACCACACTGAGTTCCCAGAGTCAGCCTTGCTCTTTGCACCCCTGAATTCACAAAAGCTGAGTTAGGTGTGGATGTGGGAGCCACAGTGGGAGGCGGTGTGGAGAGGTGTTTGGACAAAGTGGGTTTGGGACATCTCAAGAGGAGCAGGTAGCGACCTGCTCACGGCCACTCCGGGCACCAGACTGTTTGTCAGGGCTGGCCTCCTGGAGCAGAGCTGAAGAAGCCTGTCCCACTTGGACTGCCTAGACAGCCACTGAGAGAAGCACACCAGCCTCTCCCAGCCCTCAGAACAGCTGCAGCTTCCCTCACGTTCCGGGTCCAGAGCTGGGACATCTTCTCCCTTGGCTGGTGGTAACAACCTCCTAGATGCTTCTCCTCTCTCTTTCCACGTACCTAAGCCAAAAACAAACCAAAAAGGCAAACAAAAGCAGTGCTTATTTGCTCACTCTTTCTCCTTGTTAGTTCCATTTATTTTTGTTCAACTTTCAGTAAACCAGATGCTGGAGAGAAGATCTTTCCACTAGGCCTTGGGTTAAACTTCTCTTTGTCCATCCCTGTTGCCCTTGCTAGTTCTTTGTCTTGCCCCTTCCTTTCTCCTGAATATTAAATAGTAACTAACATTATTGATCTCTTCCTATATGTCAAGCACTGCTCTAAAACCATTCTAGGCATTGGATTATTTAATCACAACCACCTTATACAATACTGTAATCCCCATGAACCTCTCTGTGGCACAGAGAGGTTCAGTAATTTATGCAAGACCAAATCTAGAATGTGTCTAGTCTCCTCAACTGTTTTATAATTATAAATTTATTTATCCAAAAAATAATTGATTTCCTACTCTGTACCATGTACTGTTGTAGACACAGGGAACACAGCACTGAAGATAGTAATGAACTTGTACTCATGAAGCTTTCACACCTGTGGGGAAGAAAAATAACCACCAAACAATTAAATAATACAAGGCAAGGTACACATCAGAAATCTTGATCAGATGATTGACAGTAACAGATGGAGTATAGACCAACAAGCCCTCTTTGAGGAGCTGAATCCTGTCATAAAAATATTTTTACATATTTTAAAATAGGTAATATACTCTCCTGGTCCAAACACTAAAACCTATAAAAAAGTGATCAGAAAAGTAAATAACCCACCTGCAAAAATAAATGTATAAACAAGTAAATGGAGAAAACCTTTATCGTTATTAGTTTCCTATTAATCCTTCCAGAAATTTTATGCCCTATTCACATTTGAGACTATAAAAGTATATTATTTTCCTTTCCTGTTTCACCCTAAGGAAACATGCCTTACTATACCATACACTATCCTATTTGCTTTTCAAAATATTTATTTTGGAGATGTCACCACATCAATACTTAAAAAGCCTTTTCATTTTGTTTTTACAATTGCCTACATTTTCATTATATGAAGATATCAACATTTAACCATTTCTCTATTGATACGTACTTAGATTTTTTCTAGTCTTTTCGTTGTTTCAAACAATGCTCCAATGAATAAACTTATACCTCAGGGGTTGGCAAACTGCTTCTATAAACGGTCAGATAGTAAACATTTTAGGCTGTGTAGGCCATGTGGTCTCAACTCTGCTGAGTATCATGAAGACACCCATAGACAATACGTAAGCACACAGGCATGGCTGTTTTACGATAAAACCTTATTTACAAAAGCACACATTGGACTAAATTTGGCCAGCAGGCTGCTTTATTTATTGATGCTTGTCATTCATTATTTTATATATGGGATTATCTCCATAGGATAAATTCCTAGAAGAGAGTACATGAATTTTTAATCTTGATAGATTTTGCCAAATTACCTTTTACTGAGATTGTACCAATTTGCATTCCCACCAGGAATACACGAGACTGCTTCTTTCCTTAACTTCACTAATTATGTTCACACAAATTTTGAGGATTTTGCCAACTTCATAGGTAGAAAATGGTATTTCATTACAGTTTTAATTTCAATTTCTATTCTTATGAGTGAAGTTAAGCCAATATAAGAACTATGTATTTTCTATTGGCTAATGGGTCTTTTATTAATCAACTTATAAGAGCTCTTTATACAACAGGAAGATAAGCCCTTTCTCTGTATATGTTGAAAATAATTTTTCCAGTTTGTTATTTATCTTTTGACTTTACTTATTTTTTAAGATAAAAAGTTTTTGTTTTTATATGGTCACATTAATGGATCTTTTCTTTTATAGATTCTGGATTGTGGGTAATAGTTAAAAGATTACCAAACTCTAAGCCTATAAAAGAACTCTCCCATAATGTTTTACGATTTCCTATTTTATATTTCAAACTTTCATCTGTTTGGAATTAAGCCAGGTATAGAGTGTGAATTCTTCTTATGTTCGTTCCTGGTGGTCACCACGTTGACACTTTGGCAGTTAGTAAACACCTAAGCAGTAAGGTAAACCTCACTGATTTCAGTTGGTACCTTTATAAAATACTAAGACACTACATATGTTGGGCCTATTTCTGGATTTTCAATCATGTTTCACTGATTTACCTGACCATTCATGTGCCAGTTTCACATTATTTTAATTACTGAAACTTTATGGTATATTTCAGTACATGATAAGGCAAATGCCCTGCCCCCACTGTTCGTTATTTCAGTGTTTTCCTTGACAGTCTTGCTAATTTTTTATATGAGCTTCAGAATCCTTTAGCCTAGATTTCTTTAAAAAGTGACTCTATTTGGATTGAATTTAATTTATAATTTCATCCAAGGAGAACAGACAGTTTTAAGATATACTGAGTCTTTCTCTCCAAGAACATGGTGTGGCTTTTCCATTTGTCGAAGTCTTCTTCTATATCCTTCCAAGAGTTTTCTTCACATAGGTCTTGAGTACTTCTTATTTATTCTTAGATATGTTAGCCTTTCATTGTTATTGTTGCTTTTGTAAGTAAGATCTTTTCTTCCACTACATTTTCTAACTGATTTCTGAGTATCAATTTCTGTACCCTGCTACTGAATTCTACTTTTTATAGTGATTCTTTTTGAATTTATTCTCCAGGGTTTTCCAGGAATACAGTCACATCATATACATACAGTGATAGTTTTATTTCCTTTCCATTTTAATATCTGTAATCTTGCTTCTTTAATTACAAGGTCCAGTACTTGTGGTAGGTAGAGTATTAGGTAATATGATAAAGATGAGCATCCCGGCAGTTTCCTAATTTTACTTCTAGTGCATCTAGTGTTTCCCCACTAAGCACAATTCTAGCTTTCAAATTGAGAGGTACATTTCATCATTGTAGGTAAATATCTACTGATTCTCAATTTGAGTGTTTTTTTAAGAATAGATCCTGACTTTGTCAAAGGCCTTTTAATCACTTATGAAAATGACTATTTGATTTTCTCTTTATGTCTATTAATATAAATCATTAATATTGTGTATTATTTGTAGATCAATGATATTAAATTCTCAATATTGAAGCATCCTTGCATACTTAGAATAAACTTTTACTACATCATGATGTAATATTCTGTTATTACATTGCTGGCTTTTGTTTGCTAGTGTCTTATTTTAAAACTTCTATAAATATTCATAAGTGAGATTATCTGCAGTCTTCTTTGTGTACTCTTTGTCAGGTCTTGATGTCAATGTTATGGTTGCTTCATAAAAATAAATTCTAAGTTTTTTTTAATTCTATGATCTGGAACAGCTAAAATAGTATTATAATTATATTAACTTTAATAGTTTCATAGAATTACCCTGTGAAACCATCCAGGCCTGATGTCTTTTTAGGGAGCAATTCTTAAAAAAATTATTCTACCTCCTCTGTGGAAATTGGTCAGTTTAAACTTTTGAATTTTTCTGGGGTCATATTTGATAAATATTTTCTTAGGAAAGTATCCATCTCATCTTAGATTTAAATTATTTATATGGAGTAGTCTTCAACTATTCTTTAAATTTCCTCTGTGGTTATTTTGTTTAAGTACATTTTCTGTTTCTCTGCCTCTATTTTCAAGGAAAGGGTAGAGTTTGGGCTAGCCAACAGTTAATCTATTTTATTACTTTTAAAATAGATTTATTTTCATTCTTTATTTTTTGGTATAAATATTTAAAGCTATAAATTTGCTTCTGAGCATTATTTTAGCTTGGAGTTTCCCAACCTCAGAGCTATTGACATTTTGTCCAGGTAATTCTTTGCTGTGAAAGGCTTTCTTGTGCATTACAGGATGTTTAGCAGCTTCACTAGTCTGTCCTACTAGATGCCAACAGTATCCCCCTCCCCAATTGTGACAACCAAAAATGTCTTTGGATATAGCCAAAGGTCCCCTTACTGGGGACAAAACTGTCCCAGTTAAGAATCACTGCTTTAGCTGTTCTAATAGTTAGTGTTTTCTCATTTTTTCCTACATATTCTAAAGTTTAGGTTTGCATTTTTATGTGATCTAATTGTTATTTAAGATAGATTTTTGAATATAAATTTTGAATAACTATGGTTGTTTTTGACAGACATTATAAATATTTTGGAATCTTTCTCCCTAGATTTACTAAAAAACATGGAGCTTGTGGTTTTATTAACCATTCTCCTTTCAGATGGCTTCCCGCATTACAAAGGAAAAGTGCTAAATTGCTAGACTCATTGCTATAGGAAATTCCTCATGGTTAATATTTATTGAACATGATATATTCCAAGCACCTTCAAAAGCATTTTATATGGAATATTTCATTTAATTCTCACAATAATCCTATTTGGTAGGTAATATTATCTCCAGTTTTGAGATGGGGAAAGACTCGAAATAGCTTGCCAGAGGTGTTATAGTTAATAAATGGAGTATAAATATTTCTTAAACAGATCTTCAGTTAATGAAAACACCTCAGTTCCAAGGAGGAAGAAGAATAGTATAAGGTCACCCTCTGGTGGACAAGGCAAGCACAATGTGTGACCCAGGCTAACTGGTTGTTCCAGCATGGTTTGTGTCTGAAGCATTTTAACAAACTTGAGTTGTAACTCTTCCTGCCTCCTATGGAAATGACTTCATTGAGAGGGATAAAAAAAAGCACTGAGGAAAGGATATTTGAAACAAAGGACAGCTTCACATCTATATATGTGTGTCTTCCTTCCTGATGACACTGGAACTCCTCCTAGGGGAAGAAGTCCCTGGGCTACAACAGCAACCAAAGTGGGTAATCACTGGGGTGGAACTAGTTAACATCCATCCATTGAAAGAGATGGAGTGTACTTTGTCATTGTGTGTTAAATACACTTTGTTTATCAAGCCTGAGTTTGATAAATTATAAGTTTAATAAGTTTATAAGTTTATAAACATTTATAAGTTTAATAACTTTAACTCTTTCTTATACATTAAGAGCACTATTTTGGAATAGCTCTAAGTAATCTTCACATGTGTCTTTGTGTTGTATGGAAGGTTTTGATGGGAAACTAAAACTAAATCTAGCCAGATTTTTTCCCCCTGGTTTTTGATTTCCCACTTGCATTACCCATAGATTTCCCAACAAAATAATTTTTCAAGGTGAATGCACAAAAGTGACGGGTTTTATCAAATAGTCTTAAAAGTGGTAAAATGTGATAGCATAAAATATCAGTATTAAAATAGAATGATGAAAGAAGGTTCTTTACTTTCAAGAAAATATGTTTAAGGGGATATAGGTTGATGTTGATTCATGCATAAAATTCCAGTTGAAAGGGATTTCATTGTGAAGTTTGTCATGAACACTGAAGGAGTCTAGATTCAAATGGATTGTACAATATAAGGAAAAAATTTCTCCATTATTATTTTTCAAGCAGACATTTGAAGAGGTCTTCATATTAATTTTGTATCCTTCAACTTTACCAAATTCACTGATAAGCTCTAGTAGTTTTTGGTAGCATCTTTAGGGATTTTCTATGTATAGTATCATGTCATCTGTGAACAGTGTCAGTGTTACTTCTTTCTTTCCAATTTGGGTTACTTTTATTTCTTTTTCTTATTTGATTGCCTTGGCTAACATTTCCAATACTATGTTGAATAAAAGTGGAGAGAGTGGGCATACTTGTTTTGTTCCTGATCTTAGAGGAAATGTTCTCAGCTTTTCACCACTGAGTATGACTTTACATATTGGCTTGTCATATATGGCCTTTATTATGTTGAGGTAGGTTCCCACTTTGTTCAGAGTTTTTATCATAAATAGATGCTAAAATTTGTCAAGAGCTTTTTCTGCATCTATTGGGATGACATATAATTTTTATTCTTCAGTTTTTTAATATGATGTACCACATTTATTGATTTGCAGATGCTGAACCATCCTTGCATCCCTGGGATAAATCCCACTTGATCATGGTGTATGATCCTTTTAACAGAATTGTTGAAAATTCCATTTACTAAGATTTTGTTGAGGATTTCTGTGTCAATGTTCATCAATGATACTGGCCTGTAATTTTCCTTTTTTGTGATATCTGTGTCTGGTTTGGGTACCAGGGTGATGGTGGCCTCACAGAATGAATTTGTGAGTGTTCCTTCCTCTGTAATTTTTTGAAATAGTTTCAGAAGGATAGGTGTTAACTTTTCTCTAAATGTCTGGTAGAATTCACCTGTGAAGCCATCTGGTCCTGACCTTTTGTTTGTTGGGAGTGTTTTTTTTTTTTAATTACAAACTCAATTTCATTACTGATAATTGGTCTGCTCATATTATCTACTTCTTCCTGGTTTAGTCTTAGGAGACTGTGCATTTCTAGGAATTTGTCCATTCCTTCTATGTTTTGCTTTTTATTGGCATATAATTGTTCATAGTAATCTCTTATGATCCTTTGTAGTTCTGTGGTTTAGTTGTAACTTTTCCTTTTTCATTTCTGATTTTATTGATTTGGGCCCTCTATCTTTTTTCCTCTTTAGTCTGGCTAAAGATTTATCAATTTTGTTTATCTTTTCAAAGAACCATCTCTTAGTTTCATTGATCTTTTCTATTTTTTTGGTCTCTATTTCATTTACTTCTGCTCTGATATTTATGATTTTTTCCGCTTACTATTTGGGGTTTTATTTATTCTTCTTTTTCTAATTTCTTCAGGTGTAAAGTTAACGTATTTGAGATTTGCCTTGTTTCCTGAGGTAGTACTGTATCATTATAAACTTCCCTCTTAGAACTGCTTTTGCTGTGTCCCATAGTTTTTGGATCACTGTGCTTTTGCTTTCATTTTTCTCCAGGTATTTTTTTTTTTATTTCTTGTTTGATTTCTTCATGATCCATTGGTTGTTTAGTAGTACATTGTTTAGGCTCTACATAGTTGTGTTCTTTGCAGTTTTCTTCTTGTAGTTCATTTCTAGACTCATAGCATTGTGGTCAGAAAAGATGTTAGATGTTATTTCAATTTTCTTAAATTTACTGAGGCTTGTTTTGTGGCCTAGCATGTGATCTATCCTGGAAAATACTTCATACGTACTTGAAAAAAAGGTGTATTCTGCTGTTTTTGGATGAAATGTTCTACATATATTTATTAAATCCATTTGACCTAGTGTGTCATTTGCCATTGATTTTCTGACTGGATGATCTGTCCATTGACAGATCACTACAGATGATGTGATATTATGCATAGAAAATCCTAAAGACACCACCAAAAAACTACTAGAACTCATCATTGAATTTTGTAAAGTTGCAGGATACAAAATTAATAAACATAAGTATGTTGCATTTCTATACACTAACAATGTACTAACAGAAAGATAAATTAACAAAACAATACCATTTACAATCACTTCAAGAATTATAAAATACCTAGGAAAAAATCTAACAAAGGAGATAAAAGACCTGTACTCACAAAACTACAAGACACTGAAGATGACAGAAACAGATGGAAAGATACAATGTGTTCATGAACTGGAACAATTAATATTGTTAAAATGGCCATACTACCCAAGGCAATCTACAGATTCAATGTTATACTTATCAAAATACCAATGTCATTTTTCACAGAACTAAAATTAAAAATTCTAAAATCTGTATGGAAACAAAAGACCCAAGTAGCCAAAACAATTTTGAGAAAGAAGAACAAAGCTGGAGGTATTATGCCTCCTGACTTCAAACTATACTACAAAGCTACAGTCATCAAAACAGTATGGTACTGGCACAAAAACATGCTCATACATAAATGGAACAGAATACAGAGCCCGTAACTGAACCCATATGTACATGGGCAATTAATCTATGACAAAGGAGGGAAGAATGTACAGTGGGGAAAAGACAGCCTCTTCCATAAATGGTGTTGAGAAAGCTGGACAGCTACATGCAGAAGAATGAAACTGGACCACTCTTACACCATATACAGAAATAAATTCAAAATGGATTAAAGACTTAAATGTAGGCCCTGAAACCATTAAACTTTTAGAAGAAAACATAAGCAGTATGTTCTTTGACATTGGTCCTTGTAACGTTTTTCTTTCTTATTGGCCATGCTCCCCAGGCAAGGGAAACAAAAGCAAAAATAAACAACTGAGACTGCATCAAACTAAAAAGTGTTTGTAAAGCAAAGGAAACTATAAAGAAACTGAAAATGCCACCTACTGAATGGGAGAAAATATATGCAAATGATATATCTGATAAGGGGTTAATATCCAAAATATACAAATAACTCCTACAGCTCAACATTAAAAAAAAAACCCAATTGAAAAAATGGGCAGAGGATCTGAACAGATATTTTTCAAAAGAAGATATACAGATGGCTAACAGGCACATGAAAAGGTGCTCAACACTGTTAATCAATGGGGAAAGGCATATCACAAGGAGATATCACCTCATATATGTCAGAATGGCTATTATCAAAGAGACAACAAGTAACAAGTATTGAAAAGGATGTGGAGGAAGGGGAACTTTCATGCACTGTTGGGAAGGTAAATTGGCACCACCACTATCGAAAACAGTAGGGAGGTTTCTCAAAAATCTAAAAATAGAACAAACATATGATCCAGCAATTCCACTCCTGGGTATTTGTCCAAAAACAAAACAAAGCAAAACAAAACAAAACCAAAAATGAAAACACTAAATAGAAAAGATATATGCATCCCTATGTCATTGCAGCATTATTATTCCATATCATAGCCAAGATACAGAAGCAACCTAAGTGCCCATCAATAGATGAATGGATAAAGAAAATGTGGTATAAATATACACATGGAATGTTACTCAGACATAAAAAAGAATGAAATCTTGCCATTTGTGACAACACTGATGGATGTAGAGGGTATTAGCTAAGTGAAATAAGTAAGACAGAGAAAGACAAATACTGTATGCTTTCACTTATATGTGAACCTAAAAAAATCAGAACAAATGACCAAATGTAACCAAACAGAAACAGAGTTATAGATACATAGAACAAACACACGGTTGCCAGACCCAGGGGTGGGGAGAGTTTGGGGGGGCGGCAGAGGAAAGAAATAGGTAAGGGAGATTAAGAGATACAAACTTTCCAGTTGCAAAGCAAATGAATCACAGGTATGAAATGTACAGGGTGAGGAATATAGTGAGTAACTATGTAGTAACTTTGTATGATGGCAGATTGTGACTATAGACTTATCGTGGTGATCATTTTGAACCATATGGAAATATAGAATCAATATGTTGTATAACAGGAATTAACTTGGTGGTGAAGGTTAATTATAATTCAAAAATAAACAAAAAAGACTCGCAGAAAAAGTGATCAGATGTATGGTTACCAGAGGTAGGGGGTGGGGGGAAGGGGAATTGGATGAAGGCAATCAAAAGGTACAAACTTCCAGTTATAAGATAAAAAGTACTAGGGATATAATGTACCACTGCTATATGTTATATATGAAAGTTTTAACAAGAATAAATCCTGAATTCTTACCACAAGGAAACATTTTTTTTCTTTTTCTTTAATTTTGTATCTGTATGAGATAATGAATATTCACTAAACTTACTGAAATAATAATTTCATGATATATGTAAGTCAAATCATTATGCTCTACACATTAACTTACACAGTGCTATATGTCAATTATATCTCAGTAACGCTAGAAGAACAAAAAAAGGAAAGGTCTAAAATGAATAAAAAATTCAGAAGTACATGTGTAGAGGATAAGAAACCTGCAAGGATTCACATAGAAAGGCGTTCTTCAAAACATGAGAAAGGAAATAGCCATGCAAGTCCAGGAAGTACAGAGAGTCCCAGGCAGGATAAACCTAAGGAGAAACACGCTGAAACACACAGTAATCTATCTGATAAAAATTAAAGACAAAGAAAAATTATTGAAAGCAACAGGGGAAAAATGACAAATAACATACAAGGGAACTCCCATAAGGTTAACAGCTGATTTCTCAGCAGAAACTCTTCAAGCCAGAAGGCAGTAGCATGATATATTTAAAGTGATGAAAGGGAAGAAGCTACAACCAAGATTACTCTACCCCTCAAGGATCTCATTCAAATTACATGGCAAAATCAAAAGCTGTACAGACAAGCAAAAGCTAAGAGAATTCAGCACCAGAAAACCAGCTCTAAAACAAATGCTAAAGGAACTTCTCTAAGTGGGAAACTCAAGGGAAGAAAAGGAGGTACAAAAACAAACCCATAACAATTAAGAAAATGGTAATAGGAACATACATATTGGTAATTACTTTAAATGTAAATGGATTAAATGCTCCAACCAAAAGACACAGGCTCGCTAAATGGATACAAAAACAAGACCCATATATATGCTGCCTACAAGAGACCCACGTCAGACCTGGGACACATACAGACTGAAAGTGAGGGGATGGAAAAAGATATTCCATGCAAATGGAAATCAAAAGAAAGCTGGAGTAGCAATACTCATATCAGATAAAACAGACTTTAAAATACAGAATGTTACAAGAGACAAGGAAGGACACTACATAATGATCAAGGGATCAATCCAAGAAGAAGATATAACAATTATAAATATATAGGCACACAACATAAGAGCACCTCAATACATAAGGCAACTGCTAACAGCTATAAAAGAGGAAATCAACAGTAACACAATAATAGTGGGGGACTTTAACACCTCACTTACACCAATGGACAGATCATCCAAACAGAAAATTGAAAAAGAAACACAACCTTTTAATGACACAATAGACCAAATAGGTTTAATTGATATTTATAGGACATTCCATCCAAAAAGGCAGATTACACTTTCTTCTCAAGTGCACATGGAACATTCTCCAGGACAGATCACTTCCTGGGTCACATATCAAGCCTCAGTAAATTTAAGAAAACTGAAATCATATCAAGGATCTTTTCTGACCACAATGCTATGAGATTAGAAATCAATTACAGGGAAAAAATGTAAAAAACACAAACACATGGAGG
This sequence comes from Mesoplodon bidens, assembly GCF_964165515.1. Taxonomy (NCBI): domain Eukaryota; kingdom Metazoa; phylum Chordata; class Mammalia; order Artiodactyla; family Ziphiidae; genus Mesoplodon; species Mesoplodon bidens. The sequence continues at coordinate 46,718,428 of NC_138160.1, read as the reverse complement.
CAAAACAATACATTACTAAATAACCAAGAGATCACTGAAGGAATCAAAGAGGATATCAAAAAATACCTAGAGACAAATTACAATGAAAACACAATGATCCAAAACCTAGGGATGCACCAAAAGTAGTTCTAAGAAGAAGTTTTATAGCAATACAAGCCTACCTCAAGAAACAAGAAAAATCTTAACTAAACAAACTAACCTTACTGCTAAAGGAACTAGAGAAAAAGAACAAACAAAACCCAAAGTTAGCAGAAGGAAAGAAATCATAAAGATCAGAGCAGAAATAAATGAAACAGAAACAAAGAAAACAATAGCAAAGATCAATAAAACTAAAAGCTGGTTCTTTGAGAAGATCAACAAAATTGATAAACCATTAGCCAGACTCCTCAAGAAAAAGAGGGAGAGGACTCAAATAAATAAAATTAGAAATGAAAAAGGAGAAGTTACAACAGACACCACAGAAATACAAAGCATCCTAAGAGACTCCTAAAAGCAACTCTATGCCAATAAAACGGACAACCTGGAAGAAATGGACAAATTCTTAGAAAGGTATAATCTTCCAAGACTGAACCAGGAAGAAACAGAAAATATGACCAGACCAATCACAAGTAATGAAATTGAAACTGTGATTAAAAATCTTCCAACAAACAAAAGTCCAGGACCAGATGGCTTCACAGGTGAATTCTATCAAATATTTAGAGAAGAACTAACACCCATCCTTCTCAAATTTTTCCAAAGAATTGCAGAGGAATGAACTCCCAACTCATTCTATGAGGCCATCTTCACCCTGATACCAAAACCAGTCAAGGATGTCACAAAGAAAGAAAACTACAGGCCAATATCACTGATGAACATAGATGAAAAAGTCCTCAACAAGATACTAGCAAACAGAATCCAACAGCACATTAAAAGGATCATACACCATAATCAAGTGGGATTTATCGCAGGTATGCAAGAATTCTTCAATATACGCAAATCAATCAATGTGATACACCATATTAACAAATTGAAGAATAAAAACAATATGATCATCTCAATAGATGCAGAAAAAGCTTCTGACAAAATTCAACACCATTTATGATAAAAAGCTCTCCAGAAAGTGGGCAGAGAGGGAACCTACCTAAACATAATAAAGGCCATATATGAGAAACCCACAGCAAACATCATTCTCAATGGTGAAAAACTGAAAGCATTTCCTCTAAGATCAGGAACAAGACAAGGTTTCCCACTCTCACTGCTATTATTCAACATAGTTTTGGAAGTCCTAGCCACGGCAATTAGAGAAGAAAAGAAATAAAAGTAATACAAATTGGAAAAGAAGAAGTAAAACTGTCACCGTTTGCAGATGACATGATAATATACATAGAGAATCCTAAAGATGCCACCAGAAAACTACTAGAGCTAATCAATCAGTTTGGTAAAGTTGCAGGATACAAAATTAATGCACAGAAATCTCTTGCATTCCTATACACTAATGATGAAAAATCTGTAAGAGAAATTAAGGAAATACTCCCATTTACCATTGCATGAAAAAGAATAAAATACCAAAGACACTGATGAAAGAAATGAAAGATGATACCAACAGATGGAGAGATATACCATGTTCTTGGATTGGAAGAATCAATATTGTGAAAATGACTCTACTACCCAAAGCAATCTACAGATTCAAAGCAATCCCTATCAAACTACCAATGGCATTTTTCACAGAACTAGGACAAAAAATCTTAAAATTTGTATGGAGATACAAAAGACCCCAAATAGCCAAAGTAGTCTTGAGGGAAAAAAAAGGAGCTGGAGGAATCAGGCTCCTGGACTTCAGACTATACTACAAAGCTACAGTAATCAAGATAGTAAGGTACTGGCACAAAAACAGAAATATAGATCAATGGAACAGGATAGAAAGCCCAGAGATAAACCCACGCACCTATGGTCAACTAATCTATGACAAAGGAGGCAAGGATATACAATGGAGAAAAGACAGTCTCTTCAATAAGTGGTGCTGGGAAAACTGGAAAGCTACATGTAAAAGAGTGAAATTAGAACACTCCCTAACACCATACACAAAAATAAACTCAAAATGGATTAGAGATCTAAATGTAAGACTGGACACTACAAAACTCTTAGAGGAAAACATAGGAAGAACATTCTTTGACATAAATCATAGCAAGATTTTTTTTGATCAACCTCCTAGAGTAATGGAAATAAAAACAAAAATGAACAAATGGGACCTAATGAAACTTCAAAGCTTTTGCAAAGCTAAGGAAACTACAAACAAGATGGAAAGCAACCCTCAGGATGGCAGAAACTATTTGCAAATGAATCAACAGTCAAAGCATTAATCTCCAAAATATATAAACAGCTCATGAAGCTCAATATTAAAAAAACAACCCAATCTAAAAATGGACAGAGACCTGAATAGACATTTCTCCAAAGAAGACATACAGATGGCCAAAAAGCACATGAAAAGCTGCTGAACATCACTAATTATTAGAGTAATGCAAATCAAAACTTCAGTGAGGTATTACCTCACACTAGTTAGAATGGGCATCATCAGAAAATCTACAAACAACAAATGCTGGAGAGGGTGTGGAGAAAAGGGAACCTTCTTGCACTATTGGTGGAAATATAAATTGATACAGCCACTATGGAGAACAGTATGGAGGTTCCTTAAAAACTAAAAATAGAATTACCATATGACCCAACAATCTCACTACTGGCCATACACCCAGAGAAAACCATAATTCAAAAAAAACACATGCACCCCAATGTTCATTGCAGCACTATTTATAATAGCCAGGTCATGGAAGCAACTTAAATGAGTATTGACAGATGAATGGATAAAGAAGATGTGGTACACATTCAGAAAGGAATACTACTCAGCCATAAAAAGGAATGAAATTGGGTCATTTATAGAGACATGGATGGATCTAGGAACTGTCATACAGAGTGAAGTAAGTTAGAAAGAGTAAAACAAATATCGTATATTAACGCATATATGTGGAACCTAGAAAAATGGTACAGATGAACTGGTTTGCAGGGCAGAAATAGAGAAACAGATGTAGAGAACAAATGTATGGACACCAAGGGGGGAAAGTGGCTGGGGACGGGGTGGTGGTGTGATCAACTGGGAGATTGGGACTGACATGTATACACTAATAGGTATAAAATGGATAACTAATAAGAACCTGCTGTATAAAAAAATAAATAAAATAAAATTGAAAAAAAAATTTGTTTAAGGTTTCAATAAGACAAGATGATTTTACTTCCAAGAATGAGGAAAAGCTAAAACACCTTTACCTTGTTTTTGTTTGTGTTATATTCACTTAATAATTTGTTTTTATTTATAAAAATTTAGATAATTTGATTTTAGAAAAGAACTGTGGCCTTTAAGATAGATTCAAAAGTGAGATTGCTTTTTATGCTGATGCTACACAAGGCAATGGAATGGTGGGTATGACTTAAAGGAATAGCCACATTTTAAACAACCTTAAAAACTTTAGAGGACGAGGGGAAGACGGTGGAAGAGTGAGACGTGGAGATCACCTTCCTCCCCACAGATACACCAGAAATACATCTACACGTGGAACAACTCCTACAGAACACCTACTGAACGCTGGCAGAAGACCTCAGACCTCCCAAAAGGCAAGAAAGTCCCCACCTACTTGGGTAGGGCAAAAGAAAAAAGAATAAACAGAGACAAAAGGATAGGGACGGGACCTGCACCAGTGGGAGGGAGCTGTGAAGGAGGAAAGGTTTCCGCACACTAGGAAGCCCCTTCGTGGGCGGAGACTGTGGGTGGCAGAGTGGGGGAGCTTCGGAGCCACGGAGGAGAGCACAGCAACAGGGGTGTGGAGGGCAAAGAGGAGAGATTCCCGCACAGAGGATCGGTGCCGACCGGCACTCACCAGCCTAAGAGGCTTGTCTGCTCACCCACCGGGACTGGCGAGGCTGGGAGCTGAGGCTCGGGCTTCGGTCGGAGCGCAGGGGGAGGACTGGGGTTGGCGGCAAGAACACAGCCTACAGGGTTAGTGCATCACGGCTAGCCGGGATGGAGTCCGGGGAAAAAGTCTGGACCTGCCAAAGAGGCAAGAGAGTTTTTCTTCCCTCTTTCTTTCCTGGTGCGCAAGGAGAGGGGATTAAGAGCACTGCTTAAAGGAGCTCCAGAGACGGGCGTGAGCCGCGGCTAAAAGCACGGACCCCAGAGACGGGCGTGGGAGGCTGGGGCTGCTGAGGCTGCCGCCCTCAAGAAACCTGTGTGCGAGGACAGGTCACTATACACACCCCCCTTCCGGGGAGCCTGTGCAGCCTGCCACTGCCAGGGTCCCAGGATCCAGGGACAACTTCCCCGGGAGAATGCACGGCACGCCTCAGGCTGGTGCAATGTCACACCGGTCTTTGCCGCTGCAGGCTCGCCCCGCATCGGTGCCCCTCCCTCCCCCCGGCCTGAGTGAGCCAGAGTCCCGAAGCAGCTGCTCCTTTAACCCTGTCCTGTCTGAGCGAAGAACAGACGCCCTATGGAGACCTACATGCAGAGGAGGGGCCAAATCCAAAGCTGAACCCCGGGAGCTGTGCGGACAAAGAAGAGAAAGGGAAATCACCCCCAGCAGCCTCAGAAGCAGCGCATTAAAGCTCCACAATCAACTTGATGTACCCTGCATCTGCGGAATATATGAATAGACAACGAGTCATCCCAAATTGAGGAGGTGGACTTTGAGAGCAAGATTTATAATGTTTTCCCCTTTTCCTCTTTTTGTGAGGGTGTATGTGTATGCTTCTGTGTGAGATTTCATCTGTATAGCTTTGCTTCCACCATTTGTCCTAGGGTTCTATCTGTCCGTTTTTTTTTACTTAATAATTATTTTTTATTTTAATAACTTTACATTTTATCTTACTTTATTTTATTTTATCTTCCTTCTTCTTTCTTTCCTTCCTTTGCTCCTTCCTTCCTTCATTCCTCCCTCCCTCCTTTCTTCCTTCCTTCCCTCACTCCCTGCTTTCTCTCTTTCTCTCTTTCTTTCTTTCTTTCTTTCTTTCTTTCTTTCTTTCTTTCTTTCTTTCTTTCTTCTTTTTCTCCCTTTTATTCTGAGCCTTGTGAAAGAAAGGCTCTCGGTGCTGCAGCCAGGGGTCAGTGCTGTGCCTCTGAGGTGGGAGAGCCAACTTCAGGACACTGGTCCACAAGAAACCTCCCAGCTCCACATAATATCAAACGGCGAAAATCTTCGAGATCTCCATCTCAACACCAGCACCCAGCTTCACTCAACGACCAGCAAGCTATAGTGCTGGACACCCTATGCCAAACAACTAGCAAGACAGGAACACAACACCACCCATTAACAGAGAGGCTGCCTAAAATCATAATAAGTCCACAGACACCCCATAACACACCACCAAACGTGGACCTTCCCAACAGAAAGACAAGATCCAGCCTCATCCACCAGAACACAGGCACTAGTCCCCTCCACCAGGAAGCCTACACAACCCACTGAACCAACTTTAGCCACTGAAGACAGACACAAAAAACAACGGGAACTACGAATCTGCAGCCTGCAAAAAGGAGACCCCAAACACAGTAAGATAAGCAAAATGAGAAGACAGAGAAACACACAGCAGATGAAGGAGCAAGATAAAAACCCACCAGACCTAACAAATGAAGAGGAAATAGGCAGTCTACCTGAAAAACAATTCAGAATAATGATAGTAAAGATGATCCAAAATCTTGGAAATAGAATAGACAAAATGCAAGAAACATTTAACAAGGACCTAGGAGAAGTAAAGATGAAAAAAGCAAAGATGAACAACACAATAATTGAAATGAAAAATACTCTAGATGGGATCAATAGCAGAATAACTGAGGCAGAAGAACGGATAAGTGACCTGGCAGATAAAATAGTGGAAATAACTACTGCAGAGCAGAAGAAAGGAAAAAGAATGAAAAGAACTGAGGACAGTCTCAGAGACCTCTGGGACAACATTAAACGCAACAACATTCGAATTATAGGGGTTCCAGAAGAAGAAGAGAAAAAGAAAGGGACTGAGAAAATATTTGAAGAGATTATAGTTGAAAACTTCCCTAATATGGGAAAGGAAATAGTTAATAAAGTCCAGGAGGCACACAGAGTCCCATACAGGATAAATCCAAGGAGAAATACACCAAGACACATATTAATCAAACTATCAAAAATTAAATACAAAGAAAACATATTAAAAGCAGCAAGGGAAAAACAACAAAAAAACCACAAGGGAATCCCCATAAAGTTAACAGCTGATCTTTCAGCAGAAACTCTGCAAACCAGAAGGGACTGGCAGGACATATTTAAAGTGATGAAGGAGAAAAATCTGCAACCAAGGTTACTCTACCCAGGAAGGATCTCATTCAGATTTGATGGAGAAATTAAAACCTTTACAGACAAGCAAAAGATGAGAGAGTTCAGCACCACCAAACCAGCTTTACAAAAAATGCTAAAGGAACTTCTCTAGGCAAGAAACACAACAGAAGGAAAAGACCTACAATAACGAACCCAAAACAATTAAGGAAATGGGAATAGGAACATACATATCAATAATTACCTTAAATGTAAATGGACTAAGTGCTCCCACCAAAAGACACAGATTGGCTGAATGGATACAAAAACAAGACCCATATATATGCTGTCTACAAGAGACCCACTTCAGACCTAGAGACACATACAGACTGAAAGTAAGGGGATGGAAAAGATATTCCATGCAAATGGAAATCAAAAGAAAGCTGGAGTAGCAATTCTCATATCAGACAAAATAGACTTTAAAATAAAGACTATTAGAAGAGACAAAGAAGGACACTACATAATGACCAAGGGATCGATCCAAGAAGATATAACAATTGTAAATATTTATGCACCCAACATAGGAGCACCTCAATACATAAAGCAAATACTAACAGCCATAAAAGGGGAAATAGACAGTAACAAATTCATAGGAGGGGACTTTAACACCCCACTTTCACCAATGGACAGATCACCCAAAATGAAAATAAATAAGGAAACACAAGCTTTAAATGATACATTAAACAAGATGGAATTAATTAATATTTAAAGGACATTACATCCAAAAATAAAAGAATACACACTTTTCTCAAGTGCTCATGGAACATTCTCCAGGATAGATCATATCCTGGGTCACAAATCAAGCCTTGGTAAATTTAAGAAAATTGAAATTGTATCAAGTATCTTTTCCGACCACAATGCTATGAGACTAGATATCAATTACAGGAAAAGAACGGTAAAAAATACAAACACATGGGCTTCCCTGGTGGTGCACTGGTTGAGAGTCCGCCTGCCGATGCAGGGGACATGGGTTCGTGCCCCGGTCCAGGGAGATCCCACATGCCACGGAGTAGCTGGGCCCATGAGCCATGGCCACTGAGCCTGTGCGTCCGGAGCCTGTGCTCCACAACGGGAGAGGCCACAACACTGAGAGGCCCGCGTATCGCAAAATAAATAAATAAATAAATAAATAATACAAACACATGGAGGCTAAACGATACACTACTTAATAATGAAGTGATCACTGAAGAAATCAAAGAGGAAATAAAAAAATACCTAGAAACAAATGACAATGGAGACACAACAACCCAAAACCTATGGGATGCAGCAAAAGCAGTTCTAAGAGGGAAGTTTATAGCAATACAATCCTACCTTAAGAAACAGGAAACATCTCGAATAAACAACCTAAACATGCACCTAAAGCAATTAGAGAAAGAAGAACAAAACCCCCCCAAAGTTAGCCGAAGGAAAGAAGTCATAAAAATCAGATCAGAAATAAATGAAAAAGAAATGAAGGAAACGATAGTAAAGATCAATAAAACTAAAAGCTGGTTCTTTGAGACGATAAACAAAATTGATAAACCATTAGCCAGACTCATCAAGGAAAAACGGGAGAAGACTCAAATCAATAAAATTAGAAATGAAAAAGGGGAAGTAACAACTGACACTTCAGAAATACAAAAGATCATGAGAGATTACTACAAGCAGTTCTATGCCAATAAAATGGACAACCTGGAAGAAATGGACAAATTCTTAGAAATGCACAACCTGCCAAGACTGAATCAGGAAGAAATAGAAAATATGAACAGACCAATCACAAGCACTGAAATTGAAGCTGTGATTAAAAATTTTCCAACAAACAAAAGCCCAGGATCAGATGGCTTCACAGGCGAATTCTATCAAACATTTAGGGAAGAGCTAACACCTATCCTTCACAAACTCTTCCAAAATATAGCAGAGGGAGGAGCACTCCCAAACTAATTCTATGAGGCCACCATCACCCTGATACCAAAACCAGACACGGATGTCACAAAGAAAGAAAACTACAGGCCAATATCACTGATGAACATAAATGCAAAAATCCTCAACAAAATACTAGCAAACAGAATCCAACAGCACATTAAAAGGATCATACACCATGATCAAGTGGGGTTTATTCCAGGAATGCAAGGATTCTTCAATATACGCAAATCAATCAATGTGATATGCCATATTAACAAATTGAAGGAGAAAAACCATATGATCATCTCAATAGATGCAGAGAAAGCTTTCGACAAAATTCAACACCAATTTATCATAAAAACCTTGCAGAAAGTAGGCATAGAGGGAACTTTCCTCAACATAATAAAGGCCATATATGACAAACCCATGGCCAACATCATCCTCTATGGTGAAAAACTCGAAGCATTTATACTAAGATCAGGAACAAAACAAGGTGGCCCACTCTCACCACTCTTATTCAACATAGTTTTGGAAGTTTTAGCCACAGCAATCAGAGAAGAAAAGGAAATAAAAGGAATCCAAATCAGAAAAGAAGAAGTAAAGCTGTCACTGTTTGCAGATGACATGATACTATACATAGAGAATCCCAAAGGTGCTACCAGAAAACTACTAGAGCTAATCAATGAATTTGGTAAAGTAGGAGGATACAAAATTAATGCACAGAAACCTCTGGCATTCCTATACACTAATGATGAAAAATCTGAAAGTGAAATCAAGAAAACACTCCCAAGAATAAAATATCTAGGAATGAACCTACCTAAAGAGACAAAAGACCTGTATGCAGAAAATTATAAGACACTGATGAAAGAAATTAAAGATGATACAAATAGATGGAGAGATATACCATGTTCTTGGATTGGAAGAATGAACATTGTGAAAATGACTCTACTAACCAAATCGATCTACAGATTCAGTGCAATCCCTATCAAACTACCACCGGCATTTTTCACAGAACTAGAACAAAAAAATTCACAATCTGTATGGAAACACAAAAGACCCTGAATAGCCAAAGCAATCTTGGGAATGAAAAATGGAGCTGGAGGAATCAGGCTCCCTGACTTCAGACTATACTACAAAGCTACAGTAATCAAGACTGTATGGTACTGGCACAAAAACAGAAAGATAGATCAATAGAGCAGAATAGAAAGCCCAGAGATATACCCATGCACATATGGTCACCTTATCTTTGATAAAGGATGCAGGAATGTACAGTGGAGAAAGGACAGCCTCTTCAATAAGTGGTGCTTGGAAAACTGGACAGGTACATGTAAAAGTATGAGGTTAGGTCACTTCCTAACACCATACACAAAAATAAGCTCAAAATGGATTAAAGACCTAAATGTAAGGCGAGAAACTATCAAACTCTTAGAGGAAAACATAGTCAGAACACTCTATGATATAAATCATGGCAAGATCCTTTTTGACCCACATCCTAGAGAAATGGAAATAAAAACAAAAATAAACAAATGGGACCTAATGAAACTGCAAAGTTTTTGCAAAGTAAAGGAAACCATAAACAGGACCAAAAGACAACCCTCAGAATGGGAGAAAATATTTGCAAATGAAGGAACTGACAAAGGATTAATCTCCAAAATTTACAAACAGCTCATGCAGCTCAATAACAAAAAAACAAACAATCCAATCCAAAAATAGGCAGAAGACCTAAATAGACATTTCTCCAAAGAAGATATACAGACTGCCAACAAACACATGAAAGAATGCTCAACATCATTAATCATTAGGGAAATGCAAATCAAAACTACAATGAGATATCATCTCACACCAGTCAGAATGGCCATCATCAAAATATCTAGAAACAATAAATGCTGGAGAGGGTGTGGAGAAAAGGGAACTTGCACTGCTGGTGGGAATGTGTATTGGTACAGCCACTATGGAGAACAGTATGGAGGTTCCTTAAAAAACTACAAATAGAACTACCATATGACCCAGCAATCCCACTCCTGGGCATATACCCTGAGAAAACCATATTTCAAAAAGACTCATGTACCAAAATGTTCATTGCAGCTCTATTTACAATAGCCAGGAGATGGAAACAACCTAAGTGTCCATCATCGGATGAATGGATAAAGAAGATGTGGCACATATATACAATGGAATATTACTCAGCCATAAAAGGAAACGAAATTGAGCTATTTGTAATGAGGTGGAAGGACCTAGAGTCTGTCATACAGAGTAAGTCAGAAAGAGAAAGACAAATACCGTATGCTAACACATATATATGGAATTTAAGAAAAAAAATGTCATGAAGAACCTAGGGGTAAAAGAGGAATAAAGACACAGATCTACTAGAGAATGGACTTGAGGATATGGAGAGGGGGAAGGTTAAGCTGTGACAAAGCGAGAGAGTGGCATGGACGTATATACACTACCAAACGTAAAATAGATAGCTAGTGGGAAGCAGCCGCATAGCACAGGGAGATCAGCTCGGTGCTTTGTGACCACCTAGAGGGGTGGGATAGGGAGGTTGGGAGGGAGGGAGACGCAAGAGGGAGGAGATGTGGGAACGTGTATGTGTATAGCTGATTCACTTTGTTGTAGAGCAGAAACTAGCACACCATTGTAAAGCAATTATAAAAAACAAACAAACAAACAAAAACTTTGTAGCATTGATTGGCATTATCATTTTGTACCAGTAGAGGGAGATCTATGTCCACTGCAATAAATTAGTAGTTTCAGTCTGTGCAACAGTGAATGAAGGGAAAGGGGAGTTGCTCTCAAACACTGTTATTATCATGTCCAGGAAATAGGTGGATGGGTATTCAGGTAGGTAGACAGGTAGACAGACAGATGAATGAATAAAAGTTTGGTCAACTATTTTGATAAATGTATAATATAAACCTTCACCAAAGATTACTGGCAGGATTTACCACAGAGTTTTATTCACTTACAAAATGCCAGTATGTCAAAATGAATGTAACATAAAAGGTATTCAACATATTTAATATTTATTTATTTATTTATTTATTTTTAAACGTTAAGGCACCTACTCTATTTTGAAGAAGAAAGTGGCATAATCAAGTGAGGGCCCCCCTAACTCGCCAGCTCATCCCCCACGGCACTCCCCCACCCAGCTTCCCCCCATGTTTTGGGAGAAAAGCTTCTTCTCTCTGCCCAGTCCTGTCATCCACTGTCACTCCTCCACACAAGGCAGGCATGGCCTTGCTTGGTACCTGCTTAAAGTCCAAGAATCAGGTCCAGATGTGGCAGCTAAGTGGCTGCGTTTGGGGAGTTGAAACTCACTCGGTCACAGCTGAAGGCACGAGCTGATACAGGGCCACTGACCACTGGTCCTGAATTAGAGAAAATGAACGGATTTGCCCAGATTTCCACAGGTGCTTCCATGTACCAACCGGTTCTACAGCTACTTCCATTAAAACGTATTCTGATCAAACAATCTTGCAGAGGAAAGCTCACCTAGCCTCAAGTCTACAACACAAAAGCAAGGAGAATAGGACAGATTTTCTGCCGCTATCATGTCCCGGACTTTCGGGTGCCTGAGGCCCCGGGGCACCGCTAGGCCATCTGTGCCAGAAACTCAATACTGCCCACGGGCCTTGAAGTGGTCAGCTGGCCGGCTGTACGCCGTCCACACTGGGTCTCCCACAAACAGCTGCATGGCCTTCGTGTAGTTCTTCTTGTCCAGTGTGAAGCGGTGGTATATCCCGGCGGGGAGAGTGACCATGTCTCCTTTCTCCATGAAGACCCGGATCCACCTGTCCTCTTTATCCCTCACATCTAAGTACCCACTGCCGTCCAGGATGTAGCGAATCTCGTCATCCAGGTATAAATGCTCCTTGTAAAACATCTTCATCTTTTCTTCATAATTTGGTAGTTTGTCTTTGCATATGGTTATTATGTCCATCCAGGAGTAGTTTCTCTCTTTTCGGATCTTTTCTAATTCTGGATCATTCTCATCTTTGTCAGCATCCAATGTCCAGTAAAGGACGCCGAGCCCATACAGCCACTCCAGGCAGACCGGGTGCACGGGCTCTGCACCGTGGGGCTGCCGCGGGTCGCCGGCGACTCGTCCATGTACCAGGACTGCACCATGGCTGGGCCGGGGGCACGGTTGCCTGACCCCGGACCTGCAAGGGCTGCCACGCCTAATATTTAAAGTTAAATCTTAAAATTAACCTTTTCTTTTATATTTATTAAGTTGCTTTTCAAAGAGTTAGACCTTAAATTTAAATATCCAATCAATTAGATACACTGTGACAAATATAAAACTAGGTTTGGTCTCTTTTCACCTTCCTTAGATGCTCAGGATATTTCAGTGGAGATGTACCATGGCCAGCCTAGCCCCTGTAGCCTCCTGGCAATGCATACATATAATGAAATGTTCTTTCCATTGTTTCACTTCCCTCAAATCATGCTGGTTAGAAGTATGTTTTTTTTTTTTTACCTGGATTTAAGGTATCATAGTTGGACTAACCATATTCCTTGGCTCATGACATAGTTATCATTGGTCTCCCAGGTATACACATCTTGTTTGAGTTTATAATCCAATACAAAAACCGATCATGGACAATAACTTATATGGACCTGCATGTTCTTTCCCTCTTACACCCCTTGCTTCATACGTGGTAATCATTGCTCTAAATGTTCTGTTTAACATTTCCACATTTTTAAAAACAGAATTTTAAATCAATACATATATATGTATAAACAAAATATGTAGATTTAGCTCTTGAATTTTATAAAAAGAGTAATCTTTAACTTGCCCTTTTAAAAACCAAACATTAAGATTTATTCATACTGATATGGAAATGTATAATTCATTGATTTTCACATAATATCCCATTATGTGTATGTACCACTATATATTTATCCATTCTCCTATCTTATGGGCATTTGGTTTGTGTGGTTCTTCTTTTTCTTTTTCTTTTTTTTGCAATTACTAAAAGTACTGCCATGACTATACTTGTATATGTCTCCTGGTACATATGTGCAAGCATTTCTCTTGCTGGGTTGTAGGATGGAAGAATGATCAATTCACTCTCTTAGAAAAACTATACATGCAAATTGTTGACCTCTTTTCCAACACTTGATGTGTTCAGGCTTCCTAGTTTTTACCTATTGAATGAGTTTAACGGGTCTTGATATATATTTCCCTAATTATTAATAACTGTGAGAAATTCATTTATTGGCTATAAGAAGTTCCTTTTTTATGAAATGCTTGTTTATATCTTTTACTTATTTTTATGTTGGGTCATTTTTCTTACCAATATATATGTAGGACCCCTATATATTTCTTTGTTAGTTATATGCATGCAAATCTGTCTACCAACTTATAGCCTTTTTACTTTATTTTTATTTATTTATTTATTTATTTAAACATCTTTATTGGAGTATAATTGCTTTACAATGGTGTGTTAGTTTCTGCTCTACAACAAAGTGAATCAGTTATACATATACATATGTTCCCATATCTCTTCCTTCTTGCATCTCCCTTCCTCCCTCCCTCCCTATCCCACCCCTCTAGGTGGTCACAAAGCACCGAGCTGATCTCCCTGTGCTATGCGGCTGCTTCCCACTAGCTATCTATTTTACGTTTGGTAGTGTATATATGTCCATGCCACTCTCTCGCTTTGTCACAGTTTACCCTTCCCCCTCCCCATACCCTCAAGTCCATTCTCTAGTAGATCTGTGTCTTTATTCCTGTCTTACGCCTAGGTTCTTCATGACATTTTTTTTCTTAAATTCCATATATATGTGTTGGCATATGGTATTTGTTTTTCTCTTTCTGACTTACTTCACTCTGTATGACAGACTCTAGGTCCATCCACCTCATTACAAATAGCTCAATTTCGTTTCTTTTTATGGCGGAGTAATATTCCATTGTATATATGTGCCACATCTTCTTTATCCATTCATCCGATGATGGACACTTAGGTTGTTTCCATCTCCTGGCTATTGCAAATAGAGCTGCAATGAACATTTTGGTACATGAGTCTTTTTGAAATATGGTTTTCTCAGGGTATATGCCCAGGAGTGGGATTGCTGGGTCATATGGTAGTTCTATTTGTAGTTTTTTAAGGAACCTCCATACTGTTCTCCATAGTGGCTGTACCAATTCACATTCCCACCAGCAGTGCAAGTTCCCTTTTCTCCACACCCTCTCCAGCATTTATTGTTTCTAGATATTTTGATGATGGCCATTCTGACTGGTGTGAGATGATATCTCATTGTAGTTTTGATTTGCATTTCCCTAATGATTAATGATGTTGAGCATTCTTTCATGTGTTTGTTGGCAGTCTGTATATCTTCTTTGGAGAAATGTCTATTTAGGTCTTCTGCCCATTTTTGGATTGGGTTGTTTGTTTTTTTGTTATTGAGCTGCATGAGCTGTTTGTAAATTTTGGAGATTAATCCTTTGTCAGTTCCTTCATTTGCAAATATTTTCTCCCATTCTGAGGGTTGTCTTTTGGTCCTGTTTATGGTTTCCTTTGCTTTGCAAAAACTTTGCAGTTTCATTAGGTCCCATTTGTTTATTTTTGTTTTTATTTCCATTTCTCTAGGATGTGGATCAAAAAGGATCTTGCTGTGATTTATGTCATAGAGTGTTCTGCCTATGTTTTCCTCTAAGAGTTTTATAGTTTCTGGCCTTACATTTAGGTCTTTAATCCATTTTGAGCTTATTTTTGTGTATGGTGTTAGAGAGTGATCTAATCTCATACTTTTACATGTCCCTGTCCAGTTTTCCCAGCACCACTTATTGAAGAGGCTGTCCAGTCTTTTTACTTTAAAGTATCTTTTTTTTTTTGGGCTGCACCACACGTAATGGGGGATCATAGTTCCCCTACCGAGGATTGAACCTGTGCCCCTGCAGAGGAAGTGTGGAGCCCTAACCACTGGACTGCCATGGGATTTCCCAACTTTATGGTGTCTTTTGATGAATCAAGTTTCTTAATTTTAATTTAGCCAAATTTATCAATCTATTGTTATATGGTTAATGGATTTTGCATGTTGAAAATCTTTGCCTTTATTGAACAGGCTATCCTTTCCCCATAATATATTTTTGGACATATATAAAGGATAGTCTCTTCAATAAATGGTGCTGGGAAAACTGGACAGCCACATGCAAAAGAATGAAACTGGACCATTACCTTAATGCCATACACAAAAATCAACACAAAATAGATTCAAGATCTGAAACCATAAAACTCCCAGAAGAAAACATGGGGATAAACTCCTTGACATTAGTCTTGGGTATGATATTTTGGATTTGATGACAAAATCAAAGGTAATAAAAGCAAAAATAAACAAGTGGAACTACATCAAACAAAGAAAGCTTCTGCACAGCAAAGGAAATCATCAACAAAATGAAAAGGCAACCTATATAATGATAGAAAATGTTTTCAAATCATATATCTAATAAGGGGTTAATATGCAAAATAAATAAATAACTCATACAACTCAACTGTAAAGAGATAAGCAATCCTATTAACAATGGGTAGAAGACATATGATCCAGCAATCCAATTCCCGGGCATATATCCAGAGAAAACTCTAATTTGAAAAGATACATGCACCCCAGTATTCACAGCAGCATTATTTACAATAGCCAAGACATGGAAACAACCAAAATGTCCATCGACAGATGATGGATAAAGAAGATGTGGTATGTATATATGATGGAATCCTACTCAGCCATAAAAAAGAATGAAATAATTCCATTTGCAGTAACATGGATGGACCCAGAGATTATCATACTAAGTGAAGTAAGTCAGAAAAAGACAAATATCATATGACATCACTTATATGTGGAATCCAAAATATGATACAAATGAACTTATGTACAAAACAGAAACACACTCACAGACATAGGAAACAAATTTATGGTTACCAAAGGGGAAAGGGCGGGGAGGAATAAATTACGAGTTTGGGATTAGTAGATACAAACTACTATTGAGATATATAAAATAGGTAAACAACAAGGTTCCACCGTATAGCACAGGGAATTATATATATTCAATATCCTCTAATAAACCATAATGGAAAATAATATGAAAAAGAATATATTATATATATGTATATATATAAGTGAATCACTTTGCTGTACACCAGAAACTAACACAACATTGTAAATCAACTATGCTTCAATAAAAAAAAAAAAAGGGCAGAACACTTGAATAGATATTTTCCAAAGAAGACATACAACTGGCCAACTGGTAAATGAAAGGATGCCCAACAGCAGTAATCATCAAGGAAAGGCAAATCCAAACTACAATGAGATATGATCTCACACCTGTCTAGAATGGCTATTACTAAAGAGACATGAAATAACAAGCATTGGTGAGGATGTGGAGAAAAGAGAACCCTTATGCACTGTCGGTGGGAATATAAATTAGTGCAACCACTATGGAAAACAGAATGGAGATTCCTCAAAAAATTAAAAATAGAATTACCATATGATCCAGCAATCCCACTGCTGGGTATATAATCAAAGGAAAGGAAATCATAATCTTGAAGAGATATCGCTATTCCCATGTTCACTGCAGCATTATTAATGACAGCCAAGGTATGGAAACAAAGTGTCCATCAACAGATGAATGGATAAAGAAAACATTTGATACACACACACACATAATGGAATATGATTTAGCCATAAAACAGAAGGAAGTCCTGCCATTTGCAATAACATGGATGGACCCTGAGGTATTTATGTTAAGTGAAATAAGAGAGAAAGACAATCTATGTTCTCATTTATATGTGAAATCTAAAAAAAACTGAACTTATAGATACAGAGAACAGATTCGTGGTTAATAGAAGTCAGGGAAGGTAGGCAAAATGGGTAAAGGGGGTCAAAAGGTACAGACTTCCTATTATAAGATAAGTAAGTCCCTGGGATGTAATGTAAAGCATGGTGACTCTAGCTAACGATACTGTATTGTATATTGAATGTTATTGAGAGAGTAGATCTTAAAATTTATTATCACACAAGGAAAAAATATTATAACTATATGTGGTGATATAAACTGTGTTAGCCATTTCACTGTATATATATATATATATATATATATATATATATACACACACACACACATATATATATACACATACATATATCAAATCACAATGCTGTATACCTAAAACTAATGCAGTATTATACATCAACTAGATCTCAATAAAAATAATCTTTCCCTACACTATGCTCTGAAAGTTGGTTACTTATATTTCCTACTGATATTTTGTTTTGTTCTTACTCTTTAAGTCCTTACTCCATCTGAAGTAGATTTTTTGTACATGGTGTGTGTTATGGGCTAAAAATTGTTTCCCTTCAAAATTCATATAATGAAGCTCTAGTCCCCAGTACTTCAGAATATGACTGTATTTAGAGATAGGGCCTTAAAAAAGTGATTAAGGTTAAATGAGGTCATTTGGGTGGGCCCTAATCCGATCTAACTGCTGTACTTATAACAGGAAATTTGGACATACAAGGGGACACCAGGGATGCTCTCTCACAGAGGAATGATCACGTGAGGACACGATGAGAAGGCAGCCATCTGCAGTCAAAGAGAGAGGCCTCAGGAGGAACCAAGCCTGCCCACACCTTGATCCTGGACTTGTAGCCTCCAGAACTGTGAGAAAGTAAATTTCTGTTGTTTAAGCCACCCAGTCTGTGGTATTCTGTTAGGGTAGCCCTAGAAAACTAATACAGTGTAAGATATGGATTTCATTTTTTTTAATATGGAAAAATCAATTTTCTATTTCCATTTACTGAATAGTTTCCTCTCCTCAATGATCTATCATGTTTCCTCTGCCATATACCAAAATTCCATATATAAGTGGATCTATTTCTAGGCTCTTTATTCCATTGGTCAGTCTATCCCTGTGAGAGCACCAATTTTTCTTAATTGCTCTAGCTTAATTATAAGTTGTGATAACTGGTAAAGAAAGACCTTCCCCCTTCTAATTCTTCTTTAAGTTAGTTTGCTATTTTTTTGTTTTGTTTTGTTTTTGCGGTAAGCGGGCCTCTCACTGTTGTGGCCTCTCCCGTTGCGTAGCACAGGCTCCGGACGCGCAGGCTCAGCGGCCATCGCTCACGGGCCCAGCCGCTCCGCGGCATGTGGGATCCTCCCGGACCGGTGCACGAACCCATGTCCCCTGAATCGGCAGGCGGACTCTCAACCACTGCGCCACCAGGGAAGCCCTAGTTTGCTATTTTTGATCACTTACACTTTCAAAGTTTGCAATCAGCTTGTCAAGTTTCACTAAAAGTCATATTGGGATTCCACTTGTAATTACATTAAATCTACAGAACTACAGAGAAATATTTTGTAATTAAAGATTTATCTCTATTGGAAAGTACATTTATTTTCTTTTTTGTTCTACTAACAACAATTTTAGTTCTGTCCACATGATGGCACCACAAACCAAAAAATCAGATTTTCACAGTTGGACAGAAGGCCCCATAACACATATACATGTTAATATTTTATTAAATGCTCAAATGTTTTGGAGGATAGACCTGAATTTTACATGGCATGTTCAACAGTCCATCAAATGCTTAAGTACATTTGGTAAAGAGATATACTATAGTATATGACAATCAAAGAATGGAAATAATAATGGAAATATCATGACTATTCTTCATAGTCCTTTTATCATAGAAAGTCATAAACAGATATAGATTAAAAAGTTCATTATCAACCGAGAAAATAAAGACAAGGTGTAAAATTAGCTCTGGAAATTTAGGTAGTATTTTCTAAACCAGCAAGCCTACTACAGGCTAGTAAATAAGTTTGCATAAATCTGGGGAGCAAAGGTCACCCCTAGGTTTATCTTTAAAAAGGAGGATTGTGTAATTCTTCATATCCACAACCAGGCCGGCCCCTTATTCCAGCTCTGATAATCATGGGGTAAATTCTACTTTCACTTTATGAGAAACATGCCTTGGCTTGCCCTGAACTGCTTACAGAATCAAAAAGGAAGAGTCACAGAAGACTTTCCCTTTCTACCCTGTAATGCCAATGAAACTCCTTTCTACATTATGTGGGAAATACTTGAGACAGAATCTTCGAAACCATGCACATTTAATTAACTGATACTATGCATACCCTGATGGTATCTGTACTGGAGCCAACCCTTTTCTAGGTAACTTCCAGGGGGTTATTAATCTGGTATTCTATATAGCACTGGAAATTAGTATCAAAAAACTGTTTAACACCTCTTAACTTGGATTTAAAAATCTGTCGATTGCTAATTAACATAACTTGGATGTTCTACTAAATATATATAGAGAGAATAGTTAACTTAAATTCGTTAAACCCCAGATTCCTCATCTGTAAAATGGGAATAACAATATTTCCTACTTAGAATGGATGTAGAATTAAATAAGGCTTTTCAAAATACTAAGCATGGTACCCTGCACAGAAATGCACTACTGTCATTAGAACAAGAAACAATGGTGGTCCCAGGTTAGCAAGTCTGAATCGTAAAATCTGGAAATAGGAAACTAAGCGATGTTTTAGCTCACTTGGCTATGCTCCTCCCTCATGCTACCAATCCCCTCCACTTGGAAGGCCTAGGATTGACTCTCCCAGCACCAGAGCAGCCACGTGGCTTAATGAGCCATTTAAATGACGCATTCCGTATAACCCCTTCGGAATAAGAAGTGATAGATGATTTAAACTGTAAAACCATAGTTAGCACCAGGAGCACTTTTAAACCACTTACTGTCAAAGAAAGCCCATATAGTCATTAACCGCTGCCCACTCGGACTAACTGCGCTTCTGGAACAGTCCACGAGATGGCGCCTTTGCTCCCAGTCTTCGGTCATCCTGAACGCGAAGCCTTCCCAAGGCGCTGGCCTCCCCCTCCAAGGTTAAGGGCCTGACCTCCGACAAAGGCTTGCTCTAAGGTGATGGGCAGAGGCCACACGGGCCTAAGTAGGGCTTGGCCATGGTCAGCCGGCCGGCCCCAGCCGAAGTCCGCTTCATTCAGAAGCGGCGGGGAGCTCGGAACACCCTGTTCCGCGGACCCTTGTCTTTCATGGGCACGGCCTCCCCTCAGGGTCCCTCTAGACAGGAGCTAACGGGGTAAAACTGCGGGGGCGGCGGCAGCCCAGAAGGTCTCCAGGTGGCCACCGGGAAGCCTCACGTGCCTGTGCAGTGGCTCCGGCCACACTCACACCTTGACACCGGAGGCGTCAGGTTGTAGGGCGGTGAGGAAGGGCTGTGCAGGGGAGGGAACCTGCGAGGACCGCAGCACCCGGCGGGGCTCTGATCACTGCACCGCCCGCCGCGGGGCGGGTGGGGGCGGAGCCAGGCGTCGGCCCTCGGGTTTCTACTTCAAACCCAGAAGCTCGGAACATTCCAAGAATGGGATGGCGGTCACGGGGACGGCCGTACGTCTGTGTCCGCCTCCCCGTCGGGGTAAGCGCTCCCCGCGGCCGGCACGCGGCTCGCAAGCTGGAAGCCGCTGGCCCGTCACAATCTCCCGCTCGGCCCCGGGCGCTCTTGAGGCCGGTGGGCGGAGCGTCACCCGTGACGTCGCATCCCGTTTCGATTGTCCGCCCCCTTCTCCGCCCGGTATATAAGACTTCTCTGGGCGTTTGCACTCGCACAAGTGAAAGAAGGCGTCGGGCGTGGGTGGTCGGTGGCTGCAGCGGGGGCTCGAGGGTAGAGGCCGGCTCGGTCGCGTGTCCGCGCCTCGGAGGTGGCAGCGGGCAGTGCAGGGTGGCGAGGGGACCATGGAGCTCTTGCGGACTATCACCTACCAGCCGGCCGCCGGCACCAAGATGTGCGAGCAGGCGCTGGGCAAGGCTTGCGGCGGGGACTCGAAGAAGAAGCGGCCGCAGCCGCCCCCTGAGGAGCCGCAGCCGCCGCAGCCCCAGGTGCAGGTGCAGCCGGCCGCCCCGCACCACCATCACCACCACTCGCACTCAGGGGCCGAGATCTCGAGGATTATCGTCGACCCCACCACGGGGAAGCGCTACTGCCGAGGCAAAGTGCTGGGAAAGGTGATGAGCGGCGGGCGCCCTGTTGCCAGGCGGGAGGGAGGTTTGCCCGGGCATTCCCCGGGCCTGGCCGGACGCCGAGTCCCCGCTCCCACCGCTTCTCGGCGTCTCGGGAGTCCGATCCCGGCGCGACGTGGGCTGCTCACCTGCCCTCCTCTTGGTTTTGTGCGCTGGCAGCGCCGGGATCGACTGCACATCCTTAGCCGCGGCTCAGTCTGCGTCCCGCCGCCCAAAGACATTGATTTTGAGGCCAGAAGCGAGGGTTTTCTATACCAGACCTAACTCTCTCGAGCTGCCCCCCAGAGGATTTTCTTGACAAGTCTCTTCAGACCCTATTTCTCATCTCCCCAGCCCCAAGCCCCCCTCCGGAAAGCTCCTCTCTGTAAAGGGAGAAGGGGCACTGTTCTAACTTACTGTTTTCAGGAATGCTTTTCCTCGTGAAAGAGCTTTAAAAAAGTAGACCGCATCCCTCTGTCCGCCCTTCCTCTCCCATATTTTTGCTTTTCTTTCTCATTTACTTATATATATATAAAACAAAAATGTGCCGTCCATGTCCCTGCCATACTCAATTCCGTCTCGGCTTTGTTTCCTTTCAGGGTGGCTTTGCAAAATGTTACGAGATGACAGATTTGACAAACAACAAAGTCTACGCTGCAAAAATTATTCCTCACAGCAGAGTAGCCAAACCTCATCAAAGGGAAAAGGTGTGTATGACTGTTGAGTAAAGTATTTTCTTTGTGTGCAAGATGGCCCTTCCCTGTTAGGAAAATGTCTTCTGCATGTGTAAGACTGGCTTTTCAGAGGTGAGGGAGGCTAATAAGACGGATCTTGCTTTTTTGTTTTAGATTGACAAAGAAATAGAGCTTCACAGAATTCTCCATCACAAGCATGTAGTGCAGTTTTACCACTACTTTGAGGACAAAGAAAACATTTACATTCTTTTGGAATATTGCAGTAGAAGGGTAAGTGTTCACTCCTATTTGAATGCATTTACTTCCCGCAAACTGACGCGGCATTCACACGGAACTTTATCTGGGAATTTCGTTATGGAGGTCATTATTACACTGCAGCATTAACTTTCATCACTCATCCTGCACAAGGAAACCCCTGAGTTTGGTAACTTTGTTTGACAGATTCTCTTTTTTCCTTCTCCTCTTCCCAGTCCATGGCTCATATCTTGAAAGCAAGGAAGGTGTTGACAGAGCCGGAAGTCCGATACTACCTCAGGCAGATTGTGTCTGGACTGAAGTACCTTCATGAACAAGAAATCTTGCACAGAGATCTCAAACTAGGTAAGCCTTTCACTCCAAATGCTGACTTTTGTGTCAGAGAGGTGTGCCGCCTCTTTCCCTTTTTTTTTTTTTTTTACATATTAATGTTCTTAGTTGGAATCTCACTAGTGCAATCTTGCTTATGAATGATGGCTTTCACTTGAAGCAACTGGCTGTCTGCCTCTTGAGTGGATGTGTGTGTACTTGGTTAGAACAGCTTTTCAAGGGAATTCAGATCTTTTTTTTTTTTTTAATCATCTAGGAAACTTTTTTATTAATGAAGCCATGGAACTAAAAGTTGGGGACTTTGGTTTGGCAGCCAGGCTGGAGCCCTTGGAACACAGAAGGAGGTAAGAGTCAGAAGGATACATCCTGCTAGGGTTTTGTGGAGCTCAAATATGACCTTTTTATTTTCCGGTTAATGTTTCAAAGACCAGTTGATACTAAAATCTACAAACCGCTGCAGTGTTAATTGAAGGAAACACTTATCCAGTGCCACTATGGACCAGGCAGAGTACCTTAGGCCTATAAGTTGATTATGAAACAAATCTGTCTTATATTTACCTGAAATATATAAATATGTCCTGCTGTACCTGGTCTCAGTTGGCTTAAAACACTTTGTCAGGTGGCTGAAAAAATTGTACACACATTAAAAAAAAAATTACCAAGTCACTTGGTCAAATGTCAGTTGTTTTACATGCCAGAAATCGAAAGTCAAATGTTTCCAAATAGAAATTCAACATGGTGCTTTTAAGGTTTTATCCGGAGAACTAAGTTTAAACAGTAGTATAGTTCCTAATGAGATCTTCATATTTTGTTTTCCTAGAACGATATGTGGTACCCCAAATTATCTTTCTCCTGAAGTCCTCAACAAACAAGGACACGGCTGTGAATCAGACATTTGGGCCTTAGGCTGTGTAATGTAAGTAAATGCACCAAAATAGTCAAAAAGCAAATTTGGATGTAGATTTTTAACACTCGAAAAGAGTTGCTTTTTGAGCATTCCTAAAGAAGTGTTTCCTTGCATATAGGTATACAATGTTATTAGGAAGACCCCCATTTGAAACTACAAACCTGAAAGAAACTTACAGGTGCATAAGAGAAGCAAGGTATACAATGCCCTCTTCATTGCTGGCTCCTGCTAAGCACTTAATAGCCAGCATGTTGTCCAAAAATCCAGAAGATCGTCCCAGTTTGGATGACATCATTCGACATGATTTTTTTTTGCAGGTTGGTGCTTTTTTTTGGACATCTTTTTATTACATGCTCTTGATCCTAATTTCCCATCAGGTTACTGAAGATCTTGTTTTTTACTTCATAGGGCTTCACTCCAGACAGACTCTCTTCTAGCTGTTGTCATACAGTTCCAGATTTCCACTTGTCAAGCCCAGCTAAGAATTTCTTTAAGAAAGCAGCTGCTGCTCTTTTTGGTGGCAAAAAAGACAAAGCAAGATATATTGACACACATAGTAAGTTATAAGATTTCTTTTGTTCTTCTGTGTCCAATATTATATATAAAGTTGATAAGTTAGTTAAAAGAGGCTTTTATATTAACATAATTTGGCCTCTATGTTTGTATACTATTTGACTTTTTGTAGCATAAAAAATCCATACTGCAAATTGTGGTTGATAGCTTTTTGTTTCCTATGCATTAAAGTGTGCTTCTTGCATAATTGCAGCTGATGGCAAAGATAAAAGTAAAAGCTAATGGTTTTGTCTTGGATGCTCTTAAGTTGGTTATTAATGCAAAAGGAGGAAATATGGCTGGCTCTGTTTCTACCTTGTTTGGATAGAATAATGCTCATAATTCTTTTCCTTGATTTACAGATAAAGTGGCTAAAGAAGATGAAGAAATTTACAAGCTTAGGCATGATTTGAAAAAGACTTCGATAACTCAGCAGCCCAGCAAACACAGGACAGATGAGGTATGCTAAAGAAGACTAAAATAGTTATAAACACTTTATATCATTTTCATTCTTTGTTAATTATCGCTTGGATCACATATTTACTTAAAGTTTTCTTCCCAACCCTTTAAAAGGGAAGATTTTTATCTCTTAGTTTAACAATGCGTGCGATTGAGTGA
This sequence comes from Mesoplodon bidens, assembly GCF_964165515.1. Lineage (NCBI taxonomy): Eukaryota > Metazoa > Chordata > Mammalia > Artiodactyla > Ziphiidae > Mesoplodon > Mesoplodon bidens. Next base: position 46,693,790 of record NC_138160.1, on the reverse strand, counting down.
CCAAAATATCTTCTACCTGGCTTGTGTCCATTGCTTTTTGATAAGCTTTCCTACTAATTGCCACAATCTCATCTTAAACTAGAATTCTCAACCCCCAATGAATTTTAGATGCTTGACTATTGCCTGGCTCTTCTCTCTTCTAGGAACTGCAGCCACCTACCACTACAGTTGCCAGATCTGGAACACCCGCGGTGGAAAACAAGCAGCAGATTGGAGATGCTATTCGGATGATAGTCAGAGGAACTCTTGGCAGCTGCAGCAGTAGCAGTGAATGTGAGTTGCTGTCAACTGCATTTTAAATAATGATGCTCTGAATGCCAGTGTTCGATACTAAGTAACTGAAGTCGGTTCGGTTTTAGGCCTGATTTAACATAGAAGAAGCACGATTAGAGGATTGGAACAATGTTGAGCCCTCCATCCTTAGATTTAGTGAAGGGAGACTTAGCGCCTACCATAGCCTGAGGTTTTGTTGTTCATTATTTTCTAAATCTCTCTGACTTTCCAGGCCTCGAGGACAGCACCATGGGAAGTGTCGCAGACACAGTGGCAAGAGTCCTTCGAGGATGTCTAGAAAACATGCCCGAAGCTGACTGCATCCCCAAAGAGCAGCTGAGCACTTCCTTTCAGTGGGTCACCAAATGGGTCGACTACTCTAATAAATATGGCTTTGGGTACCAGCTCTCAGACCACACTGTAGGCGTCCTCTTCAACAACGGTGCTCACATGAGCCTCCTTCCAGATAAAAAGTAAGCGTGTTCAATTAAGGAAGCCCTGTCAGTTCTTTAGTTTGGCCCTAAGGAAATCTGAAAATAGTGACTAACTGCTTCCGTTTTTCGTTCTTTTCTCCGTACCGTTCCTGTTCTTTAGAACAGTTCACTATTATGCAGAGCTTGGCCAATGCTCCGTTTTCCCAGCAACAGATGCCCCTGAACAATTCATTAGTCAAGTGACGGTGCTGAAATACTTCTCTCATTACATGGAGGAAAACCTCATGGATGTAAGTACTGTGGCTTTCAAGCAGTGATGTTTGCAGTGTAGTCCACAGAGCAGCAGCATCTGTGTAACCTCAACACTTTAAGGCATGCAGCCTCTTATGTCCCACCCTCAATCTACTGGATCAGAATCTCTGGGTGGTGGGACCAGGAATCTCCAGGCCATTCTGGCACTTGCTTAAGTTTGATAGGCATTTGCTTAGAAGAACTGAGTGCACACACGGCAAAGTTTTTGTAGGCACTAAGTCTCCCAATCTCTCCCAGGGTGGAGATCTGCCTAGTGTTACTGATGTTCGAAGACCTCGTCTCTACCTCCTTCAGTGGCTAAAATCTGATAAGGCCTTAATGATGCTCTTCAATGATGGCACCTTTCAGGTAAATGAGCCCTTGAGGAAAGCACATGTTTAGGTCCTAAAAAAATGATTTTTACCTAGCCAATTGAATCATTGACACAACTCTTCACACCTTGAATATTTAGAGAGATCTAATATCTATGTCTACTTTTTAAAGGTGAATTTCTACCATGATCATACAAAAATAATCATCTGTAGCCAAAATGAAGAATACCTTCTCACCTACATCAATGAGGACAGGATATCTACAACGTTTAGACTGACAACTCTGCTGATGTCTGGCTGTTCATTAGAATTAAAAAATCGAATGGAATATGCTCTGAACATGCTCTTACAGAGGTGTAACTAAGAGACTTTTTGAATGGATCCTATGGGACTCCTCTTTTCCACTGTGAGATCTACAGGGAAGCCAGTAGAATGATCTACAGCACGTTGAAGAAGGTGGACAGGTGGTGGTACGAAAACAATTCCTCCGTGGCCTGCTGGACCTGGTGGAACCAGACCAGGCTGAGGCACACAGTTCTGGACCTTGGACAAGCTGAGAGTGACCCCGAATGCAGTTTTCCTTGACGTACCTGTTTCAAAAGGTTTTTCAGACAATTTTGCAGAAAGGTGCATTGACTTAACTTCTCTCTGTGGAGAGCACTTCAGACAGAGGACTTGGAACTGTGAATATACTTCCTGAAGGGGAGGGAGAAGGGAGGACGCTCCCATGTTGTTTAAAGGCTGTAATTGGAGCAGCTTTTGGCTGCTTAACTGTGAACTATGGCCATATATAATTTTTTTTTCTTGAAGACACTTGTGGCTGGAAAAGTGCATTCCTTGTTAATAAACTTTTTATTTATTACAGCCCAAAGAGCAGTATTTATTATCAGTTTTTTTTTTATGTTGACCATTTTAAACTGTTGGCAATAAAGAGTATGAAAAAGCAGAAACAGTGATCTCCTGTCTTTGGTGTGGCACCAGCACTGCATCACAGCATTCTCTGATCATGGATTCTTGGCCCTCTTTGGCAGGACATGGAGTGTAGAAGCAGGCTAGAAAGTTAGAGTTTTAACTTTGCTAATAATAATTTCTAGGAAGTCAGTCTTTAATACCTGAAGTGAAGTCATAGGCTCTCTGGTAGATCTAGCTTGAGAAGAGACGAGTATAACAAAAATACCACTCTTTTCACAACCAGAATATAGACCTCCTACTGAATCCAAAACCAATTTCTCTCTGGAGTATTTCCCCAAAACTCGTTTAGCTTGGAGCTAAAAGCTAGAGTAATCCTGTGGAAACGGATCTCTGTTATTAAGTGTCAGTAGGTACCGGAAGTTTATCTTAATGTGGGCAGGACTCTGTACTTTATAATACTTGCACCACCTAAATGTATAACTCAGCTTAAACCTACCTAAACACTCCCATGGCCACCAGTAGTGAGAAGTACTTTGTAAATAAGTCATTTTCCTTCTGGTGCATGGAGGATGAGGAATGGTAAGGGTACCAAGCTTTGGTTTTAAGCCCATCTTTTAAACTATCAAATTATCCAAGGGGTAAATCTGAGACAGTTTTCTCTTTCAGTGGGATCTCTCCTTTGACAGGTGTACAAAGCTTCTCCCTGTTACTCTGAACTGACAGTGATCTGTATAAAGTGCAAATACTTTTTTTGTTCAATTGTAATCCCACTATAAGGAAAATTTTGTCCTGAGAAAAGCAGCATTCTCTCATGTGTTAGGCTCTGTTTGCACTAGGATCCTGTACAGAGTAGTGTAGAGATGGTGGTTGTAATTTTACAGTTTTCTAAAATTACTACAAACTGCCCCTGATATGCTTTATTAATAAAAGTCAAATCTGGAGAACTGTTTATGGATATTTCACAGTTCCTAGAGTAACTCCTGCTGACTGGAGTTCTCGGGCCACGTGTACAGCTTCAGTCTCTGTTAAATGGTTTATGGTAATAGCCGCAGAAAATAGTAATAACTGAAGAAAACTGGATAATTACACTAATAGCTGGGTGTGCAAAAGTAGAATCTATTTTTATCTTTGTGAGCAGAGAGGTAGAAGTAGGAGTTTGTAAATAGTAAAAAATGTGCTTTCATTTTGAGTTTTACGGTGTTAGGTTGTATATTACTTCACCATTTCAAAATTAGGTACCTATCCATTCTTGTATGTACTGAGGGTCTACTGTGTGCCAAATCCAGGGCCTGGCGTTGGAGATGTTGAGTGAGCCCAAACCTCTCCCTGCCCTTGAGGAAATCACAGCAGAGTGGAGGAGACATTTGTCTAGTGCATTTGTCTTGTAGTCTGATAAGTGCTGTGATATTATGATAAAGATATGCACTGGGTGTTGTGGGAACCAAGAACAGGAATCATGGGGAAGGAGCCGCAGGTGTGGGGTGGACTCAGAGAAGAGATTCCAGAGAAGAAAATTCTTTTTTATTGGGTTTTGAAAGATGAGTGAGGGTTAAATAAAGGTATGAGATGGGGAAGGGTATTATAAGCAATGGGAATAACATATATAGACGCCCGAGGGTGAAAGAGTTCACAGGAGAAGTGGATGTGTAAGTCTGAAGCATCATAGGTAAAGGCTGGAAGAAACAGACCTGATGTGCCCCCAAGTTCCATCACAAGGCATTTAGGCTGCACCAAAGGCCATGTGTAGTTACTGAAAGATTTTAAGGAAGCAAGTGACCTAGTATTTCAGTTTTATTAAATTCATTCTGGGGACATAAGTAAGATGGGTGGGGAAGAAGATGGAGAAAGATGGCCCAAACAGTAAAGATACTAATGTTGTGATCCAGGTGAGAAAGGACTTTATAAAAAGGAGCATATAAAGTGTTAGGTAGTGTCTCCTTTGGCCCGTCTACCAATAGTTTATTTTAGTATCCCCAGTACGGTGGCATATGGCAATCAAATATTGAATGAATAAATGACAGTAGATTTGGGAGGGGCTTAGAAAGTTGGTTTGAATAGGATTTGACACTTTATTGAATATGGAGCCTGAGGAAGAAGGTGGGCCTTAAGATGATTGGCAGTCAATGGCGGGTAGGCAGCGTACTGTGGGGTCATTAACTGAAATAAGTTAGGAATGTAGAAGGAAGAGACTGATATTCAGGGAAATACAGTGAGTTTAGGAGAGCTTGAATCAAACTCGTGTGAGGATGCTCAAATAGGTCCAGAAAACAGTTGGATATACATGTCTACATCTCAAGAGCGAGCGAGATTTGGGAGTAAACAGGCTTTGGATGAGAGCACACAAAAATGGGTCTCTGTCATCCCTTCTACCCAGCAGCATTTTTGTTTTTTGGTACTGAGGACATCTATGTAAAACGTAACAGTGTTGATAAACCTTTGCAGTGAAGGAAAGAAGATAAAAAATTCCCAAATAAATTCTACTCTTCAAAAGCAAGGACCCTGGATTCCATAAAAACAACCCCCAAATAACAAATGTGCATGATGAACACCTTTGGTCCTCAAGAATGTTTCTCGCTTAGCCATCCCCAATCCTGGCAGTCTATAGGCTGAGATACAAGGCCATCTTTTAAGATGTAAAACTTCAGTTTTGGTGCATAGTAATAGCTAACTTCAGCTAAGTGTGGTGTGACCATGGCAGGACTCAGATCCTGAGTTATTTGACATTTACTACTTCATAAAAGTTGTAAAAAAAAAAAAAAAACAAAAACCCACCCTTCAAGAACTATTTTTGAATGTAACCTTATGTTTGCTAGATAGGAAATGTACTGCAGTGGAAAAGCTTTGGAATCAGTCCTAAGTTCAAATTCCTGTTCAACCATGTATTACCAATAAGATCTCAAGAAATACCTAAACTCTCTAAGCTTCAGTTTCCTCACCTGCAAAGATTAAATGATAATAAAGCACTTGTACATCAAAGGTGCTCAATAAATATTTGCTCCTTTTCTTGTCCTGTTTCCCCTGCTTTCTTCCACACCCATCATGACAGTAACCCTGGTTACCTAGAAAAGAAAATAACTGACTCATTTCTGCCCTTTCCAGTCTTCCTTTCTGTATCAGTCATGGGTGAGCCAGGAATGCACAAGTCATTTTAGGACTTTCAAAGAGAAGGAATTTATTGGAGGCTATTGGTTGTATAGATGATGGAAGAGCTCGGAAGTCAGATGGGAGGTGGTGAGGCAACCAAGAGATAGGCAACAGCAGGAAGCCGCTACCACGCCCTTGGCTGGAGAGACCCAGAGAGAAAGTGGGAATACTCCAGAACTGGAGGTCTCTGGCAGAAAGTAGAATTATGGTGGTCACTGCCTACCAGGAGTTTGAAATCATGGAGCAAATATAGTCACTGCTTGAGATAACCCCTGTACACATCTGGTTGGGAAAGTAAAGGGATAAAATATTTTGGATTATTTCTTCCTTTTGCCCTACAGTCTACTGTTGACCAAGTGAACTGGACACTAGTGGAAAAGAACCCTGATGAATATAGTTGCAGGAATCATTCTTCTATTGGAGAATGAAGCAGGGAAGGGCAAGGGTGGGTCTGAGCTTGAACAGGCCAATACCTTCCTTCTTTCTTAACTTTTCTCTTCCATTAATTTTGTACCACCTTTATCCTCTCTTCCTCTTAAATCCCAAAGTGACATGAGTGCTAAGGGCTCTAGTTCACTAGGCAGGAGGATGACAGGCAGGGGAAGGTTAGAGGAGGAACAAGATAGAGTGAGGAATCTTAAGATGAGTCACTCTTGCTTTAGGCCTCTGATTTGAAACATCATCAGACTTTTTTACACTACAGAGACGTTAGTCTAATGAAAATAGATATGACTTAAAAATGAGTAAGATACATTTTCATAAGGTACATGGAGAAATCAATGTTGGTATTTTATAGCAATTCTGTGCATGGTAGATTTAGTATCTTTCCAAGACTTGGAATAACCTCTTCTATAAACAGAAACCTGTAGATTCCATTTTGTTTTTCCTTGACTTGCAAGAGATTCTAATCTATATATGAATAGACTCATGCTTTCTTCTAGTACTTCTTTATGCCTTATTAACTTTAGTAATGGAAAGTATCCCTTTGTTTGAATTGCCACAATTTAATTATATTAGTGAATTCAAACTAAAATGTTAAACTCCCATATGCAGAGTTAGAACTTAATATAATGGTTCATTAGTGTTTGGAATTCAACTGAATAGAATACATAGATTTTGCCCCTGGGATTAGCTTTATAATACAATTATATACAAAGCAAAATTGATTTTAATGATTGAGGTACAATAACTTCACTACCAAGTTAAGGTGAAAATAATAAATGTACTGAGATATCTTGTCTATGAAATACTGAATGATCGGATATCTTAATCCAACCATACAAGTTAGAACAAATTCTCTTTTTTGGGCCTGTAGCAAATTAGTACTGCAAGAAACCAGGCAGCAGGCCTAAATGAAATAAAATCAGCAATGCCTTTCTTTGGTACTGCTTTGGAATCAACGGCAGCCGAATGACCTTTAAAGTTGGGATCATGTCGAACATGCCATAAGAATTTTTAAACTGAATGAAAAAATATCTTTGCAAATGGACTTTTATAACTGTATTCATAAATGGCAGTGAAAATCAAATTGAGCTGAATATAAGTATGAAAGCTAATACATTTTCAAAGTCCTAATGTGTAAGAAATTACAGTTAACCTCAAAGACAATATGCAAGTTATATTTCTTGTTTAAAATACAAAACTTGTGGTAAAAAGTCAGTTCCTCAAATAAGAAACATTTGTGGTAAAACAAAACCCACAATGAACAAATTATAAAAATATATGATGTAGTAGGAAAAGTTTGGAATTTTAATCAGCTATATTAAGCTTGACTGAACTGGGCCAATGGCATGCTGAGTATCAGGAACACGACACTGCTTGATTCTTATCTTTCTCATCTGTAAAATAAGGATAATAATAAAAATTCTATTGGAATCTATTAAGATGAACAATATGATATTGATGATATTTGAACATTTTTGACCTACAACAAAAACTATTTCTTTTCATTCAAAAAAAATAAGAGAAGAAATCAGATAGAAAGTTTTCTTCCCTCTTTTAATATTGTCTTTATTAATATTTCCTTTTGTTTTATATTGATATCATTTACTGAAGAGTAAATAAGAGTATGTGCAATATAATATGTGATATACACTTCAGTAAAGAGTATATTTTGTACCTAATTAAATAGCATTAGAGCTTTTCAATTATTAATTCCTTCATTCACCACGCTCCTAGGAATCAAGTAAGGAATGCCCCAAAGTGAGAGCAATTTAATTTCTGATAACCGACAAAATTTAAGTCCAGTCGCATAAACATCTCCCGCATTGTAAGTCCTCCTTTGTTGCTTTTTCTTGTTATAGTCCTTTCTCAACTATCTTCAAAAATAATTGCTCTACTGTGTTCCAAGGAATACCAAATTCTTTCAATATCATGAAGATTCCCTGAAAAATGTACTCACTGGCAAATTATTTGGGGAAATACTGAATTAAATAAATGTAAACATTTCTTTAAGTCAAAACTTCTCAGGAACTTGAATATGCTATGTCCTGCATTGTGAATCTCCAGAGAGGAATAGAGTGGAAAGGTTTCTCCAAACTTATTTGTCATAGTACACTATTTGTTTTGGATTAACTTTTAATATCACAAGCAACGTTCCTTGGAATGTAGTTTGCCAATGTATGTAGTAATCATATTTAGTAACCAAAATTTACTTTAAAAAGACCTTGAACCAGTCAAATAGGTTGGGATGAAAGCCCAGATTTTTATGGTGGTAGGACAATATTTAGGTGAATAGGGAATTTAATACCACCTCTGATATCACAGTTCCAGAGCCCTTAGATATCTTCTACAGTCTTACTTAGTAAGAAAATTTTCCCTCTAGAGGGAGAAACTTATGGCCCAGGAATCAACCGTATGGCCAGGTAACCATGTCAACTTTGCAGTGCAGACATTCCATTCCTAGATAATAAGGAGAGGCCTACAGTCGACTTATGCACATTTCTGTTTCTTTACAATAATAGCATTGAAATGCTTTAAAATAAATTTTAGTCCATGTTCACTATGATTTGCAAAAGACATTTTGGGTTTGAAGAGAGCATGTTGATAGTTCTTTACACTGGAGAGCACAGCTGTAAAAAGATGTAAAGCATCTTCCTCCATATGCCACCTCCTGTGAAGAGCCTACTGAACAGAGCATGTGGACCTATCACACTGAATACATTAGAGCAAGATTTATTAATTAAACTTCATTGTGAAATCATTGTAGAAGGGCAAGATTTAATTGACTTATTTTAATGGAGTGATAAGGAAAGGAGTTATATATTCAGAAGGGATACAGAAACTCAGTTCAGTTAAAAAAGAAAAAGTCAGGAAACCCTAATTGAATATATCTCACACTGCACCAGGAACATAATTTTATAGTTCCAATACAAATGAAGAGGGTCTTTCAATGTCCACTAGATGGTTTGGAACATGTTGTTTTAGCTATTGATTAATTGTCCAATTTGGTTTTTTCTCATTAATGCTGAACAGCCAGGTACTGCAAAGATGTGATACATATACGTGGAGGGTGACCACACACCTCTGTGTACCTGGGAAAATCTTACCCAGACTTTGTCCCAGTCAAATGTGTCTGGATTTGGAAGATGAATTATATGGTTACCCTATGAAATATTCATTGCTATCCCATTCATGTGTTATCCCACATGAGCTAAGATGCATCTAGCGTGACCCGCTTCCATGTTACTGCACCTTTGATTTCCATTCCTTTTCCTATGAAAGTTAGGTTAGAATATTTTAGTACTGTTAGTGTCTATGACCTTATTTTTATGCCTCACTAAACAGAGAAGCAGAAAAACTGAATCCAGGCTACACAAATTTATTTAGATGCTGGTTCACATTACATGCTTTTTTACTTTATCTGCTTGTTAAGACCACTATGACAATGATGGTAAAAAATATTAATGACAGTCAATGACACAGGTAGCACCTGGTAAATGAGAATGAAAGAAACATATTTGGAAAAGATATGGTTTCTCTAATCACTAATCTTTTACAGACTCTGACTCATAATCAATTATCTGTCATTTCAACTTAGAGGTATATGGTTGAAGTAAACAGTGACATGATTTCATCCTGGCTTTAAAGAGGAAGGACTGAAATAGAAATATGGAGTTCTTGTTTCAAATAAAATTGATTTCCTTCAATTCAGGTGGATAGACTGGACAAATAATTTGACAGGAAAATGAATGAATTTGAAATGTACTCTGAAAATAATAGATCTCATCGATTTAAAAATATTTAAAATATTCTGTGGAGTGTGGTGAAGCTCTTATGGAAATAAGAATTTAAATATAGACACCCCAGCTTCTTTGGTAAATATTAGCTGAAATGCCAATGCTAACTAAACATACCAAGATGTCATACTTATTTATCTAAGAAAGGAGGTTATAAAATAATAGTATTCTGAATTCTTAGATACATCAAAAGAATTTCACCTTGAACTTAGTAACATTGTCAATTTAGTGACGCATTTAGAATTGCGATTGTATTGGTACACTTTATGGGCTTAGCTAAGAATTAAAAGTAAGAATGCACTTTATATCAGGCATATAACAGCTGGTTTGCTTTAGTGACGTAGATACTACACAGAATGGACTGCATAGCAAATTTAAATTTTTCATTAGGGTTTCCCAGTTTCTAACTGGCTTTTCTCTTAGCATTCATGGTATAAGAGTGACATTATATGGTTTCTTGCAGTTATCCTTTTACTTTAATGGGCAGAAGTACAAAAACAGGAATTAAGATTGAGAGTCCTAATAACAACAATAAATATGAAAGTTTTATTACATGTATGTAAATATTTCAAGAATTAACAATCAAAAGAAACATTTAAAAAAATCTTTGGGTTATATCAATATTTTTATTGAAAACCTAAAAATTTGTGTTTTAAAAAATACAGATATTGCAGGTCACATCACAATACTCCAAATTCTTGTAAAGAAAGTTGATTCGAGCTCTTGTTCTTGCACTCTATTAGTTTAGCACCAAATTGGCCAAAGTAACTTATTTTTTTAAAGTATCATTTATTTTAATTACACAGACATGGTATTGAGTTCTCTATGTGTTTGGATGACTTTTTTTCAGTGAAGCACCATGAGGTTTTCAGAAAACGTATTAGACATATCGATGTTATTTACCTAACGTCATTGCCACAGTACCAGTCTGATATTAAAGTGTAACAAGTGTCTACAGGAACCAGTTTCTTGGCAACGTGAAGGAAATTTTAGGTCAATAAAGTAGACAGAATCTCAACGTTTGGTCATATTCCAGTCTCTCAACATTTGGTCATATTCCAATCTTCTGACACTGTGAAAGGTAATGTGGATTGTTTTCCAAACATTGTGTGCTTGTTTCAAGTGGGTGTGAGAAGAATGAAAGGCCAGTTTCCTGGCAAGCTAATGGAAGACCATTGCTCACTTTAGAAATTAAAGCAAAACAACACAAAATCCACAAGCCTAACCAAAGTATCCAAAATATAAGGCGGATGTCATGAGGAAGATGAACATTTTTGAGCACTTTGAGCTAGGGTTAGCTGTATTTAAGAAAATAAAAACTTTTGAGAAACAAACCATTTTGTTTGCTTGTTTTTTGTTTGTTTTCCTTTTGTTTTCTTGGTAGCAGACCCTGGTTATCAGGACTAAATGAAGCACTTAGATGTTTAAAAGACAGGTCTTTAAAAGACAGGTATTTATTTCTTAGAAGACTTTTAGCAGTATATTAATTCATTGTCTTCCTGAAAACAGGAGACAGATAGAAAAGCTAAATGACACTAACCCAATTTTGAAAAAAGTTCCTATGAAATAGTAGATAATGTATAATATCGTTCATGAAAATCCGGATTTGTGAATTTCAGGTTCTTTCAGAAAAATGCTTCTGTATCATTTCAAGGTCAATTTCAACAACCAATAGCACCTTTATGGAAAGCATTTTGTTGGTTCAGGTGCTTTAGACAATCCAATTCAGTGTGAAAGTTTGCACTTCTTATCTAAAAATGGCTTCTCAAGAACAAACACACCATATTAAATTTGCAAGCCATAGATGTCTCTCTGGCTTAATAGTTTTATTCCTAGTAACTCTGGACTGTTAGAGTCATTCATTAAGAAGCCTTCAGCAGTCTGGTTGCTATATCTCAGCTCTCCTTGGAGAGATTACACATCCTATAGTTTCCCCGAGTGGGAGACATGCCAGCCTGACTAATTTAGGCTGTCACTGTGATGCATCAGTTCACCAGGGCCAGCAACACTGTTGTGCCATTGCTAGATTATGGTGCAAAATGGCACTTTTAGTGTTGAAGTAAAACCTGATTCATCATCTTATGCTTTTTTCTGAGGCAGTGCTTAAAGAACATGTTGTTAGTCCCGTATAGCAAAAAAAAAAAAAAGCCATGTTTATTTATCACCTTAGCTAGAACAAGCTGAATAAAATGAAGTCTTGGGTGGAGTGTATAAGATGATGAAAGTTCCATCTTTAGCAGTGGGCCATAAAATGGCAGAATCTGAAACTGAAAAGGAAAGAAATTGTAATAATAAGAATAATAAAAACACAAATTATGATGAGTTCAATGTGGCAAGACTCTGGTGAAACCTTAATTTCTGTTTAAAAAATCACGTTTAAATGTACTGAATGTAAATATCATATTTCTAGAGCATCTCTTTGAAATAATCTCTTTCACTGTATTTTAGAAGCTCTGGTTCCTTAATTCTAGCAATGTCAGTGGGAGACAAATATTACCTTTGCCATTTTAAAGACAGAGAGCTCAATCATCAGAGAAGTTATATTGTTCATTGTTGCAGAGTCAGTGGTAAATAGAACCTGAAGACAGAGAGTACAAATAAAATAAAGTTCATCCCTTTGTTCACTTCATCCAACATTGTAAAGAGGCCATACTGCCCCTGAATCCATTGGGAGAAGCAAAACTGAAAGATGAATCTTCCCAGCAGCCTTGGGGCTCACTTTTTCAGAAGCTTGGCCACAGCTGGTGAGGCAGCCCAGGGCTCTGGCAAAGGAAGTGGCCTGAAGTCAGGAGTACTGGCTTTGCCACTCACTAGCTGTTGGACCTAGACCAAGTCCTTCCCTGAGTCAGTCCTCATCTGCAAATCAAGGCTAATACCACCCTCACTCTACATCAGAGCTATTGTGAGGATCACACTGAATAACAGGTGTAAAATGGACAAAAGCAGGATGCAAAGTGCTCTACCAAAATGAGGCATTATTACTAATCGTCGTTATGGGTATCATAAGCAAAGCCGTGATAGGCAGAAGCTCTTCTATGAAGGGACCTCGGGAGGATACTGTGAGGACACCTATGTGGAGTGATGCGGGACCCAAAGTTCATGCTTCCATTAGCGGCAAAGCAAGGCTGGGTCACTCTTTATTTCCCAAGCCAAATTCAAGGGGGGTGCTTGGGTGGCCAGTGTGTAACTAGAGTGAATCCCAGATCCTGACTGCCACACCTGTTAGGGGAGTCCTAACCTTTAGATTTTAACCTAACCTTTCCTGGAAACTCAGATGGCTCTTTTCTTTTTTATTTTTTTTGATGTCTTTGTTTCAGCTGTCTACCAAGACCAGCCTGCCACTCGGATACCGCCAGCACTGAGCTGCCCATCCCTCTTCCAAGAAACGTATACAGTGGGTCCTTTGTATCTGCAGGTTTTGAATCCACGGATTCAAGCAATGGCAGATTGCCACTTTATATGAAACTTGAGCATCTGCAGATTTGGGTATCCCTGGGGGTCCTGGAACAAAGGCCCTGAAGATTATCAAGGACGACTGTAACCACACTCTCATATGCATGTGTGCATGTATGCTATAATCATTCTCTTCAAAATGTCCTGCCATAATATGCCTACTATATTGTCCTTGAATATAAAATCTTTTACACCATACCTGTATTTTCTTCTTTCTATTAGGAATCTCTGAGAATGGTCATAGCCATGAAAAGCAATAATAAATGCTACTCATCTGTAGGTCCTTAAAAATGTCAGAAGCATGAAACAAAACAAACAAACAAAAACCAATGATTAGGCTTGGGTAACAGCCCTGTCTAGCCCTGTTCTGGCACCTACACGGCTGCAATTTTGTTGACTTGTTTCTTTGGATTACGTCCTAAACTTATGTGTTAACTTTGAATATAATTACAATATCAATTTTCTTTTTTGGCCAGAGACAATTATATGCTGTATTAAGGAGATAAACTCAGGCCTTGCTAATCACAGTACACAATACTAGTCATAATGGGCAGTGATCCCATGTATAATGAAAACATGAGACTTGAAGACATCCGAAGTGGAGTGAGACATGTTTAAAACATTATTTATCCAAGAGTTAGTGTACAAAGAACATTGTCAAGGGATTAAATTCACAGCTTGTATTTTCTTAGGCTGCCCCAGCCTTGAGGGATGTGGAGGGTGGACAGGTGAAAAATGGAGTGAGATGAGCACTTATAATATAAGTTTTCTGGGCTTTCACTCTCCCTTGTTATTGCAGAACCTTCGACTTCCAGTAAAACACTTTTCTAACCACTTATTTATGGTGTCTGCAGGCGCTATCTCACTGGCATTTTCCTATGGGTTCTTCTAGCTGCTCTAGTCACAGGCCATTTTGTTCCTTTTGCTCTTGGAGCCCCTGTAAAAAATGCATAGGAGGCCCATCCACTCAGTGCTCCTAGGTACCATTATAAGCAATATCCTGCTCTTATGCTGAAACCTTCCAGATGCCAAAATGAGAGTACAGATTCCGAGAACTTCAATGGCTGAAGACATGGAGCACACGGCATGTTGTGTGCAGAAGAGGCGAGAAAGCCCACACACGCCTGTTTTGTATGGCACTCTGTCCTGTGGGTATCGAAGTATTGCTTTTCTGGGAGGTTTTAGTGAAAACAATGATTTCAGGTTATACTCACAGTGTCTCCTGTATCTGGGGACTATGGAATCAAGAGTGAGGACAAATCATAGTGATGGACGTCATGTTGAGCCCTGGATTTTCTTTCTCTCAGCTGATGGAGTGGCAAAGCATACAGGTTCTAAGGTCAGACCTGAGTCCAAGTCCCAGGTTTATCAAAAGTAGTTTTGTGACTGTGGGTAAGTTCCTTGACTTCTCTGTCTGGACTTCTATCACATCCACTGTAAATTAGGCATAAAATCCATGTCATAGAAATACGAACCCTCCGAGGATTGTTAAAATAATCCAAAATAGTGGCCGGCACAGAGTCAAGACTCGATAAATATCAGATATCATTTTTTTTCAAAATATTCACAGTTTGGGGAAATCTAATTCTTAATGTGAAAAACTGAGATAAACTAATTTTAAATAAACATAGGAAAAACTCCTTTTTAGGAGCTTTTTGTATGCATAGAATGGAAGCTACTTATCTCTTCAGGAGGAAAAATGTTGCCTTCTCATCTTATCTCATTACCATGAGTTAATTCATAGGGTGGATAGGAGCTAGGTCTGAAGTTATGTAACAAACTTATATCTTGGTTGACCATTTCACTTAGGACATCACTACAGATGTGTGTATTTATTTTTGTTTGATTTTCTTTTTTGTCCAGATAGTGCTAAGTATCTTGACTGAGCTGCTATTTTTTCCTTCATGACTGGATTAGCTGCACTGATGGAATGAAATGCATAGTTTTGGCATAGTGTAAACCATAGCTTTCATGTCTCTATTTGTGATTTTCTCTATGTGTCAAATGAGAGTAATCATACAACTGTAAGTGACACAATGAAAACTGACTAGTAAAACTCCTGAAAATGCTCTGAAAAGCAAAGTGCTCTATAAATAATAATGATACATTGTAAGTACAACATTGAGGACCCAGTTTTATCTCTAAAATCAAGCATTTCCATTAAATTAATTAACATCACAGATGGAAAATTACCATATGCTGAAGTCACGTTAGATTCCTAATCCTTTTTCATGTATATAAGAGAAAAGATAAATTGTGGTCAGAATGAGAATCTAGACATTTCTACCAGCATAAATAAAGCAGAGAATTATTTTATATTTTCTGAAGTGTATCTGCTGCATTGTCTCTAGGGGAAACCTGTGAAATAAAAGAAAAAAACAAGCTTCAAAAATTAAATTTCATCTTCTTTTCACATAGGTACTTTGAAGCATTAAGTTCGATTTCCAAAAAGGCCCTTAGTAGTAGAAGGTTTTGGTTGAAGAAATAAACCCTGTTATGCTAATTGCCTTAGAGGATTTCACTGCATAACATTTTTTTAAATTCATGAACAATGAGTGCCAGAACTTATTTCAAAGTATAAAGATGAATAGACTAATATCAATTTTGTTCTATCCACAAATGATTGAATATCTTACAGACAAGAACTGGTTCATGACCACAATGTGAAAGCTGAACTGAGTGGGTTGTTAGGGGTTTACTTGACCTCTTTTGCATAAACAAGAGCACATGGAATCAAGTTGCTACAAATAAATTTGTACAACATCTATTTTCCCTTCATTTGGGTCAACTCAAACCATCAGATGGTATTTTCTAATGCTAGAACTCAGTATATTTTATATTTTTCCCATCTTTTGCTACAGTGGTGGTTCTAGGATTTAAAGATATGAAGTCATTAGCTACAAACAATTACTGATTTACTGGCTGAAAGGTACAATTCCATAGAGAAGGGATGAAATCCAATTTTATTTATACTGAATCTGATAAGATTTAAAGATGTTCCTGAAAACAACTAAGATTGACTAATGGACATAATGGACATAATGGACTAATGGACATAATAATGGACTAATGGACATAATATTGCCAAATCAAAAACTGTGCAATGTATCTAAAATAGATAACATTCATTAGAATAAACAACAACTAAAGAAGTATTGTTTATAAGCTACCTAAAAAATTAGATCATTGTCAAAATAACACCACACTCTTGATAATATGACGCAGGCTTTATTTTATTTTTTTTCTGTGGGTTTTAGGTGAAATCCATGCTTCTAAACTATCGAATCCTTTTTTTTGTTTGTTTTTTTGCGGTGCGCGGGCCTCTCACTGCTGTGGCCTCTCCGGTTGCGGAGCACAGGCTCAGCGGCCATGGCTCACGGGCCCTGCCGCTCCACGGCACATGGGATCTTCCCGGATCGGGGCACGAACCTGTGTCCCCTCCATCGGCAGGTGGACTCTCAACCACTGCGCCACCAGGGAAGCCCACTATCGAATCTTAATACTTCAAATTGTCTTTTAAACATTGAGGTTAAAAAATCCACATCAATTAAATAATCAAATTCAGCGTTTAAATATCAAGCCATAGGGTATTATGCTGATTGTATTTTATTAGAGTCAACTGGCAGTTTTACAGATTTAAAGAGATTTGAGAAGTTATTATGATGTGAGTGATGAAGAGCTGTCTGTTGTTTGTGGGTGGTTTTAACAGAGTGATTAAATAATGAACTTAGATTAGCTGAGTCAGACTGTGCCTCGTTCTAAAATGGGTATTTACCATCTCCAAGATTAAAGGCCCAAAATATCTCTTCCTTACCCATCATTTTGTTCAGATTTTCCTACCACTCTCTCATACCTCTGAACACATTGACTATGATGCTCATTGTGGGGATTTGCCATTCTCTGCTTATTTGTAAAGCAATGATACTGTTTTCAGAAGGCAATTAATTTTAAACTATTAACATAAGACATTTATGGATTTGAGTTTTTAGCATTCATATTAGCATTTTGGAATCATTTCTCTAAAATCCTCAAGCTTATCCAGACACTTGGGCTTATTTTTAGACAAGCTCCTCTTTAGCAAGTACCAAAATCTAGGCCACCTTTTGGAGTTTTAGTGCACAGCGACTTTTCTCTTTTCTGGTTTCTTGATAAACAACACCAGGATATTTGTCTTTTTTAGTGAAAAAAAAACAAACAAAAACTGACTGCTCTTCTTCCTAATTGAGACAACATTTTTGTAAATGAGATATTTTATAAAAGAGAGGTACTTTATATGCAGACTTCCTTTTATAAAAGCTATGCTGGGGGGCTTCCCTGGTGGTGCAGTGGTTGAGAGCCCGCCTGCCAATGCAGGGGACACGGGTTCGTGCCCCGGTCCGGGAAGATCCCACATGCCACGGAGCGGCTGGGCCCGTGAGCCATGGCCGCTGAGCCTGCGCGTCTGGAGCCTGTGCTCCACAACAGGAGAGGCCACAACAGTGAGAGGCCTGCATACCGCAAAAAAACCCAAAAAATCCTATGCTGGGGAAATTGACTGTCACTTTTGTTCTGGACTATTTCTGAAATAGCCAGTTTTTATTTTATGAAATGGAGTAAGTTTTTCAAATTAGAGAGCGTCTTCAAAACCATATGCTCCAATCTACTCATCTACAGAGAAGAGATTTTGTTCAGAAGACATGATTCTATCTAGCAAGAAATCAAATCTGTGTAACAGTGCACAATGGAAGGGTCTGCTGTGATTTATTGTCCATGCGTGAAATTTTACTAGGAGTTTTGTCTAAATTCAGAGTTGGATTTACTACAAAATTAATAAAACTTTGCTTGCAAAGGCCCCTTCTACAGTCTGGGAAGCAGCACAACATGTTCACAAGAACATGCATTTTGTAAAGTTTGCAAAATAGTCTAACCACGATCAGTTAAGACCATGGTCTCTTTCCACGTCCACTTTCCACACTTTACCTCTTGTCAAGTAACGTTGGAGTGGCCACATTTTGGGAATTTTGTATGAAGTGATATCGAATTGGGAATACATTTAGTATAAAATGGTTTTAGAGAGTGATGTTCCATTAATTTATATCAGCTTCAGATGTGATCTTGAATTTCTTCTCTTTCTCTACACGGTCAGTAAATTAGTGTTCTAGTAGATTCAAGAACATAATGTATCAAAGCATTTGAAAGATGTTTAACAGCATACTTTATTTTATCCTTCAGTAATAGATGAAAAGGGTGGGAGAGGTTAGAGCATAAAAAGGAGAATTTACAGGGGGCTGAGAAATTGATAAATGTTAATCACTGTGAGGTCTGTTTTTATTTATAATTTTGATATTTTGTTTACCCTGGGATTTTGCATTAATTTTGATTTTTTAATATATCACATTAAAATATTGTTTATCTTGATTACTGAGTTTTTTGGCACTCCCCCTGCCCCAATTTTGCGCCCAAGGTAGGTACCTCACGTGCTCCACAGTGGTCGCTCTTATTTGTTGATCTCGAGCCTTAGCCCTGCCGCATTCAAAATATTTAATAATAATTTGAATATAGGTATTGAATCATATTTGTTGATTTCCAGATTACACAAGGCTAGAGGGGGTGAGAGATTTACAGCATCTGAAACGCTGACCAAAAGTCAGAAGATGAAATTAAGCAAGATAAATTAAAGACCCTACTTAAATTCAACAAGTCAATTGCCAGGAATAAAGACGCAGACATAGAGAATGGACTTGAGGACACGGAGAGGGGGAAGGGTAAGTTGGGATGAAGTGAGAGAGTGGCATGGACATATATATACTACCAAATGTAAAACAGATAGCTAGTGGGAAGCAGCCACATAGCACAGGGAGATCAGCTCGGTGCTTTGTGACCACCTAGAGGGGTAGGATAGGGAGGGTGGGAGGGAGACTCAAGAGGGAGGAGATATGGGGATATATGTATACATATAGCTGATTCACTTTGTTATAAAGCAGAAACTAACACTCTATTGTAAAGCAATTATACTCCAATAAAGATGTTTAAAAAAATATCAATTGCCAAAGGCAAACAAACAAAGAAAAAAGAACTAGTGTACTAAGGGTTCATGTGAAAAATGACTTGATTTTACCTTGACAGTAAGCTCAAAATGAATTAGAAGTGTGGTGTGTGCCTCTAATAGCCAGGTTGTTCTCAGACCTGGTCCCCACTCTTCCCCACCTCTGCTCTGTAATTCAGGATCTATATTTCCCGAGCTCCCCTGGACCCTAGTTTCTGGGTGTGTTCAGCTGATGCTGGGCCCTGGCTGACAACTAGAGGATGAAAAGAGAGAAGCCATAATATTTCTTTTCCCCCATTCCCAGTGTCTTGTGGCTCTCATTCCCTCAAATCCTGCTAGGTCTTGATTCCCAGCTTCTATTGTGCAGAGCTGGCTCTGGACACCACTTCTAGGGGTGGTAATGGCTTCCACCTTTGGCGAATCTCTTGGATGTCTTCATGTCCTCTGTTTGGCTTCACACCTCTTCTATCGTATGTGAAACCAATTCCTTCTATTATAGTTCTCTGTGTTTGGAAGTTGTAGACTGGTTTTTTGTTTCCTGGCTGAATTCTGGCTGATAACAAACTCAAGCTACGTAATAAAAGATGTACTTGAAGACACAGGAGAACGCTTCTGTGTACAATTGGAGCATTATACTTAAAGTATGGCATTTTAAAATAGACGTGATGTAGAAGAGAGGCTTGGACATCTTGTTTTTAAGAGGCATCCTGTGTTTAATTCTCACTACCACCACCTACTAGCTGTGATCTTGCATGAGTCAATTACTTCTCCAAGCCTGAATTTATTGACCTATAAAAAGGTGATGGTGGTAATATTTATTCTATGTGCTGAGATGCTCACATAAGACATGTAATAAAGTTTTATAAAATCTAAGGCAGGTGTTACTGCCCTTGTTATGTCATTTGAGGAACTGTTTACCAAGCAGAAAGAGAAGCCTCAGAGAAGAAATGGTGGTAACCTGCATATAGGAAGGAATTTCATGTAGAGGAGAAGCAACCTTTTTACACAGTGCAGTAGTGGAAATAAGAGTGTCCAGTAGGTGGAAATTCCAGGAAAGCATATTTTGGCTCAGCATAAAGCAGACCTTTTCAATAAGTAGAGCTATTCAGAAATCTAAAAGGCTATCTTAGGAAGTAATGAGATCCTGATCTCTGATCATATTCCAGCAGAGCCTGGTGACTCACAAATGGAGGAGACAGTAGTTCTTTAGAGTAGCAGTAGCAACAGTAATAATAACTAACGTTTATTGAGGGCTATCAGATGTCATATTCTGCTCTAAGCACATAACATTCATTAATTAATTTAATTCTCGCAGTGACTGAACTGCTTTTCCAGATGAACAACCTGAGGGAAAGAGAGAGTGATTTGTCTAACATTACACAACTGGCAAGTGGAAGATCTACAAGCTGTGGTTCTAGGAATATTAGTATCTATATAAGAGATGCTTAATAAATGTATGTTGGCTCAAAACATTTCTTCATAATTTCCTTATAGGAGTGCTTTTCATTTTTATTGTAGAATCTGCCTTAGTTTTGTTTCTAATAATATTTTTTCTGATTACAAAAATAATACCAGTTTATTATAGACAATTTGGACAACACAGACAAGGGCAAAGAAAAAGCAGAAATAACCAGTAATCACAGAATTCAGAGATCAAAACAGTTTCAGTGTGCATTTCCAGGTATTTTTCTATGCATAGTCATTAATATATATGTATATATATATATATATATATATATATATATATATATATATATGTCTACACACATTTTTAAATGGTTGTTTTATAAAATTTGAGATATATTAGTTAGCCAGTTGATTGAGAAGACTTTATATTGCTTCAGACTCTATTTCCAAATGATGAGACCAATAGTGATATGATTTTCCGCATATCCTTAAAATGAGCCTCACGGAAGGCGAGATTTTAATTTAAGGGAATAAACTCTTGTCCTCATCAGCCATTCCTAGCCCCTCAGCCCTGGCCACTAGTTTAGCTCTATTCTGTTTCTTCAGATCGCTGTACTCTCTTTGTAGGACTTGACTCCTTGATATTGACACGGTTAATATTTGTCTTCCTCTGAATGGAGAAACTGACTCTCATTCCCCCAGTATCTAGCACAGGACCTGGACATAGTATATGTGATAACGTTTGTTGAATGAACAAATAATACTTGAGTGATATATATTCATATATATGATAATGCAGCACATGCTCTCTTACTAATGCAGTTCTAACAACTGACTGCAAAGAGGTGGTGAACAGACCTCTGCTTTGTGCCACCTCCCTGGTGTATGAGGCAATGCTAAATACTCTAAGTAGGGCTGTTCTCCTCGTAATTGGTTTAAGTGTAAACTACAGACCTCCTAAATCAGAGTCTCCATGAGCATTTGCTAAAAACTTAGATTATCCAGCTTCCCTTCAGACGAATAAATCAGAATCTCTGCAGAGGGACCCAGGTACATTTTAAATGTGTTCCCAGGTGATTCTCAAATACACAGAAGTTTGAGAACCACAGCCCCTGCCCCCTCAGCCAGTGAAGGAGTTCAGGAACTCCCTTAGGAAACCTGGAATCAGACCCCCGAAGGGTCTCCTATCCTGGGTGCCTGGCCCTCACTGCGTATAGCCTGTGGACTCAGGGCAGAGATGGGAGGCAGAAGGATTGCCTCTTGAGCTAATCTCAGAAGCCCTCTGGTGACCCTAAAAATAATTCTTAAAAGAGCAGGATCCATGTCTTCTGTCACTTAGGAATATTTACTTCTTGATTATGTGATGCTTCTGTGGAAATGATGGAAGCATTTAGCTCCAGTGTTCTCAGAGAACAGGATAGACTAGGATAAAAGGACACGTTGCAGGCTCTCTGACCTGAGCTTTGATATGGAAGCCAGCTAATAGAGCTTCATGCTAAGGGCACATTAGCTTTCTTTTAGCTGTGATCTTAGCCCTGTTGGTCAGCCAAGGGTATACAGATGCCAAATCTGTATGATAGGACAGCTTTAAGGGAAAGTAGAAGCTTATGTTCTGAGTTTGGTGTCAAAAATGCATTAATACCACTGACAGTTGCTGATGAATATTATAGTTTTAATCGTCTTGGCTTTGATAGCAAACTATATCAAATCCTAGGAAGTCAGAGAAAGCTGTTTTTCTAGGATAGAAACCAACTCCAGATATATGTTGAAACAGACACAATTTTCCAAACAAAATAGAGTAAGTCTTGTAAATCAATCAGTAAACTGCTTAGCTCGGTTCTGGGCACAATTAGGGAGACACAGAAAAGGACATAGAACCTTCCCTCACAGAGCAGTAGCTGGGGAAAGAGGATATCCATATTCAATACAACAACACCCCAGGTAGTTAAGGACTACACCATAGATTTGGAACCTTAGCGTCCATTAGCTTACCTGATGGCCTGTTACAATACAGATTTCACCCCAGAGTTTCTGATTCAGTAAGTCTGAAGTGGGGCTCAAGAATTTACATTTCTAACAAATCTCCAAGTTTACTGAGGCTGCTGATCCTGGATCACACTTTGAGAATCACTAGGCTAAATTATGTGGGTCATTTGGTAAAGGCTATATGTGTGTGTGTGTGTGTGTGTGTGTGTATATATATATATATATATATATATATATATATACACACACACGTATATATATATATACTTATATTTATATATATATTCAAGAAAGGATTAATTAATAAGAATCATGAAGTTTTTTTGAAAATAGGGCTTTTCAAATGAGAAGAGTATGGATGTTCATGCATAAGTGGGTACTTGGCTTAACTAAGTGTCATGTGTAAAACTGAGACCCTGGGTTGGATGAGCAGCTTGATATCACATCCTCTTAGATCATCTCTTCTCGTGGATAAACAGTGCCTATTCTCTCAACCCTTCTTTGTATGGCAGGGATTTCAGACCCTTGATCATCAGCCTTCAGCATCCATTTTCCTTTCTCTGGAGGTCCTCCAGTTTGTCTTGTCTCTCTGGTTGTGGGTTAACACCACTGAGTGGGTCTAATCAGTGTATACTATAGTAGAGCTCTTACCACCAAGAGGCTGGGCACGGTGTTTCTATCAAGGCAGCCTGAGACTGAGTATAAACTCACAAACAGTATAAACAGCCTGATATAAACTCACTCACACTGAGTTTATATGAAGCAAAGATTGTTTGTCTTGAAAATATGTTGACATATTAAAATTGTGGAGTTAAGTTTTTGAGTTTAAAAACAGTAATTTATTCGATCACATTATGTATAACACACATGGACCACACATATACAAGTGTATGTATAAACTGGTGAAATCTGAATATCTGTAGCTTAGTTAATGGCATTGTACCGATGTCAATTTCCTGCTATTGGTATTGTACTATAATTATGAAAGATGTAATACTTAGAGGAAACTGGGAGAAGGGTATACAGGATTTCGCTGTTGCTTTTTTGCAATTTTCTGTGAGTCTGTCAATACTTTTAACGTTTTAACAAAGCTAGTAATTTATCAACAATATTTAAGACCACTCATTGATGTTTTGGCTCAATTTCTCTGGTCGTATCTTCAATTTTGTTTAACGTGTACCCTTCATTTTCCAAACATGATGAATTCTGGTTTCACCACTTGGTAGTTCTGTGACCTTACACAGGTTTAATTAACCCCTCTTGGCACTTATTTTCTCATTTTTACAATAATAGCACCTATATTAGTCATTTTAAGGATTGAGTAAGTATGTGCCTAGAACAGTACCTGGCACATAGTAAGCACAGTAAACACTAGTAATGATGGTGGTGATGCTAATGATGATAAGATGATGTACTTGTTCTCGTCCTGATCTCTAGACAATCCTGGCTCCTGATCACCTGTCACTCTGCCAACCATACCCAAACCCTCCTGACTGGTATAGGTTCAGCTAGAGTGCCATATGTAGGAAATTTATGTAAGCAAGGCTTTAATATAAGGATGTAAGTGCTTGAAGGACTACAGGAAATAAAGGTCAGAGAAGGCTATGGCTAGTTCTTAGGTTTGCCACTAACATTCAGAGAATCAGGAAGTTCAAAAAACCACAGGAAATTACCATTACTGTTAACAGCTGCTTGGAGCATGAAAATAGGTAACTCTTAGGAAAATGCCAAAAGTCACTAAAAAAATCCCTCAACTATACTGTAGTTCACACATTGACTTGTTACTGTCAAAGGAACAATAATATGGCTTTGTGTCTCTTTTACTTACACTTTTTTTTTTTTTTTTTTTTTTTTTTTGCGGTATGCGGGCCTCTTACTGTTTTGGCCTCTCCCGTTGTGGAGCACAAGCTCCGGACACACAGGCCCAGTGGCCATGGCTCACGGGCCCAGTCGCTCTGTGGCATGTGGGATCCTCCCAGACCGGGGCACGAACCCGTGTCCCCTGAACCGGCAGGAGGACTCTCAACCACTGCGCAGGTGGACTCTCAACCACTGCGCCACAAGGGAAGCCCCTACTTACATATTTTTATGTAAGTGCCTATCACTGGCAGACTCTTACCCAAAATGTTAACTCGCAAGGGATTCATGGAAATGCAGCTCTCAGCCTTCCAGCCCCTAAGATGCAGAGGAAAGACAGAAGAGAACAGAAGGTGTTCTAACTTGACAATAAACAATAGGCATTATAATTTTCTTGAATACTTTTTTTTTTTTTTTTTCTGTACACGGGCCTCTCACTGTTGTGGCCTCTCCCGTTGTGGAGCGCAGGCTCCGGATGCACAGGCTCAGCGGCCATGGCTCACAGGCCCAGCCGCTCCGCGGCATGTGGGATCTTCCAGGACCGGGGCACGAACTCGTGTCCCCTGCATCGGCAGGCGGACTCTCAACCACTGCACCACCAGGGAAGCCCTTCTTGAATACTATGATCATCATCCCAGCCACTTCTCTACACTAATATTGCACCTTCTTTATACCTATTTTTTGGGGGAACTTCTTACATATGGTCTTAAATTGTAACCATTTATGAATGTGGACTAGACACAGAGTTCTGGAAATTTAAAACAGCATCTGGCACATAACAGATTCCCACTACATATTTATGAAATAAGTAAGTGTATTAATGTATCCTATACCTATTTTTTAGTCCTTTATTCTTTGATATTCATAGAAATCTACAATGGATCAAACTCTAGAATCTGAGGAACAGAGGGAGAAAGAAGAATCATTCAAACAAGGAAAAGCTGAGTAGTCTATTTAATGTCTTTTAAAAGTACTTAAAATATTTCAAGAAAACCTAAACATTTGAAACAAATGTTGAATTTTCTACTGAGGTTGGATAGCAACATTATGATGGTCTTCCAACAACTGGTGTGGCAGACCACACTGACAAAATACAGCCTCTTCCCCAGACACCTGTCATGGCTTAGGATGGGCTCCAGTCTCCTTCAGCCTCCATATCTCATTCTATGTGCAGGCAAAGCTGCGTGAAAGTAAAGGAAAGTACTGAGTTCAGATTAGCTAGTAGAATAAACCAAGAGCACTGAAGACACTTCATTGAATCAGGTATTCAGTCTTGTAGTTGTACAGACTTACACTGAAGTCACTTTAAGGATGCAATGTTCTACTTTTGGAATAGCCAGGCTGTATGCAGGAAAGAGCAGTGTATTGCAGTTCAGAAGCAGTCACACATTTGGGAAATACAGTAGTGCAATTAGCAGCTGCTTCTCCAATAAACTTTTTTTTTTCCTGTGTGGCTAAAATTCTTCACTGAGGCAGCTGTTAATTTCCAAATCAAATTCTTCTGGGTAGAGGGTGACTATTTATAGAAGTTCTATTTGGGAAATTCTGAGAAAGACACTAGCTAGAACTGACTTTCTGTGGTCATGAACTTATTCTGATCTCTTAATTTTATTTTTTATCATGACCTTGGCAAAAATCAAGGTGTTGTAGTTGAGAGTTCATCAGTGGATTGTGTACTGGGCCGTTCTATCTGTGTAACTTGCACTCTTTGAAAGGCAGCTTATGCAAGGGTCCTCAGTATTTCCTGATGAAAGTTGTTGCTTCTGAAATGTAGAAAAATTATTTTGGAGACTATGTGAGGGGACAAATCTATTAGTAATAACTTGCTAATTGTGCCAGGTGGAAGGAATGTTCCATCAACAACACAATTACTCTGCCTTCAACTGTGTTGGTTGCAGGCAAAATTAAGAGGACACTTTTGGTATCCCTAGGTCCTTCTTAATACTCCTTTCTTCCCTTATTTCATGTCCCATCCCTCTCAGATGTCCAATGAGGTTTTATCTCTCTATATTTTATAATCTGCTCCTAGGAAAAAAATCAATATCACACGTTTTAACCCAAATGTATTACTTCTTTACGTCTAAGTTGGAATGGACATGCATCTTCAGACTTCCACAGCCAAGTAAATATGGTGACTGAGGGGACATAATATTCTCTCATGCAGCCTTACAACCCTGTGTGGGCAGATAATATAGTGTGAGGAGTATGGACACTAGCTCAGAGGAGTGAAAACTCTTTCTGTTCACTCTGGAGCAGGAACATTCCTTTCAGAACCTCACTTTCTGTCTCTGTAAGACTAGGGAGACACAGGAGTTCATCCTGAGGACTGAGTGAGATGTCCGTTGCAGTGTCCAGCTCTGTTCTTGCTGTTGGGCAGCTTTTCATTTGATGGTGGCTCTCCTTCCCCTCTTCCTATTTCCCCCATAGGGAGGCTCTCTCTGGTCTACAGAGTAAATATATTTTTAAAAAACCCATATATTGTTATAATAAATGAAAAGGAAGAAAGAGGATCAGGAAATGTATTAGGTAATCAGAAGAACATCATTTTTTCCCCTAAATATTAATAATTCATCATTTCGTTGGAAGGAGTAAGCCAGTGTTCTTTTGGAAAATAAACGTGGATTTTTAAAAATATTACTTTAAAAATAAATTCTGGCTTGTCTGAGTCAAATTTACCTCTTCTTTCCCACTATTAAAAAAATTGTGGGGGCTTCCTTGGTGGCGCAGTGGTTGAGAGTCCGCCTGCCGATGCAGGGGACATGGGTTCATGCCCCAGTCCGGGAAGATCCCACATGCCACAGAGCGGCTGGGCCCGTGAGCCATGGCCGCTGAGCCTGCGCATCCGGAGCCCGTGCTCCGCAACGGGAGAGGCCACAACAGTGAGAGGTCCGTGTACGGCAAAAAAAAAAAAAAAAAAAAAAATTGTGTAGTAAGCACTAAGTACCAAGAATATGCTAAGCTACAGCAATACATCCCCATACCTCATAAGAAATAAAAGCAAATAAATATAGATGATTTAGAGTCTTAAGATGATATATTTGCAGGCTACTTTTCTTCAGCTTTCTTCCTTCTCATTTCCTACTCAAACTGTTAAAAATTATTTCTATATTAAAGTTAAAGTTCTAAAGTAAAAGTTCTAAAGAACTTTTAGAAATAGCAGGTTCGTGTTTCTCTGCATTTTCAAAATGAAGTCAGGATGATGGCTATGGGGCCCACTTAAACCTAATTTAAATAATTGGTTAATTTAAAATCATAATTTACAAGTTGTGATTTCCTACATTTGGGAATAACAGTAGTGTGACTGTGCCATCTCTCTGAACTTGGGTGTATGAGACATATGGTCCTTTATGACAATATCAAGAGGTTAAAAAACCTCCTACTCCTTCCTACAGTTCTGAGACTTAGGGAATTAATAAAGTTGAAGCAAATTCCTCTAGAAGCCTTTTTTGGGCCTCTCACTGTTGTGGCCTCTCCCGTTGCAGAGCACAGGCTCCAGACGCGCAGGCTCAGTGGCCATGGCTCACGGGCCCAGCCGCTCTGTGGCATGTGGGATCTTCCCGGACCGGGGCACGAACCTGTGTCCCCTGCATCGGCAGGCGGACTCTCAACCACTGCGCCACCAGGGAAGCCCTCTCCTCTAGAAGCTTTAAATAATCTTTCTTGTTTAGCATGGGAGAGTCTATTCTTCATATTCTCTTTTTATTTGATCTGTCACCAGTGGTTGACTCAATAACTTCATCCTTGAAATGCTCTTTCTCCTTGGCTTCCTAAACCCAGCACATGCCTGGTTCTCCACCTATCTGCCTGCCCACTCCCTTTCAGTATTCCTTACCCACATCTTCTCTCTTTAAACGTTGAAGTTCTTTAACGTGCAGTCCCAGGTTACCTCTTCTCCACTCCTGCTTCAATTATGACATCTTTGCAGGTAACTCACAGCAGTGATCTCTAGCTCTGACCTCTTTTCTGAGCTCCATACCCATATATTTAACTGCCTGTGTGAAAAGTCACCTTGGTGGCCTCATATTAGATTAAATTCAGCATCTCCCAAACCAAACTTTTAATCATCTGGCTTAATTCCTAGGCCTATTTCAGTATTCTGTTTTGCAGTGATTAACCCCTATTTCCACCCATCCAAACAGTTGTGTGAGTCTGAAAGCTCACAATCATCCTTGACCCCTCCTTCTCTCACACATCGAATTGTCAATACTTTGCCAAAGACCTATCCACTTCTTTCCATGCATACCATAGCTATTCCATTCCAAGTTACAATCACCTCTCACCTCAATTATTGATCTGCTCTGCTCTATTCTGCTCACTGTCCAACTGCTTCTCTACTTTGTGGTCAGAGTTACACCTTCCCCCGAAGACAAGCTAATCATGTCACCTTCTTCTCCCCTCTCTAGACTTAAACTCTTCAACTGCTTCCCATTGCAAACATGCAAACAAAACTTCCTAAGATGACTCATAAGGCTCTGCAGGGTCTAGCCCTGAGCTTCTTCTCCATCCTTTACTCCCTCTTGCCCTTCTCTGCTGGGTACAGGCCTTCTGGCTTCAGGTCAGTGTTTCATATTTTTCATGTTTCTTTCAACCACTGGGCCTTTGCACAAGCCATTCCATTTTCCTGACATGCCCTCAACTTCTACCATCTTCAACCCAGTTAACTCTTTTTCTTTCTTCAGATCTTACCTTATCACTTCTCCAGATAAACCTTTCCTAAGCTCCTTCATAAAGTCAAATCTTGTTTTAGGCTCTCATGATACCTTGCAGCTCTCCATTATATCATCTATAGTATTAGGCAAAGTTGTACTTTTACATCCATTTTACTCCTGTTTATATAATTGTTCATGTAATTATCTGACTCTCCCACTTGCCTGTAAGGACAATATACTGAGTGCTTTTTTGTTTTATTTTGTTTTGTTTTTGTTCACCATTGGATTACTGTACCTGGTAAAATGGTTGACACATTGTAGGAGCTAAATTAATATTTGTTAAGTGAATTTCATGGGTTTGTTTAAAAGTATACTTGTATTTCTATTGTAGGTAATATTTCCAACATTTTCTTACCCAATTCACTCTTAGTGCAATTTACTCAACTCTTCCCTTCTTATTTCTATGTGACCCCTCTCATCACCAAGCTGTGAGCTGCCTGTCTACCTCCTGGGAGCTATATTAATGAATCCTTGCTCTCTGGAGCAAGCAAGTCTACACCTGTATAAAACAAAACAACAAACATTTGTCTCCTGAGGAAAAAAAAATTAATTTCTAGAAATGAGAGAAAATTTGCCATAATTTCTTGCTGAAGGATATTAAAAATGAGATCACAATGTTAGAACAAAATATCTATTTAATTACCACTATTCCTTAGAGCAAAAAGTACAATGCTCTAATACACTTTTAATCTCTTGAGTTATAATTCTCCATGTCTTGTGGACATTATACAAATATCAGTTCAGTGAATTGATTCTGGCTTCTTCTCGGGGATAGAATTTTCTCACTAATTCTTTCATACTGAAGATAGAATAGTTGGAAAGAAGTTATAATTAAGAAACTAAGCACTCAGTAAAATTTCCAAAGCCTCAGATAAAGAGAATTGGTGAGGATTGGATTTTTCTCCAAATATTTTTATATGTCCATCATGTTCAATCTTAGTTTTTTCCCCAAGCTTGATACTGCTCTTTCCCTTCGTCATTTCTCACTGTCATGTTTCCATTCTACCATCCCTCAGTCTACCGTTTTGGAACATCCTCTGCATAAGTCTTGTTTTTCAATTGGTCTTTGCAAGTATATCACCCAGAATTAGACAAATCGCTCCAAGAATAGCCTACACAGTGCAAGAAACAGAGGAAACACCTTTCCATCTCTCTTTGTCAGTTTGGGCTTCTATAATTAAAGTACCATAGACCGTGTGGCTTAAACAATAGAAATTTATTTCTCACAGTGGTGGAGGCTGGGAAGTCCAAGATCAAGGTGGCCAGCAATTTGGTTCCTGGTGAGAGCCCTCTTCCTCGTTTGCAGATAGATGCCTTCTTGCCATATCCTCATATAGAAAAGAGAGAGAGTAAGAGAGAGGGAGAGAGAAGATGAGCAAGCTCTCGTGTGTCTCTTCTCATAAGAGCACTAATCCCATCATGAGGGCTCCATCCTTATGACCTAATTGCCTTGCAAAGGCCTTATCTCCAAATACCACCACATTGGAGATTAGGGTTTCAACATAAGAATTTTGGGGGAGCATACAAATGCAGTCCATACCATCACAAAAGTTGCTACTATCACTTTGGGGAAGCCTCAGTTGGCTTTCTCAGCACTCAAATCACATCAATATCTTGCACTGAGAGGATTATTTTCCAGGTTCTTCCACATAAACTGTATCAGGTTAGGCTCCATCCCACCACACAAAAAAAATACATGATCCTCTCATTTATCTCCAAATCTGTTAATATCACAACCATCTCTTTGCTGGATCATTGCAATAGTCTCATGTCTAATCATCCTGCTTATACTCTTATCTCTTACATTAGTTATTTATTGTTGTGCATAAAATTCCTCTAAAACTAAGTAGTTTAAGACAACAAACATTTATTATATCACACAGTTTGTGTGGGTCAGGAAGCCAGGAGAGGTTTAGCTAGGTGATTTTGGCTGAGGGTCACTCATGCTGTTGGCTTGAGTGACCAACAGCATGGTTACTGGGGTTGGATCCCAGTGAAAGCTTCACTGGGGTTGGATCCACTTCCAAGATGGTTCACTCATGTGGTTGTTCCTCAACATGTGAGTCTCTCCACAGAGCTGCACATGACATAGCAGCTGGCTTCCCCCAGAATGAGTAATCTTAGAGAGAGACAGAGAGACCAAGATGGAAACCACAGTGTCTTTAGTACCTAATCTTGGATGTGACATCCCATCACTTCTGCTATATTCCATTGGCCACAGTGATAAATCATGTTACAGTGAGGGAGGGGAATAGATAAGGGTGTGAACTCCATGAGGTGGGGATCATTAGGGGCCATCTTGGAGACTGGCTGCCACATCTTCTTACAATCTACTCTCTACCACAGGGATTACAGAACTCCCCTGCATAAGACCTTCCAATGATTTGCCATTATGCTTAAGTTAAAAATTCCCAATTCTATTTTTCCAGTTGGGTAGAAGTCCAATTCAGGAGCCCAGACTTCTTTCATTTTGTGAATTTACCCTAGTCTTTGTTCTTGGCAAATGGTGAAAGAGACAGTGGGGGTGTACCCATATCTTAAAGTTTTAACCTCTAAATAGCACACATCATTTTTGCTTGCACTTCATAGCCCATAAATCAGCTTACAAGGCCACATGCACCTACACAAGGAGGTGGGGAAATATTATCTTGCTGTGTTCAGTGGGTGGTACTTTTAAAGTATGCTTTACAATTTGAGTTTTCTGGCAATAAGTGATTCTACTGGACTGGAAAGTAAAATTTTACCCTAATACTAGATATGCCTTATTAATTAATTATTGTAAAATTCACCATGGCATACTTAAAGAGAATGTGGTGAGACTGAATGATATAACATGATATCATCAGTCTGGGAAATCCCACAGAGAGGAAATTTCAGCACTTTGGGCACTATTTTCTAGCAGTTTCTTTACATACTAATGTAGTTTTTCATTGACACCCTTTGGGGCAGCTTCCTGATCACTCTGCATACATTATTTCCCTTTCTAGATGACCCAGCCTTGACCCTATGATTCTAGTAAACCATTTGCATATGGTAAATGGAATTCATTTGACTGTCACCCAAAATGACAGCTTACATCTTCTCAGAAAGAGACCACTTAATTTGTGTGACATTTTATCAGAGACATAATTTAGAGGTCAAACCAGACAATAGATCCTCTGTTTTCATTTAAAAGTTCCTGAGGAAGTATTACCTTGAAGCTGTAATAAAAAGTAACCATTACATTAAAAAGAGAAAGATGAGAGAATATCTTAAGAAACAAGAAAGGTTTCATTATGATTCAAATTATAAGTTATATTCCCCTGCTAGTTATTTCATCAAAGACAGAATACTAGGGGGAGTCATGGGAGATTTAAAAAAAAAAACAGTTCTCATCCTTTTGATGTTATTTCAATGTGTGATTTAGCACTCTCTTCTTCAAAATTAGTGGATTCTTCTGGCAACTTTGTCCCTTTTCATGATTGGCAACTAAAGAAGGGAAGTCTTTATCAACTTTAAAAGGTACTACAGCTGTGAGAGTGAATCACACAAGTTATCATTATAATCAGAAATATACTTAATAATAATTTTTTATAAATCAAAATATATAAATTTTTATAAATTAAAAATATCAAAAAGATAAATAATAAATTTATTTTAATGTACTGCTATACATTGAAAGGATGCAGTTAAAGTGCATGAAAATGTATGATTGCATAACATGCAATATTGAAAGTCATTATTACAACGTTCATTAGAAAGCAAGATAGGCAGGTAAAGCAATTTAGCTTCAGTCTTCAAAAATACTGTCACTGAACAGAGCACTAACGTGTTGACTGAACAAAATAATGCAAAAATCTTCCTTTCTTAGGTCTTTTAGATCAGATCGATAACCTGGAGGTAGAATTATGATCTAATTATGAGATGGAGACAAAAACATATAAAAAAGATCGTTTTCACATACCTTGCTAATTTAATTTCTAAAATACATTTCACTTGCAAAGTGAAACTTGAATTAATAAGGCATGTATTAATATAGAGAAAATATAAACCTCTATTTAGCTGCTGGAATTCTGTACACATTCTGAATTTTCCCTGCCAGTCTTCAATGCTACTACCTACAGAATAAGCTTAATAAATTTTCAAAAGAGCTGGTAGAGGGTGAGTGAATCATCATCTTCTTCATTATCATCATGAAAGAAAGGATCCTGATAAAGACATTACATTCATTAATATATTGACAGCATGGCCAAATATTAAAATGCTTCAAAACAACAAATTCTTTGTTGTGCTTTGAATTTTCCCAAGTCTAAATTTTTTTCTGGATTTGAGTTACGCTTATTTATATGAATATTAATTCACTTAGTGAGGGTAAGCTTTAAGGTCCATAGGCATCAGGACACAAACTGAGCTTTACTAGTTTGTAGAAATTGGCCAAGTTCGCATTCTGATATGGGGGACTATTCCATGACTGTTAGGACCTAAGTCCCATTATCACAAAAAGAAAAGGCAAAGCCTGAAAGACTAGGCAGTCAAGTTCAAACAGAAAGGTAAAACATATTGTGTTTAGAATATATTAAATATTTACAAAACCCAATGGGGGAATGGGGCCTTTTCTTCATATTTAAAAGTGTGGTCTTAAGTTTCTCCAATTCTTTCGTTGATGAAAAAGATTCATGTAGTAACTAAAGATCTTTGAAAACTTTGACCTTTGATAAATATCTAGATGAGCATAATTCTCAAATACCCTATAAATGCACTAAACATTTTACTTGCATTATGACATGAAACCCTTATGAAGTACATGCTGCTGTTTCTCTCAGTTGTATCACTAGCATCTAGAATAGACACCTAGTAAATACTAGTCAAATAAATACCATTTTCCTATTAACATGGGATCTTTAAATCCAAACTTTCATTTTTTTCGAGTAACTTCTCTAGCATATTTTTAGTGATGCCATCCAATGTGTCTTGAGTTCCATTTTGATACAGCAATAATAAAAGCGGGTCACCATAAAGCAGTTAAATGCAGATATCCTGATTTTTAATTAGAAAGTGTTTTTTTGGTTTTTTTTCAAGTTAGAGAAACAGTCCTTTCTTTATTTCTTTCTGAATTTGTTGTTTTTAAAACTCTAGCATTATTTCACTTTTAGAATTTTCTATTTTTAAATTTTGGAATAAAAAACCCCAGAATATTTGCACTTATCCCTTACTACTATCAAAATCTTTGCAGGGATTTAGTAGTCACCCCCAAACTCTGAGATAACAAATGCAATTCACAAAGTCACTCTGTCTTCATGCAACACGTGAAAACCTTATATGATATTTTGCAACATAAACAGGACATTACCTTTAACTAGTCTGTCTTCTTCTATTTTTTTTTCCTTTCAATGTATTAAATGTCTCCATTTTGCCTTCACTGACTGAGTTTTGGGAGCTGATTTTCAAAGGGCTAATAGGAGAAAAAATGACAAGTGAACAAATTAATATAATAAAATCTTATAGGTGTTTTGATAGAATTATCACAGTCTCCTAAGACACAGACAGTAAGGTGGGATGGGCAAAAAAGTCAGTAAGAAAAGGAAGAAGCTGAAAGTCCAAGAAAGATATGGAAAAAATAACACTTGACTTAGTCCTCAAATATTTAGTAGGCATTCAGCAGGGAGTGTGAATGGGATAAAGGGATTTTGAGGTAGGAACAGCTGAAGTGCAAAAGTGGAGGTGAAATGAGCATTGAATGTCAGTACTGCAAGCGGTTGGACATGGCTGCTGCACAGAGAGATAAAGGGAGAGAGACAGGTAGAGGTGAAATGTAGTAATTAAGTATGCAGGGCTCGGTTCTGTCCAATTCCAGGAGGGTGACTTGATCAGATCTCTCTGCAGGCAATATGAAGAAGGTGAAAAGACAGAAACCAGGACTGGGACATTTAGAAGAGAAAGAAAGACGAGTAGCACTGTTGAAGAAAGGAGTGAGACCAATGTGAGAGTTCCTGGTGACAGAAGTGGCAGGGAGCGTGATGGTGCACTCAAAAGGAGTAAACTGCGGAGACCGTCATGAATGGACTCTGACCTTTGCAGGGTGTGGTCCGAGTTAGGAGAAGAAGCAACAGATGGTGAAGCTCTCAGGGACTGGCAACAGTGGAAAACCAGGAGGGAGCAGTGTTAGTGGAAGCCAAGAGAGCTGGAGAGATGGAGGTGTGGCTCTAGGTAGGGCCACCTCAGAGTTCAAACTGTGCCATCTTAAAGCAGTGCCATAAGCCTACCAAGCATGGGAAGTAGAGTGTGTGGGGGGGTGCTGTGCTGGAGCTTGGGAATCAATACCTCTGTCTCTCTTTTGCCTGCAGCCTTCTCATCAGCACTGGTCAAACCCAACCAGAGGACAAAGGGATCTGAGTGTTACACTCACCGAACGTCAGCCCTTTGGAGCCCAGGACAGGGCAGAGAAGGGTGGAGGGTGGAGCCGGAGGTCCAGCACAAGAGGCACAATCTCATTGTTGATAGGGTTTGGTGGAAGGAAGCAGAGTGGAGAGTCTGGGGTGATTCTAAGGCCTCAGGGCCCTAAAGTTCAGAGATCACAAAAATTGTGATGGATGATTTAAAAAAATTGATCGAACTGAGAAGTGTTCAGCCTCAGCAAATTTTCTGTCTCTCTGACAACAGCTACACTGGCCCCATATAGCACAGTGGGTTTGTGTGCTGTGCAGAGCCATTGGCTCAGAAGGCATGTAATGGATGACATGATGCCCTCGGTTCTGCTCTAATTCGTCTTCCCAGAGTTGGCAGCATTCTGTAATTTGCACAAAGGTGCTACAAACACAAGCTGCACCTTTGAGCTGTCACCGTTAAAATAAGAATTTGCCCTTGATCCCAAAGGAGGTGAATAAAGTCAGAGACTCAAGGTCAAGACAAGTCAAGGTCAAGGCAATGAATGAAGGCATCAGTATACACTGACCACCTGTGAGAATATTTATGTAAACTAGGCTACCAGAAGTGAATGCTAAATTAAATGACAGACTTTTTAATAAATTTTATATGTTGGGGCCAGTATGTGGGCTTGGAAATTTTCCGAAATGTCTGTTATTTTGGCTTTGACTCCAGTCTAGCCTGGAGGAACTCTTTATCAAACTTGTTTACCTTGATTTTTTTTATTAGTTTAATAATTGATATTAACAATAACAGTCTGCTTATAGCTTTATGCTATTCAGCTTAAGAGATCTTCAAAGCTGTTCTGCTTGGTCCATGTCTTCCAAGGATAGATTAGTTTCCAAGTTTCCAGCTAAATTGAAAATCAAACCAGGTGGGGGAAGGAATGTTTGAAATTGGTTCTTTTCAGGTTTTCTGGGCATTGGACATGCATCTCACATTTCCAAAGAGGAACGGTGAAAGGGATGAATGGACAGGACCTCCTATTCTGCTCACACAGGCCACAATCTCAAAACCATAAATAAGAAAGAAAAAATATTTCTTTGACTTCTTCCAAAATACAAGAGTAGGGTCTTCATCATGTTCATTTATACACATTCCTCCTAGGAGAGCACAAGCTTTCCTTCTAATCTGTGGGAGTTGGGATTCTCCAAAGTTGCAATTTGGAGTCAGGGAGCAGGATTTCGCATAGCTTTTTGAAGATCTTTCTATTTGAGATTCTTCTATATAGTTTACAAAAAGGGGTCTGAGAACATGGATGTCTGTCCTTGGCTTAGTTCATATAATCAAAAAGTTATTGAGAGAAAAGCCATTTTGGTTTGCTCATCTGTCTAGACTGCACTACATCTTACTGAAATGTGTGGTACAAGTCTACAACTCTTTTTCTACCATTTTGAAATTCAAAAGACCTGAAAAAATAAAAAGATCTATGTAACCCATTTGGTGAAAAAAACCTCACTCGGCCTAAATAATTTAGCAGCAAAAGTTGACATAAACTACACCTCTGTTTATGGTATTTATTCATTCTTCTTGGAGTGAATATTAATATATTTTACTGCAGTAACGTGGTAATTATAAGGTGATGCCCCAGACCTCTGACTGATTATATTAATGTAAGGAATACAAAATGTATTGCTATTCAAAAATTACACAAAATTATGGGCTTCCCTGGTGGCACAGTGGTTGAGAGTCCGCCTGCTGATGCAGGGGACACGGGTTCGTGCCCCGGTCTGGGAGGATCCCACATACCGCTGAGTGGCTGGGCCCGTGAGCCATGGCCGCTGAGCCTGTGCGTCTGGAGCCTGTGCCCTGCAACGGGAGAGGCCACAACAGTGAGAGGCCCGTGTACTGCAAAAAAAAAAAAAAAAAAAAAAAAAATGTGGCCACACAATATTGTATAATATGTGCTGGGCTTCGTTCTCTCATGAGGGTTTAGTTGGGAGTTATCAGAAAGGCCCTCCTGGACATAAGCCATATCGTTAGGGAAGCATTCAGCTGCAATGAAAAACAGAAAGTCCAATAACAGAGCTTAAATAAATAAGGATTTACATTTCTCACATAAGAAGAAGTCTGGAGGTAGGTTGTTCTCAGCATGGATATATTGGATTAAGGGTGTCAGGTTCAAGATCTTTATGATTTTTTTGGCTTTTCTCCAAATGGCCCCATGTTGTTTGCTGCAGTTTCAGTTTTTGTGTCCCTGTTCAAGGCAGGAAGAAGGAGGAAGGAAGATGGATCAGCTATGACTACCCTTTTATCCAAGGAAGTTAAAATTTTCCCCAGAAGTGTCTCAGCAGTTGTCCAGTTATATGGTTCTATGGCCACCCCACGTGCGAGGGAGTGGGGGAGAGTAAAGACCCATGTGTTAGTTGGATGAGTCCAACCATGGGCCATCATCTAGGGCAGGGGTCTGCCAACTTTTTCTTTAAAGGGCCACATAGTAAATATTTTAGATTTTGCTTTCCAGATGGTCCCTGTTGCAGCTGCTCAGGTGTGTGGCTTTTGTAGTGGAAAAGTGGCTCATAGACAATATGTAAATTGGGCTCATTTGTGTTCCAATAAAGCTTTATTTCTAAAAATGGGAGCAGAACTAATTTGATGGGTGGATATAATTTACCAACCCCCAAACTGCAACTTGGTGCATTGCTGCCAAGCCAAACTGAGATTTATGTATGAGCAAGGAAGAAGGGAGGGGATCATGGGTAGAACTAATAGTGTCTGCGGTTGAGGATAGAAACATTCTCTTGACTTACTCTTTTCCCCCTCTTTTTCCAAGTTTGAGGTTGGAGGGTTTATGCTCTTGTGCTATGGAGTTGTAAAGGCAATAGTCTTAGACGTAGCAGCCTCCATCAGGAGAGCTTATGGGGAGCTGGTTAGACAGACTTGAGGCTACCTGTTGGCCCACACAAACTGTCTGCTTTTGGTACTAGGTGCAAGAGACTGTTGGGTACCAGAATATGGAAGACCGTGATTTCCCATGTCCCTGTCCATTTCCCACTCTTCTTCTTCCTTATTATTCAGCAAGGGGAAGCAATATGCTCAGATAAAAAAGTTAATTTCCAGCCCCCCATGCTATAAGATGTGGTCATGAGCATTATCCTGGCCAATGAGATATGCATGGAAGTTTCTGGGCAGGAAAGCTATTTAAGGTGGCAGTTTCCTTAGCATGAACTTTTTTAAAAAATATTTATTTATTTGGCTTAGTTGCAGCATGAAAGATCTTTAGTTGCAACATGTGAACACTTAGTTGAGGCATGTGGGACCTAGTTCCTTGACCAGGGATTGAACCCAGGGCCCCTGCATTGGAAGCACAGAATCTTAGCCACTGGACCACCAGGGAAGTCCTCTTAGCATGAGCTTTTGCCTTTCTCCTATCTCCTCGTGCCCTTTCTGCTTGGACAGAGCCATCTTGCAACCACAGTGCAAGAAGCATGAGGGTGAAAGCCACCCACTAAAATGACTGAATCAGAGAGTAGAAGATGCCCAGGTACCTGATAACATTCTGGAGCTACTACACCATGGGCAGCTGGACATGTTGTTACACAAGGGGAAAAAAAAAAACAATCTTAAATTGTTTAATCCATTGCTTGCTTGGAGTTTCTGTGGCTTGAAGCCAGATGCACTTGTGACAGATGTTCAGGGCATCTTGTGCTTTAATGGGGATAAAGAAATAGCTCTCTTTCCCACGTAGAGTCAGGGAGAACAGGACTCCTCATTTTCTGGAGCACAGGAATCCTCATTTTCTACTTCTGACTCTGTGGTGAGACATTCAAATTTTTCTTAGTCAGGGTTAGTCTCCCCTAGTTTTTAATGCTTTTTGGTTGAGATTGGCTTAGTGTGTCCCATTACAGAGAACATGCTGTGAGGTGGTACCTGGGATCCTGATTTTCTCCTTTGGTTCCCACCACACCTCATTTGTTTATTAGGTCACAAATGTTTCTCCAAACCCATTCAAGCAGTATAGAGTTACTGCAACTGCATTTCCTCAGCTCAACTGTTGAGTGTATTTTAAAGTGTCAAGCAAATACATTCAATACAGAATTAAGAATATTTTGTTATATTTCAATTGATGTACAGGCTGGTTACAGATGTTCTGCATTTAGAAAAAAGTAAAATAATTTTAATTCCACCAAGTGGAGATAACCACTGTTAGCATTTAGTGTGACCTCCATGATACACATACAGGCACATACATTATATTCACGTTCACCTGCTTGAAGTCTTAATATTGAGCTTTGTATCTTGCTGGTTTTTCACATTATAAAGTGAACAATTCTCTATTCTCCCTATGTATTTAAAACATGATTTTTTTAGTGGCTGCATAATATTGCATCATATTACAAACACTGTTTTTGTTTTTGTTTTTGTTTTTTTGTGGTACATGGGCCTCTCACTGTTGTGGCCTCTCCCGTTGTGGAGCACAGGCTCCGGACGCGCAGGCTCATCAGCCATGGCTCACGGGCCCAGCCACTCAGCGGCATGTGGGATCCTCCCGGACCGGGGCACGAACCCGTGTCCCCTGCATCAGCAGGAGGACTCTCAACCACTGCACCACCAGGGAAGCCCACAAACACTGTTTTTTGTTTTTGCTTTTTTTGTTTTTTTCCTTTTCTTTTCCATTATGATTTATTAGAGGATATTGAATATAGTGCCCTGTGCTATATGGTAGGACCTTGTTGTTTATCTATTCTATATATGATAGATTGCATCTACTAACCCCAAACTTCCAATCCATCCCTCCCCCACCTCCTTCCCCCTTGACAACCACAGTCTGTTCTCTATGTCTGTGAGTCTATTTCTGTTTTGTAGATAAGTTCATTTGTGTCATATTTTAGATTCCACATATAAGTGACATCATATGGTATTTGTCTTTCTCTTTCTGACTCACTTCGCTTGGTATGATAATCTCTAGGTCTATCCATGTAGTTGAGAATGGCATTATTTCATTCTTTTTTTAAGGCTGAGTAATCAAACTATGTTTTTTTAAAATTTTTAACACACTTTAATGGAATCCAATTCTATTTAGCTTTATACTGTGCTTTTTTTACTTCTAATGACCGTTCTCTATACCATTAGGTTTTATTATTATTTTTTTTAATATGGAACACTTCACGAATTTGCATGTCATCCTTGTGCAGGGGCCACGCTAATCTTCTCTCTATCGTTCCAATTTTAGTATATGTGCTGCCGAAGCGAGCACTCAAACTATGTTTTTAAAACTCACTATAGACAGACGTTTTATTTGTTTTTAATATTTGGCCATTATAAAAAATATTGTAATGAACAAACTTATATGAAAATATTTTACCTTTGTTATGTCTGAATATTTTCTTAGAACAGATTACTAGAAATTAACCTTCTGGATCAAAGAGTGATAGTCTTTATATACTGCCAAATTGCCCTTCTGAGTGATAGTGCTGAGATTTAATCCCATTAATAGTGTGTATGTAGGTTTATATGTTTGTGCTATTTTCTGCACTTTCATGTAACTTTAGCCAAGTTTAAAAAAAAGTTTGAAATCAATTTCACAGGAGAAAAAAAGTCTTTAGATCTTACATCCCTTTAATGGATGAGATTGAGCATCTCCTTCATACGTTAATTTGGCTAAGCTTTATTTCTCTTATAACTTATTTGGTTGAATGTATTTTACTCATAGATATTTTAATTACTTATGTATTACTGATATAGATTCTTTCTTCTTTGTGCTTTTCACAAAATGGATTACTGATATTTCCTGAATGTGACATAATTGTGAGCTTTCTGTGATATTCCTGTGAAAATAGCAAATAGTAAACCCCATGAAGTATTACAACATTTAGCAGTATTTTAGGTTGAAGTTGGAAGATGTTACACTCTTGACATTACCATTTCTAAAGAGCATACGTCTCCTTTGATATGTTTTCTTCAAAAATGACATGCACTTAGAGTGGGGGAATCCATATTTTTTCTTAAGTCATATAAGTACTGTGAACAGTAAACTTTAACAGAACATCTCCATTCCTTGGCATTGCTCCGACCTTGAACTGCAGATTTTCAGTCTCTCAACAGCGAGTCTTCAGGTGCTTGACTCTGAATGCCTGTGTTACCCTGAACATTTTATACCACTTTTTGAAACTCAAATATTTGTATCTCTTTTCTTCAGCTACTTTGAAAGTGGTACCATTTATCTAGAAAGGTTCATAAAGTATAGGCTGTAGGCGTTTATTTAAACCTATTTGATGACTTTAATTTCCTTGAAGCTAAAGCAAAGTCTTGCATGAGAGTATAGTATTCCAGGTTTTTACTATAATAGCATATTATAAATTAGGTAACTCTTGAAAACCTTGCTTTCCTTAAACCTACCACTTTAATCGGCCCTTTGTTCTCATGAAAAAAATTCTAGAATTCCTGGAGAGCTTATTTCAAATGGATACTTTTTAACAGAGTTTTAAAATGTTAAATACTTAAAAAGTCACCTTCTCTGATTCTGGTTGCATCTGCTTCTCATTCTGCTCTAACCAGCTCTATTGACTAAGATTCCTCATTGTGAAACCAGAAACTGATGATGTCATGTCTGAGAATTTCATTGTGCAGCATTTACAATGGGAAGAAAAGTACTTTTTATTTTCCTTGCCCCTCTCTGAATAAAACGCTGCTCTATCTCTCACACTTGTTTAAAATAAATGTGTTCTATGCCTGATTGTAACTCGAACAAGAACTCTATAGGACTACCATGAGCCAGTCTCTAACCCAGAAGATAACTAAGTCAGAGGCATTACAGTTCAAAATTAAAATATGGGGTAGCTTCTCTCTTAAAGGAAGATTTCTGTTTTCAAAGACTGAAAAAGGCCAACTATATCCAGGAATTATTTTGGGCTAGTTTATGGGCAATAAACATGAGATTGATGAGAGCATGTTTAGTTAGATTACAATGCATTTCCTTTGGCTGTGTGCTGGATGTTTCCATCAACTTAAAGCCCTAACACTTGGTATCTCAGAAATTGGTTCTGAGACAGTCTCTTTAAGGTAGTCACTACTGGGGCTCAGTCATAAGAGCTGTAATAACTGGGATATATCAAGCTTGTGTCATGCCTTAGCATGGCCTGTACTGGCCCACACAGCGCCTTCATGTAACTTAGAGACAACCCCTCCCCCCTCATCTGGTGAGCACAGGGCTTGACAAGCAATGGTCCCTACGTACAGGTTAAAAAGCATGCTGCCCACCTCTGGGCAGTTCCAGCCCATACCCTGGCCTAGGCCCAGGTCTGGAGAATGGAGTGTGGGCTGGATTTTAGTCCCCACTTGCTGCCTTAGCAAGGCACACTTGTTCATGGTGCAACGTACACAGTCACACGAAGTGTGAAGTGCTTTATGTGGGTTAACTCACTTAATTGTGAGAATGAGAACTCTATGGTTTGAGAACTATTATTGGAAGCATAGTGAGCTAAAATCACTCACCTGAGCAGGAAGGGGTGGAGCGGGAAGGCTGAGGGCACATCCTAGCTTCCTGAAAGTGCTCTGACTCAGCTGAGAACTAAGCCTGCAGGAGAAGAAAACTGTCTTCCATCAGTTCAGAAACCTTGGTATTTATTTGTATGAGACACTCCCCGGAGCTCCTGGAAGTGCCTCCCAGTTCAGGCCCAGAGTTTACAACCCTGAGAGGGAAGGAGGAGTGTTTGTCTCAAACTGGGAAACCATGCCTAATAAGAGAGAGGCAACAACACTCATTAAACTTCTCAGAGAGAAGATGGTGAGACGCTGTTCACAGGTTATTCAGGGCTGTGTCCCATGGAGCCATCTTTCCCTTTAGATATATTGATGGACCCAGACCTGATGAGATGAAGATCTGAGGAATGCAAGCAAGTTAGATCCTTAAATCATCCATGGACACCAAAGTTTCCCAGAATTATTTAGTGTCATCCGGTATGATGGTGAGCAGGGGCAGAATAGGGAAGGTGTGTTGAGGACCACGTTGGGAATAGAAGGATGTCAGGTGGGCAGCCGCAGGGCCACACAGTGTCAGTGCCACACAGCGAGAGTGGCTAGGATGAGGATGTGATTGTCAGAGTAAGGCGGCAAGCATGGGAGCACCAGCAGAGAAGGGTGACAAGTCCCATCCGGGAGATCATGGGATCTCACAGATCCTGCCACAAGAGAGACACCTGCTTGGGACTTCAGAGCTACAGACTTCAGACTGTTTCCCACATGCTCTGTTTGAACACCTCCTTTTCCTTCTGGAGAGTAGAAGTACAAACTGAGTGACATAGGCTGGGATAAATTAAAAGGATTTGTATAAGCAAGAAGAAAGGGGATGAACATCTTCGGGGAGTGGGATTAACTCTAGCAGCTGAGACATTGCAGTGTGTTCAGGAGCCAGGCCAAGCTGCTGGGACAAAGAACTTGTCTCGTGGGACAGCAGAAGTAAAGACTGGAAGGCAGGTGTGAGCCATATTGCAAACAGTTTGAATTTTAGAAAGGGAATTTACATTTTTGGAACATCTTTAATTTGCTGGGCAATTTAATATACATGAGTTCAATCCATTCTCACTATAACTACCATTTGTATTGTTTTTATTTATGATTGCAATTCCCATTTTGCTGATGAGGAAAATGAATCTGAAGGAGGTTAAGTAACTTATGAGTTTAGGGGTAGATCAGAGATTGGAACCCACATTTAACCAATTCCAAAACCCAGGCACTTTTTATTCTCCCATGCTATCAGAATTTAACAAAGGGGTTCTTGAGAAACATGATGAAATTAATGTCTGAGGATGGTTAGGATAACTGTGGTGATCCCGGGACTTGAGCAGAGAGCCTAAGGGCATGGAGTGTTTTAGGAAGTAATTGTAAGTAGAGCCTAGACTAGGTTTGAAGCCAAGGAAAAGAGTAGACATAAGGAGATTCCAAAAGAAAAGTTAGTGGGATTTGGCATCTGGCTGAATAAGAGCTGAAGGAAAGGGAAGAACCAGGTAGAGCAGTGAATGGAACACTGGATGGAGTTTTAGGATACTGAGCATTAGGCCTGGTTCTTGCTTGCAGTGTGAACTTGCAGAAAACAGGATCTCTTTCCACTGCATGTCCTTGTCTGAAAAGTAAAGGGATTAGATTAGGTATCCTTGAAGACTTTACCCAACTCTAGGATTCTGGGCAT
This sequence comes from Mesoplodon bidens, assembly GCF_964165515.1. Classification (NCBI taxonomy): domain Eukaryota; kingdom Metazoa; phylum Chordata; class Mammalia; order Artiodactyla; family Ziphiidae; genus Mesoplodon; species Mesoplodon bidens. The sequence continues at coordinate 46,649,200 of NC_138160.1, read as the reverse complement.
CACTGATTCAAAGATGACTCAAAGTTTGCAAGCCTGGGTTTTTGGAAGAACATCCTTTCATTGACAGAAAGGGCATCCTTTCATTAATGGAAATGCACTAATTGAGAAGATGGTGGTTATGTTTTCGGATGGAAAAAGCATGTTTTCAGCCTTGTATATGACCATCGTCCCAGATGCGCCCTGTTCTTCACCTGATTCTCCACCACAAAGATTCTTCCAACCTTCCCCATTTACCAACCTTCCACCTTCCAGCCACAGCCCCACATTCCGATCCCTAGCTCCCCCATTATATGCTGGTACCACACTGAGTAATCCCCTTTAGTCTTGCAAACCGTCTATAGTTACACTATAGTTTATATTTGCCAATCATCCTACACTTTCTTCTTAAGAGGAGAGAAAGTTAAGACCAAGGAAATCTTTCACATAAACTATTTATTGAAGAACTACGTCTGGCTTAATATAAAAAACTCTGCATCTTGGAGTCACCATCACAATAAGCTCTAGAGTTTGGGTAGACCCTTTCTCAAAATATTTGTGACTCCCTTTAACCAAGGCACAACATATGAAAATCTAAATGGGCAAAACTGATGAATCAGGGAAACCATAACCCTGCTGGAAAAAGCTTTTCAGTAGAGATTCTCCTAAATAGTGAAATTCTCTAAAGCATTTAAAATATGACTCTAATATTAAAAATGTTAGTAACATGTGTGTTCCTAGGTATTTACATATGGTGTGACATGAGGTACGCTTGCAAATGGAAAGGAAACCATTGTAATCACATTAGTAATCAACCTGAAACAAAGTTTGGAGAGAGTAGGCTACAACTAATGTTCCAAGATTTTTGCTGACTCAAAAGGCAACAGGAAATATGGTAATAAACTTTTCCCTAGCCCGTAGTTCAGGTGAGATTTACATAAAACAGAGTGTTGGTCATCAAAATGAATTCTTAAGACATTGCTTGATGAAGACATTTTCTCCAATGATACAGGTTACATTTCAAACAAAAGAGCCTAAATTTCCACCATATTCTTGCAAAGCAAGGCTGCAAGGCACGGTTGTACCCTTCAGTTAGACTGTGTAGGCCATTGGTTTTTCATAGTTTCTTCATTAGAAACTTTTAGGTTAAGAAATTTTGATTCCAAGAATATTGGTTAAATGCAAATACAAAATCTGGATAATGAAATACAGATCTGGCATCAATTCCTGCCTCTATCACTTAGTACATTTCGAGTTTAAGCCATTCACATAATCGTTCTTTTGTCCCTCTTAGCTTCAAAACTTTGCCTCTGGTGAGACCTTCCTATAACGAAGCCCAGCAGAATTATTTGATTTTCAAATGGATGAATCAATATCACCTAATTGTCATGGAATCATAGCGTTGGAGATGAATGTCTAAGAAACTCTTTTACACCGTGTAAGTGACTGATCCCAAGGAGGCAAAAGAATGTACCCAAGGTCACACAATTTTAATGGCGAAGCGGAGACCGGGGCTTCAAACTGTGTTCCAACGATGCATGAGCACATGAGCTGGCGAAGGGCAGAGGAACTCTGCAGAGTGCTAGGTCACTGTCAATGCTTAGGAAGTCTTAAGTACGTGTAACAAAAATAACACAAGAGGGCTTCCCTGGTGGCGCAGTGGTTGGGAGTCCACCTGCCGATGCAGCGGACACGGGTTCGTGCCCCAGTCCGGGAGGATCCCACATGCCGCGGAGCGGCTGGGCCTGTGAGCCATGGCCGCTGAGCCTGCGCATCCGGAGCCTGTGCTCTGCAACAGGAGAGGCCACAACAGTGAGAGGCCCGCGTATCGCAAAAAAATAAAAAATAAAAAATAACACAAGAGTATATGGAAGCGGCAGAGGGAGAGGGAGGACTGGAACTTCTGAAATTGAGATATAGGTTGCCATCACCTAAGCCAAGCTCAGGAGAAGGGTTAGCAGATGCAAACTTCCATCCTGGCATCTTACAAAGATGCTCTTCTTGGGATCCACTCAGGAAGGGGTCCTTTGGTGGGTTTGAGTACTTTGCCTATTATAGAAATTACCTTCTTTACTTAGGGATTAAAGCAGATGCTTTATCTCGAATCTTTCTGGTAGAAGGGGAAATAACAAGATTCCAGGACAGTAGTATTGAATAACTTTTTTTTTTCCTGACATATCCACACGCACAACTGCCATTCTCACCTCAGTCGTTGAGTTACTTTATTGCTGCCTCTCTGCTTGGCAGCAGAGAAAGAAGAGAAAGGAGCAGGGAGGGAAACAGAGGAAGAAGGGAGAACGCCGGAAGAGACGGTTCTTTCCCCGCTGCAGGCATTTTCTTATTTCCTCACTGAAGTCAGCGATTGCCTGCACAGGCAGGCAAAGATGAAGCTCCCTGGCAAGCGAGGGCCCTTAAGCTTGTCAAAGTCAGTCCTTGAGGACTTTAACTAGTTTCCCCTTCCTTGCTTTAAAGAAACCAGCCCCAGGAAACCTTTATTTCTAAGAGTTTTCAAAAGCTGTTCTCCCAGGTTCTGTGATTCACGTGGGCTGGTGGAACTATCTCTCTGTGGCAGGTTGCCCATTATAAACTGATTACAAGTTTTCATCCAGAATTAGATTTACCAAGCTGGAAATGCCCAATTTTTTCCTCTTGCTGTTTGCCAAGGGCCAGCCATTGCCTTCGATAGTGTCCTGGGTTTAATAGCCTTACCTGACGTCTTCTAAACTATGTGCTGCTGAAACGGTTGGACTTCTGTTCATAAAACCATATAGAATCCACATTTTAAAAAGGCTGTTCCCTGAAGCAGATAAGCATCTTTCCAGTAAAACATTGTGTCAAACTACAAAGTGATGATTACCTTTGGGTGGGGCTTTGGTATTTCTAGTTGGCGGATAGTTTGTTCTCTCAGTCAGAATGATTGGACATGTGAAGCCTTATTTTCCCCAGCAAATGAATTATTCAAACTTGTTCAAGTAATTAAAAACTAAACAAAGGAAAGTAAAATGTAACATTTTCTAATGTGGTGAATCATACTGTATTTGCACCTTCTCATGCCAAATCCAGGCAGCCACATGTTTGTAATCCTACAATAATTGCAGATATTTTCATGTGAATGGTGGTTGTCTTTGAGACATCACTAAATGAAAGACACACAAAAGAATATATGCAGTAAAAACTCACACACTACCTAGTTCTACAGATTTGACATTTGTAACCCAGCCCTTAGGTTTTAGGAGCAGAAAAGCCCTCTGCTTATCAGATCCACACTATTTTAAATTTTTGATGTTGAACATCAAGTTCAATTAGTGGTTTATATCAGACCAATGAAAAACTTTAAAGATGGACATGTGTTAAATAAGAAACATGCTGATGCAATTAAATCACAAATTAATACAGGCTTTTTTGGGGGGATGGAGCTGGGGGCAGGTAGAATGTGAGAAACATTTCCCAGGTTTATGAACTTAAAAGATTTCAGTTAGGTGTGTGTACTTTTCCTTCCACAAAACATGTTTTTAAGGGTTCTACATCTATATATTTATTCACTAGAATTGTATCCATGTTACACACATCCTTTCCACTTGACATCTGAGCACTAAGGTATTTGATTCATTTCACAATAACTCATGTCCTGGCATGTCTTTTTACTCAGGTACAGTTTTACAGTGAGATCTACTCACGATTCATAAAGCTTTGTGATTTCTAAATGCTTCATTTAGATACAAATGTAGACTGATCAGTGTCACTCTCCAGAGTCACAAAAATTATAATGAGCTGTATTTCTTCTTAGCACCTGAAAGATATATGAGAAGAGTTTTTCTACCAATAGTGGGGATGTTTCTGTAGCTCTCAAAGAATATACTTTCTTCTCTACTGATGACCAATGCTCATTATATGAGTCAGACTTTTAGAAGGCCTAGAGGACCCTCCAATACAAAGTATCTTCTTTATATGTGTGCAAAGAAAAATTTAGTGTTGATAAGAATTTCTAGTAGGTAGTTATATTGATGGTTTAATGGACCACATTCCAAATGAAGAATAAGGGGAAGGGGATCTTGTAAGCAATCTGGGCTCCCTTTGTGAAGAGTTGTACAAAACCATAAAGAAATCCATTGAATCCATTGTTTGGAGACCTGGACTCTTCTAAGGACATGACACCCTGTTCAGTTGTGCTATTTAGTGGCCTTAAGTCTGTGATGTTCTCTTATCCTGAACAAACAGGTCTCCAAAGTTGCCTAACAGGGTTAGCTAAGACATAGTGAGAGTCGAAAGGAAAATCTACTAGATTATGGAAAGAAGATCTGTAACATTATTTTTTTCTGTTATATGACGTACTTTCTTCTGGGGAAAATTAAGCTCTAGGAGTGGTTAACAAGGTTTGCATGTATTTCAAATTGCCACTTAATTAATGACAGAGGAATATAAGATCACTACCTTTCATAAGATTTTCTCTTAAGACTTGAATACAGTGACTAGTAAAGCAACAGTGTTTGAAAATAAAATTGAGGCACAACTTAGTGGGAGTCTGTTGGTCCTGGGTTGCATTCAAGTTAGTGGTCTAATAAGAGTTGGAATGTTTATCTCCAACTTATTATTTCTTCCTTTTCATTCAGGGCAGCTCTGGGTCACTTCCCACACTCTGGTTGGCACAGATGTAAAGAACAAAGAAGTACTCTTAATTAGTTACCACATATAAGGAGTTTATTTTCTATGACAACTACGCTACATATAAAGTCAAACAAACAGCTTAATAAAATAGACGTGACGTAATGAATTCTCTAACACGTCATTGACAACAGAAGATGAAAGTCTACCTTTTTTTCGGCAGCTTCTTTTTCCTTTTTCCGACAGTTTCCACATCGCTATCACTTGCTCTCGCTCTTCCCTTCCTCTTCACCTCTATGCTGAATTCATATATTTGCCGACTGCTCCAGCAGCAGTGTAATTCTGGGCAGGGCGGTGTGGCTTACTCTCTGCCATACACAAAATGATGCTGGTTCTGGGACCTTTAATCCTGAGCCCAGAGGGAGTGAGAGGGGAGGACTTTGCAAGGATGTTTTAGGGGCTGTTGCAGCCCACAGGTTACACATCACGGCTTATTCAGGAAAGAGAAAAATGATGGGAGAAAAGGGGAAATGCAGCAAAACCAAATCATAATCTGTTCCCTGTCCTCTCTGTTCATACAATTTACATGTCATAAATTCTACAATTTTGAACATGCTGACACAAGTGTTTATTGATGCAGTTTGAAACTTTTCAATAGTAATCATGTTGCATGACAGGAAACACACAGATAAATAAGGCATTGTGTCTGCCAAGAAGTCCATAGGAACTTGGATGATCAAGTCTCTCTATCCCGATTCTTGAGCCCTGTATCCATGGCTCTCACAATCTGGGGGAGTCCAGTTCTTGGGGAGGAATCCTGATTATGGGAAAGAAAGCCATTTTTTTCCTTTTCAGAAACTTTATAGCCACCTGCTACCTGCAGTCTGTTCTCAATGACCTGGTGAATGGGCAAGGGGCTCCCTGAGCCATGTCAGAGGAGAAGTCTGTAGGCAGAGTAAGAGAAACCCAAGACAGCCAGAGAAAGGAGGTGGTTTCTGGTCCTTGGGACTCTAGTAAGCATGAGAGGCCTGTGGAAGCTCCAAAACCCTGAGCAGGAGAAAGTCCTTGCGCTTCTTCAGTGAGAGATATATAGCAGCCCTCCCTTCTGCCCAAACTTCTACCCCCGATCATCACCTTTGTGATAAATCCTGTCAGTCCTCCAGGCCATTCCCTAAGAATGCCGCCTGCTCCAGGGACCTATGAGAGGCTGACCACAGAGGTCCACACCCGGGGTGGGCTGCCCTACCATCAAGCGTAGTCATGGTTTGGCGTAGTCATGGTTTGGTAGAGTCCAAAGGTCTGCGTGTCAGTCCTGGCTCTCTCACTTGGGTCTGTTTCTGAGACATAACTAACTTATGAGATTTAAGGTTGTTTGGGGGCTCCCATCAATACAACTTGTAAGAGTACTTGGCACATAAAAACTATTCAATAAGTATTGGCTTAGAACTTAGGGATCACTGGCCAGAACCTATATCCCGCCTGCAATTGGAGGGAGGAAACCACCTCTAACCAACAAGATCAGGTCATGCTCATCACTTTGATTCATGAACTGGCTGCTGGGCAAGAACAAAGGTCATGTACCGAAGAGTTAGAATGGTAGGGGGCCACCCCAAAATGATGAGCAAACTCTCCATAGTTTTATATCTTCTGAATCAATGTTTCTCTTCACTACCCATGGGTAATTAGAGCTGGATAGGACACAGATTATTCCATTCTGTGCTTTTTCCAGGTCCCATTCCTCATTAAGGAAGATGTGAGAATTCTGACAGATTTTTCTTATTCACAGTACAATAGCATGTTTTCTGAAGAAATCGTGGCATGGCCTTTGCCAGATAAATTTACAAATTCACAAAACTTGTTGTTGAAACTTTGGCATTTTGACAACCCAAATGGAAAAAGTAGGGGCCATGACCTGCATGATTGTTTGTTTTTTCACAATCTGGTCTAAGCTCCTATCAGAGAATCCATGCTTCTCTTCAGAACAAATAGTTCCATTAGAATGATCGATTCCTGGTAGAAGTTAAAGCATGTAGAGCCTTAGCACTTTGGAAATAGTTCTTTTAACCTAATGATTGACACAGGTAAAAGTTTCCTGAGCTTGCTAAAAGTGCATTGGTCCCTTGAATAAAACTGTGCAGTAACTCAGGATTTCAACAGCTCTTGAGCGTGGATTTGCTTACAGCCTTGATTTTTATGACACTGGTGCCTCATTACCTCACAATAAATGTTGACCAGTATTCTTAAAAATAAAGCTCGAAGATCCCTTTGGTCTTTCAATAAAAATACCAGTGAACAGACATTCATCTGCCTATTCTCAGACTTGTATAAACTGACAATATACCTATAACTGAATCAATCAAACAATAAATATTTATTGTGTAGCAAGCACTTTCTTAAAGGCTGAAAACAGAGCCATAGACAGCACCAAAGAGGCCCTTGACTTCTTGGAGCTTATAGTTTAGTGAGGAAGACAAACACCGAAGAAGTAATAATCAGTGTAGCAAACGCTGTCAGTGTGGAAGGCTGCTGGGAATGTGTGGCAGGATTTAACTGCTAGAGTAAAGGAAAGTCCTCCCAGAGAAAACCTGAGGTCTGAAAGTTGTATTAGCCAGGCAACAAGGAAGGGTTAATAAACAGGTTTTGATTTTCTTACGGGTTTGAATAAACATTAAGCATGAAAAGCATATGATCAGATTTTCCTTTATAAAACTGTTATCTTTCTATGGTATTGAAAATGGATTACAGTAATGCAAGAGTGATTACAGAAAGAGTCATTAGAATGCTATTACTCTAGCCTAGAAGAGAGAGGAATGTGGCTGTGAATATGGATGTACATATATGGAAGTAAAATGGTTATGACTCAGTACTCCATAGGATGTAAGAAACTAGTAATTCCATGTAGGTCCTAAGAGGCAAATCAGTGTGCAGCAGCTTGTGCATCACAAAATGAAGTAGTGACTTCATGGTTATGTAGTTAATTTGATTAATGTAGTAGATAGTAAAGTTGCTTAAAACAGAATTTAAAAATTTCTCTACAATTTGGGGCAAGAATGACCTGGTCTGGCTGGCTGTTTAATATAATTAGGTGAGTGCTGAATCTACCCCTTACTTAATGATGTGTGCATAGTTTTGATTAGTGACTAGAGTTAAACAGTAAACTTGTCCAACATCTGGTTCTAAAATTTCAGAGCGGGTCCAAACCAAATGATTTCCACGTTGAAGGACCTCAGTCAAAAAGCAACCATATATCCTTATTTTGAGGATTTCTCTTTTCCTGAGAATTATGAGCAAAGTATAGGAATTATTTGTCTCTTTCCTGACTTTGTTTCTTAATTTAAACTTCAACCTTTAGCAAATCCAGGAAGCAGTAGGTTATAGTGCTAAATACCAGGCTTTGGAATCACACTTGGATTCGAATCCCAGCGTTATCATTTACTGTGTCAAGCTGGGCAAGTTAACTTCTTGGCTTCATTTTCTTTTTTACTAATCCAGGTCTATTATTATTTTGAAAGTGATCCTCTAAGTCTCTGTTTTCCTCCATTTCCTCCCCCAATTCACTTCTTCTCTTCTTTTAGCGTTGCCTGTAGGACGGATAGAGTGCTGAGCTTAGTGTTTTCTGGTTATTCCCCTCCTGTTACTCCAAATGAATGCTTTTTGCTCTTCATCTCTGGTTAGGGTTGCTTGCTAGCAAAAGCTTGTCTCTAAAAGATAATACCTAGAGCAATAGGACTGGCTGCCCTATGGTACATTTAAGACACTCCAGGACATATTTGGGAAGGCTAATTATTAAATCTCAGTTTTAGGCATAAGTGTTTTGGGGCAAGTATGGAAGAGTATCATGTGATTTGGAGTTTGCACAACCTCTTGAACTGCTATGTACTCCTCTACTGTGCCTGCTGCATGACATGTCATAGTTCAAAGACAAAAGCTTGAAACTCCAAAGGGTTATCCCTCTTATTTTATAGCCACCTTCACTAAGTTCCATAACTAGCCAGGCAAAATTGGAGGGCTTTATCTGGTATTCTGGAAGACAGTTCTGAGCAGGATTAAAGATGAATTCTATTAAAGGCATACACATAATTTACATCTTCAGTACTCCTGCTTTCATTTCATTCTTCCTGTCTCCTAGTTGGCTAAATTAACATTAATCTCTTTTCAGTAAGTTACATGAAGAATAACTAGAAAACTTCAAAAATGCTTGAATTTTTCATGTCCTGTAAAGGAATGGTAATGATAATGAAGCTCATCTTTTTACAGTAATCATACATTATGCTTTATTCATGCTTCTCAAGAGCTGATTTCAAGTTACATGGCTGAAATTTTATTCTTGGTCTGAAACAAACTATATTCTAGAGGGCAACTCAAAAGCTAATCATGTTATTATCCTCACCAACAAAAGAAAATAAGAGTACAAAGAAAAATACGATTTCCGTATAATGTACTCATCTGAATGACTCAATTCTGGGAATGAAATGCTGTCTATTGAAGCTTGATCTCTTCCTCACATACTCACTTCCCAGTTTTGGCTATTATAAACTCTGGAATGTTTGTTCTAATTCATTACTGTTATGTTGTTAGACATTTTATATTATTCACCTTGTTTACAAAAGAAGTATGTGTGTACATTCTCTTTGTAGATATATATTTTTTAAGGTAAATTACATGGTTTTTGTACTCACCACTAGTTTTTCCTCAGCTATGTCTTATCTGAGTTCTTAATTTTATCCTTTTTAGGCTGAATTTTGGCAGTATTCTTCTGGAGTCTTTGCAAGTATAAAAAGTCTTTCTGTTGCTTATGTACATGAATTTCGACTTGAATGGATATAAGATTTTCAGATCTTAATCTTTTCTTCTCAAAACTAAATATTCATCTATTTGTATTATTTGGGGTATTGTGTTGTTTTGTATCTCATGTTCTGTTTGAAATGTCTGACTTTTTCCCCTTGATCATGCTTAGTTTTCCTTTTTTAAAATATTTGGATGTATGGATATATCCTTTTTCCCAAGTCTGATCAAGTCATTAATTTTTATAGACTACGTTTAGATCTAAGTCAGTTGTTTATTATTAAATTTGTCTGACATCAAGAGTTCTTTCAAACCAAAATTTCTTTCTTCAGATTGGGAGGTGGGATTTTGCTATAGCTTTGAATGTTATTTTTATGTCATTTATTCCTCTAAAACCTAAGTGATTATTTTCAAAACTGTATTTATCAGAAATTCAATTTTCTGCATCATAAATTGTGTTTTTTATTGATACTATTTTAATTCTGCAGTGGCTTTACTCTTTAAAACTTTACATTAGCTCTGCCAGCTATCACTTTATCTCATGCCCTTGTTTTATTATTTTCTTTTCATTGTACCATATTTTCTTAATTTTTTTTAAAAAAAGGCAAAGCATTTTCTACCTAAAAATTTACTTCTGTTTCCTGGAATAAATCTTCAGAAGTATCTTCTTTACCAGGTCCTTTCATGCCATGTTTGTCTCCTTTCATGTTGCAGAATCTCTTCAGACACACAATGGTGGTATTTTTCATTCTTCTGGTTACTCGTTCATGAATGAGGACAAGCTTATCTGGGCTTGGTAGGTGGGCCAAAGTCATCTGTGCCAATACTCCTTGGGTTTTTTCCTGTTTTCTTTTTTAATCTGCATTTCATTGAGGTCTTCCTTTTAGAAATTAATCTGGATTCTGAATAAAAATTAAGAAAAAATTCTTTGTATTAAAGTTCAACTCTTGGGTGTCTATAGTTGGAGGGGAGAGATGAGTGGGGATGAGGTGTAGAGTTAATTGCAGAAAGGCAGTTTTTCTCTGCACGCTTTTCTTTCTTCATTCGTACCACTGTACCATGGACCAGACTTCTGTCTCTGTCTTTCAACTTGGTCTAATCACTACTCTAAATACAAAGTGTGGTTATGTCCTTCTGGATCTCCCTCATGGAGTGGTAGACTTCTAATTGAGGAGGAACATTCTGTCTCGTACCAGGGATGCCTTTATTTTTGAAAGTGTTCCTCCCAGGTCCAGGGGGACTGGTCACACTGACAAGAAGTTCAGTTTCTGGAAAGCACCGGCCTCACTCTCCCTCCAGCACAGCTACTTCTGATTGTTCTCCACCTGCAGCAGCTCTGGGTAAAATGGTCCTCATCTCTACACAGTCCAGCATCATGTCTAGCTTTGCCCCCTTCAGGTTAGGACATTCCTCTTCATTTCAGAAAGTCTTTCTCCTTTTGGAGTCAGCTCCTGACTCCACTGAGAAGCTGGATTATGAAAACTCATACTACCCGCAAGGTGTTTGTTGGGTGTAGCTGCCACTTTCTCCCAAAGCCCTGCTCCTGGAAACTCAGAGTGCTTCCAATCCCTGGTTGTTGAGGCCCCCACTGAAGTGATGCATGATTTTCCAGTGGGCTCCAGCTTTCAGCCAAGCCCTCTAAAGTAAGGCTTTCTGGAATATTCTGCCAGGGCTTCCGTTCTCAATTTCTTTTACTTATTCTCTGTAATGTTGTTCCATTCTCTTGGAAGAGGATTTGTGAGTCAGTCTTTGATATTGTTCCAAATCCACTCTATGAAACCAAAATTCCTCAAATTTTGTGGTTAGTGGTTGTAACAGGTCCTTAGTTCCAATTCTGATGAAAGTTTTTCACTTTAAAGTTTTTCTTTGGCCTCTTTTGGTTAGAAGATTCACTGTGTTATAATCTTGTAAGGGGTTATAAATTTCCTCATATTACAGTCTTTAAAGAATTCCTACATTCTTCCAGTAAAATTTCTAAGAAGTTTAGTTATTCCAAAGAATTCAGTGCTATATTTACTAGCTTTATTTAATTTGAGAGTTGAAAGACTGTTGCATAAGTAATGCAAGTCAGAAGCAACTACTATGGCTGTCTCTTCTCTTTTATAGATGAGATGTCTGCAATCTATTGAGTAAGGTCAGGCCACGTACCCTTTAGTGGCCTGGCCAACACTCAACCCCAAGTGTTCCGGCACACCTTCTGCTCTTTTTCTTTTTTCTTTTTTTTGCTTTTTTACTATGATCTTGCCTCACAACTTTTGGCTAAAATCAAGTAGGTATATATCCCCTTTGGATCAAATAGGAAAGTATCTATTTTGGCAATATATTAATGAGGATCTTATTCAAAAGCTTTTAAAAAATATAGTAAATTCAGAAGTATAATTATATTACTATGTTTAATAACATAATCATCTAATAAAAAAAGAATATAATTGTAAGACTTAAAACTTAAAACTTATGTTTGTACTTTGCTCTCTGTTGGTGACTGGACATGGATTACCCATTATCAAAGGTGGATTTTCTAGGCAAAAGCATTAATGCAGAGCAAATTAATTCATGCCTGACTTTCACATTTGGTGCTACTTAGCTGCCTCCCCTCAGGCTTCTTTGCCAGATATTCCAGCATTAAAGCTGGAAACCACAGCCATGCCAAAGTCACCCTTTGCTTACAGCCATAAATGGAGTTTTCTTTCTGGAAACGTCTACTTGTCTGTCACTCTCACTGTTCTTGTGTGAAACTTCTTTGTCTGCTGCTTGTCTCTGGGTTGCCTGAGGTACCACACTGTAATTCAAACATATTTGCAGAGAAAATATTCTGAGATGATATGTTTTATAATAACCTAACTTCATCTTACAGCATTTGGCTATGATGGCTACCCTATCTCTCTTAAAACTCAATGCTTCTGATATCCCCAATATCTTTCAGGTCAGGGAAGAGCACAGGATTCTGGAATCATACTGCCTGGGTTCATTTCTGCATCAGTTAGCTTTTCTTACAATAATGCTGGGTAATAAACAACCATATACTCCTTTTGTTATTTTTTTTAATTTTTTAAAACTTTATTTATTTATTTATTTATGGCTGTGTTGGGTCTTCATTTCTGTGCGAGGGCTTTCTCTAGTTGTGGCAAGAGGGGGCCACTCTTCATCATGGTGCACGGGTCTCTCACTATCGCGACTTCTCCTGTTGCAGAGCACAGGCTCCAGACGCGCAGGCTCAGTAATTGTGGCTCACAGGCTCAGTTGCTCCACAGCACATGGTATCTTCCCAGACCATGGTTCGAACCCGTGTCCCCTGCATTGGCAGGCAGATTCTCAACCACTGTGCCACCACGGAAGCCCTCCTTCTGTTATTTTTACATACAATAAATACTTTTATTTTATTTATTTATTTTTAACATCTTTATTGGAGTATAATTGCTTTACAATGGTGTGTTAGTTTCTATTTCATAACAAAGTGAATCAGCTATACATATACATATATCCTCATATCTCCTACCTCTTGTGTCTCCCTATCACCCTCCCTATCCCATCCCTCTATGTGGTCACAAAGCACCAAGCTTATCTCCCTGTGCTATGTGGCTGCTTCCCACTAGCTATCTATTTTACATTTGGTAGTGTGCATATGTCCATGTCACTCTCTCACTTCATCCCAGTTTACCCTTCCCCCTCCCCGTGTCCTCAAGTCCATTTTCTACGTCTGTATCTTTATTCCTGTCCTGCCCCTAGGTTCTTCAGAACCATTTTCTTTTTTTTTCTTTTTAGATTCCATATATATGTGTTAGCATATGGTATTTGTTTATCTCTTTCTGATTTACTTCACTCTGTATGACAGACTCTAGGTCCATCCACTTCACTACAAATAACTCAATTTTGTTTCTTTTTATGGCTGAGTAATATTCCATTGTATATATGTGCCACGTCTTCTTTATCCATTCATCTGTCGATGGATACTTAGGTTGCTTCCATGTCCAGGCTATTGTAAATAGAGCTGCAATGAACATTGCAGTATATGACTCTTTTTGAATTATGGTTTTCTCAGGGTATATGCCCAGTAGTGGGATTGCTGGGACGTATGGTAGTTTTAGTTTTTTAAGGAACCATCATACTGTTCTCCATAGTGGCTGTGTCAATTTACATTCCCACCAACAGTGCAAGAGTGTTCCCTTTTCTCCACATCCTCTCCAGCATTTATTGTTTGTAGATTTTTTGATGATGGCCATTCTGACTGGTGTGAAGGGATACCTCTTTGTAGTTTTGATTTACATTTCTCTAATGATTAGTGATGTTGAGAATCCTTTCATGTGTTTCATGTGTTTTTTGGCAATCTGTATATCTTCCTTGGAGAAATGTCTATTTAGGTCTTCTACCCATTTTTGGACTGGGTTGTTTGTTTTCTTGATATTGAGCTGCATGAGGTGCTTGTATACTTTGGAGATTAATCCTTTGTCAGTTGCTTCATTTGCAAATATTTTCTCCCATTCTGAGGGCTATCTTTTCATCCTGTTTATGTTTTCCTTTGTTGTGCAAAAGCTTTTAAGTTTCATTAGGTCCATTTGTATATTTACGTTTTTACTTCCATTTCGATAAGAGGAGGGTCAAAAAGGATCTTGCAGTGATTTATGTCATAGAGTGTTCTGCTTATGTTTTCCTCTAAGAGTTTTATAGTGTTGAGTCTCACATTTAGGTGTTTAATCCATTTTGAGTTTATTTGTGTGTATGGTGTTAGGGAGTGTTCTAATTTCATTCTTTTACAGGTAGCTGTTCAGTTTTCCCAGCAACAGTTATTGAAGAGGCTGTCTTTTCTCCATTGTATATTCTTGCCTCTTTTAACAAAAATAAGGTGATCATAGGTGTGTGGGTTTATCTCTGGGTTTTCTATCCTGTTCCATTGATCTATCTTTCTGTTTTTGTGCCAGTACCATACTGTCTTGATTACTGTAGTTTTGTAGTATAGACTGAAGTCCAGGAGCCTGATTCCTCCAGCTCCATTTTTCATTCTCAAGATTGCTTTGGCTATTTGGGGTCTTTTGTGTTTCCAAACAAGTTGTAAAAGTTTTTGTTCTAGTTCTGTGAAAAATACCATTGGCAGTTTGATAGGGACTGCATTGAATCTGTAGATTGCTTTGGGTAGTATAGTCATTTTCACAATGTTGATTCTTCCAATCCAAGAAAATGGTATATCTCTCCATCTGCTTGAAACATGTCTTTCATCGATGTCTTCTAGTTTTCTGCATACAGGTCTTTTGTCTCCTTAGGTAAGTTTATTCCTAGGTATTTTATTCTTTTTGTTGCAATGGTAAATGGGAATGTTTCCTTAGTTTCTCTTTCAGATTTCTCATCATTACTGTATATGAATGCAAGAGATTTCTGTGCATTAATTTTGTATCCTGCTACTTTACCAAATTCAGTGATTAGCTCTAGAAGTTTTCTGGTGGCATCTTTAGGATTCTCTATGTGTAGTATCATGTCATCTGCAAACAGTGACAGTTTTATTTCTTTTCTGATTTGGATTCATTTTATTTCTTTTTCTTTTCTGATTGCTGTGGCTAAAACTTCCAAAACTATGTTGAATAAGAGTGGTGAGAGTGGGCAACCTTGTCTTGCTCCTGATCTTAGTGGAAATGGTTTCAGTTTTTCACCATTGAGAATGATGTTCACTGTGGGTTTGTCGTATATGGCTTTTCTTATGTTGAGGTAAGTTCCTACTTACTTTCTGGATGGATTTTATCATAAATGGGTGCTGAATTTTGTCGAAAGCTTTTTCTGCATCTATTGAGATGGTCATATAGTTTTTATGCTTCAGTTTGTTAATATGCTTTATCATCCTGATTAATTTGCGTATATTCAAGAATCCTTGCATTCCTCGGATAAACCCCACTTGATTATGGTGTATGCTCCTTTTAATGTGCTGTTGGATTCTTTTTGCTAGTATGTTTTGGAGAATTTTTGCATCTATGTTCTTCAGTGATATTGGCCTGTAGTTTTCTTTCTTTGTGACATCTTTGTCTGGTTTTGGTATCAGGGTGATGGTGGCCTCATAGAATGAGTTTGGGAGTGTTCCACCCTCTGCTATATTTTGGAAGATTTTGAGAAGGATAGGTTTTAGGTCCTCTCTAAATGTTTGATAGAATTCACCTGTGAAGCCATCTGCTCCTGGGCTTTTGTTCGTTTGGAAGATTTTTAATCACAGTCTCAATTTCATTGCTTGTGATTGGTATGTTTATATTTTCTATTTCTTCTGGTTCAGTCTCGGAAGGTTGTGCTTTTCTAAGAATTTGTCCATTTCTTCCAGGTTGTCCATTTTATTGACATATAGTTGCTTGTAGTAATCTCTCAGGATCCTGTGTATTTCTGCAGTGTCAGTTGTTACTTCTCCTTTTTCATTTCTAATTCTATTGATTTGAGACTACTTTTTTTTCTTGATGAGTCTGGCTAATGGTTTATCAATTTTGTTTACCTTCTCAAAGAACCAGCTTTTAGTTTTATTGATATTTGCTATTGTTTCCTTCACTTCTTTTTCATTTATTTCTGATCTGATACTTATGATTTCTTTCCTTCTGCTAACTTTGGGGACTTTTTGTTCTTCTTTCTCTAATTGCTTTAGGTGTAAGGTTAGGTTTTTTATTTGAAATGTTTCTTGTTTCTTGATGTAGGATTGTATTGCTCTGAACTTCCCTCTTAGAATTTCTTTTGCTGCATCCCATAGGTTTTGGGGCATCGTGTTTTCATTGTCACTTGTTTCTAGGTATTTTTTGATTTCCTCTTTCATTTCTTCTGTGATCTCTTGGTTATTTAGTAGTGTATTGTTTAGCCTCCATATGTCTGTATTTTTTACAGTTCCCCCCCCGTAATTGATATATAGTCTCATAGCATTGTGGTTGGAAAAGATACTTGATATGATTTCAATTTTCTTAAATTTACTAAGGCTTGATTTGTGACCCAAGATGTGATCTATCCTGCAGAATGTTCCATGAGCACTTGAGAAGAAAGTGTTTTCTGTTTTTTTTTTTTTGGATGGAATGTCCTATAAATATCAATTAAGTTCATCTTGTTTAATGTATCATTTAAAGCTTGTGTTTCCTTATGTATTTTCATTTTGGATGATCTGTCCATTGGTGAAAGTGAGGTGTTCAAATCCCCTACTATGATTGTGTTACTGTCGATTTCCCCTTTTATGGCTGTTAGCATTTGCTTTATGTTTTGAGGTGCTCGTATGTTGGGTGCCTAAATATTTACAATGGTTATATCTTCTTCTTGGATTGATCCCTTGATCATTATGTAGTGCCTTTCTTTGTGTCTTGTAATAGTCTTTATTTTTAAAGTCTATTTTGTCTGATATGAGAATTGCTACTCCAGCTTTCTTTTGACTTCCATTTGCATGGAATATCTTTTTCCATCCCCTCACTTTCAGTCTGTATATGTCCCTGGGTCTGAAGTTGGTCTCTTGTAGACAGCATATATATGGCTCTTGTTTATGTATCTATTCAGCCAGTCTATGTCTTTTGGTTGGAGCATTTAATCCATTTACATTTAAGGTAGTTATTGATATGTATGTTCCTATTACCATTTTTGTAATTGTTTTGGGTTTGTTATTGTAGGTCTTTTCCTTCTCTTGTTTTTCCTGCCTAGATAAGTTCCTTTAGCATTTGTTGTAAAGCTGGTTTGGTGGTGTTGAATTCTCTTAGCTTTTGCTTCTCTTTAAAGCTTTTATTTTCTCCATAGAATATGAATGAGATCCTTGCTGTGTAGAGTAATCTTGGTTGTAGGGTTTTCCCTTTCATCACTTTAACTATGTCCTGTCACTCCCTTCTGGCTTGCAGAGTTTCTGCTGAAACCTCAGCTGTTAATCTTATGGGGATTCCCTTGTATGTTATTTGTTGTTTTTCCCTTGCTGCTTGTAATATTTTTTCTTTGTATTTAATTTTTGATAGCTTGATTAATATGTGTCTTGGCATGTTTCTCCTTGGATTTATCTTGTATGGGACTCTCGGTGCTTCCTGGACTTGAATGACTATTTCCTTTCCCATATTAGGGAAGTTTTCAACTGTAATCTCTTCAAATATTTTCTCAGTCCCTTTCTTTTACTCTTCTTCTTCTGGGACCCCTATAATTCGAATGTTGGTGCATTTAATGTTGTCCCAGAGGTCTCTGAGACTGTCCTCAATTCTTTTCATTCATTTTTCTTTATTCTGTTCTGTGGTAGTTATTTCCAATATTTTATCTTCCAGGTCACTTATCTGTTCTTCTGCCTCAGTTATTCTGCTAGTGTTTCCTTCTAGAGAATTTTTAGTTTCATTTATTTTGTGGTTCATCATTGTTTGTTAGCTCTTTAGTTCTTCTAGTTCCTTGTTAAACATTTGGTGTATTTTCTCCATTCTTTTTCCAAGATTTTGGATCACCTGTAGTATCTTTACTGTGAATTCTTTTTCAGGTAGACTTTATATTTCCTCTTCATTTGTTTGGTCTGGTGGGTTTTTACCTTGCTCCTTCATCTGCTGTGTGCCTCTCTGTCTTCTCATTTTGTTTAACTTACTGGGTTTGGGGTCTCCTTTTCACAGGCTGCAGGTTCATAGTTCCCATTGATTTTGTTGTCTGCCCCCCATGGCTAAGGTTGGTTCAGTGGGTTGTGTAGGCTTCCTGGTGGAGGGGACTGATGTTTGTGTTCTGGTGGATGAGGCTGGATCTTGTTTTTCTCAACCATACACTCTTGATGGATTACAATGATAAGCATTTGTTTCTCATGTTAGCTGGGATGGTTCTGCAGATTTCAGCTGATTTGGTCCTGTGTCTATGCATCTGCTGGGGGTCTGCTGATCTAGATTTGGTTTGCTAGGTGAGGGTACCTCAAGCTACTGGTCCACCTAGTTGCAGATAAAACTCAGGTAAGCTCCTTGTATAATCATTCTAGGAGGCAAACTGAGGAAACTTGCAGTCTGGGAGTGATGCCAGAAGCCCAAGAGAGGAAGTGGAAACATTGCATGCCTCTGAAGTCCTAGGTTGGAACAGGTACACTGTCATGACTGCCCACATTCCTTTGACTATAAAACTCAAATGGCTGAGCCCAAAGTTGAGGGTTAAGGAGGTACACTCTGCCTTCAGTGGGAAGGACTATGATGTCATGTGGCCAGGGGTGTAGATACAGCGAGTCAAGCAGGTGTGGTGCCAGTGGTTTATTCTGCCACAGAACTCCAACAGGACAGTTCCAAGTTCTGTGGCTTAGGCATATTACCTACTTATTTTTAAATCTTGTCTATGATTTGGAGATAATAATAATAATAATCTCTACCACATGGGGTTGTTGTGATGATTAGGATAAAAAAAAAGCATGTGGAAAGATTAACATAGTTCTGGCACATAGAAAATACCAGTAAATGGTAGGGGATGGTGCTGGTGGCATTATTCCCAGTTCTCTTCCCACCTCTCTGAACACATCTCTGCAGCCTACTCTTCCCTGGCCTGATCCTCGCATATCAATACTTTCCAGAATTCCAGCCTGAGGCTCTTCCCTTCTCACTCCACACGTGCTACCTGGGTGATCTCTTTTATATCCATAGTCATCCAGAGCATAAAACCATGTTGATTATCTCAAATCTCTTCCCCAGACTTCTGTATAATTCCTCTAGGCATGTGTCTTTGTTCTATCTTCCCTCCTGGTTTCAATTTTCCTACCATTGTACTTTTCTTGGGGCTAGAGCAGCACCTTGTATCCCTAGCTCCCTGTGCTTAAAGTATATAGAGTCTAAAGGAGGAGTCTTCAGGGGCATAAATGAAGCCTGTTTGAGCAACTGGCCCCTCATTTGCCTGCCAGTGACAGAATTAAGCACAATCACTCTTTTTTTTTAAACTTTTTTTACAACTTTATTGGAGTATAATTGCTTCACAATGGTGTATTAGTTTCTGCTTTATAACAAAGTGAATCAGTCATACATATACATCTGTTCCCATATCCCTTCCCTCGTGCTTCTCCCTCCCTCCCACCCTCCCTATCCCACCCCTCCAGGCAGTCACAAAGTACCGAGCTGATCTCCCTGTTCTATGTGGCTGCTTCCCACTAGCTATCTACCTTACGTTTAGTAGTGTATATATGTCCATGCCTCTCTCTCGCTTTGTCACAGCTTACCCTTCCCCCTCCCCATATCCTCAAGTCCATTCTCAAGTAGGTCTGTGTCTTTATTCCTGTTTTACCCCTAGGTTCTTCATGATTTTTTTTTATTTTCTTAAATTCTATATATATGTGTTAGCATACGGTATTTGTTTCTCTTTCTGACTTACTTCACTCTGTATGACAGACTCTAGGTCTATCCACCTCATTACAAATAGCTCAATTTCCTTTCTTTTTATGGCTGAGTAATATTCCATTGTATATATGTGCCACATCTTCTTTATCCATTCATCCGATGATGGACACTTAGGTTGTTTCCATCTCTGGGCTATTGTAAATAGAGCTGCAATGAACATTTTGGTACATGACTCTTTTTGAATTATGGTTTTCTCAGGGTATATGCCCAGGAGTGGGATTGCTGGGTCATATGGTAGTTCTATTTGTAGTTTTTTAAGGAACCTCCATACTGTTCTCCATAGTGGCTGTACCAATTCACATTCCCACCAGCAGTGCAAGAGTGTTCCCTTTTCTCCACACCCTCTCCAGCATTTATTGTTTCTAGATTTTTTGTTGATGGCCATTCTGACTGGTGTGAGATGATAGCTCACTGTAGTTTTGATTTGCATTTCTCTAATGATTAATGATGCTGAGCATTCTTTCATGGTACCTAAATAGACATTTCTCCAAAGAAGATATACAGACTGCCAACAAACACAATCACCCTTTAGATCCACCTAGTGTTTCTACAACTCCTTTGAAGGGGGCAGTTTATCCTTCTAATCCACATGAAGGTTAGTTTTTTGTATTAAGACTGTGAACTAAGAATGTCACCTGTCATATCAGTAAACAAAAGATGTTGCAGCCATCAAGACATTACAGCTGCCCCCGGATGGTGCACCTGGAGGAGCCTCAGGATGAGAAGCACAGGATACTGGCGCCAAACAGCTGAGGTGCATATCAAAGTGATGATTTTTGTAATCCCAGACTCTTACATCTTCCCATACATAGAAAAGTGCTAAATTCCTTGAGATATCTGGTTGTTTTTAATTAACAGTAATCTTTTGATGTTCTGAATACCTGGTCTTTGATGCAAAAACTCTGGTATATACTGGCTCCTGTGTCCTGGGCTTAAGTCCTCAGTTTTTCCACTGAATAAAACATAACTCTCAACCTTTAGGTAGTGCATATTTTTTCAGTTGATAGGACTGATTAAAATTCCTTTTAAAATGTAAACATAGGAAGAAAGAGGAGTAAGACAGAAGCCCATTCTACCTTGCATAACTCATCACTGAAGACTGGTTTACCAGGCTAGCTTAGCTAAGTGATCCGATGGGGGTAGTGGAGGACAGGCTTGGTGCATTCTGACAACAGAGGTGGAGGCTGAGAGACCTGGGAAGACTGGGATGGAGGAAGCAGTGTGAGTGAGTAGGTGCTGGGAACAGAAGTCAAGAAGGGAAGAGTTAAGGGATCAAAACACAAATAAATAAATATAATTAATTATAATACATAATTTTAGCTGTTCAGGAAAAGAAACAATTATTTAAGAAGAGGACTAAAACTTGAGGCTGAGAGAAGTATTAAGGGATTAAGAAAGCATTGTTTGCAGAGCCTAAGGAGAAAGAAAATATTTGTTAAAAATTAAAATGGAAACTGATATAGTGTAGTCCCAGTTAATACTTTATGGCAAAAATAGAGATCCAAAGGAGAATTGGAGGAGTATGGAAGCACTTTCAAAGTGCGCCTGTGAGCTTCCTGTCTAATGACAAAAACATAACATGATGTTCTCCTGCTGTTCTAGCATAGATTGATGGTGGCTGTCTCAACTAAGCAGATGGCCTGCATGAGAACCAGAGTGTAGACATAGGTATTTTACTCTGCTCCTTACAAGGTCCAGAAGAGCATTTAGCAGATGTGTCCCATCAATGTGCTCTGTAGAATTCCATCTTGTAACCTAGAACTTGTTCACCAAGTTCCAGGAAGTCACCATTTATATTGAAAGAGAAAAAAGGAAGTTCTCCTAAAAAGATACATAGACACTATCTTTATAACCTCAGGGTAGGAAAGAATATATTAAAAGTTATAGAAATCACAAACCATAGATGAAAAGAATGATGATTGACTCCATTAAAATTAATAACATTTGTGAAAGAAAAGACATCATACAACTCACTGTGAATTTTATGATCAGCTTCAGCAGAAAATAGCATTGTAAAACACCACTCTACAAAAATATCTTGTTGTATTGTATTTATAGACTAACTTGGAATGAATTACTATGTTGATAATATTCACGTACATTCATGAACATGATATAATTTTCCATTTATATGGGTATTTGTTTATGTTTTTTAAATATAGTTTTACATGTTTTTCCATAAGCTCTTACACCTTTTATTAGATTTATTTATTCCTATGCATAAAATGTATTTTGTTACTATTGTAGATATTTTAAAATATATTTTCTAATTGTCATTTGTATATAGGAATTCAAAATTATATATGTAGCATTTTTAGTTCTAGTGGTTTCTCTATGGGTTATTTTAGGTTTTTATTTCACAAATATATTGTCTGTGAATAATGACAATTTTCTTAATGTCTTTCCATGGTAGTTAATGAGGCTTGTCTCCTTCATACACATTCTATCTTTCTGAATGATAGCTCTTAATTTTGTTCACCAAAGCCACAACTAGATTTTCTAAATTCCTTTGTAAGTGGAGATGCTGCGGGTATACAGTTCTGACAAATGTGTCATAAGTAGAAAATGGCTAGGAATCTTTGGGTGTTCTAAAAGGGGCAGATTAACTTGGCATCCTAACTTTTGCCTTTTGCCCTTTGCCTGGAATGTGTATGTGATGCCTAGGAGTGCAGCAGCTATCTTGTGAACATGAAGACAAAAGTCATACACTGAGGATGACAGAATGGAAAGATAAGAGATGCCTGATGACATTCCATAATTCTGTAAAAGCCTGGGACTACCTACTTCTAGACCTGTTCTAGAAAGTGAGAAAAATAAACCCACATTTGTTTAAGTGTCTATAGAGGTTTAAAAGACAGCTGAACAAATATGCTTTTAATTTCTTAGCTTTTATTTATTTTATCCTATTTTGGTGTTTTGTTCTATTTTGTTTTCCTCTTTCTAAACTGACTCAATCTCAATTACTTTTTAAGTTGGATAATGAATATAACTTTTTAAAGTATTTAAAAAATAATTGTAAAATAGATAGCTAGTGGGAAGCAGCTGCATAGCACAGGGAAATCAGCTCGGTGTTTTCGACTACCTAGATGGGTGAGTTAGGGAGGGTGGGAGGGAGGTGCAAGAGGGAGGGGATATGGGGATATATGTGTACATATAGCTGATTCACTTTGTTATACAGCAGAAACTAACACAACATTGTAAAGCAATTATACTCCAATAAAGTTGTTAAAAAATAATTTTTAAAAGGCAAACAGTGGGCATAATCTTCACAACAAGGTAAATGTAGAAAGGATGTCATATATTTGTATATGAGTTCATTTATCAATTGAGAATTAAGGTTGGCTGAATATATTTACTCAATTTGTATTACAGAAGCCAGTAAAGATTAATTTATTTTTAAAACAGGAATCAGTAAGGAAAGAGTCACAGCCCTTCATCTTTTGTTAAGTATATATGCAAATCACATGCATACTCGCTTGGTTATTGATTATCATATAAAAGACAGTACAGCATAGTGTTTAAGAGTATGGGTTTTGTATTCTGTCAGCTTTGTTTCAAATCCTTGTGCAACTATGTTCAGCTGTGTGACCTTAGACAAGTCACTTAGCCACCCCTTCCATAATGATGTCAGAGTCTGTCGGGGAGAATACCACAGACACACCAAAATATGGTTGGATATTGAGTGATGTGAATAAGATAAAGTAGGACTGGAGATTATGACTCTAGGTTTGATCAGTGTGCTGTAGAATAAATAATGTAAGTTTTGGAGCCAAACCTGAACCAGAAACACTGCATTAAAATGATCCCATAACCAACAATATTTGGCCTTGATTTTTTTTTCTTTCCTTTTTTTTTTTTTACAAAACATTTTATAAATATTTTTACAAAATGTATACAAAGCAATTTCAAGTGAGACATACTATACAAATGAAGGTATTTAAGCAAATAAAGCCCACACCACACTGACAGTGAGTGACGCGTCCTCTTTAAGTCAGTCTGTAAGGCCTCCCTAATCTAACAAAGTCTGCTAAATTCTTCAGTGCTAAAATAGTTCTTCTTTGTAATTGCCAGTTTAAAATTTGCTTTATCTTTAGGCAGTACTTAAGGACACAGAAAGTCAAATGCTTAATAACAAATTCACACTTTTCCACAACAACAGAAAAAAAAAAGAAAGAAAGAAAAGAAAATGATTTTTGTTACTGAGTATGAGTAGCTCTAAAACTTAACTTTGACTAATGAATCTGAACAACTGAATGTTGGCCATCCGAGGCTGAGCTCTCACCCTCCACCAGAGGGGCCTCGACATGCGAGTTATGACCTAATCACAGGAGTAAAAGACATTTCATAATCGTCATTTGTCATTACCTAGAATCTTTCCTCCATAAAAAGTAAACTTACATACAAGGACACAAAAATGTACAAGTTTCATTTTGGTAAATTAGGCTCTCCGTTTTCTAGACAAGTGTCAAGGCTTTAAAAACCCTTTAAGATGGTATATCGAAAAGTTGGGACTGGGGTGGCACGGCAGGGTAGGGAAGAAAGAGAGGTGACAAATGTACATGGAGCTTATCTTGTCTCTTAAGAATTCCACTGATTCAGTAATTAATGTAACTCATCAGTAGCTTCCATGAAGGCTTCTAGGTATAAATTTCCACAATGAGAAGAATTTGATCAGGAGGGACCATCTTTAAGTCTTGCTAGGAATTAGGGGAGCATGAGCCCTAAGAGAAGAGCCTATGAAATCATGGGGTTCAGGGCAGGGTGTTACCCCAGGGCTACCCAAACAGAAAGTTCCAACTGGCAATACCAACTTATCTTTCTAATATGTTACAATACAGGAAAAAGGGGAAATCTGCAACTTGGACATTGGCACAAATAAGGAAAACATGGTAACCGTAAAATGGCCCAGATTTTCCAATTTCTATTGGCTCAGGGGTGGGAGTGGGGAGAAGGTATTTTGCTTTTGTGAAGACTGGCTGTCTCACAGGGTTTCTCTCTTTGGGGGGACTAAGGAGCAGGGAGAGTCTAGGTCTTCTGTTACTGTGTTTTCTAGTAATCAGAAGCCTTCCTTTCCATTGCAGGCCGACCTGGAAGAGAAATGCCCAACATGATGACAGTGGGGTCATCCCCATTCTGGGGATGGCCAGCAGCGGATCTTGGCAACATGTTAGAGCAAAGACCAGTGGGTGTGCCTCTAAAGCTAGAGAGATGGACAGAATAAATGAGAGCCCGTGCACATAACAGGGAGGGTGAGTGTGTACACACTGTTGCCAAAATGACCTCTGAATCTGAACAGCCCAGACACATGCACGCACACATGTATGTAAGAGGGTACATACAAAATACCATATGTAGCTTTCCCAATGCTAGGAGATACTGATGGTTACAATGACATTGAGAACGAAAGTGCCAACAGAAACGGGATGACCTGGGGCGGGTATACAAGAAAGGAAACTGGGGAAAGCTCCCTGAAAAGAAATATAAATAAATAAAGCAATAAGTCACATTCACGAACATGAACATGGGCCAAACACAAACTATGGCAGGGAATGTCCTTTGGCTCTCAAGTGGGAATCCCGGGTCTCAGATCTTTCCTCTCAGTGGTGGGCTGGCTGGTTACCTTTGGTTTGTCTGTGTTTTGGTAATGATTGCTGCCAGGGGTGACTACTGTTCTCAGACAACAAGAAGCAGAAACAAGGCCAAAGTCCCCTTAACGTTTAAACTGAAAAATTACAACATAGTTTTCAAATGAAAATACTTTTGACGCTTGCCTATTTGTTGTGGGAGGGGTGCAAAGAGAGGTTAAATGGAACAAAACCCAGCAACCAACAAAAACATACATCGTATGCTGCCTAGATCCAATTATAGAATGCAAAACGCTTGTTTTTTCTCAATAGTTAACATACATATGCTTTTACATATATACATATTATATTCCTCATGGCTCTATCCCGGCCTCCCCTGTACACTGGGCCACTTGATTGGTTTCCATTTTCTTTTATTTCGCCTGGTGAGATGCTCTCAAGTCCTGCTGTCACAACGCAAAACAAAGTACTCCCTAGATGAGACTCAAGGCGGATATGATGAAGAGGTGAGGTTTTGCTCCGGGAGCATCAGAAAAGCACTTGAACGATGAACAGGAAGCCCTGCTTGTGCGCTATAGGGGCTCACGCCAGGGCCGTGGGTCCTGGCAGAGCAGCCAGGACTAACTGCTCAGAGACGGCCAAGGGGAGAGCCATGTGGTCTCCCGGCCCATGACACCCCAAGACCCCCCCAAAGCCAAAATTTGGAGATGCAGTGGGATATTCTTTAAAAAGTATCTTCTATCAGTCCTGTTCGATTTTCTTTAATAAGTCTGTTCTTTTCAAATGACTTATGATTGTCAGAATTTTACCCAGGGCCTAGGGTACTGTGATCCCATTGAGTTACAGTGTTTAAAAAAAATAAAACAAATGAACAAAAACAAACAAAAAAATGACTATAAGCACTTTCAAAACACTTGAAATGTGTAGGGCCTATCAGACTGCTTTCTAACAAGGATCAGTTTTACTAAAGGATCTCCCTGTAACCACGACGAGTATTGCTCTTAAACAAAGAATGGGACTGAGATTAGAAAGAATAAGCTGTGATGAAAGATCAAGCAGGCTGGAGACAGGAGACCATTTCCACTGCTTTTGCCAGGAAAGAATGTAACTTGTCCGGGGCGGGGTCTCGTGGGGCAGGTTGGGGAGGACTGCGGCTATTAACACTCTAGGATACTATTTACAGCTGCTTCTAAAATGGAGTCAGTTTCTACAATGCCTTCACTGTGGTCCGGGATGAACTTTTCCAGGCAGTTTTCCTGCGAAGCCATTGGAGAAAAGTTGGGGAAATCTAACTCAACAGAGCCGCTAACCGTGGGGTCACTCTGGGGCTGCCGCCCCGCCTTTTTGAGTTCCAAGATGTTCTTAAATGTTGTTTCTAAACTCTTAGTGAGCTGGAGATCAGGCTGGGGCTCGGCTGACCCTTTCATGATGTCTGTGTGTAAAACTTCATTCTTTGGAGAATTCCGCAGAGTCTTGTCCTGGAAGGAGCTATTACACGTCATCTCCAGGTGCGAATCTACTAGGAGGCTTGAGAGTTTGCTCTCAGGACCGTGATCTGGTCTGGACGAGTTTTTCCGGTGCCCCTCAGGGCCGGGAGAGCACTCGCTGCCTTTCACGGAGTCTTTTCGGCTGGTTTTCTCTTCAGATGCACTCCGGTACTGAACTGAGCCCATTTTGTCAAATTTCAGTGCTCTGCCGAGGCATTCGGTTTTTTTAGCAACGTTTCCTTCTGCGGAGACCACGATGTGATTAGGCACTAGATGAAACTGGTCATGATTCGTTGGTTCTGTCATGCCTGGTTTGGCTCTGTCTCTGCTCTGGGCCTTGGCCGTCAGATGCACAGAACTGGTTGTTTTACTGCCATGCTGGTCACTCCTGCCAAACTGTGTCTCATGAGCAGCTTTATTATCAAGTTTGAAGGAACAACAGAAATCAGCCTGAAAGCCCTCTTCAGGTTTCATACTCCAAGGTCACTTCAGACAGTCTCCGCAAAGCCATAGTCCCTGAACCCTGGCGGGAGCTCTCCTCTGCTTTTACTCTGGCGTTTCTTACCGGGGTCTACAAGTGCCAGATGCTTGTCCCGGGACAGAGAAGCTCTTTCCTCTTGGTTGAACATTCTGTCGATCATCACCATCTCAGCAGAGGGATTGATCCGCATGGCATCTTCCAGGAGCAGGCATCTGTACTTGTTAAGCATGGCTTGAGTCCTTTTTAGGAGCTGAGTGGCAACTGTTTCAAATTCATTGTCAACTTTCCTCAGGTCTTCCTCTGTGGGCATGGAGCCCTGGCACACATGGTAGGAGAGCAGCCTTTGCACTGCGTCACTGAGTGATCGGAACTGACTTTTATCAGGTATCACCGTGTGGGTTTGGTCCCTCTGTAACTGCTGGAGAATGAAAGCTCCTTTAGTTAGCTGTTTTGCAGCAGGCCTCTTTTGTCCTCCCGAATGACTATCCACCTGCACAGCTGGCTGGCCAGGAGATGATCCAACGACTTTTTCCTGCTGTGGTTGTGTGGTTCCTAAGGACACCGGTATAACTTTGCTTCCAGAATCCTGTCCTGGCAGTGCGGTGCTCAAGAGGCCTGGGATGGGCGCTTGCCTCAGGCCATCTGCAGTCTTGGAAGCAGAAATGGGGGAAGTCTGATTCAAACTTTTTTTCGGAGCCTGACAGAAGAACTGTTGCTGGCTTCCTGCTCCAGGTGTGTTACTGAAGGTGCTAGTAGATTTGGAAGAAGGAACTGGAAGACGATGAGACACACTGACCGGTACTGGAGTCCTGTTTGGCTGGGTCAGCTGATCTCCCGTAAAGTTTGATCCTGATGCACCAGACTGAACTGCAGCCCCAAGACTAGGATGGGCAGTGCTGGATGAGCTGACAACAGGGAACCGACTAGGTCCTGACATGCTTGTCACCGAGGGCATGGCGGCAAAGCCAGGTCTTCCTTGGGAGATGCTGCTCTGCCCAGGGGACAGGTGCAAGACGGTTGGCGATGCCTGCTGCAAGGGCATCTGCCCACCAACGATCTGAGGAGAGGCATGATTGACTATCACTGGACTTCCAGAGGTGGCGAACGTCTGCCCAGACACTAACTGGACGGCGGTATTCTGGTTGTTCAGCATCTGTCCAGAATATGGTTGGTTGGTCCTGAGCATGTTGGAAGAGTTTCTGTTCAACATGACATGCTCTGAGGTCACTTGGCCAGAAATGAGCTGAGAGGGTTGAGTCTGAAGAAGTTGCCCATTTATGGTCTGGACGTGGTGTACCGAGTTGGAACTGATGGAAAGGCTTGTAGGTATGAGGAACTGACTCTGGGGTGTGTGAGGCTGGCCCATGGGAGAATGAATAACAATACTGCCCCCAGCGCTGCTCACGGCCTGCGAGGTGACCGGCTTCCTTGTGTTCTGTTGGTTTACAATGTTCACCGACATGTGCGGACCAACCACTGAGCCCTGGGGTGAGCTCGCAGAGGCAAACGAGATCCCTGGCTGAACATGGTGCTGCTGTATTCCCAAATTGTTCACATTGTATGTGTTTTGCTGACCCATTTGGATAGGCTTTGGCTGGATATTAATTGGGACTTTATTTGAATTTGGTGCAAGACCCCTTTGTATGATGATGTTATGCACAGGTAAAGATGTTTGGAAATTTGTGCTATTAAATGGAACGGTAACAGGCTGTGCTACTGGACTGGAACTGGAGTTCCCAAACAAGGAGTTGCCATTAGGAGTCTGTCTGTGAACCAGAAGCCCTCCACTCACATTTGATGGGGCTTGTTGCCCACTACCCTTCAATATGATTTGAGATCCATCTAGGTTATTAATAGTCATCATGGAAGGTTGATTACCAAATGACCCAATTAACTGTATTTGACCAGAACCACTAATCTGACTGTTATTAGACAAATGCTGGCTGGGCACACTGATCCCCACATGGTGCATAAAGCCATGGTGCACACCCACTGTATTGCTTGCAAACGATGTGCCAACAGGCACATGAGTCACCCCTATAGGCTGCAGCGTCTGACCTGAGTAATTAGAAATATTAGAAGCCTGAGTAAAGGATGCTGATGAAGAGGGATGAAGCTGAGCTTGTGCAAACTGTTGGCTTGAACCTATACTGGCGTCCAGATATGCCTCTTCTGCCAATGTCTGTTCAGTGATATTGGCCTCCTGCAAGGATTTCTGAAGAATGTCGAAAGGTTGGTCCTCACTGAGATCAGGAAGAGGAGAAGACTCAAGTTCATCTTCAAGAAACTGAAGGCTACTTGAAAGTGGCAGTCCATCACTGGGCCCTTCTCCAAGCTGGCTGCTTACAGCTTTGAGGGATGACTTAGGATCAGCATTACTAGAGTTGGCGAAAATTGAATTTGAATTGGCTGCAGAATATCCTGCATTAGTCAAGTCCTCATTGCTCGATTTATTACTAGGTCCATGTAGAAAATAGTTCAATGTCTGGGGGTCTCCAGTAAGATCAAGGAGACACGAGTCATCATCATCATCCATGACAACGTCATGAAAAAACAGTGCCTTGTCAACGGGGTTTCTGCGCCATCGCACCAGGGGCGGCGGCGGCGGCGGCGGGCGCGGGGCGCGGGGCGCGGGCGCGGGAGCTCCCGGCCGAGCGGCGCCGGCCACACGCGCTCCGCTCTCTCTCTTGCTCACCCCCGCGCCGGGCGGCGGGCGCCCGCTCCCCGCGCCCGCCCGGCCTTCATGCTCTGCGCCCGGGCAAACCGCTCGCCTGCTCGTCTACCTCCAAACTTCGGTTCTCGCCCCACAATCCCGGATATCTTTTTTTTTCTTTTTCCTCTATTTCCTGTGCCTCAATCATTTAAAATTTTTATTGAAGTATAGTATGGTTGATTTACAATGTCGTGTTAGTTTCAAGTGTCCAGCAAAGTGAAAGTGATTCAGTGATTACATATATGTGTGTGTATATATATATATATATATATATATATATATATATATATTCTTTTTCATATTCTTTTTCATTACAGGTTATTACAAAATATTGACTATAGTTCCCTGTGCTATAACAGTAGGGTCCTTGATAGGTTATCTATTTTATATATGGTAGTGTGTCTCTGTTAATCCCAAACTCCTAAGTTATCCCCCCCACCACACTCTTTCCCTTTTGGTAAATATGTTTGTTTCCTATGTCTGTGAGTCAGTTTCTGTTCTGTAAATAAGTTCATTTGTAACATATTTTAGATGCCACATATAAGTGATATATGGTATTTGTCTTTCTCTGACTTACTTCTTCCTGTGCCTCAGTCTTAAAAACTAAACTAACATATGAACTTATTTTGTTGAAGGTTAATCTTGGCTTGCCTTGGGAAGTAATATGTTCTTCAGGGAAAAGCACAGAATATCTAGTTGGAGTCCTTATACCACTGCTTACTCACTCCATAGTCTTGGGCAGGTTACAGGGCTCTGTGAACTTCAGTTTATTCACGTATGATTTCTAATGTTACTTGCTTTAACTACTTTGTAGAATTTTCATGAAGATCGAATAAAATAATTCCCATGCAAGTTTTTTGGAGCACTACTCAAATGTCACATGTCACATAGCATTTAGCCCCATGATAGGTTTATAGGATATTCTCAATAAAAAAATCAGATTATTGACTTCTGGCTCCTTTCTTGTTTTTTTTTTTTTTTTTTTGGCTGTATGTGGGCCTCTCACTGTTGTGGCCTCTCCCCTTGTGGAGCACAGGCTCTGGACGCCAGGCTCAGCGGCCATGGCTCACGGGCCCAGCCGCTCCACAGCATGTGGGACCTTCCCGAACCGGGGCACGAACCCGTGTCCCCTGCATCGGCAGGCGGACTCTCAACCACTGCGCCACCAGGGAAGCCCTCCTTTCTTGTTTTTATGTTAGAGTTAGTTGCTAAAATAATTTACCTTAAAAGATGTAGCATCCTGAAATGTCCAATAGGTTTGACCTCTATGATTTCTATATTGCTACATCATTTTTATTCTATACTGAACTTTCAGGTTTCAAGGCATGAAACACGTAATATTAGAATAACCCAAATCACAGCTCATCAAAGAGGGAAAAAAGGTTTTGACCAACTTGTCTCAACTACATTTCAGTATCCTATTTCTCATGAGGCTCAACCAACAATTAAAATATCCAGTTTGTACCTGTCTTGTCATTACCAGCTGACAACAAAACTGAGCTCTATTATTCTGAGCTTGTAAAATATTCTCAGCTCTTAGTTTTCTCATATAATTCAGCTAAATAACGTGCATCTATTAGGGATCATCATTAATACCCCACCTAAAATTAAACAACACTGTTTGTTCATAATAATTATTCAGTCCCATGAAAGCTACTGTTGAAATATGTGATAGAATTTCCTACCCATGAGAATTATTTGCATATGAAATTATCTTCAAAGTGAGATATTAGTATCACTGAAGCTCATATCCCATAAACTAGCCTGGAATTCTCCCCAGTCACTCACTGTAGGAAATAACCTGGTGTAGATTTCAAAAAATGAGAACAAAAATACAATTCCTGTTTCTCACATCTCCCATACCGAGGAGAATTAGAAGCAGAGTATGGAAAGAGAATTTTAAAGTTATTGATTGTGAATGACTGTTCCTTACAGAGGAAAAGAGATGTTAAATGGCCAATGATAAGATTTCAAGTAGATGATTCTCCACTCTTTTTCTTTTTTGAATTTTATTGTACTTATTTTTTTATACAGTAGGTTCTTATTAGTCATGAATTTTATCCACATCAGTGTACACATGTCAATACCAATCTCCAAATTCATCACCCCCCTACGCCCACCCCCCCGTGACTTTCCTCCTTGGTGTCCATACGTTTGTCCTCTACATATGTGTCTCAATTTCTGCCTGGCAAACTTGTTCATATGTACCGTTTTTCTAGGTTCCATATATATGCATTAATATACGATATTTGTTTTTCTCTTTCTGACTTACTTCACTCTGTATGACAGTGTCTAGATTCATCCACAAATCAGCAAATGACCCAATTTCGTTCATTTTTATGGCTGAGTAATATTCCATTGTATATATGTACCACATCTTCTTTATCCATTTGTCTGTTGATGGGCATTTAGGTTGTTCCATGACCTGGCTATTGTAAATAGTGTTGCAATGAACATTGGGGTGGATGTGTCTTTTTGAATGATGGTTTTCTCTGGGTATATGCCCAGTAGTGGGATTGCTGGATCATATAGTAATTCTATGTTTAGTTTTTTAAGGAACCGCCATAATGTTCTCCATAGTGGCTGTATGAATTTACATTCCCGCCAACAGTGCAAGAGGGTTCCCTTTTCTCCACACCCTCTCCAGCATTTATTGTTTGTAGATTTTCTGATGAAACCCATTCTAACTGGTGTGAGGTGATACCTCACTGTAGTTTTGATTTGCATTTCTCTAATAATTAGTGATGTTGAGCATCCTTTCATGTGTTTGTTGGCAATCTGTATATCTTCTTTGGAGAAATGTCTATTTAGGTCTTCTGCCCATTTTTGGATTGGGTTTTTTGGTTTTTTAATATTGAGCTGCATGAGCTGTTTATATATTTTGGAGATTAATCCTTTGTCCATTGATTTGTTGGCAAATATTTTCTGCCATTCTGAGGGTTGTCTTTTCATCTTGTTTATGGTTTCCTTTGTTGTGCAAAAGCTGTTAAGTTTCATTAAGTCCCATTTGTTTATGTTTGTTTTTATTTCCATTACTCTACGAGGTGGATCAAAACAGATCTTCCTCTGATTTACGTCAAAGAGTGTTCTTCCTATATTTTCCTCTAAGAGTTTTATAGTGTCCGGTCTTACATTTAGGTCTCTAATACATTTTGAGTTCATTTGTGTGTATGGTGTTAGGGAGTATTCTAATTTCATTCTTTTACATGTAGTTGTCCAGTTTTCCCAGCACCACTTATTGAAGAGACTGTCTTTTCTCCATTGTATATCCTTGCCTCCTTTGTCATAGATTAGTTGACCATAGGTGCATGGGTTTATCTCTGGGATTTCTAACTTGTTGCATTGATCTATGTTTCTGTTTTTGTGCAAGTACCATATTTTCTTGATTACTGTAGCTCTGTAGTATAGTCTGAAGTCAGGGAGCCTGATTCCTCCAGCTCCATTTTTTTCCCTCAAGACTGCTTTGGCTATTCGGGGTCTTTTGTGTCTCCATACAAATATTAAGATTTTTTTTTCTATTTCCATAAAAAATGCCATTGGTAATTTGATAGGGATTGCATTGAATCTGTAGATTGCTTTGGGTAGTATAGTCATTTTCACAATATTGATTCTTCCAATGCAAGAACATGGTATATCTCTCCATCTGTTGGTATCACCTTTAATTTCTTTCATCAGTGTCTTATAGTTTTCTGCATAAAGGTCCTTTGTCTACCTAGGTAGGTTTATTCCTAGGTATTTTATTCTTTTTGTTGCAATGGTAAATGGGAATGATTCCTTAATTTTTCTTTCAGATTTTTCATCATTAGTGTATAAGAATGCAAGAGATTTCTATGCATTAATTTTGCATCCTGAAACTCTACCAAATTCATTGATTAGCTCTAGCAATTTTTTGGTGGCATCTTTAGGATTCTCTATGTATAGTATCACGTCATCTGCAAACAGTGACAGTTTTACTTCTTTTCCAATTTGTATTCTTTTATTTCTTTTTCTTCTCTGATTGTCATGGCTAGGACCTCCAAACCTATGTTGAGTAATAGTGGTGAGAGTGGACATCCTTGTCTTATTCCTGATCTTAGAGGAAATACTTTCAGTTTTTCACCATTGAGAATGATGTTTGCAGTGGGTTTGTCATATATGGCCTTTATTATGTTGAGGTAGGTTCCCTCTATGCCCACTTTCTGGAAAGTTTTTAACATAAATGGGTGTTGAATTTTGTTGAAAACTTTTTCTGCATCTATTGAGATGATCATATGGTTTTTATTCTTCAGTTTGTTAATATGGTGTATCACATTGATTGATTTGCATATATTGAATAATCCTTGCATCCCTGGGATAAATCCCACTTGATCACAGTGTATGATCCTTTTAATGTGTTGTTGTATTCTGTTTGATAGTATTTTGTTGAGGAGTTTTGCATCTATATTCATCAGTGATATTGGCCTGTAATTTTCTTTTTTTGTCTGATTTTGGTATCAGGTTGATGGTGGGCTCATAGAAGGAGTTTGGGAGCTTTCCTTCCTCTTTAGAGGAAGAGCTTGAGAAAGATAGGTGTTAGCTCTTCTGTAAATGTTTGATAGAATTCACCTGTAAAGCCGTCTGGTCCTGGACTTTTGTTTGTTGGAAGATTTTAAATCACAGCTTCAATTTCATTACTTGTGATTGGTCTGGTCATATTTTCTATTTCTTCCTGGTTCAGTCTTGGAAGGTTATACCTTTCTAAGAATTTGTCCATTTCTTCCAGGTTGTCCATTTTATTGGCATAGAATTGTTTGTAGTACTCTCTTAGGATACTTTGTATTTCTGCAGTGTCTATTGTAACTTCTCTTTTTTCATTTCTAATTTTATTTATTTGAGTCCTCTCCCTCTTTTTCTTGATGAGTCTGGCTAATTATTTATCAATTTTGTTTATCTTCTCAAAAAAACAGCTTTCAGTTTTATTTATTTTTGCTATTGTTTTCTTTGTTTCTATTTCATTTATTTCTGCTCTGATCTTTATGATTTCTTTCCTTCTGCTAACTTAGGGTTTTGTTTGTTCCTATTTCTCTAGTTCTTTAGTGTAAGGTTAGATTGTTTATTTGAGATTCTTCTTGTTTCTTGAGGTAGGCTTGTATAGCTACAAAGTTCCCTCTTAGAACTGCTTTTGCTGCATCCCATAGGTTTTGGATCATCGTGTTCTCATTGTCATTTGTCTCTGGGTATTTTTTGGTTTCCACTTTGATTTCTTCAGTGATTTCTTGGTTATTTAGTAAAGTATTGTTTAGCCTCCATGTGTTTGTGTTTTTTACTTTTTTTTCTCCATAATTCATTTCTAATCTCATAGCGTTGTGGTCAGAAAAGGTGCTTGATATGATTTCAATTTTCTTAAATTTACCAAGGCTTCATTTGAGACCCAAGATGTGATCTATCCTGGAGAATGTTCTGTGAGCACTTGAGAAGAAAGTGTAATCTGCTGTTTTTGGATGGAATGTCCTATAAATGTCAATTAAATCTATCTGGTCTATTGTGTCATTTAAAGCTTCTGTTTCCTTATTTATTTTCATTTTGGATGATCTGTCCATTGGTGTGAGGTGTTAAAGTCCCCCACTATTATTGTGTTACTGTCAATTTCCTCTTTTATAGCTGTTAGCAGTTGCCTTATGTATTGAGGTGCTCCTATGTTGGGTGCATATATATTTATAATTGTTATGCCTTCTTTATGGATTGATCCCTTGATCGTTATGTAGTGCCCTTCCTTGTCTCTTATAACATTCTTTATTTTAAAGTCTATTTTATCTGATATGAGTATTGCTACTCCAGTTTTCTTTTGATTTCCATTTGCATGGAATATCTTTTTCCATCCCCTCACTTTCAGTCTGTATGTGTCCCTAGGTCTGAAGTGGGTCTCTTGTAGACAGCATATATATGGGTCCTGTTTTTGGATCCATTCAGCAAGCCTGTATCTTTTGGTTGGAGCATTTAATCCATTCACATTTAAGGTAATTATTGATATGTACGTTCCTATGACAATTTTCTTAATTGTTTTGGGTTTGTTTTTGTAGGTCCTTTTCTTCTCTTGTTTTCCCACTTAGAGAAGTTCCTTTAGCATTTGTTGTAGAGCTGCTTTGGAGGTGCTGAATTCTTCTAGCTTTTGTCTGTAAAGCTTTTGATTTCTTTCTCTTTTTGTCTGTAAAGCTTTTGATTTCTCCATTGAATCTGAGTGAGATCGTTGCAGGGTACAGTAATCTTGGTTGTACGTTCTTCCCTTTCATCACTTTAAGTATATCATGCCACTCCCTTCTGGCTTGTAGAGTTTCTGCTGAGAAATCAGCTGTTAACCTTATGGGAGTTCCCTTGTATGTTATCTGTTGTTTTTCCCTTGCTCCTTTCAATAATTTTTCTTTGTCTTTAAGTTTTGCCAATTTGATTACTATGTGCCTCGGTGTGTTTCTCCTTGGGTTTATCCTGTATGGGACTCTCTGCGCTTCCTGGACTTGGGCAGTATTTCCTTTCCCATGTTAGGGAAGTTTTCAACTATAATCTCTTCAAAGATTTTCTCGGTTCCTTTCTCTCTCTCTTCTCCTTTTGGGACCCATATAATGCAAATGTTGTTGTGTTTAATGTTGTCTCAGAGGTCTCTTAGGCTGTCTTCATTTCTTTTCATTCTTTTTTCTTTATTCTGTTCCACAGCTGGTAATTCCATCATTCTGTCTTCCAAGTCACTTATCTGTTCTTCTGCCTCAGTTATTCTGCTATTGATTCCTTCTAGTGTAGTTTTCATTTCAGTTATTGTATTGTTCATCTCTGTTTGTTTTTTCTTTAATTCTTCTAGATCTTTGTTAAACATTTCTTTCATCTTCTCGATCTTTGCCTCCATTCATTTTCTGAGGTCCTGGATCATCTTCACTACCATTATTCTGAATTCTTTTTCTGGAAGGTTGCCTATCTCCACTTCATTTGGTTGTTTTTCTGGGATTTTATCTTGTTCCTTCATCTGGTACATAGCCCTCTGCCTTTTCATCTTGTCCGTCTTTCTGTGAATGTGGTTTTTGTTCCACAGGCTGCAGGATTGTAGTTTTTGTTGTTTCTGCTGTCTGCCTTCTGCTGGGTGAGTCTATCTAAGAGGCTTGTGCAAGTTTCTTAATGGCAGGGACTGGTGGTGGGTAGAGCTGGCTGTTGCTCAGGTGGGCAGAGCTCAGTAAAACTTTAATCCACTTGACTGCTGATGGGTGGGGCTGGGTTCCCTCCCTGTTGGTTTTTTACCTGAGGGAACCCAACAGTGGAGTCTACCTGGGCTCTTTGATGGGGCTAATGGCAAACTCTGGGAGGGCTCACACCAAGGAGTACTTCCCAGAACCTCTGCTGCCAGTTTCCTTGTCATCACCGTGAGCTACAGCCACCCTCCACCTCTGCAGGAGACCTTCCAACACTAGCAGGTCGGTCTGATTCAGTCCCTGTGGTCACTGCTCCTTCCCCTGGGTCCCAATGTGCACACTACTTTGTGCGTGCCCTCCAAGAGTGGAGTCTCTGTTTCCCCCGTCCTGTCAAAGTCCTGCAATCAAATCCCACTAGCCTTCAAATTTTGATTCTCTAGGAATTCCTCCTCCTGTTGCTGGACCCCCAGGTTCAAAAGCCTGACGTGGGGCTCAGAACCTTCACTCCAGTGGGTGGGCTTCTGTGGTATAAGTGTTCTGCAATCTGGGAATCACGCACCCAGCAGCTTTGTGATTTGATTTTACTGTGATTGCACCCCTCCTACCATCTCATTGTGGCTTCTCCTTTGTCTTTGGATGTGGGGTATCTTTTTTGGTGAGTTCCAGTGTCTTCCTGTCAATGATTGTCCAGCAGCTAGTTGTGATGCTGGTGTTCTTGCAAGAGGGGGTGAAAGCACGTCCTTCTACTCTGCCATCTTGGTCCACCATCAGTTGTTGTTTTCTTAATCTGGGTAGTCTTCCTGTTCCTCTACTGCTCTCCAGACCTGTGCTTTCCAAAACGCTGGCCACAAGTCACATGTGCACCTGCTGGTCTTGGAGGGTCTCCTGGGAAGTCAGGGGGCAGCCTTTTTCTTTCCTCAGTGCTTCATCTAGTTTCACTTGCTCATATGGTGCCACATGCAGAGACCTCACCTCTAGCACTTCAGACCAGAGTTCCTTGTGTGCAATGGCTGCACCCGACACTGCAGTTCAAGATGGTAGAGGCGGCCATGTGCAGACATGCTTTGCCCACACTGTGGTCTTTCTGCTCTATTTTGAAGCCAGTCAGATTTAGATTATATCATTGCTTTATATTATATCCATGTATGAATTGTCATAGTGCTTCTTTCTTTATAATGTCTTCTAATCTGTCTCTTGCTGCTTTTATTTCTAAATTTCTTGTCCAAACACTCATCCATTCACCTCTATATTACTGCTTGCAAAACCTGCTTCCTTTCTGCTCTCCTTATATGAAGTCCATCCAACTCTAATCTGTATGATATATTACTACAGATCATTTTTTCTTTAAAAAATTCGTTTTGTTCTGTCACTTCAGTATTTAAAAATCCTTATTGGCTCTTTCTGTTTCTAGCATGGGAAGGGGAGGGAATGGGGAACCAAAGATTACTCCGAGGTTTGAGCAGCTAGGTAGGTGAAGGTGACACTAACACAGGGACCCAGGAGGAGACAGGTTTGGGGCCAGAGGGAGATAATGAAGGCAGTGAAAGACACAGAGGTAGTAAACAAATGGACACTCAGAGCTGATGCTCAAGAGAGAACTGAGCTGTGGATAAACATTTAGGAGTCATCCTGATATTGAGAATTTAAAAACCACAGGACAACTGAGACTGTTCAGGGAAAGTATATGAAGTGAGAAGAAATAGTCTAAGATATACCTCTGATAATATTAGAAATTTTCAGTATTTGAAAAGCTCATGTGTGGAAGAAGAATCAACTTAGCATAATTAGGGCCAATAGGAAAAGGCATAAGAAATCCAATTTCATCCCATTATTTGGGAGAAATGTGTGCTAACTAGATCTGTCAATGGCAGTGAATTCCCCATCCTAGGAAGCCCAAGAGCCTGGGTTAGTGACAGTTTATCACATGTGGCAGAGAGAATACCTCCTTGGAGGAGCAAGGCTGATCAGATAGCTTCTCAGGTTCTTTCAACTCTCAAATTTTGTGATTCAACATAAGTTGCATTTTCCCCCCAGTGTGTGAACACCTTGAGCACCAGGATTAGTCCTGAGAACACAGAGAAGTGTTGGACACAATGTGGATCTCAGTAAATATTATTGATTGCTAGGATTTTGGAAAGCTTTATAACATTAGATTAGCAAATGCTTTTTAAAGCATACCTGTTTAAGAAACACTGAAAAAAGGATGTAGAAATAGGATGAAGGAATTAGGAGTGCTGGTAGAGGAGAGTTGGAGGGGACAGACAGTTGAAGGAGAGAGATGAGCCCTAGTAGAGGGGACATTTTTGGTTGTTTGCTGAAAAAAAAATAGCATTCTGATACAAGTGCTGGGAGATATTTTAATTGTATAAAATGCCCTTGTTGTGATAGTCTGCCAGAGTGCCTAACATATTATTAGGAGCAAATGATACACACACACAAATGCATACAGACACACATATACACTTTTGAGTTTCTCTTTTTCTGCCCTGTGATAGTCTCTGTATCCAAAAGAGAAGAGTCACATTAAAAGAAGGTATCCTCCATGATGTTATTTTAAAGCATGTACAAATCAAACCATACATGCACACATACACTAAAACTTTAGTGGAATGTAGAAGGATATCACATTTTACAGTTAACTAGGGAGCTCTTTGGCTTTTAGAAGCTGAAAACATCACAGTTGGTAAGTACGTGGGAATAGAGCAGAGTGCAGTCAATAGGTAAAAGACTTTCTTCAATCAGCACCTTTGGTGACATCTGGTGCCAAAACAAGCAGCTGTTTTTTCATTAAAACCTTATTTTTCTAAGGTGTACCTCTAGTTGCATTAATTGAAGTATGCACCAGTTAAGGCAAATTGCAGTTTAGAAATGTGATTTCTCCTGTTTCTCCTATGTTTAAAAGAGCCCATGAAACAGAAAGCATAATTTCCCTGCAAAATAGCTACATTTCTTCCCCATCATTGCTTCACTGAACACAATTACACTCACTAAAGCAAACACTTATGCCTTAGATCTTTTGGTACAGAAATAATCCCTTTGAAATGGGTCATTTTGCATGTGTCTGGCAGCCATTTCAAAGGGCTCAGCCAGTAGCTCATTTCAAAGGCAAATGATAATTTACAGATTCCATGCAATGGAATTCAAATTAGTCTTGTATGTCCTAATATTTTGTACTTTGTCTGCAGCTGCCAAAAATGATCATCTTTTCTTAATACTGAGCTAAATTGGGCTAAAACCAATTCAACACATTTACCATGATTGCATTTTGATTAATTGTTTAGAGAACAACCACAATGTCTCTCAGAAAGCTAAGGCACCTACAGACCATGGATCCCAAACCTTCTCTGTCCTGTGGCTGTAGTTGTAAAATGACTAGGAAGGAAGTACATTTCCTATGGAGGAACAAGTAGCATTTCTTGCTTCATGGACTTGGCTGTGAGCAAATGACATTCCTGGGTGATTGACTGTCACTTCAAAATACCTGCACATTTTGACTGGAGGTGATGGGCAAGACTGTCAGGTGACTGCTTATAAATTAATTCCTTAGAATGATAAGGCCCTCAAAATCATTGACTTGGTCCCAAAGAAAAACTGGAAACTGTTCCCATCTCCTCCAATGACCCCAACAAACAATACATAAGAACAAACATAAGCAAGAAGAACTCCAATCCTGCAGTCTGTGGAACAAAAACCACATTCACAAAAAGGTAGACAAGATGAAAAGGCAGAGGGCTATGTACCAGATGAAGGAACAAGATAAAACCCCAGAAAATCAAATAAATGAAATGAAGATACGCAATCTTAAAGTAAAGAATTCAGAATAATGATAGTGAAGATGATCCAGGACCTCAGGAAAAGAATGGAGGCAAAGATCGAGAAGATGCAAAAATGTTTAACAAATATCTAGAAGAATTAAAGAGCAAACAAACAGAGATGAACAATACAATAACTGAAATGAAAACTACACTAGAAGGAATCAATAGCAGAATAACTGAGGCAGAAGAACGGATAAGTGACTTGGAAGACAGAATGGTGGAATTCACTGCTGCAGAACAGAATAAAAGAAAAAAGAATGAAAAGAAATGAAGACAGCCTAAGAGACCTCTGAGACAACATTAAACGCAACAACATTTGCATTATATGGGTCCCAAAAGGAGAAGAGAGAGAGAAAGGAACCGAGAAAATCTTTGAAGAGATTATAGTCAAAAACTTCACTAACATGGGAAAGGAAATAGCCACCCACCCAAGTTCAGGAAGCACAGAGTGTCCCATACAGGGTAAACCCAAGGAGAAACACACTGAGGCACATAGTAATCAAATTGGCAAAACGTAAAGACAAAGAAAAATTATTAAAAGCAGCAAGGGAAAAACAACAGAAAACATACAAGGGAACTCCCATAAGGTTAACAGCTGATTTCTCAGCAGAAACTCTACAAGCCAGAAGGGAGTGGCATGGTATAATTAAAGTGATGAAAGGGAAGAAACTACAACTAAGATTAGTCTACCTGGCAAGTATCTCATTCATATTCGATGGAGAAATCAAAAGCTTTACAGACAAGCAAAAGCTAAGAGAATTCAGCACCACCAAACCAGCTCTACAACAAATGCTAAAGGAACTTCTCTAAGT
The DNA here is from genome assembly GCF_964165515.1 of Mesoplodon bidens. Taxonomy (NCBI): domain Eukaryota; kingdom Metazoa; phylum Chordata; class Mammalia; order Artiodactyla; family Ziphiidae; genus Mesoplodon; species Mesoplodon bidens. Next base: position 46,607,516 of record NC_138160.1, on the reverse strand, counting down.
GGGAAACACAAGAAAAGAAAAGGACCTAGAAATACAAACCGAAAACAATTAAGAAAATGGTCATAGTAACATACATATCAATAATTACCTTAAACGTGAATGGATTAAATGCTCCAACCAAAAGACAGAGTCTTGCTGAATGGATACAAAAAGAAGACCAATATATATGCTGTCTTTAAGAGACCCACTTCAGACCTAGGGACACATACAGACTGAAAGTGAGAGGATGGAAAAAGATATTCCATGTAAATGGAAATCAAAAGAAAGCTGGAGTAGCAATATTCATATCAGATAAAATAGACTTTAAAATAAAGAATGTTACAACAGACAAGGAAGGACACTACGTAATGATCAAGGGATCAATCCAAGAAGAAGATATAACAATTATAAATATATATGTACCCAACATAGGAACACCTCAATATATAAGGCAACTGCTAACTGCTATAAAAGAGGAAATCAACAGTAAGACAATAATAGTGAGGGACTTCAACACCTTATTTACACCAATGGACTGATCATCCAAAATGAAAATAAACAAGGAAACAGAAGGTTTAAAAAACACAAGAGACCAGAGATTTAACTGATATTTATAGGACATTCCATCCAAAAACAGCAGATTACACTTTCTTCTCAAGTGCACACGGAGCATTCTCCAGGATAGATCACATCTTGCATCATAAATCAAGCATCAGTGAATTTAAGAAAATTGAAATCATATCATGCATCCTTTCTGACCACAATGCTCTGAGATTAGAAATCAATTACAGGGAAAAAAAACATAAAAAACACAACCACATTGAGGCTAAACAATGCATACTAAATAACCAAGCGATCACTGAAGAAATCAAAGAGGAAATCAAGAAATACCTAGAGACAAATGGCAATGAAAACATCATGATCCAAAACCTATGGGATGCAGCAAAAGCATTTCTAAGAGGGAAGTTAATAGCTATACAAGCCTACCTCAAGAAACAAGAAAAATCTCAAATAAACAATCTAACATTACACCTAAAGGAACTAGAGAAAGAGGAACAAACAAAACCCAAAGTTAGCAGAAGGAAAGAAATCATAAAGATCAGAGCAGAAATAGGTGAAATAGAAACAAAGAAAACAGTAGCAAAGATCAATAAAACTAAAAGCTGGTTCTTTGAGAAGGTAAACAAAATTGATAAACCATTAGCCAGACTCATCAAGAAAAAGAGGGAGAGGACTGAAATAAATAAAATTAGAAATGAAAAAAGAGAAGTTACAATAGACACTGCCGAAATACAAAGCATCCTAAGAGACTAGTATAAGCAACTCTATGCCAGTAAAATGGGCAACCTGGAAGAAATGGACAAACTCTTAGAAAGGTATAACCTTCCAAGACTGAACCAGGAAGAAACAGAAAATATGACCAGACCAATTACAGGTAATGAAATTAGAACTGTGATTAAAAATCTTCCAGCAAACAGAAGTCCAGGACCAGACAGCTTCACAGGTGAATACTATCAAACGTTTGGAGAAGAGCTAACACCTATCTTTCTCAAGCTCTTCCTCTGCAGAGGAAGGAAAACTCCCAAACTCATCGTATGAGGCCACCATCACCCTGATACCAAAATCAGACAAATAGTACAAAAAAAAGAGAAAATTGCACGCCAATATCCCTGGTGCATATAGATTCAAAAATTGTCAACAAAATGCTAGCAAACAGAATCCAACAACACATTAAAAGGATCATACACTGTGATCAAGTGGGATGTATCCCAGAAATGCAAGCATTCTTCAATATATGCAAATCAATCAATGTGATACACCATATTAACAAACTGAAGAATAAAAACCATATGATCATCTCTAGAGAGGCAGAAAAAGCTTTTGACAAAATTCAACACCTATTTATGATAAAATCTCTCCAGGGAGTGGGCATAGAGGGAACCTACTTCAACATAATAAAGGCCATATATGACAAACCCACAGCAAACATTGCTCTCAATGGTGAAAAACTGAAAGCATTTTCTGTAAGCTCTGGAAGAAGAAAAACTTGCCCACTCTCACCACCACTATTATTCAACATAGTTTTGGAAGTCCTGGCCACAGCAATCAGAGAAGAGAAAGAAATAAAAGGAATACAAATTGGAAAAGAAGAAGTAAAACTGTCACTGTTTGCAGATGACGTGATACTATACATAGAGAATCCTAAAGATACCACCAGAAAACTACTAGAGCTAATCAATGAATTTGGTAAAGTTGCAGGATACAAAATTAATTCACAGAAATCTCTTGCATTCCTATACATTAATGATGAAAAATCTGAAAGAGAAATTAAGGAAACACTCCCATTTACCACTGCAACAAAAAGAAAGAATACCTAGGAATAAGCCTACCTAGGGAGGCAAAAGACCTGTATGCAGAAAACTATAAGACACTGATGAAGGAAATTAATGAATCATTGGGCAAAGGATTAATCTCCAAAATATATAAACAGCTCATGCAGCTCAATATTAATAAAACAAACAACCCAATCCAAAAATGTGCAGAAAACCTAAATAGACATTTCTCCCAAGAAGACATACAGATGGCCGAGATGCACATGAAAAGTTGCTTAACATCACTATTTATTAGATAAATGCAAATCAAAACTACAATGAGGTATCACCTCATATCAGTTAGAATGGGCATCATCAGAAAATCTACAAACAACAAATGCTGGAGAGGGTGTGGAGAAAATGGAACCCTCTTGCACTGTTGGTGGGAATGTAAATTGATAAAGCCACTATGGAGAACAGTATGGCGGTTCCTTAAAAAACTAAAAATAGAATTACCATATGACCCAGCAATCCCACCACTGTGCATATACCCAGAGAAAACCATCATTCAAAAAGACACATGCACCCCAATGTTCATTGCAGCACTATTTACAATAGCCAGGTCTTGGAAGCAACCTAAATGCCCAGTGACAGATGAATAGATAAAGAAAATATGCTACATATATAGAATGGAATATTACTCAGCCATAAAAAGGAACGAAATTGGGTCATTTTTAGAGATGTGGATGAATCTAGAGACTGTCATACAGAGTGAAGTAAGTTAGAAAGAGAAAAACAAATATCGTATATTAACACATATATGTGGAACCTAGAAAAATGGTACAGATGAACTGGTTTGCAGAGCAGAAATTGAGACACAGAAGTAGAGAGAAACCATATGGACACCAAGGGGGGAAAGCAGCAGGGGCTGGGGGTAGTGGTGTGACGAATTGGGAGATTGGGATTGACATGTATACACTGATGTGGATAAAATGGATGACTAATAAGAATAAATAAATAAATAAATAAATAAATAAGAATGGGAAGTACCATCATCTTCAACAAGTTCCAGCTCCAATAACATTAATAAACAGCCAATATGAACTGATGCTTACTTTGTAGCAGGTACTATTCTAAGCCCTTTATATGTACAAAAACATTTAATCCCCACCAAACCTAATAAGGTAGCTACTAACTCAATATTTTCCACCATTTTACATGTGGGGATTCTGAGGCTCAGAGTAGTTAAGGAAGTGGCTCAAGTTCATGCAGCTATTAACCTGTAGAGTTAAGATCCCCACCAAGGCAGTCGGACTCCAGTATCCCAGCTTTTCAACACTTTAATGAAGTTACTTCCATTTTTTGGTGTCTGATAATCCTCACTATTGAGAAATGTTTCTTTAAACCTTGCTTCAAGCATTCCTATTATTATTCAGTCTGTTTTCTTGTGGAGATATATTTACCTCCTCAATCTGCTTTTCTCTTTCCTGTTTTCTATCCTCCATTTTGTCTTCTATCAATGATCATGCACTGAGTACTATCCTGTGTACAGTTCCCTAACAGGCACAAGACAGTTTCACATAAAAAAGGAGCAAGTTTGCACACAGACTCTGTTAGTTCTTTGACAATTAATTCTAGTAAAAATAATATTTATATCACTAGTATAAACTTACTTTGAGTACATTTTTTTACTCCTTTTAAAAAACTCTTAATTTTTTACTTCCTTATCTTTTTTCCCCACCTTACCCCCTTCTTCCATTACTTTACCTTAACTTCTGGTTATTTGCTTTAGTGCTTACCAAATGTCATGGATTGTTATTTTCAGGTGTAATAACTATAATTACTACAATTTGTCCTTAAGGATTTTACTTTCTAACTGATTTCAGACTTCTGACCTCCAGAACTGTAAGATAAGAAGTTTATGTCTTTTGAAGGCACAAAGTGTGTGGTGCTTTGCTATAGCAGCAATAAAGAACTAACGTGGCCATAGAAAAAAAAGAAAGAAGAATTTTATTTTCTAACTTTCCTCTTAAAAACAGTCTCTAAAATCTTAAAGTTCATCTAGACACCAAGCCAGGCCACTTACATGTTCTTTAAAGTTGTTCCCTCCATCTCCGCCGCCACTTTGTAAGTACCAACCCAAGTCACTCCTCTTCTGAAGAACTACAACAGACACTAACTAGTTGCCTTACCTCTAGTTGTATCACTTTTAAGCCCAAATTTTCTACCCAGATATTGTAGTAGTTTCTAAAAAATACCAATTTGTCTTTATCATGTTCTGGCCTAAAACCCTTCAGCAATTTCCTAACATCTATAGGATAAAACCTCCATCCCTTTCCAGGGATCTTCTGGCCTCAGTCCCAGCCCCTCATGCCTTCCTCACTTCAGCCTTACATCTTCTGTACAGCCTATGCTGCCTTCCTTGCTGCCTCTTTGTTCATGCTTTCTCTCCATCAGAATATTTTCCCCTTTTTCACCTGGCTACTTACCCATCACCTTTGCAGAGTCAGCTCCCAGGGTATTTTCTCTAGGGTGCCTTGGCTCTCTTTCCTAAAGAGTCTTTACTGCAGACCTCTCCCACTGGATCAGCTATTTCTTTCTGTGTTTTCCTCAATCATGCATTTATCACATGGACTCAAATGATCTGTCTCTTTATCTGCATCTTCCACTGTAATAGGCCTTAGTCAACTTTCTGTCCATTAGGTGGTATTCATATTCAAGTGCTTAGCTCAGAGTGGATGTAATAAATATTTGTGGAACTGAAGTTTCCCCATATATTTCAACAAAGGAGGAGACCAAGAGTAGACACTGCAATGCTAGCAAGGGTTTGATTTTTTTGTGGCATGAAAAGGAAGGTTGTTTCAGAGTCTCATGGACTCTGTTATTTTATTGTGCATTTTAAAACTTTACTTGCTTTACCAGTATTGTCACAGGACTAACTCACCCAAGAGAAGATAATGAAATGATGATGTTGAAGCCTTATTCTATTTAAATTTAAATCTCCTTTTGCCAGGAAATGTCGGTGCTGATGATAGAACCAGAGGCCCGACTTTTGCTCTCCTACTGGGCTTAAGTGAGTCACAAGTAGGTCAAGTGTCTCACTCCCTGAGTCAAAGGCTTTGCTTGAAATAGAATGCAGATGGATAAATTGCTTCTCTCAAGCGCTGCTCAGAGACAGCATTTTGATATAAGACCAAGCACAGCTAGAAATCAACAAGGAAGCCAATATACCTGTTGAGAAAAGAACATCTGTGGCAAGGATTGGTGATGAGGTGAGGATATGGACATATTCCAAGTAGGTTTCAAAGAAAGCAATGCATTATCAATATTAGGGAAAACAATAATCAACTATGCAGGTTTGGCCTCAAGGAATAAACTTGATCCATAAATATGACTTAATTCATTTTCTGCAAAAATGCTCCTGGCATTCTGTTTTCAACATTTAAAAGTAATATTTTATCTGATGTTTTTTAAATGGCATGACTAAGGGGTGGATGTGAGGAAAATTCAGTTCTTCAGTAGCAAACAAAAGAAGTTGGCCTTGCATGATCTGGTGCCTCCCTCTCTTTCACCCCTATTTCTTACCACTCCTGGCCACAAACTCCAGGTACCAGCCACACTATACTATTTCTTGCCTCTATGCCCTAGCATATCATGTTCCCCAATTTTTGTCTGTCCTCCGTCCTCTCATAATACCCTTTGCAGCCCATTATTACCACACTTACTGTGTTGATGTCTGAAGAAATTTTATTTTATTTATTTTTAACCATTTTTAAATTGAAGTATAGTTAATTTATGATGCTGTGTTAGTTTCAGGTGTACAGCAAAGTGATTCAGTTATACATTATATATATATATATTATATATATATTCTTTTTCAGATTCTCTTCCATTTTAGGTTATTACAAGATATTGAGTATAGTTCTCTGTGCTATACAGTAGGTCCTTGTTGGTTATCTATTTTATATATAGTAGCGTGTATATGTTTATCCAAAACTCCTAATTTATCCCTCCCTCCCCTACCTTTGCCCATTTGTCACTATCAATTTGTTTTCTATGTCTGTGAGTTCTATTTCTGTTTTTTATATAAGGTCATATGTATCTTTTTAGATTCCACGTATGTGATAGCATATGATATTTGTCTTTCTCTGTCTGACTTACTTCACTTAGTATGATAATCTCTAGGTCCATCCATGTTGCTGCAAATGGCATTATTTCATTCTTTTTTAGGGCTGAGTAATATTCCATTGTATGTATGTACCACATCTTCTTTATCCATTCCTCTGTCAATCATTTAGGTTGTTTCCATGTCTTGGTTTTTATAGAGAGTGCTGCAATGAACATAGGAGTGCAGGTATCTTTCTGAACTATAGTTTTCTCTAGATATATGCCCAGGAGTCAGATTGCAGGATCATATGGTAACTCTATTTTAGGTTTCTAACCAACCTCCATACTGTTCTCCATAGTGGCTGCACCAATTTATATTCCCACCAACAATGTAGGGAGGGTTCCTTTTACTCTACATCCTCTCCAGCATTTGTTATTTGTAGACTTTTAATGATGGTCATTCTGACTGGTGATTTTCGATTGTCACAACTGGATGGGTTATGCTATTGGCATCTCATGGGTAGAGGTGAGGGATGCTGCTGGATATTCTACAATGCACAGGTCCAATAAAAAATTCAACAGTGCTGATGTTGAGAAACCCTAGTTTAGAATATCTGTTACATCAAATAAGCTGAGTTAATGTTTGAGGAAAGAGGAAGGACCTATTTATCAAAAAGTGTGTTTTTAGCAGTTTCATAATGATAATGATAACATTTTTGAAAGTGATTCTCAATTATAAGAATCACTTATAAGGTCTATTTAGGTTAAGGCAACTCAATAAACCCAAGTATGCAAAAAAATTTTTTTAGAAAAAAATCTATAACAGCATGCTGATTCCTGTGACAGACAAACTGAACTGAGAAGATGCAGTGTTAGTGTATTTTAGAATATCCTGCTACTGCTGTTAGGACGTGGGATGGAAAGCAGAGAATCGTGGCCCACATAGGAAGTATGGTGCGGGGGTTTTGAGAAACCAGTTGACAATCGGACACACTTTGTCTTATTGATAACTTTCAATTACTGACTCGTCTCACTATTCTCAAGCATTTTAGCCACTACATGTAATTTTCACAGGATGGTTGACACGTGAGTCTATTGGGAAAAAAAATGTGTTAATACAGAAAATGAATGGCCAATGATTGTTATTCTGATATTTACAAACTTCTGAATGGTTTGCTTTTTTAGTTTAAAAACAATAGGTTCTGGCAGTGTTTACTTATTGCAGCTGTATTTCTAAATAAGTGGAAAGAGATAGGATATAAAAACAGTAAATTATAGGTTAAACATCAAAAACATATTCAAAAACTCAATTGATGATGGAGTCCATATTTTTTTACAAGAAGGAAAATGTTAAATTCTAGGAGGACCACATCTGTTAATTACACATTTCAATTTGGTTAGGATCTGGATTTTTCTAAGGATTTGAAATATGGCATTTTGCTTTCTTGATCAGTGAAGCTCATATACTAGGAGACCCGTAGTTAAAGGAATCTAGTTCAAGAAGTGTATACACTCTAGGAACCATTCCTAACACCTTCCATTAGTCTTAGGCCAAGGAATGTGGTACATTTGGAATAACTACCCTCAAAGGAGGAATTCCTTTGCCATTGTATCTCTCTTTCTTTTCTTTCTTTTTTCTTTTCTTTTTTTTTTTTTTGAGTTGTTCCTTTGGCTATTGTGAATAGTGATGCTATGAACATTTGTGTACAAGTTTTGTTTGAACACCTGTTTTCAATTCTTGTACTAGGAGTTGAATTGGTGGGTCATATGATTCTTTTTTTAAAATTGAAGTATAGTTGATTTACAATGTTATATTAGTTTCAGGTGTACAACATACTGATTCAATTTTTTTATAGATTATACTTTATTTAAAGTTCTTATAAAATATTGGCTATACTCCCTGAGCTGTACATTACATCCTTGTATCTAATTGATTTTATACCTAGGAGTTCATACTTCTTAATCCCCTTCCCTTATCTTGCACCTCCCCACATCCCTCTCCCCACTGGTAACCACTAGTTTGTTCTCTATATCTGTGAGTCTGTTTCTGTTTTTTTTTAATATACTTTCATTTGTTTTATTTTTCAGATTCCACATATAAGTGAAAACATACAGTATTTGTCTTTCTCTGTTTGACTTACTTCACTAAGCATAATACTCTCCAGGTCCATCCACCTTGTTGCAAATGGCAAAATTTCATTTTTTTAATGGCTGAGTAATATTCCATTGTATATATATACCACATCTTCATTATCTATTCATTTGTTCATGAAAACTCAGGTTGCTTCTATATCTTGGCTATTGTAAATAATGTTGCTATGAACATTGGGCTGTACCTTTTTGAATTAGTGTTTTTGTTTTCTTTAGATATATACCCAGGAGTGGAACTGCTGGGTTGTATGGTAGTTCTATTTTTAGTTTTTTGAGAAACCTCCATGCTGTTTTCTGTAGTGGAGGCACCAATTTACATTCCTACCAACAGTGTACTAGGTTTCCCTTTTTCCCACATCCTTGCCAACATTTATTATTTGTTGGCTTTTTTTGTATTTCTCTGCTCTTGTCTCCTCTCCCCTGGGAAAATGGCCTTTGTTCTTCTATGTAGCAGCAATAGAGGTTAAAACCTGTCACTGTATAACCACAGCTCAAAACCTACTAAGTTCTTTGTTATCATGTGCAGGGAAGATATTCAGGATGGATTTGGACTACTGTACAAATCAGACATGAGGAATATGTTTAGTTCTGCCTATGCTGGTTTTAATCTGCAAGTATGCAGCTATCTTTTTAAAAATTCTTGCAGATTTATATAGAAATTAGAACATTATCAAAACTATCTAGTGTAATCAGATATTCAACAGAAAGAAAACTCACTGTGTAGAAAATCTGAGAGTCAATGCATCTTCAAATTGAAATGGTCTTGAGAGATTATGCAGGCTTCCCCATCTTGCATGCTTATTTGAGGATGAAAGAGGAGAAAGGAAAATTTACAGCAACCTTGCTAACTAGAATCCTGGATTTTAAAAAGCCATTTAAGTGCATTTAATTCTATTCTTCTATGAAATGGCTTCTCAGTACACAGGAGAGAGAACTCGCTTTCTACTGCCCCTTCCTGGATTTAATTCTTAAGCCCCTTCAGGCCACGAGGGCACTAGTGGATACCTAATAGTTCTGCATTAGCCACAGAGGGAATGGAAAATCCCATAGACATTGAAAATGCCAAGCCAGGGTGGATGTGTAGGGCGGGGTTACTTGAGGTTGGGTAGAGGAGGGAGAGGCTCAAGATTCTGAGTTGTGTTAAAGCAGAATTGCCCGTCTTGCTTCTTTCCAGTCCTACTTACAAAGAGCCATGTCTTGATGTGGACATTTTGTAAAAGCCAATCTGAAGGATTATGTGCTGATGAAAGGGGATGTAGGAGGTGGGGAGGATGGGCCCCATTTGAAACTCAGATTTTTCTCTAGAGGGAAGGGAAGGGAGCACTGAATCTATTTGCCTTCTTCAAACATCAGCTACCCAAACAAAATTGGCTTGTCTAAAATTTGCTGTTAGCATAAAATTTCCAAGTTGTAGTTATTGTAGCTGGTGATGGGGTAAAAATGGAAGAAAAATTCTAGAATAAACAATCATACAGTCTAAATAATATTATAATAAATCTCTAGTAATAGAAAAGTGCAGTGCATACAAATGAAATTACCTTAGTAATGACAAACAAAAATACAGCTTCAAAATTTAATTTTGTATTGAGAAAAATGATAGCCCAGTCCAGTGATGGCATCACTAAAATGAATGAAATTTCTGGAAAAATGTGAGAACTTTGCTTTCCTTTTCCTCCCTTTCCAACAGAGAAACCTAGATTAGTTTTTCTTCATTCCAACTATCCTAGAGAGGAGTTTCTATTTCAAAATGAATCATTGTACAAGATACCTCGCTGATATTACTGTTAATAGGAGAGCATTTTATTTTAATATTTCCCAGTAGAAGAAGGCATGTCCTCTTTTCAATACCTGATGGAGGTATTTGGGCCTTGCATTACTGTTCTCTTAGTGTCCTTAGGTAGGAATATGACAGATTTGCACTCTATTGCTGCCTTTTTTCAACAATGCATGCATCATCTAAAGGAATGAGTGAGTCTGGATTACACCACCTTCAGTCTTCTGGTTGGCTGTGCATTCTTGGTCTTATACTCACCCAGTCAGGCTAAGGCTGTAGTCCTTTAGCATTAGGAAGAAGGAACATCTGGATAGTGACTCATGGTAATCTACCTTGTCTACTAAACTGAATTCCATGTAACATCCAAGAAAGTACACACTCCATCCTCAATAGTTCGACCAGGATTTGGAGCTATTAAACTGCTTTATATTTATGTCCTTTGCTTTGAAAGTAGTGTTGATGTGCAGGATTTGTACCTAAGATTTTTCTCGGGGCGGGTGGTCAGCTCTGCATATAAGGAATTTGAGTGAATTGACATGCATCTTTTTGAAATTGATTTTTAAATTCTTTAGTCTACTTAGCATATCATGACTGAATAGAGTGATCATATAATTTATTATGATATTAGAGAAGCTTTTGTCTGGGAAAATGGTGAAGTAGAAGGACTATTTGGACAACAGACACACACTGAGATGGCCCCAGGCAAATTGAAACTGTAGGTCACCTTATATATGAGCAAATGGGCTGGGAGAAAAGGGACTGGACTCCAGACATGTATTTTAAATGAGGGGTGTGACAGAGAACTGCATCTTCTCTTCATCAAAGGCACTGTGTATTTTTTAAATGAAATGTATGCCTATGAATTGTTCTAGTTGCTTGGTCCAAGAAAGAGTGAAGGCCACAAAGAAGTGGAACCTGTAAGATGTTGGCTGACCTCTCAAACCATGGGACATCACTGGAAGTATAAGAAAGGTCTCTGCTAGCATATGAGTTCAGTTAGCTCAACAGAGAAGGTTGAAAGTTGAAAGATGGGGCAGAAGAAATATATTCTCATTCATGACTCAAAGTACACATCACCAACTCACCTTCAATGCCAAGGTAAAAGTGAGATTATAATCTTGTAATTTTCACCACCATCAACCATGGTCTTATGAGTGAATTCTCTCATTTCTTTCACCTATTTCTTTTTATAGGACTTTAAGATGTATCACTGATTTCAAAACACCTACAAAACTTACTCTACACTTATTATACCCTGTGATAATGATCTTGAAATTCTTAGCACCATTAGGACTTTACTATGAGTACTTGAAAATACATGTGTTTTTACCTGCTTTTCCTATTTTGTTAAACTCATTGGTTGGTTGGTTGGTTTGTCGGTTGATTGGTTGGTTGGAGCTGTTTCACTGACTTAGTTTGGAATTTGACAATTTCTCTTTAATGTTAGTTGGAAGCTGTTGGCATTGATCAATCCCTTGGTGCCAATCCTAACTAATATGTGAGTGGGTCATATCATGTCAACCTTGCCAAGATTTGGAGATTTTGTGCTCTATTTTGACTGATTGGTGGTTTCCACTGCCTGCTTCCAAACTGCCTGGCAGATGACAACATTCTGCATTTAATAACTTCTCATTTCTCTGCTGGATCATAGTAATTTTTAAGGTATTTCGAATGACAACTGGTGAATGACAATTTTGACTGAAATTCAATCACAGGTGGTACTACAGTTGTAAATATCTCAATAAAGGTGACAATACATGGGCAGGTACATTTTTACACAGTTAAGTTTGCACACATTCAGGCAGTTATCACAAAGCATAACTTATGCTTCTAGGAGCTGGCAAGTTGCTTTTCTTTTAATTATGCAAGGAATACCTGATTTCAAAAATATTAGCATGTTGACGAAATATGTCCATAAATCAAGAAACCGTGGTCATGTATTTGGCTGGTTAGTTTTGTACAGGGAATAAAAGCCACTGAAATGGCCAAATGGCAAGAATTTTCATAGTGACAGAGTAAACAAGGTAACAAATGAGCTTTCACTCATACTTCGGTTGTTTTCATCCTGCTTTTTAGAACATGGAATAATTTCAAGGGGTGGCACGTATTTGTTTTTAAGAAGTTGGACTATGGCAATGGTTAGCAGCATCTGACTTTATAAGGTAGGCAAATCAGTTTTAAAATGGTGTGTCAGCCGCAACAAAAACAACGAATAACATATGAACTGCAAACAGTAATGACACATAGATCTAGGGATATTATGAAGAATGTGGTGAGGCCTTGTGACCTGATTAATTGAGAGGATAGATAAATCAGCTCAGGATCATCACCGTTCCTTCTCTCAACTGATTATATCAATTTGGTTCCCATTATCTATAAGGGACTCTGAATGGTCCATTTTTATGAGTTCTGTCTAGGGCTTCCTCCCGTCCTTCCCTGTGCAGAGCCTGTGTGTTGGGTTCTGCAGGCTTACCCCACACCTGATGTATCCCTGCGTGTTTTACAAACTTAGAATGACATTTGGGCTGCTTGGCTTCAAACCTCGCTTGGTGATTATGACAACAGAGTTGCTACTGGAGAACTATCGTGAGCTTCTCATTTGGAATTGAGTAGGAGGTGGCACCTGCTGGGCAGGACAGCTCAGAGACAGTGAGGACAAGAAGGTACTCCCCCACATTTCTATTTCTAATGAGTCTTTCTCATGCCATAGAGCCTACTAGTGTAGAGTTTTCTGCCACTGGTCATGCTTACCTAGTACTACCTGGATGTTTTAAGAGGAGCCAACACAGCATTGCCAAAAAAAAAAAAAATGTGGCCACCTATTTAAAAATCAATTATCTCTTTAAGTAATCATATGACATCTATCATTCTGGAACATATATGCTCCTATATATCAAGAATGTACTGAAATAAGGCTTCCCTGGTGGCACAGTGGTTGAGAGTCTGCCTGCCAATGCAGGGGACACGGGTTCATGTCCTGGTCCAGGAAGATCCCACATGCTGCAGAGTGGCTAGGCCCGTGAGCCATGGCCACTGAGCCTGCGCATCCAGAGCCTGTGCTCCGCAACGGGAGAGGCTACAACAGTGAGAGGCCTGCGTACCGCAAAAAAAAAAAAGAAAAAAAAAAAGAATGTACTGAAATATATCAGGTTCAAATATGCCAAAAACAGACACCTTAGGATAAAGATGTCCCATGACAGTTGTGGTATCCTAACTTGTCTCCTAATATCATTCCCTGTCTCAGCAAGAGCCAACCTTGAGACAGCAGGCAGATTCAGAGACTGGGTGGCACTGGGGGGAGGTTGGGAGTGCAGGTCAAGTTGAAGAGTGGGCATGTCTTAATAGGGTTAAATGAATGCAACAATATCTTTGTATCTAAAACTGGAATAAAAATGGATTATAAAAATGAACTGAAGTAAAATCCTCATACTGTGAGACTAGGATGCACTAGACAGAGAAAAGGCTCAATCTAGACGGATGGGCTGGACATAAACAGTGCAAACAGCAGCCCCATGAGGGACCGAGGAGGTGGAGGGTCAGGTTTAAGTTCTCTGTCTGAACAACAGCTCATGAAGCACTCGGAATTAAGTGGAGTCATAAAAACATGCACACACACATCCTAGCTTCGAGCAGGCTAGTTTATCATCCTTTAAAACTTTTAGACACTGAAAGGTCTCGAAGTTGGAAAAGTCACCAAAACAGTTGCACAGGACTCACCAGGGTTGTCTCTCATTGACTGGTTATGCATCCAGTTAAATGCCTTCTTCACGCGATTCTTGTTTATGCTACAACAAACTGCATTGCCTCTCCGTGCCTGTGGAATGCATTTGCCACTTCCATTTTTACAGATGAAGATGACTACCCCTGTGGAGTGATATACCAGTTAAAAACTGAGGAGAAAATGGTAATTGGAATCCAAGACCTGACTTGCTTTCCTCTGGCTCTGCTTACTGTGCCAGGCCGTGCTGTTCACAGTCCTCACACTTCCAGGATTTAGTAAACCGTGATATCGAAGTCTATAGAAACTTGGGGAAAGAAGAACTTTCTAGTTTATTTTTAGAGATTTATAGCAGATGAAGAGAGACCAGGGCCAGATGTATTTTATGAGTTCACAGACCATTGTTTTATGGCTGCTATCTGCAGGAGGGTGCTTTGGTAGTCTAGGTCTCCCTGTCCATATTTTTTCTGTTTCCTCCCTTCCTTGCTTTGTTCCTTTCCCCAGATTAAACCTAGACATGACATACATACACTTATAAGAACAGGAAGACAAGGAAGAGGAAATGCCTTTGATACTTTTCCCTTGGAAGATCTCATCCATATGAAGCTCTTACTCCACTGGGATTAGAAAGTCTATGAAACAGTCTCTTTGGGAAAGCTGGTCCCCAGGGAAGCATCCACTGGATTCTCTTGTAGTCATTCGACAGGCCACATCATTGTGCTACAAATCAATACATCCTGCTCCTAACATAGGAAAGCTCACAGTGTGGGACAGAAGTGCCTATGAGGAACGCTATCTCCAGGAAATGGAGTCCACTGAGAAAGAAGAGTGAGAATGCAGGTCACTACTTTTCTGATGTGAGTGGTAATAACTGGAAGCCTGGACCAGGCTTCTCTGGGGGGTGGGGTGACCTGGGGGAGTGTCTGGATGCTAAGACACTTATCCAGCTGCTCCACACTCATCCACACGGAGACCGCCTTTAGTTTAAAGGGGAGTGTGCTGGGTTTTATATTGAATGCCTTCTATTTCCTCTGTTGCTTTGAAAGGCTATCATCTTACATTTCCCCCAGGGTAGCTTCTATTGCTCTCTTGGTATGATTATCTTAATTTCACACTGATTCTAAACTCAAAGTAGGAAATGCTTTAGGCTTTATTTGTTTTAAAAAGCTTCTTTTTAACTTTCCACATTTTTCAACATTCATTTGTTTTTCCATGGGTAGCCACAGCATTTAGAGAAGAAAAGAAAGTTGGGGTTGGATGTGTTAGTTGGTACCATCAAATTAGGGCACAGAATCATTTTTAAAACACTTATTCCATTACTATACTCTTCAGTTTGATTTGTACATTAATATACAGTTAAACTTGATTTTTCTAGCTCCCAACACAGACATAATTAAAATGGGCACTACTCTTTCTAGTGTGAGAGAGTGACATAAGTCAGATATTGCAGAGAATTTGCAAAGGATAGTCAAACAGAATGTTATAGAATGGCTAAGAAATTTTAAAAAAAGAATTACTAAAAAAAATAGCATGATTGAAAAAAACAGGGGAAGAAGCATATTTAAAGAACTCAGTATGCTTTTCAAATTATAGCCTCTGAAAGGTCACAGTGGAACTTAATAGGCTTGTATTGAACACTAACACATAACATTGGTTGGGTTTCCAGCTGGAAAAGAGTTGGTTCATCTTGCAGTTCCGAACTGAAGTAGTTGGAAGCCAATCCCATGAGCATACATGAGTGTGCGCAGACAAGTTTTACCAGTATGGGCATTGTTGTGATAGCCTACATAAGGTATACCAACAGGTGAAGGAGCAAGTAATTGACAGCAACAAAACAAAGCCAGACCAATCCATAGAATCATGTCTGTACACAAGAAGTCTTCAAACGGCTGATACAGTGGGGTTGTAATTATTACTCAGAGGGTGATGGTACTGGCAATCTTCTTGATGTCGGTGTTATTCATGTAAGACACTCAGGGTTACAGTGTGATAAAATATTATAGAATGATTGTCCTAAAGAGAACGCATTCCTGAAGTCAGAACCTGTTTCAGAAGGAATTATATGAGATCAACTAATAAAAATAAGAAGTGTTTGATTCTTATTTTCTTCTTATCAAGGAACAGTGCCAGATAGAAGTGGGGTTTACATTCGGTTTCTACCACTCAGAGTGAATCCCTTAACCTCTTTGAGCCTAAGTTTTTCTCACCTATAAATGAAAATAATGATGATATTTTACATAGTCATTATGAACTTAGAGTTTTAGATGCATGATCCATGCTCAATAAATAGTAGTATTTTTAAAACCTTATATTCTCACTTATTTCTAAGTGAGTTCTGTGTATTTGATTCAATAGATATTCACTGGGCACCTATCACTGCTGTGAGGTAGTCTAGATTCTGGAAACAGAAAGATGAATTAGACATAGATCCTACTTTCAAGGAGCTTGCAATCTAGTGCAGCGGAAGAATGATGCGCAGGCTTGATATGGTTGGTGCCAAAAGTGAAGTATAAGCAAAGCTGTACTGGATGTACTGGATCCTTGATCAGGGAGCAATGAATTCTGATGGGTGGGATTGGAGAAGACTTCACTGGGGAGGTGGCACTTGAAGTGATGCATGAGTAATGGGTATGTATTTTTCTCTAGTTCAGTTTGTCACCTCGATTTATTCCTGATCAATTTGTCATGATAATTATGATTGCAGTGAATGGCACACCTTGGACTTGGTGTCTAATTTGGGACAGGGCATAGAAATCACATTCCTTCTTCCAAATAGTTTGTCTACTTTATCACTATTGATTATCTAAGAAGTAACATGGGCTTGAAGAGGGGAGATGGTCTACAAAACCATTTTGGGGGATACGAAAAAAAAGAAACAAGAAAAAATTTCCCATTCCCATCCAAGATTCACTACTGCCTAATTCTATATTTCCAGCAACTAAACACTCAAAGACAATAACTTGAAAGGGTGTTTTAAGTAGAAAATTAATTGAAAGGCAAGGTGGTAAGTAATAACAGCTAATATTTACAGAGTGCTTACTATGTGTAAGCATAGAGTGCATAGAGTGCTCTTCTATGCAATTTAAATGTATAAATTTATTTATTCCTCACACCTGCCCTGTAAGTTAAATACCAGTATGTTGCCCATTTCACAGTTCAGGAAACTGAGTTAAGAAAAAGTTCAATACTGTTCCTGAAACCACACTGCTGAGTAAGAAGAATATTAGTTTGTAAATTGGGAGATTGTTAGTTTCAGATCTACGCTACCAACTAGCTAAGACACCTTGGACAGATCACCTACATTGCCAGAGGAAAATAATGAAGTGAATTCTCTTCATTCTTCTAATTGTGCTAAAACTATTTATAATCATTATTTTAAACATTATTAGATGTTTTAAATATTTTTATGACATGCATTTAATATTTAATTTAAAGAATTTTATTTAAAGTAGCACTTCATATTTCTTTGCCTTCCTGTTTAGTACAATTAAGAACATTAATACAAAAAGGTCAGGGCTTCCCTGGTGGCGCAGTGGTTGAGAGACCGCCTGCCGATGCAGGCGACACGGGTTCGTGCCCCGGTCCGGGAAGATCCCACGTGCCGCGGAGCGGCTGGGCCCGTGAGCCATGGACGCTGAGCCTGCGCGTCCGGAGCCTGTGCCCCGCAACGGGAGAGGCCACGGCAGTGAGAGGCCCGTGTACCGCAAAAAAAAAAAATAATAAATAAAATAAAATAAAAAATACAAAAAGGTCTTATTAAGAAACATTAATAAGAACTTCAGGTGGAAAAGGGTGGGAGAAGGATAAAGTGGAGTCATACCTATTGATTTTATCTTGCATCTCTGCTTCCTATTTTTGTCTTCCTACATTTTCCTCTTGCTTCAGAGTGTCCCCTGGGATGCATTTTTATACTCCAATATGTTAGAATTTAGATACCTAAATCTTAGTTAACATAGGACCATGCGGTCATTATTTTTATTCCATCATTTGTTTTCATTAGGTCACTCTCTTCATTGGGTCCTAACTAGACAAGTTAAACAATTGTATTTTATCATCGTAAGAATGAATAATCCAAACAGAAAGCTGAAGGGGACTGATGAAAGATACTCACATGATGAGAAAACATTAAAAAATTGCCTGAGTCAAAATGGCGACTCTCTTTGAGGCTTTCTCAGAAGGCTTCACTTGAGCGAACTTGGGAGGAAGAAGAAAGGGTCACACAGGCTGGTTGCCAACTCAGCTGGAAACCAGCCTTCCCACAGATTGGGCTGGCTGAGTTACTCAGCCTCTGGCTTCCCTATACAGGTTGTCAGAAAGAAGCCCAGAAAATTGATGGGCCAGAGTCTCACTCTGTGTGACTCCAGGGAATACTTTTGGGGGCCCACTGTGTGTGATTTCAAGCCCATCCAGGAGGAAGGATCCTCCTCAGAAGAACTTTAGAATAGAGCATTGTTTGAAAACAAAAGGTTGGATTTAGCCCCAAACAAATACATGAGATTTGGAGAGAAAATCTAAAAATCCCACAGGGCATGCTATTTTGCCAGCCTGTTTTCCGGAAAAGCCCTTAACTTAACATAGCCATCCTTCCTTTACCAAGACATGAAAGTGAATCCAAATTCTGGACATCTTACATTTTGGATGAACAGTCTCCTCCCTCGCTTACTCTTAAAATGTGCTTCTCCTTCAAACGATTTCAAGTGCAGGGATGACCTCATAATCCTTTCTGATTTTAATCATGTGTCTTTTCCTTCTGAAATGTTTGGCTTCCTTAAGATCATTCCCCCAATTTAAAGCCTTCATATGTTATATCCTCTTCTACTTCTCAGACTGTTTTGATTAGTCAAGACAGCTGTCCCTTCTCCTTGGGATTCACTTGTTATCCCTTCTCTCCTCTCCATTCCTGGCACACATTAAATTTTGTTTCTTGATCCAGGTTATATTCCATTCCTCACTTCAGTGCTGGGGAGGGATTCTGCTTTATGCACCTTGTTCCAACTGGTAGCTGCTCATACATTGGGAGTGATGAGGAATGTCATGAGTGAGACATCCACAGACACTCCATGAACTCACAGGGTGCCTGGGCCTGTCTATGGCTGGGTGTAATTTTCCACCACAGCTGACAGTGTACTACATACACATGCACAATACCCCTGGGCTGTAGCCATAACTGTAATAGATGTGGAAGTAGGACAAACCCAACTGCAGGGCTACAGCAATTCTAGAGCCCTAGTACCAATGAAATGTATCATGCTTTGATGAGGAAAGCAGAATAGGCAAGTCCTCAAGTTCCTTTTAGACTAATACCCCTCCTCTACACTCTACCTTGTGAGGATGCTCTGAAACATTTAGCAGCTACCACCACATCTGCTTCTCTTCCACATTTCACCCTAATGCCTTAAAACCTCCTACAATCACCAGCAGTAGACATGGCAGTCAAGCAACCTATTAGTCATTTTTCCCTTTTTCTGTCTTTCTCTTTTTCTCTCTATCTCCCTGTCTTCTCTCCTTCCTTCCTCTCTATCTTTCTTTCATACACTTTCTGCCTTTCTGTCTTTCCTCCCTCCATCCCTCCCTCCTTTCCTTCCTTCCTTTTTATTTAATGGAATGTGGGGCACTTTTTCTTAGTAATAATTAAGGGATGTATTCTCTTTATTTAAGATAAGCTTGTTTTAAAACCATTTTTATATTCAATGCTGTAATCTACTCTGTTTCACTTTACTTCTGTAATGAATCTGTTGCTTTCATGACTATCCCTAGCATTGCATGTATTTGGTAGAATGTCAGTTATGTGAAATTTTTGTTGCTTCTGGGACATGAGACACAAATTAGAATACTAAAGCTTTGCAAAATTCTAGGAAGTATAAAAATACCTGTTTCTCTGGATACTCATGTCCTCCCACATTTCAGGAACGCCTTCCATATTTAAATACTATTTTTTTTTTTTTTGCGGTACGCGGGCCTCTCACTGTCGTGGCCTCTCCCGTTGCGGAGCACAGACTCTGGACACGCAGGCTCAGAGGCCACGGCGCACGGGCCCAGCCTCTCTGAGGCATGTGGGATCCTCCCAGACCGGGGCATGAACCCGTGTTCCCTGCATCGGCAAGCGGACTCTCAACCACTGCGCCACCAGGGAAGCCCTTAAATACTTTTTAATAGTTATTCATTATTAAAAATGACAACAGTGATACCTTCCTACTGTACCTGTTAAACATTACTGAGGTTCACACACAAAGCTAACACATACCATTCACAAATCCTTATTATCTATGTCCCTGAGTAATCAACATGAAAGTGTTTGTGTTATTTTCTCTACATAAAATTATATTAAAATGTATATTCACAAACATAGGGAGTTTTCTTTGTGTTTTTTTATTTTAGTTTTTTTTATTTTTACAACTATGGAATCACATACATGCATGTGTATGTGTAATTTATTCAACAGTTTCCCTATTCATAGACATTAGATTTGTTTTGTTTTGTTTTATTTTATTTCCTTTTGTAACTACACACGATGTTACAATAAACATCCATCTATATTTTATAAGTTTTAAAAATCTATTTCTTGGTAGAAGATTATAGCAGAGGATAGCATGACTGCAAATCATTTTAAATTTAATTTAGGTACCCATCTTAGGACAAATTACTGCAGATTCCCACTCTTCCACCTCCATCTTTAAAAAAATATTAAATCTCCTGAAAATAAAAGGAATAGATTTAAGAGATGATAATAAATTATATGTTCAAACTTTAAACATCAAGACAGAATGTCAACTAAATAGGGATAAATGTGTTATTACAGGAAATCTACAATTTTCTGGAAGCAGATGTCAAAGATTTATTCAGCCTACAAATATAAACCTAATTAAGTTTTGCTTTTTTCAATCTTGCTTACTGTACTGCATGAGACCTGCTGTGTGTTGAGAACTCTTAGGAGTATATGGGACTCAGCAGCAAAGATAATGATTACTTCATTCCTCCATCTAAATTTAACTTCACCTAATCAAGCAAATGTCAACTTCGCCCAGCTTTGCTGTATTTGCAACCAGTGATTAGGTGAACAATTTATTTAATCATCAATACCCAGTGGAAAATTAAACGAACTCCTCAGGTACTGAATAGCCCAGCCTGGAAAGGAGAGTTCCTTTGCCCTACTTAGCAGCATAATTGTCTATCCCTAAATATCTGTTTAGACACAGACTGGCCTAATGAAAAGTCCTTACATACTCTAACCTAAAATCCTAGATCCCTGCCAGGGGTGAAGTTCTAAGAGTTCAAGGAATATTACAAAATATTCTTTTTAGTCTTCTTTAGCTTGTCTCCCCTCTCTACACACCTCCTCTTGACTGCTACCCCCACCCATAAGCTTATTTCCCTTCAAAAAATTTTCTACTACAACTGTAGTCAGGACATAAAAATGAGTTATTTCAATGTCATTTTTCTGGACTGTCTTGGAACATACCTTCTGCTTGTCAAGAACTAATCCTAAGCACACACCTGAGTGGTACTGAACTGGTATTCACTGAGCACCTGATTGCAGGCACTTATTTATACTCACAACAAACTGATGGAGGTAGTTGCTATAATTATCTCCATTTTACAGATGAGGAAGCTGAGGCTCAGAGAAATTAAGTAACTTGCCTTGAATCACATAGGTTGGTCATTGTGGCAGAGCTAAGAATTAAACCCAGCTCAAGCTCTTTCTGCTAGAATTGCTAGATGTAATAGAATGACTGCTAGCTGCTATAACAAGTAGAACCACAAATAGGTGACAGTTCAAACACAATTGATGTTGGTTTCAAGCTTACATAATAGTCCAAGGCAGATGTTTCTGGTCTGTGGGTAGTTTTCTCAACAACATGATTTTAGGACCTAAGCTCCTTCCATCTTGTGGTTTTGTCATCCCTAAGGACTCCTTCTTAGCAGAAAAAGGAGAAAGAAGATGGAAAGGGCAACATAAGAGGTTTAAATGGAGCCAGCCTGGAAGTTGCACAATCTATCACAGGCTTTATTTCCCTGAAGAGGCTGGGACACGCTATCTAGCTATTTGTCTAGAAAGAAGAGAAAGCAAATTTGAATGAACAACAAAGTAGCCTCTGTCACAACCTCACTATTTGTTCACTAGATGTTGGCAGAATATCTATGTGGTGGAGTATAAGGAAGTAAAGATATAGAAAATAGTGCTGTGCCCTTCAGGAATTCATAATTTCATTTGGGAACAAGGAAGCTAGTCTATAATGAAAAATAAAGGACAAGTTGGCATAATAGGAGACAACTGTGTTATAGGAATTCAAAGAAGGGAAATTTGATTGTGGGAGGGACTATGCAGGATTTCAGTTTTATCCTGAAGGGAATAAACAAGGAAACTTTAGATCCTGAGGGGAAGACAAAAATATCTTAAAGTGAGGAAACAGTCCATGTCTGGACTGGAGGCCTCACATTGAAACTTCACTTACTTCATCATTTTATCTTGGGCTCAGAGTAGATGCAATATTCTTCTTATTGACCTTGGCCATACTGTATTCTAACATTTCACATTCTAATAGCAGAGTAAACAGACCAACAAGGGTGACTGGTCACAATTAGAAATATGAAGGAATTTTGCACGGATGTTTTTGCTTAATGGCTTGTTTCAGATAATCTGTAGAATAGTATGTCACTCTGAACCATATTCTATTCTTCTTGATCTACAATCATCATGATATTTTTAACAGAACCATCCAATTCTTCTGTTGACAGAAATAGTTTTATCACTTTCTTAAATTATCTGGTTTTGCCCCAATATATGTCTCTTCTAAGACAGAATCTCATTACCTCCCTATTTTATCCTCGGAAGTGAGAATAGTGCAAAGACTTATCAAACGCACAAATCTTCTGAAGGCGTTTTCACTGGTGACGCAAGAATACATGTATGCGTTAGCAAGTGAGTGAAGGAAAAATATCCACTTCATCAGGAAATGCCATATAACCCTTATTCAAACTATGAGGAAGTCCAGGGATACAGCAAGCATTGCTGCCCAATACCATAGACACAGAACAAGGAAGCTAAGTGCAGACATCTCTTAAATATGCTATTGGATCAGAAGGAGGAAAAGGATTAGAAATGATGGGCAGTGAGGACACTAATGACTTTCTGAGCAATTTGGACGATCCATGTGTACTTCCTCACTAGATGCTGTGGTGAGGGGTGAGCTTGGCGAACCCACGTCAGTTAGTGATTTTCTATATTTGTGACTTTGATTTGATCATGTCCCACTCCAAGTCCTGCTAACAAGGGAGGCCATCTCCCCGACATTCCTGCATGAGTTGTGTCTACTCTTCTTGGCAAGTATTTAATATCATATCAGCAATTCCAACAAATGCCTCTTATTCCAGTGGGAGCTGACCTGGGGCAGACATCAGGGATAAGACTGAGGGCTATATATCTGAATAAAAATAAGATTTGAGGGTGGAAGGAACCCACCTTGTAGATCTTAGGGAAGATCAGCCAGTTCTAGTCTCTAAAAGCAGTGCTCCATCAATGTGTTTGCATGGAACCCCTGCTTGTGCCAGAACTAGGGCTCTGCACATGGAAGGTGGCTTCGGGGCAAGGCAAATAGGATGTGTGTAAGTGTATAACAAGTGGGGTCTTTGCATCTAGCCAAATGATAGTAACCTCTGATGACATTTACTCATTTGATACATATGAGTTGAGTTCCTGTTATGTGTGTCATGTCAATTAACTCTTAGTATGCCGTGTTGTACAAATGAAAACCTCAGCACTCATGGGACACACAGTTTATGGGAATGACAGACAAAATCAGTCAACAAACAGATAAAACCCATAAATTAATAAGTGCAATGAAGAGAAAAAAGAGGGGAATGAGAAAGAATGGAGGGCAGGTCCCTCCAAAGGGGTACCTACTCAGAGAGGGTAGTGAGGAGGTGACATTTAAGAGGGGTCCTGAAGGATGGGAAGGAGAACAGAAGCCAGTCCACCATCTAAAGAGCAAGGGAGAAGACGAGCAGAGAGTTCAGGCAGGGATAATACTAGAACTACTGAACTACTCAGAGGGTAGAACACCAGCAAAAACAGTGCTGGAATGATATCTGTGATGGTCAGCATGGTCAGTTTTCTGTGTCAGTCAGTTTACCCGGATGATAATAACAATATTGAACTACTAGTAGGGTAGACAACCAGTAACCACAGTGCTGAAACAACGTCTGTAAAAGTCGATTTAGCTAGGCTACAGTTCCCAGTTATTTAAACATTAATCTAGGTATTGCTGTGAAGGTGCCTTGTTGATGTAATTAACATTCATAATCAGTTGACTGTGAGTAAAGGAGATATCCTATATATTCTTCGTGAGCTTGATTCAATCTGTCAAAAGGCCTTAAGGGCTTCCCTGGTGGCACAGTGGTTGAGAGTCTGCCTGCCAATGCAGGGGACACGGGTTCATGCCCTGGTCCGGGAAGATCCCACGTGCCGCGGAGCAGCTGGGCCCGTGAGCCATGGCCACTGAGCCTGCGCGTCCGGAGCCTGTGCTCTGCAACGGGAGAGGCCACAACAGTGAGAGGCCCGCGTACCACCAAAAAAAAAAAAAAAAAAAAAAAGGCCTTAAGAGCAGAACTGAAGCTTCCCAGAAGAAAAGTTCTGCTGTGAACTGCAGCGTCAACTCATTCCTGACACTTCCAGTCTGCCCTTCCTGTCCTACAGATTTGTGACTTATCTCGCCAGCCTCCACAATTGCATGAACCAGTTCCTTGCTATAAATCCTTTAATATATGTCTCCTACTGGCTTTATTTCTCTGGTTGCATCCTGACCAATGCAGGGTCTTACAGGTCTCACATAGGGCCAGGCATTACTCCTTTAGCTACTGGGAGTGTGGAGGTCCAGGGGATTCTAGGAAAGGGGCAAGATGGATGTACGTGAGAGTGTGTAGGGACATGGGGTAGTACCACTTCCCAAAGGGGTGGAGAGGTAATTTACTATTTCACAACCAGAGCAAGTGTATGAGAGCATGCTGGCTGAATATTAGCTAAGTTTCCAGAAAGAGGGAAAAGAATGTGTGAAGATCCTGAGGCCAGAAATTATTATTATTAAAGGAACTAAAAGGACAGCAGAGAGGCTGGATACATAGTAGGCAAGAGAGAGAGTGGAAGGAAATGAAGGAAGACAGGGCCAGGGGGTGCTGGTCTGGTAAGTACACGGCTTTTATTTAAAAGCTCATTGGAGCATTCCCAATGATTGAGAGAATGCTCTGTGGGGAACATATTAGCCTGGGGTTATGGTGAAGCCAGACACAGGGGTACATGTAGTGCCTAGGCAAGAGATAATGGTGGTTTGGGTAAACATGACAACAGTGAAGATGCAGAGGAATGGATGGTTTCAAGATACATTTTGGAGATAACAATGTGAATGATGTGAATGCTTGCTGGAAAAAAGAAAGGAGAGGGAGCTGATGACCCCCCATTTCTATAAGGGATGATAAAGAGATGAGTATTTGTGCCCACAGGGAGACTTTGCAAGTCCCAGTTGGTAATCCACCAAGTAGTGTGAGGAGTTTTGTTTAGGGGTAGGGGTGTGGCAAAGTTGGCTCTCACACTGTGACACCAAACATCTTGGGACTGTAGGAGAGAAATTTCACCTCCTCTTCAGATTTCCACTGATTCTTGCCCACACCCGATCTTTGTTTCCCTAACCCATTTCCTTCTGCCCTGCGTGTAAAGTGCTTATTTCCCCACTGTGATTTCCATATTGTTGTGAAGCAGTGTGTTGTATATTTGATTGCTAGCTTGTCTCATGTTATGGAATTTTTGAAACACTAAGATTGTTCTTATACAACTGCAGAAATATTGGACCAGGCCCAAGGAATGTGTTTTGCCTTCATGCAAAATGAGTGAGGGACTCTGATGTCCTCTGGAAGAATGCTGTGCTGAGGTTTTATATATACCTTGACTAATTCTCGAAAAGGATTAGAGGTACATGGTTAATTGACAAGCACCTGTTTAAGAAAACATCAATGAGGCCAACAGGAGA
Organism: Mesoplodon bidens; assembly: GCF_964165515.1. Classification (NCBI taxonomy): domain Eukaryota; kingdom Metazoa; phylum Chordata; class Mammalia; order Artiodactyla; family Ziphiidae; genus Mesoplodon; species Mesoplodon bidens. The sequence continues at coordinate 46,581,458 of NC_138160.1, read as the reverse complement.
ACTTTTTTAAGGGTCTGTGGCTACTACTGTGGCTTATACTCAAATATTGAGTGGTATGTGTTGAAGTATGTCCCTCTAAAAAAAAAAAAAAAAAAAAAGCTATGCTGAGTTCTAACCCTCAGTACCTCAGAATGTGACCCTATAGGGAGATAAGATTTTTACAGAGGTAATTAAGTTAAAATGAGGTCATTAGGGAGGACCCTAGTCCAATATGACTGGCGTCCTCATAAGAAGAGGAAATTTGAACACAGGCATGCATAGAGAGAAAATGAGGTAAAGAGACAGAGAGAGAAGACTGCCGTCTACAAGCCAAGGAGAGAGGCCAGGAACAGTTCTTCCCTCACAGCTCTCAGAGAGGGACTACCCTGATGACACCTTGATCTTGAACATCTGGCCTCTAAACCATGAGACAATGAATTTCAGTTATCTAAGGCACCCAGTTTGTGGTACTTTATTACGGTAGCCCTAGTAGACTGATTTTGTTAAGTCTATATACTAAACATTCTAAAAGATAGGCCAACACTTGGGTAAATCAAATTCAGCCTCTTTAACCTAGGATATCTAGATCATTGCTAATTTATAAAAGAAATTAGTTCACATAGTGTAATTTTGCTGAATGAAATGAATCTAGATAAATAACACACAGATTTTTATAAAACATTTAAGTGTTTATGTCTATTTGTCCTTTTGTCAGGGAACTGTGTTAATATGTGGATGTGTCTCAGTCAGATAAGCCTTTCCTATTGTTTTGAGGAGCTTGACTTCATCTAATGTAAAATTAATATATAATCACTATGTATGACTAAGTATATTTCTGGATATTCTATATATTGTCATACAGATCATACAGTCAACATACTATATTGTTTTAATGTTTGTTACCTTATACTATTAAGATGAGTTTTTTCTTTTTCTTTTTCTTTCTCATATTATTGTTTGATACAGCCTAGTGCTGTGGCTAAGCGTTCAGTCTTTATGTATACTGATTAGCCCTGCAAACTTAGGCAAATTCCTTAATCTCTTCGTTCTTTGTCCTCCTTGAAGGGTTGCTATGAAGAAAAATAAATAAGTGTAAAGTGATAAGAGCAAAGCCTCATGCATAATAATCACCCAGTCAATGTTACCTATTATTGTTGCTATGAGCCAAGCATTATTCTAAGGTCTTCAACTCTAACGGATGATACAAATAAAAAATCTGTTTACAGACGGGGCAGCTGAAGCCACAGAGAGGCACAGTAATGAGCAAGTGGTGATCCAGAATTCACCCGAGTTGTTCAGAAGCCATTATCCTCACCAAAATACAGTAAGTGCTTGTGTGAAAAGTCTTTATTCTCTAGAGTTCCAAAATGTCCTGGTTGAATTTCTATTGGTAGAGCTTTAAATTCAAAAATTAACTTGGAAAGTTTATTTTGTATTTCTCTTCTTATGAGTGAGGTTGAACACAATTTTCTCTGTTTTTGTTTTGTTTGCCACATGGATTTCTTTTTCTGTGAGCTCTTTTATGTTCATTTTTGCTCATTTTGCTATTAATTTATTAGTTTTTCCCCCCAAAGTTACCATTATCTTTTGAGTGCACACCATGTAGTCCTTTGTTTCCATCATTCCACCAGTCAAAAGTACCTATTGCCTTCATGTAGCTAAAATTGGTGGTTATTTCCTAGACCTCATCTTATTTGAGCTCTCTGGACACAGTTGACCACTCCCTCCTACTGGCACTGACTCAGCCTCGTTACACTCGCTCCCAGAAAGGGTTCAGCCAGTCTCATGACCTTCAATACCATCTATAGGCTGATGAGTCTCCAGTGTAGACCCTCTACCCTGAACTCCACTTCCACGTGCCTGCTGCTCACTATCTCATCTGGATGGTCAATCAGCATCTCAAAATTAACGTCTAAAATCCATCTTCCCTCAATACCCGTACCTCTCAAATTTTTTTCTATCCTTCTAATTATGTGAGCAAACAATTTGGATTCATGTTTGATTACTTTCTCTCAGAGTCTATATCTGATCTCTCAGCAAAACTCATTGAGTATTTCTTCCAATTATATCCAAAATCTGACTTGTTTAATGATCATCCGTCTCCTGGGTTATTGCAAAATCATCTTAACTGGTCTTCTAACTTCCACTCTTGCTGCCTTTATACGTTATTCCAACATGGCAGCCAGAACGATCCTTTTGAAACATAAGTCATTATATCCCTTCTCTGCTCAAAGCATTACCATAGCTTCCCATTTTATTTCAAGTAGAAGGTAAATGCTTACAGTGGCTACAGATCTTATTGGATCACCCCTGGGCCTCCGGATGGGCCCCATCTCACCCTCCTGCTTTGATTCTAGTTTACTTCACTCCAGCCGCACCACCTCTGTGCCAACACACTGAGTATGTTTTCCCTCAAGGGGGTTTGGCTTGCTATTTTTCTGGAATGTTCTTATCCTTCACTTTCTTCATGTATCTCTTCAACTATCCATTTATCAGTAATGCTTTCCTAGATTACCTTATTTAAACACAAACCCATCTGCCCCTACCTCCTCTAGATGGTAATACTAGTTCCCATTCTCCATTTTTCTCTGTAGTACTTGCAACTACCTGACATACTATATACTTTACCTGTTTATTCGTTTATTATCCCTATATGCCCACTTGAATATAAACTCCGTGATGGTGAGAGTTCTCATTTTGTTCCTTGCTGCATTCCCAGTGCCTTAAAACAGTGATGGGCTCCAAGTAGCTGCTGAAATATTCATTGAACAAACCACTATGTGCACAAAGTGTTATCCTCATTTTCAGCTTAGGAGATTGGGGCTTAGACAGTTCAAGTAACTTTCCCAAGGTCTTGCATATGAACTCAGGATCCACGCTCAGGTGCAGCAGACTCCAAAGCACTCCCTCCTTGTTTGATACTGTGCAACCTCCCAGGAGGAGGGCTTTGTATTTGCATTTTAATTTTGAGGAAATAGAGGACAGGATAAATCTTCAGAGAATCTGGTCTCTGGTCCTAGCTTGGCCACTAAATGATGGTGAGATCCTGGGGAAGAAATGTAAGTTGTTTTCATTCTCAATGATCACTTTAGTCACGAGTGATCTGAAGATAAGAAAAGTGTCTATAATCACCAGAGTTTTTTCCAGCAAGCAGTCTATGACCTGTGAGACTTACACCAGGCTTAACTGGTTGATATACCCAATTCTGCTTTAGTTCTTAAGGTAATAAACACAGAGAGATCCTAGGTTAGTTTTGTTTTCTTTGGTTTATCTCCTTTTGCTAATTGAGATGGTAACATTCCACAAAGTTTTCACTGTTTTTCTCTGAAGCTAGAGATACAACTGAGATGCAGCTTAAAAAAAAATAACTTGTTCCAAATCCTTGCCAATATTTGATAGGGTCGGTCTCTCTCTCTCCCTCTCTGAAACAAGACATAATTTCACATCCCTGGCCTCAACAAAATTGCTGCATGTTTTAGAAAATCTGCAAATAATATATCATGGCTCGTCAAAAAAAAAAAGAGGTCTTTTAAAAAATTTGTTTAAAATACAGGCATGCAAGCACAGCGCAGTAATTATAACTTGAAAAGCTTCTTTAAGAATGTTGGGGAAGTATAAAAAAAACTGTAAGGGTGACGCATGTGGCAACAGATTAGTTGGTCTCTTAGCAGTTACTAGATTCTTCCTCTGTCCCCAGGCCTCCACTTTGCTAGTTAAAAACAAAGAGACTCTCACAGAGAAATCTGGAAACTGACAAGCTGGTTCCTGCCACCTCTGGAGAGTGGCACTTGGAATATATTAGATGAGTTATAAAGGAAATAAATCTCACCTGTAGTCTCTCCAGTCCTTTAATTAGAAAAGAAAAAGCAAAAGCACAACAAGCTGTCCTAGGCCCCATGAACTATAGCTGGCAGAAAGTAATGTTTGCTCTTGGAGCCTGTGCAAATGCTCAGGGGCCAGGTACGAAGCCAGATACAAATGAACACACACAGGATTACGTAGCATCAAAGATCCTGCTGCAGTTATTACATTTTAACCCCAGAAACGTGGCTTCTTGTTCACTCTTCCCTATAGTCGATAGGGCCAAATGGGAGGCCCATTCCTCACTTCATTTTCTAGAGTCTCTTTTGTGAGATTTATCCAGGGTAGGATTTCAGTTCTAGAATAATTTCTGGATGAACCTGCAGAGAAAATCCTCTCACTTGTCCACTCCAGTGACCCAGTAGAGTAGGGGGATTCACACCACTTAAAATTAGGTTCTAAGCTTCTATTTACACCCTAAAATTGACACTGCTATCAATAACACAGAAGCTAAGGGTGCCAATAATGTAGTTTTGTGGATAATTGGTCAATTCCTTTTGTTTTCTAGTGTGCATCAGGATCACTGGTTCACATATTCAAAGTTCAGATTCACAGGCATGCCCCTCAGAGAGTATGAGATATTTAGTCTTGTATAAGGCTCAGTTATCTGCACTTACACAAGCAATCTAGGGGCTAGAGATCAAACTGGTTGCACCCTTCTCCCAGACCCTGTGTTGGGTTGGAGGAGGGGGCGAGAATCCCTAAAAGCAAATCAAGAAGTCCCTCTCAGGCCTTCCTGAAGTTCAGTCTAGGTCCTCTCTCAAGAATGTATCTCCCTGGGCTTCCCTGGTGGTGCAGTGGTTGAGAGTCCACCTGCCGATGCAGGGGACACGGGTTCATGCCCCAGTCTGGGAAGATCCCACATGCCTCAGAGCAGCTGGGCCCGTGAGCCATGGCCACTGAGCCTGTGTGTCCAGAGCCTGTGCTCCGCAATAGGAGAGGCCACAACAGTGAGAGTCCCGCATACCACACACACACAAAAAAAGAATATATCTCCCTGATCTTTCTTTTTTCTTGACTGGTACTTCCAACATTTGGGTACTTGCAATTTTTATCGCTGTCCCTTTCTCCACACCCAGCATTTCTGCAGAATGGGACAGACACCCCCAATTCCCTTTGTACCATCAAGACAAGCAAACATATTCTTTCCATTGTGAGACTTTTATTGAAAATTCTTATGGAGAACAAACTGGACACAGATGCAGGGAAATGAAAAACATCCTGAATTTTATCAAAGACCTTGTAAGTCTTATAAAGCTCTAAGTCTGCTTGCCATCTGAAGGAACTGAAGAAAGTTAGAGTTTTAGCCTTTAACTCTTATTCCTGAAACTAGAAATCCCCAGCCTTCCCCTCCTTCCTGCCTGACTTCTTGCTCCAACTTTGGTAAAGGCCTCGAGATCTCCAGTGTTTCATGGACCCCTGCCGCCTGAATCGGTCATTCTCTTTGTTTCAACTGTTTGAGCAGTAAGACAAATACAACTAACATTCATTTTCTTAGGAGACAACATTCCTTAGCCAGAGGAGATTTTAAGTATTGGAAAAATAAGAACTATTGGGAAGAGATAATTTCTTTCAGAAATTGACCATTTCTGATAACTGGCACTTCTCTATGGTTGTGAGCACAAGACCTCATGGGGACAGACCTTTATCTTCCCTACAAATTCTAACAGGTCCTGATTTTTTAAAGTTAACTCATTATTTCAAAGCTCAAACACACCCAGGGGGTTTAAACTGCCAGTTACTTGCTATGCCATACTGAACTCCTTCCTTCCTTCCACTCACAATTTTATTACTTTTTTTTTGCATTCACATTGTGTCAGGCCCCAGAGGAACAGAGCTGAACAGGATAGAAAGGGTTCCTAACTTAATTGACAATTTAAAAATATACATAATTAAATACATAAGATATTTTTCATAATTATATGTACTTGAAAAAAATAGGAAAATGGGATGGAGAGCGATTGACATACCACTTAACTAAGATATGCAGAAAGTAGAGTTTTAATTGGGAAATATTTTAGAGCAAGGGCACTGCTAGAGAAGAGAAACCTGGGAATAGTTATAAAATGCAGGTAAAAACTTGTGGAAGTGGGGCTCATGGGAGGGAGAGGTGAGGGTGGGGTGAGAGGAGAAAAGATGTGGAATGAAACTCTCTCTTTTTTTAAACTTTCTTTTGATTTTGCTTGGTTTGCAATGTCTCTTAGATTCCTAATGATCATCATCTCATTCCCTCTGTAAATAAGCATCAAGCCCAAAATGATCAGCTCTCCAGTCTGGATTCTCCAGACTCCCAGCTCCATGTCCCCAATGAAGAAAGTCCACTGAGCTCTGCCTGGGGTCTGCTTACTCAGCTGTGCCCTGGTAACTCTCTCCAGATGATTAACTGGGTCAATTGTAGAGCTCCCCTGATTTGTTTCCCCTCCATAGGGTTCACTGTCCTTTACCAACTGATATTCAATGCCTGAACATTATTATTGCACATGCTGTGCCTATTTAAAAAAATTATTTCAGGCAGGAGAATAAATCTGGTCCATTGTGGCCATGAATAAAAATGAATCCTCATATTATTGTCAGGAGCCACCGACCTGCTTTGCACCTGGTCACACACAACTGATTCCACTTGAGATCCATTCCCAAGCCTAGGATAGCATCTATGGGCTGGCTAGAGAACAATGACTAATGTCTCTTACACTTTCCTTTATGGGGGCAATAAATATAAAACATTCAAAAAGACCATGGTAGCAGAAGGATCAGAAGACATGGGCACTGAAATAACCCAAAAGCCGAGAGACACAAAGAAAGTGGCAATCAGAAACCATGTGGGAGAAGAAGTCACAGGTAAGAAAGAAGCATGGAATAGAGAAAAGGGGAAAGAGAGCTGGCAAAGGGTAGCTTGAGTAGAAACAGAGATAGAAACCAAACTGGAGGGAAGAGTCACAGGGTAGGTAGATTAGAGATTCTATTGTGTTCTAAATGATCTTCCCATTTTCTATAAAGCTTGGCTATACTGCTTATAAGTTCTTCCAATGCTCCCTTACTTTCTTCTGAATTTTGTCAGTAACGGTCATCACTTGAGGTAACCTGACCCCCAACTCTTAAACTCAAAACAGGTGTTGGATTGCTGGTAATGGCAGTTGGTTGAAACATGAGGCAGGGTACCAGGTATGTATACACACTGGTTACCTGTTATAAAGCCATATAGTGGGGATCTGTGTAATGGGAGATATAAAGACATGCCACTTAATTTCATTAATCATCCCTCCTTTGATAATTAATCATCCCGGGGAGACGGAGGAAGATGGTGGAAGAGTAAGACACGGAGATCACCTTCCTCCCCACAGATACATCAGAAATTCATCTACACGTGGAACAACTACAGAACACCTACCGAACGCTGACAGAAGACCTCAGACCCCCCAAAAGGCAAGAAACTCCCCACATACCTGGGTAGGGCAAAAGAAAAAAGAATAAACAGAGACAAAAGGATAGGGACGGGACCTGCACCAGTGGGAGGGAGCCGTGAAGGAGGAAAGGTTTCCACACACTACAAGTCCCTTCGTGGGCGGAGGCTGCGGGTGGCGGAGGGGGAAAGCTTCGGAGTAGTGGAGGAGAGCACAGCAACAGGGGTGTGGAGGGCAAAGCGGAGAGATTCCCGCACAGAGGATCGGTGCCCTCAGGCACACACCAGCCCGAGAGGCTTGTCTGCTTGGCCGCCGGGGCGGGCGGGGCTGGGAGCTGAGGCTCGGGTAACGGGTTTCAGTCGGAGCGCAGGGAGAGGACTGGGGCTGGCGGCAGGAAGAGAGCCTGAGGGGGTCAGTGCACCACGGCTAGCCCGGAGGGAGTCCGGGGAAAAAGTCTGGAGCTGCCGAAGAGGCAAGAGACTTTTTCTTCCCTTTTGTTTCCTGGTGCGCGAGGAAAGGGCATTAAGAGCGCTGCTTAAAGAAGCTCCAGAGACGGGCGCGAGCCGCGGCTAAAGGCGCGGACCCCGGAGACAGGCGGGGGATGCTGGGGCTGCTGCTGCCGCTGCCACAAGGCCTGTGTGCGAGCGCAGGTCACTGTCCACCCCCGCTTTTGGGGAGCCTGTGCAGCCCGCCACTGCCGGAGTACCGGAACCCAGGGACGGCTTCCCCGGGAAAGCGCACGGACCGCCTCGGGCTGGTGCAACGTCACGCCAGCCTCTGCCGCCGCAGGCCTGCCCCGCACTGCGCGCCCCTCCCTCCCCTCGGCCTGAGTGAGCCAGAGCCCCCGAATCAGCGGCTCCTTTAAACCCGTCCTGTCCGAGCGAAGAACGGACGCCCTCCGGCGACCTACGCGCAAAGGCGGGGCCAGGTCCAAGGCTGAGACCCGGGAGTTGTGAGAGCAGAGAAGAGACAGGGAAATCTCTCTGTGCAGCCTCGGAGGCAGTGGATTAAAGCTCCACGATCCGCTTGATGTGCCCTGCGTCTGTGGAGTGCATGAATGGACAGCGAATCATCCCAAATTGAGGAGATGAACTTTGAGGACAAGATTTAAGATTTTTTCCCCGTTTCCTCTTTTTACAATGAATTATCCCAAATTAAGGAGGTGGACTTTGAGAGCAAGATTTCAGACTTTTTCCCTTTTTCCTCTTTTTACAACGAATTATCCCAAATTGAGGAGGTAGACTTTGAGAGCAAGATTTTCGATTTTTTCCCCCTGTTCTCTTTTTGTGAATGTGTATGTGTATGCTTCTGTGTGAGATTTTCTCTGTATAGCTTTGCTTCCACCATAGGTCCCAGGGTTCTATCCGTCCGTTTTTTTTTCAATAATTACTTTTTTATTTTTAATAGTGCTACTATATTTTATACTTTATTCTATTTTACTTTAACTCCTCTCTTTCTTTTTTTCCTACCTTCCCTTCCTCCCTCCCTCCACCCCTTTCTTTCTTTCTTTCTTTCTTTCTTTCCTCCCTCCCTCCCTCCCTCCCTTCTTCCTTTCACTCTTTCTTTTTCTTTCCTTCCTGCCTACCTCCCCCCTTTCTTTCTTTCTTTCTTTCTGTCCTCCCTCCCTCCCTCCCTCCTTTCTTTCTTTCTTCCTTCCTTCCTTTCTTTCTTTCCTTCTTCTTTTCTTTCTCTCTCTCTTTCTTTCTTCTACTAATTATTTCTTTCTACTTTTTCTCCCTTTTATTCTGAGCCCAGTAGATGAAAGGCTCTTGGTGCTGCAGCCAGGAGTCAGTGCTGTGCCTCTGAAGTGGGAGAGCCAACTTCAGGACACGGGTCCACAAGAGACCTCCCAGCACCACATAATATCAAGCAGCGAAAATCTCCCAGAGATCTCCATCTCAACACCAGCACCCAGCTTCAGTCAACGACCAGCAAGCTACAGTGCTGGTCACCCTATGCCAAGCAACTAGCAAGACAGGAACACAACCCCACCCACTAGCAGAGAGGCTTCCTAAAAACATAATAAGGCCACAGGTACACCCAAAACACACCACCAGACGTCGACCTGTCCACCAGAAAGACAAGATCGAGCCTCAACCACCAGAACACAGGCATTAGTCCCCCCCACCAGGAAGCCTACACAACCTGCTGAAACAACCTTAGCCACTGGGGACAGACACCAAAAACAACAGGAACTACGAATCTGCAGCCTGCAAAAAGGAGACCCCAAACACAGTAAGATAAGCAAAATGAGAAGACAGAAAAACACACAGCAGGAGAAGGAGCAAGATAAAAACCTACCAGACCTAACAAATGAAGAGGTAATAGGCAGTCTACCTGAAAAAGAATTCAGAATAATGATAGTAAAGCTGATCCAAGATTCTATTTCCAAGATACAAAATCTTGGATATAGAATAGACAAAATGCAAGAAACAGTTAACAAGGACCTAGAAGAACTAAAGATGAATCAAGCATTGATTAAAAACACAATAAATGAAATAAAAATACTCTAGATGGGATCAATAGCAGAATAACTGAGGCAGAAGAACGGATAAGTGAGGTGGAAGATAAAATAGTGGAAATAACTGCTGCAGAGCAAAATAAAGAAAAAAGAATGAAAAGAACAGAGGACAGTCTCAGAGACCTCTGGGACAACATTAAACGCACCAACATTCGAATTATAGGGGTTCCAGAAGAAGAAGAGAAAAAGAAAGGGACTGAGAAAATATTTGAAGAGATTATAGTTGAAAACTTCCCTAATATGGGAAAGGAAATAGTTAATCAAGTCCAGGAGGCACAGAGAGTCCCATACAGAATAAATCCAAGGAGAAATACGCCAAGACACATATTAATCAAACTGTCAAAAATTAAACACAAAGAAATCCTATTAAAAGCAGCAAGGCAAAAACAACAAATAACACACAAGGGAATCCCCATCAGGATAACAGCTGATCTCTCAGCAGAAACTCTACAAGCCAGAAGGGAGTGGCAGGACATAATTAAAGTGATGAAGGAGAAAAACCTGCAACCAAGATTACTCTACCCAGCAAGGATCTCATTCAGATTTGATGGAGAAATTAAAACGTTTACAGACAAGCAAAAGCTGAGAGAGTTCAGCACCACCAAACCAGCTTTACGACAAATGCTAAAGGAACTTCTCTAGGCAAGAAACACAACAGAAGGAAAGGACCTACAATAACGAACCCAAAACAATTAAGGAAGTGGGAATAGGAACATACATATCGATAATTACCTTAAATGTAAATGGACTAAATGCTCCCACCAAAAGACACAGAGTGGCTGAATGGATACAAAAACAAGACCCATACATATGCTGCCTACAAGAGAACCACTTCAGACCTAGAGACACATACAGATTGAAAGTAAGGGGATGGAAAAGATATTCCATGCAAATGGAAATCAAAAGAAAGCTGGAGTAGCAATTCTTATATCAGACAAAATAGGCTTTAAAATAAAGACTATTAGAAGAGACAAAGAAGGACACCACATAATGATCAAGGGATCGATCCAAGAAGAAGATATAACAATTGTAAATATTTATGCACCCAACATAGGAGCACCTCAATACATAAGGCAAATACTAACAGCCATAAAAGGGGAAATCAACAGTAACACACTCATAGTAGGGGACTTTAACACCCCACTTTCACCAATGGACAGATCATCCAAAATGAAAATAAATAAGGAAACACAAGCTTTAAATGATACATTAAACAAGATGGACTTAATTGATATTTATAGGACATTCCATCCAAAAACAACAGAATACACATTTTTCTCAAGTGCTCATGGAACATTCTCCAGGATAGATCATATCTTGGGTCACAAATCAAGCCTTGGTAAATTTAAGAAAATTGAAATTGTATCAAGTATCTTTTCTGACAACAATGCTATGAGACTAGACATCAATTACAGGAAAAGATCTGTAACAAATACAAACACATGGAGGATAAACAATACACTACTCAATAGCGAAGTGATCACTGAGGAAATCAAAGAGGAAATAAAAAAATACCTAGAAACAAATGACAATGGAGACACGACGACCCAAAACCTATGGGACGCAGCAAAAGCAGTTCTAAGAGGGAAGTTTATAGCAATACAATCCCACCTTAAGAAACAGGAAACATCTCGAGTAAACAACCTGACCCTGCACCTAAAGCAATTAAAGAAAGAAGAACAAAAAAACCCCAAAGTTAGCAGAAGGAAAGAAATCATAAAAATCAGATCAGAAATAAATGAAAAAGAAATGAAGGAAACGATAGCAAAGATCAACCAAACTAAAAGCTGGTTCTTTGAGAAGATAAACAAAATTGATAAACCATTAGCCAGACTCATCAAGAAAAAAAGGGAGAAGACTCAAATCAATAGAATTAGAAATGAAAAAGGAGAAGTAACAACTGACACTGCAGAAATACAAAAGATCATGAGAGATTACTACAAGCAACTCTATGCCAATAAAATGGACAACCTGGAAGAAATGGACAAATTCTTAGAAATGCACAACCTTGCAAGACTGAATCAGGAAGAAATAGAAAATATGAATAGACCAATCACAAGCACTGAAATTGAAACTGTGATTAAAAATCTTCCAACAAACAAAAGCCCAGGACCAGATGGCTTCACAGGCGAATTCTATCAAACACTTAGAGAGGAGCTAACGCCTATCCTTCTCAAACTCTTCCAAAATATAGCAGAGGGAGGAGCACTCCCAAACTCATTCTACGAGGCCACCATCACCTTGATACCAAAACCAGGCAAGGATGTCACAAAAAAAGAAAACTACAGGCCAATATCACTGAAGAACATAGATGCAAAAATCCTCAACAAAATACTAGCAAACAGAATCCAACAGCTCATTAAAAGGATCATACACCATGATCAAGTGGGGTTTATTCCAGGAATGCAAGGATTCTTCAATATACACAAATCAATCAATGTGATACACCATATTAACAAATTGAAGAAGAAAAACCATATGATCATCTCAATAGGTGCAGAGAAAGATTTCAACAAAATTCAACACCCATTTATGATAAAAACCCTGCAGAAAGTAGGCATAGAGGGAACTTTCCTCAACATAATAAAGGCCATATATGACAAACCCACAGCCAACATCGTCCTCAATGGTGAAAAACTGAAACCATTTCCACTAAGATCAGGAATAAGACAAGGCTGCCCACTCTCACCAGTCTTATTCAACTTAGTTTTGGAAGTTTTAGCCACTGCAATCAGAGAAGTAAAGGAAATAAAAGGAATCCAAATTGGAAAAGGAGAAGTAAAGCTGTCACTGTTTGCAGATGACATGATACTATACATAGAGAATCCTAAAGATGCTACCAGAAAACTACTAGAGCTAATCAATGAATTTGGTAAAGTAGCAGGATACAAAATTAATGCACAGAAATCTCTGGCATTCCTGTACACTAATGATGAAAAATCTGAAAATGAAATCAAGAAAACACTCCAATTTACCACTGCAACAAAAAGAATAAAATATCTAGGAATAAACCTACCTAAGGAGACAAAAGACCTGTATGCAGAAAATTATAAGACACTGATGAAAGAAATTAAAGATGATACAAATAGATGGAGAGATATACCATGCTCCTGGATTGGAAGAATCAATATTGTGAAAATGACTCTACTACCCAAAGCAATCTACAGATTCAATGCAATCCCTATCAAACTACCACTGGCATTTTTCACAGAACTAGAACAAAAAATTTCAAAATTTGTTTGGAAAAACAAAAGACCCCGAATAACCAAAGCAATCTTGAGAACGAAAAACGGAGCTGGAGGAATCAGGCTCCCTGACTTTAGACTCTACTGCAAAGCTACAGTAATCAAGACAGTGTGGTACTGGCACAAAAATAGAAAGATAGATCAATGGAACAGGATAGAAAGCCCAGCGATAAACCCATGCACATATGGTCACCTTATCTTTGATAAAGGATGCAGGAATGTACAGTGGAGAAAGGACAGCCTCTTCAATAAGTGGTGCTGGGAAAACTGGACAGGGACATGTAAAAGTATGAGATTAGATCATTCCCTAACACCATACACAAAAATAAGCTCAAAATGGATTAAAGACTTAAATGTAAGGCCAGAAACTATCAAACTCTTAGAGGAAAACATAGGCAGAACACTCTATGACATAAATCACAGCAAGATCCTTTTGGACCCACCTCCTAGAGAAATGGAAATAAAAACAAAGATAAACAAATGGGACCTAATGAAACTTCAAAGCTTTTGCACAGCAAAGGAAACCATAAAGAGGACCAAAAGACAACCCTCAGAATGGGAGAAAATATTTGTGCATGAAACAACTGACAAAGGATTAATCTACAAAATTTATAAGCAGCTCATGCAGCTCAATAGCAAAAAAACAAACAACCCAATCCAAAAATGGGCAGAAGACTTAAATAGGCATTTCTCCAAAGAAGATATACAGACTGCCAACAAACACATGAAAGAATGCTCAACATCAGTAATCATTAGAGAAATGCAAATCAAAACTACAATGAGATATCATCTCACACCAGTCAGAATGGCCATCATCAAGAAATCTAGAAACAATAAATGCTGGAGAGTGTGTGGAGAAAAGGGAACACTCTTGCACTGCTGGTGGGAATGTGAATTGGTACAGCCACTATGGAGAACAGTATGGAGGTTCCTTAAAAAACTAAAAATAGAACTACCATATGACCCAGCAATCCCACTACTGGGCATATACCCTGAGAAAACCATAATTCAAAAAGAGACATGTACCAAAATGTTCATTACAGCTCTATTCACAATAGCCCAGAGATGGAAACAACCTAAGTGTCCATCATCGGATGAATGGATAAAGAAGATGTGGCACATATATACAATGGAATATTACTCAGCCATAAAAAGAAACGAAACTGAGCTATTTTTAATGAGGTGGATAGACCTAGAGTCTGTCATACAGAGTGAAGTAAGTCAGAAAGAGAAAGACAAATACCGTAGGCTAACACATATATATGGAATTTAAGAAAAAAAATGTCATGAAGAACCTAGGGGTAAAACAGGAATAAAGACACAGACCTACTTGAGAATGGACTTGAGGATATGGGGAGGGGGAAGGGTAAGCTGTGACAAAGCGAAAGAGAGGCATGGACATATATACACTACCAAACGTAAGGTAGATAGCTAGTGGGAAGCAGCTGCATAGCACAGGGAGATCAGCTCGGTGCTTTGTGACAGCCTGGAGGGGTGGGATAGGGAGGGCGGGAGGGAGAGAGACACAAGAGGGAAGGGATGTGGGAACAGATGTATATGTATGACTGATTCACTTTGTTATAAAGCAGAAACTAATAAAAAAAATTAATCATCCCTCTCTTTGATAATTCTATCAAAGAAAGAAAGAAAAAGCTGTTTCAGGACAAAAAACAGGATATGATACTCAAAGTGCATTCATTCTTCAGATGACAGCTTAAGCGTCCGTTCCTCAGAGATGCTTCAAATGATCCCTCACTCGAGGTCGGGTATCCTGTGATGTACTCTCACAGCACTCTCTCCCTTTCCTCTGTGCACTTGTGAGACTACGTAATTAGTATGTCTCTCCCCAACTAGACTGTAAGTAATAGAGGATAGGGAATCCATAAACACACTGAATTAACGAATGGATATTTTAATGCTGTGGGAAAAGAGAATCCATGTAACAGAAACTGTTAGTTTTCACCAAAATCCATTTTGGTTTTTATCTTGGAGACAACTAAGTATATATCTCAGGCTCACTTTCCCATAGAAGTGGCCATGTGAGTGAGATCAAGGGAGGTGGTCATTTCCAGGCATGGTCTATTAATGTCTCCCTCGTGCACTCTCTTCCCAATATTTTCTCCTTTTGAATGATTTTGATAATAATCCCTGACCTCCTTCCATTACTTTCCTTCCCTGTCCCCTCCCCTAGGGAATCCCTGGGAGCCACAAGGTGAAGATGATGGAACCACAGTATAAAAGCAACTTTGGTATCTGAATCACCACATGGCATGGAGTTACCACATGATAGGAAGCACCTGATTTGGTCCATTAAATAAGTGAGAAACAAACTTTCATCGTGCTTGAGTCTATGTATACTTGGGGATCTATTTATTATAGCCTAGCCTACCCTATCACAATCCATATGCACAAAGGTACTGGAGAGATATTAGGATGAAAAATGCATCAAACATGGAAAGCAGGAATGCCCTTCCATAAGTAAATGTTTGGAATTAGAAATTAGAGATGCCAAGGTTCAGACAATGCCTGGAGAGTAAGTTACAGACTCGCCAATGTCCAAGGGCTTTAAAACACCATCTTGCAGAGTACAGGTGAATCAATCTGGTGATTTCTTGAAATTCCTTACAGTTTTATTATTCTATGTCTATCTACCATGGTTACTTGGAGGAAAATCATTCATCCTTGTTTACAAAGGGGTACATTGTTACGGCATTGAGAAATATGGCATCAGGCTCTCTGGAATAATTGAGCAATCTATTATCCTCTTGGATGAAGTTCTAGATTCCATGCCAACAGAGCTCTGTGGGGCTGACTTCATAAAGATAAAAAACAAGAGAAAAAAATACCCATGCATATCCCTCAAATATGTTTTTAAAACTAGCTTTGATAAAAATTCTTATGGTTTGAAGGACATAGGAGTCCACCAATCAAATAGGGAAGATCCATTCAATCTACCTGTATCCAAATAAACCTTCATTTTATGTCAAACTTATTTGATGTCACTATTTAGTAAAATAATATACCATGCTCTGCTTTGGGAAACAAAAGGCCTATTCAGCCATTATTTATTCTTAGCAAGGAAATGACGAAATGCCTATATATGTGGTCTTTTAAAAAATACAAAACAACAAAAACAGCCTAAAAACTCTTGATGTCTGTCCTTTACATTGATTACTTAATTAATTACTTAATTATTAAATTAAATTAATTAATTATTTAATTTGCCAATCTATTTTTCAGACCATGAAACCTTTTATTAGAGAAAGTAATATCTTATGTTTAAAAAATACATGCTTTAAATTTGAAAAAGAATGGATGCTTGTATGGGTATAACTGAATCACTTTGTTGTACACCTGTAACTAACACATCATTGTTAATCAACTATACTCCAATATAAAAGAAAAATTAAAAAATAAAAAAACTACAGAACCTAAAAAAAAATACGTGTTTATATCAGGCAGTCAACAAATATCTCTAGCACAACATACTGTGACCCCATAGGCAAATGGGACGTGGTCCCTGCCCTCACATAGTTTATCATCCTATCACAGAAATGAATTATGAATCTAACAACAGATAAGCAATTTTTAACTTGCAAATTAGAGGTAAGTATAAAATGAATAATATAAGAATTCAAAGGAAGGGGAGATAGGTCCTGACCCAACTGAAAAAAGAGTTGCAGAGAGGACATTTTCAAAGATTTGGGATTTGAGATGGACTTTGACTTTGGATACACTATTTTATTGGTTAAGATTTAATTTTAGCTGCATGTAATAGAAAATTGAAATAAAGTAGCTTCAGTAAGATAGTTTTTTCCCTCTCCCACATTAAGCAATATGGAGATAGGCAATCCAGGTCTGGCACAGTAGCCCAAGAATGTGTCAGTGCTAATGTTGCTGTGATGCTCTTGACCTGTACTTCACAGTTGCAATGCATATGCTGCAGCTCCAGCCATCTTTTCCTCAGTGATAGGTCACTCACTGGGTATTTGGGTCAGTCTTTTAAGGCCAGTATTATCATCTTTTTAAAATATACATTGGAAAATACCATGGGGCAGTTAAACATTTTTCTCAAGAAAATACAGAGTGCAGCAGCAGCCTTGGGAATCACACTGATGTAGTTTTCTTTCAGACACCATGCTGTTAACCATTGCACTATATAGTCCTCCTAGGTACTAGTCTTGGCAAAGATGACGTGGGCCCAAGGTGGTAGTGAGGGTAGAAGGTAGACTGAGGTAGAAACAGAAGTTTCCACTAAAATTTCTACTTTTAACAGAAACATTGCCTAAAGGAGATGTTTACAGTGCTTGTAATTAAATAGCAAAAAAAATCACACCGAGTTACAAACCAAACCAGGAAGTAATTGAAATACAATGTTCATTTATTTCAAAGAAAAAGAGGAAAATGGTAAAGAGGAGGAGGGGGAACAACTGTCCAGGATACTCAAACTGTAGAACAAACACCTTTGCCATGTGGTTTAAATATTCTCTGCAAGTTTCTTCTATCTGTCCCACCCAGTTCATAAATATTCATCACCAAAAGTTTGGCCTTTGTTTTTTTTTAATCGTTGCTCTTTTCTTTTTTCCCAGTTTATCCTGGATCTCAGGGGATTTCCTTTTGTCCATTTCTTATTTCCTTTTTTTCCTCATCATCCTTCAACCTAGAGATCTCCCCAGCCTCTGGGAACCTCTTATTTTTATTTAATTAATTAACTTACAATTATTTATCTTATTGAGATATAATCGACATTTAATATTACATTAGTTTCAGGTGTACAACATAATGATTCGATATTTGGATATGTTGTGAAATGATCACCACAATAGGTCTAGTTAGCATCTGTCACCACACATAGTTACACAATTTTTTTTCTTGTAATGAGAATTTTTAAAATGTACTCTCAGGCTTCCCTGGTGGCTCAGTGGTTGAGAATCTGCCTGCTAATGCAAGCGACACGGGTTTGAGCCCTGGTCTGGGAGGATCCCACATGCCACGTAGCAACTAGGCCCGTGAGCCACAACTACTGAGCCTGTGCGTCTGGAGCCTGTGCTCCGCAACAAGAGAGGTCGCGATAGTGAGAGGCCTGCCACCACGTTGAAGAGGGGCCCCCGCTTGCCGCAACTAGAGAAAGCCCTCGCACAGACACGAAGACCCAACACAGCAAAAATAAATAAATAAACTCCTACCCCCAACATCTTCTTTAAAAAAAAAAAAAAGATGTACTCTCTTTGCACCTTTCAAATATACGGTACAGCATTGTTAACTATAGTCACATGCTGTGCATCATATCCTCAGAGAATCTGCCTTTGAGCTACTGCAGAATTTGAAGGTTTTAATTTGGGGCTTTACAGCTGAGTAAGTGTCAATGGTTTAATCTGTCCTCAAATTACCACCATATCTCTTCCCTGTGCATCCACTTGTGTCTTCTCCTGACATTACTACTGGCTGACCACTGAAGTGCAGTTATTTTTATTTTGGGTGGGGGTGGGGAGGCATTTGACTCATCCGGGCCATGAAGTTTGGTATTTTATGTTCTTAGTGTGCATAGGAATACAGGTATAATCTCGTATGTATATGTTTTAGTAGGCTTCAAGAATGTCGAATCCAGACAAGATGTAAGTTTTATCAGCTAATTTCTGTTAGGACTATTAACTTGTGCTAAAGAAGCCAAAGTTCAGTTTCCTGATTAACATGTCGCTAATAGGGCACCCAAAATGCTTCATGATCTTGGACCTGCTTCCCTCTCCAAGTTCATGTTTTAACATGCTGCTCTTTTCCTGGCCTCCCCAGTTACTACGAACAACTCAGACCAAAATCTAGAGTAGGTTTCTTGAAGGAATCTAGTCTGTCTACCCTGTGGCCTTGCACATGCTTGTCTTTCCATCCTGAAATGCCCTTCTTCACTTTATTTTCCTTCCATCCTCTCGGTGATCCATCTCCCTGGACCCCTTGCTTGTCATAACCATTCTGGGTTTGTTGCTGCTTATTTGAGGCCCTTTGGCATCCTGCCAATTATTGCTATGATGCCATATTGACATTGATTACGTATTTGTTTCCCCAGTAGACTGTAGCTCTTGGAGGAAGACTGAATTTGAACTTTGTATACCTAATCAAGCATAATGCCTGACACCTGAATGGGCTATGAAGCTGCTAACAATAAAATACAATGGGATGTGTCCGTTAGCTGCATGCAGGGATAGCCCAAGGTGTTGATTTCAAATTTTATTCAAGGATAAAGTTTACTGAGTCAAGACATAAGTCTATTCCAAGAAAAATCCTGAATACCAATGGAAAAAAGTACACTTATTCCTATTTCAATTATTTTCAAACTTGATCCTGACAATTTCATCATCCTTAATCTATCTCATGGAGGTGTCATTTTGATTCTGAAAATCATTATGCTTTGAAGTCAGACCTATCACTGCCTCAAATTCATTTACTGTTATAAAAGGATAGAAAGAAAATTCGGTAAAATAATAGAAAAAAACTCTCAGGCTAACATGCAGTCTTTATATGGCTTTTTGCTGAAAATCACAAAACTCCAAAACTATGTCTTTCTGATAGGAATTCAGCAGTGCATTTGAAGGAAAACTCATACTGAGAGTACTTTCAAAATTCAAATTTGACATTTTTGTGAGATTTAACACCACAAAGAAGAGATATTCTGTCAAATAAAAAAGCCAATTTGGCTTTTCTATCCTTTTATTCACTATTTGCTAGGCTTCTTTTCCACTTATCACCTCATTTAACTTATTGAGAAAAGACAGGGCACTTAGTTGAAGAACTGTGCCCTCCAAAATACTTCACAATTTCTACAGCTAGAGTACTTTCCAACCTCAGTATGAAGCAAAGATCTGTAACTGGGCCATTAAGGGAGATGAATGATTATTTAATGTATTTTAAAGGGTTGCTGGTTGGCAACCTCACATAGATGCTTTCAAAACAGGAGCATTGGCAGACTTGGAGAATAGTAGCTCCAGGTCATAGCAAAATGAAGTTGCTACTGAATTCCCTTGAATCATAGTCTTTTGACACATTTGGAGATGTTACTGTAGCAACAGATTATGTCACCTGAAGTTCAGAAGAACATTTGAAAATGTCAGAGGAAATGAGTAATCCTTACTGGGAGAAGTAAAGCAGGTAGCTACGCCTCTTACCAGAAGGTGACAGTGGTAACTACAGCACTAATTACCCCTGTCTTTTATTAAAGAAATATAAATGGTTATGGCATTTGCTATTAATGAGCACGCATAGACAACCTGTAAGAATCACAACATTTTAGACATTCCTCTCATCTTTTTAAAGCACACAATAAGTTAAATTTGGACATTCTTCTTTTTTTAATATTTATTTTTATTTATTTATTTGGTTGCACCAGGTCTTAGTAGCGGCAAGTAGGCTCCTTAGTTGCGGCTCCAGGGCTCCTTAGTTGCAGCTTGCAAGCTCCTTAGTTGTGGCATGCGAACTCTTAGCTGTGGCATGCATGTGGGATCCAGTTCCTTGACCAGGGATCGAACCCAAGCCCCTGCAATGGGAGTGTGGAGTCTTATCCTCTGCGCCACCAGGGAAGTCCCTGGACATTCTTCTTACTTTAAAAAATAGCAAGTAATCTTTTTTCTTTTTTTGGTCTCTACTGGTTTACTTTTTAAAAACTTGTTTGGCTGCCAATGCTGTAATTTTAATGTGTCAGTATTTTAAGAGGTGGAAATTATTCTGCAAACTATCTTTTGTTGGAAAGGTAAGGTGTATTAAGATAAGTTTCATTAAACTGTGATGGATGATTTTCACTACAAAGTGTGTAAGATAACTAAAAGTGATGTTTAAAATGTTATGACAGTCTTAAAAACAAAGTTACGAAAGGTGATAGACATATATATGTATAAATATATACACACACCTACACATTTATATACGTATAGACCTAAAAAGGAAAATTTGTTTTCAGAGTAGGTTGCCTTTATTTATGTGAATATGTTCTCTTAAATTCATAGGTTCAAAGCCAATGATGCATTCTTAATGCAATTCTACTTCCGTTGTTTAAGTTTCATAATTTATCACAGGTAGCTCTCAAATGGAAAGTAGAAATTCAGCTTCTTTGAAAAAGTTGGACTGGTAGGTGCAAGGTATTTCTGGAGGCCACAAGGCAATTGTTCCTTAGCACCTAAGTAGAACATCAGTAACTCTGATCACTAATTGCATATTTTGTCAAGCCAAACTTTTGTCCCAGGCACAAAAATTTTAAATCTGTATATAATTTTTAAGCAATTAAGCCCTTGTTTCCTGGACCATGGTGATTTGTTATGTCTAGACCTGCTTGTAGCATTCTGAATTATGTGAGTACTGCTTTCATGGAAAAATAAGGACACCTGCTGAAAAATGTCCTTCCAGATTTTGACTTAGACCAACCAGTAAAGACAGAGAGGAGAAAAACATTCCTCAGGGTTAGGTTCATATATGACTTAAAAGCTAACAACTTCAGTCTTGGAATCAGATGTGAATAATGCTTGTTGTGTTTTTTCCTGCAGCAAAGCCATTTTCTCCACCCTCTATTGCCAACTTCCCACCCCTA
Source organism: Mesoplodon bidens (assembly GCF_964165515.1). NCBI lineage: Eukaryota > Metazoa > Chordata > Mammalia > Artiodactyla > Ziphiidae > Mesoplodon > Mesoplodon bidens. The sequence continues at coordinate 46,559,882 of NC_138160.1, read as the reverse complement.
AGACCAGGTTAGTTGTCCCGTCTGTGAGCATTCATAGACCCTGTGCAGGTCTGATGTGGTCTTCTTAACCTGTGCTGTAATTGTCTGATAACTTGCCCCCAGCACGTCCTGGCACTTCGACAATTCGATGATTGATTTATTAAATACTGTATTTCCTCAATTCTAATATGTACATTTTAATATCACTGATGTGTCTTGAAATCAATGATGTCTTGTCATTGCTGTTGACCTGAGGACCATGATCGTAATTGAAACAAAAGTTGTTTATGCAGAGCAATAGAGTATAATTTGGTTTTAGTGAAACATTTATTCATTGTTTGAGGAATAATCACAATTTTCTCTGTTCTAGCAGAGTAACCACTGATTACTTCTATGGCCTTGCTCCTTCAGCGTATGGCCTGCAGACAGCAGCACATCATCACCTGAGCGCTTGTGAGGAATGCAGACTCTCGGGCTGCACCCCAGACCTCCTGAATCAGAATCTGCATTTTAAAGAGATCCCAACTACATATGCCCATTAAACTTTGAAAAGCATTGCTTTATGGGACCTATCCTTAGGAAGATATCCACAAGAAGAGGAGGCTGTGTCACATGTTTGTTGTACTGATATATGGAAAAGAATTCTCCCTTCTCCCATGCTGGAAACTGCAGCCAAAGGCAGGGAAATGGCTGTAAGCCCTCAGGTTACAAGGAAGAAAATTCAAAAACAAAATAGGCTGGTATCAGCGATTTATATGTAGAACATGCCTTCCTTTAAGGCACTGCTATACTCTTTGTTTTTTGGGTTTTTTTTGCGGTACGCAGGCCTCTCACTGTTGTGGCCTCTCCCGTTGCGGAGCACAGGCTCCGGACGCGCAGGCTCAGCGGCCATGGCTCACGGGCCCAGCCGCTCCGTGACATGTGGGATCCTCCCGGACGGGGGCACGAACCCGTGTCCCCTGCATCGGCAGGTGGACTCTCAACCACTGCGCCACCAGGGAAGCCCTACCATACTCTTTAGTTACAAGCCATGCTTTCTTTTTCAGTGATATTTACATTAATGTTCTATCTTCGAACTCCTGTTTTTGTGCATTTCAATGACACATGGTATTTTCTTCCCTTTAAAGATCAGCTTTCTGAGTGTAGGGGCAGGGTCTTAGCTGAGCCCCTGGCTCTATCTCTAACACCCAGTGCCATGTGTCTGGCAAATAGTGAGCACACAATAGCTATTTATAAGAAGGAGAGGAATTTATACTTTTTAAACCTTTTTCTTTCTTCGAAAAAAATGTGGTAAATGTTCCTGAGGTTTACTGTTTCAAATCACTAAATCCTGTGAACCAGATGGGTATAATAGTTTGTGTGTCTCAAATATAAACTGGGGTCAAGAGAAACATTAAATAGAATATGATTTGTACAGGTTCAGTGTAGGACTTACATGGAGTATGGGACAGAGATCCAGAACCTGTTACAGTTCTGGGCTCACAGCTTTATGCAAAGTTCTACCTGCAGCCTCTCTGATTCCTCATCCTTCTAAGGAATTGGACCACCTGAGGTCTGCAAGATGAGCTCTGTGTCTTTTTCCAGGTCAAGCGCAGGTGGGTTGCTTGGCCTTCTAAAGCTCCCATTGTCCATCCCCATCCTACTTGGTGTGTTTCCTTGTTTGTGTATAAGTTTGAACTCACAGTGAGATAAAAGTATACTTGAGAAGGTAAGGGTCATGTTTTTGTCCATATTGTGTTCAGTAACACCTACAAGCTTGCAGGGCAACTAGTTGAAAATTAAATGCATAACTGAATTGAATAAAATTGAAAAGCTAAATAGAAAATTTGACCCATCTTTTTTGCTCTGTTTCTAAAAGTTTTAATCTTAGCATATTTAGCTTTAAGATTTTTTGATTCTGACACTGAAGAAGGTTTTCTGTTTTTGAACAAGATAGCCTTTCTTTCTTTTTTTTTTTCTCTGTCTTTTAACTTTTTACAGAATGTGGGAAATAATGACAACTTTATTTCTAGAATTTTCCAAAGATCAAATAGTCCATTTATGCTCATAAAGATGAAGCCGAGCTGGGGAGACATCTGAAAATAATATCAGAATTGAATTTAAGTTTTAATCCGATGAACAAGTCAATATTCCATAAAGATTAGTCATACAGGTGTTGGTTATGACTTGAATTCTCCACAACTCTACTTAATAGTATTTTTTGATCATTTTCTTTAAAATGATGACTTCATTTTCATTTGTTTTGTGAATTACATACTTTTCAGTAGATCGATTGGGCTAGAACTGGTATGAAAGGGACTGAAAAATGTACATCTAGAATGAATATAGATGGCAGGCAGAGTCTCCTTCAACTCCCAGTTTTGGCTTTGATTCTGTGCTCCCATTTCTGGCTTTGATTAGAGCTCAAAGGTGCTGTTTTATTGTCCTCCAGATGTAATTGCCACACATAAGTTTGGGGCACTCGAAGGAAGTCTAAAGTAATGGGTGTTTCAGGATTGGGTTGAAAACCCCATTTTAGTTGATTTTTATCCTCACCTTCTTAGAAATTGATTATTAAAACTCTGTAATTACCCACTGTTCATGATTTAGAATATGATCTATTTCCAGACAAATGTAAATTAACATGCATTTCGGTATTTTCAAAAGAAGGTTTTCGGAATATGCAAATATCCTTAAAAAACACTGAAGGGCTACAGAGTAATCAGAGTATTTCATCTTTGCTTCTTCTCTATGCCACTTGTTCATCTGGATTTTTTTTCTCACCTCACTCTTTTATTTTAAAAAATGTTATTGGTTTCTTACTTCAGTCCTTTTCCTTTGCTGGGCTTACACTTCTTATTTCTTTGTCAACTAGTTTGCCTAAAGTCTTGTATCCTAGGCCTGAAAGCATGTGCTCATTGCTAGATAAGTTTCTGTCCTCAGAGAAGTCACTTCTGAAGGCATACTTCTTCTCCAGATACCATCTATTAAAAATTTCAAGAAAGATGTATGAAAAAGAATTAGAAAGGCTAGAGTAGCAGCACTAGAAAGAATCTTAAAAATCAAATCGTCCAGAAGTTGCAAACTGATGACCCTCAGGCCCACACATTATTTTGTTTAAGAGCTTTATTGAAATGTGATTTACATACCTTAAAATTCACTTGGCCCACATTATTTTCTAAGGGATTTGGTTTCAACACTCATAGAATCTAAATTTTTGGTTTATGTTGGAAAATTAAAGCATTTAGGAACACAGGGTCTGAATTTGCATAAGAACGAATTGCCTTGGCTGGAGTTGAGTTCATTTTCTTTTTTCTAGATGGGACATAAATTCTCCAGTTTAACAGTTTCCTCTGTACCTTTTTGTCTTATACTCAGTGTGCTTCATTCGTTAAGTAGCCATCAGGATCCTGTGGGCATTACTCCTGTGATACTGGTAGGTTTAATCCAATCCCCATTTAATAAATCAATGCACTTGGGCAAGAGAGGTAAAGGGAGTTGCCCAAGTAAACTAAAAACAATTTTTCCACTTGGTACCTACCATAAGTTACTTTAGAAATATTTAGTTAAACAGGCTTTAATTATAATTCTTCTGATAAAAAAGAATTCGTGTAAATTGCTTTCAAGAACCACTAATGAATTTCAATCTGCAGTCTGAAAAACATTACCCAAAGTAATGTCTACATATTTGAATTCATCACAACAGATACTCAAAATATTCTAATAAATTTAAGTCTTTAAGGATTAATTTGCGGTCAAAGGTAGGTAGTATATGAGTAATAATAGGATAACAGCTAACATTTATTGAGTACCTATTATGTGTAAGACATGACTAAGAGATGAGATTAAGGGAGAAGACTTGAAAAGAGTACATAACAAGACAGGATTAAAAAGTCACCCTATTATATTTGTGTGATTTAATTTTTAAGACATTAATAGAAAAGTGGGCTCTTTATTTGGTTTGAATTTGCATGGAAATTAAAACTTCCAGAAATGGGCTGTCCAATATCTTAGTCACTAGCCATATGTAGCTATTTAAATTTTTATTTAAATTAATCAAAATCAAATAAAATTTAAAAAATCATTTTCTTTGTCACACTGGCCACATTTCAAATACCCAACAAGCTGTGTGTGGCTAGTGGCTATCATTTGGACAATACAAATATAAAGCTTTTCCATTATCACAGAAAGTTCTTGTGGACAGCACTGCTCTAGAACAGTAATATCTTTGGAGGCATTTGAATCATGTTTGGGCAAAGATTTAAATTGCCACGTGCCACTATTTACAATAACCAAGACATGGAAGCAACCTAAATGTCCATCGACAGAGGAATGGATAAAGATGTGGTACATATATACAATGGAATACTACTCAGCCATTAAAAAGAATGGAATAATGTCACTTGCAGCAACGTGGATAGACCTAGAGATTATCATACTAAGTGAAGTAAGTCAGACAGAGAAAGACAAATATCATATGCTATCACTCATATGTGGAATCTAATTTTAAAAAAAGATGAAATAAATGAACTTGTTTGCAAAACAGAAACAGACTTACAGATATTGAAAACAAACTGATGGTTACCAAAGGGGAAATGTCATGGCGGGGTGGCGGGGGAATATAAATCAGGAGCTTGGGATGAACATACACACACTACTGTATATAAGATAGATAACCAACAAGGACCTACTGTATAGCACAGGGAAGTCTACTCAATATTCTGGGATAGCCTATATGAGAAAAGAATCTAGAAAAAGAATGATTATATGTATATGTATAAATGAATCACTTTGCTGTACACCTGAAACTAACACAACATTGTAAATTAACTATATGCCAATAAAATTTAAATTAAAAAAATTAAAATTGCCATATGCTAACTGTATACAAATTAACCCATGAATATTCTATAGTCTTTTATAAAATCCAGTAAGTGGTAGCTGTCATCAGCCAGCCAATATCCATTTCCTTTAGAGAAGTTTAAAAGTAAACTAATGTGCACTATGAGTAGGCTGTGGAGTTACCTTAAATTGGTTTCTTTAAGCCTATATTTCAATCTTTCTTCCACCTTAAGTGCAAGCATTTGACACGACTAACATTAATGTCAAGCAATTCTCATTTCATGAGAAGTAATTAGGGCAAAGGCAAGTGTTGATAACTTTCATGGAATTTTCCCGAAAGCTTAATATATAATCTGCAAGACAATGCAAGCCTCTCTGTCTTTCAAAATACTGAGTCTCTTGCAGTATGTTCTGAAGGTGAAAGATAAAGTGACAGGTAGATACATGCCTGTCTCACTGTGATTTTCAAGCCCACATTGGCTTGTTAAAGGAGAAAACACTACTTTTGCGCTAAAGTCAGGAACTGAAGAAATGATCTTATAGCTACTCGAATTCATCTACCTAACACAAGTGACACAGGAAAACTGATCCATCTCACCATCTTTTCCCTAGTATGTTATCCTTATTTGGAGAACAAGGAGCTAGATGTACTGAAATTCTGCAAAGTTTCTCTGGCTCCGACTTCAGACTCAAAGCCCTTTCTCTCTTCATCCTCACTGGAATCTAGTCAGAACTCACAGCCCCAGACCAATGTTCTCTGCCTTTTTGACTACAGCTCACAGAAAGAAATACCTCCTACATTGGAATCAAGCAAAAGCACACACCTGGAGCAGCAGTTTCACAAAAAATATGTATCTTTAATACTGAGTGCCTTCTGATATTCTATTTTGTCTATTTGGTGTCATTATTTTAAATGACACCATAAATTGCTTTCTGGTTGAGACCCATAAATTGTTTTCGTGACTACTAATGGGTTGCCAGCTGCAGTTTAAAAAGTATTGCCCTGAGCAATGCTAGAATCGTCTTTATCCATTCCTGGATATGAAGCCTCCTTGAAATTTGGCTAAAATATGCATAAACATGATAGCTCATGCAGATGGGTTGGTCTTTCTTAAACATGAATGGAAATACTTTTTTGCTGCTGCACTTTTGACCTGAGCTTTCCCTGATGATTTGTTGGGGCTGATGTGTCCACTTGCCAGAAGTTCAAAAGCTCTTCTCAAAATGGGCTTATTAATGTTTCCACTTGCCAGAAGCAAGTTCACAGGCCTTTCTCGAACTAGCTCATTATGACTTGGGAGATAAATGGGTTCACATTTCATAGAGAGCTATTACCATGAATTATTTTTCCCTCTCCTTATAATCTCTTCCAGTACAGTTGTGGTAAAATTATAAAAACAAAAGTTGATTTTTTTTACAGGCATGGAAAACATAACATCTGAAAGATTCTGTAGAATACGATTCAAGAAAAATATACTAGCTGAATGATTTTAGGGAATAAAATTCTTTCTACAATCATTTGTATTCCAATACTCTGTAGCAAAAAATATATTGATTTAATAACAATATCCATATTAAAAATTATTCCCAAAGCTCAGTCACTGTCTGGTTTATTTCCAATAATTTTTACAACAAATTTTCAACAAAGAAAAATGGAGAACAGGTCTTTGTAGTTCTCTATTATATTATTACCTTATTTGTTTATAGTACCTTCTGGTCTATAACATCTCTTTTTTTATTATGTTGATTAATATTACCAATTAATAATAATAATAGTCTCACAACAACCCCAAGGCCTCAAAGGGCAGGTGTTTTTGTTTCTATCATGGAGTAGAAGAAAGTCAGGAATTGATCACAGCAAATAAAGTTCCTAAACTTTGCTAATTACCAGGTGGGTGATCCTGGACAAGTCACTTGATTTCCCTGTTAAATATGCAGGATGTTCTATAATTTAAAGGGCATAATTTAAATTAAATTGCCAAGCTCAGCAATGGGAGCATGGTAGGTCCTGAGATGTTTGTTGTCTTGAATCTGAATGTGGGGCAAGTGTGTTTTTAAGGCTCCACAGCCTGCTGTCTTTTCCTTTTTCAAGACTGCCTCTATCTTCTTTAAGTGGAATTTGTTAACATACTTAATTTAATGAAGAAAGAAAATCCAGAAACCTAAGTCAACATATAAGTTAAGAAAATGAGAAATCAATAAAACTCTATATTAGGAAGTAGGAGAGGTTAAGAAAGATTATTTCTTCAATCTCCATTGTTTTGGGTGATGTGGTTTTCGAGTTTACTGAACTCAGATTGGTTTCGAACTGTTGTCTTGGTTTGCATTCTACTGAGAATAGATGGCCAAGAGAGCCAGGAACAAGGATCATGGAAAGAAAAATAACATGCCTATTGCTTCCCCAAATATATCATTAATTCCTGAACAAAGATAAAGGAAAGTATACCTCATTAAAATAAAAACCCAGGGCTTCCCTGGTGGCGCAGTGGTTGAGAATCTGCCCGCCAATGCAGGGGACACGGGTTCAAGCCCTGGTCTGGGAGGATCCCACATGCCGTGGAGCAACTAGTTCTGTGAGCCACAACTACTGAGCCTGCGCGTCTGAAGCCCGTGCTCCACAACAAGAGAGGCCGCGACAGTGAGAGGCCCGCGCACTGCTATGAAGAGTGGCCCCCGCTCGCTGCAACTAGAGAAAGCCCTTGCACAGAAACAAAGACCCAACACAGCCAAAAATAAATTTCAAAACAAAACAAAACAAAACAAAAAAACCCAGATGGGGTTTTTAACAAATTAACGTGTACCTACTTCATCCCGGGCACATTGCTATGTGCTCTTACATAGCGGTGATGGTGATTATGAAGGTGATGGTGGAGGCAACTAATAGTTATTGAGTTATTACTATATCCCAGGCATTCTCCTAAATGTGTATGATATTAAATAAGTTAAATTCCCCGAATAATTTATGAATGGCCACTATTTTCATCCCATTTTACTGATGAGGAAATTGAGGCAGAGAAAAGTTAAATATCTTGTCCAAGTTACAGACGTATATTTGTACTAGTGTATTTATATGTATCTATTCACTGGTAGAACACAGAAGAAACTTAAATAATGAGGCAAATGGAATGTTTCCTTCTGTAATTGAAGAACTTAATAATTCTATTTTCATACCTCTTTTATTAGGGTGTAGTTTTGTTCATTTCTGAGAGATAGGACTTTTCAGAGTCAGGAAAAAAGGTACATTTTTTTTTCTGCTCTTGATCTTAATATCTTACAACCAAAATTCTGAGACACACTTTATCATGCCTAGGCTAAAGACATCAAATACATTTTAAAATATCCTTGAATAATAAAATAGTTGCCTTTTTGACAGTTTTATCACAATTCAGTTCTCAGTTAAGCTACTCTGATTTAATTGATCCCATTTCTATAATTCAGAGTAATAAAGGCATACATTTGGTTTTTGTCTTTTACACACTGCCTATTGCTGACATCCATGATACTGAATATAAAGCTCTTCACTTAGAACTATTGTCTTAAGAGATCAGCCACAGCCAAATCCAACATCCAGATATGAACATGTTCCATAAAATCATAAGACATATTTTGTTTCTATAAGTTGATCTGTGAAATGGAATGAACTTACATAAAAGAACAAAGAAGACATAGTATAGATAACCCCTCCCTCACCCCTAAATATTTTCTGAAGGAGATTGATTTCTAGTCAAGCACGTTCAGCTCCTTTCACTGCCTCACCCATCTTTTTTGTCCTAGATCTTTCTCTTAACTTTTCCTTAATCTTCCTTGCCTCAAAAATTTAGCACTTGACATGCGATAGTGATCACGCTGGCAGAAATGACTGGTGTGCTGAAAAAATTTCATGAAAGACATAATGGGGTGCTCATCTGAGGGATGAATTTTAACATTTTTGTTGAGAAGTTCTTTCTAATCACCGGTGAGGATAGAGGGAAAATGATATTAAGAGATTCATCATTTGTTTTTCTGTTTAGGAATGTTCACAGAATGAAAGCTGTCTTGCCTCCCAGTTTACTTCTTCCTGATAGGATCAGTGTCCTTAGGGAGAGGCCAGAGGAGGGTGTGATCTCTTGGCAATCATGTTATCTGTCTGGAAAACGTCTTTTCCCTTTGCTTCACTTCCAACTTTACTTTGTTAAGACAACTGTGTGAAGTGACCACTGGACTATTTTACAGCTCTTCCTAAGACTTGAAACAGGTTCAGTTTTCCTTGGAGCAAGTACACAGGGAAATTTTTTTAAGTAGCTGTCAAATCCAGTGAATTAGACTGACCCTCAAGTTGAGAGCACAAGAATTGGTTGACCCTCTCATTCAGATGAATACCTAAATTCACAGGAAATCTAGCTATTGTACAACTAAATTAATTAATCTAATAATGGTCAAGGAACTAACTTTCTTTCTACTTCCCTCCCTTCCTTCTTGCTCTCCTTCTTTCTAATCAATAGTCAGAGCAGGGTGGAATATGGCTAATGAGAGAAATTGGCACAGAGTTGAGAAGGCAAGATTGATAGACTCTTATGTATTAATTTTGTAATAGAGCTTTAAAGTTATCTTATTTTAACTTCACCAGCGTGGTCATAGCCATCCTCCTCTGACTTGAAAGAAATAAATTTTCTTTCCCCAGGAATACACCAAATTAAATTCTGGTAAATCAGAAACATATGCCAACACAGCTGATCATATTTTGAATAATTAAATGCAAAACTTGAATAAATATTAAAAGTTAAGTGACATGACACCAAGTTTCCCTAGGCTTAAGTGAAATGATATCCTAGGGGATATAATAAAATGTGTCGTTAACTTGTCAAAAAAGCTAAGAAAAAAGAAAAGAAAAAGTAAAATACAAAATAACCTCTAAAATTTATCCTCTAATCTAAAATTTCTCTCTTTTCTCTGTAGCCTGTAGAAGAATGCAATAGATCTGTATGCAGAAATATATTCATATAAATAATTAATAAGTGAAAAAAGTAAGCCAGACAGTATACATAGTGTCAATTCAGCTTTTTAATAAACACAATATATATGTTTGAACATCTATAAATAGTGTATAGAAGGATTCCTCATCAGACATGTCTCATGTAAGAATTCAGGTCCTCTCAGCCTCACCCATCTCTTGTTCTAGGTCCTGCTGGATGGATGTCCTGAGATGCAGTTTATAAGGCTTTTTAGAGGATGATCCTGAGAGATTAGCAATCAGCAACACTTAGCTGCCTCCAAGGAGATAATGCCCTCCTGTGAGAAATCCCTCTTTCCCAACTTTGTCCTCATTCCTGTCCCATGGACCGCACACCTTAATAAAGAAGAATGCATGCACCTTTGTCTAAGACACACACACAAGCACACACGCACAACCTTAGGAGTGGCCATGTAGAAGAATGAGATTAGAGGTGAGGAATTTTGCACCTTTCTTCTTCTGTACTATTTTCACTTTTGTTCTGATGAGCAGATACTACTTCCTTTTTCTTAGAAGCTTAACATACATGTATTATCTCATTGTCCCCATGAGTCAGGAGTATGGACACAGCTTAACTAAGTCCTGTGCAATCAAGACATCCTGGGCTTTGTCCTGTCTGGAGCTTGGGGTCTTCTTCCAAGCTCACATGACTGATGACAAAATTCAACAGAGCTCAGGTCCTGTTTTCTTGCTGACTGTCACCTATCTGGGGTTCACTCTCAGCTCCTAGAGGCTGCCTGCATTTCCGCCATATGTGGCCCTTTCCACATGTGAAACTTTCCAAGTTCATCAGATAAAGGAGGTTTTAAGGGAAACTATTTTCTATTTCTAAACATATTCCTGGGTTAAGAAAAACTTCCATGTTAATATTGCTCATTTTGTATGTTATTCAATGGTTTTCAAATGTCATCACCCAACCCAATCTACTTCTTATTGCCCTTAGCCAAAACAGACTTAAAAAAAAAAAAAAGCCAGGAGCCTGTATCTACTCCTTGACCTGCCTTTATAGTCAGTGACTTAGGACATATATAAAAATGAACCATTGTTCTTGAAGCTTGAAACTATACTAGGAAAAAGAAACAAAAACAGGTGAAAAATGTCATCATTTTGGTCTAATTTCCTTTTGTTGAAATGAAATACTTTTATTAGATCTTTCCTGGCTCCTATTGGATCAGTGGTTGGTAGTGACTCCAAATTTTGAAGCAAAGGAAAAATTCTATGAATACTTTCTACATCTTCCAAAAATTAAATGCCTCCAAATGTGAATAAATCTTATGAAACATAGTCAATTACTATCCTTTAAACCTTGTCTTCATCATCATTAAATATCTCTAGGCTTTATGAACTAAAATGATCCTTTGATTCTGTCATCAACTATTGGAAAGCAATCATTTTCAAAACGCTTTGTTAGTAAGAGATTCCAGGAAAAGAATCTTACTTACCATATGTCACACAGACACATGGATGTTCTCTATCATTTAGAGCCACACTGTCCAATAGAATCTCTGTAATGATGGAAATGTTCTATATCTGCCCAGTGCATTACAGGAGCCACTATCCACCTAGGACTACTGAGCACCTGAGGTATGCAAATGAAATAAATTTTAAATTTTATTTAAAGTTAGAGAGCCACATATGGCAACCGGCTACCATATTGGATAGCACAGACTTAAAACAATGGTTTTCAAACTGTGTACCCCATTTGGTTTGGGCTCGTAAGTTATTTTAAAAGTCCATAAATCCATAAATGCAGTGAGCACACTATTAAGTGTATGGGCTTAGAATAGGGAGGCAAGCATTATGACCTTGGGCAAATTACTTAGCCTCTCTGGGCCTCAATTTCCACTTTTACTAAATTTGGAATAACAATAAAGATGCCAATTCATAGAAATGTTGTGAAATTAATTAGATAAATTAGATAATACTTGTGAACACTTAACATAGTGGCTAGATTCTAAGAAAGAACTGATGAAGGCAAAGTGGTGAAAAAAATTTTTGGATGCATGTAAATTTGTTTTGAATTTTAAGAATTTTCATTTAGAAGAGTTACTGATCTACAAAAGATTTTTGTCAATTTGTATTTTCACCATCAATAAATATGATAATTAAAACTTCTAGGTATAGGGACATTTTTTAATATTAAAGTTGTAATTATAAGGAATGAATATACTGAAAAAATGCACTGTCTAGAGATTTTTATATTGGAAAATAACAAAAAGTCAGGTCTTTTTATTTTTAATGATTGTAAATATGTCACTGACTTTGGGACATTGAAACAGACCTAAGAACAAACATAAGATTCAATTAATTTTATTGGCACATTTTCTGTTGATTGTCCAGTTGATACACATAAATCTCTGAGATAAAAGGTAAGTCAAAAATATATAGTTTTCAACTTCCTTCTGTTAAATGTGTAATTCTTTTTTATACATTGTTGGATTTGAGTTGCTAGTATATATTATTGAGGACTTTTGCATCTATGTTCATGAAACATATTGGTCTGTTATTTTCCTTTCTTGTGATGTCATTGTCTGGTTTTGATATTGTGGTAATGTTGGCCTCATAGAATGAGTTATGATGTATTCCCTTTACTTCTGTCTTCTGGAAGACATAGTAGAGAACTGGTATAATTTCTTCCCTAAATGTTGATAGACTTCACCAGTGAACCAATCTGGGCCTGGTACTTTGTGGGTTTTGAAGGTTATTAATTGTCAGTTCAATTTCTTTAATAGATACAGGACTATCAAATTGTCTATTTCTTCTTGCATGAGTTTTGGCAGACTGACTTTTAAGGAATTGACCAATTTTATCTAGGATATAAAATCTGTGCACAGAATTGTTCAAAAAATTGGGCTTCCCTGGTGGCGCTGTGGTTGAGAGTCCACCTGCTGATGCAGGGGACACGGGTTCGTGCCCCGGTCCGGGAAGATCCCACATGCCGCGGAGCGGCTGGGCCCCGAGCCATGGCCGCTGAGCCTGCGCGTCCGGAGCCTGTGCTCTGCAATGGCAGAGGCCACAACAGTGAGACCCGCGTACCGCAAAAAAAATAAAAAGAATTGTTCACAAAATTCCATTTTATCTTTTTAACATCCATGGGATCTGTAGTGATATTCCCTCTTTCATTTCTGATACTAGTAATTTGTGTTTGCTCTTTTTTTTTTTCTTTGTTAGTTTGGCTATAATCTTATCAAAATTGCTGGTGAAATCACTGGTCTTTTCAAAGAAACAGCTTTTCTTTTTTTCTTTTCTAATATATGCATACATGTTATTCTATTATATACATTTAATATTATCAGTGTCCCTCTATACAGTGTTTCACTGCATCTCACAAATTTTGATAAATAATATTTTATTTTCATTTAGTTCAAAATATTTTAAAATTTCTCTTGAGAATTCTTCATTGATCTGTTATTTTAAAGTACGTTTTTTAATCTCCAATATTTGGGAATTTCCCAGCTATCTTTCTGTTATTGATCTAGTTTAATTCCACTGTCGTCTGAGAGCAGACATTGTATGATTTCTATTCTTTTAAATTTGTTAAGGTGTATCTCATGGCACAGAATGTGGTCTATCTTGGTGAATGCTGCAAGTGAGCTTGACAAGAATGTGTATTCTGTTGTTGTATGAATGGATGTTTTTTGTACCTAGTTATTGATGGTGTTGTTGAGTTCAACGATGTCTTTACTAATTTTCTGTTGGTTCATTCTATGCATTTTTGACAGAGGGGTGCTGAAATTTCCAACCATAATAGTGGATTCATCTATTTCTTCTTGTAGTTCTATCAGTTTTTGCCTCACATGTTTTGATACTCTGTTTTTAGTTACAGACACAATAAAAATTGTTATGTCTTCTTGGAGAATTGAACCTTTTTTATCCCTGATAACTTTCTTTGCTCTGAAGTCTGCTCTGTCTGAAATTAGTATAGTTACTCCTGTTTTCTTTTGATTACTGTTAGCATGATATATCTATCTCCAACCATTTATTTTTAACCTATGTGTATCTTTATATCTAAAGTGGGTTTCTTGTAGATCACATACAGGTGTGTCTTGCTTTTTGATCGACTCTGACAATCTCTGTCTTTTAGTCAGTATATAAAGACCATTAATGTTTGAAGTGATTATTGATATAGTTGGATGAATATCCTTTTGTTACTGTTTTCTATTTCTTGTCCTTTATTTTCCCTATTTTTGTCTTCTACTCTTCTTCTGTCTTTTGCAGTTTTAAGTGAGCATTTTTTATGATTCTATTTTCTTTTCTTAGTGTATCAGTTATACTTCTTTTAAACTTTTTTTAGAACCCTAGAGTTTACAATATATATTTACAATTATTCCAAGTCTACTTTCAAATAACACCATACCACTTTACAGGTAGTGCTATTATTTTGAACAAACATTTATCTGTTAGATCAATTAAGAATAAGAAAAATAGAAGTTTTATGTCACCTGCATTTATTCTTTCTTTGACACTCTTCCTTTATATAGTTCTGGGTTTCTGACCTATATCATTTTCCTTCTTTCTGAAGAACTTCTTTAAACATTTCTTGCAAGATAAGTCTACACTAGCAACAAATTATTTCAAATTTTTGTTTATCTGAGAAAATCTTTATTTCTCTTTCACTTTTGAATGATAATTTCACAGGGTGCAGAATTCTAGGTTGGTGGGCTTTTTTCTCTCAGTACTTTAAATATTTCATTCTACCCTCTTCTTGCTTACATGGTTTCTGAGGAGAAGTTGGATGTAACTTTTACCTTTGCTCCTCTGTTGGTAAGGTGAATGAGTCCTCCCGGAGAGTTTAACTCTCAGAATTGTCTACACTGAGCCTCCAGCTATTTGTCAATTACAGGGTAGATTTTCCTGCCCTGACACTAGTTTCCAATGGAGGTTTCTGCTCATGGGTTTCTGCTCCAGCAAGTTGTGATTCTCTGTATTCACCTGTCTTCCCAATTCTGCGAGCAGCAGTTTATCTTGTGACCTTATGTCTCTGATGGACCTGAAAAGAGTTGTTGATTTTTTAGTTTGTTCAGATTTTTACTTGTTAAAATGGAGTGATGACTTCTAAGTTCCTTACATTCTGGACTGGAAAACCATGATTTCTTTTTAATATTTTACTTCCACAATTTCCAAAGAGATTGTAAGTTCTCTATGTCAGGGATTTAATAGATCTCATTCATAGCTGTACCCCATGAACCTGGAGAAGTGTGTGGCACATAATATATTCTCAATAAATATCTATTAGATTAATGAATGAATGGATGATTGAATGAACAGTGGCAAATCTTCTACTGTCTTTATATACCTGCTCTAACCCATTGCACAGAGTATTCAACACGTTTGTTGTTGTATATTTTGAGACATACTTTCTTCTAGCATCTAATCAGACTTAAATCCCTTAAAAGTTTTTATAGTTATTTTTTCACTGCTTGTGTCTGTCTTCCCTCACACTTGTCTTCCTTTTACATGTGTCTTTTAATGGATTTTATCCACCACTTTCCATATTCTACTTTCTCTGCATATTTCTTAGAGTATATTCATATTTCATCTATCACATTTCCACACTTAAAAATATTTTTTTCCACTGTTCATTTCACATAACTCTAGAAAAAAATCCTTTGGTAGTTTGAAAGAGTACACATTCGAACATATGGGGACTGCTTCTTGGGGCGGTGTCAAAGTGAGTCACTAAGTATCTGATAAGAGTTTTCTTCTAAGTTCAGCCATCAGTCACACATGGAACTCCCTGACATCAATGCATTATATGACTAGGAAAGCACCCACCACCCTGCACACACATAAAGAAAAATAAAGCAGTAAATTGTTTTGAAATTCTCTTAATAGTCAATGACTTACACCAATTTTCCATCCAGAGGGTACTCTGTCTCATGACTCTAGATAGCTAAATAAGTGAAAAGGCTCTATACATTCCAGAAAAGGTAATCTTTATCTTTGATATGGTAGACTACTAAATAGCAGCTTGTCATTTGAAATTTTTAAATCTCAAACGTGCTAAACATTATGTAATACAGGTTTCAGTTTCATTTTATAATTAACTTTTCTTTTAAGTAGTTACTCAAGTTTAAGGTTGTCAGATTTAGCAAATAAAATTATGGGAGTACTCAGTTACATTTGAATTTCGGAGAAACAATAAATAGTTTTTTAGTATATTTATGTCCAATGCAATATTTGGTAAAAACATATACTAAGAAAGATTAATTGTTGTTTTCTCTGGAATACAGATTTACCTCGGTGTCCTGTATTTTATCTTGTAAATCTACTCAAGTTATGCATATGTAGGTAGATGTTTGGGGAACTGATGCTCTTTGTTTTGTTTAGATCAAGAGTTTGATTCCATCTGTGTTAAGAATATTGTTGATGAAAGGATGAGATAAATTACATGGAAGCCGAAGAAGTAAGTCAGAATTGCAGCAAGATTAGGCTTAAGGAGATCGATTTTTGACTCAACAGATACTCAGTTTTGGATATCTTGGAATAGAAACTTTTTCTCAACCTAACTTTTTCAAGATCCCAGATCCTCTGCAACATTACTGACTGTAAACTCTAAGCCATCTTAGGAAAGTAGATTGAATCTGTATGAAAACTTTAGATTGTTAATAATTTACTGCTTATGTCTCAGAGGAATAAATAGTTGAAAGAAACTGAAAGCAGCTTTCAGTAACCTTGTTTATAGCTGAAGACCCTAAAAGAAGTGTTCAAAAGAAAATGGCTCAATAATTAGAAAATAATTTTGAATTTAGGATTTCACCAGATGGTTTTCCATTTGAAAGTAGACTGTAAGCTTCCAGATGGCAGGTCTTTATCTTTTGAATCTTTGAATCACCCACAGTACCTTGCAAAGCAGATGCTCAGCAAATACTTTCCAACTGAGAGATTAAAATCCAAAATTTATATGGAAGGAAGCATCTACCCTTGATCACAATGTGTGCCATAATAGCAGATCTTCCAGCAATAAATATGGATAATTTGGTACCCTATTCGTAGTACTGATGAGATGTCAAATCATCTTAGAACTTCTTTTGTTGGTATGTCCCAAGTTTTATTGTCTTTTCACTGATGTCATCTAACAGCCTTGTTTTTCTGGTACTTCTTTGAACACTTTGATATCCTCCTGTTTTCCTCTAGCTGTTTCCACCATCCATTATGTTCCTTTTGGCTTTCTGATTTATCACTCCCATTTCCTGCTTGTGTTCCCAGAGTAGTGTTTGCTCCATTAGAGGGATTTCCTTGTGGACGGCTCTGCCCAGAATATGTGATGCAGTATGTACAATGGAGAGAGTTTGTTCAACAGGTCATATATCTTTTTTTCCTGTACCTTCAATTAAACGTATTTATTACCAACTAGTGTTTCTTAAGTACTCCCATGCTCAGCACATTTTTCCAGTAACTGAACTGGTCAAAGTAAGACAGTCTTTCCAGAATCTTATGTTGCTTACAAAAGACTACTTTGACAGTTAATTTTTAAAGAGGTATTTCCTTTGTTTCTTTCTTCCACCGACTCTCTCCTTAAAGCACGAATCCTTAACTCTCCCCTCAAATCTTTTTATAAATTTTTATTTATATCTTTGAACAGGTAATGCAAGTGCATGTTATAAAATTCAAAAGGTGCAGATAATTTGGAGAAAAAGTAAGTACCCAGCCCCCAGTCCAGCCACTGTGCAATTCACCTGGCAAGGAAACACTGTTAGTATGGGAATCCTTCCATGGATGAGCTACACTCACACAATTATAAGAAATTTTTAAGGCAAAATGTAGTATACTTTAAACACTGTATTGCCAATTACTTTTAAAAATAATATTTATGAGGAATATAATCCCATTTTAGTACATATCAAGCTTTCCCTTTTTAAAAATGACTGTGTAATATCCCATTTTATAGCTATATAGTGATTTATTTTACCAGGCACCTGTTGATGAATGTTTAGAATACTTTCCCCAACTTTTGCTATTACGTACAATGATGTAGTAAATATCCTTAAACATATGGTATTTCACATATGCTTAATAGCTAAAGGACCCATTCCCAGATGTTAAAGTGTTGGGTCAAAGTCAAAATCTCAACTAGACTGTTTTAGTCATTATTGTGCAAGAATATTCTCAAATAAATTTTGGTTATTGTCATTGATCACAAATTCGTGAAGTAGACTATCTCTATATGCTTATCCTTCCCACCAGGTGCACCTTATTTTGGCTATTATTTACCTTCCAAATACCTGTAGAATTCAATCAAAATGTAAATATTCTGAGAAAGCTTACCATTCAAAGGAAACGTAAGGTGAACTTGTATGGAAATGTAAAGAGTGACAGGCAATTTGTTTTCTTCTAATTTTTGATTTACTGAAATTTATGAATTGAAAATTTTATGTAAAGGGTTTGCCTTAAATGAGAATTTTATGTAAAGTTTTTTTTTTTTTTTTCATATGGACCCTTGAAGAGGTCACTTGGAAGGTATTTTAGACTCTGAGATGTAGAACCTCAGAGATCGATTACAAATCACATCTGTGCAGGTCAGTCCTAACACTGCTTCAAAATACACAGCCATATAAATCCTTTAATCCCATTACAAGGAGAAATTCTTATTTTGTTTCTCTTTTTGCCTCTCTTTGTGAATGGCTTGCCCAATTCACAGAGGCCTCCCTAGGTGCTGCAGAGAATCTTTTCTCCCTTGTATTCTGAGGATTGTTTAGATCCTTGACCTACAGCTTAGACTCTCCTACCACTCAGATAAATCAGCCCTGTGCCGACTTCTAACAGTGAAACAGGAATGGAAACATTTTATGTGAATGATTCTCCATAAGTGAGATTGCATTAATCCAGGCAAAACATCATTTCTCTCTTTCCATGCTCAGGGAATGGATAGGAGCCAAGACTTTGTATTACCCATGCTTAAGCCTATTCTCTAGATTTTGATTTACAGTATTCAACTGAAGTAGGTCCTCTGGGGGCTCAGAGCTTCCTCATGACATTTCCTAAGTGTGTGTGTCATGCGATTAAAAAATTACAGGCCCAAAGTGTGACTGGTTTCACAAAGTTGTACTAGTTGCTGTCACAGGCCTCTTGTGCTGGTATTCGCATATCACCTGCAGATAGAAGTATGATGAAACTTACACTAAGACTTCCTCTTCAAGGGAAATCCAAATTTGCATATGTTTGGTGGTTTCCAGAAGGCCAAAGACTGACAAGCACCTCATTTGTTCTCACTCAGAATGAAAGAGATATTGAGCCACTCTCAGTTATGTGGTCTTACTGGATGAACTTTTGGGGAAATGGGAACAGGTGGTTATGCAGTCTTCAAAAGGTATTACTATGGAATATGGCAATAGATATATCTCAGAAGATACAAGCTCAGTTTCCCAAATAACTCCCAATAACATTCCTTTACTCTTTCCCTTAGAAATCTTCATCATTGTAATTTGCAAAAATTACTGAGTTTAGAATTGACACCTTCATATTCCTGCACAGTTCTGGCTAAGGAAATATAATTAACTGAGACTACCTGGTAACTGAGACATCATCAACATCCATCAGGTAGCATTCCTTCATTTACTCAGATTATTGGCTATAGAGCCACCCCTTTACTCATTGAGGTAATTCTAGACAGTTTATCTAAAATATGCTTTGTATCAAATACAGTACTGACTTCTTAGGATTGTTTGGAAGATTAAATGAGATAGCATGTTGCTAAAGCTTTTAGATTCACAGAGCTGTCCAATACAAATATAATGCTAGTCACAAATGTGAGTTGCATATATAATTTCATAGTTTCTTGTAGTTCAGTTTAAAAAGTATGAAGGAACAATTGAAAATAATTTCAGTAATATTTTCCTTAATCCAATGTACCAAAAACGTTATCAATTTGACACTTAATCATTATAAATTTTTTTAAACATCTTTATTGGAGTATAATTACTTTGCAATGTTGTGTTAGTTTCTGCTGTATAACAAAGTGAAACAGCTATACGTATACATATATCCCCATGTATCATCCCTCTTGTGTCTTCCTACCACCCACCCTATCCCACCCCTCTAGGTGGTCACAAAGCACTGAGCTGATCTCCCTGTGCTATGTGGCTGCTTCCCACTAGCTATCTATTTTACATCTGGTAGTGTATATATGTCCATGCCACTCTCTCACTTCATCCCAGCTTACCCTTCCCCCACCCCGTGTCCTCAAGTCCATTCTCTATGTCTGTATCTTTATTCCTGTCCTGCTCCTAGGTTCTTTAGAACCTTTTTTTTTTTTTAGTTTCCATATATATGTGTTAGTCTACGGTATTTTTTTTTTTTTTCTGACTTACTTCACTCTGTATGACAGACTCTAGGTCCATCCACCTCACTACACATAACTCAATTTCGTTTCTTTTTATGGCTGAATAATATTCCATTGTGTATATATATATATATATATATATATATATATATATATATATATGCCACATCTTCTTTATCCACTCATCTATCGATGGACACTTAGGTTGCTTCCATGTCCTGGCTATTGTAAATAGCCCTGCAGTGAATATTGTGGTACATGACTCTTTTTGAATAATGGTTTTCTCTGGGTATATGCAAAGTAGTGGGATTGCTGTTTCGTATTCTGGTTCTATTTTTAGTTTTTTAAGGAACCTCCATACTGTTCTCAGTAGTGGCTTATCAATTTACATTCCCCAAAACAGTGCAAGAGGGTTCCCTTTTCTCCACACCCTCTCCAGCAATTATTGTTTGTAGATTTTTTGATGCTGACCATTCTGACTGGTGTCAGGTGATACCTCAGTGTAGTTTTGATTTGCATTTCTCTAATGATTAGTGATGCTGAGCATCCTTTCATGTGTTTGTTGGCAATCTGTATATCTTCTTTAGAGAAATACCTATTTAGGTCTTCTACCCATTTTTGGATTGGGTTGTTTGTTTTTTTGATATTGAGCTGCATGAGCTGCTTGTATACTTTGGAGATTAATCCTTTGTCAGTTGCTTCATTTGCAAATATTTTCTTCCATTCTGAGGGTTGTCTTTTAATCTTGTTTATGGTTTCCTTTGCTATGAAAAAGCTTTTTAGTTTCATTAGGTCCCATTTGTTTATTTTTGTTTTTATTTCCATTTCTCTAGGAGGTGGGTCAAAAAGGATCTTGCTGTGATTTATGTCAGAGTGTTCTGCCTATGTTTTCTTCTAAGAGTTTTATAGTGTCTAGTCTTACATTTAGGTCTTTATTCCATTTTGAGTTTATTTTTGTATATGGTGTTAGGAAGTGTTCTAATTTCATTCTTTTACATGTAGCTGTCTGGTTTTCCCAGCACCACTTATTGAAGAGGCTGTCTTTTCTCCATTGTATATTCTTTCCTCCTTTATCAAAAACAAGGTGACCATATGTGCGTGGGTTTATCTCTGGGCTTTCCATCCTGTTCCATTGATCTATATTTCTGTTTTTATGCCTGTAACAAACTGTCTTGATTATTGTAGCTTTGTTGTATAGTCAGAAGTCTGGGAGCCTTATTCCAGCTCCGTTTTTCTGTCTCAGCATTGCTTCAGCTATTTGGGGTCTTTTGTGTTTCCATACAAATAGTGAAATTTTTTGTTCTAGTTCTGTGAAAAATGCCATTGGTAGTTAGTTTGATAGGGATTGCATTGAATCTGTATTGCTTTGGGTAGTATAGTGATTTTCACAATGCTGATTCTTCCAACTGAAGAACATGGTATATCTCTCCATCTGTTTAATTTTTTTAATCACAGTCTTATAGTTTTCTGCATACAGGTCTTTTGTCTCCTTAGGTAGGTTTATTCCTAGGTATTTTATTCTTTTTGTTGCAATTGTAAAGGGAAGTGTTTCCTTAATTTCTCTTTCAGACTTCTCATCATTAGTGTATAGGAATACAAGAGATTTCTGTGCATTAATTTTGTATCCTGCTACTTTACCAAATTCACTGATTAGCTCTAGCAGTTTTCTGGTAGCATCTTTAGGATTTTCTATATATAGTATCATGTCATCTGCAAACAGTGAGAGTTTTACTTCTTCTTTTCTGATTTGGATTCTTTTTATTTCTTTTTCTGCTCTGACTGTTGTGGCTAACACTTCCAAATCTATGTTGAATAATACTGGTGAGAATGGGCAACCTTCTCTTGTGCCTGATTTAGTGGAAATGCTTTCAGTTTTTCACCATTGAGAACAATGTTGGCTGTGGGTTTGTCATATATGACTTTTATTATGCTGAGGTAAGTTCCTTTTATGTCTACTTTCTGGAGGGTTTTTATCATAAATAGGTGTTGAATTTTGTCAAAAGCTTTTTCTGCAGCTATTGAGATTATCATATGGTTTTTCTCCTTCAGTTTGTTAATGTGGTGTATCACATTGATAGATTTGTGTATATTGAAGAATCCTTGCATTCCTGGGATAAACCCCACTTGATCATGTTGTATAATCCTTTTAGTATGCCATTGGATTCTGTTTGCTAGTATTTTGTTGAGGATTTTTGCATCTATGTTCATCAGTGATCTTGGCCTGTAGTTTTCTTTTTGGGGGACATCTTTGCCTGGCTTTGGTATCAGGGTGATGGTGGCCTTGTAGAAAGAGTTTAGGAGTGTTCCATCTTCTGCTATATTTTGGAAGAGTTTGAGAAGGATAGGTGTTTGCTCTTCTCTAAATGTTTGATAGAATTTGCCTGTGAAGCCATCTGATCCTGGGCTTTTGTTCGTTGGAAGGTTTTTAATCACAGTTTCAATTTCAGTGCTTGTGACTGGTCTGTTTATATTTTCTATTTCTTCTTGGTTCAGTCTCAGAAGGTTGTGCTTTTCTAAGAATTTGTCCGTATCTTCTAGGTTGTCCATTTATTTGGCATATAGTTGCTTGTAGTGATCTCTCATGATCATTTGTATTTCATCAGTGTCAGTTGTTACTTCTCCTTTCCATTTGTAATTCTATTGATTTGAGTCTTCTCCTTTTTTTATTGATGAGTCTGGCTAATGGCTTATCAATTTTGTTTATCTTCTCAAAGAAACAGCTTTTAGTTTTATTGATCTTTGCTATTGTTTCCTTCATTTATTTTTCATTTATTTCTGATCTGACCTTTATGATTTCTTTCTTTCTGCTAATTTTGGGGCTTTTTATTCCTCTTTCTCTAATTGCTTTAGGTGTAAGGTTAGGTTGTTTATTTGACATTTTCCCTTTTTTCTTGAGGTAGGATTGTATTGCTATAAACTTCCCTCTTAGAACTGCTTTTGCTACATCCCATAAGTTTTGGGTTTTCGTGTCTTCATTGTCATTTGTTTCTAGGTAATCTTTGATTTCCTCTTTGATTTCTGCAGTTATCTCTTGGTTATTTAGTAGTGTATTGTTTAGCCTCCATGTGTTTGTATTTTTTACAGTTTTTTTTCCTGTAATTGAGATCTAGTCTCATAGTGTTGTGGTCAGAAAAGATACTTGATACCATTTCAGTTTTCTCTAAATTTACCAAGGCTTGATTTGTGACCCAAGATATGATCTCTCCTGGAGAATTTTCCATGAGCACTTGAGAAGAATGGGTATTCTGTTGTTTTTGGATGGAGTGTCCTATAAATATCAATCAAGTCCCTCTTGTTTAATGTATCATTTAAAGCTTGTGTTTCCTTATTTAATTTCATTTTGGACGATCTGTCCAATGATGAAAGTGGGGTGTTAAAGTCCCCTACTGTGATTTATGTTACTGTCGATTTCCACTTTTATGGCCGTTAACATTTGCCTTATGTTGAGGTGCTCGTATGTTGGGTGCATAAATATTTACAATTGTTATATCTTCTTCTTGGATTGATCCCTTGATCTTTATGTAGTGCCTTTCTTTGTCTCTTGTAATAGTCTTTATTTTTAAAGTCTATTTTGTCTGATATGAGAATTGCTACTCCAGCTTTCTTTTGATATCCATTTTCATGGAATATCTTTTTCAATCTCCTAACTCTCAGTCTGTATGTGTCCCTAGGTCTGAAGTGGGTCACTTGTAGACAGCATATATACAGGTCTTGTTTTTGTATCCATTCAGCAAATCTATGTCTTTTGGTTGGAGCATTTAATCCATTTACATTTAAGGTAATTATTGATATGTATGTTCCTATTACCTTTTTCTTAATTGTTTTGTGTTTGTTTTTGTAGGTCTTTTCCTTCTTTTTTGTTTCCACCTAGAGAAGTTCCTTTAGCATTTGCTGTAAAGCTGGTTTTGTGGTGCTGAATTCTCTTAACTTTTGCTTGACTTTAAAGGTTTTAATTTCTCCATTGAACCTGAATGAGATCCTTGCTGTGTAGAGTATTCTTGGCTGTAGGTTCTTCCCATTCATCACTTTAAGTATATCTTTCCACTCCCTTCTTGCTTGCAGAGTTTCTGCTGAAAGATCAGCTCTTAACCTTATTGGGATTCCCTTGTATGTTATTTGTTGCTTTTCCCTTGTTGCTTTTAATATTTTTTCTTTGTATTTAATTTTGATAGCTTGATTAATATGTGTCTTGGTATGTTCTCCTTGGACTTATCCTGTATGGGACTCTCTGTGCTTCCTGGACTTGATTGACTATTTCCTTTCCCATGGTAGTGAAGTTTTCAACTATAATCTCTTCAAATATTTTCTCAGAGCCTTTTTTCTCTCTTCTTCTTCTGGGACTCCTATAATCCAAATGTTGGTGCATTTAATATTGTCCCACAGGTCTCTGAGAATGTCCTCAATTCTTTTCATTCTTTTTTTCTTCATTCTGCTCTGCATTAGTTATTTCTACTATTTTATATTCCAGGTCACTTATCTGTTCTTCTGCCTCAGGTATTCTGCTCTTGATTCCTTCTAGAGAATTTTTAATTTCATTTCTTGTGTTGTTCATCATTGTTTATTTGCTCTTTAGTTCTTCTAGGTCTTTGTTAAATGTTTCTTGTATTCTCTCTATTCTATTTCCAAGATTTTGGATCATCTTTACTATCATTATTCTGAATTCTTTTTCAGGTAAACTGCCTATTTCCTCTTCATTTGTTTGGTCTGGTGGGTTTTTACCCTGCTCCTTCATCTGCTGCATATTTCTCTGTCTTCTCATTTTGTTTAACTTACTGTGTTTGTGGTCTCCTTTTCTCAGGCTGCAGGTTCATAGTTCCTATCGTTTTTGGTGTCTGTCCCAGTGGATGTGGTTGGTTCAGTGGTTTTTGTAGGCTCTCTGGTGGAGGGTATTTGTGCCTGTGTTCTGGTGGGTGGAGCTGGATCTTGTCTTTCTGATGGGCAGGGCTGCCTCCGGTGGTGTGTTTTGGGGTGTCTGTGAACTTATTATGATTTTTGGAAGCCTCTCTGCTAATGGGTGGGGTTGTGTTCCTGTCTTGCCAGGTGTTTGGCATGGGGTATCCAACACTGGAGCTTGCTGGCCATTAGGTGGAGTGGTCTTAGCATTGAGACGGGGATCTCTGGGAGAACTCTCACCAATTGATATTACATGGAGCCAGGAGGTCTCTGGTCCTGAACTTGGCTGTCCCACCTCAGAGGCTCAGGCTTGATACCAGGCTGGAGCACCAAGACTCTGTCAGCCACATGGCTCAGAAGGAAAGGGAGAAAAAAAGAAAGAAAAAATATTTTTAATAATAAATTTTAAAAAAGTATTAAAATAAAAAAATAATAATTAAAAAAGAAGAGAGCAACCAAACCAAAAAAGAAAATCCACCAATGATAACAAGCGCTAAAAACTATACTAAGATAAACATAAAAATCAGAAAGAAATCAGTCAGAGATAGAAACCCCAAGTCTACAGTTGCTCCCAAAGTCCACCGCCTCAGTTTTGGGATGATTGGTTGTCTATTCAGGTATTCCACAGATGCAGGGTACATCAAGTTGATTGTGGGGATTTAATCCACTACTCCTGAGACTGCTGGGAGAGAGTTCCCTTTCTCTTCTTTGTTCACACAGCTCCTGGGGTTCAGCTTTGGATTTGGCCCTGCCTCTGCATGTACGTCACCTGAGGGCATCTGGTCTTCGCACAGACAGCACGGGGTTAAAGAAGCAGCTGATTAGGGAGCTCTTTCTTGGTCAGCCCGGGGTTGGGGGGGAGGGAGGGGTACAGTAATTATAATTGGAAGGCGGGACGAGCCTGTGGCAGCTGAGATCAGCATTATGTTGCAACAGCCTGAGGTGCACCTTATGTTCTTCCGGGGAGATTTTCCCTGGATTTCAGGACCCTGGCAGTGGCGGGCCGCACAGGCTGCCGGGGGTGGTGGTGGGGTGGATAGTGATCTGTGCTTGCACATAGGATTCTTGTTGGCAGCAGCAGCAGCAGCAGCAGCAGTAGCAGCGTTTCATGCCTGTCTCTGAGATCCGAGCTGATAGCCACGGCTGGCACCCATCTCTGGAGCTCATTTAGGTGGTGTTCTGCCTTCTGTGTGCAGACAGGGAAGGAATCCTCTCTCCTTGCTTACCCCAAAACAATGGTCTCTTGACTCTTAGGCAGGTCCAGACCTTTTCCCGGACTCCCTCCCAGATAGCTGTGGCGCTAACCCTCTTCAGGCTGTGTTCATGCAGCCAACCCCAGTCCTCTCCCTGGAATCCGACCTCCAAAGCTGGAGTCTCAGCTCTCAGTCCCCACCCAAACCAGCGGGTGAGCAGACAAGCCTCTCAGGCTGGTGAGTGCTGGTCGGCACTGATCCTCTGTGCAGGAATCTCTCCACTTTGCTCTCTGCACTCCTGTTTCTGTGCTCTCCTCCGTGGCTCTGAAGCTTCCCCCCTGCACATCCCCCATCTCCACCAGTGAAGGGGCTTCCTAGTGTGTGGAAACCTTTCCTCCGTCACAGCTCCCTCCCAGATGTGCAGGTCCTGTCCCTATTCTTTTGTCTCTGTTTTTTCTTTTTTTCTTTTGCTCTACCCAGGTACGTGGGGATTTTCTTGCCTTTTGGAAAGTCTGAGGTCTTCTGCCAGCGTTAGTAGGTGTTCTGTAGGAGTTGTTCCACATGTAGTGTATTTTTGATGTATATGTGGGGAGGAAGGTGATCTCCACATCTTACTCCTCTGCCATCTTGAAGGTCCCCCTCATATTTTCATATTAACACATTATTGACTGGGGGATTTTTCAGAAACTAATGCCTGTTACCAGCGATTTGTCATGCAAGTGAATATTGAAACGTCTCTTTTCAATAATGTTCAGGTAACAAAAGATGTATTATACGTCTCTGGTCAGCAATGAGTTAAAAGTTTATTAAATTGTCATTTTTGTAAGATGGCCAACCATGAAAATATTCTAAATCCAAGTTATGGCTTCATATTTCAGAGAGGTAGAACATGGCCATTTTGGCTGTGTCACAATTGTTTCAGCATTTTTGGATTCCTTTAATCAAAAACTTAGCTTTTCATTTAGGCCACCACAAGGTTGTTGGCTAAGATTGCAGAATTTCTCAGCTGTTCTGTCAGAGGGGAATCCATGAAAAGAAAGGGCCTTTCTTCTCTGCCTTTGTGCTTAATCGAGTTTCCCTTGCTCACAGGGTGCCTCGTGCAGAGACCTCACACCCAGCCCTTCAGCAGAGTCCCTGGTGCAAAATGGCTATGCTGACATCTCCCATTATAAAATTTTTAATGAAATATTTCACATTCTTTCTCTCATACTAAGTCTTTGAAATCTGGTGGGCATTTTACATTTATGGTACATTTCAATTTAGATTGACTACATTCCAGGGATTCAGTAGCCACATGTGGATAAAGGCTAAGGTATTAAACAGTGCAGTTTTAGAATGATGACCAACATTCCATAAATATTAGCTATTTTAGGTCTTATTAATGTCCTTTTTCTCTTCTACTGGATACTTCTTGACTCTACTCAGCATTTATTTACTTCTTTTTTGCATTATATCTACTTTTTTTCCTTCTAGAAAGAATGTTCATTGAAAAGCACTTTTGTTTTCTGTAGAGGTTCATTCAGTGTATATCCATTGAGAATCCACCATATTCTAAGCACCCTGTGCTCTATTTTCCAGATTTGCATTTCCCATAATATGTGACAGAGTGTCTTTCCCATGGTAGGCACCCAATATATATCTGGTGCAAGAATTTCCTAGTTTTGCATGGTCATACACATTTCTGAGTATTATTTTTCAATAAAATTTATGTTTTTTATAGATTTTTCTTTTTAATTAATAAACAGTGGTCTTAAACGGTGACAGTATTTGCTTTGATTGAGTATAGAATTTAGTCATAAATCTTTCTTTGTTATTATGCAATCAGAGTGATTGCTGCACTGATGGTTTCTTACAAGTTCTGCATTACCACTGGGAAGAACAAACATGACACTAGTTTATGAATTTTCTGTTAGAAATAAATAAACTAAATTGGACATTTTTATGTAGTGCTTTAAGTGATTAATCAAAATAACATGAAAGTTCTGGACAAATTGTAAAAGCCATAAAAATGTTAGTTGTTGCTAATATTGTTACTGATGGTCTACAGCAGTTTTTGCCATCTGTTTCATAGAATGTTGACCCATGACTAGATGTTTGGGAGAAACCAATGAGGATGCAGACCCTTCCTGCACCATGGAATTTTCTTTGTCATTCTGTCAAGGGTCAGATTGAAACAATCTGTCCTGAAAGTGTGCCCGTAAAGCCAATGGTTTCAACAAAGATACTCTCATGGAAGGTTTTCCAAATTGTTATACCACAACCCCAATAATTTAGCTAACCCTTCTATAAAAGCCCCCCAGGACTTAACTTGGCTCCCTCCACCTGCATTTACTCCATATGACAGGTGGAGAAAGAAAAGCATTTGAGCAAAAATCTGAGGACAGATTTGAAGGTGTTTAACAAGAGATGTTGAACAAGATTACAGAAATCACACCTGAGAGGCAACACATTAAATGTGTTTTCAACCTCAGAGTCAAATGGCAACTTGGTTATTTTACTGGTTATTTAGATAGTTTCTGACTCCCACTTTGGATAATTCAGATCAGATTTTCACTGGTAAGATTTTGAAGTTTAAATTTTTGAATGCTGGATTTAAAGTTTAAAGTTTTGAATGCTGGTGTACAAAGTCTGAAGGAAAAAGAAAACAAATGTTTTAACTCAAATATACTGACATCTTCATGATTTCACAAATGTGCAGAAGAACCAAGATTTTTAAAAAGGTTTTTCTTAATGTCATTTTCATGGATTTTCACAATGTTTAATAGCTATAAATCTTAAAGTAGTAGATATTTTTTGATAAGGCATAATCACTATCTACAATTTCTTTATGTGATATCTTTTTTGTATTATGTGCAAAATAGAAGATTTTGTATAGGTCATCTTCTGATCAGATAAAAGCAGGCAAAAAGGAAAATTACTATGCACTCTTACAAATAAAATATTTTCTCACCATAATACAAATGCTCAAGGAATATCATAATTCTTTCAGTTTACTATGGGGAGCTTTAATGTGCTTTCTGTTCTATTCAAGAGCACATGGGGCATTTACGGAAACTGAATACATACTGGGCCAGAAATCAATTCTCAACAAATTATGAAGGATTGAAGTCATAAAGAGTTAATTCTAAGGCACAATAAAGCTAGAAATAGGTAACAATATAATATCTCTCAAATTAAAAAAATTAAGCAATACACTTTTAAATAATGTATTGGTCAAAGAATAAATACCCCAGAGAAAACTGGAAAATATTTTGAGCCGAATGATAGTGAAGATGTGACATATCAAAAATTGTGAGATAATGCTAAAGTACTCTTAGAGGGAAATGTGGAGCCTTTAAAGCATATACTAAAAAAGAAGAGTTAAAGTACCCAAATGTTCTAAATATACAACTCATAAGGATAGAAAAAAATAATCGAATTAAGTCCAAAGAAAGTAGAAGGAAGAAAATAATAAACATAAGAACAGAAATGAATGAAAAAAACTACAATAGAGAAAGTAAATTTTAAAAAAATATTGATTCTTTGAAAAGCTAAAAAAAGTGTAAAAATCTGGCAAGACTGATAGAAAATAAGAAGGAAAGACACAAGAAACATCCTACAAACATTAAAATGTTAGTAAAGGATGTTATGAATGACTTTAACACTTCAACAAAATTTTGAAAATTTAAGTGAAATGGACATATTCCTTAAAAAACAAATTACAAAACTAAAGAAAAGATCATTGAAATAATCTTATATTTATTAAATACATTAAATACGTACTTTAAAATCTCCCAAAGAAAGTCCAGGCTCAGTTGGCTTTACTAGTGAATTATTTTAACATTTAAGAAAGAAGGAATATTTATCTTACACAAACTATTTCTGAGAATATAAAAAAAGGAACATTCGCAACTTGTTTTATGATGTAGACAGGGATGCAAAATTCCTAACAAAATATTAGCAACTCAAATTCAATTATATATGCAACAAGTTGGGTTCTTCTCAATGCAAAAAAAAATTGTTTTAAAATTTAAAAACCAGTTAGTATAATTTACCACATTAACAACAACAAAAGGACAATAATCAGATGGTCATCTCAATAGATGAAAAAAAAAGCATTTATTTGATAAAATCCAACAGCCGTTCATGATAAAAATAAAAGAAAGCAAAACTCTTAGCATACTTGGAATAGAAGTATCTCTAGAAATCTTGCAGCAAACACCATCCTTGATGTTGAATTATTAAAATCTTTTACCCTATGATAGGGGACAAAACAAGGTACTCATTATTATCACTTCTATTCAGCATTGTACTAGTGGTCCTAGCTAGTGTAGTAAAGCTAGGAAAAGAAATAAAAGAAGGAAAAAATAAAAAGTCTTTAGTCACTCTGTGATAGCTGATATAGAAAATCTATTAAAAATTATGAACAGTGAATTAAGCAATTTTGGTGGATACAAGGTTAATATACAAATATCAATCAAATTTCTATATTTTAGCAACAATAAGTAGAAAATTAAAATAAACAATTTATAAGTTCAAAAATATCTAATACCTAGGAATACATCTAATGAAAATTGTGCAAGATCTCAACACACACACACACACACACACACACATACAAAATCCCATAAAATCTTAAGAGAAATTAAAGAACTAAATAAATTAAAGGCTTATCATGTTTATGGATTGAAAGAACTTATATTGTTAATATGTCAGTTTTTTCCCAAATTGATCTGTAGAATACATGCAATCACAAATGAAAATCCAACAGACTTTGAGGGTAGAATTTGGCAAGTTGATTCTAAAATTTATATGGAAAAGCAAATGGTCAAAAAATGCCCGAGACTGTATTGAAGAAAAAGAACAATGGCGTATGACTCATTCTACCAGACGCCAAGACATATAATAAAGCTACAGTAATTGTGATGATATGGGACTGGCACAAGGATAGACAAATAAACCAGTGGGATAAAATAATCTAAAATAATCTAAAAATAGACCAGTATCTAAGTGGAGACTTGATGTGTGACAAAGGTGGGATTCCTATGTGCGAAAATGTAACTCTTGACCCCTATCTGATACACTATGTAAAAATTAGTTCTAGGTTAGTTGAAGATTTAAATGTAAAAGGTGAAACAAGAAATCCTCTATACAGTAAAATATAGAATATCTTCATGGCCTTACATTAGACAAAAATGGCTTAAGTAGGAAATTAAAAGCACTCAAGAAGAAAGAAAATATCAGAAAATTGGGGTAAGAACTTATCATTTGTTGAAATACACCACTAAGAGAATGAAGACACAAGTTACTGAGTGGGTGAAGGTATTTGCAATCTATAATACCAACAAGAATAGCACAATACATTTAATAAAAAAGTATCCATCATTAGTCATCTAGAATGCATATTAAAGCCACATTGGGATACATGTATCTAAAAACCAGAAATTGCCACCAGTTGAGAACCACTGGCTTCCACAACATGGAATTTTGGTTTTAAAGTTTATCTTTTAGACAAAGACTTTTTCACCTGTAAATAAATGATAACAATATATGCTCAAAGTGCTTTATTTCTACTTTCTGTTTTACAGGCTAGCCTCAAAAGTCAAGTTCTATTTTTTGGATATTTTTAAATGGGAAAAAAAAAAGTCCATCCTACATTCCAGGCAATTGACAGAAGAAATGTGTTTGGAAAACACATTTTAAACCTTGTGGCCAGGTTGTGATCAGCCAAGGTGTGTTTCATAGTTCTCACTTGTGGATTAATGTGAAAGTATATTTTAAAAATTGTCACTATAGTGTTTAACCAGCAAATGTTAACTTTGCCATTGAAACCTAGGAGGACCCTGTGGGGTTCCTGGGCATGGAAGCCTTTTTTGTCATCCCCCTCACTACCTCCCCCCACTCCATTTCTTATAGACAAGACTCCAGCCTCCACAACGACTTTCCCTGAGTTCCAAAGGGTAGATTCAAACAGTTGCTAATCAAGGGAGGTGCAGCCAAGAAACCACCTGAGGCAAGATTAAAGGGATCAGAGAAGCTCATCAAGATTAGGAGGCTGACCACCTGAGACCCTGAACATACCCTAATCCTGTCAGCAACCCCACCCTTGAACTGTTGCTATAAAACTCCTCATCAAATCCTCCCAGGTTGGGACACATAGTTTTTCAAAGCAGGAGCCCGCTGTGTCCCCCTTTGCCTGGCAAAGCAATAAAGCTATTCTTTTCTACTTCACCCAAAACCATCTCTGAGATTTGATTTGGCACCAGTGTACAGAGAAGCTGAGCTTTTCACATTACTTTGTTAACATAGACTAATGCTTGGACCAGAGATTTTCCTATGTTATTTTTGTCCCTTTTTTGATATTTTGGTCAATATCTAATATTTATCTAATATATATTCATAAATGCATACATGTAAGTGCCTAGTAGAATACTCAGCTTATAGATATTCTTGTGTTTGTATATACAGAAATTATATTACTGACTTTGAGAACCTGAACTCTATTATTAAAACATTTGCTAATTTTAAAACAATTTTTATTTTAAAAATTCAGGGTCTCACAAATTTCATTCTTTTTTCATCTTTATCCCTTGTAAAACTTTACAACTCTCAATTTTGATTTTGAATTCTTGCATCATGAATGCCTAGGGGCAAACTATATTTTACACTGTTATCTTAGGAGTGTTAGAGGCCTGGGGGTAGGAACATACGGTTGTGGGAAGAAATAGCACCAATTACTGAAAATCCTTGGAAACTACCAATAATCCTAATAATTTGAGAGCTCCTTTTCCCCTCTCTGTGAAAGTTGTCTAAAAGTTACATACAATATACTTCGCATTTGGACAATGTTGGTACAGAGAGAAAAATGAGCTTTGAAATTAGGTAGGCAGGTGCCTTGGTTTTAAAGGCAGACTTTCTACTTAGCATTTGTATGACATTAGGAAAGTTCTTGGTTTCTCGGAATGTCAAGTTACTCATCAATTAAATCTGGAAATTATATATTATTTACCCTTTTTTGAGTTAGAATAATGAATGGGAGATACACAGAACTGTACCTGATATATGTAAATATGGAATAATTATAAAATATCTTCCTTATTCTTTCCTGTCCATTTGGATAATCCTTGTAGTCCTAAAAGGTATTTTTCATCCCAGCTCTATTCCTCCTCTTTAATAGCCATTCCTCAGTCTCTTCCTTGTTATTAGCTAACTGTGGTAGTTCTCTTCCTTTCAGCTTTTAAAAATTAACACAGATGAAGGGAGTCTATATTTCTTTCAAACTGCTTGTACTAATTTCCCCTTTCACTGAGAAGTAGCTGTATGGTCCTTTAATGTGAAATTCACTTGTTTCCTTATTTTTTTTCTAAAAGTTAACATGTTCCTCCCAAAGCTTTGTGTGATTTTTATCTCCCTTGGTATTTGAGCAGTTTTTTCACCAGTTCAGAATGAGTTCTGCTGTTACCTATCTTCCCTTCTACATGGAAGCTCAGTGGGAAAAAAATGTAAGGCTCCTAATTTGACTTTGAAATACCAAGTGGCCCCTAGGACAACCCAGCCACTCATGTCTCTATGTCTTGATAAGCCTTGTTGTCTCCACTTGAGAATAGACTGACTTCCTTAGACTCATGGTTCCAAGACATATTTCACACAAATAACCATTCCTCTCAGCAACACGAGTTGGTAGGCAGAGAAAAGCATATTGGTTGTGCAATGATATTCCAGGTGATTCAGTAAACAGTATATGACAAATGAGTCTTAAGATGACTCTGTATTTTAAAGCTGATCTTCATAGTGTTTTTAAAAGAGAACTATAGAAGAGAACATTCTTCGCCTAATTATAATTTGCCTGTAGCTTGGTGTTATCGCTGTGGGTATTTGAAATAATGGATCCACGCTTCCTTTGCCGCCAGCCCCTGGGATATTTGGCTTCTTATACCAAAGCTCTTCTTGAGGACACACAAGTAAAGTGCCTTGAGGAGCACATGCACTGATTTAAGAAATCCATGGAAATATTTATTTTTAAGTCAAAATATATTTTGTTCAAATACTCAAACTAGTTATTTTCAAATAAGCAAAATGGAAAAGATAATGGCTACACTTGATTAAGTAAGAAAAGCAAAAAAAAAAAAAAAGATGAGCTAAAAATATGAGTATTAGGACCTGGGATTCATTTCTCAGAGGGATCTGACTCAACTGTTTAATTGTCAAAGAAAAAAAATTGTATTTAAGTTAGTTTGTCCATATCTGACAGGAATCTTTAAAAGCTGTTTGAAAGTAAACTTTACACTGAGCAAATTTCAGAAACAGTCTTGTGAAATATATTTGAGGAAGTATGGAATGAAGCTATTTTCTTTTGGTATAAAACAGTACTTTGCTGCCTAAACAAGTGTGGTATTTTCTGAGATACTGAAAGTTGTCTTGCTTTATCAACAAATACACCTTCATCTCTTTAGCCCTTTTTGCAGTGCAGATGGGAAACACCCCAGAGTGACATTAAATGACAAAGTCTGCTACTTGTAGGCAAGGTTTGCATGAGGTAATGGAATAAAAATATAGCTGGGTTGGGGAGCAGGGGGAGAGATCCCAGAGTGCC
This sequence comes from Mesoplodon bidens, assembly GCF_964165515.1. Classification (NCBI taxonomy): domain Eukaryota; kingdom Metazoa; phylum Chordata; class Mammalia; order Artiodactyla; family Ziphiidae; genus Mesoplodon; species Mesoplodon bidens. The sequence goes on along the minus strand of NC_138160.1, from coordinate 46,525,152 downwards.
TTGTAACATTGCTTAGTTATTAATAACTGCCATTTCTTCAACTTTATAAGTAACATTTCCTGTTCTTCCAATACACCTCTAAAGTAGATATTAGGAATCACAATTTACAGATGAGAAAACTGAGACCGAGTAGAAAGATGACTTCCTAGTAAGCATTAGAGGAGGATTTGAACCTAAGACTCGCTGACTCTGATAGGTCTTCTCTTTCCACTCTGCCATGCTTCCTCCACATTATATGTGTTATTATATACAGTAATATACCCTCTGTATCATCTAAATTATTCACAAATTCTTTTAGATAAATGCCTCCCTCTGCTGTCTCAGCAGACCCTAGATCTGGACTGAGCCAATGGAGCTTCTTCAGTGACATAATCAGAGTCGGCCATGTTTGAGGGAAAATGGTCCTCCAGCCTCAGAGGGACAGCAGGGAGGAAGCTGCAGGCAATCAGAAGAGGGAGCTCTGCCTGGTCTGGCCATCATTCCTGCTTCAGCTTCTGTTTAGAAAGGAATGGGCAAATGGAAGGGTCACAGTCAGAAAGACAGCCAGGCACCAGTATAGCCTTTTGAGTCAGCACAAACCCTGAATGACCATGTGCTTATGTACTCAACTTCCCATAAAGTTCTGCGTGCTCACTTATACATCTGTTGTGTGCAGGCAGTTGCTTTTGCTCAAGTTATGTTTTTTACTTGTAGTCAGATTCCATTTGAGTCACCAGAGTGCTTTATCTATCCTACCATAATACAATTTTGAATTAATACAACTACTCTTCCAGAAGGCTGCCATCCAAATATTAGAAGGGAAATTGGATTATTATTGGTTTTCTTTCTTTTTTTTTAACTTGAGTGCCAATAGCATACTGACTCTTAAATTCAACAAAAGTACACTCTATATTAGTGATGACTAATTTTTCAAGAGTAACTGGATTTCAGACCTTATTCTATCCTACAGAAATGTTAACAAGAGTCAGATGGAAAATGTTGGCAGGTTTAAAGATTAGTACAAAAAGAGATGCACTGTTGTTTTTAAAAATTCTTTCCCTTAAACACAATTATATCACCAGCAAAATAGTCCAGCAAGTTGTTTGAAAGAGATAAGGAACAGAAGAGGAATATTAATTCAACATAACTTTGAGTCCAAAAATTGAGTGCTGAAGTTTTTCAAATCTTCAGAGAGTAATTTGAGACATCATTAAACTGAGGAATAGAGGCTGTTTCTGTCATTTACCTTGTCTCTATTGCAAGAATTTCCCAATTTATCATGTCCTACTGCTCATTATATTGATACTTTTCTCATTATTTTGGTTGTGGCTGCCTTGCTTTGGTGAGGTCTTAATTTGAAGCAAATCATTTTTTTTTTATTTGTGGAGTGGGGAGTGGTAACCCATAATGCACTCTTGTCTCCCCCTTCAAGTGTTTATTTGTGAATTTATGTTTGCTTTCACTTGGAGCTGCAATACTGGGATAACCCCAGTGTTAGAGGGAGAAGTGGAATGAGCAGAGCTCAATTGCTATTTCCAGAACTTCAAGGAAGTGTTTTTTCTTTTAACTAAGTTCCCATTTTCCATGCAAACTGTAAAAACGCACAAAATATCCAAATAGGAAGGCTTTTAAACTCTTGCATCAAGTCTCAGAGAAAACATTTTATTAAACTGCCTTTCACGGCCTGACAATAACAGGTCAAATGACATCACTCCAAATATAGCTTCTATCAAAATTCTGACCTGATAAGAAGATTCCTGGTTATCACTGATGGCCCACTTGGAGACAGAGAATCAGTCAAGCTTCTTAGAATCTGCTGCTGTAGCATTTGATCGGTTTTCATCTTTAGCAATTATGACCCTGCTAGTGCATCAGTCTTGCCATGAAGAAGTACAGATATCAGTTGTTATGTCTCCACTACCCATTCCCAGCCTAATCTTGACACTACTTCAGTAGATCCAGAGCGGGACTTGGAGGACCTGTTTTAACGACATCTGAAAGTAATTCTGGTCGTCGGCCAGTTTGGATTTTGGCTTGATCTCTCCTTAGCCATGTGATTCTGGATTCTCATTTCTTCAACTGGATTACATGTGCTAATGCAGGTTAAGTAATAAATTATTATATTAGCATATGGAAATATAATTTAAAGGTAGCTTTAAACAATCATCTGGTTTATGATTTTAAAGTCTCATCAACTTTACTCCTAGTATTTGTAGTAACAGTTGCTCTCAGGTTTACTGAACGAGTGTGGTTAGTTATCCTCAGAACTAGGAAAAAAATGAACTATTTCCCATCCACAATGTAGTGGACGGGAAAACTTCCCCAGGGATTTCCATCTTGTCCCTACGCTTAATATCTAATGGTGCACAAGATTGCATTGTTCACTAGAGCCCAGTGGTTAAGCACATAGACTAAACTCACGGTGCCTGGGGTTTTGTTCCGATTCTACCACTCTCTATGTATTGACCTGGTATGAGTTATTTAACCAGATATTCTGCTTGAACAGATACTCTGTATGTACCATTGTATCCTCAGAAATCATTAAGGTAGCCAAATCTTCTGGCCTTGCTATAAGTCCATATACTGTAATAGTTATTACAGTTAAGACCCAATGGTTAAGATTTACTATTAGTTACCATGACAGATATGCTCCTTCTTAATACTTTCCACCATTTAATACAGTTTTCAAGCTCCTTACAGAGCATGAGAGTGCTAGTTTTTCTCGCTTTGGCCCCTCCCTGAGTCCCAGCTCTAGCCATTCTTCACTCTTCTCTGTCCTGCCCTGGAGGCTGCCCACTGTAGACTGGATGCCCGTGGCTCCTGTGCCCTCTGCTGCCTTTTAGGTTTGGCCGAAGGGAGGTGTCAGCAGGAAATCAGAGTGTCTCCTATAGGAGCCAGAGCTCTTGTCATGCAGACACACCCGCCTCCCCCATTTCCATCTCTGACAGCATTTGGTAACTGTTTTCTCATCTGATTGCTTTAGCTCCAGGGCTGGTAATGGCTTCCTGCTGGTGCTAGCTACTGGGTTATTCATCATGTACTACTAGTTCCCTAACTGTACTCACATCTTTGTATATGTTCCTTTCACTAATTCGTTTGGATAAACCTTTAGAGTGTGCCATCTGTTTCCTCCTGAGATTGATAAACAACAAGCATTGTCTTTTATTCAAAGCACTGGCTTTGCATCCTCCTGGGCACAGAAGAGAAGGAGATGCTGGTGCATTTTCCCTTTCTAACTTTGTCTCAGCCAGCATAGTCCTGTGAGTGGTAGCAACTACAACAGCTTGGGGCACCCTGCCTTACCCGTTCCCCTGGAAACAGCTTCCTTCAAAATGTAAGAACACACAAAATTCGGAGGTGCAGTGGATGGTGTGTGGGTGAGGTAACGGGGGAGAAAATGGTTAATGGATGCTGTAGCTTTCTCTCCACAAAGGGGAGAACTCATCACCTGCCATCTTCCATGACACTTCCATTTCTCACAACATGACCATCACTGAAACATGAAAGAACCTGCAAAGATATACTAATTGCTATTCTGCAGACATATGTTAATTGGGTCTTCATTCAGAGGCGTATTTTCTCTGTTATCTCCTAAATAAGTCTTGTGTCATCTCCTATATATTACTATGATTATAATGTTATGTCAATGTACTGCTTTAGCATCTTTTTTTTTTTTGCAGTACACGGGCCTCTCACTGCTGTGGCCTCTCCCGCTGCGGAGCACAGGCTCCGGACGCGCAGGCTCAGCGGCCATGGCTCACGGGTCCAGCCGCTCCGCGGCACGTGGGATCCTCCCAGATCGGGGCACGAACCCGTGTCCCCTGCATCGACAGGCGGACTCTCAACCACTGCGCCACCAGGGAAGCCCTGCTTTAGCATCTTTAAAGAATTACTTTTATATACTACTAAAGATTATTTTTTCTGGTAGGGAATTTAAAAGTGAGCTGTCTTTTTCATGTAAATTCTAAAATACCTCAGGCCAGTAATTATGCTTAGGCTATTTTACATGCATTAAAACATATCACAGTGATATAATCTTTATGTATGTTCAATTCCCTTCCAAGTATAAATGAGATCTTGTGCTGCATTAGCTGATCCATATGCAAGTGTGTACTTCAGCTCCAGGTGTGGGTGTGGAGGCATAATCCAAACACAGGGTGAACATCTGCCCATGAAATGTACGAGTATGAGCATTGCAGCTACAAGAAGTAGCAAGAACAAACCACATGGACAGTTGATGAAAAAATGTTTTTGAGAAATAATAGTATAGGCAAAGAGGACATTAGATATTTGAGGAAAAGTAGTGGAAAAGTTAAGATTAACTAGGACAAACTTATGGACAGATTTGACTGCTGTTCTCTACAGTTTGCAGTAACAAATGTGGTAACAAATGCGGCCAGCTCTAACAGAGAAATTAGTAACCGGTGTATAACAATCACTACTTATTTCCTTTAGCATACACATACTGGTGCCTCAAAGAGGCAAAGGAGCAACACCAAGAAATTTGATACTGTATTCTTTAGGCAACAGGGAGCTATTAACTGTTTTGGATGAAGGAAGCAACATGACCTGTGTACTTTATAATTATTGGGGATGGTGTGTAGGATTTATTGAGCGAGGCTGATGTGGATGGGGAGATCAGTTAGGGAACTGTTGCAGTGATCCAGGCATGAGGTAATGAGTGCCTGAATGAAGCAGTATGGATGAAATTAATTGTAGGGTGGACTGTGTTAAAGAAGAATTAACCAAATATGAAGCTGCGTGTGGTACCTTGAGTCTACGGAGAGGAAGAGGCCAAAATATTTCCGGGATATTTTAGTCTCTGTGCTTGGAACAATGGACAAAAAAGGAAAGGGAAATGATGAAAAGAGGTAAGGAGAAGGAGGAGAGAGTGAAGATGTTTTAAACCAGCTGATTCTGAGAGGTTGGCAATCTTTGTTGCCTATGAAACAGTTGGAAGTTCTGATGGGAAATTTGAAAAAGGATTTGGAGCTATAGACGTCAACCTGAGAGTCATATGCCTTGAGGGGATATTTTAAGCCAGAAGTGCTGTTGAAATCACCAGAGAAGAGAATATGGTGCAGGCAAAGAAATGAGGTAAGGGTGGAAGAAAAAACTTTGGAGACTGCTTATCATTTGAGGACTTGAGAAAAAGTAGGTGCAAAGAGCTTACATTCCATTTTAAGTTTTAGAAGTGCTTCCTCATGCATTTCCTAATTTGACCAACAAGATAACCCTGAGAGGGCAAATGGTATTAACCCCGAGAAAGGAATGTCCAGGTATCTGAAGTGACTTGCCTAGGGTTCTCCAGGAAGTAGCAGGCAGAATCAAAATACCAATCCAGGTCTTGCCATGCCACCTTCATCTTAAAGGGAGCTTTTCACATGGTACTTCTGGAAGCCTCTGGAAGTTGCTGCCAAACTCCATCCTGAAGCCCTTCCTGAGTGGAGGTGGCCTGAGAAGAGAGGAGAATCCAGGGAGGCAGAGCTGGTGCTACTTCAGCCAGGGGAGCTCTGCTTACACACCAAACTTTACCCTAATATTTCATCCGTATGTGAGGGTCAGCCAAAGTCAGTGCAAAAACCACAGTTTCAAATATTCCTCGATGTCAGCGAGCTATTTCTAAGAGGAACTCACCTTCTCAGTAAGATTCACATTATTCTGTGAAAACTTTTTATTTTACCTCAGAAGAGGTATTCACTGACCAGAAAAAAGAAAAAGAGGAAGGGCATTTTTTGTATTATCTGTGCTTCCTGTCTGGTGCTGTTTTAAAGCAGTATTTGGAAGGTGGCTTCACATCTTAGTGGCAGGATATTAGATTTTTCTAAGAGGACATAGCATGGCCTCCTAATATTTGGAAAGAGTTTTCTTGTTCCTTTTAGCACCTAACTTACCAAGCAGCAACTTCAATATTGAAGCAGAGAGAATTTATGGATATAGGCATCATGCATCCCCAAAGGATTTTCAATAGAATAACAAACACAAACACACATAGGATCATTTAAGTCACTTCACTGGAATGCATAAAATGAATCTCGAGTTTTACCAGATTTGCCACTTTTCCTTTTGTGTGTGTGTGTGACTTATGCATTCTTAGAATTTAGCTTACTCATAACTCCTGTGAGGGATGGAGGTGGAACTCTTGTTAAACTTCTGCATGAATTCAGAAATCAGCATGGGGAGCAAGTTTGGAGTCCATGAAGACCTAGACTTAAAACATATTCCATTGCATTTAAAAATTAATATACCCCTTTCCTTTAGTCATGTGAATATGTGGAAGAGCTCACTCATAGGAATGAAATAGTCAATTAATTATGTAAAAGACCCCAAGGAGCATCAGCAGCATGAATTCAGGCAGTCAACTGTTTTCTAAGGACTGCAAAGCTCTGGATGGAAAGAAAGGATAGTAACACTCTAAGAGCTGGGTACTGGGCTTGAAATGTAGGATTTAAGTTGATTCTCTCATCAACCTTAGAAAGTAGGGATTATTAACAGAATTTTACACATGGAGATACTGATGCTCAGAGAAATGAAGGTATAAGTCAAGTAAAAGTAGGGGACTTGGAATTTGATCCTGGATCAACTTTACTACAAACCTGCTATACCAGGTGGTATCCAAAGGGAATCTGAGATCGGTGAACACACGGGGAAAAGCATGTCTACTTGATTGTCCTCTGTGCCACTCAGGGTTCGATTAGAGAAGAACTAGGAGTGGCATATAATAAGGGGTTTATTATAAGGATTTGATGTAAGTCAGTTGAAGGAGCTTATTTCACAGTCTGTGTGAAGCTGTGCCTGGTGCTGAAGCCTAGAGGCCAGAGGGTGGGCAGCAGAGAAGGGCAGAGGGACATGAAGTTGGGGAAGTGAGGTCAAGCTGAGCCTGAACCCACAAGGATGGACTGGAACCTGAGTTAGACTCTTCACCTCCAAGCCTCCAACTTTGATGATGGGGGTGTGCTGCAGGAGGGGCTGGTTGACCTTCACAAAGCTGAGCGAGAATGAATGTGCATACTGTCAGATAATTTGAATATACATGGTTTATTAGATCACCCTCCCTGACCTCGAAGCAGGAAACTTGACAGGAGCCGAAGGAGTTGTAAGCCCAGCTGTCGTTGTCTCCTAACCAGAAAAGCCAGCAGGAAGCAACACTAGGGTGCCCTTCTCGGACTTCTTGAGGATAGAGTAAGGTAGCTGCTCCTTTACATGACCTTCCAAATCTCACACAAGACACTCCGTGTGTCTCATGCTAACATGGAACTTGTAGCAATAGGCAAGTAATACAAAGTAGGCTGTGTATTATGTACCATTTCTTGCCCCCTTTCTGGAATGCTATCCCCTTGTTTCTTACAAACACATTTTAGAATGCAAGTAAGAGTAGAATTATTATATATGAATTAAATAGTTTGCAATTATTTGATAGTTCAACTATTTTATTATTCTTATTATTAAAATAAGATGTTTCACAGCTCACCTAGCCTTGCCACCTAAATGAATGTGCATGCTGTCAAACAATTTGAACACATGGTTTATTAGTCAGATCACCCTCCCTAATAAATGCATCTTTCCCCAGTCAATACTAATATTATGCATTTTTTAACAACACAATGTAAAATAATTGTAGAAAACAAAATTGAATGAAATATCTCAGAAATTCCAGTGGGATAGATTTTACTCAGTTAATCATCTTTGGATTCAGTTAATTATCATAAAGCACTAGCCAAATTAATGCCTTCTGTTTACATCTTCCACTATATATTCATTCTTTTGTCTACTTGTTTTTGGTATGTGTGCCTGTGTCTTTGACTTTTTTGGTTTTAAGGAGGTGAACAGAATTAGGTTAATCATAAAGTTCATAAAGCACTATCATCATCTGTCCAGATGTGGCTTTCTTCTCTTCACTTATTTCATTTGTTTATTATTTAATAATTTAATGAATATCCACAAATCTGCCACTCAAACCAGAAATGAAAAATTACCAATAACATACTTCTACTTATGTCCTCCTCTATCTCATCCTCTGTCTTCCCATTATAGGTATCCATTGCCCTGAATTTTGTATTTGACATTGCCTTAAAAAAGGTATGTACGTATGTATGTACTCACACATATATGTCCACGTACACTTACATGTTTGTGTATGTGTACAGTCTTGCCTCACACTCTCAGACATTGCACACATATACATACCTAAAATATTTTGTTGTGTTTTACTTATTTTGAACTTTATAAAAATGAAATCATAGTGTCTCCTAGAATGTGCTTTTCTTATACAATATGTTATTAAAGTGTAACTATGTTGTACAAAAGGCCATGAATTCAGTCACTGTCATTGCTGCATGACATTTTATTGCATGACTAACCCATACTTCATTTTTCCATGCCCATGCTAGGGTGCATTCCATCCAGTTACTTTTGGGAATGTACTTAGCAGTGGACACACCGTGTTACAGAATATTGACTTTTTAGGGTATATTAAGTTGTTTTTCAAAGTGGTTGTACCACTTTTCACTCCCACCAGGAAAGTATCAATATATCAGATTCCCTTATTCACAGTCTATCCAACATTTGAAAGAGTCACACTTCATACTTTTTGTCATTTGAATGAACGTGAAATAGTCTGTCATTGTGTTTTTTTGTTTTTTTTGTTTTTTTGTTTTTTTGTGGTACGAGGGCCTCTCTCTGTTGTGGCCTCTCCCGTTGCGGAGCACGGGTTCCTGACATGCAGGCTCAGCGGCCATGGCTCACGGACCCAGCCGCTCCACGGCATGTGGGATCCTCCCGGACCGGGGCACGAACCCGTGTCCCCTGCATCGGCAGGCGGACTCTCAACCACTGTGCCACCAGGGAAGCCCCTCATTGTGGTATTTGATATGAGTAATAATGAGGTTAACCATATCTTTACATATGTAATGTTGTCTTACATAGTTGTTACTTACTCATGTCTTTTACCTATTCTGGTATTGGATAGTTAACATTTTTGTTATTGAAATCTGTAAGATATTCATGATACTGATCCCTTGATAAGCATAATGAAAGTAACTCTTCCAGTTTATACTTGCATTTTAACTCTAGTTTCACTTTTTCAATGAAGAGTTTTTAACTTTAATGAAACCATATGTACCAATCATTCTATAGTTATTATTTTTGTCTTGTTTTAAAAAAATCACTCCCTACTCCACAGCCAAAAACTTCCCCCTAAAAATTTTAAAGATTGCATTTGATATCTAAATTCATAATCCACTAGGAAATTATTTCTATGTATTTGTCAGAAAAATAAAGATAAGTAACAGTAGGTGCTGGCAAGCATGTGGTGAAAAGGGAGCCCTTATACATTGTTGGTGGGACTGCAAATTGGTCCAATAACAATGGAAAACGATACAGAGATTCCTCAAAAAATTAAAAATAACTCTTCCATATGATTTAGCAACTCCACTTCTGCATATATACCCCCAAAATGAAAACAGGATTTTGATAAGGTGTATCTACTCTATGTTTATCACAGCATCATTCACAATAGCTAAGACACGGAAACAATCCAAATGTCCATCAACAGATGAGTAGATAAAAAAAGATGTGGTTACATATACAAATGGAATAGTATTTGGCCACCAGAAAGGAGGATATCCTCGCCTTTGTGACATCATGTATGGACCTTGAGCATATTATGCTAAGCAAGATAAGTTAGACAAAGACAAGGACTATAAGATGTTACTTACATGTGGAATCTAAAAAAGTTAAACTTGTAGAAAAGAGCACAATGGTGGTCACCAGGAGATGGGGGTGTGAGGAAAAGAGTGATGGAGTTTAAGGGTACAAACTTGTAACAAGTAATAAATAAGTCATAGAGATCTAATGCACAGTGTAATAAATAGAGACAATAATATTGTACTATAATTACATAATGAGATAAATATTACTACATCAGCAGTCATATTACAGTATATAAATGTATCAAAGTAAAAACAAAAAAAAAGCTAAAATTTTCCAGCTTCCATCTTCATTTATTAATGGTTTCTCCTTTCCCTACTGATCTATTATGCCATTTTTTTGTATCAAAGTTACATGTATGTGTCATTCTGTTCTATTCCATTGTTCAGTTTGTGGCTGGTGCAGGTATATATGAAGTCTTAATCATTATAGCTTCATATTAAGTCTTCTTTAACCAGGATAGCAATTTGTCCCTCCTCCCCCTTCTTCTTTAACAGTGTCTTAGTTAATTTGAATCTTTTGCATTTCAATATAAATAAATCAGCTTTTCAATTTTCACCAGATAAATGGGACTTTTTTTTTAACGAAATTGCATCGATTCTCTACATCAGTTTGGAGAGCATTAAAATCTTTATGCAGGTAAGTCTTTTTATCTACAAACAAGAGCTATTGTTTCATTTGCTCAGGTCTTCTTGATATCATTCAGGAAAAAATATTTATAATTTTCTGCATATAGATATTTTACATCTTTTGTTAGATTTTAGATATAATTTTTATAATTTTAAGACATTTATAATTTTTGTTTTCTGAATTGTGTGTTTTAAATTACATTTTCTAGTTTATTTGTGAAATGCAATTGACTTAAGATTTGAAAAGTCTTGCATGTCTTGCATCCTTACCAATCTCATTATTCATAATATTTATAATAATATTCTATTAATTTATCTCTGGATTTATACACAGAGAATTATAATGTTCATTTTTCTGGTCTTATTGGACTGGTTAGAACTTCCTATAAAATGTTGAATGTAAATGACAATAGTGAGCATTCTCATTTTTGTTCTCAATTTTAAAAGGAATGCTTCCAATATTTTCTTATTTAGAATGATATCTATTCTAAGTTTTCTGTAGATATATATTATCAGGTTAAAGAAATTATCTTAGCTTACTGACTTCTTTTTGAATTAAGAATGGGTATTGAGTTTTGTAAAATCCTTTGTTACTCATCTATTTAGATGATTATATTTTCCTTTAATCTGATAATAGTTTACATAATGTTTATAGATTTTCTAAAAACCATCCTTTTTTCATAGAGTAATCCTAATCTGGATATTATGTATTATCGTTTTATATATTGTTGAGTTCTATTTGTAAATATCTCGTTCAGGAGTTTTGCACCTATATTCATGAGAAACTGGATATTATAATTTTCCTGTCTCATTCTATCCTTATCTCATTTTGTATTAAGGTTATATTGACCTTGTATAGAATAGAATCAGCCAGGGATTCCTCCCTCACTTTTTATTCTCCAGAAAATATACTCAAATTTGGAATGATTCTTCCTTAAAAGTTTGGTGGAACTTGTAAAACTTTTGGGATCTCTTTCTTCTATATGTAAATATGTTTTACTACTGGTTCAGGCTTTTAATAGTGGTATGAATATACAGAATTTTATATTTTTCTGAGGTTCTCTTGGCAAGTTATTTTTTAAGATTTCTTTTGGTATTGGTCAAATTTTATAATTTATTGGCACGAAATTTTTGATGCTATATATTTTGATCCTGGCCTTATCTTTTATCATATCCCCTTTAATATCTGGTGTATTATTTATTCATGTTTTTTCCCCCTATATAGCTCTCTCCTTTTGGATCAATCTCAGATAAAGTTTATTTCAAACCAAACTTAGTTCTTTTTTTTTTTGTGTGTGTGTGTGGTACGCGGGCCTCTCACTGTTGTGGCCTCTCCCCTTGCGGAGCAAGGCTCCGGACGTGCAGGCTCAGTGGCCATGGCTCACGGATCCAGCCTCTCTGCGGCATGTGGGATCTTCCCGGACTGGGGCACGAACCCGTGTCCCCTGCATCAGCAGGCGGACTCTCAAACAATGCACCACCAGGGAAGCCCCACACTTAGTTCTTTTGATGCTTCCTATTGTACCTTTATATTCTATCTCATTGATACTTGCCCATATCTATATTATATCCATCTTCCTACTGTCTTTGGGTTTATTAGGCTACGTTTTTTATAACCTTTAGTTTTAGAAAAAACTCACGACTTCTCAATTTTTTTTCTTTTGTAATATAATCATTTAAAAGCTAAACAGACCTCAAAACTGCTTTTACTCTTTCCCACAGTTTTAAAAAGTAGATTTTTGGTTGCCCTTCAGTTCTAGGCTTTTTGTTTGTTTGTTTTTATTTTTTAATATCCACTAACATTTCTTCTTTGACCCATGGATTAAATAGAAATGTGTTCTCTAAATTCTCAATATATGGCAATATTTTTCATTTGCCTTTTTGTTATTGCTTCTTAATTACACTTACTAGAGAAGCTGTTCTGGGTAATGCCTATTCTTTGAAATGAGTTGAGACTTGCTTTATGAGCTCATACACAATCAGTTTAAAAAATACTGTTAAGTCCCCTACATACGAATGAGTTTTGTTCCAGGAATGCGTTGGTAAGTCTAATTTGTTCACAAGCCCAACAAAGTTAGCTTAGGTACCCAACAAACACAATCAGCTACATAGTACTGTACTGTATTAGGTTTATAATACCTTTCACACACATAATGCATAAAAAAACACAAAAAATAAAGAAAACATTTTTAATCTTACAGTACAGTACCTTGAAAAGTACATTAGTACTAGTTACATCACCGCTGTTTTTATGCTTGCTTCCTGACATCCTGGGCTTAAAATAAAGATACTGTACTACTGTACTCTATACAGTACTGTACAGTAAAGTACACAAAAGCACAACCACTCGTAGAGGATGCACGCACGTGACAATGTACACCAGACACATGACCTAACTTATGTGATTGGACTTGTGAGCACACATTCACATCTTTGAAAGTTTGCAACTTGAAGGTTCATCTGTCCTCAAACAGGGCATGTATAGAGCTCGTAGTTCAAGCATGTTACAAGCTTGTCAGATGTGTTCTATTCTTTTTTTTTAATTGATTTTGTTGTCAGCTTGCTATGAATAATAATTGAGAGGAGCTGTTTTGAGCTCATTTTGTTGATTCGTTGGTCAAAATTTCATGTGCTTTTGTTTTTACTACCTACATTTTAAAGCTATTTTGTTATAGCTATTTTTGTTTACACTTGTTTGTATCTTCCTAGTGAATTAAGCTTTTATTATTATCATCATTTTATAGTCACCCTCTATATCCCATTGATTCTATTTTTTCTTAAAAGATATTTGGTCTATGAATAGTATAGCTACTCCAGCTTACTTTTGGTTATTATTTGCCTGATTTAGCTTTTCACTCTTTATACTTTGTCCCATTAGTTTCCTTATCCTTTAGTAATATTTTCTATAAACCTACAACTGGATTAAAAATCATCCTATCTGGTAATCTTTTATTTGATAGTTTTATGTTTATATATATGCTATGTTTATACATGTTTTATTTATGTATGTGTCTCTAATTGGTCATTTTAGGTATATTTATTATGATTATTGGAAAGTCTGGATCATCATTAACTTTAAGCCCCCTGACCCCCAGCCCCGTCTTTGGCTCCTAGATGTTCCACCTCAGGCTCACTTCCTCCAAAAGTCTTATTTCCTAACACCAGGAGCAGTCTTCAGCTGCTCTGTGTTCCATTCACATTAGGTTGTCCCTTGTTTCCTGACAGGGGAGAATTTCCTGGCGACCTCTCTCATATACTGTGAGACAGCAATCATCGCAGAGTCTATCGCGTCCACAACCTAGTTGTTGCAACAGGAGAACCCCTTGGAGCGTCTAGTCATTCGTGATAAGAAAGCAGAATCCCTGCTTGCTCTTTAAAATCTCTGTGAGCCGTTGCCCGTCGCTATAGAAGTCGTAAAATACAATATCCGTTTCTTCTTGAAACTGGTGAGAAGGCACGTATTCCAGGTTCTCTTTTGAACCAGGTTTGTTTTGCTCCACGGCAGCAGCCAAAACACTGAGACACTGAGGTATCAGCAAAGAGAAGTTTTATTCATTCCCAAGGCATCCAAGCAAGGGGGAGGGAGAACAAACCGCCTGCCCGGAGGAGAGGAGCTGGGGGTATTTATAGAATGAGTAAAGCCGCAGGGCGGTTTGAGGCATTGGGGGGGCGGGGGGCGTCAGGGACGTGGAGAAAGGTGATTGGGAAAAAGCAAGATGGGTTCCACCTCTTCTTTTTTTATTTAACATCTTTATTGGAGTATAATTGCTTTACAGTGGTGTGTTAGTTTCTGCTTTATAACAAAGTGAATCAGTTATACATATACATATGTTCCCATATCTCTTCCCTCTTGCATCTCCCTCCCTCCCACCCTCCCTATCCCACCCCTCTAGGTGGTCACAAAGCACCGAGCTGATCTCCTTGTGCTATGCGGCTGCTTCTCACTAGCCATCTATTTTACGTTTGGTAGTGTATATATATACATGCCACTCTCTTGCTTTGTCACAGCTTACCCTTCCCCCTCCCCATATCCTCAAGTCCATTCTCTAGTAGGTCTGTGTCTTTATTCCCGTCTTACCCCTAGGTTCTTCATGATCTTTTTTTTTTCTTAGATTCCATATATATGTGTTAGCATATGGTATTTGTTTTTCTCTTTCTGACTTACTTCACTCTGTATGACAGACTCTAGTTCCATCCACCTTACTACAAATAACTCAATTTCATTTCTTTTTATGGCCAAGTAATATTCCATTGTATATATGTGCCACATATTCTTTATCCATTAGGAAGGGAAAGCAGAGGAGGAAAATTAGAACTTATAAGTTAGAGAGATCACTGCATTTAGTAAAGATCTGTGAAATTAGCTAGTAAGATGAATTCCTTACCCTCAAGCTCTGTCTTGTGGCTGCCCCTGATTTCAAACTTTTTATAGATAGAAAACAAAGCTAAACTAACAGAAAATAGTAGAGGGTGGGACTTAATCATAAATGACTTCAGTTGAGCTGTCCATGCTTGAATATAGTATTACATAAAGTAAAATCTATTGAAAACTGTGACAAAAAATTTAATTTATTTGGTTAAGATGCCCTTTTAGAAAGCTTGTTCCCCAGCCAGGTTCATTTTGCCAAAAGGTAGCAGCCAAAATGCTGAGACGCCAAGGTTTGCAATAAAGAAAAAAGAGAGGGTTTATTCGCAAGGCAGCCAAAGGAGGAGACGAAAGAACAAATCTCAAGTTCACCTCCCTGGAGGCGAGGGGCTGCGGGTATTTATGGACTAAGGAGTAAAACTGCAGGGCAGTCTGAGGCGTGGGGAGCATGGGGGGCGTGGGGAAAGGTGATTGGGCAAAGGTGTGATAATCATCCTTCTTGGTATGTGTAACTAATCTACAGGTCCCTGTCAAGTTCAGAAGGTCACGGAGAGGACACGTGCACATGCCCAGTTGGAGGGTTGGTGGTCCTATCCAGTCTTAACCAGTTCAGCTCAAATAAGACATAGCTAACTCCAAGTTCCTGGAAAATAACTCAGGCAAATGTCTTGTTTAGGTTCCCCGCGGCTTGGAGGACATGCAAGCCTTAAAACAACCTTGATTAGTGAAGACAGGTGAAATGGATTTGACTAATTACAGTTTCAGTTCCCATAAACAAACAAACCCAAGCCAATCTTTGAAAAGAAAGTTAGAGGCACTAGGAAGCAGAAGTTCTGCGGGATGTGTTCTAGTGTACATGGTGGCCGATACCTCTAGGTTCCGGAGATGACATTGCAAGTGATACAGCAAATGTATCCAATGATTGAGGGCAATGGAATTGGAGAAAAAAGTTGGGAATATCTACTGGGCAATTCTTTTTTAATTTTAATTTAATTTTATTGGCCATGCAACATATGAGATCTTAGTTCCCTGACCAGGAATCGAAACTGTGCCCCCTGCATTGGGGGTGCAGAGTCTTAACCACTGCACCTCCAAGGAAGTCCCCACGGCGGCAATTGTGTAATATGTTTTGGGCACGGTTTCTGAAGTGTAGCTCCTAACCAATTCTTCAGCCCCAAGAAATCCTTTAGCAACCTAATAGTTTTTCATAAATGTCATTTTTAGAGTTGGTTTCTGTTTTTAAAACTTGGGCCCTTTCAGGTACTATAACGCAGCACCTGTTTATGATCCTCAGCTCTACCACTGATGCAATGAAATAAAGGCTGCGTTCTCACTGGGCATTTCCTCCATCTTGAAGCCATCTGGAAGTTTTTCTTAAGAGAAAGAGGAGGGCAGGATAGGGGCTATCAGGCCACAGAAAACAGGAAGTGCCATTGAAGGGGAAAAACATCTTGATAATACAACCTTGTCATTTGCTGCTTCATTTCAAGAGTATACTACAATGATTATGATATTTAAAACTTTTCCAGATAATTATTTTAATGGAATGAAAGAGTAATCATATAGACTAGTAGACAAGTTGCTTAGTTGATACCAAGAATGAGAATTAATTTCAATGGCCTGGTATAAGTTTCCACCTTAACTTCTAATGGCAAAACATTAATTCTTTTTAGCAATAAACATTTGGGATCAAATATAAATAAATAGCTGGTCAAGAATCAGAAAAATATTCAACCAGTTGTTTTCAAAATCATTTTTATTATACATGTCTATCTATTTTACTTTTTATTATATGTTCTTGTCCTTTACAAACTTGGAACAGTCCTAGAAAGCATTTGATCAAGCCTTGTTTCCCTCTATTTTACTATATAACCTGACCCAGGAAAATTAAATGAATTGTTCCAATACCAGCATCTGGAGCCTCAAAGTATTTTCAGCAATTCCACCTACTTTATTTTCTTATCACTAAAAAAAGCAACATAAAAGTTTATTTTGCTTCCATTTCTCAAATGAACTGTCCCCATTTAATAATAAGTAATATAAACTAGTAATTTGAAAAATCATCCTGATATCGTTCAAGGGAACATGAGAACAAAAGAAGAATTGTTAATTGACTCTCTTCCAATTTGTTCATCTTGCCTAATAATATTTTGAATGATTTTAATTTACATTGTTCCTTAGCTTATTACCTATTGTTTCTGCAATCTCTCATTTTTTTCAGAAGCCATTTAAGATCAGGCTCACTGGGCCATGTGCACAGTTAGAGAAGTGATTTACATTTGTTTTCAACTCTGTGGGCCACGCAATTCCACAGAATAGTTTGAAAAAAAGCTAAAACATATTTGTCCTTAAAAATTTCAAAAAACTTAGGGTCTGTCTAGTTCAATAAACATTTTATTTGAAATTCCAAAGCCTTGAAAGTTATATGGCAGAGCATTTAAAAATTGTGTAAGATGGGCTTCCCTGGTGGCACAGTGGTTGGGAGTCCGCCTGCCGATGCAGGGGACGCGGGTTCGCGCCCCGGTCTGGGAGGATCCCACATGCCGTGGAGCGGCTGGGCCCGTGAGCCATGGCCGCTGAGCCTGCGCATCCGGAGCCTGTGCTCTGCAGCGGGAGAGGCCACAACAGTGAGAGGCCCACGTACCGCAAAAAAAAAAAAAAAATTGTGTAAAATGACAAAACTTGTGGACTTTTAAGTTACCACTACCTTTTGGTGGGGGGGTTATGATAGGTGTAATATAGCAAAATATTATAATTCTCCTAAATGTTAACATTTTGTATTTTACCTGAAAGAATTAGTTAAATAAAATAACAATGCACATAATGAGACATGTTTAATAAACTATAATGAGCTATGATGAGACATGTTTAATTCTCTGAAGTGAATTATGTTTTAAGGCCATTTTGCACCTTGAGGATGACACTTTTACTTTTAACTGCATTCTAAATATATTTTAAAGTTTCAACAAAACCATTTTAATCTTTTTAAAAATCTTTTTTTTTTAATTACAGACCATCTTCTCTTAGAGTTATATATTACACAGACGACTAAATAATAAACTCTTACAATTTAATTTTAACCAAAATTATTTGAATCAGTTTTGTGCTCTCTTTTTTTAAAAATTTATTTATTTAGTTTTGGCTGAGTTGGGTCTTCGATGCTGTGCGAGGGCTTTCTCTAGTTGTGGCGAGCAAGAGCTAATCTTCATTGCGGTGTGCAGGCTTCTCATTGCAGTGGCTTCTCTTGTTGCAGAGCATGGGCTCTAGGTGTGCAGGCTTCAATAGTTGTGGCTCTCGGGCTCTAGAGCGCAGGCTCAGTAGTTGTGGTGCATGGGCTTAGTTGCTCTGAGGCACGTGGGATCTTCCTGGACCAGGGCTAGAACCCGTCTCCCCTGCATTGGCAGGCGGATTCTTAACCACTGCGCCACCAGGGAAGTCTCTTTTATATGTGTATATTTTTGACACATTATATTTGGAAGAAATTCTCGACTGCCTGCTAAACTATCTTCACATCTATTTTTAAGCAAGGTTACCATATCAAGAGTAAGTAGGAATGATTGAAATCCACAAACACAATATTCATAACTAGACTTCTGAATTTTCAAATATTGGAAGATTTCCTATTTTCTGTCCTTTGGAATTTTCATTAATTAATACTATTAGGGTTATATACACGTATCTAGGTATATACATATATACATTTATATACACCCCCAGCTCCTCTCCTCCTCTCCTCCAGGCAGTCGGCCTCCCCCTTGCTTGGATGCCTTGGGAATGAATAAAACTATTTTTCTTATTGGTATTTCTTTTTCTTTTTTCTTAGCAGAGTATAGACTTCACAAAACTTTATTTAGTATTGTAGTTGGAATGACAGTAATGCGTGATGCTGAAGATCAAATAAAATTATGAAATTGTGTTCAGATTAAAAGTTTTGGCTCCTGAAATCTTATTTTGCAAGGCAGAGATGGTTAATTACTAATAAATAAATATGTTGGCAATAACTAATGATAAACACATGTGACACAGCAACAAAGGGAATAGAGATATTTTCTGTGGGCTGTTTTCAATAGAATCGTATAATCTGGTTCTGTATGTTTTTGATGTTTTGCCCAAGATGAAAACATGTATTTAGTACTGTTGACATCAGACTTTTGAAACACAGCTGCAAGCATAGCATTGTTTATAATTTCAATGAAACCTAAAGTACATTTCCTTTCTGCAAAGGAAGATGGTGAGTGACAAGGGTGGGTTGGGATTTCACTCTTTAGTTTCCCAGATTTCTCTGGGTTGGCTCAAAATTGCCAGATAAGCTGTGTGTGTGTGTGTGTGTGTGTGTGTGTGTGTGTGTGTGTGTGTGTGTGTGTAAGGGAAACAGGAATTCCTTTCGGAAGAGTGACAATCAATCTTAGTCGAATGCTAGTTTAGGGCAGATGTTCTTAGCAGAAATCTGTTGCAGTAGATTATAAATGCTGTCTGGTTGCCAGAACTCAGGCTCACATTTTTTTCTTTTTTCTTTTTTTTTTTTGTCTTAATTTCAAAATGCTGATCCTGTTTCAGAAGAAAAGAAATAATACCCAGTCTCCCAACCTCTCCCCACTTCCCTTCCTCCCACCCCATCCTTTAGTGAAGAGGGAACAAATTTTATTTTTCTTATTATTCATAAACTTGTTCATTTAGGTGAACTGAGTCTTCTTTAAATCTAATAAAATTTCTTCACAACCACAGTAAATCTTGGAAATCTAATCAAAGCTATGAAAAGTAAGGGATGTCACAACACCCTTTCAGAAAATTTATGCACTAAGACTGTATATTTAGTTCTGATTTAGCAGGCATGCAAATTTTTTATAATAAAAGCTTTATAAGGCCCATCTTCCCACTATCAATTTTGGTTTTATATCACTTTTGGACCTTAAAATTAACAGTATGCTGGTGTGGGTATGTGTTTCATTTTTTGATAAGTCCTTTTCTCTGAAAGAAGAATTTTTATGTCACATGTTTACCCCTAGAATTGAAATTACTTTGCCGTAAGAATGGCTAGCCTCATGCATAGTACACTGTTTAGCTTTTATGACTTTATGGAAAAATCATTAAAATTTATTTTTTGAAGCATGTATTTTGATTTGTGGAAAGATTTGATCTAAATAATCGCAGGTTCAGCAATCACATCATCTCCTTTTCTGCACAGAGTAGGAACAAGCCTCTTGAAATTATGATGCATTTTGTGAAAACAAATTTGTTTTTTATTTTTGAATCATCTCATTGTTTGAAAATATAAACTGTCATTTTATGTTCTAATATAAAATCTGCAAGGAAATGTTTTGCTTCCCTTTTTAGGCATGGGAAAAATGATGCTATTCTCAGTAGAATAACAGTGAAGTTTTACAGAATATCTCAGCACAGAATTCTAATACATCACTTTTTTTCTTGCAACTCCTCTCACTAAATTGTGAACAAATTTATACTTCAACAAAAATTTATACTTGAACAAATATACTTCAACTGTATATCTGTTCAGCCTGAAGAAGTCAGTTAAGTCTCAGGATTCCTGAAGAAGGAAAAGTATCAGAGCTGTCTTTACAATAATATGTGCAAAAGATTATTTACCAAAAACAAACAAAACTTGACAGCATTTCAGCCTTAATATTATGAAGCATTCTGAGACATTGGACTTAATTAAATGTAGCTAAATGCTGTTTTCAGATGTTCTTAAGAGAGACGGGAGAGTCTATGGATAGTTCCAGAAATGGAAATGGGTTGTCTCTCTCTCAGATTTTCCATGTGTGGCTTCCAAACATAAGCCAGCAGCAGTATGTGTTGAGTTCCCATTGGAGGGATGAGAGGTAGGGAAACGCTCGTGCAAGACAGTGATGTGTCTCCTGTGACTTGTAAACCCTGCCAGTCAACACTGCCACATGCTTCAAAGCAAAGAAAACTTTCTCTTCTGTGTATTTCAACTATGGTGCACCATTTACTGTGAAAATAAATAAAATACCTTCCCAAACTTAGCTAGAAATACAGTCAGACTTTCAACAAGGAGATACTGAAACTTATCTCTACCTCTCAGTATCCCAGGTATTGTCTCTAATGAGGCTAAAAAGTATGCCTCTCTGGTTTTCTGAATATTAAGTCTCAATGTTAAACATACTGAAGAAAAAATTCCTTTATTATGTTATTACATAAAATATGTTAGATTTTTTTTAGAATAAGCATCCACAGAAAATTCTTATTCTAGTATCAACATAAAACAAATCCAGACACACACTCGAAGTTTGCAGAACTAGAAACTTGATAGGTGTTGGATTGTTACTTGAATATGAAGGAATGAAAGAACCAATCATGAAATAACCATCAAAAATTTCTATACCAATCACTTTCTTTTTATTTATTTCTTTGGACAGTGAGTTGATTCAAAAGGAGAAAATGCAGTGTTTAGAGTATGAGAATAGCCTAAATAGTATAAGTAAGTTTGGGGACTGTTTGATAATTCTATATATTTAAACTACCCTTGGAAATTCCTTTAAATCAACCATAGGAAAGTTATAAACAGTGAAATTCCATTAAAGGAAGAGGGGGGCTCTCCCTAGGAAGCAAGAGGGAATGAGACCCTCTGCAGGTGATGACCGTCCCTCCTGTGTTCATTGGGTGGAATGGTCAACGGAATGCCCCACAGTATTTACATTATTTCCTTATTTCAAAACCAATTTTCTTCTAGCCTGTGCAGTTGAGTCTGTGTAAGTCAAGTGTGTTTCTAATGGCAGTTCAGTGAATTACTTTTCATTATAGGTGTGTGTTTCCCATCAGCGTGTCTTTTGTCAATGTTCCCACACTCCTCCAGCTTTCACATTCAGAACCACGCTTTTAGAATGTAGTTTACCTTTAGTTACTTCATTTGGTTAATTTTCTCTTTTTACTTAAATTATAAAGTTCTTATAAGATAGTCTGCGTCTATATGTATAACTGATTCACTTTGTTATAAAGCAGAAACTAATACACCATTGTGAAGCCATTAAACTCCAATAAAGTTGTAAAAAAAAAAAAGATAGTCTGCGTCAGATGTTTCCATAAGGTAGTTTTTGTCCAATAAATGCTGTTTTACAGGCAGATGAGCTCTCAAATATTTGGTGGGGTACTATTAAGAAAGTATACCTTATTTACCTCTTAAATGCATCTTGCTTTGTTTGGCATTCCAGTATTCTATGATCCCCTTTTCTCTCTCCTTCCTGTCACCACACTTTTCAAATCTCAGAAGTCCCAATCTTAGAGATTCATTCACTCAACAGATATTTACTGAGTGGCTTTTAAGTGTCAGGAACTGTGCAAAGCACTGATCAAGGGGCATAACTAATTATTTTGTATTGTTTCCAATGCATGTAATTGTTAAACAATGGTCAGAAAAGTGCCCTTTTACTTCTTATTTTAGACCTGTAGAATTCATGGAAAATGAGTTAAAGCCTGTGCCAGATTCAATCCATATGTACCTAAACTCCTGTGGGAAAATCAGAGGTCATCTGTGCACCTCTGCTCACTGGGTGGGAGGAGGGGGGGAAGTTGTTACGAGACATCTGCATCCACAAGGATGGAGAGTTGCCAAATGCTTCGCCGGGTTCCCACAGAGGCCAAGGTGAGCAGGAAACACGTTGCAAGAGTGACGCAGGGGAAGCGTGCTGGAGCTGCTCAACTCTCTCACTTTACACAGAGCTGCAGAATTAATGGCCAATACCATCAAGACAGAGTTTTAATGACCTTGAGGAGCCCTTATAAAGTCAAAGGGATTCTACCTTCCAGACTGAACCTGCCCTTAGTAAATAGAATCCTCACCCTCCCTGATAGGCTAAGGGTAGAAAAGTGTCAGTCCAGGAGGAGTTGAAATCAAGCCAACCAAACTTTTGATTTATTCTAGTGACTAGCAGAGTTTTCTACTATGAAATATGATTTCAGACATGCAAAGAAGGCCTAAATCCACCCCCTAACAGTTTGCAAATGAGGAAATTTTACTATCAGGCTGGCCTATGAACTGGTATTTCCCATTTTCATTGTTTAGAGCTCCAATTTGAAATGCAAATATTTATGCACGCATGATTTACCAGATTTGCTTTCTTTAAGACTGGGAGACCTAGGACTGAGAGGAAATCGAAAGATAGGAGGAGGGAGAGAAAGGAGAGATATGTGAGCTAAGAGAGGACAGGAAGGGGAGCTGGAGAACGTTAATGAAGACAAATTCAGACTGCACGAGTTTAAGAAAATCTGTGTCAAGAACATCTTAATGCGGGCTTCCCTGGTGGCACAGTGGTTGAGAGTCTGCCTGCCGATGCAGGGGACATGGGTTCGTGCCCTGGTCCGGGAAGATCCCACATGCCACGGAGCGGCTGGGCCCGTGAGCCATGGCCGCTGAGCCTGTGCGTCTGGAGCCTGTGCTCCGCAACGGGAGAGGCCACAACAGTGAGGGGTCCACGTACTGCAAAAAAAAAAAAAAAAGAACAACTTAATGCAAAGCTATCAAACATGAAAGTGTCACTTTAACCTCCTTTAGCATCTGTAAAATGTGAAATAGGTATCTTCATGATTGAGAACACTGTGATTTCAAGTTTCCTTTAAAGTTAAAAATATTGGAAGCATCACTAACGTAAATGGTAGATTTATGTGGGAATCAAACTCTCAAGAAGGCCAGAGATGTTGCCAAAAGAAACACATCTTCCATGCTAACCAATACGCTCAACCAGTCATTGTGATTAGCTTGGTTTAACCCACGTGACACACACCTTTACCAAATCTTAGCCAGCAATCATTGCTGCAAGTTCCATGCTTTAATTTTTGTGTTTAAAAAATATGTAACCCTAATTGACATTGATGTGTAGGGAGTGTTTATTTTACTTGATTATCTCAAATCGGTTATGTCTTTCATTACTGCTACTTTTATTTTGGTGGCTTCACTAAGAACAGTGAAGGTGTAAGGGAGGTAAAGTGATTGTGGGGCTACCATTTACCTTCATTCATTCGTTTACTCATTCAATAATTTATCAAGTATCTTAGTTCACTGTGTGAGATGTCAAGAATTTAATGAGGGGCACATCTAGGCAGACTTGCTCATAAAGTTTGTAGTTTGTAGGGGACACTGCATTTAATCAAATAATTACCAACTTAGAACCATCTACAGGGGACTCTTGGCCTCGCCTTGGGGATCAGGTTGATTCTTATATTTCTGTGTCTGCACTCTCAGAAAATGGCAAGTTTTGTTTGGGAACCATCCCCAACTTTTATTTCATTTTTATTTAATTTTTTAGAAAGGCAGTTATTGTAAATAGGGAGAAGAGCCTATCCTGATACTTAAAAGAGTACCATTTATTACATATTTTTAATAAAAGCCAGCAGCCCAGCTATATTAATAACTCTGATACAATAAAACAACTTGAATTTTAAAAAAACCCAAACATTGGGGTATAACATTTTTTCCCTTTTGGACACTCTAAGTTTGCATTTCTGTGAATATGTCAGAATGTTCTGAATGCCCTAATTACCACATAACCACCAATAAACTGATTGGTTTTTCTTAACATAGAACAAATTTATTCATCAATTCCATAAAAAAATTCCAGACCCAACTAGAAATTTTTCCTACTGAAGGAGATGGACTCTAAAGCAGAGAGTGCTTGACGTGAGAAATTGTGTTCCTTTAAAAAATAATCTGTGATCACTTTTCCTTTTTTGTGACATTCTGATGCCATTTACTCTTCCATTTCCTTTTGTTCTTTCTTGGCACTATGTGTGACTAGTGCAATTCAGATGGGACTGTAGCCATGGAAACTATAGAAGGCAGAAATATAAGTCTATTCACTTGGGAGCATCATTCACATCACCCATACCTGTTAATTTCTTGGTCACCGATATACTGAGATATACTTTATCCAAACTTTAAAATGGAAATTGTTGTTTTTTATTTTGTCACCTTCCTGCTTCATTTTAAAAATGGAAAATAGTGGCATTTTATGAATTATTAATGTACCCAGGCTGCCTCGGGGTTTCTAATGGGAAGATGTCATATTCAGAGATAAATTCAGGTTGTGATTTCCATGAAAATGTTGAAGAACTGCACAAAACATATCTAATAGTTATATATTTGTGGAACTACTTACTCCTGGGATACAGAGCTGTCTTGGGAAGAGTTCATTTAACAAACACTCTATACAAATTAAAGCACTTGGAAAAGCCATTCATGAGCAGGAGATCATTATCTTTAATGTCATTTGATAATAAGAAATTTCCTACCAAGCAGTCACTTTGAAAACTGTTGTTTTAGCCTTCATGGAAACCAAAGGTGTACGTTATCAGATAGGAACTCTTCTGGTCTTAGTCCATTTTAATTAGTTTGTCCTCCCATCTTGGCCAATTATCTTTGTCTCTTTTCTAAGAGAATATTTTTGTTCATCCCCATTGAAAGTTGCTTTGATCTCCAGTTTGTAGAGTCACAGAGTATTGGAATCGGAAGGGTCCCACCAATGACCCAATTCAACACATGCATTGTATGGCAGCGACAGAGCTCTAGCCTCAAATACAACGGCCTCCTCCACATCTCCTCTTTGATCGCAGGCAAGACACACATAATCTGTCCCAGAATGAACTCTTACATTCTCCAAACCTGCTCCTCCCACAGTGTCTCCAGTCAAAAAACTGTCATGAGCGTGCACTCAATTGCTCAGGCCAAAAATCCCGAGGCCATTCATGACTCTTGTTTTTCCCTCTCAGCCTCACATCCTATCCATCAACCAGTCTCAATTCAAGTCTCAGCTCCAAACTTGGATGCCGTCCTTAAGGACGCCATTGCTGACTCCCATCCCCCAACTCATTCTCTCTTCACTAGAACCTGTTTTTCTCTGGGGAACTCTTCACCATCTGAAATTGCACTGTACGTTAATTGGCTAAATCCCTGTCACTACACTGTATTGCAAAGTCCTTGAGGGCAGGGACTGTGCATACTTGTTCATCACTGTATCTCTAACTGCAGAACTGCTGATGCACAGAATATGCTCAATAAATTATAACTGAAGGACTGAATAATTGCATTAGCTGAGTCACTGAGCAACTATTTTATATGACTATTTAGTAGCAAAGCTGGAAAGAGAATCTCAAAATTCTTTTTTTTTCTAATGGTTTCCTCACTCTAACAAGCTGCCTCTCATTATTCTCTCATTTTGCTCTTACCCCCTCAATATTCTGCTTAAAATATAACTTTTTGCTTTCAAATATAAAGAATAATCATGCATTTACAAGTTAATCTTATGGAGCTTCACAGATTGCTTGTTTTTTCTGAATGCTACCCTATCTTCACAAGATCTAATGATATCATGTTTTCCCATTCATCTCAAGCCTAGTTATATCCCCTTTCCCTAAAGGGGAACGAGTATTTCTGATATTGCAAACCAGTGTCCTTTGTTCTATATCCAGTCCACTGATATATTTTTCGATGGGACAATTAAGATATTGCAAACCAGGGCTGTGTATTATTTGAAGCTTGCAGTCCTCTTCCTTGAGTTCATTCAAGTTATTGGCAGAGTTCAGTTCCTTGTATTATAGGACTGAGGTCCCTGTTTTCTTGCTAGCTATTGCCTAGGAATTGCTCTCAGCTCCCAGGGACCAATCTTTTCTATAGTCAGTTCACAACTTTGCTGTTGTGGAATTCCAAGCCACCAGAAGAACATACCCTTGACTTCCTCCTCTGCAACTAGCCTGGAAAAAACCCTCTTTTTTAAAGAGTTCAACTGATTAGGCCAGGCCCACCTTAGATATTTTCCCTCTTGCCCTACAACATAACAATCATGGAAGTCATGCCTCATTATATTCATATGTTCTGCTCACACTCAAGAGGATTATATGCAACATGTACACCAGGGGTGGGACTCTTAGGGACCATCTTAGAATTCTACCTAAGACTTTACAATTTCCAGTAAGAGTCAGAAGTGCTAAGGGTATACAGAGAAATAAATAAGTCAATAGAATCAAAATCCAAGCACTGATCACAATCAAAACCTTTTCAGATTGGGATGTTTCCCTTTCCCTCAGCATTTCCACTAGATGTGTCTCATGAGATGCTACTTGATTTAACAAAAACATTCCATGCGCCCATTCATTTGGAAATTTGTAAACTGGTCTTTGTTCTTAATTGCATGACCTTTTAGAGCCTTTCATAGTCCTGCAGAATCTTTAAAAAGACGCATTTCCCAAACTTATCTGACCAAGGAACATGTTTTCATGCCAGAGTGTTGGTTGATATTTGGTTGGCCTACTGCATGGCTATGCTGGCTGTTTACTGCCAAGATTCTTCCTGATTAATCACATTTTCTTTCTAATCAGGGGGTGCCTGTAGAGCACCTAAGTGTTTTTAATACCACTCTTGCTCCAGAGCTATAGTTCTCAACTCTGTCTCCAAATTAGCATCAGCTAGAGAGCTTTTAGAAATAACTAATGCCTGGGTCCTAACTTCAGAAATTGGAATATAGCTCTCTCATATATGTGTAAGCTGAGGCCAATACTCTAGGAATATGTTTTAATGCTTCAAGTATTTAAGTATAATAGCCATACCTATGCTTGTTGAGGATATTCTACATATTAGGTATTATGCTACATGACTTGAATCAATGGCATTTTATTTAATCTTTACCAAAATCCTATGAAGTCAAGATCATTACACTGATTTTACAGAAGAAAAAATTTAAGATTTGAGAACTTGTTACTTGTCCAATGTCTCACGGGGTGGGAACAGAATTTGAAACTAGTTTGTCCTGTCTCCAAAACCCATGCATCTATTTAATCATTCTGTTATATTTCTTATAAATTGGGCTTTTGTGAAAAGAACATAATATAAAACGTGCAACAATTTCAAAAGAGCTCCTCTCTCTCTGGACCTGTGGTTACATGATGACAGGAAAAGAAAAGCACCCTGCCAGAATTTGGCATTATCACTCATTGAAGCAGGAAATCCCAATCTTGCTGAGTTGAGAGCATGGAGCTACCACAGGATAAAGAGAATGGATGGAACTTGGGCCAGGAACTGAGCTTGCCCACTATACATTTCCAACTGGTTCAAG
Source organism: Mesoplodon bidens (assembly GCF_964165515.1). Lineage (NCBI taxonomy): Eukaryota > Metazoa > Chordata > Mammalia > Artiodactyla > Ziphiidae > Mesoplodon > Mesoplodon bidens. Next base: position 46,497,391 of record NC_138160.1, on the reverse strand, counting down.
CCTGCTTCCTTCTACTACCATGTTGAGCTAGTACACAGTCACTTTCTAGGCAAATTATATTATGTACCTCCTGCCAGGGAGGGCCAGCTATTCCACTGTCTGTAAAAAGAGTATCTTTTAATTTCTGTCCACTCTATCGCAGGAGGACACATGCTGATGGAGATCTGGGGTGTAACCATTGGGCGCTAAGATGTGGCAACATACAAGACATCAAGGATAAATTTATTTCATGCTTATTGAATTTTTTTCATGTTCCTTTTAGGAGACTTAGTAATTGAACACATCACCAGTTTCAGCAAGCCGAGGCCAAGATACTAGATTAATATTTATGCTTTGAAAGTGCCTTTCTTTCAGACATCCTTTGGTACATCACACACATCCTGTCTCATCAACACATACTGTCTCTAGAAGATGTAGGGTCCTGAGGCCTCTGAATAACAGGTAATGGTAATAAAATCACAAATTTCAGGATGATGGACTGAGAAAAAGAAGCCCTGGACTCCATTCCCGCTGTTTGCAATAATTCACTGTGATCCCTTGAGCAAATATGTAGAATAGAATTACAATTGTCTTCTACCTTGTAGAAGCGTGGTGAACAAAATAGACTGGAGGTGATCTTCGTTAACCTAAAAAAGGTAGGTGTTGGTGATCCAATCAGAATCAACAGACATTTTGTTGAACATCAGGACACCGTGAGGTTAGTAAAATTGAATAAGAACTGATCTCCATTTTCACGAAACTCAAAATCTAGGTCAAGCAAGATAGATAAGTGGGATATCTGGGAGAACTGTATAAGCTCTATTATTTAAAAATGCAGATACAAAGTGCATTGGGGAGGGAGTGTAGTTGATATCAGAGCTTTAAATCCTAAATCCAACATTTACTTGAATTAGTAAATAGTAAATGACTTAGCTCAAGTAAGCCTCAGGTATTATCAATCAATGGGCCATTGTAATATCAATCTTCAGGAATGTAGTAAAGACAAAGTAAAAAGTAAGCCAATGAGCATGAAAAATGTACGCTGGAAAGTGGAAAGCTCTTTATAGATGCTGGTTGTTGCTATAACCATTGATCCTTGGACCTAGGAATGAGGGATTCAGGGAGCCTTCAGATAAGAAGGGATATTGGCAAGATAGATGTCAATATCCCACTGATTATTGTTTGTTGTTTACCTGAAATTCAAATGTAACTAGGTGTTCTGTGTTTTATCTGGCAAGCCTACCTGGAACTTACTTGGGGCCCAGCATTGGGTGAGTCACCCAGGCTGTGTGAGCCAGGCTGGGTGCACTGGGTATTATTCTGTTCTTACCCTCCTACCACTTCCCACTCCATACCTCAGCATCAGGCCAGTTTCTTTTTTAACAGCCTGTATTGCTGACTCATGCTGGGCTTGCAATCACAGGGCCAATGAGTAGGCAAGAATGTACTTTGTCACTCACAGTGAGAGAGAGAGCTGCAAATGCCCTTGGAAAGGAGCCTGCACAGCTACCTGGATCACGTTCCAAAGGAATTAGCATGGTCCAGTGTGAGTTCCTGCTGAACTTGAGAAAACCCCTTTGAAGGAATCTGACACTTTAAACTCAGGGTAAACTAGCTGTTACCCTATCTGGATTATTTGCAAGCAAATTTTGTTACTCCCTGAAGCTTGTGACTTTGTTTTGTTTTATGTTTATTTTTATTCTCTGAATAAAAGTATCAGCCACAGAAGGTTGGTGTTTTTGTGTGTCTGATTTTTGTTTTAGTTGTGTTTGATTTTACTCTCCAGTTAAAAGTACGGTGTCAGTAACCTCTGGATTTGGGGGAAGATGACCAGAAGTAGTGAAGACACCACCTCTTTATACTGGAGTGGAGGGGCTTGGGTCCAGGCAGCCATTGGTGCAAGTGGTCCCAGGGGGACCAGATTTTGGAGCTGCCTGTTTTGGCAATTATGTTGCTTTTATTTAGCTCAGTTGTTACAGAGTAATAAAAACAACCACAAAGTTTCTAAAGATGCTTTCATGCCAGCTGTATATAAGTGTGAGAAAATGACAATTGAACTCATGACGACTTTTATTATACTTTTAAATTTGAGGCAGCATTAAGTGAGGTCTTGATGGAGTCCAATGATGAAAGGCCCCCCTCACTTCACAAAGCCAGCCCTTGATGCTCCCACTGAGAAGAAATAAAGTAACTAAAAGTAACTACAATATGTTCAGTAGCTTTCCCTAACAAACAGCAATCCAGAAGGCCTGACCATTTCCCACAGTGCCACTTCTCCAAATTTGCTGCAAATATCATTAGGAAAGCTCAAAATGGGAACGTTGTCTAGAAAAAACTATATGACACTGCAAAAATCACTTCTTTCAAACTCTGGGAAGTTTCAGGAGATACTGTGTGCGAAGGGAGTTTTATTTGTTGAGCCCTATAACAATGGGCTCATAATTAAGTGCTTTCTGCCAGACATCTGCCATGGCTGAAAAAAACATATCTTAAAAGCATCAGGGTATGTGCCTGTTCTTTCAAGAACAGGAGTCTGAGTGATTTATGCTGGTTGTGACCTTGACCACGAGAACAGTTAGAGAGAAAGCAACTTAGCCTGGAAAGTGGCTCACATCAAAACCGGTAAAGGTCAAGAACATTGTCAACAGCATAAGTTTTGCAATTTTTGTTTTTAAGTCTCTCAGCCTTAGGACTTTAGGGGCAGAGCAGGGTGATGATTTAAACACTGGAAATACAGATTTCACTAATATGCACAGCACTATAGGCTTATAAGCAATTACGAACATGAGTTTACACATTTTAGGTGGTAGCCTAGTTTTAAGTTGGTTAATCTAATGTACTTGATTGAAGTACAGAGAAGCCTTATTTTCCAGATTCCCTTTAGACTGTTTCTGTGCATATGTGAGTGCACGTGCATGCACTCACACACACACACACACCCCTACCTCTTTTCTAAAAACAAAGTACTAATCAACAAAGGAAACTTTGAAAATGGAAACATGTCTCCAGGGTTCTCCATTTCGTTTGTTCTAACTTTGTTCCCTTAATACTTCACTAAAAATAGGAACATTTAGGTCTAACAATAATAGTGTAGCTTTATCACTGGAAAAAAGTAGGAATCATAGTTAGTCATACCAAAGAGGGGTAGCCTCCCTGCCTCAGTAAATGTAGGACTAAGTAGATTCTCAACTGTTCTTTCTCTGGAAACCCTAGAAAATTATATGCTTTCTGATACCTTCTATAAAGTGGTTCTTGAGCTTCTGACCCTGGTTCCCTGGTAGGGAAGATAGTAAATACAAAAATAATTACAACGTGTCTGAGTGGATGGTGTGGGGCCAACTGACCCATGACTAATAGGAGGCACAGTCCAAGATACATTTAGGGGCTCAGGAAAATGTTTAATTTTAATTAAAAAAAATCAGAACTAAAAAATGAATATCATCATAATAATGGATATATAATGATGAGTCCAGCTCAGATTACAATTTTCTTTATACCAATGCAGTTAGTTATGAAATAGAATTTTTAATATTTTTGTATGGAGAAAAGAGGCTCACAAGGGAAAAATGCTGAGAGCCCACAGGAGCCATTCAGCAGATCTGGAAAGGTTCCACAGATTAGGAATTGGTCAAGCCCTATGGTGGCTTAGAGGAAGGAGGCAATTTATGGCTGGGGAGAGGCAGAAAAGTCTCAACAAGGGAGGGGACAAGTAAACCAGGCTGTGAAGCATGGATAGACCCTTACTTGTGATGACACGGGAAAGACATTCCTGGCACAAGAAGGATATAAGCAGAGACTTGGAAGTATAGCATGGACTAATAGTTTCTTAGAAAACAGAGTACGCTTCTTTTAATTTTCTTTGAGTACAGAGCATAAAGGCCATTATAAAATGGTGTGTGTGACTTAGTTGGTTTGCTTAGGATGATGTTTCAATTTTTTCCATCTTATTCAGTTCTATCCTTAAATGATGTATCACTAGGCTTAATGCAAAAATATTAAATCAGGTCTTTGAAAAATTTTCAAATATATTAAACAGGCACCTCCTTTGAACTAGGTGACTAAAGATGCAAAATAAATCGACATGACAGGAAAAAGATTATTCCTTTCCTTGTCCCTCCCCCCATCGTTTGTCTGTTCCTTCTGTTTACTTGATTTTCACAAAACTCAGGTGGGTTGATATGACCTTACATTTTTTAATAGCACTAAAACTCACAATATAAGGATAATTTTGTAAAAGATGACTGACAAGAAATGAATTATGGGACTTTCCACGTTAAATCAGAAGTTTATACTCCTTCAGAGCTTGTTTAAACACTTCATTCTATTTAAAAAAAATCTTGGAGTGGGCATTTAGCCAAAAATAATGTATTTCACTTTATCCTTTGAATGAGGTACTTCTTAGTGGAAATTTACTGTGGATGTACTCCTACTGCCTATATGAGACAACAAGTAATCTTGACAAATGGGAAAAAAGTATTTTTTTCTTTTTCTTTTTTTTTATTAACTGAGATACCTTCATACCTCAACAGAGAAGTCTTAATAAGCTGGACTCCGAGGGACTTTACCTCTATTTGTCCATTCCCCACTCAAATCGTATATTCAGCTGGACACCTATGGGCTGGGTGCACTGCAGAGAGGTAAACCACAGTGGCCAGTGTTTTTCCTACAGGCAAACAGATTCAAATTATTTTCCTACAGGCAAACAGATTCAAATTAATGTTCCAGTTTCTGGCCTATTCTTGGGAAGGAAAAAAGAGGTTGGAGGGAGAGGGGCAGAGATGTTTTCTAGAGGCCAAATATCAGAACCACAGCTTACTGTGAGCCTTCCCTGAGCCAAGTACTGTGCTATGAGTTTTACATACATTTCATTTAAATGCTCACAACAAACCTGCAGGATAAATATTGTTGTCTTCTTTTTTGGTGGAAGAATGAAAGTATTTGAATTGTTGCCAAATAAATGGTACAGAAAATACACACTACAGAAGTTCAGAAGATAGGAAAAAAAAATCACTGGAATACGGTTGCCCAGCATGGTCCCAGGGTAGAGTTTGAAATATGTGTATCATTTGGACTAAAGAGAGCAAGAAAGTGTATTTCAAAATATGAGTTAGGGATCAAAGGGACCTTTGGAGTTCTAATAATCAGGGATTTGGGTTTCTATAGAGGAAAAAATGGAAGAGAAGGCTAGTCAGTTTGGGGACACGTTAAGAGCATGACTTGGTCAGGTTTCTGGAAGCAGAGTCTGAAGCAGGGATTCAGGCCCACAGGTTTTATGATGGGTGTGCTATCAAGAGGAAGGGAGCTGGGCAGGAGAATTCACCACAGGAAGGCGCTCATCACAAATGTGTCTTGGAGCCTGGGGAGCTCCACGGGGTTGGCCTCACCTTGAAGCAAATGGCAGCAGCCTTTGCCTCCCTGTACACTTTTGGTTGTGGGCTGCCCTGAGAAGTGGGACCCACTTCTAGGGCTCACGTTGGTCTGAAAGCCATTCTCCGGAGAAGGGGTATCTGCCAACAATCAGCAGACAGCAGGTACTCAGTAGCTGAGGACGGGCACACAGCTTTCTAACGGGGATTGGGTGGGACCCCAACGATGTTCCCTCTGGAGGGACTCACATGTCATGGTGAGGAGTTTGAGGTTTTCCTCACTGAGCACTAGGAGACTATTAAAAGAGGCCAAGGCGGGCTTCCCTGGTGGCACAGTGGTTGAGAGTCTGCCTGCCGATGCAGGGGACACGGGTTCGTGCCCCGGTCCGGGAAGATCCCACATGCCACGGAGCGGCTGGGCCCATGAGCCATGGCCGCTGAGCCTGCGCATCCGGAGCCTGTGCTCCGCAATGAGAGAGGCCACAGCAGTGAGAGGCCCGAGTACTGCAAAAAAATAAAATAAAATAAAAATAAATTAAAAAAAAATAGGCCAAGAGGAGATTTCCAGGTCACAATACTATTCTGGGATGAGTAATATGGAGTGTTAGGAAGAATGGATTAGAAGGATGAGTGAATAAAAGGATGAAGACCCTAATGACAATAATATCTAACATTTATTGATCATGTAGTGCTTTATGTGTATTATCAGTTCCCCAAATATTCTCCCAAATCTTCCTTTATTGCAGATGGAGAAAATGAGGTTCTGAAAGGTAAATTCATTTGCTCAAGTCCCAAGGCTGGTAAGTGGTGGAGCCAGAGGAATCACTGCTTTGCATGGCTTGCCAGTAGGTAGAACTCAGTAACTGTGTGTGAGAAGGGAGGCCATTTATACTAGCTTCCTATGTGCACTATAACACATTACCACATATCTGGCGTCCTAAAACAACAGAAAAGTATTCTCTCATAGTTCTAGAGAACAGAAATCAGAAATCAGTATAACTTGTCTAAAATCAAAATGTCAGCAGGTGGCCCTTTTCAGCCTACCACATTGCGGAAAATAGTCAAAGATTCTGGAAGTCCTATGACCAGGAGAAGAGTGGCATTAATGAAAAAAAAAATGAGGACAAGCAAGAGATTGGATTAGAGACAGAAATGGAGGAGTCTGGTTTGGGTTATACTGAGTCTGAAGTGTTGGCAGAGCATCCAAGTAGACAAATCCAAAAGGGAATTAGAAGTCTGTGACTGGAGCTGGGAGAGCAGAGATGTAGATTCAGCATCATGAAGAGGAAGGGATGGGTGAGGCTGAGAAAGTCACCATTACCACCCAGAGCACTGCCTTAAGCATGAGGGCTGGCCTCTCCTCTCCATGCAGTGTGCCCTGCCTGCTTGCTTTTCTTCTTATCTAGGTGCAAGACAGCACTTAGCCAGGGCTACACTTCAAGTGTTCCTGTATTGCTGCCAATCACCTCTTTCACTTGATTCACAACTTTGCTATACACAGCACGGACCCATGGCACTACTTTCTTTCAGATCGCAATCTAATTCAGCCTTGTCCCCTTCCCCTTTCACTGTGAATCCACCTCTGTCGTGTCCAATCCTTTCCTTGTCTTTTCTGTTCTTCTTTGTATAATGGCTCTCTAATATAGGCTTTATTTTCCTTACCTGATTGCCTGTCAAGGAAATGCTGTCTTATCACTTACGCTGTAGAGTTCTTCCCCCATTTCCTGTACCAAAGCTGGAATATGGGTTCATCCATTTCTCACTCCTCCTTGTTCTCTCAGACCATTGAAATCTATCTATCTATCATCTATCACCCGAAAGTTCTTCATTTGAGATCTATCAGGATTATCTGTAGCCTTAGCACTCTTTACTTCCACACTCTCTTCTGCTGTGTATGTCTTTCCAGGATCTGTCTCCAGCTTCCTCTAGGACTTTAATAGAGAAATTCCACTTGTCCATTCCACCCCAGTGGCATTCCTTTACAACATCACTACTTTGCTTCTTTATTCCTTTCAAAGCATTTCTCATCCATTACATCTCCACTCTCCATTCACGCCAGTACAGATTCCAGTCTTTCAAGTGCTGTATCTTGCCTACTAAAAACATCTGATTGTATTTGATCTCTACTCAGCTAGAACATCATGATATGAATTACATTCCTTCAGTGATCCAGATTCTGTGTTCAGTACTATGGGATATGAGATGTATCTGACACAGTCCTTGTGTTTAGCAAGTTCACAGCCAAATAGACAAGTTAAGTACACAAATAACTATCATGTGCATAGAGTATGTTTCAATGAAAAGAGAGGACTAAATGGCGAGAAACTTCAGAGGATAAAGAAATTATGTTAATGAAGGAGACATCAGGGAAGGCTCAAGTGAGAAGGTGGCCTTTGAGTTAGGTAGGATATAATCATGGAAAAGGAGGGAAAGGGATATTCCAAACTGAGGAAGTATCATAAGGAAAGGCAAGGATTGTGGCAGGACTCAAGTATTTTAGTTTTGCTGGAATCCATGTACTTAGGCTGCCATAACAAATTACCATAGACTGGGTATCTTACAACAGAAGTTTATTTTACCACCATTCTGGTGGCTGAGAAATCCAAAATCAAGGTGCCAGCAGCTTCGGTTCCTAGTGAGGGCCCTCCTCCTGGCTTGCCAATGGCTGCCTTCTTGTTATGTCTTCACATGGAAGAGAGAGAGGGATCTCTCTCTTCCTCTTTTTATAAAGTCACTAATTCCATCACAAGGGCCCCACCCTAATGACCTCATCTAACCTTGATTACCTCCCAAAAACCTCATCACCAAATACTATTACACTGGTAGTTAGGGCTTCAATATACGAATTTTGTGGGAGACAGAATTCATCTCATAGCATCATGGTACAAAAAAGGAAGTAAACTGGAGAAGTAGGAGAGCTAGATTGAGGTTACATTGTAGAAAGCACTAAAGTTAAGGCTAAAGAATTTTTCTCTTACTTGACAAGAAATGTGGAATCATTAAGGCTTTTTGAGCAGGGGAGTGCCATTATTCACTCCTCAATTAATTCAGTAATCACGTTATCATGTGCCTGCTATGTTTAAGGTACTAGCCCTAGTACGAATGGCTGCAGCTCTATAATATGATTTTAATTTTAATGAGCTCAATTTTAGTGGAAAGACAGCATATATGTGTAGTTAATATGTGAGTATATATTATTAATGATAGAATTATTAATGAAGAGTAGTTTTACCCTAAGGACGTCAACAGTGCTGAAAAAGTAAGGATCTCTTTCAGAGCTGTGTTTGGGGCATTAATGTGGCAACTGCTGTTAGGAAAGTTTGGAAGGGTCAAACAATGTAGGCAAGGAGTTAAGTTTGGCTTTTACTAAGCAGTAATCCAGGTGGGAAGTAATCAAGACCCGAAATAGAGGGATAGCTCTTGTAAATGGCTGTGAGAGACACTGAAGAGACACATGATTTGGCAACTACTTAAATTGAAGTGAGGGGGGATAACCAATGGAGTTTATAAGATTATTTTGAGGTTTTTCCTCTGGCTGCTTAGTTAAAGAATCCTGTCACTAATGGAAATGAGAAGGTTGAAAGCTGGTATTTAGTTTACCAATTGAATTAGGATTTGAACTTGAGTGTGTAGTGATACAGGATATCTAGACATGGGTGTTGAAATGTAGCACTGGAGCTTAGGATAGTAACCAAGACCAGAGGTGCAGATTCAGGAGGTATCATCTAGAAAGGATTGATTAAGCCATGGGAGAAGATGTGATCATGAAGCCAGAACAGGAGTCAAGGGCAGAGCTTGGGAAACACCTTCTTTTATTGACCCAGAAGAGAAGCCAGAAAGAAATTAGGTAAAAGGTAGCCAAAGAGATAAGAATGTGTCACAGAGTCATACCTAAAGAGTATGTCACAGAGAGGGGAGCTTTTATAAGGAGGGTGATCAAAGGAGAAAGATCGAGATCAAAGAGGTTGAGGACAGAGCATAGATCGCTGTCTCTGCTTACTTTGTGCTTATGGGTTACCTTCGAAACGATATTTCCAGCAAGTTGTGATAGATTGTGTTCTGAGGAGTTTCTAAGTGCCAAAAGCTGGAGGAATAAGACTCTCTTCAACATTTTGATAGCAGGAAGGGATGGGTGAGAAAAGATCAAAGCTCGATTTATCTGAGAATAATAATAAACAGTTGAGTACTTAGAACAGAGCAGACTTTCTTATAAGTGTGTTATATGAATTTACTCATATAAGTCTCATTAATTCTATGAGGTAGATTATTTTTGTTACCTGCATATGACTTATCATACAACTGAGAATCAGGTTTGCCAAGTAACTTACCCAAGACAACATAGCTAGTGACTAACTGACAGAGTTGGGGCTCAAGTTCACGTAAGACTTACTCCAAAATTCTGGGTCAGGAGAAAGAATTTTACTCCTGTGCAAACTGTCTAGTATGTCTGCAGATTTAGGGAAAGAGAGAGAAAAGGATTGTGAAAGACAAAGCAGAGAGGATGGTGCCAGAGATGGTCAGCCACTTCCAAGCTGTCTTTATAACAACACAGACTCGGGACTCCCCTGCTCCTTTGACCCCCCTCCTTGTCTGCTGTGCCATCTTCCAGTCTGGTATCACTGCAACTTTCTTGTTTTTCAATTCTCACCTTCCGTTTTTTTGAGAAATTATACAAAACATGCAGACTCCATCCACTGCATAGTCAGTAATTCGCTATTTCCCCTCTATTTTCCAGAAATCTTTCTTGTCATCTCTTGTGGGTTACCTCATTGATTCCCCACAATAGGCACTGAAAAACTTTATTTTCCAAAAAGGAACAAATTTATACTCTCTACCTCATCTAATAAATACCACATACTATTACCAGATTAACTTTCCTAGAGAATAATATCAACACCCTCTTTGGAAACCTGAAACGTTTCGCCATTACCTATGAGATTTCTGTTCAAATTCCTCAGCGTGTTATTTAAAGCCCTCTTAAGTTTGACCTAAATCTTTTTATTCTTTCTACTTACTACGCCCCCTACATAAACCGTCCAGAATACTCATTATTTCTGGAACTCTGGCTGTTTTTTCTTCTTTGGGTCTTTGATTTTGCTATTCCCTTAGTCTCCGATGCCATTCTGTTCTGTCATTTTCGTTCATTGACATGCTAACTACCTTTCCACTCCTAAGTCAAATGTAACCTCTTTGAGAAGCTTGATTATCCCAATAAGGAAACTATCACTTCCTCTTCTGAACTCAAAATCTAACAGGCAAAACACAGATATTATTGCCACAGAACTTCCATACCCTTGCCTTTACACTTAGTTGGAATAATAAACCTGCTTCAAAGGGTCACAGAGAAAGTGACATAGGGTAACTTATCCAAATGCCCTTACCATTTATATATTCCAAAGTATTTTGAGAGTATATGGTAGGCTTAATTTATTCTTCAATTCCTAATAGAATTGACCACAGTGACTTGTCCTTAGCCAACTCAGTGATGATTTTTTGAATCAAAGAATGAATGATGCTTTTAGATGTAGAGTCATGGTGATGAAGATAACATGGTTATTATTGTTGACATTGATTCTGTTTTGGAGTGTGGAGGAATTTTCCCCCCACCGACCGCCCAAACTGTGTAACACTTTCTACTGTAATGCATGGTAAGGTTTTCTATGAATTCTGCCAATTGCTTGTAGATAAGAAGTACCAAGTTATATCAGCATTTATATGATAAAGACATAAGTCACTGGACATATTTCTGATAAGAAAAAAACTAGAGAAAATTTGAACCCCAAACTCAAAAAAGGCCATAATGTCCTTTCATGTCAAGGTTTGTAAATTTTATAAATTCAGAAAGAGTCATATTTGACTCAAAATTTTATGAACTGTAACATATTGAAAATTAATCTGAATAAAAATACAATAGTTCGGTTTTAATTTTTATCTCCCAAGGGCTTTTTTTTTTCCAAAAGTGGATAACGTTGGTACCTTAAACAAATTAAATTGGACTTTGCTAATTTCTTTCTACAAAAGTGTGCCAAATGATTTAATTTTGAACCAAAATTATTGTGTAATTACATTCAGTGTTCAAAGTGCATATGGGTTAGTTATATAAATTCCAAGATGACTAATTTATTTCCATCAAATTATTTTTTCCATGGTCTCTTTAGAGGAAATGAATACAAATGATTAAACTAATTACAATCAAACATCGACTAACTAGAACCTAAAACTGGATAATATTTGCTGCAATCAGCTTTTATGAGAAAGAAACAAATACCAAGAAAATAGGTTGGGAATAATTTATCCTCCCTGGCCATGCAAATTCCACGGTGTATCTTGAGTCCTATACCAGTTCATTCTTTATTGCTGTAGTTATTTCATCTTCAATTTTGTTTTCTTCAATAACAAATATTTACTGAAGGCACTCTAGACCATGTACTGTAAATCCATGCTGAAAAATTAGTATTTGTAATAAGCACTCTCAAATACTGCAAGGACCTCAAAAAGACATTAAGTTATATACAGTGTACTATACTTACAAAGGCGAAAATATGGATTGTGGCCACCGTTAGAATGCACCACTCAGCTTGCCTGCTGCATGGAGTGCAATCGACTAATGGCCCCACCTGCTGCCCCTCTGCATCCACGATGCTTCCCAAAGGCTGCTCCCAGCCAATGACTGAGCATGGCTGGACTACCACTGCAAGATCATTCCTGTGAACTTAGGACTCTGTTGGGCATCTTTGGCTCAGGTTTCCCTATGGGTCTCTCTGTAGAATGATGCACTTCCAACATACTCTTCCTTCCTTCCTTCTCTCTCTCTTATTCAGGTCAGACTTTAATTGCCGTTTGAGGGCTCTTCTGTGTTCTCTGCTCTCTCCCTTCTATCCTCCACAGGCTTTTCCATAAATCTCTTACACATCTCTACCAACTTGGCATCCGAATCACTGGAAACTTGAAATAACACATTGACTGACACGTGCTGAGGCTTTCAAAGCCTTGCTACTTCAAGTGCAACAGAACTTCCACTTCCCCTGAGACCTACTGAATTACAATATGCCTTTTAGCAAGATATTAGGTAATTCCTATGCACAATTAAGTTTGAGCAGCATTAGTCTAAAACAATGGGCTAATCCAAACATGTTGACCATGTAAATGGATTTCCTTATCTTTATAATACCAATTTGCCATAGGGATATATACATAACCAGAACATGTGTATCATCTGATTTAATTAATATTTGTCACAGAGAATTTGAGTGATAGCAGAAAGACCACACTCTATTTTCTTGTTTAAGAATCCAATTCTCGGGCTTCCCTGGTGGCGCAGTGGTTGAGAGTCCGCCTGCCGATGCGGGGGACACGGGTTTGTGCCCCGGTCCGGGAAGATCCCACATGCCGTGGAGCGGCTGGGCCCGTGAGCCATGGCCGCTGAGCCTGAGCATCCGGAGCCTGTGCTCCACAACGGGAGAGGCCACAGTAGTGAGAAGCCCGCGTACTGCACAAAAAAAAAAAAAAAAAAAAAAAAGAATCCAATTCTCAGTTCTACAAGGCCAGATATGCAGCTTCACTATGTTAATTTGCCCCTGGTTTTATTTGCAGACTCACCAGCTAGATAATGATCACCGCCAGCTCATCCTTCAGCATGTTACTTCCGTGTGCCAGTATGATACTTCAGAGATTTCTCTATTTTCCGTATATTCATACTAAACTGTGGTAAAGACGATTGGTTGCCTACATCAACACCTACTCTCCCCCTCTTCCTTAAGGACAAAATCCAAATTTTTGCTTCTCACATTGCCATCAACTAAAAAAAAAAAACCCACAAACAAGAACACAAACAAAAACTACATTTTGCAATTGTCCTGACCGCTGGTATGTGAGGTAAGCCAACGTGTTGTACGGGATTTCCAGAAAGCGTGCTTAAAAGGGAGGAGCAAACCCTACTTCTCATCTTCCTTCTTCCTGCTATCTGGAATGCAGATACGATAGCTAAATTTCCAGAAGCTGTCTTGGACTATGAGGCAATGTATCAACAGGAGCAAAATAGGAGGAGCCTGAATTCCTCATGACCTTGGAACTGGCCATATCAGCCCTAGACTGCCTCTTTAGGAATTTTTAATCTGAGATGAAAATTAATTTCTATTGTTTTTTGGGTGTTTTTTTTTTTTTTTTTTTTTTTTGTGGTATGCTGGCCTCTCACTGTTGTGGCCTCTCTTGTTGCAGAGCACAGGCTCCAGACACGCCGGCTCAGTGGCCATGGCTCACGGGCCCAGCCGCTCCACGGCATGTGGGATCTTCCCGGACCAGGGCACGAACCCATGTCCCCTGCATCGGCAGGCGGCCTCTCAACCACTGTGCCACCAGGGAAGCCCTTCTATTGTTTTAAAACCACTATTATCTTGGTTTTTCTATAACATGCAGCTAATTCTAACATAAATCATACAACTAGTAGCGAGCACATGCAATGACTGTATAGACATTTTACATTTTGCGTGAGAAAAATATAGATGGAAATTTTGGTAAGGGAAGATAGAAAAACAAATAGGGAGCAGTGCTGTGGAATTTAGTCGTGTTTTTCTATAACCTTTGTCTTGCTTTAAGGAAAATAAACATGTTTTAATTAATACTTTCTGCTGTAAAATGTCCTGCAGTATCAACAGGAACATTCTCTTATTTAAGTTTGTGTGCATGTGGTCTATTGAAAAATAAATCACCGTAAGAGGAAAACAATGATTTATATTCATTCATTCATTTATTTATTCATTAATGTATTCATTTAAACAAACATAAAGTGCCTATTTTGTATCAGGTACTATACAAAGCATTGCAAATTTGAAAAAAATAAATAGGGCAAAGCTCTTTAAGTTTAGGAGATAACTTAGACACATATAGAGATTATTAATACTTTGTGGAAAATGCAGCAACTCTAAATACAAAGACTGTGGATGTGTAGCCTTAGATGCGAGTTAAGGCGTATAGGAATTAGCAGGGAAGACAGGCTAGGCTGAGGGAACAGTATCAATAAGGGACAGAAGTCCTATGTGCAGAGACCTACAAGTATTTTTATGTAATAGATGAAGCTGAAGAGGTCAACAGGACTGAGTGCTTTTTCTGCCATTCTACAGAAGGTGGACTTTACATCACAGGGAATCAGGAACCACTGAAAGCCTCTAAATCAGGGAAGTGACATTGTCAGATTTGTGTTTTATTAAACATGCTCTGTTGTCACATGGTGGCTACGGGTTTGAGGAAGACAGCACTGGAAGCAAGCAGTAAGAGGTTATTATAGTAGTCTAATTGAAATATAATGATAGTCTGGATCCAGGCAGTGGTGAAAGGGCTGTGGAAATAAGGAACACAGACTGAAGATCCATATAGCAACTGAAGTCATCAGGAGTCAGTAATTGATGTGCTGTAGGAGGTGAGGGATGTGGAAGAATTAAGAATCAATCAATGATTTCTGAGTTGAGCGATGGCTAGAGGATGGTGCCACCAATTGTTATTTATGAAAAATAAACTCCCAAATCTCTATATGCAACCCAGGATTTACACTTGAGCACAAGCTCTGTAGCTACACTTTGCAGGTTGAAATCCTGAGTCTACTCCTTCTGACTATGGGCAAGGTAGTTAACCTCTCTGTTTTGTTTTTTCACTTATAAAATGTTTGTTGTAAAATAAAGATAAATTGAGTTAATACACGTAAAAGTACTTAGAACAATATCCGGTACAAAGTGCTCCATAAATAGTGGTGATTGTTGTTATTACTACAGTAAGAATCTCATGCATCCAGAGTGAACTGGTTACCTAGGAATCTATATAAGGAGAAGTTGTTTTGTGCATAGAATCCTGGGGAAAATCTGTATTTATAGGGTTTCAAGGAAGAAAAGTCCATGCCAGATTTGAAGAAGAAAATTATTAGAGAAAGAGGAGAAAAAACAGAGGGGTTGAGTATAAAGAACCCAAGTAAGTAATCTTCAAGAAGAAAGTGGGGCTTCCCTGGTGGCGCAGTGGTTGGGAGTCTGCCTGCCGATGCAGGGGACACGGGTTCGTGCCCCGGTCCGGGAGGATCCCATATGCCGCCGCAGAGCGGCTGGTCCCGTGAGCGGAGCTTGCGCTTCCGGAGCCTGTGCTCCAAAACAGGAGAGGCCACAACAGTGAGAGGCCCGCGTAGCGCAAAAAAAAAAAAAAAAAAAAAGAAGAAAGTGATCTACAATATCCAATATGGTAGAGAGACCAGTAAGATAGCAATACGCACATGCTGACTATTGTACAAGAAGGAGATGAATGATGAACTTAAAGCAAGTTTAGGGGAGTGGCAGGGCTGAAACTTGGTGGCAGAGAGTTGAGAATAAAAAAATAAAGAAATAAAAACAATAAGTAGAAACTAGTCTTTTGAAAAGCTGAAGTGGGTAGGAAGTCAACTGAATAAGCAGGATTTGAGGTCAAGGGAGGGCTGTTTTACAGACTAAAGAGAAATAAGGACTCCTGGGAGGGAGAGCAAATTACAGTGGCAGGAGGGTGGGGGAAATAGAATGAAACACGTAGAGGGAACAGCTCTCTGCAAGAGATACCTCGTGTTCTTATAATTAAGGAAAGAAAGAGAAGGGAATACTTGTTGATGTTTCTAGGTGTGAGAGGAGGGCGTCAAGCCTGAAGGACTTCATGCCTAATGGCCATGATTCTTTTTACCTGGTGTAGAATGTAACTTCCCTGGCCAGCCATCGGTACTTCTATGGCTCGATCACTCAAGACACCCTAACGGAGAACTTAGCATGTGTTCGACTCTGTTGGAAACACCAATTTTTGCAATGCAAACTGTGGACCTGTGAGGAAATGTTCAATCTAGCTGGTGCCAAGATATGTATGTATAAAAAGTGACCCACCATGGAAGGCAGAATATGACCACTGCCAAGTAAGTCCAGCAGGTAGTAAGTACTGAGATTCCGTGGAGAGGAAAATTAATGTGGGCTCCCTTCTTCCTTCCTTCCTTCCTTCCTTCTTCCTCCTTCCCAACAGAAGGAAAGCTTCTGTTGGGACTTTGGCAAGTTGATAGGCTTCAGTGAAATAGAAAAGAGGTGAGCTGGGGACAGATGGCAAAAATCAGTGTAAGGAGAAGACGTAGCATTTTCCAAGTAGAAAGTTCTTAGAATAATCTGAAAACTATAGTGGAGGCATGAGTATTTTGCAAGAAGACTAAGAAGTTCAGAATGACTCAGAGGAGATGGAGGCTGGCGTGGATATTTCTATGAAGTCAATCCAAGCAGAAAAGGATGCTTAGGAATGGTGTTATCTGAAGGTTCTGATCTCCTAACGCTGTCACTTTAAAGGAAGTGACCAGTCCTTGGAGAGTGATTGATGAAACAGGATATGGTCACTTTGGGTTTGGAGTCCCTTCTAGTGTGTGAGGAAGTCCAGGAAAGGACGGTCGTGTACGACATTCTTAGTTCTCATCAAACCCAGCCATGTTTACTGAGGAAATTCCAGAGTGGAGTTGGGTTCTGTAACACTGAGCAATCGGCCTTCAAGTAGGCAGAAATATTTATACGCACACCCACTCCTCTCATGCTACTATCACCAGCACAGCTACGGACGCCCCAACACAGACGCATTAGAGTGTTAGTGACGCATCAGGGCTCCTTGTATCTCGTGATCAGGTTTTTTGCCTGTGGATTTCTGCCTCTTGTTTTTCTATCAAAGAAATTTCAAATGACTGTCTCCATTCTCAAAGCCAAGATTGCAAGTAGTAAATAACAGATGAACATCCATCCTAGCAGACAACAGTACACTCTTGAACCCCGAGTCAAGCCTTAGGCTGAGCATAAAGTTGTCATAAGCTCCCAGGGTGTCTCAACCAACTTTAGAGTACTAGGAGACTGGGCAGGGGGGTGAGGACCCCAGTCTCTCTGCAGAATGCTGGCTTCTGAGACAGGTGTTTGGGATGGGAGTGAATAAGTGGGTGAGAAAAGGATTTATACCCAGCAAAAATTATTGATATTGTATTAGTGATACATCAGAGCAGAGGAGGCGGGCAGTTCCCTTGTTTTCCATTATTACGCGGGCTTGAGAATTTACTCTGTGTAAAAGAAATGGGCTGCAACAGGAAAAAGCTGCCAGTACATGAGGTTTCTTAGAAGCTCGATTGAGACATTTATTGACATTGGTTTTGAATGCAAAATGCCTGAATTATAATTCTAGTTATCGCCAATGCACTTAACCTCGGGCGTATGCGTCTTTGTGTGTATGTGGCGAGTGAGGTTACTCTGGAAGGAGATGTGATTTCCCCAGCCAAGATGGCTCATTTATTTTGATAGCTGCAAACGCTCAAAAGAGAATGGGCATAGCCTTTGGTTGCAGGTGTTCCCCAGCCAGTGCAGATTGGCGGGGGCTGGATGATGGAAAACCTGTAGACTTCCTCTCCAAATAGAAGTTGGGAAATCATCCAACACGTCCCACTTTCCTGAGAGGAAGCAAGATGTGGGGACAGGAAGGCTGTGTCAATAAAGCAGTAAGGCAAAGGCTTCTGTGATTGTTTTCGCATCATAACTATTCTGCAGCCAAGCTTATGAAATTTTGATTCTGACCAATTGTAATGTGCTGATATTCTTCAACGAAATAGAAGAGGAACTGAGTTTGTGGTCCTTTCCCGTGAAATCTTCTGTAAAACAACACAGAAAGGAAACTTCAGAACGGGAGCCGCCCTTGTCACATCAAGAGTGCTAATTAGGGCATCCAAGACCCTGCGGTCGCGTCACCACCGCCCAGAGAGAGGAGGATGTGCGCTTCTCAGGAGGGGTTTCCTGCTGGGTCCGCTAGCCTCCGCTCTGGGACCTTCCTGACCTTGATTTAAGAAATAATCCATTCCACGGTTCCAGAGTTGCCGCCCCAATTCCTCCATGATGCTTCCCAAAGACTCTAAGATGGCTTGCCTTTACCCTCACCAGCCCCTGTTCCCCAAACACACAATCTCATTTCTGACGGTTCTTTTGGGTTATGACTCAGTTCATTCAGCACGGTCCTTCCCAACTGCATCGTCCCCTCTGCTTCTTCCTCTGATTGTTATACAGCCTCACACATCCCTCTCCTCGTCATCCCTCTTAGCACAGCTGCTAATGGGACCAAGAATTATTCTGCTTCCCACAGCTCCTGCGGCTTAACTCTGTGCCCAGGTCTAGGAAGGGTCAGGATGGTGGGAAGAAGGTTCTCAGGCTGGGGACTCGAGCCTAATGCAACGATAGCTGAATCACTTTGACTAAACCCCTGACTCAAAATAGCCTGGTGTCTGTAGCAGGTTAGTTCCCTATTTTAAGAATCAAGGATTTAGTGCCGTGTTGCTTCAGAAGGGAAGCTTTGTGTCCTGGTAGAGGTATGGAAAAACTGTATGGTCGGTCCACTGCACTAGGCAAAGCTATGGAAGGAACATAGTAGGTGAAAAAGTGAGAAGAAAACTGGTGAAGGGTTTTTAGAGGACTTGTAGAGCTGCCCCATCTTTTATTTTCTCCTAGTCCTTCATCTAGTCAACAAATTTCTATTGCACACAAAGTATATGCCAGACGTGGTTCTGAGTAATGGGGATACCAGACAAAGCAATATCAGACCCCCCCAAAAAAGGGGGGGTTGTTAGAATAGAGCTTGTACTCTGGTTCAACACATAGTTATAGAGCATACACATCCCTATTTTCCAGGGATAGCCCTGGTTTCCTCCTACTGTTTCACATAATTATTACTACTTCACCTTTTCAGTCCCAAATTTCTGTTTGTTCAGTAATTTATATGGGCATGCTAACTCACATGCTGGGAGCTTGTGAGGCACTTCGCCCACGAGATGAGCTGGTCTTGGGGCAAATGCTTAGCAAAGTAAACAAGCACAGAAACAAAATAATTACCACTCAAAAGTGCTCTAGTAGAAAGTACAAGTTGCTGAGAGCACTTACCTGGATCTTGGAAAAATAGCAGCAGTTGACTGGAAGATAGGGGGAAAAAGGTAAAGGGGTGGGATGAAAACATATTAGAATTAATTACTATTTTTTTTGCTAACTGGAATAGATAGAAAACACAGTAAGTGCCACTAAGCAAAAAGCAATGAAGGAAAATGATGTGTTTGGGGAAGTGTACGCAGTGCAAAGCCCAAATAATTTGAATATGACAAGAAACCAGAGTTTGCTAAAAGGATAGCATATGGCTGATTTAAATATATTTTTAATATATGCTTTTAAATACCTTCTGTTCTTTATCACACTCTGGACCCCATCTCTGCCTTATGTACACTCAGAGCTGAAGAATGGAAATTATATGTATATGTGTATACATTTTATGTATATATTCCATATTTATATATATTCCATTCTTCAGCTGTGTGATAATCTAAGGTAAGGGATGCTTTATGTAAGAGAGATCTAGAGAGTACAGATTTCTCCTGAGTGCTTTCTGAACGTCCCCCTTTATTTTGATTTTTCCCTTCCCATTTCCTTCATGATTTACTTTCTTTCTGTAAGGGAATTTTCATTTTTTCCCTTTTTCAATTAGGAGTATATATTCCTTTAATTTTTAAAATTATTTTTTAATTTGTTTCAGCTTTATTGAGGCTTAATTGACAAAATTGTAAGATATTTAAAATGTACATCATGGTTTTTGTTTTGTTTTGTTTTGTTTTTTTTGCGGTACGTGGGCCTCTCACTGTTGTGGCCTCTCCCGTTGTGGAGCACAGGCTCCGGACGCGCAGGCTCAGCGGCCATGGACCATGGGCCCAGCTGCTACGCGGCATGTGGCATCCTCCCGGACCGGAGCACGAACCCACATCCCCCCGCATCGGCAGGCGGACTCTCAACCACTGCGCCACCAGGGAAGCCCCATGGTTATTTTTTATACAACTTTTAAAGATTACTGTCCATTTACAGTTATTACAAAATATTGGCACATTCCCTGTGTTGTACAGTACATCCTTCAGCCCATCTTACGCCCAGTAATTTGCACCTCCCACCTCCCCACCCCTACTTTGCCCCTCCCCCCACTGGTAGCCACTAGTTTGTTCTCCAGATCTGTGAGTCTGTTTCTTTATTGTTATATTCACTAGCTCATTGTATTTTTTAGATTCCACATATAAGTGATATCATACAGTATTTGTCTCATTTTTTTCTCTTTTTAGAAATAGCTAAACGACATTAACCAGTCCCGTTGCTGATGGAGAAGACCTTTGTATTGCTTTCCAGACAATGAATGTGAGGGGATTGATATGCAGAATCTCCAAGTCTATGCTCTCAAAACTTTCCCTTAATTGGCCACAGGCTGCTAGTTGGACATGGACTTGGCACAGAGCTCCCCACTTCTCCTTCCTTGATGTGAGGGGAACAGCAGTGTGACGTGTTAGCCATTGGGATGTAGGGAGCGTTTCTTACAGCAGCTGAATTGATGACTTTAAATCATACCCCTTCACTTCCTCTTCACCTTTTCCAGTGAAGTTCTGCAACATCTGCAAAGGTGCATGTGGACGGTTAGAGAATTATTCTAGTCATTCTCCCATACATTCTTTTCTTACTCTGGAACTGGCCTAGGTAGATGGAGGAGGCCTAGGTCTTCGGTTTGTGTTGTTCTTCAGTGTTCAGTTTCAGTTGTGACTCCTCAGCTGACCTGATCATTCTATCACCCAGTTCTTCTTCCCACATTTGTCAGAGAAACAAAACATCTTGTGTGAAGATAGCAACTTCTACTCCTTCCATATTATTCACATTTTATGAACGCAATTAATGGAAGAAACAATGAATTGGAATTTGCTTCTTGGCCTTTCTCACTAACTGGGTGCAGCTTGGGGAGCCCCCTGAATCTCTCTGGTTTGGCTCTATCCACCCCCCTCCCTCCATTACACACTCTCCTACTAAAGATGTCTCTGCTTTGAGGCAGACGCCAGAATTTGTTCACTTGTTAAATAAACTTTGAGCCTCAGAGACCAGAAAATTCTTGGGATCCCGAAGTAAATAAAACAAAAATCACTCTCTTTAAGGAGCCTGAAATCTGGTGGCAGAGAAAAACATGTCAACCACATATTATAATAGGTGTTTTGATGGAAATACAGACTGCTAGTAAGACAGAGGGCATGCCTAACTCTATCCAGGGTTCTCAAGAAAGGCTTCACAGAGCACTTGGCACCTCGGCTGGTTTCACAGGATAAGGCTTCAACTGGGGAACAAGGAGATGAAGAGGGCAAGCTAGGCATGCAACACCGTAAATTCAAAGAAAACAGAAGCAAGCGTGTCACATACAGAGAACTCTGGGGAATGCGTTAATTGTTGGCGCATAATGTCTGTACAGATTGAAGAAATTGGTAGGTCTAGATTGAAAGACTTTGGAAGCAGCCTGAGGAACCCCAGCTTTATTTGGGAGGCAGGTCTTTACATAGTGCGGCTGTCGCGATAAGCCCATGATTTTATTTGTAGTCTTGTTATGGTTGACACCATTTTGTCATTTAAGCTGTGTGTGTCTAGGGCTTTCTGAGGTCCCTTTGAAGCTTCCTTAGCTATGATTTCATGTTTGGTGAGTCAGAGGGAACCAGTAGGATCAGGAAGTACTGAACAATGGGACTGGGACTAACCATTCTCCCAGGTTGAAGCAGCTGATAAGGTCAGAGGGTGGGGCCTCCCTCACCATCCTGCACTGGCTGGGCAGAGGCAGGGCTCAGGGCAAGCCCTGCTCTTCTTTGGAAGAGCAGCAGTGTTGAAGGCTCTCAGACACAAGGACACTGTCTTCCCCCCTTAATACCATCATCAGAACCAGCATCTACTTAAATGCCATGTACGCAGCAGGCGCTCCACATGTACGTGTTGTTGACAACTACACTGACCTTCCTCAAGACCTTTATAAAAGGAATAAGAACAAGGTGTAATCTTCACAACTAGGACCCCCCCCCAACTAAAATATGTTAGCATAACATGTGTGTCTGTTAACCTTTAGAGGTATAACAAGTATTTTCTTCTCCAATAATGTACTTGGGTCTATACATTTGGGAAATATATAATAACGGACCTACAACAGAAGAGCTAGAAGGAACCTGAGAATTCACCTAACTCCTTATCTTTATAGATAATGAAACAAAAACCCACAGATATTTTGCCAGGTACTAAAAATCTAATAGGATTTTAATATAGATGAAACTCATTCCAGTAAATTTATATCTGTTTCCAATAAAATTAAAGATTCTTATAACCACACGGCATTGTTTTACCTTTAAAAATATCGTCAATAAGAATCTCAGCATTCTTCTTGGTTCATTATTATTTTCCTCAGTTAAGAAGTTTTCTACTAGACTGAAGCTCTATCAAAGGAAGATATTTGCTCTTCTGAATAGTATGTAGCACATGGTCTGTGTCCAGAAATTCTTGTCAAATGAGATTTAGTCATGCCTTCTCCAATTCCTGCAAAATTCTAATACTTCTATTAGCTAAACATTAGAGATAATCTTGAAGCACATTACTGAAGGAAGAAACAAGCCATGTCTACAATATCACTATCAAATGACTACTTCAGAAACAATCTTTCACATTGTCTGGAAGCTTTAACCCAGTGGATTATTAAGAGAAACTTCTGGTCTATCTATGCTGATTCTTGTGGACTTTGTCATGCTTTTGCCATGGCTGGTGCTCACTTGCATTTATAGGTAACATTAGGATGACCAGAGAAAGCTGCTTATGGGTTTCTTTCCATACTGAGTGTTTAGATCCTTTTATGCTGACCCTAGAATGGAAAACAGTTCTCTTAAATAAACTTGGCCCTCAAGCATTCTATAAAACATTGTAAACATTCTAAAATCTGTGAGCCAGTGCATCTCAAAGGGGTGGTACCAGATGACGAAGGATGCTCACTATTTGGGAGCCATGGCAAATAAGGTTGAGTATAATTTGAAAAGTGATATTTAATAAAACACAAAACCTACATAATCTGCTGATTTCTGCAATACATACCACAGAAAGTCAAGCTTGAAAGAATCTAGGCTGGTTGGGAGAAGCAAAAGATAGACTAGAGATGGGGGTGGTGGGCATAGGCAATAGTATGTGAGTCCACTAAAGCCCAAGGTAGGAATCGGCTTCCAGGCAGAGCCCATAGGAGAGATCAAAACTGTCACTCCTATGCTAAGTCTGCTCAGTCTTGTTCGTACCTCCCAGCTCCTGTTGACTGCTATTTATAACAGGTTCAGCTGGAGAATGTGATCCATCTTCAAGGATAAGATCAGGATGGCTTGGAAAATAACTGTCGCATTGTTGACTTTCTCATGACCTTCCCTCCCGTGTCACCCAGCAGGTGCTGTCAGAAGAGTTAGCCCGGGGAGCAGGGGTTGGGGGGTGGGAAGTCCCCAGACAACAACCGTTAAGTATGATTTTCTCAGTTGATAAACTTGGAACAGGATCCCATGGAAGGAACCCTGCCTTCACGTCCAGGAAATAATGTGTGTCACGTGCTGACCACAACCTCTTGCTCCATCCCTGTTCGAGGAACATGTCAAGCTAAACTTGCAAGTTTTCCAGATTCTCAAGGTTCACCTCTAATGACTTAAGTAGAGTAAACGCAAAGCTTTAGGTCAGATACGTCTGTCACAGTAACCTTTGTCATTATACATACTGCAGAAATAATTGGGAAGGGTGGGTTCAACCTTCACAGGAGAACAGAACAGAAGGCAAAGTCTTGTTTTGGAGCCAAAGTTTAAGACTGTTGTTGGGAGGAGTGGTGATGGTGAGAGGTGGGGGAACAATGACTTTTTGTTTATAAAACTCATTTTTGTAACTTTGCTGTTTGAGTAGAATAGATTCAAAGTGTTTCCTTTCTGATTAGTACTCCTGCAACCTTGTTGAGTCATTTCTATTAATCATATCACTTTTTTTTTTCCAGGAAATAAAGTAATATCTTGACAAATAACAAAGCTGCTTGTAAACAAACATTTGCTGAACAGCACAATGTACCAAATTCCACCTGGAGTTCACAGAATGTTTTGAATTTTACTTGGGGGTAGGGTCAACCTTCCTTTTGGTGGAAACTATTATGTAATAATAATATCAGCTATTGTTTATGAAGTTCACACTTTGCACTAGGCACTATGTTAAGCACTTTACTTTCTCTAATTAAAGTCTCATAACAAACCTATGAGGAAGGAAATATTATTATTCCCACTTTGCCAATAAAGAAACTAGCTGAGAGAAGTTCTGTAACTTGCTCAATATCATGGAGATATTAAGTGGCTTGGGATGGTGGTGTGCAGAGCAGGTTAGGGGGAGGTAAAATCCAAACCCAAGTCTATTACTAGACTTTCTACTTTTGAGTTTCATCCTTCTTGAAGGCGGTAATCCCTGGGAGACATAAAACTTTAAGCTGTTATCAGCTGAGTGCGAATGAATTTCAAATTCTTTTCTGAAGGTTATGAAAAGCAAAAAGGATCCTCAGGAGATCAAGAAGGCAGGGAGGGTACATATAGAGGGAAAATATAGCCTGGAGTTGAGATTTAGGTTGGTGGTGAGCGAGAGGTTACTTGGGGTGGGGAGTTCTCCAAGACAAACTGCTAGCTTGATACCTTTGCTCACAGCCAATGCTTAGTGGATGTTTTCTGAGTTTATTGTTGACAGAACCCTAAAAAAAATGGATAAAATAAAGTTACTATGATACGTTTAAAGTTATATCCAATTTATTTGTTCTCAGTAATCATCGGTTTCCTAGTCTAAAATAAATGACTAATTTTGGAGTACTTAGCTGGTAAGAACAAGTTGCAGAGGCATTGTGGTGAGGGCTAATTTGATTAGTCCATGTTGGGGGGAACTTGCTCCCAGAATTCTGGCATGCAAATTTGTAGGTACATCACTGGTGGTGGAGTTTGATGTGACCTTAAGTAGTATGTGAGCAGACATTAAAAAAAATAGTGATGTACTTTATTGTTACCTTTAGTTTACAACTACGGCAAGTGACCTATATTTGTCAAGTATTCTTTCAAAGTAAATTTATTTTGGTTAAAATTCCAAGTCAATGTTAACTAAAAAATAGTAAATAAGTTATAGTATAGGTGGTTTGCACCTATGGACCTATGGCAAGCAATGTGAAGGTGGTGTGCAGTAAGCTTATAAAAAGTGCTCAGCCAATTCTACTGAATTAAATGTGACTTCCAAGGCCCTATGGATTTGGAACCGTGAATAGAAGGTCAACTGTAAAGTTATATATGGATATTCAAACTCACAGGGGTCGGTGCCTCTAACCCCCTCATTATTCAAGGGTCAACTATATTTCTTTTGACATTATAGAGGTAAGCTTTTTTGTAAAGTCTCTTTGCTTCTACTGAGAGTTTTGAGGAAAACTGGAAGGAAAAGTTAATATCAATCCCCAAATAAAAGATACCATGCCTGTTCAAAAGCAGGTTTTGCTATAGAGCAGGAATCAGGAGATAACTGTGGGTGGCAGCTTTGGTGTAGAGGTGTCCTGTCTTCATGAATGAAATTACTTGCCAGGTTTAGCTGCTGTAAGGCATCGGCTCTGTGTTTTGATATGAGCTCATGGCAAACTGTAGTGTTTGGGAGGTCAGGGGCCTGCCGATCTCTCAAAGGATGACTGTGACGTCTACTATTGGAAAAGTCACACAACATCTTGATTTTGACCTTGAATGTCCAGCCTCATGGGTTGGATTTTGGCCAGTTGAAATCAGGCATATAAGGTCTTGCTTTTTGCATAGGAATTACTGTAATGCTTATAAATGAAAACGAAATCGTTCAATCATCTTAAGTCAAACAAAAAAAATAATAATAAAAGAAACATACTGGCCTTGGGAAAAAAAAATTACTTTCTGAATCCTTCAAAATTATCTCTAACGAAGTACGCTAAGGTAAACTAATATTTTAAATGAGCCACATGTATAGTATCAAACATATAATTTGAAAATAAAACAGTACTTTAGCTGTTGGCCTTATTTTTACACATGTTTATTTTACTTTTGCATATTACATAAGCACCAACTAAGAGAAGTCAAATAAGTATGTCATCTATGTTAAGAGGAATTAAGTTATTTTAAATGCTTATACCCATTTAATTGCCCACAGTCCCATCTCCAAGCAATTTGGAGCAGTAGATTTTCTCAGGGGGTTATTAAATTTCTGTTTTTTTGTATAATGGTGGTTGCTTCAGAGATGGATACTTTTTGACAGCTCAGAATAATAAACCATCCCAAGCCACAGAGGAATAGCATCTCGGACCTGCTTAGCAAGCTCCCCGTACAACCTCTTCAATTTACAGAGGAGGAAACTGAGGGCAGAAGCATACCCAAAGGCATTCAGTTAAAACGAAGCAGCTTATTAGCCATGCAATGAATTTTGAAAATTAGAACTGTCATATTGCTGAAATAGAACTCCTTTACTTTGCTGGATTTATTCATCTTCTAAAAAGAAAAAAGAACCTGGTGAGAAAAGGTAGCCTTCAGAATCCGAGAGAATCATCTTTCTTGCCTATATGGTGTAATCCTTCCATGCCTCAGTTTCCTGATTTCTGTAGGGATTTTTTTTTTTAAATCATAGAATTGAAGACAGGATTGAATGAGTTGACATAAATATATAAAGCTCAGAACACAGCGTCTCTCAAGAAGTTAGTTCTATTTCCTCTGCACTTTTAGGGTGTACATAAGAAAAGATTATTTTAAGGTCTAAGAAAAGGATTAAGGAGAATTTGGAAAGTGGCTTTCTTTCTTACTGTCAATTAAAACATTATAAGTGTAGGCAATTTTACAAGGAAAAAATGATCAAATAGATTTTAGAACTCTATACATAAGCATAAGTATATTTTCCATAGTTATAATTAATATTCACATATTATTTAGTTTTACTTTTTATACATGACTTTCTATATATTTCCATATTGCCTCCTAGCCACATTTTTCTAGGTTTTGACTGCCCAGGAGAAGAACTGACTGCTCTCTTTGATCCCCTGAACACAATACATGCTTCCATTTTATCACTTTTGTCCTTAGGTACGCATATGTTAAATGTCTACATTTAGAAGCTCTCCGACTGGAGGGAGAAAGCCTGATTTGTTCCTCTACCTCCAGTGATTAGCATACTGCTAAACCTGTATAGGTACCCAATAAGAATTCCTTGACTGAAAGAAAATATCCAAGGGAGCATACCACTATATACTGATTTCTTTTAACTTCCATCATACTTTACATATGAAGATCAAGTTGTCTCTTTTAAAAACATGTACCCTAATCAGTGTTGTGCTAATTCTTGGTTGTCAGTAGGTAAATTCTTCTAATATGCTCAACCTATATCTTCAGTCTTCATTCCATCAGTAAAATTTGCTCTTGACATTAATGAGGTGTAATATTGACCATCACTGAATTTTAACACATTTTTACATGGAAAAGAGCAATGTCTGACATTTTGGAGAGCCTATAGTACCCTGTTCCTTGAAGTAAAAACGTTTTAAGAACTTAGAAAGTTTAAGTGGAACTAAGGTAGAAAACAATAACAGGAAAATTAAGGTGAAAATACAAAGGAAAAAAATTACAACATTAACTCCAACTTCAGAAAGTAATCCCACACTGTGAGGATGTATTACATGCTTTAATCTACATTGTCTCATGAATTTCTGTTTTCCTGAAGGAAAGACAATCAAGCTATTTTCTCTCTGGACCCATTTAAAAAAAAATTATACTTAAACAGGGATGGGGACAAGCTGCTCTGAAAAGTAGTACAATAATGGTAGATTTCTGTGTTTTGTTATTTGTGAATTTTCATATGTATAAAGTGAAGTCAAGTCTTCCCTGAAATGGAGAAAATATCATGTGGTCATCGGGAGACATGGTTGTCCTGGAAACCAATCCGTTTTTAAATTGTGAAACTGACAAACCTAACATGCCAAAGACTAAGTCCTAAATCTGAAGATTGACAGTTTGCAAAGCCATGAAGTATGTATTTAGCCACAAGGTCATCTATTTCCCAGATGACATCAGCAAGAGGTTTGCCTGTTTCAGCTGAGACTGACAAAGATGAATTTACATCACAATAGCAGGTACAAGTATGAGGAAGTTTGAGGAAATACACGCCTAGTTGTGACAGGATTGCTGAGAAGTCCTGGGCTTAGCCTAAGAGAGGCAAAGACACATGCAGCCCAGTTGGCAAATAGTGCATTTATTCCTGGTGATACAGCCACAGATATACAGGAAATCATTATAAAATTAGCAAAAAAAATATGTTCTTTAATTGTTTCCATTGGATGCGTGTGCTGAAAACTCCTTGCTTTTCACAACTCAGATGTTCATATTCCTTTACTAAACATTTACTAACCACGAATGCCATGGAAACATTTAGGCTGGTTTTCATGATATGGCACAGACTTGATTAGGGGACATTTTAAAGAGAGAACTAGCAGCCTCGCTGGGAAAGCAAAAGAATATTATCTCTGTTTCTCTATATAATGTCAACTGACTTGAAAGAGTTTTTCCAGACTTGACAGTTTTTTGTTTTGTTTGCTTGCTTACTTGCTTTGGGGTCATTATTTTTTGTTTCTACAGAAGGAGGAGACATTTAAGCAAATGATTAAAGTGAGGAAGCAATGTTTTTGAAAGTGTGCCCTATAAATACTCCAAACAGAGGGACCCATAGCAAAGGCCAAAACCCAGAATTGGAACAAGTTTGAACATAGTAAGTACTTTATTGACTGTGATGGGAAACTAACAGAGGATTTTGAGCAAAGGCAAATATTTGAGCAGATATTAAAAAATTTTTGAGCAATATTTCTGAATGTTACCTTTTCTCCCAAATTTCCATTAGTGACTGGGCTAGGCTGGTGAAATTTGGGGATATGTAAAATGACAAAGCGGTTTGGAAACCTTAGATCTTGATTCTTTTATCTATTTGAAGTGGGGGGCTCCTGTCACACTTGGGGGGGCAGCTGCGTGAGGGTCTGAAGCACAGTCATAATGATATTTGCTCACCAGGGTAACAACTGAATTCAACACAATCCCAGAGTCTCAGCAACAAGTTTGTTTCTGGAAACAGTGAGAAGTCTGTCACCTGTGGCCTAGCGTACTCTGCGACAGCAGGTCTTATGAAAGAGCTGCAGGGTCTGGATCACCTTCCTTCTGCACCAAGGGGAAGATGAGCCCCAGAATAAGGGCTCGTCTTTTATTCCTAAAGATAGACAGAAGCTGCAGCCGTTGCAGCTGGTTTCCTTGCCCAGTGTTGACCCGATGTGCTTGAAAATTGAAGTCTCTGTGAACTGGATTCTAACTGAAATCCAAGAAAACCTGACCTTGGAATAATGTTGTGTTTTATAAAAAAATTTGAAAGCCAGAAGATTTAGAGAGTTGAAGCTGAAAGCTGGTTTGCTGTCCAGTTTCTTGGTTCCAGTGACATTATTTCACACTAATATATTGTTATCATGAGCCATTCTGAAATTTCATTACAGATACAGTACAGTGATTTATAGATATAGAATTATAATGCAGAATATATATTTGTAATGCAGAATATACAGAGTAGAAACAAGCTTTACCATAAAGAATGTCTGCTGATGGGTAAATTAGCGATACAACCCAACTTCCTGTTTAGAATTGTAACTGACCGATTGTGTGAAACCCTGATCTACTACCCTGTGATGTGTGGGTATGTGTGTGGCGGGGAAAGGGTGAGGGGAGAATGTTGTCACTGTCCACGCAAGGAGAGGCTGTGACAATCTCACGTGGAGTTTGCCTCAGGTCACACTTCCTTGTGCATGATTCTGTTTACTCTTGCAGGCAAAATGGATGTCATTTTGAAATGCCGATTGTGGATGTAAAGTCACATTCAAATGTCTCTCCTATAATAGTTATTTTACCTTCTAGTTAATACAGTAATAATCTCAACTACAAGACCAGCTGTGTCCCAACTCTTTCCCCACCCCAAACAGACTCACTTGAGATTGAAGTTATGAAACAGATTGGATCATTTGGTGGGGTAAAGTGGTTTAAAAGACAGGATATGAATGTAGTATAAAGTACAGTATTCTAAGCCAAAATAATTCTGGCTATGTTATGTTCCTTTCAAAGATCTTTTAAAGAGAAACATTGACTTATTCTGCTATAAATTTATGATTTTATCAGTTGTTCTAGTTGAATACTGGCATTTTCATGTTTCAACCTCATACACTGGTCTTGGGGTTTGTGGTCAGAGTGGAGAATGACAAGGAAGCATTATTTAATCTTAAGCTATATAATGCTATAAAAACTATACCTAAGAACATTAAGTTTCATATCTTTGAGGACAAAAATAGCTGCCAAGAAAATATTTTTATTTTTATTTTATTTATTTATTTTTGCGTTACACGGGCCTCTCACTGTTGTGGCCTCTCCCGTTGCGGAGCACAGGCTCCGGATGCGCAGGCTCAGCGGCCATGGCTCACGGGCCCAGCCGCTCCGCAGCATGTGGGATCTTCCCGGACCAGGGCACGAACCCGTGTCCCCTGCATCGGCAGGCGGACTCTCAACCACTGCGCCACCAGGGAAGCCCCAAGAAAATATTTTTAAAACAGACTTTTTTCATGAGCTTTACTGTCAGGAAAAAAACCCTAAAACCTGAGATAGATATTTCTAGGTTGAATTCAACCCCTATAAAATGACTAGAGTGAACTTCATGGGATGCTTCTTCAAATGTCTTAAAAGTTAATACATTTCTTTTATAGGAATATTACTAATTTTCTGGCTTAAATTTTTCCACAAGTGTTTCTGAAGCAATGCTAGAATAAAGTACATCAGGGCAAGTTAAATAGCTAAAATTTTACTCATTTTAGCCCTATATTTGACTAAGTGGCCTTGAAATAATCACTAATCTGTCTTGGTGCATACAAAGGACTTTTATGCAAGAAAAAGTACTAGTCTGTTTTATTATCCCATATCTAATAGACACAGAGAAAGCATCATTATCACCTCCCTTTGGTGTTATATACAATTGACAACTGAAATTCCATGTGAGTGTGCTTGTACACACACAGATATAGTGTAGACATAGCATACAGTAGGACACACCTGGAGACCATGAAGTCTCATGTGAAGAAACTGTTCCTTAAGGATCTCTGAGGAACTGGTGGGATGAAAAATCATGTGTCTTGGAGGACCTGATAGCTCACCAGTGCCCAGCCTTCCTCAGAAGCCCTCTATGGTGGCATTCATTCAACCAAGAAGCTCTCCAGCCCCACACCACCCTACATGCACTAACTACTTCTGGCTCTAAGAGACAGCTTTTAGAAGAGTCATGAATCATCGAAGCCCATAAAGGGCCATTTACTAATCCAGATTTTCCCCAACTGCATATACTATCACTTGGGCCTTTTGGCTTGTGGCCTGACCATTCCCAAGTCTTCCCAGAACCATTTTATTGACAGAAAATAGCAGAACCTGTTGTTCTATTTGTGTCTTAGGTGCTAAGAAGGGGACTACTCTCACTGTGAATCAGAGGTCTGAGAGTGAGGAGAAAAAGCCATCTTACCTATTTTCTCCCCAGTTATTTTTCTTCAAAATAGAAAGAGCTACCATTTTCCTTATCACAGAACATAAAAATTTTCCTCATAAAAAAACAAATCCATAATCCCAATGATAACCATATTTTGCTACATATAACATTTGGTAAATATAACCCTTTTACTTACTTCACTCTGTATGACAGTCTCTAGATGCATCCACGTCTCTACAAATGACCCAAGTTCGTTCCTTTTTATGGCTGAGTAATATTCCATTGTATATATATACCACATCTTCTTTATCCATTCATCTGTCGATGGGCATTTAGATTGCTTCCATGACCTGGCTATTATAAATAGTGCTGCAATGAACATTGGGTTGCATGTGTCTTTTGGAATTATGGTTTTCTCTGGGTATATGCCCAGTAGTAGGATTGTTAAGTCATATGGTAATTCTAGTTTTAGTTTTTTAAGGAACCTCCATACTGTTCTCCATAGTGGCTGTATCAATTTACATTCCCCCCAACAGTGCAAGAGGGTTCCCTTTTCTCCACATCCTCTCCAGCATTTGTTGTTTGTAGATTTTCTGATGATGCCCATTCTAACTGGTGTGAGGTGATATCTCATTGTAGTTTTGATTTGCATTTCTCTAATAATTAGTGATGTTGAGCAGCTTTTCATGTGCTTCGTGGCCATCTGTATGTCTTCTTTGGAGAAATGTCTATTTAGGTCTTCTGCCCATTTTTGGATTGGGTTGTTTGTTTTTTTAATATTGAGCTGCATGAGCTGTTTATATATTTTGGAGATTAATCCTTTGGCCAATGATTCATTTGCAAATATTTTCTCCCATTCTGAGGGTTGTCTTTTTGTCTTGTTTATGGTTTCCTTTGCTGTGCAAAAGCTTTTAAGTTTCATTAGGTTCCATTTGTTTATTTCTGTTTTTATTTCCATTACTCTAGGAGGTGGATCAAAAAATAGCTTGCTGCTATTTATGTCAAAGAGTGTTCTTCCTATGTTTTCCTCTAAGAGTTTTATAGTGCCCGGACTTACATTTAGGTCTCTAATACATTTTGAGTTTATTTTTGTGTATGGTGTTAGGGAGTGTTCTAATTTCATTCTTTTACATATAGCTGTCCAGGTTTCCCAGCACCAGTTATTGAAGAGACTGTCTTTTCTCCATTGTATATCCTTGCCTCCTTTGTCATAGATTAGCTGACCATAGGTGTGTGGGTTTATCTCTGGGCTTTCTATCCTGTTCCATTGATCTATATTTCTGTTTTTGTGCCAGTACCATATTGTCTTGATTACTGTAGCTTTGTAGTATAGTCTGAAGTCAGGGTGTCTGATTCCTCCAGCTCCACTTTTTTCCCTCAAGACTGCTTTGGCTATTCGGGGTCTTTTGTGTCTCTATACAAATTTTAAGATTTTTTGTTCTAGTTCTGTAAAAAATGCCATTGGTAATTTGATAGGGATTTCATTGAACCTGTAGTTTGCTTTGGGTAGTATAGTCATTTTCACAATATTGATTCTTCCAATGCAAGAATGTGGTATATCTCTCCATCTGTTGGTATCATCTTCAGTTTCTTTCATCAGTGTCATAGTTTTCTGCATACCAGTCTTTTGTCTCCCTAGGTAGGTTTATTCCTAGGTATTTTATTCTTTTTGTTGCAATGGTAATGGGAGTGCTTCCTTAATTTCTCTTTCAGATTTTTCATCATTAGTGTATAGAAATGCAAGAGATTTCTGTGCATTAATTTTGTATCCTGCAACTTTACCAAATTCATTGATTAGCTCTAGTAGTTTTCTGGTTTCATCTTTAGGATTCACAGATGAACCAGTTTGCAGAGCAGAAATTGAGGCACAGAAGTAGAGAAAAAGTGAATGTACACCAAGGGAGGAAAGTGGTGGGGGGTGAGGGGGTGGTGTGATGAACTGGGAGACTGGGATTGACATGTATACACTGATGCGTGTAAAATGGATGACTAATAAGAAAATATATATATATATATACAACCCTTTTAATGTTTTCCTATGCAATTACATTATGTTTATACAATTAAAAAACTTTAATGGCAACGACTCATATCTATTTAATAATCTTTTAAATTTGGTGCTGTATTATGAGCCCCTTTACATGTCAAGAAAAGTTTACGGCTACAGAGTGTCCTCCATGGGAATACACCACCATTTATGTAAGAAATTTCTTATTGTTGGGCATTTAGTTGACAGTTTGTATTTTATTTTATTATAAGCAACATTGAAGTGAAAGTCCTAAAATATCCATCTTTTCAATTGTCTATTTCCTTCCTATATATTCCTAGAAGTGAGTCTCTCTGGTTAAAATATGTTATTTTAAGGGCTTTTGAGGTGTATTACAAAACTGCCCTCAAGAAAGGACATGTGTGTTTATCCTCCCACCAATAGTGAATGAGTGTGGGAGGTTCCCTTTTTGAGTCAGCCTTCAACATGTCATGAATTTCTTTCTGTTGGGTCATGACAGAATATTAACTCAATGGAGTTAGGGTAGATTTGAGAAGGAAAAAATATTCTTAAGAGAAGTGGGGACTTTTGTGGCCCTCTATGAACCACATATGTGAACCTTCCTTCCTGCCTGTGCTCTTGTGGGGAGCAGGCAGTGTTAGGGCCATGCGTGGCATGCTAATGCTGTCTGGCATATGTTTACAACTTCACTGGGGTTTGATGTGGATCCAGGAGGAAGTGGATGAGTCCCATAGTGTTTACCAGATGCAGTATGAGAAAATAATCCCGGTCCTGCAAAGTGGGTTCCAATAGTCAAAGCTGTGTGAGAGGGCCAAGGGGATTGAGAATCTTTCCTCTAGCTCATGCTTTAAGGACGTTAAATAAATGCTCTGAGATAGTCTACAAAATAAGGCATGAATAAGCAGGAACTGGATTCTTGATCTAACACTCCTTATCAGTGCTCTAGGAAGAAAAATATATATAAATTGAAGAGGCTAAATGAAAAAAAGAAATGGCAACGCATTACTCTGTTGGCAGGAATATATTTCTGATAAAATGACAAAATCTGGGAGCTTCATCCTTCTTTGAGTCTCCTGATGAGTAAACATTATAATATCAAATTCCTGTAATAGGCTAATCATTCTGAGATTTCAGTTTTGCTCCATCATTTATGCTATCCTGTAACTCCACCGTCGCTGAGTTGAAAATCAGTTAGGAGGAGGCTTGTCAAAGGCAATTGTTCCTACATTCTGTTTCTCGTCTTTTTAGAGATGCCTTTGTACAATAGGCTATTTTTCATTTCTGATCATGGCCAGCTTGACTGGCCTGTTGTGTATGGGTCTTACCCTAAGTGTGATGAGAGGCCACTGGAGCATTTCAGGCAGGGGAGTGACATAACGTTCGTTTTCTTAGGTGCGTCTCTATTGTCCTTTTCTTCTGGGCTGGTGGAAATAGTGAGTCTCTCCCACCTTCATCAGCCCAACATACATGAGGCAACCAGACCCCTTAGAACTTCCCCTGGTAGCTTAAAGAATTAAACTAAACTAAACTAAAATATAGTGACTCAGGTTGATCAAATGTCTAATACTCATTCTGTTGTTTTGCCACCCACAAAGATTGGGAGGAGGAATCCCACCACTAATATCCACCAAATGGACCCTCCAGTTCCAGAGCCTGTTCTGAGGTGTCCTTGTCTGGCCTTGCCAATTTCTCATCCAGCTGCCACGATCTGTTCCTATTGTTAATTTCTGTGACTCTTGTTCCTTTTATCTCTTCCTGCTTCCATGGTTTACTACCACATCCTGCAGTTCAAATTCCTATTATTGCTTGGGCCTTTCTGTATTATCTCAGATGAGCTGCTTGGCTGCATATATTTTTGGACCCACGGTGAGACCCCTGCTATACATCATTGTGGTGGAAATGCACAACCATAACTTTTTTCTCTCTGGGATAGAATGACATTTATTCTTGTTAACGATTTTACTCTTTGTACTCCTCTCTATTATTTTTGGAGTGTTAAGCAAGGCGAGAATAGTTGTGCATGACCCATTAAATAATAAGATGCAAATAATTTCTCAACAAAAAATTGGGGGAGAGAATTTCAATATCTAAAATGAATGATAACTTTTCCATGATACAGTGCTTTCTCTTCAGATATTAAACATCCTGCTTCACTTTAATACTCAGTAGTAATAATGGGCTGATAGAAATTGATCAGATCCAAAATTGAATCATCTTGTGTTTATCCGAAAGATAAAGAGAAAATATTAATCAATTATACTTATTTGGAACAAGTTCTATTTACATGAACCTCTCACAATGATAGGACACTACTAGCAAAATACTTGCCCATCCCTAGGACCAGGTGCTTAAAGATCTAATCTATGTCAGCAACAGGAAGATGGCAGACCATCTCTTTTTTAGATCCAGACACTATACTCGAATAGTTAACCACAAACTATTAAAATGTTTGAGCCCTAGTAATATATCTTCAGAAAAAGGAGGAGTACAGGTGGGGCTAAAAGAGAAAGGATCTTATGTCTATACCGCCTCTGAAAGAGTTTGGAGATATAACGCCAAGTAATTTGAATAGAGCCTCTTTATTTGTAAGGTTTACCCAGTAGAATTTACTAAGAAGTAGTACAGTGTCATGAATGAGGGCACAGAGTCTGTAGCCAGACTGTCTCAATTTGAACACAAAGTCAGCCACTTACCCGAGTGACCTTGAACAAATTGTTCAACATTTCCTTGCTTCAGTTTTCTCCACTATACGATGGAAATCATGAGACTTACTTCCTCAGGGCTGTTATGAATATGCAATGAGGAAATGCACCTGAAATGCTTAGAATAATACCTAGACCAGATTGCGTACTTGATAATGGCATCGTTATGATCATCATCACCAGATTTTACCTTAAGAAAGATAAGCCAGTTTTAACATGGGAAGGCCCAAGATATTGTAGAAAAAAATTTTCATCAGCTGCCAGAGTAGAGAATTCTTCCTATGGGATTCCAGAATGAGGAAAGATACTGAAATAATCTATTAAAGTATCTGCTATTATTTTTATAATAAACTGTATTTTTTTTAATTATCATAGAGTAAAATGGGAATTTTCTTTTATGAATGTTAACACGTTTAGATTTGTGTAACTGCCACCACAATAAGAAGAGAGAACTCTCTTCTGATTATATCACCACAAAACATTCCCCTGTGCTGCCCCTTTGCAACCAAACCCTCCCCCATCCCTAACTCCTGACAACCGCTGATCTGTTTCCTATCATAATAGTTTGATTTTGACAATCTCAGATGAGTGAAATCATATATTATGTCATCTTTTGAGATCAACTACTTTCACTCCATATAATGACTTTGAGATTCATCCATGGTGTTGTGTGTAACAATATTTTGTTCCTTCTTATTGCTGAGTATTCCATGTACCTCAATTTGTATATCCATTCCCCCGTTCAAGGACATGTGTAGATAGAGCTGCTACAAACATTTGTGTACAAGTTTGAGTTAATCTAAGTTTTTATTTCATTTCTGTTGGATCCCATATTGGCAACTTACACTTTAGTTGGAGGAGTAGAAACCTCAGTACTCAGGGAAGTGATCCAATTCAGTAAGTGGATTTCAACAATATTAGTGATACCCCAATAGATACTCCAATAATATAAGAAAATCTGTTAAATTCATGGACATTATAAATAGAAAAGCTTAGTTGAAAGGTGGTTAGCTGATATTTTTCTGCCTTAATATCATGAAGAATGTATGTTTATTGTCCATTTTGAGTTGTTTTTTGTTTGTCTTTTCAAATGCAGGATTTTTATCTAGAATTTCTAAAGGTTGAACATTGTATTGAAGTTCTGATTCAGTAATGCAACTGTTTTCTAAGTTTAATAATGCCCTTTTCCTTTTCCAGTTCTGAAAGCAAGACTATTTTTAACGTTTTCACCAGGATCATCAAAATAACCTTTCACAAAAACAACTTTTGACTAAGGTTATTGCTCGTCTCTTTGCTGAGAGTTGAGAAATCAAGTAAAATTGTCCATGTGTTAGGAAACTAAAATTGAATACGACAAGAAGTCCAAATATTAGTGTTTTTTCCGGTTGGGCTAAATAAAGCTTCTGCTGATTCTTCAATGTTTCCTATAACATGTTAGAACCAGAGTTAAACAGTTAAAAACTCTTTCCCCTGGTAGGCTGGCAGTTTAGTTTCCTCATTATTCATTCTGCTATAAAAGAAAATTCATCACAAATTGTTTTAGTCTCTCAGAACATTTTACTGGCAAATGAAGTCAACAGTTAATGGGTTCTCATTCAAAATAGAACAACAACAATACCAACCAGTGTGTATCTAAAAACAGTAAGAAACACTGTCTAGATTTTGAAAATAAAAACTAGCTAGGAGAAGGCAGGTTGGGAGGTGGGGTAGGCTTGGCCTGCTTTAGAACATCTTCAGTGTCCCCATGGATCTGAGCAGAATTTATCAGACAACTGATAGAAGGAAAACCATATTATTTCATAGGTTCAGCTTATGTCCTAGCTACCATCCTATCATGGGAATTTTATTTTGTGTAAATGAATTCCCTGGTAGAAGACATGTCTTTGATTTGCTCACATAAAGAATTCCTTACAGAAAAATGTAAACACAGAAAAAATTAAAAAGGTGCAGGGAAAAGAGATTTTTCTCTAATCCTTTAGGATCTTTTCTACAAATAGCCCTGGAAAACCTATTTGATGAGGGCAGTTTGCTTTGTGAGCAATCATTTTCATGGCAAAAGATTTGATTGACTTTTAGGATATTTTCATTGAGCTGTGATAAACCAAGAAGTTCCCCTTCTCCATGTTAGGAAACTGTCTGGATGGTTATCACGTTGAAATTGCACAGTTATATCACCTGAGGACTTTACTGTTGTATTTCTCTTCCGTATTTTGAGTGAGTTCTGTAAATACTACATTGATAACTAGTTTCTCATCCATAGGAA
This sequence comes from Mesoplodon bidens, assembly GCF_964165515.1. Classification (NCBI taxonomy): domain Eukaryota; kingdom Metazoa; phylum Chordata; class Mammalia; order Artiodactyla; family Ziphiidae; genus Mesoplodon; species Mesoplodon bidens. The sequence continues at coordinate 46,458,647 of NC_138160.1, read as the reverse complement.
CTCAAAACTTTCTATGTTGCCAAACTTAAATATACAGAAATAAACTGAAAGTAGGCTGTGTAGCACAAGTAATCATTAAGAATTGAAACTCGTGGTTTCTTGACTGGGCTCTGCTGTCAGTTTTGGAAACTTGGACCTCAGATTTCCATAAAGCAAATTTTAAAGTTAGTCAAATGTTGGTTTCAATCCTAGCATTGCCATCTAATAACTGTGATTTGGGGTAAGTTATTTAACTAATATAATCCTTACTTTCTTTATCTTTGAAATGATGAAAATTGTCCTTAGTATGCCTACCTAATAAAATAGAGGCAATGCATGTGAGAGCACTTAGAGAACTTTCAGGTCCTGTACAAATATATGGTATCATTTACAACCAAAGCTACAATGAAAGGGAAGAGACTGACTTGGGCTTTAGCCACACTTCAGTGCTAGGTTCTATGGTGATGTCATGGAAATGGCTGAAATTTTAGATTGTTGTTATTTGGATACTTCTGCAGACAAATTCTGTTTTTTTCTGAAAGCTATGCTCAAGTTATAGAATCATTTTTGCTGCCAAGTGATTAGAGACAGCTTGGGACATAAACAGCCTTTGGCAGTTGCGCTCACTCTTTCACGCACAAGTCCATCTTCCACAAATATTGTTTACCTAAGTGAGCTTATTCACCGAGCAAGTTCTGGCCTAATATTTCTTACACCAGAAAATATTTACATTCTCTCTGGCCAGACCAACTCAAGGATCAGCATCTGTGACCTGCACAACTGAATGGGACCCTTGAGATGAGATGTATGAGCCTTCTTTATCCTAGTAAGGTGAGCGATTCTTTGTTTGCAATTTGGAGCATTGTTCCTTTTTGTGTCAGGTCCTGAAATCCCTGTAGGACCATGGAAAGACTTCCTAAGCCACTAAGAAGGCAATGGTAGTCAGACACCAAACAAGCCTGGCTAGAGATGGCCTATGGTCTGCACTATTTGGGATTTATCATAGACACAGGGCTATAGGTCAGGGATCGAAAATTACTGATGTGGAATTCAGGCAAGAACTCAGGATAAGCTTTCAGCAGGGCCAGGCAGAACACAAGGAATGCTCTGAAGGAGCACTGGTCCTTTTTAATCTTGATAAGTTTAAACATGCTCTCTTGGTCATTTTCCTGAGCACCACTGCTGGTCTTAAATGATTAAGATCAGTTGGGGCGGACCTGAGTTTCCTAATGGGGATGGAATATTCTCATTCCCACAAGTTTCCTTGCTCTCTACCAAGAAGAGAGACTGTGTTCTCTAGAAGGATTTTGAGCTTTAGATTTTAAGGTTGTCAACTCCCAGGGTGAAGAGTGTGGGTGGTCAGAAGAGACCTCTCCTCGGCTGTGGTCTCCAACTCCAGGTCCAGACCTCAACTACATGGCTCTGCTAGAGTCGGGACCATGAGGACCCTAACAATTTCCACAGCAGGTGTAACCATCCTGCTGCTGAGGATGCAAATGATCGACTCCTGTCACCAGGGTCCTTCACCATATACTCACACTTGCACCACTCACTTCTCATATTTCAGTTTGTTCTGAAGAAAACAACCAGCCTTCATTTCCATTGCTAACACCTGAAATTAAATAGTTTCCTTTCAAAATATAACGTTCTTCATTTTTGTCTGCCAAATTCACACTCATGGCAGGCACTGAATTCTCTATGATTAATTAATTGGAGTTGGAGGTGAGGTGAAAAGATTGCTTGTAGAGAACTCTTCAAAATTCATCCCTGGGTTATACACACTGAGTAATTATGCCTTTTCTATATCTAGGTCTAAAGCAGGAAGACTTTTCAAAGATTTCTTTTCAGTGCGTAGATTATTCAAGTGACTTTTCTTCACTCTTCTTATTAGGTTTATTTTTTCCATTTCTTTTTTCTTGAACCCTAACTTAGTAAGAAGGTAAAGGTAATCAAGTAGCAGAGGAAATAAGCCATTCATTTCTCTGTCAGCAGCACTGTGGAAAGTTTTGATAGAGAACAGCAAAACTAACAACTAAGTTTAGATGTTTGTGTTACTTGGGAGTTTTTTTCTATTTGTTAATGTGATAATTCCACCTAGAGATTAACAGAATGCAAAAATAGCAGTATAAAAATGTACATAGGTGGAACAAATATCTTGATGATGCTAATTGGAATAAAGGGGGAAAAAGATGAAACAATAGCTTGTGCCTGTGTGTGTATTTGAGAAAAACCAATGAGATAAAGTGACAAGGTGATTATATTTGCAGCAAGAAAATTGACATCAGTCCTATCTCTTCCAGTTACTAACAATTTAACCATGGACAAATGAAGACACTTAATTTCTCTAAACCTGAGTTGACTCATAGTAAAATGGAGCCCCCAATCCTTAGCTGTATAACCAGGTTACTGTGAAAACATGGGATAAAATAAATGAAAACATTATTAAAACTCAAAGGCATGAGAACGTGCCTTCAAGCATTGTCATGCCTCTGTAGAAAGTGACGTATCCTATTTAGAGGAAAAACACAGGACATATACATGAAAAACAGCATATCATGTCTATTTTAATGCTCATCAGCCCCCCTTCACATGATTAGAATTTAACTAACTCCCAATCAATCAATGGACACTTGGGTTTTACTTCTGACTTTCCCATTAATTCGTTGGGTAAACTTTGGCAAGTTTTTTAAACCTTCCCCACCACTCCCCACCCCAGGATTGTTAAGACTGTTTACCCAGCATCCCCCAAGTTTCCTGATCCCAGTCTTGCCTTTAGTGAGTGGGAAGAGTGCTATCAACCACATACAGAACTAGATACCTGTCTTAGACTGTGTTCCCTGAGAAAGCAGATGCTGAGACAAGGACTTGAGACTAAGTAGCTTCTTTGGAGGGTGATCCCAAATAGGGGGATGGAGAAATGAGACAGAGAAGGGCAAGAAGTCAATACAGAGTGCATTAATGAGCAGATTAACACTGCAAACAGCTGGGACTCCATCCCTCTGGGGACATTTGGGACACTGTGTGGAACATATGGGCAGAGTTGTCCCATTTAAGAAGAGAGGAAAGTGTATTATATTTTTCTCCAATTATTTTTCTTCATCAGCTGAGGATTATTCTTGAGATAGCAACTCTGGACTGCTGTGCACATTGGCCAAGCATGTTGGAGAAATCCTGCAGGAACGCATCACAGGTGTCTACACAAGGGAGTCATCAATGCACATGGGAAGGGTGGGTGCCAAGTGGATGTGGGTGGGGCCATAGCAGCACATGCTATATGTAGCCATGTGGCTACAACTGCCACATGCCAATCCCTGTGGCAGGCAGGGAGATGCACGGCACAGATCCCCCTCAAGGTGGGAAAGCTGCTTAGCTCAGGAATGGTTAGCTGACAGCCTCCTGCTCTTAGTGCCTTCTGGATCCTCCTCAGGTTTAGAGCTGAGTTACTGCTCTGCTTGGGGTGACCCTCCAGCTAATGACTGAATCAACCGGTGGTACAAGGGCCTGTCCATGCTGCCCAAAGTAGGACTCCTCTAATGGGTGATCTTTGCTCCACAGCCCCCCATGGTAGAGGCTTCCTTAGGTTCACTGCAGCCTGACAGCTCCCTCTGCCCATCATGCTTCATCCCCTTTTCCTTTCTCAGGTGTTACTACCTAGTAAACCTTTTGCTGTCTCATGTTTACTCCATCTTGGTGTCTGCTTCCTGGAGAACCCAACTTGTGAGAAATACCTAATTCTAAAGGGAGGTTTTGAAAATGTCATCCTCTGGTCTCAAACCAAAGAAGAATCTACCTTATATAGGTGGACAGGAAAATTGGACTGAAAAGACTTTTTCTACAGTAGGACTAGACAAGACAAAGATTCCCCCAAGCATATCAGAAGTCAATCAGGCAAAAATACAATCAATGAAAACAAGAAAAAAAATAGACATAAAATAAATGGTAGGCAGACTCAGGAGGGTTGGTAGACATTGAATAAATACTTGAAGGGGATGATGGAATTTCCCTGTCTAAGCATTTTTAAAAAGAATAGATTATTTATTCCATTGAGGTGGTTGTCACTTCCAAATCCTTATTATAGATAGTGTTATTTTTATTTTTTTGAAGTTTTACAGATGCCTGTATCTCTTAAAGAAAATAGCAGAAACATTCAGGACTAAATTGCATTAGTCGCTAGATTTATACACATGACATTATAATAGTGGGGAAGGCTGGAGCAAGAATCTGTATTTAGATTTAGCTGCTTGAAAGGAAGGGGAGGAAAGGGAAATAATATGTTTGAGACTCTTTTGTGTACCAAAACTCTAGCAGGTGTTTTCTTTATCATTCACCAAATATTTTTTTGAGAACTCTCTTTTTGCCAGGCACAGATCTAGATATTGAGATACATCAGGAATGAAACTACAATTTCCTGCCACTGAGACGACATTCTGGAGGGAGAGAAATAGATGATAAATATTAAAGTGAAATCAATAGCCATCATCAAAAGATCTACAAAAAATAAACACTGGAGAGGGTTTGAAGAAAAAGGAACCCTCTTGCACTGCTGGTGGGAATGTAAGTTGGTGCAGCCACTATGGAGAACAGTATGGAGGTTCCTTAAAAAACTAAAAATAGAACTACCATATGACCCAGCAATCCTACTCTTGGGTATATACCCAGAGAAAACCATAATTCAAAAAGATACAAGCACCCCAATGTTCATTGCAGCACTATTTACAGTAGCCATGGAAGCAACCTAAATGTCCATCAACAGATGAATGGATAAAGAAGATCTGGTACATATATATACAATGGAATATTACTCAGCAATAAAAGAATAATGCCATTTGCAGCAACATGGATGGACCTAGAGATTGTCATACTGAGTGAAGTAAGTTAGACACAGAAAGACAAATGTCATATGATATTGCTTATATGTGGAATCTAAAAAAAAGGGGGGTATAAATGAACTTATTTACAAAACAGAAATAGAGTCACAGATGGAGAAAACAAACATGGGTACCAGAGGATAAGGGTGTGGAGGGATGAAATGGGAGATTGGAACTGACATATACACACTACTATATATAAAATAGATAACTAATAATAATCTGCTGTATAGCACAGGGAACTCTACTCAATACTCTGTAATGGCCTACATGAGAAAAGAATCTTTACAAAAAATAAAAGTGTGGGGCTTCCCTTGTGGCGCAGTGGTTGAGAATCTGCCTGCTAATGCAGGGGACACGGGTTCGAGCCCTGGTCTGGGAGGATTCCACATGCCGCGGAGCAGCTAGGCCCGTGAGCCACAACTACTGAGCCTGGGTGTCTGGAGCCTGTGCTCCGCAACAAGAGAGGCCGCGACAGTGAGAGGTCCGTGTACCACGATGAAGAGTGGTCCCCGCTTGCCATAACTAGAGAAAGCCCTTGCACAGAAATGAAGACCCAACACAGCAAAAATAAATTAATTAATTAATTTTAAAAAAAAGAGTGGATATATGTATATGAATAACTGCTTCACTTCGCTGTATACTTGAAGCTAACACAACATTGTAAATCAACTGTACGCCAATACAAATTTTTTTTTAATGTGAAATATATGATAAAGTATCTTAGAATGTGATACACAGTATGTAAAAATAAAAAGAACAGGGAAATCCAGAGTTCCCGGTAGGGTGTGGGTTGCATGTAAATAATGTGGACAGGGTAGGCCTTATTGAGAAGATGACATTTGAGCAAAGACTTGAATGAGGTGAGGGAATTAGCCACCTGGATACTTGCAGAAAGAGAATTCTAGGCCCAGGTAGGAGGCAGTGCAAAGCCCTAAAGCATGTCAGAGGGAAACAGAGAGGCCAGGAGAGGGATGGAGGCTTATACAAACCACATCCCTCTCCGAACTCTCCTAGCCAGTGACCTCAGGTTCTTATTCAAATCTGTCTGCCTCCCGAACTCATCCTCTTGTTGACCCTGCTTCTGACAGTCCATAAAGGGGAGGAAAACCACCGCACTTCCATCTTTCCAAAGACAAGTCCTTTCCCTTCTAACCACAAACCAGTGCAGTTTGATGAGAAAATTGTCTGGCTGCAATGAATGCTCACACTCACAGAGGTAAATATAGATTGTCTCTGCTGTACCAGAATATGCATAAATACAATGAAGCAGATTGGAAAGCGGAGTTTGAGAAGTATCAGCGGCAATCACATTGCATTTGTGGTATTATTTGTTCTGTTTTCCTAGAACACTCATTAAATGGTAAATGGTTAAGCATGACTTCAGCAGGTCTCTAGGAAACCAAATAGCTTACCTGAGAGTCATTTTTACTGAAACAGTTGGAAGAACTGACTGGTCGTTTTGACATAGTGGAGACCAGCCTGACTCTCAGGACAATCCTGTTGGAGCATCCGAGCTCCGGCAGAATATTTGAAGTGACATATTTCATAATTACTCCCAGTAAATAAATGTTTACTCCTTCCGTAGAAACCAATTTCAGTGCTTTTTACTGAAACTAGCAACGCCTCAGCTTACTTGCTCAGAATTGTTCAAAAGATATACACGTTATTAAGTTTAATTAGAAATACATCGGTTAGCCACCCTTATCCGAGTGGAATTTTTATACCAAAATGGGCAGCTCCACATCCCCATGGATATCCCACCATTTGACTGCCTTGGACCTCTTTTTGACCATCTCTCATCCTTTTCTTTTTTTCCCCTAAAGAACTCTAGAATACAATATCTCCTAAAGAACATCAGTGGAATTAGAAATGAATTAGAGGGAGGATGTCAGCAGCTCCTTGCAATGCGAATGACACTGAAAAGCACCTAGTTGTGATCCACATCTTATATAATAGATGCTATGGATTTTTAAAATGAGATTCTTTTATGCATAAAGTGCAATTTTTGGAGTTCCTTAGAAAATAGGTGCTGTGTACTTTAAAATTGCACTATGTAATCTAGGGAACAAAGATAAAACCATCTAGTGTTTCCAAAGCATTGCTTCCCAGGGATGTTCAAATATGCTAAAGATATGAACTCATTGATCATCCTACTCTCCTTTTAGTACTAAGAGTCAGATATTATTGTCCTGATTTCATAGACAAGGACCCAGTGCCAACCTCTGGCTGTTCAGAGGGAAAGAGGTGTCTAGGGATTAAAGCTCTATCACCACACATGTTGATTTCCTTAGTTTTAAATAAAGGCTTGCCTCCTTTACATTTCAACACTGTAATTTCTTTTGTCTTTTGGAAAGTATACAAATACACACATGTTTACATATACAATTTTTTTCCTGACTGCAAAACAAGAATTTGCTGTGGAGGTCACTCTTGTGCTGAAACTTAAAACAGTTTTGTAAAAATGAATGAAGATCATTTTTACCCTGAGCTTTGAAAAAAATTAAAAATTAATAATATCCAGTGCTGACAATGGTATAGGGAAATAGGTACTTCGATCCTTGGTTGATGTGAAAATGAATTGCCACAAAACTTTTGGAAGGTTAACTGGAAGTTTCTATTAATTGAATATATTACTATACTTTTGCTTTGGGGAATCTATTCTACAGAAATAAATGCACCCGATACATGCACAAACATGTTAATTTTAGCATTATTTATAGTGACCAAAAGCAAACAAACAAACCAAGAAAGCATAGGAAAAATGCAGTTTCTCATCAATGGTTGAATGATTCAATACTTTCTAATTCTAATGAATCTAATGATTCATAGTTTCTAATTAATTAGAATTTTAATGTAACCATTAAAAGAACAAGTTAGTTCTATGAGCATTTACCTGGAGGGAAAGCCATGGAAACTAAATGAAAAGATCAAATTGAGGATAATATATATAACAATCTGCTTTTTAAACTGAAAAAAAGACTCATATATAAGGAAATATGTATTTGTCTACATATTAACATGCATGGAGAAAACTACAGAAGGATAAACCCTAAATAGTTAATAATGACAAGCTTTGTGTATCCTTGTGCTGGTGGAGCTAAGAAGGAGAGGAAGAGTGAGTGGGGGGAGCCAGGGAGATTTGGGATTTTATTTTGATCAACCTCTCTGCTTAAGCATGGACTACTTATGAAGTTTAAAATAAATATCTCACAAAAAAATTTTTAACGAAGAAAGTCATGACACAGAATGATGAGGTAGGAGGATAGAGATCTGAGAGTCAGCCAGATGGCGTTGCCCCTGTTTTGCTACATGCTGCTGTGTAACCTCCAATACCTCACTGACTCCTCTGATTATCCATTTCCTCATATGAAATGCAGATAATATGTAAAGCATAAGGCACATTGCAGGCAGGTAGTAGGCACAGAACATATGTTATCTATTACTACAGAGGAAGAAAGTTTTCCAGGTGGGAGTAGAAAGAAGCAGGAGATAAAAGTTGGGCAGAATGGGAAGTAGATTCTCCTGGGATCTCTAGGTCAATTCACAGAATTAGGACTTTGTTTCTACTGTCTCAAAACAGAGCCCTCTGGGACACATGGACGGACTCATTATTTGTGAATGACTGTGTTTCTCTCAGCAACCTTCGAATCTCAGGCTGGAAGCTGAGAGGAACTGATGGATGTTACTTCTGAAGGGTCACCTTTTCACCAACCGTGAGAATCAAATGGCAAACTCTTAGCCTTTCTGGAAATCAAGACTCACACTGAAAGATTTTTGCCTCTAACTGGAAAGAAGGAACTGTCATGCTACTTCTAGGATTACAATGCATGTCAGGAAGCAGAGAAAAGAGGGACAAGGGCTGGGAGGATGGGGAGATCAAAATCCTATGTGTCAGCCAACAGAAATGATTAAATTGGGCAAAATATCCCTGTTAGCCAGCTGTGAGTAAATTACTGCTAGAAGGAATTTATTCCAGCCCTGATGGGTCTGCCTTGATGCCTTATAGTTTTATTCTTAAAAGCTACCAGTCTCAAGATAAAACCCAAGGCAGAGATAAAACCAAAGTTTTGGATAAAGAAAATGCAGTGGCCTCACTGCAGAAGTGAAAGGAACCAGCCTTGAAGAGTAAGCCAGTCCGAGTGAAGGTTACTAGAAGGTAATGCATCTAAGACTGTACCAGAAGCTAGAAGAGACAAGGAAGTATCTCTCCCTAAGACTTTCAAAGAGAGTATGGCCCTGCCAACACTTGATTTTGGATGTGTAGCCTCCAGAAATGAGAGAGAATAAATTTCTGTTGTTATAAGCCACTCAGTTTGTGGTACTCTGTTAAGAGAGCCCCAAGAAACTCATATAGATTTTGGTGGGACTCCAGGGACTCAAAAACCTTAGATAAGGTGTCCTAATCCACTTGGGCTGCTACAACAGAATACCATAGACTAGGTGGCTTATGAATAACAAATTTATTTCTCATAGTCCTGGAGGTTGGGAAGTCCAAGATCAAGGAGCCAGTATTCCCAGCAGATTCGGTGTCTGGTGAGAGCCCACTTCCTGGTTCATAGAAAGCTGTCCTCTCGCTGTGTCCTCACATGACAGAAGGGGCCAGGAAGCTCTCTGGGGCCTCTTTTAAAAGGGCACTAATCCCACTCTTGAGGGCTGCTGCATCTTCATGACCTAATCTCCTCCCAAATGCTCCACCTCTAATATCATCACATTGGGCATTAGGATTTAGCATATTAACTTGAGGGGGACATAAATGTTCAGTCTAGAGCATATTGCCTCTCCTTTCTGGGTAAAATTTTAGGATTTATGTTTGGAGAGGCTGGTTATTGGTTTAAGGAAAACATCAAGATTCCACTGCTTATTCTAGACAGAGCATGGACACCATCATTCTAAAACCCCCTGCACAGAACAGGTAGGAGAGCAGACACTATCATATATTTAAATTCCTGTTTTGTTGATGCTAAGCTGTGGATGGTATGGAATAATTTTCAGTGCATTAACTTATACATTTATATATTTAAATATTGGAGATCACAAGATAAACTTGATCAAGGATCTGGTAATTCTCCTTAGTTGAACTTGGTGTCCTGTCACTTCTGTCAAATTCTGTTGACTTTCTTCTGGGTGAGCCATGGAGGTTTCTTGTCTGATGTGGTTCTATGATGGAAGGCATCTGGCTCATGTCAAGGCCTCTAATACTATTTTCAGTTAGCTTTTAGTCTTGGGTTCAGCACATACTGAAAATACTTTTTATAAATAGATTTTATGGAGACTGTGCTTACCTTCAACGTGTTCTGTAAAATATGGCATCTTTCCCTAGTAGCTTATCTTGAGAATGGCATTTTTGTCTTTTATTGAACTTGAACTTTACAGTAGCATAAGTATTGTGTTTTCTTTGCCTGCTGTGTTCTTTTTCACTAGTTGCCTTTAGATTCTGTTCTTTGACCGAATGCCTCATGTAGCATCATGACACTTCCTGTGTGACACCACTAAACACCTTATAGCACCCTCAGCTCAATTCATATTCATATCTACTATACCTATAGTAAAAGACAGTCGGGCTTTATTAACCCATCTTGCCATTCCCCACTGTAATAAATAAACAGAATAACTGTTTGTTCTTATTAAATTGTCAGATATTTTGACTGACCCTTATGCCACACATAGAGACTATTATATACTGCATTATTTGTCCATAAGATTAATGCTTTGAATTCCCTTAATTTCCCATGAAATAATGTTTCAGGTAAGCTGAAAACTCTTATTTATTCAAACAGAAATACCTGCAGACATAAGCCTAACATGTGATCAACTGATAGGGCAGTAAAATGTAACAAAAAATCTTAATATCAACAGGGTTACCAGTCACCCTACATCATAGGGAAAATATGCCTACGCATTTATAACCTGCACCTGGAAAATTTTTTCAATAGCAAATTTCCATTTTCCACTTACTGTATAAAATCCTGTTAGCATGTCCTTTTGCCAAGTAAAATTGTGTTATTATCACAAAGTGCTTGTAGTAAAAAAAGATTTGATGTTTGCAAGGAACAACATTCAAGCTTTTATTTTTTTTTTAAGTCTTTATTGAATTTTTTACAATATTACTTCTGTTTTATGTTTTGCTTTTTTGGCTGAGAGGCATGTGGGATCTTAGCCCCCCACCAGGGATCAAACCCACACCTCCTGCATTGGAAGGTGAAGTCTTAACCACTGGACTGCCAGGGAAGTCCCAACATTCAGGCTTTTAGAAAGCAGAGCTACTTAATGAAGTGGGTTTGTTTAAAATCTTTTTAGAATTTATAATATACTCATAATACCTAAATGTTTAAAGCAATATAGGACAAGACAATGATTAAGAATCAGTATCAATTAGGGAACACTTCCTTAAACAGAACTGAAGCCAAATTTGACAGAAGTGACAAAGTAGTTTGGCAAAGAGGAGAGGAGAAGTCTAAGGAAAAAAGAGACCAGGATTTTCATCTTAGTGATAATACATTAATAACTTGGGTAACTCACATAAACTATCTGGACCCAGCTTCCGCAGTGAAAAAATGGATGGGTGGAGTTTATGACTTCTACAGTTTAAACCTGTTGATAGACTATGGAGATGGACTGAAAGACAAAAGTGGCAAACATGATTTTACTGGAGAAGTCATTACTATTCATTTTAACCTTTGTCTTGAAAATGGAGGGAAAGATATATTTTTATTGCTGATGATCAAATATTTAATTTAATAGTATTACAGTTGGTTTATTGTGACAATTTAGCTAAGCTATAATCTCTCCCATAATTTCCTCCCCTGAATGGCTCTGGTTGTATTTGAGTGTTTATTTCCTCACCCAAAAAAGAGAGAAACTACGTTTTCTTTCCAGTTCTATTAAAAAAAAAAAGACTATAAAACAATGAGGGTTAGTACTGGAACACCATTCTATATTTTGGGGCATTTTCTTATACTTAATTCCAGTGACCTCCCTTACTGACAAAAAAAATAAAGTGTTTCACATGGGAAGCACTGTTTTCTCCCCCTTCCATTCTGCTCTGCAGTCCATGTGAGCTAAGAGTGACTTGGGAAGGATAAGTGGAAACACAGCCACCACAGTGGAGAAGAGTAAGAGACCAGAGTGTGAAGCAAGTTAGGTTGTTTCCAAGAACAACTAAACCTGAAAATCACTCACATTTTCAATTGCATCTGCTTAATGAGCTGTTAAGCAGATAATATGGGGGAGGTGTCCCAATACTAGGTTAATCTTTTTCTCTCTTTTTCTCTTCTTTTCCTTTTTAATATTTTCTATGGTTGGAGGAAATGTCTTGGTGGCTATAACTCCAAAATTCAAAATTCTGATAATCATGAATTTTTAATACTGCTTTTCATTTTTCTGTCTTTCTCTACTGAGCATGACAATATATGGAATCTTTTAAAAGACAGTCATGGAAATAACTCCTGTGTAGAAAAAAGAACTTTGGAATAGGAAATCTTGGTTCATAGACTATGTCTGCCACATTTTCATGTGGGATGCTAAGTATGTCCTTTAAATTCTTTGAGCTTCAATTTCCTCATTTATGCATGGAAGGTAATAATCCATATTTCATAGGGTTGATGTGGGAAATAACATGATGCCATATGTAATGGAAGAGACAGGCATTAAACTCAAAGTAGGTGCTCATCTGTGATGGCTGAATGTCCATCCCAGAGGCCACCTGCAGGTGTATTCTGCTACGTGCAATTGCAGTGGAAGATACATGAATTTCAGAGTAAGCAGTGCCAAGTCACTGATGTATTTCCAACATTTAAATAGAAGTGCTAAGTGCTACCTTTAGCAGAGATTTATCAGAAATTGTAAATTTTGTTGTGGAATAAGAATCTGTTCCTATAACTTTAAGATGAAGTCTCCACTTCTGCTCTCCCTAAAGATACAAATATATTTGAGATATTTTTGTTCTTCAAGGTCTCAAATGTACAAGTACACCCCAATCAATTCATTGCTTAAAAACCTTGGCATTTTAACCAGTCAATTCTTTTTTTAGTCTCCCATGACCTCAAAGGCACTGAAAGACTGGATTACTGGAAAGCACTGATCTTTCTCTAGAAATACAACACTATGGAGCCATCTGAGGAGGACTGCCCACGTGAGAGTTCTCAGGTCCCTCAGCTCTCACCTCTCTGAGGTTCTCATGCAGCTCCCCTGAAGGCCTAAGGCCCCCATTTAGCAACTCCTCTGGAAGTCCTCTTCATTACCGTCTGCATTGCCTGACTCTTCTTGTTTTCATTCCACCCCTGTGCTCCTATCCCCACATCCCAATACATCAGCCCATCAGACACAATAATGACTGCTAATGGAAGACTGCAAGGGAAGGGGTTCACGCTCATCATCTGTGTGCTAGAAACCAAGTCATGTATCCACCTATGTCATTTAATTTAAAGAGTTTAGATATTCATGGACTTCCTGGAAATATGGCTTTATGACTGTCTAAGAGTGACTGTAAAATATAAGTTTGGGCTCAGTGGGGTTGCTTCTGGTTGGGAGAACTTATATGCCTCTTGACATCTCATGGTAGTATGGAAAGATGCTGACTCCACCCAAGGGTGGGCTAGTGCTGGCTAACGTGGTGCCCACTCAGAATGTGGGTGTAACCTTAAACGATTGAGCCCTCCCTGCCTCTGAATTTACCCACAGCTCCTCACTGCTGTCACTTGACATGAAAGGTGAAAGGAAGGAAGATGCCTAGCGTGGGTAGGTAAGGGGAAGAGAATGTTAAATATGGTTTTAATATTGCCTTCTAAGAACTGCTCATAATTATTTAACGTCTGCTCTTAGAACGAGACCTCCCATTTCTGATTTCTACACACAGAACTGGTCTCTCTAATCCTGTTGCTTCTTGCTTTCTTGTCTATACCTCACTGACGATCTTAGCATCAATGCTGCATCAATCCATCAGAACAGAACAATGACGGCTAATGGAGGAGAGCACAGGAGAGGATGACATCACCACCAACCACCACCACCATCAACACCAAGTCACCTCCATTTGATACAGCCTCTTTCAAGGACTTCAGCACTTTCTGCATAGATCACCTCACTTGTCTTTACTGCACTCCTAGTGACAGGAGGACAACTACAATTATATAATTCTACCTTAAAATGAATGCAGGCACAACGCAGAGACTGCGACTTGTCCAAAGTCAGTCAACTTCAGGAATAGAATCCACAGCTTCTGTTTACTGTTGGTGCATATTAAGGTATCTTCTGATGACACTTAATGAAGACTGTAAGCACTCATACTCAAGGAACAGGAGAACTGAACTAACTTCGATTCCACCCTGACTTGTGTCCAGCCTACAGTCACTTACTTCCCATGTCCTTCCATAACAAAACACAACTTGACCCTGATGATAAAGAACCTAATTATGCCAGGCTGGAAAGGATCAGTGGCTATAATCACATTGGAATAACCCAGTTGGGCAAAGGACAGAAAAGCATGTAATAGAGGGCACTATATCAAACAAACAAATTGCAAATGTTTTTAATGATGATGAACTGAGGTCAATGATTTTCAAAGAACACTGAACATGAGCTGCTCAATATATTAATGTCATTGAGACCAAAAGAAAAAAGAAAGTTCAGAAAATCCTAAAATGTTGTTTTATCTGTATCATTAGTCACACTGAACTCTTAGCCTCCTCGAACTTCTGAATTCAGGCATCCCTATTGCCCCAAGGGTTAGATTAAGAACAAAGAGTGTTGTTAAAAGTATAGAAACTTTCTAAATTTTGGAGCTTACCCCTTTAAACATCAAAATGATTGTAAATATATATATATATATATTTTTTGGGGGGGTGTGAAAACTTACCAAAAAGTACAATACAAAAGAGGACACAAAGCAGAATCTCACATCTTCTGGATGAAATTCTATCACTGTTACCAACATATATGACCCTGGCAACAGCAGACAGTGATGCCTTGAGGGGATATTGCAGTGTGTAGGGTCACCCTCCCTTCTCTGAAATGTCCCAGACTGGAGTGTTTTTAAGTTATTAAATGTGCTTTTAAAATTTCTCCTGCTTGCCCCCGTGCTGTCATTTCATATCACAACCTTCTTGCTACTGTCATTACCTGAATCTAATAATCCCAATCTCTACCTCATCCACATGCTACCCATCACTACTTCTTGAAAAGCATATGAGCTTTCGGGCATAAATAATTGGTCGCACAGACAGACGAGAAGACGCTTTATAAAGGCAGGATCTTAAGAATGTTGTTCTTAACATTTGCAAACCATGGAAACATGGGAGAATCTAAAACAAGTTGTAAACACTCTCCCCATATTTACATCTGCATGTGATTGGTCAGCAGAGGTTGTGAAATAGATCCACAGAAACAGAGTGCATAACATGAATATTTTCTTAAGCACTTTGTGGGGATTTTTCCACCAAAGGGTGCTCCTACTTACCTATGCTTCTCTGGGCATCAAAATAATTCCTACCTCTAATAATCAGTTTAGACATCGCTGGTGGTAGGAAGCAATCAACAAATACCTGTTAAATGAATATTCATCTATAATATTAAGATTAAAATTACTTGATATTAAAAGTTAACATGAGATGTTATAAATGCAATAAAAGAATTGGACATGTCTGAGACCACACAATAGAATGAGAAAAATACACAGCGGACCCAATCATAAACACCTATAAAATAACTGATAGCTATTATGTATGATTTCTGAATTGAATTTTAATTCTATTTGAGGTGAAGGGCTATTGCGATGTGCTCTGGAGTCCTTTCTTCATTCCTCATTCAGATTTGTCTTTCTCCTTCTATCCATGCCCTTCTATTTTTGGAGTGACCATTTCCTCCTGCAGGGACCATAGTGCTTCTACCTGGGACTCACAGTTCTCTGAATCTGCAATTGCTCAGAGGTCAGAGTTAAGTTATAATCTTTGTTACCTACATTTCTAAGATCTAATTGATGAGGCCAAGTGGATGACTTGGAGGGGCTGTCTCAAGGCTTACCAAGGAGTAGGAGAAGATGGTGGGCATAATCCAATATGACTGAGGGCAATACGAGTGTAAGTTGCCTGAAACTTCATTGGCTACAGCAAGTCACGAGACAGTGCCCAAATTCAAAAAGGGTGAATATTGCAGTCCCACTACATTCTAGGAAGAGGGCTGCATGATTTGTGAACAACACAGAAGACCTTAACACAGCTTGGATGCATGGATGTTATAATTCCCATTGTGGTTACTCACAGACTTTTGATTTTTACACTATTTCCTAGATAGAAGAGGTTGCTGGAAAATTAATTTTTGAATAATTAGGTGTTTGTTTGTTTGCTCAAAGGGGTCCTGGAGATATCATCTTTGTCATAAGATGTGCTTTTGAAACATTTCACCTGGACATCATAACTGTTTAGGGTCTAACTCCCTCAGTTGACAGTTTGTTAAGTCCTATGAATAAAGTTTCCCCTTTAACTTTTTCCACATGACAGAAGAGATCATAAATGCCTTCCTTTCTTTTTCCACTCTGCCTAAGAATGTGGTGTCTTGGCGATTTTATTGACTACTTTGTGGAGGTTTTCTGATCCTGTAGTTGCATCTTTCTTAAGGAGCTTGGTTATTTGGGGAAATAATTGGAGGCTTAGGAGACTTTTCTAATTGATGAACCTAAGTGGATGACTTGGAGGGGCTGTCTCAAGGCTTACCAATGGGTAGGAGAAGATGGTAGGCATAATCCAATATGACTGAGGGCGATACAAGTAGAAGTTGTCTGAAGAGCATTTAAAAACAATGATAAAACCAACAAAAATTCTGTCTGTTTTTTACTCTCAGAGCTCACTAGCAAGTCTAAACAAAGTCAGTGAAAGCAATATTCCTTTGGACTGGACCCCTTCCACTGCCACACTTCCCCCATATTCCCCCATATGATAATTTAAGTATCAACTTCAGCAATGGTAGTGCTTAAAATTTTTGCCTTAATGCTTTCTCACCATTAAGTTTAATATTAACTGTAGATTTTTAGTTGTTACTAATTTAGGTAATTTCTCTCTATTCCTAGTTTGCTGAGTACTTTTACCTTGAATTGGTATCAATGCTTTTCATGCTTTTATTATTATAATGAATGATTTTTCTACTTTAGCTTATTGATGTGATGCATTAATTTTTATACTTTTTAGATTTGATTAACATTTAACTCAGTTGACTTTGAGTAAAGCAGATTATTCTTAACAGTGTTGGTAGGCTTCACCCAAACAGTTGAAGGTCCTAAGAGAAAAGACTGAGGTCCAGAGAAGAGGAAGGAATTTAGCCTCCAGACTGCCTCTGGACTCAGAACTGTAACAGCACTCCAGCCCACCACTCTGCCATGCTAATTTTGGACTTGCAAGCCCCTATAATCATGTGAGCTAATGTCTTAAAATAAATACCTCCCTCTCTCTCTCTCCTGTTAGCTCTATTTGTCTGGAGAACCCTAAAATGCCGATGGATTTGAATAGGCTGAAAATAAGATTACTAGTTCAAAGTTCCAGTAATAATTCAGGAAATAATGAGGGCTGAATTATAACCATGGTAGTGAGGTTAGAGAACAACAAATAATTTGTAGAGATACATTGAGGTAGAACTGATAGCTCTTCCTGACATTTTGGCTGTGAGAGCATGAAGGAGATAAAATACTTGAATAATTCTATTATTTGTTTGGGGACTGGTAGTATCTCTAAATGAAATAAAGATAAATGGATGAGAAGAATAGCTTGGAGGGAGGAAAAAAACATAAATGCTTTTCAGTTATTTTAAGTTTGAGCTCCCTGTGTAATATCTAGGAAGATATCCTGTAGGAAGATAGGAAGTTTTAGGTTATTTTTAGAAGTATCACTGCCTGGTGTTGGTTGAAATTATAGATGAGAATGAGATGACTCAGGAAAACAGACTAAGTGAGAGTAGGATGGGGTCCTGGAGCCTGGAGAATCCATTTTACTTGGCAGAAGTAGAGGAATAATTTCTATAATTAAGTTTCTGGACCATGCATTCTACTGCATTGAGATACTACTCTAGGTATGTTGAGCTGCACATTCCTTGCTCTGTCTTTCTACAAGGACCATGAAGCAAGTGTTGGACAGCCTCTGCATTAGGCTTCAGGAAACTCTCCCATGACAGTCGTTTGTGAATAGCTACTAACAAAATCAACCCTTGTGCCACCTTGAAAAAGCACTGAGGAAACAATCATAAAGTAAACACTATTTGTTTTTGTTTCTTTCATACTAGGAAAGCTTTAACTTACAGGCTCCATC
This sequence comes from Mesoplodon bidens, assembly GCF_964165515.1. NCBI lineage: Eukaryota > Metazoa > Chordata > Mammalia > Artiodactyla > Ziphiidae > Mesoplodon > Mesoplodon bidens. The sequence continues at coordinate 46,440,511 of NC_138160.1, read as the reverse complement.
AATGCATTGTGACTCCGCTGCAATTTGTGCTTTGCCCAATTCCAGTGAGATATAATGGCCATCTTTGACATCGTGGTTGTTCATAGAAAGAATCTCCCACTAATAAAGCATTTTAATGGGAGGAGACTGAGGCACATGGCTGCAAGGACACACATTGTTGTGTGTGATTGAAGATGAATGAGGAGGGAGAGGTTTAAGTGAGAATACAATTCATAAAACTTAGCTTCTGGGTAGATAACGCTCGTCACATGCCTCAAGATAGTTCCTTGAGGGAGGTCAGAGTGTATGTGACTTCAGTCTTTCTTCATCTCGGTGTCGATCTAGTTCACTGTCAGGACTATATTCTTGTCAGCAAGCACAAGATGAAAGACTCTCAGAACAGCTTTTATTTCCTAGATGCTCATGTCACATAAAATCTCAAACTGACCCAATGTACTCACTTAACAAAGTCAGTTATTACCTAAAATGTACTTGTACTGCCTGAAACATAACAAATAAAGTCTGAACATGCCCTAGAAAAATCAGAGTAGCTTAGATCAGGACTAAGTAGCTCCAAGGACTTCTTAGTATATTCAACAAGAAGACTTCAACAAACACCTGTACATTCTGAGAAAGAGAGAGGAGAGAGAAAGGGTGACAGAGAGAAGAGAAGAGTTTTTCTTCACTTAGAAAAAGTATTACTGATACTTTTATGAAAACTATGAAAAAAATAAAAATAATTGTAAAAACTTAAAAGCAACAGAACATTACAATATTTATATACCTATAACGAATATGTAACTGTCATAAAGATTTTGCTGTTTGTCACTTAATTTTTTTAAAATCAACAAATAGATAGTTTATTAATCATATTAATAACAATGATGGGTGGGTCAAAGAATCAGTAATTCAGCCAATCTGGCAAATATGGATGAAAATGAAAGGAGACCTTTTTTCCCCCTCCCTCTCATACCCTAACAGGTTTTTTTTTTTTTTAACATCTTTATCAGAGTATAATTGCTTGACTCTGGTGTATTAGTGTCTGCTTTATAACAAAGTTAATCAGTTATACATATACATACATCCCCATATCTCCTCCCTCTTGTGTCTCCCTCCCACCTTCCCTATCCCTCCACTCTAGGTGGACACAAAGCACCGAGCTGATCTCCCTGTGCTATGTGGCTGCTTCCCACTAGCTACCTATTATACATTTCATAGTGTATATATGTCAGTGCTACTCTCTCACATGGTCCGAGCTTACCCTTCCTCCTCCCCATGTCCTCAAGTCCATTCTCCACATCTGTGTCTTTATTCCTGTCCTGCCCCTAGGTTCATCAGAACCATTTATTTTTTAGATTCCATATACATGTGTTAGCATACGGTATTTGTTTTTCTCTTTCTGACTTACTTCACTCTGTATGACAGACTCTAGGTCCATCCACCTCACTACAAATAACTCAATTTCATTTCATTTTATGGTTGAGTAATATCCTATTGTATATATGTGCCACATCTTCTTTACCCATTCATCTGTCGATGGACACTTAGGTTGCTTCCATGTCCTGGCTATTGCAAATAGTGCTGCAAAGAACATTGTAGTACATGACTCTTTGAATTATTGTTTTCTCAGGGTAGATGCCCAGTAGTGGGATTGCTGGGTCATATTCTAGTTCCATTTTTAGGTTTTTAAGGAACCTCCATACTGTTCTCCATAGTGGCTGTATCAATTTACATTCCCACCAACAGTGCAGGAGGGTTCCCTTTTCTCCAAACACTCTCCAGCATTTATTGTTTGTAGATTTTTTAATGATGGTCATTCTGACCAGTGTGAGGTGATACCTCATTGTAGTTTTGATTTGCATTTCTCAAATGATTAGTGATGTTGAGCATTCTTTCATGTGTTTGTTGGCAATCTGTATATCTTCTTTGGAGAAATGTCTATTTAGGTCTTCTGCCCATTTTTGGATTGGGTTGTTTGTTTTTTGGATATTGAGCTGCATGAGCTGCTTACATATTTTGGAGATTAACCTTTGTCAGTTCCTTCATTTGCAAATATTTTCTCGCATTCTGAGGGTTGTCTTTTCATCTTGTTTATGGTTTCCTTTGCTATGCAAAAGCTTTTAAGTTTCATTAGGTCCCATTTGTTTATTTTTGTTTTTATTTCCATTTCTCTAGGAGGTGGGTCAAAAAAGATATTGCTGTGATTTATGTCATACAGCGTTCTGCCTATGTTTTCCTCTAAGAGTTTTAAAATGTCTGGCCTTACATTTAGGTCTTTAATCCATTTTGAGTTTATTTTTGTGTATGGTGTTACAGAGTGCTCTAATTTCATTCTTTTACATGTAGCTGTCCAGCTTTCCCAGCACCACTTATTGAAGAGGCTGTCTTTTCTCCATTGTATATTCTTGCCTCCTTTATCAAAGTTAAGGTGACCATAGGTGCGTGGGTTTATCTCTGGGATTTCTATCCTCTTCCATTGATCTATCTTTCTGTTTTTGTACCAGTGCCATACTGTCTTGATTACTGTAGCTTTGTAGTATAGTCTGAAGTCAGGGAGCCTGATTCCTCAAGCTCCGTTTTTCTTTCTCAACATTGCTTTGGTTATTCAGGGTCTTTTGTGTTTCCATACACATTGTGAAATTTTTTGTTCTAGTTCTGTGAAAAATGCCAGTGGTAGTTTGATAGGGATTGCATTGAATCTGTAGATTGCTTTGGGGAGTATAGTCATTTTCACAATGTTGATTCTTCCAATCAAAGAACATGGTATATTTCTCCATCTGTTTCTATCATCCTTAATTTCTTTTATCAGTGTCTTAGAGTTTTCTGCATATAGGTCTTTTGTCACCTTAGGTAGGTTTATTCCTAGGTATTTTATTCTTTTTGTTGCAATGGTAAATGGGAGTGTTTCCTTAATTTCTCTTTCAGATTTTTCATCCTTAGTGTATAGGAATGCCAGAGATTTCTGTGCATTAATTTTTTATCCTGCTACTTTACCAAATTCACTGATTAGCTCTACTAGTTTTCTGGTAGCATCTTTGAGATTCTCTATGTATAGTATCATTTTACCTGCAAACAGTGACAGTTTTACTTCTTTTCTGATTTGGATTCCTTTTATTTCTTTTTCTTCTCCGATTGCTGTGGATAAATCTTCCAAAACTATGTTGAATTAACAGTGGTGAGAGTGGGCAACCTTGTCTTGTTCCTGATCTTAGTGGAAATGGTTTCAGTTTTTCACCACTGAGAACGATGTTGGCTGTGGGTTTGTCATATATGGCCTTTATTATGTTGAGGTAGGTTCCCTCTATGCCTACTTTCTGGAGAACTTTTATCATAAATAGGTGTTGAATTTTGTCAAAAGCTTTTTCTGCATCTGTTGAGACAATCATATAGTATTTATCCTTCAATTTGTTAATTTGGTGTATCCCATTACTTTGCATATATTGAATAATCCTTGCACTCCTGGGATAAACCCCACCTCATCATGGTGTATGATCCTTTTAATGTGCTGTTGGGTTCTGTTTGCTAGTATTTTGTGGAAGATTTTTGCATCTATGTTCATCAGTGATATTGGCCTGTAGTTTTCTTTTTTTGTGACATCTTTGTCTGGTTTTGGTATCAGGGTGATGGTGGCCTCATGGAATGAATTTGACAGTTTTCCTCCCACTGCTATATTTTAGAAGAGTTTGAGAAGGATAGGTGTTAGCTCTTCTCTAAATGTTTGATAGAATTCACCTGGGGAACCATCTGGTCCTGGGCTTTTGTTTGGAAGATTTTTAGTCACAGTTTCAATTTCAGTGCTTGTGATTCGTCTGTTTACATTTTCTATTTCTTCCTGGTTCAGTCTTGGAAGGTTGTGCTTTTCTAAGCATATGTCCATTTCTTCCAGGTTGTCCATTTTATTGGCATAGAGTTGCTTGTAGTAATCTCTCATGATCCTTTGTATTTCTGCAGTGTCAGTTCTTACTTCTACTTTTTCATTTCTAATTCTGTTGATTTGAGTCTTCTCCCTTTTTTTCTTGATGAGTCTGGCTAATGGTTTATCAATTTTGTTTATCTTCTTAAAGAACCAGCTTTTAGTTTTATTGATCTTTGTTATTGTTTCCTTCATTTCTTTTTCATTTATTTCTGATCTGATCTTTATGATTTCTTTCCTTTTGCTAAATTTGGGGGGTTTTGTTCTTCTTTCTCTAATTGCTTTAGGTGTAAAGTTAGGTTGTTCATTTGAGATTTTTCCTTTTTTCTTGAGGTAAGATTGTATTACTATAAACTTCCCTCTTAGAACTTCTTTTTTCACATCCCATAGGTTTTGAGTAGTCATGTTTTCATTGTCATTTGTTTCTAGGTATTTTTTGATTTCTTCAGTGATCTCTTGGTTATTTAGTAGCATATTGTTTAGCCTCCATGTGTTTCTATTTTTTACAGTTTTTTTCCTGTAATTACATGCACACTTTTAATCCACCATACAGCAATTTATGTTAACAGATGACTCTATTAACAAGCCAAAGATAGAGTTGAAGACAATAACCAAGGTAAATTCATTGTAAAAAGAGGTAATGATTTACTGATTATATCTAGAGAAGAAAGTGAAATAAATTAATTGTTCTGCTCATATAATTTTGAAAAACATTTGTTTCTTGAGCATCCTCCTCGATGAATATGACAAAGAGCTTTACAAAAAAGATTGTTTAACTAATTGTATCATATATGAAACATAGTCTCTTCTTTTCCCACAGGATAATGCCCACACATTCTAGAATTGCAAAAAATGATAAAGTGAGATAGGTATGTTATTAAGAATCAATAGCTTCATGACTCATGAGAATAGAAATTCCGATCCTTGTTTAATAAGTGCAGAAGGCTTATCACCCAAAATACTTCACTGTGTAAGGCCACCTGCTTTTAAGTGTAATGTTTGTGTGACCAAATTGGGTTGCATTTGGAAGGGAAAAAAAAAAAAAAAAAGCAGTTCAGATAATTATGATATATCCCAAACAGTGCCCCCCCAGCTAAGAATCAATGCTATGGGATATTTTTGTTATCATATTTGAAGTCTAAGGTGATTTTTTTCTTTAATTGTACCATTTTTTAAATTCTAACTTCAATTTCCTGTTCTTTTTTTTATTGAAGTATATTTGATTTACAATGTTTTTTTTGTTTTTTGTTTTTTGTTTTTGCAGTACGCGGGCCTCTCACCGTTGTGGCCTCTCCTGCTGTGGAGCACAGGCTCCAGACGCGCAGACCCAGCGGCCCTGGCTCACGGGCCTAGCCGCTCTGCGGCATGTGGGATCTTCCCGGACCGGGGCACGAACCCGCGTCCCCTGCATCGGCAGGCGGACTCTCAACCACTGCGCCACCAGGGAAGCCCCATTTACAATGTTTTGTTAGTTTCTGGTGTACAGCAAAGCGATTCAGTTATACATATATTCTTTTTCATATTATTTTCCTTTACGAATTATCCAGAATGTTGAATATAGTTCCCTGTGAATTTCTTGTTAAATCTGTATTTATCATATTTCATACATCAAGAAAATTTCAAAGATCTTTACTTTTTCATCAGCAGTGGCCCTTCTACTTCTACTTTATTGAAAAATCCAGAGCTAATGATGAGATGAGTGGATAACCTGGGCTGGTGGGTGACAGTAGAGGGTATAAACTGGGTGATGATTTGTAGTTGCACAACAGAAGACTCTGGACCATGTCTGGCTCACTGCCTGATATTCAGAGCCTCGGCAATGCTCTTCATATAAAAACACCCAATAAATATTTATTGACTTACATTGATGGACAAATGAATGAGCCTTCAGATTTCAAGACAGGAAAGACATTACTCTCTGAAACAGAATCCATTGAATCAACATAAAACTAATCGTATTATCTATTTCTCAATATCTTCCTAGGCTTTGTGCTCCCCACGACAATTATAAGTGTAGTTGTTGAGACAAATTTGACAACCAGGCCTCACCAACAAGCCTAGGGAAATCTCCCCAGGTTTCATTTAGAAGATCTCATTCTGAAATATAACCAAAATAGGATGAATGATACTGATTAGCTGTCAAATATAAATGCAAAGTGTGTTATACTAGTAATCTTTCATGATTGATTAAAAATTCTGAGCAACGGGGCTTCCCTGGTGGCGTAGTGGTTGAGAATCCGCCTGCCGATGCAGGGGACACGGGTTCATGCCCCGGTCTGGGAAGATTCCACATGCTGCAGAGCGGCTAGGCCCGTGAGCCATGGCTGCTGAGCCTGTGCGTCCGGAGCCTGTACTCCGCAACGGGAGAGGCCACAACAGTGAGAGGCCCGCGTACCGCAAAAAAAAAAAAAAAAAAAAAAAAAAAAATTCTGAGCAAGTTTTCATTCACAGAATACTGAGAGCTTATTATGTCCCTGGTGCATGCAAGGAACTGGCGTTACAAAGATAAGCAGTACTGACTGATAAAGTCCCTGCTGCGTGGAGCTTGTCTGCTGAGTGAAACAAATATTAAACAATCACATAGTAAGTATATGATCACAAATTGTGATAAATGCTACAAAAGACAATTTTACACAAAAGAGGAAAAATAATGTCAAAGAAATAAAGCATCATGGTAACTTTGAAACTGATGGGAGGCCAGAGGGATTAGAGAACAGGACCCAGAGGCAGAGAGGAGACAGATGCAAATGGAGAGTTGGGTAGCACAAGCTCTGCCAAAAGGAAGCATTAGATGATAGGTCCTGGCTCCTTCCACCCCTGGCCACCCCTTCCTGAGAGAAACCCAAAGGAGATGCAGGCACAGAACAAAGGCAGGCAAAGGAACACTTTATTGCTTAGCAAGACTGAGTCAAAGAACCATTTTGCCCAGGATAATTCAATCCTATTGACCTAGAACCAAAATAGATGAAAAAGCCTTTCTATGTATGTTTACCCTAAAGGACAAATTTTGATTTCACAGGTTTTACCAATTTAGTACAAGGAAAACCACTATGACCAAAGAGAAGAAACAAAGAGAACACTAATCTACTTTGAGGTGAGCAATACCCAAGGGTGGTAAGAGCTCTAATCTGCTTCTTTAAAAATCTGTGTCCTCATTTTATTATCATTTGTTTTCACAGACAGAATTCCTTTGCAAGCAGCAGAGGGAGAGGAGATAAAATGCATGACTGGGGCAAAGAAATACCATTTTTCAGATTTAGCATCTCTTTGGGGTAATTTGCTCTGTATTTGAGAAAATGTCTTACAATACCTGTAAAAATGCATTGAACATTAATTGTGGTAAGATACAGTATGTGAATAGGAAAATTGTTTTCATGATTAGCGACCAATATTAAGAAGGAGGTAAATAATTATGTAGACATGAAACTGTACCCTATATAGAAAAATTTACAAGATTATCATTCTGTATGTTTTGTTAACTGTATTTTGTTGCGTCTATACTGTGCTTATGAAAGCATTGTCTATCTTGGCACACATGTAAGAGGAGTTCAAGTAAAATCTACAAATTTTGTCATGCAAGTTGGGTGAGATAGTCAGCTTAAAATCACATTAAATGACCTGCTGACCTAATAAATCAGCACATGTTTGTGTGTAGCTTTATTCATCTGGGATCATATTTTTCCACTGGGACTTGTGGGGGAGGGGAAGAAGGATACTCTAGGATGTCCTTCTAGTCATACTTTCTCTTCATCAACTTTAATCTCTATTACTTCAATTGAACTTATTAACGATTTGATGTTCGATGTTTAAAGCCTAATTGCTAGCAATTTAAAATAACATGTCCATTAATTAAAGATGCTTCAAAAAATGTCAGTGATTTGTTTCTTTGAAACAATAACTTAAAACAATGCCTATAAAATTCTAGAAAAGTGAAATTGGAAATTATTGCCCAACAGAAACTTCACACCTTGACCTCCTATTATGAGCATCAGGACTATACCAGAATATCTGAGGAGAGAGAATGGGATCCAGTTCTCTCGTTCCTGTTAGTGTGCCCTGTGCCCAGGCTTGGTGTGATTTAAAAGCAGAAAAGGAAGGAGAGACAGTTCTTGCAAGTCTACAGGGATGAAGAATGTCCTATCCTTACTCAGTCCAAGAGGAGTTGGAAGCCCCAGCATGTCACAAAACAAATTAATCCTAAAATTTGTGTTTACTGCTCTTCTTTTGTGTCTCCAGGATGATTACTGTGAATGGGCTGGCCTTCCAGGACACTCAGGATTGAGACATTGCCAAAAATATGGCTCCTTTTAATATACAAGGAGATAAGAAACGTGTGTAAACTCACATCACATTATTCAACAAGACATTCCGTTTCATCAGTTTCAATTTTATGATTCATTATACCAGAGGTTAGCATCTACAAAAGCAGAGTTTTGAATTATCAGTTGGGTTTAGTTCATGCTGAGAGTTTTCTCAATAGCATCCTAGGGGATTCCCCTACAAAACTAGTGTTGTATAGTTCCAAAATTAGACCAGACCAGAAGTTACACTCCAAAGCTAAAACAATATGGAACAACTATTTTGGATTAAATTGCTTAAAAGTCATCTCCCACTTCCTTTTTTCTCCTTCTGATAATAATGTTTTGGGACTACCCCCAAGCTGATGGGAGCTCTTGTCCTCTGAGGCAGCCAAAAATGACATAGCATACAAAGAATGACATAGCAATGTGAGACTCTCCAAAGATTCCGCAGTGTCGCAAGGCATTGGAAATATGAGTATTACAGTTGAAAAAACTGTAATGCAAAACCCAAGTTGTTGCAGTCATACTGAAAGTTTTCAATAACTGCATTCAAATTTAAATTTTAAATGATTAAAATTAAGTGAACAACCCATTTGCTTGGTGCACCGGCACAGTTCAAGTGTTCAATAACTGCCCAGTTGATCACCCTTCTGGACAGCGCAGTGGGTGGCACAGAGCCACCAAGGAATGTGATCCAGAGCAATAATGGAGGCCAAGGGCAGAGGCCCCGGTGCAGCCATGGGAGGAAGCCATGGTTGCATTTGTTGGTGGTGGTGGAACCTGGCAGTGGAGGGTCAAAAGTTGAAGGAAGGGGGGGAAAAGTCAACAAAGCAAATTTCTCAGATATTGAAACTGCAGGGAAGGAGAGAAAGCGTATGGTAGCTACAGTGGCAGTGGGTGCAGTCTTTTTTGAAAGATGAAGTGTGTTAGGAATATTGACTCAGGGGAAGGAACGGTCCTGGATGAGATTGCAGTAGAGGAGATTCACTGATGCCATCTTGGAGGCTGTTTTTCTCTGAAATCTCTGTTTAAAGCCACATGTGATAATGAAGGTCATGGCAATAAAGTTTACTGAGTGTGAAAAAAATAAAAAAGAAAATATGAGCATCGTGTTTCCATATAATTCCATACAATTACTATTACGAGGTCGTTTATTTTAACCTTAGATTAGGAAAAAGAAAATCGGCATGTAATTTAGCTATTCAATAATAAATTTTAAAAGTAACTTAAATAGTAAATGAAATCAAATCCTTAAAGAATAATTATAGGTGAGCATCTTAGTCAGCTCAGGCTGCTATAACAAAATGCCATAAACTGTGTGGTTTGTCGACTGCAGAGGCTGGTATTCTGAGATCATGGTGTCAGCATGGTTGGGTTCTGGCAAGGGCTCTCTTCCAGGCTGCAGACGTCTGACTTCCCACGGTGTCTTCACACAGCAGAAAAGGAGCAAACCAGCTCTCTGGCCTCTTCTTATAAGGGCTCTAATCCCATTCGTGAAGGCTCTACTACCATCACGACCTGATCACCTCCCAAAGACCCCACCTCCAAATACCATCTCATTGGGAATTAGATTTCAACATATGGATCTGGGGAGAGGACACAACTATTCAGTCCCTAATAGTGGAGAAGAAAGCTTTATGAAAGAATGTGAATAGTTTAATGAGTCTATTAACTCATTTTTCCCTCACTTTCAATTTTCAACTTATTAGAACCTACACTAGCTAGCCACCAGTGAACAACCATAGTCTGAAAGTTCACAAGGCTTTTCGGTTTGACTTCAGTTTTGCCTTGTGCCGTGACTGCCAGGCCAGTGGCTTTCAGTGAGGATAAGCTTTGACTACCAGGTCACTTGATACGATTAAGTACATTCTCCTTTCATTCCACAGCGACCATTACTAGGGCGGATGTGAAACTCCCTTTTGATATATATCACTCTCCTCTGATTAGTTCCACACCTTCACCTCTTGGTAACTCTATTTTCCCATTTGTAAAATGGGGATAAATAGATCTGGTATGAGGATTGGGTAGAAAAATACCTATAAAGCACTTGGTACTAAGTCTGGCCGTTGATGAGGGCCTGCTGAATACGTTGTTTACTTTGCCGTATTTATCATTTAGAAAGTTTTTAACTCAAGAAGCTGTAGAAGTTACAGCATAAGAAACACTTCTTTTCCCTCCGGACCCGTACCCCATCAACCACCACATGAAGTGATGAGACAAGAAACTCAGACCCCACTGTAATGAAAGGGACCCTAGACATGATATCCCAGAAATCTGAGTCCACTTCTGACATGGATACAGCATTAGTATGTGCCATTTACTGTTCTAAGAACCTAATGTACATTAGCTCAACTTGTCACAATGACCCAAGGTAGGTGCTATTATTACCCCATTTTACTGATGGGTAAATTGATGCAAAAAAGTTAAGCAATTTGCCACAAATTACACACGTTTGACAAGCTATGGGGTCAGGATTTGAACCCAGACAGACAACTCCAACTCTGTGCTTCATAGCCTTTTAGCCCTCTTAGCTTCAGTTTTCTCAGTGTTAAAATGAGAGTAATAATCCTGCACTAGAGCTGGAAAAGTCTAGACAAATGGAACGGGTGATTGCTAGTAAGCTACTTAGCCAAAGAGCATCGCTGTCTCCGCAATGAAACAGTGTGGCTGAAGTAATATCACTAAAGACGTGTTGCTAAGATTATTCCAGGTGCCAAATACCAACAAAATTATTTTTTCAGTGAATCTCAATATTATGCCCTGAAAGAGAGCTTGAAAATAACTTATCATCTTTTGAAAGGATTATTTGAACACTTACAATCCTTTCCCTTGTCAGTTAGGGGTAATAATTTTTTATGACTTATAAGGAAGTCCTCACAAGTTCAAAAATGACTGTAGCAACACATGTTTAAATGGGCGTGTAAAAGTATGTGCTGTTCTCTGAATGGTAAACTCAAATATTAGGGTGAGTTTATTTTGCCTCTTGGGTCAGTGTAATTGCCTATTGATTCTTTTTTTTTTTCTTTTTTTTTTTTTTTTTGCGGTACGCAGGCCTCTCACTGTCGTGACCTCTCCCGTTGCGGAGCACAGGCTCCAGACGCGCAGGCTCCGCGGCCATGGCTCACGGGCCCAGCCACTCTGCAGCATGTGCAATCTTCCCGGACCGGGGCACGAATCCGTGTCCCCTGCATCAACAGGTGGACTCTCAATCACTGCGCCACCAGGGAAGCCCTGCCTATTGATTCTTAAGAAGCACCCCCGCCCCCCCAAAAAAGTGACATTCACTACATTTGCTCTTCAATTTCTGAACAGAATTATAGTTTAAATGGAAAAATGACTTCGTTTTTCAGTTAGCACCTTTCAGAAACAGGGCCAAGACTTTTCCTAATTACTTGTGCATAACTGGTACTCAGTAAACATTTTTGGATTAAAAGCTTAACCCTGTGTAAATAGTTCCTGCTTCATTAGACAGATTTGTATTGCATTCCTGATCAAGCATCTGATAGTCAATATTTGCATTTATATCTTCTTACTTTCCGCCACTGATTTTACTAGCTTAACCAAATCATTAATAAATAAGGGAATCCCCAAAAGTCTTGCCATACCTAAAATACTTTTGAGTTGTATCAATATTCTGTAAATCATTGACAAGTCCAGTTAATCCCAGTATAACTCATGACATGTCCATGTAGCCACTGCCATTTCTGTAGTACTTGCTTGGCATAGTTTCAAGCAAAGATGGTAAAAATCAAATCTGCATGGGACAGCAAGCATTAGTTTGGGGTCTCCTCATCTCTGTTTATCTACTCAGCTCATAGACCAGGTTCTGAGTAGACAAGTAGGTGAAGAAGACCCTTATTCATCTCTTTGTCCCAAACCCAGTTTTATGGACGTTTATGAAAAAGGAATTAATTATCAAGCCCTGCGTAGAACTATACACCAACGCCTGTCCTCAGGAATGTGTTTAAAAGATGCATGGAAATAAATCAATCACGTCTATTAGTACAGACATATCTCCTTGAGAAGGACATGAACATAATTCATGCAAGCTCTTATGCATGCGCTGCGCACAGCTACCATTAACGCTTCACGGCTGCTCTCACCATCACGTGTGTGCTGATACTGCTCAGCTAACCCACGTCTATTTAGTTCCTTTTCATGTTTCTCCCTCTAACCATAATTACCTCCTAACTATCTTGTCCTGCTTCCTGGATTATCTCCCTCCAATTTATCTTCCCAAAGGCTGTCGGAAAGAATTTTCCAAACTGTCAATCTGATCATGTCACTTCCAATTAGAATCCTTCAATGGCTGCCCATTTGCCCTCAGGGTAAAACCCAAACTCCTTTGCATGATCTGGTGCCTGTCTATTTCTCTGGTCTCATCTCATTCTCTCGCTTAGTCTAACTAAACTACAGTATTTGCAACACCTTACCTGGTCCACACACTCCTTAGTGCCTCTGACATGTTCCTCCCTCAGTCAAAATCATTCTCCTCTTTCTCCATATATTATCTGGCAAATTCTTCATAGTTACCTCGTACCAGAGATCTTCCCTGCTGGCCTCCTCCAGCTCTCAAAGGGAGCCTAAAGTACCAGCTCTTACCTCCCAGGTCACTTGCAAATCCTGTAATGAAATGATCAGTGGGCTTCCCTGGTGGCACCGTGGTTAAGAATCCACCTGCCAATGCAGGAGACATGGGTTCGAGCCCTGGTCTAGGAAGAGCCCACATGCCGCAGAGCAACTAAGCCCATGCGCCACAACTACTGAGCCTGCACTCTAGAGCCCGCATGCCACAACTACTGAAATCCGCATGCCACAAGTACTGAAGCCTATGCTCCTAGAGCCCGTGCTCCACAACAAGAGAAGCCACCACAGTGAGAAGCCCACGCACCACAATGAAGAGTAGCCTCCACTCACCGCTAGTAGAGAAAGCCCCAGGCAGCAATGAAGACCCAAAGCAGCCAAAAAGAAAGAAAGAAAGAAAGAAAGAAAGAAAGAAAGAAAGAAAGAAAGAAAGAAAGAAAGAAAGAAAGAAAGAAAGAAAGAAAGAAATGATCAGTGTTCATCTCTGAACCTCCCGTTAAATTTTCAGATGCCCAAGGGCAGGTAGGGTTTTCTAATTCCAATGTCTATTACAGACCTGGCACATAGCAAGTGTTTAATAGATTATAAATTAACGAACATTCAAAGTGCTGAGCCCAAATTGCACAACTGCATATCTGAGAAGTACCCAAGCAAAATGTAAAATATTCACTCTCTGGAGTCCTTAACGCTCAAAGCCTAAAACAGCCGATAGTTATTCATCTCCTGTTCCACGTGGTTTCTGTATTTGGGGGCAGGGTGGACAGACACAGTACTTATCACCAGTTTATCTGTTAGATCCTTACCCTGCATCTTAAATAGTGTTCAGATCAACTTGGTTTCCTGCCTGTATTGTTTTACACAAGGAAGTACACACACATAAATTGTGGGCTCAACCCATAAATAGTGTGCATTACCAAATAGCCTTTTACATTAAAGAAAAGATCACATTCTTTTCAAAGGTCATAATTATAAGAACAGTGTTCTAGTTTTCAGGCTCTTAACATTATCCACTTAGTTGAATTAGATTCTTTTTGGTGACTCAGATTGGGAGTCTTAATTTTAACTGTTTGCCGAATAGTGTCAGTGCTTCAGTGGTCTCAGCCTGACTTGGAGGTTAATACCTGGCCTAAGTAGGTGACTGAATAATGCAGTTGGTGGTCACCACCTCCTGACTCCTGAGGCACCACTAGGGACACACATGTAGCATTTATGGAAGCTGTCGCTGACTTGTCTTCACAGCTGCAGGCAGATCCAAAACAAATACACAGAAACTACAACTCAGCGGGAGTCTGGACACCAAAGGGGAAGAGGGCAAGGGCCAGTGCTTTGTGCTAGTGACAGTCACACGCCGGAAGTCCTGAGCAACACAGGGCTACGTGATGGCGGAAGTCAGTTGCTCAATCGACACAAGGGCTTGTTAGCCAGTATGTGTGCTTCCTAGAGGGCTGGATCTGTACTATTCCTTTAAGAGTCTGTGGCCTTAAAGACCAGGTATTGGGATTAGACACAATTTTGTCCTTAAAGAGATATGTGAACATTTTCCAGATGCAGAATGAAACAATGGTGTGATTTGTTCCCTCTGACTTTGCTAATTACAGAAGACTCACATTTCCCCCCATCTCAGACAATGCAAGGCTAACTTTGAGTTGTATTTCCTGCTCTTTGTCTCAAAAGATTAGGAAACACATAGTGTGCACCAGAAATGAAGCTAATTATTTTCTAGGCAATACTAAGAGAGATCCAAAATTCTCAGTTTTACATCCAAGAATATCCTTTGGGTCTCTACTACTCAAAGTAAATGGCTTCTCCTCCTGGGGCAAATCCTGTTTCTAGTTTACTTATCTGTCCTCTCTCCTCTCTTCTAACTACCGCAAGGTAAACCTTTCTCCTTGGTAGAAACTAAATAAGAGATGTGGCTCCCAAGGAAGTTTGCTTAGAGATTAAAGATAAAGATATGCAAACAGTCACATTTCTCCAAAATGGAAACCTAGGCTTCCCTGGAAAAAGGTTTCAGCATTTTGCAGGTGAGCTGCTTGCTGACTGATCATTACCATTTAGTCAAAAACAACTTCTGTCATGGTAAAGCCAGGAGGAAATCTCTTTGGCTGTTTATTAGTTTTCCTTTCTCTGCCTCATGTTTAATGATGAGTTATGTCTTTTAGACAGTGCACTGGAAGATATTTGTCCTGTAAGAAGAAGTTTGAGTGTTAAGGACTTTTCTGGTCAAGTTCTGGAAAAGTCCTGTTCCCCTGGCTTGACCCCTCCTTAAAGGGGATGGTTCCCTGCCAGATGCTGTCATCCTGGCTCGCCAGACTCTGGCTTCCTGAAGAGGAGCAGGGTGAAAATGACCCCTTCGCTAAAGTTAAAAAAGGGTAGGAAGGCCCTCTAGGGCAGGGGTGGCCAACTCCCGGACCACAGACTGGTACTGGTCCATGGCCTGTTAGGAACCAGGACGCACAGCAGGAGGTGAGCGACAGGCGAGCCAGGGAAGCTTCATCTGTATTTACAGCCGTTCCAATCACTCGCATTACCTCCTGAGCTCCGCCTCTTGTCAGATCAGCAGCGGCATTAGATTCTCATAGGAGCGTAAACCCTACTATGAACTGCGCATGCGAGGGATCTAGGTTGCGAGCTCCTTATGAGAATCTAACGCCTGATGATCTGAGGTGGAGCTGAGGCAGTGATGCTAGTGCTGGGGAGCTGCTGCAAATACAGATTATCATTAGCAGAGAGGTTTGACTGCACAGAGACCATAATAAACCAACTGCTTGCAGACTCACATCAAAACCCTATCAGTGAGTGGCAAGTGACAATTAAGGTGCATCTGGTGGCAGGCTTTACAGTGGCAAGTGAGCTGATGTACTTCAGTTGTACAGCTGCAGCCGGTGGCAGGCTTTAAGTCAGAATCCGACACTTATTTTAGTCTGCGTACGGTCCACCCATTATTTTATTTGCCACTTCCATCTGCGCCTCTTTCCAGCACTGCACACTTGTCTCAGACACTGTTTTGGTAAGCCCACAAGCTAACCTTAGCCAAAATGAGTAAAAAAACAAACGTTGCTGGAAAGCTTCTTTGAAAGGGGGAAAGACCCAATGATGAGATGGCAGAAGACTCTAAGACTGCCCACAAAAAAGAAAGCTGCATTTAAAAGAAAATACCAAGAGTTCTACTTAAATTACAGGTTCATTGAAACAGGTGATTCACATTCTCCAAGCCAGCTTTTTATAATATGTGGCAACCACCTATCCAACGAAGCCATGAAACCTTCAAAACTGCTTCGCCACATGGAGACAAAGCACCCTGCATTAAAAGACAAGCCTTTGGAGTTTTTCAAAAGAAAAAAACGTCAACACGAAGAGCAGAAGCAATTATTGAAGGCCACAACTTCATCAGATGTGTCTGCCCTGAGAGCATCATTTTTAGTGGCTAACCGCACTGCTAAAGCTAAGAAGCCCTTTACTACTGGTGAAGAGTTGATCCTGCTGCTGCTGAGGACATTTGTCGTGAACTTTTAGGAGAGGCTGCCGTTCATAAGGTGGCATGTGTTCCTCTTCCGGCTAGCACCGTAACTAGACGAATTGATGAAATAGCAGAGGATATTGAGGCACAATTGTTAGAAAGGATTAATGAATCACTGTGGTACGCAATCCAGGTTGACAAGTCTACTGATGTTGACAACAAGGCAACAATGCTTGTTTTTGTGTGATATATTTTCCAGGAGGATGTACATAAGGATATGTTATGTGCACTTTTGTTGCCAACCAACACCACAGCTGCAAAACTATTCAAGTCTTTGAATGATTACATATCAGGAAAACTGAATTGGTCATTTTGTGTCGGTATATGCAAGGACAGAGCAGCTGCCATGACTGGACGGCTTTCTGTTTTCACTACTTGGGCCAAAGAGGTCGCTTCTGAATGTGAGTCTACGCACTGTGTCATCCATAGAGAAATGCTGGCTAGCCGAAAAACGTCACCTGAACTTCACAACGTTTTGCAGGATGTGATTAAAATCATCAACCACATTAAAGTACATGCCATTAACTCAGGTCTGTTCGTGCAGCTCTGTGAGGAGATGGACGCGGAGCACACACGTCTTCTCTTATACACAGAAGTGAGATGGCTGTCTAAAGGTAGATCACTGGCCAGAGTTTCTGAGTTACAAGAGCTGCTCCAGAGGTTTCATTTAGAAAAACAGTTACCACTGGCAGCACATTTCAGTGACACAGAATGGGGTCTCAAAACTTGCTTACTTGTGTGACAGATTCCACCTGCTCAGTGAACTCAATCTGTCACTTCAGGGGAGAATGACAGCTGTATTCAAGTCAGCAGATAAAGTGGCTACATTCAAAGCCAAACTGGAATTATGGGGGAGACAAGTGAACATTTGGATTTTTGACATGTTTCAAATATTAGCAGAGATTTTGAAAGAGACTAAGCCAGGGCATTCTTCCTCCCAGCTGGTGCATGATCGCCTACCTCGGCTTTCAAAAGAGTTTGAGCATTACTTCCCAACCATTACTTTCTAGATCAACCACTAAATTGATCTAGAACTGACAACTTCCTCCGAACTGCGAAGGAATGGACCCGCAACCCATTTGTGAATAAGCCAGGTGAATCGACTTTGTCCGTGCTAGAAGAGGATCAACTGCTTGAGATCGCAAATGATGGTGGCCTTAAAAGTATGTTTGAGACAACTTCAAATCTCCATACGTTCTGGATTCAAGTCAAGATGGAATATCCTGAGATTGCCACAAAGGCACTGAAAAGCCTGCTTCCATTTCCAACATCCTGTCTTTGTGAAGCAGGGTTTTCTGCAGTGACAGCAACCAAAACAAGATCACGGAGGAGACTGGACATAAGCAACGCACTTCGGGTGTCATTGTCTCCCATCACCCCAAATGGGACCATCTAGTTGTAGGAAAACAAGCTCAGGGCTCCCACTGATTCTGCACTATGGTGAGTTGTATAATTATTTTATTATATATAACAATGTAATAATAATAGAAATAAAGTGCACAATAAATGTAATGTGCTTGAATCATCCCCAAACCATCCCACCCCCCTGGTCCATGCAACAATTGTCTTCCATGAAACCGGTCCCTGGGGCCAAAAAGGTTGGGGACTGCTGCTCTAGGATACCAAGTATAAAACTAAACAAAACTGTGAGATTAGCTCCAAAGCCAGCTTATTCTTTCTTTGGACCCAGCAAAGTGGAAGAGTAAGGCCAGGGATCCACCAATCAGTACTTGGAGATTGGAATTCCAACACTGAGAGGCCAAAGCAAATCTTTGGGCCATATGTAAGAATAGTTGCAATATTTTTACTAGTTGCTTATAACAGTGTTGTCAAAGAGGTGTTCCTGGCCATTCGTCAGAACCACTAGAAAAAGTTTATAAGAATACCTGTTGCTGAATCAATCTCTGGAGACAGCATCAGGAAGCAGCATTTTCTGTAATTACATAAGAAATTCTTATGAACATTGTTTCTCCAAAACCCCTATTTATATACCATATACCGTTACATTTTTAGTTATGTAAAATAAGCTGCTATAATTTTTTTCCGAGGAAGACATTTTGCAGGATTAGGGTGTGAAACACTGAGACTACATTTACCTAATTCCTCTCAAAATATTAGTTTGTAGTCTTTGAAGCATTTGGACAATTTTGTCTTGAGACATTTTTTATTTTTATTAGACTTTATGGGGAAAACAAACTACCAAAAAAAGCTATTTGCTTATTTGTCTAAGGAGAAATTGGTAGTACTAAATTGATCTAGAACTGACAACTTCAGAAAGCACAAATAATAAATTTACTGGGCTGCCAGTTAAACCCTTGAAATGGTCCCCATGTATAGACTCAGCTAATCATTGGTTGTTAAACCACATAGGACTTATCAATTTTGATATTATTTAAACATATATTTGAGATATATAGACAGTAACATTAACTATAGCAAAAGAAAAAAATCAAATATGAAATGATGAATTAACACTCTTTTTAAATGTGGGCTCTCTCTTGATATTTAAATTTATGGGGCTTTTTTTTGGGGGGGGGAATCTTAAGAATGGTAGGTAAGCAAAGAACTTCTAGTGAATATTGAAAACTAACCATCTTGTCCTCAGTTTGGCTCAACTTGAAAGTCATTATCCATAAAATTGTAGATGGCTTAGGGATCACTAATTTCATCTTTTACAAGTCAAGAAAATGGAATCATTTGGGAGACCCAAATCTACAAAAGTTTTATTGACTAAGGTCATCACTGCACTTTGTGTAATAGCAGGGCATATTCTGGGGCAGGCAGACTGCCCAATCCCTTTGCTTAGAATCTGAAAGAATAAACTTCTTCCCCACCACTTAAGATTTTTTTTGTTAGGCAAACATTATAAACTAAGGAAGACAGTGAATAAAAGCATATGACATGATCAGAACCAGCTGACAAAAAAACTATGGTTTCCAACAACCTACTGCTTATTCTACAAGATACCAACAATAAGCCTGGTTAGTTTTACTGATTTAATTGGTTCCCATCATATAGACACAGCTGAAGTTTAAAACACTAGAACAGTGCCAATCAGGTTTTAGGAAGAAGTAGGAAATCACAGGAGGGGTTGCTCTTTGGATTTTAAGTTAATATAATATATAGATTGAAAAACTGTCCTGTGACTATAAATTATACCATATTAAAGGACATTATATATTATAATAAATATATACCTGACATATTATACTTAGATCAAGAGCAATTCCCTTATTAAATATGTATCACCTATAGTTTAGTTTTTATCAGCACGAATTGAAGTTGATACAATGTAAAAGAATATCCTCATAAAAGATTTATATGATTCTCCAGACTTAATAACCAGAAGAATTGATTGGTGAGATGGGGAGAAGGAACCTAGCTTAACCCATTCTGAAGTCTCTTTAAAAGTGTCCTATACTAGGATGCACTTATTTGTCTCTTGCACATACAGTGGGCAGCTTTTAAAATTTGGGGAAAAGAATTAGCAAATCCATTTGACCACAGATCCATGCCTTGTTCTTATTCAATAAACTCTGTCACTAGTAAAAGTTATATATATATATATATAGATATAGATATAGATATAGATATAGATATATAAATATATATAGATATAGATGTATAATATCTGTCTGACCCTGTCTCCTTACGTTGGTTCAGAATTTGGAAGAGAAAGATGGACATGTATTATATTACTCTCTATCCCATCCTATCCTCCACCCTCATGCCAAAATCCATCATAACTGAGTTCTGGAAATTCCAGATCCTCTGCTTAGCTGCTCTAGTACAGAGTTTTCCTGATCTAGATATCCTTACCTCTGGATTCCTTAGATTCTGGCATTCCCTACTTCTAATCTTTGTTCATTCCCTCCTCAGAAGCTCCTATAGCTAGACTACCCTTAAGCTCTATTTCTTTTAGACTCCTGAAATGACTGTCCATACAGGCTTCACCTACACTACCTATTTGAGTAACAAACATCTGGCCTAATAAACCAAATCTCTTTCACCCTTCTCTCCTAGGATCCTAGAATTATTTTGTCACTCCTTGGTGATAAAACTTTACCTCTCTTATAATAATTAATAAAAATCCTTTAACAACAAGTTAAAATGAGGTCCTTAGGGTGAGCACTAATCCAATATGACTGGTGTCCTTATTAAAAAAGGAGAAATTTAAAGACAGACATGAACACAGGGAGAGCACCATATGTATACTGAGGCAGAGATCATGGTGATGCTTCTACAAGCCAAGGAACACCAAAGATTGCCAGCAAAACACCAGAAGCTAGGGAGAGGCCTGGAACAGCATCTTCCTCACAGCTCACAGAAGGAACCAACCTTGTCAATATCTTGGTCTCAGACTTTTAGCTTCTAAAACTGTGGGACAATATATTTTTTGTTTAAACCACCTGGTTTGGGATACTTTGTTATTACAACCTTAGCAAACTAATACGTGTGGACTTTAAGCCTCTTAATCGGATGATTGGTGAGTAATAGCTTGTAATTGCACTTTATTACATGTCATTTAGTGAAAGGATCTATAATGTTATAATATTACTTAATATTTGATAAATCATGGGATCTTAGAGCCAGAAAAGACATGGGAAGAATTTCTCTTTTACCCTATATATATCCACCAATTCACTCAAACCCATCCACTGAAAAAGCTGTTTGTCTTTAATGTTATTACAGAAAGGACAAAAAAGCCACTTTTTATATGTCAATTATGTGCCTGTTATATGCTATGAATGTTAAGTCATTTATTTAACAAATATGTATTGAGGGCTCAGTATATCCCAGCATTGTATTAGGCACTGGGGATAGAGCAGGAAACAAGACAGATACTGTCGCTAATTTCATGGAACATATAGTCAGTCTAATGAAGGAATCAAACAATGAATATGCAGATATAAAAATGTATTATCACAGTTGTGAAAAATATTAAGAAAACATTTAGTGTGCTATGATGCAATGTAACAGGAACCTAATTAGGACTTGTGGGTCAAGCAAGACATCCTTGAGGTTGTGGCATTGAGCTAGGTTCAGTAGGCATAGCCAGGGAAAGGGAGTCACTGTAGAAAATGGGAAGTCTTTATAAGGTTAGAAGCAATGAGAAGCTGTGATAAGATTTTGTTTTTAAGAGATATTCTGACTGCTATAATAAGAAAAGCTTAAAAAGGGTCAAGAATGGAAGTAAGAATAGCAAGTTAGGATGCTGTCACGGTATCTAAACAAAGATAATGTCCTGGACAAGGATGGTGGTAATAGTAACAAAGAAGCAGAAGGATTCCATGTATATTTTTGAGGTAGAATCAACATGATTCTCAGTGTGAGAATGAGGAAGAGATATAAAGGATGATATCAAAATTCTAGTAGAAGAAGGGTTGATGGAGGGCCCATCTACTGAAATGGTAAACACTTAAAAGGGACAGATTTTTAAGACAAAAGTTATACTTCATGTTCTATTTTATTTATTTAATCTTCACAGAAGCTCTGAAATTTAGAAATTAGTATCACCTGGTTTATTGATGAAATAGGTACTTCATGATATCCTTGAATAACATATCCCAAAGTCTTATATTCTTCTAGCTCTGTGACTTGTTTAAGACCAAATTCATTTATTCAACACTGAGTGAGCATTTATCTTGTGCTAGGTATTCTATAAGAATGTCTCAGCCCCAGCCTTCTAATCAAGGAGACAATATATACATAGACAGAATTATAACTCAGTGTAGTGACTACAATATTAGAGATACACAGGAATATTTGGAAACTTGGGGGAGAATACTTATATTAGTGGAGAAGCAGGAGTGAGAATGAGAGAAAGCTTCCTAGGTTATACCTGTGTTGAGGCTTAAAAGTCATGCTTAGGAATTAGGTAAAAGGATCAGGGCTAGACTAGATGATATAGAGACAGGGATTGAGCAACCAGCATGATTAATAAAATACACAAAATTTTGTAGCTTGGAAAAAAATGATAATTGCTATACCAGGAAGATCTTTTAAGGAATGTGAAAGAGCTTGGAGTTTATCATTTAATGGATGATAAGGGAATATTGCTGGGTTCTCAGCAGAGAAATGCCATTGTCAAACATCCAATTTTAGACATATTCTGTTGGTTGTGTTGAAGATGGACTTGAGAGTACTAAGGAGAGAGGAAAACCAATTCAGACATGACTACACTAGTAGGTAGAGCAATGCTGAGTCCCAATTAGATTGATGGTTGTTCATGTGGAGAGAAGCAAATGGACTGGAATGTAATTAAAAGGCAAAATTGGTAGGAAATGTTGATGCACAGATATGTTATATTGAAGATCAAGGAAGAAGAGAGAGTTAAGGATGAACCCAGATGTCTAGCTCAGATAGCTAGGTGGCAGTTAAAAGAAGAAAAGCCGAATAGGGAAGAAAACAAGTGTTTAAAATCAAGCTTTTTGAGGTCAAGGTTCTAGATGAGATAGAACTAAAAATAGATCTGAGGCTTCTAAGATTAGTGATTTTTTTTCCTAAAGAATAGCTTAGAAAATAGCCATTTGTCCATTTTTAAGGCTCAGCTAAGACTTGTAGTGAATAAGAAAGCAGAATTTCTTTATCTTTTTTTTTTCATGTATTCCTATGAGAGCAGACAGATCGATAAAATTCTGTAGGTGATTAAATTTTTGGTCCTTCTGTATAAGGTTGAGGGATTTCATTGTATATGACTCATCAACAGAGTTATGAAGTTGATATGTAACAAGAGCTGTCTTTATCTGTGAAAGAGAAGATTCTAGAAGAAAATAGATGTTTTCTTCATTCTCTTCCCAGCAAGAAAATTATTTGGGTGTCCTACCACTTAATCCAGCCAGGAAACAAAGATCTTCTTTCTTTACAACAAATGGATCACATCCTGAGTTTACTCCTTAGAGCCAAAGAGCTTTATAAGATTCTGGAGAACAGGCCACAACTCAAAGACAGATGGTCTACAGACCAGACATATTTATAGAATTTTGTCTTTAGAGAAGAAAGAGAGTTGATATAAATCTTATTATGGGCAAACACAAGCAAAAAAATTTAAAAATAATATATTCCAAGTATAATTCTTTCTGTGCAATTATTGTCCAACGCATCCAGAATGTTACTAGAAAAATACACAATACAACTTTAAATAAAAAACAGACATTCTCTAGGAAAGTATAGAATACAAGTTAAAATGGAATGCTTTGTGACTTTTATATACAAGGCATGTATTTTTATACAGCATACTGCTTTGAAAAAACTCCACACCATGTAAAATTGATTTACATAAAAATATTAAAATTGGAATATAAGATTCTAGAATCTAGAAAATAAAATATTTTCTAAATATGGAGAAAACCTACTCTGTTTTAAATCTCTTCCATATTAATTAAATAAATTTAGTAATATAAAAGATGCCCTGGATTTGTTAAGAGGGAGGTCATTGAACTTTTTTGTTCCACCAAGATCCAAGGAGGTACATTGAGATTCATTCTAAGTCATTATTGACTAGAACTTGTTAATGGAAAACTGATTATTAAGAAAAAAGTCCAGTGTCTCAGTATTTCCCAAGAGTAATATTCAGCCAGCCGATGTGAATAATGACACTGGCCACTTGTATTTATGGCTTTAGTGATCAAGCCACAGTATACATTACTACACTTCAGTCCTTGATAGGTGGCCAAGAAGAAATTTACACTGCATCAAAGAGATGCTGTACGAAGGACCTGGTACCAGTGCCATGTGCTGTTGCTATACATAAGCAATTTGTTAGAGTTTCTAGCTGTATTTCTGGTATGAACTAAATTCAATATCATAGAGTTTTGTTGTTATTGTTTGATTTTTTGTTATTGCTTTATTTTGTATGTTTGTGTGCATGTTATTTTAAGTAAGGTTGGGATGTCTTCCCCTCCCTCCAAAGACAGATTATCTGAAAGAACACAACATGTGGTCGTTTCTTTTGGAGGGAAGGAGTTTGTTTTTTTTTTTCAAAATAACGTAGTAGTCTTCTCCCAATACCTAATGAATAATGATTAAGCCCCCTGATTTTGCCTACACATTAAGATCAGCTACTGAATTGGTGATTTTCCTAAGACAGATGATACTAATGCTAGTTTATGTGGGTAGCATCTTTCATCACTTTCTTTCAAATTGTATTAGGTTTAGCGAGTTTTGATATTAAAAAAAAAGTTGTTTTAATGTAACTAAGTTTTAGCCCTAGCATTTCATTTCCTCTATTTTCCAGTGTCTTTCTTATCAGACTTTGTGTATATACAAAGATGTATTTATATTTTGGTAAGTCCAATAATAGTACAGTAATATGCTGTTAAATGCTATGAATTTCTCCTTTGTAAAATACTGATTTACTGATTCCTTATATATTTGGTTGTGATAAAAGACAGTTTCCCGTGGATGTGTGGTATTTATTTGTTAAATCCAAATAAATTGGAATTTTAAAAAAGGGAAAAACTACAGGTCAATTTATGAAATAGTTGACACTGTTGGGAAACTTTCCTTTAAAACAAATTATATTTAAGGACCAAATCTAATCTTAAATAAATTATTAGTTCTAATAAATAATAATATTTTATACTTTATGAAATAAGGGCTATATGAAAATTGATATGGTTGACAATGTTGGCCTATTTGAGGGTAAAGTACTTTGAGTTTTTACCTTTTTCTGAATTTTTCTTGAACTTGAGCTTAAAATCTAATCTCTTCTGTTCCCTTTTTCTCCTATGTAATTCTATTTCTCAAGTATCTAATAAACGCTAGTAAGTCTTGTTTTGAGTAAAAATTAAAATTATTTTACAAGTTCAAATAATTAAAGTGAAACTGAATTGAGAGAGGAAAATATATTTTGCATAAATCTGTTAGTTGATACTAGTCTGGGAAACAAAAACCTCACCGCTTCATCTTCAAGCCCTAGACACACACTCATGCGCATGTGCACACCACACCATCTCAACGGCGTGAGAGAAGAGAGTTGAGAGAAGTAACAGCACTGGGGAGCTTCTGGAACACTGGCAATATTGCATTTTGCAAACATTTGCCCCTTGAACTTGTGCATTGAAGGTATGATTAGAAATTCATGGTGCTAACTAAAGGTACTGAGGAATTGGAATCTAAGGAAAAAGGTGTGGAGAAAACCGCATCTTTCAGTTTGGGATTTAGGAAGAGTGGTCGAGAGGACGCCAATAGTCCAGTTTGCTCGAGCCAGGAAAACCAGTGCTGTGATGAGATGAAAATTGAATACATTTAGAGTCATCTGATTTTACACTTGACTTTCTGTCTAAAAAGAGGGAAAGGAACAGAGGAAATGTTATCTTTGAATTTAAAAACTGTTTTGGTTTTTTTTGAAAGCCTTGGTGTTTACAGTAAAAGATCTTTCTCCTTGGGGTGCCAAATTAAAATCTTATGTCATATGCTAATAAGTATCTTTCAGACAGAGACCCTAAAACTCCCCTTCCTCAGGCGAGTAACTGGAGGTTTTACTTTGACAACGAATACCCCAATGTACCAGACTCCAAAGATGTAGCAGCTGATCCCAGGAAGACAAAGAGCTCCTTAGGAAAGAAATGCTAGAGATAGCCTAGGGTGGAATTCCAGTACCACCTTTTGTCTTAACAGATAAAAGGCTAGGAGGAGTTTCAACCACTTCCCTGTAGAAATATGGGGAACTCCAGGTTTGCCTAAGGAAAAGTCCACCCAACAAAATTTTCATAATTCCACAGCCCCCTCTTTTCTTTTCTTTTTTTTTTTTTTTTTTTTTTTTGCGGTATGCGGGCCTCTCACTGTTGTGGCCTCTCCTGTTGCGGAGCACAGGCTCCGGACACGCAGGCTCAGTGGCCATGGCTCACGGGCCAAGCCGCTCCGTGGCATGTGGGATCTTCCCGGACTGGGGCACGAACCCGTGTCCCCTGCATCGGCAGGCGGACTCTCAACCACTGTGCCACCAGGGAAGGGAAGGGAAGCCCCCAGGATATATTTTTAAATCTACTTTATAGATGTATAAATAACATAACAATATATCATACATTTTAAAGGTATCGTTCTCTTACCTTTGACAAACATACCTTTGTATAATCACCAACCCATTCAAGACATAAGAATATTTGCATTTCCCCAGAAAAGTTCCTCATGCCCCTTTGTTTGTAATCAATCTCTCCACCCCAAAATGACCACTGACCTATTTTTCATCACTTTGAATGATTTTGCCTGGTATAGAATATCATATAAAAACAATCATACAGTCTGTACTCTTTGGTGTGGTTTGGTCAGCATAATTGTGAGATTCATCCGTGTTGTGGCCTGAATTAGTAGCTCATTTTATGTTATTGCTTAATAGAATTTATTGTTAGAATATACCATAATTCGTCTATCCATTCACCAGTTGTTATACATTTGGGTTATTTCTAATTTGAGGTTATTATGGATAAAGCTGGTATGAACACTGTGCACACATCTTTTTATTAATGTATGTCCCAGTTCTCATGGATTAATATCAAATAGTAGAACTGCTGGGTAAATGCATGTTTTAACTTTATAAGAAATAGTGGTTGCACAATTTTATACTCCCACCAGTAGTATGTAAATGTTCTCGGTGCTCTGTATCCTTGACAACAATAGATACGGATGGTCTTTTTAATATCAGCCATTGTAGTGGGTATGTAGTGTGGTGTTTCATTGTAGTTTGAATTCCCTGGTAACTAATAATGTGGAGACATTTTTTCATGTGCTCATTAAGCATTCATTGTAAAATATCTGTTCAAGTCTTTTACCTAATTTTTTAATATAGACTATGTTTTAGGCTAGTTTTCGGTTCACAGCAAAATAGAGCAGAATGTTGCCACATACACCTTCTCCCAACACACACAGCCTCCCTCACCATCAACGTTCCATACCAGTGTGGTACATTTGCTACAGTCAATGAACTAGCATTGTCATTATCAACCGGAATCCATAGTTGACTTTAGATTTCACTCTTGATGTTCTATGGGTTGTGCCTTGCTCTGTGGGTTTTGACAAATGTGTAATAACATGTACCCACCATTAAAGTATCATACAGAATAGTTCTACTGCCCTAAAAATCTGCAGTGCTCTGTGTTTTCATCCCTTCCTCCCCACAAACCCCTGGCAACCGCTGATCATTTTCATGTCTCCATAGTTTTGTCCTTTTTCAGAATGTCATATAGTTGGAATCACACAGTAAGTTAAGTACCCATTTCAGAGTGACTTCTTTCACTTAGTAATAGGCATTTAAGGTTCCTCCATGTCTTTTCATGGCTTGACAGCTCATTTTTTTCTTAGCACTGAGTAACATTCCATTATATGGATAGACCACAGTCTGGTATAGTTTGAAGAACATCTTGAAGATGTTCTATTGAAGAACATGTTGGTTGCATCCACATTTTGGAAATTATGAATAAAGCTGCTGTAAGCATCCATGTGCAGGTTTTTTGTGGACATAAGTTTTCAGCTCATTTGGTTTTTATTCATTTAAAAAATTAGGTTGTTTGTCTTTTTACTCAGTTTTACCTAGAAAGAAATATTTAACTTGACTTGAAAACTTTTTTTCTTATTAACCTTGGTAAGATAAACAGTGATTACAAAAAATAAAATGTAATGAATAACATACGTTAAAAAATTTCTCTAAAGTAACAAAGAGTTTCTAATTGCAACTCACAAATTAATGATGGCAGCTAGGTATACAACACTCTAGTAATAGGATCCTTTCAGACTCCTGGTGAAATGTGACAAATCTTCTTTCCATACTCTACAGCTTAAAGTGTAACTTCTACTTACTAGCCTTCGTAGACTCAATATAGAATTTTTAAAATGTAAAAGCTCATGCACTCTTAATAAAATTATTGCTGCACCATGGAGATCAATCAAAGTAGATACTGGTCTTGGCATGAGAGCAGATTTTTGGAGGACCCCTGCTGTTCTAGTTGTTACCCCCCTAGATCCTGGATTATTGGTATATTATTTACCTATTTCTGTGTAATATTATAAATTATATATAACCTTATAAATGTGCAACAAATGTTTCTGCATAAGAAACTATCTCAAAACCAAGTAGCTTAATAACTGTCTATTTAGCTCATAAATCTTAGGGTCAGCAAGTTGGGCTAGGCTCAGCTGGGTGGTTCTTCTGCTGTTAGCTGGGCTGGCACATACGTCTTTGGTCAGTTGCCAGTCAGGCTAATCTGAGATGGCCTGAACTGAGATAGTTCATCTCAAATCCACTTGGTTTCTCATCCTCCACCAGTGTGTCTTGGACTTGTCCTTATGACTCCAGAGCATGTTTCTGGGAGAGAGAACAGATGTGCAGAAGACTTGTTTAGGCCTAGGTTTATAATTTGTATAACATAATTTTTACTGCATTCTATTGGTGAAATCATGTACCAAGGTCAGCCCAAATTTAGGAAGTGAAAAAAAAGAGACGCTACCTCTTGATTAGAAGGACCACAAGTCATATTGCAAAGGGGTGTGGATGTAGAGAAGAAAGTTAGGGTGACCATTTTTGCGAACAATCTACTATAATGACTAATTCAGGGGGGAAAGGGCCAGGAGAGGCTCTGAGTCAACTCAGCTTCTAGAAGGGTGTTAGGGGAGCTTGAAGCAGTAACTCTTTACCAACTTCTATGGAAATATTTCAGTGTTTTAATAAGCAGTATAGCTACATGGGTAAGCACAGGCCAGATATTAGCCCTGAAAAGAACATTACAATTTTGTGTTTTAAAAAATGAAAACACAATCGGGTGAATACATGCATTATGTCTACTTTCTTCATTATTTACACCCAGAGAAATCTTAACAGTTGGGCTAGTGATGCCTAAATTATTTAACTTCAGTCATGGACCCTAGGAGAAAAGCACCAACCTTTTTAAGATTAATATTGTTAAAGTAAAACTATTAACATAGCTAATATCATATTATTCCAGAAAATGAAATACTACATCTAGTTACTGTAATCTGCCTGCCACTGGAAATATGGAGCATGAGTGGGAATCATACCACTTGATCAACTTAGTTTACTTATTACTTTGTGGAAATATAAACGTTTAAACCATGATCCAACTCCTAGTTCTGTTTCTTTTGGACAACACAAAGCCATCTGTTCTCAGATCAAAAAAAAAATTTTAGTCTCATTAATATGTTGGGTTTTTTACTCCAAAATATCATTCTCCCAGTAAGTAACATAGTAATAGAATTCTTCCAAACTGCTGCTGAAATGTGACCCATCTTCTTTCCACACTGTATAGCCTAAAGTATAATTTCTACTTACTGGCTTTTGTGGACTCAGTGTAGAATTTGTTTAATGTAAAAGCTCATGCTCTTCTCCAAATGAAGGTATTACTGAAGCAACTTCTCCCCTCCACAGCTCACCTGCACGGGGTCCCTGGCCATTACAATGCTAGACCTGTGTATGGACAGAGGGAGAGCCGGGGTTGAATAGGCCAATCAATAAGTTTCTCTTCCAGTCACTAAACCATAATTTGCTCATAGGAATAGACACCTGAAAGTAAAGAAATGGTAACTCTTTAGTTTTTGAGTCTGAATTTTTGGTCCTCACTCACCACTTCCCACCCAGCACAGTGCTATGCATCCGGTAGTGACTAAACAATGACTGTCAGACTGGTCATATCTACAGCCATGTCCAAAGCAAGAATCTGGCCCACCTGCACAATACAACACCACTGGTAGATTCAGTGTCTCTGAGCTCTTCCCAATCGGACATCAGCAGATGAAGATAGTACCATGGCACAAGGAGCTAAGGGCCAAAGGGTGTTTTTATACTTTGAATTACACTCAACATACAAACCAAAGATGACTATTAGCTTAGGGCCAGAGAAGCAGGATCTAAAATATACTTTAAATAGTTTATAAGAAATTAGGCTGCAGGCAGCACACATACACACCCATACTTGCTCACGTATACACAGCAAAAGCAATGGAAAATATCAAATTATGACCCACCACACAGGCATTTCATGATGGTCTGAATGGTCAGTGATATTTCCCACGGCAAGTACAGAAAGATGAGTGAAAATATCTCAGGGCAATTGCAGTTTTGACCTCTCTAAACGCTGTGATTAGGCCATGTTTGCACACTGCGGTTGACCATTTTTCTCAGATGAAAGGCCCATGGTCAGTGAGGCTCATGTGAGAGGGAATCAAGAGGAACCACTAGCCTGGCCCAGCTCCTGTGGTGACCTCACTTGCGGAGATGTGGCCGAGGTGAGGCAAACCCGCAGAATTGTGCAGCCCTATGTTCCAGAGTCAGAGGTCTCCCTGCATCAAAAACTCAAAGTGAAATTTCTAGTCCCTCAGTATTTTTTCCAGGTGAAAATAGCAACAGGGACATTTCATTCCCATTAAGAATCCTGAGGTTATTTTCTTGTCTTAATCACTAACGCAAGATTTCAGTTAGGACTTTACAATTATCATAAAGGAACTTGAAGTAGAGGGAGTGGATACTGGTTATCATCATATTTATAAAAATTCTAGTGAGAATTTGTTAACTCCTTACAGTTGGGAAACAGTCTTATGGAGTGCCTGTTAATGCACACAGGGTTATGCTAGAGTCTTTGCATACATTATCTTGTTTACTATGTTTACTAGAGTCTGAGGAAGTTTGTACTATTGTCCCAGTTGTTAAATAAGAGGAAAGGAAGCTCAGGTTAAGTAATTTGCTTTGACCATATAGCTACTAAGTAGCAGGGTGAAGCTATCACCTGGGTGTGCATGTTTCTATCTCTACTCACTCTCCACTATCCCTCACTGTTCTCTGCAGGACAGTCCAAGGGTAGGGACAGGTGATTCTGAATTCATTCCACCCCATAAATGTTTCTTTTATATTTTCCACTTACCGAAAGCCAGTCTCAGAAGATCATCTGAGCAACAAGAATTTTCATTCATCACTGGTGGGACTGCAAATGGTACAGCCACTTTGAAGACAGTTTGGCAGTTTCTTACAGAATGGAACATACTCATACCATATGAGTCAACATTTGTACTTCTTGGTATTCACCCAAATAAGTTGAAAACTTAGGTCCACACAAAAACCTGTGCATAGATGCCTATAGCAGCTTTCTTCATAGTTGCCCAAATGTGGAAGCAATGAAGATGCCTTTCAGTAGGTGAATAGATAAACTGTGGTACATCCAGGCAATGGAATGTTATTCAGCATTAAAAACAAATGAGCTCTCAAGCAATGAAAAGACATGAAAGAAACTTAAATGCACAATGTTAAGTGAAAGATAGTCTGAAAAGGCTACGTATTTTATGATTCCAACTATATGACATTCTGGAAAAATGTAAAACTATAGAGACAAGAAAATGAGTAGTGGCCGTCTGGCTTTGGCACATGGGGAGGGGGGAATGGGGGAGGGGGAATGAAGCAAGTGAAGCACTAGAGATTTTTAAGGCAGTGAAACTATTCTGTATGATTCTGTGACATTATATATTGTCAAAGCATATGAAATATACAACAAGAAGAGTGAATCCTAAGGTGAACTATGGACTTAAATTAATAATTTAAGTATCAGTATTGTCTTGTCAATTGCAACAAATATACCATGCTAATATAAGATATCAATAGTAGGGGAGACTGGGGAGGGGGGAGGTTGTGGCTGGCAGGAGGAACTCTGTACCTTCCAGTTTTTTATAAACCTAACACTGCTCAAAAACAAATTTTATTAATTCCAAAAAAAATCTTCAAACTACAGGTATTTCCTTTTTTTTTTTTTTTTTTTTTTTTTGCGGTACGCGGGCCTCTCACTGTTGTGGCCTCTCCCGTTGCGGAGCACAGGCTCCGGACACGCAGGCTCAGCAGCCATGGCTCACGGGCCTAGCCGCTCCACTGCATGTGGTATCTTCCCGGACTGGGGCACGAATCTGTGTCCTCTGCGTCGACAGGCGGACTCTCAGCCACTGCGCCACCAGGGAAGCCCAAACTACAGGTATTTCTTAAAGGCCTCTTATGTGTTAGAATCTGTTGTTAATGGCAGAGACTCCTGATTACATCACTGTTCCCAAGCACTTAAAATATAATTGGGAAGATCATGTACACCCATCACACCGTCAAGTAATAACCCAAGGATTCACACAGTTAAGTGCACAGATGAATGGAATAGATGGAAGATGCTATGACCTTTCAGAGAAGAAAACATTCAGCACGTGGTTAAGAAGTAAATTTAACTCTCCACTTAATACTGACTCCAGCAGGAAAGGGGGATGGAGACTATGCCTGGCTGTGGATAAAGAAAGAGGAGATGAAGAAGAATCATTGTCAGTGGGGGGAGAAACCCCAGCAGTGGGAGTTCATAGAATCTGAGTCAGAGAAACGAAGGTCTGAGTGTGGAGTTTCCAGTGGGAAGTGGTATTTTGGGGCACGGGTATCTTCCTAATCATCGTGTTTCTGAACCCCACCTGACTCTGAAGCTCCCCCTGTCATTCTAGTTTGTTCCTGGGCAGAGTCTCCAGTTGACCAAAATAAAAACCAGAACCTTCATAGTCATTGCTTCTGGGAACACCAGCCTGGCTCACTAACCCAGGTGTTGCCTGTTGCAGCTAAGGATGAGGGCATGAAGGGAGCACTGCATATACTTGCATCTCGGTGTGTCGCTTTGGTCCTCAAACCCCACCTCATGCTCACCCTCCTGAGAAGCCACACAGAAAGAGAGGCAAAGAGAGGCGGACGGAGTAAATACTTGAGTGAGACTTTGGATGGAAATGTTTATCTACTCTCTCCAACAGAAAAAATCACAGGGCTTCCCTGGTGGCGCAGTGGTTGAGAGTCCGACTGCCCATGCAGGGGACACGGGTTCATGCCCCAGTCCAGGAAGATCCCACATGCCGTGGAGCGGCTGGGCCCGTGAGCCATGGCCGCTGAGCCTGCGCATCCGGAGCCTGTGCTCCGCAGCGGGAGAGGCCACGACAGTGAGAGGCCCGCGTTCCGAAAAAAAAAAAAAATCACACACAGGTTCTTTTTAATACTGGTCTAGACCAGGTTTTGGAACATTGCCCCTTACCAATTACAGTAATAACTGCCTGAGAACAATTAAGCAGACACCAAACATTTCTATCAGGGGAATCCTTTGTCCTAGTAATAAATAGCCATGAGGTTACTTCTTTCTGGAAAAACCTCTTTGGCTGGTTCCATCCTACCTAAGGCTCTAACTTGGTTTGTTCCCACATATTCTGGGTGCGTGAAGCAGCCTGAGCCAGAAGTGGTCACTCGGATCTCTGAAAGTCCGCAGAGGTGCATTTTGCAGCTGGCTGCTGTGGTAACTGTGTCTGGTCACTGATTAAAGGCAGTAGCTGTGACTCAGCCTGCAAGGCACGGCACCCATCCCTCACGACGTGAATTTGCCTTCTGGAAATCCTCTTTTGCCCCAACTTGGCTATTTGCAGATTGACTCTCTAAATAGCCTTTCTCAGGGGAAGCAATTTCTTCCTAATCTTTAGATCAAAGCCCAAATCTGAAAGAGGTCTTATTTTTGAAATCACTCATTTCATATCCTGAATGATCCCTTTATCCACAGCAACCCACAATAGTTGTCCAGCTGCTCAGCATCTTTCTTTTTGGCTCTTCCATGGTGGACGTATTCATGTAGGAAGGCTTCCTTCAAGCTGGGTCTTCTTGCCCTGCTCTCCTTGCATTCCCATCATCACACCTTGGAATGGTAAGGCTTGCTCTCAGTCAAAGCACTCCCTGTCCCCCGCGTGGCTGAGTCAGTACAGCCCTGAGAGGAAGCTTGAAGGAGGCTGTTAAAATCTATTCATAGATGAAAGCCACGTTCCTGCCACAGTGAGAGGTTGCTAATGACGCATGTATACACCGGGAGTGACTTAGGAGGAGGAGGAAGCTGGAGGGGGCGGGGGGAGAGCAGAAAGGCGGTGGACATAGGATCCAAGAACCACGGCAAAGCTTGATGTGGGCTCTGTCACCTTTTGGTAAGGACAGAATTCTAAGGATACACATTGCTAGCACTAGCTGCTCTGACACAGATTCCATGTCCTTTGTCAGATTTCTCATGTGGAGGGGTGCCCCCGTATATTATATATATATATATATATATATATATATATATATATATATATATATATATATATATATATATATAGACACACACACACACACATACCACTGGACTGCTCAGCTCCATGACACCTGCAAGCTTTCTGACAAACTACTGAGGACCCCTGTAAGCATGTGGGGATAAAGGAGAGAGGAGGGTACGGAAGGTGGAGAGGGGAAGACAGTCCTTCACCCTTCATCCATTCAATTGGGATACACTATCTACCAGACTCTGTTCTAGGTGTGAAGAGGTAAATAACACAGTCTGTGTCCCGAAAGAGATTGTAGCATATTAGAATTTAGAGAGTTATTCAAGATAAATTAAAAAAAACAAAAAACAAAAAACCCTCAGAATGTTACTGCTGATACATGGAAAAAAGATCAAAGACTTTAGGGCTGTTTGCCAAATAAGACTAACATCCTGAATAATGCAATATGCAGGAAAATAGTCCATGGAGTTCATGGAAAGGCACATTCTCTATTATGCCATCCCTCATCAACCATTTATTCAGAACCTACTAGTGCCAGCAGTTATGTTAGCTGTTGGTATGTAACAGAGGCCAAGTGTCTCTTGCCGCCTTTTCAGAAGCTCTGAGAGCACTGGAAGAAGCACCTGTGAGGATGTGGAGAACATTGTGGGCTGAGTGGATGAATTTGCCACACAGAAAAGTCCTGTTTTCTCAAAAGTGAAAGATTATGAGTTTCCTTAACTGGGATCCTATAAGCCATGCCAGGAAAACATATCAAGGACTCGTGAAGGCAAAGTAGCAGAAAGCCCACTGACCTTGATCAAGTCGGGTTTTGGTCATAGCTCCATCATGATTAGGATTCATTCAGGGGACTCATTCTCCTCATCTGGAGATTAGATTTGATAACCTCTAATATCTCTATCAAATTCAAAAGTTATGATTTTATACTAAGTTAAGATTCCTAATTCCCCAATTTAATAACTCTTTAATACACTATTGAAAGGTAATATAATCCGCACCTGGCACTTCTCCGGGATATTGGCAGCCTGTTCTTCAACTCCCATCACAGTCCTGACTCCACTCCCCTCCTCCCGCCCATTTTTCTAATATGTCAGAGTTCTGTTGAGGGAGTGGTCCTCTCTTAACTCATGTTAAAGCTTGAAGAAGGAATATAGTGTGGAATAGTGGCAGAAGTGCCAGCTATAGAACAAGGACTCAATCCTTCCAACTTTCTCTCTGATTTTGAGAAAGTCAGTTCACTTCTGTGGGCCTCAGTTTCCCTATCTGTGATTTCCCCCACCTCCATCCTATACACACATGCCAGTCTGTGTTAGAAACATATGTATCATGAGCAAGAAATAAACCTGCCAGGTTTTGGGATTATTTGCTAAAAATGCCTCCTCTATCTCGATAAATACAAGGTTCAGAAAGATAGTTCAGGGGGGTTAATTAAAATGCAGATTCTAATCCCCATACTGACTGAATTAGAATTTCAGGGGATAGGGAACTGGCATCATAATCTTAAAAAGCTTAGTCAGTAAATTTGATGCACACCAAAAATTAAAAACTGCTGCAGATAGGCATTTGCCTTCATTGATTATATTGGCAGCAATCAACAGTGGCTCTGAATCTTCTCAAGATACTCACAGAAAATGACACTAGTTATGTGACTTGCTGGGGCCAACAGAGAAAGTTGCTGTTCCTAGAAGCTGTATGGGGTAAGGACATAGGAGGGGGTGGCTCCTGTGCCCCAGGCCCTGCCTGTCCCCCAGGCCCTGCCTGTCCCTCAAACTGACGCCCTGACCGTTTCAGACCACTCTTCACTCCTTTGCAGGGTGTGCAGAGGCATACAGGCTGGGAAGCTCTGGTGTCAGACTGGCGGTGTAGCCAGGGCCCGGTGTGGAGATGGGACACAGGAAAATGTGCTAAGTGTCACCCTGGCAGGACTCTGGGAGAGAGCAGACTGGAGGCCAGAGTGGGGGATTCTGCCACATGTGAAAACCACATCCAGACCCACAGAGCTGGATGGAAAGAGAAAAAGAACAAAGTGGGCTGGGTAGACAAGGGTTTAATAAGAAAAACTCTAAAAGCATCACCAACTATAATTCTGCATATTTCTAGCCCCAGTTATATGCCCATTTTATGGGAGGACCCTGTGCCAGGGAGCTGAGAAGCAGCTTCATCCAACCCACAAACACCTACCCTGTGCCAAACACCCTCTTCAGAAACAAAGCAGGATGTACACCCAGGGCCAGGAAGTATTCCCACAGGCTTCCCGCATCGCCTGGGGGTTCCTATAAGCCCTATCTTGGCCCAAGGGCTTGCTTTTCAGCAATGGCACCTTCCCTCTTTCCTTCACATTATCTGCTTGTCCAAGTCTGAGCTTGGGCAATTCACCTACAGCAGTAGTATCTGAGGGGCAGCCCACAAATGAGCTCATCTTTGGAGTTTCCACAGATTCCAGGAGGGCTTTTGTCTGTTCTTTTGCAACCACATGAACATAAAGTGCATGAATGTCTGAAAAATATGTGTGGCTGCATCTGTGCCCCTCTGGGCAAGGCACAGATTTGGGACACTTTATACTAGAAGAGGCTCTGATCTAAGAAACGATATGTTTCTGCATGGCTAAAAAATGAATTATCTGTGTGCACTGAAGAGCCCTTTTTAATCCTTAATTATTATCATTAAACACAAGTGTAAGTGCTCTGGAACTTCATACCAGGATGGGATCTGGGAACTAGCACTTCAGTTTCCCCGAAGGGTTGGCTGAAGGCAGCAGGAAGCAGGCCCACTGAGACTTGGGCATAACCACGGAGCACTCCTTTGAGAGAAATTATTTGAAATGATTTTAGCAACAACTGGTTGGATATTGAAACTGTGTAAACCCCATGGTTACAGGCATTGGTGTTCTTCTGGTTCCATAGGTTTAGCTAGGTGACTCGTTGACCGAGGTCACCATAGTCATCCTTGCAAAACCACTAAAGGGAATTCCCCAAATTTTCCTAACCTACTGGGCATCCTTTAAAGGCACAAAATAAAAGCTGTTGAAATAGGTTCTTCAACTTCTTGTATAATCACTTCACTCATGCAATAAACCAAAGCTGGGGCTATTTGCATTGCTTATGGCACTATCCTGCTTCAAGTCCATGTTTTTGCCAAACCTGCCATGTCATGCTTGCATTGGGCTCCTGCTTTAGGCTTAAGCCTGTGCTAGATGCTGTGGGAGTTTCAGAAAAATAGAGTTCCTACCATGGAGGAGCTTATATAGTCTAAGAACAAAACAAACGTTGTCTGGAGCAGTATAGGGAAAGGGTCAGAAACACCAGATTCATGTCAGGCAGATTGGGTTCAAATTCCTGTTCCCCCACTTTCAGCTTGTCTGAACCTGGGTGCCAGATGTTATCTCCTGAGTCTCTATTTTCTCCACCACAAACTGAGGCTAATAATAACTACCTTGAAGGGTAGCTATGAGAATTGAAGTAGTGCTCAAAATGCATTTAGAGCAGAGCCTGATTCCATGGGGGGGGGCCTCACTACATGGGAGCAAAGATGATGACAATGAAGATGAAACAACAGTAAACAATAGAGTAATTAGAAGCAAAATAATAAAATATAGACTATAGACTGATAGGAATTTGGAAAAGGGAGAGCCCGTTGGGGTTGAAGCAATCAAAAATGTTTTATGGTAAAGATGGACCAAAGTTGAGCCTGAAAGGATATGTAGAATTCAGAGGGGAGAGGTTAAAAGAGTCGACACTCCAACTGAGCAAAACAACTATAGCTAATAAAGACTTTCAAAGTGGTCAGCATGACATGTTGTGGTATTCCAGTCAAGGCTTCCAATTTCAATATATGATTTTGTTGTGTGGTTAAGGCAATCCAGATAGCTCCCAAGAATATGTGCCATTGGAGAGGCATCCATACTTAATTTCCTAGCGGCCTCTCCTAATTGTTTGATTCTATTATATTTCCAGGGGTAACACCCTCCAATATTGTAAGCAATACACTTTAAAATTGAAGGATACAGACGGGATTAAGTTTGCTAATCCACTGACTTTAAACTAGGGAGATTAACATGGATTATCTAGGTGGGCCTGATGTAATTACAAAAGTTCTTCTTATGTATGAAAGAGGGAGGCAGAAGAGGAGGTCAGAGTGTTGTAATGTGAGAAAGACTCAACTCACCATGGCTGACTTTAAAGATGGAGGAAGGGACCCATGTGCCAAGTGATGGGAATGGATTCTAGAAGGATTTTAGAAGCTAGAAAAGGCAAGAAAACTGATCCTCTCCTAGAGTCTCCAGAAAGAAGGCTGACAACATTGTGATTTGAGCCTAATGAGACCCTGCTGGACAGCTGGCCTCCAGAACTTTAAAATAATAAATTTGTGTTGTTTTAAGCCACCAAGTTTTGGTAATTTGTTACAGCAGTGATAGAAAATTAATACATCAGGGAAAGCTTATTGATGCAGATAGTACAAATCTTCACTGCATGCTTAAATTTCAGCTACCATATTTAAATTTCTAAGAGCTCTTTCTCATACCAAGAAGTTTTTTGTTTCAAACCATCCTATTCTTGCTTTATCTATATAATAAAAACCAGACAAAGGGAATACTATCTTTAATTTATTATAAAGAAAATAACTCTCAATCTAGAATTCTATATGCAGTTAAAATACCTTTTAGCATTCAGGATGAAGCAAACATTTTTGGCAGATACTGGTGGTGTTTACCATTCACAGACCCTGTAAAGTTTAATGAGAATTACTAATAGATATACTTTTGAATAAAGGAAATTGAGCACAGAAGCAAATAATGAAGTGCAAATAAAGATGGTAATTTTTTTAAATGGTCAACATGTGGAAAAATCAGAATAATCATTAATTGTTTAAAACCACAAAAATAGTAACAACTAACTTTGGAGGTATAGCTAGAAAGTGGTATGGAAATAGTGGACAACAATATCATGTAATTCAGAACATAAGTGGTTAAAGCTTTCTAAGAACTCTTACATTATTTGGGAGGAGGGTAGAAGTGTTGATTAATTTGAGACTAAGTCAAGTATTCATATTAAAATGTGCAGATAATACTTAAAGGAATAGAACATTACAGTAGTGACAGATCTTCTAATAGTTTTTTGCATCCACCCCTGCCTCAAATGTGCGGTAGTTACTAGACATGCCACTAGGTCTTGTTACTTAATGTATAATAAAGAAATTCATGTATTACTGTATTGTTTTTAAAAATTCTTGATAACTAAATTTCTATACAGTTGGCTTCCTTTGTAATCCTATGTAGATTATTTTATGCATTGAAAACAACCTTCTGAGAAGGAGTCCATAGGCTTCCTCAGACTATATAGCGCAATTCATGGCACAAAAAGTTACAGAACACTTACATTAGAGCCTCTCATTAGCC
Organism: Mesoplodon bidens; assembly: GCF_964165515.1. Taxonomy (NCBI): domain Eukaryota; kingdom Metazoa; phylum Chordata; class Mammalia; order Artiodactyla; family Ziphiidae; genus Mesoplodon; species Mesoplodon bidens. The sequence continues at coordinate 46,400,750 of NC_138160.1, read as the reverse complement.
TTTTTCATCCAAGCTGCTATCAGAAAAGTAGGGATTCTTTCTTTTTTGCCTTATAAAATTGTAAAGCTTCAATGGCTTAAATCCACAATCACAGAGACTGGCTACTAAAAGAAATAAGAGGGCTTCCCTGGTGGCGCAGTGGTTGAGAGTCTGCCTGCCAATGCAGGGGACACGGATTCGTGCCCCAGTCCGGGAAGATCCCGCATGCCACGGAGCGGCTGCACCCGTGAGACATGGCCGCTGGGCCTGCGCGTCCGGAGCCTGTGCTCCGCAGCGGGAGAGGCCATAACAGTAAGAGGCCCGTGTACCGCAAAAAAAAAAATAAATAAATAAAATAAATAAATAAAAGAAATAAGAGAGGACTCCTCATATAAGCAATATCACACAATATTTTTTACATATATCTATATATATATTATATATAAAACTGACTCACTTTGCTGTACTGCAGAAAGTAACACAGCATTATAAATCAAGTATCCTCCAACTAAAAAAAATAAGAAAGAAAAAAAATAAGAAAGGATTTCTGTGGTCAGATTGAGATATCTGCCATGAGTTGTTCATATTGTAAATTTTAAATCAAGATATGCTCATTATCTGAGCCCTAAGCATAATTAGGCTAATGCTTCTTTATTTGTCAAATGGAGAAAATCATAACCATATTGTGTCAGAAAATTCAGAGCACACAGTCTTAAAACTTATTTTTTTTCTCATCTTATCCAAGATTATATTATCACATAGAGAACTTTAGGGTAATGACTGTAAATGATTTAAAATATGGGCTTTAGATTAAATAGATGAGGACTTGAATCCTGGACTCACTACTTACTAGTTCTGGCTGGTTGGGATGTTATTTTTCAATTCTATCAATGCTCAGCTTTCTCATCTTTAAAATAGTGATAATAAAAATTGCATCACAATTTTGTTGGGCAAATTAAAGGAGACTGTATATGTAAAGCACGCAACACATTACTTGGCTCATAAATACTATTTCGTGTATTCATGCAAATTTTGCATTCAAACTAAAAAGATATGCAACAAGCTAGTCATGCATATCTGGGAATAAGTGACCTAACACTAGGTGAATCACAGCTAAATAACATTAAGACATTATCCTCCCATTTTTGTTTATTTTCTTCTATTCCTCTGATGGAGTTTAAGTCCTACTAGTGGATTGATATATGAACATCTTAACTTCTGTTTCTGGTTGGTTTTATCATGTTGAATAATGGAGGTTATTTATCTAGTCTATAGAAATGAAGTTGTAAACGTGTTTCTACTTTACCACCCCACTACCTCCATCACCTTGATAGAGTGCTGAAAGCTTCTTCTGAAATGATTTACTTGGTTTTAGGCAGTTTGATAGACACCAGAAACACACTCATTTTCATTTCAAGTTCAGAGGAAATTGTGTCTCTGCTTTGATCCTTTTTTGACTTCATAGATTTAGACAGCTGTTAGGTTAGCCTTTTTATGGTGCAGATGAAGAAGCTAGGACCATGTCAAGCACAGCTTAATTAGCTTTACATCTGTTGTCACAAACAATACATTCAATTCAGTAAGACACGAAACCTGGTGGTCTACCCCCAAAACAACAAAAAAGCCTTCTTTATTTAAAAAAAAATTTTTTAAACATCTTTATTGGAGTATAATTGCTTTGCAATAGTATGTTAGTTTCTACTTTAACAAAGTGAATCAGCTATACATATACATACATCCCCATATCTCCTCCCTCTTGCGTCTCCCTCCCACCCTCCCTATCCCACCCCTCTACGTCGTCACAAAGCACCGAGCTGATCTCCCTGTGCTATGTGGCTGCTTCCCACTAGCTATCTATTTTACATTTGAGAGTGTGTATATGTCCATGGCACTCTCTCGCTTCATCCCAGCTTACCCTTCCCCCTCCCCGTGTCCTCAAGTCCATTCTCTATGTCTGCGTAAAAAGCCTTCTTTAGATTTACCTTTCATGAAGTAGGCATTAAGGAATAATTTCAAGAGGAGTCTCCAAGTAGACAATGACCATTAGTTTAATAGAAAATTGTACTATCTGCCAGTGATGGACATTAATAACCTTAAAATTGGAATGATCCTGAGAGAAGGTAGAACAACTCCTTTTTTTTTTTAAATGAAGAACAGGATTTATTTGATCAAGAAAGAAGAAATCATGTGTTCCCCCTACTTCATACTTTTCCTCTAAGTTATTTTCCATTTGGTGTCAATTGTAGATACTCTATTAATTAAATTTCTACTCAAAGACAATTACCAGATGCTATAATTTTCTGATGAGCTCTCAGTAACAGGAGAACCAGACAGTCGTGAGATTCTGGTCCTTTATTGGTTGGGGCTGTCAGTAGAAGGGAAGTGTAGTATTTACTATTTAAAGTATTTATGTTTGAAAATGTACCTCATATTTCTTAATGAAAAATGACAATAAGCCCTGTAATAAATACTGACATAGATAAATGAGAGAGGTTGCAGAATTATTTTAAGAGATCAGTGCTTTAGACAAAAAGACAGGCAAATAGACACCTCAAGGTCCTTTTTTTTTGAGCATCTGTGATTTAGTAAATAAATGTCAGAGAAAAAGTGTTGCAGCTTAATACATACAGCAGAGGCGTTAGCATCTTACTTAGGCTTCCTCCTGTCACCTGATACACTATGTAAAAGCCAGATAAATATTATCCTGTAGTTGTAGAAACAAGAACGAACAGCATGCTTGGGATATCACTTCATAGTCCTCATGGGGATATTGGGTCACCATTGCACCACCTCTCAATCATTTTTTCCTTCTGAATCATTTCAATTCAATTTATGAAAATCACACATGCATGCAATCTGAAGCAGTGTGCAGCTTTTCACTGTTAAAGCCTTTCCTTGGCAGGGGAGAGACAGCTGCTGATAGTGGCTTTCCAGACAGCTATTCAGCAGCCTTCAACAGCAGGAGGAAATCAAGTTGAGGAACTAAGTGAGACCAATGACTTCAAGTGTAGAAATTGAAAGGAATTCAGCAGAGTGATAAGACGCTAACTCTGGGCGGCAATGGAAGTCTATGGGCTGCATTTGATTCTAAGCAGGACTGGTGATTCTGAAGAACACTGAAGAGCAATCTATTGCAACTGACCTCAGTAAATCCCCTTTCTTTTATTTAGTTCCTCATGTCTCACAAAGCTGAATTCTTACTCTATTGAAAACTGAGAAAATTCATAATTCAAAGACTGGCCACAGAAAAGGAGATGCACTGCAGTTAGAGGCACCATTATGGTGAGCGGTAGTAGCAATCAATAGAAGGCAAATATAGAATGTCATGCTCTATGGAGAAATTAGTTCCCTAATAGCTCATTTTTTGATGTTTTCTATGCATTTTCTGCACCATAATGACTTTAGGCTAGTAAAGTGATCCTTGATCTTATTCCTCGCTGAGGAGCCCCAGCTATGGAGGCAACTGGTTTCCATCCCAGTTCTTCCACTGATTAAACTTGAATAAACTCTCAAAGCCTTAGTTTTCTCATCTGTATAAGGAGGATAATAAGGTTATATCTAGTTCATTAGCTAATCCCCTGGGAGGTGCTTAACACTGTCCTGTGTCATTTATAAACATTCACTATATGTTTACTATTATTATAAGTGCTGCTTTGGTGGTGATTATGCCATGCAAAGGAGCAGTAAGAATCAATAATATTTTAGCAGCTATTATGTTTCAGACAGTGAGCTAAGAATTTTACATGCATTCTTGTTAGCTCCCTTCAGAACTCATGGCAAAATACAGCAAAACTGTGTTGAGGGGCTGAGATCCGAGAAAGTCAATCTCCTGCAATTGGTTAGATGCAGTGAATAACCAATGAAATGCGGAAAACTTGCCCATTTTAGAATTACTTTAGGAGCCCATAAAAGGAAAGCTGTTAGAGATGCAACTCTTCCTACCAGGGACCAAGAATAGAATAGGACTACTCAAAAAGGCACAGTTTTATCTTAGAGTTTCAAAAAACAACAGCAATTTTTAAATGTGAAATATCAGATTAAGGTATTTTAAATTGGAGAAAATCCAACTTTGAAAGTTGTAGGTTTGTCAACAGATCTTGGACTTCTGAAGAATTGCTAGACCAGATGATGAAACTCATTAATAATCAGTTTCTCAAACACCTGGGTGTTCATAAAGCACAAAAGAAAAAGTACATGCAGCTCAGTTGAATCTCATTCTTCCTCTGTTCAAGTCATCTTGGCAGTATTTAAGCACACAATCAAGGCTCAATCTAAGTAAGAGTTAAAAGTCTTTCAGATGCACGTTGGAAAGGTGCTGACCTTTTTTTTAAAAAAATGTTGTTTAAATATTCTTATAAGAAAAAGGGGGAAAGAAATGAGAAAAATACTGCCTTGACAAGATTTTTCCATATAGCCCATTAATTATAGGGTTTTATTAGGGGTAACAGATTCCATTTTTAATGTAAATATCAGTGAGAGACGTGTCAGTTTTTGCACCTTATTGGTCATGACTTCTTTTAGAAAAGGTTTTAATATAATTGTGAAACCAGACAGAACTAAGAAAATGGGAAAGTTGAAACTTTTAGGGAAGGTAAAATTGGGTTGGGTTCATCTGTGAGGAGTGAAAATGTTATATAGGGACATTGAGAGTCCAGAAATTGTAAAAACATAACTTTATAGGACGTAGGGAAAAGTTTCAGGAAAACAAACAAACAAACGAGTTAAAATGAGCCAAAAAGAAATTTATCAACTTGCAAATTCTATGTAACAATAACGCTAGTAACCAGGTAAGTTCCTTGCAAAACTATCTTTTTGGGTAAGCACATCATGAATGATGTGATCTATCATGTGAGTAAGAAACAAATTCAAGATGAAGCTAGGACTTCCCTGGTGGCGCAGTGGTTGAGAGTCCGCCTGCCGATGCAGGGGACATGGGTTCGTGCTCCGGTCCGGGAGGATCCCACATGCCGTGGAGTGGCTGGGCCCATGAGCCATGGCCGCTGAGCCTGGGCGTCTGGAGCCTGTGCTCTGCAACGGGAGAGGCCACAACAGTGAGAGGCCCGCGTACCGCAAAAAAAAAAAAAAAAAAAAAAAGATGAAGCTAAATGTAAGCATCTTCTGGGCATTCCTTCACCAGCCTGCACCTTGCTCCAGGGAGCTGGGCTAATGCCATTGGTAGAGGGGGTTTAGGTGACGTAACTCAATGGTTTCCAGTCAGGGCTGCCAAGGTAGACTGAGATTGGCATACACAAGAAATTGTGAGAAGCTGCTAGTTATGAGATATTACTGATTCTTTATCTTTAAAGTAAAGAACATAGATAATATATTAAGTTAACGTGATTGTACAAGATTCAAATAATACAAAAATATGCAGTATATATTCCTCACCTCCTACCTCAAACTTAACTCCCTTTCCTGAACATACGTGCGAGTTCACAGCTTTGTGTTTTCCTTTTTGATTCCTGAGATTTAGGTAAGCCTTTTTCCACCCAAAGAAAAATAAATTCTCTTATACTTTCTTCTAAAACTTTTATAATTTTATTTGTAAAACTAGGTTTTAATCCATACGTGATATATTTTTATATATGGTGTGAGGGAGAACTTTCTTTTTGAACAATCGATAGCCAATTGTTCCAACATAAGTTATAGAATGGTTTGTCTTTTCTCCCATGATGAGAAAGGTCACATTGATCATTGAAGTAATAGTCATAGTTGGGCCTGTTATTGGACTTTATTTTGTTCTGTTGGCCTACTTACCTATTTATGTGCCCTTACCTATGACTCATAGTTATTATAATTTTATCATATGTTTTCCCTCTGTAAGGCAAGTTCCCTTCATTGCTACTTTTTAGGGGAAACACATATTCTTGTATACCTCTATCAGATGAAATCAAGAAGCACCTTCAAGTTTTATTTTCTAGAAAATCTCATGGAGTTTTTATTAATTTTTTAGATTACTTGTGGCAAAGCTGATATTTTATGATTGCTTATTCTCATCGAGTAATGTGGATTTTCCCCAATACATTCAAGCCTAATTTTTATGCTCTAAAGTATTATAGATTTCATTGAGTAGGTGTGCTTTTTTTTTTTTTCTTACCAGACTGCAGTAGGTTTAATAGTGGCCCCAAAAGATATGTCCAAGTTGTAACCCCCGGAACATGCAAAGGTGACCTTCTTTGGAAAAAAGATCTTTGCACATGTAACTGTGGATCTTGAGATGAGATCACCTTGGATTTAGGGTGGGCCCTACATCCTCCTTATAAAAAGAGGAGAGAAGACCGCGTGAAGACAGAGGCAGAGATTCAAGTCCTGCGAGCCACAAGCCAACGACACCAAGTGGCACCAGCAGCCACTAGAAGCAGGGAACGGATTCTCCCTCAGAGCCTCCACACTTCTGGCTTCCAGCACCGTGAACATAAGTTTATGCTGCTGCAAGCCACCATTTGTGGTGATTTGTTACAGAGGCCCTAGGACACAAATGCACCAAGCAATAGGTGTTTTCCCACAAGCTTCCTTATACTGTCACGGTATCAGAAACTCAACAGGTCGGAGCTTGTGTCAGAGCTGAGAGAGCAGCCCTCCTGGGGGGAGGGGAACAAATACCCTAGAACCATCCCAGGACGGTGTAGGACACAAGCCACCTGGCAGGCCTGTCCTCCTCTCCCAGCGCTGGAGCCAGAGGGCAGATGTCAGGAGTTTCTATAACCTGGGTGCCTCAGTTTACCCATCACTGCAACTCAGCATGGAACCCGATCTTCTAGGGCTTACTCTGCCCTTATAAAAGCAACAGATGGCCAGAGGCCAAGCAGTGCTGCTTCTGCCTTCTTGCCACAGAGCGGGCCAGCCATGCTTCTCCGCCCTGCAGTCAACCATTTGTTCTGTGGATGTCCTGGAGCCAGCGCAGCACTTCTGACAAGCCAGTGCCTTTCCGGGCACTGATTTCTACGTGGTGATATTCCTCTTGGAGCAAGCAATGAGGTCCGGGAGCCTGATTAATGACTTCATCTCTTCTATGGTCATGTAACAGGGCAGGTCAATTTTATGGAAGAGAATCAGAACCGATGCTTCTTCAAGTTGTTCTGCCAAAAGGAGACCCAGGAGCCGCGCACAGGATGCAGAGAGCTGGGTGGGGTTAGAGGCGTCCACCATGAACAGGAGAGAATGACAGTTTCCATAGTAACTGGACCAGATGGGGCCCATGCACCACCCCCCAGCTCCCGGATGGTGATCTTTCTCTGAGCCACCATGTCCGTTAGGTTGGTACCCACCGTGGGCCACGTCGGCGGAGGATCGCCCAGGTTGCCCTTCCCATCCTGGGAGTTCAGCTGTGTAAGGCAGTCAAGGTCTCCATAGTGAGGTGGATGGACCTAGAGTCTGTCACACAGAGTGAAGTAAGTCAGAAAGAGAAAAACAAATACCGTATGCTAACACATATATATGGAATCTAAAAATAAAAGAAAAAGTTCTGAAGAACCTAGTGGCAGGGCAAGAATAAAGACTCAGACGTAGAGAATGGACTTGAGGACACGGGGAGGGGGAAGGGTAAGCTGGGACGAAGTGAGAGAGTGGCATGGACATATATACACTACCAAACGTAAAATAGATAGCTAGTGGGAAGAAGCCACATAACAAAGGGAGGTCAGCTCAGTGCTTTGTGACCATGTAGAGGGGTGGGATAGGGAGGGTGGGAGGGAGATGCAAGAGGGAGGAGATATGGGGATGTATGTATACCTACAGCTGATTCACTTTGTTATACAGCAGAAACTAACACACCATTGTAAAGAAATTATACTCCAATGAAAGTGCTAAAAAAAAAAAAAGTCTCTGAGCGGGGCCAGGGAGGGAGCACTGGCGGACCCCGCCCCGGGCACCCCCCCCACCCTGCTCACCGCCAGCGCCCCCTGGATTCCCCTCCCCGCTACCCGGCGCAGAAGGGTTGTCTGCAAGCGTCTTCCCCAGGCCCGTGGCACCGAGCCTGCTTATTTTTTTATAATATCCTCTCCAAGGTATTTAGAAGTTCTGCTGCTATTTTAATGGAAATATCTTTATTGAATTTCTTTCATTTTATACATGCATGATGATTGGTTTTAAAATGTCACACCAATCAAAGAAAATGAATATTCTTAGAATTACATTGTTAATAATTCATTAGTTTACAGTAATGTATATTGTATAACAAGAAGAAAAACAGAAACAAAGATTAAACTTTATAGAATGAAAAACAGCCTCTTGCCTCACCCACTCCCAGTCCAGAAACACTGTCATGTCCCTTTTCAATGTTTGGGTTCTTAGTTTTTCTGGTACTTTCCACCATAACTTTAAGTAATAGGCTTTTGGCTTTGTTTCTTGGCTTACCAACGTTAGACACTACCACGCATTACCTCCTGCTTTAAGGATGATATAAGTCGGCCTCCTGTTTCATGTGGGAACCTGAGAGCTGGTTCATCTACTGGTGAACGCCCGCTGCTTATAACACTGACTCTGGTGGTGATTATGGCCGGCATAGCATGTCTTGCTGGGATATTCTGAGGACCCTTCCTCTGGGTGTTGCGGCTTCAGTTCTTCCTGGGATCACTGGCTACCTAGAGCACCGACTCTCCTGTGTCCTCTGCTCATTCTCATTGTTTTAGCCCGGGGGAAATTTCTACTGCTCCTACAAAGACTGACACAGATGATGATCCTTTCCATTACCCCTGGGAACCCTCCTGCTCTCTTTATTGACTGGATTTTCAATTTTGAGCATTCCCAAAGCCACTGGCCAATCAACCCTTGCAGTGTATTGGGCTATGATGCCCTCCAGTCTTTTGTCTCTGTCATTCCAATCCTGTTTGGTTTCTCTATTTCAGAAACTTCTTAAGATTACCTAGTATGCTAGGAAGATTATTTTCGAACAGTTCAGTTAATGAGTTTTCCTTTTAAATATATAGATTTTTTTTTCACTCCAAGGTATTTGAGGAGGGAAGGGAATAGATGCGTCTACACCCAGACAGCCATCTTAATCCAATCTTAAATAATATTTTAATATTTTTTCCCTTTACAACATGACAGCAGGAGAACCTCCAGGAGTCTCTTAAACAGCTGGGATAAAGTATCAGGAGAACTCTGATGTGTATATCCAGGACTCAGCTAAACCCCTCTGCTTCCACTTACAGTTGTACAGCTTTCAGTGCCCTTTATTCATTGACACTAATTGGTTAGTTTAGACTTACAACTGACCATTGCTGAAAGACAAAAAGTTCAAGAACTTTGATCTTGGAACATAAAAGTTAGGGACAGACATAAAGGTAATACCAATTCTATACATTTGCATCAGTGATCTTTGCCTTATCTGTAAGTTAGAATAAACCTTTTGTAGAATATGAAGATGGCTCTACAACTTCCAAAAGACTTTTTTTTTTTTTTTGCGGTACGTGGGCCTCTCACTGTTGTGGCCTCTCCCGTTGCGGAGCACAGGCTTAGCGGCCATGGCTCACGGGCCCAGCTGCTCCGCAGCATGTGGGATCTTCCCGGACCGGGGCACAAACCCGCGTCCCCTGGATCAGCAGGCGGACTCTCAACCACTGCGCCACCAGGGAAACCCCAAAAGACATTTTTAAAGCAAAATATATTATTGTTATATCCAGTTTAGATTTTCATTTATTGGGAATAAAGACTAGCCACATCAAAATGGGCTATATGTAAAGAAATGCTCGCCATAGCACTTAAAAACCTTCTCTCTGATACGGTATTTTAAATACAAAGCATAAATATAAACTTCCAAAATTAAAAAAAAATTCTCAGTTGATTTTGTAACAGTTATGAAAGCAAATTTTGTCTATTTTTGATTGCTAAACCATGTTAAATTTCAACCTACATTTTCGTATGTATTGTCACTAAACCAACATCATCTGTCATTTGAAAGTTTGTCTGAAATGTATTTTTTATGAAATAATTTATTTCAAGTAAATTAAATTGTGTGCCTTCACATGGTCAGTGTGAAAATTTGCAATTCGCTCTTTTTCTTCCAGTTTTATGGAGATATAATTGACATACAGCACTGTGTAAGTTTCAGGTTTACAGCATAATTTGACTTACATAAATCATGAAATGATCATCACAATAAGTTTAGTGGACATCGATCATCTCACGTAGATACAAAATTGAAGAAATAGAAAAAAAAATTGTGTGTGATGAGAGCTCCTGGAATTTACTCTCCTAACAACTTTCAAACATAACATACATCAGTGGTCACTATATTTATCACGTTGTACATTACACCCTAGGATTTACTTACAACTGGAAGTTTGTCGTACCTTTGACTGCCTTCCTTCAGTCCCCGCTGCCCTGCCTCTAGTAATCACATATCTGATCTCTTTTCCTATGAGTTTATTTGTTTTTCGGTTTTGGAGTATAATTGACCCTACAACACTATGTTAATTCCTGTTACACAACGTAGTGATTTTTTTCTGTAGATTTCAGAATGATCACCACAATAATTCTAGTTACGAATTTTACCATACAAAAACATTACTTTGTTGTTGACTATATTCCCCATACTGTATATTTCATCCCCATGATTCATTTACTTTGCAACTGGAAAATAATCCTCAGTCTCCCTTAGCTATTGCTTTCCTCCCCCTAACCCCCTCTCCTCTGGCAACCACCTGTTTATACTCTGTATTTAAAATTCTATTTCTGTTTTATGTATGTTCATTTGTTTTGTTTTGTAGATTTCACATAAGTGAAAGCCTACAGTGTTTGTCTTTCTCTGACTTATTTCATTCAGCATAATTCCCTCTAGGTCCATCCATGTTGTTGCAAATGGCAATATTTCATTCTTTTTATGGATGAATAATATTCCAGTGTACATATATACAACATCTTCTTTATCCATTTGTCTATGGGTGTGCACTTTGGTTGCTTCCATATCTTGGTTATTGTAAATAATGCTGCAGTGAACATAGGGGTGCATATATCCTTTCTAATTAGTGTTTTTGTTTTTTTCATATAAATACCCAGGAGTGGAAATGTTGGATCATATGGTAATTCTATTTTTAATTTTTTGAGGAATTTCCATACTGTTTTGTATAGTGGCTGCACCAATTTACATTCCCACCAACAGTACATGAGGGTTCAGTTCCCTTTTCTTCACATCCTCTTCAACACTTGTTATTTGTTGTCTTTTTGATGCTAGCCATTCTGACAGGTATGAGGTGATATCTTATTGTGGCTTTGATTTGCATTTCCCTGGTTATTAGTGATGTTGAGTATCTTTTCATGTGCCTGTTGACTACCTGTATGTCTTCTTTGGAAAAATGTCTATTCAGATTCTCTGCCCATTTTCTAATAGAGCTGTTTTTGTTTTTTGACGTTCCATTGTATGAGTTCTTTGTATATTTTGGATATTAGCCACTTATCAGATATATTGTTTGCAAATATCTTCTATTCAGTAGGTGATCTTTGTTTTGTTGATAGCAATTTGCTTTCATAGAATATGGCTATTACTAAAAATTACAGTAAAGTGAAATTTATTTTTTCAGTTATACTTCTGTCTACATCTAAAGTAAAAGATCTTATATCTTTTAATCATATATATTAAGTAAAAGATTTTTCTTAATACCATTTCTTATTCAATACCCTGCAAAAATGATGAAAAGACTAAAAAATGCTAAGAGGGTTCAGAACATTAGATGTTGCCATGAATGTGATTCTTAGTCAAAAAAGTTGAGAAATGACTCTTTAAAGTAACCCTCAGGAGTATCTTCTACACTAGAGGAGAATAATGCAATTCCATTAGCGATTGTCGTTTGGAGGGGGATCCTCATTACAATGATTTTACTTACTTTATTTTTTTGACATTTAAATTAATCCCACTGGTAAGTACTTTAAAAAATTCACATAAGCTCCTAAATATCTAGTTATGATCAGTCTAAACTGACTGGAAAACACACATAAAATAATAATCAATGATTCAGCATTGACCCAGAGAATATAAAGTTATGTTTAAGTTGTTTTGATGAAAATTTATTGAATTTTACCAACAATTATGGCTGGTATCTATGAGTTTTTTCTTCTGAACAAGTTTGTTAATTTAGTAAAATTCGTCCAACATAGTTATGCAGTATTGGTTAGGATAAATTTCTCCCTTTCTGATTACCATAGCCTAGTAACATCATGTAGATACACTTTGTGTTGGTGCAAATTCCATAATGATAATGTAAGAGAGAGAAATAATGGCCTAAAAACAATGCATTAGTCATTCAGGAAATGGAATCCCAGGTGAGGCAACTTTTTTCAAAATGGGTAGATTGTGACTAAGAGTTTGAAAGTTGGTCTTATGGAGAGCAATAGCATTTTCTTTTTCTCTATATTTGCAGGGCAGATGACAGTCACATGTGCTAAACACTTCACTGAGCATACCCAAGGTGGTTTGCAATTGCAAGCGTGTTCATTATATTTCCATCTATTTCTATGGCATTCCAGGAAGCATATCAGAATTTAAATGGGTAAGAGTCCTCCTGGATTTTATTACAGGGAGAATTTTAACCAATTCTTATACATAAGAGAAGAAAATTTTTTAAAATATTTTATAACTTCAACTATTATTAATTAGAATAACAATATATAATAAATGTAACAAACCACCATCACACATCAGTATGCTGAGATGCCAGAACTGAGAACCAGCATCCTAGGATACCACAAAGTATGCCTTTTAAGATTTGAGATACTTGATGTTTATTTTTTCAGGGCTGCTGTTCAAAGTGCCAAAACTAGGTGGTTTAAAGAACAGAGCTGTATTGTCTCACAGTTCTGGAGGAGGTCCAAAATCAAGGTGTTGGCAGGGTTGCTTCTTTCTGGAGGGCTCTGAGGGACAGATCTGCTCTAGGCCTCTCTTGGGGTTGTAGATGGTCTTCTCCCTGTGTCTTTTCACAGCATTTGTCCCTCTATGCATGTCTGTCTTTGTGTACAAGTTTCCCCTTTTTATAAAGACACCAGTAATTGGATTAGGGCCCATCCTAATGACTTCATTTTAACTTGATTACCTGTCTCCCAATAAGGCCACATCCTAATGTTCTGGGCATTATGACTCCAACATATCATTTTTAGGATGGTCAACCCATAACATTTGGAGCCAAAAAAAATGCTTGGAATAATAAAATTAGTCTCTGAGAAGATGGCAACATCTTGACTACATAGCTGCTTGCATCTCCCAACTAGCACCAACCAAGCAAGAGGATGAAGAAGCTTGCACAAGGAACAATTCTCACAGTGAGTAGCTGACATAGCACACACAATCTCCAATTATGAAAGATCTAGAAATAAATATGGGAATTGGGAGTGAGAAAGTTGGTTTGGGGAAAGACGTTGAAATGACTTCAAACCTTAATCGATTTGGTAAATGTAGGGAATTTCCTTAAGTTATTTTTCGATGCCAGGCTCCCTTCAACCCAGGACCTCTCAGTACCCATTCCTCCCCAGACTGCCCCCAAAAGTGTAAATGCTAGCTGCACCTGTGTTTGCATATTTATAACTGCCATTCTTGTAATCTTCACAGTTATTCATAATGAAAAATAGTTTTCATTCACATGTTTTTTTCCCATGCATTTTCTCTTCACACTCTAAAACTGGGTGGAGAGAAAATTTTGATTAAAAATAATATAAAATACAGTACATCAAACATAGAAGCTGGTAAATTCAGAAGATTATAGGTTCTAAATATAAGAATACTTCCTTTTGGAAAATACTCTAACACTATTTCTTTTCAAGGATTGCACACACATACACTTTTTTTTAAATGGAGTTGGCAAGGCTGTAGCTTGACTTGATGTCCAGGAGTGGCTATACAGTTTGTAGGACCCAGTGTAAAATGAAAATACAAGGCCCCTCGTTCACAAATTCTTAAGAATGGAAATATCAAAACAGTAGAGCATTAAACCAAGTGCAGGGCTTCCCTGGTGGCGCAGTGGTTGTGAGTCCGCCTGCCGATGCAGGGGACACGGGTTCGTGCCCCAGTCCGGGAAGATCCCGCATGCCGTGGAGCGGCTGGGCCCGTGAGCCATGGCTGCTGAGTCTGCGCGTCCGGAGCCTGTGCTCCACAACGGGAGAGGCCACAACAGTGAGAGGCCCGCGTACTGCAAAATAAATAAATAAATAACCATGCTTCAAAACAAACAAACAAGTACCAAGAAAAAAAAAAACAAAAAACACCAAGTGCAGGCCCTTCGAAGCATGGGGTCCTCCCTAAGCTCTTCTACCCAAAGAATAATTTCACTTCGGTAGACTTTTCTCATTATATAATATAGACGATTATCTTAGAATTTAGGGAGGGACTAACTAATTATTAGATAACTTAATGAAAAATTTGAAGCTTACATGAAGGGCAGGATGTGACCTCACGTTTGCACTCTTATCAGCGACTTTACTCTTGCTCACTGTTTCCTTGTTCTCTCTTGCCTGCTCTTTTTTCTGTCCTCTTATCTCCCTTCCCCCATCTAGCCACAGCAAGGAGTGGAAGCATGATCTCATGGGTCTGTGTACTTATGAGAGCATTGGTTTTTATTTCATTTTACTTTCTAAAGAATTTGAGTCAATAAAAAAGAATAAACTCTGTATAGCAGTTCACAGAAATGGGTTTGACATACGTTATGAGCTTTGCTTTAGTCACCTTAAAGAATTTAGACAAAAACAATGTTTCATGAATAATAATTGTGTCTTTGTACAAGTTAAGTGGGACTTGTTAGTGGGATGGAGATAGGAGGCCAAATGGCGTGGATGATTTTTTGTTTAAATTTATACTTATTTTGTTAACGTCGTGATGTTGGGTCACATAGAGATGCAGAGATTTGACCTCTAGAATTCCTTGAGAACTTGTTAAGCTAAAAGCAAACCTCTTGGGTCACAGTCAGCCAGTCTGTCACTGTATCTATTTGCTCTGGGGTCTTCTCTAAGCTGCAGCTCTTATTGGCAGCTGTCCCAAGGGTATTGGGAAAAGACTCTGCCCTTTCCATGGTGTCACTTTCCTGTGCGATTGTACCTATTTAGCAGACGTGGAATAGCCCTGGAGAGGTAGATAAAGAGGTGTGGGGAAAAAAGGTTGATGTATATAGTAACTGAATTTTAATAAGACTATTCAATATGAGATATTTGTATTTGTATGATTTAAGAGTACTCGCATATATGGATTCAGAAAAGTAAACTAATCTGATTTTGTTTATATTTCAGGTGATATGAATGAGAATTTCTTTCAAATGTTTACTCTCTGGGACTGCGTTACTATAAAGTGTGTGTCTTGGGGAGGGGAGCAGGGAAGAGACTTCTTGCAAAGAGGGGATGTGGAGGTCCCTCTGTACTCTCTCAAGCTCCGGGTGGTTCCCAGGTGACAGGCACATCTTGAGGATCAGGAATTCGTGACTTCTGTGTCCCTGCTGCAGCATCATCTTCTAACACAGACTACGCTGGGCTTTAACTTCCTCATCCAACAAATGAAAAAAGTGCTACTTGTCTTGCATGGATCAAATGACAGGATGTAGATGAAAGTAATAAATCATCATCTATGTCATAAATACAAATAATGGAATCTTTTTGCGTGTAGCTATATCAAATATTGATAACAACATATAGTACATACCCTAATGGGAAGGTAAGTAGTAAAATATTTTCTGATTCTCTGCCAATTTTGGCCCAAGACCTCTGGTACCCTTTCATCCATCAGGCTGCCCTAAGAGCTAAAAATGATAGAAGCATCACCGTTCCCACATTTATAACTGCCAATCCTGTTGCCTTCAGGATGTGAAACACAATTATACCAGGTAAGGTTCACAGTCCTGACTAATTCCATCCCCTCCGAAATCACCGCAAAACATTATTTTATCCTTTTTTTAAATTTAATTTTTTATTTTGTATTAGAGTTGATTTACAATGCTGTGTAGCTACTGAGAAGAGGGCAGCACTTGTCTCTGGTACCATGGACTGAAGCCTGGGTCCTGAGGAGGTGGGGAATGGGAGAATGGTGCTGTGATAGATAATGAAAGGTTTGTTTCCACCAAACCCTCTGGAAGGGCATTTAGAGCAATGTTTTCCACTCATGTTCTGAAGTTTAACACCAAAGCTGGAGGAGAGATTCTTTTGTTTTCACATGGAACACAGATTGGATTTAGCCCCTGAAGGACACCAGCCTTCTCAGCCTCGTCTGCCATCAAGATGACTTCCCAATTTCAGTAGCAGCCAAAACCTGTGGCACAAGCGGCCAGAGGCTGGTGGGAGCATGCAGTGGACCCGACGTCCAGCAGCAGCAGACAAGGCCAAAAGGGCATAAGGCAAGAGGGGACTGTGGGAGGGCCCAGGCCACACGGCCACTGCCAGGCCTTGTCCTTGGCCATGTGAGGATTCAGGGGCTCTCCCAGAAATGCCCTAATGATACCCTGATGCACGTGGAATTCCCATGGGAGTGGATGGGAGCATCCGCTGAGGTGGAGTTTCTTTCTTTTAGGGTCATAGCATTTACAACCCCTAGGCTTGTGAAACCTGAGGAAGCAGGGGTTGTACCCATGTTGTCATTCAGTGAATTAGAGTCCCTTCACGATTGAAGGGACTCTCCTTTAGTAAATGAGGTTACTTAAGCGAGTTGCTCTTCCTCTTTTAGGCTATTAGTGGGAGTTATTTGGCATGAGGAAGGACATTGCCCTGTATGTTTCTTTCTGACACCATTTATCCTGTTTTCTCCCACCAGCTTCTGTTCTGTACATGCATCAAAAGAACAATACAAAATGGTCATATATACCTTTTGCCCGTTATTTGAAACTAATGTTTCTAACAATCATCACAAGTTGCACATTAACATTTTCTCAAAATATGACTCTGATGAAACTTGTTTTCTTTTGAAATACTCAACCCACTGATAGAGCTTTGAGTGTTTTGGGATAAAAATAGACAAAAAGATGTTTTTCATCTATGTTTTGGGAGCATTTAGGAGACACCTACGCCCAAGAACTTGGGAATAGGGGAAAGAAGACTGCCTTTGGGATATTAAACTAGTAAAGCCCACACAACCACTTCTGAGAACCAACCCAAGAATTTGTCTGCAATCATGTATCTGTATAACTTAGACTCCAGTCAGAATGAGTAGGAAATTTCTCAGGGCTCAGGGATCCGGGGTTACAATAGGAATGTAATTTAATAAGCAGCAACCTAGCCAATTGTGTCAAACCCCATTTGGGGGAAGACAGCAAACAGCTCTCTAGCTTCCTGAATGTTTAGACAGCCTTGGGTTTAAAATTCTCATTTAATTCTTCCAACATCCTGGTTAGACAGGCATTATCATACCCATTTTAAAGATGAAGAAAGAAGAGGCTCTGAGAGATTATTTCACTCCCCCAAGTTGCTTTTTCTAAGTGACAGATCCAGAATTTTGATTCAAGTCTGTCTGAATCAGAGAACCTGGGTTACCAAATGTTAAGGCTATCTGTATCAGAATCCCCTAAACAAGAATTCTGGGTCACCCCCGTTATAATTCATTTGATCTTGGGGTAGAAAGGACATGGGAGATTAAAGAATTTAACTCTTCAAAGCTCAGTAAGACATTCTGCTGCTCATTCAAGCTTGGGAACCACTAACCCACAGATTGAAATTATAAACTGTACCCATTCAAGCACGATTTAGGTGAGTAGTATGTGCCCAGCCTGGAAGGGGTCTACATTTGCAACAGATATGAACATTTATAGAGATGTAAATTATGATAGCCCAACACTATGAAACACTCCTGCTCAATAATGAATTCCCTTTGTTCTGGTTTTGGTTCACCAAACGTTATGAAAATGTGACTTCCCAAGTAGTTTGTCTTCCAGGAAAGAGTACTGACCTGCCACTCCAAACATTTCAGCACTTTTATTGAGTTAATCCAGCAGTCTCTCTGAGTGTGGTTATTGTGAATTCCCAATATTCACACAATGTGTGTGACAAAAGATCAGCCTGTAATTTTGAGAGCCAGACCCTGGATCTCAATGCATCCAAAAAAGCAAATGCCACCTTGAATGTGTATCTGGGGGCAGCCCTGCTCTCTGAGGGCACGGGCAGGCTTTCCACTTATCTCTGCCACTGTTGGTGTTAGAATTTGGTGGGGAGAAAGGTCATCCACCCTACTGCAAACAAATGAACATAAAGAAATGTTTACAAATTGGTAAACACTCAGTAAACTGGATAGCCTTCACTCAAATAAGTACAGTGCAGTTGATTAATTTGCTGAGTACTAAAATGCAGTCTTATCTTACTTAGCCTGGCTCCCTGAGTTATCCCCATTCTGACAAGAGTCCTGGATAGGGAGACACAGGCTTACAGAAAAGTTCTTAGTTAATTGTCATAGATGGACAGTCACACAGAGTGTGATTTTGTTAGTGTTTTGCTAATTTAACTCTAAAATGACTATATTACTTTCTTTATCTTTAAGTTATTGGGCATGGGGTATCTCACCATTGCCTCATATACTAAAAAAAGGTATGTTAATGATTTGAGAATATTTGCCCTAATACTAAGAGGTGAAGTCCTACCAACATTAAGTTTCGTGGAAATTTTAACAATATTAAATTGTAGTTGATAAATGGACTAGAAGGGTAATTGTTAGAAACTGTAGTTATGGGTAGTATTTATCAGGGCTAATGACAAGAACTTTATTCTTGCCTGTCTTTGGTGGAATTGCTTAGGTATGTTTTGGTGTTGGCAACAACAATAACCAAAATCTCAAAACCATGTTAAGTGTTCGCAAGTGTGGAAAACCATCAGATCCTTCAGGCAAAGCAAATGTTTCATGGGCAAAGAAGAAACCAATTACATAGTATTTTCAAGAGGTGGTTTCAACTACATACAGAAAGTCAGGATGAGCAGAAGATGCGCAGGCAGCTATTTCTTTTCTTGACGCACCTGCTCAGAAGCTTCCCCGGCAACGTGCACATGGGAGGCCAGCTTTGGCCCATGATCCATCCTTGCATTCCTCCCTTAGAGCAAGGTCTTAGGAGCCAGGGTTGTGGAGTTGGTGGGGATGAAGGGGCAGGGTTGGAAGGGAGAGGGAAGCTGAGCATTGCCGACTGTCATCGGGACCTAGGGTGACTGCCAAGGACCAAATCACCTGAGATTTCCCCATTTGAATGAGGATTTGGGGGGGATTGGAAGTGTTTTTACTATGTGCTTACCTTCTGCCTTTTTAAAAGAAATCCGTGTAGCTTATAAATTTTTTATTTATTATTATTTTTTTTTGTGGTACACGGGCCTCTCCCTGTTGTGGCCTCTCCCGTTGTGGCGCACAGGCTCCGGACGCACAGGCTCAGTAGCCATGGCTCATGGGCCCAGCAGCTCCACAGCATGTGGGATCTTCCCGGACTGGGGCACGAACCCGTGTCCCTTGCATCGGCAGGCAGACTCTCAACCACTGCGCCACCAGGGAAGCCCTAGAATTTTAAAAATATATTTCCAGAAAGGAGAAGCTATGATGCACATTACTTATAGAGCATTAGGATACAATCTCTAGACTCGCATTGTATGGCTGAACATTCTCTCATTAGTCTAATAAAATGCAGAACATCCAGTAAAGATTTTTTAACTCAGTTTTCCTGATGAACGATATTCTTTTAGTATCACCAAGTTCAAGAAGCATGATATAAAAAAGTGTTGGCAAACTACTGCTGAGAGGTCCAGATCTAACCTGTGGCCTACCTTTGTAAATAAAGTTTTATTAGAACACAGCCATGCCTATTTGTTCAATATTGTCTGTGTGGCTGCTTTGTTGCTACAGTGGCAGAGCTGTGAGAAAGACTGTATGACCCACAACAGTCTGAAGTATTTACTATTTGGCCCTTTATAGAGAACATTAAGTCCTTAATATGAAGAAATGATTTTTAAAAATGGAGGTATGAAATACACCTTCTCCACAAAATCCCACACATTCTTTCTAATCCCTTTTGCCATAAAGCTGAAAATAGTATAGCAAGAAATTGTTGCTAGCACTGAAACCTAGGGGGCTCAGAAGAAATGCCACACTAATGCAAGGAAGAATTTTAAGATTGTGATGATCAGTTTGGTTCTTTTAATTAATTTGTTTCATGGTAATTTACAAGGTTGAAGGATTCAAAAATGCTTCACGCTAGTTTTATGGAACACATTTTGAACTCTTAGCTTTACATCCAGTGTTTATTATTTCTGAGAAAGTGTTGAGGAAATTGTAATAGGGAACATTCAGGGGATAAAGAAGACACTGGTTAGAAATTGTTCAACTCAGATATCTGTATTCCCATGTCCATAGCAGCAATATTCACAATAGTCAAGACATAGAAACAGCCTAAGTGTCTGTCAATGGATGAGTGGATAAAGAAGATGTGGTGCATATATATAATGGCATATTATTCAGCCTTAAAAAAGGAAATCTTGTCATTTGCAACAACTTGGATGAAACTGGAGGACATTATGCTGAGTGAAATAAGCCAGACAGAGAAAGATAAAATACTGCATGGTATCACTTATATGTGGAATTAAAAAAAAAAAGTCAACTTACATAAATAGAGTGGAAAAGTGGTTGTCAGGGGCTGGGGGTGGTGAAAATAGGGAGAGGTTTGTAAAGGGCACAAATTTTCAGTTATGAAATGAATAAGGTCTGAGAATCTAATGTATACTATGGAGCATATCATTGATAATACTGTATTATATAATTGAAATTTGCTAAAAGAGTAGAACTTAAATGATTCTCTCTCTCTCACACACACACACACATACAAAAGGTAAATATGTGAGGTGATGGATGTGTTAATTAACTAGATGGGGGAATCCTTTCACAATGTATATGTATATAAAATTACACTGTACACTTTAAATATCTTACAATTTTATTTGTCAATTATATCTCATTAAAGCTGACAGTGGAGGAAATTGTTCAACTGATTTTAAAGAAATAAGATTCAAATTCTTATTCCACAAATGTAAGTATTTCACCTTAAGAATTTAAAAAGTAGATTTTTCCTGGTTAATTTGGACCCTTCTGTTCTTGATTTAGACTTTAAATGACACCAAAGTAACAGGAGAAAAAATCGCTTTAATAATGTGCAGAGTTTCATTCATTCAACAAAGGTACACTGAGTATCGACGATGCAGCAGGCCCTGTCCTGGGCACATGAGCTGTAACTTCATGGCAGAGACAGTCCCCTGTGAAAAGTGGAAATGCACCTGCCCCATCTGACTGGGAGATGCTCAGGAATTAGCCATGACCTGCAAAGGGATGGCCTGTCAACACACTTTCCTGCTTGTAAGCTCAGACATCTACCACTCAGAAAGATTTTTAAGAGGATCTGTGAGTTAATGTTTACCAACTGCTTTAATATCCTAGGATTAAAAAGGGCACATCAGAAAGAAGTGGCCATGCTGGAATTTGGAGGGCATTCAAAAATCCAGCCTGGCAAGTCTCATGGTTTGTTTTCAACATTTACTTAACCTCCTTCTGCTATCAAGAAACCCGAGAGTGCTCTGAGGAAGTTTATATCGAAGGAAATGAAGAAAATGTACATTGTTTTTGAGTTGTTTTGTTAAGGCTTCTGGATAGCAAGAGTGTGTGTTTTATAATTATGAACGTTTGCCAGCCTGTAGAGATGTCGTAGGTATAATTATTTGAGCCAACCAAGATGGGATATCATGCAGAGCCTCCTTAGAAAAGTAAATATTGTTAGAACACTTGAAATAATCTTAAGTCTGTCCTTGAAATAGCTATAAATGAACTTGGCCTCTGTTCAACATAGGCCAGTGAAGAGAACATGCCCCGGGGGAAATGTTTTTGTCCACTCTGGAATGGCCAGCTGTCACTGAGTGCACAGAATTGCCGGATCTGTGGGGATAAGCAAACAGTTCTGTTTTCTTCGCAGAAACTCATTTCCCTGTGCTTCATACCAACAATTGTGAGCTATATTTACAAAGGGGTTTGTATGCAAAAGAAGCACCCACTAGGGCAGGGGCAAGTATTTACACCAGCGTGACTTGGGAGCCACCCCACCCCCCCAAACTTGCTTTTTATAGAACCAGGTGATAACACATTTCAAAGTGCTGATTTGAGAGGCAAGTGTTTACTGGCACAAAATGTTCTTTAATTAGTATTTATCTCAGAGCCAGGGTGACATAAGTTGCTAATTATGCTGATACAAGAACAGATTGAGATATTCTTGTATGTAAAAGAGAGAGGGGTAATAGGCACGCCTTTTGGATTTGGAGTATATGTGGCTTAAGTTGACCCTAAATTAGCTTGGATCCTGTCTGGCCTGCATTTAAAATAGCCTTTCTAGTAGTTAAGGAGACTGTGCTAGCTTTGGTCTTGAACAGTAGGAATTTCAAATTGTATGCTACATATCACCTCTGAGCTTCATAAAGTTTTGTTTGTTTGTTTGTTTGTTTTTTATAAAGGTTGTTTTTTATCCCAACCTTGATTAATGGAAATTTTTACACATCTCTCAGGAGCTGATTATCTCTATAAGTGCTAAAATAAGTAATTTTTTAAATAAAAAATTTTGAGAAATATCTTTTATTTCTACTGGAGTTCAAATAATATTTCATTAGAAATCTCCCTTGTATATTAAATGACGTAAAATACCTGCACTGCGGGCTTCCCTGGTGGCGCAGTGGCTGAGAGTCCGCCTGCCGATGCAGGGGATGTGGGTTCATGCCCCAGTCCGGGAAGATCCCACATGCCGTGGAGCGGCTGGGCCCGTGAGCCATGGCCGCTGAGCCTGCGCGTCCGGAGCCTGTGCTCCGCAACGGGAGAGGCCACAACAGTGAGAGGCCCCTGTACCGCAAAAAAAAAACCCAAAACCAAAAAAAAAAATCTGCACTGCTTATAACAGAGTCTGTTACATACTAAGAACTCAATTAGCTATATATACACTTTTTTCAGATATATAAAGGAGGATTATTTATAATACGGTTTTTAATAAAGGAGAGTCTAGACCACATTGTCAGTTTCTCATCACCAATAATCACAGCTAATGCTTGCATACCATTTGTTATGTTCTCTTCCCTATTCTACACACTTACTGTATAGTAATTCATTTAATTCTCAGGTAGTCCTGTGAGGTGGGTACCAGTAGTACCCCCATTTGCTCTGATGGGGCCTTGGAGGTACTGAGTGTCAGGGAATGCCTGGGCTCACTAACTGGTAAGCGGCACAGCTGAGATAGGAACCCAGAGTGTCTGGGTCCAGAGTCTGTGCACTTTGTATTTTGTCCTTCCAGTCAACGTATTCAGGTACTAGAGTAAAGCCATACCCTATAAATTCTCTCTTTTCCAGCACTCTGTTAAACACTTCTTATTGCTACTTTGATATGATTATGGGAGGTGTTTATTGTGGTGACTCCACAGTAAGATCCTGAATTCCATTTGAATCAATAACAGGCTGTGTAATATTTACTGTGATATTCACATTTGAGAGGGTAATCAATAGAGAGCACGATAGAATTGATTTATTAAATGTTTTATGAACTAGGACTCTCTACCCCTTTCGGCATGCCAGATCGTGCTGATATGTTAGGAGAATAGGATAGTTGGGAAGCTCACTTTCAGACAGTTTTAACCTCACAAGGAACACGTCAGAGTTGATGACTGCTGACGAGGAATCTCGCTGGCCTCAGTAGTACTGCGTGTTTATTCTCAGAACAGTCTGATCATTGGTGTATTTCTGGAATCTTCTCATAAAAGAATTCTTTTCCTACTCATTTCTCTCCTATTAAGGACGTTTCTGTTTAACTTCTCAAAACTTAGGTGACTGAGACCTGTAACATGTCCACTGATTATTTGGAAGTACGTAACAGATTTTTGTTTGCCATGTTTGCACTGTCTGCACTGTCTATGCATTTTATATTCTTCTCTGCCAACTTCAGAACAGAGTGTAGGCCCCAAAACAACACTCATCCAGCCAATTTTTATGATTTGGAGATAAAACTATCGTTTAACAGCAAAGGACAAAGCTTTCACATTATTTGGTTATTTCTATTTGTAGTTTACTTTAATTACAAGATTTACTTACAAAGCACCTCAGGGTCAAGTCTCTTTGTACACAAAACGAGGTATGTGCTAGCCATACAATACCAGACTAAGTTGATCTGATTTCTCAATTTTATATTATTATGGTGGTAGATTAAAATGTTCTAAAAAGGGCAATGAAATGTTATATAGGCTGTGGGAAAGGATTATGTTAGGATTCTTAATTACCACTAATTTTAATAGTATTGTCATTTTCTGAGTTTAGGATAGACATCTAATTTACACTGCAGATTCATATGCATGGATCTTGGGCCACAAGCTTTTATTTATAAGAACAATTAACATTTCAGTTTCTATTTTTAACCATAATCCCACTGGACTGGCAGGAGTTTTAGACCAAAAGTTCTTTTCATGGATTTCCTCACCTTCCTTCCTACTCGAGCACCAACCTGGACACCATGGACAACCGTTTTATATTAGGGGTCTTCTATTTCCAGTAGTGCTAAGGGGGAGCCCAAGCAGCCCCTCACCTCAAAATTCCTACTTTTTCTATGACCCTGAGGAGAAGAACCACCTTTTAATTTGATGAGGAAACTATCCTCATTTCTTTGGATCAAGAGATTTCGCACCCCATTTCACAATCCTTTTTATATTTTCAAGAAAATATTTTTCTTTGCAAAACTTTATAAGTATCCAGAAAAGCTTAGCCTTTTGGAAAGCCAAAGTCATTTCCAACTTGAACTGCAGGTGGGGAAGGTGAGGGAAAGGTTATGAATGGAAAGGAGAAAGTCCAAGAAAAACAACATGGGATAACATTTCCAATGTTATCCTGTTCTGCATGCTGATGCTGAGTGGAGTGCAGGGGTTCAGAGCATAGACTCCAAAGTTGGACTGGCTGGGTTGAGTCTCAGTTCTTCCACTTATTAATTGAATTGCCTTGAATAAGTTACAAAATCTCTCTGTGCCTCAGTTTCCTCAGCTGTAAAATGGGGATGATGCTAATAGTACCTAGCTTGCATGATTATTATGATCATTATACATGAGTTAAAAGACAAAGTGCTGAGAACAGTGCCTAGCACAAAGTAAGTGGCATAGTGCCATTAACTGCTATTATTATTAACAATATTATTATTAGGACAAAAGTTCTTACTCCTGGGCTTCCCTGGTGACGCAGTGGTTGAGAGTCCGCCTGCCGATACAGGGGACACGGGTTCATGCCCCGGTCCGGGAAGATCCCACATGCGCGGCTGGGCCCGTGAGCCATGGCCGCTGAGCCTGCGCGTCCAGAGCCTGTTCTCCGCAACGGGAGAGGCCACAACAGTGAGAGGCCCGTGTACCGCAAAAAAAAAAAAAAGTTCTTACTCCTTACTTGCTCATTATTGCCTACGTAAACAAAACCTCAACGTATAAAGTTTGAACTGTGAGTTTGGTGCATGTTACATTTTGTATGCTTTTAAACCATGTGTAAATGGAACATGATTTGTTCTGAGACTCCAGGAAGATTTAAGGTTCAGGAAATAGCAGGAGCTCTCAGTTGAAGGCTCAAGGCTGTCACATTTGACAAATCTTTAATTCTTCTCATCAAGGAACAGAGAACAGTCTTCTTATTACCTCTCATGAGGAAATGTAGTTTACTGGAAGCAAAGCTTCGAGAAACAAAGAAGTCTTCACGAATAATATCACAATCACGTGCACACACAGAGCTTTATTGAAAGGACAATGGCATAAATATATTACGTCTTATACAAGAATTAGCCAAAGTGATACATTTTGTGTTATTTAATGGACTTGCTTCAATAAAAATTTCAGATATTACTTGAGTATTTTGTGGCTTTTAGGCACAAGACGTTGTAGAAAAGATAATCATTTATTAGGAAAATGATTTTGCTTTATGGCTTTCTATCAGATATTTATAGATTTCTTTTTTCATTAAAATAATTTTATTTATTTTTATTTTTATATGTTTTATAAACACTTCATTGAGTGTTTTTAACAATTCTATTTTTTAATTCTGAAAGTTCTATTTGTTTTATTTTTAAAAAGTACCTACTCATTTCCCCCCCAGTTTTATAGAAATGTAATTGACATAACCTTGTATCAGTTTAAGGTGTACTACATAATGATTTGGTATGTATACATTGCAAAATGATTACCCCAGTAAATTTAGTTAACATCCATCACCTCATATGGCTATAATTTTCCCTTGTAATGAGAAATTTTCAGATCTACCCTTAGCAGCTTTTAAACATACAGTACAGTGTTGTTAAATATAGTCACCATGCTATATCATCACCATGTACATTATATCCCCAGAACTTATCTTATAATTGGAAATTTGTATGTTTTGACTGCCTTCACTGGATTTACCCCACCCTTAGCTCCTGCCTCCTACCATAAAATTTTCATATTACTTAATATTTCACAGCATTGTGGGTAAATAGTAGCAAAGCATCAAAAGAAGAACATAACCAGGAAATCATTTATTGGAAGTCAGAATATTATAAATTAGACTACCATACAAGTAGGCATGATTGCTTAGCATGAATTTGCTGGTCATAAACAGGGAACAAACTGCTAGCTTGTGTAACCGATTCATCCAGCTTCAAGTATAGAGACAATGTCAGAGAGTGTCATAATAGCCGCCATTTACTGAGCATCTATCACTTCAACACTTTCGCTGCAGCCACCAAACCACCAGCCCGTCTGCCCTGGATTAGGACAAAGGTTTCTCAACTTGTCACCAGCAGCCGGAATGACCCTAACAATCAGCTCATGGTCATTTCCGGTGACTCCTCATCTCTCTGAAAGTAAGAGCCATGGCCCTAAGTGATGTGCACCTCCCTCCACAGTGCCTCTGACCTGCCCCTCCACAGGTGCTTCTTCCTCGCAGAAGCCAAGCACCTGCCCCCCCCCACCCCAAGGTGGGACTCGGCCCTTGCTGAGCTTGCCACCTGGGGGGTCCTTTACCTACACATTTACATGGCTGACTCTCTCACTCATCAGGTCTTTCCTCAAATGTCACCTTACATGAGGCCTTCTCCAGCCATCCTATAGGACCCTTTAGACTCCCTTTTCCTATCTACCTTCTGTGCTTTACGTTTTTCTCTGAATACCTATCACGATCTATCATATTTTGTATTTTCAGGGAACCTCCACAGGGATATTGATTTCTCAGTATTGTTCACTCCTGTCTGTCCAGCACCAGGAATATAGTAGGTACATAATAAATATCTGTCTAATGAATGAATGCTTATTCCACATTTGGGACTGTGTCAAGTCCCTTACAGGGAATATCTTGAATATAACTACAGTCTTAAGAGCTTGGAGTCATGGGAGAAATACCACAAACAGATTTATGTTTTATTAGGATCGCACCTGGTGCTGGGATAAGTTGGGAAGCTGTTGTAATCATCCAGGGCAAAGAGGCTCGTGGTTTGAAGCAGAGTGGCTGCTGGGGAGGCGGTGAGAAGTGGTCAGATCTCAGTAAAAACTCTTGGTAAATGAGAACTCTGAACTAGAGAAGGTAGACATCTTGTTCAAGGTTACCTAGTTACCAATGGCAGATGCTGGGTTTGCATAAGACAAGCTAGCTCTTACCCACTGGGCTCGGCTGTTTCTTACACCACAGACTCTGGAAGACAAGGAGGCTTCAGGGTGAATCCTACCTGTGGCAAACAATTCAATTTAGCACTTGGCTCTCAGCAAAATGTGGTTATTGTTACATCCAGAATTATTTTGCAGACTAAATACCATATATGAAGCATCTGTTACATAAGTAGATAGTAGTTGCTTGATAAAATATAGCTACCCAGGCATCAAACATTTTGTGTAGATATAACCTAGGTTGTCTGTTTTGTTTATACTGAAATAACTTATTAGATGACAGTTTTAAGGTTTGCTTTTTCTTTTTTTTTGCTGGACAGCTAAATGAGAATATTAACACATATATCCCAATCTCTGCCTTGGGAATATTTTAAAGAAAATGAGGAAGAGGGAATTACAAAGAATAAGAGACAACAGATACTATACTGAGAGTAGCATAAATCTCCGTAAATAATTCCTTTAGAATTTTATGTATCTTAACTAAAGAATCTGACTTTCTGGATTCAGTTTGTAATTAATTTGATAACCTGAACCAATCCTGTGAGTTGCCCTGACAACCAATTTTAGTAACATAAAGAAGTGTTAGCGGGCTTCCCTGGTGGCACAGTGGTTGAGAGTCCGCCTGCCAACGCAGGGGACACGGGCTCGTGCCCCGGCCTGGGAAGATCCCACATGCTGCGGAGCGGCTGGGCCCGTGAGCCATGGCCGCTGAGCCTGCACATCCGGAGCCTGTGCTCCGCAACGGGAGAGGCCACAGCAGTGAGAGGCCCGCGTACCGCAAAAAAAAAAAAAAAAAGTGCTAACTGTTAATTGGTATTCAGAGTTAGTAGCTGGTGTCTCTGCTCTGTCTCCATGGCAACTTAGCTGTCATGTTCTCATCTCTAGCAAGGTGATGAGATTTCATGTGTGTCTTAATCCACATGTCCATAGTCTCTGGCACAGTGTTTTACTTAACATCTATAAATGTGGTCACTTTTGAGCTATTAGCGCTATTGCTAAAAAACAGTGGCTCCCCTGAATTAATTTCATCCTTCTCCATCCTCCATATGTTCCAAGCTTCCGTTTTGGTGATTGTGTGAATTAGTGTTTGTCTGAACAGAGAAAATTCTGCATAACTGCATGTGTGTATGGAATATGGATGTTTTAAATATGTAAAATAGGGCAAACTTGAGTAAATAAAGAATACTTTTTCAAGGGTGTTTAGCTGAGGCTAGAGGTAATGAATACTGATTTGAGGGATAACTGCCAAATTAGAGAAAAAGGTCTAATGTTTTCTGTACTGAGAAAATATTCTCACATTTGTGGTTGGATAATGCAGAGATAACTCATATATCCATTTTCTAGCAATTTCCTATTAAATAGAAAGTAGGGTTCCCCTCCATTTCTCTCCCCATTTTTTTTCCTACTTAAACTGCAGCAGTGACCTCTTTTCATTTTTGACTTTCACTAGTTTTTCTTTGCAACCCTCAAAATTATGTAGAATTATTTCCTAATCATAACTGGTCAACTAATTAGTCATAGACTTCCTCATCATTACAAATACACTGATACTATGATGGAGGCAAGGAAAATGGTCTGGGCAATGTATAACAATCTTCTTATAGAGGTATCATACATACTAGAAATAAAGCTAATTTATATTCATTCAACACTGATTTTAAATTCTGGGTTTTTCTTTTACTACCCTTATTGCCCTTGGGGAAAGCAAAAACAAAAAAAATAAAAACAAGTTATAAAACCTCTTATGAATTTTTCTTACCTGTAAATTAGGGCCAGTCATACTCAATGATGTGCTCATAAGTATTTAGACAACCAGCTCTCTAGGAGAAGGAGGATTTGTAGAATTTAGCAATTTCCATGGTGTAAATAGTCCCACCATGGTTGATTTCGAGCTTCCAGCATGGTGTCATTGAACATGGAACTGGATGGAGATGCTTACAATTGCCACTCACAAGCCAGGGAGTACCAGCCCCAGTATATCACTGTTTCTTCAGCTTGTTATAAGGCTTAAATGACCTATCCAGAGTAAACTACTGGGTATATAACAAGCTCCAAAGATCTTAGTTCTTTCTCCTCTGAATGACGTGTCTTCCCCATTTCTCTTTATTCAAACAAACAAAAATTGAGATACAGTTCACATACCATGCACTTCCTTCACTCAATTCTCCGTTTCTTTTAATATGTGTGCTGCTGGCCACCATGTACACCTAACATTTCTTGTGAAAAATCAATTTACATGTGTGGTGGTTTTAAAATATTCCCACAAATTCCTTGATATATCTCCCTTAAAAATGTGAGATCTAATTCACCTTCCCTTGAGTGTAGACGGTACTTAATGACTCTAAAATATGGTGGAAGTGACAGTAAATGGCTTCCAAGACAAGGTCATAAAAGGCGTTGTGATTTTTCTCCTTGCTCTCTCCTTTGAGACTCTTACCTTGGAAGAAGGTAACTGTCATGCCATGAGAACACTCAGCAGCCCAGTGCCCTATGCCTATGCCCTATGCCCTGTGGAGATATCTATGTTCCTAGAAATGGAGGTCTCCAGCCAACAACCATCGCAGTGAGCCATCCTGGAAATTGATTCTGCAGCCCAAGGCAAATCTTCAAAGAACTGAAGTTCTGACTGACATCTGGACTGCAAACTCACAAGAGGTTCTGAGCCAGAATTACCTAAGTAGGCTGCTTCCTAATTCCTGACAGGAACTGTGAGTTAATAAGTGCTTATTATTTTAAGCTGCTAACTTGAGTAATTTGTTACACAGCAATAGATAACTAATGCAGCATAATTTATATTTGTCCAAAAGCCTAAGAGTTAAGTTCATTAGCCTTAGGTCTTAATTATAAGGTGTACTGAGCATGTAGGAGAACACTTTAATATTCCAAAGCATCGACAGAAAAGCTTACAACGCCATCAGGAGGGGAGTTGTTATTTAGATTCACTACTAATGACTTATTTATTGGGTATTAATGGCTCATGACTATTAAGAAGCTTCTGTGATGTGTAGGTATTTCAAGTGGTATTCATTAATGAGCCATTGGATCAGCCATAATCTGGGAAGCCTGTGGGAAGATGCGCTTATACATATATAACCAGAAGGTGGACTTCATTAGATTCCTGGAAGCACATGAGGTTAATTAACTGGTGAAATCCATTCAAATTCCTGGAAGCTGAGACAGCAAACTTCAGGACTGTTACTGAGACCATTACAGGGGTCATTCGTGCAAGAAAGATGATATATTCCTTTTGATACAGTATCTCCTTTTATGCTTTTCAATCAATATTAAGTGGAAATATCCTTGGTGCACTGTTTCACTTAAAACTTTAAGTGGATTTTTTTTTATAGGAAGACCTAGGAAAAAGGGGGAGAAAATAAAAATTTTAAACAAAGAATATCTGGCCTATGTATTGAGTTTCACACTTTAGACAGTAGATTATATGCTTCACATATGTTTTACTTTTGAACAGTGCAAGATGGATGGCAAGCCCTCACATAATTACAGAGTGCAAATATTACCTCTTCAGACTTCTGTATTTTAACTTAATATGACTGAAGTGACACAGTAGTGGCCCGAATGACCCAAAAGACTGATATATTGGAAGAAAAATGTCTAATGAGTCCTAATTCTTTGGATCACTAAGTATAGTATGCTAAAGAAATGCTAATTGCACATTATGCATTAAACATATGCAGTGTGAACAGAAGTATACAGATGCACTTGCTAGAGATTTATTCATACTTGGGGGAAAAAAAAGAAACAAGAAGACAAAAGATGTTTTACATTTTTTCATGATGTCCTCTTCAGTGTGTTTAGTTCAAAGTTGCTGCACAAATTCCTAATAAAGATAAGATGAATTGAGATGGGATAAAACTAAAATATTCCTTAGCAAATTAGGCTATGTCTCAACTCTCTGTGGTAGACTGAACAAACCACAAGTAGACTATCTGATCGTATGACTACTCATATGTAAGGGTGACGTTTTTGAAGTCTGAAGTCAAGTCACTCGTTTTTCGTTTTCTGCTTTGTTGCAATTTGTTTTAAAAATTGCTGCTAAAAAGCAACAGCTGGTTCTGTTTTCAAACTTTAAAAATTGAAACATGAGGACTAAAGTCAAGCATTTGTTTTATTGAGGGCTAGGTAGTAGCCTGATGAAGAATTATGTTTTTTAAAGAATTATGTTTTTTAAATAAATTAACCCATGAGGAGTTAGGTGATAGACATATGAAGCAAAAACTTGCTGGGGATAAACAGGATGCCGACTTCTGTAGGGACAAGCTACCTGACAGTTACAAAACTAGGGTTACAACCCTCATTCCCTAACTCTGTCTCACTTGCCTTTTCCAAACAGTACATAGCTTCTGTACACCAGAGCACCTGAAGAGTCACAATTTACCTGGAGGTGATCTTATGTCTGTGTAAAACTACATGAACAAATTGTCTTTTTCCACTATTGCTTTCCTCCAGAATACTCTAGACAGACCATTTCTGAAGCTGGTCTAACTTCTCAAACCTGCCAGTCACACTTGTATGGAAGTTCATTCTTCCCTCATCACCAGCATAGACTCTCCCACTTCTAATACCCTTTGAATATTTCTAATAACCAGAAAGATACAATGTTTTCATTTAACTCCTCTCTGTTGATACTTCATTTCCTTACATGCGCATCTATTTCAGCAAGGTCAATCAAACTATAAAGAAAAAAAAGGCTAAATGAGATAGTTTAAATGGCTACTTTGTGAATAAAATTGTGATGAAATAAAGTTTGGAAACAGTTAATATTAAGGAAAAATAGTCATCTCTGAATTGAAGAACATTTTCAATCTAACATTTTAATTTGTAGAAATATTCTAACCAAGATTATATATTTGACTCAAAATTTTATTTTCACATACTCTTGATTATGATACCCCAAATTATAAAATATCATGAACATTTTTTGGGTGCCCATAGTGTATGTGAGAAGGTGGGAATTTCTGTGCAAATATAAAGAGGAGTAGATGCAGTCCTTGAATTCAAGGAGCTCACAGGTTAAGCAGCGCAGCCCCTTATTTGAGGGCTGAATGCCTTTTGCTGACAAATAAATCATCTCAAGTTCCTTTTTATAGGAATCTTTTGAACATCTTCCCTATTACTTTCACTTCTTGCTCCGTCTTATACTCTGGAAACACAAAACATTCATACACAGGCTCAATATACGTTGACTGCCCACCATGTCTGAGGCACTCGGCTTTGCCCTGGCTTTGGGATGTAAGATATCATTACCTTTCAGGAGCTCTCAATCTATTTGTTTCAGAGAATCAGCTTGAGGAGGGACATTTGGCTGTAGCATGGGTTGGGTCCCTGTACACAGAGGGTGTCCCATAATCCTTGGCATTATTGGGGGATAGCTAACTAGGGCATGTGATTCTTGAAGGGAAGACAGACATGTTACTAAGAAAGTTACAGTTTTATAGTAATAATTCTAAGAAAGGCAGATGTAAACTACAGTTAGAGAAAGAAAGAGGAAACTCTAGTTCACCCATGAGGATTTGGTAGAGGGTTTCCAGAGGAGATGAATCACTTTGGGGAAGTGAACAAGAAACGTGGAAAACTTCTGGAGAGATGCTATTTGAGTTGGGACATGAAGGATGAAAAACAATTTGCCAAAATGAGGACAGGGGAAAGGATATATCAGGCATATATATATCAAGAGAGGGTACATAAAGTCAGGCAGTTAAGTAACAGTGCGTCTGAAAAGTAGGAGATGTTCTACGAACATGACTAGACTGTGAAATTGTCTGTGGGTCATAGAGAGGGTTTAATGGGTGGAGGGAAAAGAGGATTGTTGAGATATAGGGCATGAACAATACGTGGAGATAAGATTGTGAAGACATGTGAGCCATATTGTATGATGGCTATTCAAGATTTTCAGCAGTAAAGTGATCATAAATGATCATATTTATTTTTATAGGAAGATACTACATTTGGGTGTAGGTGAGCAGCATCATGGATGGGACCACATTGTGACCTTGCTTTCTGGAGGACTACTTAGGAGATTACAAGTGTCTAGATATTTTGCTTCTTTAGTAGAGGTGGCAGAAAACATGGCCCCCAAATTGATGTTACAGATATACACAGATGAATATTTCTCTGGGTATGAATGTCAAATGACTTTTGAAGGGACCTCTGACTTGCCCAGTTTGAATCCAGTGTCCACTCTTGGAACAATTACTTGTGGCCAAGAAATAGGGTTACATAGTAGGGAAGATGGCAACTGGAATCCTACCTCTGCGGAACAGCAAGGGGGCTCCCAGGGGAGGGGACATTGTAATCTGAGAAGACAACTCAGTAGGTTTCCACTAGGGTGTACAGGTGAAAAATTCAACTTGGGGCACAATGTCCAAGCTCTTTATGGTTGTTATTTAACCTGGGTTTGGCATCAGGTGCAATCAGAACAGACAGACACAGATTCCTTTCAGGTATTTAAAGATGCAGTAGCCTTGGTGATAATGTTTAGCTCCCCATCTAAGGTGAAAGATAATATCTTCTGGAAATAGAGAAATAGATGGTTTCCAGGAAGTTTTCATCCTATAGTTTAAAAAACAATCTTTTTCCTTCTGCTTCTCCTTAGGAGTGAGGGGGTACCCCACCTTCCTCAAAGTATAACTAAAATCTGCAGCTTGGAATAGCCACGAGGAAATAAATTTAAAAGATTTACTTCATAAACTACTAGGGTTTTTTTGTTTTGTTTTTGTTTTGCAGTACGCAGGCCTCTCACTGTTGTGGCCTATCCCGTTGTGGAGCACAGGCTCCGGACGCGCAGGCTCAGCGGCCATGGCTCACGGGCCCAGCCGCTCCGCGGCATGTGGGATCTTCCCAGACTGGGGCACGAACCCCTGTCCCCTGCATCGGCAGGCGGACTCTCAACCACTGTGCCAGCAGGGAAGGCCACTACTAGTTTTTTTTATACAGCTTTTTAACATCTACACAGATATTGAGTTTATGCAGATATCAGGAGCTTGATTTGAGTTGGGTTTGCTTAAAAGTCTACAAACCTAGATTCCTAGAGCCAAAGTGAATATGTCTTAGTTGAGTGTATTGTTTCTTTTATCCTCTGACCCTGCTAAATATTTCCAGTAATGAGTTTCCCACACAGTTTATCTAGCTTGTGAATTGATGTGGATTATTAATATATTTTTTAAATCCTAGGTTTATTTCCCTCATTGTCTCAGAGGAATTTTGGTTTGCAACCATTTTACCTTCTTGCACACCTGGGAGATATATTTTGAAAAACAGGCTAAATAAAGACAATTAAGATAAATATTAATCCCATTCCACTCCTAAATAACCACAGAATACATTCCAGAGACAAAATATGAAAGGTGTTTGGATCCTTGGAAAAACGTCTTAAGCTTTCAGACTTCAGTTTCTTCAAATGAAAATTCACATGTAAAATAAGGAGTTCTAACAATTTAACAGAGGTGTAACTTCGGACATTTTAGAAAAGATTATGCTCTTCTATGTGTAAATAGAATGGGTGGGTAACCCCTAGTGTACAGGGCTTGAAGGGGATTAAGCTATTTTTGCCTGGCATGCTCTAGAAGACTCCTAAAGCTCACAAATGGAGTGTCAGTCATCCCTTATCATAAGAGACTCTCCATAAAAAATTTTTAACTCTTTCCAGAGACAAGGCCAGAACAAAGAGCACATTGAAGCAGTGACTGTGGAATGACACTGATGTCCAGAGAAAATAAAGAGTCATAGAGCACATAATTAAAGCCCCAGAGCACACAGGAATCTAGACAGCAAGAGTCAACATTTACAGAAAAGCCTGCAGGAAGCCTGGTGGCACTACCGGTTGACTGATACTCAGATACTTCCAGATTGTGTTTAAACAAGGGCATAATCAAAGTCTGAGACCAAGAAAATCAGAATCAGGCAGGAAGCAAGTATTCCAATGCAAATAGCATACTCCAACTAAAACGTGGGACCCAGGCTGGACTAGAATGGTTTCGGCAGGTACTTTATTGGTATTCTAACCCACTGTAAATCTTTATAGTTCATTGGATAGAAGCTTGTAGAGTAACATGTATAGTGATTCAACTGTAGCATCTAGGCTCAGTGCTTCTCCACTAGTCCAATTGTCTTCCTTGAAAATTCACAGGTTAATTTGTAAGGACTTACGAAGGATGACTGGATAAGGAGACTGGCTCACCCCTTGCTTGCATTCTTGCATGTGCTGTGGGCAGAAACAACAACCTTCTGTGCCTAGCGGAGTACCTGGCACTTGTTTGGTGCTCAAGAGAACAGATACATTATTCAATCTCCCTACACGTTTTTCTAGCTTAGAGAACATTTTTGGGTTTTTTTTGCTGCTTCTAGGCTGAGAAGGGCCCATCACCCGCACCTGAGTATTTGGACAGGTGTGATGACCTGAGGATAGATGCAGAGTTGACACTCTAGGAGTTTCAAAGCTCCAGATAGTGAGACATTATTATTTAGAAGCATGATTGGAGTTGAAAAATGATTGGATTACAGGAAAATCTATGGGAGCTGAAAAATGACAGGTCCCCATGAAACTGAAGGTTAGTTCAAGAAAGCTCTAAGGGCTAAATTTGGAGATGCCTAATAATTGGTGCAGTAGAGGAAATAAGGGTCAATCTGGAGTTAGTGGAAAGGTCTGTTGGTCACTCTTACAGTGAACACTGTAAGTCCCAGTAAGATTGAGCAAACAAGTAAAGTCAGAGCCAACAAAAGGTCCTCTGATGAGAAGAGTTGGCAGATGGCTGGGGAAGAGAGGGCGGCAAGGAATAAGGAGGCCTGAAGAGAGTAAGCGTCGCCTTGGAGGTCAATCAAGTTATATTATTGATGAGCTAGAGGCAGTGTGCTGTCAATAGGTGACAGGGATTAACAAAAAGGGAAAGTCTGTAGGAGGCACATGTTAACCACTTTATATAATCATTTCATTTAATCCTTACAACAGCTGGAAAAGTATACTAGTACCATGACATATGAGGCAACTGAGGGGTATCAAGTCCCTAATAGGTGCAATGTAGAAAGAACAACCCAGAAGAAGTAAGATAAACTATAGCCATCTGGGTCATGTTTGTCAAGGTTCTGCCAGGAACCACTCTCAAATGGGGGAAGGTTCAGAGATGTGGACAGACTTTCATGAAACCAATGGAAGATAGTGTGAAACCCTGGAGGGAGCACCAGAAAGGAGCATTTATCACCCAGAGCCTAAATAGACAAAAGGAGGGTGGGGTTCCTGGAATCTGGACATTTCCTTGTGTGGAGAGGGCTGCCTGAGAGGTGCTCTGGCCTCTGGGAGCATGAGGCAGCCAATCTGCAATGACTGGACAGAAAGGGAACCTGAGGGCTAAAGACCTTATCTTCACATTTCTCCCTCTGTTGATCTCTCGTTAATGCCCCCAGGCCCCAATGCCTGAAATCACCAGGAAGCCTGAGGGCAAGGGAACCTGCTAAAGGAATCCATACATGCATCCTCCCTCTCAGGACAGAGAGGGTCTGGAGGAGAAAACCAGAGACACCCAGCCCTGAGAGTAATTCTCTTCTGACAGCATAGGTCCATGGTTAGAAACTTTCCAGAGCATAAGAACAATCTGAGTTTTTTGTTTTTGTTTTTTAAATGCAGATACCTGGACTTGCTTCCCACTCATCGGAGGTTCTGAATTATTAGGTCTGGGATAGGACTCATGAGTATGATTCTTCAACAGTGCAAGGTATTCAGCAGGTATTCATTGGATCACACTGTGAGAAATATCTCCTTAAATAGAGAATGAGGGTCCTGTCTTCGTAAACTGCCTTTGGGAGCCAACTTTCATGTCAAGGTCTTTGCAGGGAATTCCTGGGAGAGTAGACATCCTGTAACATGGTGATCGATCGATCTATCAATCTACCTATGAATAAAGACTTTGCGAATATAGTCACAATCGAGTCTGAGTTCCTACTCTGTCACTTAAAATATATGATCTTATCTTCTCTAAGCCTCAGTTTCCTTATCTCAACAATGGAATGACAGGACCTAATTGATAGTTGCAATAAGAAGTGTGTGATTAAATGTAAAAAAACGAAATAACTTTAGCACAAACTTTGGCACAGAGTAAATATACAACAAATGGTGTCTATGTTATTATTATAAACTGTTTAAATTGTGGTGCTTTGTCAGAATCCATGCTCATTAGATACTCCATACAGGGTCCAGAGCAGTAGTATGGAACAGGTGACATGCATTTTACTCATGTTTAATAATGCAGATAATGAGTTAGCTTTCATACCTCACAGCTTTAGATGTAAACCTAAGAGAGAAATGGCAAGATAAACAAGAAGGAGACCTAGTTCACTTTTCTTTGCCTATTATTTATTCAAAGTCATTGAAAAAACACTCCCAGCAGGCTTCTAATAAGTTGGGGAATGCTGAAAAGCCTTTTCAGGGGAAAGAAAAAAACTTTAAAATTTATTCCTGAAATATTTTGTATTAAAGTTGACTTGCTTAACCTAGGAATGCTCAGAACTAGGGTCCTGCCCAAATTTGTCTGTGGAAAATAAAAAACTGTTTCCCCTTTCTCAGTAAACAATGTCTCCTTGTCTTGTTTGGGTTCAGGTGGCCCACACAGTGAGAGTCTTTAAATCTCTTCCAAGCTCCTCCACAGCACCTCCCCACCAAGCTTCAGTCTCAGAAACTGCTAGAACATCCCTTTAAAGCATCCTTTGGAGCCCCTCCAGCTGGGGAACTGCAAGACACAAAAATCCTAGCTTTGGATAAAGTCTGTGCTACTAGGAGAACTCCCACCCTGAAAGCAGCCCGTGTGTCACAGTGACAAGATGGATGGGAGTATGAAATGAAGGAGCCCTATTTTGAAGGGGAGAGGGCTTTTCTCCCTTTAGAGGGTAGGGCTGAGCAGCCTGGGTTGGGCAATGGACCAGGCAGGGAGGTGGGAATCTATAGGATTCATCATGCATGTAAAGAAAGACAGTAAAAACAAAGTTGTCAAAGATTTGTAACATTTCCAGAGATAAAAGGAAAAATATGGGGTGTTTAGAAGTTATTGTGAACTAATTTAAGAGGAAAAGAAAAATGAGATTGCAAAGCTGAATTATTTTGTCTTTCGGCCACGATTTAAAGCAATGGTTCTCAACTAGGGGTGAATTTGTTCCTGAAGGGGCATCTGGCAATGTCTGGAGATGTTGTTGGTTCTCAACTTGGCAGTCAAGATGCTATGACATCCAGTGCATAGAGGCCAGGAATGCTGCTAAACATCCTACAGTGCTCAGGACAGCATCCTCCCTCACCCCAACAAAGAACGATCAACTTTACGTTTTCTGTACGGCTGAGATGGAGAAATACTGATTGAGAGTATTTCTAAGCATTTTAAGTCCATTTCAAGTCTTAGTGAGCTTCAGAATTCTGAGTCTCTAGATAAGTTTTGATTAACGTACTTACATGTATTAGGAAGAGTTTTGTCACGGTTTTGTGTCACCCAACGTTGAGTTATTTAAGCCATTGTTTACTAACTGCCACGTTAACTTGAGGGAAACTTGACAGCTAATGTCCAAGTCCATTCTTATAGTAGTAAAATTTTAAGAGGAAGAAACAGAAGAAATTTCACTGGGAGTAACTAAACTAACTTAGTGTTTAGATTCCTCAGACCCTCTCCTTGTGGGAGGAAGGAGAGCCGTGGTACAATCCTGCAGCACAAACAGGAGAAAACGCTTATTATTTTATTTTTTGTTTAGGTTGGGAAATATTTTTTATGTCTTTTTTTTAACATCTTTATTGGAGTATAATTGCTTTACAATGGTGTGTTAGTTTCTGCTGTATAACAAAGTGAATCAGCTATATGTATACATATATCCCCATATCTCCTCCCTCTTGCATCTCCCTCCCACCCTCCCTATCCCACCCCTCTAGGTGGTCACAAAGCACAGAGCTGATCTCCCTGTGCTATGTGGCTGCTTCCCACTAGCTGTCTATTTTACATTTGGTAGTGTATATATGTCCGTGCCAGTCTCTCACTTCATCCCAGCTTACCCTTCCCCCTTCCCGTGTCCTCAAGTCTATTTTCTACATCTGCATCTTTATTCCTGTCCTGCCCCTAGGTTCTTCAGAACCATTTTTTTGTTTTTTTTTAGATTCCATATATATATGTGTTAGCATATGGTATTTGTTTTTCACTTTCTGACTTACTTCACTCTGTATGACAGACTCTAGGTCCATCCACCTCACTACAGATAACTCAATTTCATTTCTTTTTATGGCTGAGTAATATTCCATTCTACATATGTGTCACATCTTTATCCATTCATCTGTCAATGTACACTTAGGTTGCTTCCATGACCTGGCTATTGTAAATAGTGCTGCAATGAACATTGTTGTACATGACTCTTTTTGAATTATGGTTTTCTCAGGATATCTGCCCAGTAGTGGGATTGCTGGGTCATATGGTAGTTCTATTTTTAGTTTTTTCAGGAGCCTCCATGCTGTTCTCCATAGTGGCTGTATCAAATCACGTTTCCACCAACAGTGCAAGAGGGTTCCCTTTTCTCCACACCTTCTCCAGAATTTATTGTTTGTAGATTTCTTAGTGATGGCCATTCTGACCGGTGTGAGGTGATACCTCATTGTAATTTTGATTTGCATTTCTCTAATGATTAGTGATGTTGAGCATCCTTTCATGTGTTTGTTGGCAATGTGTATATCTTCTTTAGAGAAATGTCTATTCAGGTCTTCTGCCCATTTTTGGATTGGGTTGTTTGTTTTTTTGATATTGAGCTGCTTGTATATTTTGGAGATTAATCCTTTGTCAGTTACTTTGTTTGCAAATATTTTCTCCCATTCTGAGGGTTTTCTTTTCATCTTGTTTATGGTTTTCTTTGCTGTGCAAAGCTTTTAAGTTTCATTAGGTCCCATTTGTTTATTTTTGTTTTTATTTCCATTTCTCTAGGAGGTGGGTCAAAAAGGATCTTGCTGTGATTTATGTCATAGAGTGTTCTTCTTATGTTTTCCTTAAGAGTTTTATAGTGTCTGACCTTACATTTAGGTCTTTGTGTGTGTGTGTGTGAAACGTGGGCCTCTCACTGCTGTGGCCTCTCCCGTTGAAGAGTACAGGCTCCGGATGCACAGCCTTAGCGGCCATGGTTCATGGGCCCAGCTGCTCCGCAGCATGTGGGATCTTCCTGGACTGGGGCACAAGCCCGTGTCCCTTGCATCGGCAGGCGGACCCTCAATGACTGTGCCACCAGGGAAGCCCTACATTTAGGTTTTAACCCATTTGGAGTTTATTTTTGTATATGGTGTTAGGAAGTGTACTAATTTTATTCTTTTACTTGTAGCTGTCCAGTTTTCCCAGCACCACTTATTGAAGAGGTTATCTTTTCTCCATTGTATATTTTTGCCTCCTTTACCAAAGATAAGGTGACCATATGTGTGTGGGTTTATCTCTGGGCTTTCTATCGTGTTCCATTGATCTGTATTTCTGTTTTTGTGCAAGTACCATACTGTCTTGATTACTGTAGCTTTGTAGTATAGTCTGAAGTCAGGGAGCCTGATTCCTCCAGCTCTGTTTTCCTTTCTCAAGATTGCTTTGGCTATTCGGGGTCTTTTGTGTTTCCATACAAATTGTGAAATTTTTTGTTCTAGTTCTGTGAAAAATGTCATTGGTAGTTTGATAGGGATTGCATTGAACCTGTAGATTGCTTTGGGTAGTATAGTCATTTTCACAATGTTGATTCCTCCAATCCAAGAACATGGTATATCTCTCCATCTGTTTGTATTATCTTTAATTTCTTTCATCAGTGTCTTACAGCTTTCTGCATACATGTCTTTTGTCTCCTTAGGTAGGTTTATTCCTAGGTATTTTATTCTTTTTGTTGCAATGGTAAATGGGAGTGTTTCCTTCATTTCTCTTTCAGATTTTTCATCTTTAGTGTATAGGAATGCCAGAGATTTCTGTGCATTAATTTTGTATCCTGCTACTTTACCAAATTCATTGATTAGCTCTAGCAGTTTTCTGGTAGCATCTTTAGGATTCTCTATGTATAGGATCATGTCATCTGCATACAGTGACAGTTTTACTTCTTCTTTTCTGATTTGGATTCCTTTTATTAATTTTTCTTCTCTGATTGCTGTGGCTGAAACTTCCAAAACT
Organism: Mesoplodon bidens; assembly: GCF_964165515.1. Classification (NCBI taxonomy): domain Eukaryota; kingdom Metazoa; phylum Chordata; class Mammalia; order Artiodactyla; family Ziphiidae; genus Mesoplodon; species Mesoplodon bidens. Next base: position 46,359,042 of record NC_138160.1, on the reverse strand, counting down.
ATGTTGAATAATAGTGGTGAGAATGGGCAGCCTTGTCTTTTTCCTGATCTTAGTGGGAATGGTTTCAGTTTTTCACCCTTGAGAAACATATTGCCTGTGGGTTTATCATATATGGCCATTATTATGTTGTGGTAAGTTCCCTCAATGTCTACTTTCTGTAGGGTTTTTATCATAAATTGGTGTTGAATTTTGTCAAAAGCTTTTTCTGCATCTGTTAAGATGATCATGTGGTATTTATCCTGCAATTTGTTAATATCATTTATCACATTGATTGATTTGCGTATTTTGAAGAATCCTTGCATTCTTGGGATAAACTCACTTGATCATGGTGTATGATCCTTTTAATGTGCTGTTGGATTCTGTTTGCTAGTATTTTGTTGAGGATTTTCACATCTATGTTCATCAGTGATATTGGTCTGTAGTTTTGTGTGTGTGTGTGACATCTTTGTCTGTTTTTGGCATCTGGGTGATGGTGGCCTCGTAGAATGAGTTTGGGAGGATTCCTCCCTCTGCTATATTTTGGAAGAGTTTGAGAAGGATTGGTGTTAGCTCTTCTCTAAATGTTTGATAGAATTCTCCTGTGAAGATATCTGGCCCTGGGCTTTTGTTTTTTGGAAGATTTTTAATCACAGTTTCACTTTCAGTGCTTCTGATTGGTCTGTTTATATTTTCTATTTCTTCCTGATTCAGTCTTGGCAGGTTGTGCATTTCTAAGAATTTGTCCATTTCTTCCAGGTTGTCCATTTTATTGGCATATAGTTGCTTGTAGTAATCTCTCATGATCCTTTGTATTTCTGCTGTGTCAGTGGTTACTTCTCCTTTTTTATTTCTAATTCTATTGATTTGAGTCTTCTCCCTTTTTTTTTCTCAATGAGTCTGGCTAATGGTTTATCAATTTTGTTTATCTTCTCAAAGAACCAGCTTTTAGTTTTATTGATCTTTGCTATTGTTTCCTTCATTTCTTTTTCATTTATTTCTGATGTGATCTTTTTGATTTCTTTCCTTCTGCTAACTTTAGGGTTTTTTTTGCTCTTCTTTCTCTAATTGCTTTAGGTATAAGGTTAGGTTGTTTATTTGAGATGTTTCTTATTTCTTGAGGTAGGATTGTATTGCTATAAACTTCCCTCTTAGAACTGCTTTTGCTGCATCCAGAGGTTTTGGGTGGTCGTGTTTTAATTGTCATTTGTTTTCTAGGTAGTTTTTGATTTCCCCTTTGACTTCTTCAGTGATCTCTCAGTTATTTAGTAGCATATTATTTAGCCTCTATGTGTTTGTATTGTTTACAGATTTTTTCCTGTAATTGATATGTAGTCTCATACCTTTTTGGTCAGAAAAGATACTTGATATGATTTCAATTTTCTTAAATTTACCAAGGCTTGATTTGGGACCCAAGATATGATGTATCCATGAGCCCTTGAGAAGAAAGTGTATTCTGTTGTTTTTGGATGGAATGTCCTATAAATATCAATTAAGTCCATCTTGTTTAATGTATCATTTAAAACTTGTGATTCCTTATTTAATTTCATTTTGGATGATCTGTCCATTGGTGAAAGTGGGTTGTTTAAGTCCCCTACTATTATTGTGTTACTGTCGATTTCCCCTTTTATGGCTGTTAGCATTTGCCTTATGTATTGAGGTGCTCCTATGTTGGGTGCATAAATATTTACAATTGTTATATCTTCTTCTTGGATTGATCTCTTGATCATTAAGTAGTGTCCTTCTTTGTCTCTTGTTATAGTCTTTATTTAAAGTCTATTTTGTCTGATATGAGAATTATTACTCCAACTTTCTTGTGAATTCTATTTGCAAGGAATATCTTTTTCCATCCCCTCACTTTCAGTCTGTATGTCCCTAGGTCTGAAGTGGGTCTCTTGTAGACAGCATATATATGGGTCTTGTTTTTGTATCCATTCAGCCAGTCTATGTCCTTTGGTTGGAGCATTTAATCCATTTACATTTAAGGTAATTATCAATATGTATGCTCATATTACAATTGAGAAAATGCTTATTTTTAAAATTAATTCTATTTTAAGCACTACATGAGTCATTTAGAATAACTAAATTAATATTTAATTAGCTTGTTTTTATAACAAGCTAGGGTTATTGAAGATATCTGTATTGCCAATTCTCTGTGAGGCTAAGATAGGATTCTTTTATAATCAATATTTTGGTTTTCTTTCATAATGTTCTATAAACGGCTTTTTTTTTTCTTCTTAGGTCAAACTTTCTATTTTAGGAAATACTTTCTTATATGAACTTAGTTGAAGTTTACTTTGGCCACTATGCATTCCTTGAGCTATTGACACCACGTTCACATTTTTACACTTGAACTGCACTGACCCTTGCAGAGTCAAGTTGGTAAGAAAAACCCTCCCAGCCTTTTGATGATATTGTGTATCTTGCAAAATAGGCTCCATCTCTTATTGAAGTATTTGGAGAAAGGAAGGGAGAGCAGAGGAGGAAAACTAGAACTTATTAGAGAGATCACTGAACTTAGTAAAGATCCTTGAAATTAGCTACATAAGTTGACTTCCTTAGCCTCAAGCTCTGTGTTGTGACTGCCCCTGAATTCCAACATTTTAGAAATAGAAAACAAAACTAAACTAACAAACAGAAGAAAGATAGTAGAGGGTAGGACTTAATTATAAATGACTTCGATTGAGCTGCCCTTACTTGAATATAGTATTACAGAAAGTATCAATAAATTCTATTGAAAACTGTGAACCAAAAATTTTAATTTACTTGGTTAAGATGCCCTTTCAGAAAGCCTGTTCCCCAGTCAGGTTCATTTTGTCGAAAGGCAGCAGCCAAAATGCTGAGATGCCAAGGTTTGCAGCAAAGAGAAAAGAGAGGGTTTATTCTCAAGGCAGCCAAGCAAGGAGACAGGAGAACAAATCTCAAGTCCACTTCCCTGGAGGCCAGAGGCCTGGGGTTATTTATGGACTAAGGAATAAAGCAGCAGGGCACTCTGAGGCATGGAGGGCATGGGGAAAGGTGACTGGGGAAAGGTGTGATAATCATCCTTCTGCCCAGGTGTAACTAACCTACAAGCCCCTACACGTTCAAAAGGTCATGGAGTGGACACTCAAGCATACTCAGTTGGAGAGTCCGTGGTCCTATTCAATCTTAATCAGCTCAGCTCAAACTAGACACAGCTGACTCCAAGTTCCTAGAAAATAACTTGGGCAAACATCTTGTTTAGGCTCCGTGCCTCTTGGAGGACATGCAAGTCTTAAAATGACCTTGATTAGTGAAGGCAGGTAAAATGGATTTGACTAATTATAGTTTCAAGCTCTCATCTAGGTAATATGCTCTCCATTCCCCCATTTGGGGAAAATAAAATGTATATACATATACATACATATATATATATACATAGATATTCATATGCATATTAATGTATATACATTATAATGTATATACATATATAATGTATATATGTATTAATACATATATACACATATATGTATACACATACATATATATTTAAATTTAAAACATTCTTTTTACTACTAGATGCTATCCTAATACAAAGCAAACTGGTTGGTTGACTTTTTCAGCTATGTAGAAAGTGACAGACTGACAATAAGAAAAAAAAAAGACAAATCCAAAATGGCTAAATCAATTTTGTTTTGAGCTTTCAATAGACATCGACTGGCTCTAAGTCTTTAAAAGGCAGGACAAGACTGGTGATGACCATGTGGACCTTGGCAGTCTCCCTCTGTGCCCTCTGGGTTTTCAGCAACTCTTCAGGGATTGCTTTTTCCTTTTTCCCCATCCTACCCCATTGCCTTCTATTTCAAGCTTAAAAGATCAAGCCTGTCCTCTTAGATTTCAGATTTTGCCTGCCTGGGATTAATTTCTTGGCCGTTGTACTCGAGAATTCCATTTCAAAACTTCCTCAGTGCTTTTCCTTCTCCTCACTGACCTTTAAAGAATAATTATGAACTCAACATTCCCTGAGGGTCTCAGGCTATACTATGGTTTACTCTTTTTTCACAAGGATGTGCAGAAAGTGTACTCTTGACAAGAGACTTCACACTCACTTCTGAATGCCTTTTTCTGGGGCCTCCTTTGAGAGTGTTTCTCTCAAAAGAACACTCAGCAGTGTCAATTCGAGAATACATGAGAGAAATTGACTCTTTGCTCAAGCACATATGAGCCCCTGGAACATCCTTAGACTAGATTAGAGTAAATCAACTAGTAAAGGATAGTTTTATTACTTGGTGTATTTTTCATATTTTCTACTATATTCGTAGAAATGGAAATGAAGCTTAAATTAAGAAAATCAATCACAAACTACCATGAAGAAAAAAAAGTCTATTTTTTAAAACTTTTTGTGATTTTAAACCCAGCCTTCCAGAGTAAAGGTGAACTTTCAATTCTATACTGTAGCAATTTAAAAGATTAATTTGATTTTCTGTGGTAACAGGACAAGAAAAGGCATATATAACTAAAATCGTGCCTCAGGGCCACACTGTTTTCAAATAACAGGAAAGTAGCAAGACAGTCAGTAGACTAGAATCCGTTTCCCTCCTCTCACTCATCCATTTGTGGGAAAGCTCCAAAAAGATGAAGAAATAAAAATCAGGCAGATGAAAAAACAAAGGGAAGGGAAACTAAAAGGAGACCAGGTGATCTATGAACATATTATCTATGGTTCCTGAATAGCTCTGTTGTACGTGGATGTGCATAAAGTGTGCTGAGGGAAAACAGAGGGAGTGTGTTCTTTTAAAACACAGTACAGATTTGTGTGATGAGAGTTGCCATTAAAAGTAATTATCGTTAATAACTAGGAAGTTGTTATTTACTAGGGAGACACTAAAATGTGGGACGAGTGACATCCAGACTGAGGGGAAAGTGGGTTCTATTGTACTATAAAGCTCCAATTCCCACAAAGTAGCCTCCAGCCTTACTCCCTCCCCTACTTGCTTCCTTTCACCAGCTCCGTTCTAAATTCTTTGTGACCAAACACTGCATGTCTAGTTGTAAACCCGTTCAGCTGTGTTTCTCCCTCCCCTCACCACACCCTGCTGACATTAGCCTGTTTTCTCCCAGTTCTGAGTTTCATTTACATTTTCTATTGCATAAAAGATGAGAAAATGATCCACCTGTGGGTAACATGGGATGAGGCAGATTAGAAATGAATGAACCAGAAACATTTCAAAATAAAATAATAGTAAAGGCTGTACTTTTAACACACATCCAGAAACTCTGAATGTATCATACAACTGAAGAACCACAACAACAGATCAAAAATATGTCCAAAAATAAGTTCTGGTGGACTTCACAGATGATTTGATACAATTGTTCTCAGCTTTTCAGGTCTAAGATCCCTTGGGGAACCTCCGGAAAGATAGGGAAATTCTATTTTAAAGAAAATGTATGCACAACTGATGCAATGATGTGCATACAATTTTAGCAGATTAATGGAGGCCTTGAAGCCCATTCAAGGTTCCCAGGATAAGGGCTTCTGAACTCTCTTAACCCCTTCACTCATGTGTGAATGACAAAGGTGCAGTCAAGTCCAACACCAGAGCAAGCTTGTAGCATAAGCAGCCTCCAGATTCCCAATTCAAGTACCTCCACCGTGCCATGAGTCTCTCTATAGAGATCTGAGGTCAGGGGATACTGATAATTCCTATAGTGGTTGTTCTGATAGAATAGTGTCCTCCAAAATTCATGTCTACTTGGAATTGCAGAATGTGATCTTATTTGGAATAAGCATCTCTTCAGCTGTAATTAGTTAAATTAAGATAAAGTCATGATGGCTTAAGGAGGGGTCTAAGTCTGAATGACAGGTTCTTAAAAGAAAGCTGTGTGAAAACAGAGACACACAGGAAAGAAGGCCATGTGATGACTGTCACTGGGAACTGGCATGCCATTTAAGGATTGTAGTGAGGCAGAGATACACCAAGGAATACCTAGTCTTGCTGGCAACCACCAGATGCTACAACAGAGCTGTAGAATAGATTCTCCCCTAGAACTTCCAGAAGGAACCAGTGCTGCTGACACCTTGATTTCAGACTTATAGTCACCAGAACTATAAGAGAATACATTTCTGTTATCTTAAGAAACCAGTTTGTGATAATTTGTTAGGGCAGCCCTAGGAAACCAATACAGTAGCTTACTGCTCTTTGTTTATACCTTTATTAATATTATTTTTAAAAGCCTTCATATTTTGTTCCTGTTACTGACCCACTGAGCCTCTCTCCATTCTCTTTTCAGACTAGCTGACCTGGATTCTGATGTTGGCCATACCAACGCCCTTCCATATCCTTCTAAGTTTTCTTCATGAGCAGTGATGAGTTATGCGGAGAAAAATTCTTGGATCTACATTTATATAACATTGCTCTTGTTGCTTTTCAAAAGTGGACCATGTTCTCCCATGCTGGGATAGCTGCTGTTGACCTTGCAATAGGGTAATAAAAAATCCAATGAGGATTTAAAGGGAAGTTCCATTTAAAGTATGTAGTATAATGGAAGTTTGCTTCACGCAAACAATGAAGAAACCTTAGAAGATAATGTTGTTGACTTCCCATACTCTAAAATACTGTTTGACTTAGGAAGATAACTCAGACTTTACCAGGGATAAGCTGTCTGGAAATAACTGCCCACAAAGACCTCTAAAATAAGTGAACTGGCTTAAATCAAACCTTTCCCAATCCCATTTATTAAATACATTTACCCGCCATTATAGACTGCTCGTGTTGCTAGAACCCTAGACTGATCCACGCATGGAGATATTGTTTTTATGCTGCTGTCAGAGTATTTTCAGAAATCCAGCCACACTTCAGAAAAAAAGAGTTCACTGCTGTTTCTACCCCTAACTCATTACCCTCAGCAGACTGTGTACTTAAAGAGAAGAGCTACTTTAGTCTTGAGAAATCTCCAGTGCCAGGTTGTTGTGAGAAGCAGGCTGAGTGTGTGGTCTGAAATAGTAGTTCCAGTTCTGCCTATTTTAATTTCCAAGCACCGCTTGGAAATAAATACTCTTGATTTTGTTAGGAAGGGGTGACTCTCCAATGTTTTGGGTATCGTGCCTTAATTTTAGGCTGCACATTGAACTAGCTTCTATTTTTGGACCCCCTTCTGATTTCCTGATATGTTTGCTACAAATTGAATAGATCATTCTGAGCCTCTGTTTCTTCACTAGCAAAATGGGAAAGAATAACACATTGATGAATTGTGAGGGTGAGTTGAACATGAATATCCATTGGATTTTTTTAATAAGCATCTTGCAAGTTGATAGCAAAAAAAAAAAAAAAAAAAAAAGACTAGCCCTTTAAAAGGCATCTCATCTCCTTAAGGGGGTACTGGTGAGTTTTAGGAAGAGACTATATAAAATAGTTGGAGTTGTCGGTGTTCAAGTATAAATATGGACTTAGGAAACTAAGACAGGAATCTGTGGAGCTGCACTGAAAGCTCAGCTGTGCACTGCTTAATCATATAGGAAACATAGTAAGGAAATGCTGTATGACCCAGAATAGCTTAACACATATAATGCCAGCTGGACAGGGGTACAGGACAGTGAAACCAGGAGAACTGAATAGAAGGTGGCCTTTTATGGGAAAAATATAAGAGAAAGAATAAGTGTAGGAATTAAAAATGTGGAGCAGAGGAAAGCTGTGAAAGGAATCATAGATAATTGACCAAGAAGTCAGGATTACTTGGTAGAAGGCAGTGTTCTGAATGTGCCATGGTGACAAATAATCCCAAATATGGATGTGTCATAGGCTGGAGAGGGGAGACAGTAAGAAGAAAACAGGATTTCTTTATGGTAGACCTTGGTTTAAATCCCAAGTCTGTGGCTTATTAACTCTGCAATATTTACTCTTCGGAGCCTTGTCTATAAAATGTGGATAATAACTGTCTTTTAGGGCTGCTGTGACTATCTTAGGTAATATATGCATCTAGGTGTCAAGAAGAATGCATTAAGTAAGAACTGTTAATCCACCTAATAAGGAAATAAAAAGGGGGACAACTAAGAGGAAAAGTTTGCTATTTTTTACTTTCAACCCTCTCCTCCAAGGGCCAAAATGATAGGGGAGGGGGTCTCAGTCTGATTGCAGGCACCTAGGTCACATGGACCTATGAGAGTTCCTTACTAGTTTCTAGACATAGCCTGCAAAAACCTCATAAATAAAGCTGTGTTGTTCAAGACTGTAGCCACTAGCCACATGTGGTTATTTAAACTGGGATTAACTAAAAATAAAAACATATTTCTTTGGTTTTACTAGCTACATTTCAAGTGATCAATAGTGACATGTGGCTATATATTAAAATATATGTAGATATACGTGTGTGTGTATTTCCATCATCACAGAAAGTTCTATTGTTTGCACATACTTGATACAGTGGATGATGTGGGCAAAAAGGTATAACCATAGGAGAAGTCAACGTCATGGAGAGAAGGAAGGAGACAAGCTGGAATAGGAAGATAAAGCTTCTGCTGAGAGAAGCCTCACTCTTTTTAAAACCTGTCCAGGTTAAAGGCAGGGAAGCAGGGAAATTAAGGTCAGTAAGGAGGGTAAACCTTAAGCTGTGATGCCCAAGGCCTAGGATGAAAGGATCTCAGCTACCTTTGAAATCCATCCTAGGAATGGTACTTTGTTCTCTGATACCAAACAAATAATCTATTCCATGGTGACCTATATGGAGAACTGTTTACCTAGAGTGACTAACGTGGTGTCACCGAGAACTACACAAGAGTAAAACAGATGTAATCATGGCAAATAGACCTTCTTAGACGGATCGTACAATTCAAGGAAGGATAGAAACCAAAAGAATACCGGGGTCAAGAGTGAGGTTTTTCTATGAATCTTAAGTACGTAAATCAAAGTCCTGAGAGAACAAGAAGAATTCACTATAATGAGTTTTCCTAGTACCTAACATGCTGTGAATAAATCTATGAGTAAATGGATGAATGGAAAAAAAAAATCCCAGAAACCTGAAGATGGAACAACCGCAGTAGCATTGCCACACCTGAAAGAGAAATTAAATGTGCTGTGTGTTTGCGGGGTTAGCACTTGTGGTCTGAGGCTGACAGCAACCAGAGTCACAGCTAACATTTGTGAGCACTGAGCACATACCAGGCGCTGTGCTAGGACCCTGAAAGTACCCTGTCATATTCAGTCCCCACAATCCAGGTGTTATTATCCCCATTTTATAGATTAGAAAACTGAGTCTTAGAAAAGTCTAGCCCCCTGTTAAATTTAAATATAAATGGCCAAATTAAGGTTCTTAGTATTCTCTTTGTAATGGGCAGATGTCCAGGTAAGATAAAGATCAATAATGGACCAAGAGTAAAAGGAGGAAGGGAAGGGAAGGAACTTGTAAAATACTGTGTATTCCTTCTATCCTCTCTGCTTTACCTTTTATGCCAAAAAACTACAAATAAAAATATATAAATTAAAGATGAAAATGAAGAGAACATGGGCCCTTATTTTTGATGTTTGGGCAGAGCCCTTGGAGCTGACCTGATAGGTCAAATCAGTTCCAAGGGTCTTGCAGTCAGATAAGATGAAAGTAGGAATGTACCAGATGGGACCCTGAAGTAGAGGTGGTCCCGGAGGCTGTTCCTTTCTGCAGCCACTTATTTGATGATTTTATTCCTTCATAAATGATGTCTTGACAGATGGTTTTTACTGAGTATTGAAGAGGATTATTTTCTCAAAAAGCACAATCTCAGTCCCCAATCTACACTTAACATTTTGTCAAACTACTATCTTCCATGGTTTACAGAATTGAACATGTACAGATGAAACCACATGTTCGGACTCATAAAATAACTTTCTACTTTGATAATTTTCACCTACATGCTTATAAACAATATTTTGACAGCACTCCTGAAATGCTGACTTAGTTCTGACAAAGTTTTGTAGCTGGAAACATAGGGAGAGGGTTGAGAACATATGAAAGATTTCATCCTAAGCCCCGTATACAGGGACTTATGTGGAGCCAGGAAAAGGCTGTGAATGGTCCTGGGGATCGTAGAGGTCAAGGATGGAGAATGAGTAAGTGTTGGAGACGAGAGCCAAGGTTGGTCTGTTGTGGAGCCCATTCTCTTACTCACTTCCTTAGGTCCCTGACATGTGTGGAGAAGAAAGCATTAACTAAAAAGGGCCACGTAAGAAAGAAGGCCTAAACAAATGGAAACTCCTTAAAGAGAAACTTTATTAAAAAAAAGCTTTCATGACAATTAAGTCACAACAGTTTCACAGAACAGAAACAGGAAAATCCCCAGCAACCACCAATGATGGTGGCTGTACCAGAGCAATGAGCCATTAATAAGAACTTGAAGAAACCAGAAAGCCCTTGGATCTAATAAGACACCTTCAGAGTTTTGGTCTTCGTACCTGTTCAGATATAAGGAGAAAAGGAAAGGGAAGGCAATGAAGCATGCAAAAGGGAAAATATGGTTGGGTAGTCATGCAAAGTTCTTGAAAGGGGTGTTGATAAAATCCTAGAGCTGAATTCCAATGGGGAACAGAAATGGATCTTGTGCAACCTGTGGTTCCCTACAATCCCTCTGTCTGAACATGCAGCTCTAAGACTAAGAGGATTCTGTCTCCGATGATGTCCCCAGCCTCTGTCTTAGCTCACTTACCTTCCGGAGCAATTCTTCCCTGGGCTTCCCACTTATGGCTAGAGAATGTAATAACAATAGCAAATATTTACAGTTAAATCACTGTAGGCCAGACACTATGCTAAGGAACTTTACTTGTATGGTCTCATTTAATCATCACAACAACCCTCTGAAATGGATAACCTAATTGTCCACATTTAACAGTCCAAAAGACTGAAGTTCAGAGAGGGTAAGTAACTTGCCCAAGTTCACACAGCTGGTGGGACACCTAAGACTTGAATCCAGCCCCCTGCACGATCCTGTAATGCCTGGAAAGAAGTATTTTGTTGCAGAGATGAAAAGTAATGACATATAAACAATTCTTCCGAGACTCTTTTACTCAGTGTCCTCTTGCCATGGTCATCCTTCCATGTTCATAGACAACATCATCCATGACTCCAACCGTGTCTCCTTCAGTCAGCTGTTCACAGGTTGCATTTAGAACCTTCCAGATGAAGCCTGCCTCTGTTCATAGTAATGATTTAAATTGAAACAAGTATGTCCAGAATCTTCTCTGAAAATTAGCCTTTGGGCATTCTCCTGACTAGTGTCCTCAGTTTTAATTTTTTTAATCTGGAGACCTAACAGCATAAGGACACAGTTCTTAGGATTGGAAATATTCCTCATAGGAGTTCTTTCTGTTGGAGGATGTCCCTGTAAAACTAGGAGCTGATCAGGGCTATGCTCTAGCTCCTGGGTGTCTGTACCATGCTTCTGGGGCAGAGGGGTAGTTTGCTGCCACATTTTGTCTCTTGAAAGGATGGGCAAATGGAGAATTTTGGAAGAGCACTGGGAACTCCATGAGGACAGAAACCCTTTGGTGCTCCCAGCACAGAGGAAGCCCTGTTGGTGGCTGCACACTTAGGATAACAGGCCCTGTCCTAGATGCTGAGAGCTCCAACACCGTCCTCACCCTTGAGAGGCTCCCTGCCTGATGGGGAGTCGTGCCGAGTCCTCACTGCACGAGGGCATTATGGGAGCACCTGGCTCAGGGAAGGCTTCTCAGAAAGTTCCATCCGCACTGAGACCTAAGGAATGAGTAAAAGTTCCCCAGGGATTATAGGAAAGCACCCTTGAGGACAGCGCTTCTCAAAATTGCAAGCACCTAGGGAGATTTCAGAAAAAAATAGTGATGCCTGAGGCCCATGCTTGGAGATTCTGATGTAATGGGTCTGAGTGTGGGCTGAGCACTGGGACTTTAAAAGTGCCCCCATGTGACTTCAACATGCAGCCAGAGCTGAGCATCTGGCCTGGTGGCTTTCAACACTGGCTATACTTCTTTACAGTCACCTGAGAAGATTTCCGAGTCCATCCCCAGAGATTTCCAAGCACTTTGTCTGGGACATGGTATCTCAAAAGACTCTCCAGGGTTGAGAATCACTGCAGTAGGTATTAGTAGCAGCACATACAAGGGCCAGAAACAGAACACACGGCCGGTTCTGTGGCTGGGACGTCAGGAGGCGAAGTAGGCTCTACCCAATGGGGAGGGCCTAGATTAGGAAGACACTTGTTAGCCAAATGATGACATTTGACCTTTGGGGGATGATAGGTAGTGAGTGAGAGGTTTAAGAAAGTGACATTATAAAATTTGCTTTCAAAAGACTAGATGCAAGATAGAAGGCAAGGAGTGAATTTGGTTGGAAGTAATCCACGGGCAGAATGGTGGAGGCGTGAGATGTTGGATACAAGACCCAGATATTTTTGTCTCAAATCTCTTTACTTCCAGAGGGAGATGGAAAAGCAACTTTTCTTTTCTGTTCTTACTCAAGTGCTTTGAAGAAAAGAAAAGCATCATTCATCAGAATCTACAGAACTGTTACTTGGGGAAGGAGGAGAGAGGGTAAGAAAGAGGCTGTCTGGAAAGTTCCTGAAGATGGGGAGCCCAGAGTTCTTCAGAACAGTCCAGTGACCTCTGTGGAGAAATGGACAATCGGACTTCACTCTTCAGACAAGGTAAGGTGAAGGCTGCAATTTAGTTGCAGGAACTAAATTCAAGAACTGTATTAATCATTCCCCTGGTATGTGCTGAGCCCTAATGAATATCCTGGTCCACTTTGGTATTTACTCTTATAAACTTGGCTTCTGGTGTTTTTCCTTGAGATTATCTAGGAAAGGAAGAGGCTATGGGGAGAGGATGCTCATGGTCCTTTATCTTTCTCTGGTGACTATAACTGCTGGGAAAATGGCCCCAAGCCTGGCATGATTCAGAATTCTGAGAAAGGACTAGGCAGCCGCTCATGGGAAAATGATGACTTATCATCACTCAGCAAACATGTCATAAGAATAGAGCCTGAGGAACACCTGCACACATCCTGAACACATCCTTCATGCAGGTGCTCCCCTCCCGGTAAGCCTGCTGAAATCAGCATAAATCAGCACGAGATGCATTGTGAGTTCTCTCCCTCCCTCAAGTTACGGATGAGAAATGTCACAGCAGCTTGGCACTGACGGTGACTGATGCCACTGAAATGTGCCTTGGGGCTCTTTTAAAGCCCTCTTCTTATGATATTAATATTGAGTAATTAAATATCAAACTATTTCAATAAGTTGCTTCTTAAAATTGGGAAATTTTCATCAGTGTGAAGATGATTCTGCAGATAAAAGAATCATTGTGGCTTTCAGATGTAGGATTCACTGTGGCCTAAGGGAGGTCAATAGAAAATCAAGAAGGACCCTCAGGATATAACTTTAAATAGAGTACAATCTATAAAAATATCAACTCACTAGGTTTTACACCTGAAACTCATATTGTAAATCAGCTATATGCAATTAAAATAATAATTTAAAAAAATATTTCAACAAGTTGTTTCTGTCCTCATAGGCTTAACTGTCTGTGTGTACTAATACAACTGTACATAATTTAGCATGTTCTTCAAAATAAAAATAAAATAGTCTTATATAATGGGAAAAAAAAGAAGGACCCTCAGGGTTCAGGGCATCAGAAACCTAGTCTACATTTTGCAGATGGGGTAAGACTCACTAGCTCTTTACATTAAACTGTCAGCATGGCTCCTAAGTTTTTACACTTACCTTAAACTCCTTCTGTTAGGTCAAAGCACAGGGAGGAGTGGCTTGCCCTTTTAGTTTCTCTCTTAAAAATAATTGACGCCATTTATTGAGCTTCTATTTGCCGTGTGCTTTGAAAACATTACTTCAATGAATCTTTCCAACAGTTCTGCAGAGTGGCAGCATTATTTCCGATCTTTTTTGCTGAGAGTGAGGCTTGGAGAGCTTGAGTGCCTTCCCCAGTGGAGCGTCCCAATTAGTTGCAAAGCTGGGTTGGGAATCCACGTCTACCTGGCATTCCTCTTTTATCTATTATTCTCCTATAGCACCTCAGTAATTCTTCTCTCCAGGAAACCAAGTCCCTGGGGGCCAAGACCAGAATATGATTTAAGTCATACTGTACAGTTCACAGAATCAATCCCTTCCCCAGGACTCAGCTTTATGGGAAGAAGTCTCCCACATTCAGTCATCTCTTTTTTGATTTGTTGGCTATTTAATGACCAACTCCTTTGACCAAGCACTGGGAGAGAGTGATGAATACATTAGGGTCCCAGCTCTCATGGAGTGTGGTGTCTCATAGGGTAAAAAAGACAATAAAGGAATAAATATTTGCAATACATCCGTAGCGATAAGTGCTGTGAATACCATAGAGGAAGTGGGAATGGTAGAAAGTGATTTGGGTCGGGGGAGGTAAACCGGGTGGTCAGAGAAGGCTTCTCTAATGAGTGATATTTGAGGTGGGAAGAGAATGATGAGAAGGAACCAGTCATGCAAAGATTTGGGGAAAGAGCATTCCAAGCACAAGGAACAGCCTGCACAAAGGCGGGGAGGCTGGAAAGAGCCTATGACCTCACACTCTCCCCTCAGAGAGACAGACATTTCTTGAATACTTAATATAAAGCAGTCATTGTGTTACTGCACAATGATATAGGCGTGCATAATTCTAAACCATTTCCTATGTGAAATCTGCTAAGTTTATCATACTAATAACTATGACATATGAAGGAGCTGGATTCTAGGAAGAAAGTAAACAATTTGTGGCTAGCATTTCTGAGTGGTGTCTACGTTACTGTCCCTGTTATGTCCCTTTCTATACATTATCTCATTAAGCCTCATTTAATAGTAGTGATTTTTATTTTAGAGATGAAGAAATAAGTCTTAGAGAGGTGGTTTCAATTTGGTAGGGCTGCCATAACAAAGTCCACAGACTGTGTAGCTTAAGCAACAGAAATGTATTTTCTCACAGTTCTGGAGGCTAGAAGTCTGAGATCAAAGTATTGGCAGAGTTAGCTTCTTCTGAGAACTCTCTTGGGCTTTTATTTTTATTTTATTTTACTTTTTATTATTATTATTATTTTTTTGTGGTACGCAGGGCTCTCACTGTTGTGGCCTCTCCCGCTGCGGAGCACAGGCTCCGGACGCGCAGGCTCAGAGGCCATGGCTCACGGGTCCAGCCGCTCCATGGCATGTGGGATCTTCCCGGACCAGGGCACGAACCCGTCTACCCTGCATCGGCAGGTGGACTCTCAACCACTGCGCCACCAGGGAAGCCCTCTCTTGGGCTTTTAGATGGGCCCTCTTCTGGCTGTATCTTCACATTGTCTTCCTCCATACGTGTCTGTGTCCAAATTTCCTCTTCTCATTAGGACACTGCTTATATTGCATTAGGGCTACCCTAATGACCTCATTTTAACTTAGTTACCTCTTTAAGGACCCTGGGTCCAAATACAGTCACATTCTGAAGTACTGGGTGTAAGGACTTCAACGTATGAATTTGGGGGTTGGGAGGACATAATTCAGCCCATAGCAGAGGTTAAAATGAGTCTCTCAAGATCAAAGAGAGAGTAAGAGATTCATCCAGGATGTGAAGGATGCCTCCTTTCCACTTTGTGAGCTTTCGGATGACTCTATGTAGTAGCGCTTGTCCTGCTTCCCTGGCTGGTGTCGGTCTTGAACACGGACTCTGCTGTGGGCGCTTAGCACAAGTGGCCAGTAGGGTTCCCCAGCTCCCTCTCCGGATAAAGCTGCGGTGTCATGGAGGAGAGAGATCACAAACAGGTAAACAAACACACAACAAGGTAATTACAAAAATATATCAAGTACCATCAAGGAAACAAACAGGACGATGTGATAAAACTTGACTGGGTGGGAGTGGGAATCTCCTTTTGAGAGGAGGGTCACTGACATACTCTCTAAGAAAGTAATCTGGACACTGAGACCTGACAAGGGAAGGTGTCAGCCCCCTGGCTGGTTAGAGATGAGTGGTCCTGAGGCGGAGAGAAGACCTCCTTCTAGGTAGGTCAGGTTCCCATGCTGCTTAGCATGGTTATGACAGGAAACTTGCCTTTGCAAAGCAGAGGGTGATGCATTGGAGTAGAAGAAGCTGGGCATGGCTGGAGTAGAAGGGTAGGAATCAGAAGGCCTGAGTTTCAATCTGCTTCGGCACCTACTGTTGTAGGATTTGGAAGGTCACTCTTTCCAGCTGAGCCTCAGCTTCCTCCTATGCGAAGCAATAACAGCAAAGAGCACCCACCCTGCCTAGGCCCAGAGCTTACGGCTGTGCACGGGTGAGATCACTCCCACAGTGGTGCTCCTCGGACTGTAGAGTACCATGTGGATACACGTGGGGCCCCCGGGAGGCCTGCAGCCACAGTTCGAACATGCACACCTATCTGTATATTTTTCCCTCCAACTCGTACCTGAGTGCAATCCCCGCTCAAGGCCTCCTACTGCATGAAGTGATTGAACTCATCTGCCACAGTAGAACATACGAGAAAGTAAGTAGGCACCTCTCTCCATTCATTAAACACTTCGAGTGAAGTTAGTTACTTTCTGGTGATCGAAAGGCTCACAGATTGCGCTGTATTCCCTTTGAGAATTCAAGCATGACCAGGCACACCCTGATCGGCCAGCATGCGGTCTGGCCAGTTTTACTTACAGGAAGGTCCCCAGAGCCAGATGAGAGAAGTGTGAGTGGAGAACTTTCTGTGGGTGTCCACTTTTCATAGCTAAGACCCCCAAGGTACAGGAAAACAATTCTCACCCCTTGACAAACTGGGCACTTTTCTATAATGGGGAACTCCAGAACTGGGAGAAAATACATTTCTGTTGTGTAAACCCCCCAGTCTGCAGACTTTGTTATGGCAGCCCCCAGCAAACTGATAACAACCTAAGACTTATTTCCACATTTCTAAAATAAAATAATAATGTTCTACTATTAAATGAGGATTAACAAGATAATGCATAGAAAGGGACACAACACAGTGACAGTAACATAGACATCACTAAGAAATATTAGCCACAAATTGTCTGCTTTCTTCCTAGAATCCGGCTCCTTCATGTGTCACAGTTACCAGTATGATAATCTTAGCATATTTCACGTAGGAAATGGCTTAGAATTATGCACACCTATATCATTTTGAAGTAACATGACTGCCTTATATCAAGCATTCAAGAAATGTTTATTGTGTGAATAATGAATATATGAACTTATAAGCATAATTGATATACTGATCTCTATTCTCTTGGTAAGTAGTTCCTTAACATATAAAGGCATCTATCTAAAGCAGAGGGAAAATCCCACTACAATAGACACAGCAAATCCACATCATCACCTTATATATACATCTAGTTGTGAGCCAAACCATTCACCTATGAGAAGAAATTAATTTCTAATTCCTTTACGGAGCAAGATTATACCATGAATCAAGCCTTGCTTTGTCTAAATCCTACTTCCTTCTCCCAAGAGAAAATCTCAACCCTTAGACGTTTCAAAGACAACCCTTCACAAACAGACTAACTAAGAAGCAGGGCATTTCCCATCCCCCTACTTCCAGGAAGAGGTTCCTGCTTTTCAAAGGTTTGCTCTGTCTAATGCCAGCAAACCACCTCCAGACACCCATGCCCTACATTTCCTGTTGGTAATGTTCGTCGGAGTATCTGGTCAACAGAGATGAGAGAAAACACACACACACACACACACACACACACACGCACACACACTCGCTCACACGCTCAAATACCTATTTGTCAGCGGAAGGAAACTTGAGGTTTAGAAATGCCCCTTAATTTATGGTAAGCACAAATTGTTATTATTAGCTTATCTTTACCATCATTTGAGAATATTTCCATGGGGCAGTTTCTATCTACCTGGATACCCTACATCGCCTTACGTACACACCTCTAGATTTAGAAACTCTGCTAGTTCCCTGTCTAACCAAAGAAAATTTGAATTTCCTAAAACCACATTAATTAGAAGTACCTGCAAGAGAAGGTGATCAGCTACAATCATGTGCTCATAGAACCCCTCCCGACCCTTTTTTTTTTTTTTCCCATAAGGAGAGGAAGAACTGGCTAGAAGGGAGGAAGTACTTTATTTTTTCCTGGCAATTGACAGCACGTAGGTTTACACAGTGTACGCAGCCAAGTTGCTATTTTCTTTTAGTAAATGCTGAAGTTAGATTCAAATGTACTGAAGGAATATAGGAACGATTTGGTTATTTTTTAAATTCCTTATCACACACTATAGCTTTCACATATCGTCCTGTAAAGATGTACATATATTCACTGGGCAAGTCATCATCAATTCCGAAGATGCAAAAAGCTGGTTTCACTTATTTATTTTGTTTGGATTGTTGTGTTAGCATCAGATTATTAAAGATACATGTTCTTATTTCCTTTGTTCATATTTTATTAGAACACTAATGATTGTTATTACTATTATTACCACTCTTCATAATAACATCTTACCTTTAAATGCAGCCTCTCATCCTGAAATATCCCAAAGCTGTTTACAACCTATTAAACAAATTAGACATGGGCCTCACCTCACTCTCCCTGAAAAGGTACCCACTTCCTGCAGTGAAACCCAGAAGCTCTATTAGTACATACTTAGCCCAGCCTGGGATGGCATTAAAGACAGAAAGGGCAGGAGAAGCCATATTCAAGCCACCCAGCCACTAGCCAAGGCACTAACAGGCCCTAAGAGACAAGCAGAACAAAGGCCGTTTTTGAACTGTGGACCTTGATCAAAGGCCTACAGAGCTGAAGAGATGACCTGTCTTATCTTCAGGACCCAGGCCTAAAGGAGTTAAGAGAGACAACACAGGAAATATGGTACTTCTGCTAATGTTAAAGGGAAAAAAGTTCCCGAAGTTTTATGAGAAAGTATCTTTAAGTTAGAGAGTTAACACTATCCAGGCGTTTAACCTTTGAGATCATCTGAACTGAATCCAAATTCCTGTTTTTTCATGTTCCCCTTATTATTCACTCTCTGTGATGAGAATATTGAGATCTGCTTGAATCCCATCCAATTGTATGTGTTGTTTTTTGTCCCCCAGACTGTTGATCTGACCACCATTAACCTTTTTGACTTTTAAATTCAACCACACTGCCTTTTTTCTGCAAGACCACACACAAAGAGCCTCCTGGACTTGGAAGAGTTTTAGTGGAAGGCATGTATATTAATCATCTCTTTCTCCGACATTTCTCTGCTCCTCTGAATTGGGAGAAAAGTGGACTTCTTTGTCACAGATGTATTTTTGAGAGTCTGGGTGGACCGCAGTAGTAATCCATAGCTATCCATCTATGAATATTCTCACTTCTTCCAAGCAAGGCCCCACAGCCTTGGCCCAGCCCGTATCCTAGCATCACATGTGATAGACCCAGAGAGGACCAAATCCCCTAGATTCCAAATGATGCTAACCGTGCCCACTCCCTCTGTATCCAACTCTTCTTCTGCTCAACCTTTTGTCATGGAACACCTTCTCTAGGGGAGAGGACCTCAGCTAGATTTCAGTTTTCATATCAAGTCTGGGGAAATTTTTTCTGGACTGCATTGATAGTGTAGCTTAATTGGAATACCATGGATTACGGACCTGAGCTTTACAAAATAAAGCAAGCATCACTCCTTTGAAATCTGATTTATACTTCCAGTCATCTTTGATAATGACTCTCAATGAAGTCTTCAATCCATTTTGGTATGCTACTAAATGTGTTATAAAACTAGAAAAACACTGGCATCAGAATTTGTTCTTTAGGATATTTATTTATTTATTTATTTATTTATTATTTTTCTGTACGCAGGCCTCTCACTCTTGTGGCCTCTCCCGCTGCGGAGCACAGGCTCTGGACGCGCAGGCTCAGCGGCCATGGCTCACGGGCCCAGCCGCTCTGCGGCATGTGGGATCTTCCCAGACCGGGGCATGAACTTGTGTCCCCTGCATCGGCAGGCGGACTCTCAACCACTGCGCCACCAGGGAAGCCCCTAGGATATTTATTTTTGAGTTGGGGAGGGAAAGTCCAAGGGAAAGCCAATTTAGAGCTGATGAATACACTTTGCACTTAGCTATTTCTAGGGAACCTGGAAAGTTCCAGGTAGCCTGATTTTTCTACATGCAAATTAAAAATTAGCTGTCATAAAGAAGAGGTGACTATATCATGCACCAAACTTCAAATTCCTTTTTACATCATTTAATCATGGTATTATCCTGTGTAATATGCAGAATAGTTTAAAGGATTATGTCTGCACAGAAGTCTATGGAAAACTCATTATGAATTTTGAGGGTGACAGTATTAGTGCAGTTAAATATAACTTCAACTGACTTGATTATAGATTGCCGTGGACTATGTTAATGAAACTTTAGAGCTATCCAAGTATCTTTAGAATCTAAAATCTTTAGGGTTAGAATACCAGAGAATTTCTACTAATGAGTTAGATTTGATGATGTACAAAGATTTGTGTCTGTATTTGTAATTCTATTTTGCCTGGGAAAAGGAAGGCAATGAAACATTTAAAAATAATTTGCTAATTCTAAGCCCCCCAAGCCCTCTCAGATTATTGAGCCCATAGATTGGCATCACTGGACTTTCCATATTCAGAACTCTGGCAGACTAGAAAAAAGTTAGAGGCATCATCCCTTTGTACCTGACATCAAAGTATGGCTTTGATTAGCTGAATGACCCTAGAATCTTCTCTTAGAAATGGAAAATATTCCAAGATTTCTGTTCTTATCCAGATGTTGGAGTGAATCTGTGGAGTTGTCGGCCTACGAGAGTAAAACATATGCATGAGTGCTTTTTACCCTACAACATCCTGGCTTTGCAGTCACAATTGCCTCATCTCATCCATTTGGACAGAGGAAAAGTGTGTAGGCCAGAGCTGTCTGGGCCACAATGGACGCAGCTTCTCATTTTGTTGACTCAGTGCTACAGGTGTGCTATGATTCTTTTGGCTCTTCACCTGGCTACTCACTTTATTACAGAGACCCATGAAGTTGGATGGTAAGGATCCTCCCCGAGGAAAATTTGCTCTGACACAAATATGGCATCTCTATAACGTCAATTGAGACACTGAAGGTAAAAGGACAAATAATACCAGAGAAAGATGGGAAAGTGCTTGGGAGAAAATGGTGGGATTTAAAATTTTCCCCGAATATGGTGGCTAGGCAGCACTATTTACAATAGCCAGGACGTGGAAACAACCTAAATGTCCATCAACAGAAGAATGGATAAAGAAGATGTGGTACATATATACAACGAAATATTACTTAGCCATAAAAAAGACAAAATAATGCCATTTACAGCAACATGGATGGACCTAGAGGTTGTCATACTGAGTGAAGTAAGTCAAACAGAGAAAGACAAATATCATATGATATCACTTATATGTGGAATCTAAAAAATGGGTACAAATGAACTTATTTACGAAACAGAAGTACAGTGACAGATGTAGAAAACAAACTTATGGTTACCAGGGGATAAGGTGGGGAGGGATAAATTGGGAGATTGGGACTGATATATATACATTACTGTATATAAAATAGATAACTAATAAGAAACTACTGTATAGCACAGGGAACTCTACTCAGTACTCTGTAATGGCCTATATGGGAAAAGAATATAAAAAAAGAGTGGATATATATATATGTATAACTGATTCACTTTGCTGTACACCTGAAACTAACACAACATTGTAAATCAAACTATACTCCAATAAAATATTTTTTAAATTTAAAAAAGTCAAATATAACCAAAAAAATAAAAATTTCCCAGAATATTATATTCTCTCTTCCCATTTTTAAATTTAAATAAACATGTATCATCAAAAATTAACAGAGGAAATTAGTTTCAATAGAATAAATTAGATTTTTCTCTGTTTTAAATAGGGGGCAAAATAGAGGTCCTCTTGCATGTGGTGTTTTGTGCTGAAAGATGAGGGAGATTTTAAAAAATCATCTTGGAAAATGTGGGTAGAGTCCCTATCTTGGGTGTCTTTATATGTGATTCATATATAAAATAGGACTACTGGGATAGCAGAGAGCTGTAGTAAACGTCAAATCAACTCGCTAGAGAAAAAAATTTTCAACCAAGCTAGAGAAACAATTCTATCAATCTTTGCTGTACAAACGAAGCTCTGGGCTTTGAGGAAAGTAAGTTATTTTCTGCTAGAAATCAGATGTTTAAATGAGTCCCTAATGCTGGGAAGGATGGGAGGGATAATGGAACACTTATACTGAAAAGAAAAAGGTAAAAGGTCAAATAGTTTGAGTCAGGATTCAAAGCCAGAATCTAGAAGAACTGGTACTGTAGGTTGGGAGTCTGGGATTGACACGTAAACACTGACATATTTAAAATAGGTAACAACAACGACCTACTGTATACCACAGGGAACGCTGTTCAATATTCTGTAATAACCTAAATGAGAAAAGAATAGATACATGTATATGTATAACTGAGTCACTTTGCTGTACATTTGAAACTAACAAAACATTGTTAATCAACTATGCTCCAATATAAAATAAAAATTAAAAAATAAAGGAAGAAAAATAAAAAGAAAGAATAAATAGGTGAGTTTCCCTGATGGCTTCTCAGGTAGGAAAGAGCATCTTGCTTTAACTGCCAGTAAAGCAAGAGGAAGCATAAGTCAGAGGAAATAAATGTGCCTGAGAATCAGAAAGAAGTATAAATGGATGACACAGAAATCCAGAAGACCCTCCAGGGATACGTTATCCGTGTTTCCACATGATCTCAAACTTTGAGGTTGGATAAAGACTTAGATTAAGTCGTGAGGTAGCTCATGGAGCCATTGATGGAAACATACCTGAGGTAAAAGTGATACATGGAATGTACGTGTGAAGAATATTGTCTGGCTGAATGTTGTTATGAGATTCCTTTGAAAACTTTTAAAATGGTGAAACAGCCAGCACACACAGGTAATGATCATAAACGGAGGAGCAATCGAAGAGTAATTTTTAATTTCTTTATTGTTTTATTTATGGAAAATTCCCAAATAAAAGTGCTGTTACAATTGGTTTCTGGATTGAAAACCAATTATTTTTAGAGAAGAATCTCTGTTCTAAAACAAGCCAAACATTCATTGAGAAAACCATTAAATAAAAACTTGATTTAGTCAAAAGTGTAAAATAAAGCAAATTCCTACCCATTGTTCTTTGAGAATCTAACAAAGTAATCATAAACCTATATACAGATGTTGCAGAATAATATATTAAATGTTTCATTTTGTAATGAAAATTGGAGTTTATTATTAGATACAAGTTTTCCCCAAATATGTATGTAAAATTAGAATGTCAGTACCCTACACAAAGTTAAGATAAATCATCAAGGTTTTGGGTCCACTATTATAATTGCTTCTTCTGGGTAGAGAAGGTCTAACTGTATATTGTAGATGGACATGTAAGATTCTCATGCAAGGAAATGATTTATCACCCAGGGCTAAGGGCAGAGGAAATGTCACCTACGGTGGGCAGAAGAGGGAGACTGAGTGGGAGTGTGGGGTTTCTAGACTCTATATTATGAGAACAAAGATTTCCTTTTCGTCCAGGAGAGAAAGCTATCCCTACCACCTGGTCTTCGGACAGAAACTCTGAGCCTGACATTAACAGTGTTGAAATTCCAAACTTTCAGTAAAAATATGTTCAACAGCATAGCTGGGCATTTGGATCATTAAAGGTGAAGATAGCTTCTGTTCTAGGAGCAAGTTGGTACTGATAGAGGATGTATCCAGGAAAAGCCATATGACTTACTGCATAAGGTGATCTGGAAATCTCTGGGACCACAGAGTTCTAGAGCCATAATAGTGGCATGGGATTGATGGGACAATCTACAAATCATTTTCAGTCCCCCTCCCATACTTTATCCAGGTCTAATCAATACCATTACCCAAACACATCTTCATGGGTCCACCCTTTGCAAGTCCCCTTTGAGTCTCACCTGGATCAGTATCATAGCTCTTAACTGCTCACCCTACTTCCAATCTTGCAGCTGCAATCCATTTTACATATAGATGAATCCTTAAAGCTATTAATCAAATCAGGCCACTTCCCTACTTACAGAGCCCCAGTGATTTCCCGTCAAGAGAGCACTAAAACTCAAATTGCCACCAGGCGCCACAGGACCCGTCCCTGCTCTCTCCCTCTCTTTCAGCCTCACTCATGCACTCCAGCCAACAGGGCTTTCTTTCTGACCACTCAGACTTCAGCTCAAATACCCTCTGCCCTCAGAAAGCCCTGCCCTGAGTACCTTGTCACTGCTCATCACATCACCCAAACAAAATTCTGGCTTAGTGCTTATATTTTCCTTGTCATTTATTTATTTTATGTTTGTTTATTGGTCAGTCTGTTGGTTTGTTCTGTTATTGGCTATTTCTCCTAACTGGAAAGCAAGCTCTGTGAAAGCAGGTCATCATCTCTACCCCCAGTTCCTGGAACCATGCCTGGCACGTAGTGAATAAGAGCTCAGTAAATATCAGTTGATATTTACTGTGAGAATTCTTCAGGGATTGCCAGACGTTGCTCCAGAAGAGAAATCCTACAAGACTCCTGCCATTTTGACAAAGTAGAGGAACCAGACTCGTAACTGTTTAAACTTCAAAATAAATGTCTCTTTATTTTGTATTCCAATCTGATGAAGCAGAACATGCTAGTTAATCATACTATACAAAAATTATTTTCAAATGTTTAAAGTTATAACATTTTTTCTTCTCTTTTCCTTGATAGATAATGTGGACCCATGATATCAAATTCCTTTCTACTTAACACTCAAAGCCCTAGTCCATTTTCATCTCTGCCCATATCTCCTTCTGACAAGTAATCGCTTCCCATTCTGAACTGAAATACTCCATACATTACACTTTTACAACAATGATTGCAGTACCTTGTATGTGTTTGTTTGCAAGTCTACCTTCCGTATTACCACTGAGTTCATAGAAGGTAGGTGGCCCACGCTATTCACATCTATATTCTAGCACCCAGAATTGAACCTATTACCTGGTAGTTATTTTTTATATGAATTCAAAATGAATCAATAAATAAAGGAAGACTGATACTTATAACAGGAAATATAAATTTGGGGGTTTTAAACATGTTTTATTTTGAGATCCTCTCAAAAAGGAGGGTATAGAGTTTATTAAACTCTTTTGTAGTAGGTTTTGCAAAAGCATTATTCAAAACATGTATTTTATTTCATATCATTTCGTTTTAAATGCAATGTTAACTAACTTGTATATGATTCATTTTATTTACTTGCTCAATTGCATTTAAATTGGTTAAAGTTAATCCAACTAGTTTAATAATATAACTCTGGCCAAATCTGAATATAAAACATTTGAAGCTATGATTCCAATATATTTTGGGAAGAAAATCTGAACAGCAAGGAGCCAGCTAATCCAACAATGTATTTCAGGGAAAAATTTCAGTCTAGCCGGAGATCTGTGCTCTTTCTTTTTATTGTATCATGTATATTCCCAGGAATATTAATCTCTGGAGTCAGTTCTGATTTCAACCATGGACAGAGTTTCAAATCATGAGATATCTGGAAGAGATTAATTTCTAATTCCTCTAGTCTGGATACCATGTTGCTAGCAGATTTCAATGACAGATTGACGCACTCTCAGCCTCTTTAGAGGAGCAACTCTAGATGGTTAAAGGCCTCAAGCCCTTTGGAAATTTAACCATCCCATGTGAATTTTTTTTTTTTTTTTCCTAGAGCAGACTGTCAAATGTACCTAACTCTGGATGGTGATGAGTGAGAAGAAAACCGAAGGTTGGCCAAAAGGAGCAGTTGCTTCTTTCATCTTCCAAGATACCAGCTGTCTCTACTCTTCATTACCAGGAGTGTCCCTAATGCATGTACAACTGCAGCCACCGTGATATCTATGTGCCTCTGTCTCCTTAATTCAACACTGAGCTTTGTGAAGACACACATTATTTCCTAATCACCTCTGTACCCTTAGCTCCAAGCCATGCACATGGCACACAGCAGATGCCTAAAAAAAATATTTATTGCACTGAACAAAAGTGGGAGCTGGTGGTCTTACAAGGTTTCCAGATGTCTGTCTCTTCCCTGCCACTGCAGGATCCTCTAGTAACATGTCTCATTTCTTCTCTCTCCCCTTGGCTGTTCTTAGGCTTTAGGAGAGCTTTAACACTTGCTAAAGATTGAGAATAATACTGAGTTATGTGGAGAGAAAAAAAAGCCCACTTGTTAAAAAGGGCCCATCTTTGATGAATAATACAAGGGAAACAATTATGATAAAAAATAATAGTGACTCAACCAAGAGGTTTGTCTCTTAAATGAGTAGGCACTTGAGTGAGATAAACAAACATTGCCATGGCAAGAGAGCCTGCTTCCCGTTGCTAGGCAGAAATCAAGTTGGCTTTACTCAGATGGCAGTTTAAGTTTCTTAGCTGCTTCAGATGCTATTCCAGATAAGCTGAAAGAAAAGAGCATGGACTGATGGAGAAGTGGGCTGCCCCCAAGACACTTAATATGTCTGCTGTGGTTGTTATCTGATAATCTTGGAGAAACTGAGTTAGCAAATAACAGGAAACAAAATGAGATCAAATAGGATAGAGAACCAGAGCAATGGTAAGAAAGAGCTTGATTACATTGTGATTAAACGATTAAGACAGGGTTGACCTGTCAGACAGTGAACAAAGCTGGTAAAGAATGATCAGGGCCATGCGAAGCACAGCCTCATGGCAAAAACAGGCAGGTTCTTCAAGAATAATGAAAGGAAGCAGTTAAAGCAACTTAAGAGGGCCTGTGCTTGAGTGGAAAACAGCACTGTTTTGGAATCAGACACACCTATCTTTGGGATCCTAGGTCTATCCAGCTAAGAAGTTTCTTAACTACTCAGGGAAATAATGACTCATTCCTTATCAACTGAAGGCAAGTTCCTTAATTTCTCTTTGCCTTCGTTTTCTCAACTCTAAACAAAAACTTGGTTATCAACTTTCTTCCTTGAAAAGTGCATACAGTCTATAATGTTTTTTGCATGTGCTTCTAAGAGGTTCGCTCTGCAGCCCATTTGGAGCTTTGACAGTAAAAACACCTACTAAAAATATTTTGACCCTGAAATAGATTTTCTATTTCCCAGAACTTTTCTAAATGGAAGCTTGATGATAAGAAATTTGATTATCAGTTGGAATTTTCTTGTAACTAGTGTCTCTATGCTTCAATGCACATTAATAATTATTATGATGGTAAACTGTCATCAATATTATGTAGAGCATGGTCCCAAATTAATTTTTTGTGTGTCAGGGTTACCGTGGTCACTTATTTAAATATCTAGAACTCTACCTTTGGAAATTCTGACCCAGAAGGCTTGGAGAGTATCCAGGAATCTGCATTTTTAACATAATAATCCTGACCTTAGTTCTTATATAAAGTTTAAGAGAAGATAAAATTTTAATTCTAACCCATCTGGGTTTATCATTACAGGCAATACCCATTTGTTTGCTTTTCTGCATTTTACGCTCTACTCATTTGAAGTCACATCATAAACCAAAACTTGATGTCCCACCATTTTGACTAATTCGTTTGAGAGATACCTTTCAATGCCAGAGTAACATATATCATAATGGTATGTGGAACAACTGAATCTAATGTTCTCCAGGCACAAGGTAGTCAAAATATGTGCCTTAATGTTCACACACCAGAGTTCATATATTTTGTTAGTTGGGGGCTCTTAGAGATCCGCAGAGCACATCAAGAGGTGGAATCAAAGAATAAAAGCAATAAAGAAGACAGTTTACAAAAGCCAGACAACAGATTGTAAAAGTCTAGCAGTATGGGACCACTGATATAAGGGCAAATAACCACAGACAGCTTCAGAGTTCCCAAGGCCTCAGTATGTCTATGGCAGAGGAGTATAATCAAAGTCTATGATGATTACTTAAGTCATTAAAAAGTTGAAAATATGCACAGACTAGCTTGTTCAAGAAGGAAGTCAGGTGCACAATATACTTTAGAAAACTTTCTATCCAAAATTTGTCAATATAAAACATTTTATTGTTCAGCTCTCAAGAAAAATGCTACTTTCTGAAATTATTTGGTTTTGAAATATGAAAGTATATGTTATTCCTTACTGTCAAGAGCTAACTAAGGGTACTATAACAATTAAGCAGTCTCACTACAGACTCTGGCCCTGCTTTTAAATTGCAGCAGGAAAGATGTAGGAAGCTACCCAGAGAGGTGGGTGTTTTTGATGGCAGAAGGCAAAACTAGGAGAGATTCATTTTCATCCTATTTGAAAAAGTACGTTGTCTTCACCACATTTTCCTGTGGTAAAAATACATATACATAGCCTGCCATGAAGGAAATTTTATAGTAACTGATCAATAAAGAAGCTTTAGACCTAATCCCAATGCAGGAGAATTGACAGAAGCATCAAATAGAAGAACACAGAACTTCAGGGAGAAAAGCAGCAATGAGGAGGATGAAAACCCTCCACTTAAGGTTCTAATGGCTCAGTAACTGCCTGCAGCTAATGATAAACTCTGGCTCAGCTTAGGGCACGTTCAAGGGGAGAAGCTTTAGAGTCACTGCAGACACTTGATGGATTCTCTCCACAAGAAACAACGTAAACCCCAGGGATAAACGCTTGATAATTTTTCTAAAGAAAGTGACACCAAAGCTGCCGTTAGGGTCATATATAATTGGTGTGCCATTAAAGAGACTTGAACAAGCCCTACTCAGGAGATTTTCTTTTTCTTCACTCTGTGCTGCTGGTCTGAACAGGGTTAGGTTGCTTTTGCCTCTTTTCCTTTCACAAAAGCCAAGAACAATAGAGAGATAATGGGTCCCCATTTAAGAAAGTGAAAACAGGAGTTTAATAGGCACCCCTCAGGTAATCCTTGAGTACTGGTGCCTTCCCAAACTGCAAAGCAAAGAATGATGATGGGTCATAATTACTGCTTCTGTTGGATGATTAAAAGTTCAAATAGAGCTCCTAAAAAGTAAATATAAGGTATCAGAAGGAGATTATTCTGTACTTGGATCGAATTACCTGCCATTGGCATATGAACGGTGTTTTCTTGTGACATTCATTCTGGTGAAAGAGTGATCTGTGGCTGCCAGCTAGGTGTGCTGGATGGTTCCAAAGGAACAGAAGGCATGAATGAATTTGTTTTTCAGGCCGTGGAGGCTAGTGTCTGCTCTGATGCTGCTGTGTTTGAGTGTTCTTCCACATAACATTAAATATATTATTTAAACACCTAACCTGTGAAACTGGAGGTCTTGGAGGATTTGAGGAATAAACAAATTGAAACAGTCTCAGAAACATTGATAAAACCCAAAAGGGAAATATAGCCAGTATGGGGTGAGAAGGAAACATAGACAATACAAGAGCGGAAAATGAATGAATTTTACCATTAAGCTCCCGCCAACCAGATCAGGGCTTGATTGAGCTTAAATTTTCACTAAGTATGATTTCACAAAGGGTATATCCACCAGACTTTTGATACAATGATCTGAAGATGGCCCTGCTCCAGGGAGGGATGTTAAAACTCTCCTGGCTATTGTGCAGGCATCTGGGAGCTAATTGACATGCAATGGAGCCACCATTGTCATCCCCATACTCTGGTTGTTTTCTTCACTGTGCGGACCATATGAGCAGACCCCCAAGTAGCAGAGTACATGAACTATAGTGAAATGCCTTCAAATGAAGTACCTGAAGCTAAGAAATTATTATTTAATTCTCTGAATCTTTAGGTACCACCTTCTCACCAGAGCCCTCTGTGGTTCAAGAGACAATCCTTTTAGAGTCCAGACTCTCTCTGATCATATAACAGAAAAGTGGATTAGTGACAAATTATTTCATTTTATGCAAATGCTCTTATTTCTAACCTATCACGTCAGCCTGAAAGCCTGCCCACTAAAGGAACTCGCAGAGGAAGAGGAACTGGAAAGTTGTTCTCTGATTCATGACTCCAGTTCCAGCTGTACGTATGATAATGGGTCCAGGCTGAATGCTCTGGGGAAAATGTGTATTTGGGGGAGGAAGATGCCTGGACAGTTTATTGAGATTTCCTGTGCTGCCATGAGCCATTGGTGACTTAATGAGCATATTTATAGGTACATTACAGGTCCTTTGTCCTTTCAGAAATCAGTGAAGTAATTTCCAAAGGAAGTTAGAGTGGTCTATGGCTATCAGCTGCCCCTACTTAATTTATCATAAAGAGAAAAAAAAGAATTCATCCATTAGGGTAAACTGGAAATGGAACAATTTGCCAGAAGGAAACCTTAGCTTTGATAGGATTGAATGAAAAGTTGTATGAGGGAAGACACTACTTAAAACAAGAAAGTATAGTGCTTCTAGTGGTTAAACGTCTTCTTTAAAAAAAATGATTAAAACATTCTTTATGTCTCTACCACAACTACCATTCTAATGAAAAGAGTTACAATTTATCAAGGACTTGTTGCATTGCCAGACCCCTGCTAAATACTTTGTATGCTTTACCTCTTTCAATCTTTATACCCATCCCATACTTTACAGATAAGAAGAATGAGGCTCTAAGAGATGTAATAATTGTAATTATTACAGAGGGGTGAATAACTTGCTCAACTCACATAGCCAGGTAAAGGGGCAGAACTGGCTTGGCACCTTACCAAGGTGGTACCTTGGCACCTTACTTGGCACCTTCTATCTTACTATAAACCTGTGCTCTTAATCACTATACCATATTTCCAACATTCCGTTATTCAACAGCTTGGGTAAATAGGTATGATCGGATCTTCTGATAAATTCATTTCACTCTGTGTTTGAATATAAATTCACATACACACACACCCCCAATTTACTTATTCATCCCTTCAACCAGATACTTATTCATCACATACCTTGTGTCAAACCCACGCAAAGGCCAGGAGACCTAAAGACAAAAACAAAAGGACTCTCTTCACACTGAGTTTATAGCAGGGAGACAAAAACAAACAAACAAACAAAAACCCCACACAACACCTTTATAACATAGTGTGTGAGGTCATTAAGGAAAGTACAAGGTGAGGAAAGCAGAGGAGAAGTGGGGCATTATTCTCCAAATACAGCATTGGAAGACTTCCCTGCTCATGTCAAATGACCAATGCTTTTTCCAAAGCTACTGATCTCAGTTCAAATTTAAGATAACAGCAAAGGAACTGAGGTTGTTTACTTGGTTTTAGGAAAACTCCCATCTGGGTTTCTGCAGAGCGCACCGGAAAGGGTGTATTTCAAGACAAGGGAAATCTCCTTCTCCCAAATTTAGAACCTCTAGGAAACTGTGTTCTTAATTTAGAAACCAACTTCAAACTTTGGTGCTTGCAGAGCAGGTGGGTTGAGGTAAAGCACAAGCTTGGAGCCACTCATAGATTTCGTTTTCTCCTTTCCATTTTCTTGGCAATCCTTAGAATTAGGCCCCAAAAGATTTGCAAACAATCATTTTCATATTGTTTGCACATAATAGACTACATGTTTCCTTGGTTGGCAAATGTGAATTTCTCTTCAAAATTAAAGCCTTCAATACAATGAGAAATGACTTTTAAAAGCTGTATTATTCCTTCTGTGAAAGCCCTGTTGAAGAGTCTCTGTTCCTGGCTGAAAAAGGAAAAGGTCTTGGAAATAAAATGTGAGAAAAATGATCAGGATAGATAGCAGGCTGGAAGGGTAAGGTGACTGCTAAATGTTATTAAGATGCACCCTGATACGGGTTGTATATTTTACACCGCGCATGCATGTATCTCAATCAATCCTCATAAGAGTCTTATGAAATAAGCCGGGTCAGTTTTTCTTCCCTGCCTTCCAGTTGGTGAAGTAGAGTCTCTAAAATTATCATAACCTTCCTGGAGATTGTCTAGCTAATAAAGAGTACCAGAAACTGAACACAGCTCTACCTGAATCTGAGTTCAGTGCTCTCCACTATGTGGTATGAAAAATTATAACTGGAAATACACGTCTAGCTCCTTGACATTAAAATAAAAATCACTTCTAATGATGTTAATGGGGTAATGTATAAGGGGAGTGTTATATTTTATTCATTGAATAAATATTTATTGAAGGCAGGTCATTGTGCTAGGAGCAATAACAGACACCCAAAGATGAACAATGCTATACCCCTCCTTTACCCAGGAAGATCATGTGTATGTACCCATGTGTACACGAAAACCCATCTTCTTTAACTATGGTCTGAAGTGTATTCTGGAACAAAAATTATGAAATACACACAGCTCCCATTCTTGAGATGTTTCAGGCAGCAGATAATAGGCTTAGCCGAACATACGCAGTGATAAAAGATTGATATAGGATCCTGATTCTACTTAAGTGTACGACCCTATTCATTGGTTTAAAATAAGCTTTATGTCACAACTGCCTTTAGACTCGCTAGGTCTGGTGGTCAAGGCTGCTGTATTAGACTTTCTAAACTGTGTTCAGTTATCACGCATCAGATTCAGCCAATATTGTCACCTCCTGATATTTGCTGTCAAGATGGAGCTCATAATTAAGCTGCTGGATTTGGGAACTTTATAATGAATCTCTTGATGGAACTTTGGTGAATCTGACATTTCATTTTTTGTTTACAGACATGAGCTGTGGTATCAAAATACTAAGTAATACAGAGACAGCTGCAGAATAGAATACTATTCTTACACGTCAGACCACAAAGTGACGGCTTCCCCTCCTTCAGGCTGCAGATGGAGACTCTCCTTACATACAAGTCGGTAAACCTCTCTCTGTGCTTGCACCTCACTCTACCTGCATGTTTCACACCAATCCTTGGCCCTAGTTAGAGAATTTGTTCTTTCCTAGTCCTCAGGAACACACAGTTTTTGAACATCTATTTCACTGCCTTTTAAATAAAGCCCTTTCCTCCTCAGAACACATTTTCCCCTTGAATTTGTGTTCCTTTGTGGAGTTCAGACACATCCATCAACTTATCAGTCAGAATCTTGTATATGACTTGAAATATATTCCCCTAGGTAAAATATAATTTGGTGAAAGTGCTTTTTATCATTTCCAGTTTAACAGTTCTGAACTCTCTCCTTGACTTTTAAAAAACTCATGCATTTCTAATTCCTTAAAGTTATAGACAGGTACAATTCTCAGATAATCAGTGAGCCATTGTCATCAATCACTTTTAAAATCATCAGAAAATTATGCAGAATAAAAAAAAAGATTAAAAGATGTTTTTTTCGTCATCCCTTCTTAAGTTAGCCTTACCCTAGCCCTACCCTAAAGATTACTTTATGATAATATGTATTCTATCAAGGTAAGCAACTTATATTCCTATGACCTATGAAACAGTAAGACCCTTGTTCAGTCTAAAAGTGATGTCATTTCCTCCATGCCACTTGCAAAGCTTTGTTTTTAAAGAGCTATTATTGTATTATGAACTATATTGTTTCACACATGGTTCCATTGTCTGAGATATGGACTCCATATCTGTAGGTAAAGACTGAGAGGGAAAAGGGCAAGGCCTATTTATTCTCATTGTGTATAAACTTAGGACTCTGGAGAGAAACTGTCACCAGCCATAGTTAAAAAGGGTAAGCAGCTGATCCTCCTACTAGTACTGGGTGGAAAATACATTAAAAAAAATAAAATTATGTATTTATATATATTATATAAATAGAAGTATGTATTTATATATATTATAATAATATATATTATTTATATAATATAAATATATATTATATATATATTTATAAAATTATGTGTATATATATATATATATATATGATATCTGTAAAGCTTATCCTATATCCTTTGCAGAGGACATGAAGATGGAATAGAGTTTTGTTTTATTTGAACACACAAGAGTTCAAAGCAAGTCTTAAAATCTTTCCAGAGAATTGCATCAAGATTATTTGTACTGTCTTTGCAAATGTCTTTCAATAGCTAGCATGTGACTCACATTTTCAAACTGAAATATATATATTTAATATATATATGATATACGTATACAGATATTTAAAAATACATCCATATGTAATTCTTAAAATTAACATATGTTTGAGTGATTATACCAATGGCTAGACTGAGATACCCCTGATATGCATATTCATGATTTTGTTTTCTGTTCTTTAGAGACTGCCAGATTGGTCATTACAGATTACAATGAACAATTTTTGTGCTTAAAGTTTTGGGTCTTTTATTGATTATTTATTTATTTGATTTGAACAAGAAGAATTATCGGTTCAACATGGTGACTTCCTTTGGGGCTCCTGCTTCATGCTGCTGTGTCACTTCTCAGTAGAGTTGCAGTGTTTTACACTCCCAGCCTTCTCCCCACCTTCACCTTGCCTGTTACCACTACCTGCAACTGCTACTAAATGCCATGGTCTCCCCACTGAAAGGCCAGTTAAAGTGGATGATACATGTGTTTTATGACATTTTAATTAAATTAGCATCTGCCTCAACCTAAGCATGTGACACTTCATGAAAGGAACTCTAAATCTTAAGCAGCATGGAACCCTTTGTAAAGGGAAATACATAGTCCATGAAGAAGGAAAAAAACTGCAGCAGGTTTCAAGCCAGGGAACCTGGGGTCCTGCACCCTTCTGCGTTAGCTGCTGCATCATGCAAGGAGCCCTTATTCTCTTTCCGCTTGATGACTGACATGGGCAAGAAGGAGGGATGACCCTCCTCTGCTATTATTACTAACATGGATATGTCACAGCAAGTCAGTTATACAAAGCCTGCTGAGGGCATTTTCAGACCAGGCCTAATTCCCACAAACAAGATGAGAAGGTGCCTTAAACCAAAATGGATGAACTGCTAGGAAAGAGGTCATTTTAATCTATTTAGATTACTCTGGAAATAGGAGACCAACGTATTTCAAAGACGAATGATATTATTTATCCTCATATTCAATGTGATGTGTTTACTTATATACACTGAGAATTCATCGGCTAGATTTTCACCTTCGTCATGTAAGAGGTCATAAAAGACAACTTGATAATCTAACTCAGTGACAAATGCCCACAGAATTCTACTCGTCTGGCTACACCTTCTCTGGAGAGCTCTCGTTTTTGCTCTCAGAAGTATAAATGCAACGGGTCTTCTACCTTTGCATAGGTTGTTGCTATATTTAGACTTGTTTTCTCATAGGATGATCAAACAGGCAGAGTGGGAGCTAAATCGAGCTCTGATAGGGCTTCCTCATCCTGAGCCCATTTTCAGAGCACACTGCATTCATAAATAGACTGCAAGGCTTTGGGCTTCTGAGGTCACTGTGCTTCACACAATTGTTCTCTGCAGGGCTACGTGAAAGACAGTGCCTGGGCTGAGGCCTGGAGTTCCTGGAAGCTGGGTTTCTCAGCATTGAAGGGCTATCTCTTCTCAAACAAAAGCACAGCCAGGCTGTGGACGGTGACCTTGGTCATTGTTCTTGGGGCCTATGACTTCAGAAGTGGAGGTTACTCCTGAAATGAAAGGACCAACCTCTGAGCGGATACCATTTTGCTCTCGGGACACCTACATAAAGAGCAAATTGATATGTGTAATGGGCTAAATGCTTGGTAAACTTTCCTCTATTAAAAAGGAATGCAAATTAAAGTATTATCTGAATACCTTTCCCTCCCACTTCCTTGACACTCCTCAGGCTTAATTAATCCTCACAGATGTCAGTGAGAGAAGGTGGGTCAAGTGTAGTGATGACCGGTTGACAATCAATGTTTTGTAAGATGTGTGGGAAAGGTGAGAAAAAAAATCTAATATTCGGCAGTTGGATGAGAAGTTCTGAGGCGGTAACAGGAAGGAGGATGATGAGCAGAGCATTAGGAATTTGCTGATTTGTAGATGTGAATATAGTATGTTGCCATGTGGATATAGGTAAAGAGAGTTTGCTGTGGCAACTAAGAGAACACAGAGTATCTTCAGTGTCACATTAAAAATGTGAGGTTTTTTGGGCTTCCCTGGTGGCACAGTGGTTGAGAGTCCACCTGCCGATGCAGGGAACACGGGTTCGTGCCCCGGTCCGGGAAGATTCCACATGCCGCGGAGCGGCTGGGCCCGTGAGCCATGGCTGCTGAGCCTGCGCTTCCGGAGCCTGTGCTCCGCAACAGGAGAGGGCACAACAGTGAGAGGCCCACGTGCCGAAAAAAA
Source organism: Mesoplodon bidens (assembly GCF_964165515.1). NCBI lineage: Eukaryota > Metazoa > Chordata > Mammalia > Artiodactyla > Ziphiidae > Mesoplodon > Mesoplodon bidens. The sequence continues at coordinate 46,323,031 of NC_138160.1, read as the reverse complement.
AAAAAAAAAGTGAGGTTTTTTAAAATTGGCTTCCCTTTTATTCTGAATGGCCTACTGCAATTTTATAAAATCCATGAAATTTTTCTGAAATAAATACTCTGAGAGTATTTCCATGGAAGCTATAAGTTAAATATAAAAAAAACCTTTTAAGTGGAAAAAAAGAAAAAATAAATAAGTAAACGATTTCAGTCCTGCTCTCTAGGGCTCAGTAATGTATAGAAACTCTCAAAATGTAGGTAGGTCTCCTTTTGGGAAAGAGCGGACAGTTAGAGGAAACTAAGGATCTGATAAACAATCACTTTAAAAATGGGTACAAATATACTTCAGACTCTTTCTTGTCTATGCAGAAGGGCATGAAGCCTTTACAGGCTGTGAAGTACTTGAAGAATTGCCATTAACTATTTCAGATATACAGTGTGATTTAAGGTAATATAATGAATTACTGTGTATCCAACATTCAGACAAGGAATAAGACATTACTTGCTTCCCTCTGCCTCTCTCTGGCTGCATTTCCATCCCTCTTTGCAAAGATATCCACTATGTATTGCTTTTAAATTTATTTGAAGTTAAACCACTAACTAAGCACTATAATGTCCTAAACAGTACAAAATGTTGACAACTTATTATTTACACAGTTTCTGATGAAGGCAGGGATGCTAATATGTCCTCGTTACAGATATAGCTGAATCTACTCTTACCTGCCAAACACAAGAAATGTTTGAAAGCATGGTATAATTCAAAGCAATGCTTTTAATACTGTTTTGAATAGTCTTAGGAATATGGGCAGGAAATTAAAAGTATCTATATGGTTGTTTAAATAAGAGTCAATATTTTCATTTGAAAATAATTCTACTGATGTTTGAACTTTTACAAAAAAGGATTTAGGTCACATAGGATTGTAATTGACTTGCTGTGTTTGCATTGGCCCTGCCTATATTTACACAGAGCCATATTCTTTCTCTTACAGTCTCTGTCTCTGCCCTGGGCCACACTGGTGGGTATAGAACAGACACACATACATTACTCACATGCAGAGGAAATAACCTCAGAGGCAATATCCTGAATCCTCAAAACCACCTGTCATTTCATTTAAAACATTATCAACTGATTATTTGACTAAACAGACCTAGGATTGGATTAAACTGATAGATCAATGATCAAAATGGACCAACTAGAGTTTCTTGCCCCAACAAAACAGAAAGTGATAAAAATGAAAATGATGAAATTGCTAAGGTCATTGTTTTTATTAAGTCAACTCTGACTTCTTCTGGGCTTGGTGTTTATTTCCAAAGCTAAACTAAGGATCTCCTTACTTTACATAATCTATAAGACCCACGCTACCATTTGGCTTTCTGTAACGTTCCACAGTCATAAACATATCCCAAAATTTGGGAGCCGTCTTGGGGTTCATCTGAAGATGCTAACGTAGGCCAGAGAAGTTGGAGAGACATTTGAATGAGGTGGGGCCTTGGTGCTCCCTGGTATCCTGAAGAGAGCAATTAGCTCCTCTGTTTGTGCCCCCAGGCACCTGGTCTTAGGTCTGGCGCAGTAACTCCTGATATAGTCCTATAACTAGAAGAATTAGCAATCTTCAGCTCTAAAATGACCTAAAATATGTGGGATTGATTTAAAAATTCTAGAGAGGCTCTTGTGCAGCAGTGAAAGTGACAGTGTAGAAATTACTTGGTAAACTTTACACTGTTTCCCTTTGCATTCCCCAATACTGGGTCCCCAATCCACTTGAGACTCCTGGTCATCTAGAGAGAAAGTGGAGGGTAGGGGAGCTGCTGGGCGGCATCCAACTTGCAGATCTGGTGGTTGATTTGTCCACCTGGGAAAAGGAGATTTCACAATGACTGAAGATGCTATTACCTATTTTGGAGTCAAGGAATTATTCTATATCTTAACCATCCCACCTCATCACAGAAACTTCCTCCACCCCTGTCTGAATTTGTGCAGCGGGCTGCAGCATAAATATTTTCTAAGAATCCCTTGAGAACCTGCTAAGATACTCCAAGACCCAAGTAATTAGGTTGTAATGCAAAGTTGAGATACTGATATATAAGAGAGAATACAGGCAGCCACTCAGCCTTTATTCTGCTATGCTTTAAAAAAATGTTCTAGATCTATTTCTCACCAGAGTTTATCAGACTTTAGTCTATCTTAACAACTCAGAGCTCCCATGAGTACCTGACATGTTATATTGGGTTGGTCAAAAAGTTCGTTTGGGTTTTTCCTTAAGATAGGAGTTAAAAAAATAAAATTCTCCTACTTTCCAATAAACTTGAGTCTATTTTTCTATGCTAATTTATTTTAAAATAACGAATCTACCACAATTGGTGGAAACACACTAGGTGGTGACAGTGCTCTGGCTTGCTCAAGGAGAAATCTCATAGCAGTCTGGAAGATGGAAGAGAATAAAGAAGCAACCGGACTCTGAGGGAGATGTAAGACATTCCTACCTCTACCATCTGGGAATGAGGCAGGAGAGAAAAACACAAAAGTAAACAATGACTCTCCTTCATTCTTACAGGGCTTCAGATCCATTTCTAAAGATCTCTAGAGAGATACAGAGAAATGTTTCCTTCCTAGCAACCTCTCACTACCCTTTCAGACTGGAAGCCTTTCTGCTGAGCCAGCACAAGGCTCTGCTGTAACATAAAGGCTTCTCTCCCTGCACTGTTCTCCAGGGAAGTGGCATAGAGCTGCCCACCTTTCAAGTCATTCCATGCTAAGGTTAATCGAATACTCAAGTCTTTCTTAGCCAAGTTAATAAATACCTCTTGATATTTGCTGGTTTCTCAAGATGGTCATCCTCCGTTCCCACAATCATCTTCCAAGGTAGGAATTTAGGGACTAAGTAAATTAAAGCCTATGACTCAGAAAAATCACTTTTGATCATTTTGTCATTTGTCTCAGGACATTTAAATAGCCCTAGACATACCGTGAAGAAGACTGTCTCTTTCCTCTTGATCCCCTTTCCTTGAATAAAGCGTTCTCTCTCTTTGTCTTTGTGGGGCCTCAGAGATGATCATTTTTCGATCCTTCATGTTTTTGCAGCAGTATTAAATATCAGAGATAATCAAATCAAGCATGCTATGACATGAACCAGATGTTAAACCCACCAAAACCCCTAGATGACTTTTTATCTCCTATTGTTGATGTATAGATACAGTCCAATCTTTATTTTTATTTCTCTTTTCTTTGGGTTTTATTTTCAAAATTCAGTAAAGCATTATAATATTCTATTTCATTTTATTATAAAATGATTTTTAAAAAATTACTTAAAGAATTTGGATTAATTTTGTCCATTGCTTGAATTGAGTTGCTAGATTTTATAACACCTCTTACATTTTAACTTGAGCTAACTTGTTACTACATTCAGTATATAGATGCCACTTTAAAAGTGACTCTAGATTATGAAAATAAGGTGATTTCCTCAGGGTCAAACCCATACAATCAAATATCATAAATGAGACGAGCCTTCTGCAGAAGTCATCTTATAGTTTGCATGCATATCACCTAGGTATTTCCTTGAAACCTAGGTTTTCAGGTCCCACGTCATAGATTCTAATTTAGAATTTCTGGTGTGCACCTCATGACTCTACATTTTTTAACAAGCACCTCAAATGACTGTGATGATGAAATTACATGTGACACAATTTGAGCAACTAAGTCAAGGAATAGGGTGTCCCATTAGACAAAGCAGGAAGAGTAGAAGGTCCCAGAAACCTAACCAAGACTTAAGATGTGAAAGGAGCCATAGCTTAAACAAGGATGAGAAATTAACATACTTGTTCACATGATTGAGAAGAAAACTGTGAGGATAAAGAGGCAGGCCCTCTGTACGGAGACTATATGAGGGAAAATCAAAGCACAGGAATTTGTGATCCCACACTGTTCAGAGAGAGAATATCTTGACACCCATGATTTCATGGTGGTTGTCTCCCTATTGTGGAGACATATGCATCCAGTTTTCTGTGGCTTAATGGCAGTCTCCACTAAATAATCTAGTTTTCTTAGCGAACATTTGATAATAATTTGGCGACCTGTTTTACACTTTACAAGGGAGAAAAAGCCAACACAAATGCCCTGGTCTATTTAACGTTTTTAAATAATGCATTGACATTTTTACACTTTGGTATCTTGTGAATATGATTAGCACAAGTCAGCTCATCTGAGTCTAAACAGCAGTAAGCAGAGTAACAATCAACTTTCTGGGCCTTCAAAAAAGTAGACTGTTAACTCTACACCAGGGTAACTCCATCCATGTTCTCCCCTCCTACACAGACCTGACAGAGTGCGGGGGAATGTCCACTGTCTGAAAGACAGCTCCACCACTCACTTTGTATCAGTAAACCAACCTCTTTGAATGCATGTACCCCTTTTGTAAGTGGTGATAATAATATTCAGTGCAAAATGTTGTAGAAATAATCAAACAAGCTAATAAATCAAAAGTTATTTTACATAGTAGGTTTTAATTTCCATTAAAATTTTTCCTAATATTCCCCCTGCTTAGCAACGAGCTGAGCTTGCACTTTATTACTTTTATGTAATTTAACATTATTAGTTATTATTTAAAACCTCAGATACCATATATGTACCTGAGTGACTGTGTGTGGGATAAAACAAAAAATTAAAAGTGGTTATCTTGAGTGGTGTATGAAATTTTCTTTTGTTTTCCTGTATTTCTCAAACTCACATATACAATATTTAATGTTTTTAAAATTACCATTAAATGACATTAATCTAATTAAATGATTCTTGAACTTGACTGCACACCAGGATCATCTGGGGAGCTTTTAAAAATTCCAATGCCTAGATATCCCCAGAGAAATTAATCAGAATCTCTGATGGCAGGACACAGGCATTAGTATGTTTTTAAGGTGATTGCATTTTGCAGCCAAAGTTAAGAACCTCCAATCTATTTCTAATGTACTTATTCTTATTCAGTTCCTTAAAGAGTCAAGGGATGACACCTTATGAAAGTTTGTAATATCTTGAGATTTAAATATTTTTCCCAAATGTCTTAAAAGTCATTTATTAAATCTTGCTACAAATCAAAATGGCTGAATTCTCCATGATCAATATTTAATATAATTTCCAAATCTCAAGTTTCACTTATTCTGCTTAGCTAAGATTTTTTTAAAAGGAATCTGAATCTCTGAAAATATGGATATAGGATGCTATGTCCCACATAGAAATTGAAGAAGCTCAGATGGCCAATTCTTTGGGAGAGCTCCTGAGGACCTACTAAGGTATCAGACTGGATGGTTGATCATATCAGCTTGGAGATGGAAGGACCCACTAAAACATCAGAAAGCCTTATGGTGGGAAGATACTTGAAGAGACACCAATAGCAGGTCATTGGCTGAAAAACTGAGAGACAGATGTCGTAGCATCAGGAGACCGACAAAATTAAACAATGTTATACAGTTGATTAGCAACAGCAAGAGCCAACAATGGTCACAGAAGACCTCTCAGAGGAAGGGTAGAAAAGCATGGTGGGGACTCTATTGGCAGAAAACGGTGAACATCCAGGAATGCAGATGGTTGACTTAGGGAGATTGGAATTGGGTAACCAGAGCAGGACTCCAATATTGGCAAGGAGGATTCTTTGGTCCTGGGTCTCAAGGTATTTTTGAATTTAGTTTTTTTTTTTTTTTTTTTTTTTAAATTCAGGTTTCTAGCTGTTGAACTAGAAAAGACAAAAGCCATGAAAATGGAATGGCTATACAAGGTTCAGATTGGACTAGACGCTCCGTAGGCTTCTTAAGTTCTGCCTGAAAGAACAAGCCATGCCATCCCTAGGGCAAAGTTCCTCTTCTTATGGAAGCAAAGCATGCCCCCTCTGGGAATTGTAAGGATACAGAGAAGGCCATTTCAGAATCTACAGAGAGTGCATGCAGCTTGCAAGGATGCTGAATGTGGGAGGAAGGCATTGTTCACCTGTGACCTCCCAGCTGGGACCTTAGAAATCACCCTGGAAGTGACGTTTTCCCCCAGCGTGTCTGATCAGTCACACCCCATATCAAATCAATCACCAACTTCTGGCAATTCTAACTCAATAGTATTGTTTAAAAATATCCCATTAACCGAATCCCTCTATAATTTCCCTAATTGAGGCTGAGCTAATCGCTCGCATTGATTACTACCTCACCCTCCTAATTGGTCTCTCTGCTTCCTCAAATCCATTGTAGGCTAAGAGAGATTTCTGAGCATGATCAGTGTTTTTCTGGTTTCTCTCTTTGCATGCTGTTTATCTCTATCTTCCTATAAACATTTTTCTCAGAGTAGTTCTGGGTCTCCCAGGGATGGTCTATATGGGCTCATGAATAAGTCTAGTTGACTTTTGGTTCTGCTATGTATAGAAAGAAACATGTCTTTCTTCTGCTGTAGCTATCTCCTGGCAAATCACCATGTCTTCTGGATATTACAGGTCCCCTCTGGGTACTGCTACATCTGCTGTAACCCAAAGAGTACCACCAGTTCACTGTTTCCATCTCTTTCCCAAAATATCTGCAGATACCCTGAAGCCTCAAGGCATGGTTGTCTACACTCAGGGAGGGGTTACAACTTGTGCTAAAGTCAGAGAAAAAAATAATTTAGTAATGCAGAATAGGGTCATTATTCTTTTGCAGTGTTTGCAGACAAAAGTCACAAGTCCAATTCCAAGCTAATTTCCCTCTTATCCATTACGGCTGCCACCCAAAACTCCCATTCCATTCCCCAGGGAAAGAAGAGAGGCACCTCTTTCTGAATATGAGGTAACTACCAGGGCATGGATGGTGTGCAAATAGGAATCCACAAGCCAGCTGGACAGTGATGACTCTTTGAGACCTTTCACTGCCCCAATTGTTCTAATTTTTTTGCGGGAGGTGTGGGCAGTGGTGGCAAGGTTGTAATTGGAGAAGAAAGTTTCGATTTTCACAGAGCTGGCATGAGAATTTCGAATAGGCATCTGGAGGTTTATCTTATTTATAAATTCCTTTTTTCCCAGGTGTAGACAAAATGAAAATAACCCGGTCCTGGCGGTGTACATATGTGGTACCCAAAGAGTAGCTCTTAGGCAGGTGGAGGTGGGGAACTCCTGCAGCTTTCCAGATCTTGATCTCATAGGTCTGGATTTCAAAATCCTTATATGTAGCAAAATGTTAAAGACATCCTTGTTTACTTGTGATCAGCCTGGGGGTTAAATAGGGAGGCATCAATCACTTAGTGAACCTCAGGTTGAAAGTTTTAAAAACCCTGTTTCCTAACACAAATTCTTTGGGTTACTATCCTTTGGTTTATTTCAGTTCACTTCCTTTCAGTTATGCCCTGGTATTTAGTAGAGTGTGTTTGGACATTCAACCTAGTCATGGCTCTACTAAGGAATGTTAAGGAAAATGATATCCATAGCTAGAACAGGTTGCTAAAGAAGAATCAATTACCACTCCCCTTAAAAGCCACATCTCTAAGGGGAAAATGGATATTTAAAGATAAAAGGAGGACAGCGAGGGTCAGTGCCCCTTCACACAGGAAGCCATTCCTTCCAGAGCATGAACTCTATTTCACCACAGAAGGTGGTGATTGAGCCTACAGAATTGAAGTCCCTTGGGAAATAGTGACAGAGGTATGGGGATCGCTGGAAAGTCTCAGAGGGACCTTGAAGATTCTCAGGGCTTTTCGTGGAAGTAGCTGACTGTTATTTGAGCTCAAGAGTGCAGTTCCTTCATCTGAAATCAAAGACTGACTCAATCCAACTGCACAAACAGAGTGAGAGAGAAAAATGGAAAGAAATGACCCAAGAGACTTTACAGCCGTTTCCTGACCTAAGCCATTGATTTATTGTGAGTCTTGGAAAGGGCGTGCGATTTTGTAATCATTCGGGAAATGTTTGATGCATAAACCGTTTCCAGCATCTTCAGGAATAGCCTGATGCTTAGGCCCTGAGAAAAATATCTCCTGTACAACCTTGGAGTTGCCCTCAGGTTGCAGCTGAGTTCACTGGCAGAAAGCCCTTTGATCTGTATCTTGAGAACCGGTATACCAAATGTACTCTGCACTGCTTCCATTTTCTGTCTGGGGCATCTACCACCTCTTGGTTTCCTTTCTCAACCTCATGCAATATGGTGCTATCCACTCGCTTTCTTAGAGGGCTAAATTGTATCTTATTACTTTGCTTTGAGCACACTCCCAGTGAGTTTATAAAGTTTAGAGGAAAAAAAATAGTACATGAGCGACCCGTGAGTCTGCCCATTCTACGACTATCTCCTCTAAAACAGAATCAAGAGGAGATCCTTCCAAAGGACATAATATACATTTGTTTTTATTTTAAAATAGTTTTTCTAAGTATTTGAAGTATTTTCATACCTATTGCTTCAACTACACTCCAGCAATATTCCCTCTGGATTGTCTACATCAGCATAAAAATAGACTCATGACTTCCACCTTAAAACAATAATGTGACCCCATTGCCCTTTAATCTATTTCCATTTGCATAAATCCATTCTCTCTTGACCCAATACAGTCTCCTTTCACCCTGACCACACGAAGGCTACCAATGACCTCCATGTTGATCGATCCAGTGGTCATTTCTCAGTCCTCGTCTTACTTGACCTATCAACAGCATGTGACACTGTGGACCATTCAGTCCTTGAAACACTTTCCTTATGTGGCTTTCAGGATATCATTCATTCTTGATTTTTCTTGTACCTAATTGGTCACTGTTTCTCTGTCACTTTCACTGCTTCTTCCTCATTTTTCTGACCACCAAATATGGGAGTAAATCAGGACTCAGCCTTCACACTTCTTTTCTGCTAGGTGATTTCATCCAATCTCATGGCCTTACTTACCATTCATATAGTGTTGATGTCCACATGTCTTTTTCCAGTACTCATCTCCCCTGATTCCTCATTTGTACAGCCAGCTGCTTACTGGATCTCCCAGTTTGAATGTCTAATGAGCATCTCAAACTTATGTCCAAAAGCAAACTTCTATTTCTAACCACCGTATTTTTTTTCTCCAACATCATACCCCATATTGGTAATGGAAATTCCATCTTTCCAGACACTCAGACCAAAGTCCATCAGAAAATTACCTGGCTCTACTTTTCAAAATATGCTCAGAACCCTGCTGTGTCTCACAACCTGTGCTGCTACCACCCTGGTCCAAGCCATCTTTTTTCATCCCAGCACTACTGCAATAGTCCCTAACTGACCTCCATGCTTCACTCCTGCCCCCTTACCTTAACATCTATTTTTCAATTATGATATAATTCACATATCATACAACTCATCCTTTTAAAGTGTGCAATTCAGTGGCTTTGAGCATATTCTCAAAGTTTTGCAAGAATAACCACTATCTGATTCCATAACATTTTCATCACTCCAAAAAGAAACCTCCTACCTGTCACTTCCCATACTCCACCCAACCACCAGCCCACAGCAACCACTAATCTACTTTCTGTCCCTATGAGTTTGCCTGCTTTGTTCATTTCATATAAATGGATTCATACCATATGTGCCTTGTATGTCTGACTTCTTTCACTTACCAAAAATTTTCAACATTCATCCAGGTTGTAGCAGGAATCAATCCTTCATTCCTTTTTCTGGCTAACAGTCCATTGTATGGATATACCATATTTTACTTATCCATTCTTTGACTGATGGGCAATTGGCTGTTTCCACTTTTCAGCTATTGTGAATAGTTCTGCTAGAAACATTCACATGCAAGTTTTTGCGTGGAAATATGTTTTCACTTCTCTTAGGTATATACCTAGGAGTGGAATTTCTGGGTCATATGGTAACTTGATGTTTAACCTTTTAATGAACTGTTGAACAACTTTCTAAAGTGACTACACCATTTTACATTCCCATCAGCAATGTATGAGGCTACTACTGTAAATTCTTAACACAGCAACTAGAGCTGTGGTATCCAATAAGGTAGCCACTAGCCATATATGGCTATTGAGCATTTGAATTGTGTGTAGTCCAAATTGTGATATGCATGAAAATACATGCCTGATTTCTAAGACTTGGTGTGAAAAAAGAATGCAAAATAGCTCACTGATGATAGTTCATACTTATTACACATTGAAAGTATAATATTTTGATATACTAGGTTAATGATTCAAATAATTTTACCTGCAATTGTTACTTCTTAGTGTGACTAGTAAAACCTCTAAAGTTACATAAGTAACTCATCATATTTCTATAGTATAGTTATATAGCAGTGAGCTAGAATAATCCTTAAAGCATAGTACGCTTCACTCTTCAACTCAAAACCCTCCAATGGCTTTTCGTCTCACTCAGAATAAAGTCCAAAATCCTCATAACAGTCTATAAGGCCCTAATGGTCTGGGCTGTTACCACCTCCTACTACTGTCTTCCTCGCTAACTTTCTTTTGCCACACTACCCTCCTCAGTGCCTTTGCACTTGCCACTTCCTCTGTGTGTCATGTTATTCCCCAAGATATACACTTGGCTTGCATCTATATTTCTGTCAGGATTCAGCAAAAAATATTACCTTGTCAGTGAGGGCTTCCTGGCCACCCTATTATTTATATACCCTATTCCACACTGCCTTCTCTATTCCCTTTCCCTACTTTATTTTTCTTCATATTTGTTTATACCACTTTATAAATATTAATTTATTAATTGATTTTCTTTCCCAAGAATATAATAAGCTCCAGCATAGGGTCTTTGGCACGTTTTTCACTACTGAATCTTCAGCACTGAAAACAGTATCTGGAACATAATAGATTTTCCAAAGATATCTGTTGCACAAAATATGAATAAGCAGTAACTTATACAGTTATATGGAATTAGTGGTTTTCATTATTATTATTTTAGAGATGAAAAACTGAAGCTCCAACAAGTTCAAATGACTTGTGCAAGGCTATCCAGTTTAATTGGATGGGTTTTGGACCAGGAAAATCAAGTCTTGGATTTGCAAATTGATGATCTAATCATTGGACATGATGGGTTCTCATGAATCCTTATAACCTTGAGTCCTGACTATTTACTACGGCCCAGGTACTATTCTTGTGGTATGACACATTCTTTTTCTCTTCTAACAGGGCAACAGCTTCACTTTAAGATAACACAAACTTTTAATCAGTCATACAAAGGCTTTAATCAGCCATAAAAGTTCTTTGTAAAATGGGAATTCCCATTACCCTCAGGCATAACTAATAGGGTTGTTGTAAGTTCGTGGTGAGCTACTGTATAATTAAAAGACATTATAGGGCTTCCCTGGTGGCACAGTGGTTGAGGGTCCACCTGCCGGTGCAGGGGACACGGGTTCGTGCCCCGGTCCGGGAAGGATCCCACATGCCACGGAGCAGCTGGGCCCGTGAGCCATGGCTGCTGAGCCTGCGCATCCGGAGCCTGTGCTCCACAACGGGAGAGACCACAACAGTGAGAGGCCGGCGTACCGCAAAAAAAAAAAAAAAAAAAAGACATTGTAAACTGTAAAGTGTTATTCAAAGTGGTGTACTGAGCCATTACAACAAGAGTAGGTCCTCAATGTGTGCTTCTTTTTCTTTTTTTTGCGGTACGTGGGCCTCTCACTGCTGTGGCCTCTCCCGTTGCAGAGCACAGGCTCCAGACGCGCAGGCTCAGCGGCCATGGCTCACGAGCCCAGCCGCTCCACGGCATGTGGGATCTTCCCGGACCGGGACACGAACTCGTGTCCCCTGCAACAGCAGGCGGAGTCTCAACCACCAAGCCACCAGGGAAACCCCAATGTGTGCTTCTTGAATGTTTGTTCTCTATTAGTCTAACTCCCCTGACTCCTGAACATTGTCAACAAATGCAACTTAACTCACTTGTAGGTTCAGTTCCACATTAGAATGTGCACCTTGATGTCTGCTCCTAGACGGACTCTGAGGGGGCAACTGTCCCTATGCCAGGTGACATGCTTGCCCCAGTCAAGGTGTTGGAGAGAAAGGGACTTAAACTTCAGAGTGCCCTGAGCTCGGCCATCAAGCAATTGACAGCTAAGACATTAGGCCTGCCCTTACCTTTCAGCTCATTCAAAGCAGTCATCCAAATGCAAACTTTGAAAACACCTTTGCTGGTTAGTCACAGATGGATGGATCACTCCAAAACATGAATGACTTTCTACAAGCTAAAAGTTTGCTTCTGCAAGAGCCTGTGTAAGGCAGACTACTCCAGAGAAGGCAGAAACCTTTCCCAAGGCCGTTCAAACAATAAACGCATTTGCAACTGAAGTTTTTCACCCACCATTTGAACCAAAGATTTCATATCCATACTTTCTAGTTTTACTAGGCACTAGAACACAACACAAAACCTAAGAGGTGTACATCAAATTGAAAAGAGAAAAATTGTAATTCAGGAAAGGAGAATCAAGACTTGAAGAATAAACTAAATTATTAGTATTTTCCCCTATTGTTCATTGAATAGTCAAGTTGACAATACTTATTGTGTTCACAGAGCTTTATTGTAACTAGGGTATTGGGAACTGGGAATGCGTGTTATCTTAGAAGCAATCTCACAAATGCTGGCTAGATTCCCAGGCATCCACCAAAGCTCATTTAACTCATGATGTAAGTAATTGTGAATGAGGGAAAGTAATGCTGGAGAATAAATATTTCTTTTAAATATAAAAAATACTTAAACATCTCCAGAATCTAAAATCTCTGAAACACTGGTAATCTAAATTTTTAAAAAATAAAATCGGTGACACAATGGTTGAGTTAATGTTTTAGAGTATGGGAGAGATTCTGTTTGGGACACTGGCCACTTCCAAGGACTCTAGAGGCTGAGGTTTTATGTCCTTATTGTACCTGATTTTGCCTCCAACTCAGAAGTATTCTTTCTCTGATAAAAATGTCTCAACCACAAATATTAATCTCTTGTCCATCAGCTATATTAGGTGTTTTCTTCAGGTCTACCCTATCGTTTCTTTCTTTGACTTTCAAAGTTCCTTTTTCAAGTTCTCAGAATTTGTTGGCTTAGGCTTGAGACCATACTGTAACCAAGGAGTCAGGGATTGAATCACCCTATTTCCTGCTGATCCCAAGTTTCCTCCCTCCAGCAGGGCCTTCCAGTTGATTATTGTAGTCTTACACACTTTGGCCCTCACCCCATCAAGGTCAAGGCTAACCTCTCTTTAGTTGGTGGCCTTAACAAATGAATTTCACTTCTCTGAGCCTCAGTGGTCTCATCTGTTAAGAAAGGAATATAAAATGCAACATAATGTTTGTCAAGTCGTGAAAAACTACAGGTACATAGATAGAAAGGGTTCAATAAATGCTAGTTTTCCTCTCTCACCTCTTTCCTAACCTCCACCATGGAAACCCAGGAAACGGAAGAAACTAACACTCGGGTGGGAAACACTGCCACAGGAAAGACAGCCTAAGAGGCCTGTTTCCCCAGGAGGGTCCAGGTGATCTTCCTCCCTCTGCCAGTAGCAGGAGAAAGGTCCTGGGCCTGTGGGTAGGACTCAGCGCTGCCATGTACGATTGTGCAGATTGATCCATACTAGGACGACTGCCAAGGGAGACAAATGGGTGCTGAAATCTGCTTGCCAGAACCAATATCTTAGCTCAGGACTGCGGTCAGTCTGAAGGAAGGGAAGCTTTTTGTCAAAATGGTTTGCCCAGAAAGATACCTTTTGGCACCTTCTCTGCCTGGAGAGGACATTCTTTTCAAGGACAAAAAGACAGCACAGCCAAGTGTTTAAAGAAGACTTGTGGGAGAAAGGCTGATTGTCACTGGTGCTTGGGACTGTCCCTATCCCACAAGGAAAAAGGAATTTTCACTTTATAGGAGGAGGAAGGATGAGGTCAGTCCTGATCCATCTTTGGTGTGGAATGAATAATTCTATGATAGGTATTTGTAAATAGGGACTAATTAGTATAAATTACCACACATAGGAGGTATTTTTTGTATCAATAGTTATATTTTAAACTCTTGACTTTTCATAAGTTAGATCCAAATTCATAGAAGAAACACTTTATACCATTTCCATATGTAGAAATGGAAGCCACAAGTTTTTAAATTAATCTTTTAATTTTGAGATAACTATAGATTCACATACACTTGCAAGAAATCATTCAGAGAGACTGTGTGTATCCTTTACCCAATTTCCCCCAGTGGTAAACCTTATAAAACTGTACTACAATATCACCATCTGGATGCTGACACTATTAGAGTCAAGATACAGAGCATTTCCATCACCACAAGGACCACTCACCTTGACATTTAATACCTATACCCTCACCCCTCCTTAAACTCTAGCAACCACTAATTGTTCTCCATTTCTATAATTTCATCTTTCAAGATTATTATATAAATGGAATCATACAGTATAGGTATTTCGGGATTAGTTTTTGGTTCTGTTTAACTTAGCATAAAGAGATTGATCATGGAATTTGATCAAGGTTGTTGCATTGATCAATCATTTGTTTCTTTTTATTGCTGAGTAGTATTCCAGGGTATGGACAGACCTCACATTGACCATTCACCCACTGAAGGGCCTATGGGCTGTTACCAGTTTTCGGCTATTACAAATAGACATTTGCCGCTAAGAGCATTTGTGTATAGGTTGTTGTGTGAGCATATATCATCATTTCTCTGAGATAAATGCTCAGGAATGCTAGGTCCTATAGTAAGTGCATGTTTGGATTTTTAAGAAACTACCATTCTTTTTTCCAGAGTGGCTTAACATTCCCACTGAAAATGTATGAGTGATCCACTTTCTCCACACCATTGTCAGCATTAATTTTGTCACTATGTTATGTTTTAGCCTTCTAAAAGGTATGTGGTGATATCTCATGTTGGTTTTAATGTGCATTTCTCTAACGACTAATGACATTTAAGATCCAGGTCCACAAAAGACCTTCCATGGCAGCCTCCTGTCCAGACAGTAGTTAGTAAAGAAGGCCCAGGATGTTCAGCATGGGAGATTGTTTGCATAGAAGGTAGGCAATTCTTTGAGATGTGACTCAAATTCATAGATATCTCTGGGATCATTATTTATACAATACACTCAGGGTAATCTAGATCTTAAAGTTTAGATTGCAAACACTCTTTATACTGTCAAAACCCTTGGAATTTTCTGAGTTAAAGGAAAAGTTGTTTCAAATATCATATAAAAGTACTGGAAGCAGAAGCATATGTTATGTTGGCTTTAGTAAGAATTTATTAGTAGTTGTGATGAGAGAGATGATTAGGCTCTTGGGTTTCATACACACTATCTTGGTGGAATGGGTAGTTTATTTCAGAGTTACTAGGACAAGAGGTGATATGTGTCTCTCCCACAAGACTGCAAGTTCCCATAGAGCAGGAGCTGTGCTGCATTCTTCAGGGCCTGACCTATAGTAAATAGTCAATATGTTTGTTGAATAAATCAATAAAAAACAAATGTTTTTGCCCTACAATAACTGATCTCTCCAGAAATTAAACCAAAAGGAAGGCCACTTCCATTGCAGAGACTGGCATTTCTTTAAGAGAATTAAAGAATATACTCAGAATACATCTCTGGGGGACTTCCTAGGAAAGAGTCATTATCTATTACATCAACTCTTACAGTTGGAATGATTCATCAATAAAGAATTTCAGGCCAGAATTTTCCCTGAAAGTGAAAGGAATGTATTTGATAAACATGGATGAAGATCAAGCCAGACTCCTCCTTCTTTAACCACTTTTTCTTTTCCTTTCTTATTGTTGACCCTGGACATTTTCCAGGCCCACAGCTGCACCCTCTACAGAAATGCATTCACATTTCTCACACGGTTATGCATCTATTGATCCGGCCAGCAGAGGCTGGTATGCTGTTCATGCTCAGCAAATGCCAAGTGCATCCTTTGAGCTTTACCAGGAAACCAAATGCCAGCAGGAGCTTTGGCTGTGAATTTAACAACTGACCTTGCTGGTGTGGGGGGGGGGAAGGGGGAAGAACAGATTGAGAATTTCTATCTGAAGTTCTCTTCTTTCACCTCCCCACCCTTACCACACATCATCACTCCTTCTGCTGGGTCCCTGTGTTGCTAGAGGTGATGATGGTAGAATCCATGCCTCTCAAAATATGCTTAATTTATAAAGGAGAAATTATTCACCAGGTATCCATTGCCCCCACCCTCTCAGGCTAGCAATCCCCTAGAAATTATAAGCAAAGTGATATCTATTTGTGCACCTGTAAATTTTCTAAGGATAGGGTCTTGGGAGTTTTATCACATCTTTAAAGGAGCTAAAAATCTATATAAATGTGTTGCACAATTAGTTGATGTAGAGATAAAGATGGTAGAAAGGGATGGCAATGTTGCCAATGGATCTAAGTCAATCTGGTTCCTCTTGGCAGGTATGAGAAGGCTCCAGTGGTTGGATGCTGAGCTGTTTATAGGTCTTCTTGTCATAATCTTGCTACCAGACGAATAGTATAATAAAAACAAGTCTCAAAGGATTTTGCTACACATACAAACATGCATTAACAAGCAGGAATTGAGAAGCCTAGGAAGAATGTGCCATCTTCCAAAAGGAAAGGGCAGGAGAAGAAATGGTTGAGAATCTAATTGGATTGCTTGGAGGGCTATGTGACAGTCCATAGTACATGCCTAGTGAATACACACATATGCCTAACCAGTCCGTAGTACGTGCCCAGTGAATACACACATATGCCTAACCGCGCACCATGTAAAAGGAAGGGGCCAACATCTCAAAAGGACAAAAAGATTCCTCCCTTTTTCCCCTGCACTTTGACCAATATAAAATTTTGTAGCCCAAGTATCATTGAATAATGTTACTCAGAACCCCACAGAGTCCCTATCTACTGATAAGATTAAAAAGTTAAGGCCAGGTGAAATATGGCAGAGATGAAGAGAGGGATTATAAGTGACAGACATATTAAGTCAGAAGAATTCGATTAAGTATAATAGATTGAATTTACAAAACAATCTAGAAGGCAAGATACCTATATTTTACTCTTTCAGTAGCAGGCAAAGTATATATCAAAACAAAGCTAAGTGAAAGATGGGCAAAAAAGACGGGAATGCTTCAGTTGATACTGTAAATAGTTTTATTCCAGTGGATAACTTTATGATTGGACAATGAGATAATGAAGTTTGGGTGGTATCATGGGACAATGAATTCAGGGGAAGACTTCAAAATCCAGATACTTGGGCCATAAGGATATAAGGTCTGGAAAGACTGGAAGAACCAGACAGTAGAGGATTCCTCACAGAGGTAATTATTTGCAGTGAGAGGAGGCTCAGAGACCACATGTCCATAGACATAATGGGCCTTAAAATGAATTTAAAAGGGAGAGGACAGGCCTGCAGTGAGCACATGGAGAGTTATTCTCTAGGGTGGAGCCTCAGTAATGGAATGTTAAGCCGTGTGGTCCACATTCCTCCAGGCATGATTACCCATACATTAATAGGGGAGGAAAAATAATTGTCCCTCTACCATTCTGAATTCTTAGCTGAAAGCCCTGTAATAAAAGACAGATTAACAAGAGAAAAACAGAAGTATATTAACATATATACCTCATGTATACATGGGAGACGCCCAGGGGAAAATGAGTAACTCCCCAAGGTGGCTTAGAATTCAGACATAAATACCATCTTAATAGGGCAAAGGGAGGGAGGATGTAGGCCTCTTAGAGGGGAGTAAATGATTTTTAGAAAAGATGAATGGGTGCTTAGAAGGGTAGATGGGAGATGTGACAGTTTGTGACAAAGTTTGTCAGGGTGGATGTCCACTTCTAGCCTCCTCTCCTGGGACAAGAGTCAGTCTTCCCTGGTTGATGAAACTCCCAGGGAGGAGATTTAGGACAGTTCAGGTTTTCTTGGAGGATCTGTCTTTAGGCAGTTAAGGGAGTTCAGAGAAAGCCTGTTCCTGCATTTGGTGTTTTCCCCACAGCTCAAAATGATCAACATGCCAAAGTGGCATATTTTAGAGGGGCATATCTTGAACTTCTACAATCATATTTTGGGGGTGCATATTCTGCTACACTTCACATTCTCCTTTAGTCCAGACTGATTCAGACCGTGTGTGTTATCACACAAAGGCTCTAATTCAAACCTGAATTTCTGAGAAGGGGAGACTGCATGAGGGTAAAGGCCAGGGAAACTGGGTTGAAGACCCTGATGAGAAGTAAGTTCCTCTTGGGCCTGTTGACCTTGCTTAGTGTCTACACCACCAGGGTGTCTATACTTCTGACTTCTTGTATATTTATGGTTGATCTACAGCTTCATGACATAGTAGCAGTTAATCTCATCCAGCATAAGAGCATAGAAACCACAAACATAATAGTGTAATTTGTTTTCTATACTCATCTGAATTTGAGCAAGCACTATAGACCTGAAAAGTAGATCAACTCTCCCTGTTCTCTACGTAACCTCTCAGTGAGCAATGGGATAGACACTGAGTGCTCCTTCTTTTCATCTGTGGCCTTGGAAATACAAAACTAGATTCCGAGCTCAACTTTCATAAAATACTCACAGCATTAAAAAAAAAAAGTAAGTTGGCAAAGCAGGGGAAAAATAAAAATATCGTAATATCTTTCCTTCATATTATGGATCCAGTGGCTGAAAATTATGCATGCGTAGTCCTGTGTAGCTGTGCTCCCATGTATAGTCAGGTAATTCTGTATCAACAGTTAGGTTGGGCTTCCCTGGTGGCGCAGTGCTTGAGAGTCCGCCTGCCGATGCAGGGGACACAGGTTCGTGCCCCGGTCCGGGAAGATCCCACATGCTGCGGAGCGGCTGGGCCCGTGAGCCATGGCTGCTGAGCCTGCGCGTCTGGAGCTTGTGCTCCGCAACGGGAGAGGCCACAACAGTGAGTAGGCCCGCATACCGCAAAAAATCAAAAGAAAACAAAACAAAACAAAAAGGTTGATTAAAGGCAAACAATGCTGAATGTGTAGTTAATTAGAAAAAAACAAGAAAATTATTGTTCTAGGAATACATTCTTAGAAAACATTACAAAAGCTTTTATAAATAAGTTAAGTGTTGTAACACTAGGGATCCTGGAGCAAATTCAAACTTCAGAATTCATTAGAAATTGTTCTTTTATGTTCAACTGGAGAAGAATATTTTGATATCAAGATAATATAGCACAGTCATGATCAATTTATCTCTCACCAGCTCCTTTCTCTCCCAACTTTCCTAATTTTAAAATTCATAAATATTAATATTTCAAGAGGAGGATAACACGTCTGTTTCTTATTCACTTACATTTTATTTGTTGTGATGTTTAATATGAGCTATTAGAAGTTCCAGATTCTTTTAAGCTTTTATGGAGGACATTAAGGTTTCTTTTTTCCTTTGAATAAGGGTGGAGAATTTTACCAAGAATAAAAACAATTCAAATCTCCAAAGATTCTAGTTTAATTTGAAGTTCAAAGTCAAAAACTTCAAGTGGATTTTGCGAGTTGCCACAGTGCATCCTTCCAGCATTCCATTTGAGGATCTCAAGAGGTCCTATTTCCCAGCCCATCGATACATTGTGGTATTTGTTTGTTTTTAATATGAAGATTATGTTTTTGTTTTTGGTTTTTTTTTGAAGATTATGTTTTAATGAACCCTGTGATTTTATTGAACAGTGGCAATCTTTCTAAAATTAAGTCTGAAAACTCAGACCTCAGAGCTAAGTTTTAGAAAGTGACTTCTTAAACCAGTCTGGAGATAAATTAACTTTAACTTTGCAAAAAGTCTAAGTGCTACTTTTTCTCAGTGCATTAATCAATGTAAAATGGATTTAGCAACTCTAATGTAACCAACAAAACAAAACAACAAAAAACCAGAGTGCATTTTTTGTTTTTAATTTAGGCAAAGCAGAGTAAGTCCTAGGATTGGAGAGCCAAAGGCAAATGTTATCCAACATTTTACTCATTTCTTTA
Source organism: Mesoplodon bidens (assembly GCF_964165515.1). Classification (NCBI taxonomy): domain Eukaryota; kingdom Metazoa; phylum Chordata; class Mammalia; order Artiodactyla; family Ziphiidae; genus Mesoplodon; species Mesoplodon bidens. The sequence goes on along the minus strand of NC_138160.1, from coordinate 46,303,180 downwards.
ACTGATTCATCATCTTCTAGTCTTTTTACCCCTCAGCCACCAATTGATAGATGACTTATAGGACACTGTCTCATATTTCTTAATAATATTTAAAATTAGCCCACTACTTACACATCAGATGCCCATAAGAAGTTTGAAGAATAAATAGGCAAGTGAATATTAATATTTTGAAAGTAAGTGGATGTGAATTCAAAGGTAGAATATGTTACACTGCACTTATATCTCTACTCAAATCTCTTCTTGGTTCAGTCTTCTATGATTATTTCATTAAAATAATGTAGTGATTCATGAACATGCTTTGCCTCTTTTCAAAGGGATACATCTCTTATGTAGAGTCCATCCAGATTCTGAAGAGCTTTGAAGTTGAAGAGAAGACAGAGTGATAATAACAAAGTTGTAATGAAGTCAAATGATGGAGAGATGATTTGAGCAATGGTGCTAATGACTCAGCAGGTGGAAGGCTTGGAGAGATGACCTGGACGGAATGGAGGTTGGGAAGTTATGATGGACATAACGGCTAATATGCTTAAGAGTGCTTGTTCTGTGCCAGGCAGTGTTCTAAGTGCTTCACATGTATTAATTTATATAATCTTTACAACAATCCTATGAAGTTACTATTATTATCCTCTATTTCTGATGAATAAACTGAAGCATGGAGAGGTTAATTGACATGTCCAAGGTCATGCAGCCAGCAAAAACTGGGACTGGAATTAAATCCCAGCAATCTGGGTCAAGGCTCTGCACTTATCCTCTGCACCATGCTACCTCTCATTTGCTACAGGAGAGATATTTAAGGAAGGAGAAGTTAGACTTGTCAAATATAGAGAATTCAGTTTTCCAAATGCCTAGGGAAAAAAAGGCAAAGGCAGTTTCCTGTGATCCCTTTCTTTCATGTGCTCTTTCACCAAAAATTCTCTTTTATAAATGGGCAAACAGAGGGATAGAGTTTATTCAGCCTGTCAAAAATTACATAAAAGTTGATTTTCCAAAGTTGGATGTCATGTAAGTATTCCAAAAAGCTTAAGAAACACAAAGTCAGTTTTAAACCAAAAGAATTCATTATTCCCAAGTAGTGACAACAGGATAAAGAAAGCTTTATGAGGAAAGTGCCATAAAAGAAAAACTCACAAACAGATGCTTGTGAGAACAGTGACTACAGCTCCCAATCAACACAACTGCATGAGAAATGAAGTCATTGAAAGGATGTTTGTGTATTGTAGGAAATAGGGGAGATAACTTTTGTTTTTGATGGGGCTGCTATTTTAGTGTAGTAAAGAGCAATCGGAATTCTGGGGAAATGTCATAGGAACTCCCAAAATGGTCCGGATGTAGCTTCCATCTTGAAGATGGAAGGTAACTCCTCTTCCAGGGACAGAATGGCATCTGTCTGTGCTCTGTCTCCTGCCCTCTATCCTTGTGAAATGATGGACTCAGAGACAACTAAGCCATACTTTGAATCACCATTTCTTGCCTCATCTAAATTAAGCTTGTCTTAGAGCGTTTCTAGAAATATTCTGGTCATGCTTGGTTTTATTTTTTGGTTCAATGAAAACACAGAATATGTTTGCTTTAAAGGAATGTCCCAGCATAGGCCTCTAGGTAAAGATGCAGGGCCCAGTGGGGACATTTGGTAATTCTGTGGCAAATGATTTGGCACCTTGGAATCCAAACAATCCCCACCAATATTTCCTGTCTGCAGTCAGCAGCCCATACACCACACCCACCCACTTCCCCAAGTGAAAACTTTCAGAGGTAATCACTTAACTTTTCTCTGGCTCACACTTTCCTGAAGTAAAAGTATGCTATTAATTTCAAGGGTGAAAAAGCATCAGTTCACTGAAGCTTTTGAAACAATTACTACAAACCTACCTGGATCATGCCCTGAATTGCTGAATGTAATTAAGACAACATCCATTGAAGTGGACTTGATTCTTATAATCCAATGCTCAAGAAACTAGCAAACTCCTGGTGACATAGCATGGATCAGTTGTGCCATTGCTCCCAGCTTGAAAGGTATAAACCCAAATTCATCAAACACATTCTAATAGCATGGATGCAATATGTATTGTTTTTAAGGTCACTCATCCAAGGAGGCATCTGATATATATTAGAATATTTAGTATGATGTTTTATACAATTCTATGAAAAGGTACATTATTCTAAAAAAAATAATAATCACCCCAAACAAGACTTAAGGACAGCGAAGACAGTAGTATGTATAGAAGGATGCTTTTTTTTTTCCCCAAGGACAGAAGCCACACCTTATCCTTCTATATGTTAATGCTTGCTTCCCTTTTTAAAAAGGCATTCATGCCTCACTCCCATTTGCAGAATTAAACTACCTTTTGACAAGAATAGTTGGAAAAGTTAATATTCTTTTCCTTGAGATTGTAGTGGAATTTAAAAAAAAAAAAAGAAATTTTAATGGTAGAGAAAATAGAACATTGTAGCCCATAGCAAGTACTTACTGAATGAGTGAATGAGGAAATGGATAAATGAATAGATGCAAAGATGAATAAATGAAGGGTTTTTTCAGCACACCGTTGTAAGAGCCTGAGAGAGGACAGGTACAACTTTCCTCAAAGAGAAATCCTTGAGTTAGTTGTGAAGCAGATGGTTTGAGGTACAAACAAGTAAAACTACCCTTAGCAACAAAACCTCCGAAAAGCTACAGCTAAGGTATCTCTCTCACTCTGTTCTTCATCTATAAAAATGGGAATAAGACCTCAGAAAGAAGTCAGGATCAAATGAGTTCACCGGCTTAAGCCACCTAACACAGAATTGGCACACAGAAGGTAGCTAGTCAAATGAATGACCTTCACACTATACCTTTCCTTCCCCAGCAAGGAGGGGAAGATGCTCTCCAGCAGCTCATCCACGGTTGGAGTCAGGAATAGTCAGTTCACCAAAAAAGCAGACTCCTTCTGTGGTTTAACCACACCAACTCATTTATCCACTTTCCATTTAGTTTAATGGAAATTAATAGCTAAGTCATCAAAGTGGGTCGCCTTGAAGTTCCAGAAAAGAACATTATGCTTATTTGATGTAACTTATAAATGAGATTTCTGGATTCTTTTAACTCCCCCCTCATGGCAGACCCAAAATAATTGAGCAATCATTTCATATTCATATCTTCTGATGGTGCTTGCATGCAGGGAAAGGAGTTACGTGCACAGCTTTTGTGTGTGCTGTTAAATAAATACAGACTACTATATATATAAAATAGATAACTAATAAGCACCTGTAGAACACAGGGTACTCTAACTCAGTAGTCTATAATAACCTATATGGGAGAAGAATCTAAAAAAGAGTGGATGTATGTACATGTATAACTGTTTCACTTTGCTGTACACCTGAAACTAACACAACATTGTAAATCAGCTATACTCCAATAAAAATGTTTAAAAAACCCAACAACACTGGAGATCTTTCTGGTTTCTAACATTCGCTGTGACATTTCTACTTCAACCATGTTTTCAGTTCTTCGGGTGAGACCTGTGTATAGCGGTGACCAGGATGATGTGCGTGTATGTGTGAGGAAGGAGAGAGGGAGGGAAGCTGGGGAGTGGATTCTCTGAGCATCATAAACTTGAGCAGATGAGTGGGGGGAGGGCATCACCACAGGTGAGAGGACCCTGGAGGTCCCTTCTCAAATGCATCTCCCCACTGAATATAAATCAAGTGGACACTTGTTTTTTGTTACTAAGCTTCTTTTTTAAAATGTAAAGCACACCTGCTTTTTGACATAGCACAACACATTTAAATGCTCTCTTTTCCAGCCCCCTCATTTTACTTGTGAGGAAACAGAGGCCTTGAGAGGCAGAATGCCTTGCCTCTGCCCCATGGCTTATTAGTGGGAAGAGGTTGAACTAGAACTCAGGTATCCTGATTGCCAATCCAGTACTTTGCCGCAGCTTCCTCTATGTATGCCAACCTGACCAAATTACTGGCATAATTTGACTCTGTGGCTTCTGAACATAGAGCCAGGCATGCTGAAAGTGGTGGCGAGCATTCCACAAGTGATAGCACACAATCCAATGACACACTGCTCTTTTCAAGGCTACCAATGGTCTTCATGTTGCTCAATCCAATGATCAGTCTCCATCTCCATCTTAATAGAATTTTCAGCGGCAGTGGAACTAACTAGTTGATCACTTCCTCCTTCGGTAAGCATTTTCTGCATCTTGGTTCCAGCACACCACACTCTCCTGACTTACCTGCAAACCCTCAGTCTCTTTTCCTGACTCCACTTCTGCTTCCTGAGTTCCAAAAGTTGGAGTTCCCCAAGCTTAGTCTTTGACTTCCTCTTTCCTCTGCCTACACTCACTTGCTGATGGTATCATCCAGTCCCATCAACAACTATATATTGATAACTTTCAAATGTATGCCTTCAGCACCAATCTCTCCCTTAAACTCAAGACCTGTATATAACTGTTTATTTGACATCTCCACTAGGATACTTATTGGGCACATCAGAGTTAAATATCCAAAACTGAAACCTTGACCTGTATCTCTCTCAGTGATCTCTATCTCAGAAATGGTATATTTAGTCAACAGCTCAGATAAAAGAAAGTCTGGTGGCCTTGAGCACCTCTAATCGACTCTACCTATCCACACCACCACCCCAAACATCCTGAAACTAACAATGTCTTACACCCTCACCACGGTCAACAGAGGCTGGGCCACCATCATCTCTCCCTGGAACAGAACAATCTTATCTGCCAGGGCTTCCTCTTTCTCACCATGGTTTATTTTTCACATAGCAAAGTGATTCTTTAAAATTCAACTCAAATCATTTCACTTATCTGCTTAAAACTAAACTCTTATACTTTCCCATCACTCCTAAGGAAAACAAAAGACTTTTTTACCACAGCCTGCAATGCTCTCCCTTATCAAAACCCTGGCTTCCTCCCTGAGCTCATGAGCTGCCCATGTCCTCCTCACCCACCGAGATTCAGTCACATGGGCTGGCTTGTTGCTCCTCAAATATGTCAGACATGTTCTTGCCTCATCTTGATAAGAAAGTGCATTATTAAAAATCAACAGTTCAGGTAGGTAGAGGGGGTAAAAATTAGAAATCAAGAAAACAGGATTACCCTCAGAGTGCAGTGTTAACAAATTGGCATGATTAGACTTGATGATTAGTTGGATGTGAGGGATAAAGGAAAGAAGAAACCAAAGTGATTCTTGGGTTTTTGATGTGGTCACCTGGGATGGTGGTCATGCTCAGTTTACCTGCTTGGGTTTAACTAAGCTAAGTAGGAACTAAGAGCACCCACCAGTCTAAGGAATATTACTAACCACACAGAAGTGTAAATACTGGGAAAATAGTAATCTATTTTCAAATAGTTAAGCAATTTTCAACATTAAGAGCTCAAGCTGCCTTCATTTGTTAGAATATATAAACAGGATTTTTTTAATCTCAAAAAATGGTTTTCAATTTTGCTGAACAAAATTAAGCTATGTTGAATTAAAAAAGAAAAAAGACAATAATAACAAAGGCAAGGAGATTGTGCCTCAGGTGTTTCCATTAGATACAGCTGCTGCTATGCATTACTGATTTCTGTCAATTGAAGGAAGATTCTAAAGATGTAATTATCTATCCTTTGCTTTACTGTTGATATGGGCGTGGAGATTAGTTAGTACCTAAAGGAGCCACTTTTCTATCATGAGTCATGGATATGCTTGAGCAAGGACTGAAAAATAAATGTTTATTAAAATCCAAAGTCACCCTTTAGAAACTTTTTTGATGGGTTTGCAGCCTTGAGTATGTTTTGATATCAGTAGACAGTAAAAATGTAAGCTTGCAACTGAGAAAGTTTATGAGCAACAGTTTGAAGGGCATGGGTCCAAAAGACCCAGTTGGTAATGGAAATGAGAGTCTTTGGACTATAATCCGAGTTCTCATCCTGACTTGGGGAGCAGGTGAGGAAAAGCAGGGTAGGGCTGGCAGGTCTTGCTGGGCCCTCCTTTAGGCCTTCCCCAAAACCACTTTCACCACTTTAGTTTTTCCTTCCTTTGGCCACATCAACACCTAACTGACTGAACTTTCCCCAGGGAATCTGTAATCTTCCTCCCTGCCTCCACCAGACAAGATGAAAAAAGTTCCATCTAAAAAATAAGGGGTGGAGGAGGGATAAATCAGGAGTTTGGGTCTAACATATACACACTACGGTATATAAAATAGATAACCAACAAGGACCTACTGTAGAGCACAGGGAACTCTACTCAATATTTTTTAATAACCTATAAGGGAAAAGAATCTGAAGAAGTATATATATTCTTTTTCAGATTCTTTTATATACATATGTGTGTGTGTATATATATGTATAACTGAATCACTTTGCTGTATACCTGAAACTAACAAACACATTGTAAATCAACTATACTTCAATTAAAAAATTTAAAAAATAAAAAACTACTTCACTTTTGAAGTTCAATGAGTTTTTTATAAGGTGAAATTTACGCATAGTAAAATGTACACATCTAAAGTGTAAGTCTCTTTTATATATGTGTACACACCTATGGCCAGTATCCAGATCAAGATAAAAAGTATTTCTACCATCACCAAAGTTGTCCTTTTGCTATTCCCATTAATATCTCCCTATTTCTGCATTAACTACTATACTAACTTCTATTAGCATAGATTGGTTTTGCCTGTTCCCAAAATGTGCATAAATATAACCCTATAGTATGCAAGCTTTTTTAGGTCTGCTTCTTTTGCTCAATCTCATTTTTAAGATTAATCCATGTTGCTTCATGCATCTCAATTTCATTCTTTTATTGCTGTCTTATAATTCATTGTAGAATTCTACCACAATGTGTTTCTCTATTTTCCTGTGATAGACATTTATGTTATTTCAGTTTTGTGAATAAAACTGCCATGAAAATTGTGTCTTTGTGAGAATGTATGTCCTTATTTTCTTGAGGACTAGGATTTCAGCCTAGGTTAAATATTTTGCATGTGGACATCTACATTAGTTTCCTATTGCTCTTGTAACAATACCATGAACTTAGTGGCTTAAAACAATACAAACTTATAGTCCTGGAGGTCAGAAGTCTGAATTGGGTTTTACTGGATGAAAAATCAAGTGTCAGCAGGGCTGTGTTTCTTCTGGAGGCCCTGGGTAGGATCTATTTTCTTACCTTTTCTGGCTACTAGAGGTTGCCCACATTCCTATGGTTGTGATCTCATTCTTTCATTTTCAAAGCTAGTTAGACTTTAAAGTAAAGACTATTACAAGAGACAAAGAAGGCCACTATATACTGATCAAGGGATTAATCCAAGAATAAGATATAACAATTGTAAATAGCTATGCATGGAACATAGGAGCACCTCAATACATAAGGCAAATGTTAACAGCCATAAAAGGGGAAATCAACAGCAACACAATAATAGTAGGGGACTTTAACACCCCACATACACCAATGGACAGATCATCCAAAGAGAAAATAAATAAGGAAACACAAGCTTTAAATGACACAATAGACTGAATAGGTTTAATTGATATTTATAGAACATTCCACCCAAAAGTGGCAAAATACACTTTCTTCTCAAGTGCACATGGAAGATTTTCCAGGATAGTCCACATCTTGGGTCACAAATCAAGCCTCGGTAAATTTAAGAAAATTAAAATCATATCAGGCATCATTTCTGACCACAATGTTATGAGACTAGATATCAATTACACGAAAAAATCTGTAACAAATACAAACACATGGAGGCTCAACAATATGCTACTAAACAACCAAGAGATCACTGAAGAAATCAGAGGAAATCAAAAAATACCTAGAAACAAATGACAATGAAAACACGACACCCCAAAACTTATGGGATGTGGCAAAAGCAGTTCTAAGAGGGAAGTTTATAGCAATACAATCCTACCTCAAGAAACAAGAAAAATCTCAAATAAACAACCTAACCTTACACCTAAAGCAATTAAAGAAAGAAGAACAAAAACCCCCCAAAGTTAGCAGGAGGAAAGAAACCATAAAGATGAGATCAGAAATAAATGAAAGAGAAATGAAGGAAACAATAGCAAAGATCAATAAAACTAAAAGGTGGTTCTTTGACAAGATAAACAAAATTGATAAACCATTAGCCAGACTCATCAGGAAAAAAAGGGAGAAGACACAAATCAACAGAATTAGAAATGAAAAAGGAGAAGTAACAACTGACATTGCAGAAATGCAAAGGATCATGAGAGAATACTACAAGCAACTATATGCCAATAAAATGGAAAACCTGAAAAAAAAGGACAAAATCTTAGTAAAACACAACCTTGCAAGACTGAACCAGGAAGAAATAGAAAATATGAACAGACCAATCACAAGCACTGAAACTGGAACTGTGATTAAAAATCTTCCAACAAACAAAAGTCCAGGGCCAGATGGCTTCACAAGCTAATTCTATCAAACATTTAGAGAGGAACTAACACCTATCCTTCTCAAACTCTTCCAAAATATAGCACAGGGAGAAGCACTCCCAAACTCACTCTATGAGGCCGCCATCACCCTGATACTAAAACCAGACAAAGATGTCACAAAGAAAGAAAACTACAGGCCAATATCACTGATGAACATAGATGCAAAAATCCTCAACAAAATACTAGCAAACAGAATCCAACAGCAAATTAAAAGTATCATACACCATGACCAAGTGGGTTTTATCCCAGGAATGCAAGGATTCTTCAATATATGCAAATCAACCAATGTGATACACCATATTAACAAACTGAAGGATAAAAACCATATGGTAATCTCAATAGATGCAGAAAAAGCTTTTGACAAAATTCAACACCCATTTATGATAAAAACTGTCCAGAGAGTGGGCCTAGAGGGAGCCTACCTCAACATAATAAAAGTCATATATGACAAAGCACAGCCGATGTCATTCTCGATGGTGAAAAACTGAAAGCACTTCCTCCAAAATCAGGAACAAGACAAGGTTGCTCACTCTCACCACTATTATTCAACACAGTATTGGAAGTTTTAGTCACAGCAATGAGAAGAGAAGAAATAAAAGGAATACAAATCAGGAAAGAAGTAGAACTGTCACTGTTTGCAGATGACATGACACTATACATAGGAAATCCCAAAGATGCCACTAGAAAACTACTAGAGCTCATCAATGAATTTGGTAAAGTAGCAGAATACAAAATTAATGCACAGAAGTCTCTTGCATTCCTATACACGAATGATGAAAAATCAGAAAGAGAAATCAAGGAAACACTCCCATTTACCATTGCAACAAAAAGAATAAAGTACCTAGGAATAAACCTACCTAAGGAGACAAAAGACCTGAATGCAGAAAACTATAAGATACTGATGAAAGAAAGCAAAGACGATACAAACAGATGGAAAGATATACCATGTGCTTGGATTAGAAGAATCAATATTGTGAAAATGACTATACTACCCAAAGCAATCTACAGATACAATGCAATCCCCATCAAATTACCAATGGCATTTTTCACAGACCTAGAACCCAAAATTTTACAATTTGTATGGAAACACAAAAGACCCTGAATAGCCAAAGCAATCTTGAGAAAGAAAAACGGAGCTGGAGGAATCAGACTCCCTGACTTCAGACTATACTACAAAGCTAGTAATCAAGGCAGTATGGTACTGGCATAAAAACAGAAATATAGATCAATGGAACAGGATAGAAAGCCCAGAGGTAAACCCACACACATATGGTCGGTCACCTTATCTTTTACAAAGGAGGCTGGAATATACACAATGGAGAAGAGACACCCTCTTCAATAAGTGGAGTGGGGAAAACTGAACAGCTACATATAAAAGTATGAAATCAGAACACTTCCTAACACCATACACAAAAATAAATTCAAAATGGATTAAAGACCTGAATATAAGGCCAGACAGTATAAAACTCTTAGAGGAAAACATAGGCAGAACACTCTTTGACATAAATCACAGCAAGATTCTTTTTGACCCACCTCCTACAGTAATGGAAATAAAATAAAAAATAAACAAATGGGACCTAATGAAACTTAAACCTTTTGCACAGCAAAGGAAACCATAAACAAGATGAAAAGACAACCCTCAGAATGGAAGAAAACATTTTCAAACAAAGCAACTGACAAAGGATTAATCTCCAAAATATACAAGCAGCTCATGCAGCTCAGTATCGAAAAACCAAGCAACCCAATCCAAAAATGGATGGAAGACCTAAATAGACATTTCTCCAAAGAAGACATACTGATTGCCAACAAACACATCAAAAGATGCTCAACATCACTAATCATTTGAGAAATGCAAATCAAAACTACAATGAGGTATCACCTCACACCAGTCAGAATGGCCATCACCAAAAAATCTACAAACAATAATTTCTGGAGAGGGTGTGTGGAGAAAAGAAACCCTGTTGCACTGTTGATGGGAATGTAAATTGATACAGCCACTATGGAGAGCAGTTGGATGTGCCTTAACAAACTAAAAATAGAACTACTATATGACCCAGCAATCTCACTACTGGGCATATACCCTGAGAAAACTGTAATTCAAAAAGATACATATACCAAAATGTTCATTGCAGCAGTATTTACAATTGCCAGGATATGGAAGCAACCTAAATGTCCATCAACAGACGAATGGATAAAGAAGATGTGGCAGATATATACAATGGAATATTACTCAGCCATAAAAGGAAATGAAATTGAGTTATCTGTAGTGAGGTGGATGGACATAGAGACTGTCATACAGAGTGAAGTCAGAAAGCAAAAAATAAACACCGTATGTTAACACACATATATGGAATGTAAAAAAAAAAATACGGTTCTGAAGAACCTAGGGGCAGGATAGGAATAAAGATGCAGACATAGAGAATGGACTTGAGGACACAGGGAGGGGGAAGGGTAAGCTGGGACGAAGTGAGAGAGTGGCATGGACATATATACACTACCAAATGTACAACAGATAGCTAGTGGGATGCAGCCACATAGCACAGGGAGATCAGCTCCGTGCTTTGTGACCACCTAGAGGGGTGGGATAGGGAGGATGTGAGGGAGGCTCAAGAGGGAGGGGATATGGGACATATGTATACTTATAGCTGACTCACTTTGTTGTACAAGAGAAACTAACACAACATTGTAAAGCAATTATACTCCAATAAAGATATAAAAAATAAATAAGGAAAGAAAATTTTAAAAAACAAAACAAAATACTAGTCATACTGAGTGCTCCTCAGGCTGCTTCTCTCATTCTCCTGCTCATGCCTCCTCTTCTACTTTTAAGGCCCCTTGTGATTACATGGGGACCACCTGGGGAATCCAGGATCATCCCTGTTGCTAATCATGCAAGCTGACTAAGAAACTTAATTCCATCTGTAACCTTAATTGTCCTTTGCAATGTAGCCTAACATATTCACAGGTTCTGGTAATTAAAATATGGACTTTTCTGAAGATCAACAAACTCTGCCTACCACAGCATCTAATGGTTTCAGCACCATTTGCTGAATACTATCTTTCCTTTATTGAATTGCTTTTGTGCCTCTGAGTCAAAAACGGTTGACTATATTTGCACGAACGTACTAGGATTTTAATTTACATTTTCCTGATAAACAGTAATATAAAAGCACTTTTTCATATGCTTATTGACCATTCAGATATCTTCTTTGTGAAATACCTGTTCAAGTCTTTTTCTCATTCTTTTTTCCCTTATGGTTGCTTGTCTTTCCGTTACTGATTTATAGGAGTTTTCAACTGATTCTGTATACAAGTTCTTCATTAGGTATTCATATTGAAATACTTTCTTCCAGTCTGTGGCTTGCCCTTTTACTTTTTTTTTTTTTTTTTGCGGTACGTGGGCCTCTCACTGCTGTGGCCTCTCCTGTTGCGGAGCACAGGCTCCAGACGCGCAGGCCCAGCGGCCATGGCTCACGGGCCCAGCCGCTCCACGGCATGTGGCATCCTCCCGGACCGGGGCACGAACCCGCGTCCCCTGCATCGGCAGGCGGACTCCCAACCACTGCGCCACCAGGGAAGCCCTCCCCTTTTACTTTTTTAATGATGTCTTCTGATGAGCAGAAGTTTTAATTTTGATGAAGTCAAAGTTTTTTTGTTTGTTTGGGGTTTTTTTTGGCCACGCCGTGTGGCCTTAGGGATCTTATTTCCCTGACCAGGGACTGAACTTGGGCCCTCGGCAGTGAAAGCGTGGAGTCCTAACCACTGGACCACCAGGGAATTCCCCCCAAGATATATATATTTTTTCCTATGTGGTTAGTATTTTGTGTAGGTGTGTGTGTATGTCCTGTTTAAGGAAACTTTGTCTTCCTTAAGGACTTGAAGATATTTTCCTATGTTTTCCTCTAGAGCAGTACTGTTCAATAGAACTATAAAGTGAACCACAAACATGAGCCACTATGTGCTTTTAAATTTCCTAGTAGTCACATTAAACCAAAGTAAAAAGGAACAGATGAATTAATTTGAATAACTTATTTTGTTTAAACCAACATATCAAAATATTATTTAAAAATCTAATCAATATAAACATTCTTAATGAGCTAGTTTATATTCTTGGTTTGTAGTAAGTCTTTGAAGTCTATGTATATTTTATACTTATAATACATCTTAATTTGGACTAGCCACATTTGCAGTGTTCAGTAACTACATGTGATCAGTGGCTGCAGTATTAGATAGCATAATTAGAAGCTTGCTTGTTTTAGCTTTTAAATTAAGGCCTATGATCCACCTTAAAATAAGTTTTGTAGGGCTTCCCTGGTGGCGCAGTGGTTGAGAGGTCACCTGCCGATGCAGGGGATACGGGTTCATGCCCCAGTCTGGGAAGATCCCACATGTCGCGGAGCGGCTGGGCCCGTGAGCCATGGCCCCTGAGCCTGCGCATCTGGAGCCTGTGCTCTGCAACGCGAGAGGCCACAACAGTGAGAGGCCCACGTACCGCAAGAAAAATAATAATAATAAGTTTTGTATATGCTGTGAAAGAGGTGCCAAAATTCACTTTTTAATATAGTTGCTCCAACACCATTTATTGCAAAGACTTTCCTATCCTCATTGAATTACATTGGCTCCTTTCCTGAAAATCAAGTCATTGTACATGCTGTATCCTCTATCTTGTGCCTTTGATCAATTTATCTCTCCTTATGGCAATATAAGATCATTCTTAACTACTTCAGATTACAGTAAATCTTAAAAGCGGGTAGTGTAACTCCTCCAATTTCATTCTTCTTCAAGTTTGCCTTAGCTGGCCTGTCTTTTGCATTTTCACATATACTTTAGAATCAGCTTGTCAGTTTTTACATAAAGCCTTCTCAGATTTTCATTGGCAGGAAACATTATTCTTTGAATTTTGATAATCAGCAATTTATTATTACAATTAATTAGCAATGCAAATTAATTTTATATAACTCCAAATATCTAAGGACTAAGTATGGAGCTACTTTAGAAAGAAAGGGGCAACCTGCACTAGTTGTCCATTAGTCAAAAACGCATGTAGTTACAGGAATCGAAAACTTTTTAATGAGTGATCTTATTCAGCTATACTCTTTTGATCTATAACGCCAGAAGAGAACACATGGAGATGATCATTGCCAAGACAAGAGAGAATGAGGATGGAGAAAACACTCAAAGGAAAGCTGATGTACACCAGATTACATAGGACTTTCAAAACAGTCTTTCAAGAAACTTACATTTTTTCTTCATTTTCAGAAAAGTCATAAAGATAATATTCTATAATAAATATTAACAGAAACATTCCCTCCTATATATATTTATATATATATGAACATATGTATATATAAATATGCATGTATTATGTGTATGTATCACCGATAAGCCTAATTCATTTTATTACCATAGACATTTCATTACCATAGACTCTTAAGTTCTTAGAGGTGAATATATGAAGCATAAGAGAGTAGCTTACATAAATTGCTGTCACAGAAAATAAGTGAAAGAACAGAAAATAGTTCCTATTGAATAGTAAGCCATTACAGTAAAACCTAGTTTATTCTCTATGCTGTCAAATAACACTTTAATTCACTAATAATCCTATATATTTAGAGAATGATGATAATTCAAAATCATAATATTGATCTTGAGAGAATAAAGGATTTTTTCATGTGTATATTCATTCACTCAACACATTAAATATCTCCTAAGAGTCAGGCACTTTCCTTGGTTGACTTTCTGCTAAGAAACTGGACATCAGAGGAGGATTCTTGTTAATTCAGTGTCAAGCATATGTGAATTTATTTTCCTTGAAAACTGATAATCCAAGTTTGCTATGTATTACTGCTCTGTTACCCAGATTCCTCTAATAACTGCTTGGGTCAGATCATACACCAGAAGAATCTCTCTTTGTGGAAATGAAGGACCTGTTAAGAATTTGTAGAGACTGACTGTATACCTTTGAAAGGCAGGAGTTGAGAATAAGAGGAAAAAAATCATCTCCCTTGTCAACTCTCTGATTCTGGCTTAGTTCTAAATCTGAAGTCCAGCCCTGAATGCCACCCCTAGAAGGCAATGTGATTCTCTAAAATCGTGCCTCTCAAAATATATATAACTAAGCATCACCAGATGTTTGTTCACAAGTCTATTCTGGTCTCACTCCCAGAAATTCCTACTCATATGTCTGGGGTGGGACCTGAGAATCTGCATCTTTAATAAATGCTGCTTATGATTCTTTCCCCCAAATTATAAGTCTGCACTGAGTACTGGCTGTGACTAAGATACTGAAGGAATTGGGCCGGGCCAGTGGAGCCACTGAAGTATGATAAGCTCCTTCCTGTCATGGAGCTTATTTCTAGGAGAGCAGACAGGGCAGAGGGGAAGGGGGAGGGCACAACCCTCACTGGACTGAGCCCCCCTGCTGTGTCAGGGGCTCTGGCTTGGAGTTCTTATACATGTGGAACTACTACCAAATAGGCAGCAGGCAGAGATGCCTAAAACCAAGGGGCCGGAGCAGGCAGTGAGCACTGAATCCCAGGAGGGAGAGAGGGTGAGCTCAGAGGGGCAGAGGCAGTAAAAAAAAAGGATTTCCTGCAGGAGCTGGACTTGGAACTGGCTCCAGATGAACGGTGGAATGGAAAGAATGGACCATCAAGTCAAATTTTACAACGCAATTCTGCTTCTCTTTTCCTTCTGCTTTCTCCACAGTTTCCTTTCCCAGTGATGGAACATTCAGGAATGACTTGCTCTGCCCCATTGCTTCTGGTGGACTTTAAAGAGTTTAAGAAATTTTGCAGTAAGTTTTGAGTCAGTGGGCAAGGTGAGTGTTTTGCTCAGGCATAGCACATGGCTTCTCTGGAAATTTTTCCAAAAATTGTTTTGCTTTCTGTTTGTTTGTTTTCCTGAGGGAAGCTGCATAGGAGATTTGCTGTTTGTGCCATGTGAGCCACCAACTTGGAAAGAGGAGGCAAAGTAAGGTAAAAGCAGCGATGCTTGTTTTCTGCGGCTGCAAGAACAGAAATGGCCGGCATTTTTCCAAATAGAAGCAGCTTAGCCTCAGGAGTAGAATGAAGAATTCTTTGTCGTGGGCTTTGCTTGCAGAGAGAGAATAATGCTGAAATAACATTGTGCTCTTGAGAAAAATTTCCATCAATTGTGAATCCTAACAATTCATAATAGAAGGTATGTGCAACCGCAGAGTGGAAAAAACACACACACACGAATAGTGAAACTTGCATTGACAAAACCAGTCATACCTTTCTGAATTAGCCTGTGAAATAGATCCCCGGTAAATGCATTTGTCCTGACAGATTTTATTAAATAATAATAAATGGCAGGCACTTGCAGAGTACTGTTTATTTCCCACCTATTTCAGGGAAACCATAACTCAGGTACCTCTGGGTTAATATGACATCACCTTTCAGCGATGCCTGGTGCCACAGCTCAATGATAGCTTGAGGTGTATGGACAGAGAAGAGAATGATCCAAGTGGAGTTTCCAGTGCATTTTAAGCAGGCATGTCTAATAACCTCACTGGCATTTTACCAAGGTTGTTTATTCTCCTAATCATTCAGTAACCCAGACATTTGCCTTCTTTTCCTTCTTCCCATATAAACAGTTGTGATGAGAACATTTTTTATGCCTTTCCAACTTCAAAATGAAATGTAGTATTTTAAGTATTAGCCAGGGGTTAAACTTAATGAGTTGGGATAGTTTCTAGCTCCATATTCCTTCACCTCCTCAAGTCTGAGGTCCACGAGTGAGAATTTTTTCTTTTAAAATCTTTTTAACACAATGTGACAGTCAGAAATGAGACTGCAGTCACATAAGAAGCTAATTAAAATGGGAAATAGACTGACAGCTTCACATCACGTTTCCCTGTGCTCTCTGCCATCTGGTGGATCTCAAATGACACTGACTAGCATGGCAAGTAGTGATCAGTAAAGACTCATCTCTGCCTACCCTGAGCTGCAACTTTAAAATCGATATACAGTACAGAGCATAGCAAACTGAAAGGAAAGCAGAATTCCATCAAGTATCACTAAAAGCTTTAGGCCTGGCACCCATAACTCAAATCTTCCATGGATCTCACTTTTCTCTGATGTCAAGTGGGCAACATCTTACACACTTAACAACAATCCTGAACCAGAATGTCTCTGAGGTACTTCCTACCCATAGAATCACTGTTACAATGGTAGTGAAGGTGACAATCTGTAATCTCACCTCAGTCACCTGACGGCAAAAAAATTTAGTAAATTCCACATCCATCAACACCTGGTGTTCTATTTTTATGCTGCACATATGAAATGCAGAGATTATGGAGTACAGTCTTAAGTCAATTGATTGTAGATGTTAATCACAACTACAAAATGTCTTCATGGCAAAATCTAGACTACTGTTTGACCAAACAACCGGGCAGAATAGCCTAGACAAGTTGACACAGAAAATTTAACTGTCATAGACCTGTTGGGACCACCCAAGCAGACTTCAGGGTGCTCATTCCATACAGCCTCCTCATGTCCGGTTCCCCTCTGCACAGCCTCCCCATCTCAGGAACCCTGTCCCTCAATTTCCTGCCACTTCGGCCGCTGCTCTCTCCAGTACCTGCTTCTGTTCAGTGTGGCCTCTGTGTCTGATCGGTCTTCATCTCCCAGTCCTATGGTTGGAAAGGCAGACAACTGGAATAAATGTAGGAATCACCATGTTTGTTTCCCTTTCTCAGGGATCACAGACATGTCCCATATATTGTCCAATGCCTAAAAAAAGCTCATATATTGAACCCAGTTATATAGTTGTTTATAGTGGGAGGGCAAGTCCTATACCAGTTATTCTGTAGTGGTCAGAAGCAGAACTCGAAAGTCATGTAAGTAGCTCTTACTTTTGTATATTGATAATGCTCCAATACCTACTTTGTAATAAAGCATAAAGTATGCTTAGTGGTGTTCTGTTTTATATGTTTGAATTAAAAATGAGATGAATAAAATGTATTCATCATTTAAAAACTTTCTACCCTATCTGACATTTTCAATTTACTAAGAAGTCCTAATTGGTTTGAAGATAGGAGTGTCTACTACAACTATCTCAACATAGCACAAATGCAATCAAATTGCTGAAAGTTTGGAGATTCTTCAGTATTATAGGTCTTCTTAGAAATGGTTATCAAAAGAATGAATGAGGAAAGTAATGAATAACAACTATTTATGCTGCATAAAAGATTGTGTTAGCAGCTCTGGGTAATGTCATGTCTCTAAAAGTTTACAGCATTTCAACAAATGGTGTTCAAACAACTGGACAGCCACAAGCAAAAGAATGAATCTAGACACAGACCTTATTTTTTTACAAAAATTAACTCGAAATGAACCACAGAACTAAATATAAACACAAAACTATAAAATTTTAGAAGATAACATAGGAGAAAACCTAGATGACCTTGGGTATGACACTGACTTTTTACATAGAACACCAAAGGCATAATACATGATATAAATAATTGATAAGCTGGACCTCATTAAAATTAAAACTGCTCTACCAAAGGCAATGTCAAGAGAATAAGACAAGCCACACACAGAGAGAAAAGACACAAATGATAAAGGACTGTTAGTCAAACTATACAAAGAACTCTTAAAACTCCACACTAAGAAAACAACCCAATTAAAAAAAATGGGCCAAAGATTTTAATAGACACCTCACCAAAGAAGATATACAGATGGCAAAAATGTATTTGGAAAGATGCGCCACATCCATCTTGTCACTAGAAAAATGCAAATTGAAACCAACTGCAATGAAATACCATTATACACCTACCAGAATGGCCAAAATCTGAAACACTGACTACACTAAATGCTGGTGAGGGTGTGGAGCAACAGGGACTCTCATTTATTGCTTGTGGGAATAAAAAAATAGTATAGCCACCTTGGAAAAAACAGTCTAGCCACTTTGGAAGTTTAACAATTTTTATAAAACTAAACATATATGATCCAGCAATTGTGCTCTTTGGCATTTACCCAAAGGAGCTGAAAACTTATGCCCACACAAAAACTAGTACACAGATGTTTATAGAAGTTTTATTTATAATTCCCAGAACTCGGAAGCAACCAAGATGACCATCAGTAAATAAATGGATAAACTGTGGTACATCCAAATAATGGAATGTTATTCAGTACTAAAAATAAATGAACTGTCAAGCCATGAAAAGACATAGAGAAACCTGAAATGTATGTTACTAAGTGAAAGAAGCCAATCTAAAAATCTACATACTCTGTGATTCCAACTATATGACATTCTGAAGAGGCAAACTGTGGAGACAGTAAAAAGATCACTGGCTAACAGGGTTTGGGAGTAAGGGGAGGATTTTTAGGGTATAGCACAGAGGATTTTTAGGGCAGTGAAAATACTCTGTATAATACTATAATGATGGATACATGTCATTATATATTTGTCTACACCCACAGAATGCACAACACCAAGAGTGAACCCTAAGGTAAATTATGGACTTTGGGTGATTATGATGTGTCAATGTAGTTTCATCACTTGCAACAAATGTACCACTCTGTTGGGGGATGCTGATGAAGGGGGAGGTTATGCATGTGTGGGGCGAGGACGTATATGAGAAACATCTGTACCGTCCTCTCAACTTTGCTGTGAACCTACAACTGCTCTGAAAAAGTAGTCTTTAAAAAAAAAGTTTATAGGGCTTCCCTGGTGGCGCAGTGGTTGAGAATCTGCCTGCCAATGCAGGGGACACGGGTTCAAGCCCTGGTCTGGGAAGATCCCACATGCCTTGGAGCAACTGGGCCCGTGAGCCACAGCTACTGAGCCTGCACGTCTGGAGCCTGTGCTCTGCAATGAGAGGCCGCGACAGTGAGAGGCCCGTGCACCGCAATGAAGAGTGGCTCCCGCTCGCTGCAACTAGAGAAAGCCCTTGCACAGAAATGAAGACCCAACACAGCCAAAAAATAAATAAATAAATTTTCAAATTAAAAAAAAAAAAAAAGTTTATAGAGTAAGATAGGAGTCAGGAGATTCAACTGTGCTAAGTGTTATACTCAATTTCATAAAATGTCATACATCAAGCAAACACTGTGTCCTTGTCCTTTTAGAACATCCAAATGTCTTAGAACATAATGCTTGTTCATGGGAGCAGATGCGTATCATATTTCATCAGTGGACAGCATTCAGACAGGTTGCGTGAGTTCACATTTTAGCAAGCATTCAAATAAAGGAGAATTTAGAAAATCATGGAGATGACTGGTCTAAGCATGGCAAAACTGATAAATAATTATTCAATCTCTTCAAATTGTTTTACTGTGAGTCTTTCCAGGCTCTCTTTGAAGGAGTACCACACTAATATTTAAATAAATTCTATAAAATCCAGCCAGGACATGAATTAAAAGGAAAATTTAAAAGGTGGCAGTGGGGGCGGGGAAGCTGTATCTGAAGACCTAAGCAGACCTGTTATTTTTACTTGCAATGGACTTTGTTGATTTATTAATTTATTTACAAATCTTTATGAAGTCCTTACTATTTGCCAGAAATGGGATTGTGGATTGGTGACAAAACAGTAACAAGGTATACAAGGTCAGTTGTGATGAGACAGGACATTCAGGGCCTAAAACTAGTCATCCCATCACCTGCATTGCCACTGAGCCAGAAAGCCGTCAGAGCCAGGTGGTCTGGTTGTATCCGGACAGGACTAGGAAAAAGGGCAATTTCCAGTTGCTGGAGATCCAACATATCCCATAGATATCCCATCTTAAAAACATATGGAATAATAGCTGGAGTCCAATTATTACCTGGGTGGAGAGCTGAGAGAATCAATCCAGTAGTTCATCCAGCTGGAAGGGCAGAAATTGAGGAATGGCCAATGCAAGGAGGTAAAGTATAGCTGTTTCAGAATCTTGGGATGGAAGATGTTAATAATGCATGTTTGCTCTCCTTTGCTAGGCTAAGCTCATGTTCTTAAAAATAGCAAAACAAACCAATGAAGCGTAGAAGTTTACCAAAAAATATCTTGATTCTACTGCTACAAGGAATAGCAGTCTGGTAGGCAAAGCATGACATCTAGAGCCACAATGTCTAAAACACTACTCTTGACAGGTCATGGTCCAGAACCACCATCTGTATCAAGGATTTGTAAACAAGAGCAGAGGAATTTTCCATAATGCAGTTAGGGATTGTTGACAAGGACTCCAGGATCCAGTGGTAATCAGGGTTGTAGACTATGGCTATTGAGGATGCCTTTCTTCAGAGAGTAAGACCCCAGACAAGAGCGAATTTTCAGGAACACACTTCAGGCATTGAGGGGATTTCTGCAGTGGATACAGTTTCTAAACTGATACTTAAACATAAGAACAAGAAAAGACTATTGTTATAAGAATTGAAACAAGGTGGTGTCAAAGTCATAGGAGTATGTCAGAATCCCAGCTTGCAGAACCAGGCTTCAAGGTCAAAGCTAGGTCTCTGAGCTCCAAGCTGGAACTCTGTAAATGCCTCTAGCTATAAGTCGGAGACAGGGAAAGCCGGCAAACTGTCAAATTCAGAGACAAGAAACCAGGCTGGTCCTGTCAAAGGATCCTCTTCATTGACTCGAAATTGACTGTTTAAAATAATGACCAGATTCGTTGACTTAAACATTAATTGATTTTATCAGAATATCTTTGTTCCATACCACCAAAGCTTTGATCTTTAGAGTACACCCAACAGGGTAAGTTTCAAACATGGTCATCTATTTTAGGGTGTTTTTCCAATGAAAGATTCTACCCTTCAGATTTGTGATGAAATATATACTACTACAGAACATTAACCTATAACAACCATGAAGATAAAATTTAGCTCATCGTTTTTAGCTCTACTGTCTTAAGGTCCATAGAGAAGACAGCAAAAATTTCCCCAGATGAAAATAACAGGTGTATTAATTGACATGAGAAACTTGTGCCCCTCTGTTCCACCCAGTGTAATTTCTCCTGTTCTAATGTCTTCTCCAATTGTCCCTATTTATCCTACCCCCATCTATTGAGTGCAAGCAAGTGCCTTCTCCTTTCTGCTTTCCCTAAAATCCTGAACACATAGATTAAAGCATTTATTATATTTGAGAATAATAATAATATTAATAATAACCAGTGTTATTATTATGTCAAGCTCTCTCTAGAATGGAATTCTTTGAAAGGAGAGACTTGATCATATTTTTGCATCCTCAGGTTTTAACATTGTGCCAAACACATAGCTGTTATGTAAGAATGTTTGTCAAACAAATCAATGACTGAATAAATATTCATTTTCTTCCTTAATTTTTCTAAAGAACTGTAGAATACTATCGAAAGAAAAAGTAGAGTATGAACTTATGTTTCCCTTGAACATTGTACTGCCTTTGAATACTTTCCTTTACTCATTGTATCCCTTCTTATTACCAAGGACTCCAGCAGAAACATCATTGTTTGGAGAACAGATAACTGACAACGTTATTCCTCTGCAAAGGAAGAAACGTCTTTAATCTGCAAGAGTTTTACTCTGTACCTTTGATGTGAAAATTTCACCATCTATTTCCAGGAAAGCTTGCTATGTTATATAAGGATATAAAGAAAGAAATGAAGAGAGGCTACGTCTCAACTTTTGCAATCTACAGATTTCAGCTTCAAAGCAAAAACGACAGATTAATTTCTCAAGTCTTGAGTTTGACTTGGAAGAAAAACAACATTCAGATCTTATTTGCATCTGATGGCTCAGTTTTATAAACGGCAAAGCTGTAAGCTTGTGCACAGAACTCCGCCTGGGCCTGACATCTGTGCTCATGCAGCACCCTAAAAGGGGTGAAGAGCTTTCTACCTAGATCTGCTATTTGAAAGGTGTCACTCTGAAATGTGTCACTGCATGCTAACATGTGAATAAACCCTCAGCCAGAACCCTGTAATCCTTTGTTGTCTGGGACAACTCACCCGCTAGTAATTGCAATCTTTGTAATGCTAGTCTCTCTCCTGCATAATGTCATAGCTCAGAATGACCCACCTCTTCCTTGATAGCTCCTGATTTGTTCCCTTCCTTAGCACCAGGTAGCCATGCTCATCTTACTGTATTACATTCTTGCATTCCCTTGTCGTTCCCTGAGCATAACTTGGAGCAAAGTGGATGTAAGGTAATACTGACAGGTGAAAAGTCATGCCACCATCTCTCACAGGAATTATACCATTTTGCAACCTGAAAGGTTAAGATTAGGAAAACCAATCATTCCAAGTGACATCTTATATAAAAGACACATCTAATTTTATCAGGTTGCCAAATTTTTATGCAGATGATTAAATCTGTGAATTTTTCCACTGAAGAATAGACACATTATAACCAGCCCCTTCTATCCAAGTTTCTTCAAATTACGTACATTTCATACAGTACGTGTATTTCATATAGTATATAGACGTATATAAATCAGATCTCAGACTCTCTCTATCTATATATATAGATAGATACACCTCAGATATCAGACTATACAAATATGTAGTCATTATGTAGGCTCTTTACCATTCCTTGGCAAATATCTTACTCTACAAGCCATATCATTTCTGCTTTAGCATGGGCAAGTTGGAGTTAAGCCCTGACCTAAAACCAGTCACGGACCACTTATTTACTTCTTTTTATCATTCTATCAATGAAAAACAAATAAATTGATTTAGGATAAAGAAATTTTTCTTATAAAATGTTTGATATTTTTGTGATTTTAGGTTGGCTGTTCTAACTTTAATTCATCCTTCAAAAAATTTAATGGGGTTGGTAGGTGAGCCACAGTATAACTGCATAACAACTTCCAAATTTAGAAAATGCACCACAGGTTGAGAAACACACTGGGAGGTTAAGGAAATTGTATGGCATCAAGTAGCTATAGAATTAGGATGAAAACTAATGTTTCTTTATTCTCAAGGCTGGTTCTTTTGGGTAAAACAGTTCTCAAATTCTGTCCAGCTGACCACCTGCATCAGAATAACTTGGGAGCTTTTAAGAATCAGATTTCTATAGCCAACCACCAAGAGATTTTGCTTCAGAACATCATTTGTGGGGCCTGGAAATCTACATTTTAGAAGTTTTCCAGATGATTCTAATGTGTAGCTAGATTTGGAACCAATAAACAGAAACTTGTTGGTTCCGTTCATGTAACCTTGCAATAGAAGACACTGCATTGTAGATGTCAGCTACAGATCAGGGATCTTCAGAATTTAGCAAGAAACAGATAAATAGGTTGGTCCCAAGAGTCTCAATGAACAGTAGAAACACCAAGTAATGATTTTGTTGCGGGGGGGAATTGACTTAGCCCCTGATAATCTCCACTAAGCCAAAGAAACACACAGTCTAAGTAAAAACATGTTCTTCTTGTGCAAAAGAACCTCACAGGACTAGTTTCCTGCACACTGGCTCCTCCATCCCAGCCCTTTAAGGAGCCCCATGTCTCAGCAGTTAATATATTGAAATTCTGAAGCTTCCATGATCATCCATGCTACAATTTTACTTCAGAGTAAACCAACTTAGAGGAATATCAACAATTGGGATACTATTAGAAAGATAGGGAAGGCTTCACTCAGAACATAGCTATTCAATGTATGTTGAAAATATTGTATATTCTCTAATTGTTAGGTGCATTATGTCCGTAAGATGATGTTTGTTAGCCGAATTTCTTAAAGTTTTGGTAACCTTAATAATTCTTTGTCTGTTAAATCTCTCATTTCAAAGAGATATGTTTGAAACCTCCTATTATTACAGAGATTTGTCCATTTTTCTTTGCAATAATCTCAAATTTTGTTTTATACATTTTGAGGATAGGTTGTTCAAAGTACATACATTCAAGAATATTATGCTTTCTTGGCAACTTGTTTCATGATCATGTAACAAACCTTTCTATCCCTGATAATGTTTTTTCCTTAAGGTCTATCTAAGCATTATTAGTATTTCTTAGAATTGTCTGATGTTTGGGTTTTTTTTTTTATTTCTCTACTTTTGGTCTTTCTTGGTCATTATATTTTAAGTGTGTGTTTTATAAGTGGTATATGGCTGAATTTATTAAAACCTAATTTTTATAACTATTTTCTTTTAACTGATGAGTTTAGTTCATTCATGCTTATGATATGAATGGATTTAATTATTTTCATCTTATTTTGTGCCTTTTTCTTTGTGGATTTTCTTTGCCTTTTTCTCCTTTCCTATCTTTTACTAAATTGATCAAGTTTTCTATGTCATTCTTCTTTTCCTCTCTACTACCTCTTAATTATACATCCCATTCCTATTCTTTGCTGGTTACTAAATACTTCATTTCAGAAAGTTTAAAAATTGCTATCTTTCTTATATCCTAAGACTGAGAAAGATTTTTTAGAAAGAAAGCCAAGTATCTCCCTGAAGCAAGTTGTTGAATATTCTGATAAGTGAAAGTCACAATATACTGATATAAACAATAGTACTTTAGAATAGAGTCAATTGTGTGCCTTCATTTGATGGTGGTGGAAAAAGAGACAGGGAGATAGATACCTTGGGGAACTTCCAAGTGCAGGAAGGAAAGCACTAGGGGCTTAAGTTTCCGCAAGTCTACTTAGGGGGCTCCCTGAAGACTAAGGTTGCTCTCCACGTGCCTTAGGTTGGATCTTCCTCCCTCTCTCATGCACAGGAAGGGATGCTGAAGAAGCACAAGGAACTCTCCATCGACTTCCTGTACATTCCTTAGACTCCTGTGAGAGGCGGGCAGGATGGAGGCCCCTGTGGGAACAGACATGGCAGCAAAGTGTGATTTTCTTAAGGCACGAACACACTCTTTCCTTGGAAGGTTGATTATTCTCCACAAAGTCTCCAGCAGGTTCCTCGCCCCCCTGCCAAGTAACTGGACTCCCTGTTCTCTTTGGAAATTCACGTTATTTCCAAGTCCTCTGTGTTCTGGTTCTCCTGTAGCTCTTCATTAGCGTTTCACTCAATTTTCTCTCCTGGCTGTCCCTGCCCTGCAGATGGGCCCAGCAGTCTGTCCAGCCTCAGGGACGTGAGCACATTGATATCTCTGCTGTTTCTGTGGCAGCAGATCCATGATGGTCTCCGCCAGGCTCTCGGTCCTCCACAGAGCACCGACCTCTGGGAAGGATCCTAACCAGCTGGGTTCTTGTAGCTGGCTGTCTCTGTGAGGTTGAGATAGTAACCAGGGAAGAAATCAGAGTTGGGATGGGGGACAGAATTCAGGGTTCTCGTATGGACTTACTCAAGAGTTTATTAGGATGCCTTCGATTGCAGGAATCAGAAAACCTAGCTAAATGTGGCATAAGCAACAAGGGTAGCCATTGATTTGTGGTCTCAAAAAAGTCCCCGGAAGAGCTACTTTCAAGTGGTACTTAATCTCCTGGCTTAAAATACATAACAAATACTCAGGGTTTTTTTTTTTTTCCCCCTCTGTTTAGCTGCAGTTCCTCTGTATTATTTTATTTGGGCAGGATCTCACGTTATGGTCCCGAGATGACTGCCAACAGCTCCCTGAGCTAAATCTTTACCATTTGTATCTGCAGTGGAAAAAGATCATCCTTGACTCAGCATTCCAAGGAAAAGTTCTAGGGCAGTTAAGGTCACCTGCCCACTACTGGTTCAATCACTTCAAGCTAGCGAACAGAATGCTCTGATCAGTTTAGTCCATCAGACGATGCTCCCCTGATGCAGAAGTACAGTCAACTTCCCTGGAACAACATAGATCCAAGTTGCAAGAATCAAGAGATGCTGGGCAAGAAAACATCTGGTGTTGGCAGAAACAGCAAAATGGCCACTCTGCCCAAATACACTTGTCAATCAACAACTCTGAGATCTCACAATTCACCTCCTTTTTATTTCTGATTTTTTACCTCAACCAGGCAGACCTCTTCGTGATTTCTCTGGAAAAGTTACCAGCATGACTATAGTCTTTTCAGTCAATGCTTTTCCTCTCTGGCTGCTCTCTCTACCTATGTCTCCAGAAAAAAGGAGTCACATCAGAAATGGCATGAGATGCCTTTAAATGTATACGCTTTATCAGTGTCTGGGAGGCATTCTTTTGGTCAAAGAGTCTTTATGGGTAAATATATGTGCATTAAAGTTACTGTCTGTGATTTAAGGACTGTAAGATGGCATCTTTGTGTTGTTTAGAATATTTCTTTGATTTAGAGAAAATAGCTTTATTGTTATAACCTTGGGTATGCTTACTAATAAATATTGAAAAAAATGATACTTCAAATCAGGTAATAGCTTGTACTTCCTAATTGGAGGTTTATAATTTTCTGGAGCATAGAATACTCTAAAAATAATATCCAGGAGCATTCACTCTGTAGTTGTACTATCTTTATGTAAAATAGTTTACAGAGATAGAGAGAGAGAGAGAGAGGGAGCACTGGCAAAAGGGAGATTTTGACTCACACTGATATAGGTCTTATATTCTCAAACCAAAAACGTAAGTCTTGCTAGAGTCATTTCAGACTAAATCAGATGAGGTTTAGCAACCACGCAAGCCATAATTCTATCACTAGAGCAAAATATTGCTGATCACCACCTTAGGTTCATGCAGCGCACACAGAACCAGACCCTTTAATGCAGAAAGTGGCCTCCAGCGCTAGATGATAGTCACACACTGCACGCTGTGGTACCAGTCCCAGAGGGATAAATGTACAGGGTGGGCACAAGGTGAAGGAAATAACAAAACTCTGCAGTCCAGACAATGGATATTTAATAAATCTGAGAGTCCTTTTCTCTATCCACTTGTTTCCAACATGTGTCAAAATCCCTCTGAGAAGAAAGCATGGCAACATGAATGAAGAGAGATGCATGGGAGTAAAACTGGTAAACATCCATCAGCTTGAGTTTACCACGTCTCAAATACGTACAACTTCCAAGCACACTTGTACCTCAGCCAAGGCTACCAGAGGCAGAGCCCAGCCTCTTAAGTACTTGTGACACAATCTGTGTCCTTCACTCAGCTCTGGTTCAGCCTTCCCACTTTATAAATCCTGTGTGCGTGTCATCACAGGAGCTCTGGCTTCCTGCTGGAGAAAGCCCTGGTGACCCCAGCATTCATCAGCTCTCTCTCCTCGCCGGGGCTCTGCCTGCTGCCGAGTCTGCAGCTTGGCCCAGACTCAAAGTGTTAGTTCTTTGAAGGGTCTCGGGCCAAAGTCTCAGCTGGAGAGGAAATGTTGAGCAGCGTCTTTTGTCGCAGATAAGATGTAACGAGTCCAGATGTGTGATTAAAAGAAGCTCACAGGAAGCTGGGCTGGAGCTTTCTGATGATTGTTTAAAAGGCTTTTACCTCGTCATCTGAGTCAAAAAATTAAACACATAAAAAAGTAAAGGACAGCTATGTGACTCAAGTTGTAAAGGCGAATCCATTGGTTTTGAGGCTGGAGGGCTAGACAAATGGAAGAGGAAAAGGTTGAAGTGGGAATAAAAGATAGTTACCCAGACCCAAGTTGATTCATCAGTGTCTAAGAAGCTCACAACAGCTATCAGGGAATTCTCTGACATTGTGAGTCCTGTTGCCAAAGATACCACATTTAAAAAGGAAACCTGGGGTTCCCTGGTGGCGCAGTGGTTGAGAGTCTGCCTGCCGATGCAGGGGACACGGGTTCGTGCCCCGGTCCGGGAAGATCCCACGTGCCATGGAGCAGCTGGGCCTGTGAGCCATGGCTGCTGAGCCTGCGCGTCCGGAGCCTGTGCTTCGCAACAGGAGAGGCCACAACAGTGAGAGGCCTGCATAACGCAAAAAAAAAAAAAAAAGGAAACTATACCTTCTTCTTTATATTTTCAGGTGAGGGGGGTTATGATTTAGGCTTAGGGAAATTAACTTCTGAAAAAGGATTAGTCCCCCAAATAGAAAAACCAATAAATACACTCTAGCAGGAATTTGAAAATCTAGTAGCAGAAAGTTAGACAGTCTAACCCGTGGGGATTTTTACATGAATACATGTAGCCAAAGACTAGAAAAAATTTAATGTTTTTCTTAAATTGGCTGCCAGCAACATAAAAGGCCATAATTCTAAAAACAATATTTAATGAGTGTAGACTCAGTTTTCTTTCTGTGTTGTCATAGGCAGGGTGTGGTGGGAGAACGAGTGAATGTAAAGTCAGGAAACCTGGAATCTGAGGTTGGAGCTACCACTTAGGAGTTGTTAAGTCCTGTGAAAGCCACCTTCCTGCCTGATAATTGTTTTGTTTGTTTGTTTTTCCACTTGTCAAATAAAGAGTTTGAATTAGATGTTCTTTAAGAAATATTCTGGCTCTAAGTTTTAGCAACTTCAAGAGATCAAACCACAACAAATAATTACACTGCAGTTTTTTGTGGTTGGTTAGATTCACTTGCCAGTTTATCTGTACAGAAACCAGCTCTTTTAAACATCCCAAATGGGTGATACCTTGAATAGGGCTTTATTTTGATAGAACACAACTCTAGCATTTCCCACTTCTTGTGCTTTTTGCCTTCTTGCCTCTGTTCTCGTGGCTTTAAACTTGTTCTCACTAAATAGGAATGTAGAGGAGACATGTTATATGCAGCATAAGAAAAATGTAATTGTTGAAATTCTCTAAGGTAAGCTTTATGACTCCCATTTTATAGATGAAGAAACTGAGACCAAAGTTAACTGGCCTAAAGTCACAGTGCTAATAAATGGGAAAGCTGAGGTAGAAACTCAGGAATTGCTTCAAAGTCTATGTCCTCTTCCAGAGACCAGCTGCCCCAGATGAGTGTCCTTAGGAAATGGGCTGTAAGGCGGTTTAAAAATATCGTGATTCCCTGTCTCCTGAGCTACACTCCCGACTCTTGCCTCCACAGCAAGTGCAGGCTAGGCAGTGCAGGCTAACAGGGCTCAGGGTTCTTGGTTACATGATAGGCAAATTGGCTGTCAACCTATAGAGATTTTGGGCAGGGCTGAGTCTCACATATTCCCTTGTGTGAGACCTGAAATACCATTCAAATAAGTCAACCTTTTCTTCAGGTATGAATATATATTTTGCTTAGAAATGCAATTTTTGTTCTCTTATTGGCTACTTGTTTACTCGATGTAAGTCAGTTTGCACAGAAGCCAGGTAGAATCTTATGATTGAAATTAACTGCCACCTGGAATCAAATTCTCCTTTTTTTTTTTTTCTTTTTTTTTTTTTTTTTTTTGCGGTATGGGGGCCTCTCATTGTTGTGGCCTCTCCCGTTGCGGAGCACAGGCTCCGGACACGCAGGTTCAGCGGCCATGGCTCACGGGCCTAGCTGCTCCGTGGTACGTGGGATCTTCCTGGACCGGGGCACGAACCTGTGTCCCCTGCATCGCCAGGCGGACTCTCAACCACTGCACCACCAGGGAAGCCCTCTGCTTTTATATTCAGCCACCTCTAGATTTGAAAAACACATCTCTCAGAGTAAGGACAGGGTTGCCAGGTGCCTTGTGCAAACTTCCTGGTTGCCTTTCAGTGAATTCCAACTATTTCAGTTCTCAGTGGTGGGGGAGGGAGATGAAGATGAACAAAGTGTGTTTATTACAAGGAAGACCGTCACTTCCTTTAGGCAGGGCCACAGAAGAAGCGCTGTGCCACCTCCAATGAGGAAATCTAAGCATCTGTGTCACCCATTGGTTTGCTTTTCTGGATTAGCCCCTCCCCCTGCCAAAAAAAAAAAAAAAAAGAAGATGCAACAAGGACATGTATGTTAACTCTTTTAAAAGTAATGTGGAGGAAATGTGTACAATGTGGGAAAATAATTTCACCTTCTGGAAAAGATAGAAAGACATGGAAAAATTTTGGGATAATCGCTGCTTCAATTTGCATCCCCATGATAACTGAATTTAATCCTCTGCCTTCTGTCATAAGGGAAACGCAAGAAAAAAAATAAACATGATTATTAAAGTGACACCTTCCTGATATTAAAAAATAACTGCATTTTCCCAAAAGAAAAAATGGCCTCAGTTATTTAACAGGATATATATTTTAGCCTGAAGAGAAACTATAGACTTAGAAATATAAATCAATGGCACCTATGTGTGGGTGAAAATTAAATAGACAAGCGTGCCCTGAGACGAAGGCATGGTACCTAAGGACATTCGTTTACTAGTAGCTCCAGTACTTAGGAGGATTGCATGGGGTGAGCAGCAAATCTGCTAACACAAAAATCCACTTCCTCGCTTGGAGTCAGGAACCTCATTCAGTTAGTTTCCTCTTCTATGTGACGCAACGATGCCCCAGCCCAGGGTTGCGGAGAAGCATAATTAGATTGTCTCCACCATGGACACTGACATTCTGAGAAGAAGGCATCTCAAGAACAGGGATTATTTTATAATTAGGATAAATCCCAGCATGAAAAAGATGGGCTTTCAAATAATGCTTTAATGACTGAAAATAACTGTGGTTGGTTTTCGAAAAGACCTGCTTTGGTTAAGCTCGACATTCTGAGCTCTAGAGCAACACTCTCAGAAGGAGTTCTCTCTCCAGCCCACCTTGCATCACCATGTTGGCCTCACCATGTTGGCCTCACCATGTTTGCTGGGCCCTGAGATGGCTCTCACGTGGGTTCCTAGGGCTCTTTGTGTGTTGACTACCCCTTAGAAACATGCTTGTGGGCTGTTCCAGGGCTTCCCACTAGGCAGCTTCCAGAAGACCTTTTGCAGTCCTATGCCAGGAACTTTGGAAATGATGCATCAGGAGCATCTGCTCTATGCAAGACATCCCAGGACCATTAGGGAGCACGGCTGTGGTGACCAGGATAGCTTAGTGCACAAAGACATAGATCTCCCTACATTAAAATTCACAAATTAATAAAGCCACACATACTTATATTGTTCAGTGTCTGTCTACCTACCTATCCAACTATCTATCTTTGCAGAGTGCAACTCTATCTTTTCCCTCTGCTTATGGTTTTGCCTTCTTGCCTGTTTCCATGGCTTTAAGCATGATGCTTCCATTAAATGAGACCATAGAGGGAGGACATTGATTTATTTGAACTAATCTTTCAGTATCTTTTGGGGAAAAATTGGGTGTGCATATTTTACACTGTATGCACACTCAGGGTATTCTTTTCCTCCCTTTCTCTATGTGCGTGTGTATATACATGGGGGGAGGGGGAGGGTGTGGTGTGGTAACATTTTAATAATGAGGCTGTCTTCAGAGGTAGTAAGTTTTCCCATTAATTAAGGTGTTCAAGTGTAAACGAGTTGGTTACTTAGTAAAGATGCTTCAAAGGGAAATTTTTTAGCAAGTGAATAGTTCATTCACACATGTGTCCACAGTACTTTTTAGTCCTTAATATGTATTAAGTACAAGGTTATATTATGGAGGATGCTGACTAAATTAGTTGACATGTAAGAATTCCACTTCTCTAAGGTATGCTCTGACCCTGTCTCTGTCTCATTTATGATTGTACCTAGTTACAGATATTAATGAAATTAAGAGCTCACATATCCTTATTAATAAGAAAATGAGCATTCAGTTTGAATATAGGTATATACATAGTGTAGTATCATTATCTAGTTTGTAAAGGCACAAAATACACTTAGATTAAAGTTCATGGCTAACAACATAATTTAATTGTAGATATAAATCTCTATTTTAAATAGTCTTTTTATTATTTTTGAAATTTTGATGATCTGCTTATGAAATCTCATTAATTGATAAATGTTTTTGGTATCAGCTCTGCCATTTTCTGCCCCTCCCCTTTTCCCCACAGGCCTGCATTATCAGTATTATCTTAAGCTCCCAGTTGTCTGTTTGCAGTGATTCATTTTGTTACAACTGGATAATACTACCTAGAAACATGTTTAGCTGGGCCCAAGGAAATCGTACTATGTTCCAACATGTGGAAGACCAATGAACAGATGGGATCTGCACTGCCGACCCCTGCAGTGGAGCTAGGCTTCCCGCACCTCTCTCTCAATCAGGTGGCTAATAGGCCAGCAACCATGGTAGTCACACAGGTCCAGCTTCTAGAGGGGGCCCACCTGTGGCACAATGCTTTGCTGTTGCAGTCCTGAAATTATTAATAATTTTAACTTTGAACTTGCGTTTTGTCTGCTGCTATTGTGGGTGCGTTTACCTTAACAAGAAAAAAAGTAAGAGGAAGTGGTTTGGGAATTTTGAGAAGAGATGTAATCATCTCAAAGATTTGGGGCGGGGGGTGGGAGTGAAGGGCACTGGGAACGGATTAGGGCAGTAGAGTCGGGCTGCCTGGCCAGGTCAGGGCTCCTTTGGGATTCATGATCATAAATTGGTCATTACGTTTGGGTGATTTTTCTCTAGCCATATTCATCCACAGAGTTACAAGAGGGAAGCAGTTGAAACCTTAAATTTGAACAGGGGTGAAAGTTTATAGGCAAATATAACAAAGAGCAGCTAGGAGCATGTGAGAGACTATGAAATCTAAGTTGGACGGGAAAGAAAGTGATGACCTCATGGGAGGAGCCAAGCGTGAGCATGTGGATTGAGGGCCTGATGGGCTTGAGGAAAGGCTCCAGGCGGCAAAAGCTAGAATAAGTTAGGTGGGAAGACAAGAAATGCTGGTTAAGGGCGAGGGGGAGGGTAGAAAATTGAAATCAAGACTTCAGAGGAGGCACAGCTATTGGTCATCACAAGATCTGGGACGTGGATACATTGCTGGGCTGGAAGAGAGAAATGAATCACAGGTGAAGAGGTCCCGACACAGAGCCCAGGGAGCTGAGGAATGCACTTCCATGAAGTTCCCCTAAAGCAGTGACAGCAGTATTGGAGGAATGAAGAGAGGAGAATTAAAATCTAACATGGGTCATAATAACCAGGAGGAATAGTGGTTGTACATTTCAAAGGAATGTACAACCTGGCTGGCTTGTGCAGAGGGGAACCATCACCCTAACACTGGCACATGTACACAGCAGGCAGAAGTCCCCGTCAGACTGAAAAGTGAAAGGAATTTCAGGGAATCCTGAAGTCGGAGGTGGGGGGAGGAGAGTAAATGTTCTTTATCAAGGAATGAGAAGGAAGTGGAAAGGGAAGAAAGCTAAAGTCTTTAAAAAGTCATTTTAAATGTCTCATTAATTCCCTCAAAGATTAGGTCCGTCACAGTACTAGAGTCAGGAAACTATGGATACCTCATGTTAGCTTGCTTTGTCAGTCTAACTTGCTTTTCTCCGTATTGTATTCTGTTGAATCACATGTCACCAGGTTAGATACCATCGGAATCATTAGCAATATGCGATCACTTTACATGCAATAGTTTTAATCTGGTCACATCCTCAGAGTCCAAATGTGAAAGAAGAAAAAGGTTACATTGTGTTCATTTAGCAAGCGTTTCTTAGGTATCTTCTCTGTGTAAAGCACTGACTAAATGATGAGGAATGTGAAAATTGACTAGATACTATTCCTGTCCCAAGAACTTCCTAGAATTTGGATAGTAAAATGGTATCATAGCAACTGGAAGCGCTTGTATCTTCCAAGAGTCCAACAGGGAGAGAAAAGGAGTAGCATTTTTCCGGCAGAAGTTTCTCGTACCCAATCTCTAACTGATCCAACTCCTCTGATGGGGAAGCCAAAACCCATACCTGCAGTGGAGTGTTGGAGTTCATGTGCATCTCAAAGTGGCAAAAATGGCCCCAGTTTGGAGTCTGGTAGAGTTGGGTTTGGGTTCCAGAGCCCCAGGTGAGTCTGAGATGATCACAGTTGTCAAGACACAAGACAATGGTGCCAGCAGACAGATACTCCATTGAGCCAGCCGCTAAGTTTTAAGAGCAAATGGAATGAAGAAAATCTAGGGACTGTCATAGAATGGATCCCATAGAGAATTGCTTCTTAACATTACCATTCCCAACTTTATGCAAGAATTTAGTCCTTCTGTAATTTATAATGCCAAGTACTTGTATTCCAAGGCTGTGTTCGCATGCATTTGCTTCACTGTGTCTATCTTTAGGACTGATATTCAAAACTGCTGTTTCTCAAGTTCTTCTTGGTCAATTTCTTAAACAATGGACCAAAATGAAACTTTAAAAGTCTTTTGTTGGCACTTGATTTCTACGTGATAGAGTCATTTGCCATTGTCATTATGTAATACTTACAAAGTTTCCACTAGGTTACAGTAAAGGATACTTATAAGATGTCTTATTTGTTGATCAACACTATGAGTTAGCTAAGGCAGGCTCTTGTCACCTCCATTTCACTGCTAAAGAAAGGAAAGTTCAGGAGTCATGTGTTCTGATCTATATGCCATAACTAGTTCATGTCTCTTTAGAATTAAACCTTATAAAATTTAGACAGTTCACTGATATATGTGAATATTTTGACCTATATCTCTAGAGCTCTATTTATACAAACAAATCAAGAGCAGCAATCTATCTTTATTTTTTTATTATTTTATTATTTATTTTTATTTTTTTTTTTTTGCCGTATGCGGGCCTCTCACCGCTGTGGCCTCTCCCGCTGCAGAGCACAGGCTCCGGACACGCAGGCTCAGCGGCCATGGCTCACGGGCCCAGCCGCTCCGCGGCATGTGGGATCTTCCCGGACCACAGCACGAACCCGTGTCCCCTGCATCGGCAGGCGGACTCCCAACCACTGCGCCACCAGTGAAGCCCCCCCTTAATTCTTAGGAGCATTATTTTATACTTCCAGGGAAGACCTCAAGTTTCACTGCTCTTAACCCTTAACTCCTGGAGGAGAGAATGTCATGGTAACAGGGGTTTAACAGAGTGCTTCCCAAGGAGACAATCAGTTCACAAGGTCTTGAGCAAAATCAAGATCATTCCAAGGACCAGGACCATGATCATGGCATTGCCCTTGTCCTGGATATGATTAATCTATGATCCATTCACAACTTCTTTGAAACCCCTTTAGAGCTCAAACCTATTATATCACAGGTCCTTAGAAGGCTATTGCCAGAAAAGACCTTGGAAATCATCCAGCCTAACACCGTTTTATAAAAGTAGAACTCTAAGATAGACATTGATGGGTAAGAGACATTAAGTCAGCATCTCACAATGAGTTCTCCTTGACCCCAGGCTGGTTTGCAGGTCCACCTTCCAGAACTGTGATCTTGCCTTCAGTAATCATAACTAGCCTTGGCAGTGCTCTCATATTAATTTACAGAAAGCTTTGGGCCAGAACCCCATAGTGAACTTGCAAAATAAGTCTCATAATCATTATTTTATGGATGAGGAAACAGAGGCATGGATATTAAAGAATCTACTGGAGGCAACTCAGTCAGTAAATGGTAGAGACAAGCTATGATGTGTTCTTTCCATGTGGCACAATCCATCCCAATTAATGACTATTGACCATAAACACTAATCTACCTGAAAAAGTCCTTTTTTCAAGATCATGATTCTGATTACAATCATCATCATTCAATCATTTATTTGGCACTTATTATTGATCAACTAGAATTCACCCTTGAACAACGCAGGGGTAAGGGGCACTGACCCTCCCTGCAGTCAAAAATTTGCATGTAATTTATAGTTGGCCCTCCGAACCCTCTGCATCCATAGATTCAACCAACTGTGGATTGTGTAGTATTATAATATTTACTACTGAAAAAAGTCCACATATAAGTATATCCATGCAGTTCAAACCCATGTTGTTCAATGATCAACTATAATGCTAAGTATAGATATTCATTAGTTTAGCTTTCATGTTTTAAACTATAAACTAAACTTAAACACAGTTGAGTCTCATTATTCACTGGAGTTATGTTCTATAAAATCTCTACAAACACTGAATTAGCAAATACTGAATCATTGCGCCACAGGGGAAATACAGGGTTAGGTTTCCTGCAAGCCCGCTGTTCACATTTTCATCGATAGATCAATATATAACATTATTTTATGTTTGTTTCCATTTAAAGACACCTTATTTAATATAAATCGATTCATTACCATTGAACTCAGCCAAAAGCACCATACTCTTACCTGAATGAAGCTTTTCTAGCACATGTATCTGTCGTGTAAGGCACAACACAGACTTCTTTTCTTAGGGGCCCTAGAAAGCACCTCAGCCCCACACCCAGGGACCATTTTAAACAGCAAAACTATCAACAACAACAACAAAAAACACAAAAACAAAAATTCAAAAACTGTGACCCTAAATAGATCCTAAAAAGGATACTGGATTATAGCAAGAGTTCTGAAACAAGAAGGCATCAACTTGTTTGACCTCAGCTGGGAACGTGTATATCAAGTGACAATTTTTTTACCATTCTGCACCTCCATGAATGACCCACTGAAGCACTAAGTATTGATTTGAGGGTTATAAATAAACCATAGCACGTGGGTGAGTTCACAAATATGTAATCCACGAATAATGAGGAACAAATGCAATTAAACTACGTATTACATTTGCTATAATTATTAAAGTAAATAATTAATAAATTCAAATAAAAATACCATAAAAATAAATTTAAAAGAATTGGAGACAGAGTGTAGATTCTCACAAAGTATGTGGAAAATAATAATTAGTAAATAAACCTATGATAAGCAAAAAAAATGTTTTATCAAATATCCATTTGTTTAAATTATTAAATCTGATCCCTGTCCTTAGGGAGCTTGCAATCTAGTCCCAAAGGTAAAGAGCAAATTTATAAACAAACCAAAAATATATAATTTGTATGTAGGAGAAGGCATGAGTGAGTGTAACTCAGGGGGCCATTTTACCCTGGGTGGTCAGCATTAGCTGAACTTTTGCCTCCAAACTGGGCACAAGAAGTTACCAATAAGAATGTCAATGCAGGAAACATCTGGAGATTCTGCTCTCCCACTCTTCCCTCTCTTCCTTGTCACCTAGGGAGAAAAGAAGCACCCCATAGCTCATCCTGAAGGAGAACTTCTGCCAGGGATACTTATATATACAGACATCAAGACCCCTGAAATGAGTTCACCTCGTGTCCTCACCCCTCACTTGCACTTGTAAACACCACTCTATTATAAATGTTCACTCGGGCCATTCACAGGAGGGGCATAGAACAATGTGAAATTCAGTTTTTTATCTATCAAGTAAGAGGTGCTGAAATGGATTTTTGCACAAATTAAAAGTACTAATAATCAGGTAAAATTGGTTCAAGGGTTTTCTAAGAAACATCTCAGATCTTTATCACAGAAGCAGATTAATACCCATTAGAGTTGGAATGGGCTTTAGAAATATTTTATTCCAGTCACCTCATCTTACAGAGATAGGAACTGAAGCACATTTGCTCCAAGTTATAGAGATAATTACTTGCAGAGTCTAGATAAAATAGATCAGTTTTAGATGACAAATTCACTGGAAAGAAGATATATATTTATGTGTCCCAGACTTAATAAATTTTTAGTGTTTGATAAAAGTTGAATTGTTATACCATATATATACATATACATATATATATATATATATGTATGGTATGTTTAAATGTCAAATGAATGTATTTTTAAAACTGAATGCATTTTTTAAATGTTTAACTGCTGATTCATTCTTTACTAATTAGCCATCTGACACTTTCTATCCACACACACACATCTATCTGATGAGAAAGTTTTAATTCAAGCAAAGATCCCTTTACTTACCATAGGCTTTCCATAGGCTTCACCATTCAGGTTGGTTGTCCTATCCTAGGTTTCCTCCTTGAGCTTCAGAATAGGGCTCTTGAGAGAAAAGAAAAAGCTTCAATCATTATGGCTGCCTTCCTATGAACCTTTAACATTTATTGTTCTTTCTAAGAGTGTTAATACTAAGAACAGTTTCTTTCAAAAGTTGCATTAAAAATAAAAGAATGGTCGGGCTTCCCTGGTGGCGCAGTGGTTGAGAGTCCGCCTGCCGATGCAGGGGACGCGGGTTCGTGCCCCGGTCCGGGAAGGTCCCACATGCCGTGGAGTGGCTGGACCCGTGAGCCATGGCCGCTGAGCCTGTGCGTCCGGAGCCTGTGCTCCGCAACGGAAGAGGCCACAACAGTGAGACGCCCGCGTACCGCAAAAAATAAATAAATAAATAAATACAAAATAAAAGAATGGTCAACATGAAAAAAGAAAAAAAGAACAGTTTCTTCTTCTAGTGAGTCTGGGATGCTAAGTTACCGCCAAGACCCTCACCAGGAGAATCTCTGGACCAGAGCTAAGAAGGCCAATGGAATGAACTAGAAAGCAAAAGTAGATTGTCGGTGTCAGGAGCAACTCATTAGGTTTTAAATGTAAAATAAGTGTTTTATATTTTACACATACCTTCAACAATTTACATTCTTTATGGTTAAAATTTTAAAATCTTGGATTTGGTTACTGTGGCACTGATTTGAGCTTATCCCATGTCCAACTGTGTGAAACAAAGGCTTGGCCAAGTACCCTTCTATAAAATCCACACTGAAGCTGAACAGTTATTAGATTCATATAACTATATTTTCTATTAGAGCTAAGGCATGCCCCAAGTAAATTTGCTTGCAGTACTATGTATTGCAAATGAGAAATTCGAAAGCAAAGCATTGAGGTTCTGGATATTCTGTGGCTGTACATTTTAGGACTTAATTCAAGAAAATATTATTCATAATATGATATTTCAATGCTAGGATGCCTGGAAAATATAAAACTGAGAAGCTTTTACATTTATGTTATGTTTAAGCTCAGCACTATTCTGGAAAAATGTCTTTCTCATTTGTCCAAATTCATTTTGATTCTTGTTACCCATTGCAGTTGACCAAACTGGGTATTGGCAGCTATTAGAAGTATCTGGTTTGTGTTCCTATTACAAATGGAGTCATCCTGTAAGTCATGAGCAACATGTACGGTTCCCAATAGTGTAAAAATGTTAGGTTCTTGGTTACAGTGTAAAATAATCCATATTATAACTGGGTACTAATTGTGAGATTATAGTCATTCAACTGTAGTAATGTAGATAAACGTTTCAGATTAAAGACATTAATTCAGATTAAAGATTAGAAAGTGGTTCATTCCCTACTTGTGTAACCGTTTCTCAGAAAAAAAGTTATTAGCTTAGAATATTTTGCAAGCTATCTAGAGATGAAAATAAAGATATAGAGATGTATTTACTAAAGATAACAGATATGGAAAAAAATAGAGGAGCCCTCAAGTATGATTTTTTTTCAACACGTGTCTCCTAAGGTCACTTTTCACATGAATATTCTACAATTCTGAGATAATTAACTCTTGATTGGGAAGGAGTAAATTTAACAAACAAAATTCACCCAATTTTATCCTTGACCTCTACCTGTAACCCTTCCCTTTACAGTTAATATCAATAACAACATAACACTTCAGGCTTAAACGTTGGTGTTATTTGACCCACGTTTTCATTACCCAGTCATCTTATTGGACACTAAGTACTACTGATTCTACATCTACAGTGTCATTCATATCTACTCCGTCTTTTCCAGGTTTATAATCAAGGCCCTAGTCCAAGGGTTCATTGCCTCTCACCTAGCCTTTTGAAGCAGCCTGTCAATTGCTATTTGTGATTTCCCTTTTGCCCCTGTAGTCTCTGCTTCTCATTGCTGCTGAGTTAATATTCCTAAAAAAGAAACGACTTCAAAGAAACGACTTCATGCACATGACCTAAGTAACTGACGGTCTTGGCAGTGTCTAACTCCAGAGCCCAGTAAACTAGGCTTTCTCCAATATTACCACTGCCTTTGACAGCTCCCTTTACATGCCTTTAATACACCCAGCTCTTCAGGTACATCAGAGTTGCTTCCATCCAAAGAACACATACTGTACTGTCCCGTCTCTGAATCCCAATTCTGTTGCTTTTGGTCTCTTTGAAGCAGTAACTGAAATTCTTAAAAACCGTTCTTACTCCTTACACCATCATCCTAATAGGTAGCACTAACCAATATAAGCATCCTTCCTTCTCGCTTAGATCATCTGCTGCTTAGACTCATTCTGAACTTATGTCCAGAATAAACTATTCTGACTTCATCTGGCACTCATGATAAAATTATTTGCCTTTTATCAGTTAATACTTTAATGGAAGTTTGAATTAAAATAGGTGGTGGACATGGACTAGATTTCATTGTGTTTGGGAGGAAAGAAAAATAGAAATTAGGATAAAGTCAAAGACATTTTCCCAACTTACAGAGAACTGAATCTGGTTTCCATACAGCAGCGAGAATCTATGTGGACACAGGCATAATCAAATCTATCACATAAAATGTAGAAGAAAGATTAATTATTCCCTGGTTGATCAGAGAAGAGAAGAAGAAATGTTGACCTTGACTGTTTGAGGATTTTTGCTCAGCTTTCTTTGGTACCGCACTGTGGTCTGAGAAAGAACACTATCAGTGAATCCAGAAACTGAGGCTCTTGTCCTGGCTCTGTAACTGAGTTAATATGGGACCTCCAGCACATCTTCTCTCTGCCTCTTTTTATGAAACAGATGGACCAGCTCTCTGAGTCCTTACCACCCTGATCAATTGTATTATGATTTATGGGTTCTATAAAAACTGCATCTCCCTTTTATGCAAACACATTGAATACCATACAAGACACAAAGAATGTTTACAGACGTTCATGTTAAAATATCTGACAGGAGTTTCCCCTTGATCTCTCTTTCATGACACTGAGTTTAGGCGATCATCAAACGCCTGAGTTATTATAGAAGTGAACAGCAGATTGACAGTTTCTTCCCAGGCCATCCCTCCCCCTTTCTCACTCTAATCAGAATCTTTCTCCCACCCTTAGTCATGAAGGGTACAACCCTCTTAAACACTAGTGTATCTGACAAGGAAAATGGTTTTAGCTTGCAGTGTCTAAAATCCAACATTGCTTAGGTACAATATTCGCTACATGTTATTGCAAATGGGAGGTAATTCAAAAGGTAGATTTTTCTCAGAAACAGAATTTGTGTGCCTTAAAACCAATGGATTTGATAGTGCCTTTAGTCCAAGGAAGCTTAAAACACTGGGTTCCCATCAAGCTATTATTACCTACTCTGTTTCCATTTTGCTCTCAATAGTATAAAAGGAATAATTGGTATAAAAGGAAAACAACAGGAATACTTAGGACTGAAACCATTCACTCAACCGTGGAGGTTATTTCATAACTTTCACTTAGCAAAGCCTCGCACTTCCCACAGTAGCAGTATGTTCTCTCATTGTCATTAACAATACCTTACATCCACTGAGTTCCCTGAAGATTGTTAAATGTCATTAATTACACTCTCTAGTAATTGCTATACCTATCTACTTTTCATTCAGGTAATGCAGCCTGTTTGTCAGTTTAATTGAATAGGCCCATGAGCAACTTTATTTTCTCCCATCTTTTAAAATGTGAAAAGAAAAAAGAGAAAATATCTATCTGTAGACATCCTAACTATCAAGTGATTCCTAAACCTCTGAGAGGAGATTGCTCCCCAGCTTCAATGT
Source organism: Mesoplodon bidens (assembly GCF_964165515.1). Classification (NCBI taxonomy): domain Eukaryota; kingdom Metazoa; phylum Chordata; class Mammalia; order Artiodactyla; family Ziphiidae; genus Mesoplodon; species Mesoplodon bidens. The sequence goes on along the minus strand of NC_138160.1, from coordinate 46,261,471 downwards.
TTGCACTTTTGAGCAGGTTTGAATCTCTTTTCTGAAGACTTTGCTGGCTCCACCTGTAGGTGTGCTGTGACTTGCCTCTGCTTAGGTAAAAACATTCAGGGTCCTTAATTTCCAAACAGAATAACAACACTGCTGCTTCACTGTTGAAAACATGCATGTTTCTTTACAGTTAACAATAAACCTCAAAATAGCTGCCCTCAGTCATTCTCCAGAGAACTCCTGTCCAACGTGGATTTCAGATTCATGATATTCAAGAGACATCATTTGAGCAGTATTTATGCCAAGTTCTAATAAGGAATGCACTTGGACTACATTAGCTTAATTCCCTTCCCGACTGCCTCCGGTGCCAATAGACCAGCTGTCTCCTTCAAAGGTTACTCCCACTGTGCCACCACCACATTAGACACCACTGTCGCTTCTAGCAGTGACTACTATCCCCTTCTGGGTATCACCAGCTCCTACTGGGTACCACCCACTCCACTGGGTACTACTGCAGATACCACCATTGGAAATGCTGATATAACGAAAGTATAACACCAAATGGCACTCTGTGCTTTGGAATCTACTAGATGCCAAAAAGTTTCTTAGATCATCATGAAAATGGTATTCTGATGGGTATCTCCCACTCATTTGCCAGACATTTTTCAAAGTCAGCAGTAAATTCCATGTGGGCTCAGATGTGCTACACTGTCATTTTAAATGTGAACTACCTCATCTCCCTTTTTAGAAGCAGGAGAACAATATTATAAATTCAAATATAGGTAAATGTCCGTAGTTTTGTTTGTTTGTTTGTTTTCATTTGCAGGAGAAATGCAGAAGAGGCTTGCTCAGAGTCAAAATAAACAGATTCTTATGTGTGTTATTTGAGAGTATCAAAGTATAATTTACAGAAAGTTAAATAAATGACTCTCCTATAAATATAAAATCTACACATGCAAAAAATTTAATAATGAGGAGAATAGTAATATGGCAAAACTATTCCAAAGGCATTTGAGGAACTGGATATTTATAAACATTAAAAAAAAGAAAAGAAAGAAAAAAGGGAAAGAAAAGAGGGAGGAAAGGGGGAAGGAGAGAAAGAAAGATGAAGGGAAGGAAGGAATGAAGGGAGAAAGGAAGGAAAGGAGATTGTTGGGTTAAATAAAAACTACTAATGTCCTACAGGGCAAAGACAAAATAAACTTTGAGGTTATCTTTCCTACTGGACATAAATATACAATTAACATGTTTTGGGGCCAAATTAAATAGTAAATAATGAGTTAAGCACAAGAGCATGCTCCTAGAGAATTAAATAATCACCTGGTAAGCTTGTTAAACAGGACCCTAGTAACAGTGGATATGCCTCCCTCATTTTTGCCTTAGTTTTAGGTTTTGGATAATATTTATCTAATAGTCTCCCATTTTGGTCATAAATAACTGACACAGAGTATTCTTGATTACACACACAAAAAAGGTCAGCCTCATATTTTGGCTATTTCCATATGCGGAGCAAGAAGAGTTAATTACTCCTGTGAGCCTCCTTGAACTTGCTCAGCGAAGCTGGAGCTATTTGGTATTGTGCAACTACTGAGGCCAGAGGATTAACTTCTTCCTGGACATTTCTATAAAGAATCTCAGATTTAACTTTCAAATACTTCCAGTTATTTGCTCTTCTACCCAAGGAGAGGAAGCCAAGCCCATGAAACGTTTTTTCACCTGCTTCCCTTGCCTCAAAGTTCCTAAAAGAAGCCAAGGTCCCTCGCCTACCAGGAAGTGACCTTCCTCATCACCTGTGAAACTGGAACCCTGTGAGCCAGTTACCAGGCCTGTTCTCCTCAGAGGACTTTGTAGGCATTAACTTCATATATCAAGGCAACGCTTATCCCTTAATGATGAGCTTCTCATAGCTGATTAAATGAGTATTCCTCTCTAATATGACACACCAACTATGGCACTTGCACAATCAATTTGTCTATTTATATCCTGGTAAATAGGAGAGCAGATTCTTACTGAACCAAGGAAAATAAATATATTACTGTGAAAAGTAATGAGGCCCAGGATTTGTTCCAGAATTCTGAGGAATCAGTGAGAATCAGATAGGATTTTTTTTTAATGTTTCACTTCAGTTACAAAAACATGGTCTACTAAATTGAGGATTAGCAATAAATAAAGAAGAAAGGTGAGGTTCTTCCTTATATACCAATCAGAAAGTAGAACATTAAAACAACACCAATAATGTTTAAAGAAATAATCTCAGTTAATTTTTCTTCATCAGTTTATTCAGTTTGATGTAAGTAATTCTTTTCCTGCTAGATCTTGGTCAGCAGTCTGTTTCAATGGAATCATTTCTTTCGACTAAAAAAACTCAATTTGCTGGTATGCTCAGAAAGCTATCTTAAAAAATTCAGCCATCAGCTTTAAGCCTATACACACATTTCTTTTTCATTGAGATATCAATAGTTAGGAATATTAGGTACAGTCCTTTTTACAGGGCTCTGAGAGTATCCTATGTGGTTGAAAAACAAATTGTAACCTGAAGCATATAGCAGAGCCTTCAGACAAGCATCAGTGAAAAAGCGGAAACCACTTGTTGATGAGACTGAACGGCTGTAGTTTGTTTGCTACAGTAACTAATGATAATAACGTGGAAGAAAGTAAGATTCTCTGCTGGGCTGCAAAGCACAGCTCTCTGATCTGGGCCTGAGCCATATTTCCTGTGAGGAGAGCATCACAGACAGTGAGGACACTGATAATGTTCCATGGCCCTCCAAATCCATTCTGTAAGGTCTACAATCTTTGGAACATTTATGTTAATAATATGTTATCTACAAAATCCAAGGCAGGGAAGACCAAGTTTCTCTTTTGATTTACAGCTCTCCCCATGATGCTCTTACAATAGTGTTGAGCTAATTAAAAACTATTGAGCCTATCAAACTAGTGATTTTTCTCATCCCTCTTTTTACAGGTGAAATGACAATTCCCTGGAATTTTCCAGGGGCCTGCAGGGAAATATCAAAGACAGTTTTAATGTCAAAGGATATTTGAGAGTTTCACCTTTCCAAATTTAGGATCTGATCTTAGGAAGGCAAAATCAAAATGACTTTGAGAGAATATTTGGTCAGTTGGTTACAATAGAAGGATGGGTACCTGATAACAACAAGTGGTTGTAGCTTAACTACCTGTTAAAATGACAGGATGACATTTTAAAATACACACAGAAAAAGTAACACAATTGTAAATAATTCTAGCTTTTTTTTTTTTTTTTTTTCAATACGCGAGCCTCTCGCTGTTGTGGCCTCTCCCTTTGCGGAGCACAGGCTCTGGACGTGCAGGCTCAGCGGCCATGGCTCACGGGCCCAGCCGCTCCGCGGCATGTGGGATCCTCCCGGACTGGGGCACGAACCCGCGTCTCCTGCATTGGCAGGCAGACTCTCAACCACTGTGCCACCAGGGAGGCCCGATTCTAGCTTATTTTAGAATTGAGAAGCTTTAGTTATTTATCTTTTTTAATAATTAGGAAGATAAGGCCAACACAAAGTAAGAACATTTCTCTTGAGAATCCTCATCTCTGCTATATAGGCAGATTACACAGTAGGTCAAGTATGGCTTTACCATCCCCTGTTAAGAAAAGCCCAAATACTTCCCATTTTAACAAGTAGAAAATCTAACCTATTTTTAATCAATATATTGTTTGACAGTAAAAGATTCACAAGCTTCTTAAAACATTATTTAATGGAAGAGACCATCAAAATAGAGCCTGCTTGAAGAGAAGTGCCGAGGCTAAACACACCTTTCCATGTCATTGTGTGTTAAAGTGATGATTGGTGAACTAACTCTGGATAAACACAGGCAGTATTGGCAACTACCTCCTCTTCCCTTCTTACCTGTTCCTCCTTTCTTGAAAGGTCTCCTTGAAGATATAGTTGGCCTTTGGAAGGTAACTAAATCTCTCCAGGGGCCAGATATGACCAGTCTCCAGTTTTACAATAGATTTCTCCAAGGTCTAGGGCCTTATAACCCCTGCAAATGTAAACATACAGCTCCAGAATTAGCCTAGGAGTTTATCTCATGATATAACCCCTGTCTCTTGAGGAGATAGGTTATATTATTCTTTCAGAAGGGAACAGTTAACAAAGTAAATGCCTACCTCAATCCCCCATGAACTTTGAATGTGCTTTGTTGTATAAATTGTGTGAAATTTTATAGTGATTTTGTCATCTCTTAAGGGCTATGTACTCTGTTATACTTAATAATAAATCAGGTTCTTTCTTTCCATAGTGGTGTGAAGAGGTCTCTCTTTGTTGGCAGTATTTTTACTTTTCTAACATTTTACATGTTCAACTTTTGTCCTTCTCTTTGCTCTTACATAACCTGGATCAACTTGATAGTTTATTCTAACACAAATTTACCATCTTTTTCCCTTGATAAACAAAAACAAACATTACCTTACATATACAGCTGAAGGTCTTTACCATTATTATTCCTTGAATAACCTTATCCACTAAGGATACTTAGTACGTATATGTAAAATCTTAATATATAAATATATATAATCATATTTAATATATAAAACATATATTATATATAATCACATATAAAAATTTGAAGGAAAGGCATGTGTGTGTGTACATATATATTTCAATATTTTAAATTAAATTGGACTAGATGTCATAACAAGCTGATCCATTATATAATATTGATGTAACTACTATTGATATAAGAATGTTAGGCAAAAATTTAAAAAACCAAAATACAAAATAATTTTTAAAAATAGAAAAGAAAATTTAAGGGAAAAATATCTGTTAGACTTATGTATCCTTGAGCAGTGCTATCAATGCCCCAATATTATATTAAAAGATATGCTCCCCCATCCTACCTCTCTGTCTTACTTCCAAATTTTAGATAATTTTTGTCAATAAGGGTTATCTGTAAAGAATCCTATTCACCTACCCTGTGTCCAAATTTCCTAGCATCCTTTTGACTCTGCCAATAGTTAATAACCATATACAGGATCCAGACCACTGTCTCATGGGTAGGGAAGAGGCAATGTAGAGACAATGAAAAGAACATGAATTTCAACACGTTTTGAATTTACAGGAGTGAATCCTTGACACATCCAAGTCTCAGCTTCCTCCTACATAAAAGATCATATTGATACATACATTTTGATATTTTAATAATTGGCATGGTAGGTGCTCAATAAGTGGAAATCGCTATTCCATATTCCACAATGATGTTTCATCAACATCATTACTATTATGATTGTTATTGTGCAGAGGATGTGGTTATTATCCTTAAGGAGAATATCATTCAGAAGCGGGAAATAAAGCCGTTAAATATGTATCACTGATTCTTATAATATATAATAATTGGAGAAGCAGATAAAAGACTAACCAGGGTTCAGAGGAGAGAATAATCATTCTTAAAAGATTGATTTTCCCTTTTAAACAATTATGAGTTTTCAAAAACTTTTTCTTTCATACAGCAAGTGTTGAGATTGTAAATAAAGGACTAATAAATATAATAATATTTCAAAGATGAACAGTGGTTTATGGTTGTCTATGAGTAAGACTTTTAATCACTCGACTCCAGCAGTGCTATGCAGGGAATAGAAAGAGCTAGTGAGGAGGAAAGGACCCAACTGAGCTCCCCTGCACTGCCTGGGAGCAGCAGGACAGGAGGATAGCATCAGCGGAGACTGAGTGGCTTCAGCCCAATGAGGGAGAGAGAGTCCCTGGAAGGGGAGACATCAGAAAAATCACAGCAGACGTTACCCTCTTTTGCTCAGCAGGTATATATGGAGATCACACTGTGCCAACTGCTGTAATGATGATAAAGCAACTGAAATTCTGGGAACTAGAGTCCTTTCCGCTGTACTGTGTGTGAAACTGACAGTGGACTCTGGTTAAAAATGGGGTCAGTAATAGCAATGGTAGGGGAAATAGAAAATAATATTTAGCACCTATTATTCAGCAACTAGGTCATCTGTGCTAGAAACTGAAGGGAGCAGCATCCCCTCATCCCTGCCTCTGAAGTAACTGGGGAAGGAAGACAGTGCTCGTCCTTGCTAGAGGCACACACACATTCTCTCCAAAGGAGAATGATGGTTTGGCGGAGGTGGCAGAGAAAAGGCATTCCTGGCTGCTTCTGAGATTCAGTGTGAAGAGCTGCCATGTAACGCAAAGAAGAAAGGTGACCTCCCAGTTTTCCATGTCCACTTGGAAGGACTAAAGCGGCCATGCCACAGGTAGGATAACTGCTTTTGCAGAGCGAGGGCTCGGAGGAATTCTCTCTGCCTCTACATAGTTGATCCACATCATGCTGAATATTTTAATAAAACTAGTAATAATAACTGATATCTATTAAACACTGTAGGCCAGGCATGGTGTTAAGAATTTTACTGACTTTTTTTGTTTTTAACTTTTAACATAATCTTTTGAAATGGACACTTGCTCATCCATTTTAGAGTTATTAAGGCTCAATTTGTTCATGCCCACAGAGCTAAGTCAAAGCCAGAGTGAGAATCCAATTGCATGTATGTTTAACTTTGAAGTCCAAGCTTTTTGCATGACATTTACCATGGTTTTGTTAAATGAACTTCTCCAAGTAATGCTAGATATTATTTTCCCTCTATTTCAGATATTCCCAAGAAGGAAAGGAAGGTTGTAGGAGAGATGAAGGTACCATGTGGTCCAACCATATTCTATAACACTAAATATCTGGGGACATTCATGAACATTTTTATGAATGAAAGGGCTGCCTATGGCTATTTCTACACAAAAGAACAGATATTCACATATACACAGAAGTGAAGCTCATTTATGTAACTCTTCATACAACTTGTGCATTAAGCTATTTATTGACTTTGTATGATTGACCCATGCTTATGTGGTAGGGTTAAAAATTATGATAACAGCTAGAGCCAGGAGTTCTCTTAAAGAGGTAACAGGATGTTTTTTAGAAGGGGACACCTTAATAAGGTTCTTGGGACAAAAGTTGGATCATTAGAAGACTAGGTACCAAGAGGGAGACCTAAACACTGCTGTGTTAGAAATAAACAAGATTTGGGAGTGAAAAGAAACAAAGAGAAGTACATGAGAGTTGAGAGAAAGAAAATATGCAAATAACATGGTAGAATGCTGAAGGATTTCTCATAAGAGGAACAGCTAAGATTCAGTTTTAAGTTACTTTGGTTTGTGGGTCTCAACATCAATCCCTGCACTTTTCTACCAATTTTCAGTCGAGTCTGCTACCTCCCCTTTGTTGTTCTTGTGCATGTGTGTGCATTTGCTTGTGCATGCGTGTGTCTGTATACTAGCAAAAGACTGAAGTGCTATGAGATGCTCTATAAACTGTATTAACCCAGAGGAAGCAAGAACTCAGCACCAGCAGTGGTCCTGATAGTGGAGTCCCTGAGAAGCCCAATAATGGAATGAAAATCAGTCAACCTCATCTTTAGGGTCAGGGTGACTCCTGCTGATAGAGTCACAAAGAGATTCATGACAGAGCTGGTAGGCTGAAACAGAAGGCAACAGTGTTGAGTGTTAAGACTCTGCATGAATGGAAAGAGACAGCTGGAAGAAATACAACAGATTTTCATGAGAATAAAATTTATCTTGCAAGCTCATCAGTATCCTTCAATATTTAACCAAAAAGAATATTAATTATGAAGGGGAGCAGACTTCTGCGCCTGCAAGGGGATATTGATGAAGATCGTCAGGCGATCAACAGCACAGCAAAATAAATCTATACATTTTATGTTCTACATGAGCATGTAAATGTCTTTGATCTGTAGCTGATGAACATTTTTGAAGAGAATGGCAGAGTAGGGGCAGTGATGAAGCCATTTGTGGTTCTGGTTTCACTGACATTTGACCTTATTCTAGAGTCACAACTTGGCCTGCTTATACCAGTCACTCACTAGAATAAACACAGGTTGGAAAATTCCATGAAAGCTGGCAACACCCCCAAAACACTTCCCTCACTGTATAGAATCGCAGTTCTATTAAAGATATAAGCAGGACTATGTGGACAGCATAGTCGTGCTGTTTGGATAGCCATAACTCCAGTAACACAATCGGGCACATGGCATGGGGCCACTTTTTTGTTGTTGTTTGTTTTTTGCGGTACGCAGGCCTCTCAGTGTTGTGGCCTCTCCCGTTGCGGAGCACAGGCTCTGGATGCGCAGGCCCAGCGGCCATGGCTCACGGGCCCAGCCGCTCCGCGGCATGTGGGATCCTCCTGGACCGGGGCACGAACCCATGTCCCCTGCATCGGCAGGCGGACTCTCAACCACTGCGCCACCAGGGAAGCCCGCATGGGGCCACTTTTACCATGTTCCCCGACCTTCAGAAATCACTGTGCTCAGTAATCTATAAAGTTGGTCACTTTTCATCAAGCATCACTTGCTGGTTCCATTATCTAACACATCTAACATGAAGAAGGACCTACCTGGCTTTATTATGGACTTTTTTGCAATATGAAGGTTAAAAGAAGTGACTTGATTTGAACAGTGTGGAACTTAAATATTGTATGTGCACTCAGATTTTGGGGTAATATTTGGGTCTAATTTTTTTTCATTTATCTTTTTAAAAAATTCTTATTAGAGTGTGGTTAATGGGTCTAATGTTTTATGCTAGAGGAATAATAGTTCATTATCTACAATATAGCTGTTCCTATTACACTGTATGTGTTTTATTACTGTTCTGGTGGACACCTTGAATTATGTAAATAGCTCTAAGAATATATTTAGCTGAGAACCACCCATAATTCTTTTTCTCCATCATCTAAACGTCATAATTATGACTTAACAGGGACTTCAATGTCTTTGCTCTAAACTAGTACTGACTTTCTGAAAGTGATTCTCTTTGCCCCTCCTCTTTTTCCCTCTCTTTTCATCTTCTTTATCTCCTGTTTCATGAGGGATGACAATTGAAAGCTGATAACTGTTGGATTTTTATAATGCAGCCACTGCAATACAGAAACAGAGTGTTATTGCTCTTCTCATTTTAAAACTACAAGTATTTTCAGCTCTAATTATCTAAGTCTTTATTTACAAAGTCTATGACTTATTTTAAGTGATAACATTTTTTTCATCTATCTTTCTTATGTATCAAAATGAAGCAGAGGGTGACTGAGACAGCCTCTGATGGGTGTTTCCTTGCAACTGTGATCTCATTTCTCGATGACACATAAGACATGGTACTCAAATTGTGTAGCCATCACCAACCCACTGGATCAGAATCTTGGGGTAACCTCTGTGCCTTATTTTTTAAATACCATTTTTTCAAAGATTGGAAAATTTCTACTAAGTCAAGTTGTCATTTCAGAACCCAAAGCAGCCTGATGTAGATTCTGAAGTTCTGTGAGCACAGGAGTCTCCTTTTCTGCTAGTCAGTGACTGTCCTTCCCACAGTATGCCAGGGCATATTTAACCACTGGCTCTCTGGAGGGAAAAACAATCTAATTTGCTGCATTTGCCAGTTTCCACAGGGTAAAGACTATTGACATGGCTGATTTCAAGCTACCAACATGATGTCACTGAACATGGAACTGGGATTGGTGTGTAGTAACACATCATTATATTTGCCCCACACAGAGAGAGTAAGTATAAATAATCTCAAAAACATAGATAATAGTAAAATGTAGTAAAACAATTAGAAAGGGATGAGTTTTTGTACTTATTGCCCTTATCTTTAACTTACTTAATTGTAGGTTAATATAGTTCAATTTTTAATTATGAAAGTCTTTAAAAATTGACTCACAAATTCTTGCAAAGTTAACAATTGGTTCTTGCAAGTTGGTACCAGCCAGCTTCAGCTCACCACTGGCTCTCTCCCTCTCTCTCAATGTCTGTTCCTTCCCAATACTCAGTGACTGAGGATGGGAGAAGGATTAGCAAATAAATATTTATTGGGCACCTAATGTTTGAGGCACTGTGCTTAGTTATTCAGAGATCTTAACAAAAATAGAATACTCTCATTGTGCATTTACTATAGGCCATGTCCAGCACTAACTAGGCATTTTTTACATATTACCTCATTCCATACTTAAAACATCTATGAAGTGGGTGTTAATATGCACCTTACTAATAAGATACCTAAGGCTCATAGAGGGAAGAAACTTCCCTAGGACTATACCATCTAGTAAGTGTGGATTAACCTAGTAAATCAGGATTAAGGTCTTCCCTGGTGGCACAGTGGTTAAGAGTCCGCCTGCCGATGCAGGGGACACGGGTTCGTGCCCCGGTCTGGGAAGATCCCACATGCCGCAGAGTGGCTGGGCCCGTGAGCCATGGCTGCTGAGCCTGCACATCTGGAGCCTGTGCTCCGCAACGGGAGAGGCCACAACAGTGAGAGACCCGAATACCGAAAAAAAATAAAAAAAAGAAATCAGGATTAACATACAGGTGGATTAGACTTCACATTCTGACTGTGTTATTTACCCTCATAGTAAATTTGTGAGGCAGATTTTACTATTGCATTCTACAGGTGAGGTTTAGAAACATTAAGGAATGTTTTCAAGACCACAGGGAGGACAGTCCCCTTTCAAAGCCCATCATTTGTCCACCACAATGTATTCTCTGCCTCAACCTCAACATTCTCCTCTTGCTGACAATGTAAGTTTTGATTTACTGAGTTTGCTTTAAGTTTCAGAATTAAGGAGTTACCTTCCCAACAAAAGGATCTGTATATTAAAACAAGTCAAAGGCAGTGCTCAAGACAAAACAATAGATCTATAACCATAAATGTCAAGCAACAGTAATGAGCCAGAAGAAATCAGATTTTCAACTGCCTGGTTTGAATAGCATGCCCTTTGCTGGACAAATCCCAGAATCCAGAGGAATGAAATGGGTCAGGCCTGAGTCACTGCCCTACCTCTGAGGCAAGGACTAAGAAGCTGGTTACTAGGAATGGGTAGGCAAGAGTGGGCAAAGTAACATTATATTTAAAAATGGTAATAACTATATGGTCCATTATAATAAATTTTATTCTTTTAATGCCTTCAATATTTTTCATGCCTGGTAGCCTGATTATTGGTCAAGCCAGTTACCTTATTTGATACTGTCAAGGCTTTAACCATAGAGAGAATAAAAGTATTAAAACTGGCATACTTCATATGAAGACCACTCTATTATTATATAATTCCCCCTGTATTTCCATAATTTGTAGTTTCAAGTAGAGGATTCATTAATAAGTTAGACAAACAGAAGGACACACTTTGTAGAACCCCTCTCCTAAAGTCCATTTAATGCCTGAGCCTAGTGTTTTACCATTACATGTCCACACATGGGAGAGATAATTCTGAAATGCAGAGGGTGGCCTCCAGCTTCCAGACTGAGAACCTTGAAATAGTCCAAGCACTTTCAACCATGGTGCCTCTCACAGATCCTCTGAACAGAGACTGGATTAAACTGGAGACTAGGAGGAAAGAACTCTTTGTCCTAAAGATCCGCCAATGCCAAAGAGTGAGACAAATGTTTCCTAGTAATGAAAGTAGGACCAGTAAGAAAATACATATATTCAAACTTATATTTGTCACATAGTATTAATACGATGTAAAATACAGGTATGTACGCTTACCTCATTTGTGTAAAAGTAAAGTGCATAAACTCATTCCACTCCTTCAATTAGAAGTATAACCACATCTTTCTCATGGTAACTTCAATAGCTTTTTTACCTACATAGTAACTAGTAGCTTTCTGATCATCATGTAGGCAGAAAGTGTGGGAGACAAAACTAGGGAGGAAAACAGAGGACAAGAAAATGGTCCTTCACAGTAAACGGGGTAAGCTCTAACACCTGGGCCCCTTTCCGTGGTGAAAACCTTGACCTCCACTGCCAGCATGTTATAGGTCTTCATTTTGCAGACTTCCCAGGGATTAAAGATGGCAAAAATAGTGTAATTCACACTTACCTCAAAGAACCTAAAAAAAATTGTCCTCGGGCTTCCCTGGTGGCGCAGTGGTTGAGAGTCCGCCTGCCGATGCAGGGAACGCGGGTTCGTGCCCCGGTCCGGGAGGATCCCACATGCCACGGAGCAGCTGGGCCCGTGAGCCATGGCCGCTGGGCCTGCGCGTCCAGAGCCTGCGCTCCGCAGCGGGAGGGGCCACAGCAGTGAGAGGCCCGCGTACCGCAAAAAAAAAAAAAAAAAAAAAAAATTGTCCTCAATTTCCATCTGTTCCATTGTTATTTATCCCTTTCCTTTTGCTCCTGAACTTGGAAGAAAAAGATAAGCAGAAAAGCCCCACGTGGGCTGTGTACATAGCACCTGTAGAGATCCACACCTGTTAGAGGGAGAGGTCACCATCTGTAGGCATGAAGACCAGATGTGACCATACCCATCATGAAAAAAGGCATAGTACACTGGAGTCAGGATCTTTATTTTTGGTTTGGCCAATCAGATGCATGTGCAGGACATGTTGAAGAGGAGAGTGAGGAGGAGACCACATTCCTGTGGTTCCTGTACTTCTTGCTTTGACACAATCATGGAGGAGTTGGGATTTTTTACAACAATATTAGCGAAGGTCTCAGTACCTAGTATGTAGTCCCGTGAGTGTCAAGAGGAGAGTAGAGTATGAGCATCTATTTTTGTCACAGGAAAGCTCCTTGAAGACTAGAGGATAATTAAGGGGAGATCACAATGTCTAGTGAAGTCTACCTTTGGTTTGAAGGCTCATAAGGGTGGTTTCCCTTACCCTAAAAACAACACATTTGCATGCACATGGTGCATGCACATCTACACACACACACAGACACGCACACCACACTCAGAGTAGAGAGACAGAGATCCCCTTGTTTGTCCCAGAAAGGAGAAGCTCTTTACAAATTCTTTACTCATATAACTGACACTCAATACAAGTTCATTGCTTGAAAGCTTTCCCAAATAGAAGCCAAAATTGTGGCCAAAAGGCTAGGACTGTAAACCACATGTTCCCCTTCCATGAAAGAACTATTTTTGCATAATTAAAATGGAACAAGGAATTTGAAAATTAAAAAAAATTCCTGAAACATAACTCTTTCACAATTATTGGGCATTCTCATATGTTTTGTTTTCACCAACAAAACCCTGGATTTATAAGCTAATCTGAAATTAGATGAGATTCTGAGATCTCAATTTGGGTGGTCACCCCTGTGAGAGATACGTGGACATCTGTGTGGAATGTGTGAAAGGGGCTGCTGGGTGGGCCTATAGAGATTGATTTGATGGACAGGGCAAGTCACTTATTCCTTATGTGTCCCTTGGTGCTATTTGAGTTGAATCAGACTTCCTTGACTCACAATGATGTTTTCAAGGGAGCTATCATTTTAGTGACAGGCTTCAGTATTTCTTTTCAGTATGGTGAAATTTTGCATGCTTATTAAGCACCAAAGTCTTCTCCAGATTTTTCTTAGGGAACTAGGACAAACAAACTGGAAATACTTGAAGAAAAAATTAAGAAAAAAATACTAAAATAAATAGATTTCATATGGTATTATACATTGCAGTGTTAATGAACTTTTTATGCTACCCATGAGAGTGATTTTTGTGCTAAGCAAAAAAAACGTTCAGAGGTTTGGTTTTGTTTATAAACTAAATACTTATTAAAATTTTAGATTAAAAAATCTAGTTATTTCTTTAGCTTTTAAGTTTAGTCAAATGTTATTACTCTATGTCTAGCAAATTTAATAAAAAACACTTTGAAAGCGTTCCCATTTTAGAAACTTAGTTCAAAAATTTTAACTGCATTTTACATTTCACTTCCTTTTCAGGTGCTTTCTTCTCTGAAATAAATAAAATTCCCTTGAATATTAAATTTTTCTTATAAATCTAACCAACTTTAAAACATTGTGGAACTTAATTTTTTTATGTTTCAAAACAGTACATAAAATAAGATTTCCTCTTAAGATCACAAGTCTTAATTAGTAACTCAATTATGTATTTTAATTTTAATTTACAAGGCTGTTGCTGTAATGGGCCAAAATTCTATTAAAAAGTTTGGCTTGCCTGGTGGTGCAGTGGTTGGGAGTCTGCCTGCCAGTGCAGGGGACTTGGGTTCGGGCCCTGGTCTGGGAAGATCCCATGAGCCACAACTACTGAGCCTGCATGTCGCAACTACTGAAGCCCATGTGCCCGGAGCCCATGCTCCGTAGCAAGAGAAGCCACCGCAGAGAGAGGCCAGCACACCGCAATGAGGAGTGGCCCCTGCTTGCTGCAACTGGAGGGAGCCCACGCACAGCAGCAAGGACCCAATGCAGCCAAAAATAAAATAATAAATAAATAAGTTTAAAAAAAGAGTAATTAAAATTATTTACTAATTGGTTTTACATAAAAAATATTTATAATGTAGTCTGGATTCTCCTGAACACTTTCATACTCAGTCTTAAATCTTCACATGGTTGAGAGACAATTCCACGAAGTCAATTAACATCCAAGTTAACAAGGATTACTTTGCACCAATGGTTTTAGCCAACATCTTGGGGACGTCCAGCACAGCTCTTCTCCCTGATCACTGAGGAAACCATGTAAAATCATGAATCATCTCCTTAGCCGTACTTGAGGGTATCAAAACCAGAGAGCTTAGCGGGATCAGTGCCTGGAATCTTGTCACCAGCCCTGAACTCTTTGACAGTTACTATGCACTGACTCCATACTTGAAAAGCATGTAAATGGGGCTGCTACACAGCCCACCACCCTATATTCAGGTTGTAAACATCAATTAATTCTGATATCAACTAAATGTCAATCTCCAGTTTACTAGGTGTATTTTTTTGGCTCAAATGACATGTAAATGCCTGACAATGAAGACCCTTGAGTTTGATGGGATTCTGAATTCTCATAAATTAGTTTCCTTAGTGTAGTTTAGTCCTACATGGACAGTATTCTCTGCTAACACAAACCTATTCTAATATATTTCTGGCCTTCTCTTTGACTTTTGGACAAGTCATTTTTACCATTTAGTGACATAATTTCTATCTCTGTGAAGGAGGCATCACAACTTGTCATCAACCTCACAGTATTGTTCAAATTAATAAATAATGTCCCAGATAATTCCTGTCAAGAGGATTCAATGCAATAATAACATACTGTGAGCTATGTTAACAAGCCTCTTACGTGAAAAGATGCTCAACATCACTAATATCAGAGAAATGAAAATCAAAGCTCACACTGGTCAGAATGGCCATCATTAAAAAGTCTACAAATAATAAATGCTAGCGAGGGTGTGGAGAAAAGGGAACCCTAACCCTACACTGTTGGTGGGAATGTAAATTGGTACAGCCACTATGGAGAAGAGTATGGAGGTTCCTTAAAAAACTAAAACTAGAGCTGCCATATGATCTGGCAATTGCACTCCTGGGCATATATCCAGAGAACACCACAATTCGAAAATATACACACACCCCAATGTTCATAACAGCACTATTTACAATAGCCAAGACATGGAAGCAACCTAAATATCCATGGACAGATGAATGGATAAAGAAGGTGTGGTATATATGTACAATGGAATACTACTCAGCCATGAAAAAGAATGAAATAACGCCATTTGCAGCAACATAGGTGATGCTAGAGATTATCAGACTAAGTGAAGCAAGTCAGACAAAGACAAATACCATATGATGTCACTTATATGTGGAATCTAAAAAAAAAAAAAAAGGTACAAATGAACTTATTTCCAAAACGAAAAGAGATTCACCAACAGAGAAAAAAAACGTATGGTTACCAAAGGGAAAAGGGGGGTGGGGAGAGGGATAAATTAGGAGGTTGACATGTATACACTACTATATAAAAAATAGATAACCAACAAGGACTTACTATATAGCAGAAGGTTATTTTATAATAACCTATAAGGGAAAATAACCTGAAAAAAGAATAGACAAAAATGTGTGTATATATATATAACTGGATTGCTGTGCTGTATACCTGAAACCAACATGATATTGTAAATCAACTATACTTCAATTTTAAAAAATTGAAAAAAAAAAGCCTCTTGTGAGAGGCTCAAGTTTAATTGGAAGGACACTGGACAGTATTTGAATCACTGTTCAGCCACTTATTAGTGAGTGAACTTGGAAGAGTCCCTTAATCTTTCTGACCTCTTGACCTGGGGATCACCCGACCTGCTTCATAGGAATGTTATGAGGATCAGAAGATAGAATGGATGTGAATGGGCTGTGATGAGTGGAGTGCCATACTAACGGGTGCTCTATGTTACTAACGATAGTGAACTTGTGCATTCTGCATCTTTACAGATGACTTCCCATAGCATCGGTCCCAGTGCTCCAAATGGGTCTGGAAATGTGTAGTCAGGCCTCTAGATTGTGGTATCAGAAATGTAAACACCATATTCACATGTATTACTAGTCTGCACTTCTCATTTTACTGATGTTTCCAAAAGGTCAAAAATAGAGAATTCCGGTACATACAAAATCACTTCTATGGTTCATATTTGTCTTCCCTGGAATAAAAGACCGAGGCAACTTTACAGCTCATAAGGGAATGTTGTGAACAAGTGTCTGAGCTAACATCTTGTCTTCAAAAAAAGAAAATAAAAAACAAAAAAACCCAGTTCATTTATGCTTAGTTTCTACCCTGATCTCTGATTCAAATCAAGGTTTCAGAGAAAAGATCAAAAGGAAAATGAGAAATGCTAACTAAAATTTAATGTAAAGCCAATAGGAACCTTTTGTTTCCAGGAGCAATTTTTAAAAAAGACTATCTTGGACTAAAGAACATTTAAGTACTAAAAGATAGGAATGAATAAGAGTAACAAAGGCTAATGGTGGAGAATTTTCAATGCAAATTTGCAAGGGCCACCGAAGCAGCTATGTTAAGTGGAAGAAGTCCATGGACATGAATTTGGGTATCCAGCTTGACAGTATGATACATCATGAGAAACTAAATACAGATTCTGTCACTTTACAAAATTATATTTGGGTTGGATTGTATTCCTTTGATTACAGCATCACTTAAATATTCACCTAACAAATCACATTGCCTGAAACAAAATAATATCACAATTAAAACCTGATGGCTCATCTTTGTCATGAAGAGATTTTTAGGTTTTCCATCTATCCCCTTATATTGGTGTGGTCAACAAGATTCACAGTCTGAAATGAGTTTAAAGAGACAGTAATAAAATGCCTAAATTCTAATTCCAAGTTTTAATACTAATGTTCAGGAGAATAAACTTGATTTTTACCAAAAAAAATTTTACCAAAAAATAATAGATTATATTCTTAAAAAGAAAATAATCATCCTTTGAATTAACAGGTTAAAATCAGCAGGCAAATCAGAATTTTAAAATATGAATACACAAGTCCTCAGAAAGTTTATGGGACTCATGTTATTGGCTTCCCAGGATTGTAGCATCACGATGCTGACTATAAATTTCAATGCATTCCTTAAAGATAATATAACAGGAAGGAGAAATTATTCACTCCTTTAGGCATTATTCAGGACTTAGAGTACTATGTGTTTTGTCTATTTGGGGTCTTACAACTTATAATTTACAAGTACACATAAAAACCAATTAAGGGTCCAAGAAAAAAAAAAGGTATAAACAATAAAAGAATTAGAAGACAAGCCCTTTAAGTAAACATTTAAGAAATTTTAGTTATTTAACTTGGATACAAAAGAACTGCCTTCAGTTATTTGAATGAAGAAGAGTGAATAGAGGGTTCCATTTCCTCCAGGCCTAAAAAAAAGGAAATAAGGAAGAAAGGGAGGTTAGCTATGAGGAGGAACTATCTGACTATAAATGTTCTTAGACACCAACTAAGATCACCACCACGGGAAGGCGTGGGCTAGGTTCATCAAGGATCTTTACTTTCAGGAAGGAAACCATCTATCCGGGAGTTTATCATGTAAAGCCAGGCCATATTTTTCCTGAAATCTTTTTCCAACTGCATGTACCCTTGAAAGAAATATTGTTCTTTCATAGGAAAATGTTCTTAACCACGCTTCTCCCACTCCTTTACACCACCCACTAAGAAGCTACTTTATAGCCAAATAATGTGTATCAGAGTATGATTAAAGTTTCATGAGTCTTAAATGGTCCCCTCTCTTAGGGATGAATAGTCAAAGAAAAAAAGTACTACTAATGAGTCAGAAACAAACTGTTCTCCTTGGAAGGAAGTTCAGTAAATTTAATCATTGCTAATGCATGTAATGAGGCTTTAATTTCCATTTCTAGAATTCAGTTGTTACTAGGAAATGTCTTGTCTCCTGAATAAACCTCAGCAAGGTAGACATTTTCAAAGGCCACGGGGGAAGCTTGAGAGAAGGAAGGCTGGCAGCATAATTCTGTCATCAAGGCCACAGCCTGTTCTTTGGGATTATGAATGCCAGCTTGATACGACAGTGCACTCCACCCACTCTTAACCATATACCAGCCTCCATGTCAATGTTGAACATATGGTCTTTCAGGGGAAGCTGTCTGCTCCATCCCCAATGCTTCCTCTGTCTCCAAAGAACATCACGTTCTTAGAGAAAAGAAGAAAGTCATTCTTAAATTCTAGTACCCCAAACCGATTAGGCTGTGTTTACAAGCCTGACACGAGAACCATTCCAAAACTAACCCAGAACTAACTTTTAGTTGGCAGGAGTCTATTTTTGTGGAGGTATCACCAGTAGCTACCCAGAATATCAGTCTCTTCAAATGTGTCACTCAGTCCATGGATCATATATAATTGGATTGACCAAGAGTCACAGTCAGAAAGATTTTAGAAGCATTGTATTGCTGTGTGTGTGTGTGTGTGCATGTGTGTGTGCATGTAGACACTAAGAATTCAGATAACTATAAATGAATTGTGGGGCTGCATGGTATGGGGTCAATAGGAGCTTTGAATGAGGGCTCTTATATTGAGTGAGAGATAAGGATTTATCTTTAAGAAGTTGGGCAATAAAGGCCAGCCCTTCTCTCCAGAGAGAAAACGAGAGGAAATGGATGTACACTCTAGTTATAGAGAATCAAGGACCACAAGCTTTGCCCAATACTTACTGGAGGTGGAGGAGGGAGCACAGGAAGTAGGCATGGTTAGGAGACTCAGCAAAGAGAAATGATTTTGAGAACAGTAAGATGTGCTGTCAGTGAACTGATACTTCTATCCTAGAAGAGTGAAATTTATGAACTAAAAAAGCCTAACACACAGAAAAAGAGCTGTATTTCTAAGAGTGAGGTAAAGTCTAAGGATAGGTGAAATGTTATGAAAGACCTGTCACTGGTAATAGATCATAACCTCAGTCAGGTGATTGCTGGAGAGAAGCTGAAGAACCTTGCCTTAGTATGACAGGAGCAAGTAATACAGGGATGCAGATTTTTCAGGTCACAACTTGGAAATGCTATATACAATGACGGCCTTGATGAATTAGCAATGCCCTTTCAGAGCACACATATCATACCCCTGAGGTTTCTTGCTCTGCAAAGAAAAACTATTTAACTTGTTATGAAATTTTTCAAATTTATACAAGATTTTAGAAAATTGTATAATACATTTCCTGCACCAATCACAAAGCCTAAAAATTCTCTACTCATGGCCAAACTTGTTATATCTATAGCTCCCATCCCTCAACCCACCCTGGATTTTGAAGCAAATTCCAAGCATATTATCCTTTATCCTTTTATCTATAAATATTTCAGCATATATCTCTGAAAAATAGAGTTTCTTTTTTAATATTTAAAAATATTAACATTTAATGTCATATTTAAAAACATTAACAACAATTGAAGAAAGGGGATTTTGAAGTAAGTGAAAGTAAGCTTCCCCAAAATTCCTGGAAAGGACTGAGCCGGACTATTAAATACGACCATTAGTATGACCTTCTTTTACCCCAGGTTGATGGAGTCTGGGAGTGAGAGTATAGGAAGATTTAGTAAGAGGACTCAGGTGTTTGATTTATATATCCTGTTCTGAAAATGCGTTAGAAGTAACAGAATGAATCCTGTTCTGAAAATGCGTTAGAAGTAACGGAATGAATTTATCTTTAATCAAGAAGAAATAGCATCCCTTGGTTTTCCACGTGTAAAAGGAAATCAATTTCTGTTTTTGCTTTAGTATAGAACTTTTTCTATTGGCCCAGTGAGAAATAGAGACTGATAGATAAGCAAAGACTGTATTGCCATTACCTATAAAATAATGATAGGTATAATCAGTATTTATGTTTCTGCATATTAACACAACCCTCTGAAATAAGCTGAGTATGATATACTAAAAAAAAGTGTCCCCATAAGGTCACTTATCTATGTTCATATTACAGGACCTGTCATATCTGGTAAGTTTGCTGTTCTATTAGGCAGAATGTAATGAACATCAGACCTATGAAAAGTCAACCCAACTGTATTAGCTGGTTTGGGCCGCCATTACAAAATGTCACAGACTGGGTAACTTCAACACAAACATTAATTTTCTCACAGTTCTGGAGGCTGGAAGTCCAAGATCAAGGTGTTGTCAGGGTTCGTTTCTGGTGAGACCACTCTCCTTGGCTTGCAGGTGGCCACCTTCTTGCCCTCACAAGGCCCTTTCTCTTTGGATGTGCATTCTTGGTCTCTTCTTCTTCTAATTAGGGACATCAGTCCTAAGGCCCCCCCCCATGACTCTTTCCTCTTCTAATTAGGGACATCGGGCCTAAGCCCCCCCCCCCCCCCACCATGACCTCATTTAACTTTAATTACCTCCTTAAAACCCCATCTACAAATACAGTCACTTTGGGGGTCAGGACTTCAACATATGAATTTTGGAGGGACACAATTCAGTCCATAACACCAGCTAATCCTAAAACTCTATAGGAAATAATCTGTTTATTATCCCTCTAAAATGATGATCAATCATTCAGTTAAAACATGAGATCTAATGCTTTATTTTTCCTCTTGCAGTTTCAACCTCTAATTATATATTTAAATGTTTTCCTTTAAAGTTTTGAGGTTATACTTACAGATTTAGTTATGCATGAATACATTTTATCTCCATAATTTAAACACAGATGTTGACTGATGTCAGGAAACATTATTTAATCATAGTACCTCATTTGGCCACACTTTTTCTACCAGTCATAAATTGTTCTTGTTCCCTGTAGGGGCAGCCCTTTGGTATACATGTATTTTTAGGGGCAGCCCTTTGGTATACATGTTTTTCACCAAGTGCTTCCACTTTTCTTTCCCCACCTACCCAGCCCAAGGATAGTCAATCCATAAGTTGGCCAGCAATTTACAAAGAAAATTGGTATGGCAGCATGGTCCCTGAGCTTCCCTGTCTTTATAATGTGTAATAGGAAACATTGTAAGAATGAGGTAGTTAGCAGAGAAGCTAAGCTAGCAGGGCCTACAGAGTAGAGGAATGAGTCATGTGGCCTTAGGAAGCTGTGAGAAGGCAGATGGAAGACAGAGCACAGGTGCTGTTGAGGAGGGTGAGAAACCCCAGAATAGCTCTAGCTTCTTACACCTTTCCTGTTCAAGTTCCAGATCTGGTATGTTCTTAAATAACACTCTTTTTTTTTTTTTTTTTCTAGAAGTAACTTGAGCAGATCTCTCTTCTTACAATCAGAAGTGTCTAACAAAGAAAGAAACACATCATAAAATATTATCCTTCCCTAATGGAATATTGAAAAGCCAAATGACTCTTGGCTCTTTTAATCATGTCTGTCATGTGTTTTCCATTTTACCAGCACAAGCATCCAAAGTCTGCTGTCTTTATCCATGAATATTAAAGGATGCCAATTCACACAAAGCTCCCAAAATGTGAAGTTTGCTTTGGTGGCACCTTCTCCAACCCCTTCACAATCCTCCAGGCTTCTAGTTAGTATTTCCTCCCTGACCCCATCACCCATGCCTGTGGGTTGCCCCCTGTCTACCCAAGGTTTCCATCTTCAGACAAAGATTTAAAATCGGGCTTTTCCTACACTTTAAAGTTCACATATCTTTTCTAACAGGGGACTGTTCCCTTCTTAGCTGTGATAGGAAAAACTTGACTGAGAAATTCCATTTGTGCTAATTTATAAAAGTTTAAAACTTTTAATACTATACCTCCCCCAAGAATATTAACATTTTTTCCAGGGAAAAAAAGAATGGGTATGCGGCAGTGAAACTTAAGCCATCCATCTTCCAAAGACCCAATGGCAGTTTTAGTGAAGTAGGGTTCTAGTAGCCTAGTTTGTAATACATCTATTTGCTGAAATGTCAGAACTTCTTGACCTCTAAGATCCTTCTGAATGTTATGGTTTTATAATGTATATATTTCTATACATCAGAATAAGGGAAATAAGGAGGGGAAATTTATCTGAGGGTATTTTCCCACATTATCTCCTTTCACTGTAAAAGTCGATTTTAGAACTTACAAGAGAGTCAGTTCTTGTGTCAGTTTATCAGGTGTTCAGCTATATTTTGGTCCAAAACAATTTTCTAAATTAGATAATCGTCATCAATAGCTTCATCTCTGTCATCCTTGTTGTCACTGTCATCTCATCACTGAACAGTGTACCATGAACAGGGGGTGGTGGATTGTAGAGGTTCATGGGTTCTGAGACCCTATTGTGAAGGATTGATTCTGGGCTCTACCACTTACTGTGACCTTGGAAAAATTACTTAGTCTCGCTGTTTTTTCATTTCTATCTATAAAATAGGGATGATGATAATAATATTACCTACTTCATAGGGTTGTTTTAAGGATTAAGCAAGATAATATAAGTATAGCATCTGAAAGTGTGCCTGACAGATAATGGATATGGTATGTATTAAGATGTCATCATCATACCATCTTATAATTAATAGTACTTGACAATTTTCAAAGCCTTTTAACATAGATTAAGTGATTTGGTTTTCACAACTCCCCTGGAAGTGGGTAGGAAAATTATAATTATCTTATGGATAAGAAAAGCTAAGGCTCGAAGAATCTGTTAGCTGTATCTAAAGCTCCATTTAAAACAGTCCTGTCTCCCAGTATTCCCCAAAGTATGAACCACTGGAAGGGCTTCAGAAGATCAGCCAGGTGGGCCTGCTATAAGCATTACCATGATTTAGGCAGTGGGGTAATCTTAGAGAAAATGGTCTTTTCCCTCTGGTCTGTTTAATCGCCACTCAGCAACACTTAACAAATCCTAGTGGGCACCACTGGCATTGTGGTCGCTTATCTCCCCCATGGCTACCATCCTCATTTGTCCTGCTTCACCACTTTTTGCAAGGGCTCTAATTGGCTCCCCCTTCCCTTTCCAACAGCCGGATTGTGCTGCCCTGGAAACAGCTGACTGAAAGACTACAAGAGTCCTCTGTGTTCCAGCCAAAACATTAACATAATTTATACACTTAACACAATTCTATATATTTTTAGAGTGCTCTCCTATTTGTAACCATAACAGAAACAAATCAATTTCAAGCCAGTTTACTCATGGATATCTACTTTCTACTATGTCTATTTTCCAAACATTTTAAATGTTATGTTACTTTTATTCCCATTGAAAAATGGAATTTTTTTCCAGTTAATGATTTGTTACTAGGGTTTATTATTCTATATTTTAAAAAAGTGTAACCAGTTACCTTAGGTCAATAACCTAATCCAAGTTAAGTGAAGCAAAGACTTTTATCAGGACCTAAAATGTATACCTGTCCTTAACCATTCAATGCTGCATAATAATGTATAATAATACATACATTATTATGTATTATTATACATTATTATCTGACATATTATCTGACATATTATCTGACATAATAATGTATCCTTTGGCTTCCTAAAAAAATACTACAGTATTTCAGTGGTAACTATCTTTAATGCTTATTATAAGTTTTTCACTTGACCTCAGCAAGATTTCATGAGTTGATAGGCTGGTATTAATTTACATAGCTCTTCGAACATCTTTTAAATGTTCATGATGGAAAATTAAAGCAAGTTAAAAATATCACCTTTAAGAAATGATTAGAATTTACACTTAATTTAAGTATGTTTACAGTTCCCAGGAATGTCAGAAATGCAATAAACTTTACACCTGAGTTTGCAATTTGACTAAACTATTCATCTCATCAGCATAATACTCCAGTCACTGGAACTTCAACTCAAACACCACCACCCTGGGCAATTCTACAGAACTTGGTGCAGATAGATACCTAAATTTAATGTGCTGCCAGTAAAACTCGCAGTGTTGAATCAACTGTGTTCCTGGGATAATCAACTTCTAGATAATACATTATAGCCCAATCCAATACCAACTCCAGCCAACATGTTTGCCTTGAACATTTTTCTCTTCCGATAGGGCTGAAAGAAAGGAAATAATAAAAATGGAAATCATCAGGAAGCTAAAAGACAGATATTTAAGTATCTGAAGAGAACTTTAGAGAAGAGCCAAAAACCAAATAATAAATGTAATCTTACTTAGAGTCAAATGGGCAATCATATTTTCAGGACAGTGAGAAGAGACAGTATGTACTGGGCATCTAATGTACAGCATGGTAACCATAGTTAACAATACTGTATTATGTACTTGAAAGTTGCTAAGAGAGTAGATCTATAGATCTTAAATGTTCTCACTACAAGGAAAAAAAATAGTAGTTATATAACCTTATTATAGTAATCATTTCACAATATATATGTGTTTGAAATTACTATGTTGTACTTAAACTTACACAAAGTTATATGTCAATTATTATATCTCAATAAAACTGGGTGAAAAAAAAAGAAGTTGTTTATCAAAATGTATGTATTTCTTTGCTAGAAATGGATTCCAGGAGTCTAGGTGGTGGTTTATACTGAAGGTAATTCCAACAGAGAAGTAGAGGAGTGAGATAGGAAAAAAAAAAAAACAGGTAAAAAAAGATTTTTACAAAGCAAGATTCCACTGTTGTTAACTAGAGGTTAACCCTCCTAGAGAAGGCTGTGAGCCAGTGTAGAAACATGCCTCAGATTTATCTCACCTGAAGGTGATGGAGCTGGGTTATTTGTATACCAATCTCTGTCAGTCACAAGCCAAAGGCTGTTTCCAGGCAGGACATTAATTCTCTGCCTCTCCCAGCCTAGCCTGTGGGCAGCAAAGTGAGCTCTAGAATGTGGAAAAAGCCCCTAGGCAGAGAAATGCATTTGAATTTGGTCAGAGTGCATTGAACAGATAAAGGTGAGGGGATATGGGCAGAGTACTGACAGTGTCTCATCGAATGCCTCTTTTTATCTTTTTTTAACCTTTTTAAGATTTTTTTAATGGAAGTATAGTTATCTACATTATTATATAAGTTACAGGCATGCAACAGTGTTTCATAATCTTAAAGGTTATACTCTATTTGTAGTTATTATAAAATATTGGCTATGTTCCCCATGTTGTACAATATATCCTTGTAGCTTATTTTATACCTAGTAGTTTGGACCTCTTAACCCTCTATATTAGAGCCTCCACCCTTCCCTCTCCCCACTGGTAACCATTAGTTTGTTCTCTATATCTGTGAGTCTGCTTCTTTTTTGTTATTGTCACCAGTTATTGTTATTTTGTTTTTGTCACCAGTTTGTTGTATGTTTTAGATTCCACATATTAGTTATATCATTGGAACGCATTGTGCTAAGTGAAATAATCTAGCATCTTTTTTTTTTAATCACACCTTTGAGATAATTCTCTGGCTACTTCCTTCTAGAGAGAGTCACTCCAGTTTCTTGAGATTATGACATTTGGTATTATCTAATGCCTCACTGAAAGGCTAGTTTAGTAGCTTTAAAGTTTGCCATAAACTCATAGATATTCTAAAAAGGCACTTTTTGAGTGGAGATATGGGAAGCCCCAGATCAGAATCACAAATGAGGTTTTCCAAACCACATACAACAGCTCTGTTTTGAAAGTAATTTGCACTCTCCCTATATAGGGAAGCAATGTTCTATGTTAAGTCTATTTGCATACTACAGGCAGGTTTAGTCAGGAAGAAGATAAAAATTATTAAAGGGTTCAAATGTAAACAGTCCATCACAGTTCTAGCCTTAGTGCTGATCAGGGAATATGTGATTTTAGAGCAGTTTCAATTCTGTTGTAGTAAACTTGATGTCATTACAAGTTTCAACTAAAGTAGTTATTTTGCTCATAGATGTGGCATAAGCTACCATTCTAAGCAAATTTTTTCTTCATCAATAGAAATACTTTAGTATTTATAAATGGAGCAGTATTGATAGCCTACATATAAAGCTGTGATTTATTTCCAGAGAAATAACTACAGTTCTGAGAGCAATATTCAATAATTCAAGGACATTAGCAACTTAGCTTGGCATTTTGTTTTCATAGTGTTGTCATGGTCTTAAAAACTCTAAAGGCTAAGCATAAGGTACAGAAAGTTGATAAACTTTTAGAAAAGCCCAGAAAGTCCTAGTATTAAGTTAAAATTTTACTCCTCTTTCTGTATTGAATTTCATAATATACGCTTTTGGCTCTATGTCTATTCAACAGAGGTAAGGGTGCTTGTTAAATTTTACTTCCTGACATAATGCATAAACAAACAGGAACATCAAAGACATATCCAGCCAAGTGAAAATGCTCTGCTATTTGCTGCAAAGTAAATGGCTTTAAGTGGGAGATCAGATGTCTATAAGACAGGATGCAGGGAAAGAATAAGACAGGATGGAGGGACAGAAAAAAATCCATTTTTAAATGATTTTATTACTAATCCATTCAATACCAAGACTAAGGCAGAATCACCAAAAACTTCTAAAATCTCACGTTTACTGGAGTAGATTATACTGGAAATTCTTGCCTAAAAATATCCTTCCTGAGACAGGCAAGCAATCATTCTGGCAGAAAGTCATGGTGATGGCAGATGACAACCTCCTGCTTAAGAGGCCAGGCTCTCATTCCGTGTGAACTTGGAAGAACTCAGTGCTTCCCAGTTATAAATGTCATTGGGGGAGTTCCATCATGCCAGGCATAGAAACATCTCAGGAAATCTTCTTCTCAAAAGACTTTCTATCGTATTATTTTTATTTTTTGGCTGCTACTCTTAAAATGAACAAG
The DNA here is from genome assembly GCF_964165515.1 of Mesoplodon bidens. Taxonomy (NCBI): domain Eukaryota; kingdom Metazoa; phylum Chordata; class Mammalia; order Artiodactyla; family Ziphiidae; genus Mesoplodon; species Mesoplodon bidens. The sequence continues at coordinate 46,234,552 of NC_138160.1, read as the reverse complement.
AAAAAAATAATATTATGGTAAAGAAAAGGAGAAATAAAGTGATTATTGGGATAAATTTAGGTTCGGTACAGGCTTTTTCTTCATCAATAAAAGCACCATCAATTATGAGCAGATGATTTTATAAGGCCCATATATATAAACAAAGATGCTTTCCTGTGCACAAAGCTTGCACATAAAAATTTTACTAGCTAAAATTATTTGTCCTGTCGTGTATTTGTTTCCTATTGCTACTGTAACAAATTACCACAAACTTAATGGCTTAGAACAATAATTTTATAGTACGGGTGGTCAGAAGTTCAAATTAGATCTCACTGGGCTAAAATCAAGGTGTTGGCATGGCTGGGTTCCTTCTGGAAGTTTTAGGGGAGAACTTGTTCCTCCATCTTCAAAGCCAGAGGGTAGCATCTTTCAATATTTCTCACTCTGACCTACTTGCTTCCAGTCTTGCAATGACCCTTGTGACTACACCCTGATAATCTAGTATAATCTTCTCATCTCAAGATTCTTAATCTAATTAATCCACCAAGTCCCTTTTGCTTTGTAATTTAACATGTTCATAGGTTCCAAGAATTAGGATGTGGCCAACTTAGGGGGCGCCCTTATTCTGTCTACCCCACACAGATGCTACATAGAGGAAATGAAGTAAGTCAATGTTTATACAGCCATTATTCCTGCTCTGGCAACCAAAGGATGCAAAATGTAAAATAGAAATAGTAATAACAGCAATATTAATGATCATTTATAGAGTGTCTAATAGAGTGCAGTCATTTTCAATGTCTTATTAATCATCACAATAGCCTCTTAGAGTAAGGATTATGACACTCTTTTTACAGGTAAAAATCTTAAGCTCAATGAAGTTAAGAGCATTACAGACCTAGTAATTTTAGGCTAGGATTTTAAATTAAACCACACCAGCACTTTAGTCTGAGTCCTTTCGGCTCCTAAGCCAGGCTTCTCTCTGCAGTTTCTGGTGTGTTTGTATGCAGTTTGTTACTCTACAATCATACTGCAGAGAGGACCACAGCCTGCTTCTTTACTGTGTGGATAAAGGGCTTCTCAGAAGACATCACTCACGTCTACCATGAAATGCTTCCTTGAGCTCATAGTTGCAGTCTACTCTATAGAGCCCAGTGCTGTCTGGAAATTGCCGTGATTTGTATGTCTTCTCTAACGATGTCCCTGTTTCTAATGTGACTGGAGAGGTGTGGGGAAGCCACATCGAGCATAGAGAAGACATAGTTTGCTCTTAATGGACATGAAATGTAACTCATGTGTCCAAAATATGAACTAGTCCACACCTAAGCTTAAGGAGGAATGGTACTTGCAAATATTCTTTCACATAAAAGCTCTGACTTTTGGATCTGAGAGCCTGAATTTAAGTCCTGCCTTTGTCACTTTGTCACTCAATTTCTTTTAATTCTTCTCTTTCCCACCTCAGGTACATTACACAAGCTGTTTCTTCTGCCTGATATTATTTTCCTCCACTATGCACCTGGTCATCTCCTATATATCCTTCAGATCTCAGCACAAACATCACTCCTCTCCATTCTCCAACAGACCATGCATCCTTCCCCCTCAGGTCCTGGAACGCCACTCCCTTACCTTTTTGTTAATTATTGATCATCCTTTAAAATTCACCTCAAAAGTCACCTCCATATTCTATCTTCTCCTAGCATACTATGCTTCTCTTTAATAGCCCTTACCACAATTCTACTAAATGGTTATCCCCTTTCTTGTGTGGTGTCCAATTTCTCCACTAGAATGAGTGTGCCTTGAGTGAGGAAGCTGCATTCAGTTGTTTGCCCAGCATAATGCTTAGGCAAGTGCCAGGGCCCTCATTTAATAACGCCCATCATTTAATAATGGATGTTGTACGTAAGCACTTACCATTGTTCTGTCCAGGCTAAGTGCTCAATTTATCACATCTTTTAGAATAATGGATCTTTCTATAAAACCAGCACAATCAACAGAAATCCTTATGTATTAGTCTTTCAATTATTTATCTTCACCAATACTTCTCCACCACTTACTCTGGGCAGGATACCATGCTAAGAAGGGCATCAGGGGGAAAAATAAATGAGAAATGGTCCCACCTCCTAGGAGCTTATCAGGAGTGAAAAGACAATGAGTAAATAAATAGCATTAATCCAAGGTAAAGTATGTGAAGAATCATACGACAGGTCCAAAATTTACCTGAAAATTTCTTTCTTCTAAGCCTCCAAAAATTACGGAAGTTTAGAAGAAAGGAAATACATGACTTGGGGATGGGAAAGACTTAATGGAAGACGTGAATTTTGGTGGCTAGATAGACATTTTAGGAAGCAAATCAAGTATGAATGTAAGTAATATATTTCAAGAAAAGAAATGAACATGAATAAGGTACAGAGGAATATATGATTTATAACAGCACAGGTAAACTACATTAATCTATCAGGTGCTTGTTTTCCAAAGTATCCAAAATTTGCTGATAGATTATTTGTTAGAATGAGTCTGTCATGTAGACATAAACATTAACCAGAATTATCTCCTTATTAAAATAAATTTATTGAAATAAATGTATGTACATTCTGAGCATGTACATACCACATCCTTAGACAAATCTGTGCTTGACATTTCATCTTTAATTCATAGAGCACCTGGAACATTTCTTATGTTTTCAAATGAGAGAAGAATCCAGAGATTATATGTCCTATCTATCTGGATAGCTTTAGGCTTTACGGTGGATTAAAGATGACCACATAATACTTTGAGACTCTCCTCATTGAATTCTGAGGTTCATGTCCCTGGCCCTTGAATCTAGGTTGGCTCTGTGACTGCTTTTACTCAAAGAATATGGCAGAAGAGATGTTACATCAGTTTCCAGGCCAGGCTTTGTGAGACTGGCAATTTCCACTTCTTGCTTCCTGGAACCCTTGCTTTGGGAGAAGCCAGCCACTGTGTGGGAAGTCCAGCTGCTGAGACCATCACATTGTCAAGAAGTTGGATCTGGGTATTTTGAGAGTCCACATGGGGAGAGAAGGCCAGCCAGAGCCAGGCATTCTAGCCATCTCAAGCCAGGTTCTAGACATGTGAGTGAAAAACAGCCATCTTGGATGTGGACAAGGCCCAAGGACCACAGCCAGAACTGAGGCCACAAAGTGCCCTGTCCAAGCCAACTCCAGCCCACTGAGCCACCGGCAGAGGCCCCAGCTCTCATGGGGGTGAGGGTGGAAAGGAGCCTCCCCTGCCGTCCCTGCCTGATTTCCTGACCCATGAAACTGTGTGCATCAACAAACGATTTCCATTTCCACCACTAAGTTTTGGGGGTAGTTTGTACACAGCAACAGATAACCAGAGATGGGTATTTTCACTGGGGTTAGCTGTAAGATAGATTTGTTTTTTTACAAACACACTAGAACTTACTTTTCAAAATATTAGTATTCAAAGCCATCACTTTGGAAGAATATTTACTTATTTTATGAAATTTTCATGCTGAAAACACTTTTGAAATTTTCTTCACAAAAGCATTTTATGAGCCAAGAAAAAAGAGGATAGGGGCTTCCCTGGTGGTGCAGTGGTTGAGAGTCTGCCTGCCGAGGCAGGGGACACGGGTTCGTGCCCCGGTCTGGGAAGATCCCACATGCCGCAGAGTGGCTGGGCCCGTGAGCCATGGCTGCTGAGCCTGCGTGTCCGGAGCCTGTGCTCCACAATGGGAGAGGCCACAACAGTGAGAGGCCCGCGTACCGCAAAAAAAAAAAAAAAAAAAAGAGGAGACAAGGAGGAAGACAGGAGGAGGGGGAGAAGGAGTTGGGGGGAGGGGAAGAGGGAAAAAGGAACGCAGGAAGGGAAGGGAGGGAAAATCATGCTTGTTATTGGATAATCACATCTCAATTGGAGCTCACGTAAAGCAATTATTACCACATTCTCTAGACTTAGCTCTGGACAGCTTTTCCTTCTTTTCCCTTTTTTTCCTGTTTGCTTCACATTTTCAAAACCAGTCCTCAAAGACTGAAGACCTGTCACCACTGAAAGTGTTGCAAAGAAAGTGCCAGTTACTCTCAAGGCAATTCAAAGCGGCGAGTTGTTGAAATATTTGGCGCATTTTCTGGATGCTCAGCATCCCCAAGGTGTCTGTTTTAAAGGACACAGACTCATGTGGAGGCATATGATCCCGCGAGATTAAAGAAAAATCAGTGTCACTATAAAGGGCCACTAGAGCCGAACACAACATAACCGGTACGACTATCAAATTGGTTTCCTGAACTCATTCCTTCTGCGATGTCAAAAAGCCTCGGCGCCACCACGTAGCTAATTTATCTATGTACATTTACCCTGAATCTCTTCCACTATTTGCAAAAAGAGAAGATTCAGTCTCACATAGTGAGGCTCTTAGAAATAGTCCTGTTCCTTACCAGGTGCTTTTGTGTTTTTATTGTGTAAAGAGAATTCTAATACTCACTGAAAAAGGCCAATCTGTAGAAATGATAAATGCCTTTAAACTACCAAGCATGTAATTGATATATAGAATATCATATATTCTTTCAAACTAATAATCAGCCATGTAAGCCTATTATTACTCTGTTTTTCTGATTGTTTTTGTTTTTTATTTAAGAAAAAGCCATAACCACTTCCTAAATAGCTTGATCTCTTTTACCAGGACGTCTACAGAACATGTTTACAGGACATATACAAGATGAAACCTAATTCAAACATCAAGGAACTAATTCTAAATTTAGAAAATATTTAAGTTAAAGAGAAATAAAGTCAATTATTATATAGTTTGCCCAAAGAAAATTAAAGGCAGCATAATTTACTTATTGCCTTGTTTGACAGTGGGAAAAAAAGAGAGATAGGGTATGAAAATAATGCTATTGGCATGATGAATAAGGCTATAATGTTTAGACTACAGGACACCGGTGCTATGATAAAGTACAGTCATTACTTGGTATTATGAAAATGGGTTTTGGGTAACTTTCTTTATATACCAACATTACAATCATGTCCTAAACAAACTAATTGAACCACTACCAGATATTTCTAATGCTATCTCCTATTAGGCATGATAAACCAAACTTCCCTCTTTTATATTCTTCCAGAGCACCTGGTTGAGAGCTCTGAACTTGACAAATTCTGTCTCCTCTGACATTTTAAGTAGCAATAAGCACTTCAGTTATTTTCACAAAAAGACACATATGGCTCTATGCTGAAATCCTGTAGGCAGCCACAGAAAACCTCACATTTTAAAAAAGAAGAAAATTTAAAAGATTAACACAAGGTGATCGCAAACAGTTTAGATCTGGCAATGCCACCTACAAAACTAGGGAAGATTCCCAATGTGCATTCAACAGCTTCTCCATCTTCTTCATTGTGAGAAGAAAACTTGAAGTCTGTATAACAGATGCTGCTCACCCTAGGATGCCAGCTATAATTGACCACCAAGGGAACCGTGCAAATGATGGGCCAGCCTGTATTATTAATGTTATTCCCCTTTTCTCGCAAGCAACTCTTTGAAAACAAAGCAATTTCTTCAAGACTACAGATTCTAATAATATAACCCTATTTCTACGGCACATAACTCCAGGAGAGTGTTGGCATAGGGCAGCTGGCAATGAAAATGAGGAATTCTGTTGTGTTGTGTGGTTGATAAACTATGTACAACACATGCTTTCTGCTGGCCAGAAGCTTCCCTGACCTATCAGTCAGGAATTTAATAGCTGCTGTAAATGAATTATCAAATTCAAAACCAAATGTAGGAGTTGCCTTCTGCCAACTCTGGTTCAATTGTTACAATTTGGAAATCTGATACAGGGAGAAAAAGAATAAAAACAAATGATTTCTTAATCATCCTAAGCCGTACCAATACTTCCCAGAGACGTGAATATGAAGCACATACTATGTTCAACACTCTCAAGGGTAGTGAATCTATATCACAGCTTCTCATGTTATCACATGTTGTTGATTATTTTTTAGTACTTTTACCATTTCATTATCTCTTAAGGTGAATATTTTTACTGCTAAAGTTACTCTGTATTTTCACCTCCAGGATTTCACCTTTAGACCTAAGAGATAAAAAAGTTAATTTTGAAAAAGAAACTTTGGCAACACTGAGCCCACTTCCCCTCACGGCACTCATTAGTGGTACCAAATACTAGCAGCAAGGGGCAGCGGAGAATGTACATCCCATCTCCACCAACAGAACCTTCACTTCCAGTTCACTCATTCTTGCTGCCTGTCTGGCCCTGGAGGCATCTGGGGCCCTGACTCACACACTCTCCAATCTTGCTGATGCAAAGAAACAACCAATTTCCATACTCTTTGGAAACTTTGTGTTTTCATTGTTTCTAAAATAAATTACAAATTAGTACAAACAGAAGAGATTTATAGATTTAACAAAAAGAATTGAAAATAGTTAAACAGTAGCAATCAAAGAAACAAACAAAAATACAATATAGCCACTTAGCATGACTGAAGGAGTAAAAACAAACTCCCTACCTTATCTTTCGTGAAAGGAGTGCACTCATATACTGCTACCGTCAGTATAATTTGGAATAATCATTTGGAAAGATATGTTACATGACAAGAAAAGTTCATTTATTCATTCACTCTTTCAAAACTTTGTTGTTGTTGTTGAATTACAACATGCCAGAAACTGTTCCAGGTGTATGGACTACAAAGAGAATTAGGAAATAATTGTCAATCAGAAGTAGCAAACAACAAGAATGAGAAAAAAAATTACTAAAAAAAAAGTTATATACAAAAGGTTATAGGGAATTGGGGAAAGCTATACAGAAAAGGTGAGATTTGGGGCTGGGTTGTGTGTTATTTATTCATTCATTTGTGCATTCATTAAGCAAGCATTTCTTGAGTTCCTTCCATATGTCAGGAGCTATTGTAGGCACTGGAGTTACATCAGTGAACACAGACAAAAATCCCTACAATAAATAATGTAAATAAGCAACACACATATAATAGGTTGATAATAATTGTTAAGGGGGAAAAGTAAAGAAGAATGAGGACTATGAGGAATACAGAGAGGTTGGCATTTCAGGTAGGGTGTCCAGGGAAGGCCTCATATTAAGGCCACATTTGATAAAAAGTCTAAAGGAATTGAAGGATTGAGCCACACAAATCCATCTGGGCAGAACATTCCAGGTCAAAAGGACTGTGTGTGTAAAGGCTCTGAGGGGAGAACGGGCTTGTGGAGGAATGGGAATGAGGTGGAAGCGGGAGGGTACGCAAGCTAGGGGGCAATGGGCAGCCAGGCTACAGTGGTCATGTAAGTACTTTGCCTTTTCTTTGAGTGGGAGGTCTGGTCACTGGAGGGTTTGAGCAGAGGAGTGACAGGTCATGTTTTTGTTTTAATCAATTTGCTCTGCTCACAAACAAAGAGGAGTGGAAATAGGGAGAGTGGTTAAGAGTACCAACTAGGAGAGATATAGTAATGGTTCTGACAAGGGTGGAAGCAGGAGAGGAAATGAGCAATGGTTATATTCAGGAGAGATTTTGAAAGCAATGCTGACAGAATTTGTCAATGGATGGTGGGGTCAGGGTTCCTCAAGACCACACCCAGTTTCTATGATTTGCTAGGACTCATAGAACTCAGCAGATAGTTGTACCTGCAGCTGTGAGTTATTACAGCAAAAGGATTCAAAACAAAATCAGCAAAGGAAAAAGGCACATGAGAAGAATGGAGGAAACCTGGCGCAAGCTTCCAGAGTCCTTTCCCCGTGGACTCACGTGGGAGGTGTTTAATTCTTCCAGCACTGAATTGTGACAATGTGTGTGAAATGTTGTCTATCAGGAAGTTCATTAGAGACTCAGTACTCAAAGTTGTTACTGAGGTCTGGCCACATAGGTACCATCTGCCTCACTGTACAAAAATTCCAAACTTCCACAGAAAACCAAGTGTCCAATATGAATACTATTTGTACAAATAATTTAGGTACAATGAACCACCCTTATCAGTTAGCAAATGGTGGAAAACCTCCAGAAATTCATGTTACTGACACCAGCCAACGGCTAACCATGAAAGCTACCCTTTGAAGGATAGCAGTCACAGGAAGGCTATGTTAATTCTTCTATGCACAGGTAGAATGTGAGATGTGAGATAAAGAGCTGTTCAGGAAGAGAAATGGAGAGCATGGGGGTATTCTAGGCAGTGAGAGATGTGATGGAGAAGAAGAAGAGATTTACTTGGTATCTCATCCTTATCTTAAATAGGTACAATAAAATGACCTGGAGATATAAGAGTGATTCCAGCAGACGACACCCTCTCCTTGTGGAGCTCATTTGCATTTTAATAGGATAGCCAGATACTAATCAAATGATCCTCACATCTCTCATTACCTTACTGACCCAGGAGTAGTCTGCCCAGGAAGAACAAACAGCATCATGAGGAAAGACCCCGGGGTGGCAAGTAACATGGTCCTATTCTACACCTGAAAGAAGGCCAGTGAACAAAAGAAGAGTAAACAGGAGGATGGACTTGGAAGGGAGTTGTTCACACTTCCTGAGGTCTTAATTTTGCCAACTGTTGATTAACTATTTATTTATTGACATCTCTGCCAAGGACTGGCCCTTTTTCATTCATTCATTTAATAAATACATACTGAGCATTTACCAATGCCCGTTATGTGCTTGGCAACCAGAATAGTTCCTGACACCATGGTGTTTGCAGTCCAAGGGAAGAGAGGTTGTCACTTGGCCTTTTTGTCTTCTCATAGATTTGCCCTTCCTCTCCACTCTCATTGCCGTCAACTAAATCTCTCACAAACCTATATCACCGTGGGATCCTCTCAGTGATCTTTACTCTCTCCTAACTCATCCCGTAGTCTAAAACCAGATTAGGTTTCTTAAAATCTGATTCCAAGATGATTTCTAATGCTTAAGAATTTTAAATATTTTTTCTACTTCTTAGATAATATTCCAAGATCAAAAAATCAGAAACTAGCATTTAAGACCCTTCTACATGAATGCACACACACACACACTAGACCTCCCCCAAGGAGCTTGCTCATTTTTTTCACTTTGCCTTCTTTTTCTTTTTACATCTTTATTGGAGTATAATTGCTTTACAATGCTGTGTTAGTTTCTGCTTTATAACAAAGTGAATCGGCTATACATATACATATATCACCATATCTCCTCCCTCTTGCGTCTCCCTCCCACCCTCCCTATCCCACCCCTCTAGGTGGTCACAAAGCACGGAGCTGATCCCCCTGTGCTATGTGGCTGCTTCCCACTAGCTAGCTATTTTACATTTGGTAGTGTATATATGTCCATGCCACTCTCTCACTTCATCCCAGCTTACCCTTCCTCCTCCCCATATCACTCTGCCTTCTAATCACATTCTTCCCACCAGAAAAACTTCTCTTGGGACAATTCATTCAGGTGGTCCTAGGTCTTTTGTGGGACATCTACTGTGTCACTTCCTCCACAAGTCATTAACTGTTTGGTCTACCCTACATTGCCCTTCTCCTTTCTACAACGTATAATATCTGCAAAACACAGGCACTCTTTCTCTGTGCATACTTCCAGCCTAGATCCCTGCCTTATCCATATGTATTAGTTATCTACTACTGCATAAAAAATTACCTCAAATATACTGGCTTAAAATAACAATAAACATTGGTTATCTCTCATAGCTTCTGTGAGTCAGGAAGTTGGGAGCAGCTTAGCTACATGGTTCTGGCTCAGGGCCTTTCATGAGGATACAATCAAAATGTTGGCTGGATTTTCATCTGAAGGCTTGACTGAGGTTGGAGAATCTGCTTCCAACAGGAGGCATTCATTTGGCTGGCAAGTTGGAGCTGGTTAATGGCAGAAGACCTTATTTCCTCCTTCATGAGATTTCCGTGGGGCTACTTGTATGTTCTTATCACATGGCATCTGGATTCCTCCAGAGTAAGTGATGCAGATAGTAAAAGACAGAAGCTATCACACATTTGTGACCTAACCTTACAGAAGTCACAGTGTCACTTCCATAATACCCTACTTGTCTCATAGATCAATAATACCCAGTATGGGAAAAGACTACACAAGGGCATGGATACCAGGAAGCAAGAGTTACTGGGAGCCATTGTGGGGGCCACCACACCATATCTGATTACTGCCTAGGGTTTATTTTCTGTGCAAAAGTGCATTACTTTAAGCAAATCAAACGTGAAACAAGTGAAAATATTAACAAAATGAGTAATGACTTCAGGCTTTTACATAAGGACTTATCACTCTTCAAGAGTATGTTTTTACATTGAAAGCACACCAGATTGTCAGGATAGCCTCCACTCCAGGGTATTAAGTAGGAATTGTAAGCACCCTTGTTTTCCATCTCTTAGTCCAAAGCCTCGGTTTCTTAATACAAAGATAACTCCAACCCCTTAGCATCACATACATATTTCTTCTTGCTCTTCTCCTCCACTGATCCTCATATATATCCCCTCCTCTCCCCCACCCTTCCACTTCAGTCTTGACTTTCCAACTCTGAAGAACAGCTTATCATATGCGTAGGCAGGGCAAGTAGCCTGTGTGGATTAATGACACTCAGGAACTCCTTCCCCCACTGAAATATTCTCTCCATCTGCTCACTAATGCCTAACATTTTGCAATTAACAGATTCCTATTTTTTTCCTCTGACATGTGGTTTCTTGTCTCCAGTTTAAAATACCAATATTCTTTGTAAAAGGAATATATTACAACTTTAACAGCTGTCTGCTCATGAGTATGAGTTTTTCTGCATATATCTCCTGAAAACAAGTTTTCAGATGGGGTAAGAAGAAAAAGAAAACTCAGGGGAGGCAACCCATCATAGAGCAAAGTCAGGGTAGAGAAAGAGGAACGTCATGGAATGGAAGGATGCACTTCCTCACAATTCTGTCCAGAGCCAACTCTTTTCTGAGACTTTACCAAGAGTAGAAAAGCAAAGACCTCTAACCTCATCCTCATACCAACCAAGCTCACTATATAAAACCATATTTCCTTTGTGTACCATCTGTCAAAGGCCATCAAAATGAGGAAATGGAGACAATCTCTTTAAAAAAAAAAAAAAGGAAAAGAAAAAGAAATGCCTGGTGAATATAAGCCACAAAGATGACAATGCAGAGCTGGGAATGCACTACTTGCAGGGTGACTGGCTTGTTAAATCTTGAGCTAAACTTGTTTATTTTAACAATGACTTTGGTCTGTAAGCCCTTAGCCCTGTTATTTATTCATAACCTTGCAGGGGTCTTGGATTCCTAATTTGCAAGTATAAAAATGAGAAGCAATTTGCACATGCCAGGTGTCTGGACAAATGCTCTCTATTATCTGCATAAACCAGATGCTCAATGATTTGAACCAAGTTGAACAAAACACACACTGTTCATTCCCAAGCTGGCCTCACACTCCTACAGAGACCCTGGGTTTCGCAAAGACTATTCTGTAGCTTTTATCAGTTATGGAAAAACCACTGTCAAAAAATAACGGCTTTTCTTGATGATGTGCTTCTGGCCGTAATGGTTGGACTGTCCAGTAGAATTTAATGGCCTCAGACCCTTATTATGATGCTTAATACATGCCTTTAGGAAGACAGACTTAGAATACAGGCACTAAAGCCAGGTTTACCCACCACATCAAAACAGACCTTTTCTATTTTATTTGAACTGATTGCCAGGAAAAAGAGAACTAGCAGTTATTAACACACCTGCCATAGAAGAAGCATCCTGCTAGGAGCTCAAGGCACATTATTTCATTTCCACAACTGATTTAGGTTATAAAATATCCAGTCTGATTTGATCATGATATTCTATTAACTAAATTAGACTGTGTTTGGCTCATGTTTTTATTTAGAAGAATAGGCTGTTCTGACAGCAGAAATTGAAACAGAATTCAGTTCCCCCATGATTGGATGCATTCACAGCCTTACCTTTTTTATAGTGCATTTGCACTCTCATGCTCATCCACAAGAAATAGTGCCTACAGGCCTTAGACCTCTCTGCAGGGCAAGGGATGTTGTAGAGTTGTGAAGGGACACAAGGCAGAGCAAGCCTGGAAGAGAAAGATCAGAAGCTGGGTTCAACCCCGTGTCTGATTAGTCCCACAGACAACACACATGCAGTCACTCCAGCATGGAGGAGAATCCACCGCTGGGTACAGCTAGGGGATACCAACAATTTTCAGAATCTGGAGAAGGGCACTCAGATGGATATCAAGATGTCCAAGCAGGACAGGAAGGCATGAGAGAAACAGGATAAGAGTATTCAGACCAGATCCCAGCACACTGAGCTCTGGGACAGACAGGAGGAGCCATGTGAAGAGACAGGAGTCAGAAAGCCCCTGTGCTGGAGGAGAAGGGTCAAAGCATAAACCAGGAGAGCAGAAATCACCACTGAGAATCTCAAAGACATGAATGATGTCACAGAATAGCCTCTATCACCCAGATAACACTAATCAACTTTTGTGCCTGTTCAAACAGGTCTACCAGTTATGATCTGGAATGGATGACATGGACCTTCATCACCTTAGTTAGAGCCTTCACATGGAGCTTGGCAATGGTGCTCTGGGAGGTCTGTATCAAATAGAAGAAACTTTAAAGAGGGTTGTTTCCTGGTGGTAATCACGATTTACTAATACAGAGTTCTCCCGCTGCTGAAGAGTGACGTGTTGCAAGTTCATTCTAGAAATACCAACATATTGATGTCCTCCCTGGGCACATCTGGTAAACAGCTGCTTACACCTGTGTCATATTATTTTATGTCAATGCTGGAACATATGCTGCTCTGGACCAGAGCTTCTCAAACTTTAATGTGCCCAGAAATCATTTGAGGTTCTTGGTAAAATCCGGATTCTGATTCAACAGGTCTGGGTGGACCTGAGAATCCTCATCTCCAACAAACTCTCAAGTGATGCTGATGTTACCAGTCCTGGGACCACACTTTAAATAGCAAGGCCCTAGATTAAGGATAGGGCCCTTAGTTGTTTTTTTCTATCAACACCTGTTACACATAAAAATTCAATAACAAGCCACATAAAAACTGGCATCTGAAAGAACACAGATCCTTATTTTCTTGGTGATTTATATACTTGGATAATTGTTTCCACTAAAATCCTAATTTAAGGCTTCCTTCATATTGCAAGTAAACATTTATTTTTTTGCTTACTCTGGTCATGTCTTCAGATACCAAAATTCTAAGCCTATGCAAAATGGCTAAGAACATAGATTCTAGAACCAGACTGACTCATCCACTGCTACCTGCGTGACCTTGGGCATATTGCTTAACTTCTCTGAGTCTCAGAGTAAAGATAAAATGAAGATAATCATAGTACTTCAAAGGGATGTTATAAAATGTGTTATTCTTAAATGCATTTATAGAAGTACATGGTACCTGGCAATTATTATTTAGTATTTGTTAAATTAAAATTAATACATATATACAAAATGTAAAACTTCGTATTTGTACAAAATCTACCACATAAATAGCATGATTTCATGCTTTACATATGATCCTTTAAAAACCCTATAAAGGATTTTTCATCTCCATTTGACATATTGGAAAATGAGAAGAACAGAGGGTATAAAAAGAGACCCTCGATCCTGGAATCCAGATTACTTGAAATCCTCAGAGGAGAGAATAAGATAGAACTCAACCAGTCGAAGCACAGATACACACTGATAGAGCATCAATGTCCCACAGGGACTAGCATTAAAGGTGGAATAATTTAGACTTTGATTAATTTACTGGAGTCTGACTTGACTAATGACTTTGAACTGTCTTATAGGGACTCTAGGGAGATACCACATCCTTCTGGGCAGAAATGAGGTTTCTCCTAAAGTAAGCAGATGCTGCCACCCTTAATAATCCTAGGAAAATTTGAAACGTAGAGCAGAAATTAAAAACTAGGGAGGCAGGTCTTGAGATGAGGGGGGGAGAAAAACCCTCCTCCTCGTTTTGTAGATGAGAATCATTATGCTTGGACTCCCACGTCTGGAGAGGCCTGGGGCTCTGCCAGTCTTTCTGAGTGAGCTGTGCCTGGAACACAGAGACAGGCTGGTAGTGAGATAGCGCACCAGCCCAGAAAGAGAGCATTATGAGTTATTCTTGGTGTTGAACTTCCTTTCCACTAAGGCAAGCCTTTAATAAAGACACACCAATACTTACAGCCTGATCTCTGTCTTACGTGAGGAGTTGAGAGGAAGGTTTTACATTCAGGGCTGGGAAATAAGAGGCAAGAGTGATGCTGGCAGCAGCAAGGGTCGGGAGAGAAGAGCCATGTCCCACTGGGAGTGACCTGGTGAGCACAGTGGCAGCTGATGAAGACACAGGGACATGGCTAGAAGAATACAAAGGCCCCCCCTTGGAACCATGCAGACTAGCCAAGGAATGTATTTGTGCAAAACTAATTTCCAGCCAAAAAAATAAAAAAAGCCAGAGGTTTATCATTTCATCATGAATTGGGTTAGGCATGCATGAAATCAGGGAAAATATCAGGACTAGACGTTGAGTTTCCCCATCTCCAGGCTCCTACTGTTTCCAGTATATCACAAGACACTCACGTCCTGAAGGATGATCTTACATACATTATCATCTTTATGAAAACTCCCAGAAGTTGTATTGATTTTCCATATTTTAATCTAGATGTTCAGCATAGCCTAGAATTTCAAAGGTTATCAGACCGTTGTTTTGTTTTGTTTGTATGAGTGTTTGTTTTCAAATACAAGTCACAACCAACGTTGACTAAATTGCTCCTGATCAAAAAGAAAAAGAAACTCATTCTACATAGTTATATGGCCAGGAACCAGTTTTCATGATCAACCAGAGCATTTGTAAATTACTTTGGTGGAATTACATGTGTATCTCAAAGAATATACAAGAATAATTTCCAGTATGACAGGAAAGCACTGGATAAAGCCAAGTAACATCGTCTCAGCTGGCCACTCATTACCTGTGAAACCTTGGAAGAGCTATTGACCCTGTCAGAGCCTCTCAAGCTCTTCAAGGGGATAATAAGCCCTGGTTTGTGTACCTCAGGGGGGCCTCTGGCCCATGGCATGCCTCTGTGAGAGTTAGAAGAAGATGTCCCCTCTGAGCTAATCCAGGCTGGTGCAGGCTCACAATTTAGTGCTCATGTATGGACCAGGTTGGAGGCCCCACATGTCCCCGCAACCAGGGGCTCATGTTCTGTGAGCCAACTTGCACATTCATGCACCTTGGCCATGGCCTATCTCACAAGATGATGGTGAGGATGAAATGAAGGTGCTTTGCTAAATGTAAAGTGCACCATAAATGTAAGCGAATGCATAGGCTTAAATGTAATCAAAAGTTGGCTTTCAAACCAGAAATTTAGAAAGATTCCGTGCATGAGGATTTCTCAAAAATTTTAAATCAAGAGAAACAAATTATAAGGTATGCACCATGTAAATCAGGAACAGAGTATTTAGCAGGTCTGTGGTTCTTAGCCAGAATGAAGAGCCAGAGGCACCTGAAATCTATTTAAACAGACAGATTCAGGGTCTTACCTCTGGAGGCTTCTGAATCAGGAGGCCTGAGAGTCTTAACATTCTTATTTATAAAGCTCCTTGGACTTTCTTTGATGGGCACCATGTTTGAGAATCACAAGCTCAGAGAATTTAAGCCTAGCAGCTAATTCAGGTATTTTTAAGCCACACTCACTTCTTTTTTTGCCTGAATTATCCAGAGAGCTTCAAATGAAAACATATGGCATAAAAAATAATAAACAACTAAAGAAGATGCTATGTTCTCCATTAAAAAAAAACACTATGATATTGCTCAGTAAGTTGATGGCTCATAAAATATTTATAGAATGCACATTCCAAAGTACATAGCACATGGCACAAAGTATCTCTGTACTGTCCATCCACTGAGCTACAAGTGCAAAAATCCTAATCTTGTTCCCCCCATGCTAAGAGTCTGCTGAGACGAAATGGAAATCTCAGACAAGTATGCGCACCATCAATCTGACATCCAATGAGGTTATCATGAATCAGATCAAAGTAAACAATCAATAATCATTCTGTTTTTATATAAATCCAGTACCATCAAACGCAAAGACAGTAATTTAAACACAAATGTTTCAGTAGTTTGAACCACTGTAAATTAAATCCTTTATTAAAGCACAAACATTTCTACTTTCCACTTAGATTCTATTAAGGTATTCAGCCAGTCTTCCATCTCCTCAGCTGCTCTCTATTCCAGGAATTAAAGAAGAGATAGCACTTAGTACCTCTTTTAAGGTATCATTAACACCATCAGCAGGGAGAGCTATACAATTCTGCACAAAATTAAAAGAATCATTTCAATCTACAAAGAATAAGCCAGTGAATTTCCCCAGGCTGACATATTAAAGTATTGCATCTAGGATATAAGTACTCTACTTTTACTAATTCTCTGGAATTATGTTTAATTATCACAGCAAAGTAAAAGGGGGGCGAAAAACAGACAAATAGCCAGGGAATCTGGGTTTTGAATTGACATGTTACTGTCCCCAGCCTCACTAAACAGTCATTGCCTTTAGACTATTGACACACTAATCAACAAAGAAATTAGTTTGGAATCTGATCGTAAAATATTTGAATAAAAAGTAATCCATACAAGATTGATTCACTCTGGCATGTGGAGACTTTTTATATAATAGATTTGTAAAGTAACAATTAATAGCCAACGACAAGATTAGAAAAATGATTTTCTGGTTGCCATGACAATTCAGAGAGCGTACTGCCACCCACTCTGACAGCAACACTTAAATAATGAACATAAAGACAGGTAGTGGAGCCCACACAGAAGTGGGTGTCAAAAGCTAAGAAGTTAAACTGCAGATACTGTAGAGGTGATGGAACCCTTAGTAGAGTGACATAGGAAGTGACCACTGTGTAATGGGAAATTTTCTTGAGGTAGAGCTCAGTCTGCTAAAATCCAGATGGTTCATGAATGCCTACACTCTACCCTAGGCTAGTGAAGATGAAATTGTCATTCCTATGTCAGCAAGCAGTCACAGTTGACAATTTTGCAGAGTGCTTATCAGAGGAGAGGGAAAGTTTTAGACCCTACCCATCATGTAAATGAATAGTAGTAGGTAGGTAGAACACATATTCCAAGATATTAAAAGACAAGCTAACAAAAATGTTCTATTTTAAATTGTAAAATTATTAGAAATGAATATAGTACCTCTTAATGTAATGAAGGGATAGGCCTACCTACAGGGGTACACAATATACAGGTAAAGTAGAGGTATAAAGTACATTTCATTGAGCATAAAAAAATTATTTTAAGATGTATCATTACTTTTATATGAAAAAATACTGCTAGCTGTATCAATTTACAACATCTAATATCAGATATATTAATTACAGTGTGGAAAATTATATCTCAGAAGTGATGAAACATGGTATATATCGCTGCATTCATCTGTAACCATTCTTGTATAGTATAAGTTAGTTCATTCATTCATTCACTTAGTCAATGAATATTTTTAGTACTTCCAATGTGCCAGCTACTTGTGCAAAGTGCCAATTTTATATTATTGGTCAATAGTATGGTTGTTTTTATGAAGCCTGAGGGAAGAATCTCATTGAGTGGACCCCCTGACAACTGTGAAAAGGATCCTGGGGTTCAAAATGAACACATTCTGCAAGTAACTCAATAAAGCATGTTTCTGGCTGGTGTGTCATGATACACTTGCATGTAATAAGAATAACATATTTTTCAAGTTATAAATGTCAGTGTTAAAGCCTAAGGTTCATATGTACTTATCATTTATCTCCAACTTACATATTATCAGCCCAAAGTTTACTTATAAATTAATGTGTTTCCTATAAAACAATATGACAACTTTTGGATGGGGCTCAGGCCAGGTCATAAATGCCATTTAATTCACAACTAGCTAAATTATCATTCATACTCTAGTTTCATTTCACACCACAATAGACCCCTCTGACACAGGTCAGCTTCTCCGTCCTCACCATCCCAGAGCATCTGTAGTCCCCTCATATCCTCCTCCTAGTGGTGATGGCCAAACGCCTCCCAGTTGCTTGTGAACATCTTGGAGAAGCTCTAGGGATCCACATTGATGCTTATCAGAGTAACAGCAGAGTTTCTTGTGCAGGTAAATCTGGAGGTGTCAGTTAAAGCAGATGTAGAGACATCCCAAAGGAGCATCTATTACCAAGTTCAGGATGTTTCTAAATGGGGTGTATATATTTTCAGTGAGAGACAATCCAGATTAAACTGGACCATGAGCCAGATTCTATGTTCAGGCCCATCCCAGGTATAAACATTCTTTGCCTCAAAACAAGAAAGGTGGGGAGAATGTAATTCTTCCATGATCTTGTGAAATGAACTCGTACCCTTTTACTGAAAGCCAGAAATATGGAGTCAGAGGACTGAGCAGCTGCGAGGATTCCTAGCAACAGGGCTTCAGGCAAGATCCTTAAGCTTTCTGAGCCTAAGAATTCTGACTTCTAATTATGAGGCTCAAAGGTTTGTGAAGTACAGATGCCAGTTATAGTTGTAACAAAGATAAAAATGTTAATCTTTATTTTCATAAAAAATTTTACAATATAATAAGTTGTTATTGGCATAATATAGTTCGTGGGAATAGGGGTGTTCACCTTCGCATATGCTTAAAATTTTTCATAATAAGCTGTTGGGAAAGAGAGAAAATATGGTTTAAAAAGCTGTGATCCTCTGGCTGGGGTAAGATCTTTACCTCGAAGTATCTCTAGTATCAAGAACTATGAAGGTTCTGAGATTTTACTTTCCTGCAAGCTAACAGAGCAGGTGCTCACTGTCCCCTGGATGCTGTAAGAAGACATGACTCCTGACTCAGAGACAAAAGACTTTATCACCCACAGAGTACCAGCAGGTGTACCAGCTCCCCAAGCCCCACTGACCACAGGATGACACAAAGAGAGCCAGGTGATGCCTGCCCAGGCTACGGACTATGCTACAGCAGAGGAAGCCCAAGCTTGGGAACCTGACTCTCTTCTAGCAGGAAGTAAGCCCACCTGACTTTTGCCCCAGAGGGAGGCAAGGTCTTCATTTCAATGGGCTGTGAACACACCTGTGCTTTGCTCCAGCAGGAGACACATCCCTATCTACCAAGGTTATTTGCTCTACAACACAGTTGAAAAGCTAGTCTGAAGCAAAGGCGTCTGCTTGCAAGCCACGCAGGAACATACTGTCTCCAAACCCTTCGTATATACAAAATAAAGATTAAAAAATCTACTAAGCAGTATAGCAATAACAGCTGCCATTTAAGTTAGTACTAACTACAGACATTGTGTTAGGTGTCTGATACTGATTATAACATTTAATTGGCACAAAAAATTCCTAAGAGGCAGCTACTTCTCCTATCCTCATTTTTCAAATGAAGAAAATGAAGCCATAACTCAAGTAAGTCATGAAACTAGAAGCCATAATATTACTAAACAAGGGAACTAGAATTTGAACACAAACAAACCCTATGCTTCTAATCGCCATGCTTAACTCTTTTAAAATATGCACTATAGATGTCTATCCCTACATATACCTCATCACTTTGCGGTTAATTGTCCATGTGTCTGTCTTCCCCACTAGACTACATTCTTAAGGTCAGGAGGGACATTTTTGGTTCTTTTATTTTTAAAGCCTAACAGTACCTGGCTAGTATATACTAGATATTCAAACAATGTTGGTTGAAAAATAAATGTTTTCAATTAACCTTCAGGAAATTATTCTCAGAATAAGGAGAAGGTACTTCTTGTGCTTTTTGGTACTCTATTCTGAGGATAACATGTATTTTCAGATGAATATTCATGATATGCTCTAAAATAAGCAAAACACTTTTATTCTTAAGATAAACTCCAGATTGGGGCATCTATGACATAATTTAAAATGCTCTTTCTGGACAAAATTTTTAAGTCTTATTCTGGAAACATCTTAAGCTAAATTTCTAAGGTATTTAATATGTGAATTTATGAAACCTCTATTAGGACAGAGTAGTTGCATATTAGTGCAGCAAGGACACTTGAAAGTCAGCTAGTCCACTGCTTAAAAAGAAATGAAGAGAAGAACCATTTTATGAAAATGTTCTAAGAAAGTCCAATATATAAAGGAGATCAAAGTGGAGATTCTAGTTAAAATAAAAGTAGAAATATAGACCCCACCTAAATATTTTCTCTGTTCCCTACTGAGTGGTCTTTGAGGGTTACCAGGGATCCCTAATGTTTCTGAGGGACACAGTTTAGATCAGCTGATCTAGTCCATTCTTCTCATTTTTGAGTTGTAATACTTAAGACCTACAGTAGCTCATCTAAAATCTCTAGTTATGAAGTGGTTGCTCATCTAAAATCTCTAGTTATTTAGTGGCTACTCCCTACCTAAGAATTCAGATTTTCAAACTCTCAGTCTAGTGTTCATTCTACTCCATTGCCCCTTAATTATTACAGAAATTTATTACTATTACAGTCTCAGTTTTACTATAAATAATATTATTATAAATGAAGATAACTAAAGCCAAAGTTATGTTACTGAGCAGAGCCCAGTGGGGCTCCTGGGCACAAAGTCTTTCTGTGTCCCCCATTTCTTTGATTATAGGAAATAGACTTCATTCAGCCTCAGTGACCTTCCCTGAGTTCCAAAAGGCAAATTCAAGCAGTTGTTAATTAGAGAAGGGAGGGGATGTGAGACAAAGGAGAAACAAACAGTCAAGAGAAACAGTAGTGCAACCTTGGGGCAAGGTCCTGGTTCCCCATCAATGGGCACACACAACAATATCTTCGAGCTGTTTTGCAGATACTGAAACCCTCTCCAGGTAGAAAAAGTTAACGATTAACTATAGTATTCTGCCCACAAGCACACAGACCCCAGACAAGTTGGAATCAGAAGCTTGATGATGCTGACTCCCACTTACCTCACCACCAACCAGTCAGAAAAATGTCCATGAGCTGATCACGATCTCTTTGAACCATTACTATAAAAACTTCTCACTCACTGCCCTCTACAAGGGGCACAGTTTTTGGAGGTGCTAGCCTGCTGTATTCCCTCTTTGCCTGGCAAAGAAATAAAGCTACTCTTTCTCTTTCCTCCAAAACTCTGTCTGTGTATTTCTGTTCAGCATTGGTGCACAGAGAGCCCATATTTTGGCATCAGTTACAAATGCTGACATGAAAGCACCGATGCTGAGAGTAGCCTGTGCTAACTTACCTTTCAGAAGAAATATGTCAAGAGGCCTACATCCAATCTTCTTCTTCCACTGATATGACATAATGTCTAAAAGTCAGCACCTTTCAGAGATGGGAGTTTCCTTTTTTTAGTGCAGGAAGTGGGTTGGTCTACCTTTTTGTCCCCTAACATGACTAGAAATTTGGTGCCTTTATAGCAAAATTATGAGATTTGCTTTGATTATACTTAGGATGTTAACTCATGAAAGTGAAATTCCTACTAATGCCGTGACTTCAAAGTAAAGATTTTCATCAGATACAATCTAAACAAGAAAACTGTCCGCCAGCACACCTCTCCCAACCTCTTTCCTCTAAAGGCCTCTTGTTTAAGCCTACAACTGCATTAATCTGTCTGAAAGGGGAAACACCCTTGACCTATCATCAGTCCCAGAGGTAATGTGCTAATGGTTTGTCTTAATTCAAATTCCCATTCTACCCACCTTTTCTTACAAAATCATGATAAACCTCTAAGAGCTCTGAACACATTAGCACCATTTTTTGGTGACATTACCTCAGAGCTGACTGTGACACACGGAGGTATTGTTGAGAACTGTGGTCCTGGGAATGGATTTCCAAATCTCTCATGGCTACAGAGCCTGAAACCTATGCAGTGACTCGGTGAGTCCTACAAAAAAAAAAATGTACTTTGATACACATATATAAAAACAACACTCTTACTTTACCGAACTGAGTACTCAGTCTTCCCAAACATACTCTGTACATTATTTGTTTAGATGGGATTTCCTCAGAAAGGTAAGATCAATATCACTATACCATGTGAGTGAAGAATACATGACACTTCAACAATGCCTACAGTAATATCCATACTCTACGATAAATATACATTGCCTTGAATTCAACTGATTTGAATAGGTCCCATCAATATGATCACCACAAAGGCAAAGCAAATCACTTGGCCTCCATTTGTACCCATAGAGTTATTGCCCTTGGAGTACTTTACTCTCATTGATCTATTAAATTAATTGACAAATTTTATTAAGCCTATATTATATGTCAGATACTGCCTGGCATGGAGATATTAGGGGGAATGAGTCAAATACCAAACTCTTTCCAGAGCCACTGGGAAAGAAGGTCCAGAAAACAGGCAAATACAACATATTTGAGAAAGGAGAAACTACTGATTCTAAGTGCTAACTAAGGAGAACTGATGATTCCTGGGGAGGTGTAAAGAAGGGAGATCTGACGTAGACATGGGAAACCAGGGAAGGCTTCACAGAGGAAGTAATCTAAATTGAGACCAGAATCACCTGATAATCTGGCCTTTGTGCATGTTTCTCCAACTGCCAGCACTCTCTTCTCTTCACTCTTCATTGACCCAGTTTAAATGTCATTTTTTCAGGGGATAATTATTCTCCTAAACTAGCCTCTAGTACTTTCACGTTTAGAACACTACTGACACTTTTCATTATCTCTCCAAGTCTCTCTCTGCAATCAGCCTGGAGATCCATGAGGGTAAGAACTACATTTATTTTGTTGTAAATTAGTTAGGTTTGGGGTTGGGCAGTTAAGAGAATGAAAAAGCAGTGGTTCCTTTTCTAGATTGTGGATCTTCAAATTGATAATTCTGCCCTTTACATTTACATTTCCTGAAAGTTAAGGTTGGCTTGTAAAAAGTTGTTAAACAACATGCTAACTGTGAAATGTCAACCCTCATTCTACACCTTCCCTGTTCAGAGCATCACATGAAGACTTCATTGGGTTTTATAGTGGTTTTCTGATTTTGGTAGTCCATTGCAAAAGGGAGTTTGAAAGTTGTTGTATACTGGTAATGATTGCCTGCCCATGTCCTGCCTGAAATACCAAGATTTTTTATGAAAAGTATCATTTAAAAAGCTGGATACAGTTTGGCATGGGAAAAAAAAGAGAATTGAGACTATTGGCAGGGAAGTGGTTAAGCTGATGGACTATGAATCTGAATATGAATCCTTCTGCTACCACTACCAGATAGCAATTACTGAGCACTTTAGAGGGCTTATAAACAGGGTAAAAATGAGGGATTGAGAGACTCTAGGTCTCAATGTTGCTGAAGAACACACGTGGGGAAAGGTAAGTGAACACGAGATCTGAAAGGACATCCTGATGTGTTGAATTTAAAGATGACAGTTAAAGGTAAAGAAGTTAAAAAACAAACCTGGAGCCATAACAAGGCCCCAGGATAGCCACAGGTGTGGGTTGGCTCAAATGAGGAGTAGGTGAGATAGTAGTGATGTCAGGAAGAGACTGAGAAACTGTATATTGATTGAGTTATCCACTTAGATACAAGTTTGGAAGAGGAGGAATACTGCAAATTAAAGCAAAGAGGAGGAGCATAAAAATCACATAACAAGATGGTATCAGTTTCAAATTAGTAGAGGTTTTGTACAGAACTAAAGGAACACACTGGTTTGAAAGCAAAGCTGGGGTATGAGGACTATACCCAAATCTCCTCTAGTGGGCTGAATGGTGGCCTTCAAAAAGATATGTCCATGTCTTAATTCTCAGAACCTGTATTACCTTATTTGAAAAAGATGTAATTAAGTTAAAAATCTTGAGATGAGATCATCTGGATTATACAAACCAATGAGAAAAAATAGAAATAACCTGGCAGGAAAATAGGCAAAACTCATAAATGGAAGAGATACAAGGAAGGCCAATAGTTATATTAAAAAGTACTTACTTTGGGCTTCCCTGGTGGCGCAGTGGTTGAGAGTCCACCTGCCGATGCAGGGGATGTGGGTTCGTGCCCTGGTCTGGGAAGATCCCACATGCCACGGAGCGGCTGGGCCCGTGAGCCATGGCCACTGAGCCTGCACGTCCGGAAACTGTGCTCTGCAATGGGAGAGGCCACAACAGTGAGAGGCCCACGTACCGCAAAAAAAAAAAAAAAAAAAGTACTCACTTCAATAGAAATGAGATAAATGCAAAGATAATTATATGGCAAAATTAAATATGGCACAATTTTAAAGTCTCATAATTTTGAACATTAGCCAAATGTGGACCATAGAAAATCTTATACTCTGTTGGTGGGAGTATAAATTGGTTAACCACTGGAAAATAATTTGGCTGTATCTTGGGACTTGCCTGGTGGTCCAGTGGTTAAGACTCTGCGTTTCCGCTACAGGTGGTGTGGGTTTGATCCCTGGTGGGGAAAACTGAGATTCCGCATGCCACATGGTGCAGCCAAAAAAAAAAATAATTTTTTAAAAAGTTGTCTGTATCTTAAGTTAAATATTGCATGTGCTTCTAGAAATTCTTCATAAGCTTCTAGAAATTCTACTTCTAGAGAAACTCTTGCACATGTCCCAGTAGATAATGCAAGAATGTTTGTAATATCATAATTAAATAAAGAAGAGAAAGGATTCAATGATATATCTACACCATTGAATACTATACAGCAGTGAAAGTAAATAAACTACAACTACACTCATCCATGGGTTGGTTGGTTGTTTGATTTGCTCAGCTGCTACCTTCTTTACAAGGCCCTTCAGGAACAATCTTTCTAAGACTGCCATCTACCTTTACTTTAGCACTCTGGATTCTTCTAATCCTGCTCTATGTTTCCTTATCAGGTCTTATCTTCTAACATTTGATTTAATTTACTTATTTATTACATCTATTGTTTATCACCTGTCTCCTCCCGGTAGAATGCAAGCTCTATGAGAGTAGGAAACCTTATTTGGTTTGTGTGATGCACACCAAGTACATGGCAGAGGAACTGGCATATAGTCTGCATTCAATAAATATTTGTTGAATGAATGAATGTATGAATATGGGTTGATCTTTGAAATGTAACATTTAGCAAAAAGAATAAAAAAGCAAGTCAAGGAAGAATATCAAATAATTATAATCAAACAAAACTAAATATGTTGTTTGAGAATACAAATTTATGTGGTAAATCTAAAAAGAAAAGCAAGGGTACAATTAAAAGAAATTCAGGAAAGTAGTAATCTCTGTGTACAAGGCAGGGGTTGATACCAAGAAGTACACAGAGGGCTTTCATTATGTTCATAATTTCTATATGGGAGCAATGGAGTTTGTTTCATTACTATGCTTCACAATGTGTTTACATTATATGTATTCTTTTGAATCTATCAAGTGATACATAAGCTTTTTCATATATAAAAGAAAAAAATAGAAGTTAGCAGTAAAAATGACATGGGGAAAGAAGAGAATAGAACAGAATAGAACATATTAGAGTAAATCATAAGCAAAAAGTCTTAGTAGTAATTATTGTTTGTAGTGTTCTCACTTCAGTTGTGTGGGACTTTCAGTTATGTGTGTGCATATGTATTATGTCAGGATGTAGAACAGACTGTATTTAGCACTGTGGTCAAAAATGTTTAGATCCACTTTTCTAGGGAATCCTAGTCCTATCTGCTTGAGCATGTCAGCCCATAGAATTAAACACTGTGTGTGAGGAAAACAGGCTATGTCAACTGCTAAGGACTAGCTCTATGCTAGCATGCATCTAGGTATTCACATGGGGAGAAAAGCAATCAGTTAGTTAAACTCAATTCCATTAACTGTATAGCTCAAGCTCTGAAATTCAGGGTCTTAGTATTTTGCCCAAGATGTTTCGCAGCTTCTCTGGTAAACCTGCCTTTCCATTGATTTTAATTCAATATTAAGAGAATCAATTGGATCAATCTGTCTAAACAAATGTCTTCTTGGTTAGGCTCACTAGCTTCTGGTAATAAAAAAAAATTGAGTGCTATTCCACTATCCTCACTGAGAACAATCCCTGAAGAGTTTTATCAGACACTAAACATACACACACACACACACACACACACATTAATAAAAATTATTACAGACAATGTTACCAGCCTAGAACCTGGAAATGGAGAAATGTAGGAAGGATTTCTTAGCTATACACAGAGACTGATATGAAGTCATGGATCTTCACTGATAGAAAAATTGAAAATATTAGCATTTTAGCCTTTTGTGTGTTCTATGTATTTGATAGAATCAGAAAATAGGAGCTACCACATTTTATTATATCCACCACTTGATCAATTGCAAG
This sequence comes from Mesoplodon bidens, assembly GCF_964165515.1. Taxonomy (NCBI): domain Eukaryota; kingdom Metazoa; phylum Chordata; class Mammalia; order Artiodactyla; family Ziphiidae; genus Mesoplodon; species Mesoplodon bidens. Next base: position 46,208,360 of record NC_138160.1, on the reverse strand, counting down.
ATGTACCATTATACTATGTATAAACAAAGAAAAAAAACTGCAATTTAACTATGTAACACCGTGTAAGTTACATTCTGATTTTAGAGATTTAAATACAGTAGAAGAAGAATAAACATACATTTCCATCTGTCATTATTTTTAATCTATCACCCACCCAACATACATTGCCACAGATCGTAAAGGAATACCTAGGCTCTAGAATAACTTTAGAGATGATTCTGTCAGTTTTTAAGCTTTCTCAGAGAACAACAGCTGTGGCTAAATCTTACAGGCTCTCCAAAACTCCTTAATGGAGTAAAAATTTAATACAGGTTTCATTATAATCATCACTTAATATTTAGTGAAAAGGGACTACAAGACAATCAGAAGCATGATTTAGGACTAGGTTCTGTTTATCAAAGAATAGTTAGAACTCCAGGGTGCTTCTAAAATACTGTAAATCCTGGTATCACAGTGAACAATCCTGAGATGTCCTCATTTCAAATATTCCTAAGTCTTGATGCACCAGTGGTGAGTATAATAAACAAGGCTTTCATCGGTCACATAGTATCTGGGATCTACATAAGCCTGTTTAATTGTAGTAGAGATCTCTTATTTTTATGACTGTATAAGTTACTGTCTCATGTAGTTATGACAGTAAATTTTATTTGATTCACTTGCATTCAATTTACTAACAGAATGTCCATTTACATAAACATAGGAAAGTAAATGAAGGCTCTGTGGGTTGTAATTTAGTTTAGTGCTTTGCACACATTTTTCAAATTAATGCATTAATTTGCTATCTTTTAATCATATTGCCCAAATCTCAGCTGTTTGGGGTTCTTAAAGTAAAAAGTAATCCTTCTGACTAAACATATTTTGGTTTAAACTTTCCTGAGAGGAAATTAGTACGTGACTCACTTCAAAGATAGAGATTACAATAGGGTGGCCCTTAAGTGAGTTGAGCCTTTTCTTCATGTAATAGTTGAAGAGGTCAAAGCTATTAACATTTTTTGTAACTTAAGCCAGGCACATTTGGAAGGGCATCTCAAACTGTTGTCACATTGCTCAAGCAGCAGTTGGAAGCTCAAATGCACTAGAGTTTAAAATCCTTTCTGATCTGTGATCTCTTATAAACCCCAACTATTGAGGAGTCAGCAAGAGACATACCAGAATGCCTTCTTTTTCCCTTCTTTCACTGTCCTGTTCTTTGCCAGAACAAAAGAATGTATGAGACATAAAGAGAACAGTGTACTAGAGGGCCATGTAGAAATACCAAATTTATTTCACATTTCTAAATATTCAGCTGGTATAGATACGATGAGTTTTTCCTCAGTAAAATCCATTGGTATACAATCTGAGGAGCAATGAAAAGCAATAAATATATGAAGTGTTAAGAGGTCAAATTTCATAGCCAAAGACAAGTATGTCAAGTCAGAATTAATTTGACAGGGCAGCTTTGATCTTTTTTTCAAAGTCAGATTGACATTGGGCCAAATTCTCATGAGAGAAATTTATTATAATTTGTTAATGTGTCATCAAATAGCCTGCATGAATTGAAATATGAATTGAAAATATGCTTTTGTTGGGTCATTTGCACTATATTAATTTATTAATAATTTGCATGCTGGTCTAGATGCCACATTGGAAATGTTGGTCTTTACAAAACAAGTTCTTTTGGGGGATTGATCTTAATTGACAGAGTAAAAAAATAGAATATTTCCTGAACCTGAAATAAATTGTCTTAAAGGCAAATAAAAATTAAAATTTAAATAAGGTAGTAAAGTAATTCGCTCTATTTTTAACTTCATTTTCCTTATTTCATTTTAGAGCATTTTAATTGATATGGTTGCTAAATAGTTACACAATTAAACTAAAACTGGCATACCAGTTAACAATTTTTTGATCAATGACACATTATAATACTTTGCTTTAATAGTTTTCCCAAATTATTTTCATAGCTCCGAGATTATACCTTTTCTTGTTCCTTTCATTCGTATCCAGACCTGACTAGGAAGAAATTACGTGGAAAACTTCAACTCCTTTGATAAGTAACTATTGAAACCATTACAGTTCTGCTTGAAATCATTACAGTTCTGCCTTAAACCTATTAGAGAAGTATTGTGTGCAGGTCTAATAAATGTTGATGATCTAAGTGAAGAAGTCAAGAATAAATGAGTGCCATAGATGTCTTATTATTAATGGTTAAAGTTTATTCTATTTATAATATCCACAAAGTACAATATTATATTGCATTATAAACTGCCAGTGAGGGAATATCAACTGTTATGAGAATATACAAATATACCAGCTCAACTAAAATTGACTGAATAAATACATGCTAGATTCTATATACGTGTACATACACTTTTATCTTCAGAATATTTCTCTACTTGTACAAATTAAATCTCAAATACCCTTATTTAAAGATGGTTAAATCCAGTCAGTGAGGTCAGGTTGCCAAAAGCAGATATGAAGATGTTAATTTCCAGGAGGGCCTCAGACAGGCCCTTGATTATGTTGCCACTGTGAACATGCACTGTACCACTGAAATTGTTTCAGAGCCTGGCAAATATTCCTGTACTTGGCCATTTTAAATATTTTACTCGGAAAATGCAAAAACAATCTTTTATTCATTCTGTATGCAAACTAGTGCTCATTACAGGATTCTATTCTTTTTAACTTTGAATCAATAGGAAAATAAAAGAAAGAAGAAATAAAACGTAAAGTGAATGAAAATTTTACAATTAGGTTTTATAAGAGTATAAGAGCCCTTTTTATTTTATTTTTTTTATTCAAAATTTAAAACACTGTTGTGTTGTGCCTGTTTACTGGACATCTTCATTGTGGACCTGGACTCAGGCTGGTTCCTGCCCAAATTTGAGGAATCTTTTGGACCAACTTGCCCTGACAGCTTTCAAGCAATCTCACAGGCTGGACCATCCTCACTGAGCTCACCCTCATTTGCTGAATCTCTTCTCAGGGTTGAAATCATGCTTCTGGCCTCCAATAGGCCCTCTAGAAATGCCAAAGTTCTGGCACACTTCAAGGAAAGAGGCAACTCTCTACGAATCTCTGTATTCACTGAAGACAGACTACAAATGACATGATTTGAGGAAAAGAAAGAAAAAAAAAAGAGGAAAAAGACAGTTTTGAATAACAACATTCAAGGCTAGGTGTGATGGCCACAAATTCCTGACACGTCTCACATTGAGAGATGGAATATATTTCCCCTCCTCTTGAATCTGGCATAGTTTGTGACAAATCTGACCATCTTTCACAGAAGCCCAAGCTCGTCACATGGAGAGCCCATGTGGAGAAAGAGATGTCATCACCACCCAGATGTCCCTGCCATTCAGCAGACTTGGGAGTGAGCCATTTAGACATTCCAGGCTTGGTTGCCATCTTACTGCAGCAACATGAGCAGCTCCAAACAAGACTAGCAGAAAAAAAAGGCTCTCATTGTTTTAAGCAACAGAGTTTGGGGATGGCTTTTTACAGAGCAAAAGATAACTGAAATACAGAAGTAGCATCTCTGAAAAACACCTTTCTTCCCTTGCATGGACATACTACTGAAATCATTAAAATGAATTGTTCAACATCATAAATGACAAGGCCAAAGACAAATAAGTCATGGGTCCAATATTTCCTCAGAGTTTGAAGAACCTGAATGTCTCACCAGTAAGCCCTTTTGTTGTTGATTATGCTTCTTACATTATATTTTGTTTATTAATCTTGACCTGAGTTTGCAAAAGGACAATTTTGGGATAAAATTTATTTTTGATTAATGAAAACTAATAATATTTGTTCTCTTTCTTTCAACTTTTCTTCAAATAATAATTTATAAGTTCAATTATAATATTTAATATAATTTTATTTTTTGTCATAAGAAACTTTTTTTTTTTTTTCTTTTTTTGTAGTACGCAAGCCTCTCACTGTTGTGGCCTCTCCCTTTGCGGAGCACAGGCTCTGGACCCGCAGGCTTGGGGGCCATGGCTCACGGGCCTAGCCGCTCCACGGCATGTGGAATCTTCCCAGACTGGGGCACGAACCCGTGTCCCCTGCATCGGCAGGCGGACTCTCAACCACTGCGCCACCAGGGAAGCCCAAGAAACCATTTTATTTACTTTTTTAACAACTTTATTGGAGTATAATTTACAACGTTGTGTTAGTTTCTGCTGTATAAAAAAGTGAATCAGCTATATGTATACATATATCCCCATATACCCTCCCTCCTGCATCTCCATCCTACCCTCCCTATCCCACTCCTCTAGGTGGTCACAAAGCACCAAGCTGATCACCCTGTGCTATGCGGCTGCTTCCCACTAGCTATCTATTTTACATTTGGTAGTGTATATATGTCCATGCCACTGTCTCACTTCATCCCAGCTTACCCTTCCCGCTTGCTGTGTCCTCAAGTCCATCCTCTACATCTGCATCTTTATTCCTATCCTGCCCTTAGGTTCTGCAGAACCATTCATTTTTTTAGATTCCATATATATGTGTTAGAGTATGGTATTTGTTCTTCTCTTTCTGACTTACTTCACTCTGTATCACAGACTCTAGATCCATCCACCTCACTACAAATAACTCAATTTCCTTTTTTATGGCTGAGTAATATTCCATTGTATATATGTGCCACATCTTCTTTATCCATTCATCTGTTGATGGTCACTTAGGTTGTTTCCATGTCCTGGCTATTGTAAATAGAGTTGCAATGAACATTGTGGTCCATGACTCTTTTTGAATTATGGTTTTCTCAGGGGTATATGATCAGTAGTGGGTTTGCTGGGTTGTATGGCAGTTCTATTTTTAGTTTTTTAAGGAACCTTCATACTGTTCTCCATAGTGACTGTATTAATTTACTTTCCCACCAATATTGCAAGAGGGTTCTCTTTTCTACACACTCTCTCCAGCATTTATTGTTTGTAAATTTTTTGATGATGGCCATTCTGACCGGTGTGAGGTGATACCTCATTGTAGTTTTGATTTAAATTTCTCTAATGATTAGTGATGTTGAGCATCCTTTCATGTGTTTGTTGGCAATCTATACATCTTCTTTGGAGAAATGTCTATTTAGGTCTTCTGCCCATTTTTGGATTGGGTTGTTTGTTTTTTTGATATTGAGCTGCATGAGCTGCTTGTAAATTTTGGAGATTAATACTTTGTCAGTTGCTTCATTTGCAAATATTTTCTCCCATTCTGAGGTTTGTCTTTTCATCTTGTTTATGATTTCCTTTGCTGTGCACAAGTTTTGTTTCATTAGGTCCCATTTGTTTATTTTTGTTTTTATTTCCATTTCTCTAGGAGGTGGGTCAAAAAGGATCTTGCTGTGATTTATGTCATAGAGTGTTCTGCCTATGTTTTCCTCTAAGAGTTTTATACTGTCTGGCCTACATTTAGGTCTTTAATCCATTTTGAGTTTATTTTTGTGTATGGTGTTAGGGAGTGTTCTAATTTTATTATTTTACATGTAGCTGTCCAGTTTCCCCAGCATCAGCTATTGAAGAGGCTGTCTTTTCTCCATTGTATACTCTTGCCTCCTTTATCAAAGATAAGGTGACCATATGTGCATGGGTTTATCTTTGGGCTTTCTACACTGTTCCATTGAACTATATTTCTGTTTTTCTGCCAGTATCATACTGTCTTGATTACTGTAGCTTTGTAGTATAGTCTGAAGTCAGGGAGCCTGATTCCTGCAACTCCGTTTTTCTTTCTCAAGATTGCTTTGGCTATTTGGGGTCTTTGGTGCTTCCATACAAATTGTGAAATATTTTGTTCTAATTCTGTGAAAAATGCCATAGGTAGTTTGATAGGGATTGCATTGAATCTGTAGACTGCTTTGGGTACTATAGCCATTTTCACAATGTTGATTCTTCCAATCCAAGAACATGTTATATCTCTCCATCTGTTTGTATCATCTTTAATTTCTTTCATCAATGCTTATAGTTTTCTGCATACAGGTCTTTTCTCTCCTTAGGTCGGTTTATTCCTAGGTATTTTATTCTTTTTGCTGCAGTGATAAATGGAAGTGTTTCCTTAATTTCTCTTTCAGATTTTTCATCATTAGTGTGTAGGAATGCCAGAGATTTATGTGCATTAATTTTGTATCCTGCAACTTTACCAAATTCAATGATTAGCTCTAGTAGTTTTCTGGTAGCATCTTTAGGATTCTCTATGTATAGTATCATATCATCTGCAAACAGTGACAGCTTTACTTCTTCTTTTCCAGTTTGGATTCCTTTTATTTCTTTTTCTTCTCTGATTGCTGTGGCTAAATCTTCCAAAACTATGTTGAATAATAGCAGTGAGAGTGGGCAACCTTGTCTTGTTCCTGATCTTAGTGGAAATTTTTTCAGCTTTTCACCATTGAGAATGATGTTGGCTGTGGGTTTGTGATATATGGCCTTTATTATGTTGAGGTAGGTTCCCTCTATGCCTACTTTCTGGAGAGTTTTTATCATAAATGGATGTTGAATTTTGTTGAAAGCTTTTTCTGCATCTATTGAGATGATCATATGGTTTTAATCCTTCAATTTGTTAATATGGTGTTTCACATTGATTGATTTGCATATATTGAAGAATCCTTGCATTCCTGGGATAAACCCCTCTTGATCATGGTGTGTGTTCCTTTAATGTGCTGTTGGATTCTGTTTGCTAGTATTTTGTTGAGGATTTTTGCATCTATGTCCATAAGTGATATTGGCCCGTAGTTTTCTTTTTATGTGTCACCTTTTGTTTCAGTATCAGGTTGATGGTGGCCTCGTAGAATGAGTTTGGGAGTGTTCCTCCCTCTGCTATATTTTGGAAGAGTTTGGAAGGATAGGTGTTAGCTCTTCTCTAAAAGTTTGATAGAGTTCGCCTGTGAAGCCATCTGGTCCTGGACTTTTGTTTGTTGGAAGACTTTTCATCACTGTCTCAATTTCAGTGCTTGTGATTGGTCTGTTTATATTTTCTATTTCTTCCTGGTTCAGTCGCGGCTAGTTGTGCTTTCCTAAGAATTTGTCCATTTCTTCCAGGTTGTCCATTTTATTGGCATAGAGTTACTTGTAGTAATCTCTCATGATCGTTTGTATTTCTGCAGTGTCAGTTGTTACTTCTCCTTTTTCATTTCTAATTCTATTGATTTGAGTCTTCTCCCTTTCTTCTTGATGAGTCTGGCTAATGGTTTATCAATTTTGTTTATCTTCTCAAAGAGCCAGCTTTTAGTTTTATTGATCTTTGCTATCGTTTCCTTCATTTCTTTTTCATTTATTTCTGATCTGATCTTTATGATTTCTTTCCTTCTGCTAACTTTGGGATATTTTTGTTCTGCTTTCTCTAATTGCTTTAGGGGTAAAGTTAGGTTGTTTATTATGATTTTTCTTGTTTCTTCAGGTAGAATTGTATTGTTATAAACTTCCCTCTTAGAACTGCTTTTGCTGCATCCCATAGGTTTTGGGTTGTCATGTTTTCACTGTCATTTGTTTCTAGGTGTTTTTTGATTTCCTGTTTGATTTCTTCAGTGATCTCTTGGCTATTTAGTAGTGTATTGTTTAGCCTCCATGTGTTTGTATTTTTTACAGATTTTTTCCTGTAATTGATATCTAGTCTCATAGCATTGTGCTCAGAAAAGATACTTGATATGATTTCAATTTTCCTAAAAATACCAAGGCTTGATTTGTGACTCAAGATATGATCTATCCTGGAGAATGTTCCATGAGCACTTGAGAAGAAAGTGTATTCTCTTGTTTTTGAATGGAATGTCCTATAAATATCATTTAAGTCCATCTTGTTTAATGTATCATTTTAAGCTTGTGTTTCCTTGTTTATTTTCATTTGCATGATCTGTCTGTTGGTGAAAGTGGGGTGTTATCATCCCCTACTATGATTGTGTTACTGTTGATATCCCCTTTTATGGGTGTTAGCATTTGCCTTATGTATTGAGGTGCTCCTATGTTGGGTGTATAAGGTTTTACAATTGTTATATCTTCTTCTTGGATTGATCCCTTGATCATTATGTACTGTCCTTCTTTGTCTCTTGTAATAGTCTTTATTTTAAAGTCTATTTGGCCTGATATGAGAATTGCTACTCCAGCTTTCTTTTGATCTCCGTTTGCATGGAACGTCTTTTTCCATCCCCTCACTTTCAGTCTGTACGTGTCTCTAGGTCTTAAGTGGGTCTCTTGTAGACAGCATATATATGGGTCTTGTTTTTGTACCCATTCAGCCAGTCTATGTCTTTTGATTGGAGCATTTAATCCATTTACATTTAAGGTAATTATCAATATGTATGTTCCTATTACCATTTTTCTTAATTGTTTTGTGTTTGTTTTTGTAGGTCTTTCCTTCCTTTATGTTTCCTGCCTAGGGAAGCTCCTTTAGCATTTGTTGTAAAGGTGGTTTGGTGGCGCTGAATCATCTTAACTTTTGTTTGTCTGTAAAGGTGTTTATTTCTCCATCAAATCTGAATGAGATCCTTGCTGGGTAGAGTAATCTTGATTGTAGGCTTTTCCCTCTTATCACTTTAAGTATGTCCTGCCACTCCCTTCTTGCTTGCAGACTTTCTGCTTAAAGATCAGCTGTTAACCTTATGGGGATTCCCTTGTATGTTATTTCCTGCTTTTCCCTTGCTGCTTTTAATACTTTTTCTTTGTATTTAATATTTGATAGTTTGATTAATATGTGTCTTTGCATGTTTCTCCTTGGATTTATCCTGTATGGGACTCTCTGAGCTTCCTGGACTTGATTGACTATTTCCTTTCCCTTTTTAGGGAAGTTTTCAACTATAATCTCTTCAAATATTTCCTCAGACCCTTTCTTTTCCTCTTCTTCTCTGGGACCCCTGTAATTCAAAAATTGGTGCATTTAATGTTGTCCCAGAGGTCTCTCAGACTGTCCTCAATTCTTTTCATTCTTTTTTCTTTAGTATGCTCTGTGGTAGTTATTTCCACTATTTTATCTTCCAGGTCACTTATCCGTTCCTCTGCCTCAGTTATTCTGATATTGATTCCTTCTATAGAATTTTAAATTTCATTTATTGTGTATTCATCATTCATTGTTTACTGTTTAGTTCTTCTAGGTCCTTGTTAAACTTTTCTTGTATTTTCTCCATTCTATTTCCCAGATTTTGGATCATCTTTACTATTATTACTCTGAATTCTTTTTCAGGTAGACTGCCTATTTCGTCTTCATTTGTTTGGTGGGATTTTACCTTGCTCCTTCATCTGTTGCATATTTCTCTGTCTTCCCATTTTGTTTAACTTACTGTGTTTGGGGTCTTCTTTTCCCAGGCTGCAGGTTCATAGTTCCAGTTGTTTATGCTGTCTTCCTCCAGTGGGTGTGGTTGTTTCAGTGGCTTGTGTAGGCTTACTTGTGGAAGGGACTGGTGCCTGTATTCTGGTGGGTGGGCCTGGATCTTGTCTTTCCGTTGGGCAGGGCAACATCCAGTGGTGTGTTTTTGGGTGTCTGTGAACTTAGTATCATTGTAGGCAGCCTCTCTGCTAATGGGTGGTGTTGTGTTCCTGTCTTGCTAGTTGTTTGGCATGGGGCATCCAGCACTGGAGTCTGCTGGCCGTTGGGTGGAGCTGGGTCTTAGCTTTGAGACAGAGATCTCTGGGAGAGGTCTCACCAATTGGTATTATGTGGGACTGGCAGGTCTCTGGTGGTCCAATGTCCTGAACTCACCTCTCCGACCTCAGATGCTCAGGCCTGACACCAGGCCAGAGCACCAAGACCCTGTCAGCCACACAGCTCAGAAGAAAAGGGAGAAAAAAAAAAGAAAACTAAATAAAATTTTAAAAATAATAAATAAAAAAGAGGGGAGCAACCAAACCAATAAACAAATTCACCAATGATAACAGGCACTAAAACTATTCTATGATAAGCATAAAAATCAGAAACAAATCAGTTGCAAACAGCAAACCCCAAGTCTACAGTTGCTTCCAAAGTCCACCACCTCAATTTTGGGATGATTCATTGTCTATTCAGGTATTCCACAGATGCAGCGTACATCAAGTTGATTGTGGAGATTTAACCTGCTGCTCCTGAGGCTGCTGGGAGAGATTTCCCTTTCTCTTCTTTGTTCGCACAGCTCCTGGGGTTCAGCTTTGGATTTGGCCCCGCCTCTGCATGTAGGTCATCTGAAGGCATCTGTTCTTCACTCAGACAGGACGGGGTTAAAGTAGCAGCTGATTCAGGGGCTCTGGCTCTCTCAGGCCAGGCGGAGGGAGGGGTAAGGAATGCGGGGTGAGCCTGCGGTGGCGGAGGGCAGCATGATGTTGCAACAGCCAGAGGTGCACCGTGTGTTCTCCCGGGGAAGTTGTCCGTGGATCATGGGACCCTGGCCATGGTGGGCAGCACAGGCTCCTGGGAGGGGAGGTGTAGATAGTGACCTGGGCTTGCACACAGGCTTCAAGGTGGCTGCAGCAGCAGGCTTAGCGTTTTATGCCCGTCTCTGGGGTCCGTGCTGATAGCCGTGGCTCATGCCCGTCTCTGGAGCTCATTCAGGCGGTGCTCTGAATCCCCTCTCCTCGCGCACCCTGAAAGAATGGTCTCTTGCCTTTTCGGCAGCTCCAGACCTTTTCCCGGACTCCCTACGGGCTGGGGCACACTAGACCCCTTCAGTCTGTGTTCACGCAGCCAACTCCAGCCCTCTCCCTGGTATCTGACCTCCGAAGCCCGAGCCTCAGCTCCCAGCCCCCGCCCGTCCCAGCAGGTGAGCAGACAAGACTCTCGTGCTGGTGAGTGCTGGTCAGCACTGATCCTCTGTGTGGGAATCTCTCTGCTTTGCCCTCCACACCCCTGTTGCTGCACTCTCCTCTGTGGCTCCAAAGCTTCCCCTCAGCCACCCCCTGTCTCCACCAGTAAAGGGGCTTCCTAGTGTGTGGGAAATTTTCCTCCTTCACAGCTCCCTCCCAGAGGTGCAGGTCCCATCCCTATTCATTTGTGTCTGTTTTTTCTTTCTCCTTTTGCCCTACGCAGGTCTGTGGGGGAGTTTCTTGCCTTTTGGGAAGTCTGAGGTCTTCTGCCAGCGTTCAGTAGGTGTTCTGTAAGAGTTGTTCCACCTGCAGTTGTATTTCTGATGTATTTGTGGGGCGGAAGGTGATTTCCACGTCTTACTCCTCTGCCATCTTGAAGGTACCCCCTCAGGTTAAAATTTTTTAATCGTTTTTAATCCATTGGACTACTAGGAAACAAAATAGCTATAAATTAGAAAATAAAATTAAAACATATTTTGGTGATGTCTCAAGAGCTGCACCTCCCTGAAGCAACGTAACTTTTTCTTCAAAAATATATTCTATTACTTTTGCATACTATGAAAGGTGAATTGCTTTTAGATATTCACTAGAGGGGAAAAGTGCCATGTATATATGCAATTTTCTTCTTGAGTGACCCTGAGTTAGATAACGTACTAAAAGGTTGAGCTAGGAACTTTCCTTGGTATATGATCAGACTCAAGAATCCTTTTTGCTCCTTTTCTTCCTGCAGATCTGGACCTTGTACATGACTCTGCTTCAGGCTTTGAGAGTTCCTAAATAAATTCTATGTATCTAATTTCACTGACACAGGTCTAAATCTGTGGCCCATGTTCACTGTATAATTTAACTCATGTGTATATTTTTTTAACTTTAAATTCAGCATCCTTTTTCAGTAATTCACAAACTTGAAAATACATGTCAAAATTTTTAAAAATCAATTGAAATCTAAAAGTGTCTCTAAACATTTATATTAGTATATACTCCTAGCACTTGTGGTATATGCATTATTTTACCATTGACTATTTATGGATTTAGAGACAGCAGAACTCATTGTGCTGTCACTAAGTAGAACTGATGTTACTCTTCATTTCAGTAGATAGGAGTAGAAGTATTTTTGCTTATGTCCTTGGTCACCATTTCTCCACTTTTTTTTTTCATTCCAGATATATTTTTGGCATCAGATTGTCTAAAGACACCCCAACCCACAGAGCAAGATGCTCTGGAATACCTCTGTGCCTTACCTGGTATATTGCTCAGATGGTTTCCACACAAGCTCTTATATCTGCCCTGGCCTTTTCCAGAGGTTTATGGCAACCCCAAAAGAGAAGGTAGGTGGTAGTGTTTCTTCTCTCTTCTCATGAAATTGTCCTGTGAAACAAGTTTTGTCCATGAGAAAACAGAAGCTCAGAGTTTAGTTATGTACCAAGATCCCAAAGGTACTATGTGAGAGAACTGGGACTTGAACCCATGTCTGCTTGACTCTAAACCCCATTCTACAACAAAAATAATAGCTAGTAACAAACATATCACTTTCCTCATTCCAGCAAGTATTCCAAAAACATGATAGTGTTTTGAGCAGCTGGAGCTGCTGACTTTTCAAATACATATTTGGCCTCAAATACATATACCTTTTGGCTTAAGACACTATGAATTGGGTTGCTATCTCTTGCAACAATGAGGATCCTGATTAATACAATAATGAAATCATGATACTGAAGCATCAGGTAAATAAAAAAATATACCCATAATAAGACAGCTGGAGCAGCCTGCTGTAATGGATAATGGTTTTATAGGTGAATTGTAGATTGGAAAGCAATTGGGACAAGAGAATAGCCAAGATATTTTTGGAAATCCTTATTTTCAGCACCTTGGCAACCTCAAAGCCTCATAAAAACATAGATTTTTGTTATTGCGAAAAATAATATTTTGCTATACACTTTCCACCTTTTAAGAATTACTTGTATATTTCTCAAGTAATTATCCATGGGCATGAAAAAATATGCTCCTAAATTTGAATTGCATTTACTCATAGCTTTTACCTTTATTGTTCTTATTTGTGTAATGTGTTTTATATTTAAAAACTCATGCTTTAAAATCTTTTTCCTACTACTTGTCCACATTATATGTATCCTAAAGTTGGAAAAATTGAAGTAGTGTATAGCTTAGAAAATCTGGATTTCAGAGTCAGGAAGGAAACATTGTGTTTCTTTCCTAAGGAATACCTGTTTATTTCTTTTTGTATCATCATATTTGTAAATTTATCTTTTTCTTAAAAGTTAAATCAGTTGGGCTTCAAGCCATTTGTTAGCTCTTACAACAATCTGTACATTACAAGTAAGGGAGGTCACATTTCAAAATCTGCTCATGATTTGGTGACGGATAAGAATGATGACTTGGACTCAATTCAATGTTGTTTCACTCTTGTTTACTCCAAAAGTAGCTAATAAAGAGTGCAAAGAATGGACAGAGGGCAAAGATGTGAGTAGGCATGAGCCCCATTGCTTCCTTTGTGTTCTCATGGGAGCATGTCCGATGCTGGTGGTCTTGACATCCTAGAGGGAGGCTGTCCTCAAGGTCAGATGAGTACAGCACTGCTCTCCTTTATATCCTGGGTATTTCAACATCCAGACATAACTTAAAAGGTATTAGATCTACTACTTAGCATGCTACCCAGGCTGTATACCCAGGCTCCAAGTCTTGAAATGTTTGCCACGCCAGCACCAGCCAATCTCCCCTTACATATACCTCAGGGCTCAAGAATGCTTTATTTACGTTTACCAAAGGACTTTGTTATGGGCAGGTCTGGCCAAGACCTTCCATCTCAAATAAGCGGTTATTTCTCCTTCTTCAGATACTGATTATCAAGAAAAAGTAGTAAAAATGGATTACTATAAACTAGAGCATATCAGTTTTCTCTTAAATATTCTTTTGCATTTTGCATCACCCCTAGTATCCTTAACTTGGTGGATATGAAGGCAAATATAAGATTAGATCCCAGAATTCATCAAATAAACAGTAGATATTACTCTATGTTCTCCTTTATTTGATTGGAACATTGTTGTTTCTTTAAATACCAGGTGAAATTGCTTTTTGTCCATAAAAAGATGGAAGGACACATTCTTGTGTTTGCTGCTCAAGAAGGTTTAATGGCAGTGTTTTAGTAGTAACCACAAAACCTGGACCACAACCCAAAAGATGAAAATGTTTAAGAAGCATTACTTTAGATATACACTATATTCCAAACACAAGGCTCATTTGTCTGGCTTATGGGCAAGGCTCAATATTGAGTTCCTATCCAAGGGAATTTTGCCAAAGACTAGGATTTGGGACTCATAAATCCAGTGGAGCTAACCTACTTAGACTGAAATTCTATCTCTCAGGACCGAGGGGTTTTGAATAGGTTAATCCAACAAAGCAATTTTCACAAATACCAGCGGTTTCGCTTCAATGTATATAGCTTCATGTGAGTTTGAAACAGTGTCAAACTGTATGTAAATGAAACTGGGTACCAAAACCTGAAATAGGAACATTTTGATCAAATATGATTTAAAGAGTTCATGCAATGAAGAGAAATTTGACATCCGGTTCGATCTCTGAGATGTCCTGAACAATATGTAATTATCACTCAACCACCACACACGAACCTAGCCCAAAAGAACATAATGGAATATAAACACATTTCTAAAACTGTTCATGTGCATACTTTCAATCTAACAGACATTTTGATTGATAACGAACATAAAATCTGCCTTACAAATGAGAACAGTGTAACCAGTTCTAGTCTGAATAAGGGAGGTGTATGATCTCCCAGACTTATGGCAAAAATGGTGGTGAGTTGAAGCACTATGATTACAATAAGTGATAAAAATAACCCCTAGACTACTCCTAGGACTAAAACAAATCAGAAAGGTGACACCAATGAAAAAAAGTTAATTGGTCTACTGAGAAAACCATTATGCCTACAGGGGTTGAACTCTATGTGGAAAAGGGAATACAATACATTAGTTACCACCAAATGTTTCTGTTCTTGGATTGATTTTGGAGTAAACAAATACAGGTCCAAATCTCAACTCTACGATTTACCGCTATGTGATCCTCAGAAGTTATCCTCTCTGAGCCAGCACTTCTTCTTGGATATATAAAATGAGCATAGAAATCTGTGGGTTTCTGTAAGGAGTTCATTAGATAGAATACGAAAAGCCTAAATCTGTGTCTGGTCTATTAGAGGTGTTCATTACATAGAAGCTATTGTTTCTTTTCTTACTATTTTATTTTAACCTTGCAGCATTAGATGTAATACAAAAGGTAAACAGTGTTCAGGTCAATATATTTTTGTAATCTTATTCTAATCTTGAAAAAATACTATTCAATGATTCCATTTAGAACCTGAAAGAGCCTATAAATTAAACTTCAGTCATCCCCACCCAGGCAACCAACCATATAGGTCCTGCACACTTATTCCAAAAATGCTGTCCTGATGGGTCCCTACAGCTCCCTGGACCTTGGAAAATGCCCTATTTATCTCTTCCGTATTCAAACATTCCTCCCAGATCAGTTGCTCTCACCAGAACAAAAGCAGTTTCATTGGGCTTTCTGCCAAATGCCTGAGCAAGTAGGACTTCCTTTCCTAGCGTGAGAGCCAACCACAGGTGAGCAAGCCAAACTCCGCTCAAGGGCTGCGTGATGGTTCTGGATTTTCCACTGCAAATGTCCTACACTTATCACTGAGGGTACTGCTAGGCTTCATCTCAGCTTATTTACGGGATCAAAATGAAATCTTCAGCTGTCTAAATTATGCTGGGGACAACTTAGTAGAAAATGTAATTACAATATAGGATTTTAAAGTGACACAGACTTAAAGAAATATTGCACAGTTCAGGCTGGATGCTAGGATCTTTTATGGTAATAAATTAATTCTTGAGGATAAGTTATTTTCTATGTGTAAGTTGCTGTGTTCCATGCCAATGGTTATCCATAAGTGAATTATAACAAACTGCACGGTGGAGTCTGACTATTGGGGTTCAGATCCTGCATCCGCTGAATATTATACATGAAATAGGTAAAAAACTTCTTTCCAAATCTGATTTATCATCTATAAAATCAAGATATTAATAGTACTGACCCCTTAGAATTATCAAAGGCATTTAAATGAAATGATATATAGAGAGAGTATTTGGTAGAGTTACCATGCATCAGGAAACATAGGAATTACTTCATATTTCCTTAATAATATTATTAATTATTATTGGAATAATAATTTAATAAATAGCATCTTAGTACATGAATTTGTACTACAATGTTCAAAGTGCTGCTGTAAACTTAGCCAAGGTGAGTTAAGACTGTAAGGATGTACGGACAGAAAGCGTCACTTAGAACAGGAGTTTCTGAAAGGTACTAGGGATGTGGCACAACCTCACAGACCAAACTACAAACCACACCGTGTTAGTTGCCTTGGGCTGCTATCACAGCACACTGTAGATTGAGTGGGTTAAACAACAGACATTTATTTCTCACGGAGGTCCAAGATCAAGGTGCTGGCAAATGTGGTTTTTGGTGAGGGTCAAGAACTTGGTGACTTACAGAGGGCCACTTTCTCACTGTGTCCTCACATGGCAGAAAGCGAGTGAGCTCTGGTCGCTATTCTTCTTAAGCGAACACTAATTCCTTCTTGAAGCCAGAGCCCTCCCTCATGATACATTTAAACCTAATTACTTCCCAAAGGCCCCACCTCCAAATACCATCACATGGGGGTTTAGGGCTTCAACATGAAGGAACTTCGGAGGAACACAAACATTCAGCCCATACTACATCTGCTGAAAAGTACATTTTCCCTGAATTTTTTCTGTAGCAACTGCTGGGCAGCAGCAGAGTGAAATAAACAAGCTAAAGAGTTGTTCATCATTTTCTTAAGCTAAGCATGAGGAGTTTACGCAAATAAAATAAAGGTAGATATGGAGACAAAAAGCAACGCTGAAAAAGGGAGAGGGAGAAAAAACACAGCTAGGAGAGAGACTTTTTGTACATTAAGAAACACAGTAGGTTTCAATATGACTTGCTAGCTAAAAGCTCAGACTTAAAATAGTTCTTTTGGGCCTCCCTGGTGGCGCAGTGGTTGAGAGTCCGCCTGCTGATGCAGGGGACACGGGTTCACGCCCTGGTCCGGGAAGATCCCACGTGCCGCGGACCGGCTGGGCCCGTGAGCCATGGCCGCTGAGCCTGCGCGTTGGGAGCCTGTGCCCCGCAACGGGAGAGGCCCGCGTACCGCAAAAAACAAACAAACAAAGAAAAACAAAACAAAACAAAAAAAAGAGTCCTTTCAGGCAGACACCTCACAGAGTGTGGTGGATAAAATTTGATTTTATCCATCGAATGGAGTATCTGAATCCTTTGTTCGTTACCTTAGTATCAGATAATTATATTTGGATATTTGTAAAGATACATTTATAACAATTTATAACATTTATAACAATCAAGTTAAACACAATGTATCCAAGTCTGACAGATTCCAGAAAGGTTTGCCTTTCCCTTTTCACCAAATCTGATCTGCCTGAAATTCTCTCATATCAGAACTGTTCTACTTAGACAAAGGCTTTAAGCACTGTCAAAGGCAACTTAAGAAATATACTGAAACCCAAGAACCTACTGTATAGCACAGGGAACTCTACTCAATACTCTGTAATGACCTATATGGGAACAGAATCTAAAAAAGAGTGGATATATCTATATGTATAACTGATTCACTTTGCTGTACAGCAGAAACTAACACAACATTGTAAATCAACTATACTCCAATAGAAATTAATCAAATAAAAAAATATACTCAAACCCAGGTTCTGCCACCTATTAGCTCTGTGACTGGGGACAGTGCACTGAATTGTTTATGCTATGGTGAACTCATCTGCATAATGAGATTGTGAGTACCTGCTTCAAAGGGCTGTGAGAATTTCTCAAAATCCACGCATGGAAAACAATTTGCAAACTCTGAAGGGGCACTGGGTTATTAAGCACAAATGCCTGTGGAATAGCTGATACTTTTAAACTGTTGCCATTCTCTTATGCAGAGGTGATACTGTACATGGCAGATTCTTCCATCAGAGCAGTTTTCAATTAAATTTGCCAACTTGAGAGGAGAGCAGGAAGCATTAAGAAGCAGAAGGTTAACAAGGGGGAAACAGGGACAAAAGGTCCCATAATGAAAACAAATTTCACTAGTTCAAGGTTGTATGCTGGTAAAGTATGCTTTGCTCTAACATGTAAACCTGAAACAAACAAGTTGGTGAATAAAGATAATTTCATATACATTCTCTACATTATGGCTTTGTTTTTTTATTGCAGCTTCTAAGGCAAGTTCTCAGTGGGATAGATTAAATTTGAGGATATTTTCCTCTGGGGCTGGATTCTTGTGATAGGTAGAGAAGAAGAAAGAGTGCAGAAAAAACTTAGACTTGGATGAAGTTGAGAGGGGACAAGATGCCATCGAATTTGGAAGGGGACAGAGCTCCCATTAGGGTAATATTTTCAAAATGAATGGCCACCTATTTTTAAATGACTAAATACATCAGGGGAAATCCATGGGTTGTTTCCATTTTTACTTATCACAAACTCAGTCCAGATCTAGTTCAAGCTTTATCTTTTGGAAAACTTAAAAAAATAATGTGGCCCAGTGTGATTTTTTATGTTATCTTCTCCCAGAACCATAAAACATGATTGATATATTGAAATTCATATGAAGTTTATCAGCCTTGGATTGACTTTGAGTGATTTAATTTTATTATTTTTAATGTATTAATTGAAGTTATTATTTTTAAAAATATACTCACAGAATTAATAATAAGTAGAAGGCTCCTGTAGTCTGGGACACAATTATTATAGTCACTTTGGATCATGTTAAAAGTTGTGCGACTCTCACTACTCCTGGAGTCATTCTTTATTTTCTGTATGTTTTGGAAAATTTAAGCTGCAGAACTAGGTTATTCTTGCATACCATCCTGGGCCAGAGAGCATTAGGTCTCCTGCTTACACATTTTCATCAGCTGAGAGGCTTGACTGGAGTAACTGAGATTCAAAAAGCTACGAAATTACATAAAGACTCTGTAGCCCATATGATATATACCACAAAAAGAGGTAAGAGGTGGAACGTGGGGATATAATGGAGATGATGGAATAAATTAGGAATTTTAGGCATTTCCAGAAGAATTACCCATGATAGTGGGCAGGTGATATAAAGTACCATTCCCATCCACCAAAGGAAGTTGGTAATACAGCAGTTCCTATACATAGTAGCATTTCACTTACGATTTCAATGTATTATCACAAGCATTTACTAAGAATCTTTCTGGCACAATCCAGGCCACTTCAAAACAGTGGAACACAGCTTCTCAAAATAGGCATGTTGCTAGTTGAAAATACATACCAGTGGAAAGTGTTCACGATCAACCACATCATAGATGGATAGGTAGTATAGAGTTAAATTAAAGGACATAATTTTTTTAATTAGCCAAAACTTTCTTTGAATGAACTTGCACTAAGATTTAATGGTAAGAAGAATCTGAGTGTTCTTATTAGGAAGCTGAATACATAGAGGAATTCCCAGCTATAAAATTGCAGCATATATAGGGAATGTTGTTCTTTGGAAGTGCCTGACAGTTACTCCAACCAAAGCAAAGATACTAGGATAGAATGAGCAGTTATCTCTCTTCTGATGTTAAGTATTTAAGACTATAGCAAGGAATTGAAAAGAAGAATTTAAGGAGAAGAAAGTTTCTATCACTTGGAACATGGAATATTAAGGAACTTAATATTAGTGATGATCAACATATTCATGGAAGAGATTTTTAAAGACTGGCAAGATGAGTAGAGTCAGACATTGCATCTCAATGCACAGATACAGAGAACAGAAGAGGCTGGAGCCTGTGAGAGCCCAAGGCAAAGTGACCATGGCCTCTCTACGAAGGTGCCTTACCTCTTCAGTGGTAGGAGTGGTCAAGAAGCTAAGGGAGCAATGCTATATGGAAGAGGGTGGCTTTTGAGGTGACTAATTCCACTTGGTAGGTGGAGAGTTGCCAGGGATGTATTAATAGAAACAGACTTGGTGCATGGACTTGGAAATGTGTTAGATTGTTACCACTGATTTAATACCTTAAGGTAAAATTACATATTTGGATAGTCTTACAAAAAGGGGGAACTTCATTGCACATGATTATATGTTATATAGCCCACTTATCTCTTTGATTTTTAAGATTCTCCATGAGACAGCATGACTGCAAGCATATGATGAAAAAGTTTTCTGTGGGATGATACAGTTGTAATATTTCTTGGTCAATCTGGGACAAACATACAAGAAATACTCAACAGCAACTACCTCAAGAAAATAGAGGTTGGAGTGAGAGAGGAATTTTACTTTTAATCTTTTAATAGAATTGAGTGTTATTTATCATAAGTATAATTTTATTAAAAATTACTTAATTAGGAAACAATTATTTATACGATATCCTTTCAGTTTTGATGCAATATACAAGCACAAGCAATACTCTAAGACAAAATATTTATGTAAATTGCTGTATTTTCCAAATTCTTTGAAATGAACCTTTACTAATTTTATAATCAGAAAAAAAAGTTAATTTTAAGTTATAAAAGAAAGTTCTTTTTTTAAAACCACCTTATTGAGGTATGCTTGATATACAAAAAGCTGCACATATTAAATGTATATAATTTCATGAGTTTAGAAATAAGCATACACCTGTGAAACCGTTACCACAATGTATGCCATAAATATATCCATCACCTCCAAAAGTTTTCTCTCATCCTTAAAAGAAAGTTATTGTATCATTTATTCTAATTAGCAGTTATTTTAAAAATTTCCATTAATCATTAAAACATACTCCATCTTTGACTTTATTTTGATGTCATACCAATGGAAAGAGTATTTTGATTTTAGATCAATGGCAGAATATTCTATGAAATAAAAGATGGATTTAAATAACCTATCTTATTATCCTAATAGAGTTGAAAGTTATTGGAAATAGGCCTTTGGTTCTGTGTTTTAAGTATTCCACACCCACTCTCTTTTCAGACATTAAATCCTATTCAAGTTATTCTGCATAAACACAGCTAGAATCTATATGCCAGATTTCGTTACAGCTTCCAAGATAGCAGTGTGGGCATAGTGTAAATTCAAGGATACCAGAGAAAATTTCTCCACTGGTTATATAAATAAGCATTAAGGGACATTGTTTGGTTTCATTCTCTAATAGATTTAGCACCTTTACATACATTTTTCATATAAATAAATGCATGCATAATTTAAATAAACTTAACCTCATCATATACAAAAAAGCCAAACCAGTATTTGATATCATATTAATAAGTATAATTTGATCCTCCCTGATTTTAACCAAGCCCCTTGCTTTCTTTCCTAACTTTACCCAATCTTGCTGATATGTTCCGCCAAGAAGAAGGAATCATCAGGGTTAAGGACTTTTTCCAAATGTGTTTCTAATGGCTCTGATTACAAACAGAGAACTGGCTAAAATCTTGAGAATGTTTCCAGGAGCCCAAATTCATCCTCTAAGGTGTGGTTCAATTCTTCTTTGCTTTGTCACTGCATACCTAGGGAGGATTTAATCCCTTGCTGATGACATAGTAACAGCTCCCTGAGCACTATTCTATATACTCTGTTGGGTCAGTAAAATCTCTAAGACTTCACTCCATGGATCAACATCTGGTGTGTTTGCTGTCACGTCTGCACACTGTCCTAAAGTGTAGGACAGCTTACACCCTTCTGAGAAAAACAAAAATTCAAATATAAACAAAGATACATCAGTTATACTGTTCTTGGGATCTATGGCCAAGTCCACCTTGCCTTCCCTTTATAAAATGAAATAGGGTCTAGATTAGTCGAGGTCCTCCGAGAAACAGAACCAATAGGAGATTATATATATATATATATATATATATATATATATATATATATATATGCTGGTATCACCACCTTTTTAGCTGCAAGACCTCAAAGGAGTTAATTACATTTTCTGACCACAGTTTCCCTCTTTAGAAAATGAGGAAGCTAACTCTTACTTTGTAGGATGTTGGGAGAGTTAAGTGAAACAAGGCAGGTAATTCACCTCGCACAGAAGCTGGAATTTAGAAGTTCTCAATGGATGGTGACTCTTCTATGTGGAAGAGGATGGAGTGGTCAGCGGTAGTGAGCGAGCAGGCAGCTGGCCAGGTGCAGAATCGGGGCTAGCTCTCCTGCCTCCATGCGGGGCTCTGTCCACCGCAGTGGGTACTCCACCCACAGTGCAGGTCAGAGCTGCAGAGCAGCAACTCTGTGTTAAGGTCAGGCAGCCCTGCAACCTGGCCCAGCACCAAGCGTTGGAGATCTTTTGGATCATGCCACACCAGCCTTGGGGCGTTTCCGTACTGACATGTGCTCTCAGCCATCTGTGGTCAGCCAGGGCATGCCTGTGGAATTCCTATTCCTGTAATAGTTGACTAATGGCAAAGCAGGCTCCATTTGTCAAGCTACAATGAAAAAAAAATGCCAATCATGCTCCAGCTTGTAGGGTGGCCTCAGACTCCGGAGGTGAACTGCCCCTCAGGGCACACTGGCTTCCATCTCTTCTCCCTTCCAGCCACCCGGCAAATTCTTACCCATCCTCCATAGGTAACGCAAATGCTACCTTCTCTCTACAGCCTTCCCTGACCTCTGTGTCAGGGACACTTGTGATAACTCCATCCGTGAGCTCATATGATACTGCATGCAAGCAGCTCTATTATATGGCAATTTTTTTTTTTTCGCGGTACGCGGGCCTCTCACTGTTGTGGCCTCTCCCGTTGCGGAGCACAGGCTCCGGACGCGCAGGCTCAGCGGCCATGGCTCACAGGCCCAGCTGCTCCGCGGCATGTGGGATCTTTCTGGACCGGGGCACGAACCCGTGTCCCCTGCATCGGCAGGCGGACTCCCAACCACTGCACCATCAGGGAAGCCCTATATGGCAATTTTAATGTAGTCTTCTAATTATCTGCTTACATAACTGTCAGCCTCTGCGATGGTTATTAAATATTTTTTTTACATCAACCTCTTTAAGGATTGTTTTAAAAATCTTGGCTTTTTCTCACCAGTTAAAGTGTACACACACACACACACAACCCCTAGGAGGATTACAGGCATCTTAAAAGAGTCATTCATTCTTAGGAATCTGTGGAGCCAGTGTTAGGAACTCCCATTCAAGTTCTTGTGCATCTTTATTTATGTTCTCCTTGTAAATTACAGTGACTAGCACATTGTAGGCACTTGATAAATGAATGAATAAATGAGTGAACAAATAACAGTCTACCTAAGAGAATGGCAAGATTTTTTCCTAAAAATAGATGCAGAGAATCCACAATCATCTCAGAGAAAAACAGATGTTAGAGAGTCTCTGAAGAAGTTTTGATCAACTCTTGCAAGGCTTTCTAGACCCATTGACCTAATCCTATTTTGATTCTCTTTCTAATGCTGCTATATGGTAAAGACCATGGGTAGAGAGCAAAATTAGTTACACTCAGATTCTGAAATATAAGCTACAGCAATTTTTCACAGGGGCACAGGTTAAATGAAGGGAGATTATTTCCCCCTTTGGTCCTCTGTTTCTATTACATACCATTCAAAGGCAAATGGAGATTAATGTGTTTTGCCTTTTTGGAAAAATGGTGAAACTTCATCGGCTAGTCTCTCCTTACAGATGTGTCCCATCTGTTGCTGTTACATGGGATTACAGCTACAGACTCCCACTGAAGGTGGCAAGAACCCAGGAGAAGCCTACCCAGGGGTTGCCGTAAAAGGTTGGGGCATGCGGGGATATGGAAGGCATTTAGTTCAGCTTCATAATAACCTCCAGTAGCTCACTGCCTGTGAACAGAGCTCTTTCTCTCTCACACTGACAGGAGAGGCTCTCAAAGGCTGAGCATTGAACCTGGCTTCCAACTGGAGAAGGGGCTTTTCAACCTAGAAAAAAAAATCCCTCTTTTGGCATTTCTATGGCATTGCTTTAAGGCACAGAAATTCTTTCTTCTTCAGTCTTTTTTTTTTTTTTTTGTCACAACACAGCTGTTTGAATAAGCCTCAATTTGTTTAAGAAAAAAAATGAGAAGGAAAGAAAGAGATAATACAGATTTTCCTTTGATGGCGAACTTCCCCTCCTCCCAGGGGCCACTGGCAAACTCTTAACCTCTGCTGCTTCTGGAGGAACGCCCGTTCCTGAGAATGCTCCCCAGCCGTCCTGTGAGCAGCTAGAGGTCTCTAGTGGAAACCTGGAGCAAGCACAGCTTCCATTAGGCAGGGCAGGCTGGGAGGGCTCTGACCCAGCACACGGCCAAGGAGAACTGATCGCAGCAGCCACTTTCCAAAGGCAACAATCCATGGGTTGGCTAGAGTTCCATCAGCCACAGGTCCCCAACTTCAAGGATTCTTGAGAATTTCGAGAGTTGATTGGGATCATACTTTGAAAAGGGAACAAAAGGTGTAGCCAGTCCTTGCTTCTTTCTCCTTCTTGCCTGCCTAGAAACTGTGTTTCTAGCTAGCAAGGTTAGAATTCCAAAGAGCCCTGAGTATGTTACAAATGTGAGATGTATTCTGCCATAAATTGGGAGTGGTGTGAGACTATGTAAATTAGCACAAACTTGTCAAGAGCAGGAGGTCTGTAAATATCCAAGCTCCATGACAGCAGCATAAGGATGGGAATCTTTCCTCACACACAAGATGTCCAAGTGTGAGTCCCCTTCTCAGGCATCACAGCATTTTCAGATCTTTTCCTTTCTTCTTTTTGATTCTTTGCACAGAGAAGAGATCATCAAGAATAGAGAAAACCATTATTGGGCTTCATTTTTTTATATGTTTGTATGACCAACAATTTAATTTCAGTGAGAAAGGTGCTCCTAATGAACAGTCAGTGGTAGCTTTTAAACCTAGGCAGGCTGTTTGGAAAGACATTCTGTGCCATTGAACAATTTAGGAATCTTTCTGTTTTGCATCCTTGGGAATAGAATGTGATTTACGGTAGTACAAGATGTAAGCTGGAAACTTTTGCCACACAGGTTTCTGGTAAAGTCACAGTGAGGAAAGCTGGGGTAATTTGGAAACTGGGTGGTTTGATCTTGCCAGTTTCGACTGTGCTCAGCAAATCCAAAACCTGCTCCAAGCAGCTGCCTCTAACAGTGGACGGCTGTGGGCCTCTGAAAGTATGGACGTGGGTTTTTATCACCTCCATTGGCAAGGTTGAGGTGTATCATGATGATGCATACAAAGTCAGCATATTTTAAAGCTTAAAATAGGAAATCAAACAATATGCTAAAATAGGTAAAGGGAAACATTAGTGAAATGGGAAGATTTTTATAGTAACAACAACAACAAATACCTCTAAGGATTGTTTCTAAGCCTCAGAAGGTTCAGATTCTTTTAAGCTGTCCCCTTAGCCACCTCTACAATACTGTGGAGCTCTTTACTTCTGCTGCTAAGAAATCTCGCCATTGCTTATTGAATGTCTGTATCTCCTGCTGGAATATATACTCTGTTATGTGTGGGAATGGCAGCCCTTTATCTGGGATTCCTGGTACAGTGTAACACATCAAATATTTGCGAATTACATTCATAATTAATAGATGAATGTAACACCATGATTTGTTTTCAAAAAGGATACCATTCATTATAATAGATAGGCCCCAAAGAAATCTGACCAGCTTTCTATATTAGATTGATGTTGTTTTTATACTGGTGGAACATAAGGCTAGAAACAAAAGGAAAATGGGTTAGAGTCAAACTATTTCATGGAAAGAGAAAGAAACTAAAAAGAAAAGCTCCAGGAAATGCCCTCACTCTTTTAACGGTCATATCTCATCTGTTCATCCCAGAGGACCTCAGAGGGAGATTATTATTATACCCACTTCACAGAAGAGGAAAGGTGAAGGGATTTTTAAGAAGCAAGGGCAGCTTTCATCCAGTCTCTGTAATCCAAATAACAAACATAATCACCAGGCTTCATTTCAGGAGGGGGAGGGGACAGTCTAAATCTGACAGATGTATTCTTAACATGGAAGAACAGTTGGGGATGGAAGTGTGGAATAAAGTTGTATGGAATAGTGAGGGAATAGAAGGCCTAGTTCCAAGCAAAGAGAAGCATGGAGTGGAATGTGTAAGAGAAGGCAACTGTCCTAAATGTTTGCTTCAATACAAGATCTCCCTGGCTATATCCCGGAAACCTGTGGGAAACTGCCTCAATATTTAGGAGACTACCTATTGACGATTCCACCAAATCCCAGTAATCAGCAATTCCAAAATGAATAAAGACCTGTTAAGACATGAAAATAGGGGCTTCCCTGGTGGCGCAGTGGTTGAGAGTCTGCCTGCCAGTGCAGGGGACACGGGTTCGAGCCCTGGTCTGGGAAGATCCCACATGCCACGGAGCAACTAAGCCCGTGCACCACAACTACGGAGCCTGCGCGTCTGGAGCCTGTGCTCCGCAACAAGAGAGGCCGCGATAGTGAGAGGCCCGCGCACCGCGATGAGGAGTGGTCCCCGCTCACTGCAACTAGAGAAAGCCCTCGCACAGAGGCGGAGACCCAACACAGCCAAAAGTAAATTAAATAAGTAAATTAATTTTAAAAAAACCAAAAAACATGAAAATAATTACAAATATATCCTGGTGCTGTTTGAAGGCAGACTTGCCCTTCTAAGGAAGATGCTTCCACAGATAACTCTGGGTCAGAGCCCATGTGCTGGGAATGAAGCAAAGGCTTTAACAGCTCTCAGACCAGAAGACGTGGCCTGGCCAGGACCTTCGGGGCCTCACAGGAACTGGCTCCCCTCTGCCTCATCTCCTCTACTCTTCTCCACACTTGATCTGCTTTAGCCACACCAGCTTCCTCACTGTTCTTAGAGCTTCCTCATACGTCACATCTTCACCCAGATATGCACTTGGCTAACCCCTCTCTTCCCAGAGGTCCCTTCCTGGGGAACCCTATCTAAAATTGCACGCAGTCACACATCACGCTGCTTCACTCTCCCTGACCTGAACATTTCATAATCTCCCACATGCTTTATTGCTTTCTCCTTAGCTCTCATCACTACCTAACGTGAGAAGTTTGCTAGTTACCTTGATATCGTGTCTCTCCCTTACTGGGGTATAAGCTTATCAGGGCAGGCAGTTGTTTCGCTTTTATTAGGTGTGTACCTCACACGGGGCCCAGCCCAAAGCAAGTACTAAGAGATGCTGGCTGAGCAGGTAGATGGAATGCAGAGGGACTTGTCATCTTTCCTTCTCAAAGTCCAGAGAAGCAGGCACAGAGGCTGAATTATATCTTTGTTGTCCTACAGGTTGCAGTGGTCAGGCAGCGATCTTCCCAGGTTCTGAGCCTGGAGGTTTGAAGACAGAGGCTGACACTTCCAGGACAGATGAGAGGGCGCATGAGAAGTGTGTTCTTTGCAGAAACTTCCTTTGTGCAATTCCTCTCTTCAAAGCAGACTCAGGCTCTCTCAGAGAACTCAGTTATTCTGTCTGGCTGGATTCATTCTCACAGATGCCACATGTGGCCAGAGAGAGCCCCATGGCTTCTTTCCAGTCCACACCTGCTTCTCAGGAATGGCCACTGCAAGCCCCAGGGTAAGGAGGGTGGGATATGTTCATGACATCTCGGGTCCTTCTTGGAGGAGGGAAGATATGCAGTGGGCTGCTGCAGTTAGAAGGATGCCTCTCCTGGCAAGGATGGAGCAAGACCACAGACCAGACTGCCTGCCGAGAATGAGAAAACTCACGTGTGTGCTCATGTTCTCAGGGAGGCCTCTTCTTTCAGACAAGCCTCAAAAACATAATGTCACTTTTACCTTTGAAAGCATACATTTCACCATCTATGTTACCAGCTCACGTCTTTCGAGGGCTTCTGGTGGATAACAGGATCCCAGAGTGACAGAACTTTGATATTAATTATCAGCCATTTTCCTATCAATGGATTTCTTTATAGCAGCTTTCGTTTATTTGGAAAAACAAAAAGAAAAAGCCAAAGGTTTTTCAAGGGAAATTGCTATAGTTTAAACAGAGAGACACAGTTATTTATTAGAACACTTTTTCTTAATTCTACTAAATCATACTTAGGCCTTAGCCTGGACACTAATTTTTGAAGAAAACAAATGCATGTTTTTCACATTTAAGTCCTTCCTTAAATGGCAAGGAACATAAAAGTGATTTTCCTAGCACCTAGGAATTATTTCCTGGGCAACAAGTGCATGATAAACATTTGCGTAATGCATATATTTTTAAATGCTTAAGTCTACCTCAATACTACAAAGCCTTTCAAAGTTTGAACTTTAGAAAGTTATTCACTCAGCTTCCCGAAATGTGTCCTAATGTCTAGGGGGATGTGCAAGGCTGGCCCCCCCTCAGGCCTCGGTACATACCTGCATGTGGCAACTGGCACACCTTAATGCTCAGTTCCTCTGTGTTCTACACTAGAAGGCAAGCTCCTCAAGTCTCATTTATCATTTCTTCCCCTAGCACCTTGCTTGGTGCCTGGCAAACAGTGCATGCTCAGTAAACTCATTCATTCACTCATTCATTCATCCACCACTTAAGGGCCAGGTACAGGTCAGTCGCTCTCCAGACACTGAGCATATAGTGATGGACAAGACTGCTGGCCACTCCTAGGGTCTCCCCTCACAGAGCTCATTGCACAGGGACTGGAGTAGGGGAAAGCAATTAAACAATTATTCAAACAGTTACCAAAAGGGTGAAGTGAGTTAAGATACACAATTTAGAAGACCAGTGAAGGGAGCGGTATAGTCTAAGGATCTGGCAAGGCTCGCCAGATGAAGTGACCTTTATACTAAGACAGAAAGGATGAATCAGAATTAGCCAGAAACAGTGATGGGGAAGAGTGTTTCAGGCAGAGGAAAAAGCATATGACAAGATCTGGTGTTTGCAAATTCCTGACACATACTAGGCTTCAAGATTCAGCAAGGAGAAATTCAAATCCCCAGAAATTCTCAGGAATTCCCAAATTATATTTTTAAAACAATACTGAGTGACCACAATACTAAGCAGTGAACAATAAACAGTGAATCATTTTTCAGCAATAGAGTTACAGCTAGTGGTTTCAAAGGCATTCTGTAACTTCATTCCCACAAGGCAGAACAATCTTTGGAGCTCTATACGAACAGGGCTTAATGAATTTTTCAAAGAATACCTTTAAGACGTTAGGTCTGCCTGTTGAGAAACAAAAATAAAGAGCATAAAGAGAGAGAGAGGGACTTGCCAAAGACATCAATACGACAACTGTCACTAGACTTTAGGTGTCAAATGGTTCCTTGCTGTTAAGTCACTGTACACCTCGCTCTTGAAATAACATTGAGGTGCAACAGGGGCTAAGCAGTTCTGCCACTGACATAAAATGTCTAACTGAAGAGCACGAGATGAAAACCACCTTAAGTCTAGGTTTTTATGTCCATTGGTTTGGTGTTTGAAATCATAAAATGTTTTGCCAAGTGCTAAAGAAGGACTTCCCAGGAAGCTTCAGATAATGTTCGTGCTTAGGACATTAAAAGGCTGTCTGAATAATTCACCCACTTAGATACTCTCCCAGATAAATTGAAAATGCCCCCACTTTCAAATACTTTTATACAGATTTAGCAAACTCTCTTGGGAAACAATTCTAACAGTTAAGAGCCTTTGCTGTGAAGAAACGTGGTATTTATATTAAGTGATATATATGTCACTAAAATTGCAGTCTAAGCCCATTCCACCTATTTGGGCAGCAAGACTAGGGACAAATTAAAGTCCACATCATGCCAGTGACAGGTAATGTGTTTGGGCCTCAGGGTTGCCTAGTGTTCACTGAGACCCCTGGTCCCCAGTGGCTTCATTTTAAGAGCTGCAAATGAATGAGCCTGGGTCTTAGCCGATATGAATGCCAGCCTAGCAAAGCCATGAGGAGACACGTTAGGACAGACCACACAGTGCTGGAGAGGAAGGCCTTTCCTGACAGCCACTAGCCTGGAGATTGTAGGTAACTCAACCCAAGTGGGTGTGGAAATGCCAGCAAACCTTTCTTAGATTTGTAAGGGAGAGAATAAATAACAGCACTCTGTTCCTTCCCCATATCCCAGAATTTCTTAGGGATGTTAAGAGAAGAGTAGGAAAAAAAATTAAGTAATGAGGCAAAGCATCTAAGGTGATTCGTATGGGTATGTAGGCATGTGTGCACGTGTACATGTGCTTACGTGTGTGTGTGTGTTCATGTGTATTCACGTCTGTGTGTATGCATTTGCATATATCATGTGTTTGAGTAATTACATATCTACATATGGGTACCCATGCTTATTTGTGTATATATGTATGTATAAGTGGTGGTAAATGTATTTGAGTATATACATGTTTGTTTATGTATGTGCATATGTGTGTTTGTAAGTATGTAATCTGCGTATGTGTATGTATGCGTATATGTATGTACAGTTGGCAGGGAAGCCAAAGATTTGGAATCTGAAAAGGCAAACTAAACAGCACTGACAACAGACTGAACTAACTGAAGGGAAGACTGAGTGATGTAGGTCTGTTCCAATCCTCAGGAAGAAAGTTTGCAGAATTCTTGGAAGGATATGTGGAGTTACACCATGCAAAGTCTATTTCTCTAGAATAAAGAGCTATTGCTTAGTCTCCTTGGACTAAGCAATATAGCCTCTGCCTTCATCACAGTTAATGACATTGCATTAGCACATGTGGGACCCACCCACTAGACCTTTTACTCCGTGACAGGCATGAGACTGATCTGAGATGGAAGAAACTCAGTGCAGGATGCGAAGTCAAAGAATTTCATAAAATTATACTCACCACCACAATTTTGAGGAATGTGTATGATTATTTTTACTTTTCCAAATTTCCAGGATAAAAAAGGAGACACAGAATAGCCAAAGATGTTTCATAGATTTATGATTATATTCACTCTTCAATATCAGTAGTAAATGAATGGACTGACCAAACACATTTTATGTTGAAATTGTATTCCTCTTTGAAGCCAAACATTTTTGGAACTGAGATACACCAAACTGTAATGATACTATAAATAATTGCAACTTAATGTTTATAATGGTATCACTGTTAAAATTCAAATTACTCTACGAAGGGACACGTTAATATAATAGTTATTGAGCACCTACCACGTGTTGGGAAGTCCAAGTGTAAACACAGTCCCTGCCCTTAAGGAGACACACGTCAGGTGAGTACACAGAACAGTAAGTAGAGAATTACTGTGTAACAAGCTGAAGAAGCCTTTTGCTTGTGCAAAGTGCCAGGGGAACAGAAAACAGGAAGTAAGGAGGACTGCTTGGGAGCATGGAGAAGGTGTACAGAAGATGTGCTCTTCCACCCATGTCTTTCTTAAAGAATGGATAAGAAACTTCATAGGCAAAAGGAATGAAGTCTTCTACACAGAGTATCAAAAATATACATATACAATTTCATATATATACATCTCCAATTATATATATATATATCCAGTTTTATATATATAACCGGAACTGTTACTATAGAGACAGAAAGAAGGGAAAATAGCTTGATACTATGTAGAAAATCAGTAGTATATATCACATAGAGAGCAACTGATATATATGATATAAATGTATAAAATATATAATACAGCTGGCATACACACACACACATATATATGTATCCAATTATTCTTTATAATACTATCTTCTCTTCAATTACAGATATTTCTATGTTGAGTTTCTTCAAGGTTTTTAATTATTCCCCATATCTACCCCTACCCCAAGTTGAGGAGAAAAATAAAATACTAATAGGCTCCTTAGTAATGGGAGTATTCTATACCAAAATGTTTAGCAGGAACCATACAGCATTTGTAGCTTTTAAGTTGGTATATCTCAGGGTTACCCACCAAAAAGCCAGTCCCTGCATTTATTTCAAATCTACCAATAAATCTTAACAAACGTTTTGTTGAGAACTCAGCTGAACCATTTGTCATTTCTCTGAGTCCCTAAGATGATCTACATATGGAGAGGGAAAGTGTCCTTGCCAAATATTTTGATCTACCTGAAATTAAACTGAACTGCAATCTTTGGGAATTTGAGGGCCGCTTCAAGCTGTCAGCAAGCAACATCCTCGTTAAGGGAAAAAAAACAACATGAAAATGCAACTCGCATGTTCGTGGAGAAATAGGGGGCTCAGATTAACAGCAGGGTCTCCCATCTGCCAGATCACATGGAGCACCAAGGAGTTTGGGATGGCTCTGGAGGTAATCAGATAGCAAGACCGTACAGGTCAAGAAGGGGGGAGATGGGGCGTTTGATGCCTCCACCCTCACACGTTCTCGCTTAGTCTTTGCACTTGAAAATGCAGTATCTTTCACAGTTGGAAAGGAAAGCTATGCCAGTGACAAAACTGGAACACTGAGGGAAAATTAATAACACTTGGCACTTCCAGTTTCCTGGGAGGTTGTGCCATCCATATTAAGCAAGCATGACACAATTTAACAGCACAGCCTGGATGAGCTCAGGCTGTTCATTTAAAGTTCCAGGTACTGTAGGGAAGAGTCCATCTGATAGGGAGACCCAGGTAGCTACTGTAAAGGCTTCTGGGAAGAGAAGAGATGGAGGAAGGTGCTCTTTTAAGGAACTCACAGCCTAAAATCAGGAAGGCTTACAAAGATTCTCCCACCATACACTCATGGGAATTTTGAGTGTTATTTTTTTATAGGTCTTTATTGGAGTATAACTGCTTTACATTACTGTGTTAGTTTCTGTTGTACAACAAAGTGAATCAGCCATATGTATACATATATCCCCATATCGCCTCCCTCTTGAGCCTGCCTCCCACCCGCCCTATCCCACCCCTCTAGGTGTTATTTTATACCAGGAAATTTTTGCAGAATTGAAATCACGTTAGAGGTAGAGCTGTGCTGGAATTAACAGGCCCAGAAAGCACTAAAGTAGGTGATGCTGCTTTGTATAACCTGGGCATTGAGCAAATACACAAGAAGAGCCTTAGGACTCCACGGTGCAACGTGGTTGTTACTCACACAAGCTTTGATGTGAGGCAGACCTAGGTTTTCCATTGTGGCTCTGTCCCTTGTTAGCTGTGGGAACTTGGGCAAGTTACTTCTTCTCTTTGAACCTCAGTTTCCTCAACCATCAAAAAGGAATTATTACACTTACCTCATAGGGAGGTTGGGAGAATTAAATTGTGCAGCATATATAGAGAACCTGGTCTAGTGGCTGGCAGATGGCAGTGAATAAAAAGTCAAACTAGGGCTTCCCTGGTGGCGCAGTGGTTGAGAGTCCGCCTGCCGACGCAGGGGACGTGGGTTCGTGCCCTGGTCTGGGAAGATCCCACATGCCGCGGAGCGGCTGGGCCCGTGAGCCATGGCCGCTGAGCCTGCGCGTCCGGAGCCTGTGCTCCACAATGGGAGAGGCCACAAGAGTGAGAGGCCCGCGTACCGCAAAAAAAAAAAAAAAAGTCACACTAGATGTGTAGCAATAGTCTTCCATTTTGCTGTGTTCAGATTATTTTACTTCTGACGTGATAGCAGAAGTACCAGTACTACAAGTGGTCATAGGAGCAGTACTTACTATTCATAGTATTAACAGGCTAACTGTTACATTACGTGCTTACCTATCATATTGAGTACTGACCATATTGAGATGTTGTACACTGTGCTTTATATAAATGATTATTTATACAACCACAAATCGTAAGAGGTTACTTTCCCTTTGTGTGTTCAGATGCACTCAGAGAGATGAAGGGACTTGTCTGAGGTCACACAGAGCTAGTAAGATGCTGAGCTCAAATTTAAACCCAGGTCTGTCTTACTCTAAAGCCTAGAATTTTCATTATGTGATCCTTAAATAGTAGGTAAACACAGTTTGGATTAGTATTGCTTCTGAGCAAGGGAGCTCAGAAATGTTGTACAAAAGAGATGGTATTTGAGCAGAATCTTAGAGGATGGAGACCTTTGCAAGGTGGGGAAGGGCATCCCAGGCAGAAAGAACTATCTAAGCAACTAGCAAAGCCCTGACCGTATTTAGCATGGGCCAGCCGTGGAGGTCTGGGCTCATCAGAGGAAGCCGAAACATGGGACTTCAAAAGAAGTGCCACAGCCAAATGACCATAAAAAAGAATAAAATAATGCCAGTTGCAACAACATGAATGGATCTAGAGATTATCATACTGAGTGAAGTAATTCAGACAGAGAAAGACAAGTATCATTGATATCACTTATACGTGGAATCTAAAATATAATACAAATGAATCTATATCCCAAACAGAAACAGAATCACAGACATAGAAAACAAACTTATGGTTACCAAAGGGGAAGGGGGGGGCGTGGTGTGGAAAGAGAGATAAATTAGGAGTTTGGGATTAACAGATACACACTACTATATATAAAATAGATAAATATCAATAACAAGGACCTACTGTATAGCACAGGGAACTATATTCAATATCTTTTAATAACATATAATGGAAAAGAATCTGAAAAAGAATATATATATATATATATATATATAACTGAAGCACTATGCTGTACACCTGAAACATTGTGGATCAACTAAACTTCAATAAGAAAAAAAAGAAAAAAACTGCCACAGCTACCATCAGAGAGTCATGGGACGTTGAATGTAACTCTTTCTGTTGCCCTGGAATTTTGGCAGAGATGCAAACGCCAAGAACAAACTAGCAGATACCACATTATCTGTAAAGTCTAAAGTAGGGTGCTAAACTATCTCAAAAAGATTAGAAGAGAACTGGCTGCAAGCCAGTGCTACCAGGACCAGGTGATCACTTCCTCCAGCTATATAAAAGATTGAGGTTGAAAAAAATCAAGAGAAAATTTCTTTGGAAAAAGATGCTGAGTATTTTACTTCTCCTTGGATGAATGTAGGGAAGAGCTGCAGCCTCACTTCAAACTTAGCTTAACAGGTTGAAAAGTGACTAAAGGGAGAGCTTGACATTCATCTCCAGGATTCTGGGGGACATAGGGACTGATGTTTGGGATTTAGAAAACATTGAAAGGTGAAAGACTGGACAGTGAAAAAGAGGGAAGAAAGACTTTGCTCTTTCCTAACAAAGAAAAGGAGAGCTGTGTGGGATGGCAGTGTTTCTTCATCCATGACTTGGCAAAGGGGTTTACTTCCCTGTTTCTAGACATGAATCCCATGGGGGAAAAAAAAAACATTCTGACTCAATCCAAAACAGACCCTCTCCAAGAGGACATTGTGCTCCCTGTAGTGAAGTGGCCCTTGAGAAGCCCAAGGGATGCGGTAGACAATTGAAAGTGACCAGCAACTGATAATTATTACTCATAAAATTTACTGCAGCCTGAGATCATGAGCAAAGGAACTCCAAGAATCCCACAAGTGTATCCCCCAAGGAAAAATTCAACAATCATGAGTCCCTCATCCAGAGGGTAGAAACACAGGTGACGACTAGACCAGCCTCGCTTACCTTCTCTCTACTTGCTAGCTGCCCTTTCTGATACCTCCATGGCCAAGACCTCCTTTAAAACTGGACTGAACTCTTTAATTCTTGAAACTAACTGGAGTCTTTTTATTATTTAAAAGTGACTGGGAAAGCTTTTCAGCCAGGCATGGGGTACAAGGGCTTTACGCAGTGTACATTAAAGAGTGGGTAAGAAAGCGTAAAGTTGCTTTCAGGCTTGTATTCTACTGAGACCAGCTAAGAGAATAAAAAAGAAATTAGAATTGTGGCAGTAACAATAATAACAATAATCATAAGTCCATGCAAACTCTTAACCTGCCATGTATTCTTCCTCATCTTTTGGCCTAGTGTCTTCATCAAGCCATGTGGGCTCTGGGTTTGATTTTTGTCCTCAGTCTCTTTTCTTGTTATGTTCTAGAACCTGGTGTGCCACACAGACTTTTCTCTTTCATCACCTCTCAGACTGGTTTGGTTTTGCCACATCAATACTAATGTTGACTGCTTGAATGGCACGAAGTAGAAAGTGTTTTTAGGTGGGGGGATAATCTGTGATCAAATCTGAAAACTAGGTTGGGTGCTTATTTTGAAGGGATATGAATGCCATGGTAATAAGTTCAAACTTTTTTTTTCCTTTGCGGATCTAAGGAGATTCTGAAGGCTTTTAATTTGAGCAATGATATCATCATATTCTGGGATTTTCATCTTTGATCATTTTGGGCAGCAATTGTGATGAACAGAATGAATAAGGAAGAAACTAGAAATAGGAAAACCAATGAAGAGGTAACCCTGAAATAAGTAATCTACAGAATTAGTGAGAGAAGAATTAAAATTCTCCAATGACCCATCTAAAGGCAGGTACTGAAGTGCAGTAAGCACGTAAATAGTGAAGAGACAGACTGATAAATCAGGTGGGATAATCATCTGAAAATAAATAAAGATTTTGATGTGAGCTGCAGACTCTGTATAGATTGATAAATTAGTATTCTAGTGCTTGCAACTATCACAAATTTCATTTTCATGCATTATTCTGGAATCCTGGATTATAAATTTCAATGAGATTTTCTGTCTCGTGGACTTAATTCAGACTGTATGGATCTTCCTGCAAGGTTAGGAAAAGAGAAAATGGCTTCATGTCTCCTAACTATCTGCTGTCCTTAGACCAAAAGGAAAGCATCTTCCCCTCTCCGTCCCAAGTACTTTTATATCTAAATGGCAACTATGTATTTAATGAATCAGTCTTTTTTTTTTTATTAAGCGAAAAGCTATTTGTATTTCACTCCCAGCCCCAGCTGGAATGATTCTTTATTTTACATTAGCTTTAACTTTGGTCTTATTATTTTCAGAAACGTTTTCAAAACTTCTTTGAAAATAACGTTAAATGCTTGAGCCAAGTGCAAGCCAAGGGCAATTCCCTAGGAAACATCAAAGGAAAAGCTGGACTTACTGAGAACAATTTTCCATTGTAATACCCCAAAGTAACAATAACATTTTTGTGAGAGAAAGAGCACGATAATATTCTGTGCCAATTTATATACCCTGTGTTCTCCTGTAATTAATGTGCCATCCATTCCTGCTTCAGCCCCTAAGAGCCATCTGGCCACACACTCAACACCTTTTCACCTTGTTTCTCCAGACACAAACGCCGGAGGGTTCAGCTTAGCACCTATTTTATTTTGGACGTACTCTGTCTTTTTATTCTTTCCAAATCTCCATATTTAACATCAGCCTTTGTTAGGATCATTTCTTTGTAAATTCAGGGAGTAATTAAAAGACTAGTACTAATATTAATATTAACACCATTTACTGATTGCCTATCATATGCCAGGCATCACGTTCAGGATTTTCCTACACTATCTCAATTTATCTGCACAATAAACCCAGGATATAGAAATAGTATTTCCATTTTACAAAAGATAAAACAAGCTCAAAGATGTTTAGTAATCTGCCCAAGGTCCTACAACTAGTGAGAAACCTAGCCGGGATTAAATCCAAACTAGGACTCTGAAGTACTGAGCTATTTTGCCTTGCTTGCCTACAGAAGTCACCAGGATTTTCTGTACTTATGGGGCCGATCTGACCACAGGGATAAATTCAAGTGTCTGGGTTGAAACTGTTCACTCCTAATAAGGATTTTATTAAATGATTCCATAAATTAGACAAGAAAAGTTTTGGAAACTTATTCGTGAGAAGAAAAATGTTGCTATGCTTTGAAGAAAAAGTCATTTGAGTTAGAATCTTCAAAACAACCCCAAAGTAACCTAGAGAGGCAGTTCTGAGGTGAGACTGACCCACACAAACTGAGAAACAGGTGTGACCTAGCTAAGGTTACGGACTGCAGTCTACCCCAACTCTCTGAGCCAGTTCATAGGGTATAGGTTATTAATGCTAGGTAGCCAATTTCTAATTCTTATTATTTAAAGCAAATTAAATCAACGCTACAGACTATTCTTTCTCTAGTGACAACATGCTACTTAGTGTACTAAACCTTTCTGCTACAGCATTGCGTGGGGGCACAGCAGGATAAGAAAATCAACAGGTAATTCACCCCATCAGGTTAGTACTAACTTTCAACATTCGTTCCCACTAGATATTTGTGCTAGGCTAAAGATATTATAGCATTAACCAATTTGAGCTTTATAGCCTATGCCAAGCTCTATTTTATTCACTGATGCATGACTTTGAGAAGCCAGAAAACCTTCCAAAAGTTAAGAACAGAAATCAATGGGAGAATGAAGGCACCAGGTAACCTAAGCACTGAAATGCCACTCCTGAATCCTGGGAGTCAGTCATACCTTCCATCTTTGAAATCAGAGCAATAATTAGCTCATTGACTGGCTGTTGGAAACACTAAATCCCCTTCCTGACACTGACTCATTTTGGGTCCTGCACTAGTCACATAGCCTTGTTGAACCTCAGTTTCTTCACTTGCAAAATGGAAATAATAATATGCATGGTACAGGGGTGTTGTGGAGTTTAATTAGTGTTTCTAAAATACTTTGAGATGATCAGATGAAAGGTGTACTTGAAGTTTACAAGATGAATTATTATTTTTATTGTACATAACCATTTCAAAATACAAGAAGCTATTGGATGTTGTTTTACCATCACTTAATATATATTATAGCACAAGCCTGTTTCTGAAAACCATGCTCTTATGGTCGATATGACTTGCTCATTCATAGATTATTCCCAAAGAAATCGAATTGGGAATAATATGCAAAATAGGATAACTAACAGGAATAGGGAAAGGCATAACAGGTAAGTATTGGCTTGACCAGTTATAGGAGACACACCTGACAGTTAAAGTAAACACAACAGAACACCTACTGAATGCTGGCAAAAGACCCCAGACCTCCCAAAAGGCAAGAAACTCCCCCACATACCTGGGTAGGGCAAAGCGGAGAGATTCCCGCACAGAGGATCGGTGCCGAGTGGCACTCACCAGCCCGAGAGGCTTGTCTGCTCGCCCGCCGGGGCGGGTGGAGCTGGAAGCTGAGGCCCAGGCTTCGGTCAGAGCGCAGGGAGAGGACTGGGGCTGGCGGCGAGAACTCAGCCTGAAGGGGGCTAATGTGCCACAGCTAGCCGGGAGGGAGTCCGGGAAAACTCTGGAGCTGCCAAAGAGGCAAGAGACTTTTTCTTCCCTCTTGGTTTCCTGGTGCACGAGGAGAGGGGATTAAGAGCGCTGCTTAAAGGAGCTCCACAGATGGGCGCGAGTCGCGGCTGAAAGCACGAAGCCCAGTAACGGGCGTGGGACGCTGGGGCTGCTGCTGCCGCTGCCAAGAAGCCTGTGTGCGAGCGCAGGTCACTGTCCACACTGCCCTTCTGGGAGCCTGTGCAGCCCGCCACTGCCGGGGTCCCAGGATCCAGGGGCGGCTTCCCTGGGAGAACGCACAGCGCGCCTCGGGCTGGTGCAACGTCATGCCGGCCTCTGCCGCTGCAGGCTCGCCCCGCACTCCGTGCCCCTCCCTCCCGCCCGGCCTGAGTGAGCCAGAGTCCCCGAAGAGGCTGCTCCTTTAACCCTGTCCTGTCTGAGCGAAGAACAGACGCCCTCCGGCAACGTACATGCAGAGGCGGGGCCAAATAATCCAAAGCTGAGACCCAGGAGCTGTGGGAACAAAGAAGAGAAAGGGAAACCTCTCCCAGCAGCCTCAGAAGCAGCGGATTAAAGCTCCACAATCAACTTGATGTACCCTGCATCTGTGGAATACATGAATAGACAACAAATCATCCCAAATTGAGGAGCCAGGAGTCAGTGCTGTGCCTCTGAGGTGGGAGAGCCAACTTCAGGACACTGGTCCACAAGAGACCTCCCAGCTCCACATAATATCAAACGGCGAAAATCTTCCAGAGATCTCCATCTCAACACCAGCACCCAGCTTCACTCAACGACCAGCAAGCTACAGTGCTGGACACCCTATGCAAAACAACTAGCAAGACAGGAACACAATGCCACCCATTAGCAGAGAGGTGGCCTAAAATCATAAAAAGTCCGCAGACACTCCAAAACACACCACCAGACGTGGACCTGCCCACCAGAAAGACAAGGTCCAGCCGCATCCACCAGAACACAGGCACTAGTCCCCTCCACCAGGAAGCCTACACAACCCACTAAACCAACCTTAGCCACTGGGGACAGACACCAAAAACAACGGGAACTACGAAACTGCAGCCTGCAAAAAGGAGACCCCAAACACAGTAACATAAGCAAAATGAGAAGACAGAAAAACACACAGCAGGAGAAGGAGCAAGATAAAAACCCACCAGACCTAACAAATGAAGAGGTAATAGGCAGTCTACCTGAAAAAGAATTCAGAATAATGATGGTAAAGATGATCCAAGATTCTATTTCCAAGATCCAAAATCTTGGAAATAGAATAGACAAAATGCAAGAAACAGTTAACAAGGACCTAGAAGAACTAAAGATGAATCAAGCATCGATTAAAAACACAATAAATGAAATAAAAAATACTCTAGGGCTTCCCTGGTGGCGCAGTGGTTGAGAGTCCGCCTGCCGATGCAGGGGACACGGGTTCGTGCCCCGGTCTGGGAAGATCCCACATGCCGCAGAGCGGCTAGGCCCGTGAGCCATGGCCGCTGAGCCTGTGAGTCCGGAGCCTGTGCTCCACAAGGGGAGAGGCCACAACAGTGAGAGGCCCGCCTACCGCAAAAAAAAAAAAAAAAAAAAAAAAAAAAAAAAAAAATACTCTAGATGGGATCAATAGCAGAATAACTGAGGCAGAAGAATGGATAAGTGAGGTGGAAGATAAAATAGTGGAAATAACTGCTGCAGAGCAAAATAAAGAAAAAAGAATGAAAAGAACAGAGGACAGTCTCAGAGACCTCTGGGACAAAACTAAACGCACCAACATTCGAATTATAGGGGTTCCAGAAGAAGAAGAGAAAAAGAAAGGGACTGAGAAAATATTTGAAGAGATTATAGTTGAAAACTTCCCTAATATGGGAAAGGAAATAGTTAATCAAGTCCAGGAGGCACAGAGAGTCCCATACAGAATAAATCCAAGGAGAAATACGCCAAGACACATATTAATCAAACTGTCAAAAATTAAACACAAAGAAATCATATTAAAAGCAGCAAGGCAAAAACAACAAATAACACACAAGGGAATCCCCATCAGGATAACAGCTGATCTCTCAGCAGAAACTCTACAAGCCAGAAGGGAGTGGCAGGACATAATTAAAGTGATGAAGGAGAAAAACCTGCAACCAAGATTACTCTACCCAGCAAGGATCTCATTCAGATTTGATGGAGAAATTAAAACGTTTACAGACAAGCAAAAGCTGAGAGAGTTCAGCACCACCAAACCAGCTTTACAACAAATGCTAAAGGAACTTCTCTAGGCAAGAAACACAACAGAAGGAAAAGACCTACAATAACGAACCCAAAATAATTAAGAAAATGGGAATAGGAACATACATATCGATAATTACCTTAAATGTAAATGGACTAAATGCTCCCACCAAAAGACACAGATTGGCTGAATGGATACAAAAACAAGACCCATATATATGCTATCTACAAGAGACCCACTTCAGACCTAGAGACACATACAGACTGAAAGTAAGGGGATGGAAAAAGATATTCCATGCAAATGGAAACCAAAAGAAAGCTGGAGTAGCAATTCTCATATCAGACAAAATAGACTTTAAAATAAAGACTACTAGAAGAGACAAAGAAGGACACTACATAATGATCAAGGGATCGATCCAAGAAGAAGATATATCAATTATAAATATTTATGCACCCAACATAGGAGCACCTCAATACATAAGGCAAATACTAACAGCCATAAAAGGAGAAATCGACAGTAACACAATCATAGTAAGGGACTTTAACACCCCACTTT
Organism: Mesoplodon bidens; assembly: GCF_964165515.1. NCBI lineage: Eukaryota > Metazoa > Chordata > Mammalia > Artiodactyla > Ziphiidae > Mesoplodon > Mesoplodon bidens. The sequence continues at coordinate 46,166,801 of NC_138160.1, read as the reverse complement.
CACCAATGGACAGATCATCCAAAATGAAAATAAATAAGGAACCACAAGCTTTAAATGATACATTAAACAAGATGGACTTAATTGATATTTATAGGACATTCCATCAAAAAACAACAGAATACACATTTTTCTCAAGTGCTCATGGAACATTCTCCAGGATAGATCATATCTTGGGTCACAAATCAAGCCTTGGTAAATTTAAGAAAATTGAAATTGTATCAAGTATCTTTTCTGACAACAATGCTATGAGACTAGATATCAATTACAGGAAAAGAGCTGTAAAAAATACAAACACATGGAGGCTAAACAATACACTACTTAATAACGAAGTGATCACTGAAGAAATCAAAGAGGAAATTAAAAAATACCTAGAAACAAATGACAATGGAGACACGACGACCCAAAACCTATGGGATGCAGCAAAAGCAGTTCTAAGAGGGAAGTTTATAGCAATACAATCCCACCTTAAGAAACAGGAAACATCTCGAATAAACAACCTAACCTTGCACCTAAAGCAATTAGAGAAAGAAGAACAAAAACATCCCAAAGTTAGCAGAAGGAAAGAAATCATAAAAATCCGATCAGAAATAAATGAAAAAGAAATGAAGGAAACGATAGCAAAGATCAATAAAACTAAAAGCTGGTTCTTTGAGAAGATAAACAAAATTGATAAACCATTAGCCAGACTCATCAAGAAAAAAAGGGAGAAGACTCAAATCAATAGAATTAGAAATGAAAAAGGAGAAGTAACAACTGACACTGCAGAAATACAAAAGATCATGAGAGATTACTACAAGCAACTCTATGCAAATAAAATGGACAACCTGGAAGAAATGGACAAATTCTTAGAAATGCACAACCTGCCAAGACTGAATCAGGAAGAAATAGAAAATATGAACAGACCAATCACAAGCACTGAAATTGAAACTGTGATAAAACATCTTCCAACAAACAAAAGCCCAGGACCAGATGGCTTCACAGGTGAATTCTATCAAGCATTTAGAGAAGAGCTAACACCTATCCTTCTCAAACTCTTCCAAAATATAGCAGAGGGGGGAACACTCCCAAACTCATTCTACGAGACCACCATCACCTTGATACCAAAACCAGACAAGGATGTCACAAAGAAAGAAAACTACAGGCCAATATCACTGATGAACATAGATGCAAAAATCCTCAACAAAATACTAGCAAACAGAATCCAACAGCACATTAAAAGGATCATACACCATGATCAAGTGGGGTTTATTCCAGGAATGCAAGGATTCTTCAATATACGCAAATCAATCAACGTGATACACCATATTAACAAATTGAAGGAGAAAAACCATATGATCATCTCAATAGATGCAGAGAAAGCTTTCGACAAAATTCAACACCCATTTATGATAAAAACCCTGCAGAAAGTAGGCATAGAGGGAACTTTCCTCAACATAATAAAGGCCGTATATGACAAACCCACAGCCAGCATCGTCCTCAATGGTGAAAAACTGAAACCATTTCCACTAAGATCAGGAAAAAGACAAGGTTGCCCACTCTCACCACTCTTATTCAACATAGTTTTGGAAGTTTTAGCCACAGCAATCAGAGAAGAAAAGGAAATAAAAGGAATCCAAATCGGAAAAGAGGAAGTAAAGCTGTCACTGTTTGCAGATGACATGATACTATACATAGAGAATCTTAAAGATGCTACCAGAAAACTACTAGAGCTAATCAATGAATTTGGTAAAGTTGCAGGATAGATACAAAATTAATGCACAGAAATCTCTGGTATTCCTATATACTAATGATGAAAAATCTGAAAGTGAAATCAAGGAAACACTCCCATTTACCACTGCAACAAAAAGAATAAAATATCTAGGAATAAACCTACCTAAGGAGACAAAAGACCTGTATGCAGAAAATTATAAGACACTGATGAAAGAAATTAAAGATGATACAAATAGATGGAGAGATGTACCATGTTCTTGGATTGGAAGAATCAACATTGTGAAAATGACTCTACTACCCAAAGCAATCTACAGATTCAATGCAATCCCTATCAAACTACCACCAGCATTTTTCACAGAACTAGAACAAAAAATTTCACAATTTGTATGGAAACACAAAAGACCCCGAATAGCCAAAGCAATCTTGAGAACGAAAAATGGAGCTGGAGGAATCAGGCTCCCTGACTTCAGACTATACTACAAAGCTACAGTAATCAAGACAGTATGGTACTGGCACAAAAACAGAAAGATAGATCTATGGAACAGGTTAGAAAGCCCAGAGATAAACCCACGCACATATGGTCACCTTATCTTTGATAAAGGAGGCAGGAATGTACAGTGGAGAAAGGACAGTCTCTTCAACAAGTGGTGCTGGGAAAACTGGATAGGGACATGTAAAAGTATGAGATTAGATCACTCCCTAACACCATACACAAAAATAAGCTCAAAATGGATTAAAGACCTAAATGTAAGGCCAGAAACTATCAAACTCTTAGAGGAAAACATAGGCAGAACACTCTATGACATAAATCACAGCAAGATCCTTTTTGACCCACCTCCTAGAGAAATGGAAATAAAGACAAAAATAAACACATGGGACCTAATGAAACTTAAAAGCTTTTGCACAGCAAAGGAAACCATAAACAAGACCAAAAGACAACCCTCAGAATGGGAGAAAATATTTGCAAATGAAACAACTGACAAAGGATTAATCTCCAAAATTTATAAGCAGCTCATGCAGCTCAATAACAAAAAAACAAACAACCCAATCCAAAAATGGGCAGAAGACCTAAATAGAGATTTCTCCACAGAAGATATACAGACTGCCAACAAACACATGAAAGGATGCTCAACATCTTTACTCATTAGAGAAATGCAAATCAAAACTACAATGAGATATCATCTCACACCAGTCAGAATGGCCATCATCAAAAAATCTAGAAACAATAAATGCTGGAGAGGGTGTGGAAAAAAGGGAACCCTCTTGCACTGCTGGTGGGAATGTGAATTGGTACAGCCACTATGGAGAACAGTATGGAGGTTTCTTAAAAAACTACAAATAGAACTACCATATGACCCAGCAATCCCACTCCTGGGCATATACCCTGAGAAAACCATAATTCAAAAAGAGACATGTACCAAAATGTTCATAGCAGCCCTATTTACAATAGCCCGGAGATGGAAACAACCTAGGTGTCCATCATCGGATGAATGGGTAAAGAAGATGTGGCACATATATACAATGGAATATTACTCAGCCATAAAAAGAAATGAAATTGAGCTATTTGTAATGAGGTGGATGGACCTAGAGTCTGTCATACAGAGTGAAGTAAGTCAGAAAGAGAAAGACAAATACTGTATGCTGACACATATATATGGAATTTAAGGAAAAAAAATGTCATGAAGAACATAGGGGTAAGACAGGAATAAAGACACAGACCTACTAGAGAATGGACTTGAGGATATGGGGAGGGAGAAGGGTAAGCTGTGACAAAGTGAAAGAGCAGCATGGTCATATATACACTACCAAACGTAGGGTAGATAGCTAGTGGGAAGCAGCCGCATAGCACAGGGAGATCAGCTCGGTGCTTTGTGACTGCCTGGAGGGGTGGGATAGGGAGGGTGGGAGGGAGACGCAAAAGGGAGGGGATATGGGAACATATGTATATGTATAACTGATTAAATTTGTTATAAAGCAAAAAAAAAATTTTTTAAAGCAGTGATGATAATTTCTCACTGTATATAGCCATAAAAAAAAAAAGTAAACACAACAGCAGAAGGGATGTTTGAAGGAAACAAAGATATAGCTTGATTCCAAAACAATATAATGGTGCTTGTATCTGAAGTGTGCTTTTCTTCTTAGAAACTCAAAGCAATTTACCAATATTATCTCCTTAATCCACATAAGGAAGACAGCAAAGTGGAGTCCAATTTAAAGATGAATAGATGGAGACTTAGTGACTAAGTGGCTTGCCCAAAGTCACCGAGTCCATTGGTAGCAGTAGGATTTAGGCTGTCCTTTCCCTGGACCAGGTCAGAGTTTGCTAGAGACGGGGTGGGGGGGGGCGCTGAGACTAGAACTCAGGTGTTTTGTATCTAATAATTGTCTGATGTTACCTCTCCTCAAATAAATGGGTATAGTCTGAGGATAAAGGCATCTTACAAAAGAATCCTCTGCAATATCTAAATAAAAGCTCCATTAATGCTTAGAGGTTCTTAGCGAGGTTGAGTAGGTCTCTCTTAGTTTAACAGTACCTTGTAAAGCATACTTCTTATTCCACTGTTTAATTACTGCAATTTCTATTTCCATCAGTTATGGTGCATGTTTCAAAGGAGTTTTATTTTTTAAGGTGCATTTCAGGACACTGGGGAAAAAATAGTCTCCTGCAGAGGGTGACTGAACTTTAGAACATGTATAGTAAGTCATTTATTTCATATCAGGAAATTTTCAAAATGTTTGATTCCAGCCTAAGTCTCAGGAAGCATCAGTATGTACTCACCTCAGATAATTCAGACCTTAAAACTCTCTTTCCACATATGTCTACTTTTTGGCTTCATAAACATCCTAAATACCATTTTCACCCAAAGTTATAAGATACAGAATGTGGGAGAAATACCACTGATATTAGACTTGAGCATCTTAGAATATCTGAGACCTCTCAACTGTCAAAAATGCCATTATCAGTTTTTATTTTATGTTAACTTGACTGGGGTTGTTAGCAGAAGTCTTTTATGTAATTAGGATCCATCACTTTGCTTAGCCATCACTTTGCTTATTAATAACACTTTGATGATATTTCTGCATATTGGGCAAGTATTTCTCATTGATGTGATATTTTTAAGTTTAAGGCATTCCACCCTGCTCTTTCTTTTAATAAAGGCATACTGTAAATTGTTTCCTGTAGAGACTCAGAAAATACATAAACTATAAAGACAATGGATGAAAAAAAAGCGGAAGCATAAAGTGCCAACTTATTGAAAACCAACCAGAAAAACAGTATATGAAAAACTTCTCTAATATGATCAAACACACTTGTTTGAGAAAAAAATTAATTGATGAGGGATTTGATAAGGTCTAAGAAACTGTCACATTAAGGATGTGTTTACACACTTGCAAGTTGATGCAAATAATAACTCTTATAACTCCTTCTATTTAATTCATTATGATTTAATTGGCATTTATTATTGAATAAACCTGTGAATAAAATTGTGTTGAGTGGCAATGTCTTTCACCAGGAATCAGTTACAAACTTTTGAATCTTCTTTTTTCGTTTCTTTTCCTTTCTTTGTTTAGCAACTAGATCCAAAATTGTTGTTGTCTTTGATCTAGAACAGTCTTACAGTCCTATTTTACCTGGTTGGCTGTCTGTGACTCACTCCACTAAGATTCACAAGATTCTGATTAATTAGTGGGGCAAGTTTCTACCCTGCATTATTTATCTCACAACCTCCAGCTTCAAGACTTGCATCAACTCTCTGGGCCAAACAATACAACACACAGAAACTTGTAAAGAGTTCTTTTCAAATAAACTCAGCTTCAAAATAAACCAGCACCCATGCTAGTCTGCAACAGTCCTTCCTCTAATGCCCAGACACATCATCAAACAGTGTAGTTATGATATAACCCAGAGTTAATAATCCAATAGCTTGATTTCCCTGGAGATAAGTAAAAAGTATCTTCATGTGACTTGGATTTTCCCAGCAATATTCAGGAACCTAGGAAAGGTATAGCACTGTAGGCTTTTAAAACAATGTTTCCATGGATAAATTTTCTTGGCCAAAAGGATAAGAATTAATTGCCAAACACTAAGAATCTTCCCTCCTTCTGCCAATTGGCATTGCTTTGGATTTCTGTGTAACAACGTCCATGCCAGTTAGATTTCCTTCCCACTCATAATTCCATCTTGGGGTGAGGGAAGGGAGAATGGCAATGCTTACATCTGCAGAGGAAAAATATTATACTTGTGGAGAGACCCAATTTAAAAACACAACTTATAGGAGAAAAACTAGATGACATTGGGTATGGTGGTGATTTTTTTAGATATAACATCATAGTCATGATTCATGAAAGAAATAATAAGCTGGATTCATTAAAATTAAAAATTTCTACTCTGCAAAAACAGTGAGAAAGTAAGCCACACACTGGGAGAAAATATTTGCAATAGACACATTTGAAAACTGTTATCCAAAATATACAAAGAACGTTTAAAACTCAACAATAAGAAAACAGAGAATCCAATTGAAAAATGGCCCAAATACCTCAATAGACATCTCAGCAGAGAAAATATACAGATGGTAAATAAGCATATGAAAAGATGCTCTGCATCATATGTCATCAGGGAAATGCAAATCAAAACAATGAGATATCACTAACACTTATTAGGACAGCCAAAATCCGGAACACTGACAACACCAAATGATAGTGAGGATGTGGAGCAACAGGAATGCTCATTCACTGCTCATGGGAATAAAAAATGGTACAGCCACTTTGGAAGACAGTTTTGCAGTTTCTTGTAAAACTAAATATATCTTACCAGACAAGCCAGCAATTATGGCTCCTTGGTATTTACCAAAGGAGTTGAAAACTTATATCTACACAAAAACCTACACACAGATGTTTATAGCAGTTTTATTCATAATTGCCAAAACTTGGAAGCAATTAATATGTCCTTCAATAGGTAAGTAGATAAATTAACTGTGGCACATTTCATTCTAGACAAAGGAATATTATTCAGTGCTAAAAAGAAATAAGCTATAAAGCCATGAAAAAGAGGGAACTGAAATGCATATTACTAAACAGAAGAATCCAATTTTAAAAGGCTACCTACTGTATGATTCCAACCATATGACATCCTGGAAAAGGTAAAACTATGGAGACAGTAAAAAGGTCAGTGGTTTCCAGGGCTTGTGGGTGAAGGGAGGGATGACTAGGCAGAGCACAGAGGATCTTTAGGGCAGCAAAAATACTCTCTATGCTACCATAATGAGGAATACATGTCAATACACATTTTGTTTAAACCCATAAAATGTACACCACCAATACTGAACCCTAAGGTAAACTACAGACTTCAGGTGCTTAGGATGTGTCAATGTAGGTTCATCAGTTGCATTGTTGTATTTGTATGCACTGCTCTGGTGAGGGATATTGATGATAGGGGAGGCGGTACATGTGTGGAGGAATGGAGTACATGGAAAATCTCCGTACCTTCCTCTTAATTTTGCTGTGAACCTAAAACTGTTCTGAAGAAAACAAAAGTCTTTAAAAACATACACATGCACACACACTCATGTGCATGCACACTTATCCAGTTTAAAGTTAGAGAATCCAGTGGTTGAGAGCATCATATATAAAAGCCAGAACTCGGGCTTCCATGGTGGTGCAGTGGTTGGGAGTCCGCCTGCCGATGCAGGGGACACGGTTCGTGCCCCGGTCCGGGAGGATCCCACATGCCGCGGAGCGGCTGGGCCCGTGAGCCATGGCCGCTGAGCCTGCGCGTCCGGAGCCTGTGCTCCGCAATGGGAGAGACCACAGCAGTGAGAGGCCCCCGTACCGCAAAAAAAAAAAAAAAAAAGCCAAAACTCAGTCCACAGTTATGATGGTAAGAAACCAAAAAGTGCCATGCTAGATAAAATCAGCACAAGCATGCTGCTGTGTTGGTAAAATCCTATGTGAAACACGATGTTCTGTTTTATTTATCTGCCTGAAAATGTTACCCCAATATAATTTTAAGGGCCCTCATGTAAAGTCTTAAACATGATCTGTTCTACCTGCAAAATGTTGCATGGACTGCTTCTGGGAGCTACAGCTAAGATATTTAAAAGTTATAAGTCAAGATATCTCTCCTTGCAGGTGATGAAACCTACCATATCGTAGTGTAAGGAGCCAGGGGCACAGTTGGAACGTGTTTCCATTAAAGAACAATGGTGGATTCCATCCTGGTGGGACCACAGCATGCCCTACAGAGGGGCATCCTTGGCTCCAGCCCTTGTAGAGTCAATATGGCCTCTCCAGGTCTCTTGGATAAAGCTACATAAAGCTTCATTCTTAGTGTTTCTCTCATTTCTTTAGTTTTCAAACATGAATAGGGCCAGAGTCACAGCATGACTGCCTCTTTAGTTACAAATGTCCCCTTCCTGTTGAGGAGACTGCTTAGTGGTGCAGGCTGTTAGATCACACTAACTCAGCAACTCAAAAGCCAAGCATAAGGAATCACAGGCCAACCTCTCCTCGCTCCCTGTAAATCCGCTTCTTCGGCTCAGCTGGGTATCCGGTCGACTGAGTCATGTAATTACCCCATGGGAAACAGCCCCATGAAGGTGGTACTGCATTTAAATACCATGAACGGTTCCTGTAAGCTCCATTATTTATTTTAATAAAACATGGTTGTGCTTGTTTAGTGTTTGTATTTGTTTTAACAGTAATCAAAATTATATGGACTCTAATTTTCAATGAATGCATCTTAATCATACAGAAAGGTATAATTAATTGGTTAGTCAAGGAAGCCTTCAGTTCTCACACACATTCTGCCCCTCTTGTCTCCCTCATTTCCTCCCACTCTGCTATTTTAGGCCATGAAGGCATTTAAATTATTTTAGGCTTTTTTTTTTCTCTCAGCAAATATCAACTGGGACTTTTAAGATCCTCCTACAAAGGGAGAACAAAGGATTGACCATTCTATCATTTGTACTCAGTTAAATATCCTAATATGAAGCTCTCTTGTAAATGTCCATTTAGGTTTATCAAATATAAAATGACAAAGCTTATAGCTCATTCCATCCAAACACTGCAGAGGCTTCTTCTAAGACCCGTTGCTGCATGTGTTCATGATTTACTGTTACGTGGGTAGGAGCTTTCACTCTCTGAGGACTTCTTGGCTTAGATATTAAATCATGATCAGACACACACCCTGAATGACATTTTTCTCTTCTTAATTCCCACATAAAACTCCCACTGAAGTGAGGAAGAAGACTCATGTGTGTGGGAGACTGACTTGGTATTTGCAAAGGTTCTTAACCAACAAGGAGGAATTGCATTTTGTCTGCTCACAATGCATCAATGCATGTAATAATCTCCCCTCCTGGCATTGACAACCCAATTTCAGTTCAGAAACTAGAATGATAAGTATTGCACATGCCCCAGAATACAGGCCTTCAGCCTCTATTAAAAGCATTTGGTTTTTCTAGAATTTAACAGCACAATTCTATTAACATAGAGTTAATATGTTAAGCTCAATATGGCAAAATCCTAAGCAGCTTGAAAACTCAGTGGTAGGAGTTGAAGTCAGCCTGCCCAGCTGACAAGTGACTCAATACTGAAATTTAATTGTCTTTGCTGTTTGCCAGTAACTGGAAGCAGGTACTTATCTGGGCCTCACCATGCTGGTTCACCAGCATTTTTCAGTTGGGAAAGTAACTTCGTGAACTACAGTGGCTGTGCTAGATGAAAATAGGTGTATTATCATTGGCATTTTGGACAAGCCTTTGGCATTTTATTGCCCTGGTATGGCACTCAAGAGCATTATACTGTGTGTGGAAAGATCAGCCAAGATGATGAAATGTTGGCCTTCCTCCAAAATTTCAAGTGGTTTACACCCAGTATCGGTTAGGAAGGAATTTGTTCACACATAGGTTGACATTCTCAGCTTAGAAAAGCCTGGGAACTTACCTTCTTTCATTCACTCACACTCCTATACGCGTTTACAAATGCAAAACTTAATGTCTAAAACACTGTTTCCAACAGGAGTATAAATCATGAACTAAACTCAGACTAAAAATTAGTGATTTATGTGATTGAATAAGATTCAACATTTAAATTTTTAGTCATGAAACACTGGAGGTTTTGCAACATGAGTACCAATGTATTTTTAGTTGAACTCTCAATTTTTCTGTTCTGTCATTAATATTTTAGAACAAATAAAATCCACAGGTAATCACCACAAATTATTTTAATCTTTCCACCAACGCTCTCTCCCCACAAGCTCCCTACCAAACCACTAATAGGTAGAAGAATGACTATGTGTTTTACCCCCTTTATTTTTCTCTCCTCCCAAGAAATGACTACGAACAGGGAAAGAAACCAGCAGTGAATGGGAGGAGCCATGAGATAATTGATCACCTGAATAATCAAGAATAAGCAGTAGGCCTCAGAAGGAAACAGCTTTCCTGTGGTGAATGAGGAGAATGTTTTGTTCTACACAACGCTTCTTGATTAGAAGGACCTCTGTTCTATGAAACAATCAGCCTGACAACCCATTAAGTGTTACAGTATTGGGGACCACTTCAGGCCATCAGTAGCTTTGGGCAAACCACTTGACATTTTGGGGCTTCAATTTCTTCACCAGTAAAGGACTCAGTTTATTTATTTTTAAGTACTCTAATATACCTGAATTCTTTATCACAACATTTGGACTGCCATTTATACAATGACTTTGCTATTGCACTTCACTGGAAGAGTTGGGGAATTAAATTCTCATATTTTCCTCTTTGATTATCTACTTTTGGGAAAATGTCTTACTTGCAAATCCATTGGTGAAGCAAAGATGGTGCTGATGCCTCCCTATGCCCTTTTCAGAAGGAGAAATGCACTTTCTTTCCAGTCTTTCCACACTACTGAGTTCTCTTCTGGCTTTTAGAATTAGCAGAGAATATCTGTAATATCAGAAATGTGTAGAAATGTATTTACCACCACCAATAAATGACTGGATAGCACTGTCATTCCCTACCTTTCCAGCTCTTTGCAGCTTTTTAAGATGGCATGGCCCTATAGAAACAACCATATATTGTGTTTTGATGTGTTTTTTTGGTATGAAGGAAGCCAGGAAGATAATTCTTAGTCTTTACCAACCTAGAAATGCCTTGATGTTCCTTGCTGTGTTCAAGGCTCACGGGGGGGAAAATTGCTTCTATACTAAAGGAAAAGGAAAGAATCTCTCTACCTACTCTACCTCAGCCTCATTCACAAACAATTCATTACCATCTAACTACTTTTCAAAGCAGTCTTCTTCTTTAACCTTACATTACATTTATCGTACCATTAAACAATGGCCATCTGGATCCTTTGAAGTCCTGATAAGACATTCTTATCTCCTATCACCAAAGTCTTAACATTTTCAGAATAAATCATATTTCCAGTAAGGAAAGAAAATTCATTGCAGGAGACTATTACCATAACGGAGTTGGTCCCCCAGCACCAAGGATAAGGTACTAATTGGAGCAGATCAGAGGATCTCAGAACTGTAATAGCTGTTATTTAGTTACACAAACCCTATGCCTTTAACTCTGGCCAGCTTATTCTGTGGCCAAATAAAAACAAGTTCTAGACAACACAGGTCGATTCATGTTCAGTGTTCTGGGAGCCTTGGCTTCATTTCTACCTTGACCTTCACACCTACACTTGTCTTGCATTTGTCTGACTTGAGGACCCTGGATTTATTACAGAATTTTGGCCCCATACACGTACGTTTCTCTTGGATACATTCTCCGATGTTAACTCTCACCTCTGGACATAAGTGGACACTCAAACTCAAGTCTTATTCTACCTCAGATCACAGAGGAAGTGCCTTTCCTGATCTAATTCCAGCCCCAGAGCCAATGCCAGTGGCATGTTCTTTGTTTTATGCTTTGACAATATCTGACTGGGCCTACTGCAGGGGGATTGGCCCCTGTTCAACAGTCAACAGGCTATGGGGCTGATCAGCCCAGAAAGGCTATGGCTGGACATTGGGCTAGACCTGTGGAATCAATACAACAGGGCAGAAAAAAATGCAGTCTGGCTGGGGATTTATGAACTAGTTCTGTCAATTCACCTAGTGTGCATTTGGCATATTGTTAAAAAGAAGAGAGAAGAGAAGGGAAGGGAAGGGAAGGGAAGGGAAAGGAAGGAAAAAAGAGCAAAGAAAAGGAAAGGAAAGAGAAGCTATCCCAAAGATAAACAGATTCATATCTGCTCCTTTACTAAATATTTACCAATCCAGAACTCATCCCATATTAGTGGTTCTCAACTTTTGTTACACATTGGAATCACCTGAATAGCTTTAAAAAATACTTAGGCCTGGTCCCCTCCTGCAGATTCTCATTTAATTTAATTTTAGGGAGGGGCCCACATACAGGAATATTTAAAGGTTCAACTTTAGAATTCAGTGCTTCTCAAAATTTAGTGTACATAAAAATTACCTGGTTATTTTGTTAAAATGCAGATTCTGATACAGCAGGTCTCTGGTGGAGCCTGAGACTCTGCGGGTGTAACAAGCTCCCAGGTGTTGCTGATGCTGTTGGTTCGCGAACAACACTGAGCAGCAAGATGGCAGCTAATTGCTAACACCTGAGAAGCAACTTACCACATTTGCTAAGTTGATTTTTCTACCTGCATTTGGTTAGTGCACAACAAAAGCCAGTGGAGACCTACCTTCTCCATTTCTCATTGCAGTTCTACAAGTTCACTTCAAAGGACGTGCAAGTTGCAATGTTTAGACTCAACCCATCCGTAATTACCGATACCTCCCTTCTTCCCGGGAGCCATCCTAAGTGCTCCCCACATCACTAGGCTGAGAAAATCCACAGGAGCAAACTCTCTCACAGTTTCTCTACACACAGAAAGTCCATCAAAGCCAAATGGAAACAAACCACACATATTGTGCAAAGGACTATGGGAAAATGCAAAGAAATACAAGGCATTGCCCCATCCTTCCTCCTCACCTGTTGACAAGGTCTGTATAGAAAAACAGAGCCTACAATTCAGAGCAGAAGTGCTCAGGGTCAAATAAGTGGTACTGGAAGGGAGTGCTATATGAGAAGAGAGGTGAAAAAGATGTCCCCGTAGGCTGGGCAATTAGGGATAGGGTGGGGGAGTGTAGGGGTGTCTCATACAGGAGAATTTATACCACTCAAGACAGATGGGGAGGGTGCAAGAGGGGAGGGTTCCAGAACCATTCCAGGGAGAGTTAACTTGGTACTACCATAGGACAGAGGGAGGAGAACCAGGGTGGGGACCAAGGACAGTGAGAAAACCACTTCAACTAGGACAGAAAGAAAAGTCAGAAATTACTAAATTCTAATCATTTGAGGCCAATGAATTCTTTAGGCTGGTACTTTGAAACATGATGTCAAGTTGAAGGATAATGGATGGGCCACGAATACTCACAGCTTTTAAGACTATACATATCAGAGTTACATATAATAGCAGTACCTAATAGTCATTATGCACTTCCTATGTGCCAGGCATGGTTCCAAGTCCTTTACATATAAGGACCTATTTAATTCTCACAACAAATCTACAAAATAGGTACTATTATCATCATCACTGGAACATAACCTACATAAAAACAGGAGTTTTGTATATTTTGTTCACATTTGCAACTCTCAGTGTCAAAATAGCAACTGAATCAACAAATCCTGATTCTGCAGATGAGAATTCAGAGCACAGGGAGATTAAATAACGTGTATAAAGTGATAGAGTCAACAGGCGGCAGAGTGGGGACTCAACCTCAGGTACCTTAGCTTTGGTATCCATGGCTCTACCATCATGCAACAGGCCTCCAGTTTAAGAGAAGACCTCTCAGATTCCATTATCTTTACCATGTCAAGTCTAGTTCTTGCCTCCATTGGTTAAGCTACAATTAATTTTTTAAAAATGCAATGAGAATTTGAATGTGGAGGATATCCTATCCGGGTCTAGGATAGAAAAAGCAGTGTCCTTGAGCACACATAAGTTGTCTCATTCTTGCAATGACATTGAGTGCTAAGTGTAATTGATCCCCTGAAGCTTTAGCAAGGTTCTCCATGGGTCCAAATCACACAGCTAGTACCTCACTTTGAGAACATGAACTCAAGTCCACAGATTCTACTTCTGGTAATTTTTTACCCTAAACTTGTCTCTTTAAGATATAAAGTCTTCTCTCTTTAGTTCCTGATGACTTCCTTATTTACTTAAAACTAAGATACTACATCTTTTCATCCCTCTCTCAGTATACATGTATTGTGGGCCTGTTACCCTTATGAGACATGAGGGAACAGAAAATCCCTAGCCCTAAAGGGCCCAAAGTCTAGGCTGAAGGACAGATATAAAAACAAACAACAACAAATGAGATGGGGGCCCCATAGACCTATACCTGAGGCCCATGCAATAAAAGCAAGAATTCTTCTTGAAGGATCTGGGAAGGTTTTTCAGAAGAAGATCTCATATATAGCATGTCCAATGATGCCTTCACAACAACAATTTGGGGGTCACATGTGGCTGCGTTCTTCTTCTCTGATCCCTCTACCCTATGTTCTGCTCATACATTTTAGAGTCCTCCAGCTGTCTTACTCCTCAGTGCCTCTGCTCATCCTGGATGCCCTCCAGTTCCTGGCCTGCCTGGATCAGATCTACTCCCTCTTTTACAGACTCATCTTTTAGAAACTTCATCTCTTTAATGGAGGCTCTTCTGACCATCACCTAATCACTCCTTCCTTTGCATCTGAACTATATTCCATCTCATATTTATAGCTACAAAATACTTACAGTATTTGATTTCTCCTAAATTGCTACATGTTGGTCTCCCTTTAGCAGACTATTAGTTACCTACAGTCAGAGACCACATCTTCAGAGACCGTATCTTAATTATCTTTTTAGCCTCTGTGGCTAGACTGTGACTATCCCAGACTGTTCTTTAAGAGGTGATAATTTTCAGTGGCTCATTGGTTCACCAGTTTCCAAATACACATGTGGATCAGTTGTACTTGACTGAAGAGTACGTCATAACAACAGTAAAGAATCTGTGTCTGTGATTAACTACAGGGTTGTAATAGTAAATGAGACATTTATAGGTAGTGAGGTCAGAGGTGAACATAGAGTGATAGAGAGATAAATAGTAATAATTCTTGACATTTGTATAGCCCTTTTATTACCCAAAATTCTTTCACATATCTTATCTTCCTTTAGCTTTATAATAATGATATAAAGTAGAAAGGAAACCTCTACAGTTTATGGCAGGTGAAACTGAGATATAGGAGATTGAGTGACATCTATTATCTGTTTATGACCAAATAAAGACTCAAACTGGATATCTTGACTCTAGATCTATGGCCTTATACTATGACATGAATGGTGGTCTGATGCATTTGTGCATTTTTGATGCATTCATTCATTTAATACATATGACATATGAAAGGTACCATACTGGGTCTGGTCCTTGAGTACAAACAAATAAAATAAAATGTTATAACCCTCAAGAAATTCACAGTGCAAGTAAAAATTTAAGCAGGTAACTACACAATTACACCTCAGTGTGATGAATGTTAATGTCATGGACTGAATGTTTGTACTCCTCTTGCCACAAAAATTCACATGCTGAAACCTAATCCCCAATGTGATGGTATTTGGAGGTGGGGACTTTGGGAGAGAACTAGCTCATAAGAGTGGAACCCTCAAGAATGGGATTAGTGCCCTTATAAAAAAGGATGAAGAGAGCTTCCTTTCCCCTTCAGCCATGTGAAGACACAGAGAGAAGACAACCATCTATGAACCAGGAAGAGGGCCCTCACCAGACACCGAATCAGCTGGCACCTTGATCTTGGACTTTCCAACCTACAGAACTGTGAGAAATAAATTTCTGTTGTTTATAAGCCACAGAGTCTATGGTATTAATATTATATCAGTCAAAATGGACTAAGATAGCTACATAAAGGCTTGTTTAAAGTGTCACAGTGACTCACTGAAGCATTTAATGAGCCAGGGAGTTAAGCAAGGAGACTTGGGATTGGGGGTGGTAAAAGAGGGAATTTGGTCAGCAAAGGCTTCCTTGGGGAAAAAATGCTTGAAGAACAAGTCTTAGTTAGCTAAGAAAGGAATTAGGAGTAGGGGAAAGGTCATTTGGGGCAGAAACAGGAGAATGTATAAAGGTACAGAGCCATAACAAAGAATGGCATAATCTTTCTGTAAGTTACCTCCATAGCTACTGAAATTGCTACTTCCCCCAAAAGATTAACTCTAGTGTACATATTCTTCTTCACTGGAAGACTTATTGTTCCTGCTGTTCAGAAGGTTGTCAGCAGTCAGCTTTTAGCTGTGAGTCCCTTCAAGAATTGTCTCAGCTGCAGAGAGCTCTCATCCAAGGTCATGACATTTTCCATGAATACCCACATCCAATACTGGATCAGTGCAGGAATACACAGTCCTGAACATCATGGTACAACTCAAGATACCTATGAAGGACCATTTTAGCTCCAAGTGTCTCTGTGTTTCTGGCTGAGGCTATAGTTATGCTTGCATTTCAGCTCAACTTTTCATTTTGTCCAATCCTGTTTCCTTCCCCATCCCTTCTATAGGTGTCAATCCATGAGCTCTCGTTAATAAATATAGCAAGTTCTAATCTCCATTTCAGAGACTGCTTCCTGGGAAACCTCACCCTGTGATAGTTGGTACCAGGCATGCTCTAAGAATGTAGGAAGAAAGACAGGGTATTGGAGCTGGATCACTTACTGCTTTGCTTGGCAGTGTGAACTTCTTCCCTGATGGCAGAGGAAGCACAGACAGCCCTGGTACTAGGTGAAGGGACAACGGTTTATGTTTTCACTGGTGAACTGAGATGGTATAAAGGTGGATGAGATACACTAGCCAGTGCTATATATTGATTTGTATAAAAAGGTAATAGAAACTATAAAAACAATGGAATTGTATTGTTATTTTCTAAGCTTCTTTTCTGGAAGAAAGATAACAAAAGCTGAGAGAAGTTAACAGGTGATAAAAAGCAATTGTGAACATTCACAGAAGGATAGACAAGATGAAAAGGCAGAGGGCTATGTACCAGATGAAGGAACAAGAAAAAACCCCAGAAAAACAATTAAATGAAGTGGAGATAGGAAACCTTCCAGAAAAAGAATTCAGAATAACAATAGTGAAGATGATCCAGGACCTCTGGAAGAGAATTGAGGCAAAGATTGAGAAGATGCAAGAAATGTTTAATAAAGATCTAGAAGAATTAAAGAACAAACAAACATAGATGAACAATACAATAACTGAAATGAAATATACACTAGAAGGAATCAATAGCGGAATAACTGAGGTAGAAGAACGGATAAGTGAGCTGGAAGACAGAAAGGTGGAATTCACTGCTGTGGAACAAAATAAAGGAAAAATAATAAAAAGAAATGAAGACAGCCTAAGAGACCACTGGGACAACATTAAATGCAACAACATTCGCATTATAGGGGTCCGAGAAGGAGAAGAGACAGAGAAAGGACCCAAGAAAATATTTGAAGAGATTATAGTTGAAAAATTCCCTAACGTGGGAAAGGAAATAGCCACCCAAGTCCAGGAAGTGCAGAGAGTCCCAAACAGGATAAACCCAAGGAGAAACATGCCGAGACACATAGTAATCAATTTGGCAAAAATTAAAGACAAAGAGAAATTATTGAAAGCAGCAAGGGAAAAGCAACAAATAACATACAAGGGAACTCCAATAAGGTTAACAGCTAATTTCTCAGCAGAAACTCTAAAAGACAGAAGGGAGTGGCATGATATACTTAAAGTGATGAAAAGGAAGAACTTAGAACCAAGATTGCTCTACCCTGCAAGGATCACATTCAGATTCGATGGAGAAATCAAAAGCTTTACAGACAAGCAAAAACTAAGAGAATTCAGCACCACCAAACCAGCTCTCCAACAAATGCTAAAGGAACTTCTCTAAGTGGGAAACACAAGAGAAGGAAAGGACCTACAAAAACAAACCAAAAACGATTAAGAAAATGGTAATAGGAACATACATATAGATAATTACCTTAAATGTGAATGGATTAAATGCTCCAACCAAGAGACACAGGCTTCCTGAATGGATACAGAAACAACACCCATATATATGCTGTAACAAGAGACCCACTTCACACATAGGGACACATTCAGACTGAAAGTGAGGGGATGGAAAAAAGATATTCCATGCAAATGGAAATCAAAAGAAAGCTGGAGTAGCAATACTCATATCAAATAAAATAGACTTTAAAATAAAGAATGTTAAGAGAGACAAGGAAGGACACTACATAATGATCAAGGGATCAATCCAAGAAGAAGATATAACAATTATAAATATATATGTACCCAACATAGGAGCACTTCAATACATAAGGCAACTGCCAACAGCTATAAAAGAGGAAATCAACAGTAACACAAAAATAGTGGGGGACTTTAACACCTCACTTACACCAAAGGACAGATCATCCAAACAGAAAATTAATAAGGAAACACAAGCTTTAAATGACACACAGGCCAGATAGATTTTATTGATATTTATAAGACATTCCATCCAAAACAAGCAGATTACACTTTTTTCTCAAGTGTGCATGGAACATTCTCCAGGATAGATCACATCTTGGGTCAAAAATCAAGGCCTCAGTAACTTTAAGAAAATTGATATCATATCAAACATTTTTTCTGACCACAATGCTATGAGAGTAGTAATCAATTATGGGGGAAAAAATGTAAAAAAACACAAACACATGGAGGCTAAACAATAAGTTACAAAATAACCAAGAGTCACTGAACAAATCAAAGAGGAAATCAAAAAATACCTAGAGACAAATGATAATGAACATGTGATCATCCAAAACCTATGGGATGCAGCAAAAGCAGTTCTAAGAGGGAAGTTTATAGTTATACAAGCCTACCTCAGGAAACAAGAAACATCTCAAGTAAACAATCTAACCTTACAGCTAAAGGAACTAGTGAAAGAAGAACAAACAAAACCCAAGTTAGCAGAAGGAAAGAAATCATAAAGATCAGAGAAGAAATAAATGAAACAGAAACAGAGAAAACAATAGCAAAGATCAATAAAACTAAAAGCTGGTTCTTTGAGAAGATAAACAAAATTGATAAACCATTAGCCAGACTCAACAAGAAAAAGAGGGAGAGGACTCAAATCAATAAAATTAGAAATGAAAAAGGAGAAGTTACAATAGACACCACAGAAATACAAAGCATCCTAAGAGACTACTACAAGCAACTCTATGCCAAAGAAATGGACAACCTGGAAGAAAGGGACAAATTCTTAGAAAGGTATAACCTTCCAAGACTGAACCAGGAAGAAATAGAAAATATGAACAGACAAACCACAAGGAAAGAAATTGAAACTGTGATTAAAAATCTTCCAACAAACAAAAGTCCAGGACCAGATGGCTTCACAGGTGCATTCTATCAAACATTTAGAGAAGAGCTAACACCCATCCTTCTCAAACTCTTCCAAAAAAATTGCAGAGGAAGGAATACTCCCAAACTCATTCTACAAGGCCACCATCACCCTGATACCAAAACCAGACAAAGATACTACAAAAAAAGAAAATACAGACCAATATCACTGATGAATATAGATGCAAAAATCCTCAACAAAATACTAGCAAACAGAATCCAACAACACATTAAAAGGATCATACACCATGATCAACTGGGATTTATCCCAGAGATGCAAGGATTTTTCAATATATGCAAATCAATCAATGTGATACACCATATTAACAAATTGAAGAAGAAAAACCATATGATCATATCAATAGATGCAGAAAAAGCTTTTGATAAAATTCAACACCCATTTATGATAAAAACTCTCCAGAAAGTGGGCACAGAGGGAACCTACCTCAACATAATAAAGGCCATATACAACAAACCCACAGCAAACATCATTCTCAATGGTGAAAAACTGAAAGCATTTCCTCTAAGATCAGGAACAAGACAAGGATGCCCACTCTTGCTGTTACTATTCAACAAAGTTTTGGAGGTCCTAGCCATGGCAATCAGAGAAGAAAAAGAAATAAAAGCAATATAAATTGGAAAAGAAGAAGTAAAACTGTCACTGTTTGCAGATGACATGATACTATACATAGAGAATCCTAAAGATGCCACCAGAAAACTACTAGAGCTAATCAATGAATTTGGTAAAGCTGCAAGATACAAAATTAATACACAGAAATCCCTGGCATTCCTATACACTAATGATGAAAAATCTGAAAGAGAAATTAAGGAAACACTCCCATTTACCATTGCAACAAAAAGAATAAAATACTTAGGAATAAACCTACCTATAGGGAGACAAAAGACCTGTATGCCAAAAACTATAAGACACTGATGAAAGAAATTAAAGATGATACCAACAGATGGAGAGATATACCATGTTCTTGGATTAGAAGAATCAATATTGTGAAAATTACTATACTACACAAAGCAATCTACAGATTCAATGCAATCCCTATCAAATTACCAGTGGCATTTTTCATAGAACTAGAACAAAAAATCTTAAAATTTGTATGAAGACATAAAAGACTCTGAATAGCCAAAGCCATCTTGAGGGAAAAACTCGGACCTGAAGGAATCAGACTCCCTGACATCAGATGATACTACAAAGCTAGTAATCAAGACAATATGGTACTGGAACAAAAACAGAAATATAGATCAATGGAACAGGATAGAAAGCCCAGAGATAAACCCATGTACCTATGTTCAACTAATCTATGACAAAGGAGGCAAGGATATACAATGGAGAAAAGACAGTCTCTTCAATAAGTGGTGCTGGGAAAACTGGACAGCTACATGTAAAAGAATGAAATTAGAAAACTCCCTAACACCATACACAAAAATAAACTCAAAATGGATTAGAGACCTAAATTAAGAGTGGACACCTTAAAACGCTTAGAGGAAAACATAGGAAGAACACTTTTTTTTTTTTTTTTTTTTTTTTTGCGGTACGCGGGCCTCTCACTGTTGTGGCCTCTCCCGTTGCAGAGCACAGGCTCCAGACGCGCAGGCTCAGCGGCCATGGCTCACGGGCCCAGCCACTCCACGGGATGTGGGATCTTCCCGGCTCGGGGCACAAACCCATGTCCCCTGCATCGGCAGGCGGACTCTCAACCACTGCGCCACCAGGGAAGTCCAGGAAGAACACTTTTTGACATAAATCTCAGCAAGATGTTTTTTGATCCACCTCCTAGAGTAATGGAATTAAAAACAAAAATAAAGAAATGGGACCTAATGAAACTTAAAAGCCTTTGCAAAGCAAAGGAAACTACAAACAAGATGTAAAGACAACTCTCAGAATGGGAAACAATATTTGCAAATGAATTAACAGACAAAGGATTAATCTTCAAAATATATAAACAGCTCATGAAGCTCAATATTAAAAAAAACAGACAACCCAATCAAAAAATGGGCAGAAGACCTAAATAGACGTTTCTCCAAAGAGGACATACAGATGGCCAAGAAGCACATGAAAAGCTGCTCAACATCACTAATTATTAGAGAAATGAAAATCAAAACTACAATGAGGTATCACCTCACACCACTTAGAATGGCCATCATCAAAATATCTACAAACAATAAATGCTGGAGAGAGTGTGGAGAAAAGGGAACCCTCGTGCACTGGTGGTGGGAATGGAAATTGATACAGCCACTATGGGGAACAGTATGGAGGTTCCTTAAAAAACTAAAAATAGAACTACCATACAACCCAGCAATCCCACTACTGGGCATATACCCAGAGAAAACCATAGTTCAAAAAGACACATGCACCCCAATGTTCATTGCAGCACTATTTACAATAGCCAGTTCATGGAAGCAACCTTAATGCCCATTGACAGACGAATGGATAAAGAAGATGTGGTCCATATATACAATGGAATATTACTCAGCCATAAAAAAGAACGAAATTGGGTCATTTGTAGAGACGTGGCTGAATCTAGAGACTGTCATACAGAGTGAAGTAAGTCAGAAAGAGAAAAACAAATATCGCATATTAACTCATATATGTGGAACCTAGAATAATGGTCCAGATGAACCGGTTTGCAGGGCAGAAATTGAGACACAGATGTAGAGAACAAACATATGGACACCAAGCAGGGAAAACAGCGGGGGGTTGGGGTGGTGGTGTGATGAATTGGGAGATTGGGATTGACATGTATACACTGATGTGTATAAAATGGATGACTAATAAGAACCTGCTGTATAAAAAATAAATAAAATTTTTAAAAAAGCACAATTGTGAAAGTAGAGAGCCTTCTTGGTAGCAGACAAAAAGGATCTCATTTTCTGCTGCAGGAAGGCACAGAAATCCGAGGACAAGGTCTAGAATATAATCATCAAAGTAGCCAAACTCTGAAGAAGGTTAAACTCCTAATCAAGACAGATCTTCTATGTTAAGATTAGGGCCCTGGTTAGGAAAAATAGGACCCTGACACATTGAATAGTTATCTAAGTGGATGCCCACAAAAATCCAAAATCCTTAGATTCCCCAAAACCCCATAGACTGCAGAAGTGCCTGTTCCCCACTCACCATCAAAAGCTAACATCCCTCTCCTCTTGCAAGAGGAAAATGCAGAGGCCTTCCCTCTGCAAGACAATGTATGCCTCCCTCAGGATACACACCTGCCCCCCATTCTGGTCAGTTGACTAAGAGCTAAGATATTTTTTTTTAATTGCCACTTTTATTTGTTTTTCAAGTGAAATATATTTGATTTACAATATTATATTAATTTCAGGTATACAGTATTTTCATGGATTGTACTCCATGAAAAGCTGTTACAAGATAATGGCTATAATTCTCTGTGCTGTACAATATATCCCTGATGCTTATCAATTTTATACACAGTAGTTTGTATCTGTTAATCCCATACCCTTAACTTGTCCCTCTTCCTTTCCCTCTTCCCACTGGTAACCACTGGTCTGCTTTCTATATCTGTGAGTCTGTTTCTATTTTGCTAAATACATTTATGTGCATTATTTTTTAGATTCCACATATAAGCGATATCATACAGTAATTATCTTTCTCTGTCTGACTTATTTCACTAAGCATAATATTCTCTAGGTCCATTTACGTTGCTGCAAATGGCAGAATTTCATTCTCTTTTGTGGCTAATATTCCATTATATAAATATACCACATCATCTTTAAGGTTAAGTTGCAGCATAAGCAAGCAAGAGACATATCAAGCCTAATAAGGGAAGAAGGAAAGTATACATTCCCAGCATACAGGATTTAGAATCCTGGCAAGGACTCCAAGAGATAGTGTGGTCTCTCTTCTCTGTACCTGGCCATCTACTTAGTGAAGAAAGAGAAGTGGCCCAAAGTTGGAATACATATATGAACTCATGGGCAGTAGCAAATTGCTTGGCTATTAGGGCCTGGAAAGAGAAAAATAGGAAGATCAGAGACAAGGAAATCTAGGGTAGAAGTATGTGAATTAATATGAGAGCATACACAAATTATAAAAATTTATATCACATGATCACACTCACCAGCAGCATCCAACACAGAGAAAGTACTAAAGAACCATGTAGACAAAATGACTCAGCCTGTTAACATCAGCCAGCCTTTGTCATTGTCCATCCCAAAGCTCTGTTCATTCTGAGTGAATGAATAGAGTAGCTGAGGTGGTAACAATGAAGGCTATACATATGTCCAAGAGCATGGATTTCCCCTTACCAAGGCTACTTTAGCTATGGCTGCCACTGAAGGTCCAACCTGCCAGAAACAGAGACCAATACTGACTCCCGGTTGTGACATCATCCTTTGAGGAAGCCAACTTGCCACTAGGTTTGCCTTTCTTGCTAGTAGGGGCTTAGCCAGCATCACTCTCCAAGGGTTTATGGAGCATCTGATCCACTGGTGTGGCATTTCATATAATACTGCATCAGGGGAGCTCATGATAGAGAAAACAGATGTGAAAGTTGGCCCATAATCATAGGATCCTCTGGGCATATCATATACCTCATTACACAGAAGCTAGTAGCCTGAGAGAGCACTGGAATATCTCTCTGAAGGCACAGCTGAAGTTCCAGCTCAGTGCCAATGATTTATCAGGATGGAGTGTCATCCTCTAGGAATAGTATGCTCTTTGAATCAAAGGCCTGCATATGGTACTATATCCCCAAAAGGAAAAACATATGGTTATAAGAAGAAAAAAAAACATAGTTATAAGAAAAATACATGGTTATAGGAAAAAAAGTGGTCCCACCTCTCATCTTTCTCAGTGACCTGCTTGAATAATTTGTTCATCCCTTCTCTGTAACTCTGGATTCTGTGGGTTTACAGATCCTGAGTCTTAAAAAGAGAACATTTTTGCTAATGGTAATAAACCCTCTGACTACAGCTTGGGCATTCAGGCTCCTGTGGTAAGGAACCATTAAGGTTCCTTGCCACAAGGAGCTGGCAAGAAGAGGGTCATTGTTTTGACAGGGCAGCTGACCAGTCATCAGGTAGTAGGGCTGCCATTGCACAGTGGGGCATGGAGGAATAAGTCTGGCACCCAGGTGATCCAGTTGGGCATCTCTTGGTCCTTCCTTCCCAACTATAATGGCAAGTGGACAAGCATAGCAATCTTGATTTGAGAAGGGCATGGTGACTGGGACTGACACTACTCAAGGCTGAGGGTATCAGTTATGCCATCAGGTAAGCAACTGAGACAGACAGAGATGGAGGATGAGAGATAGGAAAATCTAGAATCAATAGTGGAGGAGGGAGGCAATGAGTATAAGTCGTGACCTTGAGACCAGCTGTAGCATTGGGCTATAGTTGGTCCACTAACTTCCTGTCCTCAGTTTACCCCAAGAAAAGTTTAAAAGCATCCTGAAGAGCTGCTTCCTAAACATATATTGAGAAGTAATCTGAATGGAGCAAAGAGTAGACTGTGGTAGACACCACCCAGATCCATCCAGGTATTCCTTCCATAAGAGATTCTTGTCCCAGCCATTTGGAATGCCGCCAGCAGACAGCCATCAGCTGTCAGTCCCTTCAGGGTTGCCTTAACTGCAGAGAGACCTCTCACTCGAGGTTATTCCCATGCGAGGTTGCCCACATCTGATGACTGATTGATACAGGAATACAAAGGCCTGGTCATCTCAGTCAAACTCAGGACAAATCTGAAGGGCCATTCTAGTTCCAGAGATCCCTGTGGAGTTGACCAAGGCTTTTGTTGGGTCTGTGTCTCAGCTTAACATCTTCTTCTTCCCAATCCTGCCCCTTTCCCAGTCTTCCAGGCATCTTGGTCCCAAGGACACTCCATAATAAATATTCCATACTCTAAACTCCATCTCAGAGTTTCTCAATGTACCCTAACCTGCAACAGATGAGAATGACTGTAGAGAGAAATAACAAATTCTGAGTCATTTGCCTACTGGAGAAAGAAAATACTTTTTATTTCTGAAAGCAATATGACAGTAGGGTGTTAAGGAGCCAAAAATAGCTTTTTTTTTTTTTTTTTTTTTGGTGGTACACGGGCCTCTCGCTGTTGTGGCCTCTCCCGTTGCGGAGCACAGGCTCCGGACGCGCAGGCTCAGCGGCCATGGCTCACAGGCCCAGCCACTCCGTGGCATGTGGGATCTTCCCAGACCGGAGCACGAACCCGTGTCCCCTGCACCGGCAGGCGGACTCTCAATCACTGCGCCACCAGGGAAGCCCTAAGAATAGCTTTTTAATGGAAGTGAGGAGGGAGTGAAGCTCTCCAAGCTTTGCATTCCTCTCCACTAGAAGTTCTGTCAAGATGTAAGGGATGAGGAGTGGCACGTGGGGTAGCAGGAAAGAGAAGAACTGGCCATGTGACCAGCCCTGTATATGGTGCAGACCTATTTATTGGTTGTCATGAAGAAAGATGCCTTATAATGGTTTCTGGGTGTCTGCTCAACCAAGATCTACCTAAAGCTTTTACTTGAGATGGAGGAGAGGCTCAGGGAGGTTACCCTGGGTCAACTCCAGAGCAGTCCTGCCATTTAGATAGAAAAGACATAGGCATATCCTTTCCTCCATGCTGACAGCTCTCAGAGGCAGCACTTGACCCCAAAGACCCCAAAGACCCAGAGAATCACAGGATCATGAATAAGCAAACACAGGAAAGAGTGCAGCCACCAATGCCTTAATAGAGATTGTAACTGGCCAAATTTCCAGTTCAAATGACCATAATCTTGGCAGACAAGTAGAATTCTGAGGACAGAAGGAAACCTTCAAATGTTTATGTAATTTTCTACAAGGGAAGAGTTTGCTGATTCTAGGAAGGGCGGGCCCCCCAAGGCTAGCTGTCCAGCTCCGGTGATTACTCTGAGCTTCAATGCTTTGGAAATTCACCTTTAAAATTTCTTGTCTGAGATTTAATGCACAATGGGCAATTCATTCATTTCCTCCCAGAGGACCTAGCACATGTGAGTGTCTCCTGAGAAAGGCATTTATCACCTCAAGGTGGTCTGCCTGAAATGCTTCTCTAATACTGATTTAGAGGAAATCAGCCCATGTGACTGTCTCAAGAGGCTAATCACAAGATTGGGAAACAAGCATCGTGGGGAATTTTCACAATATACTTCTCAGTGAAGCACACACAACTTCAAAACCCAGAAAATGACTTCCTAAATTCTCTGGTTTTCGTTTTTTTCCAGTTGCAATTTCCAGACTACCAGAATTTCTATCATTTTGTTATTATCATCTTTAAACTCATTTCTTTGAGGCCTGAAATCTTATTTATTTATATTATAAATGCACAGAGCTATCCATACTCAGATGGCTCCTAGAAAAGGCATATTCATGATTTGTAAGATGGGATCTTTGGAAGCTATATTTATACTGAAAAGGGACACTGAAATGTTGGGTGAGGGATGGAGAGAATATGGCTCCCAGTGTTTTCTTCTCTGGAGGCAGTGATCCTATTGCTGTGTATCCCCTTTCTGCAGGGCTCCAGTCCAGTGCTGCTTCCTCCGTGACATACTCCACACCAACCCAGTCTGCTTAAGCCTTTTGTGTGTCTGTGACTCAGGACACTTGCTTTTCTTCTATCATAGCACTTACTATAGACTTCCTGTTCATGGCTCTCTCCCCATTTCCTCAAGGACAAGGACCATGTACTCTGTATCTTAGATTAATTAGAGTGCCTTACATGTATTAAGTATTGTTTATGTACTATTGAAATAAATCCAAATGATGTGATCGTGCTATAGGAATGGTTCTTCCAAAAGATAGAAAAGTGCAGAATAGAAGGGCATATTACCCCTTGTTTTTAAAAAAATATTTAAGCCAGCTCTCAGGATTATATATTTCTATATAATCACTGGATGTAAGCAATTGGCCTTTACTATAATTTTCCATCTCAAAATTGAATGTTTGCTTTCCAGCTATGTTTTTCAATAGAAATAAGATGAAAGATGAAAGTGGTAATGTTTGTGAGATGTTCTAAGGTCATTTTTAAAAAGTCTTCAGATATTGCTTCTTTATTGGGAATAAAGTCAGTTTCTCCTGAAGGACATTCACATCCATAGAAGCAAATGGAAAGGTGAAGTCATGGGGGAGTTGATACATTGGTGATAAATCAAATAAGGCTGAACTACACATGTTAGGGAAATATCAAAAGCCAGGAGCTTAGCTACAGAAGCTTGTTACATACCTATGTAGGTGGGAAGTACACCAATAGCAAAGGGCAATCTGGCAGAAAGCAGGAGAGCAGTGTTGAATGTCATGTTATAGGACAAAGGGAAACACTCAAGTTAAGAAATATGATAATCGTGGAAATGAAAACCGAACAAGGTGAGGCAAGAGCAGTTGTAAGGAAGTTGAGGTATAGGTGAAAGCATCCAGCTTGGGAAAACAAGAAAAACAAATCTCAGAGAGGAGGAAGAGGTAGAGAGCAGTTTAGGTAAATATTAGTCAAGTCAGGCGTATGAGCTCTGCCTGGGCACGAGGGCTGCTGTTCATCTACCCACATGCTGAGTTCACGCCAACGAGGATGTAATGTGGAAACCTGCCTTTCATGCAAGTCAGCTGCCCGCAGCCATTGCAAACAATGCTAAGTCCCAGTGAGGGGCAAAGAAATACCATTCAGCTGTCTTTAGGAAAAAGAGTGGTTATTTTTATAAAAAAAAAAAAATCTATAGTGTGAAGTGGTAGAGATGGAAAAAATATGCCTTAACTTGAATTTGACTCCTAGCCACTTATATGAGAGGCAAAAACCCCATGTGACGGTGACACTTCCTGCAAGATGTTATCATTCAATTGTTTTGTAATTTTCACCTGATGGTATGAGTTCTTTCTTTCCCACTGCATCTCACTGCAACTCATTTCCTCTTATCTATCTTGCTGCCACAACCAGAAATGAGGCTCAGAAAACAGGGGCCCTCATGGTTTCTCCAAATCCTATCTTGTTGCTGTTCTCTTGGGCCTCAGAGGCGGCCGACCTGGAAGAAGGCAGCCAAGGACAGGAAAGAGATGCAGTGTTAGAACCTCAAAGGCTCAAACAAAATTCTTCCCATTTTAGATGACTGAGATCTATAAAGACGTAATAATTTTCCATTGCACCAAAGCTCATGGTAATAAATGGGTGATTACAGAGAGGAACAAAATGAATGATTTTCAACTTTGGGTTCTATATTCTCCTTAGTTAACCCCTGGGCTTGACCTAACTGGAATATCTCTTATGGAAATGAAAGCATGATGAGACTAATGTCAGAGAATACTTGGTATCCACTAAACGAAATCCATTAATGACACATTAGTGTTATAGGTTCAAGGACACTAAGAAAGATATATTTTTGTTCCAAAACAGTAGTGTCATCATGCCTTTATGTTTTTGTCCAGATTTTTGTTCCATTGTTACCTGGAACAAAGATCATGGTAGGTAAGGTGATTCACAGACTTATAATGATATTTTGATATGCCTGGGTCAGGAATTTACAAATGAAGTGCTTAAGCTGATTGGTGTAAAGTTTAAAAAAAACAAAAAGTTGAAAACGAAGAATGGCAGTCTGGACTCTGAGATTTGCTATTTCATGTTCTACACGGCATATAAAAGTGATTTTACTTCCTCTTTCTAGATATGGCACCCAGCTGGTCCTGTGTTAAGAATCTTAAGCATGTTAACCACACCACACATCAAAGAAATAAGTATTCAGTATTACAGAGCTCCTTCCCACTGACTCAGCAAGCTAATCACCACCTCCTATCTCACTACCCAGTTACTACCATGTGAAAGGCAAAGAGATTAAAGAGCAAAGCATCCCAAAATTTGACCACCAATGATTCCACTCTCTGGAAATACGCCACATAAAAATAGGTCAAATGTCACAAGTTTTCTGATCCAATTTCAACAGGTAATAACTTGAGCAGTTTTCGATGAAGTTATGCTCCTTAGTTTTCCAAAATATCTCACAACAGAGTGTCTCATTAGTTTTGTAGATTTTTCAAAGATGTATTTTAGTTTTTTGACTGCTTGAAATTAGAATGGAGTTCTCTCTTAAAAGTCATATCCTTCTTTCTTTATTAAGAAAGCCTAATTATTGCTTAAATCCTTGGATTGAGGATTCACCAGGAATTAATGAAAAACAAAATCCTCCCACTTAAACCTAAAACCTGATTCTGACTGGGCACCACAATTGCATTCA
The DNA here is from genome assembly GCF_964165515.1 of Mesoplodon bidens. Lineage (NCBI taxonomy): Eukaryota > Metazoa > Chordata > Mammalia > Artiodactyla > Ziphiidae > Mesoplodon > Mesoplodon bidens. The sequence goes on along the minus strand of NC_138160.1, from coordinate 46,137,456 downwards.
AAACAGTAATCATTAGCCCGTAAAATAAAAGCTTAGTTTTAATCAAGGGATCAGTTTAATGGAGAGTAATTAATTAAACTACCATAAGTAGAAGAAAAGGAAAGAATTACTCGGGGTATTGATTTAACCTCAGACCTTACTCTCTATAGCAAAAGGATGGAAAACCAATTGCCAAGGGGAAAACAGAATCATTGTATCTTCAAAACCAATTCTCACTGGCTGAAGTAATCAGCATTACAAGAGAAGTATGTTTGGCTTACCAATGTATTTCAGCTCCTAAATAGTAAATGCTCCACATCTTTTGGAAGTTTGTATGTCATTCTAGATGGTCCCTTTGTCAGGATACCAGTTGTATTTATGTTGTAAGTGGTGATATTTCCAAATAATTTATTCATGACTATATATATGTATATATACACACTATGTATATATATATAAATATATAATATACACATTTAATACATATAATACATTAATATATATTTATAATATAGTAATATATATATAAATCTAAAAAGACCAAAAGGACTATTATTAGCCTACTGAATTAAATAACAATGAATTATATATATAATATGAATGATCCACTTATTCAACAAATATTTATGTAATATCAGATGTTAGAATCTCTCTATCTTCAGTGATAGATTATACACCTGCCAAAAGCAAAATACATGCAGCTTACAAGGCTGAAGTTAGCACATGTTTTTTTAGTCTTCTGAGATTGAATTTAAAGCAGTTTAACTGTGTTTGAAATGAGATATCTCTGAACAAGGTTTGGTCTCCTCCATGGACCAACGGTTATTAGCAAATTTCTAAATTGAACATTTGGAGTAAACATTGTAAAGAACATCATCAGAAGGAAGGCTAATGGATTGTGACTCCATTCCCCCAGGAAAGTAGTAAAGGGTCCTGGAAATAATTGTAACCCTCACATTGGGCAAAAATATCTTCCTGGCAGAGACTCAAAGTTTTTCCAATTGGGTCATTAAGAAAATACTTAGATCAAAAGTTGCCATTGATGGGCCTCCCTGGTGGCGCAGTGGTTGAGAGTCCGCCTGCCGATGCAGGGGATACGGGTTCGTGCCCCGGTCTGGGAGGATCCCATATGCCGCGGAGCGGCTGGGCCCGTGAGCCATGGCCGCTGGGCCTGCGCATCCGGAGCCTGTGCTCCGCAACGGGAGAGGCCACAACAGTGAGAGGCCCGCATACCGCAAAAAGAAAAAAAAAAAAAAAAAAAAAAAAAAAAAGTTGCCATTGAAACTGTTCTTCAGAAGAGTTCTGATGTCAAGCGGAAGAAATGGACCCTATAATGTTTGATGCTTTGGGACTTAAAAATAGCAAGACTAAAGTACAAGAGCATGTTGCAGGGGAAGAATTCTATAATACGTTTGAACCAGATGACCTGCTATGTCTTCACCGTCTCTCATTGCTGTGATTCAACTCTACTGCAGTTAAGAACACCATCAAAATAAAGCCATGTGGGAACATGACCAACAGTAACAACAAAAATAATAATACTCTGAGCTCCTTCCTTAGATGAAAGGCTCCATGTTTTTACAAAGCACTTTGCAAACATTATCATTTTCATTCTCACAACACCCAAGGTGTGTGGAAGGTAAGTATTATTATCCCATTTTACAAATGGAGAAGCTGAGGTTAATGGAGTTTGACTTGCCCATGGCCACAAAACAAAACAAACCAGCAAGGGAATCTAATCCACTGACACTCATAAGTAAGCTGCTGGAAAACCAGACGCCCTGATGAAATATTGGGGGTCCAGATAAAGTTTGCCCCCTGTATGTAGCAATGATAAAAACAAGAAAAATGGAATAAAATCACAATTCTATGTAAAGGAATTAGAGCAAGATGATATGAGGTTTAACAAAGGTTAAAACACGTGGAAAGAAAATGAATTAGGGCACCCTCCTGAGTGAAGGCTTTACAGACGATAAAAAGAAGAAGCAAGAAAGAGTCAGGCCTCTGAATTATGTGACATGATTTAGAGAAAGTTAAGAAGAAAATAAACAGAAGGAAAGCCAACTGCCTGCTATTTCATTTCGACGATAATCAGACTAACTGGAATTCTACCACTCTAAATATCCATCTCTATATTTTCAGACAGTAGTCACTGTGCATGATACCAGTTCTGCACTTCAGCCTTAGAGCAAATACCTGCACTATCTAACCACAAAACCAAACAGTTACTGAACTATATATGAATGAAGGAATGGATAGATAAAACAATTTTTAAAAGAAAGAACATATATGGCTCATCCACATCTTCGGGGCGTGATTAAGACTTGCTGATATAGATAATAGCTAAATCAGACTTAATTCATTGTCCAAAAGGACAGGAAAGGACTAATGGAAGAAAAATGTCAAGAATGAAGGGGACTGTCATTTTAGGAGGGCCAGTGTTTTCTAGATTGCCTCAGGCAGCAGTATTTCTTAACTCAAAGTGCAGCTAAGCTCATGCTAGGCATGCACTCCACACTGCAGCTCCCCCTGAACAAATTGAAGGCACTTGTCCTTTCAATCATTGTGAGTGTGTTACCCATACCCTTTGGGCACCAACTATCAGGGCCTGTGCTTCAAGAAGCCACGGAGAGCCTTAGTCCTCTGGATTTAGACTGTTGAGTCAGAAGCAGGGATAGGCGGAAGGAAGAGATAGCCTGGCAGAGTCTTGAAAGCATCTGTGCACCATCTGTGCACTAAAAGGGACAGCTACATTAGCCTCTCCTTCTTTTCCCCTTGGATGTATGGGGATTTACTGTCTGTGGTTAGATATCTGCCTTCTCAGATGGGAATGGCTAAAATAGGAAGAAGTTGACTAAGTAAACAGATGCAGGGCCATTGCAATTTCTGAGGAATTAATGTTCATTTTTTTTTACAAAAAGTTTTTACCACATGTTGATTTTATATTTTTTCTGTTTCCACTCATAATGTATTAGTCTTTAGAATCAGCAAACGTGTAAAAACAAAGACAATAAAATAAGCCTAATACCATTCTGTGTACATAGGACACTATCACTCAACAGACCAATGCATTCTTATTACTGGCACAGCAACAGTACATCCTACGGTGGTAAGAAGTGTGAGAGCTTCAAGAAGTCCTGAGTCTCTGCTCCCTCTTGGACTCCACACTTTCAATCTGTAGGCACTACCTTGCCTAGTTTATTAATTCTTTTAAGTCCAGCTTTCATCCTGGTCCAGGTAGTTATTGCCTTTACCATTTGTCTATACAATAAATATATTTTTAATAATTATATAAACATTTGTTTCTATATTGTATATATTTAGATATTTTACCATGTGTTGCATATCAGCACATATATACATTTATTGTATACACACAGATTTATTAAGAATTACATTTGTCATTGTGGTGAATGCTGTGGTGAATTCTGCTTCTTTGCCCTCTCTTCCGCAGGGCTGATTCCCAAGAGCACTACCTAACGGATGCCCTAAACACTTACCTCCCTCTCAGAACCTGCTTTCCAATGATTTCTCCCAACAATGCAACAATGATATTAATCAGTGTTTCACACTGAAAATTCAAAATGATAAGATAGTAAATATATTAGTCCAAAGGCTTTACATATCAAGGATGCCATCGTAATGCCTGGATTTTGAGAGATGTAGGGTGGTCTTTATAATTCAATAGGAAAATAAATCTTCAAAATGACTTCCATATTTTTCAGAAATATGCACATAGGATTTTAGGGATCCTATTTGGAAATAAACCCAAATGTTATTTTCATGTTCTTGGTGAGAAAACTGAATTCAGTACTAAGTTATTCTTACTTGCACTCCATCATGAGGGCTGCTTACTAACAGATAAAAATGTGGGGTAGTAGAAGGAGACCTAGGCTTAAATACCAATGCCTCTACTCGTGACACAACCTTGGGCCAATCATTTAACCTCTCTGAGTCTCATTTCCCTCATCTGTCACACAAAAATTTATAACAAAATGAAATACGTTATGTAATCTGTCCAGCTCAATGCTTGGCGCATTTATGTTAGCTAAACAAATGTCTGGTTTCTTTTGACATTGAAGAGTAGCGTTACCTTTTAACTTCACAATAAGGGAGGTTCACATTACAGTAAGACTGTAGGGGAATACAAAGAAGATTGATATATATGTATGGTGTGACAAGATATTTCTAAAAACTCTAGAAGATATGGAAACTTCATTGAAACTTTGTCAGATGTCCCAGACTCATGCTTTCTACCTTCTATTTGTCCTCACCATATCTTCTAAAACTTGATTATTCCCTAAGAGGCTCATGTATGTTAATTTCCTTCTTCATTTTAATCAAGGCCCCATGACAGATAAATAGCTTCTAGTGCCTATCAGAAGTGAGCCCCTCATATTCATTCATTCTGCTAGAGATCTTTTGACTTATGGAATAATTTTAGTAACAATGCTCTGAGAAACATATTTGGACATTGAACTTTATTCTCATTCAAACATAATCTCAGTTTCCTCAAACTTAACCAACTTGATGGATTTCATTATTAAGCACTCACATCTCACTGACTCATGCCCCCATTAGCTGATATCCCTTCAAGGCCCTTCCATTTCTCCTCCCATCTGTCTCCCAGGAGCATCTATAGAGGGTCTTAAGTGCTCTCACAGGCTCTTTCTACAAGTTCTCCCCTATTCTCCAGGAGCCCTCATGGTGGCCCTAGAAGCCTCCTAAGGGCGCCACCTATGACGGCCGTTCCTGCCATCCCCCTCATGACAACCTTGACACCTGGGCCAGGGAGCCTCTTCTGAGATCCACAAAGCAAATACTTAAGTAGCCCACACCACCCTGTGTCCCCTGGAGTCTTCAGTGCACTGAAGCTGTGCCATTCTGGGAGCTGTGGAAGATGAGGCTAGAGAGGCGGGCAGGAGCAAGGCCCTGTTTACCCTGCTAAGAAGCTTGGGCTGAGCCTGTAGTCAGCAGGGAGTCAGCTAAGGGTTTAAACAGGAGCTTAACGTATGTATTTGTATTTTAGCAACATCACTACCTGACATACAGAGGATAAAACGGAGGGAAACTGCGGTTGCTGAGTCAAGAGAATGACTATGAGGATTCTGTAATGGTACAAGGAAGGGAGAGTGGAGGCCTCAGCCTAGTCAGTGGCAGCGTCCCTGTGCTGTGAAGAAGGAGGGCTAACCTCTCTGGGCTGCGCTTACTAGTCTTCCATGTCGGCTGCTTTGCAATTAGCTTGGGCCACTGGTAGTTACTGTTAGGAGATCGGGAAGCAGGAGGAAAGGAAAATCCGGCGTATTTCACCCTCCCTCTGTGGGTCTCAGGTGACACCTCCAGCAGCTGCTGCATCTCCTCCTTGGCACGTGCACAGGCTCGAATTCTGGCTTCTGCCCAAGGATCCCACCCTGGGCTCTGGGAACCCCACTTCCTCCTTTTGTCCCTCCAGCCCAGGGTTGATTGTGGCTTCCTGCTGTGGCTAACATCTGAGTTGCTGCTTTGTCTCTCTTTGGCTTCTCATCTCTTCCACCATCTGTATAACTGATTTGCTGTATAAAACCTCTCTTTTAAAATATCTGGAGAGGTTTTTCTTCAGGTTGGACTCTGACTGATACAGGAGGAGATGCATTTGAGAAATATTTAGGTGGCAGAATCATTGGGACTTTATGAAGATTTCTCGTATCACTTAACTCAAAATTGTTCTCACTCTTTTGCATATCCCTGAACTGGAGCTTATTGCATTGATTCCTTAGCTAGCTGGCTATTTACAGTATGGCAGAGATGGGAAGTTGCCAAACTCCATGTGACAAAAATAAAAGATCAAAAACAACGGGTGCTGCATGGGTGGGGCAGACAAGTCTCCTCAGGGGGCTCACCTTCCACAGGAGTCATCCACTGTCTGGTCCCCCAGGCTTCAGACTGCCAGCCTCCACAAGTGGGAATGTGAACCCGACCCAACTGGATGCCCCAGACATCAGTACTTGATTTAGAACATGCTACATGAAGACCTAACAGAACAAACTTAAGGTACTATTTTGTTGGATGGAATCAGGGCAAGGAATAGAAGACACAAATGGCCAGGAAGGAAAAGAGCAAGGAGATGATGGTGAGCACAAAGATACCCAGGCTACAGAGGATGGCACAGCTCGAATGAAGACAATGTCAGGCCTGGCCAGAAAGAGGCCTGGAAACAAGTGGGCACAGATGCCCTGTGGGATGCTGAAGATGCTGCATTGCCTACGTAGTACAGGAAGGACACCGGAGAGGAGCCACCTCTCTCCTAGAGAACTGGTCAGTTTGCAGCTAATAAAGGCTTGCTGGGGGTTGGCCAGGCTGACGGGCATTTTGTTTTATTTTTTCATTAAGTAAACTTTTTAATTTCAGAATATTTTCAGACTTAGAGAGAAGTTGCAAAGATAGTACAGAGTCCCCATATATCGCTCACCCATTTTCCCCTACTGTCACTGTCTTACGTTACTATGGTACATTTGTCACCAACATTGAAACCGACATTAGTACATGACCACGACTAAACTCCGCAGTTTACTTGAATTTCACTATTCTTTCCTAATATCTGGCCCCCTGCCCCTGAGGATCCTACTATATTACATCTAGGGGCAATTTATTTTTATTTCCAATCTATCTTAATACTTACAGAGAAGAATACTTGCCCTCATTTATTTTATTAAAGGGGTACTCTAATAAACAAACAAACAACAACAGCAACAAATCATTAAAACGTTTCCAAACTTCAGTACACTTCCTCAAAGAGGACTAGGGTCAATTCTCTTCCTTAGGAACGTGTACTTGGGCATAGAACACAGGAGCCAAACTACATGGGTTCAAATCCCAGTCCACTCCTTTCCTTCTGGGCAACCTTTGAGAAGTACATAAGCGATTAATCCCTCTTGGCTCTAGTTTCCTCATCTATAAAATGGAAATAGTGATAATAGAGGTGGGATATGGGAATTAAAATTAATAGTACCTACACTTACAACAGTGCCTGGGTACAGAGTAAGCACTGACTTGATCTTAGTTGTTATTACTATTACTATTGCCATATGGTTCCAGAGTATTCTATATATCTCTTTTCTTGACACTCATCTTACTTTTAATTATGTGTTTCACATCTGCCTTTACTTGTAGACTATGATCTTCATGAGTTCAAAGACATTCCTGTCTAACTCAAAGTAGATGCTCAGGAAATAATCACTTAATTGTTTTATGTGCTGAATGCAGAGCCATCAACCAACCACATGAAATGTAACAGCTTGAAGGAAGAGAAAGTGAACAACATGAAGTTAGATAGATAATGGAGAGACACATACACATACACACACACACACACACAGGTCAAATGGGGGCAAAATACTAACATTTTGTTTCTTGGCCATTGGTATATAATACTGTGTCCTTGCTCATATTTAAACCCAATTTTTCCTCATGTGCTACAATATACTAAAAGAGAATGTATTTTTCTGAGGTTAACAATTAAGTTCAGAAGGACACCACCCTTTCGAGCATTGGTAATAAAGAATGGCAGAGGGAATTCTGGATGTAACTCCCAGCTATTGCTTTCTGGTGAAATTGGCATTAGGAGTACACAAGGAATGAACCAGTGTTCTATTCAAATGACTTCAATATTCAAGTTTCTTGACAAATGCCCTAAAAAACTGAGTGTGTTTCATGTATAGATACACACTTGGGCTCTGGGAACCCCAGGCACAGATGTCTGTAAAGCCATGGATATTTCTGCCATAAATGCAGTTTTAAAATGTGCTCCACCCCTATCCAGACCTCCAGACAAGGAAGCTGTTAAATGCAATTTTTTTCTTTCCTGTAAGTTGCCTTCGCCTTTGAAATATTGCAAAGTGGCTGTCCCACAGGGTGGAGGTGGAATCAGCAGCTGCAGTGCCTCTTACTTCGTCATCTCTTTGGTATGTTGCTTCCTTTCACTCTCATGTTGGGAAAGATCCCACCCATCCTTTGCATTCCTCCTGAGCAAGTTCTGTCAAGGAAAGGCGAGAGAGGAAGCTATTCCCATTCTCCAGGGTGTAATCAAAAAGGAAGGTTTTAATTAGTTTCTCAGGATGTTCTCAGTTTCTGCACAGAACAGCCCTTCCCTTTTTTGCATCAGAGCTCTTCTTGGATTATTCAAGAAACACACACAGACTCACACACATGGAGAACAGGCTTGTGGTTGCCAAGGGGGTGGGGGGAGGGGGAGGGATGAATTGGGAGTTTGAGATTAGCAGATGTAAACTATTAGATAGAGAATGGATAAACAACAAGGTCCTACTGTATAGCACAGGGAAATATATTCAATATCCTGTGATAAACCATAATGGAAAAGACTATGAAAAAATGTATATGTATAATTGAATTATAATTGAATCATTTTGCTGTACAGCAGAAATTAATACAACATTGTAAAGCAACTATACTTCAATAAAAATAAATTAAAAAAAAAGAAACACACAGTTTTGCTCTCTCAGGGTTCAACTCTGTGTATACAAATGTAACAAAGAGCCATGTAGCCTGTCTTTCCAAGCACTTATCAAGTTGTAATTTGTATAATTCGTTGATTTGTGCCATCTCTCCCATTATACTGAGGATTCCATGAAAGCAGTGGCATGTCTGATTTTGGTCTCCCTTATATCCTGAGCACCAAGCAGTGTGTCTGGCACATATTAGGCACTCAACAAATGGTTGAAAAATAGAGAAAAACCCTATGATCACCTCAATACATGCATAGAAAGCTTTTGACAAAATTCAACACCCATTTATGATAAAAACCTTCCAGGAAGTAGGCATAGAGGGAACTTTCCTCAACATAATAAAGGCCATATATGACAAACCCACAGCCAACATCGTCCTCAATGGTGAAAAACTGAAACCATTTCCACTAAGATCAGGAACAAGACAAGGTTGCCCACTCTCACCACTATTATTCAACATAGTTTTTGAAGTTTTAGCCACAGCAATCAGAAAAGAAAAAGAAACAAAATGAATCTAAATTGGAAAAGAAAAAGTAAAACTGTCACTGTTTGCAGATGACATGATACTATACATAGAGAATCCTAAAGATGCTACCAGAAAATTACTAGAGCTAATCAATGAATTTGGTAAAGTTGCAGGATACAAAATTAATGACCAGAAATCTCTTGCATTCCTATACACTAATGATGAAAAATCTGAAAGTGAAATTAAGAAAACACTCCCATCTACGATTGCAACAAAATGAATAAAATATCTAGGAATAAACCTACCTAAGGAGACAAAAGACCTGTATGCAGAAAACTGTAAGACAATGATGAAAGAAATTAAAGATGATACAAATAGATGGAGAGATATACCATGTTCTTGGATTGGAAGAATCAACATTGTGAAAATGACTCTACTACTCAAAGCAATCTACAGATTCAATGCAATGCTTATCAAACTACCGCTGGCATTTTTCACAGAACTAGAACAAAAAAATCTCACAATTTGTATGGAAACACAAAAGACCCCGAATAGCCAAAGCAATATTGAGAAAGAAAAATGGAGCTGGAGGAATCAGGCTCCCTGACTTCAGACTATACTACAAAGCTACAGTAATCAAGACAGTATGGTACTGGCACAGAAACAGAAATATAGATCAGTGGAACAGGATAGAAAGCCCAGAGATAAACCCATGCACATATGGTCACCTTATCTTTGATAAAGGAGGCAAGAATATACAGCAGAGAAAAGACAGCCTCTTCAATAAGTGGTGCTGGGAAAACCAGACAGCTACATGTAAAAGAATGAAATTAGAACACTCCCTAACACTATACACAAAAATAAACTCAAAATGGATTAAAGACCTAAATGTAAGGCCAGACACCATCAAACTCTTAGAGGAAAACATATGCAGAACACTCTATGATATAAATCACAGCAAGGTCCTTTTTGACCCACCTCCTAGAGAAATGGAAACAAAAACAAAAATAAACAAATGGGACCTAATGAAACTTAAAAGCTTTTGCACAACAAAGGAAACCATGAACAAGACGAAAAGACAACCCTCAGAATGGGAGAAAATATTTTCAAATGAAGCAACTGACAAAGGATTAATCTACAAAATTTACAAGCAGCTCATGCAGCTTAACATTAAAAAAACAAACAACCCAATCCAAAAATGGGTAGAAGACCTAAACAGACATTTCTCCAAAGAAGATATACAGATTGCCAACAGACACATGAAAGAATGCTCAACATCATTAATCATTAGAGAAATGCAAATCAAAACTACAATGAGATATCATCTCACACCGGTCAGAATGGCCATCATCAAAAAATCTAGAAACAGTAAATGCGGGAGAGGGTGTGGAGAAAAGGGAACACTCTTGCACTGCTGGTGGGAATGTAAACTGATGCAGCCACTATGGAGAACAGTATGGAGGTTCCTTAAAAAACTACAAATAGAACTACCATACGACCCATCAATCCCACTACTGGGCATATACCCTGAGAAAACCATAATTCAAAAAGAGTCATGTACCAAAATGTTCATTGCAGCTCTATTTACAATAGCCAGGAGATGGAAGCAACCTAAGTGTCCATCATCAGATGAATGGATAAGGAAGATGTGGCACATATATACAATGGAATATTACTCAGCCATAAAAAGAAACGAAATTGAGTTATTTGTAGTGAGGTGGATGGACCTAGAGTCTGTCATACAGAGTGAAGTAAGTCAGAAAGAGAAAAACAAATACCGTATGCTAACACATATATACGGAATCTAAGAGAAAAAAAAAAAAGGTCATGAAGAACCTAGGGGTAAGATGGGAATAAAGACACAGACTTACTAGACAATGGACTTGAGGATATGGGGAGGGGGAAGGGTAAGCTGTGACAAAGTGAGAGAGTGGCATGGACACATATACACTACAGAACGTAAAATAGATAGCTAGTGGGAAGCAGCCGCATAGCACAGGGAGATCAGCTTGGTGCTTTGTGACCATCTAGAGGGGTGGGATAGGGAGGGTGGGAGGGAGGGAGACGCAAGAGAGAAGAGATATGGGAACATATGTATATGTATAACTGATTCACTTTGTTATAAAGCAGAAACTAACACACCATTGTAAAGCAATTATACTCCAATAAAGATGTTTAAAAAAAAGGTTGAAAAATAAAATAATAAACATGTGATTGAAGAAGCTTCCACTATAGCAAACAAAACAGCCCTGAAGCATATGTTGCTCTCAGAGACTGCTTCCTCACAAGGATCCTAGAAGGAGAATGGTTGATGACATAGTCTTTTCCATGTACCAGATACTTTTGTAAGTGCATCACATTTGTTGTATCCAATAAGTCAAATAATTCTCCTAACAATACTATGAGCTAGATTCTGTCATTGTCCCCATTTTACAGATGAGAAATCTGATACGGAGAGAGAGAGCAGGTCAGTGAAATTTCCCAAGGTCAAACAGCAGCTAGTGCAGAGCCTGGAAGAAAACACAGCCCAGTTGGCTCCAGAAACTATGCACAAACTCTCTGTGGGATCTTGCCTCCTGGGACACTCTGTAGACAGTGCTTTGGAGCCACAGAGCACAAGTGGCATAAAGTGATCATAGTTTAAACTGGCAAAAATAATCAATTCAGGTCTGGACAGATGCGGATAAATTTATAATGCATCTTCTTCATTCAGGGCTGTCCACACACTTCAGATTTAACAAGGTGAAAGATATAAAAAATATATTTTAAAAATGGATCATAGACATAAAACCTAAATCTATAAAACTCAAAGAAGAAAACAAAAAAGGCTTTAAAAAAAGGATTATGCAACATCAATGGCAAAAATAAACAGATGCAAAAATTCTCTCTTGAATGCCTTTAATATCAAGTACACTCACAGATATTTAGTGAGTCAAAAATCTGCCTTTTCTTTCTAAAATATCATCTTAAGAATAGTTATTATGTGAAGATACAAATTAACTGTCTACTTCACTCCGAAGACTCCGTGGAATCCCAAATGACCAAAGAATAGAGGTTAAATCCCATCGAATTAAGATTTCTGTATGAAGAAATGTCCATACAGTACTACAAAACATATATTCCAATTCCAAATGGGGTTTCAGACACAAAGAAATGGGCAGGAAAACATCTCTCTCACCTCTGAATTTCCACTGCACACCATGCCATTTTTCTTGTTCTTGACATTTCATGCATTGTATTCTAATGGCCATGCACTTGTCTTATCTCCCCGCAAAAACTGTAAAGTCCTTAAAACAGGAACTGTGTCTCACAGTAAAAGGCAATGTGCTGGAAAGAACTATCAAGTTATTAGTAAGTATTATAGTATTATAGTTATTAGTAAGTGAAATTACCATTTACTATTTGTACAACCTTGAGCAAATTATTTAACTTCTCCCATCCTTGTTTTATTCACCTATAAAATGAGGTTAATAATCGCATAGAGAATTATTAGCTAGACTTTTAAGAGTATTTGAAACTTTCGTTAAACATAGCAGATTGAAACATATATGGTTTATTCCAGAAACACATTAAAATTTCAGTGATAAACAAAAACTTCTTAAACTGATAAGGGTAAAGAAAGCAAGGGAAAAGAGATAAGAGAGAGAGAGAGAAAAAAAAGAACATATGTATAGAAAGCAGTGGACTGATTTGTGGTAACTGATTAGCCAGACCAGCAAACAGGGAAACTCTTCAGCAAATAAAGTCACTACGAAGGTTCATTTGCACTTCAGGATCTCAGAAGGCTCAGGCTTTGGAGGCAGGAGGAACTTTGCAAGTGAGTGTTGGTGGGGTGAAAACAACACTGAAAGTCTTTGCAAGGAGAGTGGAACCCTGGAAACATTCTGTTCCCCACATACCCAGGTGTCTACCTGGCTTAACTATGAATAATGTTTATGTAAACCTAGCAATGTATAGACTGAATATTAATCTGACCAAAAATTATAATTTAGATTATAAAAACAGAGAAAGTAGAAGTATGTGTTTGGGGTGAGAGGAGGTATTTAAGGAAGTTAAACCATTGTCTTCCATTGTAGAATGTTCATAGGCAATATCTAAATGTGACAAATAAACAGCAGTACAGTGTATAGCAATATGCAAAACTATGGAGGCAAATACCAGAAGATTAAAGGATTAAAAGTGGTTTCCTGCAGGAGATGAGAACTGAGATGGGCTAGGTGAGACATGGGCTGGTGTTTTGCAGTATAAGCCTTGAGGAATGATTTGACTGTTATATCTATGCACATTTTTGTTTTGTTTTAACATTTATTTTTCTTTTACTTTTTTATTAATTTGTATTGGTATGTGGTTGCTTTACAATGGTGTGTTAGCTTCCACTGCACAACAAAATGAATCAGCCGTACACATACAGATATCCCCTCCCTTTTGGACTTCCCTCCCATTTAGGTTACCACAGTGCCTTAGGTAGAGTTCCCTGTGCTATACAGTATGTTCCCATCAGTTGTCTATTTTATCTATGTACATTTTCTAATCATAAAAAGTATTTTTTAAAAAATGAGTGCTGGGGGACTTCCCTGGTGGCTCAGTGGTTAAGAATCCACCTGCCAATGCAGGGGACATGGGTTCAAGCCCTGGTTCAGGAAGATCCCACATGCCACAGAGCAACTAAGCCCGTGCGCCACTACTGAGGCTGCACTCTAGAGCCCGTGAGCCACAACTACTGAAACCCACGTGCCTAGAGCCCGTGCTCCACAGCAAGAGAAGCCACTTCAATGAGAAGCCTGCGCACCGCAACGAAGAGCAGCCCCGGCTCGCCACAACTGGAGAAAGCCCGCGTGCAGCAACAAAGACCCAATGTAGCCATAAATAAATAAATAAATATTTTTTTTAAAAAGTTATATATATTAAAAAAAAAAGTGAGTGCTGGGCTACAGAAGGCAGTCAATAAACATCAGTGGCAGCTCTCTTAATCCCTGTTCATTTTTCTTTTCCCCACATATTTATTTACGTTCATATTTATTGCCCTGTAGGTTCTCATTCAATGTTTACTAAGGAACTAAGCACGTACCAAATCACTGACAAAATCTTCGGAAGGGAATAAAGAATGGCATGCATTTACTGCCTTAGATTTTTATTATATAAGGAATGAACCGTCATCCAGGAACCAAGTGTTCAACAGTTAACGATTAGTCTTCTTACGGGAGGGACAGAGAAAGAAGCTACTATATATAAGAAATCAGGTACCTGTTCCAAAGGTGTGGCCTGTGAAATATGAGAATTATGTTCAACTTGAAAAAACTCCTTTAAAATATTATCAGCTACCTAAAACTGACAGGTAGATTAACCTGACAGCGTCAACCCTTAAAACAACCTTCGCTATCACCGCGGTTACTTGGGTCCACATTTCCCCACACCCATCCCCCACCCCCCATAAGCATGGTGCTGATTGGTTTATCACTGGTATTGATCAGGTGACATAATCCCTGAGTCTGGGCTTATTTACTCTTGGGAAGCTTGATACACAATAGCATATTCACAGATGTACTCAGAATTTATGCAGCACAAACAAGCAACTATCACTTTTCAGAACCAGTTTCACATTTTGGCTTTGTATTTAGTACTGTCTTCTCTCAGGGGTTTTCCATCCCTGTAGTTCTCTCCTCCAGCATCCTTTCATTAGGATGAATGAGGACAAAGAGATTAGGGTAGAAAGAAAAGCGGAGGTCCACACGGGCAAGTCATTTATTCCCATGGTCCACCCAGCTGTTTCATTTATTTCAGGACTCCTGCCTGCCACTGTCACAACTTCTTCACTGAAGCACAGATCAGTGGGGGTCAATGGTCTGGACCTCAACCAAGGAGAAACGCCATGATTCCATTACTTTGTTTGCATGTTTGCTTATTTGTTGAAATGCATGAAAGAAAAATAGCATGAGGAGACCACAGAGCAGATCTTTTCTTTTCCAAAAGAATTACTTCTGAAAAATCCAGATGATGCGCACTTTTGAAGAATTTTTCAAGTTTTATTTCCAGTAGTAACAATACATTAAACTCTCACTACCAGCAGCCTCACACGCTGCTTAGCGGAGCTGGTGATTTACGATTAAAAAAAAAAATTTCCTCAGAAATACAAAACCCAGTCAAACAACAAAGATTCAGATTAAACTCAAGCCAAAACAACAGATGCCTGGCACAAGGTACTAAACGCCACCAAACAGAGGCTCCCATGGAATGCATGAAGGAGGGAATTCCAGAGTCACTGAGTCATCCAGAGACATGGGAGCCAAGTTGCCACTGTTGGGCATGGCAAGGGACATGGGAAAACCCCAGGTGAAGAGTTCAAGTTTTGCCAAATCTATTTTCTTATTGAAATCTTCAATAATAAGAGCATTTCTAATATTGGCATAATTATCTAAACACTGGGTTATCTTGTTTAATAAGAATTAAATGTCCACTTGAAACTAGTATTGTAAATCTACATACTTTAAAAGAATTTTTTTTGAAAGAGGGTAAGAATGGCAGTTCAAAAGAGACTAGAAGATTTGCAATTATAGAAAAATGTTGGTGGATATGAGCTGTGAATTAACCTAAGCCAATCTTGCTGTTCATAATTACGAGGTTCTTTTGGGGAGGTATGTCCTATAGTAACAGGTACGTGAATGTTCTTGGTCTCCTCCCTTCAACCTTGCTACCATGTATGATAGCAAGTCTCAAGCTGAATTCTGCTATACAAACATTTATCATCAAGCAGTCACAAAAAGTATCATACAACCGGTACTATAAGCATTATATAGCTCCAGCTTTCTAAACTTTTAGGTGCTTGGACCACATCCTGTATGAAAAGTTCCCCAAAACAAATGCAACAGTATTTTAGAGGCAGGATTTAGCTAAATTCAGGCAAATAAGCACTCCAAATCAGCAAGCTAACTAGAGATTGTCAGAGATAAGCCTTGGTACCATGCTGAAGGGCACAGACTACATGGCTCTCTACATTTTTATGCCTCATCCATGCAAGAATGAGGATTGTTTCTTTAATATTTCTAGCCAGTCCACATATCCAAACACCACTAATTTCATGAGTGGAAACCTATTTCTAATATTTGCTATGCCACTTTACAAACTGACATTTGTTGGGCAGCTGAATATCTTACGATAGCTAACCATGGAGCAGAATCTTCTAATTACATGCTAACTAATAAATCATGTACTAGGTTGAAGAGTGTCCCTTCAAAATTCATGTCCACCAGAAATTTGTGAATGTGACTTTATTTGGAAACAGGATCTTTGCAGATATAATCAAGTTAAGATGGCATCATATTGGATTAGAGCCAACTTATAAGGACTGGTACCCTTATAAGAAGAGAGAAATTTGGAGACAACCACATACAGAGACAAGAACACTTTGTGAAGACTGAGGCAGAGATTAGACTGATGCATCTAGAAGCCAAAGAACGTCAAGGATTGTGGGCAACCACTAGAAGTCAGTAGGGAGGAATGGAGTATATTCTCTCTCAGAGCCTCCAGAAGGAATCAGCCTTGCTGACACCTCAGTTTTGGTCTTCTAGCTTCCAGGACTGTAAGAGAATAATTTTCTGCTGTTTTAAGCCTGTGTGTGGCAATTTGTTACAATAGTCTTAGGAAACGAATATACCATGAAATATGCATTTCCAACAAGGGGTACTAACCACGCCAGGGAGAAGATTGAAACTAACCATTATATATATCACATTATATATATCACAATGTCAATCATGAAGTATTTCAAAGTAGATTATAGGCCACATCAAATATGCTAGTAGCATTGATATATATTTATATTTATATATTTTTATATATAAATATTTAAAATATATATATATATATATTTGAACACTTATATTTTGAACAGCGCTATTAAGCAGCTAAGGGTACACGAAAGATGTGGATCACCTTTACATCCTTAAGCCTCAGATGCATCCCATGTTTTCTTAGACTTAGAAGACAGAATAGTTTCTATCTCTTCTTTTCCAAAGAGTGTTGGAGGCTTTATAGGGCATAGCTCATTCACAGGTATAGTTTGCCATTGACCAGCAGACACCATTTGCACTGCTAAAAGAAGCCAAACCCAATATACAAAACACCACTAGCAGTTCTATTTTTTGAGATGAAAAGATGAAGATTTATTTGAAAAAACCCTTTGTGATATCTTTTTTCTACTGCAGGAACACCATAGAATGAAATAAACAGCATCAATCCGTGGATAGAAAATGAGGAATACAATTTATTGTAACTTATCTGCATTATTTATAGTTTCTCAGCACATACACATTTTCATTTAAATCCTCATATTTTTGTGCCAGTTCAATCTTTGTTCTTAAATCATCCTAAGTACAAGACCCATTTCTGAAATTTGTTGTCTGTGTGACCTGGAGAAAGCTGTTTGATATCATACAAACAATGATAATGTGCACCTCCCAAGCTTATCGTGAGGATTCAATGAGACCACGTATGTCATGTGTGAATTTCATGTAGCACACAGCGTGAGATAAATATTTGCTTCTTTTCTCCATGGACAGATATCTTAGATTTCTGGTCAGATCTCATTTGTTTCCATATGCAGCCCACCATTTTCTGTTACGGGATCTAAGACAAATGAAGGCATGAGTGAAAGGCACGGAGGCTCACGCTCTCCTTCAGGTTTGCCTACAGACTCCACAGCGCTGTGGAGTAAGAATGGGCGAGCCCCCAGCCCCGGAACAGGCAGGGCCCTGCAGGGTGGGAGGGCAGTGCACTGCTTGCTCCCTCGCCTTCCTCTGCAGAGGGACAATGGCTGGAAGAATATTCGGTTGGAATCGCTTCAGGACAAGCTCAGTTCCAACCCTACACCACCACCACCGCAACAGCACGCCCACACCTCCACTCTTAGGACTAAAACTAGAATGAGCTGAATATGCCGCAAAAGTGGGGCTCCACAGTGCAAGTTCATGATCACGGCACTGCCCTGCTTCAGTGGAGAACTTAGGAACCTGAGAGAATGGGTTGCAATCCAGGAGCTACCTTTTACCACCTGTGTCATCTTAAGAAACATATTTGAAGTTCCTCAGATTCGACTGCTCACTTGAAAAAATGGAGCACTTACTCCCCTGTTGTTGACTTGGAGTGAAAATTAAAGATAATATGCACAAAGTACTTTGCCCAGTGCCTGACTCATATTTGGCTCTCAACAAGCAATAAATTTCCCCCCTCTCTGACCTGGTACACACTCTAATCCGTGTGCCTTTCCTCCTCTTCTACTCTCATAGAAATATCATTCTTCACTCAAAGGCTGGCTTCCTACAACTTCTCTGTTTCTTTATCCCTCCTGCTCAGTGAACCCCTCCTACACCACTTCTTCTAGTTCCATATGTGATGGTATTTAGAGATCCCAGGCTTTTGAACCTTACTGTCTCTAAGATCTCCATAAATGCTCTTAGATTCTCACTGCCACCCTCCAATATATATCTTACTTTCCTTAGCTTACATTAAAAAAATCAAGGCTAGGGCTTCCCTGGTGGTGCAGTGGTTGAGACTCCGCCTGCCAATGCAGGCGACAAGGGTTCGTGCCCCGGTCCGGGAGGATCCCGCATGCCGCAGAGCAGCTGGGCCTGTGAGCCATGGCCGCTGAGCCTGCGCGTCCGGAGCCTGTGCTCCGCAATGGGAGAGGCCACAGCAGTGAGAGGCCCGCGTACCGCAAAAAAAAAAAAAAAAAAAAAAAAAAAATCAAGGCTAGGAGAGATTAAACTTGCCAGGTTAATAAGTGAGTGAATCAAAATTCAAACCCAGTGTGTCTAACTCCACAGTCCCTACACTGCATTGTCTACAAGACTTACTTTGTCCATACTACCTTTCATGTTATGTCACATTTTAGGTACATGATCCATATGCTAACTGATAATATGCATGAGGACAGGCTCAGCACAATGTTTAATCCACAGTAAATGTCAAATAAACGTTAATGATTGTTACATATAATCACTAATTAACTAGTTGATGATGATTAAATAATAGTGAATGTATTTATTATCCTATAGACATTTCCAGGCCAAAGAAAATCCTGAAACAAGGAAAGGCTGACTTCCTATTTCTTCAGGAAAGAAGAATTTTTAAAGATTATAGATTAAACCAGAATTGTTATAAAACCAGATGTTTGAAAGAAAACTAGGAAAACATAGGTCCATTCCAGAAGTGTAACAAGGCTCTTTCTGAGCATAGCCTTCAGTAATGTTTCTAAAGGTGGTATGTTGATGTGTTGATATGAGAGTTGTTAAGGCTGTGATGAAAAGACATTAAAGGAAGAAGGGTGAAAGCAAGACCATGAGCCATGTAGAGACGGCAGCCCATGTAATCAAGGGGTGGCCCATTTTTATACACTTGCTCACCTCTCCAATCAACAGTGAAGGTCCCGTCCCATTCCCACTAACCCTATGTTAGAATCCAGCTACTGAGTTAGAGTGACACAAGAGTAATTCTGTAGTGATGAGAATCAGATTCCTTCAATCCTGCTTATAATGAAAGATTTCTTATTATCCATCAATTTCAGCAAGGCTGTTCTGAGCTGACTTTGTTATCTGTATCCTGACAATGTGGCTTCATCTCCGAATGCAAGTAGAGATTGCTAATTTTTCCCCATCGGTTTTAAAGACCAAGTGGCCAGCAATGGAGGAAAGTAAGATCTCTGCCTCAGATCTTACAGAGGAGCCCCACTGGGTCAGTGCCCAGGACTCCTGCCATCTCAATTAAGAAAAGCCCGAAGTAGCATCTATGCTCATGTGAGGAAGGAGCTAGTTACTCTGATAAAAATCTTACCACTGATTTCCTGAGGATGGAAAAGTAAGATGTAATGTGCCTGGCAGAGCTACTGATGCTGAGTGCTTGTAGGTGGCTGTTATTGTTTTGTTTCCACCCTGGAGGAGGTAAACGCATGTTTGCCTTTACATCTGGCACTCAGCCCTCTCCCAGGGAAGGAATTATGACTCCTGCCAGCACTGGACTTGCTTCTGACCATATTTTATTAATCTGGATGGTCTTGCATCCAAGTCACAAGTACTTGACTCGGAGAGTTGAGACACAGCCAGGCGCAGGGTGCTCACACACCCACCCTCACTTTGGTGTGTGCTGACCATAGTCTTAAATAGCCTTGACTTTCGTCCCATGGGGAGCAATATGCAGCATTCTGTAACGTGGTCACAACTGGAGTTTCCCAGACTTCCAAAGTTCAGAAATCCAATAACATGAAAACTAATTCCTGGCAAGCATGAACGTTAAAAACAAGAAAATGAAATCTCAAAAACCTACCATGACCTAATCACCATCATTTCATAAAATAAGGACATTTTAACAACAAAAAAGGTAGGAAGTTCATGATCTCAGAATAAAGGATAGTCTTTTAAATTACTAATTGAATATCATACCAAAAAAACATTTTTTAAGGGTTCAGATATATATATGGAGCACATATATATGGAATCTAAAAAAACAAAAAAAGATTCTGAAGAACATAGGGGCAAGACAGAAATAAAGACGCAGACGTAGAGAATGGACTTGAGGACATGGGGAGGGGGAAGGGTAAGCTGGGATGAAGTGAGAGAGTGGCATTGACATATATACACTACCAAATGTAAAATAGATAGCTAGTGGGAAGCAGCCACATAGCACAGGGAGATCAGCTCAGTGCTCTGTGACCACCTAGAGGGGTGGGATAGGGAGGGTGGGAGGGAGACGCAAGAGGGAGGGGACATGGGGATATATGTATACATATAGTTGACTCACTTTGTTATACAGCAGAAACTAACACACCATTGTAAAGCAATTATACTCCAATAAAGATGTTAAAAACAAAAAACATGAAAATGAAATCTCAAAAACCTACCATGACCTAATCACCATAATTTCATAAAATAAGGACATTTTAACAACAAAAAAGGTAGGAAGTTCATGATCTCAGAATAAAGGATAGTCTCTTAAATTACTAATTGAATATTATACCAAAAAATAATTTTTCAAAAGGGTTCAGATTACCCTGATGAAACTGCAAACCAGTGAAAATACAAAAACCACAGAGTGGTGTTTCTCATATTCTGGGAAATCCTTAAACATTATTCAGTGAGTGATCCTGGATGAGGGTATCTTATCCATCACACACATTTAAGGTGTACATATAGGAGTTTTGCTATGGAGTTCATAAAATTGAGTATTTGCGTTTGTAATGAGAGAGATTACAAAGGAGAGAGAGATTTGTCTGGAGAGAGATTTGTCTCCTACCGGCTGAGACCACAGCTGACTGCAGCCCTCTCATGCGCCTCCAGCCACCGTGCTCATTTCCGCCTTTAAACTCTACTGTGGAGCCAGGATTAGCCATACTACTCAGCACCTCATGCCACCTCTGATACTGGAGGCTTACAGTATTTACCCACTTTGCATTCCATACATATTTTCTGGATGAGTAGAATCTCTGAGATTCTTCTCTAAACAAGAGCAAGAAAGTCCCTGGCAAAATATAAGGCTGAAATATAAATATGGCAGCCTCTGTAATATGATTAGTAATTTCAAATACTTACATGGGCAGGAAGATAACACGGATATAGAAATTTTGTAGGCATATACATCCAATTTGTAAAAAAAAAAAAAATCAAGGCATCTAAAAATAAAATCTGGAAGTCAAAACCAGGTTTTACAGGTTTCATGTCTTTTCTTAAGCCAGTCTTTCCACCACCCTTCCACTCAAGCCCTTCTTCCTTTGAAGTTCAGCCTCTGTCGTCAGAAGCCTTTCTGTCTATCCCAACTTTCAGTGATATTTCCCTCCTCTGAGATTCTGGAATAGCTACTACCTCTTCTCTTCTCTCTCAAAGCAATAATTCAAGCTTTTTATAGCCACAATGAGAACTAAATAATAGACCTTTTCCCTTCCTGTCTCCATTTCTCTATACACTAAGCAAGATATTCCCACCCCTACCTTCTACATACCAGGAAAATCCTACCCATTCCTCAAGGTCAGATCAGCAGAGTTTCTTCCTCCTTTTTTATACCTGCCTGGTCTCTCTTCCCTTCTACTCCGGTTAATTACTTCCTCCTCCATGCCCCCATGTAAATTTTTCCATGGAGCAAAAATAGCACTTACATTACTGTGAAATTGTTGAGATTAAAACTCAGATGGGCCACTAATACTGCCTGACATCTTCTTTTGTTGTTCAATCCATTCCACAATAACAAATTAAACTGTCTCCTCTTCCTTCAAATCTCTGAAACAGTCTTGTTCCTTCTGGTATTTAGCATATGAACTTGCCTCTTAGTTTAAAGAGAAGATAGAGACTACCAGATGAGAACTCCCCCACACCAACAGTTTCCCTAATAGTAAATACACAAAACAACACACACTGAACCCTTACTATCCTCCTGTCTTGTTACAGTGGAGGATGTGCCCCTTCTTCTATCTAAGGTTAATCTCTTTGGATACCATCATTTTTCATTTTCTCATGAGCTATATATATTTGTCATCCATTTTTTCTTCCCTTGTTTAATCAAACTCTCAATCGGGTTCTATCATTTGGCTCTTGCTATGGTCTGAATGATTGTGTCCCCCGCAAGAGTCATATGTTGAAATCCTAACCTCAGTGTGATGGTATTAGGAGGTGGGGCCTTTGGGAGGTGGTTAGGTCATGAGCATGGAATGGACAAAGACAGCTCTTAAACATACATAAATCTCTTCCATTTCAAAAACAAAAATATTGATCCTTGCTCAACCCTTCATTCTTCCATTCCTACCCCAGTTCCTCAGCATCTCTTTCAGACCTTTTACAGCTGAACAGTTAGAGGGTTGCCTATACCTGCTGTCACCATTTCCTCATCTCCCACATACTCAGTCTACTTCATTCTGGCATGGAGTGGTCTTTCCATACCTCTTTCCCATCACCCTCTACCATGTGCCCTCTCCATAGGATTGCAAAATGTAGCAAATAAAACTACAGGATGCCCAGTTAAATTTGAATCTCAGATAAACAATTTTTAGCAGATATTTAGATGTAATATGGGACACACTTACATGAAAAAAGTATTTGTTATTTATCTG
Source organism: Mesoplodon bidens (assembly GCF_964165515.1). Taxonomy (NCBI): domain Eukaryota; kingdom Metazoa; phylum Chordata; class Mammalia; order Artiodactyla; family Ziphiidae; genus Mesoplodon; species Mesoplodon bidens. The sequence continues at coordinate 46,114,427 of NC_138160.1, read as the reverse complement.
AATCTCAAATTAGTTGACCTGTGTTTTTTACTCAGCAACCCTACCTCTTCTATACAGTACAATCTAACCATTCTGGATGTCTTCTGGTCCTTTGAATTTGGAATGTTTTTCATTGTCGCAGGACTTTTACAGTTGTTGGTTGTATTCATTTCCTACAGCTGCTGTTAACAAAGACCCACAAACTAGGTGGCTTAAAACAAGAGAAATTTATTGTCTCACAATTCTGGAGGTTAGAAGTCTGAAGTCAAGGTATTGGCAGGGTTATGCTGTCTCTGGAACCTCTAAGGAAGGATCCTTTATTTTGCCTCTTCCTTCTGCTAGCTGCAGATAACCCTTGGCTTGTAGCAGCATAACTTCAATCTCTGGTTCAGTCTTCACATGGCCATCTTCTCTCTCTGTGTCTTCTCCTCTTCTTATAAGGACACCAGTCACATTGAATTAACAACCCACTGTTCTCCAGTATGACTTCATCTTAATTTAATTAATTCCATTGGCAATGACTATACTTCCAAGTACAATCACATTCGGACATACTGGGGGATCTGACTTCAGCATATATTCTAGGGGGACACACGTCAACCCATTACCCTAGTCCTTCTGTTAGGAATATGCTGTTTTCTCCTATTTCCCTAGGCACACCTACTCACTTCTACCCACTCTTTAGATGTCAGTTAACAATTCTGATTTTTTTGACTAAATCTTATCCCCCAATTTTGTACTTTTATAGGACCATGTACTTCTCTTCACTGCACTTTTAGATTCTATATGATGAGTCTACATGCACCTGGTTGATAATTTGACAAATGTGTATGTTCTCCACTGGACTGTACACTCCACAAAGGCAGGAATGAGGTCTATTTGACTCATTATACATCCTTGGCTCTGAGCATAGTGCCTTATACTGAGTAGGTAGGTGCTTAATGAAGACTTGTGCTATGAATGAAGAAATCAATGCACGAACTATTTTACCGAACAAATGACTTGAAGGCAGAACAGAATCTTTATATTCACAAAGCCTGGTAGAGACCTGACAGGAAATCAGTGTTCAATAAGAGATTTCTGAATAAGTAACTAGTTGCTATCATCCCTACTCTTTTGTTGTTTTTATCCTGAAAAGAATATCAAAAAGACAATTTCCCAGCCAAGACAAAGAATATATGTTTACTAAATGCATAAAATACCTAATCCATTTTCCTCTGAATTTCTTTTTTTTAATTGAGGTATAATTGACATATAACACTATGTTAGCTTCGAGTACAACATGATGATTCAATATTTATACACATTATGAAATTTGTATACATTCTGAACTGAGTTTCTTAGATAGATTCAGATTTTGTTCCCAAAAGACCATATTTGACCTGTGTTTGAATACCAAAAGTTGACTCAATTTTGAACATTTATAGGACAACTTACGGCCAAAAAATTAGTTAAACCATGTTTGATAAGCTTTGTAATATTTTTCAATTTTATAGGATTATACTAAGTTTCTGAAACGGCAAATATAAAAATGTCTCCAGATATCTGGACTTTTACTTTCTCTCTTGTAAGTTGTGAAATGACAGTGTCAGAGTACCAAAAAGGATACTTCTAAGGCATACTTAGGATTTTATGGGCGCTTAAAAAAGCAAAACCAGGTCCACAAACTAAGAAGCTTTTGAGATTGGACCCAGAAGCAAAGCTTATTCATTGTTTCCATCCTCCTCTGTATCTTAGAGTAGGTAATGGATCTCTATGTCTGAGTCAGTGGAACCTCTTAGCCATATATTTTAATAATGGTGAACAAGAGGATTTTTCCAAGTCTGCATGGAGACAGAGGAAGAATATTGAAAACCCACGTGGTGTTAAGATTCCACTAGTTTGGACTTTAGGTTTGCTTCCATTGGCTCTTGTGTTCATTAGGAACCTATCCTTCATTGCTTTTTGGATGGCATAGAACTGAATTAAATTAAAATAGTGTCTCCTAAGAATTTGTGCAGTTTGAGTCAATCAGTGCTAGAAGTTGAACTTGTAAACAGAAGATGCAATCAATTTTTCCCTAAAAGGACTAAAGTAGACTCTAAATATTTCTAGTGCAGTCTGATTGTTTAATATGCTCCAGAGCTCTTGATTTCAAGTATGTTTAATAGATACTTCCTAGATTCATGTTATTTATGATAACATGTTATTGCACACTCAGTAATTTAATGGATGAGTTGGAAAACCCCCAGTTTTTCCTCCTGTGCTTTTTATTCTTACACTACTATATATATTCACAACACTTCTGACACAAGATGTATGGGTTTTCCCCCCACTATCAAGCAATTCTGTGACACCAGCTGAGTATCCTACAAAGTGACTCAACTCTGATACTATTCACTAGGAGATAGCATCAGATTCCACAGGTTAAGCATGCCATCCCAGGAGACTGCCCCCCACTTCAGATGCCAATCGCAAGCAGTAGGTCCCTAGGTTACCCACAACTTCTGTCTGACTTGGCTACAAATCAGAGGTTCCCATGTCACTCCTCAAGTTTGGTTAATTTGCTCAAGCAGTTCACAAAACTCTGAGAAACACTTATGTTTACCAGCTTATTAAAGGATATAGTAAAGGATACAGATAAAGAACAAGATGAAGATATATGTAAGGTGAAGCCTAGGAGGGTCCTGAGTGCAGGAGCTTCTGTCCCTGTGGAGTTGGGGTGCATCACCCTCCCAGAAAGTGGATGTGTTCACCAACCTGGAAACTCCTGAATCCATACTTTCGGGATTTTATGGAGGCTTCCTCACATGGGCATGATCAATTATTAACTCCATTTCCAACCCTTCTCCCCTCTCTAGAAACGGAGGTGAAGGTGGGAGAAAGGGCTAAAAATTCCAAGCTTCTAATTTTAGCTTGGTCTTTCTGATGACCGGGCCCCATCCAGGAACCATCCAAGAGCCCACCCAGAGTCCCCTCATTAGAACAAAAGATGCTCCTAGAGCTCTTATCACTTAGGGATTTACAAGGGTTTTAGGAGCTCTGGGTCCAAAATCATAGGCACAGACCAATATATCCATGTTCTATTACCTCATAATGAAGAGGTAGATTTTAAATGGATCTTCTTATCTAAGTATCTACCTTATAATGGAATCAGCCCAGTCATTTTATCCCCCTACAAGTATTTTAGTGATGAGTCAGGGTTTCTTTCAAAGGCCTCACTTAAGGAACACTCTAGAATTTGCTTTTTCTAAATGGGGCTTTAAATGATATTCATGTTCTAAACAAATTTCATTGCTTTGTCCATAGTTTCAGGCATACTTTGTTATAGTTAATCTAGCCCATTGATTTATAAATGTGTTCAGTAAATTCCAGGAGTACAAATTGTTTTCAGACAAACAAAATAAGTTACTTCAACCCTGTTTTCCCTTTGTTTATAAACAAGGTGTTTTAACTGTAAAGGCGTTTAAAGTTTTAAAATCAGATGAAGTAAACATTATCCAAGCTATATCGACAGGGGAAAAAAGATATATTCATTGATATTTGTTTTAAAATCTGACTTCTGTCTAGAAAGCCACTGGGTGGCTGGGGTGGTGATGGCTGCTCTCAGCTGGGTATTATTGGTAACTGGCATAGTCCCCTGCAGAGCCTGGGCCCAATAAGTATTTGTTGAAAGAATGTGTAAATCAAAGTGCAAATATCAGCAAATGTTAGACCTTCCTTAATTAGAGCCTCTAAGAAGATAAAAACTTTAGCAGACATACAGGCAATACTATTTAATAAGGCCTTCTAAGGAAAGATGATGTCTTCATTTTAAATATTGTTCTACTCATTTCTATTTTTGGATAAAAATAAGAAATTATTAGGTTGGAGAATAAAAAAAGGTATGACTAATCTCAAGGATGCAGAGATACTCCTAAAGAGTTTTAAGATGAGATCAAGTTGTAAACTCACTTTCTTAGGTTATGTATGCTATCTAAGATAGTATAAAACGCTGCAAATGGATATAGAGCTGAAGACGGCATTCAACTCTTGCCAAGGTGAAGAAAGATGGCAACAAGAACCCAACTAATACCGATTTACCAAAGCATAGTAACCCAGTGCTGTCCAGGATACTAATCTTGTTCACTGTTTTACCAGCATCACAATACAACGACTTCAGGTTAAATTCAAATGCAACGAGCATTCCCATCCATGAACAGTATCAGCAAGCTATGAATGAAGCTAGATCCTCTTCAGACTGTTACAGAAGCCTAGATAAAAGCCTACAGCTACCTAGATAGAACCACCATTTCTCAATTCTCCTCAGACAGGACTCTAGGGAGGGTCTCATGGTTCTCTTAATGCTGACTTTTTCACTAATGCATAAACATGGGCCTCTCACATGAAGCATCTGAAAGTATAGTATGTTTGAACTCTAAGCAGAGGTGTTGTCTCTGACACAAGACTAATGAATTTGATACAGACATGGATTTGCTCTCTTGTAGAGATATGAACAGATGACAAGAAAGCTAAATGGTTATTTGAGAGCCTTCTCTGAAATAAAGGCAGAATTCACTAGCTCTCTGAGCTCAGATGAAGAAGGCTTCGAACATATACTTTGCTTCTAACCCTTTAATTTTACTGGAAATATTGATCATTAAATGCTATATTGTTTTAAAGCAGTTATTAGGAAGCAACATATAGATGAGGTCATCAAGTCTGTGAGTCACAGGATAAACAGAATAGAAAGGAAAGACTGGGGAAGCACTACTGGAACGGGAAAGTGTGGGCTAGGCAGTGAAAGAGAATTGGACACATGGTTCTACCACTTCTTAGTTCAATGGCCAACAGCTAATTGTTTAACTGTCTGACTTTTCATTTCTATGCCGATCAAATGCAGGTAAAACTACCTACTGTAAAGAGTAGTTACACGGTATAAATAAGGTAAAATATGCCTATTGCCTGACATACAGGACAGGGATCTACCCATGCAAAAAGGAATACTGTTGATGAAGCAGGCAAATGGACAGCGTTTGTGGACTCAATGTCTATAACAGTTCCTGAGAATGGAAACTGTAAAATGAACCACTTCAGCAGATTCACCAGCAACTGGTTTTCAACTTCTAAAAACTATACTTTGTTATGTACTCATGAAATTTTCTAAAACTATTAGCAAGCCAGCTGGCAACTGTGGGGATGAGGAGTTGGTAAGAAAGGGCTTTCGTATCTACACTTTCATCTTTTTCCAGCTGTTTCATTACCAGTAACAATGAGTTCTCATATTCCTTTTGTCTGTGTTTACATTTATCAGTGTTGAACTGACACCAAATGGAGCTGATAGGAGTATGGTTTTTCCTCATACTCTGTCCTATATGCACAGATACACACAGACAAAGACACATAACTCTCTCGGAGACATACAGTCAGACACACACACAGCTGCTACCCATGAGACTGTCTTACCCAACACATAATCTCATTTAAATTATAAGGAGCTACATGCAGCTCAATAACAAAAAAACGAACAACCAAATCCAAAAATGGGCAGAAGACCTAAATAGACATTTCTCCAAAGAAGATATACAGATTGCCAACAAACACATGAAAAGATGCTCAACATCACTAATCATTAGAGAAATGCAAATCAAAACTACAATGAGATATCACTTCATACCAGTCAGAATGGCCATCATCAAAAAATCTACAAACAATAAATGCTGGAGAGGGTGCGGAGAAAAGGGAACACTCTTGCACTGTTGGTGGAAATGTAAACTGATACAGCCACTATGGAGAACAGTATGGAGGTTCCTTAAAAAAGTAAAAATAGAACTACCATATGACCCAGCAATCCCACTACTGAGCATATACCCAGAGAAAACCATAATTCAAAAAGACACATGCACCCCAATGTTCATTGCAGCACTATTTACAATAGCCAGGTCATGGAAGCAACCTAAATGCCCATCGACAGATGAATGGATAAAGAAGATGTGGTACATATATGCAATGGAATATTACTCAGCCATAAAAGGAAATGAAACTGAGTTATTTGTAGTGAGGTGGATGAACCTAGAGACTGTCATATAGAGTGAAGTAAGTCAAATAGAGGAAAACAAATATCATATATTAACACATATATGTGGAACCTAGAAAAATGGTACAGATGAACTGGTTTGCAGGGCAGAAATTGAGACACAGATGTAGAGAATAAATGTATGGACACCAAGGGGGGAAGTGGTGGTGGTGGGGGGTGTGATGAATTGGGAGATTGGGATTGACATGTATACACTGATGTGTATAAAATGGATAACTAATAAGAACCTGGTGTATAAAAAAAATTTAAAAAAAGAGTGATGGAAATATCCTACAACTGGATTATAGTGATGTTGCACAATTCTGATTTACCAAAAATCATTGTTTATATGTGGGTGAATTTCATGTTATAAAAATTATGTGTTTAAAAAAAAAAGCCATTATGTTGTATACCTAAAACTAATACAATGTTGTATGTCAATTATATCTCAACTTTAAAAGATTTTAAAAATAAAATTTTTTTACCAAAAAAAAGAATATCAGATATCCTTGATTTTAAAAATCTTATAGATCAAAGCCTAAAATATATTTATGAAAAATTTTTGGTATCCAGATACACTTTTGCTTCTATTTGACCTTAGACTTTGCTGCTTTATACACAGATGCACATTAGACATCCTGCAATTTACTTGATTCAATTTAATCATTTTTTTTAGCTATCAGGATTGTCGACATGAAAATGTTCTTTTCAAAACTGGATACTTGGCAATTCTTTTTTTTTTTTTTTTTTGCAGTATGTGGGCCTCTCACTGTTGTGGCCTCTCCCCTTGTGGAGCACAGGCTCCGGACGCGCAGGCTCAACGGCCATGGCTCACAGGCCCAGCCGCTCCACGGCATGTGGGATCTTCCCGGACCGGGGCACGAACCCGTGTCCCCTGCATCGGCAGGCGGACTCTCAACCACTGCGCCACCAGGGAAGCCCCTGGCAATTCATTTTAATAAGATAATAGATCTATATCTATATTCTACAGCTGAGTAGTAGGCAGACTATTGTAAGGAGGGAAAAAAACAAACCTACATTTCACCTATGATGAAAATATGACAGTGAAAATATGGCAGGAAAACAAAGAAGGCAGAGTACTCTCCTTATATAGGGAATAGAGGCAATGGAATGAGGTGGAGCCGATGACAGTAACCGAGTGAGCAATGTTGCCGACAGTGACTCGCATGGGAGTCATGCGGACCATACAGACCATGATTGGAAGGCACCACCTGAACCACAAAGCTTCCATATTTCCATGGTGAGAAAGAATCAAGATGTGAGGGCAGAACTTTAAAACACTAGTACAAAGGTTCAAGAAGTCAAATTTAGTCAAATGCCATGTATTGTATCTGATCCATGATTTTACAAACCTCTAAGGAAAGTCCTGTTCCTGCAGTTGACTGCCATTGTATGTACACGGAGACAAGAGCATGCTTGTGAATATTCTGGAGAAAATATTTTCCTATTGACATATATTCTGTCAAGGATGCCCTGAAAACCTCTCACTGGCTCCTATTCTGTGTACCCTCAACCCAGGGATTTCAGGGCATGCAGCGATTATATCCCCAGCACTATGCATCCTGCGTTGCCTGGCGCATTACTCTATATACAAGTTTGCTCTCTAATGCTACAGGGGGAAATTTACTCCACCTTCATTCAGTTCTTATGTTACAGTGAAAACTCCAGTGTTGACAGTGAATACAGGCAAGACTGGCAACTGTGAATGATCGTATAGACCAAGCAGCAGTTATGGGCCAAAATCAACACACTGGGAGGATTAAATGAGATAATGTCTGTGAAAGTGCTTATAAACTAGAGCACACCGACAAGTGTTCCAATGATACAGTTGCTGACACTTCATAGATACAAATGCAAATTTTTGCATCCACGTTCCAATAAATCCATTGTATGAGTGTCAGATGAGAGAGACCTGGCTAGAGAGCACTTCAGTAGAAAGCAGGAGTCTGACTTGGCTGCTGGAAAGACTTAGGTAATCTGCAGTTATAAGTTGGCAGATCACATCTGGCTACAGTGTTTATTTCTGGGAGCTGCATCTTAAGAACATATCTGCAAACTGAATCCCAGCCCCCTCACAGAAGAGGGACCAAGTTAATAAGTTGGAAACCCTGTCACATGAGGAATGGTTGAAAGAGATGGAAATAAATATCTCTCCTCAAATATTTGAAGAGAAGAGAGTTAGAGTGAAGTACCAGGCAGATTTCAGCTCAATCCAAGAAAAAACTTTCTAAGCATGAGCATGTTTCAGGGTAAACTTTCAACTTCAAGGAGCATAACACTGTAACAATATAGTAGTACGGACAAGGAAAAAAAAAAAAACAGAAAATCATCACTACCTTACCCTAGGTAGAAGAAATGTTAACATTTGGCATGTGTCCTTTCAGTTTTTATATACGTGTGTGTCTCTGCTGTTTCACGCAAACACTCACAAACACACACACATGCTTGCACAAGAGGGTCATATAACGCATGTGATCCAGAACCTGAAATTTTTTATTTGAGTTAACATGATAATCTTTCTATACCTTGAGATGTACCTTTTAAAATAATTGTATAGTATTTCCTTACATTATTGTACCACTATACTTTTAAACATCCTTTTTTGAACATTCAGGGTTTTTTCTAATTTTTCATTATTATAAGAAGCACTGTGGGTGGGCTTCCCTGGTGGCGCAGTGGTTGAGGGTCCGCCTGCCGATGCAGGGGACACGGGTTCGTGCCCTGGTCTGGGAGGATCCCACATGCCGCGGGGCAGCTGGGCCCGTGGGCCATGGTCACTGGGCCTGTGCGTCCGGAGCCTGTGCTTCGCAACGGGAGAGGCCACGGCAGTGAGGGGCCCGCGTACCGCAAAAAAAAAAAAAAGCACTGTGTAGAGTGTTCTTATATCTCAACTTTGATCAACCATTGACAATTTTTCTGGATAATTTCCCAGAAGTTCATATCAAAAGATATAAGCTATTTAAGACTTTGCATACAGATTGCCAAATTGCTCTCTAAAAGATTCCATCAATTTTCATTTCCAGTTGTGGGTGTTCTTTGAACTAAAAAAAGGGACTGAAGTGTTAATCATCTTTTAGAGAAATTTTGGAAAATTTTCCTGAATTTTCATGATGGTTGATATAATACCTAAGCACTAAATATTATATCACAAAATATCAAACAGCTAAAAATATGATCAATGACTCTTCTTTGAGTTTGTATCTGTTTGTTCAGGTAACAAAGTATTGAACACTAGTCTCATTATTCCAGCTTCTCTTATAGAGCCCTAAAGTTTCAACACTGTAATCATCTTAGAGTAGGATTCAGGTTAGATTGCCTGTGTATCTGAAGGTACCATTGAACATTTCATAAAGACAACTCAAGTATAAGACAAATCTTCATAAAAGAAGTCTCTGCACAGATTCTGATTGACCTAAATACACTGTTAATAATAGTTATGAACATTAATGAAAATTTATATCATCATATGTGTATCACAGTAGATAATCAATGAGCACATGTTGAATAAATAAATAGATGACTAAATTAGTATTATTACCTGAGATGTGGAAATCTATGTTCACGTGATCGCATTTTTTTGAAAGTAAAAATTTCTCTAGTGTATAAAATGAGATGAAATGTATTAGTATTTGATTACATTCCATAAGAAGCTAAGGTGGTTGTTTAGGTATCTGAGCAAATTTGAAAGACACCGATTTAACTATTTACTAATAGGCAAAAAAAAGTTGTCCCCCTAGTTCCTTTAAGAGATAATGAATGTTATAGATTTTAAAGAAGCAAGGAACCAACTCATTTGGAAGGATAAAAGTAGATAAAAAAGGTTGTAGTCTCAAGGAAATGAAATTGAAAAGAGATCTTTTGCTTACGCAGTAGCTATGATATCAATGAATGTATATAGATAAGGAATGCTCACTCTTTTTATTTCTTAAAATCAAATTAATTAACTTCTATTTCTGGATTTACTTTCTTTCCTGAAACATCCAGAAAAACTAGATAAAATACTTGAAATAATGATTTTCAAGACACTGGACACTAGGCAGCACAGGTCAGTGATTCCTAAGAGAAGGGAAACAAGCAAGATGAGCCCAGCTCAGTATCTTAAGAGTGTTTCCAGGCCGTATGGGATACAGGTAGAGCCTGGGAGCCCTTATGTTGAAGAGATACTGCAGAGAACCCAGGGAGACAAAGAGGCCAGAGTCACAGAACAGAGTGCCAGAGAGGAGACAGCTGCATAGAGAGCCCTGGAGATCTGTAACCCTCACTCGTGTATTCTGCAGAGTAATGATAAGCACCAAGTCTGAAGAAAGAATCATCCAAAAGGATTAGATGGACCAATACTTGATGCTCACACAGGTTGAGAAGAGATGCTTCTCCACAGGGCACAGTTAGAGTATTCAGAAGGGTCTTTCCTCTGTATCGAGAAATAATTTGTCCTGGTCTCAATGCTGCCCCAGTCAACCTGACACATCTTAAAATCAACACTCACCCCCCAAAAAAATCAAATTTTTCCAAGTAACAAAGCTCAAGTTTTATAGAAATATGACCGTATATAGCACTCAATAAGGTAAAATTCACAAAACATGATATCCAACTAAAGATTACCAGGAGCGAAAGAAGAAAGAAAACATGACCAATAACCAGGGTGAAAAATCGTCAAAACCAACCTAGAACTGACACAGATGATAGAATTAGAAGACAAAACAAAATTAAAAGAGTAATTATAGCTGATTGTTTATGTTTAAACCAGTTAAGTAGTGACATGGAAGATACAGAATGAGTCCCAAAATTCTAGAGGTGAAAACTATAATGCATAAGAAAAAAATATACACTGGAGAGAACTAATAGCAATTAGCCATTATAGAAGAAATATATTAGGAAACTTGAAGACATAGCAATGGAAACTATCCAATCTGAAAATCAGGTAGAAAAACATTTTTATTAATTGAAAAGGCTATCAGTGAATTTGGGGCAATTCTTAGTAGCCTAATGTAATGTAATCGGAGTCCCCAGAGAGAGGTAAGAGAAAAGAGGTAGAAAAAAATGAAAGAAATAATGATTTTTTTAATCTACAAATTTTATATAAATATTTCTATTATTGATTTGTAATTTAATTCCACTGTGGTCAGAGAGCATGCTTTGTGTGTGACTCAAACCTTTTATATTTATTGAGAAATATTATGGCTTACCCAGAGTAGGACTTTGTTGGTAAATGTTGTCTAAAAGGATATATGCTCTGCTCTTTTGGGGTATAGTGTTCTACAATATGTCAATCAGGTCAAGTCTATTTTTGGTGGTTTCAAGTTATCTGCTTGTATATGACATAATCTCTTTGTGGAAATCCAACAGAATCTACAAGAAAGCTACTAGAACTAATATGTGAATTTAGGAAGGTTGAATTATACAAGATCAATATAAACAAAAAGCATATTTCTATATATTAGTAATGAACAATAAGATATTTAAACTAAAAAACAATACTATCTACAATAACATCAAAAATATGAAATACTTAAAGATAAACTGGACTAAAGATGTATGAGACCTATACACTGAAAACTGCAAACATTGCTGAGAGAAATTTTACAAGACCTAAACAAATGGAGAGATATCTTATTCATAAGTTATAGTACTCAGTATTGTTAAAATGTCAATTCTCAAATATCTATAGGTTCAATGCAATCTTATCACGCATGTCTGTAGAAACAGATAAGTTGATTCTAAAATTCATATGGAAATGCCATATGGAAATTCACATGGGAATGTCAAAGGATCTAGAATAGTCAAACCAACTTTGAAAAAGAACAAAGCTGGAAGACTAAAACTGACTGATTTCAAGACTTATTATAAAGCTATAATAAAAAAGACAGTGTGGTATTGGCATCTAAATGGCCAAATAAATCAATGAAACAAAACAGAGAGTCTAGAAATATGTTTGTTTGTATATACATGGACAAATGATTTTTGACCGAGGTGCAAAGGCAATTCTGTGGAGAAGGAACAGTCTTTTCAACAAATGATGCTTGAACAATCGGATATCCATATGCAAAAAGATACATAAAATAAACTTTGATAAATATCTTTCATCAAAAAACAATTAATTCAAAATGGATCATAGACATATTTTTAAACCTAAAACTATGCAACTTCTAGAAGAAAAAAAGGAGAAAATCTTTGTGATGTCTGTGACCTTTGATTAGTGAAAATTCGTTAGATATACACCAAAAACAAAATCTATAAAAGAAAAAAATAATTTTGACCTCTTCAAAGTTAAAAACTGCTACTCTTTGAAATATTCTGACAGGAGACTGAAAACAAAAGCCATAGATTTGGAGGCGATATTTGCAGATCACATTTCTGATAACGGATATTTCATCTACAAGGGCTTCTGTACTGTCCAGTTAAGAATATGATTTCTGGGGACTTCCCTGGTGTTCCAGTGGTAAAGAATCCACCTTATAATGCAGAGGACACAGGTTCGATCCCTGGTCAGGGAACTAAGATCCCACATGCCGCGGGGCAACTAACACGCATGCCATGACTACTGAGCTCGCGTGCCACAACTAGAGAGCCTGTGGGCCGCAAACTGCAGAGCCCATGTGCCATAACTGGAGAAGAGAAAACCCACATGCCACAACTAGAGAGAAGCCCACATGCCTCAGCAAAAGATCCCGCATGGCTCAACGAAGATCCCGTGTACCACAACTAAGACCCAAAGCAGCCAAAAATTAAAATAAAATAAATAAATAAATCTTAAAAAAAAGGATATGATTTCTGGAGTTAGGCTGCCTAGGTGGCATTGTTACTAGTTGCTGTATAACCCTTTACAGGTTTTTAACCTTCTAAATGATTCAATTTTCTTATATGTAAAAAGAGGAAATTTAGAATACCTACCTCAAAGACTGTTGTGAGGATTAAATGCATTAATTAATGTAGGGCTCACAGACTAGTACCTAGCACTGAGAGAACGCTTAATGAGAGAGAGAGAGAAAAAAAACCTGTAACTGTTTACATCTACAATATTGGAAAGATTAGAATTATAACCATCTCTAGTGGTGGTTGTACTTTTAAACATTGGCTTAAGAATTAGTTTCTCTCAAAATGTAAGTAAGAAAGCCTATTGTATTGACTCATTGAACACAAATGAAATCTGCGTCCAGGAAGCACATTTTGTCTTACACCAGTTAAAGAGAACAAATAGGGTCAAAAATTCTATTTTCTGCTATAACCACTGTTTTTCTGAGTGGCTGAGAAATCACATAAGGTCCTCCTAGCAAAAGGAGAATAAATATTTGCCTTCAAGTGAAGTTTAACCTAGGGTGTAAGAGATCATACCTTGGTCTCAGAAAACAGATGTGTCAGGAAATGAATCCTGAACAGGAAAACAAAATGTGATTCCATGATTTTCTGCTTTTCCTAAGAGTTGACCAAAATACCCTGTTATCTGTGCCAAAAAAACAGAAAAAATTCACACCAAATAAAATGTTGGATTGATCAACCTCTTAAACAGTCTATTGACCTTCCTATTAACGAAAGAGACCATGGATTTTTAAATGGCCTCTATGGTTACTGATTTTTAAAATTCTCCATAGAGAATATTCACAGTGCTTTAGAGTTCTCCATACTGAAGCTGCAGGGAAGTGATGGCTCACAGCATGATACTCACCAGGTCCCGAGCCCACCTCACATGTCCACCTCCAGGGTCCCTTTCAATTGAGCAGCAACATCACGTGTCATGGAAGAATTATCACTAGAGTGGGTCTCCCCAGTTGCCTCTGTAGTTAATGGGTTTCTAATAGCACAAACACATTCATTTTGAGAAGCAGAGCTATAAGTTGGATGTAAACCAAGGAGAAGTTTAAAGGGAAGTAACAGAAGTCTATGTCACTTCTAGACTCAATTTGGGAGAAGTATTAGACTGTCTTGGAAAAAGTGTATTTCCATATGCAACTGACTGATTTTCAGCATGGCTACTGAATTTCAGCATAAGGCACTCTATGGCTCAAAAGTGAAGACTACCTCATACACTTCTGCACTGGAAGGCAATCCTCACCTTTATTCCCAAACTGTTCTTCACAAATCTCTCTTATTTCTTATGGGTTAGTCCAGATACATCTCTTTAAAGAATAAATGGAAACATTTACAGGGACAGAGAATTTGTGTATCTCTTGTTTATCTTGGAAAACTGGTATTGCAATTTCCAAGCAAACACAAACTACCCCTGGCCCTCTTTGGGACCATTCCATACTATGCTCTTAAAAGCATTTACAACAGTTTGGAGACGGGATGGTGAGCTTTATAGCTCAGACATGTAAAGGAAGCACTCTCCTTTGGCATATAAAAGGTCTAGACACAGAAGGATGACCTCAGTTGTAACAGCAGCCTGGCTCTGCTAGGAAGTTTTTCTTCAGCAGAAACTGTCCTGTAGATGACACAAAATCCCAAACCAAGCCTAGCAGTGTGAATGGCAAAGCAACCACGTTCCTTTAGCTCAGATCTGGCGCGTACTCATTCAAAACTGCAACATACAAAATGTTTCTCATTTATCCATTAGATCGATAAACATTGATCAAGCACCTACTAAGTGTGAGGCACTATTATACAACAATGAATAATAGGATGCCAACTCTCAAGGAGCTCAGGATCTATGGCAGTGATTTTTAAGGGTGGGGCTTTTTCTGACTGATGGGGGTTTGTCTTATTTCTGAAGATGTTTAATAAAAAGAGAGAGAGAAAGAGAGATGGAAATCTATGTACCAGGTTTATAGCTTAGATCTCCAGGGAATGTTGGTGGGTCTTCAGACTTGCTCCACTCTGTCCATTCTCTATTTGAGAAATGCTCCAGATAGTGAAGACAGGGAAGGGGCAGCACCAGGCCTCTTTAAAAATCTGCATGTGGAAGAGACCCTACCCCTCCTTTGCATAAATATGCACAGAAGCCCTGTCCAGCTATAAGCATCCAGCCTCTGCTTATTCGGGTGTGAGGACTGAAGTCAGCATCGTAGTGTCTCTGGTATTTTGAATTGGCAAAGATGGCCAGGGAAACCCCACAGAGGTTTCACAGTTGCATGACTGTTGCCAATGAAGTGACTCATTCGCCTCAGAAGGCATTGCTAACCGTGAGGTCAACTTCAGAGCAGGCCACAGCAGTCAGCTAGAGCACCAAGGGTGGGAGATGAATTCTTCAAACATAAGAGAGAATCTTTCCAGTCAAACAGTAAAAGAGAAGTATGGCTACAGAAAATATATTGGACTTTTTACCACAATTTATGAACAGAACCAACTTAAGTCTAGGCGAGTTCGTACTGATTTTAGGAGGCTGAATAAAAATAAACATATTTATTTTTTCTGCTAAGGATATAAATAAGTTTATAGAAAAATAGCAAATAGAGGCTATAGAAAAAACTGAATGACCTTATGTAGGAATTTTGATCTTCTCTAGTGATGCCCTAACACGCCATTTTTTTCTGCCATTCTAGTGAGTGAAATGTCCACTAACCAGCTCCATGTGCTTTACCAGGGCCATCGTTAAGATGTGCCCTTCAGGCATTTCACCTTACTAATTCTTCTGAATCATCAAAAACAAATGTTCAATGCTGCTTTGGGGTCAATCCAATTTTATTGACTACTGGATGGCTCTCTTCATGGAAAATCAAGGCAGAATTTGACCAAAGACCGGACTAGGAGGACTCTTTTCCAACTTCATTTTTGAGTTGCTTCTTTAATTGACAAGTTATAGCTTTGGATAACCAAGATACAGAAAGGTTTTATTATAGAATATTTTTAAAAGAAGAGTGAAAATAATGTTTCTTGAGTTGCCAGATTGGGGGTGACAGGCTAGTGAACACTAGGGACAGAAACCTTAAAAAAAGTTATTGGTAATGACCTCTTTTATGGGAAGTCTGCCTTCCCTAGCCCCACCCTGTTGGTAAAGGCCCTTTGCCTACTAAGCAGCATTACCGAGTGAGGACACAGAAAAGTGCTGACTCTATTCTCCACCCACTACAAGATAGATTTCATGTAGGCAGAAATTTTGATTGTTTTATTCACAGCCATATACCCAATATCAGGAATAATGTATAACATAGTCCACACACAATACATATTTGTGAATGCACTGAATAGATTAAGTGGCAGTTTTTTCCTAAATAGGGATATTGTGATTCGATTTGCCAAAGAAGCTTAACTTCTGTCTAATTAATGGCTCTTTAGTGTTTGAAGGACTCACAGACCCAAGCTGCTTTGACACAGGGATTCTTTTTGGTCAAGTGTATGTAGGATTATTATAACCAAGCTTGGTATGGGAAGTAGTGAAGTCCAAGCCATAAGCACTGCTTGGGAATTTTAGATTGAATTTAGCAGGTCACCAAAGGTGGTGAGGTCAGAGGCAGAATCTGAGGGAAGGTCTTTAAAAAGGCTAAGCTAGAAGGAGAGTCAGCAAAAACCAAAACTGAGTCACGATGTGGGTTGAAAAGTGAAGCTGGGTAACATCATTATCGAAGTCCTAGGTCAGGTGGGTTCAGGACAAGAGAGGACTTCTGGTTGCTTCCCTCCTGATCGTAGGAGGGGAGAACAGAAGCCAGTCACTAAAGATGGGGGGGGGGGAGGGAGATAGGGATCCAGGTAAAATAATTAGCGGGTAGGAGCTGACATAAAATAACTCTGTGGTTATAAGTTGAGCCTTCCTTTCTCATAGTGACTGGGGCTTGGAAAAAATGGTCATGCATAAATTTCAAGTTTTCTATTAGAAATAAATTGCTTTAGAAATAGTGTATTCCACCAAAGTAAATAGTTTTATGGACTAAAATAAACATTAAACACACACACACACGAAACCTCTAAATTCTATAAGGTGAGTGTGTCTTTCCTTTCTAGTTTATGGCTGTTACTAAGAGTGATCACCAAAACCAAAATTAACTTGGAGGCAGAAGTCTCCAGCAGTTGAATAATCAGTTGGGGGACCTCCAACTAAAAGTTCCTAGTACATTATTTAGGCTGCCAGCTCATTTACTCCCTGTATGAAATCTTTCCTCTTCGCTGGATCAAGCAAGACCTCTATTCAGCTGTTTGTTTGTTTTTTTTTTCAGTTCACTGAACAACTCTCAAATCTTTCTTTCTAAAACTTTGAGGCAGTAAGTCAAAGAAAAGGGGAATAAATGAGAACTATGTAGACTCTCTTGTATATATCTGTAGTAATTCTACTAATTAGGGAATACCTTTTCAATTAAAAACTACAAGTCGTCCAAATCAAAATTTTGCTCTCCTCCCCCCCTCACCCCCCATGAGGGCCTTTTCAAACAGCATCTATTCGAGGTAACTACTTATAGCTACTTGTCAGTTAACAATTCTTAGTTGGTCCCCCTTAGTAACATTTCTGCTCTAGGTAGCTGGTAATATATCTTTAAGCACATAATTAGTGAGTTGAACACCATACTAAGCAGCAAATTAAACAAGAAGTCATTTCAGCAAGCTTAATTATTTTTTAACGATTTTTTTAAACCCCACATTTGTTTATTTATTTGTTTGTTTGTTTGTTTGTTTGTTTGTTTTTGGCTGTGTTGGGTCTTCGTTTCTGTGCGAGGGCTTTCTCTAGTTGCGGCGAGCGGGGGCCACTCTTCATCGCGGTGCGCAGGCCTCTCACTATCGTGGCCTCTCTTGTTGCGGAGCACAGACTCCAGACACGCAGGCTCAGTAGTTGTGGCTCACGGGCCTAGTTGCTCCGTGGCATGTGGTATGTTCCCAGACCAGGGCTCGAACCCGTGTCCCCTGCATTAGCAGGCAGATTCTCAACCACAGCGCCACCAGGGAAGTCTCCAAGCTGAATTATTTTTTACAGTTCTTGCAAATAATGTAGACTTCCTGGATACAGTTTTTAAAAATTAAAGTAAATAGCCATGCATTTAACCTACTGTCCATTCTGATCAAGAATAGCTAGTATTATGCTATAATCCACTCTCTGGTTTTTATTTTTCATTCCCCTAAAAATTTACATCCAAATGATGCCTTTCTTAAAGATTTGAAAGCAATTTTTTCTCCAACATTAACCTATAATATTTTGAAATATTTTTGAGTTAATCTTTGACCTTCACTCATGGAGTGAGGAAAATAATCAAGAAATAGTATGAGGCTGTCTTAAGACATGGAAAAATGACATTTTCTTCTTATTTTCTGAGCAATGGAACACAGTCTGTAACATTTTCAAACCTTACTTTTCCACACAGCAGGCTCCAGACTAATATTTCTAATATATATATTCAACAGAAAACAGAATCACTCATAAAAGGATTTGTCAAAACTCTGTTTTCTAACAGCCAGTGTTTTGTTTTTCTATTCCTGGAAATGACAACTGCTCAAATTTCTCAAGATTCCTCTGGCTTTTGCCAATACATTTATTTCATTTAATGATGGGCACGCAGGAAAAAAAGTTTGGTTCATATTGTGACTGCAAAACCACACACAGCTTTTTGTTTTTGGCTACATTGGGTCTTTGTTGCTGTGTGCGGGCTTTCTTCTAGTTGTGGTGAGCGTGGGCTGCTCTTCGTTCTCTTCGTTGCAGTGCGTGGGCTTCTCTTGCTGCGGAGCATGGGCTCTAGGTGCACGGGCTTCAGTAGTTGTGGCTCGTGGGCTCAGAAGTTGTGGCTCGTAGGCTCAGTAGTTGTGGAACACAGGCTTAGTTGATCCACGACATATGGGATCTTCCCAGATCAGGGCTCAAACCCATGATCCCTGCATTGGCAGTGGATTCTTAACCACTGCACCACCAGGGAAGTCCTGCAAGTTATGTTTTTATATGACTGAAATTCAGCAAAATTTAAAAAGACAACTAAATTTACTTACTATTGTACATATCTAAGTATTCTGTTGATGGATCAACAATGTTTTGATGAGTAATGAAGTAAAGCTATGTACAATTCATAAACTAGTACAGATTTTTAATAGATTTATTTTTCTTGCCTTTATTTCAACAGGCTCACTAATTATGTTGCTTAATCAAGATATTTTTACATAATGTATGTTCTATTGACATCAACTAATAGAAAGGATTAAAAATATAAACATGATAATTTCCAAAATGTGAATGTATTTTTGTCAAAATTACATATGAAAACAAATATAAATAAGTGAAGTATTTTTCATATATATCTTCAAAAATAGTTATTTCACTTTTTAAATATTCAAAATTATGAGATAAAACACGTTATAGTAAATGAATATCAAAAATTTGTTATTAGTTTAATAAAGACTTTAATTTTGAAAAATTTTAATTTATTCTTATGAAGTATTTTTATAAAAATAAGACTATTTGAAATTTAGTGCCCAACCTCCACTTAGTTGCTAATGTAAAGAACTGGCTTCACCATGTTACAGCTAGACCTATAAGTATAAGAGTAGCATGAATTTTTTTTTTATTACTACTATTATCTATAGTATGCACAAGTCCGGAGACCAAATGTGTTAGAATTTTGGGTTTAATGATAAGCTTTTACAAGAATTCTCAGGTATATTGCTCCTTGGCTTTGGGGCATTTTTCTCTGGAAATAATATTTATTGAGGGCTCCCTGTGCTCATGCCCTGGGCAAGTCTTTTATATGTTTTATCTCATTAATTAACCTAACCCAATGATGGTGCTGTTATTATCCCCATTTTACAGAGGAGGCATAGAAAGGTCAGGAAACTTGCTCAGGGTCACACAGCTGATAAGTGGTGGTGTCAGGGTTTGAGCTCCGGTATTCTGACTCCAGGTGCTTAGTAATTAAATTAGTATAGTGCCTCTCTGGCAAGAAGTAAGGCTGGCCCTTTTTATAGGGTTGTGTTTTTTTAAATTAATTTATTTATTTTTGACTGTGTTGGGTCTTCGTTTCCCTGCGCAGGCTTTCTCCAGTTGCCGTGAGCAGGGGCTACTCTTTGTTGTGGTGTGCAGGCTTCTCATTGTGGTGGCTTCTCTTGTTGCGGAGCACAGGCTCTAGGTGCTCAGGCTTCAGTAGTTGTGGCATGCAGGTTCAGTAGTTGTGGCACAGGGGCTTCATTGCTCTGCGGCATGAGGAAACTTCCCAGACCAGGGCTCGAACTTGTGTCCCCTGCGTTGGCATCCTTCCTACTTCGAAGGAGTGTCCATATTCAACACAGCAGTGGCAGAATCCACCAGTTTTTGTGGCTTTCGAGTACTTTTTCTTTCAAGGAAATATGTTAAGAGATGTGGAAAAGCATTTATTTGGGCCACAAGAACATTTGTACAGGTGCTGAGCTCCAGACCCTAAGTGAAAGAGATGCCTGTGAGTTCTAAAATCATTCTGAATGTGGATCTAGGACATGCAGGGTTCTCAAAAGCTTAAGGGCTCCAAGGCAGAAACACCTTTAACTCAAGTCCAAGGGCATTACTATGCATTACCCACCACACTGTCTCCTACATAGCAGGGTATAATTAATGTTGCAGTTGTTACAGAAGTTGGTGACCAATTATACAGGTGTGGGATGAGGAACACATAAGTAAGTAAAGCACAGTGGTAGTGTTTGAAGCCTGCTGATGGGGAGGTTTAATAATTCCAGAAAAATCAGTATTGTGAAAAAAGAGGTTGAATTTATCGCTAAACATTGTAAATTTGAAGTATTGGTAGAATTCCTCTGAGGAAGTCTGTTAAGCAAACGGACATCTTGGGCTAAGTCAAAATAAACTAATTAATAAGGGCTGAAATATCAAGAATCATGCCTAGTTTTTTTGAAAAGTTTAAAAAATCCCAAAGAATAATGCAAAGGATACCCAATCTAATAATGGCAGAGTAAAGTGGGCATTTACTTCTTCTATTCCACAGAATGAGAACGAAAAATCAAAATTAAAATTCCATTTTTGGTAAAAATGGAAACAGATAAAAATCTCTAAAAATACAGGATAAGTTTGGGGGCTGTTCACACATGGGAATAAAGCAAGGGCACATGAACGAAGAATCAGGTAGAGGAAATCATGGCAGTAGGTCTCAGGAAAAAAAAAATAGTAAAAACAGTTTTTTAAAAGAGAGGAATATAACCTGTGTCCTGATTGTTAAAACCTTTGTTTTTTACAGCATATGGTGTTATACACACTGGGGAAAGAGGTAAATAAGGGTGAAGCTAAAAAAATGATCACACAAGCAAGCAATATTTTCAGGAAGCTGTCTCTGTTCCAACAAAGCAGAAGAGAGAACTCACATCATAAACAATGCCAAGGCTGGGAAAAGTAATTCCTATATAAACTCCCCACAAGTTCATGGATCGTTAGGAAGTCCCAGGTAGCCTGGAATATAGTGCCAATTCCACATGAGTTTTCTGTCAATACCTGACCCAGAAAAACTTTATTCCTTTATAAATGAATAGTGAACATAGAAGACCAGCACAGTATCTATACAAAAATCTTACAGGGATGGAGAAAGAAAAATATGAAACAAAAGTCAAATAAAGAAGAGACACCAGAAAATAATATCATAGGACAGATAAAAATTATCACAAAATATTCCATCAGGAATTGTTCCCCAAAGTTAATTAATTAATCATCCTTATAAAAAAAGACTAAACAAAAATATATGTGTTTCAGGATGAGATGCTGACACTAAAGGATACAAAATGTGAACTGAAGAGCTCACAAAGGAAGAAACAAAATATTAAAATGAAGAAAAAATTGGAAGAAATATGAGAGAATAAATAGCATTAAAAACACAAGGAGAGAAGTAGATATTGATGTGAAACAAGAAAAATAAAAAGTAAATCCTAATAGTTTAAAATTTGAGAGAAAATGACAAGAAGGATAGATAAAGGGGATTCAATGTATACATAATTGGAATGCCCAAAGAAGAAATCTGGAAATTAAACATGATAAATTTGTTTTAAAAATTCAAGAAAACATTTCTAAAAATAAGGAAAACTTAAAAAAATTAAATATTGATATGGCACATCATTTTGGGAATATTGACCCAGCCAAGTCCACATGAGTCCTATCCCAGTTAAAAGGAGTTCAAATATAAAGAAACATTCCTTCGGGCAGTCAAAAAATAATCAAATGATTATTAAACACATGAAAAGTTGCCTCCTTCTCTTACAATAAGAAATACAAATTAGTATTGCACCGACATATAATTTTCTACTTATAAGATGAGGGAAAAAAATTGGATAATGTATCCCATTGGTGATGGTGTAGAGAAACAGGCACCCTTATATATGACTAGTCAAAGTGTAAATCAGCATGACCCTATTATAAGAAACTTGGCTATATCTATACAAACTTCAAATGCATATCACCTACACACAGCAATTCCTCTTTCAGAAATTTATCCTGTAAATATATCTTACAACTTTGAAATAACATATGTATAAGTTATTCTTTGTTGCATTATATGTAAGAGAAAACAATTAGAAATAACATGCATACACACACACACACACATACACATCCATACAACAGAATACTATACAGTCTTCAAAATGAATGAGGAAGCTCTTTATATACTTAATATGGAATCATCTTCAAGGTACACTGTGAAGCAAAAAAAATTAGGGAGTGGAACAACTAGAAAGTATGCTATTACTTAAGAGAAAAATAATAAAAGGAGATATTGCTTGTGTACATGAGTGTGCTATATCTATTCTTGTGAATCCCTGGAAGAATACATAAAACAACTGATAACATGAGTGGCCTCTGGAGAGAAGAGCAGGGACAGAGCAGAAGAATAAATAAATGTGAGATACAAAATTCTGAAATGACATTAAAACTCTTATATGCATTTACATGCTATTCAGGTCTGGAAACTGAAACCTGACTCCAGGATCTGAATTTTCACCCTTTATTTCCCTCATAATTATTATCCTGGCTGAAACAGAGTAATGCCTGCCTCCGAATATCGATTTGAAGGTAATTTATGTACCACACTGAGTTATCATCTAACCTAGAATAGATGCACAGTAAATCTTAGTTCATCCTCCCACATGGATGTGGCAGTTATGTACATTAAAAAGAAACTAAACTTATGAATTTGTCAATTGCCACCTGGATGTTGGGTGAAGTGTATACAAATCCATCATGAAAGTACATGGGAAATAGAACCTGAAAAAAACTAGGAAGCGTGTGTGTGTACATGTATGTAAATTTGGGGGTATAGTTTGTTGACTAGATTTAACCATAACACACGTTACAACACCTTTGAGTTTCCTAGTTTAGCCAATTACACCAAAAAATTTCCATCAACACGTGATATTTTTCCTTACCTCTGTGTCACATTCAAATTAGTTTCATTTTAAAGATGAGGAATTGAGGCTCAAATATTTTAACTGATTGCCCAAAATCACACAACTTGAGGCAGAGGCCTGTTCTTGTCACTCTAAGTCAAGGTTTCTTTTGACCAAACTCCAGTTGTCTAAATGTAATATACCAGTAATAATATTTGTCTGTCACAATTAATACTACTGACCCAACAAAGTATGAATTAGGAAGAAAGTTTGTTTATGGCTTGATCATTCGCCAAACTCACCTCATTAGAATGTATCTGGAGGCAAATTTTCACCCTCACAGAACTTCTGGACTCAGAGTATACGAGGTCATGAAACCCACGCTCCTCAATTTACACGAGTGGTAGTGATTCATCCAGATTGAGTAATTATTTCCCTCCCCAGACCTTCTAATGACCAATTTCACACATGAGAAATAACTGGGCAAGCTACAGTTAAGGATTATTTCTCTGCAGGAGAAAAAGGAGATAAAATGAGTTTCTTAAGGGACAAATCCTTGGATGTTTGACTCATTTGCAAGAAAGGAAAGGTATATTTTTCTATGTATTCCATTAGTACCCAATTCAACAAATAAAGCCACAAACACAGCACACCGACTATTTGGTAATGCATATGTAAATTCTTATTTTGGTCTCTTTTGACTCAAGAGGGAACTAAGAAGGGGGTCTGATCTATTTCAGGTCCCAAATTAAATATAACCAATTTAAAATTAATCAACACAGTATTTATAAATAAAACAAGACTCAGTTGAGCTGGTAACACTTCCTCTGGGTCGCCCACTCTCTGAAGTGTTGCAGGCTAACCTTTAGGCCTAAAAATGGGGCAGCCTTGCTGAGTCACTAATAAATTTCAGCCCTACACCTCACAAGAAGATAAAATGCTCTTCAACAATACTTAACACCTCATCTTCCTGAGCCCACCTTCTGGTCATGAAACCAGACCAAATCCATGATGGTTCCAGAAGGCTATTTTTGGCATATTAGACCACTGCCAGTGACTTAGAGGCACCCACTCCCTTTGGTAGAGAGAATGGACTTCCCCCCATACAGAAGTATAAATGAGATTACCTACCTTATCTCCATCAGTCACCAGATTCCCCTTATTAGTGGTTTGTTTTGACAAGAGCCTTCATGCTTATGGTTAGTCAGAGATCCAGACAGACTCACTAAGTCGGGAAGAGACTCAGATGTCACAAAACCCAGGTTTCTCATTGTACACCTGAAGACAACAACAAACACAGGACTGTCAGAAGCAGTCTCATATGCAGCCAGTTAAAAAAAAAATTAACTCCAGAGTTCCAGTTGTTATTATCCTATAATTTCTCAACAGCATGGCAAGATGAAATCCAGTGAATAAGATAAAATGACTTTATATAGGAGGTTTGGATTAACATATACACACTACTATATATAAAATAGATAACCAACAAGGACCTACTCTATAGCACAGGGAACTATACTCAGTATTTTGTAATAACCTATAAGGGAAGAGAATCTGAAGAAGAATATATATACATATGTGTAGCTGAATCTCTCTGCTGCACACCTGAAACCAACACAATATTGTAAATCAATTATGCTTTAATAAAAAAATAAAAAATAAAATGGCTTTATATTCACACATTCATTCATTCATTCAATAAATATTCAGCACCAATTTGTGCAAGTTCCTGTACTAGGGGCTGAGGATACCACAAGGAACACAACTGACACGGTTTCTGCCTTCTCAGGACTTAGTTTAGTAGGTCACCAAGACAATAAGAAAGGCAATTATGGTAGTATAATATTATATAAGAGGGAAGTTCAGGAGTGTTGCAAGAGACTATGGGCAGAAAAACTGGTAGAGAAGGAGAGGGAAAAGATTCCTAACCTGGATTCAGACATCAAGGAAGATTTTCTGGAGGAAGCTAACACCTAAGCTATGACCTGCATGATGAGTTAAGTGTTAACTTGGTAATGAGGATGGGAGTAAAAAGGATGAGTGTCCCAAGCAAAATCCAAAGACCCAGAAGTAAGTGAAATAAAGCAGGTCAAATGAACCAAAAACCATTCAGTCTGACAGGAGCCCAGATGAGCCAGGACAGCATGGTGAGCCATGGGTTGGAGAAATAAGCAAGGGTCAGATCATAAAATGCAATTATTATACGCTGCATTAGGGAGTTTGGACTTTTGTCTAAGAGCTTTGAAACCCAATAAAGAATTTTAGCATCTGAGAAAGATTACTGAGGTTACAGTATATGTGGGAGAAGAATTAGAAGAGACAAGACTTAAGGCAAAGATACCGGTTATGGAGGGTCTGCTCAGGCACCAGGGCAAGCAATGTGGTAGTCTGGATTTAAAATAGTGAACACATTTCAGAAATATTTATGCAGCTGAATGAACAGAATTGTGTTCTTACCAGGGTAAACAAGAATGTACCGAAGGGCTTATCCCTCTCCACATTTGCCTTGCTCCACAGTCCATAAATCTGAGAGATCACAGATCAAACCAGCAATAAAGGTCCCAGAATAAACCACCCAACCTCTACTGCTGCCAGGTTGGAGTCTTCTGGATTTATAGGATGAAGGCTAACAAAAGCCTTCCTCTCTCACTAGCATTCATCCTACAGATATTTATTGAGGGTCTGCTATGTTTCAAGCATTAGTCCAGGTCTTGGGAGTAGAAATAAAAAGGACACAGTATACATACTTAAAGACTCCTGTAACGTAGGGGAGACAGATATGTAAACAGCCTGTCATAAAACAATGTCATAAGTGAAGTAACAGTGACTGTGAGTATGCAGAAGCACATAATTCAACTAAGGAAATCATTAAAGCCTTCATGGTGGCTTCGTAGAAGGCTTCTAGGGTTAATTCATAAAAAATAAGTAGGAACAGGTAGAAGAGAGGAGGAGAAGGAAAAGGTGGCATTAATAAAGGCCTGAAAGTGAAGAGTAGCATGGTTTCTGGATGAGAGATACAAGCAATAATGTGCAGCTAAAGCATGAAGTGAGAGACAGACTGTTGTAAGATAAAGCTTAAGGGGTTCATAAGGAAGGTCTGGTGGGACATGGTAAGGACCTTAGATTTATTTTATCCACTGGAAAATGGAGAGTTGTTGATAATAGAAAAAAAAAAGAATAGAATCAGATGTATGTTTCAGATACTGATATTGTGGTATCTGTACAGAGAATGGGATTTGAAAGACCATATCCAAAAGCAAAGATGCAGGTTAGGAGGCTCTTGAAGTAACCATAAAAGGAAATGATGAAAATCTCACCAGAGCTGATAATAAGGATGGAGAACAAAATGAATGCAAGAACTTCTTAGAAGAAAGCATTGACGGAATTTTGTAATACAGTAAGTCCCCTACATACGAACCTTCAAGTTGTGAACTTTCAAAGATGCAAATGTGTGTTCATGTGTCCAATCAGGTAAGTTGGTTCAAGTATCTGGTGTACATTGTCACGTGCGTGCATCCTCTACAAGTAGTTGTGCTTTTGTGTACTTTACTGTACAGTACCATATAGAGTACAGTAGTACGGTATCTTTATTTTAAGCCTAGGATGTCTGAAAGCAAGCGTAAAAGCAGCGGTGATGTAGCTGGTACTGCTAAGAAGCGCCAAGAGATAACGATGAAAACAAAAGTGAAAATAATTGAGAGAGTGGAACAAGAAGAAGTAACTGAAGAACCAAAGAGATTCACGACACAGGAAATGGCAAGGGGATTTCTTTATTTGAGGAGGCACTGTTAGTTTTTGAGGCACAGGACCTGAACATAGAATGGTACACGAAGGTTGCAGCAGCCATTCAGAATGCAATCCAGTGCTACCGTGTCATCTATGATGAGAAAAAAAGAGCTACTACCCAGACATCACTGGATCATGTTTTCAAGAGGGTAGATAGAACTGAATCCAGCAAAGAACCAGAACCTGTGCCAACAACGTCAGGCATGAGTGAAATTGCAGCTTGCCCTCCGTCTCCTATTGCTGACGATCCTTTAGCTCTACCATCTCCTGCCTCCTCTCCCTCCTCTGGTCAGTAACTCTTCTTGCCTGTTCATTCGATGCTACCCCTTGTATGCCAGCTGTTATACTGTACTACTGTACTTTTCATGGTACTGTACTGTAAGGTTTAAAATGCTTTATTTTTTGTGTTTGTTTTTATGTATTATTTGTGTGCACAGTATTATAAACCTATTACAGTACAGTACTATACAGCCTGTTGTGTTAGTTGGGTACCTAGGCTAACTTTGTTGGACTTACGAACTCACTTTCAGAACAGGACTTGTTCGTATTTGTATGTAGGGGACTTACTGTAGGTTGGATTGGAGTTGGTAAGAGAGCAGAAGAAAAAGGGTGATTAGTTTCTAACTTGAGGAAATGGGTGGGTCCTACAACTGAGATAGAGAATACTGAAGATGAGTTCATTTTGCGTACTGAGTTAGAAGTGTCTAGGTAACATATACATGGAGATCTAACATGTTGATATATATGCGTGTGTGAGAGTCCAGATCATCAAAATTATACAGAATTTGGAGTTATCAGCATATAGGTGTTAATAAAAATGTTAAGAATAAATGGAATCATCTATTTGCCTGTCTAATGGATCAAATGTATATTAAGTATTTTGTATGCACATAGGAACATTACATAGAGTGAGAAGAACCAGGATGAGAACAGAACCCTGAGAGCTAAAAAGACTAACATTCAAGAGGTGGAAGAAGGCAGAAGATTCTACAAATGAAACAGAGGAGAAACCATCAGACAGTTTCAAGGAGAACCAAATAGTGTGGGTATCATAGAAGTCAAGACAGTAGAAATAAGGATCAACAATTCCCATAAGATAAGGACTAAAAATGATCTTTGATTTGATGCTATAAAATTTTTAGGTGATACTACTGAGAACAATGTCACTAGAAGCAGTCATTGACAGAAGTAGGCCATTCAAGTCAGCCTCTGTGTACACCAATGGTCAACTACCTTAGAGCTTCCAGATGCTGGTCCCCGGTCCCCTACAACTGAGAAAGTAAACTGGGTCAAATGTCATAGTTATTAAATGCCTTCTTCAGAAAAAAATATGTGTTTGAGCTAGATGATCTTTGGTTTTCCTTAAAATTCAGAGATTCTTTAATTGTTGAAATACATAATCTTCCTATATTCGTCCTATTGCAAATCAAAGTAACCCTATTTTTAAATCTAGTTGGTGCATGAGTAAGAATTAGGAAAGCAAGTTCAGCTACTGAGTGAACCTACAGTATTTGGTTTTCATCATTTTAATACCAGTGGGAGGAGTATGGATAGCAAGGGATACCAGTCCCATCTCAAAAATGTTTTTCTGAATCTATACAGTTCCTGTGTTTAGAGAACGAGAGTTCAGATAATAGGGATATCTGTATCATATTATGTCTTAAATGTTGTCTTGTGCAATGCAGAAGCTTAAATTAAGAATTTCATATTTCCTTTGAAGCCAGTCAAAGCAAAGGAACTCTCCAAAATAATGTCGAGAAAACACAGACTCTTCTATAACATGGAATGGGTGCTGGACCAGGAGTCAAGAGAACGAGTACTCCAGCCAACAGTAATCTGCTTGGTGGTCTTAGGGAACCCAGTTAACTCTCTGGATCTTAGATTTCTCATCTGTAAAATCTAGTTGGACCAGATAACTTCTCAGAGGCCTCCCAACCATTAGTCTATCTGCTTATAGGCATGATTACACACTATGCCTTGCTATGACCATTGATATACAAATCCATTATCTCAAAGGATATTCCAAGAGTTCCAAGAAGGCAGGTGGTTTACCCCTGGCTTTGGAAAGTCCTATATTCCTTCCAAATAGGAAAGCAAAGTGAGAGGTGAAACTTCCATTTTCCTGCAAGATCAGAAAACTCATTTATAAGTCTGAGGCAATGAGTGTCAGTCTCATAATAAACACCCTCCTAGGAATTAACTTCAACCAGAAAAATCAAAGGTCCCCAGAGGAACACAGAACCTTTATCAAAGTTTTGCTCTTAAATACCTACCAAGTTGCTGTTACATTGTTTGAAATGCATATCTCATTAAATCACAAACCTTGTGCTGGGCCCAAGAGAGATTTTCACCAATGAAACTGCAATGTTCTGACAGCCATCTCTGAAGGAGACCTCAGAGAGTTTCAAATAATTAAAGTATTCACACTTCAGAAGCAGGAAATAGAGTGAAAGGCTTTCAAACATATCTTGTTTTTGCAAGCGTATGGAAAGGTTGACACAAAGCAATGGAAGAACAAAAGAGATAATTATCTAGAAACACTTGGACATGAAATTTAAAAAATCCAATCATCTAGCTCCTGAAAATTCTATTTTAAACTTTCATTTTCTTTTAAAAGTAACATAAGTACATTAAAAAATACTGAAAAATAGAAAACAAGGGGAAAGTTTTATCTTCCCTTTCCCCCAAATCAAATAAATGACATGAAAGAACGTAAGGAAACAAAAGAAAAATTTTATGTACTTGAAAATACACTGAGGATGTACATAATAATAGATAGATACCATTTATTGAACACATATTTTGTGCCTGGGACTGGAAAAAAAATCATAACCCTTCGTAGATATAATCAAAACTGTCCTAAGATCAAGCCAACTTAGGGCTTCAGTGACTCCCCCAAATGTAAAAGAAAAATTAAGGGTAGAAGTAAGAAAACACAACGTGCATCTTGTAGGAGTTCTATAAGATAGAAAGCATTGGAAAATGGACTATTCAAGCACAAAAGGGTGGTTAATTTTCTATAACTAATTTAAGGAATATTTGTCAGATTAGGAAATATACTGAGTACCAGTAAAAAGAAATAAATATAAATCCACAACTAGACACACCCACAATTAAACTTCAGAACACCAAAGATAAAGAGATTTTTAAAGTAACCTGAGATCAAAGGCAGACAACCTTAAAAGGATCAAGAATTAGACTGATGGCAGGCTTCCCAAGAACAGTCACAGGCAAAGTGATATTTCAAAGTGCCGAGAGAAAATAACTGGCAACTTAGAATGGTCTGCCCGGCTAAATTGTCATTTAAGGGTGAGGGGGAAAATCAAGATATTTTCCAAAAATAAAGGAAAGAAGAAAGGAAGGAAGGAGTGAAGGAGGAAGGGAAGGAGGGAGGGAGGGAGGGAAAAGAAACATTAATTACTAAATGACCTTCTGTGAAAAAAACATTTTAAAAATTTAAAAATATTTTTAAAGATTAAAAGAAGGAAATTTAACACAAAGAAGGAATGAGATCTTAGAACAAAGATGAACAAGGACATTAGCAAACATTTTGATAAATCTAAGCATGCACTTGAATGCATAAAAATAAAATGACAACGAATTTGGGGGATCAAAAATTTAGCAATTCCAAAATTCTTAAGAATAACATAAAATACAAAAGTGGTGATAGAATTAAAATATTCAGAGAAGGTACTGATTATTTCTAAGAAATAGAAAACTTCCAAATCATTGTCACATGTGTAGGAGGGAGGGATGGAATAACGGAAACTCAGTTAATCCAGTAAAATATTGGAAGGGAGGGAGGATCAAATAAAAAGCCTAAAAATATGAGTAAGATAATATGAATAATAACTAACAATTAGGGCATTTATGTGCCAAGCACCACTCTAAGTGTTTTACAAATATCAATTCCTTTATTCTTCACAGTAACTCAGTCAAGAGTCCTATGATATTATTACTGTTATTTTACAGATGAGAAAAGTGAAGCATAGGGAGGTTAAATAATTTGATCAACAGCTAAAACTAGTAAGTGACAGAGTGGAAAGATACAAAGTATATACTAAATTCTATACTAGTAATTACTATTTTATGCTGCTTCTAAACATGAATCCAAATATACTAGCAATCTCAATAAATGAACTACATGTATTAAACTCACAAGCTAATCACAGATTCTCAGAATATATTTTTTAAAGGTCAGGAGATACAAAGATACTTGTAAAGACAATAGACAAATCTTAGTCAAGACTATTCAAGAACAGAGAATGGATAAAGAAAAGGTGGCACATATACAAGATAAATTTCAGACAAACTATTAGAATTTACAAGGGTTTCAGCAAGTGTGCTAGATGGATAAAAATCAATATACAAAATGAATTGCCTTCGTCCCTATACAACCACTGGAAGTCATTTGAAATACACTTTTTAAAAATATACTACTTCCAATCAACTGCCAAACTATGAAGTGTGTAGAAATAAATATAATAAACTATCCATTACTTTTTTAAACATCTTTATTGGAGTATAATTGCTTTACAATGGTGTGTTAGTTTCTGCTGTATAACAAAGTGAATCAGCTATACATACACATACATCCCCACATCTCCTCCCTCTTGCGTCTCCCTCCCATCCTCCCTATCCCACCCCTCTAGGTGGACACAAAGCACAGAGCTGATCTCCCTGTGCTATGTGGCTGCTTCCCACTAGCTATCTATTTGACGTTTGGTAGTGTATATATGTGCATGCCACTCTCTCACTTCGTCTCAGCTTCCCCTTTCCCCTCCCTGTGTCCTCAAGTCCATTCTCTATGTCTGCGTCTTTACTCCTGTCCTGCCCTTAGGTTCTTCAGAATCATTTTTTTTTTCTTTTTTTAAAGAAGATGTTGGGGATAGGAGTTTATTAATTATTTAATTTATTTTTTCTGTGTTGGGTCTTCGTTTCTGTGCGAGGGCTTTCTCTAGTTGCAGCAAGCAGGGGCCACTCTTCATCGTGGTGCACGGGCCTCTCACTATCATGTCCTCTCTTGTTGCGGAGCACAGGCTCCAGACACTCAGGCTCAGCAGTTGTGGCTCACGGGCCCAGTCGCTCCGCAGCATGTGGGATCCTCCCAGACAAGGGTTCGAACCCATGTTCCCTGCATTAGTAGGCAGATTCGCAACCACTGCGCCACCAGGGAAGTCCTCTTTTTTAGATTCCGTATATATGTGTTAGCATAGGGTATTTGTTTTTCTCTTTCTGACTTATTTCACTCTGTATGACAGACTCTAGGCCCATCCACCTCACTACAAAAAACTAAATTTCGTTTCTTTTTATGGCTGAGTAATATTCCATTGTATATATGTGCCACATCTTCTTTATCCATTAACCTGTCAATGGACACTTAGGTTGCTTCCATGTCCTGGCTATTGTAAACAGAGCTGCAGTTGAATATTGTGGTACATGACTCTTTTTGAATTATGGTTTTCTCAGGGTATATGCCCAGTAGTGGGATTGCTGCGTCATGTGGTAGTTCTATTTCTAGGTTTTTGAGGAACCTCCATACTGTTCTCCATAGTGGCTGTATCAATTTATATTCCCATCAACACTGCAAGTGGGTTCCCTTTTCTCCACACCCTCCTCAACATTTATTGTTTCTAGATTTTTTGATGATGGCCATTCTGACTGGTGTGAGGTGATACCTCATTGTAGTCTTGATTTGCATTTCTCTAATGATTAGTGACGTTGAGCACCCTTTCATGTGTTTGTTGGCAATCTGTATATCTTCTTTGGAGAAATGTCTGTGTAGGTCTTCTGCCCATTTTTGGATTGCGTTGTTTGTTTTTTCAATATTGAGCTGCATGAGCTGCTTGTATATTTTGGAGATAAATCCTTTGTCAGTTGCTTTGTTTGCAAATATTTTCTCCCACTCTGAGGTTTGTCTTTTCATCTTGTTTTATGGTTTCCTTTGCTGTGCAAAAGCTTTTAAGTTTCATTAGGTCCCATTTGTTTATTTTTGGTTTTATTTCCATTCCTCTAGGAGGTGGGTCAAAAAGGATCTTGCTGTGATTTATGTCATAGACTGTTCTGCCTATGTTTTCGTCTAAGAGATTTATAGTGTCTGGCCTTACATTTAGGTCTTTAATACATTTAGAGTTTATTTTTGTGTATGGTGTTAGAGAGTGTTCTAATTTCATTCTTTTATATGTAGCTGTCCAGTTTTCCCAGCACCATTTGTTGAAGAGGCTGTCTTTTCTCCATTGTATATTCTTGCCTCCTTTATCAAAGATAAGGTGACCATATGTGCATGGGTTTATCTCTGGGTTTTCTATACTGTTCCATTGATCTATCTTTCTGTTTTTGTGCCAGTACCAAACTGTCTTGATTACTGTAGCTTTGTAGTATAGTCTGAAGTCAGGGAGCCTGATTCCTCCAGCTCCGTTTTCCTTTCTCAAGATTGCTTTGGCTATTTGGGGTCTTTTGTGTTTCCATACAAATTGTGAAATTTTTTTTTGAGGTACGCGGGCCTCTCACTGCTGTGGCCTCTCCCGTTGTGGAGCACAGGCTCCGGACACGCAGGCTCAGTGGTCATGGCTCATGGGCCCAGCTGCCCCACGGCACATGGGATCCTCCCGGACCGGGGCACAAACCCGTGTCCCCTGCATCGGCAGGTGGACTCTCAACCACTGCGCCACCAGGGACGCCCAAATTGTGAAATTTTTTGTTCTAGTTCTATGAAAAATGCCAGTGGTAGTTTGATAGGGATTGCATTGAATCTGTAGATTGCTTTGGGTAGTAGAGTCATTTTCACAAGGTTGATTCCTCCAATCCCAGAACATGGTATATCTCTCCATCTGTTTGTATCATCTTTAATTTCTTTCATTAGTGCCTTATAGTTTTCTGCATACAGGTCTTTTGTCTCCTTAGGTAGGTTTATTCCTAGATATTTTATTCTTTTTGTTGCAGTGGTAAATGGGAGTGTTTCCTTAATTTCTCTTTCAGATTTTTCATCATTCGTGTATAGGAATACAAGAGATTTCTGTGCATTAATTTTGTATCCTGCTACTTTATCAAATTCATTGATTAGCTCTAGTAGTTTTCTGGTAGCATCTTTAGGATTCTCTACGTATAGTATCATGTCATCTGCAAACAGTGACAATTTTACTTCTTTTTTTCCAATTTGGATTCCTTTTATTTCTTTTTCTTCTCTGTTTGCTGTGGCTAAAACTTCCAAAGCTATGTTGAATAATAGCGGTAAGAGGGGGCAACCTTGTCTTGATCCTGATCTTAGTGGAAATGGTTTCCATTTTTCACCACTGAGAATGATGTTGACTGTGGGTTTGTTATATATGGCCTTTATTATGTTGAGGAAATTCCCTCTATGCCTACTTTCTGCAGGGTTTTTTTCATAAATGGGTGTTGAATTTTGTCAAAAGCTTTTTCTGCCTCTGTTGCAATGATCGTATAGTTTTTCTCCTTCAAATTGTTAGTATGGTGTATCACATTGATTGATTTGCATATATTGAAGAATCCTTGTATTCCTGGGATAAAACCCACTTGATCATGGTGTATGATCCTTTTAATGTGCTGTTGGATTCTGTTTGCCAGTGTTTTGTTGAGGATTTTTGCATCTATGTTCATCAGTGATATTGGCCTATAGTTTTCTTTTTTTGTAGCATCTTTGTCTGGTTTTGGTATCAGGGTGATGGTGGCCTCGTAGAATGAATTTGGGAGTGTTCCTCCCTCTGCTATATTTTGGAAGACTTTGAGAAGGATAGGTGTTAGCTCTTCTCTAAATGTTTGATAGAATTCACCTGTGAAGCCATCTGGTCCTGGGCTTTTGTTTGTTGGAAGATTTTTAATCACAGTTTCCATTTCAGTTCTTGTGATTGGTCTGTTTATATTTTCTATTTCTTCCTGGATCAGTCTCAGAAGGTTTTGCTTTTCTAAGAATTTGTCCATTCCTTCCAGGTTGTCCATTTTATTGGCATAGTGTTGCTTGTAGTAATCTCTCATGATCCTTTGTATTTCTGCAGTGTCAGTTGTTACTTCTCCTTTTTCATTTCTAATTCTATGGATTTGAGTCCTTTCCCTTTTTTCCTTGATGAGTCCTAGAAACTGGATAGTTAGACCCCTTATTTCAAAGATCCTCCCAGCTCTAATATTCCATTATCCAAAGCCTTCAGTAATATTTTACATTTACAATATTTTTCTTTTTGACTCATCCTCCTGATTCCTTTCTCACAGGAGTCTCAAGGCAAAGCTCCTTTGATCCATGTAAATTTTGATCTTGTTTCAAAAGGAGTTTATGCCTTTAGACTGAGGATTAGCCTGGGGATCCACCCCTACATTAACATACCATTTAGAGGACCAAGAACATTTCAGGTTTTCTTTAATTCTTAAAATCCTGTATTGGATGTACAATATTTCCATGGGACAGACTATTCTATTGTGGTTCTTGGGTTATACACTAGGGTTACCTCAGATAAATGGCTGGGTAGCCAAAACCAGTAACCATTGGAATCAGTACAGTTGATGATTCAGTACATCAATCAATGTACTTTTTTTTCTGTAGTACTTTTGATTCTATTCTTTGGACTGATTCATAATCTCTTCTTGATATTCTAGTCAGTTGGAGGAGAAAAAATCAAATTTTAAAATGGTTAACCATCTCTTTGACTTCCTTAGAGGGGATCATAAAAAAAAGTAATTTTTTTCAATATCACATAATACATATAATTAAATAATTAACTATGATTAATATAATAATCATTCCTGATGTCCATGGCAAACATAAAAGGGAAGAGAGTAGATGCCTATTATATTGCCTGGAAAGAATTGCCAAGAAGACAAGATCTATGGCTTTTGTGCTTCACAACATGAAGTCAGCATGTTAGCATGAATTAAATTATGTAATAAACCCATTGCAGTTTTTTAAGGCAACAAATTTCTCTTTAAAACATAATACTTCAAGGAAATAAGGATTAAACAAATATATGTAATACATTATAGATCACCCAATGAAAATTTCCTGTGATTTTTAAAGTTAGATGAAAAATGAGATAAGTATCTTGGAGGAATATGCAGTAATGCATCTAATTACTTATTACAACTTTACATTAGGTAGGCTTTACCTGTGTCTTTTCCAATTTGAGATTTCTGATACACTAGACTCATCAATTTTTTTAAGAAATGGCAGTATTCCCTCTAAAAGTCCCCCCAGTGAGCAAAGCTTTCTGTTTGATGATGGAGTTAGAAAAACCTCTCTGAAATTTATATTATTCTATGCATTGGTCCCAAAACAGTGCTAATTTTTGTTTTCAAATTCTGCAAGAGAACAACTCCTCCAGTTTTTATTTGCAGTTTCCTCTGAACCTAGGACTCTGACATAAATCCATGGCAGCTGAGCTAATGACAGAGTGACAGCCCATATTGTATTCATACTCACCCACTCTCCCCACCCTACTGCTAATGAAAGTCGAGTGCACCGGATATCATCTTGGTCCTTTATGCAAACGCACTCCTTGTGGTTCTTCCTTCCAATCTGTCAGATATGCCCAGGCATGTCCCAAGAGCCCAGAGAACACAGATTAGACTGAAAATAAGCCATTTGACTAAAGAAGGGTCTCCAACCCCTGCCTCCCAATTTCCAGCACTGGAGCCTTATGATTCCCACCTTTGGCTTCAGGATGCCTCCATTTTTAGAACTACTCCTGCTTCATATCACAGAGGCACTTGTGCAGCAGCTTCAAGAATAGCATCTCAAGCCTAACTGCTAGTTGCTCTCAGCCTTTGTGCAGGGCCATGCTCCTGAAGCCAAGTCCCTATATTTTTACTGAGCTCAGGAAGCTGGACCTCAGGCCCTGCCTTAATAACCCCTATGGGGGTCTCTGCGCCCCCAGAAACTGTGTCTATAAGCATCTCTCCCACCTCAGTGAGTTCATCACACGGAGACCTGACACTTCCTAGGATGGTCTTGTTCAGTACCTATAAAATTTTGAGCTTTCCTTCTGAAATCATCCTTCACGCAACAGCAG
Source organism: Mesoplodon bidens (assembly GCF_964165515.1). Classification (NCBI taxonomy): domain Eukaryota; kingdom Metazoa; phylum Chordata; class Mammalia; order Artiodactyla; family Ziphiidae; genus Mesoplodon; species Mesoplodon bidens. Next base: position 46,077,407 of record NC_138160.1, on the reverse strand, counting down.
GAAACCAGGTTGGGTCCTATTTTGGACAGCTGTGAAATCCCGAGAGAGAAGCTCAGACTTGATTCAGTGGACAGTGGTGAGCCAGGCTAAGTGCTTAAGCAGGAATACAACACAAGAAAGATGAGGAAGTACAGAGGCCTGCCTCCTGTGCAGCCCAGGGATCACACTTCATGCTACCATTGCCTTATCACCCACACTATCACTTATAGGGCTCTTTCTGCTCTACCCTTTCAACCCTGAAAGTGAAACAGAAATAAGGGTTCTTGAGAGCTGGCTATTCTTAGTCTCACCAAGTCTTCTCTTCTTTTTTGTATCACTTTACATCTTCAAAACAAAAAACAAAAACAAAAACACAAAAACAATTTTGCTGCTGTTGAGCCCAGAAGAAAAAATTGTGATGCTAATTCTGTACTTAGAAAATATCCAGAATACTACTGAAACCATCTTGGGCATTCTCATTTATCTTAAGTTTGAGTTAATGTCTGAGTTCCAAAAACACTCGAGATGCACTTAGTAGGATGTTTTCCACTTCTTACTTAACCCACATGGGCTTTAAGGAAAACAGAATCCAAGCATTGCTTATCCCTTCACACTTCGGTAGGCCAAATGTGATTTGAAAAGAGCTACTTGATATCCAAAGAAAAACTTTCTACTTTTTGAGGGTTTTTTTTTTCCCCCTTAAGAGGTAATAAGAATTCTAATGCAAACCAACTCAGAATTCTCCAAGTCTAATCGGAAACTTTAGCCACAAATATTCAACTCAGTGTGTTTCTTTGTTTGCTAGTAATTTGCTCATCTCCCCTGCACATTTTAAGAGACATTTCGTCTCTTTGGTGTAATTCCCACCCTTAAATCTGGATGTCCATTTTCATGGCCACAGCAAAGTTCAGCTAAGCCAGAGCACAATGGGCTTCAAGAGATATTGTTAGCACATTGATGTGGGTGTAGCTTTTATCCTAGGTCCAAAACAGTAAAAGCAGCAACTGTGGAGGCGCCCAGGGTAGAATAGAGAAGGCTGAAACTCATTGAAGGCCATTAAAAAAAAAAGGGCAGACTGAAAGTATAGCAGATAATATTGAGGGCTCCTAAGAAATCCTAGAAATATCAGACACAGAGACAAATGTTTATGAATGTATAGGAGTTTAGCAGCTATGCAACATTCCTGGTTGCCTTTTTCGTTCAGAGGCATCTTCAGAACACTGAGTGCCAAGGACTAGCTTGGATGATGGGAGAGGGTAAAGGCCAAGTATCTGACCACATATGGTACAGGTGTTCATTTTTAAAGGCTGATGAACACCAGAGTAAAAATATACCTTTTTAGAAGCACATAGTGGAATGTGAAAACATGGGTTTGAGTAGTAGTCTTATAAATGTACTAGCTGAGAAAGCAGAGAGATTCACTAAACAACTCAAACACAGTTTCCTCAAGTGGTTAGAGGAGAGAATATCACTGACTTCACAGAATAGTCTAAGAAGATGTCATTCTGGAGATTTTCACCAGTCCCTTCCATGCATGTGCCTCCTTTTCCCACTGAAATCAGAGACCTACAGATATTCTCTCCCTAGCACTTTTACTAGCAAGGACTGAGATGATCTAAAACACTGAAATTGTAAAATGCAAAACAAGTTTTTAAAAGGAAGACATTGCATTATTGAGAGAGATCTGATCACTGGGTGGTTAGATGAAGTGAAGTCCCCCAGGGAGAGAGCGATAAGACAGAGAACATCCAGACCAGCATGGTCTCCCTCACTCACCAGGTGAAAGTCCACCTGGCTCAGGGATGTGAAACTACGCTGGAGGTTGTTCCAGAGCAGCCATGAGCCTACAGATGTGTGAAGTTAGGTCATCCAAATAGCCACCCAGCCTGCTTATCTGCATTGCTAGTTTGGCTTTATAAAGGACCTGGCCTTTTGGAAGTCTCTGGACAAGGAGTCACCCAGCCAGGTTTCTACAAATTGCAATAAAGCTGGTCCCTACTCAGACTCTTCTAGACCAAATTATCACCTTGAATTTCTAGAAAAGTAATTCAGTCATTAAGAGTGGAGAGAGTTAAGATCCCTGCAGAAAACAGATGGCCCACTCAAAGTGGGGAGTATGAGGAGAGTTTACTAAAGAACATTGTTGGGCTTCCCTTGTGGCGCAGTGGTTGAGAGTCCGCCTGCCGATGCAGGGGACGTGGGTTCGTGCCCCGGTCCGGGAAGATCCCACATGCCGCGGAGCAGCTGGGCCCCTGAGCCATGGCTGCTGAGCCTGCACGTCCGGAGCCTGTGCTCTGCAATGGGAGAGGCCACAGCAGTGAGTTGTTAAAGCTTTGGTAGAGAAACCGAAGTAAGCTGGGGGTTGGGGTGGGAGAGAGAATTACTGACCTTAAGCCTGAAGGTTTGCAGAAGCCCTTAAGGGTCCCCAGAAGTAAAGAAATCTGTGTGGATAGGGTCTCCTCACAAGACACAGCCAGATGTGGTGACACCTTCCCATCCTGAAGGGAATAAATGCCCCACTCCCACCCCACTCTTCCCTTGCATCCTATCTCTTGACACTGGCTAACCCAACTGGAAGCCAGAGGACAAAGGGATCCCCTGGTGTGATGCATGTAGGCCTCTCAGGGCACAAAGCAACATGAAGAATGGACCCAGAGGTCAAAGAGAAGATTTTCCAGTGGCTTGCCATTCTGGGTTGACTTGTGTCGTCTCAAGAGATATGTTGAAGTCTGAATCTCCCAGTATCTCAGAATGTGACCTTATTAGCAAATACGGTCTTTATAGAAATAATCAAGTTAAAATTAGGTCATTACACATTAATCCAATATGACTGGTGTCCTTATAAAAAGTGGAAATTTGGACACAGAGACAGGCACTCACATGTGGAGACACACAGGGAGAAGACAGTGATGAGACTGGAGTGATGCATCTGTAAGCCGAGGAACGCCAGAAGACACCAGAAGGTAAACCAGGCAAGGAAGTCTTCTCCCCTAGAGCCGTCAGAGAGCATGGTCCTCCTGACACCTTGATTTGGGATGTCTAGTCCCCAGAACTGTGAGAAAGTTTGTTTTTCTTAAGCCACACAGTTTTTGATATGCTGTTACAGCAGCCCTGGGAGACGAACACACTTGCTAAGGTACAGCTGACCCTTGACTGAACAGCCTTAATCTCTGAGTACATGTTAGCTTCAAAATGGACCTTAGAGGAGATTATGTGCAACCCTTTCATTTTACAAATAAGATAACTGAGACGTAAGATTTGCTCACAATTACACAACTGGTAACCACGATAAAACAGAGTCTCAGGAAAGCTCTCAGTCTGCCCCACATTGATGGGGGGTCAGGGACACCATTCTCAACCTAGCTGGCATGACACTCTGCTATCCTCCTAGGATATCATCTAAGCTAAAGGATTCTCCAGAATGATGGACAAGTGGCATCCTTTCCACAACTGCCATCTCTGCAGCATGTAAATGGGCACCAAGCTGAAGAACAGTTCAAATTGAACTGTTGTTCTTTTTACTGCTTAAGAAAAATATCTAATAGCCCTAAGATCACCCTAACCCTCTAGGACAAAGTATTTTCCTTCTTTGTGAATTAGCCATAAAGAAAAAGTTACCCAAACACAGTTCATTGTTTAAAGATTGACTGCTCCACACATCCTAAAGAAATGATAAGAAACTACACAGTCAGCAACGTAGACATAAAAAAATAAAATAAAATAAAAAAAGGAGAGAAAGAAAGTGAGCTCCACCCAGAACAAATAGATTTCCTATAGCTCTGTGATGTTTCTTATCTAGAGGAAGGCTTTGTTTTCTTGTCAATCAATGCCAGCAGACCATCCGAGGCTTGGCCACACCTTGGGTTGGGGAATGCTCAGGAAGGAATGTGGGAAGCTAGAGGGGAGAGGCAGTTTCCTGATGGGTCAGCTGCTAGCAAGTATCTGGACCCTGGGAAAGCCTTGATGGAGGAATTCCTCTCCTTGGAGAGGAACTGGAGCAGCAGGAACAATGCCGTGATCCGCTGGTGGTGACTCCCAGGTCACAGCTTGAGGAACACAGGCCACCAGCAGCAGGTTATGTCATATGTCCCAGGCTCTCAGCAGCGTGTGGTTTACTCCCCTGGTTCAATCCAGGGGCCAAGACACAGTACGTATCTCAAGGCAAGTTCTCTGTGAGGGACACAATTTGCTTCACACGAGATTAAAGCATAAGAATAATGAAAAAGGCGGGCTTCCCTGGTGGCGCAGTGGTTAAGAGTCCACCTGCCGATGCAGGGGACATGGGTTCGTGCCCCGGTCCGGGAAAATCCCACACGCCTCGGAGCAGCTGAGTCTGTGAGCCATGGCCGCTGAGCCTGCGCGTCCGGAGCCTGTGCTCCCGGAGCCTGTGCTCCGCAACGGGAGAGGCCACAACAGTGAGAGGCCCGCGTACCGCAAAAAAAAAAAAAAAAGAATAATGAAAAAGGCAAATCAGCTAAGGAAAGTCGCCTGACGACCTCCAGATTGCCATCTTCTTGGCCCTTGGTTGATAGTTCTTCCAAAGGAAAGGTATGTTTTGATTACCAACATGATCCCTGTATGTGCAGTTTGATTCATCTGCAGAGATGTGAGTACTTGAGAAGGTGTCCTCCCACGTAAAGCAGCTCAGGGGCTATATAACAGTTAATTACAGGGCCACTTCCCATGCTTCTCACCCCGGTGTGCCCATGCCTTTTAAGGAGAGCATGCCAGGAGACACATGGAGACTGTCCTCCTTGGCCAGAGCGCCACTGAGAGTAACACATTTAATGGCAGCTATAATAGTTTACTTCTATATCAGTTTTTCTCCCATACAGAAAAATTTCTTCTCTGACTTCCAAAATTAAGCTATCGGTGAGGAAGCATTTAACAATTATAAGTTTCCTCCAGTTAGATCAGTGCAGAGGAGAGCCAAAATAAACCAAGAAAAATCAATAAAAGGGCACTATTCCGAACAAGATTTCCTACTTCTTAAGAGACTAGCTGGACAGCAGCTGTTACCATAATTTATTTGCCTTAATTTCTCTTCCCCTTAGAGATGAGTGGGACACTTGGCTCTTCCTAAGCGTTTTGGAGGCCTCCATGGCCTTCAAATCTGGTGCACTGGTGACCTCTAGAGGACACAATTTTGGTCTAGGCACTATGTTAACAGTGAAAAATCCTTTGCTCTGGGGAGGTAAATACATTATCCATTTTATAGCTACTAAATGACTTTTAGCTCTTAAGCATAAAAAAGATTCAAGCAATTATCTTCCTTCAGGTAAAATCTCCAAGGTGTCAAATGATCCATTTTCCTTTAAATGATAGAGAATTTTGTTGTTGATGAAAATCTAAGAAAAGATAGACTTTTTTCTCTCGCAAGATGGAACTTATTTTCCAAAGGATTCCAACTTGGCCGAAACATTAGATCTTGGCTTAGGTGGTTGTCTTCAGCTATCTTTTGCCTGTTCCCCACCCCTCAGTGTCCTGCTCAGTGCTCAACACAAGAACTTGAGAATGTCAGAAAAAATATTCAGAGAAGTTAGTCTTGAATCCCTCTAAGCTGACAGGGCTTGGCATTTCCCAAAGTTGAGTGGAACCACCAGCCATGCTTCTTCACATTCTCCCTCATCAGCAATCAGCTGAGTTGGGGCTGGGGAGGCACTCAGGGCCATAGATATTGGGTGGAGGCAAAATTGTACAAAGGGGCACTAATGTCCCTTAGGGCTTCCCTGAGGTCCTAGGACGGAGCTGCCTTTCCAATCTCACACTAAGCCAGGACCTTGACTCACTTCCTCTCTCAGGCAGTAACCTCCACTCCAGGCTACATATCAATGGGGACAGAGATCAGCCTAAGACCTCAAATGCAGTGTAAGACCATTTAGGAGTAGGTCACAGCATCAGTGAATAAAAAGTACTTTTATTTAAAACCATCTGCATTCTGGGCACTCTGTCAGGTATTTATTATCCATCATCTCTCCTATTCACAACAGCCCTGCCCGGCAAATATTATTCTCTTCATTCTACTGTTAATAAACTGAAACTCAGAGAGCTCAGCTTGGCAAAATGACACTGGAAGTCCACTTGTACATGTGCTCTTTCCATTGTATCACAAAGCTTCTATCATCATCAAATGTTAGAGCAGAAAAGGACTGCTGCACTCATAGATTAATCAATTCACTTTATAAATGAAGACATGGAGGAAGTAAAATGATGGACCTGAGGCCACGCATGTTAAGTGGCAGACCTGGAACTAACAGCAGAAATTTAAATTTCCCATCCAGTGCTTGGGTTACTGCAGAACCCATAATAATTCCCTACTTGCCTTTGCAGGAGCTATAGAGGATCACTATGAGATCAGGATAAATACTAGAAACTAATTCTCCTGTAACATCCATTCTCCCATTAACCTTATCCTGGGTTTTCACCCAGGGAGAGCTCTTTCTGAGAACCCCCAGGGAACCCTACAAGGCCCCTACCTCTAAACCCAAGGCCTCCCTCACCGTCTTCTCCTCAGTGCAGGAGCCCTTATGTACATCTATATGGAAAGAATGGGCTCTCCAGGGCAGAAGTGAAAGTCCATCAAAAGAATAAAGAACAGCAAGCCTTAAAATTCAAGATTAGGAGAGAGATGATGGTAGAGATTGGAAAACCACATGGCATTTCTACAGCTGGAAATTTTCTTCTTCTCTAAGAAACTACTCATCATGACTTCTGGAAAGCCCCATTAATTTCTCAACCCAGGTCAGTTTCTGCTGCTAATATCATGTTTTAGTTCTGTAAAAAGATATTCTTATCCTGTTAAGGTTTACAAATAAATGATAAAAGTGTGACATACTTTAAATTGGACTGTTCTATGGACAAAGGATAGAATGATAAGAACACAAAACTATACAATCCATGTATGACACGAGAATGGGTATTCAATCAATTTTACTTCTATGTCTCCTTTCTACCGCTCAATTCTTGCCCCGTCCATCAAGTCAGCACTTCTCAAACCCGTATCAGCAAAAGGTTGTTAGCAGATCTAGTGAAGACCTGTTACATCAAGAGGCTAAAGCTAGTAACAAAATGGTTGTTTGAAGTCCATCTGGTAATTTCAATGATCTCTGTTAGCACCGTCCCATCATGGTTGATGACTGAGTTTTCAGTGACTCATCTTTGCAGTAAAAGGAAGGGGTTTCTGGGAACCACCCAGACCTTCAAGGACAGTTGTTAAAGAGTGACAAGAAATCAGGGGCTTCCTACCTGGTCTAAGGAACTCGACAATTTGAATCTTGTTAGTTTGACCTTTAGGAATCATTGCGGACAGTCAGTTAGGAAAATTCCCATGTTGGTTGGCCAATAAGCAGAGTTTTAGTAACCCCTATAAAAATACAGGGAGACGGAGAGCCATGTACCATGAGAGGTCACCCGGCTATAGCGCTGCGATAGAGTAGAAGAAACAGAGTTAAAGAGCTGTCATGCTGAGCTCCCCTGGTGGCGCAGTGGCTGAGAGTCCGCCTGCCGATGCAGGGGACACGGGTTCGTGCCCCGGTCCGGGAAGATCCCACATGCCACGGAGCAGCTGGGCCCGTGAGCCATGGCTGCTGAGCCTGTGCGTCCGGACCCTGTGCTCAACAACGGGAGAGGCCACAGCAGTGAGAGGCCCGCGTACCGCAAAACAAAACAAAAAGAGCTCTGATGCTTTAAGGCTTCCCCTGAGTTTTGATGGCTAACCTGCCTTGTTCCACTTTCAAGGCCAGCAGGCGGACTGGCATTACAACAGCCACTAATTAGAAAAGCCCTTTTAACCTTCCCCTCCATCCTTTTCCCAAAATGGAGCAGTTCATAACAGAACTGCAGCAGGGCTCCCAGCTAGCAGGAGACTGAAACGTTTTCTTGAGGATTTTGTGCTGCTCACCTTTTCTAGTTCCTTACCTGAGGAAGAATGGTTAGTATAGTGTTATGAGTGGGTTTTCAAATTTAGCTATTATTTCTGCAATAGCCACTTACTGAGCTATGTCTAGGGCTGAACAGACTGCTATCTAATCTCTCACCACTGCAGCAGGGAAGTCTGGGCACACTGAAATCTCTCACACCACGCCGTAAAGCAAACACATCCTTCTTAGTAAGCGAATGCCTAATAACAATTAAAAGCAGAGGGAAAGAGACCTTTCAGCTGAGAAGTGCTACAGGCAGTAAAGTAGAGAAGAGAGAAGAAGCACTTAAAAGTTTTTGAGATAATTGTCTGGATAAATATGAAATGCAAAATTTGAAAATTATCTAGCCTCAAGAGCAGAAGTTATTTATTCTTAAAATAGTCTTTTAAAGAACTAAATGCCACTGGTTCTGAGCTTGAGAGATAACTTTGAAAGTAGGTAGATTTCCACCTTAAAGAATGTTGCTAAATCCCATCTAATCCACCATCTGTCTCATTTCTTTCCTTAGTCCTTAGGGGTGAAAAGAATATTCTATATTCTCCAAGCCAATGACACATTCCTGTTTTCAGAGATATTGAAGTATCAAAATAAATATGTACCTTAAAACTTAATACTGTAATAAGAAGTCTGAAGATAGGGAATCTGTGGTACCTTCAATGATGATAATATGAAACTGGCTCCTTTTGTTCTTCTGTTTCATGTGGCTTGTGTTCTCATGGTCACAAGATGGCTGCTATAGCACCAGGCATCATGTCTACATTTGAAGGAGGAAAACGGAAGGAGGACAAGATAGCAGTGACACAGCTGCCATTTTATCTGGAAAGCAAATCCTTTCCAGAAGCCTCTTAGCATGATCTCTCTTTCATTGTCCATAACATAGTCCTATGACCTCATATACTGCAAGGAAAGCTGGAAAATGTAGTAGCTGCAAAGTAGAATGCAATTTCTGACTAGTTTAACCTTATCTCAAATCAGGAAATGAACCTATATAATTACTATTCCAAACAAAATCAAGGTTTATTAGCAAGACAGGAGGCAAGAAATAGCTTTGGGGATGTTTAGGAGGCAACTAGCTATGTCTGCTACATACTGTAAAAAAGAAAAAGAAAAAAGACATTCTTTTAAAAATTTAGCCACTTTTCTTAAATTAGCAGTTAGAGAAAATCTCTTTAGACCAGAGCAATAATCATCAGGGGTCTAATAGAGACTGGGCCATTTATAAAAGTTACTGACTTTTTTTCAGTGATCTAGAACTCACTAACATACTGCTACACAGATGCTATAAATTTCAGACTTTTAATTTCAAATCTGGTATTATGTGCTTCATCCCTCTTCCCTGTGCAATGCTGGATATTTTCAATAGCATCTCTGCCTATAAGATATCAATGAGATTAATCAGTTTTTCTGTTTGATATTTTATCAAATTAGGGCTAATTTTTTGGTATGATTAAAGGATAGTAACTTTAAAAGCCTCATTTAATGGATTATTTCCATTTCTGATATGGCTAATGCATAGGCTAAAAGAGGAAAACTACTGGGGAAGGTCTACCTTTTCATGGCCCTGAATGTGTTGTTATCTATCCAATATGTGGATGCTTTTATCAGCACATAATTAGCATAAGGTGTATACCCTTCTCCTCCTGCAATAAGTAATTAGTAATGAAGAATAATGAACTCCTCTAACACCTCCTGTGGAGTTTATTAAATGAATGCTAAACCTAAAGTAATACGAAATCCCCAACAAGTAGTCAATCCTGGCATGTGATGTTGACTGGATTCAGAATAATATTGGAACAAGAGCATTGAGCTCCATTCTACTTTTTGTTAACAGTTCTTTAGGAGTCAATCTTCACCAAGAGTCCTTCAGGGGAAAGAAGGAACCCTATTATTGTTCAACCTGAGTAGTCTATAACGCACCAGGATTTTATGTAAACCTGACATGAGAGAAATACAAGCCAGCTAGTGAATTAAAGAGTCTCCAAGCATAGGCGACAGGATGAACTCTGAGGCCAGGTGGTCAGGATTTGTCATGGCTCCCCTACTTACCTGCTGTATGACTTTCATCACTTACTTATTCTCCAAGTTTTGTATGGCCTAGCACATTTCCTACCCAGGGTAGATAATTAGCAAGTGGCTGATACTAACATCCAGGCTCCTTCTCAAGGTCAAACTTAGAAGGTAGGAATGTGATTTGGGGTTACCCAGCAAGTTGCTGACGCCCCCCAAGAAAACACATCACCTACCATGTGACAAGTCCTAGGACCCAGTGATCCATGCCTTTGGTTTACAATGAGGTAGCACTTCCCACAGATCATAAGATTTCTAAGGGCAAACGTTTTTATTAACCTTTGCAGCTACTCTTATTTCTAGCATAGATCTTCTTCTTCTGTTTTAATACATTAGGGAGTAAATAAATGTTTATAGAAAGAATTACACTAATTTCATTTAAATGCTAAGAGTCCTTGAGTTTATATCTATTTACGGGAGGAAAAAAAAAAAAAACTATCAGGTCCCTTTCAAAAGGAACAGGGAAGGGAGAGGAAATGAGAATAGGTCCCAAATAGTAAGCCACTGTCACAGAGGGCCTTTGTTGGATTACCTAGAGACAGAAAAAGCATGAACCTAGGACACCAACAAGGCAGAAGCGCCAAAAGAAGTTTTAGGAAATAATTTTATAGCTTCAGGAAAAAAATAATCACAACAACAAAATGTAGTCATCATGGAAAATATCAGTACTTATTTTTCAATATGGTAATGTATTCTTTTAAATTAAAATAAGGAGGAGGTGTGTCTTATAATGTTTTCAGACTTTTAAGGCCTCCAAAGATTTCAGTCTGGTCTTGCTGGAGGCATGGGAAAAACCTGACAAACACTGCCTGCCCCAGGTGCTCAGGATAATATCAGCAGAGGTAAATATACTGATAGTATGCATCATCCCACAGCAACTGTGGTTCATGCCAACATGTTGGCTCCAACTTACGTCAGAATTGCTCCAGGTAGAGATTTGGACACGGCTATAAACTCAAATGGCTACAGGGCTGAAACAGACATTTTCGTTCAGCTTCTCAACACCACCTTCCTCCCTTCTACCTGCCTGGTAGAATCCCAGCTGTGTTCAGATATACACCTTCCTCCAGGTACAGTTCCGTGGTTTTCAGTGTATTCACAAAATTTACCTAATGCCAGAACATTTTCATTATCCCCAAAGAAACTCCACACCCACAAGCAGTTGCTCCCTCCTCCCTCCTCCGAGGCCCTGGTAACCACTAATATACTTTCTGTCTCTCTATATTTACATTTTCTTGATATTTAATATAAACAGAATAAAAAATATGTTATCTTTTGTGACTGGCCTCTTTCACTTAGCATAGTGTTTTCAACATTCTTCTATGTTGTAATATGTATTGATACTTTATTCCTTTATATTGAAAAATCATATTCCACTGTATGGATATACCACATTTTATTAATCTATTTATCAGTTAAATAACATTTGGGTTATTTCTACTTTTTGGCTCTTATGAATAATGCTGCTGCAAATGTTTGTGTAGACGTTTTGTGAATACATAGGTGTTTACTTCTCTTGGGAATTTTGTTTTTATTCTGAGTGTGGCTGGGCATTATGGGAAACTTTTGAGCAGAATAATAATTTACATTTTAAAAGGACTATCTTGAATCCTGTGTTAAGAATAGGTTGTAATTGGGAAAGGATGGAAGCAGGGAGGTCAGTTTGAAGCTGTTAAAGTCAGCCAAGGGAGAGTGACTTAGCCCAAGATTGCAGCAGTGGTAAGAGCCTATAAATATACTGAAAGTAGAGGTAACTAGATTCCCAGATGGAGGTGACATGGAGTGTGAGATAAAACAAAGTGTCAGGGAAGACTCCAAGGTTTTTGTCCTGAAGAACAAGAAAAGTGGAGGTGTCATTTACTGAAAGGGGAAATATTGGGGTAGGAACAGGTTGAGGGAGATCAAAACTTTGGGGTTAGTTGTTCAATAGATACCCAAGGAGAGATTTGGGGATATCCAGTGAGATCTAGAGTTTGGAGAGGAATATAGGCTGAAGATATAAGTTTCAGAAGTTCAGTGTACAGTGGTATTTAAAATATAAACATCTCAGATTCTTTTAAACCAGGTAACATTCCTACCTCCCTCTCTTCAATACTCTGTGGGTCCAACCACTAGCTTCTCTGACAAATTCCCCAGCTGTGCAGGGAAATACCCACAAAGCATCATCCTATATATCCTAGGGCACAAATGATTGCATGGGCAGCAAAAAAATAAGCTGTGGCCTTTTGTCTTGCCCAGTGCAGAGGGTATCTTATCCTTTCTACAAACCTTTTGCAGTGCCAGCCCTGGTCAGCACTCAATGTTGCTAGCTGTAACCTTATCTCATTGGACTCTTTCCATGTCTACCAGCCTGTTAGCTCTCAGAGGGCAAGAACTGTCTTACGGTCTGTGCATTCGTTTTCCATTGCTATTGTAACAAACTGCCACAAATTTAGTGGCTTAAAATGACACAAACTTATTGTCTTAACTTTCTGGATGTCAGAAGCACAAAATCAGTCTCACTGAGCTAAACGTGAGATGTCAACGGGTTTAGGTTGCTTTCTAGAGGTTCCAGGGGAGAATCCATTTCCTTGTCTTTTTCAGCTTCTGGACACTACCTGCACTCTACGGCTCATGGCCTCATTTTTTTCCATCTTCAAAGCCAACAACATGGGGCTGAGATCTTTTTACATTGCCATCTCATTGGTCCTCCTCTTTCTGCTTCCCCTTTCCACTAATAAGCACCCTTGTGATCATACTGGGCCCACCTGAGTAATCCAGGATACTTTCCCCATTTCAAAATCAGATGATCGGCAACCTTAATTCCCCTTTGCCATGTAACCTATTTACCAGTTCATGGGAATAGGATGTGGAAATCTTTGGGGCAAATCTTTTTCTGTATACCATGGTCTGGAATCTATAGCTCTGAGCACAATGCTTAGTGCATTCCAGCACTCAATGAATGCAAATGAATGAATAAATGAATTAATTAATATAGGCACTCTCAGTGCCTATAGCTGGGTGTTTTCTTCCAAACTCAGAAAATAGCCTACTGTTAAGGAGCACACCTGCTCAGTCTATTTTTAGTGGGACTCGGGAGAAGAGAGAGAGATGTAAAGCAGTTTTTGAATAGTTTAAAATTAGCATCTCTGTAATTTAGGATACCTTAAAAATTGGGTATCAGTAGATGAAAGGAGTAGAAAACCTTAAGGAAAGAAAACATTCGATACCTAATCTTCTACCAATATAAAGCAAGTAGATAATAAAAATGAACATATACATATTCATACATGTATAGCTGAATATATATATAGCTGAATCACTTTGCTGTATACCAAAAACGAACACAACACTGTAAATCAACTATACTTCAACTTTAAAAAAACAAAAAGAAAAATATCTTACCTGTAGCTTAGTGTATGAAGCCCACTCTTTACTTATGGGCTTGTGATACTAAGTAATCCAGAGAATTGAATTCAAAACAGTTTAATCCTCTAACCAACACTAACACTACAAATAATTTTCAAGTGTTTTGCCATGATTCTATATCAGTACCATAGCCAGATCATCAAAGCAGTGAGAACCAATCAGCAAAATGTCTTCATCCACCTCTACCTCCCACACAGAACTCTCTTCCCCCATTACACTCTATTTGTATTATTTGACTATCTGTTTTTCCTATTAGTACATCAGTTCCCTGTGAATAGTGCTCATTTGCCTCTCTGACTCATTATTGTAATAATAGTGCTTGGTACAAGGTAGGCATTCAATCAACCATCAGCGAATAACTTTGTTGAATTACTATGCACAAAGCACACATTGAATCAGAGGCAGTTTTTCATCATTACTGTATTCATCCTTAGACCTTAAGGACTCAAGCTTGCTTAAGTTTCTCTTGGAACTTCTGCCCTTTGACTCATTCTTCAGACTCTGACCTCTAGATTGTCTTGAATTTGTCAGTTAAGCAGCAAACTGTTCTGTGTCCCACACAGTGGAATAAGAACACTGCGTATCACCACTTTGATTGCGTTACTGACAAAGTCACAGAAGTAGAAATTTGTCTTCAGTGTATCTTCAGGTTGAATCTTGACAAAAGAAACATGTTGTGAGTGTTATCTGAGAACATGTTGTAAGCAAAGTTTATAAGTTGGGTTTATTTGATTTTTATTTCATTTTTCAAACCTAACTTCTTTGAATTTGTGAGTAATCTTGTGCAATTATGAAAATGTGATTCATCCTGGGAATCAATTCCAAAGACTTTATCCTTTCAAAGACGGGCTGTTTGTCATGATGGTGAACAGATTTTCAAGCAGTGGTTCATGGAACCACAGAATTTCCTAGGGGTTATTGAGAAGTCTATTTATGGAAAACATGAAATGTATCTTATCAAATCCCACCCCAACATGGCATAAAGAGCTTTGGTTCTAGAGGATGAAAAAGGTTTAAACATTTTTTTAAAGTCAGTACACATTAAAAGGAAAGAAAATATTTTGTGGAAGTGAACTCTCTTACCACTGAATTCTGCTTATTCACCAACTCCAATTCCAATCTGCGTCCGAGTAATAGCTTAAGATAACAGAACACTGAGCAAGTACGGAGTATAGTGATTTGGTCCACAATCTTATATTCATCCAGACTATACCTATAAGGGGAACAATACTCTATGAACTCAAGGTTTGAGAGCATGGACCCTGGAAGCAGACTTTCTGAGTCTGATTCTCAGTTTGGCCAGTTATTAGCTGTGCGACCTTGAGAAAAGTTTTTTAACTCTCTACCTCAGTGTTCTGTACTATAAAATGGAATATGATAATAAAAGAAACCATTTCAATGAATTGTTGCAAGGATTAAATATATTAAATACATTAATATCTGGAAGAATCAAAGTGCAGGGCTTGGCACAGGGTAAGTGCTATTATTATTACTACTATCTGGATCTCCCCATAATTGCTTAACGCCTGTTCTCTCTCTCTACATGGTCTCCTCCAGTCCCATGCCTGTAAGTGCTATCTAGGCTACACAAGACTCCCAAGTGCATAGCACCATCCCTGGCTGCTCCTCTGAGCCTCAGGTGCATATAGCTGAAGTCCCCCTGACACGGTCCCTTGGATGGCTTAAAAGAATCTCAGGGGCTTCCCTGGTGGCGCAGTGGTTGAGAGTCTGCCTGCCAATGCAGGGGACACAGGTTCGTGCCCCGGTCCGGGAGGATCCCACATGCCACGGAGCGGCTGGGCCCGTGAGCCATGGCTGCTGAGCCTGCGCGTCCGGAGCCTGTGCTCCGCAATGGGAGAGGCCACAACAGTGAGGGGCCCGCGTACTGCAAAAAAAAAAAAAAAGAATCTCAGACTTCACAGGCCTAAAAGAGCACCGTTGACATCCCCACAAAGCTGCTCTGCTCCAAGTCTTCCATAGTAACTAGCACTGCCATATATTCCATTGCTCAGGACAAAAGCCTTAGAACAATGTTTTGTCCCTACAGTCAAATAATCCCAGCCGCATTACCTATGAAATACATCCTAAAGATATCCAGGTTTCTTTTCTATGTCCATGGCTTCCACCCTAGTCCAAGAAACTCCAGCCTTTCACCTGGACTACCACAGCAAGAGCTTTTAACAGATCTTGCACATCCACGTGTGCCCCCTGTAATCCATTTTCCACCGTCATGGCTTACTATCAGCCTCTGAATACAATCAGAGCTCCTCACTGGGGCCTAGAAGAGCCCAAATGATTTGACTCCTGTCTACTTGACCAACCTCAAATCCCACCACCGGTCTCTGTCCCTGCCAGAACAAGCCAAGCTCCCTACTGGCTCAAGGCCTTTGCATTTGCTTTTTCCTCTACCTGAGAGGTTCTTCCCTCAGAACTTTATGTGGTTGATTCTTTCTTCCCATTAATCTCTCACCTCAAAGTTTCTTCCCCAGACGTCTCCATTCCCATCCCTGCAGTTGTTCACTATTAGATTAGCTTGTTAGATTACACCATTTTATTTACTGTGCCACATTCATTATTAGCTAAAATTAGCCAGCTTATTTTGGGGGTATCTATTATTGACTGGTCTATATTGGACATATAATAGGCCCTAACACATAATAGGCCCTGTGGCAGAATATGTCCTAATCCCCAAAGATGTCTATGTCCTAATCCTCAGAACCTGTGAATACATTACCTTACACAGCAAATGGGAATTTTCAGATGTGTTTAAGTTAAAAATCTTGAGATAGCTAATCTAGAGATTAGCCTAGATCATCCCTAGATTCTGGGATGGCTCAATGTAATTATAAGTATCCTTATAAAAGGACCACAAGGGTTCTAAAAGAAGAGAGATAGGAGATGTGACAATGAGAGCAGCAGACAGAGGGATGCCCTTTGGAGATGGAGGAATGGGACATACACCATGCAATGGAGGCAGCCTCTAGAAACTGAAAAAGCAAGGAAATAGGTTCTCGTTTAGAGCCTCCAAAAGGACGTAGCCCTGCTGACACTTTGATTTTAGCTCCATAAAACCAATTTTAGATTTTTCACCTCCAGAACCAGTAAGATAATAAATTTGTATAATTTGTTTGTGGTAATTTGTTACAGCAGCAATAGGAAATGAACACAGGCCCTCAAATATGTTTGTTGGAAGAATAAAAGGGTTCTGAGTGTTGGGGACAAAGCAGGGGAGAAAAAAATAGCAGACATACATTTCTGCCCTCATAGAGGTTATAATCTAGTAGAGAAAAAAAACACAAAAAAATAAATGATAAAAATATATTTTGTGGTAAAGTAGAAGGTAGTAAGTACTAGGGGAAAAATAAATCAGGGAAAAGAGATAGGAAAGGCTGGCTGGAAGCTACTGCAATTTTGTTTGTTTTTGGTTTTTGTTTTTTGTTTTAAATGAACTTTATTAGTTTCTTCTCAAAAGTCAATTCAAAAAACATAACAGCAAAAGAAGTATTATCTTTACCGAAAAGATAAGAAGTAAAATTCCTGATGAAAATGATCACCTGTCAATTTACACATTCAAAGGTTTTTACTGACTTTTATTTAACATGACATATTTTTGTCTCTTCTTATTAAAATGTCCAAGAATAAAAATCTGAATTACTGTTAATAGTCAGTGAGTTAGTGAAACTTTAAAAACTCTAGGTAAATTATAACAAAAGTGCATTGCTGCATCTGTCATCAATTCCTTGGAGGTAGTATGTTTTTAAGTCTTGACTTCTTTTAGCCAACCTTATAGTTAGATATTTAGTACAATTCTCTGGAAGGATTTCACACTTTTTCAGAGATTCCTACCCAATATATTTTTTAAGCATCTTTATTGGAGTATAATTGCTTTACAATGGTGTGTTAGTTTCTGCTTTATAACAAAGTGAATCAGTTATACATATGCAATTTTAACTTCAGTAGAAGGGGATGGTCTCAGTGAGAAGCAGAGCGCTTAAGAGGAGGGGAGGGACCACAATGCATACAAGGGGGAAGAGGATCCTAGGCTGAGGGAAGAGCTAGTGATGACTCAGAAGGGAGGGTGCCTGATGTGTTAAAGGAGCAACATGGAGGCCAGTGAGGCTGGAACAGAGGAGTGAAGGGGGAGTGACTGAACTGAGGTCAGAGAGGTGAGTGGGTGAGAGCAGGTTACATAAGCCATTGTAAGTACAGGGGCTATTACTCCAAGTGAGAGGGGAGCCTTTTGAACAAAGAAATGCCGTCACCTGATTTACATTTTGAAAGGACCATTTGAGCTGAAGCAAGGTTGAATACTGTCCTGGGTGGGACAGGGAAGGAAGCAGGAGCATCAGTTAGGAGGCTTGACCTTGTTCCCAACGAGGGAGGAAGGCCCCTGGACCACATGCTGGCAGTGGAGGCAGCCCTGCCTGGAACAAATTTACCCGCTGCTGGCCAACCTCTTCTCATTCTGAAGACCCAGCTAAGTGTTACCTCCTCTTGTTTTTTCCCCCAAATTTCTACTTTTCCTTCATTCCCAAAATTATAGAGATCTTTTATCTCCACCTCTGTATCCCCATAACATCCTCAGCTATCTTTATTATTTTAAAAATTCATTTTGAAATAACTTTAGACTCATGAGAAGTCGCAAGAATAGTAAAGAGAGTTCCACTATACTCTTCACCCAGCTTCCCCTGATGATAACATCTTACATAAGCATGGTACATTATCAAAACCAGGAAACTAATACTGGTAAATATTCCTAACTACAGACATTACTCAGATATTGTCAATTTTTACATTCCTCTTATGTGTGTTTCTACAAAAATTTATCTCAAGTATGGATATGTGTAGCCACTACCACAATCAAGATACAGAACTTGCCCATCACCACAAAGAAACTCCCTCTTGCTACTCCTTTATAGTTAGACTCTGTCCCCAGGCATAACTCCAACCAACTACTGTCCTGTTCTCCATCATTATAATTTTGCCGTCGTAAGAATTTCACATAAATGGAATCATCGAGTATGTGATCTTTTAAGACTTACTTATCTCATTCAGCAAACCCTGGAGATATATCCAAGTTGTTGTGTGCATCAATAGTTCATTCCCCTTAATTGCTGAATAGTATTCCATTGCATGGATGTACCACAGTTTGCCTATCCAAACACCCATAGAAAAACATTTGGGTTGTTTCCAGTTTGGGATATTATAAATAATCTTTCTATGAACATTTATGAATAGGTTTTTTGAAAACATAAGTTTTCATGCTCTAGGATAAATATCTAGGAGGGTAGCTGCTGGATCATATGTTAAGTAAATGTATAACATTATAAAAAAAACCTGCCAAACTGTTTTCCAGAATGGTTGTTTCACTTTTCACTCTCACCACCAATGTATGAGAGATACATCTGCTCTGGATGTTTGATAAAAGTTGATATTATCAGTATTTTTTAATTTTAGCCTTTTTAATAGGTGTGTGGTGATATCTCATTGCAGCTTTAATAAGCAAATTCCCTAATGACTAATTACGTTGAACATCTTTTCATGGCCTTATTGGTCATCAGTATATCCTCTCTAGTGAAGTGTCTGTTCAATATATTCTGCCCATTTTCTAATTGGATTGTTTGTCTTCCTACTATTGAGTTTAGGGAGTTCTTTATATATTCTGGCTACAAATCTTTTATCAGATAGTGTGATTTGTAAATATTACTCCTCAACTCCGACTTGTCCTTTCATTCTCTTAGCAGAATCATTCTCAGAGCAAAAGTTTCTAATGTTCACAGAGTCCAATTTGTTGATTTTTCTTTTATGGATTGGTTTTTGGTGTCATGTCTAAGACTCTGCTTAGCCTTAAATCATGAAGATTTTCTCTTATGTCTTCTAAACATTTTATAAATTTACACATTTAGATTCATGATCAACTTTGAGCTAATTATTGTAGAAGGTATGAGTTTTAGGTTGAGGTTCATTTTTGTGCCAATGGATATGCAATTGTTCTAATACCATCTGTTAAAGACTGCCCTTTCTTTACTGAATTGCTTCTGCACCTTTTGGTCACACTTGTATATTCTATTTCTAGAGTTTTGACTTTGTTCTATATCACACTGTATTTTAATTGTTGAATTCCTTGTCTCTCTCATGGGACTTGAACCTAAGGACTGTTTTTTTCTCAATTCTGCTTCCAGGACATTCGACACAATGTCTCATAGTGAACACAGAGTGAAGAAAATTTGCTAAATGAATGAAAGAAATTTGGCTCCTTTGGTTGGGTTTTTTTTTTTTTTTTTTTTTTTTTTTTTTTTTTTGGCTGTGTTGAGTCTTTGCTGCTGCGCTGCGGGCTTTCTCTAGTTGCAGCGAGCGGGAGCTACTCTTTGTTGCGGTGCGCAGGCTTCTCATTGTGGTGGCTTCTCTTGTTGTGGAGCTCGGGCTCTAGGCGCACGGGCTTCAGTAGTTGTGTTGCACGGGCTTAGTTGCTCTGCGGCATGTGGGATCTTCCCGGACCAGGGCTTGAACCCATGTCCCCTGCACTGGCAGGCGGACTTCTAACACTTGCGCCACCAGGGAAGCCCTTTGGTTGGTTTTTATAAGCGATGATCCACCTAGTCAGCTTACATTTTGAGAGGAAATAAAAACCATTTGCACTGAATTATCTGTTTTCCTCTCCAACATTTATTTGGTGTCCATCTGTTCACATCAATTAATAGCTTTTTGAAGCAATCAAGACATTACTATAGTTCATGAAATATGTGGACAAATGAACTTACTCTAGGAGAAGTACAACATGAGATATGGTCCTTGTTCTTAAAGAACTTGCATCTCACAACACAGCATGGTGGTAACAAGCAGGGACTTCATGGTCAGTCAAAGCTGAGATGAGTCCTATATAGCAGGTACTAGCTGTGTGACCTTAGGCAGGTTATTCAATTCATAAGACCTCAGTTATTCAATATGTGCAGTGGTGATGATAACAGCAAATACCTCATCAGGCCGTTGCAAAGATGAAATCTGATGATGCAGTTATTAGCACAGTGTCCTTCTAGTATTTAGTAAAGACTTAATAAATGCTAACTGTGACTATTTATTCCCATTTATTAATGCTATATATATAAATTTTTATTACAGATAATATCACTGTAACTAAGGAAGAGTTTTTTGAGGTG
Source organism: Mesoplodon bidens (assembly GCF_964165515.1). Lineage (NCBI taxonomy): Eukaryota > Metazoa > Chordata > Mammalia > Artiodactyla > Ziphiidae > Mesoplodon > Mesoplodon bidens. The sequence goes on along the minus strand of NC_138160.1, from coordinate 46,056,877 downwards.
GGCCTGACGAGGCTTCAGCAGAATGAATCAAGAAAATGTCCCTGTTCCATCTTGCAACCTAAGTCAAAATTATAAATCAATTTTCAAAACCACTTCATGGTCAGTGGTCCTTCTAGTTTCTAGCTAAGTCACAAAATCTGATATAAATAAGCATGGGGCATTTTCAAATCAGCAGTAAGTGCACTTTTCAGAATTGCATCAGCTGACATAGAAGTATTTACACAATAAGAAGAGAAAGTTGAGGACTTGGCAGGCCGCATTTTGCTTACGGAGGACTGGCTATCCCAAAAAGTTAAATAAAACTTCCTTTTGCTCTCAGGAAACCATTCATGCTTTGCAATAGAAATGGCACTTGTGTGAATATGATACTCTTTGCAATCATTAAACCCATCTCTTTAAACATCTTAATGGGCCCTAGTGAATTTTCTAATAGGTCTATGCTTTCTATGAAGACATTACCTTAAGTGCTAACTATAAACAAACAAGTACATAAACATTTGGTGTATTAACACATTTTCACCCTTCATAAACACCCAATATGTTTCATCATTTCTGTATATACTTATACAGAAATCTCTTCTGGCAATAGTTAGTAGTGGACAAAATGAGAGTAAAATAGAGTTCTGATGCCTCAAAGCTTTCACTGCAATGTGCTCACGGGTTATAGGTGAGTGGAGAGGGCAACTCTTTGCTGGCTTCTAAGATAGTTCCTGAGCAGCTGAGATGTCTGTGTTCTAATCCCAGGTCTTCCACTGGGAAGTCCACGAGCCTCTTCAAACATTGCACCTTTCTATTAAGAAAATCCACATCATATCCAGACAGTATCTGCTGGGTGACATTTTTGAAAACACTATTTATAACACCCACTGGAGGCCAGTGTGTCAACTGCCGATTCCCCAAAAATACTACCCCAAAAACCTGTGGCTGAAGCAAAGACAAGTTTATTGCTTACTTCAGTAAGGAGGACCACTACCTTGAGAGAGTTCTGCAGTATCCTGGAGGGGAGCTGAAAAAGACAAGGCAAAAGATACTTATGAGGTTTGAGGTCTGGTTTAGGTGAATTTTTCATTGGTGGAAGGTGGGGTGACAGAGCTTGACTGGGGTTGGACAAAGGTCATGACAACATTGTTAGGACAGGTGGAGTGAGGTGAGATTTGGGAGGAAGTCTTGAGGAGTGGTCCGTTCTTAGGTGAACCTCATAGAGAGATCTAGTGTGCTGAGAAGGGATAAGGAAGCTAGCTGAGTGGTCCATTGTTCAGAAAAATGGATTTTTCAGAAGTTCTTGAAATAAGTAATAAAGTTATTTGTAATATCATTTTCCTAGACAAGAATTTCTTGGAATAATATTGTCCTGTTAATAAAGTGATAGTTGGCTGTGTAGTTGCAGCTGGGTTTGGTTCTCAAGAGGCTGACTGATGTACATGTGATTTAGTATGTGAACCTCTCAGCCTCCCAGTCTCAGCACTGACACCCTCTGGGTCAGAGATTTTCTTTATTGATTCTTTCCTTTAGGTTAAGGTATTGATGTCTCGAGGATGCACCTCTTTAAATATGACTTCCTTTGAGTGGTAGGAAAACACAGTTAACAGTATAAAAATTAATTGGTAATTATAGATTATTTAATGATTAAATTATTAATCATAAGTCATTCCCCTGAAAGGCCCTGCAGGAAAGAGGCAAGGAAATAAGTTTTTTGAAGAAGAAGGGATGGAGAGCTGACTTCTGGACTGGAACTCAGGCCACTGCCTCAGGAGGATGGGCTGCTGCCCTGAAGGATACTAGGGGCTAAGGAAACCATGGCAACTGGCATGAACTAGAATATGGATATGGGAAATGTACTGGAAAGGTTACCTTCTCATCTTGTCTCGCTAAGAAACACTCTGTGGCTACTATTTAGGTTCTCAGGAAATTCCTCCCTAAAAGTCACTTTCTTTGCTCTTATAAAAGCACCTCCTGGGGTTTCCCCACAGTAACCCCTGAAAGATTACGTGTGTACTGTTATCTCATGTATACCTATTTTCATTATGATAGAATTTTGTTGAAGTTCAAACTATATAGAAATCAAATAAATTAAATACATACATATAAGCCCGGTTTGTGTAACCCAAGTTTACTTTTATTCTCTCTTCTAGATTATCATTGTTTGTTTTCCTATTTTACTCCCCTTCTAGTAAAAAGGCTCTCTTAATTCCTTATTGTCTTTTCTATGTAGTACTTTTTCTTTTACATCAGATCTATTTTTCTCTTCATTTCTCTTTTATTCTTCCAGTGAAATAAAGATACATAGATATAGCCATAGCTATTATACATATATATTTTTTTTTCAATGTGGCCCCAGGCCAACTCCCTTAAATTCAAGATGAAACTCTTTCATGGCTACTATTCTCTAGGATAAATCCATTGACGAGGGTTTTCTCCCTATTCTGCTTAAACTACAACTCCACTCACCTAGGTTAAGGCTCTAACAGGCATCTGCTAACCTTCACCCATCCTAGACCCTCCTCTATCTCACTTGGGAATTCTCTTCCTTTTTAAAGATTATTAGGAAAGTTGATTTCCTCATCTCTCAAATTTTGCCTACCTCATTTTCGTTCCTGTCTTTCTCATTCCCTTCTGAATCCACTATTCCCAAAACGTTTTCATTTTTCTTCCATTTTTATAAGTATTTTCTCACCCATCACCACCACTAACCCTTCCAGCATCACCAACACACTAGGTTGTCAGAGCTTTCTTCTGTTAGCATGTAAAAAACAAACCCCTAACTGGCATAGTAGATCATCTTCCTTAAAATATTAATACTCTTGAGTGGGGTACCTGAAGATACATATATGTAAAGTTGTTTTTTTCTCATAACAAAGATGGCACACTAGTAGATTAATGAATGAAGTAAATAAAAATTTTGCCATTTCCTGGTATTTTGCTTCATAAGGAATTCATCCCCAAATACCAAAAAGGTAGGAAGGGCCATACAGGCTTCCACAAGCCATGTTAAGGGTGCAGGAATTTAATCTCAAATCAATTTGAAACCATTAAAATGTTTCAACGTGGTGATGATTATTTGCATTTTGAAAAGCTACAGTGTAGTGAATAGATGAAAGAAAGTCAAGAGTGAGTATAGGGAGAAATACTAGAAGGCTACTCTGGTAGTCAAAGTGAGAGAAAATGGTAGCTTGGGTTTCAGTGGTGGCAGGGAGGATAGAAAGAGGCCAAGGGATGAGAGATAATTCGTGGTTGTTAATAAGACCTTGTGATTGTATACTGGATGTGAGAAAGAGGGAACAGTCAGGGTGGACTCTCAGTTTTCTGACTTACACAGCATGCAGTGGAAGCACCACCACTCATTTAGGTGGGAAGCATTAGAACTTCATGGTCCAAAATGAAGTGGTCCAGTAACCATCTAAAGGGAGTCTCATCCCACATATCAGTCACATTGAAATTACTTAAAATTAAATAAAATTTAAAATTCAATTCCTCAGTTGTATTAGTCTCATTTCAAGTGCTAATTAGCCACTGGCTACCAAATTGGCCAGTGTGGATACAGAACATTTCCATCACTGTAGACATTGCTATTGGGCAACACTATGCTGGAAGAGAGCCATGTAATAGTGATGGCCAGGAGCTGTCACTCTGGTTACTTACCTTTTTTTTTTTTTTTCCCCCCGAGGGCAAAGACTGATTTTTTATTGGATTTGGCTTTGACGAGCACTGACGACCCTGCAGACACGGATCCAAAACTACTGTGAACAAACAGGCCTCGCCAGCAGCCAGGAAAATTCAGAGAAAACACACACACACTGGTCAAAAGACAGATTCAATTCCATATTCCTTCCAACACTAGTACTGCTTCCCGATTTTCTTTATGCTTTTCTTTGTGCTTTCAGTTCAGCAAAAGTTAGAAAGGATAATACATTTGCAAAGTGTGATACCAAATTGTACAAAACCGATCAGTCCTGTGGGGTAAGAGGGAAGATGATCATTTTACAAAAGACCGTAAGATCACCAGCATTAATTTAAATTATTTCCTTTTCTGGACTTCCAAGTCCCCCTGGCAACTTGAGCTAGGAAAATAACATGCATCCAATAGAAAACTGGTATTCTAAAGACATTTTCCTCATGTGATACATTCTTGGAGTGTATGGAATGAGAATTTTTAAAAATTGTATTTTTTCTTTCTTTGTTGCCAAAATTTAGGCATTAGAAATAAGCCACAGTAAACCTACTGAGCTTACCCACAAAATGGAGTAAGTCAGGACAGATGCAGAGAAGGAGAGATGGAATCCAAGACACACTGTCACTCCTGGGCTCCAGTCCCCAGGCAGGACGTGCCCAGGACGCCCCACTGGGGCCTCAGGAGCGACAGATGACGTATCAGAGCGAGGAAGAAAGCCCCCGCCCTCAATTGCAGGACAAACGAGCCATTTCTGCCGTTAGATGTCTTGCTAAGACATCTTAACATCGTTGGATTATACGGCCCATTTGGCTATATGACCCATCCTGAACGCTGAAATAAAAACTGTTAGAAAAATAATTTGACCAAGGATAACGAAACAATTTTTTTAAAAACAAAAAGTTAAAAATATCTGAGTATTCAAATCTAACCTTTTCACACTATCAGTTTTGGTTTCGATGGATTATATCAAAGGCAGCACACTAAAAACCATGCAACCACCACAAGGTTACAATGACTATTTAACAGCACGATGTTAATGGTTTCTTTTCTCGTGGCCTGATTATGATAAAGCTTTATTAGAGAGCGGGCAAAAAGCAAAGTTCGCACATCCTCCTTCTCACCAGGGCCCCCGCAGGCCAGCCCACCTGACCTGCAAGTTGTCAGCTGTGGTCTTTGCAGAGGATCCCACCCTGATCACATGATCGAGGAAACCAAAGTCACATCAGCCCTGCAACCCCAGTGAGGCCCTGTCACCCCAAGTCGCAGCAACGCTGGGGTCCTCTGCTGGGGAGTAGCGAGGGGGGCTGGCTTGGGTTGTGGTGAGAAACTGGGGCTCCTGCACAGGGGGAGGGAGAAGGCCCGAGGTCCCCAGAGCCAAGAGCTGAAACTATGTCCCCCGCAAATTCTGCACCACCTCCTTAGGGCTGTAAACTCCAGACAGAGCCGGGAGGGGCCCCAGGGGCTTCTTAAAGGTTTCTGGGTCTGTGTCCCACCTGCCACTCAGGCTCGAGGGACAGACACAACTTCCCAAGACAGATCAATCACCTAGCCAGCACTGCTCTAAGCTGCATTTCTGTTTTCCCAACTGAAGTCTGAGCGCCTTCCACCCCTGATTGCTGTAATTAACTAAAATTAGAGCTTTATAAAAATCTGTAAGTGCAAGCTTCGACATTTGAAAAAAGATAGCTACGAACAAATAAATAAGCACAGACAGTTCTTAAAGGCTGCTTCTTTTGCCTTCTAGCAGGAACCCAGGTTTCAGACACGGCGGCCACGCCTCTGAAGACGTGAGTTGGGACTGAAGATGGGGAAGCTGCTCTTGGGGCCGCCAGCCATGGAGGGTGTCGGCTCACACAGCACGAGGACCCGGGCGCCCAGGGAGGACACTCTAGGCTGGCCCAGAGGTAGGAAACCAGGGAGGAAACCAGGCCAAGGCAGAGGGAAGGAAGTGTCTGACCACCGAGGGCAGAGGCTCTTCTCTCCCGCCCCAGTGCCCCCAACTCGCAGGGTCACCCCCGCTGAGCACGCACTGCGAGCGCATAGAAAAAGCGCAGTATTGCTGATGTGGTTACAAGTCACCTCTACCCCAAACTGCCAAACACCCCCAGAACACGGGAACAAAGCCCTACATGCTTTGAAAAAGAAAAAAGACAGACTGTTAGACCCAAGACCACCAGAAAACCAGCCTCGCTTGGCAGTTCCACACGCGCTGGGCGGGGCTGGCGAGGAACGGAGCCCCGGGATGCCACCGCGCGCAGCATCAGTGCAGGGGCACCGGGCAGCGTGCTCTCAGCCCACGGGCCTCGCCGCCACGGTGGGGGGCCCTGAGGTCGCCCACAGCTGGGAACACCCGGGCAGTGGAGAGCTCGAGCACGAACGTCGTCTGCAGCAGAAGCTCAACCCAGGCGCCCGCGGCCCCGTGGCTCACCCAGGACCTCGTACACACAACTCATGGGAATTTATAAAACAATAAAAAGGCCCCACCTTTAAAACGTTATAATTTATAGAATACTCTGTATAAAAGCAGTCTGTGAAAGGACTGACTACCCTAGAAGAAGTCTACAGCCGTCGGCCTCCTCTTTGGCGTGCTGGCCAGCGGCTTCTTGGTGCCCAGGGGCGTGCTGGCCGGCGAGCTGCTGGGGGTCTTCAGCACCCCGTGGAGGGGTCTCTGCTCGGGGTTGAAGGCCACCCTGGAGGGGCCCGTGGGACTGACCAAGATGCTCTTGTCCGTCTTCTTGAATTCCGCCGTCGTGTTCCTGCTCAGCCCGAACGTCACCTTCTTGGAGCTGGACGGCGTCCTGTGTGGCTGCAGCCCGGGGCCTGGCGAGGTGGCGGCCCCGCTGCCTTTGGCCTTCCTGAAGAACAGGGGCTTCGGGGAGGACGAGGCGTCAAACTTCACGAAGTCCTTCTGGATCCTCAGCTGCTTCTTCAAAGGGCTGAGCGCCCCACTGCTCCCCAGAGCCTGGACGAGCTTGACCCCTCTGTGCTCCGCCAACTTTGACATCTCTTTCATTTTCTTCCTCTTTTTCAAAATGGCAGCTTTCTGAGCAGACAGGTGGTAGAGGTCAAGGCCGCCGGACTCCCCGCTCCTTTTCTTCACTTTCCCGCCCTGGGGCAGGATGGCAGGGCAGTCCCCTCCGTCTGCTGGGCTCGCTGGAGGGCCCTCCCTCCGGGGCCGGGGCCAGGCCAGCGTGGGCGGGCCGCTGCCGTTGACCAGGAGGGCCCAGAGCTCCCGCTTCCTCTTCAGGACTGGGGCGCCACCAGCCGGGACCGCTCCCTCCAGGCTCTCCACCTGGACCCTCAGGCTCCTCCTCCTCAGTCGTTTCCTCCTGCTGTGCACGGAGGCGTGCTCCAAGCCACTCTGCTCCCGGGGGCAGGATGTGGCCACCGTCCCCAGCTCAGCCGCACTCGCCTCCTGGGCTCTTCCGGGACCGGACTCAGGCTGCCGGCTGCCATTCTGCTCCGGGCACATGGCCTCACCACCGGGCCGTAAGTGTTCAGGCCGGAGGCGGTTCTTCTTCTTCTTTTTCCTTTTTCTCTTTGGAATACTGCCTGCACTCTCCTCTTTCTCGGCAGGAGAGAACTTGGTGCCTTTCCCTCTTTCCATGTCTGTTTTCTCCAGAAGTTTGTTCCCTTTCTTCTTATGCCTCCCTTGACTGAGGGTTTGGTCATCTTCGTCAGCAGAAGTGTCCTCAGCAAAACTGAGGTGAGAGATACTGCCTTCAGAAAGATCTTGGAATTTTTTGATTAGCTTGGAGAGACGTCTCCTGTTGAAGGGAGGGATGTTCTTCCTGTTGGTTATTTCCAGGAGTCGGTCAGCAACTGCCTTGTAGTCAAACTGGAGAAGCAGCCCGGCGTCCTCCACGCTTCCGCTGCCGTCCCGTCTGCCTTCCTCACCGACTCCCTCTTTTCTGGAGTGATATCTGCCCAGTGCTGTTTTCTTTCTACTGATTGCTTTTCTCCATGTCATCTCATTTCCAGACGTCTCTTCCTCAGAGAGGTCACTGTCACCCACTTTGGTTTTCTGTTCCTCGACCGTCTCTTCAGGTGCAAAAGGAGACTGATCTACAATGACTGCAAAAACACCCCTAGCTATAGTCTGTACCAGAGTCTGGTCCTTAGTCTTGGCGGCCACCTTGCAGAATGGGTCAATAAACTTGAGGTTCTGATCGGCCAGCAGCTCTCTCCCTCCCACCTTGGACAGTTCATCCAGATAAATATCAATGAAGTGGAATTTCACTGCGTTCGGAGACTGACTCTCAGGATGTAGGATCTCCTTCATCAAGACGTCCAGGAAGAGCTTGATTCGGCTTTCTTCCCAGCCGTTTCGCTTCAGAACTTCAAAGGACTGCCTCAGGACCAGACGGATCAGCATGTGATACTTGTCCAGGCGCAGCCCGTCGATGTCTGGCCACTCCCGGTTCACGGTTTGCCAGAAGGTCTGGATGAACAGGTGCTGGGCCTCTGAGTTGTTAACAACATGGATGAGGTGGGAAAGAGTGCTCGCTAGCTCCTCCTGTAGCAGAGGTTCATCCGGCACCCACATGCAATAGCAGAGCCCTTTCCATATTTTTAGAAGTTCTTCTTGGCTGAAACCTCCTGTCTCCCTCTGCGTCTTCACGCCGATATACTGGTGCAGCTTCTTCACCGCCCGATCCCGGATGCCCTTCTCGTGGGACGCCAGCCGCTGAGCGAACTGGATCTCGGCCGGCTGCATGGCGGGGGCCATCGCGCCCGTTGGAGCATCCCCGGCCACAGCCCGCCGCCGCCGAGCGCCAGCCGCCGTGGTTACTTACCTTTTTAAGGTTCTTTTACTAATGATTATACCTAATGCCAAGAAACTCACATGTACACTCTTCAGCCAAACACACCAGCTCACTTTTGTGCGCTGTTTCCATGACCAAATGCCCAAATGCTGGGTAAGGGCATGCTCAGTGACCTCACCCATACAGAGTTTAGTCAAAACATGTTAACTGGAGGAAAGGGAAGCAAGAGATCATCACTGTGGGCTGTTGGTCCTCAGTGATACTGAATGCTTTAGTCTGAGTTTCCTCAAAAGCACATCCCAATAAAATAATTCTGTGAAAAATCACTTATTTTGGAGATGATACCAAGAAGCTCAGGGGAGGAGTGAGGAAGTGAGAGAGGAAATAATGGAAAACCAGTAAAGTGTGCATTAATGGGTGGGTTATTGCTGTGGGCCATGGATCCGAGCCTGCTGGGGACCTTTGGAAGAAGGTGAGAAACACAGCTCAAATTCTCCTTCCAAGAGGTGAGGAAACTGGGATATTCATCTACCAACTCCAATTTCATTTTGATTAAGAGTTGTTCCCAGGGTATTAAATCCCCAACCTTCCCAACTTTCCTGAAGTACTGTTTTGGGTGTTCAGAAAGCACTCAGACAGAGAGGCAAAGGAAGTCATTGGCATACATAGGAACCCTCTGCAAGTGACTTTGGGACAGGTAAGAATATGTGGGACAGGCACCAACCGCACCTGTCCTTCTGCTTCACCCTTTTCCAGCTTGGGAAAGCGTTTCCTTTAGCGTTTCCTTCAGTGGTCCAGTAATGGTTAAAGAGAGTCTCATCCCACAACTCATAAAAGCCAAGGGAGAACACAAACCCAAAGGAATTTGCACAGAGGTTCCCCAGCTACATGTAGATATGGAGGGACAATCATGAATTCAGTTTTAGACATATTGAGTTTGAGTTCTCCTTGAATCATCCAAGTGGAGATACATGTAGGCACTGGATATTTAAGCCTGGCGCTCAGAGGAAAGGTTGGAAGAAAAAGGAAAAAAAAAGGCATCTATACATCATCTACACATAGGTGTCTTTGAAGCCATGGAAATGGATGATATTGCCTAGAGAGAGACTATGCAGTGAATGAGAAGGAGGTCTAGGATTGAAGTTAAGGAGTTGTCGAAATCCATGCCTAGGTCGAGGAAGATGAGCCTAAGAACAAGAGACGAGGCAGAGCAGGAGCTGCCAGAAGAGAAGGAAAACCATCCGGGCAGCAAGAGGCCAGTGGAGGCAGGGAAGTGAGGGTCCCGAGTTCTTCACAGATTGAAACCAACAGAAGAACAGCACAGTAAGGTCTGCACTGCACGGCCCTGAGATATGGGCGATTCTCAGAAGTAACGTACTCATGTTAATTGAAATCTCCTAAAGTTGGAATTGAGGTTGGTGTAATGTTCTTTGTCCACAGACTTAAATGGTGCACATAAAATGGAGCCCAATTCAATACTGAGACGCTTATCACATTAATGCAAACTGAGAGCTGACAGAGTGATTGCAGAAAATTAGGGGTTTTTTCCCTCAAGAGAACTAACAAATGGAAGGTATCAAGTAATCCATCAGATCTCCATACATAGTGTTCTCTGAATTTCTTTCCATAAGAATACTTTGGGGCTTCCCTGGTGGCACAGTGGTTGAGAGTCCGCCTGCCGATGCAGGGGACACGGGTTCGTGCCCCGGTCCGGGAGGATCCCACATGCCGCGGAGCGGCTGGGCCCGTGAGCCATGGCCGCTGAGCCTGTGCGTCCGGAGCCTGTGCTCCACAACGGGAGATGCCACAACAGTGAGAGGTCCACATACTGGAAAAAAAAAAAAGCCCCCAAATCATTCAGAAATATTGTATATATGATTTGTATTGTTAAAAAACAAAAGGTCCCAGATGGAGTTGCATATGCTAAGCTTCGTGTCACCAAATTTTGATTTAGAAAAAAAAAAAAAAAAGAATACTTTGAAGGCAATAATTTAAACATTACTGTCCTGTAGAAAATTTGATTTAAAAATAATGCTAGCAACAGTATGGCAGAGAAAATGATTATGTAAGATTCTCAAGCGTTTACAATAAAAATATAAATTAGATCAAGCATGAGTCAGACAGATCACAAACAATCAGCTAAATCCAATGAATACGAGGAGAGAATATCTCCTAAATATAAAACATGCAACCCTAGGCAGCTCACACACCGGACTAAGCACTGAGAGAGCTGCAAAATCAACTAGAAACAAAAGCTTTCTGTATTCTGAGGGTGAGTAGAAAATACATCATGAGACCTTTAATAGAGTGTTCTAGTCTGTCACTTCTGAAGGCGTCTTTGTGCTGTGTGGATCTGAGATAGAACTCTTCTTCTAGCCAAAGCCCTCCTTGAAATGTGTGTGTGAGAGAGAGAGAGAGAGAAAGAAACCAATGTACTAATTAACAAGTACAAGTGCACACATAAGCAGTTTCATCAGAGTTTTAATAATATCAGGTCCTAAACAGGTAACAAATGAATCAGACACACCCAAGAGGAAAAACAGAAACAAAAAACCACACAAATACAGTGCAAATGACAACACACAACTCCTTACTTCATGAAAAGACCTCTCATGATAGTCCTCTAGCTGATAGAACACTAACACAGAGCCCAGAATGAGAGGATGGAGTTTAGAGCAGCTTCTCACACTTTAATGTGCATATGAATCACCTGGGGGTCTCTTTAAAAATGCAGATTCTGATTCAGTAGGTCTAGGGTGGGGCCTGATAGTCGATGTACAATAAGCCCAGGTGTTGCTGACGTTTGCTGGTCTTTGGATCATACTCTGAGTAACAAGGTTGGGACAAAACCTAGAAGTGGAAGTTTTACCCCAACAAGAGTAAAAGGCGGGGGGTAGCTATCTGAGATGAAAATGGGGAAGAAGACTCAAGGCCAACAGAGCAGGAGGAGAATAAGGAACGTCACCATATGCAGGTGGCCAGAGACAGTGGGGGGTAGGCAAGTACAAGCAGCAGGTGTCTGATGGACGGACCATCCTCTCCTCATGGGAGGGGGGAAGATTCTGAGCAGCAACCTAGAACGGAATCAGCTTCATAAGTTCCACTATATGAACCGCAGATGCGTGACGTAGACCTGAAAGACCCAGCTACGTCAGGACAAGCAGAGTGCGGTTACTCTTTATTTAGACAACAGCTGAGACTTCAAAAAGTTTAGGGACTTCCCTGGCGGTCCAGTGGTAAAGAATCCGCCTTACAGTGCAGGGGACGCTGGTTCGATCCCTGGTCAGGGAACTAAGATCCCACATGCCACGGGACAACTAAGCCAGCGCGCCACAACTACTGAGCTTGCACACCTCAACTAGAGAGCCTGCGTGCCGCAAACTACAGAGCCCATGCGCCCTGGAGCCTGCACGCCACAACTAGAGAGAAAACCCTCATGCCACAACTAGAGAGAAGCCTGTGCGCCACAACGAAAGATTCCCCCATGCCTCAACGAAGATCCTGCATGCCACAACTAAGACCCGATGCAGCCAAAAATAAATAAAATAAATAAATAATAAATCTTTAAAAAAATAATAAAAATAATAAAAAGTTTAAACCAAGACAAAGAAACTCACCTTCAGAACATCGCTTAGGGTGCATATAAAGTTACAGAAATAAATCAAGGTTGCCCAGGTCATTGGAATAGACACAGTGCACTGTACCAACAGACAATTACTAATAGCAATGTAATGAAAATCCATATCTTGCCTTAGTTATCAGTAGAAGACATCCCTTGGCTTAGGTTAGTGGCTGTTTGTAATATTGGCAATGTTTCAACCCTTTTTTTATCCTGCAGGGCTGAGGCACAGTACCCACCAGTGTCATCAAAGAAGCAGGGGGCTTCCCAGGGGGCTTCCCTTGGCACAGTGGCTCAGTAGTTGAGAGTCCGCCTGCCGATGCAGGGGACACGGGCTCGTGCCCCAGTCCGGGAAGATCCCACATGCCGCGGAGCGGCTGGGCCCGTGAGCCATGGCCGCTGAGCCTGCGCGTCCAGAGCCTGTGCTCTGCAACGGGAGAGGCCACAACAGTGAGAGGCCCGCATAATGCAAAAAAAGAAAAAAAAAATCCATGCTATTCATATTTAAGTCCCCATTGTAAGGGGGACTTAAGGATAAGTGTAAGGATAAGTTCCCTAGACCTTACACTTCTCCCAGCTCCCTATATGCTCAAGATCAAGGTAAGAATTCCTGACGGTAACTTTCAAGTCCCCCTCCACACAGGGCTACTTGCCTGTGCAAGAAGCTGTCAACAACCTCTGTACATTTATGAAGCTTAGTGTAAGTGTAAATCAAAGGTCAATTCCTCTGGTTTAGTTTCCCAGGTGTATCACCTGCCTCATATGCCTAGGCTTGAGGTATACTTTAGGAATATGTCTGCATGTGTATCCATAAAATGTGCATAGTATTTTTTAATGTTTTCACATTTTATATAAATGGTATTAAATATCTTGAGATAGTGCTGACTAGCAACACTGAAACAGTATAAAACAGTGAATTTACCATTAATGTAAATTAAAAATATATGTACACTCTATCAAGCATTGTCCTTACGTAGGGGCTCAGGCTGATGGACCATGTACCATCTAGAACCACCACCGGCTACCTCAGTAGGAGAAGGAAGTGAGGTGAATTATGCCCTGGTTCTCAAAGGCTTCCACTCAGAAATGACACACATTAATTACATAGATGTTTCATTGCCAAAACAAGTCACATGGCCATGCCCAATCTCAAGGGAGCCTACCTAGAAGGGGGAAATCAGAGTACAATGGAGAGTCCTAATGGAAACCACACACATGAAATTTCAGTTCAGATTTTATAACACAAATATAAGGATGAACATCAACCACATTAGAATGGGTGCCTATAAGATTGAGGGGGAAGGGAACGGACGTGGAATTGAGGATAAAAGAGAATGAATAAACAAACAGCAAATAAGAGCAGGTATTATTATTCTCATTGTACAGATGAATAAATTGATCATCAGACGCTTAATGTGCCATCATCATTCCAACTAATCACTGACAGAGAGGAACGCAGATCTTCTGATTCCACATCTCAGCCCTGGTCCTGTAAGTGTCTAGGTCTCAGGGCTACATATTTTGGCAGATAAATAAAAAACTATTTAATTGATAACAGCTTCCTATCTATATGATGATTTGACCAGGATGCTCCAATATTTCTAAATTGGCATTTATTTATTTCACTTGATACTTTAATCAAGAGCACACCCCATACCTAAAATCAAGCTCATTTTATTCCTCTTTAAGAAATGTTTTTGGAAAAAGCAAGGAGTTGAAAAATCAAGTGAATCTGAGCTAGAAGCCTGGCCTTGTCATGTACCAACTTTATGACTTTTGACAAGTAATTTAATCCCTCCAAGTAATATCCTAATTTGCAAAGCAAGGATAATAATGTCTAATTTAAAGGGGTTGTAAAGATTAATGAAGAGAAGGACACATCACAGAGCTTGGCACATGGAAGTATTTTAAACATTTCATTTATAAGGCAATTTACACTGAACTAATAACCTGTGTTTTTCTGCTCCAGTCTACTCATTATTCGATATTTCCTCTATTTTGTTCACACTATTACTAGTTAAGGATTACCTTAACTAGTTGTCTAGTTTTCTAAAAAGTTCACCACAAATATAATGAGCCAAAGTGAAGATCAGTCATTGAAGCCTTTAGGCTGATGTTTTAAGTTTAATAGCTCTAGAAAAAGAACTATAGCAAGTAGGTGTACCTTTGAGAAACATCCTGTGATATTGCTTAAATGTGAGACAAAACCCAAATAATAGGTGAATAATCCCTGAAGCTACTAAATTTTCATTTAATTTGTCCATAGGAATTCCATCCTATCCATTCATCCAGCATAATGAATAAAGGTGTCTTTCTGTTTGCTTAAATATGACCTAATGTAACCACAAGTATCTTCTAGAGATCAAAGAAAATTTTAAGAAAAATTCAATGTTTAAAAATGATGGGTTTTGGGCTTCCCTGGTGGCGCAGTGGTTGAGAGTCTGCCTGCTGATGCAGGGGACACAGGTTCGTGCCCCGGTCTGGGAAGATCCCACATGCCGTGGAGCGGCTGGGCCCATGAGCCATGGCCACTGGGCCTGTGCGTCCGGAGCCTGTGCTCCTCAACGGGAGAGGCCACAACAGTGAGAGGCCCACATACCACGAAAAAAAAAAAAAAAATCAAAAATGATGGGTTTTTATTACAATCTTACTATATATTTATGCATCTGCAAATGACATATTATTGCATTTTATATGATTTTGGAATTTGAGCTAATATAAATGGTGTCATTGTATACATTTTTCTATGACTTGCTCTTCACTCAGCAGGGTTTTTGAGAATCAGTCATACTGACATGTGAATCAGTAGTTCATGCTTTTTCACTACTGTATGATTTCCATTCATAAATATACCACAACTTAGTTATCCATGCTCCACTTTCAGGATAGTGATTACCCTTGAGTAATAGGGGATAAAACAGGGGAGAGGCCCAGAGTGAGGGGGAATGGGACATGTAGCAAACATTTGCTATTTCTAAGTTGAGTGAATGTTCATTTCTTATTCTGATAGATAGGTAGGTAGATAGATAGATTTATATTTATAAAATATTTTATAATTTCTAAAACTGGTGAAGGAGGATGTTACTCTTTGTTATCTGACTCAAGATACCCGACCATTTCATCAAGAATAGTTTCACTTTATATTGGCATGAATGTCACTGCATGTTTTTTTTTTTAATTGTGTCTTTAAGCGGGCCTCTCACTGTTGTGGCCTCTCCCGTTGCGGAGCACAGGCTTCGGACGCACAGGCTCGGTGGCCACGGCTCACAGGACCAGCCGCTCCGTGGCATGTGGGATCTTCCCAGACCAGGGCACAAACCCATGTCCCCTGCATCGGCAGGCGGACTCTCAACCACTGCGCCACCAGGGAAGCCCTTAATTGTGTCTTTTTAAAGAGTGACCCAAAGTATTCCTTTAGCCTTCTTTCTCTACATCATCCCAACCAAATGTGAGAACCACATGTGAAGGTCATCTGTAGCACACTGACATCTGAAAATTGTTCTTTACCCCAATAAATTTTCAACCTGCTTACTCTAAATATAGCAAGCTGAGGCACTGAATGGCCACAAATTCATTCTTCAATAAATACCATTGATTTAAAACGAGCTGCCAGATAAAGACTGAAATATAGAGGAAATACAAAACATTTATAAAAGTTTCACAAACAAAAAGCTACACATCAAAATGAGAGACAGTTGACAAAACAACAGGAGGGAAATAATTGATATCAATAGAGGGACAACATTCATTCATTTAATTAATTATTAAAGATTTATCAAGTACAATACTTACTATGTGCCAAGCACTGAGCTAAGGGCTGAGCTCACAAAAGTAAATTTGACCCAGGCCCTGCCCTCAATAAGTTTACAATCTAATGCTTATTCTTCAATAGTGCTTCACAAGTATTTCCACTACAGAATTCATTGCATCATATTGAATAGCCTGTCTTGAGGCAGTTGCCTCCACAGGGTAAGTTCTATATCTTACTGTCCAGTGCCTAGCACAGCAGCTGATGCAGAAAAGGTCTCAGCAAATGTTTATTAAGCAAATCATAAATGAAAACTGCATTGCCCTAGAAATATATAACTTATGGTTATCTTTCATTTTTTCTTCCTTGCAAGATACTTTATTTCTAGTTTTTGCCTTCAGAGCCCAAATATCTTGAAATCACAGTTTTCACCCCCATCGCTCATACTGCCAATGCCTCTACCCTGCCCCTACACACACACACACACACACACACACAGAGAGAGAGAGAGAGAGAGAAGAATTTTAAAATTCCAATCATAACCATTCAGAGCCATTAATGAGAAACTGGACTTTAACACTCAAATCTTGGAAAACATTCCAGGGAATTACTTGCTTCGCTGCCTGACCCTGAAGACAGCCTACTGTCCCAGCATTCTTGCATACATATTTGAGAGCACTAACAGAGAGTCTGCGTCTTTACTCACTGCACAAATTGACTTGGATAGTGCAGCAGACAGACAACTTTGGTACAGTTGAGGAGGTCAAAGAAATTAGCAAGAAGGACAGCTGCTTGGAGGAGGCAAAGCAGAGGCAAGGGCTTTGAGAACCAGGCTGGAATGTAGCACCCTGGGACAAGAAAGAATAACAAGGTTGGAAAACTGGGCTGCTGCCTTGTTCAAGCCTATGGCAAAGGAGAAAGGAGACTAACACAAAGCCTTGGATTCTAACTGTCTAGTATCTTATGGACTGTGTGCAAGTCATGCGTAGAAGCCTTGCCCTTAGCTGGCAGGCTACCTCCTATGGGCCTCCAAATAGCCATGTCCATATTACCTCCCAAATAGATCACTGAATCAAACTTGTAGGAGTTGTTATGTAGAATGAGAAAAAACCTGTTCAATCAAAGGCTTGGTTTTCTCTCCTTTTCTATTTCTGGAAGTGAGCTAAGTGCACTTCTCAAAGTCTACATGCCTCCCACACTTTTTGTCAGTCCCGTTTCTTTGTTTCCTCCTTGTTAATTCAGCACGTATTACTTAAAGCCCTTGGACACACTAGGTCCTGAGTAAAGGTAGTGCAGCTGTTCTCATCCTGGAGTTAGAGGAGATGGAGGATGACCAGGCTACTTCAAAGCAACATGACTAGGATGGCATTAGGAGAAATCAGCAAGCACAGTGGAAGGGCTTAGAAGGCACCAGCTCCATGGGAGGGTCGTGGACACTGGCAAGGGAAGACTGTCACAAGTCCCTGCCACTGATCACTCTGAACTGTCACCAGTCTCCTTGAAACTATTTTGATACTTCACCTGGTTTTGGAAGTAAGTGCTAAAATCAGTTTGAGAAGACATAGGTGGAAGGAGTCAGGGAATCATAGCACAAAGCTCTCTCCCTTTATCAACAGGCTACACAAACGTGCAATTACAGATGTTCTGATGTCTGTATTTGATAATCCATGTGGAAACCAACTCCAACTGAGTTTGATTCCTTTGTTCTCTTACCCCCAAACATAAATCAAAGGATTAATGGCCTTAAAACTGAGCTAAGTGACAAAAAAAGGCCTTAAAAATATTTTTGTCTCTCCACAAATCCCCTCATTTACTATTTTAAAGGAGGCCTTTCCTTCCCCTTTCTTCCCCTGAAGAGATGAAGGACTCTGAGAGATTGAAATGTCCTTTGCCTAATGAGTTATAGAGAGATGAACCTTGAAATAAGCATGTGTCATAGATCACCTGAGCTGTGGCATTAAGAGAAAAGTTAACTTCTAAAAGGAGTGTGCGATTTAAAAAAAGAAAGAGGGCTTCCCTGGTGACGCAGTGGTTGAGAGTCCACCTGCCGATGCAGGGGACACGGGTTCGTGCCCCAGTCCAGGAAGATCCCACATGCCGTGGAGCGGCTGGGCCCGTGAGCCATGGCCGCTGAGCCTGCACATCCGGGGCCTGTGCTCCGCAACGGGAGAGGCCACAACAGTGAGAGGCCCGCATACCGCAAAAAAAAAAAAAAAAAAAAGAAAGAAAAAAAGGATTTGTAATTTTTCCATGCAGACAATAGATATTTCTCAGGAAAAGAGCATGGGGTTAGTAAGGTTAGTTTGTATTCTAACTGTCCAGAGTCTGCTCACACTGTCTCTCTCACTCAATCTCAAAGAGCTCTAACTAACCTAAAGTCAGTGCTAAAATTTGACCGCATATACTTTGGTTTCCACACCTCTAGACAAGCTTCCTGGGAAGAATCCAAGTTGGAATGGAGTCAAGGAGAAAAACAATTTGAGGCCAAAACACGTTATTACTGCTTTTTTTTTTTTTTGAAAACATTAGCACAAGACTAAAATCAACCAAATCTAAAAGAATGCTTTAATAGTCCCACTGCTGGGGGAAGAGTTGCTCACTCTGGCTAATGGGGAAAAATTACTGGTTCTGAGGGATCAGATGTAGAGTCTGGCCCAGGCTGACCTCCGAATCATTCTTCCAATGTACAAGCCATTAAAAGAAAATAGAACTCACAAACTTTCACTGACTGGGAGATATGCAACGCTTTTCATTTTCTGCAGTAAAAATATAAATTAAAAATGTAAGGAGATGTCAGTTTACCTCTCTCTAGGTTGCTTCTGGGTTGGAGCACAGATTTCACTAAACATATTTGTTCTATGTCTACTTAAGAGTTCCAAGATTGAGGAGATATTTTAAAAATCAACTCCTACATGTTTCACTGACATTCTGGAAGGTGTTTTTTATTCAGTTAAGAACTGTTTTGTCCTTCCGGATGTGCACTGAGGAGAGCCTGCTCTGGATGTTTGCAGCAGAATGCAACCTGCCATCACTTCAGAAAGCATGAGCAGTTTCTCTCCTGAGAAGGATCTGCAGTGACATTTGACTATCTTGCATTTGATTCAAGGATACTGCCTATTCAATTCACTCTCCTAAAGTCCCAGTTTTCTTACCTAAATTTTGGCAACCACAAAAAAATCTTTTATCTTCTCCCACTTTAACCCCTCCTAGGAAATATACACACAGGAGATCTACACAACAAGAATACACTGAAAGCATTTGAAGGTTAGAATCTTTTCAACATTTCACCCGAGCCTCTCTCCCCAGTAGACTAGGAAAGCCACCACTCTAGCTATCATTTGCCTTGCCTACTGATTTTGGTGAAATTGGAGGTCAAAACTGAGCTCTGTTTTATACCGGTACCAATCTTCGTCTCACCTTAGTGTTGACAGATGTTTTAGAAACACCTCTTCAACTTGTTAGGAAATTCCTTTCTCCTGAGCTCTTGCTGACAAGTTAAAGCCAAGCAGTATTCTTTGTTTCTTTTCAATTGAGGCAACAGGTAAAATAACTTTCTTTGTGTCTAGCAGGGATGATTTGTCTTCGTCATTGCACAAAACCTTCTACACTTGAACAGCCTGCAGTATGACTATAAAGGAAACAAGCAGAAGGGCAAAACAGAAATGTCCTAAGGAAAGATTGTCACTTTTCCTTCCAAAGCATGCAATAGTAGAGTGTTTGTGAAATAAAAACATATAAATAGTTTAAAAATAAGAAAACATTATCTATAATGCTAAGGCCTTATCTATCATACTGCTCAGAGCAGACAACATGTAAAATCAATGCTATTGTTGCAATCATGGAAAAACCTCCTGAAGACGTTGATGAAAGAAGACAGCCCTCTGTATTCCTCATTTCACCCACCTTAAGCCTCTGAAGAGTCACCTTGATGACACTAAAAGGAAAAGACAGATACAAGAATAACTCAAAAAGGGGCTCATTCCACCTGCATCAGTCACCTGGGACAAAAGGAAAGTGAGAGAAAAAAACAGATTAAATAGCACGAGATAAGCTGCATCCCAGAAAAATAGGAATGTGGAGATGCAGAGCTGCTTAGAATAAAAAAGGAGACCATTCCAGGTGAAATAAAGAGGTCCTCAATTTAGAGCAGCATTTTCTATTTCATGATATATAGCCTAAAATATTGATGATAGTCAAAGCTAGATTCAGAAAAATTGTTCATATGAATTTCTTACGGTGCCAGTAGGATTATACTATGACACTGTGCTGATTCTGTAACTCACTTATCCAGTAGACATGGATTGAGCTGTGGAATTAAAGGAAATCAAAGGGCCAAGTGCCAGGCACTGTGCTAGGCACTAGAGATCCAAAGATGCACAAGAGAAAGGCACTACCCATTGGGGAGAGGAATTCTGAAATCCAGCAAGCCTGTATGTAATGATTCCAAAGGATATCTCAAAGCAATGATTCCTAAACTTTAATGTCCACATGAATTACTTAACAATCCCGTTTGAAGAACCTTATTCAGAAGATTCTGACAAGACCCCCAAGTAATGCTGATGTTACACTTTGAGTAGCAGGCCCCAAATCACAGTTGATTTCAGCTATGTCAGCAACAACGGATGACACGGGGATGAGAGGGAGCAATTATCTGACTGTGCTTGCTGTGCATGCTACCTGGGTAGCAAGAGTGAGGTCTCTGCAGCCCATGATTCTGTACAGACAGAAGACGGTAAGTGGCTACTCTCCACCTCCCCTGAAGTTTGAGGAAATCTACTAAATTGGCAGCAACACAAAACCAGTTTAATAATGAGATAATTTCCTCTTGATTGGAAACCTTGCTAATGGCTAGAGTTAGGTTTTTTTTTTTTTTTTTTTTTTTTTTTTGCAGTACACGGGCCTCTCACTGTTGTGGCCTCTCCTGTTGCGGAGCACAGGTTCCAGACGCGCAGGCTCAGCAGCCATGGCTCACGGACCCAGCCGCTCTGTGGCATGTGGGATCCTCCCAGACTGGGGCACGAACCCGCGTCCCCTGCATCGGCAGGCAGACTCCCAACCACTGCGCCACCAGGGAAGCCCTAGAGTTAGTTTTAAAGTAGATAATAGAATTTCCTTACCTGAGTTTCTAAGGAAAAAATATATAAATTTTTTTCATCTGTCCTGAAGACTGCAATAGTGATTTGGCATTTCAAAGACTCAGCCTGACCTAAGAGTCTATACAAAAGATAGCAGATGAAAGCAGAATCCAATATTTGTTCAATACTTTCCTATTACAACCATAAAAAGTGTCGAGGGCTTCCCTGGTGGCGCAGTGGTTGGGAATCTGCCTGCCAACGCAGGGGACACGGGTTTGAGCCCTGGTCTGGGAAGATCCCACATGCCGCGGAGCGGCTGGCCCCGTGAGCCACAATTACTGAGCCTGCGCGTCTGGAGCCTGTGCTCTGCAACAAGAGAGGCCGCAATAGTGAGAGGCCCGTGCACCGCGATGAAGAGTGGCCCCCACTTGCCGCAACTAGAGAAAGCCCTCGCACAGAAACGAAGACCCAACACAGCGATAAATAAATGAATAAAATTAAAAAAAAAAAAAAAAAAAAAAAGTGTCGACCTTTGGTCAAATTGAGTTTGAAGATAGATGGCATACTTAACCAAGATCCTTCCTCTCAAGGTTTATGCCTTAAAGAGAAAAATAATCTAAGAATCCAGTATCTTGACTAAAGTACCAAGACACTAACTAGATATGAGAATTAACTTTCTGAAGAAATGTGCTTATTTAAGTGTTTATTTAAAGCCGAAAGGGAAAAAAAATAATCAAAGGAAATCCTTGAGCTTTTCCCCTTACAGCTTTTAAGCTGAAAAAAAATGCACATCTATCAACGTCTGCTATGGACTCAACCCCCTCCTATCTGCAATAGGACCTCAGTCATTACCCATTATTTCCCATCATCCTTTCTAGGAAACTGTCACACACTAACAGTTCTTTCTTATCAACCAAAAAGCAAGCTTATTGTGGTTCTATCTTAACAAAAGAAACATTTCTACCTTGTCTCCAGATCCACCACCCCCGACCACACCCAGGACTGCTACATCTCTCCTTTCTCAGCCACCTGTCTTGAAAGGATCATCCACACAGGTATCTTAATTTTCTTCCCCTTTATTTTTATTTTTAACACCTTTTTTTTTTTAAAGCAGCAGAACACTGCTTTTCAAGTGAAATCTTATGTGAGATCCTAAGACAAAAAATAACAAGAGCACAACTTCACTGGTTGGAAGAGGGGTTGGTGAGCACAGAATCCTCCCACTCAGTCTTCTACTCCTGCTTATCCAGTCGGTCCCTGAAACACCTCTAAAAGATCTGAGGCTCTGCAAACCACCCCTTAACTCAAGGATCCCTGCCTCCTTCTCTCTCCAGTCCAAGGACATTGGTAAAAACACCCCGGAGCTCTTAAAATCAATAGGCACTCTCCAGTCTATGTCTTACCTGATTCTCCCAAGTATGTGATGCTATGGCCAAGTGCGGAACTATTTACAGCTCCCACGTATTTGGTTCTCTCTCTTCAGTGCACATTCTGTTTCCTCTGTTCTAATCCTCCACTGGCTTTCCATCTCGCCTAGATTAAAAACCCTAATGGTTTTCATTACTGATAAGCCCCTACTCCATCTGCAAGCCACCTCTGTCGTCTCTGACCTTACTGCCTTCTGCCCTCTGTTCTAGCTATTGTTTTCTATTGCGTGTTTTTCAAAAGCATGGATCGAGAGGAAGTGCCTAAAGAACTCCCTGAAAGCTTGCTTTCTCATTTAATATGCAAATATACTTTTATTTGAAATTAAAATATGAGACAGTCTCTGGTCTCTGTCTATACTGGAAATGGTACCAGTGTAGCAGATCTTCCAAACTTAGTTAAATCCTACTGCAGTGTGAAAAAAGTCAAATTTAACAAGGATTTATTGAGTACTTCTATGGGTTATGTGGGAGACATGAGAGAAGAACTCAACATGCTTTCCTAACTAAAAATGATTATGGTTGAGTTCATGGCTGACAATTCAAACTGATGTGTGTTATATTTAATTATATGCTAAGAAAGGGAGAAAAATGTTGAAAGAACCTGTCAGTCTTTTATTTTCCCTTAAATTTGAGTTCCTGATATACTTCATTTTTCAGCAAAGCTATTCTTCTGCTTCACAGAGGGGGAATCAACAGTACTGGATCCTCACTTTCATTCCAATATTCACAATTCTGGACACTGATTTTATTTTTATTTTATTAACTTTATATTGGTTAAAATTAAGTTGGCAAAAAAATAAGTTGGCAGTATTCACATGATACTGAAAGTCATAAAATTCTAGCTCACCTCCAACCCCTATTCTTTTTGTTCTTACATTTTAAGTTAAATTCTCCACCAAATGAATCCAATGGAATGGTAATTGTATTTGTTTAAACAGAAGTAAGTCCAAGTCACTCTGAGCATAAAAACAAGATGCTGCTAACATGGTTGATGCATAACATCACAGGCATTCCTTTCTAAACCTAGATTTTAAGGATCAGAAAGAAGTAAGTCTCTATATACTTTCTAGGCCTGTAAATTAACGCTTGAGTGGTCAGTGCCCTTGGGGAGCTTGTAGTTTCCCGGATCACATGTAGTTCCAGACTTCCAGCTATACTGACACTCTTCCCTCTGCTAACCCATGGGAAAATGTGCTGTCAAAAGTAAATCAATTTAGTAGCTTTGTAATGTGCTCAGTACTTGTAATATTGACTATAAAACTCCTCCAGTCATACCAAAACTTCAAAACAAGTGTAACATTTCATGGGTTGGATCTCAGATACAGTGGACCCCTCTGGTTATATCATTCCCAGATAACCGTACATTATTCTGGCTTTAAATATAGCCATGACCTCATAATAGCTTCCTTGGATGTCTTTGTCATTTTCACCACTGAAACGAGTATCAGATCTCTAGGCCTATTTTTTTAAGTCCTTTTTTATTCTTTCATTTTGTTTGACTGTTTTTACATATAGTGTTTCTTTTCAGTCGGGAACTAAGAGTCTTGACATTTCTCCCTTGAACCACTCTGTGGTTTTCTCTTCCAAAAATGGTATAAAGACTTTGTCTAGCACATATGAAAAGTGAGCAGGCTTAGGTCATCCTACCAGGTTCCACATGGCTTCACGTTTGGCTACAACACAATTCCTGTCTTCAGCTCCTGCTTCCCCCTGCCCCTTTCACTGGGGCTGCTGATGTTCTAAATCTGTAATGCATCCCCACCAACTTCCTGGGTCAATCAACATTCAAACTACAGTATGGAGTTCACCAACACTCTTAGTCCACCAGCAAGTGGGTCAAGAATTGGTCCTTCTCTTCCAAGCATTTCACACTTGAGTTGCTTTGAAGAGCTCTAGGTTTCTACAGACCCAGCCATTAGCCATCTATCCCAACCCACCGAGGCTTGACTGCAGTCATCCGTTCCTATGCCTGGCTCTCTAACCTCCTCCTAGCCCTGGGCCTTGCCATAAACTACAGCTTACTTGACAGGACTCTGACACACAGCCTAGTTCTTGCCTCCCTTTCTCTGGAGGGCTGGACCTTGTTCACTCTACCTCTAGCTACTTCAAAGACCCCAGCTAAAAGTAAAGAAGCTGTTACAGTGGAGGTTTACTGGACTGAATGTCAATATTATGACATAGTGTGAGTGTGTTTCGTGTTTGGTAATTGCAATCATTGTTGCTTTTGTTGTGTTCATCCATTTACAATGCTTGGTGTCAGTTTATTTATCTCTTGTAAGAATAAAATACAGTGGGTGTGTGTGAAAAAAAAACAGTGAATATATTTTCTAAAACCTTTAGGCTTGTAATCATGGTGCAGCAAATAAAATTTAATGTCAATTAAAAAAAAAAGACCCCAGGGCCTCCCTGGTGGCGCAGTGGTTGAGAGTCCGCCTGCCGATGCAGGGGATACGGGTTCGTGCCCCGGTCCGGGAGGATCCCATATGCCGCGGAGCGGCTGGGCCCGTGAGCCATGGCCGCTGAGCCTGCGCATCCGGAGCCTGTGCTCCGCAACGGGAGAGGCCACAACAGTGAGAGGCCCGCATACCGCAAAAAAAAAAAAAAAAAGACCCCAGCTATAAGTGGACTGATTGCATTAGAACATGCCACCGAACATTAGAACATGCATGTGAGATGTAGTGTTTAGCCTCAGGATGGGACATGACACACACTTTTTGGTTGTTATTGTTATTTCTAGTAGTTTTTTTTTAACATCTTTATTGGAGTATAATTGCTTTACAGTGTTGTGTTAATTTCTGCTGTATAACAAAGTGAATCAGCTATATGCATACATATACCTCCATATCCCCTCCCTCTTGCGTCTCCCTCCCACCCTCCTTATCCCACCCCTCTAGGTGGTCGCACAACACCAAGCTGATCTCCCTGTGCTAGGCAGCTGCTTCCCATGACACACACTCTTAAAGCAAGCAGAAAGCACAATGTGTGGTTGCCATTCCTGTTGCTTTAGGCTCTGCTGACCAAGAAGCTGTAGTACCCATGCGAGGAATACTTTCTCAAGGGGACACAAGGATGATTATATTAAATTAGAAGTTGAGAAAACTGCTTGCATATCTTGGGCTTCTCTGGTATTGGGATAATAAATAAAAATGAAAAAAAGTTTGCATTTTTTACTGATACTGACTCTCTAGGGGAAATAGAGTGACTATAACACAATGCGGATATGGGAAGAATGTGGATGGAAACCAGAGGGGGGTTTTAATACTAACCTACAGTGAAAAAAAATTATAACCAATCCCAAAAACCCACACTGGCTCTACTACCAGGGGTTAGATGTTCATGGAATCAAAGTTCCTGAGTGAAGTCAAAGAAATATTAAGTGAGTAGTAGAGAAAAGAAATCATATATATGACCTAGTATCATAAGTGTCTACCTATATTCTTTGCCTTGCTATGTCAGGCTTACGTTTACATATTTCAACAAACTTTCCTTTTCCTTTACAATTTTATACTGAGCATGTTGGTAATAACTTTTCAGTTTAGTGCATAAGTTACAGAACATGGGCACATGATTGTGACAGAAGCAGAGGAAGGCTGGGCATTTCCTGGGATCCTAAACTAGGAGCTGCATGCCTCAATTGAGGAGGTCCTGGGTTTCCTCATTTTGGAGAGGAAGTCACTCTACGTTGGTTTTCAAGGGTTATCTTTTATATGAGAGGCTGGAATTAATGTTTGCATATGAAAATATACAGGAAGGATATCCAAAGGGGTGGACTAAGTAAAACATTGCCATATGTTTTGGCTACTACATGTTCTTATGTTTGGGGAATTCTCTACTGTAAGTCTTTGGAAGATGCAGGGCCTGCCTTCCACTATAGAAGCTCAAAAAATTCACCCTGGACTTTGAATTGAGACCTAGAGACACATGGAAGGGAGAACCAGGACAGTGACAATGAGATTGAGCACTGACCATTCTAACGGGTACTACAGGCACAAATTGTAGCACTCAGCATTCAGTGGAGATGGTAGAAGTTTTGCCAAGTAGTTTGGGGTATGTATTGGGTTGACTCTGAACCCAGTTCTTCAGTCCTCTTTGTGATTATGTAAAACACCTTATTATCATTTTGTAAATCTATTTTCTGCTTAAATCCACCAAAGTCAGTTTCTGTTGAAACCAAAAGATCTATCTTGTCATTCTCCTGAGTCCCAGCAAAACTCTTCACTTTATTTGAAATCACTGACTTGGGTAATTTGTCAATTACTTCCTAGAGACTAAGTATCTATCTTCTGTTTCTTGTGGTTTTAATATCACCAACCATTGAACTGACCTTCTCCTTCCCCACCCCCTCCCCCCAAAATAATTATTTCCCCAAATAATGCCCTAAATAATCATCCTCTGATTATATTTAGATTGGAAAAGAATCATAGTGTACAGTAACACTGAAATTATATGCCTTACTAGGGTTCTGAGTTTGTTTTGTTCATAACAGATGCTGGAGCTCCTTTACGTAAAGAACTATGCATCTCCCAACAACATGCAGAGTGTTATGAAATACACATTAGTTACTGAAAATGTAATAGTGACATCTCTTAAAGAAAGTAAACAAGTAAAATTCAATTTCAGAGTGAAGAGTGGGTCTTAGACTGGCACCATGCAGTATCAAATTTACTTTGTGTAATAAATGGTATTATTAAGAACAATATATATAGATTTTAAAGCTTTTTGCATATGTTATGATGAATATTGGTATATTAAGTTAAAAGGCTATAAGTCAGTATGCAGTATGACTTGCATGGATGGATGAATGCATACCTTATATAAAAAAGCAACTTTTCTGGAGAGCTAAAGGTTATCCCTTTAACTTCTAACACATGTTTAACTCTTTTTGATGAAACAAAACTTTAAAAAATATATTATTACAACTTTCCTGCCTTCCTAGTAAGATTACATGACACAGAATGTAAACTTTTCTTTATGAAGAGGATCATGTTTATGAACATCCATTATTAAACCATGTTCAAGGGCTATTAAGGGCTAAAATAAATACAAAGCTGTTTGCTACAATCTGTTGAACTTCTTTTACTTCACTTTAATGCCTTGAATGTGGCAGAAAACCCAAAACTCTTACATGCCCTTCAAGCCCCTTATGATGGAGTCCCTCCCTACACCAGCAAGACCCCCAAAACCAACCTGCCTCGTGCTCACTCTACTCTGAGCATTTTCTCTAAGCTCTTTCACGCCCCAGACACCTATGCTGTTTGCTCTGCTGAAACCCTCTTCCTCCCAGGTTTCACCTGGCAACTTCTGCTCATCCCGCCAGCCATACCTTAAATGTTAACTGCCTCAGAAGACCTTCCCCTACCCCAGAGCCTACACAGGGCACTGCATGTAGTAGACTTTTAGTAAGTGTTTATGGAATTAATGAAAAAAAATTTTTAAAGTACATTCCACAAACATTCTAGAATAAGAGTACAATAGGACTTTTTTGTTTTGGTAGCAGCATTTAAAATCTAAATATTCCTAAAAATTAAAATGAATACCTAAGGAATAGAATTAACGGGAAAAAAATGTAAAGTAAATAAAAAATATAGCTAGTGATTAATTAAACAAGGTATATGCAGACATCAAGATTCCTTTTCTTCCTAATATCAAGATAATATACTGGGGCTTCCCTGGTGGTGCAGTGGTTGAGAGTCCGCCTTCCGATGCAGGGGACACGGGTTCGTGCCCCGGTCTGGGAGGATCCCACATGCCACGGAGCGGCTGGGCCCATGAACCATGGCCATTGGGCCTGTGCATCCAGGGCCTGTGCTCCACAACGGGAGAAGCCACAACAGTGAGAGGCCCGCGTACCGCAAAAAAAAAAAAAAAAAAGATAACATACTGACTTGGACTTCCTTGGTGGCGCAGTGGTTAAAAATCCACCTGCTAATGCAGGGGACACAGGTTTGAGCCCTGGTCTGGGAAGATCCCACATGCCACGGAGCAACAAAGTCCGTGAGCCACAACTACTGAGCCCACCTGCCACAACTACTGAAGCCCGCTTGCCCAGAGCCCATGCTCTGCAACAAGAGAAGCCACCGAAATGAGAAGCCCATGCACCTCAACAAAGAGTAGCCCCTGCTCACCACAACTAGAGAAAGCCCACACACAGAAATGAAGACTCAACGCAGCCAAAAATGAAATAAATTTTCAAAAAGAAGATAACATACTGACTTAAACTGCTATGCAGAAATCACCCAGAGGAAAGGAAACAATCAAATCTGCTTCTTACTTAGGGTGATTTAATAGGGCTTAGAGATTATCTATGGGTATCAGAGATCCAATGTATACCCCATCTCCCATTTCTATGAAATTTTTCCTCTAATTTTTATTCTAAAAAGGGAGAGAAAACATGTAATATTACAAGACTGTGATATCCAGGTGCAATTGTGTAATACTAAATAGATGGCAAAATTGGGGGATATTTATTGTATACTATGTGAGAGCCAAGAAAACATGGGTGTGGAGGTCATAAGACCTCAGTCGTAGTCCTATTTCTTCCAACTTGCTGGATGAACTCTATGATCAGTGTTCATTTCCCAAAAAATCATTCCTTATTGCACCTATATGTATGTGGCACAGGGCTAGGCTCTGTGTGTGTATTTGTTTATGTGTTGGAAGTGAGGCCAGATACTATGGAGAAATCATATATATGCATATGTGTGAAATAGTCTTTTCCCTTAAGTAGTTAGTAACCATTATGGAAAATTTGAAGCAATCATAGAAAAAGCGGGCACATGAACAGAAGCTAAATTGTGCCCTTCAGACTCCAAGCGTAGTAGGAGTTCAAAGAAGAGACAAATGAACGTGGGCTGGGGTTTCTTAGGAAACTCTTTGCGGGGGGTGAGGACAAGGAGCTCATGAATATGTCAAATGTTGTTGCAAAGGACTGAAGACACTCATATAAGCTTTCACTAAAAATTAAATCCCCTCTTCCCAAGAGGTTAAATTCTTTTTCCAGATGAGCAGCTTCTGGAAACATACAAGAGCTCCTGAAGGAGGAAGGCACTTGTCAAGCCAGGCAATTTCGTGGAATCAGCCTGGGGATGAATGAGTTGCAGATGTCACTGCAGCTGCTCTTCACGTGCATCCATCTTGGAGAGGAAGGGAAAAGAACCAGATCTCGGAAGCGGCTGAGATCCGGTAGGCAGCAAAAGGAGCAGAGTGAGTGTGAACCAGGCAGACATCAATGCCGTGCGTGGACAGAGCGGTGAGGAGGCTGGCCAGTGTGGAACACAGAGTCGTGCTGGGGGACAGTGAAGAGATGATGGGAAAGCCATGTGACAGCAGGAACTTAATCCAATGAAACCAAAAGAGAAGCCAGAACTCCTAGAAGAAAAGGCTGATTCTAAGGCTGAGGTAGGAAAAGTGCAAGATGAGCCCTGAACTCCTTGTTGCACTAGGAGGTGAGGAACTGCTCTAAACATGATGAGGGTGTGTCCAACACGTCCAGGAACCTGGCTGAAATAGTCTGGAACAATTTGAACGCCAAAAACAATATCATTAGTAATGTATTATAACTACTTGAATGAAACAAAACTCCTGAGTCTATACTGATACAAAAGAACAAATGAATACAAAAATATATGGAGGGAAGAGAAAATTCTTCCTTGCTGTATAATGCCAACTAATAAACAGAAAATTGGATGAAGCTAGAAAATCATTAATGAATAGGATTAGTAGGTGAAAGTTTGATTTAAAAAAAAGGATATTTATATAGTTTCAAAGTATCCCCCAGAATTACTTATTAATTACCAAAAGGAAAACAGCAACTTGACAAAGGAAACCTCTTGAAGATATTTCACCTCAACCAAGGAATCAAAACTAACAGCAATACTGGAACTCATTGATATTACATGACTCTTGAAATGATGTACTGAAAAGGACACAACAGCCTTTCACTGATATTCCTGCCCAAAATGCACTGTCTGAATGTATCGTGAGCAAATGTCAGAACTGTTTCAGGTGAAAGGAGACCAAAGAGACACAAGAACCAGAGGCATACGTGATGCTGAACTGGATCCTGAACCAGGAAAAAACAGCTATAAAGAATATTACTGGGCCACCTGAGAACATTTGAGTATGCGTATGGATACTAGTATTATATCATATCAATGTTAAATTTCCTGACATCAATAACTCTACTGTGGTTCCATAAGACAATGTCCTTGTTCTTGGTAATTATACACTTAAGCATTTAAGAGTAAAAGGGAATGATGTCTTCCATTTACTCTTAGAAAAAATATATTAATATTATAAATTATATGTGTGTGTGTATGTGGGTGTGTAGAGAGAGAAAGAGAATGGCTTAAAATTTAAATTATATCAAAATAAAAAGTCAGACAAAAAAGAAAAGCCAAAGTGTTGCTTAATTATACCTTTGGAATGTGATAGGTCATTTATATGGATATAAGAACAAAAACCAGTATCGAAACTCCAAGCTTCCTCTTCACATAATAGAAAATTGTGTTATTTCACTGGAAATCAACTGAAGAAAATGGCAAAAATGCAGGGAAAAAAGGAGTTCAAATTTAAAACAGCATGGTTTAGTCAAAAGTATTTACTTAATTTGAAAACTTGACGGCTGGGGCATGAGGAAGGCACCCTCTCTGTTTAACCAGTTCAGAGGAAGCAGATCTGGCCCAGGTGAATAGACCCATGCTCCCCACATACTGATTTCTCATCACATCGCATGTTTCATCTTGGGTTCCTTTTTGATGCTTCTGCCTAAGGGTAAATTAAATGAGATTTTTCTGTCACAGAGGGTTTGGGCCTATAACACCTACAATCTTCAGATCCAGCCTTACCACTAAGCCCACAAGAATAACATCTGGCAATTCTGAGCATTTATGGGCTTTAGAATTATTCTTCTGCCCAAGGTCATATATCCTGAGTGAGCTCCTCAGATACCCACATGCCCTCTCATTTGTGGCTTCCTCCGTGATTCTTCATCATGACTCCTTATGCTGAGCCTTTGGGCTGAGTTTCTGCCCTATTTCCTTACTGCTCTCTAAGAATCCACCCCTTCTGTCTAGGACCGTGACAATCTATTAGTTCTGCCAACACCTGTCTTATCCAAATAACCAGATTCTTTTCCCTTAGTCCTTTGACTGGGAAAATTCTTCAACCTAGAAAGACTTTCCTGGAACCGTGACTCTGTAAACCCCTGACTCTTAGGAGTTTTTGATCTGTAGGTGTTTGTGAACTCAGGTTAGAGTATGGTACCTCTCTATGAGACAACAATATCCCTCCTGGGATAATCTGGAAACTTCTAGAATGATCTGGAATTTTCACATGAAAGTTTTATAAAGAGAATTACTCTATTACTGAATCCAGAAAAAAAGAAATTACAGAATATATCTAAGTTGGTTCATTTTGATAGGAGACATTAGCAGTAAGCACTCCTCCTAGGTGAGAATTTTATCTTTTTCTTGCTACTGTAAATGGGATTTTTCACTACCATTTTATGATCTAACTAGTTACCATTTGTTAAGCTTATATCCTGACACACTACTTAATTTTTTTATTTCTTGAGTCATCATTATTGTTGAGTTAGTTTTATTGTAGATTCCCTGGGATTGTAGATTTTCCAGGGATTCAAATCATCTCCAAACAGAAATTGTTTTACCTCTTTTCTAATTCTATGCCTATCATTGAGTTCTCTTGTCTAAATCATTGGTTAATTCCTCCAGTTCAGTGTTATATATCAGTAGAGATACTGAACAATTGGGAGAAAATATTTGCAAGTTAAATCACAGATAAAGTGGCACTACCCCCCAAAATACAAAAAAAACTTTAAAAATTAGTGAAAAAAATACCAAAAACCCAATAGAAAATGGGCAAAGACACAAGCAAACAATTTACCCTTAAACATAGAAAAGTTTGTCCAAACTCACCCATAAGATGACAAATGCAAATTAAAGCTACACCAAGATACTGTCTCTCACCTATTTGATTGGCAAAATTTTTTAAAGTATAATAACACACTCCATTGGCAAAGCTGCAGAAAAATAAGCCCTCTCTTACATTGCTCGTTGGAGTGAAAACTGGTACTATCCTTATGTAGGGGAATTGGGAAATATCTAACAAAAGTACACATCTATGCCCTTGGGATACAGAATTCCCACTACTGAGTAATTTACCCTGCAGATATACCTCCAACAATTTAAAAATACTTGTACACAAGAATATTCCTTGCAACACTGTTTGTTACTACAAAATATTGAAAGCAACACGCCCAAACAAACGAGGTTAGTTGAATAAGCTGTGGTATATCTACACAGTAGAGGACAAAGCAACTATACAAGGAATGAACCAGAGCTCTACAAAGTGAGGTGGAATGCTAGGAGAGCTCCCTTTTATTAAGAAATAAGGGAGAATAAGGTATATGATCACTTGTGCAAAAAACAAGAGAGGAAGGATAAGGCAGAGGCTAGTGTGATTGTTTACCTGGAAAAGGTGGCTGAGGATGGAGTGGAAGGCATGGAAGGAAGGATGGGGTGGACAATGACCCTTCTCTGTGTATACTTTTTGGTACCATTCTGACTTTTGGAACATTAGTACTTTACATCCTCAAAAACAAAAAAAGAATGAAAGCAAAAGGAAATAAGAAAGGACAGAGAAAAGAACTCTAAAATGGAGTACAAAGACAAAACAAAGTATATTTCAAAAGAATAACCCAACCAAGCTGAGTAACCTAAGGAACTTTTGCATATAGGATTTAGACAAAATGCCCTCAGGCTAAAGAAAAATTTTAAACAAATACTGAATTCTAGTTAGTAGGTTTCTCTTCCAGAGGCATGGGTTAGCAATTTTGAAACTATTTTCTTTGTGTTCTAGGATTAGAAAATAAGTTACTATATTGTGGATAATAAGAGGCAGATTTCTCACTGCTGGAAAGGGGAGTTACAAATATGGAAAGGGATAAAGCTGGAATGAAAGAAAGGTAGAAAGGGAAAATGAACCCTGTGGTACTGGACTAGAAATGGAGATATCAGTGCAAAGTCATGGGTTTTATGTATAAATAGGAGAAAGACAGACAGACACAGGGGAAAGATATAAAAATAGATATAAGTGTGTGAAAGGGTGTAGAAGGAATTATGCTGCAGTATAAAAGAGCACATCTCTATAGATTAATGGTAATTCTAAGGCTGAGGCAGGGAGATTACAAAATGAACTTGAAACATCTTGTTGCTCAGAAAATAAAGAACTAGAGAAACATGAGAACATATCAAAAGGATACAGGAGCCAGTATGAAAAACTCCCACTTGCCAAAGCTGACATAATTTGAATATCATAATAAATAATAGTATTGAATAAAGCAATAATCTATGAGTTCATCTGCTATAAACAAACTAACGGGAGAAAATAAATCTCTTCTTTAGAGTAAAAAGGCAGTTAACAAGTATGGAAGAAATTGTAAAATTATAAAAGTACCATTTAGCAATCAAAATAATAATTGATCCAGCTAAGAATCTCCAGTGAGTGCTAAAATTCATGGTGAAATTTTGAGAAGTAACAGGATATTTACTTAGTTTCAAAGTAACTCCCCAGAGATATTTATCGATTACATACGGGAAAGTCATAACTTCACAGTGGGGAAACCTGGCAGACAGCACTTTAACTAAGTTATCAAAGTTAATATTGGCAGCAATGGGACAAATCAATGTCATGCACCTCTTGATATGGTGCACTGGGAACAAAACATCACTTCTGTGGCGTTCCTGCCAAAAGCGTAAAACAAAGTCTAATCACCAGGAAACACCAGCAAATACAAACTGAGGGACAGTCTACAAAATACTTGGCCTATACTTTCTAGAAAACTAGGGGAAAAAAAAGCACAACTGTTCTGGATTAAAAGGAGCTAAGAGATACGAAAACTGAAATGCAACACATGTTCCTGGATTTTCTTTTACTAGAAAAAAACATTTTTGGGACTATTGGCAAAATATGAATAAGGACTGCAGGTTTTATAATACTGTATTATAACGTACTCATGTTTAATGTTCTGACTTTGATAATTGTGTTCTGGTTAGGTAAAGTTTTGTTCTTTTTAAATAAAATACAGGCTAATCTAATGAGAAGTAAGGAAATAGCATATCTGCATTTTACTGGTGAATAGTTTAGGTAGAAAGCATGTATACATAGATGATTGATGATGGTGATAAAGATAGATAAAAATGTAAATGTTGACGTTCAGAGAATCTAGATGAAGAATATATAAGTCTTTCTACTATTCTCACAACTTTTCTGTAAATCTGAAAGTATGTCACAATATTTTTTTTAAAATTCAGCTTGGCTGGAAGGCAAGGGCATACATGCAGAACGCTCTTCCGTCTCCTCTGCTACCTAGAGAAGCATTTCCCACAGCCCAGCTGGCCTCCCTCCCACTCTGGCACTTTAGTAGCATCGACATAGGACTGGGAGCGAGGAAATTTAATATGAACTCAGCTTCTGTGTTCCTGGGGCAAGCCATTTATCATCTCCGGGTTTCAGAGGTCTGATGTGAAAGAAGGTCCAAACACTATCTCTTAGCCAGTTATCAAATGTCTTTTGTAAATGTACTAAGTTCTGGAACTGCAAGAGTAAGCAAAACACCTGCTTTCATGCAAATAATAGTCTAATGCAGAAAACAGACCTAAAACAAATTATTTAGGCGTATAAAATTCTGGAAGAGAAAACATACATAAAACATGAACCAGAGATCTGGGAACATAAATCAAAGAGATCTGAGCCTTGGGAGATCAGGAAATGCTTTCCTAAACAAGTCACAATTAAGGCTGAATGAGACCTGAATGCAGGGGAGGGGCTAGCTGGTGGAAAGAACCAGGTTGGGATGAACAGCATTCCAGGAAGGCAAATTGTATGTGCAAGATCCAAGACAGGAGATGGCTTGGCATCTCTAAGGAGTTGAAAGAAATCCAGATATCTAAGGACTAGAGAGAGAGAAGTCTCAGGCTAACAGTACAAGATTGGATGGATAGGTGGGGGACCAGGCAGAATGATGAAGGTTATCTCAAGAATATCCAAATACCTTCCTAATCTATGATTCTATTTAAAAGATATTTATATACAGATTTTCGACTTAAAAAGGAATTCAAATTCCATAAGTCCATCATAATATGGCTCAGGACTTGAGTGTCTAACAGTTAGACACTCAAGTCCTGAGTTAGTTAGTGTCTAATCATAGTAGTTACTCAGAGATAGTTGTTGAATGTCACATATATTCATTATTCTATGGATCTTGAGCCTAACAAGTACATCTGATAAAAACTTGCATATCATAGAGGGCCAGGAAGTCATCATACAATTACTACCCTCTCCATTAGAGGCTGGCACAAATAAACCTTGACACTGACAGAGACATTCATCAACCGTGACAGAAAGGGAAACAGTCCTCAGAATAGAATGCTCCATGGCTGCAAAAATCACTAAGCTGTAGCCAACTGATGTCTGAAATGAGCACTGAATAATTGTTCCTTGTCTGGAAGACTGACAATACCATCTAATATCCCCTGCCTGTAAGTTAGAAATGTAGATCAGTTCATGGAAAATTATACGTGTTATGATTTCTAAAACTTCTCAGGAACAATAAATTTCACTCCCTTTGGGGCTTATGTTACTTTGATTGTAAGAGAAGAGCATACGTTCACCATGAAGGGTCAACAAGGAATTCATGCTGTTATAAAATGGGAACAAAGTGGGTCAACAGCTTTAAATCAGCCTAATCTAAAACCATTGGGCTTTACTGCCTTTTAGTAAGAGCCTGTGTCTGGATTTTTGTCTTCTGCAAAGGCCAATAAGGCTGCTAATCTAATCTGCTATTGTGTTCCATCAGGGCAAAATCATAGCACAAAGCCCACTCACAGAGTCTACTCTCTCACCAAAAGGCAGTGACTGTGTGCGTGGCCACGGAGGAGGGTTTCATGTGGATTACAGCAAGGACCTCACCCTTCGGCAATCCGGGCTTGCTGGATGCCCTTTATATAACACTTAGTATGGCTGAGTGCGGAGGGGACCTAATAAAAATGGTGTAGAATAGTCCTCTGGCCCAAGGGTCATGGCACAGTGGACATTCATCCTTGGGTAATGAGAGAAAAAATGTAGCTGCTCCTGGCACACTCCCTGCCCAGAGCTAGACAGGAAATAAGAGCAGAATCGCTATGGATGAGACTTGTGTTAGGTAATTCCTGCATGTCCTGAGTAGCATCTAGCGCAGGAATTTGGCTCTAGATTCTAAGAGCTAGGAATCCAACCTATCTCTGATGGCAACTTTACCAAACACTATCTCTGAATCAAAGTCCAATTTCCGTAGCTAGGCATCCAAAGCCCCCTACAATCATCTGTTCTTTTCCAGTTCTAATTCCTCATTCTTTAGCCAAACTAAGCACACTTTCTCAGTCCCGTTTCTCAGCATCCCTGTTCCTTTGGTATGAGATGCCCTCCTCACATCTTGACATAACCCAACTAATTTCCAAGGTCCAGCTGAAAAGCACCTCTTCTGTAAAGCCTCTCCCAATGCCCATCCCTCCACCTCCTCAGCTTCTGCAATCCCTTACCTCTTCATTCTGCTCCTAACTTTTATTATTTTATTTTGTGTCCAGATACGAGGCTAGTATTACTGCATTTAACCATCACAAAACTATCTCTACTTCGTGAAAGAGCAAAATGAAGCAAAGAAAAGGGAAAAGCCTTGCCCAAACTAAATTACTCACATTGGTAGCATGGGACATAACAAATAATTACAGGGTGGAAGATGTATGACTTTTAAATGCAATATTTTCAATAAGTGAAAAACTGATAGCACAATCTAGCTAGGACAGTTGGAGTCGTTTTAACCTACTCCAGAAATTAGCAGCATGATAAATATGCTTCAGTGGAGTATAGCTAGAATATCCATTCATTTCCCAAGTATAACATCATTTGTACATTTATAGGATTTCTTATTTTATAAGCAAAGCAAGAAGCTTGTAAAAGAAGAAGCTATGAAGGGGATGCCTTCGTATTACTTTACTATTTAGAAAAATAAGTAACGCAGCCATGATGAATCTGAACTCTATGAAACCAAGGTCAAAGTTTCTCAACATTTTTTTCCTCCTCTTCTTTGAACTAGCAGGAAGGCCGTCTTTCCAGAACATGGACAAAGGCCATCTCTCTGATCTCAACATCCCCAAACGATTTTCTACAAACACGACTAATTACTGAGCTGAAGAAAAATCATCTGGAGGAAACTGGCAAGAGTGATGATGTACTACAGAAGGAACTGCAAAGTCAGCTCCGCTGGCTCCTCTGATAAAGAGAATGCAATACTAATTAGCACAGGAGAGGGCAAAGAGCACCAAGGCTGATATGGTGCAGCCACACTTTGGCCTAGAAAATCAAGGGAATTTCTAAAATTATGTGAGAAAAATGCACTAGGTAGTCCTCATCTCCTACTGCCACTCCCTGCCAGGCCTGGAATACCCCTCCCAGAGCCAGCCTGGTATTTAAGCTTAGGTTTCCCTGAAAACAGAGGAGCCAAGACTAGAACTCAGGAAATCCCACCCCTGCTGTGGGCTAGGCTGAGAGCAGTTACTTAGAACACTGCGGGTAAGTGATGAGGACAAAGAAGAGGAAAGACAGAATCCTACTTTTGAATTGCTAAGCGTGGACGATTCCTATATCATATGAAGGCAATGTGAGGCTTCACAACTGTCCAGCTGCATCAGATGTGGGGTGCAATCGGGCCCTCTCTCAAACCGCTGCAGTAATAAACAGCATAGGTAATTCCTTCTGTTCATCCTAATTAACTCACACAAACATGGCTATGTCCAGCTGGGGGAGGGAGAGCATCCTTCGAGCTGAGGACATCAGATGCATTGGAATTCTCCAGTATGTCTTGAATACCAGAAATTGTTATCTTTTCATAAGAAGAAAGTACACGTAAGAGAGTTTTGTGAGGCTTTTTCCTTATGTTGTTAACCCTGGGTGTGTTACTATCTAGTCGAGGGTAGCACTGCTGACATTTGGTGTCCAGCCCTGCTATGATGTAGAGATGTCCTTTTTCCAACACTTTACAAGCCATAGCGTCACCTTCCTCAGAAAAGTTCACAAATGGAGTTGTGGAGAAAAGTGACTGCTATCATGGTTCCTCTCGAAGTTGTAGCTGTCTCCCAAAAGTTATTTACACATGGCATGAGTCTACCTGAGGCCCTGTGCTTTAGCATCGGTACCACTTCTACATTCCAGAAGGACCAAGAACCACTCTATTCTAATTTTTATGAGATCTCTACAGCCTATTCAGCAACAGCTCTCCTTGATAAAGTTGCTCTAACAGATCCCATCCAACATTTCTGAGTAATCTCCCAAGTGTCCCTTGACTATACCACCAAATTATGACTAAATCCTCCACCCATTTATGGCTTTTAAGTACATAGCTGATTGTCTAGGTGAAGCGTGCCCCTCCAAAGGAGAACCTTTAGAAATTATTAACCAAGCCCATTAACTCTATCTATATCTCGCCAAGTCAAGTCTCTGGGGAATAAAGCGTTAAACTAAAAGTAGAACATGTTGGACTCCCCCTATAAAACTGTCCTCTGATGAGCTGTTGTGCATGTGAAAACGGCCTAGATGTTTTATTATGCATCTTGGAGATACACAAAGGAAAGTGGCGTATACTTGCCTGTGAACTCTTTCAGATCAGATGCCATGACTTTGTTAGATCTCCAGCAGCAAGTACAGTGCATGACACATATAAAACAAGTAATAAGCATTAGAGTCTGAGTCTGTTCACAAGAAAAAAAAAAGAGAAAGTGTGAAATACCACGTTTCAGGAATACTGCTGTTAAAAACTGAATTGGTTTTAGAACACGAGGGTTGTTTTCAATGTTATTTTATATATATATATATATATATAAAACACCAGTTTTAAGAAGAGCTGGAATAGGTCTAGATAATAAGGGAGAATGAATTATTAATCCAGAGTGTCCAATCAGAAGGGTTTAATTACAGAGGAGCCTGACAATTATGAGTGGCTTACGAGTGTCTAAGCAGCAATCATGAAAGTGAAAGGACTCACGAAGTTGGTACATGACCAACAAACTTACATTTGTGAGTAGAACAACCAAAGTATCAACCAAACTCCATACAATGTTCCAGGTGTAATGAAAAATCTAGGACATTCAGACATGTCAAAACTGTAACAAGAAGGGACCCCCTGAAAAAGCAGTTTTAAAGAAAATAGCACATCAAGTTGAAGACCAAGCAGTCTCATAATTAACTATAATAGTATAAGAAGGATTGATATGGCTTATTTGAGTATAAATGTTATTATATTTTTTAAATGTTTAATTACTGAACTAAAACTGTTGCTCATTTGTCCTAAGCCACCTTCTCCTAGATTCAGCATTACCAAAGCAAACTCTTGTTTTTCTCCTTTGAATTTGATTTG
Organism: Mesoplodon bidens; assembly: GCF_964165515.1. Taxonomy (NCBI): domain Eukaryota; kingdom Metazoa; phylum Chordata; class Mammalia; order Artiodactyla; family Ziphiidae; genus Mesoplodon; species Mesoplodon bidens. Next base: position 46,017,105 of record NC_138160.1, on the reverse strand, counting down.
ACTTTGACAAAGTTTTTAAGTGTACCAATTAATACATTAGAGATAGATATTTAAACCCTAGAAGTCATAATTTATATTGAGATATTTCCCTATACCAGTAGGCATAATCTAAAATTTCCCCAACCAGATATTGGGCAAAATAGTTTACATATCCATTTAATTAAAGAAAGTAAAAGACCACACACTGAGGAACAATTCTCACCAATTTTTTAATGAAATATGTTCAAAGCTTGACTCATAGCAGCTAAAACACTAGGCTAATCCCTAAAACACTGCACAAACAAAAGCCAGACCATAGTCATAAATAACAGAGTGCCATCAGATAAGTTACGTGCAGCATGGAGCGAAAGGACAAGACCCACAGATAAGAGACGCAAATTTGCTCTTATCTCAGTTCCCAAGAAATCTTTTGACAGGTTGAATTGAAACTTTTTATTCTGACCCCCAGAAAAATAAGTACCACAAGACATTATGTCAGGAATAGAGCACAAGGATTCTTTGAAAGCTCATGAGTAATCTATATGTTTATTCTTTTTCTCATTTTAAAGAAAACTACATCTCATTTTACAGGATGCTAGAAACATTTACAGGAAACACTTTTTTTTTTAAAGAAAGTACCCATGGAGACCAAATATGGTTACCTCACTCACTGCAATTCTATGCAAATAATATTTGGTAAATACTCAAAGCCAATACAGAGACATTTATCAGCAAAAATATATTTCTCATTTCAACCCAAATTCCATTTATCTTCTAAAGCTCCTAGAAGTTCTGTTGAAATGATTCTCATTAACACACTTTGACAGAGGAAGGGAGATTCCCATATATGGTGAATGAGCTGAAGTGATATCTTAAGGTTACAGAGCAAATCACTAGTGAAAATATATCTAAGATGCAGGACTTTTACTTCTTAAATCTAATTTTTTGACCATCAGAATTTGAATTAATGGAAGCCAAACTAAATTCAAATACTAGTAATTAAAAAGTTGAAAACTAGGTAGAGAAATGAGAATGATTTCCAAACAATTAACCTAGGTTTTGGTGATAGGGAAAATATAATTTATTTAAAGTTGAGTATAAAGTCATTATTAATTTAAAAAAACAAGTATATTTAAAAGGGCACTGTCACCCCATGTCCTGCAATAGCAATCTGCACAGCTAAGAGGCATTGTGCTTTTAGCTGTGTACCTGGGTATAAATACATGTTTAACACTCTACTAAATAAATAATGGTGCATGCAGTTAGAAAAATGGAGCAGAACTGCAAAGAGTTCAATAAGTATTCTGTTTTTCTTCCAACATTAGCCACCATGTATCCCGCAAACATCAACAGAAATGATGGGTACGTTCACATTTAAACTCTGATGATAGTCCTTAAAGTCAAAGATAAATTTCAAAATCTATCAATTACAGTAAGTCCCCTACATACGAATGAGTTCCATTCCGAGAGCGCGTTCGTTAAGTCCAATTTGTTCATGAGTCCAACACAGACAGCCTAGGTACCCAACTAACACAATCGACTATATAGTACTGTACTGTAATAGGTTTATAATACTTTTCACACAAATTATACATAAAAAACAAATACAAAAAATAAAGAAAACATTTTTAACCTTACAGTACAGTACCTTGAAAAGTACAGTAGTACAGTACTACAACTGGCACACAGGGGCTGGCATTGAGTGAACAGGCAAGAAGAGTTATTGACTGGAGGAGGGAGAGGAGGTGGGAGATGGTAGAGCTGAAGGATCATTAGCAATAGGAGACGGAGGGCAAGCTGCAATTTCACTCATGCCTGACTCTGATGACACAGGTTCTTGTTCCTTGCTGGATTCAATTCTATCTACTCTCTTGAAAACATGATCCAGTGAAGTCTGGGTAGTAGCTCGTTTTTTCTCATCATAGATGACACGGTAGCACTGGATCACATTCTGAACTTCTGCTGCAACTTTCATGTACCACGCTACATTCAGGTCTTATGCCTCCAAGACTAACAGTGCCTCCTCAAATAAAGAAAATGCCCTTGCCACTTTTGGCATTGTGAATCTCTTTGATTCTTCAGTTACTTCTTCCTCTTGTTGCTGCACTCTCTCAATTATTTTCACTTTTGTTTCCATCATAAAAGCATCACCGTTGCTTTTACGCTTGCTTCTGGACATCCTGGGCTTGAAATAAAGATACTGTACTACTGTACTCTATACAGTACTGTACAGTAGAGTACATAAAAGCACAACCACTCATAGAGGATGCGCACATGTGACAATGTATGCCAAGCACGTGAACTAACTTATATGACTGGACATGCAAGCTCAAGTTCGCATCTTTGAAAGTTCGCAACTTCAAGGTTCATATGTAGGGGACTTACTGTACTAAAAAGAAAGCAGATACACCACCATTATAAGCTGGGCCCTGCTGGTCAGCTACTTAAATGTTGGCACAGGGTACCCTTCCTTTTGTTAGACACCAATCCCAATGCTTATTTGTCATCATGAAAATAGATGTTTCATTTTTGTGTCATCAAAATAAAGTTTCATTCAACTCATGAACATAAATACTATTGAATAGAAACTGCATGAGGAAGTTGGATAGATGAATTTAGGATAAGACTGAAAGGACATTATCTGGTTTTAAAAAAGTATCCTTTAAACCATATTCATTGGAAATACAAATGAGAATTTGTGATTAAAAGATATTCCCAGTATTTGTGTTGTTCTGCTAGAACCCTAGAACTAGACTGGAATCTACAAATGATTATCTGTGAAGGTCACCTACTCATGGGTGTGATGCAGAAAAGTTCATTGGCAGGTAGGCTAAGTTGAAAGCAGATATCCAGAACAATGAGGGTAATAAAACACACAAAAGAAGAAACATATTTGACTGAACTCTTTCAAGCATTTATAAGTCACTCCCTGTTGCAGCCAAAATTCCCTATCTTCATCATTTCTTCTCCCGCTACCATGTTTTTATACTTTTTATGTCTGTTTCCTGAGTTATTGCAAACTTCTTGTTTCCCTCTTTCATTCTCCAACCCTACACATTACCTGTGGCCAGATTATTTTTTCTACAATCTGCTTTATTCATGTCACTCCTTTGCCCAAAATGGTCATTTTATTGAAGTATAGTTGTTTTACAATGTTGTGTCAATCTCTTCTGTACAGCAAAGTGACTCAGTTATACACATATATACATTCTTTTTTATATTCTTTTCTATTATGGTTAATCCCAGGAGATTGAATATAGTTCCCTGTGCTTTTTTTAAATCACCATTTTACAATCCCCAATGAGATAATGAATCTAAGCAATGGACATCAATGAATACTAAAATAATTAGGTAAACTATTTCTTTATAATAGATAAATAAGGCTTACAACACACAAATCTACTGATAAATCTTAAAATCACTGAAAGTGGGACAACTAGATATGTGCCCTCTGGTGTAATCCAATGGCAAAAGACACATCTTCTAGACCTAACTATACAGCAACACCTTTCTGCCAGCCCAAATATGACCTCACCTTTCCACACAGAGCATATTCCTTTGGACTCATTCCCACTTCTGTGCATTTATTCCTCTTCTTTTCTTTACCTGCAACATCCTCTCTTTCCTCATCATCTATTCTTCAACCCCTGCCCATCATTAAAGGTCCAAGTTCAATTTCTATATGAAGCCTTCCCGGAATTACACTTGTTTCCAGTTACCTATTTCCTCTCTAAAATCCTTTATAAAAATTGTGCAACCAATTTCAGGCTTTATTATAGATAAAAGTAGAAAATTTGTGTAATTTTTTAATGTTACTGTATTTTTTATTGTCACTCTTAAGCTGCAATATCACATGAGTACCCAGGGTGGGAAGGATATGACAGACGTCAAAAAGAAAAGCGTTGGGAGGGGAAGTTATAAAGCATCAGAAGCTGAGTTTTCTTAAGCTTTTAATAAGCACCCTTTCAACTGCATGCAAAAGAAATCTAACTCAAACTGGTTTTTGGAAAAGTATTCATTCACGTCACTGGGAAATCCAAGGGCTACATCTAGATTTAGGGGCTCTAAACATGTCATCAAGACTCTCTCTCAATCTTATGGTTCCATTTATCTCTGTGTCTTGGGTTGATTTTCAGCCAAGGTTTCCCATATACTAGGAAAGATAACCACTGCCAGCACAAGTCTGCCTTCAGACTTACCATCCAAATGGAAGAAAGGTCTTCTCCTCTAGTGCCCACACATTAGGGAAAAATTTTATTGGCTGTGCTTGGTCACAAGTCTACTCCTGGACCAATCACTAGGCTGGTGTGCTGAGTTCTGGGATTGTCCAGCCTGGATTAAGTGCCCATACAGCAGATACTTAGAGAGCAGTATTGTTGAGAGAGGAGGAAGCTTTTGTTGTCTTAAATCATAGAAGCAGCCATCAATTGCATCTGTTTGTAAAACCGGTCACTTCCAAATTCATAAAATAATTGCATTTATAATATATGAAATCACTTCTGTGTAAGATGTCACTGTGGTCACTGCTCTATCTTTATGTCAATTTTCATATAACATAAAAAGAAAAATGTGGTGGGAATAGGATACAGGCCTGTTAACATGAGCCAGCTGGTTTTTAACATTGGATTATTGTGATTTTGAGGGTAAATGGGAGATATTTTTCCTTAGTTTTAAAGCCCCCTTTAGTCTACTCAGTACCTTTTACTCAGGAAGCTGAGAAAGAAACACACTAAGAATGTGCTAAATATGAGTATTCAGGTACTGCAATATAAACAGTTTAAAATGATTTGAAATTACAGTAAGTATGAATTCCAAAACTGTAATTTCAGCTTACTTTATCTGTTATATGGGATAGGCCTCAATGTTAGCCAAACGTTTTAATAAAAAAACAATGAATACATGTAATTAGTAACACATACTCAAAATGTTTGAACGTAAATAGAATCATGAACAGATTCCATGATGTTTTATATAACTTTTCAAAGCTTAATAGAATAATTTGGGTTTGGTTCTTATGTTTTTTTCTTAATTTAGTATACAAGTGAAGTCTGCCTTAGCATTGAACCTCTGATTGTGGCTGATAAGTAGAATAAATAAAACATTTTTTCAAAAGGTGTACTTGTGAAATTCCAGAGGAATTTTTTGTGATTAACAAAAGTCATTCTGCCAAAATTTAAAGTCGCAGTTTCTAGGACTGAGTTCTTTTTCTTAACAGAGATCAGGGTTTCTCTTTTACAAAATGATGTGTGTCCTATTTACAGTCTGATCCTTAAAACAACTCCACATTAAAATATCAGGATCTAACTGGACTTCCTGTTAAAAATGTAAGCATTATTCACAGCTCTCTTAATCACTCCTTCCCCTGGTCTTATCACACCTCTAAGCTTCAGTAAGTCTCCCGTGTTATTCATCTAAACTTAGCTTTCCATCCATTGGACTGAGGAGTTCTTTGGGCCCTGGGGGTTCTGTGAATTTTACTGAGGTCTAAGCACTTGTTCCCACAGAGATGGCCCAAAACAATGCAAGGAAGCCATGGCATAGTAGAGAATGTGTACCTTTCAGTTTAAGGTTCATGGGTCATCAGAGACCAAAATCACTTTCCTACGACCTAGTGACTTCAGCAAATGAAGCCTTATTTACCACACTGAGGGGGTATCTGGCCTTATTATTCTCAGTTTCCTTTCTGTGTTTAGATTAAGTTATAAACTCAAATCAGAATCAGAGATGTTGCCCCTGGGTCTTGGAAAAAGTGTGGTGAGTGGTGTATATATATATATATATATATGAAAAGAAGACAAAAAGCTTCACTTTTCTAGTCAAGATCATAGTGTGGGACTCTCTCACCAATAAAATTGAATGAGTTATAAAAATAGTACAGTGAAAAATGAATACCTCACTCTACAGAGTTCAGTGTGATATTCTAATAAACAGCACACGAATGATAAATAGTTTTACATTCAAGATTTTTTTTAATTAAGGAGGAAAAATAATATTAACATAAAGATTCCCTCTCTTATACTTCAAACAGTAATCTATTATAAAAAAAAAATTGGCTTTGGCCTCTGTATTCCATCCAAACACACTCAGTCTATCTCATGACTGGCAAGTGACTAGACTCCGTCCTCCCCCCTCAAAAATCAACTCGAGTAAAAGTTAACTGGATAGGAAGTTTTTAAGAGATAAATTCCTAGGGTTGACAACTGAATAGCCCTGCACAATAGAAAACTGTTACTTAGATTTTAGCCATCTGGCACGTAAGCATTTAAGATTCATTTTCTCCCTTTTTTCACGACATGTCTAGCCAGCTATCAGACCAAACAGTTTGAAGGATGTTATCTGGCCTCGCCAGCATTGTGACTCCTTGTCTAATTTAGGCTCTTCTGCATACCAACACACTAAGGCTTTTTCACCACTCTTGCTCCCCTCCAAACAAAACCAACCCGTCTGCTAGGCATTTGGTTAACACATTATGTGCACATAATAAGATGTTGTGCGCTATGCACAGATGTATAAACCTAAAAAATAGCATTATCATAACATCTTCCAGTTCAGCTATTTTAAGGCTGCTGTACTCCCATATCACAAAGCCTTGCTATTTATACACCCCTGCATATGGAAGACTCATCCCTCCTGGTGACACTGCAGCCCAATGTACGCAGCCGACAAAATGACAGGCCCCGAACTTCTATAAACACTCATCCTGGCTTGCTTATCTTCCTTGAATGCAAGCCAAGTTTATTAATAATTTTTTAAGTCAGAAAGAAAATGCAACAATTTTGATTTGACAAGAGGACGTAAAGAAACAAGATAAACAAGAAAAGCAGCCAATCTCAACCCAGAAGGTGAACCTCCCAGGCAGAGGCAGCTAGGGAAGCAGGGGGAGGGTTTGGTGTGCTAACCCTGGCTGTGCCACAACTCCATGTGTGATGGCTGTGTTCCTTAGCTGGCCTCGCCATTCACAAATGTACCGCGGAGCAGAGTGAATGCACAGCCTGACTGGCAGCTGGAGAAAAGACATCCTCTAAAATTATTTTAAAGCATTCTTTAGAAAAATGATGAAGAAAATGTATTTAGTTAACTTTCTAGACTACATGAAGAATTTCTTTAAATGAATTTGGTAGATTACCCTGAGCCATTTTAGACTGGATTCACTGGTAAGCTTTACTTTTAGTAGACCAACAGTGTTAGAAGTATCAACGTTTTCATTTTCTACCTTTCCATGAAGAGCAAGACAGAGAGATCGTGAGTACTAGTATCCCATCTCAGAAAGGCAGAGAGCAAATGGTCTGCAAAGAGAAATCCTTGGTTTAGATTTTATTTGGTCAAAAGACTCCAGAGGGAATGACTGCTCTTTAAGGCCTGCCTTTGGCCGAGATGCCAGGGATAAGAGTTGGGAGAGCTATCTGGCTAGGAGTCCAGATCCTACCTATTGGATGCCTGGCCTCTACTTCCACACATGGTCCCCAGGAGCACAGGGAAGGGAGAGGCAGTGCAATGAAGGCTCATAAATTTCCCCTTCGCTCAGTCCCCAGGGACCTCTCACAATCTCTGTGGGCCTGAAGCCTTATAATAGGAACAAATCAGAGCCAGGCATCTGTATCCTGTGGGGAAGTTACTCTACTATTCATGATGCAGCTACAAAGGTTTCTAGTTCTACGTTTTGTATGCAACCTAATCCCTATTCTCCAGACTACACGACTTCACTGGCAAAAGCACAGGCAAAAAATCTCCAACATCTGTCACTTAAACAGGATAAAATACCATCTGTTGCTTTTACCTGAAAGGGCACTTGTTACATAAGAATAGCTGTCAGCCATGAGAAGCCCCAGCATGTGGAGTCTCCCTTCCTCTGCATTCTCACCGTGGCACATAGCCACACACCACCCTTTTCCCACCCATCACCGCTGGATTTGCACCCACACAGAACTGGTGTTCTGACACAGAGGAGACAGACAGATCTATAGTTCAGGACCAAGGGACTCTGACAATTTCTTTGTTTGGGGCACTTTCTTGGCACGTAAAACATTAGAAGGCTATGGGCTTCCCTGGTGGCGCAGTGGTTGAGAGTCCGCCTGCCGATGCAGGGGACACGGGTTCGTGCCCCGGTCCGGGAAGATCCCACATGCCGCGGAGTGGCTGGGCCCGTGAGCCATGGCCGCTGGGCCTGCGCGTCCGGAGCCTGTACTCCGCAACGGGAGAGGTCACAACAGTGGGAGGCCCACGTACCGCAAAAAACAAAACAAACAAAAAACATTAGAAGGCTGACACTCAACAGGGTACCAGACCCCTGTTTCACTGCTCAGTTAAAGCGAGGGCGAGATTCAAAGTGCTCCCGCAATTTCTGCTAAGGAGGGCTCAGAGCACTGCCCTGCGGGCTGGACTTGAGGAAGCAGGGCAGTCGGGTGGGCTTGCCTTTGTAACACCGTTCCGTATCAGAAGCTGATGTGTTGCCATGACTTTTTTTTTTTTTTTTTTTTTTTTGCAGTATGCGGGCCTCTCACTGTTGTGGCCTCTCCCGTTGCGGAGCACAGGCTCCGGACGCGCAGGCTCAGCGGCCATGGCTCACGGGCCCAGCCGCTCCACAGCATGTGGGATCCTCCCGGACCGGGGCACGAACCTGTGTCCCCTGCATCGGCAGGCGGACTCTCAACCACTGCGCCACCAGGGAAGCCCCGCCATGACTTTTTTGAAGCTATTTTCTCAGTATTTCTTTAGACAGAGAAACAATACTATTTCTCTGGTTACAAAGACCAATTAATTAGATTCAAGGGCAAAATGGACAAGTCATTATAGGCTATCAGAATGACAGAATATGATCTGTGTGTGTGTGTGTGTGTGTGTGTACTTATTTTCCTTCCCACTTAGTTCTGTGTTATTTTTCAAGGTAAATATGTAGCTTAAACACATTTTCTTCAGTGCCACATCATTTGTCGAGATTCATTTAAAGCAAACACATGGCCAGAAATATTACTCAGCCATAAAAAGAAACGAGTTACCTGTAGTGAGGTGGATGGACGTAGAGTCTGTCATACAGAGTGAAGTAAGTCAGAAAGAGAAAGACAAATACCATATGCTAACACATATATATGGAATCTTAAAAAAAAAACTAAAGGTTCTGAAGAACCTAGGGGCAGGACAGGAATAAAGATGCAGACATAGAGAATGGACTTGAGGACACAGGGAGGGGGAAGGGTAAGCTGGGACGAAGTGAGAGAGTGGCATGGACATATATACACTACCAAATGTAAAATAGATAGCTAGTGGGAAGCAGCCGCATAGCACAGGGAGATCAGCTCAGTGCTTTGTGACCACCTAGAGGGGTGGGATAGGGAGGGTGGGAGGGAGACGCCAAGAGGGAGGGGATATGGGGATATATGTATATGCATAGCTGATTCACTTTGTTATACAGCAGAAACTAACATACCACTGTAATGCCATTATAACATCCAATAAAGATGCTAAAAAATAAAAAAATAAAAAACATGGCCAGAGAAAGGGTGCAATTTTGCTTCCATAAAGACTCACTAGAACAAGGCTAAAGAGAAGACAGATTCGCATTCATTCCTTGCCATTTGCAAATTGCAATTACTCATGATTGCCTGGTCCCCAGTGAGTCACCAGCTGAACTCCAGGCACAGCAATACAACCTCTGCATTGACAGGGGGTTCTAGTGTGGCTCATGCAGAGGTCAGCAGACTGTCAAAAGCCACACTCTCCAACCACTGCTGCCTCTGAAATATACCTTGGGAATGTCTGTCTAGAAGGATTAAGGTCTTTCTGATATCTTACCAAAAAAAAAAAAAAACCTCCATTTACCTCAAAAGATGAACAGTCTGTAACAAATATAGTTGAGGAATACGGATACCAAACTCAAATGCTGATTATTAGATTTGTAAAATAGGAAGCATAATATGCCACCTATTCCACCATGAGGAAGGCAGGAATTCATTCCACACTAACCTCTTAGTTGAGGCAAGCCACTTGGTTCCTAATTGGTTCATTTTTCCTCTTAAGACACAGAAATGCTGATTCTCTATCCTTCTAATAATAAAGTTACCATGTTGTAGCTCTGGAGACCTGTGAGATCATTGAGCTCAGACCCCACTGAGTGCAGCAGCACAGGGCTGCAATTATGCCATCCAAGACAAACAGACATTTGTCTGTTTTCTAAGGCATCCAGGGAAAGACTTTGCAAACACTCTTAGTACTGTAATCTAGATCTCAGAACTTTGCCTCTACTGACTAGAAAGTTGCCTTGTGCAACTGAAGCCCATTCTCCTTGTGCTCCCAGGAGATCATGGAAAATAGCTGGTCATTACATAGGATGAAAATAATTTCTGAAATGGTGTCACAACCAGTTCAAGTGTGAAAAACTTTAACCAACTAACTGTTTTATCAAGTCAATAATCTCCCACAAGTATATGGCAAAACTTCTTTCCTTGATTTTCTTATTAAGACTGCATTTATACTATACTCAATGTTGATTCAGCCGAGAAAATTAAGCAGCAACATAAATTTTTCTTAGTTTTATGTAAACATGTACAATTTATTATTGTTATTATTATATAGACCAAATATTTGAATCATGACAACTCAGGGTAAGACATTCCTTTTTTTTTACTTGTTTATTTGGATTCCTTTTATTTCTTTTACTTCTCTGATGGCCATGGCTAGGACTTCCAAAACTATGTTGACTAATAGTGGCAAGAGTGGACATCCTTGTCTTGTTCCTGATCTTAGAGGAAATGCTTTCAGGTTTTCACCATTGAGAATGATGTTTGCTGTGGGTATGTCATATATGGCCTTTATTATGTTGAGGTAGGTTCCCTCTGTGCCCACTTTCTGGAGAGTTTTTATCATAAATGGGTGTTGAATTTTGTCAAAAGCTTTTTCTGCATCTATTGAGATGATTATACGGTTTTTCTCCTTCAGTTTGTTAATACGGTGTATCATGTTGATTGATTTGTGTATATGGAAGAATCCTTGCATCTTTGGGATAAATCCTACTTGATCATGGTGTATGACGGTTTTAATATGTTTTTGGATTCTCTTTGTTAGTATTATGTTGAGGATTTTTGCATCTATGTTCATTAGTGATATTGGCCTGTAGTTTTCTTTTTTGTATTATCTTTGTCTGGTTTTGGTATCAGGGTGATGTTGACCTCGTAGAATGAGTTTGGAAGTGTTCCTTCCTCTGCAATTTTTTGGAAGAGTTTGAGAAGGATGGGTGTTAGCTCTTCTTTAAATGTTTGATAGAATTCACCTGTGAAGCCATCTAGTCCTGGACTTTTGTTTTTTGGAAGATTTTCAATTTCACTACTTGTGATTGGTCTCTTCATATTTTCTATTTCTCCCTGGTTCAGTCTTGGAAGTTCATACCTTTCTAAGAATTTGTCCATTTCTTCCAGGTTGTCCATTTTATTGGCATAGAGTTGCTTGTAGTAGTCTCTTAAGATGCTTTTTATTTCTGAGGTGTCCGTTATAACTTCTCCTTTCTCATTTCTAATTTTATTGATTTGAGTCATCTCCCTCTTTTTCTTGATGAGTCTGGCTAAAGGTTTATCAATTTGTTTATACTCTCAAAGGCCCAGCTTTTAGTTTTATTGATCTTTGCTATTGTTTTCTTTGTTTCTATTTCATTTATTTCTGCTCTGATCTTTATGATTTCTTTCCTTCTACTAACTTTGAGTTTTGTTTGTTCTTCTTTCTCTAGTTCCTTTAGGTGTAAGGTTAGATTGTTTGAGATTTTTCTTGGTTTTTGAGGTAAGCTTGCTATAAACTTCCCTCTTAGAACTGCTTTTGCTGCATCCCATAGGTTTTGGATCATTGTGTTTTCATTGTAATTTTTCTCTAGGTATTTTTTGATTTCCTCTTTGATTTCTTTAATGATCTCTTGGTTATTTAGTAACGTATTGTTTAGCCTCCATGTGTTTGTGTTTTTATGGTTTTTTTCCCCTGTAATTGATTTCTACTCTCATAGCGTTGTGGTCAGAAAAGATGTATGATATGATTTCAATTTTCTTATGTTTACCGAGGCTTGATTTGTGACCCAAGATGTGACCTATCCTGGAGAATGTTCTGTGTGCACTTGAGAAGACAGTGTAATCTGCTGTTTTTGGATGGAATGTCCTATAAACATCAATTAAATCTATCTGGTGTATTGTGTCATTTAAAGCTTGTGTTTCCTTATTAATTTTCTGTCTGGATGATCTGTCCATTGGTGTAAATGAAGTATTAAATTCCACCACTATTACTGTGTTACTGTCAGTTTCCTCTTTTATAGCTGTTAGCAGTTGCCTTATGTATGAGGTGCTCCTATGTTGGGTGCATATATATTTATAATTGCTATCTCTTCTTCTTGGATTGATCCCTTGATCATTATGTAGTGTCCTTCTTTGTCTCTTGTAACATTCTTTATTTTAAAGTCTATTTTATCTTCTATGAGTATTGCTACTCCAGCTTTCTTCTGATTTCCATTTGCATGGAATATCTTTTTCCATCCCCTCACTTTCAGTCTGTATGTGTCCCTAGGTCTGAAGTGGGTCTGTTGTAGACAGCATATATATGGGTCTTGTGTTTGTATCCATTCAGTGATCCTGTGTCTTTTGGTTGCAGCATTTAATCCATTCACATTTAAGGCAATTATCAATATGTATGATCCTATTACCATTCTCTTAATTGTTATTGGTTTGTTTTTGTAGGTGCTTTTCTTCTCTTGTGTTTTCCACTTAGAGCAGTTCCTTTAGCATTTGTTGGAGAGCTTGTTTGGTGGTGCTGAATTCTGTTAGCTTTTGCTTGTCTGTAAAGCTTTTGATTTCTCCATCAAATCTGAATGAGACCCTTGCCCAGTAGAGTAATCCTGGTTGTAGGTTCTTCCCTTTCATCACTTTAAATATATCGTGCCACTCCCTTCTGACTTGTAGAGTTTCTGCTGAGAAATCAGCTGTTAACCTTATGGGAGTTCCCTTGTATGTTATTTGTCATTTTTCCCTTGTTGCTTTCAATAATTTTTCTTTGTCTTTAATTTTTGTCAATTTGATTACTATGTGTCTCGGTGTGTTTCTCCTTGGGTTTATCCTGCCTCGGACTCTCTGCATTTCCTAGACTTGGGTGGCTATTTCCTTTCCCATGTAAGGGAAGTTTTTGACTATAATCTCTTCAAATATTTTCTCGGGTCCTTTCCCCCTCTCTTCTCCTTCTCGGACCCCTATAATGTGAATGTTGTTGCGTTTAATGTTGACCCAGAGGTCTCTTAGTCTGTCTTCAATTCTTTTCATTCTCTTTTCTTTATTCTGTTCCATGGCAGTGAATTCCACCATTCTGTCTTCCAGGTCACTTATGCATTCTTCTGCCTCAGTTATTCTGCTATTGATTCCTTCTAGTGTATTTTTCAATTCAGTTATTATATTGTGCATCTCTGTTTGTTCTTTAATTATTCTAGGTGTTTGTTCTTTTTTTTTCTTTTTATGGCTGAGTAATATTCCATTGTATATATGTGCCACATCTTCTTTATCCACTCATCTCTCAGTGGACACTTAGGTTGCTTCCATGTCCTGGCTACTGTAAATAGTGCTGCAATGAATACTGTGCTACATGACTCTTTTTGAATTATATGCCCAGGGTTTTCTCAGGGTATACGCCCAGTAGTGGAATTGCTGGGTCATATGGTAGTTCCATTTGTAGTTTTTTAAGGAACCTCCATACTGTTTTCCATAGTGGCTGTATCAATTGACATTCCCACCAACAGTGCAAGAGGGTTCCCTTTTCTCCACATCCTCTCCAGCATTTATTGTTTGTAGATTTTTTGATGATGGCCATTCTGACTGGTGTGAGGTGATACCTCATTGTATTTTTGATTTGCATTTCTCTAATGATTAGTTATGTTGAGCATCCTTTCATGTGTTTGTTGGCCATCTGTATATCTTCTTTGGAGAATGTCTATTTAAGTCTTCTGCCTATTTTTGCATTGGGCTCTTTGTTTTTTTGATATTGAGCTGCATGAGCTGCTTGTAAATTCTGGAGATAAGTTTTTGTTCTTTAATTATTCTAGGTCTTTGTTAAACATTTCTTGCATCTTCTTGATCTTTGCCTCCATTCTTTTTCTGAGGTCCTGGATCATCTTCACTCTCATTATTCTGAGTTCTTTTTCTGAAAGGTTGCCTATCTCCACTTCAGTTAGTTGTCTTTCTGGGGTTTTACCTTGTTCCTTCATCTGGTACATAGTCCTCTGCCTTTTCACTTTCTCTCTCTTTCTGTGAATGTGGTTTTCACTGCACAGGCTGCAGCATTGACCCTACACTGATTATTAAAATGGAGTTGTAACATTGCATTTTTTTTTCATTTTCTGTGAGTAAAGAAGATGCTTCACAGAGCTGGTCATATGAGTAATGCCATCAATGTGTATTCTAAACCAACGTTTTTCAATTTTTAATGTGTAAATAAATTACGTGGGGTTCTTATTAGAGTGTAAGTTTTGATTTTCAGGTCAGGAGGGCCATACAATTTTGCTTTTGGACAAATTTCCAGGTGAAGTGAAGTTATTAGTTCTACAACTGATCCATACTTAGTGTAGAAAGGTTCTAGCCTACACCTTCATACCAGTTTGACTGACATCTATAGCTCTCAATACACTCACTGGTATATCAAGCAACCAGTCAACCAGAGGAAGCAACTGGCATAAATCATTAAATACGGCTAAAATAATTTGATTGGCCACCCTTCAATCATCTCAGTCTAAAAAATACAATTACTAAGTAAAGAGAAGTATCTCCAGGATAGTTTTATAAAAACCACACATAAAATATGTGTGCACTCTCTCCCTTTCCCCTTCTCTCTTTCACACACACACACACACACACACCTTATCGGTTCTGTTTCTATGGAGAACCCTAATACCCCTGTGTATGAAAAACTGAGCTTTACTATGGTCTTGACACTTCTAACCACTGGGATTCTTAATTCTTTCCTTAGGTTTAGACTTTAAACATACCCCAGAGACAGTGTCTCAGTGAAGAAATTATGAATAAGCTTTAAGCCAGGGACTCACTGGATCACCACATAATCAACTTGATTGGGTCTTGAATGCCAAGTCCCTAGACTCTTGGACTGTTTCCAGAGGATCAAGTGCCTGTAAGCCCCACCCTCTTTCATGGACTGGCATTCCTGTCCTTGAGGGCCAGTCTTACATGACTAAAGGCAGCTGATAGATTCCTGTGCCTACTGCTCAAGCTTTTGTGTTTTATCCTGATCTTGGGCTCGTTTTCAACCTTTGACCAGTGGTGTTTGCATACTGCTTGTCCTTTGTCCTCCTAGACTGATTTTCCAGATGTGAAACAAGCTGAGATCAGTTACCAAATCCTGGCATAACCATATTGTTTGGCAGCTGGGTTTTGTCAAATTTTTCTCCCTTTATCTGTGTTCTAGCCAACCCACAACTATCCAAACTCTACTCCTGACTGAGACAAACACACCAAATGTGCCATCTGGCCCCTGACTATTCTCCAGCTTCCTTTACTGCTAATTCTCTCACCTGCACCCCAAACCCACCCCAACCCATAAACACACCCTGCACTGTGCCCCCCATGAGTCTAGCTAGTCCCTGTACATCCTGGGTCCTTTCACCATTCCCTGCCTCTCTGAACAGGCTCTTCTCTGGCTGGAGTAAACTGCTTTCACTGAGCCTTGAAGAATCTGCACAAACACTGTCACCCTCAGGTCATCAGTGACCCTCGTAGTTGCCACAGTATTCTTTCCTCCACCATTTTGTTTATATCTCTTTAGAGGGTGTACTCTGCAATAGTAGTATTATCTGTTGTGCATTGCTTTCTCCAGTAAACTGTGACTCCCTTGAGGGAAAAAACTAATTCTGTCTTACTTTTGTGATCCATGGGACTACTACAGAACTCATCACTGGAGGAGCTTAATTCTCTTTTGGTCCAATTATTGATTAACAATTCTGGGCAGAGAATGTCTTGTAGTCTATCAATAACCATCAACCTGGAATAAATCATTGTGACATTAAATTAAATTATTAAATTATTTTTCCTTCCAGGTATCAATTTTTTAGTATAAACTGGCTGTACACCAAAACTCAACTGAATTATAAATGCAGATGTAGAGGACAAATGCTTTATCCTCAATTTATCCCGAGTGCCAGTAAAAGCAACTACTGGAAAGAAAATATCCAATAAGCTTATCTACAATCTCAAACCTAAAGTTCCATTGATCTAAGTAAGGATGTGGAATAATTAGAAAGCCATAAAATCCACAGAAGCTATACTGTACTATTTAGCATTTTCTTACATTCTTTATTCTTCCCTAGATGCAATGTCTTGTTTTCTCAACTAAATTTTAGGCTGCAACCTTTCCTCTAAGGTGCAAATTTTACTTGTAAGTTTTGGTTTCAGAACTGGCCTGCTCCTCAAGCAACAGAAACCATTGCTTAAGTGTCCTCTCTCCCTCCCAAGCACCTCACAGAGGGGCTACTTACCACACATGATGCCTTCCCTAATATTTTTTCATCGACAAACTAACAAAGCAAAATCTGTATTAAGCTGTATAGCCATGACAAATCATAATTCTCTCACTGCATCTTTATTTTAAACAACAAAATGATCAAGGGTGGATTTTGCTGTTGCTGAGAAAGCTGTCCAGGAAACTACGGATAAAATTTTCCAATTCAGAGCAAACTGTCTGCTTTTCCAGAAAGTGGAGGCTCAACCAGAGACAGTAAAGTTCATGACCTTAGCAGATAAAGTTTAGTCAGATCCATTAAGGCTGGGTCCTTTATGCTAACTGACCCTCATAACCGGCTGACAATAAGACTTGGGGATTTTATAATCCCTCAACTTTTCTTTGATGTCATACAAAACACTACAGATGATTCTTCCCAGTGAACCACATTGACCATATCCATACCTTTGTGTAGTCTCCTCTTCTGCAATCTGGGCTGGCCTGTGCCTTGCTTAATAGAATGTAGATAAATGTGGAAGAAGTTATGCTGGCTTCTGAAGTTTGGTCAAAAGAAAGTTTGAGCTTCTGCCTGGAGTCCTGAGCTGCCATCTAAGAAGTCTGAGTCCCCAGGACCACCATGCTGGGGACAGCACATGTAGGCATTCAAGGCCACAGTTCCAGCTAACCCAACTGTCCAGTAGTCATCCTAGTTCAGCCACCAGACTTGGGAGTGGAGAAACCACGTAAGCATCCAGCCTTGTCAAGCCTCCAGATGGCTTCAGGCTTAGCTGACAACTGGATGTGACCACAGAAGAGACCTCTAAGCAAGAACGAGTCAAATCAGAACCATAAGGGATAATATCAAATCACTGTGATAGGGCACTAAGCTTTGAGGTAGTTTCTTATGTGACAATAAATAACTAGAACACTGTAACCAGGGGGAAGTAGACGAATCCAGAAACAAGGCCTGATGTAAGAATTCCAGTGGGCACCTGGACACATGCAAGCTGAAAATAGCTTCCTCCACTAAGACCTGGGTCTTTGACCTCTCAAGAGAGAAATCATATTTGAAGATGCCTTTCATTTTGACATATTTTCCTTTCCGGATGATTTAATTTTACTCCTGCTCGTCACTTGGTAGTAAAGAATTCTACCCATTTTGTCACTTGAAGCAATAAAACAGAACCCCACTGTCCCTCCAGACTGCAGAAAACAATGAGAGGACCCCCATTCCCTTCCAGGCTGCGAGTCAGAACAGGGGGAATTGTCACCCCAAGTTCTGATGGCAGCTGAGCCAGCACATGGATTTCTCCCCTTGCTTTTCCCTTCTGTAAACTAGCACAAGAAAATGACACAGGCAGGAGCATGACAGTGCCCTGGGAGGTGAAGATGCCACATGAGGATGAGTCTGAAGAGTGGAGCTCTGTCCCTCTGCTCTACAAAGCTCATGATCCCACTTACCCAGCAGTGATTTAGCAAGTCTGCTTTCCAGGAAGTTGCCCATGAGGTTAACTCACTGCAGCAGGTGCAACTGTAAAAACAATGAAAGCTGAATTATATTAACAATCCTAATGGCAACTAAGTAGGTACATTTAGGGGCCTCTCATGATGGAGGAGGAGAAAATTTTACATGCACAGGTGCTTATGCTACAGATCTCATTAAGTGAGTTAGAGAGAGAACTGGGCTTCCCAGGTGACTGCTGCCTTACTTCTTGTCACTCCAGAGTACTGTTCCTGAATGCCAGCACCATGTCAAACTGGAGATAGTATGGCTCCTTTGCCATGGAATTACCACAATCAGAATGCTAACCCAATGAGAACTTGACACAATCATTGTTTCTCTTTGTGACCTCCTTGGGCACTTTTGAATCCCCAGTTCTAAGTGCAAGGCCTGGCACACATAGGCATTTAATAAATATTTGTTAGGAAAAAGACTAGAAGCAACATAAGATGAGCTAGACTAGGTGAGCAGGTCAGGGAATTTATACACATGATATTTATTACATATCTACATCTCTATCTATTACATTTCCTCTCTGGTATCACATAGGGGATCTTTTAAAGCTGAACTACTTTTATAACTATGTATGGTGATGGATGTTAAATAGACTTATTGCGATCATTTCTCAATATATACAAATATTGAATTATTATGTTGTATGCCTGAAACTAACAGTTATATGTTAATCATACTTCAATAAAAAAATAATAATAGTAAAGCCAAACAAGACCTTAGTTGGTCCTTGATTGCCCCAATCTTGCACAAAGAACATTTTACTTCAGACGCAGTCCAAGCCAGATCCTGAGTCAATGAGAACCAGGCCTGGTGATCAATTCAGGGCCCCATCGCCACTTTGTTTGGGGCTGTAGAATTACTCTTGCTGTTCTATGTATAATAGGCTCTCACATTTCCCTAAAGATATATAGCTTTTCCCTAAACTTAGGAGTTTCTAACAGTTTCTGCAATGAAGTATTTTTTCCAAATTAATTTTTATGTGAAACTCCAAAAATAAACACCTAAATGCAGGCCTATGTGTAAATGCTAGGCTACAATACAGATGGGGAGGCAAGGCAACTCAGCCTCTCTCTGACCCCTCTGAGATAAGTCTGAAGAATCATAAGTAAATAAGTACCTTGAAGCTGCTCATTAAATCAGGAACTCTAGCTCAGTTCTTGTCACTGAGATTCACACTCAACATGTGATGCCAGGCCATTTGGTTGGCAAGACGTGGGGTCTGGCCAGAGTTCCAATTCAACCCTAGACCCACAGCACAAGAAGCCATCAGGCTGTGAATGACACCATTGCACTGTCCTCTGCTGCCGGGGCCTGTCCAACAGATCTAACCCCTTAAATGTTGATACCAGCCTGGATCAATCCTCATTTTACCACATATTTTAGACATAGCACTCATCAACCTCTACATTAATTTTCTATTTTTAGAGAACAAATTACGACAAACTTAATGGTTTAAAACAATAGATATTTATCATCTTATCACTACCATGGGTCAGGATCCAGGCATGTTTTAGCTGAGTCTTCTACCGAGAATCTCATAAAGCTGACATCAAGATGTCCCCTGGCTGCATCCTCTTTGAGAAATGGAATATTTCCTGCCATATCAGTTAACCAAGCACGTTACAGTCATCAGCGATTGCAGTCCTCCAACGTGAAGCCGGTGAGCCCTGAGGAAACTCAGGAAGGAAAGAATACCTGCCGTCTATCAGCCATCAGACTGCAGCCACTCCCTATGTTGAGCCCTGAGGAAACTCAGGACGTGAAAACACAGGAAACTGGCCCTGGAGAGCTGAGGTGCACATCAAAGGAATGATTTCAGTGAGCCCAGACTCTTGCATCTTCCCATACATAGAAAAGCACGAAATTCCTTAACTTGAGATATCTGGTTTTCCTTTAATTAACAGTCATCTTTTGACGTGCAGACTACCTGCCCTTTGTTACAAAACTTCTGTATAACCTGGCTCCCCCCTCACCTCCTGGGAGCAGTTCTCTCCGGGTTACTTGAGATGCTGCCTCCCAGGCTTGAAGTCCTAAACATCCCCGCCGAATAAAGCATAACTCTTAAGTTTTAGGCTGTGAATATTTTTTTAGTCAACATCATTTGGAGGCTCAATTAAGGAAAAACCTACTTCCAAGCTCCCTCAGACTGTTGGCAGAATTAATTTGCTTGTGGCTCTCGGCCAGGTTCCATTATCTTGCCGGCTGTTGGCCGGGTACTACTCTCAGCTCCTACAAGCCCCTCTCAGATCTTGGCCACATAATTTCAGTGTCAAATCCCTTTCTCACTTCCCATCTCTTGCACTCCCTTTTCTGCTATCAGCTAGAGAAAATTCTCTGTTTTTAAAGGGTTCTTTTGATTAGGTTAGGCCCACCCAAATAATTAAACTCTTTGCCAACTGATGGGTCACTTTAATTGCATCGGGAGAATCCCTTTTTCCATGGAACATAGCATAGTCACAGGAGCAACACCAGGAGGCAGAGGTCATGGGGGCCATCCTGGAATCCTGCCTACCATACCCTGATAGACCCACTCCACATACCCCTGGACTGTTCTCTGTATTGGTCAGGAAGATTCATTGCCATAACAAAGAGACTTGAGGATCATAGCCTAGCACGATACGGGTTTACTTCTTTCTCACATCAGAGTCCTTCTAGGTCAGCAGGGGCTCTGCTGCACATTGTGATCTAGAAACTCAGGTTCCTTTGGTCTAGTGGCTCTGCTATTCCTTAGCACCCAGAGTCTTTCACTGGATCTTTTGTATTCTGCTAGCAGATGAGGGAAGGGAGCACATAAGGAAGATCTTGAGGGAATATATAGGCTAGGCCTGGAGGTGGCCTACGTGATTTCCGCCCACATCCCATCAGCCAGAACTAGTCCCTTGGTTGTCACTAATTGCAGGGATATGTATTCGGGAAATGTAGTCTACGTGCCAAGAAGAAAAGGGAAACAGTTGGTGAAGAACTAGTTTACTCTTTGCTTAACTCCCCAGGGCTTAGCATACATTCTGGACTTGACACTCCAGATATTTACCTTTCTTTACCACAAATCCCATTCCTCCCCCTGCCTGCCCACCCACACAAAAAAATAAACAACAACAACAACAACAAAAGAAAACCAGGTTGGTTTCTGAGTCATTTCATCGAAATATGGAATTTAAAATAATGACAGTGCCAAGATATCTAGCTTCTGATTCTGATGCCATTCTTTCAATAATTTTACGTTCCAAGTAAGCCTCTTTATCAAGCATTTATTATATCAAAGCACAAAAACTTCATCACATCACAAGTAGAAGGTTTGCAATTAACATGTAACATATCTGATTAGAATGTTGAAAATTGAAAAAAGAGGTGGCTTAGAAAGGGATGTGAGAAGAGAGGGACACACATACACATTTGTTTTATGTAGTTAAGCCAGAGCCATCCCTTTTTCTACCCTCAGGTAACTTCCTATTCACTTTCAAAAACACCCTCTGAAGTCATTCTTTTCGGAGACTTTCTGGTGTGACTGAGTTTTGTTCTATGAGCTGCAAGAAAACAACTTGTTATTTTTGGAGAGTTACAGTTCCTGTGCTGGGTCAAGGAGAACATGCATTCCAATTCTGAGAGAGATCTAAGGGTAGTTTTAAATCTCACCTTGTGAAGGAAAACTGTTCTTTTCTTCCCTAATTTAAAGGGTGCTGAGAGGGAAAGTTTAAAAGATGCTGGAAGCCCTTGAAATGCCTGGAACTTGGGATATCCAAGGTTTTAGACATCTTGAAGTCTTTACATTCATATTTCAAAGGATTAGTTAGGCTGCTATTTATGTAAACATCACTTTTCACATCAGTCTTTGTTCATTTACTACCTGCTCACTTGTCCTATTTAATTTTCCTGTTCAATGACTTAATATAGAGTTTTTTTTTACATGCATGTTTAATCAGTTCTGAAAGCCTTGCTTGTTTTTCAGATTACTACACCCCATCCCCATGATGCAGCGTCTTTGAGGGTAGAAAAGCAGGAAGGTTGAGACCCACCTTCCAAGTCTCTTCAGGGGGATAAAAACATGAGATCAGAAATGTCAGGAAGAGCAAGCAGAATTCCCCCATGGGAGCGGGCAGAGATTTGTGGGAAGGGTGTTTTTTGTACTATTTAAAGGCTTCATCGTGTGGTTCCTCTGTAAAAGGTGTAAGAGGCTGGATTACGTTTGTGTGGTGAAAATGAGGCATCATTTCCTATTTGAGCTAGATATATTTTCTTAGAATCAAAATAATTTTTGAACAGCACAAAATCTAGGCTTCGTGATCCTTGAGACCAAATTGAGAGTAAAAATGATAGAAGGAAGAAGAGACAAGGAGAGCAAACAACATATCAAAGTAGACACTTTGCCCATGGCTAGGGTTCCAGCCACCCTACAATCTCTTCTGCACCTCTGATCTCCCAAACCGGTAATTTTGGAAGACTGTTTAGAAATAAAACTCTCAAAGTTACTTTCTTCTGTGAGTTATTCTTACCATTACTTTCTATAAGTACCCTGTATAATGCTGTTCAGTCTTTATATCCAACCCACCTAACCTATTAAGTATAGGAGAATCAAGAAAATCAAAGTTTGAGCAGAATACACACACTTAGCACACATCCACCAGACACAGTTTACTCTCTGAAACACTGAATTTGAAGGAAGCAAAAGACGGTGGCCCATATTTCACTAAGGATGACTCACAGCAAACAGTTTTGGAATATGACCTGTTTATCAACTGTGCTATTTCATTAACCCTACTTTTGTTTAGAAGTAGGTATCTTCTGGTGTCACAGCCTACAGATTTATCTGGGTTAAATATGAAACACATGCTCTGAGCTACCAAGCCAGCAAATTATTCTGCTCTCCTTTGGCCATTCCTTTTCTGAGTACAGATAACTCTACCAAAGACCCTCAGTGAAAGACTAGAAGGTTAATAACCAGTCAAGCTCCTGCTATCATAACTTAAGATGAAGAAGCCACAGATGAAATATATTCATTCAGATGTTCAGGATACAGTGCTTAGGTGCATTATTTTTTTTTATTAGGTTTAATGTCTTTTTATAGGGCCATCCACCAAAATGATAAAAGGACTTTGTCGTGTAGCTTAATAGCATTGGCTATTTGTATATGATGAAAAAAGGTGTTGCTCTCCAGCTGTGTGATCTTTATTTACAGAAAAAGCATGCAGAGGGTGAGGTCTACCAAAGTTCAGGGCTTCAAAACAAGCTGACTGTCTGGGCTGTAAATTACCTGTGACCTTGCATTACTAAATGGCTTTTCAGTGGGGTCCTGCTCTGAATCCTAGGATGGTGCCCTGTGAGTTATGAGCTCCAGGCTGCCATCAACTCTTCAGGGTGATGAGGAAGAAGTGTACTCCTACGGACATTTGAAACTGAAAGAAAATTGCAGGCACTGACCCTTCTTGAGTCTGTGGCCCTTTCCACAGCAGGGAAGCAGTTTGATGCCAGTTTTCTTTCTTTGTAACCAAACCTGCATTCCCTTCCTCCCCCTTCCCCTAGGTTTATTTCTCTTGCTTTGCCTACCTGGCAAATAGGATATGATGGGTTAACACAGTAGAAGATCCAGTTTGTCTCTTAGTCCTGAGGAATAGCTTTTGATACGTGCAAATTCACACAGTATTGCACTTCTTGCAATTCACACAGTATTGCACTTCTTGCAATTATCTTATATGTGTCTATGTTTGGTGTTGATGGATAGCCTATGACTTTGCTCCTTGAATTTTTCCCAGTCCTCTGAGAAGCAGACAACAAGATAAGATTACAGATGAAAGAGATGTACTAGGAAAATGCCAGTGAGGGGCAATGGGGGAGGGAAACTGGAGGAGGCTGGGAGAGCATCAAACTGCAATGCTGACCCCTATGTAGGAGAAAGGGAAGGAAGAAAGGAAGGAGGAAGAAAAAAGGGAGGGAGGAAGACAAGTCTTACACTGCAGTGCATTTCTAATAAAGTTCAGTAAAGCTAGCATGGAGTCCTTCTGAGCCAAAATCACCTGTCCAAGAAGACTTTTAACTCCTCAAAATGGGTCTGCCTGGGCATCCCTGTCCCATTCAGCACTGGCTAGGAACAGCCTTCAGAAAGTGAGACCCAGGCGCAAATATAATAATGAATTTCAAAGCAGAGCATAAGGAACAGCTGTTCAACTAGACTCCCTGCAGTAGGAGACCTGAGGGGCACATTTTCATGGCCACTGCACTCCTCGTGATTCCGCTAAGGGGAAGTGACTTCCTTTTCACTTACAGTTGAGGAGCGGTGAAGCGGGATTCATGTTTCCAACCCCCTATCCCCTGCTCACTTACTCCTCTGAATTAATCTAACTGGTGAGACCAAGGAAAGTCTGACCTTTGCTAGGCTGTGTTACTCTATGGATGAGATCACAGCATTATAAAAGGAAAGGTAGTTATTTCTAGTTCTATAAACAATTAGATTTTTGTGAAACAGGCCATATTGTCCGTTCAGCTAGCTAGATAACTGTTAAATAAGAAAATCCAACTCTCCCTTAGATTTAGAACAAGGAGTAACTTCATTCTACAGTTCAGCTTTACCAGGAATCTCCTCACTTTGAGAGTTCTGGGGAAGTTGTCTACTCTGTAAATAAATCTAATTCTATGATTTTAATCTTTAATTATATTCTTGTTGCTATTTATCATTTGAATGGATCCCGGAAGGGAGACTGGTGAGTAATCAGTATCACCTAATTTCTAATGTATGGATGAATGTGAGCTTGCTTACCCAAAATACCTGCATTATCCTGAGTATAATGCATGAGGACAGCAATGTACTTATATGCTCCTTAGCACTTAAAATAATATCTGTGCTATAAGTAAATATCTTTTGGTGACAGCCCTTGTCATCGAAATAAAAGAATCAACAAATAGTGCACAGAGAATCATGCTTGCAGTCGAAAACAGCTATTTATAATCAAACACCTCAGGACTTTTAAAAAACAATAGAAATACCTTTGGCTTCTTAAGAAAGCAAGGTGAACACATAGATAAGATTCTCTTCATGGAGGTCTCTTTATAAATGCAAGTCTCTAAAAGACCACTCAACCTGGAAACAAGAAGAAAGTTTCATTGGTAAGAATGATAATCTCACTGTGAGATACCAGGAATAACTCCATTAAGAATTTATGAAGAGAGCTAAATCTACAGAGAGCTCAAGTGTTCCTGTCATAAGAAGGCTCTCCAGAGTGATAATGGTCTCCACCACGGGTAAACTGGAAGGCTTTTACTTCATCATTTTGCAGTCCACAGGAGAAGATGGTAGGCAGAAAAACATAAATGGGAATTCAGGCATTGATTCATCATGGAAAAACTTGAATTTATCCATGGTTGTTGTTTTATCTCTGGACTAATTGTCTTCTTCTGTTATTAAATAGCAAAGAAAATCTGTTTATGCTATTAAAAAATGTAATAAACTTATTGAATCTCAAGAACACAAGTCTGGAACACATTTTTTTAAATGGTAGAAGCATTGTGAATAGTGTACAAAAGTGTCAGACATAATCTAAACAGCATTTCCACCATGATTAAAGAGAATATCCAGGAAGCACTTTGAAAAGAGTTTTCAAAGTCATCTGAAATCAGTCTTCTTTGAAGAAAATTATCCTGGAAAATGGAGTGTAGCCAAAGCTATTCTTCCTGCTCTGCTTAGGAATGATGCAGTGTTTTTCAGAGGACAAATAGAATATTACTCAAATCAATGAAACATATATCATTGAAAAGTCTACGTCTTTGTGTGGTTACAGGTCCAGGTGTATAAAAAGCAAAAATATGGTTTCATTTTATCAGATCTCCTACAGACAAAATGTTCCCATAAATTCTAAATCAGTAAGACAATTCTTTTAATGACCAGCAATTCACCCCAAAACCTATATTTTCTTGGGCTAAATAGGATAATTGCCTAGTAAATCATCCAGCTCCTAAAGAGATATTTTGTTTGCATAAATGAATTCCTATTCATACACAGAGGCTCATTAAATCCTATGACCTAGAATTATAAGCAACGAAGGCAAAGCCAACACGATAAATTGGAGATGATAAAATGTGACCTTTTTTCCTGGGCCCCTACTCCTTCACTTAAAAGTGACTGCAAAGATTGCATCAATAGCCTACTCATGTGAGATGGCTTAGATCAAGGGTCTCCTATCGCACTTTCCCCCCAAGATACACTGAAGAAATAATTAATCTGATTATCCTCTGAGGTCCCAATCATGCCATGTGTTTACATGGGTTTATTTGGTCGAAGAAAAACATGTGGTACATATCTTCATTCCAATAGCTATGGGAAGTTCCATCTGCTACATAATAAAGGAAATCATTAAAGAAGCCTGACACTTGGTAATATTAGAATAGTGCTCTGCATGGAATCCAAACTCATTATACATGAATTCATGTACAAGTCGCTTTTATGGGCTACCATTTGTGGACATGTCATGGTCTCACATGCAACATGGATTCAAATTTGAATCTTCAAACTCTGCCTATAAATAAATAGGAAAAGTTATAGCTGGGATGTTTCTATAGGTATCACCTTATCTTTCCAATTATATAATTTTCTGTTTATATTCTCCAAAGAAACAGTTAAGATTACATTCTTGTGTGATTTTTCCAGCTAAAGTGGTTGTGGTTACAGGCAGATAACTAATCTAACATGAGCTCAACACATGGGAGATTTCCACCTTCAGGCATTTGCCAATCTTTAAGCTACACAGGAAAATAGGTTAAGAAATTAAACAAAAGTTATTTTAAAGCAGAGCAGAAATCCTCAATAAAATTTTAGGAAATCAAATCCAACAGTAAATAAAAAGAATAGTATACCACAGCCAAGTGGGATTTATTCTATTGGAGTATCCAAGGGAAGTTTGATGTCCAAAAATCAACCATTGTAATCAACCACGTTAACAGGACAAAGAAGAAAAGTCGTATGATCATATCAATTGCCTCAGAAGAAGCATTTGACAAAATTCAAAATCCATTCATTATAAAAATGCTTAGCACACCACGAATAGAGGGGGGACTTCCTTAATCTCATAAACAGCATCTACGAAAAAACCTATAGTTAACATCATTCATACATCAAAGGCTGAATTCTTTCCCTCTAAGAGGAGGAACAAGACAAGGCATATGCTTTCACCACTCTTATTCAAGATATTACTGGAATTTTTAGTCACTACAAATAAGGGAAGAAAAAGAAAAAACATACATACTGTAAAAAAATAATAAAACTCATCAGGCTGAGTTACTGTCTCTATTCACAGATGACATGATTGGCTATGTAGAAAATTCCTAGGGATCTACCAAAAAAAGTCCTGGAACTGTGAGTTCAACAAGCTCACAGAATACAGATCAAACATCAAAATTAACTGCACTACTCTACTCTGGCAACAAAAAAAGGAAACTCAAATCAAAAATACAAACCATTTACAATTGCTCCAAAGAAAATTGAAGTCTTAGGTATAAACTTAATAAAACATGTATAGAATCTTTATGATAAGAATTACAAAATGATGATCAAAGATGATCTAAATACTTGGAGAAACATACCACTTTCATGGATTACAAGGTTCAACACAGTAAAGATGACAATTCTCCCTAAATTGTTCTATAGGCTTAACACAATTTTTATTAAATCTTAGTAAGGTGTTTTGTATAATATACAAGTTTATTCTAAAAATGAATAGAAAGAACTTGAAATAGCCAAAACAACTTTGAACAAAGAATAGAGTAGAAGAAATCACTCTTCCCAATGTTAAGGTTTACTATACAGTTGACCCTTGAACAACATGGGTTTGAACTGCACTTATAAAGTCCACTTATATGTGGATTTTTTTTTCAACAAACAGTACATACTACAGTACCACATGATCCACAGTTGGTTGAATCCACGTAGGTGCAGAACCACGGATATTAAGGGTCAGCTGTAAAGTTGTACGTGGATTTTTGACTGTGTGAAGGTTGGCACCTCTAACACCCACATTGTACAAGGGTCAACTGTATAGCAACAGTAACTAAGACAGTGTGGTACTGGTGAAGGGAAAGACACATAGTCCAATGGAACATAATAGGAAAACCAGAATTATAACTACATGAATATGAGCAATTGATTTGTGACAAAGATGCAAACAAATCATTAATGTTTTTAATGATTAGTGCTGCAGTCATTGGATACCTACAGGCAAAAGCATAAACCTTGACTTAAACCTCACATCTTGCACCAAAAATTAACTCAAAATGCATTGAGGACTTAAAATGTAAAATGTAAAACTATAAAACTTCTAAAAAATATATATCAGAAGATTTTCATGACCGCTTAGGACTAGGTAAAGTGTCCTTAAACTTGACACCAAAAACTCACATGTGCACACACATACACAAAAAGAAGTTTAATATTTTAGTTTTTATCCCTGGCTGAAGGTTTACTCCTTTTTGTTATAGTCAAGGGAAAGTATCTCATAGATACTGACTGAGGATCACAGATCCTTGTGCCCTGCAACTAGACCTTCCTCTAATAATACTGGTACCTGAACATCTAGAATCTTAAACTTCAAAACTAGACTAGAAAGGACTGCCAAAAAGCTAGTAAAAATATGGCAGGGCCTCCCTGGTGGCGCAGTGGTTGAGAGTCCGCCTGCCGATGCAGGGGACACGGGTTCGTGCCCTGGTCTGGGAGGATCCCATATGCCGCGGAGCGGCTGGGCCCGTGAGCCGTGGCCGCTGAGCCTGCGCATCCGGAGCCTGTGCTCCGCAACGGGAGAGGCCACAACAGTGAGAGGCCCGCATACCGCAAAAAAAAAAAAAAAAAAAAATGGCATAATGAATCATTGAGAATGATAATGATTCATGGATTTTTGAGCACCTAAATATGTACATAGGAATCAAATGATATCTTAGATGTTATTGAATTCCGTCATCCCCAAACTTGGTCACCAAGAAACCCTCTTACTTTTTCAACAATGCATTCTGTGTTAAAAGCTTTGTCTATTAGAACTAGTAACTACGAATCATTGAAGCCTGTGTGCCTGTTATTATGATAAACATTTATATACCTAATTTGATATTTTAAAAATTATAAAACATCTACTGTCAATCATTATTAAATATATGAGGAAACTAAAGCCAACAGTGGTTAAGGAACCTGAGATCACATAGCCAGTAGAACTGGGATTTGAACTCAGGCCTGTCTGATTTCAAAGTCAAAGCTTTCAACCTCTGTGATATACCACTTCCCCATTCTAAGATACATTAAAAACATATTACATTGAACCATATGAAATCATTCTCTTTTTAGGTCAAAAATTGTCAAATATCCTCAATTTTATATAATTCAACCTAACGATTAATTCCTTCCCTCATTCTGTTTAGTATAAGAAAACCACAATTGCCATACTGGGCTGATAGTATTCCAATCAAAAGCGAAATGAATTTTCTATTTTATTTAGCCTATGTACCACTGACATAGATTTTTTTTTTTTACAAACTATTAATTTACTTAGGCTTTTTGAAATATTAAAGTAGTGCTACACTCAGGTTGGGAACCACTGATCTACCTAACTCCCCAAGCTCTTATTTTTATAGGCAGGGAACTGAGTGTCAAGATGACAGAATTAGGGACAACACAGGATTAGAGGCCCTCCTCTGATTCTGCTTCTCTGTGGTATGATAGCATCTAAAGTCTATTCATTTAAGTAAATTCAGTTTTACCAGTAACGATTCCTGGGGCGACTGTTTGCCTAAATACCTATATACACACAGGATATATACAGTCCCTGGAACTTTGAGTTTTCTTAGTGCTCTTCTAACTTTGTTGAGGGAGTGGGACATAGAATAGAATGCCTGGCTATTTCTATCTAGATGAAGGAAGGACAATATTTCACGGGACATATTTCTTCATAAGTCTAGATCATTTGCTCATTCACTAAATACAAAATCTTCAAGAAGCCAGCAAACTGAGAAACCAAGAAGATAGCAAATTTAAAGGAGACTATTCATTGAACAGCACATATCACCATGGGGTAGGAGTGGGGATGAGTTCCAGGGGTGCTCGCTGGAGTGGAGCAGCTCCCTTGCTATCTGGGTGTAGCTGTATAGGATGCAAAAGGCCCTCCTGCCTTCTGCAGATTTTTTACAGGAGTCATCTGTCTGGTGTGAAATCTGTTGTCAAATGTGATTCTGGAGCAAAAAGGACGCCAGTTAGAGACTGCCTGGATACTGGGTTAAGGGTGAACCTCTAGAGGACTTTGGAAGGTGTTTTCAGTAAATAGGAGATTTAGCAGTGATAGATGAAAAGAAATTATAGCACCAAGTTCTGAGACAGAAAACTCCTCAAGTTATTGATGGCAACATTTCTGAAAGCTGAAATAACTATTTTACTAGGGTGTTATCAGGTAAAATATGTGGCTTTCTTTAAGAGCTAGTCACCCATTTACAAAAGCTCACCATCTTTTAGCTACCACTGATCTATCAATCATGGACTGCTTTGACGCTAAACCTGGCATTTGAGCAAGCCAAGCAGAACTACGATTCAGGGTCTCTGCTCCCTGGCCATTAGCATTAGTGTATTCTAAGGATTATACTATAATATCTTGTGTCTTTACAGCACCTTTCTCCAGGGAATTGCAGAGTTATAGACTTTTACTCTAATCCTCAGAAATAGTTCTATGAGACTGTCTATGAGACAAAGAAAGTGAGGGACAAGTCTTCTGAGGAAAGTTTAGCCACCTATATCTGACTAAACATTTTCCGGTGACGAGAGTAGCTAGTCTAGAGGCAATAACCAGAGGTACAGTCACATCTCTGAGCTCATGCCTCTCGGTAACCAGAGATGAGTTTCCTGCTTGTCTCCATTCCTCCAGCTGTAAGGAAGAGTTAGAGCTAGCTATCAATTAGGGCAGACGCCCATCACTGACAGGGCCTAGAGCACAAGTACAAATGGACCCCTCCCCAAATGCTCTGTTCTTCCCACTCCCCATGGTTCTACATATGAAGGGCCTCGTGTGGCTGCTTGTGGACAGCCCACTGTGTGCACCCACCCTCCCAAATGCCTGTCCCTTGGCCACCTCTGTGAGGTGGCCTAGGCTTGAAAGCTTGGGGCTTCCTGGGTCTTGAGTACCCAAAGTGCAGTTAGGAGGGATGCAGTCTTTGGGCCCAAAGGCCCTGGAGGAGGGGCAAGGCTGGAGAAAGGAGAAAGGTCAGAATGGAGCCTTCCAACATACAGAACCCGAGGCAAGGATCCAGTTGCCCAGGTCTAAGATGTCACGGAGATTGTGACGTACTTCCCAGAATCCCCTGTGGGACAGAAGGGCTCACTCCTCCAGCTGCTGGGAGTCCCGCAGCTCACGGCCCTCAACTCCAACTGTCACCTCTCCCTCTCTCGGAATAGCCCTAGGTTGAAGAAAGTTGCCTCAAATAAGTCACATCCCACTCCTGAGGCCAGCCTCCATCCAGTGGCTGATTGACATGGGTGTACAACGTCCTGGGCCCCTCATCTCAGTTGCAGAAAACGCTGAAGGGTCATCCCGGCCTGAGAGCTCCCCCAGAGTTAGCTGAGGCCTTTATTGAGACTGCACCACAGCCAACTTCTCTTCTACACAACCCTGCTTCCTTCCCTTCCCCCACACATCTCCTGCACACTACCTCCTTCTCAGAGTCTACTTCCTGGGGAACCTGATCTTTAACAAACAGCAATGCTAGAAACACCCCCAAAAAGGCTGAATACAAGAAAACTATAAAACGCTTGTTAAAAACAGTCAAGTAATGCTTACTCACCTTATAAAAATGGGCCTTTGCTTGATACAAAGCTAAAATGGGATTTACTTTAGGGTTAAACAAACTGTACTTGTGTATGTGTTTGTTTATTCATTATTTTTGTCCTTGAGGAACTGAGGGAGGAGAGAAGTGATTTGGGGCTGAGGGACTAAAAACAAAAGGTCCTCCACAGTCAGTTGAAGATCAGAGATCTCATCTGCAGGAAGATGGCGGAAGAGTAAGACGCAGAGATCACCTTCCTCCCCACAGATACACCAGAAATTCATCTACACGTGGAACAACTCCTACAGAACACCTACTGAACGCTGGCAGAAGACCTCAGACCTCCCAAAAGGCAAGAAACTCCCCACGTACCTGGGTAGGACAAAAGAAAAAAGAAAAAACAGAGACAAAAGAATAGGGACAGACCTGCACCACTGGGAGGGAGCTGTGAAGGAGGAAAGGTTTCCACACACTAGGAAGACCCTTCGCGGGCGGAGACTGCGGTTGGCGGAGGCGGGGAAGCTTCAGAGCCACGGAGGAGAACACAGGAGAACACAGCAACAGGGGTGAGGAGGGCAAAGCGGAGAGATTCCCG
This sequence comes from Mesoplodon bidens, assembly GCF_964165515.1. Lineage (NCBI taxonomy): Eukaryota > Metazoa > Chordata > Mammalia > Artiodactyla > Ziphiidae > Mesoplodon > Mesoplodon bidens. The sequence goes on along the minus strand of NC_138160.1, from coordinate 45,984,796 downwards.
CACAGAGGATCGGTGCCGACCAGCACTCACCAGCATGAGAGGCTTGTCTGCTCACCCGCCGGGGCGGGCGGGGCTGGGAGCTGAGGCTCGGGCTTCTGTCGGAGCGCAGGGAGAGGACTGGGGTTGGCGGCGTGAACACAACCTGAAGGGGTTAGTGCGTCACAGCTGGCCGGGAGGGAGTCCGGGAAAAGTCTGGAGCTGCTGAAGAGACAAGAGACTTTTTCTTCCCTCTTTGTTTCCTGGTGCGCGAGGAGATGGGATTAAGAGCGCTGCTTAAAGGAGCTCCAGAGACGGGCGTGAGACGTGGCTAACAGCGCGGACCCCAGAGACGGGCACGGGACGCTGGGGCTGCTGCTGCCGCCACCAAGAAGCCTGTATGCGAGCACAGGTCACTCTCCACACCTCCCTTCCGGGGAGCCTGTGCAGCCCGCCACTGCCAGGGTCCCGGGATCCACAGACAACTTCTCCAGAGAACGCACGGCGCGCCTCAGGCTGGTGCAACGTCACGCCGGCCTCTGCCGCTGCAGGCTCGCCCCGCATCCATGCCCCTCCCTCCCCTGGCCTGAGTGAGCCACAGCCCCCGAATCAGCGGCTCCTTTAACCCCGTCCTGTCTGAGCGAAGAACAGATGCCCTCCGGTGACCTACACGCAGAGGTGGGGCCAAATCCAAAGCTGAGCCCCGGGAGCTCTGTGAAAAAAGAAGAGAAAGGGAAATCTCTCCCAGCAGCCTCAGAAGCAGCGGATTAAATCTCCACAATCAACCTGATGTACCTTGCATCTGTGGAATACCTGAATAGACAGCGAATCATCCCAAATTGAGGAGGTGGACTTTGAGAGCAAGATTTATTATTTTTCCCCTTTTCCTCTTTTTGTGAGTGTGTATGTGTATGTTTCTGTGTGAAATTTTGTCTGTATAGCTTTACTTTCACCATTTGTCCTAGGGTTCTATCCGTCCGTTTATTTTTTTATTTTTTTAAATTTTTTTCTTGGGCTTCCCTGAGAGTGGTTGAGAGTCTGCCTACCGATACAGGGGGACACGGGTTCGTGCCCAGTCCGGGAAGATCCCACATGCCGTGGAGCGACTGGGCCTGTGAGCCATGGCCACTAAGCCTGCACATCCAGAACCTGTGCTCCACAATGGGAGAGGCCACAGAGTGAGAGGCCCGTGTAACGCAAAAAAAAAAAAAAAAAAGTTCTTAATAATTATTTTTTATGTTAATAACTTTATTTTATTTTATCTCCTTTCTTTCCCTTTCTCTCTCTTTCTACCTTTCTCTCTTCCTTCCTTCCTTTCTTTCTTTCTTTCTCTCTTTCTTTCTTTCTACTTTTTCTCCCTTTTATTCTGAGCCGTGTGAATGAACGGCTCCTAGTGCTGCAGCCAGGAGTCACTGCTGTGCCTCTGAGGTGGGAGAGCCAACTGCAGGACACCGGTCCACAAGAGACCTCCCAGCTCCACATAATATCAAATGGCGAAAATCTCCCAGAGATCTCCATCTCAACACCAACACCCAGCTTCACTCAACGACCAGCAAGCTACAGTGCTGGACACCCTATGCCAAACAACTAGCAAGACAGGAACACAACCCCACCTATTAGCAGAGAGCCTTCCAAAAATCATAATAAGTCCACAGACACCCCAAAACACACCACCAGACGTGGATCTGCCCACCAGAAAGACAAGATCCAGCCTTATCCACCAGAACACAGGCACTAGTCCCCTCCACCAGGACCCTACGCAACCCACTGAACCAACTTTAGCCACTGGGGACAGACACCAAAAACAACAGGAACTAAGAACCTGCAGCCTGCAAAAAGGAGACCCCAAACACAGTAAGATAAGCTAAATGAGAAGACAGAAAAACAAACAGCAGATGAAGAAGTAAGATAAAAACCCACCAGACCTAACAAATGAGGAAATAGGCAGTCTACCTGAAAATAATTCAGAATAATGATAGTAAAGATGATCCAAAATCTTGGAAATAGAATAGAGAAAATACAAGGACCTAGAAAAACTAAAGATGAAACAAGCGACAATGAAAAACACAATAAATGAAATTAAAAATACTCTAGATGGGATCAATAGCAGAATAACTGAGGCAGAAGAACAGATAAGTGACCTAGAAGATAAAATATGGAAATAACTACTGCAGAGCAGAATAAAGAAAAAAGAATGGAAAGAACTGAGGACAGTCGCAGAGACTTCTGCGACAACATTAAACACACCAACATTCGAATTATAGGGGTTCCAGAAGAAGAAGAGAAAAAGAAACGGACTGAGAAAATATTTGAAGAGATTATAGTTGAAAACTTCCCTAATATGGGAAAGGAAATAGTTAATCAAGTCTGGGAAGCAGAGAGAGTCCCATACAGGATAAATCCAAGGAGAAACACGCCAAGACACATATTAATCAAACTGTCAAAAATTAAATACAAAGAAATCATATTAAAAGCAGCAAGGGAAAAACAACAAAAAACACTCAAGGGAATCCCCATAAGGTTAACAGCTGAACTTTCAGCAGAAACTCTGCAAGCCAGAAGGGACTGGCAGGACATATTCAAAGTGATGAAGGAGAGAAACCTACAACCAAGATTACTCTACACAGCAAGAATCTCATTCAGATTTGATGGAGAATTTAAAAACTTTACAGACAAGCAAAAGCTGAAAGAGTTCAGCACCACCAAACCAGCTTTACAACAAATGCTAAAGGAATTTCTCTAGGCAAGAAACACAACAGAAGGAAAAGACCCACAATAACAAACCCAAAACAATTAAGAAAATGGGAACAGGAACATACATATCGATAATTACCTTAAATGTAAATGGATTAAATGCTCCTACCAAAAGACACAGACAGGCTGAATGGATACAAAAACAAGACCCATATATATGCTGTCTACAAGAGACCCACTTCAGACCTAGAGACACATACAGACTGAAAGTGAGGGGATGGAAAAAGATATTCCATGCAAATGGAAACCAAAAGAAAGGTGGAGTAGCAATTCTCATATCAGACAAAATAGACTTTAAAATAAAGAATGTTACAAGGGACAAAGAAGGACACTACATAATGATCAAGGGATCAATGCAAGAAGAAGATATAACAATTGTAAATATTTATGCACCCAACATAGGAGCACCTCAATACATAAGGCAAATACCAACAGCCATAAAAGGGGAAATTGACAGTAACACATTCATAGAAGGGGACCTTAACACCCAACTTTCACCAATGGACAGATCATCCAAAATGAAAATAAATAAGGAAACACAAGCTTTAAATGATACATTAAACAATATGGACTTAATTGATATTTATAGGACATTCCATCCAAAAACACAGAATACACATTTTTCTCAAGTGGTCATGGAACATTCTCCAGGATAGATCATATCCTGAGTCACAAATCAAGCCTTGGTAAATTTAAGAAAATTGAAATTGTATCAAGTATCTGTTCTGACCACAACGCTATGAGACGAGATATCAATTACTAGAAAAGATCTGTAAAAAATACAAACACATGGAGGCTAAACAATACACTACTTAATAACGAAGTGATCACTGAAGAAATCAAAGAGGAAATCAAAAAATACCTAGAAACAAATGACAATGGAGACACGATGACCCAAAACCTATGGAGTGCAGAAAAAGCAGTTCTAAGAGGGAATTTTATAGCAATACAATCCTACCTTAAGAAACAGCAAACATATCGAATAAACAACCTAACCTTACACCTAAAGCAATTAGAGAAAGAAGAACAAAAAAACCCCAAAGTTAGCAGAAGGAAAGAAATCATAAAGATCAGATCAGAAATAAATGAAAAAGAAATGAAGGAAATGATAGTAAAGATCAATAAAACTAAAAGCTGGGGGCTTCCATGGTGGCGCAGTGGTTGGGAGTCCGCCGGCCAATGCAGGGGACGCGGGTTCGTGCCCCAGTCTGGGAGGATCCCACATGCCGCAGAGCGGCTGGGCCCGTGAGCCATGGCCGCTGAGCCTGCACGTCCAGAGCCTATGCTCGACAATGGGAGAGGCCACAACAGTGAGAGGCCCACGTACCGCAAAAATAAATAAATAAATAAATAAAATAAAATAAAATAAAATAAAACTAAAAGCTGGTTCTTTGAGAATATAAACAAAATTGATAAACCATTAGCCAGACTCATCAAGAAAAAAAGGGAGAAGACTCAAATCAATAGAATTAAAAATGAAAAAGGAGAAGTAACAACTGACACTGCAGAAATACAAGAGTTAATGAGCGATTACTACAAGCAACTCTATGCCAATAAAATGGACAACCTGGAAGAAATGGACAAATTCTTAGAAATGCACAACCTGCCAAGACTGAATCAGGAAGAAATAGAAAATATGAACACAACAATCACAACCACTGAAATTGAAACTGTGATAAAAAATCTTCCAACAAACAAAAGCCCAGGACCAGATGGCTTCACAGGTGAATTCTATCAAACATCTAGAGAAGAGCTAACACGTATCCTTCTCAAAGTCTTCCAAAATATAGCAGAGGGAGGAACACTGCCAAACTCATTCTACAAGGCCACCATCACCCTGATACCAAAACCAGACGAAGATGTCACAAAGAAAGAAATCTACAGGCTAATATCACTGATGAACATAGATGCAAAAATCCTCAACAAAATAGTAGCAAACAGAATCCAACAGCACATTAAAAGGATCATACACCATGATCAAGTGGGGTTTATTCCAGGAATACAAGGATTCTTCAATATATGCAAATCAATTAACATGATACACCATATTAATAAATTGAAGGAGAATAACCATATGATCATCTCAATAGATGCAGAGAAAGCTTTTGACAAAATTCAACACCCATTTATGATAAAAATCCTTCAGAAAGTAGGCATAGAGGGAACTTTCCTCAACATAATAAAGGCCATATATGACAAACCCACAGCCAACATCATTCTCAATGGTGAAAAACTGAAATGATTTCCACTAAGATCAGAAACAAGACAAGGTTGCCCACTCTCACCACTCTTATCAACATAGTTTTGGAAGTTTTAGCCACAGCAATCAGAGAAGAAAAGGAAATAAAAGGAATCCAAATTGGAAAAGAAGAAGTAAAGCTGTCACTGTTTGCAGATGACATGATACTATACATAGAGAATCCTAAAGATGCTACCAGAAAACTACTAGAGCTAATCAATGAATTTGGTAAAGTAGCAGGATACAAAATTAATGCACAGAAATCATTTGCATTCTTATACACTAATGATGAAAAATCTGAAAATGAAATCAAGAAAACACTCCCATTTACCATTGCAACAAAAAGAATAAAATATCTAGGAATAAACCTACCTAAGGAGACAAAAGACCTGTATGCAGAAAATTATAAGACACTGATGAAAGAAATTAAAGATGATACAAATAGATGGAGAGATATACCATGTTCTTGGATTGGAAGAATCAACATTGTGAAAATGACTCTACCACCCAAAGCAATCTACAGATTCAATGCAATCCCTATCAAACTACCACTGGCTTTTTTTTTTTTTTTTTTTTTTTTTGTGGTACACGGGCCTCTCACTGTCGTGGCTTCTCCCGTTGCGGAGCACAGGCTCCGGACGTGCAGGCTCAGCGGCCATGGCTCACGGGCCCAGCCGCTCCGCAGCACGTGGGATCCTCCCGGACCAGGGCACAAACCCGTGTCCCCTGCATAGGCAGGCGGACTCTCAACCACTGCGCCACCAGGGAAGCCCCCACTGGCATTTTTCACAGAACTAGAACAAAAAATTTCACAATTTGTATGGAAACACAAAAGATCCCAAATAGCCAAAGCAATCTTAAGAAAGAAAAACGGAGCTGGAGGAATCAGGCTTCCTGACTTCAGACTATACTACAAAGCTACAGTAATCAAGACAATATGGTACTGGCACAAAAACAGAAAGATAAATCAATAGAACAGAATAGAAAGCCCAGAGATAAACCCATGCACATACGTTCACCTTATCTTTGATAAAGGAGGCAGGAATGTACAGTGGAGAAAGGACAGCCTCTTCAATAAGTGGTGCTGGGAAAACTGGACAGGGACATGTAAAAGTATGAGATTAGAACACTCCCTAACACCATACACAAAAATAAGCTCAAAAGGGATTAAAGATCTAAATGTAAGGCCAGAAACTATCAATCTCTTAGAGGAAAACATAGGCAGAACAGTCTATGACATAAATCACAGCAAGATCCTTTTTGACCCACCTCCTAGAGAAATGGAAATAAAAACAAAAATAAACAAATGGGACCTAATGAAACTACAAAGCTTTCACACAGCAAAGGAAATCATAAACAAGACAAAAGACAACCCTCAGAATGGGAGAAAATATTTGCAAATGAACAACTGACAAAGGATTAATCTCCAAAATTTATAAGCAGCTCATGCAGCTCAATAACAAAAAAACAAACAACTCAATCCAAAAATGGGCAGAAGACCTAAATAGACATTTCTCCAAAGAAGATATACAGATTGCCAACAAACACATGAAAGAATGCTCAGCACCATTAATCATTAGAGAAATGCAAATCAAAATTACAATGAGATCATCTCACACCAGTCAGAATGGCCATCATCAAAAAATCTAGAAATAATAAATGTTGGAGAGGGTGTGGAGAAAAGGGAACACTCTTGCACTGCTGGTGGGAATGTGAATTGGTACAGCCACTATGGAGAACAGTATGGAGGTTCCTTAAAAAACTACAAATAGAACTACCATATGACCCAGCAATCTCACTACTGGGCATATACCCTGAGAAAACCATAATTCAAAAAGAGTCATGTACCAAAATTTTCACTGCAGCTCTATTTACAATAGCCAGGAGATGGAAACAACCTAAATGTCCATCATTGGGTGAATGGATAAAGAAGATTTGGCACATATATACAATGGAATATTACTCAGCCATAAAAAGAAACGAAATTGAGTTATTTGTAGTGAGGTGGATGGACCTAGAGTCTGTCATAGAGTGACGTAAGTCAGAAAGGGAAAGACAAATACTGTATGCTGACACATATATATGGAATATAAGAAAAAAAATGTCATGAAGAACCTAGGGGTAAGACGGGAATAAAGACAGAGACCTACTAGAGAATGGACTTGAGGATATGGGGAGGGGGAAGGGTAAGCTGTGACAAATTGAGAGAGTGGCATGGACATATATACACTACAAAATGTAAAATAGATAGCTAGTGGGAAGCAGCCGTATGGCACAGGGAGATCAGCTCGGTGCTTTGTGACCACCTGCATGGGTGGGATAGGGAGGGTGGGAGGGAGGGAGATGCAAGAGGGAGGAGATATGGGAACATCTGTATAACTGATTCACTTTGTTATAAGGCAGAAAGTAACACTTCATTGTAAAGCAATTATACTCCAGTAAAGATGTAAAAAAAGATCAAACAGAAAAGTAAACCATTTCTGCTGTTAGAGTATGAAGCAAATGGAAACATATGTTTTATCTCTACCTTACAGAGCTCCTAGCAGAGACCTTCTTTACAGGATGCATGTTTAGAATGCTGCAAGGACTCCTAACAATTTAGAAATGCAGTGCATTACTTTTCAGGATGCAGGGCAATTTTCTGAATTGTATTGAAGGGACACAGGAGCAAAATCCATTCTTCCTAAAAGAGGGATAATGCACAACGTCCAAGTGGCTTCTCCCCAGCTACTTACTAGCTATTGGGATTAAATAACATAACGTGTGGGGCTTCCCTGGTGGCGCACTGGTTGAGAGTCCGCCTGCCGATGCAGGGGACGCAGGTTCGTGCCCCGGTCTGGGAGGATCCCACATGCCGCAGAGCGGCTGGGCCCGTGAGCCATGGCTGCTGGGCCTGCACGTCCAGAGCCTGTGCTCCGCAACGGGAGGCCATAGCAGTGAGAGGCCCACATACCGCAAAAAAAATAAAAATAAATAAAAAAGAACATAACGTGTGAAGAAGAAATTTGAGGTCTAATCCTAAGAAGAGCATGGGTTTGGTCCTCCTGCTCATTTAGCATCTTAACCTCTTCTCTCCTTTAAAAAGGAAGATCTGTTCAGTATCAAAATAAGAGGACGGCTCATGTTGCTGGAGCTGAGCGACAAAAGTCTGATTCAGCAAGAAAAAGTAACAAGAGAGAAGATAGCAGTGATTGGCAGTCAAGAAAAGAACTGGCAGGCAGACCGTAGAGCCCTCAACTGTCTTTGGGGAAGAAGAGAAAATATTTCCTAGGAGAGTGCAATAAGAAATTGTGGTCAGGAAATTCACTTTCTAATACCAATATTTACAGCATCCATAATTTCACATCCCCAAATTTGGACATGCTGCTGTATGATCTGACAGATGGTCCTATAACAGGGAAAAGCAACTGAAGTCAGTAGTGTCTGAGGAAACAATGGAGGCTTAATGCTAAAATCCCATAGCTTCTTTTCCTAACAGGATAGTTTATGAATCTGCTTTTTATATCCTAATCAGTAATTTTTATATCCCCCAAGAAAAGCAGAATAGGGACAGAATAAATCTTGTTACACATTGATATGTTCAATGTGTAACCATGCTTCAATGGACAGAGTTGCTAAATTCCTGAACTTTCAACATGGCAAAGGGTACATTCAGTGATAGTTGGGAAAGAAGATAGGAAGAAGGAAAAGTTACCTCACAGACTTTCTTTACTGAGCCAGCCAACCTGGAGGAGGAGGACCCACTTATATATTCACAGAAGTGGAAAGATCTGTACTCTTTCAAAATATTTACATAAACTGGTGGTGGGTGAATGTAGAGGCACTGATGGCTCCTCAGGAAACCCTAAAGTCATGGCCATATTTTCATAGCCAGATGAGTCAAAGATAGTAATAGTTAATATTTACTAAGCACTTTTTATATAAGAAGCTGTGTGCCAGGTACTTTACATTCTCAGCCACTCTGTATGAGAAGGGATGTAATCCCCATACTATAGATGAGAACAATGAGACTCAGAGAATTAGGTGATTTGCCCAAAATCACAAAGCTAGTCAGTCATGGAGTCAGGATTCAACCTCAGGTCTGACTCTCCAAAGCCCTCTGTTTTCCACTATGACTAAGTCTCTTAATCCTGAAACCAATGGCCAAAGTTTTAGCTGCTACTTTGAGCTGAAGAATTTCTGGGATCATTAAATCATTGTGCATTTTCTCTGCTCCTTCTCACTGGGACAGTCTACTCTGTAGAATGAGTCAAAAAGATCTCTGTACCTGTGATTATCAGATCACCTGCAAACTTGACCTGGCAATCTTAGTGAGGTAAAAGGCTACCAGGTGTGCTTATGGAATCCAGAACAACTTGAGTAGACCTGTGCTTGTGTCTCTGTGCCCTAGGCTCCGTATCTGAGGTGCTGTGATTGCCACCAACGCTGATGTCACCTACCTGCCATGGGTGGTATGGTGTGTTCTCTGCAAAGATGGCCACCAATAAATATTCCCATCTTTAGGCACATGCCCATCAAGAGTTCAAGACTATATCTGGGCTGACTGTGTGGTTCGCTTTGCCAATAAAATGTGACAGAAGTGACTCATGCTGAGTTCTGGACCCAGGCCTCAAGAGACCAGGTAGCTTCTCTTCTCACTCTTCTTTGGAAACCTGAACCATTGTATAAAGAAGTTCAGTTACTCTAATGGACGCGTCACATGTAAGTGAAGTCCCACTCAATAGCCAGTACTAACCACCAAATGCGTTAGTAAAACCACTTTGTATCAAGCACCAGAATGATGCTGCCACATAAGATAGCCTAGGTGGGACTTCCCTGGTGGCGCAGTGGTTGAGAATCCGCCTGCCAATGCAGGGGAGACGGGTTTGAGCCCTGGTCTGGGAGGATCCCACATGCCTCGGAGCAACTAGACCCATGCGCTGCAACTACTCAGCCTACGCTCTAGAGCACACAAGCCACAACTACTGAGCCCGCGAGCCACACTACTGAGCCCGCATGCCACAACTACTGAAGCCGGTGTGCTTAAGCCCATGCCCCGCAGTGAGAGAGGCCACTGCAATGAGAAGCCCGCACACCACGAGGAAGAGTAGCCCCTGCTCGCCACAACTAGAGAAAGCCCACACGCAGCAACGAAGACCCAACGCAGCCAAAAATAAAATAAGTTAAATTTTTAAAAAAGCCTAGCTGACACAATAGAGAACAGAAAAAGGATCAGCTGAGCCCAGCTAACCCAGAGAATTGTAAGAAATAATAGTTACTGTTTTAAGCTACTAAGTTATGGGGTAGTTTATCATTCAGTAATAGGAAACTGATACAGATGGGCCACCCATGGCTATTGCTCCAGACCCAGCAATAAAGCAAAGTTTTATTCACCTTCCAGTGGCCAGCTGTACTCTATAGAGTACACATTCTAGGCACTGCAGGCAACCAGCTTCCAATGGAAGGTGAGTGGAAAAAGGGAGACCATCCTACCACCAGTTTGCTCCATATCCTTTGTCAGCATTGAATAAGACTGAACCATCTAGCTTGTTCAGCAAAAGTGCTACAAGCCCTTTGGGTCAATTAATCATTCAGTTCTCTTCTGTAAACCAACACTTTCCTCAATCCTTTGGCTCAAAGAAGAATAACAAAAATATCATTTCAAAGCTATTGATCCCACGTATTTGTTAAATGAGCTTTAAATCTGGTCTCATAGAGCCCAAGTACTGAGCTGCCCTTGCCAGCACTAAGGGTCCCTTCCAACTGTCCCCAGATAGCAGTTCCACATCCCAGCATTGATATATAAAGAGATTCTGCTCCCTGTTACCCACTTCTCTGTAGGAAGCAGAATCTCACTGAACCCACGAGAAGGAGGACACGTTCTTCCTCCAGTTCCCAGGAGGCACCGCGAGTGACATGATCCTCAATCAGGTGTTTTATTGAAGGGTGATATTTGCCCTTAGAGCTACTTGGCACTGGTCATGTATGTCTCTTCAGTTTCTCAGTGCCACTTCACTTGGAGCCCTTTTAAAATTTCTTTCCCTATTGTACAGATGAAAGCTTCATTTTGACCTTCCTCAGATGTTATATGATGTTGAAACAAGTGAAAATCTTTTTCAAGTTCTGGTTGTATAAATTCACAAACTCCTAAAAATCTTCACTGCACAGAATAACAATCTCTAAAAAAAGGGATGTGACATACAGAAAATAATGAAATTCATTCTACAGAGAGTAAATTAACTGGTTTAATTTGGAAAGAGGCAGGAGAAAGGAAGATTATATTATAGGGGAATTAGACTTGAGGTTTAGTAATCACAAGGAGAAAGAACATCTGCCTGTGTCGTCATGATGGCGGACTGCCTTGGAAGTTGTACTAAAAGATGGGAGTGGGGTGAGTAGGAAGAGAACTGCCTTGGTAGGAAATCCAAGAAGAGTCAGAAAAACATAACTCTCAAACATGAGATAAGGAGGTCAAAGGACAGGGCAAAAGAAAACTGCTAGAGTCTTTGAGACCAAATAAAAAGAGGAAATCAGAGTGGGAAAGCCCACTCTAGAAGTCTAAGAAAGACTGTTCTTGGTAATAGTCCTTAAAAATAGTCCAGAGTTACTTAAACAGAAATACTGTCTAGACAGGAGATTTTATCTTTTGTTATTTGTTTATTATTTAAACATTTGAGGCTTATTTAAGTTAGTTAAGTTTTAGTAAAGATCATCTTTTTTTAATTAAAAAGAAAAGGAATTCCCTTTCCTATGCTGATCAACCACTTCCTTATGCCACAGGGTTTGGGACCATTTGAGCATGCCTCTCTACTTCACCAAGTTATTGGAGGCGGAGTAGATGGAGATTGCCAAAAAAACCCCATTACTTCCTGGATCTCATATAGTCACAGGAGTGACAGCTGTGCACATCCTCCTTGATTTGACCCTGAAGCTATGAACTGGCTGCCACAGCCATAGCAAAATTCCCGTGGTAGAAGAGAACTGCTTCTCCTCCCCTCCTCCTCTTCTGCTTCTCAGTTCTTAACCTCCAGCCTGACACCTCCGTGTGCTTTTGAGTCTGTTTCCACAGTTCCCAGGCAAACTTTGACTTAACTATTTGTATTGTATGATAGACTGCAAAAATACCCATAATTAATCATTTTCTGGAGAAGGCACATGTCCCCTTTGAAACTTCATTTTCATTTTTAGAAAGCCAGCATTCTAACGAAGGTATCATTTCCTTATTTAGGAAAGGACTGTCTGCTGTTTGTTGGCCAGATTCCCTAATTCACCCGAGCTAGAACATCTAACATCTGCCAAACACTTCCTCTGTGCCAGACACTCTGCTAAATGTCTTTACAGCAATCCTTTGGCAGAGGCATGATTATCTTCCTCAGTCCACAAAGGAAGAAGCTAAGATGATCTGATATGCCCTGGCTATGCCCTAGTAAGTGGCAGAGCTGGACACCAACCCTTCATCCCCTGACTCCAGGGACTACTGCTTCCCGGTAGTGTAGAAACAGAGGGTCACAGTTTATCAGATCAAGTCTCTTCAGATTGGCCGTCAAAGCTGCTTCTACAAAATGCACTCATAGACTGGTTTGAATTTCTCACCAATAACTTGATCTTAAGTACCACTTGCCTAATCAATGAAAAGTTTTATTTATTTTAACTGTATTGCTAATGTATAGCAACTCTAAACCCCATTCTTGAGTACGGTAGGATGGAGTATCTCGTTCTCCATTCTCGTTGGATAAGGAAGATATTTAAAGTCAACCTGCCTCCCTTTCTCTCTCATTTCACACACTTAAGTGAACCATGCCAATTGCTAGGTTATCTACCACCTATGACGTTTAACAGAAAAAGGCAGAACAGCTTAAATGGCAGTCAGGATCACTTCCTAAATCTCCACCTCACTGAAAATGGTATTTGGGATAATATCCTCCCTTTATCCTCCTAGTTAATTCTTCATCCTTCTAAACTCTGCTCTCTGCCCCAGGAGGCTGACATGTTCAGAATACATCAACATAACCCCTTGCTGTTGGCTCTTGTTAGATTCAGCCAGTGGGACACAGTTTCAGGAGATCAGAAGCGGGAGGAGAGTGAGGGTAGGTGATTTTTCCCCAGGGAGTCCCCATACTGGGCTATGAGTTGGCTGAACTCCTCCACTGTCAGGCAGCCCTCTCCATATACCTCTCTCTCTCTGGGTCTCCCTTACCTCTCCTTTCACTTGTTCCTTCAGACCTGACAGTATTAACAAGAACCATGGCATAGGAGTACACACCATCTCTGCTGCTTTTCCTAAGCCATGCCTACACCCTTCTAAATAGACTTTGCATCAAACTCCTCTCAAATTACCTAATCTTAATGTGCCATCTGTTTCCCGTTGAAATCTTGACTGATACAATATTGAAAACGTTGGCAAGAACCTACAAGCCTCGCAAAAACATTACGGCTCTATAAAATTCCTACTTAAGATATAATCTCAAAAATTAGGAGAGAGAGCTTTGTTTCTAAAGACCAGGCTTTCATTTATTAGAGGTTAATTATGAATTGAATCAGATGAAGAAAAGAAGGTCTATTTCTTTCTGCCTAAGTAAAAATATTGCAAACATAATATAGCAGAAGAGAAAGAGGTATGTTTATCTTTATAATTACCAGGGTTAAGGTGCCCTGACCTGCAATGTTCTTTGGGCATCCAAAATGTCTGAGAGTACCATGGATCCTCCCTGTTCTTGCTTATCCTCTTGCCCTATTAACTCAAAGTAACACGAAGGCCCACCCACCTCCAGAAATCTGGGATCCAGTACTTGCCCTTCCACTTAATAATTCTGACCTTGGCTGTATTATATTATCTCCCCAAGCCTTGGTTCCTGTTATGGACTGAATGTCTGTCCTCCCAAAATGTTTATGTTAAAACCCTAATTCCCAGTGTGATGGTATTTAGATGTGGGGTCTTTGGGAGGTAACTGGGGTTGGAGGAGGTCATGAGAGTGGGGCCCTCATTAAGGGATGTAGTGCCCTTAGGAGAAGAGATACCAGAAAGCTTGCTCTTCCTCCTCCATGTGAAGACACAGTGAGAAGGCAGCCATCTGCAAGCCAGGAGGAGAGCTCTCAGCAAAAACAAAACTCTGCTGGACCTTGATCTTAGACTTCCTAGCCTCCAGAACTATGAGAAAATAAATCTTCTGTTGGTTAAGCCACATGGAGCTTTGTTATGGTATTTTGTTATGGTATCAGCCCAAGCAGATCGATGCAATCCCCTTACCTTTAAACCAGAGGTGATTATACTAGACTACCCGCATTGGAATGTCTCTCTCCCACCTACTAGTTGTACAGCCCTGGTCAGGTTGATTAACTGTACCTCAGTTTCCTCATCTGTAAAGATAGAGTAATAACACTACATACTTCTTTGGTTTGTTGGGAGGATTGAATGAGGTAACAAGTAAAGTACTCAGCACAGTGTCTGGCACTTACTAAATCTCAATTAACATTAATCATCATCATCACTCCAATGGAAACTCAGAATAAATAACTCTGCCAGGGGTAGGACAGAGTCAGCAAAGGCTTCCTGAAAGAGGTGTTGAAGAAAACAGGTAAGACCACATCCTATAGTCAGCTCTTGCTGCACTCGCAAAATATGTGACCCAATGTTAGCCATACAAGTGCTTATAATCTGCTCTTTGATTAATGTATTGGTATTTGAAACAATAATCCAATTATAAATACACACATTTAATAATGTATAATTTATATTATGAGCAGTTAAAGAATAAGTGTGGAAAATGAGCTGACCAGTAAGGAGAGAGTTCAGTAGGCACTTCATGAGTTCATGGCTTGTCCCTTTGGATAAGGGGTAAGGGGTGGATGTGATATGCCCAGCTAGAGAAAGGATGCACATTATCTTAAACCTCTTTATGACAGGATGTTTAGCTTTACTGAGTTCTGCGGATGTGAATTCCCTAACCAGACTGTATATTTTCTTAGGTCAAAAATCATACTTCATTTTACGCTTGATGCTCACCCCCCCAGGATCATCTCAAAGTACTGAGCATATAGTAGACTTCAACACATCTTTACTGAACGGTCAAATACTAAGTAGGCGGGCCCTCATACTTTCAGTCCATTGAAGAAGACTTCCTGAAAAGAAAGAATTTGAGGAGCCATTTGAGCAACAAGTACAAGATGATGAGTTTACACAAAGGGGGTTGTTTCTGGGCAAAGATATGCCTTGGAAAAGGTCAGTTTATAAATAATTTCTCAAAGAATTTTGTAACTCCTGCTTTCTAGTTTTGTTTTAAAAGAACTGCATAAAGTTAAGAAGAAGAAGAGGAAGGAAAGAAGAGGAAGAAGAAAAATGCCCTAAAAGCCCTGGGAGAAGCCCAGAGACAGATGGGGGTGGGCAGTCCTGAGAGAGCAGGAGACCTCACTTCTCCTTCTGTGGGAAATGGGGACCGTTGCAGCTGACTGTAGAATGAGGCAGCAGGACCGTCACCTGCTCTACAACCCAAGTCTGATTCACATGAGCAAGGATCAAGACTTGCTCAGTTATCAGTCTCCACCCCATGTTTCTCTGGTTTTGACAAAATGCATGCAGTCAGTATTCATAGAGTTTGTAGGACTCACCACTTTGCTGGGCCCAAATGCTGGAGAGTAACGGGACATAGCAAGATAAACTAGAATAGATATCTGTTCCCAATGACTTTACATCCTGAGGGATAGAAAACACACAAAAGTGACTACATAGAAAAGAATATTATACACAGAAGAGATTGACTCAAACACCAAAAAAGTTATACCTTTGTTAACTATAAGGCTGATCAAAAAGGAAGAAGAAAAGTAAAAGATTTTTCACAGGATGTAAGTCTGAGAAATGTCCTGAAAGAAACAAAGGAACTGGCTTGGCCAGGGTATGTAAGATCATTTCAACTTAGGGATGGGGGAACATTCTGAGGAGGAGTTGGACAAAAATAGACAAGATATATCTATCACTTAGAAATTGTGTTCCAAGCCCACCAACACTGTATTATTGAGCATATTTTGGGATTTATTGTTCTCTCATATAAAAGATATCCAAAGGGGGATGATACAGGTCTGGTATGGTGCTCCTCGATGTCATCAGAGACCCACACTGTTTTGAATTTTCCCTTTCACTATCCTTGACCCTCATATTCTTATGTTCTCAAGATGGCTGCCAAAGCTCCATCCATCATGTCCATGTTTCAGACGAAAGGAAAAGCTAGCTAGAGTAAATAAGCACATGCTTCTCTTTTGAGGAGCTTTCCCAACAACTTCCGTTTATACCTCATTGGCTAGAATTCTGTCACATGGCTACCTCCTACCTGCAAGGAAAGCTAAAGGTATACGCTGTTCTGCTGGGCACTCTGCTACTCTCAAAGAATCAAATATTTATGAGTAAGGAATAGTTCTAGAGCTCAATAAAAAATCATATCAAAACTATTCTCCGGGGCTTCCCTGGTGCTGCAGTGGTTGAGAATCCGCCTGCCGATGCAGGGGACACGGGTTCGTGCCTTGGTCCAGGAAGATCCCACATGCTGCGGAGCGGCTGGGCCCGTGAGCCATGGCCGCTGAGCCTGAGTGTCCGGAGCCTGTGCTCCACAATGGGAGAGGCCGCAACAGTGAGAGGCCCTCGTGCCGCAAAAAAAGAGTATTCTCCACAAAAGATGAAGAGTGCATGTAAACAACTAACCCTGTCGTTTGTGGCCTATGTCAGACTTTGAAGAGGGGGTTGAAGACAAAGTGACAATTGTTGCTCTTGCAAAGTAAGCTGGTTTTGAAGAGACAGATTAAAAGCTTGTCAAAGAGCTCTTAGAAAACCTCATGCCGAGGAATTGCGAAGTGCAGAACTTGTTCTACTAGATGTGCAATGTCAATCACTGTGGAAACGTGTTCAGGACCAGCAGAGCACACAATAGCACCTGGCAGTCAGTGGCTCATAAGAAATATGACGCTGTGATCACAGTCTCTTTTAGGACCATCAACATCCCAGTGTCTCTCTTAAGACCTTCAAGCTCCCTTGTGTTGACATTTGGTACATTTTCGAGCTGTCCTCATGGGATTCTGACTTCCCATCAGTTGAGTTTAAAATATAAGTCAAGAAATTCTCATACACCATTTTGTAAAAAGTATTTGGTTGTATCTTTAGGAATATAAATGTAATTCTTTTAAACTTGGGTTGAAAATATTGATTTAAGACATAAATATGTTCTCTGAAGTTTAGAAAACCAAGAGGTATTCTACCAAGGCAACGTTCACCGGGAAGATGTTCTGCAGAGTATGCCTATGACTACATCATGTGCATCCCAAGAGTCCAGCAGGAAATAAACACAGCAGTTAACAGGGTACCCATGTAGCTTAAAGCCACTGAGGGTACCCATGTAGATTAAAGCCACTGAGGGCACCACTCATACTATGATCTACAATAGTTGCACCCCTGGGGCACAACCTCATAGACCAGCCTGCAAATAGCACCCACATAATGGTCCTGGTAACAAATGTCTATGGAAGAGGATGCCTCTCTAGAATTTCCACATGGCAATAACTGAAAACAGCTGTAATACTTTATTCTTATTAAGTGTTTTACAATTTAAAATATCTTTAACATATGAACCAATCTGGATCATTCTTCTTTTTAACAGCAGAAGAAACAATTTCATGAAAATTTAGTGACTTACACAGAGCCACACACCTCCTAAGAGGCAGAATCCATGGCCAAAGTGGTATACCTATGTGTATTCAGACTGTACCTGATGGGCAGGATTGAGTCTCTCTCAAAGTTACTGAGATCATGACACTCTCAAAGTTACTGAGATCATGACGTTCTAAATTTATTTTTACTGATATGGCTGGTGAGTGCTAAGAGATTATAAATCGTTTTTTCTTCCTCTGGTTTATATAAATGATACAAGAGCCTTAGACACTATAAAATTATTAGTTTGTTTAACTGTATGGTTAAAAAAAAACCTACCTTCAGCCCCTCTCATATCCAAAACTCACCCACCTCAAACAAAACAAAGTCCTTAGTTTAAATTTATGATATGTGAAAGGCACCAGACTTGGAGTCAAGAAGCCTGGATGTGTTCCTAACTCTGTAACTAACAAATGTTTTCACTGCTAGGATCCTCAGTTCCCCCTCTGTAAAATGAGGGCATTAGAGCCTCAATACCCTTGTAAGCTTTACATCCCAAGATTCATTGCTGGCCTGGTTAAAATCCTACTCAAGCTTACTAAAAGGACTTGGACATTCCAAACGTTAAGATCCATGACACGGTAAGGAACAATGCCAGAAAAACATGGCTTGCCCATGTGACAAGACGGCCTCTATAAATAGGAATCCCAGAATATCTGTTCATAAGACTAGCGGCTGGTAGCTCTCAGCTGCCTGGAGCTGCTATAGATTTAGAAGAAACTTCTTTGTTTGGCTCTTGTCCCGTATTTCTAAAAATCCAGTAGCTAATTTAAGATTTAGTACTAATAGATCACCGTTTTATGCAGCTTAGTACACTGACAAGCTTGTAGAACTAGGTTTATTGCCTGTGCATCCTTAGTTCGTGACTTCCAGAAGAAACTGTGGGAGTGAGTCCTGTTCTGTCTCCTATTTAGCCCCCCTCATAAAAACCTGGAACTGTATTTTAAAATAGGGCAGCAAACTGTACTCTCTTAGCTTGGGCCGGCCTGGGTCTGGAAACCTGCTGGGAGAAGAAACTCAACTTTCCTGTCAGCTTCTCCCCACCCCATGCCCAAATTCGCAGGGTTGTAAGAAGAGAGGGAAGAAAGAGAAGGCCCGGGAAGACCCAGTTGACTTGGTCAGTGTTGATGTTCTTGGTTGTCTGACGGAGGACCAAAGCCAACTATTTACCTTAGGGAAACATTTGTGGATTCCTCAGAGGTCCACAATGATCTCCTTTAGATGACCGGTTGCTACGCCCCTCACATCAGCTCCTGTCTTAGCGGTAAACCCTAGAGCCTCAGACTCTGGACCCTCAGTGCCTTGCAGAACCCACTGCAGAAGGCTCCAACCTGATTCCCTTTCATGGCCCCCATTTGGCCAGAGGAAGGTCATACATTGTTGGCAAATGTTAAATATGCAACCCTTGTTCTTGCCCTGCCTTCATGCGTGGCTTCAGCCAGTCTTTCATTTCCAAACTACCTTCTGCAGAGGACCAGCATGCACCCCCAAATCCACACATCAAGCTTTCTGATCGGCTGCCTTACAGCCCCTCTCACCAGGCTGAAGTGAGAGGGAAGCACCCAATATTCTGTTGGTGCTGGGAGCAGGGGTACACTCCCCACACAGACGATTCACCAAAGATACACCCTCTCTTGGCTTTTTAAACATCAACTCTTCTTACCCTCAAAGTGCATATTGGGCTAAAGGTCATAAATCTTGTGCCTGACCATCTCCTTTGCATAGGGGAACCTATGCATAGGGGACCTAACCTCAGTGCTGGATGTATAAGTACCTGCCCTCTGATGCTCCTTCTCAAAGAGGGCCTATAAGAAAAGAATTTCTTTTTAATATCTTTTTGTTTAATTTACAAATATTCTTCCACCCCTCAAAATATTATTATGAACATATAATCAATCAAATATTGCTTTCCTATAAATATAAATCCCTAAAGTTTTTCATTATCTCCTTCTCATGGGCCCTTCCTCTTTCGTGAAGTGTACTTTACCCTCATTCATTTACTTTCCTTACCCCTTCCATTCTTAATTGCTTCAGTATCTCTGTTGCCCCAGAGGCTTTATCCAAAGAAGTATATAGGCAAAAGTTAGGAAGAACTTCAGAGTTCATCGAATTCAACTGGTTAGATTAAAAACAGTAAAACCAAGACCAGAAAGAATTTGCCCAAAGTGTAAAAACTAGTTAACACCAAAATTACTTCCATTCCAAATGAATGATTCTCTCCTTATTGCTTCTCTAACAACAACAACAACAAAAAAAAAACCAATCTTGAAAACTTAACATGAGTTCCCCAGACAAGATCCAATCAATACCAGACATGGACATGGGTACACACTTGAGTCTCTGTATTCGCTAATCTCTCCTCTCCTCTTCCTCTCTCTTTAAATCCTCAGGTTCCCTCCATCCCATTCTGTCTTCATTGCTAAGGAGACACCAAACTGTTTTTGTGTTACCTGGAGCCCTTATTTCACCAGATAGATAAGTTCATGTGACATATACCACTCCAAGAAAAGATTTTACCTCGATCTTCTCTAAGCCTCTCCAAAAAGATCTGGAAGAGCTAGAATCATGACCAGAGCCTGTGTTAAAAATCTATTTGTAGCATACTGACGGGAGAGACATCTACCTCTGAAACTCTCTTGGACCACTTCTCTTTATAGCTGACACTGTCGGTCACATTCTCCCATACCACCGTGCTACTCTCTCATCAACCAAAGCTCCCCTCTTACTTACCACCAAAATGACCTGTCCAAAACCTAACCCGTGATGCACCACTTTCTTCTATTAGCCTGTAGAAAATAATGACTAATCATAATGTTTAATCATATAGTCCATCTAGCACCCACAAGGAAGCCTTTTGCTCACCACTTTCTTCCAGGGCCGTCCCTGTCACGGGATGAAGTACAGCAGTGGTCTATTTTCACTTGCACTTACATACCAAGCTACCTAGCTGTGGCCCAAGCTTGGCCTTTTTTATGCCCCAACAGCTGGTCAGAAGGGAAGCCCCCATGCAGTCTTAGATGTGAGCTAAGGGCAGTGGTACAAACATAGTGAATAACAGAAGGGCCTGGGTCACCTGCTCATGTTCACGTGCGTCCTCTGTCCCTGCTCATGCCCATCCTGGATGCACCACGTCTATCTCACAGTGGAGTGCTGAATTTATTACTTGGTGGGTCCGTCAGAGCCCAGCTCAGGATGGGCAGCTAGATGACAGTCACTAGATGTCCCATGCACAGTCGTTGCTTCTCTACTGGGGCCCTGTAGCGTGTCAGAGCTGTATTATGAAGAGTAAATACTCTTTACTGCAGACGGCAGGGGCTAGATCTAGAACCCTGGGTCTTTGTTGCTGCACACCCCCCACATCTTTCTCACCGCAGAGCTCTCTAACACCCGAGAGTCTGTGGTGCACGAGGTCAAGGTGGCAGGGCTGCCGGCACCACGCACTGCACCTGCTGCAGAGCCCTTTTCTTCTCTGGGCCCTGCTCAGGTCTGGAAGCCTCTGTATCAATCACAGGACACTTCTGTGCTCCTGAACTTGGAAGATGTCACCTCCAGAACCCAAAGAGACCTGTCGGATGTTGTGCCTCCTTCTTAGTGGTGGGAGGCATGAGTTGTGATCATTTGGCCTTTATTTTGAAGAGCTGTCTTGTCAAAGACGCCCATGGCCCCTTGAAAACTAGAGCAAAACAGAAGAGGGAGGGCACAGGGAGCAGAGTTGATGCGCCACCTCCTTGCCGGATAGGACGCAGGCATCCACGCTTGCCATCATGTCATTCAATCACAGAGAAGCTCAGTCACAGAAGTAGGGCTGTCATTCTCATCCCCATCACACAGCATCCACAAACACACTTTGAAACCCTTCCCCCGTCCATTAAAGGAAGCCGGCACACCACCCCTCCTGCCCCATGATGGCCACAGAAGTGCTCTGTGTTCTCACATGAGCTAAGCAGGATCCAGGGACAGCGGAAGTCTCACCACCCTGACACAGCCCCCGATCCCAGACCACCTGTGCCTCCTATCTGAGTACGCCTCGTCCCACGCCCCCTACACCATAAAACCAGAGGCAGGAGGGCCAAGGGCCACGGAAGGGAATGAGGAAGACTTTATGAATTCAGACTGCGTTTAATGTTTTGATGGTTTATGACTGAATGACGCTGAAGAAGGAAAGAACTCTAATTCTTAAGCTATGGGTGTTTGGTCCTGCCTGAGAGTCTGATGCTTGGTTTGCGTACTGTTATTTCTGTGGTTACTTTAAAAAGAGGAATACCTTTATCTAGGCTGGGATTTCATATGAAACCATATGTGAAGAAACCTAGAAAGTGCCCATATCATCCGTGGTTAAAGGAGGAAGGGAAGGGGGAAGATGATAGAGAATGATCCCAAATCCCTAGAAGATAGAGAATGATCCCAAATCCCTGCACCGACCTCACACACCTTGCTTATATAAGGACGCTTGTCCCAGTCTAGCAGCTGAAGCCGGAAATAGTCCTTCCTCCCCCACCTCTCCATGGCCGCCAGGCAGCTGGGGAATCACCCTCCTGTGCACCGCGCACAGGTTCTGCTCTTCCTCACACCTCTAGCCAAGTTAGCGTCGGCTCTCCCTGTTCGTCCAGCACCGCTTGAGGGAAGGGTCTGTCATATTGAGGCGGTGGAGGGAGACAGCCCTCCACATAAGGCTACTCCCCCTCTTCCTCTCCAGACCCCGGGGCTCAACCCTTACTTCCTCTTTACTGCCTCCTTCGTTGTGGCTGTTCATTCATATTTAAGCTCTGCCTCTATAGAGAGTAATATGGATGCTTTGCCCAGCTCCCTTGAGACACCTTTATACTGACTGTGAGGTGGAGGGATTTTGGGGCAAAGCCACTCTGCATGAGACTCTGCCCGAGATCACACGCTTGCTTCACCCCTCCCCCTCCTGGCCTACTGCCCCGGCTCCTTCATTCGTCTCCCATGGGAGCAAGTCCTTCATGAGCCAATTGCATCCAAGCACTTGTCCCAGGAGCCGCTTCCGGGGGGAACCCATCCTATGACAGATTATAAAGCCTTGCTCTTAATTCCAGTGTTATGCTTCCAGAAGAGTCTAGTAGCCCTGTCACTGCACAGAGTGCCCATATAGTAGGTACCTAGTATATGTTTGATAAATATATGTTTTGCAATAAATTTTAAGAAATGACAAGCCGTTTGAATAGAGTAGATGGGAACCCATTTTCTCTTTTATGTAGATATTTGATGTTGATACAAAAAACACGTGACAACTATTTGTCAGAGAATTTCGAAAATTATAAGCTTCCGAAAAGGAAAATATAATCTGAAATTGTCTGTCAAAACAGTTTGTTACCAAATGAAAATGAGAGTAATAAATGGCAAGTTAAAAGTTAGCAGACAGGCCTTCCCTGGTGGCGCAGTGGTTGAGAGCCCGCCTGCCGATGCAGGGGACGCAGGTTCGTGCTCCAGTCCGGGAAGATCCCACATGCTGCGGAGCGGCTGGGCCCGTGAGCTATGGCCGCTGAGCCTGCGCGTCCAGAGCCTGTGCTCCGCAATGGGAGAGACCACAACAGTGAGAGGCCCGCGTAACGCAAAAAAAAAAAAAAAAAAAAAAGTTGGCAGACAGATAAATTCTAAAGTATCTGAATAGCACATCAGAAAGTTAAAACTGGTCACATCTTAATAAACGGCCCAACAGTAAGCATTCCCACTAATGTCCTAAATGTGAAATTTCTGAGAAATGTTTAAAAACGTACGCTCTTTGGTTCTCTGAATTTTGTACCAACACACACACACATACATATATATTCACTGTCTCTTCATTATGACATCACACACAGTAGGAAAAAAAAAGTACTTGAGAGCTTACAGAGGTTATTTAGGCTTGATTTAAATGCATTCTCAGTAGCTATTCAGAACTTGCCTGGGACCATTCCAGGCACTTAAAAAAAAAAAATGCTGGTCAGCTTTAGCCGTGATTTGAGAGATACCAAGTGGTCAAATGGGTAGGAATGCACCTCAAGCAAGTTTAGGTTAACCTTGGAAAAGGGATAGAAACAATATGCTGCTTTTTCCCAGAAAGAGAGAGTGTCAAATTTATAGAATGGACCCTAACCACCTAATGAATAGCTTCTGTAGTGGTAGCCTGGAAATAAAATGTCTGCACTCCAAAGAGAATTACTGGACAGTAGAGTCAGAGAATGCAGAAGTTATGATCTCTCATGTTTCTGGTGGGCCTGAGAGGGCTGTGATCTCTGGGCCTACAGCACCCCTTATTCCCACCTCCACTAAAACAGCTGCTACGATCAGGGCAGAGCTTTATCACCTTTGTTGCTGGGAGGTAAGCCCTCCTGCACCTGTGCCCCATCCTAAGGTGCTATTTCCAAATCTACCTCAGCCTATTTCCGATGCCCAGCTTGAACCCTGAGGCCAGGCACATTCCTAGGTCCTCCTACCCATTGCGGGCCTTCAGTCACTGGCCCCTGCCTGGGACTCCAGCCTGGTACCTGTGGCCTGCTATCTGGTCAGCATAACGGCGCATTCCCTCTGCTGCCAGTCTGGCACACATGACGATGATATGTTCCTCCTTTCTGCGCTGTCCCCTGTACCCCATCTTGTCCCATAGCCACCACAACCTGTTGCTAGTAAAATATGAGGGATCTTATGGATTTTAGGTGTGAAAAACCTCTTCAACAAGGAACAACTGTTCTCAAGGAACAGACACTACACAAATTAGCTTAACCAAAAATAGTGGACTTTTCTGGAAGGACACAGGGGACTTCCTGGGATCCAGGGAAGGTAATATAGTAGAACCTCAGAAGAATTAGAATGAGTGAGAGGGACCGAGAGCAGTTTCGAACTCCAGACTCATGGGCCTGGGGGTCTTTTACCTCATGTTCACTCTGCTGCCAACTTTCTGTGCTTTGGCAAACCTTAGCGAATGCAGACCCACCTTCATGTAGCTTCTCACCTCATGCACCTGACAAACACCAACTAAAGGCTGTGTGTCCCACTTTCAGGTTCCTGAGAGAGTGGATTTGATGGGTCCAGCTGGGAAAAATAAGCCATGGTGACAAGGGAAGGACAGATTAGCACCTGTGGCTGCTTCCTCTGGGGCTATGGGAAACACGCTCCCTGGCGGTGGGAGGAGTGAGGAGCATGTCAGTACACCTTATACTCCAGAGCCCTGGAGAGTGAGTCATCCTGGTCATCTGATTTCCAGAGAGCTGAGATTTTGGAGAAGCTCCAAATTGTGCATTATTGTCATTACATTTATTGAAAATCTTTTAAACATGCATTTTAAACTTCCCTGCTTCCTGATCAGTATGCTGTGGAGCCAAACCTTCCTCTTATGACTCATCCATCCTTATCATCACCATGTACCGTACCTTCTGCAATACAGAGAGGGCCAGAGATCCTTTTGAGGGAAGTCGGTGGGGCTATTTTCACCCACAGAGAATGGCACAGGTTATTATGTTCGGGGGTTGCTTGTCATCAGCCGCTTCCTGTTGCTCTCAGTGTACCTATTTCTAAAAGCCCTTCTTCTCAGGTTTAATTTACCACTGTTACAATCCCTGTAGCTTTGCAAATTAAATCACCCAGACTATTTGTCACGATCCATCAGGTTGCAAGGAACAGCTGTGCACTCAGGTTCCTCAGTTAATAGAGGACCATATAAAAATTCACAAAATATTGAAGAAGGCTCAGCATTCCCAAAGCCAGCTCTCATAGGGAACTAGGTTAGTGTCCAGGACACACAGCCCAGCTTTTCTGGCCCAGTTATCACATTCCCTATGGGGGAGGAAGAGTGGGAATTCATAGAATGCACGGGATGAAACTATGGGCCCCTTAGCACAGCCATCACCAGGTAAAAGAATTTGGAACGTGTTCTGATGCAGCCTACCATGACTGAATCATGTATTCTGTTGAATTTTAATGTGAGCACAAATTAGCTGAGGCTCGTATTACAGATTTGGATTCAGTAGGTGTGGGTGTGGCCTGAGTGTCTGCATGGTCCACAAGCTCGCAGGTAGCACCTATGATGATGCACCCTGAGTAGGAAGGCTATTGGGCATGTTCAGTTGCGGCCCGTCAGTGATAAACCCCACCTGTGTCCTGCATCTCTTACATGAGGACCTAAGGAGGAGCTTCACTCTGGAGGAGGCTTCCTTGTCTTGCTACTACCAACCTGTTCCCTCTTTCCACCTTCTCTGTTTCTGCTTCTACATGACTTCTATTGCCCTATGTTTCCTGCTGACACATTTCTGTGTGTGTGAATCTGGGCTTCTACCCTTTATGTCTCTATCCCTTTCTAAGTCTCACTTTTAAACTCCCCAACACACAGAATCTGCCTGTGTCTGTTACTACCCAGTTGGGGCCATTCCATCTGAACAGAGGTATCACACCAGACCACCTCAATAGCCATTGGTCCTCCATGGATAGCTGCCTTTGCCTCTGGTTCTGGTCTCTAAATAAGGTCTCACCAGATGTGGCCGGCACCAAGTAGCATTGTAGAAAGAACTCAGGTTTAGAAGAGAGAAGGGCTGGCTTGGTAACTTAGCTATGTCACTTACTATGAGCCCTTAGGCAAGTCACTGGACATTGCCGGGTCTCTATTTATTCATTTACAAAATGGAGATAAAGTAATTATTGCAAGGAATAAAATAATATTCATATAAAGCACTGTGATGGTTTTTTGATGGGTTAATTTGTTTAAACTGAACAACAGTCCCCAGTTATTCAGTCTTTTTTTTTTTTTTTTTGCAGTACGTGGGCCTCTCACTGCTGTGGCCTCTCCCGTTGCGGAGCACAGGCTCCGGACGCGCAGGCTCAGCGGCCACGGCTCATGGGCCCAGCCGCTCTGCGGCATGTGGGATCTTCCCGGACTGGGGCATGAACCCGTGTCCCCTGCATCGGCAGGCGGACTCTCAACCACTGTGCCACCAGGGAAGCCCAGTTATTCAGTCATTTGATTGAATAATGTAGGTGCTGTTGTGAAGAGATTTCACAGATATCCCTTGTGGGCCTCAATCAGTTGGAAGGGAAATTATCCAGGGTATGTGGACTGAGAGGCTTTAAAAGAGAACTTAGGCTTTCCCTGCAGGAGGGAGGAGTAAGGAGGAGAGAGAAGGAAGAGGGAGACTCTTGCCTGTGGACAGCAGGCAGGGAAAGAGGGAGACCCCGTGCCAGTAGGTTCCAGCCTGCTCATGATCTTCCCTTGCTGGTGACCTGCCCTAGGAACTCTGGGCTCAGTGGACTTAGTCAGTCCTCACAATCCTGTAATCCAGTTCCTTGAAACAAATCCTTCATGTGTATATATATATATATATATATATATATATATATATATATATATATACACACACACACACACATACATATATACACACATACATATATATATATATACACTTTTTAAAAACATCTTTATTGGATTATATTTGCTTTACAATGGTGTGTTAGTTTCTGCTTTATAACAAAATGAATCAGTTATACATATACATATATCCCGATATGTCTTCCTTCTTCTGTCTCCCTCCCTCCCACCCTCCCTATCCCACCCCTCTAGATGGTCACAAAGCACCGAGCTGATCTCCCTGTGCTACGCAGCTGCTTCCCACTAGCTATCTATTTTACATCTGGTAGTGTATGTATGTCCATGCCACTCTCTCACTTCGTCCCAGCTTACCCTTCCCCATCCCCATATCCTCAAGTCCATTCTCTACGTCTGAATCTTTATTCCTGTCTTGCCCCTAGGTTCACCAGAACCTTTTTTTTTTGATTCCATATATATGTGTTAGCATATGGTATTTGTTTTTCTCTTTCTGACTTACTTCACTCTGTATGACAGACTCTAGGTCCATCCACCTCACTACAAATAACTCAATTTCATTTCTTTTTATGGCGGAGTAATATTCCATTGCATGTATGTGCCACATCTTCTTTATCCATTCATCTGTCGATGGACACTTAGGTTGCTTCCATGTCCTGGCTATTGTAAATAGAGCTGCAATGAACATTGTGGTACATGACTCTTTACTTTTATGCTTATTTTACTTCTTGGCTCTTAAGCATGTCTGGAATAGGCAAGATTGCTAGAAAATAGCAATAGTTGATATTGAGAATTTTTTGAGAATTTCTGAGCTTATGTGTCCGTTATTTAATGTTATTGAGATTGCTCTGAATGAGTAGTTGTAAATGAAAAAGGGCACAATATTCTCTGTAATCCTACTTGACTCCACTGTGCCAAGCATCTCTTGTCTTCTCTTCATCAGCACTCCTATCTCCTTTCTTCTGGCAATAACACCCTGCAGTGAGGGAATTAATTAGCTCTGTCACATCTCATATGGTTGGAAGAAGGATGTTAACAATGAGACTCCGTGTATGGCCACAAGGATAAGCACAAGAGCTGATTCAAGCAATGATTCTATGGTATCTCCCTGGACAGGGGGGATGCATGGTGGACACGTGAATCCATAGAGTCAGATAAGAACTCTACCTTAAGATCATATATGGGACTTCCCTCATGGCACACTGGTTAAGAATCTGCCTGCCAGGCTTCCCTGGTGGCGCAGTGGTTGAGAGTCCGCCTGCCAATGCAGGGGACACGGGTTCGTGCCCCGGTCCGGGAAGATCCCACATGCCACGGAGCGGCTGGGCCCGTGAGCCATGGCCACTGAGCCTGCGTGTCTGGAGCCTGTGCTCCGCAACGGGAGAGGCCACCGCAGTGAGAGTCCCGCGTACCACAAAAAAAATAACAAAAAAACCCCAAGAATCCGCCTGCCAATGCGAGGGACATGGGTTCAAGCCCTGGTCTGGGAAGATCCCACATGCTATGGAGCAACTAAGCCCGTGCGCCACAACTACTGAGTCTGCATTCTAGAGCCTGTGAGCCACAACTACTGAGCCTGCACTCTAGAGCCCACAAGCCACAACTGCTGAGCACACGTGCCACAACTACTGAAGCCCACACGCCTAGAGCCCGTGCTCCACACCAAAAAAAGCCATCGCAATGAGAAGCCAGCGCACCACAAGGAAGAGTAGCCCCCGCTCGTCACAAATAGAGAAAGCCCGCGCACAGCAAGGAAGACACAGTGTGGCCAAAATAAATAAATAAATAAATAAATTTATAAAAAAAAAAAAAGAGAGATCATCTATGGACCCGGAGAAAAACAGAATCTCTCTCCTAAATCATGAGCCATAAGCATATGAGCTTATGATTACCTGAAGCCATTGCCTATATAACATAACAGAGCTAATTTGAGGACAAAGGAAAAATAATTGGAAAGCCGAGTTGAAAAGCAGAATAACATGGTTCATTGACTTTAGCATTTGAGACCCAAGATTTAGCTATGCCTCAAACTGCATCATCTTTTGTTAGTTATCTACTGCTACATAAAAATTTACCCGAAATCCTAGCAATTTAAAACAATAATGTGTTATTTCCCGAGTTCCTGAGAGTCAGGAATCTGGGAGTAGCTTAGCTGGGTGGTTCTAGGCCAGGGTCTCCCGTGCGGCTGTAGTCCAAGTACAGGTCAGGCTACAGCCATCTGCAGGTTTGTCTGGGGCTGGAAGATCCACTTCAAAGATGGCTGTTGGCTGAAGGCTTCAATTCATTGCCAAGTGGGTATTTCCACAGGGCTGCCCAAGTGTCCTCACAACATGACTCCCCCAGAGTGAGTGACCCAAGAGTGAGAGCAAACAAAAAGTTACAACATCCAAAGCTACACTCTGTTCTGCCACTATATTCTATTCATTAGATGTGAGCCACTATTTCCAGCCTTCCGTCAAGGAGAAGGGAATTAGGTTCCATGCGCACAAAGCATTTGTGGATATTTGAAACTAACAACTATCCCTGGACTTCCAATTATATGACCCTACAATTTCTGTTTTCTCTTGAACTAGATTGAATTGGATTTCTGTCACTTGCTGTTACCAGTTGGAGACTTCATCCCATTTATTCCTTGTGTAGCTATGACCTTGATTCCATATTCTCATAAGTGGAGCTTTCTCCAGGTGATATGCCACCTGACGTACATGTTTCTTACCTTGTTTTCTTGTACTTAAACCGAATGCTGATAACTGCCCAGAGGTCAGTTGCTCCAGGACTGAGGCCCTACTAACTCTACTCCAACTCCCAATGACTACTACCTACCTGGAACTGCAAGGATCTGCTTGATTCCCAATGACTACTACCCACCTGGAACTGCAAAGATCTGTGCTCCTGATGTTTTGCTTTGGAATTTCTTTGTGCTGCCTGCTTGCCTATTATCATTTTCTACATCCTCATGCTGTACCTTTCTACCTACATGGATTTCTTCTCTTCACTAACGATAAGGTCTGTGATTTCCCACTACCTTACTAGTGCCTACCTCTTCCTCGACCTTGCATGATTATTTTGAGATCATAGTCCTACAACTCTGGCCCATCTCTCTGCAGTTAACCCTTCCATATCTGTTTGATTTATAAGATATATTACTCTACAATTCTTTTCATTAAAAAGATTGATATAACTTTACTTAACAAAACCTTGACTTAGGAAAAAAGTGACAAACCACCTTGAAGTTATTGATAAAGTCCCACTGGGAAAGAGCTGCAATGCTAAACGTTGGTATTAAGATCAAAACAAATAAATGGCCACATGACTTTTAAATTTAAAAGTCTCATGAATAGGAACCAGAATACAATATAAAAAGTGACATTAATCAAATGATGTTAAAGCTGGAAGCTCTAGACATTATTGTGTCTGATGTTTTCCAACCTGGGGTCAATGAATGTAGTAACAGCAATCATGAGATATGTTTGAATATTAAAAAAAAGAATGGAGACAAAGGATTAATCTCCAAAATTTATAAGCAGCTCATGCAGCTCAATAACAAAAAAACAAACAACCCAATCCAAAAATGGGCAGAAGACTTAAAGAGGCATTTCTCCAAAGAAGATATACAGACTGCCAACAAACACATGAAAGAATTCTCAACATCATTAATCATTAGAGAAATGCAAATCAAAACTACAATGAGATATCATCTCACACCAGTCAGAATAGCCATCATCAAGAAATCTAGAAACCATAAATGCTGGAGAGGGTGTGGAGAAAAGGGAACCCTCTTGCACTGCTGGTGGGAATGTGAATTGGTACAGCCACTATGGAGAACAGTATGGAGGTTCCTTAAAAAAAGAAAAATAGAACTACCATATGACCCAGCAATCCCACTACTAGGCATATACCCTGAGAAAACCATAATTCAAAAAGAGACATGTACCAAAATGTGCATTGCAGCTCTATTCACAATAGCCCGGAGCTGGAAACAACCTAAGTGTCCATCATTGGATGAATGGATAAAGAAGATGTGGCACATATATACAATGGAATATTACTCAGCCATAAAAAGAAACGAAACTGAGCTATTTGTAATGAGGTGGATAGACCTAGAGTCTGTCATACAGAGTGAAGTTAGTCAGAAAGAGAAAGACAAATACCGTATGCTAACACATATATACGGAATTTAAAAAAAAATGTCATGAAGAACCTAGGGGCAAAACGGGAATAAAGACACAGACCTACTTGAGAATGGACTTGAGGATATGGGGAGGGGGAAGGGTAAGCTGTGACAAAGCGAAAGAGAGGCATGGACATATATACACTACCAAACGTAAGGTAGATAGATAGTGGGAAGCAGCCGCAGAGCACAGGGAGATCAGCTCGGTGCTTTGTGACCGCCTGGAGGGGTGGGATGGGGAGGGTGGGAGGGAGGGAGATGCATGAGGGAAGGGATGTGGGAACAGATGTATATGTATGACTGATTCACTTTGTTATAAAGCAGAAACTAATAAAAAAAATAAAAAATAAAAAAAAAAGAATGGAAATATTTGCTCACAAGGAGGATATCAGACTGACTAAAATACCAGTGTCTTTTATCTTGCATGAAATTTTATTAAATCTGTATAGTACTGTGTAGAACAAGAACAGAGTACCGATTCTCTGTTAGTGATCACGTGTTTTGACTAGTTATATGTGATAGCTGGTTCACACTTGTTAACACAGTCATATGTAAGGAGATTTCAGGACCCAAACTGAACATATCTAGTGTACAATTGACCCTGGATTGGAAAACAGAGTAAGAACAACAGTTAATAATCTGTAACAGTTAACAATACTAAGGTATGTCTGAACTTAAACTTCATTTCTGAGATTGCATACACTCAGAGCCAACAATCTATAATTATTAAGACATATACACAGTGGTGAAAATTTCTTAAATGTTCCATAGCGAGCAAAATCACCTCCAGTTGAGAATGACATTTTATCCACATGATAAAATCTAAACTTCCATACTTGAAATGTGAACTATGTCTCTAACTGCTACTGACTGCAGGTCTTCTAAGAAAGACCTCAAAAAATCCTAGTTTGAATTCAGCTAAATGACTGGAATGACCAGTAAGGAGGGAATTATCTACCTCTGGACTAAGAAAAATAGGTTGACAAGGAATTTATCAACACAGATTCAAACAACTCAATCTAAAGCTGTGATTAACAGGAAAAAGGGTAAAGCTGGTCAGTGCCTACATTCTGAAGGAAGCAGAAAAGTGGCTCTCAGACAGAGACTACCTTATTAGGAAGCAATATAATGACACTTCTCAGGATCACGCTTGGTCATCTTAGCTCAGCTCATGCTTTAAATGTCTCCAGTTTTCTCAGACGCCCGTCCCGTTCCACACATGTCCTAAGTTATCTCATCTACTTCAGCCATCTCAATAGCTACCTAGTGTTGATGAATTCCAATTTCAAATTTTCAGCTCAGATCTCTTCCCTGAGCTCCAAGTATACACCTTCAATTTCCAACTGGGCATTCCACTTGTAGATCCCACAGATCTGTCAAATCCACATACCTAAAACAACACTCAAGTCAGAGCTATTTTAGCCAAAGCTTTGGAGTAGGACCGTGCTAGGATCACAGTGGTATCCAGGCAGGAACAGATCAGTGGGACTACAAGTTGGTTGTCCATGAACACCACAGTGTGTCTGTGACCTGCCTCCATGAGGTCATGTGTGTGGGTGGTTGGCCTGATAATAATGAACAGATATGGAATGGGCAGGATCATGTTCAGAAAGGTTCAAGTTAGCCATGGATGAAAAGGTTTCCATTCTATCTCTTTAAAGAAAAAAAAAAATCAGGAAAGGGACCTAGAAAAAATTGTACATTAAAAAAATGGTACATTGGGCTTCCCTGGTGGTGCAGTGGTTGAGAGTCCGCCTGCCGATGCAGGGGACACGGGTTCGTGCCCCAGTCCGGGAAGATCCCACATGCCATGGAGCGGCCGGGCCCGTGAGCTATGGCCGCTGAGCCTGCGTGTCTGGAGCCTGTGCTCCGCAACGGGAGAGGCCACAACAGTGAGAGGCCCGTGTACTGCAAAAAAAAAAATAGGTACATTTTGACATATTTGATATCAAAACATACTATCCTATTCCCAAACAATGGCTCCAGCAAGTTAATAACCTTGCATGCTGTGATGCCAAGTCCCACTGAAATCAGACCACCCATCCTGACCCAAAGACAGTGTAGCCGTAGGCCTCTGATTTGATAACATGTACATCCTGCCAAGTGGGCTTTGTGTTCATATTCTAGTATCTCTTGACCTTGGCACCTGGTCTATTGGAAGCTGTAATGAGGAAGAGTGTGTCCTGACATGAACACAGCCTGAAGCAGGCTGTTCTAGATGAAGCAGCTCAGCAAGGCACAGTGACCATCACAGAAAATGTTGACACAGGATTTTCTTAAAAACTGGCCCAAACAGTAACATAAGTCATTCCCAAGAAAGTTGGCTCCGTGGTTTGCATTGGCTTCCCTAGCACTCCCACGATACTAAGTCTCTATCTCATTGCCAATGGAGCTGTGATGGCAAAATTCAAACCGATTGCCTTCTAAACAAAGCCTCCATATAACTACTTAAGAGAACTGCCTGAGAGAATTATGATGCATTTTTCACTTATCTCCTTTAAGGTCTACATTTTCAAACCTAGTATAAGTAATGCTTAGGCAATGTTAAATACTTACAGCTTTTGGTGTGTTTCAGAACTCTTGTAGAACTGTACTAGGTACAGTTTGGAAACCATTACTGCAGCTACTGCCTCATACTGGGTTGAGGGAATTGGCTCCCAGAAAAGTTAAATTATTTGACAAGGTCACCAAGCCAGCTAGTAGAAGTGATAGAATTAAGCATTGGTCCTTTGCCTCCCAGTCCACCTCATTTTCTAGCACACCTTGCATATGGAGTATGCGGTGTTGGTAGAACATCCGGGTAGAGACATCCAGGACTGAAATTTGAAAAGGAGGTGGAGTTTAGAGTTACCCACTCAGGAATTATTCACATTGAGACAAGGACGGAGGAAAAAGAGTTATGAGGAATAGAAGTCAGACTATAATTCCAATTAAACATATCATATGAAACTATGATCAAATCACTGAAAAATTATTTCAGAAAACAGGGTCTGAAGTGAAGCAGTGAAGAATTTCATGGCATACAAACTCTTTCATCAGTTTCACATTTGTTCCATTCCTTCACTCACCTGCTAGCACAATGTTAAGTGCTGGGGGATATGGAGATGAATAAAAACTTATATGGTGTCAAGATAATGACAAGCTACTGAGAAAACAAATGAAAAATGAATTTTTGGCCAGAATAGAACTACTCCCTTAATATTTGTCATTTGTTATTAAAACTATAATCAATCTATCAATTAATAAGAATTTATTATTGTTTAATACTATGCTAAGTATTCTAAATAATAATTTGGTCTTGATCACACAGCTAACCAGCTAATCAACCAACCCTAATACCTGTCTTACAACTAGACTTTCTATGTAAGAGAATGCATTTAAATAAACTTGAGTTTGGCTTTCTGCTACCTACATTCAAAACTACCTAAATAAATATACTGCATTTCAACTATCAATAATAGGTAAGTAAAAGAAACTACTCCTACTTAGGAATGGGGAACCATAAATCATACTGCATATAAAATTATAGGAAAGCCAAATTTGCATGCTGTGTTCAACTGTCTGAGGGCTCTCCATTCTGTATATGTTCACACGTTTCATTATTTTTTTCACCCTATTTTTAGTGACATTCTTCTATACAGTATACAAATTTCTACTGCAATAAGCGAAGCACCGGCTAGAATTTTTATGGTGCTATCACTGAGCTTCACACACCAAAATTTAGTATTATTGTGCCCTGAAGCCTGTTTATTTTCCCGTTGTGTTGGTGATATCCCATCTGAGTACTGAATCTGTTCATTATTCAGTTAAACTGAATGGAAAGAAAACACGACCTCACCCCTTCAGTCCAGGTCATTACTAAGCAGTCACAGATTATAATGCTGAAGATTTGTGTTATTTGTAATGACCATGTATTTTAAAGGAGGCAGAATCTGTCCAATCTAGTTTCATCCTAAAATTTGATATGCCCAGCTTTAGAACCAAGCAATAAATTTTGAAAAATGGGATGTTGTCTATAAGTTGAAATGAGCACACAGCTAAAATATTAACATTTTTATGTTACTTGATGCCCCTATAAGTTTGAAATGGCTCTTCTATTTAAAAGGCAATTTTCTAGATGACTGGAAAATTACATTCACAGATGATGCCCCAATACCTTTTTTTTTTTAGTTTTTTAAATTGCTTTATAGCAAGTCTATGAGTCAGCATGCACTGTACCACAGATAATTCAAATTCAGAAACCAAATCTCCCGGATTTAAAGAAACAAATGACTTAGAGAAAGACAAATATCATATGATATCACTTATATGTGGAATCTTTAAAAAATGATATAAATGAACTTATTTATGAAACAGGAATAGACTCAGAGACATAGAAAACAAACTTACGGTTACCAAAGGGAAAAGATGGCAGGAGGAGGGCCTCCCTGGTGGCGCAGTGGTTGAGAGTCCGCCTGCCGATGCAGGGGATACGGGTTCGTGCCCCGGTCTGGGAGGATCCCATATGCCGCGGAGCGGCTGGGCCCGTGAGCCATGGCCGCTGGGCCTGCGCGTCCGGAGCCTGTGCTCCGCAGCGGGAGAGGCCACAACAGTGAGAGGCCCGCATACCGCAAAAAGAAAAAAAAAAAAAAAAAAAAAAAAAAGATGGCAGGAGGGATAAATTAGGAGTTTGAGATTAACAGATACACACTATTCTACATAAAATAAACAGCAAGGACCTACTGTAGAGCCCAGGGAACTATATTCAATAACTTGTAATAACCTATAATGGAAAAGACTCTGAAAAAGAATCACTTTTCTGTACACCTGAAACTAATACAACATTGTAACTCAATTCTACTCCAATAAAAAAGAAGCAAATGACTTAAAGCAAGTTGAAAATTCTTTAAATTTAAATTAAATTAAATTAAATTCTTTAAATGACTCAGAGTGTGAGGATGAAAAACTTTTGCCTTCCCTCCATGTCTTTATTATAGCATGATTATTCTTAAAAACATGTTGTATTTTTGCCATTTTAAAACAGAGAAAATGCATAATTGTCCAACAGATAATCAGCTTGATCACTAGTGAGCAGCTACACATGAACGAAAGAGGCTAAATCAATGATTTCAGAAGATGGGGCAGGTAAACGATCCAGAAACACATTCAGTTTCTTAGAACCAAACAAAGGTGATCTGGGGATTAGATTTCACTGGAGTGTTCTCAATAAACCTGCAGAATGAACTATAAAACTATTATATCTGGGAAATAGAAAAACTAATGGTCCTCGTCCTCCAGACGTTGGGGTTCATAATTCAAAAAATAAATAAGAGAAATGAGAGGATGATAAACTTCCTTGAAATTAAAAAAAAAGAAGGCACTTCAAAAGAAGCAGTAAGGGCTTCCCTGGTGGCGCAGTGGCTGAGAGTCTGCCTGCCGATGCAGGGGATGCGGGTTCGTGCCCCAGTGAGGGAAGATCCCACATGCCGTGGAGCAGCTGGGCCCATGAGCCATGGCCACTGAGCCTGTGCGTCCGGAGCCTGTGCTCTGCAACGGGAGAGGCCATAACAGTAAGAGGCCCGCGTACCGCAAAAAAAAAAAAAAAAAGAAGCAGTTAAAATTTTTTTTAAAAAAGGGTTTTGGCAGCATGTTCTTCACAAAACAATCTGGAAGAACGAAAGCTCCAATTATGCACTGAGGTGTGTTTACCCTGAAGTAGGCTTCCTTTCTCTCTCTGAAGCAGACCCTGTACCCAGCACTGGGGACACTGTTCCCTAGAAGACAGTTCTATTTCATAGCACAAAAAACAATTACACACAACGTTTATTTTTCCACCTCAGCAAACTCTGTCCCTCTTTCTTCTTGAAAATGTCTTTAAGTCATTTCCCCCTCCTTCTTTGCTCTGGAAAGGAGAAATATAACCAGAAAAGTAGCATAAACATTCTGAATAAAGTATTTAATCCCTGGTAGGAATAAGATGGAACAAAATAAAGTACGTGACTGAAAAGTGTAACAACCTGACCAGGAAATGTTATGAGTCCTGAGCAACGCCATGAAGGAAAAGAAGAAAACAGCAGCAGCGTTTGTGTTGACTGTTAAGGGAAGAGCCCCACAATGAGAACTCTGGATTTCCCAATAGGGTTTTTAGAGTTATCACCTGTTTTTTATCCCTTGGGCAACATAACCACAAGCAAAACTGTT
Organism: Mesoplodon bidens; assembly: GCF_964165515.1. Classification (NCBI taxonomy): domain Eukaryota; kingdom Metazoa; phylum Chordata; class Mammalia; order Artiodactyla; family Ziphiidae; genus Mesoplodon; species Mesoplodon bidens. The sequence goes on along the minus strand of NC_138160.1, from coordinate 45,947,496 downwards.
GTTATTCTGCATTCTCTCTTACACATTTTTCACGACGGACAGTTTAGTAGCAAAAGAAAGGAAAAGTCCATCATTAGTAAGATAGTACAATTTACTGCAAAATTATTCCAAATTAGAGTTAATTGGCAAACCTTAGCCTGACAAATTGTACCCACAGTAGTCCCCCCTCACCACTCCTCCCTCCAGCCTGTCCCAGGCAGGGGCCCTTCCATGCCACATATATACTTTATATGCTTTTCCCTCCTGCCTGCAGGTCTTGGCTTATCCTATACCCCGATCCAGAAGGCTGCACCTCAAACTCCTGTTGAGACACACTCTACAATTCCTTCAAGACTGGAAGCAAAACTTCTCCATCCTAAGCAGCCTTCTCCCACTAATCCCGCTTCACCAGGTAAATCTCCCTTTCTCTAAATGACATTATGTCTACAGCACATTCAGCACAGTGTCTGGCCTCAGTGAATTAGTTTTTATTATTATAACTTTGAATTCCTTCAGATGTTACATTGCCAATCTAGAATATCATAAAGGTCACCTCCAAATTAAATATTTCAAGCAACCAATTTTCTCCTTTATAGTTCTTATCTTCCCTTTCTAAGTAAATGTAGAATGCTCAAGTGATACTTGATGAATTGAGTTTGGGGGGCTTATTTTCATCTCCTGAATTTAAAATGCAAGTGTTTATTTTTAAATTTTAAACAAATTTATGACTTCTTATAAATTCATTAAGTCAATTCTGTCAATAAGATAGCCAAATGGTTGATTTATGTTCCAGATCTACATGAATACAGAATACACAAAATTGTAAAAATGTGTCTGGTTGTGCTTATGGCTAAAGACTAAACGGAAAATGAGGGATAAATAAAGTCCAATGCCCTGAGAATATCTACCTGCTCTACATCTCCACGGTTGAATCAGTTAAATGTTTAATGCAACTGCCATCCCATAGTGAATGACCTTCATAATTTGACTTTCCATCTAAATGAAAGATCACCCTCCTTTCTAGTGAGTACAATTGTTCACCTAAAGAGCTAATGATTTCTGATACACTTCACTTTCATTCTTTATCTTCTCTTTGAATTTCGAGAACCTAATTAAGTTTCTTTAACTTGATTCCATAGTAGACAAGGTTATTTGAGGACAAAATGAGAAACACATTTAGAGGCTCTTTTCTTCTTTAAAAAGTTTTAATTTTTTCTTCTCTTTCTCTTCCAAACTCTATTTCCTCTCAGAAATAATGATGAAGAAATAATGATGAAGAAACCATACCTTCCCATTCTTTCTCAGACAAAAAAGGTCTGAGAAATTTCTGGACTCATTAGCAGATAATGGGAGTAATGAAATCAGAGTGGTCTCTGAAGCCGTCCTATCCCAGGTGTCTCACTCAAAGTTTGGGTATGGTATGGTTCATTTATTAATAAAGCGATTACTCCATGGCTGAACTATCAATCTCATCTGTTGGACCTTTGCCTAGGATGAAAACTGTATCTTCCTGAACATCCATCTGCTTTATTCTCTCAGTCCCTATCTTGACAAATGACTATAACTTACAGAACAGATTACTTTCAGCAAATACCATCTAAGCTCCCATCTTATGCTTAACATTTTTTTTATCAGTTGATGCCCTTTTCTTAAATAATCTACGTAGACAAACTACTGCATTTCTTTCTTTCTCCCTGCCCCATGCCCTTTTCCCCACACATACATTCTGACTGATACAAATAACTTCCTAGTTATGTATAATTTCTGTATCGAATATCTTTACTCACAAAAACAATTTTCTAAGAACTCTGAACTCAAATTATTACAAATAGCTGTGGAGAGTCAGGGACAGGCTCTAGTGAATTGAGGCTTATCCCAAAGTTCCTCTCTATCATCTTCCTGAAAAACTGACACCCCTAAGACAGAGCATAAATATAGCCTTAAAAAATAATCTTACAGCAGATTTCAACCTTCTAATTACCATTCATAACCCATGCAGGAGAACACTGCTATATTCTTCTCCAATGGTCTGATTTCATAGAATCACAGAATCTTAGCACTTGGGGAGGGACCTTGAGTGAGGAATCTACTCCACCTTTCTCATCTCAGAAAAAGACTGTAATTCAGATAAAGTCACTTCTCAGGGTCAAACAGCTAGTTAGTAGCAGACCTAGGACTAGAATTCAAGTCTTCTGACTTCAGTCCAATGCTCTTTACACTATTTTGTTAAGTTAACAATATTCCATGCAAAGAAGGAGTTGAGTGAAATAAATTCTGCATACAAATTCCTCTAAAACATAGCATCATCCCTGGGAAAGAGAAACTTTTTTTTCACATATAGTGAGTAGAGATCTGTGTCAGATGTTCTGTGTCAGAATTCTGATAGTCAGAATGTCTATAAAATACCCAGGTCTCCAGCATGTGTACACACACACACACACACACACACACACACACTCGCTCTCTCATTTCTTCCTCTTCCTCTCCCCATCCCCCATACCTTTAACTCTGAGCCAGTTTCCCCATTTTCCATCAACAGAACTTATCGCAGCCAGCAGCATTATCAAACTGCAAGAAACGTGTGTCTGAGAAAATGGAAGCTATGTTTTCTCTAGTATCTATGCCATTTTTAGAACATGACGCTCCTCAGACTGACTTAGAGGATGCCATCAAGGCGACCCAAGCTTCTTTTGTCAACCCCTAGAGAGATCCAGAAGGAAAAAGAAAACATCTTTCACCCTCTTCTCCTGCCTCACTTAGAAGTCCTAATCCCATCACACTGCAGTATGAGAGGAGAAAGAAGCAAGTTTATTAAGAGACCCAAATCAGCAGTTAAGCTTCCCTATCATATATTTTTCATACTATACACTATATACGAGGGGTTTTGCCCTGACATTTCATTTGTGAAGTGAGCAACATCTAAAAAATCTATACATATGGGAAAGGCTCTTTTGCATCCCCCCTGGAAAGCCAAGTGAGGAATTCTAATATATCCAGCTTTATTTTAGCAGAAGCACTGAGACAGAAAGGAAAAGCCTTGGGGTGGAAACAAGAGTCACCCCAGCCATTCATAACTGTGTGGCTTTGACCTGTCCCCTCTGAGTCACTACTAGATTTGAGGCCCGCCATCCACAAGCCCTCCTGAAGCAGTATGCCTACCCACAGCCCCTGTGATATAAATGACCACATTTGTACCATGTGACCCAGTGACCCACAGTCAATTGGATCAGGATTTGTGCCTTCAAAAATATGGTGATCCGGGCTTCCCTGGTGGCGCAGTGGTTGAGAGTCCGCCTTCTGATGCAGGGGACGCGGGTTCGTGCCCCGGTCCGGGAGGATCCCACATGCCACGGAGCGGCTGGGCCTGTGAGCCATGGCCACTGAGCCTGCACGTCCGGAGCCTGTGCTCCGCAACGGGAGAGGCCACAACAGTGAGTGGCCCGCGTACAGCAAAAGAAATATATGTATATATGGTGATCCATCCATAGACTGGGCTTCAGTCTTTGACATGGTGGGAAAAGATGATGTGAACAATTAAAATTCCATTCTTCAGAATTCAGCACTGGGAAATCCAGAGTTGAGGCAACTGGTAATAGAGGCAGGAGCTAAAAAGGGCATCAGGACATGTCATGTGGCAGAAAAGAGCCAGAGAGAACGCGGCAAGATGATGCCATATGTAAGCTGATGTTTTCAGGAAGCAGAAGCTACAAGGAAGCAGTGAAAGTGAAAGTCACCTGGTTGATGGAAGAGAAGAGAGGCGACATACAGAGAGGGAGAGCCTGAGACTCACTCCATCTTTATCTACCTTCTTCCTTCCAGGTAAGCCTTCTGGTTAACGCCTCAGTTCATCCCTCCTACTTTGCTTCCCTTGCTCTGTTTACTTTCCCAAACAGACCTCACTTAGCATGGCTTTAGATCCGCCTCAATCGTGAGTAGTGCTTGTGCTGGGCCCCAGGCTCTGAGAGCCATTTGACTTTCCAGATAATTGTCAAAGGGCTAGACTGAAATGTGAGGTTTGATCTAGAGGGATGCAAATCATGGAAAGTGAGAGACAAACACTGCAAACTTTATAGGTTGAATACAATTTTGGCATTACCATGATTTTTGAAAACCATTTGCAGAGCTGAAATAGCTTTTCATGTATATAGATAGCACTATTATAAGTGTCCTTACTAGCCCTTTCCCAGCTGAATCATTCTCACTGTGTAACTTTTCCTCTTAAATCTGTTTTGAATTCTAATTATGGTCATTCTCCAAGTTCAATTCTAGACCTTGGAATTTGATAGAAATCAGCCTAATCTTTTGCTTCATTCTATGCTCTTTAATGATAAATTGAGAGAATAGATAGAGAAATCTCAGGTCTCTTTTAGCTCTAATATCTACAAGCTAAGATGTACTAATCATTAGCTTGATAACTGGAAACAAATAAAACAGAAAAAAAAGACATTTTGTTTTAGTATCTGTGCTCTAAAGGAGGGTTTTGGTAGAAACTTCTTTTTGGAGCAGGAGCTTAGGGAGAAACTTGAGGATTTTTAATTATCTTTACAGAATACGTTAAATATGAATAAAATAAATAGTATTTATCCAGAAAAAATGTAAGTGGAAAGGAGTTCTAAGGGCCTAAGATATGGCCTTACTTACCCTAACATCTTATAAATATGGTCTCTAAAATCTGCCACCCCTTCCCATGGGTATACTCAACAATTCTGGATGAGCTCAAAGATGAGGAAGATCAGAACTCACTGTTTTGGATTTTAGATCAGGAAGCAAAATTTCCTGAGTACTTAAAGGGATTAATAAGCTGTTTAAACATGCCAACTAATCAGGTGAATCCATCAAACTGATCAAACCCAGTGAACATGTAGCCATGTTGATATATTCCCTGTTACAGGCTAAAAATCATCAAAAACAAAAGAAAAAAACACACAAATATTTGTGAAGCCTTTTTAAGGGCTTTTTTACCTTGTATATATATATATATATATATATATATCTCCAGGCTTATCATCCACTCAAATGTTGAAGAGCCTAGAATGGGAATGTGCCTTCACATGAGTGATTGATGGTTGCTCACTCCAGCCAGCTGACGTGCATGGAGAGAAATTCTGTGTAGGCTGAGGCTAAGCATTCAGACAACTGCAGAATTGGGCCTGAGCACCCTGATGAAGCAGGACAGAACGCCCAGTTGTAAACGGGTCATAAAAAAGATGAAAGTCACATAATTTTTAATGGCAGTCATGTAACTTCTAACGGCAGTGGACTAGTTCTCAGAGTCCAAAACAGAGCATATGAAGAACAGCAAACACTTACACTTATGTTCAAGCTTATGAAAATAAAATCTTTTTCTTTTTTTATCTTATCTTTTTTTCCTTATACTTAAAGAAAAGTATGTCTCAACTCCACCTCTATATTCCAGAGCAGGTCAGACCACCTCTAAGTGAAAAGAGGAATTGGCAACACAGTGGAGGCGTATTTCAGAAAATTTAAGTATATAAATGTCTAATCAAATTAGGCTTGTACTTCCCCCTTCATTGAACCATAATTCAATAACTCTCATTGAATGAGAGTTTTATTATGCAAATCCACTAGAAAGCACGGGTCTCTACATCTCTGCCAAATGCTGAGTGCAACAATGGCCGTCATGTCGTTCTAGCAAGAAAACACTATATCCTGAGGACAGGAACTGGAGCACATATAAAATTTTAATATGTTCATATTGCTTAATACAGTAATATCTTGAGAGAATACAATAAATAACACTTGGAAGTGGCACTGTTCTGTGCCAAGTTAACCAGAAAGAAATGGCTAATGCTTAGCTATAAAGCATTAATCTTCCAAATAAGTCTCTGGCTGTACAGTTTTCCGTATACTTTGCTTATGCCTGTTTTTGTTGCCTTTGGTTGTGTATTTTATGTCTGCTTCTTTTTTGTATTACCATATGTATAATCCTTCAAAATTAAGCACTGGTCTCATTGCAAATTGTTCAATGTATTCTTCACATTTATCAAAATAATAAATGGGATAAGGTGAGTCACTAAAGATTTTCTTGTTCACACAAACACAAATGACTTAAGGAATTAATGTTTAAGCATTCTTATACAACCAGTAAGTTAGCTGAGCCATTTCCCAGGAGTTTAGAGACACTCTGAAAAACGTAAACCTTCTAATGACCTACCAAATGATCTCATTAACTTTATGAAATTGCAATAAAGCCCACTAATGTTCCTTAAACATAGCATTTACTTCAATCACTGCTGCTGGTAAATGCTGGTCAAACAATGCCTATACGGCAGAAGGGCTGAAAATCTTTACTTCTAACAAACATCAAAAGAGTCCCTTTGGAATACATAATTCCAAACCCAAAACATTTTATTTTCCTGTTAGAGTGATATCCACTTAAAGGAATTTAAGCTTAGTACAGTCGATGTAACTCCGTTCTCCAAGTTATAATGAAAAACCAGGTCCAAATCTCTGTCCTCATTCTCCTGCAACCACCTGATTTGAGCTGAGCAATAGCCAAGGATGCTGCAAGGGCCACACCCTGAGCCATTCCTGGAACATCACAGAATAAGAACATCTCCAAGTGGTAGAGACTCACAACTGCCTTGCTGCATGGAGCCCTCTCCAATAACCCCAGCACGGGGTCATCCGGACTGCTGAAGAATTCCAGGGATGACTCGCTCACTGACCTTTTATGCTATCACTGGGCAACTCCAACTTGGGGAAAGGTTTTCTATATGTGCTTGCTATCTTAGACCTTGCAAAGGATCTTTTCTATCTATGCATGACATTGCCAGGGACATGGCAAAAGCCTCCTACTAGCCTCTGGTTCTTCCTGTATTTTCCACTCCCATTTACGTCATCTGGGTCAGGGTGTCACGCTCCTGCCTTTCCTGGTTCTCTGAACCCCAGGCTCAGCTCACAGCTCCCGATTTTCACTTCAGCCCCAGCTTGCACTGACAACTATTTAGACATGCTTCTCCCACACTCCGTAGCATGTTCATAGAAACATAATTTGTAACTTGCTCTCTGGCTCCACAAAGCTATAAACTACATGCAAGAGAGTCTCCCACCTTCTGTCATCTCCCCCTCCTTGTGCCCTGAGTAGCTCTCCCACCAAAGAGCCAGAATCAGATTACGAAGAGCTGAACCGTCCTGAAACTTCTCCTCACACAGCCCCATTCTGTACCCTGAAGTCAAACAGAACAAATAAGATGTGGTTATAAAAAGGTAGTTCAGAGTTTACCAGAACAGGAACTGGGGGCTTCTGGGGGCAAAACAAGGTGGAGTTCAGAGCCCGCCCATATCAAGACCAGAGGCCCAGGCAGAAGAAAGGATGAGGCTAGATCCCAAGGCAGTGCTGCTCCCCTGTTGAGGGCACACCCCCTGGCCTTGGTCCTGAGCCGTCGCCTCCAGCCTGCTTTGGAATATGCTCCCTCAGTAAGTCCCCCTTTCCTCTCTCTTTGCCTCTCTTCAACAATCATGCTTGACCCATCTCTCCTTCAGACCTCACAAAGGTTCCACCAGCCAGACATGCCAACTTCCTAAGTGTATATTTTGATCTTTTCCTCTCCAACTCTGCCACTACTGCCTTCATCCAGCCCCGCATCACTTCACACTTCCCTTCCTGTCTCTGGCTTGTTAGCCTCAAAACCACGTAGCCAAAGAGAGTTTTCCATAATGCAGAATTGCCCGTGTCCTTTCCCACTCATCCCTTTCAGTGTTTTCCATGGTCTTAAACAGAGAGTCCAAGCTTTTCGGCGTCATAGACACAGATCTGGCCTCTGGAAACTTTGTCCACCACACAGGTCATCATTTCCTTTCACTCCCTGTTGCAGAAAAAACAAAAAAAGTTGTTTATTGTGCCCTGAAGACGCCAAGCTGGGTGCTTTCCTCCACACCTTTGTTCTTGCTATCCTCTCTGCCTACAGTACCCTGCACCTACCTCCCCATTCCTGACTTGAGTATTTCTTCTTCATTCTCCAAACCTCCACTTGAGCATCACCTACTCCAAGGAGTCTTTTCTAAATCTCTTAACGCTAAAGAAGGCTGTGGATTCTCTATACCCAGGGCCTCTCCCTAACCGTGTCGTATTGACTGTGACTGTCTACTTAGGTATGTACGAGCCTCTTGAGGTCAAGGCACGTCTTATCTCTCTGAATAGGTGGCACCTGGTGCAGAGCCTGGCACACAGCAGCAACATGTAAAATGTTTATTAAATAAATAGCTGAACAAAATTTTTAAGGATAGGACATACCAAGCAAACACATGAGAATCAATGGTTTTACAATCAAGGGCAAAACAGAAAGTTTCCAGGTAAGTGCTATAATGATTGAGTTGATGGTGCTCTATAAACATGAAACCCTTATGGGAATGGTTTAGCAAACTTGTAGTCAATAGTTTGGAGTCAGTTAGAGAATAGAAGGTGGCTTGTATTGAATGGAGCGTGTGTTACATTTAGGTCAGAGTACTAATAGAACTTAGACCCCATAAAAATGCAAACTATACTGAAGGATCACCACTCTCTAAGCACAGAAATTAATGAACAAGAGTGAATCAGGACCATAAAGTAACACTGTCTTCATGTGACTTATCGAGTAAGTCTTCATTCAACCACAAGCAAGCAAGAGCCTTTAGGGGGAAGAAAAAAATAAAAACAGACCTCTATCAGCACCTTAGTAGAAAAAGAATACCTTCCAGACCAAGACTACAACCCAGGAGAGCCAGGGCCTCTGAGAAAACAGAGGGTGCTGAGCTCCTTGTAGCCCCACTAACTGTGCCCTTGGATTCCAACCCTGACCACACAACTAGAGTGGTTTTGGTACTGGGACGAGTACTGTGATTGCAGCTTCTGCATTCACCGTGTTTATCTACTTGGGTCAGGAAAGACAGGCAGAGACAACATATTAGAGAAGAAGATATGATAGAAAAGAAAATGAATCTGCAACTAAACAATACGGTTATCAATAAACTAGCAACCTAAGAAAAACATGAATTCTATCCTTTCCTTTTCTTTCCTCTCTCTCTCTTTTTTCACCTCTCCCCCACCCCTCTCTTTTTCTTTAATCTTTCTGTCTTTATTTTTTTCATTGCTCTTGCACTTTTCTTCTCTTTCAAGGTAAGGAGAGACTGAAAGGCGAAAAGTATGAGATTCTGTGTATTTAGGAGTTATAGGTTCAATGTCTAAATCTTGGAAATTTTTTCTGGCACATACACCCACACATGTACCCATAACCTCCAGTTATTTCAACAACCATTACTTTTAAATGTCTAGAGTTCTGCCTTCAAATCATCATTCATACCATAGGAGCCTCAATAGCTACCTTCAAAACACAAACCTGGACAATTACTATATTTATGTTCTATAGTGGGTTGAATGGTACCCCTACTCCTGAAAAGGTATGTCTACCCAGAACCTGTGAATGTGACCTTATTTGGAAAAAGGGTCTTTGCAGATGTAATTTAGTTAAGGATCTTGAGAAGAGATCATTTTGGTCACCCTAGTTGACACTAAATCCAATGACAAATTGTGATGAGAGAGATAGGGATTGGAGTAATGTGTCTACAAGCCAAGGACTTCCCATAGCCATCAGAAGATGGGAGAGGGGCATGGAATGGACTCCCCCTCAGAGCCTCCAGAAGGAACCAACCCTGCTGGCACCTTCATTTTGGACTTCCAGCCTTCAGAACTGTGAGAGAATAAATTTGTTGTTCTGAGTCACCTGATTTATGCAAATTTGTTACAGCAGTCACAGGAAACTAGTACATGCAATAATTACAAAGTCATCTCTGTACCACCTGCTTTACCAGCAAGCATTCTAGTGTTTTTGTGGATGGAGGGGAATTCTTCCTTAAATGTTCCTGAAGGTCCTTTTATTTCTTCTGGGGATCTGAGAACAAGTTCTCTTTGTTACTCATCTGCTGTCTCTTGTTGCCATCTTCCAGGTCTAAATGATGCCATCCCTTGGCCTGACAACTCTGCCCCAGGAAGTGAGAACTCCAGTTCCCTTGTAGATACCACTGCTGTCAGTATCAGAAGATGTAACACCGAGAATAATTTACAACTGCTAGCAGATGTGGCTCATTTCATTGTCCACATGCCCTACATTGCACAAGTCTGGGGGGGGCACTATTTACCTTTATTTCCACATGAAAGATAACCCCTGAAAGCAGTGTAATGCAGTGAAAGGTCCTTCTCATGGGGCCCCCTACAGAACCAGCTCCCTTACCTAGCTCCACCTGTCAGGTCCCAACTTCATTCCAACTGCTTGGAGTGAATTTAAGCAGCCTCATTACAGTCCAGAATCAAAACAGCCACGAGGACCAAAAAAGAAAAGTTCCCCCTGGAGCCAATCTAAAGCTCATCTTCTCAGGACCAGCCTCTTGTGGCTAACCAGGGAGACATCTTCACCTTTCTGAGATAACCTCACCTCCAACCCACTGTAACCTCACCTTGTGGCCCCCAAAGCCAATGACATCAAAATTCAGCTGCTCAACACCTCTTCATTCCTCACAGCCGGGTTCTTCAGTCTTGCAGTCACTCACTTAAGACTATAGTGGCTATCTCCATGATGGCCATCATTAATTCCTCTCCTTCCTGAACATGCATGTTAATCTCACATTCAGAGGTGGAAAACATTCCTTCACCCCCTTCAGTCTTGTCTGGTCTTTTTTATTTGGTGTGGGAGGGGTATAGTTGTTTTACAATGTTGTTTTACTTTCTACTGTACAGCCTAGTGAAGCAGAGTTCCCTGTGCTATACAGCAGGTTCTCACTAGTTATCTATTTTATACATATCAGTGTATACATGTCAATCCCAATCTCCCAATTCATCCCACCCTCCCGTCCCCCCTTGGTGTCCATACATTTGTTCTCTACATTTGTGGCTCTAGTTCTGCCTTGCAAACCAGTTCATCTGTACCATTTTGGTCTGGTCTTTGATGCTTTGGCAAACAAGAACTGAAGAAGTGACCCTGTGCCCAGCTCCAGGCCTGTGAGGAGGGCTGACAGAGCTCACTTTAGCATCTGCCACCTGAGCAGCCATGGAGAGGTCCAGCTAAAAGGAAGTCCAGGTTGAGCTTCGTCTGGTCTGGTCCCGTTTCTTTCTATGATGGCTCCTACAGTGTGTGGGGAAGAATAGGTCTGGCCGTCTCTCCTGCTGTCTATTTTACCTCAGCTTTTGGGCTTTTGTTAGCATTCAAACAAGATACATACATACCTATACACCCTTCCATTAGAATAAGCAATAATTTACCCCCAGAGCAATATCTAAATCCATACTTAGGATTAAAAAAAAGCATTTCTTAGAAACAAAACCCACAAAAATGTACCTCTGATTCAACTGTACAAAACAATTGCTATCACTAAACCATCTCAAACACTTGCAGTCAAACTAATAGTTTCTTCTCTGTTTTCCCCAAATGGGCATTTACTTTTGCATTTGCATTTAGTTAAAGACTCTATTTAGTTAGTTTTCTCCAAACAAATATAGAAGTCTACCCAGAAAGAGTAGTCACATTTCTACCTCTTTTAAGACAAACACTTTATGCAGCTTAGAAATGACAATTATTTCCTTTTCTACCACTTCCATCAAGGTTTTAAAAGCTTTGGGAATTATAGCTAGGGCTCTATGTTATACTTCTATGCCTGTAAGCTCAAGTTTTATTCTAAGAAACAATCAAAAAGATGTGAGCCAGCATTATATTGCTCTCAACCCTTGATTATCTCTAGAAAATGTTAATGTACATTAAGAAAGGGAAGGAAAAAGCAGAGACAGGGAGCAGATATGAAAAGGGCTGTCTCGGGGGTGGGGTTTAAGCCATTTCAGAAGGAGAAAAGCTGAAATGAAGACGAGAAATTCTATTTCCATTCTATTTCTTTCTCCTCATATTCTTCCTGGCAATTACATGTACTTCACAAAAACAGCATCAGGACCAGAATACAGCTCAGGGGCAGTCTTAGGCTTAAAGTGTTCCAAATGAATTTCAAAATTTCCAAATATTTGAAATATAATTGAAAATATTCCACTCCATGAGAGTCAATCCAAACTGGTCCTTCCGGTATCCACCAAGGGATGGTATCTGCATTGTCATCTCGTGGTCACCACCATTACTGGCTGTAGGAAAAGCTGAGTTCACTGCTTATGCTGCAGAAATAATGCTCAATTTATCCAAGTTACATGTATACAATAAGGAGAATAACAACTGTTTATAACTTAGCAGAAACAAAAAAAGGTTATTCTGAATGTCTTGTTAGCAAATCATTTTTTAAGGGTAAATACCAGCTTGTCTCAAATACAGAGTCTATATTTGTTGTTAGTGCTTGACCAAAAATAGATACTTTTAAAAGAAGTAACAAAAGCTCAAATAAGCATCTGTTTTATAATCCAATATGTAATATAGATAAAAATGTCCAAAATTAGTAATGCAGTTAGACTATGGGCCTTTAAAATCCCCAAAATGCAACATTAAACCAAACAATAATAAAGAAGAAAATCAATGCCTCTACAAGAAAAAAGAGTTAATGAAGCCTTCAAAACCTAAAGGCGCTATGGTTTAAAAAGATTTCTTATTATTTATTTCTCTTTAAAAGTACAAAATTAATATATTTCCCCTTTCTGTAGGCTTTTAACTGTTTGAAAGTTGTGACTTCATAAAATATTAGATTTAAAAAAAGGAGATTCTAGGAATTCCTGAGAATAGGGACAATATTTAAAGTCAACAATGATTAGTAGCTGAAATATCAATATATCAAGACCTGGGGGAAAAAAACAAGAAAAATATGTGAAATCTAATAGAAAAATGGCAAAGTACACCAGCCTATTCATGTAAACATATTAATTATAGCTATGCTAAAGCCCTTGTCTATCAAGGTGATCTGTATCACCTGTGGGTCTGTTTCTATGGTCTACTACTTAATTCATTCTCTCTCTCTCTTTCTCCCTCTCTCCCTCCCTCTCTCTTTTTATCATTCGTTCAAGATTCATGTATGCATAGTAAATTTTGACTGAATGCCAGATGTTGTACATGATATCTTCTTCTGGAAAGGGTTAGCCCTTTTCTTTGCTAGGCAGATAAAATAGAGGCAGCCACCTTAATCCATTCATGGACTGAGCAGTGTCATGGATGAGTTACAGTTCCAGCAAGGCTCTGTCTACCACTGTATTCCTCTCCTCCAAAGATAAGTGCACCAGGGCTTCCAGATAAAACCTGGGGTGTTCACCAGGTCCTCTTCCCCTGGTGTGTCTAGTAGTCTAATCCTTGTCTTCTCAGCCCACAGACCTGTTGAAAATTCCACTCTATCTTTGGAGCTGTTCTGCTTGGCTTCTTAGCCTACTACCTGTTTAGCATCAGTACTTAACAAATGTCTTGAGGGAAAACAGGTAGTGTGTTAGGTTCAGTTCTCCACTCCTCCCTTCTCAAAAGGATTCTGACCTCCCAGGGTTTTAAGTTTTGCCTTTCAAACGCCACTAGACTGGCAGAAACTCTGCGGGTTTCTCTTCCTCTTGGTAACAGTTCTTTTCCCAGCTCTGCAACATCTTCCCCACATCTGGAATTGGCAAAGGCCCAAGGAAACATTCATTCACCTCCCCTTTTCCTGGGATTTTGTCCCCATAAGTACTGACTGCCTCAAAAGATCTCCAATGTCTTTAGACGTGTTATTTATTTATTTTTTTAAATCTAGCTTTTCTAAACCCCTTAAGCTTTGGTGGGGGCATTGGTCTGCTGTAAGCATTCAATCATACCTGGAGGCAAAAGCTCAAGGTACATGAATAACACACATAAGAGAAAATCTGGCAAATTCATAGCAAGACTAAATGCCCTGTGATCCAGTGATCCCACTTCTTCTGCAAGTGTGCTAGTCACAGAATCGTTTGGGGCAGGGACCTAGAGGCATCTTCAGTTACTATCACTAGATCAGTGGATAAGTAAACACTATAGATGCACACTATAGGGTGCTATGAGGCAGGGAGGAATAAAGAGCTAGATGCCAATACAGGTGACCTTGGACGGCACAGGGGTTAATCCATGCATAACTTATATTCAGCCCTCTGTATCTGCGGTTCCTCCACATCCACTGATTTGACCAACCACAGACCCTGTAGTACTGTAGTATTTAATATTGAAAAATATCTGCATATAAGTGGACCCATGCAGCTCATAGTCACGTTTTTCAAGGGTCAACTGCATAGCCCACTGGATACACCTCAAAAGTACAGAAACAAAACAAAATATACAGCCTAAAGTGAAATCAAGCACACAGATACACACACAAACACTCACACAACATTACATATATTAGAAGAATACGTACATCCTTGAGAACACAAACACATTAGAACAAGTGCTTATGGGAGGGACTATCAGGGATAAAGGGGAAGAATATAGAAAAATAATGAGCAAACACTTTTAGAGCTGTTACTATGTACCTGGCATTGTTCTAAGCAGTTTATAATGACTTAAATTCTGTCAACAGTGCAGGGAGACAAATGCTATTATTATCTGTACAGTTGAGGAAACTGAGGTACAGAGTGGTTAAGCAGCTTGCTCAAGGTCACACAGAGAGTAAGTGGTAGAGCCAGAGTTGAAACCTGGGAAATCTGGAATGAGAGGCTATCCTGTGCCATCTCTCCTGGGAGGCTTCAGATCAACAGCAGGTACTAATGTTGAGGAATGTGGTGACTTCAACGTGCTGCCCCAGAGGTCCAAAAATTAATCAACCAATTACTTTATATATTACCTGATGAGAACATTTGGGTAAGGCTGACTGCATCAAAGGCTTCAATTTCTTTCCACCAGAAGCTCATCTTTCATGAAAAGTATTTTCCTCATTTCCCTTCAGCAAACAGTCTAAACCATTTGAGGTGTTGAACAAATCTCAAAGAGAGTTGAACAGTGGTTGTAATCTCAACAGAAGCATATGGTTTATGTTTTATGCTTCTTTTACTTGAGGATCAGTGACATGATCTTTGGCCATGTCAAGCCCCACAGTTCCCCTCAGGGAATGGATCTCACAAGAACAAAAACAAAAGACACTGTGGAATGTCCAGGAAAATATCAGGAACTTGAAAGTAGAGAGGAGTCCAGATAACTGGGCTTATGGTGGACTCAATACCACACTGATTTGGGTCTTAGGAGAGATCCTAAAAATACTTCTTAAGGTAGAAACTTAAAAAGACATGTTAATGAAAATAATTGTGGGGTTCCCGGCCTTGAGAACACTGAAATCAGTAAATGGAATGGTAGACAAGGTAAAGAAGGAGGAGACAGTAATCACTGTTTAGAAGAACCTGCCTATTGACTAATGGAAGTAGTGCTCTGAGAAATGGATGCAAGAACAAGCGGGAGGGAATGGTGGGGAGAGGGGGAGTGAGGAGAGACAGAATGAAGAGGAAAGGGAAGAAGGGGGTAGAGAGTGAGAAATGGGAAACGAAGTGGGAGAAGAAAGAGAAGAGGAGAAAGGAGGTGAGAAGAAGGGAAGAGGGAGAAAAGGGAGAGGGGATTAAGATGGGGAGCAGGGGGAACAAACTACCCATATTCTGTTTCATAAAAATAACTTTGCCCTTTACAAAGTGTCTTTCAAGTCTATTCCTCTGGTGAATCCTACCAAAGTGAAAATCAGTTGCTTTTACTCTTCCCTCCACCCCCTACCCCCACAACACACACACATTTACCTTCTTTTCTTCACTGTATTAACAGCCAGAACTTATGTATAGATTTAAAGAAAATGGTACCAGCTGTCCCCCCACCCTGATGTTATTCACATGTACGTACATCACCAAGTGTGATGTGCGGGCCATTTTCTTGTTCGCTCTCAGATCCGGAGCCTGTCTGTCCCCTCTTAGGCTTCAGATCGACTACAGCTTTTTTTGTTTTCTTTTTTTTGGTTTTTGGTTTTTTGGGTTTTTTTTTTTTTTGCTGTATGCGGGCCTCTCACTGTTGTGGCCTCTCCCGTTGTGGAGCACAGGCTCCGGACGCACAGGCTCAGCGGCCATGGCTCATGGGCCCAGCCGCTCCATAGCATGTGGGATCTTCCCGGACTGGGGCATGAACCTGCATCCCCTGCATCGGCAGGCGGACTCTCAACCACTGCGCCACCAGGGAAGCCCCTCGACTACAGCTTTGTACTCCTTTGCCTACTAACTTCTAGTTGGTTCAGCCAATAAATAGAAAGCACTAGTGGAAGATGGGCAATTGGGAAGCAAGAGAAGCCAGGGTATGTGTCCCCACTGTCCTCAATGGAGGCAATGTCTCCAGTGGTGCCTATGCCTCTTCCTTGACCTCAGCTCCTCCTTCTGTGGGTTTTCAGCTGCAGCCTGGTGGCCCTGGCTCCCAGGCTCTGGTAGCGTTACCTGCTCCTGCGGTCCCTCCACCTAGACACGCTCACAGCTCTTTTGGTAGTTCAGCTCTGAGTTGAGCTGTGCCTTCCCTTGTCTTCAGCTCCTGAATCACCTCTATTTCTAGGTCTCCAGATGCAGTTCCCCCTACTGAGTACAGCCCAGTTTTTCTGCCTGGAGCCTGTCTGAAACACTTGCAAGCAAGCTCAGATAGTATAGGAGGGCACACAACCCACCCTTCCTGTCCTCAGGTCTCTTGTGTGGCAGGCAAATACCAACATCCACCCAAAGTTATCCACATCTTAAGCAATCCTAGGAAACTGTTTTTTACATGGTAGAAGGAACTTTGATCCTGGATTATCCAAGCGGACCCAATGTAATCACAAGGCTCCTATAAGTGAAAGACAAAGGCAGGAGGGTCAGAATCTAAGAAGGAGATGTGACGGTAGAAGCAGAGGTTGAAGTGATATGATTGCTGGAGAAGGCCAAGGCCAGGAATGCAGGCAGCCTCTAGATTATAGGAAAAGCCTAGAGCATTCAAGCCCCTCCTATTACCTTGATTTTAGCCCAGTGAAATACATTTTTGACTTCTGACCTCCAGAATTGTAAGATAATAAATTTGCATTATTTAAAGCCACTAAGTTTTTTCTAATTTGTTACAGCAACAATAGGAAACGAATACATCCTGCAAGGGTCACCTACCCTAGGGAGCACAGAACACTAAAAGAAACCGTAGACACTCCTGGGAGAATCCTGGGAGAATCCTGGGCATCACAAGCTCACAGGAGGGCAAAAGGAATGGAAAAAGCGATAACCCCTTCACCAAGGACCAACAAGTCTCAACACCAGGTCCCAACAGGCACATATGCAGGGATCCTAATACAAACTAGGGAATGACAAGAATTCAATTCAGAGCCAACATGACACGTAAAGCACCTGCTTTTTCAATAATGGAATGTAATAATGTCACCTGAGCTGCCCGCTATCACACTTCACAGTGTCCTCTCTAACAGGACACCAGGGAAATTTTCTGAGTTCAGTGTCAGAAATCATTGTTTCACTTATTTGACTAGTTTGATCTTACTTAATAGAGTCTGTAAAATGTGTTCAGGCCATGCTTCCTGTTCCCATTTGGCTGTTAGATTTAGGACTTAAGTTATGGTTCCCCTGTGCCTACAGCATAGGACTTTTATGGACTAACCTCACTTCTGACTCCATTCTACGTTCCTACCTTATTTTTTCTTTACTTGCATCTCTTATTTTAAATTCATTCATTCTTTATCATGCATACCTTTAAAACTAAAATTAAGACCCTTCTGACACAAGATAGGGTATAAAGAAGCGAATAAACACATCAATTATCAACAATGGATGCTACTGGCAAGAGAGGATGGGAGAAGAGAAAGGCATGAATGATAAAGGTCCAAAGGGCTAATGCAATCAGAAGTGAAGTTGAGACTGGAGAATATTGGGAGAAACATATTTTCAGTTAAGCAAGGATGTATTTTGAAGGATGCCAGTCAGATAAAGGAGGCAAGAGCTCTCCATCATCCCTCCACCGGATCTCCCGCAGCTCTCTGACCACAACTACAGACTGCCAGTGAGTGTGAAGAGATGCAGACACTAGAAAATCCCGGTGGGCAGTGGGACACTCACAACAAATGGACAAATGTACTCAGATGTAGTTCTTGGCATTGATCAGTATTAGCCTAGGTATTTTTTCCTTCCTTCCCAGAAAAAGACAAGAACACACACATACTCCAGGGCCTACAGAAACTGCACATAAAACAGACCCAGGAATGTTCCTTTGGACTCCTCCATGTCACTTCCTATCTTAAATGAGATTTTGCAGGCAGGCTTTATATTTGGGTAAAAATATCCATGATCCAAGCAGCTGTTATTCATAATGATTATTTGAAGATTTATAATAGGCAGGATATAATCACTGCCCTAATTAACAATATAGACTAAAAGCGTCAGGTAACTGATCTTCAGACCAAAACTATCCTGACAATAGGGAACATAATTGCTTATTTATACAAATGGTCTGTGCACTCAGGCATTCTGTGTAAATAGATCATTATAGCCATTTCCAAGACATTATAATCCATTAAGGAAATTAGACATGCTTTACAAGTCCTAATGATACAGCCCCATGACCAAATACCTCCAGAAACATTTATCCAGTTCATCTCTCTGACCGACCTGACTTGAAATGAGGGCATTCGGCTGAGAAAGCTACCAAGTGGTTCTATTTTGAGAAAAGGCCAGAGCAGGATCTCAAGGTTCAGGGGGTCGATGCTTTCTTTGTGCTGCTGAGCAATAAATGATTATTCAGAACCAACCCCTACTTTTGAAGTCACTAAATTATGAGATTTTTAATAACCACCAGTAAGACTATTCTCTTTATTCATCACACAGAGGTAATGATTTTCTTCTGAATAGCTTCAGTAGGTTTCATCTTTCTTCGCTGCTACTGTGACTCTTGCTTGCCTAAGAATAATAATTCCCTGGCCTTTTCCCAGAGCGGTTCTGCCCTCATCATCCCTTGCCTGGATGATTCTGGTGGCTCTTACTGGTCTCCTGGTCTCTGGTCTCTCTCCCTCCACTCATTTAATGCATAGCAGCGGATGAATCTTCCTTAGGCAAAAGTAGTAAGTATACCTTGCTTTGCCACATATGCTAACACATATTTTCTCATTCAATTATTAATCTGAGAAAAATTAGATAATTTCCCTGATTAAAACCCATGATTCCTCACTGCTTACAACCAAGGTGACCTTGACTTTGACAAACTCAGTTTGCCCAGGATAGACCCAGCTTACATCCACTGTTCTGATACAATTCTTAAAAGCACTGCTTTCACTCTCAAAAGTGTCCTAGGTTTGGACAATAATTTTATTGTTCAAATACAGGGTAAAGCTGAAACTCTTTGGCTTAAAGTTCATACCTACCTATCCTGAACAGGAGTTCCTCTAGGCATAACTGTGTTAAGCAAAAGGCTGAAATCCCAGTAAATCTGAGGGAGCAACTAACCACCCTGCCACCATTCACACTAAATACTTCTGGGACAGAGTATACTGCCCTTTAGAAGCATGGAGACTACAGGCTTAGAAAAGACCCTCCAACTCAAGCTATTCCACCATTTTATCGATGAGCAAGCTAAGGCACAAATAGCTGATGACGGAGCCAGGCACAGGCACCTCTGCTTCCTAACTCTTGACCCAGGGTGTTTTTCCTTCTGCAAAAAGTGTGAATATGAGAAAGATGTTTTTTTCTCAGTATTAGGAATAAATGTTAAATTGAGCTGTTTACATTCCTCCATGCCCAGAAGCCATGGCAGCATTTAAAAGGACTCTACAGGGTGAGGGATGCTATCTGTCCTTGTGAATCAGTAAAGCTATATGACTCAGAAAGAAATCACACTCACAACCTCAATTTCACTAACAGCTGCTATGCATTAAAGAAAGGAAACAGGTGCATTTTCAATTAAAAGAAATTAAACAAATAGACAACCTACTGAATGGGAGAAAATATTTGCAAATGATATGTCAAATATCATTTGGTTAATATCCAAAATATATAAACAGTTCAAATAACTCATTATCAAAAAATCAAACAACCTAATTAAAAAATGGACAGGAAACCTGAATAGATAGGTCTCTTTTCCAAAGAAGATATAAGACGGCCATCAGGCACATCAAAAGATGCTCAGCATCACTAATCATCAGAGAAATGCAAATCAAAACCACAGTGAGATATCACATCACACCTGTCAGAATGGCCATCATCAAAAAGACAAATAAATGTTGGCAAGGATGTGGAGAAAAAGGAACCCTCGTACACTGTTGGTGGGAATGTAAATTGGTGCAGCCACTTTGGAAAACAGTATGAGATTTCCCAGAACACTAAAAATAGAAGTACCACATGTTCTAGCAATTCCACTCCTGCTATATATCCAAAAGAAACTAAGACACTAATTCAAAAAGAAATATGCACCCCAATGTTCATAGCAGCATTATTTACAATTGCCAAGATATGAAAGCAACCTAAATGTCCATCAACAGATGAATGGATAAAGACGTGGTATGTATATATACACTGGAATACTGTTCAGCCATTAAAAAAATGAAATATTGCCATTTGCAACTACATGGATGGACCTAGAGGGTATTATGCTTAGTGAAATAAGTCAGACAGAGAAAGACAAATACTCTATGTTATCACTTATATGTGGAATCTAAAAAAGGAAAACAAAGGAATTAATATAATAAAACCGACTAACAGACATAGAGAACAAACTAGGGGTTACCAGTGGGGAGAGGGAAATTAGGAGGGAAAAGAAAGGTAGGGGATTAAGAGGTACAAACTATTGATACTATGTATAAAATAAGATATAAGGATATAGTCTCAGCACACAAAATATAGCCAATATTTTATAACAACTTTAAAGGGAGTACATCCTACAAAAATATTGAATTACTATGTTGTACACCTGAAACTGATATAATATTGTAAATCAACTATACTTCAATTTAAAAAAAAGAAAGAAACTAGGGCCTCACACCCAATGGCCCCCCAAAAAATTACAAATGGCTCTCCAGCTTCTTTGGTGTACTTGTTTCTTTTCTAATCCACAGGCCCTGAGCAGGAGCTCAGCTCTCTGTCCCTCATTTCTTTCTGTCCCTCTTTCTTCCCTTGCTTCTCTCCACCATCACATAAGCGACAGGGGCCAAGCCTGAGTCTCCCCATCATTCCTGTGCTGCTTCGAGTCACACTAGCGGGAAGAGCGATAACAAAGGACAGGTCACTTCAGCCAAACTACCTCACAGCACATTTCCTCCTTCTGCATTGAATCCTTGCAGTCTAGCAGCTTCACGGGAGTTTTAGGAAAGAATTAAAAGTATGAGATAGGCAGCAGGGTGTGGGGAGATGGGGAGTTGTTGTTCAATGGGTATAAAGTTTCATTTTGCAAAATAAAATATTTCTATTAAACACTAATGTGCATATAGTTAACACTACTGTACTGTATAGTTAACAATGGTTAAGATGGTAAATGTTACGTTCTTTGTTTTTACCCCCCCAAAAAGTATGAGGTAGGTGTAATAGTTAGTTTTATGTGTCCACTTGGCTAGGCTATAGTCTCCAGTTGTTCAATCAAGCAATGTAGGTGTTTCTGTGTGAGTACAATTGGTCCTCTGTATCCACAAGTTCTGCATCCATGGAGTCTACCAACTGCAGATCAAAAATATTCAGGAAAAAAAATTCCAGAAAGTTCCCAAATGCAAAACTTGAATTTGCTGTGTGCCAGCAACTATTTACATGACATTTACATTGTGTTTGCAACTATTTACCCAGCATTTGTACTAGGTATTATAAGTAATCTAGAGATGATTTAAAGTATATGAGGGGATGTGTGTAGGTTATATGTCATTTTATATAAAGGACTTGAGCATCCACAGAATCTGGCATTCACGGGGGACCCTGGAACCAGTCCCCTTCAGATACTGAGGGGCTGCATTTTGCAGATGTGATAATAGTCCATAATCAGTTGACTTCCGGGAAGGGAGATTATCCTAGATAGTCTGGGGGCCTGACTCAATCAGCTGAAAGTTCTTAAAAGCAGATCTGAGGCTTCCCTGAAGAAGAAGAAAGTGAGCGAATGGACAGTAGCTTCACCTCATATCCAAGAGTTCCAGCCTAACCTTCTTGATGGCCAACCATATAGAAGTCAGACATCCTTGGATTTCAAACTTGCCTTATCAGCCACCACAGTCAGATAAGCATTTGCACAATCATATAATGCTTTGCAATAAATCTCTTAATATAAGACTCCCACGGGTCTGTTTCTTGATTAAACCCTGACAGAAACAGTGGGGACAAAAAACTCTAGGTTTTTCTTTCCTTTTGTTGTAGAATTATATAGAGAACATCATAGGTTTCCAATTGACATATATTAGAGACCTAGCCAGGTCCAGATCTTCCAGCAGGTGGTTAGACCCCAGTGGAAATAGTGCCCTCACTGGAGTTCATCCCCCTCCCCCTTTTCTACCTCATCTCCCAATCTTTGACATTTGCCCATCACAGCTGTATATGCCTAAGACTTCCCAAAGGATAGGCTCTCTCCAGACCAGTGATTCTCAATCCTGGCTTCACTTTAGAATCCCTTAGCAAGTTTTAACAATACTGGATCCTGACCCCACACGAGACCATATAGACCTGAATCCTAGGGATGGGGCCTGGGCATGATTTTTTTTATATATATATAAATTTATTTTATTTATTTTTGGCTGCATTGGTCTTCGTTGCTGCACGCGGGCTTTCTCTAGTTGCGGCGAGTGAGGGCTACTCTTCATTGCGGTGTGTGGGCTTCTCATTGCGGTGGCTTCTCTTGTTGCGGAGCATGGACTCTAGGTGCGTGGGCTTCAGCAGCTGTGGCTCACGGGCTCTAGAGTGCAGGCTCAGTAGTTGTGGCGCATGGGCTTTGTTGCTCCACGGCATGCGGGATCTTCCCTGACCCGGGCTGGAACTCGTGTCCCCTGCACTGGCAGGCAGATTCTTAACCACTGCATCACCAGGGAAGCCCTGGGCATGAATTTTTATAAGCTCCCAAATGACTCTAATGTGAGCCACTGGATTTGACTGGCCAGTTGTAATTATAACTTCAGTGTCAACTAAAATCATTCTGCCCTAGATAATCTAGATAAGATTGTCTGAAACCCCATTCACCACTTATGGAAAGCCCAATGTCCTTGCTAAGATCTCTGCACATTTACTAGGGCACTTATGGTCTATGGTAGGGTGGCCAGATTTAGCAAATAAAAATAAAGGATACCCAGTTCAATGGCAGAATTTGGCAATTTATTGGAAAAGACTGAATATAGGACATTTAGGGCATCCTAACCAAGTCGATACATGCTTCAGGACAAAATCATGAAATACATGGGCATGTTCTATATAGAGAGAGTGCCTGGCAATGCTATGACCCATGGACACCCCTCAATCCAAGTTCTTTCTCTCACTGAATTGTTTTGATTTATTTAGTCTACTTGTAATCCTATATGTTCTGTCAGGATTCTGCATATGTGAATTCAGATGTACATCTCACTTCCTGTCCTTATGTTCACCCTCGTGGGTAAGTGGCTTTGCTAGAAGCCTGAGAAGGGTGTTAATATTGCAGCAACACGAACAGCTGAAGACTGAATAAGTGGTAGCTTCTTGTACATGGTTATGGTCACTTCACTTGACTGTTCAGTCTCTTCCTCTTCTATCCTCTCTTCTCTTCTCTGCTCTTACCCAAATCCAAATTCCCACTTTTTTCTAATGAGGTATGATTTAGCAACCTCTACAGTTGTCTTCTTACCTTCTATCTGAGATGCCTTACAAGATACAGCCCTCAACAAAGGCAGGCCCTTCTCTCTGAGGGATTCTAGTACCACCCAGAAAAACATTTATTTTTCACCCATTCCCTGATTATGCTAATATTTTTTACATCAACAAATACTCATTGGGTCCTCAGAGTTTGGGAAACCATTTTCCTGCAGTTTTCAATAAAAGAGAGCACTTCGATTTTCAAGTCAACGTTAGCCTTCTAAGGGGAGCAATGTGAGCTAGGGAAGCTGGATCACCTAAAACTCCACAGTCTGTTAGCCTGACTGGTTAGCTGGAATGTGCAATGTTATTAAGTCAGACTTTGGGTTTAATGCAGTTTTCCAACATACGCTAATCATCACCTTACCTGGGCCTATTAAGAGTACAGTTTCTGACTCCCAGCCCAGACATAGAGAATCAGAACCACAATGTGGGTGATTTGAATAATTAGCCAAGTTTAGTAAACATTAGTTTTAGCACTTAAAGTCCCTGTTAAAATGTAAACAAAGACATTTCCAATATGGAAGGATCAACATAAACTGATTCCACTGAGCAGTCCTGGAGGGAAGATCCAGTCTGGCAGTACACCTTAAATCTCTGGGTCTAATTCTCATTGGTTCAGTGGCTGGGCTAGAATAATCTCTAAAGTTTCTCTCAACTCTAGAATTATAGAATGTACCACTGGATCCGATAATGAGGCTTCCAGACCACCATCCAGGGGACTGACGCATGGGAAGGAATAAAGCCAGGAAGAGATCAAGAGGCCAAACAGTGAGAAGGGAAGCAAAGCCTTGTCAGAAAGGATACTTTAAACTGGAGGATCCTGAGTCCAGTGGGAACACAAGAGACACTCGGGAGGGAGCTGTGACTAAGAGCACAGATGGGGATTTCTGCGACATTGGTTCACTGTGTCTCGGGACAGTCTTACCCAGGACTACCCCCTTTATCTCTTCATATAAAAATTAACGGTCAGATGTTCCCGATATTTCTGAAGGACAGGCCAGCCTGCTTCTACTCCCACTAAAAATCGTAGCATGGGTGTTATAAAGGGGGGATGTGACATCACTGAAGTACTTACTAATGGAGCAAGATGTTCCATTACCCCAAAGACCCCAGCTTTCTGCTCAACGCACATTTAACACACAAGCAGCTGACTCAACACAGAGGTGCAACGATTAGAAAATGATTGGCAGGGACTTTTTTAGTTGTGCCATGGAGAGTATGTCAGATTCAGGATTAGGCATCCATAAGGGGCGCGGAGAGGGAAAGGGCAGTTTCCATGTCACTTATTTGTCCTTTAAAAATGGCTGCTCATCACCCCAGTGCAGGTTTCCCCTAGTTACTCCATCACCCAGAAATGATTCCACATCTGAACAGATATTAAATTCAGGTATGAAAGCTTCAAATCATTCATGAAAAATTAAAGATAAGTGGCAAAATGCCATTTTTACCCATTGTTCAAATGAAACTAAGATTTTTCAAGAAGAAAATCTAGACTACTGCTAGAAGTTTCAAAGCAATAACTGCAACTGTTCCAAAGAAATGCAAGCAAATGATTAAAACAATAATAAGGCAACATTTCTGGAACATTAGTTCCATATAAAATGAAGAAGAAGAAGTGGGGGGAAGGGGGAGGTGGGGAGGGGAGGAGACTGTGAGTGTAGCATGTTAAAAGAGGAAGAACATTGTACTGTGAACCCTTTTCATAAAGAGTTTCCTAAAGAAGAAGGAGGGAGGAAAAATGGAAGATAAAAAGGAGGCAAGCTGTGCTCTTCTGAGAGGTTACTGACCACCTCAGATGGAGCTCCAGATGTGGCTCATTAAGATCCATGTCTCGAGAGCCCTGTGGGAACAGGTAGAAGATAAGTCAGAGTGAAAGAAGGAGAGAGCCAGGAGTTAGAAAGCCTGAGCTGCACCTTTGTAACCATGGGCAAGGAATTTGGTTGCTGTGCCTATTTCCTTATTTATAGATTGAGCGTACAATGCCAAGCTCACATTATGGTTAAAGGATTAGAAATCCTATAGGAGTCAATTACATCTAGTAAGTGCCTAATAAATAGTAGCTACTGATATGACCTGAAATCCTCACCATGTTTTATTACTATTCTGTTTACTAGAGGCCTGTTGGATGCATGAACATTATAAATTATCAGACATTCCCTCTCTAGGAGCAATTACATGTCTCCAGTAATATGTTATCAGGCCTGGTTTTGCTAATCAAAACCAACATACAAATGTCAGAATTTTGAAGACTGAGAAACAAGACTGACAAGTTTTGATGACAGGAAAGTGAGAAGGAAGAATAAGCACACACAGTAGAGGCCTGGTAGGGTTGCCCAGGCAACAGAGAGTCAGGATGAAGGCCCTGCACAGTCCACTGGACGAAGCCTCGAAACTGAGATAATGAGGCACTGAATATAAAATCTGCCTCTCTCACAAATGTGCCTCCAGCAAATGCTTGGTAGTTTGCCCTTCTAAGGTCACCGACTCAGGAGCCTGGATGTCAGGGTTTGAACCTTAACCCCACCACTTCCTCGCTGTGTAACCTTGAGCAAGCCACTTAACCACCCTGTGCTTTGTCTCCTCAGATTTACAACAGAGAGAATGCTGGAATGCATCCCTAGGGTTGTTGTGAAGGTTACACGAACCTAGCATGGAGGGAACAGTAGGTCAAGGGCCAGTATTGTTACTAACAAAACTATCTACTCAGTAATATCTCACAGAAATCCTGAGTAAATATTTTAACTACCATTACTATTATTTTTTACCTTTAATTAATTTCATACTCTCACTAATTAAATCTCTCAGACTCATAGGTTAACAAGCCTTAACAATTCTGAATATGGAAGGCTGCTTTACCTAAATGATTTTAAGGATTCACACACAATAGGTTAACTTTTAGTAACTGTTGAAAAAATACACTAATTCAGTAAATTTTCTTACAATAGAATTAACTGTTATTTTTGTAAAAACAATACTTGCTAATGGCTCTTTTTAAGTTCAACCAATTAAAAAATACAAGAAAAAGATTCCAAAGTTCACTTCGAATCCAAGTACCTAAAATAGCAAATACCAACATGACATTCATATAAATCCAGGTATTCTCCAAGTAGGCAGGGGGACAGACAGATAAGTGATTCTAGAAAACTTAGTTATTGTTGGGAGAGTATTACGAATTGTGTTGGAGAAGGAGAAGAGAGGGGGATAAACAGTGTGACTCAGGTAATAGGAATTTGATGAAATCTCTTCCAGAACGCTCCCCCATTTTGTTTGTAGGCCATGGCAGCTAAGAAGAAATCCAAATCAATTCGGTGGACAAGATGGAGAAGGTTACCACATTCAGTCATAATCACACATGTTACAGCTCCTCTCCTGAAAGTCAGAATAAGTCAAATGCAGAACGCCCTGCCATCCACACCAGCCACAAGAGCTGACCCTGACTTCAAAAGGCGGCAGCAAAAGGAGCTGTAACCTCAGCAGTGGCCGTCTTGCCAAATATGGTCAATAAAGTTTAAATCACTTGAAGTTCAGTTCAAAATAAATATGTTTCTAATAAAAGTGTGTTTTCATAGATCTTCACTGATGCAGACACTCTTGGCTTGGGGATCCCTGGGGTTTTATCTCTAAAGAAGGCAGGCCTGTGAACAGAGCTGAGGGGGCAGGCGGATGGCCACAGAATTACATGAACCAAGCTGCACGGAAATTTAACCACTTTCGACATTCATACGTAAGGAGGGAGAGAACAGGAGTAGGATGTTTAGAATTCATTATCTGTGTACAAACAGACAGAATCTCTTCCACCATTTTTGGTCCAGAATAAATAAATCGTGTTTCCTCTATTGCATTGTTGTGTATTGTTCATTAACTCACCATTAAAAAGCATATAAATAATCCCACTTTCAGTAATGTGATGTCCCAAACATTTTGTAGACAATTAGATTCCCTTCTGAGCTATAATCTCATGTATTTCTCCAAGCAATTTATATTTTAGGAACTTCTAATGGCACTATAAAAACTTTTTTTTATGGATGCTGGCAAATATATCTGCCACAGGGCGATTTAACGTCTTTTAATGAACGTATTAATAACTTACTTTTTTAGTTTTTTTTTTTTTTTTTTTTTTGCGGTACGTGGGCCTCTCACTGTTGTGGCCTCTCCCGCTGCGGAGCACAGGCTCCGGACGCGCGGGCCCAGCGGCCACAGCTCACGGGCCCAGCCGCTCTGCGGCACGTGGGATCCTCCCGGACCGGGACACGAACACACATCCCCTGCATCGGCAGGCAGACTCCCAACCACTGCGCCACCAGGGAAGCCCAATAACTTACTTTTTTAAACTACCCTTTACTATCACTGATCTAAAGCATATGCCTTAGAGAGTATCTGTACCAAGAGGATTATATTAAACAATTCTCTCAAAGAGAGTTCAGGGAAATTTTTCTTTTTTTTTTTTTTTTTTTTTGGCTGTGTTGGGTCTTCGTTGCTGCGCACGGGCTTTCTCCAGTTGCAGCGAGCAGGAGTTACTCTTCGTTGTGGTGCACGGGTTTCTCATTGCGGTGGCTTCTCTTGTTGTGGAGCACAGGCTCTAGGCACACGGGCTTCAGTAGTTGTGGCACACAGGCTCTAGAGCGCAGGATCAGTAGTTGTGGCGCATGGGCTTAGCTGCTCCGTGGCAATGTGGGATCTTCCTGGACGAGGGCTCGAACCCACGTCCCCTGCATTGGCAGGCAGGTTCTTAACCACTGTGCCACCAGGGAATTCCCTCAGGGATTTCTTTTTAATAAGAGATTTAAAACCCACAAAAGACAAGTTAAATTCTATTTTGCCATATTGCTCAAAATAAAACTTAAACATAGTGATCTCTGACCATTGGTCAATAGATCATTGATTTTTATAGTTAGGTTCAGTAAAAGAAAATGACTTCTTGTTATGGACTGAATTGTGTACACCAAAATTCATATGTTGAAGCCCTAACTCCCAATGTGACAGTAGTTGGAAATAAAGCCTTTAGAGAAGTAATTAAGCTTAAGTGAGGCCATAAGTGTGGGCCATAATCCAATAGGACTGCTGTCCTTATAAAATGAGGAAGAGACACCAGAGATATCCCCTCCTGCCTTCCCTTTCACACCCTCTCTCTTTCCCTGCACATGTACAGCAGAAAGGCCAAGTGAGGACAAAGCAAGAGGCAGCTATTATTAGCCAGGAAGAGGGGTCTCACCAGAAACTAACCCTGATGGCACCTTGATCTTGGACTTCCAGCCTCCAGAACTGTAAGAAAGTAAATTTCTGTTTTTTAAGCCACCAGTCTATGGTATTTTGTTATGGCACTCCAAGCTGATTAATACACCCAACAAGGAATTCCAAAATAGTATGATAAATGCTATGAAAATGGGAAGAAGCCCAGGGGCTTCAGAGAACACAGAAGAAGCAGCTCACATGGGCTTGGGTCAGGAAGGGCTTTCAGAGAAGTGGCTCCTAAGCTGAAACATAAGAGATGGGTTTAAGCAGCATCTCTCCAAGGGTGGTCTGAGGACATCTGGGAGACTCTGAGACCCTCTTAGAGGGGTCATTGAAGTTCTGTTTTCCCAATTGCTATGAGTTGAATTGTGTCTCCCCCAAAAGTTACATTGGAATTCTAACCTCCAGTACCTCAGAATGTGACTTTATTTGGAGATAGTCTTTACAGAGATAATTAAGTTAAAATGAGGTCATTAGAGAGGGCCTTTTATATTGAATACATATTGAAATGATAATATTTTGGATATACTAGGTTAAAAAATATATTATTAAAATTAATTTTATCTGATTCTTTTGGAGTTTTAAAGACCTACTCGAAAACTTAAAATGACAGTGCTGGTCTAGCCGAACGTAGCTACAGAGCCTTAAGGTCAACAGGAAACTGTGTATCTAAGTTTTCTTTTAAAATAAAGTTGGCTTATTAATCTCTTTAAGATTTTGGAGCTCAAGCAGCCTTGCTTGGGACCACTCTTGTCACCAATTGAGAATATAACAGGAGGAGGAAGCATTCTCCTAATTTTAAAAAAGGTATCTAAGGAATAACTGAGGCCCTCTAGGACTAGTACCATTAAGAGACCACGAGGACTGCAATGAGGGATTGCCCATATTGAGTCAAGAACCTCTAGAACGCCCATATAGTAGCTGGAGATTGAAAAAGGAGCTGGGGTTCCTGGGTTAGGAGGCCAAGGCTTGGAGCTAGTGTGGACTTATTTACCACAATGACTACTTGAAGAGTTTACCTGTTAGGATGCTTTTAGCTGCAAGTAAGAAAACTTAAAATAGCATAAACAATAGGGGAATGTATTGCATAACAGAAAATTCAGAGACAAGGCAAGATCCAGAGTTTGTTGATCAAAAAAGTTCAAAACCATGAGCAAACATTCAATTTCCTTTTGTCCCTCCCTTTTTCCATGTACATCATCCCAGACTTTGTAATGCTGCTTTGTTTGGGCTTTTTCTCATGGTTGTATAATTTCACTGATGGTATTTAAAGCCACATGCTTCTTTTTTCCCACCATAGAGAGAAAGAGAGTGGCTTTCCATGTCTCTTTCTTAAAAGCAAACAATGTTCTCCACAGCTACCAGGAAACTCTCCTCATTTCTCATTGGCCAGATTTGGGTCACATGCCCATTCCTGAACCAGTCACTGGCCAGGGTGATGGGATTACACTTAGACCAATCAGGTTCCCTTTTCCAGAGCTGAAGGGTAAGATAGCATCCTCTGAGCAACTTGTCTTGCAAGAGGGTGAGGTGGATGCCTGAACAAAATTCAGGTCATGTTAGGAAGGAAGAGGGCAAGGAATTCTACTGGGTAGGCAACTCACAGTGTCCATAGCAACTGTTTAAATACAAATAAAAAGGAGCCATCTGATAAAGGGTTAGTGTCCAAAATATATGAAGAACTCACATAATGCAATAGAAAAAAATAAACAACCCAATTGAAAAATGGGCAGAGGATCTGAATAGACATTTATCCAAAGGAGACATACAATGGCCAACAAGTACACAAAAAGATACTCAACAACACTAATCATCAAGGAAATGCAAATCAATGACACAATGAAATATCGCCTCATGCCTGTTAGAACAGTTATCATCAAAAAGACAAGAAATGACAAGTGTTGATGAGGATGTGGAGAAAAGAGAACACTTGTACACTGATGGTGGGAATGTAAATTAGTGCAGCCACTATAGAAAACAGTATGGAGGTTCTTCAAAAAATTAAACATAGAACTACCATATGATCCAGCGATCCCACTTCTGGGTATTTATCCAAAGGAAACAAAATCCTAACTCTAAATGGTATCTGCACCCCCATGTTCATTACAGCATTATTCACAATAGCCAAGATATGTAAGCAGCCTAAGTGTCCATCAATGGATGAATGCATAAAGAAAATGTGATATACACACACTGGAATATCTTTCAGTCATAAAAAAGAAGAAAATCCTGCCATTTGCAATAACATGAATGAACCTTGAGGGCATTACGCCAAGTGAAATAAGTTAGACAAATATTGTATGATCTCAGCTCTATGTGGAATCTAAAAAAAAAAAAACTGAACTCATAGATACAGAAAACAGATTGGTCGTTGCTAGAGGTGGATGGTAAGGAGTGGCAAAATGAGTGAAGGTAGTCAAAAGGTACAAACTTCCAGTTACCAGATATCAAATAAGTTCTGGGGATGTAATGTACAGTATGACAAATATAGTTAACAGTATTGTGCTGTACATTTGAAAGTTGCTAAGAGATTAGATCTTAAAAATTCTCATCACAAGAAAAAAATTTTGTTTAACTATGTGTGATGATGGATGTTAGCTAAACTAATTGTGGTGATCATTTTGCAGTATACACATGTATCAAATTATTATGTTGTACACCTGAAATTAATACAACTTATGCCACTTATGTCTTAATTCCTAAAAAAAAAAAAAAAAAGAAGAAGAAGAAGAAGGAGCTAGTGGGGAGAAAGCTTAAAAACACAAAAGAGGGAATAATACTTCCAGCCAATTAGTCAGTCCTGAGCCAACTTCCTTCAGCCTCACATCAGCCCCACAACTGGTTTGGCTCAGGGAAAACCATCTAATTTTAAGTGGCCAAAGCAATAGGTCATTGTGAAAGAGCATTATAAAAACAAAGATTCTATTTCAAAGCTAAATATCAAGGACTTCCAAAATATCTCTTGTTTGGTACTATCTGGACCTCCTCTGCCTGTTTTTTTGCATAAATGGTGAAGAATCAAATAATCCTTAATCAGCTTCTTGCTCCGTTTCCAGCAGATATACTTAGCCCATCTTTATGTTCCATCTCTCTACCTTCACACAGTCCCCAAGCTTTTCAGGCCACAGTAATGAGAGTGTGTTCTCTTGTGACAGTTTTCCAAGCCTCACTGGATACAGATAGGCCATAATGTAAGAGGAAAGAGTAAGCTTGTAGGATCAGGGTTTGCTTTGTAACTGAGAAGGGGACAAAAGATGTCCTTTAGTTACTGTTGTGTTTATCACAAAAACAGCTTGGGTTTTCAAACCCTTGGAAGTAAATATTCTAATTCCCCCACATGACTCCTTCTGTAGCAGCCCAAGGGTCAAGATATACAGAAGGAACTGGAACTCCACAAAGTTGTGTCTTCACTGAGCACAGTGAAACACAATGGGAGTATACAGTCAGGGCTAGTAAGTAAAGGAAACAAATCATGCTGACATGGCTCCAATCAACCAGTGGAATTTTGGAGTTAAAAGAGAACTTCATGTTTCCAGAGTCTTAAAGGATGAGTAGAAGTTAGCCTGATGAGGGCCCAAGAGAGGGAGGACGTGGTAAGTGGGCAAAGAACTCCAGGGAGAGTGTGAACAAAGCCAGCGAATGGTTCTGAACAAGGAAGGGATTGGTGCTCCAGATTTGTGTTTCTGTTTTCAATATCTGTAAGTCTGTTTCTGTTTTGTAAATAAGTTCATTTATATGGTTACCAAAGGGGAAACATGTTGGGGGGAAGAATAAATCAGGAGCTTGGAGTGAACATACACACACTACTGTATTTAAGAGAGATAACCAACAAGGACCTACTGTATAGCACAGGGAACTCTACTCAATATTCTGTGATAACCTATAAAGGAAAAGAGTCTAAAAAAGAATGAATAGATGTATAACTGAATCACTTTGCACCTGAAACTAACACCATATTGTAAATCAACTATACTCTAATAAAATTAAAATTTAAAAAAAGAGAGACACCTTCAAGACAATGTAGCCCTCTGTGGCAGGAAAAATAATGTCCCCCACCCAAAATACCCATGTCCTAATCCTCAGAACCTGTGAACATGTTACTTTACATGGAAAGGGGTAATCTGCAGATGTTTTTAAGTTAAGGAATTTGAGATAAAGATTATCCTAAATTATCTGGGTAGGCCCAGTGTAATCACAAGGGTTCTTGTAAGTAAAAGAAGGGGGTGGGAGAGTCAGAGATGGGATGTGCTGATGGAAGTGGAGGTCACAGGGATGCAACTGCTGCTAGAAGGGGTCTCTGAGCTGAGGAATGCAGGAAACCCATAGAAGCTGGAAAAGAGAAGGAAACTGATTCTCCCCTAGAACTGCCAGAAGGAATGCAGCTCTGCCAATACCTGGATTTTAGACTTCTGACCTCCAGACTGTTAGAGAATAAATTTGTGTTGTCTTAAGTCACTAAGTTTGTAGTAATGTGTTATAGCAGCAATATAATACTAATAAACTCCATTACCTCATTTTATAAACGACGCCCCCTCCCAATACCTGCCATACGTTGAGATACTTGTGCTTCCTTCTTTCATTTCCTTCTCTTGCCACACTTATGGTAATGATATTTTTGTTTGCTAACTATCTCTCTAACTAGACTCTGAGCATCTCCAGGGTATAAACCCTCTTTTCTTCTTTTCATCTCTCATAACACCTAACACATATTTCTGACCCACAAAAATCTTCTATTAAATATCTGTCAGCTGGAAGGAATCCAGGAAATAAAATAAAAGGAATAAGAAGGCCAAAGACATCTCCCATGAGGGGCTGCAAAGGCCTAGGCTCTCTTTGATCACATTTGTCCAGGCAGATGGGAGGGGGGCCGGTTTTAAAGGCTGCGATAAAGTTACCCAGGGCACACCTCTCTGAGGTAGGAGGGGCTCAGAGTCAAGGAGAAGGCCTCTACGTTTGTGTATTAAGCTATGGGGTCAAAATGCTATGGGAGCAACCAAAGTGGTGTCAGGGAGGTGACATTGAGCCTTCAATGTTCTCTGCAGAAACAGATAATATTCTCCAAACTGGGGTGGCTTCCTGGCTTCTTACCTTCATCTGGAAACAGACCTGTCCCCTTGGGCCCAGGGTGGGCTCAGCAAATCACAGCTTCCCCCAGGGCTTTGTACTAAGGGTGGGTGCCTAACCCCAGCTATGCCAGGGGCTTTCCGCAAGGATTTTTCAGACGCGTCTTGGAAGAGAACAACCTCTGTCCTCCTTGGTGCCGGCTATAAGGTGACCAGGTTGACCATTCTGCTGCTCCAGCCCACAAGAAGCTGGTAGAATGAGGACAAGCCTCAGAAAGAAACAGAGATGAAAGGGAGACGCTGGCAGGCCTGAGCCCTCAAAGGTCCCAGGAGTCACCCTGGTTTGTGTAGCTCTTCCTCAAATTCTGAAAACTACACCAATAACTCTCCCCGGGGCTTAATCTGCTTGAAATCGGTTGCCTGTCACTGTTAAAGGAACATCTGGCAAATGCATTGGGTAGATATACAGCCAAGCAACAAAAAGCAACACAAAGCTGAGGTAGGCTCATGCGTCATCACCTCACACCACATTCTCTGAACGGAAGCCCTCCCCACCTGTATGCATCACTTCACATCTGCTGGCATTTGTCCTCACCCTCCTGGGTTAGCCTCTTGACCATGACGCGTGCAAGTGCCACTAAGACCACATTTTTGGTGTCACCAGAGCCACAGAATGTGGTGAGCAGTCCACTGAAGGAGACAGGCGGGGGCTGAGGGTTAGCATTTCTATGGTTATAAATACTTCCCTTGCTAAGAACTGAGCATGTCAACAGTTTCTCCTCTTGTCCATTTCACCAGCTTTTGTTGTTGCTGTTCCAGAATATTGTGTGGCAGATCATAGACACAGGCCAAACATTCATGAGGGGGTTCAAAGAGGGAAAGAGGGGAATTTCTTGAATAATACCCTTTTATTTGGTCAAGCAATGAATCGCCTATTTTGGCTGAAGCAGAGTCATGAACAAAGTTTCCAGCTTCTGAGTCCCGTTTTCATTCTTTCCAGCCTCTCCCACTGAAGTCTCTAGCCCTCAGAATGAGCCCCCATCTACCACCCCATGTCCCTGAACCTCATAACGTACTGAGTACAAAAGCAAATCAATCCAGAAACATTTCTGGGCAACCCATCATCGCAAGGTGCTGCACTCAAGTCTGAGGGTTCAAATGTGTGAGGTATAGTCCCTGCCCTCAAGAAGCCAATGATAATGATGATGATAATGATAGCAGCTAACATTTACTGAGACCTTACCAGGGTCTGTTTGGAGGATCTAATCTAAACACCAAAAGAAACCAGAAGAACGTTATCTTCGTTTTGTAACAAAAGAAACAGAAGCTCCAAATAGCTCATACAACTCAACAAAAAAACAAACAACCCAACTGAAAATGGGCAGAAGACCTAAATAGACATTTCTCCAAAGAAGACATACAGATGGCCAACAAGCACATGAAAAGATTCTCAACATCACTAATTATTAGAGAAATGCAAATCAAAACTACAATGAGGTACCACCTCACACTGGTTAAAATGGCCATCATTAAAAAGTCTGCAAATAGCAAATGCTGGAGAGGGTGTGGAGAAAAGGGAACCCTCCTACACTGTTGGTGGGAATGTAACTTGGTACAGCCACTATGGAGAACAGTATGGAGGTTCCTCAGAAAACTGAAAATAGAATTCGCATATGATCCAGCAATCTCACTCCTGGGCATATATCCAGACAAAACTGTAATTCAAAAAGATACATGCACCCCTATGTTCATAGCAGCACTATTCACAACAGCCAAGACATGGAAACAATCTAAATTTCCATCAACAGTTGAATGGATAAAGAAGATGTGGTACATAAATACAATGGAATACTACTCAGCCATAAAAAAGAATGAAATAATGCCATTTGCCACAACATGGATGGACTTAGAGATTATCATACTAAGTGAAGTAAGTCAGACAGAGACAGACAAATACCATATGATATCACTTATATGTGAATCTAAAATATGACACAAATGAACTAATCTACAAAACAGAAACAGACTCACAGACATAGAGAACACACTTGTGATTACCAAGGGGGAGGGGTGTGGGGGAGAGATAAACTGGGAGTTTGGGCTTAGTAGATGCAAAGTATTACATATAGAGGGGATAAACAACAAAGTCCTACTGTATAGCACAGGGAACTATATTCAATATCCTGAGATAAACCATAATGGAAAAGAACATAAAAAAGAATGTATATATATGTGTATAACGGAGTCACTTTGCTGTACAGCAGAAACTAACACAACATTGTAAATCAACTGTACTTCAATTAAAAAAAGGAAACAGAGGCTCTAAGAAAAACTGTCCTGCGCAAGGTCACATAAAATGATAAGTGACTGGGACTCAAACTCAGGTCTGAATTCCAAGTCTCTACAGTTAAACCCTTGGCTCAAGAGATGAAAACTCTATCTACAAGGGGCAACTTATGGTACAGAGATAGAGATACATACACACTGATTGCACAAATGTGAAATGTTAACACTCAGAGAATCTGAGTGAAGGGATGTGAGGTTTAATTGTACTGTACTTACAACTTTTTTATAAGTTTGAAATTATTTTAAAATAGATTATTTAATTAGAAAGTATGCCTAACTTGGGGCACTCTCACTACGTTGAATAGGAGCTGAGTGTTCTTTTCACCTGTGCCAATTTGACAGGAGAAAATAGTTGTCTTAATTTATATCTCCTTATTAATGAGCATTAAGTTTTTCATAATATTCTTTGCCATTGTATTTTCAGTTTTAGTCGATTATCTGTTTGTGACTTTTTCTGCTTTTTCTAGTGGGTGTGGTATCCCACCCAGATCCCATCTTAAGGGCTGGAGCACTCATTTCCCAGCTGCTGGCAATATTAGCTGCTGATGGCTCACAGCTGCTTCCCTCATGGAGCCTGCATCCACTCCAGGGAACTGTCTCACCCACGGGTACGCCCTCTTCCAGGGGGCAGCCAATGACCCATGACTGCCTAAAGTGGTAATATGAAGGCCTGGCCCCCAATCTGAACTTGGGACGACTCTGAAAGGCCATCTCAGCTCCCAGTAAAGTTGGGTAAGACCTCAGTTGCAACCACTTTGTGAATCACTGTCTCCCTCCCCATCGTCTGTCTTCCTCACTACTTTCCATGTGTTTTTCCAGAGAGCACTCTCCAACAAGCCTGTTGCATACAACCCTCCATCTCAGAACCTGTTTCCTGAGAACCCAAGACAGGCAGAGGGTCTTTTACTTATTGAAATGCAGTAAGAGCTGCGCAGATCATCATTAAAACTTGAAAATCCGCAAATCTGTTCTAAGAGAATTTAAAATGTTCACTGTTAATCCACTCACTGCTATAACTAATATCTTTTACGTTACTCAAAGCTGTGTAACACCTATGGAGAACCTACTATGTGCTTTTCAAAGCCTTGTGTGTTCCACTTGATCCTCACGATTGTAGCCACGAAGGGCTTGAGCTCCGGAGCCCAGAACCTGCCTGCGTTCAGGCCCAGATGCATCACTTACCCAATTGCTTAATCTCCCTAGGCTTCAATTGTCTCACTTATCAGGTAGGCATGATATCAGTTCCTACTTCATATGGGTGGTGATTAAATTAGTTCAATTATGTAAAGGTGATAATCTGCTATATAGAAAACACATGAGGAGGATGATCTTCACAACCATCCAATGAGACAGCCTATTTTACTGCCCAAGGCCATTGGAAGTACCCAAAGTTACACTAACTCTTGCATATACTTTAGTTTACAAAAATAATGTACAAGAATACAAAATAGCTCTCAGAAGTGCAGGAAGTTATGGCTTTTGTTCATATCATGTTTCACAAGTCTACAGCAGTATAAAATAACCTCCTTCAAATCTCATTCCAACCAAAATTCTGTGTTCAATAAACAGCTGCAAGTAATTGAAGGCATATTCATAATATACTAGGTTTTCCATGTATAACTGGAAGTATATAAAGACATGCTTCACATTGTCTTATGTTTCAAGGCACCTATGACTCTACACTTTAAATCCATTTTATTATATTTAGGCTAATCGCAAACCTTGAATATGTGATGACATATTGACAATTTGAGTACTTCTTAGTTTCTTCTAGAAAAGACACTTGAATGCAGTGACAGTGACTGAAATTGAAGGCTAAGAATAAGGCTTCTGTTGCCAAATAGAGGGGCTAAGAGAACAAGCTTAGCATGAACAAAGCATAATTTAAAATTTGCATATCAGTTTTTGCAACTGATGCTTCTTCCAGTATTCCAAAAATAATTTGTACAGTTTATGCTCTAGACATTCCTTTATACTTGAAATCCATGGGAAGCAGAAAGGTAAATGCCAACCTATCAATCACTCTAAATTTCAGCATTATAAATTTTCTATTTGGGGGTTTGGGGAAAAAAATGGTGTTTCCCACATTTATTCCCTGGGAAATATGCACACATTTGCAATGCTTCACAGCCTGAGAAAGGTTTGCTTACAGAACCATGTGTATATCCAAGCTAGATTCGGTCTTGAAAGTGCCTATTTATTTCATTTCACCAACAGCCAAAGGGAGGCATTTACAAAGCTCATTTAAAATGAGTATTAATTCATTAAAAGTAAGGTAACTAAATACCACCCTTCACTTTGCAAGTTACTTAACCTCTTAGACAACTTACTTAACCTCTCTGTGCATCATTTTCCTAATCTACAATATGCGGGTAATAACAGTACCTAGCTCAGGGACTCCTTGTGAGGATCAAATGACTTAATAAATGTAAAACTCTCAGAACAGTGCCTGGAACGTAATAAACACTATATAAGTGTTAGCCATTACAACTTTATTATCATCACCATAATCATCATCATTGCTATTATTAAATATAAGCTTTATTCCATGTACCTTATATACTCAAAGTAATACAAGTTTACTTATTTACACTATTCTATGAGTCAGTCTTCTAATTCACACTGGTTTTTCTCCCCAGCTTTATACACATTAATGAGGTTTGACAATTACACTTACTTTTGCCCTATTCATAATGTGACAAGCACTTACTATGAGACTTTCAAAGCCAAATAAAGCCTCAAAATTTTTTCTATAAAAGAGTAAAGAAAATAATTAATTCTATTTTATTCTTAATTGGAGACATTTGTTCTATTCCTAATTGAAAAATTATAAGATCCCAACGCTGGAGAGATTTTAAAATATAGTTCATTTTACATCTTGTCAAATTACTGTCAGGAAAGCTCAGGGCAAAATGCTGGGGCTAATGAAACCAAACTTTAGGTTCATTACCAGGGCTAATTAGAGCTTATTACATTAAAAAATACTTGTGTTCTAAATTCAAAATGCACAGTTTCTGAGTATTTTAATTTATTTCATGCAAAGGAAATAAATGAACATAAATAATTCAAAGTCAATACCGCTTAAAAGTCAATATACTTCCCTTCAGTGGGAAATAGTGATTTAAACTTGATATTGATACTTAAAGACAAGGAATCTGCACCTCAAGCAGATAATTATAACTGAATGATAAAAAACGTTCTAGAAAAAATTGGAGTGGAAGAAGAGATGGGTAGGTGGCACCAAAACAACTAGAAGCTGTCTGTAACTGTACCAACCTGTCCCCTTGGCACAAGTGGTAGGTTCAGACAGCCTCAAAAGTGGTGATTTGCTCTGCAAAGGTTTGTAGGAGACCAAAGAGCAGGGTCCTGGTGGCTGTGACACAAAAGCCTCCATCCCTGCTTCTGTTTGCTCAAACGTGGAGATAAATTGTACCAGGGCCAGTGTGCGACAAAATGGTTAAGCCCACCAAAGATGTCTTCAGCCTTCCCTTTTCAAACTCTTCTCAGTATCAGTGGCCTAGAACATTTCTGCTTTTAAAATTCCTCTTTCCTGGCAAAATGAGGAGGGGACTATATGTCATCATTTGTACTTGGCGTGAAGTTCATCTGCACTTCCATCACCCTCTCATCTGAATTTCCACCTTCAAGCCTTCAATCTCTATTTAAAGAATAAGAATATTTAGGGCTTCCCTGGTGGCACAGTGGTTGAGAGTCCGCCTGCTAATGCAGGGGAAACGGGTTCGTGCCCCGGTCTGGGAAGATCCCACATGCCGCGGAGCGGCTGGGCCCGTGAGCCATGGCCGCTGAGCCTGTGCGTCCGGAGCCTGTGCTCCGCAACGGGAGAGGCCACAACAGTGAGAGGCCCACATACCGCAAAAAAAAAAAAAAAGAATAAGAATATTTAACCTCTGCAATAGGAGTTTAAGAAGCTGTATTAGTTTCCTATTGCTTCTGTAACAAATAACCATAAACTTAGTGGCTTAAAACAACGTAATTGTATTATCTTCTAGTTCCAGAAGTTAAAAGTTCAAAATAGGCCATCAGAAGAACTGTGTTCCTTCTGGAGGCTCTATGGGAGAATCCATTTCTTGCCTTTTCCATCTTCTAGAGGCTGTGCACATTTCTTGACTCATGGCTGCATTAACCTGACCACTGCCTTCATCTTCACATCTCCTTCTCTAATACTGGCTCCTCCTGCCTCCATTTTATAAGGACCTTTGTGATTTCACTGGACCCACCAGGATAATCCAGGATAATCTTCTCATCTGCAAATGTGTGACCATGTACCGTAACATAGTCACAGGTTTCAGGGATTAGGACATGGACATCTTGGAGGAGTCAGTGGGGGAGGGGCGGGGAGATGGGAGTGCATTATTCAAACTTACCACAGAAGCTGGTCCCTGCTTAGCAGAATATGGCTCAGCATTGCCGGCTCCCTGACACCTGGACCACTTCCTGCCTGGACTCCAACAAGTCTGTTCCCATAT
Organism: Mesoplodon bidens; assembly: GCF_964165515.1. Lineage (NCBI taxonomy): Eukaryota > Metazoa > Chordata > Mammalia > Artiodactyla > Ziphiidae > Mesoplodon > Mesoplodon bidens. The sequence goes on along the minus strand of NC_138160.1, from coordinate 45,906,679 downwards.
TCTCTCTCCTTTTCTCTAATTCTTTCCAGTTCCTTTGTCCCAAGACCACCAAATACCTATTATCCAAAACTCTTCAGTCTCACTATGACCCTCCTTTTTTCTATGTCTTTGACAGTGACCTGGTGCTACCCCCTCCGTCCCTGCTTCATCCCACCACCACCAGCTCATTCATGGAATCTGCCCCTACTTCTGTCCCAGGAATACAGTACCTAGTATGTTGCTATGATTCTGCTGTCTCTACCTTGGCTTAAGAACTGCCCCCACCTGGGACTAGGAGACACTGTTTAAGAAACTTTTGCTTGCAGGGGAGAGAGAAAAGAATGTTCATGACAGAGAATTACAGACGGAATGGCCTAAGTGGGAAGAACATAGGGAAACCAGTCCTGAGGCCTTTACCTTTGAATCTCTGATGAAAGGGAAAAATCACCATCGATGCCTATTTAGAAAACAAACAGCATTAAAAGAAAATAAAAGTGAAATTTTGTTTTAGCTATGGAAATATCCTTTTAAATATGTTATACCTTCATTAGAGGAGCTGATCTTCCCTGAATGTGTCAGATCAATTTGGTTGTAAGTTTTATTGGGTTGCAACACTAACCACAGTACAACTACAGAGCAATGAGATTGGTTTTACAGCCCAAAGAGAGTCAGAATTCCATACTTTACTCCACTGCCACAATTTTCTCTGTCCAGGGCTCACATAGTAAAACCATAGAGCCATATCTCTATGAAATGAGATGGAATATTGCCAAATAACATCGTAGAGTCCCCACTAAAGGCCAGGGGTCCATGAAAGGATCCTAGGCCATTGTGGCTTCCTTTGGATGGTCCTACTCTCCATCTCACATATGTGCATAGAGGGTGGGGATGGAGATATCCATCCATGTTCTGTCCTTAATGCTGTGGTACAGACTCATTTTTCTTCCTCCACTTCAGAGAGCTACAAAACCTCTAAGCCCTGGAGTCTAGCTTCTCTTATCCCACAATAGAATTATAGGCCTTTGTGTTAAAAACTCTAGACTCCCAGAAGTTTTAGAGTTAGAAGTAGCAGAAGAGCAAAGAACTCAATATGGTGAGTAAAGAAAGAAGGGCTCTAGATTTCCCATGTGTGAAAAAGGGGAACAGCGACTTGGGGGGAAGCTCTGGAGAACAAGGCACTCATGCATCATTCTTGACTCAAAGACAGCCAGTCATTCACTTCTGAAGCCATGGAGTACCAGAGAGGGTACTTGCAGCTTAGCCTGAATCAGTGAGAGAACTGAGGATGTGGAATTAGATTGTTAATTAATTGAAGGCCAGTCTCCTTACCCCACCGCTTTCCACTTGCTGATTGGGGTGGAAGCTTGGCTCCCTGGAGTGCCCCGTTGACACTAGCCAGGAGAGTAGATTGAGCACTGCCTGTTTCCGCTGTGTCTTAGTCTGAATCACTGAGAGAGCATCTGGGAGCCCAGTGGGTGGAGTGGTACCCGACAGATGATGGAGAAGGAGACTCAGCTGCAATACTCAGGGTATTACAGAGGGAGCAAAGCAAACGACCACCAAAAACTAAACCCAGGCCTTGCTCCATGATCTGCAGGGGGCCTCATGACTTCTCTGTCAACCACATTCCCTGGTGTAAGCCCTAGGGAATGATACAGATTCCAAAACCATGACTAAAGTTAGATATGGCAGTATTTTGGCAAATGTGATCATGGATCCAGATTTATTTTAACTTGGGGGAAAAAGAAGCAATATAGCATTTCTTGCACCTAGGATTAAATTCATGTTTTTCACCTAAATACATGTAAGGAAACAAATTTTAAAATTTTGCATGTATCCCACACACATATATATCTTTTTTTTTTTTTTTCTTTTTGCGGTACACGGGCCTCTCACTGTTGTGGCCTCTCCCATTGTGGAGCACAGGCTCCGGACACGCAGGCTCAGCGGCCATGGCTCACGGGCCTAGCCGCTCCGCGGCATGTGGGATCTTCCCAGACTGGGGAACGAACCCATGTCCCCTGCATCGGCAGGTGGACTCTTAACCACTGCACCACCAGGGAAGCCCTATATATCATTTTTTAATTTGTTTCTCTATTGGGAAAGAATTTCAAAAAAGAGAGCTCCTTGTGTAAAGTATGGAATACAGATTACAATTTGTGTTTACGTAAGAGCAAAAAAACCCTACATATATTAAAAGATAAAGAAAGGTAGATACTTGATGTGGAGAAAAATCTGCCTATGAAATCAAGTTTACTGGAGGAACTTAAAAAAATTAGCTCAACCTTCCCAGCTCATCAAATACTGTATTTTAAAAACCAGTCTATAAGGAACTCCAAGGAAGCTTTACCATATGCGTCAAAGGTATTTGATTGATTCACTCTGTTCTTTCTCCTTAATTTTTAGATTTCATAAATCTTTTTACCAAGTAATTATAAACCTTTAAAGTCCTTTCCAGTGATTTTATCTTTCATAGATGATGGTTTCACTCTACTTTCATATTTTTCAAAGAAGCAGCTTAAAACATCTCAGATGTTTCTCTTTAACATAATAAGATTTCCTGGGTCTTATTTCATTCCCTGATTTTATTTTGTTAAAGGAATTGTTTTTTAAAAAAAATTATCAGATAGTGCACAGTTATTCAAAATAACTTACCATTAATTTTCTATGAAATTGACTTCATCTCAAGTCATTTCAAGTTTATCAAGACTGAGTAATTGGGGCTTCCCTGGTGGCGCAGCGGTTGAGAGTCTGCCTGCTGATGCAGGGGACACGGGTTCGTGCCCCGGTCCGAGAAGATCCCACATGGCGCGGAGCGGCTGGGCCCATGAGCCATGGCTGCTGAGCCTGCGCGTCCAGAGCCTGTGCTCCACAATGGGAGAGGCCACAGCAGTGAGAGGCCCGCGTACAGCAAAAAAAAAAAAAAAAAGATTGAGTAATTAGATAACTGATTAGAGGAGTCCTCTAATAAACAGTGTAAATATGGTGCTGTTTTAAAAAGGGACTATTCCCAGAAAATGTGGGGAGTTATTTAAATTAAACATCTTCCACAAATGGCATCTCCCCAAACCTTGGCAAGCCAGCTACTTGCGCCGTCACCCACCAGGGAGCTGTGGCCCTGGGGGGAGGAGGGAGAAGAGCAGGGGAAGGGGGGCAGGGTGAGCGAGTGGAGGTGTGTAAATACAGCACAATAGCATATGCCAGCATCTTATTCTGAGCATACTTCAGGTTAAAAAAAAAAAAAAAGCTAATGAGGCACTACATTCCCTTATAAAATGATTCTTTCCCACAGGATTTATTTGAGGAACAAGATACTCCGTTCCACATCTAATTAGAGAAAAGCTCTGTAGAACAAAGGAGTGCAAGATCACTGAAATTAATACATCATGGTCTTGTCTCCTAAAGGAGCTGGTATCTATGAGAAAAAAATCATTACACTTTTTAGGACTATCACTACTGTATATCACTACTGTATACTGTCAATCCCTCATTATAAACAAACCAAAAATGTATATATCATCTATATAAAAATAACTGATATCAGTAAACTATACTTCCATTGTTAAAGTACTTTTACATTCACTTTTTTAACCTTACAACAAACCGATGAAGTTGAAATTGTTATTAAAATCCCTATTTTACAGATGAAATTGAAGTTGAGAGAAACAAGAGCAGAGAACCTGTCTCTTTCTGCCTTCAAAACAGATGCTGTTCCCAGTGTAACCACTGCTGGGAGATGGCTGGAAGACTGTTTCATGGGGAGCATCCTCTGACCCTGGTCATGAGAGCTTGGCAGCATCTGTCCCCTACCCCATCTGTTGGGCCTGTCTGGGGTCTGCCAGCAGCCCAGCGACCACTGCTCCTGGGTGCTGCCTGCTGCACTTGCCTGGCAACCAGGCTTGTGTACAGCCCTTCTCGGTGAGGCCACATCTTTTGAACCTGTCTCTCTTTGTGTCTTTAATGCTTTTGCTCTGACCACCCTGCCTCAGAAGAGCATGACCCATGTCTGCCCACATCAATTCACTGTGTAACAGCTCACTGCACACCTCACCTCCTCTCTGTATCTCCTGATCAAACACATGACATTGAAATCCAGGGGATGTTTGGTGAGGCCTTCACTGCTGGCGATGCCATGATCAAAATACTGATAAGAGTGTAAAACCAGAGATTCTCAGGCATTTTCTTGCCTCATGAGTCCCAACTCTACCAAATCCCCACCATGACTACACACACACACACACACACACACACACACACATTTTGCCTCAATTGCAGAGATGGTAATGTCTCATTCATTTATCCATTCTGAGTAGTTAATTTATAACTCTGATGTTTATAAAAATTATTTTTAAAAATCTTTAACAAACACTTATATGGCACCTACTGTATACCAGATGCTGCTCTAAGCACTTTACAAATAATAACTCATTTAATCTTAATAATCATGTCTTCATTTCACAGATAGGAAAGGAGGTCCATTGCCCAAGATCGCTTGCTAGGAAGTGGGGGACCAAGTTTCTAACTCTCAGAGCCTACGTCCTGCATCCATCGTTCAGCCACTGTACCCTGCAACCTCCTGGTTGAGGCACATCACAGGTGATTTCAAGGAAGCACAGGTAAAAATGAATGCTGGTGTAGAACAAACTGAAGAACATGGACCATTGAATTAAGGAGAGAAAATAGTGACCTCAATAGACTGATACGGTAGTAGTGCAGACCCTCTGCTCACAAATCAAACATTACTTGGGTACTTCAGGCTTCCCAACTTCCTCAACACTCTTTCTTCCCTTTCCACCCCCAACACACCAAAAATAAACAATCTGGAAACATCTCACCAGCCATTCTCCCTTCAGCTCACAAGGGAGGGCTTATCTGTAATATTTTCTGCCTCCTAATTGTCAAGATGCAGGGATTATATGGATCCATGTACAGAGGCAATGCTTTCATAATTTATAAATAATTGCTTTTCAAGCTGCAGCACACAGGCACTTCCCCTGAGCTTGCCAAAAGGAAAACAAAACAAAAAACTCAGCAGCTTCATATCTCATCTATGACACTATTGTTTAGGTAGGGGGTTTGGCAGTTTGGGTTTGGTTTGGTTTGGTTTTGGAGGTTTGGTTTTTTGGGTATTTTTTGGCTTCTTTTGGTATTCAACCACGTGGTTGTGCACTGAAAACTAGTTTGATCCACATTCATCTGTAGGTCTTTTGTGTGGCAGCATTACACACGTCTCATAGTTTTCCTTAGATTCTGGTTTATTTTATGATCACTTAGGGAAAGTGGTAATGTTATAGCTGAGGAATTTATGTTATAATATTGGTTCTTCTCTGGCCTAAAAAGGACTAATTGTTCTTGTACCCATTCTGTGCTGCTGTAGCTCCTTCCTTCGCTGAGTTATTACTGACCTGTATTTAACTATCTGGGTGGGCTTATGGTAATAATTAAACTGCCCTCTCCATTAAATCCCAGCGACAGCAAACAGTGAGGGCAGAGAAGCAGGGCTTGCAGTGACATTTCACCATCATCAAGAGGACAGCTTGAAGGGCACTTGTATGTTCTTTCTCTGTTCTTCGAGCCATGAAACTATAAACATCTGATGATAAAGCATCCTTTAAAAACTCTGAATAATTTATTGGGCTCTTGCTTGCAGCAGGGTTCTCTTGTTTTTTAACACTAAATTTCTACAATTAGGCGGTGGCTTTGGAAACACATTAAAGAGTCCTCCAAAGAATACTATAATCCAAACCCCAATAAAGACCAGATTTGGAATACTTAACCCTGAACCGCAGCATTTAAAAAAAAAGAAAAGAAAAAGAGAAAGAGAGAGGGAAGGAGAGAGAAAGAAAGAACATTATGGCGGTAGCATGGATCGCTGGCAAGAAAAGTCCTAAAATCCGGAAATGCATACGAATTCTACCTCTCCAAGTGCTTCACTGTAATCCAAGAAAAATGAAATATCCTTAGGCTCTTGTCTCCAATATCCAAAACTCAGAGATGAGATGCATAGTTAAAACTAGGTTGGGCTGCATTATTTTTTAAGAAGTTAATAACAACAGTGGTGTAAACACATAGTACGAGCCTGAGGCAGGCAACTGAGGGTTAATCTGGTGAACCCATAGTTAGGGGCCCAGACTTTCACTCTTGTGGCCCTTCTCTGTCCTCAGCTTGCCAACTCTTGGTTGTAAGATGGTTCCTTGAGCTCCAGCCACTGTGTCTGCATTGCAAGCAGCAGGGAAAAGGAAGGAATAAAGAAGGAACTTGCCCCCTCCCTTAACGAATACTTTGGACAACACAGCATATTCCCATATCACATTTCATTGTCCAGACTTAGTCCATGGCCACACCTTAGCAACAAGGAAGCAGAAAAGGTTGACTTTTACCAAGCAGCAAAGTGCCAGTGTTAAAAGCAAGACAACAGCCCAAAATGGAGTTCCTTATGCTAAGCCCCACATCACCAAACAGAGACTTAATTACAGTTTCTGTTCTCCCAGAAATGGAATCTTAAACCAGTCAGTCAGGAATCATCTGATCAGCACTAGCTAGGTACTCTGCCTAATAGACCCCTGCCACCCCCTGAAGGAAAGTCACCTTGTAATAACCAACCCACTTTTTGCCTTCTACAACTTCCTTCTCCTGCTCCCCTCTGACTATAAAAGTCTTTCACTTTGTACAATTCCTGGGAGCTCCTTTCTATCTGCTAGACTGTATGCTACCCGATTCAAGTCAATTTTTGCTCAAATAAATTCTTGAAATGTTTAATATGTCTCAGTTTATCTTTTAACACCAGCTTGGCAGGAAGCAGTGAATGGATTTGGGGAGGGAGTCCCTGCCCCATAGAAATGCAGGCTTCCCTTCTGGGATATTAAAATGTGTCAATGAAATACTAATATTATTTCTCCAAATGTGGCATTTAGACAACATCGCATAGCGGTAAAGTGTTTTCTCTCTTCCACCCAGCCCTTCCTGACCTGTACCACAGTTATATTGCTCACCAGTGCCATCCCCAAATCTGATAATGTCCTTCAGGTTTTCAGCTGGGGTATCTACACTGTTTGCACTGTTTAGAGTCATGGCATTAGAAGATGCTTCCTGGGAAATACCTACCCAAATATCAAAATGTAATTGTAAATATGAGAAGTAGCTGGTATTACAAACTAACAAGAGACAGAATCCACTACTGAAACTGTTGGATTGATGATCAGGGAGGGAATGTAGGGCTGTTGTGATGCTAACAAGAGCGAAGCGTGAGGACAAGAAAAGCTGAAGTTTATAGGTCATGAGATACACGAGACTCACCAGCCCCACCAGTACTGTTAACAGTACTTGTTCTCATTTACCTGTCACAAGAACCCTATGACACAGGTAACCTTTTCTTAAACTACTTTATAAATAAGAAAATTGAGGTTCAAAAAGGTTTAGAGACTTGTTCGGGGTCATACATACAGTAAAGAGCAGAAATAAAATGACAAGAGACTTAGAAAGGATCACGAAAATTACCGAGCAGTGCAACAACACAGAAGAGAGAGCTCCTGCATAGAGACAGGCCACCTGTGAGGAGCAGAGACCTTTAACTGGAGGGAAACAGCCAGCCTGGGGCAGCCTAGCAGAAGGGGAGTTCAGTCACAGCTTGAACTCCCTCTCAGCCCTTCTGCAGAACTCCTGCAGGTGCCCCTGTTGGCTGAACCCAAGCAAAAGTCCAAAGTCAAGGGAGTTCTTGAAATAACCTGCATAAGTCGGTCTCCCAGAGCAGAAAGCAGGATTGAAAGGGGAGGGCAGAATCCAGAGGGGCAAACAAGGTCCCAGCCCAGAAGATGGGCCATCACTGTCCTCTCTGTTACATTCAAGGACAACGATGGGCAAGTGATATACCTTGGCCCATTTTACCATAAAATTTCCCTTCCTATTCTCCCATCCACACCTATAAGTGGGAGTCCGGAGGCAGGATGTGTTTCACTGCCCTCTTAGTGCCAGCAGGTAAGAAGGTAGAACTTTGGCCAACTATACTTAAAGGTTTCTAAAACCTGATCTAAACTCTGTAAGAGAGAGGCAACTGACTCTCCTATTTTTAAATTATGTTTGGGGTGGGGCAGAAATTACAGAACTCTTGCACATAATTTCTTCCCTGGTTTGACGACACTTAAAATCAAGAACTTTCTTCTTTCATATGAATCATCTGTTCATCAAAGTGTCTTCTACTTAGATCTCTTGGTTTTCTTCAGGGAAAGAGAACAGCAAGGCAGCAACATTCTTCAAGTGGATGTCCCCTGACTGGCAGACATGTCTTTACCGAGACCTCCCCCCGTAGGTGAGCAGGTCTCTTTTCCATCCTCTGTAAATGATGTTTTCCTTTTTTCTGCTCCTTTGCTCACAATCCTGCCTGCTTTCCTAGTCTTTTCTAGCACGACACTTACTTCCCACCTACTCACTTCTTCAAGAACGCCTGTTTCACTCGTTCCCAAAGGAGTTTTGGTTTACTTGAAATTTCCATAGCAACTGTGCTCATCAGCAAAACACTGTGGATCCTCAATATCTATCAGCACTGCCTGAATTTTCCTTAAACTGAGATTTGGTGTATAGAGATCAGACTCATTCTTTTTCATGAGGAGGTATTCTTTCATTGTATGAACTTACAATTGTTCTTTCTTTTTGTTTTTCTTACAATTATTTTTAATTAATCTCCTGCTGGTGGACACTTAGATTCATTCCTTCATTGTTTCACCATTATGAACAATGCTATATTGAACATAGTTATAAATGTATTTCTGTGCTCCTCTGGCAGTATTCCGTAGGACAGATGCTAAAGGATAGATCTGATTGGTCAAAGGGTTTATATATTTATCATTTTAATAAATACTACCAAATGTCTTTTTTTTTAAGTTGTACATTTGGGTTCCTACCTGGTGTATGAGAGTGTCCCCTACTTCTCCCCAACCCGTCTTGCAACAATGGATACTACAAATCATGAAAATGTTTTCCCAATCAGATAGGCAAAAATGGTATTGGAATATATTAATTTGAATTTCTATGATTATTGGTAAAATTGAGCATTTTTTATTTGTTCATTGAGCATTTGTGTTTCTTCTCCAACTTGCCACTCTCTGCTGTTTCCTGTTTTCTTATTGAAGTGTCTTTATCTTATTGACTTGTAGATATTCTCTATGTAACATAGATTAAACCATCATTTCTGTCATATATTACAAATATTCCCTCCTGGTCTCATGTTTGCCATTCATTAATTGGTTTCCTTATGGACACAAATTTTGAAGTTTAATGTGATAAAATCTCTGAACTTTCTATCTCTTCATAATTATAAAAATATGAGAACTTATAAAAGCATAAAACGTTTCCCTCTCTCTTCTATCTCTTCTCCCCCTCCTGTCTCCCTCCCTCTCCCCCCACACTTCCGTCCCTCTCCCCTCCCTCCATCCCTTTTCCTTCTATCCCTGTTCCCCTCTCTTTTCCCACTTCTCTTTGTCCACACAGCTCTGAAATTTCTCATCCATTGTGTTGAGCATTTTATATACTCTTTCACTCTGGAAACACTCCTTCAGCTTTGGAAATGTTTCTTGGATTACTTTTTCAATGTCCTTCCCTTTTTTTCTCCATTCTCGCTTTCTGAAACATCTGGAAATCTTGAATTGGTCCTTTAAATTTTCTTTTCTCTCTAGTCTATCTTTTGGTCTTTTTGCTATATACTTTCTGGGAGACTTTCCCAACTTTATCTTGCAAATCTTCTACTGAGTTTTAAATTTGTTTTCCTGTTTTTAGTTTCCAAACAATCTTACTTTTGACCTTTAAATGTTTTGTTTTTATAGCTTCCTGCTTTTTATATCATAAATGGAATACCTTATTTCTCCAAGGATATTAATGAGAGTAAGTTTATTCTTTTTATTTATTTATTAAGTTTTGTCTTCCTGCATGGTCTCTGTTTTCCCAAGTTGCTTTTTCTATTTTTTTCCTGGTCTCTGGTTTTCATGTCAGAGTTTTCCCTTAAATGTCTAGTGATTCTTGCCATCCGCTCACATTTTTAGAGCGGGGTGCTATAAAGCTGGGGATATGCTGTGCCTGGGGCATTACTGTGAGGGAGGTCTGCCCTTGCCACCACGTTGAGGAAGCCCCAGTGTCGGTCTTTTTTACGTCTTTTCTTGGACTGGTTATGTGCCATGCTAGAAAGGCATAAATCTGGCAAACAATAAAACATGGGGGAAGAAGGTTGGTGGTCTTAACAGTCAGAAAGTAAACTCTCACTTAACACCTTATTTTCAATACCCCACCCTCAATTCTACCTGTTGTGCCCTGGTCCAGACCTTCTGTTTATACACTTCATACAGTAAACTTACAGCCACTATCAGGAGGGGAGGGAGGCAGGCTGCAAGTGCATGGGCTGAGTTGGATCTAGGAGCCTACTACTAATAAACAAGGTTTCAACCCACCATCCTCGACCAAGCACTGCCTTTGCCTCCACTTCCAGAGGCACTTGGCACTGCCAGTTCCTAAGACTGGGGAACCACAGTGTATATCAAGTTTCTTCGCTTTCCCACTGCCAGTTTAAAAGTCAGCTCTCTCTGTTTCGCTGGATCAGCAACCTTCACCCTTCTGCTTTCCAGCTCCCAAAATGTTGCTGTTGTCTCCTCTCCAGGTCTATTTTTTCTTGTGGGATTATAGCTTTAAAAAATATTTTTCCTATAATTATAATGGGTTTTTGAAAGGGACTGGAGGCTAACAAATATGTCTGATTCATCAACTTTAACTAGAAGCTTCTTAGTATGAAATTTTACATACATATTTAAACACTTTTCCCTGTCAATCTCCAGTGTTAATGAGTATCTATATCTCATCCCCATACACATGCCCATATACAGATACAAAGAAGAAAAAAGAAAAAGAAAAGAATCTCAGCACACTTTTAAATTTCTCCTGTACCTTGCTTTGTCTATTAAGTTAAAATCATCATAATTAAATTCAAGATTTATTATGATACATTAATTTTGCTTAACTAGCAGCATTAATGGTTCCTTTGCTCACATTGCTTCTTCCATTCACTTAACAAATATCTGAGTATTTTCTATATTTCCAGAATTGCTTTAGGACCACATATTCTTCCCTTGTGTCGCTTACATAAATAGTGGGAGAAATGGGCAATAAACAAGTTAGCATGTAACTAAATATCAGTGTTTTACATAGTTACATTTGCTCTATAATATAAAGTAAAGTGAGGAAACAGGAGAAAAAGAAGGGTGATATTTCACATAATGTGGCCAGGGAAGGTCTTTCTAGCAAAGGTATGTCTGCACAGAGACCCACATCATGTAACAGAGCAAGCTCTATACACTAATGTTGTCTAGTGGTGTCCAGCATCCATTCCCACTCCCTTCTATGCTCTCCACTGTATTACAGAGGTTGGAAATCTAGACTTTCTTGCCAGCAGGTTCTGGATACAGTTAGGTTCAGCCAATATGATGACTCATGTGAGAATTGGAATGTGCAAGGGAGGAAGCAGGCTCATGCCTGCAGGATCCACTGGTCTTACTATGTACCCCATCACCCAGAAGAGGCTGCTGCTTTGGAATGAGGGACTAGCCTCCTTAAAATTCAATTGCAGCACCGTCTGGAAACAGCACCTTGCAAGGCTTGTGCTGTCCTACAAATTGTAGTCTATGGTCCTAGAGAATATGCAATAAATGTTGTTTCCACTCTAGTCAGAATAAGTCCAGGAGGCAAAGATAGACGTAGGAGTGGCTTATTCATTAATATAACTTATTATTGACTCATGATATGTTCATTCTTTATGTGTTTGGAGTTGCTAGACAGAGGTGTTAGTTCCCAAGGGAGAAGCAGTCCCACCAGGAGACATGACAAGTGTTCCACTGAATGAGAAGTTGCAACTGGCCTTCCTGGTCACTTAAGGCCTCTCATGCCACTGAACCAACCATCAAAGAAGGGGATTACTCTCCCACCTGGAATGACTGTTCTGTATTATCAGAGGAAATTAGGGTTGCTACAGAACGAAGAGGCAAAAAGATGATATGTGGAACCCAGGGAATTCTTTGGAGCACCTTCTACTCTATCTATGCCCCATGATAAAGTTTTAAAGTAACCCAATATGAATAGGACCTGTAATGACTCAGACTCTAAATAAATCCAATATAGTTGGAGAGAGAGCTCAGACTTTTCAGGAGACAGTCTACTTACCTCATCAAGTAAAAAAAAAAAAATCCTGAATAACTGAGATTCTGGATGAGGACAAAGATAGCATGAATGAAGATAGGTACAAATTTCAACTATAGCCTTGTGACCAGATGAAACAAGGACTGCAGTAACTATGCATATTTTCTTTCTTGTTTTGAAATTTATATATTTGTGTACCTTTTGATCAATTTTCCTTTTCCCTCTTCCTAATATTTTACATAATTTATTTTTAGATTATATATGCCTTCTACTCTAAAACGAGTTCCTTTTTGCAAAAGTAATATTAGGTGAAATAAAATGAATGTGGGAAAGACCATTCTGAAATATATCGATAAGGAAGAGAGAAAAGAATTAGCAAAGAAGACAGTGAAAGCCAGTCAGTGAGTAGAAGAAAATTAGAAGTGTAGTGCTCTGGAAACCAAGAAAAAAGATAGATAGGAGGGGTTTCCCTTTTACAATGCTGCTGAGGAATCCATGTGAGATCAAAGAATTGACCACTGGATTTGACAAGTTGTTGATTATTACTGACCAACTAAGAGTGAATTTTGTGGGATATGTGGTGCAAAACTTGACAATAAAGTGGGTTATAATAAGAGATAATGAAGTGGAAACAGTGAGTATAGATATTTTTTCCAAGAATGTTTTTTTCTAAAGGGAAGGAGAGTTATAAGTTTGGTGCTGATATAGAGGGTAACTAAAGGGGAATATAGTGTTAAGGGAAGATTCTTTCAAGACCAACAATATCACACCTTAGTAGGCTTTGGGCAATGATCTGGTGGAGAAGAAATGTGATCATACAAAAGTGAGTGGGGAAAACTTCAGGGAGAAGTCATGGAGCAGGTAAAAGGGGATGGAGTCTGGTGGGTAAGTAAAGAGACTTACCTTAGCTGAGACTATGATGATTTGTCCATTATAACAAGAGGCAAGACAGAGAACATGGACACAGATACAGATAGATTAGTAGATGGAAATATTCGAGGTTATTTATATTTCCTTTTTTATTTCCAACAAAATAAGAGTCAAACATATCAGCTAAGTATAGATGAGTGCGGAAGATTGGAGGGTTGGTTTAAAGAAGGAGAAGAGGTCATGAAATACTGATCAGGAAAATGGAAAGGCAAAATTATGAGGGATCCATAGTAGAAATACTGAGTAATAATGACAACATGCATGAAATTTCCAGTCAACACTATAAAATGAGACCAGTTAGCAAGATTGTGTTTTACTAGAGCTACGTTCAGCTGCTTAGATGTAGAGAAGTTGTAAATTTGGATTTAACTGAGGGTTGAGGATTTTTGTTCAGGTAAAAAGCAAGAGTTGGAAAGGGGCTTGGGGATGTTTAAAAGTGGATGATCATGGTGAGGAGCCATGGAAGTTGGGTAAGAAGTAGAGACGGATGGCAATGGCAAGCAGGTTGTAACACAGGAACATTGGCAGATTGAAGACCCCAAAAGACTGAAGGGGTCAAAATACTGAGCTGAAGAGACAGAAGACAGCTTGACAATGAGATTTCAAAGTTGATACAGTTGCAATTTATGACGAGGTCTAAAGGATGACCATGGGAGTGGAAAAAAATGACCACCGGAAATGAGAAACTAAGGAACTTACTGGACGATGAAATTTCTAGGAGTTACAACTTAAGTGTGGAGAGAAAGAAAGCAAGTCTTCAGTGAACGAGGAAGAGTCACAAGTACTGAGGGAATTTCTGAAACAAGGAAATGTAGTGTGGGGTACGCTTTGAAGTTCAAGCACTTCAACATAACTGGGATTTTTAGGAAAGGGGATATTTTTGAGAAGAGCAACCAGAGACAAGAAGAAGATTTACCCCAACTTCAAGCTTTGTGGTGTGACGGGGCTTTTGAGGAAGAAACAGCCTCCCATGAAACCACCAAGTTTCAGAAAGAATAAGCAAAACAGAGAAGGAAATATTTAAAGAAGATATTTCTTTTTTTCTAAATCTTCCTCCTTCTTAGGTACATGCTTTTGTTTTAATGGAGTACATTCTCTGAAGGCTCCTGTTTAATAAATGTCTTATTTGCTCTAAACACATGTGTTTTTGTTGCATAAAGAACTCGAAGTTCCAAATAATTCTGTCTTTCATATCTTAACCTTTCTTTCACATTTTTTCTCTTTGTGTATTTAGACTGAGTTCTGAGGACATTCCTCAGGTATGTCTTCCAGCTCAGGAATTGCACCTTCAGTTGTGACCATCCCAACATACGTCCCATCTGGTATTTGATCTCTGTAATTGCCTCTCAGTTTTAAATGCCAATAATTTTAATTGGTTTTTTCATATCATTCCATTCTTGGTCCATGGTAGTAAAATTGTCTAGAATTCTTCTGAGAATTTTAATGTGGCTTACCTGAAAGCTTTCTGCTGTTTCTCCTTTGAACTCTAATTCCTCTTGTGTTAATTCTTTTATTTATTAAATTTGGTGCCTTCCCTTTACAGTACTGGTTTTCCTCAAGTGTTTAGTGATTCCTGGTTAAGTATCTGCATCTGTGTATTCAAATTCCTATTTTCATGTCAATAAGTAAACATTTTAGTTACAACAGCTAGCCCTTCGTGGTTGCATGGGGAGGTGAGGTGATATGTGAATTTGGGTGGAGTATGTGGGTAGATTGTTTTAAATATAGGAATTCCTCAGTCCTCTTAGAGATGGTCTGTAGCATACTATCCAGCTCTCTCTGTCAAGCTCCACCACCCAAGCAGTGATTATCCTGGAATTCCCAACTCAATGAGTTAGAGTTTATTCTAGGAGCAATCACTGAAGTCAACTGCTCCATTCCTTCACCCCCCTCCACTTTCGTCTATCTTGTAGAGATTTTATATTGCTTCAGTCTGCTTCTCTTCTCTATCTGGCTCCAACACTCATTTGGGGAGTGCTCCTTAATCAGGTTATTTTGTCTTTTAGACAAGTCTCTGAGTTGTATCTTAGGAGAAAATTCTACTTCTGGCTCCTGCTCAGTTTAAACTGAGAGAGGAGGGAGACAAAGGATTTCCAAGTGCAGTTCTTTAATTAATTTCCCTATGACTATCCCAGGTTCCCTCTGTGCTTTGATTTTTTGGGACTTTGAGTAAAACAGAATTCCAGAAATACTCTTTTATCTGCAGTACTTTCTTCCCCCACATATGTTTTTGCATTTTATTTTCACTGCTCTTTTGCTACATTAACCCTAATATAAATATTAAATTTATGGCTTTTATCACATTTTTTGTTTTCTACCATAGTTGTGAATTCATTATATTTTTCAAAACAATGTCTGCCATTTCAAAACTTTGGAGTGGGAGGAGAGGTTGGTATGTGTTTTCAACCTACCATCTTCTCCAGCTTATTAATGAGATGGAATGAATAGGATCCCAAAGGTGGAAATTTTAGATATCCAAAAGTTAAGAGATTTACCCATAATTAACCCATAAGTATAAAAATCATATCTAAAATGTCAATTTCCTCTTCTTTGTTAATACATCCTTTAAGATCCATTCTTTATTAAGAAGTTGCCATTTGTCTAATATTTCACATAAACCAAGATTTCAAATTTATTTTTTATCACTTCTCTCTTACCTTCAGCTTAAAACATATACACTGCAGTAATGAAAAATCTTCTACTAGTAAATTTCCAAATAAAATATTGTCAGTGTAAAGGAGGTGAAAGGCTTATACACTGAAAACTACAAAACACTGCTGAAAGAAATTAAAGAAAACCTAAGTACAATATGTGGGAAAGCATCCCATGTTTTGTCTTTTTGTTTGTTTGTTTTGTTTTGTTTTTTTGTTTTTATGTGGTACACGGTCCTCTCACTGTTGTGGCCTCTTCCGTTGCGGAGCACAGGCTCTGGATGCATAGGCTCCGCAGCCATGGCTCACGGGCCCAGCCTCTCCATGGCATGTGGGATCTTCCCAGACCGAGGCACGAACCCGTGTCCCCTGCATCGGCAGGTGGACTCTCAACCACTGCGCCACCAGGGAAGCCCACCCATGTTTAAAGATTGGAAGACTTAATATTTTTTAAGATGGCAACACTACCCAAAGTGATGTATGGACCGAATGCAATCCCTATCAACACTCCAACAGTCCTTTCTGCAGAAATGGAAAATCAAGTTAACAAATTCATGTGGAATTGCAAGAGGCCCAGAATAGCCAAAATAACATTTAAAAAGAAAAATAAAGCTGTGGGACTCATACTTACCAATTTCAAAACTTACTGCATATAGCTGATTCACTTCTCTGTACAGCAGAAACTAACACAACATTGTAAAGCAACTATACTCCAACAAAAATTAAAAAAAAAAAACTTACTCTAAAGCTACAGTGATCAAATGAGTGTGGTACTAGCAAAAGGATAGTAGACTAAATAAATAGATTTGAGAATACAGAAATAAACCTATACATCTATGGCCAATTGATTTTCAACAAGCGCACCAAGACCATTCAATGTGAAAAGAACAATCTCTTCAACAATAGTGCTGGCAAAACTGGGAATCCATGTGCAAGAGAATGAAATTGCCCCTTACTTCTCATCATACACATAAGTTAACTCAAAATTGATCAATATCCTAGATATAAGAGCTAAAAGCAGAAAACTCTTAGAATAAAACAGGAGTAAATCTTTATGACCTCAGATTTAACAATGAATTCTTAGATATGATACAAAAGCACAGGCAAAAAAGAATAAAAAATAGATAAATAAGATAAATAAATGACTTCATCAAAATTAAAAACTTTTGTGCAAAGAATACTATCAAGAAAGTGAAAAAGACAACCTTCAGAATGAAGAAAATATCTGCAAACCATGTCCAGAATATATAAAGAACTCTTACAACTCAACAACAAAAAGACAAAACAACCCAATTTTTAAATGGACAAAGGATTTGAATAAACATTTCTTCAAAGATATATATACAAATGGACAATAAGCACATGGAAAGATTCTCAATATCATTAGTCATTTAGGAAATGCAAATCAAAACCACAATGAGATACTACTTCACACCTACCAGGATGACTATAATTTTTAAAAATGGAAAATAACCAGTGTTGGAGAAATTGGAACTCTTGTACATTGCTGATGGGATTGTAAAATGATTCAGCCTTTGGAGAAAGCAGTTTGGCAGTTCCCCAAAAAGTTAAACATAAGAGTTACCATATGACCCAGAATACCCACTCCTAAGTATATACCCAAAAGAACTGAAAGCAGGTTTTCCAGCCAAAGCTTGAAGATGAACGTTCCTAAGCAGCCCAAATCATACTAGCTGTTTAATGGATACAGAGTTACAGTTTTGCAAGATGAAAATGTTCTGGAGATTGACAGGACAACAATGTGAATATACTACACACCACTGAACCATACCCTGTAAAACGGCTAAGACAGTAAATCTTATATTATGTGTATTTACCACAATTACATTTTTTAAGTCGGTATGCTGACTTTAATCTCCCAATTTTGAATCACTTCATTTCAAGAAGCATTTTTTAAACATACCAAATATTTAAACTTAAGCTAAAAATAAAGATTCATTTCAGTTCACTAAGTATTTCTACACATACTCTTTTATTTGAACCAAGACATTGTATTATTTGATTATTGTTATCTTGCCAATAGCCTTTCTCTGAGTTCCCATTCACTATTGAGGACAATACAGCATATTCTGCATGTCAAGAGATAAGTAAGCAGCGACAGGGAAATACAGACTCTGTGTTCAGTGTATAGAACTACCAGAGCTAAAAGTTTCAGAAAGATTTATTTTTGGAGAAAATGCTCTTCTTGCTCAAATCCTTTTTCAATAAACTAAACAGGACACCAAGGGATACAGAGACCATAATTTATCTCCGAACTTCCTTATAACCTTCCCTTACACACACAGCCCACACCAGCACCACCAGTGCCACCACATACCACACACGGGTCTTCATAGAAAACCAGGTGCTATAGACTACAGTCTAGATATCATGACAACACAGGTGTCTCCAAGCAGTTAAAGTCAATATACTTTCAAGCTGCTCAAAAACAAACAAAACAAAACAAAAAAGCACTAACTGTTACACAGTCTTGAATGACCTTTCATTTAAGATTAGGGTCCATTGGTATAGCAAGTACAATAAGCCTCCTAGGATCAAAAAGTTAGAAGCAGTTCCAAAAGTACATTTTACCCATAAATATGTCTTTATTGCCAAATGGTACCAACTTAGTCCCATACCACTTGAGAACATCAAACCAGACACATATGTTTAGCTCCTTGACTGCCTACCTATGTCACTTGGCAGCCAACAAGGAGGACATTACAGGGGCACTTGACCCTTGAAAGGTTCAGCAGAAAAGTGTTATTTCCAGACTCTGTTTATTGTCAAACTTTCCTTTTCCCTATCCTACTGCCCCTACCCCCCAGCCAGACACATAAACTCCTGCATGCTCTCTCTCTCGTTCCTTCCTTCCCACCCGCCCTCCCTTCCCTCTCTCTCTCTCTCTCTCTCTCTCACACACACACACACACACACACCTTTAAAAACAAATGTTCCTGTGGTGATCATTTTGTAACGTATAAAAATATTGAATCATTATATTGTACACCTGAAACTAATATAATATTGTAAATCAACTAGACTTCAATAATAAAACAAATGTCCCTTATCCTCACCAAGGTTCTGATGTCCTACTAAGATATGAGGGGGCTGTACCATGATCAGCTTTTTAAAAATCTCATTCCTAACCATCATGCTTGAATACATTAAAAGGGGCTCCTTCCTCAGTTATCAAGCATTGCTGCCAGCAACTTGTGAATCTTCACAATCCTAAGTTAGAAGTGGCTACCCGAGCCAAATGGCCACAGCCAGGAGGTTGTGGACTAATATAAATACCAGTCAGAGGAAGTTATCACATGAGGGCCAAGCCCTTTCATGAGCCCAACCCTTTCTCTTCTGGAGCTTCCCTTTCCAAAGACCAAGATAGATTGAAAGAGTTTCTGTGACCAGCACCATTCCCTCTACCAGGCCTCACTGAATATGAAACAGAGGGACCACAGAGGGAGTCCTGTGGGAGACTGGCTGGGCAAGTGCTCACCATGTTCCTGAAACACAGGGACCTACACTATTCAGAGAATTTGGATCTCTTCTTACAGTGCATGCATTGACTCAAAATAATACTCTCTGGCATAGTGCAGACAACCACAACTACGAAGATGAACGCTGAAGAGATTATTTCTCAATGAGTAAAAGAAAATCCCCTGGGGTTGGGCCTAGTTGGGTCTGGGCTTGTCTCACAATTATCATTCCTCCTATATTTCTAGGTAGAATTAATAGGAGAATATGCTGCATCTGCCACCTTTTCCCTGTGGGCCCTTCCTTGCTTGGGAAACCTCATGTGGGAGGCACTGCCACCCACGAAACAGCATTGTCTTCATTAGTGGAAGAGAGACAGTGCTCAGGAAACTCTCAGAGGATGGAAGAGTGAAGAAGGAGAAAAGCAACCACTTATAAGCTTTATGGTACTAGAGTTTGGGTTTTGTTTTCTCTGAAAAATATTTCCACATTTCCCAATTGCCTGGAGTCGATCCATCGTCTGACTGGGTCTTCACCTCCTCTGAGAACAGCTCATCTCATCTCTGTGTGCGGCTGACCTGGCATGGGCCGGAGCAGCTGGGTGGGCACGCTACTCCAGCCATCCCCAGGGACAAGTTTAAAGACCAAAGGCAGGAAGGCTCCTGCTAGTTTTCTTCCCACAAAAGACAAAAAAATTAAAACATAAGAAATAAACAAGAGGTACACTAAGATGCCAGAACCTTTCTCTTGACAACTCAGCTCACATACAGGGTTCTCCTCATTTAGGGGTCTGCTCGGTCAATGTCCAGAGGCCCCTGGACTGAAGTAAAACCTATTTCTTTCTTTACCACCCTCTGCTTCTACCTTAGCATTTGTCTGGTTCAAAAATAATTCTATTAAATAAAAGTTTCCAACAAGGTCTGCTAGGATAACATTTCATTAAGCCTTCAGTGTGGTATCTTGTAAATGAGCAAACTTGCTTTGCCTCCAAAAACCAATCCAAGGACTACTCTCTAAGAATTGGGCTAGTTGAAATACTACAATTTGATGTGCAAAAGAGCATCTGGAGATTATAGAAAGAGCCTGTTAAGAGCTGGCAAGAGGCCTTTTGAGCCGGTCGCTTGCTCATTTACCCCCAAGTCTGTTACCTTCCCTCTTGTAATAGGCAGAATAATGGCTCCCAAAGACGTCCACATCCTAACCCCTGGCAGTTATGAACATGTTACCTTCCATGGCAAAAGGGACTTTGCAGATGTGGTTAAAAACCTGGAGATGGGCCCATTTGTGTAATATAGGAGAATCTCCCCAGTACAATCGCAAGAGGAAGGCAAAAGGATCAAAGTAAAAAAAAAAGAAAGAAAAAGGTAGATGTGACAAGGAAACCAAAGGTTAGAGTGATGTACTCTGAAGATGGAGGAAGGGACCACGAGCCAAGAAACGCAAGTAACCTCTAGAAGCTGGAAAAGGGAACGAAATAGATTTTCCCCCAGAAGCCTCCAGAAGAAACATAGCTCTGCTGACGGCTTGATTTTGGATTTCTGACCTCTAGAAATATAAAAGAATGAATCTGCATTGTTTTAAGCCACTAAGTTTGGGGTAATTGGCTATAGCAGCAAAGGGAAACTGGTATTCCTCCCCTGCCTCCACCCACCCCACCTTCATTCGCTCAAGGAGCTAACACCAGCCAACTATGTTTCCTGGCCATCTTGATGCTTCCATCTCTGTTCAGCAATGGGAGGAAAAAGATGAGGCTGAGAAGATGATAGAAGCCAGGGTATAACCTTCCCCTCTTCCTGCTCTGGACAGGGTCTCCAGCAGTTGCTGGTTCCCTTCGATGATCTCCCATCTCCTGTCATTAACCCCAGGGTTCCAGGCTCTAGAAACACCAGCACCTCAGTTTGTCCCTCCAGCCCTATCTCTGGGTAGCCTCACCTTCCTCTGTTTGCTTGTATAGCCCTTCTAACACCTTTATAGTGAATTTTTTAATTCCCTGTATTAAAGTATCTGATGTGGCTTATGTTTTCTTGGCTGGATCCTTTCAAGAACCAACCCTATTTCTGATGTCTGGCTTATACTTATTTCCTGTACCAGTGTTGCTTGTTCACCAGTGGCTGAGATGACCCATACCTTTAAAATTCTCTCCCATACTTTTTAGATCATGGGAGAGTAACACTGATGGCTACCCAGGGAATTGACACTCTTTTTCCTCCCCTTCTGTCAGCATAATGAATTAGATAACTCCTCACAACCTTGGTTGAGTTGCAATTTCATTAGTTTATGCAAATTGGTATAATTCAGGTGTGAATCAATCAGCCTCTTTCTATGATCTAGTGACCTAGAAAAATGAGAGTAACTATGTTCAGTGACGAATTCTTGTTCAATCAGCCTAAACTTCATTAGCACATCAGAAGGTGCGTTTTTTGGTATGTGAACTGAAAGATCATCCTCGTCAATTGTGCTTAGCGTTATTGCTGCAGTGAGATAATCAGGGGAGGTTTTATTTAAGACATTGCTCAATGAAGCCATCATCTGGAACAATTCAATGTGCTATCTATCAGTTCTTGAGCTTTATTTGCCCAGGTCTGGGGAATGGTGGTGTTTGGAGACATAGCACAGGTTCCTATGAATAGAATCTCAAGGTCTGATTCCTACTCTACTGTATTAATTTGCTAGAGCTGCCATAACAAAATACCACAAACTGGGTGGTTTAAACAACAGAAATTTATCGTCTCACAGTTCTGGGGCTAGAAGTTCAAAATGAAGGTGTTGTCAAGGTTGGTTCCTTCTAAGAGCTGTAAGGGAGAATCTGGCAATCTTTGGAGTTCCTTGGCTTTTGAAGCATTGCTCTCATCTGCTTTGATCTTCACATGATGCTCTGTGTGTGTGTGTGTGTGTGTGTGTGTATCTGTCTTCAAACTTCCCCTTCTTTAAAAGGAGAACAGACATACTGGATCCCGGCTCACCCTAACAACCTCACTTTAACGTATTACCTCTGTAAAGACCCTATCTCCAATAAGGTCACATTCTAAAGAACCAGGGGGTTATTAGAACTTCAACATATGAAATGGTGGGGGAGGGGACACGATTCAACCCGTAACACCTGTTTTCCAAGGAAAGCCTTCTGGTCTTCACGGCTTTAATTCTGGTAGACTGGGTTTACATCCATGTGCCTCAACCTTTCACTTTTTTTTTTGTAACTAATTAATTTATTTAGTTTTGGCTGCATTGGGTCTTCATTGCTGCCCATGGGCTTTCTCTAGTTGCTGCCAGGGGGGGCTACTCTTCATTGCAGTGCATGGGTTTCTCATTGCAGTGGCTTCTCTTGTTGTGGAGCATGGGCTCTAGGCGCACGGGCTTCAGTAGTTGTGGCATGCAGGCTCAGTAGTTGTGGCTCACAGACTCTAGAGCACGGGCTCAGTAGTTGTGGCGCACGGGCTTCGTTGCTCCGCGGCATGTGGGATCTTCCTGGACCAGGGCTCAAACCCATGTCCCCTACTTTGGCAGGCAGATTCTTAACCACTGCACCACCAGGGAAGTCCCAACCTTTCGCTTTTAGAGTATTCACAGTTGACTCGTGTGCACATGCCACACGTAAAATGCATTTGACCCAATGGACTCTTTTCTCTCATTTTAATGTTCTTTCCAATGGGAGTAGCAAGAGTGACTTCGAGAAACTTTTCTTATGAATCCAAAGGATACTAAGACATATTGAGGATTCTCCTCTGCATTTCTTTTATGATTACTTATAAATTAAGGGTCATGGTGAACTAATGATATCTGGTTGTGTATTCTTATTAATCAAGTCCTGTGAAGTGAGATATTTTCATGACTATATACCAGGAGGAAGAAGTGATAGCAGACTGTAGACAGAGGAAAACATCCAATAGCACATTATTAAGGCAGAGCTAGAACCACTCTCCTGTATGTTCCTTTTTCCCCCTAAGCCTATAGTTGAATAGGAAATTACTTTATTAAGTTCTTAAATAATGTATGTTCCTGCTTTTTATTCATTCTTTAGTTTTATTCATTCCTTCTAAACTTTCTGAGGGAGAATTTATTTTAGACTATTTTTTTAAAAAAGAAAGTGTTCAAGAAAAATATTCTTTAAACCCTACATAAGCATGGGACCACACACACCGTTTGAGGCCCAGAGAAACATCTGTGTTTATATGATTACAGGTGATAGGTACTGATATACAAAGGCCTACTCACAGGACATATAGAACACGTCCCTTCCCTCAGTTACAGAAACATAAAACAAAACTGCAATAGCATTTTTAACCTGATCAAAGTTGAGAGTGCTTCAATCACAGCTCCTAAAGAACACATTCCTAAAGCAATCTGAATTTAAGGCCACACTTCTCATGTTTAGAAGCAAAGAGATCAATCATATAAAAAGAAAAAGCAACCAGTAACTGTTAGCTTCATTCACTAAAGAAATTGTCATTTTCTTAACCTTTGTGATTCACCTTCTTCTGAAAATGTATGAGCAGTGCATACAAAGTAAATATTGAGGGGAAGGTGTGAAACTGGGATAAATGAGTTCTGATGAAACATTCACGTCAGTTTTCTGGAACTGAAAGATATTTTATGAGAAGTTTTACTGAAGAAGAACATGCTGGAAAAATGCATGGGGGTCCAGAATATTATTTCACCACAGGTACATTTTAAGCTAGCCACTCTATACCAAGGGACAGCTGCACAGCTCAGGCACACGCACCCCATAACCCCACTGTATTAACAAAGCAACTTGATCCACTTCCACAGTGGGATTCTCACAGACTCCTTTCCAACTACAATTCGTGAAGTTGTTATCTCCAGTTACTCCTGCCAGGTCCTAGGCCAGTAATCTAAGTGTCTTGAGAGCATACCTTGTTTTTCCTCTTATGCCTAACTCATCACCACCTTGACTCTTTTTTTTTAATTTATTTATGTTTGGCTGCATTGGGTCTTCGTTGCTGCGCACGGGCTTTCTCTAGTTGTGGCGAGCAGGGGCTGCTCTTCATTGTGGTGCGCGGGCTTCTCTTGTTGCAGCGCACGGGCTCTAGGTGAGCAGGCATCAGTAGTTGTGGTGCACAGGCTTAGCTGCTCAGCAGCATGTGGGATCTTCCCAGACTAGGATCGAACCCGTGTCCCCTGCATTGGCAGGCGGACTCTCAACCACTGTGCCACCAGGGAAGTCCCACCTTGACTCATCTATCATGTTAAAATATAGCAAGGATTTTTCACATAAAGCCCTTTTGTTAAGTCTGAGAACTGTAGCATGCTAAGGGTTGTCAGCAAAAATCACAGGGAAACAATTACTCCTTTTAAGAAGCTTTGGTCTTTCTGTGAACCACACACACTAAAAATTAGTTGATTATAACTCTAAAATAGGAAACATTTTTATACCGTGTTTGGGAGGGAGGGAGGCAACTGCACATTGGCCTCTTGATGAAAGTCTATTCTTTGTTGTGTCTTTCCTGTGTATTTAGTCACTCTAAAGGATCAAACGTATCAAAGAGTTTGGCAAGAAATCTTTCCTCCCCTTTCCAATTTCCCACAGATTTTCCAAACTTTGGCCCCTGAACACACAAAACCATACAAGCCTATTACTGTAAACTTACTCTGTCTGAAAATTAAGAGACAGAACAACTTTGTATTCCAGTCATAGTCTGAAATTGCAGTTCTTAAAATTTGAAACCAAGCTGAAAATTCTAAGTCAGAACAAAGGATAATTCAGTCCCATATGTCTGGAAGAAAATTAGCATTAATACCTGTAGTCTCCAACTCCATATGGACTAAGTGGAGGTAAAAGTATGTAATTTCAGTTGCTTCCTTTTCTCTTTCATTCTCCCCCCATATCCATCTCATATTCGTACTGTTTATATAAGCACATTTCCATTTCCAGAACACTGTCATGTACTAACCTTGAAACTCAATAATGTATTTTAATCCAGGGGTTTTTCTTTTTTGAAAACCAACATTCACTGGCATATATGATAGTTATAATAATAGGGTAAAGTTTACTAGAGGGCTCCAGAGTCAAACTACCCAAGTCCTAATCCCGGTGCTACCACTACTTACTATTAAATTGAGACATATGAAACTGCCCTTTTTGTAGACAAGGCAAAAAAACTAATACTTACCATTCTACATGATTCAATTTAATAGAAGTTTCTAAAAACCCATCTGAAAAAACAGGAATAATAGTTGCTTTGATAATTAATGAGATGATAAGAGGGTTTTGGTTGCATGATTAATTATAGAAGTGGCAAGTAAAAGGTATGGTAGGACAGTGCTTCTCAAACTTTAACCTGCATAGGAATCACCTGGAGATCTGAATAAAATGCAGATCCCGATTCAGAGATTTGGGTTGGACCCCAAGATTCTGCATTTCTAACAAGCACACAGATGATGCTGACACTGCTAGCCCAAAACCAGTCTGAGTGGCACGTATTCTAACATATTTCCCTTCTCTGATGAGAAGAATCTCCTGGGGCATTTGTTAAAAATACTCCTTCCCAGGCTCGTCCCCTGGAGGCTTTATTCAATAGGTCTGAGATGGGGTGCAGGTTTCTTATTTTTAACAAGTACCTGCAGGTGAAAAGTATGAGAATCACTATTGTAAATAATAGAGGTAGAAACAAAATTCGATGTGAATTAAGAGGGGGAAGAGATCATTTCTAGCAGAGAGGTCAAAACAAGCTTCCCAGAGGAGGCAACCTGTAAAATAGGCCTTAAAAGACAGGTGGAATTTGACTCTAGCAAGATGTGGAGGTGAGCATTCCAGAGCAAAACTAGAATGACTGAAGACAGAGTTAGGATATTGTGGTACAGAGGGGGCCATGCAAGTAGTTCTATTTACTTAAGAGCATAGGGTTCGTGAAGCAGAAGATCTCAAATACCAAATAAAGACATTAGGACTTTATTTTGAAAAACTGGGAAGATAGCAACAATTCCTGAGCAGTGACATGATCAGAGCTGGACTTTTAGCACCATAGCTGTTTATGACTGAAGCTGGGCCAAGACTGGACATAGAAGGATCACTGTGGATTCAGAAGCAGAGCCTGTGACCGGGAACTGAGGGCTTAATGTGATGGGCTTGGGGTGAGTTTTTCTTTGTCTCAGCTTCATCAAGGACAAAATGTCCATTTAAGCATCTAGGTGTTCCTGAGATGTGTGATTTTCCAAGGCATGTTTTTTACGTCCTCATTTCAGAGAGACCCATCTGTGAACAGCTCTGTGGAGCCCGACAGCAATGGAATGAAGGGAGAGTCCTTTCCAGTCACAAGTAAGATTAGGTCTCATCATCCACACAGACCTCAAGAAACTTAGATGGGATTTCTTAGAGCTCACCCCAAACCTGATTTCTCTAAGAAGTTCCCTGTTTTCCTAAAACAGCATTTTCTGAAGTCCAGCCCGTGCACTCCAGAAGTCAGTGACAAAACAAGCGTGCCTTTAGGAGAGTCACAATCTTTCAAGTACGCCCTCCCTTTTACTTAAGACAATGTATTATTAATGTGGCAAAGTGTCTTACCTTTCTCCAAAAAGAGGATTCAGATGGATGGATGGATGGTTGGCTGGATGGATGGAGAAAATATCCTTAGCTATCATCCCACGCTAAATTCTACTTTCAAACTTCTTCAAACTCTAACCCTTAAGTTGTCCTCCACACCACACTAGTGGCCCTCCCAGCAGTCTTTCTGCACCATCTCCCTTTGTCCAGAATTATTCCCACCTCAGGGCCACCAGACCTCCCAAGACCCTCACCAGCAAACTGCCTCCCCTCACTTTGGGGTCTGCCATCCTCGATGCATTTGCTACCTAAGTGGTCATGTTTTGTCCAACACGTCTCTGAGTCAGTGCTGTTCCGGTTACAATGAGTTTTTTATTCCCCCTGGTGCATGGTATTAGATAGTCAGCCAAGACAGACTTCTCAAACATTGAAGTCATACCACCTCACACAGCTTTAAACCTTTTCTCTTTAAATGGCAAAAGAAATTCAAGAGCTTTCTGAGAGGAGCTGGACTGGCCTGGATAAGGTGACTTGATTAAGATTTGTGTGTGTCCTGCAAGTATGCTCAAGATAATAACAAAGGAAAATCCCTGTTTTGTATACCAGGGACCCAAGAATTATAAAGGGAGTGGGAAAAGGAGAAGAAAAAAAAAACCACTTGAGTAAGGCACTTAGGGGACAAACAAAGGAATAATGGTTTCTCTCTAAAATTCTAAATCAGCAGTATTAAAGATGCCTCCACAAGGCTCAAATATACATAAAATATTTCAAAAGACTGTAATTCACGTGCATCTAGACATTTTTGCCTCACAAATAGCCAGCACAGCCGCGTCTCAGATCCCACACACTCTGCTGTGTGCAATACTTCTGTCACAGCTGAAAGGCATTAAGTAGTCTGAAACAGTACTTCGTGTTAAAGCTTTTATTCTCTTTCATACAACACATTCTCTTTTATTCCGGTTATCACAGCCCACTGCTACCCAGGATGTTTAAGGCATTCTCAAAAATACTACAGACTCACCGCAGACCACCTAACTTTTCTTTCTTAGTTAATGGTCTGTAAACGGGAGGCAATACCAACTTGCCCATCAGATAACAGCTACCATTTATTAAGTACCTACTGTGCACTGGGCCCTTTGTATACAGTACTGCTCATCCTTACACTAGCCTGCCAGCACAGTTTTATTATTCCACCCATTTTACAGATGAAGAAACTAAAACTCAGGGGCTACAGCACTTGCCCAAAGCCACCAGTAAGTTCAAAGCCAAAAACTGAACACAGGCTGATCTAGTCCCAGGGCTTACACCACCATGCTCCCCCAGTGACATAGACGTTAACCTATTTCTGGGCAGTTAACTGCAGTTCCAGGTTAAGAAAAAAATGCGGGGGAAGGGGACAGAGCCCACATACATACTTAAGTGCTTGGTCCTCATCTGTAATCTCCAGCCCTTCTCCTGAGATCTCGCTCTTCCGAATTTCACCACAGCAAGCCACAACTTCTCTCAGCTCACTCCACTTTCACGCTAATACAGTTGTCCCTCTGTGGCCACCTACAAATCCTGAACATCTAAGGGGGTTGATAGGAAGAAGGTGGGGACTGACACCTCCCTCTATCACAGCTGAATATGATAAGGACTAACATTCACCAGAAGACAATAATGTAGAATTTGAGACGGTGGTAACATCCCCAAAGACGACAAATTTGCACCCTAAGCATAACTATTACAAAGCCAGTTTTATGATTTTCCAGGCACTTTAGTTTACATCACCAGGAAAAAAACCCAAGTATATAGTACTTTCTCTTAATCACTTTTAGGCGTGTTTTGTACCATCAACTTAATAAAATCACATGGCTTTGTTCACATGCATAAACTACAGATTTGAGAAAATATTAATGTTTAATTCTTGCCCAACTCTTGGATTCTCCTTCAGCGACACGTTACCAGGAGGTTCATCAGCAGTAACCCCTCTTTAAACAAATTCACTCCACATTATAAAAGTCCTCTGAGTGTAGCCATTTACTGCTTACAACAGAGTTTGGGAAAGCTAGCCTCAGGGCTAGAGGGCAAGCTGGATCACATTTGCCTAACTGCATGTTTGGGTTAACCAAAAGCAGGCTAATCAGAACCACAGGGTATTTAAGTGAACTTCTTTGCATCCATAAAATAGATTCCTGAAGACAAAATAAAATTTGCTTAACCAAGTATGCTGCTCTCATTAACTCATTACCCTTGATGTTTGTTCATAAAAGCTGATTTTGGTCAGACTAGTGGTCATTTAGGGGAAGATCCATACCCTAACAAACCTCATGATGACCAAATAGCATTCACATGAAAGAGGTGGTGCTGCATCAAGACTAGGGTCAAAAGTGGAATGCTGGGCATCTTCACCTCACCACAGAAGCTGCACCAGCAAATTAATGTTATAATTTTTGCCAGGTTAGGAGTTGAGACGGGAAAAGCAGAGCCCAATTGTCTGTTTTCTACTTAGGGCTAGGAGAATCTTTGGGGCGAAGGAAGGAAATACAAGTGGAACAGAATGTGCATGTATCTCCTCTTTTCTTCTTTTGCCCACAGTGTATCTCGTTTACAGCTTCCTTGATGATAGAATATCCTTTCCTTCCTTCTTTCTATCCTTTCTTTCCTTTTTTTCTCCTTTCCTTCCATTTTTTCTTCTTTCCTTCCATATCCACTATGTGCCTGAGCAGTTTTCTATCTCTTGATATGCTAAGGGAAGGTGGAAAGCAGGGTGAGGGAGGGAATGCAGCCTTGGAATTAAGCTCCAGGAAACAAAATAAGCAGCCCACAGATGACTCATGTAGGGAGTTTTGACTTCAGTGTGCAAGTCTATAGAGAGATGTGGATTTGAATCCCACCCAGAAGCCATAGATCAAGGAAAGGCTGTGTCTTTCTTCCATCCCTCCTACCTCATTCCTAACCTAATTGAGACCATACCCACCCTCAGAGACACTAAAGAACTAGATGTGAACTCAAATAGTTGTGGTTCATCCGTGATGTGGTCATAAGCTGCCTCATGTTTCCTTTATTTTCCACGGCAACCCCAATATAGAATAAGCACAGAGTTGGAGATATTTGGCTACCAAATAGAAAGACAGCCAGGAGGATGTTGGGAAGCCTGCAGAGCAGCAGCCACATATGGAAGGAAATATGACACTCCCCATGAAAATGTGCTCCCCGGGAAGCAGATGCCGATCATTACCCAAAGACAGGGCAAACAACTTAGCTTTTGTTCCCATTAGTTTATTCATTGTTCTGAGGTGAGTTATAGCATTTGTATGGGTCAAAAAAGCTTGATGGTTGGGAATGGACTGGACTTTGAGTCACAAAAAAACCTTCCTGATGTGTCTGTTCAACTGTGATTCCAAAAGAGCTTTGTTTCCCCTGGAAAGGAGACTTGGTACCTTCTGGCAGTTAGTAAGACTCAGATGATGAGCTCTTAAACTTCCCATCAATGCATGGTCCCTTAGACCTCACCAATCCATGTGACTTGTCTCTAGTAGCCATAGTGGGAGTAGGAGTTGGCGCACATATCAATATATCCAGCAAAGAATAAAAACAATATTGTTGCATTCTCTCCATTCGCACTGAAGCCTCATCACCTCACACCTAGAATATGACACCTGCTGGTCTCTCTTACCTTAGGATACACAGCACCCTGATAAATAAGCCTAACCACCTCTTCCATCAGATGGTCTCCCTGCTCAAAAACCTAAATTCCTGCTTGCTGAAGCAAATCTAAAGTCTATTATCTGGCTATTTAAGGTCGTCCCTAATTCTACCCTCCAATATGCCTCCCAACCTTATTTCCCAGTAACTTGCAAGATTAATTCACTCCTTGAGCCCCCTAACCTCTCCTCTATTGTATGCTACACACATTATGCTCATTTCTACTCCTGTCACTTTCCTTCTAATAACTTCCTTATATCCCCTGTCTGTTTTAGCCCTACTCCAGCGTTGAAGTCTCACTACCCAACAACTTCCTCTCACACTGAAGACTCCTTCCTCTGAATTCCTACAGAATGTGTAGTCTGTCCCAGGTAGGTTACAATTAATTACTGTGGCAGAGAGTAATTTTTCCCCAAGTTTCTCATCATTCTATTCTTAAGTATAGCATCCTCTTTTTTATCTAAGTGTATGAGTCCCATCTAGGGACTACATTTCCTAACTTCTGTCTAAACATATAACTTAAATTCTACCAATGGAGTTTGAGCTGGAATCAATTATATAATTTTTCCACATCTTGTAAAAAAGACATTATCTTGAATTTTTTGAAGATTTCAATTCTTTCTAAGTAATTAGTAGAACTAGCAGAGAGAAAATCAATAAGGATATAGAACATTTCTTAAAATATTGTAAACCAATTTGACCTAATTGATATTTATTAAAGCACTAGACCAAATCATGGCCAAATATACATTTAGTTCAAGTGCTTGTGAAACATTCACCAATGTAGACCACTTACTTTTATAGCTAGGCTATAAAAAGTTCCAATAAATTAAAAGGATTGCTATTATGTATAATATGTTCTCAGACCACAAGAGAATAATAAATCAATGAAAACCAAATATCTGGAAAATCTCCAAATATTTGGAAATTAAGTGACACATTTCTAAATAACCCATAGGTCAGAGAATAAATCAAAAAGGAGATTAAAAAGTATATTTAACTGAATAAAACATAACATATCTTTGTTTGTGAGATGCGGCTAATGTAGTACCTATGGGAAAATATATAGCTTTAAATGCATATATTAGAGAAGAAAAGAATAAAATCTATAACCTAAGCTATCACCCTAAGAGGCTAGAAAAGGAAGATCAGATTAAACCTAAATTATATAAAAGGGAGTAAATAATAAAGAGTAGAAATAAATGTATCATACAATAAGCAAACAATAGAGAAAATCAATAAAAACAAAAACTGGTTCTTTGAAAATGTCAATAAATTTTATAAACTTCTAGTTAGATTTATTTTAAAAAGAGAGAGAAAGAACACAAATTACAACACCAGAAATGACAGGGGATATGACTATAGATTCTAAGATACTAAAAGGGACACAGAAGAGAATATTATTAACAACTTTATGACAATAAATCCAACAACTTGGACAAAATGGACAAATTCCTCAAAAGAAATAAACTACCAAACAGACACAAGAAGAGAAAGAATATCTGAATAATCCTATTCTATATTAGAAAATAAATTTGCAATAAAAAGCTTTCCATAAAGAAAACTTCAGGCCCAGATAGCTTAACTGGTAAATTCTATAAAATATTTAAGGAAGAAATAATACCATCTTTCAAAAGTACCTCAAAAAATTTGAGGAAGAAACATGTCACAATTCAGTTTATAAGGCTGGAATAATTCTGATACCAAAAAGACATCACAAGAAAAAAAAAGACCAGTACCCCTTATGATCATAAACACAAAGTCTTTACAAAATATTAGTAAATTGAATCTCACAATATATAAAATTGGTACAGATCTTCCTCAACATACAATAGGGTTACATCCCAATAAACCCATCGTAACTTGAAAATATCATTAGTCCAAATGCATTTAATACACCTAACCTACCAAACATCATAGCTTAGCAAAACCTACCTTAAACATGTTTAGAACATTTACATTAGCCTACAATCAGCAAAATCATCTAACACAAAGCCTATTTTACAATAAAGTGTTGAACATGTCATATAATTTATTGAATACTGTACTGAAAGTGAACAGCAGAATGGTTGTACGGGTACAGAATGGTTTTAAGTATATGTGTTGTTTACCTTCTTGATGGTGTGGCTGACTGGGAGTTGAGGCACATTGGCACTGCCCAGAGCCATGACAGAGTATGGTACTGCACATCACTAGCTCAGGAAAAGATCAAAATTCAAAGTACAGTTTCTACTGAACGTGTATCACTTTTGTAAGTCAAACCATAGTAAGTCAAGGACCGTCTGTACTATATCTTGATCACGTTGGGAAAGGGGGGATGGGGCAAAGAATATCCCAGGAATACACTGTAGTTTAACACTTGAATATAAATTAGTGTACTTCAACATATTAACACAATAATAGAGAAAACCCATATGATCGTCTTAATATTTGCAGAAGACATTTGAAAAATTCAATAACACAATTTGTGATAAATACTCTCAGCAAACTAAGAATTGAAGGAACATTTTTCAACTTTTTCAAGTAAATCTGTAAAAGACGTACAACTTACATCATACACAAGAGTGAAAAACTGAATGCTTTCTCCCTAAGATTGGGAATAAGCAGGATGTTGCTTTCACCACTTCTATTCAACATTACACTGGGGGTCCTAACCAGTGTAATTAAACCAATAAAAATAAATAAAAGGTATAATATATGCATACCTTGGAGATATTGCAGGTTCAGTTCCAGACCACTGCAAAAGCAAATATCTCAATAAAGTGAGTCACAGGAAATTTTTGGTGTCCCAGTGTATATAAAAGTTATATTCATACTACACTGTAGTCTATTAAGTGTGCAATAGCATTATGTCATAAAAATGTACATACCTTAATTTAAGATACTTTATTGCTAAAAAATGTTAACCATAATCTGACAAAGCAGTGTTGACACAAACCTTCAACTTGTAAAAATGTAATATCTGCAAAGCACAATAAAACTAGTGATTTTTTTAAAAGGGATAAATTGGAAGATTGGAATAGACACATACACACTACAATATATAAAACAGGTAACTAATAAGGACCTACTGTATAGCATAGGGAACTCTACTCAATACTCTGTAATGACCTATATGGGAAAAGAATCTAAAAAAGAGTGGATATATGTATATGTATAACATTCATTTTGCTGTGTACCTGAAACTAACACAACACTGTAAATCAGCTATACTCCAATAATTTTTTTTTAAAAAATCAGTAACTGTAAAGAAAACATACAAAGAATAAAATAAAGTTAAAAAAAATACTAGGTGTACCTGTACAGTTTGAAAAGGAAGATGTAAACTATCTTTATTCACATAAGATACAATTGTTTTTACAGAAGACTAAAAGTTTATTTTAATAGCTATTAGATTTAATAAGTAAATTTAGCAAGTCTGCAGTATACAAAGCCAACACACAAATATTGTCTTCATATTGAAGCAGATCAGAATATTCCACCTCAAACATGCTACTTTGACATAAGGATTATTTTGAGATGAAGGCAACTGAGAAAAAGCAAACAGGAAAAGCTCTCTGCCCTCCCCCATCTGCAGGACATAAATTTCCCTTTGCGAAGATGTCCCCCTCCTCACTCCCATACCAGGAAGATGGCACCAATGTGAGTCTGCATAAATAAACCTTACTAACTAACCCTTATCTTCCATTAGCTTCCTTATATATTTACTTCCCGCATTTACTGCCTCTAGAAGACCAAACCCTTTTTTCCATTGTCTAGTCACACTCCACAATTTATCACCCTTTGCTGAAATGAAATATAAGACCAAACTCTAACTGCTTCTTTGAGTTTCATTTCTTTTCTGTAAGCTCCTGTAAACATAAAAATATTAATAAATTTGTATTCCTTTTTTCCCATTAATCTGTCTTTTGTCAGTTTAATTCACAGGCCCCAGTCACAAACAAATACAGAGGGTAAATGAAAGTATTTCCTCGCCTACATTATATATGAGAAAAAAAAATTTTTGAAAAATACACAATACATTTAAAATAACAACAGAAACATGAAATATTGCATTGGCCAAAGAGTTCATTCGGGTTTTTCATAAGATGTTATGAAAAACCCAAACGAACTGTTTGGCCAACCCAATACATAGAGATGAATTTAACTATGATGTGTATACTGAAAACTACAAAACATTGCCAAGGGAAATTAAAGATCTTAAGATGTCAGGTCTCACCACAATTGATTTATATATTTAAATCAGAGTAAAAACCCTAGCAGCATCTTTTGTGAAAATTGAAAAGCCAGTCCTAAAAATCACATGTAAATACAGTAGACCTAATAGCCAAAGCAATTTTGAAAAGGAAAAACAAAGTTGGATGAAAACACTATTTGATTTCAAGAATTACTCTAAAGCTATGTATTCAAGACAGTGTAGTATTTGTATAGGTTACACATATGGATCATTGAAACAGACCACACAAATATGGACAGTTTACTTTTCAAAAGGGGCCAGGGTAATTCAATGAGGAAACAGTAGTCTTTTCAACAGATGGTGCTGTAACAACTGGATATCTGTATGGGGAAAAAATTACCCTTAACCCTTAGCTCTCAACATACAAAAAGAGTAATTAAAAATGGATCATAGACCAAAATGTTAAAGCTAAAATTATAGTATTTTTAGAAGAAAACATAGGAAACTATCTTTTGACACATTGGGTTGTATAAAGATTTCTTAGGCCACATAAAGCAAGAACCATGAAAAAATTAATAAATTGGAATTCTTCAACATTAAAAACTTCAGTTCTTTGAAAGATCCCATTAAGTAAATGAAAAGACAAGCTACCTTGGAGAAGATATTTACAGTACATATATCTGACATGGATATTGCATCAGAAAAATCAATACTAAGATGAGAACCCAAATTTTTTAATGGGCAAAAGATTTTAACAGATATTTCACACACAAAAATACATGAATGGCCAATCATCACATAAATGATGTTCAATATTATTAATCATTGGGGGATGCAAATTAAAACTGCAATGGACATCACTACATGGCTACTAGAATAGCTAGTTAAAATAAAGGTTGATAATAAGAAGTGTTGGTGAGGCTGTGAAGTACCTGGAATTCTTACATTGCTGGTGAGAGTATAAAGTGCTATAACCACATCTGAAAATAGTTCAGCAGTCTCATGAAGTTCAATATATACTTCCCACATCATCCAGCAATTGCACTTCTATTTTCCCAAGAGAAATTAAAACATATGTCCACAAAAATACTTGTCCACAGCTGTTCATAGCAGCTATATTCTTAGAAATCCAAAACTGGAAACAACCCAATGTCCTTCAATAGAAGAATGGATAAACAAGCTGTAGTGGATTTATTTTTTTATTAATTTTTATTGGAGTATAGTTGCTTTACAATGTTGTGTTAGTTTCTGCTGTACAGTATAGTAAATCAGCTATACATAAACATATATCCCCTCGTTTTGGGAGTTCCTTCCCATTTAGTTCACCACAGAGCATGAAGTAGAGTTCCCTGTGCTATACAATAGGTTCTCATTAGTTATTTATTCTATACATAATAGTGTATTAGTAATAGTGTCAATCCCGATCTCCCAGCTCATCCCACCCCCCTTCACCCTTTGGTATCCATAAGTTTGTTCTCTACATCTGTGTCTCTATTCTACTTTGCAAACAAGTTCATCTGTACCATTTTTCTAGATTCCACATATAAGCAATATTATATAATATTTGTTTTTCTCTTTCTCACTTCACTCTGTATAACAGTCTCTAGGTCTATCCACGTCTCTGCAAATGGCACTATTTCATTCTTTTTATAGCTGAGTAATATTCCATTGCATATATGTATCACACCTTCTTTATCCATTCCTCTGGTGACAGACATTTAAGTTGCTCCCATGTCCTGGTTATTATAAATCGTGTTGCAATGAACATTGGGGTGCATGTAGCCTTTTAAATTGTGGTTTTCTCCAGGTATACGCCCAAGAGTGGGATTGCTGGGTTATATGGTAGTTCTATTTTTAGTTTTCTGAGGAACCTCCATACAGTTCTCCATAGTGGCTGTACCTATTTACATTCCCACCAACAGTGTAGGAGTGTTCCCTTTTCTCCACATCCTCTCCAGCATTTATTATTTGTACATTTTTAATAAGCTGGGAAAACTGGAAAGCTACATGTAAGAGAATGAAATTAGAACACTCCCTAACACCATACACAAAAATAAACTCAAAATGGATTAAAGACCTAAATGTAAGGCCAGACACTATAAAACACTGAGAGGAAAACACAGGTAAAACACTCTTTGACATAAATCGCAGCAAGATCTTTCTTGACCCACCTCCTAGAAAAATGGAAATAAAAACAAAAATAAACAAATGGGATCTCCTGCACAGCAAGGGAAATAATAAACAAAACAAAAAGACAACCCTCAGAATGGGAGAAACTATTCGCAAATGAAGCAACTGACAAGGGATTAATCTCCAAAATACACAAACAGCTCATGCAGCTCAATATCAAAAAAACAAACAACCTGATGAAAAACTGGGTGGAAGACCTAAATAGACATTTCTCCAAAGAAGACATACAGATGGCCAACAAACACATGAAAAGATTCTATAGTGTATTTATAACATAGAATACTACACAGCAATAAAAATGAACAGGCGGAGATCACCTTCCTCCCCACGGATACACCAGAAATACAGCTACACGTGGAACAACTCCTACAGAACACCTACTGAACGCTGGCAGAAGACCCCAGACCTCCCAAAAGGCAAGAAACGCCCCACATACCTGGGTAGGGCAAAGCGGAGAGATCCCCACACGGAGGATCGGTGCCGAGCGGCGCTCACCGGCCCGAGAGGCTTGTCTGCTCGCCTGCCGTGGCGGGCGGCGCTGGAGGCTGGGGCTCGGGCTTCGGTCGGAGCGCGGGGAGAGGACTGGGGCTGGCGGCGAGAACTCAGCCTGAAGGGGGCTAATGTGCCACAGCTAGCCGGGAGGGAGTCCGGGAAAACTCTGGAGCTGCCGAAGAGGCAAGAGAGTTTTTCTTCCCTCTTGGTTTCCTGGTGCGCGAGGAGAGGGGATTAAGAGCGCTGCTTAAAGGGGTTCCACAGACGGGCGCGAGTCGCAACTGAAACCGCGGAGCCCAGTGACGGGCGTGGGACGCTGGGGCTGCTGCTGCCGCCGCCAAGAAGCCTGTGTGCGAGCGCAGGTCACTGTCCACACCGCCCTTCCGGGAGCCTGTGCAGCCCGCCACTGCCGGGGTCCCGGGATCCAGGGGCGGCTTCCCTGGGAGAACGCACGGCGCGCCTCGGGCTGGTGCAACGTCACGCCGACCTCTGCCGCTGCAGGCTCGCCCCGCACTCCGTGCCCCTCCCTCCCGGCCGGCCTGAGTGAGCCAGAGTCCCCGAAGAGGCTGCTCCTTTAACCCTGTCCTGTCTGAGCGAAGAACAGACGCCCTCCGGCAACCTACAGGCAGAGGCGGGGCCAAATCCAAAGCTGAGACCCAGGAGCTGTGAGAACAAAGAAGAGAAAGGGAAACCTCTCCCAGCAGCCTCAGAAGCAGCGGATTAAAGCTCCACAATCAACTTGATGTACCCTGCATCTGTGGAATACATGAATAGACAACACATCATCCCAAATTGAGGAGCCCCGAGTCAGTGCTGTGCCTCTGAGGTGGGAGAGCCAACTTCAGGACACTGGTCCACAAGAGATCTCCCAGCTCCACATAATATCAAACGGCAAAAATCTTCCAGAGATCTCCATCTCAACACCAGCACCCAGCTTCACTCAACGACCAGCAAGCTACAGTGCTGGACACCCTAAGCCAAACAACTAACAAGACAGGAACACAACGCCATCCATTAGCAGAGAGGTGGCCTAAAATCATAAAAAGTCTGCAGACACCCCAAAACACACCACCAGACGTGGACCTGCCCACCAGAAAGACAAGATCCAGCCTCATCCACCAGAACACAGGCACTAGTCCCCTCCACCAGGAAGCTTACACAACCCACTAAACCAACCTTAGCCACTGGGGACAGACACCAAAAACAACGGGAACTACGAACCTGCAGCCTGCAAAAAGGAGACCCCAAACACAGTAACATAAGCAAAATGAGAAGACAGAAAAACACACAGCAGGAGAAGGAGCAAGATAAAAACCCACCAGACCTAACAAATGAAGAGGTAATAGGCAGTCTACCTGAAAAAGAATTCAGAATAATGATGGTAAAGATGATCCAAGATTCTATTTCCCAGATCCAAAATCTTGGAAATAGAATAGACAAAATGCAAGAAACAGTTAACAAGGACCTAGAAGAACTAAAGATGAATCAAGCATCGATTAAAAACACAATACATGAAATAAAAAATACTCTAGATGGGATCAATAACAGAATAACTGAGGCAGAAGAACGGATAAGTGAGGTGGAAGATAAAATAGTGGAAATAACTGCTGCAGAGCAAAATAAAGAAAAAAGAATGAAAAGAACAGAGGACAGTCTCAGAGACCTCTGGGACAACATTAAACGCACCAACATTCGAATTATAAGGGTTCCAGAAGAAGAAGAGAAAAAGAAAGGGACTGAGAAAATATTTGAAGAGATTATAGTTGAAAACTTCCCTAATATGGGAAAGGAAATAGTTAATCAAGTCCAGGAGGCACAGAGAGTCCCATACAGAATAAATCCAAGGAGAAATACACCAAGACACATATTAATCAAACTGTCAAAAATTAAACACAAAGAAATCATATTAAAAGCAGCAAGGCAAAAACAACAAATAACACACAAGGGAATCCCCATCAGGAAAACAGCTGATCTCTCAGCAGAAACTCTACAAGCCAGAAGGGAGTGGCAGGACATAATTAAAGTGATGAAGGAGAAAAACCTGCAACCAAGATTACTCTACCCAGCTAGGATCTCATTCAGATTTGATGGAGAAATTAAAACGTTTACAGACAAGCAAAAGCTGAGAGAGTTCAGCACCACCAAACCAGCTTTACAACAAATGCTAAAGGAACTTCTCTAGGCAAGAAACACAACAGAAGGAAAAGACCTACAATAACGAACCCAAAACAATTAAGAAAATGGGAACAGGAACATACATATCGATAATTACCTTAAATGTAAATGGACTAAATGCTCCCGCCAAAAGATACAGATTGGCTGAATGGATACAAAAACAAGACCCATATATATGCTGTCTACAAGAGACCCACTTCAGACCTAGAGACACATACAGACTGAAAGTAAGGGGATGGAAAAAGATATTCCATGCAAATGGAAACCAAAAGAAAGCTGGAGTAGCAATTCTCATATCAGACAAAATAGACTTTAAAATAAAGACTACTAGAAGAGACAAAGAAGGACACTACCTAATGATCAAGGGATCGATCCAAGAAGAAGATATAACAATTATAAATATTTATGCACCAAACATAGGAGCACCTCAATACATAAGGCAAATACTAACAGCCATAAAAGGAGAAATCGACACTAACACAATCATAGTAGGGGACTTTAACACCCCACTTTCACCAATGGACAGATCATCCAAAATGAAAATAAATAAGGAAACACAAGCTTTAAATGATACATTAAACAAGATGGACTTAATTGATATTTATAGGACATTCCATCCAAAAACAACAGAATACACATTTTTCTCAAGTGCTCATGGAACATTCTCCAGGATAGATCATATCTTGGGTCACAAATCAAGCCTTGGTAAATTTAAGAAAATTGGGCCTCCCTGGTGGCGCAGTGGTTGAGAGTCCGCCTGCCGATGCAGGGGATACGGGTTCGTGCCCCGGTCTGGGAGGATCCCATATGCCGTGGAGCGGCTGGGCCCGTGAGCCATGGCCTCTGGGCCTGCGCGTCCGGAGCCTGTGCTCCGCAACGGGAGAGGCCACAACAGTGAGAGGCCCGCATACCGCAAAAAGAAAAAAAAAAAAAAAAAAAAAAATTTAAGAAAATTGAAATTGTATCAAGTATCTTTTCCGACCACAATGCTATGAGACTAGATATCAATTACAGGAAAAGAGCTGTAAAAAATACAAACACATGGAGGCTAAACAATACACTACTTAATAACGAAGTGATCACTGAAGAAATCAAAGAGGAAATTAAAAAATACCTAGAAACAAATGACAATGGAGACACGACGACCCAAAACCTATGGGATGCAGCAAAAGCAGTTCTAAGAGGGAAGTTTATAGCAATACAATCCCACCTTAAGAAACAGGAAACATCTCGAATAAACAACCTAACCTTGCACCTAAAGCAATTAGAGAAAGAAGAACAAAAACACCCCAAAGTTAGCAGAAGGAAAGAAATCATAAAAATCCGATCAGAAATAAATGAAAAAGAAATGAAGGAAACGATAGCAAAGATCAATAAAACTAAAAGCTGGTTCTTTGAGAAGATAAACAAAATTGATAAACCATTAGCCAGACTCATCAAGAAAAAAAGGGAGAAGACTCAAATCAATAGAATTAGAAATGAAAAAGGAGAAGTAACAACTGACACTGCAGAAATACAAAAGATCATGAGAGATTACTATAAGCAACTCTATGCCAAATAAATGGACAACCTAGAAGATACGGACAAATTCTTAGAAATGCACAACCTGCCGAGACTGAACCAGGAAGAAATAGAAAATATGAACAGACCAATCACAAGCACTGAAATTGAAACTGTGATAAAAAACCTTCCAACAAACAAAAGCCCAGGACCAGATGGCTTCACAGGCGAATTCTATCAAGCATTTAGAGAAGAGCTAACACCTATCCTTCTCAAACTCTTCCAAAATATAGCAGAGGGAGGAACACTCCCAAACTCATTCTACGAGGCCACCATCACCTTGATACCAAAACCAGACAAGGATGTCACAAAGAAAGAAAACTACAGGCCAATATCACTGATGAACATAGATGCAAAAATCCTCGAGTAAATACTAGCAAACAGAATCCAACAGCACATTAAAAGGATCATACACCATGATCAAGTGGGGTTTATTCCAGGAATGCAAGGATTCTTCAATATACGCAAATCAATCAATGTGATACACCATATTAACAAGTTGAAGGAGAAAAACCATATGATCATCTCAATAGATGCAGAGAAAGCTTTCGACAAAATTCAACACCCATTTATGATAAAAACCCTGCAGAAAGTAGGCATAGAGGGAACTTTCCTCAACATAATAAAGGCCATATATGACAAACCCACAGCCAGCATCGTCCTCAATGGTGAAAAACTGAAACCATTTCCACTAAGATCAGGAACAAGACAAGGTTGCCCACTCTCACCACTCTTATTCAACCTAGTTTTGGAAGTTTTAGCCACAGCAATCAGAGAAGAAAAGGAAATAAAAGGAATCCAAATCGGAAAAGAAGAAGTAAAGCTGTCACTGTTTGCAGATGACATGATACTATACATAGAGAATCCTAAAGATGCTACCAGAAAACTACTAGAGCTAATCAATGAATTTGGTAAAGTTGCAGGATACAAAATTAATGCACAGAAATCTCTGGCATTCCTATATACTAATGATGAAAAATCTGAAAGTGAAATCAAGGAAACACTCCCATTTACCATTGCAACAAAAAGAATAAAATATCTAGGAATAAACCTCCCTAAGGAGACAAAAGACCTGTATGCAGAAAATTATAAGACCCTGATGAAAGAAATTAAAGATGATACAAATAGATGGAGAGATGTACCATGTTCTTGGATTGGAAGAATCAACATTGTGAAAATGACTCTACTACCCAAAGCAATCTACAGATTCAATGCAATCCCTATCAAACTACCAATGGCATTTTTCACAGAACTAGAACAAAAAATTTCACAATTTGTATGGAAACACAAAAGACCCCGAATAGCCAAAGCAATCTTGAGAACGAAAAACGGAGCTGGAGGAATCAGGCTCCCTGACTTCAGACTATACTACAAAGCTACAGTAATCAAGACAGTATGGTACTGGCACAAAAACAGAAAGATCAGTGGAACAGGATAGAAAGCCCAGAGTTAAACCCACGGACATATGGTCACCTTATCTTTGATAAAGGAGGCAGGAATGTACAGTGGAGAAAGGACAGTCTCTTCAATAAGTGGTGCTGGGAAAACTGGATAGGGACATGTAAAAGTATGAGATTAGATCACTCCCTAACACCATACACAAAAATAAGCTCAAAATGGATTAAAGACCTAAATGTAAGGCCAGACACTATCAAACTCTTAGAGGAAAATATAGGCAGAACACTCTATGACATAAATCACAGCAAGATCCTTTTTGACCCACCTCCTAGAGAAATGGAAATAAAGACAAAAATAAACACATGGGACCTAATGAGACTTAAAAGCTTTTGCACAGCAAAGGAAAACATAAACAAGACCAAAAGACAACCCTCAGAATGGGAGAAAATATTTGCAAATGAAGCAACTGACAAAGGATTACTCTCCAAAATTTATAAGCAGCTCATGCAGCTCAATAACAAAAAAACAAACAACCCAATCCAAAAATGGGCAGAAGACCTAAATAGACATTTCTCCACAGAAGATATACAGACTGCCAACAAACACATGAAAGGATGCTCAACATCTTTACTCATTAGAGAAATGCAAATCAAAACTACAATGAGATATCATCTCACACCAGTCAGAATGGCCATCATCAAAAAATCTAGAAACCATAAATGCTGGAGAGGGTGTGGAAAAAAGGGAACCCTCTTGCACTGCTGGTGGGAATGTGAATTGGTACAGCCGCTATGGAGAACGGTATGGAGGTTCCTTAAAAAACTACAAATAGAACTACCATATGACCCAGCAATCCCACTACTGGGCATATACCCTGAGAAAACCATAATTCAAAAAGAGACATGTACCA
Source organism: Mesoplodon bidens (assembly GCF_964165515.1). Classification (NCBI taxonomy): domain Eukaryota; kingdom Metazoa; phylum Chordata; class Mammalia; order Artiodactyla; family Ziphiidae; genus Mesoplodon; species Mesoplodon bidens. Next base: position 45,863,387 of record NC_138160.1, on the reverse strand, counting down.
AAATGTTCATAGCAGCCCTATTTACAATAGCCCGGAGATGAAAACAACCTAAGTGTCCATCATTGGATGAATGGATAAAGAAGATGTGGCACATATATACAATGGAATATTACTCAGCCATAAAAAGAAATGAAATTGAGCTATTTGTAATGAGGTGGATAGACCTAGAGTCTGTCATACAGAGTGAAGTAAGTCAGAAAGAGAAAGACAAATACTGTATGCTAACACATATATATGGAATTTAAGAAAAAAAAATGTCATGAAGAACATAGGGGTAAGACAGGAATAAAGACACAGACCTACTAGAGAATGGACTTGAGGATATGGGGAGGGGGAAGGGTAAGCTGTGACAAAGTGAGAGAGTGGCATGGACATATATACACTACCAAACGTAAGGTAGATAGCTAGTGGGAAGCAGCCGCATAGCACAGGGAGATCAGCTCGGTGCTTTGTGACCGCCTGGAGGGGTGGGAGAGGGAGGGTGGGAGGGAGACGCAAAAGGGAGGGGATATGGAAACATATGTATATGTATAACTGATTAAATTTGTTATAAAGCAAAAAATTTTTTAAAAAATAAATAAATAAATAAATAACTTTAATCAAAAAAGTAAAAAATAAAAAATAAACCTATTATTCTAATAAAACTTAAAAAAAATAATAAAAAAATAAATAAATAAATAAATAAATAAAAATGAACAAACTACTGATACACACAACAAAATTAATGAATCTCAGAAACAGTATGCCAAGCAAAAGAAACAGATACAAAGGAGTGTGGTACAGGGTGCATTGTTGGGTTGTCACTAGCATGAAACTGAGAGTGAGTGTCTGCTTAAATATGCATCCTAGGCACCTCATTTGCATCACCCTAGTCTCAGGCTGAAAATACTCAATGTATAGTTTCATTTATATGAAACTCTAGGACAGGCAAAACTAATCCATAATGACAGAAAGCATGTCTGTGGCTGCCTCAGGCTAAGAGTAGATGGTATTTAGTGCAAAGGGCTCAAGAGAACTTTTGGGAGTGAGGGAAATGTTCAGTACCTTGACTGAGGCGATGGTAAAATGCGTGTTAACATATGTCAAAATCCACTAAACTGTATGCTTAAAATAGGTACATTTTACTTTCTGTAAACTATACCTCGATAATGCTGATTTTTTTAAAAAGGCATTGCTCATGCTCTACTTTGTCTCTCTGGCCTTGCCGTGATCTGGAGTGTGGAAGAGGCAGGGATAAGTCACATTCACCCGCAGCAGAATAAAAAGAAAAAGGTGAGCTAGAAGCCCAGCTCACCTTCAGGGCTGGACAACTGATTCCTGGAGAAGTATAAGCTCCTTTCTTGTTTGAGTCACTGCAGTTTTAAACACTAGATAAAGCAGCTTAGCCCAAGCCTCAGCTAACACAATTACATATAATTGAGTATTTTTATCAAGTATTTTCCTGTGTATTAGCCTTATCTGTTCCAAATAGACGATAAATTCTTCATATGGCAGGGCTAGAGGAAATGAGTCTTATTCCCCAAACCACTCAGGACATACAGGCTCATCAATTACAGACACACCCCATGCTTTGCTCTATTGCCCACAGCACCTCATCTAATTGAACCCTGCAGAGATGGCCAATACATAGCCAGCCAAAATGTATGACTAGTTTCTTCTCTGTCCCAGGAATATTCAACAATTAAGCAAATATTGGAGTCATTTGATGGTCTCCTGCTTAAAAGAAAAAGCAAGAGAAAATTTTTTAAAGAACTGACAGTACATATAGATAATTAAGAGCACAATAAGAATATTACAAATTCTTAAAAATGGTTAGTGATAATATTGAGAAGTTCACAGAGTCCATATGACACCAAGCTAATCAATCAGTTCAAGAGAAGTAGGTAATTAGATTATCAAAACACTACATACACACACACACACACACACACACACTGATTAAATTCAACTTTTAATTCATTTTTTGACCCTGCATAAACATATCAGTATATCATTCTTCCCACTAGTTTACTAGAGTCTAAATTCACTTATACTTTGGGAGGTTGGAAAAACTAAAGATGATAAATGTTCTTCCAAATGGCTACGTGATAGCAGTAGTTTTAGTGTAATTTATTCCTCTAAAAAAAGGTACAGTGAGATGAAGAAAGAGGGGGTGAAAATTAGTGTCATACATTGATGACTGGCTCCTTTTCTTCACTGAGCACCTACCACGTGCAGGACCTCATTCAAAATTCTAAACAAATCAAGATATGTGGGCTGAAGCCACTCTTCACAAGTCTTTAGTCCTGTGCTCGATTTATAGCAGGAACTGTTTGTTAATTGTGTTACTTTTATAATTGTTGAATTGACTATCAAATGTAGAATGGACGGCTAGTGGGAAGCCGCTGCATGGCACAGGGAGATCAGCTGGATGCTTTATGACCACCTAGAGGGGTGGGATAGGGAGGGTGGGAGGGAGGCTCAAGAGGGAGGGGATATGGGGATATATGTATACATATAGCTAATTCACTTTGTTGTACAGCAGAAACTAACAACGTTGTAAAGCAATTATACTCCAATAAAGATACCATAAATAAATAAATATATATATATATATATATATATATATTGGTGAATTAAAACGTCCAGGTTGGGAGACCTGTATTTTTCTCAGAAGATGCTGGTCTAAATCCCTTTGCAGTACCTACCATCATTTCCGGGGTTTTAAATATTTTTTGCTTGTGAAATGCTTAAGTTTTACTGTTGTTGTTATCATCCTTGTAACTAACATTTATGGGACACTTACTAAGTTCCAAACACAATGCCAAGCACATTTTTTATAACATTTTTATTGGAGTATAATTGCTTTACAATGTTGTGTTAGTTTCTGCTGTACAACAAAGTGCATCAGCTATATGTATACATATATCCTTATATACCCTCCCTATCCCACTCCCCTAGGTAGTCACAAAGCACCAAGCTGTTCTCCCCGTGCGATGCAGCTGATTCCCACTAGCTGGCTATTTTACATTTGGTAGTGTATATATGTGTCAATGCTACTCTCTCACTTCATCCCAGCATACCTTTCCTCTCCCCGTGTCTTCAGGTCCATTATCTACGTCTGCATCTTTATTCCTGGCATGCCCCTAGGTTCAACAGAACCTTTTTTTTTTTTTTAGATTCCATACATATGTGTTAACATATGGTATTTGTTTTTCTCTTTCTGACTTACTGCACTTGGTATGACAGACTCTAGGCCCATCCACCTCACTACAAATAACTCAATTTTGTTTCTTTTTATGGCTGAGTAATATTCCATTGCATATATGTGCCACATCTTCTTTATCCATTCCTCGGTCAATGGACACTTAGGTTGCTTCCATGTCCTGGCTATTGTAAATAGAGCTGCAATGAACATTGTGCTACGTGACTCTTTTTGAATTATGGTTTTCTCAGGGCATATGCCCAGTAGTGGGATTGCTGGGTCATATGGTAGTTCTATTTTTACTTTTTTAAGGAACCTCCATACTGTTCTCCATAGTGACTGTATCAATTTACATTCCCACCAACAACATAAGAGGGTTCCCTTTTCTCCATATCCTCTCCAGCATTTACTGTTTGTAGATTTTTTGATGATGGCCATTCTGACTGGTATGAGGTGATACCTCATTGTAGTTTTGATTTGCATTTCTCTAATGATTACTGATGTTGAGCATCCTTTCATGTGTTTGTTGGCAATCTGTATATCTTCTTTGGAGAAATGTCTGTGTAGGTCTTCTGCCCATTTTTGGATTGGGTTGTTTGTTTTTTTGATATTGAGCTGCATGAGCTGCTTATATATTTTGGAGATTAATCCTTTGTCAGTTGCTTCATTTGCCAATATTTTCTCCCTCTGAGGGTTGTCTTTTCGTCTTGTTTATGATTTCCTTTGCTGTGCAAAAGCTTTTAAGTTTCACTAGGTCCCATTTGTTTATTTTTGTTTTTATTTCCATTACTCTATGAGGTGGGTCAAAAAGGATCTTGTTGTGATTTATGTCAAAGAGTGTTCTGCCTATGTTTTCCTCTAAGAGTTTGATAGTCTCTGGCCTTACGTTTAGGTCTTTAATCCATTTTGAGTTTATTTTTGTGTATGGTGTTAGGGAGTGTTCTAATTTCATTCTTTTTCTTGTAGCTCTCCAGTTTTCCCAGGACCACTTATTGAAGAAGCTGTCTTTTCTCCATTGTATATTCTTGCCTCCTTTAACAAAAATAATGTGACCATGGGCTTCCCTGGTGGCGCAGTTGTTGAGAGTGCACCTGCCGATGTAGGGGACACAGTTTCATGCCCCGGCCTGGGAAGATCCCACATGCTGCGGAGCGGCTAGGCCCGTGAGCAATGGCCACTGAGCCTGCATGTCCGGAGCCTGTGCTCCACAACGGGAGAGGCCACAACAGTGAGAGGCCCGTGTACTGCAAAAAATAATAATAATAATAATAAGGTGACCATATATGCCTGGGTTTATCTCTGGGCTTTCTATCCTGTTCCATTGATCTATCTTTCTGTTTTTGTGCCAGTACCATACTGTCTTGATTACTGTAGCTTTGTAGTATAGTCTGAAGTCAGGAGCCTGATTCCTCCAGCTCCATTTTTCGTTCTCAAGATTGCTTTGGCTATTCGGGGTCTTTTGTGTTCCCATACAAACTATGAAATTTTTTGTTTTAGTTCTGTGAAAAATGCCATTGGTAGTTTGATAGGGATTGCATTGAATCTGTAGATTGCTTTGGGTAGTAGAGTCATTTTCACAATGTTGATTCTTCCAATCCAAGAACATGGTATATCTCTCCATCTGTTTGTATCATTTTTAATTTCTTTCATCAGTGTCTTATAGCTTTCTGCATATAGGTCTTTTGTCTCCTTAGGTAGGTTCATTCCTAGTTATTTTATTCTTTTTGTTGCAGTGGTAAATGGGAGTGTTTCCTTAATTTCTCTTTCAGATTTTTCATCATTAGTGTATAGGAATGCAAGAGATATATGTACATTAATTGTATCCTGCTACTTTACCAAATTCATCGATTAGCTCTAGTAGTTTTCTGGTAGCATCTTTACGATCCTCTATGTATAGTATCCTGTCATCTGCAAACACTGACAGCTTTACTTCTTCTTTTCTGATTTGGATTCCTTTGATTTCTTTTTCTTCTCTGACTGTTGTGGCTAAAACTTCCAAACCTATGTTGAATAATAGTGGTGAGAATGGGCATCCTTGTCTTCTTCCTGATTTTAGAGGAAATGCTTTCAGTTTTTCACCACTGAGAATGTTGTTGACTGTGGGTTTGTCATATATGGCCTTTATTATGTTGAAGTAAGTGCCCTCTATGCCTACTTTCTGGAGAGTTTTTATCATAAATGGGTGTTGAATTTTGTTGAAAGCTTTTTCTGAATCTATTGAGATGACCATATGGTTTTTATTCATCAGTTTGTTAATATGATGTATCACATTGACTGATTTGCATATATTGCTGAATCCTTGCATTCCTGGGATAAACCCCGCTTGATCATGGTGTGTGATCCTGTTAATGTGCTGTTGGATTCTGTTTGCTAGTATTTACTCGAGGATTTTTGCATCTATGTTCATCAGTGATAGTGGCCTGTAGTTTTCTTTTTTCGTGACATCTTTGTCTGGTTTTAGTATCAGGGTGATTGTGGCCTGGTAGAATGAGTTTGGGAGTGTTCCTCCCTCTGCTATATTTTGGAAGAGTTTGAGAACTATATGTGTTAGCTCTTATTTAAATTTTTGATAGAATTCACCTGTGAAGTCATCTGGTCCTGGGCTTTTGTTTGTTGGAAGATTTTTAACCACAGTTTCAACTTCAGTGCTTGTGATTGGTCTGTTTATATTTTCTGTTTCTTCCTGGTTCAGTCTCTGAAGGTTGTGCTTTTCTAAGAATTTGTCCATTTCTTCCAGGTTGTCCATTTTATTGGCATATAGTCACTTGTAGTAATCTCTCATGATCCTTTGTATTTCTTCAGTGTCAGTTGTTACTTCTCCTTTTTCATTTCTAATTCTGTTAATTTATGTCTTTTCTCTTTTTTTCTTCATGAGTCTGGCTAATGGTTTACCAATTTTGTTTATCTTCTCAAAGAATCAACTTTTAGTTTTATTGATCTTTGCTATCATTTCCTTCATTTCTTCTTCATTTATTTCTGATCTGATCTTTATGATTTCTTTCCTACTGCTAACTTTGGGGATTTTTTTGTTCTTCTTTCTCTAATTGCTTTACACGTAAGGTTAGGTTGTTTATTTGAGATGTTTCTTGTTTCTTGAGGTAGGACTGTATTGCCATAAACTTCCCTCTTAGAACTGCTTTTGTTGCATCCCATAGGTTTTGGGTCCTCATGTTTTCATTGTCATTTGCTTCTAGGTAATTTTTGGTTTCCTCTTTGATTTCTTCATTGATCTATTGGTTATTTAGTAGCATATTGTTTAGCCTCCATGTGTTTGTATTTTTTATATTTTTTTCCTGTAATTGATATCTAGTCTCATAGCGTTGTGGTCAGAAAAGATACTTGATATGATTTCAATTTTCTTAAATTTACCAACGCTTGATTTGTGACCCAAGATATGATCTATCCTAGAGAATGTTCCATGAGCACTTGAGAAGAAAGTGCATTCTATTGCTTTTGGATGGAATGTCCTATAAATATCAATTAAGTCCATCTTGTTTAATGTGTCATTTAAAGCTTGTGTTTCCTTATTTATTTTCATTTTGGATGATCTGTCCATTGGTGAAAGTGGGGTGTTAAAGTCCCCTAATATGATTGTGTTACTGTCAATTTGCCCTTTTATGGCTGTTAGCATTTGCCTTATGTATTGTGGTGTTCCTATGTTGGGTGCAAAAATATTTACAGTTGTTATATCTTCTTCTTAGATTGATCCCTTGATTACTATGTAGTGTCCTTCTTTGTCTCTTGTAATAGTCTTTATTTTAAAGTCTATTTTGTCTGATATGAGAATTGCTACTCCAGCTTTCTTTTGATTTCTAGGGTTTTAAGTTTTTATGTATAACCTACTAAATGAGTAAAGGGATAGAATTAGTTGAAATCATGAAACCCCACAGGACATTTAGAATCAACAGTGTAAAATCATTAGATGTTGTTTCATTAGCATCTCTTTCACTAGCTTTTTCATTTAACAGAATTCACTATAAAAAGCAGAGTATTTTCTATCTTAGTTTCATCAAATTTTCTTTAAAAAATTCAGATTTAACCAGGAGATATTTAAAATGTTTAACTTTTAAAAAGTCAAAAATAAACAAAACTTAAGAATTCACTAATAGAAGACAGTCATTTGTACTCCTCCCTCCTATGTGAATGAAATACCTACATTACCCATTATTAGCCAACTTTGAATAAAGGAACAAAAACTGAAATATACAGCCTGTTAGTTCTTAAAATACCCTGTTCTCTTTAATCTCATTTCTTCATTTTATCTCTGAGAACTTAAAAAAGAAAAAAAGAAGAAAAATCTACGCTGCGTTAAACAATAGGTATTGAAAAAGACCTTTACTTTCTTAGAGACGTTCCAACTATGCTCCCAGGAGTAGTTTCCTAAAATGCAGTCCATGTACTTATAAGATGGAAACATAAGACATAGTTTCTAAGTAACTACTAGCAAGGTTTCACACATGTATCATCTTTAGGAGACAGGAGGAAAATAAACACTCATAAATACACACACACACACACACACGTCCACCATCTTCTTCCTAGATTTTCTTCTGAGATTGGCTAGCATTATGACCCTGACAAGGTACCAAACTACCAACAAAGGGATTTCTTTGGAGTCATAAATTGACAGCTCCTTTGGAGTCCCATAAAGAGCCCCTTTTCATCAGCATGGCTCCGTATCCTTTCCTTCCCATGCCCCTTTGGGCTGGAATACATCTTCTCTGAGCAGACACAGTAAAGAGGGAACTTCTGCCCCTTGGCCACACACTTGCACCCCTCTGCCCACCTCTTCATAAGTTACCCCTCGCCTCCAACTCCAAGGGAGGGAAATCATTCATCTAGTCCCACTGAGTCCAGGACTTAGATTGGACCAAGACACAGGGAGTGACTGTGCCTGGAAAGCAGGAGCCCTTGGCTTTTTTCCTGCCTCCACACAGGTGATGACTGAGGCTGGGCTGCAGGGCTCATCTCTTTCCCTCATAGCTACAACTATCAGCTTCCCTGCTCACTCTCGCTTGCTCTCCGTCTCACTCCACCCTGTCATTCCTTCCCTTCCACCTCCTCTGCTCATGATTATGGGACTGTCAGATTCAATAGCAATCAAATAGGAGGTCTCACTTAGCCTTAGAGCCTAACCTATTCCAATACAGCTTTTATAAAATGAGATTTTGGGGTGCTTATCAAATATTAATGAAGTGGTGTATTAGTCAGGGTTCTCCAGAGAAACAGAGCTAATAGGATATGTATAGACATATACAAGAGGAAATTTATTATAGGAATTGGCTCATGTGGTTATGAAGGCCAAGAGGTCCCATGATCTTCCATCTGCAAGCCCGAGAACCAGAAAAGCCAGTGGTGTAATTCAGTCCAAGTCCAAATGCCTGAGAATCAAGGGGCTGAGATTATAGCTCTGAAAGCCCTAGAACCAGGAGTGCCAGTGTCCAAGGGCAGGAGAAGCTGATGCCTGAGCTCAAGCAGAGAAAGCAAACTTGCCCTTCCTCTGCCTTTCTGCTTTACTCAGGACCTCAACGGATTGGATGATGCCCACCTACATTGGTGAGGGAGATCTTACTAAGTCTACTGAATTAAATGCTAATCTCTTCCAGAGACATCCTCACAGACATACCCAGAAATAATGTTTTACCAACTAACTGCATCCCCTTACCCCGGACAAGTTAACACATAAAATTACCGATCAAAAGTGGTATTTAGTTTCCCATTTGGCTATTGTTTCCTACTGTGTGCTCCCTCAGTAGGGTTCTCCAGAAAAAGTAAGGGTGAGGGCTGGGGTTCCCAAATGCTAGCCTGAACCCCTGAGAGGCAACATGAACTACCCCTGCTTGTCATCCTTCATTGACCAGGCTGCAATGCAGACTCAAAACAAACATGATGTCTTTATGTGAACAATACTCTATAATTCTCAATTTTCACACACACTGTCTCACCTGAATCTCATACAATCCTGTGCATTTGGTACAACAGAGATTTTCAACTCTGTTTATAATAACAACACTAAAGCTGCGAAGAATTATCGGCTTACACAGTGAATTTATAGAAGGGCCAGGACCAAGAGCTGAGATCTATATCTGGTCAGGACATTTCCCTCCATGAACTACCATAGTCTCTCAGTGTTCACTTGCTTCTAAAAGGGACAAATGAAACTGTATTCAGGAACCATATATAAGGTGGAATTTTGTGAATATTTGGGCGTAAGAGTGTGCAAGTATGTGTATGTGTGTACACCTGCGTTGGCAAAGGACCAGAACATAGAAAGGGCACATATTATTATTTGACCTAGCACAATTTTAGTGGGTGTTATTATTTTTGCAAATTATTCCAGAGCTGGGCTTCCCTGGTGGCGCAGTGGTTGGGGGTCCGCCTGCCAATGCGGGGGACGTGGGTTCGTGCCCCGGTTTGGGAGGATCCCGCATGCCACGGAGCAGCTGGGCCCGTGAGCCATGGCCGCTGAGCCTGCACGTCCGGAGCCTGTGCTCCGCAGCGGGGGAGGCCGCAGCAGTGGGAGGCCCGCGTACCATGAAAAAAAAAAAAAAAATTATTCCGAGCTAAACTTGTCCATTCCCCTGCCTTTTGGGAATTTGCACAGTAGTGAGAGTCCTCATATCCTCTTTCTGTTAGACTGTTCTCAGTTTAACACAGGGACTCCTACCAGACTTAATAGGAAGTAATCACAAATACTACTATATACAGTCATATGATGTCACAGCCTTTTCTTTCATAGAATAGGCAACATACTTCTAAAATAAAAAGATTTTGTTACTAGTAATATAAAAGTTCACTTGTTGTTTTTCTCTTCTTCAATACTTTTTATTTACCAAGTATTACTTTTAAACTAGAGCTGTACAATTAAACTAAAACATGCCCAGTACCGATAAAAAAATGAGAAGATAAAAAGGAAGTCATCAGACATCCTTACCAGTATAAACAGACAAGTTAGCCCTGGGATGGTTGGCATAGAGATCTACCTAATATTTCAGAACAAAAGCAAATCCCTATTGTGATAAAATAAAAACAATTTTGGCTCAAAATCATAAACTCACTGTGATTATTTATAGTAACCATCCACACACATAGTACAGCCAGACTGTAGATGTGGAGCAAAGGGACAATAACCACCACATAACGACTCAGCAGGTGATGGAGCTTCAATCAGCTGGAGTGAAACCAAATTAACCTCCCAGTTTATTCCCATGGAGAGACTCTGTTTGCCAAGTTCCCGGCATGACAAATGCTGCCAGGGAATCTCTAAAACACACAGACCAGTGTAAGTGTTGACAGTGTTGGGGGCAGCCATCAGACACTGCTCTAATGTACAGGGTATGTGTCCTGTTTGCTCATGGTTGTCATTTGGCTAAAGGATCTAACCAATTTGCATATGCTGGGGTCTTAAGCAGTGTTCTCATCAAACATCTGGGTCTATAGTTAGAGTTGTAAAATGAGTTCCATGGCATTTCCATGAATTATGTATATCACTGCATCTTTTCATCAGTTGCAAAGCTTAGTTGCTTACAGGATATAAAGGGAACTCTGAGTTCTGAGACTTTTGCCAAATAGCCGAGGTAAACGGATTCTTCCATCTGTTAAATGGTGATAACAGTATTACTTTACCCAGCTTGATTTTGTTTTGAGGCTTAACCAATTCATTTGTTGATCTTTTTTTCTCCATTAAATCCTTATGGAGTGCTATATGCTGGCCACTGTTTGAGAGTATGGTAGGGGAGACAAATGGGATTCAGCAGTGAATAAACAGACATATATACCTGCCCTATGGAGCTTACACCCAGGTGTGGGGGAGGGAGGGAGGGGCCAGAAGAACCAACAATAAACACATAAATAAGCAAAATGTATATACATTAAAATGTTAAAAATGCTACAGAAAAAATGTAGTGTGAAGGGTGATAGGGATTGCCAGGGTGATACTGGGTTCCTGTTTTAAATGAAGGGATCAGGGAAGTCCTCACTACTAAGATGCCAACAAAGTTGAAAATATGTCATTGTTTGTATCCTCCCAAAGGATGGGAAGTACTTGGATAAGTGAAGAGAGTACATTTCAGGAAGAACAAGGCAGTCCACTCTTCATTATGACCACCCTGTTCTAATGCTCTTCTGAAATGAAGTCGTAATGAATTATCTGAATGCTCATGAGTCAGTACTGTATGTTATTCAGGATTAATCAAAATTTCATCCTCAGATATTATTAGTTTTCCATTGGGGAGTAATTAAAGGCACCACCATTTGAAGAGAGATCAGAGAATTTGAAATTTGGGGCTGTGAAGGTCTAGTCCCCACTCTGCCTGTAAATCTCTTTGTAACTTTATACAAATCATTGTTTTGTTTATCTATTTGAATGGATCTCAGAACGTTTTGGAAGTGAGATATATGGAATAAAAACAACAAATTAAATTAGAAAGGAAAACAACTTTTCAGTACTACTAATGAAAAAAAAACTCTCAAAAGAGATTTGGAGAATGCGAGTGAAGTAATTTATCAAGTGAGGAATGAGAGACAGATCAAAACATTCAGAAGAGAGTGCACTCTGGGCCAGTGTATGAGGAGTGAGAGAAGAAGAAAAAGAAAAATCATTCCCTTAATTGGAGCCAAAGTGCTGAAGAAGTTAGTCATAGAGGATGAAAGAAAGAATGTAACCCAGAGCTAACTGAAGGATCCACTTGAAGGGGTTCAACTATACGGTAATGGATGGTAACTAGACTTGTGGTGGTGATCACTCTGTAGTGTGTACAGATGTTGAACTATAAATGCTCTATACCTGAAACTTATACTTAAAAAAATAAAGAATAAAGGATCAACTTGAGGATAGAAGAAATTCATGTCTTATCTAAAACTTCAAGGAAAAAGGAGGCTCTGTTATTCTAATTATGTAGGAAAAATAACATGGTTCAGGTGAAAGTCAGGAAAGAGAATTTAAGAGATAAATTCACAGTGAAGAGCAAAGTTCTTCAAAGTCAAAGGTAAAACCAAGAGGACTAAAGAAATAACATCAAGATAAATTCTACAGATAATCTATTATGCTTTTCTGTATTTTCCAGCTTTTCCAGAAGTGGTAGTTAGTACTTTTATAATCAGAAAAATATATATAAGTAAACATAAACACAATCTGAACAAAAGACTTCAGTACCAGAAGCAAACAGAAAGCTAGAACTAAGAATCCAAACTAAGCTATTGCCCCAAGGTTGGTGGTCTAATGACCATTTATTTCTATTAGAAACATTTTTGAGAAGTGTTGTGACTTTACAAAACATTCAGACAGCATCCCCTCAGAGGGCTGCTTCAGGTGTGATAGATGTTTCTGCAGTATAAAGGACTTGTACAATCGCAAGTGGGGATACAATAGAGAGGATCGTGAAGAAAAGAATCAGAACCAGTAGCAGGGCTAGGGCCAAAAGAGAGCTGCTACCCTAATCCTTTCAACAAGAAAGCTTTCATCAATATCCTAGCTAGAAGAGATTGGTAGGTCACACAAGAATGACATTTTAAATCTGCAGTTTTTAAAATTTGAGCTAGAGAACTCTTCTCACAATTGAACCTCATCACAGCCCTAGTATAAACAGACAGAAAGGGTCTAGATCAGCTGTGGTAGAAGAGCCTGAAAGTCCACCTTCTCGGGGTCTCCCATCAAGTGGCTCACCTGGGGCACCTCTGTGGAGTCCCTAGACTCAACGAAACATGGCTTGAAAACATTGGCTGTAAACCATACTGATATATTAGGAGTTAAATTTGCTGTATGGAGGAATACTCATAAACATGTACATATTTATATAAATATATTACATATTACACATATATTACATATTTATATAATTATATATTCATATATTTCATGTATGAAAATGAATTTACATTAACCGTTCAGTAAAGCTGGTATCTCTCTGATGTCCAGATCTTATTGAGGGCTATCTGACCCTGGATGGAAGCATCCAACTTTAGGGTCACTCTCTTGATGAGAGCAGTAGGCTGTGGGGTCATTTTGAACTGGCTGCCTAACAGTCCAGCTGCAGGAGAGTCAACTAAAGAACACCCACACTCCCATCTGGGAGCACTCCCATCTGGATCCATGACCAGTTTACCTGAAAGTCTGAGAATAGCTTTTGTAAAATGAAAGAAGCAGAAGTTAGGCAAAAAAAAGGTCAAAGTAAATCTAAATCTAGAATACAATTTATTGCCTAAGTACACTGTACATCGATCATTTATTGTTCTCTAGATTATTGAGTTTGTGGGGGTTTTTTTCTATTTATCTCATTTGCTTTTGCTTTTCTGCCTGGATATTTACCATTTAGACATCTTTATCAAACAATCCACAGTGACATCTACATATGTGACTTTCTCTGAGTCACTGAAGTACACAGCCCACTGATGTGTAGTAGACAGGGGTCTATCGAGATGACTATAAGAAGGGTAGTGGAGAGTGATAAATGATCTACATTTGACTCTAAAACAAACAAGCCCCAAAGTTTCAACTCTAACTCAATAGCAATATATAATGGAAATGAAATCATAGCCATTTATCCATTTTAGTTGACATTTTTTATGGGTTCAGGAAAATAAGAAGAGCAGACTTAGATCAGGACTTTCCATACAGACAAGTACAGGGGGAAAAAAATGAACTGGTTAGTAGTACTTTATGAATCAATGCTTAGAACAAATGGAAAAATCCACTTCATGCGTTCACTCATTTAGGCTTATAAATAAGAACAAAGTAAGAAGCCAGACAATTCTTCAGGAGGCTCTACACAACCTAGGGGGCATGCCTCTCAAGCCCTCTGACCCTCACTTCTTCAATAGCAAACAGGGCTGTCTTCTTTTACCACCAAGTTTCTGAGGTTCAGAAACAAAGGCACACGAGCCAGAGTTCTCTGAATTTTCAAGGAATAAGAAACTGAGCAGAGTGAGGCTTGACAGCAGGAGCTGCTCCTTCTCTTTCTAATGAAAGTCCCTCGGAGGGAAATTCCCTTTCCATTCAAATTAAAACCAGCAATGGCAGAGATCACATTTTAAAAACTGTCTCAGGTACTAGGCAATAGAAGATCATTTTCAAATTTTCTAGGAATAAGCTTCTCCAGCTGCAGAAGCCCTTTGTAGTTCCGAGGTTTTCCAGGCAATAGCTGGCTCCCATCCCAGCACAGAAATGACAAAAACCTACTTTCAATAAAAGGCCACCGTGATGATGCCCTCTGGAAAACTGAAAGGAGAGAGTAAAAAAGGTGTCTGCAGGGCTCTGCAGAGCAGAGTTGGGTTTGGCTGGCACAATACATTTCAGAGATTTTTATGACTCCAGTTACAAAAGGGAGCATCAGTAGGCGTTTCTGTCTGGGCTCTGAAGGAGCACTAAGAATGCGCCTAGCTGGGGGTAGGGGGGAAGGGACCCACCATGGAGGAGTATGGAGACAAGAAAATGGACCTGAACATTTACCTAAACAAGGTGGTACTGCACTTGTCGCGTTCTGCCTCTCCTGGGCCCTTGAATAAGTCTCAGCAAGAGACAAAAGGGAAAATGCTGTGGCTTTATTTCTCCAGAGAAAAGAAGTATCTGGTTTCATCCTTTAAATAAAGTGTCCAAGTGAAAACAGGAAAAAATGAAATGTTAAGGCTCACTAAGTTTTCCTCTAATGTCTCCTGTGTTGCCTTCAACCTTTGTAGTTCACTTTAGACTTAATAGTCTAATTTTTCAAGGGTTTCTCCTGAGCTTTAGTTCAAAGCAGCAGCACAAGCTCATGGGGGAGAGGAGTGGGGGGGGGGGAATGGAAGGATCAAAAAAAAAACAATTCCTCATCATCTCATCTCATGAATAGTGCATCAGTTAAAGAATCCTCTCTAGCCAGCTTATCTCCATGGTAGTAAGATTCCACAAGCCCTACACTGAATGCAATTGAAGGAAAAGGAAAAAGGAAAATTTACCAAAACTATTTTGAGAAAAAGGAGTATTCATTCAGAGCTTGATAAGATGCCCTCCTTGACCAAATTTCCGTCAAGCTCCTCTGAGCCTCCTGTTTCAACTAGGCCCTGTCTTTGGGCATATTCTCAAGAACCCAGTTTTAGCCAGAATCCTGCTAAGTCAGTTTAGAGATAATCTCCACCCTCAATATCTGACCAAATCCTCCACCCTTGATATCTGATCACCCTAGTCTGCCTTCAGCAAGAATCCTGTTAAGTCAGCTTAACCAGAATCCCCTAGCCCTGCTGCTTCCTCTTGGTAATTTTCCATCCACTAACGCCCCACCCTGTTCCTTGGCTATAAATCCCCACTTGCCCATGCTGTATTCAGAATTGAGCCCCTATGAGGAGATCTATACTGAGATCTCTTTTCCATTATTGCAATAGTCCTGAATAAAATCTGCTTTTACCACTTTAAGTCTGTCCAGTCTAGTTTATCTTTGGAAAGCTTATCCCTTCCATGAGGCTCGTGCATAGAAACCTTGACTGTCTTATTCACGGATAAGGCCATTTGTTTATGCGCAGAATGGAAGGAATTTTGCTTCCAATAGATGATTTTACAGCAATCTGACACAGAATGGTTTTATATGTTGAGAATTCACAGAACCTGATTCTGAGTTCCACAGGATCAGTTAATTGTTTCAGTTCAGTTTGAAGAAGCAACCACAGGATCCCTGACACTGTTCTGGATAGAGGTGCTGTGAGATGAGAGCAAATTGGTAAGAACCCCTTAATCCCAGGAGTCTCCCAGACTCTGTGTTAGAACTTCCTGCTCCTCAAGCCCTGATGTTTTCCTCCCTTAGAAATCTAGGCTTAGCACCCTTGTGGCTAAACCTTTCCCTATATTTAGACCTTACAGGGGAACATCAACCAATCTGCAGGATCCCTACATACTAAAATCTTCCATGGCCCTTATTTTACAAATGTGGGAACCAACACCCCCAAACATTTGTACACTGCTCTCCAATACTCAGTAATGTCCTCCAGAGGGGTGATGCAGTGCATGTGCAAACAAGCAGTTCCCAACAGTCAAAAACAAAAGGAAAGAGTTTAATTCCAAAATATATTCAAGTAACAGGCCATTCTAATGAAATGAAGCAATAAATTATTCTGTACCTTAGAGGCCAAAAGAAAACCAAGTTATTTGACTCAAATCTATCTCCCTTCAGTTGGTTTTAACGCCACAGTTAAAACTCCATCTTCATCAAAAAGAACACTCTTCAAACTCTTTAAAAAAAGAGAATAATCATGGTTAATAGGGAAATAGAGAGAAGACATATTGAGGAAATAGTTAAGAAAGCAGATATTAGATCCGAACCAAATGACATTCTAGAGTAATAATAGAGCTTATTTACTGAGTGCCTGTTACATGGCAGGCACTAAGTCCTTTACATGGATTAACTTGTTTAATCTTACAACAACTTAATTGATAGGTACTGTTATTAACTGTATTTCACAGACAAGGAATCACAGTTCAGAGGGATAAATAAGTTGCCAGTTTCACAGCCAGCATTCTTGCCCAGGCAGGTTAACTGTACTCTTAACCACTGTATTATACTAAGTTCCAAAGGAACCTGCAACGACTAAGACATTAATCTTGGGGGTGAGGGAATACATGAGACTAGGATAAAGGTCAAAAGGACTGAAAAAGTCAAAGGTTCTTATTTTCAAAAACAGACAAAAGAAGATTATGAAAATGATATCCCCACGAGTCTGACATCAAACCCAGGGAAATGCATATCTAAACAGATAGTTTATGAGCTTAGCAAAGAAAGTGGTTAAGTACTGAGTAGCAGCCCAGGCTCTGTCTTACCTTCTGATAGGATCACTAAAATGGCAGGCCAGGGAAATTCTAGAGACAAAGAGCATCTGAGTTCAACAACACATCAGCAACGTCTGTTGTACTATTTTTAAATTGATAATGGATAAATGTGGTTAGTTGAAAGCCATGTTCCCAAAGAGAACTGATGAGTAGGTATCTTTCAAATAAGAAGGAGGTCTTGAGTGACACAAAGCTCTCAATTATTTCTGTTTTGTTCTATCGAATAGGATGGAACACACTTTTCAAATACAAAGAGATCACAAAGTTTGGAGGTATCACAAAGAGAAAGACTAAGAGAATCAATCAACATTTGAAAATCATATTTGACAGGCTGGAATAATGTATCCAAACTCACAAGATAAAATTTAATGGAACAAATGAAACATATTGCACCTAAGTTTAAAAAAAAAAAAAATCAATTCCAGAATAAAGAATTGCCTTGAAAACAGCTCATGTGAAAAAGACGTCAGGGCTTGAGTGGATGACAAGCTCAAAATAAGCCCACAGCATGGGCCTGCTGCCGAAAACGCTAATGCAGGCCTAGGCTGCATTTTAAAAATGTAGTTGTCATTCCCCTGAGCTCTGATCACATCCAGAACCAGATTTATTGGAATTTACAACACATTTGAGAGGTGCACTGGAGTGTATCCAAGAGGAGACCAGCCAGTATCGCAGAGGGTCTAAAAACCACATCAGGAAATATAGGCGATAGAACCTGTAATTCCACACGTCCAAAAACTTAACTTCATATTCTCCCCCCATGCCATCGGTTTCTCTTCCAGTGTGTACTATGTTGACTAATGACATGATCTGCCCATCCTTCCACCCATCTCAGTATGACAATGAATCCCTCAATCCTCATAATTTCTATAATAAATTCCCTCCTGTCTCTCCACTTGCCCTGACTCCTTTGCCTTTCAACATCCATTACTTGGACTATTGTAAAAACCTCCCAACAGGTCTCCTCGTTTCAGTCTTGTGTCACTTTAATCTACCTTCATCACTATAAGGAGTGTAATTTTATAAACATGCAAATATAAATGTGTTCCTCGGCTTTAAACCCCATTGTCTATAAGATGAAGTCCAAACTCCCTAGCATGGCCTCCAAGGCCGCCCGCTATCTGAACCTTTTTTCCACAGCCAACCTTACCTCTTGTTGTTCCTCTCTGTATACTCTAAACTCCAAACATACCAAACTCTGTGCACTTCCCATGGATGTGATCTGTACTGTAAATCCGTTCCACGATCAGAGGAGTGAGTCTGGATTGTGAAGTGCAGGCCAAACGAGTAAGGCCTAAACCATGGCTCAGAGGAGTGGACTGAGTCTCCTGTCACTGCTCTTCCAAACCCAAGACCTCATTCATGCAGATGCCACAATCCCTGAGAGCTGCTGTCAGCCTGAGTAGGGCGAGGGGACTGAGGCAGACCCATCCCGAAGGGAGAAGTCATCCTCTAAAAGGCAACCTTAGCTGGAAGTCCCCCCATCAGCCTGCCTGAAACTTTCTTGGAACTGTGATGCAGTAAGAGACTCTTCCTACCCAACGGTCCTAATCATTCTTCAACACCCAGCCCCAGATACATCTCCTCTATGAAGATCTCTTTGATCTACCTACAAATATGTACTTAATCTCTCTGGTGGGACAGTTTCCTATATCCTCTATCATGATGCCTTTCTTAGTCAACACTAAGCCTTAACCTATTGCTTGGCATAAGTAGGTGCTCAAAACTGTCAGTTGAAATAAACAAGAGTGGGAATTCCCTGGCAGTCCAGTGGTTAGGACTCTGAGCTTCCACTGCAGGGGGCAAGGGTTCAATCCCTGGTCAGGGAACTAAGATTGTGCCCATAAATAAATAAATAAATAAATAAATAAATATCTTAAAAAAAAACTTTTTTAAAGAAATTAACAAGAGTTAGTCAATCTACAAAAGTTAAAACAATGAGGACATAACTACCTTCAAATATTTGAAGCATGTCACCAGACAATCACATCAGGTACTATCTCAGACACTCTCAATTAGTACTTTTGGATGGTATGAAGGAAAAAATGGCGTGAGGAGACTTCATTTTTTAAAAACATTGAAGAATCAAATATAACCGATTACTCCCTTCCTCCAGCATGAAACTACTGTAGCCTGAAAGTGTGTTTATTCCATAAGGCATAGCAACAACATAAATCTGCTCTGACCTAGCAGTCAGGTCTTAGAAGACAGGTAAATAACAAAGTTCTTTTTCACTGAGCGCCTGTAGCAATGGTGCACGAAGGTAGCACTTTTGTTTCTTGAGGCAACCTTAAAAACATGGTTTTAAAGCATCATTTCTCTCCCAGTAGCATTAATCCTAAAACATAAATTCTGTTTTCAGCTCTTCTCTCTGGCACTAATCCTGGGCCCAGCATGGACCATTCCTTAAACTTAAACTTATAACATTTGAAGCAACAGAAACCAATCTTAATCCTCTGCTCAAAGTTTCTAAAGAAATGTAATAACTTGATTCATTGAAGTATTTTCTCAGGTGAAATATTTTCTCATGTTGGAGACGGGGGGCTCACCTCTGCTTGATTCCTGTTGAGACAGAGTTCTTATGAAATTTCTTTACTTTCACTAGTAACAACCCTTTTCCTATATACCTAGGTGTTTCCTACCTCTAGACAAGTGTAAACTCAATTGTGGAAAGTTTCTGCAGCATCTACATCATAATGCCTCCCCAAAATTATAACATCCCCGTTGCATACAAAACATCATGTTGAAACAGAAAGTATCTGCTCTATGCTCAACAGTCATCCGCAGTTATCTTTCACAGCTCCATGTTTGTGTGGTGGTTTTATTTGTTTTCTCCCACATGTTCCATAAGGTTAGGTTGGGTTTCTGTCTGTTCTGCTCAATTTCTAGCACCATATAGGCTTCTCATATATTTATAGAGTGAATGAAAATCCTAGAAAAGAGAAACATTGTAACTCTCCAAACTGAAATAGCAAATAAAACATGAGAGTCTGCAAAATCAGATGTGAACTATGTGCCATTCTATTTCTTCTACAGCAATATCAACATCATTTTGAGGAGATAAGGAGGTACAGTGAGGATAAAACTAAAATAAAGTCAGACTAGGGACTTCCCTGGTGGTCCAGAGGTTAAGACTCCACACTCCCGATGCAGGGGGCCTGGGTTCGACCTCTGGTCAGGGAACGAGATCCCGCATGCCACAACTAAGAGCCTGCATGCTTCAACTAAAGATCTCACATGCCACAAATAAGATCCCACATGCCGTAACTAAGACCTGGCACAGCCAAATAAATAAATAAATATTAAAAAAAGAAAAAGTTAGAGTATGTAGTAGGCTGAATATTCCAGTCTTAACCCCTGGAACCTGTGATTATTACCTTACGTGGCAAAATGGACTTTGCAAGTGTGATTAAGTTGAGGATCTTGAGATGGAGACATTCTCCTGGATTATCTAGGTGGCTTTAAATATAATCACAAGAGTCCCTAAGAGGGAGACCTGACAAGAGGGAAGGTGACGTGATGACAAAACAAAGAGAGATTTGAAGATGCTACACTGATGGTTTTGAAGAGGGAAGAAGGGGCCGTGAGCCAAATAATGTGAGGAATGAGGCTCTCGAAGCTGGAAAAGGCAAAGAAACAGACTCTCCCCCAGAATTTCCAAGGGAGTGTGGCCCGGCCAACGCTTGGATTTAGTCCAGTGAAACCGATTTTGGACTTCTGACCTCCAGAATTGTAAGAAAATAAATGTGTATTGTTTTAAGCCACCAAGTTTGCAGTAATTTATTATAAGAGCCATAGGAAACTGATGCAGATATAAGTACTGTCTCTTGGCAGTATCCGTAACACTTAAAATAGTGAATATTTGTCACTATGTTCCAGGCTCTGTCGTAAGTCCCTTATGTGTACTGGTGCTTTTGACCCTCACATAGTATCTATGAGGAAATTAGTATTTCGATCCCCATTTTATAGGTATGAAAACTATATCACACAATTAGCACAGCACAGAGCTGGAATGTGAAGCAAAGCAGCCCACAATCCTGACCTCTATTCTTTAATGTCTACTATTCATACATCTCTTGTATTTTGGTATGTTGTGGGGATGAGGAGCTGTGATGGGCCACCCAGGAACCACACTGTTACAATGTAATGTGTCTACTACCATTGTATCATTCACTTCAGAGGACTGTTTCAAATATTTCCTGCTAACAGTTGGAAAAACTGAGTCATGAAGCGATTAAGGGTGCTCAACAAGACTGTGGCAGGGCTGAGAACAGAGCAACCACTGAATGGCTGACTTTGCTTGAGCAATTACATCACGTTTAATGTGATTTCAACTCTTCAAAGCACCTTCGCATGTTTTATCTCTTCTGAGCCTCTCAAGAGTTCTGCAAGGTGAGTAAAACAAGTATCATGGCTTTCATTTTAAAGGTGA
This sequence comes from Mesoplodon bidens, assembly GCF_964165515.1. NCBI lineage: Eukaryota > Metazoa > Chordata > Mammalia > Artiodactyla > Ziphiidae > Mesoplodon > Mesoplodon bidens. The sequence goes on along the minus strand of NC_138160.1, from coordinate 45,841,982 downwards.
AAAACTGAAATACAGGGGTTGAGCAAAGTTCATACACTCGCTCTGCTAGTTTGTATGACTGCAAGGAAAGCACTCAGGTCTCCTGTCTTCAGCCCTGAACCTCTCTCCACTCATCCACACTTGGCCATCTCATAAATGCCCCAGCACCATTTTCTGGGCTATTCTGTAAAGAACTTCAGAAACAAGACTCACCACTGAAATGGGTCCGATCTAGTCCTGTGATATCCAGTGTGGTAGCCAGGAGCCACTAGCTACGTATGGCCCTTAAGCTCCTGAAAGTGGCTAGTCAAAACTGAGACGTGTTATAAGTGTAAAATGCACACTGGATTTTGAAGACTTAGTATGCAAAAGAGAATATAAAATATCTTATTAATTTTTTTTATTTGTATTGTGTATTGAAATAATATTTTGAATATATTGGGTTAAATAGAATATATTTTTTAAATTAATTTCACCTATTTCTTTTTACCTTCCTGCTACTTGAAAATGTAAAATTAAATGTATGGCCCATATTTCACAGCTCTAGATTTTATCTCAACGAGTGCAAAAAAGAGTCCTTTCCCAGCATCCATAAGACAATATCAATTTGAAAATCTCCAGGGACAGAAGTGTACTCAAGAAGCAGCCAATTCCATTTTTGGAAGCCTCTAATAGAAAGTTATTTTCCACTGAAGGAAAACTACAGGTAAGGTAAGAGAAATAGCTTATAAAGTATATATCCTTGAGTGATAATGTGTCAACATAGGTTCATCAGTTATAACAAATGTGTCACTCTGGCGCAGGATAGTGAGAGTGGAGTAGGCTGTTTGTATGTGCATATGCGGGGGCAGGGAAGACATGGGAAATCTACATACCTTTCACTAAATTTTGCTATGAATCTAAAAATGTGTCTGTTTTTTTAAAAATTACAATTAAAAGAAAGGAAGAAAACAGCTTGTGATGGCTACTTTTATGTGTCAACTTGACTGGGCCACACAGTGCCCAGCTATTTGGTCAAAAATAATTTTGGGTATTCTGAAGGATGTTTCTGGATGAGATAAACATTTGAATTGGTAGACTAAGTTAAGCAGAATGTCCTTCCTAATGTGGGAGGCCCTCACTCAATCAGTTGAAGGCTGCACAGAACTAAGAGGCTGACCCTCCCACAAATAAGGGGAACTCCTCCTACCTGACTCCATGTGCTGGGACATTGGTCTCCTCCAGCCCCTGGACCCAGACTGAAACACTGGCTCTTCTTGGGTTTTGCTGACTACAGATCTTGGGACTTGCCAGCCTCTATAATCATGTAAGACAATTCCTTATAATAAACAGTTGTAATTTCTTATAGTATACACTATTGATTCTGTTCCTCTGGAGAACCCGGACTAATACATAGGTCTATAAGAATTGCCATACAAGATACTTTGACAATTGAAAAAATTTAAAGAAAACTCATATGAAGAGAGAGAGAGAGAGAGAAAGAAAGAAAAAAAATGAAAGAAAGACAGAGAGGAGAGAGGGAGGGAGGGAGGGAGGGAGGGAGGGAGGAAGGAAGGAAGGAAGGGAGGGAGGGAGGGAGGGAGGGAGAAAAGGAATGAAAAACAAGAATAAAAACAAGATCTTTATCCATATAGTCTTTTTTAGTATACAGAATATCTCTAGAAAATAGATACAGTGATGACCTCAGGAGCGAGAAATAAATTAGGTGTCTGAGCAAAGGTGGGGATAGAAAATGCAGTTTTCACATGATGCCTTTTGGTAGCCTTTAGTTATTTTTCTATTAACGTGTGTTTTCCATTCAAATAAATACATTTGGAATAAAAATTACAATGATTTGACTAAAAAAAATCCCTGTCAAAAATTTAATAACAGGTATTTTAAGGAAGACTTCAGCTTATGAGCTTAAACAGGGAGTAGCTGGCCAGAGTTTTGTAGCATGAAGTGATATTTTGGTACCTCATACAATAGGCTTGAGGCTCACTCCATGTCTGAAAGGACATCAGCAATGACTGAGCCTTAGGGCTGAAGGAAGACCACCCCGCACCACCTTCCCAGGATCACACCCTCACCAGGCTCACTCTCCCCTTCTCTACAGGAAGGTAGATGGCAGCGGGGCAAACCACAGAACTAAGCTGCACACAGGACCACACACCCCTTCACCCTCCCCTCAGGCAAATGTGGCATGAGTTCCCGGACATGGGGATCCTCCTCCAACACACTTACAGTGACAGGCTGGAAGGATGTGGTTCTCTGACAGCTGACACAGGCTCAACTAAGTATCCTATGGGCCAGCATCCAATTGGGAGCCCAAACTACTGAAGTGTGAGTGTCCAGGCAGGGCAGTCTGTTTCACCATCCAAATTGGGCACTAACTATTGTTCCAGAAACCTTTCCTTGCTTTCAAATCTAGCTCAGTGACAGTTTTATGAACCGTAGCTTCACACGCCAGTTTATCTCCTGATGAAATCCGTTTTCTCCATCCCACAGGGAGAAAATTACAGTGTTGACATCTATGCCCTAATTTATGAACATGCCTTCTAAATTGTTCTGAGTGATTTGCTACTAGCCTACGGACATTTCTCATCTGCCATCTACCGTGATCAGTAGAGACTCAGGAACTATAATCACAAGGGTGGAGAGGTTAGGAATACATGCTGAGTGATCACCCAGGTCCTCTAATATTTCAAGAGAAAAATCCCTGTTTTTCTTGGAGGGAGAGGGGCGAAGCATTGTTTCCATTGTTCTCATCACAGGTGACATGGTTTAGGCAACCCATACTAGCTCTTTGCCTATAGATATATAACCTAATGGCTCTCAATTTATTTTCTTGTTTGAAAAGAGAATAATGATTCCTTTCTCATGGGATAGTGATAACGACTAAATGAGAGAATATATGGGAAAGCATTTAGTGCCCTGTCAGTCACTGAATTTAATTTCCTCTCCCCTTAGGAGAAGTGCAGATACTTAGTACGGCATTCTGCATACAGAAAACAAGTGATACCTTCTCAATTCACAAGTAGCCGTACAAGCTTTTCATGTTGTCTCTGTATTTCAACTAAACTCTAACTCACACACTTTCTTCTAATGTTACCTGGAAACTAACAGAAAAGGGGATCACTATGCATGGTGCATGCTAGATCCCCAACCTCCAGTTTCTAGGAAATGTTGCTGCAAAGGAGAGCCTCAAGTAATAACAATGCCCAGGTAGTGGTTGAGCACCTCATATGCTTTGACTCTTTGAATTCTCTCAACAACACTGACATGGCTACTATTCTTTTATATCATTTTGCTGATGGGGAAATTGAAGCACAGAGAGGTTATTTGCCCCAGGTGATGGAGCCAATATGGTAGACTGGGATTAACAAAATACACGTACTTAGTTACTAGGTTAAACTGCCCTGGTCTGAAGCACCACCAGCCTGAAAGCAGGAAGAGGAGGAGGTCAGGGTTTGAGGTTAGGAAGGAAACACTCCTGTATTCCCTGCTCAATCCTGCCTTTAATGTAAATCTATCTTTTAATTCCACCTCAGCCCAATTCTCTAACCTGTTGGCTCTATTCTCCCTAAATCCTTGATCCCTTAATTTAAATTAGGATTTTGTTTTAGATGTTTAACTGGGGTCTCCTTTCCCCACATTTTCTCTCCACATGTGCTCTCAATGCTTGCCTTTCACAATTCACTGTTCTCCATCACTTTCTAAGCTCCTAACACTCAATTCTGCTCTAGTTTCATGGGTCTCTTCACTCTCCCCCAGTTCAATTCTAGATTCTTGACCTTTATAACTTTCTTCCTGTAGTCCCTCTGCCTAGAATAGCCTTCCTCCTCCCCTCCAACATGCACTTCAATATATAGTGAATCCCAAAGAGGATGTGGTATATATACGCAATGGAATATTGCTCAGCCGTAAAAAAAAGAATGAAATAATGCCAGCTGCAGCAACACGAATGAACCTAGAGATTATCATACTAAGCGAAGTAAGTCAGACAAAGACAAATATCATATGATATCACTCATATGTGGAATCTTAAAAAATGATAAAAATGAACTTATTTAAAAGCAGAAATAGACTCACAGACATAGAAAGAAAAAAACTTACGGTTACTAAAGGGGAAAGTGGGGAAGTAGGGATAAACTATGAGTTTGGGATTAACAGATACACACGACTATATATAAAATAGATAAACAACAAGGACCTACTGTAGAGCACAGGGAACTATATTCAATATCTTATAATAACCTATAATGGAAAAGAATCTGAAAAAGAACATATATATATACATGTATAACTGAATCACTTTGCTGTACACCTGAAACTAGCACAATATTATAAATCAACTATACTTCAATTTAAAAATTTAAAAAATAAAAAATCACAACCCCCCAAAAATATATATATATATACACACATATATAGTGAATTCTACTCCTGCATGAAGCCTGCCTCTTCTGCTCACTCCAGTGAGGAGAGATGCCACCCCTCTGGATTTCCATAGTCTGCATCGCTTGTGACACACCTGCAAACACTCATGGAGTGTCTTCTATATTTTGAAATATCCCATCTTGGAGGGGAGTCTGGGGGAGAATGGATACATGTATATGTATGGCTGAGTCACTTTGCTGTGCACCTGAAACTATCACAACATTGTTAATCGGTTGTACTCCAATATAAAACAAAAAGTTAAAAAAAAAAAAAACAGAGGAGATCAGGACGCAAGCACAGACAGAGGAGAGACCATGTGAGGAATCGGGGAGAAGACAGCCATCTATGAGACAAGGAGAGAGGCCTCAGAAGACACCAACCCTCTTGAAACACTGATCTCAGACTTTTAGCCTCCAGAACTGTGAGAAAATATATTTCTGTTGTTTAAGCCAAAGAAAAAGAAAGAAACATCCCATCTCACCTAACACAATGCCTTAGATACAACAGAAGCCTGATAAGCTGAGGCTAATATTGATGTTCTAATCAAGCAAGCCAGCTGCATCAGCTATATCCACTGTGTCTCCCTTGGGTCAATTAAAGGCCTACTATAAAAGTCACATTCATAAACCCATATCTACACATGATCATTCTTACTGCCGGCAAAAAGCAATATAACGACATTGTGCGTGCAACTGGGCAAGAAAGCTATTCCTCACACAGAGACAGAAGAGAAGGAAATATGCAGTATTAGGAGGAGGAGGGGGAGGGGGGAGAATAGCCGTGCTGCAACAGGAAGGGGCGAAGTTGGAGGGCTGAATTTGCGTCACTCTTAAGCAACAAACACTCCCCACCCCAAGGCCTATTCAAAAAGAGAAGAAGGGTTTAAAAACAAATTCTGAGGACGCACTGAAAAAAACATGTCAGTAAGTTTAATATTATTTAAATTCCTGCTGCTTGTTCTGAGAGAGTTACAAAATCACATCCAGTTTTCATTTGCTTTTATTTACTTTCTGATTCATGAATATACATTTGCGCAGTTCTGGGGAAAAGAAGGAAGTCAGGGTTTTGTTTGTCTATATTATTTTGTTTGTTTTTGCTAACCATATCTAACTAAGAGGAGTTTTTAATTTTGATTAAAAATAAGTCAAAACAATTGAATGCGAAGCCAACTGCTGCTTTCCAAATTCACCAGACCATTACTAACTCACCAAAGCCAGGAAGCAATAATAATTCCTTCTCTTTATAGAACGCTGTTTCTCCCCAGGAAACTTCAAAGCTCTCTGCTGACGCTTGGGCTCTGCAGCTGCCAGGAAAGAAATGTGGCTCCACTTACCCAAGAGAGACAGGAGCACATGGGGAACGGCTGACCCACGGCAGGCGTGCCGCCCCACACCCACCATTCCTCCACTTTATCAGAGCCCACGCCCAAAGCTCTGGTTTGGGGGCAAGAACACGGGAGAGGCGGCAGTAGTACCGAGCTTCTCCCATCCCTCACCCACCCAGACAAGCGTCCTAAGGACAGGAGTGACCCGATGCAACGTTGTGACTCAGGAAACCATGTCAGTTACTTGAAAGAATAGTAGTAAAACAGGCAAAATCATGCCACTCTTCCCGGCTGGAAAAACTGTCCTGGGCTAATCCTATCAACATTCCTACAAGAAAAATTATTGTATGAACAGAAAAAAAAAAAAAATGTATGGACTCTGATATCTCCTGGCATGCATATCTTCTCATACTTAACCCTGTCCTTTTAGATAAAACAAAGTAACTATTACCTACTGAACACCTAATATATGTGAGGCATTTCAGCCTTATTTTTTATTTTTATTATTTTTTTTTTTTTGCAGTACGCGGGCCTCTCACTGTCGTGGCCTCTCCCGTTGTGGAGCACAGGCTCCGGACGTGCAGGCTCAGCGGCCATGGCTCACGGGCCCAGCCGCTCCACGGCATGTGGGATCTTCCCGGACCGGGGCACGAACCCGTGTCCCCCACATCGGCAGGCGGACTCTCAATCACTGTGCCACCAGGGAAGCCCTTCAGCCTTATTTTTGAGAATCCTCACAGCCATCCTGAGAGAGAGGTATTATTATCCATTATTTTATAAATGATGACATTAAGGTTCAAAAAGGAGCTGTTACAGTGGAGGATTATTGGACTGAATGTCAATATTATGACATAGTATGAGTGTGTTTCATGTTTGGTAATTGCAGTCATTGTTGTTTTTGTTGTGGTCATCCATTTACAATGCTTGGTGTCAGTTTATTTATCTCTTGTAAAAATAAAATACAGTGTGTGTGTGTGAAAAAAAAAAAAATTTTTTTTTTTTTAATGAATGCTAGCTATCTAAGGAGGAAATGTTTCTAATAGTTCCGCAACCATCAGTTTGCCTTGGAAGAAATAATTTCACTGCTGCTCAATGTGGTGATGCCACAGGAGCCACCTGCATCTTGCAGACCCAGGTCAGTTTGATTCCAACTCAGTTATTAGCAATTCACCTTCCTCCAGCTTCATGGGCTCTAAAAGCATCCAGGTCTCTGGGTGCAAATAAATCATCCAGACTCCATTTCTGCTTTTATTCTCTCCATTTCTGGTTTTGATCTCAGCTACAAGTTGAAGAAAAGGAGGCAAATTAGAAAATACAAACCAGGCTTAAGCTGAGGAGTCAGCTGAATGTGCACCCAGTTGAAACCAAGCAGAGGCTACATTTGCCACAATTTTACAGATGAAGAGATTGAGACTCACAGAGATTGACTCTCTCGCCCAAGAACACATAACTAGTTGCTAAGTCAAGAGTCAGGATGTGAACTTGAATCTACCTGTTTCCATTGCACGTGCTCTTTGCGCAGCAGCCCACTGCATCAGCATTCATGATGGCTCTTCTAGGCTTGGTCAACCTGTGTGCCCAGGCACTGAGCAGGACTCCACACTCTCCAGTGTGTTCTCATAATTAAACTTTTATCTTACCATTAGCCTCTAGGTTTACAGAACACCAGATTGGTTGATTTACATGGGAGCAGGAGTTGTTTCTGGAATGACATGGTCTTTCCAGGGGAAAGAGGATAAAATCTTTTATCTAGGGGGGCCCTAGACCTCACAGAGTTCTCACTCAATGGGCTGTTGGCTATTAGCACCACCTGCACCAGCCCTGAGCCATCACCCTACTCCGGGGTCAGGGTGGCTCAGAGCCATCCTTTGTTCACGTTTTCATATCATCGATGATGCTGGATATATTTTGTGGATAGAAATTATCCAGGCCAATAAGTTTTATTTCTACCATTACTGGACCTAAGATGACCTGTCAAGAGGCCTGTGTGTGATCAGTATAAATTTTAGAAAGATGGCCAGCCACAGGGAAAATGTGGGCAGTCAAATTTGCATAGTTTTATTCTATAGATTAAATAGTAGCCCATTGTTCTGAGGAGGGAGAGCTCTCCTCCGTGTTGGAATTTCCAGAAAAACTGTGGAATACAGCTAGCTTCTGAGGATGGGTACTTTACATAATGTCGGAGTGAAAGAAGATGTCCAGTGGATGGAGAGAGGAGGAGGGGGGAAAATGGGAAAGATACAACCAAAATGTAGAGATAAGAATGCACAAAGTGCATGACTTAAAAATATGTATAAGTAGCCTGCACTGGGTGGAAGAAGGGAATGATGACAGACAGCATGAACTTGATCAGTTCTTGTACCTGTTGAGCAAACATCCTTTTTCCTTTGGGAATAAATGACAAAAAGCTAGCCCAGGTCCCTCAGTGCTTTGGAAGACCAGTAATTTCGGAACAGAGTGCACGTTATACAAAGATTCTCACTTAAATTTCCCTATGCAGGTGAGCACTGATGCCCATATTTGATGAGAACTCCTTGAAGGACAGGACAGCCTCTTTCTGATTGTTTTCAGAGTGTTCCCATGTTACAGATCACTCCCCTATGAGGGTCCCAGTGATTCTGACTGCAGAGCTGAGACATAGGCAGCTAAATGTCTCCCTTCCTTCAACTCCATACGTGACCGTGATGGCTCACTGGAGAAAGTTTGGAAATCAAGTCAGGACACGGGGACTCTGGTCCCAGCCCTACTACGCTACCTTTGTGACGTGACTTCAAGCCTGGTAAAGGAGAACAACCAACATGGTGTAAATTCCTGACCCATATCAGGCATGCACTATGCAGCACCATGTGCTTTTTTTTTTTTTTTTTTTTTTAGCCATGCCTTGCAGCAGGCGGGATCTTAAGTTCCCCCGCCAGGGATCAAAACCATGCCCCCTGCATTGGGAGCGTGGAGTCGTGACCACTGGACCACCAGGGAAGTCCCTGGCACCATGTGCTTTATACACATTATCTTATTTAATCCTCTCCACAAGCATATAAGTACTATTTATCCCTATTTTATAGATTAGAAAATCAAGACTCTGCAAATTCACAGAAGATCAAACAGTAACTTGTGGAGCTAGGATTCACATCCAAATTTTTCTAACTTCAAAACCAATACTGTTTTTATTACATCAAATTGCTTTTCTGTTTCAAATATTAAGACCCCTCTATGTTTTTCATCCCTATTAGCTCTAAAATACTATTATTATTATTCTGATTCTGAATAGTCATAATAGTTGAGTTCTTGCTTTCTGTGCTTCATTATTTTAATTTTTATTGAGATATAACTGACACACAACACTATATTACTTTCAGGTGTACAACATAGTGATTTGGTATGGGTATATATTGCAAAAATAGTCGAGCCTAATAGGAAACAAAACTGTATCCACATGCCCTATGAACTGTTACTGAAGGAGATCAAAATAAATGAAAGCCTATTCAACTCATCAGCTTTGCAATAAAATTTTAATGAAAATGTGTACTTTCCCCCTAAGACCTTTGACATGTTAAGAAACAGGAGATACTAGGTGCCTCATGAATATGTAAATATCTGAATTATTCTGAAACAACTAATGCATTGTCAATCCACAATTCATTAACTTTTCTCTTTTTCTGTCTGCACAAAAGCATGTTTAAAGGAGATACTCTAATAGCCTGGCTCAATTTTTCTGTGAGTGTATATATACAGACTCAAAGAGACATAGAGAGAGATCTCATCCACCTGGCCAAATCTAGTGATGCATCTCTACCATCATCCTGCCTTTCCTCTCTGCAGCATTTGGCAGAGGTAATAGCACCCTCAGTCTGGAACTGTCTCCACCCATTTGCTGGGGCTCTGCTCTCTGGACACTGGCAACTGCTTCTCAGTCTCCTCTGCCCCTGCTCCTTCTCACTTCTAAATGTTGCAATGCCCCGGGGCCCAGTCCTCTCTTCACATTATCCCTAAACTTATACCATCCAGGCTCATGACTTTAAATGACATTTATACACTTAGGGGCCCAACATGAATATCTCCAGTTTAATGTCTCCTCTAAGCACCCAGTTTATATATCCAGTCGCCTTCTTGACATCACCGGTTGGCCTCCATCAGGGATTTCAAACTTAACATATCTAAAATATCACTCCCGAGGACCTTCAAGATGGCGGAGGAGTAAGACACGGAGATCACCTTCCTCCCCACAAATACATCAAAAATACGTCTACATGTGGAACAACTCCTACAGAATACCTACTGAACGACGCTGGCAGAAGACCTCAGACCTCCCAAAAGGCAAGAAACTCCCCACGTACCTGGGTCGGGCAAAAGAAAAAAGAAAAAAACAGAGGCAAAAGCATAGGGACGGGATCTGCGCCAGTGGGAGGGAGCTGTGAAGGAGGAAAGGATTCCACACACTAGAAGCCCCTTCGCGGGCGGAGACTGCGGGCGGTGGAGGGGGGAGCTTCGGAGTCACGGAGGAGAGCGCAGCCACAGGAGTGCAGAGGGCAAAGCGGAGAGATTCCCGCACAGAGAATCGGTGCCGCCCGGCACTCACCAGCCCGAGAGGCTTGTCTGCTCACCCGCCAGGGCGGGCGGGGCCTGGGAGCTGAGGGTCAGGCTTCGGAGGTCGGATCCCAGGGAGAGGACTGTGGTTGGCGGCGTGAACACAGCCTGAAGGGGTTAGTCACCACGGCTAGCCCTGAGGGAGTCCGGGAAAAGTCTGGAACTGCCTAAGAGGCAAGGGACCATTGTTTGCTGGTGCGCTAGGAAGGGGGATTCAGAGCACCGCTTAAACGAGCTCCAGAAATGGGCGCGAGCCACGGCTATCAGCGCGGACCCCAGAGATGAGCATGAAATGCTAAGGCTGCTGCTGCAGCCACCAAGAAGCCTGTGTGCGAGCACAGGTCACTATTCACACCCCCTTCCGGGAACCTGTGCAGCCCGCCACCACCAGGGTCCCGTGATCCAGGGACAACTTTCCCGGGAGAACGTACGGCGCACCTCAGGCTGGTGCAACGTCACGCCGGCCTCTGCCGCTGCAGGCTCGCCCCACATCTGTACCCCTACATGCCCCCGGCCTGAGTGAGCCAGAGCTCCCGAATCAGCTGCTCCTTTAACCCTGTCCTGTCTGGGGGAAGAACAAATGCCCTCCGGCGACCTACATGCAAAGGCGGGGCCAAATCCAAAGCTGAACCCCTGGAGCTGTGCAAACAAAGAAGAGAAAGGGAAATCCCTCCCAGCAGCCTCAGGAACAGTGGATTAAATCTCCACAATCAACTTGATGTACCCTGCATCTGTGGAATACCTGAATAGACAACAAATCATCTGAAAATTGAGGTGGTGGACTCTGGGAGCAACTGTAGACTTGGGGTTTGCTGTATGCGACTGACTAGTTTCTGATTTTTATGTTTATCTATGCGCTTGTTATCATTGGTGGATTTGTTTACTGGTTTAGCTGCTCTCTTTTTTTAATTACTTTCTTAATATTTTTATTTTAATAACTTTATTTTATTGTTTTTTTTCTCCCTTTTCTTCTGAGCTATGTGGCTGACAGGGTCTTGGTGCTCGGGCCAGGTGTCAGGCCTGAGATTCTGAGATGGGAGAGATGAGTTCAGACACTGGACCACCAGAGACCTCCCAGCCCGACATAATATCAATCAGCGAGAGCTCTCCCAGAGATCTCCATCAAAACGCTAAGACCCAGCTCCATTCAACGACCAGCAAGCTCTCGTGCTGGACACCCTATGCCAAACAACGAGCAAGACAGGAACACAACCCCACCCATTAGCAGAGAGGCTGCCTAAAATCATAATAAGATCACAGACACTCCAAAGCACACCACTGGACACAGTCCTGCCCACCAGAAAGACAAGATCCAGCCTCATCCACCTGAACACAGGTACCAGTCCACTCCACCAAGACGCCTACACAACCCACTGACCCAACCTTACCCACTGGGGTCAGACACCAAAAACAATGGGAACTACAAACCTACAGCCTGCAGAAAGCAGACCCCAAACATAGTAAGTTAAGCAAAACGAGAAAACATATAAATACGCAGCAGATGAAGGAGCAAAGTAAAAACCCATCAGACCAAACAAATGAAGAGGAAATAGGCAGTCTACCTGAAAAAGAATTCAGAGAAATGATAGTAAACATGATCCAAAATTTTGAAAACAGAATGGAGAAAATAAAAGAAACATTTAACAAGGACCTAGAAGGACAAAAGACCAAACAAACAATAATGAACAACACAATAAATGGAGTTAAAAATTCTCTAGAAGAAATCAATAGCAGAATAACTGAGGCAGAAAAACGGATAAGTGACCTGGAAGATAAAATAGTGGAAATAACTGCTGCAGAGCAGAATAAAGAAAAATGAATGAAAAGAATTGAGGGCAGTCTCAGAGACTTCTGGGAAAACATTAAATGCACCAATATTCTAATTATAGGGGTCCCAGAATAAGAAGAGAAAAAGAAAGGGACTGAGAAAATTTTTGAAGAGATTATACTTGAAAACGTCCCTAATATGGGAAAGGAAATAGTCGATCGAGTCCAGGAAGAGCAGAGCCTCCCATACAGGAAAAATCCAAGCAGAAACACGCCAAGACACATATTAATCAAACTATCAAAATTAAATACAAAGAAAAAATATTAAAGGCAGCAAGGGAAAAGCAACAAATAACATAAGAGAGAACCTCCAAAAGGTTAACAGCTGATCTTTTAGCAGAAAATCTGCAAGCCAGAAGAGAGTGCCAGGACATATTTAATATGATGGAAAGGAAAAACCTACAATCAACATTATGCTACCCAGCAAGGATCTCATTCAGATTCGACAGAAAAATTAAAACCTTTCCAGACAAGCAAAAGCTAAGAGAATTCAGACCACCAAACCAGCTTTAGGACAAATGCTAAAGGAACTTCTCTAGGCAGGAAATACAAGAGAAGGAAAAGACCTACAATCACAAACCCAAAACAATTAAGAAAATGGGAATAGGAACATACATATCAATAATTACCTTAAATATAAATGGATTAAATGCTCCAACCAAAAGACATAGACTGGCTGAATGGATACAAAAACAAGACCTGTATATATACTGTCTACAAGAGACCCACTTCAAACCTAGGGACACATTCAGATTGAAAGCGAGGGGATGGAAAAAGATATTCCATGCAAATGGAAATCAAAAGAAAGCTGGAGTAGCAATTCTCATAACAAACAAAATAGACTTTAAAATAAAGACTGTTACAAGACACAAAGAAGGACACTACATAATGATCAAGGGATCAATCCAAGAAGAAGATATAACAATGGTAAATATTTATGCACCCAATATAGGAGCACCTCAATACATAAGGCAAATGCTAACAGCCATAAAAGGGGAAATCGACAGTAACACAATCATAGTAGGGGAGTTTAACAACCCACTTTCACCAAAGGACAGATCATACAAAATGCAAATAAAAAAGGAAACACAAGCTTTAAATGATACATTAAACAAGATGGACTTAATTGATATTTAGAGGACATTCCATCCAAAAACAACAGAATACACTTTCTTCTCAAGTGCTCATGGAACATTCTCCAGGATAGATCATATCTTGGGTCACAAATCAAGCCTTGGTAAATTTAAGAAAACTGAAACCATATCAAGTATCTTTTCTGACCACAATGTTATGAGACTAGATATGAATTACAGGAAAAAAAACTGTAAAAAATATGAACACATGGAGGCTAAAGAACACACTACTAAATAACCAAGAGATCACTGAGCAATCAAAGAGGAAATAGAAAACTACCTAGAAAAAAATGACAATGAAAACACAATGATCTAAAACCTATGGGATGCAGCAAAAGCAGTTCTAACAGGGAAGCTTACGGCAATATAATCCTACCTCAAGAAACAAGAAAAATCTCAAATAAACTACCTAACCTTACACCTAAAGCAATTAGAGAAGAAGAACAAAAAAAAGCCCAAAGTTAGCAGAAGGAAAGAAATCATAAAAATCAGATCAGAAATAAAAGAAAAAGAAATTAAGGAAACGATAGCCAAGATCAATAAAACTAAAAGCTGGTTCTTTGACAACATAAACAAAATTCATAAACCATTAGACTCATCAAGAAAAAAAGGGAGAAGACTCAAATCAATAGAATTAGAAGTGAAAAACAAGTAACAACTGACACTGCAGAAATACAAAGCGTCATGAGAGATTACTACAAGCAACTATATGCCAATAAAATGGACAACCTGGAAGAAATGGACACATTCTTAGAAAAGCAGAACTTTGCGAGACTGAACCAGGAAGAAATAGAAAATATAAACAGACCAATCACAAGGACTGAAATTGTAACTGTGATTAAAAATCATCTGACAAACAAAAGCCCAGGAGCAGATGGCTTCACAGGCGAATTCTAGCAAACATTTAGAGAACAGCTAACATGCATCCTTCTCAAACTCTTGCAAAATATAGCAGAGGGATGAAACACACCCAAACTCATTCTGTGAGGCCACCATCACCCTGATACCAAAACCAGACAAAGATGTCACAAAGAAAGAAAATAAGAGGCCAATATCACTAATGAACATAGATGCAAAAATCCTCAACAAAATACTAGCAAACAGAATCCAACAGCATATTAAAAGGATCATACACCATGATCAAGTGGGGTTTATCCCAGGAATGCATGGATTCTTCAGTATACGCAAATCAATCAATGTGATATACCATATTAACAAACTGAAGGAGAAAACCCATATGATCATCTCAATAGATGCAGAAAAAACTTTCAACAAAATTCAACACCCATTTATAATAAAAACTCTCCAGAAAGTGGGCATAGCGGGAAACTACCTCAACATAATAAAGGCCATATACAACAAACCCACAGGAAAAATTATTCTCAATGGTGAAAAATTGAAAGCATTTCCTCTAAGATCAGGAACAAAACAAGGATGTCCACTCTCGCCACTAATATTCAACATATTTTTCAAAGTCCTAGCCATGGCAATCAGAGAAGAAAAAGAAATAAAAGGAATCCAAATCAGAAAATAAGAAGTAAAGCTGTCACTGTTTGCAGATGACATGATACTACACATAGAGAATCCTAAAGATGCCAACAGAAAACTACTTGAGCTAATCAATGAATTTGGTAAAGTTGCAGGATACAAAATTAATACACAGAAATCTATTGCATTTCTATACACTAATGATGAAAAATCTGAAAGAGAAATTAAGGAAACACTCCCATTTACCATTGCAAGAAAAAGAATAAAATACCTAGGAATAAACCTGCCTAGGGAGACAAAAGGCCTGTATGCAGAAAAATATAAGACACTGTTGAAAGAAATTAAAGATGATACAAACAAATGGAGAGATATACCATGTTCTTGGATTGGAAGAAGCAATATTGTGAAAATGACTATACTACCAAAAGCAATCTACAGATTCAGTGCAATCCCTATCAAATTACCAATGGCATTTTTTACAGAACTAGAACAAAAAATCTTAAAATTTGTATGGAGACACAAAAGACCCTGAATAGCAATGGCAGTCTTCAGGGAAAAAAGTGGAGCTGGAGGAATCAGACTCCCTGACTTCAGACTATATTACAAAACTACAGTAATCGAGACAATATGGTACTGACACAAAAACAGAAATACAGATCACTGGAAGAGGACAGAAAGCCCAGAGATAAGCCCACAAACCTATGTACAACTAATCTATGACAAAGGAGGCAAGGATATACAATGGAGAAAAGACAGCCTCTTCAATAAGTGGTGCTGGGAAAACTGGACAGCTACATGCAAAAGAATGAAATTAGATCACTCTCTAACACCATACACAAGAATAAACTCAAAATGGATTAGAGACCTAAACGTAAGACTGGACAGTATAAAACTCTTAGAGGAAAACATAGGAAGAATACTCTTTGACATAAATCACAGCGAGATCGTTTTTGATCTGCCTCCTAGAGCAATGGAAATAAACACAAAAATAAACAAATGGGAGCTAATGAAATTTAAAAGCTTTTGCAAAGCAAAGGAAACTACAAACAAGACGAAAAGACAACCCTCAGGATGGGAGAAAATATTTGCAAACGAATCAATGGACAAAGGATTAATCTCTAAATATATATAAATAGCTCATGTAGCTCAATATTAAAAAAACAAACAACCCAATCAACAAATGGGCAGAAGACCTAAATAGACATTTCTCCAAAGAAGACATACAGATGGGCAAAAAGCACATGAAAAGCTGCTTAACATCACTAATTATTAGAGAAATGCAAATCAAAACTACAATGAGGTATCACCTCACATCAGTTAGAATGGGCATCATCAGAAAATCTACAAACAACAAATGCTGGAGAGGGTGTGGAGAAAAGGGAACTCTCTTGCACTGTTGGTGGGAAAGTAAATTGATACAGTCACTATGGAGAACAGTATGGAGGTTCCTTAAAAAACTAAAAATAGAATTACCATATGACACAGCAATCCCACTACTGGGCATATACCCAGAGAAAACCATAAATCAAAAAGTCACATGTATCCCAATGTTCACTGCAGCACTATTTACAATAGCCAGGTCATGGAAGCAACCTAAATGCCCATCGACAGATGAATGGATTAAGAAGATGTGGTACATATATACAATGGAATATTACTCAGCCATAAAAAGGAAAGAAATTGGGTCATTTGTAGAGATGTGGATGGATCTAGAGACTGTCATACAGAGTGAAGTCAGTCAGAAAGAGAAAAACAAGTATCATATAAAAACGAATATGTGTGGAACTAGAAAAATAGTACAGATGAACCGGTTTGCAGGGCAAATTGAGACACAGATGTAGAGAAGAAATGTATGGACACCAAGGGGGAAAGTGGCGGGGGTTGGGGTGGTGTGATGAATTGGGAGATTGGCATTGACATGTATACATTAATATGTATAAAATGGATGACTAATAAGAACCTGCTGTATAAAAAAATAAATAAAATTCTAAAATTCAAAAAAGAAAATACTAGCAAACCAAATCCAACAGCATATTAAAAGGATCATACACCATGATCAAGTGGGGATAATCCCAGGAATGCATGGATTCTTCAATATACGCAAATCAATCAATGTGATACGCCATATTAACAAATTGAAGGACAAAAACATATGACCATCTCAATAGATGAAGAAAAAGCTTTCAACAAAATTCAACGCCCATTTATGATAAAAACTCTCCAGAAAGTAGGCATAGAGGGAACTTACCCTAATATAATAAAGGCCGTATATGACACACCCACAGCCAACATCGTTCTCAACAGTGAAAAACTGAAACCATTTCCACTAAGATAAGGAACAGCACAAGGCTGTCCATTCTCACAACTATTACTCAACATAGTTTTTGAAATTTTAGCCACAGCAATCAGAGAAGAAAAAGAAATAAAAGGAATCCAAATCAGAAAAGAAGTAAAGCTGTCACTGTTTGCAGATGACATGATACTACACATAGAGAATCCTAAAGATGCCAACAGAAAACTACTAGAGCTAATCAATGAATCTGGTAAAGTAGCAGGATACAAAATTAATACACAGAAATCTCTGGCATTCCTATACACTAATGATAAAAAATCTGAAAGAGAAATTAAGAAAACACTTCCATTTACCTTTGCAACACAAAGTATAAAACACCTGGTAATAAACCTACCTAAGGAGACAAAAGACCTGTATGCAGAAAACTATAAGACACTGTTGAAAGAAATTAAAGATGATACAAACAGATGGAGAGATATACCATGTTCTTGGATTGGAAGAATCAACATTGTGAAAATGACTCTAATACCCAAAGCAATCTACAGATTCAATGCAATCCCTATCAAACTACCAATGGCATTTTTCACATAACCAGAACAAAAAATTTCACAATTTGTATGGAAACACAAAACCCCGAATAGCCAAAGCAATCTTGAGAAAGAAAAATGGAGCTAGAGGCCTGGAGGGTGGGATGGGGAGGGTGGGAGGGAGGGAGATGCATGAGGGAAGGGGTTTGGGAACAGATGTATATGTATGACTGATTCACTTTGTTATAAAGCAGAAACTAATAAAAAAAAATAAAATAAAATAAAATAAAAAAAAGAAGAAATGTAAAAAAAAAAAAATGGAGCTAGAGGAATCAGGCTCCCTGACTTCAGAGTATACTACAAAGCTACAGTAATCAAGACAGTATGGTACTGACACAAAAACAGAAATATAGATCAATGGAACAGGATAGGAAGCCCAGAGATAAACCCATGCACATATGGTCACCTTATCATTGATAAAGGAGGCAAGAATATACAATGGAGAAAAGACAGCCTCTTCAATAAGTGGTGCTGAGAAAACTTCACAGCTACATGTAAAAGAATGAAATTAGAACATACCCTAACACCATACACAAAAATAAACTCAAAATGGATTAAAGACCTAAATATAAGGTCAGACACTATCAAACTCTTAGAGGAAAACATAGGCAGAACACTCTATGACATAAATCACAGCAAGATCCTTTTTGACCCACATCCTAGAGTAATGGAAATAAAAACAAAAATAAACAAATGGGACCTAATGAAACTTAAAAGCTTTTGCACAGCAAAGGAAACCATAAACAAGATGAAAAGACAACCCTCAGAATAGGAGAAAATATTTGCAAATGAAGCAACTGACAAACGATTTATCTCCAAAATTTACAAGCAGCTCATGCAGCTCAATATCAAGAAAACAAACAACCCAATCCAAAAATGGGCAGAAGATCTAAATAGACATTTCTCCAAAGCAGATATACAGATTGCCAACAAACTCATGAAAGAATGCTCAACATCACTAATCATTCGAGAAATGCAAATCAAAACTACAATGAGGTATCACCTCACACCAGTCAGAATGGCCATCATCAAAAAATCTACAAACAATAAATGCTGGAGAGGGTGTGGAGAAAAGGGAACCCTCTTGCACTGTTGGTGGGAATGTAAATTGGTACAGCCACTATGGAGAACAGTATAGAGGTTTCTCAAAAAACTAAAAATAGAACTACCATGCGACCCAGCAATCCCACTACTGGGCATATACCCTGAGAAAACCATAATTCAAAAAGTCATGTAGCACAATGTTCATTGCAGCACTATTTACAACAGCCAGGACAATGGAAGCAACCTAAGTGTCCATCGACAGATGAATGGATAAAGAAGATATGGCACATATATACAATTGAATATTACTCAGCCATAAAAAGGAATGAAATTGAGTTATTTGTAGTGAGGTGGATGGACCTAGAGTCTGTCACACAGAGAGAAGTCAGTCAGAAAGAGTAAAACAAATACCATATGCTAACACATATATATGGAATATTAAAAAAGAAAATTGTTCTGAAGAACCTAGGGGCAGGACAGGAATAAAGACACAGACATAGCAAATGGACTTGAGGACATGGGGAGGGGGAAGGGTAAGCTGGGACGAAATGAGAGAGTGGCATGGGCATATATACACTACCAAATGTAAAACAGATAGCTAGTGGGAAGCAGCCGCATAGCACAGGGAGCTCAGCTCAGTGCTTTGTGACCACCTAGAGGGGTGGGATTGGGAGGGTGGTAGGGAGATGCAAGAGGGAGTGGATATGGTGATATGTGTGTACGTATAGCTGATTTATTTTGTTATACAGCAGCAACTAACACAATAATGTAAAGCAATTATACTCCTATACAGATGTTAAATATATATATATATATATAACTAAGAGTAGACACTGAAAAACTAAAACAATAAGTTTCCTGCCAAACTAGACATTAAATATATTTAATTTAAAAAAAAAACACTCCGAATAAACTGAATCCCCTTTCACATAATTGTTCAGTCCAGAAGCACAGGAGTCATTCCGAGTCCCCTTTTTCCTCTAACCACTTATCCAAGCCATCAGCGAATACTGTTGACTCTATCTTCAAAATGTGCCTCAAGTCCAAGCCTTCTTACCACCTCCATCGATACCACTATGGTCCAAGCCTCCATCATCTCCCTTTTGCACACAGCTGCTAAAGCTTCCTGGGTCTCCCATCTTTGCCTCCACTCTGCCTTCAGTCTAGTCTTGATGTAGCAGCCAGTCAGAACTCTTGAAGATGAATCAAATTATGCCATCCACCTTTGCTCAAATCCTTCATTGTATTTCCATTTATAATAATAACCAATGGTCTTCAATGCTTTATATGAGCCAGACCTGCTTACCTCTTAGCCTTCATCAACTACCCCTCTCCCTTCACTCCCTCTGACCGGCATTCTTGCTACTTCCAGGTATGCTTCAAGTTTGCTCCTGCCTCTGGACTTTACACTAGCTCTTTCTCCTCCTGGGACCTTATTTCCCCATATGTTCACACAGCCCACTCCTTCACATAACTCAGGTTTCTCTGCTCAAATGTAACCCCCTCAGAGAAGACTTTCCTGACTGTCCTAAATTTGTACTGTTAAACACGACCACCCCTGGCTCAATTCCTTTATCTTGCTTTAACTTCTTCAGAGCCCTTTGTATTACCTGGAATTATATTACTTTAATTTTTACTGTAATAACTATATTATTACTTGTCCATATACCATAAATGGATTCATTTACCCATTTACTTGTTTATTCTCTGCCTCCCAATTAGAATAATCTCCAAGGGACACTGTCTATTTTTTTCACTGCCGTATTCCAGTGCTAACCACAGTACTTGAAACACAGCAGGTGCTCAGTAAATGTGTTAATTGAATAACTGAATTTTCTGGGTGTTCTATGCCATTCTGTGATGCTCTGTTACTTTTTCAAATATAGCCTTTATCTTTGGTATCTGCTTATAAAGTTTCCGGAAGTTCATTTTGTTTAGAGTTCTTATATACTGAATTTTTATCCCTTCAATACCAGCTACCCACTTCACTAATTATGGCTAGACTCATTCCTCTTTCTATTTTTAGATGCTGCATCTTTGCCTTTTTTACTCTGATCTCTGAGTAGTCCAATATAGTCTATGTACCCTCAGTGGTAAGAGTATTTTTATTATGTTCCTCTGGACATAAGTATAATCTTCTGATTAGGCTCTAGAGAGAAAACATTTTCTCTTATCTCTGTCTTATCCCAGCCCCTACCTCTGCCTTAGACACACACGAATACTAGACAGCAGTACTGGTATGATGTCACTTCCTGTATTGTGCTGTGATCAGTCCATGACTACTGCTGTGTAAGCTGCATAATCACAGAAGAAAGATAATGAGAAAACCCCACATGATCCTTCCTCCTGACTGAGGCTGGGGCGGAAGGTTATCACAGCATGTGTAAGACAATATGTCTGTATTTTGCTGGGGCTAGTATGCAGAAATACAATTATAGTCAGATTGGCCCCAGTCTGGGAGTAGCAATTAGTAATGCTCACAGACTAAAAACCTTAAAGACCATTCCGGACCATCTTAAAAATAAACAAAACATTTTTTCTTGGGGGGAGCAAATAATTTTTTTTTCTTTTACAAATACACCGAAGAATCATGCAATGCTGCCAGCATCGGATGCAATCCTGGGCCACAGGTCTGCACATTCCTTTGTAACTGGTCCTGTGATGGCAGAACCTTTCGTCTCGCCTTTATTTTTTACTATGACCCCTGCGTTATCTTAAATAAAGAAACGCCATCTTTTCTCTGGCATGACTTTTCGTTGTCGAATTACCACTGCTGGATGTACCATTTCTAAAAGATGTTGACCAAGTTTTACTTCTAAAATACGTTAAACAATTGAAAGAACAGTACAGTTTTACTAGTCTAGAGTGAGACGATCGCTGGAAGGCTTTCAAAAATGACTGAAAGCAGCATTAGTTTCCTGTACTTCATAGAAACCGTATTTGCATAATTGCATAAAGTGATTCAGAATTGACCTCACACATGAAAACAGGCAACAGATGGCATTCAAATGTGATGAAGGAAAATGCATTATGGAAATCACTTGCAAAAGCTAAGAGATCAGCCTATTTTTCAGAGTCCATGGAATTTATAATTATTTGTTTGCTGCTACATTCATTCTTTTTGTAAGATGTGACCCAGACAATTGTGAAGGCTCCCATAAATGGCCTCCAATTTTTTTTTTTCACCTATGCTTGGCTAAGGAGAAAAAAAGAGCTTCCATAATCTTTGTAGTCCACGCAATCAAATCTTTATTTTTTATATCCCATTTCCATTATTATTTGTTCTGAATGTAAATCTTCAGTTGTCCTCAGACAGCCAACTCCATTAAGACTCTGAGATTTCCCTTTCTTGACCTAAAATTCATTTGGAGCAGCACAAACCTCAAGCCGCTTTATTGAATGAGTGTAGGACACAATTAGGATTTTAATTCATGTAGAATGAAGATAGGAACTTGGATTACTGGAGAAAGGACAAGCATCAGTGAAAACGGTGTTTTCCTTTATAAAATACAGTTAACATTGAAATAAAGAAAACAGCTGTCTTCTAAACTAACATACAGCCTTCCCCTAAAGTCATCAGTTTCCTAGGTAATACAAATACATACAAATTTTGCTGAGAACTGCTACATTTCCCTCCAGAGGAATCAAACTCATGATCTCCAAGCTTTCCATAGAAAACAGAGAGGAAAAATAATCGGCAGTACTTGTTTCCCAGGCAACCCTTACTACGTACCTACTATGTGTCAGACATGTACCCTGAGCTCTGAAAACAGAATGGCCTTTCCTGCATTCGTAGGAAAGAGGATACACAGCCACTTTGTGACTCATAAAGCAACCCGTTGTCTAAAATGTACAGTTTCTATTGTAAGGCAATGCACACAAAGCAAGGCTCAAATGGTTTTACTTATCCATGAAACATGCTCATCACTCATCAAGGCAGGTAACTTTCACTGGCCTCACCTACACGCTCTCAGCTGACATGTGGCCCATGTGTGTGGGATTGATGCTAATCTTCGCCCATGCCTCCAGACTGCCCTGCTCCTGGCACAGCCCCAGCTGCTGCCCCGCCCCCTCCCAGAAGACAGCTCTAAAAAAGCAGGTACCTAAATGGCTTCTGTGGGAATGTCTGCCCCCCTGGTGGTTGCTGACATCAGAGCTCCACCTTCCCCTTCTCACTTACCTCCCCTGCCCCACCCCTAGTCACCAGCTGGATTAAGAGAAGTCCACACCTGGGAAAGCCCTCCTCAATTGTATACCTGCTCCCTTGGAAGCCCTGTGTTCCTCACCTACTTGGCTAGAAGGGGAGAGACTGGAGGAGGAGGGAGGGTAGGAAGAAAGGGGTTGCTGATCCTCTTAGGATCCTTATAAGGGTGAATGTGTTCTGAATTTTCCAATCTAGTGCTTAAAACTGTCTTCTCCTGCCTAAAGTAAAACATATTATAGGTTGAACCCACATAAAATTGCCAATATTCAATCATTTTTGACATATACAAAAATGTCAGTTTCATACGGTTCAACCTAATAATAAAGAGTGACTTGATTCTTTGAATCTGTTAGTTCTAAAGTTCAGCGTTTTAAGGATTCAGAAGACTATTGCAACCTGCCACTTTCCTTTGTAATTCTGTTACTATGGGAATTGGGTTCTACATCCCTAACAACTGACCACAAACAAATTTTGGAACACAACCCATTCATAAACTGAGGATTGCCTACAAAGGATGTTCTTTCCTAGGCAAGACAAGGCTGATGGATTGCATTTATTAGAATTACAGGCTAAGGAAACCACAGAAGACTTACTCTGGGTCTCCAGATATCCCTCTCAGCCTTCTGGCTCCAAAACATAATCATAATCTAAGGTTGTCTGGTGGGGAGCCAGGCCACCCCCAGGGAGAACTGGAACCAGGGATACAATTCAACTCATGAGGCTGCACAAAAGCCACAAGTCTGAACATGACGGCACAGCAAAGGCTGACTAATCTAAGGATGGATAGTGGATGTAGTTGAAAACAGTGGTTCTCAATCATGCCTGTCCATTGGATAAACCCGTGGAGGTTTAAAATTCCTGGTGCCTATGCATCCCCAGAAATCCTGATTTCACTGATCCAGAGTATATCCTTGGCATCCAAATTCTACAAAGTCCCCCAAGCAATTCTAATGAGCAGTCCCTTTTGAGAACCATTGTTCTAAAAATTAGTCCAATACCAGGAGAGAGATTCATGGGGGAAAAGCATAAATAGTATTTGAAGGTCCAAAATGAGCCCTTGATCCAGGATATCACCTGAACAGGTGAGGCCAGTGGTCAGAAGTCCATGTGGTGGGTGCCTGGAAGCATGCAGGCCGCCAGAAAGTCAGGAAGGCCTGTGGGTCATAGGCCCCAGTCCTGGGTACAGGGGGCAGGGAGAGGGGACAGGGAAGCAGTGAGGGGTGATGGGGAGAAGGCCAGAAACCAGGCACAAAATTCCACCACTAAGAAAACTCTGAAGACATGGCAGGAATCAACAAAACAAGGAGCTGTGCTTGACAGGCATGAAGTAGCACCACGAAGCTGAACAGTGAGGAAATTCATTCAATGCTAAGTTCTCAGCCCCTTCTTTTCCTTCTCCCTACAGTCAGGATGGTTCCTACAGCAGCAAGGAGCCTTCATTAACCTAGCTGTAGGGGTAAAGGCTTCAGGGGCAAGAATCCAGCAGGTCTTTACAGTTTTTCCCTCAGAATAAACCACCTACTTCCTCCTGTCTGCCATGCCCAAGAGAGGCCTGTTTCCTTTAAACTCTGCTCAAGACCTAATTCTTCAGGAAATTTTCCAATCTAAGGGCATAATTGATGTCCCACTCTCTCGCCTCAATGTACAGTCATGTACAGTTGTACAGTTTGTACACTGCACAAAGGCACCCAACTGAGAGGGGATGGAGACTGAAGTCATGTGGCCTGGGGCAGGGCTCTTTCTGCCCAGAGGACTGCCTTTCTCTAATTTGTACAATTCAGTGTAGGCTAGCAGAAGCTCCAACAACGACTTGTATCTTTTCAAATATTTGCTGACTGAATGATTAATCTACTGATTCTAATCCATCTCCCCACAAAAATAGATGGATAAATGCTATATTTTAGACACCTCACAAGGCATTTGTACTTAACAGCAGACACATACATTTTCTTCCAAAAAAATTTCCATCCAGTGTAGCAAGGGAAAGCTTGTACTCTGCCCAGCCAATTTTATCCACTGATGACAGCAGAGAAAAGCATAAGGGCCCCTTGTTTTGCTGTCTTTGTTTCCCATGTTATGAGTGAAATTGCACAGGAATTATGAACAGTTAGAAAATAGTGTATAAGTGACCAAAAATTAAATGACAGCTCTATGAACAGCCCCAGTGAAGCCACGCTGCTGGAATTCTGGAACAAGAACTAGGGAATCGAGTTTTACCCCTGGCCCTGGCCCCAGTTCACTGATGACCTTCACTTGCTCTACATACCCAGCCTCCCAGAGTACCCACAGTGCTTTGTGGCCCATATTGCAGTGCAAAGATCATTGAGATGCTACTTGAATCTGAACATCTTGGATGGAGGCCACAGAATCAAGTCACTGCTGGGAGACCTCCTCAGATGTGTCTCTCACTGGGATCCTGCTCTCTCTAGGGCTACCGTTTGGATGTCAGTCCTTGACCGATGGGATTCATGGGAGGAGAAATGAGTTTTAGGAAATATCTCATTCCCCAACAGGACAGACATTCTTGAAAGAGCTTAACCCAACAATGCAGAAAAATTCAAGTAAAATGCGACTATGCCTTTAAAGAACAGCTACCTCCTGTACATTTGAACTGGCCTTATCTCTCTGCTCTTCCACACTATGCCCCACCCCCCCAGGCCTCACTCAATATTAAACCCTTTGATGCCATGTGTTTTGTCCCATGATTCCATCACAATTTTTACATGCTCAGATGAAGATGGCCCAAATGATGCCAAATGGACTTCATTTTCTGGCCTTTCTTTCTTCACCAGCGAAATCATCCCTTCTATTTTGGAAATCATATCTGTTCTGAAGGTGGGAACATGGTCCTCTCCCAGCTGACAGGGTTCTCTGAATACATGTCCAAGCGTGATTTGGTTGGTTGCCCAGAGAAGTATCTCCCTCTTCTAAAACTGGAGGCATCCCAAAGAGGGAGGGGGTGGGGAACACACCTTTAGAATTTATTCATATTTAGGTTCTGGTCTCACATCCATTTCTTCCTCCCACTCAGTCACTGGAAAGCTCTGATAATGTAAAGAGTGTTTGGATCAAACAAAAAGGAAGTGCCTACTTAACATAAGCGGAGTTTCTGTTATCACACCTGGGTTCTAACCCTGACTCAGGTGGGCCTGATTCGGGGGTCCTGCCCTAATAGTGTCCTCCTGTCCTAGTGCCATCTTCTTCTGGGAACTTACAGTCTAAGACTGGGTGAGGGAAAGGCTGGCTTTTGTTTTGTGTACTTTGCCTTACTTTGTTTTGTTTTGCAAATCTCTCTCTTCTAAATTGGCTTTCACCTTGCTCACCTAGAAGAGGCCACAGACCTGAGCATCTGTGATGATACTCCCCTCCCTTTCACTCAGTTCACACCCGATGCCTGCACCCCAGATTTAAGAGATTCCACAGTTGGACCAAGATACTCCTAAAGTCCTTTCCAACTTGAGATTCTATAATTCTTTGAAAATTTTCCAACTACTGAAAAATTGTTTGCAGGTACAACCTCTTATGGTGTTTCTCCTTTTCATGATTCACTTTCAGCTAGGCTGGTTAACATCAAAAGGAATAAAAAGTGATAGAACCACATGTCTGTGGTTATTATTATTAACAGGAAACTATAATTTGAAAACCTCAACCTTCTCCTGGGGCCAGGGTGAGATGTATAACATCTATACTTGTACCTTTAATTTTCTTTTCTACTTTATTTTTCTTCTCTAGAAAAAGTATCCTCTAAGCAAATAAACAAAAAAGCAGAATATATTTAAGCTATAAATATATATGATTTAATTTACACACTCATATAAAATTAAATGGGTAGGAATGCAGGGTCCAATCTTTGGAAAGACTTAAAACCACCTTGCTGAGTGGTGCTCAACTAGGAGCAATGTTTTCCCCCAGAGGACATATGGCAATGTCTGGGGACATCTTTGGTTGTCACAAATGGGGAGGGTAGGTAAGGGTGCTATTGGTGACTAGTGGGTAAAGACCAGAGACACTGATAAACAACCTATAATGCACAGAACAGGCCCCACAACAAAGAATTATCCAGCCCCAAATGTCAATGCCACTGTTGAGAAACCCTGGTCTAGATGTACGAACGGTTCTAGAAATAAAAAGCCATTATTTTTCCAAACCAAAGAGAAAGCCACTTATTCTCATTAGTAAATAGTAGATTCACTAAGTCAGACAGCCTCAGAAATAGCAGTAAATATGAAGGAACAACATAAATTTGAGTGTAAGGACTTAAAGAGGTGGGGCTTGCAGCTTCTCCCTTTAATAGAAGTGCGCTGTGCTACAGAGCAATATCCCCCGTGAGCCAGAAAGAATGCTGCTGCCACCTAGAGGATGAAAAGGGATCCTCAACAGCACCGCATTCCTAGCTCCAAGGGCAGGAGCCACAAGGTCTGCAGGCATACGATGCACATATTTCCCACATTCATAACACTGAAAAGAAAAAAACATACCTTTGGTTGTATGGCAAGCAATTGTTTACAACTTTTTAAAAGTCTATATGACTCAGAGTCTACAGTGCCTTCAATTAATTTATTTTCTCTATTTCGTGTGTGTGATATAAAATGGAACGTTTAGGTTTCTGATAAGGATAACAGGTGTTTGGTGGCTGTTTTTATTCTCATAGTTAATTGGGGTGGAAAGGGGTGAGGCAGTCAATGGCCCCAGAACTCTCTGGTAGGACCTGCTCTTCCACTCACCCTATTCTTTGGATCATAGCAAGACAATGGTAAGTTCTTTAAAAATTATAAATCAAAGGAATTCTTTTGCTTTAAAAAAATTATGAAATTTAAAGAATTAAATAGACTCTAATGAAATGAAAATTAAGAAGAACCAGAATGTAGACAGAAGTCTTTCTCCAGCCAGACACACTGTTACACACACATACACACACACACACAGTCCACAGAGATGACAGCTGAAAGAACTTCTCTAAGAGCTTTGAGAAGAGTGGAAAGAGGGAACTTACACCGCCTTCCCTGCACCTTCCAGAGAAGCCAGACCCCAAGCTGGAAGAGTGCAGTTTACCCAGAATTGTAGGCTCCATTTTCATTCTTTCCTGTGTTCTTCCTCAAGCTTTACCAAGGCTGGATGGGCTGAACCTTGACTATTTTTCATGTGTCAAAGTTAGAAAGCTTCCAACTCCTTCACCATGGAGATTCCTAAACATCTTAAAACAATGAGAAAACTTATTGTGATCTTCACAACATGCCTTTTGAATGGGTTCTGAACTCTATTTCTGTGTTTTTAGACAAAGAAATGGTGATTGGTTGGTTGGTTGGTTTTTGGGGATTGGGACATTTTATCCTGACCCACCCAGTCCTTTAGTTCCCAGACCAGCTCAGAGTTCAGGGTGCTTGCATAAAAGGGGATGGCTCTCCCTCCTCACTCTTTTAAGGGGGCAGCCCTACCCACCTACTGCCTCTGACTTTGCTGTGATCCTGCAAATACCACAATCCTGAGCTTATTCTATTCAAGGGTAAAAGCCTTCAGGGAAACTACCATCAGAGCAAGAGAAGAGAAACTCATATTATAACTCAGACATGATTCAATAATTGGTCAAAAAAAATCTGATTATCTGTATGACATCTTTTACAGTCCACAGACAACACATGATGGGTGGGTGGATGGATGGACGGATGGATAGAGTGAGCAAGGCACAAAATTTCACCAGAGTTACAGCATTTCCATGAATTTTCTACAGCCCAATGCTCCTAAACAAAGAACCTCATGCAATTTTACACAAAAAAAGCCCTTTCTTAGACAAATGCAAAGTTTTACTTAGGGTAGACATTGTCATTAGTGTTTATATTATATCAAGTATTAATGTGGGTTGCACAAAAAAAATCATCTGTTTACCTATCTCACAGTTATTCTGAAAATCAAGTGAGATAAGGTAAAGACAGCTTTAAAGGACAGTATGCATATATAAGATGTCATTGTTACTGCCACATACAGTGGAACTGAATTGAAGCAACTTGTATGTCACAGGGTCACTTTTCCTGAAGGTGACAGCATGTCTCCATGGACGCGGATGCTTATTCATTCAAATATTGCATATACTGAACTACCCCTCCTCCCCCCAAAAAAAGGAAACATGACTTGATAAGAAGACAGCATAACTGGAAATTGGAACATCCCCCATTCAATTCCAGGAAATATGGTTCTTGTGTCTAGCCTAGCTCATTATTTTATCTTATGAAGATATTCCAGAATATCTACCGGAAGCTCTTCTTCATCGAGATATTTATTATTTGTGTTTTATATGATACGGGGGGGGATGTTTGTGATACACTGATATGTAAGGAAAGCAAGAAACAAAATTGTATATTACAAGGTCTCAACTATGTAGGGAAAATGTGTGAAAGTAATAGTAGCGATTATCTCCGGATGGTGAGTTTAGAAAGTTCTTTCTAGTGAGGATCCAATACTTTTTAACCTTTTGATTCTTATCAAAGTTACATATGCATATTTTAAAGGTACTTCATTATAAAAGGCTTATAATTTTTTTAAAAAAACAGATTTCCCTGTCCCACCTCTTTCTACCACCAATTTCTTCCCCTCAGAGGCAACTAATAATTCTTTTTAGATGTTCGTTTTAGTTTTTGTCTCATTTTTACATAACATATTTATATAGCTATTTCTTGATGTTTCAGATTTAGATATTATCTGTGTCTTCCTATTAAGGAAGAGGAAGATTTAGCATTCTTGATGCCTCTGCATGTTCATGAATTCCCTGTTCCCCAGACTCCAGTACATTATATCATTAATTATTATGGAATCATTATTCAGTATTTACAGTACTATGACCATCTCAGTATCATCCACATTTCTACGTACATACAATTTTAGAGTTAATAACAGTCTCTTTTCTTTGTTTAATTAATATTCTATATATCCATCCCCAAAATCTGTATCAAAGGAATAAATCTTTTCTCAATGCTTCAAGCACATTAGGAATTCTATGAGCTTTATCCTTCCCCTTGTAACACCTTTCTGGAGACTTCTGTGCCCCTGTTCTCTCTGGATTTGTTGCTCTCCAAGCCTGTTTCACAGCTTTTGTATCTGAATCTTCCTTCACCATCATCCTGGAGACTTCTTTGGTTTATCTCCTGAGTTGAGTTTCTGATTTTCTAGATCCCTTGTTTTCCTCTTTCCTGGAATATATCCTCTAGTTTTCCTTGAGCACATATACTAGTATTAACTAAGAAGAGGTAAATGGCAGATAAAATTTTGAGATCTTATATGTCTGAAAAAAGCTTTATTTTTTCCTCAGATTAATTGTGAGATTGGCTGGGTATGAAACTGTAGCTTGGATATCATTTTCCCTCAGAATTCCACATTTTTCTATTGAGAAGACTGATGACACTCCAATTCTCATTTATTTGATTGTGATCTGTTGGGTTTTTTTTTTTTTTCCACCTAAAGCTTTTAGGACATTTTCTCTGTGCCAGTATTTTTAAGTCTTCCAATGATATGAGCGGTGAGATAAATTCTCCCATCTATTTGTAAATTTAAAATTTCAATCTAGAATTTTACATCTCTCAGTTCTAGAAACGATTTTTTTTCCTTTAAGGAAAAAAAAAGTTGGATTTTGCACCTACTGGATTAATCCTTCGATTGTTTTGTTTAAATTTCTTTTCTCCTATTTTTCTGCTTCTTTATCATTTTGTTATACTTTCTGGGAGACTTCCTCAACTTTATCTTCCAATTGTGCTATTAAAATTTTTATTTGTGCAATCTTGTTTTTAAGTTCTAAGACCTCTTTTTGGTTCTCTGAATATTTCTTTTTATGTCATTCTGTTCTTGCTTTATAGATAATATCATCTTTTATCTCCCTGAGGATATTATTCATAGTTTTGCTTCTTTCAGGCTTTTCTTTTCTCTGTTTCTTGCATTTTCTCAGCTTCTTTCATGGCCCTTTTGTTCCCATTGTCTTGTTGGGGTCTGTCTTTCATATTAGCAGCTGTTTTCAGATGACTGTTACTCTTGGCCATCACTCATACTTTAAAAGTGAGGCAATAAGAAGCTGACTGGGAACTCTACTGGGAGCTTGAAGTAATACACTTCACTGTGGGATTGTTTGATAGACCCCTAACTGATACTGTCTGTACATCTTTCCCCTCTGGCTCATTTCACCCTTCACTCCCTTGCCCAGGTGGTGCAAGCCTGGCTGGAGGCCTGCTCTTGAAGGCAAGTCGGGAAAGGAGGCTGAGGACCTCTCCATGCACTATGCAGACTTTTACTTAACCCCTCAGTAGAGTCTATTCCACTACAAGGTGTGGTTCTACCATACAAATTAGTTCCTATGCGATTGGCATATAGAAAAATAGTCAGTAGAATGCAGAAGTCACACTAATTCACATGCAATATTTCCTAAGCATGAGAGAATAGACTGTGGAGTAGAATTTCAAATTTCAGCAGACAAGGGAAAAGCTTTCATATCAGTTGCTTCATTGGCAACAGGAACCGTTTTGCCTGTATTTTGAAAATTAAAAACAAGCACCTCTACCTGGGCTTCTACACCAAAGAGGCTACACCCCAGCCCTGTATGGCTTTTGATTCCTGGCAGGTTGACCTGCCTCTCAGGACCTTAAGAGCAGCCAAAGTGACTTAAAATGCCACTTCTGTCTGCACTGTGTGAGTTACTAGGAGCCTTGCCTTCGTGTAAGTGCTGCCAACATTCCCACTCAATTATTACTCCAACTTCTTATTACATACCAGCCATAACAGGCCCCAGCCACAATAAGTTGCCTGCCTTCATAGTCCAAGTTATTTCCCTGAGTATCAATTATTGTTTTTATTAATGTTTTGCATAAGTTTTGAGCTCTCTGCCCCAATCTTTTTTCTTTTTTCTTTTTCCCATGTGGCCTTTTATGTTTAGGGTGCAAGTTTGAAACCTGTGGGTTTTTTCAGGAATCCCATCCTTATGGTGTCTTATGGTAGATTGTTTGCAAAACTGGCCACAAGTTTTCCTCTCTTTGTATCCATACCCCTTTGTAGATCATGTGACTTTGCAGCCCTGTCCATCAAGAGGTAGAATCTCTCTCTCCTCCCCTTGAATCTGAGCTGGCCTTGTGGCTTGCTTTGCCCAGCTAAATGCATGGAAGAGACACTGTGTCATTTCCCAGTCTAAGACTCAAGCATCCTTGCAGGCTTCGACTTGCTCTCTTGGAAACCTGCCCAGCCAAGGGGAAAAGCCCGGTCTTAGCCTGCTGGAGGATGAAAGACCCTATGAACCAGAAATTGGTCGGCCCAGCTTTCCCAGCTGAAGCCCCAGAGATATGGGGTAGGAGCAGGGAGGGTATCTTTGTATATCTGCTTTTGATCCAATCTTTAGCCAATTTTTCTACTTCTGACCCGAATGGACCCCAGAAGTACCTGGGGTCCCAAATCACTGAGCCTTGCTGAGTCTCTGCAGGAAGGACATTATTGCTTCTGGGCCTCCCCTACTCCTGGCTGAGGTTTCCGTTTCCTCAAGTCAGCTTGCTTAACCCTTATTCACACCTTTCCTGCTTTCAAAATGTTATTGCTCTGCGTCCTCTCCTGCTCTCTTTGTCCTTGATTTTAGTGTCTTTTACTTCCTTACTGCTAAGTGTAGTGGTGCTTTCAGAGAACAAGTAGACAAACACATATGTTCAATCTACCAAATAAGAAGAAATCTCCTCACTTCATTTTATAGATGAGGACACTGAAGTCATAGCAGCTAAGTGGTTTGCCCAAAGCCACCTAGGTGGTTAGTGAAACATCTGGAACCCCCCGGAGCCCCGGGAGCAGTCAGTGTCCTTTCCTCTCTTCCATGTTGTCTCCAGGACTATGCCAGAAAGCCCATGTAACAGGACTAAAGGTTATCCTAGTTGATATGACTGCAGGTTTCTTCTGTACAGCACACAAGATCCTGCAGTGCCATTGTCTGTTCCAGCCTTGACAACCAGTAGGATTAGCCAATTCACCACACATCCTGAAGTAAACAGTAAAAATATACTGTATATTGTATAAATATGTGATCTCTGCTGATGTCTAAACTATCATTCACATAGAACTGTGAATTTTTTTCTTACAAATTATCTGTAGATGTTCAGACACAAATTAGAAAATGTTCAAAAGGTATTTAGAATTCTAACTACCTAAACAAATGCTCATGCTCTAGACAAAACTGCAAGGTATATACAGCGGCCTTACTGGACAGGTAAATCATCTTGAGCCAGTAAGAAGTGGCCAGAACTGGGTGCTTCAGAACAATGTCAACAACCCTTGCTGATGCCTAATGGACCACAGACCAGTTATAGGCTTCTAGTTTCTGCCAATAATCACCACCACTGATTATGAGGAAGAGCATGGTTCACATTGTGGGGTCACTTATGAGAAGCCTACATGGGCTGCCACGGTCCTCCCTGCCCTCTCCATGGACCATGCTCAGCTCTACCACAGGACTCCAGTGAGCATCAGGCCAACACAGGGTCAAAGGTGCAAACAGAACCCCCCGTGCCTCTAAACCCCAGCAGTACAAAAGCACTGCATCTAGATCATTAAGAGACTCCTCTTGCCTTTTTCTACGATTGTACACTGTTTAAATCAATGAATCCCGAGAAACAGTTGAGTTTCCATCTCTACTCAGTGTAACCACCCCTGACACAGGATGACCAATCCCTACCCGGCTTATGGAATTCAAACCACTCAGTATTGGCTTCAGGGTCTTTCACCAATTGTCCGCCTCCCTTTAGCTATCCCTAACTTCCTTTGCTTAGCACTCTACATAGACTCCTGCCCCATACAAAGGGTCTGCTCAGTCCCCATCAGGACCCTTGCTGTTCTGCTGCCTGCACTTCACCTCCTTTGCAGTAATGACAGTTGCCCACACCTACTGCACTCTTGCTCTTACTACGCACTCTGCTAAACGCTTTATAGGCATCATCTCTTGCCAAACCAAAGACAACTTTATGAGATAGATACACTTATCTTCAGCTTAGAGAAGAGGAAACTGAGACTTTGGGAAGTTCTGAAATGCCCCAGTTTACAGACCTAATAGGTGTGGGGATGAGCCTGGCTCTGCCAGATTCTAGAGCTGTGTTCTTACCCACTATGTTTGGATAGTTATTGTAGAACCAGAGCAGGGCAGAGAAGTTTAGATTTTGTGTGGTAGCAAATTTGGAGCCTGGGAAATTTCAGTATACATGATCTAAGAGTTCGCTGGCAGTGGTCTTCAGAAGGGAAGAGTTGGAAGAGTGTTGGAAGTGTTGGAAGAGTTATTCAGCAAAGTACTCTGGAACTTAGCTAACCGTGAAGTGACCCAGGCCTGAACTAAGAGCAAATAGGGGCAGAAATAAGAAAATAGAAATTATTTCAAAGAATACCCGATAGAATTTGATGTCATACCACATTATGTTTTAAAAAAAAAAAGAATAAAATGGTTGAGTCAAAAATGACCTCCAAATTAGAAAATTGAATGATTTTGAAAATTTTGAGGTCACTGGTATAAACAGAGCATTTTGGAGAAGCTGATGAGTTTGGTATTGGATGTGTTCAATTAGAACTTATACACAGAACATGTTGGAATGTTATCATAACCCAATCAATCAAGTATCCGTTTAAAAATAAACATTGCAAGTACAGGTCAATACCCAATGAGTAAACAACTAAAGTTGCAAGACCCTGTGGTAGGCATAGGTTACAAATAAAATGTGGGCACAATCTAGAGAGGATAGTGAGGGAGACAACAATGTACAAAATAACATAAAACAGAAAGGGATAGGAACTACAACAAGAATATAAGCTAAGTGCTGTAGGATTGAGAAAGGCAAGAGATTAATTCCTTCTGGGGAAACTGGAGAGCATCTGAGACTGATGGAAGGCCAAAGGACAGAGAAGATGGAAAGGACATTCCCAGTGGAGTAACCAGTATCAGCAAGTCCAAGGGAATGGGAGTAGCAACTAGTCCAGAAGCCTGAAACATAAGATTCCTGGATGGGGGAAGAGAGGATGGGAAATACCAGGCTTGGGAAGTAGATTGGAGCCAGATAATACAGGGCCCTAAAGTCGATACTAAGCTGTTTGGACTTTGTTCTACAGCGAATGGGAGTCATCCAAAGTTTTAGAGCAAGGAGTGACAGGTTCACGTGTGAGTCACATGCTAACCTTTCATTTCCGTAAATGAATGTTTGATTTACATAAAATAAATAAAATTCTGCTTTATATCTCTCCTCAGTCACTTTACTTCCTTTGGCAAAGCTTGCCCTTGGGTTAATATTCCTGAATTCTTTTGCATGTTTATGTCCCACACAGTACTTCTAATTAACCTTCCATCTAACCTGAAGCCCTTCTTCTTTCCTTTTTGGTTAGAATGGAAAAATATCATCAATGTTTACCAGCGATACCAGCAAAATAATGTTTCCTCTTTTATTTCAATCCCAAAGTCTATTTCAGATACTCTACTAGTTTGACCCAAATTCCATTTATAGCTGGATGTAACAAAAGGAGGACTTGCTCTGAATGCTTCAACCAATGCTTTCCTTGGGCAAATTCTTATCTTGTGGCATCTTTGGGTGCCCTTTTTCAAAGAACTCATAGTTTCAGAGGAAAGGGATCTGAAGAAGTGAAAACACATTCATTTCCCTCATAAGGACAGACTTCCTGCTTTAAAGAGGAGGAAAAAAGGTCCACAATGAGATAACACCATTTAAAAACTCAGTCCCGTCTTTTTCAACCTGTCCAACCAGAACAGGAGAAAATTCGAGGCACTAAACCTCTTAATTTTCTCTTCAAAGCAGCAACACAGACAGTTCACCAAAAAACAGAGTTGTAATGCATTATATTCTCAGCAATTTTCTTCTGTTTAGTTAAAATCCTTCCTTCTGTAAAACAAACCAATTCTATCATATCCCAAACTCAATAAAACAATGAAGAACAGAACTTCCCTTCTTGTCTTTACCGTATTTCAAATTGAATTCCTTTTTAAACTCCTAAAGACTAAGTATTTCATTGGACAGTTGTCATGTAATTAAAGAAATTCAGCCCCATAGTATTTTTTCTCTCTTGTGAATACCAGCTCATCCCCAGAACAACAAAGGATCCCGGAACACAGGCTTCCCTCTGTCTTTTTCCCTCCCCACCCCTCCAAAACACATGCTCCTCTTCAGTTTCTCAGAACATATTAAACTCACATGCCTACACGGAGCATGGATGAAGTTGGGTGGGAGCAATGCCATAGGAACATGGGGGTCAAGGGGGAAAGGAGAACTCACACCCCTGCTAAAGGGTGTAGCTGCTATTCAGCTGTAGTTTGGGAATGAGGTCCAATGTTGCTTGATCTTCCTTTTTTTTTCCAAGAGAAGTAGGAATTCAGGAATCTACTTATTTTGCAAATATTTAAACTAAAAATTTTAAACACCTCTGTAGAACACTATGTGGACCAAAGAAGTTGTGCCCAGTCTGCATGCTCTGCATTACACCGAGGGCCGGCCCCGGTGAGCAATCCAGATCCTGCACCAAATACTAGGACTGTCTTTTCTGTAGCTTCTTCAGTGTTATTTTTCCTGGACCTTGTGACATAACTAAAGGAAGAGAAACCATCAACAGGCAGGTGTAATTCTGATATTCCACTGCCCTCACTTTCTTCTAGATTTCCTACCTTCTCTGTAAGTTCTGACCCCTCCTCTCCTAAACTCTACGCCAAAGGGTCTCCTTGCCCATTCCTGTCAACAGATAATGTGCTGCCATGCCATCAGCAAAAAGGTAACTAAGAAAACCCTCAGGAGGCCTTACTAGTCCCAACTACCAGAAATGATTCCCTAGCTGTGTCTCCTGAGATTCTCCAGAAAGACTGCTTCCCTTGACTTAAGAAAGAATAAACTACATTGAGTCATATCCTACCAGTCAAAAAGTTTTCCCCTGGAAAGTAAGTTACGTTGCCTCCAAACCCCACGTTAGCCTTCTCATCCTGGGTCTTCCCCTTCTATGTACTTGACCCTGGGCAGCACATTCCCAGAGCAGCAAACACTCTTTCAGAGAAGAGAGACCACTGTGTTCCAGCATTTGACAATCATAATCCCATTGTGTAGACAAGATGATCTTAATGAAAATGTGCAAGAAATCAGGCATGATACTTGAGCAGTCACAAAGCCAGTTTCCCCAGAATGAAGAAGAAACAGCAAACACAGCTTGGTGGCTGAAAGGCTTTTTTCATGTTTTGTTATTTGAGTTTTAATGAAAGACTGGACTCAGTAAATTAGCCTGAAGGACCCATGATCTCTCCAGCCCCAGCCTGTGTCAGATCATACCTACATTCAGAGTGGTCTCCTCTCTGTCTGTTAAGTTCTTCCCTTCAAGTCCTTTCAGGCCCTGGGTCCCCTCACACTCAGTGAATTATCTCAGCTCCCAAGTGAATTATCCCTGACTCCAGCTCATATTCTTAAGATGGTCTGATCATTAAGGTCTTTATTTTGACCTAACATTTTATTATTCTCAAGTTTTGCCACCTTCACCTCTATAATCTGTAGTTCCTAACCATTTCGGTTGACTTCTACTCTTGGCCTGCTTCAGAGACTGTCAGATGGATTCAATTACCCCAGGCTCTCCCATGCTCACCACGCTTCCTAAATCCCTTGAAAGTAGAAAGTCCTTGCCACACTTTCTACTATTCACCCTTGGCATGTCATGGTCAAATCTAGATATTTGGAGACAATGCCATTTGGAGTCTGAAGACAGACACCTGGAGGACTTCACTTCCCACATGGATGCAATCCAAAGCATTCATTTACCATAATGATTTAGTTTTTGCTTTTTAGTAGCCCGTCCTACTATTCTCTCCTGAAATCACTCTTACGCTATTTTCTTATTTTAGATAATAGATTCTTTCTCAGTCCAGGCATTAAGTCACCATTTCTTTTTCTCCACTTAGAGAATGAGAGGTCTTGATATTCCAATCAATAACATGGAAGAACCTGCTAAAATTCTCAAGAATTTTATTTGGTTTTCTTTTGACTTCAATATTCAACCTGGCCTTTGCTCTAAGATGGTATTTGGACACTTTAAGATGATGTTTCCCAACAGGGAATACAAAGTCTTCACAGGCATAGTCCTAGCTGGCTGCCTCTCTCACTGGTTGCCAGTCAGATGCCCTGCACCCTTTCTTTAAGCCCATCTCCAGGCAAAGCTCTGGAATTGATCTGCTGGACTCTGCCGCTATCACTCTGTGTATCTTTGGTCACTTTTCTCATTAAGCTTCAGTTTAATCCTTCTAAGATGGGTACCTTGTGAGGATTGTCATGATGATTAAAGAACTGGTGTGTGTAAGGAAAACATTTAGCAAAGAGATTGGCACACACTAAGTGATCAGTATTCACAATTTTTATTGTTACTCTCTCTACCTTTCAGAATCACAATACAGCTTGGAGCTTGCCTCAGTCTTGAATAATACCTGCTTCACATCAGCAGTGGCCAAGCTGCTGTGAATATTGACATTTCCATTTGCACAACCTTCCTCCCCTGCTTCTCCTCCTCTTTCCTTAGAGTCAAGATATATTCCAAGGTTCACCTACTGCACACAGGAATCCATTCCTCCTCTTCACAACTTTGTTTACAAGTCAATCAAACTAGCTAAAAGCTGATCTATGGCATACTTTAACATTAAAAGTTAGGAAGAACTGCCATAAAATTCATTTCCAGCCCTGTTAAACATCAGTGGGGAGCCCTATCACCCTGTGGGCTGAACATTGGTCTTCCTCACAGAAAGTAGGCCAGCACAGGCTGCGGGCTGGGAGCTGTAGTAGCTGCACCACTAAAACAATTCTTGCACCCCAATTATCCTTCCAAGTGCTTCCTGGAACTGACCATGTGGCACCTCACCTCACCTCAAAATACCACTTCTTCCTCCCTCTTGCCCACGCCTGCCTTAAAAAACAGGTGAGTCAGATATACACACTACTGTACATAAAATAGGTAACTAATATACACCTACTGTATAGCACAGGAAACTCTTCTCAATACTCTGTAATGACCTACATGGGAAAAGAATCTAAAAAAGAGTGGACATATATGTATGTATAACTGATTCACTTTGCTGCACAGCAGAAACTAACCCAACGTTGTAAATCAACTCTAGTCCAATAAAATTTAATTTAAAAAAAAAACAGGTGAGGCGGGTCTTATTTGAGGGAGTGGTTGTTGTACTTATAAATTTTTCATATGTTTTTATAAAACATTATACATTAAAACAAATAAACAGAAAATCACTATAATTATTAGTACTAATTGCTTCTGGTGGATTTATCCTAAGAAATTATTAAATCTATATGTTAGAGACTTCTCCTGAGTGAACAATTATAGTTCCCAAGATATGATTAAGCCATTTTATCCATATGAGATGTAACTATTAGACAGTATCTAACCATAAAATAAAGCAGTTTTTAATTTTTCAAAAGTGGTCAGCTATATCAATCTATCAATGAATAGATCAGCGTGTGTCATGAAAAAATCTCACTACCTACCCATCCATGTATTTGTTTATTAAACATGTGTCATATCTCCACTAAGAGCAGAGTACAGCTGAAGGGGAGTCTCAGAGCAGTCTACACAGTGGAAGAGGTATATATGTGTGCACAACCTACAAAGGACAAAAGAGAGTGGGGCACAAGGAAAGAAACAAGTAAAGAGCAAGGAGGAAAGTAGCTGGCCTCAAGTTCTAAATTGAATCCCTAGGGTGGTAGCAGAAAGGGGCCTCATTAAAACTCTGTCTCAGCAG
This sequence comes from Mesoplodon bidens, assembly GCF_964165515.1. Taxonomy (NCBI): domain Eukaryota; kingdom Metazoa; phylum Chordata; class Mammalia; order Artiodactyla; family Ziphiidae; genus Mesoplodon; species Mesoplodon bidens. Next base: position 45,802,338 of record NC_138160.1, on the reverse strand, counting down.
TTTGGTTAAGAGATGAGAGTCTGGGGTTTCCCTGGGGGCGCAGTGGTTGAGAGTCCACCTGCCGATGCAGGGGACACGGGTTCGTGCCCCAGTCCAGGAGGATCCCACATGCCGCGGAGCGGCTGGGCCTGTGAGCCATGGCTGCTGAGCCTGCGCATCCAGAGCCTGTGCTCCGCAATGGGAGAGGCCACAACAGTGAGAGGCCCGCGTACCCCCGCAAAAAAAAAAAAGAGATGAGAGTCTGGGGACAGAAGATAATCACTGAGACTTGGCCTCTACGGACACATGGCCAAGGGGCCCCTAGTCAAATCTTCTGTGCACAGAGGGAAAGTTTTATCCAATTCTAGAGTTCTCTCATGCCTACTGGGACCCAGACTCCCATCCCAAACCCTTACTGACACTTGTGTAGATACCTAGTTCCAAATACATTTTTGATTCTCTGATTTTTTTCCAAGTTGGTTGTATTCACACCTGCGATATTCCCTCCACTGACCGCCAGCAGCCTCCTGTTCATCCTGAGACTCAGCTCAGGGGTCCTCTTCCCTAGCCTCGCCCTTCCCCTTCCCCTCCCCCTCATCCCAGCTTCAAGGGCTTCTCCCTCCTCCTTCCTATCACCCCATGCTCCTTCTCTCTATACATCAACCATGATTATCTGTGTACTGGGGAATGATATTCAAAATATGTCGCAAGCCTGGTGCAGCCCAGGCCATACCCCATCAGAACACAAGCTGGCTACTCTTGCATCAGTGCAGAGTGACCACACGTCAGCCTGCTGAGAGGTGACGTTCACCCACCAGGCATTTAACCCCTTAAAAATAAGGGCTGTGTTCTATTCACCAGTACATCACCCGAGCCCAGCACATGGGAGATGTTTAATAAGTATTTGTGGATTGAATCACTAGAAGGTTACTCGGAAAAGGCAAGGGGATGAGGAGCTTGTGATGGGGAGTAGGGCACTGTTCCAAGTCAACTTAGCTAATTGTCCTTACATATAATCCCACACCCTATGCCTTCCTTGGGGTTTTGTATAGCTGCATGATAGTCAAACTAGGCCAAATGTAAAAGAAAATGATATTCTGGGCTTCCAAAAGTTGATCATAAAGGCCCCCATAGGATTTAGGTTTAGGTAACTAACTAAACATATGTAAATTCCAGTTGGTTATGAAATCCTTACCTTCAGGCACAGCCTCCCAGAGCCCAGCCTTTGTAAACCCATCTTCCTATGTTTCATTCATACAAATGCTTGCTACTTAAAAAAAATTTAACCAGTCCCACAGATGATATTTTTAAATGGCTGTTGAATTATGATATGTTCCTCTTGTATTGTTGGGGGTTAATTAAAAGAACTTAGTCTTATTTTAAGAATATATAATTGATGAAAATTTCTCTTGGGACATCAAAATTAAACAGAGGTTAGAAGGTCTTCTAGCAAAAGCACACATCAACCTCACTCTCAAGGCATCAATTATGCTGTGTGGACTCATTACCATCCAGCTCTCAGTTCAAAGGCAATTCTAAGGAGAGTGCTATCATAAATCTAGACTCTAAAGGTTGTTCTTGGTGTCATATGGGCTCCTATATCAACATGGCTTTGTTTTATATTCCAGACTAGAGATTCATAAATAGGAACTGATGTTAATGCAATGTTGTGGGGTTTTGGTTTTTTGTTTGGGGTTTTTTTTTCAGTCTTGTAGGATGTGCATGTAGTTTGTAACAGGTCTAAAAAAGAAAAAGACATTTCCAGAAGCACCATCCTATAGCAATAAAATATTGTTTTAATCAAAAGCTTCGTTGTGCTCCAAGAAAAGCAAGTACACAAAACCATTCAGTGTGAAGGTCTGAGGGTGAAGTTCTTCAATTCTGTTGACAGAGGAAATGATTTTGCAGTTACAGAAAAAATTAAGGGAAAAGATAGTCCTAGTGGGAAAAAAAAAAAAAGCAAAGCTATGGATTTTGTAGTGAAGCAGACATTTTTTCATGACTGGTTGTCAGAAGGAAGGTTTTAAAGTCACGTTATAGGGTAAAGCACTGGAAAAACCCAGAGAAAAATAATTCTGTATCAACTTGTAGACAAAGAAGAGGGTTAGACACTCACAGCTTGGTGTTACCATGACTCTCCAGGAAGCTCATGGGCAAAGACACTGCCTGGTTCTAGCTTGGAACTACAGGATACACATATGTCCAGTACTGTAGGGCTGCTACTACCTCTTACAAAGTGACCATTATTTAGTTGATTAATTAATTAACCAAAAGGAAGGTTTTGGAGAACTCAGACATGGGCATGAAAAATTTATTTGCTTTAGAAGAGCTGACAGGAGAGATTATATCTTATTTACCTAATGTGTATAGGAACAAAGTAATGAACTCCCTTAATTGTTCTTTCTTTGTAAGACATTACTAATATCTTACATTTTATCATGGTACACATATTACCAGGTTGTCTATATTTCTATATTAAAACTAAAACTCAGATATAATATTCCTATGAAATGATCAGGGGTAGGAAATATAACCTAAAATTGAAAGAAAGCTAATATAGTACTTACTATTTCAATTGTGTACATGTTAACAATTACAGATACAGTTGATGTTATAACACAGTATATGAATCTTGAAGATCAAAACATTTTAAAGATCAGTGCAAATATATTACTTTAAAATTTACCTTATTGCTAAACTTTGTTCATTGCTGTATAACTCAAGAGTTATTGCAAATAAATAAATAAAATTTTTATAAGCTGCACTTTAATAAGTCACACAAGATGGTTGAACAATCAGCTTCTGTGCAATCAACATGGACACAATAAACCTAGTTCTATGAACAATGTCTACCCAGAGTAATGCTTAATGAAATTTGGTTATTAGAAACTTACATCAGAAAAGAAAACATGTAGTGGTTTACTTTATTGATTTTTCTTGATCTCTAGTGGCTTAGAAGTCTGTTAAATATCCTAAATTTTACACGATACAAATGCATTATAATTACAGCTGTCAGGCCTCTCTTGGCCATACATTATTTTCATTCATTAAAACAGTTTCTATCATGGTGATATCTGTGGGGTTAGAAATCTAATGGGAAAAAAAAACCTTGAAAAAGTAAAGTTTGCAAAGTCAAACTCATAGGAACAATACATTAAGAATGGAAAGTCAAAGCTAGTTAGAGAAAATAGACCCGGAAGGTAAACCGGGGAGGCAGTGGCCCTTTTGGCAGTGTTACCCATACCTCACACTAGCTTCCCCTCATCTTGCTTTTATATCCCCCATTACATCATCATAGTTATGTAGACACTGCACCAAAGCAGGCTGACAGCCATGTGTGGGTTGCCTAACTACAGTAACCTGAGATTTGGCCATTTGGTAGGCAATTTTCTCCTTATGATGGAAGGTCTACTAATGATTTGTATCATCATCATCATTATTAATACCTCCGAGGCAACCCCACCCAGAAATGCTGAGAACTGTTGAATAGGACCTGGGTGGTGCCAATGTGTACCATTAAATACCTGTCATCACAGCACAGGCTCCCCTCTTTGAAGGCAGCTCTGAAGTGTTTTCAGCCTGTTCATTCTCTCTCTTGCCCACCAGAGTCTGGTACTTACTCTATATTTAACTTCTGTTCACTCATCTGGAAGATTCTGGCCAGCACTATGACTGACGACGAGCTGTCTGCCTTGGTGGTGGATAATGGGTCAGGGATGTGCAAAGCAGGTCTTGGCAGTGACGACGCCCCCCGAGCTGTGTTCTCCATGGTAGGGTATCCCCGGCACCACGGGGTCATGGTAGGCATGGGCCAGAAGGACTGCTACATGGGGGATGAGACCCAGAGCAAGAGAGGCATCATGACCCTGAAGTATCCCATTGAGCACGGAGTGGCCACCAACTGGGACAATATGGAGAAGATCTGGCACCATGCTTTTTACAACGAGCTCCACGTGGCACTCGATGAGCATCTCATCCTCCTCACCAAGGCATCCCTCAGCCCCAAGATCAACCAGGAGAAGACTCAGATCATGTTCAAGGCTTTCAACACACCTGCCATGTATGTGGCTATCCAGGCTGTGCTGTCCCTCTATGCCTCGGGCTGAACCCCAGGCATCATGATGGATTCTGGAGATGGGGTCAGTCACACTGTGCCCACCTACGAAGGCTATGCCCTGCCCCATGCCATTCTTCGTCAGGATCTGGAGGGCAGAGACCTGACTGATTACCTCCTGAAGATCCTAACAGAACGAGGCTACAACTTCACCACCACAGCTGAGCAGGAGATTCTTCATGATGTCACAGAGAAGCTGTGCTATGTGGCCCTGGACTTTGAGCAAGAAATGGTCAGTGCTGCTTCATTCTCCTCACTGGAGAGAAGCTATGAGCTTCCCGATGGGCAGGTGATCACCACTACGAATGAATGTTTTCAATGCCCTGAAGCCACTTTCCAGCCTCCCTTTCTGGACACTGAGTCCAGTGGGATCCATGAGACAACGTTCAACTCTGTCATGAAGTGCGATGTGGATATTCGCAAGGATCTGTATGCCAACACCGTGTGGTCTGGAGGCAGCACTATGTACTCTGGCACTGTTGACTGGATACAGAAGGAAACTGTAGCCCTGGCACCCAGCACTGTGAAAACCAAGATCATAGCTTCCCCCCGGAGCGGAAGTACTCCGTTTGGATTGGGGGCTCCATTCTGGCCAGCCTGTCCATGTTCCAGCAGATGTGGATCAGTAAGCAGGAGTATGATAAGGCTGGCCCTCCCATCATCCACAGGAAATGTTTCTGAATGGGCTTCCATGCCAATGCGTTTACACTGTCCCCAACTTCTAGGTCATAGCAATGGTTCTGCTTTTATCCACTTGCAGTTGAGTCAAGGTAAATCTTCCACTCTCACTAGTGGGTAAACCAGCAAACTCATCTCCATCCAAGTACTGTGGGCTCCCCACCAGCTAACCATATCTTGACCTCTATCAATTTAAGGAGGATTCTGAGATCCTATTCTATTTTCTTTACTTTTAGGGTTCAAAGAAATGTAGACTTCCTTAAATGAAAATAAGTGACAAGGAGTAAAATGAGAAATGGCCTTTCAGAATTTTCAAGCTTTCAATACTAGTTCTTGCTTAAAATATTTAACAATAGCAGGCTGTACCACCCTGTAAAAAATGTATAGGTATTTAGCAAACATGTCTTATTAGTTAGAATTTTGGTTTTGTTTTACTTCTTTGCATAGAGATAATGAACTATATGGATGAAGAAAATCCATATTTACATAAGCACTAAGGAAATAGAATATTTTATCTTAAAATATACTGATAAATCTGGCTATCTGAGCAGCTAATGTGAATTTCTTAATTCCCCAATAGTCACCAGTTTAGTGACTCCTTGTTTTGTTTTCCTTATTAAATTAGCATAATGAAACAACAGCGTTCCATTAATATTGTTTATAAATCAACTATTTTCAGCTCAGAATGGAGTTCTGCTGGTCAAACACATATTTTAATGTCTAACTTATTGAACTTCATTATACTTGTAAAACAGCAAAACTACTACAGCTAAGGCCTAACTTTTAAAATAGAGAGAGAAAGATACTGTAATATTAAGTTAATTAATGTCAGTATGCTGCAGCTTGACAAGGATAATTTTATTTCTATTGCTTAGCATAATAATGCATGTCTTGAATAATTTCTATAGGCTATGATTTTGGATATTTCTCTTATCAAGGATTTCACTGTGGAAAAACATAGCTGCATCATCTTTGAAAATTATAAATTCTAGTATCAGTATAGTATTTCCAATTTTATTATTGGAAAGATTTTAAAATAATTGTTTTATTATGTCCAGTAACTAGCAATACCTCTTAATGTGAAGTGTCTCTAAGATATCAACATCTTAGAAAATATCAGTGTGTCTTCCTATGTTCTCTAAAATTTTTTAATGAATCCAATGGTGATTTTCAACCAATTTTAAGTACTAGCACATTTATTTCAGTCTATTCTGTGGTTTGTCATTATCTGAATATCAGAGATATTTGTATTTTTCTGAAATTTTAGAATATTTGGAGGGGAGTTGCTTATTGAGGCACTATCACATTCTCAGGAAAAGAGGAATTTCTTCTCTTTTCCTTTTAGTTAGGAAGCTTATATTTGTGTTTTAAATCTCTAAATTGGAGTCTTTATGTATTTTTTGCTTAAACATTTTCAAAGAATTTGATTGTTTCTTATTTTCTTTTATATGACAACACAATTTTTAATTCATTTAACCAAAATTAACCTCCAAAGGCACTTTATTTTATGACTTAGAGTTTTCTTTCTTCTTTAATTAATTTTAAATAAACTAAAATTAATTCATACCTGCATTTCCTATAATTTCTCCTCAGTTCTTCCAAATAAATGTAGAATGATCCAGAGAGAATCACTTTTTATATGTGTAACCTATTTATCCGTATGTTATAATTTTACACCTGATATGTTTGATCATGTAAACATTAACAGGAAATTTTAAAAAAAGAAAGAGCGCTAGTAGGTAAGGTTATACATTCCTTGTAATCTCAGTTAAGTTAGGTTTTAGTGGATGAACTGGTTTTCAGGTCATTAGTAGGCAGAGATAATAGCAATAATAATAATAGCTTGAATTTATATGCTGCAACAATTCCCATTTGCAGAGTAGTTCTCACAAACACTCTGACCTACATTGTCAATTACCAGAAAAAAAAAACATATCTCCCCATCCACAGAAAATTTCTGGGACAGGTAAGGTGAACCTCCAAGAGAGAGAACTGTTGAGCCCTGGATCATTAGCTGAAAATAAGAATTCCATAATGCAAACAAATTTAAACCTAGGGTCTTTGGATATTCTCCTATTCATCAACATTGACTGAATGATGGATGAATTTAATGAGGAAACATTCTATCTTGCAATTTTAACTTTTAGAATCAATGCCATCTTTTTAGGTAATATAATTGGCTTGTTATTCACCAGTGGTTCACCAGATGGCACAGCACTGAGATAGCCTTTACAGATGAATTTCACACCATTGTAAGTGATTCCCACCCTCCCTTGATGAACTCTTCCAAGGAAAAGTGATAAGTTCCTCCTTTGTGCTCCCACTGTATCATTTGCATGCATATAGCATCATCGCACCTATAATATGTGTCCACACTCTCCCACCCTCACCCATCAATCAGTGTCTGGAGGACAGAGACAGGGATAGTATTCATCCACCTCTGAACCAACCAAGGTTTTCCTAATGTCAGACACAGATGATTAACTCAATAAACGTGGTTTGAATGAATAAACGAGTGAATTCATGAAGTCTGGTATACATCATGAATGTCACAGTTTTTTGTTTTTTTTTTAAAGAAGATGTTGGGGATAGGAGTTTATTAATTTATTTATTATTTTGGCTGTGTTGGGTCTTTGTTTCTGTGCGAGGGCTTTCTCTAGTTGTGGCAAGCGGGGGCCACTCTTCATCATGGTGCGCGGGCCTCTCACTATCGCAGGCTCTCCCGTTGCGGAGCACAGGCTCCAGACGTGCAGGCTCAGTAATTGTGGCTCATGGGCCCAGTTGCTCCGCGGCACGTGGGATCCTCCCAGACCAGGGCTCGAACCCGTGTCCCCTGCATTAGCAGGCAGACTCTCAACCACTGCACCACCAGGGAAGCCCAAATGTCACAGTTTCGCATTATCTATTTCTTACCACTCTATTCTCAGCTCCTGTCTGCTAGTATCTGTCACTTTTGCTGTATTGTGCTTCCTCTAAGGCACATTTTTTCTTCTTCCTTTCTTTATCTTTTCTCTTTTCCACTCACTTCCCCTATGCCTCTCAGCCTACAGAGATGGATTTTAAAAGTTTTTGCTTGTCAATAAAATCTTCCCATTCTTCTGATTTATCAAAGGATCAATCAACCTCATCTTCTGGAGTGTGAGCTAGTTATGAAGCTACTAAAATTTTAGCCTAGAAAAAGAGAGAGAAGAAGAACAAAGAGGGAGGGAGGGAGAGAGAGAGAAAGAGAGAAGACAGAAAGAGAGAGAAAGAAAGAAAGGAAGGAAGAAAGAAAGGGAGGGATGGAGGGAGGGAGGGAGGAAGAAAGGAAGGAAGGAAGGAAGAAGAAAGAAAGAAAGAAAGAAAAGAAAGGCTTTTCAGTGAGTACAATAGCATATTCAGCTCTTCTAATTTATTCACATTCTTGCTGGTATTTTTCTCTTTTTTTCTAAACTCCAAATTGCTCTAGAGTTGAGTTTCAGGCATCTGACTCCCTAATAACTCAGACATTATAATATATTGAAAAGTCTACTTTTCTGGTAACTATTCACAGCTTCCTTTCAGAATTTACATAAGATTCTGTTCAAAAAATGTTTTTTGAAGTTAGAAACTAAGCATGCGGTTTGGCCAACACTGCTTCCAGATGTTGATAAGTATAGTTGGAATGTCTTTATGGATATATATGTACATATCAGTAGAGAGTCTGCTCATTAAAATTAACTGATACTTTAAGACTTCCTTTTTAAATATGAAGGACCTGTCTGAACTATAGCTGTCATTTTTTAAAAGCTAATACCATAAGTAATAAAAAACTATAGAGGCTCCTTAAGCTTCCTGCCTTGTTTTTCATCTCATTCCAAATCTGCTGTTCTAACCATATTAAAATTTTAGACTCAGTTAAATCTAGTCAACAGATGTGCCAGTGTGATATGATGACAGACATTTTATCTAGACACCACCCTAACACTACTTGAAAAATGGAGAATCTTATTTAATTGGCTATTTGACAACATGTAAGTCAAGAGTCAAATTGTTCTCTCTGGGATTGGGAATGAGGCCTTTGTAACCATATACATGCCATATGACACAGCATCTGGTGAAGAAGGGAGAAGATATGATACAAAGACACAGAAAAAAGGATTTAAATTCTCACTCATACCCCCTTCATGGGGGTGTTGCAGTAAGAGAGGTTTTTCCTAGCTATTTTATAGGTTGGGGGTGAACAGAGAAAGCCAGAGACCAACATGATATTTTAACTTCATGTCTCCTGAATATTCTCCATGACCCACTCAGAACATCCCCGAATATTATCCCCTATTCTTTTAATTGGGAAATAGCTACTCAACATTGTTTACTTTTTTCCATACCTGGATCATGAAGGAAAAGCTGGCCTCAACAGTGAAGATAAAGCTATGTTTACCAGTAACAATGCTGGGATCTTCTAGGGCAATCCAGTGTTTATAGTTCAAAAAAAGGAAGGTTTCCACAGAAATATAAACTTTTTATAAATCTTCACTTACCCGAGTAATAAGAGCTTATTATATGTGAAAACTAAAATTTATAGATAATGAGTTAGTAAAATGCCTGAAGAAATCATAAATATACCCCTATTTATTATAAAAAACGGTATTAATTTAATGATGAGAATCAAAACATTACATCCTTGGCTACACAGTCAGTTTTATCAAAATGGAAGAAATTATCTGTAGCAAAATAAACACAAAATATACAATTTTTATATTTTGATGGTCTCAGAGAAACAAAAGTTGAAACAGAGAAAAAGAAACTATATCAATTAAAAAAAGAGATGGTAAAAGTAACAAGAACATTCTTTCCCTTTACCTAGTCTCAGAACTACTTTATTAATGTTTGGTTTTTTTTTTTTTCGCAGTATGCGGGCCTCTCACTGTTGTGGCCTCTCCCACTGCGGAGCACAGGCTCAGCGGCCATGGCTCACGGGCCCAGCCGCTCCGCAGCATGTGGGATCCTCCCGGACCGGGGCACAAGCCCGTGTCCCCAGCATCGGCAGGTGGACTCTCAACCACTGCGCCACCAGGGAAGCCCACTTTATTAATGTTTGACATTAGGCATGGCACTTAGTGATTTGACTAATCAGCCAAAATTACAAATAAAAAAAATAAAGTTATCAAATCTCTATGGTAGTAGGAAATACAAATCAACAAAGCTTTGTGACCAGTTGGGATATTAGGGAGAAGGAGGAAAGGGAGAGGAGATGTTTAGACCATAAATGATGCCCATCACAATACTCAAGCCATCACTGGGCTTCCCTGGTGGTGCAGTGGTTAAGAATCTGCCTGCCGATGCAGGGGACACGGGTTCGAGCCCTGGTCCGGGAGGATCCCACATGCCGCGGAGCAACTAAGCCCGTGTGCCATGACTGCTGAAGCCCGCGTGCCTAGAGCCCGTGCTCCACAACAAGAGAAGGCATCGCAATGAGAAGCCTGTGCACCGCAACGAAGAGTACCCCCGACTCGCCGCAACTAGAGAAAGCCCGCATGAAGCGACAAGGACCCAACGCAGCCAAAAATAAATAAATTTATTTTTTAAAAAATTCAAACCATCACCAATTTGAGTAGCCATGATTTCCATATTTGAGTCACCATGGCCAATAATTATAGCCAGTCTGCTTGACTGCTCTTCCAACATTGGCCCCGCAAAGGGTCTCTAATCATCCACAAAGTCAAGAAGGCAGGATGGGTATGTTAGACAGTGATTGCTTCATTCGGTTTTTGTTTTGACTTTTAGCTAACCAGCAACTGAGCACTCCTTTAATTTAGCAAGAATTCCCGTTTGTGGGAACATTAGTTGGAGGTAAGGCCCAGGCTCATACTCATTCACTAGCAGCTAGAGCTTAGACTTAGTCTATCAGATGCTCCAATCTGAAATTGTGACACTTGCAATCTGAGAAAGTGACCTGAATATGCAAGAACTGTCGAGAAATTATTCACGGCCCCAGCGACACAGGGAGGCCATCAATGGCTACCATGGCATGGTCCCATGGTAGAATCCTAACTAGACTATTGTTTTGGCATGACTTTAACTAATTTTCTTATTTTCTAGACTCTCCAATTAGTTTCTGTCCATTTTTGAGTGGAATCTGTGAGTTACTCATCATCTTTCCAAAAATTTCTTTTCTGGTTTAAACTATCTAAAGGCAATTTCTGTTGTTTAAAATCGAGTATGCTGACTTAAACATATTTTGATACCAGAGAATGAAATTGTAAGTAATAGACCCTTAAAGAAATGGGCAAATCTAGGATTGGTCATCAGGCCCAATTCAGGCTGAAGGCAATAAAAAAATCCCTCTAGTATTCAGGAAAGAGAATCTTGTGGCTTATGGCAGACATGAGAAACAGTTCATTAAAGTATCTCCTGGGATCACTTAAAATGAAGTGCTTTTTGAGGACAAGGCTGTGGAGGACCAACCTTTCACTGTCATGGAACAATATAAAGGATGTGAGTAATTCTGTGCAGAGGGGTGGATGGCCTCTTCTATTGGGTCTGGCCAGTTTAAAAGAGAGAATAACAAAGGCAAATCACTACATATATCTTAAAGCACAGACTGAGCTGAAAGAAATTTTATCTATTAGAGACATAAGGCTAAAGTACCTAAAAAACAAACTCCACTGATTGAATTCACAGATTCACTAGGATGTTCATGTTAAATGTAGAGCAATGATGGAAAAGGATGGGATCCAAGAATTGGAGTGGAGCTATTTTTAGAGGATTTGAGAACTAGGAGACTCCAAACATCCAGCCACACCCCCTTGTAGCCAAAGCAACATCTTTTCCTCATCTGACGAGGCCTTTACCATTTGGTTGCACAAATATGAGTGAGATAGCCTTAGATGTTGGAGGTATCTGGAAAGGAAAAGTTAATTTTATCAGGTAGGGTCCTTGCAGGTAACATATAGAATAACCAAAGGGTTTTAACTGAAAATAATTTAATTTAAAACTATTTATAAAGGTCTAGGCAGGATTAAGGAACAAATAAGGAATGAGGAGGCATTCCGTGCTAACAGCAGGAAGTCATCATCATTACTAAGCCCAAAGGAGCAAGAAAAGGGAGATGTGTGACCAGAGCCCAGTAAGAGCTGTCCAGGAAGAGGGCCACCCAATGGGAGCTATGGTTACAGAGGAACACAGTCCCATCCAGTACCCTGGCAAAAGAAGAAAGAGGAAGGGAAAATAAAAACTCTGAACTATCTTCCCTTTCACTGCCCAAGATCCTCTGTTTCCCATTGACCTAAACCAGTAAGAAGCCAGAGGGCAGGTGACCTAGTCCCAGAGGTCAGCCGGCGAATGCACCGAGCAAGACAGAGAAGACAAAGAACCAATGGGAAGGAGCAAACACATAATGACCAGCACACCCATTCTTCTCATGCCTCTCTCCACAGTCACCTCTACGATTTCTAGACCCAGAGTCAGATCCCAACATGACCGAGGGTACTCAGTCAAAATCTGAAGTCAAAATCTGGAGGAAAGGGCTTACCTGCAAAAAAGGAAATGTAGGATTTTGCTAATCTCTTTAGACAAAAATCTTGGAAATCTGCGTACAAAGAGTGTTCTGCTCTGTGTAAAGAGAAAAATCTGATAAAAAGTGTGCTCTACCAAAGAAAGAAAAGCATAGTTTTACATCAGACTGAAGTTATACTTAGGAGTTTTCTCAGTGAGTGTGTTGCATTTAATGTGATAGCTATAGTAATTGATAGTGGTTCCAATTGTGTGCTGCCATAATTGGTGGAAATTTGGACTAAGTGCTGGGCCCTATTAGATGACATTGAGATGCTGGAAATTCCGTACTATAATACTGAGAGAGGAATCAAAAGATTTTGCAAGATAGGAATAACAGATTAGATTGATCATATCCTCTCTCCCACACTCCCTAATTATGTTCTCCTAGCAAGCTTGGAGTATATACCTTTCACCAAGACCTTGGGAGATACGTTGGAATGGAACCTACAACATTATTAAATGATTTTTATTTGGCGTGCTGTTCGGTGGGACACGTTTCCCAGGCTTTTAGAGGAGGACCCCCACCAAAGAAAGAATGACTATAACTTGAAGGTGATGTGCTTCACGTGGATTCACTATGCAGATGGAATAGAATTTCAGTTGAAAGTGAACATTTGCTTAGAACTTTTAAAGCATCAACCACTCATATCAGTGAAGTCTGTTCTCTTTGAAAATACAGTGTGAGAAATTTTTGACATTTGAAATTTTTATTTCCAGCCCCAGCAATATTAAGGCTTACAGCTTTAGAAAGGAAACACATGCTTTCAAATGTGATGAAATATCAGGCTATTCCAGGGAATATGCTTAGGTAACTTAATATGATTCTAACAAGTCTTAAGGGAATAGATAACCCAAACGATTCATCCTCTCCCCCCTCAAAAAACCTGCAGCATTTCCACTAATTCTTTAATTCTTTTAATACTGACCCATTACACATTGCCAAAACTAATGTAATGAGAGATAACATATTTAGCTATACTTGATTTATTTCAGGCAATAAAGAAAAAATGGTAAAAAGAAGCAACTCTTATGCAGAATCATTCTAGAAAGACTAATAAGACTCCCATAAAAAAATCCAAATCCAATAAAACTAAGAAATAATTCAACTCTCATCACTAGGCTGTAATTTAAGTGACAAAACAGATTGAGCACTTCAAATTGAAAGGAAAAATTAAGTCTAAGGAAATTATATAAAGTAGGTTGACACGACATAAAACTCTGGAATTTTCAATAAAAGTACCCAAGCCAGGTCAAGATTATCATTTTAATTCTCTAAGTGCAGACAATTTCGAAAATGATTGCTCCTGGACTGATGATGAAACTTCCCACTTCTTACATTTGCTAAGTGATTTGAATAAATCTCATCACAATACTTTCTCAGAAATCTCAGACAGGAACACATTTTGTGTCTCAGTTCTGAGTCAACATACACAGCTGTTCAATCTACCAAGACATTCCATGTCCTGGGCTGGAATAATAAAATGAGAAATAGAAAAGAGAATAATGAAATTGCCTTCTGGTGGCTGTTCTACTCTCTTATATGGGGTGCCTACAAAAGTGCTCTGGACTTCCGGGTAAGATGGCGGAAGAGTAAGACGCGGAGATCACCTTCCTCCCCACGGATACACCAGAAATACAGCTACACGTGGAACAACTCCTACAGAACACCTACTGAACGCTGGCAGAAGACCCCAGACCTCCCAAAAGGCAAGAAACTCCCCACATACCTGGGTAGGGCAAAGCGGAGAGATTCCCGCACAGAGGATCGGTGCCGAGCGGCACTCGCCAGCCCGAGAGGCTTGGCTGCTCGCCCGCCAGGGCGGGCGCCACTGGAAGCTGAGGCTCGGGCTTCGGTCAGAGCGCAGGGAGAGGACTGGGGCTGGCAGCGAGAACTCAGCTTGAAGGGGGCTAATGTGCCACAGCTAGCCGGCAGGGAGTCCGGGAAAACTCTGGAGCTGCCGAAGAGGCAAGAGACTTTTTCTTCCCTCTTGGTTTCCTGGTGCGCGAGGAGAGGGGATTAAGAGCGTTGCTTAAAGGGGCTCCACAGACAGGCGCGAGTCACAACTGAAAGCGCGGAGCCCAGTGACGGGCGTGGGACGCTGGGGCTGCTGCTGCCACCGCCAAGAAGCCTGTGTGCGAGCGCAGGTCACTGTCCACACCGCCCTTCCGGGAGCCTGTGCAGCCCGCCACTGCCGGGGTCCCAGGATCCAGGGGCGGCTTCCCTGGGAGAACGCACGGCGCGCCTCGGGCTGGTGCAACGTCACGCCGACCTCTGCCGCTGCAGGCTCGCCCCGCACTCCGTGCCCCTCCCTCCCGGCCGGCCTGAGTGAGCCAGAGTCCCCGAAGAGGCTGCTCCTTTAACCCTGTCCTGTCTGAGCGAAGAACAGACGCCCTCCGGCGACCTACACGCAGAGGCGGGGCCAAATCTAAAGCTGAGACCCAGGAGCTGTGAGAACAAAGAGAAAGGGAAACCTCTCCCAGCAGCCTCAGAAGCAGCGGATTAAAGCTCCACAATCAACTTGATGTACCCTGCATCTGTGGAATACATGAATAGACAACAAATCATCCCAAATTGAGGAGCCCAGAGTCAGTGCTGTGCCTCTGAGGTGGGAGAGCAAACTTCAGGACACTGGTCCACAAGAGACCTCCCAGCTCCACATAATATCAAACGGCGAAAATCTTCCAGAGATCTCCATCTCAACACCAGCACCCAGCTTCACTCAACGACCAGCAAGATACAGTGCTGGACACCCTATGCCAAACAACTAGCAAGACAGGAACACAACGCCACCCATTAGCAGAGAGGTGGCCTAAAATCATAAAAAGTCTGCAGACACCCCAAAACACACCACCAGACGTGGACCTGCCCACCAGAAAAACAAGATCCAGCCGCATCCACCAGAACACAGGCACTAGTCCCCTCCACCAGGAAGCCTACACAACCCACTAAACCAACCTTAGCCACTGGGGACAGACACCAAAAACAATGGGAACTACGAACCTGCAGCCTGCAAAAAGGAGACCCCCAAACACAGTAACATAAGCAAAATGAGAAGACAGAAAAACACACAGCAGGAGAAGGAGCAAGATAAAAACCCACCAGACCTAACAAATGAAGATGTAATAGGCAGTCTACCTGAAAAAGAATTCAGAATAATGATGGTAAAGATGATCCAAGATTCTATTTCCCAGATCCAAAATCTTGGAAATAGAATAGACAAAATGCAAGAAACAGTTAACAAGGACCTAGAAGAACTAAAGATGAATCAAGCATCGATTAAAAACACAATAAATGTAATAAAAAATACTCTAGATGGGATCAATAGCAGAATAACTGAGGCAGAAGAACGGATAAGTGAGGTGGAAGATAAAATAGTGGAAATAACTGCTGCAGAGCAAAATAAAGAAAAAAGAATGAAAAGAACAGAGGACAGTCTCAGAGACCTCTGGGACAACATTAAACGCACCAACATTCGAATTATAGGGGTTCCAGAAGAAGAAGAGAAAAAGAAAGGGACTGAGAAAATATTTGAAGAGATTATAGTTGAAAACTTCCCTAATATGGGAAAGGAAATAGTTAATCAAGTCCAGGAGGCACAGAGAGTCCCATACAGAATAAATCCAAGGAGAAATACGCCAAGACACATATTAATCAAACTGTCAAAAATTAAACACAAAGAAATATTAAAAGCAGCAAGGCAAAAACAACAAATAACACACAAGGGAATCCCCATCAGGATAACAGCTGATCTCTCAGCAGAAACTCTACAAGCCAAAAGGGAGTGGCAGGACATAATTAAAGTGATGAAAGAGAAAAACCTGCAACCAAGATTACTCAGCAAGGCTCTCATTCAGATTTGATGGAGAAATTAAAACGTTTACAGACAAGCAAAAGCTGAGAGAGTTCAGCACCACCAAACCAGCTTTACAACAAATGCTAAAGGAACTTCTCTAGGCAAGAAACACAACAGAAGGAAAAGACCTACAATAACGAACCCAAAACAATTAAGAAAATGGGAATAGGAACATACATATCGATAATTACCTTAAATGTAAATGGACTAAATGCTCCCACCAAAAGACACAGATTGGCTGAATGGATACAAAAACAAGACCCATATATATGCTGTCTACAAGAGACCCACTTCAGACCTAGAGACACATACAGACTGAAAGTAAAGGGATGGAAAAAGATATTCCATGCAAATGGAAATCAAAAGAAAGCTGGAGTAGCAATTCTCATATCAGACAAAATAGACTTTAAAATAAAGACTAATAGAAGAGACAAAGAAGGACACTACATAATGATCCAGGGATCGATCCAAGAAGAAGATATAACAATTGTAAATATTTATGCACCCAACATAGGAGCACCTCAATACATAAGGCAAATACTAACAGCCATAAAAGGAGAAATCGACAGTAACACAATCATAGTAGGGGACTTTAACACCCCACTTTCACCAATGGACAGATCTTCCAAAATGAAAATAAATAAGGAAACACAAGCTTTAAATGATACATTAAACAAGATGGACTTAATTGATATTTATAGGACATTCCATCCAAAAACAACAGAATACACATTTTTCTCAAGTGCTCATGGAACATTCTCCAGGATAGATCATATCTTGGGTCACAAATCAAGCCTTGGTAAATTTAAGAAAATTGAAATTGTATCAAGTATCTTTTCTGACCACAATGCTATGAGACTAGATATCAATTACAGGAAAAGAGCTGTAAAAAATACAAACACATGGAGGCTAAACAATACACTACTTAATAACGAAGTGATCACTGAAGAAATCAAAGAGGAAATTAAAAAATACCTAGAAACAAATGACAATGGAGACACGACGACCCAAAACCTATGGGATGCAGCAAAAGCAGTTCTAAGAGGGAAGTTTATAGCAATACAATCCCACCTTAAGAAACAGGAAACATCTCGAATAAACAACCTAAACTTGCACCTAAAGCAATTAAAGAAAGAAGAACAAAAACATCCCAAGGTTAGCAGAAGGAAAGAAATCATAAAAATCAGATCAGAAATAAATGAAAAAGAAATGAAGGAAACGATAGCAAAGATCAATAAAACTAAAAGCTGGTTCTTTGAGAAGATAAACAAAATTGATAAACCATTAGCCAGACTCATCAAGAAAAAAAGGGAGAAGACTCAAATCAATAGAATTAGAAATAAAAAAGGAGAAGTAACAACTGACACTGCAGAAATACAAAAGATCATGAGAGATTACTACAAGCAACTCTATGCAAATAAAATGGACAACCTGGAAGAAATGGACAAATTCTTAGAAATGCACAACCTGCCAAGACTGAATCAGGAAGAAATAGAAAATATGAACAGACCAATCACAAGCACTGAAATTGAAACTGTGATAAAACATCTTCCAACAAACAAAAGCCCAGGACCAGATGGCTTCACAGGTGAATTCTATCAAGCATTTAGAGAAGAGCTAACACCTATCCTTCTCAAACTCTTCCAAAATATAGCAGAGGGTGGAACACTCCCAAACTCATTCTACGAGACCACCATCACCTTGATACCAAAACCAGACAAGGATGTCACAAAGAAAGAAAACTACAGGCCAATATCACTGATGAACATAGATGCAAAAATCCTCAAGAAAATACTAGCAAACAGAATCCAACAGCACATTAAAAGTATCATACACCATGATCAAGTGGGGTTTATTCCAGGAATGCAAGGATTCTTCAATATACGCAAATCAATCAATGTGATACACCATATTAACAAGTTGAAGGAGAAAAACCATATGATCATCTCAATAGATGCAGAGAAAGCTTTCGACAAAATTCAACACCCATTTATGATAAAAACCCTGCAGAAAGTAGGCATAGAGGGAACTTTCCTCAACATAATAAAGGCCATATATGACAAACCCACAGCCAGCATCGTCCTCAATGGTGAAAAACTGAAACCATTTCCACTAAGATCAGGAACAAGACAAGGTTGCCCACTCTCACCACTCTTATTCAACCTAGTTTTGGAAGTTTTAGCCACAGCAATCAGAGAAGAAAAGGAAATAAAAGGAATCCAAATCGGAAAAGAAGAAGTAAAGCTGTCACTGTTTGCAGATGACATGATACTATACATAGAGAATCCTAAAGATGCTACCAGAAAACTACTAGAGCTAATCAATGAATTTGGTAAAGTTGCCAGATACAAAATTAATGCACAGAAATCTCTGGTATTCCTATATACTAATGATGAAAAATCTGAAAGTGAAATCAAGGAAACACTCCCATTTACCATTGCAACAAAAAGAATAAAATATCTAGGTATAAACCTACCTAAGGAGACAAAAGGCCTGTATGCAGAAAATTATAAGACACTGATGAAAGAAATTAAAGATGATACAAATAGATGGAGAGATGTACCATGCTCTTGGATTGGAAGAATCAACATTGTGAAAATGACTCTACTACCCAAAGCAATCTACAGATTCAATGCAATCCCTATCAAACTACCACTGGCATTTTTCACAGAACTAGAGCAAAAAATTTCACAATTTGTATGGAAACACAAAAGACCCCGAATAGCCAAAGCAATCTTGAGAACGAAAAACGGAGCTGGAGGAATCAGGCTCCCTGACTTCAGACTATACTACAAAGCTACAGTAATCAAGACAGTATGGTACTGGCACAAAAACAGAAAGATAGATCAATGGAACAGGATAGAAAGCCCAGAGATAAACCCACGGACATATGGTCACCTTATCTTTGATAAAGGAGGCAGGAATGTACAGTGGAGAAAGGACAGTCTCTTCAATAAGTGGTGCTGGGAAAACTGGATAGGGACATGTAAAAGTATGAGATTAGATCACTCCCTAACACCATACACAAAAATAAGCTCAAAATGGATTAAAGACCTAAATGTAAGGCCAAAAACTATCAAACTCTTAGAGGAAAACATAGGCAGAACACTCTATGACATAAATCACAGCAAGATCCTTTTGGACCCACCTCCTAGAGAAATGGAAATAAAGACAAAAATAAACACATGGGACCTAATGAAACTTAAAAGCTTTTGCACAGCAAAGGAAACCATAAACAAGACCAAAAGACAACCCTCAGAATGGGAGAAAATATTTGCAAATGAAGCAACTGACAAAGGATTACTCTCCAAAATTTATAAGCAGCTCAGGCAGCTCAATAACAAAAAAACAAACAACCCAATCCAAAATTGGGCAGAAGACCTAAATAGACATTTCTCCACAGAAGATATACAGACTGCCAACAAACACATGAAAGGATGCTCAACATCTTTACTCATCAGAGAAATGCAAATCAAAACTACAATGAGATATCATCTCACACCAGTCAGAATGGCCATCATCAAAAAATCTAGAAACAATAAATGCTGGAGAGGGTGTGGAAAAAAGGGAACACTCTTGCACTGCTGGTGGGAATGTGAATTGGTACAGCCACTATGGAGAACGGTATGGAGGTTCCTTAAAAAACTACAAATAGAACTACCATATTACCCAGCAATCCCACTACTGGGCATATACCCTGAGAAAACCATAATTCAAAAAGAGACATGTACCAAAATGTTCATAGCAGCCCTATTTACAATAGCCCGGAGATGGAAACAGCCTAAGTGTCCATCATCGGATGAATGGGTAAAGAAGATGTGGCACATATATACAATGGAATATTACTCAGCCATAAAAAGAAATGAAATTGAGCTATTTGTAATGAGGTGGATGGACCTAGAGTCTGTCATACAGAGTGAAGTAAGTCAGAAAGAGAAAGACAAATACTGTATGCTGACACATATATATGGAATTTAAGAAAAAAAAAGTCATGAAGAACATAGGGGTAAGACAGGAATAAAGACACAGACCTACTAGAGAATGGACTTGAGGATATGGGGAGGGGGAAGGGTGAGCTGTGACAAAGCGAAAAAGAGGCATGGACATATATACACTACCAAACATGAAATAGATAGTGGGAAGGAGCCGCATAGCACAGGGAGATCAGCTCGGTGCTTTGTGACCGCCTGGAGGGGTGGGATAGGGAGGGTGGGAGGGAGACGCAAAAGGGAGGGGATATGGGAACATATGTATATGTATAACTGATTTAATTTGTTATAAAGCAAAAAATAAAAAATAAATAAATAAATAAAAAGTGCTCTGACTTCTTCACCTAGCAAGCATTAAGTTACTAAGAGCTTCTTAGAATTTCAGTAAACGCACAGTAATACAAAACACATTTCAGAGAAGTAAAAAGATCTGTTTCTGAAGCCTTTCAGTTTGCTCCAAATCACAATGCAAGTTGTAAACAACTGAGCAGCTCCCTCTAATTATGTGTGCCATGTATGTTTCTAGAATTTAATGACTTCTTTTTCACAAGTGCTCCTACCCCTTTTAGAATGACTGCATGTTACTAAAACACCTAGGTTTAGCTCTTAGTTTCAAAACCAGATTGCTACTAGAAGAGACCAAGTGAATGCAATGATAGCCTGCAAACAGGTGTAAATCCAAAGAAGCTGTACAGGGTTATTCAGAAAAGACTGAACACTTTCAAAAAGGTGTCACTCAGTTACTAGATCAGAGACTGACTGTGGTTAAGAAGTCATGTTGGAACCAATCCTTCCCCACACCTTGAGGAAATGAAGGAACCCACCGTGGCTGCCTGTCTAGCCAGCAGTAGTGACTCCCTCAAAGGGTCTGCAATAAGTCAGAGGACAGGACTGATGTGTGCTGTGACATGAGGGGGACACACTGAGCATCTGTGAGCTTATGTCCAAAGCTTCTTCACAAATTCGACTTGACGATTCGTTTATAGAACCTACTTCTTGAATGAAAAACAAGTTTTGATTTATCAATTCTTTTTTAATCGCTTTGTATTTTCCAGCCAGCTAATGTGGTAAAGGGTTGTGGATGGAGGGAAAAAGGAGGGAGAATGGGAGAAAATGAACATAGCTGTTGCTTCTTTCCTCTTGCCACACTGTTCCCAGAATACCTGCACTTCCAAAACGTGGATCTGATGGAGAGCATTGCCTGCTGAGTGGACTGTCCATTTCCTACCTTCTTTTCGCAACTCTGTTCTCTCGTGTCAGACACCCCCTCCCACCTCAAATATCACCTTCAGTTTGTCATCACATCCTCACAACTGCCACCAGTTCCAAAGCAACCACTCACTCCCATAACCTCCACCATCATTTACTATCTTTTCCAGTCCCTCCTTTTGAAGATGAGGAATTACTTGGTAGGTAGTTGGTGAATTACAAAGTCCTACCGACTGGACTACCCACAGAAACCTATTTGGCTTTAGCATAAGAGTTTGAATTCCAATATCACTTAAATAACCAAAATCTTTCCTAGGCTTAAGCCAGCTTTCTTATTGTGTTGAAAAACTGGTTCTTCGTGTGCTTAAAGACAGAACTGCTGAGATTTGGGTGTGTAGCATGTATGACAGCTGTCACATTATGAAGGGGGTCATGGTATTTCAAAAGAACTTTAAGCTCATAAGAAATGCAATTTGTAAAACTGCTTCTGTTTTATAGCAGATCCAAAGGGTTATGCATATTCTCTGGCACACAGGAGTTGAGCAGTTGTTGAACACCTAATGATTATGGTGGGACACAGTAAAAGATACACATGCTGTTTACTGTTTAACTGTTACAGTACCTGTGCTAAAGGTAACTGAGCCCTTGGCTGGGTATAATGGGAGCAATGACCCAGCTGTGAAGAAGCTAACTCCACATAGGCTGCCTCTGCTTCTTCCTAGCGTTGTCAGTCCCCAGTGTCACCAAGCTCCTAAGTTCCACTTTGTTATTGCATGTCCCCAGATCCTAGGGTTGAAAAGTAGTAATTTGCACAGAGAGGCACACTCACATCATAAAGGAATTTCATTCTAAAACCCTTATGGCCACAGCATGCCTCTCTCAGTAGAAGTATTTCGGATTCTTCCCTGCAGGTGAGCATCCCCTGGGAAAATTAATTATCACTGTTGCCTCCCACACTCTGGCTTCAAAGGGACCTTTTCCCCTTTACCACCTTGGCCCAAACACAGTTATTTAACTCCCCTTGTGAGTCTGCAGCACAGCCACAGCACACGTGCAATGCTTGCTAGAGGCTTAGGTCAAGACTTGGTGGGGGGCAAGAAGTGAGTCAACACAGAGATGCGCACAGTTAATTAATCAGGTTTCCCAATCAAGGCAATTTCCTCAGAAGGCAACAGCTGGCCTGTCACCCCAGGTCCCCTTCACAGCTGCCTGTCTCCCTGGTACATCTGTTACATAGGGGTTCTCTTTTCCCCTAAAGCACTGCAGAGCACACTGGGACTTCTCAAAATCCCAATCCAAGTATATGAAGCTGTGGTGTGTGTTAGTGGGAACTGGGAAATGGTGTGAATTAGTCAGAAAGAAAGCAAAGCATCCCAAAGGCAGTGGGTTGAGGCTATGATTTGAAGGAGGCAACAGGTGATTAGGATGGATTGGGAGGGGGGCAGATTCATGTTCTGTTGCTTCTGTAACAAATTAATGCAATTTAGTGACTTAAACCAACACAAGTTTATTATCTTACAGTTCTGCAGGTCAGGAATCTAAAATGGTTGGCAGGGCTGGGTTCCTTCTAGAGGCTCTAGGGGAGAATCCACTTGCTTGCCTTTTCCAGCTTCTAGAGGCCACCTGCATTCCTTGGCTCATGGCCCTCTGCCACCTTCAAAGCCTGCAATCACGTCACTCTGACCTTCGCTTCTCTCCTCATATCTCCTCCTCTGCCTCTCCTGCTTCCCTCTTCTTTTATATCTGGATGATCCACATAATAACTATAAATGGAGCATAACCTTCAAAAATGGTGAATCACTATATTGTACACCTGTAACGTATATAATTTTGTACATCAACTGTAGTTCAATTTAAAAAATAATAAGTGGATGATCCACGATAATCCGCATCTCCACATCCTTAACTTAAACACATCTGAAAAATTCTTTTGCCATGTAAGGTAGTGTATTCATGTGTCTGGGGGACTAGGACATGGATATTTTGCAGGGGAGGGTGGCAGGGGGCAGTATTCTGTCTATGACAGGATGTTGTGCTTTCATTTGGAATCTCACGGATAAGCTTCAGACACAGTGAGAACTGTGTACAGACAGAAACACAAGCCTGATGGGCAGGACACATTATTAGTCCTACCTTCAACGCCTTCAAGGAAAGGTAGTGAGTGGACTTTTGGGTCAGGGCCTTGTGCTTTAGAAGCCCCCCCACCCCTGCCGCCCCACCAAAACACAAAGATTATCCTTCTCTTTTTAGTCTCACAAGAAAGTTTTTGGAAAGTTTGGTAATTGATTGAGTGAAGGACAATTAAAGGAGAAGGAGGAATGGGCCGCACAAGCCCCCCAGGCCAGGTGGCACTGGGGACCAAGAGCCTTGGGGCGTGGTTGTGTCAGATGGTGGGAGAGGAGGAGAGAGTATCACGGCCTTTGCCTTTGCTTTTGTTTAAAGCTGAAACAATACATTATCTACTAGACATGTCTGGGTAGACTGACTTCCCCAAATAACCACACACCCTCTCCCTCTTTTCTCTTCTGCTCCCGTGGTATCATTTTCAGAGGTGCTTAGAATGACTTGAAAAGCCCATGACAAAAAAATGAGGTGTCGTGGAGGAAAACATGCCCTTCCCAGCTCTTCAGGAGCTTGACTTGGTCCATAGCTCCATCCTGAGTCCAGACAGTTCCAGTGACCTGCCAGGAGTGCTGGGCATGGACCCAGCTCCCACCGACCCCAGCAGAACCACAGCACTGCTAGTTCCTGGGAAGCAGAGCTTGTTCCCAGTGGAGTATCCTCCTGTAGCTTCTGGAGCACTTGCTCCCTGTCCCAGGGAATAGGCTGCAGGGCTCCTAAGCAGGAAGCTGGCCAGGCTTTGGGCATAGCTTGGTTTCTAGTTTTGAAATATTTAGACATGGTATGTGCACATCTCCAGTTGTACTCTTGTCCTGAGTGCTTTAAGTGTTAGGACTTTTTCCTCCTCATCATCACTAAATCCATCACTAGAAGTATGTTAATGAACCAGATTGGTGGAAGGTAGTCGTCTCCTCCAAGCTACAGACACAGACCTAGACAGGGAAGCATAAATAGAACTGAGCAGAGAGGACTCTGCTAGAGAAGAAACATCTTTCAAATAAATTAAGGTGCCTTCAGTCCTAGAAATGTAAAATATAGTT
Organism: Mesoplodon bidens; assembly: GCF_964165515.1. Lineage (NCBI taxonomy): Eukaryota > Metazoa > Chordata > Mammalia > Artiodactyla > Ziphiidae > Mesoplodon > Mesoplodon bidens. The sequence goes on along the minus strand of NC_138160.1, from coordinate 45,777,839 downwards.
TCTCTGCATATCAATTTAATGAATTCTATCTGAAGGCAAGAGATAACAGATTCGGAGTTCCAGTCACATCCTTTATGGTAAAGGAAATTGGATTTACATTAACAGAATGTCCATAAAACTCTTTAAATCCAATACTCTTTCATGTCACATGGTCTTCATCTCATAAATGATGTGGTGTTCTGGTCGTTTGGGAAGCTATTTCAGGAAAAATGTGTCTGATAAAGTCCTGGGAGGCCAGCAGCCAGGCTGCCTTGGGAGCATTCATCTGCCACTGTCTCCAATCCCTGCAATTTCTGTGCCTTGAGATCCATCCTGCAATAGGGAGGCTGACCAACCACGATCCATTGGCCCAAGCCATTCTTTCTGACACTCCCAGTATAGATTTTCAGTTAGGAAAAAGTGCTGTAGAGATATAATAAAAATGTCTTTCTAGGGAAAAACTCCAAGAAGGGAAAATAAGAATAGCAAAGCCGATCAGAAAGATCATCTTAGCAGGAAATCCTCAACCCTTCAGCCAAGAAAATAAATGAGCACAGGTGATGGAGAGGAGACGGGAGGGAAGCAAACAGGGCAATCACCCTCCACAGAGCTGGATGCAGGCTCAGACAGCAGCTGTGGCCAGGGCACCAGGGTCTCATTTCCCCTCCTCAGTCACCCTGGGGACCCAGGACACACCTCTCTCCCCTTCCTCCTCCTCTGTGGCCCTGATGTTCAACTCTTATCTCCTGTTTTCTCTCCATCTCTCCAGCTTCATCCCCCACTTACAATGCAAACACTTCGACATCTCTGCCAAATGTCTAAATAATGCACAGGGCATAACACAGGAACAAAGAAATAAAGAGAAAGCCAAAGTCCGTAGCTTTAAAAAAAAAAAAATCACTCTCTGCATACAGGAAACAGTTTTAAAACAATCAGCACACAACATTCCACACTTCCCCCTCAGAGCCCGCAGGCTCTTCTGAAAGGTTAGGAGAACACAGACAAGGTAGTATAAAGTCCTTTCCTTTCCTAAACAATATAATCTTTGTAAACCTAATATTAGGTTTCTGAAGTGCTCTATAAAATCCTGTGTCTCCCAACTCTCAACTTCAAGAGTGTGATAAAGCTCCTGGCCACAGGCTACCTTGTTTCTTCAAGGGCACATTTTCAGAATGAAGGGAGCCATCTCCTCCATCAGCCAGTCTCTCCCTTAGCCATCACCTACCCCACTTCAGGGGTGCACTTGTCTTTCTCCTCTGGGAGGCCTCTCAGAGGCTCTCCTCACTCCCAACCCCTAATCTACCACCTTGGATTATAAATTGAGTTTTGCAGAACAAATTCCCATTTCCCTGGGTCGAATGAAGACTTGTTCAGAGTACAAACCATTCCTCTCTGTCCCACCCCGCCTCCATCCTCATATATCCCCTAGTCCAGAGGCTTGTCAGGGTCCAGTAGATTCTGAGTTGGCATTTACCCTCTGATAAAACGGCTGAGAGCTTGCTCCCTCCTGGGAAATGGGGGGTTTTCGGGTACTGCATTGAACAGAGATGTGTGCACGTCTCTGTACTGAAAGAGCACAGGTTTCAGAGTCCGCCAACCTGAATTCAAATCCTGACTCTGCCACTGCTTGTAACTAGGAAGTTGCTTTACCTTTCTGCACTTGTTTCTCCGCCTGGAAAATGGGAATAATAATACGTACTTTGTAGCACAGATAACAACAGGAATGAATGAGATGATATATTTAGCTGGATGGGGCAAAAGCCATTCACTAGGTACCCTGGAGAGATTTCAGTATTTTTTTTAAGAAATAATATACTGTATTAAGAAAATCAGGGACTGGAATGAGATCACAAAGGGCATGGTCAAGCCATAAGAAGTATTCGCTAAACTGGCTTCAAAGGAGGGTGAATGCTGATAAGGAGATAATGCTGGGGTAGACAAGACAGAGTTGAACTACTCTGTATAAAAAAAGAAGAGGAGTTTACTTTGGGGGTGCTGGAGAGGAGAACTGGGAGAGAGAGAGGCATGCATGGTTGGATGCAATGGGGGGAAAGAGAAATCAAAGGGCCTCCTTGTGGCAAAGCGCTTGAGAAAGTTCATTAGTAACAGCACTAGTAAGCTGTCTGTTGTAAGTGTGTGGTATACACCCCGTTTCGCATCTCTCCTATGAAATCCTAGTAACATCTACACTGCTGACTCACACGGATTCTTGGGGGAGTCGAAGAAGGGCTTGGTCCTACCTCTAGGGTTCCAGAGAAGCAGAGGATGGGGCCGCTGAGCTTCACATTACATCCCAGAATTCCTTTACCAAAATCAAAATGGGTCTTATAGTTGACAAATTTATGTAACATAGAGTAGTTTTTAATTTTTTCCCAAAAATATTGTTCCAAAATCAATGTCATTTTATAATCAAGAAAATCCAAATAATTAAGAAACTTCTGGCTCATAGTAGGTACCTAATAAGTGATATTTTCTTCCTTCTTTTCCCCCATTTTTCCACTGTGGATACAGCAGGAGAGTGGGCGATATTATCCCACTAGGCTGAGCGGAGCTACAAGAGGGATGGAAAGGAAGACCAAAGATAGCCTCAGATGTCTGAAGTCTTGGCTGGAACCCACACATGCCCCTTCTCGGGCAAGAACTACTGGCTTGGACTTCCCTGGTGGCATAGCGGTTAAGAATCTGCCTGCCAATGCAGGGGACATGGGTTCAAGCCCTGGTCCGGGAAGGTCCCACATGCCGCGGAGCTGCTGGGCCCTTGAGCCATGGCCGCTGAGCCTGTGCTCTAGAGCCCGTGAGCCACAACTACTGAGCCCATGTTCCACAACTAGTGAAGCCCGTGTGCCTAGAGCCTGTGCTCCACAACAAGAGAAGCCACCGCAATGAGAAGCCCATGCACCACAACAAAGAGTAACCCCCGCTCACCTCAACCAGAGAAAGCCTGCTCGCAGCAACAAAAACCCAATGTAGCCAAAAAAAAAATTTTTTTTTTAAATCCCAGGAAATTATAAAAGAAAGAACTACTGGCTTGATCCGTGCTATTCCCATCACTGCCACGTCATTATTACTCAACTCACTATTTCTTCTATTCAGTTCCACAAACACTGTTTAGTACGTCTTCTCTGGGTGCCAGGGGAATCCCCCGAATGAATAAAGTACTCCTTTGCCCTGAAGGAGATTACTATTTGGATGGACATGGCATGTACATAAATAACTGGGAAGTCCAGCTGAATGTGTGAAGTCCCTGAAGAAAAGGTAAAAGCAGCATTGGGTGTCCAGAGAAATGAGACAAGACACCAGTCTGGTGGAATCAAGAAAGGCTGCGTGGAAGAGGTGGCATCCACAATGGACACTGAGGCCGGGTACAGTTTTGATAGGCAGGTTGGGAGTAGAGAGGGTACTCTAACACACCATGACGCAGTTTTAAGACTGGCCCTTACAATCACCACTACCACCTCTGCCAGCCAGGGCCCAGGCAGGCCTCTCATGTTTACTGGATTCTACTGCACCCATCACCTCAGAGCCCTCAGCTCTGCTTCTCTTTTCTTACCACTTACAGATCAGAAGCAGAACACAGACCACACATCTCAATGGCCAGCATCAAAAGTGTCTACAAACAATAAATGCTGGAGAGGGTGTAGAGAAAAGGGAACCCTCTTGCACTGTTGGTGGGAATATGAATTGATACAGCCACTATGGAGAACAGTATGGAGGTTCCTTAAAAACGAAAAACAGAGTACCATATGATCCAGCAGTCCTACTCCAAAAAAGATGAAAACTCTAATTCAAAAAGTTGCATGCACCCCAATGTTCATAGCAGCACTATTTCCCATAGCCAAGACATAGAGGCAAACTAATTGTCCATCAACAGATGAATGGATAAAGAAAATTTGGAATATATATACAATGGAATACTACTCAGCCATAAAAAAGAATGAAATATTGCCATTTGCAGCAACATGGATGGACCTGGAGAATATTATACTTAGTGAAGTAAGTCAGACAGAGAGAGACAAATATTATATGATATCGCTTATAAGTGGAATCTAAAAATAATACAAATGAATCTATATACAGAACAGAAACAGACTCACAGACATAGAAAACAAACTTATGGTTACCAAAGGGGAAAGGGGGAGAGGGATAATTAGGAGTTTGGGATTAACAGATACAAACTACTATACATAAAATAGATAAGCAATAAGGACCTACTGTATAGCACAGGGAACTAAATTCAATATCTTGCAATAACCTATAATGGAAAATAACCTGAAATATATATATATTTATGATCTGAATCATTTTTCTGTACACTTGAAACTAACACAATATTGTAAGTCAACAATACTTCAATTTAAAAAAGCACGCATCTCAAAGTACCCAAGACACCCCCAGACTACAGCACTTCCCTGGGATCACTCAGCTCTCCTAGGACACTCCGTGTCCTTCCCTTCTTTCCTTCCAACATGCCCCATTCTTGTCTCTAAACGTGTCCTCTCCAAGCATCTCTTGTATCTAGGATGCTTGTTCATCTGCTCCTGATCCACCAATAACCTTTATTCAAACCTGCCCATTAGCGACATTGGTGGTATAGTGGTGAGCATAGCTGCCTTCCAAACTTTCCCATGACCGCCAAGAAAATGTACCACCTACCAGAAAAGAAGGGGTTTCTTTCCCCACTGAGACACACTCTAACCAAAGCATTCCCTTTCTCTTTCAGGATTTTGCAAGATAATTTTACTCCTCTCACTCCAAGAACATTTTGTTTCTAACCAGTTTGTTTTTGCTCTGTATCTGTTTGTATTTGTACAGTCACTGATTTGTTTCTTTTTCCTATTTCTGCCCTAAAACAAATCTAACTTAAGTGGCTATCACATGTGCCTGGAGGGCTGAGACCAGACCTGTTTCACTTGGTTTGCATAGTGCCTGGGACAGGGCAATGAAAAGAAAAGCACTCCATTAACACTGTCCAATGTTTGTGGACTTACGGTAAATATTAATTTAATATTTTCTAAAGCTTTTATTCTTTGCAACAAACTCTAGCCCCGGCAGATCTTCATGAGGTGGGTCAGAATTACTGTCCTCATATTCAATCCAGGAAACCAAGCACAAACACGTAGGAAGATTCATGTAAAGCTGCACAGTCTGGTGGTAAAAGACTCTGGTACCTGGAGCTTCTGCCCGCTAGCCCAGAAAGCAAAGTGTCAGGGACAGCACAGTGACATAGAGGAAAGCTAAACCTGAATTCTAATCTGGGCTCTGCTTCTTAAAACTTTTATGAATGTGAACAACCTCTCCAAGCCTCAGTTTTATCATCTGTAAAATTATATAATGATACTTGAGAGGGACACACTTAGGATTAAAGGAAATAACAAAAGCTTGTGGAAGAATTCTTGCTAAATAGTATGCTCTCTCCAAATACTAGTTCTCTTTTTCTTTCTTTCTTGACCTTGTGAGAAATTCTAGAGACCAAAAGACATGCTATGTAGGGGAAAAGGGAGCAAAATTGGAAGATGGTGCCCTTTGGGAGCCCCTAGGAGTCCATGACCAAAGCAGAAGCTGTGGTGTGAATACTTACAGGAAACCTGGAGCTGTGAGCTAGAACCAGAATCATTGCTCCTTGTCTTGGGCCTTGATCACTGCTCATGATATATCCCTAGAATCATTTTCTTTTCTCTCCACTGGACCCCTGATCAGTGATAGATGTGGAGAGACAGTGGATACCAGCAGTAACCTAGAAGAACAATGCTTTCTAAACAGGAAAAGTCCACTAAAGATTGGTCTTCTCTCTGTGCATCCTATGCCCATCGGCTGTCCCCATGATCCTCATGCTGTGTAAAGGGGCCGCGCTCCCGAGAGCAGCACAACAATTTGTATGGTTGGCACATCCTAAGGCTCCACAATTTGACAGCAAACTGCCAGATGCAAAGTTACTGTGTTGTCCCATGCCTGAGACCTGAAGCCAGCAACTCACCACACCCTGGTTTCTAAAGCACATCGCTTCCTGCCTTTCTCTACTAGTGACTAATAACAGAAGACAAGGAGGCTTCAGAGGTAACCCATTACATCAAAAGCACCTAAGCCCAAATTAGATCCTTCCAAGCCCTGTGTTCTCCGTTTATGCCCCTAATGCTGGTTTTCAGAGCTAGTGAAGTCAATCAACACAGAGGGATTTCCCAGGCTCTAAGAACAGATATTAGTAACATGAATGTTGCCTTTTGCACCGTGTTAAAGTTCTTGTGAATCAAACTCATCTTCTCTGAAAACACAGCAGAAAGAGTATTCAGCTAGTCACAGGACAGACAATGGAATTCAAGTCGCAGAATGAAAAGTCCTTTGGTAATGTATCTTGGAGAACTCCCAAGTCTAATTCAAAGTTTTGCTTATTTTGACCAGAGATGGGGGTTAGCAATTATCACTTCATCCATTGTACCCTGCATGGATTCCAAAGAAAATAAAGCAAAAATTCAGTACAATTTTTGTTTTCAATCTAGTCTTCTGTGAAAAATAAATAACATGGTATCACAATAGGAATGAGTGTTTCTAGAGATTTTGATTATTTTGGATCCATGGTCTGAAGTCTTTACATTCCACAGGAAGGCTCTCTTAGACTATGAAACCTTCTAATTTGGTGGGACAGACCATACACAGGGAAACCTATCAAAGACCATTATCTAGCTCCTCGGCTTATTTCAAATATATAGATCATTCATTCCTTTTCCCCAGTTCTCCTTATTCCTTGGGTTGATCTCTTTTGACTCAATCAAAATCCATCCAGCAGTTTACCAGACTCTCTCCCAATGACATGTTCGGAAAAGAATTGTGTTAGCTGAACTGCCTCAAATATCTAATGGTTCTGGGTGCTCTAACCATCCCCTCCAGTGATCCTCACAAACTGAGTAAGACTCAGATCCCTTCCCCTTAGCAGCAAGCCCAGTCCTAGGAAAAAATGATACTCTGACATGGTTCCTCTCCTGTGCCCACCCACTGCCATCACCTAAGTTCAAGCCCTCTTGATCTCTCATCTAATCTCTTGCACTAGCTTTCCTGTTTGGAAGATCCACATCTCATCTCTCCCTACTCCAATCTAACCTCCACCACTTTTTGATTAAACTTTTTAAACTCAGCTCTGATTGTGTCATTGGACTGCACAGAACTGGCCCTGAACACCCCTCCTTCCCTACTGAACTGAAATATGGATTCCTCAACAGCCATTAAGGCCCCACACGACCTAACCCCAATCCACCCTTCTGTCCCCATCCCCCTCTGCCTGTTAAGAGCCACCTCCAGCCAATATAGACTTCCCACAATTTCCTGACACAATTAAGTGTCAGTAAGTATGCTTTCGTGACTACTTATGTGTCCAGAGTTCCCCAATTCAAATCATGCTAAATCAATAAAAGCTAGGTATGACCTAAGAAATACTATATTCCATTGGTTCTTCACTCTGGCCCATTCTTTCCTTTAAAATCATCCCGACAGTCCATTCTTCCTATGTGGTTGCTTGTTCCTCTGCCTTTGACAATTCTGCTCCCCAATCTAATATTTGAGCTGCCATCTTGGATCTGACAGGTTGCTATGGGTTAAACTGTGTGTCCCCCAAAAAAGATATATTGAAGTCCTAACCCTCAGTACCTCAGAATGCAATCTTATTTGGAAATAGGATCTTTACAGAGGTAATCGAGTTAAAGTGAGGTCATTAGGGTAGGTCTTAACCCAATATGACTGGTGTTCTTCTGAAAAGGTGAAATTTGGACAGGAACAGAATAGCTAGAGGGAGGATGATGTGACGAAACAGGAAAAGACAGCCATGTGAATGGAGTGATGCATCTACAAGCCAAGGAACACCAAGGATTACCAGAAGACACCAGAAGCTGGGAAAGGCAAGGAAGGATTCTGCCTTAGAGCCATCAGAGGGAGCATGGCCCTGACAACACCTTGACTTCAGACTTCTGGCCTCCAGAACTGTGAGACAATAAATTTCCATTGTTTTAAGCCACCCAATTTTTGGTATTTTGTCACAGCTGCTGTAGGAGACCAATACACAGGTCCCCTCTGTTCTCTTCTTAGGACTTCTGACTACTCACTGCCTCTTCTCCTTTATTTCGCTTAGTGTCACTCTTTCCATACCAGAAACTGGCTACCTCCAGGCTTTATATTCCTCACGTTAATTTTACTATAACTTTACAATGTATATTTATATTTTAAAAGCTACTCCAAAAGTTTTCCCCAACGTGTTTTAAAGAAACATTTAAGTTACCTCCTTAACATCCTAATTCAGACAACACTGGCCCTCCCTTAGGAGGTGCATCACCTCTACATCCTAAGTCACCTTCTGGGAGAGAGAGAGGGCAGCCCATCACACCCCATCACCTGCACCAGCATCTTTAGTGCAACTAATCAGGAGAATTTTCTGGAAAATCTGTAAGTCCAAGACCCCTTGGGAGAACCAACTCACAGTAAGCCCTGGTTTTGTCTAAACCAGCCACAAGTAGTATCCTCTGGCTTTCCCAGGATTCCCCCTTGTAACTAGCAATGTCCTAGGATTACTCAAGCATAAACCAAGTGGTTTATTTGTTTGGCAAACATATGCACTCAGTGCCCACGGTGAACAAAGCACTATGCTAGACGCTAAGAGGGAAAAGAAAAGAGGTTGAGTAACGAGACACAATCACTACATGTAAAGTTGCTTATGATGAATGGGAGAAAGACACCCACACAAATACTATGAGGGTTGCAGAGAAAGGGTTAGCATAGAAGCAGCCCTTCTCCAGATCCAAAACTGGACCCCAGCATAGAGTTGCTTTCAAGTCCCACACCAGAGGTACATGTGGTAAACAAAATAATGCCCCCCAAAAAGAGGTCTACATCCTAATCTCCAACACTTGTGAATGTGTTACCTTACAAGGTAAAAGGGACATTGAAGTTGTGGTTAAGTTAAGGATATTGAGCTGGGAAAATTATCCTGGATTATCTGCATGGGCCCAAAGGAGTCACAAGCGTGCTTACAATGCAAAGAGGGAAGCAGAAGAGCTAAAGCCAGAAGAAGAAGCTGTGATGACGGAAGCAGAGTCAGAGAGACAGAGGTGAGAAGATGCTACACTGCTGGCTTTGAAGATGCAAGAAGGGGCCACAAGCCATGGGATGCAGACAGCCTCTAGAAGTTGAAAAAGGCAAGGAAACAGATTCTTGCTTTAGAGCCTCCAAAGAAACACAGCCCTGCTGACCCATTTTGGACTTCTGACCTCTGAAACTATAAAATGACAAATCTGTGTTGCTTTAAGCCACTAAGTAGCTTGTTACAGCAGCAATAGGAAATTGATACACAGGGTTTTCCTGGGGACAGGATAGTGGGCTGAATGACAAGTACGTTTGTCAACCTGCCCAACTACCGGCCCACTCTAGCCCTTGGCCCTAAATACCAGGGAATCTCTAAGAGCTCTCCAACTGCCCCAGGTCCTGAGGAATGGGACGAGGTTCCCCTGTGACCCGCTCATGTCAGTCAGCATTTGTTCCAACCCCTGTGCTGCCACCATTGGAACACATGGCCTGAACTAAAGGATGTTGATATAAAGAGAGCCATAATTTATTGACTATCTGTCCCACAGTGGGTATTCTGCTATGCCCGCCATATATAATATCTCTAATTTTTCCAATTACTCTACAGGGTGAGTGGTTATATTCCCATTTTAAAAATGAAAAAAACTGGGCATTAAAGAGGCAATATGAGTTACCCTAAGTTGCAGAGATTTGAGCCCTAGTTTACCTGACTCTAAAGTCCGTTCCTTTCTGCCTCTACCCTAATGTTTCGGAGGTGCCTAAAATGATGAACCCCTATGTTTGCATCATTCCAGTGCCTCAGGTTTCACTATCTTGTGTAACAGATGAGTAGTAACTCAATTTCACTAACTCCTGTTCCCACCTGAATGGCACAAGCCCTCCAGCCTCCTATCAGTCTCACCAGTTTTCTCCGATAGGACCCAGGGCATGTCTCCTGGGCTCACAAATAGCCCTCACCATCATATTCCTCCTGGAAAGCCCTGGGAAGACAGTGACTCAAGTCTGATGTATTTGCCAGTGTCAATGTTGTCTGACGGCATGATGCCTGAGGCAGGGCTGCCTCTGCCTTCCCAGCAGCCCTCACCAAGCTGAAGCCACGCTGAACTCTGTGCTGAGGCTCGGAGAAGAGCTTTCTCCCTGCTCTGTGCATTGAGCCCCAAAGCAACACCGCTTGAACCTCTAGGTCTCACAAAGTCCCTCCCAAAACAAGCCCATCATCGGCCTGCAGCCCTCTCTCTATAAAACTCCCTTTCATAAATAGAGCTGCAATGAACGTTTTGGTACATGACTCTTTTTGAATTATGGCTTTCTCAGGGAATATGCCCAGTAGTGGGATTGCTGGGTCATATGGTAGTTCTATTTGTAGTTTTTTAAGGAACCTCCATACTGTTCTCCATAGTGGCTGTACCAATTCACATTCCCACCAACAGTGCAAGAGGGTTCCCTTTTCTCCACACCCCCTCCAGCATTTATTGTTTCTAGATTTTTTGATGATGGCCATTCTGACTGGTGTGAGATGATATCTCATTGTAGTTTGATTTGCATTTCTCTAATGATTAATGATGTTGAGGAATGGACTTGAGGACACCGGGAGGGGGAAGGGTAAGCTGTGACAAAGTGAGAGAGTGGCATGGACATATATACGCTACCAAGCGTAAAATAGATAGCTAGTGGGAAGCAGCCGCATAGCACAGGGAGATCAGCTCAGTGCTTTGTGACCACCTAGAGGGGTGGGATAGGGAGGGTGGGAGGGAGGGAGACGCAAGAGGGAAGAGATATGGGCACATATGTATATGTATAACTGATTCACTTTGTTATAAAGCAGAAACTAACACACCATTGTAAAGCACTTATACTCCAATAAAGATGTAAAAGAAAAAAAAATAAAACAAAAAACTCCTTTTCGTTTGCTTATCACACGCCTCACCACTCTCCCTCCTGCCCTCCTCTTCATAGACCCCTACCTTCCCTTATCCATCAACTGACCCAATCCCTGCCGATGGGTTGCCAGAGCCACCCTGGCATAAGAAACACTGAGACATGTGGATCATCTGAACCCTGGGTCAGAGCAAACTGGAATGAACCCAAACGTGTATACAGTGTGTGAAATTTACATGCATTTCACATCCATTGTCACACTTGGTCTTCACAGTAATTCTTGGAGGAAGTGATGTCATCCTCTTGTTATAGAAGAAAAACCTAAGACTTGAAAAGTGAAGGGGTTTGTCCAATGATGCTAATCAATGGAGGAGCCAGGACTGAATTCAAGGCTGTTATGCCTTAGCCCAGTGCTGGTTCCACTCCACCACCCGCGGAGAAGGTAGGGGCCCTGGGATGGCAAGCCTAGTGGAGACCCTGAGAACTGACACTGCCCTTGGGCTTGAGCAGACCACTGGGGGCTTCAGAGACAGCATGGCTCCTCGAGAGAAAAGCTGTAAATCAACCCTCTCCTCCTCCAAGAACAATAAGTGTGCCTGTCTCCCCAGGACAAGCGGGCATTCAAGGAGAGAGAGAGCAGCTCGGCCAAGGAAAACCTGCTGTGCGAGTGGAAGGAACATGACGAGAGAAGCTTTTCCCTTTCTGTAGGAGACCAGCCTCAGGGGTCATCTATCTCCCCCAAAGTGTAAACTAGACAAGCCAGAAAGGGCCCGGACCCAACTGAGCAAAGAAACTTAAGAAAAAAAGAAAAAACGATAAAGATTGTGGGCTAGGACTTTTATAAGTTAAAAAAACTTTTTGGCTCTCCATTCAGGCTAACGGCTTGTTTTCCATGTTCACTAAAATAGACCATGGCCAAGATAATAAATATATAAAGAATAAAACTTTATCTGGAGTCTGCAGGCTTCCTCCAAATTATACTCAGTGTGGTGAGGTATGAAGAGCCCTTTACATAAACTCTTGTGGTTTAAGCTTCTCCAAGGAAACCATGTCCCAAGTCTGACTGATACTCTGCTCTTTTAGTCACAAAGACAAGACTGAGGTCCCAGAAGTGCCAGGTGGAAGAGGGGAAGCAAAAGGGTTTCTCAGCCTCCAGTGGGAGCAAGAGTTGAGGACAATCCAGTCTCTTGTAAACGCCCCTCTAGAAAAGCCAAGGGGTGTGTGAAGAGCACATTCTGAAGCAGGGGCTGCATGACTGAATTTGAATTTCAGGACAAAATGTGCAGTTCAAGAGAAGAGCAGGCAGGGACTTCCCTGGTGGCACAGTGGTTAGGACTCTGTGCTCCCAATGCAGGGGACCCAGGTTCGATCCCTGGTCAAGGAACTAGATCCCACATGCATGCTGCAACTAAGAGTTCGTGTGCCACAACTAAGGAGCCAGTGAGCCACAACTAAGGAGCCTGCCTGCCACAACCAAATAAATAAATTAATTAAAATATTTGTAAAAAATAGGTTTCAAAAATTCAAAAAAAAAGAGAAGAGCAGGTATTTTCCTCAGCATGGCTGAGGAAAATGGGATTATCATAGGACACATGTGAACCCCCAGAACACCCCACTGTAACCCTCCCTCCTCTTGGTCCCATTGGCGAAGGAAGTGGGTTCTAGATTGGACATACCATGAATGTTTTATTCACTGCTGTGTGCCCAGGACTTAGAAGAGCTCATGGCAGATTGTAGGTGCTCAATAAATAAATATTGAAAGTATGGATGAATAAGGATATCAGCAAACTCACATCATTCCCCTATGCTCCCCCCTTCCCCCGTTTCTCAATAATCCAAGTAGCAGTTAGAGCCAATTTAGGATCCCACACAGCTTAACAGTCAAGAGGAACTTTTTTTTTAATTGAAATATAGTTGATTTACAATGTTGTGTTAGTTTCAGGTATACAGCAAAGTGATTCAGTTTTATAGATATATAATTCTTTTTTCAGATTCTTTTCCATTATAGGTTATTAAAAGATACTGAATATAGTTCCCTGTGCTATACAGTAAAACCTTGTTGTCCACCTATTTTATATATAGTAATGTGTATACGTTAATCCCAAACTCCTAATTTATCCTTCCCTACCCCCTTCTCCTTTGGTAACTGTAAGTTTGCTTTCTATGTCTGTGAGTCTATTTCTGTTTTGTAAATAATTTCATTTGTATTGTATTTCTAGATTCCACACGTAAGTGATATCATATGATATTTGTCATTCTCTGTCTGACTTACTTCACTTAGTATGATAATCTCTAGGTTCATCCATGCTGCTGCAAATGTCAATGCTTCATTCTTTTTTATGGCTGAGTAATATTCCATTGTATATATGTACCACATCTTCTTTATCCATTCCTCTGTTGATGGACACTTAGGTTGCTTCCATGTCTTGGCTATTGTAAATAGCACTGATATGAACATTGGGGTGTATGTATCTTTTCGAATTACAGTTTTCTCTGGATATATGCCCAGGAGTGTGATTTCTGGATCATATGGTAGCTTTATTTTTAGTTTTTTAAGGAATTTCCATACTGTTTTCCATAGTGGTCCCCACCAACAGTGTAGGAGGGTTCTCTTTTCTCCACACCCTCTCCAGCATTTATTGTTTGTAGACTTTTTGATGATGGCCATTCTGACCTGTTTGAGGTGATACTTCATTGTAGCTTTTATTTGCATTTCTCTAATAATTAGCAGTGTTGAGCATCTTTTCATGTGCCTGTTGGTCATCTGCATGTCTCCTTTGGAGAAATGTCTATTTAGGTCTTCTGCCTATTTTTTGATTGGGTTGTGGGTTTTTCTGATGTTGAATTGGATGAGCTGTTTGTATATATTGGAAATTAATCCCTTGTTGGTCCCATCATTTGCAAATATTTTCTCCCAGTACATAGGTTGTTTTTTAAGAGGAACTTTAAAAGGATGATTTGATTCATAAAATGCAACCTCTCTGAAATGCTTTGAGGCTACCAACTCAACCCAGAAGAACCAAAAGCTCAACAACTATGGAACCAAACTTCCTGGCCAATAAGTTTCTCCATTGTTCTAAGGGTATTATTTGATTTTTGATACATCAAGCTGATAGAATCTGCTTCCATCAAAATGTTCCAAGTGGTATTGATTATTGGTACTCCTAGAGCAACCTGCCAATTTAAAAAAAAAGTAGCCTCTTTTAATTTACCTGTTTGTGCCCTTCATCATTCCCCCAGTCCTGGTGGTTAAAATCTTGATGCCCACACTAATGCCACTGTTTCTTCTTAGGCCAAATGCAGTTGACCCAGGCTGTCTGGTCTTTCCTTTGTATTGCCTCTCATTCATTCCGACATTTGTGGTACTTGTCTACCTGATCTGGCTGCTCTCCAGACTCACCCTTCCACCCATCTAACACATCCCAACTGAATTTATGTTCAAAAAAAGAAAATCTGAGCCCTATTACCTCTCAAACTTATCTCCTGACTATTCACACGCAGAGAGCCTGTTGTGGTCATCATAGACTTTGGGTTGTCCCCAAACACACCAGGTACATTTCTACACATAGCGGATACATTTAGGTCTATGCTACCCTCCCTGCCATGACTGTCCCCTCACTTCCTCTTTACTCATCAATGTCACATTTATGTGATGAAATTGGAAAAAGGTTAGGACTTGAAGTCACATACTAGCTGTGTGGTCTTAGGAAGGTTATTCAGCTGTGCTAAGCGTCAGTTTCCTGACGCTGTAAAATTAGAATAGTGAAAATCATTATAATACATAGCAGGATTGTTGTGGGAATTAAAGCCCCGTTATAAATTCTGAGTACAGTGCCAGCCACTCAGTAGGATACACAGGTTGTTCACCTCATTCTCTTTTTTTAAGTCTCTGCTTCCTTATCCATAAAATGAGGATACTAATAACATCCTCCTTGAAGGATTTTGTAGTGATTACATGGGACTTTTTACCACCTTTTCTTCCGAGGCTGACATACAGGAGCCCGCACCCGGATACCTTCCCCAAGTGCCTAGGTCTGCGGCCACATCTGCTGCCTGGACGATTCCACAGGAATTTAGCATAGACAGTCTTGAGATTTGGGGTTGCAGTTGTGCCGGGCTTTGTTTCGGCTTTCTCATCTATTCTTACCTTTCTCATCTGACTGAAAGCCCCTGAACCAGGAATTATGTCTTCTAGCAGTTCAGGTTCCATGGATCCTTACACACAGAAGGGAGTCAATTTACTGCCCACGCCTGCTGCTGCTGCTGCTGGGGATGCCGATGGGGGTGGAAACTCCAAGGGGCACCAGCTCTGGCTAAGTGTCCTTCTATCTCGGAGGCCCAAAAACCTGTTGGAGAGTGCTTTTCCTTCTCACCCATGAAGTGGGAACCATTCTGCCAGATACTGCTGAGAAATGAGATCAGCAGAAGAAAGAAGGGAAGAATCTGTTTATCGCTCTGCTCACCCATCAGTACATTCCACACGTGCATGATAAACCTTTTCTTCTTCCCTGGAGAAGGAAGGTGCAGGAGGAGATACAGGTCCTGACACTGCAGAGCTGCTTGTTGTTTTGAGGGAGTACATCTCCTTGAGGGCTGCCCTGGCTCCAAAGCTTAATGAGGGCTTTAACGACCCCCTTGGAACTCAAACACCCAGGGTGATACCTGCTCAGGTCCCAAAGAGCTATCATTTCAGCAGTCACACAGAGTTAAGCTATCTCCCCTCTGCACTATTTTTTTTTTTTTTTTTTTTTTTGGTACGCCGGCCTCTCACTGCTGTGACCTCTCCTGTTGCGGAGCACAGGCTCTGGACGCGCAGGCTCAGCGGCCATGGCTCACGGGCCTAGCCACTCCACGGCACGTGGGACCCTCCCGGACAGGGGCACGAACCCACGTCCCCTGCATCGGAGGGTGGACCCTCAACCACTGCGCCAGAAGGGAAGCCCTCCCTTGCACTATTTTTACATCTGCCCAGTACAATTTTTTGCTCACTCCCTACTCAACAGGCCAGCCAGGACTTTCTTGTCTGGGAGCTGCGGCCTCTCTCTCAGACACCCTGGATTTAAATTAAGCAACATTCCCTCTACCTCCCATTTTTTCAGAACCGGCTCTTCCTTGACATCGATGAGAACCAGTTGAGAGTCAGGTTGGTAAACTCTAACGTCCATGTCCATCTCTCCCCAGCATTCACCTTCACCACCTGCCACAGAGCTGAATGAACGAGGAATTGATAGCTTTCAGGCAACATGAGATCCAAGGGCAAAAATGCCCACGTGTATACATTAGAAGTCAATTAAGTTGTTCTCAGTGTTTCCTTCTCTCTCAAATAAGTAGGATTAGAGAAATCCTACAAACTTGTGTGAAGTTGCACTGTGGGAAATCTTCACTTGCATGAAGATTTTATCTACTAATGAGCTGGGACTAAGAAGTATATAGGGAAAGTTCCAGAAGGCAAGAAACCTGAGTCCTGCTCTCATAAATAAATGTGGAGGGGCAACCTCGGGCAAGTCTCAGTTGCTTCTTGCTCCACACCTTCGTCATCTTACCTCATTTACTGAGTGCAAAGGGCAACAGCTTCCTTGCCTGATAGAAGGGGCCTGGATCAGGTGATCTCTTAAGTTGCCTTATAGCTCTGGAGTCTGTAGTTGGCTTGGGAATAGCGGGAATAATGGAATGTTACAGAAGCTCTAAAGCAATGATTCTCAGCTGGGGTTAGCAGAGGGGTGAGAATCTTGGTTGCCATATGGGGAGGAGGGGGAATGCGGATGGACAGCGTGCTACTGATATCTAGTGGGTGTGGATACAGCTAAACAGGGGATAATACACAGACAGCCCCTCAACAAAGACTCACTGGGCCCAAAATGTCGATAGTCCTGAGGTTGATATACCTAAATTAATCAAACCAGGATTGGGGGGAAAGATGGTGAAGTGAGTGTTGGAGTCCCAACATGCTTCTACCCTGAAATGAGCCAAACTTATTATGAAGGTATAAACCTGGAGGTGGGGGAGGGGGAAAACCTTGTGCTTCAGAGAAGAGAAGGGCACCATTTATATACACAGAAGTCAAGAAGTTTCTGCTAAAGGGGGGATGGATCCAGACAGGGAAAACACTGAGTCCTGAATCCCAATTTTCCTTCCCTAGGAAGTGATGGGACTCTTTGTGTAAGCAAAGGAAAACCTGTCAGGATACTCTAGAGTCCCTCATGGGGAGGGTTGAGAGCTGGAAGCAGGGCAGGCTGAGGGGCAATCAGGAAGACCTGCCTCCACTCAGTGTCCATATTGTCCCAGCTCATGGGCAGCATTCCAGTTAGCTAAGCCATGAGGCCCAGGAGCAAACACAGACACACCAAACCGAAAGCCTGCCAGTGGAAACAGGAGAGAGTTCTCTGCAAGGGGATCCTCTTGATCCGTGGACTCGGTCTCTCCATCCTCCTTTCATCAGCACCTTCTTCAACTTACTGGGCAGTTGCTCCAGAACAGAGGTGATACCCATGGGTGCCAACTCATGCCCATAGGTGAAGTCTGGTTGCAGAAACCTGGCAATGGGTGTAGCAACTTCCACAGCACAGAAAATAAAATTCACAGAGATGAATTTTCCTCACTGTGATGCTTCAGGTGGCCAGGTCCCTCCAGCATCTCCCCAGTCCACTAGATCACTACAAACATCATCTAAAAGCACCAGCCCCTGAGCTGAACATATGGGAGGATGAATCTACCTGCATCCAGGAGGATGTGACAGGACCCAAACAAACACAGCCATCCTTGTTAGAGTAACTACTAGGCTGGAATAGTCCTCTTCTCACTCAAGGATGAGTAAACCAAAAACATAGGGACCATGAAAGTATTCTGCAGCGTGAAAGAAAGAGGTAGGCATAGCACAAAAGAGGTAGAAGAAAGCAACGTGGTAGTAAATCTTTAAATAGAAAAATTTACTGTTTAAAAAAAATGTAGACAGCAGTTGCTTTCTTTGTTAATAAAATTAACACAAACTCTTAATTTTAAGAAATAAAAGGATGAAATGACTAGACATTAAAAAAGTTAAAAAGAAGCCTGCAGAGTTAAGAAAAGGATGCAATAAAAATACTGCAGCAGAAATTTAATCAATCTTTAAAAGAGCAGCATTGAGAATGCAGAAAATTAAATCATAGGTAGAAGATAAACAAGAATTTTACCCAGATGCAGAGCATAATGACAAAGAGAAGAAAAATACTGAAAGGGGTAAGAATTTGTATGGGTGATGAAAGCACCCCAATACAAGGATGATTAGTTCTCTTTCACAAGAGACCAGCACAAGTAAATTAGAAGTAATATTATTAAAAGAATGTCAAAGAAGAGCGTTTCCAGGAATTGAATAAGGATTACCTCGACCAAAAGAGTATGGTGGTAACTGACACCTGAGGCCAGGTCATAGAAATGCCACGCGTTTTCTGCCTTGCTCTTGGAACCCAGACGCCACGCTGTGAGAAAGGCAGCAGCCGCATGGAAAGGCCACGTGCAGGTGTTTCGGCTGATCACTCCAACTTAACGTCCCAGCCACAGGCAGGGTTAAATGCCAGACATGTGAGTGAGCCTTCAGATAGCTCCAGCCCCCAGCTAGCAGGTCACCTCCAGCTTTCAAATGCCCCCGAATGACAGTGTGTGAGGCAAGATGAGCTGACCCTGCCAAGCCCCGGCCAAGCTGCAAGTTCATGAGCAAACTCAGTGATGATTGTTCTTTTAAGCTGCTCTGTTTAGGGGGTTTATTACTCAATGGTAGACAACTTAAACCAACCAATAGCTTCCCAACCGAAAGGAGTTAAAACAGATATTAAGCACAGTGGCTCCTGCACAGTGACTTGCCGTGGCTGCCTCAGAAAGGAGATGTGAGCAATGTGGGGAGGTGGGGGAGCAAGGGGGTCATCTGGGGATTCAGATTCGTGTCCTTCCCCCCCCACCCCCTTCGTATCACGGAAGAGGCTGCCACTGAGCTGCTCTGGGCCCTGAGGACACTAAATCTCCAGAGCATCTCTCCCAAACGCCTGTGTGGTTATCTAAGAAACTCCCTGGCATTATCCTAGGGGTTGAAAGATCTTTTAGACAAGTTCTGTACGCACAGACACACACAACACCGCAAAGTTATTTATGTGACTAACAAAGACATCCTTGGAGAGTCCTTTTCCAATGGATCCAGGAGCCACTTAGTTGGGATAAACAAGGGGGGTTGTCCTACGATACCTTAAACCAGCTTTGAACTGAGGCAAACTGCAACTCCCCAAGATGCTGGGGGAAGAGAGGGGCAATGCCAAGCACTGGGGGATCTGAATCTTCTTGGCAACCGATGCCCCATTCCTTGTGGTTCCCAAAGTCTTCCTTCACTGCTTCCTGTGGACAGTGACTCCCCACCTGCCTTGGGCCACCTCCACCAGTAGGACCTGGGGCAGAGCCCAGGAGCTGGTAAGAAACGCTTCCAGGCAGCCCCACCTCCAGTCCCATCTGGGCTGACTCATGCCTAACGTGCTCCCTCTTGAGAGCGAGACCCGCTGTGTAAGACACACGACACCACCATGTGACTTGGAGGCTGGGAGCAGGGAAAAGGAAAGCGCTGAACCTTTCTAAAACAAAAACAAGGGGTTTAACATGCAGTGGCCAAGTATACTAAGTTTATTCCCGCCCACCAAGTGGCCGCACACAGCCCACTGAAAACAGAGGTGTCCCCTTTACGGCAGACAATGAACTTCAGTGGAACTTAAAACCGAGGTAGAAGAGAAACAAAATTTGCCCGTGGGGCTCAGCAAACAAGGCACGGGGAGTGGAGGAGACCCTCACCAGCCTTTCTGCTCTCAGGCCCCAGGATCACGTCCACACCCGGCCCCGCTCCCCTCTAGGCAAACCGCAGGGCCAGGCCTGGTCCCCATCACCATCACTCTCCGTGCTCCCCTCAGCCTGTGGACCAGGAGAGTCTTCACCACCTTTTCCTGACTGAGCATGATGACAAGTGCAGAGGCCTGCTTTCATTTAAGAGTTTTATAGCAAATTCTAGGAGGAAACTGGCAGAGGGCCTCAATGACAATCAACAAAGGAGAGTAACAGATATCTAGAAATCTTACCGAGTTTTAACATCTCAGGAGGAGGTGGACCTGGGGCAGGGCTGCATGGGAGGGATTGGCCGAGTCCTCCCTGAGGGCTCACACAGGAACAAGCGCTGAGTAGTGGATCATCCTCTAACCGCCTTCTCTTCTCTGCTCTGCTACTTCCTCTGAAGCTTCATCATGGTCTTCACTGTCAGATGACAAAAAAAAAAAATATATATATATATATATATATACATATATATATATATATATATATATATATATATAAAGTAATATTTTTAGATAATGCACCCACAAGAAACCATTGTTCACTTAATCCTTCCCACTTTACATGTCAGGTTGGTATAATTTGAAACCCCAAGGACTTATCATCTGGATGATCACCAGGCTGGAGGATTTTCCTGCTCTTTCTAATCCTCTCTTTTTTTCCCCCTCTGCTGCCTCTAGCCAAGAACATCTTTTTCTTCCCCAAGATAGCAACATAATTTTTTGAGCCTCTACACTCTACTTGGCTTTTAGTCTCCCATGCCCTGGTACTCTCCACCCAGAGTCCTACCAGCCCCTCTTCCCATGTCCTGCATAACACACTTCACTTCATACCACCAGGGATTCCTGGGTCCCCCAGGCCTTCAGTGGTGCCATTATATGGAGCCTCCACTTGCACCCATGTGATTTCAGGAAGGTCTCAGGATTAGCTAAGGATTGAATTAGCTAAGAATACCCACAACCTGTAACATGGAGAGAAATAATGGTAAAGCATTCAACCATCAGCTATGGTCCTAACAGAGGCTTTGCATCCAGTGAGTGAATTCGTCTGCCTGCTGTAGAAAAAAAGGAATGATTATAGCTAACACTTAATAGTTCTTTCTATATGCCAGGCACTGTTCTAAGCATTTTACATACATTAACTCATTTTGATCCTGATACCTACCCTGTGAGGTTATGGTTATCCCCATTTTACAGAAAAGAATTTGGGGCACAGAGAGATCAAGCAACTTGCATGTAAGTCTCCCAGCTATAAATGGCAGAACCAGGATTCAAATTGGGGCAATCTAGCTCCTGAGTCTGAACTCTTAGCCATTATGCCATACTGCCAATAAGACCTAGAAGAGAAGGATCTGGAGAAAACCCAAGATCACCCTTCATAGTAGAAAGTACAATAAATAGAGTCAGAAATCAGCAGTGGTACAAAATAGCCACGTGATGTGTGACAAAATATTTAACTCCCTCCACTTAAGTATCTTTGCCTGTAAAATAGGAAGAACTACACTAACTCTCAGGATAAATGTGAGGATTAAATAAGAGCATATGGGCATAAAGGAAAGGTGTTTTAGGAATTGCACTCCATTGCTTAATAAGAGAGGCCAAAAATAACAGATGTGGGCTTCCCTGGTGGCGTAGTGGTTGAGAGTCCGCCTGCCGATGCAGGGGACACGGGTTTGTGTCCTGGTCCGGGAGGATCCCACATGCCGCGGAGCAGCTGGGCCCATGAGCCATGGCCACTGAACCTGTGCTTCCAGAGCCTATGCTCCACAACGGGAGAGGCCAAAACAGTGAAAGGTCCGCATACTGCAAAAATAAATAAATAAATAACAGATGCTTCAACAAGATAAAAATTTCTTTAGCTCATGAACTAAAAAAAAAAACAAGAGGTGGAGGTAGGTAGTCCTCAGCTGGTACTACAGCTCAACACTATCGTTAGGGATCCAGATACCTATCTTTCTCTACAACCCTTTGCACCACCCTCAAGGTTGCCTCATGATACAAGCTGGCTGCTGCAACTCCAGCCATCATGTCTACTTTCCAGGGGAAGTGGGGAGTTAAAGATTTTTTAAAGCCTACATTAGTTGATTGTCTCCCTTTTAAGGCACTTTCCCAGAATTCCCAGCCAACAACTTCTTACACTTCTTTAGTTGGAACTTAGTCACGTGACCAGATCTAGCAGCCAAACAGGCTGGGAAATATGGCCTCATTATGGAGTATACTGCCACCTGAATGAAATCAGGGTTCTGGTACTAAACAAAAAGGGGATATGAAAATTGGTTGGGCAAAAGCAGTCTCTGGCCATAGAAGGGCTCTAAATTTTATTGAGTATCGATTCCCTGCCATACAATTCACATAAATTATTTTCATTTAATCCTCATAGTAACCCAGAAAGATTTGAAAGTTATCATTACATTTACAGATAAATAAATGGGATCAGAGAAAATAAGCAAGCCAGCCCCACACACAGGGAAACATTTAAACCAGATCTAACTTCAAAACTTGAAATCTATCCACAACCATTCAGCCTTCAAAGTTTCCTCCAAGGAAAAACATTTTGCCAAAGTTCAAACACCACGCACATCTTCCAGACTTCTGTTGTATCAATACTTTAAATTATCTCTCAATTTCTTCCCTGGAGAATGTGAAGGAGTAACTTCAACTACATTGTAAGAACTACAGAAATAGAGCTGCACACCATTTCAGTTGGTAACATTCATGAACACACACACACACACACACGTGTTCCAGTTACTGATGTATCCATACTTTAAGAGCATTTCCTGGCCTCTCTCTCCACAGGCCTAAAATGGCGTTTGTGCGGAAAGCAAAAAATCAATGTGATTAATACCTAGGCTGCAAGTTCCAGCCCCCTTTCCTGCAGCCACAGATTGTTTATATCAGAAAGAAAAGATAATCTTTATGTTTTCTATCCTTTTGATCAGTTCTGAAAGGAGGTACGGCAGAGAACACAGACGCACCACATCAGAGCCTGTGACTGCATGCACATGCTGCATCCAATCCAGAAGTCAGAGTGCTGGAAGAGGGAGGAGGTGCAATGCAAGGGAGGGAGTAGCCATGTCTAAGCAGTTGGGAACAGGCTCTTCAGCGCTTTGTGCTCAGTCTCAATAGAAGCTTCCATGCGTTTCGCTTCCCTGCCTAAATGGAAGACAATCCCAATTTGCACAACTGGGCATAAACTGTTGCTGTTACAGTCTCTTCCTACAAAGTGTCCCTCAGGACATGTAGACTCACTCCTGAAGGTGGGACCCTCGTGCTTTGCAGGCATGCAGCACCTCAAGACAAAAGCCTTTTCAAGTGCCCTAACATACTACTCCCCAGCCCCAAAGCGGCACGTACTGTGGAAGAATTCAAGTCTTGTCTTCCGCATCAGAGATGCACATATGATCTATTAGGATGCTTTCCTGAGAGCTGATTTTGAGAAGGGAGAATGGGGACAACACAGAGGTGGACAAAGGCAGCCTGGTGCTTCACGGTGAACTTCTTCACCTTTCCAGTTTTTCTTTCGGATTAATCTGAAAATTTTTCATACACTTAACACAGCTTTTCTGAAGGAAAGAGAGTTTTGATGACTGAAGAAAGAGGTAAAAAGAAAAGGCTGGGAAGGGGATGGTATTTTCAAAGTACTGAAAGCATGAGGAAGGGGGCAGGGTGAAGGAGACAAAAGAGACATGAGAGAAGAGGCATCCGACAGTGGGCGCAGGAGGGGGCGTGCGTGCGGGGAACATCTGGGAAGCAAGAGAGAGAATTGAAAGGAAGCCTAGGACTCTCTACCTTTCTACTGCACGGCATCCCCTGGAACTGGCACTGAACCATAACAGACAGCTGATTCTCAAAGGCTGAAATTGTACCGGGGTTACATGGACGCCTAGCAGTGACGCTGGAGGGCAAAACTTAACACAAGGAAATACAGGATGGCGGGTATTTCAGGCCAATGATATAGTTGAAGGCTTGTCCGAGGGGTTCATGTGCTCTGTATACCAGGTGCGAGCCACCCCTAACAGAGGACATGAAGTCAGAGTGAAAGAGCCTCCAAATGGTGTTGCCCAGATTTTTGACACATTTCAGTGCTTCTCCTAGACCCAAGCAAGCGGAGTCCTGCCTTGGACACCCACTGTGGCTATAACCACTTTCCATGGGATAAGGAGTCTTCATGGCCAAGGGGCACTCACATCCCACTTCTAGACCAATCTCTGGGTGCTGAGGATCCTAGAACTTCTTGCCCAAACATCCCCAAGCCTGTTTGCTGGGCCTGTGAGGGTCTCCTCCCAGGTCTGTTCTACTGAGGATGGGCTGCATAGCCAGCAAATGCCACATAAGCCCCAGGGGCGGCTAACTGAAGGGGAGAGTGGAAAGAACTCAGATGTGGGCACGCCAGGCCCCTCCTGGTGCTCGTTGGAGTTGATGCTGGGAAGGGAAAAGGATGGGTGATGTCTGGGAACCAGACTCTGAAGATTTTGAAAAATCGAAATTTAAACCTTGCCTTCCAGTTCATTATTAAGATATGTTTGTCAAGATGGAAAGATAGAACATATTTTATTTAACATTTTGTAGCTTGACTTATAACTTTCACTATTTAGACATAAGATATATGGGCTTCTATTTGTACTCTCGTCCTGGGACCTGCAAGTCTGAGGGTGGGCCCACTGGATTTCACTTAAATCTCTTCACTCAAGCAGGAGGCAAACACTAGAACCAAGGGCAGGACATGATGTGGGGAAGGTGGGCAGGTGGGTGGGGGAGAGCATCTGTCCAGGCTCTCACCCACAATCTTTGTGCCCTGCAGCCAGAAATAATGTCCCCTCTGGTATTCAGAGTACTCTTCTTTTTTTTTTTTTTTTTTTTTTTTTTGCCTGCGGGATCTTAGTTCGCCGACCAGGGATCAAACCCGTTCCCCCTGC
The DNA here is from genome assembly GCF_964165515.1 of Mesoplodon bidens. Taxonomy (NCBI): domain Eukaryota; kingdom Metazoa; phylum Chordata; class Mammalia; order Artiodactyla; family Ziphiidae; genus Mesoplodon; species Mesoplodon bidens. Next base: position 45,753,169 of record NC_138160.1, on the reverse strand, counting down.
AATGGAAGCGCAGAGTCCTAACCACTGGGCCGCCAGGGAAGTCCCTCAGAGTCCTCTTAAGGCTATTGGGCTAGAAGTTCCATTAAGTTTCAACACTCAGCAACCAAGGAAATCTAGGATTTGAGTCACCTACAGGGAGATATAGCAGGCAAGGGTTTTTCTAATCTTAAGCTACCACGAGAATTAATGCAGAAAGAGTTCCAATAGCCTGTTTCTGCATTGTTCATTTTCCACTGAGAGAACTATTTTTAACAGAACCCTGAATAATAAGAAGAAAACTCTCCACAGACCTATAGCTATGGAAATTCTTACACTCCAGGACCCACATGGTCACATTTTTCTGTGATTAGTACAAGGTTTTTCAGATAAGTGTTTGCTTGTATTGTAGAAACAGTTCCAAAATCAATAAGGAACATTATACCTTATCGCTCCCCAGAGGGAAAAACAATAAAGACTTTTGCAAACCATGTCTGGGAGGCTGAGCAGTGCATACATTCAAGTCTAATATGGAACAACCACAGCCCGGAGACAGCACATCAAACCTCACTGTGGGAGCCAGTTCTTCCAACCAGGGAATCAGCCCAGAGAAACCACAACACAGGAAGAGAAGACTAACAGATGATTTCGTTTTCCTTACCACCTGCATTCAACCCAAATAGGGGAGGGCATCAGGAAGTGAAGACCCTGTTAAAATTTATGGGAGGGCTTCCCTGGTGGCGCAGTGGTTGAGAGTCCGCCTGCCGATGCAGGGGACACGGGTTCGTGCCCCTATCCCGGAAGATCCCACATGCCGCGCAGCGGCTGGGCCCGCGAGCCATGGCCGCGGAGCCTGTGTGTCCGGAGCCTGTGCTCCGCAACGGGAGAGGCCACAGCAGTGAGAGGCCCGCGTACAGCAACAAAAAAAAAAAAAAAAAAAAAAAAAAATTTATGGGAGTCTATGGCTTCCTTGAGGGAGCAAACTGGTTTCTGTTTGAGTTATATTATAACCCTTTCATTTTTTAAATTGGATGAAGAAGTGCATAGAACAATATATGGTAGGGAAGTGGCAGCTCAAAGCATAGAGATAAATCCTATCAAATGAAAATAAAAGAGAACTAGTCAGGGGCAACAACACGTAGGATGGTACAGCAGTCTGTAGAAACCAAAGACAGATTATTCATTGCAGTAGAAGCAGTCTGAACCATGACAATGGCACTGGGGACAGAAGAGTGGGATGTGGGTTTGAGAGGTGTTAGGAAGAAAGAGTCTTGATGTCGCATGTGGAGGAAGAAAAAGGAATAGCCCAAAATAATACAAAACATCGGCTTCTGGTGAATTGAGGAATGACACCACCAACAGAAATGAAGACGCCTGGGAGCGATCAGGAAGAGTCAGTGCTTAGATGCAAGTTTAAGGTGGTGGCTGGACGCGTAGGTCAAGCTGTGCCACAGGCATCGGGAGATTAGAGGCAGAAGCCAAGGAAAGAACACATAGCTTGAGCCTTGGATTTGGGAGTCATTCAAAATTGGGGTCAGAGATGAAATCACAGAAGCAACTGTATGTAAGAAGGAAACATGAATAAAGCTTAGAGGACTATGGGTTAAACCCACTGTCGTGGAATGTAAGAAGAAAATGATGCTGGAGGGGTAAGGGAGGGAGGGAGGGAGGGAAGAGAGAGAGAGACAGAGAGACAGAGACAGAAAGAAGGAAAGAAAGAAAGAAAGAGAAAGAGAGCAAGAGAGAGGGAGGGAGGGAGGAAGAAAGAAAGAAAGGAAGGAAGAAAAGGAAGGGAAGGAAAGAGAGAAGAGGAGAGGAGAGAATATGGTATCTGGAGAGCTAGAAAGAGAACCAGAGCAGGAGATTTAAGAGAGAGAGAGAGAGTTTCAAGAAGAAAATGCAGCCAAGTGTCAGTGAAGGAGAAAGAAACCTGAGAAAACATATAAAGATCTTCATATTGGAGGTGACCTTTGGAGAGAATAAGTTAGAGGGAAGATCAAAGCTAATGCCAGGGAGAAAAAAAAAAAAAAAGCTAATGCCAGGTCGACGGGTTGAAGATAAGAGCAGAGGAATTAGAATTTGCAGGTGTGTACTCCTTTTTTGAGAAGTCAGGCACAAAAGGGAGGACAGCCAAGAGGTCAGCATCAGGGCCGTGTGAGCATGATTCCAAGGAGAGGGGACAACCAGCCCAGTACCTAGGACGGCAGGTGACCGAGGCTCATTCTTGTTCCAGAAATGCCAGAAATGAACAGGTTACCCCACAGCCTCTGGGAACATGCCAAATAACCCCCACGGTTGTCCAATCCTGCTTCCCTGCTATCAGAGCTGATTAGACTTGAGTGTCTGGAATGTGCCTGGATTTTCTCAGAGAAATGAGCAATAGAAACACAAGACATTGTGATAAGCAACACATGCACTTGAAACAAAAGTTGGCCCAAGCAATTCCAAAGGTAAAGGTTGATCTTTATGGGAAATGACTCAAATGTCCTCCTGGATCTATTGAAATGGGACTTTCACAGACTTGAGTACAATAGGCTATCAGCATGAACTTGAGGCACAGGAAACCTAATTACGACCACAGCACGGCCATTCCATTTAGGTGACCCAAGACAGGTTCCTCAACCTCTGAGCTTCCATTTTCTTATCTGAGAAAAAGAATAGTATCTCCCTGATCTATTATACAGGGTGTTGGGAAATGAAAATACTTTATAAACTACAGAGGTCTCTACAAATGTTTATTTTGTAATTCTTTTATTGTATCATTGAAACCAATAAAACTGTGTTCTTAACGGTCTCAGAAACGTGAAGCATTAGTTTTAAGTTTTGTGTATGATGATAAAGTTGCATCAAAGTTGCACTGAAGGCTACTGTCTGAAATATCCAAAATTGAAGGTGAAATAGACTAAGGAAAGTAAAGAAATTAGGTCAGAAAGACTTTGTTCCCATAAATAATGCTTTGGTTTATAAACCTACCTCTTTCACTGAGTTAGAATGCTCTGGACAAATAATGGTGCCTTCAAAACTCAAAATTTGAGGACGTGACCATGCTTAGTATAAGGCCCCATTTGCTTCACTGGGCAGAGAAGGAACTATAAGTCAACTGTATTTGACCTTCTTCTTTATGATATCCCTTAGCTAGAACTCTCAGAGGCATTTATTGAGTGTCTACTACATCTTGTTTTCATCCTCAAAATAACCTGGCAGAATTCAGAAATATAGGTAATTTACTCCAAAACATCTAGATATTAGTTTGCAGAATCTGGATTTGTGTCCAAATCTGCCTGATTCAAGGTTTATTTTAAGCACGTCTTTGTTACTGTGGCTATTTCCATATGACAAGAAAACCAGAGGACAGTTTACTCTCCCCACCTCCAGCTCCTTCCACGTAAAACAAGAAAACTGAACTTCAAGTGATTCCCTGGGTCCATGGGTCATGGAATCAGCCCCTCTGTGAGCTGCACAGTGATTTCAGTAACCAGTATGGCAAAGGCCCAAACACTATGGGCACAAAGAACTGTGGAGACCTCCTCCCTCCAGCAAAATGTGGTTCCTGACAATAACACAGGCCCAAGAAGAGGCCATTGCCTCTAACCTGTTCATTTTTCTCCCCAGAGAGTTTGTCTACTTCTGGCCACAAGAAGAGTCAGTGTTTCCACTGAGCCCACTAACAGATTGACCTTGCAACTGTATTTGCTGAGTCGGCTTCTATTTACTACCTAATATTCCAACTTTGTCCATATGCCCAGGGGCCTTGGCAATAGGAGGTGTTTACAAGTCAAATAAATACTTACATGCAGTATTAACTGCAGTCCATTCCTATTACATCAGGTCCCATTAAAATAAAGAGAAAAAAAATGCTGATTCTTTTCCCAGAGCACTGCATCATGTGCTATAAAGTATTACCTTATTAGGCAAAATAGGCAAATGGATTTGGGCTTTTTTTTAAGACCCTCTCCCCTAATTCAAATAAAGCCTTTCCGTTGTAAAAACTCTTTGAAGATTTCATTACTCCTTGTTGTTATGAGTGCCTCTCCTGTTACAGATTTGAGCTGAGGCTAATGATGCTGAAATACCAAAGGAAATTCCTTATGAGGGGAATACATCATCTTTCTATTTGCAATTGAAAACTCACATTTGAATATTTGCCTTTGAGAGTTTCTGCCTGATTTCACAAGATGAAACTCCACATTTTCCCCTAGATCAGCCTCTGTCTCCAAAGTAATTTCTATTTGATTTAAAATGTGTTTACCGTGCTCCTCCTTTTGTCCATTTTCATAATGAGAGAAATTTATTTTTTAAATGTAAAAAACAAATTATTGCCTAATAATGTCTTGTATGGTGTCTTCTGGTTGACAGAGCATTTTGAGAAACATTACATTATTTAATTTTGTGTTATCCTTGCAAAAACTCAATGAGGTAAATATTATTATAGTGATTTTCCAGATAAGAAAACTGAGGCTCAAAAAATTGTAGTTCTGTGCCCAAGATCACAAACCACTGCAAAGAGTCCAATCCAGTTACTGACAGAAACTGCCAGTTGTCCCCTAATATAGTCTCTCTCTTTCCTCATTGAGTAACAGAACCCTCAAATTCCAGCTGGGCATGTGTCCACCCAGGAAAAAAAGACTACATTTCCCAGACTTCCTTGCAGCTAGGCAGGACCAAACCATTGATTTCTGTCCAATGGTATTTAAGGGAAAGAGGCATATGCAACTTCCAGGAAGGGACCTGTGAGAGGTATCATGCAGTCTTTTATACTTTGCTTCGTCCTACTCACTAGATTGTGGACATGATGGCAGGAACAGGAGCAGTCATCTTGGATGATGAGATAACGCTGGCCGTAGAGGTCCTGCACGGCAGAGCCACAGAGAGAAGAAACCTGGGTGCCTACAGACTTTGTGGCATAAAGCAGCCATGCTACCCTGGACAGCCTACATCCTGACATTAATATGAGAAAGAAATATGAGAGTGAGATAAAAGAGCAAACTCCTGCTTTGTTTAAGCTATTGCTGTTTCAATTTTACTACTACTTTAACTGAAACTAACTTTGAGAACTAAGTCCTAACCGATAAGTAGTTTGCTTCTCTACAGTATGATGGACATAAGTGATTAGAGACAGAAATGATCTGATGAGAGCAGGTAGCTTCCTTACAAATGGTCAGCTGAAGTGGAAAAACCAGGTGACTTCCGTGGGTCTTAACACAATCATTTGACCAGCTAAGTTGCATTGAAACTCATTTTGCTATCTTAGTCCTCTTGGGTAGAGAACCAACTATATTAACATCCTCCCTCTAAACTAAATTATCCAATCTCTTAAGTATTAACCTTCACAGTGGAAAGGGAGGTCACAGAGTTGAAAGTTACATCCTCTGATGTGATGTTTTGAAAGCTGTGCTACCTCTCAAATACCAAAAGCCTAGTTCTGATACCAAATCATGCATTAAAGACCTCATCTGAGACCCAAGACACAGACAGCATGGTCCTTCCACAATTTGGGGCAGTCCTCCCATTGTCTTCTATCCTGAGTCTGGGCTGGGGGTTTGCCAGCCAAATCCCAGCAGGCACTGATGGAAACCACATAAGCAAGAACACATCACAGGCCCAAACTGGAGAATGTACCCCAAAAAGCCAAATTCTAAAGCATCTGGGACCAGGCTGTGGCAGCCTCTGTACCAAGGATCTGGGAGAAATTTGGCAAAGAGCTGAGAACTCCATATGGGAAGCATGGGAGGGAGCAGGCACTCCCAGCACAAACCCTCTAAATTGTGGGATGCAGCAGCCATACAACCACCCACAAAACCAAAGCTTCTAAACGTGCCTGCTTGGCCAGAGCCATAGTCCTTATCACTATGCAAGGGTCCCTCATGGTCTGATGGGGAGCCGAGGGATTGGAGAGAAGGAGGGACTTGCCTGCATTCACATAGGTTGTTAGGTGCTAATGCTTTTAAGGAATGGCCTAAGCTCACTCCTCAGGCTCTGCATCCCACGCAACTCAAATGAGAAAAAGGTGAGTGGGGTACACATTCCTTTACATGGAACAAACGATTCCCTTCACGTAACAGGTCTCTCTCTTCATCCAGTCCCTCTTGTCTAGGAGTTTAGTCATCACATTGCTCGGGAAATCATTTCGATTCCTCAGGGTGTGCTAACTGCTTTCAAAATACTTTGTGCCTGCCACTATCCTAAATTTTATCATGTTATATTAAGATAATATGATTCCTCAAGTATTTTCCCCATTAAAATTTAAATTATATGAGAGCAGACTCATTTAAAAACCTGATATGTTTAAGTGTTTTATTTATATCACCTAATTTAATCCTCACAACCACTTTATTGTACCAATTCTGTAAATGAGGAGACTGAAGCATAGAGAGGTTATAGAAATTGACAAAATTACACAGGTAAACTATATAAGGGGCAAAGATGGGATTGAAACCCAGGAAGTGTTAAACTCCCAACAGCACTGAATCACTCTGCTCATACTGTTTCATTGACATCAGATTAAGAGTTTCAGCCTCGTTTTTCAATGGATAGAAAAGAGAGATGCTTGTTGTGTCACTTCCAGACCCAGAATGCAAGGCTGCTGGTACAGATGCTGTATACGCCCCTCCCATCCCTATGGATGTTTGCACTCAAGTGACATCCAGATGCTATTACCTGTATCTCTCACCTCAGGGATCTTTTCACCAGAAATCTTCCCTGCCCACATGCAGCAGACCAGAGGGCCAGGGAATTAATACCTTCAACCAATGACTATAGGCAGTTGTTATATAAACCCCACAACTCCCTGCCCCCCAGATGGGCTCATTCTGAGGCATGTATTCCCACCATTTCCCAGAGTTCCCCACAGGATGAAGCTCCAGATGTCCACTGTGGTAGCTGGCATGGTAGCACACCCTATATTATTGCCTTCCCTTCTCTGTAGTCTTCATTTTTTATAAATTAATTTATTTATCCATTTTTGGCCGCATTGGGTCTTCGCTGCTACACGTAGGCTTTTTCTAGTTGCAGCGAGTGGGGGCCACTCCTTGCTGCAGTGCGCAGGCTTCTCATTGCGGGGGCCTCTCCTGTGGCAGAGCATGGGCTCTAGGAGTGCACACTTTACTACTGTGGCACGTGGGCTCAGTAGTTGTGGCTCATGGGCGCTAGAGCACAGACTCAGTAGTTGTGGCGCACAGGCTTAGCTGCTCCATGGCATGTGGGATCTTCCTGGACCAGGGCTCGAACCCATGTCCCCTGCATTGGCAGGCAGACTCCCAACAACTGCGCCAGCAGGGAAGTCCCTTCCTTTCTCTGTATCAACCCCTAATTCCCTACTGGTATTCTCTGTACTTCCCAAATACACATTTGCACTTTCACCTCCAAGCCTACCTCTGGGAGAGCCCAGCTTCTGTGGGGGCACAGCCCCAGAAGACCCAATTCCCACTGTCTTCTGTGTAAACGGCACCCCCTGGGATCGTGCTGTGTGTACACCAAGCGACTATGTGAGGTGACCAATCAGAGGGAGGATTCTCTAAGGTGACCCACCTATCTTTTTTTTTTTAACATCTTTATTGAAGTATAACTGCTTTACAATGGTGTGTTAGTTTCTGCTGTATAACAAAGTGAATCAGCTATACATATACATATATCTGCATATCCCCCCGCTCTTGTGTCTCCCTCCCTCCCTCCCTATCCCACCCCTCTAGGTGGTCACAAAGCACTGAGCTGATCTCCCTGTGCTGTGCAGCTGCTTCCCACTAGCTATCTATTTTACATTTGGTAGTGTATATATGTCCATGCCACTTTCTCACTTCGTCTCAGCTTATCCTTCCCCCTCCCCCTGTTCTCAAGTCCATTCTCTACATCTGCTTCTTTATTCCTGTCCTGACCCTAGGTTCCTCATAACTTTTTTTTTCAGATTCCTTATATATGTGTTATAGCATATGGTATTTGTTTTTCTCTTTCTGACTAACATCACTGTCTATGACACACTCTAGGTCCATCCACCTCACTACAAATAACTCAATTTCGTTTCTTTTTATGGCCGAGTGATATTCCATTGTATATATGTGCCATATCTTCTTTATCTATTCATCTGTCGATGGACACTTAAGTTGCTTCCATGCCCTGGCTATTGTAAATAGAGCTGCAATGAATATTGTGGTACATGTCTCTTTTTGAACTATGGTTTTCTCAGGGTATATGCCCAGGAGTGGGATTGCTGGGTCACATGGTAGTTCTATTTTTAGTTTTCTAAGGAACCTCCATACTGTTCTCCATAGTGGCTGTATCAATTTACATCCCCACCAAAAGTGCAAAAGGGTACCCTTTTCTCCACATCCTCTCCAGCATTTATTGTTTCTAGATTTTTTGATGATGGCCATTCTGACTGGTGTGAGGTGATACCTCATTGTAGTTTTGATTTGCATTTCTCTAATGATTAGTGATGTTGAGCATTCTTTCATGTGTTTGTTGGCTGTCTGTATATCATCTTTGGAGAACTGTCGATTTAGGTTTTCTGCCCAATTTTGGATTGGGTTGTTTGTTTTTTTGATACTGAGCCACATGAGCTGCTTGTAAATTTTGGAGATTAATCCTTTGTCAGTTGCTTCATTTGCAAATATTTTCTCCCATTGTGAGGGTTGTCTTTTGGTCTTGTTTATGGTTTCCTTTGCTGTGCAAAAGCTTTGAAGTTTCATTAGGTCCCATTTGTTTGTTTTTGTTTTTATTTCCATTTCTCTAGGAGGTGGGTCAAAAAGAATCTTGTTGTGATTTATGTCATAGAGTGTTCTGCCTATGTTTTCCTCTAAGAGTTCTATAGTGTCCGGCCTTACATTTAGCTCTTTAATCCATTTATAGTTTATTTTTGTGTATGGTGTTAAGGAGTGCTCTAATTTCATTCATTTACATGTAGTTGTCCAGTTTTCCCAGCACCACTTATTGAAGAAGGAGTCTTTTCTCCATTGCACACTCCTGCCTCCTTTATCAAATATAAGGTGACCATATGTACGTGGGTTTATCTCTGGGCTTTCTATCCTGTTCCGTTGATCTATCTTTCTGTTTTTGTGCCACTACCATACTGTCTTGATTACTGTAGCTTTGTAGTATAGTCTGAAGTCAGGGAGCCTGATTCCTCCAGCTCTGTTTTTCGTTCTCAAGATCGCTTTGGCTATTCGAGGTCTTTGTGTTTCCATACAAATTGTGAAATTTTTGTTCTAGTTCTGTGAAAAATGCCATTGGTAGTTTGATAGGGATTGCATTGAATCTGTAGATTGCTTTGGGTAGTAGAGTCACTTTCACAATGTGGATCCTTCCAATCCAAGAACATGGTACATCTCTCCATCTGTTTGTATCATCTTTAATTTCTTTCATCAGTGTCTTACAGTTTTCTGCATACAGGTATTTTGTCTCCTTAGGTAGGTTTATTCCTAGGTATTTTATACTTTTTGTTGCAATGGTAAATGGGAGTGTTTCCTTAAATTCTCTTTCAGATTTTTCATCACTGGTGTATAGGAATGCAAAAGATTTCTGTGCATTAATTTTGTATCCTGCTACTTTACCAAATTCAATGATTAGACCTAGTGGTTTTCTGGTAGCATCTTTAGGATTCTCTATGTATAGTATCATGTCATCTGCAAACAGTGACAGCTTTACTTCTTCTTTTCCAATTTGGATTCCTTTTCTTTTTCTTCTCTGATTGCTGTGGCTAAAACTTCCAAAACTATGTTGAATAATAGCGGTGAGAGTGAGCAACGTTTTCTTGTTCCTGATCTTAGTGGAAATGGTTTCATTTTTCACCATTGAGAACGATGTTGGCTGTGGGTGTGTCATATATGGCCTTCATTATGTTGAGGTAAGTTCCCTCTATGCCTGCTTTCTGGAGGGCTTTTATCATAAATGGGTGTTGAATTTTGTCGAAAGATTTTCTGCATCTGTTGAGATGATCATATGCCTTTTATCCTTCAATTTGTTAATACAGTGTATCACATTAATTGAGTTGTGTATATTGAAGTTACTTGCATTCCTGGAATAAATCCCACTTGACCATAATGTATGATCCTTTTAATGTGCTGTTGGACTCTGTTTGCTAGTATTTTGTTGAGCATTTTTGCATCTATGTTCTTCAGTGATATTGGCCTGTAGTTTTCTTTCTTTGTGACATCTTCGTCTGGTTTTGGTATCAGGGTGATATTGGCCTTGTAGAATGAGTTTGGGAGTGTTCCTCCCTCTGCTATATTTTGGAAGAGTTTGAGAAGGATAGGTGTTAGCTCTTCTCTAAATGTTTGATAGAATTCGCCTGTGAAGCCATCTGATCCTGGGCTTTTGTTTGTTGGAAGATTTTTAATCACAGCCTCAATTTCAATACTTGTGATTGGTCTATTTATATTTTCTATTTCTTCCTGGTTCAGTCTAGGAAGGTTGTGCTTTCCTAAGAATGTGTCCATTTCTTCCAGGTTGTCCATTTTATTGGCATAGAGCTGCTTATAGCAATATGTCATGATTCTTTGTATTTCTTCAGTGTCAGTTGTTACTTCTCCTTTTTCATTTCTACTTCTATTGATTTGAGTCTTCTCCCTCCTTTTTTTTCTTGATGAGTCTGGCTAATGGTTTATGAAATTTGTTTATCTTCTCAAAGAACCAGCTTTTCATTTTATTGATCTTTGTTATTGTTTCCTTCATTTCTTTTTCATTTATTTCTGATCAGATCTTTATGATTTCTTTCCTTCTGCTAACTTTGGGGTTTTTTTTTGTTCTTCTTTCTCTAATTGCTTTAGGTGTAAGGTTAGGTTGCTTATTTGAGATGTTTCTTGTTTCTTGAGGTAGGATTGTATTGCTATAAAGTTCCCTCTTAGAACTGCTTTTGCTGCATCCCATAGGTTTTGGGTTGTTGTGTTTTCATTCCCATTTGTTTCTAGGTATTTTTTGATTTCCTCTTTGATTTCTTCAGTGATCTCTTGGTTATTAAGTAGTGTATTGTTTAGCCTCCATGTATTGTATTTTTTACAGATTCTTCCTGTAATTGATATCTAGTCTCATAGCGTTGTGGTCAGAAAAGATACTTGACATGATTTCAATTTTCTTAAATTTACAAAGGCTTGACTTGTGACCCAAGATATGATCTATCCTAGAGAATGTTCCATGAGCACTTGAGAAGGAAGTGTATTCTGTTGTTTTGGGATGGAATGTCCTATAAATATCAATTAAGTCCATCTTATTTAATGTATCATTTAAAGCTTGTGTTTCCTTATTTATTTTCATATTGGATGATCTGTCCATTGGTGAAAGTGGGGTGTTAAAGTCCCTTACTATGATTGAGTTACTGTCAATTTCCCCTTTTATGGCTGTTAGCATTTGCCTTATGTATTGAGGTGCTCCTTTGTTGGGTGCATAAATATTTACCATTGTTATATCTTCTCCTTGGTCTGATCCCTTGATCATTATGTAGTGTCCTTCTTTGTCCCTTGTAATAGTCTTTATTTTAAAGTCTATTTTGTCTGTTATGAGAATTGCTACTCCAGCTTTCTTTTGATTTCCATTTGCATGGAATATCTTTTTCCATCTCCTCACTTTCAGTCTGTATGTGTCCCTAGGTCTGAAGTGGGTCTCTTGTAGACAGCATATATACATGACCCTGCTATCTAATTAGCTATCCTCCAAGAGGATTACCAGACATCTGTCATGTGTTCAAAAATATCAGTGTGAGGCTGATGCCTGATTTACCTCTTGAACTTAGCAGTAAGGACAAGTGTACCTGACAAGTTTATCTGCCAACAGTGCCTAAGTCCTGTGATCAGAAGATGGCGGTCACGTAACTTCAGTGGCTGGTATGGGAGTCACTCAACAAATGCTATGTGAACAAAGGAAAGGGAGAAAGCAAAACCCTGCAGGCATGAAGAAAGGCAACAGAAATTGTCATGTGAAAAAAAGGCAGAACATCTGGAAGTGGGACCGTCCAGCCTAAAAGAGAATTTGACAGACAGCAAATAGGTCAGAAGCAGCCTGTACATCAAACTTACATTTCTTCAAAAATTTTCTCCATTTTCAATGTTTCTGAACAGCAGTTATCTTGATATGAAAAAACTCAAGGTGTTGCCTAACATTAAGAGAGAGATGTTCATTTCAAGAGAGTGGAAACTATACACATGAAACCATAAGCCCTCTTTAATTTGTACCTTTTTTAATATTTATTTATTTATTTTGGCTGTGCCGGGTCTTAGTTGAGGCACGTGGGATCTTTGTTGTGGCATGCCTTTGGGATCTAGACCAGGGATCAAACCCAGGCCCCCTGCACTGGGAGTGCAGAGTTTTACCCACTGGACCAGGGAAGTCCCTGTATCTTTATTTTTTTAGGTCTTGCCATTATCAAAATATTTATTCAAAGAGAAAATAATTTTCTTGGTAGGTTTCCCTTTATATTCCTGTTATCTTATCTAAAAATCAGGGAAGTGGGGACCCACATTGCGGGATTTTATGAGGAATAACCAGTGAAAATGTAGCCTGGCTACACAGACCTGATGGGGACTGTGAAGCAGAGTCTAACCACTGGAACCACCAGTTTCAGCCCTTTGGTTTCAGAGAACCCACATTTTCCTGCTTGCATCACATGACCCATGTAAGTTCAGGATTACTGATTCATCACTGAGATGCGTGGGCCAGGAGAGCACCATGGTGAAGCACACTAAGCAGCCTTATAGCTTCATGTGAATGAAGGCCTTTCTAGATCACAGACTACAGGCCATTCCCCTGTCACCACAAACTAGCTCAACCTAGAGGAGAGAGCAGTACTGTAGGTACACATGCTGCATTTTGTTTATACTAGTTTGGCTTAAGTACTATGCAACATTTGTGTATATTTATTTTCTTTATATTTTCAGGTTAGACATGCTAGAGCAAATTTCATCTGTAGATGTTGACCTTGGCATTTGACGCATTTATATAAAGCAAATAGAAATTAGGGTATCCTTTCTGTAAATTACAAACCTCTAAGGTCCATATCGTTCAGTCTCATCATAGACTTGCATTCAGATAAAACCACTCCCATCATCATTCACTTAATATATATTTGTTGGGTGCCTACTATGTCCTAAGCCCTATTCTAGGTGATAGGAGTACAGCAGGAAATAAATAAAATTTCTTTCCCTCATAAAGTTTACATTCTAGTGGGAGAGGACTAGATAAATAAATATTATATATTGCATATCAGAGGGCAGTAAGTGCTATGGCAAAGCTGGAAAGGGAACAGGAAGTGCTGGGTTACAGGTGAGGCTCAATTTAAATAGGTCAGGAAAATCCTCACTGACAACATGACAATCAAAAACAACTGAAAATATAATTTATATCTTAGCCTCTGAAAGACTGTCAAAGAAGGATCCAAATGAAAAAGCACAACTTATTTTACTGATGTTCTGTTTCTTCATTTCTCTCTCTCTCTCTCTCTCTCTCACAGAGACACACACACACACACACACTTAAAAATCCTTCTGAAATTCCATAATCTTTCTTTACCAACCCAGCCCAAGAGTGAGCTCTGGCCTCCCTCCCTCTTTTCCTTGTCCCAATGGACAATTCAGTTATTTTTTTTTAACTATCAATTCAACTTAATTAAATTCAGTAATTATTCACTGTGCATCTACCACGTGCCGGGAATGATGCTCCGTTCTGGGAATACAAGAATGAACAACTGCTCTGAAGTCCAGGGGAGACGAAAACAAAGTGCAGAATTATAAGGGTGGTACTGGAGTGCACAAAAGGGGTTCCTAACCCAGATTCGGGGTGGGGGGGTGTCAGATAAGGCTTCCTGGAAGAGGTAACATCCAAGCTGATGTGTTAAGTAGGTTAGTCCAGTAACAAAGGGGAGATGAAAGTCCCAGACAGAAGGCAAAGGCGAGAAGGGGTAATCCCTCTCAGAGTGATAAACCTCCACACCAACACTTGTTTATCACAGCTGTGCTGGGCCAGTACTCCAAAACCTCCCCAACAGCTCATTTTAACAGGAGTCCACTAATACTGTTTTCCTCTGGAGCCTTGTTTAGTATCTATGGGTAAAGGGTTAACAAAACCATTTTTCTTTCCACATGAGAATATGACCTTCAGTTAACTTTCTTTCTCTGTCCCCTGGCTGACCTGATTTCAATGGGGTCTACTTTGTTGCCAGGACACATTACTGATGATAAAAATGACTCCTGGTTGGTAAGTTGCATGTGGACTGGGCAGACCTAGGAATGAACATGTGATGGGAGTTGTTATAAGAGGTACTGGCTCCTGTGGGACATGAGGCTTCTAAATCAAGGCTGTTTCCATACCCACCAGATGGGGCCTTAATTCCTTCCATGTGAGGGGTCGAGAGAGTGGTTCCTGGACAGCTTTGTGGACAGTGGTAAATACCACTGCAAGAACTCCCCGCCCCCAGCAGAGGAGGGCCTGGTACTGCCCTGCTGGCACTCTGTATAGATGGGGACGGTGGGGGGGGGGGACAAAGGTGGCCTGTAGTCATTACGTGGGTCTAAATATGTAACTGAGCCTAAGAAGATGGTGCCCTGGTAGGCCCTGCAGTAGCCATGCACAAACATCTAACTCTCAAAACGCTATTTTTTTATAATGGCCAGTGTTTAGGAAGGATGAGAAAATAACTGTATAATTTTTTCCTAATTGTCCCTTCATCACAGCACCTATGCTAAAAATCCCACTAGTTATTACTAATTAAGAATCATTTTTTACCTTGTAGTAAGACCCTTCCTCTCTCTGAAATCTACCCTCCCTCTGTCAGCACCCCCATCCACACACCAGATATCATTCGGTCATGCTACTTTTCACACCACGTTTCTCTCCGGTCCATTTTAAATTCAACCGAAGTGGGCTTTCTTCTAACCCGTTTTCCTACGATCATCTTCTCACACCTTATTTCTTACTTCCCCTCTGCTCTCTCATCAAAATCTAGGCTCTCTACTGTGTTCCTACCTATTTGGATCTCCCGTCACTCATTTTCATTCTACTTTATCTCAACACTTCCCGCTGTCCTGGGAGAATGCTTTTCTGGATGGCCAAGAATATGCTATGCTTTGGGAATCCTTCCTTGAGCAAAATTCACTTCTTTACCGAAGGTTACCTCATTATGCAAAATTTTCTGGCCACGTCTACCTGACCCTCCCCCCGCCCCCAAAAAAGTGTAAATGTTTAGGAAAATAAGCCTATAAATACACAAGTTAGCAACACAAAGCTGTCAAAGGGCCAGTTCTGCCATAGGTTGGTTTTTAACATAAAAAAATCCTTCTGCCAGTGTCTTTTATTATCTCAAGATAGTTTTTCACAAGCACGCACTAAACTACAGAAAAAGAAAGACCAGATCCAAGGGTTCTCAATAGTAAGCCAACAGTGGTGTTGGGACACAATTTAGTCCTTCCCACTGTGGTTAGGAAAAGAGAGCTCGTGTGGGCTTTCATGGCTCCCCTAAAGACACAAGACTGTGATTTCAAGATCTCGAAATATCTAGAATGAGAGCTATACACATACTGGAGAATTCACTGAGAAATCTGGGCTGGAAAGAGAATTTTGATTCCCTAAGAAGAATGGGACTGAGCAGTTGGGAACCAGTAGTTTTCTTGCTAAGAAAAAAATTGTTCTGCTTTTTAAATAAGACCAAAAAATCCATAGGTGAAACTCTTTAGGTATGATGAAAAATCAATTAAAATTAAAAATTTATATCAGATATTCTATAAAGTATTATATTTTTATAAATATATTTTATACTTACTGATTTTTCTACATCATTTTACTCTTAAGGTTTAGGGGTTTTAGCAAATAAAAATAAGTTTGTAAATTCTACATAAAATAGAAGACTAGACTTTCTCCAATTCCTCCTCCTCCCATTCTATAGATTTAGATTTGACAGTTCTTTTGTGGGGTCAGGAAATCGTATTTTCTAAATAAGCACACTGATTCCAGAGCCGGCAGACTTGAAACCACTCTTTGAGAAACACTTCTTAAATGGTGGAGTGTCCCCCCCGATACGCCTTCATATATCAGCAGCAAAATGTTTTGAATTTAAAGGTGCTAGTTATTATAACTTTTCCACAGGAAGTCTAATATGTTTGCCCACCCTTCTAAAATTCCAAACATAGATCCTTGATCCCCTAGAAGGGATAAGCACAAACAATAAGAATATCTGTCAAGGGTTAAATTGTAAATGGAGCTTATTATCTCTTACTGGTAATTTTCCTTTTTCACGTATAGAATAAACTGATTTCTGTTGCTTTAAAAAAAATACACACACACACACACACACACACACATATCAATAAAAGGCTAGAATTCCTTTTTATGTAGTATCCCAGTTCCACATGCCTTGAAAGTTGGGTCTTGGAGATCATGACTCCTCACTATCCACTTGCTGGAACTATAGATAATTCTAACCACAGCTACTGAAAGGAAAAATTTAACTACTGAAGCATTGAGGTTGCCCTGAGTCTCACAGCTTTGGAGCAGTATCTGTTGTTGGGTTTTTGTTTGCTCTATTTGATAACATTTAGACAAAATTGAAAAAGTTGAAAAGTAGAAGACAGAGGAAGACTAGCAAAGAGCAGATAAGATTGTTCAAACAAAGGAAAGATTCTCTAGTTCCAAGTTCTTCTAGCTGTGTATTAACTGGAGGTATTCACTAGCACTTGTACTTTTGTCTCTTGACTTGAATTAAAACATATCGTGCTAAGAATCTGTTTACTTCGCCAGAGACAAGGTTTCATTAATTGCCAAAGAGCAATAAAATATTGCTGCTTAATGAGGTCGGTCCAAATATACTATCATCACTGAACTTAGCAACCGTCTAGACTATGTAACCACTTATCATCAGAAACCCATCAAAGAAACTCCTGAAAAGACTGAATCCTTCATATGGCTTCAATCCCACCTCAGCACTCAACACCCTCACTCTCTCCTCTCTAATCATTAGTTTTATTTCAGTTCCTCAAATGCCTCAAGATTTTTCCCACGTCCAGGTCTTCGAATATGGTGTTGTTTTTCCTGGAATACTCGCCTCCTCCTCACTTGACTCACTTTATCAGATCTCACATCGGTATCACTTCCTTCAAGGGAGGCCCTCCCAGGCCCATCTCTCAGGCTAGTTAAGGAGTCCCCCACAGCCCTGTGCAGACCCCAGCAGAGCACCGCTACATTAGGGATTCATCATTTAATGTGTATAGTCCCTCCTAGACCTCATGCTTCAGGGAAGGAGGGGCCATCTCTATTGTATCTGTACCATATCCCTGAAACATAGTAAAATTCCTGGCACACATTGATGCTCAATAAGCATTTTTTGAACAAATAGATAAATCAATGAAACTGATGTATAGCTAAGGCATAATCCAATTTAATACCAAACTAACATATGGCAATCCTCCATGGGCTGATAGAGTCAAGAGTTAGCTAGTGACAACAAGCACAAAAGCAACCAAATCTGCACAGGTCCAAACACAAGGGAGCTCCTAATTCTTTGACATCAAAAACCAACTTGGAAAGTTATGCCATTAAAGAAACCAAAAGATGATGGCTTTTTAAAAAAGGCAAGAAATGATCAGCCATAACTCAATTTAAGGAAAGCCCAAGAAGCTGTGTGTGAAACACTTGGGTTTGTTCTTGGTTCATTTCCAAAATGCCATGTAGGAGACTTGGCATGTTAAATGGAGATGATAGATTGAAAAGAGAAAATGAGCATAAGCCAGAATCAAAACTAAAAGTGAGTCAAATCTTTAGAAGAGCAGTATTCTAGATAGACTAGAAGAGAAGTATGGGTGTTCAAAAGTGACCCTGAGGGCTGGTGGCGCAGTGGTTGAGAGTCCGCCTGCCGATGCAGGGGACATGGGTTCGTGCCCCCATCCGGGAGGATCCCACATGCTGCGGAGTGGCTGGGCCCGTGAGCCATGGCCGCTGAGGCTGCGTGTCCGGAGCCTGTGCTCCGCAACGGGAGAGGCCACAACAGTGAGAGGCCCGCATACCACACACACAAAAAAAAAAGCGACCCTGAAACGGGAATATGATAAAGTCTAACTCAACTGAGCAGTCAACCACATGCCTTCAATATGATAAGCATGTTGCAAGCCAGTTAAGTCCTCCAAACCATCATACAAGATAGGCACCATTATATCCTTATTTTTCAAATGAGGTAACTGAGTTTTTAAATGGTTGAGTAATTTTCCCAAGGTCATATAATTAATGTGAAACCCTTATTCAAATTCAAATTTGTGGAACCCAAATTCTTAAACTCACTATGCTACAAACTAGCCGAATAGAAAACTCTGCACTTCATTTCAGCTAAATTTACATCATCTCTCCCTTCAGTGACATTTCTGATGCCCTACACTGCTCTCCAGAGTATTTCAGGGAAAATATAGAAGACTTATGTTTAAGTCCCTCTCTCCAGAAAAACCATGGCGAGTCCCATTAAGAAACGCAGAGAAAGGCTCCACTAAAGAGGGGAACCAGGCTGGGCTGGAAGTGTTTCAGCTTCCTATCAACGACAATATGATAGTGAAGTCCCATTTTACATACATGTTTAACTCTGCAAATGTGTCATGCGTGTGTTTGCTTCTGCATGTGTATGTGTGCAAATATGTGAGCCTGTATGCTCAGGAGACTGTCTAGATGCATTTACACTGAACTGTAACAGTAGTGATTCATGGGAAGGGGAGTGGAATAAGAAGCAGGGATGAAGGGGAAAGATTCCTTTCTAGGCTGCATACTTCTATAATGCTTTAGCGTTTTACAACAAGCCATTAGGTCAAAGAAAGTCGTCTAGCCCATTTTCTGCTTGAAAAGAGAATTGTCTCACTGCAGCTCTGAAAGGAAGCTTTCTTCTCACCCATCTCAGAGGCTGACACAGAGCCTCCTGATAATTTCCTAAGAGACACTGCCTTGTTTATTTCTGCTGGAGTTTACTGCATTTTCAACCTATTTCTTTTTCCTTTCTTCAATGTACTAACACTTCTTTGATAATAGCCAGTGAGGTTATATTCAATCTGAATGCAATAAAACAATATTTCTTAATAGCTCCCAAAACCACTTTAGGGGACTACATTCTCTTTGACCACAAAAACTTAACTCACACTAGGCCCAGGGGTCTTCTGGCTTCACATGGGTGGTCTACACCAATGAAAGCAATGGGTTCTGTCTAGTCCATGAAGTTTCAGGTCAATTCACCGATGGGTGAAACCTTGAAATAATCTTGAATTCATCTGTCCCTCTTATTCCCCAAATCTCCAGGTTCTGTTTTCCCCCATATTATTGTTTTACAAATACACAAATAACATATGAATATGCTCATTATAAAAGAGTAGAATCACAAAGAAGTGTATTAAGTAAAAAATGAAAGACTCATTCTTGACTTTTTCTCTCATTGCAAAATGAATCACTGAAATCCATTTGTGTGTATCCTTCCAAATATTTTCCAATGTGTTTATAACCTAAGAACACAATATTGTTCTGTGATTTTTTTTTCATTCCTTCATTCCCAATGTATTTCAGAACTTTTTTATGTCGGCATATTTGGGTCTGCCTAATTCCTTCTAACGGCTCCATGGTATTCCATAGTGTGACATAGCCTAATTAATGTAGGATACTATTCAATTAATACTACATTAAAAATTAATAAATTAAGCTAAAGTAATATAACACTACTGTATTGACGGAAATTTAGGGCACTTCTACTTTTAAACTATTACAAACAATGCTGCAATGAACATCCTAGCGCATTGTTTTTATGTCCAGTAAGTATTTCCATAGAATAGTCCTTAGAAATAAAATTCCTGCTTATTGTCAATTTTGATGAATATTGCCAAATTACCACTGAAAAATACTCCATTATTGTTTAATTTTCTAGCTCTATGGTATTCTTTTATATCTGTAGGCCAAGATAGGTCCACATCCCTCACGGATTATTCTTAGGTTTCAAAATTATCTTAGCATGGTTCTCATTTAGGCCAACTTTAAAATCAGGTTTTCAAGTTCTATTAATTTTTTCATGAAACAAGAAAAGAATGGAGATATGAAGAGTATGGTTCCTCAGGTTGCTGCCAACTCCACGTCCCACCCTCTGGGAGAAGCAGCCAGGGCACTGGACAGGCAGGCCTCTGAGGCCCCCAGAGCCAACGTCCGGAAGTTCAACTTCGTCCTCCTTGTTCCCTCGTCCCCCTTGCCCCTTGTCAGGCTCGGGGAAACCTGGCAAACACCTCTGGGTCCCACCTGGCCTGTCAACTTCCTACTTTAGGCAGCAGTGGCCTCCACAAGGGCGGAGCATCTCAGAGAGTGGGGGGCACTGGAGACTGCACAGGGAGGGGAAGAGGCTCTGGGGCCAGACAGAGCAGATGGGGCTGTGAGCTGGCCTGCCTGCCCTGCCTGCGTGAGCCCAGATGAGTCCCATGCCCACTCTAGCCCTAGATTCCTCGTTGATAATAAGGAGATTATTCCCCTCGCCGTAAGGACACTAAAATCAGGACCACCGATCACATCTGTGAAGTGTCTAGCACAGTGTCTGCTAAAAAAAAAGAGGAGGGGGGTGTTTTCACTCACTTTTTATCAACCCCCTTGTGATCTCGCCTCTCTCCACTCCTCGCCGCTACTCCACCATGAGAGCAAAGCTGGGCCCGCTCTCAGGCACCACTTGGTGTGACTGTGCTGGAGCATCTGCCCCTGGAATTACTGGGGGCCGGGGAACCTGAGTGCTCATCTACTGCTCCCAGCCACAGCCCCAGGGCCTGAACTCCGACTGTCTGAAATTGTTCTCCTGTCAGACTGTTTTCTTCATCTTCCTCCACCATGATGAATTCATTCAACAAATATTTAGAGAGCACCTGCTCTGTTCTGGGTGCCAGGCTAAGCCTGGGGGACGCAGAGGAGGTCCAACAGACAGTCCCTGCGCTCAAGCAGCACGTGTCCCCTGCTCTGTTCTTTTGCACAAGCACAAGCAAGCACAAGCACTTTTTTATTTTTTTATTTTTTTTTATTTTTGGCTGCATTGGGTCTTCGTTGCTGCATGCGGGCTCTCTCCAGTTGGGATGAGCAGGGACCACTCTTCATTGCGGTGCACAGACTTCTCATTGTGGTGGCTTCTCTTGTTGCGGAGCATGGGCTCTAGGCGCACGGGCTTCAGTAGTTGTGGCACGTGGGCTCAGTAGTTGTGGCGCACGGGCTTAGTTGCTCCGTGGCATGTGGGATCTTCCTGGACCAGGGATCGAGCTTGTGTCCCCTGCATTGACAGGCGAATTCTTAACCACTGTGCCACCAGGGAAGCCCTGCGCAAGCACTTTTATGTGGCCATGATCCAGGATCTATTTTCAACATGTTTCCCTCTGCTTTCTACCACCAACCATGGCTGGCTCTCTCCGCCTCCCCTGCACACCAACCCCCACTGAATAAAACTATAAAGCAGCTCTGCTAGCAAGCCATCTAGGACATAACCTTAAGAATCTTGTTTTTTAAATCACATCAGCATCAAGGACATAGTACAGTACTGAGAAACCCTGCTGTTTGAAATCAAATCAGGAACTTCTAGGCCACAATAAACCAGCTTTAACCTAAGACAGATGGAATGCTGAGTGTGTTAAAGCAGCTCTGCTTTGGTCTACGAGTCAGGCAGTATTCTTGTCACCACTTCTGTTAATTAGAATCGTCTGTGCTTTCCTAGCAACATATATAAGCTCTGCTCAAGCACCACTTGTAGAGACTGTGTTCCTAAAGACAGGGCTCGCTTGCCTGGCAAGCATCATAAATTCAGATTTGTTTCTCAGAATCAGGGGCTGTTATCAACAATGTTTTATCTCAGAGTTTTCATAGCTCGTTATTCCTCAAGCACTGGGGCTAGTCCTTCAGGGTTCGTTGGCCAACAACAAATAACCAAATGTCCCACTAAGAGATTTTTCAGGTGACGGATAGTGAACCCAGAAAAAGAAATGCAAAGAGGTTGGTAAAGAGTCTCAACGTTCTAGATGTAAACATGATACAATTCATTTCCAGTAACTGCTACCAACACCACTCTGTCAAGCCATCTCCTGCTGGACGGTAGGTTCCTGAAATGATACCCCAGACTGATTCATAACTTGTCAGTCAAATACAGCATGAAAATTGATTTATTTCTGTTCTTTAAGACTGCATCCTTGGGCTTCCCTGGTGGCGCAGTGGTTGAGAGTCCGCCTGCCGATGCAGGGGACACGGGTTCGTGCCCCGGTCTGGGAAGATCCCACATGCCGCGGAGCGGCTGGGCCCGTGAGCCGTGGCCGCTGAGCCTGCGTGTCCGGAGCCTGTGCTCCGCAACAGGAGAGGCCACAACAGTGAGAGGCCCGCGTACAGCAAAAAAAAAAAAAAAAAAAAAAAGACTGCATCCAGTTCACTTTAAAATTTCGGTCTTGTCTTTAAGACAAAGACTGAAACTGTGTCCATGTATGCTGCTCAATTACTCATATCACTGTCTGCTTATGACATTCAAAACATAAAGCAAACGATGAGTCCAGCCCCACATATAATTTAAGATTGAATTTATTTAGTAGGGCTGAGAGTACTAGAAATAACATGGCATTTGTAACTGGGGAATCGGCAAGCAGGCCACTCAGATTGTTCACTTAGAAGTAAAGAAACAACAATTAGAAGTACTATTCGTACCAATGAAAATAAAAGTAACAAATTCAGAAGGGTGCACCCATGAGAAACATTTTTAAAAGAAAAGAAAAAGAACAGCTAAGAAAATGTGACCTGCACTTAACAAGCAATCCAAAAAGCCCTGCTCAAGAGCCATTTAATAATAGAATCTTTTTTATTCCTAAGGCATTACTCAATTCTGAGCTAAAAGTACACTTTGAATGATTCATTGACAACTACGAAGAAAATGAATCTGGATTTGCAGAGAGATGAGTAAGAGAGATAGGATATGAACAGATACAGAAACACACACACACACACACACACACACACACACACACACACACACAGACCAGGAAGCTGGGAAAGTGGTCTGGGGGAGGCTGAAAGACAGGCAAGACAGCCAGCCCCAGATCTATGTCTTTTGAAGGACTATAGAGAAAGGAGAGCTGTGAAGTGAGAGTCTGCTGCCAGAGAGGTTACATTTGGCCCTGGGTCTTGGTTCCCTTAGCAGCAAGCTGCATCACTGTAGAGCTGGCTAAAAATGTCAGGCCGTTGAATGCTTTCTTGCTTTAAGGCTTCTGTTGCCATAGGAACAGTCACTCTCTATTTTCTGAAAGGTGGTTAGTAATTAGATTTAGGAGAAAGCAGATTCTATTTCAACCTTGAAATCAGCCCACTCCTTTCTCTGATACTGCTGTCCTGCATGTTATTACTGAAAATTCAGATATCTTGGGAACTAATATCCAGGAAAAGATTCTAGGTCTAGGTTCCCAGAATCTCTCCAGACCCCTTAGTATGGATCTATGAGGTATGACTACAAAATCATGATGCTCGAGTATGAGTGTGTGTTTCAGCAAACAAACTAGACCTTAACTAAAGAAATTCATGCCATGTCCTGCTATCATTGTTTGCAACTCTTCTAGAACTCCTCTTTTGATAGTACTTTCAGGGCTAGTTTAAAAGTCCCACTGGGGGCTTCCCTGGTGGCGCAGTGGTTGAGAGTCTGCCTGCCAATGCAGGGGACACGGGTTCGAGTCCCAGTCTGGGAAGATCCCACATGCCACGGAGCAACTGGGCCCGTGAGCCACAACTACTGAGCCTGTGCGTCTGGAGCCTGTGCTCCACAACAAGAGAGGCCACGATAGTGAGAGGCGCACACACCGTGATGAAGAGTGGCCCCCGCTCGCCACAACTAGAGAAAGCCCTCACACAGAAATGAAGACCCAACACAACCATAAATGAATAAATTAATTAAAAATTAAAAAAATAAAAAATAAAAAAAAAATAAAAGCCCCACTGGGAAATCTGTATCCAAACATTTTAGATATATCTTGGGCAGTAAATACATAATATTATGTCAGTGCCAAAAGTCACCGTGAGTCCAGAACAAGAAAGAATGAACTATTCTTGTTTACACTAACAGCAGAAGTAACAAACCATCCTTAAAAATTATGTCCCTAAATAGTGCCCTAAGCCAGAGCAGACTGTGACTCCAAATTATTGCCAGGCCTCTGTGCCCCTAGGCTGTGGGTGCTGAAGTGGGTTGCACAGTGGGGTAAAAAAAAGAAAAAATTATATCTACACACACCCACTAAGACGGCTATTAGCAAAAGGAGAAAGAGGAAGAAGAGGGGGAGGTGGGGGAGGGAGAGGAGAGGAAGAAAAGTATTAGCAGGAACATGGGGAAATTAGAACCCTCGTGCATTGCTAGTGGGAATGTAAGATGGCGCAGCTGCTATAGAAAACAGCATGGTGGTTCCCCCAAAAATTAAACATAGGATTACTGTATGATCCAGCAATTCCACTTCTAGGTAGAGACTCAAAAAATTGAAGGCAGGGGCTTGAACAGATCATTTGTACACCAAAGTTCATAGCAGTGTTACTCACAATAACTAAAACATGGAAATAACCCAAATCTCCACTGACAGATGACTATATAAATAAAATGTGATACACACACACAATGGAATACGACTCAGCCTTAAAAACATGCATGTTACAACACGGATGAACCTTGAAGACGTTACACTAAGTAAAATAAGCCAGATACAAAAGGACAAATCTTGCATGATTCCACTTGTATGAGGTACTTGGAATAGTCAAAGTGATAGAGATGAAAGTAGAATGGCGGTTGCCAGTGACAGGAGAGTGGGGGGAGAAAACAAAGACTTACTGTTTAATGAGTACACAGCTTCAGACTGGGGAGAGGAAAGTTCTGGAGATGGATAGTGGCGATGGGTGTACAACCATGTGAGTGCATTTCATACCACTGAATTGTACACTTGAAAATGGGTAAAAGGCTTCCATGGTGGCGCAGTGGTTGAGAGTCCACCTGCCGATGCAGGGGACATGGGTTCGTGCCCCAGTCCGGGAAGATCCCACATGCCGCAGAGCGGCTGGGCCCGTGAGCCATGGCCGCTGAGCCTGTGCGTCCGGAGCCTGTGCTCCGCAACGGGAGAGGCCACAACAGTGAGAGGCCCGCATACCGCAAAAAAAAAAAAAAAAAAAAAGGGTAAAATGGTAAATTTTAAGTTACGTATATTTTACAACAATAAAACAATTACATCTATAAAAGCAAAGTCAAGCGTGCCTAATGTGTCTGCAAACCTGCCTGTTCTCAGCCTGGTACGCATAGAAATTCTCCAGGACCAACCCAAACATTTGAAGTTAGTTTTCCTATCACGCTTGACCAGATCCTGGTTTGAATTAAGAAAAGAGAAAAGCAACTTCTCACTGATGAGAAAGACTTCCAAGTAGAGTTGCCAGATTTGTCAAATAAAAACACAGGATATTCAGTTAAATTTAAATTTCAGATAAACATCAATTTTCTTTTAGTATAAGTATGTCCTAAACGTTACATGGACTTAATTATATTAAACATTTTTTGTTGTCTACCTGAAGTTCACATTTTACTGAGCATTTTTATTTTATCTGACAACACTAGTCCTAAATGACATAGTTTCTAGTCAATGAAATCTTCTCTTGCCTTTAAACAGGGTCTCAGTTTAAAAGCCGCCACTGTCCGGATCTGCCGCACTCAGGCGTGAACCAAGCTGTTACCAACCCTTCTAGTACAGAGAGCAGAAAATGAAGTACAGATATGGGCACAGTCATCTTCCCCCATATGCAACAGTCGATATATCTCAAAAATCCGACAGCTCAGCCCTTGTCCTCAGCCTGGGGGCTAAATACTATTCCACTCTGAGCTTAGCTCTCCATGGGGTCTGGAGCTTAGAGGACACTGATGGATTGCATCAGTCTTCCCTAATACGTCATTAGATTTGAAAATATGACGTTGAAAGATGTTTACTGCATCATTTCTAGCTCTCCTTATCTAAACATGTCTGTGATGATTTCCAGCAACAGGAAGGCCATTTTAAAACTTTCACTGAAACCATAAACAAGACGAAAAGACAACCCTCAGAATGGGAGAAAATATTTGCAAATGAAGCAACCGACAAAGGATTAATCTCCAAAATTTACAAGCAGCTCATGCAGCTCAATATCAAAAAAACAAACAACCCAATCCAAAAATGGGCAGAAGACCTAAATAGACATTTCTCCAAAGACGATATACAGATTGCCAACAAACACATGAAAAGCTGCTCAACATCATTAATCATTAGAGAAATGCAAATCAAAACTGCAGTGAGATATATCACCTCACACCAGTCAGAATGGCCATCATCAAAAAATCTACAAACAATAAATGCTGGAGAGGGTGTGGAGAAAAGGGAACCCTCTTGCACTGCTGGTGGGAAAGTAAATTGATACAATGACTATGGAGAACAGTATGGAAGTTCCTTAAAAACTAAAAATAGGGGCTTCCCTGGTGGCACAGTGGTTGAGAGTCCGCCTGCCAATGCAGGGGACACGGGTTCGTGCCCCAGTCCAGGAAGATCCCATATGCCGTGGAGCGGCTAGGCCCGTGGGCCATGGCCGCTGAGCCTGCGCATCGGAGCTTGTGCTCCGCAACGGGAGAGGTCACAACAGTGAGAGGCCTGCGTACCGCAAAAAAACAAACAAACAAACAAACAAAAACTAAAAATAGAACTACCATATGACCCAGCAATCCCACTCCTGGGCATATACCCTGAGAAAACCATAATTCAAAAAGTCATGTAGCACAATGTTCATTGCAGCACTATTTACAACAGCCAGGACAATGGAAGCAACCTAAGTGTCCATCGACAGATGAATGGATAAAGAAGATATGGCACATATATACAATTGAATATTACTCAGCCATAAAAAGGAATGAAATTGAGTTATTTGTAGTGAGGTGGATGGACCTAGAGTCTGTCACACAGAGAGAAGTCAGTCAGAAAGAGTAAAACAAATACCATATGCTAACACATATATATGGAATATTAAAAAAGAAAATTGTTCTGAAGAACCTAGGGGCAGGACAGGAATAAAGACACAGACTTAGAGAATGGACTTGAGGACACGGGGAAGGGGAAGGGTAAGCTGGGACGAAGTGAGAGAGTGGCACTGACATATATACACTACCAAATGTACAACAGATAGCTAGTGGGATGCAGCCACATAGCACAGGGAGATCAGCTCGGTGCTTTGTGACCACCTAGAGGGGTGGGATAGGGAGGGTGGGAGGGAGACACAAGAGGGAGGAGATATGGGGATATATGTATACGTATAACTGATTCACTTTGTTATACAGCAGAAACTAGCACACCATTGTAAAGCAATTATACTCCAATAAAGATGTTAATAAAAAAAAACTTTCGCTGCCAAGTTTTCTGTAAATACATCCTCTGGGTTACTAAACATGTAGTATAATTCTTGAGTAAACTTCTAAAGAAACGGACTTTCTCAGTCAATAGTGCACTCTACACCCATCACCTTCTTCTCTCCACCTGCCTTTCCATCCCTCTGATGTGCTTCTTTTTTATAATATTTTAATTTTATTGGATTATAATTGATTTACAATGTTGTGCTAGTTTCGGGTGTACAGCAAAGTCATTCAATTATACATATACATATATTCATTGTTTTAAGATTCTTTTCTCATATAGGTTATCACAGAATATTGGGTAGAGTTCCCTGTGCTATACAGTAGGTCCCCGATGGTCACCTATCTTATATACAGTAGTGTGCTTGTGTTCATCCCAAGCTCCTCATTTATCCTTTCCCCCTACATTTCCCCTTTGGTAACCATACGTTTATTTTCAATATCTATAAATCTGATTCTGCTTTGTGGATAAGTTCATTTGTATTTTTTAATTAGATTCCACATATGAGCGATGTCATATGATATTTGTCTTTCTCTGACAGTTCACTTAGTATGATAATCTCTACATTCATCCATATTGTTGCAAATAGCATTATTTCATTCTTTCTTGTGGCTGAGTAATATTCCATTGTATAAATGTACCACATCTTCTTTATCCATTCCTCTGTCGATGGACATTTAGATTGCTTCCATGTCCTGGCTGTTGTAAAAAACACTGCAATGAACATTGTGGTGCATGTATCTTTTTGAATTATGGTTTTCTCTGGGTATATGCCCAGGAGTGGGATTGCTGGATCATATGGTATTTCTATTTTTAGTTTTTTAAGGAACCTCCATACTGTTCTCCATAGTGTTTGTACCAATTTACATTTCTACCAAGAGTGTAAGAGAGTTCCCTTTTCTTCACACCCTCTCTAGCATTTATTGTCTGTAGACTTTTTGATGATGGCCTTTCTGACCGGTGTGAGGTGATACCTCATTGTAGTTTTGATTTGCATTTCTCTGATAATTAGTGATGTTGAGCATCTTTTCATGTGCTTTTTGGCCATCTGTATGTCTTCTTTGGAGAGCTATTTAGATCTTCTGCCCATTTTTTGATTGGGTTGTTTGTTTTTTTGACATAGAGCTGCATGAGCTGTTTGTATATTTTGGAGATTAATCCCCTGTTGGTATGCTTCTTTTTGTAAAATCTGATGCTATGACCAGGCATGTGTCTCTTTCCCATCTTGACCCCACTTGCTTGTTCTCTTTGATCTGATTATTCTTAATTACCTCTAGAATAAGGAAATATTCAAAAGCATAAAGAATAAAACTAATAGGGAATTGGTCATCAAGGCTTTTTGCCCTTCTCTGTGTCAGTCCTGGCCCTGCTATTAAGGGAGGTCAAGGCTAAAGGAATACATACAACACTTCCTACCAAGCCTACTGTGTTCCTGGTTTCCTGGAACAGAAATGTGCAACTCAATTTAACAAGAACCTGTAGGGTAGTGTTCTCATTTCACATAGGCACCACTAGCTGATGCCGAGGAGCAAGATTACTAAAACATGGATTGTCACTGCCCACAGGGTAGTCAGAAGCCCATAGAACCTGAAAGTAAATAAATTATAACTTCCTCCATAAGACATCTTAATTCAGTGAGGTGCTAACACAAAATGGCTTTCTTTTTCTCTAATTCCTGCTTTCAACCACACTTCCTATTTCCCACATTTCATATTTTTTGGTCACTTGAAATTATTAAAAGTCCAATTCTGTTTAAACCTCCAATCCACATCTGATTCAAAACCTTCTCCATGTTGGGCCTCAGGGGACTTGGTCAGGAAGAGGGTGTGATCTGTCCCTTTGCTCCCCTCTCACTCCAGCTCCCTGGAAGGGAAGGTGGGAGTCGTCTAATTTTAGGGCATATCCTTTCCCCACCCACACCTTTTCCTTCTGGGGCTAGTACCTTCAGAGTTCGGGGCTGGGAGATACAAGGAAGAAAGTTCATCTTAGCGGACAGCCCAGTGGTGGAGACAAGTGCCCCCATTTTGCTCTGGTTTAGTGTGGTTCCATCTACTGACATGGTGGTATCAACAAAAACAGTGTGTGTGTTTCTCTTAGGTATCATCATTCTGCTTCACCCCAGCCCTTCCTCACATCAGCGCAGATGGAGCACCACCTCACCTGGACCGGTGACTACAACCTGACTCCTGAACCTCGGTGCTCCTTCCTGAGGAGTTCCAGGCATCGCTGATGTCTCTTTGGGACCCTCTGAAGGGCATGGAGCAGTGAAGAGCATTTCTCACCCTTTTTCGTCCTTCCATAGGACTATCAGATTCAGAAGTCTCCAGATGAGAAGCAGCATTAGTCTCACGTTCAAGAACACCCCTTCCCTTCCTTTGGGGACATATGTCATGCTCTCCCCAAGGCCCCTCAGCCTACTCTCCTCTGTGCCAACGGCAGTTGCAAGTCATTCCTCGGCAAGCATCCATTCAGGGAGCAGGATGCCAATCTTCCTTTCCTACAGACACACTCAGTCTATTTCCTTGGATCTAGTAGGGTGGCTGGAGCAGTCCTGGCTCATTCACCATCACAGGGAGGGGAGAGAAGGGCTCTCTTACCGTAAACACTCTGCCACACCCCTAACCCTCTCCGCGACTCTGCCCTCCCCTTGCAGCGTTCCCCTTACGCACACCTGGGCATGGCATGAAGAGCATGGCGCTGGGACTTTGTTTTCAGCTATGCATTCTTATTGCCACCTCCAGAGCATCAGGAAAACCCTCCCTCACCACCCCCACTGCTACGCCTAACCTCCTCAATGACACCAGCTGGTACACTCAACTCTCCCTTAGCTATATTTGCCTTAGTCCATTTCCTTCATTCACTCAATAATTTTATATTGAACATCTACTGAGTGTGAGCTACGGTGAAATGGCAATGGACAAGGCAGATGTAAGATGCAATCTCTCCTTGTGGAATTTACAGTCGAAGAGGGCCAACTAACCAAAAACAAACAAACTCAAAAAAAGTAAATGAAATAATTACAAATTGCATGAAATCCAGTGAGGGAAACAAACCATTACCTGAAATAGAACTATTGGGTTGGAGGTAGGGAAGGCTAAATAGACAAGACAGTGGCGTGCTTTTTCACTCTCATGCTCCTTCAAACACACGGTTGCATTTTCCAGAGGTTCCATGATGTGTAACATGGCAACAGATTGAATGCAGAAGCGGATATGAACAGCCATCTGTCTTTTATTAAGCCAGACATGAAAGAGATTTCCGAAATATGTAAACGAATACCATTTTTCTCACTAATTTTGGTTTTCAAAATATAGTTGTTTTTCATAAAATTTATTTTACATCAACACGGAATGAGATTTATTCTTTTCTAAGTAATTAATTTTTTCTCAGTTTTCATGTCTAATATAGTAACTATCAATAGATAAAACCCACATAAAAATGAAACTCTTTGGGGTCTGTTATTTCCCCCAAAATTCATATGTTGAAGCCCTAACTCCTGATGTGATGGTATTGGAAGTGGGGCCAGTGGGGGGGGGTATTAAATTTCAATGGGGTCGTGAAGGTGGGGTCCCTGTGATGGGATCAGTGTCCCTATAAGAAAAGGAAGAGAGCGCAGACCCCTCTCTCTCTGCCATGTGAGGACCCAGAGAGAAGGTGGCTGTCTACAAGACAGGAAGCGGGCCCTGACCAGGAATCAAATGTGCTGGCACCTTGGTCTAGGATTTCACAGCCTCCAGAAGTGTGAGAAATAAATGTCTGTAGTTAAGCCACCAAGTCTATGGAATTTTGTGATAGCAGCCCAAGCTGACTAAGACAAGGTCCTTAATAATTTTTAAGAGGAAAAGGGTCCTGACACTAAAAGATTTGAGAAACACTGGTCTGATCCAATGATCTTTTTTCAGAATTTGTGCTATACACCTGCCTCTCATTCTTGATGATTTTTCCCTTCTGAAACTCTCTCCTTTGGAATCCAGGATAATCTGGATAAGGTTTTTCCTGACCATGTCTTTTAAGTCTTCTCCTACTGATGTCTATTCATCCAACTGCTTCTTTAAAATTGGGTATTCTTTAGAGATTTAGCCTTGGTCTTCCTCGCTTTTGTCCCATTTCTGTTCTAAGGTTCTTACCTCTATGTTGTGTCTGCCAAATTTTCTTACCCTGCCCTAGACAAAGATTTTCCAAATTCCCACTGGACATCTCTATCTGAGTATTACATAGCCCCTCGAATTCAACATGCTTCTAACCTAATACACAGTCTTCCTCCCAGGTTCTTGCTGCTGTACTCCTTAGGTCAGTCATATCACTATATTCCAAACAGTGGAAACTAAAACTCTCTCTCCTCACTCCCAGATACAAGCAGTTATAATATCCAGCCAGTTCCACTTCCCACAGTGTCTCCCTCATCTTCCCTTGCTCATTCCCACCAACCCCACCTTGGGTCTTCACCTGTCATCACACCTGTGTGTCACAGTTGCTCTGTAACCTGACCTCCCCTGATCTCCAGTCTCTCCTTCCCTTCTCAAACCCATGATTCAGGCCACCTCCAAACTTATCTATAATTGCTAGTCATATCACATGACCCCTCTACGCAAAAACTCATAATGCCTCCCCATTGCCTGGAAGAAAAAACTCCTTGAAATGCTATTCAAGGCTCTGCCATCTAGCCCAGCTTCATTTCCCCAAACATCCTATACTTAGGCCACACAAAACCTTGCAATTTCTCCCAAACTGCTCATTTATTCTTTGCTCAAGGCTTCTCCTCCTTCTAGATTGCCCTTCTCTTTTTTAAAAAAAAAAAGCACAGTTGCTTGAAGCAATACATCTGAATTCAAGTGCACTTGAACTCAAGTGTGATATTGGTCAAGTTATATCTACCCCAATTTCTTCACCTATAAATAGGGACAGTAATTATATGCACCTCTTAGACCTTTTGTGAGATTCAAGAGATGATAATTTGAAAAGAGCTTAGCACAATGCCTAACATGTTCAAATTTTAGTTTCTGTCACTGCTATTGTTGTTAATTTACCTCTATTTATCAAAAACTACTCATTCTTCAAGGCCCTGATAAAATGGCACTTCCTCATGGAAACGTCCTTAATTGCTTTAGCCAAAACCATCATTAACCCCTCCCTCTACCTCTTGCCAATAAGTTTGTCTCTCAAGTTAGCACATTTTCACTGTTTTGCATTCTAATTAGTTCCTTGTATGTACATCTTCCCAAACCTTCCCGCCGACACACGTGCACGCGTGCACACACACACACCAGTTGGCAAACTCCTATTAATTTAGGGCCATTTGGGGCTCCAGCTAGAAGTTTAAATTTAGTACCTTATGATCAAGTAAAACTCCTTGTTTTTTCAGAGCTAAGACCCCACTGCCGTGTTGCTGCCAATGATACCTAAGGCCACAGAGAAGCTTTTCATTTTCTACATTTGCTCCTGTTGCTATAGTAAATGGCTAGTTCTCCTTCATTTCCCTGCTCTTCGAATTTGCCCCTAATTACTCTAAACTCCTACTTAAATTTTTTATAATGTTTTTAAATGTTTACTTTATAATATCCAGGAAATCACAGCTTTCTCTTAAACTTTTCCTTATAATCTGTGAGAACCATTTAATGGTGACCCCTCAAAAAAAAGGATCTGAGAAGACCTGGGATAATAGCAATAAATATAAGATGAGCAACTACAAATTCTACCTTTGGGTCTGTGAGAGCCCCCAAATTCATTAGGTGTATATCATCCAAGAAATATAAATTTTCCAAAGAAATTCATGGTCTAGAGGTAAAATATTTTGAATGTCAAAAAAGTGCACATTTTGTTCATTTTCCATTAGGGTAAAATGGTCTGCCAAACTAATAAAATTGGGCTGGACTCTGCTCAAAAGATATTTTCACATTCCAATTAGAGAACAGACTGAAGCTAATGAACATTTTGCCCAAGCAAGGACTCTCCAGTTTTATATACAGACCCTGCACTTCATGCTCTCAGCTTTGTTCCAAATAAATCTTTGGGAAGGTGACTACAAACTGAAACTTGTCATTTTGCCTAGATGCTTTATTTCCTCTGCAAGCATTTTCAAATTCAAAATAAGCTTACTTTACAGGAAGTGGAAATCATTATGTTTACTCCACACATTTGGGTGGTGTGCATACAAATATTTACTGGACATGAAAATTTAATGTACTAACATTAAAACCATCTGACTTCAGGAATTTGAATACATACAGCAATAATTAACAACAGATGAAAATTTTACATTCTCAGAGTTCTACATTTTGAACTTGGGCATGCCCTGCAGGGTAGGTGCTCACTAGGGCAGTGTGGGATTTTTGAGAAGCATGTTTTCACTGCTAAATTCTGTTTCTATAGCCCCACTGAAACACAGAGGAAAACATTATTCTCTGGAATGAAGTGTGGTTAAAAATAGAAAGCAAATTAATAGCCAGTCTCTGGAATCTCCTGAGTTGAACTTTGATCCTGTCCAAAAAGAGGGTTATTGTGAAATCTTTCTTTTTAGCTAAACAAATGAATAGCTACATGAAATGCAGTAATAGAAGTGCCATAACAGTGGAAGTTATGAAGTTCTTCACACTTCCCAGGAAGAGAAGATAGAGTTTGACCTTCATCTTCTTATGGTGGTGTTTCTCAGGTTCCATATTTTATTTTTTTATTTTTATTTTATATTAGAGTACAGTTGATTTACAATGTTGTGTTAGTTTCAGGTGTACAGCAACGTGATTCAGTTATACATATACATCTATCTATTCTTTTTCAAATTCTTTTCCCATTTAGGTTATTACAGAATATTGAGCAGAGTTCCCTGTGCTATACAGTAGGTCCTTGTTGGTTATCTATTTTAAATATAGCAGTGTGTACATGTCAATCCCAAACTCCCAATCTATCCCCCCTCCACCCTGCCGTCTACTAATGATTCACAGAACTACAGAATTGTGGAATCCAAACATTTCATTTTACAGATGAAGAAAAGTAGTAACCGGTCCAAGGTAAAATTTCTAATTACCTGCAACACTGGGACAAGAACCTGAATCACCTGACCTTTCACCCCAGTTTTCCTGTTATTCCAAAACCAGGAGTGCCAGAGCCCTGCTGCCAGAATCATCATTCTACAGGTTGCAGGACCCTGAAGAAGGAGATGAGAAGGGAGCCTGAGTACACAGAGCTATCTGGCCATGTCCTCCTCTGGGCAGGCCCTGAAATCAGCAGACAAGAGCCCACATCCCTCCCACCCCCACTCCCAGCATGTGCCATCACCCCAACCACTTGTGAGGGATGTCTGGGGTAGGAATGGCCAGAGCCCACGCTTAGGAAACCAGAGTGGACATAAGCAGGAGCTAGAGAGTTCTCTCCAGGGCCATGCTCGCAGAGAAAACCTCAGCTGCCACCAGGGAAATGAGGAATATTTGCTGTATGCTGGAGTTAACAGGCTTTTCTCTGCTGGGGATCTTCAGCCTCCCTTATGGAAATAAAACCTCCTGTTTTAGTCTACTTGGGCTGCCATAACAAAATACCAAACACTGCGTGGCTTAAAACACAGAAATTCTGAAGCTAGAAACCCAGTATCGAAGTGTCAGTAGGGCTGGTCTCTCTCTCTTGGCTTATAGATGGCCGCCTTCTCCCTGAGCCTTCACATGACCTTCCCTCTCAACATCTCTGCATCCTAATCTCCTTTCCTTATAAGAACACTAGTCATATTAGATTACAGCCCACCCTTATTATAACTTAATTTCTTCCTTAAAGACCCTATCTCCATATACAGCCACATTCTGAGGGTTAGGTCTGCAACATACAAATTTTAGGAGACACAAGTCAGACCTAACACCTCCTGAACATAACCAGGAACCAACCCCAAAAATCCAATGACCTGTCTTCTTTGATGTATCTCTTGCCTCAACTAACCTCATCAGATGCAGATTTGTGCTGGCGCTGACCCTGCCTGCCTGACCTTTCTCTAAAGTCAAGAAACTGCCCCATTGCCCAAGCCATTCCTCCCATCCAACTCCAGAAAGAGCATGCTTTTGCTTTCTCCCTCTCTCACGCATTCTCTCTCTCTCTCTCTCTCTCTCTCTCTCTCTCTCTCTCTCTCTCTCTCTCACACTCACACACACACACACACACGCACGCAAACAGGAATATTTTCTCCACTCTTGTAGATCTGCTATAGATCACTGTCTCCCATTCTATAAACATAAGAGCATTTCCAAAGCTCTGAAAGAACCATGAGAACTTTTAAAGAACTCTGTAGAGACCCACTGGGGAAGCAGCTCCCATGAAACGCATTATGGTAGGCAGAATTCCAAAGATGGACGTCCAAGACCCTCATCCCCTGGTGAGTCAATCAAACACTAAACCAGATACCATTGTGGAATTAAGGTTGCTGATGAGCTGACTTTAAAAGAGGGAGGCTAACCTGGATTATCCAGGTGGGTCCAGTACCATCACACAATCTTTAAAAGCAGAAGAGAAAGGCAGAAGAGTCTCTCAGAGAGGTGCTGTAGGAGAGATGAGGCAGAAAAGGAGGTCAGAGGGATTCAAAGTGTGAGAAGGACTCCATCTGCCATTGCTGGCTTTGAAGATGGTGGAAGGGGGGCCATGAGCCAAGGAATGCATGTGGCTTCTGGAAGCTGAGAAGGACCTCTGGCAAAGATCCAACAAGAAAATGGGGACCTCATTCCTGTAAGTGCATGAAACTGGATTCTGACCTACAGAACTATGAGATAATAAATGTGTGTTGTCTTAAACCACTAAGTGTGTGCTCATTTATTATAGTGGTAATAAAAACTAATACACCCCTCCTGTTATTAAATGTAATTTACCCACATCAGTCCCGTTTACCAATGACTTTTTCTTACACATCATTCTGAGTGATAGGTATTACTTTTCACCACTAATTGAGCATCCACATTAAACTGAAATTTATGTAAAGTCTACAGATGACTCCTCAGAATCAGCAGCTTCCATGCTAAACATGACACCACGCTCATATATATCCATGGTTGTATCCTCTGCCCTGAGTTTTCCTCATGACTGTTAGGGGTTGATTGTACCCTCTGAAAGTCACAGATTCCTCCAGGACCCTGCAGATAGATCCTCCATCTGATCCCACAAGGATCTGTCTTGATTTGTCACATTGCTGTTTGTAATGTTCACCCTTGTGACCTCACATAGCACTTGGAAATGAGAATGCCAAGAATTTTTTTAAACAAAGAAATGAAGTGAGAGCTTAGAAAATCCCACACCGTCCAATGGATAAAAACAGCGATAGGAAAAAAGATCAACCCAAGCTCTAGGCAGAATCTCCTGAGAGAACAACTGAAGAGCACAATGCTGTTTTGGCAGAAGAGTCCTCAGCGAGAAACTGTTCCAACCCACCTCCAGGGCATCACTCCCACAGTGAGACCTTCCCAGTGCAAAATAAACACCTGTAACTATGAGGGGCTGAGGCTTCTTTGGCTAGAACAGGGGCCTGAAAATCTGTAACAAACTCCTATAATTCTAACCACCACCTCTCCCAAATAGTATCCAGCTTCTAGATCCTTGTCACTGGTTGTCTGCTAGAGATTTCTTTCTAAGTCTCCCATGGGCACCTCAGACATTATTAAGAAGACTACTGAATCCACCACTTTCCTCTCCAACGTGCACCACCTCCCAACTCCCTTGTTTTGAACTACCATTTATTGGACACCTGCCTTATTCATGGCACTGTGCTCCGGACTTTACATCCAACATTCACCTAAATTCACAAATCTTGAAGGAGTGTAGAAAGTGTATTTCAGAGAGGTTAAGGTGCTTCTTATATTAGTACCAAGTCAGCTGACTGTTTGCTCAGAATCATCCTTGTCTCCTCTGTAAGAAGCTGCTCCCTTTCCCTCGGGGGCACTAAGCTCCAACGCTGGCATCCTGGGCTGCTGGCGGCCACCTTGCCTGACACATGCAATGAGAAAGAAAGAAACGCTGAGAGCAACGGAGCTGAAATATGAGGGAGGGGAAAGGATGGGGGACAGAGTGAGGAAGGGGGGGACCCAATCTGTCAACATCACTTGGTGTTTAGATCAGGCGCCTGGAGCCATTTCTCTTCTGTGTGTTCTAGTGACGTGATGAGCAAGTTCCTTTTTGTGCCTGGTCCCAGTCGAGTTAGGTTCTGTCACTTGCAACCAAATGACTAATGCATCCCCCTGCTCAAGAAATCACTACTGTTTTTTCTTTTCCTCTTCATTTTGGTATTCATGCAACTAGGATTAATGAAATAATACAAGCACATTGTGTTTTTAGTTTATAATTCAAAATTATCCAACATAAATAAATCAGTTCTGGGGTGTTTCTATAAGTTTCACAGGTTTCTTTGTTTGGTTGTTTTCTGTCTGTTTTGTGTTAACCTGCCCAAAATTTTATTGGCTACTAACAAAATATTAACTTATCTGACTGAAAAAATAATATAGTCCATTAAAAAGAAAAAAGTAAAAACTCCCCATTAGAATTTACTCCAACCTGTGATATATTCTAAATGTTCTGTGTTAATATTTTCCATCAACAATTTTAATTCTGTAATATAACCCTATTTAAATTCTAAAACTGGATCTATAAATCAAATAATATTTTAATTGTTTACTATTTTTCCAGTTATTTTATTAAAAAGAGGAGTAAGAAAGAAGGAAGGGAGGGAGGGAGGGAGGGAAAGAAAAGAACATACCCCTAAAGTGATATGTCTATAAATGGTCACTTAGATATTAACTTGCCATATTATGGGTACAAGGGCACACATCTAAGGTAATGTCAAGTGAAGAGTCAGGATTTGTTTTTGGAAAAAAGTTAAAATACATTTTTGTAAGTGAGGCATAGTTTTCTAGTTTATGAAAATATATATAGTTTTTCCTTCAGTTAGAAATATTCCTCGCAAGTGAAAATCAGTACAGCCTTTTTCAAGGTCACTTTGGCAGTACCTATAAAAAAGTCACATGCACACACACAGCAATCCCCCCTCTAGGAATCTCTTCTTCAGGTATGAGAACATTCACTGCAGCACCACATGGAAGAGGAAAATTAGCCACACCTAAATGTCCTTCAATAAGATTAAAGAAGACACATATGTAACAAAATATTATGGAGCTATTAAAAGTACTAGCTGGAAAGGTACTTATATATATTAACTTAACAAGAGCAATTTAAAGAGTCATATATTCAGCATATTGGAATATAAAATATATGAACATTACAAAGCAACTGTGACAGCCTTTGAACTCTGACCTCCTCCTGTCCCTCCCGAACAGCACAGCCAGCAGGATCTCTTCAAAGCCCGCATCTCATCGGGTTCATCTTCTCTCCCTGCCACCTCCCGTGCCCCACCTCATGAAAAAGTCTCCAATCTCTTCCCACTGCTCTCTGGATATAGACCAGAATCCAACCTGTGGCGCACACCCAGCCCACCACTGATTTTCCTGCTCCTGGGTTTCACCACCTGGCCTTTGTGCACGCTTTCCCTCTGCCTGCCTACACCTCACACCCACAGTCCCCTACTCTACCTCGTTCCCTGCAAATGGATGGAGTCGTACTCATCTCCATTATATAGCTCCTCTTGCCCCTCCAGACCTACTCACCACCCTTCTCCACTCTGCTCTCTGCTGCAACAAGTTGAGCTGTCTGGGCCCGTCTGCCTTGCCCGCTGGCTTCCCATTATGCTCAACCAACAGGAGGGCCCAGCAGGAGGCAGGAGGGCGGGAGGTGAGTGACGCTGCAGCATTGATCTCCTGGGCTCCTTTCCTGAAGAGTCACTTCAGAGGAAATGGTTCCTCGGACCAATGTCCCAGCTTCTGTCCATGAGGCTCTCTCCTTGTGAGTTCTGAATCTGCCCCTCACTCTTTCAGCCCTAGAGAGGGGATGGTCCAGTGTTACTATCCTTGAGATGCTGCTCTACCCCTTATGAATTTTCTACACTCACCCACGACTTTGCAAAGAGTGCTTGTGTTAAGTTCTCCTCAAATATTATCATTTGCATGTGCTGAAACCTTGACTGATGTATCATCCTTCATCTTGGCTTAAACGTCACTGCCTCAGAGAAACAGATCCACAGACTAGGTCGCCATGTACAACATGGCAAACTATTAGTTTATAGCACTTGCCATGGTTTGTAGTTATATTGATTTCTGTATCTAATTCCTTTCTCCCCCGCCCCCTCTTGCTCTTATCCTCCTTCTCCCCACTCCCCCACTAAATTGTAAGACCCTTGAGGACAAAGACCATATCTTCTTATTCTCACTTGTGCCACAGAAGCTAGCTGAGTGTTTCCCACATTATAAAAAATAGTACTTCTTACAGACCCAGCATCGACTTTGTATTGTCCTTTTGTTAGGTAGCTAGTCAGACAGGAACGGGTCCCGCCCCATCCTGGATGGTTCGTCTTTCCCTCCCCCACCTGGACACTGGTGGTTGGAACAGGCCCAGAGATCCTCCCTCTTGTGGTCAAGGACCACCTCTAAGTTTCCAGCCGTATCAGGACCAAGCAAGATAAAGCCGCCAGCACAGGTTGGCGCAGGTGCACCAAGACCTAAAAGGTGACTCAGGGTAACCTGAGGTTCATTATGCCATAATTATAATAAATTAGCATTGCGGGTTTTGCCCCTCCCACCCTGTGGGGTTTGCTTGGGTGCTTATGGGTAAGCACCTACACACTAAGAGAAAAGTTATATGACCTAAAGCTGTCAATCAATTTGTCAATCAAATGACACAAGACACAGGGAGGGACCACCACTCTAAAAAACTCAACCCCACCCCATTGCAGGGCTGCTTCTGGTTTCCAGATTGCCTGCTCTTATCCTTTCTTGGGAGTGTACTTTCACTCTGCTTAATAAAACTCTTGCTACTTAAAACTGCTCTATGCCTCCTGAGTGAATTCTTTCCCTGGAGAAAGAACCAAGGAAATCACTGTTCCTCCAGTGACACTATTACTGCTTATGTTCTTGTGTGCCCTTTTCTCTCAGAAAGAAAGCACTGATTGTATCTCTCTCATGTCACCACTCTGCATGCAGAGGGGATTAACAAATGTTTGTTGCACTAAACTGAAGACCTGCAAGGAGCCATCTACTCATTTAAGAGGATGGCCTTTGACAATATTCACTTTGGCTCAGACTTTGGAAAAACACCAAACATCAAATACGTACTAAGAATAGTTAACAAACCGTCTGGGAGGGAAAAAAAAAACAATTATTCTTAGAGTTACATTTATTTTCCTTTATGATGTGAAATTCTTTTACCTTTTGAAAATACACATGGACTTAAGTCAAAAATATTATATTTCCTTACTATGTAGTTTCATAATGTCTTTCCCTAAAATTGATATCCTTCAGTTGTTTTGAATGTCATTTTTTAAAAATTTCTTGTCCTGAAATGAGTAACAAAAATGGGAGCGAAATAACATGGATATATAATTATACCCTGAAAGAAATTATAGCAACTGATGTGGAAAGATGAAGATACCAAAGGTAGGGCTTGCAATGAGTGACAGATGAAATTTTTCAAAGCTATGAGAATTTTTATCGTTCTGCTCACTAGCAAATGCCTTAAAAGAGTGTAGCAAAGTAGATCATTATAAAGGGAATTAGTATAAGGTGGGTCATTGCAAAGCACACCTTTGTAAAGCAGCTTGCATGTTCCCCCCATTGGAACAACATTATGATATAAGACGACATACACATGGTTTCAGTAACAGCAAAAGCAATCCCAATGTACTAATGGGTGTACAGATTACAGAAAAATTAAAACCTGTAGGATTATTCATGTAGTCCAAACTAATCATTTTCTCAGAAGTTACAAAGAGTAATGAAGCATTTATTGACAACATTTTGCTTAACTTTTTCTTTAGAATTTAGAAGATCTCATTATGCATTATTTGTATACTCTATGTACCTTAAAAAAAATTTCCAGAGATGTTTACACAAATGCTCATTTCTTGTTTGTGTGTTTGCAGGCAGAGAGATTACAATGTTATCCATTGATATTACAACTGTATTAAAAGTAGGAATTGTCCTTTTAAAAATAACCATTGCAAGATCGAAATATTTGTAATTACATTAAGAACTTTAGTTATTAGAGGAGATTCATGGAACTGGTATTCATCTTCATTATTTCTTTTTCTTCCATCATGTGGTGGAATCTCAGGAGTAAAAAGAGAGGTGGACAGCAAGTGGGCTAAGTGCCCAAAGCACTGGAAATGGAATAAAAAAGATTTGGGGGCCAATTCAATATAAAAAGATGCAATCAAGTTTCTTCTGTTTCATCTGATTTTGGGTCACAGATCTAACAAAGGGCAGAGTTGAAGTGGAGAAGCAGGTCATCTGATGCCTGGCCATACAGCCCTCTGCATTCTTTTTTTTTTTTTTTTTTTTTGCAGTATGCGGGCCTCTCACTGTTGTGGCCTCTCCCGTTGCTGAGCACAGGCTCTGGACGTGCAGGCTCTGGACGCGCAGGCTCAGCGGCCATGGCTCACGGGCCCAGCCGCTCCACGGCATGTGGGATCCTCCCGGACCGGGGCACGAACCCGTGTCCCCTGCATCGGCAGGCGGACTCTCAACCACTGTGCCACCAGGGAAGCCCCCCTCTGCATTCTTAATAAGAGGTTT
This sequence comes from Mesoplodon bidens, assembly GCF_964165515.1. Lineage (NCBI taxonomy): Eukaryota > Metazoa > Chordata > Mammalia > Artiodactyla > Ziphiidae > Mesoplodon > Mesoplodon bidens. The sequence continues at coordinate 45,711,207 of NC_138160.1, read as the reverse complement.
TCATTACCATCCCATAAGTGTTTGGTAGCTTCTCCCTGCACCCCCCAAAAAATTAAGTGAGAGGCAATGGAGGATACAGATGTGTGTGTCTTTTGAAAGAAAATGTCATCATAACAGAGGTTGTTTCCTAGATTTTTTGCTGCTAAAATTTCTCCAAAAACTTGACATTAATGCAAATTAACACCTAGGAATTATATCCTTCTCTGTCATGAATTTCCCAGAAATTTCTCTGAGTAGGACCCAGAGATGGGACTTCAGAAATGGAGTTGCAAAGTCATGTTCTCAAATATACTTGCTAACTGAGGTTTTCTCCCACTCTCACAAGACAGCTAAGATGATGAGACACAGCCCTGCAGGACTCAACATAACCTTCACTCTGAGACCTAGTGTCTCTCTTCCCCATCTCCAACCCCTTTTCAATTTCCTCCAAATTACTGAACCAAATGCCAGGTCATGACAATAAGTTTCCAAATGGGAAAATGGAGACTTAAGCACTGGAAAAGGACAAAGGACATTTGCTGTCTTTAAAAAGAGCAAGTTGACTAACGGCTTAATAAATAGGCTTCCTCTATTGAGTGAGGCAAAAATAAGTTGACTGACAATCCCAAGTTAAAAAGGGATTGTAATGGAACTATCTCCTGACCCTTAATTATAGCAGGTTAGATCAGGAGACAGCTCTAATAAGCAAGGGACTGCAGGAATTAATGTCTCTCTCAGTTGGCTGCTGGCTTAACCTTTTCGAGGTATGCTCAAAACCATCCACGTTATAACCCAGGGGCTTGTGTCCCTGAGCAAGACATACACAGTCTCTTTGAGTTTCTAATCCTCACCTGTAAAATAAAGTGAATATATGAAATACTTGGGGAGTTTGTTTTTTGGGTTTTTTTTTGCGGTACGTGGCCTCCCACTGTTGGCTTCTCCCGTTGCGGAGCACAGGCTCAGGACGCGCAGGCTCAGCGGCCATGGCTCACGGGCCCAGCCGCTCCGCGGCATGTGGGATCTTCCCGGACCGGGGCACGAACCCGTGTCTCCTGCATCGGCAGGCAGACTCTCAACCACTGCGCCACCAGGGAAGCCCCCGGAGAGTTTGTTTTAAACGTAAGTTAACATGTTTCGTTCTAAGACATTTTGATTCAGTTAGGTCTGGTTCGGGAATCTTATTTTCTAGACATATAGTTCCCAAATTTCATTCCACAACATAACATGTGCATGTGGTTTTGTTTTTAATTTAAAAAATTCTACTTCTAATTCTTTCTTAAGTTTTAAACATTATAGAATGTGAAATATATTTTTTCAGTTGACAAAGTATAAAATAGATGCAGATTTGAACAATGTACATAAGAGAAAAATATTAATATCCTTTAACTCAATCATTTTAATTTAAAGAATCTATTCTAAGAAAATAATCCCAAAGGTAGGTGGACTTTTGCACAAAGATGCTCATTAACACATTATTTTGGTGGGGGAAAAGAACTCAAAATGACAAAAACAGAATCATTGAGTAAATTATGGTATATCCATAAAATAAAATACCATAAAGCAGTTAAAATTATTAGTATGAATGGATTTCAATGGTGGATTCTTTATGGCCTATTTAGGTTCTAATATTATATGAAATGATACTACAAACATGTATATGTATGTGTGTATACATATATACATACACATATATATATACAATAAATATTATCTCTGTAAAGAAAAAAATAATGCATAGAAAAGGCCAAAGAAGAAATACATTAAAATAACAGCCATGGTTGATATTGGTTCTTGTACTAATGTATCTTTAACAAAGCCCATCAAGGGGGGAAAAAAAGCATACTTAAAAAAAAAATCTTGAAACCAACTATTTGATCTCCCACATAAGAACTGAAAGCAGGTTCTAAATGACAATGCTCTCCCACCCCAGCCCAAAGTACCCAGTCCACACATCCTCCCTGGTACCCTAAGCGCCACCTGGAATGGCACAGGAGAGCAAAGCTACATGATACCCACAGTCAAGGTGATCTTTTTTTTTTTTTTTATGCTACCTTTTGGCCTAAAACTCCTAAAGTTATTACCCCAGAGGCAAGATGCAGTCAGAGGGCCCATATACCTGTTTTGATAGGTTTTATTATTATTTAGGTATGACAGGCCAACAGATCAAGAGATGACAGCTCATGAAAAGAGAGTTTATTATACTCACAGATCCCAAGAGAAGGAGTACACATCATGCCACAGGGGGCCACATGGGAAAGCACCAGGGTCAGCCACTAGGCCGAGGATGAGGGGGGAAGGGTAGGCAAGAGCCTTCATTATGATTTCTGCAGGAAGGAACACGTGAGGCAGGGTAAACAGGATTAGCTAGTTTGAATAATTTCAGCAGTCTCTGGGGTACAGGGAGTGTCCCTGGTTGCCTGGTACCTGGCCATGGAGTGATTAGGGCCCAGACTGTGAGCCCAGTTAGGGAGATGGTTAGAGTGTGGACTTAACCTCCTGTCTAAGAAGGGGAACTGACTGGCCTCTAGCCAGAGCCTCAAAACTGTGTCAAGACAACACGTAAAAGATTACATTATGACTGAAAGAGGTTGCTGAAATTCTCTAGCATCATGGGTCGGGGATGGGATGTATCCAGAGACTACAGCAATATTTAAAATCCCCCCTTTCATTTCCTTACCCATTACTCTCACATGCCAAATCTGCTCTCTTCCAAATACCCTAAGAAACTTCTGCAAACCTCCAGAAAGTCCCCTTTCTCCCACTTTCTTCATTTGTCTCCAGAAAAGCCTAAGACAGGGAAAGCAGGACCTCCTAAGTGGACAGATGATGGACTTTATACAGATGTCTAAAGGAATTCTGATACCAACACTCTCTTCCTACAGAATTGGTGATAACTCTTAAATATTGTGGATAACAGAACACTCCCCATCCTGTTTAGTCCTCTTCCATCTGTTTATATTTTCCTTATTTCACATCATATCCATTGAGATGTCCATTTTTTATATCAGGCCCCTTGTTATCATGTAATCACAGATATTTCATGATTCTTTTATGTACTTGTCCATGTACTATCTTTCAGTACCAAGTCCTCCATCAATGGATGTTTTAAGAAGACCTGGTTTCTTCTCAATATGTAAATTTCCAGATTCTGGTTTTTATTTCTTCATGAAAATAGCTTAGTTATGCAGAACTTCCCCACCTCTCTTTCACCTGTCCTCTCTGGGTCTGTAACCCATTCCTTCCAGTACCTGTGGGCCTCTCTCCAGCAATAGTACTTTGGAGACAAGAAGACATACAGATGGCCTACAGGCATGAAAAGATGCTCAACATCACTAACTATTAGAGAAATGCAAATCAAACCTACAATGAGGTACCACTTCACACTGGTCAAAATGGACATCATTAAAGGGTGTGGAGAAAAGGGAACCCTCTTACACTGTTGGTGGGAATGTAAATTGGTGCAACCACTACGGAAAAGAGTATGGAGGGTCCTCAAAAAACTAAAAATAGAGTTGCCATATGATCCAGCAACTCCCAGGCATATATCGAGAGAAAACTATCATTCAAAAAGATACATGCACCCCTATGTTCATAGCAGCACTATTCACAACAGCCAAGACATGGAAACTACCTAAATGTCCATTGACAGATGAATGGATAAAGAAGATGTGGTATATATATACAATGGAATACTACTCGGCCATAAAAAAAAGAATGAAATAATACCATTTGCAGCAACATAGATGAACCTAGAGATTATCATACTAAGTGAAGTAGACACATACCATATGATATCACTTATATGTGGAATCTAAAATATGACACAAATTTATCTACGAAACAGAAACCGACTCACAGACATAGAGAACAGACTTGTGGTTGCCAGGGGTAAGGAAGAGTGGGGGAGGGGTGGATTGGGAGTTTGGGGTTAACAGATGCAAACTATTATATATAGAATGGATAAACAACAAGGTCCTACTGTATAGCACAGGGAACTATATTCAATATCCGGTTTTAAACCATAATGGAAAAGAATATAAAAAAGAATATATGTATATGTATAACTGAATCACTCTGCTGTACAGCAGAAATTAACACAACATTGTAAATCTACTTCAACAAAATAAAATTTTTAAAAAATAGTACCTTGGAGAGTTACTATATGGCACCAAGGTTGTAAACTGGTGACCCACCAGCCAGGGATGCTATCAGCAGCTTAGCTATGCATTCATTACCAACTTTTAAAATTAGAGGAATTCATATAAAAATCAGTATTTTTTTCCAGGTCCTCTGGGAAACTTAGAAGTTCTGGCAACACTGAGCTAGAGGTTAGTAATAACTGCTCCCCTTAAATGAGGCATGTGTTTCTCTCACTTACATAAACTGCCTGATCATTCAATGCATCTGGGTCCAATCCCTGGCTAACAGCATCGTTGCTGGTATTATGTAGGTCCACGTGTATATAAAATAATAGGTAACAACATTAATTCTGTGGGTGGTGTATAAGACTAGCAGGCAGCCCTTCTCCCATGCCATCACGTTCCAGATCTTATACATTCTGTCACTAAATGTGGGGAGTCCTGCCACCCTCTGCCAAAACATCTCCCCTGACATTCATGTCCAGCCCTAGGGACCAAGGGTTCTCTGCTCTGGGTCACCCCTGGCTTCCCAGGCTCACTACCCCCTCAGCAGCTGACCACATTTCATCTGAAACTCACAGAGTGGTGAAAGGTGGCTGAGCATATGAGGACCTTTTTTATCTCCTTTATAACCCCATCTTCTCCTCTGTTTCCTCTGATTCTTCTCCCCCATCCCATTTTTCCAATAAGAGAGTCACTTCCAGGCTCCCTTAGAAGCCTTTACTTGTCACCAATCTAAAGCCCCACTCCATTTAGCACAATGCGCTTACACCTATTTAGTGTCACATTTGTCACAGAGGTACTGTAATCAGAGAGTAGCACCTCGAGATTTTGGTGAGTTAGAGGAGAGCACCATTTCGTTGGACCACCTTCTTCTCTTCCCCAATACTGTCACCTGTTCCCTGCATTGGGGCAGTCTCACATTTTGCAGAATTTAGGAAAATAGCCAATAGTGAAACTAAGCCAAAGTGTTTAGTTACAAGTACCAGAAAAACAGACTAACAGTGGATCTCAATTATTGGGGTAGGGAGACATTTTCCTTACATAATAAAACAGTCTGGAAATAAGCAAACCAAGGCAGGTTCTTTTTGTCTTTTTACTCTGACTTTTTTAGTATGCTGGTTTGTTTTTGGTTTCAAGGTAGCTGCTAAACCTCCAGGCATCACATCCATGAGCCAGGTAGGAAGAAAAGAAAAGACTAAAAGGCCCCATCTCATGCAGCTTTTTCTTTCCCACCCCACCAAAGAAGGCCATCCCCTGCAGACTTCCACTTACATCTAGTTCATCAAAACTGGGTTATATGGAAATACTTAGACCAATCACGAACCAAAAGGAATGAAATTCCCTTACTTGATTTCAATGCTTTATCCTATAGGCTGACAAAGGGTCTGTGTTCCCCAAGATCAACCAGCTATTCCACCTGCTCCCTGAATAAATCAGGGTTCTGTTAGTAGGAAAGACGGGGGTTGAAAAAGGAAATGGCTCGTGAGTAGGCAATAGACAGTGTCTGCCCCATACTCTAGTGAGGCCCAGGGGCTGTAGCTATGTCTGGGTGGAGAACCCAAATGGGCGCATTTGGATGCTGTTGGCACAGTGGCAGAGCACAGATGCGAGTGGATAACTGACGCCTCTGTCTTGGTATTCCAGCCTCCTCCCCACTCCCTGCCGCACACACACACACAAACACACACACGCACGCATGCTCACGTGCACTCATGGATGGTAGAGAAGGGACCAAGAAGCATGTGGTCATCCCCTGGACCCAGAGGTCAATGGGAGAAGGGCAATGATCCCTCACTCTCCAGGTGACCCATATGCAAAGCTTCCTGGGAGGGCCCCTAACAGCTCTGCCCTCTGCTGGGCAAGAGCACATCCCACTCCAAGTCCAGGAGCTCCCTCTCCATCTCCAGCCAAGGACTCATGTTTCCTAACCCACACCCACTTCTCTCTTGGCCAGGAGAGAGTGTTCCTTTGCACAGTAGTGTGTTGAACAAAGTAGAGCTGGCTCCAGGCTTTGCAGGGGAACCCATTTTACTAATCACGTATATTTTCACATAAAAGTTTACATTTACACCATCAGAAATTTGTAATCACACAACTGATGGAAACTATTGATCTCTTTCCTAAAGTTTTAAAGATTACAAAGGATATCCACAGCTAACAGACACAAAGAGAGTCCCTGAGTCCATTTGCAGTGTTTGAGCTTCCTGTGTACTCCAATTGTCCATGCAGTCCTTAAAAGGTCACACCCTGTCCCATCACTCTCTGCCTAGGGTGCAGCTTGCAATACTGCATTCACAGGAATCTCAGGAAACCCTGAGACCTTAGCAGAAGCTGCACACTGGCTCTTTAAGATGAAAACAGTGAGCTTCAACAACATGTGACATTAGCTGCATCTGTGCATGCCATGTAGGTTGGAAGTGAGTCATCATTCAGAAATTATTTTGGTACAAAAGTTAAGCATAAAGACTCCACCAAATAAACAGTTTTTATAAAAAGGCTTCATGTGACAATAGTTCCTTCTCTGGCATCAACTCCCGGAAATGACGAAATATGACTCATTAGCATAGAACAACTCATATTCCATACAGAGTGCATTTGCTCCTGGGGAACCCGTTCTTATCTCTCAGCCAAGAGGCCAGGCTGGTGATGACGCAGCATCCTTTGCTGTGTTGTCTTGACCTGATCCGCTTTTGCTTCAAAACTGAGCTGGACTGTTTCCTGTCTGCAAAGGTAATGGTCCTGTTCCACTCCCACTGCTTTCACGAAAGCCTCACCGAATTCTTCTTCCCACAGCAACTTCCCTTCGGGGAGGTCAAAGCACTTGTCTGCCTTATTTATTGCCACCATTGTGCACTATCTTAATACTGAATGTCCTAAATAGTTCTCTCTCCTGATAATTGAGCCTCTTTCATTCCAAATTCTAATATAACAGGATCATCACCGGGAGAATGTCTTTTCTGGTTTATGTGAATTATGCAAAATGGAAATTACTTGCACCAATGGAAATTAGCAAAAGGGGGAGAGGAATATAAGGAATAATAAAGAGAAGTGAAGCAGACAGGAGAAAAGGAATGGAAGTTCTATAAGGACAATAAGAGTTAACATTAATTTAGAGCTTGCTATGTGCTACATACTGTGCTAAGCAGCTTACATGTCTTTAATCCTCACAACACCTATGAGTTATGTACTTCTCGGTAAACCCATTTATACAGATGAGGAAGAAGTATTACAGAATCACCAACCAATCTCTTCTTCTAGACTCACGGCAAACTATGTTTTTGTAGTAGGTTGAATTATTGGCCCATTTCTTTACCTCCCCCCTCTGAACACACCCTTTGTCCAGCGACTGCAACTGCCCACCCCCCCAGAGGTGGGACTGGGCTTAGCCATGTGACTTGCTTTGGCCATCATGAGTAGATGTGGTGTACTTGCCTGGTTGGTCTTGCCCTCCTGTAGTGAGTTGAATAGTGTCCTCCACAAATTCATGTCCATCCAGAACCTCGGAATGTGACCTTATGTGGAAACAGAGTCTTTGCAGGTATAATTAAGGATTGAGATGAGAGCATAGTGAAATATGGTAGACTTGAAATCCAAGGAGAGTATCCTTATAAGAAACAGAAAAGGACACAGCTGTACAGAGAAGAAGGCCATAGAAAATGAAGGCACAGATTGAAGTTATGTTGCTACAAGCCAAGGAATACCTGGAGCCATCAGAAGCTGGAAGAGCCGAGGAAGGATTCTTCCCTAGAGCCTTCCGAGGGAGCAAGGCCCTGTGGACACCTTGATTTTGGACTTCTAGTCTCCAGAACTATGAATGAATACATTTCTGTTACTTTACACCGCCCAATTTGTGGCATTTGGTTATGGCAGCCCTAAGAAATGAATACACCTCCTATGTTTCTGCCATCACCTTAAGAAGAGCTTCCTCCAGGTAGTGGCTGCTCTTTGAGCCTGGACCACAGCATGAACATGTGGGGAGCAGACCTGAGCCCAAGCCCCCCAGACAAGCCCAGCCCAGGTCATCCAGGCTGCAGCCAACCTGCAAACCCATGAGTGCAACAATAAACGCTGACTGTTTTACAAGCTGCAGAGTTTGGGGTGGCATGTGAAGTAGCATTGTTATGCCTATAACTAACAGCTAAGGTTTCCCAGGCTCCTGTGAGGCCATTTGACTAAATCCTAGACAATGAAACATGAGCCAAGGTGATAAGACAACTCTAAGTCCTGGCCCTGAAAACCTCCACATAGACTCCTCCAGGCTCTTTCCTCCTCCAGAGCAGCTTTGGAAACCACATCCTGAAGAGGGAAAACCTGGGAGCCCACATCACTTCACTACTCAGGAGCACCTGATTTTTCTTACTTTATAGAAATAAGCTTCTACCGGATCCAGTCTGGGCTTTGAAGGTTTATCAGTTACAGCAACTAGCATGACTTTAACTACTAAAGGGAAGGTGAGTAACTTCTCCAAGGTTATATAGTGAGCAAATGATGAAACGAGGATTTGAAGCTACTCTGTCTGACTCCAGTGTCCAGACTATTGCCACTTAAAACAGACGGCCTCCTACATTACCTGTAAAACCTTGGGAAAGGTGAAAGAAGACACCTTAGAGCTGGGCTCTTGTGACATCTAACAACAGAAGAGTTACTAGTACCTGCCTAAGAGTTGATGGAGGTAGACTGGAGAGGTAGCGGGTAGGAAATCAGAGGCAGGCCCTAAAAGAAAAATCTGAGGAGACAGAAATTAATAACTCTCAAGTAATGTGATGATCATAACTATCACGCACAGCCCTCACCTTGTGGCAGGCACTGTTCAAAGGGCTTGGCAGGTACCTCATATAACCCTCTCAACAACCCTGAAAAGGGGTAATGAGGAAACTGAGGCACGCAGGAGTTGAGTGACTTGCCCAAGGGCACACAGCTAGCCAGTGACAGAGCCAGAGAGCAAGCCTGGGCAGTCTGGGTCCAGAGTCACTGTGCTATGGGGATTCTCTAGAGTGATAAAAGCATTGAACCCTTGGACAAGGACCAAACATATGGGAGAAAATCTCTTAGCATTTTAATTATCCACAACACAGCCCGAAGTTACAAGTATCTTGATGAAACTGCAGAGAAGGGTGAACCTGACAAGTTTTACAAACAAGGGACAGAAAGGGAAATGAATAATACAGCACCCATTATTTTAAATCTTCATTTAAACATGGAACATGCCATTGATCTTATCTTTATTTAGTATCAGGTCATTATTATTCTGGTTTAAGGTAAACCAGATGTTTAAGGTAAACCAGATAAAATCTGATGCATAAAGGCTTTGCAAAGGCTTTATTGGGCTGTAACCTGGAGGGGCAGTGTGGCCTGCTTGTTCAGAGCTCTGCAGGCTGGCTAATGGCGATTCCAATCCAGACTCTGCTATTTACAGCTAAGTGACCTAAGCCAGTGACTTAGCCTCTAGAAAATACCGTTTCCTCTTCAGTAATGTACAGACAATAAAAGTCTCTATCATAAAGAGCTGTTGTGAAAATTAAACAAGAAAACACACTTAGCACCATGTCTGGCATAGAAAAAGGGCTCAATAAATATTTGCTATTCTTTTTAAATATTGTTATTGACATGTATTGTCTAATTAGCTGCCTCTGCAAGGTCCCTCAATCTAAAACTGCTTTCTACTGCATTTTATTTTAAATATTCATCAACTCCCCCTGGGGACTACTTTAATTGCTTCCTAAATGCATCTCCCCACCTACTGTCTCTTCTAACCCATTTTTGTGACCTGCTTCCAGTTAATCTTCCTGGTTCACAGCTCCTCTCTCATGCCACTCACCCACTCAACAACCTTCAATGGCTCCCCATTGATTCCAAAGTCTCCCCTCTACATATTATCTTACACTTCGTTGAAACTGGACATCTCACTCCTCCTTAAACATGCCTTGTGATTCCCTCCTTCTGTGTCTTTGTTTCCTCATGGCCTCCATCTCTTCTAAGCTAGTTCAACTTTCATGCCCCAGCTCAAATACACTTTCTTCATGAGTTTTACTTTCCCCATCCCCTCAGCCCACTAAGTGTATGACCTTCCCTCTCTCATCCCGAAGGCACTTGCTTTGTGCCTCTTTTATGTCATGTATCATAATATGCCTTTTATCATAATTATTTTGGCATTTGTCTAATGTGGTGACACAATGTAAACTTGTTGAAAGCAGAGAGTCTTCCTCAACTTTTTAATATATACATGATGTGTTTCATGTGAAGTAGATTATAAATAAATGTTCACTGATTATTTAAGTTTAATATGCATATGTTTTATCTCCCTTATTAAATCTGGTGATGGTGGGGACCATACCTAACTTACTGCTATATCCTCCATAGCATTTAACCAGTGTCCTGCATAGCAACGAGTACTCGACAAACATCTGTGAAATGAGCAAGGTGGTAGACTGGACGAATGGGTGAAGGAATAGATAGATGGATGAAAAGATAAATGGATGGGGGGATGGATGGATGGGGGGATTTATACATTTCTCTAAAGTTCTTTGGTTAATATTTCTTCTAGTCATTGGCCCAGTTGCCAACTCATTTTGAAAGAAGCAATACTCAGTGGTAGCCATTGATGAAAAACAGGGCATAGAGGGAATGCCTGATCCACTTTTGACAACCTGGGCACACATATAAACCCAACCCTCCTTCCTGAAAGACTGACAAGCTGTTTGGCAGGGAACAGCCTCCCTTCTGAACCTCATTTCACCCCACAGGGATCCAGGGTGTTTATACTGCCTTGTTCCCATTATGGAAGGACTCTAATAAAGCAGATAAAAACTAATTCACAGTAACACGCTGGTGCCCTCTCAAGGGGAATTATACTTTAAAACAGAATCACTAGGGACTTCCCCGGTGGTGCAGTGGTTAAGAATCCACCTGCCAATGCAGTGGCATTGGCATTCCAAGTGGCATTCCAAGTCCCAGGAAGGGGACACAGGTTCAAGCCCTGGTCCGGGAAGATCCCACATGCCGCGGAGCAACTAAGCCCATGCGCCACAACTCCTGAAGCCCGCGTGCCTCAAGCCCATGTTCCACAACAAGAGAAGCCACCGCAGTGAGAAGTCCGCGCACCACAACGAAGAGTAGCCCCTGCTCGCCGCAACTAGAGAAAGCCCACGCCCAGCAACGAAGACCCAACGTAGCCCAAAATAAATAAATTTTTTTTTAATTTTTTAATAAATAAAAATCAGACCATGAACCCAGACATGTATTTTAGATACAATAAGTCCACAGAGGCAGCCATTGAAAGGGCTGTTCCTATAAGGAGGAGGCAGGCCATGGCCTGGCCTAGAATATATTATCACGGTGCTGGCCCAGCAAGAACCTGGACCTTGGAGACCCTGCTTGCTGAGGGGGGCAAATTTCTGCATTATATGCCCAAATAATATATTTCTGGATGCCAGGGTATAAAAGGCAGTTGATTCTGTTCTCTTCCAAGCTGGCAGACTTCCTACTTCTCAAAGTTGGCCAAGGCCAACAAACTGTGGAGGCACCTCCCTGAAATACAAAGGAAGCAATGAGACCCATGCCCACTCAGGTCCTATATCGTGTGCATCCTTCATACTCTGATAAGCCACCACAGGAGAAAAGCCAAGTAAAAGCAACCTTGAACCAAATCCCAGGCCTCATTCTCCCCCATCCTTCAACAAAGGCCAGTCTCTCTGGCCTAGCCTAGTGCAGCGGTTATTGGGATCTGCTAAGCAAATTTTAATAGATATTAGGTTTTAGTTATGGATTATCATCAGAGCATCTATGAAGATCACAGGAAGGACCGGGTCCATTTTAAAACACTATACAGAAAAGTCTTTATTTGTCCGAAGGTTAACTGATTATACTACTCTCCTATATCTTCTGGTGTAATTGGTATGGCAATTTAAATTACAGGGCATGCCAAAACCCTAACATGCCTTTAGGATAATCCAAAAACATTAAATGTTTAGTGGAATTTTACTATTAATGTACTTTACTGTGTTCATTTTTTGGAAAATTGCCACTCTAGATGTATACATTATGCTATAACTAAAAATTCCCTATAGCCAAAGTATTTATTAACCAGGACATTAAGTAATAAAGTTATTTTTCTATTAATAAAATTGCTTTTACATATGGCTCCTCAAAACAACCATGCAAGTTGCGGTTTATTATTTTTATTATTATTAACATCATTATTATTTTATAGGTTTGGAAACTATGCTAGCCAACTTCCCTGAAGTCATGGTAGCTAGTAAACGATGGTTTCTAGGACTCAAATTCAGGTCTTGTAACTCAATTTTCCATGCTCTTTTCACGGCACTATGATGCTTCAGCAAAATCTTCCAGCATTTTCCCATTTTCTACTAGGCTGGTGGCCCTGTGGAGTCCTGCAGATAAGTTCTCTGGTAGTGACTATTACCCTCAGGGGCCCCCAAAGAGCCAAAAATATGCTGATCAGTTCACTTGGCCTAACTCTGAGGCCCTCATAAAGGCTTCTAACTGCGATAAGCATTCTCTAAACGAGTGAGTTCCTCAGAATCTAGACCATACATGCTCATTCATAGGACCTCGATCACTTTCTAGGAATGAGGAACAATTTGGAATATATATACACACATCACACACATTTGTGTATCTGTGTGTGTAGGAGTGTGTGTGTGTGTGTGTGTGTGTGTGTGTGTGTGCCTGTTTACCTATCTCAGTCAATTACCACCAAACCTCTCAGGGGCTAATCAGGACCTAATTTGTGTGAGGTATCAAACTATCATTTAGGGATCTCTGAGGTTCATGAACGCCACAATTACTTTCAATGACTAAACTGGAGGTGCTGACAGCCATAACGTATCTTGTTTCATCAACATCTCACTAAACTATGGTGGAAACTGCACCTGCAACTTGAATTCTTTAAACTGTGGCATTGTCTTTTTGAAAAGCACTAATAAATGTCAATGGCATGAAAAGCAGAGATTACAGGCTTCTTTCTTCTGGTAGAAAAATACCACTATCTACTGGCTAGAAACTAGCAGCGTGTCAGTAGCTGGGATTGTTCAACCATGGCCCTGCTGATCTCTGTGAACAGAGGTGTTGGTGAGGGACTGGAAGCTGAGCCTGTGTGTGTTCTTCAAAGTCCATCCAGTCTCATGGACAAAATTCATACACCAATAGCAGAGCAAAACTCATAAATTGGGATCTGCACCTAGGAACCCTTCTGCATCTTAATCTACAAAATTGACCTGTTGACTGAATTCCTAGGGAAGTTGACGGGGATGGAAAGGATTGTGAGGGGAGGTATTCTAGACCAGAGCTGTACAGCCATTTTAAAAAAAAATGAAATAATGCCATTTGCAGCAACATGGATGGACCTACAGATTATCATACTAAGTGAAGTCAGAGAAAGACAAATACCATATGATATCACTTATATGTGGAATCTAATATGACACAAATGCACTTATTTACAAAGCAGAAATAGACTCACAGACATAGAAAACAAACTTATGGTTACCAAGGGGGAACAGGGGAGACAGAACAAGTTAGGAGTTTGGGATTAACAGATACAAACCACTGTATATAAAATAAACCACAAGGACCTATTGTATAGCACAGGGAACTAGATTCAATATTTTGTAATAACCTATAATAAAAAAGAACCTGAAAAAGGAAAATGTATATATATAACTGAATCACTTTGCTGTACACCTGAAACTAATGCAATACTGTAAATCAACTGTATTTCAATAAAAAACTTTGTTTTGATAAAAGGGGAGGGCAATAGACCAGAACTGTACAAAAGAACTATATGAAAGCCACAGATGTAAGCCACATTTGTAATTTTTAATTTAATTTTTAATTAATTTTTAATTTTATTCTACTCACATTTAAAATGGTAAAAGAAACAAGTAAAATTAATTTTAACATTATATTTTATTTAACCCAATAGATCCAAGAGTGTCACTGAGTGTCACTGATCCAAAGAGTAACATATAATCAATATAAAAATTATTGAGGACTTCCCTGGTGGCGCAGTGGTTGAGAATCTGCCTGCTAATGCAGGGGACACAGGTTCGAGCCCTGGTCTGGGAGGATCCCACATGCCGCGGAGCAACTAGGCCCGTGAGCCACGACTACTGAGCCTGCGCGTCTGGAGCCTGTGCTCCGCAAAAAGAGGCCGCGATAGTGAGAGGCCCGCGCACCGCGATGAAGAGTGGCCCCCGCTTGCCACAATTAGAGAAAGCCCTCGCACAGAAATGAAGACGCAACACAGCAAAAATAAATAAATTAATTAAAAAAAATTATTGAGATATTTTACATTTTTTTAGTACTAAATTTTTGAAATCCAGTTTGTATTTTACACTTTCATCTCAGTTTGGACTAGTCGCATTTCAAAAGTTTAAAAGCTGCACGTGGATGGAGACAGTATAAAGGTCAGTGGTTACCAGGAGTTAAGAAGGAGGGAAGAACAGGTAGAGCACAGAAGATTTTTAGGGCAGTGAAACTACTCTGTATAATACTCTAATGGTGGATACATGTCGTTATACGTTTGTCTAAACTCACAGAACCTACAACACCAAGAGTAACACCTTCGAGTAACCCACGGACTCTGGGTGACAACATGTTGGTGTAGGTGCATCAGCTGTAACGGGGATGCTGATGATGCGGGAGGCTGTGCATGGGAAAGCTCTGTGCCGTCTGCTCAATATTTCTGTGAACCTAAAACGGCTCTAAAAATTAGAGTGTATTTAAAAAAAACAGTTACATAAGCCTAATGGCTACCATATGGAACAGCGCAGTTCTAGAACTGCATCACGTTGTAGCCCTGGATAAGGGTAGGAATTCTTGGAAAGGCATTTGGGCTGGCCAGCTTGCCCATCGCAGACATACAATTCAAACTACCATGGGCAAGGAAGGGAAAGGGCAGAGAGAGCGCTCAGCCTCAAAGACCGCTGTCAGACATCAATGTCTCTATTTCTGCTTCCACATGGCAGCTTTCTCCACAAGCTTAAACTACAACTTCTAGAAGCTTCTGGACTTCATTCAGCAACATGCCCAGAGCAAAGAAAGTTCCTCTCCATCAATTTTGATGTGAAAAATCCCAGAGAAACACTCTGATTGGGCCAGACTGGGTACCACGTTCATCCATGTGGCTCGGAGGGCAGGGTACTGTGTTTGGTGCTACTGTACTATGCCCCTGAGAGTCTGAGGTAGATTCCAGAATCTTCTGGCTGGAGAGGAGAGGAGGCTCACTTTCCAAAAGAAGTGGCAATGCATGATGCCAGGCCAAGCACACTGTGGCTCTATGTCATAGAAATCAGGGAGGAGGACCTCCCTACGGACTGGCTCCCACTCGGGGGGCTCTTTCCAGAGACCCATCAGGAAGTGCCAGCAGCTACGAAAACCCCACTGGTCCTGTTCACTCAGAGATAGCTTGAGAAAGATGCAACGTGGGTCCAGGTACTGAAGCTCAGAATTCAGCTTTCCATTAACTACAGGAGTGATTTTCAATGGGAATGGTACCACACCTTAAAGGGGTTTTTTAATTTTATTGGGGTAATTTTGATCATCATAGTGATCAGGGGGTATATTGGCATTTAACAAGCAGGAGCTGGAGACACCTGATAGGCAGATGTTTCTCTAGCCCTTATGCACACTTTCAAATATGCTGAAAATTTCTGAGGCCAAAAATACCCAGTTGAATGCTATTTCTCTTAATACCAAGCCTATTCATTATCAGTAGGTACGAGCATCTGTCTCCTTCATAGAGACTTCTAGTACAGCTGTGCCTGAGCATTTGTGTGTGTGCCTGATTTTATTTTAAACTGATGGCCTTTTATTTTTTCTTTATCTTACAGTTAGAGCATTGTACTGATTTATTTAAATTATGTGTGTTGAGCTTCTATGACCTATAAATTGCATTTCAAGATAGTAAAAGGTACATTACAAAATACGTTTTTAAAAGGTAGGCACTGCTGGAGTTCAGAATCTCTGAACTACACTAACCTTGAGGGGAGAGCCATGAAGAGAGAGGTAAAGAAGGAACCGGAACAAAGGGGAGGATAAGCATCAATAGGTGCAGACAGAGCTTGAATGTGGGCAGAAAGTCAAAAGAAGAAAGCTGCAGGGCAAGGATGAGAAAGGAAGCCATCTTCCCAGCCCTGGCATCTCTCCCTCCTCCCACGAGCCCCTCTCTCTCCCACTCTCCAGTCCCGTTTCTCCTCCTTCACGGTCTTCCCCAGCCTGAGGGTGGCATGAAATGCCCAGTGAGAGCATATCCTTGGCAAAATCAGCTACCAGCAAATATTACGAAGATCCTAAACCCAAACTTCGCACTGACTCTACCCCAGGGCTGTGAGCTGACAACCAGAGAGAAAAATGGAAATCACTGGCCAGAGGCAGGAACTGAGAGGAAACCCCTACCAGAATATTACAAGACAATGTTAAAAGTTAATTATGGAGACTAAATAGAAATATCAACATATGTCAGGCACATCCTAAGTTAAAAGGCAGAATACTCCATTTTACGTACCCTATACTACAACAATGTTTTTAAAATTGCATGATTATGGACAGAAACTTGGCAAGGCAGGAGTAAAATATTTTCAAAAAGCAAAAATAATTGCTATGATAGTGTAGCAGAATTTATCAATTTTTCTCTAATGATTTTGTTATAATTAAATAGTTTGCCAAAAAAAAAAAAAACCCTGTTCATTTTACTCTTCTTCTGCTTCCCTATTCAAAGCATCCCTCCTTCCCATTGGTGTATTACTGGACTTTCCTAAACTTCCAAATCAAATGGGTCCTAACCTCCCTACAAAAAATGTATGAGCTTTACTAGGAGACTAGCAATTAGCATCAGCTGCATCAGTGTTTCAACTTAAAAACTGTTTTCCACAAATTTCTCTCAGAATGTTAACATTAGTCAAACCCCTCTGCCTAATGTCGAAATAAACCACTTAATTTTAATAACAGGCTACAGCAACTCTTTAACATAATAAAAGCCTCCAGAACACATGCACCAGACATATGCATCTTGCAGAAGAGCTGAGTTTAATATTTAATATGTGGATAATGGTGAAAATTTTTAAATAACATACATACGAGTCACTGGAAAGCTTGTTCAAGCTCATGCAGGACACCTGGCAATGCCTGACTCAGATTATCTGCACCCCCTTAATCCACAAAGAAATGAATTATTCTACTTATCGACCATAAAAAATTAGATTCTCTAACCTCATTCTCCTTGACTTCTTCGCATCCGTCAAAACTGTTGACCATTCTTCCTTCTTAAAATCCTTCCTTTGGTTTTCACAAAACAGCACTATCTCCGTTTGCTTCAGGCCGCTTCTTTTTTTTTTTTTTTGCGGTACGCGGGCCTCTCACCGCTGTGGCCTCTCCTGTTGCGGAGCACAGGCTCCGGACGCGCAGGCTCAGCGGCCATGGCTCACGGGCCCAGCCGCTCTGCGGCATGTGGGATCTTCCCGGACCGGGGCACAAACCCGCGTCCCCCGCATCAGCAGGCGGACTCCCAACCACTGCGCCACCAGGGAAGCCCCAGGTCACTTCTTGTAGGCAAGGACAAGGCCACCATTCAGGATGAGGGAGCAGAGAGAACTGCTCCAATCTGGATCCTGCCCAGTAAAAATCCAGCAGGTGAAACAGCACCTCAATCTGGTCATCATGACCTTCAAAGAAAGGATGGTCGGGCAGGGTCAGACGCTTACTTCACGAAAGAAATTACACTTCCAGAAATTCAGAGAAAAGAGCTTGCTCCCTGATCAGAGATTCTAGGGATTTTTTAAACTCGCTTTAAGGTGGTGAAACCGAGGGTAATCATCAGTTAGATCCATTACACCTGTCACCTGCCTTCACTGATCAAGCTAATTGTTTTTTTTTTTGTTTTTTTTCTTTTTGCGGTATGCGGGCCTCTCACTGTTGTGGCCTCTCCCGTTGCGGAGCACAGGCTCCGGATGCGCAGGCCCAGCGGCCATGGCTCACGGGCCCAGCCGCTCCGCGGCATATGGGATCCTCCCAGACCGGGGCACGAACCCGTATCCCCTGCATCGGCAGGCGGACTCTCAACCACTGCGCCACCAGGGAGGCCCAAGCTAATTGTTTTTTACATAAACCTGCTTGTCCTCCAAGCCTCATGTAGCGTAAACAATAAGATGTTTGCCCGAATTTTCTTCAGGAACTTGGAGTCAGCTGTGTTCAGTACGAGCTCGAGCCGGTTAGGACTGGATTACGGACCCTCCAACTGGGCCTGCGCGGGTGTCCTCTTGGTGACCTTTAGACGTCAGAGGGCCAAAACCCCCACCCTCAGGTGCCGATGCTGCCGTTTTCTGCACGTATGTCCCTTAAAGAAACACGTAGCTTAGTTGCACCTGCGCAGAATGACGATTCTCTTCCCTTTTTCCTGTCTCCAATTAGCTTTCCCCAGCTCCTCGCAACCCAGCTTTATCTCACCAATATCCCGGGCTCCTTGCCTTCCGGGAGGCAGATGTGAGATCTGTTGTCGGGTAATCTAACCTGGTTGGGTAAAAGTGGTACCCCCCTCTCTGTCATTACATCCCACAGGGGTCACTCCCCCCAACTCCCCTCGCATCTTTCAGCCTGGAATTCACCTGCTCACACCTCTCTCCATGCCCAAGTCCCGTCTTTCCTCAAAGCCCCAACTCAGCGCCCTTCCCCGTAAAGTTATCTCTGACAGCCTCAGCCTGAGCAACAGTCCCCTCCTCTGAACCTCCTGTCTGAATTCTTTATCTGGCGCTTAGGCTACGCTAGTTTCATCTACTTGTTTTTGCACATGAGGCAAAGTTCTCAAATGGAATTAGAAGCTCCTCTAGGGCAGAAACTACCTCCTCACTCTCTAGAATCCCCATCGTTCAAAACAGTGGCCAACCAAAATCATAAAGATAAGGGTGGTTATCACCACCGTTATCACCATGTGTTATCACCACTTCATGGCCTAGAGCATTATACCCACTGAAGGTGCCAGATATGGACCCTAAAAACATTCCAAGTGTTGCAGTGTCTGAAGGCCTGTGCACATTAGAACAGACTGAAACTTCTCAGTTAAATTAAGAAAGGTAATGTACAACCTTAAATTGTAACTGCCCCTCTGAAAATTTTCTTGGATATATTTGCTAACTACCCTGAGCTTCACCCCTTTGTTCTTTAAAAAAAGAGTCCAAGCTCTCATGAAAGTGATGGGAAGGGGGGGTGGGAGAGATAAATTGGGAGGTTGAGATTGACATATACACATTACTGTATGTAAAATAGATAACTAATAAGAACCTACTGTATAGCAGAGGGAACTCTACTCAATACTCTGTAATGACCTATATGGGAATAGAATCTGAAAAAGAGTGGATATATGTATATGTATAACTGATTCACTTTGCTGTACAGCAGAAGCTAACACAACATTGTAATCAACTATACTCCAATAAAAATTAATTTTAAAATAATTAAAAATAAATGCCTTCTTTTGTTAAGAATTTTAAGAAATTTTCTTCCCATTTACAGTTATAGCTTTTGGGTTGGTGATAATGAAAGCAGTTCTATCAGGGATAAGAATGATTTTCCCCAGATTTACTTAATGGGTTTTCAATTAAACTAATATAAATTTTAAAACTTTCAGACTTTTGAAAAATTCAGACAGATGTTTTCACTTGAGGGGTGGGTCTTGAGCTCTAATTTGTTTCCATTGTTCTGTTTTTAGTCATTCCTTAGGGGCAATATATATTTTCCAAGTGTTGTGTCCTAAGTCTTATTTTGGCTCTCCATTCACGGTGATGCAAGGCCACTATTTTCCATGATGCTCTCTGGTACGAGAGTTTAGGAGAATTAACAGTCATAGACACAAATGAACGTTAATAAATGCTGCTAATAAATTATCTGAAAATGAGAGTCACTTGGCTGAATTCATATTTAGTAAATATAATATTAACATCTTAAGGGATATTTATTTTCGTCCAACCACACATCAAAATTTATTGAATAGCTCTATATTCTGGGCCTGAGGTTGGATACAGGACCCCACAGGCTAGTGAGAAAGACAGACAAATAAGTAAGCTTTGTACTATAACGATAAAAGCTATAATTGACATAAACTGTAAGTGCTAAAAAAACCCTAAGTCCCCTAAAACAGTCTTAAACTCTGAAGAAGATTTGAGAAGAGGAATGGAGGAGAGAGAAAGGTCAGGGAAGACCTCCATAGTTCAGTGACTCCCGAGTTGAGCTTTTAAAATAAGTAATTGCAATATAATAGTAACAGCAATAACGCAACTATGAGCACAGCATTGCACCTAGAATTTTTGCATGCATCATCTCATTTGTCCGGATAGGATCTCTACATTACACACGAAGAAACTAAGTGTTAAAAAGGGCAAGATCACACAGCCATGTATATGGCGGTTCAAACAATTTCAACGAGCTAGCCAGAGAGACAAGAGTTGGGGTACATTCAAATTTTCTCTAACTCATCCACCAAGACCAAGTGAATTGAGCTCTCATTACTACACACTTCTAGAAAGGAGAAAGGAAGGAAATGTATTAAATGCCTCATCACCACCACCCTTTCCCATGTTGTCTCATGCCCCACACCCCACCAGGACCCCAGAACAGAATATTTTCAGTCTGAACGCCTTTTCCAGGACAGATGTCTAGGAGTTTGGTCACGTTTTATTTATTCAGAACGAAACATTCAAATCCAAAACATATTCAATATCTTAACCTAAACTTTTTCAGACTCATGATTGCTCTACTTTTTCCAAAGGCAAAATAATAATAACAATATTTTTCAGAAATCCCCCTACAGTGGTGAAAGTAGGATTTGAATCCAGCTGTTTGAATCTAGAGTCTTTCACAAAAATCCATTATAAAAGCATTGTTGTTATAACATCGCAGCCACCTTTTAGTTTGTATATACATTAGCCCAATACTTAATTCTTTTCTCACAGATTCCATTTCCCAAAACATCAATCGATTTGTGTATCTGCTTCTGCTCCTCCACCGGCCTCACAGTCCTTGATGTGCACATCCCAGAATCATTAACAAACAAACAAACAAATACAAACTGCCCAACATTATATTGAGGGGTGGGAAAGCAAAGTATGTAGGAATACATATTGTTATGTAAAACTTTTTCAATGCAAAATTAAATTATATTTTGTTTATTGATAATACAGATATAGAAATATATATTTTAAAAAATCAATGAAATGGTCAACACACAATTCAAAATAGTGGTTTCACGGGGGAAGGGAGGGTGCATAGCACGGGAAGGAAATGAAACTAGGGAGAGAGACTTACATGAGAAGGGTTAATACCCATCAGTCATGTTCTAGTTTTTAAGCTGAATGGTGAGTACATGAGTGTTATTTTGTTATTCTTTACATTATCAACATTAGTTTATATATATGAAAAAATTCATAATTTTTAAAGCAAGCCAATAAGATATTCATGTCAAGAAAAAAAGCAATATTCAACCTTTCCATCAAAGGATGTTTATACATTAAAGCTTACATGTCATTATCTTGAAGTCACTTGTACCCATATGGACACCAGATAAAAATATCCCCAAAAGAAGCCACTGTGAGTTTAAGAAGACAGGATCCAGTGAAAGCTCGAAGGTCTAACCTTGGTTATACATTATCACAAAATAGCTGCTTTGACAACTTCTGAGACCAATACTAATTACTGCAGGAAGACTGGCTGGTTATTCGCCCCAATTCCAATTTAATTTAATTCCAAATTAAAAAGGGAATATGAAATTTTAGAGGCTACCATCAACAGACAGGCCAAATGATACCCTTGATTTCTATTTTGTTTTATTTTGTTTACTAGACTCACTCAGCCATCTGTGGGAGATTGTACTGGGAACACAGCCATTATTTTATTCAGTTTTTTGTTCTCTGGCTTTAATAAATTAACGAGGTATTAACCAAACTCACACATGATAGACTACAACAAATTCACAAGGTCTGAGGATCTGTATCAGCCCTACCAATCCTTGTCATCCCTCCAGGTGCGTCTTTCCACCCCATCCTGGAATGTACTGACATGCCAAGCTACATTAAATCTATCACACAAATACTAAAAGAAAGATTGTCTACGTGTTGGAGACTAAGAGTGCTTCTTTAGGGACATCAGTAATTTTATCACCTGCACATAATGACCATATGAGCTTTACCACAAGTTTCTAAGGGAGAATGATATAAACAAAATTGGGGAGGGAAATAAGACAAAATCAAGAGTTCTGAACAAGGATCTTACATAAGGGGAAAGATGGGTTTGTTTTAATTATTCTGTCCAGATCCAGAAAGCAGTGAACTTTCCTAATCATCCATGCAGACAAAAAACAAAACAAAACAAAAAAAAAACAGATTCCTTCTTGGCTAAAGCCCCGCAATCTGGTCCTAGTGGAGAGAGGAGCCCTCAAATCAGGCCAATTTCTAATAGTTTCTAACAAACTCTTCTACCACCGTAAAGACGGTTTCTCTCCTTGCCCCACAGCCCTCCCAAGGGACAGACTTTCTTCTTCACATTTAGAAATAACTTTCCCACCAAGTGTTCCCTCAATAATACGATAAAATAATAAAATTATTATCCTAATAATTTTTCTTATTGTTCATATTTATTTTAACACATACCTACTAACATCAAGACATGATGTTTGGGGGATTCTAAGATGTGAGCTTTACAGATCGATCTTCACGGAAGAATTATCTGTCATAGTCATCGATGAGATCAATAACTCTTTTTTTTTTTTTTTTTTTTTTTGCGGTACGCGGGCCTCTCACTGTTGTGGCCTCTCCCGTTGCGGAGCACAGGCTCCGGACGCGCAGGCTCAGCGGCCATGGCTCACAGGCCTAGCCGCTCCGCAGCATGTGGGATCCTCCCGGACCGGGGCACAAACCTGTGTCCCCTGCATCGGCAGGCGAACTCTCAACCACTGCGCCACCAAGAACGCCCAATAACTCATTTTTGAACACTGCATTTCAGAATGGTATGATGGGGATAAGAAAAAAAATTCTGTCAAAGATTCAAAATTAACTTTTCATCCATATCACAACTGCTCTTAATAAAGGTCAGGATCACAAAATAGATGTCTACCCAATGAATCACAAGGGATGTGTTAACACATGTTCATAGGAATCCGGTAAATATGATGCAGCAAACTTGAAGAAAATCCGTAGCTGTCTTTCTGAGCCTCATGGTATGTAGAAGGAGGAAATTCCATTTCCTATTCCATCCAAGATATCCTAACCTGAGAGCAGAAACACTGGACCTCAGAAGACTCAAGTTTGAATCCTTGACTCTGCTACAGTGTGACTTGAGGCAACTTACTTGCCTGCTGTGAGTCTATTTCCCCATGTGAAAAATGGAGAAAATAACCCTATATCACAGGGTTGTTGGAGATTAAGTGAGATGATATATATAGGGTCCCGGTTAAAAGTAGATGTTTAAAAGTGGTGATTATCACCTCTGGGGTTTGCTTACCCTCCCGGCCCTCCAACCTCCAAGTTCATTTTCAAATTGCTCCCAAACTCCTCTGTAGTAGTCAGGACTCTTGCAATCGCAAACCACAAATACTCAACGCAAACCAGCTTAGGCAAAAAGAGAACATATATATAGGGATTGAGAAACTGAATATATAAGTGGACAATGGTCAGACCATATGTAAAAACAGAACTCTGATCCACAGCCTCTCAACCAACCCAGGAAGTCAAACCACAATCTCTGCAGCAATCAGCCCAAAACATTCAAAACTTGGTCAAAAACTTCCAATTTCCCAAGTTTCTTGGCTGAGCTTCCAACTTAGGACCAAACGGAGAAAATCAAATATGTTCCCCTAACCAATCGTCTAGGATGATCTACTTCCAGTTAGCCTGCCCCCAGTTTCCCTAGGCCAACAATCTCTATATTAGGGCACACCTAAGCCTTTCCATTTTCCACTATAAAGCCTTCCCACTCCTCTGCCTGCCTTTGACTCTTTGCCAGATACAAGTGGTGGTGGCTGACTTCTGTGCTCCAAATAAATAGCCTTTGCCTGTTCTCATTTTGGTGGTCTTTGTTCATCTCATACCTTGAAAACCATGGAAGGATGAATGGAGGGCATGGCTGGATCCAGCAGTTCAAGTGATGTGCCCCTAACTCTTTCTCCCCCTGTTGCCTGCCTTAGCCTTCCTCTGGGTATCAGCACTTTTCTCCCCTTCTGGAGTCAGGCTTCTTCCATACATGTGGGCAAAGGACCAGGCTTACATGGTACAGCTTAGGAACCCGAGCAGAAAAAGAACTTTCCTCCCTCACCTTGTTTCCTTGGTAATATCATCAACCGCCACTGTCACTGCAGCCAGCTGCCCCTCCTCCAGTCTGAATCCTGGCCTCGGCAAGATAACAGAGACACACAGAGCTCCAGCTACTGGTGAGCCTGTTCCTTCTCTAGCCTCAACAACACTCACCTCTCCCCTACAAACTGCCTCAGAGAAGGCTCTGGTCAAGGTCACCAATGACCTCAATTTTCCAAATCCAGTGGTCTATTTATTTACACTCCTCACATTATCCAAATTGACTGTTCACCTTAACCTAGGAAACTACTGCATCTAATCCCACAGCTAATGATCTTGCTTCTTACTTCACTAAGAAACTAAAAGCAATCAATAGAAAACTGCCTCATTTTCCAGTGAGTAACTTTACCAACCTGGCTTCATCTGTACCATATACTCTGCCTTATGTCAATGACAGAAGATGAACTGTCCCGAATCCCATCTAAATCCAAACCCTCCACTTGACGGTCATTGTATCCCCTCTTACTTTCTCAAGGTCTTTACTATTATAGTTATTCACTCCGTTTCCTACCTCTTCAATTTTCCCTTTTCTATAGGATCATTCCCACCTACATATAAGTATGCTGTAATATTTCTTCTTTAAAAGGCAAAACAAATCAAAATTCTTCCCTTAAACCCACATACCTCCTCCAACTACTACTCCATTTCTCTGTTCCCCAAAGGATTAGTTAAGCTCACTCTCTCCTCTTCTTCAACCCACTCTCTCTTCCAACCCACTCTAATATGGCTTTTAATCCCCACCTCTTTACCAGAACTACTCTTGTCGAATCTGATGGCCTTCACCTTGCCAAATCCAACATCAGTGCAGTCCTCAATTTACATAACCTCAGCATCACGTATGCAGTTCATCCCTCCCTCCTTCTTCACTTGCTTCACCTTCCTTTGATAAAATTGATCCTCTCAAGGTTTCTCTATGGTTCAGAACCTTTTTCTCCTCTCCGTCATCTTGTAGTGCTAGACGACACCCCAGGACTCCTCGTTTGGCCCTCTCTGCAACTAATGGAGACTCACTCCATAGGTGAGCTCATCCAGTTCTAGGTCACTACATGTCGTCTACTCAGATGGCAACTAACCTCTCCCCTGAAGTCTAAATTTATATATCCACTGCCTACTTATGTATCAAGCTCTCCACTTAACATCTCCTTTGGATATGGGTCACATGCAAAATCCCATGACCCATAGGGGAAGAGTTTGCCAAATGAAGAGAATGTTATTTCCAGTAGGGAGGTGGGAAAGCCTGCCGGATAAGCCAAAGCAATTGTTCCCACAGCCCCTACGTAACCCAGCCCCCAAACCATCCTTGCCACCCAGCAGAGGACTTTGCCTCCAGCCACGCTGAGAAAATTAAGCTTTTAATTTTCCCTACACCTGTACTAATCTTTGTCTCCTTTCCTCCAGTTCAAAGCCAGCTCTCCACTTGTTCCCTTGGTCCTGTTCCTTCATTCTTCCTCGTGTTGTTGCTTTATTGTCCTTTCCCTGTATTTCATTCTCCTCCTCCCAACTGAGATCTTTCCATTAGCCTATAAATATGTCGAGTCTGCACCATCCTAAAAGGTCCTAGCTCCTGCCTGTATTTCTTCTCCTCTTCTCAGTCAAGCTTCTTAGAGGTATACTTCACTCTCCATACTTGCTTCCCATTATCCCCTCAATGTCATAGCAACCTTGTTCCTGTCCCCACTACTCTTCCCCTGCTGACTCACCTTCTCTGACCCGCACCATTTTGGCATCACCTTGTGCTCTTCTCTGCCAAGGCTGGACCCTCGGTACACAGCATGTAAAGTGATCTGAAACAAACAGAATAACTGAATTCTCATAAAATAGGCCAGTCCTGCCTAAAAGTTCAGCCTGGGGTGGAATAGCTGAGAAATATGGTTCTAATTTTCTCATATATTAGCTTAGAAAAAAATATATATATAAACCCTTAATTTTGATTAATTTTATGATAAATATTACTGGTAGAAATAATCAACTAAAAATAACTGACAAAGTAAAAAATGTTCATGGAAAAATTTTAACAGAATTTTTTGTAAAGAAAACCTGATTGAAGAATTACTATTTTGTCCAAAACTAAAAGCTGCCCTGTGAAAAATAATCAAAAGCATATGAAACTAGCCACAACTAAAATTTCACATGGTAAAAAATTTTAAGGAGGGACTTCCCTGGTGGCGCAGCAGTTAAGAATCCGCCTGCTGATGCAGGGGACACGGGTTCGAGCCCTGGTCCGGGAAGATCCCACATGCCGCAGAGCAACTAAGCGCACGCGCCCAGCTACTGAGCCTGCACTCTACAGCCCACGAGCTACAATTACTGAGCCCACATGCCACAACTACTGAAGCCCGCGCGCCTAGAGCCCGTGCTCCACAACAAGAGAAGCCACCTCACTGAGAAGCCCATGCACCAGAACAAAGAGTAGCCCCCGCTCGCCACAACTAGAGAAAGCCCAGGCACAGCAGCGAAGACCCAATGCAGCCAAAAATAAATAAATAAATAAATAAATTTTTTAGATTGAAGGATTAAATTTGACAGACAAATCAACAATTCTTGACTATATTTGGGTCTGTAATATTTTAATTGGGCAAATTGGGCTTGGTTGACATAATGACCACAAAATAAAACAATGCAACAGCTGTAAACTGGTAAACTGTCTTTGTAAATTTCCCATGAAAAAGAATTGCTCCAAAGGAAAATAATTTTGATAAGAATGAAAATGGAAAATAATGGATTATTTTAACTGTTCTGACGATAAAATTAAGGCATTGAATTGACTGTATAGAATTAGCTCCATAAAAATATGCTGTCATGAAATTTTACCAAAGTGGGGATAATATTAAATATGTTACATTCACAAATACAAAGAATGAACATCCACAGAATCAAGTTAGCAGGGTAAAAAATCTATTTGGTTGGAACTGCAGCATTGAAATATCCTTTCGATTCAGGTAGTTTCTTCATCTCCCGCACTGGCATGATGCTTTGTGTACATTTTTTTTTTGGCCATTACCACCTTGTACTGAAATTACAAACAGAATGTAAGCCCCTTGAGGGCAAAGTTGTCTTATCCATCTTTGCATCCACAGTGATTAATACAAAGCCGAGCACTTAGTAAATGCTCAATGATTGTCTAACAAAAGAGAATTCAGTGAGTCAACACCTGAGGACAGGATTTTTCAAATTTAATGTACATCAGCCTTAAGGATGTTAGAGTCTCTCTGAGATTCTCTTGGTTTCCCACTTGTTTGCCACCTCATGGTTGACAAATGCCTGCTGTAGTTGCAGACATCACATCCATATTCAAGGCGAGAATAAAAAGGGTGAGCTAGAACTGTGTATAGGTCCATCCCTACCTCCCCATGGGGGAGTCAAACTGCAAACAAAAAATATGCAATATAATATCAAGTAATATACTTGTCAAGAATGTCAAGTTAAATAAATGTCAAGAAGAATATACTAGAATAAATGACTAGACAGGGATGGATGGTGCTAGAATCAGATTTGTGTCAATTATTTTGTTTGACATGGAGAGAATATGTTGGAGAAGGCAAGTGTGGGATCAGAAAAACAGTTAGGGAACTATTGAGGTGGCCCACATTATTTTTAAAAAATTAATATAGCTTGAATTAGGGTGGTGGCAGTGGACAAGAGAGAAATAGATGGGTTGGAGATAAATGTATTAAGTAAAATTTACAGGCCTTGGTGATGATTGAGTATGGGCTTAAAGGATAACGCATTATCAGGATGAAGGATGACTTTCAGGTTTCTGGTTTTGTGCAGCTGGCAAGATCATGGTGCCCTTTACTGAGAAAGGGAACCTGGAAGAGGGCAGCCTGGGAGGGGAAGTGGCAAGCTTGCCTTTGGACATGTGAGCCTGGGTGCCCTTTGGGAGATCCAAAGATGCTGAGTAGGCAGTTGGATAATAGATCTATCTGTGTGTCTGTGAACAATGCTCTGGCCAAGGGATGCAATGTCCAAGAGGCAAGAACTGCTCTGCCAAGGAGTGGGCTGAGTGGTCCCCACCTGCGCTGAGGCTCAAGTCCAAGGATACGGCTCTGTATTCAAGGATGTTGTAATGATAGTGATAAATGCTGTGCTTCCACATTTCGTGTTAATACCATGACAGCTAAAATTTACCGAGTACCTATTATGTGACAGGCACTTGGATTATCTCATTTTGTCCTGACACAATCCTCTAAGGTATGAACAATTTTATTTATTTTTTTTTAATTTTTATTTATTCACTTATTTTTGGCTGCGTTGGGTCTTCATTGCTGTGTGCTTTCTGTAGTTGCAGTGAGCGGTGGCTACTCTTCGTTGCGGTGTGTGGGCTTCTCATTGCAGTGGCTTCTCTCGTTGCGGAGCACAGGCTCTAGAGCACAGGCTCGGTAGTTGTGACTTGCGAGCTCTGGAGTGCAGGCTCAGTAGTTGTGGCGCATGGGCTTAGTTGCTCCGCGGCATGTGGGATCTTCCTAGACCAGGGCTCGAACCTGTGTTCCCTGCATTGGCAGGCAGATTCTTAACCACTGCACCACCAGGGAAGTCCCTCAGGTATGAACTATTGTTCTCTCCATTTTAGAAACGAGGAAACTGAGTCTGAGAATGTTAACCAGCACAAAGTCACAGGTGCTAAACAACAGAGCCAGGACCCAAGCTAAGTCTGCCAGACCTCCAGAGCTGAGCTTTTATGTACTGACAGCAACCTGCTAGTGATAAACTCACAGGGGGAACTGGTAGTCTGGGCTAGGGGCAGAGTACAGCCCAGCACAGGGGGGTTTGCACCATCTGAGTGAGGAAAACAGTGAGGGGAAGCCAGAGCTAGGAACCTAGCAACAGTGACAGCCTTGAGGGCGGGAGGACATTTGGGACATTTGGGAAGATGAGGCCTTTCATTGCTGCTAGTATTATTTTGACACAAATTCCTTCACTTTAGCACATGTGGGATAATAGAGTCTAGAGAAATACCTGGAGATACGTAGGCAGAGCCTAATGATTAAGCTAAAATGAATGTTGTCCCTAAATCAGCGGTTATTAAACTTTTATATGCTTAAGACTCCACTGGGAGGTTGTTAAAATTTAGGTGCTACAATCCCGCCTCTAGATATTCTGATTCAGTAACTCTGAGGTCAGCATTTTTACAAGCACCAGGTGATCTGGTCTGGACGGTACTCAGATCATACCTTGAGAACCCTCCTGGAAGAGCTTTGTCTTTCTTGGCCTTTCATCAAAAGCAGTTCCAGGGCTTCCCTGGTGGCGCAGTGGTTGAGTCCGCCTGCCGATTAAGGGGACACGGGTTCGTGCCCCGGTCCGGGAAGATCCCACATGCTGTGGAGCGGCTGGGCCCATGAGCCATGGCCGCTGAGCCTGCGCGTCCGGAGCCTGTGCTACGCAACGGGAGAGGCCACAACAGTAAGAGGCCCGCGTATTGCACACACAAAAAAAGCAGTTGCAGCTTCCCTACTAATTCTCATGAAGTTTCAACTTAGTCTTACCTGTCTACGACGAGGAAGGAAGTTTGCAATGATACGCAGCAAAACTTGCAGGAGGACGTAGCTGCATCTCAGAGTCTTCCACATTTGCCTGAGTGGTCCCGGCCTCCAATAAAGTATCACAAGGACTTTCTTCTCTATAGAGCAAAAGGTCTCTGGCATCCACTGACAGGTTAAAAATACTCAGAAATTATCAACAGTATTTGGGGAAATTCTTTCATTGACTCAAGAGAGAGAAATCTCAATTGAGGATTTCAGTTTTTCAATGAATAACCAGTTCTCTGACCCTAGAGACTAAGTGCCCAGATTTCCAGATGTCAGTTAAATGACAGGCTCTCTTCCTGGTGGGTAGCAACGAGGCAATTTGGGATGGTTAACAAGTACACTGCACGCTGAGCCTTCCATAGCTCTCAGGTGAACAGATGACTGAGTATTTCTCCGCGGTGTGTTGACTCCCAGGCTTCTCTTTTGCTATTTGTCTGTCTGTTTTTCCCAGCTGGCACGTATTGATTTTTTTTTGTTGGTTTTTTTTTTTGGCATATCATCACATAAGGGTAAAAACTGTGGGCTCAAATACACAGGTAGCTATTTCATCTTTGTAGCATGAATACCTGCCCTAGTAGGTTCAGATACAAGTTATGTCCACCCGCACACTGCCCCCAAAAAAGGAAATGTAAAAACAGAGACTACACATACATGGTCATTAAAAGCTGTAAAGAAATAAGAAGATGAAAGCACTGGCTTTAATTCCCCCAGTGAAGCAGCCAGTGCTAGCACTCATTTACTTGGCTAATCGGAACACAGCGTCTTATACACAGGGCAGTTCAAAGAATGATCCTCATACCATTGAATTACAAAGAGAGTCAGCACCTAGAAACTTCTATAGCAATTTGACAGTGTCATACCATCCAGGTGCACAATTAGCAGACTCACCTCATCTCGTTGAACAAGCTGTGGACCAGTGGGGGTATGGAGCTCACCTAGTGAATTTCAGGTGGAGTGAGCTGAGTATTAGCACAGGTATGCAATGGATTGGGAAAAACCAGCCTGGTCCTATGCCTCAGAGGGTTTGAGAGCACGACTATAAATAGTACGCTGTATCAGAAGAGCTGTTGCCTTGTGACACTGTGGAATAATGAGGCTTTGTCAGAGGACCTAACTCTAACACTCGGAATGTAAGGACCCAAATTTCTGTTATAGTAGGTGCTTTCTCCAGCTGCTATTTCTCAAGTCCCACCTAGATGATTTTATGTTTTAGAAAACTGTGTCAAATACTTAGAAGAAAGCCCTTACAACCCTGGTTTGGGGACCATGGGGGAAGATAGGAAATGACCTTATGAACCAGAGAGTAAATTCCTGATCCTCAAGCACAGTCTTAGGCAGGAAAGGGACTGACTCTGGCTAGAAGGCAAAAGCAGACCAAGATTAGGTAACAACTTTCACACCAGAAGTAAGCCAGAGTGAAAAGGTCAAGCTATCCAAACATGTCTGCTTCCTTGATGGAGTCATTCCCAGGAGCTATTCAACTTGTGAGAATTCTTTTCTTCGCATTGATAAAAGCATTCAGAATGTGAGGCTTGGGGTCAGGCTTTGAATCCCAGCTCCAACATTTACTATATGTGTGCCCTTGGGCAAGTTACTTAACCCTGCTGAGACTCAGTTTTCTCAGCTGTAAAAATGAATAATAATAACTTTATCATAGTTTTGTGAGGAATAAAGGAAATATTACACAAAAAGTTATTAGAAGAGTAACTTGCATTTAGTGAATCTTTTAATATTACTTACCATTATTAACATCATTTGAGAAAAAGGTTTCACAGTATGAACTTGTTTAAAATGCCTGTCTCAATTTCTTTCAAGACCTATAGTGCAAAGTGATTGTTTCTTATATATGAAAAGCTAAAATGTACCATTTAGACCCCCAAAAGGTAACCTACACAGATCACCTATATTTCTCATAAAACCCCAAGTGAGATTATTTACTAACTTCTCCAAGCTCACTTCTCTAGGGTGTTTCTTACTGCCTATTTTTTAAGTCCATGGAGGAAGAGGGAAGATATATGCTTATACTTATAAATGCATAGAATATTATCAAAGGAACACATGGAAAACAGGGAATGGTGATTGAATCTGGTAAGGGTCAATACATTGCCGAGGAAGTGGGAAAGAGGGAGGAAGAATTATTTTCCATTCTATGTCCTTTGAAATTTTTTTGAATTTAAAACCATAGACACACATTATATAATAATTTAAAATTCATTTAAGTTTTTAAAAAGGATATGAATGCTCAAGATGATTTGGTGTAATGTGAAAAATATTACACAGGACCCAGGAGACCTGGATTCTATCGCTTACGTGCTATGAGATCATGGCAAGACACTTAACATCTTCTTGGATTTCACAGCTGTAAAATAAAGAAAATAATGCCTCCCAACCCACCTCATTGGGTTTACATGAGGGTCAAATAAGATTATGGAGGCAAAGCTGCTTTCCAGAGTACAAAGCATTATACAAATGTAAGATATCCTTATTGTTATTGGAATCCGTCCTTCTCGGTTGTTTTTGCTCCTAGAATCACAAAAGATAGAAAAGTTTGGCTTTGAGAATCAGGAGTCATCTATTATCAGAGTAAATGGTGGCCCTCTTCAGGTCAAACCCTTCTCTACTTTATAACATCCTTCACTTCCCACTCCCCAATTCCCTCACCAAGGACAACAATATCCTAGAGACGTGACCAGAAGAGCTAAGAGCAGGAAGCCAGCAAACAAGAGTCCATTGTGGAGATGACCATACATAGGGGTCTCATCCAACAGTTTTATCTTATTTTTTTGGACCTCACACCTCTTGGGTTTCAGAGCATTTATCCACTGGGGATACCCCAACATGTTGGCCTTAAAGACAACAATTTGGCCTAAATATCACCTCCCCAATGTCCAGCATCGATAGATGAGATGAATTCCAGAGGTAGACATGTGCTGTGTGCCAATCAGGAGGAAGAAAGATCTAGCTCTAACTATGTGACCTCTCTAATCACCAAAGGAGGCTGTGCAAACAAGAGGAGTGCCTCTTCACCAGACGACCCTGTCAATAGATATAACACCTCAAGGTGTCAAAGAGAAAAGCACCAATCAGGGAACAGTTTTTCAACAATCTAAGAACTTTACACTTCTATCCCTGGAGCTGAATGCCATGTGCAGCCAGCCTCGACTCCAATTAAACAGCCCTCTTAAGCCTCTCAAACAGTTCTGGTTGCATGAAGACATCTCTAAACTGGCATCTGAGAGGCTCACCTTTCTAAAAATTCACATATAACAGCATTATAAGAAGCTATTTCACTTTTATGAGCTTTGCCTTGTAAGAGTAAGCCAATATTTACTAAGCATTTATTGTGTGTCAGGCTCTTTCAAACATGTAATCTTGTTTATCCATTGAAACCTACAAAAAAAGCCTCAGTTAACCCTGTTTTACAGTTTAAAAACCTGAGGTTCCAAGAGTCCTAAAGAAACCTGTTCATAAATGTCCAGCCAAGGTTTGAATCCAGGTCCCCAAATACTAGATCCAGTGCTCCTTCTCCTCATCCTGGTGCTCTCCAAATTAAATTGACCACAGAGTACTCTCCAACACTGAAACATTGTAAGTGAAATGTGTAGCTATACTATATAAAGAGCTAAAGTTAAAGCAAAATTCAGATAATTGAAGTTGAGGCATAAGCTATACAGAGAGGCCAGAGCCAGTGAGGGCAATGGTTAAACTTCACCTGAATTCTGCCACATCAGTGCTGGAGGTGATTGCGGCCTCTCCTTGGGCTACTGCACTCAGTTGTGCAGGTTGTGCACTGCATAATAGTATGTACGGATGTTGCCCCCTACAGGTGTCAGTACACATCCTCAACAACTCTCCACAGCAGTCCTACTCCCTCTTGGACATCACTTGCAATTGTGACTACAAAATGTTAAAGTGTAATCCTCTTTAGCAAGATAAACTCCCCAAATTCCATATCCAGCAAGTTTGTATTATTATTCAAAGGTCCATTGTAGAAAAAAAAATAGCTTTTCACCCTAATTTTCAGCCTGGAAATTATCTATAATTTTGCTACTCTGAGAAGGGTTGGAGGAGCTAAAGAATAAGAGATGTGGAAATGATCATCACTAAACTATTTTATTCAGATGAACACTAAAGCCAACACATCACTTTCCAAATAAATCATCGCCTTTGTCCCAGTCCTAGAGCTCCAACCTCCCCAAAATCAATGCTCTGAACTCATCCAAAATACTGGACACCCAGAAGAGGTCAGGGAATTAGATCATTATTGTCAGGTCTTTGCATTTATCTCCTGAAATTCAGGGCTGAGGAACTGAACCAGAGTAATCCCAATTTCTCACTTTCAAGTGTTGTAAAGGATGACACCTCCCATGGAGATTAGAAGAAGTATCTAGACCTGTAACCATCAGGGTTCTGTGGGGAAGCAGACAGCACACTTGAAATAAGATACTGTAAGGAAGATTTACTTACAAAACTGTGGGTATATGAGGAACCACAGGGACAATGCAGTAACTGAGGCTTATTAGTAGCCAAAGTGTTACCAACCAGGCCTAAAGAGAGGAGAAAAAGAAGTTACCGAAGAGAATGTGTAGAGGCCATGTCTTGGGAAGAGCTGTGACTCATGGATGGATACAGCGATCCAGGCAACCTAGCAGCAGGGAACCAGGGGGATGAATGCTGGACCTCATTCATCCCTCTCCTCTGACCTGCTGGGACTCCTCGTTGAACAGGCACAACTGGAAGCCAGAAGACAGGGAAACCCTTGGCGTGATCCACACAGATCAACTTTTCAGAGCAGAGCCAGGTGGGGAGAAGAAAAGGAGAGAATGGGGGAAGGGGAGAGAGGAGGTGGTAGGAACCAGGTGACAAAAAGAGGATGTCTGGCACAGCACCTGAACTATCTTTAGAATAAATGTACCTTAATAGCATCTCCATCCACTTCTGACTCTGTTTTTCATCTTCATGCATATGACTCATTAACAGACCTCTAGATTTTACTCATTGATTTTTTTTTTTCAATTTTGAGGACAGAGATCTAAAGTCATCTTCACAAATGCAATCCACACTCATCCCATTTATCCATTAACACATAGCCACTGGAAAGATCATATTTGAAAAGGGTATTACCTTTTAAACACATACATACAAAGATCATGTTTATTTTTATTTGGGGGGAAAAGGTATGTTTAAGTGCCTTCAACTCTTCTTGAATAAAGTGCTATGAATTCATAGCCTACATCTGAGGAGCTGCCTTGTTGGGAATCTCCTCCAGCTTGCCCAGCAGGGCCATGAGACACTGTGGTCTTGGCCATTGGGAGCTTGATGAAAAATAGTGACAATGCCATGGGTCACATGTTCCTACTTCATTAAACTTGTATTTGATTGCACCCTGATTTCTTTCTGGAATCACAGTTTAAGTCCTATTCTCAGTTATTCCTCCAAGACATGGAAATAAAGTGTCCAGTTACTTCAGCTAAGGAGAACTGTCCACCCAGGTAGCAATCTCCTCTCCATTCTACTCCAGGCTACTTAGGGAGATTTGGATCCCTCTAGAGGTTCCATACCTCAACAGGTCTCAAAGTCAAAACCTTTATAGTATGTTGGACCAGGGTCTGGGAGGGGGGAAATTGAGGAACACATCCTCTGCCAGACTGGGGATGAATGTTATGCCTTTATTTTTTCTCTGTAAATTTGCCAGAGAGGTAGGACTGGGGTCAATAAACGAACTGGAGATCCGGAAATGGCACTCTAGGAAATACTGTACTTCACTGAGTTTAGGAGGTCAGCAATTTGTAGGACACACCATTATCTTATGAACCACTAAGAAAGAAAAAGCACCACCAACCAGTGACACCAACTCCTTGCTTTGTTAAAATTTCTTTGATTTATTCTAAGGGATTTGGGGACGCCTCCTGCCCTTAGCTGCATCACTTGTCCTGTTTAGGCAATCCTTTTGCACACATCTCGGTAACAAGCTTAACACAGCTCCAGCTGCTATGGGATCTTTCTTTATTATGCCCCATAAAACCCTTTAAAAATATGGAATTGTATCCATTCTGCCAAGATGAATATTTGCTTCAACAACATAAGAATTATACCTCGCTGCTCTATTTCGTGCCTTTGTGTACACAATTACTTCATTCCAGAGCTGAATCATAAGGTAAACGTTCTGAAAACATTTTAAACAGCACTAAGTAGTACCAACAATGAACATAACTCACTTAAAATGAGGACTCTGGGACCAGCAATGACCACATTCACACATCCACAGGAAACAACAACCACTACCTCGCTGGCAGCAAGAGTAAAAACCACCACTTGCAAATCATCCTAATTTTGGAGATGCTGAAACATATGTGGGAGAGGTGGGGCACATCTTGGAATCACTGCAATATGATATATATTTAAATATATCTACATTTTATTGGCTAGTACTCTATGATAAGGGTACATTTTGAAAACATTTGATCTTAAAGGGTACATTGGTAGGGTTCCAGCAGAAAATAGATGGTATAGGCAAAATGGGGTGATTAAAGAGAATTTCATAAAGATACTATTTATCAAGGTGTGTGAGTAGGTTAAGGAAAACCAGCAAGCATCTCTGGCAAGCAGAACCAGGAGACTACTACAAACTTTGGGTCTACAGATGTAAGAGGAAAGAGGGAACCCAGAACCCAGAGAAACCCACGGTGTAGAAGGGGGCCTTTCCAACAGGGGCTAAGGCCTCTGGTAGAGGAAGGCAGTTTCTTCTAGGCAGTGGGACGGGCAAGGAGAAGAGGGAATAAACATCCGGACCCCTCTGCCTGTCTGCCCTCCAACCTCCTGCCTTTGCCTATGCCACGCTGGTGGTGGGAATGTGGCCCATAGAGCCAGCTCCCCAGGACAGAGCAGAGTGGACAATGGAGTGGGGCATGAAAGAGAATACCCAACACTGAGGGTTCGCCAGAAAGCCGAAAAGCTTCAGCTTAAAGTTAATGATTTTGTGGTTGCCTTACGACACTTTTATGACCAAGGTAGATATTTCATAGCTCCTAGATGAAAATTATTACAAGCAGGAAAGACCAGAATTTTGAACTTGATTGCCCAGTTGTCTGAGTGTCAGATCAGATCCAAATGTGTGCTCTGAAAAACAATCTGAACTCCACCTCTAGCTATTCCATCTACATAGGATTGAGATAGGTAGATGGGCAGGTAGACAGACAGATATAGACAAACAGAGGCTAACATCACCTTGTCCCCCCCAGGCAGCTCCAAGTGGCTTGGATGAAAACAATCATGGTCAGAATGAGATGAGTTTAGTGGCTCCAAAAGCCAGCTTTTTTTAAAAATTAGAGTACAGTGTAGCTGATTTACAATGTTGTGCTAGCCTCTGGAGTACAGCAAAGTGATTCAGTTACATTTTTTTTTCAGATTCTTTTCCAGTATACGTTATTACAAGATACTGAATCTAATTCCCTATGCTATACAGTAGGTCCTTGCTGGTTGTCTATTTTATATATAGTAGTGTGTATCTATTAATCCCAAACTCATAGTTTATCCCTACTCCTCCACTTTCCCCTTTAGTAACCATAAGTTTTTTTCTTTCTATGTCTGCGAGTCTATTTCTGCTTTTAAATAAGTTCATTTGTATCATTTTTTTAGATTCCAGATAAAAGTGATATCATATGATATTTGTCTTTCTCTGTCTGACAGTTCACTTAGTATGATAATCTCTAGCTCCATCCATGTTGCTGCAAATGGCATTATTTCATTCTCTTTTATGGCGAGTAATATTCCATTAATCATGTATACCACATCTTCTTTATCGTTCATCTGTCCATGGACACTTAGGTTGCTTCCATGTCTTGGCTATTGCAAATAGTGCTGCTATGAACACTGGGGTGCATGTATCCAAAAGCCAGCTCTGCATGTAGAGTAATAACGATGACAATATGCTTCACCTTGCTGTGTGCTGGACACTGAGCTAAGTGCTTTATAATCAGATCTCATTTACTCCTCTCACAGCCCTCTGAAGTCAGTATTATCAGTATTCCCATTTGGCACAGGTTAAAAAATAACTGACAGAAACTTCTTTTAAAAATAAACTGTACTGGGCTTCCCTGGTGGCGCAGTGGTTGAGAATCTGCCTGCCAATGCAGGGGACACAGGTTTGAGCCCTGATCTGGGAAGGTCCCACATGCCGCGGAGCAACTGGGCCCGTGAGCCACAATTACTGAGCCTGCGCGTCTGGAGCCTGTGCTCCGCAACAACAGAGACCGCCATAGTGAGAGGCCCGCGCACCGCGATGAAGAGTGGCCCCCGCTTGCCACAACCAAAGAAAGCCCTCGCACAGAAACGAAGACCCAACACAGACATAAATAAATAAATTTTTTTAAAAAGGCAAAAGACAACATATTAAAAAATGATACTAATAAAAATAAAATAAACTGTATTATATCACTTCCCTTCCTAAAATGCCTTCTTCTGCACTTAGACTCCAAAGTCCCCTACACAGCTGGGTGTGATGAGACCTCCACCTGGCACCCAGCTCCAGGCCAGACTCAGACGTCCTGTTTCACACACTCCAGCCACGCTGGGCTTCCTTCATTCACCTCCTCTTGCGCTCAAGCTCTCTCTCCTCCAGGCCTTTGTGACGCTCTTCTCGCTGCCCAGAATCAGAATGTCCTCCCACTGTTGTAGGGCAAGAGCCTTTTCACCTTTTATCAGCTCGGCTGTCACCTCCTTACAGACCATCCCACCCTCACCTACAGCCACCTAAAGTACATTCATCCACCAATGTACCCCTTTCTTTCCCTCTCCTGGGCCGATGTTTATTTCTGCCTCGTAGCTTTTCATGACGTGTGTGTGTGTGTGTGTGTGCGCGCGCGCGCGCGCACACCTCCCACCAAGGCATGAGTCCCCTGACTGCAGGAACCATATCTGACTCTCTCAGCCCCTGTGTTTCCTTTTTAATCTTTATTATAATTGCTCTTCTTTTGTTTTCTCTTTACCTGTCCTTAGACTGTCTTCCCCACTAGAATCAAAGTTCCTCTGTTCAGCAGTCTATCTTCAGCCCCCAAAACTCTACTTGGCAAGAAATAGATAGTGGAATTTGTTTAAGGACTTGGGGTCCTGAACGGGCTGGACTTGCACCCAGATAGTCTTTGTCCAGAGTCCTCCCTCTTCTCCCCCCTTCCCTCCCCCCAACCAGGACTGCCTCTAAGATGGTCCTCCCCTCCCTGTGAGCAGCAGATCACAAATGTCGTGTGCAGTCTGCCTCTGTGGATGGAGAACAGAGCAGACATTCACACTTGTATCTCTGCTGTCCCCACCCAGGTTGGCTGAACTGACGGAAAAGGTGCATGCCGCTGGGCCACAAAAGGAAAACTCTGTACCTTATCTCCAGTCCCAGCCGTTCTAGGCTGTGTAGAAACTAGCTCTGTTTCTCCACGAGGCAGGAGAAGCCACTCCTATTGGCATTCAGAAGACGGGGACAAAGACAGCATCACTACCCCGAGATATCAGGCTCTGGACTTGTACCAGCTTTCCCTCCCTCCCCACATTATTCATCTTTCAGTTGAATCACAAAAAGAAACAGGGTGTACAAAGCCACAAACAGCACCATCTCTTTCTCCTGGGGAATATATCACCACTCCTGTTTTATAATCTCCTGAAGCTTTTATTTCCTTCCTCTGGTGCTGCTTTCTGCTTCTCCCGGCCTAACGCCTCTGCTTTCTTTCTGCCAGAGAATTTATTCAGCGTGAGCACGTGTGCATGTGTCTTTTAAAGCACAATGCTGGCTGCATTCCCAGCAAAGGAGGAAGCAGCCTTTGTGGGCCAACTAATTCAATAAGCTTCAATTATTCGTGGAATATTTATTAGGTGGGAAGGAAGCAATAGTCGTACCATTTGTTATTAATCCACAGTCTATCAGAGGAGTAAATTAACTTCCTGTCACCACAGAAGTCACCGTATCCTCAAATGCAGGCTAATGACCAAAGATTGGAAAGTGTTTTACAAAGGGGCCATGACACGCATCGCTTATGCTGCGTGGTACAAACAGAAAACAGGACTGGGGGCCGGGGGAGATGCCAAGCAGAGAGGTAGCAGAGGGTCTACAGTCCTCTGCCCTCCTTATCCCAAGAACTTCAACCAGGCATATATTAACCCCGAGCCCCAGGGTCAACTGTTTTATATTCTTTTATGAGATACTCAGAGGTGCAGCCAGGAGAAAAGACACAGGAGAGGCTCAGGAAAATCAAATGTGTTACACTCACAGGCCCTAGAGAGGGAAGGCATGCCACACCACGCAGGACCACACGGAAAAACACCAGCACGGTCAGGAGGCAGAAGACAGGTGGCAGGGAGCACCCAGGCCAAGGCTGTTATTGGGGTGTCCTTGGGAAAGGCAAGGCAAGGCAGGGGGAAACAGCTTAGGATCAGCTGTTTGAAAATTTTCTGCAGGCTTTGGGCTATAGGGGTGGTCCCTAGTTGCCTGGTACCTGGCCCTGGGATGATTAAGACAGAGGAACATTGCCTCCTGGGGTGTTCGGGCCAGAGAGAAGAGGTATGGCTCTGGATATCAAAGGCATACTCGCAGCTGAGCCCTTGCTATCTCTAAGAATGGGCAGTCTCTCCCCCATCAGAAAGGTTTTCTAAGATGTCAAAAATCATAATATACAGAAAAATTTTAAATATATTCACTACATCAGCCTTCCAATAGAGTAGAGCCCAGTACCATCAAGCTCCAAACATCTGCAAGGACACAGGGCAGGGAATATCTCTGCAGGCATAACCAGGATGCTCTCGTGTCAAGGAAGGGGCCCTTTTAGAAATGGAAGCTGTGGAACTCAGGGGCCAGAATCAGCCTGTTCCTCAATCCAGCTAACACAGACCGGCTGAGCCACGTGGAAAAAAAAAAAAAAAGAGCCTCTAGGCCCATGGGACTTTTCTCTCCCTAGAAGCTAAATGGGTTCATTTCCCAGTAAACAGAGCCTAGAGATATTGAGTCCACTGGAGAAGAAGCCAGTGAGGGTTGCTTCATTCATGAGCTCTTCAATCTCAGGAGAGCACAGCAGCCAAGCAGTTTGGGATTCATGGTCTATGGGATTTGACAGGGGTGTTCTAAAATGTAAGCTTCATCAAGCACACAGATACAGTGAGCAGACTGGTAGTTGCCAGAGGCAGTGGGTGGGGGAGGGCCACTTGGGTGGAGGGGGTCAAAAGAAGGTACAAACTTCCGGTAATAAAATAAATATGTAATGGGTGTGTAATGAACAGCATGGTGACTACAGTTAACAATGGAGTAGTGCATACTTGAAGGTTGCGAAGAGAGTGGATCTTAAAAGTTCTCATCACGAGAAAAAAGATTCTGTAACTATATATGGTGACAGATATTAACTAGACTGATTGCGGTGATCATGTCACAATATATACAAATATCAAATCACTATGTTGTACACCTGAAACTAATATAATATTGTGTCAGTTATATCTCAATAAAAAATAAATAAAATGTAGGTTTTATTCCTTTTCAGGTACGGTAGACCAACAGATCAGGAGATCATTGCCATTGAAAAGATAGTTTGGTTTACTCAGACGCCAAAAGGATGGGCATGTCTGGCCCTGGGGGGTCACAGGGGAAGCACCAGGGTCAGTCAGGAGGTAGATGGAGGTGGAGAAATGTAGGCAAGGGCTTTTATTGTGGTTTCTACCGGAAGGAATGAGAGGCAGGGTAAGCAGGCTTCAGGCTGGCTAGTTTAAACGAGTTCAGTAGGTTGTGTGGTATAGGGGTTGCCCTTACTCAGGTACCTGGCCCTGAGGCAATTAGGGCAGGCAGACAGTGGCATGGGATATAAAAGCTCCACAAAGGAGGTGGCTGGGGGTGTGGGCTCTGGATTGGCTGGTTGGCATATGAAAGGCACCCTAGCAGGCTTGTCATTTACTATTTCTGGGAATTGGCCAACCCTGAGAGAGGCGGTCCCTCCCGTGTCAGCAAAGCCCCAGATATCACAGCATCACAAACACAGAAAATTAGTTTCAGGTGTACAACAAAGTGATTCAGTTATACATACACATGTTTCAACTATATGCCAATATAAAATAAAAAGGTAAAAAAATCAAATACATAAATAAAGTCAGATAATAAGAAAAAATACAGAAAATTAAAAGATATGATGAGTCCGCAGGCTGACTGCAGCAACCTATTCCACGTGAATGGAGGACTGAGTCCAAGGACGGGGCTGCACTCTAGAACTCTTGGAAAAGGTGACAGGGAAATCTACCTAGATCTTGAACTAGGCCTTTCTAAGTAGAAATGGTTAGGAGATAAAAGTGGTAAAGAGGTGCTGGGATAGGAAGGAGGCAATGGAGGGAGGGAGGGAGGGAAGAACACCTCCCAGGCAGTGAAAATGGTATGAAGGTGAAGAAACAAACAGACGCGCTAAGTAGCCTGTGATCTCAAAAGCCATTCCTGGCTCGACTCTCCCAGACTACTAGGAAGTTGGCCCCGTGTTCTGGCAGCGACCCTTCCCTCTAATCAATTCTATCTTCTTTACATTCTGCCTTATGTCTGGAAATTCTTTTCCTACCCGCGTTAGGACCACGACATTTGGTGGCCCGTACGGGGATCTCTTTCCCCACCTCGTCTCCTCCTGCCTTGGGACC
Organism: Mesoplodon bidens; assembly: GCF_964165515.1. Classification (NCBI taxonomy): domain Eukaryota; kingdom Metazoa; phylum Chordata; class Mammalia; order Artiodactyla; family Ziphiidae; genus Mesoplodon; species Mesoplodon bidens. The sequence goes on along the minus strand of NC_138160.1, from coordinate 45,668,568 downwards.
CTCTGTGAACAGGCAAGCTGCCGTGAGAGCAACAGAGGAACTCTGGCCAGGGCCACACCCTGGTGTGTTCTGAAGTCTCCACAACTCACTTCGCCCCAGCGACTGCCGCCCAGAACGGGTGAGGAGCCTTCTGTCTTCCTTCTGACTGAGGACTGGGCCGATTGGTATCGTGTGGGCACGGGTCAGGTATTTAAAAATGATTAGGGGAGGGTTGGGGGGAGGGGGACGCAAGAGGGAAGAGATATGGGAACATATGTATATGTATAACTGATTCACTTTGTTATACAGCAGAAACTAACACACCATTGTAAAGCAATTATACTCTAATAAAGATGTTAAAAGATGTTAAACAAACAAACAAAAAATGATTAGGGCGCTTGAAGACTCGTGTGAAAGGATAAGGGGGTCACGGAACGGACCAGGCTATTAGAGCATCTGCCCCGTCAAGACAACTTCCGCGCAACGCGAGGCACATCGTAGACGAAGCAGCACAAAGCCTCGGCCACCGCCTCCTCGGTAGGGTTAGAAGGTGGACACCTCAGTCCTCTTTTCTGTCGCTTCTGCTTCTTTCCCCTCGTCTCGGGCTGACTCCAAAGGACCTCGCCGCCTCTGGATGTCCCCCCCACGCCCCCCGTCCCTGAGAATCTTCTAACCGCGAGTCAGTTCCCGGCTGGCTTGAGGGGATTCCCCTCTCTGGTCACTGGTGCCCTGGCCGCGCGGTTTCTCGCTGCTCTGGCCACCTCTCTGGACGCAACTGCTGAGACGGTCGGCATTTTTGTGCCTCAGTCGCACGGAGACATCACTGAGGCAAAGAGGGACGCTTTTTTGCCCATCCGTGATTCTCAGTACCCCCATTCTACGGCACTGGGGCTAAGAAAGGGTTCAGGTACGTCTATCCCCTTAGACTCACCTCTTGGTTGTGTTCTCAGGAATTGGAAGGAATTTGACCCGGGCAATCTCAAAAAGAAGAGGCTCATTTTCTTTTGTAACACGGCTTGGCCCCGATACAAACTGGGGGACCAAGAACCATGGCCTCTTAATGGGATGCTAAATTACAACACAGTCCTCCAACCTGATCTCTATTGTCGGAAACTAGGAAAGGATTCTGAGGTTCTGTACATCCAGGCCTTCGTGGCTCTCAGTCAGAATCCGAGCCTCGGGGACCCCTGCCGCAGGTGTCTCTCCATCGCCTCTTTAATGCCTCGTCCTCCCCCCACCCCTCGTCCTTCAGCTTCACTACCTTGTCCCTCCCCATCTGCCCCTCCACCAGGTATCTTGGATGAGGCTTCTTGTCCCCGGTCTCCCCAGCCTTCCGCCCCCCAATCCCCACCTGCGTATCCAGAAGCAGACATTCCCTCCCCTCCCCACACTCGGTCACACCCGGCCCAACGCTCTGAATCGAGTCCCAATGTGCTTCCCCGACGACAGGTCGCTAACGGAGACCTAGGTACTATTAGGGTTCATGGCCCCTTCCCCATGTCTGATCTCTCTCATATTCAAGGGAAACTGGGCTCCTTCCTCCAGGACCCCTCCACGTTCATCAGGGAATTCCAGGCCCTAACTATGGCCTTTGACTTAACTTGGCAAGATATTCATGTGGTCCTAACTACCCACTGCACTCACAAGGAAAAGGCCGGGATCTGGGCCTTGGCTCAGGCCTGGATGGATGAGGCACATGCCTGAAATCCTAATGAGAACCGAGCAGGGGCAGAGGCAGTCCCACGGGCAGTCCCCACCTCCATCTACCTCCTGGCTGACCCTGGTGCTTCCCGTGTGGCCCCCGAGGGCCAGACATGCCCGTCCTTTTGGCATCTGAATACACCAAACTATCTTTTCAATGGCAATGATCTCCTGATCTGTTGGTCTACTGTACCTGAAAAGGAATAAAACCTACATTTTATTTATTTTTTATTGAGATATAACTGACACAATATTATATTAGGATGGAGATACAGGCAGATAAAAATGGGCCAGTAGGAGGGCTCACTGGGAGAAATTACATGATGACCTGTCTACTAGAAGGTATGAAAAAGGCAATCATCAAACCTGTCAATTATAATAAACTCAGAGAAGTCACACAGGAACCCTCTGAGAATCTGGCTCTTTTTCAGACCTGATTAGCAGAGGCTATGAGGAAATACCTAGACCCTGAGACCCCTGAAGGTCAGGCTATACTTGCAGTTCACATTATAAGCCAGGCATCCCAAGACATGAGACAGAAATTACAGTAACTAGAGCAAGGGCCACAGACCCCATTTTCTGTCCTACTTGACACAGCCTTAAGGTCTTCTACAATAGGGAGGAGGCTTCTAGAAACAGACGAGAACTAAGAGAGGAGGAAGATTAAAGTGGTGCGCTCAGTGTATGGCTCTTGCCACTGCTCAGTCCCTCCCACAGCAGAGACCCACGGGAGCCCCTTTCCCACCTCAGAAACCACCGCTGACCTGCTACCAGTGCGGTCAGCAGGGGCACACTCTCAGGAATGGCCGCACCCCACCACCCGATACCCCGTGCCCTTACTGTCACCAAAAGGGCCACTGGAAGAGGAATTGTCCCTCTGCCCTCAAGCAGGGAAGCCACAACCACAGCCACCCAACACTCCAGTTATTTCAGGTCCCGGCCCCTAGGCCGAGGTCAAGGCCAATTGCCCCTATCGGTGGAGCAAGAACCAGATTGCGTTCTAGATCTGGGGCTCCTGGATGCAGATGGCTGAAGGTGCCCAGGGCTCAACCTACAGGCCCCTACGTTCCCCGTAAGACGGGAGGAGCCCCGGGAAACCCTGGACGTGGCAGGGGCTACTATCACCTTTCTGATTGACACTGGGGCTACTTATTCAGCCCTGACCTCCTTCTCTGGTCCCACTCGCCATTCCTTGATCCTCCTAACCAGTATGGGAAGAGCCTCCGCGGGACTCTCACACTCTATTTTCACTGCCCGACAGCTCTCTCTTGAACTCACACAAGAGACTGCCTACTTAGCAGCTCAAATTAACACGCTACAAGAACAAATAAATTCTCTAGCAGGAGTGGTTTTACAAAATAGCAGAGCTCTGGACCTCCTAACAGCTAATCAAGGAGGGACTTGTGTAATGTTAGAGGATTGCTGTTTTTTTGTCAACCAGTTGGACAAGGTCCAGACCAACCTTCAGGCCATGTTTTTTTTTTTTTTTTTGGCGTTACGCGGGCCTCTCACTGCTGTGGCCTCTCCCGTTGCGGAGCACAGGCTCCGGACACGCAGGCTCAGCGGCCATGGCTCACAGGCTCAGCCGCTCCACGGCATGTGGGATCTTCCCAGACCGGGGCACGAACCCATGTCCCCTGCATCGGCAGGCGGACTCTCAACCACTGCACCACCAGGGAAGCCCCAGGCCATGTATTTTTAACCTCCTGGCTAAGTTTGTCTCTTACAGAATACAACAAATAAAGCTCCAAATGGTGATGCAACAAGAATACCAGCCAGACAACACTCGTACAACCCTTGAACAAGCCGCCATCATTTTCCATGGGGCCCACACTCCTCCCTAGATACACTCGGACAGAGAGCAGGCAATGGGAACCCAGAGCCCCATGATGCCCCCGCTCAGCAGGAAGCAGCGAGAGAGAGTTTGCCACCCCGTCTCCTCGCAAAGGGGGTTCCCGAATGCCTGAGAGGGAATTAAGCAGTTAGGTAGATATGAGCAGGGGACGTTCAGTAGGGCCCAGGAATTGGCCCTATAAATAGAGGGGGGAATGTGGTGCTCCAAGGACAGTGGCGCTTCAAGGACAAAGGATGACCCTGCCTGAAACAGTTTCAGGGTTACACCCCATACCAGACTCTTAATCGCCCTCCCCACCATGTTGCGATGCTTATGTATTCCTGAGCCCACCTGGACGACGCCCACCTGGGCAACAGGACTGGTCCCAAATAAGGAAAGGCATCTGCCCTGTCCCACTCCCACACTATAGAAGGAAGGCATATGTGCCTTGACCAATCAGTAAATGAAATTTTCACCTCGGACCATTCCTTTGTTTTCTGGCTATAAAAACTGATCAATAGCACATGTTCGGGCTTGACTCTCCCAGACTGCTAGGAAGTCGTCCCGCTGTTCTGGCAGGAACTCTTCCCTCTAATAAATTCTATCTTCTTTACATTAAAGAAAAAAGCCATTCCTTTTCTCTGACTCTTGTTTAAATTAATATTGAATATATGCAAAAGAATATTAAAACTCACGTCTGGGGTCAATGGGAATAGCCCCACTACCTCACAGGGCAGTACTGAGTATTACATGAAGCAATACTTAGACAATGGCTAGCACAGTGCCTGCATATGGAAGGTGCCAGGAGAGGTCAGCTTCTTCCCATACCCCTCCTTCCTCTCTTCTCTGATTCTCCCTAAGCCCTGCCTCCACATCTGCCTTTACCCAGCCAATCCTCTGGGTAATCTGCCAGCACCATTCTCAGTGATGCAGAATTCCCCTCTGTTATGTTTCCCCCCAAAACTCGTAGGTTGCAGCCTAACTCCCAGTGTGATGGCATTTGGGGTGGGGCTTCTGGGAAGTATTTAGGTTTAGATGAGGTCATGAGAGTGGCAGGTCCTCTTGTAAGATGAGGACAACACAAGATCCCCCTCTCTCTCAACCACGTGAGGACACAGCCATAAAGCAGAGGTAGAAGATGGCGGTCTGCAAGACTGGAAGAGAGCTCTCGCCAGAACCTGACCGTGCTGGCACCCTATCTCAGGCACCTGGCCTTCACAGCCGTGAGAAATAAAAGTCTGTTGTTGAAGCCACCAGCATATGGTATTTTGTTGTGGCATCCCTAGCTGATAAAGATACCCTAAACCTCCTGGAAGAATAAAACTCTTAGTTCCAAAACAGGAAAGGAAGATGAATGTGCCTTTGACCAAATACTCCTGGGCCATAAAGATTACTAAAATGTCTCTCCTTTAATGAATTAAATTAGACAACTTAAAACCAAAAATCCCAGAATGCCTGGATCTCATAGGCCTATGATCTGAGAGGTTAAGACCTTCACTGGCACAGACTGCTGGGGAACCTGCTGCCAATATTTCTCAAAATGTAGCTCCTAGACCACCTTTATCAGAAATTACCCAGAGTGTCTGTTATAAAAATCAGATGTCTTGTGTTAAAAAAAATAAAATAAAATACCTAGAAATAAACCTAACCAAGGGGGTAAAAGGCTTATATACTGAGAACTATAAAATATTGATAAAGGAAATTAAAGATGATTCAGAGAAAGGGAAAGCTATCCCATGCTCTTGGACTGGAAGAATTAATATTGTTAAAATGACCATACTACTCAAAGCAATCTACAGATTTAAAGTGATCCCTATCAAATCACCCATGACATTTTTCACAGAGGTAGAACAAATGATCCTAAAATTTATATGGAACCACAAAAGACCCAGAATTGCCAAAGCAATCCTGAGGAAAAAGAATAAAGCTTGTATAATATATTATATGATATCACTTATATGTGGAATCTAAAAAAAAATAATACAAATCGACTTATTTACAAAATAGAAACTGACTCACAGACAGGAAACAAATTTACAGTTAGCAAAGGGGAAAGGGGGGTGGTAGAGGGATAAATTGGGAGTATGGGATTAACAGACACACACTACTATATATTAAACAGATAACAAAGATTTACTGTATAGCACAGGGAACTATATTCAATATCTTATAATAACCTATAATGGAAAAGAACCTGAAAAAGAATATATATATATATACATATGTACCTATCTGAGGCACTTTGCTGTACACCTGAAACTAACACAATATTATAAATCAACCATATTTCAATTTTTTAAAAATCAGATATCTTCAGATGGCTAAAAAGTACATGAAAAGATGCTCAGCATAATTATGAGAGAAATGCAAATCAAAACTATATCAATACAATGAGGTATCACCTCACACTGGTCAGAATGGCTAGGATCAAAAAATCTACAAACAAAAAAAATCCAGCAAATGCTGGAGAGAGTGTGGAGAAAAGAGAACCCTCCTGCACTGTTGGTGGGAATGTAAATTGATACAGTCACTATGGAGAACAGTATGGAGGTTCCTTAAAAAACTAAAAATAGGGGCTTCCCTGGTGGCGCAGTGGTTGAGAGTCCGCCTGCTGATGCAGGGGACACGGGTTCGTGCCCCGGTCCAGAAAAATCCCACATGCCACGGAGCGGCTGGGCCTGTGAGCCGTGGCCGCTGAGCCTGTGCGTCTGGAGCCTGTGCTCCACAGCGGGAGAGGCCACAACAGTGAGAGGCCTGCGTACCACACAAAAAAAAAAAACAACTAAAAATAGAGCTACCATATGATCCTGCAATCCCACTCCTAGGCATATATCTGGAGAAAACCATACTTCGAAAAGATACATGCACCCCAATGTTCATTGCAGCACTATTTACAGTAGCCAGGACATGGAAACAACCTAAATGTCCACTGACAAAGGAATGGATAAAGATGTGGTACATATATACAATGGAGTATTAGCCATAAAAAAATGAAATAATGCCATTTGCAGCAACATGGATGGACCTAGAGATTGTCATACTGAGTAAAATAAGTCAGACAGAGAAAGACAAATATCATATGATATTGCTTGTATATGGAATCTAAAAACAGGGTACAAGTGAACTTATCTACAAACAGAAGTAGAGTTACAGATGTAGAAAACAAACATGGTTACCAGGGGGTAAGGGGAGGAGGGATAAATTGGGAGACTGAGATTGACATACGCACACTACTATATATAAAATAGATAACTAATAAGGACCTACTGTATAGCACAGGAAACTCTACTCAATACTCTGTAATGGCCTATGTGGGAAAAGAATCTAAAAAAGAGTGGATATATGAATATAACTGATTCACTTTGCTGTACAGCAGAAACTAACGTAACATCGTAAATCAACTATACTCCATAAAAATTCTTTTAAAAATCAGATGTCTGCCACCTGTTACATAGAAAGCAGTAGTTGGGATCCTAGAAGTCTGTATTTTAACAACTCCCAGGGCAGTCTTATGAACAGTAGTAAACGTGAACCCCTGACAGACACACTCTGACCACCACCAGCCCATCTCTACCTGAATACCCTACTACAGACTGGGACGTGGAAGGCCATCGAAAATCTTCTCTAAACCCTTGCACTGAAAACGCGGTCCATGCTCCAGCAGCATCACACCACTTGGGAGCTTGTTAGAAATGCAGAATCTCAGGCCCCAGCCAGACCTATAGCCACAGAGTGCATTTGTCCATTAGAGTTTCAAAACCATGTTCTGCTCCAGCGAACCCAGGCTGACCCCAAGCCTTGTGAATGCCTTCAGGATCTGCCTAGGAATTCCTACTGTCATGATTTCAAAATCAAATTAAGGTACTCAGAAGAACACAGAGAAGAACCTAGCAGAGTGTAGAGCAGACAGCTAGACAGGAAAATAATGTTTTCATGAGCTGGGTGACAAGCCTTGCCATTAAAGATCCCACCTATCCATTTTACCCCTATGGCAGAGACTACAAGTTGTCCCCTACTAACCATTCTCCTCTGCTTTCTTTTAATAGCACTGCTGGTGTTTAGCTGGTATTTAACTGCCCAAGATAGAAACCACATTACTCAGCCACACTAAAGCTGACGGTGTGTGCATGGAAGTTCTGGTCAATGAGATGTAAGCAAAAGCATCTTTTGCAATTTCTGGGAAGTGTCCTTATAGAAGTGGGGCATGCCATTCTTCATCCTTTCTTTGCTTCTGGCTAGAATGTAGACATGATGGCTGGAGCTCAAGCAGCCATCTTGGAACATGAGGTAAAAGCTACATGATGAGAATCATGGTTCCTAACATGATGCACTGGATATCTACTTCTGGACTTCTTAAATTTCTACTTTGTTTGTGCCACTTTAATTGGGGTTTTCTTTCACTCTCAGTTGAACCAATTCCTAACTGATTTGTACCCCCTTTATACTATAATATGGTTCAGGCAACATGAGCTGAGTGACCCCTGTGTCCTCAGAAAGGCAGAGTATCTTGACTATAAGAAAAAAAATCCCATTACTCAGGAGGATCTAGTACCATTCTGGGCTTGGCTGTGTCTCTTAGCAGGTAGCAAATGGAGGGGGGAGGGGGGGTAGGGTGCAGAGCATCAGGGTCCTACCCCTTTCTTCCACAAGGGCTATGCTTAACCTTTCTGCTGCCAGAGGTATCTCCAGAAAGAACATGAACCCTCTTGAAGCTCTTACCAATACTTCTTTCTGCTTGCAGCTGGTAATTCTAACCTATATTTCTCTTACTGCAATTCAGACAAGTCCCTCTTCACCTTTAGTGGAAAAAGAAGTACAGGGACTGCCTGCTACAAACAACATTTCAATATAAAATCCTCTCTTCATTCATTAGACAAACACTTATTTGAGGGCATACTATGTGCAAGTCACTGTGGTAGGCTTGGGACAGAATAAAATCTTCCTGAAAGCTGTTTTTGGATAGTGTATTTGTCTCTAAACGCCAAACTCCTCACTCCAGGCAATAGGCCAATTAATTATCTCAAAGCCAAGTTTGGGCCTTGACCTTAAAAACATTATTTAAGGATTAGACCCTTCTGAAAAATCAGGGAAAAAAATGCCTTCTTTTGATATATAATTACCTTCTTTATGCTTCCTCTCAAACTCTTAAATGACTTTTCATGACACTCATATAAATTGCCCTTCTTTCAATGATACAGGATAAGTTCTCCAAAGGGATCTAATCTTTCTCTCTCTCTCTCTCTCTCTCTCTCTCTCTCTCACACACACACACACACACACACACTCACATACACACATCCTAATGATACACGAAGAACTGAGTGCATTTCCTGGCACGTTGTTAAGTGTTCAATAAATTTTCCCCAAATGTGACTTCTTCAGTTTTATGCTTTACGTTCTATATTCTATCTCTTGCATCATACCATGTAATAAATATTTATATTTGTATAAATCATGACTATTTTTTTACTTCTGTGTTTCTAATATTACTGGAAATTATCAATTACACACACTGCTCTTCAGGAGATTCGTCCAGAAGGCACCATAATTCAAAGTACAAAGAAATCACATATAATGTCTATATGTCATTGAAATGTGTTTTTGTGGTTACATTTGAATGTGGAAATGTCTCTTCTGAAACCGTTGTAAGAAATCTCTTCGACTAAGTCGAACCGTGAAGTAATGAAGATCTGCACCAGCAGCAACTGGAAGGCTGGCTGGCTTCCCCAGGGCTGTGGTTTGGGTTGAAAAGAAGAAATCAGACAAACACCGTGTTAATGAGGTGTGAAATTGGGATGTGCCAACCAGGAGGCAACCTCCTTCCCAGACACAAGCCAATGGAACTGCCTTCTTCAGAGTTTGCCTCCCTAAGTCCCTGGCAGCTAACGAAATATTTTACTTCGAAAGGGCTTTTCCAGAGCAAAAGACGAAGCTGCTATAGAGCATTCACACGATGATAGGAAAGAGCATTAACTACGTGGGGCAGCCTGCATTCAGGGATGGAGGAGTCCAAAATCACCCCTACCCCCAGCCCAGGGCCAAGCCCAGCTCTCTTTTCTTGGAGTGGCTGAGCTGGGGTAGACCAACTTCTGTACCTTAAACTTGACCCACTCACCCGACTTTCCAGCCTGGGGCAGATAGGCACATAAGCCAGTGGTATAAGACGTCTCCATTTAAAGCCTGAAGGTAGAATTTCAGTGCAGGTCCCTGTATCTAAAAGGAAGCAACCGGGGTTAATTTCTAAAGGCTGCCCTTTGTATAAACAATTTAGCCACACTTAAGGGCATGTTCACTTAGAAGGAAATTTTCTTACTCGTTTCTTTTTTACAATTCTGAAGTTATACACATAAAAAGCAACAGGGCTTTTTCCATTCATCTGGTTTCATGTACTATTTTTTCTTATCCCTTTCTCTCAACATCCTGTTGGGCTTATGCTGCTAAGAAAGCCTCTTACATATTTGGGGTTTGGGGGGAGCAGGACACGGGGAAGGAAGGATGTAGGAAAGCTCTTGATGAATTTGAACAGGAAATGTCTTTAACAAATGAAGTCTCTCTTCCCTTGCCTAATTCTGAAATGCCTCTGGCTTGAAAATCTCCCATATGCTCGTTATTTATGTATACCACGCAAATTCTAAACAAAGAGTTCCATTCTTGGTCCCCCCTACATACCCTCGAGCTGTGAGGAAATTTTCCACCAGAGAGATATAGGGGGAGCCGGAGCAGAACAAAACCAAGGGTCACTGCACAAAACATTCTGGGCAAAATCCAAATCTAAGGTTGTATATACAATGTGCAGCTGATTAACGCTGCAGTGATGAATTTGTTTTCTTCCAGAAAGCCCAAACCTTCAAGTAGGTGCCTAGATTCATTTTCTAGGGCTACTGTAACAAAGTACCACAGACTGCATGGCTTAAACAACTGAGATTTCTTGCTTCACAGTTCTGGAGGCTGGGAGTCCAAGATCAAGGTGTTGGCAGGGCTGCTTCCTCCTAAGGCTGGGAGGGAAGATCTGCTCTATGCCTCTTGCCTGGTTCCTGATGGTTTACTGTAATCTTTGGTATTTCTTGGCTTGTAGAAGCAGCACCCTGATCTCTGCTTTCATGTTCACATGATGAATACTCCCTGTGTGCATGTCTATCACCAAATTCCCCCTTTAGATAAGGACATCAAGTCATATTGAAGTAGGACCCAACCTAATGACCTAATCTTAATGAATTATACCTGCAAAGACCTTCTTTCCAAGTAAGAGCACATTCACAGGTACTGGGGGTTAGGACTCCAACATAAGAATTGGAGGGGGGGACCACAATTCAATCCTTAATGTTGCCCAGTGTAAAGCACCTGACCACAAGGCTGAAAACGCTGCCCAGGGAACAGCCAGTGGGATGATTAGGTGTCAGCCTTTCAAAAAAACACTGTGGCCTCCCTGGGCTGTGAAGAGCAGGTTTCTGAGCCACAGGGATCCTCCGGGAAAAGCTAAGCGCTGAAAGGTTCTCTTGAAGAATAAGAAAGCGGACAACTCAAGATGAGCAGCTCTCCCTGCGCCCTCTGGTTCTCAGAGTGCCGGTCCCATCTCTCCACAAGCAGGTGGGCAAAAACTAGGCTACATCTGAGAGAGCTGCAGGTCTGCTGGGTGCTAGGCTTCCCCTGTTCAGAACCAGCCTTTCCCATTGCTTCTCAGAGATGCAAGGCAGGAGGGAAGGTAGAGATGGGGACTAATCACCAGCCTTTGTTGCCTGTCTGCATTCCACTCTGATTTCTCCCTCCCAACCACTCCTTCCTGCTTCCTCCTCCTCCACTCTCTTCAACCCTGAACACCAAGAATGCTGACCGTAGGAAATGCAAACGAAAGCAGTAAAGTGAGAAAGTAACAATGTTGCAGACAGCAACGTGTTTGACGAGTCCCGGCTCCTTTGGATTCCACAGACGTGGAGGCCGATCGGTGCTGGCCGGTTCGCAGGCACTGGGGACCTGAGGATATTTTTCCATCTCTGTTTTGATTGAACTTCCTCAGGACTCAAAGGAGTAGGCAAGCTATTTGTGGAGAATCCTTTTCCAAGTCATTAGTTTGTTTCCTTGGAAGCATCTGTGTCTCCCTCTGTTACACAGTGCAAGAGGAGGACTCTAGAGAAAGAAGGTGCAGGAGAGCCAGGGACAGGATGGAGAGGCCGGCCTCCTCTCCCGTGGCCATGCCCGGGCCGGCTGAGCCCAAGCAGTCCCTGACCCACCTTCACACCTAAGGAGAAAGCACTAAAACGGCGACGGAAGCTCTGGGGCACCAACACAGCTGGTCAACTGGTGGGCTTAGCTGTAGGGTAATCAGGCCAAACCTCACTGTTTCATTAGGGAACTCCAAATGCCAGTTTCCCCAGAGAGGATACTTCCCCTTCTCCTGGGGGATGTAAGCCTAGGATGGAGGATTTCAGGGGTCCAGAGGAGGAAGAGGGTAAAGCCCTCGCTGTCCAGGAGGTTGTGATAGGAGAAGTGGGCATTAAAACACTCCACAGGGCTTCCCTGGTGGCACAGTGGTTGAGAGTCCACCTGCCGATGCAGGGGATATGGGTTCGTGCCCCAGTCCGGGAGGATCCCACATGCCACGGAGCGGCTGGGCCCGTGAGCCATGGCCGGCTCGTCCGGAGCCTGTGCCCTGCAACGGGAGAGGCCACAACAGTGAGAGGCCCGCGTACTGCAAAAAAAAAAAAAAAAAAACACTCCACAGAGGCAGCAAATGCCCCTTCTCATGACTCCGCTTTCTCCACTGGATAGGTCAGTTGTCTGGTCTCTCCCATCACAGCTGACGATGAAGACAGCCAAGTCCTGCAACTTAGGCCACCTCCTGATTCTGCCCCTCTATAGATCTTAACCACACCTTGACCCAGGCCCTGTCACCTCCTGCCTGAATTGCTGTAAATGCCTCCATATCTAAGGTACTGCAGGTTTTGTCCTCTGACATCCCAGCTCCCTGCTCCAGCAAAGCTTCCATTTCACCCAATTTGCAGTTAGTCCAACATCATACACACCCAGTGGATGGAAAGGCAGACAATCAGTCTCACCTGATGAAGACCATCTGATACCTTTTCCCAGGACATCTGGTAGCCTCAGCATAGGCAGGCCTGAGAGGGTAAAACCCTTTGCCATCAATTAAAATCAGCCCTGGGAGAGCTGGGGGCTATTTAGTCAATATTAACTTTTAATATGTATTAAAAGGGAGTGTATATATGCTCCCTGTAATATGTTAGCTCCAGATTCCAAAATCTGTTAAGTTACAGTCTAATCCATGAATTTAGAGCTTCCGGTTTGTCAAACTGAAACTGAGCAGGACCCTGCGGGGAGTTTCCTAGAACAAACCCCCATGTCCCTCGCCTCTTGTTTGTAGAAAAGCTTTAGCCTCCTAGGTCTTCCCGGAGTTCCAAAGAGCAAATACGATCAGAGAAGTGAGAAAATGCAGAAACAAAGGAAAACCATCCAGCAATACAAAATAATAATAGTATAGCCATAAAACAAAGTCAAGGACCTTTAGTTCCTCTTCAAGGGCTATAGACAGTATCCTGAGCCACATCCTTGAGTTGTTTCGCAGGTACTAAAACCCCCGCCAGGTGGAAGAAGTTAACTGCATTGCTGACCACAAGCACGTAGACCCCAGACCAGCTGAAACCAGAAGGCTGATGACGTGGACTCCCAATTACCTCACCACCAATCAATTAGAAAAATAATCAGGCACCCTAAAACACTCTCCCTCACCCTGTCTTTAAAAACCTTTCCCTGAAAGCCATCAGGGAGTTCGGGTCTTTTGAGCATTACCACCTTTATGCCTTGCCTGGCCTTGCAGTAAACACTGCACCTTCCTTTACCATAACCCAGTGTCAGTAGATTGGCTTTACTGCACACGGGCCAGTGGACCCAAGTTTGGTTTGGTAACAAAATGTCATTTTATTTATTTAGCAAATATGATAAATAAATTTATTTAGCTAGCAAGTAACAGAGCCAGGATTTGAACCTGCTCCATCTAATATATAGAGACGAGGGTCTTAACCACTGCATGGAGGACCAACTGTAAAGTTAATATGTCAAATGGAGCAAAAGACAGGAGGAAATAATTGAAGAGGTGTAGCCGAAATGGGGCCCTGTGGACATGAATTCACTTGTGTTTCCCTGTGAAGCATTTACTGCACTTCAACACAGCCTTTCTCTAGCTCAACCAGGCTGGCCAGAGATTGCACAAAATGTGGCCCATTTTATCACTGCAGTACAGCTACAACTATCAAAAGCAGTGCCTTTGCCCCTACGTATGATAGTACTGGACCCCTGAGGGGTGCTGGGCTACATTGTATATCCTCTCACCACTGACAGCTTGTCCCCTGCTCTTCTCTAGAAGGGAATTCCTACGTGGAAAACAGAAAAAGTCTGGTACAATTTCTATTAAACGGTGTTTTCTCCACTTAGAAGGAGAAAAATAATATCCAAATCATCCAGATTTCATTTTCAACTCAGTCAGTGACTCGTGGATTCCCCGCTGTAGCAGGGTGGGGACATTTCCATTCCCGCCCTCAGAGAGGGAGAGCCTTTAGACTTGCTTCTTTCACTAGTAAGTTGGCTCTTCCCTGTCAGGGAGGGAGGCTGTCATTGATAAGTTCATCATTCTCATCATTCACTTGGAAAAAGACCCTGCAAAGTGCTCCTCAGCATTTGCCAAATCCAGATTATAGCATCTGTCAGATGTGCCCGCACATTTGTTGCTTCTCAACAATGGAAGACTGGTGATTACGGCTGCTGACTAAAACTTAACAACCTAGTTTATTCCAGCAGGTTCCTGGTAAACAGCACTGCAGCTGAAAAGGCTTATCCTGTTTATGTTAGCGTGAAATAGCCTGGGTTAGGGCTCCCAGAGCAGGGCAGAGGCTGAGCTCCCTGAATGTCAGCTGTTTGAAGGCTTTGTGTTTAGACAAATGGTGTTTAGGTAAGAAAGCCGCTGTTGATGTGATCCTTTCTATCCACTTCGAGCATCTGACGTAGATGGACGCTGTTTCAGTATGTGCCAGACCTTCTCCAAGAGGAGAACCATCAGTGTGTATAATGATTGAAAGCCCTCTGTTGACTAAACCTACATACACAGTTTGACCTTCTTGAGTTTCCACCTCTGTGGCAGGCTTTCCCAACATGGGCACTATTAACATTCGGACCGGATCATTCTCTGTTGTGGTAGCTGTCTGTGCATCATAGAATGTTTGGCAGCAACCCTGGCCTCTACCTGCCATATGCCAGCAGCACCCCTCCCCCGAGTCATGACATCCAAAAATGCCTACAGATAGGGCTTCCCTGGTGGCGTGGTGGTTGAGAGTCCGCCTGCCGATGCAGGGGACACGGGTTCGTGCCCCAGTCCAGGAAGATCCCACATGCCGCGGAGCAGCTGGGCCCGTGAGCCATGGCCGCTGAGCCTGCACGTCCGGAGCCTGTGCTCTGCAACAGGAGAGGCCACAACAGTGAGAGGCCCGTGTACTGCAAAAAAAAAAAAAAAAAAGCCTATAGATAATGCCAAATGTGCCCTGGAGGAGGGCAGAATCACGCCCTGCCTGAGTTCGGACCACCACTCAAAGTTAAAAAGAAAGTTTTTCCTTATAAAGGCCAGCAAGGGAAGAGACCATTTGGAGACCATTCAGGAATTCTCAGAGCATCCTCAGCCTGGTCTCCTCCTTCACCATCATCCATGTCCACGAGGAATTCTGACTGGTCCTGCTTATTGGAACTTGGAAACACAAATACTTAAAAGACTTTAAGAAACGTTACCAGAAAAATAGGAATCATCCAATGAGTATTGAGTGCCCTCTATATGCCCAGCTAATGTGGTCTGCTCTCTAGAATCTTTAAAAAACGTCTGTCCCATCAGCAGCAAAAAAGAAGGAAATTCTGACACATGTCACAACATGGGTGACCCTTGAAAACACTATGCTAAGTGAAGTAAGCCAGACACAAAAGGACAAATACTATATGCTTCCACTCATATGACTATCTAGTGTAGTCAAAGTCAGAGACAGAAAATAGATATGTACATTTAAAATACATACATTTAAAACCATGTCCTTTCCCTCTTTGGGCCAAATTTCTGCAGAAGTTCTAATGAAGCTTGTAACACCTGAAAGCCTGAGAGTTGAGGGAATGGGAATTGATACTTTTCCAAATTGCTAATCAGGGCACAAAGAAGCTGTGATTGAAGAAAGTGTGGAGCTATATTGAGAAACCCCCCTGCCCCTGGCAAAGCAGATTCCACGCAGGAACAGAGCAGCAAGGGCACCTTGGGTTGAGAGGGATGGGGCCAGGGAAAGAGGGAGAGAGGCCACTGGCTGGACTGGGAGCCACGAGAATCTGGCCCTTCCCAAAAGTTGCCCCAATGGCCAGGAAAGGGCTCCCAAATCTCAAAATTCGTGTGACCAATGGCCACCTGCAGCTTCCCGTTCTCAGATAAGCAGAAACAAACATGGCAAACAACACAAGATTCAGATACTCTTTTGTGGTGTTCAAAACAATTGCCCGAATTTTACACTAATTTCCTTTTGTAGGAACATTCCATGGGAGCAGAGTGTGCTATGCTTTCATGCTGCTCACAGGGCCTTGAATATTTCCAACCTGCCTTCCTCGCCAACTTGGGTTCTTTGGCCAGCACCACTTTTATGAGGGTTATTTTGTTTGTTCCCTTTTAACTTACAGTGGTGTTTCTGAACTATGGTCCAAATAAATAAACAATAAATAAAATGTGTATAGATAAATAGGTAGATAGATAGATAGACACAGAGATACACAGGAGTCTCAAAGCAATGAACTACTGTATCATGTAACCATATGAGAGGTCACATGACCTGACCTCCAGGCAGCTAGGACTCTAGGCACCAGGCATTCATGAAAATTGTGAGCCCACAGGGCACTTCTTGGTGATCGTGGGCAGGGAAAATCGTATCTCCAAGGCAGGTTGTCCCACCAACCCTTGTCTCTTAAATTATGGCTGGTCTGGAATATTGATTTAATCTTAAAATACCAACAGATATTTTTCATTTTATTGGATACTGAACATGCATACCTTACACACTCATTTCCCATAGTGCTTTTTCTGAAAGAAAGATATTTTGCATAAAATGTAGAGGTTTGTGGCTCTCAAACTGTGTCTAAATCAAACATGTAAAAGTTCGGAATTCTCCAAAGTAAAAATGAACATTTTCAGGCTTCCCTGGTGGTGCAGTGGTTGAGAGTCCGCCTGTCAACATAGGGGACATGGGTTTGTGACCCGGTCCGGGAAGATCCCACATGCCGCGGAGCGGCTGGGCCCATGAGCCATGGCTGCTGAGCCTGTGTGTCCGGAGCCTGTGCTCCACAATGGGAGAGGCCACAACAGTGAGAGGCACAGGTACAGCAAAAAAAAAAAAGAAAATTTTCTGTCTTTGATTTGTAAGAAACTGAGAGATAGGTTGTCCAAGACAAAATAATTCATGAATTTTAAATTAGTCTAGTTCATATTGACCTGAATATTATAAAACATTCAAATGAAGTTCATCTTCCTTTTGCTACAACATTCCTAATGCAAATGAAATTTCCAAATTAGACTGTAATTTTAAAATATGTAAGAATGAACTCTATACTGCTTTTGATATGAGAATCTGACTCAGCAATATCATTATAAAATTTAGCAGACATGGAAAAATGGTCATAAACACTGCTCTCATACAGACTTAAAATTCCAATGCATTTGTTTACAAAGATAGAACAAACAATCCTAAAATTTGTGTGGAACCACAAAAGTCCAAATACCCAAAGCAACCTTGGGAAAAAAAACAAAGCAAGAGGCATCATGATTTCTGATTCCAAACTATATTACAAAGCTATAGTAATCAAAACAGTATGGTATTGGCATAAAAACAGACACACAGATCAATGGAACAGGATAGAGAGAACAGAAATAAACCCATGCACATATGGTCAATAAATTTACAATAAAGAATCCAAAAATACACAGTGGGGAAAGGACAGTCTCTTCAACAAATGGTGTTGAGAAAACTGGACAGCCACATGCAGATGGATAAAACTGGACCACTGCCTTACACCATATACAAAAATTAACTCAAAATGGATTAAAGACTTGCATGTAAGACCTAAAGCCAAAAACTCCTAGAAAAGAACATAGACATAAGCTCCTTGACATGAATGTTGGCAATGGTCTTTGGATTTGACAAAAGCAAAAATAAACAAGTGGTACTATATCAAACTAAAAAGCTTCTGCACAGCAAAGGAAACCATCAACAAAATGAACAGGCAACCTATTGAATGGTAGAAAATACTTGCAAATAATATATTTGATAAAGATACAAAGAACTCATAAACTCAATAGCAAAAATTCAAGCAATCCAATTTAAAAACTGGACAAAAGATATGAATAGATACTTTTCCAAAGATGAAATACAGATAGACAACAAGTACATGAAAACATGCTCAATATCACTAATTATCAGGGAAATGCAAATCAAAACCACAATGAGATATCACCTTATACCTATTAGAATGGCTATCATTAAAAAGACAAGAAATAACAAGTGTTGGCAAGAAAACGGAACCCTTGTGCACTGTTGGTGGGAATGTAAATTGGTGCAGCTACCATGGAAAACAGTATGGAGGTTTCTCAAAAAATTAAAAATATAACTACCATATCATCCAGCAATTCCACCTCTGGGTATTTATCTGAAAATACTAATTCAAAAAGATCTATGCATCCCCATGTTCATAGCAGCATGATTCACAATAATCAAGACATGGAAATAACCTAGATGTCCATCGTTGGATAAACAGATAAAGAAGATATTTTATATGCGTGTGTGTGTGGGGGGGTATATATATATATATATATGAATATTATTCCATCATAAAAAAGAATGAAATCCTGACATTTGTGACAACATGGACAGACCTTGAAGGCATTATGCTAAGTTAAATAAGTCAGGTAGAAAAAGACAAATATCATATCATCTCTAATATGTGGAAACTTAAAAAAAAATGGAGCTCATGGAAATAGAGAACAGATTGGTGGTTGCCTGAGTGAGAGGTTGGGGGTGAACAAAATGGGTGAAGGATATCAAAAGGTACAATTTGCCAGTTATAAAATGAATAAGTCATGAGGATGTAATATACAGCATGGTGACTATAGTTAATAATACTGTATTACACATTTAAAAGTAGCTAGGAGAGTGGATCTTGAAAATTCACATCACAAGAAAAAAAATTGTAACTATGTATGGCAATGGATGTTAACTGGACTTTTGTGGTGATCATTTTGCAAATATACATATATTGAATCATTACATTGTACACCTGAAATTAATATAATGTTATGTTGGGACTTCCCTGGTGGTCCAGTGATAAAGAATCTGCCTTCCAATTCAGGATTTTATCCCTGGTTGGGGAACGAAGATCCCACGTGCTGCAGAGCAACTAAGCCCACATGCCACAACTACTGAGCTCGTGTGCCTCAACTAGAGAGTCTGCATGCTGCAACTACAGAGCCCACGTGCCCTGGAGCTCGCGCACCACAACTAGAGAGAAGCCTGAGCACTGCAACGAAAGAGCCCGCGTGCCACAACTAAGACCCAACGCAGCTAAGCAAATAAATTAAATAAATAAAATATTTTAAAATTCTTAAAATATATACAATGTCAATTATACTTCAAAAAAATACTTCTCTCAGTAAAAAGTGCAAAATATAATTTTGCTTAATCTTAATATGGTTTATTTTTTATTCTTAAAATTTTCATTTATCTAATTTTGTCCCATTATAAAAAATGTTAACTAAAATTTGATTATTTCTTGCAGGAATTTATTCATATTGATTCCATATTTCCTGTCTACTATAATTCACACGCAAATTTTATTTAATAAGTTCTTTCCGTGCTTTTACAGTTCACTATAATTTGAAAAGTATCCTTTAGTCAAATGAGTTCAGAAACCCCACCTCAATATGAACTGTACAGTCTCTTGTTGATAGAACAGGCAGCCTCAGTATTTACAGTTATTTGTTAACATCAGGCATTATAAAGGGTCATCCTGGTGGCAAGATGTTGGGAGTACCCACGTCTATCTGAGGACTTTTCTGTTGAAAGCAACTAGTAGCTATGTGACACCAGATACCAACAATCCTAAAAATGGAAGGTAAGTTGAAACCCTAACAAAAACTTTTTTTAATGGGGGAGGAGGATCATATTACCATGTTGCTTTTCAATATTTCATGACAGGTCAGTGGTTTACAATAGGATATGAAGTGTTCTGATGATGTTGGGTGGTAGGTTGGAGGGTACACTTGAGAAGGGTTTGGAAAAGTGTTATAATTTGGAAAGGAGATTCTCCCGTATAAACTTTGGTCGAATTTGAATCCTTTGAGCTGGTCCTATTCCCAGAAGGCCAGTAGCTCTTGTGAACCCCACAGATCATCCTATGAGATTTTGAGCTGTATAAATCAACCTCTTCAGTATTTTTAGAGAGGGGTATACATGGGCATGTGTGTACATCATGCTCACATATGAGGGAAGTAGTTGTAGTACAGTAGCATCAACTTATGATTTCTGACATTCACTTTATAAGGAAGGGTAGCCAGATGGGGAAACTGAAACTCCATGAGTCTAAGAAAGATGGTTACCGAACGGTGATCACCAAATCCCAGAAGGTCCACAGAGGCCACCTGGATGGGGTGAGGGGGATCAGAGGAAAGGATGAGGGGGCAGCATTCCTAGGAGGAAGCCACCCCCACTTCCACCAGAGCAGCACCATGCCCCCATGCTTTACATACAGGCCTCCACCTAAAATTTCATTTTGAGGAAAGGTTTCAGCTTCTAGAATTTGAAAACCACTAGACTAACTCTAGGTTCCTTTCCTGCTTAAACATCCTGAGATCCCATTAGAGCTGGTTCATTATTCATTTGATGATTTAGCTGGCTAATCCCCCCCAAATTGGGGTCCCAGATATAATCCAGGCACAACAGTAAGAAATAAAAACCAATAAGACACAGCCTCTGTTCTCAAGAAATTTATGGTCCAACGGGATCCAACAACATATAAACTAAAAAAAACTTCTGTCCAGTACTCTAGTAAAAGGACTTATAAGTTTAAGGAAGCAAAAGGAAGGAAGTCTTTCCCTGCGAGGAGGAAAAGGAGGAGATTCAGGAAATGTCTTCAGGTGGGGCTAGGTTGTTATAAACAACAAGAAGGAATTCTAGCTAGCTCAAGCAGAAATGGGATGTAGTGCATCTTAGAGCTAGGAAGAGTTCAAGAGTAGCTCACCAGATGGAGATCAGAACTGCAGGAAGTGGGGCCTGGGGATGAGACCCAGGGACTCAGAAACATGGCTTCCAGGGTTCACTCACTGAAAAGCAGGCCCTCTGTACTACAGAAAAAATATACAGTCATCCCTCTGTTACCCACGGGGGATTGGTTCCAGGACTTCCACAGGTATCAAAATGCTCAGATGCTCAAGTCCCTGACAGTCAGCCCTCCCTCTGTCTCTGCGGATGCAGAACCTCAGATACAGAGGGTCTACTGTATATGGATGCCTGCAGTCCCAGTTTAGCGGCCAGAGGGGAGAAAGCACCATGCCCCTCTGCTTAGTGCTTCTCTATCAATTACAAGGAAGGATCCTTCTTGCCTCTAAGTTATGTGCCGCTGTGCTGGGGGATGCAGTACAATGACTGGCCATGTCAGGGTCATGAGTACCTTGCCCATCCCCCCACCCATCATCAAAGGGGTTAAAACCAAGACAAAGGGAGATGGGAAAGCCTCTGAGCAGAACAGTCAGCACTCAGGAGGCTTAAAACAATCCAGGCAAAGGAATCCACCTGTGTGAAGGATGGCTGTCCCACCCTCCTACCAGCCTTCTTTCTATCACACCTATTATACCATCCAGGTCACCTAGAGCCATTTCTGTGAGTGACGCTTCCAAAGGAGGGAACTGCAGGTCCAGACATCATTAGCCATTAGTTTTCTAAGGCTACCATAACAAAGTACCACAAACTGGGTGGCTTTATTTATTTATTTATTTATTTATTGCGGTACATGGGCCTCTCACTGTTGTGGCCTCTCCCGTTGCAGAGCACAAGCTCCGGATGCGCAGGCTCAGCGGCCATGGCTCACGGGCCTAGCCACTCCGCGGCATGTGGGATCTTCCCAGACCGGGGCACGAACCCGTGTCTCCTGCATTGGCAGGCGGACTCTCAACTACTGCGCCACCAGGGAAGCCCTATTATTTTTTTAAGGTTGTTTTTATTTTTATTTTTTATTTATTTTTAAATTTTAATTTATTTTTTGGCTGGGTTGGGCCTTCATTGCTGTGTGTGGGCTTTCTCTAGTCGT
Organism: Mesoplodon bidens; assembly: GCF_964165515.1. Classification (NCBI taxonomy): domain Eukaryota; kingdom Metazoa; phylum Chordata; class Mammalia; order Artiodactyla; family Ziphiidae; genus Mesoplodon; species Mesoplodon bidens. The sequence goes on along the minus strand of NC_138160.1, from coordinate 45,646,685 downwards.
GGTGAGCAGGGGCTACTCTTTGTTGCGGTGCGTGGGCTTCTCATTGCAGTGGCTTCTCTTGTTGAGGAGCACGGGCTCTAGGCATGTGGGCTCAGTAGTTGTGGCTCGTGGGCTCTAGAGCGCAGGCTCAGTAGTTGTGGCGCACGGGCTTAGTTGCTCCATGGCATGTGGGATCTTCCCGGACCAGGGCTTGAACCCATGTCCCCTGCATTGGCAGGTGGATTCTTTTTTTTTTTTTTTTTTTTTTTGCGGTACGCAGGCCTCTCACTGCTGTGACCTCTCCCGTTGCGGAGCACAGGCTCCGGATGCGCAGGCTCAGAGGACATGGCCCACGGGCCCAGCCGCTCCGTGGAATGTGGGATCTTCCTGGACCGGGGCACGAACCTGTGTCCCCTGCATCGGCAGGCGGACTCTCAACCACTGCGCCACCAGGGAAGCCCGGCAGGTGGATTCTTAATCACTGCACCACCAGGGAAACCCTGGGTGGCTTTAAACAACAGAAATTTGTGGTCTCACAGTTCTGGAGGCTAGAAGTCCAAGGTGTTAAAAGGGCCACACTCCCTCTGAAACCTCTGGGGGAATCCTAGCCTCTGGTGATTTGCCAGCAATCTTTGGCACTCCTTGGCTTATAGATGCATCACTCCAAGCCTCCGTCTTCACAGGGCATCCTCCCTGTATGTCTGTGTCTTCACATGGCCGTCTTCTTGTAAGGACACCAGTCATATTGGATTAGGAGCCCAGACTACTCCAGTATGACCTCATCTGAACTAATTCCACCTGCAAGGACCCTATAATCAGATAAGGTCACATTCTGAGTTATTGGGGGTCAAGACTTCAACATATCTTTTGCGGGGGGACACAATTCAAACCATAACCACCATCTACCTAACCAGACACTGGACTTCAGGGCAAAAACTCTGAAAGGAAAACCTTAAGCCTTTCCTATTTTGGGTGCACCCAAAAACATCTCTTGCCATAAGGTCGAAGACAGTAGACTGAGGTATAATCTAACCAGGGAAACAGAGTTCAGTCCTTACAAGAGTGAAAAATGTTAAAAATACATAATGCGAAAAGCTCATATTAACATGAAACTCCAAGTTAGAATTCATGGTCTGTGCCTGCAAAGTCCACAGATTTGACTGCCCCATAAAATCAGTATTCTGCAATTTTCCTCATTATACAAGACCATACAGTAATTTATGGAAATATAAAATTGGAAACTCAGTCCTTAAACCATATGTTTTTTTTGTTTTTTGTTTTTTGTTTTTTTGTGGTACGCGGGCCTCTCACTCTTGTGGCCTCTCCCATTGCGGAGCACAGGCTCCGGACGCACAGGCTCAGCGTCCATGGCTCACGGGCCCAGCCGCTCCGCGGCATGTGGGATCTTCCCGGACCGGGGCATGAACCCGCATCCCCTGCATCGGCAGGCGGACTCTCAACCACTGCGCTACCAGGAAAGCCCAACCATATGTTTTAATAAGTAGCAGCTAATCAGCCATCGTGTTTGCATGTCTGCTATTTTGGGACTGTTTCAACCTCTCCCAGGTACTGTAAATGTCCTTATTTGCAGCAAACTTCACCCAAAGTAGTAGCAAAATATAAGCCACAGCTCTGCAATTATGCTGCTGTGAGAATGTGCTCTCAGCAGGTGAGAAAGTGAACCCTGGCAAGGATTAGGAAAGAAATCTAGAAATGAAGTTAGCACTTGGGAGAGACCAGATGAGGGACTGCAGCCTCTGAGTAGACATCACTTAGCTCTAATGCAAAGAATTTAGCTTTGTCTAAATGTTGAGCTACATGATGAGATTAGCTGTCTCCTAGCCTGGGAGTGCCCTTGTTACAACCTTAGCTGAAAGGTCGGCTTTACTTCCTTCTTACTAAGAGAGAGAAAGAAGCATGGGAAGGGTGAGGAAAGCAGAGGAGGGCAAGGTGCTTCTCCTTGTTTGTAATAGTTCTGAGTGAATCAACTGACCTTTTATTTTTCTGAAATGAGGAACAGTGAACTATCAAGTGACTTTTGCTGCCCTGACAAATGATAAACACTTATTAAGCAAAGAAGGTCTAGTCACCCAAAGTAGTATAATTTGGAAGCTTTCACCCTGTGCACTCACAGGGGTCATAGCACCCTAAATTCCACCAGTTAGCATTTGGGGGAAAGAGCTGCACCTTTTCCTGGGGTCCTGCTTTAAAATGCAAAAGTTCAGGACTTCCCTGGTGGTGCAGTGGTTAAGAATACGCCTGCCAATGCAGGGGACACGGGTTCAAGCCCTGGTCTGGGAAGATCCCACATGCCGCAGAGCAACTAAGCCCGGGTGCCACAACTACTGAGCCTGCACTCTAGAGCCCGTGAGCCACAACTACTGAGCCCTCGTGAAACAACTAGCGAAGCCCGTGTGCCTGGAGCCCGTGCTCCACAACAAAGGGAAGCCACCGCAGTGAGAAGCCCATGTACCGCAACGAAGAGTAGTCCCTGTTCGCCACAACTAGAGAAAGCCCGCGTGCAGCAATGAAGACCCAATGCAGCCAAGATTAAATAAATAAATAAATGTATTTTTTTTTAAATGCAAAAGTTCAGGCTTCAAGACACAACTCAAGCACAATCTCCCCGAAGTAACTATTTGGAATTCTACTCCAAGCCCCCACCCCTCAACCCACTGGCTAAGTTGGGCTAAACAGCCCCTTCTTGTTCCCATAGCCCCTGGTAAGACAGGGTGACACACATCCTCTTTACACTTTTCCACTGTGACTTTTTTTTTTCCACTTTCACTGTCACAATTTGGATGAAGAAATACACAGTCAACTTACTCATTCTTGTTCCCTGCCTGCCCTGCCACAGTGCCCTGGCATCTCCCATTAGAATGAAACGACAGAGTATGTTGCATTTCCTTCTTTACTTCCAGTGGCTAGAGATACGTGGCACTTTAAGAAATGCCAAAACACAAAAACAACAACTCTGAATTTATTCAGTCTGTGAGTATTATATACACAGGCTCCATATGGGTCATAGCACTGAGCTAGGTGGGGAGAGAGACTAAGGAGGATAAGTTATAATCTCCACCTTCAAGAGATGTATTCATATAATCTCGTTAAAGAATGAAGTAAACTAGGGATTCTCAACGGGCGGTCCCCAAACCAGCAGCATCTGATGGAACAAACCTCTGAAATATACAAATTCTCAGGCTCCAGCCCAGACCCACTAAACAAAAAACTTTGGGGGAGGAGGGCTGGGGTGTGTCATAACAAGCTCTCCTTGTTAGTACCTCTGATGGCTCAGAGGATAGCTGGGCAAAAGGTAGAGTCTAGACCCTGCCAAAAGGTGGCTCCACTGAACTGTCCAGTGCTTGGTGTCAGTATCTATCCTGCAAGCTGCAATCTGGAAATAAGTGCACACTGCAAATAAACCTGCTCGCATTTGCAGTGGAACTACAATCATTTGGGTGCCCACAGAGTCTCAAGTCCTGCGAATAAATCAACAGGATCCTGGGTTGCACCTCCAGGCACCTAGCAGAAGCAAAAGAAAACTGGAGAAAGATATCATTCTAGGCCTCAAATTGTTTTTACGAATAATGTTTTCAAATACAGTGTCCAGCATACAGTCAAAAATAACCAGGCCTCAAGAATGCAGGACCAAGAGACAACTAATGAGAACATACTGTACAGCTCAGGGAACTCTACTCAATGCTCTGCGGTGACCTAAATGGGAAGGAAATCCAAAAACAGTGGGGATATATGTATATGTATAGCTGATTCATTTTGTTGTACATTAGAAACTAACACAGCATTGTAAAGCAACCATACTCCAATAACAATTCATTTTTAAAAATGCAGGACAATATGAACAACCAGCACAAAATGACAACAGAAATGAACACACGGCTAGTCCAGATGATGAAACTGCCAGACACAGACTCGAAAACCACTATGATTAACGTGCTCAAAGAGAGAAACACATAACTAAACAGTTTCAGCAAGGAATTGGAAAAGAGAAAAAGTGACATTGCAGATTTAAAAAGGAAACAAGTTAAAATTCAGGAACTTAAAAATACAATAACCAAAATTAACGACAATATACTGGTTTACCAGCAGATTAGAGGAAGCTGAATAAAGAATGAGTGGACTGGAAGATATGTCAGAAGAAAACAGAATTAAACAAAAATAGTAAAAGGAATGGGATACAGAAAGGAGTGGAGAAGAGACCAAAAAATCACAATGAGAAGATCAAGCCAATGTTTAGTTGGAGACCCATAAAAAGGGGAGAGAGAAAGGGCCAGAAGCAATAGGATGTCCTATTCTGTCAGGTGGAGTGAATCTCTCTCATGGGCTCTTGGAACTGACCCTATAATCAACCACTAAGTGACAGACACTGTGGCCGGGAAGGGGATGGGGTGGGATAGAGAGGAACCAATCGCATGTATCCATTTCAAATAAATGCTTTTTCAACCAATACAATTTAAATATTTCAATTATTTAAATAATTCCCAAAAAAAAAACATATATACACTACCAAACGTAAGGTAGATAGATAGTGGGAAGCAGCCGCAGAGCACAGGGAGATCAGCTCGGTGCTTTGTGACCGCCTGGAGGGGTGGGATGGGGAGGGTGGGAGGGAGGGAGATGCATGAGGGAAGGGATGTGGGAACAGATGTATATGTATGACTGATTCACTTTGTTATAAAGCAGAAACTAATAAAATAAATAAATAAATAAATAAATAATTCCCTCATGCTTACTTTAAATAACAAATTCAACACCAGTGGTTGGTTATCACATTATCCAAAAAGCAAACACTCTAGTTTGGAAGAAAGGTTCTGAAGGGGTTGATGTGAACGTGGGTTAGCAGCTGAATGAGTACATCTAAGGCTGTGCCTGAGGGAAAAGACAGAAGAGGGGCCATCAGCGCAGTCTGACACCCAGGACTCAGGGCTGGACCCCAGTCAGGGTCTCTGGGCAGAAGCTGAAGGAACTGCTTTCAGGAAAGGCACAGCAGACTGCTCTGTACACATGGATGGTGGATAGCTCAGAGTTGGCGATGCAGCAGGCCCCAGCTCATCAAGGAACACAACTTGACATTTCCTCAGGCAGGACTTCAAAGAATGGGGCAGTCAGTCAGCAACTCGGAAACAGCAAACAAAGAGCTCAGGGTACAGCCCTCTGCAGCAGGGGCAGAGGCCATGGCGAAGCAAGTGCCCTCTTGCATTTGCAGGGGACACACAACCCTGGGAATTGTGAATTAGTACCATTCACGTGGCTCCTTTATAACTCGAGAGCCGGTGAGGCGAGCAATGCACAGGTGAGGTCCTTAGGAATCACCACGGAAAAAGGAGACCCCCCGGGCTTCCCTGGTGGTGCAGTGGTTGAGAATCTACCTGCCAATGCAGGGGACATGGGTTCGAGCCCTGGTCTGGGAAGATCCCACATGCCGCGGAGCAGCTAGCCCCGTGAGCCACAATTACTGACCCTGCGCGTCTGGAGCCTGTGCTCCGCAACAAGAGAGGCCGCGATAATGAGAGGCCCGCGCACCGCGATGAGGAGTGGCCCCCACTTGCCGCAACTAGAGAAAGCCCTCGCACAGAAACGAAGACCCAACACAGCCATAAATAAATAAAATTAAATTAAATTAAATTAAAAAAGGAGACCACCAAGAATTAGCTTGCTGTGGTTTATCTACTCTGGTGTATTTACTCTGTTAGGTAGGTGTACAGAGAGCCAAAGATCAGTTGTTCATCTGACCAACTTTCCTTCCAAGGACTGAATGGAACATTTCAATACAGAAATACTGTACAGCCTTTATTTTGTGTTCATGTCAAAACACTTCCTGTGAAAAGGCAACTGGTAAACAAAACAGAAGCCAGTGGAGAAAGAGGATTCACAATGTAAACAGAAATTTCTCACCCAGATTTTTAGTTGTATTTTAGGGAAAATCTAATGCAAACATGAGGCCAAGTTCTGATGGAATACAGTAAGATGGTCATGTTAGAGTGTTTTTGTTATAGATTTCAGCTTCAGGCTGATGACTTGATAAGAATGACTCAGTTGTTTAAAACATTTCACTAATATGTTCCACCTTCAGAACATGTCAAAACCTCAAATGTCACCAGAAATAAGATGATCTATGCTAATTAAAAGAAATAGTGTCCCTAGTCTAAGGGAAAATTTGGGATCGCTAGGGAAAAGGTACATGGATTAAATGAGTGCTTGCTGTTTTTTAGTTTTGACAAAACAGTTTATTTTAGATCTAAACATCCCCCTGCTGTACTGTAAGCCTAAAAATTGATGTATATTTTAACTGGAAAGAGAAACTAACCAGAAATAAAGAAGATAAACACATTGGCTCAACAGATTCTCAGTTTCCAAGCAAAACTCCAGGCAAACTGTAAAACAAGGCAGAAAAAGCAAAGGCCTGTAATGTTGCAGTTCCAGTGCACCTAAATGAGTACGTGTGAGAAAAGGAGTGTCTTGCTGTCTAGTGAGGACAACACGAGGCACGTGGCTCTGCCCTTATTCCCAGCTCGGCTCCTTTCCCAGGGACACTAACAGCCTCCAGCGTAAGGAGATGGTTGCCAGTTGGGACTGATCACACTGGGCTCATATTTTAATAGTAAGAGCGATGTTCCAGTCTGAGAACCCACTTCATCTTCACAGCAACTCCATGAGGCACCACCGTCTTACCCGAATTCTATCTACAGGTGAGGACACCGAGGCACAGAGTGGGCTCCCTGTCACGGTCACTCGGTGGTCAGCCCAGGATGGCAGGCTGCCAGCCAAGTCCTCCAACAGTGCTTCCCAAAGCGTGGTCCACACACCTGTCCCAGGTAGAGGACTGTTTGTTATGGTTCCATTTCAGATAGCAACTGAACGTTAAGTCTTCTGAAATTTTTATAGAAATGTGCCACAGAGTAATATTATTATTGTTAAAATCAAATCATTTTTTAAATGGGGCTTGTACTGGCTTTTTTTTAATAAATTTATTTATTTGTTTGTTTATGGCTGCATTGGGTCTTTGTTGCTGCACACAGGCTTTCTCTAGTTGCAGCGAGCAGGGGCTACTCTTTGTTGCGGTACGCTGGCTTCTCATTGCGGTGGCTTCTCTTGTTGCAGAGCACAGGCTCTAGGCGCGTGGGCTCAGTAGTTGTGGCGCACAGGCTTAGTTGCTCCGTGGCATGTGGGATCTTCCCAGACCAGGCTCGAACCTGTGTCCCCAGCATTGGCAGGCGGATTCTTAACCACTGCGCCACAAGGGAAGCCCAGTACTGGGTTTTTAATATCACTTTTCACAAAGGTAAAAATTCCTTGTTACACAGGTATCAGTCGGTGATGGATTGGGAAAGATAAATATCATATGATATCATTTATATGTGGAATCTGAAAAAAGGCTACAGACGAACTTATCTACAAAACAGAAATGGAGTTACAGATGTAGAAAATGAACTTATGGTTACTGGGGGGTAAGGGGGGGAGGGATAAATTAAAAGATTGGGATTGACACATACACACTATATATAAAATACATAACTAATAAGAACCTACTGTATAGCACAGGGAACTCCACTCAATACTCTGTAATGGCCTATGTGAGAAAAGAATCTAAAAAAGAGTGGATGTATGTATATGTATAACAGATTCACTTTGCTGTACACCTAAAACTAACACAACACTGTAAATCAATTATACCCCGATAAAAATTTTTAAAAAATAAAGATAAATATCTATTTGCTTTAAAAAAAAAAAAAAGCAGGTTCTTCACCACATAGAGTGTGAGGAAGACTGGTTCCAAAGCTCAGAGACCCTTCAAGTTCAGTGCTGATGAGCAGGACCCTGGCTTCCCATCTGTCTCCAGCAGGGATCGCTGTTAGTGGCAGAGCTCGTGTCCTGTGAAGGGGCCACCTGCCCACTGAGAATGACCAGAGAGAAGACATGGGAGCCAGGGATGTTGGGGGTGCATGGGTTCAAGGCTAGCCATCTCCTAAGTTCTCTTTGGTGATCCCAGAACTCTCCTGCTGCAGTAGGTATGTAATTTTAGGAAGAAATAGTGTTTCAGTGTCCTGCAGAGATCCATAAAAATGTTAGCGCTATAAGTGACCCTAAACAAGGTTGTCTAATGCCTCTCCTTTCCCTTGGGGAATGAAACTATGAGGGGACAAGTCACCATGTTCCTCAGGAACAACAGCAGTCGCTGTGGCACCTGCAAGCCCATTTCCTTGGTTCCTCTGATCCCAAAATGCTTCCCCCAATAAATATGATGCTTGTGTTCCCTCCTCCTTGTAAAACAGGACACAAAGGCACCAACCCCTCTCCTCAGTCTAGAAAGAAAGAAAGGAGCATGGAAAAGGACCCTCAACATCTAAAGCAAGAAAGGATTAACTGGAAGCCCCAGATGGATAGATGAAAGCCCCCCTGCCCCACGGGGGAGGGATGAGGAGGACAGTGCAGGACACACTGGGGTCAGTGTTCCTCAGATTCAAGGGTTTGTTTTCTTGGAAAGCCTATCCCAAATAAACCAAGATGGAGCTTTTGTATCTCCAAAGCCATAAAACCTAACATTTACAGAGAAAGTAAACAACTGAAATGGGGAAGGCTTCAGCTGAGGTACTTTGGACCACAGGGTACATATTTTGGAAGATGAGACACATGCGTGTGAAGGGAGCTTTGGAGAGGAAGCAGCTGAGGCCAAGCATATAAAGACGTGGGTTGTTATTGTTCATGGAAAGTGAAAGAGAAAACCCAGAGAGGTCATTCACCATGGACAAACTAAAATCCAAACTAGTCTGTTGCTACCTTTAAGAGATGCAGCCTGCAAGGAAAAATCCCAACGCTTCTGCTCAACAGAACTCGTGATAGCAATAATGGCAATGTTAACATTAAGGTTTTATGGGTTTTTATAATTTACAAAGTCACATTATCTCATTTGATCCTAACCTTCATCCCGAGCAATAACCAGTAGAGTTTTTATAATCCCCTTTGGAAAGTAATAATGAGCAAAGATGAAGAAACTCAAGACACCTTGCCAAGATCACACTGAAGAGTCAGTGGCAGAGTAGCTTCTGGCACTAGAACTTCAGATTCTCCCTCCAGAGCTCTTCATGCATCAGCTACTTGATTCAATGTCACTCATTTCTCGGTTCATGTGTCCTAGGGAGTTTCATTTTGTCAGCTACTTACCAGGTCAGTGAGACTTAGAAAGTAAAATAATGATATTAATGTAACCTAGCCAAGTGTCTATTACTATACTAATTGGAACAGTGGTTTGTGTGTGTGTGTGTTTGGCATAGTCAGTATAATCTTCCTAGCCATTTTTTAACTGGATCTGAATTGCAAATGGACTCATAAAGACCTTTACATCAACACATTTTTACTAAGTTTTTGATGAATAAATGAATGAGTGAATGAATGAATGAATGCCAGTCAGAAGGAATACTTGCTATGTTCTAGCCTGGATGTTCACACCCCGGGGAGCTGACCAGAATCACCTGTAGTGGGTTGAGTTCCCCTTCTTCCTCACCCCCACCACCCAAATACACATGCCAGGGGCCCAGCCCCAGAGACTATCATTCTGTGGGAGAGGACAAGGGCCTGAGGATCTACATGCTTCAAGTCAGATTCAGAGGTATGCGTCTGATTAAGAGCCACTATCTAGGCCAACGCCTTCATTTTACAAATGAGGAAATAGACGTTACATGACCTGTCAACATCACACAGCTCATGGGGGTGCCACACCATAGCCCACCCCCCTCCAGTTTATGCTGGAACCACCATTAGAAGCACTTACGAGAAAACATCACATGGTACCAAGGCCTCTACGAGCCCCAGATGAAGACCTCCACTCTCTTGCCAAAAACAACTACATCTGACCACTTGAACAATCAGAATGCAGCACACCCCTTTTTTTCCTCCAGTTTGGATGAACTATGGAAAGTTCTAGTTAAGAAGATATTTTGGGTAATAATTCCCAGACTTAGCAGAGGAAACAGACTTAGGTGATTCAGAACAAAATATCTAGCCAAACGCAATTTAGCCTTTGACTAAACAGAACGTCCCTCAGGACAGTGCAGCACCTCCTGCTCGCACCTGCGAACACACACTGGACTTGGTCTCCTGGAGTCCTGTCACCTGTGAGGAGGTCTTAGCAGACACTGCATTAACTGAGACACCCACGGGTGGAGACCAGCTCCTCATCCCTCAAGATGCAGGAAATGTACTAGTCAAGCTGATTCTTTCCAGAAGAGGTGATGTGCCCTTGAGGATCAACTCTAGGAGTTTTTGGGAAAGGAACCAGGAGTTTCCTAAAAGGAAACAATTGAGTGTAGTGTGTGAATGTGCTTCATGGGAGGATATGCGGATATTGGGATGATGTGGTGGGAAATGTGGAGAAGATTGAAACTGTCAGTCAGATGAGAACAGCTCTGACATCAGGGCTGCCCTTTATAGAAGACAGCTCACGAACACATCACATTTTTCAAGAAAACAATTTTTGTCGGGTATTTTTTGCCCTCCTGAATTTGTACAGCCCGTCCTCTGAATGGTGATTTGCTGCCCCCTAGTGTTCATTTTCTTTTATTAAAAGTTTCACAAATCATTAGTCTTTTTTCCTTTCCTTCCCAGTCTCTCCAAAGAAAATCATCCCTTGACTGTCAGTGCAATAGCCATATTAAATGATGACAAAGTTAACTTAAAGACAAGAGCCTTCTTATCACACACATGACAGTTGCTCAGCACAGAAACATGCTCTGTCTGCCTCTCCTGTCGCCGCCATTCACCAACCTGAGCCATCACAGATGGGAAGGAATACAAGGACCCACACGAGAAAGCCAGAGCTACAAAGTCACCAGCATGTCACTCTGACAGGGTCTCTTTAAGGAGAGTGTAATTCTCTCCCTGAGGGAACGTATCAGCCACCCAAATGGTTCCCAAACCAAGCTGGGCATCTCAGGAATGGTGTTTAAAATACCGAGTCCTGCAAGGAATTAATCTCCAAAATATACAAACAGCTCATGCAGCTCTATGTCAAAAAAATCAACCCAATCAAACAGTGGACAGATCTAAATAGACATTTCTCCAAAGAAGACACACAGATGGCCAAAAAGCACATGAAAAGATGCTCAACACCACTAATTATCAGAGAAATGCAAATCAAAACTGCAATGAGGTGTCACCTCACACTGGTCAGAATGGCCATCATCAAAAAGTCAATAAACAATAAATGTTAAAGAGGGTGTGGAGAAAAGAGAACTCTCCTACACTGTTGGTGAAAATGTAAATTGGTATAGCCACTACAGAGAACAGTATGGAGGTTCCTTAAAAAACTAAAAACAGAGTTACCATATGATCCAGCAATACCACTCCTGGGCATATGTCCGGAGAAAAACACAATTCGAAAAGATACATGCACCCCAATGTTCACTGCAGCACTATTGACAATAGCCAAGACATGGAAGAAGTCTAAATGTCCATCGACAGATGAATGGATAAAGAAGATGTGGTACATACATACAATGGAATATTGCTCAGCCATAAAAAGAATGAAATAATGCCATTTGCAGCATCATGGATGGACCTAGAGATTATCATACTAAGTGAAGCAAGTCAGACAGAGAAAGACAAAATTTATCATATGATATCACTCATATGTGGAATCTAATTTTTAAAAATGATACAAATGAACTTATTTACAAAACAGAAACAGACTTTACAGATAACGAAAACAAACTTATGGTTACCAAAGGGGAAATGTTGGGGGGGGAGGATAAATCAGGAGCTTGGGATTAACATACACACACTACTGTATATAAGATAGATAACCAATAAGAACCTACTGTATAGCACAGGGAACTCTACTCAATGTTCTGTAATAACCTATATGAGAAAAGACTCTGAAAAAGAATGAATATATGTATATGTATAACTGAATCACTTTGCCATATACCTGAAACTAACACAATATTGTATATCAATATACTCCAATAAAATTTTTAAAAATAAAAAATAAAAGGAAAATAAAATAAAATACCGAGTCCTGGGGCTTGGCCACAGATCTTCTGAGTAAGTGGGGCTGGGAGAGCTGTATTTTTTAAAACTCCCCAACTATCAATAACTCCACTACACTTTCTGGTTTGAGAAGCACTGAACCACTACATGAGCAAGAACTGATGTGTACAGAACAGGCCTAAGAGAGAGGATATAAAAATCTAAGTCAAGTTTTGATGGCAGAGAAGGGTAAGGAAGGCTACTGGAGTTTGGGACTTTGTCTGGGGCCAAGAAGGGGCCACATAGGGTAACACTTGGATTTGGGAGATGGCACCCAGGTGAAAGGAACGCCCTTATGGGAAGGGTGGAGGGCTCTGAAGAAAGATGACTCATGCTGTTTGTCTGCCCCAAGCTGGGTCAGGCCCCAAGGCACACACCCCTCACAGTTTGCTGTTCCATCTTCTCCTCCGCAGCTTGGCATCACCAAGTCCTGTTAGTTCTTCCTCATCCATCTCTCTGAAATGTGACTCTTCTGTGTCTACAGTTGCCACTTTAATTCTGGTATCAAGGCAGGAGCTAAGGTCAAAAGAGGAGCTTATTCTAAAGCTTCTTCCTTACAAAGCCATTTACTTAAAGATATTCTGCTCGTTCTGAATATTTCAAAAGATACTTTCCACAGACTTACACTGGACCCCCCTTTCAATAAACCTTCACAAAGTGATGACATAAAGACACCTGGTTTACTATGGCCAACCGAGCACCCATATTACCTCCTCAACTTCTGCAACTTTGCTAAGGTAATAGGAAAGGCATATGAGAGGTATAAACCGGCAGAGACAGAGTCACAGGGGAGGACATGACAGCAGATGTCCTCCTGGAGGGAAGAAAGTAAAGAAACACAAGAAAATTTCCAAGAACTGAAAAGATCACCTCACTGACCAGCAGAATTAAGTGAAAGAGATCCACACAAAGTAATATCTCAGAAAATTCCACGGGCCTAAAGATAAATAAAGCTTCTGGAAAGAATTAAAGCAGGTCACATACTGAGGATCATAAATCACAATGCCATCAAACTGCTCAGTTACAACGAGAGAGACTGGAAGGCAATGGAGAAATTCTGCAGGAAAAAGATTACCAACCTGGAAATACATATCCCACCAAAGTATATACCAAGAATTAAAACATGTTCAGACTTGTAAGGAACTCAAAATAGTAACCACGCACGCTCTCTTGGGAAGTTCCTGGAAGATGTGCTAAAGCAAATGAGGGAATAAACCAAGAAAAGGAAAACGTGTGGTAGAAGAGAAACTGAGGCCTATTAACAATTTTAAGTGTTGATTTGAGCAAAAACCTATTCAAATTGGGCAGCGCCGAACCAGAAGTGGTTAGGAGCACTCTGCCAACAGGAGCCAGGAGAAGACTTACACAGAGGAGGTGCAGAAGCGAAGCAAGATTATTGATTGGCTATAGCGGAAAGCCTGGTCAGCTGTTGGTGATGAGTTGTCCCTAGGTTTCAATTTCTTGACCTTGAGGCATTTACAGGCTTAGGTTTTGGTTTGTTCACGTAGGCTCCAAGGCATTAGAGCCCTTCCGTCTGGTGGACTCCTTGATACTTAAGTTAACACGTGGGACCCAGACACGAGGAGATTCCAGCGGGTAGGGGGAGAAGGCAAGTTGGAGGGTGAGAGCTCTGTACAGGCTCAGAGCACAGGCAGTTCCGCTTAGAGCAAGAAGACAGAGAGTGGAAAAAGATATGCAGTACATTGGTAATTTGGAAAATGTCATTGGCATTTGACATATCTGATGATATGCATGAAAAAATCAGTGACAAGGGCATTAAAAAAAAGCTAAGCCAATGAAAAAGTGAAGCAATGAACTCCAGGAAAACCAAATATTTTATAAAAAAGGAAAAAAATTACTCCAGTATTTAGCTCAGCAGTAAGAATACTGTCTATCAAAACAATGTGATTATTATGTTTATATCAGGAGGTGGGGGAAGGGAGTAGGATGGGGAGTACAAGAGCAAACTTTCATCTGCCATGTTATCAAGCCAGTAGCTAAATTCTCAGGCTGGTAAGTGGAGACATAGGACTTAGTATGTGGACTCTGAGAGACACAGATAGGAAGGAGACTTTTCTTTGAATTCCTATTGGAAGCTTTTGAATTTTGAACTATGTGAATGTATTGTCTTTCTGGAATTGTTATATTTGTTAAAAGACTCATCACATGGAATCTCTCTGGCAGGATATTCAATGAACTAATTACAGTGGTTGCCACTAGTGAAGGGATTTATACTTTTTTTTTTTGGAGGGGATCTGTACTTTTTAAATCTGTACTTTGTTACTGTATTATTGAAAAGATACATATTTTTCCCCAAGGCAAAAGAAATAAGAGTTGAAAATGAAGGCCTCTGGGAAGTAGGACTGGAGAGAATGAAGGGGAGGAAAGGGTAGGGATATTTTATATCATTTTGTGTTTTTATATACAAAAAGGTTTTTATATTAATTTTTGGTATTATATTTTAAACAGTGTACATGTTATTCTACATGTAAATTAAAATTAATTTTTTAAAATGAAAACTATTGTTTCTTGAATACCAAGTTTAAACACTGTATATTCTGCACCTTTAGGCAGGCAAAGGTGATTCTGAACCTCTCTTCCTGTAGCTAGGGTGTTTCTAGATCATGGAAAGCTCTCTGGGCCCCTCTGCTGGTAAGAGATAACTTGTAAGAGAGTATTAAAGTCTTAGCTAAGAACATCAGGTAAGCTAACAAATTCATTAACTGAGTGGTTTAATTTCCATTAAAAATCCCATTAAGCTTTCTAAGTATGTTCCACATTCACTGGTGATATCATAGAAGGAAAAGTTTCATACTTTTCTGTGAATTCCAAAAATCTTATTTCCCCTCAGCCAACATTTTCACATACTCGAATAAAATCTTGTTTTCTGATACTCAGAGATGCTTTCCTCTTGTGCTAGGACAGTAAAGAGAACAGCAAATTGTAAACTTATGAATTTTTCAACCTTGTCAGGTAAGTTCCAGATGCCAAGTGGACAGAAACAAGCTGTCTGAAGACTTGTTAGTCTTTACTTTTTGAGGCAACTTTCTCCATCTCCTGCCTCAGGTGGTATGGCTCCCTGGAGAGAACCCAGACAGGTGAAAATCTACCTAGTCTCACCCACATATCTGTAGGACATAGAGAGTTAAAGAATACCTTTACAGAATACCTTTACCTCTTTATTTCTGAGTACCTAAGTAATACATGCTTGCTTTAAAAGTTAGACAATATGTTTTTCAATTGGCAATTTTCTTTTAAAGGAAATTCCAGATCTATTTTAAAACTCTTTTTTTTAGTCTTATACCCTATGGATCCATCAATTTCACTATTTGGTGACTCTCCTATAGAAACAGGAACACATGTACAAGGCCACAAGAGTGGCCACTGTGACACTGTAATAGCTAAAAAAGGGGAACAATCTAACTGCCCATCAGCAGGGGAATAGCTAAACAGATGGTTGATTATTTATGCTATGGCATCTTATTCAGCAACTGAGAAGAATAAGATAGTTAGTTTACATGTACTAACATGGATATATTTTTTTAAACACTGTGGAATTAAAAAGTGTATTGTAGAAAGATCCACACAGCATGGTATTATGTATTTTTAATACTATAAATTCTCTCCATGTACATATATAACCATGTAAGTACACAGAAAATATCAGGAAGGCCACATACGAAACACATAACAAGGGAATGGGAAGGGAGGAGGGCCAGGATTCAAAAGGGGCAACTTACAAAATATGGATTCATTAACTACTTGAGTAATTAAAAAGTAATGTAAAGATAATCATCTCTCCACCCTCATCCAATCCCACCTCCCCAGAAGTAATCAACCTTAAGAGTCCTTCCATAACTTTCTCTATTTTCATGCAAAGATATACAAATATACATGCACATACAATGTTTTCTTTTTTTAATTTTCTAAAATAGGATCAGACTATACATAATATTCTACAATTTTCTTTTTTCACTTAGTAATATTTCAAAGATACCTTTTCAGGTAATATATAGATATATTTCATTCTTTCTTAATAGTTTCACTATAATCCATAGTATGAATGCATCATAATTTATTCAAAATTCCCTTACTTATGAACATTTCAGTTTTTTCTAGTGATTTCTTGCTACCGTATCGCCTGAGTGTATGACATATACACATGTATCATTTAAATAGAATATGGCAGCAAAAGTACAGATGTATATATAGAAATATAAACTCATATGAAATAGAAAAAGAAAGAACCAGAACGATTTATCTCTGCACCATGGCACTCACACACCCACCAGCAATACACGAGGGTTCCCATTTCCCCCACACATGCTCACCAGTTTAGATGTTATCAATCTACTACCAAATACAAGATTTGGAAGAGCATCTAAGCAAGCTCGTCTACTACAACCTCCTTGCTTTACAAGTGCAGAAGCTAAGACCTAAAGACATTAAATTATTTACCCAAATCACACAGCACCTAAATAAATGAGCTGGAAACTAGATCCCAAGTCACTTGCCTGGCATCCACTCCCCCTTCACCTAGTAATAGCTCCCTGATCTGGCAGAGGGTGGTGGGCAGAATATTACCCACCCCGCGGCCACCAAAGATATTCATGTTCTAATACCCAAAACCATGAATGTGTTACCTCACATGGCAAAGGGACTTTTCTGGTATGATTAAGTTAAGGATTTTGAGATGGGGAGATGATCCTGGATTTATCTGGGCTGGAGTGATACGATTGCTGGCTTTAAAGATAGAAAAGGGCCATGAGCCAAGGAATGCATGTGGCCTCTAGAAGCTGGAAAAGGCAAGAAATGGATTCTCCCCTAGAACCTCTGGAAGGAATGCAGCCCTGCTGATACCCTGACTTTAGTTCGGTGAAACCCATTTCATAATTCTGACCTCCAGAACTGTAAGATAATAAACTGGTGTTGTTTTAAGCCACTTCGTTTACGCTCATTTGTTACAGCAGCAAAAGAAATTAGTATGGGGAAAGCACCGGCTTCCTACTCTGTAGTTTGGATGGAGAATACAGAAAAATCAGCCAAGGGCATATGACCCAGGATTGGGTAGTCAGCATATGCCATGCCCCAGGCCTATGTGACTCATGGATTGGCAGGTCAACAATATTGGCCTATGAAAGTCAGACCCAAAATTTGTATTGGAACTGTTTACTAAACAGAATTTCTATTTTTCACTGGACTTTACCTGAAAGCATAGAAGTTTGGCATTTCCCAGGGCTACCATGAGGGGAAAGCTAGCCTGAGAACAGAATAACACAGAGATGGACAGAGCTAAGAGATGGATATAAACAGCTCCCTCCTCAATGCTGTTTACACACTTGATCGATCTGAGTCTGAAGACAATTTCAGTCTGTTTTTCATCATTAGTAGCCTAAAACAAATTCTGCCTAATTCACCAAATTCCCAGTCATATGCTTTTGTCATTATGGTTCTCTCTGAAGATAATTTTAAGTTATTTTTTTAAGGCAACTGATATACTAGAAAACTATACAAAACCACAGAGCTAACTAAAAGCACAAGATTAATAATTACCTGGGCTTCCCTGGTGGCGCAGTGGTTGAGAGTCCGCCTGCCGATGCAGGGGACGCGGGTTTGTGCCCCGGTCCAGGAAGATCCCACATGCCACGGAGCGGCTGGGCCCATGAGCCACGGTCGCTGAGCCTACGCGTCCGGATCCTGTGCTCCGCAATGGGAGAGGCCACAACAGTGAGAGGCCCGCGTACGGAAAAAAAAAAAAAAAAAGATTAATAATTACCTGATAAAGCATTAGCCAAGATCCCAGGCTAGTGGGTTCCTTTCCTTAAGTACAATAAGGAGCATCACGTTTCAGTTAAAAGCAGAATGAATTTAAGTTTGACATGGAAAAAAAAGACCTTATGGCCTTCATAGGTTGTAAGATATAAACATATTCTAAGGGACTTTCCTGGTGGTGCAGTGGTTGAGAGTCCCGCCTGCCAATGCAGGGGACATGGGTTTGATCCCTGGTCCGGGAAGATCCCACATGCCACGGAGCAACTAAGCCCATGCACCACAACTACTGAGCCTGTGCTCTACAGCCCACGAGCCACAACTACTGAAGCCCACATGCCTAGAGCCCGTGCTCTGCAACAAGAGAAGCCACTGCAATGAGAAGCCCGCACACCGCAATGAAGAGTAGCCCCCACTCGCCGCAACTAGAGAAAGCCCGTGCACGGCAACGAAGACCTAATGCAGCCAAAAATAAAAAATAAATAAAATAAATAAATTTTTTAAAGAGTATATTACTAATATTAATATATATATATTCTAAAATTACAGTGTTTTCCAGAAATCTTCGGGAATATGCAAGCGACTTGGGGACAAATACCAGGAGGAATAGTTAAGTAGCTCTGGCCCTTTGCTCTGACCCTTGGAAAGAAAGTGCATGTTCTGTTGGTTGCAGATATAAGCCTAGTTGTCTAGAGCAGGGGTAGCTACTTGGTTTTGTAAATAAAGTTTTACTGGAAAATATCCACACTCACTCGTTTACGTATTGTCTATGGCTGCTTTCCCACTACAAAAGTAGAGTTGAGTAGCTGCCCACAAAGCCAAAAACATTTACATTTCTCTGGACCTTCAGAGAAAACATTTGTCAACCCTTGAACTAGAGAGTTGCCTTATTCTGGGTCAGGCTGGGGAATAATGGCTCCATAAGAAGCATGGTTAAAAGTATGAAAGCAACCTAAGTGTCCATCAAAAGATGAATGAATAAAGAAGCTGTGGTATGTATATACAATGGAATACTACTCAGCCAGAAAAAAGAATGGAATTTTGCTCTTTGCAACAGCATGGATGGACAAGGAGGGTATTATGCTAAGTAAAATAAGTCAGAGAAAGACAAATACTGTATGTTACCACTTATATGTGGAACCTAAATTATAAAACAAATTAATGAATATAACAAAATAGAAAAAAGAAGAAGGATTAAACCAGTCTACCAGGAGGGTTAGACTTCACATCAAACCAAACACTCCCTAATGCAGTAGTGCCTATTATGTGCAGGCACTGGGCTAGGTGCTGGGAGTATAAAGATGAAGAGCATCCAGGCCCTAACCTCTAGGAGCTTTCTGTCTCTGGGGAAACAGATACATAAACACACAGAGCACAGCACATATGGGATTTGTGCATTTAAACAAAGGTGCATTTAAACAAAACAATAAGCAAAGAATGCTTGGCACAGTGCCTAATACATAGTAAGCAATTAATAGATGTAGCTCTTAACTCTTAACAAGTTTTATTATAATTCCCCAAATGCTTTGAGAGCCACCTAACCTTAGCGGAGGTCAGAGGTATTTCACCAGATGAGGCACTGAAGCAATGGAGCAAGAAGGAACAGCATGACTCCAGGCATGCAGGATTAGGCTGTGAGTGTGAAAAGTATCTATTTTGTCAGAGTGCAGTAAGTAACTTCGAAGTCTTGGGCTTAGCAATTGCAGAAGGGAAGAATCTCTTAAAGCATCTGAGACTCAATCGTGAAAGATTCCTCGTGTTGCTAACATACAAAGAGCAAAAGGAAGAAGAGAAAGACAGGTTCAAGGAAGAGTTTGTTTTAGGATAAAGAAGCACTAAAAGGCTCGTAGGCACAGCGGAGGGAAAATAAGGGAGGGAAAAGGAGACCAAAAGCCCAGGCCTTGGGAAGTAGGTATCTTCCTTGGAGAAAGCAAAGAAGAAGGGTGTTGCTTCGAAAACTAGCCCCGTACACTGAGGGTAAGGAGAGACGGAAGGAAGAGGCAGGCCCCGCATTCCAGATGGGCAGGTGGCAGGTTTAATAAGCAGGGAACTTACATACTAGGCTTGTCTTGGGCACCACAAGATGGAGCAGACCTCCGCACAGGCCACCAGAACCTTAAAATGTATATAAAGGCTTTAATGGGGTTCAGTCACGTATAGGAACCATCCAGATGGTCTCAGCCACCCGTTGTACTCTCAAGGCTGCGTCCTCGGGGCAGCTCCTAGTGTGGGGAAGGCAAGCAGATGCATATTCCAAGGACAGGGAGAAGGGAGGGGCCTCCAGCTGCCCTGGCCCAGCGCAAGGGTCAACCCGCAGTCATGTCTTCTCCATGACCTCCTCCAACACTCCACCCCTCAGACAGGCTCTTACAACCTTACACCCACCCTCTTCCATAACAATCGATCCTTCAGCAGGGGGTCCATCAGCATGGAGGCAGCTCCTCAGGCAGCTGGGCCAGCAGTTCCCAGGCTACACTGGAGGCAGATCCCACAGCAGCAATAGAGGCACATGCAAGAGAAAACAGATCAAGATAACGATTTTCAAATAAGTAATTTTTTCCACCAAGAGCTCCATGATCTGAACCACTGATCACTTAGTCCACAGGGCTGGGGGTCAGATCAACCAGGGCACTCACTTGTGTCCTCATGTGATTGAATAAAGACAATACATTAGCAGACTCATCAGGTATGAACACATAACACTTCATGTGGATAATGGCACAGGTGTCTCCTTGTGAGGCCGTCACAGTGTCCAAGGCCATTCTACTTTGAAGGACAGCTTTTCTCATTAGAGACATTTCAGTGTTCAGTAAAAACAGGCTTTGATAGCTATAATTTAAGACTTGCTGCAAGAGTTTAGTAAGAGCTTCTGTGTGTGCTTTCACGTCCTCCAGGCCAATGGAGCAGCCAAATGATGGAACCAGTGGAAAACAGACCACCACCTGGCCTTAAGGAGAGGGAGGCTGGCGGCATTAGGGATCTGATCTGGTTGTGTGGATCATACGTGCTGGCCGGAGGAAGAGGCAGTGTCTGACGTGAGATATGCTGGGGGTGGGCAGAGTTAGGGTTCAAAGCAAAGCTTTCCCAACTCTAGTGTTAATTACCTTACCATTTCCCATAATGTTCTTCAAGTGGTTAGCAATCATCTCCGGCCTTTGACACTTTAACCCAAAACGTGGTCTTCTCTCTTCAGCCACTTGCCCGCATTTGACGTCATCGTCCACCTCCCTCCCCGGCTCCAGTATACCCTTTTAGTCTTCTTACCTTCCTGCCCTGCCTGTTCACTCGCTTCATGTCCCCTGCACCTGGCCTTCCTCTGCTGGGCTACACCTCTGCACATGCTCCTCTCCCAGCTCAGTCCTGTCGACACAGGTCCTTGTTAATTTCTTGCTGATTTTAAACGAAATACTGACTTAAAGAAAATATATAATTTACATGTCATTATGACAAGAAAAATGACAACAACCTGGTTTATAAGTGTCACCATTTTAAAGATTAAGATTAGCCACTGGGACTTCCCTGGTGGTCCAGTGGTTAAGACTCCACACTTCCACTGCAGAGGGCACAGGTTCGATCCCTGGTCAGGGAACTAAGATTCCGCATGCCAAGCAATGCACCAAAAAAAAGATTAGCCACTGAACAAGAAAAATCGAAATGCCTAAAACCTAACAGTTCTCTGCGTGAAATGTGTGAAACACATTTGATAGAGGTTTTCTCCAATTAACAATTCTAAAAATGTGTTAGTTATGAAACTAAAAGAAACTTTTCTAAACTATCAATAATGAAAGACAAATTTCAGTTAATGACATTAGGGGGAAGAGTGGATTCTCTTTCTATTCCACTTTAAAAAATAAGAAAATGGTGTCATATGAAAAAGAGATCAGAGAAAATGCAGCCAAAAACTATACTGGAAAAAAGTATTATAGAAGTATGTCTGTGAACTAATTTTATTTTTTAACGTTTTTATTGGAGTATAATTGTTTTACAATGGTGTGTTAGTTTCTGCTTTATAACGAAGTGAATCAGTTATACATATACATATATCCCCATATCTCTTCCCTCTTGCGTCTCCCTCCCTCCCACCCTCGCTATCCCACCCTTCTAGCTGGTCACAAAGCACCAAGCTGATCTCCCTGTGCTATGCAACTGCTTCCCACTAGCTATCTATTTTACATTTGGTAGTGTATATATGTCCATATATATTCACTACCACTCTCTCACTTTGTTCCAGCTTACCCTTCCCCCTCCCCGTGTCCTCAAGTCCATTTTCTACTAGGTCTGCATCTTTATTCCCGTCTTGCCCCTAGGTTCTTCATGACCATTTTTTTTCTTTTTTTTCTTTTTTTAGATTCCATATATATGTGTTAGCATATGGTATTTGTTTTTCTCTTTCTAACTTACTTCACTCTGTATGACAGACTCTAGGTCCATCCACCCCACTAAAAATAACTCAATTTTTTGGCTGAGTAATATTTTATGGCTGAGTAATATTCCATTGTTTATATGTGCCACATCTTTTTTATCCATTCATCTGTCGATGGACACTTAGGTTGCTTCCATGTCCTGGCTATTGTAAATAGAACTGCATTGAACATTGTGGTGCATGATTTTTTTTTTTTTTTTTTTTTTGTGATAC
Organism: Mesoplodon bidens; assembly: GCF_964165515.1. Classification (NCBI taxonomy): domain Eukaryota; kingdom Metazoa; phylum Chordata; class Mammalia; order Artiodactyla; family Ziphiidae; genus Mesoplodon; species Mesoplodon bidens. The sequence continues at coordinate 45,624,259 of NC_138160.1, read as the reverse complement.
GCGGGCCTCTCACTGTTGTGGCCTCTCCCGTTGTGGAGCACAGGCTCTGGACGTGCAGCCTCAGCAGCCATGGCTCACGGGCCCAGCTGCTCCGCGGCATGTGGCATCTTCCCAGACCGGGGCATGAACCCGTGTCCCTTGCATTGGCAAGCGGACTCTCAACCACTGCGCCACCAGGGAAGCCCCCATGACTCTTTTGGAATTATGGTTTTCTCAGGGTATATGCCCAGGAGTGGGATTGCTGGGTTGTATGGTAGTTCTATTTTTAGTTTTTTAAGGAACCTCCATACTGTTCTCCATAGTGGTTGTATCAATTTACATTCCCACCAACAGTGAAAGAGGGTTCCCTTTTCTCCACACCCTCTCCAGCATTTACTGTTTCTAGATTTTTTGATGATGGCCATTCTAACTGGTGTGAGGTGATACCTCATTGTAGTTTTGATTTGTATTTCTCTAATGAGTAGTGATGTTGAGCATCCTTCCATGTGTTTGTTGGTAATCTGTATATCTTCTTTGGAGACACGTCTATTTAGGTCTTCTGCCCATTTTTGGATTGGGTTATTTGTTTTTTTGATATTGAGTTGCATGAACTGCTTGTAAATTTTGGAGATTAATCCTTTGTCAGTTGCTTCATTTGCAAATATTTTCTCTCATTCTGAGGGTTGTCTTTTTGTCTTGTTTATGGTTTCCTTTGCTGTGCAAAAGCTTTGAAGTTTCATTAGATACCATTTGTTTATTTTGTTTTTATTTCCATTTCTCAAGGAGGTGGGTCAAAAAGGATCTTGCTGTGATCTATGTCATAGAGTGTTCTGCCTATGTTTTCCTCTAAGAGTTTTATAGTGTCTGGCCTTACATTTAGGTCTTTAATCCATTTTGAGTTTATTTTTGTGTATGGTGTTAGGGAGTGTTCTAATTTCATTCTTTTACATATATCTGTCCAGTTTTCCCAGCACCGCTTATTGAAGAGGCTGTCCCTTCTCCACTGTATATTCTTGCCTCCTTTGTCAAAGATGAGGTGACCATATGTGCGTGGGTTTATCTCTGGGCTTTCTATCCTGTTCCATTGATCTATATTTCTGTTTTTGTGCCAGTACCATACTGTCTTGATTACTGTAGCTTTGTAGTATAGTCTGAAGTCTGGGAGCCTGATTCCTCCAGCTCCGTTTTTCTTTCTCAAGATTGCTTTGGCTATTCAGGGTCTTTTGTGTTTCCATACAAATTGTGAAATTTTTTGTTCTAGTTCTATGAAAAATGCCAGTGGTAGTTTGATAGGGATTGCATTGAATCTGTAGATTGCTTTGGGTAGTATAGTCATTTTGTGAACTAATTTTAAAATGCTATTTTTCTGGATTTTGTGAGTTTGTAGCACTTGTAATCTTTTTAAAATTTATAATTTGTTGTCATTTGTTTTCATTCTAAATAAATAGTCTCTTCTGTAGTTTTTAATTTTTCTTAAAGGAAGTCCCCCAAATTGCATATGTTTTGGATTCCACAAAACCTGAATCACCCCAACTAAGCTGGGATGGTATATTAGTTTTGTACAGGCAAATAACCACACAGAGGCTTAAACAACACAAATTTATTACCTTACAATTGTGTAGATCAGAAGTCCGACATGGGTCTCACTGGGCTAAAATCAGTAGCGGGCTGTATTCTTTCTGGAGGCTCTAGGGGAGAATCTGCTTCCTTGCCTTTTCTAGCTTCTGAAGGCTGTCCGCCATTCTTGGCTTGTGAGCTCTTCCTCCATCTTCAAAGCCAGTAATGACGGTCAAGTCCTTCTCACATCCCATCACTCTGACCTTCAGTATTCACAGTGCCCTGACTTACTCTCCTGCCTCCCTCTTCCACTTTTAAGGACCTCTGTGACTCCACTGGGCCAACCTGGATAATCCAAGATAGTCTCGCTATTTTAAGGTCAGTTGATTAACAATTGTAACTTCATCCACAGTCTTAATTCCCTTTTGCTATGTAAGGTAACAAATTCACAGGTTCCTGGTCTCAGGACATGGGCATCTTTGGGAGTTATTCTTCTGCCTTGCACAGAGGGTGTAAGCCTGGACCACTGTGCACTGGGCTTCTCCACACCCATACCCACACCCAAAGGCTGAAGCTATCAACAGAAGGGAGAATAAGGGTAAACCTTAGGAGATAGGCAAGGTGTGTAGTGAAGAGAGGGAGAAGGAGAGGAGATAGGGAGAGAGAGAGAGAGAGGGAACACTCACAAGCCCTGGTAACACTGAGTTCTTGGCTCCACCCCCTGTTCTTCCTTGCCCTTCTGCTTGAGCAAGCTAGAGTTCAGTTTCTGTCACTTGCCACCAGCAGAATCCTGATTAATAGTTCAGTCATTTATTGAGAGTCTACTATATGGCAAGCACTGCAAAACACTTCACATGTACTTGGGCTTTTTTAATCCTCACAACCACCCTGCAAAATATTAGTTTTTTTGCATTTTAAAAATGAATAAGCTGGGCTTCCCTGGTGGCGCAGTGGTTGAGAGTCCGCCTGCCGATGCAGGGGACACGGGTTCGTGCCCCGGTCCGGGAAGATCCCACATGCTGCGGAGCGGCTGGGCCCGTGAGCCATGGCCGCTGAGCCTGCGTGTCCAGAGCCTGTGCTCCGCAACGGGAGAGGCCACAACAGTGAGAGGCCCGCGTACCGCAAAAAAAAAAAAAAATGAATAAGCTAAGGCTCTATGAGCTAAAGTTCCTTGCCCCAGGTCACACACCAAGGCTCAAACCTCAGTCTGTCCAATGATTTAAACAGACTTTATAGATAGAATTTGGAGCTCCTCTTCTGTGGGTCTTTTCCTTCTGGAATTCTCCCCTAACTTTCTGTCCTGTGGTTATTCAGCCAGAAAAACTACAGGTTTTCTATTGGGGTTTTAGCTGTTCCTAACTAGGGCCTGACTCAAGACAGAAGCCATGAAAACAGGAAACTCAGACAGTGCCATTCATTTCTCCAGAGTCAAACTCCCTCCAGATTTTGCTGGCTGGTCTCTCTCCGGTGCCCCTTTTCTGCCTTCCAAATCGGTATGACTAGACATTGCCATTTGAACATCTCAAATCCAGCATCCAAGGCTGGATTCTTATTCCCAAGGTACAATGTTCCTTCTGTATTTCTTACCTTAATGGCTGACACAACCATCTAAGCCAAACACAAGGCAGGTATCTTTGACTTCTTCACTCCCTTACCTACCAAATGCCATTGACTCTCACTCCTTAACACTTCAATTTCATTCCCATTAAACTGAATTGCCTGGGCTCACTTCTTTTCCATTCTTTGCCAGTATTATTGTAACATCCCAAACTCACTCCCTATTCTTCAGTTTACCCCCTTCCTGTCTTTTCTTTACACTGTGGCCAAAGTGATCTTTCTGAAATATATGTATCTGCTCATATGACTCCTCTGCTTAAAACCCTTTAGCAGTTCATTGCCTCCAGGAAAACATGCCAGACATTTAGTTGGACTGTCAAGATCTCTGCCTGCCACTTTAGCCTTTAGATATTCCTCCACACACAGTCCTCCGATACTGTCCACACACTAACCCCTCTGTTGAAACACCCTTTCCTCCACCATCCAGCTAACACCTAATTATTCCTCAAAAAAGGATCAGAATTTTACCTCTGCAGAGAATTTTCTGACCCTTTTCAATATCTGTGTTCCCAGAGCCTAGGACAATGGCTGATATGTATTCGATTCTCCATAAATATTTGTTGAACAAAAAATGAAACAAAATGTTTAAATAATAGAAGGTAGTCATATTGTAAATATACTTTGTAGATGCTTCTACCCTAGACTTTTCCCTATCTAGATAAAGAATTTTAGTTCTTCCAACCTTTCTTTTTAACACTTTGGTGAACCTCCACCAAAAAAAAAAAAAATCTCCAGCTTCTTCATACTGCATTCAACCTGAAGTGAACATCCCTAAAGCAAGTGTATTACTCTTGGTTCTTTCCACTACACTGACCATCAGTGTGATTGAGTGACCTAAAAGTTTTTTTTAATAATTTGGGTAGCAAAAGGAACTCAATACACCTAAGGTATGTCATCAGGATTGCCAAATTTCTTAATAATAACTGGGAAGAGCACCCACATTTTCCATTTACGTAAGAGTTCCCTGTGAATGTGGTCACCCTCGCTCTTTTGGTTAGAAGTATGCTAGTGAGAAACTATTCAGTAATGAATATTATCATTTCAACCTGTATCAACATGAAATGGCACGTAGGAATGGAATACATGCAAAGAATTTGACATTAGCAAGATAATTTGGAGTGGAAGAAAAGTCTTATTAATACAGAGAAGCAGCAACCCAAACACAAATTGGGCTCAAGATTAAAAAATAATGCATGCAGTATTTCTCCTAAGCTGCTTTGTAATATTATGCCACTTGAGGGCACCAAAGATTTTAAAATATTTTCACGTTTTCTGATGAAATAAAAAGTTCTCAAATTTTTTCAATGAACATTTATTGAACTTACTGTTAATATATTTTATGGACAAGGAGCCATAATAACAACACAAAGATAAACAAAACATGATCACTGGCCTTGGTGAGCGAGCTCAAGGTCTGGTGGGAGTGGCCTTAGCACTACAATGGAGAATGTAAATTTTTGAACTAATTATTGGCATTAGGTATAAGCATATCTAATCTATCCTTGACAGTGGTTCTCTAAGTAAGGTCCAGACTCCTGAGACTCATCTGAGTCCCTTTTGGGGTTTAGGGCGGTCAGAACTACTTTCATTATAATACAAAGATGTTTTTGCTTTTGTAATTTTCCTTTTCTGGCGCATGTACGGTGGAGTTTTCCAGAAGCTAAGTGACATGTGATAATGTTATTGCTCTGCTAACTAATGGAATGTGTTCGTATATTATAATTTTTTTTTTTTAGAAATCTCTAAGGTGTAGTTGGTTTAGGGTATGAATTCATGCATTTTCTGAGATTAACTAAGTTTGTTCTCTATTCTCCTCCTGGGCTCTTGCTAACTATCCTCAGTTATACTTGCTATGATCTCTGCAAACTCATTATCCAATAAATCATGGTTTTGAAGCCCACAAGTTTTTCTTGTACCTCTATGGAAACAACACTACTAAGTATACCTTGATATTTTTATATTCTTTAATATTGAATATAAAATTCAATATTTTTAAACTCTTGAAACTTTTAGATTTTTTTACCTAAAATATTATTTCATAACAATATTTTTATATGAAAATTAACTAACTATATGTTGTTTCTTATGTCTAAGAACAGATGGCTTAAAATAGAGGGATTGAAAGACTGGTTCTTTTCAGTGCACAGTTGTGCCAGGGAGGCTCAAGAGGGAGGGGATATGCGAATATATGCATGCATAAGGCTGATTCACTTTGTTGCACAACAGAAACTAACACAGTATTGTGAAGCAATTATACTCCAATAAAGATCTATTCAAAAACAAAAAACAAAAGATGTTGAAAGAGCTGAAACCAACACCCAAGTGTTTTCTATCTCATTGAAGGGAGGAATCTACTCCAAAGAAACTGGGCAGGGGTTTCCCTGGTAGCACAGTGGTTAAGAATCCGCCTCCCAATGCAGGGGAGACACAGGTTCAAGCCCTGGGCTGGGAATATCCCACATGCTGCAGAGCAACTAAGCCCATGTGCCACAGCTACTGAGCCTGTGCTCTAGAGCCCGCTAGCCACAACTACTGGGCCCGTGTGCCACAACTACTGAAGCCCATGAGCCCTAGAGCCTGTGCTCTGCGACAAGAGAAGCCACCGCAATGAGAAGCCCATGCACCACAACGAAAAGTAGCTCCCGTTCGCTGCAACTAGAGAAAGCCCATGTGCAGCAACGAAGACCCAACGCAGCCAAAAATAAATAAATAAGAAAGTATGAGGCAAATAAATTATACAGAACATCTAAGGGAGAAGCAGTTGAAGTTATTTATGACCTTGTAATAAGTCACAATGAAAAATGACACTTTAAAAAGCATGAGTTAACAAATTTCATCTATGTAAGAGCATACAATCTAAGTCAAAAGGGCCATTTCAGTTATCTAGGTCAAGATTTTCCCGAATACAAAAAGTCCTTCATAATATCTATCAACATTGGTCACCTACCTCCTGCTTGACTACTGCCACTGCTCACACCCTCTCAAGCAAACCACTTTGTAAGAACTCTAATCGCAAGATTTTTCATTCAGTGAGCTGAAATCTCCGTCGTTCCTCCAACATTCTTCGCTTGGCCCTTAAGGTAGCCTGACATAGTGGAAAGCACACTAAATTAGGAAATTAGAAGACCCCATTCATAATTTCCACTGTACCCACATGCTAGCAGGGTGACTTTGGGCAAATTACTAACCTCCTAGGATTTCAGCTTGTAAAAATAAAAAGTACTAATCCTTTCAACTACACTCCAGTCACATTGGTGCAAGGATCAGTGAAGAATATATTTAAAACTACTTGGTAAACATAAAAATGTTTATTCATGTGACACATTTATTTAGAAAAATTCCTTGTTAGATTTCTCTCCACTATGCTGCACAGAAGAAAAATAATAACAAAAGCTAATATTTCTGATTGTTGACTACATGCCAAGCTCTCAAAATGGGCTTTACATGTTTTGGGGTTTTTATTAGTCTTCCCCAAAATTTTATGAGGCAGCTCCAAAGAGTATCCCATTTTATACCTAAGGAAATTGAGGCACACACAAGTTAGGTAACTTAGCCAACGTCACACAAAAACCACCTAATTAATCCCTCTTTTTCTAGTAGTCCTGCAAATACTTAAAGCCAGCTTCAGCTTTCCTACCTGCTCTCTAGTTGCCTTATCTTTGGGGGACCCTTGCACACACGTTTATCTTTTGCTCAGAATAGCCTGGAGTCAAAGCAATTGATAGATGGACCTTCTGAGACCCAAGAATGCCTGTGCTAATTAGATTCAACAAGACGAATACCCATGAAAAGCCACCCAGCCTGCATTGAGAGATATGCTAGGAAAATCTAACCTCTCTTCATAATTATCTCCAAGTCAAAAAGAACATCTTGAAACTTTGCCAAAGTGAGCAACTGCAATTTCAGCAAAATTCCTGTCTACCAAATCAATAGCTAAAACTCAAGGCAAACAACCAGTATTACTCTAGAAATTTGTCATTACATCTTATAAAACAAAGAAATGTGATTTTTATTTTTTAAGAGACACACTGGAACTGGAGCATCCAAATGACTATTGTTCCAGAGTAGTCACATTGGTAGGCTCTGTACTTCATGAGACTCAGGAGAGTGCTGGGCACACACAGAAGCTGCGAAATGTGTGAATAATTTTGGTGATGCTGCCATTACTTAGGGGGCATTTTTGGAATTCTTTTGGTTATGTCCTCCAAAGTCAAGACATGTATTTATTTTGGGGCTTCCCTGGTGGCGCAGTGGTTAAGAATCTGCCTGCCAATGCAGGGGACACGGGCTCGAGCCCTGGTCCGGGGAGATCCCACATGCCGCGGAGCAACTAAGCCCGTGCACCACAACTACGGAGCCTGTGCTCTAGAGCCCATGTGCCACACCTACTGAAGCCTGCTAGCCTGGAGCCCGTGCTCCGCAACAAGAGAAGCCACCACAATGAGAAGCCCGCACACTGCAATGAAGAGTAGCCCCCGCTCGCTGCTACTAGAGAAAACCCACAGGCAGCAACAAAGACCCAACGCAGCCAAAAATAAATAAATTAAATTTTAAAAAGACGTGTTTATTTTAAATAATCTTTGATAGTAGCACTTTGGCCTTAGAGGACACTGCATAGCAAGTTGTGAAATGCTTCCTTCCTCTCAACTGTGAAACAAACCACGGAAAACTACATACAACATATGAAGAATTTGAACATGCTTTAAAATGTAAATTCAATGTATTTTTGGAAATACCTAAAGCACCTATTCAAAGAGATTTTTTTTAAAACAAATTTTCAGGTACTAAGAATGTACCTAGGTATCTATACAAAGAATCTAAGACGTATGTACCCTGGACTTAGTTATGTATACAGATATTTAGGTAAAAAGGTCATGTCTCTTGAGGAAGGGTCACATCTTTATATGCTGAGCCTCATTCATTAACACTACATTTTGTTTATGGTAATTGCCAAATAATTATTCAATTACTTGCTGTTTAGTACGAGTTACTTTGGACAAGAGAAAAAAGGTTTATTTATTAAGAGAAAAATTACTTATTAGAACCTCATTTTTGTGGGGTCATTACAAGGTATTATTGATGGACTGCCTTGGGGAACTTCTCTTGTGCAGGCCAGATCCTTGTTCAACGTAACCCCCAACATGCCAGTTATAGTTTCCTCTTCTATTGCTAACATGTACCCCTCAACCTAGATGACTTTACCTACTCACACCTGCATGAGGCATTTGCAAGTCTTCCCTACCTGTAAGAAATCATACATACGAACCCTGATGTTAAAGGATTTTTAAAGCTCCAGCTTATACTGAACCCCATAAGGTTTCCTGAACTCATAGCCTACACAGGCCTAAAATTTGCCTAAAATTCTCTTCTGCCTTCTGTGTGCCTTATTATTCATTAAAACTGAGCTATGACATCCTCTGGAAAGCCTCCCCTGAACCCTCTTACCCTGCCCTTAAGTAACCCTACACACTGCACATACTTGAAAACTCATTTGCAATGTTTTATCCTACAGAGCTCTGATCAATTTCAGCACAGGTGTTATCTTTAATCTTTGTACTTTCAGCACAGGGCCTGGCCTAGCAGGCCCTCATTTTACTGACTTTACTATTTGTTTTAACTTGGGAGGTTGCAGATGTAATAAATATTCACTACTAAAGAAGTCACTTATCAAATGTAAATGTAAACTAACAGAGTTTGTACCTCCACACTTTTTCACTCTCCATTCTGGATCAGATCCCTTCTTATCTAGGTTGGATGACAGATCAGATTAACTGAACCTGGAGCCAGTTAGACTCTGTTTAGCCCTGCCTCTAGTGAGGTATGGTAGGGTTCTCAGTCCTTGCTGCAGCAACTTACTCCTTATTCTATGGATTTAGAGCCCATGTGGTACCTGTGGAATGGCTTAACTACATCGTTTTGCAGCTTCACTAGCTGAGGAAGTTTCCTATCTCTAGTTTCTGGGTTCAGATTCAATACACTGCTTTTACTTTTTTCCCCCCATCACAGACATGAGACCTTTCCCTCACTCCAACCTCAGGAATAATTTTGGTACTGTCCTCTGCGCCAAATTGTTGGCCTGAATATGCACTACTGAGAGATTATCTGAGCTATTATCTGGGCAGTCTTACAAGCACCCATCCACCAGACTTCAAATGCAGGCACCAAAAATCTGATGGGAACCTGATGTCTTGTAATAGTAACTTCCAATACCAAACCTTGGACCCTGACTTGTTTCAAAGCTCTTGCCCCAATTTATTTCCTGTTGCAGGTACAGATTTGCTTCTGATTCTTGACTCATGTCTAACAAAAAGGATAACATACTCTTCACCACAAACTCCATCGTTTCAGAGAAAAGCTCTAATTTCTACCAAAGGCTTTGCCTAAAGGCTCTTCCTTTAAAATAACTGATTCATATTACTGTTGACAAAATCAAGAAAAAGACATTTTTTTATGTTTATAAACACACAAAGTACAGAATGCCGGCAGAGTAACGGAAGTCAAGAAATTACTGCACTTTTAGGGGATAAAAAAGTTTGTCCTTCTAAAACTCTCCATGTTTTACTAAAGTTTTCCCATTTTCTCAGTAGAAGTCTCTATTTGTATTGCATTGATAAATCTGCATTTCTTTCAGTGTGATTCAGGATTCAATGTATTTTATCCTGGATAAATACTACAATCATCTTTACAAAAACAGGAAAAATATTTTCTTAAAAGTATTTTGTAAGACTGAAAAATCATCCAGGTAATAGTGCAAAGATCAAATACCACAACCCAACTTTTACTTAAGTTCCCAAAGGTCTGGTCCTTAAGACTTACAAGAGGAATCAGCAAACTACTGTCCCTAGATAGCTAGTTTTATTGAAACACAGAACACATCCAATCATTTACATATTGTCTATGGTTGCTTTCATGCTATAATGGCAGATTTGACTAGCTGCAACAGATTATATGGCCTAAATATTTACCATATGCCCTTTATAGAAAGTCTGCCAACACCCAATTTTTAAAAAATCTCCCAGAAGGAAATTACAGACATCTTAATAGGTGGCATGAAGCCTCTATGCCTCTCTTTGGGCATAAAGATGGTCCCTATATGCCTTACTTCTCAGTACCCAAGTTTTATCCATTCTGCCACATGACTCACTCTACAACTCACTTCAACAAAATAATAAATGCTAAACATTGTCAGGACAGTAAGTTCAAATTTGAGGGGAAATACTAACTCCAAATAAAATACTTTTTCACCTCACCAAATTAACTTCTTATAAAGCAACTACTACTATTACAGTATCCAGACTAACCGAAGAAAAATACCAGTTAATTGCTAGTTTGCCCATTTCTCCAGTCTTTAAAGAAAACCACATTAAAGATGCATTAAGGCTGAATTTGACAAGAAATTTCTTACTAAAAGGACACTCTCATATCTAAAATGTCATTACAAGGGAACCCTCCTACACTGCTGGTGGGAATGTCAATCGGTACAACCACTATGGAGGACAGTATGGAGGTTCCTTAAAAAACCAGAGTTACCATATGATCCAGGAATCCCACTCCTGGGCATATATCCAAAGAAAACTATAGTTCAAAAAGATACACGTACCCCAATGTTCATTGCAGCACTATTTACAATAGCCAGGACAGAGAAGCAACCTAAATGTCTATCGGCGAAGGAATGGATAAAGATGTGGTAGGGACTTCCCTGGTGGTGCAGTGAATAAGAATCCGCCTGCCAATGCAGGGAACACGGGTTCGATACCTGGTGCGGGAAGATCCCACATGCCGCAGAGCAACTAAGCCCGTGCGCCACAACTACTGAGCCCGAGCACCACAACTACTGAAGCCCACAAGCCTAGAGCCTGTACTCCGCAACAAGAGAAGCCACTGCATGGAGAAGTCCGCGCACTGCAATGAAAAGTAGCCCCTGCTCGCCGCAACTAGAGAAAGCCCACATGCAGCAACTAAGACCCAACACAGCCAAAAATAAATAAAAAATTAAATCTTAAAGAAAAAAAAGATGTTGTATATATATACAATGGAATTATTACTCAGCCATAAAAAGGATGAAATAATACCATCTGCAGCGACATGGATGAACCTAGAGATTGTCATACTGAGTTAAGTAAAAGACAAGTATGATACTGCTTACATGTGGAATCTAAAAAAATGGTGCAAATGAACCTATTTGCAAAACAAAAATAGAGTCACAGATGTAGAAAACAAACTTATGGTTACCAAGGAGGAAAGGGGGGTGCTGCTGGGAGGGATAAATGGGGAGATTGGGATTGACATAACACACACTATATATAAAATAGATAATAAAAACCTACTGTATATGTATAGCACAGGGAACTCTACTCAATACTCTGTAATAACCTATATGGGAATAGAATCTAAAGAACAGTAGATATACGTATTAACTGATTCACTTTGCTATACAGCAGAAACACATTGTTAATCAACAATACTCCAATAAAAATTTTTTTAAATGTCATTACAGAATCACAAACCTAACACAAAAGTTGATACCTAAATCTAATTTTCTCAAGTCATCAATGTCACCCAGACCTAATGAGCTTATTCCATGATCTAGTGTGCATTTAAGAAGGGTAAACAGCTTTTTAAAAGTCATATTCCTCTCATCACAATCTCCAGCCCATTATCTGTTCATCTTTAGCATCCCAGAAAAAGGAAGAAACCTTGAGAGAAATGGAGTTAGCAAGTCAAACTCCAGCTTTGAATTGTTATTTCCACAAATCACATGAAATGATGTCATTGTTGGAGGCAAATCTATTTTTAAAAGTTTGAAAGCACTGAAGCCCATCTTTGTAATTAGTTCACAAGAGTATGATTTACCACTAAAGTTTGATGATTGCATTTCAGAAAACTGATTTTACTTTATCTTTAAGGTGAGGTTTACCAAATTATCAAGCTTAGTTCATAACTGAGCATAATGACAAATAAATGAAGTGGAGATGAAACAGTTCAGTTTTAGTTCACTGTGAGAACTCAACCAGATGTTTCACACCATACACAACCATTTAGAACAGTTTCTGCCTGTTTAATCTAACATAATTTTTTAAAATATGTACTACATGCTACTGGGAGTTCCTGTTGAATAACATGGTGTTAACAGTAGTGATTAAACAGCTAAAATTTATGGAAGACCTACTATGTACTCAGGATTTACACCAAGTGTTAGTGATTCTCTTCATCCTTACAGTAACTCTACGGAATAAACATCTCAAGAAGCTATCTGGATTAAGATCACAGCTCACATAAAAGGCAAAACCAGAATTCAAATCCAGGTGTAACTTCCACCATACTGCATGTCAATACATTAGAATCGGGCTTCCCTGCTGGCACAATGGCTGAGAATCCTCCTGCCAATGCAGGGGACACGGGTTCGAGCCCTGGTCCGGGAAGATCCCACATGCCGCGGAGCAACTAAGCCCGTGCGCCACAACTACTGAGCCTGTGCTCTAGAGCCCATGAGCCACGACTACTGAGCCTGCGTACTGCAACTACTGAAGCCTGTGTGCCAAGAGCCCATGCTCCGCAACGGATAAGTCACAGCAATGAGAAGCCCACGCACCACAATGAAGAGTAGCCCCCTCTCTCCACAACTAGAGAAAGCCCACGCGCAGCAACGAAGACCCAACACGGCCAAAAATAAATAAAATAAATTTATAAAAAAAATACATTAGAATCACCATTTTTTTAAGCTCTCTAATGACATCAATGTGCAAATTTGGAAACTACTACAACATGGGGTCTTATGTATACCAAGAGTTAGGACATTGCTGCATTAAACATGCTACAGTAATGTCCTAACACACCTAATGATTTGACACATAAATTTCAATCACTGTTTCCGATTAGGTTTCTACAAAACAAATATTACAAATGGATAAGGTAGAGTGAAACGTACAGGATAAGTTAAATGTCAGCAAATGATTAACTGCACAAGTTATGCCTCACAAGTATACAAGAGAACTTCAATTACAAAACCTTTTAAAGTAGGTGATGACTGAATTACACATATTCTCAAGCCCTTAACTACTAACTTTTCAGGTCCATGTGTTACATAGCACCCAGAATTATATATTAAAATAATCAAAGCTCTCTTGGGAGCTCCATCATTTTTCTAAATTCTAGCATTCAGCCCTAAGGCAAGGAAATTAACATTAAATAACAAAGTAGGATCAAAACTTCTCTGCGGCACTTGGAGGTTTTAGGGATTTTACTATTGCTTGAAATGCCCTGCTCACTCATTCCTCAACAGCGAAGTAAGGATTATAACCTCCAGAAACACGACTGTGCAAAAAAAGTCACAATATCCACCTCTCACAATTGGTGATACGCTATTATTTAAAAGCCTAGCAATATATCCCTAAGTTTATAAGCCAAAATAAAAATCTCACTTTGAAGAAAAATTTCACAAGTGCCTTTTCTAATCCAAGTATCTGAATTCTAATAAAAGCACATTTTAATAAAACATCTTTCACAAACTTTTTGAGTAAAAGATTATGGATCATCCCAGTAGAATCTGATGTCAGGTTAAGGTTAATTATATTTGGGGGGGGGTCAATAAGTTAAGACATTATTATTATTTAAACTTATTCCTAAATAAGCTTAAAATGTTTATATAATCATATTCTAACATCATTACATATAAACACTAGCAAAAGGAACTAAAAATGTTTAGATACCAAGCCCTTAACATACTGAACTGTAATTAAGGTAAACCTAATATTATCAAATCGATCTGATTATTTTTAGATTAACACTTCTACATTTCAACTTTAATAAAAATATATTTATGGAAATAAGTTATTCTAACTCTTAATATAAAACAAGATATAATTTTGGAAATGCTATTTTAAACCCATTACCATAAGAATTTTGCTCATTTCATTAAAAAAAAAAAGGCTGGGAAGACAGGAGAGTAGTAAAAAGGAAGGATCACAAAGGAGGAAACACTAAAAAGCTCTTCAGCGTGACATATATTCACTACCCTTAATTGCAGCAATGGTTTCACAAGTCAAAGGTTATCAAATTATATGCTTTAAATATGTAGTTTATGCCAATTTATACCACAATAAAGTGGTTGTAAAAAAGAATTTGCTGCAGAGAAACTGAGTTTGAAGCAATCAAAAGTAGTAAATTTTTTTTTCAGGCCTCCATGTCCTGGGTTTGGCAATTTCACACTAGATGTACAATGTAACTAGTTCCTACTTGTGGGCTCCCTTTCAAACAATAGAGTTCAAACTCTACCAGCTGCCCTTATTTCAACAGCAACTTAAAATTATGCTAAGCTTTAACCATTCTATCAAAATACATTTGCATGGCTCCACCCACTCAGTAGCCAAACTGGTTAAGGCTATAATGTAACACATAATCACACTGTTGTATCTTGCCACACTAAACACATTCAATATGACAACGTGTGAATACACAATAAACAAGTAATAACTGCTGATAAAGAGTTAAGGCAAAAAAAAATTATCTGAATAGAAAGCAGAAAATGCCAAAAAATTAAAAATTCCAGAATCTTTTCTGAAAGCTATTTAGAAAACACATTAGATTTCAAATGTAAACCACATTTCTCAGATCCCTTCTAGCTTGTGTTAGCAAATACAATTTGCATCTGATAGATTTTATTAACCCATAAACGAAAGCGAAATCTAAGAATCCCAAAAACATTCAATATATGATACTGACAGAGCTTTGTGAAAGCATACTTTCAGGTTCTCTTGTGGCTAATGCTACATTTTACTTTAAGTGATTGGACTGACTTGTGGCATATTATATAATAAAAGCTGATTTTAAATGATAACTTTAAGATATATTTAATACTTTGTTACCACTCTAGGCCACCCTCCATAAATTTTGTGGGGTTGAAATTGTGTTTTGTTTAAATTTCCCCAACACCACCAGTCTCAGTGTAAACCAAAAAAATCTGGCTTCTGGTGGAAGCTGGAGAACTTGGGTAGGATTACTGAAATGGAAACAGCAAAAACACTGAAGCCTTCTGAGAAAACACAATTTAAAAATCTTGAGGATTACCTCAATCAGACATAAAACCTAAAACATTTTTGCTCTAAGATTATGCTCTTTACAATCAGAATACATTTAAACATGGGAGTGGGATGGAGGAAGCTAAAGCAAATGTGAAAATCAGAAAAATCAAAAATACAAAAAAAAAATTACTCTTCCAGTGAGCAGTAAACAGAAATGATTCTAAAATTAACGTGCAAATGAAAAATAAAGTGGTTAACATTCATTTAATAAACTTGTTAAGCAGTTGATAATAAAAAAGCTATTTTCCATAGCTTGCTTTCTCTAAACTCAAAAGGTAATCACCATCTTTAATAAAGTTTAACTTTGTTTTAATAAGTGAATAAAGCACATTATGTTTACAGACCGATACCTTTAACACTACAGAGAACGACAATATTCTGAAAATCCAGTTTATTTTTCATGTTGTGGACAGATCCAGTCAGTGTGATCAGTTTTTCTGCATGTGTAATAATTTATCAAAATAAGTTTTCCCACAAGACTCTTTTCCATCAACTCTGAAAATCCTGGTCTGACAACATACCCAAATAAAGCTCTTGAAAATCACCTCTTAAAATTTGGAAGAAAATGTGGCAAGTCTTTGCTGTAACATTTACTGAACTACAAATGGCTAAAGAGCAATTTATGTTTTAAAAGGTGACTAGTACAATAGTTGAGTTCAGGAAATTAATGTTTTAGTGCACTTTGCTCCAGTTTTAGCCAACATGCTACATTGTCCTTTTTTTGCAGGGGGGAGGGGTGAGGGTGAGGGGAGCCGCACAAAGTGGACTTGAGGATTTCCACTGTACGAAAAAGATATGACTCTGCAAGCAAAACAGTGTAAGCTGCCTTTTTTCTTAAGACCTGGACATTTTAAGACAGAAGCTTTGCAAAACATTACACAATTTTTTTATTATTAAATGAGAAAATCTCATTTGTTACATCGTCACATTGCTAGTCAGAGAAATGCTGCAGTGATGAAGAAAGTCAATGTTGGATCAACCAAAGTCCTCATTTCTATAACATTCATTTAACAAAGAAATAATGTTCAACACAGCCCAACACAACATTCTTGGTTTTCTTCATATTGAAGTTCCCCCAAAAAATCATCTTCTAATGGGGTATTTTACTACATAAATTATAGTTCTTCATTTTTACAATTCACCCCAAACTGTATGAGAGATGTATCACACTAAAATTTCTAAAGCTGTTAGGAAATCCTTCACACATCGTCGTCATCTGATGTGTCACTGCTACTTGTCTCTGTGTCATCATTCTCAATAGTGGGTTTGAAAGTGCTGTTTTTCCAGGGTCCAAACTTGAAGTCACAGATCAGGCCATTTTTCAAAATACCATTTTTCCTCAGACCGTTCTTCTGTAACTAAAATGTCAACAAAAATAAATTGAATAAACAAACTATCCTCCAAGAGTTACTACAAATTAAGAATGCTCTAATAATCAAATGTACCCATGAATGCAATGAAGGTAATATAACTCCACAGATTATGATATCATTTTTGAAAAACTAGTTAGATATAGGTAATTGATCCAACCAATATAACAAAGTATTTCCTATGAATAAATCACTACCTTTGGGAGAACTGCATTTATCACTTACCAAACCACTATTAAAAAATATATATATGTATATATATATATATATATATATATATATATATATATATATATATATATATATATATATGGTGTATAGTACTAGTCTAGTGAAAAGATTTTGGATCCAGACAGGGTAGGTGTGAATTCTAAGTCTGTCACTTGTTAAGGAATTAACCTTCCCAAATTCTCATTTCCTTAATGAAAACTGTAATAAGTATCTTCAGGTGCTGCCTACAATATAATGAGCAACCACTAAGCTACAGCTGTTATTTTTATTATTCTGACCTAACTAGGCTATTAACATACCCCACAATCCACTGTATTCATACTCTGCAGAATAACCAGAATACAAAGTACTCCAGTAAGTAAGGAGTATTCAAATAAGGTAAGTACAAGGTAACAAAATCAAACAGAGGCCTTTGTTTAACCACAGAGATTAAGATATTGAAAAAAATAATAAGTTATTTCTGAAAATCAGAACTGAAGGGTTAGTATGGTTAAGTATGGTATAAGTAAGAAAAATGTCTGAGACTCTGGTAATTTTTATCAAAATGAGAAATACAAATTTCTGTAAGACCAAATCCAGTTATATAATAAGTTAATATTTGGAACTATCTATAGGTGTCATAGTCTAGAGGGCTTTTTTAAGTCATAAGGATTAGGATAAGATCCAAACCCAAAGGGCAACTTACATCATAGCTAATTTTGCTACAGACCTTGATAACTAGAAATAACAAGTCTTATTAGCTCTCAGTTTTCCTTTTTCCCTCCGTATTTAGCTACCTCCCTTTACTTTGAACAAATGACCTCACCACCAACTTTACTAAGAAAAACAAAAGCCATGTGGCTCAGTGTTCTCAGTCTCTGGCGTTCTCAGCCACTGTGATGGTTACAAATACGCCTCATCTCTCTTTTAAAGGTACACCTTTCTAATCCCTCAAAGTTCTATCCTTGCTTCACATGGTTTATCACCCAGTGCCACCTAATCTTTCCACAGCTTAAAATCAACTGTGGACAATTATGATAAAAACCAAATCTGATCTTTATCTCTGATTTCTCTAAATGCCTGCACCCTCCCCCCACCCTGGGGGTGGGGGTTGGGGGGGCGTGGGGGGAAATACACACACACACACACACACACACACACTTGTCTATTTTACATATACATGTATTTATGTAAAATGCATAGAATTACACACATACATACATGTGTGTCTATATATATACAGTCTCCTAAAATCAGCTCCTCCTCCTCCATTCCTGTCTATAATAATGATATAATTATCAGTTCATAGGTTGAAATTTCAAAATCCTGCTGATTCTATTTCAGATCTCAGTCTCATCAAGACCACGTTTTACTGTCATTTCTCTACTTCAGGCCCTCATTTACCCCTTCCCTAATTATTACAATATATTCCCAACTAACCATCCTGTTCCCAGTCTTCACAATTACACTTCCAATATACACCTTACACTATACCTGTACTTCCACACGTACAAATGGTTTCACATACCTAAAAATACCTCAAAAGGTTTCCTATAATAAAACACAATCTATACTCCTGACATGGCATACAAAAACCTTAATATGACCACAATGTGTTTTTTCAACCTTATATCACAGTTATAGGCACAGGCTATGAAGTCAGCCAGACTTGGGCTCAACTTCCAACTCCACTAATGATACACTGTACAGACCTAGAGAAAGTTACCCAACCACTATGAGCCTAATTAAGTTTTGTCATCTACACAGCAGGACTAATGATATTACCTACTTCATACAAATACTACAAAAATGCACTTAGCACAATTACCTAGAGGGCATTAAGAGCTCACATGACGTTACTCACAATTAGGGAGGCCATGTTAATTTATCATTCAAACTAGGGCACTTTTGAGAATGAGTAAACGTGCCATTAATAAATACAGTGGGATTAACATGCATAAACTGGGACTCTCCAAGGCAAACTAGGACTTAGACTCACCCTACTTATTACTGTTATCAAGATCTTTCATTAAAATCTTTCTACCCCATGCTCCAGCCACGCTGAACCCCAGCATACCCTGAACTCTTATTACTTTTGCCTTTGTTCACTCCCTACACCAGGAATGTCATTCCCTCATCTTACCTGACAAAGGCCAATTCAAACCCAACTCAATTATGCTTTTCCAGATCACTGCAACTGGCGTTGACCTCTAGATTAATTAATTAATGTAAATTCTACATGGGCAAAAATTTTTGTGTTTTCTCAGCACTCTAGAATAGGACCTCAAGAAACATTTGATGAATTTGCATGACACTCTCTCTCTCTCTCTCCTGTCCTCACCTTACATATTCTGAAAACTGCTACCACATTCCGCTTTATATGGGAATCTACCTATCTTCATTAAACTGCAGCACTATGAAGGAGCTCATCTCCATAAACTCTAAAATCTTGGGCATAGTGAACACTTGATAAATGTTTGCAGAATTTGAAGAGAAGGAATTTAAACTCAGATTCTCGACTTACCAGATACAATATGAATACTTTTATAAACAGCATCAGGCCCTAATGGTTTTTTAGGCATCTAAATGTCAAATGACATGTCATCATTAACATAAATATACTCATGTCTTTATCTTTAGTTTTTTAAAAAATGGACATTATACTTACAGCCCATTGCTCTCCAACCCACAGTATGCACAAATTTTTTATATCAGTTAATTATTTTATTATCTATAGGGTTTTATCTACCTGCCCCAGTCATAACAGGATTTTAAAGCCAATTATCTTGGTCAGGCAATATTATGTTTTCCTTGACTACTACCTTATGGTAATGATACTAAGTGGTTTTTCTTGATGCCTTTCTTCAGATTCA
Organism: Mesoplodon bidens; assembly: GCF_964165515.1. NCBI lineage: Eukaryota > Metazoa > Chordata > Mammalia > Artiodactyla > Ziphiidae > Mesoplodon > Mesoplodon bidens. Next base: position 45,604,573 of record NC_138160.1, on the reverse strand, counting down.
AAACAAATCCTTCGAAGAGATACACAAAATGGCAAACCCACACAATGGACTACTACTCACCAAACATGGGTGAGTTTCAAAAGCATGAAAGTAACCAGATCCAGGTCTATAACAATATATGGTTCAATTAGTAAAACACTGTGTAACTTGGGAGATTGGGATTGACATATACACACTACTATATATAAAATAGATAACTAATAATGACCTACTGTATAGCACAGGGAATTCTTCTCAATATTCTGTAATGACCTATATGGGAAAAGAATCTAAAAAAGAGTGGATATATGTGTATGTATAGCTGATTCACTTTGCTGTACAGCAGAAACTAACACAACATTGTAAATCAACTATACTCAAATAAAAATTAATGTAAAAAAAAGATATTCAGGAAAAAAATTGTGGAAAGGCAAAACTATAGGGACAGAAAGCAAATAATCAGTGTCTGCCAGGGGCAGCTGGGAGTAAAAGAACTAAATGCAAAGAGGGACAATGAGGAACTTTTGGGGATGATAGTCATACAGCTATATACATTTGTCAAAACTCACCCAACTGTACACCTAACATGAATTTTTTGTTTGTAAATTGGACAATATAATAAACAAAAAAAATCCTTCAGAAGTATTACCCATAATCAGCTTGTGAAAAATAACATGGTTCACTAACTTCCGAATTAAAAATTTACATTAACTGGGAAGGAAGAAATATGAAAGTGGAAAAGAAGTAAAATTATCTCTGTTTACAGACAACATGATCTTATATGTAAAAAGCCTAAAAATTCTATTTAAAAACCTGTGAGAACACACGTAGCAAAGTTGCAGGACATAAAACCAATACATAAAAATCAGCTGCATTTCTGTAACAATGAACAATCCAAAAAGTAAATTAAGAAAACAATTCTTAAAAAAAAAACAATTCTATTTATAATAGCATTAAAAAGAAAAAATACTTATTCTTAATTATAAGGAATGAACTTAACCAAGGAGGCAAAAGACTTCTACACTGACAACAAAACACTGCTGAAAGAAATTTTGAAAAACATTAACATCCCATACTCACGGATTAGAAGACTTAGCATTGTTAAGATGCAAATATTACCACAAACAATCTACAGATTCAATGTAATTCCTATCAAATCTCACGGTTATTTTTTGCGGGAACAGAAAAACCCATCCTAAAACTCTTATAAAAGCTCAAGGGATTCCAGAATAGCCAAAACAGTCTTTTGAAAAGAAGAGCAAAGTTGGAAGTTTCATACTTGCTGATTTCAAAACATATTATACAGAACTTCCCTGGTGGCACAGTGGTTAAGAATCCGCCTGCCAATGCAGGGGACACAGGTTCGAGCCCTGGTCTGAGAAGATCCCACATGCCGCAGAGCAACTAAGCCCGTGCGCCACAACTACTGAGCTTGCGCTCTAGAGCCAGTGAGCCACAACTACTGAGCCCACGTGCTGCAACTACTGAAGCCTGCACGCCTAGAACCCATGCTCCATAAGAGAAGCCATCGCAATGAGAAGCCCGTGCACCGCAACAAAGAGTAGCCCCGCTCACCGCAACTAGAGAAAGCCCGTGCACAGCAACGAAGACCCAACACAGCCAAAATTAAAAATAAATAAATAAATTTATAGGGAAAAAAACTCCCACAGAAACAGAATTGAAGACCAATGAATAGCAAGCCCAGAAACAAACCCTTGCATATACAAATGATTTTTAACAAGGGTGCCAAGACCATTCAATACAGAAAGTACAGTCTTTTTCAACAAATGGTGTTGGGAGAAAAATACGAGAAATGAGAGGGAAGAGAGCACCACTGGTGGGAATGTAAAATGGTGTGGCTACTACAGAAAAACAGTAGGACAGCTTCTCAGAAAGTTAATAATAGATAACCATATGATGCAGCAATTCTACTTCTGCGTAAATACCTCAAAGAATTAAAAACAGGGACTCTACAGATATCGATAAGAGTCTACAGTTATCTGTAGACTATCTATCTACCTATAGATATAAATGCTGCTGTGGACATGGGTGTATAGGTATCTATCTATAGATAGACAGATATAGATAGATACAGATAACTATACACCCATGTTCACAGCAGCATTATTTACAATAGCCAAAGGTGGAAGCAATCCAAGTGTCCATCAATGAATGAATGGATAAACAAAATGTGGTACATACACATATAATGGATTATTGTGTCTTTAAAAAAGGATATTCTGATTGACCCATGCTTCAACGTGGATGAATCTCAAAGACATTCTGCTAAGTGAAATAAGCCAGTCACAAAAGGACAAATACTGCATGATTCCACTTATATGAGGTACCCAGACAAATTCAGAGACAGAAAATAGAGTGGTGGTTTCCCAGGGTTGGGGGAGCAGAGAATGAAGTTATGGTTTAACGAGTACAGAGTTTCAGTTTTACAAAATGAAAAGAGCTCTGGAGGTGAGCGGTGGTAATGGCTGCATAACAATGTCAATGTACCTAATGCCACAAAACTGTACACTTAAAAACGGTTGAAATCGTAAATTTTATGTTATGCGTATTTTGCCACAAATTTTTAATTAGGACGATGAAGTCTATTTTATTATTAAGTAAACGTAACTAATTTCCTCAAAGATTTCATTCAAAACATTTAAGAAGTGTTTTGAAGATTGTAGTATAAATTATAATATCTCCATATAGAAAATCACTTCTGCATGACCAGAACTATTTTAAAAAACTATAATGGATTTGAAAAAAAAAAACCTCAACTCCCTGACACTCTACTGAACATTTTCTAAGGAATACTCTTTCAAAATGGCAACTATCAAGACATTTAAAAAAAGATGTTCTAGAATATAAAATATTCCTGTGCTAAGAAAAGGATAAAAAAATGAAGCTACATTTGGCAAAGCTACTGTTGTTTTCTACTTCTTATCCCCAAGTCATTTTTTAAATACCTGAAAAGTGACAAATCAGACATATTCTTTACACTAATTCCTAAGCACTGCAGATCCATGGATTTAAAGAAGTCAGCATTGCAGACCTATTTTAAAAAAAGGCAAATCTGACCTACAGTGTGATGTTTAACAAATTCCTAAATAAAACTGTAAAACTTTCTTTCTCCCCACCCCCCAAAAATGCTTAGTTATATGTTGTTCTGATTAAGGAAGGGCAATTTTTAAAGTGAACTTATATGATTCAGCGCTTACCTGTTCACTAATAACCTGGAATTCTCTCATTTCATCCTCAGTTAAGGGAGCACATGTTTCATCATTTTCACTGTCTTCTTGCCAGCCCATCTCCTTTAACAATCTGGAAAGGGGGGAAAGAATAAATTTAATTTAGAACTTAACCCAAGTAAGATAATTCCTTTTACACTGTGAGCAAGAAAACATGATCTATTTTATTGGGTTAGCCAAAAGGTTCGTTCGTTTTTCTGTAAGATGGCTCTAGTAGCGCTTAGTTGTCTTTAACTTCTTTTGAAACAATTTTGTTAGACTGTATTGTAACAGCTGTCATATTCAGCATGCATTTTAAAAAAAAGCTTATCAAAATTGGTGAATTTTTGTGTAGCCATTTTAACAGTGAAGATGGAACAAAGAACATGTTTGGCATATTATGCTGTATTATTTCAAGAAAGATAAAAATGCAACTGAAAAGCACAAAAAGATTTGCCCAGTGTATGGAGAAGGTGCTGTGACTGATCGAACGTGTCAAAAGAGGTTTGCGAAGTGTTGTGCTGGAGATTTCTCGCTGGATGATGCTCCATGGTGAGGTAGACCAGTTGAAGTCAATAGCGATCAAATCGAGACATTAATTGAGAACAATCAACGTTATACCATGCGGGAGATAGCCAACATACTCAAAATATCTAAATCAAGCACTGGAAATCATTTGCACCAGTGTGGTTATGTTACGCGCTTTGATGTTTGGGTTCGCCTAAGTTAAGCAGAAGAAAAAAAACCCTCTTGACCATATTTCCGCATGCGATTCTCTACTTAATTAACATAACGAAAACAATCCGTTTTTAAAACAAATTGTGACGGGTGATGAAAAGTGGATACTGTACAGCAATGTGTAATGGAAGAGATCGGACAAGCAAAATGAAACACCACCAACCACACCAAACGCCAGTCTTCATCCAAAGAAGGTGATGTGTATTTGGTGGGATTGGAAGGGCGTCCTCTATTATGAGCTCCTTCCGAAAAACCAAACGATTAATTCCAACAAGTACTGCTCCCAATCAGACCAAGTGAAAACGGCACTCGACGAAAAGCATCCAGAATAGTCAACAGAAAATGCATAATCTTCCATCAGGATAACGTAAGACCAAGTGTTTCTTTGCTGACCAGGCAAAAACTGTTACAGCTTGGCTGGGAAGTTATGATTCATGAGCCGTATTCGCCAGACATTGCAGCTTCAGATTTCCATTTATTTTGGTCTTTATAAAATTCTCTTAACGGAAAAAATTTCAACTCCCTGGAAGACTATAAAAGGTACCTGGAACAGTTCTTTGCTCAAAAGATTAAAAGTTTTGCGAAGATGGACTTTCCTGGTGGCGCAGTGGTTAAGAATCCGCCTGCCAATGCAGGGGACACGGGTTCGAGCCCTGGTCCGGGGAGATCCCACATACCGTGGAGCAACTAAGCCGGTGCACCACAACTACTGAGCCCACGTGCCGCAACTACTGAAGCCCGTGCGCCTAGAGCCCGTGCTAAGCAACAAGAGAAGCCACCACAATAAGAAGCCCACGCACCGCAATGAAGAGTAGCTCCCACTCGCCACAACTAGAGAAAAGTCCGTGTGCAGCAACAAAGACCCAATGCAGGCAAAAATTAATTAAACAAAAAAAAGAACAGATAAACAACAAGGTCCTACTGTATAGCACAGGGAACTATATTATTCAGTATCCTGTAATAAACTGTAATGAAAAAGAATCTGCATCAGTTTGCTGTACAGCAAAAACTAATTGTAAATCAACTACAGTTAAAAAAAAAAGATTAACAGGGAATCAACCACTTTCTCTAGTTGGGCAAACAAGAATACTATAGGGCTTCCCTGGTGGCACAGTGGTTGAGAGTCCGCCTGCCGATGCAGGGGACACGGGTTCGTGCCCTGGTGCGGGAAGATCCCACATGCCGCAGAGCGGCTAGGCCCGTGAGCCATGGCCGGTGAGCCTGCGCTCCGCAACGGGAGAGGCCACAACAGTGAGAGGCCCGCGTACCGCAAAAAAAAAAAAAAAAACAACGAATACTGTAGCCATGACTGTTGCATTTGACTTAGAGCCTTCAAAGCTTCTGTTTCTTATATGGCCACATATCTTGTCTGATTATACTGGTTTTTGTAAAAAAATATCTTTATTGGAGTATAATTGCTTTACATTGTTGTGTTAGCTTCTGCTGTATAACAAAGTGAATCAGCTGTATGTATACATGTATCTCCAAATCCCCTCCCTCTTGCGTCTCCCTCCCACCCTCCCCATCCCACCCCTCTAGGTGGTCACAAAGCACTGAGCTGGTCTCCCTGTGCTATGCGGTTGCTTCCCACTGGCTATCTATTTCACATTTGGTAGTGTATATATGTCCATGCCACTCGCTCACTTCTTCCCAGCTTACCCTTCCCCCTCGCCGTGTCCTCAGATCCATCCTCTACATCTTCGTCTTTATTCCTGTCCTGCCCCTAGGTTCTTCAGAACCATTTTTTTTTTAAGATTCCATAATTACATCCCTTAAACATACTCCTTTTTACACCTAACTCATCTTTCAAATTGAACCTGTCACATATTGGCTACTTTGTAGCCTTTACACATTTTCAAACAATCTCATAAAATAACAGTGCTCAGAGACTGGAAATAAAATGTAACACTATACCCATATTTTACAGATGAAGAACCAGAATCTCTTAAGTAAAAACAATTTGCCTACTTGACAGCAAACAAAGGAGCAGAATTCTGGTTTTTTGCCTCGTAAGTTAGTATACATTGCACCAAACTCTGCTGCCTCTGGACTAAAATGCCGCAGTCACCATCACTGTTAATTACTATTTCTCACATTTCTTTTAATCAGTTAATGCTTTGTCTTCACTGTAACCTAGATGGCCTCCCTGTGGAATGGCACTTCCATTCTCAATGCCACCCAGTCCAGAGTCTACAGATCTAGACTGGTAAAAAACAATCTCACACCTTTCACTAGATCCTTACTTTTATTTGTTTCACTTTTAAAAACTGAATCATAACTAAATAATAATGCAGATGGAACAAATTATTTCAAATGTTATGAAAAACAAGTATTCCTAACTGTCCATTCTCTCCTCTTTCCACTTCCAAGGGCTGTAACTGTTAACTGTTTCTAGAATAGCTTTCAAAACAAAAACTCTGTATTTCCCTATTCCCCACAACTAGGAATACACCACAACAGTGATCTGCACTTTGTCTTTTCATTAGCATTTCTTCCCATTCTCTTTCAAATTATTACCAAATCACCCTGATACCATTTTCACAATTACCACCCTCCACTAAATATTTTCAATGGCTTCCCACTTCCTAAAGAACAAACTCCTTAACCTTAACACCATGACCACACATTCGAATTCCCTACATTAGAAAAAGCACAGGACTAGAAGTGGAAGACCTGGGTCACAAATCCTACTCTCCACAAACCAGGTATAAGACACAGGCTAATTTGTTCACTTCCCTGAGCTATTTCTTCATCTGAAGCATTGAAAGAGCTTGAATAGATCTCTAAGGCCCTGCCTTTTCAATTTATCTCTAATTCCATTAAGGACTCCACACTCCTGTCAAGATATTCTATTCACTAACCCTAAAACAAACTAGGTATGTATTCAACTCTAAATATCCTTTCATGCCCCTTTTTATTCCAAAATGACTACCCAGTACCCTTGCCCCTACTGTCTCACCCTTTAAGATTTAATTTAGGTCCCAATTAAAACTCTGACTGGTACTCAAGCCATAATGCTATCTACCCCCAAACTCCCTTGAATTTCTCTGGCACTCATTTCTATTAATTCTTTTGGTGCTTAGACAAGGTAACAACTATCCCTCTGATGTTGAAGCTATCCTCAATACCTTCACGACATACTGAAACTTGATAATAATAGTAATATATGTGCCTATTTCATATTTTATATTTTTTAACAAAAAAATTGTCATCCTTGAGAATTGTGTCACTGTTGCCTAAGTTGTTAAATCAAGCAATATGAGTAACTTATATGTGTATGTAACTTAAGAATCAGAAAGTTTACAGGGAGTTCCCTGGTGGCCTAATGGTTAGGATTCAGGCTTTCACTACTGTGGCCCAGGTTCGATCCCTGGTTTGGGAACTGAGATCCCGCAACCAAAAAAAAAAAAAAAAAAAAAAATTACAGAAAATTTGAAGCCATGGAAAAGAAATATCACCCAATTTTCAGAGAAACACATGCTACACCACAGATGAACCTTGATAAAGTATTACTGAAAGCAAACTGGTGGTTACCTAAGGACAGAGAGTAACAATGAGGAGTAACTGTAAATGAGCACAGTGTTTCTTTTTGGAGTGAAAGAAACGTTCTAAAATTAGACTGTGGTGACAGTTACACAACTTCAAATACGTCAAAAATTAGTGAACTGAGTAAAAAATTTATAGTATATAAATTATATCTCAATGAAGCTGTTAAAAAATCAATTTTCTATAATAAAATCAAAATTCTGGGTAGAGACAGAAGTAAAAATACTAACCTGTGTTCTGCTTCAAGTGAACTAGAAAGAACATCAGTTTGTGGGAAGGTTGAAGACCGAATGATCTGTTGGGAAATTACCGAGGCATTGCCATTCTCTTGTGGAATTTCATTTTCATCAAAGTTTCGGTTTATATCCCTTTCTTGGTGAGTACTATTGCTGTTATGCAAATTAAATGAGTCGTCATCCTGATTTTTGAAGAGTTAAAAAAAATGAGTTAGAGAATAGAATTGTTTAAAAAAAAACTTTAATAGATCCTGGTTAGATTTTCATTGATAAAACAACTGTAATGCTTATATAATCATTTAGGAGACAGTTTCATAAGATGTGAAACTAAGTTGTGAAGGGTACCAACAGCTTTCTGACTCTATGTATTCACATCTATTCAATAAAGACAAAACTAAAAGGATAAATAAACGTAGGCAAGATGGGGAAAACCAAAAACACAAACGTGAACAGGAATTTTTTTAATTTCATTTTTGCACAGGAACTACAGAGTAAGAAAATCTATTTTAGAAATGAATTCATTATTTATGCAAATAGCTACCTAGTCTTGCTTTCAGAAATATGAAAATATTCAAAGGTCCTAAATAAGTAATATTGGCCCACCTATTCCAATGACATGCTAATGTCAAACCAAGAATTACACTGCAAGTTCAATTACCTTTTCTGAGCCCGCATGGCTTTCATCTTCATGTTCCTCTTCTACTCTGTCCCTTTTCAATGCTTTCAAAAATTCACTCTTCTTATCAGTGCGCATACGTGTCAGTTTGGTTAGACGAGGCTGCTGATTAAGTTTGTCAACAGGTGAAGAGGAATTTGAGCGATTACACTAAGAAAAAAAATCAGAAATGTTGATAAATGTAGACAGAGAATATCAATATAAAGTTTACAACTACCATGACTTTCTATTTCACCTTCTTCCCAATAGAAAATTGATTTTAAATTCTATTTTAAACTCTGTTTTCCACTATGACTGTCATTTTTGTCTATCCCACTTAATGAGTAAACATAAAAATTTTATCCCAAAAACAATTAAGGTCTGATAATACCAATAACTATGATTCTAAATTAGGGCTTTAAATACTATTTTATAAAATGAATCCTGAAATTGCTTAAACATTTCTATAATTCAAAATAAAGCAGTTTTTAAAATTGTGTTCCACAGAGTTCTAAGGTTCTAGTAACAGCTTCCCATACGAACTATTATAATTCTTTACACACAGGTACACATTGAGTTTATCAGATAGGGTTTTACGAGGGAAAATTTTTGTGGAAGAGCAGGAGGGGACAGTAACAGAACATGTACTGGAGTCCTTTTTGTTTTTGATACTTTGACAGTGGAGTACAAAAGAAAAGAGAATGTTAGAATTCTGTGTCACAGGTATTTTAAGCCATGGGACTAAACCAAAATGCTTAACTGTTGGCAATAACATCCGCAGAATTTAAGCCACAGACGACCAGCTGAGAATGCTTGTCCTTCCATCACAGCTCTAAAATTCTATGACTGAGAACTAGTATATGAGGGGTTATAATGTTCCACTATAGTACCCAGACCAATCTCAGTTATAACAATACAGTCACAAGTGTCTTTTGACCCTGAACTGGTCAGGGAAGTCCCTGATCTAGAAGTTTCAGAAAGCTGGCCAAATGAGAAAGAAATACGTAAGCTACTTCAAGGTCAGTAAAATAATAATATGCACCTTTCCCTTTTCTTCCTCCTCTCTGCCCTCTCTTAGTGTCCATCATCCCCAAAAGAAGATTATACAATAAAAATCCTTATTTTTAGTCAAGGTTCAATCAGACAGCATAGCATAAGTCTGTGGCAAAAGTCAAAATACCCGTTTTCATTACTCTTCTCTTAAAAATTACTCTTTCTGGTTGATAAGTATATGGGTGTTTCACTGTATGATTTTCTCTACATTTTAGGATATTTGGAAATTTTGTTAGAAACTTTAAAAATTATCCCTACTTAAACTGCAAAAAAAGTTAGCAAACAGAGGGAAGTATCTGAATCAAGTTTTCTGAAAGAACTAAAATATCTCATTTTAATGCATTCATTTAATGCATCTATGCCTTTTGTTCACTGTTAATTAAATCACCATGATTAAGATACATTTTGCTTCTTAGGAGTAATATATATATATATTTTTTTTTTTTGCGGTACGCGGGCCTCTCACTGTTGTGGCCTCTCCCGTTGCAGAGCACAGGCTCCGGACGCGCAGGCTCAATGGCCATGGCTCACAGGCCCAGCCGCTCTGCGGCATGTGGGATCTTCCCGGACCGGGGCACAAACCCGCGTCCCCTGCATCGGCAGGCGGACTCTCAACCACTGCGCCACCAGGGAAGCCCGACTCGGGAGTAATTTTAAATGCCATACCTCTTTCACTGAAGTTGTTGATGGACTAAAATTCTTGGCAGTTGATTTAAAAGTATTAAAGTTTCCGACACCATATGTAGACTCATGAGGGAAAGAAGTCCCAACTTTATTTTCTTTAGTTTGGCTTTTCCACTGTGTAGGCTAAAGAAAAACACACAAACGTTAATGTGTATCTAAAACAGAGTATATAGGAGAGAGAGAAAACAAACTGAACACATAAAGATGACTAAATGTGGCTCATAAAAACAATTATTTTTGTATTATACCTTAATCATTTCTACATGGTTCTCTTCCATCTTTTTTTTACAAATAAAATCAAAACCTGGTATTCAGATAAAACATCTAACTACACTGCTGTTTTTTCAAAGTTTTATAAACCTTAAGTTAGGTTTCTTTTGCCTAATACCAAGAAAACACAAGTGACCAAGTTTCAAAAACCTTAAACTGAACACGAAGGACAGAGCATTTTATACATTATTATCAAGCAAATATATCACAGATACATCTTGCAAAACAAGTATTTATAGATTTCATTTACTACTGACTACTAAAATAAGAAAACACACATGGACAAACACACAAGCCACTTACAAGACAATTAAAATCAATGACACACAGTGGGCCAACAATGCTTTCCACTTAGAAATCAGCAGCCCACCAATACCGCCACACTTCAACGTGAAATTTTTAACATTTTTTTGGTCAAAGTAATTCAACTGATATCAACTTAAAACTTGCATGTTTAACTTAGAACTTACTTTTGTAGGTGGAGCAGCAGGTTTAGGGACTAAGCCTTTATAAACACTTGGACCAGTCCCATTCTTAACTGGTTGTGACTGAAGATTTCCTGCTACTGGGAATCCAGATAGTTGTAAGTCTTTTGTATTACCTTTCTTAATGACCAGCATCCTTTGAGTTCTAGATTTAGGATTCGGGGGATATTCTGCATAAATAAAGCACGAGCAATAGTTATACAGTTTAAATTTTAGCATAAAATTAAACCACCAAATGAATCGTATATTCCAAACTTGATTATATTTAAAAATAACAGCTGCTTCCTGAGTAAAATAATTAAGCTAAGTATGAACTATATTCCTGCTTGAGAAGTAAAGCTAAAACAGTCAAACAAATCATAGCAAGAATTGAGCAATGTCAAGTAACAAAGATGAATTCAGCTAGATAAGTCTCCTAGAATGGTTAACTATGACCCAGCCAAAATTAACTACATTCTAGCACACTTTTCATTAATTTTTTTTAATTACAAATTTCATCCTAATGGCTCTTAAGACTTGAAATATAAAATATATTATATTTTCCTCTTCTCCATTTTGAAAAGAGAATTTTCCTAATTCCTTCATTCTTTTTATCTCACTCATAAAGTTATTACTAATTAGAAAGAAACTACAGTCCCTCTATTTCTAAATTCCTACTTAAGTTATGACTAATGAGGAAGGGAATTGTTTTCATAATACCAATTCATTCAAATATTTACTGGCCATCCACACTACACTGAAGACATTGTGCAAGTCGTAGGGGATCCAACTCAATCCTGGCTTCTGAAGATAGTACTAGAAATAATATTTGCTAACTGAAAGCTGTTCTCAGTACACCCACAGTTGCTAAAATATGAAAAATTACTCCTAGAGTTTAATCAGTCAATGTGTAATCAAACAGATGTTACAGTGAGCATATTCACAATTATGGCAGTGACGTATGTCCTTCTTCCCTTAGAAAAACTATGAAAGCATCAGTTTCACAGTTGGAGAGTTTAGAAGAAAAGAATTAACTCAAAGAAAGAAATCGCAGAAAAACTAAATTAAAATTAGCTTAAGATATGACTCTGTGAGATGGTGAGTAGCACAGATGTATATGATGATGCCCTGCATCAAACAAACCAAACTTCCTACTGGATTATCTCAAAAACTAAACTAAACAATGACTCCTAGGGACATGGGACTCTCGAAGTCCATCTGAAACTTCGAACTCTTCAAACTATAGACCTGATATGGTATGTCATTTACTGTAATGCTAAAGGATTAAAGAACAAGGACCTGGCAATTCCTTGGCAGTCCAGTGGTTAGGACTCAGCGCTTTCACTGCCAGGGCCCAGGTTCAATCCCTGGTCAGGGAACTAAGATACCGCATGCTGTGTGTTGCGGCAAAAACAAACAAACACAACAAGAACCTAAAGCAAAGTGAGAAAAGATTCATCTTTCTGAAAGTTAAACACTGAAAGTTTATCTACTAGGGCAAACATTCCAACTGCTCAGCTGCCTACAAAGGCCCAAGATATTAAGGCTAAGAAAGATATTTTCAGGCACATAAGCACACAAATTACATCACCAATATATAGTTTTTCTGCAAAACTAACAAAATGAAGTCAAAACGAAAATGAAGAATAATGATCTCAAACAGAGGCCAATGAAGAACGCTAGAAAGTGCTAAACAATTTAAGTTACAATTACTTCTGGTAAACAGATGGTTACAGCATAACTAAAATTCTTGTAATTAGCAATTCTTTAAATTAAAATATAAGATAAAATCTTAACAGTCTGGTACTCAAAACCTAAATTAAATGAAGCTCAGGAATCTGAAGAATGAGTGACTGATGCTGGGAAATGCAAAAGGTAGTAAGGGTTTGCAAGGTCTGATCTCAGAGGAATTCAGGTGTTAAAGCAGGGGGTATTTCTATCAGTACAGCACAATTAAGTAAGTTCAAACATGACAGATGAAGACTTCTATTCCAATATTACGAACTAAGCAAACAAGTTTATCTTCTTTCTCTTCTAGATCCTTATGTTAGAATTACTATAAGGGAGGAAAACAAATACAACAGTAAAGAAGAGGAGAAGGGGACTTCCCTGGTGGCGCAGTGGTTAAGAAGCCACTTGCCAATGCAGGGGACACAGGTTCGATCCCTGTTCCGGGAAGATCCCACATGCCTCGGAGCGACTAAGCCCATGCGCCGCAACTACTGAAGCCCACACGCCTAGAGCCCATGCTCTGCAACAAGAGAAGCCACCACAATGAGAAGTCCGTGCACCACAACGAAGAGTAGCCCCCACTCGCTGCAACTAGAGAAAGCCCGTGCACAGCAACGAAGACCCAACGCAACCAAAAATAAATAAATAAATTTATTTTAAAAAGAAGAAAGAACAGGAGAAGGTTCATCAGCAATGGATGACCTCAACACATATTTCTAGAGAGTGAAGTAAAGGAAAAAACTTCAGCTTAGAGTGTGTGCACAAAGGAACCCAACAGCTGAGGAAGGGGCTAATCTGCCCTTTAGAATCCTAGATTGTAGAACTGGGACTTGGAAGTGCCACATAAGGCAGAAGACAGAAATGAAATCTTTTCAGACAAAAATCAATCACCAAGAAAAGATCTTTACTAAAGTAAATCCTAAACAACGTATTGATACTTTAGGCAGAAGTAAAATGATCCCACATTGAAAGCTGAAGGTACAAGAAGAAAAAGAAAATATTTTTATATGTAAATCATCATTGATCAAAACTAGAAGACAGAAGAGGAGAACAGATAAGCAAGCAGGCATTGTTTAAGCCTCAATATAATTCCTGACTACAAAGTTCACCTTTCCTAAAACAGGATTTCTAGACACCTAAGAGCAAGAAATATTCTGACAGTTTCCTCAAAGAGGTCTTCAGTGCAAAGAATGAGAGAATTTCCTATAAAGAAGAAGGGTGAAGCCGAAGAAATCAGTCATAGAAGAGAGGTAGTAAAGTAAAAGATGATAAAGGTACCTAAAAGATGATGATAGGGATTGGGAGGAAAGAGCAGCAGACATAGTGCTGATGTACTTACGAAGTATTCACAGTCAAATAGTACAGAGGTTAAGACCATGTGTTTTTGTGCCAGATTTACAGAATTTTAATACTTGCTCTAACCTCACTAGTTAATCTCTCATCTGTAAAATGAAAAACAGTTCCTGTCTCAGAGTTGCAGTGAAATGCTTTCTTTAAACCAAATACTACAAAAAATGTCCAGAAGTCATATACAATCTCCACTATAATAGGTTTCCAATTGTATTTCAAATAAAAGGTATCCTTTTTCAAGAATTTTAAACCTAAAATTTAAACCTAAAATCCACGAGTATGGAAGATGAGAAAAATTATAAAATAAACACCTTTAATAAAGACTAACCTATACCTTATATAACTATGCTGAACATACTACATAAACCTGCCTGTTTAAGAACGAGAAAAGTGTTCTTAGTCTAATGGGCCAGAATGGTGGCCACCAGCAGTGGTGTTCACGTGGTAGAGTGTTCCCAAGTGTGTGTGCCACCAGTGTCTATGTCCCCAGGGTGAGCTGCAGCCTCTCCAGAGAGATTCTCCAAGACCAGCAGCTGCTGGTTACTGAACTGCTGGTATCATGAGACTGAGGACTTGGACTCCAGAGACCCTGCTTTTGATCGAGAGACACCCTATCTGAGAGCTTGAATTAATAAGAATGTGTTAGGGCTTCTCTGGTGGTGCAGTGGTTGAGAGTCCGCCTGCCGACGCAGGGGACACGGGCTCGTGCCCCGGTCCGGGAAGATCCCACATGCCGCGGAGCGGCTGGGCCCGTGAGCCATGGCCGCTGAGCCTGCGCTTCCGGCGCAACGGGAGAGGCCACAACAGTGAGAGCCCCGCGTACCGCAAAAAAAAAAAAAAAAAAGAATGTGTTAAATAACAATACAAGAACAAACAAGCCAAAAAGAATGAATGGGGGCAGGGGGAGTATTGGGGGGAGGGGGAGGGGTGAGGGAGGGGGAGAAGGGGAGGAAGGAGGGGAGGGAGGGGAAGTTAGTTCTTGATGGTAATTATCACATATAAGTAATGGAAAGGGTGATGGCAGCACTAGTAACTTAATTTTGCCTCATTTATATTACTTATAAACTGGCTCATCTATTCATAGATTATCTCTACAAATTCTCCTCACACAAACCTTCTGAGTTAAAGTGTTGAATCTGTTGGATTCAAACAGTATCCAATGACGACTCCTACACTTTCTCCATTTACTTTATCAACTGGTAAACTACATGAAAAAGACCCAAATTGTTCAGTTTTTTAAAGAGAAAATTTATGTACTGATGAAAGACTTTAACACTTATAAACAAGAATTAGAAAGTAAGTGACTTTGGTGACTTCCTTCTATAAGTCGTATGTGCTTATTATCAAGCTCATATAAACAGTTACTCTTATTCAAATTGCCTTCAAAATATCTAAAGGCAAATGTTTTGGATTTTCATATCATTATTTCCCTCTATCCTCACAGACAACTGTGATCTGATAACAACTGACTTTAAATATCCTTTTATTATCTTATTATTTCATGCTCTCCCAGTATCTTTGAATGTTATAATTAGTTTTGTTCCTTTAAATCCAAAGCCAATGGTGGAGGGGAAAGGCTCAAGCCTTTGAAGAAAGATTAGAATTAAAATACTGCCATGTATAATATTGATACAAAGTAAGCTGGCCAGACATAAGTCAGAGCTGACATCTCAATTCCTCATCTTCTTTTCTGTCTTTAACTATATTCTCCATATAGTTGCCTTATACATACATATATACATTCTGATTCAATCAGTTTTTACTTTTATCTTTTCAATCTATCACTTAGGACACTCTTTTTTGCCTTTTATTAAATGTACCAGAATCTCCCTCACTTATTGGATTTCAACATAATTAGCTAACATGTATTAAACACCTGTGACATGACCAAGGATATGACACAGTAGACAATTTAATATTAACAGTGCTTTTTCCATTAGTGTTAGTATAGTGATCCTCCTCATTTCACAGACAAGAAAATTCACTCAGAGATTAAGTAATCTTCCCAAAGTCTAAATAATTAATAAGTAAAAGACCTAACATTAGGGCCCAGACCTATCTGATTCTAAAACCAATGCACTTAACCACTATATTATACTACTGGAGAAAATGGAAATTAAAGTATTGCTAGGTCAGATACTTCAAAATGTATACTATCTCCAACTAAAATACTAATAACAAGTCTGTACTGAATGGTCAAAATTAAGAGGCTTGTAAGTGTTCATTACTAAGTCAGGGGTCCGCTCTTTCCCTCACCATCACAGTGATGCCAGTTAATAATTTAATTTGCTCATCTTGACATAAGAGGCAACTTTAATGTGTGAATAAAAGCATACAGCCAAGGGAAGGATAAACAGTATTTTAATTAAGTTTTCACACTAATTTGAAGAGGAAACTTAACCACATAAAATACAATAACATACAAATATCAAAAGCAAACAATCAGTACCACAGCAATTAAATCCAGTTGAACACTAATTTTAAAACAGAAGAATATTTTAAGTTTTTATACAGATTGAGGTTGTTTGAATTTTGCTGGTTTTGAATTTTTTATTTAATGTACAAATCTTTTGTTTTATAGTAGTATGAGAGTTTTAATCAAATGAGTTTCACTAACATAATTTATGTCAAAGCAGGAGTATGCTGTTCTTTCCTTTAACAAGGTCCCCATGTTACTCATATGAAAAAAGAGTGGGCTTAAGTAAATATATTTCTAAAACAAAAACAACTTAAATGATGAACGCTACGTGTAACTCTGAACAAATAAAATTTACTTGTGTCAAGTTGTCTAATCAAACTATTAATTTTTCCTTCTCAACCTTGAACATGTGTTGCATTACCTTTTTCTTCTTGTTATGTTAACAAATGTTTTCATAAAAGAAAGACATTGAAGGAAAGTGTAGTCATATCAATATATAAACAATCTACCAACAGAATGCTTTTATACAAAGAAATTTGATAAAGATTATTCCCTTCTCTTAATCCTTTTACAAAGTCACTTTAAAAACTTCACTTGTTTTCATGACCTAAACGAATTTAGTGCAATCATGTCACTCAACCTGTATGCTAGTGGTTAATACCATTAGAATTCTCTAGAGAACAACCCACCTATAAGAACTGGTCACCAGGGACTTCCCTGGTAGCACAGTGGTTAAGAATCCGCCTGCCAATGCAGGGGACACGAGTTCGATCCCTGGTCAGGGAAGACCCCACATGCCACAGAGCAACTAAGCCCGTGCACCACAACTACTGAGCCTGCGCTTTAGACCCTACGAGCCACAACTACTGAGCCTGTGCACCACAACTACTGGAGCTAGTGTGCCTAGAGCCCATACAAGAGAAGCCACCACAATGAGAAGCCCACACACCACAATGAAGAATAGCTCCCGCTTGACGCAACTAGAGAAAACTAGTGTGCAGCAACGAAGACCCAACACAGCCAAAAAAAAAAAGAGCTGGTCACCAATTTGCTTTGATTTAGAAAGCTAAAAAAAAGAATACAGTTCTTAAAGATGAGCCTTGATGCTCTTAAGTACTGTATCAAATCTGAGAAAAACTCAGGAATAAATTCATCAAATTCTCAAGGAATAAACACAAATGTATATGCTGAGCTGAAACAAGACTATGCTTAAGTTAATTACTAGTGACTGAAGTTTTTCATTATTTAGTATCTTAAGCACAAAATGTTAGGCTCTGCTAGTGATATGTTCCTGACATTATGCCAACACAAATAGCCAGCAGGACTTCTAAAAACACACAAATCAATTTGATAGTCACTAATGTCTCCAATTGCATACAAACACACAAACACAACATTTTCTCTCTTTCTCACTACCCACATCAGTCACCCAGGTAAATTATTTTAAAATTCTCACAGGCACACTGAAGTGCCTTAAATTTTTGTTTAGTTTTAAATTATTAGGTATATGAGATAAATTAATTAGTAAATATTAATCTTATGCATCAAGCAACAGTGATCCTGGTTAAGATCAAAACACTACAGAAGTTACAGATATAAATGTAGGGTGTTTCCAATAAAGCTAATTAAACTCTAAGTAGAATTAAACTTATATTTAACTATAGTTTAAATAGCTTGACTACTTTCACTCAAAGTCTTTTTTATTTGGGATATTATGTTTAGACTCTTGCAATTTTTGATCTACAAAAGGACAGTTTCAGGGACAAACTGGTGGTGTTTGCTTTTTAATACATATTACATTTCTGTTATTAAATTTTGACTTACCTGGAAGGAAGTAGCACTAGAAAAGTTCTACTGAAGTCCTTCCTAAAATTCTCTCATGTCTTCCTCAGGAACATAGCTATTTTAAATGTTGCAATGGGGAAAACAATATTTGGGAACCCAGGGGGGTAAAGTAAGAAAGGAATAGTGAAGTGTGATACAATGAAAGTTTCATTGTATTCCTATGGGAAGTACTGGGAATTTAACAATTAATCAAGCCACAATTAACCATTTTCTAATGCAGACACACTTTTTAGTTTACCTAAGACACAGTATTTTTAGTTTACCTAAGACACAGTAAAGAGTACATCTTCCTTTTAAACATCTTTTCAACTAGTGCCCAAAATCCTTAGACCAACCCTGAAACAGGAGAACCAAAATCTTTATATTAATACATTTTATTCTCAATATTTTCAAAGATGTATTTGCCTTTAAATCATTTCTCAAATTATTATATTAACCAAGGATCAGTACCAATAGTATCTATAGGTAGTTTTATATGACAAATGCTCACTAGCATTCTTGATTTTTTATTTACTTTCATTTTAATCAAATCCAAATTATTCCTAATTTCTTAGAGATTTTATTTAACACCTTCCAGGTGGTTCTATATTCTTATGCAATCAGCTGTTCCCAGAAAAACTGAATAATAAGGAAACATACCTAAGAGAGGAGCTTGGGAGATTTTTTTGGTTGGGTATGTGTGTGTCTGGGCGTGTAGGCCTGGGGAGAGTGGCAGAAATACTAATTTGCAATACAGAAAAAACAATGCCATTCACATGGTTCTAACAAAAGTGTCTGACCACCCCCACCCCCACCCACAAGAAGCCCTTAAATTGGGAGATCAAAAGAAACAAAATAATTCCCCCAGCGTATCACCCCATAAATACAATAAAGAACAGCACAGGAAGTGGCAAAGTTTAAAATAATGCCTTTATTGTTAGGACTAGTATGCTGTCCTAAGCCACAATCCTTTTGTTTTGGTAAGTTGTTGATTTTCAATAGAAAACACAAATGAACATGTGTACAAGTTCCAAAGTGGATACATCACCTCTGAATTTGGTATCAAATAATTAAATTTATTTTTCAGATATCAAATCTTCATATTTTAAGTTTCTTCCATTATTTTAAACTTCACTTGAATCTCTAAAAAGCTAACTAAGTTGTACTATATGAGTGCAGTTTAATCTTCTGTAAGATGCTATCAAATTAAACTCTCAGCAGTTTTAAAGAAAAGGGAGTTATTACCAGAAAAACTCATTAAGATCTGACAATCAAAAAGGCAAATAATTTCAAACAGACTAGTTCGGTAGGCAAAATTTATACAATTATTTTTTAATACTGTCTATGTATAACCATTCTCATAAGTAAAAAAATTAATTTTTTATATCACACTATGATTGATTAAAAGTACTTATCTTTCCAGTTAAGTTTTCAACTTCGAAAAACTACAAATTAAGTTAAAGTAAATTTTTTGTTTCGTTAGATTATCAGGCTGCTCTCAAAATGACTTTAATTCATTACATTAACTTACGACCATTTTTTCAAAATGCATATTTGAGTGTACTTAATGGTACTAACATGTAAATCAACTATCCAAATCAAGATCTTCTGCTATCTGCAATATCTTGGTTTTTAAAAGGTAAGTGCTACCTTTTTTGTAGCTTAGCACATCAAAAACAGGTATTTAAGAGAAAGTTTAATTCTAGCCTATTTATTTTAAACAACACAAATGTGAAACCTAAAAATAACATTTTATATCCCTCAAAGATAGATCAAGAATTACTTACCCCATACACCTGCAGCTAAAGACTTATTCTGATTTGGTTCTCTCTCATACTCAGGATTTAAAGATGGCTGAAAAAAAGTTGGAATAAAAATAATACAATAAATGTTTAAACTGCTCACATTTAAGAAAAAAATCCTTTTAAAAGTAATCTTAGGGACTTCCCTGGTGGTCCAGTGGCTAAGACTCCATGCTCCCAATGCAGGGGCCCAGGGTTTGATCTCTGGTCAGGGAACTAGATCCCACATGCTGCAACTAAAGATCCCATGTGCCGCAACTAAGACACGGCGCAGCCAAATAAGTAAATATTTTAAAACTAAAAAAATAAAGGTAATCTCAAAACTATACAGAAAAATCTGACAGACATAATATAATGAACTCTTAACTACTAAACACTAATTATTCATAAATATTACTTTCTGCTTATTCTGCTAACAATTAAAATGGTTACTATCTACACTCACTCCAAGTTGAAGAAAACAAAAGAAGGGTCTTTAAATATTCTCCTCATCCCCAACTACGTGAGGAAAAAGTATGAATTTTTTTAAAAAGGCAAACGTTAAGAGAATGTAGTCTTTGCATCAATATGAGAAATCATCCTTTCTTAGCATAAGGTCAAGAGCAGGGAAGAGGAAAATCAGACAATTCTTCAACTTTTCTGTTAGGTTTGCATCACTGAATGTTTAGTTAAACATGCTCATTTTCAAAGCAAAGTACAAATTTATATTTCAAAAAGTGATGCTCAGGGTATTAAAAAGAAAACTGAGGTGAGCACTGAATGTGTACTCTAAAGCTAATCTTATTAGATGTTTACTCTCTAGAAAAGGGAATTTGTTTAAATCGCTATGAAGAGAAAAATGACATAAATTTATCCAAAGTTTTAAAAAACCACACAGTGAGACACAGGAATATAAGTAGGAGGGAAGGAGGAAGAAGACTGGGGAAGGGAAGAGTTATGTACAAAAAGCCTCACAAAATGTAAGGATTAAAAATAATTGAGGAGGGCTTCCCTGGTGGCGCAGTGGTTGAGAATCCACCTGCCGATGCAGGGGACATGGGTTCGTGCCCCGGTCTAGGAAGATCCCACATGCCGCGGAGCAGCTAGACCCGTGAGCCATGGCCGCTGAGCCTACGCATCCGGAGCCTGTGCTCCGCAACGGGAGAGGCCACAACAGTGAGAGGCCTGCATACCGCAAAAAAATAAAAAATAAAAAAAATAATTGAGGGACTTCCCTAGCGGTCCAGTGATTGGGACTCCAAGCTCCCAATGCAGGGGGCCTGGGTTCGATCCCTGGTCAGGGAACTAGAGCCTGCATGCCGCAACTAAAGATCCCACGTGCTGCAATTTAGACCCGGTGCAGCCAAATAAATAAATAAATATTTTATAAATAAATAAATAATTGAACCTGTCAAGTGTGATCTCTGTAGAAAATGAGCTGTGCTGATAAAATCTGAGAGAGACTTGATGCTTACACAGCACTTACAGAAACCTCATTTGTATTAAAATTATAAGAAACTTACAAAATCCTCAGCCTCAAACTGTTTGCGTTCTCTCTTGTCTTCTTTCCTCCCCGTTTCACTGTCAGGTATGCTGTTTTCATGTAGGCCCTGGCTTTTTCCAGAATGGAAAATACTGCTACGAGAACGGGAACTTCCACCATGGTATCCCCCTCGATGATTTATGTTTTCAGTACCATTTCTTCCATGTGTACGCCATCCATTTTTTTCTTTCCTTCCAAAGTTACCTTTATTTAATAATGGTAAAGTAGTATAAATTCAAAGAAGATGGGTATGCTTAAAGATTTAATCACAATCAAAACATTCTCATAAGAATGTGAAGAAAATTATTCTTAAACTCTACTGTTCCTTAGCAAATTTTACCTCCGTTAGGACGTCCAATTCCAGAATCAAAGCCATCTGAAGAGTTGTGTCGTCGACGATTCACATCATAACGATTTTCTGTCCATGAAAAGTTTTCAGAATGCTTTTCAAAATTCAGTGACGACTGAAACAGATTATAAGCATACAGGTAAACATACATATACAACTTAACTATAACTTGAAAAACTAGTAATACTCTGGCTTAATTTATTTCCAAGAATTTTAAATGGTTAAGAAGAACATTTTATAGTTATTTTCAATGTGTTTGGTAACTGGTAACTTATAAGATGAGTTCCATTGTTCATCTATTTTTTTCTACCTAACAGAAACAAGAGCACCATTCTGAGCTCAACAACTATATTTATCCAAAAACTTTAAAGGTAAAAGACCGCTGTAAGGAAATCAAAGCAAATATAGTACCCTTATTTTATAACAAAATGTAATATTGTATATCACACACTATTTGATTTAAATAGCTCAAGGTTTTCTTCAACATCAGAAAATTATGGCAAATGAAGCTAGTTCTATTTTAAGTTCTGTGGGTTTATTTCCAAACTCCTCTTCTCCAAAGCACATGTTTTAAAAGAAAATTTATCAAAGGAAGAATGTGTAAAAATGATTTTAAAGAATTAGAAATGTATAAAAACTCACAATGATTCATAAAGGTTGCTGTTTTTCCCCAATATTAATCCATTAGTCTGATAAAATCACAATCTGAACTCCAGAGCTTTTTTGTTTTAATGCCCTGACCATTCCTCTGGATTGTACTAATATTACAATTCTCTCCAGGACAAAGAGTAGAGTTCCTCAGTTACAACACAAACCCACTGCACATACCCATTTCATCCAACTGGGCCCCTCCACATGGCTGCTGTGGGACTTAACTGGTGCAAGTTCCCCTACTGCCCCTGGCTTCATCCTCATGCTGCTTCTGTGCATGAAAGGTAAAGCCTTTGATTATCTGTCTTCTGCCAGCATCCATGAAACAACGGTAACAGGCTAGCTTGCTAAGCTTTTAAGTAGAGTAAAAACCCAAGCCCTTCACAGACCCTAACAGTTTTGGTGATGAGGATGTCACGCTCTCAGAGTTAAAACCTTCTGGAAAAAGAAAAACAAGGGTATGGTCTCTTGGGCCAGACTGGGGCATAGGAGAAGACTCTCCAGGATCTGGCAGCAATTGCTCTCACCCAAGTGATGGGTGGAAGTGAGGGTCCCTCACTGTTTAGCGACCAAGTGGCAAGGGGCAGGACTGAAACAAGGTGTCCATACAGTGCTCTCATTGTTGCAAATCTCCTCTGAGTCGAAGGAAGGGATGTATTGCCATGAGATGGGGTCCCACCTGAAAGGCAATATGGCTGTGGCTGCCGAAGTCAAGAGGTCTCCAAAGCGGAAGAGCAATGAATATAGAGAGTTTTGGAAAGACTGAAAACATTAGAAGTAAGTTTATTAAGCTGAACTGCTGCTAGTACTGGAAACAAAGAAAAGGCAGAGAGAAACAAAGAAAAAGCACAGAGTATTCTGTGCTCTTCGTACTCCCTGATCCCTTCCTTCCCCACATCAAACTCAGCTGCTTCAACAAGAAAGTCAACTGTGCGAGAACTTAAGAAAGAGACAACCTCTTTTAGTTCTGTTGCACACAGGTACCCAAGACACCATCCTAACCACTCCCATGGAGGAGAGACAGTACTAAGCATAAGAGTGGCTGAAAGTTTTCAGTATGGGGCAAAGCCATGGCAGTACGGTACATGGGGGCATGAAAGGCCCCAGCCTGAGTGTTTGCTGGGCCCAGGAGGTACACAAGAGAGAAGGCAACACCAATCCTGGCTTCAGAAGCCAGAACAGCAAAAGCCTCCAAGCCACCCATGCAATCCCCAAAGGAGCAGTCTTTCTCTCCACCCTGTACTTTCCCACATTCCAAGCTAAAGAAATCACGTAATCTCCTGAAAGCTTAGACTGTAACTCTGATATGCATGTACTAATAAACTCCTTAGTCTGTGTCCCCATAGTGGGAAAAGGCACCCCAGTGCCCCAAGGTGGCCAATAGTTTGGAAAAAAATTCAGCAGGAGAGAGAAATTAAAAGCAATCTTGCAGGTGGGGCTATTAGGCCAACTCAATGAACTGTTGTGTTTTACAGTTAGTGCTAATGCTACATGCTTGTACTGAAAATGCTCAAGATTATCCCATTCAGGAAATGTCACAGGTTGACAGGTGATTCCCATCCCCTTCCAAGTGGTCTAATAAAAAGCACAGCTCCCAGAAGGAAAGAAAAGAAAATCAGATTATGTGGCTGAAGACTTGACGGCCCTGGAGTATTCAAAGAGGCTATTTCCCAGTAAGGCAGAGCCATCTGCCTGACACACGCACCAAGTACACTCCTTTTTAAAATGGAATGCGGGGAGTTCCCTGGTGGCCTAGCGGTTAGGATTCCAGGCTTTCACTGCCGTGGCCCAGGTTCAATGTTCAATCCCTGGTCGGAGAACTAAGATCCCAGAAGCTGCACAGCCAAAAGAAAAAAAAGAAGAAAAAGTGGCTCTTGTCCTAATGCTGAGCTCTTATTGAAAGCAAACAACTCAAACTAAGGACTCACCAATAAAGTGGTACACCAATCAAGAGCCCAAGAGGGCTCTTGACCAAATGGAAATCGTGTGTTCAACAGCACAGCTGGCCTAGCCCTAGAAGTGGCAACTACGCTTTGGAGTAAACTTTATTCCCCCGCCTGTCACCTGTAACAAGCCACTATAAGCCACTATTTCAATAAGCCTCTCAAATCAGAAAAGTTCCCTTAAACGCCTGCGCCTGGCTCACTGATGCTTCAACTAAGTTAAAAGATGATGGTGCACACAGCAGCCATCCAGCCCCAACTCTGGAAAACCAAATGGGTTAAGTGCTAATCAGCTAAACAGAACAACATAAAAGCTACGACCCTCGCCTTAGATAATATTCTTTAGGACAAGACATTCTATATTTTTCTAACTCTTGGTCTGTTGCCAATGGCCTAGTCTTCTCGTCTGTCACCTGAAAAACAACAGACTAGCAGATTAAAAACATCTCTTTGGGGTCACACACTGTGGGAAACTGCAGCTGTTGCTGAGGCAATCTGAGTCACTAATGTTGATTCAGTAAGGCTTGCTGTCTGATGAGAGTGAATGGCACTGAGAACGACTGAAATTACAATGCTGATCAAGTCTTTGGCACACCACCTAGATCCACCATCACACCAGACATGGAACACACCCACTATCATAGACTGGCTACAAAATAAAAGACTTTATCTTTCTGATGCAGAAGCCACCACTGCATGCCAACTCGTGACTCTTGTCAAAAGTTGGTCCATTTGTCTCACTGTGAAGAAGACCATATCACACGAGAACTACATCGAACCTTTGAGTACTTCATGGAGCTCTCAATGGAGTCTCACTACCACTGAAACTTTTTCAGGCTACACTGTTACTGCTGCAGTCTGATGGGCTAACTCTGGTCACACTATTGTGGCTCTTGAAATTAATTCATGTAATGTTTTTGGCATATTCCAGACCACTAACATTCCACTAACAGTACATCTTTTGTCAAAAAGGTCATCCCTGCAATGAGCCAATATTCAAAGTACTCAATGAACATTCCATATTCCCTATCCACAAGTACTGACAAGCATTTTAACACATCCCTCATTTCTTCTCACATCTTAGTAAGACAGTCTGGTCAATGAATGCAGCATAGCCAAAAAAGGATCATCTCCTCTTAGCCACTTCCTGGGTAATCATCAGGATGAAATAAGT
This sequence comes from Mesoplodon bidens, assembly GCF_964165515.1. Classification (NCBI taxonomy): domain Eukaryota; kingdom Metazoa; phylum Chordata; class Mammalia; order Artiodactyla; family Ziphiidae; genus Mesoplodon; species Mesoplodon bidens. The sequence goes on along the minus strand of NC_138160.1, from coordinate 45,578,956 downwards.
GGAGAGTTATGAGATTATACAGACCTACATCAAAAATTCAAGATTCTGCCCTGATTATCTTGACATGATGTTTCTTTCTTTCCCCTAAGAACAACTGCAGGCCAGGCCACCCCTCAGGCTGATGGCCAACCAAAAAGGAATCCAAACAATCTGGTTTGGCCACCTGGATTCTCTTGTTGAACTGGCATGGTCCTACACATATAGACAATGACCATTTGCTTGTGTACACTTCTCACCAAGTCCCCACCATAGTGTCCAATGTAGACCAAGGTGAGGGTGAGACACCTTTATAATGGGTCTCTGAAAATCATTTTAAAATGCCCCTCTCCCAGTCACGTCCAGTTCCTCTAGATAAAAAAATCTGGGTGCGGGCTTCCCTGGTGGTGCAGTGGTTGAGAGTCCGCCTGCCGATGCAGGGGACGCGGGTTCGTGCCCTGGTCCGGGAAGATCCCACATGCTGCGGAGTGGCTGGGCCTGTGAGCCATGGCTGAGCCTGCGCGTCCAGAGCCTGTGCTCCGCAGAGGGAGAGGCCACAACAGTGAGAGGCCCGCGTACCGCAAAAAAAAAAAAAAAAAAAAAAGGTAACCTTGCCATGGGCCAATATTCAAAGTACTCAATGGACATTCCATATTCCCTACCTGTACAACCTATTTCATTCTAATAAAAATTTATATGATTCTCTTAACACTTAAGTGGTCTTAGGTTATGCCATGTATAGCAACTGAGGTTGCAACTAATGATGACACTGTCCATGCTTCTTAACCAAACCAGTGTAATAGTAATCCAAATCAAGTTTAACAACAAATTGGAGTGATCTGTGTCTCTTTGGACAAACTGGAGTGATCTGTGTCCCTCTGGGTGGTATGTTTGTAAAAGGGACGGGGGGTGGGGGAAGATAAGCCACAGAATGTCTTCTATTGAGGATAAATGTTGCTTTGGGGCCCATCTTATTGCCCCTATAACTGTAGGTAATAACACCAAACCTCAAGTCAGTTTCCCTTGAGTGGATTTGGGGGGTGGGGGGCGCATGCTGCGCAGCATGCGAGATCTTAGTTCCCTGACTGGGGATGGAACCTGCACCTCTGCAGTGGAAGCGTGGAGTCTTACCTTAACCACTGGACTGCCAGGGAAGTCCCTCCCTTGAATGGATTTTAATGGATATAACAGAGTGGTCTTAGACCATATACTGGTTGGCTGAAATAAATCATTTACTGGTCCCCCCACAAGTTATTCACAATTGGCTAAATCCTGGTCTCACTCACTGTGCTGCTTGGAACACTGGTAGTAGCCTTCATTAAATGCTGTGTAAGACAAATTAAATGGATTTGGTTCTAGCCTCTGTCTGTCAGGTTAATCAGAGTAGCTGAGTGAGTGGTACAACCATGTGAAAATTCAAATTTGGCCAAAAACATGTATGGCTGATGGGTGGACTATTGGGACAAGCAACCAATCATGGGCCCTGAGCATCCCTAAATGTTCTTATTGTATGCCAAGAATGCAAGGCCTTGACAGCTCTTTGTATGGCTCATTTCTCAGGGTTATGTTCTCAGAGAACATTGAGGAACAGGTAACGTCCTACTCTGAGACAAAGAGCAGACTTCTTATAAATGCGGTAGATTTCCCTCTCAGTGCAAGAACAGCATCCACCTGGGCCCCCTCCATGTCAACTCCCAGAGGTTTTAAGGGACATGAAGAACCAGTGCCAAAATCATGCTGTACTGCTTGTTGTGCTAAAAGTAATAAAGCTCTCTGGGACTTCCCTGGTGGCGCAGTGGTTAAGAATACGCCTATCAGGCTTCCCTGGTGGCGCAGTGGTTGAGAGTCTGTCCGCCAATGCAGGGGACACGGGTTCGTGCCCCGGTCCGGGAGGATCCCACATGCCGTGGAGCGGCTGGGCCCGTGAGCCATGGCCGCTGAGCCTGTGCTCCACAACGGGAGAGGCCACAGCGGTGAGAGGCCCGCGTACTGCAAAAAAAAAAAAAGAATACGCCTACCAATGCAGGGGACATGGGTTTGAGCCCTGGTCCAGGAAGACCCCACATGCCGCGGAGCAACTAAGCCCGTGCACCACAACTACTGAGCCTGCACTCTAGAGTCCGCGAGCCATAACTACTGAGCCTGCACTCTAGAGCCCACGAGCCACAACTAGTGAGCCTGTGTGCCACAACTACTGAAGTTGTGGCACTATACGCACCTAGAACCCATACTCCGCAACAAGAGAAGCCACTGCAACAAGAAGCCTACACACCACAACAAAGAGTAGGCCCCACTTGCCACAACTACAGAAAGCCCACGCGCAGCAACGAAGACCCAATGCAACCAAAAATAAATAAATAAAAATAAATAAATAAAAAATAAAGCTCTTTGTCTCTGACCCGGAAGTCTCAGGAAGTCTCACGTCTTTTGCCAGCATCCATGAAACAGTAACAGGCTACCTTGTTATAGTTACCTTGAAAGTAGGATAAAATTTCAGAGCCTTCACAGACTCTGACATATAGCCAGCACAATAAAATATGAATAAGAAACACAAGTAAGATGACTGAAAATGCAGAGAGAAAACTGATATTATTTGTGAATGAACGTTTTTCCACATTAAAAAATCCAAAAGACATTAGAGTAAAAACTACTGAAGGTTGCTAGAAACAATACTAACACAAGAGACAATATATCTGCAACAAAGACTTAATATGAAAGCTTTTTAAAACAGCATTTAAGATAGCAACAAGTACTATAGAGTACTTGAACATATATCTAGTGAAATACATGGGAGACAAAAAAAGAACTATGTGGGGCTTCCCTGGTGGCGCGGTGGTTGAGAGTCTGCCTGCCGATGCAGGGGACACGGGTTCGTGCCCCAGTCCGGGAAGATTCCACATGCCGCGGAGCGGCTGGGCCCGTGAGCCATGGCCGCTGAGCCTGCGCGTCCAGAGCCTGTGCTCCTCAACGGGAGAGGCCACAGCAGTGAGAGGCCCGCGTACCCCCCAAAAAAAGAACTATGTGACTTTACTTAAAATATTAAAGATCACACACACACACACACACACACACACACACACACACACACATTCCAAAACCAATCCCCCCCCAAAAGGCAACCCAAAAGAAATAACAAAGGATGTGAACAAGCAATTCAAAGAAATATAAGCCAATGTCCAAGAAACAGTGAAAATACATTTCACAACAAAGATTGGCAAAAATGTTAACTGATAATCTGACGAAGTTTTGGCAAGAGTACAAAGTAAAGACAATAGTTACGCACAGCATACAGGGGTATAAATCCGCATACCACATGGAAGAGGAATTTAGCAATATAGAACTAAATTCCGGCAATTTTTCTTTTAACTACAGGTTAGAGCCTTGCTATTCAAAGTGTGGTCCACAGACAAGCAGAATCAACAGCATTTTGAGACTGTTAGGACTAGGACCCCATTAGAGACCTACTGAAATTAGAATCTGCATTTTAACAAAATTCCCAGGTTATTTTCATAGCCATTAATGTTTGAGAAGCAGAGGCCAAAAGAATTCTTATCCAGGACTTCCCTGGTGGCACAGTGGTTAAGAATCCACCTGCCAATGCAGGGGACACGGGTTCAAGCCCTGGTCCAGGAAGATCCCACATGCTGCGGAGCAACTAAGCCCGTGCACCGCAACTACTGAGCCTGCAAGTCACAACTACTGAAGCCCGCGCGCCTAGAGCCCATAATCCACAACAAGAGAAACCACCAGGGGCTTCCCTGGTGGCACAGTGGTTGAGAGTCCGCCTGCCGATGCAGGGGACATGGGTTCGTGCCCTGGTCCGGGAAGATCCCACATGCCGCAGAGCAGCTGGGCCCGTGAGCCGTGGCCACTGAGCCTGCGTGTCCAGAGCCTGTGCTCCGCAACAGGAGAGGCCACAACAGTGAGAGGCCCGTGCACTGCAACAGAGTAGCCCCCACTCGACGCAACTAGGGAAAGCCCGTGCGCAGCAACGAAGAGCCAATGCAACAAACAAATAAACAAAGAATTCTCATCCATGTATACAAGGAGACAGTACATGAATAGTCATTACAGTTCTCTCTAGAGTAGCCTAAAGATATAAACAATCTCAAATTAATGAGACAAATGAAATGTGATACAGAGGCACAAAAAAGATTACTGTACAGAGCTTTAAGATAATTACAGCATATCTGCAGGTATCAACAGGGGAAAAAAATCTCGAAGATATAATGAATATAAAAACAAGGTGCAGACATAAATGATAATCGTTTATATAAATGTTTTTAAACATACAGAACAATACTATTTATTTTATTTATTTATTTATTTATTTATTTTTTGCTGTACGCGGGCCTCTCACTGTTGTGGCCTCTCCCGCTGCGGAGCACAGGCTCCAGATGCGAAGGCTTAGCAGCCATGGCTCACGGGCCTAGCCGCTCCGCAGCATGTGGGATCTTCCCGGACCGGGGCATGAACCCGTGTCCCTTGCAACGGCAGGCGGACTCTCAACTACTGCGCCACCAGGGAAGCCCTAAACATACAGAACAATACTATTTATTGATATTCACATACTTAGTAATAATATAAGAACATGCATCGAGAATACCTCTGGGGAAAAAATGAAGACAGAAAACAGACTGTGATGAAGTATACAGCAGACTTCAATTGTTTATTTCTAGAAGAGATACAGAACTAACATGACAAAATGTTAAGATGTGACTCTTGGATGGTTAAGTGTTCGTTTAATTATTCTTTATGCTTCTTTGTATGTTTAAATATTTTATTAGAACCATCCACATGGTTCTTTTAGAATTATCAAGACAAACACACTGGAGGGAAATATCTGCAGAATATACAGCAAACAAACCCCTCAATATGAAAAGAGGTATTACAAATAAATCACTAAGAAATAAATTACATGAATAAGTAAGTTCTTAGAAACAGTTCCTAACACAAAAATATGCTCAACCATAATAATGCAAATCAAAACAACGAAGTGCCATTTTTCATCCAATTTCACGCAGATGAAAAAAATGGGAAAACATCCAGTGTTGCCAAAACTGAAAAAACTGGTCCCCCCTTATAAAATTTTTATAGGATTATAAGTTGGTATAACCTTTTTGGAGAGCAATTAGGCACTATCTACCAAAATGTATAAATCTTCCAATTCGCTGATTCTGCTGCTAGGAATTTCCCCTACAAATATATAATCAAGAGATGCCCAGGCATTCCTGTGGCTTAATCCATTAATAAGTAACCAATTAATCTCTGTAAATTCACCCAATAGAAGATTACAGTTGACAGTTGAACAATGCAGGGGGTTGGGGTACCGACCCTCTGCGCAGTCAAAAATCCATGTATAACATTACAGTCGGCCCTCTGTATCCACAGATCACACAGTACTACAGTACATATTTATTGGAAAAAAGTCCAAGTACATGAACACAAATAAGTCAAACCCATATTGTTCAAGGGTCAACTGTACAAAGCCACTGAAGAGTTAGATACCCATGTACTAAGTATAGAAATATATTGGAGATGCTATCCTTGAAGTAAAGAAAAAAAAAAAGCAATTTCATTTGTTTATCCAAACCAGGATAAAAATATATTCTGGTGTATGCATAAAAACGTCCTGGTATTTCACTTCTAAAAATTGGTCTACTTAATAATCAAGAAAAGAAAGTTATTAAGCTGATTAATCTTCAAAGTCAGGCACACATGGGCTCCTATCCTAATTCTAGCATTTTGGGTCAGGTTACTTATCTCACTCAACCTCAGTTTCCTCATACGTAAGTGGGGAGAAGAAAACAGTACTTTACCTCTTATGATTTTTGTTAGCCTTCTTATAAAGTGTTTTACACAGTGACTGGTATGCAGTAATGACTCAAGAAACACTAGTTATTACATTTTAAATCTTTTTCTGAATTCTTTTTCAAAATATAGCACAATTTTCTGATTCCCAGAATACCTAAATCAAAAGTTAACAGAAACTATGTAGTAAACAAGAAGTTTCAATGAACTCAACTACAAGTCAGACTACATTTTCTCATCCTCTCTTAGCCTAAACAAACCGACACTGCTTACATTACTGAAGGAAAGTAATTACAATGTTACTTTTCAAACTGCAGGTCAGGGCCCATTATAAAGGACATGAGATTAGTAGCAATTTGCATTTTTTATTGGAATAAAAAAGACCAAAAGAGAAAGAAGAACACAGGTAAATGACTTCTGTTTTAGTTATATCAATGTGCATTTAAAAACATTATGTAAAATTTCTTACTGGGTCCCAATCAATAGTTCAAAAGCCAATGCCCCAGTTCATAGACATAAACAACCACATGCAGTTTAAAATTTCACCACATGATGGGGCTAAACTTCTGTACACCTCAGAAAACTGCTCAGGTGCAGTGCTGAAAATACTGCTACCCTTAACTCAAGTGCTCCTATCATCCCTTCAAATAACAAAGAAAAGACTTAACACTGAATTGAGGCAGGGTGGTGATGGGATGAATTGGGAGATTGGGATTGACATATATACACTAATATGTATAAAATAGATAAGTAATAAGAACCTGCTGTATAAAAAAATAAAATAAAATAAAAAAAAACCCCGCTAAGTTGAAATAGAGAACCCAACAGTAATTTAAGTCTATCCTATTTATTCAGGATAAGATTAAAGGGCTCTGGCAGAAAACAAGAGATTAATTATAACGGAGAATCCATGAACAGTGATTTTGAGAGATAAAAGCAGTATAAGAAGTCATTACTAAAAGTGTACACTTATTTGTGTTCGTCAAAACCACTTTGGGTAAGGTCTAAGGAGATAGTTTAAAATACTGCTAGTTAAGAGTTCAAACTGATACTACTTTCTGCAGGTAATTTAAAATAAATTAGAATAACTGATCATTTAGAAGAGGCAATCCCAAGTCTCAAAATCATCATCTTCATTCATGATCTATATAACCAGATCAAGAGTCTGGTTCTAGAAAGCAGTAAGGATTCAAGAGTCTGATTCTAGGGCTTCTCTGGTGGCACAATGGTTAAGAATCCACCTGCCAATGCAGGGGACACGGGTTCGAGCCCTGGTCCGGGAAGATCCCACATGCCGCAGAGCAACTAAGCCCAGGCACCACAACTACTGAGCCTGCACTCTAGAGCCCCTGAGCCACAACTACTGAGCCCACGTGCCACAACCACTGAGCCCGCGCACCTGGAGCCCCTGCTCTGAAACAAGAGAAGCCACCACAATGAGAAGCCCACGTACCACAATGAAGAGGAGCTCCCGCTCGCCACAACTAGAGAAAGCCCGTGTGCAGCAACTAAGACCCAACACAGAAATAAATAAATAAATAAATAAATAAATAAATAAATAAATAAATAAAATGGGCAAAGTGCATAAATAGACATTAAAAAAAATGAAAACAAGTCTTATACTCATTTCAGAGAAAATGAACTAAAGAGAAAAAGGAAACAAAGGGAGGAGCAAGAAACTCATACGTATCCAGGCTCTAAAGTAGGCCTGGAAAAAAATGAACCCAGGGAAAGCATAACTGAGAGCAGCCTGGGGGGTGGGGGGTGGGGGGTGGGGGGGTGGGGGGGTGGGGGGGTGGGGACATTAAAAAAAAAAAGAAAACAAGTCTTATACTAATTTCAGAGAAAATGAACTAAAGAGAAAAAGCAAACAAAGGGAGGAGCAAGAAACTCGTATGTATCCAGGCTCTGAAGTAGGCCTGGAAAAAAATGAACCCAGGAAAAGCATAACTGAGAGCAGCCTGGGGGGTGGGGGGTGGACACAAACAACAGCAGCAACAGCGAAGCAAATTTCAGAGACCTAAAAAGAAGAGGAAAGGGGGCAGAGCCTGTAACTAAGAAGTGATCTCAGTTACTTCTCAGTAATAGTCTACATTTCCTAACAACTATGATCCATTTTATGTCTATGAAATGAAATGTTCAATCATTTTATGAAATTCCAAAATGAGTCCTATGGAAATATTACAGAATAGAAAATGCATCCTAGATTGTAGTCTAGGCTCACACTAATTACATGAAAACAGGCCAATTAACCTTCCAGAGAACCATCTGTATAAAATAAAGTCAGTTCACATGATCATTAAGAGCCATCTTCAAACTTTAAAAATCCCCTGTCTAGGAAAATTTTCTCTCTCCAATGCAGCTTTTTCAATATATTATGATCTGACAAGTCCTTAATGGGGAACAACCTTCCAAATTGTAAAACTGTTCCTATAAGAGTTGTTTTAGTAAACTCTTCTATAAGAACTGCCTGTACCCCCAAAAGGTCCTAGATGAATGCCTTAGCATGGCAGAGCTTGATTAACAGGCAAGCAGATGATCAAGACCCCCTCTTGATTCCTTTGCACTATGGAAAAAACAAAGTGGAAGACAGCTATTGAGCCAGACAGATTGATTCTAATCAATTTCAAGGTCCCTCTTAGCATGCCTTGTAAGTGGATGACAATTTCAATGTCAAGCAAGTCTTATAACAAACTATGTCCTGTTTTGGTTATGTAAAATGAACATTTTTAAATTAGTGAGTCACCTGATACGTAACAACACTGCAAAGTTCTCAGAACTCCTAAAATTTGAGTAATATGCCATTCACAGTCTCATTTATTTGAAAAAGAAGTCTTCTGGTTATAAGAAAAGACTTCAAAAACTTCTGGTTTTTTTAAAAAACATTATCTATAGGAAAGTAAGTAAAGCAAGTTATCAGAAGAATAGTATAGGAAAAGGTAAGATGCAAAAGTAATGTGCAATGTACTTACCTGGTTTGAATTTTAAAATGCAGAACTTTCAAAAAACAACTTTTGAAGTAAATGGTTTAGTATGTTGATGGTATATTGAAAATTGACTTCTTAAATAATAAAAACCAACAGATTAAATATAAAATAACTTAGAAAATAATATAAAAAGTATTTTATGACAAAAACATTAAGCTTTAGTTTAACTACATCTGTGTAGAACATGAACTAAACAGAGGCAGACAGAAAGACAAAAAGAAAAGAGAGATGCAAGAAAAAATACCTTTGTTGATGATGGTGGGGTAGGAAAATTAAGCCAGGCTGGAGCAAAGTCATGCTGCGCCATTTAGGTCCAGTCTCTCCAACTCAGCGAAACAAGGCTTCAACACCTCATGGCAAGTCCCTGTCGTATAAAAATAGAAGGTATTAGATCTATACAGCTCCTGGCCAAAATTATCTTCTTATACCTCCTTTAAATTACAATGATCTGACTACTACAAGATTTCAATTATAATGAAATTCTAGAAAAGGCAAAAATATAGTGACAGAAACTAGATCAGCGGAGTGCAGGTGAAGGGCCTGGGGAGGACGGAAATGACTACAAAGTGAAGGAAGAAATTTTCAAGGGTAACTGAGTATTTATCCTAATTGTGGTGATGATTATACAAACTATACACTTGTTAAAACTCATCAAATTGTGCACTTAAACTGGATAATTTTATTATAAACTATCTCAATGACACTTATTTTTTTAAATTACAATAGTCTTATCACAAAGATGAGTTATCAAGTGTCTCCTGACATGACACAATAGGATGTATGCAGCACTATCTATGTACACAGCACAAGTTATTCTTGCCGCCAACCCTTACAGAATCTGAAATCTAACTAACAATTTGCAGGAAATTCAACATAGAGAAACAAATTAAAGGACAAATGAAGGAAGTAATCCACCAAATGCAGATCACACGATGAGTTAAATGATCTGGTTTCTTCAACAAATAAATAGCTTTCATAGGCAGAGCAATCAAATACAACATGTGGCCCTTACATAAATCCTTACTCAACCAAGTTTAAAAAGTGAAAATTATGAAAGTCAAAAATTTGAACATGAGCTGAATATTAAATGACTTTAAGAAATTACTAATCACTTTAGATGTGATGACTGTTAGTGCAATGCTGGTACAGTGGACCCTTAAAGAACAAGGTTTAGAACTGTGAGGGTCCACTTATACATGGATTTTTTTTTTCCCACTAAATACATACTATAGCACTTCACGACCTGAGGTTGGTTGGATCCAAGGATGTGGAGCATCAGGTGTGGAGGGCCAACCGTGAAGATTTTCTGTATGGATGGACAGCACCCCAACCCCCACCCCCACCCTGCTCAAGGGTCATCTGTAATAAAAGGACATATACAGAAGTCTTCGCAATTAAATCAATACATCTGGAATTTGCTTTAAAAAGAAAAAGGGAACGCTGAACACGGGTGTCACTGAAACAAGGTTGTCCATATGTTTATAAATGTTAGTATAAGTAAGTGTACAGTCTCTCTACTTATACGTATGTTTGAAAATTTCCATAATTAAAAGGTTTTTTAAAATTACAATCATCACAATGGGTATCCACTGTTCTTGCATTCTAAACTTAACTTTTTGGAAGCCTCTCTCAATTGCATCAATAAAAATTTCAAGTTGCCAGCCCAATCTAAACACAGTAAACTCAGTTTTTTAAAATGAGGGAGAAGCCAACTGGGCAACTGTACTCATTTCAATATACAGCTTACATATTAGTCAATGAAGAAATCAAATTTTCTGAACATTAATGTCTAAGTTTACTAATAAATGTTTCATATTTACAACTACATAATAATCTCAAAAGTGGAACTTGAAAAAGCAAAATGATCAATACCATTGTTAGTCTTCCTTTTTCAAAATTCTTTCAAATATAAGTGCGTGCCATGGCAGAATCTGTCATACCAATTTCCTAAAATACTTTAAAAATTGTCAAGACACTACAGAAACATTCTACTTCTATCCCAAACTGTACTGGTTCATTACAAGAAAGGTTAAGGAAAAAAACCCAAAAAACAAAAAAAAAACCCTGATACAATTTACCAATACCAATAAAACACTTATGAAACAAATGCAATATTTTAAGACTGTACCTAAATCAAAATGAACTACACAAAAATTTGGACATTTTGACCTCTAATTCTACCACCACCATACATTATATTTTAAAGTCTTCTGAAATAAAAATGAAAACTCAAGTGTTTTAGGATGTATAAAAATTTTTATTACCTATTTTGACATGAAGCTAAATACTGTTTTGAGGTGTCTGTGATAGGATGTTACTTTTCCAACAACTTTTTAGAAACTTTTTGTTGGAAACTCTTAAAATTATAGGTCCAATAATTCAATGAGAATGAAAAATTATTTTTATAGCTTGTTCCAAATAAAAATTCACAAAAACTCCAAAGGACCTAAATAAAATAACAAATAATTTAAAGCTTTTTCATTTTATACAGCGTCTCATCCCAAATGATGGTTAAATGAGAAGTTATATTCTAAAACTTATACCTAGGACGCAAACCACTACTACCGTCTCTGTTTCTGCAATGTCTTTATGAATTCTAATTTAAATCAAGTTCTTACAGAACAAAGCATGGATAGCTAATGGCATAGGTTTTCCTGTTCTGAAAAAAGGTAAAGAACAATACTAGCTAATATTAGGGCATTTATACAAGTATGTGAAAGGATCAGGATATGCTATCCCCAAAATATGCCAATTTGACATAAGAAAAATTTTGAGCTGAAGGCATGTGAGTTCCTGAAATCCCTTACCTACCTCAAAGCAGTGCCTCTCAAAAGAATTTATTAATCCCGTCCCCTGGAGCAACTCTAATCTTCTCCTTTGGGGAAACAAACAAACAAAAAATCCAGCACCACCACACCCAGACATTGCCACAAACTCCTAAGGACCCAGTTATCTATCTTTTCTCAAAAGTCATTTGCTTTTTCTATTAAGTATCCTTTTTCCCTGTGAAGATATAGAGATCCCAAATTCTACTCATCTCTTTGAGTTACTCATCTCTAAGTACTGCTAGGTGTGAGGACACACTAATAAACTTGTTTGTTTTCTCTTGTTAATCTGTCTTTCCTCAGTCTAATTTACAGGGCCCCAGCCAGAGAACCTAGAAAAGAAATTTTACCCCCTACACATATAAAAGCAAATTAAAGTTTAAAAGCTCCACCCTATCCACTTTTTTTTTCCTTTGAATTTTTGAATTTTATTTTTTATACAGCAGGTTCTTATTAGTTACCTATTTATACACATTAGTGTATATATGTCAATCCCAATCTGCCAGTTCATCCCACCACCACCATCCCCGCCTCTTTCCCCCTCCATTTTCTTTTAACTGTGCTTTATGCCATCTGATTTCATTCCATCTTCCTTTCCCTATATGTTATAGGCTGAACTGTGTCCATTCCCCAGCCCCCCTGCCCAAAATTTCATCATGCTGAAACCTAACATACCTCAGAATGTAGAAAGAAAGAAGGAAAGAGAGAGAAAGAGGGAGGGAGGGAAAAATGCTGCCAGTATGAAAATCCTAATTTCTCATCTCACCCAATTTACTACTTGTTCACCACTGACAATAGAAATCCACCAGGGGAACACTGGTTCTGAAATAACCCAAATCTAAACTCTATACGTTCTAAGTGTACATGCTTGACTTTAAAAAAAAAAAAAAAAAGACCACTAACTACTTAGAAGTCCCAAATATTGTTCTTTGAATTGAAAACTAATATACTTTGGCAAGAAATACACAAATAGATGGGACTTTCCTATTTCTGGTAATGTTTTACTTCTGAATCCACAAAATTTGTGCCAAAGAATGAGCATCAAACTTACATCTTTATAATGGTTTATATTTCAGATAAATAAGCTTTAAAAGTCACAAAGCCGGGCTTCCCTGGTGGCGCAGTGGTTGAGAGTCCGCCTGCCGATGCAGGGGACACGGGTTCGTGCCCTGGTCTGGGAAGATCCCACATGCTGTGGAGCGGCTGGGCCCGTGAGCCATGGCCGCTGAGCCTGTGCTCCCGGAGCCTGTGCTCCGCAACGGGAGAGGCCACAACAGTGAGAGGCCTGCGTACAGCAAAAAAAAAAAAAAAAAAAAAAAAACCAACAAAAGTCACAAAGCCTATCAAAAACACCCCAAATCAACCAATAGCTAAAGCATTCTAACTAGAGGTAGAATATAGATTACTGTTAAAAAAAGAACATGTGAGGACTTCCCTGGTGGTCCAGTGGTTAAGAATCTGCCTTGCAATGCAGGGGACTCAGGTTTGATCCCTGGTCGTGGAACTAAGATCCCACATGCTGCGGGGCAACTAAGCCCGCACACCGCAACTACTGAGCCTGTACCAGAACTAGAGAGCCTGCATGCCGCAACAAAAGATCCCACATGCCGCAACTAAGACCCAACGCAGCCAAAAATAAATAAATAAATAAAAATTTTTTAAAAAAAGAAAAAGAGAACATGGGCTTCAGAGTCCAACAGGCCTGGATTCACATCAGCTCAACCAGTTACTAGGCTGAGTCTCAGCTTCCTCTCTTCATTAAAATTAAGATAACTACTACTTACTTACCTTATAAAATTCATCCTGAAAACGTTAAAGTTATTTTTTTTAAAAAAGAAAAAAACTAGTACCCTTCCCCACCATAATGGTTTTATAGCAACCCTTGAATAAGGTTAAGTTTTTCCAACATTAAACAGCTAACATTCCTTCATTAGGAAGGCAAGAACCAGAAGACCACTATTCATAGTCATCTTTGTTCTCTTATTGGTAAACCTGTGGAATACTCCTTTAGTAAGCTTAGTTTAATACATTAACAGATTTCCTTTAAAAAGTAGTCTTCTTCCCAATTCAGGCCTAAAGCCATTATACAGGGCAGAGCAAAGGAGCCAAGGGTCTAAAACTAAGTGTTAGAGCCAGAGTAGGGATGACAGGGTATTAACACATGGAACTGGCCCAGCACAGTATGTCAGCATCAAAGCAGAGCACACAAAGGACATCCATGAAGAAGGGACAACCAGGGATGGGGCAGTGAGCCCAAAAAGAGTGAGGAAGGCATCCATGCAGTAGAAAGGAAGCAGCTAGAATAAGGAGTTATAAGACTAAGCAGGGAGAGAAGGGTATCCACATGGAAGTGGCAGCTGGAGCTACAATAAAAAATTGGTTATATACAAGGAAAATGATCAAATAAATATATTCAGAATGATGAAAGCTAATAAGTTTCATACTGTTAAAGATGGTAATTAATAATGGAAAGGATGAAAACTAGAGTGAATGATGTGTTGTTGTATGATTAACACAAGTCACGTATTAATAAAATACTAATATTCATATATATCATAAAGATGTGTGTGTGTGTGTGTGTGTGTGTCTCTCTCTCTCTCTCTCTCTCTCTCTCTCCCCCTCCTCTCCCCCAGCTCTGCACACTGAACGGGCCAGGCCTAAGCATAGTGACACTCCAATAGCAACAAGCATACTTAACATCCAGGTCTTGTCTTCTAAAAACCATTTTCCAATAAAAGAAACCAGGGCTTTTTTGAGAAATGAACAGCTGATTCCGGGGCTAGGAAAAGATGACAAAGCAAGTCTGGAATATTTTTTTGTGGCAAAAACCAAGGAAGTGTCCAAATAATGACTAGGAAATATCAAAAGGACACAGAAACCAGCTTGAGTGAGCTCCCATTGGTCAAATCAGAGACAATTTGAGCATTAAAAATGAGAAAATATATGGAAAGGACATCAACACAAATGGTGAAATACAGAACTCCAAGAGCCTACCCCTCCACACAAACACCAAAAACTCAAGCAAAATCTGTCAGAACCAACTTTACCAGAACTCTGAAAAAGTCTAAGGTTTACAACAATTAGGGCAGCACTGAGTCAAGAAAATGGAAACTTTAAAATGATAGTAAAGCTTTATGGCATTTTCACTTGCCCTTGACCCACATCTTCTCCGGGGCACAATGGAGGTTTTGAAGACCCAGTGTAGGACTCTGGTCTCTGGTTCCAGAGTGAGCAGAGCAGACCTTATTCTCACAGAATTATGTTTGTCTGTGTAAACCTGTCTGGGGGCTACGTGAGGACCGAGGACAGGCACTTGCCTTTGTTTTGCCTAACAGGAAAGGAAAATGTGTCAAGCAGAGAGCAATCCTCCAAAACACTGTAAGGCAAATGCAGAGCCCCCTGCCAAGGACAGAGGTTTACAATTCAGTGCACAATAGCACACCCAAAGCCTGGGAGAAAAGGCTGAGAGGGAATTGGGTGGAGGGTGGGGGAGAGTTATGGCATTGCAACAAACTCCCTCATGCCCTATAAGGGAAATGAGAAAACCACACCAACACTCAGGGCAAGATTCATGCTCAGAAAAAAAACCTGAGAAGGTCCTAAGCTTTCACCCCTGGCTGATCATTAGGTTCAGCAAAACCAGTACATGAAGGCTAAGACAGTTATAAACAGTGTGTAAAGAAATGCCCTAACACAGATCCAGTAAGAAAAAAGTGGGAGAGTTCATATTTTTTTCCTTTCCCTTTATTTTTATTCCCTTTTGGCTCCAGGCATGCATCTGCAACAAAACACTAGCTGACAAGGTAAAGATGGCTCTTGTTTGAAGAGCTCGGAGAACAGCAGTATCCATGGACAGCTGAAATAAAACTGCTATTGTATTGCACTGAAACTACTTTTTGTAACCACTGAACCTTTAGTAAAGCCTTACTAAAGGCTGCAACCTGTCTCAGATGTGCTGTGAGCACCAAGATGGTTTCTGGCTTGGCCCATGTGTGAAGGATTTGCAACCTTTAGACAAAATAATATATTGACCCTGATAACTTTTATATTTTGTTCATCATGGATTTTTTGCATTAATTTAAATTTCATTAAAATGTTATTTATCTCAAACAACAACAAAACACTAGGTGATCGCAATCTAAGGGACAGAGACTTCAGAAACTAACCAACACAAAGAATAAAGACTTTCAGAAATAGTTTAGATAAGTCACTAAATGAACACAAAACCACAATCCACAGCAAGCAACCCTCAAGCATGGGGAGAAAAAACATTTGATTCCTAAAGTCTCCAAATTACAATATTCAAAATGTTCGATTTTCTAACAAAAATTACAAAGCGTACAAAGAAACAATAAAGTATGGTCCACTGTGGGGGGGGGGGGAACGTGGAGGGGAGGTTGTGATATTAGCAGACACTGTCCCCGATGATGAACAGACATTAACGGTCTTAAATACAAAGAGCTAAAGGAAACCAGGAGAACAATGTCTCAACAAATAGAATATCAATAAAGAGACTGGAATTACAGCAAAGAACCAAACAAATTCTGGAGCCAAAAAGTACAATAACTGAAATGAAAATTTCACTAGACAGTTTCAACAGCAGATCTGAGCCAGCAAAAAGAAGAATCAGAGAACTTGAAGAGGTCAGTTAAAATTATCAGTCTAAGGAGCTGGAAGAAAAAAAAGAAAACTGAACAAAGCCAAAAAGACCTGTGGGACACCATCAAGCATACCAACATACAGATAATGAAAGTTTCAGAAGCAGAGAAAACGAGGGGGGTAGAAAGAGTCCCTGAAGAAATAATGCCTAAACACTTATCAAATTAACTGAAGACACAGAATATACATATCCAAGAAGCTAACCAAACTCCAAGAAAGATAAACACAAAAAGATTCACACCAAGACACATAACCAAACTGTCAAAAGCAGAGAATCTGCAAAGCAGGGAGCCAAAGGCCAAAGGCAACTGGTGGCATAAAAGGGATCCTCAATCAATAATAGGCCACATTGTAATGAACAAAGACCTACTATACATAGCACAGGGAACTATACTCAATATTTTGTAATAACCTAAAAGGGAAAGAAACTGAAAAGGGATATGTATATGTATGTATACTGAATCACTATGCTGTACACCTGAAACTAACATGACACTGTATACCAACTGTACTTCAATTTTTTAAAATTTTTAAATAATAATAATGCCACATTAACAAAATGAAGGAAAAATACCATATGATCATCTCAGCTGCTGCAGACAGGCACTAGACAGAATCTAACACCCTTTCATGATAAAAACACTCAACCTGATAAAGAATCATCTATGAAAAAACCACAGCTAGGGCTTCCCTGGTGGCGCAGTGGTTGAGAGCCCGCCTGCCGATGCAGGGGACACGGGTTCGTGCCCCGGTCCGGGAAGATCCCACATGCCGCGGAGTGGCTAGGCCCGTGAGCCATGGCCGCTGAGCCTGTGCGTCCGGAGCCTGTGCTCCGCAACGGAAGAGGCCACAACAGTGAGAGGCCCGCGTACCAGAAAAAAAAAAAAAAATGCAGCTAACATCATACTCAACACAACTTGTGTATGTATTCAATGGAAAAAGACACGTTCTGTTAGAATTAACCATGAAAACATGTTAAGAAAAAGAAGCCAGACACATCCAGAAGCCAGATCACATGTTGCAAAATCCCAGTTTTTATGAAATATCCAGGACAGACAAATCCATAGAGACAAGAAGCAGAGACAACCAGGGACTGTTGAGAGAGAGGAACGAATGGGTACTGGTTGCTAAACGGATACAGATTTTTCTTTTGGGGTGATGAAAATGTTCTGGAACTTGGTAAAGCTGGTGGTTTCACATCATTGTGAATGTACTAAATGTCAGTGAATTATACGTTTTAAAATGGTCAATTTCATGTAATGTGACTTTTGCCTCAAAAATAAATCAAAGTGCCGTATTACAACCCCTTGAATAAAACATGAATCCAGAGAGATGAATACATACACTGAAAAATTTTAGGAGGAAGAGATTATTTATACAATTTCTAAGAACCTCAAAAAAAGAAAAGTTACTACAGTTTTGCAGTGAAATGGCCTGGCAAATAGCCTGGGAAATCCTTAATCAACATATCAAAGTGAATCATCAGTAACAGAACAAACTGAAATTGCGTGCCAATGAGCAAAACAGAGCACCACTTCACTTTTATAATATCCTAACCAAAGATAAAGAAGCACAGCCTGTCTCAACAGGACAAAAGCTAACTTGAGAGACATTACATGTACTAAAACAACTGGCCCATAATCTTCAAGAATCAGGTTATGGAAGTCAAGAAAAATCATTTTTTAAAAATGATGACGCTGTGACATGTTTATTCTATAATTTTATGAGTCTTGTTTTTAACTTTTGAAAAGTATACTTTAACATTTTATTCCATTCAGTTTTGTTTGCTTCACTACTGCAATAACATTAATAAAGTTTTATTAATATTTAGTAAGCACTAGGTAATTTCCAGACTTCCCTAATAAAAAGTAAGAGGCCCCTCCCCTGTGGAGTCTGATTCAACAGGTCTTAAGCAAGGCCTAGAATTCTGTTCTTACACAAGCACTTAAAGTAATGATCATCAGGAAAAGATGGTAAATACTGTAATAATTATTTACCAAGAAGAAAAAAAAATCCTTGCCTATGGAACATGACCTCTAAAGGAAGCAAAATAATCTATTACTTTACTATTTTTTGCAGTTTTGGTCATGACACAGTGTCCATATCTTCTGTTATCAAACTCAAAATTACAGATTAGACTCTCAAATATAAAACAGCATTAGCAAATTTCACAAGAAATCTAGACTATTAGAAATTTCCATCCTTTAAGAAGTTTCGTATTTTTTTTTTTTTTCTTTTTTTGCGGTATGCGGGCCTCTCACTGTTGTGGCCTCTCCCGTTGCGGAGCACAGGCTCCGGATGCGCAGGCTCAGCGGCCATGGCTCACGGGCCCAGCCGCTCCGCGGCATATGGGATCCTCCCAGACCGGGGCACGAACCCGTATCCCCTGCATCGGCAGGCGGACTCTCAACCACTGCGCCACCAGGGAGGCCCAAGTTTCGTATTATTAATGCTTGCTTTAACCTGGAATTTTGTTAGACCCCCTTATCCCCTTCAGCTTACCTCATCAAGTTGTTCAGAACATTTCTCTGTTTTACTTACATGAAAAAAAAATCATAAAAAAAAACAGCAGAGGAATGTTATGAGAATTGTTATTATTTGTTAAATTGCTACATATGAAAATTGCTACTTTCACCCCCACAAAAAAGAATTTTAAGGAGAAAAACACATTACTGGAAACAGCATGCTTTCAATTCTCAAGTTTTTAGGTATAATACACAAAATGTAACTGAAGTACTCCAAAACTTATAATAAGCTGACTTAATTTTCATATAAAATGCACCACTACAAAAAAATAAGCCTTACTCTATAAACAAATTTTTACTCATTGAGCTTCTCTTTCCCTCACAAAACTAAACAGTTTAAGTCATCCCTGAATGAGATTTTTTTTTAAAGGTTGGTAAAGGTAAACTTTAATTCAGAATTATACTGCAAACAATATGGACTAAATGGCATAAAATTTAATTCAAATCAACTCATTTACTAAACAGCCAATGTAAGCAAAAACAAGTGCTAAACACTGAATATACAAGGGCAGTTTTCCTTCTAACAGCTAACAAGCTAACAACTGGAAAACAAGGTTGCTGCCTCAAATCCTTTATCAGAAAAGGTATAAGCAAATTATTTATCTGAAGTATTTAACCGTAAGAAAAGTGCCAACATCATCAGGGTTCAAAGAGAGTAAACATATACACTTAAAAAAATATATATGCTGGGATCAGCTTAGATATGTTCTCTGAAAAGTGGGCAGAATCAGAAGAGATAAATAATTTACCGCTAAGCTACACAGCCAGTAATATGAACTCAGATTCTTCTGCCTCAAAAGCCATGTTCTTTGTTCACTACCAGTATATTTCTCAAACTTTCCCACAGAAGTTACTTAAAGCTAATAACAAGTCCACTCTCCTGCCCCACCAAAATGTATTTCCGGAAAGTAATCAAAATAACTCATCCTCAAGTCCTATTTTTTTACAAACTTATAAAATTTCTGCATTATACTATAATATATCCATGTATGTTTTAATACAAAAATTTTTAAGTTATTACCATCAAGCAAAATAACCTTGCAGCAAGAGATGACTGGTTTAATTACCCTATGTGTTTCTTAAACCATGTGTTTGAGAAAACACTGCTATAACAATGTAAAATCCCAGTGATGACTTAGTTCAGCTGGAATATCAACACGAACAAAAAAGAACGTAAGTATATATGACTACTGTTAAAAAAAAAAATCTTGGATACAACTGACAATGTCTCATATAATGTAGAATTGGATTTTTTTTTAAACCAGGATATTATATACTACAATCAAGAAACTTCTAAATTACCGTCCCTTAAGATTCAAAGATAGTCTTTTTTATTTAATATGTTCAAACTTATTTTATTTAGCCCAAGACACAAAACCATAATGCTTAATGTTTTATTTCAATTAAGCAGAAAACAAAATTACCCTCTCCGGCACTGATGCAGGAAGGAAATGGAATTTATCACTGTTTCTCCCCACCTGCCCCCACACCTTGGCCAGTAACGTAATTCTAAAAAATAAAAAATCTGAAGCAATCAGTCACTCTGTGTGAAGAATTTAGAGTAAGCATGGAATATCTCTGAACAGGTCTCTTAAAACTATTGGGGGCTTCCTTTCTAAATGGTACTAAACCATTCTGCTACAAATATATCTGAACTAATGAATCTAGTCACTATACTCTCAACACATCAAGCCAGTAATGAACAGGTCAATCAAACACCACTTAATATGCCAGGTATATCTAAAACCGAGTAGAGAAAATACTCTGGGGAAAGTAAGCAGCGTGCTTTGAACAGCACACAGGAATAAGAAATCTGAACTACATTCAGCAGGCAAGGGAAGTACTCAGAAGTTTTAAAGTTGCAATTACATGTCTGGAAATGTGCTTTCAGAAAATAAATCTGGTAGCTTGTTGTAAAATAAAGGGGGTGGGGAGGATTCAGTAAATCACCTGGAGAGGAAAATATTAAAATCTAGAACTTTAGTTCCCATTACCACCATTCATAACAAATGTTTTCAAAAGTTTCGTTAATTTTTTAAAGGACTATTCATGAGTTCAATTCCAATGGAAAAGAGCTTCCCTCAACTTTCTAAAAACGACAATATAAAAGCCAAACTCGGGCCTCCCTGGTGGCGCAGTGGTTGAGAGTCCGCCTGCGGATGCAGGGGATACGGGTTCGTGCCCCGGTCTGGGAGGATCCCATATGCCGCGGAGCGGCTGGGCCCGTGAGCTATGGCCGCTGGGCCTGCGCATCCGGAGCCTGTGCTCCGCAACGGGAGAGGCCACAAGAGTGAGAGGCCCGCATACCGCAGAAAGAAAAAAAAAAAAAAAAAAAAAAAAAAAAGCCAAACTCAAAGCTCCCATAAAAAATGGAAGTAAAGAGAGCAAGAGTAAGGGAGTAGTACAGGTAATTCAATAAAGTTGGAACACTCCTTCACACCATACACAAAGATAAACTCAAAATGGCTTATAGACTTAAATGTAAGACATAACACCATAAAACTCCTAGAGAAGAACATAGGCAAAACATTCTGACATAAATTGTACCAATATTTTCTTAGATCAGTCTCCAAGGCAATAGAAATAAAAGCAAAAATAAACAAATGGGACCTAATCAAACTTATAAGCTTCTGCATAGCAAAGGAAACCGTAAAGACAACCTACGGACTGGGAGAAAATATTTGCAAACAATGTGACCAACAAGAGCTTAATTTCCAAAATATACAAACAGCTCACACAACTCAATAACAAAAAAAACCAAACAACCCAAACAAAAAATGGGCAGAAGACCTAAATAGGTTTTTCTCCAAAGAAGATATATGGACAGCCAACAGGCACATGAAAAGATGCTCAATATCATTAAGTGTTAGGAGAAATGCAAATGAAAACTACAATGAGGTATCACCTCATCTGATCAGAATGGCCATCATCAGAGTGTCTACAAATAATAAATGCTGGAGAGGGTATGGAGAAAAGTGAACCCTCCTACACTGATGCTGGGAATGTAAATTGGTGCAGCCACTGTGGAAACAGGATGGAGGTTCCTTTAAAAACTAAAAAGAGTTACCATATGATCCAGTAATCCTTCTCCTGGGCATATATCCAGAAAACACGAACACTCTAATTCGAAAAGGTACATGCACCCCAATGTTCATAGGAGCACTATTTACAATAGTGAGGACATGGAAGCAACCTAAACGTCCATCAACAGATGAAAGGATAAAGGAGATGTACGCACACGCGCGCACACACATACACAATGGAATATTACTCAGCCGTAAGAAAGAATGAAATAATGCCATTTGCAGCAATGTGGTTGGACCTGGAGATTATCATACTAAGTGATGTAAGTCAGAGAATGACAAATATTATATCACTTATATGTAGAATCTAAAAAAACAGTACAAATGAACTTATTACATAACAGAAACAGACTCACATAGAAAACAAACTTACGGTTACCAAAGGCAGGTGGGGAGGGATAAATTGGGAGTATGGGATTAACAGATGCACAACACCATATATAAAACAGATAGGGGCTTCCCTGGTGGCACAGTGGTTGAGAGTCTGCCTGCCGATGCAGGGGACACGGGTTCGTGCCCCGGTCCGGGAAGATCCCACATGCCGCGGAGCGGCTGGGCCCGTGAGCCATGGCCGCTGAGCCTGCGCATCCGGAGCCTGTGCTCCGCAACGGGAGAGGCCACAACAGTGAGAGGCCCATGTACTGCAAAAAAATAAAAAATAAAAAATAAAAAACAGATAAACAACAAGGATGTAAACAACTACACTTCAATTAAAGAAAAATTCAAAAAAATAAAAATATAAGTAAGGGGGTAGTAACAATGGATATGGAGTGGGGAAAAAATGGCAGAGAGAGGAAGACTGCAGAAATCTACAGGTGGGTGATGGTAGATGACTGGATGTGGAGGGCTAAGGAGGCTGAGAAACCAAAGATGAAAAACATTTCAAAGTTAGGAAATGAGGGGGACACAAAGAAGATTTGGGGATGCTAGTAAATGGTGTTAACACTGTGTGTTCATTTTGTGAGAATTTATCAAGCTATATACTTAAAATTTGTGCACATTAGTGCATGTGTGTTACAATTAATAAAACATTCAAATGCAAACGTTTTTTGAACAGAAAACCAGGAACAAAGTTCCCAAGAACTATTTGGTAACTTGGAGTGAATCACTGAAGGTCAGTGATTTAACCATTCGTGCCTAGGTACTAGAACCTCTGTAAAAACCCTAAAGGAAGGGGTACAGAGAGCTTCCAGGTTGTGGTACACCCCAAACTCCACAGGGACCCTTCCAGACCTCACCCTATGTACCTCTTCATTTGGCTGTTCAGTCGTGCCCTCTAGCATATCCTTTAGAATAAACCAGTAACAGTGGTGTTTCCTTGCATTCTGTAAACCACTACAGCAAAATATGGAACCTAAGGATGGAGGAGGGTTTTGCGGGCATGGGAATCTCCAATTTGCAGCCAGATCAGACAGAAGTGTGGGTAACCTGGGAATCTTCTACTTGAGGTTGGTATCTGAATTGAGGGCAGAAGGGCAGTCCTATGGGACTGAGCCCTTAACCTGCAGGGTCTATACTAAAGGGTCCATAGTAACTCCAGGTAATTGGTGTCAGAAAATCCTAACTGAATTCAACTGTAGAACACCCAGTTAAGTGTGTCCACAAAAAATTGGAGAACTGCTTGCTGCCTGGTATATGAAGGCACACAAGAGTATCTAACTATCATTCAAAAAAAAAAAAAAAAAAAAAAAGGAGTCGGGGTAGATTCTCCAAATAAAGAGCTAACATGAGCGCTGACACCACAAAGATATTTGGCTTTTCAAAGTCTTTCAACATAACATTCAATAAACACTGCCCACATACACAAAAGTCCCAAACAGCTTTTTATCACCTCATTCTTGAATATGAAATAATAATCAAACATTTTAAGGAAATGGCAATAGGAAAGAGACCACTAAAAACCACGAACACAAAGGAAACCAATAATTCAAGAAATAACTAGCGGAATGGAATTTTCAGAACCCCAAAGATAAAGAGCAACTTCGGGAGAGATAAAAAGAGAACACTCCTGTAAAGGAAGGAAAAAATCAGAATGCATCAAAATTCTTAAAGATCTCCTGCTATAACACAACAAAATAGCAATCAAAGTGCTGAGGGAAAAAGTATTTTGAATCATGAAAGCTATACCCAAAATATCAAGTGTGAGGCAGATAAATACATTCTCAAACAGTTCCTAACAGCCAGGAGGAAAGAAAGACCAGTGGGACTTCCTGGCGACCCAGCCATTAAGACTCTGCGCTTCCACTGCAGGGACTGTAGGTTCAACCCCTGGTCAGGGCACTAAGATCCCACATGCTGCATGGTGCGGCCAAAAGAAAAAAGAAAGAAAGAAAAAGACCAGTGACCAACATTTTCTAGTCAGTCCATAAAAAAATTAACTATTAAACAGGAAAAGATGCCCTGCTATTCTCATAACAAGAGAAGTACAAATTAAAATACTGGAACTACTCACCTACCAAACTTGCAAAAATCTTTGTTAGGGTGGGTCCAGAAAAGCTTGTAGTCTAGAGTTAATTTTTGTCCCCCTAATTGGAGCTAATCCTTTTGAAGACTTTGCCTATACTCCATTTACTGCCTGTGCTCCATCTATTAGGTGGTCTTTCCACTGAGGCTGATGGAAACAAAGACTTTTCCTGGTCCTATGTAAATCTTTGGAATTGCTTCACCTACTCCTTTCTGGTGGTTCTATTCCCTGGCTTCAGTCACTTCCAAACGCGCATGTGCAAGTCAGTCCTAAGTCAAAGCCTTGAGTGGACCCTTTTGAGTTCTCTCTCCTACCAAGTTTCCTATTATAATACTTTGCCCCACAAATTCTACCTACTTTGACCTTTTCAAATTTTCAGTTGTCTCCTTAACTTTTAGTTAAGACCACCAGACTATGTTTGAATTCACCCTCCCTGTGCTGAAACCTATTAATTTTCTTCAAGCAATGAGCTGAGGCATTTATAACATTGACCACCCCCCGTCACCCAATATCTAAAAGCCTGTTTCATACACTTTGCCTGGCTTTTTAGATTTCTCAGATGAGTGGGTAAATCTGGTTATCTGGTTGCCTGTTAGTCCATCACAGCCAGAAGTAAAAGTCTGCATGCCAATTCAATTTTTTTTTAATTTTTCACCAGAAACGTGTCTATTTTATTTTATTTTTAATATTTATTTATTTATTTGGCTGCGCCGGGTCTTCATTGCGGCATGCGGGATCTAGTTCCCTGACCAGGGATCAAACCCGGGCCCCCTGCATTAGGAGCACGGAGTCTTAACCACTGGACCACCAGGGAAGTCCCTGCCAACTCAATTTTAACACTACAGGATTTTCACTAAATTGAATGTTTTACCTGTATAAATTTTCTCATGGAATTTTTCTTGAAAGGATTCAACTAATTCCAATTTAACTGTTTCCCAAAGCAAAGTCCAACAACAAAATCTAGCACTCAACAAAATGAAATTCGTAATTTTCAGCATTCAATCAAAAATGATCAGTCATGCAAAAAGGGGGGGCTGCAGGAAAATGCTACCAATAACAAGAAAATAAATCTATCTTTATAGAAAGATATCCAGAAATGATGGATAGGATGGAATTAGCAGACAAGGACATTAAACCAACTATATGTTTAAGGAAAGGGAAAATAGGAACACAAAGGAAAAACAGAAGCTATAGAAGATACTTCTAAAGATTAAAAAAAAGTAATATCTGAAATGAAAAACATTGAATAGGATTAACGGCAGATTAGACAACGCAGAAGAAAATGATCAGTAAGTGTACTGCTACGGTAGCGTTCAAACTAAAAAGCATCAAAGGAGACAAAGACAGACACTTTATAACTGAAATGTACGTTTAGCAAGATAATTCTAATATTTGTGCACCCAATAACAATGAAACACTTTTATAAACCAGAAAATACAGGTGACACAAGAAAAACATAGAAGACTTGAACACACCTTGCTCAGTCCCATAAAAATCTTATGGATAAAAAATTAGTAAGAGTATAGAATATTTAAACCATACTCATTTAGGTGTTCACAGATTTTATATATCAAATACTAAACCCCCAAATACAGAAAGTATATCTTCTTCAAGCACCCATCTTAGGTCACCAAAAAATCTTTAATAAATTTCAAACATACCTACAAACAGCATTATCTGACCATAATTCAATGAAACTAAAAATAACAAAATCAAAACAAAAAGACTCTTCTACATGTAATTTTAAAACAAAGTAAGTGAAAAGAAGCAAATTCACAAAACCAATAGTTAACAAACTGGAAAAGCTGAAGAACTACAAATAAATCCCAAAACTGTTCTGGGTGGGGGGGGGGGGCGGGGAGATCAATTGAGAAGCTACTAGAAGATAAAATCAAAAATGACAAAAAATCATCATAAGAAATCATCTGAACGACTCTATGTAAAGTTGAAAATATAGAAATGGACAATTTTTAGAAAAATACAATTTACTAAAAATATCCCCAGTAAAGAGAAAACCTAAACAAATTACCATGAAAGCGTTCCATTACCAAAAAAAAGTCCAAAAGTGTCCTTGAGAACCAAGATTCTAAGCACTGAAGGAAGGAAATACACACGGTAAGACAGAAGGCAATAAATAAAAACCCTGTGGTCCTAAAATACAATTGGAAGTATCAGTATGAACTTGTGCAGTACTGTAGGGTAAATATACATTAAGACTGGCTTAGAATTTAAATTCTACTTTAAATATCAAGCATTCAAAATTTAATTCAATGCGGTAAAGCAACTATCACTTTTAAAACTCTTCCATCCATGGATGAATGGATAAAGAAGCTGTGGTACACGCTTAAAAAAAAAAAAAGGAAACCCTGCCATTTGCGACAACACGGGTAGACTTTGAAGGCATTATGCTAAGTAAAATAAGTCAAAGAAAGACAAATACTGTATGATCTTACTTATATGTGGAATCCAAAAAAAAAAAAAAAACCAAACTCAAAGAAAGAGATCAGATTTGTGGTTACAGAGGTGGACTGAGGAGGCCAATGGATAAGGGTGACCAAAAGGTACAAACTTCCAGTTACAAGATAAGTACTAAGGGTGGAATGTACAGCATGAGATAATGGATGGTAACTAAACTTACTGTGGTAATCACTTCACGATATATGTGAAGTCAAAACATTATGTTGTACGCAAACTTACACAATCATATATGTCAATTATATCTCAATAAAACTGAAAAAAGATTCAAGGCATAAAAAAGTTTTTTTAAAAAAACCCTGACCGTTTCACAAGTTACTTATCAAAACATTCAGCATATATATATATATATATATATATATAGGCTATTCCATTAAACACAATTAAGCTTCCCATAAAAAAATATTTGACATATTTGTTTCCTGAATAACACAATTCATCAACAAAAATGACATTTATGGAGCAGATACTCCAAAACACCACTTTAAACAACTTTCTCCACAAGAACGCATACTAGTATGGAATGAATGAAGAACTGAATGAAGAACGGGAGGGAGGGAGGGAGATCAGCTCATTCTTCCCAGGTATCAGGAATGGCAATTACACGTAAAAAAACAGAGGCGCGATACTGGTAATGATTATCCTCAAACTACCAAATGTGAAATCCACCAGACCAAATTACAATGAATGTGGTATCAATTTAATTCCATAATTGGTTACTTTGTGCTGAAACTCCACATAAGTAGATTTATTAGCAAAGAACAGTAAAAATCTTTAAGAAGGGAAGCACGTAGAGATAGAAAATTAATGACAAAAGTAAACATTACAGAAAAGGGAAAGAGAATACTTACTGAGCCTACATGCAGATACCATGTTAACACTTTACATCTCAATCTTCTTAATAAGAAAAAGTATTTTAATCCCCATTTTACAAATTAAAAAAAGAAAAAAAAAAACTTGTACCCATGGTGTCACAGCTAGTTCCAAACTAGCTGTTTGGAGGTACAAACACAAAAATCTTACTCAATCTCTTCATCTAAATTATGGCACAGAATTCATTTTTTAAAACACAACTGTCCTATTTACAGGTTTGATAATTTGCATTTCAAATCAATTTTCTAGAATTAGGAAACCATAGATTTAAGAATATAGTTTCCTTAATTCCAGATTAAATAGTTCTTTAACTCCTTTTTATCTAACGTAACTCACTTTAAAAGCCACAATTTCACCGTAACATTAATATGTGAATTGAAAGAAACATCAATGGTAGACAAAATATACCCGACACATACAGAAATTTAGTATGTGAGTAAAGTTGAGACAACCCTACCTCAAAGCTTACTCAAAATAATCATCAAATGGATCAAAGACTTAAAGGAGAAAAAAGCAGTCATTATATAAAGTAGAGGAAATTTTTATTATCTCAGAAAGGGGAAGGAAGGCCTTTCTAAGTATGACACACAAAAACAGAAGTAATAAAAATATATTTACATATGAACTCAAAAAGCATTCTATATGATAAAATTCACAACCAAGATCAAAGAAAACATCATACTGCGGGGGGGGGGGCAGGGCATACTTGTCACATAAAGCACATATAAAGGGGCTTTTCCCTTCCTACATAAAATGTTGCTACAAATCAACAGAAAAAGAACTCAATAGAATAATGAGGAAAGAATATAAAGAGTTCACAGAGGGCTTCCCTGGTGGCACAGTGGTTGAGAGTCCACCTGCCGATGCAGAAGACACGGGTTCGTGCCCCGGCCCGGGAAGACCCACATGCTGCGGAGCGGCTGGGCCTGTGAGCCATGACCGTTGAGCCTGCGCATCTGGAGCCTGTGCTCCGCAACGGGAGAGGCCACAATGGTCAGAGGCCCGTGTACTGCAAAAAAAAAAAAAAAAAAAAAAAAGAGTTCACAGAAAAAGATCTTATATATAAAATTTTCATTCTCGGGAGTTCCCTGGTGGTCTAGTGGTATTAATATGGAATAAACTTCTAAGATAGTTCCGTAGTAAAAAAAGGTTACAGAGCAAAGTGGACATCATGCTACTACTTGTATAAGAAAGAAAAATATAATGTGCTTATATATACATAAGGTCTCCCTAGAAAAATTCATAGAAATAGTTTCTTCAGACAAGAACTATTACTGGACAAAAGGACAGAGAGGGTGACTTTTCCATAAAAACCCTTGTACTATTTGTAATTTGCACGAGGTGCATGTATCCAAAATAATTTTAAATCCTCTTTAGTCTGACTCAGCTTTACCACTTCTTGAATCCTCAAACTCTTTAACATTTTTCTGAAGCCAAGTTAGGCTGAAGAGCAGAATCCCAAGAGCAGCAAACAAGTTTCAACAAATGAATTTATAAAGCCTAACCCTATGAATAAGTTCACCAAGGGCTAAGAGATACAGGACCCTTGATAATGAAATGAAAAGATTTGGGGAATTCCCTGGCAGTCCAGTGGTTAGGACTTCCACTGCAGGGGGCATGGGTTCAATCCCCGGTCTCAGGGAACTAAGATCCCACATGCCTCGTGGTGTGGCTAAAAACAAATCAATTTTTAGAAAATGAAAAAGACTTGGAAATTCAGGTACCTTAATTTAAGGACATAAATGGTTATGAAGACAAAAATATACACTGAATATATATATTCTCTCACACAGACGCACACACAATCTGCTACGCAATTTGCTTTAGGGCTTTACAAGTACTATCTCATTTAGTCCTCACTATATCCCCAGGAAGTTGATATTGTCTTTTCTACAAAACAAGAATAACAGGTTTTTATATAGATGTGAAGCACATTTTAAAGTTCTCAGGGTCACAGTACAGTCAGTGGCAGCTCAAATTCTTAACCACTCTACACACCCTACACATGCTGTAAATAACCCAGGATACATTACGTAGAGACCATGCGTTATATAAAATATTAGCTTTAAGTTTAACAAGCACCTAGGTCAGTCTCTAAGTTCTGAGTGTAAGTTTTAATCTTACCTGTCAGGCACTGTCTTCAGCTATAGCTTTATATCAAACTATACAAAATACAGATCTCAATCTGCTAGACAAGAAGTCTCTTACATGGCAAAAAAAACCAAAAAAAAAGACGAGTAATTTGAACTACCACAGCAGTCACAACTTGCTTTCCACTAACCTAGCCAACTTTGTCTCCAAATAAGACTCTTGTCCTCTCATCGAATTCAGTCCTTGGAAGGCCCTAATTTTAAGGACTAAGGTGACAACATTTTTACTCACTTTTCCCCATTTCCACAATGTGCGTATAAAAGGTACTCCTTTTAAATGAAGAAAGACCAGAGACTACAAATCTAAAACAATCAGTTGAGTTAAAAAAAAACGTGAGGCAACTATGCTTGCACAGGAAAAGTCCTTAAGACATCTTGATTATCAGGTAGTTTTCAACCTAGCTAGCATGCATGAAGCAATGATTTCATTATTCACCTAATGATACTTGCTGCAGTAGCCTCAAGTTTAGCATCCTGCTAGAGCTTTAGTAAATAAGGCCCCCTGCAAGGGATCTGTAAGATCCAAAGCTAGACCAAACTGAGAAAATTTGTAATAATACCAAAAATAATTAAAGCTCTACGGACATAAATCTGCATTTCCATCTTTGAGGAGACAATGTAAAAGGATTATGTTTCCTCAAATAAAGACATTAGTTAATATAAATGAACTATTATGGCCTTACTGATTTCCAAAAATGAGGAGCCTGAATTAGCCACCCACATATTTCAAAGTCACTCCTTGAACTCTAAAGTGTGTTTTATCTTTTTAAACCTGAGAGGGCAATTTCACTAGATTTCAATCCCTCTGACTGAATACTTCAAAACTGGGGACATTTTTTGAAAGGCCAGGGTCATAATAAAGAAGTCTTTATCAGGTAGTCCCCTCAGAAAGCCAACAGCAAATCCAAAGCCAGCCTTGAACCTAGCAAACAGACTAGAAGCTCATGTAACAATTTAAGTCTAGGCAGATAAAACCGCTTCTAAATGATCAGACAGCAAAGAAACTCGGCTGTAAATAATCTCCTAACAAATTTTACCTAGTCCCCACACAGTTAAACAGCAGTTCTATAATAAAAATACCAATTATATATACTCAATTTGGGGGGAAAAAGAGTTAAGTTACATTATCTAAGATGTTAACAATTATTTTGCTGTTAACAATTCTCTTGCTCTGCAAGCAACTGCTCTGCAAGTAACTGCACTGAGCATATAACAATAAACAAATGAGACAAGGTACCTTCCCTCAGAAGTTTATGCAATAAACATGGGTGAGAGTAAATAAGATAACTAAGAGACTGATCTGAATGAAGTAAACAGGATAATATAGAGTAACAAGAAAAATCAAAGGATACAGGAAGGGGGTTGACCACTTTACATAGAATGGTTAGAGAAAGTGACTCAGAATGTAACATGAGTCAAAAACTGAGCTAACAAGGAAAAAAAAAAAAAAGAGGCAGAACATAAAGGCCCAAAGACAGGAAGGAAAATGCTTGGTGTAGCGAAGGAAGAGAAAGAAGGCCAAAGGTCAATGGTCTAGGAAGACAGTAAACAAGGTTGCAGAGAAAGGAAGGGGACAAACAATGAAGACGCTGGTAGGCTATAGAGTCTGCATGTTATTCTTAGGGTCCAATGGAAAGACATTCTGCTCTGCGAATCATAAACTACAGGAGTGTAAGAATGGCACAATAACAAAGTTACAAGGCTATACAGCAAGTAGTTCAAATAAGAGACGATGGCGGCTTGTATAAGCCCAGTGACAGTGGAACAGAAATGGACATAACAGAAATGGACATATCTGTTTGGGAGAGCAAACAGATTTGCTAATTGATTAGATGGGAGGAAAAGAAGGAATCAAAAGTGAGCCCTGGTTATTTAGCTTGAGTAGGTGGATACTGTATCCATTTATTGAGCTAGGGAAGAATGGAGAAAGTATGGGGCTGTGAAACACTCAAAAAAGCTCAAGTTTTGGATATGTTAAATTTGTAAACTAAATGGAAAGGTCAAGGTTAGTTAAATTACAATAGTAAAATATGGGGAAGATCTTTTGCATAAAGATGCCATTTAGAACTATGGTACCATACTGCAGGTTAAACAATTACCTCAGAAGAGTGTAATGCATTATGCTTCAACAAGTTTAAACTGGTCATAAATGCAACCTAAACATACCTGATTTCTGCTCAGTTCTGTCCCTTCAACTTACATTTATCTATTTTCCCTTATCCACAATCTTCCTCCTGGTTGATCATATGATCCTCAAACACTACTATCTATCTGACCCAGCCATAACAATACTACTACTACTGTCTGTTATCATCTTACAATTTCAAAGCATTTAGCATTCATTACTTCACTTGATTCTAACGATAACTTTGTGAAACAGGAAAGAACCAGTTTTACTACAGCAGGAAATAAAAGTCTTACAAAGGCTGGCCTGGCCAACAACAAATAGCTATTATTTACTAGATGGGATGAAATCAGCGTTCAAATTTAAGGACTGTCTGCTCTGAAGTTCTGTGAATACAGAGTAAACAAACCACATGAGTTCAAGAACCTTACATTTTTGCCTTGTTTGTTAGTAAACAAGAACCAGTGAAAGTACAGGCACATAGTAGACACTCAAATATCTACTAGGCAATGAACATCTCTAGCATAGACTAGTACTCAAGAAATAAAAATCCCAGATCCACTGTTGAGCCAATGTTTTAAATAAGGTAAATAAATACCTTTGTAAGTAAGTAAATACCTTATTTAAGTAAATAAGGTGGTATGTTTGTATCCTACTTTCTCATTTCCAATATAGAAATGTTGTCATTTATTTTCCAAGTATGCTCAAGTATAAATTAGATAATATCTAACATTTCAAGCCACTCAAAAGAAGATTGCTCTATGAATTCAGGATGGCATTATTTTGCAACCAGTCTTATTTCACATATCCATAAAAACAATTTCCCCTTTTAATCCGAATTTCCTATAAAAGATTTTAGGAAAGAAAAGATGTCAAACAGGCTTTACAATAGAGCAGAAAAAAAAGATCAAAAACTACCATTTGTATTTATCGACTACTATTTTGTGGAACTGACATAATACATACATATCAAGGAAGAGGCCACAAATAGTTCCACATGCATAAGGTCAACTGATATTCAACAGAGGTATTCCAACATGATCCAATGGGAAATGAAGTCTTTTCAACAAACTGAACTGGGAGAGTAGAACATCTAAATTAAATAATAATAAAGAAATGAACCTAAACCCTTTCACAGGCCAAAAATCATTCAAAATGGATCACAGACATAAAAATATAAGCTAAACTACAAAACTTTTAGAAGAAAGCTAAAAAAGCAGGAGAAAATCCTGTGACTTGGGGTTAGGCAGAAATTTCTTATGACACAGAAAAGCACAAATCAGGGACTACCCTGGTGGTCCAGTGGGTAAAACTCTGCGCTCACAATGCAGGGGGCCCAGATTCGATCCCTGGTCGGGGAACTAGATCCCACATGCATGCCGCAACTAAGAAGCCACGTGCCGCAAATAAAGATCCCACATGCCGCAACGAAGATCTCACATGCTGCAACTAAGACCTGGCACAGCATGCATACATGCATGAATAAATAATTTTTTTTAAAAAAAGCACAAATCATGAAGAAAAAAGTAACCAATTTTACTACAAATTTTGAACTGCCTGATCTTCAAAACACAGTTAAGAAAATGAAGACAAACCATAGATGGGAGAAATTTGCAAAACGTGTATCTAATACACTTGTAGCCAAAATATATAAAGAATTCTTACTATTTAATAAAACAAGCCAATTTTTTTTAATGGACCAAAGACTTTAACAGACACTTCACCAAAGCACATAAAAAGATGCTCATCATGTCACTACACCATGATAGCTTTAATGCTGGCTAACTACCCACTCAACTACCCTGGCAGTAAAATACTATAAAAATAAAGGAAATATACTCCAATTAATCACTGTATTATTAATCAACTTGAGGTACTTTTCTTCCTTAAAGGACAAGAATACTTACGAACAATAGATCATCTGCTTCTTTTAAGAAGGGCAAATAACCTGTACACGGTGTTTTGGAAATTGGGGGGCAGGGAGGTGGGTGTCTGATCACACCTGTGCTATTACATATTGAAATACATTATTATGAATGTCTTTTTTTATAGCTGTATATCATTGTGATCTTATTATATGCATAGGATATTTTATTTCAGGATAGTATACACACTTTAAAAAGTGCACTTTAAAAAGGTTAGGGATCTGACTGGATTCTGTACCACTGCTCTAGAGCTGTGCTTTCCAATACGGCAGCTAGTAGCCATATATCGCAATTTAAATTTAAACTAATATTAAATAAATCTTAAAATTCAGATCCACATCTGCACTAGACACATTTCAAAACTCCATAATGACATACAGCTAGTGACTATAATACTGAACAGTATAGACAAAAAAATGCTTTCATCTTTTCACACAGTTCTATTGGACAGCACTGCTCTTACAATACAACCTATTACTTAGAACACTAAGGAAGTTAACTGTAACAGGAAAATGAAGATAAACAGAATTCAAATTATGGTTCTGTCACCTACTGAGAAGCCTGAGTAAACTATTTAATTTCAGACTGAGTTTCTTAAATCACTGAATGGAAATAGCATTTCTTCTACATGATAATTGGGAAAAGCACTTTATAAATTAAAATATTATATAACATTATTTATGAAGTGATCCTAAAGGAGAATATTCCTGAAAAAGAACTCATTTGAACATTTTATTATGAACAAGTCACAACTGTATCACATTAAGGAAAATAAAATTTAGTTGCTGGCTAAGAATAAAATATCTTCTAAGTTCCTGAAACAAAATAGTATTTGACTTTCTTTATATTGTCACCCTACAACTCTAACTATGAGCCATAATGGGTGGGAGTCTACGTTCTGGATACAGAATGTATGGATTCAGAAATACCACTCACTTACTGGCTGTGTAACCTTAGCAAGCAATTTAAAATCTGTGACTTCATTTTCTCATCTATAAAATTAGGACAATAGAACCTTCCCACACACTGTGTTTATGAAGATTAAATTAGTTAATACAGGGCTTCCCTGGTGGCGCAGTGGTTGAGAGTCCGCCTGCTGATGCAGGGGACACGGGTTCGTGCCCCAGTCCGGGAAGATCCCACATGCCGCGGAGCAGCTAGGCCCGTGAGCCATGGCCGCTGAGCCTGCGCGTCCGGAGCCTGTGCTCCGCAACGCAAGAGGCCACAACAGTGAGAGGCCCACATACCACAAAAAAAAAATTAGTTAATACAGTTAAAAAGCTTAGAACACTGCCTGCAACATGGTAAGCATTAATATTAATTAAAATCCACTCATTATGGTAAATGTTGGTATCAAGAATAAAGAACTATAACTCAACAACAAAAACAATCCGGTTTACAAATGGGCAGAAGACTTGAATAAATATTTCTCCGAAGACATACAAATGGCCAATAAGGACATCACTAATCATTAGTGAAATACAAATCAAAACCATAACGATACCACTTCACACCCATTAGAACACAAAACATGGAAAACAACAAATGTTGGGAAAAAATAGGGAGAAATTGGGACCCCTGTGAACTGCTGATAGGAATAAGAAATGGGGCAGCCACTATGGAAAAAAATATGGTGGTTCCTCCAACAATTAATAATAGAATTACCATATGATCCAACAATTCCACTTCTAGGTATCTATCCAAAAAAATTAAAAGCAAATCTTCAAACATATATTTGTACACCCATGTTCACAGCAACATTATTTACAATAGCCAAAAGATAAAGGCAACCCATGTGTCCATCAATGGATGAATGGATAAGCAAAATGTGGTACACACACATATAATGGCTTATTGTGTCTTAAAAAAAGGATATTCTGATTGACCCATGCTACAATATGGATGAACCTCGAAGACGTTCTGCTAAGTGAAATAAGCCAGTCACAAAAAGACAAATACGTCATGATTCCACTTACATGAGGTACCTAGTCAAATTCATAAAGACAAAAAGTAGAGTGGTGGTTTCCAAGGGTTGCAGGGAGCAGGGAATGAAGAGTTATGGTTTAATGGGTACAGAGTTTCACTTTTACAAAATGAAAAGAGCTCTGGAGCTGAGTGTGGTAATGGCTGTATAACAATGTCAATGTACCTAATGCCACAGAACTGTACACTTAAAAACGGTTGAATTGGTAAATTTTATTGTTGTATTTATGCATAATGTCATGTATATTCTGCCACAAATTTTTAATTAGGACAATGAAGTCTATTTTATTATGAAGTAAACATAACTAATTTCCTCCAAGATTTCACTCAAAATATTTAAGAAGTGTTTTGAAGAATACAATATCAATAGGTATGAGGTACCTAGAATAGTCAAACTCATAGAAAGTCAAATGGTGATTGCCAGGGGCTGGGGAGAAAGGGAAATGGGGAGTTAATGTTTAACAGGTACACAGTTTCAATTTGAGAAGATAAAAATGGTTCTGGAGATGGATGGTGATGATAATTGCACAATAATGGAAATGTACTCAAGGTCACTGAACTGCACACTCAAAAATGGCTAAAATGGGGCTTCCCTGGTGGCGCAGTGGTTGAGAGTCCGCCTGCCGATGCAGGGGACACGGGTTCGTGCCCCTATCCCGGAAGATCCCACATGCCGCGGAGCGGCTGGGCCCGCGAGCCATGGCCGCGGAGCCTGTGTGTCCGGAGCCTGTGCTCCGCAACGGGAGAGGCCACAGCAGTGAGAGGCCCGCGTACAGCAAAAAAAAAAAAAAAAAAATGGCTAAAATGGTAAACTCTGTTTATTTTTACCATAATAAAAAAGTTCCCTCATTACACAGATTGGGAGATTAGAGCAAGGAGTGGAAAACCTTACATATCTCACACAGTGGTTCAAAAGGTAGAAAGACTTAAATCTTCTAAAGTGATACAAATTTAGAATACACTTTCTCCTCTAAACTTAGAACAACTCAAACCTCCTATTTGTGGGGTGAAGACTTTTAGCTAGTTATACTGACACAACTACTGGGTGTAAAGAATTACCCCTATTGTAGTTTTTAACTATGTCCACAAATTCTTTTGACAAAAGGTGGAGCCTAACTCCTCACCCCTTGATTGTGGGTTAGACTTAACAACTTGCTTCTCATGAAGAAAGTGTGGCTGAAGTGACTTCTGAGAATACGTCATAAAAGGTATCACGGGGCTTCCCTTGTGGCGCAGTGGTTGAGAGTCTGCCTGCTGATGCGGGGGACGCGGGTTCGTGCCCCAGTCCGGGAGGATCCCACATGCCACAGAGCGCCTAGGCCCGTGAGCCATGGCTGCTGGGCCTGCGCGTCCAGAGCCTGTGCTCCGCAACAGGAGAGGCCGCGGTGGTGAGAGGCCCACGTACCGCAAAAAAAAAAAAAAAAAAAGGCATCACGCTTCTACCTACCCCTCTTCTCAGATCACTTCCTCTGGGAGATGCAGCTGCCATGTAAAGAAACTCAAACAGCTACAGGTCTGCATATGGTAAGGCATATGGTAAGGAAATTGAGTTCTCCAGACAACAACCAGCATCAACCTGCCAGCCCAATGAGTACACCTTCTTGGAAGGAGATCCTCCAGCCCCAATCAAGCCTTCAAATGAATGCAACCCATTAGATTTTCATGAAAAGACATGGAGGGAGCCAGAACCACTCAGCTAAACTGCTACGAAACTTCTGACCCACAGAAAATCCATGTGCTATACTATTTTTCTTTAAACTCACTTGTTGAAAGAATATACAGTTTACCCTTAAACAACACAATTTAGAACTGTGCAGGCCAACTTATATGTGGATTTTTACCAACAGTAAATACTACACTATCCACAACTGGTTGAATTCGTGGATGCAGAACTGCAGATACTGAGAAACCTCAGAAATGGAAGGTTGACTGTATGTTATGTGTGAATTTTCCACTTCAAGGGTAGGTGCCCATAATCCCCACGTCATTCAAAAGTCAACTGCGGGCTTCCCTGGTGGTGCAGTGGTTGAGAGTCCGCCTGCCGATGCAGGGGACACGGGTTTGTGCCCCAGTCCGGAAGGATCCCACATGCCGCGGAGCGGCTGGGCCCGTGAGCCATGGCCGCTGAGCCTGCGCGTCCGGAGCCTGTGCTCCGCAACAGGAGAGGCCACAGCAGTGAGAGGCCGGTGTACCGTAAAAAAAAAAAAAAAAAAAAAAAAAGTCAACTGCGTATTTATGTTCACTGAAAAGCTAACTTGTTTTTACTAGTATACATATGTAAAGACAAAAATGACACTTTTTCAGTTGAAGAATGTTTTTTAACATATCTGCAAGTTGAGTTTCAACAGAAAAAAACCTATGTAACTAGGATTTTTTAAATTCTTATTCTTGCTTAAAAAAATTGTTTTAAGTATGGAAAAAACTTTTAAATATAGTTTTAAAAATATATAACCTGAAAACTGGATTAAAGGGTAGAAAATGAAGATCAAAAACACTGCACTCCTCAAGCTGTGAACAGAAAGATGACTAAAGAACAAGAAAATGAGTAGGATATCTTGTATAAAATGATGCACAAACCACCAACTACTTGAAAAGATACAGAGCAAAAGCCTATAACTATTCTGCTAGGTGGTGCAGCTAACAAAAAGGGGAAAAGCAAGCAGGTAAAACTGAAAAAGACAGACCCAACCACAAAGGGTCTTCAACAATTTTAACATTTTGTTTTTTACAATGCTACTGTCGAAAGAAATGAATCTGCTCTCCAAGAAAATACATGGAAGCACCACCAAAATTATCAATTTCGGAGACTTCTCAAACCACAGCCAAAAAGAATTCATGTAAGGAGCCCCTCACACATACATCATTAAAGGCAGGGAGGGCAGGGAATACATCTCTTTCCAACCTACTCTTCCCTAAATATTCCAAATACATGACCCTAAAGGCTGCTAAAGCAACAATAACAAGAACTATAATTTAGGTAGATTTCTCTGGCCACAGGAGACTTTGTGGAGAACTGAATGTAACTAAAGGCTAACACATGAGTTAGGAGTTTATTTCCTTAGTCAAGGACCAAGCTAGCACAATAAATGGAACTGGAAATAAGTAGGCAGCGCATGACTGGCATGCAGGTAATGCCATTAACAGAGACAAGAGATAGAATGACTTCAGAAACTAAAATACTGGTTTGACATGTAAAATACGTTAAGCGGAATTTTAAAACGTTACAATTAAAATAAAACTTTACCTCTATATTACACCTCACAATTAACAAAGCCATCAGTTTTATGAAGAAACTAAGGCCAAGAGAGGTTAAGTAAATATACAAGGTCATACAGGCCCTTTTCTAGATATTCCAAATCCCAGACCAAAAAATCTCCTAACTCCCAGAAATTACCCTTTTTCTACATCACTACCCTTACCTGGATCTAAATTGTTATCAAAACATTTTCATCAAAAATTAAGCAAAAAAAGTGGTTGACTCAAAGAAAATCTGGCCTGGGTTTAGGTTCTATCCTCACTTGTAATTTTACTTTCAGATTAGAGGTTCCCATCCTTATTCCCGTCTCTTGCTAACTTTAAATTTTACTTTCAGGGCTCCCCTGGTGGCGCAGTGGTTGAGAGTGCGCCTGCCGATGCAGGGGACACGGGTTCGTGCCCCAGTCCGGGAAGATCCCACATGCCACGGAGCGGCTGGGCCCGTGAGCCATGGCCGCTGGGCCTGCGTGTCTGGAGCCTGTGCTCCGCAGCGGGAGAGGCCACAACAGTGAGAGGCCCGCGTACCGCAAAAAAAAAAAAAAAATTAATTTTCTTCTCTCTTACGTTCACTCCACAACCTGAAACATTTTAATTTTTAGCTAACCAAAGTTATCACTCAAATAGCTACTAACAAATAGCAAAACTAACAGTAGTTTACCTTCTTTCAGCTGGTCTCCAAGCTCTACTAGTAATCAATATTAACCAAAGAGAAGCAGTAAATAAGAAAAACAAAAACATCAGTGATTATGCTCAAACAGAATGAGTTAATAAAGTAAAATCCACATGAAGGCAGTATTAAATATGACTAGTGATTAAGCATTTGGGACTCTGGAGTCAGACTTGGAAATTTGGTCAAGACTCCAACCTAACCTTGGTCATAACCAAGTAACTCTCTCCCAGTCTCAGTCTCCCTAAAATCTTAAATTTCTCACCTATACCACTGTAACAATAGTACTTTCCTCTAAGATATACTATCTACACAGCAAAATACATGACACTATCATCATCTATAAACGTTAGTCATTATAATTGCTATTTTAGACCTATATCTTTTTCAGGCACAGGAGGGGGAAAAAGGAAAAAAAAAAATGGGAGTAGGGGAGACAGAGGTACTTAAGGGGGGAAAAGAAGCAACCCAGCAATTGTTCCAGTTACTACTGGTACTGTATATTTCAATGCAAAGAAAATAATGAAATATTTATCAAAAACCCAAGTTGAGTCCATCTGTCCTTGAACAACTGCTGTAAACAAATTTCACGAATGTCAGGATTAGAGTTAACTGAACCTGGTCGGTAACTGAACCTGGTCGGGCTTCCCTGGTCGCACAGTGGTTAAGAATATGCCTGCTAATGCAGGGGACACAGGTTCCATTCCTGGTCCGGGAAGATCCCACATGCCGCGGAGTAGCTAAGCCCGTGCGCCACAACTACTGAGCCTGAGCTCTGGAGCCTGCAAGCCACAACTACTGAGCCCACATGCCACAACTACTGAAGCCTGCGTGCCTAGAGCCCATGCTCCACAATAAGAAAAGCCACAACGAGAAGCCCACACACCGCAACGAGGAGAAGCCCCCACTCACCACAACTAGAGAAAGCCCGCGCACAGCAACGAAGACCCAACATGGCCATAAATAGATAGATAAATAAATTTATATTAAAAAAAAAACACCCTGGTCACTGAATAATCGTTATCCTGATACTACTGCTTGGAGTAACATCATCAATAGGAAAAATTTAAAGA
The DNA here is from genome assembly GCF_964165515.1 of Mesoplodon bidens. NCBI lineage: Eukaryota > Metazoa > Chordata > Mammalia > Artiodactyla > Ziphiidae > Mesoplodon > Mesoplodon bidens. The sequence goes on along the minus strand of NC_138160.1, from coordinate 45,538,100 downwards.
AAAATAATCACAAATAGTAAATGTTACGTGGTTCTTTTCTATAAATAAAGGCCATTCACTTCCAGTTCAACTTCTCAATCACATTTAAAATGCATGTTCTTAGACAAGTAACCTGAAAATCCACTAAGTTAAGGAATACATAAAATACAAGCCCTCTGAAGCATAAAAATTAAGGGGGGAGAAGAGGGGTTGTTCTCATCGTAATTTTACATAAATCAAGGTGGAAACTCAATTAGGAGTACTACACACAGCTCTGACCCAGAAAACACAAATATCCTATTCTATTCTAACAGATTTATTGAACTCTAATCTCAATTTTACATCAGAAAATAAATACCATATATGTATATCTAAATACCTACAATCTTTCGGACTCGCCTACCTCTTCTGCTCTAAGTGAGCTAACAAGATACAACAGTATAACAACAAAAAAAAAGTTCTGTGTTCAAAATAAATGAGCAACTGACCAGTTATTAGGCCATCCTGGAAAAGTGTTCAAAAGTTACAATTTTTTTAATCTCAGAAAAATAATTAAATGAAATAAACTCTAATTTTAGCTACACTGATCTGTTAATATAAATTGCTTTAAAAATAAACTTTACTTTTCAAAAACAAACACTTCTACTGAATGCCTGATTCACTGAAAAACTAAATGCAGTAACAAATCGTAACACCACTCAATCCTCAAATATACAAATATTATTAAAAGATGATACTCTTATTCGTCAAAAGATTTCTATTACAGCAATTAACATTCACAACTTTTTTAACAAGCTTTGTTTATAAACTTAAGGCAGCATAACCTTCCAAGGGAGAAAACATACTCGTTTTTTTTTTTTTTAAGTCATTTGAAAGGTTCTTAGTGCACCTTGCTCACTTCCTCTCAGTTTCTGTTCCTAGTAATGAACTGACTTTTTGGAAGTCGGATCTTAAGGAATAATTTGAAATACAAAACCACTTCAAAAATTGTTTCAAGAGATTTCTATAATGGATTAAAAAGTTAGGAACTGTTACCCCTTAAAACAATTTACTTCATGAAATACCAGATTAAAAGTCAAGCCCTATAATTTGTTTTAAACAACTACCTAAATCTAAATTGGAACACTCAACTGCATTTAGAACACAATTTTCACTCATTTAGAAAAGTAAACTGGCTATTTGTTGTGTTTTTTTCCTACCTTTCTACCAATCCATAAAGCCATACTGACCATATGGATTTTGTCTTTTACTTTAGAAGCACAAAAACTTCAAATTTGGACTATTCCATCTGAAATATTCTTAACTTTTAATTCTTTCTGCATTTCAATTTACTTAATAGTTGTTTTCAGACTGCCCAGGAAACTGAAGCCAAGCAATCTTATTGCAAGAAACTGAAAGGCTTCCAAGAATAACACAGGGATAAAGTTGACTCTCATTACAGTTTACAAACGGACATTTGATTTGCTCACCACACGGTACTTACAATTTCCAACAGGACTGCACAGGAAGGTGTTGGGTTCTTCTCTGTAATCTTTATGTTTTCCAGTTTGTTTTTTTATTTTGTATCCTCTGAAATAAAATCCAAGTTCTTTGAAGATACTTAACCTATGGCTACTTGACATAGAGTTACTTCAGTCAGCTACCCATATTTCTGTTTTAAAGTTTTCATATGGTTATCTCCAGAATTAGCCAAGTTCCTTGGATTTAAGATTTTAAAGTCTTTATTATTCCATGTACTTGTAACTGTTGTACTTATCCACTCCAGATGAAATATCCAATTTACGAGCCAAAAAGCAAAAACAAAAAGAAAATTTCACATCTGAAGAGCATTCCTAAACATCAGCATAAACAGAGACACACAGCTATCTCAATACTACCATGCTGCTGGGAAACTGCAACATCTTAAATTTCCATGTAAATAAAAGATAAAAGCAAAAAAACTGTATTCGTTCAATGTCTTCATTTAGAAAAGCTGTCCCATTGTGACATGAAAAGGGCCGAGGTCAAAAATTCCTAAAGCTTTAAATAAAGGTAAAAATAAACTGCCATGAAACTTCAGCAATATTTAAACAGTAATTTGAAACTGCAGAGAAATTACTCAGTACACAAATCAAACATATCTTACAGTTCTGGCTGAAGAACACCAACAACAGGGGAGGGATTGGGGGGGGGCAAAAATACCACCAGCTGAAATACTTTAACCAGTTATATAATCCGTTTGAACCAAAATACTGAAGAAATGCCTGGGTCTCTTTAAAGCTTGTAGAATTGTTCACTACTACCAATTCACTTCAGAGATGATTCTTGCCAATTTTAATAAACTTCTGGGGCAAAATTATCCAGAAACATTGTAATTCCAAAATGGCCACTTGAAATATCCGGGGCCTTTTACACAAAACCTAGAAGATGATCTTCATATCTGAGTAATTCAATCACCTGTAAAAGTTATAAAAAACAATTTAAATTACACAGTGAGCTTTAATTTTGAGCTAAAAATTAATTCCCATCCTAAACAGTCAACCTCTGGAGAGAAATGCACTTCTATACCAAGCAAGCACCCAAAAAAAGTCAACAGTATGAAAAGGACTTCAGGATATGTAGAGACAAGGGAAAAACGATGGGAGATGGTATTGTGGAGGGCAAGCGCTGATTTCAACTGGGAAGGGGGTGCGGATATAAGCTAACAGGATTATATAAGCAAACCTCCTTATACTTTGAGTAAATATTACGAACTATGAAACGAGCAAACAATCTTACAAAAGACACTCTGTATTTTCTATTCAATCCACCAAAGGAAAACGAATAGACAGGTGTGCTGCCACCGAGCATTATTACTAAATGCAACTTAGAGAATGAGGGATATAAAGAGAAAGACGCTCCCTCCAAATCAGAATGTCCAAAAGAAGAGGCATGTTTTCCCCGCTCAGACTAAGGAAGGTTAGTGCCTGAGAAGTGGGGCTAGAACATTCCTTAAATTCGCCCGAACGTGAGACTTACCCGGCTTCTAAGGGCAGCAGGAGATGTGAGGATTCCCAATTTCCTTGAATTAACGAAACAGGTTTCTTTCTCACAGCACTGAGGGGGTGGAAGAACCTAGCCCTTCTCGTAAACCGCGTTCCGAGTGGTTCTCTCCCCCAAACAGACCAGTCCCCTCAGACCCCACGGGACTCAGAGGGACTAGACAGCGCTCGCCTCAGTCCACAGCTCGGGCCACGGACCTCGAGAGGCGGGCTGACCGGCCGCGCTGAGAAACCACCGAAGGCCACAACTCGGCCTCGACTCCCTCAGCCCTCCGAGAGCGGCAGCGGTGCGGAAGGAGGCGGGCGCGTGCGAGAGGCCGGAGCGGGGAAGACCAAGCACGGACGGCGCCGGACTCGTTCCCAGCCTCCGCCAAACAACCCCCCCACACACACCAGCCGCCCAGGCTAAGCCACCCACCCCCTCCCCACAACTGCCACCTCCGCTCCACCCGGGCCAACACCTAGAAGGGCCTCCCCGCGCTGTCCTTCCCTCTCTCTCCTTGGCTCTCCCGCCACCTCCCCCCCGCCGCCGCCCGCGGACAGCCTCACACCTCGCGCAGCCAACGCCGCTCCCGACCCCTCAAACCTTAACGCCGACACGGGCACCCCCCCTCCCCTCCCCAGAACCCGGCGCCGAGCCCAGAGGACGCTGTTACCTTCTGCGACACCAGAGGTGCCCCTGGCCTAGGGATGCCGCTGAGCTCGATCCCGGGAGGAGGTTTTCGGTACTTTGAATAATCCCCTTTTGCCGCTTTTCCCTCCCCCACAACCAGTCTCAGTCCCAAAATGGCGCCGACCCGATCCGCAATGTTCTGGGCCAAGTCTCGCGAGATCGGGGAAGGTGGCGAGGCGGGGAAGGAACTAGAGGAGCTGAGGAGACGGGAGGGGAAAGGCGGGGCGAGGAGAAGGAGGAGGGAGATAGGGTGTGGAAGAATCGGTGCGAACGAACCTACTGGGCGGGGCAGCAGGAGGAGTTCCTCCACCAAAGAACCTTCTGGCCCAAGCAACCGCTCACGCCCCGGCCAAACAAGCTCCGCCCCCTACGTCGGGCGGCTGGGGGGAGGGGAGGAGGGCGTGGTTATGTCTGAGGGCGGGGCTTCGAGGAGGTCCCGGAGGCAGGGGCGCGCAGGGGGCGGTGGCTCCGCGCGGTGACGTCAGGAGCAGCTGGAGTTGGGGATTACCCCCTGCTGCTGACGTGAGGACGGTGAACAATCGGGAAGGTTCGGTGGAAGGGGGAATTCCCCGCTGCTCCCTGAGGAGCCCCTCCTCCTTCCCTTCCCCCAGTCCGGGGCCAGCCCGGAGCCTGGGATGGTGGGGCCGCTGGGGGGGCGGCCAGAGGGGAACGCTGCTTCGGGAGGCGGCCGCGCGGGCTCGAGTGGCGCGCGCCGCGGCGTCTTCCACTGCTAGATGTTCGGAGGTGCCGCGGCGCGCGCGATGCGCCGCTGGGGCCTGGGCGGCTGCGAGATCACAGGCTCGCCTGTACACTGCCCCTCCGCGGGCGGAGCGCCGGCAGGGTTGGCGCAGGGCTAATCGGGCGCCCTGAAGCAGTGGATCCACTACCGTGTGCAAATATTAGAGGGTGTCGGACATAAATAATATACGTATGGGAGTCTGGTGACTGAAGAGGCGAGACTCGCTCTTTGGAAACGAAGCCCAGATTCTCAAGGGATAAAAATGGCTACTGGATATAATCGTGCTAATGATCGTTTCTCTCTTTATTAAATCTACAGCAGGGGAGAATTATTTCAAGTGTCTCGGTCCCACACAGCTCAGACGATTTTGTGTAGAATTCTGTAGGCGTCACCATTTTCTAGTTGCGATACCTTTTCGCGTTGTAACTGAAGGCTCACTTTGAAACCTGTGAAATTGGCCTTCCAAGAGGAAGAAAAGTAACAATGTTTGTTTACGGATTATGTGGGGGGAAGGTGTCTTAACGAGGGAAAATCCAGAGAATAAAAAGTACTTGGCTCTTCGCCCTCCTCCAAGCCACAAAGACTTCATACACGGAAACTTTATGGTTCTTTTATATGCATTATGGGGTTTGTAGTTTAATGGACTGCTTCTAAAAGCTCCCTGAAAGAATATTTGAATGTAAACTCACCAAAAATTACACCTCCCAATCCTTTACTCTTCGTAGGGGAGGTGGACACTTGGCAATTAATAATGCCTCGCTGAGTGCAAAGGAATTAACACTTGATAGATTCCTTGTCTGTGCCAAGCACTTAATCCTTATTCCAGTCTCTGAAGAGGGTGTTACTTTCCTCATTTTGTAGATGAGGAAACTGGTTCAGGTTACACGACATGGAAGTTGGGTGCCACAACTTGCCTGTACCAGACTTTATCGCAAGTCCGTTTGGGTCTTAATTCACCTTCTTTCCACCACACCACATTACTTCTGTAGAAGTAACTTATGTTTTGGGACAAGACCTGCTTCTCCTTCTGTTTCTAAGCATGTTGTCAATTCAATAAACAAAGGAAAAGTATTGATAATTTAAAAACACTAATTGTGCCTTTCCTATGGCAAAAGACATTGTAAAGTTGAAAACCAAATAATGAAGTAGAGAAACAGTTGTAACATGGATGACAAAAAGGTTAATATTTAATTATAGACACTTGGCTGCTATCCTTAATATCTAATAATGTTTAATTTACATAGTAAATATATCAAGAGCTCTTAGAAATTAAGGAACAGATAACCATACTGACTCTTAAAGAGTAAAGGACATGAACAAGCTAATCCTGTATGTGTCAGTAATTATACGGAAAGATGCTCTACCTCACTAAAATCAGAAACATCGAAAATAAAAACTAATAGTGACGTACTACTTTCTCCTAGCAGATCGGCAAAGATTTAAGAGTAAAACCTAGATGAAGGTATAAGGAATAGGCATTTGCATTAACCCGTATCAGCTGCTCTTCTACATCTTAGAATTTTTATTTGTAAAAAATAGGAAAGGTGTCCAATAATTTATAAAGATACTCATTGATAAGTTGCTTAAAAGTACAAAAAAAAAAAAACGGAAACAACCCAAATGCATATAAATACAGTGAGTAAATAATGGTATATCCATAGATGGAATATGAAGCTGTTAAAAATGAGGATATAGGGCTTCCCTGGTGGCGCAGTGGTTGAGAGTCCACCTGCCGATGCAGGGGACGTGGGTTCGTGCCCCGGTCCAGGAAGATCCCACATGCTGCGGAGCGGCTGGGCCCGTGAGCCATGGCCGCTGAGCCTGCGAGTCCGGAGCCTGTGTTGTGCTCTGCAAAGGGAGAGGCCACAACAGGGAGAGGCCCGCAAAAAAAAAAAAAAAAAGGTCACATGAAAAGATGTTCATAGCATACCATTAAGAAAAATAAGAGGTAGATTATAGGACTGTCCATTTTTTGTCATCTAAAAAAAGTATATATCAAAGGATAAAGTCTGACTGAATAGATACCAAAATGTTACCAATGCTTATTTCCAGGTAGCAGAATAATAGAGGATCTTTACTCTTCATACCTGTTAAGGGCCTATGTTACTTTTCTAATCATTAGGAAAAAGCTAACTAAAAAATTAAATACAAGAACTTGTCTCCAACCAGTAACATGTTCTCCATTATTTTATTCATTTAGTGAAATCTAAACAAAGGATTTATCACATAATAGAGTATTTTAATTTATTAATGAACATACATTATAGTAGTTTGAAAGAACACTTTTTTAACCAAGCCCTATATAAGAAATATTGAATAAGTTTGGTAATTCTTTCAATGATTTTATAAATATTAGTCACAAAGAGATTAAGTAGCTTGCTCCAAAATAATGTTAGCCCAGGTATATATGATGTGTAAATGAAGGTATTCATTTCCAACTTACTTGTAATAGTGAAAACCAGAGAACCTAAATGTCTACCAACCGAGTACTGGTTAAAAAACTAAGGTACATCCATATAGTAGAATGTTGTACAGCTGTTAAGAATAAGGTAGGCCAACATATGCAAAGATGTTCAATATGTTAAGAGATAAAAGTATGTGGCAGGGCCTTCCCTGGTGGCCCAGTGGTTGAGAGTCCGCCTGCCAATGCAGGGGACACGGGTTCGTGCCCTGGTCCGGGAAGATCCCACATGCTGCAGAGCGGCTAGGCCTGTGAGCCATGGCCGCTGAGCCTGCGCGTCTGGAGCTTGTGCTTCACAACGGGAGAGGGCACGACAGTGAGAGGCCCGCGTACTGCAAAAACAAAAAACAAAACAAAAAAAAGTATGTGGCAAAACAGTATATATAGCATCAGAATGTATTATTTTTCAAAGTAGGTATATTTATATAGAAGTAACTAAAGAATAACTTTAATATCATCAAATCAGGATTTTTTTGTTTTCTTCACTGCTATACTATTTGAATATACTATTTTATAATAACTTAATGTTTAAAACTTTATTGCCCCAAAATCTGCAGCAATTGGGGAGCAAAATAAAATATTTCTGTAGGAAACCGTGTGACTATATCCAGTGTTCCTTTTCTGTGTTCCCATTGTACAACCTTGTGCTTACCTCTATGATTATCTACCCATTTTTACCTCTACCTTGATCCTAGAAAGTGTCCAGGAGCTTCCTTATCATCCCCCACACTTATTATACTAGATTATAGTTGCTGATTTTCTTACTTGTCTCTACCATGGAACTCAAAGATGCCTGAAAGCAACAACTATGTCTTATTCATACTTATTCGTAGCAACTAGTATAGTTTCAGCCACAGCATAAATATTTGTTAAATGCATGCCTTCCCCACTTTTAGTCTTTGTTTTAGCCACACACTACTCGCAGTTCTCAGAATTTCCCTTGTTCTTGAACATTCTGTGCAGATATTATTCCCTTTTACTAGATTACCATTCTCCTCTCCACTCTCTACTTTGCAGATTCTTATTTCTTATCCCTAGAGACCCTGTTCAAATGGCACTGAGGTAAATAACCATCAGATAAAGGTTGGACAATCCTTCTCTGGACTCTCACATGGATTTACACTCACTTTTATCACTTTGTGTCCCTCCCTTTCTAGACGGTGAGACTGTGGTCAGGGACACTGTTCTATTCATCCTCTGCCCCTAAATCAATGCTCAGCCCATAGAACATCTTCAGTGAATATGACTGGCTGGGTGGTTGAATGAAGGGTCCAGAACCCACTCAGCTCCATTCCTATGCACCAGCACAGACTGACCAGTCTCTGAGGTCACTGCCGAGGTACAGAGGTCCTCTCATATTCTCTGTTTACTGCCGATTGTGGTCCTACTATTGCACTCTGGTGGTTCACAGACAATCCGAGTTGAGGCTCAAATATCTCGCTTGAAGAAAATCAGAGACTCACACAGGTTTTCTCCTTGCTATCATAAAAAATATTTGCTTGCTCCTCTTTTTTCTTGGCAAGTTTCAAAACTTTGTGCTGATCTGATTAATGGGTCCCTCTCCTCAATGGATTTGATAAGTGGAGAGCCCATTCCCGTTTTGTTCATTGCTGTGTCCCCAGCACCTGGCACGATGTTGGGCACAGAGTAGGCACGCCATAAATATTTCCTGGATGAATGAAGGATTGGTTAATGAAAATGAAAACATTTTGAAGAGAAATGTTTCAGGAACAACCCTGCTCTACAAGAAATAAAAAGGGTTTTTTTCCAGTTATGTAACAAATGAAAAAATGATAGAGTATAACTCTAACTTTGAAAAGATCTGTTTTGTCCTTAATCTTGTCGACATTTAAAGATAAATTTGATTGATAAGTTTGGGGTTCATTAGTAAAAATTTTTAAGTATAGAAGTTGTACACGTAGAAAGTTTGACAGACACAGAAGAGTATAAACAAATGAAAATTACCTATAATCCACCACCCAGACATAACGGCTCTTAAATATTAATGTATTCCTTTTAAGTATTTGTTCTTTGTATATCTTTGTATCATAGCTTTATATCCAGGACTTCCCTGGTGATCCAGCGGTAAAGAATCCGCCTCCCAATGCAGGGGACGCGGGTTAGATCCCTGGTCAGGGAACTGAGCCCTGTGCACCACAGCTACTGAGCTCGCGCACCTCAAATAGAGAGCCTGCGTGCCGCAAACGATAGAGCCCCCGTGCCCCGGAGCCTGCATGCCACAACTAGAGAAGAGAAAACCCGCACGCCACAACTAGAGAGAAGTCCGCGCGCCACAACAAAGATTCCCCCATGCCGCAACTAAGACCCAGTGCAACCAAAAATAAAACAAAATAAATAAATAATAAATAAATAAATCTTAAAAAAAGAAACATTTATTTTTAAAAAAATTTAATAAACCTTTATATCCATTTTTTTAATCCATGTGTTCAAAATTTCCCATATTTAAAAAATTCTGGGCTTCCCTGGTGGTGCAGTGGTTGAGAGTCCGCCTGCCGATGCAGGGGATAGGGGTTCGTGCCCTGGTCCGGGAAGATCCCACATGCCGCGGAGCGGCTGGGCCCGTGAGCCATGGCCGCTGAGCCTGTGCATCCGGAGCCTGTGCTCCCCAGCGGGAGAGGCCACAACAGTGAGAGGCCCGCATACCGCAAAAAAAAAAAAAAAAAATTCTTCCTTTTGTCTATGTTCCATTTTAAGGATTAACATAACATTTGATTTCTAAATTTAAAATTTTTTTTACTAGTCTTTATGATCTCTTTATTTTAACACAGTAAGGATGGTTACTATTTTTGAGCCACTTTTCTAACCTGCCTTCCACTAGAAAAGGTTCCTGATCCTGTTAAGTTTCACTCAATTTAATTCATGATTATAAATTTAAATTTACCAAGCATTTTCTCCTTTTGATGAGTTTTTCAATTGTACATAGAATTAATTACTGGAGAATTGACCACTTACTCCTTAATCAAAGCCGATACGTGGGTTGACAATTATTCCTCCCGGATCCAGTTATGGGTGGCCCAGTTTTCCTAACTGGCACTTCCACATCTGTATTCCTCCCTCTGTCCTAGAAGGTATGGAGGAACACTATTAGCATGAACACAATTATCAACAAAATTTTTAAATGTTCTCTCCAATATGTGACTTCCAAAACACAGACTCTTCTTGCATGGCATCTATAATTTTAAAGCTACAGCAGGAATAAATGCATGTAAATCATTTGTACATAAAGTGAAGAAAACGTTTTGTAGAGTTTTTAAAAGATTTGTGATCTATTTCAATATGTTGTTTCCTCTGCCATCTCTAGAAATGGTATACGAGGAACCCTGGAGGTGTAATTGCCACCACCCCCTACACCTTGTTACTGACCAAGTGGCATGAGAGAAATTCAGTCAAGAGCTGGGCTACTCTGCTACCTCTTGATTCTAGGTACAATAAATATGTGGGACACTGCTTAGGAATATTCTCTGTGATGGCATTTCCCTGGTATTTATCCTCTTAGCTTTCCAAATTCATTTTGGGGTAGCACCCTCCAAAACTTTTGGTTCTGAATACCCATTTTGTGAAAAGAAATCCATCATGTACTTTAGAAACTTTATTGAACCAATAGCTTCCCAGTGCAATTCAGTGGAAACCCCTGCCTCTCCAAATAATACTACTTAAATGCATTAATGCCTCTTGTAACACTGAGTCTAATTGCCTAAAGAGTCTATAGGGATACAGACTGGAGGCTAAATGGCATGATCAAAAGCCAGTCAAAGTATATCAGATATGGAAGTAAAACTAAAGATTTCTCATTTTGATACCTAGTATTAAGCCTTTAAGTTTCAGAATTAAACAATCATAGATCACTTCAACTTTACTAAGACCAGAAGCTGCGTTGACACTAACTGGCTTTTAAAAAATTCATAGGAATTAATATGGTAATAGTTTATGTTATCAGAGCATCTTTTAAATTTTCACCTTTTTCTTCCTTTTTAATTATGAAAATGATACAAGTTTATTATAAAATCAAATAATACAAAAGTGTATAAATTAAACAGCAAAGTCCTACTGTATAGCTCAGGGAACTATATTCGATATCTTGTAATAAACTATAATGAAAAAGAATCTGAAAAAGACTATATATATATATTCTTTTTCAGTTGTATACAAGTATACAACTGAATCACTTTTCTGTATACCAGAAACTAACACAACATTGTAAATCAACTATACTTCCATAAAACATTTAAACATTAGAAAAAAAAACCTATTGGAGATAAATAACATTCATGGAGGACGTCCTAAGCATCAGTACTCTGCATAGATGGCTCAATTCATTTTAGGTCAAGGATCATTGTGAGAATCTAATGGTAATAATGTACACCATCCCCAGGGGTAAAAAAAGTACATTTCTACATACATACAAAAGGTACATGCTCTGTCAGAGGGTGCACAACCCCCTGTAGCCCATCTGACAATGATCTAGGAGAGTCAGGGGTGTCTCTAAATTAAGAACCACAGTCCGACTCACAGACATAGAAAACAAACTTGTTACCAAAAGGGAAAGGAGGGGGGAGGGATGAATTAGGAGTTTGGAATTAACATATACACACTACTATATATAAAATAGATAAGCAATAAGGGCCTACTGTATGGCACAGGGAACTATATTCAATATCTTGTAATAACCTATAATGGAAAAGAATCTGAAAGAGAACAAATATATAAATATGTATAACGGAATCACTTTGCTGTACACCTGAAACTAACACAACATTGTAAATCAGCTATACTTTACTAAAAAGTTGTTTGTTTTGAAAAAAAAAAGACTATATAAATTAGAAGTGGGCTTCCCTGGTGGCACAGTGGTTAAGAATCTGCCTGCCAATGCAGGGGACATGGGTTCGAGCCCTGCTCCAGGAAGATCCCACATGCCGCGGAGCAACTAAGCCCATGCACCACAACAACTGAGCCTACGCTCTAGAGCCCACGAGCCACAACTACTGAAGCCCGTGCGCTCTAGAGCCCGTGCTCCGCAACAAGAGAAGCCTGCGCACCACAACGAATGGTAGACCCCGCTCGCCGCAACTAGAGAAAGCCTGCGCGCAGCAACGAAGACCCAACACAGCCAAAAATAATGAATTTTAAAAAATCAATTAAAAAAAAATAAAAGCACTCCTTTACGAGTGGACATCTGGTTTAAAAAAATAAATTAAAAAAATAATAAATTAGAAGTAAAATCCTACTATACCTCCAGAGTTAAGCTTTTGTGAACGGTTTGTTGTGATCCTTGTAGGTTCTTTCCTATGCATACGTGTTGTACACATATATATTTTAACAAATTGGTCTATACATACTATTCTGCAATTTGTTTTTTCAACTTAGTAATGTATGGACATCTTTCTATGTCAGTACACTTAGTGCTAACTTATTTTTAAGAACTGTGTAATAATCCATTGGAAGAATTCACCTTATTTAACCAGTGTCTTATGGAAGAACATTTAGATTGTATCTAATTTTTTCTTCTATAAACTGTAGAGTAATAAATGTTTCTGAATTTAGAGGGTGTGTCTGGAGAGGAAGGAGAGGGCAGTGGTGGAAAAATTATGGTAATATGCCAGAGGGTGACCCATTGAGCCAAGGATGGTAGTTTAAAAGGAAGATTTGACAAAATAACATTATTTATTGAGCATTTATGATGAACCAGGTCCTAGATAGATGCGATCCATGCTGCCATTTTTCATTAATAGTGTTACTACTTTTACATTAATAGACTCAGATTCACCTGGATTCCACATAGTAAAGGAAAGATCATGGGCTTTGGAATTAGGGAGACCTTGGCTTGAATACTAGCTCAATTCAATTCAGATTTAATTATATGAGGCACTGTTGTGCTGTTGAGGATACAGAAATGATTAAAACACAATCTGTCCTCCAGACTCTTACAATCTGAGGGATGAAGCTGACATAATATCTGTTTTGTTCACTGCTGTATCCTCCAGTGCCTAGAACAGTGCTAGCAATAGTAACCACTCAACATTTGTCAAGTGCATGGATCTCAAGACTTTATCCCAAGTGCTATGTTAGAGGTATGCAGAGTGCTGTGAGGTGACTTTCAAAGAAGTCTTTAAAAAAGCTGCGTCTGGGGGCTTCCCTGGTGGCGCAGTGGTCGAGAGTCCGCCTACCGATGCAGGGGACACGGGTTCGTGCCCGGGTCCGGGAAGATCCCACATGCTGTGGAGCGGCTGGGCCTGTGAGCCATGGCCGCTGAGCCTGCGCGTCCGGAGCCTGTGCTCCGCAACGGGAGAGGCCACAACAGTGAGAGGCCCGCGTACCGCAAAAAAAAAAAAAAAAAAAAAAAGCTGAGTCTGATGAGTTGAACAGAATTCCAGGAGGCAAGGGCCTTCCAGTTAAAATCTGTTGCAGAGCCAGAGGTGCAAAGATGAAAATAAACCAGAGCAAGGCATTTCCAAAGATGCAAAAGAAGTGACTGCCACCACACAGACTGCTAGGAGCCGTGAGGGAGGACCAGAGAACAACACAGAGAACACATCCCAAGAGCCTTGACCCTGTGCTAGGGAGATTAGGTATTTATCCTGAAGGCTTTGGAGAATCTTTATTTTAAGTAAGAAAGAGACATGTTGGATTCATGTTTTAACAAAGGGCCTCCTTGTAATCCTCTGAAGAAGAGATTAGGAAAATGAAACTCCACGAAGGGAAAAGCTAAAATGCTATGGCAGTAATCCAGGTGAACGATGATGATGCCTTGAGACTGCCGTGGCCATCTTTCAGTTTCTCCTACACACCATAATTCTCCTCCATGATTCTTCTAACACACCACGATTGTGTAAAGGGTCATCACACAAACTGTTTCTTTTGGCTGGAACACACGTGATCTCCCACTTTCTGCCACCTGTTCTTACGAATTTTCAAGCTTCAGCCTAAATGTCACTTCCTTAGGTAGTTGTCCCTGACCCCCTAGTTCCCCTTGTACTCTCCCTTATAGCACTGATCGTAACTATAAGTTCAACAGTTACTTTTATGGTTATTTTTTTGCTATATGCCTCACCCACTGGACTCTGGATTTCATGAGGAATTGAGTGAGTGAATAGGTGAATGGACAGAGAAAGATATGAACAGATTCAAGAGTGGATACAGAAAATGTTATGTTTAAATGTTTGTGAAGGTAAGGCAAGAAAAAACTGGTTTCTAATTTGGTCACCTGTGTTGATGCTGGTGGCATTTTCTGAGCTATGAAATCAAAGCAGAGAAACAAATTAGGTGGAAGATGGAAATCACAATTCAGATTGGGACATGTAGTGAGTATGAATCTCAGATCACAAACTCAAATGCTCAAGAAATAGAACTCATCTAGGTTTCCATAATAAGCCCTATATCTCAGTGTTAATTTCAGTAACCTCCAGCGCTGACTCCAATGATAACTAAGGCTACTGATTTTCTCAGTCATAACTATCCTGCTTCACTCTTGGAGTTATTTTGCATCTATTTTATTTGTGTCTTTTCCTCCTTTTTTTTTCTTTTTCTTCCTAATTTTCTCTCTTTCCAAGCCATTAAGTCATTAAAGCAAAGTTGTCACAGTTGTTTGACATCTCTGTCAAGATTCCAACAAAAGTATGTGTGCTTATAAATTAGAGCATGAGTGATCTTGATTGGAAATAAAGAGATGATTTCTGGTAGAAATTTACTAAATATTAGAATGGATAACAGAGTAGTTTGAAGAATTGCCATCTTTTAAGTTTCAGACTTGAAAGAAGTTTAAAGTGGAGACTTAAAAAAAAAATGGCAGGGGAGGACTTCCCTGGTGGTGCAGTGGTTAAGAATCTGCCTGCCAATGCAGGGGACACAGGTTGAAGTCCTTGTCCAGGAAGATCCCACATGCTGCAAAGCAACTAAGCCCGTGAGCCGCAACTACTGAGCCCACGTGCCACAACTACTGAAGCCCGCGGGCCTAGAGCCCATGCTCTGCACCAAGAGAAGCCACCGCAACGAGAAGCCCGCGCCCCGCAACGAAGAGTAGCCCCCGCTCGCTGCAACTAGAGAAAGCCTGCGTGCAGCAACTAAGACCCAGCCAAAAATAAGTAAATAAATAAATTTTTAAAAAATGGTGGTGGGGCACCTAGCCAGCACTGCTTCCATTTGAAAACAGAATGCCGGTTTCTTAAGAGAACCATTCTGTGTAGTATGAGTGGGACTGATCCCACCCCATTAGCCATTTCCCTCCCTATTCCTCAATTCCAAGTGTGGATCTGTGTCCGGTTCCTGCCTAACTGGAATACTATCTCCATGGCTACAGTGTTGATTTGGAGCACCTGACTCAAGCTAGATCCATCAGAACCTTCTCTGAGACTTTTCTACAGATTCTATCAGGAAAGCATTCTCTTTCTACTGGAGTTACTAAAAACTAACGGGGTGTAAATCTGGGATTTCCAGTGGAGAAACTCTGTAATTTCCATCCTGCCTACCATGTAGCTCTCAGAGGCAAACATAATCAGAACCCTAACATCAGTTTAGTCCTTGGATCTAGTCCTTCCTGAAGTAATGACCATCTCTGGACTTCATAGTAATGCAAGCAAATAAATTTCCTTTATTGCTTTACTAGTTTGTGTTACGTTTCTGTCAGTTTCAGTCTAGGAGTGTCTATGAATTCAGGGTCTTTGTCCTTTAGGCTGGCTGATACTATGCAATGTTTTCTTTCATCTATGATATCCAGAGTCAATTGTGAAAGACCTTTGGTTTCTGGTAAAGGAACTGGCCATCTGAAACAACCAATGGGATAAATGTAACAATTCTGGTGTTTTTCCTCCCTTCTTGTGTCAACACTGTGGCTAGCCCAAAGAAAAATCAACTTCACTTATTCTATCTATAAATAAGTTTCCCTTTAAAGGAGGATTTCTTTTGTGGAAAATAAATTGACAAAGAAGCAATTATCCTATCCAATTGTCCTCCATCATCCAGGGCAAAAGCTCTTTTCACTTCAACAGAATGAAAAGGGAATCTGAGGAAGACTCTGGGAAGTCGCCCCACAGTTAGCATTCTTTTCTACTGCAAAGGATGAATTCAACCAGACTTCCAGAAGTGTAAAATGAATAGGTGAAGGAAGGCAATCACTTTGAGGGGAAAAAGTTGGTGACTCAAAGAGTGAGAGAAAAGCAGAATTGGAATGAGAAAATAAATTGGATAAGAGAGAAAGAAAACTGAAACAGAAAAATAACCTGATTTAGAATTTTCTTTGTTGTTCTTTGCTTTAACTTACATGCAAAAAATTTATTTATCGATGCCATAATCATTCATCCATTAAAAAAAAACAAAGTCACGTAAAGCCTACTCTGACCAAGGCACAGGCTAAATGTTGAGGATGCAACAAGGAATAAGATACCCATGACCCCATCTATATTTATAAAAATCAAAGTTTGATTGTAGGCAGGATTGAGGAGAAGAGAGAAATAGTTGAGGGAGATTAAGAGGTACAAATTTCCAGTTACAAAATAAGTCATGGGTATGAAAAGTACAGTCATGGGTTTGAAATACAGTTGATAAGTATGTAATATCTGTATATTGTAACAGACAGTTAACTAAATTTAACATGGTGATCATTTTTTAGCATATTATATGTAATATATATGTAACATATATTACATAAAACATGCGTTGTATAATAATGTAATCTAGTATAATGATACATAATTATGTGATCTATTATATATAATAGATTATATATGTATGAATCTTTAGATATAATTTTGTACCAAAAAAATCAGTATTACACATTCTTGCATATACTGAACATCACTAAAAATCATCAAGTATTATCAAGTAAAAATCATCAAGGAAATTTTCAACAAATTACAAAAAAACTGAAATCCCAGTCTTAAGTTTGTTTGGGTCATTATAAAAAAATACCATAAACTAGGTGGCCTATGAACAATAGAAATTTATTTCTCAAATTCTAGAGGCTGAAAAGTCCAAGATCAAGGCACCAGCAGAGTCAGTGTCTTGTTAGAGCCTGCTTCCTGGTTCACTGTGTCCTCACATTGTAGAAGGGTCATTGTGATCATTTTGAAATGTATAGAAATATAGAAACACTATGTTGTGTACCAGGCACTAACATAGTGTTGTAGGTCAATTATATTTCAAAAACAAACCAAACAAACTGATCAGATTTGTGGTTGCCAGAGGCCGGAGGTCGGGGAGGTAGGGGGAGGGGTACTTGGATGAAGGTGGTTAAAGGGAAAAAACTTCTAGTTATAAGGTAAGTAAATCCTAGGGATGTAACGTACAACATGATAAACATAATTAACACTGCTGTACTGTCATCCATACCAGCCCCTGAGAGCTAAAGGATCCTTGCCTTAATTTATCCCTGTGTTTGTTTCTAAAGCACCTGGTATTTGACAGAGATGTTTTGCAGCTGTGCTTTAAGAGAAATGCGTGGTCAACTGCTCTGAACCGGTCACCTCTGACCTGACCACAGGAACATGCCTGAGCAGATGAGACCTGGAGGTGTCCAAAAGTTACCTTTGCTTCATTACCATGCTAAGGTCTCTGCCCAAGGGGGGATGTGTACTCTGCTAGGCACAATTTGTGCCACGTGCAAAGAATCGTGGACGACTGCGCAAGCCCCTCTGCCTCTGGCTGCTCCAGGAAATCTCTGCCCCTTTCCTAGAGCCCTGATGACAAGTCTGCCTCCTACCCCTTGAAATTCCCTTAGTCCCCTCCCCTGGGGGAGAAGGGAGAGCTCATGCTCTAAAAACATGCTCTAAAAACACATTCCTTGGTCAATGAATAAAGTTTCTGCTCTGCTATGTCAAATCTTCTATTGGCATTTGCAGCTCCGGGCAAAGGACCCATCGACGGGTCATTGATCCATTGGGGGTCAGTAACAGTATGTTATATATGAAAGCTGTTAAGAGAGTAAATCCTGAGAGTTCTCATCCCAAGGAAAAAAATATATCTATGTATCTATACATATCTGTATTTTTTTCTGTTTCTTTAATTTTGTATCTGTATGAGATGATGGACATCCACTAAACTTATTGTGGTAATCATTTCATGATGTATGTATGTAAGTCAAATCATTATGCTGTACACCTTAAACTTACACAGCACCGTGTATCAATTACATATCAATAAAACTGGAAGAAAAAAGTTTAAATAAAGACAGGATGAGTAAAAAAGAAATTGATTGTAGGAAGAAAAGAGAAATGAATAGCAAGAACCTACTATATTATTGCAGTGATATTCTCCCTCCCCCCAAATGCTCTGGGTACTGGGCAAAGGGAGGAAGGTGCTTAGGCCATCCTCAAACCAATGAAGAGGGAAGCTTGGAAGACAGGACACCTGACTCAGGCCTGAAAGTCTCGAAGTTGTGGTGACCTGCTTTTCCGACAACAGAGCTAAGCAGAGAACTGTGTTGGGAATGGCCTGCACCTGAAGCTTGGTGGGGTAGGGGATGCATGAGTGACCCACAGACCAGATGTGGACTCAGGGAAGGGAGCTGGACTTGACCCAAGATGACCACCTGAAAGGGTGTGGTGACTTCAGCAGAGAGGTGGGTCACTGGAAATCCCTGAAAACGATCAAAGTAAAGCAAAGCCGGACTCTAAAGTGGTAAGGACACATTTTAATCAGTACTATACTACTGCAATAGGAAAAAGAGTCCAATGTGAACTGAACTCAACTTTGAGTTGAGTTTGTTCAGAGGTGGCTGGGCAGTTTAAAAGGAGAATAGTGGAAGAGCGGAGAGCAGGGGCTCAGTAGAGTGAGGGAGGTGAAAAATCATAAAAAGCTGGGAGAGCAAGTTGGTGCCTGTGAAACCCATCTGTGTTTGTTAACTGGCCCTTATCAAAGTTAGACGTCTATGCCTCCACAGAGACTAGGAGGCAAGGCTCTATCTGCAGGTGTTGGCTGGAACAGTCAATTCTTTTGGCAGCCTTGAGGTTTCTAGGGAGGCACTTTAAGGGAGTGAGGCTCATCCTAGGGATGCGGCCTTGAGCTGTTAGAAACAATGTTTGCATTTGTTCTAATCTTTATAGGCCAAGGTCGAGGCCTACTGGAGAGAGGGCTCAGAGGTGCCTGGCTAGAAGGCAGTCAAGGAGAGAATCTTTGTCAAAACCAGGGGCCAAGGGAGGATCCCACATGGCCAGTAGAGGAGCCAGTAGGAGCCTACAAATATAGTTTTTAAGGTTAGATATTCTCAAAGTGGGAAGGGTTTACTAAGTTTTTAGAAAAGCACTCTGTGGGAGAGAAGCAGCATTTGGAATCTGTCCAATCCAGAAGGCACCAACACCAGATTACAACTGTGTAACACCTTTCAGCCCCTTGTCCCAGTTTCCTCTTCCCACTCCCCTCTCAATAAAACAAGAGGCAATGCAACCTTGACATTGCGGGTAGGGGAGTAGAAAACAGGGAAGAAACTGACCACATCCCTCCCCCCACTAAAGGTTTAAAATCTGAAAAGATTAGAGCCTAAGGAGGGAGCTTGACTTGGTGGGAGCTTGAAATATAGATTATTGGACCAAATTGGCCTATTTATTATCTGAAAGTGACAGTGAAAATACTATGGAACATGCCCAAGATTTTGTGCTGAGACAGACAAGAACCATTCTAGAGAGTTTAAACACAAGGCTGCAAAAGAATAAGGGTTGTTTTCTGTTTACACCCTAGCAAGTCTACCTTATTTATGGAACTATTCACACACCCTCCTCCAGTACCTCATCTTCCAAATATCCCTTAAAAATGACTCTATTTGCATATACAAAGCATAGGGTGCTTATGCAAATGTTTATGCTTATATACAGAACTTATAAGAAGTCTCCTGGTTTACATGATGTTCTGAAAGGGTCTATTGATCCCAAAGGAAAAAGGTCTTACACTAGGCCAGTGGGTCTTAGCGCTACGAATCTACTCCCTCCTCCCTCCCTTTTTTAATAATAAATGTTTTGTGTTGCCCCCGTTACTCTAATAAACTGGAAGTCATTTATAATAAAACACAGTTCAGTGTGTAAATGCTTAGTCACAGTTTTACTAAAAGGAATGCATAATGGGATACTCATATGCCTGTAGTGTTAGAAATTAAGATAACAGGCCCCAAATGGAATCACTTAGGCTAAGGCCCATGTTGCCAAACCAAGACTTAGTTACAGTTTCTATTCTCCCAGAAACAGAATCTTAAACCAGTTAATCAGGAATCATCTGATCAGCACTAGCTAGGTACTCTGCCTGATAGATTCCTGCCACCCCCTGAAGGAAAGTAACTTTGCAATAACAAAAGGCTTTTTTGCTTCCTGTAACTTCCTTGTTCCTACACCCTTCTACAGATAAGTGTTTCATGTTGTACAGCTCCTCAGAGCTCCTTTCTACCTGCTAGATTGGATGCTGCTCAATTCTAATCAATTTTTGCCTAAACTCTTAAAATTTTTAATATGCCTCAGTTTATCTCCTAACAGTTCCCATATGTGGAATTATTGACTGCAAAAGCTACAAGTGCAGACTAAAACAAGTGTATTATATTGATTTAAATAACATTAGCTGACATGTTACTAGTGGTATTATTTGGAAAGTTCTGAATGCTTCTTGGTAAAGTTCTCCATAAAAGGAGGTACAATTTTCCTTCAGTTTATTCAGTAGTTGCCTTCCTAGAAAATTCAGCATACCTTAAAGCCAAGCAAGAGAAGTGAGGTTGATTAGATTTAGCTTTACTAAATACTATCTTTGTAACAATCAAGAAAACACCCTCACAAATTCCCAGCTCACCCTCAGGGGCTATCCTGGCCTTGGCTGTTGTGGTACTGGGAGGGTCTGTGAAGGGCTTCTACTCCCACTTCTCCCTCAGCTAAAGGAGAATTTCTGGATTAAAGAGAAACCTCTTTGTAGCATTTTTCTTTTAGAAAAGATCTCACTATCTAATAAAGCTAAATCTTGATTGTATTTTGGATGCTCTAAAACTCCCCAAATCACTCATGTTCTCAACCCTTCCTTTGTGGTGATTTTGTTTTCAGAGGGTTCTCTGTCTGTATTTGGGGACTCTCCTGCCGAAACTCCCAGAACCATGCTGACTGACCCTATTACAAATTTACAAGACTCCATTTCAGGTCTCCTGGAGCTGCGTGATCAGCTTCTCCCATTTCCCTCAGCACTGATCCCCAGCCCTTACCCCTTTCTTTTTTTTTTTTTTTTTTTTTTTTTTTTGCGGTACGCGGGCCTTTCACTGTTGTGGCCTCTCTCGTTGGGGAGCACAGGCTCCAGACGCGCAGGCTCAGTGGCCATTGCTCACGGGCCCAGCCGCTGCACGGCATGTGGGATCTTCCCGGACCGGGGCACGAACCCGTGTCCCCTGCATTGGCAGGCGGACTCTTAACCACTGCGCCACCAGGGAAGCCCCTTACCCCTTTCTTCAAGCCTTCTAACCAATCCATCTCTCCAGCTGAACCTCACTTCCTGCCTCACTGAGATAAAGTTGTATAACCCTTCCATTTGTTGCTTCTCTCACAACAACTTTCCAAAGTTGCTAAAACAACAGCTTTCTACAGCAGCGTGCATCCTGGCACCCTGTTATGGAGGAAAAGTTTTTACTGCCAACAGGAGGGTCCCAATCCAGTTGAGTCTGGTCTCTAGGGGATGAGGTTTAGGGAGAGAGAAGTAGTGTAGTATTTTTAAGCCAAAACCCACAAACTGTCTCTATCCTGTATTAGGACAGTGTTGCTGTGAGCAAGCACTGGGTGGGGCTGGAGGACATCCTCTGTTTGTGGGGTTCCTGCCTCAGGAGCAGAACTTTCAGCTGCCTCTGCTTCAAGCTAGGTGGCCAAATCACGATCTGAAACCACCTTCCTTTTGGTGCAATCTCCATGCCATTGCCTCCATCTAGAAAGAACCAGGAGTATAATTTCAATCACCCAAGAGGTCCACTTGGGTCAGAGGAAACCACCTGGCAGAAATTCCTATAGAGATAACTTTATCATTCATAAATTGGGTGAAGAAATAAATTTGCAAAAAGCATTTTGTTACTTACAGAACCAAAGAGTGTTTTGAGAGTGTTTTTTTAATATATATAATTTTTAATTTTTAGAGAGAGGATTTTTTTTTTTTTTTTTTTTTACATTTAAGTCTTTAATCCATTTTGAGCTTATTTTTGTGTATGGTGTTAGGGAATGATCTAATCTCAAACTTTTACATGTCCCTGTCCAGTTTTCCCAGCACCACTTATTGAAGAGGCTGTCCTTTCTCCACTGTACATTCCTGCCTCCTTTATCAAAGATAAGTTGGCCATATGTGCGTGGGTTTATCTCTGGGCTTTCTATCCTGATCCACTGATCTATCTTTCTGTTTTTATGCCAGTACCACACTGTCTTGATTACTGTAGCTTTGTAGAGGATTTTTTTTTAATTGAAGTATAGTTGGTTTACAATGTTGTGTTAGTTTCAGGTATATAGCAAAGTGATTCAGCCATATACATATATATATATATATATATATATATATATATAATTTATATATTCTTTTTCAGGTTCTTTTCCCTGATAGCTTATTACAAAATATTGAGTATAGTTCCCTGTGCTATACAGTAGGTCCTTGATGGTTATCAGAGAGTGGGTATTTTTTGAAGTAAATGGTTTTGTGAATTAGAATGGCAAAGTTCTGAAACGCGTTCATATGGAATTAAAAGTGTTGCGTAAATCATTACCATTGTGTTGTAATGTTCTGATTGTCTTAAAATTTGACTGTTCTTCATCTGTGTCAAGTATGCCTTTATGGCCCCTGACTTATTTTTAAGGATCTGCTACCACTTGTTGTCAAGTGCAGTACTTTCCTCTGCTTTCAGATGCCACCTCCCTAACCTTCATAAAACTCTTAGATGGTTGGTCCATTTTCCCCTCACTAAGAAATGGGTACTGACATTTAAGAGTAACCTCCAGGTGGTTAAATTATGAGTAATTATTTTACTATTTTGTATTTTCCAGATTTTGAATAATAAACATGTATTGTGTTTTTTCTTTTTTAACTTTGAGAGATGTTAAAATACAGAAAAGTGCAGAGAAAAACATAACTAATACCTGTGTTCCCATAATCCAGAGCTCATCTATAATGTTTATAATCAAGAAAGTAATACAAAATTAGTAGAGGTTACAGAATGGAGGCATGAGATGATGTGCTTACCTGAAAGCCTGAAATCCACCAGGTGGGCTTTCAGCACGAACTCACTCCATCCCTATCACCTTTGTGCTGCTGATTTTTTTTTCTAAATATAAATAAAACATTATCTTGTAAAACGTAAAAAGGCAGACTGAAAGGGACTTCCCTGGTGGTCCAGTGGTAAAGAATCCACCTTCCAATGCAGGGGACACAGGTTCGATCCCTGGTCGGGGAACTAAGATCCTACATGCCGCAGGGCAACTAAGCCGCAACTACTGAGCCTGCGCACTTCAACTAGAGAGCCCACACTTTCTGCTACCTGCACGCCACAATTACAGAGCCTGTACACCACAACTACAGAGCCTGCGTGCCACAACTAAAGAGAAGGCCGCACGCTGCAACAAATATCCAGCGTGCAGCAACTAAGACCCAATGCAGCCAAAAAGAAAAAGAAATACAAGAAATGTGTATACTTAAAAATAAATAAATAAAAGCAGACACAGTGGAATCTGAATAAAGAGGTCATTACTAAATGTGTAAAAAGTTAAATTGTATTTTCTCAAGCCCAGCTACTCTAGAGAGTGAAATCACAGGTAAGGAATAATTTTAAAAGATTGTGAAGCTGACTTTGCTCTGAAAATAATGATCTAAAGCTTACTATGTGCCAGATACTGTTTAAGTGCTCATTTAACCATGACAACAATGTGGTAGGTTTATCATTGTTATCATTATTATCCTATTTTATGGGTGAGGAAACTGAGGTATAGAGAGTATAAGAGACTTGCCTACAGTCACACAACTGGTAAATGGCAGAACTGGGAATTTTAACCAAGAAGTTCTAACTCCAGGGTCTATATGATTAACCTTTATACTCTGCAGACTTCTCATAGGTGGAAATGTTAGAACTTCAGACCTAAACCAAGTCCACCTTTCTCCCAGTGGAACCCAAGTTGTATACCAGTTATCCATTGCCTCACAAAAAGCCATGCCAAAACTCAGTAGTTTTAAGCAACAACAATCTTATTTAGCTCACAAGTCTGCAATTTGAGTAGGGTTTAACAAGGAAGGCTTGTCTCTGCTCCATGTAGTGTCAACTGGAGCAGGTCATTTGGAAGCTGGAAGATTCACTTCCAAGATGGCTCACCCTCATGGCTGGTTAGTTGGTGCTGACGATGCTGAGAATCCGCCAGTAATGACAACTGGGGGACATGATCCCTCCCCATGTAAACCTCTCCACAAGCTGCTTCAACTTCCTCATGGCATAATGAATGGGTTCCTAGGGCCAGTATCCCAAAGAGATGGGAAGTGGAGTCTGCCTGGAGCTGGAAACTATCATAGCATCCATTCTGCCACATTCCATTGGTCAAGCAAACACAGAGCTACCTCTCAATGGGAGGAGAGCCAAAGCATTTGGGACCATGTTTTAAAACCTCCATGGTCCCTGTTAGAGTTCATCTCCAAGTCTGTATAGCTGGGATTCCTCAGCTTTTATTGACCCTTTGGCTCCCAATGAATTGAAGTGACTTCAAAGTTACCAAAGTTACTCCTCTCATCCGCATCCCGGAAGACCTAATAAGTAACACCCCACTCTAGGAAGGAGAAA
The DNA here is from genome assembly GCF_964165515.1 of Mesoplodon bidens. NCBI lineage: Eukaryota > Metazoa > Chordata > Mammalia > Artiodactyla > Ziphiidae > Mesoplodon > Mesoplodon bidens. The sequence continues at coordinate 45,513,476 of NC_138160.1, read as the reverse complement.
GATCCACCAGCCCCCATGCTCCACTAGTGTTGACAGTGGTATTAGACCTCAAACCTTAAACCAAGCCTCCTGCCACTTACAACAGTTCTCTTGTTGTAGGACTTTTCTGAAGTGCTCTGTTAGTTTCTCACAATATCCCACCTGGAGCCATCATCTTGTAAGCCTGGGTCAGAAGACACTGGAAGACAAGGACCTACTGTAGAGCACAGGAAACTCTGCTCAATGTTATGTGGCAGCCTGGACGGGAAGGGAGTTTGGGGAAGAATGGATACATGTATATGTACGGCTGAGTCCCTTTGCTGTGCATCTGACAGTATCACAGCATTGTTAATCAGCTGTACTCCAATATAAAATAAAAAGTTTAAAAAAAAAGACACTGGAAGAAACAGCACACAATACTACTCTCGAAATCAAACTGCTTTCTCTCACCAGTCTTCCCTGCCTCTGCCTTTGTTCTCTGACTGTCCTACTTCAGGATGAATTCCTTCTGCAGCCCAGGTACTGAGTCTGAGGTTAACAGGGGCCCCTAGGTGTCCGCCCCACTCATCTCCTTATTATTCTCATTGTTCCCATCTTTACCCAATACACATCTTGTTTGAGAGCTTCAGCTCCTGGCAACACAGGCTGCATAATTTTCTTTTTTTGTTGTTGTTGGGTTTGTTTTTTTAAATGTTTTTATTGGAGTATCATTGCTTTACAATGGTGTGTTTGTTTCTGCTTTATAACAAAGTGAATCAGTTACACATATACATATGTCCCCAGATCTCTTCCCTCTTGGGTCTCCCTCCCTCCCACTCTCCCTATCCCACCCTTCTAGCTGGTCACAAAGCACCAAGCTGATCCCTCTGTGCTAAGGCTGCATAATTTTTGAGGCCCAGTGCAAAATGAAAAGGTGGGACATCTTGATCAAAAAGCAAAGACAAAAATGCCCTTAAAGGCACCAAAATATAAAGATTTTTCTTTTCTTCTTCTGTCTCTCCTGACTTGTAATGGTGTTTTATTGTTCTAAGAAAAACTAAAACAAAAAATTATTGGCATGAATTTTACCATTCATGTATGCAATGCAATGTTAGTTTTAAATGCAAATATCAGAACATTTACTTGCATGCAGAGTCACCAAAATTACACAATTCATATTTCATAATTTGTATTTGCATTTTGTATTTTGCTCTTACCAGAACAGCGAGAACAGCGAGACAGTGAAACCCTGAACAAAACTAACTCAACTGTTTTTATTTTACTTTTTTTTTAATGCTATAATTAAAACCCAGATTCTTTTATTCATTTCCAAAGAGAAATTAGAAGGTAAATGTGAAAAGAATTTCAAATGACTACTACTCTGGGTACAGGGGTTCTTTTGGAGTGATAGAAATGTCTTGGAACTAGATAGAGGTGATGGCTGAACAGTTATTTCACTTCTTGATATGCATACATTCTACTAACACATTCTACCTTCAGCTTTCTGATGAATAAGGAATGATGAAAAAGGAAAGAAAAAAGAAAAAATGAGTTGCCTTATATTATATTTCCCTTTCCTTTTATGTCATCATTTTCACTTGGTTAATACAAGGGATTAACATCGGTAAGAAAGGATATGATAAAGTTCCTTGGTGATTGTTGTTTCTTAGGACACCACTACCTTTTCCCTCCCCCTGTTTTGGAAACAAGTTCTGGTTCGAGCAGATAACATAGCCTCTGGGGGCTGTCAGGGCCTCACTCTTTACTCAGTCATAGACGCAGTATGCTACCTTGCACTTGCTTTGAGTTTTATAGAGCTCCCACACATTGTTAATCCACAGAAATTCTGTGCCCATGGGCCTCACGAATGGTATGTGCAAATAGAACAGCAACAAGTAGTAGACACATATATTGTGCATATCTCCTCTCTTGATGCATGGGCTTCATTGTCCTAACAAACTTCACTTGCAAAACATAAGTTCAAAGATAAAATTTTTAAGAATTTTAAGACTCTGACAGCAGAGCATTAAACCCTTTCTGAGCTCAGAGTCCTGTGCTACTGCATAGGTTGTATGTCAGTGAAGCACACTATGGTTCCAGGGCACAAATTCAGCCTTCTCAGGATGTTTACCAGGTCCTTAGCAAAAGGCAGAGCCTGGGAAACTACTGCGATATTTGGTGACCTCATTTGGAATCAAAATAGATTTTAAAAAATTATTTTATTTGAAAATGGGATGGAGAATTTAATAACATTATGGGTTGAAAACTTAGACATTCTCTAACTTGCAGCTCTCTTCTCTAGCCCTGTCATGGTTTGATTTTTCTAATTTCCTTTCCTTTATCTATTCTATCTCTCTAGTTTAAATGGAAATATAATCAACATTTAGTATAAGGCCCAGATTTTAAACATATAGCTCACTGACATTTTGTCTATGTATACACCTATGTAACTACTTCCTAGGTATGATGTGGAATATTTCCATCACCCCAGAAAGTCCTCTTGTGCCCATTGCAAGGGAGTAATCACCAATCACTCGCTAAAGTTTGCCACTATTCTGATTTCTAGTACCCTAGAATAGTTTTGCCTATTTCTCTTTTCTAAAACTTTATAAAAATGGAAGAAACAAAAAATAATTTAAAAAACAAAAAACAGAAGAATTAAAAAAAAAAAAAAACCGGAGCCCAATATTCTTCTGTGTCTGTTCTGCATAATGTTTTTTGAGATTCATCTGTGCTGTTGCAGGTAGAATTTGTTTATCCATTCCAGTGTTAATGGACATTTGGGTTGTTTCTAGGTTGGGGCTACTGTAAATTAAGCTGCTATGAACATTTGTGTAAAAATCTTTATGTGGACACTTGTTTTCATTTGTCTTGGGTAAGTTTTTAAGAGCGAAAACACTGGATCATAGAGTGGTATATATTTTACTTGAGTAGAAACTGCCACAGAGTTTGCCTAAGTAGTTATATAATTTTACACTCTCACCAGCAATGTATGAGAAGTCTCTTTTCTATTACTTCCTCCTTTTTCTTTTTGTTTTGCCTCCTTGCTTCCCCAACCTCATATTCGTTTCCATATAATTGAGAGGACAGCTCTTAATTTAGGAGCAAACTATGTTCATGGCTAAAGAAGAGAAGGAATTGAAAGTCTGAGGGTCCTTAGCAATTTAATTCTTAGTAATATCTCAAAGAAAACTTGTATGTGTACATCGTGTGTGTGTGTGCGGCACGTGCGTGTGTGTGTGTGTGGAGGGAATGTGTGTTCTTCATGTGTTCTTAGATAATCCATGGGCCAGCCAAATTTAGGAACCAATGTTCCTGAAGTTCCCACCCAGCTGGGAACTTTAGGAACGTTGAACATATTCCCCTACTCTTCATATTTCAATTTAATCTTAAAAAATTAGCCATCCAAGAATAATGTAAGAAATTACTTTATTAAAAACTTTCAGATGTGCAACCTACATGTGACATTTTTAGAAGAGATAACAGATAGTACCAGGATAATGTTATCTGTTTTTATTGAATTCACTTAATGGTTTATTATTTGAGAGGCCTCAGCATTTCTTCTTCTTCTTTTTCCTTCCACAAAATCTTCCTTGTTGGTAAAATAACTACAACATTTGAGAGATGAAAAAAGAGATATCTATAGGTAAAATAACATTGCTAAGATCCTATGGCAGCAGTAGGGTCCAAATATACATCTGTGATTACCCCACCTGTCCCAGTTCAAAAAGAAGCTGGGCTTGCTGGTCCACAGCAGTGGCTGAGGGACCTGATCCCAGAAGAGGGCAGCCAAGAGCTGAGGAGAGACTCAGCTGAGACCAAGGGTGACTATAAACGCGATTCTTGTCCATTGTAGGGATTCCCAAAGAGATGTAAGACCAGTTTGGGGCCTGATGGGCTCCAGCTTGACTAGACTAGGAATAAAAGTAGAGGAAGCTAGGAACCAGCTCAGGTAACCCAGAGTGAGATTAAGAAAAAGCAGAAAATTGCTGGCATGTGTCAAAGTCAGGGACAAGGGAGAGATGATACAAGATCAAGATCCACAAAAAGAACAGATTGACCTACAAGCTTTTTCTATTTTTTAAAAAATATTTTTCCTTTAAAAACATTCATGATCATTATGATACACTGGAAATTACAGCAAAGGTTCATTCTAATGATGAGTTTGAGGACACTTCTAGGGCTAGAAGCCAGAAGAAAACTGTGATATACCATTGTACCAGGCCTTCAGCCTCCCTTGGAGTATTTTTGGGATTAAGGGCTAATGCTTAATTAAAAGCCATCCAGATGTTAACTGAGGCCTCCTATGTTATGAGACCTAGATAGTATTGTCCTGAATGCTCATTGCTTACTGTGGGAAGTCCAAAGCCCTCTCTGAGATTGCTGGGAATCTCTGGGAAGGAGGAGGCAGTTGTTGGGTATTTCATTCTCATGGTCACCCTTATGTGTGAAAAGCAAAAGCAAACCCTGGATTACTTTACAAATAATTGTTATTTCCCCCTCTTCATTCTTCTTTCTCCTTCTTTTCTGCTTCTTCCTCCTTCCCCTTGTTACTGTGATGGCCTCTGGCTCTGAGTTCCTGTTTCCATTGGACACTGGTCAGTTAACGGATTGTCTATTTCTTACCCAGGTTGTCACATTCTGCACCATGTGAATCCATTTGTGAATCCCATTCCCTTTCTCAGCTGATACATACTCAACACCACCAGTTCCCTTTACCCCTCAATATACACAGATGTGTTTATCTGTTATTGTGAGGTATATTTGCTTTTATCAGAATTTAGTACAAATTTAGGGTGACCGATGGGGTATGAATATTTACAGCTCAACAATGAACTCCTACCACTTGAAAACTAGGCAATTCTTAAAAGTCTTTTTCCCAGGAATTGTTCTGTTGGCTACCCACCCATATATGGGCTCAGCAACACACTAGCTATCTTGTTTCTCTTCCTTTCTCTTGGGTCCTATTTCCTCAGCACTTTCTCCTTCCTGGATTGCAGCCCCCAATGCAAATTCTTATGCTTTATGCAGAGCACACAGTTCTGGCTGGTGTCTACTTCCAAGCTAAGGACCTGACCCACTTTTGCATATCCAAACCCATCCAAATATTCAGCAGAACAAAAAGGCTTTTATTTATCATGCTCCATTCTCCTTCTAAGAACATTGTGGTTGTAAATTTCATTTTCTACTTCTCTGCCCTGAGCAAGTAGAGTGAAGGAGATTTAGCAGGAAGCTGCTGGGAAGAAGACACACTGGTAGAGAAGTGGACCATCCTAAGGAAGAGATTAACATTTGGAGAACAAGTATCTGCACTAACATGGCAGTTTCAGTCTGAAACCCAAAACTTAGACGAATTCAGTTTGTAGGGAATAACGCATGCTAAGTATTCTATCCAAAACAAATCAAAGGAGAGTAGAGACAAGACCCCCAAAATGGGGCTAACAGGTAAGGTGATCAACAAGTTCCAGTGCAATTACAGCCTTCCCTTGGTATCCATGGGGTATTGGCTCCAGGACCCCCTGTGGATACTCAAATCCGGGGATGCTCAAGTCTCTTACATAAAACGGTATAATAGTTGGCCCTCGGTATCCGCAGATACAGAAGGCTGATTTTACTAGGAGACCCGATAAAGCTCGCCCATATTCCTAGCACCTGTGTTGTGGGACCTGAAGAAAGGGTATGGAAGAAAACCCAAACTTGAAAAATCCATGTGAAAAGGATTTAAGCAAACATCCTAGCTGCTTTATATGGATCTGAAGACTCTCTTACATCCATGATGTAATTAATATTTTTTCCACTTGGGGGGGAAACAAGTGTCATTAAATAAAACTTGTTGCTGCCTACCATTCTTAAATAAGTCACAGTAATCACTATGCAATTCCCCTTCCTATAAGATAAATTGTACCTATTACAACAAGGGTAAAGAAAATGTATTGATAGTATAATTTCACTGAAAATCTGTGATGACAATAGCGTAGAGCTCATGTAGGAAGACAGACCACTGGAACAGAATAGAGTCTCAGAAATATAAACTTGGTATTTGATAAACATAGCACCAAAAAACAATGTGGAAAGGACAGTTGGCTTCTTAGGTAGCATGAAAAAATTGGATCATTATACAAAGAAGAATTGAGCTTGATCCTGCATTTTTACTACATGCTAAGGAAATTCAAAATGGATTTTACAACCTACTAAGGTAATAAAATATGTGAGGACCACCTTTATGAACCAGGGGGAAAACTTTTTAAGCAACACCCAAAAATACAAACATAGATAAAGAAACAATTCTTGTGACTGCATAAAATTTAAGGATTTCTGTTAAATGAAGTACAAACAGGAGACAGATGACTAAGAGAAGATATTAGCAATGACTAAAATCTACAGGGCATTAAAACTAGAATATACAACAAGGACCTACTGTATAGCACAGGGAAATATACTCAATATTTTGTAATAACCTATAAGGGAAAAGAATCTGAAAAAGAATACATATATAAATGGCTGAATCACTTTGCTATACACCTGAAACTAATACAACGTTGTAAATCAACTATACTTCAATTAAAAAAAAACTAGAATATACAGAGTTCCTGCAAATCAGTGGGAATAAAATTGGAAACTGAATATAAACATAGATAAAAGATATGATTAGGCAATTTGAAGCAAAGGAAGCCCAAAGGGCTAACAAATAATGAAAAGATACTCAGCCTCACTAGTAAGCAGATAAATAAAAATTAAGCAAAAATGATACACAATTTTACACCCATCAAATTGGCAAAAATTTAAAAGGATGATACATATCAGTTTGGCAAGGATACGGGGATGTACTGTAAACTGGTACAGGTATTCTGGAAAGCGTTCTGGCAGAATTCAGTGAAAATAAGTTAGTGCATGCCTCAGACTCAATTATCTTGGGGAATATACGTACCAGAGAAATTCTTGCATGAATCTGAAGGAGAGTTATACAAGGATATTCGTTGCAGTGTTTATCATGGTGGTGAGCCAGAGAGGTATGCTAGGGGACAGGTACATAAAATGTAGTGAATGTGAAATGCTATGCAGGTAGAAGCAAGATGTATATACAGCAATATGGGTAGATCATAAATCTTAGGACTGAGGAGGAAAGAAATAAGAAACAGAACAGAATACATAGCATATATCATTTATGTAAATTAAAACCACAGAGGTATGCAATATAAAACTATATATTTTACAAGAACATATGCATATTTTGCAACCTGTATCAAACACATTAGAGTGAGGAGAGGAAAATGGGATTTGGATTGAGGTTAAAAGAAATTAAAATAAACCAGTAATAAGCATTACGTAGGTGGTCTTAATATTAAGCAATGAATTGAGAGGTAGGATTAACTAAATTTTCCATAACTGAGGTCTAATATAAAAGGTAAAAGATAAATAAATGATGAAAACATATGCTTATTGAGCATTAACCACCTTGAAAATATAATAAAAGTAACAGATAATTACAATAAACATGGTAAAAATACATTTAGGAACAACTGCATTACTGGATATTTAAAGATGACATGAACTACAGGATTTTGGAAGGGGGAAAAGAAAACAAAACAAATACCATAAATACGTTATTGTTTCCAAGTCATTTTATAACTTAACATCATTCCAATCAAAACACCAATAGGATGTTTCTTAGCACTAGATAAAGCTGATGGAAAGTTCACTAAATATAAAGAGTACTAAACAGGTGAAGGGATCAAAGAATAGCTTCAAAAAGAAGAGCAAAGAGGAGACAGTAGCTTTCAAGCCGGTAAATCATATTATGATGAAACAGTAATTAATATAATGGCACAAAATAGACCCATGTAACTGAATAGAAACTTCAGAAATAGAGCATTATTACATACCATAATTAAATATAGAATTAAAAATACATTACGAGAGGCTTCCCTGGTGGCACAGTGATTAGGAATCCGCCTGCCAATGCAGGGGACACGGGTTCGAGCCCTGGTCCAGGAAGATCCCACATGCCGCGGAGCAACTAAGCCCGTGAGCCACAACTACTGAGCCCGCATTCCACAACTACTGAAGCCTGAGCGCCTAGAGCCCGTGCTCCACAACAAGAGAAGCCACTGCAACGAGAAGCCTGCGCACTGCAACAAAGAGTAGCCCCCGCTCGCTGCAACTAGAGAAAGCCTGCATGCAGCAACTAAAAATAAATAAATTAATTAAAAACAAAGACACTACAAAACAAAGGTAGAGGAAAGGATGATTTATTAAGACAACTAGATGATAATGTAGAGAAAATTAACTTAGAACTATAACTTATATATGTACCAAAATAAGTCTGAAGAATATTTGCTTTTTTAAATCAACTCTTCTAAGCATTTTACATGTAGTATTCCATTTACTCTTTACAATAACTCTGTAAATAGGTATAATTATTATAATAATTTTATACATGAAAAACTAAGGCAAAGAAAACAAAAATTTTTTTTTTGGCCACACCGTGTGGCTTGCAGAATCTTAGTTCCCCAACCAGGAATTGAACCCTGGTCCCGGCAGTGAAAGCTCCGAGTCCTAACCGCTGGACCATCAGGGAATTCCCCAAAGAAAATTTTAAAAACCTATTCACCATCAAACCATTAGTATGTGCAGAGTCAGGATTTGGACCCAAGCAATATAATACCAGAAATATGTTTTGTTTTGTTTTTCAGAAATCTGCTTTTTTTTTTTTTTTTCTTTTTGCGGTATGCGGGCCTCTCACCGCTGTGGCCTCTCCCGTTGCGGAGCACAGGCTCCGGGCGCACAGGCCCAGCGGCCCGGGCCCAGCCGCTCCGCGGCATATGGGATCCTCCCAGACCGGGGCACGAACCCGTGTCCCCTGCATCGGCAGGCGGACTCCCAACCACTGCGCCACCAGGGAGGCCCCCAGAAATCTGCTTTTATCCAATGCATTATGAAGAGCCTACCGTTCTCCAGGCACTGTGCTCAGTGCTATATATACATTGTCTCAAGTAATCCTTGTGGTGGATTGTTTGCAAAGAGAGCAGACAAAATTCCTCCCATCGCTGTAGGCACTTACCACTCCTCCTGTCAAAAGGTGGAGCCGATTTCCCCTCCCCTTGAACTTGCACTGGCTTTATGACCTGCTTTCACTAACAGAATGTAGCAAAAGTAATATTGTATGAGTTCCAGACGTCAAGTCTCAAAAGGTCCCGCAGCTTCTGTTTTTATTCACTTGGAGCCCTGAGCTGCCATGTAAGAGGTCTAGCCATCCCGCGGGAGAAACTAGATGGAGAGGCCCAACCAGCCCCCAGGTGTTCTGGTCATCCCAGCTGTGAATGATTTTGGATCATCCAGCCCCAGCTGAACCTAGGCAAGATGAACAGAAAAACTACTCAACTGAGCTCAACCCAGAATGCAGAATTGTGAGCAAATAAACTGTTGTTTTGAGCCACTAAGTTTTGGTGTAATTTATCACACAGCCATAGATGACAAAAATTTTCCTTTTAATTCTATGAGGTAGGAATCATTATTGTTCCAAGTCTGCAGAGAAGGAGCCAAGTTTCAGGCTGCCTAAATAACATGTCCAACATGTGACCGGTCAATAACTTGAGCTGGGATTTGAAACCAGGTGTGTCTGATTGCAGAGTGCCTGCCCTCAAACTCGGGTCATTCTGTCTCTGAAAAGAGAACTCACACCCCTGAGTCATTCTGTTTCCCACACAGAACTTATTATTCTGTAGAGACGCATTCCATGCTGCTTCTTGGGGGTCAGATCCCTAAATGAATTTTCAGGAATATAGAGAAATCTGTGGATTAATAATGGTCAACAGAATCTGAAAGAGGAGGAATGCACACATTGAGGGAGGAGTATTTCAATCTCAGATATAAGTTATCCCACTTCTGCATTTTCAACATACACAGGTCATCACCTGGAAAGGACAACTCAGGCATCTCCAGTGCAGAAATATGTCCTCCATGGGATGCTGGCTGAGGCTTTGGTTTCCTGTCTGTGAGTATCACTAGCCAGCCTAACACAAACGTCCCAAAAGTGTCTTTATCCCTTTTGTTGGTTGGAATTAAAGTCATTCTCTCCCAGACATTCTCTTCCTTCTGTGCCCAACCTGTGAAGAAATCAATTTCTGCTTTCAATCCAGGCACTAATAGTGACTGTATAAATTGGCCAGACCTTGGGGGAGAATTTACTGGAGACCTAAGTAAGATGTCTGGGAACTCCAAGACCTTCATTTTGATCCAATCTTGAATACAAGCATTGCGATGGTACCCAGAGTGTTTCTTAGAACCTTTTCCAAAGGAAAAAAATATGTCTACTCAAGGTCCTAGTAATGGAATTTAGTTCCAAAGACTGATTTTGGCAACTGAAGAAGTTTGTATGCCTTTGTTATGACAGTTAAAAGATCCAACTCTATCATCTCTCATGAGATCCAAAATCAATGTTCCTTAAATCCTGTTGCTTTGTTTGATTATTCTAGTAAATTGTTTTTGGCCCTCTTGTGCTTTAAATCTATATCTTTTTGGCTAAGCACTATGTGAGTTGTATTTGTCTGTGCTTTCCACAGGACAGACACCACAGAAACATTTTTTGTTTGTTTTTTAAAATTAATTAATTAATTAATTAATTAGGCTGTGTTGGGTCTTCGTTTCTGTGCAATGGCTTTCTTTAGCTGCCGCGAGCGGGGGCCACTCTTCATCACGGTGCGTGGGCCTCTCACTGTCGCGGCCTCTCTTGTTGCGGAGCACAGGCTCCAGACGCCGCAGGCTCAGTAGTTGTGGCTCACGGGCCCAGTTGTTCGGCGGCATGTGGAATCTTCCCAGACCAGGGCTCGAACCCATGTCCCCTGCATTGGCAGGCAGATTCTCCACCACTGCGCCACCAGGGAAGCCCAGAAACATCTTTTCAAAGGAGAAGTGACAGAATCAAAAGCACATCACAGGGCCTCGCTGGTGGCGCAGTGGTGGAGGGTCTGCCTGCCGATGCGGGGGGCGCGGGTTTGTGCCCCGGTCTGGGAGGATCCCGCGTGCCGCGGAGCGGCTGGGCCCGTGAGCCGAGGCCGCTGGGCCTGTGCTTCTGGAGCCTGTGCTCCGCGGTGGGAGGGACCACAGCAGTGAGAGGCCCGCGCACCACACACACAAAAAAAGCACATCACAGTTCTGTTAGCTCATGGCCTCAGCTTCCCATTGTGCACGTACCTTTGCTTCCAGAAGAATTAGCTGCTTATAATTGAAGAATACAGAAAAATAATAAATTTAACCAAGCAGTTATCAGGTATCACTGAAATTGCAGGTTTGAAAATTCTCTCTCTCTTTCTTTTGGGGAGAAAGATTAAAATGAAAATATTGTGGTTAAAAACTAGAACAAAATTAAAAGAACTGATAGAGTAAGATCAATGAAGCTAAAATATCACATGCATGGGGATGGTACTTCCCAAATTAAAGGTACTTCCCAAATAATTAAAGGTACTTCCCAAGGTACTTCCCAAATTAAAGTTAATGAGAAATGAAATTAAGTAGATTCGAAATGTAATGGATGAGTTCAGCCACTTGTACAAATGATATAACAAAGAAATTGTCTTTAACATTAACTGAAGAATTTGGAAAATACCCAGAATCTAATAAGGAGGCTTGCATTTCAGGGAGCCATGTTAAATGTTATGACCAAGAAAATATCAGCTAGGGGTCAGAAATTCAAATGCCCAAAGGGACTGTGCAAGTAATATAAATATGTAAATCAAGAAGAACTTTGAAAAAAATAGCAACCTATGGATTGGGATATTTGCAAGTCATAGATCCTACAAGGGGCTAATATCTAGAATATTTATATATATATATATTTTATTTATTTATTTATTTATTTATTTATTATTATTATTTTTTTTGGTACACGGGCCTCTCACTGTTGTGGCCTCTCCCGCTGTGGAGCACAGGCTCTGGACGTGCAGGCTCAGCAGCCATGGCTCACGGGCCCAGCCGCTCTGTGTCATGTGGGATTTTCCCGGACCAGGGCACGAACCCGTGTCGCCTGCATCCGCAGGCAGACTCTCAACCACTGCGCCACCAGGGAAGCCCCCTAGAATATATTTTTTAAAATTTCTGGGAATTCCCTGGCGGTCCAGTGGTTAGGATTCTGTGCTCTCACTGCCAGGGACCCAGGTTCAATCCCACAAGCCACGCAACATGGCCAAATAAAAAGTTAAAGAACAAAGGTAATGTTGGCCAAATAAAATATGTCAGCTGGCCACGGGCTATAAATTACAATCATAGTGCTCAGCACTAAGAATACAACTCCTGTGAGGGCAGGGATTTCTCCTCAGTGACTAGAATGGTGCTGGGAACATAGTAGACAGTCGATTAGTGTTTGTGGAATTAATGAATGAAGGAAGGAAAACACATCTTTTAATAGTACTTGTGCAGGCATTGTGTTGGGCACTTAACACTATTGCTGTATAATTGTGCTTTATCTTTTTCTAAAGAAAGATTTAACTTATACAGAATGATCTTCATTGCCTGTATAAAACATGAGTTCAGAGAGACTGTGTTTGTTTTCTATTGCTGCTGTAGCAAATCACCATAAACATAGTGGCTTAAAACAGCACATATTTATTCTTAAAGTTTTGGAGGTCAGAAATCCCAAATGGGTCTCGCCGGGCTAAAGTCAAGATGTTTAGCAGGACTGCATTCCCTCTGGAGGCTCCATGGGAGAATCTGTTTCCTTGTCTTTTCCAGTTTCTACAAGCTACCTGCAGTCCTTGGCTTGTGGCTCCTTCCTTTTTTAAAAAAATATTTATTTATTTATTAATTTTATTTGGCTGCATCCGTCTTAGTTGCAGCAAGTGGGATCTTTGTTGCAGTGTGCAGGATATTTCGTTGAGGCACACGGGCTTCTCTCTAGTGTGGGCTCTTCTCTCTAGAGTGCTTGGGCTCAGTAGTTGCGGCGTGTGGACTTAGTTGCCCTGCAGCATGTGGGATCTTAGTTCCCCAACCAGGGATCAAATCCAGGTTCCCTGCATTAGAAGGCGGATTCTTAACCACTGGACCACCAGGGAAGTCCCTCCTTCCTTTATTTTCAAAATCAGCAATGACTGATCCCAGTCTTTCTCACCTTGCATCACTCTGACTGTGACACTTCTACCTGCCTCTTCCACATTTAAGGGCACTGTGACTACATTGGCCCACCCAGATAATCCAGAATAATCTCTCTCTCTCTCCCTTTTTTTTTTTAAGGTCAGCTGATTAGCAAACTTAATTCCATCTGTTATCATTAATTCCCCTTTTACATAGAACCCAACATATTTATAGGTTCCAGCGGTTAGGATATAGACATCTTTGGGGAGGGCATTTATTCTGCCTTCCCAGGGACTAAAGTTGGTACCATGTCTCCATATCTGAGCAGCAAAGAGGTCACACTAGCCACTGATAGTATCCCCATAGTGCAGACAGGTGGACCTATCTTTCATACACAGGTGTGTCTGTCTTTCATACATATGTGTATCTTTATTTCATAGATAGGCACATCTATCTTTTTACAGCTTGATCACAGTAGATATTAAAATCATATAATTTCCCTTGTTCTAATACCACATTCAACCAGTTAACTTATAATTTTATCCATGTACATATTTTTTCAAGATACAGAATATTCTGACCAGGCAATATTAATACCTTCTCCATTTGGCAGGTACACCTCTGAGATGCTGGTTTTAGCCTTTTTTACATTTCCTGGACAATTAGAAGCTGATTCTCTGGGTATATATAAAAAAAAGTGGACTTTTTTTTATTATTATTATTATTTTTTTTTTTTTTTTATTTTTTTGGTACACGGGCCTCTCACCGCCGTGGCCTCTCCCATTGCGGAGCACAGGCTCCGGACGAGCAGGCCCAGCGGCCATGGCTCACGGGCCCAGCCGCTCCGCGGCATGTGGGATCTTCCCAGACCGGGGCACGAACCCATGTCCCCTGCATCGGCAGGCAGACTCTCAACCACTGCGCCACCAGGGAAGCCCAAAAGTGGACTTTTTGAACTTGAGGACCCACCTCTAGATTGTGGTGAACCCAGCAAAGTTCTGCCATTACATGTGGCTGTTCTCCAGTCACTACCTGTCTGTCTCACTGGGCGTTTCTTTTTTTATTTTATTTATTTATTTATTGCAGTACGCGGGCCTCTCACTGTTGTGGCCTCTCCCGTTGCGGAGCACAGACTCCGGACGTGCAGGCTCAGCGGCCATAGCTCACGGGCCCAGCCGCTCCGAGGCATGTGGGATCTTCGCGGACCGGGGCACGAACCCGTGTCCCCTGCGTCGGCAGGCAGGCGGACTCTCAACCACTGCGCCACCAGGGAAACCCTGGGCATTTCTCATAAACAAAGCAAGGACCATCAGTCATCATTAATGGAAGTTTAAATGAGTTCTGACTTTTATACAAAGATGACATTACAAAGGAGAACTCTGACTCTCATGATACGAAAGCAAGAGCAAAGACTTTTAAGGCCAAGAAGGCAAGTGGAAAGGCAGCCACAGCCTCCGGAAGGCCCAACAGTTACTTGTCTTCCTGAAGTATAACACACTGCGACTCCAAAGGAAGCTTGAGGGCCAAGGAACACACTAGGTCACAAAGAAGATGGAGAACGACACTGGTTTTTCCTGTGGCTTCCAAGGCCAACAAGCCTTAGATCAAGCACTCTTTGAAAAATCCTCATGACATTGATGTGGATGAAACTGATACCTTGATTAGGCCTGCTGGAGCATACATTCAAACGGCCCTTGACTCTGGTGATTTAATGCTGCCAACAAAATTGGGATCGTCTAAACATTTCTCAACATTTTTATTATTCAAAATAACGTTGGGGGGTGCGTATTGTGAGTAGAAACAGTTATTTCTGACAAAAAACTGTTTAATATGTGCAAACTCTTTAATATGTGCAACTCAGAATATTTTGAGATATTAGTTTCATATTTCTCCCCACATTTTCCACTTGTTCTTCCCTCATTCAAGCAAATAACTGGTTCTTTGCTTCTTTAACAGTGCAGAAAACACAAGCCTGTCAGACACCTTGTCTGTATCTGCAAAATCTCAATCCCACAAGGGAACTGAGAGTTTTCCAGAAGTAGAAATGAAAGGGTGTGTGGGACAAAGGGCTTGGATGAAGCCGTTGAGAGGTGAGAAGTTCCTTCATCCAGACTGCAGAGAGATTCCCAGGCTGCAGGGCAGAGAGGGAAGTCTCTGGGGTTTTTTGAGCAGCTGAGAGCCCCATGGTGCTCCTAGGCAGCGTCCTCCAGAGGATGCAGCAAGATTTCCAAGAGAAAAGACCACATGGGACACATAAGGCAGGGATTGCAAACTCAAATAACTGCAGGGCCAGGTAGGTCCCACTAATCAGTGAAGGGGCTTTCAAAGATGAAGCCACTACTTAGATCCAGCCTAGTGTTTTCAGGTGAGAATGTGGAACTCAAGTAACCATATCTCCCAATTAAAAAAATTAATAAATCTGGATGTTGTAAAACAAATCTTGTGATTGTTACATGTTGCAGTTAATTCACGTCTAAATTTTAACCACTATGTGGGCCAGAATAAAATCATCTACAGAGTCCCATGTGTCGAGTGTGACTGAACCACACAGAGCCACCGGACTGGTATGGGCTATTTGCACAGGAACTAGGGCCAGCTCCACCGTGGCCTGTGTACAGAGATAGCCAATGACCAGGGGACTCTACTCCACCTCTGCTGCTTTGACTCTATTAGAGCTTTCTTGGTTGGCATATATCTAGGTGAAACGCAAAGAGTGACTGAGGTTCATTTCTCATCAGCCCAGCAGGATAGATCTTGAAGAAATAATTAAATTCATTCATAAAAAGTAATGGATTGTGACATATCTTTCAGGCGTGAGTTTATGGGCTGAGATTCATGCCTGTTACACAATTAAAGACATCTAAACCCCTGTAATTAGGCCCACGTCCTACCTTATAACCTTTTCTCCACTTCAGTCCATCCTCATGCTAACTGAACTCACTCACACCATATTCTTTTTTTTTTTTGCGTTACGCGGGCCTCTCACTGTTGTGGCCTCTCCCGTTGCAGAGCACAGGCTCCGGACGCGCAGGCTCAGCGGCCATTGCTCACGGGCCCAGCTGCTCCCCGGCATGTGGGATCTTCCCGGACCGGGGCACGAACCCGTGTCCCCTGAATCGGCAGGCGGACTCTCAACCACTGCGCCACCAGGGAAGCCCCACACCATATTCTTCGATGACAAAGCCAGAAGGGCCATTCCCTTTATGTGCTCTCTCATTCGCCCCAGGGCTTTGCTTACTCTGTTCCTTCTCCTAGAATGCGCTTCCCCACCCTCATTTCTGCCTACCAAAAACTATCATCTTTTGAAGAAGCCCAGAATTCTATTCAGAATCCATCTTTATCTTTTACCCATCTGTTCTCAGCAAGTTGCCTTGCCTGTACTGTGACTCTTCAGGAAGTGGCCTTGTGTTACACTTAGTCATAAATGTTTCCCTTTGCTTTATGAATGAGCCTTGTCTTATGATCTTTGCTTCTGCCATGGTCTCAGAATAGGCCTGAAAACTGATGGCTGACTGGACTTGAATGAAGAAATGTGTTGTGGCTTAGGAGATGCAGCCATGTGACTTTTCTTAGAGTTTGGAAACCAGTGAGTTATACTGTTTCTGTGGTGGACACTGTCATGTACCACCTAGAGCCCTTTCGGAAATGAAGGATTTGTTCCCCCAGCTGCTAGGAGTGTTGGGAGGAGTCAGGCCTCAGTTGTCAGCCCTCTTTGGTGATTGCCTGGCTTCAACGAAACTGTCTCACTTAAGATCACCTGTCCTTTCAGGGCTGGCCTGCAGCCAGTGACTAATAAATGTGGAGCATAAAGGCTGACTCTCTCTCCCCAGTTCTGGACAACTCTGAAGGGCCATCAGTCTGCAGGATAACTTTGTGGGGCTAGCTGATGTCTTTGCTGGGCCTGCATCTCAGCGAGATTTCCTAATCCTGCTTTCCACCTTCCTTTCCTCAGGTGTTGATCCTAAGAGCATTCCCTAATAAGGAAATTACATGTTAACTTCTGTCACAGAGTCAATTTCTGGGAAACCCAACCTGAAAAAGGTTTCATGTCAACTAGCTACTATTTTCTTGTAAATTTACTGCTGTTCATACAGACAACAGAAATGTCAAATCCACATTAATTATGTTTATTTTGTAATATAAATTCAGTGAAAGAGAAAGGAAGGAAAGATGAAGGCGTAGGATAAGAAAATAGGTAGTAATTACTGAATTGTAAAAGCACATAAATTAGTGTCAAGAATTTAAAATTGAGTTTATTACTATTTCAGTTCCATGAAATAACTTGGTGTGTTAGCGATCATTTCAATAAAATTAACATTGTGCCCAGCAAAATTTACAGAGCATTCTAGATTTTGTGCTGCCTGCTTTATGTCTCTCTCCTCAATTTTCTTCAATCAACAGTTCTTTGCCATGAAAGTTTGTGTTTTGGTTTGTTACCAGGAGCATCCAGGCCAAACATCTTCTGTGGGGGAAAAAGAAGTTAAGTGAATTCCCTTTCAGTAGCTTCATCTCTAAATGTGCTCGACAAAGATAAGGAAGAAGACTCATCTATGTCAAGCAAATGGGCAACAAAGATGCTGGCAAGGGCTTCCCTGGTGGCTCAGTGGTTGGGAGTCCGCCAGCCGATGCAGGGGACACGGGTTCGTGCCCCGGTCCGGGAGGATCCCACGTGCCGCAGAGCGGCTGGGCCCGTGAGCCATGGCCGCTGAGCCTGCGCGTCTGGAGCCTGTGCTCCGCAACGGGAGAGGCCACAACAGTGAGAGGCCCGCATACCAAATTGCTCTTAATGGTGAGCAGTAAGTAAGAGCAGAGACAACATGAAGGTGGCCCCGTAGGCTAAGGGTGAGCAGGGAAGTGCTGAAGGCCAGGAAGGAGAGGCCACAGAGCTGCAAGAGGTGGAGGGCACAAAAAAGGTCAGGGTGCCAACTGGAAAACTGTAAGTTCTTCATTATTAACATTTAAGGGTACAGGGTCTGGATCAGACTGCTTGGATTCAAAATCCTCTAGCCGTGTGACCTTGAACAAGCTCACTTAACTCTTCTGAACTTCTGTTTCCTGAAACTTAAAATAAGGAGAAGGATAATTCTACTCCATAGATTTGTCAAGATGAATAAATGAGTTATTACCTCTAAAGCACCTGGAGCAATGCCTGGCCAGGAAATTGCTTAATGAATGTTAAGCTTGGACCTTCTAGCTGGGAGTTGGAAGCCGACCTCCCCAGGCCTCCAGGAATGACCAAAGTGCATTGGAAACAGCATCACAAGAGCAGGGGAAGACGGCCTACCTTTTATTATATTATTTAATTCAGCAGACATTAATTAGCACCCAATAAATGCGGTAACCTGTGGGGACACAAAGAAAACTCAGACAGAGACCCTATGCCCCCAAAGCCTATTAGCAGGTAAGGAGCATATGGTCGCCTGGCTTCTGGTGAGTGGAGCCCCATCCTTTGAGATTCACAGTAGAGTGAGGGTTGAGGTGACACCCCACTGGCCAGCAGTCATTCTACGCAGAAAGCCTTCCTTGCGTGAGGCCACCGGTGTAGGGCAAAGAGCACAGGTGTTGGAGTAAGACAGGCCTGACTTTGAATCCCTGGTCTGCTTTGGGCATTCTGAGCATTGCTGAGCCTTAAGTAGCTTCATCTGTAAAATGGGGATCACATTTACCTTATAGGATTGCTGTAATAATTGAGATGATGCAGATTAAATGCCTGCACAGATACTCAGTGAGCATTAATTCACTGAATAAACATTTATTCTGTACCTATTCTTTCAGGCGCTGTGCTCGATAGTGGTGATATCAACCAAAACAAAACATAACAAAACAAAAAGAAAAAAGACCTGGTTCCTGGTGTATTTGGGAAGAAAAAAAAATATTCAGAAAGAGATAATATGCCCAGAAAGATTTGCTGATAATATGTTAGCATGCTAACTGTTCCCAAGAGCTATGGCAAGTTGAATGCTTTACATAGGTTAACTGGTTTGCTTCTTGTATGATTAGCGGTTATGAATTGGTCACTGTTATCCCCTATTATCCCCATTTTACAGGCAAGAGGCTAGAGAAGAGGCAAGAGAGGTAGGTGGTGCTCAAATCGCAGTGAACCTCAGAGCACAGGTCATACAAAGGGTTTGAGGTCTGTGCTGGACCCTGTGTTTGCCCCTCTCAATCCCCTCTCTACCCGGTCCTGCCTGGCTCAAGACCCAGGAGGCGGAACTGTGAGGCCTGAACCATGGGCTCTGGGCCTGTCTTCCACTGGGCTTCAGCCACTGGTTATCCCCAAAGAGGACACAGGGATGAGGTCAGGGCACTGATTCCCCTGGCTCCCTCCCCGTGAGCTGGACTTAGCTGGCTGTGCTCCTTACCAAAGGCCACTTATTTTCTAAGGGAGACCAACTTCACATGACTCTTCCCCTCTCCATCCCAGCTAATGCTCCCTCCCCTCAAATCTCTACACTTGAGGGACCCGCATCCAGGCTGCCAACAGCAGTGATCACGGAACTATCCTTTGTGGGTTTCCCCACAGCCACAACTTTGTAAACAGTGCTGTTGATGAAAAAATTAATCAGTCTAAGAAATGGAAAATTTTATTTAAGCCAAACTGAGGATTATAACCCGGAACAGCCTCTCAGAAACCTCCAAGAACTGTTCCTCCTGTTAGAGGTCAAAGCACAGTTGTATAAGTTTTTGAGACAGAGGGGTGTACCTTAAGTGACGTATTATTGACAGTTTATACAATCCAGGTCTACAGTACAAAGCGGGTAGTGGGTCATGGGTCATCATGGTCTCTTAGAAGATTAAGAAGGAAGGTTATCTCTTAAGGAGTTGTGACCCTTGATGAGATTAAGAAGGAATGTTATCTCCTAGGGAGCTCTGGTTAATGCAGATACACACTAAAGGGGAGGGAGGAGGCCCAAACAGGCAAAGAAAAATTTTATGTTTAAATTTTTCTCATCTTGCCATAAAATATGAATTTGATTACATCAGTCCCTTTTAAAATTAACCCATATGTCTTCCATCTCCACTGCCACTTCCCAAGTCCAGGCTTCCCCAGTCCAGGCTGTCCCTTTAGACCATAATAGTATTCTAGTGTGTTTTACTGTATCTACCCTTTTTTGAGGGGTGGGGGGAGGATTGAGGGAAGGGCATAAAAATGAAATGATACCTTCACTCTTCACTCTGCTCTTGATACCCTGCAATCTAGTCTCCAGATAACATCCAAGTGATTTTTAAAAATATATAAATCAGATAATATCACCACTACCCTACCCCCATGATGCTTAAAAACCCTCACTTGTGTCCTCTGGCTCTAAATCCAAAGATTAAAATCCTTAACATGGTACAAGAAACTGCTTTTCCAATTTCATCCATTTTCATTTCATTACATTTACCGTATTCCACCCATGCTGGCCTTCTCTCCATCTCTCTCAATCACAGGCTCCTTCCTTACTCAAGGCTCCAGAGCTTGGTATTTCCTTTGATGGGGACATTCTTCCCTCCTCTCTTTGCCTAATTAACTCTTTTTTCTCTTTCACATCTCAGATCACCTTAGTTCCTCAGGAAAGCCATCCCTGATTGCCCAGTTAGGATTCTTTACTCTTTCAGTTCCAAGTGACAAGAAAGAAAGAAAGAAAAAGAGAGAAAGAAAGAAAGAAAGAAAGAAGAAAAAAGAAAGAAAGGAGAAAAAAAGAAAGAGAAAGAAAGAAAGAGAGAAAGGAAGGAGGAAAGAAAGGAGGAAAGGAAAAGAAAGACGTCAGTCACTCAATGAAACTGGCTTAAGGGCTTCTCTGGTGGCACAGTGGTTAAGAATCCGCCTGCCAATGCGGGGGACATGGGTTTGAGCCCTGGTCCGGGAAGATGTCCGAGAAGATCCCACATGCCACGGAGCAACTAAGCCCAGGCACCACAACTACTGAGCCTGCGCTCTACAGCCCGCAAGCTGCAACTTCTGAAGCCTGTGCGCCTACAGCCCATGCTCTGCAATGAGAAGGCGGAGCAACTCAAGGAAGAGTAGCCCCCGCTCGCCACAACTAGAGAAAACCTGTGCGCAGCAACGAAGACCCAACACAGCGAAAAAAAAAAAAGGGGGGGGGGTGTTTACATGACCTTTGCTTCTAAAAGAAAAAAAAAAAGATACTGGCTTAAGCAGGAAGAGGGGAATGAGCTGGCTCACACCACTAGAATGTTTATTGGTTTATTGGTAGTTGATACGAGGCTGCGTCCATGTGTTTAATATCTTTGGAATGTCAGTTTCTTGGCTCTGCTCTCCTCTGTTAGCTTCATCCTCAGGTTGCGGCCTCATGTCTCAGGTTGCTCTCCTCATGTTGTGGCCACCGGCATCCCCAAGTGTCTTGTTTTAGCCCTGCTGGTCAATTGAAGAAGTGCATCTCATTCTCAATGGCTCCAGGAAAATCCCAGAGCTCTCATTGATCTGGCCTGAGGCACATGAAGCATTCTTGAAACAATCACTGTGGTCATGGGGGTGCAGTACAGGCATACCTCAAAGATATTATGGGTTTGGTTCCACACCTCCACAATAAAGTGAATATTGCAATAAAGCAAGTCATGAATTTTTTTGTTTCTTACTGCATATAAAAATTATGTTTAGGGGGCTTCTCTGGTGGCGCAGTGGTTGAGAGTCCACCTGCCGATGCAGGGGACATGGGTACGTGCCCCGGTCTGGGAGGATCCCGCATGCCGCGGAGCAGCTGGGCCCGTGAGCCATGGCCGCTGAGCCTGTGCGTCCGGAGCCTATGCTCCGCCACGGGAGAAGCCACAACAGTGAGAGGCCTGCGTACGGCAAAAAAAAAAAAAAAAAAAAAAAAAAATTATGTTTATACCATACTGTAGTCTATTAAGTGTACAACAGCATTATGTGTAAAAAAATGTACATACTTTAATTTAAAAATACTTTATTGCTGAAAAATGCTAACAATTGCTTGACAATGCCGGGTTGCCACAAGCCTTCAATTTGTAAAAAATGCAATATCTGGAAGCGCCGCAAAGTGACACGCAATAAAATGAGATATGCCTGTGCTTTTGTTAGTCAGTACTGGGTTATGTGACCTTCAGTGAAGTCAGTGGTGGGGTCAGCCTCACCTGAACTACACAGTCAGAGGATAGGGAAGGGATAGTCCTCCAGAGGAAAACTGAAGGGCATTTTCTAGGAGAAGAGGGAACGTTGGCCGGGTGAAGAGAGGTGTCTACTCTGTTAGGTTAGATTCTTATTACACACTCTTATGGCGCCATGGATTTTTCCCTCATAGTACTATTCACAAATGTAATTTTACATTTATTTGTGTGATGATTTGATTAATATGTATTCTTCCACTAGGCTGTAAGCTTCATCTGCACACACATGTTTTTGTTGTTTTACCTTATTATGAAATCCCCAGTGTGTGCCTGCCTCCAGTGGGAGGCACAATAAATATCTTTTGAATAAATAAATGAACTGTGTTTTGGATATGTGTCTGGGGGTATTAGGTCATGGTGATTTTGGAGTTAGATGAATTTCAATGTTGACTCCGTCACTAATTTGCTTTTAGACTAATTAATAAATTGACCTAAGATTTACTTTCCACATCTGTGAAATCGTAATAATACATGGTTCATTGGACTGTTTGGAGGATTCAATCAGACCATGAATGCAAAAGCTTAGTATACTGTAAGAATTGATTATTCTTTTACTCCATCTACTGCCAGGAAAACTGGCTATCCATATACCCATGGCAGAATGGCTGTACAGTTTACTCCCCCATCCAGACACTCCTTTAACTGTAACCATGGCCTATATCCCAGTATTTTCCACTCCATAAGGCTCCACCCTTTCATCTATTACTGGAGAAAACTCAAGCTGCATAAGGTTTATGGACCACCCTCCAAGTGACTGCGAGAGAGAGAGAGACAGAGACAGAGAGACAGAGAGACAGAGAGACAGAGGGAGAGAGAGAGAGGGACAAGGCTAGTCCAATGAGCAACATGCAGCAGGTGGGGGCCTGGTGTGGCTTTTGTCTCTCCCAGTCACTCATTGCTTTGTACATACTCAGCAATCAAACCAATTAACACAATGGCCTTTTATCTCCGGGTTCCACTTCTATTTGCATCCCTGCCCTTGTTTATAGCTTCATCTAACAGAGGGGGTCCATGCCACACCGAAAGTATCTGATCTGCTCTAATAAGCAGGGAAATGGGTATATGTTTCAGACCAGCCTGGATGCTAAGTACCACAGACACCTGGCACAATAGTCAGTGAACCGGAAGAACTGTCAGACTGAGTGACGCTAAAGGAATGTGTACCATGCCAAGGAGGCTCCTGGCTACCTGCCAGCATTCTGCCCTGGGGTGATAGAGTGAGTCTTACTCCTCCCTCACTCTAAGTGTATGGAGGTCAGTAACTAGTAAAGCACAAGACCTGGATAGGAAGGGAACAAATTCCCTGGAAAGGGCTGGTGTGGGTGTTGGGAAGTGGGCAGGACAAGACACTGGAAGGCTGGCATTGTATAAGGACAAAGCTATGGGGGGTTAAAGGTGCCTACAGGAGAGGAATGGAAATGACCCAAACAATTGATATGACCTAGTTTTGGCATTGAAGGAGTTACCAAAGGAGACAGACATGAAAACTAACAATAATACATAATACAAAATAAAAATTATAATAGGGCTTCCCTGGTGGCGCTATGGTTGGGCGTCTCCCTGCCGATGTGGGGGACGCGGGTTCGTGCCCCTGTCCGGGAGGATCCCATGTGCCGCAGAGCGGCTAGGCCCGTGAGCCATGGCCGCTGAGCCTGCGCATCCGGAGCCTGTGATCCGCAGCGGGAGAGGCCACAACAGTGAGAGGCCCACGTACCGCAAAAAAAAAAAAAAAAAAAATTATAATAAAAGTCTGTGTAAAGTTCTGCGTGAGAGAGAGTCAACCTCTGCTTGGAAGAATGAGAAAAGAGTTTAGTAAAGATTTCAAAGAGCAGAAGACATTTGGGATAAATTTCAAGCAAGGTGAGGTTTCTTTCTTTCTTTCTTTCTTTTTTTTTTTTTTGCTGTACGCGGGCCTCTCACTGTTGTGGCCTCTCCCGTTGCGGAGCACGGGCTCTGGACGCGCAGGCTCAGCGGCCATGGCTCACGGGCCCAGCCGCTCCGCGGCACGTGGGATCCTCCCAAACCGGGGCACGAACTCGCGTCCCCCGCATCGGCAGGGAGACGCCCAACCACTGCGCCCCCAGGGAAGCCCAGGGTGAGGTTTCTTGCATACCTGGTGGGTAAGGGTGATCCGAGTAGAAGCAATACATGAGCAAATGTATGGAGGCATAAAAGGGCAGTAGGAGGTAACTGTTGAGCAGGTGATTTAGATACAGCTAAAAATTAAGCTATGTTTGCGGGAATAGCAGGCATAGACGTTGGACATAGGACAGAACTCAGGGCCAGGTTGTTCAGAGTCTACATGTGGCAGCAGAACGTTTAAACTAAGAAGTTGGGCTTTAGAGAAACTCAAGTGCACTGTCAGGACAATACATTGTCATTCCAGTCCCACACCTTAGGAAGTGACTCTCTGTGCAGGAAGTTGTTGGAGGCCTCAAATTCACAAAACAGGCACTTTTCTCATGGGTCAGCCCCATTGCCTGAATGTTATCTGGTCTCTAGTCACAGGTTCAATGACTTGGGGGTGATATATTATTAGCAAGGTCAGGTTCCATCTGGTTTCTTTAAGACATAAAGCCAGTTGACCCTATACTATAGATTTACTCTTTCAAGACTTCACTTCTTAATGTCAGAGATGCGAAAAAAATTCAGAAAACAAGAGGGCTGGCTTGCAATAGACAATGGTTGCAATAGAAAGCGGAAGGCTGTGTTGCAACAAACCACATCTGGTGCTTCTGTCTTTATTGGATTCCCTCTAAGCTTTACTTTGGTAAGCACTTGGTTGGCAAACCTCTTTGTTCTTCCACAGAACTTTGGCTCATGGGACCCCCAACTTCCTCTTTTAGGCTAGAAAGAGTCTTCTGGAATGCCTTTGACTTTACAACTTATGTTGACCCGGCACTAGACCTCAGATCTTCATTGCATTTGCCATGAATAGGACTTTTGAACACACTGCCTGACACGAGACATTTGGGCACTGAGTAGTTTGTGATTAGTTAATGTTCCACCAATGTTGCCAAGTACTTACACACACCTAAGATACCTTTTTAATTTTATTCCTTTCTTATTCTAATTAAAAAAAATTTTTTTGCTGAAAATATGAAAGTTGGTGAGATCATGACCTGTCACCTAGATAGTAAATTCTTTTTAACATTTATTGAAATATTGTTGATTTACAATGTTCTGTTAGTTTCAGGTATACAGCAAAGTGATTCAGCTATATCTATCTTTCTATACTTTTTTAGATTCTTTTCCATTATAGATTATTACAAGATTTTTTTTTTTTTTTTTTTTTTTTTTGCGGTACGTGGGCCTCTCACTGTTGTGGCCTCTCCCGTTGTGGAGCACAGGCTCCGGACGCGCAGGCTCAGCGGCCATGGCTCACGGGCCCCGCCGCTCCGTGGCATGTGGGATCTTCCCAGACCGGGGCACGAACCCGTGTCCTCTGCATTGGCAGGCAGACTCTCAACCAGTGCGCCACCAGGGAAGCCCTGTTACAAGATATTGATATAGTTCCCTGTGCTATACAGTAGGTCCTTGTTGGCTATCTACTCCATGTAGTAGTGTGTATATTTTAATCCCAAACTCCTAATTTATCCCCCCTCCCACAGATAGTGAATCTTAAGAACAAGAACATTCAGATGTAAAACTGCAGAGTGATGATCTAACTCAAGAAATTTAATATTGATAAAATACTATTATCTAATATATGCTCCATATTTGCTTTTCACTGATAGTCCCAATATCATCCTTAATAGCAACTCCCCCTCCCCCCAATCTAGGATTCTGACATGTCTCCTTACTCTGGAACACTTCTTCAATCTTTCATTGAAATTAAGATATATTAATAATTTTTATTAATAAACACAGAGTACAAAGAGCACAAGTAATGAGACACATGCTGGGGGGGAATATTTTAACTATCATTTCATTTCATAACAGGAGGTCTTTGCAAGAGTCCATGCAAGAGATGATGAAGTTAAACCAACTAAAAAGACACAGTTTTCAAAAGAGCCATACAGAGGACTCAACTGATTTGGTGTGAGAGGTAAATGAGAAGGCTTTGTGATGACTCCAAGGTTTCTAACATGGCAGTCAGTGTAGACAGTGGTGCTGCCCATTGCTAGAAAGAATGCTGGGAGGAATCATGTAGAAGATGAAGATGGTCAATGAATATTGGATATGTTGAGTATAAGGTGCCTCAGAGGTGACTAGAGTTATTTAGAAGTAGGTGACCAACTTGTCCTAGATTGCTTGGGTCTTGCCCAGTTTTAACACTGAAAATCCATGTCCTGGAAATCCCCTCTTTCCTGGGCAAAATGGGACAGTTGGTTCCCCTATAATCAGTAGGCCATTTGTGATATGAGTCTGGAGCTCAGAGAGTGGATGAAGTTAGTGACAGAGAGGGGCACATCCATGTAAAGGTGATAATTTGAGATCTTGGGAGGACTGAGACAATTCAGGGAGAGAAGCCAGGTGAAAAGGCTTCAAAGCCTATACAGGAAGCTGAGACCCAGAGAGTCTCTTTAGCCAAGCAATCATAAAACAAACATTGATTTACTTACTGTGTACATGTTTCCCTCGCTATCCAAAAGCAGAGCATTCCTATGAAACTTTTCCTAAATAGAAATGGCATAAAGTGAAGAAGCAATTACCTTAGTTCACATCTCACTAAAGGATGCACAAAATAAATGGAGAGAAAGCAAGGATGCTCACAGACACAGTTCAAAGCTAGGGCGGCTTGATGCTGAGGTGCTGAGTGTAAGCTCCTGGGAAGGAGCTCGGTGGTACCACTCTAGCTGCTTGGGGTGCGCTGCCTCTATAACTGCTTGCTGCAAAGCAAACTTTGAATACTATTCTCACTTTTTGCCTTTTTTTTTTTGTAAAACGCAATTGTTCGGATTTTGCTCAGTTAGCAAAAATGGGTACTAAGTTGCATATAGCGAACTTTCCAAAAGTGAGGGATAACTGTATATCAAATGACTTTTCAGACAACTGTGAGCTGTTCACAAACTTGTCAGGAACAGAAATGAAATCAAATTCATTTCCCATCAAGGTGGTTATCACCCCTTCAGTCTGTAACTCCTTTACTAGACTCAATATCAATTTGGAAGATTTCACTTCTCTTTTATTTTTTTATTTTTATTTTTTATTTATTTATTTTTTTGCGGTACGTGGGCCTCTCACTGTGGTGGCCTCTCCCGTTGCGGAGCACAGGCTCCGGACGTGCAGGCTCAGTGGCCATGGCTCACGGGCCGAGCCGCTCCACGGCATGTGGGATCTTCCCGGACCGGGGCACGAACCCGTGTCACCTGCATCGGCAGGCGGACTCTAAACCACTGTGCCACCAGGGAAGCCCGATTTTTTAATTGAAATTTTGCACAGAAATTCCATATGTAGAAGATAAAAGTTGAACTTCACTCACACTCCTCCCCCTCCCTCCCCTTCCCCCTCCCCCTTCTTCTTCCTCTTCTTCTCCTTCTCCTCCTTCTTTTCCTTCTCCTTCTCCTTCCACCAAGCAGCAGCTCTACAGAACCACTGAACCAAACCAACTTGCTTTCTTCACATCATTTCCTTCCTGTCTAAAGCTCTTACATACACAATTCAAAAAGTGCAATAATAGGACTTCTCTGGTGGCACAGTGGTTAAGAATCCGCCTGCCAATGTAGGGGACACGGGTTCGAGCCCTGGTCCAGGAAGATCCCACATGCCACGGAGCAACTAAGCCCGTGCGCCACAATTACTGAGCCCACATGCCACAACTACTGACACCGGCACGTCTAGAGCCCGTGCTCCGCGACAAGAGAAGCCACTGCAATGAGAAACACATGCAACACAACGAAGGGTAGCCCCTGCTTGCCGCAACTAGAGAAAGCCCTCCCGCAGCAATGAAGACGAAACGCAGCCCAAAATAAATAAATTTATATTTAAAAAGTGCAATAATAAATAGGTAACATCTACTGAACATTTACCCTGTGCCAGGTATATGTGTTATTAATAGTATGTACTCCTAGGAAGTACACACTATTCATACAGATAATTTCTCATTTTACAGATGAGAAGACTGAGGCTTGGAAAGTTAAGTTAGCTCAAGATCACATAACTAGCAGGTGGTGGATTTTATTCCATTATCTACTACTTTTAATGGATAAACTAATCTGTTTTCCAGTGCAGACACCTTTCATCCCTAACCAATGTAGCTAGCAAGGTTTGAAATTGCCTCATGCTTTAAGTTCTAGGTACATCTGTTACATGTTTGCTTTTGCCTGCACAGCAGCACAGCTGGCTAAATAGGTGACAACAAGAAGTGCTGTTTGCTATTTGAAAATTTGTATCCAGGGTAACACATTCCTTCTGAAAATGTATTATGGAGGCTAAATATATTAATTATTCAGATGTCATCTCAGATGTGGTATTTGTCAAAAACGGAGAGAGCTGTTTTCCCAAAACACATCACACTCAATGATCCTAATATCAGAAGCTGTTTATGTTCATTCTAAATTACTGCGGTGCTTCACTTTGGGCCTTTTCTATTAAATATGCATTGCCTTAGGTGAGTTATTCATTGTGTTAAAATATCTAGGGACTGAGATACTGATTTATTTTATGTTCCAATATGTTGCACTACAGATGACATTGAACCTGGTCTTTCTTTCTTTCTTTCTTTCTTTCTTTCTTTTTTTTTGGTAGAATTTCTGAAGGATTACTTTCTCCCTCTCCCTCTCCCTCTCCCTCTCTTTCTCTCTCTCTCTCTCCCCCTCCTTTCCCTTTGCCCCCTCTTTCCCTCTCCTTGTTTTTCTTCACAAACACCAATTATTGTATTTACTTCTCAGAGATTTACTATTTGGTTTAACACATCCTAACCTGGAGGTGTATAAAGCTGCATATTTAGATGTTACACTACAGTGGCATTTTTCTATTTATTTACATCTGTGACCAAACATTCCTCTCAAGACAAGACAGACAGCTCTTCCTTCTGAGCTAGAGGTATGCTGATGGAAGCGCCCCAAAGGAAATTCCATGTGACCTCAGCCAGGACTCAACCCCCCTTAACATGTGGGTCATTCTCTCTCCATTTCCTCCTGTCCTGGGCATTCCTAGACCTTTTTACCCTCTTCTGCTCCTCCCTCTTTCCTTTACTCGGACAAAGATTCTCTTAGTTCCTCCCACTCTTTCCATCCCAAGTGCAGGTCAAGGCCAAGAGAAATAAAGTCCAAAGAAAATGTATCCATTTATTTCTTGGTAGGTATGAGCAGGTGAGGAGTATATACAGAAACACTGCTTTGGGTGTGTATATATATATATATACACACACACACACACACACACACACACACACACATACATATTTTTTTTTGGCTGTGTTGTGTTTTCCTTGCTGCGCGTGGGCTTTCTCTAGTTGTGGTGAGCCGGGACTACTCTTCGTTGTGGTGCATGGGCTTCTCATTGAAGTGGCTTCTCTTGCTGTGGAGCACAGGCTCTAGGTGCCCGGGCTTCAGTAGTTGCGGCAAATGGGCTCAGTAGTTGTGGCTCACGGGCTTAGTTGCTCCACAACATGTGGGATCTTCCCGGACCAGGAATTAAACCTGTGTTCCCTGCATTGGCAGGCAGATTCTTAACCACTGAACCACCAGGGAAGTCCGGGTGCAGATATTTCTAATCCAGGCCTCTATCAGTCTTTAAAACTGGATTTCTTACAGACCATTGGCCATTCAGAGCTTCATCCTAGCTTTTGAACTGACTGTTATCTTTACTACTTAGATTCCTAAATGGTTGTGAATCTAATTCTTTTAATTTTCTTCCAAAGAAAATAAATTGTTGCCTTCATTAACAACTCATATCAGAGTTTAATGGTTCTTCTACTTTCATCAGAGATAATTATTTTCATGAAACACTCGGGCCTGCATTCCAAGTTTGCATACATGAGTAAGAATCAATCTCTTTCATATGTTGTCTGTCCTGGCTGCACTTGGGAATTTTTTTTAATACTGCACAAATGCCTAGGATGCTACCAAATTAGAATTACAGGAAAAACAAGGCAGATTAATAAATTTAGAAGACTGAGGGAAGGACTCTTCTAGGTACCAAATGAAAATCAAACATGAAGCTGAGTTTCTGGGGATGGGAGGTGGATTATTTATGAAGATAATGACCTACTTAGCAAGAGGAGAAACTATAAAACAGTAGGACTGGAGAGATGGGAGAAAAAATTTCTCCTCTGTTCTCTTAGAATCTCCAGCTGGGCCTAAGAATTAAACTGACATAAGACAGGTTAACAGGAGAAAAGCATACAAGTTTTATTAGAATTTTACATGTACATGGAAATCTTCACAAGAAAACGAAGGCCCAAAGAAGTGACCAGAGCAAAAAGCTTATATACCCTTTAGAGAAAGAGACAATAAATTTGTGAAGAATTGATAAGACTAGGGGCAGTAAATTGTAGGGAAGTGACTAGGAGATACATGGGGGAAACTAGTGAAAGACAAGGATTATTTTAGTAAGTTTGTACAGATCCAATTCAGTGTCAATTCCCAGTCTCTGGTGATAAGGATGTTCTTTTCTTCCTGCTAGAGGGAGGGTACTTTTTCCATGGGAGATTTTATGGTATGTTTTTCAGTAGAAAAAGGGAGGTCAGAGAGCCCTTCCTGCATCTGTTGTTTTTCAAGTGCCTTCAGTTCAAAATAACCAATATGCCAAAGTGGCATATTTTGGGGTGTTAAGTCCTTAATTCTTTCGGGCGATGTCTGTGTGGCAGTCAGAGGATGTTCTGAATATCTATTACTCAATGTACTAAATCACCCCCAAAACTTAGTGGCTTTATACAACAGTAGTAATTTATAGTTTTTCATTGTTTTCGTGGGTCAGAAATTTGAAGTGACGTGATTGAAGGGTTCTGGCTTGGGCATCTCACGAGGTTACAGTCAAAGGATGGCTGGGACTCGTGTCATTTGGAAGCCCCTTTACTTACGTGCCTGATGTTGGGTTGGGAACATTCTGGGTCTGGAACAGCTGAAGCACCTTGGGCACCTGTCTCTGTCTCCATGTGATCTCTGTTCATCGTCTCTCCAGGCAGCTTCAGCCTACCAGAATATTCATGTGGTGGTTTAAGGCTCTAAAGCATGCATCTTGAGAGAGAGAACCGGAGGAAGTATATCACCTCCTCTAACTTAACCTCAGAAGTCATGAAGCATCACTGCCAACATATCCTATTACACACATTCTATTTGTTAGAAGAAATTCATAAGGCCAGGCCTTTTTTTTTTTTTTTTTTTTGTGGTACGTGAGCCTCTCACTGTTGTGGCCTCTCCCGTTGCGGAGCACAGGCTCCGGATGCGCAGGCTCAGCGGCCATGGCTCACGGGCCCAGCCGCTCTGCGGCATGTGGGATCTTCCCAGACCGGGGCACAAACCTGTGTCCCCTGCATCGGCAGGCGGACTCTCAACCACTGCGCCACCAGGGAAGCCCAGGCCGGGCCATTTTTAAGCCAAGGGGAATTAGATTCCATCTTTGATGGAAGGATTATCAAAGAATTGACAGACATGTTTTAAAACTACCAGAGAGGTCTGGGTTAGAAATATGAATTTGGGAGTCATCAGCATAAAAGATGAGGAGAGAAAATTCTGTCTGGAAGTTCAAAGAAAAACAGATTGTCCACTTAATACCTCAGTTGTTGTGTCTAGATCTCTAGGCTAGTTCTGGAAGGAGTAATCATAAAACCTGAAGTCTGCTAGAGTGTGTTAACTCGAGGTGTCAACTACAAGAAAAGCAGAGAACAGAAGTCCATCATGATCCTTGGATCTGTTAAGAGAAAACTACAATTTGGGCTCAAACTTAATAAACCGATTCCAACTTATGGAGAATGGCACTTAATGTTTCAGTTTGTTTTTTATTATGGAAATTTCCAAGATTGTACAGAAATAGAAAAAATATTGCAGTGTACTTTTTACTCAGTTTTAACAATCTTTTTTCAACTAGCACTTTTTCTCGGCTAGAATATTTTAAAGCAAAACTCAGGCATGATATCACCTCACCCCTAAATAATCCAATATCCACCTTAAAAATAATGATTTTTCTTAAATAACTAACAAAAAATAATTCCTTAATGTAATCTAATACTCATTTTTATTTAAACTTCTCTGATTGTCTACAAAATATCGTTTTTACAGTTAGTTTGTACACAAGCAATGGCCACGTATTGCATTTGGGTGTTGTGTCTCTCAAGTATTTTTAATCCAGAATAGTGTCCCTCCCCTCTCTCCCCCACTCATTTATGCCACTGATTGGTTGAAGAAACTGGTGAGTTGTGCTGTGGGATGTTCAACAGAAGGTTTTGGATAGATGCTTCTTCATGGTGTGGTTTAACTTGTTTCTTTAGCTTCTAAATGTCTGTATGTTGGAAGTTAGATCTGACCCCTTGATAAGGTCTGTTTGGCAAGAATACTTCATAGGTGGTACTATGTACTTCAGAATCCATCATATCAGGATGTGCATAATGTTCAATGATCCCACTTTGATGGACAACATTGATAAGTGGGTTCCAACACTGAAAGATTGATCTCTTCATTATAAAGCTTCCTATCCAATATTTACCCTTTTTTTGTAACATCCACTGATTTTCACCTTAATTATTTTATGAGAGATTGAAAAATAATGACTTTTAAAAAAAACGTTTATGTGCTGTGGAGTTTCAGGAGAAATGTATACTTTGATAAACATCTGAAGGGCAGGCTCTGAGTTGACTATTTATTTATTTATTTATTTATTTTTGGCTGCACTGGGTCTTCATTGCTGCACGTGGGTTTTTCTTTAGTTGCAGTGAGCAGAGGCTACTCTTTTTTTTTTTTTTTTGCAGTACGCGGGCCTCTCACTGTTGTGGCCTCTCCCATCTCAGAGCACAAGCTCCGGATGCGCAGGCTCAGCGGCCATGGCTCACGGGCCCAGATGCTCCGCGGCATGTGGGCTTTTCCCGGACCGGGGCACAAACCCACGTCCCCTGCATCAGCAGGCAGACTCTCAACCACTGCGCCACCAGGGAAGCCCCAGAGGCTACTCTTCATTGCAGTTTGCGGGCCTCTCATTATGGTGGCTTATCTTGTTGTGGAGCACGGGCTCTAGGCATGCGGGCTTCAGTAGTTGTGGCACATGGGCTCAGTAGTTGTGGCTCATGGCCTCTAGAGTGCAGGCTCAGTAGTTGTGGCGCCCGGGGTTAGTTGCTCCACGGCATGTGGGATCTTCCCCGACCAGGGCTTGAACCTGTGTCCCCTGCATTGGCAGGTGGATTCTTAATCACTGCACCACCAGGGAAGTCCAGAGTTGACTATTTAAATAGAGCAGAGAGATCAATAACAATTAAACACAATCTGATTTGAAGCAATTTATTTTAAATATTTCACGTGTCTTAGAAAATAAAGCTTTTACAAAGAAAAAAATTTTATGTGGAAAATTTCAAGTATTTATAAAATTAGAGAAAATAATATAATGAATTTCCACATACTTATCACCTAGCTTCAATATTTATCAACACAAGGCTAATATCTATAGCTCCCACTTCCACCATCCTACATTATTTTATTATTTTAAAGCAAATCCCAGATGTTATAGAATTTTATCTGTAAATATTTGAATATGTATCACCAAGGGTGTAGGACCCTTTTTTTTTTTTTTACATCTTTATTGGAGTATAATTGCTTTACAATGGTGTGTTAGTTTCTGCTTTATAACAAAGTGAATCGGTTATACATATACATATGTGCTCATATCTCTTCCCTCTTCCGTCTCCCTCCCTCCCAGCCGCCCTATCCTACCCCTCCAGGTGGTCAAAAAGCACTGAGCTGATCTCCCTGTGCTATGCGGTTGCTTCCCACTGGCTATCTACCTTACATTTGGTAGTGTATATATGTCCATGCCTCTCTCTCGCTTTGTCACAGCTTACCCTTACCCCTCCCCATATCCTCAAGTCCATTCTCAAGTAGGTCTGTGTCTTTATTCCTGTCTTACCCCTAGGTTCTTCATGACAATTTTTTCCCTTAAATTCCATATATATGTGTTAGCATACGGTATTTGTTTTCCTCTTTCTGACTTACTTCACTCTGTATGACAGACTCTAGGTCTATCCACCTCATTACAAATAGCTCAATTTCGTTTCTTTTTATGGCTGAGTAATATTCCATTGTATATATGTGCCACATCTTCTTTATCCATTCATCCGATGATGGACACTTAGGTGGTTTCCATCTCCGGGCTATTGTAAATAGAGCTGCAATGAACATTTTGGTACATGACTCTTTTTGAATTATGGTTTTCTCAGGGTATATGACCAGTAGTGGGATTGCTGGGTCATATGGTAGTTCTATTTTTAGTTTTTTAAGAAAGCTCCATACTGTTCTCCATAGTGGCTGTACCAATTCACATTCCCACCAGCAGTGCAAGAGTGTTCCCTTTTCTCCACACCCTCTCCAGCATTTATTGTTTGTAGATTTTTTGATGATGGCCATTCTGACTGGTGTGAGATGATATCTCATTGTTGTTTTGACTTGCATTTCTCTAATGATTAATGATGTTGAGCATTCTTTCATGTGTTTGTTGGCAGTCTGTATATCTTCTTTGGAGAAATGTCTATTTAGGTCTTCTGCCCATTTTTGGATTGGGTTGTTTATTTTTTTGTTATTGAGCTGCATGAGCTGCTTATAAATTTTGGAGATTAATCCTTTGTCAGTTGCTTCATTTGCAAATATTTTCTCCCATTCTGAGGGCTGTCTTTTGGACTTGTTTATGGTTTCCTTTGCTGTGCAAAAGCTTTGAAATTTCATTAGGTCCCATTTGTTTATTTTTGTTTTTATTTCCGTTTCTCTAGGAGGTGGGTCAAAAAGGATCTTGCTGTGATTTATGTCATAGAGTGTTCTGCCTATGTTTTCCTCTAAGAGTTTGATAGTGTCTGGCTTTACATTTAGGTCTTTAATCCATTTTGAGCTTATTTTCGTGTATGGTGTTAGGGAGTGATCTAATTGCATACTTTTACATGTCCCTGTCCAGTTTTCCCAGCACCACTTATTGAAGAGGCTGTCCTTTCTCCACTGTACATTCCTGCCTCCTTTATCAAAGATGAGGTGACCATATGTGAGTGGGTTTATCTCTGGGCTTTCTATCCTGTTCCATTGATCTATCTTTCTGTTTTTGTGCCAGTACCATACTGTCTTGATTACTGTAGCTTTGTAGGATAGTCTGAAGTCAGGGAGCTTGATTCCTCCAGCTCTGTTTTTCGTTCTCAAGATTGCTTTGGCTCTTTGGGGTCTTTTGTGTTTCCATACAAATTGTGAAAATTTTTGTTCTAGTTCTGTGAAAAATGCCATTGATAGTTTTATAGGGATTGCATTGAATATGTAGATTGCTTTGGGTAGTAGAGTCATTTTCACAATATTGATTCTTCCAATCCAGGAACATGGTATATCTCTCCATCTATTTGTATCATCTTTAATTTCTTTCATCAGTGTCTTATAATTTTCTGCATACAGATCTTTTGTCTCCTTAGGTAGGTTTATTCCTAGATATTTTATTCTTTTTGTTGCAGTGGTAAATGGGAGTGTTTTCTTGATTTCACTTTCAGATTTTTCTTCATTAGTGTATAGGAATGCCAGTGATTTCTGTGCATTAATTTTGTATCCTGCAACTTTACCAAATTAATTGATTAGCTCTAGTAGTTTTCTGGTAGCATCTTTAGAATTCTCTATGTATAGTATCATGTCATCTGCAAACAGTGACAGCTTTACTTCTTCTTTTCCAATTTGGATTCCTTTAATTTCCTTTTCTTCTCTGATTGCTGTGGCTAAAACTTCCAAAACTATGTTGAATAAGAGTGGTGAGAGTGGGTAACCTTGTCTTGTTCCTGATCTTAGTGGAAATGCTTTCAGTTTTTCACCATTGAGGACGATGTTGGCTGTGAGTTTGTCGTATATGGCCTTTATTATGTTGAGGAACGTTCCCTCTATGCCTACTTTCTGCAGGGTTTTTCTAATAAATGGGTGTTGAATTTTGTCGAAAGCTTTTTCTGCACCTTTTGAGATGATCATATGGTTTTTCTCCTTCAATTTGTTAATATGGTGTATCACGTTGATTGATTTGCATATATTGAAGAATCCTTGCATTCCTGGAATAAACCCCACTTGATCATGGTGTATGATCTTTTTAATGTGCTGTTGGATTCTGTTTGCTAGTATTTTGTTGAGGAGTTTTGCATCTATGTTAATCAATGATATTGGCCTGTAGTTTTCTTTGTGACATCCTTGTCTGGTTTTGGTATCAAGGTGATGGTGGCCTCATAGAATGAGTTTGGGAGTGTTGCTCCCTCTGCTATATTTTGGAAGAGTTTGAGAAGGATAGGTGTTAGCTCTTCTCTAAATGCTTGATAAAATTCGCCTGTGAAGCCATCTGGTCCTGAGCTTTTGTTTGTTGGAAGATTTTTAATCACAGTTTCAATTTCATTACTTGTGATTGGTCTGTTCATATTTTCTAGTTCTTCCTGATTCAATCTTGGCAGGTTGTGCATCTCTAAGAATTTGTCCATTTCTTCCAGGTTGTCCATTTTATTGGCATAGAGTTGCTTGTAGTAAACTCTCATGATCTCTTGTATTTCTGCAGTGTCAGTTGTTACTTCTCCTTTTTCATTTCTAATTCTATTGATCTGAGTCTTCTCCCTTTTCTTCTTGATGAGTCTGGCTAATGGTTTATCAATTTTGTTTATCTTCTCAAAGAACCAGCTTTTAGTTTTATTGATCTTTGCTATCGTTTCCTTCATTTCTTTTTCATTTATTTCTGATCTGATCTTTATGATTTCTTTCCTTCTGCTAACTTTGGGTTTTTTTTTCTTCTTTCTCTAATTCCTTTAGGTGCAAGGTTAGGTTGTTTATTTGAGATGTTTCCTGTTTCTTAAGGTAGGATTGTATTGCTGTAAACTCCCCTCTTAGAACTGTTTTTGCTGCATCCCATAGGTTTTGGGTCGTCGTGTCTCCATTGTCATTTGTTTCTAAGTATTTTTTGATTTCCTCTTTGATTTCTTCAGTGATCACTTTGTTATTAAGTAATGTATTGTTTAGCTTCCATGTGTTTGTATTTTTTACAGATCTTTTCCTGTAATTGATATCTTGTCTCATAGCATTGTGGTCGGAAAAGATACTTGATACAATTTCAATTTTCTTAAATTTACCAAGGCTGGATTTGTGACCCAAGATAT
Organism: Mesoplodon bidens; assembly: GCF_964165515.1. Taxonomy (NCBI): domain Eukaryota; kingdom Metazoa; phylum Chordata; class Mammalia; order Artiodactyla; family Ziphiidae; genus Mesoplodon; species Mesoplodon bidens. The sequence continues at coordinate 45,476,098 of NC_138160.1, read as the reverse complement.
GATCTATCCTGGAGAATGTTCCATGAGCACTTGAGAAAAATGTGTATTCTGTTGTTTTTGGATGGAATGTCCTATAAATATCAATTAATCCATCTTGTTTAATGTATCATTTAAAGCTTGTGTTTCCTTATTTATTTTCATTTTGGATGATCTGTCCATTGGTGAAATTGGGGTGTTAATGTCCCCTACTATGAATGTGTTAGTGTCGATTTCCCCTTTTATGGCTTTTAGTATTTGCCTTATGTATTGAGGTGATCCTATGTTAGGTGAATAAATATTTACAATTGTTATATCTTCTTCTTGGATTGATCCCTTCATCATTATGTAGTGTCCTTTTTTGTCTCTTCTAATAGTTTTTATTTTAAAGTCTATTTTGTCAGATATGAGAATTACTACTCCAGTTTTCTTTTGGTTCCCATTTGCATGGAATATCTTTTTCCATCCCCTTACTTTCAGTCTGTATGTGTCCCTAGGTCTGAAGTGGGTGTCTTGTAGACAGCATATATATGGGTCTTGTTTTGGTATCCATTCAGCCAATCTGTGTCTTTTGGTGGGAGCATTTAATCCATTTACATTTAAGGTAATTATCGATATGTATGTTCCTATTCCCATTTTCTTAATTGTTTTGGGTTCGTTATTGTAGGTCTTTTCCTTCTCTTGTGTTTCTTGCCTAGAGAAGTTCCTTTAGCATTTGTTGTAAAGCTGGTTTGGTGGTGCTGAACTCTCTCAGCTTTTGCTTGTCTGTAAACTTTTTAATTTCTCCATCAAATCTGAATGAGATCCTTGCTGGGTAGAGTAATCTTGGTTGCAGGGTTTTCTCCTTCACCACTTTAAATATGTCCTGCCAGTCCCTTCTGGCTTGCACAGTTTCTGCTGAAAGATCAAATGTTAACCTTATGGGGATTCCCTTGTGTGTTATTTTTCCCTTGCTACTTGTAATATGTTTTCTTTGTATTTAATTTTTGACAGTTTGATTAATATGTGTCTTGGCATATTTCTCCTTGGATTTATCCTGTATGGGACTCTCTGTGCTTCCTGGACTTGATTAACTATTTCCTTTCCCATATTAGGGAAGTTTTCAACTGTTATCGCTTCAAATATTTTCTCAGTCCCTTTCTTTTTCTCTTCTTCTTCTGGAACCCCTATAATTCAAATGTTGGTGCGTTTAATATTGTCCCAGATGTCTCTGAGACTGTCCTCTGTTCTTTTCATTCTTTTTTCTTTATTCTGCTCTGCAGTAGTTATTTCCACTATTTTATCTTCCACATCACTTATCCGTTCTTCTGCTTCAGTTATTCTGCTATTGATCCCATCTAGAGTATTTTTAATTTCATTTATTGTGTTGTGCATCATTGCTTGTTTCATCTTTAGTTCTTCTAGGTCCTTGTTAAATGTTTCTTGCATTTTGTCTATTCTATTTCCAAGATTTTGGATCATCTTTACTATCATTTTTCTGAATTCTTTTTCAGGTAGACTGCCTATTTCCTCTTCATTTTTTAGGCCTGGTGGGTTTTTATCTTGCTCCTTCATCTGCTGTGTGTTTTTCTGTCTTCTCATTTTGCTTATCTTACTATGTTTGGGGTCTCCTTTTTGCAGGCTGCAGGTTTGTAGTTCCCATTGTTTTGGGTGTCTGTCCCCCGTGGCTAAGGTTGGTTCCGTGGGTTGTGTAGGCTTCCTGGTAGAGGGGACTAGTTCCTGTGTTCTGGTGGATGAGGTTGGATCTTGTGTTTCTGGTGGGCAGGTCCACGTCTGGTGGTGTGTTTTGAGGTGTCTGTGGCCTTATTATGATATTAGGCAGCCTCTCTGCTAATGGGTGGGGTTGTGTTCCTGTCTTGGTAGTTGTTTGGCATAGGGTGTTCCACACTGTAGCTTGCTGGTCGTTGAGTGAAGCTGGGTGCTGGTGTTGAGGTGGAGATCTCTGCGAGATTTTTGCCGTTTGATATTATGTGAAGCTGGGAGGTCTCTTGTGGACCAGTGTCCTGAAGTTGGCTCTCCCACCTCAGAGGCACAGCATTGACTCCTGGCTGCAGCACCAAGAGCCTTTCATCCACACGGCTCAGAATAAAAGCGAGAAAAAGTAGAAAGAAAGAATTAGTAGAAGTAGAAAGAAAGAAAGAAAGAAAGAAAGAAACAAACAAACAAAGGAGAGGGAGGGAGGGAAGGAGGGAGGAAGGAAGGAAGGAGGGAAGTAAGGAAAAAAAGAAGAAAAAAAATAAAGTAAAATAATGTAAGATAAAATATAATAAAGTTATTAAAATAAAAAATAATTATTAAGAAAAAAATGTACGGGTAGAAACCTAGGACAAATTGTGGAAGCAAAGCTATACATACAAAATCTCTCACACAGAAGCATACACATACACACTCACAAAAAGAGGAAAAGGGGAAAAAATCATAAATCTTGCTCTCAAAGTCCACCTCCTCAATTTGGGATGATTCGTTGTCTATTTAGGTATTCCACAGATGCAGGGTACATCAAATTGATTGTGGAGCTTTAATCCGCTGCTTCTGAGGCTGCTGGGAGAGGTTTCCCTTTCTCTTCTTTGTTCTCACAGCTCCCGGGGCTCAGCTTTGGATTGGGCCCCGCCTCTGCGTGTAGGTCGCCGGAGGGCGTCTGTTCTCGCTCAGACAGGACGGGGTTAAAGGAGCAGCTGCTTCGGGGGCTCTGGCTCACTCAGGCCGGGGGAGGGAGGGGCAAGGAGTGCGGGGCGAGCCTGCAGCAGCAGAGGCCGGCGTGACGTTGCACCAGCCTGAGGCGCGCCGTGCGTTCTCCCGGGGAAGTTGTCCGTGGATCCCGGGACTCTGGCAGTGGCGGGCTGAACAGGCTCCCGGGAGGGGAGGTGTGGAGAGTGACGTGTGCTTGCACACAGGCTTCTTGGTGGCGGCAGCAGCAGCCTTAGCGTCTTATGCCCGTCTCTGGGGTCCGCGCTTTTAGCCGCGGCTCGCGCCCGTCTGTGGAGCTCCTTTAAACAGCGCTCTTAATCCCCTCTCCTCGCGCACCAGGAAACAAAGAGGGAAGAAAAAGTCTCTTGCCTCTTCGGCAGCTCCAGACTTTTCCCGGACTCCCTCCCGGGTAGCCGTGGCGCACTAGCCCCTTCAGGCTGTGTTCACGCCGCCAGCCCCAGTCCTCTCCCTGGGATCCGACCTCCGAAGCCCGAGCCTCAGCTCCCAGTCCCGCCCGCCCCCGCAGGTGAGCAGACAAGCCTCTCAGGCCGGTGAGTCTGGTTGGCACCGATCCTCTGTGCGGGAATCTTTCCACTTTGCCCTCCGCACCCCTCTTGCTGTGCTCTCCTTCGTGGCTCCGAAGCTCCCCCATCCGCCACCCGCAGTCTCCGCCCGCGAAGGGGCTTTCTAGTGTGTGGAAACCTTTCCTCCTTCACGGCTCCCTCCCACTGGTGCAGGTCCCGTCCCTGTTCTTCTGTTTTTTCTTTTTTCTTTTGCCCTACTCAGGTACGTGGGGAGTTTCTTGCCTTTTGGGAGGTCTGAGGTCTTCTGCCAGCGTTCAGTAGGTGTTCCGTAGGAGTTGTTCCACACGTAGATGTATTTCTGATGTATTTGTGGGGAGGAAGGTGATCTCCACCTCTTACTCTTCTGCGATCTTCCCCTCGGCCTCGGGTGTAGGACTTTTAAAAAAAACTTAACAATATCATTCTCCCACCTAAAAAGTTTTTAAAGGAATTCATTTACATCATCAAATAACCAGTGTTCACATTTTATTTATCATATTACTTAAAAAAATCATACAGTTTTTCTTGTTCAGGATTAGAATCCAAGTATGTTCCATTCATTGCTGAATGTCTGTTTAGTTAGTCTCTTTTAATCCAAACTTATCCCATTGTGATAGATATTTTTACGTGTCAACTTGACTGGGCCAGATATTTGGTCAAATATTATTTCCCAGATATCTAGTCAAATGTTATTCTAGTTGTTTCTGTGACCCTGTGTTTGTTTTTGTTTTTGGTGGGTTTTTTTTGGGGGGGAGGGATGTAGACTGTGTAAAGCAGCTTGCTCTCCCTAATGGGGGTGGGCCTCACACAATCATTTGATGGTCTGAATAGCACAAAAGGCTGACCCTCTCCTGAATAAGGGAGAATTCCACTTACTGACTGCCTTTAAGCTGGATTATCATTTTTCCCCTTGCCTTTGGGTTCGAACTGAAGCTTCAGCTTCTCCTGGGTCTAGAAACTGCTGGCCTTTGGAACAGAAGTACACCATCAGCTCTCCTGGGTCTCCAGCTTGCTGACTGCAGATCTTAGGACTTGTCAGTCACCATAATCATGTGAGCCAATTTCTTATAATAATTCCCTCTTCTCTAGATTGATCTATCTATCTACCTATCTATCTATACTATTGGTTCTGTTTCTCTAGAGAACCTTGATTAATACGCCCATAAATCTTCTTGTTGTTGTTGAAGAAATTGGGTTGTATTTCCCATAGTTTCCATTGTCCACTGGATTTTGCATCCTGGTCTTGTCATTTAACATGTTCCTCTGTCCTTTAAGTTTCCTGTAAATTGGATCTAATGATTAACCTGATTGACATTGGATTTTTAATTTCCAACTATTTTTTTTTTAGTTTTTTACAGGAGAACAGATCCACACTTTTATTTATTTACTTTCAATAAGTTTAAGTCCTTGAAGGGTACAGCATCACATGGATTCTGTGTCAAATGGCCTTAGCAGGAAGATTGCTTTGGAATTTGGCACAAACCATGCCAGTGTTTCCATGAACATGAGTTATCTTTCCTCAGATTACTCTGGTTTTGTTAGGCTTTCCACCAGGAGTTACTGTGTTGTTCTTTGCTTTGTACACATTAGCACATCTCTTGCCTAGATAGAATTCAGTTTCATCTCGAGCATATACACCTTCAATTTTCAAGAGAGCTGTGTGTTCCCTCTGGTTCCATAGACCCCACTTATAGCCAGCAAAAATGGCCTTGGACCACAGCCTTCCAGACATATTTGTTGTTTTAGAAGTCCTGTTTCCAGCAGGCCTCCACCGGTTCCAAGATGACTGAGCTCCAGGACAATTTTGTGAGTAGTGTTGTGTGTACTTCTATCAGGTGGTACAGAAAGTCCAGTTGTGTTCTTTGTGATGTTAGCAGCCACTGATGATCACTGACGAGATGAATTCATTAGAGATTGCAAGATGCTGATATTCTAATTCTATTGTTACTTCTTTCCATGTGTAATTCTATAAAGAGAAACTTTGCTTGTCAAGTATTGGTTACTCTGAAGTAGTATGTATAGGAAATACAGGAGTAATGATTACTTCTTTGCTCTAGTTACCAGTTTTCAAGTTTAATGAATCAGTTCGCTAGCACTCTCCAAAAGTGACAAATCAGTTGGAGTTTTTTTAAGTATTATTTTAAACACAAGGCTTAAATACATTTGATGTGTTTTAATCTGTTGCAGTTATTAACCTTAGCGATGTTCAAATTAACCATTCTTGGCCAGTGAGAGTTTATTCTAGAAGGCTCCTGAGGTTTTTCTTTTTAATTAGTTAATTAATTAATAATATATTTTTGGCTGCGTTTGGTCTTCACTTCTGTGCGCGGGCTTTCTCTAGTTGCAGCAAGCAGGGGGCTACTCTTGGTTGTGGTGCACGGGCTTCTCATTGTGGTGGCTTCATTTGTTGCAGAGCATGGGCTCTAGGCATGCAGGCTTCAGTAGTTGTGGCACACGGGCTCAGTAGTTGTGGCTCACAGGCTCTAGAGCACAGGCTCAGTAGTTGTGGTGCATGGGCTTAGTTGCTCCGTGGCTTGTGGGATCTTCCCGGACCAGGGATCGAACCCGTGTCCCCTGCATTGGCAGGCGGATTCTTAACCACTGCACCACCAGGGAAGTCCCTCCTGAGTTCTTTTGATATGAACCTGGTAGTCTCTGGAATCAGCCACTTCTCCAAGGAGCTCGAGTTCCTTTTAATGAGGAATGATCTGTAGAAAACACAATCTGGCCACTAGGGTTCTCCTTGCTCCATGTGTCTAAAACAAAATGAGCTCAGAGTAGACCTCCCTTCCTGACTCTTGGACTGAAGAGTTCCTATAGAAAGTCACTTTGCCCTACAGACAAAAAGTTACCCAATTTTTAAGGGTTATGTAGGAAAGTGATAAGAAGTGGAGAGAACTGGTGTAGATTCTGGACAGACACCTACAGTTTATGATCCCTGCCAGAAAAATCAAGTCTTTCTGATCTGAAAACAGCTTGAGGCAGAAATTAACTATGGCATCCCTGAGTCGTGGAGACAATGTAAAGAGGACATTCCATAGTCTACCTAGGCCACCCTCAGGGTCTACATGGCTCCAGATTCTGCCAAGCTGATATCCAATTGGTATGAAAAAAAAGACCACAGACTCAAAATTTAAAAATAAGTCTTTGTTATTTCCAACAATTGCATGGCAATAAGGGAGGAGGGAAATGCTCACCAGCCAGTAGCCAAAGGACCATCACACCCTGGTTCCCTACCACACCAAGGTTGTATGATTCCTTTTATTCTTAAGAGGACAAGCTGAGATCCTCTAGTCAGTAGGGAAGTTGTAGCCTCAGGACTTTCAGGTAACGAGAAGAGGGTCTCCAGACACTTAGGAAGCAGAGATAAAATTTTGTGATACTTATCAGGGAAGAAGAAAGTGGGCCTTATTTATAATTGTAAGTTTAAAAAGGTAAAAAATGCTACTTTAAAAAGGGACTGAAACATGCATTTGAATGGGATCACATTGTTAGTCCTGTAAAACATTAAGCACTCCTCATTTTGTGGAGACTTCAACTCTCTTTCTGTCACTACAACCATTTACTCTCTCCTATTGTGGAGGGGCTGATTTTATCTTCCTTGATCAATAAGACCTTGCAAAGACACTGGCATTTCATTTCTTTTTCCCTTTCCTTTTTAAGGGATTTAACTTTGGAATCTTCCAAAGGAAGTTTGGCGAATGCCAAATTCCCAGAATTTTGGGGGGATTTCTTTGTTTTAAACAAAAATTGTACCTGATTCTTCTTGTTCATGTTAGTGATCATCTAATCACAGAGTCGAACACTTTCTCCCCTATACAAAAAAATAAACTAAGCATGCTTTACAATAAAATCTGTCTTTTCTGATAGAAACCTGAGCCACTGAAAATAAGAGAAACAACTAGAAGCAGAGTAGAGTCCCAGACTAAGGTCTATGTTTGAGAGGCTTTGAAAGTAATCCCTGGGGTTTGAATTATTTTCACAAGGGTTATGAAATTTTATTTAAGTTTGTTGCTCCGTTTTGCACCTCTGCAATAAAAGCAAAATGACAACCAGTACATAAGGGGTTAGCTTGACAAAGTAGACTTCCTTGTGTTAATTTTTAAGTTTTTTTCTTACTATATCTGTCTATAGGCAGATACAGATAGATGTATGAAAATGTTCTTGCCTGTAAAATTGGTATTCATAAATGTGTTGCCGATGGATCACTTGGGCCTGTACACATACCAATTAGCGTGACCACTTCCATCTTAAAATCAAATCTAAAAAACAAAATTTATTTTATATACGTATGTATATACATAAAGGACTGTGGGTTGTATACAAACTATTGCAAACACTCGTACAAATCTGTCTTTTTTTTTTAATATAAATTTATTTATATATTTATTTTTGGCTGTGTTGGGTCTCCGTCGCTGAGCACGGGCTTTCTCTAGTTGCCACGAGCGGGGGCTGCTCTTCGTTGCGGTGCGTGGGCTTCTCATTGCGGTGGCTTCACTTGTTACAGAGCGCGGGCTCTAGGCACGCAGGCTTCAGTAGTTGTGCACATGGCCTCAGTAGTTGTGGCTCGCGGGCTCTAGAGCGCAGGCTCAGTAGTTGTGGCGCACAGGCTTAGTTGCTCCGCGGCATGTGGGATCTTCCCAGACCAGGGCTCGAACCCATGTCCCCTGCATTGGCAGGAGGATTCTTAGCCACTGCTCCACCACAGAAGTCCTTGCAAATCTGTCCTGATATAAAGGAAAAGCAAAATCTGTATAACATTATTACTACTTGAATGCCTCTGTGACTGATTTTTTTTTCATTTTAAATATAAACTTTTTTGTGGAAAAAAAACCCAAAAAACCTTGCATTCGAGAACTGCCCCTTCACCCTTGCTCTGATACACTGATATATTGCCCATTCACAAGACTTTCTGATTAGATCTCTCTTTTGTTCTTCTCACTAAGCAGGAAAACCAGTGTAGGCCCTCTTATAACCAGAAAGGATCTCACTGTCCAGGATGCAATAGGGAGCTTCTTAATAATCTCGGTCACCTCACTTTCTTAGGTTTGACCCACAGTCAGACTCCCCAAATTTCGGATCCTTCCTCCTTATCTGCGGAGCTATCTCATCAGAGGAGCTTGTGATCCTCATAGATCACCTCCAAGAACACAAGTCCCAGAAATAGGTGAATGACACTCAGGCACCTGAGCAAGTAGGAGGGTGGGTCCTGGCATTAGATTACCTGGGATCAACTTCTAGCCCCATCACTTGCCAGCTCAGTGACCTCAGCCAAGTATTTAACTCAGTTTTGTGTGTTTTAGCATCCTCTGAAATGGTGATTATATTAATTCTCTACCTTGTACAACTGCTATGAAGGATGAGCCAAACCCTGCATGAAAAATTCTTCGCATGATGTTTTAAGTTCTGGTATATAAAATGTTCAGTAAATGATATCTGTTATTATTATCTTTCACGTGGCAATGTAGTCTTCTGAAAACAGAAACAGTTCAACATCTCTGGACAGAAAATTCCAGCCTTAGTCGTTGTCACTCATCAGTATTGCTTTGATATTGGATTGCATTCTTTTGTTTGAATTAATAACCTTCTTTGTTTCTAGAAAAGAAGGTTTGGCTTCTGGTTTTACTTTCTAGAAATCTTTAAGGGGCCCAACCATCCTGCCCATTGTAGAGGGGGAATCCCCCCATCAGACACCTGGTGTGGGAGAGTCCTCACTCGTGTTTAGTGTGATCTTGCCTGTGCAGAGCCGCTTTACTAAACCCTTCTCCTCCACCTGCCCCCACCAACATGGACTTGCTGCTCCTGATATCAGAAGTGGTAGCATCGCCCCACTCGGTCACCTGTGATTTCTCTCTCACTCAGAACTGGAATCCAGCCTTGTCGGTCCTCACTGACAACACTTTGTTTCCAGATGCCATTTTCTTTCACCTACGTTTGGGGTAATAGCCTCCTTCATTAGTCACCTATATCTGCCTGCAGTCTTGCCTCTTTCAAGTTCACTTTGGCATAAGAAGGTTATTTCAGTGGATGGTGCAGGTCTAGGTCAGACTGGAAGCTGAAGAGAAAAAAGAAAATGGAGACAGTGAATGCAGGGAACACATAAGGAGCTTACCTGAGAGCAGAGGAGAGAATGGAGATAAAACAGGTTTTCCAGAATGATCAACAGGAAAATTCCTTAAAACAAACATGATTATGGCCAGGGGGACAGGGATGAAGGATGAAGAAAGCAGCCTGTGTCCCAGGATCTGGTGCGAGAAGAAAAGAAAAGATAGGGTCATTTAAGGCTTTCATTATGAAACATTTTTGTGTGTTTTCAGACATCATGATAAAAATATTTAAGTTCATTTTCTGTATTATGGTCCAAATGCATAAGTCAGCAACGTTTAGATAACATTAATATAGTACAAGGAAAAATCAGTGAACACTATATTATTTTTTTATTCCTTATAGAGGTACGAAAGGAGGATTTTTTAAAATGTTGTAACCATTAATTTTAACTTGTTTTCAGTTTCTATACCCCAAATGAAAGTTTTTTTCCCCCAACACCAGGGCGATTTTCTGTCAGTAAGTGAGCACACTGGCAGTAGCAGCTTTCACATGAATCCTCCACCCACACTTCCACAGAGGACAGTAAGATGGCACTCAGAGCCTCAGAGGGCTCTGCTTCTAAACCCAAGATAACTCTCATTCAGCCCTCCTTTCCTTAGCTTGCAGGTTCCTGTTTTGTTTTGGATAATAGACTGAGGGTTTTTTGTTTCTGTTTTTGTTTTTTCCTTTGTTGACTCTTTATAGGAACGCTTGAAACTTAATTCTAGATTGAAGTTTCCCACCAGGGAACACCATCACACTTTCAATCTTTGTGTTCTACAGCAAAGACCACCTTTACTGGGCTTTGTCTTCATCTCATCTGATTTTTCTGGTTTATTGCATTTATCTTTAGTTAGTGAATTAAAATGTTCCATCTGCACGATAAACCTCCCCAATGGTTAAATACTTCACAGTTTACAAAACTATTTCAATGCGTTGTTCCTCAACGCTGCTGTGAGGTAGGCTGCAAAGTTCCTTGTGGCTTCATTTTATTTTATTTTTTAACATCTTTATTGGAGTATAATTGCTTTACAATGGTGTGTTAGTTTCTGCTTTATAACAAAGTGAATCAGTTATACATATACATATATCCCCATATCTCCTCACTCTTGCATCTCCCTCCCTCCCACCCTCCCTATCCCACCCCTCTAGGTGGTCACAAACCACCTAGCTGATCTTCCTGTGCTATATGGCTGCTTCCCACTAGCTATCTATTTTACGTTTGGCAGCGTACATATGTCCATGCCACTCTCTCACTTTGTCCCAGCTCACCCTTCCCCCTCCCCATATCCTCAAGTCCATGCTCTAGTAGGTCTGTGTCTTTATTCCCGTCTTACCCCTAGGTACTTCATGACCTTTTTTTTTTTTTTCTTAGATTCCATATATATGTGTTAGCATACAGTATTTGTTTTTCTCTTTCTGACTTACTTCACTCTGTATGACAGTCTCTAGGTCCATCCACCTCACAACAAATAACTCAGTTTCGTTCCTTTTTTATGTCTGAGTAATATTTCATTGTATATATGTGCCACATCTTCTTGATCCATTCATCTGTTGATGGACACTTAGGTTGCTTCCATGTCCTGGCCATTGTAAATAGAGCTGCAATGAACATTTTGGTACATGACTCTTTTTTAATTATGGTTTACTCAGGGTATATGCCCAGTAGTGAGATTGCTGAGTCGTATGGTAGTTCTATTTTTAGTTTTTTAAGGAACCTCCATACTGTTCTCCATAGTGGCTGCATCAATTTACATTCCCACCAACAGTGCAAGAGTGTTCCCTTTTCCCCACACCCTCTCCAGCATTTATTGTTTGTAGATTTTTTGATGATGGCTATTCTGACTGGTCTGAGATGATATCTCATTGTAGTTTTGATTTGCATTTCTCTAATGATTAATGATGTTGAGCATTCTTTCATGTGTTTGTTGGCAATCTGTATATCTTCTTTGGAGAAATGTCTATTTAGGTCTTCTGCCCATATTTGGATTGGGTTGTTTGTTTTTTTGTTATTGAGCTGCATGAGCTGCTTGTAAATTTTGGAGATTAATCCTTTGTCAGTTGCTTCATTTGCAAATATTTTCTCCCATTCTGAGGGTTGTCTTTTTTTCTTGTTTATGGTTTCCTTTGCTGTGCAAAAGCTTTTAAGTTTCTCTTCTATAACTTTAAATAAATGTCATTTATATTTAATAATTGGATAGAAGATGCAAAGATAAGTTATGAGAACATGATATCACTTAGGACACCTACATTGTTTCTAGAATTTATATGAGATAAACGTAACCACTTATTCATTTTGGTTTATGTTTGATGTATTTTATTTAAGATCTTTGTCTTATGGGTGAATGTTCATAGGACAATTTATACACTGGAATATAAGAGCATACATAGAATTTTTAACATTTGTTGTCCATCCTACATATAATTTTGAACTAAGTAGGAAACAAAAAATATGAAATATTTTTCTTTCTAGTTTATAGAAGAGCAAAGACTAACGTATCTTTTAAAATGATCTCATTAATTTAAAAAATAGGGAACTGAATTGTAAAATTAATAGTGCAAACAGTTTGATTTGTGGTGGCATTGGGCTTATGAGTGAAATTTTCTTCATTTTATTTCAATTTATGTTAAGGCTGTTACAGCTATCGTGTATGACAAATAAATTAAATTAAACTATTGAAAAAACCCACAACATTATACATGATGTATATATAAATTATTTTTTTCAATTAATTCTATGTTTAAAAACATTGAAAACTATTAAAATATCTCAACATTTTTGTAATTGCATCTGAGGCTAATAATTTTCAGAGGATTGGTTATTATCATAGATAAGATTAAACCAGGTAAAGAATCTGATTGGTCGTTAATAATTGACCAATAGAAAGATGTAGCTATTATCTAAAGTAAATGAAGTATTTTAATTTAGTTGCATAACATAGAATACAGTGAATTCTCAATTAGAACAAAATTAACCCACAAATAACCAGAGTTTCCTTTGGTCAATCTTTTAAAGAGAAACAGGGAAAATCAAGAACACACGTACACTATGTGTCTATATCCGCCAACTTTTAGTATGTGTTTGGCTCTGCTAGAGACTGATGTCAATTGTTTTGTCTAGATTTAGAAAAATTTTTATGAAGTTTGAAATTAAAGGTCAGTACTGAGTTAAACAAAATTCAATTAAAAACACTGATGTCCCCAAAGAAAATAAATATTTTCTACTCAGTATAAATTAAATAATGCATAGTAAGGTAAACGAAATCACAAAACCACAGCAGCATTTTGTCTTTGACATGGAGTACAGATGAGAATTTTAGATGTAGCCTGTGGGCTCTGCAAGATATTTATTCTTTCAAATCATGTCACGTTGCCTAAGCCAGTTTAGTTGAGCCAGCATTTATAGACCTTTCGCCTGGGGTAGACATTGTGCCAGGAGCTAGAGACTCCAAAATCGTCAACGTTGGCCCCTTTCCCTACTGCTCCACCCCCCTGGAATTGAACAATGGTATTTTGTTTGCTTAGCCATTTAAACAAGCGAGAAATGTTATGGAAATGATGTAAAACATAAAAGTATGTTTAATGAATAATTAGAAAACAAATGCAGGTATAATCACCCCACTAAGTCAAAAAATAATACAAACAGTAGTGTGATCACTTCCCAGAGCAAGGGATAAGACAATGCTAGCATCCCCAAAGCACCTACTACTCCCTGTGATCTTTGCCAGTAACATCCCTTTTCATCTCCCCTGGAAGTAACTTCTCCTGATTTTATAGTAATTACTTCTTTGTTCTTCTTTCTAGTCTTTCAAACCTTCTCCGTGTGCATCTCCTCAATAATATAGTTTAGTTTTGCTTACTTTTGAACTTTATGTAAATGCAACCATATTGTCCATATTATTTTTTTCTTGTTTCTGTCATTAAACATTGTTACATTCATCCATGTTGCTCCATGTAGTTTATCCAGTGTAATTGTTCTTTACCACGATTTTACTTATCCATCCTACTGTTTTTTTTTTTTTAATTAATTAATTAATTAATTATTTTTGGCTGCATTGGGTCTTCGTTGCTCTGTGTGGGCTTTCTGTAGTTGCATCGATCAGGGGCTACTCTTCATTGCGGTGCCCGCGCTTCTCATCGCAGTGGCTTCTCTTATTGTGGAGCACGGGCTCTAGGCGTGCAGGCTCAGTAGTTGTGGCTCGCGGACTCTAGGGTGCAGGCTCAGTAGCTGTGGCACATGGGCTTTGTTGCTCCGTGGCATGTGGGATATTCCTGGACCAGGGCTCAAACCCATGTCCCCTGCATTGGCAGGCAGATTCTTAACTACTGCGCCACCAGGGAAGCCCCATTCTACTGTTGATGGAAATTAAAACTGGGTCCATTTTGAGACTCTTATGAACTGTGCTTACTCTTGACATGTCCCGTGGTTCTCATATGTGTGAGTTTCAGTCTTAGGTGTATACCCTGGGGTAGAACTGGGTGGGCATATCTTTCACTTTATGTGTCAGACTGTTTTCAAAGTCGTTGTACTAATTCACATTTCCAATGCAATGTATGAGAGTGTGCTCATTATAGAACAGTGGTGTGTGTGCTGTGCTCCACATAGCATCCTTCAGGGGCTGCAGAATAGGGCAGGGTAGGAGTTGGCCAAGTTCTGTGTCCCTCCCCACCCCCAGTTCATTCAGTGCAGTTTTCATGTTTTCCATATTGAACATCAGCAATCTTTTACTGGAAAAAAAGTTTGCATGACTTAAAAAGAGAGGGATTGAAAATAATTGATCTGGAAGACAAATTATATACCTAAAACATTAGAGGCTCAATAAATGTCGAATGTTGAATGATGAACAAATGAATGAATGATAAAAAACACACTGAATGAATAGTTTTTCAGAAATGAAGGTTATAAGAGAATATCTAGTTCCTTCCAGCTATGGCCTTTGTTCACAGGGAGATAGGCAACAGGGAGAGGTTATATGAAGAGCTGGGATTTGTCTTTGCTTTTATTTCTATTTTCCAGTAATCCAGAGAGGAACAAAGAGAGTAGTGTGAGTTAGAAGAGAAAGAAAGAGGATAGAGACGGAGATACAGAGAAAGATGAGAGGGAGGACGGAAAAGTGAAGGAAAAGGTTAGTTCTTTTTCTCTACAAGTCATGCTCTTCCATTTTGCTGAGTAGGTTCCCAGAGCACAATCTGAAAACCAGGTGACCATGATGAACTCCCCTTTCTTGGTCTCATCGCAGCTCAGTTTCTCCACCTTTGAGTTATTTTGTTCTTGATGCTTCTTGGGAGCTTGCGTTTGTGTTAGTCTGGAGTACCTCACCACATCCCAATTGGTCTCCCCAGCTGCCCTTTGGCAGGTCATTACAACTCCCTTATACACAGCTACAAGAACTTACCCATGACTGGGTCTCAGGGTTCGTAAGGAGGCCAAGGGCCTCCAGAAACTGTCCCCACTGTTGATGTCCTACTTGTTGATGTCCTTCACCACTATTAGCTTGTAGGCTCTTTTAGTTCAGACAACTCATATATAAGTATATATGCCTGCTACACACTTATATAATCCTTGATGCTGTATCAACCAGAAAGGAAAACATTCAAGAATCTTGGGAGCCTTTTATTCCAAAAATGATTAACTAAAAGGAATGTTATCTTCTTAATAACATTTGTCCTCATTTTATTCAAAGTGCTTGTATAATTTAAATTCTACTGGTGATGAGAGTGGTGAGTTACCTGAAAGTAATCAATACTATCTACTTTAACTTTTCTCTTTTCTTTAAGGCTCTGTTTCAAGTTCTTTCACTTGTAGGTATACACATTTTCCAATTTCAATAGAGGCTTTTCTTCTCTTTAGAAAAATCTCACATAATTTTTTTAAGGTTAATATTAATATGAAATTCAAAGCCATTCATATGGTAATTCCATCATTCAAATTTATGACTGTAATTGAGAATCTTACATTATTTGATCTAAGGATAATCAAAATGAATAGGGCTATGGTCAGATCAAAGTGGGTTTTCAACACATGCAACACCAAAATTAAATGGAGTAATTTAATACTGCCTAATATAATATTCAATATTCATGGAGCGCTTCCCTCAATTTTCTCAGATGAAGTTATTATTCTCTCCAAAGGACAAATTTGAATAAAGAAACCACCACAGATGCTATTTCATATCAGCTTTAACACCTGGAAATTCTTACCGTATGTGAACCACTTTTCAAAGACATTCATTCATTCATTCTATAATCACTTGTAGAATGCATATTAGGCACTGTGTTAGGCAGTGAGAATACAAAAGCAAATGAAAAGAAAACAAGAAATGATTGGTCCCTTACTGATTGTTTGGGTGACAAAGAATTGAGAAAAGAGACCTACAGGAGAAGTGAGACAATTAAAATTACTAGTGGGATACACGCTATGATTGAGGTAAATGGAAGGTAAAATGGGAATTTGGGGTAAGGAGAGCATATGGCAATGATGAGTGAGATTTGGGAAGACTTCCTAGCGCAGCTGAATCTGAAAAATAGTAAGACCCAGGCAAAGGTAGACTGCAAGGATTCCAAACAGAAGTGGGCAGGAAATGCAAAAATCCAGAAGTAAGAAAGAGCATCTTGTGGTACCAGAATTGCAAGGGGCTTACTATGATTAGAGATTACATGAGAGCTGGAGAATGATAAGAGATGAGGCTGGAGAGATGAGTAGACACTGTATCATATCATCATAAAAGACACTTGTAGGCCATTGTAGTAGGTTAAGGAGTATTCCCCCCAAAATTCATATTTACCTGGAACCTCAGAATGTGAGGTTATTTAGAAATAGGGTCTTTGCTGATGTAATTAGTTAAGGATCTCAGATGAAGTCATTCTGGATTTAGGGTGGGCCCTGAATCCAGTGACTGGTGTCCTTATAAGAAGAGGAGAGGACTCAGACACACAGAAAAGAAGGCCATGTGAAGATGAAGGCAGAGTTTGGAATGATGCAGCTCAAGCCAAGGAATGCCAAAGATTGCCAGGAGTCATCAGAATCTAGAAAAAGGTGAGGAAGTATTCTTCCCAAGAGATTTCAGAGGAAGCATGGCTGTGCCAACATCTTGATTTTGGACTTCTAGCCTCCAGAACTGTAAAAGAATGAACTTCCATGGTTTTAAGTCATGAAGTTTGTGGTAATCTGTCACATTGGCCCTGGGAGACTAATATAGTCGTAATAAGGGGTTTGAATTGACATACAGACACCTTGACATGTCAGGTGTCAGCCTTGACACGTTCTATGAAAAGATTTAAGTAAAGAAGTGACGTTATCATATTGGTACTTTACAGAGGTCACTCTGGCTGCCGTGTAGAGGATGGATGTGAAGAAAGAGAGACTGAATATAGGGACACATTGGAAGGACCTAGGGAAGGGCAGCCTTATCTAGAAAAGTGAGAGAGGGGAATGAAGAGAAGTGGCTAGATTTGGAAAATATTAGAAAAGTAGACTTGACAGAACTTCATCATTGTTTCTTAGATGTGAGGGTGTGTGAAGAGTAAAAAGTCAAGGACTAACTCCCAATGTACAGCCTAGCTTTTCCACAACGCATTCGAAAAAGCATCTGTCCTCATCTACAGATCCAGCTAAGGCAGAAGACGTAGGCAGACATGTTTGCACCACTTGAGTTGGGTAGGTTGGGGCAATCTGACTCTCTCCTGGTATGAACAGGGAAATGCTGTTGTGAGCTTTCCCTGAAAGGTCATGCTCGATTGGTGTTAGTCTTAGTGAGCCATATATTAGCAGAAAAATCTAGTTCACAGAGGGAGGAAACAGATGAAGGCCAAAAAAATAAAAACTTAAAAAAAAATTCAAGTGAACTTGGGAGATAGAGATTTTGAGGAGATTCCTTTGAGACCTGATTATAATTCTTATAAATGAAATTATCCTTAAGCATATGATAAATCTTCTTTTTACTTGCAATATCGAGTGGCTTTTCTGTTTTGTAATCATACTATCTCATGCCATCACAACAGATCTCTGGCATGGATCACTGGATAGATGGCAGTACCATTTATCAAGAGGGAAGGATGGGAGGAAAAACAAGTTCTGAGGAAAAATTATGAGTTCAGATTTGCACATTTTGCCTTTGTGGTGCCTCTAGGACATCTAGGCACGTCCAGTGTGGACACAGAAGACCTTATCAGAATGTTTTGGACCAGAGTTCAACTCTGGAAGCCATCTCCCGGTAAAGATTAATTGGTGCCATTTTCTTCCAGGGCAAGTGAGAAAAGAAGGCTAAGGACAATGGGAAGTCTGACATCTGAAGGTCTTCTCTATTCCAGAAAAAAAGAGGAACCTGTGGAGGAGGCTAAGAAGGAATGGCCAGAAAAGTAGAAGAATAATCAGGAAAAGTGTGAGGGTGGAGTCCAAGAAAGTGGAGAAAGGAAAGCATTTCAAGGAGGTCAAGAGCATCAGATGCTGTGGTGAGTGCACTGTTTTTCAGCAAGGAAGAAACCGCTGCTGACTTTGGCAAGAGGAGATTTGGGGAAGTAATGGGGGTGGAGGAAAGATTATGAGTGGAAACAATAGATTATGTTTTCAGTGGGCTGGTTGTAATGAGAAGAAAAGACATACAGAGGTAACTAGAAGGGAACATAGGATAAAGGGAGGTGTCTGTTCGACTAAGATGGGAGAGACTTAAGCCTGTTGACAGACTGAAGGAAGTCAGTTGATAGAATTTAACGATAATTGAGAATCATTCATTAATGACTCAAGGTCTGTAGGAATGTGGGAGGGATAAATGCAATGCCTAGTTGAATAATTACCAACTTTCACTGTGGTGAGAGGGAATGGGAATAGAGTTTTTTAAAAAAGGCAAGAATGTGGGCACGTACCCTCCGCCGTCTGCAGACGGCGGCGCGGGCGCGGGGCCCGGGCCGGGGGCGCCCCTGGGGCTGGAGGCGGGCCCGCAGATGCTGGCGCTGCGGCGGAAGAAGGTGCTGGGCGCCGAGGAGATGGAGCTGATCAAGCTGGGGCAGGCGGCGGGCGGCGCCATGGACCCCGACGTGTGCAAGATCCTGGTGGACCTGCTGAAGCTGAACGTGGTGCCCCTCGCCGTCTTCCAGATGCTCAGTGCATGTGCGCCGGGCAGAGGCTGGCGAGCGAGCCCCAGGACCCCGCGGCCGCGCCCCTGCCCACGCCCTGAGACCCGAGGGAGAAACAAAGGCAGCGGTGCCCTCGGCGGGGGAGGTCCGGCGCTGCCAGAACGCGGCGTCCGGGAAGGATCCAGCCAGAGGATGCCCCGCCAACCCAGTGCCACCAGGCTGCCCAAGCGGGGCGGGCCGGGGAAGAGCCCCACGAGGAGCAGCACCTGAGCGGGAGGCCTCGCATGGGCCCACCGCGGGCCGCCAGCCTCGCAGGCAGGCTGCTCCTCCCGTTGGTAATAAACCTCTTTGAAAACCTGAAAAAAAGAAGAAAAAGGCAAGACTGCAAATAAGTTTGTTGACGAGAGGTAAAAAGCAGAGGAATTTTTTCCTGGTGATTTCTAATTTGGCTCTGGATAGTAAAATTAGGTACTAGAAGTTGAATCTGTGCAGAGGAAACGAACCAGAAAGGTAATTTGGAACTATAAATTACCTAAGAAATTCCCTACCCACCCTCCAGACTATCTCCAATGTGAAACAAATGTGAGTACTTGGAATCACTTAGGAAGTGACCTATAGAAGGGAAGATAACTTCTGGGGTCACCAAAAATATATATAAACCTAAACTGGCTCTTTGTAAAGATAAATTAAAATACAAACACAGATGCACACACACACACCCATATATACACATACATATGTATACACATACCATTTTAAAGTTTGAAAAAGGAGATATGGTAGAAGTCAGAAGAGTTATGCAAGAATATTTTGTGCACTCCATGGTAATAAACTGAAAATCTAGAGGGAAGGAATTTTTTTCTAGCAATATATAAATAACTAAAAGTTAAAAAAACTCCAAATACCAATATCATAGGAAGTATTGGACAAGTTAAATCTACTGCTTAAGAAAAGGTACCAGCCTCTCTTTTCTATTTGAACTGTGTTTTAGGGTAACTAAATAGTTGATAAGGGAAGATTCTTAGCTGAGGAATTTTAGTTAATAAATGCAGAAGGAATGATAGAATAAGAAAGTCACCATTTTTGTAAACCCTAGACAGTGGCTTTAAGGAATGTTCATTAATGACTGCTAAAACTATTAGGTGAAAGGCTGATGGGGAACTTTATAATGAATGGATCAGGCTGACAGTACTTGAATTCATGTACCAATCTCAGTGTCATTGTGAGTGGAACAACTTGACATTAAGGACAATCATGTAATAGGAAGTACACCTCACCACCTATGAAGAATCCTCCACACAAAAAAATTGAGCTTAAATATAATCAAGCCTTTAACTTTCAGTCTACAAAAAATGAGAAAAGAAGAACAAGTTAAGCAATACTTAACTTGTTAAGCAATACTTAACAATCAACCAAGTCCAGAATCTGGAATATTCTGTAAGACAAACAATCATTTATTTCAACAAATAAATGGCATGGCAGGGCAGGAAGGGGTAGTTGAGAAGGTGAGAAGGCACTTTTATAAACTGAGAGAATCAAGAGACAGAACAAACAAAATACAGTGCTGTAGACCTTGTTTGGATTCTGATTCAAATAAACCAACTGTAAAAGGATATTTTTTAAACGATCAGGAAATTTTTTTTAGGTATAAGGTGGCCATGGAAAGGACGCTAGAATGGGGGCTTATAGAAAAGGAAATGGGAATAGCAGTAACAGAGGAAAATATAAAACAAAAGAAGGGCATTGAATGAACTGGTAATGATAGTGTGTGATATACTGAAGAGTATGGCCAATTTGGTTTGGTACATGGGATGTCACTGTTATTCATTGACACTGCAATCCCACGTTCAGTAATTTTTTAATAGAAACAAATGTATTGGTGTAAAGGGATATATGAACAAGGATGTTTATTGTAGCAATTTTTGGTAGTAGCAGAAATCAGGACTTGTACATCCATCAACAGGTGAATGGTTGAATAGATTACATTCTGTCCATATAATGGAATATTATGCAGCTATTGAGAAGACTTACTTAGAGTTACACATATGTTGATCTGGAAAGATGTCCATGAAACATTAAGTGAAAAATGCAAGCTGCAAAGTAATGGGCATGGATTATCCCATTTATTGTAAACCATACAGAAATAAGGAGAAGAAAAAATTCCAACATATGTATATTTCTGTGTCAGTCAGGGTCTAGTTGTCAGAAGAGAGAAATAATATAGTTTTATATATGATTATATGATTTTATATATGATTACATATAAAATAATGGTGAACTCGGCACCAATTTGCTAACCAGATAACTGAAAGAGAACTTGGAGAACTCTAGGTTAGGAGGTGTGATGACTCTGGTTCTGCAGTTGTTGGAAAAACTGTAAGTTGTATTCAGCTACTGTCTGGGGCCATGGCTGTGGCTGCAGGACTGAAGAGTATTGGTCAAGTGATTCTCATGGGGTCCATTAGCAAACCGGAAGGAAACAAGGATCCTGACGGGAAGCTAGGGAGTAAAGGAGAAATGTGGTTTGCAGAGTCACAATCCCAGCATCACAAAACACAGAGGGAGGTTGGAGCTGAGAGACAAGGGCTTAATAACTGATACCATGTATTTGCACATAATGGTGTGGATATGCAGAAAAGCACTGAAGGATACAAATCAACCTGTTCATATAAACAGCAGTAACCTCAGAGGTAAGAAGAGACTGGGAACTTAAAACAAAGAAAAAAGAATAACTCCATGTAGTGTATGATGGATTACAGTGTGTACATACTCTATGTGTAATAATAATTTTTAAAAACCCACATAACTAATGAAGCATAAAAATAAAGAAAAATTAAAATTAGAAGTAGAAATACCCTGAGGTGTGCCCTGGGGAGAGAATAGCTCTGTCTCTGCACGGAGGTAGATGCCTGAGCTGTCAGTGCCCTTGGACCTGAGAGGCAGCTGCTTCAAGGGACTGATTTGCACTGTTAAACATAAAACTAAATTTATGCTTGGATTTTAAAGTGTGCTAAACTGTGGCAACTTCTTGATGATTATTGAATCTGGATAATGGGTACATGGATGTTCATTGTATTGTTCATTCTACTTTTGTGTAGGTTGATATTTTTTTCAAGATAAATATCAGGAAAGGAAGATTCTGATAAAAATCACGATTTATTTTACAATCATAGCCCATGAAAGGAAGAAAATAGATGTATTTTTCCTAACTCCAAGAGAATATGGAGAGTCCTTTATACTTGTTGAATTAATTACAATAAGATCAGTTACAGTTTGATGAGTAAATTCAAACTGAACTTCCTGTAACAATGAGGAAATACAATTTCTTAAAACAAACAAGTAAAACAAGCAGCATTGTCTCAAAATTAAGGATAATATAACAATAAACTATTGTAGTTAAAAATCAAGATGTAACTGGTGGGGACTTCTCTGGCAGTCCAGTGGTTAAGACTTCACCTGCAAATGCAGGGGGTGTGGGTTCGATCCCTGGTTGGGGAGCTAAGATCCCACATGCCTTGTGGCCAAAAAACCAAGACAAAAGAAAAAACAAAAAAACCCAGAAGCAATATTGTAACAAATTCAATAGAGACTTTAAAAATTGTCCATATCAAAAAAAAATCTTTAAAAAAAATGATGTAACTGGTGAACTTCTTAAATGCACACTAGGCAGAAATTTCATCATGATAAGAAACATAAATCTGTCAAGAAGGGACCTTTGCCCCAACCTGGCCGATGTTTACATTTATAGCTGTCCTCAAAGCATCTGATTGGTTAATAGAGTCTGTCTTTGATCTTAATCTCTCTAATAAGCTGCCTGATCAGCTTAATGTATTATAATCTTAAAATGTCTATGTCAACATCTCATCTGCCCAAGGTTCCTGTTATTGACATATAGGGCACCTCTGCTATAATCTGGAATTAAATTTAATAAAAGCAGAATCAACAATATCTGGATATTTTTATTTATTTATTTCCTCTGCTCTAGGTCTGTAAATTTGAGAACCTTAAGAATGCAGGAGGCTAGGATTGGAACCAAGATGGTGGAGTAGGAGGACATGCTCTCACTCCCTCTTGCCAGAACACCAGGATCACAACTAGCTGCTGGACAATCATCGACAGGAGGACACTGGAACTCACCAAAAAAGATACCCCACATCCAAAGACAAAGGGGAAGCCACAATGAGACGGTAGGAGGGGCGCAATCACAGTAAAATCAAATTCCGTAACTGCTGGGTGGGTGACTCACAGACTGGAGAACACTTATACCACAGAAGTCCACCCACTGGAGTGAAGGTTCTGAGCCCCACGTGAGGCTTCCCAACCTGTGGGTCCAGCAACAGGAGGAGGAATTCCTAGAGAATCAGACTTTGAAGCCTAATGGGATTTGACTGCAGGACTTTGACTGGACTGGGGGAAACAGAGACTCCACTCTTGGAGGGCACACACAAAATAGTGTGCGCATCGGGACCCAGGGGAAGGAGCAGCGACCCCAGGGGAGACTGAACCAGACCTACCTGCTAGTGTTGGAGGGTCTCCTGCAGAGGCAGGTGGTGGCTGTGGCTCACCGTGGGGACAAGGACACTGGCAGCAGAAGTTCTGGGAAGTACTCCTTGGCGTGAGCCCTCCCAGAGTCTGCCATTACCCCAGCAAAGAGACCAGGTAGGCTCCAGTGTTGGGTTACCTCAGGCCAAACAACCAACAGGGAGGAACCCAGCCCCACCCATGAGCAGTCAAGCAGCTTTAAGTTTTACTGAGCTCTGCCCACCACAGCAACAGTCAGCTCTATCCACCACCACTCCCTCCCATCAGTAAACTTGCATAAGCCTCTTAGATAGCCACATCCACCAGAGGGCAGACAGCAAAAGCAAGAAGAACTACAATCCCTCAGCCTGTGGAACAAAAACCACATTCACAGAAAGATAGACAAGATGAAAAGGCAGAGGGCTATGTACCAGATGAAGGAACAAGATAAAACCCCAGAAAAACAACTAAATGAAATGGAGATAGGCAATCTTCCAGAAAAAGAATTCAGAATAATGATAGTGAAGATGATCCAGGACCTCAGAAAAAGAATGGAGGCAAAGATCGAGAAGATGCAAGAAATGTTTAACAAAGACCTAGAAGAATTAAAGAACAAACAGAGATGAACAGTACAATAACTGAAATGAAAACTACACTAGAAGGAGTCAATAGCAGAATAACTGAGGCAGAAGAATGGATAAGTGACCTGGAAGACAGAATGGTGGAATTCACTGCTGTGGAAAAGAATAAAGAAAAAATCAAAAGAAATGAAGACAGCCTAAGAGACCTCTGGGGCAATATTAAACGCAACAACATTTGCATTATAGGGATCCAAGAAGGAGAAGAGAGAGAGGAAGTACCAGAGAAAATATTTGAAGAGATTATAGTCGAAAACTTCCCTAACATGGGAAAGGAAATAGCCACCCAAGTCCAGGAAGCACAGAGAGTCCCATACAGGATAAACCTAAGGAGAAACATGCCAAGACACACAGTAATCAAATTGGCAAAAATTAAACACAAAGAAAAATTATAAAAGCAGCAAGGGAAAAACAACAAATAACATACAAGGGAACTCCCGTAAGCTTAACAGCTGATTTCTGAGAAGAAACTCTACAAGCCAGAAGGGAGTGGCATGATATACTTAAAGTGATGAAAGGGAAGAACCTACAACCAAGATTACTCTACCTGGCAAGATATCTCATTCAGATTCGATGGAGAAATCAAAAGCTTTACAGACAAGCAAAAGCTAAGAGAATTCATCAACACCAAACCAGCTCAACAACAAATGCTAAAGGAACTTCTCTAAGTGAGAAACACAAGAGAAGAAAAGGACCTACAAAAATAAATCCAGAACAATTAAGAAAATGGTCATAGGAACATATATATCGATAATTACCTTAAACATGAATGGATTAAATGCTCCAACCAAAAGACACAGGCTTGCTGAATGGATACAAAAACAAGATCCATCTATATGCTGTCTACAAGAGACCCACTTCAGACCTAGGGACACATACAAACTGAAAGTGACTGGATGGAAAAAGATATTCCATGCAAATGGAAATCAAAAGAAAGCTGGAGTAGCAATACTCATATCAGACAAAACAGACTTTAAAATAAAGGATGTTACAAGAGACAAGGAAGGACACTACATAATGATCAAGGGATCAATCCAAGAAGAAGATATAACAATTATAAATATATATGCACCCAACATAGGAGCACCTCAATACATAAGGCAATTGCTAACAGCTATAAAACAGGAAATCAACAGTAACACAATAAGAGTGGGGGACTTTAACACCTTACTTACACCAATGGACAGATCATCCAAAATGAAAATAAATAAGGAAACAGAAGCTTTAAATGACACAATAGACCAGATAGACTTAATTGATAGTTATAGGACATTCCATCCCAAAACAGCAGATTACACTTTCTTCTCAAGTGCGCACGGAACATTCTTCAGGATAGATCACATCTTGGGTCACAAATCAAGCCTCAGTAAATTTAAGAAAATTGAAATCATATCAAGCATCTTTTCTGACCACAATGCTATGAGATTAGAAATGAATTACAGGGAAAAAAATGTTAAAAACACAAACACATGGAGGCTAAACAATACGTTACTAAATAACCAAGAGATCACTGAAGAAATCAAGGAGGAAAACAAAAAATACCTAGAGACAAGTGACAATGAAAACAGGATGATCCAAAACCTATGGGATGCAGCAAAAGCAGTTCTAGGAGGGAAGTTGATAGCTATACAAGCCTACCTCAAGAAAGAAGAAAAATCTCAAACAATCTAACCTTACATCTGCAGGAACTAGAGAAAGAAGAACAAACAAAACATAAAGTTAGCAGAAGGAAAGAAATCCTAAAGATCAGAGCAGAAATAAATGAAATAGAAACAAAGAAAACAGTAGCAAAGAACAATAAAACTAAAAGCTGGTTCTTTGAGAAGATAAACAAAATTGGTAAACCATTAGGCAGACTCATCAAGAAAAAGAGGGAGAAGACTCAAATCAACAGAATTAGAAATGAAAAAGGAGAAGTTACAACAGACACTGCAGACATACAAAGCATCCTAAGAGACTACTACAAGCAACTCTATGCCAATAAAATGGAAAACCTGGAAGAAATGGACAAATTCTTAGAAAGGTATAACCTTCCAAGATTGAACCAGGAAGAAATAGAAAATATGACCAGACCAACCACAAGTAATGAAATTGAAACTGTGATTAAAAATCTTCCAACAAACAAAACTCCAGGACCAGATGGATTCTCAGCTGAATTCTACCAAACATTTAGAGAAGAGCTAACACCTATCCTTCTCAAACTCTTCCAAAAAATTGTGGAGGAAGAAACACTCCCAAACTCATTCTATGAGGCCACCATCACCCTGATACCAAAACCAGACAAAGATACTACAAAAAAAGAAAATTACAGGGCTTCCCTGGTGGCGCAGTGGTTGGGAGTCGGCCTGCCGATGCAGGGGATGCGGGTTCGTGCCCTGGTCCAGGAAGAGCCCACATGGCGTGGAGCGGCTGGGCCCGTGAGCCATGGCCGCTGGGCCTGCGCGTCCGGAGCCTGTGCTCCGCAACGGGAGAGGCCACAACGGTGGGAGGCCCGCGTACAGCAAAAAAAAAAAAAAAGAAAATTACAGACCAATATCACTGATGAATATAAATGCAAAAATCCTCAACAAAATACTAGTAAACAGAATCCAGCAACACATTTAAGGATCATACACCATGATCAAGTGGGATTTATCCCAGGGATGCCAGGATTCTTCAATATATGCAAATCAATCAGTGATACACCATATTAACAAATTGAAGAATAAAAACCATATGATATCTCAATAGATGCAGAAAAAGCTTCTGACAAAATTCAACACCCTTTTATGATTAAAAAAACTCTCCAGAAAGTGGGCATAGAGGGAACCTACCTCAATATAATAAAGACCATATATGACAAACCCACAGCAAACATCATTCTCAATGGTGAAAAACTGAAAACATTTCCTCTAAGATCATGAACAAGACAAGGATGTACACTATCACCACTATTATTCAACATAGTTTTCAAAGTCCTAGTTACAGCAATCAGAGAAGAAAAAGAAATAAAAGGAATACGAATTGGAAAAGAAGAAGTAAAACTGTCACTGTTTGCAGATGAGATGATACTATACGTAAAGAATCCTAAAGATGCCACCAGAAAACTACTAGAGATGATCAATGAATTTGGTTAAAGTTGCAGGATACAAAATTAATGTGCAGAAATCTCTTGCATTCCTATACACTAATGATGAAAAATCTCAAAGAGAAATTAAGGAAACACTCCCATTTACCATTGCAACAAAAAGAATAAAGTACCTAGGAATAAACCTACCTAGGGAGACAAAAGACCTGTATGCAGAAAACTATAAGACACTGATGAAAGAAATTAAAGATGATACAAACAGATGGAGAGATATACCATGTTCTTGGATTGGAAGAATCAATATTGTGAAAATGACTATACTACCCAAAGCAATCTACAGATTCAATGCAATCCCTATCAAATTACCAATGGCATTTTTCACAGAACTAGAATAAAAAATCTTAAAATTTGTATGGAGATACAAAAGACCCCGAATAGCCAAAGCAATCTTGAGGGAAAAAAACAGAGCTGGAGGAAGTCAGATTCCCTGACTTCAGACTATACTACAAAGCTACAGTAATCAAGACAATATGGTAGTGGCACAAAAACAGAAACATAGATCAATGGAACAAGATAGAAAGCCCAGAGATAAACCCACGCACCTATGGTCAACTAATCTATGACAAAGGAGGCAAGGATATACAATGGAGAAAAGACAGTCCCTTCATTAAGTGGTGCTGGGAAAACTGGACAGCTACATGTAAAAGAATGAAATTAGAACACTCCCTAACACCATACACAAAAATAAGCTCAAAAGGGATTCGAGTCCTAAATGTAAGACTGGACATTATAAAACTCTTAGAGGAAAACATAGGAAGAACACTCTTTGACATAAATGACAACAAGATCTTTTTTGATCCACCTCCTAGAGTAATGGAAATAAAAACCAAATAAACAAATGGGACCTAATGAAACTTGAAAGCTTTTGCACAGCAAAGGAAACCATAAACAAGATGAAAAGACAACCCTCAGAATGGGAAAAAATATTTGCAAACGAATCAACAAAGGATTAATCTCCAAAATATATAAACAGCTCATGCAGCTCAATATTAAAAAACAAACAACCCAATCCAAAAATGGGCAGAAGACCTAAATAGACATTTCTCCAAAGAAGACATACAGATGGCCAAGAAGCACATGAAAAGCTGCTCAACATCACTAATTATTAGAGAAATGCAAATCAAAACTACAATGAGGTATCACCTCACACTAGTTAGAATGGACATCATCAGAAAATCTACAAACAACAAATGCTGGAGAGGGTGTGGAGAAAAGGGAGCCCTCTTGCACTGTTGGTGGGAATGTAAATTGATACAGCCACTATGGAGAACAGTATGGAGGTTCCTTAAAAAACTAAAAATAAAATTACCATATGATCCAGCAATCCCACTACTGGGCATATACCCAGAGAAAACCATAATTCCAAAAGACACATGCACCCCAATGTTCATTGCAGCACTATTTACAATAGCCAGGTCATGGAAGCAACCTAAATGCCCATTGACAGATGAATGGATAAAGAAGATGTGGTCCATATATACAATGGAATATTACTCAGCCATCTAGAGACTGTCATACAGAGTGAAGTAAGTCAGAAAGAGAAAAACAAATATCATATATTAACGCATATATGTGGAACCTAGAAACATGGTACAGATGAACTGGTTTGCAGGGCAGAAATCGAGACAGATGCAGAGAACAAACATATGGACACCAAGGAGGGAAAGTGGCGGGGGTGGTGGTGGTGGTGGTATGCTGAACTGGGCGATTGAGATTGACATGTATACACTGATGTGTATAAAATTGATGACTAATAAGAACCTGCTGTATAAAAAAATAAATAAAATAAAATTCAAAAATTCAAAAAAAAAAAGTTATTTACCATAATGTTCATTGCAGCACTATTTACAATAACCAGGACATGGAAGCAACCTAAGTGTCCATAGACAGATGAATGGATAAAGAAGATGTGGCATATATATATACAATGGAGTATTACTCAGCCATAAAAAGAAACGAAATTCAGTTATTTGTAGTGAGGTGGATGGACCTAGAGTCTGTCATACAGAGTGAGGTATGTCAGAAAGAGAAAAACAAATACCGTATGCTAACACATATATATGGAATGCAAAAAATAATCATTCTGAAGAACATAGGGGCAGGACAGGAATAAAGACGAAGAGGTAGAGAATGGACCTGAGGACATGGGGAGGGGGAAGGGTAAGCTGAGATGAAGTGAGAGAGTGGCATGGACATACATACACTACCAAATGTAAAATAGATAGCTAGTGGGAAGCAGCCACATAGCACAGGGAGATCAGCTCGGTGCTTTGTGACCACCTAGAGGGGTGGGATAGGGAGGGTGGGAGGGAGACGCAAGAGGGAGGGGATATAGGGATATGTGTATGTATAGCTGATTCACTTTGTTATACAGCAGAAACTAACATAACATTGTAAAGCAATTATACTCCAATAAAGATGTTAAAAAAATGTTAGAAACAAAAAAAATAAAAAAAACAGAGCATAGAAGTTTAAAGGTATATTTTCTTGGAATCTATTTGTAGAGCTAAACTGAAACACTGAGCAAGGAAGTTTGTGAAATTTGTGCGTGGTTTTGGCTCAATTTAGAAAAAAAAAGAATGCAGGAGGCTTGGAAGAGATTAATATCATGTGAAAGAGATTGCCCTTTTTTGAAGACTCCAGACAACTCTGGCAGAATCGTCAAGAGAGCTAGCTAGTATGGTTAAGTATCAATAATATGTGGGCCAGCAAGAAGTCAGGAAGTGGGTCCTAATCAGACTCCAGAGCCATCTCTACTTGGGTGTGGAAGGTAGAATGACCCTCTTTTGTCAGGGAAACCCTTAGAGCTTTAAGACAATTCAGAAGAAATGTGGAAACTTCAAGAAGGAGATACTAAAGTTCCTGCTAACAGTGCTTATGGACTGTGGGCTCTGCAGTGCCATGATCCCCCAAGTATGTGCAGCACCTCCAACTGAATACACTTGTGAAGTGCAGTCAGTGTCCTAAGTCTGTGGAGTAGGGGAGTCAGGAAAGTGGTAGAAATTTGAAATAGCTACCATGAGGAATGGGGAAAACTACTGATGAAGTATTCGCCGAAGAAATTTTGGGCTGTGAGGAAGAATAATCCGAGGTTGGAGAACCTTATTACATGATTTTCTCAGCAGCCCTAAAGCAACGTGAGTTCAGGGGCTGAGAGGATGGATGAATGAAGACTGGGGTATGATGGGAGGCAAGAGGACAAAGATGGTGAGCTCATTGATGAGACAGTGACTGAACTGATACAACCTGGGGTCTGGGCTGAGTAAAGAAAAGAAAGAAGACAGAAGGGTCTGAAAGTTAGGGGGAAACACAGGAGGCAATACATGGCGGGGGGGGCGTGAGGGGCTTGACTAGATCAAAGGCCAAGGGGAGGAGTAAGACGTGGAAGAGCTGGAGGGTTGTGTGAGCAATTCACCGGAATTCAATCTATCAGAGGTGGAGCACATAGATGTACAAAGGTCCTCAGGTGTGCCCCTGGGAGGAGGTAGTTGTTATGGAATAAAGGTCGTTGAATATATCAAGGCACCGTGAAGCTAGAGTATTGGATGACTTATCCATGTGGGTGTTCACACCGAGGGCAAGGAGCAAAGAGAAAGGCTCTCTGGTATGAATTTAGGAGAATATCCGAAGATTAACAGATGACAGGCTGCTTCTACTTGGGACTGTCAGTCCCAGCCTCTGATCTCTATGCATTGCATTCTGGCATCCTGGAAAGGAATTCAAGGACGCTGGTCCACTCTTTGAATATTCCCCCCGACATCTCCAGCCGCCTCCCCCTCATACACACACACAAACACACACAGCCTGGAGGCCTCTCTCATTCTAACTTAAAAAAGAGCAATGGAAAGGTCCTAAATATAAGTCTCTCATTAAATCAGAAGAGAAAAAAGTGAAGATGACAACCGTTTATGAGGAAGATGAATGGTTTATCATATGGTTATGAGTCAAGAAATCAGGATATTTGTTTCAGGTTCACTTTGTGCTTAGTTTAGAGTTTAAGTGTTAGAGCTTTGGAGTTCAGCAGTCCAAAGACCAGATCTACTGCTTAAGAGCTGCGTGAGCAAAGCAAATTACTTTACCTCTGGAAACTTCAGATTGTTGTCTTGAAATTATGATAATACCACCTACTTCAAAGAGTTGCTATGAGGATTAAATGAGATGTTCCTTGTAAACTATAAACTATTTAGAAGAGTAAGTGCTCAACCCCTGCTAGGTATTCTCATCCTTCTCCTTCCTTGTTCCTGAAGCATTTTTCTCATGCACTCCTCTTTCCTCGTTCCAGAAATGAAATTCATCCACCTGTTTGTCAGGGAATGTGATGGATTCAGCTTATACCAACTGCAGAGTTGTTTGCTTCTCTTCCCAACTTGTGGTTCGGTGATATTGATAGCTGAGATCCTCAACATGGAAATTGGCAAATACTTTAAAATAGGACTTTGGGGGATCTGGTTTACCAGCACACGGCTGCCATTGGGTTTCCGCTTGGGTGTTTCCCTGTCAGATCAGTAGCTAGACGGCAGGCTGATGCGCAGCTCCTAGCCTGGTTCCCAGCCTCTCGCAGGTTTTCATGCAGTAAGACTCTGCTGGCTTGAGATATCTGCTATCTTCTCCTGCCCCAGTACCTCTATCAACCTCTGACTGCTGGGCTCCATGAAACCTCACCATTGCCAGATCCTTCTATTTCACAGCTCTTTCCTGATGTCTCTACAGTGTTCACTTAGAGGACTACAATACCTCCAGTATTATCCCAGCTCCTTCCTAGTTTTTATCATGGAATTTAAATGTTTTTAGAGAGAAGGAAGGGAGGACGGGGAGAGAACCCTCTAGCTCCCTCAAACACAGCTCCCATATGAGGGAAGGTTGGCTGTCGAAGGTTTCTCATTTCTGCAGTCTTTTATTTCTTCCTTCAGGGGCAAAAGGATGGGCTCTTCCATTTTCCCTATTTTCCCCAGGGGCATAGAAAGGGAGAGCAACTGATTAAACTTTTCTAGGTGATTCCATCTCACTTATCCTTAGTGGAGTTTTCCCTTTGCTTCTGCCCATAGGTTAATTGTCAGTTTTTATTTTGATTTGGGTATATATCTTCTTTCTTCTTCTTAAGTATTTTGATTGGAAGTTGAAAAAGGTTATGTCAGGATAACCTTTTTATATTGGAAATCGTCCTAAGAGAAACTCAATTTTGCTTACAAAGTTTATTTCTGTTCTATCCCTTTTCATGCCCCACCCCCATGAAGTTGTTAACAGAATTATTGTGGATTATATTTCCTTACAGAAAGTACAGATAGCAAGGACAGGATCCAATTCAACTTAGAGTTTCTAGGAATTTCTTGGAATGTACCATAGTGCCCTGACTAAAAAGATTCCTTCAATATGCACAAATTAACAGAATTATGAACTCTGCCTTGAAGGAGAGCTGAGGGCCAGGAAATACTCAGATATATTAAGGTATGTTTTCAAAAATTACCTTTTAACCTCAATAGATAAAACCTGTATCCAAATTGAAAGTTTAAAATCCCCTCCAAGCTAATGGATTTAACAAGAAACAAAGCCCCAATTCGAGTATGTATTGTATACCATCTACCAAAATAATTTCTGGCAGAGAAAAAGTTTTATCAGAAGATCTTTCTGTGCCAGAAAGACCTGTATTTTAGGACCATCCTTAGGAATGAATGTTATACAATTGGTAGTGGATATTTTCTGAATAAGAACGTGGACAGAAAAGGTAGTGAGGAAGGTATCAGTGGGTTATTTAAAGGCTGCTCTTGTGCTGGGGAGCTCTGTGGACTGCGTGCGAGTGCTGGGAAACAACAGGGGTGAGGCTCTACCCCTCTTTCCCGCTTCTCTCATCAACTGGAGGTCTTGGAGGATGAGTAATGTAGCTTGATTTACTTTATCTGCGTGCTTCCAGGTTGTGATTAGCTGTCAAGGGGAGTAACCTCTCTCTCCTCTGAGTGAGTCATCAGATTGTTTTATTTCTGGAGAAGTAACGCCTTCCCTTCCACGTGGGGAGAGCCAGGTGAGCCTGAACGCTGGGCTTTGTTAAACAAATCAGAATCCTTTTATCTGTCAGGAGGCGCCAGCCTGGGTTCTCAGGAGCAAGGCATGCCAAATTAAGCTCATTTACTTCCTTACAAGAGATTGGTAGAAGAAAGGAGAGCTTTTTATATTTATTCTTTGATTTAGTGAGATAGCTGACAAAGACAATCATGACATCCTTATAGATGAATCCAGGAAATGTAATGTGGAAAGTAATACAATGGATTATGTGGATTAGATTCTTAGCTAATTTAATAATAGTGGCCAAATATCTCTAATTAATCAATCCATGTTGGCTTAGAGGTTTTTTTTTTCCTGGTGTGTGTAGTTTTATGCAGGATTCATGAATATTTATATTGTTATAAGCTATCTCAATGAAGACCTAGGAGAGATACTTCCCAAATGGGCAGATGACTAAAAGCTGGAGGCACGGATTACAGGTTGGGTGATAGAATCAAGATCTCCACAGACTACGTGATAGACACTCACAAGATAAAATTTGGCATGGATTAATGTCTACATTTAAACTTTAAAGATCAGCCTCACAAACAGAAGTTGACGGAGATTTTCTTTAAAAAAAAAAGCCAAGGGTTTTGGTGATTTTTTAACCTTATGTTACCTAATAGTCTAGCACTAAGAAAAAGCAAAGTGAAATCTTAGGTTGTTAATAAAAGTATAGCAAAAGAGGAATGGAGGCCAGTGTTTTCTGTAATGATCAGAACACAGTCATTCATGCTTATTTATTACTATGGTGCCGGTTGTCATTCTAGAAGTTATGGGAATCTGAAAATGGATCAGAGTTACTTCAGGAAACTTCCAGTTTATTCAGAGGTAAGTCTGTACTTTAATAACCACAGCAGAAGATAGGAATCGAGGTATCATAAGAGAGGTATAGGTATAGGTGAATTCAGAGAAGCCAGAAATTATTTCTAGGAGTAAGGATCAAGAAACGCTCATTGCGCAGAAGGCATACATAGCTGGCGGAGAGAACATGGTCAAATCTCTTGTGTTATGTGTGAATCTTATAGGGGCGTGGCCAGCAGATACTTGGCACATGGCTTCAGAGGACCAAATTGAAGTGTCAGAAGCAAAAGGAAACTTTTTGGAAATCCCGAGTGCAGAAATGGTACAGAGAATAGGTAAGTTGGGCTGAGTTTGTCAAGGGCAATAGTGTAAAAGAAGATTTGAAAGGTAAATTGAAGTCACATAATTGTGCCTTATTAATATCAGTGGGAAGGGGTCACAGGTCTTCAAAGAGGTCCTTTCCCCTCAAACAAGGGTTGAATCTCCCAACTTTGCCTCTGTTCTCTGACCATCACAGTCTAACTCTGGATTATTATTCTCCAGCTTATGCCATTGAGGATTTGATGCCTTCTATCTGCACTCTCTCCAAAACCAACCCTAATCCATTCATGTGTTATTAATACTTGTAACAACTACACCTCATGAAGAAGATGTTTGCATTTTACAGAATATGCACAGAAGAGGTGTAATCAAGGAAGTGAATTGAACAACTAATCAACTATAAAGTGTAGATAGAGTGGAAAGAGAAAGACTGAGGCCGAGAAAGAGGTAATGAAGGTGAGACTTAAGGTTGTACTTATAGGAATATAGAGGAGGGAGTACTTTTAAGAAGTATACATAATGACCTCTAAAGCAGGATCTTACTTACTGGGGAAAAACTGTACACATTCCTGCTTGAGTTAGGAACCAGGTAAGATTGATCACCATCTCCACAACAAATTAACTCCATCGGACTTCAGCCTACATAAGCACTCAAAGTGGAAAATAATTAGAAGGTTAAAAATTGAAAAGGAATTGAGAAGGAAGAGGCAAAACTATCTTTTTTTTCCAGATTATATGATAGTTTACCTGAAAAAATAAATAAAACTCTAAAACTGAAAGCAAAGTGAAACAAATCAATGTAACTGTATATCAAGTTGGTGCTACAACCATAAAGAGGAAAAAATTATTTCAACTGTCTTTAGCACATAGGACTCTGATTATATATCCTTAGTGAGATATATCATAAAAGTGAAAAAAGGGACAAAGAAATCTTGCACTTTACTTGGTAGCAACTTTGGTATTGCTATTGATATTACATTTTTGAAACTAGCTCATGTACATCATAAGATAAAACAAAAAAATTATGTTCACATTATTAGGAACCAGTATTTTCAGTGTGAGAGAAGAGATATAAATATGAAATCAAAGAAATGAAGAAAAGCTTATGTCATTCTCAGCAAACTAGGAAGGGCACTTTTTCAATTTGCTAAGGCACACACCAAAACAACAACAGCCAGTGTTACTTTAATGGTGAACTATTTAACATTTCTCCCCTAAGTTGGGGACAAGACAATAATATCTATTTTTACCACTTCTATTCACATTGTACTGAAGATCCAGTACTGGAGACTTACTGGAGATAACACCAGTGCAATAAAACAATAAAAATAAATAAATAAATAAAAGGCATGCAATTGGAAAGGAAGAAGTAAAATTCTCTCTATTCACAGAGGATTTGATTGTATACTTACAAAATCCCATTGAGTCTACAGATAAATTTCTAGAATAATAAGCTGAATTAGCAAAGGTATCTGGATACAAGGTCAATAGGAAAAATGTATTTTTACACATTAGCAGCAATCAACTAGGAAATAAAAATGTTAAAACTATCATTAACAATAGTACAAAATAATCGATACCCCAGGAATGAAGTCAATGGAAGACATGCAAGATTTTTACAATGAAAACTACAAAATATTGTCAAGAAAAATTAAAGAAGACCTAATTAATAGAAAGATACACCATTTCAAGGATTGGAAGGCTCAGTATTGTTAAGATGACAATTCTCCCCAAATTGACATATAGATTTAATGCAATTCCATAAAAATCTCAACAGGTTTTTTATAGAAATTCACAAGTGATTAAAAAATTTATATTAAGAAAGCAAAATATCTATGATAGTCGATCTTGATGAAGAATGGATTTGAAGGACTAACCTACCAGACAACAAGAATCAATCTGAAACCTAAAAAAAAAAAAGAATTAATCTAAAACCTATTTAAAAGAGTGAGTCTGTGTGTATTGGCATAAAGACAGACAAATAGATCAGTGAAATAGAGACTCTAGAAATAGACCCATGCATATATGGTTACTTGATTTACAACAAAATCACCAATGCAATTCAGTGGGAAAAGGGTGACTTTTTTTTCAGTGAATGGCACTGGAACAATTTAATATTTACATGGGATAAAAAGACCCTAGTAACAGGCTCTTCATTTTTTTTTTTTTGGCTGCACCATGTAGCTTGCAGGATATTCATTCCCTGATCTGGAAACCAGGCCATGGTAGTGAAAGCCTGGAATCCTAACCACTAGGCCACCAGGGAACTCCAGGCTCTTCATTTTAGCGTGCTCAGAAATCAACTTGAGATTAAATCATAGATTGAAATGTGAAAGGCAAAACAATAATATTTCTAGAAAAACACCTAAGAATATATTCATGGAATTGGGGTAGACAAAAAATTCATAACTGGGACACAAATGAACTAACCATAAAGAAAGAAACGTTGACAAATCAGACTTCATCAAAATTAAAAACTTCTGTTCACCAAAAGCACCATTAAGAGAGTGAAATAACACTGTATGTCTACAAAGAGAATTGTACTAGAATATTTATAGCAATTAGACTCATAATAGCCCCCAAATTTGGAAATGGCCCAAATGTCCATCAACAGAAGAATGGATAAATAAACCATGTGCTTATTCACTGGACAATCCTTTCAACTTTTCTATATTTTTGAAATGTTGTATAACATTTGGGGCAGAAAACTACAGGAAAAAACAAATACAATAGGATGCTTATGCTTTTAAATTATTCCTGGGTATTTATATCTGGAATGAATTTATGAACTGGCAAGGACACACATCACCTTTTATGTTTTATATAGCATATCTGGGTATTTTTTAATTGAGTATACATATTTCAATAAATCATGAATTTTACTTTATCATGTGGTGCAGAAAGAAAAAAACATATGTACATTCTGTTACTGCACTGCACCTATGGTCGATCCCATACAAACAATATTTTCAATGAGATTTTTAGAGGTATATGGAATTGTCTGACTTTTCATAATTATTCTTTGAGTTCATATTACCAAATATGATAGTTATTTTAAAAGATGGGAAATACAGAAACATCTGTAGTCAGCTGTAAGTGGGATGTATTTCTTTGCTATTTAAGTTGGAAATTTCTTATGTTGCTGAAACTATTTCTAGAATTTTTTTTAACTTAAAAACACAGGCCGTATATTCGCAGAATTAAATGTACAGTTATTTTAAATTTTTAAAAATGAAGGTAATACATGGCTTTCCAATACAAAATATATGAAGACAAAATTTTTTAAGAAGATAAAGAAACTGGCTGTCGGAGACAAGGCACTGACACCAGTCAGAGAAAGCAGAGCTTCAGGCTTAAGTGAACACGTGCAAACTGAACAAGACCATGGCTCAGAATGCTAGCTTCACCCACAGGCGCCTCTGAGAGGTTCCTTCCCTGAACCCCTACAGAGGGGAGCAGCCCCCGATTGGGGGGGGCCTGTCCCTGCCTCAGAACTGCAGCAGGTTGTCCCAGAGGGATTGCAGTGATTTTCTGGACCAATCAGATCCTCTCTCGGGGAGACTGGAACATCGCAAGAGCTAGCTGAGCAGTTGGCAAATTGCAGTAGAAGCTAAACTCACACAGAGAGGAAACAATATGTACATTCCAGGAGGGGGTGGAAGACATGAGTAAACCAAAGCCATCCATGAGCAGAAGCCATGAGGACGAGAAAGGATAGTAGGTATTGGTTGACAGGAGAGAGAAGAAGCAGAAACAGATTTAGCTGTGTCGATGATGATTGGAATTCACATATATACACTAATATGTATAAAATAGATAACTAATAAGAACCTGCTGTATAAAAAATAGGTAAAAGAAAATTCAAAAATTCAAAAAAAAAAAAAAGATGATGCTCATATAGTACTTACTGCTTGCCAGAGAACGTCCTAAGCGTTTTATGTATATCAACTCACTTAATCCTTAATTTAAGGTAGATACTTTTATTACTGTCATTTTGACAGACAAGAAACAGAGGCAGAACAGCATGAAGTTCCTTGGCAATCTGGTTCCCGGGGTCCTGCTTTTAGCCACTGCACTGTACTGCCCCACCATACGGCCCCACCAGGATGGGGGAGATGGGGGGTCCTGCTGCAAAGGCCGCCTGTGCGTGTGGCAGGATTCAGGCCCAGCTCTACAGCTCTTCCCGGTTTTTCCTCATGAGGCCTGCCTGTGTGACCTGTCCTGAGTTTGTTATGAAGCCTAGCTGGATGCCTGAGGGTCTTATAACACATAAGGATGGAGGAGAAAGAATGGCCTCCAGGAGGGAAAGAGAGTTGAGACTTGAAAAGTAAGCAGTGACCACATCAGAAAGGGCCTCATAAGCCATGTTAAGGTGTTTGAACTTTATCCGCCAAACAAGGGGTGTCATTGAGGTGTTGTCATCAGGGGAGGTGGGGGGAGAATCATGATGAGATTTGCATCATGATGAGATGATTCTCCTGGCTGTCTTTGTGGCTGAGTGAGTTAGGAGGCAGCGGGAGTGGTAGAGGCTAAAGCAGTCTTCTAGGTAAGGGGTGATGAGAGCCTGAATTAGGGAGATTGGCATTGGGGATAAAGAGGTGTGGGCAAATTTGAGAGATACGTAAGTGGGAGATTTCAAGACTTGGTGATTTATTGGTGTGAGGGATGAGGGAGAGGAAGAGCCAGAATGATAACCAGGGAAATTAGGTAAATGATGGTACCATTCACTGAGATAGAAAACAAAGTAGGAGAGAGTCTGTCATGTAGGGCTGGCTTCATGGGCACATGAACTGTGCAGTCACACAGGGCCCTGTGCTCAGAAAGACCCCATGATTGGCTTAAGGATCTGCTGCTGCTGCTGCTCTTAGTAATATTGAATAAGGAACTCCACACTTTGATTTTGCACTAGGCCCAGGGAATGATCCAATGAAAGAAGAGGCAAATACACAGGAGAGAGGCCATGATGGATGGGGCAAAGTTTTGAGGGCAGGAAGGAATTCAAACCAAGGACACAATTGGAAGACTTACTTTTGGAAAATAGGCAGGGTATTTCTTTAAGACAATAAGAAAGAACAAAACACTACAAAAAGACATTTGGAGGTGACAAAGGAAAACTTGAAAAACTTGATGGAG
This sequence comes from Mesoplodon bidens, assembly GCF_964165515.1. NCBI lineage: Eukaryota > Metazoa > Chordata > Mammalia > Artiodactyla > Ziphiidae > Mesoplodon > Mesoplodon bidens. The sequence continues at coordinate 45,437,132 of NC_138160.1, read as the reverse complement.
TCTTCAGAAGGTTTCCACCTTCACAGTAACTCATAAAGTGAGGTGATTTAAAGAAAGTGAAAAGTTGAATATTTCATTTAGCTCTGAATAATAAAGATTTTTAATGAGTTCAAAAGTTTTAGTGGAATGTATGGAATTCTTTTTTTTTCACTTTTCTTTGCAGGGAAATAGTTATATAACCCTTTTATAGAAAAAATGTTTTTTTGCAGGTTTTTAAATTGAAGTATAGTTGATTTACAATGTTGTGTTAATTATTGCCATACAGCAAAGTGATTCAGTTATACATATATATACATTCTTTTTTTTTAAACATCTTTATTGGAGTATAATTGCTTTACAATGTTGTGTTAGTTTCTGCTGTATAACAAAGTGAGTCAGTACATTCTTTTTTTTTAATTGGAGTATAGTTGATTTAAAATGTTGTGTTAGTTTCTGCTGTACAGCAAAGTCAGTCAGTTATACATATCCACACATCCATGAAGAAAACTCATACTTGTGATCTTGTGACCTTAATATAACCAACATCAACATTTTGATGAATTTCCTTCTGATCTTTTTAATGCATTAAAAAAATCTTAATACACTCGAAGTGTATGAGTAATTAGTATCTTGAATTTTTTTTTAATATTTTACACTTATGAGTCTCCTCACCCCTTCCTCCTGCCCTGTTACCCATGATGGCATGTAAACTTAATATAGCAGCCATTTTGGGGGGCTGCATAAAGTCGATAAATAAATTTGTTATAATTAAACAATAAGTCTCCACTCATTGAACATTGGTTCTAGTTTTCCAGTGCTATAATAACTCCAGATGGTTCTAGTTTTCCAATGCTATAATAACTCCAGAAAAAAATATTTTCATAACTAGTATGGTCTGTTTCTTCAGAATAAATTAACAAGTAGAATTGCTTGGTCAGAAACTATAAATAATTTCATGCTTTATAATATATAGTGTTAACTTAAGTACAAACTTGAGAAATGATATCGCTTCACCAATAATTAAAATAAAAACAATATATCATTTTTGGCCTACCATCAATTTGGCCTACCAAATTAGCCAAAGAATAATAATAATAAATGAAAATATTTACATTAGTAAGTTATCATGAAGTTTCTTATGCAGCAATTTGACAGAAAATGTCAATGACCATAAACATTTTTCTACCCTGGTTGCAACATATTTCAAGGAAATTGCCAAATCCGAGCATGTTTAGCAAAGGTATTCAAGATTTTCTATTTTGGAAAGAGGTGATCTGCTTAAATGTCCCAAACTTGAAAACAATGGGAATGAGCAGCCTTCAGCTGGCTATGATCATCATAAGTTAGCAAACAGAACATTATATTACAAATTCTGTGTTTAACAAAGATTTAGTTACTTATCAAAAACAATAGAGGGTCAAGAAAAGTATTCTCTTCAGGTACAGAACTTGAACAGAGAGATGAAGTTTCTGCAACTTCAAATTTTTTTTCTGGGCTCTACTCTTTGTCTTTTTCATTTCTAAATCAAACAGTATTCAAGGTATCTAAACATTAAATATATTTACAAAAAATGTAAACTAATGTAAAATTATAAAATAAAAACATATATTTATGTATTTTATAGATATTATTTTATAAAAAATTATTATATATATTTAATGTATAAAAATGATGGTTATTTTTATGTATCATCTTGGCTCAGCTGTACTAGACAGTTATTCAACCACACTAATCTAGGTGTTGCTGTGGAGGTATTTTGTAGATGTGGCTAACACCTACAACCAGTTGGCTTTAAGTAAAGATTATCCTCAGTAATGTGAGTGGGTCTCATTCAACTAATTGAAAGGCCTTAAGAGCAAAACCTGAGGTTTCACAGATAAGAAGAAATTCTGCCTCAAGACTGCAGCATCAATTCTGCCCAAGAGTTCCAGACGTGGTGGCCTGCCCTATAGATTTCAGACTTGCCAGCCCCTACAATCACACGAACCCGTTCCTTGAAATAAATCTCTCACTCGAATCCTGACTAATATATCATGTTTTTAAAGTAAGGTGTTTTTTCTTCTAAAATATTCAAGATTATTATTAAAAGTAAAAAGCCCAGTACAAATCATAATACAAAAAAAAATTAATCTCAAAGTGTTTAAATAAAATTGTACTTTAATTTGTTTAAAATCTAATTAAATCTTATTAAATAAGTTTATAAAAATAAAGCCATACACAATTCCAGCACTCAACGCCCATCTAATTGCACTGTGAAGAATTATTGTTATGCTTCATGCTTACTCCATTCAGACCTATTGTATCAGTAAGGTCCAGTTAGGAAGCAAAAACTTAAGGAATTGGTAAACAGGTATCCTCAGACTAAAATACTGAAAAGGAGCCATGAAAGTAACATGAAGTTAGTAGCTGTAGAAGCCACCAGCCCAGGGCTGGGAGAACAAAGAAGAAACTAGAAGCTGGGAGGAGGGCACTGCACAACTGGGGTGGAGACTTTGAATGGGGAGAGTTGTCTTGGCTAGTGGATGCTGTGGTACTGTTTCTGGGACGGCCACAAAAAGCAGGACATGAACCAGCTGTTGCTGCCACATTGAAGGGCTGTCGTGGAGGTGATGCAGCCAGGAACACCCAACACACAGAGAGAGGGGCAAGTCCCTGCCTTCTCTGGCCTTGCAGCCTTCCTGCAGTCTTCCCTTTTGGCAGAAAGTAGGAATGTAGTTTGCAGAGTCCCAGTAATGGCTTCACACAACAAAATATAGGAGGTGGTTTGGGGTCTGAGAGACAATATAAATTAAAGGGTAAAACTACTTGTTTAGTGTTACAAAGTGTTGCTCTGCTACTCTATGTGACTGTTGTGAATACAATATTAATTTGTCAGTTCCTCCAGAACTGTGAATTGGAAAACAAAGGAAGAAAAGAAGCCTTGGCACTGTGGGGACATACTTCACACGGAAGAATTTATTGCCTTCAAGCTCTCTGAGACGGATTTGACAAGCTAACAAATTTGTCTTTTTTCTAACCCCAGAACTTTTGCTGCTCAGATCTGCCCTGAATTCTAAAACGACACTGGCCTTCAATGTTGGCAGAGGAGCAACCTGCAAATCTTCATGGCATTTTGATACAGTTGCCTTTTGTTTTGAGGTTATAGGGTAAGCCAGGGGAAGAAGTATTCCCCTGGGGGCTGAACAGGAGCCGATGTTTAGGGTTAGAGGTTGTGCTGGGCCAGTGCTAATGGTCAGATTCTAAGTGGCAGGCATGCTCTCTGATATTTGTGTGTGTGTGTGTCTGTGCTTATGATCTGCAGGGTTTGTGGTGTGCAGAGCAAAGCTAAAGCATGAAGCCCAAGGCAGAGGTACTACTTCTTGTCTGGATCTAAGAGTAGTATTGTTCAAGTGTGCCCTGGACCTAGAGATCATCATACAAAGTGAAGTAAGTCAGAGAAAGACAAATATATGATATCACTTATGTGTGGACTCTAAAATATGATACAGATGAACTTATTTACAAAGCAGAAACAGACTGACAGACATAGGAAACAAATTTATAGTTACCAAAGGGAAAAGGGAGTGGGGCAGGGATAAACTAGGAGTTTAGGATTAGCAGAGACAAACTACTATATATAAAATAGATAAAAAGCAAGGTCTTACTGTATAGCACAGGGAACTATATTCAATATCCTGTAATAAACCATAATGGAAAAGAACATGAAAAAGAATTTTAAAACTATTAATGCTGTGTTCACTTTAATATTGTGATATATCAATACCATAATTTAGTTAAGCAATTCTCCATTGGTGGACACATTTTTCTATGATAAAAGCCCTCATTAACATCTTATACTTCCATCTTTGTAAATTTGTACTATTATTTCCTTGGATTAAATTTTTTAGAAATACACTTGTTAAGTAAAAGGCCATGTACATATTTAAGAATATTAATACATGTTGCTGAACTACCCTTGAGAAAGGTGATGCTGCATTGCCAATTCTGTTCTTTATTGTCTCCATTATGGATTTTAGTTCCACTATCTCAGACTTCATTCACCCACCTCCATTTTTGTTTCATTCTATTGTCTTTTCATCTCAATCCATCCTGTGCTTTTCTGAATCTGTTTTATTTTATTTTTTTAAATTAATTTATTTTATTTGTTTTATTTTTGGCTGCATTGGGTCTTTGTTGCTGCACGCAGGCTTTCTCTAGTTGTGGTGAGCGGGGGCTACTCTTCTTGGGGTGCGCGGGCTTCTCTTGTTGCAGAGCACGGGCACTAGGCATGCAGGCTTTAGTAGTTGTGGCACACGGGCTCAGTAGTTGTGGCTCACGGGCTTAGCTGCTCTGCAGCATGTGGGATCTTCCCGGACCAGGGCTCGAACCCGTGTCCCCTGCACTGGCAGGTGGATTCTTAACCCTGCACCACCAGGGAAGCCCCGAATCTGTTTTAAAGAGGTCAGTTACTTTGCATTCTTCTGAGGAGGGAAACGTCCCAATTTTTTTTTTTTTTCTGATTCCTACAGGAAATCTTTTCAGGGGCCTGTGAGTTGTCTGAGTCTAAGGATGATGCCCCTTCTCTTGTTCTTGGTATATTTCCATAGGCCGGGTTTTGTGATTTGTGGTTTATTCTACATATCCTCTGGAGAAGTGAGATCTATCAGAGATCACACTTGCGTGTGCTTTTTGCCCTCAGCGCTGCTCTCCCTCCACTTGAGTGCTGGTAAGATCCACAAGTCCAATCTACAGAGAATGGCTGGTGGATGCACACTGCTCCTGGCCCAGTTCAACAGGCTTTCATCAAATGTCTCTGCCAAAATAGGACGGAATCTGCTGTACCTATTCATTGGTGCTCTCCCACTCTGAACAGAGGTAGTTCGTAAGATTACACTCTCCAGCTCACACATCTCAAGGGCCCTTGCTTTCTCTCTTCCCCCACCTCTAGGACTCCACCAGAGGGTCAGTCACATCACAACGTAGTTGAGTACTTGGTATCTAGTGGCTCTTTAGTTATTAATTTGATCAAAATGTAAAGACATTTGCAATAACAAATGACATAAATGACATGCCTCTGTCATTGTAGGGAAGGACCTAGGGTTCAATATGTCTACTGTGACTTGGCATTCCATTTGTCTGAATTCTAGTATCTTCCAGAGTTCTAAGCACTTGGCCAGCATTGCCTTCAGTCCTCAAAACAACCTCCCAAGGCAAGTAGGAGGCAGGTGCTGTTGTCCGTGAACTTCACAGGTTAACAAAGGCACAGAGGGACCCAGTGATTCATCTACCCAGTTGGTGGGCATCTGTGGTTCCCTTGCTTCCCCTCCAGTGTGTTTCCCTGTGGCATTTTGCTGTCAGCCTGCCCATCCCCTGAGGATAGTTGGGCTGTGGTGGAAGGTCAATCGGATGAGTCATTCAAACATCTGAATTGCCTTTCTGCTGCTGAGAAAATGCCCTTAATGCAGGCTGCCCTGATGAGCACTTGAGGTGTGGCGCTGAATAAAACTGCACACCACCCAGCCTGCCCCCAGAGCCGTATGTCACGTGTTTACCACTCAGACTCCATAAATCTTAATCCACTTCATCCTCAACAACAGCTTAGTCAGTATGAAGTACTTCTAATAATAGCAGCAGCAGACAAGCATACACAATACCTGTCATCCTGAAGGTGCTTTAGGAAACTATGCACAGGTGTTTCTGTGTCTGCTCATAACTTTAACCGTGCATCTGGAACCAGCTGTTCATGGTGAGGTAGATGGAAACATTTGGTAACCGGGAAGTCTCGGGGCTATACCTTAGGAATTCAGTAGAGAATATAACTAGGTCCAGCTGACCCCATTAGGCACATCACCTGTCGTGAACTTGCATTCCTAGGAGTCGGGAAACCAGCATTTACCAAGCATGTTTTAAGAATCTTTTGGTTTACATGGAATGTAGAACTATAATGGGTCCAGCAGGTGCAGAGGGGAGCCAGCTGTGAAAGGGTTAATAGGTCAGGTAGCCTAAGAGCTAAGTTTAGAAACTCAGGAAGTGGTCATTTGTTGGACCTATGGAAATGGAAACTGGTAGGGGAGAGAGGAGAAGAGAGGGGAGAGAGAGAGAATGAGTGAGAGAGAGAGAGAGAGAGAGAGAGAGAATCTTCTTGTTGCTGTTTCAAAGAAGGGGGGATTTAAATGATTGATTGGAGAGATCATGAGCCTGGTGGGTTCCCAGGGAGTGTGGAGAGTAAACAACACAATTAATTGGCAAATGAAAAAGAGGCCGAACTGATATGGGATCCAGGAGGATTGTGAGGTACATTCGCCCTCCTCCTCATTCTGCAGATGAGATATGGTCTTTTGCCCAGAGCCACATTTCAAGTATGAGAGTCTGAGATAGAAGTAATGGGAACTGGAGAAGACAGATGATGACAGGGAGAGAGGAAAAGAGAATTTGAGATTAACGAGTTGCTTCAAGTTCCTGAAATGGAAACATATGTAACACATAGAAACAAATATAAACATACACAACATAAAAACATCTATGACTCTTCTAGGAGAAAATCTTGATTCCGTGATTTTACTCCATAAATAAATCCACCTTGTCATTTATTTTGATAAATGAGCTTTTATTCATGGATCCAAGTCTATTTATAAACATTTCCTAGTTTAGGATCTAACTGGTTTGAAGACTTACGTAAAACCTGTTCTTTACAGAAACTAATTTTGATCTCCACACTATGACAACTCAGTTTTTAGTCAACCACAGAAGGAGAAATAATCTTATAAGCATGGGCCTGAAGGTAGAAAACCACTGTAACATTTACAATACAAGTCATATTCTGGAGGGGAATATACTCAGTATCAAAAGAATTACAGTGGGTAGGGCAGTTATCAAGTTTCACTTCCTTCTTCTTCAGTCATAATTTTACAGGAGTGCCATGCCAAGTCATCAAACCAGAATTACATATTAAATCGTACTCACAGGCTTGGGTATGATTTCAAGGGTTTCTGGAGTGACTATAAATATTTTCATTGACCTTAAGTGGCTAAACTGTGCATTCCTTTTTTTTTCCCTCCAAATGTATACTCTGAGAAATTTCCCCCATTCAGAAAAGTTGTTGGAATACGTTTAGTGAACAACCATATACCACCCTCTTAGATTCAACAATGGTTAATTAATATTTTGCCATATTTTCTTTTTCTTTCTCTGGACATTAATTGAAAGTAAGTGTAGATATCATGGCATTTTACTCTTAAACACAAGCTTGACACTTGTCATGCCATGAGAAAGTGACAATTCTTGAACAAGTCAAGTCTTATTTAGAAAAGGGTGGGCAAGATGAATCATCAACATAACTTCTGGGAATGGAGGTTTCTAGAACTTAGGTAATTCTCATGCTAATTCTGTGATATCTGGTGCCATTTTACAAAGCATGCATAATAAATTTCATCTTGGTCGTTCTTGTTTCAACAATTTCAAAAGAGACAAAGCAAATCCATTTTAGTTCTGTACTTTCATGTCCATTTGCATCATTTCTTCAGAAACACCTCTTTATTACCGTGTCCTCTTGCACACACTAGAAGATAGAACTTGCTTTCTTTCCTCTCAGCATACTAAGTACTAGAGTTATTTTACAATATTTATTTGGGGCTGTTAATGAGAGAGTTAAGATCTTTCATTATTTTACCTTGAATCATAATAAAATACTTTCCAAGGTGAAACATGTTAAAGGTCACATTAACACTTGCTGATGATTACAAGGCATTACTGTATGGAACACTATAATAATGGCTGTGTACTCCAGAAAAATAATTATAGTCCTTTAATGCACTCATAATAGCTCTGCAATTTTTAACTGCTGTTTTGTTCCCAACCCATCTTGTACACAAATACAGAACTTAGTGCCAGTTTATCAGTGGCTAGATTATAGAAGAGAGAAATGATTCATTAGGAAGCTACAGATGTCCTGTCTTTGCTTCAGAACACACCAGAGAAATTTAATTCAAAGTTCTAAGAAAAATTTGATAGGCAGATGGGATATGAACCTAATGAACAAGCTACAGAAAAACACTCTAATATGTCAAACCCCTCTCTGGCACTTTCCTTCCTTTCTATCAACCCCCAATTCCTCATAACAGGTTAACAGGTGGCACCCATGACAAATCCTCAACAATAATGGTCTAGGGGCTTCCCTGGTGGCGCAGTGGTTGAGAGTCCGCCTGCCGATGCAGAGGACACAGGTTCGTGCCCTGGTCCGGGAAGATCCCACATGCTGCGGAGCGGCTGGGCCCGTGAGCCATGGCCGCTGAGCCTGCGCGTCCAGAGCCTGTGCTCTGCAATGGGAGAGGCCACAATGGTGAGAGGCCTGCATACCGCAAAAAAAAAACAAAAACAAAAATAATGGTCTAAAACTGGACAAAAGCCATTGTATTTGGACAATAATGATATAAAATAGAGTAAAACCCAGCTGTTTTAGGTAAAAAGTAGTTTGGCTATATATCAAGCACCTGGGAACCTGGCTCTATATTTGTATGCCTTGTTTAGCCAGACATCCTAGTCCAGTAGTTCCCAAAGTTCAGGGTGTATGAGGATCACTGAGTGTCAGAATGCTGATTCCTGATTCCTTAGTCCTAGAGGTTCTGATTTGGCAGATCTGGAGTGAGGTCCAGGAATCTTCTTTCTATTCAATCTTCCAGGTGATTCTGATACAGCCCACGATGGAACATGCTTTGACCTATACTGTTTCCAGCACTTAAGATGCCAAGAGGATGAGTCATTGGTAAGCCTGATCCATTTATGTGTGAACTGATTTAATGCTTGTCTTTGCTGGTGGCCAGTGATAATGGTCTCCATCCCATCCAAGGTTAGTCAGAAGGAACAAGGGATCCATATCCTGCAACTAAGAACCGCTGTGTGGGCTGACTCTGAAATGGATACTTTATTCTCCTGTCAGCCCAGAAACAAACTCATATGACAGGATACCTGCCTAGTAGAACAGTTGACCCTTGAACAACACAGATTTGAAGTGCATGGGTCCATTTATACACAGATTTTTTTTCAGTAGTAAAGACTACAGTACTAATATTGATTGGTTGAATCCATGGATATGGAACAGTGGATATAGGAATTGCCATTGGAGGAACTGCCAATAAGGAGGGCCAACTATAAATTATACTCAGGTTTTTTTTACTGTGCAGCAGGTCAGCGCACGTAACCCCTACACTGTTCAAGGGTCAACTGTATTTAAACAAGGTTGTGTGTGTGTGTGTGTGTGTGTGTGCACCCACAGCTGTTAGACCCAAGATTAGTCTTTTAAGGGTTTATCCCACACTCTTAATACAGTTCTGCTATAATATGACACATGCCTTCATAAAAATCACCATGCTATGCACAATAATAGTGCAATAAAACCCACAGGGCTTATGGGAAAAGATGCGCCCAGGGAGACAACACTCCAAAACCTCACCAGTGACACATTAAAAAAAAAAGATATAAGAACCTAATAAAAATGGTAGCACAGTTTTACACATGTTAAATGGTTAAGAAATGTATAAGTAACCTCTTTTCTGGCTGGAATCATGGAGGGTATAGAAGAGAAGGGAAAAAAGGTTTCTGCTATGCCAGATACCATCAGGAAAAAGCAAAGGAATTTTGCAGAGCTGAAGATCATGCACCTGAGAAAGAAGTTTGCCCAAAAGATGCTTCAAAAGGCAAGGAGGAAGCTTATGTATGAAAAAGCTAAGCACCGTAATAAGGAAAATAGGCAGATGTACAGAAGTGAGATTTGACTGGCAAAGATGGCAAGAAAAGTGGGTAACTTCTGTGTAACTCTAGAACCCAAATGAGCATTTGTCTTCAGGATCAGAGTATCAACAGTGTGAGCCCAAAGATCTGAAAGGTGTTCCATCTTCTTTACCTTTTTCAGCTCCTCATGGCACCTTTGTTAAGCTCAGTAAGGCTCAGTTAACATGCTGAGGACTGTGGAACCATATAGTGTATGAGATACCTGAAACAGAAATCAGTAAAAGAATTGATCTACAAGCGCGGTTATAGCAAGATCAACAAGAAGGTAACTGTCCCAACAGATAACACTTCGACTGCTCGATCTCTTGGTAAATAGGACATCATCTGCATGGAGGATCTGATTCATGAGGCCCATACTGTTGGAAAATGCAAACATCTTCCTGTGGTCTTTCAAATTATCTTCTTCATAAGGTGGAATGGAGAGAAAGGCATTGCATTGTGTAGAAGGCAGAGCTGCTGGCAACAGGGGAGACCGGATCAACAGACTTCTTAGAAGGATGAACTATGGTGCCTCCCATGATTATTTTTATAATCTGGTCAGTTAATAAACAGTGACTGCTTTCAAGTTGAAAAAGAAAAGGAAATTCATAAATAATACAATAAATACGTCACTTTACCTTAAAAACAGATTTGAAATTTGTTTGAGCAAGTAGGCATTGGAAGGGCTGCAGCTTGTAGTTCATTGTACAGTGGTAGGAAGGTAAGTTATCTAACATCAGAGGAAAAATTTTAACACCAGATGTGGATGGGCACAACTCAACACACACAGTAAACTGAGGTGGCTGGTAGATATCTGAGGAGCGTGTGTGTGTGCATTTTGTGTATTCCCAGGCACCTCAGTTCAGCTGGCTGGCTGGTTTTCTGCTTTCACCTCGTATTTCTTGCTCATAAGATCTCATATAGGCCAAGGCAAGCTTGCATTATACTCATATGTTGTTTCCTAATATATCAATCACATTGGAACAAATTTGTGCTTTCAAGACAAGCATTATAGCAGACCTGACTGTACCTGTGAGGAGTTCACATCAGAAGTAATGGTTTTAAGTTGCTTAGATTCTGAGGGTAGCCAGGAGAGCATTACTGCCCTACAAGGAGTATTGCCTAAGAGGGTTTGGGGACTGAAAATATGAAGGTAAAGGTAGTGGTGTTCCCTTCTATCTTCATGGCCATCCACATGGCCATGAAGGAACTCAGCATCTCATAGGTATTGTCTTATTCCATATTTTCATAGAACAGCCTAGATTAACAATTACCCAAGGGTTTGGGTTAGCTAGATGAAGAAAAATAAATAGCATTAGAGTAAGCTTCAGAGGACTCACATTTTATTCTTAGCTCTGCAAGTTGTGTGACCTAAGGCAAGTCCCTTTATTTCGCTTGGATTCATTTTCTCATCTGTAAAATAAAGAAATTGGACTATTTTATCTCTCGAAGATTCCTCCTGGCTCCAATATCATGTGACTCTGAGGCTTTCTATGTTGATTAAATGCAGAGAAAATGAACAGTTTTCGACCTCTTTAAAACTCTCCATGTGGCTCAGCAGTTTTTTTTTTTCTCATCCCAGGTTGTCTTCCTTGGTTATTTCCCAAAGTGAAAATTCCAAATTGTTATTATTCTCAATCTCTGTTTCCACCAACAGATGGAAGTTACTGAGGCAGATCAAGTCTGAGCTCGCAAAGCTCCTTTGTTTATTTTGTTAACAGCTTTACTGAAGTAAAATTGGCATACAATAAGCCGTACATATTTAAAGAATACAATTTGATAAGTTTTGACATGCGCATACAGCCATGAAACCATCACCACCATCAAGGTAATGAACATATCCAACGCCCACAAAGGTTTGCTCGTGCCCCTTGTAATCTCATCCTCCTGCTTCCTCCCCATATACCCAGGCAACCGATCTGCTGTCCTTCATTAGAGACTAGTGCATATTTTCTAGAATGTTATGTAAATGGAATCATCAGTATGTACTGATGTATGTACTGTTGTTTTATCTGACTCCTTTCACTAAACATAATTATTTTGAGATCCATCCATATTCCTTTTGTTAATAAACAGGAGGAAAAAAAAAAGGAGCCAGGTAGTAGTCTATCATATGGCTATACCACAATTTGTTTATGCATTCACCTGTTGATGGACATTTGGGTTGTTTCCAGGTTTTTAGCCATTATATATGACTGCTATAAATATTTTTTTAAAAGTCTTTGTATGGACATATGTTTTGATTTCTCTTGGGTAAACACTTAGGAGTCGAAAGGCTGGATCACATATGGAAAGTGTATGTTTCACTTTTTAGAAACCACCCAACTATTTTCCAAAGTGGCTATACCATTTTACATTTCTATCCACACTACCTGAAAATTCCAGTTCTTCCATATCCTTGCCAAAACTTAGTATGGTCAGTAGTTTTAATTTTTGCCATTCTAATAGGTATGTAATGATCCTTTAATTTGTATTTTCCCAATGACTGACAATGTTGAGCATCTTTTCATGTGCTTATTTTCCATCTGTTTATCTTCTTTGGGGAATGTCTGTTCAAATACTTTGCCCAATTTAAACAATTGAGTTGTTTTCTATTTACTGAGGTTTCTGTAAATTGCAGTAAAATACACGTAACGTAAAATTTACCAGTGTAACCATTTTTACATGTACAGATCAGTGGCATTAAGTGCTTTCATATTGTTGTGCTACTACCACCATCATCCATCTCCAGAACTCTTTTATCTTGAAAAACTGTAACTCTACCTATTAAATAATAACTGCCCAGTTCTCCCCAACCTCAGCTCTGGAAACCACCAGCTTTCTTCCTATCTCTATGAGTCTGACTACTCTTCAGTATCTCGTATGAGTGGAATCAATACGGTGTTTGTCTTTTTGTGACTGGCTTCTTTCACTTAGCATAATTCCCTCAAGATTCATCTACATTGTAGCATGTGTCAGGATTCCCTTTCTTTTTAAGGCTGAGTAATATTTCATTGTATGTATATACCACATTTTCCCATTCCTTTGTTGGTGGACACTTGAGTTGCTTTCACTTTTTAAAAATTAATTAATTAATTTTTGGCTGCGTTGGGTCTTTGTTGCTGCGCTCAGGCTTTCTCTAGTTGCTGCGAGCGGGGGCTACTCTTCTGTTGTGCTGCGCGGGCTTCTCATCGTGGTGGCTTCTGTTTCGGAGCACAGGCTCTAGGCGTGCGGGCTTCAGTAGTTGTGGCACGCACGGGCTTAGTTGCTCCGCGGCATGTGGGATCTTCCCCAACCAGGGCTCGAACCCGTGTGCCCTGCACTGGCAGGCAGATTCTGAACCACTGCGCCACCAGGGAAGTCCCTGCTTTCACTTTTTGGCTTACTGTGAATAACAGGCTATATGAACACAAATGTAGAAATATCTTTTCCAGCCCCTGCTTTTAATAACTGAGTTTTGAGAATTCTTTATATATTATGAATACAAGACCTTTATCAGAAATACGATTCACAAACATTTTTTCCTAGTCTGTGCCTTTTCTTTTTATTTTCTTAATGTATTTCAAAGAGAAGAAGTTTTAAGTTTTGATTTAGTCCAGTTTATAATTGTTGGCTTTAGATCTAAGAAATTTTTGCCTAACTTGAGATCACAATGACTTGGGAACTTCTCCTGGGTTTTTTTTGTTGTTGTTGTTTTTTTTCCCTGTAGAAAGCTTTATTGTTCCCACTTGGTCCAAAGCTCAGGAAAAGGCTCCAGGGTGGTTAAAATGATGCCTAGTGGCTGCAGAGAAAGGCTTCAGGCAGAAGCCCTGACAACAGAAGGGCTCCTCAAAAGCCGCTGGGCTCCAGAGGCTCTGAGTCGTGCTTGAGGGTGAGCCTTGAAAAGAAACTCGCCCAGCCCAACCTGGGGGCCAGGCCAGCCTGTGAGGTTAGTCAGGTGGTCGCCCATCTTCTTGATGAGTTTCACCTGCTCTTCTAGGAAGTGGCTCTCCAGGAAGTCACAGAGGTGGGGTCTGCCGGGGCAGGGGCATGCAGATCCAAAAGGGCCTGGTTCAAGTTCATCTCCCTGAGAACAGCGGCTTCCATAACGTCCTGGGGTTTACCCCGCTCATCTTGAGATGGCGTCTGCAGGTCCCGGAAGAGGGCGTGGCTGCTCTGCTCGTTTTGCATTTTCAAGAGCAGCTAGGCGCCCTCGGGCTTCTCCTCCGACAATTCGCGGAAGAAGGGGTCCGTGCCCTCCAGAGCCACGTCCTCCCAGGGGAAATAGAAGCCCAAAGAGAGCTAAGTGCCCGCAGATGCATGTTGACCGGGGTGGGGGGGTGTAGACGGTACTCTCCACCTGGGTAGAATAATTCTGACGAATCTGGGAGCTCGTGGTGTTGGCTGGTCCTAGAGGCGGAGGGTGGCTAAGGGGTTGATTCTGACGGTTGCAACTGGAGAAAAGGTTGGAGGGTGCTGCGAGACTGGAGGAAAGGGCGTCCCTGGGTCTGTTCTGTCCAAATGCTACTGAAGCAAGAGACAAATACACAGGACCCTCTGGCCTTGTGAACTGCGGAACTTCTGATAGGCGTTTTGTTTTGTGGTACGCGGGTCTGTCATTATTGTGGCCTCTCCCGTTGTGGAGCACAGGCTCCGGACGCGCAGACTCAGCAGCCATGGCTCACGGGCCCAGGCGCTCTGCGGCATGTGGGATCTTCCCGGCCCGGGGCACGAACCCGTGTCCCCTGCATTGGAAGGCGGATTCTCAACTATTGCGCCACCAGGGAAGCCCCTGATAGACGTTTTTTAAGACACATTTTATAGTTTTAGGTTTAAGGTTACAATTGGTACTATGATCCATTTTTAGTTAATCTTTTAAATGATGCAAGGTGTGGATCAGAATTCATTTTTGCGTATAGGAATATCCAGTAGCTCCTGCATCATTTGTGGAGAAGGCTATCTTTTCTTCACTGCATTGCTTTTGTATCTTTGTAAAAAGCAGTTATTCATATATGTGTAGGCCTCTTTGTGGACTCAGTCTATTTCACTGATCTGTTTGTCTTTCTTGATGCCACACTATCTCGATTACTGTAGCTTTATGATGTCTTGAAGTGAGGTAGCATTAATCCTCCAATTTTGTTTTCCTTTTTCAAAGACACTTTGGCTATTCGAGATCCTTTGCATTACCGTATGAATTTTAGAATCAGCTTGTCTGTTTCTACAAAAAAGCTTGCTGGGTTTTGATTGGGATGGTGTTGAAACTATAGAACAATTTGAGGAGAATTGACATCTTAACAATACTGAGTTTTCCATGAACACCATACCTCTTCCATTTATTAAAGTCTTCCTTAATTTTTCTCAGCAATGTTTTATAGTTTTCACTGTACATAGCTTGCATATTTTTGGTCAGATTTATCCCTAAGTATTTCATATTTTTATGTTATTTTAAATGTAAATTTTAATTCAATTTCTAATTGTTAGTTGCTAGTGTATAGAAATACAATTGTTTTTATATATTGACCTTGAGTCCTGCAACTTGCTAAAACTCATTTAGTTAATTAATTAATTAATACAATTTTTAAACGTTACTTTCCATTTACAGTTATTACAAAATATTGGCTATATTCCCTGTGTTGTGCAATACATTCTTGAGCCTGTCTTACACCCAGTGGTTTGTACCTCCCACTCTCCTACCCCTATATTGCCCCCCTGCCCCACTAGTAACCACTAGTTTGTTCTCTATATCTGTGAGTCTGCTTCTTTTTTGTTATATTCACTAGTTTGTTGTATTTTTTAGATTCCACATGTACGTGATATTATACAGTATTTGTCTTTCTCTGTCTGACTTATTTCACTTAGCATAATGCCCTCTAAGCCCATCCATGTTGCTGCAAATGGCAAAATTTTGTTCTTTTTTATGGCTGAGTAGTATTCCATTGTGTGTGTGTGTGTGTGCGTGTGTATGTGTGTGTATATATATATATATATATATATATATATGCCACATTTTCTTTATCCATTCATCTGTTGATGGACACTTAGGTTGCTTCCATATCTTGGCAATTGTAAATAATGCTGCTATGAACATTGGGGTGCATGTATCTTTTCGAGTTAGTGTTTTTGTTTTTTTCAGATATATACCCAGGAGTGGAATTGCTGGTGCTAAACTCATTTATTAATTCTAGTACCTTTTAAATAAATTCCATCTGATTTTCTACATAGACAATCCTGTCTTCTATAAATAAAGACAGTTTTACTTTTTTCTAATCTGGCACCTATTTCTTTATTTTAACCATATTGCACTGGTTAGACCCTCCAATATAACATTGAATAGAAATGTCAAAAGTGCATATCTTTGTCTTATTCCTGAACATACGTGGGTACATATTCAATATTCACTATTAAATATGGTGTTAGCCATAGGTTTTTTGTAAAGGCACCTTATCAGATTGAAGAAGTTCTCTTCCCAGTTTGCTGAGAGTTTTTTCTTTTGTTTTTTAAAGAATTGATGATGGATTTTGTCAAATACTTTTTCTGCATCTATTGAAATGATCATACAGGGTTGTTGTTATTTTAGTTTTTAGCTTAAAAAAATCCTGTATGGTGAGTTAAGTTGACTGATATTTGAATGTTAGGCCAATTTTACATTCTTGGGATAAGTGCCATGTAATGGGGATACATTGGGATAAACTCTATGTAATTATGATATATTATCATTTTTATATATAGTTAGATACAAATTGCACTTAAAATTTATTTGAAATTTTTGCATCTATGTTCTTTAGTGATATGGCTCCGTAGTTTTCTTGTAATATCTCTCTGGTTTTGGTATCAGGTTTATGCTGGCCGCATAGGTGAGTTAAGAAGTGTTCTATCCTCTTCAATTTTCTGGAGAAGTTTGTGTAGAATTAGTGTTATTCCTTAAATATTTGGTAGAATTTAGTAAAGACATCTGGTCCTGGACTTTTCTTTGGGGAGGATATTTAACTATAAACTCAATTTCTTTAACAGATATAGGGCTATACAAGTTATTTACTTCTCCTTGAAGTAAACTTTGGTAGTTTGTAGAATTTCTCCATTTTATTTTATTTTTTATTTTTTCTGTATTTTCTTTATTTATTTTTGGCTGCATTGGGTCTTCATTGCTGCACGCGGGCTTTCTCTAGTTGGGGTGAGCGGGGGCTACTCTTCGTTGTGGTGCACAGGCTTCTCATTGTGGTGGCTTCTCTTGTTGCAGCACATGAGCTCTGGGCATGCGGGCTTCAGTAGTTGTGGCACACGAGCTCAGTAGTTGTGGCTCGAGGGCTCTAGAGTGCAGGCTCAGTAGTTGTGGCACATGAGCTCAGTTGCTCTGTGGCATGTGGGATCTTCCCGGACTAGGAATCAAACCCGTGTCCCCTGAATTGGCAAGCAGATTCTTAACCACTGCGGCACCAGGGAAGTCCCGAACTTCTCCATTTTATTTTCTAAGTTGTTGAATTTACTGGCACAAAATTATTCATTATATTTTCTTATTATTCTTTCAATACCTTAGACTCTCTAGTGATACCACTTCTCTCATTCTTGATACTGGTCTTCTTTCTTTTTCTTTTCTGTGCCTTCTTTCTTTTTCTTTTTCTGATCAATCTGGCTAGAGTTTTATTAATTTTATTGATTTTAAAGAACCAACTTTTAGTTTTACTGATTTCTATTGTTTTCCTGTTTTCTATTTCATTGATTTCTTCTTGATTTTTATCATTTCCTCTCTTTTGCTACTTTGGATTTCATTCATTTTTTTCCCCACTAGTTTCATAAGGCAAAAGGTGAGGCATTTAGTAGCATAAATTTCCTCCTAAATACTGTTTTAAGGGCTGTGTTAGATTTCTGTTGCTTTTGTAACAAATTTCCACAAGCTTAATGGCTTAAAACAATATAAAATTGTTCTTTTAAAATTTTGGAGATTAAAAGTCCAAATTCAGGGACTTCTCTGGTGGTCCAGTGGTTAAGACTCTGCACTCCCAATGCAGGGGGCCCAGGTTTGATCCCTGGTCAGGGAGCTAGATCCCATGTGCATGCTGCAACTGAGAGTCCACATGCCACAACTGAGAAGTCTGCATGCTGCAACCGAGAAGTACGCATGCCACAACTAAGAGTGTGCGTGCCGCAGCTAAGTCCGCATGCCACAACTGAGAGTCCGCAAGCCGCAACTAAGACCCAGCACAGCCATAGATAGATAAATATAAATAAATAAATAAATAAAGTCCAAATTCAGATTTATTGAGCTAATGTCAAGGTGCTGGCAGAGCTGGCTCGTTCTGGAAACTCTGAGGAGAGAATCTGTTTCCTTGCCTTTTTCATCTTCTAGTGCTGCCTGTATTTCTTGGCTTGTGACGCCTTCCTTCATCTTCAAAGTACACAACCCCCACCTCTCCTTCTGTCATTACATTACCCTCTTCTCTGGCTCCTCCTTGGTTCCTCTTATAAGAATTACTGTGATCACACTGGCCTACTGGAGTAATTCAGGATAATCTGCCCATCTCAAGATTCTTAGCTTAATCACATCTGCAAAGTCCCTTCTTTGATATAAGGTAACATTGACAGGTTCTGGAGATTAGGATGTATATATATTTGGGGGCCATTTTTCACCCTACCACTGAGGCATCCCATACATCTTGATATGATGTGTTTTTGCACTCAGTTCAAAAATATTTTCTAATTTCCATTTTGATTTTTTGTCCCATTAGTTATTTAAAAGTGTGTTATTCAGTTTCCAATTAAATGGAGGTTTCTGTTATTGATTTTTATTTTAATTCCAGTGGTCACAGAATATACTTTTTATGACTTGAGTCATTTAAAACTTATCAAGACTTGCTTTATGCTCCAGAATATGATGTATCTTGATAAATATTGTATATGCATTTGAAAAGACGATGTTTTCTACTGTTTTCAGGTGAGGGGGCTTCTATAAACATCTATTAGGTCATGTTGGTTGACAGCCTTGTTCAGGTCTTCTATAGCCTTACTGACTTTTTCTGTATTTGCCCTATTAATTATTGAGAGAGGGCTATTGAAATCTCTGACTGTGATTATGGGGTATCTACTGTTCCTTGTAGTTCTATCAGTCTTTTTCCCCATCTTATTTATTTTTATTGAAGTATGGTTGACTTACAATATTATATTAATTTCAAGTGTACAACATAGTGATTTGATATTTTTATAGATTATACACCATACAAAGTTATTATACAATAATATTATTGGCTATATTCCCTGTATTGTTTTATCAGTTTTTGCTTCATGTTTATTTGAAACTCTGCTCTTAGTTGCATAAATGTTTAAGATTGTTATGTCCTTGTGGGTAGATTGACCCTTTATCATTTATGAATTGAATTTATATGTCCCTGGCAGGATTCTTTGCTCTGAAACCTTCTTTGTGTGATATTAATATAGGCTTTCCAGCTTTATGTTGATTAGTGTTAGCCTGGTATATCTTATTCTGTCCTTTTACTTCTAACCTTTTGTGTCTTTATAGTTAATATGCATTTCTCATAGGCACTATATAGTGAATCTTGCTTTTATAATCAGTTGGATAATTTCTGCCTTAAAAAAGAAAAACTGGGCTTCCCTGGTGGCGCAGTGGTTGAGAGTCCGCCTGCCGATGCAGGGGACGCGGGTTCGTGCCCCGGTCTGGGAGGATCCCACATGCCGCAGAGCGGCTGGGCCTGTGAGCCATGGCCGCTGAGCCTGCGCGTCTGGAGCCTGTGCTCTGCAACGGGAGAGGCCACAGCAGGGAGAGGCCCACATAATGCAAAAAAAAAAAAAAGAAAAAAAAAAGAAAAACTAATAGAATTTCTTTTTTGAGCAGTTTTGAATTTACAGAAACATTGAGCCAAAAGTACAGAGGGTTCCTATAAACCCCTTTACTCTCCTCCCCTCGCTTTCCCTATTATTAACATCTACCATTAATGTAGTACATTTGTTACAATTTGTTGCACTCTGTTCTGCTTGCTGTAACAAAATGCCATGGACTGGGTGGCTTAAACAACCAAAATTTATTTCTCACAGTCTGGAAGCTGAGAAATCCAAGGTCAAGGTGCTGGTCTGTTCAGTCTCAGGCACCCTTCCTGGCTTGCAAATGTTGCCTTTTTGCTGTGTGGTTACAGGGCGTTTCTTGGGTGCGATTAGAGAGGGAGCAAGAGGCAGCGAGAGCGAGAGAGACAGAGAGAGAGAGAGAGTGAGAGAGTGAAAGCAGGAGTGAGAGAGAGGATGAGAATATCCTCTTTCTAACTTCAGACTAGAGTTCTGTTGAGTTGGAGCCCCACCCTTATGACCTCATTTAACCTTAATTACCTCCTAAAGACCCAGATCTCCAGATATAGTCACACTGGGGGTTAGGGCCACAGCATATGAATTTTTGGGTGACAAAATTCAGTTCATTACAAAACTGATGAGCCAATATTGATACTCTACCATCTCTGTCTTTTAAACAGGGTGTTTAAACCATTTACAGTTGTGATTATTGATATAGTTAGATTTAAATGTATCATCTTGCTATTTGTTTTTTATTTTTCCCATGTGTTCTTTGTTTTATCTGAATACGGTTTCTTTTATCAGAATAAGGCTCCTTTATCTGAATAAGCCTTCTTTGTTTTATTTTATTTTTTCTGAGTTCCAGCCAACTCCTTTTATTTTTATTTATTTTTAAATTTTTAATGGAGTATAGTTGGTTTACAATGTTTTGTTAGTTTCTGCTGTACAGCAAAGTGAATCAGTTAAACATGTACATATATCCACTCTTTTGTAGACGCTTTTCACATATAGGTCATTAGAGTATTGAGTAGAATTCCCTGTGCTCTACAGTAGGTTTTTATTGTTATCTATTTTATATATAGTAGTATGTATATATCAATCCTAGTCTCCCAATTTATCCCTGCCCTCCCCCATTCCCCCCGGTAACCATAAGTTCGTTCTTTGAAAGAACTCATGGTTTTTGTCCTGCTTTCAGCCACTAGGCTTGGGGCTGGATTATTGCCCTCTAGCCCCAATCCATTCTTCATCTCAATGACCTGCTCATCTCCTGCCAGGTCATGTAGCTGATGGACCAATATGTTTTACCTCTAAAACTGACAGAAATCAGACAAGGATAATATTGAAACATTTTGGAATGTCGTTTTAAGGTTTTATAGAATTTGGTTCTACCCGCTTATCCACCTGAATTTCCCATATCCTTCTTCAGACACTCTCCATATTTTCTCCTCAGCCTTATATCTAATTGTGTTCATACCCTAAATTTCTTTATCCTCAGGCTTTCTTCCCTCCTGCCTTACATTTGATCATGCTTTCCCCTTTAAATACAAGTCTTTTTTCTCAGCTCCTTGTATGATGAAGTCTTACGGACCCTTAAAGACTCAGGTTCATGTTACTTCCTTATAAAGCCTGACCTGGCCTCCTACCCCACTCCACCCACAAAGAAAAAGGTTCCCTTCACTGGGTTCTCAGAATGCTTTGTAGGTGTGTCTGTTACAGCACTTTTCACATTATATGTAGCTTACTACATTATATGTAGTAAGCTCTGTAGCCTCAAGATTTTGGAGCCCAGTATATATTTCTTTAAAGTCTCTTTCAGATTGTTCTTATATAAGTCAAGATTCTTGGTTGTAAGCAATAGAAATAGACTTCAGTTTTGCTTGTTTGTTTGTTTTTGCTTCCCTGCTAGCTTTATTGAGGTATAATTGACAAACAAAGTTGTAATATATTTAAGGTATACAACGTGATGGTTTTTGGTTTTTTTTTTTTTGCTGTACGTGGGCCTCTCACTGTTGTGGCCTCTCCCGTTGCGGAGCACAGGCTCCGGACGTGCAGGCTCAGCGGCCATGGCTCACGGGCCTAGCCACTCCACAGCATGTGGGATCTTCCCAGACCGGGGCACGAACCCGTGTCCCCTGCATCGGCAGGTGGATTCTCAACCACTGCACCACCAGGGAAGCCCACAACGTGATGTTTTGATAATATGTATACATTGTCAAATGAGTCCCACAATCAAGTTATTTAACACATCCATCACATTGCATAGTTACCTTTTTAGTGTGTGTGGTGAGAATGCTTAAGGTCTTTTTGTGGTTCCATTCCACACACTTAGATTTTAAGAGTGGTCCCACTATTCTCAGAACTGATCCAAGTGGCTCACTCTGCTTAAATTGTACAACTTGGCTTATGACGAACATATACTTTCCTAGCGGGAGTCTGGGATTTGGGTATGAGCTAGGCAGAGGATACCTACATGACCAAGCCCCCAATTAACATCCTGGGCACTGAGTCTCCAATGAGCTTCCCTGGTACACAGCATATCACATGTGTTGTAACAAATCCTTGCTGGGGGAATTAAGTGTGTCCTGTGTGACTCCACTGGGAAAGGACTTTTGGAAAATTTTACCTAGTTTCCTCCTAACTTCACCCATGTGCTTTTTCTCTTTGCTTATTATGCTTTGTATCCTTTCAGTGTAATAAATCCTAGCCATGAGGGCAACTATGTGCGAAGTTCTGTGAGTCCTCCTAGCAAATCACTGAAACTCGACATGGTCTTGGGAACCCTTGATATGGGAGACATCTCTTCAAGATAGTTTTATAATGCCTTTTCTAGAGCCCTAAAGGTTTCATTGGTTCTGGAAAGTTTCTAGGTTAATCTTTCGGTTTGGTATTCCCTCTTCCACAGGGTAGTATGAATTTGTAGACTCCCACACTTGTGGCACAGATTTTGGGTTCTGATTTCTGATGGATGTCACTTTCCTTTGGTAGAAAACGAGCTTCATTGACACTTCCCTGGACAGTGGTCAGTGTCTTTCCATTTCATTGTCATGGGCAGAGCAGCTTTGTGAGCCATGGCTTTTGTGGGAAGCCCAAATCCTCACCTCTCATCCCCATGAAACCACCAGTGCCCCAGTTGTTGGCCTCTGAGGACTATATTGATTTATTAATCTTCTCTTGAGAGGTTTGGCTCCAGTTCCTGTTTTGTTTCTTTGGCACCTGGGGATTTCCTTTACTTGCTTTCAAGCTTAGCATGTATTACACTTTTTTTGTTAGACTTTTCTTTTTTTGCCAGCAATATTAATGCTTAAGGGTGATTCTATTATATCAGCTCTATACAAACTATTGCCTAGAAATTGGAACTATATCTTTCTCATCTTGAGTCCTCTTTAGCGTGGAACCCAGACAAGATATGTAGAAGGGATGAACAAATGTTGAATGTGTGAATAAATGGGTCATGCACAACTTTGTTGATCCCTCTCACCCCTAGTTTTGTTTCTCCATAGATTGATTTCCACAATCATAAAACCTTTGGTCATAGCAGGTCTCCTTGTTCATGACCTAAAACAAAATGAGAAAAACTAATGTGAAAATCAAGAACTTTCCCAGTTTGTGGGCATTGCCCTTCCCAGTCAAGATTATAGACACTGACCTGAGTATGTATGCCTAAGTAGTAGTAAATGCTCCCAATCCTTGAAGGTACAGTAGAAATAAACTCTGGCTATTGACATTCCACTGAGGTATCATCTCAGAGGGGCTATCATGACTCTCCCGTTGCACTTAAGGGAGAAGAGAGGGCTCTTGGAGGGATGGGTCATGGATTGCTGTCATTTAACAGAGGCTTCTCATGCCACATTGTGTGTACAATGCAGATTCACTTATGGAATGACAAGAGTCAAAAGAATCTTGTCTGGGATCATCCACGATCATAATTCTTCTAATTAGCTCTGTCCAGGCTACCCTGGATACTATGCAGAAAAGGGCTATTAGTTTTTCCAAATTCTGGTTGCATGAAAGTGACACTGGTCTAATGACTTGCTGGGACCCTGGAGAAGAGGGTGGGCTAGAATAGACAAGGCTGACATAATGGCTAAAGAGAAGAGCTAAACAAATTGGGGATAAATAGTAGAGGTAAATAATAAAAGTCTGGAACCCAGGTGGTGAGTTGAGGCTGGGACTCCTGTGGAGTCCTTCTTTCTAAAATTCACTGCTACATATTTACAATGAAGTGCTTCTCTCTGGGCTAACATTGACAGAAATTATCTTTGAGTAAGTAATATTTGCTCTAAGTTGATAGATATTCTTAATTTTAACGTTTGAGGGAAAGGGTGTGATCTAACTCTGTAAGACACAGTTTTTTTGGTATTCAATTCAGTGATAGGGTAAATAACATTTGTATTTAAGGGGACTTAGTGTGACCATCCATTCCTTTTAAAGAATCACAGTCTATAAATTTGAAGAACAGGCTCTAATTTAGAATACCAGAATTTGTGGCCAGCTCTGCCCCTAATTGGGAACATTTATCGGGTAATGTACTTTATAAATCTGACTGGAAAAATTCTCAAGATGGCTTTTGTTCATACATTTATTGAATATCTACTATGTGTCAGGTACTATTCTATATACAATATGTGATTCAAAGATTCTTATCTATTACTATACATAATACATAGGCACAAAATCTGTAGCATAAGTCATAGTATGATGCGTCAAAAGAGAGGTAAAGTGCTAAAGAGAGTTCAGAGAAAGCTGAGAAGTAATTAAGGAGAGCTTGTGGTGAAGGTTACCTGAAAAATGAAGAGTATTTCAGCAGATAAAGATGGGAGTGGAGCCAAGAGGAGCATCAGTACAGCCTCAGAAAGATTAGGGCAGTTCACTGGGACTGGTGTGATAGGTACACAGAGGGGAGAGGAGGATATACATCTGGACAAATGGGATAGGGCCAGAAAATGTAGGGTATTGAATGCTAGTCTAAGGAATCTGAACTTAATTTCCCATTGATAATAATAGGCCATTGAATAATTCTGAACAGAAAACAAACAGGAAGGCTTTGATTAGGGCAATAGCATGATTAATATTCTACATTTAAGTCATTGCTTTCCAGATCAGGTGGATCTCTAAAATCAGCTTGGGGAGTTTATTTTTTATTTTTTATTTTTTTTGCGGTGTGTGGGCCTCTCACTGTTGTGGCCTCTCCCGTTGCGGAGCACAGGCTCCGGACGCGCAGGCTCAGCAGCCATGTCTCACGGGCCCAACCGCTCCGCGGCATGTGGGATCTTCCCGGACCGGGGCACGAACCCGGGTCCCCTGCATCGGCAGGCGGACTTTCAACCACTGCGCCACCAGGGAAGCCCGAGGAGTTTATTTTTGTTTTTGTTTTTATTTTTATTTTATATTGGAGCATAGTTGATTAACAATGTTGTGTTAGTTTCAGGTATACAGCAAAGTGATTCAGTTATACATATACATCTGTCTATTCTTTTTAAAGTTCTTTTCTTGGGGAGTTTCTTCCTTCTTTCCTTCCTTCCTTCTCTCCTTCCTTCCTCCCTTTCTTTCTTCCTTCCTTCCTTCCTTCCTTCACCACCTGGCATGTGGGATCCTAGTTCCCCAACCAGGGATTGAACCTGAGCCCCCTGCAGTGGAAGCGCCGAGTCTTAACCACTGGGCTGCCAGAGAGGTTCCTTGGAGAGTTTATTTTAAAATACCAATTTATAGGCCACACTTCAGAAGTCCTGATTCATTAGAATCTCCTGGAAATCCTGATTTTTCATTCTGATTGATTCTATTCCCAGAGTAGGCGGCTCCCCTAGTGATGGTGACAACAGTGGTGACCCCCACGGTCCAGTGGTAGCAGCGTCATTGGCAATGTTCAGTTTATAGCAGTGGTGGCAGCTGCAGCAATGGCCCCCAGCCAGGAGGGCATGGTCATAGCAGTGAGCCCACCTGTTTGCCCCACCTTGGTTCATACTCCTTTTTTGAGCTAGGTTCTTCAGGTTTCCTGATGATAAATTCCTATTCTGCTTAGTTACCCCTAAATCTTTGTCTGTTGTTTGCAGCCAATTCCTCTGGCCAGTACAAAAACCAAGTGGAACTTTCAGGAATGTTCAGTCCCTGCTCATTCCCCCCCATCCCCCTCTAACAGAGAAGAAAAAATACAGATGATCCCTTTGTTCTCTAGGAGAAAGCCTAACTGCTTGGTAGTAAAGTCTATTCCTGGCCATGAAATATACTGGAAAAGGTCTTCAAATGCTAGAATGTGAAAGTGAGATTTACACCAAGCATACCCACCCCCCTTCCTGAACCCCACTGCATTGCTCCCCTACCTTGACGTAGATTTATTTGGTGTGGATTACTTGCCTAGTCAATCAAAATTCCTCTCAACCTTCTAATGCTTTGGTATTCTAAAGTCTCGATTCTTTAGCCTCCAACTTCTTGTCTTAAATTTAATTCCTCAGGTTTCAGGAAAGTTGCAGCTGTGAGGCTGCCGAGACATTTTGGGAAACAAGCAGCTGTCTACTACAGGTTTTGATTCTCTCTATTTGGTATCAAAGGTAATTGTGTCTTTTTAAAATCCCTGTTTTCCTTAAATAGATTTTAGGAGGAAATGGTATCCCTTAGCTTAGCTGTGGACCTTCACACCAAGACAAGAATGTGTCTTGTGAGTGCATGGGGTCTAGAGCTTTTGTTTCGAAAGTGGACTTTCTTCTCATTCTTTGCCATTTGCAGGATCAGGAACTGTAAGAATATACATTTTATTTTAAAATCAGCTCATTTGTACTTTTCAAAAGATCTTAATTTTGATCTAAGACTCTGAATGTTATGGTTTTTCCTCCAGGTAAAACTAAATGGGTCACCAGGCACAGCCTGAAGAGGTAGCAAAGATGGTGTTACAGGAAATGAGAGGCTCTGGTCTGTTCCAATAGGAAGCGTTTTCTATGAAATTGTAGGAGCCAGATTTCCTTGGGAGACATTTGTGTAGCAAAGCTCAAGGACTTTTCTCTCCTTCCCCTGACACCACATGGTCATGATGTTGGAACATTAATGTACAATGATGGGGAATAATACCAAATTTCACCTAAAGCAGTGGTTTAGTTTGTATCAAAGTTATCTGACTGCTAGTAATGTAGATTTCTAGGCATCGCACCAGACCAGTAGACTACTAGTACCTAATTCTAGGTAAACTTGTGTACATATGTGTGCATGCATGTATGTGTGTGTGTTGGGGGTAAGGGGCTTGGTCATTTTTTAAATTAGAAAAATGACTTTAATAAAAGCATAACAAGTAAATCCAAAACAACTAATGATTAATATTGGCAAATGATATCAATATTAACATTTTTCTTTATTAAATTAAACTTTTAATTTTGAGATAACTCTAGATTTTCATGCAAGTATAAGAAATAATGCAGGGAGATCACACTGAGTAACTTTTACTGAGTTACCCCTAATGGTAACATCTTGCAAAACTATAGTATAACATCACAAACACAACCAGGGTATAGACATTGATACAGACAAGATACAGAACAGAACATTTCCATGACTACAAAGATCTCTCCTGTTGCCCTT
The DNA here is from genome assembly GCF_964165515.1 of Mesoplodon bidens. Classification (NCBI taxonomy): domain Eukaryota; kingdom Metazoa; phylum Chordata; class Mammalia; order Artiodactyla; family Ziphiidae; genus Mesoplodon; species Mesoplodon bidens. Next base: position 45,410,099 of record NC_138160.1, on the reverse strand, counting down.
TTGTAGCCACACTTACTCTCTACACCCCTATCCGGGTCCTTAACTCCTGGCTACCACTGTTTTCAAGTTCTCTAACATTCCATAAACGTTATGTAGATGGAATCATAAATTCTTTTTCGGATTGCCTTTTTTCACTCAGCATAATTATCTGGTGATTTACCCAAGTTGTATGTATCAATAGTTTTGTTTCTTTTTGTTGCTGAGTGGTATCATATGATATGGATGTACCACAGTTTGTTCAATCATTCAGCCTTTATAAGACATCTGAATTCTTTCCAGTTTGGGGTTATTATGAATAAAACTACTATAAACAATTGTTTATAGGTTTTGTGTGAACATAGTTTTTCATTTCTCTGGGGCAAATACCTAGGTGTGCAACTGCTGGGTGGTATGGTAGTTACATGTTTAATTTTTAAAGAAACTGCCAAACTGTTTCCCAGAGTGGTTGTATCATTTTACATTCCCACCAGCAATGAATGAGTGATTGGATTTCTCCATATCCCTGACAACATTTGGTGTTGTCACTGTTTTGGATTTTAGCCATACTGGTATGTGCATGCTGGTATTCTCATTGTGTTTTAAATTTGCTTTTTTCTAATGGCTAATGATTTTGAATACCGTTTCATGTGTGTGTTTGCCATCTGTGTATCTGCCTCAGTGAAATGTCTCTTCATGTCTTTTGCCCGATTTCTAATTGGATTGTTCGGGGGGGTTTTACTGTTGAGTTTTTAGAGTTCTTTATATATTCTAGGTACTCGTCATTGATCAGGTCTGCAAATGTTTTCTCCTGAGCTGTTGCTTATCTTTTCATCACCTTAACAAGATCTTTCAGTGGGCTTCCCTGGTGGCGCAGTGGTTGAGAGTCCGCCTGCCAACGCAGGGGACGCGGGTTCGTGCCCCGGTCCGGGAGGATCCCACATGCCGCGGAGCGGCTAGGCCCGTGAGCCATGGCCGCTGAGCCTGTGCGTCCGGAGCCAGTGCTCCGCAGCGGGAGAGGCCACAACAGTGAGAGGCCCGCGTACTGCCAAAAAAAAAAGATCTTTCAGAGAGTAAAAGTTTTTAATTTTGATGAGGTTTATCAGTTTTTCCTTTGATGGATCATGCTTTTGGTGTCAAGTCTAAGAATTCTTTGCCTAGTCCTAGATTGTGAAGATTGTCTCCTCTTTTTCCTCAAGGTTTTATATTTCACATTGAAGTCTGTGATCCAATTTGAGTTAATTTTTTATATTAAGTGTGAGGTTGAAGTTGAGTTGATTTTCTTTGTCTGTGGATGTCAGTTGCTCCAGAACTATTTGTTGTAAAGGCTGTCTTCATTGAATTGCTCTTGCACCTTTGTCAAAAATTTGTTGAGCATACTTGTGTGGCTCTCTTTCTGGATTCTCAGTTCTGGTCACACATTGATCTATGTGTCTATTCTTCCACTCATACCACACAGTTTTGATTACTGTTGCCATATAATAAGTCTGGAAATTGGGTGGACTGATTCCTCCCACTATTCTTTTTAAAAAACGTTTTAGCTATACCAGTTCCTTTGCCTTTTCATATAAATTTTAGAATAATCTTTTTTATATTTACAAAAATGTTGCTGAGATTTTTGAATGGAATTGCATTAAATGTGTATATCAATTTGGGGACAATTGACATAATATGTTGAGTCTTCCAGTCCCTGAATATATTGATTGTATGTCTCTTCATTTAGATCTTCTTTGAATTCTTTCATCAGCATTTTGTAATTTTTAGCATGCGAGTTCTGTACATGTTTTGTTAGTTTTATATCTAAGTATTTCATTGGTTTTTGAAAAATTGTAAATGGTGTTATATTTTTAATTTGTGTCCATGTGTTCATTGCTAATGTATAGAAATACTATTGATCTTTGTATGATTTTCTTCTATCCTGAGATCTTGATGACCTCACTTATTAATTCTAGGAGTTTTTTTTTTTTTTTTTTTTTGAGGTACGCGGGCCTCTCACTGCTGTGGCCTCTTCCGTTGTGGAGCATAGGCTCCGGACACGCAGGCTCAGCAGCCATGGCTCATGGGCCCAGCCTCTCCGTGGCATGTGGGATCTTCCTGGACCGGGGCACAAACCCGCGTCCCCTGCATCGGCAGGCGGACTCTCAACCACTGCGCCACCGGGGAAGCCCTCTAGGAGATTTTTTTTTTAATTTCTTGGGATTTTCTGTGTAGACAATCATGTAAATGGAGACAGTTTTATTTATTCCTTTCCAATTTGGATGCTTTTTATTTTCTTGCTTTGCCTTGCTGCACTGGCTAAAACTTCCAATACTATGTTGAATAAGAGAAGTAGGAGCAGACATCTTTGCCTTGTTCTCAATCTTCTTGTGAATGAACGCAGCCTTTCACTATTAAATGTAATTTTAGCTATAGGCTTTTTAAATTTATTTATTTATTTTTGGCTCTGTTGGGTCTTCGTTGCTGCGCATGGGCTTTCTCTAGTTGTGGCGAGCGGGGGCTACTCTTTGTTATGGTGCGCGGGCTTCTCATTGCGGGGCTTCTCTTGTTGCAGAGCTCAGGCTCTAGACGCTCAGGCTTCAGTAGTTGTGGCACACGGGCTCAGTAGTTGTGGCTCCTGGGCACTAAAGCACAGGCTCAGTAGTTGTGGTGCATGGGCTTAGTTGCTCCACGGCATGTGGGATCTTCCCGGACCAGGGATCAAACCTGTGTCCCCTGCATTGGCAGGCGGATTCTTAACCACTGCGCCACTAGGGAAGTCCCTAGGTGTTTTTGTAAATACTTTTCATGAGGCTGAGAAATTGCCCTTTATTCCTAATATACTGAGAGCTTTTTTTTTTATCATGAATGAGTGTCGAATTTCATCAAACTTTTTCTTCTATGTCAATTGATATGCTAATATTTTTTTTCTTTAGCATGTTGATATGGTGGATTACACGGATTGATTTTTGAATCTTGAACCTACCTTGCATACCTGGAATAAATCCCACTTGGTCTTGGTGTATTACTTGGATTTGATTTGCTAAATTTTTGTACCTAATATCTAGGGATGTGTGTGTGTGTGTGTGTGTGTGTGTGTGTGTTAGGTGAGGGACATTGTCATTCTTAACAAACATATCAAGTGGCTTTGATGTCTGTGGTCTCCATACCATGATTTGAGAGACACTGAGTTGAATTAGAGACAGAACCAGGTCTAACAACCAGCTAATGATTTAGGTCAGACAAAACTAACAGGATTGGGACTTCCCTGGTGGCGCAGTGGTTGAAAGTCCGCCTGCCGATGCAGGGGACACAGGTTCGTGCCCCGGTCCGGGAAGATCCCACATGCCACAGAGCGGCTGGGCCCGTGAGCCAAGGCTGCTGAGCCTGCGCATCCGGAGCCTGTGCTCCGCAACGGGAGAGGCCACAACAGTGAGAGGCCCGCGTACTACAAACAAACAAACAAACAAACAAACAAAACCTAACAGGATTAAGAGAAATAGATCATGAGTTAAGGCAGGATTTCCAGTGTCTGGAAGCCCACATAATGTCCAGAAGATGAATCTGAAGAGCCAAGAGACCAAGTAGAATACGCTCCTCCTCCAGAGAACAGGGCTGCTACATAGGAGGTGTGCAGTGCACCTCAAGGCTAGACAGGATGGGCTGGGGACCCAAACAGAGAAAGAAGATTGGAGGATTCTAGAAAAGATTTATAAACCACCCTGTCTTACCTCAGTGCCATCCCCAAGCTGTCTTAAGATGAAAGTTCATGCATCTTGGTCTACCAACCAAGTGAGATAACACCAAAAAGAAAGATCAGGTTCCTATAAACCCTTGGAACTGTGCAAACAAAACCAATCTGGGGCTTATCTATTTACATTAGGTCAAGAACTTGTTTCATGCAGAAGAGCCCATTCCTATGATCTCTACCTGACCACTTTCAGCTTTGGTGACTAGAGAGACCAGAGTGTCCCTAGCGGCCAGGACTAGTGTCAGCAGCTTTCACACCTGACAAACGTTTCTGTTCCCAGTGGCTTTGAGAAAGTGGTACAGACGAGAGAATTGCAGGGCTAGAATCAGGGACCGCTGTGGTGGCTGCCCATTCCTACTTCGAGATGTGCTTTCCAAGGCAGAGCAGAGTGGTGTTGGGAAGCAGAAAAGCCAGGAAATTTGCATGGCAAGTGATAACAGAATTGAGACAACTCTCTCTATCACAGTTCCACACAGAAGAACACAGATGCAGGGTTAAAAACCATAAAATGAAAAAAAAAAATCGGCCAAAAGAAGAAACGCTGGGACTTCTCTGGTGGTGCTATGGTTAAGAATCTGCCTGCCAATGCAGGAGACACAGGTTCGAGCCCTGGTCCGGTAAGATCCCACATGCCGCGAAGCAACTAAGCCTGTGGGCCACAACTACTGAGCCTGCACTCTAGAGCCCGTGAGCCACAACTACTGAGCCCCCTTGCTGCAAATACTGAAGGCTGCGCGCCTAGAGCCCATGCTCTGCAACAAAGAGAAGCCACCACAATGAGAAGCCCACGCACCGCAACGAAGAGTAGCCCCCGCTCGCTGCAACTAGAGAAAGCCCGCACACAGCAACAAAGACCCAACACAGCCAAAAATAAATAAATAAATAAATAAAATTTATTTTTTAAAAAAAGAAGAAAGACTATGCAAGTGGGTCTGTAGTCACTTGGGTGCAATAGAGAGAGCCCTTCAGAGTCACTGCCTAAGAATTAATAATAACCACATCACTGCATCATCTCTAACTTACAAAATAATAATTGCTACTATATAATAAATGCTTGCTATGTCCAAGAATTGTGTAATTTACTATATATACATTATTGTAAATCTTCACATAATAGGTGAAATATCTTGAGCATATTAAACAAATGTATTTTTGCCCTAGGTAATCCCTGGGGCCAAGTTATCTTATGGATCTCATTTCCAGAGCCACTCTTGAGGCATTCAGTATATAGAGGTTGATATCATGGCATAAAGTAGACACCACTTCCATCAAATGGTTGGACTGTGTAGCCATCTGCCCCAACAAACAGGGAGGACATAACATAGAGAAAGTAAAGAATTGAACCACAAGGAGATATTATCTCACACCTGTCAGAATGGCTGTTATTAAAAAGACAAGAAATAACTAGTGTTGGTGAGGGTGTGGAGAAAAGGGAACCCTTGTGCACTGTTGGTGGGAATGTAAATGGGTGCAGCCACTGTGGAGAACAGTATGGAGGTTCCTCAAATAATTAAAAATAGAACTACCATATGATCCAGCTATTCCATCTCTGGGTATTTATCTGAGGAAAATAAAAACACTAATTTGAAAAGATATACGCACCCCTGTGTTCATTGCAGCATTATTTACAGTAGCCAAGACATGGAAACAACTCAAGTGTCCATTGATAGATGAATAGATAAACAAGATGTGGTATACATACATAATAGAATACTACTCAACCATAAAAAAGAAAGAAATCTTGCCATTTGTGACAACATGGATGGACCTTGAGGGTATTATGCTAAATGAAATAAGTCAGTCAGAGTAAGACTAATACCTTATGATTTCACTTATATGTGGAATCTAAAAAACAAAACAAATGAACAAACAAAACAAAACAAAACAAGATTCTTAGATACAGAGAACAGATTGGAGGTTATCAGAGAAGAAGGAGGTTATGGGGTTGGTGGGTAAAAAGAGCCAAGGAGGTCAATTGTATGGTGACAGCTGGTAACTAGACTTATTGTGGTGATCACTTTGTAGTGTACACAAATATTGAATTGTTAAGTTGTACACTTCAAATTAATGTGTTTACCAATTTTACCTCAATTTTTTAAAAAAGAAAAGAAAAAGTTGAAATCCACATCTTTTTTTTTAAATTGAAGTATAGCTGATTTACAATATTGTGTTAGCTTCAGGTATGTAGCAAAGTGATTCATATATATACATATATATATATATATTCTTTTCCATTATAAGTAATTGTAAGATATTGAATATAGTTCCCTGTTCTGTACAGTAAATCCTGTTGTTTATCTATTTTCTATACAGTAATACATATCTGTTAATCCCATACTCTTAATTTATCCCTCCCCTTCCTTTCCCCTTTGGTAACCATAAGTTTGTTTTCTATATCTCTGAGTCTGTTTCTGTTTTGTAAATAAATTCATTCGTATTTTCTAGATTCTACATATAAGTGATATCATATAATATTTGTCTTTCTCTGGCTGACTTACTTCACTTAATATGATATTCTCTAGGTCCATCCATGTTGCTGCAAATAGCAATATTTCATTCTTTTTTATGACTGAGTAATATTCCATTGTAATATATATACCACATCTTCTTTATCCATGTGTTTGTTGATGGACATTTAGGTTGCTTCCATGTCTTGGCTGTTGTAAATAGTGCTGCTATGAACATTGGGGTGCATGTATCTTTTTCAATTAGAGTTTTCATCTTTTCCAGATATATGCCCAGGAGCAGGGTCGCTGAATCATATGGTAGCTCTGTTTTTAGTTCTGTAAGGAACTGCCCTACTGTTTTCCATAATGGCTGTACCAATTTACATTCCCACCAACAGTGTAGGAGAGTTCCCTTTTCCCCACACCCTCTCCAGCATTTATTTATTTATTTATTAAAATCTATCTATCTATCTATCTATCTATTTATTTATTTATGGCTGTGCTGGGTCTTCGTTGTGCTGTGCGGGCTTCTCATTGCGGTGGCTTCTCTTGTTGTAGAGCACGGGCTCTAGGTGCACAGGCTTCAGTAGTTGTGGCTCGTGGGCTCTAGAGCGCAGGCTCAGTAGTTGTGGCACACGGGCTTAGTTGCTCCACAGCATGTGGGATCTTCCCGGACCAGGGCTCGAACCCATGTCCCCTGCATTGGCAGGTGGACTCTTAACCACTGCATCACCAGGGACGTCCCTCCAACATTTATAACTTGTAAATTTTTTGATAGTCATTCTGACCAGTGTGAGGTTATATCTTTTTGTAGTTTTGGTTTGCATTTCTCTAATAATTAGCAATGTTGAACACCTTTTCATGTGCCTTTTGGCCATCTGTAGATCTTCTTTGGAGAAATGTCTATTTAGATCTTCTGCCCATTTTTTGAATGGGTTCTTTTTTTCTTTTTTCTTTTGGCCTCACTGTGAGGCTTGTGGGATTTCAGTTCCCCGACCAGGGATTGAACCTGGGCCATGGTAGTGAAAGCACCGAATCCTAGCCACTAGGCAACCAAGGAACTCCTGGGTTGTTTGTTTTTTGGATATTGAGTTGTATGAACTGTTTGTATATTTTGGCAATTAACCCCTTGAGGGTCACACAGTTTGCAAATATTTTCTCCCAGTTTGTAGGTTGTCTTTTCATTCTGTTTATTGAAATTCACACTTTTTTTTTTTTTTTGAAATTCACACTTTTTGACCCTAGGAGATTTTAAGAAATAGAAGAGGTGTACAAAGAGAAAGATAGAGACCTTTCTCCTCAGGGCTGACACTTGGGATAGGGTGGGAAACATCCAGTGGTGTTAGAAATATTTAGGAATCCAAAGGATATCAGACTTGGTGACCTCCTTCTCCTTGGTGTTTTCCTGCACTGGGATTCTTTCTCTATGCCTGGGGATGGTTGTTGGGTGATGAGGCTGATTGAAAGGAGCTGTGGCTCACTGACACCCTACAGGAAGGGAGCCAGGGGAGTGATATCCCACCCTACTTTCCTTCCTCCATCAGATGGCGTTTCAGCCTTCTCACTGACCACATACAACTGGAAGCCAGTAAACAAAGGAGCCACGGAAATGGTCCATAGAAGTCAGCCTCGAGCAGGGTGGAGAAGATTGTAATGTGAAGGGAAAAATGGAAGACATGTGGCACCCCTGCTTACTTTTATCATTATTTTATCACTATTTACGCACACACACACACACACACATACATACATACACTACAACCAGCAACTCTCAACTAACAGTTTTCTACCTTGGATCAGAGTCACTGGGACGTGGGGCTTTGTACATGCTGTTCCTGCTGTCTAAAACACTCTTTCCTTCACCTATACTCATTCTTCTAGTCTCAGTTTAGACATCATTTCCTCCAGGAAGCCTGTCGTGGTCTTCAGGCCTGGGGTGGATGCCCTCCTCTATGTTCCCACAATAATTATGGTTAATATATTTAGGTGCATACTGTGGTAAGCGCAGTTCTAAATAACACCTAACATGTATTAACTCATTTATTCCTTGTAATCTTATCAGGAAGGTACTACCATTATGCCCAATTTACAGACAAGAAAACTGAGGCACAGAGCAGGTAACTGATGAAGGTCACACAAGTAGTGAGCGATGGAGCCTACATCTGAGTTGGAGCAGACAGGAACTGGAGCCAAGCTGTTAAGTGCTGTGCTAAACTGCTTCCCGTTCCAACCTGTACGGTTCTTAGACCAGTCACAGTGCCTGGTGCACACAAGACATTCAGTAACTACTGGAAAATTTAATTAGTTAGTTAATTCATCTATGTAGGACGGGAGTCCTAAGTCAGTTGGTTTTAGAACATCTGGGTGAGAAGGATCTGCTATATAGCTTTTGCTTTGTCCCCGTCAGATACTTACATGAGATTATGTTTTTTTTTTTTTTTTTTTTTTTTGCTGTACGCGGGCCTCTCACTGCCGTGGCCTCTCCCGCTGCGGAGCACAGGCTCCGGACACACAGGCTCCGCGGCCATGGCTCGCGGGCCCAGCCGCTCCGCGGCACGTGGGATCTTCCGGGACAGGGGCACGAACCCGTGTCCCCTGCATCGGCAGGCGGACTCTCAACCACTGCGCCACCAGGGAAGCCCCACCAGATTATGTTTTAATGCCCAAGATCTGTCTAAGAACTTCTGATACACCAGAATTGATTTGCCTGGTTGCTCTTGGGCGTTCAAGTATCCACTTGCTGAAGGATCTGACAGTACAGTTTCTGCAGAAACCAGAACGGCGTCCACTTCAGCAATTATATGTATCATTTCCCACCGGGGAATTCAAGCCCTATCGTTTGCTCACATGAACGTGCAGTAACCTATGGGTCTGCTGCTGCGTCTGACGCCGCAGTTTCTGTAAAAACCATCAGCGGTGTCTGCTTCAGCAACGAGGTGCAGGAATCAGCTCTTGGAAGAAATCAAAGAAAAGAGGAAGCTGGCTATGTAGATGAGTGGTGGGAAGGTGGTCTAATATACAGGAAGGAAACAGCTCTAATGGGAAAAGAATGAAGAAGGCATATTGGATTCGACTGGATAAAGAGTCAGACTGAGATATTGTAAAAGTGAAGAGAATCAAGAAGCTAGAATTTTGGGGTGCACCTTGCATATGACAGGCACCATGTGTTAAATAACAGTTCATTTAATCATTATAGCAATCCAGAAGGAAAGTCTTCAGTTTACAGATGAGAAGACAGAAGGTCAGAGAGGTTAAGTATTTGCCCAGGTTTATGCAGAAGGAGGCCATGCTGGACTTCAAAGCCCATGCTCTTTCTTCTGCTTATAGTCCTCACGGTGTATAGCTTAGAACTTCAGTGTCTAGTACAGAGGCCACAGCATCACTCCCTCATTCATTCATACATGAATATTTATTGAGTGCCTACATTATGCTAAGCACTGTGCTAATTGCTGGGAATATTATAGTGAAGAAGGCACATCCATAGCTTCAAGGATCACATGCATCATTGTGAAACATGCAATGATAGGATGCTTTGCGGGGGGAATGCAAGGACATCTAACCCAGTCTTGGAGGAGTTAGAAAGAGACATTGATCTTAAGGAAGGCTTACAAAGTAAGTGAATTCCAATGGAGCCTTGAGAGACTAGTTGAGAGACTAGAGATTAGCAAGGAAAAAAGTGGACAGGTATTCCAGGAAGAGGTTGCAGCTGATACAGAGGCCTGGAGATCTCCCAGAACTGCAAGTAGCTCAGCAGCAGGGAGGATGACAGCAAAAGATAAAACAGGGCAGATACACAGGGGTCCAAATGTGTAGAGCCTTGTGTAATATATGAAGGATTCTTGACTTTGTCTTGAGAACCATGAGGAGACAACAGGATGACATTATCAGATGTGTGTTATGGAAGGGTAACCTAGCTGTTGTGTGAAGAATGAGTTAGAGGGGATAAGAATGGAGGCAACAGTGAGAGCTTGAACTAACATAGTGGCACTGGGGAAGAGAGAGAGATTCAGAAAATATCAAGAAGGCAGAATCAACAGGGCTTGGTTACTAAGTGCCTGTGAGGAATGAGGGAGAGGGGAGTCAATGAGGATGCCATAGTTTCTGATTTGGACCACTGAGAGGTGAAAGGTATTGGCAGTCCCTGAAATAGGGGAGAAGCAACAGGATTTGGGCAGATTATATTGATCTTAATATGGGACATCCAAATGGAAAGACCCAGTAGGCAGTTGATTATATGTGTCCAGACCTAAGGATGGAGATCTAGACTGAATAGAACAGGTCGAGTAATCAACACAAAGATCATTGTTCCCAAACTTGGCTAGGAATCAGAATTGCTGGGGGGCTTCTTGCAATAAGATGTCTGACCTCAATGAAGCCTAACTAAATCAAAAGTTTCAGGAGGCAGGATGTAGATGCATATGGTTTTAAAGAGCCCCATCAGGGTTCTCATGCCCTGCCAAGGTTGAAATTTATTGGTGTGTGTGGTAACCAGAAAGTGCATTGCTCAGACCTCCTTCAAGAGAAACCGCTACGAGAAGCATAGTTGACTGACAGACCCAGCTCAGCCTGCTCTGGATCCTGTACTGTGTTCACACCAAGGCCACACTTCCCAGCCAGCCACAGGACTACTTAACAGGTGACTTTGGTTCCAGGATTCTCCATAGAACTGACTAGAACTTTCTTAGAACTGGCTGGCAGTCTGAGACTCTTCCTACCAATCTTCCTTCCTTCCCCCTCTTCTTCCAAAGGTGTCAGAATGACATCATGATCTAAATGTTTTCCCAGACTATTTCTTCTCCCTTCCCTGTATCCTTTACAGATGTTCCCCCAATAAATCTCTTGCACGTCTTATCACGTCTTGGTGAATGCTTTTTGGAAAACCTGAACTGACACCATATGGATGATAATTGAAGGCACAGAAGTGATGAAGATCGCCCAGGAGAGAAGAGAAGAGAGCCAAAACAGAACCTTGAGCATCACTTACATTCAAGGATGAGCAGAGGAAGAAGTGTCTAGAGAAAAAGACTGAGAAGTGGTCAGAGAAGCAGGATGGGAACCAAGAGAACATGGCTTCATAGAATTCTAGGAAAGAGAGCTTCAAAACAGTGACATGGTTAATATGGGCAAACACTACAGAGGTCAAATGTTTAACAACAGGGATTGGAGATCTTAGTGAGAGTCACTTCAGTGGCATGAGAAGCCAAGACTGCAGTAGCCAAGCGATGAAGGACAGGTGAGGGTGAGGACATATTGAGTGCAGGCACCTCTGTGTAGAGTCTTGTCTATGAAAGGGAGAAAATAAGTCTGGGTAGATACGGAGTTCAGAGCGGGTTCATTTTTTTTAAGATGAGGGCCTGTTTAAATTCTTCCAGTAAGGAGCTAGTGTGAGAGCAAGAGTAAAGATACAATATTGAGAGGTAGTAGAACCAAATAAGATCAGATTACAGGTAGAGAGAACAGATTGAAATAAGAGACAGTACATCTTTCCCACTTTGGCGATGGGGAAAAGAAGGAAGAAACGGTAGAGACACCAGGAAGTTTGTGCATTAGGTAGCAGAAAGTTGAGGGAGCTCCCAAAGGATGGCTTCTATTTTCCTTGAGGTGAAGTCTCCAATAGAGAGTGAGGAGTGATTGGGCTATAGGTTAAGAAAAGGGTGGAGGAGTTTGAAATGATTTCTGTAGAGAGTGAGAGTAAAGCTACCCAGACAATAGGATTGTCAGGCAGCCACTGAGGACCTGGTTGGAGTCCAGGAGTTCAGAGTGATTTGACTATATGTGTTTGTAGAGTTGGGTTTTTTTTTTTTTTTCCCATCAGCGCCCACAGACTAGGTGTGGGGCACAGAAGGCATGAGGTTGGGTTCTCCAGGCTTGGCGTTTTGCCGGCCATGTGTGATGGAAGGACCAAAGAGGGAGGTGGTGGAGGAAACTGGATAGAGAGTGGCAGAAGTGATGGACTATAGGCTCTAGATTAGGTAGAAAAGAAAGTGCAGAGAGGCTGAAGAAACAAGAACGACAAGGACAGTGGGACCGAGTGGGAGAAACGTGAGGATAGGAGATTATGATCCAGTTAATGGAACGTTTGAGGTGGAATCATTTTAGGAGGTGGTGAGGTCTAAAATGTATAAACTGAAGTAGGTGAAGGTGATGGTATTTGGAGTTGAACAGGTAAAGAAACAAGACCCTGAGGTGTTGAATGGGTCTTTCATATGGATGTTGGAGCAACCATCAGTGATGATAAATTGGGGGAAAGAGGGAATGAGAAGTCAAGGCTCATAGTGAATGATGGAACATAATGAGGAGGTTAACAAATTAGAGAGATGAGGAAGCAGGGACCGTAAAACCAGGTTGTGGTCCTTAAAAGAAGATGGAAACATAATGGCCTGAATGCATCATTATTTAGGGAAGATGCTGTGAAGCTAATCTCTTGACCTCAGGGTACTTCATGCCTGGAAGAGTGAGAAGCAACTATTCGGAGGGTGACAGGGCAAACAGTTTCCTTCGGGAAGGTCTGGGTTTCAGTTTAGGCAAGGAGAGCTAGGGAACACTTTGTGATGTTGAAAACCCAGTGGAGTTCGTATATAGGAAATAGGGTTTGCCAGGAGCACAATGGGCGGATTTAGGAGAGAGAGGAAAAGCAGTGACTGGGGCAGGAGAAAGGGGAAAAACATAGTCTGGGGAAGACAGTTTAAGAGTTGAGAGATGACAAAGAAGTTTCATCTTGAGTGGTGTCCAATGCTGACATGGAAGTAAACCACGATGAACTGAGCGTAGGGTATCTGGAAGCCTTTGTTCCCACAGTGGCTTTACGAATAAGAAAGAGTTGGGTTTCTGTAAAAAGTCAGGCGTGGTCCAGGTTGATTAATACTTCCAGAAAACTCTCGTCTACGTGAGCCCATGAGCAACGATAGTATCATGGTTTCAGTCTAAGACGGTATGAAGTGTGAGATTATGCAATTAATAACAGCTTTTCTTCGGGAGGAGGAGGAAAGAATATATTAATCATACATCTTGGTTTCAGAAACATGACAATATGAAACATGTAGGTCTTTAAATTACGAAAGTATGAAAGCTGGTTCTGTATAACTTCGTCATGTCCCTGGTTAGTGGAGGGAGAGCCACAGTCCTCATCAGAACTTACGTTTCTTGAATGAGGAAGGCGTTGACCTATGGCCATTCAAAGAGAGTAAGAGGAGGTGAGTTGACAGTGCAGTCTGAATGGTGTCAGTAAGACTTGCCTCCCACTGATCATTCTAGTCTGCGCCGATTGTTGTTAATCACAAAACTCAGTTTATGTGAACATGTGGTGTCTCCTCCTAAGGGACTCTAAAATACAGTGGATTTTCATTCCTTTGAAATGAGGTTCCGGGCTATAAACCAAAATCTTGATAAGCTCTCAAATTCTCTACCAAAGTGACTATCCTATCATATTTCTCCTATAATTCTTGTTTTGTCTTTACCCAGCCAGTTTAAGACCTTATTTATGCCTAGAGCAAAATTTCACTTAGTCTTTATTGAGTCTTTCTCTGGAGCTTATTCCTTTAAATCCTAAAATAAGAAATTAACCTAAGAAATTCCCTACGTTTTCCTCCATTCTACTTACATATCAAAATAAGCATAATGCTGGAATGATGTGTATGCTCCAGGAGGGAAAACCAAACCCCTAGTTGGTGTAATTTATTCAAATGCCAGATTCTCCTGGGGAAACTGGGTTCTCTTTATAACTTGATTCAAATAACTACTTTGATTCTCAAAAGCTTTTTATGAAATTACCGTGTAGAACCTAAATTGGTGCAGCTGAATTAAATAAATATCAGAACTTAACATTCTTAATCGCAAACCTTCAATTTAACCAACCAGTTATTATAATCAAAAAGCAATCAATATGTTGATTGTGGTGACATGCAAATGGAGATAGAATTATTAGTAATTACCCTATATTTGTGATTCAGTGTGATGGAGAAATAGCTGGAAAGAAATTGTAAAGCACACTCCAGTTAAAGGACTGGTTGCTGTGTTTTAGAGCAGCATGCTATATTGATTGTAGTCTTTAAATAAATTGAATAACATAGGTTGCTGTCAGACGTGAATTATTCATGAAGCGGAGTTTGGGAACACTAAAGCAGATGCTGTTTATGAATATTCAGATGTGTTAATTGATAAATGAGTGACCCAGTGCTCACCAATTGTTGCATGAAGAAAAGGTCTCAGAAACAAAGTGGAAATCTAATTAGGCAAACTCATTCACTTGGGTCACTCACTTGAAACACATCCAGTGTGAGAGATGAGTAATGAAGTCTGAACCCCACATCACAGAGACATTCGGTCAAGGAGGGAGGCACTGGGGGTCTTCTTTGATCGGGAACACTTGGTGACATCAAAGTTTTTTCTGCAGACTCCAAAGACCTTGGAGTTTCCGTGATCACACATCTGGTGTGACCCTTGGATTCCTTCCCATCAGTGTTTGGAACTAAATAGCAACACACCTTTGTTTGCTTTTTCAATCCTATTTATGAAGGGATGAGAGGAAATTACAGAGCGTTCCAATTTTGAGAAATCCTAAATGATGATTTTCTTTTCTCTGAATAAGTCCCCACTGTGGCCTCTAAGCTGTATGTTTTGCTATATATGAGGCCTCCATAGGAGTGAAATCCTTATTTCCTGAAACTCTGGATATCATTGAGTCTTGGGATGGGATATTTTAGTAAAAGGTAAAATAGAGAATTTGTCTGAGGTTATCAGACTATGCAGAGGTAGTCTTATAGGGAAGCAGTGATTTGTGAACAAGTAGGGGTGACCAGCCAGTGCAGTTCGCCTGGGACTCAGGGGGTTCCCAGGACATGGAACCTTCAATTTTAAAGCATGGGGCAGTCTCGGGCAAACTGGGATGCGGTGGTCACCCTACCAATCATACCAATTTGACCAGAGGAATCTCCTGGGAAGTGAGACTTTCATTGTGAAAACTAGAAAATCTCTGGGCAAACCAGAACTCTTGTTCACCCAACCAAACCACAAACTGAAATGAACAGATTTGGGGCGGGGGGCGCTCTCCTTATGTCGATCAAGTTTCTAAAAGACTAATCTATAAAACTGAAAGCTAACTTATTAATTTACAAAAGAGTATAAATTTTCCTGTGAGTGGAATTTTATGCACACCATCTAGGATACGTGTCCCATTGTCAACATGGCTGAATTTTTAAATAGAATCTTTCAATTGTGTGAATCAGAGCCAAGGGAGGGAAATTCTGGAGTATTAATTCCCAAATGTAATTGCACATCAGAATCACCATAGGATCTTTGTGAGAGTATGGATCCTCGAGCCCTGCTTGTAGAGATTTTCATTTAGTAATGGCTGGGATAGGGCTTGGGAACTGTATTTTTTATAAGCTCCCTGGTGACACCAGCCAAGTTTAGAAACAATCGGTTGGGGAAATATTTCATCCAGGCCAAGGTGGAACATGATGAGTTATTTCTGCTCTGCCACAGGGTACACTTCTTGGGTGACCATGATTTTCATGTCCCATGTGATGCTGTGAGTGAACTGACTCTCAGCTCCTGGTATCAGAAACCTTTGGTTCACTCCTGACTCTGACACAAACTGAAAACTTAAGCAGGTCACTAACACTCCCTAACCATTTGTTTCTTCCTCTATTGAAAGGATATGACGACAGAAGTTACTTCATAGAGTTGTTACAAAATTAGGTGACACAACGTGTGTGAAATATTTAGAAGCCCGAGAGCCACAGAGTTCAATGAATATTCGCTAAAATTATGATTTAATGTCTGTTACTGAACGTTGATGAATAAACTGCCAAATCCTTACTCTTAGCTCTTTCTTTTACTAAATTCTCTGAAGATAATATCTTTCTATCAATACATTCTTTCTTTAGACAGAGTGTTTCATATTGTTAGATTTTGGGTTAAAATATTTGACTACATTAATGTTTGATTGTGCTACAATTTCAGATCTATTGGTACAGTCATGTTTCTGAAGACTGGACCCTATGAGCCCAATTCATTCTGGGTCTATCAAAATAAGCATAATGCTGGTCAATCTTTAACCCATAGTAATCCATGGGTTACAGTCATGGATAGCGTGAAGCCCTTACGTTCTGGCAACGTGGTCATGAGTTGGTGGTTGAAAAAGTAAGCCCTGGAGCACAGAGTATAGGTGAGAATGCCTGCCCTCTTTTGCAATATCCATTTGATTCTCTCCTGTTCATTGCTCAAAAAGGTAGGAATTGGATACACTTTTATGTACTGGGGTTGGCTTTAGCTAGGTTAATTTTCATTTCCTCATTTTCTAGTTCTTGGAAGGATGTCTCACTCCCACCTCTATGTAACAAGTAGAATTTCCATGTGGAAGTTGTCCTGGTATTGGTTATGCTAGTAGAGCTGCAACTGGCTAGTTGATTACCAAATTATTCCCTTTTTCCTTCTAGTCACATAACTAGTTGTTTCTCAGTCTTCCTTGTAGTTAGACGTGGCATTATGACCGAGGTCTGGCCAGTGGAATTGGGTGATATTGTGAGTTACATCTGGGCTTGTCTAAGAAAACCTGTGTAACCCTAAATATTCTCTCTTCTAATGCAAAGGATTTAGTGAAGGCTGTAGATTGAAAGAGCCTTGGTTCCGAAGTCACTGCTCAGAGAAGAGCTGCCTAGGAGAGCTGCCAAGGTTTAGGGTTTATCTGTTTCATCAGTTAGCCTATCCTGACTTTTCAAGTAGAAAGGAGGGGCTGCAGGTATCAATGACAAACATTTGGCCAGTAGCATTTTTGGTCTCTGATACTTTTATTCTTTTTTTAAATAAAATGTGTTTTTAATAATAAAGTTATACAAGTCTTCATATATTTATTCCAGAAAATTTAGAAAGAAGGAAGAATGTTAAAATAACCCATAATTATACCGTATATTCTTCTGGACTATTTATGTATATAGGTACATTTTCCCATAAAAAATAGCTTATCTGTCTTTAGTATTTTATAACTTTCCCCATTATTTAATATTTAAGGTAATACTATTACGTTTTGATCATCATTTTTAATGGCTATACCATCATCTACAGTAAGTCCCCTACATACGAACGAGTTCTGTTCCGAGAGCACGTTCGTAAGTCCAATTTGCTCGTTAAGTCCAACAAAATTAGCCTAGGTACCCAACTAACACATTCGGCTATACAGAGTGTACTGTAGTAGGTTTATAATACTTTTCACACAAATAATACATAAAAAACAAACAAACACAAAAAATTAAACATTTTTAATCTTACAGTACAGTATACCTTGAAAAGTACAGTAGTACCAGCTACATCACCACTGCTTTTATGCTTGCCTCCAGACATCCTGGGCTTGAGATAAAGATACTGTACTCTACAGAATACTGTACAGTAAAGTACACAAAAGCATAACCACTTGTAGAGGATGCACGCATGTGACAAATGTACACTGGACACGTGAAATAACTTACGTGATTGGACATGGGAATGCACATTGGCACTTACTGTATTTAGTGTTATGTTATTGAGCATTAAAATTGTTCTCAATTTTTCCTATAAAACAAATACTGCTATGAATATCCTTGTGCATTAATCTTTGCTCACATCTTTATTTTCTTAAGATAAATTAATTGAAGTGGAATTGCTAATTTTTTTAACATCTTTATTAGACTATAATTGCTTTACAATGGTGTGTCAGTTTCTGCTTTATAACAAAGTGAATCAGTTATACATATACATATGTCCCCGTATCTCTTCCCTCTTGCATCTCCCTCCCTCCCACCCTCCCTATCCCACCCCTCTAGGTGGTCACAAAGCACCGAGCTGATCTCCCTGTGCTATGTGGCTGTTTCCCACTAGCTATTTTATGCTTGGTAGTGTATATATGTCCATGCCACTCTCTCACGTTGTCCCAGCTTACCCTTCCCCCTCCCTGTATCCTCAAATCCATTCTTTAGTAGGTCTGCATCGTTATTCCCGTTTTGCCCCTAGGTTCTTCATGACCTTTTTTTTTTTTTTTTTTTTTAGATTCCATATATATGTGTTAGCGTATGGTATTTGTTTATCTCTTTCTTACTTACTTCACTCTATATGACAGGCTCTAGGTCCATCCACCTCACAACAAATAACTCAGTTTCGTTCCTTTTTATGGCTGAGTAATATTCCATTGTATATATGTGCCACATCTTCTTTTTTTTTTTTTTCTTTTTTTTCTTTTTTTTTTTTTTGCAGTACACGGGCCTCTCACTGCTGTGGCCTCTCCCGCCGCGGAGCACAGGCTCCGGACGCGCAGGCCCAGCGGTCATGGCCCACGGGCCCAGCCGCTCCACGGCACGCGGGACCCTCCCAGACCGGGGCACGAACCCGCGCCCCCCGCATCGGCAGGCGGACCCCCAACCACTGCGCCACCAGGGAAGCCCGTGCCACATCTTCTTGATCCATTCATCTGTTGATGGACACTTAGGTTGCTTCCATGTCCGGGCTATTGTAAATAGAACTGCAATGAACATTTTGGTACATGACTCTTTTTGAATTATGGTTTACTCAGGGTATATGCCCAGTAGTGGGATTGCTGAGTCATATGGTACTTCTATTTTTAGTTTTTTAAGGAACCTCCGTACTGTTCTCCATAGTGGCTGTATCAGTTTACATTCCCACCAGCAGTGCAAGAGGGTTCCCTTTTCTCCACACCCTCTCCAGCATTTATTGTTTGTAGATTTTTTGATGATGGCCATTCTGACTGGGTAGTTTTGATTTGCATTTCTCTGATGATTAATGATGTTGAGCATTCTTTCATGTGTTTGTTGGCAATCTGTATATCTTCTTTGGAGAAATGTCTATTTAGGTCTTCTGCCCATTTTTGGATTGGGTTGTTTGTTTTTTTGTTATTGAGCTGCATGAGCTGCTTGTAAATTTTGGAGATTAATCCTTTGTCAGTTGCTTCATTTGAAAATATTTTCTCCCATTCTGAGGGTTGTCTTTTTGTCTTATTTATGGTTTCCTTTGCTGTGCAAAAGCTTTTAAGTTTCACTAGGTCCCATTTGTTTATTTTGTTTTTATTTCCATTTCTCTAGGAGGTGGGTCAAAAAGGATCTTGCTGTGATTTATGTCATAGAGTGTTCTGCCTATGTTTTCCTCTAAAAGTTTGATGTTGTCTGGCCTTATATTTAGGTCTTTAATCCATTCTGAGTTTATTTTTGTGTATGGTGTTAGGGAGTGTTCTAATTTCATTCTTTTACATGTAGCTGTCCAGTTTTCCCAGCACCACTTATTGAAGAGGCTGTCTTTTCTCCATTGTATATTCTTGCCTCCTTTATCAAAGATAAGGTGACCATATGTGTGTGGGTTTATCTCTGGGCTTTCTATCCTGTTCCACTGATCTATATTTCTGTTTTTGTGCCAGTTCCATATTGTCTTGATTACTGTAGATTTGTAGTATAGTCTGAAGTCAGGGAGCATGATTCCTCCACCTCCGTTTTTCTTTCTCAAGATTGCTTTGGCTATTCAGGGTCTTTTGTGTTTCCATGCAAATTGTGAGATTTTTTGTTCTAGTTCTGTGAAAAATGCCAGTGGTGGTTTGATAGGGATTGTATTGAATCTGTAGATTGCTTTGGGCAGTAGAGTCATTTTCACAATGTTGATTCTTCCAATTCAAGAACATGGTATATCTCTCCAACTGTTGGTATCATCTTTAATTTCTTTCATCAGTGTCCTATAATTTTCTGCATACAGGTCTTTTGTCTCCTTAGGTAGGTTTATTCCTAGATATTTTATTCTTTTCATTGCAATGGTAAATGGAAGTGTTTTCTTAATTCCACTTTCAGATTTTTCATCATTAGTGTATAGGAATGCCAGTGATTTCTGTGCATTAATTTTGTATCCTGCTACTTGACCAGATTCATTGATTAGCTCTAGTAGTTTTCCGGTAGCATCTTTAGGATACTTTATGTATAGTATCATGTCATGTACAAACAGTGACAGCTTTACTTCTTCTTTTCCAATTTGGATTCCTTTTATTTCTATTTCTTCTCTAATTGCTGTGGCTAAAACTTCCAAAACTATGTTGAATAAGAGTGGTGAGAGTGGGCAACATTGTCTTGTTCCTGATCTTAGTGGAAATGCTTTCAGTTTTTCACCATTGAGGACGATGTTGGCTATGGGTTTGTCATATATGGCCTTATTATGTTGAGGAAAGTTCCCTCTGTGCCTACTTTCTGGAGGGTTTTTATCATAAATGGGTGTTGAATTATGTCAAAAACTTTCTCTGCATCTATTGAGATGATCATCTGATTTTTCTCCTTCAGTTTGTTAATATGGTATATCACGTTGATTGATTTGTGTATATTGAAGAATCCTTGCATTCCTGGGATAAATCCCATTTGATCATAATGTATGATCCTTTTAATGTGCTGTTGGATTCTGTTTGCTAATATTTTGTTGAGAATTTTTGCATCTATGTTCATCAGTGATATTGGTCTGTAGTTTTCTTTATGACATCTTTGTCTGGTTTTGGTATCAGATGGTGGCCTCGTAGAATGAGTTTGGGAGTGTTCCTCCCTCTGCTATATTTTGGAAGAGTTTGAGAAGGATAGTTTGAGAAGGATAGCTCTTCTCTAAATGTTTGATAGAATTCGCCTGTGAAGCCAATTGGTCCTGGGCTTTTGTCTGTTGGAAGATTTTTAATCACAGTTTCAATTTCAGTGCTTGTGAATGGTCTGTTCATATTTTCTGTTTCTTCCTGGTTCAGTCTCAGAAGGTTGTGCATTTCTAAGAATTTGTCTATTTTATTGGCATATAGTTGCTTGTAGTAATCTCTCATGATCCTTTGTATTTCTGCAGTGTCAGTTGTTACTTCTCCTTTTTCATTCCTAATTCTATTGATTTGAGTCTTCTCCCTTTTTTTCTTGATAAGTCTGCTAATGGTTTATCAATTTTGTTTATCTTCTCAAAGAACCAGCTTTTAGTTTTATTGATCTTTGCTATCATTTCCTTCATTTCTTTTTCGTTTATTTCTGCTCTGATCTTTATGATTTCTTTCCTTCTATTAACGTTGGGGTTTTTTTGTTCTTCTTTCTCTAATTGCTTTAAGTGTAAGGTTAGGTTGTTTATTTGAGATGTTTCTTGTTTCTTAAGGTAGGCTTGTATAGCTATAAACGTCCCTGTTAGAACTGCTTTTGCTGCATCCCATAGGTTTTGGGTCGTTGTGTTTTCATTGTCATTTGTTTCTAGATATTTTTTGATTTCCTCTTTGATTTCTTCAGTGATCTCTTGGTTATTAAGTAGTGTGTTGTTTAGCCTCCATGTGTTTGTATTTCTTACAGATTTTTTCCTGTAATTGATATCTAGTCCCATAGCGTTGTGATCAGAAAAGATACCTGATACGATTTCAATTTTCTTAAATTTACCAAGGCTTGATTTGTGACCCAAGATACAATCTATCCTGGAGAATGTTGCATGAGCACTTGAGAAGAATGTGTATTATGTTGTTTTTGGATGGAATGTCCTGTAAATATCAATTAAATCCATCTTGTTTAATGTATCATTTAAAACTCGTGTTTCCTTATTTATTTTCATTTTGGATGATCTGTCCATTGGTGAAAGTGGGGTGTTAAAGTCCCCTACTATGATTGTGTTACTGTCGATTTCCCCTTTTATGGCTGTTAGTATTTGCCTTATGTATTGAGGTGATCCTATGTTGGGTGCATAAATATTTACAATTGTTAAATCTTCTTCTTGGATTGATCCCTTGATCATTATGTAGTGTCCTTCTTTGTCTCTTCTAATAGTCTTTGTTTTAAAGTCTATTTTGTCTGATAAGAGAATTGCTACTCCAGCTTTCTTTTGGTTTCCATTTTCATGGAATATCTTTTTCCATCCCCTCACTTTCAGTCGGTATGTGTCCCTAGGTCTGAAGTGGGTCTCTTTTAGACAGCATATATACGGGTCTTGTTTTGGTATCCATTCAGCCAGTCTCTGTCTTTTGGTGGGAGCATTTAATCCATTTACATTTAAGGTAATTATCGATATGTATGTTCCTATTACCATTTTCTTAATTGTTTTGGGTTTATTATTGTAGGTCTTTTCCTGTTCTTGTGTTTCCTGCCTAGAGAAGTTCTTTTAGGATTTGTTGTAAAGCTGGTTTGGTGGTGCTGAATTCTCTTAGCTTTTGCTTGTCTGTAAAGCTTTTAATTTCTCTGTCAAATCTGAATGAGATCCTTGCTGGGTAGAGTAATCTTGGTTGTAGATTTTTGTCTTTCGTCACTTTAAATATGTCCTGCCAGTCCCTTCTGGCTTGCAGAGTTTCTGCTGAAAGATCAAATGTTAACCCTATGGGGATTCCTTTATGTGTTACTTGTTTTTCCCTTGCTGCTTTTAATATTTGTTCTTTGTATTTAATTTTTGACAGTTTGATTAATATGTGTCTTCATGTGTTTCTCCTTGGATTTATCCTGTATGGGACTCTCTGTGCTTCCTGGACTTGACTAACTCTTTCCTTTCCCATATTAGGGAAGTTTTCAACTATAATCTCTTCAAATATTTTCTCAGTCCTTTTCTTTTTCTCTTCTTCTTCCGGGACCCCTATAGTTCGACTGTTGGTGCATTTAGTGTTGTCCCAGAGGTCTCTGAGACTGTCCTCAGTTCTTTTCATTCTTTTTCCTTTATTCTGCTCTGCAGTAGTTATTTCCACTATTTTATCTTCCAGGTCACTTATCCGTTCTTCTGCCTCAGTTATTCTGCTATTGATTCCTTGTAGAGAATTTTTAATTTCATTTATTGTGTTGTTCATCTCTGTTTGTTTGCTCTTTAGTTCTTCTAGGTCCTGTTAAACGTTTCTTATATTTTCTCCATTCTATTTCCAAGATTTTGGATCATCTTTACTATCATTATTCTGAATTCTTTTTCAGGTAGACTGCCTATTTCCTGTCATTTGTTAGGTCTGGTGGGTTTTTGCCTTGCTCCTTCATCTGCTGTGTGTTTCTCTGTCTCCTCATTTTGCTTAACTTACTGTGTTTGGGGTCTCCTTTTCGCAGACTGCAGGTTCGTAGTTTCCGTTGTTTTTGGTGTGTGTCCCCAGTGGCTAAGGTTGGTTCAGTGGGTTATGTAGGCTTCCTGGTGGAGGGGACTAGTGCCTGTGTTCTGGTGGATGAGGCTGGATCTTGTCTTTCTGGTGGGCAGGTCCACGTCTGGTGGTGTGTTTTGAGGTGTCTGTGGCCTTATTATGATTTTAGGCAGCCTCTGTCCTAGTGGATGGGGTTGTGTTCCTGTCTTGCTAGTTGTTTGGCACAGGGTGTCCTGTACTGTAGCTTGCTTGTCATTGAGTGGAGCTGGGTCTTGGCGTTGAGATGGAGATCTCTGGAAGATTTTCACTGTTTGATATTACATGGAGCTGGGAGATCTCTTGTGGACCAGTGTCCTGAACTTGGCTCTCCCACCTCAGTGGCACAGCCCTGACACCTGGCTGGACCACCAAGAGCCTGTCCTCCAGATGGCTCAGAATAAAAGGGAGAAAAAAAAGAAAGAAGAAGATAAAATAAAATAAAATAAAGTTATTAAAATCAAAAATAATTATTAAGAAAAAATTTTTAAGTAATTAAAAAAGAAAAAAATGGACAGACAGATCCCTAGGACAAATGGTAAAAGCAAAGCTATACAGACAAAATCACACACAGAAGCATACACATACACACTCACAAAAAGAGAAAAGGGGGAAAAATATATATATATATATATACTGTTGCTCCCAAAGTCCACCTCCTCAATTTGGGATGATTCGTTGTCTATTCATGTACTCCACAGATGCAGAGTACATCAAGTTTATTGTGGAGATTTAATCCGCTGCTCCTGAGGCTGCTGGGAGAGATTTCCCTTTCTCTTCTTTGTTCGCACAGCTCCTGGGGTTCAGCTTTAGATTTGGCCCCGCCTCTGCATGTAGGTCTCCTGAGGGCGTCTGTTCCTGCCCAGACAGGAGGGGGTTAAAGGAGCCACTGATTCGAGGGCTCTGGGTCACGCAGGCTGGGGGGAGGGAGGCGTACGGATGCGGGGCGAGCCTGCGGCGGCAGAGGCAATGTGACGTTGCACCAGCCTGAGGCGCGGCCGTGCGTTCTCTTGGGGAAGTCGTCCCTGGATCCCAGGACTCTGGCAGTGGCGGGCTGCCCAGGCTCCCGGGAGGGGAGGTGTGGAGAGTGACCTGGGCTCACACATAGGCTTCTTCGTGGCAGCAGCAGCAGCCTTAGCGTCATATAACCGTCTCTGGGGTCCGCGCTGATAGCTGCAGCTCGCACCCGTCTCTGGAGCTCCTTTAAGCGGTGCTCTGAATCCCCTCACCTCGCGCACCAGGAAACAAAGAGGGAAGAAAACGTTTCTTGTCCCTTCGGCAGCTCCAGACTTTTCCCGGACTCCCTCCCAGCTAGCCGTGGCGCACTAGCCCCCTTCAGGCTGTGTTCACGCCGCCAACCCCAGTCCTCTCCCTGCGCTCCGACCGAAACCCGAAACCCGAGCCTCAGCTCCCAGCGCCCCCCTCCCCGGCGGGTGAGCAGACAAGCCTCTTGGGCTGGTGAGTGCTGGTCGGCACCGATCCTGTGTGGGAATCTCTCCGCTTTGCCCTCCGCACCCCCGTTAATGCGCTCGCCTCTGCGGCCCCGAAGCTTCCCCCCTCGCCCCGCCACCTGCAGTCTCCGCCCGCGAAGGGGCTTCTAGTATGTGGAAACCTTTCCTCCTTCACAGCTCCCTCCCACTGGTGCAGGTCCCGTCCCTATCCTTTTGTCTCTGTTTATTCTTCTTTTCTTTTGCCCTACCCAGGTACGTGGGGAGTTTCTTGCCTTTGGGGAGGTTTGAGGTTTTCTGCCAGCATTCAGTGGGTGTTCTGTAGGAGTAGTTCCACATGTATGTGTATTTCTGATGTATTTGTGGGGAGGAAGGTGATCTCCGCGTCTTACTCTTCCGCCATCTTGAAGCTCCTCGCTAATTTGTTTTTTTAAACATTAAAAAAAATAAATTTGTTTATTTATTTGTTTATTGGCTGCGTTGGGTCTTCATTGCTGTGCACGGGCTTTCTCTAGTTGCGGCAAGCAGGGGCTACTCTTTGTTGCTGTGTGTGAGCTTCTCATTGCGGTGGCTTCTCTTTGTTGCGGAGCACAGGCTCTAGGCACGCGGGCTTCAGTAGTTGTGGCATGTGGGCTCAGTAGTTGTGGCGCACGGGCTTAGTTGCTCCATGGCATGTGGGATCTTCCGGAGCAGGGCTTGAACCCGTGTGTCCTGCATTGGAAGTTGGATTCTTAAGCACTGTGCCACCAGGGAAGTCCCTGGAATTGCTAATTTAACATTTTATTCTTATAAGTTGTTCAGGGTTGCGAGATTTCATTGGCCTTGACCAAAACCACAGCCATATTTTAATTTCATAGATTGTGTGACCAAGGGAGGGCTTGCCAACTTTAAATCATTATACCATGGGCAACAGAAGAAGGAAATGTTGAGTTTCATTACTTAGAATTACAATCTCTTGTCATAAAATAATTTCGGGTAAAGTTTATTACAACTGAAATTCTTTGGAAAGTGAGATGTAAGCCTATCCTGGGGTAGATTAGACTCTTCGTCATTCTTCCATACTTTCCTCTGTCTGAGGTCTGCCTGGAAGGGTGCAGTTAAATACTGAGATACGTGTTAATCCAAGTGCTCCATTTAACATTCTGTACAAATCATTCTAGTAGAGGAGCCTTTTATTCTCAAATTTGTTTGAGAAATTACTTGGTTAGAAAAAAATTCCTTAAAATTTGATTATTTTAACTATTAACACCAGAGTTAGATGAAAATATGAGGAATCGGGTATGATTTTATTTATCTTAGGATAGCTCATAGAATGTTGTATATACTGCAAGTCTTACCATTGGAAGGTTTTTAAATCTCAGTTGACTGGTGGATTTCACAAATCAGTTATCTCAGGGCAAAAAAGGCAGTAGTATTCATTTTTCAATTTCAGAAAGGAGTCCGTGCTCTCCTGGTAACACCTCTCTCGTCTCATTGACGTTTTGCAACCATGCAGGCCCCACACAGTTACAAAGGCTCTTATCTTCCATCTGTGGATGACTTTGTGTGCCGTTGTCAAACGATCCTCTTTGGAGGCTGCGTGACCTTGCGATGAATGCCCTTCAACAGCAGGCTTCAAAGATGAAGAACAGTGCAAGTGGTTGAAGGCACAAATCACACAGATTGTGTGCTCAATTGTTGGTGTATGCAAGAGATATTTTTGGAAATACAGTGGCCAAGAACAGGCCTTCCTAAACATTTTTTATCAGGATTACAGATGTACGTTTAAAATATTTCATATGGCAATACTTGATGTTGGTTTAAAACATTTGAATGGATGGATAGAATCCTAAGACATGATATAAGTGCTTCACAGAGCCCTGTTTCATAAGGTGCCCTTATTGTCAAAAGGGTAACAAAAGGACTGGGCCATTTGCTTGACAAAGTTGCACCCCCTCCATATCAGTGTTCCCTGTGCTGCTCAAGCGCCAAAGCACAGTCTAAGATGATTACACCTCATCAATATCTTCTCTAGGTGGTGTCTTAGTGGCCACGTGGAAAGTGTCACTCTTGGTGGTGTGTTTGTTTAAATAACAACCTGCTTTCCAGCAACTCAAAGCCAAGCAGATTTATGTTTCAAATCCTTTGAGTGTGAAGTATTGAAAAGAAATTAACCTAAAAGCAGAGGCTGTGTTTTGTTTTGTTTTGTTTTTTAAAGATTTAACTTTATTTTTGGCTGCTTTGGGTCTTCGTTGCTGTGCGCAGGCTTTCTTTAGTTGTGGCAAGAGGGGGCTACTCTTCGCTGCAGTGTGTCGGCTTCTTGCAGTGGCTTCTCTTGTTGTGGAGCACAGGCTCTAGGCATGCAGGCTTCAGTAGTTGTGGCTCGCGGGCTTCAGAGCACAGGCTCAGTAGTTGTGGAGCACGGGCTTAGTTCCTCCATGGCATGTGGGATCTTCCCAGACCAGGGATTGAACCTGTGTCCCTGTGTTGGCAGGCAATTCTTAGTCACTGTGCCACCAGGGCAGTCCCGAGGCTGTGGTTTTTATGTTGACCTTTGCCCAATGAAAAAGAAGTAACTGTTTCAGTGCTCAATGATTTCTTGGCTCTTAACGATAGAAGTAAGTAGCCTCCCCCCTAAAATTGGTAGCCATGTTCATTTTGCTGTTGCTTCAGGAAAAGATGTTTTAATGGTGGTGAGAGTTTTCATAATAGAGATTACACATCTTGAAATGGAAGCTTACCTAAATTGTTCCTGATTAATGAACCTCTCTCTGAGAATCTTCTTTGAAGCACTGAATTGGCATTTGACCCTGGTTCCTTTTCTCCTGCTGCAGGAGATGCTTCTAATAAACCATGCCCATCTACTCTACTTTGTAGGCTTAGGATTGTGTGACAAGGCTTGGTTGGCAGTAGGAGGGAGAGGCCAGGAACCTAAAGATAGGACAGACCCATGGCCCATACACCCCACATTTGACGGGTGAGCCTAGCATATCTTTTCTTCCCCTCAATCAGACCATCTGACCAATTTCCTAAAACTGGTGCTTTGCCCTTTTCAGAAAACAATTACATTCACTGGTTAATATACATTTTTATGCTAACCTCTCTGAATTCTCCTGCAATTTCAGTTGCCATGCTGAGCCATTAGTTAGACGTGTGATATTGGACAAGTCACTTCACTACTCTGGACCTAATTTCTGCCATTGAATAAGATCACTGGTTGAGCTCTAAGGCCACTTCAAGCAAGGAGGGGACCAAATCTCTCCAAATTCTATGATTATAAAAATATGTATTGAGCTCACACTGCATGGTAGGCATTCTGTTGGGTGCAAACAACTTCAGATCTAATTCCTTGTGCTCTAGTAGCTTATGTCTCAGGCAGTAAATACCAGAATCAGGGCTAGGATGCCTGGGGCATGTGAAGTTCGACAAAGCTCTCCAGGTGATCCTGGTACTCACTCCCTCTATCAGTTGAGAACTTGATGTTCATTCTGAAAAGGTTATCCACAACAGGCCATTAGGATACATTATTCCCCTATATACTGGCTAGATAAAATCAAGCTGGAAGTCACCCCACTCTTCACAGCCACAGTTTCACCACTCCACTGCCTAGTGCGTGCATCAAGTACTATTTTAGCCAATGCTGGGTAGCTGGCTGGTCTTTCAGAGACACAGGATTTCATTTGCATGAAAGCATTAGTTATAAAATCTGTGAGTGATTCTGTTTCTTTTTGTAGTATCAGGGAGTAAACATAAGGGACTTGTCAGAGAAAGGACTGGTTTAGTGGAGCATCCTTTGACTTGGGCCCCTCTTTGCTCCATATCCCATGGGGGAAGGAGAGAGATGAACGTGACAGCCATCGGCTATCAGGATACAGCTGCCACACATATCTGTTGCCATCGAGGGGTGAGGGTTTCTGAGGCAATTTAGGTCTTGTTACTCCCCTTCACTTTGTCACCAATCCCTGTCTAAGAGCCAGAGTAGCCCTCTGTGTACCTATTATACCCATCAACCCTCTGAACTCTTCCTCATTCATACACACACACACATATACACAATCATACACATATCTGTATAGTGATGGTTGCACACTGCCATTTTCCTATCCTCATCAGTCAT
Organism: Mesoplodon bidens; assembly: GCF_964165515.1. Lineage (NCBI taxonomy): Eukaryota > Metazoa > Chordata > Mammalia > Artiodactyla > Ziphiidae > Mesoplodon > Mesoplodon bidens. Next base: position 45,381,316 of record NC_138160.1, on the reverse strand, counting down.
TTGTTTATCAGTCCACTGATTCTTTGAATCATTCACTGATTTATTCATTTGTCCATTCATTCATTTATTCGTTCCTTTGTAGATCAGCATCAAAAAGATTTATACCCAAGGATGACTCAATCCTAGCACAGAATGCTTTGGAGGGCAACCTGCAGTCTCTCTTTATACCGCTTACTTTTCAGTTTCCTTCCAACTTTGACTTCAGTTAGAGCTGGTCCTTTTCCCTCCCCCGTTCCTTTCGTCCAATTCTCTCTCCCATTTAGACACCTCTGATGGGCTTTGTTCAAAGAGAATGCTCACAGGTTTAGGAGGTCGGGGCTGGCTACCTAGAAGGAGCTCTAGTGGCAGGTGCAAGGTGGCACTAGGGAGCAAAGAAGTCGACTGAGAATCAATTGCAGAGAATACTGTAAATATTTAAAATCTCAACCCAGAGCGTTTCCCAAGTTTTCCTTTATCTCTTTAGTAATAGCTCTGCGGTATGACCCATGGGGCTACTCCAGGGGCAGCAGGTGAGACGGGAATGTTCTGCAGCCCAGAGACTCTAGCATGCGGGGTACTGTGCTCACAGTGGGGCAACAGAGGCGATCAAGGGTCCCACTGCCTCCTGACAGCTGACAGCTCCCTCCTGCTTTGTCCAGTCTGGAGCCTGGTTTATTCCTTTTTCTCTCCCCAGAGAGCAGTCTTTCTACTCCAGCTGAGCAACCCCCGTAGAGGTCCATAAGCAGTGCCTAATTTGTTCCTGAATTCTCCATCTTCTTTCACAGGCCCCATGTCTTGAGCCTGGGCTTCTGTATTTGAGCCTGTTCTCAATAACCTGGTGATGTCCCCGTCTCCTCTTAGAACAGGAGCCTCCCTTGGCCTCGCCAGTCCAGATCCCAGGGATCAGAATCACAAATATCCCCAGGGCTGACAGATTCCTGGCTGGGTGTCCCAGACTTCTAAGGGTGCTCCACCTTGAATGCCCCACTCCTGTACTTCACATGCTTGCTGGGATCCTCTTCCTTCTCAGCCGCCTGCTCAGCTTTCTCCAGTTGCACCCGCCCCGGCAGCGTGCACAAAACTGGAATTCCCTGCAGCCGCAGCTGCTGGTTTCCTCTCCCTCCCTTGTGTTTGACCCGCTGGACAGAGATGCGTCCAAGTCCTGGTGCCTCCTTTCCTTCTATCCATCCGTGAGTATTGTCAGGCCTGGCTGAATCCCACAGAGTGACACAGGAGACAGTCATGCGTGAATTAAAGGTTATGGCACTTGCTGTTCTGTAGATCCATGCCACAAAAAGAGTGGCCAAAACTTGAATGAGCAGAGAAATTTCAGGGCCACGTGCAAATCCTCTCTGAGTGGAATGTTTCAAACCAAAAAAAAAAAAAAAAAAAAAAAGACAACTAGCTGCATAGTTTCACTGTTTCCCAATTTTACATCTGGGACATGACTATAAAAGTATCCTTAGGGTGTATGCTGTGCAGCTTCCTTTCATGCCAAACCCTTTTATAATGTGATTGTTTTGTATTACTTTATCAAAGTCATTTTCACATGTCTTCAAAGGACCTGCTTAGTAGCCTAGTATCTTAGTTGAAAGAGCATTGGTCTGTGTCCCGGCCCAGTCTCTCTGGAACATACCAGCTGTTTGAACTATGCAAAACATTAACCTGTGAGGGACTCAGTTTTCCCATCTGTGAAATGGGAAGAGCATTTCTCTGCCTGCCTGGGAAAATGCCAGGGCGTGGGGATGTGGTCTATAAATATACATATATTTATATTTATTTATATCCATTTTTTTAAAAGTTGGTTTCTTTGACAGTTACTAAAGACTTTCAGGTTATTTGTAAACCTTTCTGAAAATCATCTTCATGTTATCATTTTATTACAAACCACTTTATAAAATAGGTTGAAAAGCATTATTGTTTCCATTTTATGGATGAAAAAAACTGACGTAAAGAAAAAGTAAATATGAGATTTTACCCAAGATATTGCTGATAAGCAGAAGAACCAGGGTGAGAACATAGTTCTTCTGCTTCCCTGGGCCAGACCTCTTTTATTCTCTTCATTCAGGACCTTTCTTTAACCAGTTATAATAACTGTGTTCTCCCTTCATCTAATCTCCTCACAGCCAGGGGCAGAGCTGAAGCAAGCATTCAGGTGCCAGGCAGGAGGGTGAGATGCTGAACACTAGTGGATGGCAGGACTGGGCTCTCCAGAGAAGTGGACCAACATTGAATTTCAGGGTTAGAGCAAAGTTCAGGTATCTAGCCAGAGATCAACTACCAAAAGAATAATAATAAAATTCTTAGTGGGTAGATATGACAGGCAAAAACAGTATAAGCAGATGAGGGTCAAACCAACTACAGCTGACCAGCTGTAATATGCAGAAGCTGGATCAGGAACAGAGTAGTCTAGATTTTTTTTTAATAGATCTTTATTGGAGTATAATTGCTTCACAATACTGTGTTAGTTTCTGTTGTACACTAAAGTGAATCAACCATATGCATACATATGTCCCCATATCCCCTCCCTCTTGCGTCTCCCTCCCACCCTCCCTATCCCACCCCTCTAGGTGGTCACAAAGCACCGAGCTGATCTCCCTGTGCTATGCAGCTGCTTCCCACTAGCTGTTTTACATTCGGCAGTGTATACATGTCGATGATAGAGTAGTCTAGATTAATTTTCTGGGAAGGGGTCTGTTTGTGCCCCTTTGAAGTCTTGGGCCCCGACTCTGGGAATGTGCCCTCAATTCTCTCAAAGGCTTCTCTCTCATTTAGTCAGTTTGCATGCATGCACCAACACATACTTATTATTTACTATGGACCATGAGATGTTAAGTACTAGAGATACAATTGTGAATAAATACCTATGTGGTTACTGTTCTCCTGAAGTGCATAGTCTAGTACAGGGTTCTCCACCTGGGCACTATTGACATTTTGTTGTGAGGACTGTCCTCTTTAGTACCTTTCCACCAGACACTAGACCACCTCTCCAGTTGAAACAGCCAAAGAAGTCTCCAGACATTGTCAAATATTCCTGGGCTGGGGGACGGAGTGGCAGGAGCAAGAGACAGGTTGCCCAGGGTTAAGAACCACTAGTTTAGGGCTTCCCTGGTGGCACAGTGGTTGGGAGTCCTCCTGCCGATGCAGGGGACGCGGGTTCATGCCCCGGTCCGGGAAGATCCCACATGCCGCGGAGCAGCTGGGCCCGTGAGCCATGGCCGCTGAGCCTGCGCGTCCGGAGCCTGTGCTCCGCAACGGGAGGGGCCACAGCAGTGAGAAGCCCGCATACCGCAAAAAAAAAAAAAGAACCACTAGTTTAATATTAATAATGATTAACAATTACCGAGCACTTACGAGGTGCCAGGTGCAGTGTTCAGCACAGCCAACCAAAAGACAGATAACAATGGAAACTCCTAAGCAGAATCCACTAAAATAACTCATCAGATTCTCCAGGGCTCTCCATTTCCTCCATGACCCACAAGGATGAATTCCGAGGACACATGGAATATTTATAGCTAAGGACTCTGGTTTGCCTGTGTACTTCTGCTCCCCCATGTTGAGTCATATGCTTACGAAATTATCTTTGTTCTCAAACCTGTTTGTGCCTATTGTGCTTGTTACAATTGTGCAATTTGATTAATTAGTACATAAACATTAGATATGAGTGTGAAGAGTTGTTCCTAAGAAAATTAAGTGGAATCCTCTGGAAAGGTATTAAAAAAAAACTTTCTGTCGATTAAATATGGGTAAGAATAATTGTAACAGGTAGAAAAAACTTGTAAAAATATAGAAGATATAAATTCTTGATATACCTTAAAGAATCCCAAACTGGAAATTATTGCCAATGCATTGTGGATTGGATTAGGTAAGAAGAAAGATGTGCAGTATAGCCAAAGAAAAAGCCTATGCTCTATGTAAAGATGTATAAATAAATACATATTTGTATGTTTTAAGTTAAAAGAAAATGTTTAACATAGGTATGGCATTTTATGATTCTCCATTTTAAGTTGATCTATTTATCCCAATTGCTTCAGATGGGTGGGATTCTCTTATATTATCCCCATTTTAGAGATGAAAAGTTGAAAGAGAGGTAACTTGCCTAGATGTACACATCTAGGAGATGGTGAGCCTAGAATGAAGTCTGGATATTTCTGGCCATGGTTCAAATTTTTGACCATGATGTGATATGTTAACAGCTCTCCCCTTCCCCAAAGATGTTCTTGTATTAAAATGAATGATTTCTGTTCAGTCAAGGATATCATGAACAAAGTTACTGGATGGTAAATTGTGAGATGTTTGCAAAGCCTAAAATCAACAGGGGCTCAGTATCCAGAATATACAAGAAATTCCTTAAAACCAAAAAGGAAAAGAAAGCAATCCCAAGATAAAAATGGGTAAAGAATGTAACAGGCAATTTACAGAAGAGGAATTCCTAAAGACTAAAAAGCATATGAAGAAATGATCGGTAATTTTAGCAATCAGAGAAAAGAAATTTAATACAACAAAGAGATACTACTCTATGCTTGTTAGATGGACAGAAATGAGTGGGTAATGCCACAGAGAGCCAGAGATGAGAAGATATAGGAATCCCATGTATTGCTGTTGAGAATGCAGATGGGATCAGCCCCTCCAGGGAGCAATCTGGTCCCACCTTAGGATTCAATAACTTCCCTCCTAGATGTACATCCCCAAGAAATCTTTACACCACTTAATAGGGGACACGTAGGAGGATGTTTGATACAGCATTATGGATTAGCCTGAGTCTTACAAAAAACAGATGCCAAGATGTGGGTTAAGTCAATTAAATGTACAAAGATTTTACTAGGGAATATGCCTGTGAGCAAAAATGGGGAGGGTTGGGAGGACTGTCATACCATGTTGCAAGTCTGATCCCAAGTGAAGGAGAGAGGGAAGGACTGTTGGTGGAAGTGTCCTAGACTGCTGTACAAACTAGGGAAGGTTATTTGAGTCCAGCAGGAAGTCTTCAAGCCAAAATCAGCTGTGACAGGAATCCCATGTCTCCCAGGAATGGGCCTGTCTTAGTGTCCCTGCTGCACTTAGTCACTGGCTGGGAGCAGCCCGTGGGAAACACGACCTCAGGTGAAACGCAGTGCTGGATTTCAGAGTACAGCAGCTGGGGCCTTTGCTCAGTTACCCTGCCTGTGGCTGGAGATCTGTGAGGAGCTTTCTCACGGATGCCACACATTACTGGGGGTAGCAGAGAGAGGAAGGCAGCCTATATGTCAGTCACATATAGGAGAGAAGTTTGGTAACATGTAGAGGATGCACACCAGTTAGAAGCAAAGACGTACACCGAACAGCATGGCTAGGCCTTAAAAACAGTGTGCTGAGTGAAAAAAAAAGGGGGAGAAAAAAGAAGAACCAGAATGAGCTGTCCAATGCAATAATATTTGCTAAATTTAAGAATACTTGCATACAAATCAGTAACACTCAATATGCAAGTATGCACATACTATCCAAAAGATGTTCATTATGCCCACTAGAATGGTTGCTTGGGTAGAATATAGGAGTAAAAAGGAATAAATATAAAGGAATATACCCACCACCAAAGGCCTTATATGGGATCAAAGAAGATAAAATATCTTAAACTGAGTATGAGTGAGTCAACTTCCTGACTCCGAGGACCTAAATAAACAAACGAACATGGGGCTCACCATCTGCCCCCTAAAGAGACCTGAACACAGAAGCAGCCTCTTGGCACTTTTGCGGTACGCGGGCCTCTCACTGTTGTGGCCTCTCCCGTTGTGGAGCACAGGCTCCGGACGCGCAGGCTCAGCGGCCATGGCTCACGGGCCCAGCCGCTCCGCGGCATGTGGGATCCTCCCGGACCGGGGCACGAACCCGTGTCCCCTGCATCGGCAGGCGGACTCTCAACTGCTGCGCCACCAGGGAAGCCCTTGGCACTTTTTAATAGCAACGATAGAAGCAGTCGTCTGCCATAAAAACAGCAGCTTGCTGTACAGTAGTGCCTAGCCCATCCCTGGCCCTTTAAATTCAGCTCATCCCATCCATGCCTCATGTTGTAGCAAATACAGACCGACAGCAGCGGTACTGTAGTGCGGCCTAGGAACTGCCTCAGGCCACCTGCCTGCTTCCTCTTTCCCTCTGGCTAATTTCCGGGTGTTCTATTCCTGCCTTGGTCCCCTGTATGTTTTGGGTATTTTTGTTTTTCTTATAATAGCTTTATTGAAATATAATTCACATGCCCTACAATTCACCCATTTGAAGTGTACAATTCAATGACTTTTAGTGAATTTAGAGTTGTGCAACCATCACCACAATGAATTTTAGAATACTTTCATCACCCCAAAAAGAAACACTGTACTACTTAGCCAACAACCCCCAACCCTTCCATGTGCCTGTTCCCCCTTGCTACTCTAGGCAATCACTAATCTGTTGTACTTTCTGTCTCGATAGATTTGCCTATTCTGGGGGTTTCATTTAAATGGAATTATACAATATATGATCCTCTATGACTGGCTTCTTTCATGTAGAATAATGTTTTCAAGATCTATCCATATTATATCAGTGCTTCATTCTTTTTTATTGCCAGGTAATATTCCATTGTGTGGATATACAACATTTTGTTCATCCTTTCTTCAGTTGATGAATATTTGAGTTGTTTCCCCTTTTTGGTGGTTATGAATAATGCTGCTCTGACATTTGTATATAAATTATTGTATGGACACATGTTTTCCTTTCTCTTGGATATACATCTAGGAGTGGAATTGCTGTGTTATGTGGTAACTTTGTTTAACCTGTTGAGAACTGCCAGGATGCCTTTCAAAGCAGCTGCACCATTTTACATTCCCACCAGTGGTGTATGAAGGTTCTAATTTTTTCACATCTTCATCCAGAGTTATCTGTCTTTTGGATTATGGTCCCCGTAGTTCTTGCTATTGACTCCTGGCTTCCCCTGGGCTTCCTGACCTCAGTTGTCTTGCACTTCCTTGATATCAGGGCTCTTCACATTTTCCTACAAAAGACATTTTCCATCACAGAGGCATAACTATCTCTTGCTTCCCCAACTTAAGGAAAAGGGGTTGCAGATAGTGAGGTTCTCAGATTCTACCCTCGAAATAAAAGAGTAGAGAAAGAGGAAAGTTGAATGTGACTGACAGTTATCTTAGCCCTTTTCTTTCTCTTTTGCTCTTGTTGCTGGAATGACAAGCTGAGGGGTGCAGGAGGGGCTGACTTGGGGGCAGCAGCTATTCTGGAATTCCAGCCTGAGAGTAACAAGGATGAGAGCATGGCCAGTGCAATTACCAATTTAGAGGTAGACTCTCATTTCCTCCAGTCTTTTCATTTTCTGCAAATGCAAAGATAAGAGAGAGGAGGGTCAGCATTAGGCTTGGTTATAAAAAATCACAGTTCTTACTGACAGTAACTTACAATTGATAATGTTGATTGTTCCTCTTATCAACAACTTCTCTTCTATGGCTGGTTTATTTAGAAACAAGTGTTGCCATTTGTACCATTTCTATGTGTTCCAGGCTGAAGAGTCCTAGTTCAGGGTGAGACAGATATCAAGGTTATCGCAGCTAAAGAAGAAATGCTTTCAGCACAATGAGAAAAACCATCAGAAAAGTCATGGATTGTGTTTCTGTTTAACCCTTTATTCTGAGGCTGAGATCACTTAAGTAGAGGTTTCTCCCTTGGAAAACTGACTTGGGTTTGGATTTCTCAAACATATTTGAATTTCACCCTAGGAAAATAGGCCCAGTGAGTACACTTCCCTACAGTAATGATTCTATACACAGCAGTAGCCTTCACTTAACAACCATTTAGACTTGGAAAATAGATTAAATCCATTAACTAGGCCAGTGTTTTCTCTTTTACTGTGGTCATTAACCAAATTGCTAGCTTTAGTTGTAACACAGATAACCATGCTTAAAGATAACCTAGACCTACTATTTTAGCATTTTTATTTTAATGGGCATGACAAGGAAATACATTCTCAACCTATTTAGTTTCACAGAATTCAAGTATAAACTTTTAAACATCAACTCTCTTGAGGTGAAATTCACTTACATTTAAGTGCACCCATTTTAACGGCTTGAGTAATGAGTTATACATTTGTATAACCACTACAAATATAAATTTGTATAAGCACTACCATAATCAAGATACAGAATATTTCCATCACCATTTCCTCCTGCCCTGTGCTGTCCCCACCCACTTTCTGCCACCAGGCAAGCACTGACTTACTTTCTGTCTCTAGATTAGTTTTGCTATTTCGTGAATTTAATATAAATGGAACCAGAGTGCTTTTGAGAGTCATCCATGTTGTTGCATGTATCAGTTCATTCCTTTTTAGTGCTCAACAAGGTGAATGTATTGTAGAGTGGGAATGATAAAGTAACATTTTATCCCAGGAATGAAAGGTTGGTTAGACGTTGAAAATCACCATATTACCAGAATACAGGTGAAAAACCATATGATCATCTCAATGTATGGAGAAAAGGTACTTGACAAAATTCAACCCTCATTTACAATAAATAATCTTAGCCAACTAGTAATAGAAGGGAATGATGATAAAGGGCATATACAGGAAACATTATGATACTTAATGACTGTATTATTTATCTATTGTTGTATAAAATATTACCCCCAAAACGAACAGCTTAAACAATAAATACTTATCATCTCACAATTTGTGAGGGTTAGGGATTTGGGAGCAGCTTAGCAAGGTGGTTCTGCTTGAGATTCTCTCATGAGGTTGCATTCAAGACATCAGTTAGGGCTATAGTCATCTGGAGACTTGCCTAGGGCTGAAGGATCTGCTAAGATGGTTCATTCATGAAGCTGTTGGGATAAAGCTTCAGGTTCTTACTCACTGTTTATAGAAAGCCTCAGGTCCTTACCATATGGATCTCTTCACAAGGCTTCTTGAAAGTTCTCACGACTTGGCAAGTGGCTTCCCCCAGAGTGAGTGATCCAAGAGAAAGGGAAAACAAGGAGGAAGCCACAATGTCTTTTATGACCTGGTCTTTTGGAAGTCACATACCATCATTTCCACCAGAGTCTATTCATTAGAAACAAGTCACTAACTACAGCCCACATTCAAGAGGAGAATATTAAGGCTCCACTTTTTGAAGGGAGGAGTGTCAGAGAAATCATGAATATATTTCATAACCACAACAGTAAAAAATAAGATGCCTTCCCCCAGAAATATCAGGAACAAGGAAGGATAAGTACTCTTAACGCATTTTTTTTTTTAAACATTGTCCTGGAGGTCCTAGCCATTGTACTACAGCAAGAAAAAGAGAAAGATATTTGGATTAGAAAGACAGAAGTAAAACTGTCTTAACTATGGATGACAAATTTGTGAACATAGAATATTCTACAGATGCTACAAAAAGCTACTAAAACAATAAATAAGTTCAGCAAAGTTGTAGGATACAAGGTCAATATATAAAACTTAAGTTTTTATATACTGGCAACAACCAATGGTGAAATGAAAATTTTTAAATGTCATTTAAAATAGTCTTGAAAACACATAAAATACTTAGGGATAAGCTTAATAAAGGATGTGCAAGGCCTGTACACTGAAAACTATAAAACATTCCTGAAAGAAAGTTAGACCTAAATGAATGGAGAGACATGTCATGTTCGTGGATTGCAAAACTCACTGTTGTTCAGATGTCATTTCTTTCCAGATTGATCTGTAGATTCAGTGCAATCTCAGTGAAAATATTGGTAGGCATTTTGTAGAAATTGATGAACTGATTCTAAAATTCATATGGAATAAGCAAAGGATGTTGAATAGCTAAAATAATTTTGAAAAAGAGCAAAGTTGAAGGGTTTACACTACCTGATTTCAAGATTTATTATACATCTTATTACTATAAGTCATCGAGACAGTGTGGAATTGTTTTAAGGATGGACATATAGAACAATGAAACAAAATATGAGGCCCAGAAATAGACATTATATGTATATATATATAATGTATATAATGTAATATAAATATCTCAGTTGATCCAGTTGAATATATATATTATACATATAGTCATCCCTGGGTATCCAGGAGAATGGTTCCAGGACTGCCTAAGGATACCAAAATCCACATATGCTCAAGTCCCTCATGTAAAACCGCAGAGTACAGCCTGCCCTTTGTATTGGTGGGTTCCACATGCACACATTCAACCAACCTCAGATCAAAAAAAAATTTTTAATATTTATTTATTTATTTGGCTCTGCCACGCCTTAGTTGCAGCATGCAGGATCTTCACTGTGGCACACAGGATCTTTAGCGGTGGCATGTAGGATCTTTAGTTGTGGCATGCAGGATCTTTTAGTTGTGGCATGCGAACTCTTAGTTGCAGCATGTGGGATCTAGTTCCCTGACCAGGGATTGAACCCGAGCTCCCTGCATTGGGAGTGTGGAGTCTTAGCCACTGGACCACCGGGGAAGTCCCAGATCGAAAATATTTTTTAAAAATTCCAAAAATTTCCAAAAAGCAAAACTTAAATTTGCCACACTTCAGTAACAATTTACATAGCATTTACATTGTATTTGCAACTATTAACATAACATTTACAGTATTAATATTAGGTACTGTAAGTAATCTAGAGATGATTTAAAGTGTATGGGAGGATTTAGGTTATATGCAAATACCAAACCATTCTACGTAAGGGACTTGAGCATCTGTGGATTTTGGTATCTAAGCAGGGGTGGGAGTCCTGGAACCAACCCCCAACAGATACAGAGGGACCACTGTACTCAGTTGATTTTTGACAAAAGTGCCAAGTTATTTCAATGGGGAAAGCTTTTCAACAAATGGTGCTGGGACAACTATATATCTATATAGAAAAAATTAACCTTGACCTTTAACTCACACCATACATAAAAATTAACTCAAACTAGATCATAGACCTAAATGTTAAAGTTAAAACTATAACATATTTTGAAAAAAAGATATTGGAGAAAATCTCTGAAAACCTGGAGTAGGCAAAAATTACATAGGCTACAAAAGCACCAACCATTAAAAAAAAATGGATACACTGGACTTTATCGAAATTGAAATCTTCTGTTAAGTGTAAATGTAACCAAGAGAATAGCAGGGATCGAGGCAGAGAAGGCTGTGTGTATACCACATCCTCGGTGGGTGAAGGGCACTGGCCAGGCAGTCAGTAAATGACAGTGACGGGGGCGAAGGTTGTATGACTGAGTGCTAGGATTCTCAGAGGGTGCAGCACCCTGCTTCCTATCAGAAGAGCAAGGCCATAGACCTCCCCTCCTGACTCTGAGGTCTGTGCAGTATGAAAAGATGGTATCCTGGAGGGGGGGCAGTCAAGGAGAGGAGGTAGATTTCAATTAAGGCAGGTGGTGGAGGGAAATGCCTGGGAAGTGATTCATGGTGTAGGGGTGTGTTGATCACAGAATATAACTTCCAGGGGCTTAGTGGAAGGGCTTGGGAAGCAAATGAGACAGGTTAGGAAGAAGGAGTCTTGAGGATAGAGGACAGAAGAGACATGTTTTAGACCATGGCTATAGGAAAACAAGGAAAAACCCAGGAAAATCTAGTCTTCTTATTCTCCTAAAGCAGTAGTCTGCAACATTTTTTGCTTGAATACTCTCACAAAATAATTTTGAAAAAAAAAACTTTACTTTTTTCTTGCTTTTATTAAAATATAACTTTTCTAAAGTACACAGATTTTAAGTGTAAGGCTCAGTGAATTTTTCCGTATTTATACACTCACGTTACCACCACCAAGATCAAGATGTAGAACATTTCCATCACCTTAGCAGGCTCCCTCATGCTCCCTTCTTATTGATACCTGCCCTCTCTTACCCATAGGTAACCTCTATTCTGGCTTCTATCACCCTTTCTCTCACATTTTTTTAAGTTGAATTATAGTTGATTTATAATACAATGTTGTGTTAATTTCTGCTGTACAGCAAAGTGATTCAGTTACACATGTATGTACATTCTTTTTATATTCGTTTCCATTATGGTTTATCTTAGGATATTGAATACAGTTCCCTGTGCTGTACAGTAGAACCTTGTTTATCCATTCTATATATGATAGACTGCATCTACTAACCCCAGACTCCCAATCCATCCCTCCCCCACCTCCTTCCCCCTTGGCAACCACAAGTCTGTTCTCTATGTCTGAGAGTCTGTTTCTGTTTCATAGATAGGTTCATTTGTGTAATATTTTAGATTCCATATATGAGTGATATTGTATGGTATTTGTTTTTCTCTTTCTGACTGACTTCACTTACTACGATAATCTCTAGTTCCATCCATGTTACTGCAAATGACATTATTTCATTCTTTTTTTATGGTTGAGTAGTATTCCACTGTATATATGTACCACATCTTTTTTTTTATCCATACATTTTTATTTTATTTTATTTTATTTTTTTAACATCATTATTGGAGTATAATTGCTTTACAATGGTGTGTTAGTTTCTGCTTTATAACAAAGTGAATCAGTTATACATATACATATGTGACCATATCTCTTCCCTCTTGCATCTCCCTCCCTCCCAGTCTCCCTATCCCACCGCTCTAGGTGGTCACAAAGCACTGAGCTGATCTCCCTGTGCTATGCGCCTGTTTTCCACTAGCTATCTATTTTACATTTGGTAGTGTATATATGTCCATGCCACTCTCTAACTTTGTCCCAGCTTACCCTTCCCCCACCCTGTATCCTCAAGTCCATTCTCTAGTAGGTCTGTGTCTTTATTCCCATCTTGCCCCTAGGTTCTTCATGACCAGTTTTTTTGTTGTTTTTTTTTTTAGATTCCATATATATGTGTTAGCAGATGGTATTTGTTTTTCTATTTCTGACTTAGTTTACTCTGTTTGACAGACTCTAGGTCCATCCACCTCACTACCAATAGCTCGATTTCGTTTCTTTTTATGGCTGAGTAGTATTCCATTGTATATATGTGCCACATCTTCTTTATCCATTCATCTGTCGATGGACACTTAGGTTGCTTCCATGTCCTGGCTATTGTGAATAGAGCTGCAATGAACATTGTGGTGCATGACTCTTTTTGAATTATGGTTTTCTCAGGGTATATGCCCAGTAGTGGGATTGCTGGGTCATATGGTAGTTCTATTTGTAGTTTTTTAAGAAACCTCCATACTGTTCTCCATAGTGGCTGTACCAATTCACATTCCCACCAGCAGTGTAAGAGTGTTCCCTTTTCTCCACAACCTCTCCAGCATTTATTGTTTGTAGATTTTTTGATGATGGCCATTCTGACTGGTGTGAAATGATATCTCATTGTAGTTTTCATTTGCATTTCTCTAATGATTACTGATGTTGAGCATTCTTTCATGTGTTTGTTGGCAGTCTGTATATCTTCTTTGGAGAAATGTCTATTTAGGTCTTCTGCCCATTTTTGGATTGGGTTGTTGTTTTTTTGATATTGAGCTGCATGAGCTGCTTGTAAATTTTGGAGATTAACCCTTTGTCAGTTGCTTCATTTGCAAATATTTTCTCCCATTCTGAGGGTTGTCTTTTGGTCTTATTTATGGTTTCCTTTGCTGTGCAAAAGCTTTGAAGTTTCATTAGGTCCCATGTGTTTACTTTTCTTTTTATTTCCATTTCTCTAGGAGGTGGGTCAAAAAGGATCTTGCTGTGATTTATGTCATAGAGTGTTCTGCCTAAGTTTTCCTCTAAGAGTTTGATAGTTTCTGGCCTTACATTTAGGTCTTTAATCCATTTTGAGCTTATTTTTGTGTATGGTGTTAGGGAGTGATCTAATCGCATACTTTTACATGTCCCTGTCCAGTTTTCCCAGCACCACTTATTGAAGAGGCTGTCCTTTCTCCACTGTACATTCCTGCCTCCTTTATCAAAGATAAGGTGACCATATGTCCGTGGGTTTATCTCTGGGCTTTCTATCCTGTTCCATTGATCTATCTTTCTGTTTTTGTGCCAGTACAATACTGTCTTGATTACTGTAGCTTTGTAGTATAGTCTGAAGTCAGGAGCTGATTCCTCCAGCTCCGTTTTTCGTTCTCAAGATTGCTTTGGCTATTCGGGGTCTTTGGTTTTTCCAAACAAATTTTGAAATTTTTTGTTCTAGTTCCATGAAAAATGCCAGTGGTAGTTTGATAGGGATTGCATTGAATCTGTAGACTGCTTTGGGTAGTAGAGTCATTTTCACAATGTTGATTCTTCCAATCCAAGAACATGGTATATCTCTCCATCTGTTTGTATCATCTTTAATTTCTTTCATCAGTGTCTTATAATTTTCTGCATACAGATCTTTTGTCTCCTTAGGTAGGTTTATTCCTAGATATTTTATTCTTTTTGTTGCAGTGGTAAATGGAAGTGTTTTCTTAATTTCACTTTCAGATTTTTCATCATTAGTGTATAGGAATGCCAGAGATTTCTGTGCATTAATTTTGTATCCTGCTACTTTACCAGATTCATTGATTAGCTCTAGTAGTTTTCTGGTAGCATCTTTGGGATTCTCTATGTGTAGTATTATGTCATGTGCAAACAGTGACAGCTTTACTTCTTCTTTTCCAATTTGGATTCCTTTTATTTCTTTTTCTTCTCTGATTGCTGTGGCTAAAACTTCCAAAATTATGTTGAATAATAGTGGTGAGAGTGGGCCAGCTTGCCTTGTTCCTAATCTTAGTACCACATCTTCTTTATCCATTCATCTGTCAATGGACATTTAGGCTGTTTCCATGTCTTGGCTATTGTGAATAGTGCTGCTATGAACATAGGGGTGCATGCATCTTTTTGAATTATAGTTTTGTCCGGATATATGCCCAGGAATGGGATTGCTGGATCATGTGTTAATTCTCATTTTAGTTTTTTGAGGAACCTCCATACTGTTTTTCACAGTGGCTGCACCAGCTTACATTCACACCAACAGTGTCACCCTCCTTTCACATTTTTAAGTTAACATGTAAATATTTCTATTATAAATCTAAATAATTGAAAAAGATGTCATTTCTGGCACGTTGTATATTGTACCTTGGTCTGCAGATTTAGCCAATTTAGTTTATGGAAATGTATGCTGTGTAATTGAAATGGCGAAGCCAGTCCTCATTGTCAGACCCATTAACCAGATTGAATTTTCAGTCGGAAAAAAAAATATGGCTTCATTTATCAATTAATATAAATGTGTTCATATGTCTCCCTGTGATCACCTTATCTTTTGGATTATAATTCTAAGACATATAGATGGCTGCATAAGGTTCAGGGGCTTGCAGGAGTTTGTCACGTGCACGAAACAAGATGCTGCTGCTTTAGTGTTTTTATGAAGCTCTTTTGTTTTGCACCCAGGGAACTGCCTCACAGTTCCTTCTCACAGGAGGGAGCTGTAGACACAAATTGTCCCTTACGGGGTGTCTTGGAAGTTTTTATACCTAGGAATGTTTATTTGGGATTTGGGGAAAGGGTCATTGTAAAAGGGAGGTGGGGGGCTTCCCTGGTGGCGCAGTGGTTGAGAGTCCGCCTGCCGATGCAGGGGACACGGGTTCATGCCCCGGTCCGGGAAGATCCCACATGCCGCAGAGCGGTTGGGCCCGTGAGCCATGGCCGCTGAGCCTGTGCGTCCAGAGCCTGTGCTCCGCAATGGGAGAGGCCACACCAGTGAGAGGCCCGCATACCACAAAAAAAAAAGAGAGGTGGGAAAGGAGAATTGGCAGACCATGGAAGACCAAATTTAGGAAAGATTACAAATGGAATTGAAGCTAAATAACCAATCAGCTTAGAACAATCTGCCTGCTCACCCCTGGGAAGCCTACATGTACCCTGGGGGTCGGGTTTCTCAGTCTCAGCACTACTGGTGTTTTGGGTTATTTAATTCTTTGTTGTGGGGACTGTCCTGTGGATTGTAGGATATTTACCGACATCCTTGACCTCTGCTTACTAAAATGCCAGTGGCAACCCCCTCGCCCCAGCTTGACTACCAAAAATATCTGCAGATATTGTTAAATGTTCCAGGGGCCAGACGGGGTGGGGGGATGCAGCAGAATCGCTGCTGGTTGAGGGCCACTGCCCTAGCATCCTCCAGTTTGAGGATTGCTGTCCTGGAAGATAGTAGCTTCACAGAACTCACCTGCTGCCTGGAGAAGGGGCCCACAGTTGCAGTGTGGGACCCCGTTTTCCTCCTTTTCTGGTCCCCAGAAGTGGAACTCGAATCTCATTTCCCCATAGGCTGGGTGGCAGCAGGGACAGGGAACCAGGAGCGTATGGACCATGTGGTCCTTCTTGCAGGGGTGAGCAGAGGGGGTGGGCAGTCGTCTTCACCCTCGCTTCTAGCCTTCAGCACTAAGGAGAGGGTGGGGACCATCTGTAAATGTGGTTTGATGACATCATCAGAGATGACCCTTAGAGACCCCAAGAAAAAACTGAGGAAGATTTTGGAGGACTAGGGATCTTTTAACAACGGAGAAAGGCAAATGTTAGAAAAATTCTTTCTTTACCCTTAAAACAAGCCATTTTTTAACCCCATTCAAGTGTGGTCTAGGGTAGTACTACTCAAAGTGTGGATCCATGAACTGTTGCTCTCTGACTAGAGAAGGAGCTTGAGCCAAAATATGAATCAACACATATTGCTTCCTTCATTGAGAATATATTGCTATGAAAAAATGTCAGCTGAATTGAGTGCTTAATGACTTTAGTGCATAGTAACAAAGTTTATTTACATTCTGGCTCCAGTTCCTTAACTTGTCACGGCAGCAGCCCACACTTAGAGTAGCTAAGAAAATACACTGAGGGTTTTAGAGGGTCATGAAATCAATTTTGTGACTTGCAACCTTTCTTTAAAAAAGTCTAATGAAATAAAAAGATATCAGAGTCCATGCTACTTAGAATAAATATTGTTTAATGAAACTTTTGTTTAAGTTATATATAAGTATACAAACACACGTGTACTGGGTCACAATGTAAAATTATATTTCTAACTGTGGATATTGGTCAGAAAAGTTTGAAAAGCACTGGTCTAGGGAAACATGAAAGCACAACTGTGCTGATTTAAGGCTGGATTGTGGTCCATTATGATCCCCAGATCTTTTTCAGTTATATATCAGCAACAGATACTGCCAATGTTTGATCCATATTCCTCAGTCTACCCTGGAGTTGTCTTTGGACAGTACCTGTTCACACCTGGTTCCCACATCTCTCTGCCTAAGGTTGTTCTTTGCCTGACAGTGGGCCTGGCCCTCCTGAAGGAAAGTCAGGCCAAAAGTGCCCAGGAGTGAATGCCAGGAGTGACCTTCAATGGGGATGGGAATTAGTGGATAAAATTCCAACTTCCTCACCCCTCAGTGGGACAATTCTAAAGCATTACACATCGTTTCTAAGAGGTTTACAACACAGATTGACAAGAGGAAACTGAGGTTCAGATAAATTAAATGACTCTTCCAAGGTCACATGTGCAAATAACATTTGAACTCAGGGCTGTTTTATTCCAGTGTCCACTATGCTATAGCTGTGTTACATATCTATTTTTCCTCTAAGGTACAGTACCCTGACCTGTAAAGTTATTGACCTTATAACAACTTCTCCAAGTTATTGACCTTCTAACAACTTCTCCAAGTTAACCTCTCTTGTTTTCTGGGCCAGTCCTTACCCTGTGCTGTTAATTTCACTCTATATCCTTCCCTTGAACTGCTCCATATGACAGACGCCAATTCCTGCAGGCTGCATTTCCCAGGCTCCTGGGTCAGCTGGCTTCTTCCCAGTTCAGGTAATGGGAGGCACTGGCAGGAAATTGGAGGGGGAAGAGGAAAACCAGGGTATTTGTCCTTTTCTCTCTATGCCTAGTTGCATCTCCAGCACAGCTGTCAGCTGTAGCTAGTCAAGCATACAGTAGTACCAGCTTCCCCCAGTGACTGGCCTCTGGGCTGTGGTAACATAGATTCTTCCTTTTGTCTTTCCAGCTTAGAAGGCGTAGCACTTTCTGCTTTTGCAAATCTATGGATTGCTTCACAGTCCTCTGTTTGGCATCTCAGCCAAACCTATGGCCTATGTAACCAATTCATGGATTAATTTCCTTTGTTTTAAATCTTAGAATGGTTCCCAGTTGGAACCAACTGATACACTTTCTAATCTCATATTTCATAAAGAGTGATGAGTCCTCTGAACATGATGTATATAATGCAGGAGCATGTTATTGATTACATGGTACTCAACTCAGAATCAGCCCCAAGATTCCTTGTCAATGTTTGTCTTTAATTAACAGGGTTGTGTTTTTGTTTTTGTTTTTGCTTTTTCAGTCTCATTTTCCAGCTGGCAAGTATGCCAGTGTTCTATCCTGGGTTCCCTAGAAAATAGAGCCTGAGACAAGGATTAAGAGATGATGATTTGGGGAAGTGCAAAACCATGGTAGCAAGAGGGAAGAAAGAGGGAAGGATGGGAAGCAGTGCAAAGTGATACATAACCATGCCGGTCATTGCTTCTTTTTTTTTTTTTTTTTTCGCAGTACGCGGGCCTCTCACTGTTGTGGCCTCTCCCGTTGCGGAGCACAGGCTCCGGACGCGCAGGCTCAGCGGCCATGGCTCACGGGCCCAGCCGCTCTGCGGCATGTGGGATCCTCCCGGACGGGGGCACGAACCCATGTCCCCTGCATCGGCAGGCGGACTCTCAACCACTGCGCCACCAGGGAAGCCCGGTCATTGCTTCTTGACAAAGCCACAGGAGACCCAGCAAGTCACTCAGCAAGTACATCTTCTCAACCACTGGACATCTCAGGGACAGGCTGGGTGGAGAAACTGTGCCCCAGAGTCATCCACCCAAGGGAGGGAGGAAAGGGAATTTAATTGCCTGGCGCCCTGCAGTCTCCCACATCCCCATTCATCTAAGCTTGCCTCCTATGGAATTCAAACCTCCACGTTTTTGGCTTACACCATCCAATCCCCCGAACAGTCACTCAGGAAGCCAGATTCCATGCTTTGCAGCTATTCATTGTCTGAGTGCAGAAATGGGAGAAGAAGCCAGATACCAGCAGGAGCTGTGTGCATGGAACTGGTCATCCACAGTGGAGGCTGCAAGCGTGAGAGGCAGATTGGGTGGAAATAATCTGAGGGGGCGCCTGTTATGGTTTGAATCATTTCCCCCCTCCCCCGAATTAATATGCTGAAGTCCTAATCTCCCAGTACTGCAGGCTATGACTATATTTGGAGATAGGGCCTCTCAAAACATGACTAAGTTAAAATGAGGCTATTAGGGTGGGCTTAATGCAATCTGACTGATGTCCTTATAATTGGAAATTTGGACACACAAAGAGACACCAGGGATACATGTGCACAGAGGAAAGGCCATGTGAGTATACGATGAGACGGCAGCCATCTG
Source organism: Mesoplodon bidens (assembly GCF_964165515.1). Taxonomy (NCBI): domain Eukaryota; kingdom Metazoa; phylum Chordata; class Mammalia; order Artiodactyla; family Ziphiidae; genus Mesoplodon; species Mesoplodon bidens. Next base: position 45,362,032 of record NC_138160.1, on the reverse strand, counting down.
CAAACCAAGGAGGGAGGCCTCAGGAGAAGCCAAACCTGCCGACACCTTGGTCTTTGACTTCTAGCTCCAGAACTGTGAGAAAATAAACTTCTGTTGTTTAAGCCGCCGAGCCTGGGGTACTATGTTATGGTGGCCCTAACACAGCACATAAGATGTTTCTGATACAATCAGTTCCTAAAATTCCTTCTTTCTATTGAGAGAAGTTCTCCCAAAGTATAGGCTTGTTCTTGTACAACTTTGACATGGTAATTTTGGAGAGAAATCCACCCAGTGGTGGGGTGGATTCATTTGTGTGCAAATATAAATGTCGGGGCATAAGTATTTCAAAAGTTGAAATACAAGTTAGTGCATGAGGAGAGCTGTTTTGCAGTGTAGACTTATGATGAATCTCCTTATAGATCCCAGCACAGTGAAATCATATGTCCCTTCTTCTCCTGGATGGAAGGCCAGGTAGAGCTGATGTGGCCAGTATGGGCCAGGAAAAACTTTCAGTTATGGGTGAGTGGAGGTCTCAGGGAGATGCTGAGAGTAAAAGCCAAAGAAGCATGTCCCAGTGAGTCACACAAGTAAGGGATCCCTGTGGGACGTTACTCTGTGGTATGACATGGAGGAGAGTTGGGTATCTGAGGTGGAGGAAGGAGAAAGGACCACAACAGGTCAGAACAAGTGAGCAGTAGGGCTGCCTGACTGCACAGTGAAGTCAGAGGGCTGGTGTCTGTGGCTGGGCTTCCTGGTACGTGTACCACATGGGCAGTCCCAATCTAACCAAAGTCCAGGGATGGAAATGGTTTGTAAACGGATTAATAAGTGAATGACTGTTGCCTCTGTAATACTGTTCCTAATGATGCATTAGGACTCATTACCTATTATCATCATTATTGTATACCTTAGGTCATTTCTCTCTAAGGAAGTGGCTACCATTGAACTAGATCCTGATTCATTCATTCAAATATATCTACTGAGTGTACATGCACTGTGTGCCAAGCAGTATGCTAGGCCAGATGTTTGCAAAACAATAGACTGAGATGGACACGGTCTCTGCGCCCTCTGCTTATCATCTTTTAAGTACTGTATAACTCAGATTATTTTCCTTACTGTATTGTTACAATAAGTTGATCTGATACACATTTTTCTTTTATCCAGTTTCACAGGTTATTCTAAAAGTTGGTCCCTTAGTTTAGCACTTGTTTTTTCCCAAGAGAGATTGCTTAGTCTCGTTTATAAAATTATCAAGATTTCACTTAAATGCTATCTTTTTGTTTTCTAATGGTTCTTGGTTCACTCATTAACATCTTAATATGAAGAAAAGCAGCCGCAGAGCACAGGGAGATCAGCTCTGTGCTTTGTGACCGCCTGGAGGGGTGGGATGGGGAGGGTGGGAGGGAGGGAGATGCATGAGGGAAGGGATGTGGGAACAGATGTATATGTATGACTGATTCACTTTGTTATAAAGCAGAAACTAATAAAAAAAAAGAAAAGAAAAGAGCTCAGGCTTTAAATTCAAGCAGACTTGAGCCCAAATTCAGCTCTGTCATTTAAAAGCTGGATAAGTTTGAATTTCTCTGAGCCTTAGTTTCCTTATCTATAAGGTGGAGACAATAACAGCTACCTCCAAGGTGATGATGAAGAAGACTATACGAAAAAATATGTACTTAGTAGGTACTCAAGGGACTTCCCTGGCTCTCCAGTGGTTAAGACTCTGCACTTCCCCTGCAGGGGGCACGAGTTTGGTTCCTGGTCGGGGAACTAGGATCCCACATGCCGCACGGTGCGGCCAAAAAAAAAATATATAGGTACTCAATAAATGCATGTAATGTGGAATCACACTGTATTTACATTTGGTTGTGCAACTAAATGAAAAAGGAGGAAAAACTATTTAAATAGCATATATTTTGATGTTCCTGAAACATTTCATGATAATAATTTTAGAAGAAATTGAACTGGCTTAGGAAAGTGTCTATACTTTAAGCCTAAATACTATGGCTTGTATTTATAGGTCATACTGTACCAAAAAAAATATATATATGTATCTTTAAACACCAGAATTATACTCAGGGCAGCAAGGTGCTCACACTGTGAGAAGCCAACCAAGAGTACAGAAGATTGGAGTCTCCCATTTCAAGGTAAACCCAGAGTATATTGATGGAGGGGAATGGAGAGCAAAGTCACTGGCACTCCTTGAGTTGTGCATTCTTTCTTCAAGATAATTTATGCAGCCGTTAAATTAGTTCTGCTAATACTTGCCTTGGGAAGTGGCAATGTTCCTCCATCAAGAGAAGTCCCTATATCCTTGCCCTGTGTGTTCCATCTCAAACCCAGTTCTCCAAGCTGGTTGCCCCAGTTACTTTTTGCTAAAATCCTGACGTTGTTGAGTTCAGCTTTTTCAGAACTTTCTCTAGCTTCCATTCTAATACAGTACAACGTATAACTACAAAGCAATTGTCAGTACTTATGGTTGTTTTGTTCAACCTGTTTTGGTCAATCTCAGAGAAATAACAATTTTTTTTATTAATGTAACTAGGGTTAATAAGATGTAAGAAGAAATTTTCACAATATATTTTTTGAAATAAAGGAAATATAATAAGCTTTTAGGCCATTTTTAATGCATGTTAAATCTCTCTGTCTTATATAATATAATTTTAGTTAAAGGTTAAGCATGGTGTGAGGAATGGGGTATTTCTCTCCTTGTTGGGATTTTCTGATATCAGACATTATGTTGTGGAGTGTAGGTAGTAAGAGGGAGAATAAGTTTTATTTAATGACTCTTTCTTCTCTCTCTTGACCATTGTCAAAGAATGCATTGCTCTTGAAGGAGGGTTCTTGAAAGAGCAGATTAAAGAATTGGTAGGAAATACTAAAAACTATTTAAATTTAAGCAAGTATTTTCAACTAGTCTCAATAATCATCTGTAGGCCATGTTTTTGAGAGGAAACTGAAATGTTTTCAGAGACTTCCTCATTTCTATGAACACTAGATAAAAGCTACAGGTAAAGATCCTTGTATGATTTCATCTTATAATATTTGTCCACTTCCTATTAAAAGGACTGATTATTTTTAGTAGCATATACCTTTCTCTGTTATCAAATACATAAGAAAAGTTTGAATGCAAATAAAATTAATGGAGTATTTCTGATTTTTTACTGATAATTCTTTTTTATTCCCAAAGCAAATACTAAGATTCAATGCATACATGTACACATGTTTACCAAAGGAATACTATGCCTTTTATCATATTCCTTATAAATAAATTATGGATTTTTAGCTACACATTACATTGAATGATAAACTGATGAGGAACTGCATATTGATTAGTCTTGTTTTTTTAACTTATTATAAAATGAATAACTCTATTAGATCTTACATCATTTTAATCTTGAATTGCCTGCTTTCAATAATATATCTTATGGTACATGGTTTGTAATTTATTTCTTAATGGTTTTTAACATGCCTCAAAATAAGATATAACATGCTCATTAAGACCGAAAAAGGAAGTCAGGCTTTTTCTGAAAGAAAGCAAGTCTGACCTGGCACTTTGGTTTGACAAAGAAGACAGTCTTTGCTAGTTGGGTTTATGGCAGACATTTTCCACAAACTGAAAGGGCTAAATTCACAGCTCCAAGGTTTTAACAAAAACATATGTAAAACATGTGACACAATAAAAATAAATAAATTTTACTTAAAATACGGTATTCGGAACAAAGTATTGAAATTAAGAATATTTCCATTTTCCCTCCCTTTTCTGTATGTGTTGGGTTAAACAAGTGCTTCTAAGTGAAAAAAAAAAATAACTGTTACAATTAAAAGTCATTTGATAAGTCTTGGCAAAGTCTTTTCTGGTATTCATCAGAATTAAAGTGATTATAGTGCAGGACTATAAGAGCAGGGTAACAAGTCCTTTTGCAAGTCAGGTAGCTTTTAATTCTTTGCTTTCATTAAAACTGAAGACAATCAAAATATCAGTGTAAGATCATTAAAAATGTTTGACAGATCACAACATAATATATTACTAAAGAGTTCAAAGCATTGAGTGATGGCTTAATAATAAAACCCTTCCACTCCTATCTTCTTATCATATGAATATGGTTTCTCAGAGCTTACTTCTATACAAATAAAAAGAATATAATTGATGTTAAACTTACTCTTTTGCTAGCATTAAGAAATATTCATCCATAGGTACATGAACTAATTTTTTTAAGGTTCCATTCATCTTATTAAGAGATTAGTTTCCAATGTAATTTGTATTTTTGTTCAATAAGATTTAATCAAAACTTTTAATACATTTATATTATTTTGATCAATTATGAATTAATAATTGTATTGATATTGTAGAGGAAAATTATTTAATTTTGAGTGTCAATTTATAGAGATATTTTTGTGGCAGAGAATGATAATGGGGTATCAACAAATGACTTCTAGGCATAAAGCATATTACACTGGGATAAAATTCTTTGCAGGAAATAGAATGAGAATATGAATTCAAGGAGAAAAAGAAATGTAAAATTTCCTATTGTTAAAGAAGAATTATGTTCTTTTTTATAGAATGATGGATATATCAAATTGCTATGGTATTTAGATTCCATTGCATACATTTTGTAGTGTTATATAACAGCTTTATTTTTATTTTATTTATTTATTTATTTATTTATTTAATTTATTTCTGTCTGAGTTGGGTGTTAGTTGCAGCCTGCAGGATCTTTTGTTGTGGTGTGCAGGCTCTTTGTTTTGGTGCATGGGCTTCTCTCTAGTTGTGGCGTGCGGATTTTCTCTTCTCTAGTTGTGGCGCGCAGGCTCTAGGGCACATGGGCTCTGTAGTTTTGTGGCATGCAGGCTCTCTAGTTGAGGGGAGCGAGCTCAGTAGTTGTGGCGTGCTGGCTTAGTTGTCCTGCGGCATGGGGGAATCTTAGTTCCCTGACCAGGGATCGAACCTGCGTCCCCTGCATTGTAAGGTGGATTCTTTACCACTGGACCACCAGGGAAGTCCCTAGCTTTATTTTTAAATGACCACCGTTACAATATGTTGGAAAGTATTAATATATCCTTTGCACCTATTTACATTTATAATAAAAAAATTAGATGTCAACTTGGATATGTGGAAAGGGATACAGTTATTCAAAATTCTTTTGAGAATGGCCCTTAAATTAAGAGACATTGCTGTTATAAGATCTTACGATTGGGTTGCCTTACAAAGGTATGTTAGCCTGATAATGTCCATCTTGTTTCAAGGACATCCTTGACTCATGGGTCCAGTAGATTCTCATATCAGTGGACCAGGTTCTTTTTTTCTTTGTAATGAACTGAGGATTCATTCTCTCTTTTTTGTCTCTGTGAAAGCTCTTTTCTTTTCTTTTTTTTTTTAAAATAACTACATAGACCATCTCCCTTCTCTTAACAATCTTTGTCTAGGCAAAGCTTACTACAGTGACTTAGCTTTCTCAGAGAGTAGCCATCCATTCTGTCAAGAAATACTTGAGTTTCACACAGGATAAATGGATATGTTTAGAAAAATGCAAGAAGTTTGATGTGATAGTGAGCTGAAATGTTGGTATTACAGTCTTACCCGAAGCCATGTGGAGAGGTTAGGTTAAGAGATTCTAAGAGTCTGCAAACTGGAAGCTCACAGTTCACGTGATTTATGTAACGTGGTGTATTTAATCTACATTGTGTTGAACATTTTTTTAAATTAGTTGATAAATTTTAAAAACCAGGAGATGTCACATACAAATCTGGCTTTCCAGATGTTCTTGGAAATTGAGAGTGCCTGGAAGCACTTGGGCCCACATTCTCACAAGGCTAGAGCCAGTGTGCTGAGACTGAGTTAGTGGCTGCTCCATTCCGGTAGGGTTACTGTCTACTGGTTTGCTATTGCCCCTACTCTAGTCTTCACAATGGCCAGCTTCACTTGTTCGTTGCGCCTGCCTGACCAGCACAGGCACTTGAGATTGAGACATTAACTTTGGATAGTCTATTTGGGTTCGATGGAATCTGTAGAAAGCTAAATATTTGTATTGCATAACCGTGGCCCTGTTAAAACTGCTTTCAGTAGGTCATACATTTATAGGATGCCCTCAACTTTCATGGATGGTCACTAAAAGAAACAGTGTGGCAAACCCTACCAGTGCCCTTTGAGGATCTGGCAGAGGATATTGCCCTCTACAGTACTACATTATTATGTAGCTCAGGCAAGACATTTCTTTAAAGGTTCTGAAAAGCTTTGTTTCCATGGAAGAATTTGTACATTTCTTATCAAGGACAGTGAGAATCAAGCAAAGATTGTATTTATTTTTTATTTTTTGCTTTAGCTCCAGAAAGCCAAATTTATGGTTTAACTCTCATGTTGTGTATCACACCTCATTACCTGCATATTCTTGTTCTAACTTCTTCTCTGGTGTTAATCTCCTAGGCTAATTAGTTTCACTGGCCCTCATTTTTTATACGTACATTTTCTTATTTTATTGTATATATTTATTGTAAGACATCTTAAACCATACATTTATAATCTTTTCTTATTTCATTTCTAAAGATGGCTGGAGGATGTTATTACATTTTGGTTCTCCTTAGGTGTTACTGTGGTTTCAGTTTCGAGTTTTCCTTGCTCTGATTCCCATCCACCACGTATAAAAATTACTCAGTTACATGGTAAGCTTTGACAAGAACTTTTACAGCGATCCCATCGTGCCCAGTGTCCAGCATAGGACTTACTTTCTATATAATGCCACCTGTTGTGTATAATAATAACAACAGTAAAAAGTAATTTTTTATTTCAACTCCCTAGAACAAGGGGACTTTTTATCTGTACCAACTGCTAGAAGCCTTGTCATCAAAAAGAATGAAAGATCCATGTACAAACAGTAGACTTTACACACTTTATCATAAAAGGAATGTGTTATGTAAGACTGGGTGGTATACTTTTACTCTGGGGATTAGGAGTGGCAAGTGGCTCTATTTTCTTAATCTGCAAATTAATTTAGCTTCACTTATCTTTCTATGAATCCTTATTTAATAGCCTGGACATAGACTACATGAATTACATACTAGGTTGGAGAGAATATAAGCAACCAAAATTACAAGTGCCTATGCAAAATCTTTATAGCTTAATAAAAACACAATCTGCAGACACTCTACTAAGTTTAAGCAAGTGCAGGAGTCTGTATATTTCTTAGGGCAAAATGGAACCTAAGGCCACATTTATAGTTTGGATTAGCCACGTTTTGCTATGAAGGAAACATTTCTCCTTAGTGTTAAGTATGACAAGACAGGCTGCTGGAGACACTTTCTCCATGACTCGATCCCAACCCCATTCTGTGGTGGCGTGGCCTGTGGTCCAGCTCAGGGCATTGTTTAATGGCTCTGTCCATGGGATGTGTTCACTACCACTTCTCTAATCACTTAATTTCAAGCCATTTTTTACTTTGAAAACTCTAAACGCCTCATTGAGGACAGTACATACAATGTGTGCCAAGCCCTCTGGTTTCAAAGTTCAGCTGTTTTTGAGTTATTTGACTGGACAGAATGTCGAAAGATATCTTTCACAGCAGGGAAAGTGTAATTGTCCATGTCTTTATGATGTTTTGAAATGGTTGAGGTGACTTTTCTCCTAAAATTTCCATAAATAAATAACTCACCAGTGGAATAACTTTAATTTTGAGATGCCTTGCTTAAAAAGGTTGAAAGTAATCCTCTCCCCTCCTATCCATAATCCAGTCTCCACCATTGGAGGGGAGAATCGAAGGCAACCTCGGATTAAAATCCAGACCTTTCATGTTTGGACTAAAAGAATGGAAAGTTTAAGCTTCTAAAAAGTCTCTCAATTTGTGAGATTACGGCAAATAACCTCAATTCTATTATTTAATATTACACATTTTAGCAATAGTTGATAGAAGAGCTCTGGTGTCTGAGATTACACTCTTCTCCAAGTTTCTATAGGGCCCTGCTATACTTTTCTAATTGTGTTTGCATCTCACTTATCCAGGACCTTACAGTCGACTTCTCTTTTCCACTTATTTTTTTTTTTTTTTACTTTGTCTTCCATACATATTATTTCTGGCCTCCTGCCTCAAGACATCTGTGTGCCAAGGCAACTAGGAATACGGACTCGAACTTCTTGCAGGATTTACCTCTGTGGGCTACCAACGAGTTGTTGGTGAATATTTTTGTGTACTTTGCTCAGAGTTGTTCAGTGTGAAAAGGGAACTGCCAGGAGTTAGACTTAGGTCTCCCAATGAAGACCAAACGGCCATAAGACATGCCTAGGAGAAGGTACACCTCTTAAACCTTGTCCTCCATCCTCAACCCATTCACTTGCCCACAGGTCTAGTTTCCCATTTGACCCTAAGCAAATGTTTGACCTTTTGGGAGGGAGGTGGGAGGTGGGTCAGTTTCAGGCCCTTGAGTATTCCTGCTCTTCCACAGGTCTATCAAGTGTGTACCTCTGGGTCATCCCTATTTGGGATCAACCCTATTCCCTTATCACCCTATTTGGCGATTAACAAGCTCTAGTACTGTTCTAATTTTTTTTCCCGAACGTGCAGAGTTTGTATTTTATAAGCATCTTCTTTGAATCGTGCAACTCTATTCACTATCACTTCTTTGCCCTGTTGATCTTTTGCTTTTTCTTCCGTACTGTCACTATCTTCCAGAGCCTGTTTGGCAAATGACCACTTCCACCGTCCACTCCATGGGCCGGTGTACGCTGATCTGCATCCCCCATTCCTGCAGGTCTCTTAGGGGAAACCGCAAAATGCCTGGTCGCTGTCCTCTCATTCTGGACTGACACTGCCGTCCATCAGCCACTTCTTCCATTTCTCGGGGCTTCCTCTCGGCCATCCACCACCTCCTCTCTTCTTACTTAGGGAAGTCTGTCGAGTTGTCCCTCCAAGTCTCTTGCCCCTCTCCCCAACGCCCTCCCGGACCGGAGCGTCTGTCGGTCGGTCCGCAGCCGCCCCGGCCGGTTCTTGGGCCTCGACTGGGTGGACGTGGGTCTGTCCTGCGCCGATGTTTCCATCCGTCCCCCGTCTGCCTCCAATTCGGCAGGAACTTTACTCCAGCCGAGAGGGGAAGGACGGGTGAGCGCGGGTGCGGGTCGAGGCACCCGCAGCGGGCGCGGGGCGCGGCGAGGGGCGCCGGATGGGGTGGGCTTGCGAGCGGGCCGGGGGTGTCGCGGGCCGCCCTGCCCTATAAGGGGCCGAGCCGCCTCCGCCGCCGGGCGGGTGCCGGGCGGACCGCGGCGGCGGCGGCGGCGGCGGCGGCTGCTATTGGCTCAGGCTCCCCATCCGGGGACTGGGCTCGGCGCTGCTCGTTCGCCCTAAAGGTACCAATATGGCGGAGGTGAGCAGGGGAACCGGGCAGGAGCGGCCGGGCTGGAGCGGGTACCCGGCGGCCTCCCGCGGTCCCCGAGCCGGCTCGGGGGATCCGGGGCCCTTCCCGCGGCCCTACGGGGGGCGGTGTGGCGGCGCGGGGCCGCGGGGCGGCGACGGGCGGCGGCGGGGCCGGCCGGGGGGCGGGAGCGGGCGCGGGAGCTGTCTCCCTCCGGGACTAGGCCGCGGCGGCTCCTGCCCCGACACGGCCGGGCGATGGGGCCGGACGGGAGGCGGCGGCCGGCGGCAGCGAACCCCGGCCCGCGGACGCCGCCGTGCCGTGCCCCCGGGCAGCTGACGCGGGCCGCCGGAGCCTCCGCGCCGCCTCCTGGGGCCGGGGTGGGTGGAAACCGGCCGATCCCCCCCCCACCTCCGCGGCCGGATTGCAAAGCGGGGAGCGGGCTGCGCCACTGCCCTGCTGGAGGAGTGTTCTGTGACCCCGGCCCATTGGGTCCAGGCTGCGGTGCGAGGGAGCCTCACGCTCCACTTTGCTCCGGGCGCGGAGGCGAGCGGGATGCGCGGCCGCTGGGCTTCTCGAGAGGCGAGCGGGACTCCCCGCCCTGCAGCCCGGGAGGTGCGGGAGCTCCTGTGGGTAAACGGGGAGGACCAAGACCCTCGACGCTCTCTCCACGGACTCTTGGTAGCCCCACTTTTCTCCGGGCTTAAGGGGGGAGGCAGGGCGAGCGGAGCTGGCCTGGCCGTGTGCCCCGGGACTAGTGAGCTTGGGGGGAGGGGGTGGCACAGCAGAAGCCCCTCGGCAGGAGCCCGCTAGGGCGAGGGGCTCGCTGGCGGGCCCGGGGAGCGACTGAACACCCTGGAAGGAACCAGCATCTCTGGGGCTGCGGATCCGCGTCTCCGGACGCCGGAGAGAGTATGGCGCGGGGGGGGGGGGGCTTGAGCTTTGGTTTGGGGGCGAGTGTCCGGTTGAGAGCTGGCTACGCTCGGGGGCAGAGGACAGCCTAGGAATTGGGGCTACCGGGACCCAGGAGGTGGACTGGATGCGCAGGGCGAGTCCCTTCCAGGAAAGGGTGTTAGGTTGCGAGTTGTTGTTTGGGGCCGTGGAGAGCCAGGTGGGATTTTGGGGACTCCTGAGATGCCGGGGTATGGGGGACCGATGCTGTGAGCCGACTGCTCTGGGTTCTGCTTCTCTACTTTGTAACTTGCTGAGCTCCAAGCGGAGTCTTGGAGTTGCCAGTTAGACACGGGCTTCGTCCCCGGTGTGCGAGTTTGTACATTACGGACTCGGGGAGGAAGGCGAGGCAGCCAAGAGGGGCCCGAAAGGGGCCGGGAGCGATTGGAGCGAAGCTACGTCTTGCACTTTTGGCAGCTGCGGAGGAGCGCTGGGCTCCGCCTCCTCTGCGCCCTGTTGCCGGCGCTGCCTCTTTCCCTGGCTGCGCGATCTAACCGCACGTTTTCTTTTCTCTCCTAGGCTTCTTTTGGAAGTTCGAGCCCAGGTTTGTCCCGTTTTCTTACTTTTCAGTGGGTCCCAAAAGGTGATGGGGACCGAAAGATCTATTGCTCAATTTTTCCAACAAAAATTTGTCTTGCGAGTTTTTCATCATTTGTTTTTAAGAGGTTTCAGTGTTCATTTTGGTAATTAAGCTGTTGGAGGAAGGAACAGTTATACTCTTTTCTCACTTTTATCTGGCATGTTGAAAAAAATACTTTTGTTACAGAGCTGCTAATTGACAAACGTTCTTTTTAAGTAATAGATCTTTAATTCTCACATATCGTGTTTTTTCCTCCAAGCCTGAAACGGTTAATCCCAAATCTGTCACAAACTTTCCACTAACTTTAGCAGTTTAATTTACATTTTAATTTTTTTGAGAAATTGTCTCTTTAATTTGTCAGAACTTTGGGGGTGCTTATATTGATCATTAATCCTGACTCTTCATCTCCTCTTATTTTGTCTCATACATTTTTCACAATTGAGAAGTGTCTGTGGATTGTATTAAATTCAAAATTGAGAGTTATGTAAAGCTATCCTAATTAAAAGAAACACATACTTTCTGAGTTTGGCAAAGAAAAGTGATAATACAGAATTTTTGAGGTGAGACAACATTAGATCATCTAGGACAGTGTTTCTTAACCATTTTGGTGTTAGAAACCCCTGTCAGGATCTGATGAAAGCAAGGGACTCTGTCTTCAGAACTCTGCACATAATGGATAATTGCATATAACTTGGGGTTTGTGGAACCCCTGAAACCCATCTATGGCAGAGACCTTTCCTCATGTGCTGAAATGTTAAGGACAGCTTTGTTTCAGTTTCTTATTCTCTTTCCAGCCCCCTTTTGGCTTCCTCTTTTCCCTCTCGTAGTCTCCAGGAAAAGTGCCTCTGAACTAGTTCAACTCCCTTATTTTACACTTGAGGAGACTTCTAAATAACTCTACCGAGAGTTACCTAGTTAATAGCAGAGTCTGGATGGGCTCCCAAGTCTTCTGTTACCACATGTTGCCTTAGAGTCCATTTCATTGCGTATTACTTCGTGTCTTGAGTCAACCTTTAATGTCTCACTTGATTATCGTTTAAGGTATTATAAAATAATTAACACCAAGTAGAAGAAATTTGTGGCTATTTTGAAAATAGCTATGTCTTTACATTTAAAAATTGTTTTAAGTTTCTCTAATTTTGAGACAAACATTTCTTTGTTATAGCTGATTTCGGGGAAAGAATATTTATATACATGATGCCAAACATCTGGATGATAATGGAATTTTTCCATTTTGCATCACTGTCTGCTTTTAAGAAGTTGCAATCTAAATAAAAAGCAAAAAGTGTGGTTTTAGTGTTTAAACAAACTTATAACTTGTTTATAATCAATTAGCCAATTCTTAAGAACATTTTAGAACCAGAAGAGACTAGAGGTCATTAAACCAACCCTATGAATTTTATAAATGAAAAACTGGACCCAGGCCCCGATGGTTTAAATGACTTGCCTCAGGTCCCAGAAAGCCAGGGACAAAGCCAAGAGTAGACCCTCAGGCCCTTCTGTTTCTGGCTGTTATTGAATGAACACTTTTCCTCTTTCAGGGGAAGCCTTAAAAGTGTGCCCAGTGATACGTGGATTAGAAAGAGGGTAGAGCTCTGCTTTCAAGGAGGTAGAAGAGTTACCATCTACTTCATACCTTACACTTTGGCATACCCCAAAAGTTTCCAGGAATTTCTCAAAGAAAATTTGTAATGGTTGTTCTGCTTTTCAGCTATTTAACAAATATTCATCTTTCTCTAAAATTAATTTAAACTACCTATACTTCAACAGGCCTTTAAAATGAGCAGGTTAATATCTTTCAGCATTCAAAAAATAACATAATGTAAACCTCCTAAAGAATAGAGTCACATAGGAATTTTATTATTTTTAGGGCTAATGATTAGAGTTCTCTGAACTCAGAATCAAAAACATTGAATTGTCTGTGGTTTTTTCCATAGTGAAAAATCTTTGGTCTAGTTCAGTGTTTTGGTAATGATCTTAATGTCCTTAAATGTTTCAAATTTTAAAATATTAAATAGCTTGACTAAAAACACAGCAAACTTTTTGTGTTGAATATGCTTCCTTCCACTTCTCCCTTTCTCCACTCCAAGATTCTAATACTTCTTTCCTTGCCAGCTCTGAGAGTGATCTAATTAAATTACGTAGTAGAGTAAAACAAATGGAGAAAATCCTGTTTTTCATAAATTTGACTTCATTTTCTCGGGATTATGGATAGTATTCACTTCTCAACTTGGTTTTCAGGGTATCCTGTTGACTTCAGATTTGCCATTAAAAAGCATTACCATCTTTTTTTTTTTGCCACACCACGTGGCTTGCAGGATCTTAGTTACCAACCAGGGATCGAACCCATCCCCCCTGTAGTGGAAGTGCAGAGTCCTAACCACTGGATCACCAGGGAATTGCCAAGCATTACCATCTTATAAACAAGTTGGAATTGACCAAAACAACTTGCAATGGGATACATCTTCCAAAGCTCTTAGATATGATTTTCTGTATTCCCTTCACATAACCTTAAGAACTTTATTAGTAGTCCAAAGAAAAGCATGCTCTTATGGTTTAATGCTGGGGAGCCTGAAATACTGTTTTAGACATGAAAAGTGAGGTAGTGCTTTTGAAGACTGAATTGCTGTATAGCTGCTTCACAGAAATTTGTATTTCTTCTAAAAACCACATTTCTGTTGTTATTTGAACCTTTATTTGAGGGTTAGAATTTGAGTAAGGTTAATATTCCCTTCTACTGAAGCTTTTAGCCTCACTATATAAGACTCTTGTGAAGTCTTCCTTTCATAATCCTTCTCACATTTTTCTGCTGCTTTTAGACAAGTGTATCAAGGAACTGGCGGTAGAACACAAATTATTTTCTTTTGTAAATAGCCTTGTGAACCTGTAAAGTGATTCAGTTTGTTTCCTTCCAGTTGGGTCTTTGTCTTCTGAGGATCATGATTTTGACCCCACTGCTGAGATGTTGGTCCATGACTATGATGATGAAAGAACTCTTGAAGAAGAGGAAATGATGGATGAGGGTAAAAACTTCAGTTCTGAAATTGAAGACTTAGAAAAGGTAAAGGATTTTACTTTAGTATTTTAATACAAACTTATGGTAAAGATTTTGACATTCTATTATAAATTATTTATAACCTACCTGAAATAAAAATAGTATCAGAAGGACCTACTGTATAGCACAGGGAACTGTATCTTGTAATAGTGTATAATGGAAAAGAATCTGAAAAAGAATATATATATACACACATATTTATAAGAATATATATACACACATATATATAAATATCTGAATCACTTGGCTGTACACCTGAAACTAATACAACATTGTAAATCAACTGTACTTCAATTAAAAAAATAGTATCAGCGTATTTCCTTTTGACCTAACTTGTGCAGAAAGTTACTGATTTTCTTATTATTTTGAAGGATAGCCTAATAAGTACATTTTCATATAACTTTTAAAAATTATTTTATGTTTGTTAACCTGTTTTTAAGTTTATACCAGGACAATGAACTAGGTACATTTACAGATGAGAATATTGAGATATAGAGAACTGTAGGAAACTTAGTTCTGAATCCTAGCCCAGCCTCTTTGCATTATATCACACTATTTTACTGAGGGGCAAACTTGAGTTTAACTAAGCACTGCAGTAGATACAGGGAGAAGTTTTCCTTCAAGAAACTTAAAATCTGATAGATTACTATAAGAAAATGGAGAGAGAAAAAGTTTTACTCTGTTTTTAAATGTGAATTAGTAATATCCTGTTTCCTCCCCACCCAGTCATCTTTTAGAAAGTTGGGAAGGTAAATGTAGTTTATAACTTTTAAAACCCCAAATCAGTATAAATTCAAATGAACTGGATTTTAAACATATATTTATACCAGGAACTACAGAGAGAGGGGTTCCTTGAAAAGATTATACTTATCTGTAAATTAACCTTATTTGCAAATTTCTAATCAGCCCAGAATAACAAAAGTTTTCGGGAAGAATACTGAGTTTTCATACTTCTTTTTCTTGAAGAAGACAAAGCACTTTCTTAAGTAATCTCTTCTGCTATCTTTGTGAGGCAGGGCTGTGCTATTACTGCGTTTATTCTTTCATCTTAACACACAGGGAAACAGAAGCAGAGTCTTCAGGGCCTAGACCCCAGGCTTGCTCCTGTAGACCTGAAATCTTCTAAACATGTTTATTCCTTTGGCAGATTAATCCAACGTGGTTGCGGTTAGATTTAATCATTAAAAAAAAATACATATACCTCCTGTAAAAGCCAAACAGATTTGGGAATATAGAGATAAAATTGTTAGGAAATAATCAAGAAGAAAAGTCTTACCCATCACTTCTTTCAGGGGTGCTGATAAGTTGTTGCCTGTTGATGAGAAAAGATACCCAAGAGTCTCAAGCTCTGCCTTGACTTTATTCAGGGAATTTGTTTCTACCTCTTATGAGTAGGTAGCCTAGAATAATGGAGAATTATAATCCAGCTAGCATTATCACTAAGCCAAGGACTGTGGTGGGTCCTGGGATTGCAAAAATGCGCAATTGGACAATGTTTCTGATCTCTAGGAGCTTATGGTCTAGTGTGGGGTGACAAATGAGAGCAAAGATTTTTTTGATGTCCTCTGCTAAGAACTATGAAAGCAGTAAGCAGTGAGAGCTATGGGAGAAAGGATTTATGTCTAGTAAAAGGTGTTTAGCCTCGTGGAAGTTCATGGAAGGCTTCTTAGAATACATACTTCTCTTCTGTAGTTTTTTATGTCAGGACACTGCTGTGGGCTTGGTCCAAAGTCCCAGGTGACGGGGCTTCCCTGGTGGTGCAGTGGTTGAGAATCTGCCTGCCGATGCAGGGGACACGGGTTCGTGCCCCGTTCCGGGAAGTTCCCACGTGCCGCGGAGTGGCTGGGCCCGTGAGCCATGGCCGCTGAGCCTGCGCGTCCGGAGCCTGTGCTCCGCAACGGGAGAGGCCACAACAGTGAGAGGCCCGCGTACCGCAAAAAAAAAAAAAAGTCCCAGGTGGTCTTATAATGTACCTTCCTTAATTATGTGTTTGCTGTTAAAGATAGGGAGACAACAGTCTATTTACAGCATGACATAAGAAAAGAATATGAATGTGCCAGACTGTGCTTTAACCACACAAATAGATGTTCTGTCAGTAAACTAGTAAGAATTTAAAATTCATTTAATGTGTTAACGTAGTTACTACTTGAGTATGGGTAATCTGGTAGAGGTTTTTATGGGCTGGTAAAATTTTGTTTTTCAGATTTGTAGGTTTTATTCTTCCAGAGATTATAGTAATAGCTGCTTTAATCTGTGTGGTGAGTTTTAAAAGAAGATTAGGGAAGATATAGCGAAATAATCAACAGCAAAGAGTTACTCGCTTGGCTATTCACAGAAATACCTAGTTTCTATTGCTATGATTTTCATTTTGTTTAGTAAACTCCAGTAATTAAATCTTTGTAATGACACCTGTCACTGAATTTGTAGATTCTGAAAAATTACAGGCCTTTAAATGTTTCAACTTTTCTGTACTTAGGCAGTTTTGCTTCTTGGCATTTTGTCGCATTCTTGGAAATTGAGACAAAAATCCAGGTGATTGTTAAACAAATTCTAGTGAAGACCTAAGAGCTGTGTCCTTGCTCAGAAGGCTAATCCTTCTCTCATTGAGCAAGGGACAAGAGGAGCTGTTTCTAAGAGTGACTGACTGCTCACTTCATCTGAACTGTGATTCTTATCTGCAGTAAAGCATAACTGTGTCGATGTGGTCTCTGTTCTTTATTGATGTTTTAATGAAACATGAAAACAAAGAAAAGAAACAGTAGATAGAGACACAACTATAAAGAGTAAGGATCATTTTATTTTTAGAAGAAGTTTGAAATTATTTCTACACAATTTAAAATAATGTATTCTATTAATCTTATATTATTGGAACAGTGATTTAGGTGTTGGTACATGGTAACAGTCTTAGAGCCTTGGTGTTAACGTTTTAAAAAACTACAAGTTGTTACGCTCATAGTAAATAAATTTGATAGTTTGTAGTCTATACATATGGCCTTTATTTTGGTACTTACAAATTTTTAGTACATTATATGTTATGGAAAATAAGAGCGGTACAAAATCAGTTTTCTTACAGTAGCACTTTGGTAAGTATAGAGAATAGATTATGTGACAAGATTTTAGTTATTAACCATACTAAAATAAGGTTTATGTTATATCATTCTACATTTTAATTTATTCATGTTACTGTTTCCTGAGAGGTTTTAATTTAATAATCCTAGATTTAGACCTATAACTTTTTAAAAAGTAATTTACATTTCTGCCTTTATTAATATATAGATTTCTCCTCTGATATGCATTGCGAAATGAGACTTTGGTCTAGGTCCTTATTGATTTATTTTTAAAACATTTAAAAAAGTTATATGTATGCTGTTTTGCATCCTGTATTATAAGATACCAGACTGGTGTTACGTGAAAATTAATTTGTACCTCACTTAGACAATGTCATTTGACCCATTCAGCAACACCATCAGGTGTGTCAGACAAGTATTAACGTTATTTCCTTGGCTCAGAGGCCTTGTTGATTGTAAGATGTACCATAGATTTAGAAATAGCATAGATGGGAGCAGGGAGGGACATTACTATGAGAAATCTCTACAGTGGTAATGACCTGCATCCTGATTTCTGATATGTGAGGTTATGCATCATAGGATTAATGAAATAATGTGTTTTTCTATTTACAGATGAGGAAATAGAGGTGAGAGGGGTTAGGTGATGTGCCCACAGTAGTAGTTAGCAATTAGGGAGTCTTCTGCCTCTAAATATTGTGCTCTTCCTGTTACAAATCCTTTGACTTACAAAACAGTTCATTTATAAGTGTGACTGGACTCAGATGTGTCCCTTGAAATTTAAAAAGGTTCAACAAAATGCCTGAGAAATATTGTAGAAGAGAAAAATCCTCATCCCTGGGATAAGGTGCTAGATCAAACTTCTAAGCTGATCTAGCCACCACAGATCCTCAGAGACTTTGAGATTTGCTAATTCAATTTTGAAAACATTTCTTCTGTGCTTCAAAGGACTAAGTGCTTTATTAATAGGCTCTAACAGAAAGCTCATTTGTAAAGTGCTTCAGAGACTGGATTAAACTTTTCCAGTTTTGCTTTAAAGTTTTAGTACAGATAATTTCTGTGTTTTAGCACCAGCCCCTTCTAGGGGTCATTACAGTGTCATCCTTTGACTGTATTAAGGAGGTTTCCACTAAGATGGTCCCCTTCTCCCTCAACGGATGATCATGCTTGTATGTTTATAGAGAAAGTAGGATTTTCATGAATGACTACCCAGAACCTCCTGTTTGCCCCACACATGCAAACTTAACTTTTATGCTAATTCTTCCTTCCTTCTCTCCGGTCCCAAAAGTATCTTCCACACTATCTTCCCAAGCTAGTCCCTAGATTCCACCCCTTTAGCCCTCAGTTTATTCTTCTACTTATTTTTTTATTCCAGTAAGGCCTCCTACTCATATATTTCCCACATTTGGAAATTCTGTTTTGACCCTGTGTTGCCCTTCAACATTCTCTTTTTATAGTGTATGCACTTTCTCCCCTCCCATTCAGTCCTCAGCTTTGCTTCTCCCAACAGGTTGTAAGGTCACCAATAATTCTTGATTGACAGATACAAAGAATTCATGTCTGCTTTATCTTGCTTGATCTCTCTTTGATATTTGACCCAAGTGACCATCCGTGGTTTCTCCACCCTTGCTTCTTTCTTAACTTACATAATCCTGCATTTTCTCCTAGTTCTACTTCTTCCCTCTGGTGTTTCCCTCTGTAGTATTTATGGACTTTTCTTTCTTTACCCTCATTTTGATTGACGGTATTCCCCAGGGTTCTAGCTTTTGTCTTCTCACTCTGTATTCCTCTTCTGGATAACTCATTCAAACCCAGTGCTTCGACTTTCACCTTAAATCATCTACTGCCCCACCCTCTACCCTTAAGTTTGTCTTCTGTTTTGGTCTTATAATGATGCTATAGCTATTTAACCTTCTCAGGCCAGAAACGAGCAATCCACTTAGACTCCTGTGTTACCTGCATTCCCTCTCTCACGTAAGTCAAGAAACATTTTCTTTAATTCCCTTCTTAGTTCAGGCTCTTATTCTTCTACTCCCCCTAGGATGTCTTTTTCAAAATACAAATCATATCTAAAGTTTTCCAGACGTGTCCCATTGTCTATAGGGTAATATATCTGAAAATTCTTCTAATAAAGCATAGATCCCCTTCTCTTTACTCTCCCTGAATGAGCTCATGTACTCCTGTGGCTTTAAATATCATCTAGATGCTAATGAATGCCAGATTTATATCTTTAGCCCAGCCTGATCCTCTGAGCTCCAGGCTCTTAGCCAACTTGACTTTTCCACTTGGATGTTTCATAGTCCTCTCAAACTTAACTTTGTGTCTTCTGCAGAACTCTTTTTTTTTTTTAATTATGAAATTCACCGTATTCTCCTCCTCTCAAACATTTTGGTTTTTTTTAAAAAATAAATTTATTTATTTATCTTTGGCTGAGTTGGATCTTTGTTGCCTGCACACGGGCTTTCTCTGGTTGCGGCGAGCGGGGGCTATTCTTCGTTGCGGTGTGCGGGCTTCTCGTTGCAGCGGCTTCTCTTGTTGCGGAGCACGGTCTCTAGGCGCACGGGCTTCAGTAGTTGTGGCTCGTGGGCTCTAGAGCACAGACTTAGTAGTTCTGGCGCACGGGCTTAGTTGCTCCGCGGCAGATGGGATCTTTCCGGACCAGGGCTCAAACCCATGTTCCCTGCATTGGCAGGCGGATTCTTAATCACTGCGCCACCAGGGAAATCCCTCTGCAGAGCTCTTAATTTTTTTCCTTCATAAACCTTTCCTTACTTTAGTCTTTACTATCTCAGTAAAAGTTATCACGATAGGCAGTTGCTCAGATAGAAATCTGGGGAGTTGTCCTTCTTTCTCCCTTTTACTCCAGTAGCCCATTTGATTCCACCTCAGAATACATCTCATCTATTCACTTCTCTCCATGTCTGTTTCACTACCCTAACCCAGCATGCAACTCCTAAGTGGTCTCACTGCTTTTCTCTTCTCTCTTCACCTCCCCAAACTTATCTTCATACAGCTGCCCAGGATTTAAGAAGAAATAAAGTCATGTCACTCCAGCTTTATAATTCTCCAATGGCTTCCCATTCCCCTGGGAATGTAAAGTCCAAGTTTCTTTCCCATGAGGCCTTTTGTGATCTGCCTCCGCTTGTCTTTCTAATCTCCTCTTGAGCCATTCTTCCTTCTACTCTCTGTGCTCTGGCCGTTGGCTTAGTGGAAAACCATATTCAGGCCTCAAGTGTGTTGTTTCCTTTGCCTGGAATGCTCCTCAGGGGATTGGTCACTTCTCAGACTTCGGGCCTCAGCTGAAGTCATTCAGTGTCTTCCTCTGTAACCCTATGACTGTAGGCCCTCCACATAATTCTGTATCTCAGGACCCTAGTGATTTCTTTTGCACTCATCTTAACTGGCAGTTCCGTATTTGAGTATTGTTGGTATCCCCCTAGTCTGTAAGTTGTAGAAGGGCAAGACCTGTGTTTCATACTAGCACCTGGCACAGTGGGCTCCTGGCAGAGTCACTGCTCAGTCAGTGTTTCTGACGATGAACCACAAGTCCCTAGCACACAACCCTCATCTGTTAAAAGCCTCTTCATCTTTCAAGACTTAGCTCAGTCTTTGTCCTCTGTGTGATAGTTCCCTACCATATACTATTATTCCTGGAGCATAGGTCTTCCCTTCTCTGTACCTACCATTTCATAGCACCAATTCCAGAACTGATTAAAGCAGCTATCACAGTGTTTTACAATTGTTAACTTATCAGTTCCTTCCACCAAGACTGAATTTCTTGAGAGCAGGGATTTCTTTTCATTATTTTTGGAAATTTTATTTCTTTACCCATAGCCAGTAGTCCTCCAGATGGTACCTAGAGCTCAGTAAATGCTGTATTGATGGGAAGGCGGACTATCAGTGCATGATGAGTGAAAGTTGCCATCTCCCCAGTTCATGGAGGGAATCTGAAACTGTAAAGTTTTGGAGAACTATTGCTAACAGGTGGTTGGCAAAGGCTGTAACCAGTCTCCTCTTACAACTAGTGTGAACCAAAGGGAATGGGCTGTATGGACTCTGCAAGGAGCAGGACTGGAGAAACTCTCAATGTGGTTCTGGCACCTTCGAAGGGTTCTTTCATTTGGGAGAAGAATACTTCATGAGGTTTTCCCGTGGCATGGGTGAATTTCTGTCCATCCTGACCATCCACCTTAATTTGTGCTGAATTTGTCCATGCTCCCAAAGCAGCTTTTTACTGATTTCAGTTCCAAGCTGAAAAGATTTCATGAGTGGCATGGTCATTGGAAAGGTGCATGTCTGCTACTGCAAATTCACAAGTTAGCATTCTGTCATATACCTTATTCTAAGCTTATAACATGAATCTGTTTCATTCAGGCATAGTGAAAAATGTGAGTTCTATACTGCAAAGGTGAAGGCAAATTCTTAGGGACCCCCAGAACCTGTGTCCCCTGTGGGCCCTGGTGGGCAGCCAGCTGGCTCTCTGGGAGACATCATTGGCTCTCCTCAGCTCACTTTGTGATCAACTGTAGGCATGTTTTGCATACTCTGCTTTCATGTTTTCATGCTGTGTGCTTCATGACTTAGATATTTTTTTTAAAGGGAAAATTAAACCGTAAGCTAGTTTTAAAAGTGAATCTCTTAATAGATGGACATAAACGTCTTTAAAATATTTAAGAAATTAACTAGTTCATGAATATATGGTTTTGAAGTTATTTAAATGATAATTATAAATAGTTCTATGCATTTTAGTGGTTGAATTAAAATACTTTAAAAAAGGAAATATAGCACTCATTTTCAGATTAGTGGAGGGAAAAAACAATGACTGGGTGCCACTATGTGGCATGGCATAAGTATTCATAACACAGGTAGCCCTGCAGCCAGAGTCTGTAATTTTATCAAAGCAGCACTGCCAGTAAGAGAACTTGGGGGCCTGGGATTCGAACCCAGAACTAAGCCTCAATTTTCTCATCTGTAAGATGGTGATAATGCAAACTTCATCAGACAGTTGTGGGAAAAAAACAACTGGTACAGAATATAGATATAGTAGTAGGAATATCAAAGGATAACTGTGTCTTGAACATTAATATATAAACATAATAGTGTTAGTAAATGTTCAGCAAAGGTTTTCTCATTAGGTATCTTCTAAATAACGTGAAGAATAAACCAAGTAGTCAACTGTTAATTGCAAGGAAACAAGCTAAAAATTATGTGACGTTATTGACTGATTAATTGGAAGTGTTTTCAAGGCGAATCTTTATAGTAATATAAAAGCAAAAAAAAAAATCTGCATTAAGGCAAATATTTGAGGAAGTTTTTAAAAAGTAAAATAATGCTGGAAAATGAAAACTAAGATGTTAATTGTTAGACTTTTGTTCATATATTAATTATAGCTCTAGGTGTTTGATCTTGTTTTCTGGATACAGTTACAAAAAGCAAAACTAAAACTTGGTTTTGATTTGGTACTGCTGTTTTGATAATGTGCTTTATGAACATTAATGGCATCAAGGTTTATCTGAGGTTCAGCATTGTGGCATCTGCTGAGTTCATGTTTGTGTTCTGGCTTGAATAGGAAGGAAACATGCCTCTAGAAGATTTATTGGCATTCTATGGCTATGAACCTACAATTCCAGCAGTTGCAAATTCCAGTGCAAATAGCTCCCCAAGTGAACTTGCAGATGAACTACCAGATATGACACTAGACAAAGTAAGTACAAGCATGTAGAAAAAAATTCCAGATCTGTTACCATTGACTGTTTTTATTAGTTTATTTAATTTAAAGCATTTCATAATTCTGAATTGTGAACTTCTTATGGATGCATTGCTCTTATCGTTTTGGTGACTGATTTGAATATTGTTTGGCTTTGATCTCACTACTTTAAAAGTAGTAATAGCTTCATAATACTTTGCATATTTGAGTATTCTTCCATAACTTTTTATCTTTCCTGTGTAGACATACTATATCTAAACTTAGATTTTGCCCTAACTTCTTTTGATCCTGTGGACACTTGAATGCATTGATTAATGAATCCCCCAGAAGTTTTCAAACCAATCTGGCTTACGCATGGAGTGGATGGAGAGAAGTTCTGTTTTCTTGGGCTCTGGGAGTGAAAGAGACCATAGCAGCCAAGGCCTCAGTGATACATCTTTAACATAGGCTGGTTGTAGGGGAGGCCTAGTCCCTGCCAAGGAGAATTCAGTCATGGTCTCTGCTAACAGATCCCTGGGAAACTTTCCTCATCTTTCAGGTCTCAGGCAGGGAGAGGACTCCACACCTTCCTGTGAGTTATGTTGTTCCCACTTTTCAATTAAATGTGATACTAATGTACCAAAAACCTTAATGACCATAGTCATTCAGCAAATATTGAGTGCCTACTATGTACCTACCAGGCACAAGGATGGCTATATACTTACATAAAAATTAATTCTGAACTGTTTGTTTTAAAATTATATCACTAGTCGGAGTGGTGCATTAGTTGGACTTCTAAAAAATTATCGGAAGAGTGGAGTTTGGAGACTTTTTTGTTTTCTTTTAGTTATTTAAGTTGGCAGAAAGTGAGTTTAATTTTTAACTACTTAGAAGTAAGATTATTTTTGTTGTAAATTCACTAAAAATTAGTCTACCACTTCAGATAAGTTCTCTACATACCCACAAATTAAGCAAATTTTTTGTTATATCATAAATGTATAATAGTATAGCATCACTATTATATATAATTAGTAAATGTTATTAACTAATTATGTACGTGAAGTAAATTATAGGAGAATTTCAAATTTACTTTTCTCAAAACTGAGACTTCAGTTAGTTCTTAATTGTATTATAATACCATAATGTTTATGAATAATGTTATAAAGACTTTTTTTTCAAAATTGATGGGATGTAATCATTTCTAACCCTAGCATTGCATTCCTATTCTTATAGGAGGAAATAGCAAAAGACCTATTGTCAGGTGATGATGAGGAAACTCAGTCTTCTGCAGATGATCTGACACCATCTGTGACTTCCCATGAAACTTCCGATTTCTTCCCTAGACCTTTACGATGTAAGAACTCCAATCATTACTGATCAGTAGTAGCACTGATACTGTAGCTTGAATACATTTTGTTACATTCAGTAGTTATGTCAGAATATCTGAGCGTTTTACTTAATTGAAATAAAATACTATTATAATCTGAACAAGATTATAACCTTTTTTTATTGGGGGAGATGTAAGCTAATATGCTCTTTAAAAGCAAAAGCATTTGCTTGGTTTTGCAGGGCAGTTTTCTTTCCCAAGACTCATCTGTTGCTATGGCAACCAATCTTAGTTCAGCCATGAAATTTTATAGACATTTTTTGGATTTCTGTTAAAAGGCTCTTACTCTCCTGATAAACTACCGTCAGTTTGAAAACTACCATCAGTTGCTCCAAAAGTATTTTTTATTTTCAGTGATTTATTTAATCCTTTTCTTTTAGTTCTTGGTGTTATCCCTTAATGTAGATCAGTAATATTTAAAAGGTCTTTGAACTGAAATATTTTCTTATATGCAATCTTGCTTATTTCTCAGGTATTTTTATGGTAGAAGAACTGTTCAGATAATAAGTTCCAATACACATACACATATGTGTGCAAAAAGATAATTTTTATGGACTCAGTGTGCAGCTCTTTGTGTATGTCTCACTCTGGATTAATGTAATCAGTTTAATCTAGTGCTTTACCTTCTTTTTTTAAGGGGACCATAGTGGTTTTCCTCTTGCCTCTCCAAACTATATGACCGTACACCAGATAATTATAAGGATACTGTGCAGTTTCTTTGTGTTTTCAGTGTCTTGTTTTGACCAGTTTCAAAATGTGAGAATAGTACAAGAGGTTTAGTATATTTGTGCTGATCTCATTTATTCAACAGATTTTTATCATAAGTAAAATATAAAATATCAGGCACTCTTTCAAGTGCTGCAAAAATAGGCAACAAAACCCTTTTTTAAAATTTAACTTTCTTCTTTTAAGCAAATACTACGTGTGATGGAGATAAAGAATCAGAGGTTGAAGATGTTGAAACAGACAGTGGTAACTCACCTGAAGATTTGAGGAAGGTATGTTAAGTTACCATCATAATTTAGTAGACCATTTGGATTAAAGTAGCTTTTAAAAACGCTTCTGAAATCATTTATGATAATTTTGCGAGATAACTTTATATTTGTAGTAACTGATTAATGAATTGGAACATTTTTTTTCAGTATTTATTTTTGTAATAAGTTGTTTTTACTTCTGAATTTTCCTGTAGGAAATAATGATTGGTTTACAATATCAAGCAGAGATTCCACCTTATCTTGGAGAGTATGCTGGTAATGAGAAAGGTAAGGAAGCCTTTTAATTTTGATAATATTTGGTAAGCCAAATTACCGCTCAATATGTTTATTTAAATATCTGATTGTATGCTCATCCTGTGAGTATAAAGATAGATTTGTAGTCAGGGAAGAATTAGGCCTGACTTAGGAGTAATGTGTCATGAGATTAATTAACCATGAGACTCAGAGAACTAGCCCCCTCCCCCCCAGCCCTGGCCCCTTACAGTGCTTCTTACTCAGTATGCGAAGCACCTGTTAAAATAGTGGAGCTGCTCTTAAAGTGCAGCTCTTTGGCCTACATCCCACTGCAGTGGAAGTTGGTAGCATCCTATCACCTGAGATAATGAGAACATTAGGAATATAATCCTCTTGGGAAGAAACGCTTAAGGAAAAAAGAAGCTAGAAGAAATTCTCTTGCCCCAGCCCTGAAAGATAAGGTGGTAGAATGTAAAGATTCTGTTGCTTTTGTTATATACCCCTACTTAAGTATAATCAGTTTTCCTCACATTTTTGGTAGATTCCAACTATAGCTGGTTCTGAAAATATGGAGGGGTGAGGTGGTGGGAAGTAAAAATCCAGGTACACTTTCCTAGCCGAACTTGGGAAACATGTAGATTTGGCCATGGGCAAAGTACATGCTCAGCAGCTGCTGGTCCTTAGATGAAACATAGCGGAGGTAATATTCTCTCAGTTCTGTACCTTCAGAAAGGGACGTATACCTTCTCTATCTTTTGAGGGAATAAACTCAAACTATATTACCTATTTCAGTTTTGAGCAAAGTTTCTTTATGAAACTGGTTCTAGAAACTTACCTCAAAAGTCAGTCTTATTGCTTCACAGGCACACTTTATTTTTAACTTTCCTGCTCATTGGGAATAGAAATGCCTGCCTTAAACAGTTGTGAATGTAAAGCACTTACCACGGTCTCTGCTGCATAGTGAGCTCTCAGTAAATTACTTTTATTCGCTATATTTAGTAGTTATTTTACAATTGAAGGATGGATTGCAGTTGAAGCAATGGGATAAATACTTGGGCTATCTGTATGACTTTATTGTGTGAAGTAGAAACCTTCAGTATGGCAACAGTGTTTGTGTTAATAAAATATAGTTTGTTTTAGTGTCATTTCGCTTATTAAATATCAGCTTCTCTAAGAGGTGGAAAGTTTACTTATCTTACTGTTTATCATTTTTTCCCATTTTTAATTAGTCTGCTTCCTTTTTATTTTTTTGCTTCCTTTTTAAAATAAAAATTTACCTTTTGGGAAGAAATCAGTAAAGGAAAAATATATCTTTCCTAGGTATTTCAGTATTGGCAGATATTTTGATTGTTATTTATTTTTGTTTGTTTTAATTTGTTTGCAATTTTTAACCTGTAGACATTTTCATAGAGCCATTTAGGGAGTTTAAGAGAAAATTGCAATAAGGTTATTAAAGAATTTACACAGGTTATTTTTACCCCCTCATTAGAAGAATGTAAGACACCACTACCAGGTTTTATATTAGACTACTAGGCATAGAAAAAGCCTTCTAACTTGTTAGTAAATCCAATCACCGAACTACTTGCTCTAGTGACTGGAATACTTGGACCTTAATAAAGTTAAAAAAAAAAATTGTTTTAAACCTTTACTAATGAAAGACTCAGCTTGCCAGACAATCAAATTACTAGTGTCCTCAAAGTTAGTTACTTGTGTAGGAAGAGGAGAAACAGTTTTGTATACATCTCTAAGTGTGTTCACTACTTTTAATGTGTTGATGGGATTTTCTTTAGCAGTGTATGAAAATGAAGACCAATTACTTTGGCGTCCTGGTGTGGTTTTGGAGAGCAAAGTTAAGGAGTACCTTGTTGAGACCTCATTAAGAACTGGAAACGAAAAAATAATGGACAGGATTTCTGCAGGAACACACACAAGGGACAATGAACAGGTATACATCAACTTTTGTTGAAACAGCAGCTAACTGATATAGTGTCTTCTAGATTTTCTTATATTTGATTCAAATATTTCTCACATATGAACTGGCTGTCTCTTTCTGATTTTTAAAACTTGGAAAATACTGGTTTAAAAAAAATCCCAAGACCTGATGATGACCGTTCTATTGTTTCATGTCTTCTGGCCTTTTTTTTCTGTATACACACACATATATTTTACTTTATCTACCATGTTATATCCTTTTAATCACTTAGTCTTATTTTCTTTGCCATTGAGATTTCTTTAATACTTCATTCTTGATGTCTGTATGTTCCATTGTTTATTTAAACATTCTCTGTGGTTGGACTTTTAGATTTTATGTTAAAGTTATTTTTTGGATTATTCTTGAATTTTATTCAGGATGTGATTAAAGTTTATGTCTATTAAGAGTGTATAGGGCTTCCCTGGTGGCGCAGTGGTTGAGAGTCCGCCTGCCGATGCAGGGGACACGGGTTCGTGCCCCGGTCCAGGAGGATCCCACATGCCGCGGAGCGGCTGGGCCTGTGAGCCATGGCCGCTGAGCCTGCGCGTCCAGAGCCTGTGCTCCGCAACGGGAGAGGCCACAGCAGTGAGAGGCCCGCGTACCGCAAAAAAAAAAAAAAAAAAAAAAAAAAAAAAGAGTGTATAAATTTGCTTTAGGAGCATTCGTTAAATACTGTGTGTGCTTGTAGATGGAGTACGCTCCTGATGGTGTGTGGGTTAAGGGTGGAAGTATTGCCTATTAGGGTTTTTTCTCTCTGACGTTGTTTGCCCCTCTCATATACTTTTTCACTCTATCTCCAGCCTAGCTAATCCCAACTAATGAGTGCCCAGAGATAGGTGGACTCAAACTTGAATTTCTGAATAACATAGAGAAGTCAAACTAGCTGAACTTCAAAGTAGTTTTGTCAGCTGTCAAAAAGAAATCCCATTGGCTTTTTCTACTGATACTCCATTAAAACTATAAATTAATTTTGGAAGAATTAGTACCTTTAAAACATAAAACCTACTTCAAGAACATGTTCTGATTCTCTATGCATTTGACTTTTTTTAATCACTCAAGTGTTTTTGCTTGTTTAAGTATAACATGCATCTAATTAATTCCTCATTATTTTTAAATACAGTATTTAGCACTGTTGTAAATGGGATCGCTATTATATTTGTATTTGTATATTGTTGATTTAGAGAAATATAAATTAAAAATTTTTTTTCTCAAGCTACTATTTAATTTAGTATAATGATTTTTCAGTTGTTTCTCTTAGGTTTTCTAGCTTTAAAGTCATTACTGAATTATACATTTGTTCCTTCCTTACCATTATTATATCTCTTATTCATAGAATATGTCTTACTGCATTAGCTATAACTCTCAGAGACTTTTGGTAGTTACAGTGGTTTGAGGCCTGCTTTTGATGGAAGATAATACATGTAAGGTTTTTACATTAAGAATAATACCAGCCTTGGGACTTCCCTGGCAGTCCAGCAGTTAAGACTCCACCTGCCAATGCAGGGGGCATGGGTTCAATCCCTGGTGAGAGAACTAAGATCCCACATGCCACGGGGTGTGGTCAAAAATTTTAAAAAAAGAATAATACCAGCCTTGGTTTGATACAGGCTGTCTTTCTTATAGTAAGGTAGTATCCATCTACTTATAACCGTTACAGGTTTTGTCTTTTTAAAAATAGAAATGGGTACTGATTTATCTGAAGCTTTTTTAGCAGCTGTTGAGATTGTTTTTAATGATTGATTATTAATGTATTGATTATTAACCTATTGATGTATTAATAGGTTTACTAATATCCTTGCCTTTCTTGAAACTTACTTGGGAAGGTGGATTATTATTTAACTTTCAATTGAGTTCTGTCAGCTGCTATTTAGTATATTCAAAATTCCAAACAGGTTTAATGGGAAGAAATTCTAATTTTTAAAAAATGATATCTTCCATAGTAGATGGAAATAACTATAAACTCCAGTCACTAAAATATCCATCCTTCTATTCCAGGCCTGCTGCTATTCTCTTTTATTAAAACTCTAAAAGGCAGGCAGAAGGTGCTATCAAGAGAGAAGACCATAATTCTCGACTTCTCCCTACTAGAAATAATCATCTAAAATAGGGATATTCTCCCAGCTCAGAAGGCCTGGCAATAAAAAAAAAAAGTGAAGAATGATACTGGTAGATGACTTCTGAGAGGTAGAATCAGAATGAACAAACTCTTCGGATACCAGAGTCAATCTACAGGATAGTTACGTAGATTAAATGTCTGGGCAAACATACGCTTCAAATGTCCTGAAATTAGAGAGCACTTCAGCTAGTATTTGTCAGGTCTCTTACAATACACCTGTTTTTGTTTGTTTGTTTGTTTGTTTTGGGGTTTTTTTTTTAAGTATGAACTTTTGGTAAGTTTTATTGAATAGTTTTTTTTCCCCTTGCCCTAAGGCATTATATGAACTTCTCAAGTGTAACCATAATATAAAGGAAGCAATTGAAAGGTACTGCTGCAATGGAAAGGCCTCTCAAGGTAAGAAACACTTGGGATCAAGAGAGGGAAATGATAGGGGATGGTCATTTGGGGATCAGAATAAGCAAAGTATAAAGGACGGAGCAATCCTATAACACTTTTGTATAAGATCTATTTTCATCTTCATAGCAAATAATTTTTTCCTTTTCTTGCCCTCTATTTTTAGACGTACCAGAGATTGTTCAAATACAAATTAGTTACCCCCCTGTCACCTCCAGAACAAAGCAGACCCCAGAGATGACAATATATCCAAAGTAATTAATAAGAATGATTTTATGATTTCATTGGGGGAAAAAAGTTGTTTTTTCTTTTTCTTAAACCAGACAGGAAATGAAAAGGAGATTAAAGATTAAAAAAAAGAAATATGTATAATATATTCCATTCAATTTATTGCAAGAAGTGTATGTTTAGTAATCATGTAATAACATTTTTGCAGTGCTTAGGTTTTGGTTTGTGTGTGTCAAGGAAAATGGTTAACTTTAATTTCAGTATTTTTGTCATTATATAAATCAATTGCATGCACCATAGCTTTCATTAAGTATATGTAGAGTGAAATAATGCTTACTAATATTATATAAATGACTTGGAAAAATATAAAAGCTGGAAACAATACATTTAAACTTGTAGGTGAGATAGTCTATTGAAATGTTTCCTTGTAAAAGCTGCTTCTTTGAAAAAATTACTTTAAGCTCTCAAAACTCTGAACAAAGTTTTCACCTTTGTGATGGGCTACTCTTAATGGCTTTGGGGACCTGGTCCCCATTGTGAGGCACTTCAAGTCTCCTCTGCCCCAAGTAGATTTGATTCATCAACATTGACATATGCCAGGAAGTTGAATGGGATTTAGTCTTTTGAGAGCATGGGCTGTTTTTTATTCCCTTTATATTCCTACAGTATAGCACTCTGCAAACTGACTCTAAATAAATATGTGTTGATTATTTATGGTCTCTAATGAAAGAACTTATGGTTTTGACATAAGACCAAAGTAAGGCTTTTTTTTCTATAAAGAAAATAACCTTTTTTCCCCCTAATTAAAAAAAATGCTCATTGCTTTAAAAAATCAGAAAAACAATGTGCTTGAATTATAGAAAAAAATATAAAATTCTTGTCTCATCATGCAGAGGAAAAAAACCAGTTGTTTGTATTTTGGTATTCCAGATTTTTTTAGTTAAGATTACTAACTAAACTCTCCACATAAAGAACTTGTCTCTCTGTGTGTGTGTGTAGAAGTTTATAGCCTTTTTATTAGGAAAACATACTGAAAGTAAATCAGTCATTTGTATATATAAGAGTTTTGAGGCCAATTTATTTTGTTTTAAAATTTCTTTAGAAGGAATGACTGCATGGACAGAAGAAGAATGCCGGAGCTTTGAACACGCACTCATGCTCTTTGGAAAAGATTTTCATCTTATACAGAAGAATAAGGTAAGTTAGGCAAATTAGTATAGAGAAATTGCTTAGTAATTATAATGAATACAAGCAACTAATTTATGAGCCTCTAGGGTAGGGAATAAAAGCTATAACTTGTTAATGCTCCCCTGCTATTACCATTTCTGTTACTTTCTGATCAATTTTTCTGTAAACCCAAAACTGCTCTGAAATGTAAAATCTAGTTTAAAAAGCAATAGGTGGGGCTTCCCTGGTGGTGCAGTGGTTAAGAATCCGCCTGCCAACGCAGGGGACACGGGTTCGAGCCCTGGTCCGGGAAGATCCCACATGCTGCGGAGCAACTAAGCCCGTGCGCCACAACTACTGAGCCTGCGCTCTAGAGCCCACGCGCCACAACTGCTGAGCCCATGTGCCACAACTGCTGAAGCCTGTGCACCTAGAGCCCCTGCTCCACAACAAGACAAGGCACTGCAATGAGAAGTCTGCGCACCGCAAGGAAGAGTAGCCCCCACTCACCACAACTAGAGAAAGCCTGCGTGCAGCAACGAAGACCCAACACAGCCCAAAACAAATAAATATAATAAATAAACTTAAAAAAGAAGCAATAGGCATAGAATATTGACCTATCCACCTAAATATTTTAGAATCCTATGTTCCTTAGGACAAAAAGAAAGAATAAGCAAAGCATATTTTAATGAGGTTTAATTATCCCAAACTGTTACAATATACACGCACTTTTAAATAATAGACTTTATTTTTAGAGCAGTCTTAGGTTCACAACAGAATTGAGGAGAAAGTATGGAGAGTTCCCATGTACTTCCTGCTCCCACCCACACACGGCTTCCCCCCACCAGCCCCGCCACCAGAGTGGTGCATTTGTTACAACTGGTAAATCTACTTTGCCATGTTTTTATCCCCCAGTGTTCATAGTTTACAGTAGGTTCACTCTTTGTGTTGTTATAACGACGCCTATCCACCATTGTAGTATCATACAGAATAGTTTCACTGATCAAAAAATCCCTTGTCATATAGTTGGAATCATACAGTATGTAGCCTTTGGAGATTGGCTTCTTGACTTAGTAATATGCATTTAAGGTTCCTCCATGTTTTCTGTGGCTCATTTCTCTCTCTCTTTTTTTTTTTAAAAATATTTATTTATTTATTTGGCTATATTGGTCTTAGTTGCGGCACACGATATCTTTAGTTGCGGCATGTGAACTTCTAGTTGCAGCAGGTAGGATCTAGTTCCCTGACCAGGGACCGAACGTGGGCCCCCTGCATTGGGAGCATGGAGTCTTAGTGTGGTTCATTTCTTTTTATCACTGAATAATATTCCATTGTATGGATGTACCAGTTTGTTTATCCATTCACCATTTGGAGGACATCTTGGTTGCTTTCAAGTTTTGGCAATTACGAGTAAAGCAGCTGTAAGCATCAGTGTGCAGGGGTTTCTTTGGACATAAGTTTTCAACTCCTTTGGGTAAATACCAGTAAGTGTGATTGTTGGATGATATGGTAAGAGTATGGATATTTTGTTGTTGTTGTTGTTTTGGGTTTTTTTTAACATCTTTATTGGAGTATAATTGCTTTACAATGGTTTTTTGTTTTCTCTTTTTCTTTAAGCAAGTATGGATAGTTTTGTAAGAAACCACCAAACTGTCTTCCAAAGTGGCTGTGCCATTTTGCATTCCTACCAGCAATGAATGAGAGAGTTCCTGTTGTTCCACATCCTTGCCAGTATCTGGTGGTGTCATTGTTTTGGATTTTGGCTATTCTAAAATGTGTAGTGGTATCTTGTTTTAATTTGCATTTCCCTGATGACATATGTGGATCATTTTTTCATATGCTTATTCGCCATCTATATATCTTCTTTGGTGAGGTGTCTGTTAGGGTCTTTAGCACATTTTTTAATTGGGTGGTTTGTTTTCGTATTGTTGAATTGCAAGAGTTCTTTATATAATTTGGATAACAGTCCAAAAAAAATGTGTGATTTTTGAATATTTACTCCCAGTCTTTGGCCTGTCTTTTCATTCTCTTAAGTGTCTTTTGCAGAGTAGAAGTTTTTAATTTTAATTAGTCCAACTTATCAATTTTTCTTTCATAGATTATGCTTGTATTGTTGTTCCTAAAAAGTCATCACTATCCCCAATGTCATCTAGGTTTTCTCCTGTGTTATCTTCTAGGAGCTTTTATAGTTTTGTAGTGTACTTTTAGGTCTTATAATCCATTTTGAGTTTTTGTGAAAGGTGGATATAGATGTCCACTTGTTCTAGCGCTGTTTGTTGAAAAGATGATCCTTCCTTCATTGAATTGCCTTTGCTCCTTTGTCAAAGATTAGTTGACTGTATTTGTGTGAGTCTGTTTCTGGGCTCTCTATTGTGTTCCATTAATGTATTTGTTTATCTTTTCACCAGTACCACACTATCTTGATTACAATAGCTTAATAGTAAGTCTTGAAGTTGGGTAGTATCTATCCTCCGACTTTGTTCTTCTCCTTCAATATTGTGTTGGCTAGTCTGGGTCTTTTGCCTTTGCATATAAACTTTAGAATTAATTTGTCAGTATTTACAAAATAACTTGCTGGAATTTTAATTGGGATTTCACTGAATCTATAAATCAAGTTGGGAAGAACTGACACCTTAACAATAATCAGTCTTCCTATCTGTGAACATGGAATATCTCTCAATTTATTTAAGCCTTCTTTGATTTCTTTAATCAGAATTTTTTAGATTTTCTCATATAGATCTTGCATGTATTTTATTAGGTATATACCTAAGTATTTCATTTTGGGGGCGCTAATGTAGATGGTATTGTGTTTTTAATTTCAATTTTCAGTTGCTCATTGCTGGTATATAGGAAAGCAATTGACTTTTGCATATTAACCTTGTGTCCTGCAACCTTGCTATAATCATTTATTAGTTCCAGGAGGGTTTTTTGTGGCTTCTTTAGGATTTTCTATATAGACAATCATCTCATCTGTGAACAGACAGTTTTATTTCTTTCTTCTCAATCTGTATACCTTTTATTTCTTTTCTTATTGCATTTAGCTAGATCTTCCAGTATGATGTTGAATACTTAAATGCTTTTTTGTATGTATGAAAACCTATTGTTTTCTCACAGATGAGATTAAGTGTTTAATTTATTGAAAGATGAAACAGTTGCCCTTTTAAGTCAAAATAAAACCTCAGTTTTGCAATAATTTATGAAATATATCCATTTATTTCACAAATAAGCTCTATCATTTACCAGATATTATTTTAAGCTCTAGAGATACATCAATGAATAAGACAGGAAAGGTCTCTGTTCCCAAGAAGCCTATATTCTTTTTGAAGACTTATGGCTAATGTGTTTATTGAAAGGTATGCCTTATTTCTTGGTTTAAAAAAGCTTGTTCCTATATTATGATCTTATATCACAACATGCTCACTAATCAGGACAGAGATTCTGAAACTTCCTTATTGGGTACTGATTAAGCAGGGGAGAAAGTGTTTATTGGGTAAAGACACAGAATTTTGTCTGTACATCTGAACTCATACCTTTAGCTATATATAGTTAGAAGAGCCCTAGTCTGCATGTGGAGCCAAGTTGAACGAGGCTCAAATTTTATTGTTGTTGCTCTTCTTACCAAACTCTGTTGGCACTAAGAGCCAAGTGCATGTTAAAGGAAAAAAATTCTGCCTTTATCTGGCAATCATCTTAAATTCCAGATGCGGTAGAGTACTGATCCCTTTGCAGACGGTTCTCAATCTCTTTGGGGCCATGGAACCCTTTGATAATCTGATGAAGCTGCACCCTTCCCCCCAGAAAAGTGTACCTGCAGGAAATTTTGGGAATTAATAGATCCCAGTGAAGCTCATTCATGGATCCCTCAGGGTTAAGAAGGACCCCTGCTACAGTCAGAATCACAGTGAAAGTTCAGTGAAGAAAAGTAAAGAATGTCAGTGTTTTAAGATTTTCAGTAAAGGTGTAAGATAATTTCTGGATACGCATTTATTATTATTATTACATTCTGATTTAAATAAAAAGCCTTGGGCTTTTTTTTTTTTTTTTTTTTAATTTATTTATTTTTGCTGTGTTGCATCTTCATTTCTATGCGAGGGCTTTCTCTAGTTGTGGCAAGCGGGGGCCACTCTTGATCGCGTTGCGCGGGCCTCTCACTATGGCGGCCTCTCTTGTTGTGGAGCACAGGCTCCAGACGCGCAGGCTCAGTAGTTGTGGCTCACGGGCCTAGTTGCTCCGCGGCATGTGGGATCTTCCCAGACCAGGGCTTGAACCCGTGTCCCCTGCATTAGCAGGCAGATTCTCAACCACTGCGCCACCAGGGAAGCCCAAGCCTTGGGCTTTTGAAGGCAGCTTCATTATTAAATAGTGTAAATGTAACGACAGTTCACTAATAAAAAGTTCAGAATTTCATAATTGGGAAGATAGAAAATAAGACCTATGGGTTGTAAAAAAAATAGTTATTAAAAAATGCATAGAATATGTTGATTTTTAAAAATGCAACTTTTTTTGTTAGGTGAGAACTAGAACAGTTGCTGAATGTGTAGCATTCTACTATATGTGGAAGAAATCAGAACGTTATGATTACTTCGCTCAACAGACAAGATTTGGAAAGAAACGCTACAACCATCACCCTGGAGTTACGTAAGTACTGTGGGATTGACTTCTGGGATTTTTGTTTTTAACTGTGATAAGCAGTCATAAAATTATTGGGCTGTGTTTTTTAGGGACTACATGGATCGTTTGGTAGATGAAACAGAAGCTCTGGGTGGGACAGTAAATTCTTCAGCCTTAACATCTAACCGACCTGAGCCTGTTCCTGATCAACAGCTGAACATTCTCAACTCTTTCACTGCCAGTGACTTGACAGGTAACATGAGCATCTTTTTGCATTTTTTACCATAGCTTGGGGCAAACTTATATCCTCTTTGTGGCGTGATGTCAGACCGCTTACTTAAACCATTTTCCGTCTCTTTTTTAGCTTTGACCAGCAGTGTAGCGACCGTCTGCGATCCAGCGGATGTGAGTTGTTTGGATGATAGCTTTCCTCCACTGGGCAGCACGCCCCGTGGACAAGTCAATCATGTGCCTGTTGGAACAGAGGAGTTACTCACCCTGCCCAGCAACGGGGAAAGTGATTGTTTTAACTTATTTGAGACTGGATTCTATCACTCGGAGCTAAACCCCATGAACATGTGCAGTGAAGAGTCAGAAAGACCAGCAAAGAGATTGAAAATGGGCATTGCTGTTCCTGAATCCTTTATGAATGAGGTTTCTGCAAATAATTTGGGTGTGGACTTTGAAAATCACACACATCACATCACCAGTGCCAAAATGGCCGTGTCTGTGGCTGACTTTGGCAGTCTGTCTGCCAACGAGACCAATGGTTTCCTCAGCACCCACGCTCTGCATCAGCATGCTGCCCTGCATTCTGAGTGACCAGAATGAGGGGCCCAGAAACAGTGGGTGTGCAGTACCAGTACCAGGAAAGTATCAGGTTTGCTTAGTCTTTCACTGGAAGTTTGAACTTTTTTCACTATGACATCAGTGATGTCAGTATGTATAGAACTATATCTTGATTTATCAAGAGTATTTTCATTTTCAATCCATAAATGTGGAAATGAACTATGATCAGCAGAGTTGGGGACTAAGATTGAACTCTGTGGTGCAGCTTTAAGCTCTGCTTATCTCTTCCTCATCTCCAGTACCTCTTCCCCACTCCCTTCTTTTTCTATTCTTTTCTGTTCCCCACTGCCCTCACTCCCAATTTTAAAACCTGTAGACAGAGGCCACCAGCTCAAAACCAGCACAGATGTTCTGAACTGAATGGAGTGGCTTCTATTCATGTAAATTCCTTTTGCCGTAATGGATGCAGTGGAATAACAATGTTTACAGGTACCGATCCTGATCCCTGCTCAATGTAGCATTTTTTGGTTTTATTTTCTTAATTAAATAAAAGCAGGGGTAGGTTTCTTTAAACTGCACAAACATGCAAGGATTTTTTTAAAAATGGAAACTTCTCTCATGTTCAACTAGAGCACTTCAGTTTACAAAACAGCAAGTCCATCTTTATGGAAGCCAGCACGAGGAACTGCGTGCAAATTATGAAGACGCTTGCTTGGATCCTGTTTCAGAATTCTAGACCAGGGCTACCTTACACAGAATTGGTCATTTTACTGCCGGAAGATTTCTGTGTAACTTCATTTATTGGCTAAAAGTTTGGCATTTGAAGGTGTGGTATTTAGATGGGGTTTTGTCCACCATTATCAAGATTGTAATCATAAAAATCATACCAGTCATTGATAATTTAGTTTATCCTGAGGCAGTTGACTTGCAGGGCACAGTCTACAAAGCCTAGGATGTTGCCACTCATTGGTTTACATTTTGGGACACCTCTTAAGTTTTTTTATAGCGGTGCAGTTCAAAGTGTTAATATTTAGGAGGGATTTCTAGATTTTAGACATAAAATGCAGTAGAACCTTGAAGTATATTTAAACTTTTCTGTTTAGCTTGAACAGTTACTGGCAAGAAAAATGTGAGTTCCTATCTGAAATAGAATGGTACGTTACCACTTTAAGTTTTAAAAAGTGATTGACGTTCAGTTGCATCTCAAACTCAGTTTTATTTTTATTCCAAACATTGTGAATGAGAAGCCATTGTCTTAAACTTAGGCCATTTTTGCTGTATAAACATGCATCTTTAAGTTATAAGGTGAATTCAAACAATATGTAATGCAGTATTAGGATGTGATAAGCTTTGCTTTTATAGTTCAGTTAAAACACAGAATTTTACTTTTTTTTTTTTTGCACTGTCAGTTAAAATTTTCAATTTCTACTAGTTGTCTTGCTTTTCAGAAACTTAAATGTTTGGCTACATTGCTGATATTTGTAAGTATAAGTCGCTTCAAGGTTGTGCTGATGAATAGATAGAATGTAGTTACCTTAGTAGTGATGGAAAGGGAGGGTATTTATTATACAAACTGTGAACTGCAATGACATCCTTAGTTTTGGATGATGTGTATTCTTTTCTTTGCAGCATTTTAATGAAGATTGCTTTGAAGTGTTTACGCATTAGCACATTTACTATAAAAGCTAGTTTAGCACAGTGGACGAAAAGTAGTTAAATTAATAACTTAAAGTCAGTCTCTAATTTATACATCTAAAGTCTAGCATTCCTGTATGCACACAGTAAATAATGGGTAGCCTGGGTTCTATGTTGCTTTCAGATATTTTTTTCCAAGTTGTCAGCTTCTTATTGCTGTGGTGTCGTGCTAAACTTTGAACCTAATTTCTTTTGTTAAAAATGAATACACCCATAATTTAGTAAGATACTGGCCATAATCTTCCATTGTTATAACTTTAATTTTTACTCTGGGTTTACAGTGGCTGGTCTGTATAAAATAATTTACACAAAGATGACTGAATGCTAATACCAGTTGCACTTAAATGAACATGCCCATTCTCAATAGCTGATGCAGTAATATATTCAGTTTATCTATGCATTGCTGGGATCTTGATATAAGATGGAAACAGTGTTTCTTATCTAAAGTTTTGATTATCAGCAAGTTGAATGGACACTTTAGTTATTTAAATAAAGGTTTTTGACCAAAATCCAGAAATGATATGAGAGAAAAATAATTTCCAGCTAGTTTAATAGATTTTTAAAGACCAATCTGATTTTAGCCTCTTAGAGAGCGCTAACTAGCTGGTAACGTTTACTTTTAATTCCTTGTTAAAATGAGGCAATAATTTGCAAGATTTTTGTATATATATGTAAAGTCTTCATCTCTTTTTAGATCTAATTAAATATTTTCTGACTGCTTCCTCCATGTATAATACCATTTTTGTGCATGCTTGATGTGACATTCATGAATTGTACCACTATGACTTTATTCATGTAAAATAGCTATTTATTGAATTTCCTTTTAAATCTGGATTTACTGGGTTTTTTCCTTTCCGTTTAAGCATCTTGACAGAGAATTTGTTGCTGTTTATTAGAAGAATTGCGTTTGAGAGCGTGAAAATAACTGATTTGCAGTCATACGAAGAAACAATAATGCCTTTATTATCAAGTGTTAAGCACAATTCTTATAACAAACTGTGATAAATTCTTTTTTCTTTTTCTTTTGCCATATTATTTTTGTATGAACAAACCAAAAATCCATGGTGAGCAGTTGCAGGGTTGGCTGATGTGTCTTTTATGTACAGGGGGTTTGAAGAGGACAGCGGATTCATTTAGAAGTGAAACTGGTGCTGTGATTATAGCAATACTTTACTTTTGTTAGTTGTACTCCACTTTTCCATACTAGCTTTTTCAGTGTTTAGTTTTCCTCTTGTCATGGTCAACTGCTGAATTTACTTGAAGGATGTAGAATACTGTTTAAACAATACTAAAGTGTGTACAATTAGGTCAAAGAATTGTGCAATTGTTTCCTTTTTAATTTTTACAATTGAGGGTCATAATATTTGAGAACGTCAGATCTAATAGAGCATAGTGATACTCTTTAATTTAACCAAAGTCTCTAGTGAATACTTCAACTTTGAATGTAAACCAACAAATAAACCTGACCACCAAGGAGATTGTTTGCCCAGAGTTTCAAAGCACATTGTCTACAAATGGAAATTGAAATAATTTATAAAAATATTGACATTACTATGTTTTTTAAAAAGTTCTTAATTTTTTCACTAAAAGGAGGAAACTCTTAGTTTTATTGTTAAATATGGTAGATATTAAAGCTCCTCTTAGATGACCAGTGATTCCAGTTGTCCCAGTTTGAAATAAGTACGCTGTGAGTATGAGATTGATTAGTGACAATCAGAACAAGTTTTAGTATCAGATGTTCAAGAGGAAGTTGCTATTGTTGCATTGATTTTAATATTTGTACATAAACACTGATTTTTTTGAGCATTATTTTGTATTTGTTGTACTTTAATACCTGGTGTACAGTTCCAGAAATAAAAATCTGGAAATCTTTTTTTTTCTTGGTTCGTGTGAGTATTTGCCACAAATAGATTTTTATTTAATAATCCTTAAGCTATAACACATGGGTAGATATTTAACCACTGTTAAGTTGGTTTTAGATGTAGTAAATAAGATATTTGATAGGTAAGTAATAAAATTGGTAGATAAAATAAGTTGTCTTTAACTCCTCTAAAATAAATTTCCATCTGTAATAAAATTCTCGTTATCCCAAAGTGGGGATTGTACGTACTTTTAGTTTCATTCAGGAAGTATTTATTGAATGTCTTATGTTTCAAACAAGGTTCTCAGTAACTGTTGTCATTTAGGAAGACATGAAATCTGAAATCTGATCAGATGTTATTATTTGACAATATATTTATAGTAAACTAGTCTGCCTTATCATAATATTCATAGTTTAGTAGACTCTAGAAATATCTTCCCTAAGTCTTCATCTTTTCAAGCTAAATATCTCACCTTAGCCTAATTTCACAAGTTTGTCCCCATATTTCACTTGCTCTGACCAGAGCTTTCTCTCTGTAGTTCCATTCTTAATATGCAGTGATCAGATTGCACATAATGTCCAGACTTTGTACAAGGACAAGAGGAGGATAAAAACCTTGACGTCTCTCCTTCAGTTGCTTATCTAAAACCACATTTCTTCCTTAATGTGCAGGGCTATCTGGTGGACACATACACAGAAGTGCCCTCAAAGGAGGTGCAAGGACCAGTGTTTTGAATACAGCCAAGAGGGCAGCCAAACGCCATATAAGAGCATAGCGCTTTAGTCTTTTAGGGGAGGGAGGAGAGCCTTGTGGGTGGGAGCAGAATAATCTAGTCACTTGTAGACCTTACCCATTTTGGCCATAATTTCCATCAGTGGTATGCTTTTTGAGCCAGCTGCTTCTCTGACTTATCAAAGATTTCATGTCCTCTGTAAATTGGGTATTTCATTATACACACTTTTTTTTTTTTTTTTTTTTTTTTTTTTTGCGGTACGCGGGCCTCTCACTGTTGTGGCCTCTCCCGTTGCAGAGCACAGGCTCCGGACGCGCAGGCTCAGCGGCCATGGCTCACGGGCCCAGCTGCTCCGCGGCATGTGGGATCTTCCCGGACCGGGGCACGAACCCGTGTCCCCTGCATCGGCAGGCGGACTCTCAACCACTGCGCCACGGGAAGCCCCACACTTTCATTTTTAATTTAGTCCCTGGGATATAGCACTGTTTACAGTTTCCCACCCAGGTAAGTGATCTCTGATCTTTATTCTCTTTTCTGTGGCTATCTGGGTTCTCTTGACAGAACAGTGCACAGGGTAGTGACGTCATAGTCCTAGACCAGAAATGCTCACATTTTTCAAGGTTTAATATACTATAGCTGGCATATTCACTTTAGAGAGACACATGCTTTATAGTGTACCTTGATTTTGATGACATTGTTTTTACACAAAAAGCCAATACTGCCACAAAGGTGTTTCCTGGTGTAGAATTAATAAAAGCATTTCATAAGCATGTCAGAAATGATATGTCATTTATAAACCTTAAAAAATTATTCTAGTAAGGAGAACGTGGTTCTTTAAAAAAAAAAATCAATGTTTTATTTTTTAAAAATATCTTCACCTCTCCAGTCCAGACCAAGTCATGGTACTGGGCACGCTTTATAGTCCAATTGTAAGCATTTTATCAGCAGGAACTATGTTTTATTCTTTGAATCTTCCAGGACCCTTCACACAGTAGGCATTCACTAAATGTTTGATGACTCTTAAGCTGATGGTGACGTTTCTCCCAACTTAAAAAAATAAAACTTTTAAGACAAAAGTTAAAATAACAGTATAAAGAACAATCCAGGTTGAACAATTAACTTTTTACCATATTTGTTCTCTTTCTATATAATATGCATTTTTTCTGACATTTATTTATAAATTTATTTTATTTTTATTTATTTTTGGCTGCGTTGGGTCCTTGTTGCAGTGCGTGGGCTTCTCACTGCGGCGCCCTCAGCTGCGGAACACGGGCTCTAGAGCGCAGGCTCAGCAGCTGTGGCGCACGGGCCCAGCCACTCCGCGGCATGTGGTATCCCCCCGGACCAGGGCTCGAACCCATATCCCCTGCATCGGCAGGGAGACTCCCAACCAGTGCGCCACCAGGGAAGTCCTCTGACTTATTTTTAAAGTCTTTGACATTGCAATACTTCACTCCTAAATACCTAATATGGCCACAGGAGTTAAGTTTCTGTATTTTACATAAAGTTCTGAGTAATAGGATCTTATTTTTATTTATTTATTTATTTATTTTTTGCTGTACGTGGCCCTCTCACTGTTGTGGCCTCTCCCGTTGTGGAGCACAGGCTCCAGACGCGCAGGCTCAGCGGCCATGGCTCACGGGCCCAGCCGCTCCGCGGCATGTGGGATTTTCCCGGACCGGGGCACGAACCCGCGTCCCCTGCATCGGCAGGGGGACTCTCAATCACTGCGCCACCAGGTAAGCCCAATAGGATCTTCCTGGTCAAGCGGCTTGGCTTTTTTAACAATATGAGTCCCCCTGGCCTCTCAGAATCTTGGCAGCACAAATAAAAAACAAATGAGCCTGAGAAAAAGAGATGCTTCCATGGATTTACATGGACATACATGATAAATGCTACAGAGAAGGAATGGGAATTTTAGGGGTTGGCGGTTGGGCATTATAAATTTCCATAGGTTGGTTAGGCAAGGTGACAGGGAATGAGCTGTATGGCTATCTGGGGGGAGGTTTTTGGAGGCACAGAACTAGTGCAAAAGCCCTGAGGTGGGAGTGTGCCCGGCACGCTCAAGGAGTGGCAAGGAGGCAGGTGTGGCTGGGTGGAGTGAGCAGGACGTGAGATCAGAGGTAATGAAAGACTGGCATTTACTCCAAAGCAAGAGTAGTCAAAGAGTTCTGAGCAGAGGCGGGTTAGGATCTGATTTGTGTTTGAAAGAATCCCTCTTGGTGGTCTACTCTGTAAAAGGGGCAGGAATGGAAACAGGGAAGGCAATCAGGAGGCCACTGAAATTGCAATAAACTGAGAAAAGCTGTTGGTGTAGCAATGAAGATGGCCAGGATCCGGTTGTATAGGTGCCATGTTAGGATTTGAGGGGCCCAATAAGTAACACCCCCCTCCCTATCCAAGTTTGGAACTGAGGGCTGGATGCAGGAGTCAGGTTGATGGAGATCAAAGTAACTCTTACTA
Organism: Mesoplodon bidens; assembly: GCF_964165515.1. Lineage (NCBI taxonomy): Eukaryota > Metazoa > Chordata > Mammalia > Artiodactyla > Ziphiidae > Mesoplodon > Mesoplodon bidens. Next base: position 45,318,735 of record NC_138160.1, on the reverse strand, counting down.
ATAAAACTGGAGAATGTGGCTTCAGAGCTGAGGCCAGATCAGCTCACTAATACTCCACCTCTGAACTAGACTCACTCCTTCACTGGCTGGGCTGACTACAGGATACTCCCTGCACAGGGCAGAGAGCAGCCCAGAACAGACTCAGCTGGGAGAGTCCACAGAGAAAGAACTAGAGGGGTTTGGGCCATGGGTGCCAAGTTCTTCTCTAAAGATAATCTCAGAAAATCACTCTTTCTCCAGTGGGTAGAGAAAGAGGCAGGAGAATTACTAATGGAAGCCGTCCAAATATGAGAAATGTGGAATAGGGGATAGGTGTTCCTCCCACCACCATCTTTTAACTATAATTCCATGCCAAAACAATCTTATACTCTTAAACTGTGTGTGTGTGTAAATGTTCACATAAAGTAAATAGTATGATGACCCCCCATCTTTCCCTTAACCAGCTAAAACAATCTTTTTTTTGTTTCTGTTAATTTTTTTAAAAAAATAAATTTATTTTATTTATTTTTGGCTGCGTTGGGTCTTTGTTGCTGCGCGTGGGCTTTCTCTAGTTGCAGCAAGCCGGGGCTACTCTTCGTTGCAGTGCACGGGCTTCTCACTGTGGTGGCTTCTCTTGTTGTGGAGCACGGGCTCTAGGTGCATGGGCTTCAGTAGTTGTGGCACGTGGGCTCAGTAGTTGTGGCTCACAGGCTCTAGAGCACAGGTTCAGTAGTTGTGGCTCACGGGCTTAGTTGCTCTGCGGCATGTGGGATCTTCCTGGACCAGGGCTCGAACCCATGTCCCCTGCACTGGCAGGCAGATTCTTAACCACTGTGCCACCAGGGAAGTCCCTAAAACAATCTTTATATCACACACACACAAACACACCCCAATTAACTCATGACAACACAACAAATATTTTTGGTTTTAGAATATTCTGGAAAAATTAAGTCTTTATGGAAGTTAGTACACATCAATAGTACAAGAATTGCTGATGACCTGGCTAAAATTTGATAAACCACCACAGAGATAATCAAAATATACAAAAGAAAAGTTGAAACTGTAAGTTCAGACAGTGGGTTTTAATTTAGTAAACTACTGTGTACTTAGGTGAAAACCAATTAACACTGGAATTGCATTACAAATTTGAAATTGTAATGAAGCAAATAGCTTTCATGATGGAACTGAAACACAAATATCAATAAAAACAAAAAAGTTCCCACTCCAATTAGGTTTCAAAATATTTGCTCTGCAGGTGGAACTCAGAGAAACAACAAAAACATTTAGAATTAACTCAATAGCTGAATAGAAAACCTTATTTCATACAGTTAGCTGACAATTGTATAGTAGTTTGAAAAAAGCTCTTCTCCTTGTTTGATGTCCCTGAGTGCGACAAGAATGACACATCGAAGTGGACTGAAAACAAAAAGAAACATAGACAAAATTAGGAGTATTAACAGATACAAGCTCATGTTTTAATACAACCAATATGGATTTTAGAGAGAGAATTTTATTCAGATTCCTTACTGTCATCTTACTTTATGTATTTGATTTCCATGAGGAAATAGTTCTTATCACTGATGAAGGCATTTTAGAGTATGTTTATTTTGTATTATTTAAAAAGACCAAAAATCAATTGTTATACAACTGACTACTTCTTTTGAAAATGTTGTTTCTATGTTCAAGCCCTCAAAACTGGTATCACAAAAAGCATTTTAAAATGACATTTATTACAATTCAACACTTTAAAGAAATTAATTTGTATCTTTGTATTCTGCAAAGCTGGAAACATTACTTTATAATTTATGGGAATTTAAAAAAATACTTTTTATGGACACAACAAAACATAATGCACACCTTCAATGTTCCTACTCATTTAACTTTTCCTGTACTTGTTGAACAGTAATAATATTATGCCCCAGAGTATAAGGCTAAAAAAACCTCATTGTTAAATACACACACACATAGAGAGACATGAAAGTTATCAAGGTTTAAGTACAGGGAATAGTCTAAGTTTTAAATATCATTCATCTTCAAAAGACAATTTAATAGGACCTGTACAAAATAAAGTTTGCTAGCAATTGGCAGCTCAGTGAAATGATATAAAGACAATGTCTTCCTATAGCATTGTTAATAAAGAACTCTTAGCTCTACATAATTACTTATATTTAAAAATTGTTACTTGAGTATTCTCGGTAGACTTTCCACTTAATGATCAATCAGAGAAGAAATGTTACAATAAAAATACAGGGACTTCCCTGGTGGTGCAGTGGTTAAGAATCTTCCTGCCAATGCAGGGGACACGGGTTCAATCCCTGGTCCGGGAAGATCCCATGTGCTACGGAGCAACTAAGCCCGTGCACCACAACTACTGAGCCTGTGCTCTAGAGCCCGCGAGCCACAACTGCTGACCCTGCGTGCCAGCACTACTGAAGCCTGTGTGCTCTAGGGCCTGCATGCCACAACTACTGAGCCCACATGCTGCAACTACTGAAGCCCGCACGCCTAGAGCCCGTGCTCTGCAACGAGAAGCCACTGCAATGAGAAGCCCACGCACTGCAACGAAGAGTAGCCCCCGCTCGCTGCAACTAGAGAAAGCCCATGCGCAATAATGAAGACCCAATGCTGCCCAAAATAAATAACATTATTAAAAAAATACATATATTCTAATCACTTATATGTGGAATCTAAAAAATACAACAAACCAGTGAATATAACAAAAAAGAAGCAGACTTAGAGATATAGAGAACAAACTAGTGGTTACTAAGGTCAATATAGGGGTGGGGGAATGAGAGGTACAAACTTCTGGGTGTAAGGCCACAAGGGTGTACTGTACAACATGGGGAATATAGCCAATATTTTGTAATAACTGTAAATGGAAAGTAACCTTTAACAATTGTATAAAAAATAAATTATGGTAAAAACAAAAGCAAATTAAAAAATACGTATCTTCTGAATATTTCCCTTTTTTTGACTAAGTTTCTGAACCTAATAGTGAAGTAGGCAAAAGAAGTAATAGTGTAATTTGGTCCCTTTCTTCAACTGGGTGCTTCCATGTAAAATGGAGAACAGGATCCTTAAAATAATTAAAGTAAAATTTATTTGAAGATTTTGTAGGTAGGAAACACAACAGAGTCACCTGAAACAAACTTTAAGGTTGATAACTTATAAAATACTACACAGAATAAAAGTGGGTAATAATAAGCAGAATAAGCTAAGTTAATGGAAAATTTTTAATTTCAAATAACCTACATTAACACACTAAAGTGTGATGCACATAAAAATCTGTTATAATTTTTCACTAAAAAAAACTTACCCCAATCTCTATATAGTTTTTTCATAGAAAATATATATTTTTTAGGTACAGCATAAGACAGAAGATAGGAAAAGCTCTTCCAGAAGACTGACCTTTGTTTGTCATAGCTGTATGCAATGTTTGGAAGATATTGCTTCAGTTCTATAGGGAAAACCGCAGGCACATCAAATTCCTGATAACAGACATTAGCTGCTCTGTCTAGGAACAAGTACAGAATTTTTAGAAACAGACATTTTAGAAGGTCATGGAAAACAGTACTGAATTATGGCACTTGATGTATGGTTTTCTAAATTATCAGAAAATGTTCAAATTAATAATCACTATTGTGTTCCAGGCACTGCTAGATTATATATCTATATACATATGTTTGGATGTTGTATTTACTTTTTGAAGATCAGGAAACAGGTTCAGAGAGGGTAAAGGTTAAGTAGAAGAATCAGGCTTCAAATTCATGTCTCCCTAACACCAAAGTCTATGTTAAATGTAGCCATATGATCAAACTTGTAGGAAAGTTAAGTCCTAGAGAAGGTAGGTAACTCACAAACTTAGCAACAGAAAGGGGATACCAGTCTAGTGTCTAGTGATTAATCTATAAGGCTATGTTGAGGCACTGACAAAATAATGTCTAAGTTAACTATTAAAAATATTAAAGTAATAATGATCAAAAGGGCAGTTATCAATTGCCTATATTTACTGAAAAATCAGAATAAAAATAGTAAGTTAAAGAATTCCAGTTAATGTATATCATTATCTCCCCAAATTCTCTCTTTGGTATCAGCTATTATAAAGTTAGAGTTTACTCAAGGGCTTAGAATAGCTGAAATGTTAACTCAACTGCCTCTGGCACTCAGTCACATGGCAAAGGAGGAGCATTACCACTGCTGTATTTATATCTCACAGCCCCAAGGTGCCAACTTACCATTTGAACAATTGTTGACGTACTGTCCTACAGCCAGTGGATTATGAATTTCTGACATTAGCCATGTACTATCACTCATTTTTAAAGGGCCAAGTTGATCCCTCCCATTGCAAGATCTGAAACAGGTGAAAGCATTAGCTAAGAGATTGTTAAAATTGAAAGTTAACCCTAGAATTGAAGAGTGAAATTTTTCTTTAAAAACTTTTGTCTAATCAATAGGGCAGCTGCCTAAATGATTTTTCTTTAAAGTACAAACGCTAGTGGTCAGAGTCATTGTGGTGTGGTTCTACCTCCTATAATTGAATTTGAACATGGCACCAGCTTACCTATATACGACTTTTGATATTCCTTTGTCATTTCCATCAATGAGTACCCCATCCAGGCATCTAAAAATAAATGGATTTCCAATGGACTGGAAAAAGATTGGCTCGTAGTTTTGATATACTGTACCTAGTATACAAGACAAAGACATTATTATAGCAACCTATAAAAATCATAAACATCATGATAAGGACCTTTCTCTGGAACATAAACATAATGTGGAAGAATCGGTTTTAATTTCTCTGCCTTTTTCTAAAGTTTCACCTCCAGTCTAGACCATCAGATTCTCTTCGGCTACCTTCCCTCATTAAAGAGTGGCCAATAGCAGAAGGAGCACAGAACCAACTTGTCCACACAGCCAAATAAAATATGACTATTTTGGTTAAAAAAATGTGAACACCACATTTTAGGTTCAGTTTTACAAAGCTGTGTTTTTGTTATTATTTTTATTTTTTAAAGTAGAGTGTGATTTGTCATCTATTAAAGAGCCTTTTAAGAAAAGTATTTTTATTAATAATCAATTAAATAATGTAGATATATACGGGAATAGATGAGTCTGACATTCAGGTTGTTTTTCCTTTCATTGGCAATGAAGGAAAGGAGAAAATTAATATTTACAGGGTGCTTCCTATGTTCCAGGCATCTTAATCTATTTAGTTTACTATTAATTTGTTTGTTGCTGGCTTGTCCTATTTAGTCTTTATGGAGTTAGGATAGTTGTGTAGGAGGAAACTGAGACTCACTTGCTTAGGGACACAGAATTAAAAAATAGTAGAATGACTTTTTAAAAACACAGGTCTATCTAACATTCACGCAGACTTTCCACTACACCAAATAATATGTTTAACAAGTAACATTCTACTTAGCATTCTAGTCAATGATCTTTTGAAAAGAAGCTTCTTTACTTTTCAAGTTTAGAAATGGCAGGAAGATCTTTATTCAGTGATTTATAGGTTTAAATTTTATCTTTCATGTTTTAACCCATATCATTTTTTACCTTTAATTATTAATTAGCTAAGCCAAACTGACTTATTCTCTAGTGATTTCTAAGTAATCAGTCTTATCAAAGTAGGCCATACTATAATCTCCTAAATTTAAACGTTGATTAGAAAAATTTCCTTAAAAGAAAAATGTATTTATCCCAACAAATACTCCAGGATACTTTCTAATACATGAGATAATTTACAAACAGTTAATTTCCAAATCAGGGTTTAAAAATCTGTGGAAAAAAGAAATCTGTGGAAATCAGAGTTTCCAATACAACCCCTTACTCTAAGAATTACAGGGATAGGCATTTTGTTGAACTTATATTTTTTTATAAGAAACTCTTGGCCAAGTACTAATTATGTCATTACCAGGATACATAGATACAACCGCGCCTTTTGGTACCAATCCTTTGTTAACGAAGACACCTTTTCCAGCCGAAATCAATGTGCTAGGTGCTCGGGTGACACTGAAACCCAGTGTCTTATAAAGAATTTCTTCTGGTGTAAAGGTGTTTTGCTGTTGATGTCTGTATTCAAGCTGTTTCACCCCTGGATGCTGAACTGACAGTAGGTCTTGATATTTTGATTTAACAGGTTCTGGAAGCACAGTCAAGATATCTGATTGTTTATTGAAATCATTTACGAATAGAGCCTGGAAAACTTTCAGTAATGTTCCTAGGACCTCTTCATCTGGGATAACTTTGTCTTTGGATTCCTCTGGAACATATCGGAGGGTCCTGAAAATGGGAAAAGTTTCTATTCACTACCCTCAACTGATAAAAGCCAGACTGTCTTGATGTCTTCTGGGTTACTGGCCTGTATGAAGATTATTCTCATGTGTTTGAAGGGCATAAAACCAAGTAGTTCAGAAAAGAGTTTTTTAGGTTTAGTTCTAGTTACCTGACTCCCAACAATACCTACACAAGTCAACAACAGCTAATGCTTATGAAAGGCCCATTACATACCAAATTCTGTTGGGTCCTTACATTCATTACCCTATTTTTGCAGACAAGGAAACTCAAGCTTGGAGATGTTAGGGAAATTGCCCATGGTCCGAAAGCGGGTAAATGGGAAAGCCAGAAGCGGAAACAGGGCTAGTTCCCCACTACACCCAAAGCCATTATGTGAATGTTATTACATAATGAGAATCCTCATATTGCAATGGCTCTTTTCACACGCGTGTAGTTTCAAAGACAAATTTAAGTTAACATTATATATTTTGTCACATTCTCTCCCAGGAGTAATTACTTTTTTGTTTTTAATTTAATTTTATGTATTTTTTTATACAGCAGGTTGTTATCTATTTTATACATATTAGTGTATATACGGCAATCCCAATCTCCCAATTCATCACACCACCACAGTAATTACTTCTTTAATGATCACTTATTTCCGTAAATAATTTTTAAATATTATTTTTACTTCTTGGTTTACTTAAAGGAACCAATTTCCGCCTCACAATTCGATAGTAATGATGCAGGTGAATTCACGTTTGCGTAGTATGAAACTCTGGGAAAGCTCTTTGGTTATTAACCAGCCTTCAACGGAGCTCGTTTACCTATTTAAGTGAGCATTACGTTGACTTCTTCCAGACCACAAGCAGGCCACTTACTAAAGCCGGCAATAACAATGATCCTACGGCCACCCACTCAGCTAGAGCCCCTTCTTCAAGTGCTGAATCCGTATTCTAAATCCAATATTCCGACACGCTTTTATTGGATTTTTACTCGTTTTTATACATCAGCTACACCAAGCTGTTATCCTCACAGCCGAGCTGCGCTGTTTTCTCCATACCAACTACGGAGCTGTGAAAATAAACCACGGTTTGGCTTTTCTAAGGAACTTCAAGCTTCTAACTGCCTTGGCGGAGAGAACGCCACGCACCCTCACGTTGTACAAGTTCTTTTCTTTTTCAGAAGTTCCTATTTTTCCCCCAAACCCAGGCACCCCAGCCCATGCAGAAGCAAAAGCGAGAACTCGAGCCAAAGCCCGCGGGCGATCAGGTCCCAGCGGACCTCGCCGCGCCGGGGACGACGGGAAATAGGCCTTAGGCCCCGCCCACCTAAAAGCCCCATACCCTCTTCAGGCCCCCAGCCCAACTCGGACTCCATCAGCCTCCGCCTCGCCCACCTCGGGCGCTGCCCACCTAGGGCCCCGCCCACTCAGGTCCCTGGGTCGTCTTAGGCTCCGCCTGCTTGAGGCTTCGCCCTCCAGAAGCTCCGCCCACCTCGGCCCTCTAGCTCAAGTCCCAGCGGTCTAGATGGCGTCGCTGGGTTAGAGGAAAACGGCCCTGGTCGAGCCGCCCCGCCCTCTCACCTCGGGTTGTGGCTTAGGTTCAGCGCGATCCAGGGTACGAAGCGGTACTTGTAACGACGCCATCGCTGCCAGAGGCCGCGCAGCAGGCGGCCCGGCATGGGTGTCCTGTGGTGCCGTGATGAGGACGGCACGGGGGAGGCGGGTCTTCTCGGGCCCGCCCCGACCCGAGGAGGAGTAGAGGCCGCGCCGTCCCTCCCCTTTGCGGTCTCAGCACTCAGTGCCGCGCTCGGCGACCCTGGTACCTCCTGGCCTCCTATCGCCGCGTCTCCGTGCCTCTGCTTTATTGACCCCAGCTCGCTGAAACAGAGGTGCGTAGAGCTGTGGGAGGGCTCCGTATTCCCTTTTCCTTTCTCCATTCGCTCGTGTATTTTCACAAACACGCGCGCACATTTAGGAGAGGATTAATTAGACCACGCTTAGTTGCAGGGGGGGTAAACTACTAGAATAACTCAACCATCTTCAAATCAGCAGGTGTTTATTAAAAAATAAATGGGTTGATGCCGTTTCCTCAGTCTGGAAAGTCAGCTTTCCTGTTCTTTGCCTGAGATTGAGGGTAAATCCTAACCTAAAAGTCTAAATTGAACTAGTCAGATCTAGTGAAAATTCAGGCAAATTCAAGTAGCCTTAGGACTAATTTGTTGTATTCCAAAAAGGAATAAAAAGAAAGAAAAAATATCTGTCAAAGTTTCTATTTCACTCTCCTATATAGGATAATTGGCAAACTCTAGAGGCTGTGCTGTCAGGTGTTGTGTTTGGTAAATTGACATCCTCCAGATTTACCTGATTTGCTAAATGGGGGCAATTCAGTTCCAGGATGTGTAACAAATGGCATTCAAAGAGTAACTTTAAGGTCTCCAAACTTAAAAGGAACTAAAAGGAACTAGTTGACTTCTTACCTATAGTAATATACTTATCTTTAAAAACAAAAAAGTAGTTTTTGTATATATTTCCAGTGCTTTTAAAATTTTTACCATATAGTTTAATCATCTACAATGTACCTCTGGTACAAAGGACCGTTTTGCCCAGATCTTACTTATTTACTTATTTCTTTACTTTTTTGAGGTATAATTGACATATAACATAATATTAGTTTCAAGTGTGCTACATAATGATGAGATATTTGTATACATTGCAAAATGATCACAATAATCTAGTTAACATCTGTCACCATATATAGAAAATTTTCTTCTTGTCATGAGGACTTTTAAGATGTACTCTCTTAGTGACTTTCAAATGTACAATTTTGTTAACTATAGTTACCATGCTGTACATTACATCCCCATGACTTACTATTTTATAAAAGGAAGTTTGTACCTTTTGACCCCCTTCATGCATTTCCTCCACCCCCCAACTCCTGGCAGCCACCAGTCTGTTCTCTGTTTCTATGAACTTTTTTTTTTTGATTCCACATATATGTGAGATTATACGCTATTTGTCTGTCTCTGTCTTATTTCACTTAATAATGCCCTCAGGGTCCATCCATGTTGTTGCAAATAGCAAGATAACGTGGTTTTTTTTATGGCTGAGTAGTATTCATTGTATATATATATATACTGCATCTTCTTTATCCATTCATTTATTGATGGGCACTTAGGTTGTTTCCATGTCTTGGCTATTGTAAATAATGCTGCAATGAACGTGAGGGTGCAGATAATCTTTTCAAGACAGTGATTTGGTTTCCTTCAGATACATAACCAGAAGTAGAATTGCTGGATCATATGGTAGTTTTATTTTTAATTTTTTGAGGAACCTTCATACTGTTTTCCATAGTGACTGCACGAATTTACAGTCCCACAAATGGTGTACAAGGGTTCCCTTTTCTCTACATCCTCACCAACACTTGTTTTTTGTTGTCTTTTTGATAATAGCCATTCGGACAGGTGTGAGGTGATATCTGTTGTGGTTTTAATTTGCATTTCCCTGGTGATTAGTGATGTTGAGCATCTTTGCATGTACCTGTTGGCTATTTAGATATCTTCTTTGGAAAACTATCTGTTCAGATCTTGAGGCCATTTTAAAACTCAGGTTGTTTTTCTGCTGTTGATAAGTATGAGTTCTTTATATATTTTGGACGTTAACCCTTTTTCTTCCATTCAGCAGCTTACCTTTTCATTTTGTTGATGGTTTCCTTTGCTGTACAGAAGCTTTTTAGTTTGATGTAGTCCCACTTATTTATTTTTGCTTTTGTTGAGTTTGCTTTTGGTGTCAGATCCAAAAAATCACTGGCAAGAATGATGTTAAGGAGCTTACTGCCTATATTTTCTTTGAGGAGTTTTATGGTTTCAGGTCTTACATTCAAGTGTTTAACCTATTTTGAGTTAATTTTTGTGTATGGTGTAAGACAGTAGTCCAGTGTCATTCTTTTGCATGTTGGCTGTCCAGTTATCCCAGCAATATTTATTGAAGAGACTGTCCTTTCTCCATTGTATATTCTTCTTTCCTTTCTTGTAAATTAATTGTTGTAAATTTATTTATATGCATGGGTTTATTTCTGGGCTCTCTATTCTGTTTTATTGATCTGTGTGTCTGTTTTTATGACAATACCATTCTGTTTTGATTACTATAGCTTTGTAATATAGTTTGATATCAGGGAGCATTTTGCCTCCTGCTATGCTCTTCTTTCTCAATACTGCTTTGGCTATTTGGGATCTTTTGTGGTTCCATACAAATTTTACAATTGTTTGTTTTATTTCTGTGAAAAATGCCATTGGGATTTTGATAGGGATTGCATTGAATCTGTAGATTGCTTTGGGTCATATGGACATTTTAACAATATTAATTCTTCTAATCAATGATAATTTAATATCTTTCCATCTGTGTCATCTTCAGTTTATTTCATTAATGTCTTATAGTTTTCACTGGACAGGTCTTTCACCTCCTTGGTTAAATTTATTCGTAGGTATTTTATTCTTTTTGTTGCAATTGTAAATGGGGTTGTTTTCTTAATTTTTCTTTCTGCTAGTTCTTTATTAGTGTATAGAAATGCAACAGATTTTTGCATGTTGAAATTGTACCCCACAAGTTTACTGAATTTGTTTAGTAGTTTAACAGTTTTTTGGTGGAGTCTTTAGGGTTTCCTATATATAATATCATGTCATCTGCAAATAGTGATAGTTTTACTTCTTCCTTTCTAATTTGGATGTCTTTTATTTCTTTTTCTTGCCTAATTGCTCTGGTTTGGACTTCCAATACTATGTTGAGTTTAAATTCATGGTGTTAAAATTACCTGTTGGTTATCTAAGTAATTCATGAAAACAGCATTCTCCTTATAACAAACAGAAACATGGTAGATAAGGCTAAAAAGTCTCCTATAACCACACCCTGTAACCTGTGCTTCCAGCAATCCTGGTCCTTACCACTCTCCTCAGAGGTTATCAGGCTGATGTGTTTTCTGCCAATCTTATTTCTATGTATGTACCTATCTGTGTATGTTCCTGTAGAAAATCATAGAATTGTGTGTGAGTGTGTTTTGTATATTCAACTTTTATTTATTAAAGATATATTTTGCAATCTCCCCTTATTATTTTGTATGAATATACTTCATTCTTCTATTTCTGAGGTTTCACCTTTGAGTTTAATATTTACTGTAATTTTCTGGTAGGTATAATTTATAGAGTTTAAAAAGTTCTCTTCTATTTTTGATTTGTCAAGAATTTTTGTCTTAAGTTTTGAATGATGAATATGAAATGCTTTTCTTTGCTATTTATTGAGATGATCACATGGCTTTTCTCTGTTTTTCTGTTAATAGAGTGAATTATAATGACACACTGTCAAATGTTGCACCATCCTTGGATTCCTGAGATAACCCTACTCAGTTGTGAGTAACACTTTGGTCATACCCTATTGGTTTTTATATGCTTTTGTTGTCATCCCATGTTTATTTTGAAGTATTTTAAAATTTTTGGTTTCATGGCTTGTTTGTAGTTTTATTTCAGGTTTTGGTATTAGGCTTATGCTGACCTCCTAAAATGAGTTAAGAAGTGTTTCCTTCTCCTCTACTTTCTAAAAAAAATTTTTTTAAATATAAGATTGGTGTTATTCCTTTATTAAATATTGATAGACTTCTCTGGTGAAACTGTGGGTTTCTAGTTTTCATTGAAAATGAATTCAATTTCTTTTAAAGATGTAGGGTTATTCAGAATTTCTGTTTCATCTTGTTTCAAGTTTAGCCATGGAATTTTGTTCATTTCATCTAAGTTGTCAAATTTGGTAGCATAAAGTTGTTCATAAATATAATCTTACTATCCTTTTAATGTCTATATGATCTGTAGTGATAATTCATTCTTGATTTTGGTGATATGTTTTCTTTTTTCTTTCATCATTGTAACTGGAAGTTTGTGGATCTTTTCAAAGAAACAGCTTTTGACTTTATTAATTTTCTCTGTTGTTTGTCTATTTTCTATTTTGGCCATTTCTCTTTGTTATTATTTTATATGTCCTACTTACTTTGGGTTTATTTTGCCCTTTTTCTAGCTTCTTAAAGTAGAACCTTAACATCACTGATAGTAAGCGAGTTTAATATTTACTGTAATTCTCTTCTTTTCTAATATATGTATCTAAAGTTAAAAATTTCCTTCCAAGCATTATGTTTGCTGAATCCTGGGAATTTTGATATATTGTATTTTCATTAGCATTCAGTATAAAATATTTTTAAAATTTCCTTGTGATTTATTTTTTGATCTATGAATTATTTAGAAGTGTTTTATATTTTATTTATTATTTTTTTAATAACTATTTTATTATTTATTTTGGGCTATGTTGGGTCTTCATTGCTGTGCTCAGGCTTTCTCTAGTTGTGGTGAGTGGGGGCTACTCTTCATAGTGGTGCACAGGCTTCTCATTGTGGTGGCTTCTCTTGTTGCGGAGCATGGGCTCTAGGTGCATGGCCTTCAATAGTTGTGGCACACGGGCTCAGTAGTTGTGGCTCGGCTCTAGAGCACAGGCTCAGTAGTTGTGGCGCACAGGCTTAGTTGCTCTGCAGCATGTGGGATCTTCCTGAACCAGGGCTTGAACCCATGTACCCTGCATTGGCAGGTGGATTCTTTTTTTTTTTATTAACATCTTTATTGGAGTATAATTGCTTTACAATGGTGTGTCAGTTTCTGCTGTATAACAAAGTGAATCAGCTATACATATACATACATCCCCATATCTCCTCCCTCTTGCGTCTCCCTCCCACCCTCCCTGTCCCACCCCTCTAGGTGGACACGAAGCACCGAGCTGATCACCCTGTGCTATGCAGCTGCTTCCCACTAGCTATCTATTTTACATTTGGTAGTGTATATATGTCCATGCCACTCTCTCACTTTGTCCCAGCTTACCCTTCCCCCTCCCCGTATCCTCAAGTCCATTCTCTATGTCTGCGTCTTTATTCCTGTTGGCAGGTGGATTCTTAACCACTGCACCGCCAGGGAAGTCCCTAGAAGTGTTTTTAATTTCCAAATATTTTGAGTTTTCCTAGATATCTTATTGTAATTGGTTCTTAATTCTGTTGTGGTCAGAGAACACGTATGTTTTCAGTTCTTTTAAATTTATTGACTTGTTTTATGTCCCAGGATATGCTCTCTCTTGATGAACATACCAAATGCAGTTGAAAAGAGTGTATATTTTGTAGTTGTTTTGTCTTTAATGATTTACATAAAATTTTAAATACAAATAAATGAGAAACAACAGACAGGCAGACAATTTTCTAATATATAATATACAACAAGCAAAAGGTTAGCATTGGTAGGCATAGAGATGTGCTGCTGTCCAAAATTACCTTCTTTGCTCTGATCCTTTACCCCTACTTCCTATTGTTTCCAGTCTCTTGAAATAGTCTACCCAACTAAAGATATGTGTGCTGTATTTTTTCATTTAAAAGCCATTTATGCTATTAATCACAAAAATGCCATGTAGGATAGATAAACTTTATTATTAATATCCTTAAAATCCACAAATAGTGTCCCTAAATGGATTGTAACTTCCAGAGTTCAAAATGAGATTTCAACATATAATTTATTGACCACCTACTACATCCCAGGCTCTAGTGTAGGAGACAGATATTAAACACATAAATAATATCAGATAGCGATTAGTGCCCTGAAGAAAATGAGGTAGGGTACTGAGAAGGGAGTGGGATGGATAATTTTGTGTGTGTCATCTGTTTCCTCCTGTGACTTCACCCTCTTTATAAGGGTCACTTGGGGTGGGAATAGGGGTAGCAACATTGGATAGGGTGGTGCCATGTATGATTGAGACCTAAATGACAAGAAGGCACCAAACTTGGGAAGATCTATGGGGAAAGTCTCTGGATAGGAAATGCAAAGGCACTGAGGTGGGGAGGAGTTTGATATATTCAAGCAAGGAAAAGAGGGCCATGTGGCTGGAACATGATAGTAAAGGAGAAGGGAAAGGTGATGTCAGGGAAGTGGCCAAATCATGGAGGGCCTTGCAGGTTTGGGTGAGGAATTAGCATTCTTAGTGTGCATGGGAAGTCATTGGAGGGTTATGAGCAGAGAAGTAACATGATTTGATTCTTGTTTTTAAAAGATCGCTTTGAGTATTTTGTGGACAATTAAATGGGCAGTTACCACACAATGAAGGTTAATTAGGAGGCTAGTACAGTAGTTTAGGTGACAGATAATGATAGCTTGCACTAGAGTGGTAGCTGTGGAGATGGAGAGAGTGGATGGATTAGGATTATATTTTGGAGGAGCTGTCCTGACTTGATGATGGATTGGATGTGGGAGGGTGAAGTTTTAAAATACCTGTGAGAAATGACAAGTAACTAGTTGAATATCCATATCTGGAGCTTTGAAATGAAGCCATAGCTGGAGATAAAATTCAGAGTCTTCAGCCAGAGGACATGAAGAAAAAGGAGATGGCAAAAACGTAGATGGATCAGTGACCATGAATTTTACAAGATGCAGGCCCATGATGACTTGATTAAAAGCAGTTTTGGTGAAAAGTTTGAGTGTGTTGGGGAGAAAATGTGAGGTGGGGAAGGAGAAACAAATGTACACAACTCTTTTAGTAAGTTTTACTGAAAGAGAGGCAATTTCTCTGCCAAAGGTGAAGGGAAATTTTGTAAGATGAAAGATCCTATAGTATATTTGTGTGCTGATGAGAATGATCCAACAGAAAGAAAGAAATTTATATAGATGTATGAGTAATTTCCAGAATAAAGTTCTTGAAAAGGTGGGAGTGGATTCAGAGCATAAGTGGAGAGGTTGTCCTCTGACAGGAGCAGGGATACATCTTCAACTGCAGTAGGAGGGAAGGCGGAGAATGTGCACTCAATGGATACTAGGGGATTTGGTTGGAGAAAGTTGAGGGCTAAATCTGATGGCTTCTAGTTTCTCACTGACCTATGAGGCAAGATCTTCAACTGAGAATAGTTATAGGGGAATATTGGAGGTTTGAGATGAGAAGGTAAGATTTAAAATAGCCCAGAATTGGAAAGCCAGTCTTGTAGGGAAATGCAGGAGGGAACTGCTGAACTACTTTGAGTGAACCCACCAATGTTTATCTGCTCCTGGGCAAGCAAGGAAGGGTCCTCTTCCCACCCTTAGAGGAGGGCGTTAAGGTTTTTTCTCTGTGGAAAATGATGAAAAGACTGAGTTTATGTTGACAAACTAGCAGATATTCAAACATTTTATGAATTCTTGGCAGTATTTATCCACTTAATATTCTTTATGGGCAAGATCAGTAAATAACTAAGAGCTTTGACTTTGTCCAAGAAAGAACTGATTTTCAAACTATAAACTGGAGGACAGGCTCACTTTGCATGAATCATGATTTCACAGTTCTCTGCTGTAAGAGAGTGGATGTTTAAAGTTAGTGAGTATTCTGGAGGCTATTTGAATAGCTACATCATCTAATGTGGGTAACATAACTGGCAAATACGTATTCATTGATAACTGTGTGCCTAGCTACAGCTTCAAAAGATTATGGTGTAGTTGGAAAAACATATACTTTAGAAAAAATTAAATATTAATTACTATAGCATTTGAGTATGAGTTACTGGAGTAAGGAGTGCCTCAAAGAGAAATAGGTAGAAGAGAGGTGGAAAGGAAGGGATAGCATAAACCAGCAGTTCTCAAAGTGTAGCCTAGGAACGCTGGGGGTCCCCACGATCCTTTTAGAGATTGGCAAGGCCAAAACTATTTTCATAATAGTACTAAAAGGTTATTTGCCTTTACTCCCACTCTCCCACAAGGGTGCAGTGGCATTTTCTAGGGGTTACATGCTATGTGATAAGACAGATTGAATGCAGAAGCAGATACGAGAATCTGGCTGTCTCTTATTAAGCCAGAAATAAAATAGATTTGCAAAAATATTAAAATGCCATTCTTTTCACTGTTTGGGGGGGATTTAGCTATTTTTCATAAAGATAAGTTATCCATATTAACATGTAATAGATTTTTAAATTCTTATTTTTAATGAGTTAATAAGTAAATATTTAAAAATGTATCAGTTTTAATATGATACAATAAATATCAATAGATATAACCCACATAAACAAAAGCTCCTTGAGGATTCTCGTAATTTTTAAAGGTATAATGGGGTCTGAAGACAAAAATGTTGGAGAATTGAGTGTTAGAGCCACATACTGTGATGCAAAATTTTGAGAAGGAAAGTTTGTGACAAGGCATTTCAAACTTTGGATATTGAAGTTAATGTCAGTGCTATGAATTACAGTAGTATATTGCATATTGATAAAATTAGACGCAAAGTATTTCAAAGTTATTTTGTGCTTTAGGATCTAAACTACTGCATGAGGGACTTACTTCCCTGGTGGTGCAGTGGTTAAGAATCTGCCTGCCAAATTCAGGGGACACGGGTTCGAGCCCTGGTCTGGGAAGACCCCACGTGCTGCGGAGCAACTAAGTCCGTGCGCCACAACTACTGAGCCTGCGATCTAGAGCCCGCGAGCCACAAGTACTCAGCCCGCGTGCCTAGAGCCCGTGCTCCACAACAAGAGAAGCCCACGCACTGCAACAAGAGTTGCCCCCGCTCGCCGCAACTAGAGAAAGCCCGCGCACAGCAACAAAGACCCAGCGCAGACAAAAATAAATTAATTGATTAATTAATTAATTAATCAATTAATTTATAAAATACTGCATGAAATACTTACCTGGCAGGGGAGATACCATGATCACAAAGGTGGTTTTCCCAGGGTGAGGCTTATCCATTGTACTCCGGATATGTTGACCCCTGCGATTTCCCCAAATGTGAAAAACTCGACTGCATAATTTGTGGTAGTGGGGGACTGTGTTCATGCTCTCCCCTGAAGAAAAAAAAAAAAAAGGAAAAGGAAAAGAAAATAACATACTGCCTAAAAAGGAGAAGAAAAAAATTGTCTCTGCTGGTCTGTGAATTAGCAAAACTCACCTCTGCCTCCAGCCACTTTACTGCCATCTAGTGGAAAACGATTATAATAAACATACAAATATTTAGGAATGGTGCCCCCGGGAGCTGTATATTAGTACACAGTTGGTTATGGCAGTTTTGAATATATCAACTGGAAGATTCTATGCCATTGGCTCTCAGCTGCTTCTCAGACCAGAGTATGAGACCAAAACGTTTGAGAACCATTGGCATGAGCAAAACTGCAGAGGTGGGAATGAATACTGTGGGTTCAGAGAACAAGAGTGTAACAATCTGAGTAGAGCAAAAATTTGCATTAGGAATAGTAGTAAATAAAATTTTTAGGCAGAGTAAGATCAGACCATTAGAAAATCTTGAGGTAAGCGGTAGGTAGTCATTGCAGGTTCTTAAGCAGAGCACTAGCATGTAGGAATAGTTTGGGAAGCTCAGACAAACAGTGGTTGGCAGGATGGATGGGTGAATGGCTGGATGGGTGGGTGGGTGGCAATTCAAGAGCAAGGTCTTGAGAACAGGAAACCAGGAAAAAGGCATCAAGTGTCTTTTTAGAGCCTCTCCTTGGTTATAACTGTTACCCTTGTCTGAAGGGGATAGGAGAATAAGAATGTCCTGTTCTTATTCTTAAACTGAGTCTAAGTTTTTGATTGGAAAAATGGAGTTATCGGTGAATTGCCTTAGTCTTTTCAGTTTTCTAAGAGGAACACTGAGCTAACTGCTTATTCCTGAGAAAGAGGTGATGTAAACTCTGATTTTCAGATATTTGGCAAAGTCAGTACACTGTTAAGATCATCTTTTAATTAAAGAAAACTTTTACTCTGCTGCCCTCTTCTGGATGTTGTGTAATTCCCTAAATAATTCTTTCACTGGTGGTCAATTAGTGTAGGCTGAATTGCCACTGAAATACAGGAGCCCAGCTGCAGGAAAAAAAAAAAGAAAAAAAAAGGAAATCCAGGTAAAATACAAAAAAAAGAAATGACAACAAACCAAAGAATATACAAACATAAATATTTTCCCTATTTTTTATTTTGAAAATTTCTGACCTACAGAAAAGTGCAGTGAACAGCCATGTATCTTTTATGTAGGTTCACCAGTTGTTAACATTTTGTAACAATTCCTCTCTCTCTTTCTCTCTCTCTCTCCACACACACATATATAAGAATGACATTTTCTGCATAATCACATTACCATTATATCTTTAAAAGTGAACTGTAATTCAATATCATGAATATAGCCCATATTTAAATTTCTCTAATTTCAAAAATACCTTTTGCAGCTGTTTGTTCTTTTATTATTTTTAAACTGGGTCAAAGTTAATCTGGTCTAATTTAATCTACCCCTGCTTTTATTTGTTTTTCATGACCTAAAACTTTTATGAATACTGAAATTGAATCAGTAATTTTAAAACTCCCAATAAACAAAAGACCAAATGGCTTCACAAGTGAATTCTACCAAAAGTTTAGAGAACAGTTAACACCTATCCTTCTAACACTATTCTAAA
Source organism: Mesoplodon bidens (assembly GCF_964165515.1). Lineage (NCBI taxonomy): Eukaryota > Metazoa > Chordata > Mammalia > Artiodactyla > Ziphiidae > Mesoplodon > Mesoplodon bidens. The sequence goes on along the minus strand of NC_138160.1, from coordinate 45,300,031 downwards.
AAATTGCAGAGGAAGGAACACTTTTGAACTCATTCTATGAGGACACCATCTCCCTGATACCAAAGCCAGACAAAGATACCACAAAGAAGAAAATTACAGGCCAATATTACTGATGAACTTAGATGCAAATATCCTCACAATATCACTAGCAAACCAAATTCAACAATACATTAAAGGGATCATACACCATGATCAAGTGGGATTTATACCAGGAATGCAAGGATTTTTCAGTATCCATAGATCAGTCAATGTGATATACCATATTAACAAATTGAAGAATAAAAGCCATATGATCATCTCATATGGAGATGATCATAGATGCAGAAAAAGCTTTGGATAAAATTCAACATCCATTTATGATAAAAACTCTCCAGAAAGTGGGCATACAGGGAACATACCTCAACATGATAAAGGCCATATATGATACACCCAGAGCTAACATCGTGTTCAATGGTGAAAATCTGAAAGCATTTCCTCTAAGATCAGAACAAGACAAGAATGCCCACTCTCACCACTTTTGTACTAGCCACAGCATTCAGAGAATAAAAAGAAATAAAAGGAACCCAAATTGGAAAAGAAGAAGTAAAACTGTCACTGTTTGCAGATGACATGATAATATACATAGAAAATCCTAAAGACGCTACCAGAAAACTACTAGAACTCATATCAATGAAATCGGTAAAGTTGAAGGAAATTAATATACAGAAATCTGTTAGTTTCTACACACTAACAACAAAATATCAGAGAGAGAAATTAAAGAAACAATCCCATTTACCACTGCATCAATAAGAATAAAATACCTAGAAATAAACCTACCTACAGATATACAAGAGTCATACTTGGAAAACTATAAGACACTGATGAGGGACTTCCCTGGTGGTCCAGTGGTTAAGACTCTGTGCTCCCAATGCAGGGGGCCTGGGTTCGATCCCTGGTCAGGGAACTAGATCCCACATGCATGCTGTAACTAAGAGCCCACATGCCGCAACTACAGAGTCCACATGCTGCAACAAAAATCCCACATGCTGCAACTAAGACCTGGTGCAGCCAAAAAAAAAAAAAAAACAGACACTGATGAAAGAAATTGAAGATGACACAAACAGATGGAAAGATATAGCACGTTCTTGGACTGGAAGATTCAACATTGTGAAAATGACTATACTACCCAAAGCAATCTACAGATACAGTGCAATCCCTATCAAAATACTAATGGCATTTTTCACAGAACTAGAACAAATAATTTTAAAATTTGTATGGAAACACAAAAGACCCCCAATAGCCAAAACAATCTTGAGAAAGAAGAATGGAGCTGGAGGAACCATACTCCCTGACTTCAGACTATACTATAAATTGCTACAAAGCTATAGTAATCAAAACAGTATGATACACAGGGAGATCAGCACAGTGCTTTGTGACCACCAAGAGGGGTGGGATAGGGAGGGTGGGAGGGAGACACAAGAGGGAGGAGATATGGGGGTATATGTATATGTATAGCTGATTCACTTTGTTATACAGCAGAAACTAACACAGCATTGTAAAGCAATTATACTCTAATAAAGATGTTTAAAAAAAACAGTATGGTATTGGCACAAAAACAGACACATAGATCATTGGAACAGGATAGAGAGCCCAGAAATAAACCATGCACTTATGGTCAATTAATCTATGACAAAAGAGGCAAGAATATACAATGAAGAAAAGACAGTCTCTTCAATAATTTGTGCTGGGAAAACTGGACAAGCTACATTTAAAAGAATGAAATTAGAACATTCACTAACACCGTATACAAAAATTAACTCAAAATGGATTAAAGACCTAAATGTAAGACCGGATACTATAAAGCTCCTAGAGGAAAACATAGGCAGAACACGCTTTGACATAAATTGCAGCAATATTTTTTTTTTGGATCTGTCTCCTAGATTAATGGAAACAAAAGCAAAAATAAACAAGTGGGACCTAATCAAACTTAAAAGCTTTTGCACGGCAGAGGAAACCATACACAAAACAGAAAGACAGCCTACAGAATGGGAGAAAATATTTGCAAATGAAGTGACCAAAAAGGGATTAATTTCCAAAATATATAAACAACTCATACAGCTTAATATCAAAAACAAAAAACAAAAAAACCAACCCAATCAAAAGAATGGGCAGAAGACCTAAATAGACATTTCTCCAAAGAAGACACACAGATGGCCAACAGGCACGTGTCAAGATGCTCAGTATCACTAATCATTAGGGAAATGCAAATCAAAACTACAGTGAGGTATCACCTCACACCAGTCAGAATGGCCATCACCAAAACGTCTACAAACAATAAATGCTGGAGAGGGTGTGGAGAAAAGGGAACCCTCTCGTACTGTTGGTGGGAATGTAAATTGATACAGCCATGGTGGAGAACAGGCACTTTTCAAACTGCTGCTTTTACACTGGTCCCCAGGGCAAGTGAGTCTGCATGTGAGCCCTTTAAGAGAAATGTCTCAGTTCTGTACAGCCCTTTGGGTCCCCTGGACGTGAGTCCTGTTGGTTTCCCAAGCCAGACCTTTTGGGGGCTCACCTCTCCTCTGCAGGTCCCAAGGGTTGGGCACCCGATGCGGGGCACAAACCCCTCACTCCTCATTGAGAAGCTCTGCATTGTTGACATCCCTCCTGACTGGGGGTCGCTGCACTGAGGGTGGGGTTTTAGTGAGATCACTTCTCTGCCTCTATGTGGCCCTTCTATCATTTGTTGTGAAGGAGCTGGTCAGCTAGTTTTCAGGTCTTTTCCAGAGGGAAATATTCCATATGTAGTTGTAGATTTGGTGTACCTGTGGGAGGAGGTGAGTTCAGGATCTTCCTACACCGCCATCCTGGACCACCTGTGGCCTGTAGTTTTCTTTTTTGTAGTGTCCGTATCTGTCTTTGATATCAGGGTAATGCTGGGCTCATAAAATGAGCTTGGGAGTGTTCCCTCCTCTTCAGTGTTTTTGAAGAGTTTGAAAAGAATTGGCGTTAATTCTTTAAATGTTTGGTGGAACTCACCAGCAAAACCATCTGGTCCTGGGCTTTTCTTTCTTTCTTTTTTTTTTTTTTTTTTTTAAGAAGATGTTGGGGGTAGGAGTTTAGTAATTTATTTATTTGTTTTTGCTGTGTTGGGTCTTCGTTTCTGTGCGAGGGCTTTCTCTAGTTGTGGCAAGCGGGGGCCACTCTTCATCGCGGTGCGCGGGCCTCTGACTGTCGCGCCCTCTCTTGTTGCGGAGCACAGGCTCCGGACGCGCAGGCTCAGTAGTTGTGGCTCATGGGCCCAGCCGCTCCGCAGCATGGGGGATCCTCCCAGACCAGGGCTCGAACCTGTGTCCCCTGCATTAGCAGGCAGATTCTCAACCACAGTGCCACCAGGGAAGCCCCGCTGGGCTTTTCTTTGTTGAGAGGTTTTTGTTTACTGATTCAGTTTCCTTACTCGTTATTGGTCTGTTCAGATTTTCTCTTTCTTCATGATTCAGTGTTGTTAGGGACATTGTATTCTGCCCTGATGCTGACATCACTCTCCCCTCACACTTTTTTTTTTTTTTTTTTGCGGTACGCGGGCCTCTCACTGTTGTGGCCTCTCCTGTTGCGGAGCACAGGCTCCGGACGCGCAGGCTCAGCGGCCATGGCTCACGGGCCCAGCTGCTCCGCGGCATGTGGGATCTTCCCGGACCGGGGCACGAACCCGTGTCCCCTGCATCGGCAGGCAGACTCTCAACCGCTGCACCACCAGGGAAGCCCTCCCCTCACACTTTCTTATCTAGATAATGCAGTTGTCTTCGGACTTTCTTTCTGCCTCTGGTACCGCCCCTTTGATTCCTTCTTCAAGATACTGCTGGAGTGACCTTTATAAAATGCAAATATGGTTGTGCTACTCCCTGCCAAAGATTTTTCGATATTTCCCCATACCTTATTATTCCTCCTCCTTTTCTTTCTTTCCCTTTCATCCTAGTTACAACCCTCATCCTCTGAGTATGTCTACGTAGATGTTGTGAGATCTCATTAAGCAAATTGACTTTAAGGGAAAATAACAGTTAGTTATCTCAAAAATAAACTCCAATACGAATTTCAGCGTTGTGGGAAAGGAACTTTGGGGCATGAAGACTTTGCCTCTTATGTCATCAGCTTAGCCTAGTTTTACCTCTACAGGTTTGGCAGAGCTATGAACTGAGGGTCATGGGGCATGGGCCACAGTAATACCAGGTTGATCGCAAGTGATGAGACTGGCTTCAGTTGTGGATGAAGTTCTTTAGTCACAGATCATGCAGAATACCTACTGTAAAATGAAACTCACAGACTAGCTATACCACTGTGATGGCATATTTGTTTTTTTTAAGATTTTATTTATTTGTTTTTGGCTGCGTTGGGTCTTAGTTGCAGCATGCGGGATCTTCATTGAGGCATGCTGGATCTTTTGTTGTAGCATGCAGGCTCTTCCTTGCGGCCCACGGGCTTCTCTCTAGTTGTGGCGTGTGGGTTTTCTCTTTTCTAGCTGTGGCGTGCTGTTTCCAGAGCACGTGGGCTCTGTAGTTTGCGGCATGCAGCCTCTCTAGTTGAGGCGTGTGGGCTCAGTAGTTGTGGCCCACGGGCTTAGTTGCCCCGCGGCATGTGGGATCTTAGTTCCCAGACCAGGGATCAAACCCATGTCCCCTGCATTGTAAGGCGGATTCTTTACCAGTGGACCACCAGGGAAGTCCTGCATGTTTGAATGCTATATACATAGTCTTCTACATGATAATTAGGCTTTAGCGGTAAGCATTTCACATTAGTGCATAAAATTAGACGTTAATTTTCTCTTCATAGGTTAGTTCTCTAGCATCTACAATCAGCATCTCCATTTTCCCCTTATCTCATATATCTCAGAAGACAAAAGTCCTGGATCCAGTTTCCTAAAGCTGAGATTTCACTCTGATTTTCTACTTCATTTTTTGTTTTATAAGCCTGGACCCAGGTCAGAGGTCAAAAAGCAGCTAGTCACAGGCCACATCAAGCATATGAGTTTTGTTTAGCCTACTGTTCCTTATAAAATTTAAAGTTAGATTCCAATGTGTAAACATCAAGAAATTGCATGTAAAATCCAGATCTCTCCAGCTTCTTTTGAAAATTCAGAGGCTTTGGAAACACTGGGCTTTTTTTTCCTTCATTGCAACATGGCAACCATGGACCCCCTTGGACATGAATTTGGCATGAACTCTCAGGTCAGCCAAAAGCTCTGCTAAGGACACTTCTAGGCCCACAGGCATTTGAGTCTGTGACTTTTGGGTCACTCATTCATTCATAAAATACATATTGTGCATCCACTGTGCCTGGTACTGTTCTTAGCCATTTACATAGGTTCTCTTACTTCTCACAAAGCTGTTGGTTTCATTTTACAGATGCAGAAATGGAGGTTCAGAAAGTCAAACAGGGGTTACACGGCTGGCAAGTGGCAGAGCCAGATTTGACCCAGGTGATGTCTCAGGCTCTGTGGTCACGAAGTCCATCATCATCACCTACTTTTCCTCCCTTATGTCAATTCAACATGCGACTTTTGCTTATAGCAGAAATTTTTAAAATGACAAACCTAAAAATTGTCATGACATGGAAATATGGCAGTTTGCATACGTTTGTCACTGTGTTCTCCAGTGACTGCAGTTATTTCATGCATTTTGTTTTATAACAAGTGAATTACTGTATCAGTTCACAAATGCATTCATTGGCATTTCCATGTGGGCATGATACCCCAACATTCTTCTAGATTCCATCTAACCTGCAGATTTGGTCATTTTGTAAAACTGTTAATATCACTGAAGTAAAATCAAGGACAGAATTAATTTATTAATTCCTCTGAAACAGAAAGCTTTTCTCAAAGTTAATATTTTCCTGAAATGACTGAAGTGTGCCCTTTAGGGAAAATATCCAGAGCCTATTTAAAAGGTGTACATTTTAAATCACGTTATACAGAAAGTTTAAAACAAATGTAGACACAAGATAGCTTCTGAACTCACAGTTTTCAGTGACATTACCTATCTTGCAGGGTGATCATGTGAGAAACAACTACTGAGCAGAAATACGAAGGATGAAAGTAGAAAACAGTAACATACAACCACAAGGTACAATCTAAGACTGAGACTCTGGGGTAGGCGAAGTGAGTTCCCTGGTACAGCCTGAATTGCAGAATGATTGAAATTGCCTCATTTCCTCATTTGTGAAATGGAATATAATCACTGTGTTGTAAAGTATGCCTGACAAATAGTAGCTGTTGAATAAATCTTTATTCCTATTCCCAACAGTTTAACATAGGAGGATGGTTTTTATGCTTTTTTTTATGTCTGATATAGAGTTGTATGAACAGGATCAATTAAGTTTAAGCTGTGCTGTCTGGGAACAGTAGCAGTATTTATGTGCAAGTATATAACATGTCAAACCACGTAAGATTTTTTTTTAAAAGGTATAATTTTCAGTTAATTTTTAAAAGAACAATTTTAAATAAAGCTTTCCTTTATTTTGTCCCACTTCAGTGCTGATAGTGGGATAGGCTGTGCAGGGTGTGAGGCCAGGAGTCACGGGGGAAATCCCTGAAGCTTCTGCTCCATTTTGTTGTGAACCTAAAACTGCCCTAAAAAATAAAGTATACATACGTGTATGTCCGGCTTTAGGTAAGCTGGAATAAGGGCAGTCCAGCAGGGGTTGGGGCCCATGCAGAGAAGGCAGCCGACTGAGCTGGCAGCCTAATGGGGATCAGGAGATGGGTTACATGGGTGGGTGGAGAGCTTGAGCAAGTCAGTCAGTATACTGAGGCAAATGGGAGCCAGGCTTCTTACTGTCCAGAAAAGGAGGTACAAATATGGAAAGAGGGAAAGCTTGAATGAACCTGGGTGGTGGTAGATTGAAATGGAAAGGTTGGTGTGAACTCATGGTTTATGTGTGTGTATGGGTAGGTATATGTATATGTATTTTGCATACGTATGCAAAAAAAAACATATATTCTAGCTTTGTCTACCAGGAGGGCCTGAGAGCAGTGACACCCAGGAGTAATGAGTGTATCTAGCACCCAGTTTTTAAATACCAGTCAGGGCTCTTTGGAAAAATGGCTGATCCCAGGGATGAACCAAACTCACGAGATGGGTCTGAAAGTATAGAAGTGTTCAAAGAATAATGGTGGCTTGTCAGTCCGTAGAGAAGCTAGCTCTGAGAGGCTCCCAATGGCTAAATGTGACAATTTGAGCAAATACGTGATGACAGTAATGGATTTTATCTCACTGAATAGGAATCCACAAACCCATTTTGATATATATGAATAATAAAGAAGAGAAAGCTCTTCCTTATAGCAAAATGCCCATTAACAGAATACAGAAGGAGTGCAGGAACCAGAAAACCAGTATCTGGCAACCATCAGAGTAATAATTCAGGCAAGAAAGCTAAGAGCAGAGAGCTAAAGTTGGATGAATAACAAGCTATTTATGTAGCCTCAAAGTATCACCTCCACAAAATATTTAATATAAAGGTAGATATTAATTATAAAGGGAAAGAGTAACTTTACAGTGGCAAAGCATTCTCAGATGATCAGTTTATATCACCAGCAATGGGACAAACTGACCTTGTATACCTCCACATACGAGACACTGAAAAGAACACTGCCTGCACCATCATCTCTGAGATATTCCTGTCACAAATGCATACTCTGAATTGAATCATGAGGAATCACCAAATGCAAATTGAGGGACTTCTATAAAACAGTAAGTTAAGGTCGTGAAGGTCAAAGAAGGCATAAGGAATGGTTCTGGATTGAACGGGACTCAAGAAACATAGCCAAGAGCAAAGCTGATCTTGGTTTGGATCCTTTTGCTATAAAGGATATAACTGGGCTGCTGGCAAAATCTGAATGGGGCTTTTGCGTGAATGGTATATATGGGAGCACTTTGTGGTGTTCTTAGGACTTTTTTGTCAGTATGAAATTATTTCAAAATAAATAAAAGTAACAACCTTTGTTCAAAAACTTTTATTTACTATAAAGACAAAACACCAAAATAGGTACAAATACTATAAAAGTGGTTCAATGGGGTAAAAATTTTAATTAAAATATCTTGATATATTTAAAATAACAAAGGATACATTTAAGCCAAATTATCTTAACCCAGAGATTTTTTTTGTAACATTTGCTTACACAGTAAGGTGCTAATAGAAGTTAGCCCTTAAGCCCTGGAAGTCTTAGGAATCATAGTCATACAGCAAATATAATTTCATTGTGAAAGTGAACTTTGGTAGAAGAAAAATCTATAGGACACCTGAGGTAGTAGAAACTGGAATACACAGCAGTAGACGTTATTTACAACTCGAGTACCAAATAACATTAAGAACACAAAAATAATTACACATTACAATTTTCAGTCCAGCTTTGATCCAAAGAAAATAAGAATATTACATCACATTTGCATTGAAAACAAAACAAAAAACAAAACACCACAATTACCAGCAAGCTGAGGGAACTGCAAACAAACTCAAACAATGGATTTTTGACATCTAGAGGCAGTCTGAGTTTGAAATGTGGTGGGCATGGTGATCTACAAAGTAATACTGATTAGCTGAGGTTCCTCAGTTTATACAGTTTACATCTCTGTCAGACACAGTATTAATCTGACCAATGATCTTCCAGTACATAAAATGGCAAGAGTGCATCCTTTAAAGCTTGCACATGAGAGACTTGGAAACAATCTTATTAGAACTGTGAAAATTCTAAGTAGTCAAAAAAAAAAAAAAGAAAGAAAGAAAATACAACACATTTAGAGCTACCAAACTTCACATTTCTGTACTATGTTTAACTCTTCAAATATTGCCAATCATCTTCCAACCAAAGGAATGTAAAATTTCACTAAGAAACACATTCATATAAAAAAAACTGCCTTTTAAAAATTATATGCAATATATCCCTGTAAACTTATCTTGTAACTTATTTTACTTCCAATTTGTGTTGTACATTTAAAATGTACTCAATATAGCTTATTTAGCTTATCCTGAGTCTTTGAGAATAACCAATTTTATTTAACTCTGCAACAATTCAGCTGGCTTCTGAAGAGTTAAAACTTAACATCTCAAAAAGCTGTATTAAATACTTAATCAGTACTTAATTTAAAAGACTCACAGAAAAAAGGGTAAAAGAGCTGCCATTTTCCTTCAGGATTCCATGCATCTGAATTCAGTTTAGACAAAAACCGTTAGATAACTGTGCAAAATCCAAGGAATTAGTGTGTAAATGAAATTCAATTTCACTTATCTTTCTGAACACATTTTCCAAGTTCAAAGCAAATTTATCGTTTGTAGTTGAGTAAGTTAATTTTTCTTTATCTATCTATCTGTCTATGTATCAGCCAGGCCTACTGTAAAGAGATAATGCATGGCAGAAGGAAAATAGCAGTTAACGTTGTTATCAGTGGTGATGATGCATGATGGATAATTACATACAGAGTAAGACTTAAATGGTGTGAAGTTTCCTACAAAAGAAATTGATACATTAAAAAAATTCAAATACATTTCAAGGTCATCTTGATCTTGGTTGTGAGCTGCATCACAGAGAACAGTTGATTTTCACTTAATTTATATTTAACCTGCATAAGAAGAGCAGTGACTGACTCAATGAAGGTAGTATTTTATCATATTCCAATTTTAAAAACAAACAAAATTAAATCTGTATTTTAAAAAACTCTTGCAATAGCAAGATATTTAATAAACTCTGGTTCACATCTAGTTCTTTTTTTTTTTCTGGTTTGAAAAGATCACCTTTCCCTGAATATTAAACATAAATGAAGGTGAAATGAAAATACAGAACCATAATTTCCAAAAACGAAATGAATGGGCCAACAGTAAAATGCACAATGAACCACAATTGCCCAGGCATTTAAAAAGATAAAGGTCAATTGTGGGTCATAAAGAAGTTATCAACTTTTAAAAATACATTTATTTACTGCTACTTATAGCATATTCTGACCTAAAAGAGGCAGACACTGATTTTTATAGCCAGTGACTGGAAAAAAAAAAAAGGAACTGCAGAACCCCCTGCTTGTGATCACAATATGAAATGGAAGAATAACTGAAACATTAAAACAGATCCTGAGCCCCTCAGCTGCTAATATTGCTGAAAAAGTGCTCCAAAAAATTATGCTTCTGTTAATTAATCATGCAAACTTCATTGCTTTCCTGTTTACCTAGGGCCAGTTCTTTGAAAGGCACAGTTTACAGTTTCTGCACAAATTGTGGACTTTTGCATACTAAGCTTAGGTACAAATCATGATTTGTCAATCACATACTTAGGTAAGGGTTCCCCACTGATCTTGTTCATAGCTGCTCAGTGGCATGAAGGCCAGCAGATTATCAATGTGGTTCCCCACAAAAGTTTTTTCTCTTGTTGAGCATCCTGTCTCCATTACAGTTTATTTGTATAATTGGCTACCATGTAGTACGGAAGACTGGATGCTTCAGTAGCTCTCTTGATGGAGGTCTGTCCTGAGGTTGAAGTTCTAAACAGCGAAGAGCCACATCTCGTAAACCAGGAGACAAATGTGAAGGGATTGATGGAGCAGTAGTTGCACTGGCAATCTGTAAGAGAAAACACTAGGGTTAAAGTTCTCCACAACCGGAGCTTCTGATACAGAAGTACACGTGCATGTATTTTGTAACCTCTATATATGCATCCTATACATAGAGGAATTAAAAGTGGGTGGACTTTTTGCTAACAAGGTGTCTATGGAAAAACTCATGAATTTGACCAAATACATGCTGATCAGATGGAGCTACAGTTCTCTTTATTGTCTCAAATGAACAAGGCTAAGTGCATCACAATGATGAGGCAGGTGAAATAGTCACTCAGATCAATTCTGCTTTCCTCATACTCACTCTCCAGAATGGTTTGTCCTCTTTGCTTCACTGCACATTTTCTGTTTTTTTTCAGCACAGAGAGCTATTCAGAGTAAGTCAGACTAAACCTGGCCAGTCAATTTAGTATATCAGAAACACAACTGCACTGGTTTTTTATTTTCAGGTGACTGAGGAAGTTATATAAGCATGGGGAGACCTGGAGGAGATTATGGCAGGGGAGAGGTGCTGGGGATCAGCTCGGAGGACTAATACTACCCACTCTGCACAGACTGTGTGTTTTAAGTGCTTTACTCCGGCCCAGAGGTAATTCTGTTTATCCTCATAAGATAATGTAATATAAATAATTCATCAAGGAGGTGCTATTATTACACCCATTTTATAAACAAGAAAACAGAGGATAGACAGAATAAGTAACTCTCCTAGTCACATGGCTGTTACAGGATGGAACCAGGGTTTGGGACCAGGTCTGTATGACTACAAAGCCCAAGCTTTTAAATGAGCACATGTGCAACTCAAATGCTAAAAATCTCAAACATTACATTATTCTCTGGTGGAAGTGGAGAGAATGGATTTGAAAGTTGTCAGAAAGGTGGAACAGCCTTGGCCTCTGACTTAGGTGTGAAATTTTTAAATATAGGAAATAACAGATTAAACAATTTGTGACAGTATAATACATAAAGAGCTTCGAGTATTTTAATTTAAAAGTTTGGTGTGTGTGTGTGTGTGTGTGTGTGTGTATATATATATATATATATATGTACATAGTTGACCCAGGAGCAATGACTCAGTATTTGCTAATCGCTTGTTCTCAGTGACTTGACAGAGCATGACTGCCATGAATCATGAGAACTGACACTTCATGCTGCCAGCGTTCACCACACCATGTCAATTCCTGGAGATACATACACATACATTGATTTCAAGGGAGATACGCCTTCACGTTAGATTGACAGCGAAGGAGAACCCATGGAAATTTGCCTTCTGCCAATTTTAGCAGAAAGAAGTAATTTTTATCTCATGATTACCTTAAATATCAAAGCAAGATGATTGGAGTGTTTTTCTGCATTCCAAGGTGGTTTAGCACAAGCCATTTCTATAATAGCACAGCCAACACTCCATACATCACAGCTCCTACCATACTGCTGACCTCTTAGGACCTAAAATAAAGCAGAGAGTTAATTTGGAAATATGACTCATTAGAAAAAGAGAAAGCCATTCTGTAGTTATGGATTCTGGTTTTTTACTAAAGAACAAAACAATGTACAAAGAACAAATCCACAGACTACCTGATGGCTCATTTATTTCATAAACATGCTCAATCTCCTATGTGGGACAAAAATAGTTTGGAGAATTGTGAGGTTCTGAAGGAGAGTCATATCATAGAATTTCAAAGCCGCCTCAGTACGCGTAGTAAACTACAGAGCAAGAGGACAACCAATCATCAACTACGTATGAACGTGAAGAGTTCTGAACATAACAGAAGAGGCCAAGTTCAGAATAGCAACTATGCACCTTGGGTTTACTAGAAAACAACTACTATAAATTACCGAATAATCCTTTGTTAGAAATAGGTTTTAATAGATTTGCTTAAAGGCTATGGAAAGGCAGGGATTAAGGGTCTGAAATCAAGGATATCATTAAGACCTTAGTTTTAGGGCCGTGGACTTCTAATTAGTAAGCACACAGTGGGTAACACTGCAAAATTATTGGGTGTAATGCTGTCACACAGAACTCCAAAATATTGTCTTTCATCCCACTCAAAGCTGCTTCTCACCTCAGGTGCCATAAATGCAATTGTCCCCAATAATTGTCCCTGAAACTCTCCTGCACCAGTTCCTTTTGATGCCAACCTGGCTGCAGCTCCAAAATCAGCAATTCTCAGTCTCTGACCTGTGCTGTCAATTAGCAAATTGGCACCTGTCAACAAAAACAGCAAATGACCTTATATGTTAAAAACAACAGATTAAAAACTCAGTAAAATACCACTAATGAAACAGGACAATGGCAAAAGAGAGAAAGTAGACTGTGTGTCAGAGAAATCTACTCTTCCTCTCAAATCACTTCATTAGTAAAGGCACATAGGTCTCTGCAGTGTAAAAAAAATCCAAAGCCTCAGAGGGAAAATCAGACAAAGCATCAAGGCATAAGGAACAAAACCAGAGATTTCGTAAAACTTTAAATAGTAAGTGTTAAACCTTTACTATAATGATTCTTAGCAAAATCTTTACTCAAAGTTCCAATTTTAGTGTAGTTTACACTTTGAGACAAAGCTCTGTTGAAACATACTGACCTAGACCAATTCAGACTTTATACTGTAATTTCATAATTATAGCTTAATAAAAAATTAATGTTATAAAATTACTCGAATGTGTTATATCAAATCCTAAAGGCATTCATGGCAGAAAACCAAAGTTGCTCTCTTTTTTTGGCCACGTAGCTTGCAGGATCTTAGTTCCCTGACCAGGGATCGAACCTGCACCCCGGCAGTGAAAGCACTGAGTCCTAACCTAGACCACCAGGGGATTCCCCGAAGTTGCTCTTTAATAAACCAAACTGCAAAAGATTTGAGAGGATTTTTCTTAAAAGGAGTTTACAATATCCCAGTTATTTTCAAGTTCCTTTCACTTCTGATAACTCTAGTGATCTGAGTTACTCAGGAGAAACAATCCATAGTTGATTTCAAGTTAGAAACTATCAACAAAGGTCTAAGTTTTAAAATTACATTTGTTTTCTGCTTATTGATAATAAGAAGATAATAATTAAAAGAATTCCTACCTTTGACATCTCTGTGAATGATCTGGTTTTCATGGAGATATGAAAGGCCACGAAGTAATTGTTCAGTATAGTTAATGACTACTGATTCCTTGAAGGCTCCATATTTACTGAGCAAATGAGCCACAGATCCCCCTAAACATGTAATAATAATAATTTGTCATAAACTTAAGCCAAAATTAAAATTGTTCATTACACTTTGGTTACATAAGCTTGCACTGCATGAACTCACATTCACATTTGAAATATTAAATTTATCATCTGCTTCAGAAGTGAAACTGGTTTTAAAACTAACACATTCCAGTAATCTTAAAATCTATCAGTTAGGAGACATTTTCATGGAACCCTCATGAACTGGTTTTCTGGAAGGTCAAGGTTTCAGAAAGCTTTAAAAGTTAACAATTTTGGATGGAACTATTTCTCTTATGTACAATTCACCTCTCTGTCTTTTTGACCAAGATATACAAAATCTCTTTCTTAATGACATAAGTAAACAGTGGTAACATGTTATTTAACAGAAGGTAAAAAGAATGGGAGGAGCCAGAAGACCCAGAGTTAGGCTTCATATCCTACTATTTACCAGCTCTGACCTAGGACAAGTCACAAACTCAATAAGCCTCATCTAAAATTGTTTATAATAGTCAACCTATATACAACCATCAACCCAGGTAACAACCAACATCAGAGAATGTACTAAAGAACTGATTTGTAAATAGAAATGACACTCTTCAAACACAAAAAAATCTAAGAAGTTAAATCAAGTGCTTATGTATTCATTACATCCCAAGTCATTTATTTTACTGTATATACGGTATAATACAAAATAAAACTCAGTCTCTATTTGTTCAAGTAGATGACAAGGTTCAACTTCACGCTTCAGTGCTAGTTTACCTGTTAGTTTTTAAAGCTATATCTTAACTAATTTTATTTTTATATTGTTATGTTAAAATATTTCCTAAATCTGTCCTATTAATGATGGCCAACTGGACAAATATGGATCTTACCATGGCAGGTTTAAAAAAATTATTCCTATAAAACAATGGTACACAATCATTTTAAAAGACACACTGAAAAAGTTTAAAAGGTAGAGGTAATGAATATTTTATTTATATTTAAATGAAAGACAAACTATTCACAGTTCATACTACTATGTTGAGGCAATTTACTTTTAGGAATCTAAACTATTTAATAAAAATAACTGTTCATTAAATGGTTTTTCCTAAATTTAATATCAAGCAAAAGTTAAGTCTATGTATCACTATTTGTAATTTAAAACATGAACATACCTGCCATCCATTCAATGAAGAGATTATAATTGCTCTTCTCACATGTGGCTCCCAACATCCTAATGATGTTTGGATGATTCAGATGGCTCATCATTCTTATCTCCTCCCTTAATGCTTCTACTACTTCTTCTTGCTCAGAAGATGTATTTCTGACATACGTCACCTATTTCGGTAAACATGTTTACAAAGTTTTGAATTCTGATGAGTTTCTATTTATAATTTTCACTAACAATCTAAAATGGACAAACCCAAATTAACTTATGTATCAATATTAGAAGGCATTTATGCTCATGGATGCAATGTAGATACTTTATAAAAAAACCAAATCAAACTCTTTTAAATAATAAGAATCTAACAAGCAGCAGTAAAGTATCAGGAGATGAAAAAAGACTGAGACATAACCAATCTTTCAAAACTGACTGAAGACAGACTAAAAAAAATGAGAAAAGCCCAATCATAAGAACCAACATGACTTAAACATGAAAACTTTACTATGGCCTCACCATGAGGCTTGTGGGATCTTAGTTCCCTGACCAGGGATTGAACCTGGGCCCCAGCAGTGAGAGCGCTGAGTCCTAACCACTGGACCACCAGGGAGTTCCCAACTATTGTCATATATTGATAAGCATGCTCATTATAAAAAGTAAACCACAGAAATCCCAAGATGATATTGCACCAGTAACTTTGCTGAAGGGAGTATAAAACCATACCTCTAATAAATATAAAAAAGTGCAAACAAAAACTGCAACCTTTATAGGGCCCATCCTGATGTTTCATCTTGATGAACCATGACAATAATCATGCTTCAACTTTCAAACGTAACTCATGATACTTTTGGTGCTGTGGCAACATCTACTTTAAAATTTAGATTTCTCAGGACTTCCCTGGTGGTCCAGTCGTAAGGAATCTGCCTTCCAATGCAGGGGACGTGGGTTTGATCCGTGGTCAGGGAACTAAAATCCCACATGCCACAGGGCAACTAAGCCCTCACGCCACAACTACTGAGCCCACATGCCTCAACGAGAGAGGCTGCGTGCCGCAACTAGAGACAGAAAACCTGCAAGCCACAACTAGAGAGAGGCCCACGTACTGCAATGAAGATCCCGCGTGCCGCAACTAAGAGCCAACGCAGCAAAAATAAATAAATAAATAAATAGAATATTTTTAAAAAAGAAATTTAGGTTTCTGAAAACTTTAAAAACTAAAATATATACATATGGGGATATAACCTTTATTTGCTCATTTTTCACTTTTATAATTTTAATCATTTATATGCTCACTAGATATTTACCTGTTTAACAGCCATTAAAGTTCCAGTTCCCACATCTTGAGCCTGATAACAAGAAGAAAATGCTCCAAGGCCTATCTGCTGACCTTTCAGCCATTCAGTGTCTTCTCTATAAGGTTGTTTTGCTTTGGTATGTCCTGGTAGAGTCTCTGGTGTCTGCATATTAAATGAGAGCAATCCTTTTACTGTTAAGTTAAAAGAGTAAGAGTTTGTGAAATCAGCCTGGCAAAATATTACTCTTGTTCAGTCTGGCTTCCCAAGTCACCTATAAACTTGACCTCTGAATGGACAGTGTTGGTGACCAATGTCAAATGCATAAGTGATCACCATTGTAGAATCAACCAGAAGTGCCTCTGAAATAGGCAATGAGTATTTCTGTTCAAATAATGATTAAAAAAATTGTTGTATAATTAATTCTATGTGAAAAATCTGCTTCTAACAGTTAACTCATGTTAAAAGCTGTATTTCTGAATTAGTTTTATTTTAGCACGGCCCGAGGAAACTCTCTAACCTCTTAAAGACTATACTTACATCTTGTTGAATAACGATGATGTCTTCTCCATTTTCAACCTGTAGTTGAGGAACTATGGGGAGGGCATCCTGAGATGCTGACATTGCCATGGCAATCGCTAAAGCTTCTTCTTCTTCAGCTTCCATTTTTTCTTTGCACTTTTGATTATGATTCATATCATCTTTGTAGGTATCATCATTTTCATCCTTTTCAGGAGACAGCACAGCAACTTCTGACTTAAAAGTTACTGTTGTGTCACTTGAAGGCATAGACGCTTCAAGAAGGTCCTCAATACTGGAGTTGAGCTCTGTATTGACATCTAATCTGCATTTCTCCTCTACTGGGGTGAACACTGTCTCGTCACTAGGTATAACAGCATTACTGCTATTGCTGCTGCTGCCAAAGCTGTCATCACATTTGGAACTACCATTCAAATCAAGTGTCATGCTATTTTTTGAGGCATCTCCCTGTTTACTTGTATTACCTGGGGTAGGTCGAGATGGCTTTGGCCTGTGTATATTACTGGAGGGCAGGGGTCTTGACTGAGTAAAGATTGGGGAAAGTTTATCTGAGTCTTTGTTTTCAGAACAGTTTCTCTGGAACTGTAGAGAAAACTTGCGCTGTGTTTGAGGAGATGCAGAAGGTATTTTGCAGGGAACAAACCCCTGAGGTCTATGCTTAGAGACATCTGTTACGGTGCCAGGTGGTACAGATGGGGCAGATGAAGAAGGGCTTGACAAGGCTGGGAACACTAGTTGGGAATGATGAGATAAAGGAGAGGAGTTCAAACACTGACTGTGGGGTCTGCCTTTTGTTTGAACCATTGGCTTTGGCTGCTCCATTGTTGTTGAACTAGGAAGTCCTACTGAAATGCTGGCCAGTCGGTCAGAAATGTCCTCTGAACTGGCACTCAATTTTGTAGCACACAGTCGTTTTCCAGTTTTCTCTAAATGGTCTGTGCGCTCAAAGGAACTATTCTCTGTGGCTTCTGGACAGCTGTTAGGGACTGATGCCTTCAAAAAGCTGTCATGTCGACCATCCAGAGTGTCTTCTACGCCCAGCTGGATGGCCTCAGCGATTTCTACCTCATCTGCAATAGCCATCAAACGACGACGCATCCTGGTAAAATGAGTAGAACTGGAAACATTCAGCATTTCTAACAGTTTTGAAAATACATGGGGTACTGCAGTAACCATTCTTGCAGAACTCAAATATATCCTTCGGGAGAGTTTACCAACCATTGAGTGGGAATTATCAATGGACTGCAAAGCAAAGTTTAAGAGGGACAGCAGCTTCTTATACCTGAAAGAAAAAACACATTCAATTATAAAACAAATTAAAATTACTGCAAAATATATACAAATAAAGAAAACGGTACTAATTCACAACTTTTACATAAAAAAAATCAGTATAAAGGATCTATAAATTTTTAATTAAATAGCCTAGACTTCAGGTGTTTGCCAATCAAATATTAAGGTATCAGTAACCTACATGTGCGCCGTAATTTGAGTCTTTCATTCATCTAGAATGTGTCCTTGGATGGGCGTGGTGGGGGGCGGTGGGATGGGGTAGGTAAGAGGAGGAAAAAAAATGTATTTTCAGAAGAAAAATTACCTGACTTCAACAGGCTCAGCTTGTGAAACATCGGTACTGACAGTATGAGGGTAAAATTCAGCAGGAAATTCCAACAGCAGTCTATCTATGAGACAAAGGCGGCCCAGGAGTTCTTGCCAGTTGTTTGATTCAGTTTGGTTTCCAAGAATACAATTTAAGACATAATCAACACCACCAATACCAATGGATCCTACAGAAAGGAAAGTAAAAATAATTGAAAAACAGTGATATTAAAATCTAAAACAAAACATGATCAAATGGTTTAAGGTTAACAAAAATACTTGAATTATATTAATTTCAAGAATCTCCCTTTTAGATTAATTCCTATTTCTAATGTTAGCTGAGTCAATTTACAAAATTATTTCAAAATCCTGTAACTGCCCTATTAGAGATTATGAGATTAGACCGTCTAAGGAAAATGATAAAACATGCTATATTAATTTTAAGTAAAAAGTTATTACCAGCTTTAAGTATTTCTCTGCCAACGGCCAACTCTCCTGCTTGGCCTTTGCACAATTCCAATAGCGTTGATATAGACAGCTGACTTGTGCGACTAAAAATGAAAGGAAGCAACATCAGACTTGAACCTTGGATAAAATACATATTAAAAGGAGAGTAGTAATGTAATGCCTTGTGAAAAGGTGGGAAAAAATGTTTTTAGGAGTGTTTGCTTCTCAACCACTAAGACTGCATTAATGATGTCACTATAAGTAATAATATTTATTATTAGGTCTAATTTCATAAATTTTACCTTATCTTCTGTGTTAAGCACAGAATCTTCACTACTGGCTCTTAAACAGCAAGTATTAAATACAAAACCAGATAAAAGGCTTATTTTCATTATCATATCTTGTTAAAATAAGAAAGAAAAGACTCAGACATTTTGATTTCTGAATTTTCACTAAGTCCTCTTGAATTAAAAACAAAATCTTCCCATCCAAAACCTTTATATTCTCTTTATATAGCCAGAATGACTTCTAAATATCATAAAATCTCTTTACCATATTTCTTATGATGTTCAGTCATTCAAGTGACCAGGTAAACAACCTAACTTTAGAATTTCAGAAAGCAGACAACAAAACAAGTGCCATAAAAGCATTGAAATTCTTAGGGAAAAAAAACCCTATTATAATATTAAGAAATGAAATGATTTTTCTATGCATTTTGCAAATTACTTGTTAATTTTTTTCAGATATTTATAGTATTCTCTCTAAGCAACAAGAAAACCTCTAATACTTACAACGTGTAGGCTTGTGTAGAGAAACAGTGGAGACAAAAGACAGACTTTATGAGATGAGAAACAAGTCAAAGTTAAGTGCTTAATTTCTGAGATCCTCTACAGACTACATCATGTGACTTAGGGAGGAAGACAAAATTGGACTAGAAGAGCTCCAAAAGGAGGTAATGGCAGAGGCAAACCAAGGGAGGGTCAGTGCTTCTTACCACCTGAGATCTGCTGGGACACGAAGAGATGAGAACTGCCAAAAAAGTGTTTACTGTAGCTATGCTCATTATATGAAAAGTGGTCTTTTCCTCCCATTTTATGGAAAGGGAAAAAATAAGAGAGAGAGAACCAGTGGTCTAATAAAAGCATAGCTTGTGCCCATTTTCCCTATCTCCATATGCTCGTTTCTCTACCTCCAGTTAGGGCTGTTCCTGTTCCTTGCTGATTTTTAAGGATATTGCAGGGATATATGGAATTGTTGTCATTTGACAAAACTATCACAGTTAGAGTAGAATTCCATCACAAAGAAAATAATGGAATGGGGTTTTTGTTTTTTTGGTCCTGATAATGCAAAGCACATATAATGATTTTATTCGTTCCTATCCTGTGTAACTCATTCTCTAAAATGAGATATCTCATATATCACCTGCTGTTCTTATCAACTGGACTTCAGTTTTAAGAATATTACTTTAAAATAAAAGAGAATCAATCACAATACAATAATGTGGAGGTCCATGCAGTTTGTTAGCCTGGTTTTTACTTGCCATTAGTTCTTCCTAGGCCTTAAGAGCTTTAAATGTTACATGTTAATTTCAAATCTCACATTAGAAAACAGTATTCAAAGCCTCATTTAGTAAGTATGTATCAAATACTCACTAGGTGTGAGGCTCTGTGCTAGGCTTTCAGGACAAGATGGTTAGTTTGAAGCAGTTCATTTTTAGGGCCTTACCTATTGACGTCTGCACACTTGACTAGGATGGTGTCTACAACTGGCCGGAGAAGTCTCTGCAGTTTGATTCTTTCTGCCAAACTATGGCAAGGAGTATATACTAGCATGGCTCTCAGCGTTTTCTGGGGGAAGAAAACTGAAGGTCAGTTTAACTACATTTAAAAAGCATCAGAGACAATGGCCTAATCTGAGACAATTTGAGAAATAAAATGATAGGAATAGATTATAACCCATAAATAAAATAAGAATCCATGAGTTAATACTGATACAAATAAAAAATTGGATAAATAAATAGATAAGGTAGAAAGGAACTCTCAACTATTTCTGTAATTTTTAAAAGTCTGAATTAATTTCAGAATAAAAAGTTATTTTAAAAAGAAAATGAGGAAAGGAGCCAACTTGACAGAGCTCCCAATGGCTAAAGATGGAATAACTGGGGCAACAAAGTAAATGATGACAGTCCTGAATTATAACCCATAGAATAAAATAAATACCCATGAGTCTATGGTGACAGAAATAAAAAACTGAATAAATACATAAATGGGAGAGAAGAGACGGCTCTTCATTATAGACAAATTCCAATTAACTAATAAAGGAGGAATATGGGACATAGAAGATCACCGTTAGAACACCACAGTAGTCATTGCTATAGGCAAGATCCACTGACAAATGCTAAAATCTGTGATAGGAAACAGGATATTTGCAGTCTCAAAGTATCTCCCCCAAGACATTTATTAATAGTGATTTTACAGTACCCAGTAGACAGCACCTTAAGCAAGTGATGAAGGATGGCATCACCAATAATAAGACACACTGACATGATATACCCCCTGATAACAATGCACTGAGAAGGGCACATCACTTCTGGTGTTCTTGCGAAAAATCCATAATGTAATCGTGAGAAAATACCAGATAAACCCAAATTGAGGAACATTCTTCAAAATAACTAGCCAATACACTTCAAAAGTGTCAAGGTCTACAAAAGACAAGTAAAGACTGAGGGATTGTCACAGATGGGAAGATTAGGGGGGGCATGATAACTAAGTGCAATGTGAGATTCTGGATTGGATCCTAAAAGAGAAAAAAGACATTAATGGAAAAATGGGTGAAATATGAATAAAGTCTGTAGTTTAGCTGAAAAGAACACTGTTGGGACAATTTGGGGATATCTGAATATGGACTTCATAGTCCATAATAATATTGTTATTAATGCTAAATTTTCAGAGTTTGCTGATTGCATGGTAATTATACAGAAGAATGTTATTTGTTCTTAAGAGATACATGCTAAAGTATTTGAAGTGAAATGTCATGATGCCTGCACATAACTTTCAAATTGTTCAGCAAAAAATTATATATGGGGAGGGAGGGGAAGGGAAAACAAAGAAGGGCAAGAGGGAGGGGAGAAAGGGAAGGGAGAGCTCTAAGGGCAGGAACCATGTCTGCCCTCACTGTGCCTGGCACACTAAATAACTGTAGAGGAATCAGAATACAGTATCATTCAGAGTCCCTGCACTCCAGGAGCTCATGAACACATTGGGAAACCATGTGAAGTGATAATAAACAGCCAGATAGTAAGGCATAAACAACTAGATACTAAGGCATTATTTTGAATGGTCAAATATATCTGAAGGTTTGTGTTGGAAAATGGTAAGAAGAAAGAGGTAAAAAGTTGAGCCAAGAACACTGGTCTTTATTCTACACTATGCTGGTCTTTATTCTATAGTACGCTGGTCTTTATTCTACAGTATGCTAGTCTTTATTCTATAGTATTCTATAGTATGTTGGTCCCTCAAGATGGTATATGAAAAAACAGACCATGGTTAAGATAAATTTGGGAAATAATGCATCTTATGCCATGATTAGATTCCCAATGTATGTTAACTTATGAAGGTTCCTAGAAGCCTTTCAGTGAACAGACCCATTTAACCTCATGAATTTAGTATTCACCAATTTTAACTGAACACAGAACTCTTTCTTCAGGGAAGAAAGGGAAGGAACTTTTCATAATCCAGCCAAACTTCCACAGAATATGCCTTAGGAAATGCTGTTGAAGAAACAGAAACCTCTGTAGGTTTCTGAGCTGGGGAATAAAGTGGCATTTAAGGAATAATGATGACTATTATATTCAATGTTCTCATAATGTACTAGACATTACAGTTAGAGGTATCTAACACAATCTCATTTCAGACCTAAGAGGTACATATTTTCATTATTTTATAGGTAAAAAAGCTGAAGTTTAAGAGTCCTAAAAAGTTACACTGCTAGCAAACTGGAGAACCAGAATTCGAATCAAAGTCTCTCTGATTTTGACCATATATCCAGATTGCCTAGGCCAGTCCCAGTTGAGAGATTATCCAAGTATCCCAGTTGGGATGATAAATTATGAGGTCACTCAATTTTGACTCCAAACTAATGTTCATAAACACTATACTATACTACCTTTCAAAAAGAAGATTTGCTAGGCAGAGTTGTTATAGGATGGATTAGAAAAAGATTAAGAGTGGAAGCAGAGAAATGAAATGAGTTTTAAAAACAGACCAGGGGCTTCCCTGGTGGCACAGTGGTTAAGAATCCTCCTGCCAATGCAGGGGACACAGGTTTGATTCCTGGTCTGGGAAGATCCCACATGCCGTGGAGCAACTAATCCTGTGTGCCACAAGTACTGACTCTGTGCTCTAGAGCCCACGAACCACAACTACTGAGCCTGCGTGCTGCAGCTGCTGAAGCCTGCACGCCTAGAGCCCGTGCTCTGCAACAAGAGAAGCCCGCACACTGCAACTAGAGAAAGCGTGTGTGTAGCAACGAAGACCCAACTCAGCCAAAAACAAATAAAATAAATAAATTTTAAAAATGAAGTGGAAGAATTAAAAGAAAAACTGGACCAGATAAGAATTAAACTAAAGCAGTGGTCCTAAGAAGAACTACAATCCTGCAGCCTGTGGAACAAAAACCACATTCACAGAAAGATAGACAAGATGAAAAAGCAGAGGGCTATGTACCAGATGAAGGAACAAGATAAAACCCCAGAAAAACAACTAAATGAAGTGGAGATAGGCAACCTTCCAGAAAAAGAATTAAGAATAATGATAGTGAAGATGATCCAGAACCTCAGCAAAAGAATGGAGGCAAAGATCGAGAAGATGCAAGAAATGTTTACCCAAAGACCTAGAAGAATTAAAGAACAAACAGAGATGAACAATACAATAACTGAAATGAAAAATACACTACAAGGAATCAATAGCAGAATAACGGAGGCAGAAGAACAAATAAGTGATCTGGAAGACAGAATGGTGGAATTCATTGCTGCAGAACAGTATAAAGAAAAAAGAATGAAAAGAAATGAAGACAGCCTAAGAGACCTCTGGGACAACATTAAACCTAACAACATTTGCATTATAGGGGTCCCAGAAGGAGGAGAGAGAAAGGACCCGAGAAAATATTTGAAGAGATTATAGTCGAAAACTTCCCTAACACGGGAAAGGAAATAGCCACCCAAGTCCAGGAAGCGCACAGAGTCCCATACAGGATAAACCCAAGGAGAAACACACCAAGACACACAGTAATCAAATTGGCAAAAATTAAAGACAAAGAAAAATTATTGAAAGCAGCAAGGGAAAAACGACAAATAACATACAAGGGAACTCCCATAAAGTTAACAGCTGACTTCTCAGCAGAAACTCTACAAGCCAGAAGGGGGTGGCATGACATATTTAAAGTGATGAAAGGGAAGAACCTACAACCAAGATTACTCTACCCGGCAATATTCGATGGAGAAATCAAAAGCTTTACAGACAAACAAAAAAGCTAAGAGAATTCAGCACCACCAAACCAGCTTTACAACAAATGCTAAAGGAACTTCTCTAAGTGGGAGACACAAGAGAAGAAAAGGACCTACAAAAACAAGCCCAAAACAATTAAGAAAATGGCCATAGGAACATACATATCAATAATTACCTTAAACGTGAATGAATTAAATGCTCCAACCAAAAGACACAGGCTCGCTGAATGGATACAAAAAACAAGACCCATATATATGCTGTCTACAAGAGACCCACTTCAGACCTAGGGACACATACAGACTGAAAGTGAGGGGATGGAAAAAGATATTCCATGCAAATGGAAATCAAAAGAAAGGTGGAGTAGCAATACTCGTATCAGATAAAACAGACTTTAAAATAATGTTACAAGAGACAAGGAAGGACTACATAATGATCAAGGGATCAATCCAGGAAGAAGATGTAACAATTATAAATATATATGCTCCCAACATAGGAGTACCTCAATACATAAGGCAACTGCTAACCGCTATAAAAGAGGAAATCGAAGTAACACAGTAATAGTAGGGGACTTTAACACCTCACTTACACCAATGGACAGATCATCCAAACAGAAAATTACTAAGGAAACACAAGCTTTAAATGAGACAACAGACCAGACAGATTTAATTGACATTTATAGGACTTCCATCCCAAAACAGCAGATTACACTTTCTTCTCAAGTGCACACAGAACATTAGGATAGATCACATCTTGAGTCACAAATCAGCCTCAGTAAATTTAAGAAAACTGAAATCATATCAAGTATCTTTTCTGACCACAACACTATGAGATTAGAAACCAGTTACGGGAAAAAAACGTAAAAAACACAAACACGTGGAGGCTAAACAATACGTTACTAAATAACCAAGAGATCACTGAAGAAATCAAAGAGGAAATCAAAAAATACCTAGAGACAAATGACAATGAAAACATGACGATCCAAAACCTATGGGATGCAGTGAAAGCTGTCCTAAGAGGGAAGTTTATAGCAATACCAGCCTACCTCAAGAAACAAGAAAAATCTCAAATAAACAATCTAACCTTACACCTAAAGGAACTAGAGAAAGAAGAACAAACAAAACCCAAAGTTAGCAGAAGGAAAGAAATCATAAAGATCAGAGCAGAAATAAATGAAATAGAAACAAAACAATAGCAAAGATCAATAAAACTAAAAGCTGGTTCTTTGAGAAGATAAACAAAATTGACAAACTATTAGCCAGACTCATTAAGAAAAAGAGGGAGAGGACTCAAATCAATAAAATTAGAAATGAAAAAGGAGAAGTTACAACAGACACTGCAGAAATACAAAGCATCCTAAGAGACTACTACAAGCAACTCTATGCCAATAAAATGGAAAACCTGGAAGAAATGGACAAATTCTTAGAAAGGTATAACCTTCCAAGACTGAACCAGGAAGAAATAGAAAATATGAACAGACCAATCACAAGTAATGAAATTGAAACTGTGATTAAAAATCTTCCAACAAACAAAGGTCCAGGACCAGATGGCTTCACAGGTGAATTCTACCAAACATTTAGAGAAGAGCTAACACCCATCCTTCTCAAACTCTTCCAGAAAACTGCAGAGGAAGGAACACTCCCAAACTCCTTCTATGAGGCCACCATCACCCTGATACCAAAACCAGACAAAGACACTACAAAAAAAGAAAATTACAGACTAATATCACTGATGAATATAGATGCAAAAATCCTCAACAAAATACGAGCAAACAGAATCCAACAACACATTTAAAGGATCACACACCATGATCAAGTGGGATTTAACCCAGGGATGCAAGGATTCTTCAATATATGAAATCAATCATGGGATATACCATTAACAAACTGAAGAATAAAAACCATATGATCATCTCAATAGATGCAGAAAAAGCTTTTCACAAAGTTCAACACCAATTTATGAAAAAAACTCTCCAGAAAGGTGGCATAGAGGGAAACTACCTCAATATAATAAAGGCCATATACGACAAACTCACAGCAAACATCATTCTCAATGGTGAAAAACTGAAAGCATTTCCTCTAAGATCAGGAACAAGACAAGGATGTCCACTCTCACCACTATTATTCAACATAGTTTTGGAAGTCATAGTTGCGGCAATCAGAGAATAAAAAGAAATAAAAGGAATACAAATTGGAAAAGAAGAAGTAAAACTGTCACTGTTTGCAGATGACATGATACTATACATAGAGAATCCTAAAGATGCCACCAGAAAACTACTAGAGCTAATCAATGAATTTGGTAAAGTTGCAGGATACAAAATTAATGCACAGAAATCTCTTGAATTCCTATACACTAATGAGGAAAAATCTGAAAGAGAAATTATGGAAACACTCCCATCTACCACTGCAACAAAAAGAATAAAACACCTAGGAATAAACCTACGTAGGGAGACAAAAGGCCTGGATGCAGAAAAGTATAAGACACTGTTGAAAGAAATTAAAGATGATACAAACAGATGGAGAGATATACCATGTTCTTGGATTGGAAGAATCAATATTGTGAAAATGACTATACTACCCAAAGCAATCTACAGACTCAATACAATCCCTATCAAATTTCCAATGGCATTTTTTACAGAACTAGAACAAAAAATCTTAAAATTTGTATGGAGACACAAAAGACCCCAAATTGCCAAAGCAGTCTTGAGGGAAAAAAACGGAGCTGGAGGAAGTCAGATTCCCTGACTTCAGACTATACTACAAAGCTACAGTAATAAAGACAATATGGTACTGGCAGAAAAACAGAGATACAGATCAATGGAACAGGATAGAAAGCCCAGAGATAAACCCACACACCTATGGTCAACTAATCTATGAGAAATGAGGCAAGGATATACAATGGAGAAAAGACAGTCTCTTCAATAAGTGGTGCTGGGTAAACCGGACAGCTACATGTAAAAGAATGAAATTAGAACACTCCTTAACACCATACACAAAAATAAACTCAAAATGTATTAGACACCTAAATCTAAGACTGGACACTATAAAACTCTTAGAGGAAAACATAGGCAGAACACTCTATGACATAAGTCACAGCAAGATCTTTTTTGATCCACCTCCTAGAGTAATGGAAATAAAAACAAAAATAAACAAATGGGACCTACTGAAACTTAAAAGCTTTTGCAAAGCAAAGGAAACTACAAACAAGATGAAAAGACAACCCTGAGAATGAGAGAAAATATTTGCAAACGAATCAATGGACAAAGGATTAATCTCCAAAATATATAAACAGCTCATGCAGCTCAATATTAAAAAAACAAACAACCCAATCAACAAATGGGCTGAAGACCTAAATAGACATTTATCCAAAGAAGACATACAGATGGCCAAGAAGCACATGAAAAGCTGCTCAACATCACTATTAGAGAAATGCAAATCATAACTACAATGAAGTTATCACCTCACACCAGTTAGAATGGGCATCATCAGAAAATCTACAAACAACAAATGCTGGAGAGGGTGTGGAGAAAAGGGAACCCTCTTGCACTGTTGGTGGGAATGTAAATTGATACAGCCACTATGGAGAACAGCATGGAGGTTCCTTAAAGAACAAAAATAGAATTACCATGTGACCCAGCAATCCCACTACTGGGCATATACCCAGAGAAAACCATTAATTCAAAAAGACTCATGCACCCCAATGTTCATTGCAGCACTGTTTACAATAGCCAGGTCATGGAAGCAACCTAAATGCCCATCAACAGATGAATGGATAAAGAAGATGTGGTACATATACACAATGGAATATTACTCAGCCATAAAAAGGAACAAAACTGGGTCATTTGTAGAGACGTGGATGAAATCTAGAAACTGTCATACAGAGTGAAGTAAGTCAGAAAGAGAAAAACAAATACCATGTATTATCGTATATATGTGGAACCTAGAAAAATGGTACAGATGAACTGGTTTGCAGGGCAGAAATTGAGACACAGGTGTAGAGAACAATACATGGACACCAAGGGTGGAAAGTGGCGGGGGCGCGTGGTGGTGGTGGGATGAACTGGGAGATTGGGATTGACATGTATACACTGATGTGGATAAAATTATAAAATTGATGACTAATAAGAACCTGCTGTAAAAAAATATATATATATATATAATAAAAATAAATAAATAAATAAAGCAGTGGTCCTGAACTGGGGGGCAGTTTGGGCCCTCAGGGGACATTCAGCAATGCCTGGAGACATTGTTGGTTGTCATGACTAAGGGGAGGATAGGATGGCCATTGGTATCTAGTGGGTATACACCAAGGATGCTACTAAACATCCTAAAGTGCATAAGATAGCACCCCTGCCCCCAACAGATAATTATGTGTCAATGTCAGTAAGTGCTGAGGTTGAGAAACCCTGTTCTAAAGATGTATATACTCATAATGGAGAAAGGCAAATTTTAGCCTACAAAATTACAAACAGAACAGCCTCCTTGTCATTCCATCTCACTCATGAAAGACAACTTCTAACAGGTTAAACTAGAAAAACAACTTAGTAATCTATGTCATGGAATCCTCTTTTGTGAAAAGGTTTCTGAATTTCCATAAAACATTCATTAAAAATCAGTTCTTTTGGGCCTCCCTGGTGGCGCAGTGGTTGAGAGTCCGCCTGCCGATGCAGGGGATACGGGTTCGTGCCCCGGTCTGGGAGGATCCCATATGCCGCGGAGCGGCTGGGCCCGTGAGCCATGGCCGCTGGGCCTGCGCATCCGGAGCCTGTGCTCCGCAACGGGAGAGGCCACAACAGTGAGAGGCCCGCGTACCACAAAAAAAAAAAAAAAAAAAAAAAAAAAAAAATCAGTTCTTTTTTTTAATACTTATTTATTTTATTTATATTTTTGGCCATGTCAGGTCTTAGTTGCGGCACGTGGGATCTTTCGTTGAGGCATGTGGGATCTTTTGTTGCAGCGCTCGGGCTACTTTCTAGTTGTGTCATGTGGGTTTTCTCTCTCTAGCTGTGGTTCATGGGCTCCAGAGTGTGTCAGCTCTGTAGTTTGCAGCACATGGGCTCTCTTGTTGAGGCCTGTGAGCTCAGTAGTTGTGGCCCGCAGGCTTAGTTGTCCCACAGCACGTGGGATCTTAGTTACCTGAGCAGGGATCAAACCTGAGTCCCCTGCACTGCAAGGTGGATTCTTTACCACTGGACCACCAGGGAAGTCCCCCAAATCAGTTCTTCTTAATGTCTAATATCAAATTAATAAAAAATATATGTCTAATATCAAATTTTAAAAAAATCAAAGTAACTTTGGTTACTTTGCTATCCCAAAAGAATCTTTAAGTTGGTCATGTATAATGTAAGGCAAACGTGAAGGTATGAATTGCAAGCTATTGCTTTTTTTTGGCTGTGTTGGGTCTTCATTGCTGCGCATGGGCTTTCTCTAGTTGCGGCGAGCAGGGGCTTCGTTGCAGTGGCTTCTCTTCTTGCAGAGCACAGGCTCTAGGCACTCAGGCTCAGTAGTTGTGGCACGTAGGCTCAGCAGTTGTGGCTTAGCTGTTCTGTGGCATGTAGGATCTTCCTGGCCCAGGAATCAAACCCGTGTCTCCTGCACTGGTAGGCAATTCTTAACCACTGTGCCATGAGGGAAGTCTTGCTATTGCTACTTCAGAGTAGAGAAAAGTAAACAGCATATAAGAAAATTTGACCAGATTAAAACGAGTAAAATCCAAGTGAAGAGGTTAAATGGAAGACTGCAATTTCCTGGGATTATGGAATAAAAGAAATTTTTGGATTTTCCAGAATTAAATTAGGTAAAGTAGTTTTACTGAATCTTAAAAATGATATCTGCAAACTGTCAAAAAAAAAAAAAAACAACCCAAGAAACCCATAACGCTATGGTTGTAGAATAAAGCTACTTACTAAAGCAGCAACGTACACTTTGTAGACAGGGTCAGCACAGACCATTGACAAAACGTTGCAGCATGCCTCCACCACATCTCCTGAGACACTGGTCTGGGAAGACCCACTGGCAGCTCCAGCACTCGGGCTGCTCCGGCCATTGCTCCCGGAATTTCCAGTGCTCTCCCCATTTGCCAACAGCAGAGCCCCGCTAACATCATGGGAAAGACGTCTGAGAGCCATCTCTCTTACATTCCAGTTTCTAGAAAATAAGCAGCCAACGAGTTCCATTCCAAATACCTATCATCAAACAAACAAAATGAATTCAATGTGAAAAAAAACTGAAGTGTTTTGAATTAAGTATGGTTTTTGGTTACTAAAGGAAAATTGGGCATTTCTTAAGTCTTCACCATACTATACAATTTTCAAATGTGTCTGTAAGGACATACTCAAGTTAACTGATAATTAGCAAAAGTCCTTAACATTTATTAGCTCAAGTAAAACTAAGAGCGAACGCCATTAAGTAATTAGATGGATATATATGCATTTCTGTACTCCGGTGCTTACCACAAAACAAAATAAACATATCTGTGAAGAACCTCAAATTTGTATTTGTGTTAAAGTAGTTTACAGAGAAAAAACTGAAGATTAAAAAAAGCCAAATCAAGAAAGGCACTGGGGCAGGTGTTCAAGAGATAAGAGTATTTCTCCTACCAATGATAGTAGTAAGGCAAAGGCTCTTATTTGGTTAACTGGAAAAAATATAATGAATAGAGTGGAAAAATCAAGACTAAAGAAAAACACTGTGTTCAAATCAGCAAAGGATAATGAAATACTTAAAATTAAAGTGCATGTCATTATAGTCATCATTATCACATCTGCAAAGCCAGAGAATCCCTAAAGAAAAGAAAGGGTGCATGGTCTTGACATTATGGATCAGTTAGCTGAAAGTAAACTTAATATCTAAGATAATGTATCATTTGAAAAAGTTCTAAATATTAGGGATGAATAAACACATTTTTGGGGAAAATAAATCATGATTTTTTTATGTGTTCTGTTTTAAAGTGATAGTAAAGGAGAATAAATCAATTAGAGTTGTATGCCTGGCACTGTTAAACAGCATACCACTAAGTCTTAATTATGTCTTATATGATATTCCTAATTTTAAAAAACTAGGGGGCTTCCCTGGTGGCACAGTGGTTGAGAGTCCGCCTGCCGATGCAGGGGACACGGGTTCGTGCCCCGGTCCAGGAAGATCCCACATGCCGCGGAGCGGCTGGGCCCGTGAGCCACGGCCGCTGAGCCTGCGCGTCCGGAGCCTGTGCTCCGCAACGGGAGAGGCCACAAAAGTGAGAGGCCCGTGTACCGCAAAAAAAAAAAAAAACTAGGAATATATAGCCTAGGCCAACCTAAAGCTTAAGCAAAACAAACCTGAACCACTGCCTTGAAAAAATGGCATCCAATAGCTTAGTATCAAATTGAGAGTTTTCTTGAGGACTCATGAAGGAGCAGGTGAGGGCCTATGTTAAATACCAGTAATGAACTAGATAAAATAAATAATATATTTATTAAGTTTGTAAATTTTATTAGATTCCTATTAGGCTGTTAACATGCTAAGAAAAGAGAATTCAAAAGCTGCAGGACTATAATGGTCACAAAAAGAAAAAGGACATAAATCCTTCTGATGTATAAGATTAATGAGTTATTGTGTCTGTTAATGAATTTAATGGAATTTCAAAAACATTTTACTTCACTATAATCTACTGGAGATATCTGGTTTTGGATTCTACATATGGACTAAGCAGATAACAACAAAGAAAATCATTAGAATCCAACCAACCAACTGAAATTCCGATTTACTAAGGATGAAAAAGTATTTAAGCAGCAGAGAAAGTAAAGGAATGGAAACTGTCCTTACAAATAAAAATGACTAATACAAGGTAAATACCACGTTCTTTTCTTACTCATCCACTCAGCAATTATTGAGTATCTAACATATGCCATGAGAATATGAATAGGAGAAACTGAGTTTAAATGGCAACAAATAAGAAAAATGACAAATTCTTGGCAGGATTAAACATTGGAGCAACTTAGCATTAAATGGTTCTAGTGTCTATCCTTGAATAATCTTTTGTGTCTGTTAGTTTAGAAAGATGTTTCTAGAGATGGGAGGTGAGATTACAAAGAAATTTTGATTAAGCTCTATAATAAGTGGCATAGTATTAACATCAAAGGTAAAATTAAAATTTTCAAGGGAATACGAGTCATGATGGAGGCAAGCAAAAGTACTTTCTTAAATTATAAACAACTGGGGAGACAACTACATTAATTAGTCTATAAATGTTTCTTTGAGAAATGAAGAATCAGAACTACTAACCTGAATCCATGGCTCAGCTAAATCTTTATAAGCAGGAGGGATCTGCTGAGTTCCATAATGAGTAAGATTAAAATTGCTCTCTTGATTCCTTCGTTGTGATCCAGCCAAGGGATGCTGCTGTGTGGTTTGCTGCTGTGCAGCTCGCAGGGAAGGGGAATCCACAGGGCTTGACAACTCGTGGCTAAATGAAAAATTAACAAAGCTTGCTAAAAATAATTAACAGATTTGAATAACACTTTGAGAGCATTTTAATTCTTTATTAAACATACCCAAATCATTAAGTCATAATTGTTACCTGTAGAAATCATGGGATCTCCACTTAGACCTACAAAGGGGACATATTAAAGGTTCTCTGTTTCTTCTACATTCTTCTGCCCCTGAAAAATTATGGAAAAAAAACTTAGAAAAGTATAAATGTTTAAAGTATTTATGTAATAATTGTTCATAATGGCTAGTATAGGATTTATATGGAAGGAACCTCAAAACATTATGTTTACCTAAATGCAGGCAAACACGGAAGGTTAAATTATTGATGCTTTTAATTGTTGCAAATGCTATTTTATTAAACATGCTATATATAACAAGTACTTTGTTTACTGTTTTTCAAAACATGCTGCCCACTTGATAACCTGGTAATGTTATTCCAAAACTTGCTTTGGCATTACCCTCTCTGGAAGGCCTGCCCAGACCTTCTTCCACCTCCTCCCCTCCACGTGCATCTTCCAGATCAGAACTGTTTCTCATTCTGTGCATGCCTTCCATTACCACACGTCACACTGCATAATATTTCTTTGCTCATCCCTAAGAGATCCTAAACTCCTACTTGTTGAAAACTTTACAGGGCCTAGGTATACTTCTTTTCTTCTCTCACCAGTCTTGCTGAAGGCCACGTTAAAATCCTAAATAATATAGTTAGCTGATAGAGGAACCACACTGAGTAAGCACAGAGAGAAAAAGAGCCACATACAAATTGACATGCAATGGTGGTGCAGCTTGTTCCTGCAGCCATCTTCACACACTGTAAGACTTTCTTCATCAAGCATGCCCAACAAGCAAATAGGACACATCTGTTCCTCTTCATCTTTTATACTATAAAGAAGGGGAAACAAAAGCATTAACCACAAAAGAACAGAATTAATGCCATATGCTAAAAACAATTGTGGCTTCTTTAGACTATGAAAAAATTAATTAGAAATTCTTGTTTAGGAGTGTCTTGTATATGAACTATTTGAGAAATACTTCTCTTATTAATATACAGTAATTTTGAATCAGACTCATACCACCATGTATTTATAGGTTGTGGGTATGGTTTTTTCCTTGCTATGAATGTAATTCAATATATGAACTACAGTCTTAGAGAGATATGTATCCCCAAAATTCTGTTATTGTACCTTTTGAATAAACACACTGCTATAAGATTTGACTATGTACAAACATACTACATGCCAACAGTTTCAAGATTTCAAGTATTAGAAGGACTGTAGAGCTTATCTATTCCACATCCTTAAGTATGAAGACCCATCTCAGACAATTTTGGTGCGTGTGTAGTCCAACTTTCCTAGAAACAAGTATGTCACATTTTTAATGCACACAACCTTTCAACTAGACTTCTAGGAAATAAAGAGATGTAATAAAGATATATGTGTGAGAATGTTCACTGCAGAACTATTTAGCATAAGGAAAAAAATCAACCAAAGGAACATCAAAAGAAGGGTAAGAAAATGGTACACCCAGACACTATGAAGCCTTTGAAAAGGATCAGAGATCCATAATATACCATATGGTGAAAAAAAGCAGATAACATGACAGAATTCAAACTTGTATAGAATGGTTCCATTTATGGCAAAATTGTAACTTTATTATGTGTATCTGAATTATATTGTATATATTTGACTATTCCTATTATATACAAAGTAAATATAAAATCAGTAAGAAAAATATTAACAACTCAACAGTGAAACAAGCAAAGAAGATTAAAAGGCAGTTGAAATTAAAAAGACCAATAGCCAATAAATGTGAAAAGAGAAGTACAAAATACATGTTAAATTAATAAAGCTCTATCTTATTTTATTTGTCTTTGTGGGGGGAATGGGATAATCTGACTGACAAAAATTAAGTAGGTTGATAATGGCATAGGAAAACAGGCTCTCATATACACTACTGGTGGGAGTAAAAAAAAACCCTGAAATTTTTAGAAAGGAATTTGCTAGTATTTCTTAAAATACTAAATGTATATATCCATGACCTAAAAAAACCTATTTTCTAGAATTCTATCCTTCAGAAAGATTTTATGTAAACAAAAAAATATAAAATTTATTGCATTTAATAGGCCAACAAAAAATTAGGTGTACTAAATGTCCATTCATTATGGCAATGGCAAAATATATTGTCATATCCATACACTCTTATATAGCTGAAGTAGTGTATATTTTTTGTATTGAGGAAAATGTTCTTGATATATAAAGTAAAAATTTTTTTTTAATTTAAAAAGCAAGTTGCAGATCAAAATATATGTCATGACTATAGTGCTTAACAATAGGAAAGATGAGAGAAGTATTGGGGTATGTGTGTGTCTGCATACCCATAGAATGCAGAGAAGAGTTTTATATTCCTTTCTTTATATAATTTTAAAAGATGTATTAAAAACTGTTAACAGTAGTCATTTTGTGTGCAGCCCAGACTGGAGGGGGGGAGGTTTGTTTCTATTTTACAAATTTTTGTTTGAACCTTCATGATGTGATGAATAGCTTTTAAAATCAATAACAATATTTCCATTACAACATAAAGACAAGATTCTGGGGTATTATAAGTAAGCTGCCCAAGATCACAGAACAGTTCGTGGCAAATCTATCATTTGGCTTTAATTTGAGGAGAATATCCCATAACCTACTTATCCCTACAAATTCGTGTTTCTACTAAGCTCAGGCTTTCGCCTCGGCTCAATATTACACTTCTACTATCTTAAGCTATAATTCCTGAAAAACAGGTCTGAGTGACTGACAGCAAATAACAGTTCCCCAAAAAACTTCCCTGAAAGCTGAACAAATATGTCATCAATGTCACGATGTGTGACTCCTGAGCTGAAGCACACTTACTAGTCTCTCTCCCTCCCAGTTATCTATCCTGTCTCTCTATCTCTTTTCATAATTATGGAGCTATGAGGAGGGGGGAAAAGCTATTAAAATATGCATGTATTAATGATAGAAATTAACAAAAACACTGCAGAAATGATTTACACAACAATCTATAATAAAAATACTAATGGCAAAGATGACCCAAGATCAAATAATTTTTCAAATAATTACACCAAAATTAGCTTATTCAAAAGACTTAAATACAGGAAAAATAAAGTTCCACAATTTAGTCAAATTGTAAGTACAACTTATTTCTTAAATGCTTTTCTGACTTAAAAATATTCCATTCTGGGGTATTTTCTGCCTTTTTTCCAAGTACATCTTTTGTAAACATTATTCAGATCATTTATCTATATACATGTACAATTTCATGTTCTTAAGAGATTTATCATAAAAATTCTACTTATTAAACTCTTCAAGTGGTGGCATAATTTTTCATTGATTAGACAGATCCTAACTTCTTAAGAATCCACTTATTGCTGGACATTTGAGTTGTTTCCACATTTTAAGAAACCGTTAGAAACCTCTTTGTGCCCTCTTTTTTGACATTTCAGATTTTCTTTCTAGCAGTTTCTTCAGAAGTAAAATCACTTGAGTAGAGAGCAGGGATTAGCGAACTAAAGGGGGATCAAATTAGTCAAGCTTCTGTAAATAAAGATTTATTGGAACACAGCCACACCAATTCATTCACATATTGTCTACGGCTACTTCAGCTACAAGGGCAGAGCTGAATAGTTGTGACAGAGACCCAATGACCCTCAAAGCCCAAAGTATTTAAAGTACAAAAATGTCACCTGTCATAATACCACCCATTAATAACCATTAATTTTTAATTCATTTCAATATTTATGTACCTATAATACCTTTTATATATAAAAAATGGGTTCATGCATGACAGTATTATAATCTGGATTTTATTTCATGCCACTCAGTATTCTTCAAAAGCATAATTCTAATGGCTGCATGAAATATTCATAATATGGGTATATTTTAACCATTCATTTGCTGGATATTTAAGTTGTTCCCAATTTTTCACCATAGTACTGTGAGAAACAGCCATATATGTAAGTCTTGTACATTTCTCAAATTAAAATTTTTTTCTTAAATAAAAAATACATTTACTGGATCAATGACTATAAACGTTTTTAAAAGTCACATTATTTTTTTCCAGAAAGGCTATACCACTACATACCATAAAGCATCTTATAAGAACTGAACTGTCGCATTACAAAGGATCTACTAATTCTGTAAATAAATCTGATATATATATATTTTTTTAAGTGAGCATTTCCTTAGTTATTAGGTTGCCTGAACAGTTTTTATATGTTTGTCAGCACCCTGAAATTCTTCTTTTGTGAAAATTCTCTTCATGTCCTTTGCCCATTTATGTACTGGACCATAGGTTTCTGTTTGCAGCTTTTATTTTGTTGGTAAGGTTTTGTTAATTATTTTTTATACACATATTCAATCTGTCCCAATTCTGTTTTTCATTGTTTCTTATATACCATTTAAAATTAATATACTGCAATAAGATCTCCAGATAAATTTTTTTAATTAATTTTAGTCTTAAAATATTTATTTTAGACATAAAAATTTGTGATTACATGAAACATTAACCTACTTACCTACACAGTATAATCTTAGGAAGATTATAACTTCTTTGGTTTCCCCCCTTGGACACAAAAAATTCAAATGAATCAATAAAACCCCCAAATTATGGCCAGCCCATATTGAAAGGGTACTTTTTTTCATCTTAGAGAGAGAGACTTTCTATTTTAACTTTGGCCACCTGGTTTTAAGCAGTTATTATTTTTTTCCAAAATAAAAAGCTACAGAAATATCAATCAATAAGAGAAAGGCTCTAGAAGTTTGGATAAGGAAGCTTGAGAAGTAAAGCTAATTTTTTCATTTATTTAGAAGAGATAACAGGTAAGAGAAAGAGCTCTGAACTAGAAATCAGGATACTCAGGTTCCAGTTCTGCCTTTGTTCAAATGACCTCTTCTGGCTTTATTTATCACTGAACCATGTAAACTGGAAAATCTCTAATGTCAAAAAAACCTCATAAAACTCTCATTCTAAAATCAACTCATTTAATAAAAAATAATAAAATTCAAACATTTACTTTTTCCATAGATGAAAAAACTTCTCTCTCAACTCTTTACTTCATCTTGCCCTTGTCCTGATATCATCACTTTCTATTCCTCATGAATTTTGAAGTAGTTACAATACTTAAAAGATTGATGGGATGAGAATGAGACTTAAAAGCACTTAGACCAGTGCTTCTCAGGCTGAGGTTCCTGGGAACACATAGTGGGTGCCCTCCTAAGAGAAGCAGCACTCCTTTCTGGAGTAATTTTTAAGAACCTCATTTTTTCATTAAAGCAATAAAGAAATCTTGGAAAAGAAAGAAAACTGACATGACTTTTTATGACAGTACTCTTAATTTTTTCACACCTGTCATATTGGGCTACATCTCAGATCCTTCAGGGTTATGAGTTTATTCTTATCAGCAGCTAAGCGATGGAAAAGTTTGAGAAGCACTGCAGATTTTAATTAACAACTATGATTAACAGCTACTGTATCTCTTAATTACAACTGATTAGTCTCTTTGTTCAGAAGAGCCTGCTTATGTTCTCACATGTAAAAGAGGCTGTAATGAGGACTCCCTGCGAGTATCTATGAGAGAAGTAGGGACGTCATGAAATTTAAACATCCTATATTTGAAAGTGATTCTGGATAACCACTTTGCCTTGTACATAATTTATTTATATCAAAAAATTATAGACATATTTATATAATACCTCAGGTTCATTATCTGCAAAAGTGATAAAACCTACCTAATGAGACCAACATATTAGGTGCTTGGCACAAAGTGATGATTGATAAACAGTAGCCACTTATTTTATACCTGCCACCTGATTTTTCTTGTGAAATGCACATTTATTATATTCTGATATTTAAGGTGCCGTTTTCAACACTGTAGTTTTCAGGACAGAATATCCAAATATATATACTTAGATGACCTTTACTATTTTTTACCCTTGATTTTACCTTGAAAGCCAAGATTCAATAATTAAATCATTTTAGAGCAACTTAACAAGTATATATATATAAATTATCCCTAAAATTAAAAAGTAACACTGGATTAATGCTTTTAATTCCTTAAAAAGTACTAACCTGTTTTCTGAACTAGATGTAGAAGTGCTAGATGATGACAATGTATGAGAATTTGACATGCGTGAAACAAACTTCTGGATGGTGTTACGAGATGGAGCTTTGATCCTTGAGCTACGCCTACTGTGATATTTCTGGAACAAACTCTCAACCTAACATTGAAAAAAGACAGTAACAATGACATTTGTGCCATAATATACATAAGAAGAGTTCTAGAGATTGAATTATTTGCCTTTTATTTTTTCAGTTTTTCACAAAGCCAATTTAAGGGCTTCAAAAATAAGAATACATATAGCTTACTACGGATAGTACTTTTACAGCAGGTCAGTGTTTACTTTTTTTTTAGTCTAGAAGGAAAAACTAATTAGTCAATAGACTGTAAGAGAACTATTTACAAACAGCAAGTAATCCTTACATACCTTCACACCTTTAAAATGACCACTGTCTATTTAAATTTAAAGCTCATGGAAAAATGTGAGGAATATCATAAAAATCTGTAGACAATTTTACTGTAAAGCATTTATTTAAAAATTACCTCAAAATTCTTTAAAGTTTTTCTCCATAACATTGGGTCTGAAGGTTCTAGCTGAAACACTCGGAGCATAACAAATAGTAGATGAATACAAAATGTTCCACGCCCACAGCTGCAGTTCTAAAGAGTTAAAAAAAACAAACAAACCTATAGTTTAATAAATCTGTGTCCTATTAGAACTCCTAAGTTGATCACTTTTAAATATTTCCAAGTTTATTATACTAAACTTTCTATAATTTTCTTCATTATCCTTATATAATAAGATATATAAGGATACGCAAGAAAAGCCTACAGCTATCTCCATGAATTAATCTCTTATTTTTGGTTTATTAAAAAGACCAAATTTGTATTCTGAAGTATATTAAATCATAGTAAAACCCTTCATAAACACATTAAATAAAAGTGTTTATTAGTTCCCAAAATATAATTTGAATTCTCTTTAGTTTACTAAAGAGAATTACACAACTGATCTAAATTTAAGAATGTTACAGTGCATAGAGTTAGTACCAGATCCTAATAAAATGTAAAATGGTGACAATTCCTACCTGAGGCCCAATAAACACCCGATATTTATTGTCTGGGCTGTCTCCTCCAATCAGGAAGGAGTTGGGCCCTATTTGCTGCAGTAAGTACAGCCTGGCCCGCATCACTTTGTTTACACGGCGGTTTGTTTCCTCAGGGCTGTATGGTGAGAAGCCATCTGGTGAAGGGGCTCTTCGAGGTGGTGTGATTCTCCCGCTCTGAAACTTCACAACATTTAAAAATTAGGGGACTTCCCTGGTGGCACAGTGGTTAAGAATCCACCTGCCAATGCAGGGGACATGGGTTCGAGCCCTGGTCCGGGAAGATCCCACATGCCCCAGAGCAGCTAAGCCCATGCACCACAACTACTGAGCCTAAGCTCTAGAGCTCACGAGCCACAACTGCTGAGCCCACGTGCCACAACTACTGAAGCCCGCGCACCTAGAGCCTGTGCTCCGCAACAAGAGAAGCCACCGCAACGAGAAACCTGCGCACCGCAAAGAAGAGTAACCCCCGCTGGCTGCAACTAGAGAAAACCCAAACACAGCAACAAAGACCCAATACAGCCAAAAAGAAAATAAAATAAATTTTTTTAAAAATTAAGAAATGCTTTAAAAAAATAAAAATTAGGTTAATTGCTCACTTCTCCATTAGAAAAAAGTTACCTAAAAAAGGCCATAGCCGACACCATTTTCATATTCTGAAAAAATGCCTCATATATAATATGATGGGACAAAATGTATTTTGCAAATGCATTTGTCTGACATACTCGTTATGAGTAAACTTCTAAAGTCTGTCATCCCTGTAACTAAAAATAAATCTTTGGCCGAGAGAGACAACCATGTGGTAATTTTACAAATTACTATATAAGTATTTGACTTCTTTGAAAAGTATTACATAAATCAAAATAAAAAGCACAGAAAATTCGCCTTATAAGCAGGTAAAATGATTTGTTTCTAGTGATAAAAATTAAGCATCCAATTTCCTGGCTTCCACTTATGGGATTACTAAATGCTCTTTTGTGACTGGTAATTTACAAACAGCTACATGGAATTCCCCCCATGGTACACTCTGTAGAGAACTAGTGGCAAGTGACTCTTCCCAGATTAAGACATCTCACTGGAGGCTGATAAAAACTCTCCTGTGGTGAGGGTGATATATGTTGCTCTCACTCCACTTCACTGATTCCCCTGGAACTTGGTCTTTCCATCAGTGCCCAGTGGAAATTCTAGTTCTTTTGGATGCCTAACTAAATAGTTAAAAGGTAATAAAAGTTGGCGAGAAAATGAAGCAATTGGAAGCCTCATACAGTGCTGGTGGGAATGTAAAATGGTGGAGCTGCTTTGTGAAACATATGATCCAGCAATCCCACTCCTAGGTATATACCCAAGAAAAATGAAAAGGTATGTCCACACAAAAATGTGTACAGAAATGTTCACAGTAGCATTATTCATAATAGCCAGAAGTGGAAACAAAATGCCCATCAACTGATAAGTGAATAAACAAAATATGTATATCCATACAATAGAATATTATTCTACAGTTAAAAATGAATGGAGTTATACCATGGATGAACCTTGAAAACATGATGCTAAGTGCAAAAAAACAGTCACAAAAGACCATACATATTATATGATTCCATTTATATAAAATGTCCAGAATAGGCAAATTATATATAGTCAGAAAGTAGATTAGTGGTTGCCTAGGGCTGGGGAGAGACTGCTAATTAGCCTGGGGTTTCTTGTTGGGGTGGTGAAAGTGTTTTAAAATTTATTGCAGTGATGGCTACAACTACGTGAATACACCAAAACTCAATGAACGGTACAATTTAAACAGGTGAATTGTATATTATATGAATTATATCTTAATAAAACCATTATTTTTAATAGGCAATTACTTAAAAGTAAAACAAAAACAAGTACATATGCATCTGCTATTGGACTTGCTAAGTATTCAGACTATGGATATGCTCAAAGATGTGCAAAATGATGTATGCATAAAAAATATTTTTGCAGCATTGTTTTTAGTAATGGAGTTAAGAAGGAATATAAATGTCCATTAGGATGTAGTTCACCAAATAAGCCATGATTTATCCAGATAATGAAATGTTAGGTAGCTGTTATAAAGAATGAGGAAGTAACTTTGTCTAGCACATATCCCAAAATAGGGGTAGGGGGAGGGGAGACACAATTCTGTATTTACTTGTGGTAGACTTTTACTTTGATGGCCCCCACGAACCACACCTCCCAGTATTTACACTCTTCTGTAGTCCTCTACCACGTTGATTCTTGATTTGGGCATGTAACTGGCTTTGGGCAATAAGGCATTAGTAAACATGATGCAAGTAGTGGCTTGATAAGAGCTTCCACGCTGAGATTTGCCCTCTTGAATCACTTTTTTTTTTTTGGACTTAGAAATTTATTGTCTCATAGTTCCAGAGGCTTGAAGTCCAAGATCAAGGTGCTGGCAGGGTTGGTTCCTTCTGAGGGCTGTGAGAGAGAATCTGTTCCTTGTGCTTTCCTAGCTTGAAACACTTGTTGCAACCCAATTTCCACACTGTAAGAAAGAGATGCCAACAGCCCCCAACTGTTTGAGGTGAAGCACCAGATATGTGAGTGAAGAAGCAGTCTTGGATATTCCAGCTTCTGCAGATGCCATGGGGAGCAGACATAAGCCACTCCTGCTGAGCCCTGCCCAATTTGTAGATTCATGAGCTAATAAATGATCCTGTTTTGAGAAGCTAATTTAAAGGTGTGTCCACATAAAGCCAATAAATACTATTGAGAATTTGGGGCTTTACTGTAAAAAGTTTTTACTTAAAATTGACTTTCTGAAGTATTTATATGCTTTAACCACCTCAGATGTGAGGAAAACCAAATCTCCCCTTGTGGTCACTATATCTCAGTCATTTTGCCATTCACTCATTTGTTCAAGGTTAGAATGTTTAACTTGCTTTCTGCCAGTGGAAGTCTGTCTGTCTCTCTCAGAGGATTAGCACCTATCTTTTTGTAAGTCTCTTTGATGTCTGGCTCAATA
The DNA here is from genome assembly GCF_964165515.1 of Mesoplodon bidens. Taxonomy (NCBI): domain Eukaryota; kingdom Metazoa; phylum Chordata; class Mammalia; order Artiodactyla; family Ziphiidae; genus Mesoplodon; species Mesoplodon bidens. Next base: position 45,257,096 of record NC_138160.1, on the reverse strand, counting down.
CAGAAGACACCTACATTCTCATCTATGCTTCTGCATTCAATCTGCTGTGATACAGTGTTTTGATTAAAGTACATGAAGAAAATCTGGCCTCACACAGATATGCATTTGGAAAATCCTTTTCAAATAATGATGAATATTCTTCTTTGATACTACATCAAAGGAGTGGTTTCCGTAAAGGAGGCTGTAATGTGGAATCTGAAACCACATAAACAAATTTTTCCTACTGTTACATTAAAATCTAGATGGTTTATTTTATATACTTGGAATGGATCATTTACTAAAGAATGATTTTGTTTCATCATTCACTGGTCATATGGAAAATTCTGGTTCACTAAGTTATGCAGATCTTCTAAAAGTTTATACATTTCATTGTGCAATATACAAAAAAAAATCACATTTGATAATATCACTGGCCTATAGAAAAGTCTAAGTATTGGGAAGCTTTCAAGCTTACAGTGGTGGATATGAGTTTTCCAAAACTCTTAATTTTTGCTTGAAATCTCAAATTTTACCACTAGTGAAGAAACATATCAGTTGTTTTCCTTGAAGTGAGTCTTACTTAATTTTTCTTAAGGGAAATGTTTACCAAATACCCAAGTGAAGAATACAGTTTCTACTGTCATAGTTTTAATTCAGGCAAATTCACCAGCAGTTTTACCCACCACTGTAAATGTCAATGCAGTAAAAGAGGCAAATAACATCTCAGTTTTATTACAAAATTAGTTTTGACCTAATGGATCCACAGGAAGCATCTCAGGGCAGGTTCCCCCAAGCAAGGGTCTGTGGGCCATACTTTGGGAATTGTTGCTCTAATAGACGGCTAGCCCATCTTTTCCGTGTTATAAATAAGTTTAAAGATTGTAGAAACTTAACATATTTGCTAAAACATTAACTTACAGGCACCGGGGAAACTTTTTTTCTCCTTACTCCTGGAGATTCAGATTTCACTGTGCGGCCTGATGGGGAGCTGCCAGGGGAAGGACTGCGTCGGCCTTTGGGAGCTGAGGAAGCAGCGCTTGCCTGGCCCTCTCCTTGAGACTCAGCTGCCAAGGTATTAATTTCAGATCCATCTCCTTTAATAGGGATTGGTTTTACCACCTAAATTAAAATGCCAATATTTTTATTAGTTAAAAAATAAAAAAATAAGTAAATTTGAACATCAGACTAAGGCATGAGCTCAGTGAGTGTTTTATTATGCAGTATTATACAAACACAACAGACAATATATCAGCTTCCTTTATTATTACTTTAAGCCATAAATGAAGACTATTTTTTACCCATATAGATTTTAGTCATTTAGGCTTTATCAACTAAATGTTGATAATACATAATACATTTTAAAATGTTGTCATACATAATTTTAGAAGATTTGGAATTAAGATCCTTAGATCCTACCTTAGAGATAAAACATCAAAATAAAATTGGAAAAATTGCTTTTCTTTTTTAAGTACAATGTAAATCTCTAATTAAAGGATTTTAGATACTGACATTAGAGGGCAGTGTTGCTTTAAGCATTACCTCTCCCACTCAACCAAAGGGACTAGTTCTTAGAACAGTTTAAGTTGCTTAATGAGAATAGTTTTAGCTATGGTTTGTTCAAGTGTCTAGAAAATATCAAGGCAAATAAAACCACTGCATTTAAAATGAAGAAGGAAAAAAAAGCTTACAAGAGGATCTATTTATGCTTAATTTTTCATTTCCTCTTATGCTTTCTTCCTTATTAGCAGGTAACCCACAGTCACTCACCACAGGGCCTCTCCTGTTTCTCCTTTCCAGCCATTCGTGCTTCCAGGCTGGCATACAGGTTGCCTTCAGTTTCTCCCTGATCATTCGTTCTTCTGGGCGATCGTCCATCTTGTGCAACCCCTTGAGAGTTTCTTTATTCTCCATCTCACGCCTAAAATGGAAGGAGAATGAGATTTATATATGAAAAAAAATTTCCAAGAACAATATGGTTCTATTTCATACTTTCAATGGACATGTAACTAAAAAGATAACTGCTAAAACCCCCAAATGATTTAAGCAAGACATGAAAATATCATTGTGAATCACATTATACTGTTGAAATTATAACATGGATAGTGTTGAATGTTGCCTGATAACATGAGTTTAATAATATTAGCCTTTAAAAAGAAAGGTTCTGGGCTTCCCTGGTGGCGCAGTGGTTAAGAATCCACCTGCCAATGCAGGGGACACGGGTTCGAGCCCTGGTCCAGGAACATCCCACATGCCGCAGAGCAACTAATCCCATGTGCCACAACTACTGAGCCTGCACTCTAGAGCCCGCGAACCACAACTACTGAGCCTGCATGCTACAACTACTGAAGCCCATGCGCCTAGAGCCCGTGCTCTGAAACAAGCACCACAATGAGAAGCCCACACACCACAACGAAGAGTAGCCCCCGCTCACCACAACGAGAGAAAGCCTGCACACAGCAATGAAGACCCGACACAACCATAAATAAATAAATTTATTTTAAAAAAAAGAAAGGTTCTATTTAGAAGGTGCAGGCTTACTAGTAATATTAATGCAGACCTTTATTTCTAGGTAGTTAATAAAAAGCATCCTAAGACATTAAGCACTGCATTAACAAATACATTCATGAAAACTGCACTGTTTCTAATTACACCATTCTAACATACTCGAGTATATAACAGACAAATATTTAGAAGAGTATTTCACTACTATTTATCCCAGGAATTCCAACAATTTAAGTCAATATAGATAAAATCTGGTGGATATGCTCATTTGCTGAAATCAGCTAAATATTTAATAAGCTAGGTGAAACCTAACCACATCTTCTGTGATCCCACAATATTTTTTCAACACCTCAATGATTAAATTTGTTTTCTCAGAACATGATATAGTACTTGGGGTACTCCATATATAAATAGTAAAAATGACCTGGTACAAACATTTTGACCTTTACTCCATAATATATTGTGGAGTTACCATAATAAAATAACCTGCAGGTTGGTAACTTTTGAGAACTATTTCTACAAAGCCTAATAGGTAAAACATCCACTAACTTCAAAATACACTCATATCCATACATGGATATATGCAACACAATATATACAGGCATGGGTTTTAAAACTGGTTCATAAGGAAAGAGTTAAAGCAACTGCATTCTGGGAGAAGTAACAATTTTAAAAATACTAAGCTAACTTCAGTAACTATTTTGGAAATTCTGTAAAGCTACAGAATAGTTATTTTTTTACACTGATAGGAAAAGGAAATACTCAAGGAAATACCAGAGATGATAACTGCAAGCTTACCAAAAAGTCAAATTTAAACTCCTCTAGGAATTTTCCAGCTAATCATAATTATAAAGCAGCAGTATTTGCAAAGAACCAGCCAAAAAAAAAAAAAAAAAAACAACTCAAAGAGCAAGACAAAAAAAACCTACTTAAAACTAAATATGCACTAGAAAGGAAATAACAGTTAACTGGTTTTACTTAAGCATCAACACTGTGAGGGGAGTGAAAACCAGTATGTTTAAATACCTCTGTGCCAGAGACTGGCCTAGATATTTTTAGTAATGCAAAGAACACTAACATTTGAAACTTGCAAAGGGGCATTAAGACCATATAGTAAAATATTTCCACCACGGAGGTACAAAAACTGTCACAAAGAAAGGTAATATGGGAGGGAGGGAGGGAAGGAGGGAGGGAAGAAGGAAGGGAGGGAAGGAGGGAGGAAGTTGATTTTATTATTTACTTACAAGTGTTTGGCTGTTTTTCCTTCCCTAAATATATCATGAAGTGTAAATGTTAGGGGTGGGTCAGAGGAAAAGGGAGGGACGAGAGGCTAAGGAAGGGAGGGAGGAAAGGGAAGGGGAAAAGTAAGGGAGAGGGAAAGAAGGCGGGGAGGGGAGAGAGAGAGAAATACTCTCTCAAAACTTCATCCTGCTCAGTCAGTACTTAGGAAGCTCAGATTTATAGGCAATCAAATTCATGGGCTGACCGCATACTACAAATTCACTTACAACTCTGGTTTGAAAAGCACTTTCCCCCCTGTAACAATGTTGCAAGGCATGGCTTAGGTTCCCAGGCTAGTAAGTCCCATTGTAGAACTGCAGTGCATTTTTACACCAGATGGTGCAGCACTCCCTGACAAAGATGCTTATCTTCCCCTGGTCCTAGATGTCTCTCCTCCCCCAAATTTGTTTTATGAGCATCTCTTCTCAATTCTGTATTTTCAGTGTCTTTTCCCTAGTACCCGCTCAAACACACAGAGAACTCTCCTTATCTAAACAAATCTTCCTGGATGATGTGGCTTCCTTAAAGTCAGTATGATTTTCCTCTTTCCTTTCCACTTGTTTTCAAAATACTATCATCTTTCAAACCAATTTCTTATTATAAATAATAGAGGATAAACATACTAGTAGCTCAACTTCTGCACACATCTAAGATTATTTCTTTAGAATAAATGCCCTGAAATGGAATTGCTGGGTCCAAATGTACACAAAATTAAGACTTCAGGTAATACTGACAAATTATTTTCAAGAAAACAGATCTTCCATTCAAAACACCCAGGCCAAGTTGCCAACTTAGTTGGTCTGAACTAGCAACAGCTTCTTCACTTTGAATCTTACTCCAATCCAGGCTTCACAGAGCAGCCAAGGTTACCTCCCCCATTAAAACCCTCTCTAGTGGCTTCCCCCTGGGCTTAGACTAAAATCCAGAATTATGGCCTGTGAGGCCCTGCATCATCCAGTCTTACCTCAACTGAAGTCACCCAGACCGCCCACCCCCTTCTGTTGTTTCTTTCACTGCCTGGCTCCAACATCTTTCCTGCTCGGGTTTTTTGCTCAGGCTGTTTCTTACTTGCCTACTTTTTACCTTGTTCATTTCTACCCACTCTTTGGCTTTTCTTCAACTCCTTACAGACCTTCACAATCTCAAATTAGGAATCTCGAGTTCCACTCTTTCACAGCTCTGTGCTTTTGCTTTAAAGCGCTCATTGCAATTTGCAAACCTATAAACCACCGCAACCCCCAAAATGTAAGCTCCACAAAGGGAGGGAACAGTGAGTGTTTCATCCATGGCTATACAACCAACATCTAACAATGTCTGGCTTACAATAGGTATTAAAACAAATATTAAATGAATGATCATTTACTAACATCTTTGGCAGCTCTAAGGATCTTCCTAGTTTTAAAATTTAATGATTACTCATGTTAATCTTTTTACAGTTCTGTATTTAATTAAGACTCAGTTTGTAACTTAGATCTTATTCAGTAGAACAATTTTTGTTGTTCCTAAATTGATCTGCAAATATAAACCTAAGTGTTTTTTCTAATGTCTTCATAAGTAATAACTATATATCATTAATTCTAAAATGTGTATTTTTTCACATTAAAAAAAAAAATTACTCCGCCTAAGGAAGGCAGCTAGGACCGGACCCTCAGCATGTCCTCCTGGAGCCCCGGCTCTGCCGAGCCTGCCAAGGGGGCCCCTGGTCCCGGGCCCCATTGCGACCTCCTCCACTAAACTTGTATAAACTTTCCTTTCTTAGTTCAACTTTCCCATGCCTGTGCCTCACATTTTAATATCTCTGAAATCTGAATGCCTTTTAGAATCAAATGCTGTTATAATTTAATGGACAGGGTTTTAAAAATTTCTTCATGGTATAGAAAATAATGGTACAATTTATAACCAATGGAATCTTAGATTCAATGAAATATACAGTAAATTCTATTCTACTTGCCAGGAAAAAAAAAAAATCATACCTACTTAGCTTCATTTATCTCTGAAACGAAAACCAAACTGGGAAGAAAAACAAGTTTTTCTTACATACTTACCGTTTTGTTATAACCTTAACATATAGTCTTCACAGATCAGACATAAACAGGGTTTTTATTTTTACCAGCTATGTGTGTATGTCTGCATGTATATAGCAGTGATTAGTCATCTTATCCAATTAATATCATAGCTATAGCAGGAAAGTTGTTTTGTTTTTTTTTAAACACAAACTAATCTAAACAGACAGTTGCAAAATCACTGTGAGATTAGAGGGCCTCTAATCCATTTTGGTTAAACATGAATAAGAGAGTTATTCTTGCCCTGTCTAGTACCTAGAACCATACTTCTTATTTTAACTAAAATAGTAGCTTGTATATTTGACTTTTGAGCAAAACAAACATATATTTTGAGAAACTACTTTGAAGACCTAATAAAATTGTATTCAGATTAACTATGAGAAACTTAACATTGTTACAGATTAAGCTTTATCCTCCTTCCCTATTTATTTAGAAAACATGAGGTTTCTTGCTTTTTTTGGTTTCTAAACATTCCTCAGAATGAATCTGTGATTGACCTAGAGCTTCAAAAAGCCTTTTCCCCCTGAGGTTAGGTTTCTAGTTTAGACTCTTTCTAGACGTACAGAATTTACCTGCTATAAAACGAGATGCTTCAATGGCCCCTTCTCAATGAAGCCACTCAGTCCTGCCTTTATCTGACCCACTGTGGTACCAGCCATTGTTGATTAGACTGCCACTCTTGTAGCTCTCCCCCACCTGTTTTCTAGGAGATGATTTTTCCCTAGTTCTGTTTCTCACACTCTGACTAACCTCACTGGTATCATATACTAGACCCTCTTCCTGGAACCCCTTAAATGCCAGCCATTGCCCTCTTCTCACAGCACTAAAATACTCTCTTCTTAAGCACACCAAGATATTTCACATCTCTCTTGTCTTTGCAGAAGATTTATATCCTGCAAGGAATACGCCTTTTGTCATCTCATATGCCTTCAGTAAAGAATTTCCTACCACCATTCTACAGCAGTTAGCCATTCCCTCCCCGTGTGCTAGTATTAATTATCATACAGCATAAACTCAAGTATTTGTTTAAATATCTGCTTCCCTCACCACACTGGGAGCTCTTCTGGGACAGGCTGCCACATCTTATTCATTCTTCTATCATCAGTGCCAAATGTCCTGGACAGGCCACGAAAGGCACCCTACAAGAAGCCAGAGGGCCTATCCAGCCATAGCCAATTCCTCTTCCCAGGGTGGTGTCTGACACCCGGGGCACCATGCTTTATATATTTGAACCCATCCTGCAGTCCACAGCTGGCTGGTGTAAGAATGTGCCCTGATCCAAACACCCTCTACACTGGATGGTGCTATACATCTTAACCAGACCTTCTCTCTATGGAAGTTTGAGTACAAGATACATGGAGAGTGTTATGGCAGGAAGAATGGCATCAAAATAGAGAAGAAGAGCCAAGTAGTAAATAGGAGCAATGAGCCAGAAATAAGGCAGAAGAGAGAGAAATTAGTCAGAGGGAAGACGTAGTTAGAGACAGGGAGAAGGGAATAAGCAATAAACATAAGAGTTGTACCTGGGTCCCCTGTCCATGATGTCAGCCAGCTGGAGCTACTTTTACACATACCTCCCCAGGTGGTGAATCACCGTGTCCTCCAGAGGCCACATGTATGTGCAGAAACTTCACGGGTCCTTTATTTTGCACTGAAATAAACCCTAACATGTCTCTCTTCCCTGCAACCCCGAAGAGCCGGATGAAAACACGAACTCAGCACATTCCCTGGCACACAAAGGACATTGGATAAACACTGAAAAACAGAATCCTACAAGTTTACTATAATTTCTTTAAGGTATTTCTTAAATGGTTCATCTTTAGCATGAAAATATAATGTTAGTCAACAACTAGTGATCGGAGAAGTAACTGCCAGACTTATGTCATAACAGAAAAAGTGAATGTTATGTGTCAGGCAAGGTGTTAGGTGCTTTACGGGTATTAACTCATTTCATCTTCCCGACAACCCTATCAGGTCTTTACCATCTGAGGTCTGGAGAGGCTGGGTTACAAGCCCAGGGTCACACAGTTTTAAGTGGTAGGAAGAGGCTTCAAACCCCACTCGATCTGACTCTGAAGCCTGTGCTCTTCACTGGTCTAGCAGGTCACTGTCAAATCTGATTTTGTTTTTACAGCGAGTCAGCATCAGTCAGCATCTAAGTTGATATCTACTTGATCAGGATTCAAAGAAGTTTAAACAAGTTTTTTAAATGGTGACTTTCGATAAGAATTAAAGAAGCACATTAATTTTATTCATTAGTAGAGTACGTCACTCTAATAGGAGTAACAAAGACTATAATGATTATATGAAACCTTTCTGGAAATTAATGGGGTTTAACCTTAGTATACATAAAGATTTCCAGAACAGTTTAGATTATGGATAACTTTATTTAGAGAGAATCTCAATTCTCTCAGTGTCCAAGCAATCTCAAAGAATCCTGGAAAATGCTCTGAATTATTTGGGACAGTCACAGTTCAGAGCCACCCAACTGAGGTCTGCTTGGGAAGTTATCTTAGCAGCAGGAATTCACATACTAAAACCCACAAGCTTTGTTACCAAGAAGAGAGAGAGCAGGGAGGAACCATCTCCCAAAACAAAACTAGACCACTCTGGGACCCTTAAAATTTAAGTTGCCAGGCCAAAGGCAAGAGAAGGAATGACTTTGGAAAGGATGACGAGAACGTGGTGAAGCATAAAGGCTAACAGAGGCTAACCATCCCTTACCATCGACAGGGCACTGTGCTAACGGTGGGTCATCTCAGTCAGTTCTCATGAGAATGGGACTCTTAACTATCCCACTGGCAGATAAGAAAAAGAGCAGGGAGGTTATGTGTCCAAGGTGATAAAGTCTGTGAAAAATACTGGATTTAACTCAGATATGAATGATTTCCAGGGCAAAAGCAAACTTAGTATTTACAAGTGCTTAAAATTCATACACCTAGATATGAGGCCAAAAAATCTGTATCTCAGTGGTGGAACAACTCTGTTTTTCCTTAACTTAAGATAATTTCTCCAGAGATATATTGTCATTGGCAACTGTTGGCCTTTTCCCTCTTCTGAGCAAGAAGGATTAGATAAAATCATTGGTGAGGCCAACCCTTCCATCATTATGTAATGCAACATTTACAACACGTCTAATTTTACATAAGAAATAATATATAAAAGTGGCTCACATTATGAAAATTAGTCCCCAGAAGATTTCATTCCAGGTTGTGCTCTGTAATGTTTGGCCCTAAGAACTAAAGATGGCACAACTCCTATTTATTTATACCAAGAAACAGGCAACTACTTTTTTATCCCTCAATACAGAGTAAATATCCTCTCTTTAGCATAACAAAGGACTTTTGATTTCTTAATATGGGTATGGCCATGGTATAATCAGTTTTATAATATGTTGAATCTCTATCAGAAATCTTCATCAGGGTGAGAAAAACTACTTCTAGTATTGTGTGCAAACCTTCCTATTTAGTCCTTTGAAGGATACAGGCACACAATTTCATCCTCAAAAATCTCATGTTCTGGTTAACTATATCAAAAGTTAAATAATATGGAGGTCAAATAACAAAGATGATAATATAGCTTACTATCAACAATGATTACAAGCAGCTTAATACCACCTTAGTTATTCTGATTGATTCATATTTATAAATTATTCTAAATTGTCTTGCACATACTAAAAATCAACTTATATCAAGGATTCCTTTCTATTAAAATATCACCCCATTTGAGTTTTAAGATTATAATTATTCTCCACTAAAAATTACAGAATTCTGAAAAGTAGAACATGGTATAGAGTCGTGATAAGTATGTTTCAAATTAACCAAAATTAAACCAAAAAATTAGTGGATAATCATACTGCAAATACTCGCTCTCTAGCTGACCTAGGTCAGCCTAGACAAGGAAAGTGCAAGTTCTTTGGGGGCAGGTCCTTTCCCCTGGCATGTCCTGCAGCCACAAACAAAGCACCCAGAGCAACAGATGCCACGGACTTGATAAGCAACCAATGATTTGGAGTCAGAGCAGCTCGTTATCACTTCAAATCTACAAACATCTGGGAGGACTTCCCTGGTGGTGCAGTAGTTAAGAATCCGCCTGCCAATGCAGAGGACATGGGTTCGAGCCCTGGTCCAGGAAGATCCCATATGCCACGAAGCAACTAAGCCCGTGCGCCACAACTACTGAGCCTGCGCTCTAGAGCCTGCGAGCCACAGCTACTGAGCCCATGTGCCTAGAGCCTGTGCTCCACAACAAGAGAAGCCACCACAATGAGAAGCCCGCGCACCGCAATGAAGAGTAGCCCATGCTCGCCACAACTAGAAAAAGCCCGTGGGCAGCAACGAAGACCCAACCCAGACAAAAAATAAATAAATTTAAAAACAAACAAAAAACTCATCAGGAGGAAAAGATAATTCAGACAGCTCAAACATACAGCAAATTCAGGCGGGAAGTAGTTATGTAGAGACAATCAAGTATATGCAATGACTATTAAAATTGATAAGAAATTTAAAGAAAATTAAAGGAAATTAGATGAATCAAGTCAGTAATCAAGTTAGGTTAGTAAGGAAGTGAATATCCTAGAAGATTTAGCAATTTGAAATAAAAAATATTATGTTTAAAAAAGTAGTCAAGGAGAAAAACCAGAGAAGGTGAGGGCAGGTGTCTCTTCAAGTGAACACCCCTCATGTGTGGGCATAAAAGAAAACAAATCAGACTAAAGTGAAACCAACACGTCAGTTCTATAATGTCTTATGATTCAAGTTCAATAAAATTCACTGACTTGTCACAAATTATGAGCTGAAATTTGATGGCAATATTTATGCAGACAAGTGAAAATTGTAAAAATAGAACTGGACAGAAATGAGTTTTGTGATTTTGTAAGATTCATTGTGTCACAAAATATATGAATATCTTAGTGACAGAAAAACTGAATGCAGTTCTGTTACCAATGATAAACAAAACAAATGGACTGAAAAGTTGCTAGTTGTCCCTGGAACGGTTATTACTTAAACTAAATATTTTACAAAAATACTTTATTTACTCATCAAAGTAATCACTTCTGTAACAAAATTTCTAAGTACTACTATTCTTCTACCCATCTTCCTATGGGATAAGATTCACACTATTCTTTTCTTCTCACTCATGAACTCAAGAAAATCTACAGGTTTAATGTAAACTATTTTTTAAGAGTCATTGTTTACAGGGGGAGTTTAAGACCAATATGGTTGCATTTCTCATTTGTTCCTTTCCAATAAAAACCCATGAAAGCTTCAAATACTTTTTACTCTGTAAGCCTGTATTCTTTTAACATTCAGTGCTAAAAATTCCACTGTTTATTCCTTCCTTTGTTGTGTCCTTGATAACTGACAAAGAACCTTTAGAAACCTTTGGGGAAAAAAATGGGACGTATGAACATCCTCTTCTTTAATTGTTGAATATAGATCGTGGGACGTATGAACAACTTCTTTTCAGTTGTTGAATATAGATCAGTAAGCAAGGAAAAGGATGCTAATTTTTTTACAGTATTTGGCTAAATGTGTATTTGCTTTCAAGAACTCCCCTTTCATGCTACTTGACAAACCTAGGGTTGGGAATGTGTACAAGACAACTGATGCATAAGTGTAAGTGAGCTTTTATACTACATTACAGAAGTATATCGGAACTCCCTATACTACTACTACTGGGGCAGTTTTCAGAAAAGCAATGTATGCTGTCCTCCATCTAAGGGCACTGGTACATAATCCATGGCACAAAGCAGGTATTCCAGGGGGAAAAGATGGCTGCTCCTTCACCATTTTGGTTTTCATCAAAAAGCTCCCAAGTCAGTGTTATGGGGGGCTCTGATGTATGTTGTTTTTCTTTGGAACCTTCTCCAATGGATGTGTGATTACATTTTTACTAAGTCGATTATCTTGAAAGAAATGTGGCAGCTTCAGTTTGAATATTCTAAAAGATCAAATGAACAAAACTAACTAATAATTGCAAAAGTGGTATGTTACTGCACATTTTCCCTCCCACAGTTTAAGAAAAGTGGTTTAAAGTTACAAAGGTAACATTTTGAGTACCTTCTGTGTTAATAAAAACCCTTGGACTGTTTTAACATTCCCAGATTAATGGATGAGAAGGCATATAGTGCTGAAGTGCACAAAGCCCTCTTACAGCCTCTTTGCTAGGAGAATGATTTCTTTCAAACCCCGCGGAACAGCTAGCCCTATTTCTACAGTACTTCCTCCTAGCTGGTGGAAAGGCATGTTAACTGGGATGCTCAGAATGAGGAAGAAGGACTTCCTGACAAATGTAGCTTTTCTTCTCTATGCTTTTAATGCTAGAAAACCACTCTGTTCAATGAATGTTGGCACGCCTACTACGTGTAAGCTCTGGGCTAGGCAACAGAGATACAAATACAAAGTGGGATAAAGAAAAGTAAGACAGGATCTCTATCCCTCTAGGCGCTTAGTCTAGCAGAACAGAGAAAACAGATGCCAACCCTGCTATAATAGAAGTATTTTAATATATCATAAATAGTTGCAAGGATGGAGTGGATCTCCATCTTAATTTTATCTAGGAGAGTCCTAGAAAGATCTACAGAGGAGGTGATGCCTGAATAATATTTAATGAAAGAACAGGACTGGCAGGCTTGGAGCCAATGAAGGCTGAAAGATTTTCTTGACAAAAGAAACAGCTCTGGTGAAAATAATGTTCTATAGAATATTAAACAGTTTATGATTCTGCTGTTTAGGAAACACTAGATAAAATAAACACATTCATTTAAAGACCTATGTGCATCATATTTTTCCAAGAGGGAAAAAAAGAAGGTAACACAGTATTCCTTGCACTTATTTGGCACAGAAGTCCTTTAAGCAAAACATCTTTGACAGAGTAGTGGTCCTTAGAATATACTGTGAGAAATCTGTATGGGATCATCCCTATATCCTTTCTGGCTCAAATGAGTCAACAGGTCTAAGAAGAAAAATCCAGAGAAGAAACTAACACCAGCTGTTTTAATGACTTAATATAAGGCTTCACGAGCTATCATAAAATTCAGCAATTGTCTTTAGTGCAACTAAGCCTCCAAGAATCAAAATATGTGGGAAAAAGATGATCTGGCAGCCGGCTTAAGATGAGTAGATTCACCTGGTACAAACTCATCTTAGGAGAAGTGGATGTCAGACATACAAAAGTGGCCCAATCTAACCACTAGCAGAGGCCAGAGTTTGTCACTAACATTTGCCCCAGGCCCAGTCTGCTCACTCTCTGCCAAGGACTTAGGTCCGGGGTGAAGACAAAGAAGGTATCAGCCAAAAAAACAGAAACAAAGCCAAAACCCCCTGATAAGCCATTTGCTCTAAATATCTCTATATGCCTAGAGGAAAGCCCCAGAATCTGAAATAAAAAAGGGGCCTGGGGCACGGTCCTCACTTCACTGCAAACCCCTGGAGCTCCGGCACAGTGGAAGCACTTGTGTGTCTTCAGCACTGATGACAGCAGTCCTGGCAGTGACTGGTGGGAAGCAGATCCGGGCAGAAGCAGCATCAGTGCTCAGCAGAGGCAGTGAGACCAGTGTGGCTGAACGAGGCGAGGGCGGTGGCCGAGGAGGCAGAGCTGTCCAGAGGTGGCTACGGGGAACTGACCAAATTCGTTCACTAGTCCTGCCAGGCCCACACTGGGGAGCTCAGAAAGGACGGCGGTGGGGTTTGTGAGGGGAACTGATGGGGCAATAGCCACCCAAACCAGTAAAATCTTGGTTGTATACATAGCAAATTCAAAAGGGCTTCTTATTCAACAGAAATGACACAACTTGAAGGACATGTTCCTAGGATAGGGTACATAGAGAAGTCATACCACAAGCATCATCAAGACGTATGGCATGGTGATCATGGCATGAGCTCTGGAGCTAGAATGCCTGAGTTAAAATCCAAGGTCTGACACCTACTAGCTGTATGGCTTTGGCCCAAGTTATTTAACCTCTCTGTACCTCAATTCCTCACTGTAAAAAGGATAATAATACCTACCGGGGCTTCCCTGGTGGCGCAGTGGTTGAGAGTCCGCCTGCCGATGCAGGGGACACGGGTTCGTGCCCCGGTCCGGGAGGATCCCGCATGCCGCGGAGCGGCTAGGCCCGTGAGCCATGGCCACTGAGCCTGCGCGTCCGGAGCCTGTGCTCCGCAACGGGAGATGCCACAACAGTGAGAGGCCCGCATACCGCAAAAAAAAAGATAATAATAATAATAATAATACCTACCATATAGAGTGGCTACTAGGATTAAATAAGTTTATAGGTAAAGTGATTAAAAGGAAGTTCACCTCCCTAATTTTCTTCCATTAATTTCTTTTTTCTGTAAAATGGAGATAATAGCCAATATTTATGATGTACTTCCTACGTGCCTTTCACTGTTTTAAGCCCTTAGCATATAGTTCTCATCTCACAGTTTTAAAATGAATGAACATGGATGAAGCACTTAAAATAGTGCCAAGTGTATGGTAAGCACACAATAAATGCAACTACTACAACTATTACTATGATCATTACTTATGATCTGCTACTCTTTATGGAGCACCTCCTCTGTACTGGGTATCATGCTAGGTGCTATCCTTACAGGGGCTCCAACTCTCACAGAGGCTACGATGTAAGTAAGACACATTGTCTCCCTTGTGCAGACAAAGAAACTCTTACAGAAAGATAAGTAACTTGACTAAGGATCCACAGTAAGTGGGAATTCTTTGTTTCAAAACCAGGTCTCTCTGGCTTCAAAGCCCTGTGCTCTTCCTTCTAGTCTATGTTACACATAATTTCTTTTAACAATATGTTAGTTGAAAAACAGATGAAAATAGCAAAATACAACTATTGTTTTCTAGTTTCAGGAGGTAACAGTGTTGATTAGAGACATCTGTAATGTGAAAACTGCCAAACAAGGCTACTACGTGGCCCACTACCCGTGGGGTGCAAGGAGGGAGGTAAGAAGACAAAGGAGGCTCCAACTGTGTCTTTAATATCCGTTTCTTTAAAGCACAGATACCCAATTGCAGCAAATATGATAAAACATTAATATTTATTAAATACAGGCAACAGTTTTATGGCTGTTCATTATATTATGCTCGATTTTTTCCCTCTGTGTGGTTGATATATTTCCTTAAAAATAAACATGTGCTACTGAATTACTCTTCTCTACATTGTGGGAGGCTTCACAGAACAAAAGAAAAATAACAGGACTGGGGAGTCTTGAGATTAAGAGCCAAGTCATAACTAGGCCATTAGCCAGCTACATAATCTTAAGTAATTCACAATCTTTCTGGAATTCAAGAATTTACCAAATCAGATCAGACTACAAGATTCAGGGCCATCCAGAATGAACATGATTCATTTATTAATGCCACTATGTAAATGCTATATAGTTCTGTGAGGGAGAAATAATATCAAAAAATATAAAGCTCAACAGGATCCACAAACTCCCTCTAATTGTTATATCTGGAGAATACCTCCCAATAGTTTATTTGCATAAAATATTCTTTGTACATCTATAATCCGGTGGCTCCCGGTGTTTTAAAATGTGAGAATCCTTTCTCAACATTACCAACACCATAGAACAAATACGGATCCACAGACCCTGTGAAAACTCAGGCTAGAAATTACTAAACTTTTAGACTCAGTACCCCTGATAGGCACTATGATAAAAGCAACTCAAATCTAATTACTAAAAAGGGTATGTATTATGTACAAGGGACTCTATCAAAGCTCTCTCAGAAAGATAAAACAACCGTTAGGAGAAACATTCAAGAAAGGAGAGACCACAGAACATGGATTTCAAGCGTTTTTTTTTTAAACACTGAAAACATTAACTTTTCTTGTTGTTGTTTTTTTAAATGAAAGAACCACAAATTTCTCTTCCTTAAAAGACACATAACCATTTTGCATATTTAAGTGTTCTGAGTCAAAAAGATATGAAGTAGTAGCCTGAAATGAGAAATGAAGCATGGTGGCTTTCTGGCCAAGTCTCAGCTTCAGTTGTGACAATGTTCCAATCTGAATTCTAACTCCCGAGTCCAGGGCTCTCTGCAGCCACAAAGCCTGCTTTTCCCATAATGTGGTATCATTTCAGAAATGCTTAATCTGCGTCAAGTCTGAGAGGTGAGACTGTGCTTTTTTTAAATGGAGAAAAGCTGGGATACAGTGTTAACATTTAATGAGTCATTCTGACTGCTAATCTGAAAACACAATTACTGCTAAAATTTTTTTGCTTTTGTATTATTAAAAAATCATAATACTTTCACAGAATGCTTGCCATTCAGCCAATTAATACTCCTTATTTAAGTAACATGAATAGATGTCACTGCAATTTATTTACTTATTTATTTTACTTTTAAGATCTACTCTCTTAGATGCAACTTATTCTTTAAACTGAAAAAGAAGTGACATCTTTGGTTAATTACATCTGGTATTTAGGCCATAAGTTTGACATATTTGGGTTAGACAACTTAAACATTTTATATGGAATGAATTTTAATACCTTACACGATATATTTTTTCGTTTTTTTTGTTTTTGCGATACGCGAGCCTCTCACTGTTGTGGCCTCTCCCGTTGTGGAGCACAGGCTCTGGATGCGCAGGCTCAGCGGCCATGGCCCACGGGCCCAGCCGCTCTACGGCATGTGGGATCTTCCCGGACCGGGGCATGAACCCGTGTCCCCTGCATCGGCAGGCGGACGCTCAACCACTGCGCCACCAGGGAAGCCCTATTTTTTTGTTTTTGACTTTAGGATTTTAAGACAAAATATCATCCCTCAGTGGGTTGTACAATTAATCTGTCTACATCAGCAAGTATAAATCAATTTAGCACACAGTTCACCTCCTTTAAAAAAAATCACTCCCTACTTGCACAGTCCAATAAACAAGTGGAAAAGCTGGAGACAATTGATGCCTAGCAATGTATTAAGCCAATACACCACAAACGTGCCAATAAACTACAAATAATGGCCACGTAAATTCTCAAATGAAATCTTTTACGTCTGATACTGGTGTGTTTGCTAGTGTTCATGTTCTCAACCTTTCACAGATAAGAACTACTGAAAAGTACCACGTGGTTTATTTTGAAGTAGGTATTTGGATTTGAACCTCAGGAATCTCCCCAAGTGACCTATGGCCAAGTTGTGATCCAACAATCTCTGTACTAATATCCCCTGGGAGACAGAGGTCTCCCCAGTAGATCTTGACCAATTTCATAAACTCCTCAATCCCTTTCAGTTATTCCGGAATAATTCCTATTCACTGAGTGTCCATACACCCATCTTAAAACAAACAAAAAACCCTTCAGCTAGAGAATACATTAAAATAATGGGAAGGTTTTGAAACTTGCAAAGTGCTGAATCATGCTTATGTTTAGGTTTTGTTTCTACAGTTGGTTTTGGAGGCACAAACTCCCTCTAAGAATACTAGCCACCCTAGTTAATCCATTGGAAGATAGGATCAAGAGTGAATCTAACTTCTTTGTTCACTATCTGGCATAAATTACCTATTGGAATTAATTATAGTACACAGTTGGAGAAACCAAGGATTCAAAGTGAAACAGAACATTCTAGGAATGGAATGGGAGGAGAGGAAAAAAACCTTCATTCAATAGGTGGCACTCTTTCCTTAAAAATGTAACTTAGGCAATTATTAATATTAAAGATGTCATCTGCCCACAAATAACTTGAAAGAGAAGCCACATTAATTCCAATATCCTGTCCCAAATAGTCTGAATCATTACATTCTGTCTACCTGAATAATGTCTTCTCATTTCAATGGAATTTTGTAGGTGTTCATAAATATGCTAATTTCTTTTCACTGTAGCAAAAGCTACAATTTAGGAAAACCAAAGAATTGCATTTATTTTAAACTGGCAGGTTTTGACTTACAATTTAGCCTGATACATGCTTCAAAAGCCATTCTTCCTAACCGTTTTCTAATTTTAAAGAATTCAATTATAAAAGAATAACCTGAATGGAAATGGGGCAAAGAACTATACTGTACTTTATAAATTGTATTATTGTTTTTTGTTTTAAAGCATGACAGCAACTCTTTCAGAAGCATGCATATTAATATTCTTTTTAATTAAAATAACTGACTAAATTCATTATCATTCTGGCTGATACTCAAACTCAAAACTTTTAAGTTGAAAAACAGAAACAATGTTGACAATTAATAAAATGTGAGTTTATCTAGTAAACAGAAGAAGCAAAAAATAAAAATAAAATTTGTCTAATTTTCCTTAGGTATATCCTGTAGTTCCCACCTCATCACAAGTTCTAGGGTCCTCCCTTCCTTGGAGAAACTATCCCAGAAGGTGCCTTCAGCCTTCCCCACTGGTCACAGCCCTTCTAACTCAGTCGGGGGTGGGTGGTGGTGGTGGTGGTGGTGGTGGTCCTTCCTCGGTCCCAACTCAGCAAATAGCACTCTGTTATAATGGTTTCTTACTTGTCTGTCTCCAACATTTGACTGTGAAATCCTTGAGAGCAGAAATGAGTCTTAACTTTATGCTCCTTGCCCTAGAAGAAAGCTTGGCATATGGCAGACACTCAATAAATATGTGCTGAATAAAGGAATAGATTGATCTTTCCCCTCGGGCTGTGTTTTTTCTAGATGGCAAGGCCTGTGTCCTACTCATCCACCACTCTAACAGTACTGACTCTCCAATGCCTGGTACTTGTACACAGCAGGCTATGAGGAAGTAACACCTTTCCAACAGAAAGATCTCTAAGATGTAAATAAGCTTCACTGAGGCCTTTGCGTAAACCAACTCCCCACCAGTAGTTTTAGGAACACCGCAGAAAGAGACAAGAGCTGGCAATACCAGCTGTAGTAAGAGTGACAGATTTCACCCCCAGTAAAACACTGAGATGGTCAGTAAAAGAAGCCCAAAACCATAAGCCTAGACACATGTATTTCAGTGGAAAAAACTTTTCCATAACTTTGGAACTTGTCCATATCTCTAATTTTGTTAATACCTATTGATTTTCCTGTAGTTAACAGGAAGAAAGAATTCTGAAGAAAATCCCCAAAGATGTTGTGCCTGGGAGGGAAGCGGCAGAAGACAAGACTACATCCTATTAGGAAGAAACCTGAGTGGAAGGAAGGGAACTAGCTGAGGAGGTCGGTGAATGGGGTGTCTCCAGGGAAGGGAGAGCGCTAGAACCCCCAATCCAGACTCCTCAAACCTGGATTCTCCTCATTTGGAGGGGATACGGCTAGCAGGATGCATTTGAAACCACAGCATAAGCATGAAAAAAAATAGAGCATCTACTTCTAGAATGTCAATTTTATTCCAAGATTTAGGAGAGGGGTGCAGTGACCGTTTTGTGTTAAAAATACAAGTGTGACTAAAACATAAAATTCAAATGAATTAAGGTAAACTATGAGACGAGGGACTTGAATCAATTTTGTTCAGTGTTCCAAGTAAGCATTCCCAGAATGGCAGGCTGCAGAGCATGCTCCCGGGTCCTTTCTCTTCAACAGAAGTTTGCCGAATGGATGTTCACCAATAAGCTAAAGCAGCTGTTCTCAACAACTTTCCCACAGTTTGACGATCACGTATATATGACAAAACTTCAAAAATGTGTTTAGGGGACATAAACAAATGTTTATCAATGGTACAACCACTAGCGACATATAAGTAACAAATCACCCTCTACCTGAAGCAAAGATAAACTGCCTAAGTGCCAAAGTATCAGCCATATCTCTATTACTTTCCATCCAAGAAAGTCTATCAGTTATGCAAGATAATAAGCAATATTTACAAGGATATTTCTAAATATGTCCTAAATTATTCTTCTAAAAAGCAATCATTTTAAAACTTTGATATTTTATTATTACTAAGAAAGTACTCTTGGGTTACTTCCCCAGACTATCGCCACACCCACACCTTCGACATCAAAATCTGACTGGCTCCCAGTCAGGTACACATGCTGCCCAAGTTAAAATGGGACCTGGACAGTATTTCCATAAGGTAACTACTAACAGCAATTAGGAAGAGGGTAGAAAAATGCAAGAGCCACCCGGAAGGCTTGAACAGAAAGCAATCCTCTGAACATCTGGTGCAGGAAGGTCACTTTAGTGTTCACGTCATTCTAAGGGACGGCCACAAAGCATGAAAAAAAGTGCAAGTAGAAACCACGAAATGGATTCCAAAAATACTTACAACCATGTTTTTGTGAAGACATAATCTCTATGGGGGCAGGGATTTTTGTCTGTTTCATCACTGCTATATTCCTAGTGCCTGGCATGTAGCCAATTCTTAATAAATTTGTCAGGTGGATGAATGTTTTGTTACACCATGAGCAATAATAATTTAAACACAGAGAAAACTCCTACCAACATATTTCATAACCATGGCAAACTTAATCACAGACTGGCTTCCTATTCACTATGCAGTCAAGCGCCCTCCAAGCCCCTTCCTTAAGAAATGTCAGTGTTTCAGGAAAGCACACTCACTACTTTAACAACAAACCTCCCCTCTTTGCTCCGTCTCTTCAGCCTATAAGCATTCTCCTTCTTCTTGCCTTAAAACAAAACCCAACCCAACCAACCCCAAAACTCTTCCCCGCTTTTGCAAACTCTCAGGCTTCTGCCTCTCTCCCACTCGGTCCTCCTCCAGCTTCTCAAGAGGAGCCTGGGCTTCCTCACTGCCCTGTCATCCCTTAAGGAAGCTCAGTGGCTCCAATGCTCAATACTCCACTAAATTCTGGCCTTGAGACAGTCACAGCTACCCTTGCATCCTGCCCAGTGGCATTACTACTGCTGACCATTTTCTCCTTGGGTAAGATCGTCTCCTCTGCCTCTCAGGTATCATTTTCCGGCAGGTTCTTCTCTGCTCTCTTCCAGGAAATCCTGGCACTGCTCGGGGGAATCTGAGCTAGAATTCCCCACTATCCTTTCAGAGGTATGAATATAAGCCGGGGCCTACCTATCAAGAAATCAAAATTGCCCACAGGAAGTCCCCATTCATTCCTCAATTCTTGGCCATTGTGAGAGATTCTGAGAAACCCAAGACTAACTGAGCAATGGTACCATTAAAGAGAAGCGTCTCAGCCAGGAAACTTCAATCCCAGAGGTGGAATTACTATCAATGTAATAAGATACAAAGCTAAGCATATTTTACTTCCTACAAGTTGTTTTCTTAAAAGCTGTATATAAATACAATACACATAATAAAATCATTTTCAGGAGTCTGACACAATCATTCTTGATTTTTTTGGGGGGGGTGTCAACTCACGTTTTTATTAAGAGGGCTTTCTTAAAGCGCAACAGTATTTCTTTCTTCATCTTTTTTCTTCATTGCCTACATCATTTGTACCCTAAAAGGACAATCAACAGGCAGCATTCATGAAGTTGTCTCATATCCAGTGTGTACATGAAAATGGTCAAACCCAGGTAGAACCTACAACTACTCCTCAGTTTTCTCCAAGAGCTTCTCATGAAACTAGCTACTGGTAATCAGTAACTAGCTAGAGAACACAAGAACTGAATTATCTTGTTACCTACCAGCTCTTATCTGGGGATAACTCAGTTCCTAGAACAGTAGTAGCCACATGGTATATGAGTAAACATTACTGAGTTTGGAATGATAGTGAAACTGTCCAGAAGCAGCACATATATAAGATTTCTGGGACTGCAAACACATTACTACTGTTATTTAAGAAACAAAATAATGGAATATTAGAGACCCAGTTAAGGGCAAAGATATTTATCTTGCCTTAAAGGAGATTTCAGTTTTACCTGAGTGACCTTTCTCTAGTTAAACTCAAAGATAATCTCCTTTGTTTGTTGGGGAGGCATAGAGTCAGGGAAATTACTGAATTCTCTCAGAGCCACTAAGCTCTTTTAATTATAGAAGATGCCTGCTGAAGACAAAATACTTGATAGGCAGGCATTCGTTAACTTATATTACTAGTAGAGAACAAATAACAGTAAGAGAATAAATGAACTGAAGCCCATTTAGGCATAACTCTATATTGGATGTGTGCCTTAGAAATTAGTATCTTTACTCAAATGAGTAAACAGGCACAACCAACATTCAAAACACGCCAATTAAAAGAATGCCGAAGTCTAAATTGAGCTTTAATTTGAAACCACTGGAAATGAAAACTAGCTATTATTTTCATGACCCATTTATAAAGAGCTCTAACAGCTATGTTTAGTTGTAAACAAATATATTTTAAATGCCTGAGCTACCCAAGGCAGCTACCTCAGAGCATGCAATAGGGCATGCAGGTGTGAGCCTAGAATAAGCCCAGAGGAGGGAGCGTGGGTATATACAGAGCAGAGGGTCAGGAGTTTTCACTCTGCCTCTTGCCCCCTAACTTTTCTGAGGTATTCCCACCAGCTGTAAAATGGGAAGATGCCTGTGTCGCAGGGTGAGGATGAGACAGTCTGTGCAAGCACTCTGTAAAGGGTGAAGGCTCCACAAGTGTTAACACTGACCACACAATCGAAGCACATCTCCCATTCTGCTGGCAAAGGTGTGCGCGTGAAGGAAGTTCAGCCACATCTGCACCCTGAGCCTACTCTCTTTTCTGGTACAGTAAACACACTGAAGTCTAAATTTGTGTTTACAACTGGTCTTGTTTTATAAGAACTTTACATAACAACGAAAAATGTTAAAACATTTCACTGATGCTTCCTGTATATTTTGGAGGACCTAAACAGCCAAGACAGGGAAATGAGTAATAGACAATGAAATTTGTTCTCTGATATAATGCAAACCCATCTCCTGATTTTAAAAAAAATATTAAAATATGCATAAAAGATTACCATAAGGTTAAAGAGCACAGTCTTGGAGTCAAACTGCCAGGGTTCACACCCAGGCTTCACCCACCCACTAGGTAACAGGTTACCTCACCTCTCAGGGTCTCTGTTTTCTCATCTGTAAAATAGGAATAAAAACCGCACTTACTTCACAAGGACAGTACAAGGCTTAAAATGAGACAAGCTATATAATGTACCAGTGTACCAGGCACAGAGGAAATTAACTACTACTGATATTTCCAATAAGACAAGCACAGCAGGAGAATGCAGCTAAACTAGGATGGACTAAGGTGAGCTAGGCAGGGGCACCCTAGCCCCGCGCTGCACTTCAGCGCTCAACCTCCTTACAATGACGGAACCTCTCTAATGCCACTCTGAGAGTCAGGAGGTTGTACTTTTGAATTCTAAAATACTGTGACCATAATTCCCAGGGCTTTATTTTTTTTTTTATTTAATTTTTTGGCCGTGCCACGTGGCATGTGGGATCTTAGTTCCCCGACCAGGGATCAAACCTGCACACCCTGCACTGGAAGCGTGGAGTCTCTGGACCACCAGGGAAGTCCCTTAGGGCTTTATTTTCACCCTTTGAAAGTAATTTCATATCCACCATCTCATTCAATCTTTTCAAATTCTGGTAGTAGGAAAGGTATCATTATTTCTAATTCACAGATGAGGACAGTCAGATTCAAAGCAGTTAAATAACTTTACCCAATGTCCTGCAGAAGTGGTAAGATAATACTGGAGACGGGCCTGATGGGCCTGAGCCAATGCCAACACTCAGTCCACCACAATAAGCAGTCGGAAAGCAGGTTAAGTACTTTTCAACTAAAGACACCTGGCAATTCCCTATCCAATAGTTACAAGGGAGAAAGAAGGAATCAGATATGTCCATAAGGAACTCTTGAATTTGAACTGCAATTTGAGTAGGCTTTTCATTTTACCTGAGACAGTAAAGACAAGTTTTGCATCAGAATAATTTTGGTTTTTAAAGTATTATCCACATTATCTCATCTTCAAGTAGCGCTACTTGACTACTGAAAGGTCAAAAAAGAATTCTCATGGTTCAAAAAAAAATTTCTCATGGAATTCATTTGTTTCTAATTTTTTTATTAGTCCGACATAAACAATCATAGATATTTTGAATAGACTAGAATGTTCAAAAGTTTTTTTTTAATATTTAAAGTTCCCAGGGAAACAAACGGTCAATGATTCTAAATATTTAATACGTGTGAAAGTTGGCATGCTACCAATTTTTTGAAATGGCAGTCTAAAGGCCCACTTGGTGGTTAGTCGTATTAAACTTTAATTACAAAATGAACAATTAGGAAGACTTAAGTTACAAATCAGGGGTTAAAGCTAATTTAGGCCTAGGTCTTTGTGGCCCACCTTCCTCTCTGAGAGTCTAACTACCTTGGAAGCAGCCCTATGAGGTTTCAGAGTTCACTGGTTCTGGAGACTGATTTCTAGCCGCCCGCCACAACCCGCCCTTCCTGCTCTCCATCCCATTCCTGACCTGTCTCCTAAAAAACGTCCCGGTGGCTGCTCCTATGCTCCAGCAGGCAAGAACAGTTCGGCATCCTGTTGAGCCAGCCTTATGCAGGAGGGGCAGCTCTTAGAGACATCTGAAATGGTCCAAGCCGAGGAATCCACCCTGGCTTCAGCTGCAGCACACCAGCGGATCCCTCTGCTGCCCAGGATCCAACATGAGACTAGTGATGTTTCACTTCCCAGACCTCTAGGAGAGACTCCAAAATAGTTCCTGGGCTGTGAGGCAGATTCTGACATTATAGCAGCTAAGAGTGCTGATGTCACCATTTCCCCCATGACAATTACAGGTGACATAATCCCGGAGGAGAGGTGGTGATGGCTGTCAGATCACCATAGTGACCACAGTCTCTGAACCTCGAATTCACACACATGATCCTAAGAAACCAAAATTTTATCTCATTTTCAGGGGTAAAAGAGTTGTGGAAGGCAGAGCTGGAAAGCTGAAGTTTCAGTGGTTTATGGAAAGAAGACAGTATTGTATTCAAAAAGATTTGACATGTGGCTGCCTAAGCATATGGTAAAGAATGAATCAACATTTTAAATATGTTACTCCTTACGTAAAAGCTTTTTACAAAACTTGTGTGTTATTATCAATGTTTTTAATGTAGGCAATCTCCACAGCACACTAAAAAAAAAAATCCTAGATTAGGTATCTAAAAAATGAATAATTAATAGCATGCAATTTTCTACGTCTTTGGGCTAACCTTTGCCACAGATTTAACAACTCTCTGGCTTTTAAATAAAATGTATTTTTTAAAATGTATCTTTATTGGAGTATAATTGCTTCACAATACTGTGTTAGTTTCCTGTTGTACACCAAAGTGAATCAGCCATATGCATACATATGTCCCCATATCCCCTCCCTCTTGAGCCTCCCTCCCACCCTCCCTATACCACCCCTCTAGGTCGTCACAAAGCACCGAGCTGATCTCCCTGCGCTATGCGGCTGCTACCCACTAGCTATTTTACATTCGGTAGTGTACATATGTCGATGCTACTCTCACTTTGCCCCAGCTTTCCCCTCCCACCCCGTGTCCTCAAGTCCATTCTCTATGTCTATGTCTTTATTCCTGCCCTGCAACTAGGTTCATCAGTACCATTTTTTTGTTTTTTTTAGATTCTATATATATGCGTTAGTATACAGTATTTGTTTTTCTCTTTCTGACTTACTTCACTCTGTATGACAGACCCTAAGTCCATCTACCTCACTACAAATAACTCAATTTCGTTTCTTTTTATGGCCGACTAATATTCCACTGTATATATGTGCCACATCTTCTTTATCCATTCATCTGCTGATGGACATTTAGGTTGGTGCCATGTCCTGGCTATTGTAAATAGGCTGCAATGAACATTGTGGTACATGTCTCTCTTTGAATAATGGTCTTTCAGGGTATATGCCCTACATTCACAAGAAATGATATACCAGGGCAGGGGTAACCCAACAGTATAGGACGGGAAGTCAGCCTAGGAGTAAAAGTATGGTATAGGTAATCTAAAGTGTAAAGCAGATTTGATAAAAAATGCAAACCCTATAAATGTTCAATAAATAATTTATAAAATGAGATATATTTTTAATAAAGAACAGAGAAATACAGGAAAAAGTGTGAATGCACTGGCACTACACGAGCCTTGCTACAGCACAGAATTCAGTGTAAATTGCTTACTGAAGACCCTGTAATGGCAAGTTCCAGCACAACTTGTCAGCATGGAATGAAAAGTCAGTACTTTAGCAAGACGTGTGTGTGTGTGTGTGTGTGTGTGTGTGTGTGTGTGTGTGTGTATGGGGGAGGTGGCAAGTCTATGTGTTGGGGACTGGGGGAACAAGAAACAAAGACACAACTCAGAAAAAACAATTTCATCTTGGCTCAGTACATGGCTGACCATATTTTCTACTTAGATAAGAAATTTCTACTAATTTGTTTTTAGTAATTAAAATACATTATTTTGGTGAATAAGAATAAAGCATTATATTATACAGTGTAATTCTGAACACATTTCTTTTTCAAGTTGCTGTATTTAGAAATAAGCTGACTTTACACACTAATGGTTTTATATGTTATCACCAAAACTTGGCCTAGGAAGTAAGAGGGAGAATAGAAATCAAGTAGTTCTTGAACATAAACCTTTTCTCTTTGATGCCAAAACTGCCTTTATGGACCTAAGTGCCGAAAGGGAAGGCTTTGTTCTCATGTGTTTTGGGCGTTATTTAAGACTGTCCTAGCAAATCTTCTTGCAGTGGAGGGAATGTTCTACTATCCACTTATAAAACTGCAGGATGATTTCAGTTTGCATTGTGCAAATGACAGTCTAGCTGCCTTATTTATTGGTGACAAAACCTATAGCCAGTTACCATAATCAGTCACGATCGGATGGAAGAATGGTGCTAAGGCAACCAAGGCTCAAAAGGACTTTGCTCTATTTCTTATCACAGCCTTGTCTGGAAATCATGTGCTGGCAGCATACAGTAAGTGCTCCCAAATATCTGAACAACTGATCACAACAATCAGAATTAGAGAGCTGTGTGGGTTTTAATGGAAGGAGGAAGGGTCAAGTATTCTTCACTACCAGGAATCTAAGACAAACAGTAATTACTGTTGGATGTCCGGGCGCTCTGCAATGAATTATAAGCAGCTTCAGTTCTATATATGAAGAATAGTGACGGGCAAGAGAGTGTTGTGTGAATATGCTTCAAATTGGTGTAACCACAATGATTAAATCAGTTAAAAAGTTCAATTCCAAAGCTATTTGAAACTCAAGATTTTCCACCACTTGAGCCCCAAATTAGTAAAAAGAAAAAAAAATTCATAGTGAAATTCATACTTTCCAGCAACTGCCAACTCTACACAAATCATGTGAAAAGAACTCCTAAAACAGAATGAAATCTGAATTTTCACAATTAGGAAACAATACAACTGTCTCTTAAAAGTTTTAGTTAAACAAAAGAGTATGTATACATATGCATGTTTACAAAAAGGTCTTTATAAACATAGGAAAAAGTCAAAGGGCTGCTTTGCTTATTACAGGTTATCCCTAAGGAATGTCCCTTCCTTATATAATTAAAGTTGAGGAAAAAAAGATAGTTTTTAACAGCAGTAAAGTTACTAAAAATTAGGCATAAAAAGTTATTTTCTAAACTACTCTCTAAGCATATTTGCTAAACACAAACATGCAAACGACCTTGCCCTAATTTATTTTTTCCATTTTGCAAAATACTGCTCTCCCGACAGTTATATGCTTTTTAAAAAATACTTCTCATCATATAATGTCAGGTAATAAATATGATTATCTCTTTTCTGAGCCTTCATTGCTTTTCATTTGCATTTCTTTTTATAGTTGGTACCCAGCTTTAAAATTCCAAGAGTTTATAAGTTCAAAAATCTACTTGTTTTAATAATTAGAACTAAATTTAGCCACGAGAAATAATTTTCAAATTAAAATTTTGGAATATAATTTGCTAGAGCTTGAAGGGAACGAAAAAATTATGTAAGCCAACCTCTTCCTTTCACAGATGAGAAAGAGACCCAGGGGACCAGCCTTAGGTCCTCACAAAGTGATGAGAACCCTCATTTTGTCCTACCGATGACACGCTTTATCCCACATCACATAATTTTGAAAGTTGCATTTTCCACTATTCTCGTTAATAATTTCAAAATAATAAGGAAAACATACTGCTCCCAAGATGATGCATAATCTATATAAACTGCCTTTGTTAAATTAATGGTAACTAGTAAGGGAACCGTGAGTCTCTTTACCTCATCCTCATCTGTACAGTCAAGGTTTAAGCAGTGAGTCTTCATAGTTACTTGCAGTTATATTATAGACAGTTAACTTTTATTGAGTGCTTTTCTAGGTTAAGAACCAGACTTCATCATCCTGTCTAATCACCCCCACTCACCCCATTTTCAAGATGAGAAATCTGAGGTTCCGAGAAGTTAAGTGACTTCTTTGGAGTCCAGCGATAGTAAGTGCCTAAGAGGCTCTGACTCCTCGGGTCCAGCATCCTCATCACTACCCTGTGCTGCCCCTGAAATGTAATCGTGCAGTTCCAAAACCACATTCATGACCAGAGTGGATGGAATTCATCTGCCTGATTACATTTCCCAATCTGTGAGCCTCTGAAACTATGGGAAGCTATTGGAAATGCAAGAGCCACACAGCTCCCAGACTGTGATCTCAGACTCAGACTGTCTTGCACCAGCTTTGATGTAACTCCCGCTTTGGGCCTCCTGACCGACTTCCTAGGGCACTGTAGTTACTTACCCAGCTACAAAGGCTTTTTATTTTGTCCCAAGCACGGCGACCTAAGGATTGCCCAGTGGCGGCAATGAGGAGGCAGGGAGCTCTGCATGGTTCTCTGCCCAGAGCCAGGAACCTTGTCCCAGGCTTGGCTGCTGAGCCTTGTCCGCACCCTGCTCCCACCCAGACAGGGCTACCTGCACTACACTCACAGTTCTCCACGTCAGGGCCCAAGCCTACCACGGACTTCCAGGCCTGTGTGTGTTCTCCACACGACCCCACCCACGGGCCACAGTCTCCCTCCAAGTCCCTTTCACTGGTTTAACTCCTCGGCATTCTTCACGACTTGGTGGACCTCCCATTTCCCAGAAGACCCTCCCTATACCCTCCTCATTCCCAGCTGACTGAGGTCAGCACCACCCTTGTCACCAGGCAGTCTGTTACCTTGTCAAACTCCTTCATGGGCTTCCCCACTGCTGGGTCCCCAGCGCCCTGGTGCCTGGCTCACAGCAGTCACTCCAGGAGTATTCATGAAGGCATGACCCTGCCCGTGTCAAGAGTGATGACCGCACTGACCATGGGCATTCATCCTGGCATGTTGACTACTCTGCCCTTTCGTTTTTCTAGAAAGAGCACCCACAGACCAGACAAAAAGATTTGGAATGACCCTACATCTGATGTGCCTGTTTTCCTATAACCTATCAGCTCCCCGGCACCTTGCCCATGGAAGCTGGGCAGCTGATATAAACCTTGTGATGGATGTGCCTAGGCCACCATCAAGCTCTGTGCTTGAAGCATTTGAGCATATTTGTTCTCTGACTTGAGATGGTCCTGGATTATTCTGGATGACAGCAATACAGCCGTCCCCCAGTAGCCACGGGACACTGGTTCCAGGACCCCCTGCAGATACCAAAATCCACAGATGCTCAAGCCCTTATACTATAAATCTGTTTAGTACAGTCGGCTCTCGGGACCTGCGAGTTCTGCAACCGCAGATATGGAGGACTGACGGTACACCGCTTGGCACCAAAATATTTTCCTGAGACTGTACCTCTGAAATTTTAACACAAATTAACAGAAAAATCTGATTCACTTTACAATCAAGTATAATTTAAAAAGAACTTTTCGTAAACACTTGTTCAGTCAGACATGACTATGTATGCAATGACAGAGGAAAAACTAAAAAGCTTTAAAAGTGGCAAATCTAACTCAGATACCAAGGAACTTTAAATCAAAGAGTTCAGCAAAATTCACAATACAGTACTGACTTCTGTAAATAGACACATTTATACTTAGTAGGATACCAATAATTCTTTATTGCAGAGGGAATAAAAACATATTAAAAAGTATCTCACAGCGGAGACAAAATGAGTGTTCCAGACAGAAGAAACAACATTGAGCACATTGAGAGAAAAGAAAGAGTTAGCCGGGGAAACAAACATGTGAGCATAGCGCTGAATGACTGGAGCAGGGTGTTCTGGAAGGGGAGCTGCGAGGGGAGCGGAGCCAATTACCAGAGCTTCTGAACTACACTAAGGAGCCTGGACTTGATTCTCAGGATGAAGAAGAGTTGTCGTTTTTTTTTTTTTTTCTCTGAATTCATTTATCTAAAGATAGAACACAGCCATTTGAAAGTGTGGAACACAGTATCAACACAGAATAAAGCTGGGGAATTAAATTGAATTGTTACATTTCCTTTACATGAATAAGTATCTTAAAAGAAACAATTGTAGATTTTAAGATTTATTAAGACACTAATGACACAAGTAACTAACAGTATCTAAGTTGAGTGATACTGCTTGATTTTCAGGTTGAAAGATTATAATAACCTATATATTTCAATTAGATGGCAGCAAATACAAAAGCATCTTTTGAACTGTATAGTATACTGTAAGCAGTTCATTCTACAGCATTTCATCATTCTCCTGGCCTCAGTTTGTGTGTAGAAGGCATGCTGAACACCAGCCATTCAAATCACATAAATTATCCACCACTCACAAGGTGCAAAATCTATTATGCATCTATTTGAAAAGAAATTATTTTTGAATGCCAGAAAAAGTGCCAATTATTTTTGACAGACTTGGGATTTCCCAGCTTTACCACTGATTAGCTATCTGAGCTGTTTAAGCCTGTGTTTCAGTTTCCTCATTTTTAAAATGAGAAGACTAGATTGGATTTTTGTCTACTGAAGTGTCAAGATCAGACTTGCATCATAGAAGCCTCACTCTACCTGCAGTGTAGAGAAACGACTGAGGAGAACGTGTCCAAAAGCCAGAGGCTAGTTAGGAAGAAGGTTTGCAAGAACTGGGACAAGGTGACAGAGGCCTGACCCTGGGTTAGCAGCTGCGCGGGTGGATTCCAGGGCTAGCAGACAACTGGCAACAACAGAACTGGACACTGACTGGAAGCTGAGGGTGAGAAAGCCAGAGGAGTAAGAGCACGGCGATGAGGGAGGTGGTGACAGGAATTACCAACGGCATCCCAAAGGACCAGGAGATCTGAAGGGGAAGACAGAGAGGCTGCGGAAGACAGGGATTCAATTCCGACACTGTGCCGGCTGCAGTGCCTGGCAGAGCTGTACCTCCTGGTGAAGCTATCCCAGAGGCTCTGTCATTGAAGCCAAGAGATTTTAGGCACCAAAATATTAATAAGGACGATTCAGCAAAGATACAGCTAATAGTCTTCTGATAGATCTTCTTCTCTCTAGTCAATGACAATCTTTTAGAATCTTCGTACAAAACTTGAAATGTGGTTATATAGGAATTTAG
Organism: Mesoplodon bidens; assembly: GCF_964165515.1. Taxonomy (NCBI): domain Eukaryota; kingdom Metazoa; phylum Chordata; class Mammalia; order Artiodactyla; family Ziphiidae; genus Mesoplodon; species Mesoplodon bidens. Next base: position 45,225,942 of record NC_138160.1, on the reverse strand, counting down.
GCCCTTGGTGCAAGAATAAGATCTAAAGAAATGTATTTGGGAACTTTGAAATATTTGAAAATTTAGTATATGATAAAGGGGAAACTTTTAATCAATAAGCAGTGCTGGGACACCTAGCCAATCATTTGGAGAAAATAAAGTTAGGGCCCTGTGTCACCCCTTAAACTTCATACAGATCAGAGATTTTTTTTTTTTTAAACCTAGAAAAATAGTATTAGAAAAGACTGGTGAATTTTTATAATCTTGCAGTAGGGAATAATAATAGCTATTACCTATACAGTGTTTGCCTTGCACCAAGCACTGTTTTGAGAACTATACAAACACTTTGTCCTCACAACACTCTGAAGTAGTATCTTCATTTTATAGTTGAGGAAACTTAAGTGCAAAGAAGTTAAGTAACTTCCCAGGTACACTACTTGATAGTGGTGAAACTCTGACTAGAACTCAGGCATCTGTACTCTGAACCACTACACAGCCTACCCTCTCTAGAAGGCAAGGAAGGGAGGGAAGGAGGAAGGGAGGGAAGGAGGAGGGGGGGAGGGAGGAGAGGAGGGGGGAGGGAGGTGAGATGGGGGAGGGAGGAGAGGAGGGGGAGGGAGGAGAGGAGGGGGAGGGAGGGGAGGAGGGGGAGGGAGGGGAGGGGGGAGGGAGGAGAGATGGGGGAGGGAGGAGAGGAGGGGGAAGGGAGGAAGGAAGGGATTGAAATTTGAAGGAATATTTAAAGCTTCTTTATGGAAAAATACTATAATTGAAATTCGTAACACAAAAGTAGAAGAAAACAATTCCAATAAATGTCAGAGCTAATATTCTAATATACAAAGGATGCTTAAAAATCAACAAGAAAAAACAAACAATTCTCTCCCATGTGTGAAAGGAAATACACAAAAGAAGTAGGAAATTGTTAATAAACACAAGTTGTACCATGATGCTAAAAAGCTAAGAAACGCAAATTAAAATAAGAAAACATCTTTCATCCACCACACTGGCAAAAATGAAAGATTGATAATATCCAACGCGGGCAAGAATGTGGGGCAATGCACACTCTCACCATGAGAAAAATGTAAACTGGCGCAGTGTTTTGCAGGGCAATTTGGCTACATGATAAAATTTTTAAATATACATGTCCTTTGACTCAGCAATTTCACTTCTGAATATTTATTTTGCAAAACCAAATGCACAAACACATGAAAATGTAGGTACAACGGTAGTCACTACAGCTTGATATAACAACAAAACATTATAAATGTCTAAAAATAGGAAACTGGTTAATGAGACAGCCAAATGATAGCATGCTATGCAGTGATGGAAAATGACAGCTCTACCTTCATCATTAAGATAACGAACAAAATACTATTAAGAAAAAAGCAAACTGTATAGCAGTCTACATAATACTGTTCTTTTGTTAAAAGATAAATAAATTAAAAAATAAATTTTTCTGTTGCTTTCAAAAGGACTGTCTAATCATTTTATTAATGAAGTTTAATTCTATAAATTCTGAATCCCAGAGAAATCATAAGGACCTTGTAAAACAGTGTGGAGGTGCCAGTGTACCAGAATAATTGAAATATATTTTCAAAATTCAAAATAAATTTATATTAAGACACTAAACCTTCTCCAGGAATATTAACATCTACATTAATATGTCACATCTTTTTTAAAATCTAAGGTTCAGTGAAAATAATTTGATTTATTACCCAAGAAGAATTTAAGAAGACCAATAAAATCCAGACCATAAATAACAGGTAGAGCCAATTAATTATTTTGAAAGAGAAAAAAAGAATTGTGAAATGTCTTTTTCAAAACACTGAGCATCTTAAGAGCATGTGAACATCAAGAATCCTTTCACAAGTAGCCATCTTATTAAACCAAAGTCCTTGCAGTAATTAAATAACTTGGTCAACATTGCAAAGCTGGCGCTTACTGCCTGACTTCTCAAAGTCTAGCTAGGAGAAAGGGCAGTACATACTGGTGGTGGTGATTAACTATCAAGCATTTTTTTAAAACTGCAGGATATAAAATGACTCAGGCCAACAAATAAAGCAAAACGATTTTCCCACAAAGCCAATCCACAAGACATTTGTAATGAGCAGCATCCAATTTTATGTAATTCCAAACAGGACTGTATTTATTCAGCATCATCAAGGCTACAGGACCACCCCTTCCAAATAATTTAGATGTTTACCACTCAGGATCAAAATACTTTCTACAACTATAAACACAACAACCTTGCAATAATGAGCCACAGTAATCATTATTACAAAAAACAAAACCAATCATATAACCTTGATCACTCTCATTTTACAAATAAGGAAGCTGATGCCCAAAAAGTAATGTTGGAAAGTGCTGTGATTTAATAAATTTATAATCTTAAAGGCAATCCAGGTATGTGGAACCTAACGTTCAAACACCAGGTGGCCCCAACTGCAATGTTTTAATGTCCTCTTATCTCTCCCTTTCTCCTCCCTTCTCTCTCCTCACCTGTCAGGTCTTTGCTTATATGCTGCCTTCAGGGAACCTGTCTCTTGCTCACACTACTCACCTTCTAATTGGCTGCTTTTAATTGCTGCATGTTAGGGACACCGAATGGACAAGACTGCAAGAATAATAACTTAAATAAATGTCAGCGAATTCTGAGTGAATGCCCTTGGAACTCTTCTAAGTGTAAAATCAAAGAACTTCAAAGCGCAGATTTTGTTACAGGCCTTTTGGCAGCTCAGAGCCTTTTTTACTTACTTCTTAGTGCTAAACCATGTTCTAGATAAGGGAGGCTGCCAGGTTTAGTTACCACCGGTAAATCGTTTTCTGTTACGTGGGTTCTTGGCTCCTGAAATCTCATATAGTACTTGTCTAGCAAACATCTTCTTTAATGCAAATGGTAACTATTTATCCCAAGTTGAATTATTATCAATAACAAATTAAATTTTGGATGAAGCAGGGTTATTGGGACAAAAATCCTAAAAGTGGTACCCGAAGTTTAGATAACACTGAGAACTCGGAAGAAGGAATCATTATATTAATGCATAACACCTTCAGGTGTATATTTATTCATATATATGCACACACACATGAGCCCACACATATACTCTCTCTCTCTCAACTCCCTGGTAAGAGCAGGAGAACTAAATACACATAGCAAACACTTCTTCCTACAGCATACAGTCATGCAACATAGCTATTTCCTCTGTACCACATTAAGCTGTCCTACTTCACCTGAGGCACTTGCTGTGTTTAATAGTCCAGATACGGCCTAATGAATCTATCACAAACCGACAAGGCTTTTGCCATTTAACCCCATCTTAGCTACGTCCCAGACTACATCTGACAAAGGGGAAGAACAGATGATCCACTAGGTTGAACTTGCCATGTCATTATTACCCTCATCCATTTATTCAACAAATATTTATCGAGGGTCTACTCTGTGCCAGGCATTTTGCCAGGTGCTGGGTTGCTACCCAGCCAAAGGCTCTGCCCACTCAGATTTTACAGTCTTCCAGGGAAGGCAGCCATTCACCAAATGACATAACAAATATAAAAAATCACAACACTGACAGTAGGGACACTGAGCTACAAAGCCAGTCTGGGAGATCAGGGAAGGAAGGCTTCCCTGAGGAAGCATCAGTGAGCTAAGATCTGAGCACTGAGGAGCTGGCTCGGGACTGGGGAAGGTGCTCCTGGCAGAGGGCCTATGCGGTGCGTGCAAAGGCCCTACGGCAGGAGGTGGTGTGCTGAGTCTGAGGAAGTTAAGGCAATCCTGCAGAGAACAAGGGTGAGCGTGATCAGAGATGGGCCTGGAGAGGCAGGCAGGGGCTAAACCAGGCAGGGACTCTGTGGGGCATGTTAAGGATTCTGTGGTCTTTATCCAAATGGAAAGCATTTGAAAGTTTTAAAATTCAATTTAATTTACTTTTCTAGAGGAAAATTGTTATAATAAGATTTACATTGTAAAATGATCACTCTGGCCACATAATATGGAGAACCAGCTGGAAGGGAGAAAGTAGGAGAGAGTGAGCAAGTTAGAAGGCTACTTCCTATTACATTAGTCCAAATGAGAGATCACAGAAGGTGGACCAGGGATGGGATAATAGATGAAATCACCTGAAGACCAGAAGTTGTCAAGGACAACTCCTAGGTTCTGGTTCTGCCATTTCATGAGCAGGGAATGTATTAGTAGGGCAAGGTACAGGGAAAATCCTAAATTTGGTTTTAGATATCTGAGTATGGACGTGTCATGTAGACAGGTGTGGCATTTAGGAGAGATCATGGCTAGGAAAATAAACTCTGCAATCATTCGTGAATGGTCAAAAATTGATCTAAATGCATTAATGAGCCTGGGGTGGGGGTGGAAGAGAGGGAATGACAGAAGGCCTGGACCTGAGTATCTTCTAACATTAATGTTCAAGAAGGTGAGGAGAAGCCATTCAGGAAGGGTTGCCACAGGGTTAAGAAGAAAATCAGGATCTGGCTTACCTATCAGCCCAAATAACTAGACACTCAAATACCAGAAACTCAATTTTCTCAATATTTGACAGTTTATACATGGCTCCAATTATTCTGTAACTACACTTAGTTATTAAACTAATTACTGTTTGGTTTACATTATATAAAATTGGTCATTATTATTAACTACTGCTTGCTAAATACCAACTACTGCTACAAAATACCAAGCAATGCACAAAAACTCATAAGAAATAGTTCCTGCCTTCAAAACCTGCCTCAAGCTAGATTATGATTAAAATCACATCACAGTAAGTCATGAGTTAGTGTATCTTCTTATACACTTATTTAAATACAACCACTTTGGGAAAATGAATTCATCCTAACACTCATGTGCATCCAATATTCATGGGTGCTAGACATTAGCCTAGGTGCTGAGCAATGACAAAGAATAAGACAGAGTTCCTTGTCTGTTAGCAGTTGATATTTAGTATTCAGAATGCTGTAAGACTAGTCTGAAGATTATTTGATGCTGTATCAGTCGAATGGCTATTCAGCAATAAAGAAAGGTAATAATCACATCTTATCTGTCAAGAGTACAACCTGCACCCACTGCCCAGTATCTACCCTCTCCTTGCTCCACATATACTCATCATCATCATGCTTACATGTGATAAACTTAGTAAACACACTAACTACAGCACTGTGTGAGCTCCAGGCACTTCCTCCGGTCTTCAAGAAGTCTAACTGTCTCATTAATAATTCCCAGGTGACAGACTGTACTTACAGAAATACACGCTTGCTGGGTCTTAAGAACTTGAACAGTTATTGGCACTCTACAACATCTCAATCTATTAAACCAAAACTAACCAGACTAGGACTTCAAAGGACTCAATCACTAACAGTACAGAGCTCCTCTCCATACCAGACATACCTAAACCAACCGTGATATGTCACAGAGTAAATGAAGACAAGGATATCTTGATTATCTTACATCCTAGAGCATATTTTACATTTCCCAATGTTGTTTTCTTAACTAGCAGAGTTGCTGTTACTAATAATGAATTCTAACGCCAGCATTGGTAGATACTCGCTTTCTTGCTCCTATACCCCCATTTTAATTTTCTCTTTCAAGAAAGAAAAAAATCATGTCTGAACTTGCAGTTCCATACATATACCTCTTAAGAGTAGGCAGAAATAGTTTGAAACTAATCTGTATCTAAATTCCTGTTGCCATTGCTGTGGAAATGGAAGAGCTACAGCATATACCTGTCCTAAGAAAAGGTAAAGAGACCAAAGGGAAAGAGCAAAAACTAGCAGACCAAATGTACAAGCAGAAAGCAGAACAAAGCTACCACCCTTAACTACAAACCTAGAAGGTCAATGAATTCCTCAGAAAGTTTTAGTGAGGTACTACTGTACTCACTGCAGGAATACAGTGTGGAATGTCGTGGGTGAGATTCATGGCACTACTCTTTAATCTGGATGCCCCTCTCTGTTCCTATCTCTCTTACAACGCTTAACATGGTAGTGTGAAACATGTTCATACTAAAATCTGACAACAGAAACAGAGGCTGTGCATTGATGATATTTTTCTCTACCACCCAGAACATCACCTTGCAGAGGTTCATAAATGTTGGATGCATGAAATCTAAAACAAGTACAAAGGGATGGGGTCTAGCTATGCTGGAACGGTTTGTCTCCATGTGTGATGATTAAAAATAAATACGTGATATTATTTCAGCTTCTTTATTTCCTTCCACTTACGATGTAAACAGCACAAATCAAGAAACCTAAAAAACACTCAACGCTAATCAATTATTCTCCCTGCCTAACATGATAAGGTGATCTAAGCACAGCTTACTTGTATTACAGGGATGAGGCCAGGTTACAGAAAGCTATGCATTATACACACATCAGGAGACAAATGTATTGGCAATGGCACTGGGTAGAAACCTATCAATTGCTTATTGACTCTTGAAGAACAACTTTCTCCTTCAAAATCGTTAGTTAATCTGATTATTAACTTGAAAAAGAAAATGGAGACATTAGAGAGTGGTGAAAAAGAAATGGACTGTGGAGTGGAACTTGGGTTTGAATCCTAGCCTGTCTTCTAGCTGTGTGATAATGGGGCTTTAGCATTGCACATGAGTTTCCACCTCTTGAAAACAGAAACTACAATGCACTGGAAGGCTGCAGCGATGATGAAATGAGATAATATATATAACTTGCCTGACACACAGAAGGCAAGAAAAGTGACTATATAAAAGGTATCTAAACACATCTCTATGCTCAATGAACATGTTTAGCCACAGCAAAAAACCTCTTATATTCTTGCAATAAGAACACCCGACTCATCTCACTGCTTTCCAATGAGCATTTGTAAATGAACATTTAATTCTGTTCCTGATTATTTCTTTCCCGTTTAAAAATGTTCTTAAATTATTTCTTAAAAACAACTTGGGTTGATTCCTAATACTGCACATTTCCTCACATTAATCTTTTACCCGTTTACATTTTAAAGTAGCTCTAATTTTTGACTTAGGATATAAAAGGAGGCCAAGACTGAGGAAAACAACCAAGTCTAAGGAATATACTTGGTATATCTGATATAGCAAGGCATTTCAAGGTTAGAAGTGCAATATACTGCAGCTCTTAAGTAGCCTCTGGAGACTATTACTTTTCCATGCCACGTTCTCCTATTGCCTTCTTCATAAAGAAATAACTCTCAACCCAAGAAAATTGGGTACAAAATGCAAAAGTTGTGCCTTCTAACTCAGAGCACTTCTGAATGCCCTACATTTTTCCTCAGGGGAATCCACTCCCCACTAACTGCCTTGCCACCCCATCATTTCTTCTTCTGGAATGCTCACAGCAACTGTCAAGGGCTGATCAGCAGACAGCCTAGGCAAGCTGTAGCTGGTTCTTCTGTTCTTGTTGAAAGCAAAGAACACTCCTTTCATTCCATATTTTGGAATCTTTATGTCAGTAAGTCTGTGACCATTTCTAAAACATGCAACATATGCTTGAGGTACTACAGGAGATGTGAAAGAATATAAATGAACAGAGCTACTTCCTGTTTTTTGTATCTAACAAAATGGAGTTATTATAGTGTATTGGGGATAATATATTAAGGAATGTTGGTTAACCAGTCACCCTTGCCAAAATCAGATATGAAAAGACAACAAAAGTTGGCAACAATTCTAGTTCTGATATTTCTTTTTCAGAATTACATTTAATAAGGTTAGTCTTTGAAGAATGCATTAATTTCCTTACCTAATTTAAAACAGAACTTGGAGACAATTCATAACTACAAAACTTACAAATTCATGTAAGACTAACTTATGTAACTACCTCTATTGTTTTATAAAATCACCAACTTAACTTTTTAAAAAACTTATTTTTGGGTAATAATGTTCCTATACCTCCTCTAGTAAAAATTCACTATATTATATTTATAGTCTAGCAGCTTCTAAAAGGAAGTGAAAGCTGAGGGCTCTATGAGGATATAAAAGCAGCCTATGAAATAGCTTTAGTTTAAACAAAAACTAACATTAACAAGTACAGCATATCTTGTTTTTTCATGGGGCCAGCAAATTGATAGTTGTTGTTTTTTAAGTTACAAAAATAGAATGGAGTAATTATATCTACCAACTCACAATACCCTGTTCAATGGAGAGTAACACTGTAATTTCTCTTCAAAGACAGTAAATAGGAAGAAAAAGCCCCTAATTCTGTAATATAAAGAAAAATCCCAAACCCTTGGGCGCCACTTACAGGCAAAAAACTTCCACTGATTTCAGTTACTAACCTGAAAAAGAGGGATGTACTTAAAATCTTCTGTTTTAATATGAGTATTCTTTATATAATTTATACTACAAAAATGTATTTTCTACAATTTAAATTTCTATATCCAAAGATCAAAAACTGGAGGAAATTATGAAATTAAAAAACTCACAGAATTCTCTTTAAAAGAATACAATAAGTCTTTAAACAGAAGGGGTCTCCAGACCTATAGTACCTATAGTACCACTGAAACAAAAATATTTCAAAATCTCAATGTTAGATTTTCCTCCTGAAAGTATGAATGTAACTACTGTCAAAAAAGTAAAGTTCAATGGAGATTTTTACTAACTGCTTACAATCAAAGTGTTTATACCAATAGAATCAAATGAATTTCAACCCCATTAACAAGGAAACTGTAAAAAAAAAAAATCACTATTTCAAGAGGAGAGGGAATCAACATTTTACTATAAATGAAATGTTTAGGTATAAGATTTGGGATGAATAAACAGCATTCTGGCTAGTGACATTCATTCTAAAAAATGATTATGCTGATTAGCCCATTATTTCATATACTGTGCAATTATTATCCACCCCTTAAACAAAGAGGGGGGGAAAACCTAGGTTACAAAATGCAAAAATTAAGCATGGATTACTCAGTCCCTGAATTCTATCTGCTTACACCTTCATCCTCTTATTTTGTGTGGAGACAACACTAAACAACATCTATATGTTAATTTTACAGTAGTTCCTCTTCTGCTATATTCAACAGCTCATTAAGATGACTAGAATGCTGACACTTGCTAAACTATTTACTGTATCCAAAAATTCGGTCTCATGAGAACAGACAAAATTAATCTCTCAAATTTTGGGTTTAATATTTTTATCTGGAGCTCACTTGTAGTAACAATTGCCTACAACGAATTATTCTAGTCAAGTTTTAATCCAATCTTCCCAGGAGCAGTAGTGTAGAGGAATAACCCTGTAAGACTAAGTTACATGGATAAGAGCACACAGAAAACTACCACAGTCACAAATCTTTCCTATCAATATTGTATTGCCATGGCACAGTGCTGACCATATTCTTAGTTGTTTTTTTTTTGGGGGGGGGGTTGAGGCGGGGAGAGGGAAAGGGGCAACTTCCAAGGAATCAACGAACTGTGGTCTTAAACAATCAAGTTCCCCCCAAAATCACTTTAGATAATTAACCAAAGCCAATGAGTCCTACTGTCAAATTCGTTTCACAAGGGAAACAAACCTAAGGCAGTCTTTAAAATACTCAGAATAAAGGTCAGGAAACCCTATAGGGAAACGGGTGACTATCACAAAAACATTTCCAGCAACTCAAAATACCTCTCAAGTTTGTGCTTTGCATACACTAGTCAGATTCTTTTAAAAACAAGGATGATGGCTGTCACAGTCAAAAGAATTTCCTTAAACATAAAAATTTCCAGTTGCCAGAAAGGGTCAGGCCAGGAACGGCTGGTCTGAGTTACCTTACACACACCGTAGCGCACAGGCGGTTCGGCTCTATCGGAGCCGGAGCCACAGCTCTGTGTCCCCTGGAAGCCGGCAGTCGGCGGCGGCCGGCGCAGCTGCACGGAGCAGGAAGTACCGCACCCGCGCCGCGGTCCCCAACCACGCCGGAGAGGCTGCGGGGAGCAGTCACCACTGCTTTGAAACTGAATGGCTGACACATCCGGTCCTGGCTCTTACACCACTCCGCCAAATGCAAACCTCAAAGGCCAAATTCAAACTCCAAACAGAAGTCACTCAAAGTCTTAGTGGTGCAGTCTTCATTCCCAAGGACATTGAGGGAAGCAATCAGAAAACCCCACGTCCTGAAAGACCGCAAGCCCCCACGCATTTGCAGCCGGTCAGCCCACACCGCTTTGACAGGCGTTACGGAGCCGTCCACCCGGAGCCCCCTGCGGCCGCGCATCGGGCGCGCAGCCTTCGTCCCGGCCCGGCCCCCGGTACCTGCCGAGAGACTCTGCCTGTCACAGCCACGGGGACCCCACCGCTTTCTCCGCCGCGCTCCGGCCCCCCCACCCCCGGCCTCGGGCAGAGCTCCCCACCTACCCCGCCCACCTACACCGCCCGCCCGCAGGCTGGGGCCTCACCCCGGCGCCCCCGAGGACTCTCCTCCGGGGTCGCCGCCGCTGCACGGCTGCCCGCCTCCCAGCCCGGCCCGGAGGGCAACGCCTGGGTCCCGTTCCGGGGCTCCTCGGAGAGCTCCGATTCCGGGAGCCCCCAAAAGCCAGCCCGGGCCCCCACACCTTATCTCAACCGGTACCCGCGGCGCGACTCGCACGCCTGTCACATGTCTGCAAACAATAACAAACTCTCCCGCATGTCCCCGCCCCGGGCCCCCGTCCCGTCCCGTACCCCAGGCCAGGTCCGGGGCGCCGCCCGACTCCGGAAGGGTCAAAGGGGGTGCCCTAGGGCTCCCGGCGAGCGGCGTGCAGCCTCGCTGCACGGAGCCCCGGGACGCCCTGCGCGGTGCCCGGGGTTCATTCATTGCCCTCGCCCGCCCGCCCCCCAAGTCCCCACCGCGCCCCCGGCCGCGCTGCTCACCCGGCTGGGGCCGCCGCAAGAGGCGGCTCGGCGGCGGGCGTCCGCTTCTCCCCGGGCTCGGCCCCCGCGGGGCTCGGGGCGCCGCTGTCCGGTGCGGCCGCCGGTTCTGCAGGGTGGGCGCCGCTGCGGCTCGCGGCTCCGTGGGGCGACGGCACCGCCACAGCCTGGAAACCGCTCCCGCCAGCGGCCGCGTCCGCGGGCTCCGGCGACGGGGAAGTGGAGGAGGACGGCGGCGAGGCGGTGAGGAAAAGCGGCGGCTCGGGCAGCTGGTCCAGCTCCACACTCCGCACTTTGCGCAGCTGCCGCCGCCGCCAGTCCGCCCGCTCGCGGCCCCCACTGCCCGCCTCCCGCAGCAGCCCCGCGGCTGCCGTGGGCGTGCTGCTCGCCTTGAGGGCCCCTCCGCCGCCGCCCGCTTCGGGGCTCGCCGCCCCGGCGCCCGGGAATCCCGAGGACGAGGCGCGATTCCCCGCCGCCGCCGCCATTTTCTCTCGCGGGCTACATTCGCTCGGCCCCTGCGAGGGAGGGAGGGGGCGGGGAGAGTGCAGGGGGCGGGCGGGCGGACGGGCGGGCGCTGCGCCTCTAGCGTAAGGCCGCCTGCGCCAACTGCGTGAGCGCGGCCCTCTGGGCGCCCGGCCGGGACTGACGCGCGGGCGCGCGGGGTTCGGTGGAGGGAAGACAGTCGGCCGCAGGTTGGTGAGGAGCCGGCTGTGCGCTCTGTCCTGCGCGCCGGCTAGCAAGGTGGGCTCCGAGGTGGCCGCCGCGGGGGCGCGCTGCGGTTTGCGCGCCGCACCCGCCGCGCCGCCAGGTAGTCCAGGGCTGCACCGGCGAGAGGAGGAGCTTCGGCGGAGGAGCGCCGCTTCCTCTCCGCCGCAATCTCGGCCCGGCTCGGCCGGGACTCGCCTCACGGGAGCTGCAGTTCGAACTTCGATGTATGGGGCGTTTAAGGGGACGCAGGCTAGAGAGTCTGCAGTCTGTCATTCGCATTGCCCGTTGCAGTGGGCGTCGGGGAACCCGGGCGCGGACCAACCCACCCCCGACCCCGCCTCCACTCCGTACGGGGCGCGCAGGTGGCGCTCAGGGCTGTCGCCTGCTGCAAAGCGAAAGAAACCCAATGTTCAGCGGCCCTGGTGCCGCGCACCAAAAAAACCAAGTTTTATAAAAGCTTTCCTCATCTTTTGCCCACCCCCCACCCCCAAAATCATGCTACAAATAAAAGTTTCCTGGAATATCTTGTTCAAAACCTGAAGTCACCGATTGGGACACTCTTCTTACCCTCTATCCCGCCCCCGGCTAGAGGCAGACAGGAGCGGGCGGCAGGGGTCCGGGGGATCTCTATAGATTTCTATTTTTTCCTCCGCTGTCTTTGGGGAAGGCAGCGATATACAGGACCACAGAGAGCACGTTTGGGGAAGGAACCAGGAAGTGCTTGATATTGTCATCCTCGGCCAGGTTCTGGCCCTCCCCGAATCCTATGCCTTTAGCTGCACGTCCCTCTTCGCAGCAGGGTCGGGCCGCCGTCCGGGTTCCCTCCGCCCCCGCCCCTGCAGTGCCCAAGCTGCCTAACGCGGAGTTCCGAACCCTTCCAGTCCCTGGGGGCGTCTGGCGATAAGGTGCTTTGGAATGGAAAAAGCACCATTTACATGTTAATGATTTTCGACCTTTCTTCAGGCTTCCGTGTCGCGTTTATTTCTCCCCTCCCTTCTCTTCCTCCAGCCTGTTTGTCTGTGATGAGAAATCTCCCACAACCCGGGAGCAGAGTCCCTAGATTTATTTTGTGAAACAGGAATTAAGGCGGGGGCTGGGCTGCGGGGGAGGCAGAGGGCTCCTCAGGAACAGAAGGAGAGCTGTATCCTGTCAGTATTCATATATTTCGACAGGAGTCTAAACTGTCTACAAAATAATTCCTTTGATTTTTTGGAAATAGATAAAGTGAAAACCTCCTTCCTGGCTATAAATGGTAACTGAGGAGGATGGTGATATCCGAGGGATTTTTAAAGCGGGTTCAGATTTCATATTAGCTCAGTGTTTTGAGTACTGCAACATCTGCCATAGATAGTTTTAGATAATTACATCCAATGGCACAAATTTTGAAACTTTAGATAAATCTGTTAAAAGTTTAAGTCTACATTTAGGCTATAATTATACACTCTTTTAACGGTAGCCAAGTGTATCATCCAAAGAAAACAGTAGCTATTTCCCAGGTCTTCCCGGATTGCCACACCCACCAAATCCTACATTGGAAAGGATAAACTTTTTTCTTTCCTATTTAGATCAGAAAACCTTTAAATTTGCACACACATATTTAGGTAACTGTAAATGAGAAAAGTAAGTAGACGCCTTCAGCTTTTCAAAATTGTTCCAGTTTTGAAGCTTGGCCAGAGTAGAAAAGTGGAATGGGATTCCAGCAAAACATTTACTTTTGCCTCTTCATTTGTACAGTGAGGAAAATGGAACCAAGTGAGAGGAGCACCAAATACAACACTATCAACTAGCCACAGTTCTCTGAACTCCATCCATCACACCACTATGGAGAAACCTTAAGTGCTGGTCTTTCACCCAGCTTTTGGTACTTTGAGTCATTTCCCCTTAATCTTTTTTTTTTTTTTTTTTTTTTTTGCGGTATGCGGGCCTCTCATTGTTGTGGCCTCTCCCGTTGCGGAGCACAGGCTCTGGACACGCAGGCTCAGCGGCCATGGCTCACGGGCCTAGCCGCTCCACGGCATGTGGGATCCTCCCGGACCGGGGCACGAACCCGTGTCCCCTGCATCGGCAAGCGGACTCTCAACCACTGTGCCACCAGGGAAGCCCAATCTTTTTTTTTTAATTAATTTATTTATTTATTGCTGGCTATGTTGGGTCTTCGTTGCTGCGAGCGGGCTTTCTCTAGCTGTGGCGAGCAGGGGCTACTCTTCGGTGCGGTGCGCGGGCTTCTCATTGTGGCGGCTTCTCTTTTTGCGGAGCACGAGCTCTAGGTGCACGGGCTTCAGTAGTTGTGGCACTCGGGCTCAGTAGTTGTGGCTCCCGGGCTTAGTTGCTCCGCGGCATGTGGGATCTTCCTGGACCAGGGCTCGAGCCCGTGTCCCTTGCATTGGCAGGCGGATTGTTAACCACTGGGCCACCAGGGAAGCCCTTCCCCTTAATCTTTTATGTAAATATTCATGTTGTCATCGTGCATCTATATACATCGACAAACTTTTTTTTTTTTTTTTTTGCGGTACGCGGGCCTCTCACTGTTGTGGCCTCTCCCATTGTGGAGCACAGGCTCTGGACGCACAGGCCCAACGGCCATGGCCCACGGGCCCAGCCACTCCGCGGCATGTGGGATCCTCCCAGACCGGGGCACGAACCCGTGTCCCCTGCATCGGCAGGCGGACTCTCAACAACTGGGCCACCAGGGGAGCCCCAAACATTTTTTTTTAAGGTAGAAAAATAATCAAAGGACATGCTTGACTGAAAAGGGTGTTCTTCCTCTGCCACATGTTGATACAAAGTCTTTTTGAAGAGATTTTAACCCATGGAATTGCTACCATAGTTTTTGCAGCTTAAGCATGGTTAAGATTCTAGTTCTAGTTTGGTGCTGTAGGAGCCTGCTTTATATTACTGCATAAAGGCATATGCCAAATTGCCTTAATTTGATTTCTTTAATGACATAATGGTGTCTCTTCCAAGGTTGCTTGTACACTGAAAATTCCAGTTCCTATTTCCAAGCTCTTTATTTCTATCCCCACTCAGATACAAATGTTGCAGTGATTTCATTTTCTTTATTTCTATCCTCACTCAGATACAAATGTTGCAGTGATTTCATTTATGCCATGACAGCTATGGTAACCTTTACGCCAGTGCTTTACAGATCACTGCTTCCACATAGTGCTTCTGGGATCCCTAAGTCACACTGCAGTTCCTACATCACATTCATTTGGAGGATCCAGTTTAATATTGGTGCATTTCCTCATCGTGCATAAACATCACTGATATTAGAATGAATGGAGTTAATATGTGCTGGCAGAAATATTTCAGCCCATGCATCATTCATCATGTGTTTATTAAACACCTACTATGCACATGCAAGAAGTTTTCTTCTTCTCTGGGGATATTGTTGGTTGTTTTTCATATTTATAAAAGTAAATAAATAAAACATTCCCATCTGCAAATATTTTTATTAGTGGGTATTTATCAGGCTGACTCTGATAGAATTTCAGATCCATCAGTGTGTGTGGTTTCACTCCTCTGTGAGATCTATGTCTTAGGTAGACATAGAGAGTAAGAAGATAACCTTGAGAATAGAGTAAAAGCTTGTGTCCTATCAGAGTTATCAATATTATTATGGAATACTTGCAGGAGAATTAGGGCTGGAACTTGGTTTCTCTGTGCTCTTTCCAGACACCATAATTCTCAGGTATTTCCAGATGTCCTAAGTCAGGAAATCTTGTCATTTATGGGATAGTTGTCCCTCTACAAGTACACTGTAGGTGACATTATAGTAAAAAGTTTCTTAACAAGCCTCCACTTAGCTGACTCATCCAGTAACAGATACCTGTCATTCCCGGTGTGGTGTGCAGCAGGCAGAGGGATGCTACAGCACAATGAATGCTCGTGACACCTGCACACCAGGTGAGTTATGGACCCCAAGAGAATCCATCATATTTTTTCCCGAATCTGACTATACCTGTTATAACTGTCCTTATGGAATTTAATTAAATACTATTAAACATGAGTATGTAAGTGCAAAATGAAAGTTGTTCCAATGAAAAGTAAGTTAAATGCTTTGAAAGAATGAATGAAGGTGAGACAGAAGAATCTCTGTCACATTAGTTGTGGGTATGATGATTGTGAAAGATTGGGGAAAAAAGTATTCAAATCTGTAAGAACTTTGAACTTATCTATCAGTTTTCACTTTGCTTGAAAGAGATTAAAAGTGAAAATTGTCGACAACGAGATATGGGAGAAAGATACATAGGGCTCTGAATAGTGGACCCACACTCAAAAGACCAAGGCCCTACAGCCAAATACTGGTTAAAACCCCCCAACTATACAAAACAAAACCCTGTTATTTATGTTTTAAGCTAAAAGAAAATATTTTATATTATATATACATGTATGCATATATATGAGATTCCTTTTTATTAACTAGCCATCTAAACATTTTGCATGTATTTACATGTATTTAAAATCAGAAACTAATTTTATGGTAAACAATGAAAGCTAGTTGAATTGGGATTTTTATATTTAAAAATACAACTACAACTAATGAAATTTCATTTATCTCACAGTTAGCAAAATTCTGTTTACCTTTACAACTCTGCACTGATTCTTTGAATTCTTTGCATGAGCCCTGTTGCTTGCTTTTTTTTTTTGATGTATGATGAGATATTCTTTTTCCATTTAACTTTTGTGGCTTAATCATGACTATCATTTTTGCAAAAAAATATTTGAAGACTTCCTGTGTTTCGCCAAGGTCCTCCTGTAATATTCAATTTCTTTCTTTGAATCAGTGTCCTTGTTGGTTTTCTCTTCTTTGTGGTCCACTGATCCAACTCTGCTAAATCCTATGCTGACAAGACTTTACATGTAATCTGGGAAGTTTAGTACCACTTCCAGTGGCTTAGTCAACTTCTGCATCTTTTGCAACATTTGCACCTTCAGTTTGCAATCGATGTGCATTGTTTTGGGGTCCAAACTGCTAAAGATGTATACAAAATTGGCATCCACTAGAACAGTGCCACCTGATAAAATATAACACAAGCTACAAATGCAAGTTACATGTGTAATTTAAAATTTTCTAGTAGCCACATTAAAAAAAACTAAAAAGAAACAAGTGAAATTAATTTCAATAATATATTTTATTTTACACAATATATCCAAAATATTATTATTTCAATATGTAATCAACATTGTAAAATATTACTAATGAAATCTTTTACCATTTCTTTTTGTACTAGATCTTTGAAATCTGGTGTGTTTTTTACTTTCCAGAGCATCTTGAACATCATTTGAGCCACATTTCAGGTGCTCAAAAGGGCACATGTAGATAGTGGCCAGTGTTATCAGACAGCACAGCCCTAGAGCTGTTGTACCTAAGACTCAGGAGTTTTATGGACCATTAACTGTCTGGTTAGGCCAGATTAGTGTATAATTTTAAATATCCACATCTGTATGTTCAGGAAATAAAGAATCCCAATAGATATAAATTGGTAACATATAACTAAGTATATTCGTCTTCCTACTTCCAGTAGTTAAACTTTCAAACAAATTTCAGGCACCATTGTCAGCTATCTTTCCAAACTACGGTTCTGATTCTGTCCCATCTCCTCAAACTCTTTAGTGGTTCTACATTACATACAGTATAGGGTCCAAATTCCTTCTTTCATTATTCAGTCAGTATTAAATGCATTAGCTCCTAGGTACTGGGCACCATGCAAGGCCGAGGGGTGTCACAGAGATCAGAGTAGACCTACCATCTGCCCTCATCACACTCCCAGTCTACCACGTCCCTCTGGCTCCACCATTGACTGTTCAGTTCTCAACACAGCTCACCCTGTCCTGCGCCTGGGCTCCAGCCACAGATTAGGAACAGATCGTGCTTTCTTTCCTCCGTGCTTTCACCCATGAGCCCTCTTCTTCTGAAAACACTTCCTTATATCCACCCCACCCCCAAAGTCTGGACACCACTACCCCTGGGCCTGGCCCATTCCTAACATTTGGAGGGCCAGGGTGAGTACACATGAAGGCCCCATACAACATTTTAAATTAGTTAAAAGTCAAATTGTAAACCAATAGTAAATAAAATATGTTCTAGGCTCCTACCTGGATATATATAAAGACAAATTTGAATGTTACATGTAAAGTTGTGATTTTTATATGACTGGCAACAAAATAGTAAAGACAATTGTATTTCTATCTGGTGCTCCATTGATGGGCTGAGAGTGTTTGGATGAGGACTAAAATAAAGACACACATTAACTTCCTACTTTTATTTCAACAAAATTACTAATTATGTTGTTATAATTGGGATTTTCTCATAATTAACATTTGATCACTTGAGACAATCCAGTTATCTGTTATTATTAAAAGGCAAAATTCTATTTTAAACTACAAATTTGATGAATATCAAAATTTTAAATAAAAATTATTCAGATAAAGCTGAATCTTTAACTCTTTGAAAATTTAATTAAATGTCATCAAATATTTTATTAGGATAAAACTATTTGCAGTCCTAGCATTCAACATCCATATAGTTGCCAATGTAAGGAATAGCAACATACTTCACGTATTTTATTTATACCTCCATAAATCCAAATCTAAGTCATACATATTGCTTAATACTGCAAAATTTTTCTCGGCATTTGTGAGCAACTGTTGTGAATACTGGCCTAATGGGTGAGTAGCTCAGGACCTATGAAATAGGTCAAAAAGAGAAGCAAGAACAGGAGCACTCAGACGAAGAGGATATGACACATTGTTATTCAGGAATCCATTGCATTCCTGTTATCAGAGGGGCAGATCTGACAAGTTAGCTTATCTCTTCTCTTACTGAACACTTCAACTAGTGAAATTCTCCCCAACTGCAAATTAATGTTGATATCCAACATCAGCAGGAGCACAGCCACAGACCTCGACATGTCAAGGTCATGGGACAAGACATGTGAAGCAGTGTTTCCCTGGGGCCTGAAAGGCACTGGTCTCTAGAGCAGATGTTTAGGGTTATGGGTCATACTAAGCCAGCACTGCACACCAGACCTGAGTGACCAGGGCAGCTGTGTGTTCTTTAATAAATTTGTTTTTCCAGAGTTGTGATGCATGGTGCACTGTATTCTCCTGCCCAGGTCTGAGGGAGGTACCGCTAAGCACCTGCTAATGAGCAGGACCTGTTCCAGGTGCTGGGAGTAGAGAAAGTGAGATGATGCCCTTTCCCTCAGAGGACTTCCAGAGCCTGCCCTTGTAGGAGAACCACTTTTGTCCGTGTCTGCATTTTCCACTAGCTCATGAGACCCTGGAGAGAGGAACCATCTCCTCTTCATCATCCTTGTCTCCCCAGAGCCCCTAGCTCAGTGCCTTTCATGTAATAGATGCTCAATTAAAAGGAGCTGACTCCAGTTGTTACAAAATACCAACTGTCCAAGACTCCTTAGGATTTGAGCTTCAATCACAACATTCCATCCCTAATGGGGAAAAAGTTCTCTTTCCTTAAAAGGATACGAATGCATCTGTGAATATAATTTTGCACTTTCTTTAGAAGAAGGTGAGAATTTATTTCTATATGCATCCTAGTTGTCTCTTATTGAGGATAATTGAGAGGGAGGGAGGGAGAGAGAGAAGGAGGGACATAAGGAGAGAAGGGAGAAACAGAGAGAAAATGAGAGAGAACTGAGGAGTGGGAATCTAAAATGCAGAAGAAGAGAATGGCAGAAAAGGAGCCATATCTGTAACACATGAAACAAATCTGAAAGTTTGTAGGAAGAGGATCCTAGAAAGTTTATAGTTATAAATGATTTATTGAGTATTTACTATATGCCAGTATGGTGATAAATGCTTCATATATGTTAACTTATTTAATCTACACAATAACCCTATGAAGTAGGCACTATCATCATTTCCATTTTACAGATGAAACTGAACCATGGAGAGGTTAAGCAACTTAATCAAGGTTACTCAACCAGGAAGTGGTGGAGGTGGGGTTTGAACTTATATGCTCTGGCTGCACAGCCTGTTCTTCAAATCTTAAAAATGCAATATATATCCATTATAGATATTGGATATATATACTAATATAACATATTAAATATATTTGTTGATTTTCACTGGTTAGATATCATTCTTTTAGTGACCATAAAAATATTCATGAGATCTTTCAGAGTTCTTGCCTCAGTGAGAATGGGGAATTTTTATTCCCCAGTGATTTAAGCATCTCAAGTGAAAATTTTACCATGGGGATTTTTACTAACACATCCCTTTGAATGGGAAAAAGGATATTATACTCTGTATTATTTTTTAACCCAAAGTTCCAAGCTGTTTCAAATCTTATATTTGAAAAAAAAATCATTGTCTATCAAACATAAAAATTACCTTTGAATTACTATAGATCTTTAAATTTATTATACAAAGAAATGGAAATTAATATCTAGCCTAAATATTCTCTGGAAAGATGTGTTAGAGACAGTTAGCTGCCCACCAAATTCCCTCTCTCCATCCATTACCATATAGTTGTAGTTGGGAAGCAGCTGCCCAGCCAGGGACTATGTTTCCCAGCCTTCCTTGCAGCTAGATATGGCCATGCAACTGGTTCTCACCAATAGGATATGCACCATGGCACTGTCTGGACACAGATGACTATAATGCCCCATGGGATGGCAGAGCAACAGAATAAAAGGGTCCCCAAATGATTAGGTAGAGGACAGCCCCATTAGACAACCTCCTGAATTCCTTCCCAGGAAAAAAAAAATCTATTTTGCCGACCAAGGAATAGAATTCTAGTGTACTTGTTTAGATCTATTTGTTATAGCAGTTTAATCTACCCTAAGTAACACAGTATGATTTTCTTTGTTCACTAATGCATTGTAATACAGCTTTCTATAGGAGAAGCAGCATGACATAGAGACAAGAGGGCTCTAGTATTAGCCAGGTCTCTGTTTGAATCTCAGCTCTTCCATTATTAGCTGTGTGACCTTTGGCAAGCTGTACAGACTTTAGTCATTATTAACACGGGGCTATACTGTTGGAGCCTCGCCCTTTTCCTCTCACCCTTACCATTACTTTGGTACACATCAGCCAGATTTCCATGCTGGCATCTCTCTGGCCTCTGAAGCTCACTTTGTTGACCATGTGGCCAGCTGGAAGTGGGCCGCATTTTCAATCCTGAGCGGTCCTTAACCAATATTGGGAGTTGCAGTGGTATACTACAGGTGGTTTGCACCAACTTATGAGAACCTGGAATGCACATCTCTTCCCAACTCCAAGTTCAGTGATGTCACAGTGACAGCTTAAAATTGGCCATGATGGGAGTATTTACACCACGGGAATAAACAAATGCTACAAATCAAAACTCTCCCACCCTCTCCCAGAGCTGTTTGTTAAACATTGACCAACATACCAGCTTTCTTACCCTCGATGTGGGATAACCCAGGAGTGCATTCTACAATGATTTCTAGATTTTTTCCCAGCAAGACTAAGCTCCAGTTACCCATAGTAGTAGCCAGCTTGGAAATAAACCTTTATTAGCTGCCTTCGCTGTATCATTTCTTCACTACTCGGCCTTCTAACTATTTGCATTAGAATCTTGTCTCAAGGTCTGCTTTTATGGAAACTCAAACTAGGACGGGGCTAGCAATGAAGTTGAAATCATGTAAAGTACATAGCACTTAGTAGGTGCACCGCAAATATTACCTCTTCCCTGTACTGAAATACCATATGGCTAAAGCAAACTCAGCAGAGTTATTATAGGTTAGTTAACCATGATAGGAATTGAAAGTATGCATTAAAAACTCAATTGCCCAAATATATGAATCACTTCCAATGACTTTTGAAAACTTTCATTATTTTAAATAGAGTTTTACCATAATAAATAAAAACTACACATATGAAAATTCAAGGTAAATCTCTAATATATCCAAAGAGACAAAGTTAACTCTGGAATCTAGTCTTGTGAGATACAGATCTCCAGTTTCCCTTTACATTGCTGGTAGCTATAGGCTTCTAATAAATTTAAGGCCTCTGACCTCTTATTGATCTTGATGTCTCCTTAGCAATTGTCAGTTTCGTTTTGTTTTTTATTTTAGATATTTGTGTTAACCTCATATTTTTATGTCAACTTGGAACAGTGACGTATGCCAGGATCCCAGTATCCTAGTAACGAATCACAATTTTGGAGCCACCGGAAAGCTCTTTCAGGAGGTCACTGTTACAACGTTGCTTACAAAGATATAACCTCTCTGGATATTTTTCTTTAAAAATAGTCCTTTGTGGTGTCTTTATGGTGAAATTATGAATAACATTTCTTTTCTTATTTCAAAATAAATGGGGTCTTGGGACCTCCCTGGTGGCACAGTGGTTAAGAATCCGCCTGCCAATGCAGGGAACATGGGTTCGATCTCTGCTCCAGGAAGATCCCACATGCTGCAGAGCAGCTAAGCCCATGCACCACAACTACTGAGCCTGCGCCCTAGAGCCCGAGAGCCACAACTACTGAAGCCCGTGTGCCTCAAGCCCATGCTCCACAAGAGAAGCCACTGCAATGCGAAGCCCACACACCACAACGAAGAGTAGCCCCTGCTCGCCACAACTAGAGAAAGCCCACGTGCAGTAACGAAGACCCAACACAGCCAAATAAATGAATAAATAAATTAATTAATTAATTAAAAGAAAAACAAAAACTAAATTGGGTCCTAACAGACACCAGAACTGAGGATGTTTTGGAAAAGCCAAATGATCAGTTTCCGAGGAGAGGGCATTATGATTTAGTAGAAAAAGTGCCAAACCAAGGGCCATGAGTCCCAAGTTGTTGCCACCTCTGTCTGTGTCATATAGGGTGAGTCGTTCAGGCACTTCCCTTCCCTGGGTCTTAGTGCCTCCATTTTCAAAGTAAGGATCCTGAACCAGAGGACATTTAACATCTATTGCAGCTCTAACATTTTATGAAAGTCTAACACATATGGACAAAAGTTCCAATTCAAGTTAAGTAGTTATCATTTGCCGGTCCTCTTTTAGCATTTCAAGGGCTATAAGGCAGTAGGAAACGACTTCTGGTCATGTTGTTTCCTTGCTATTACCTTTGTTATGTCAATGATTATGTGAAAATCAGAAAGTACTACCTTGATGGGGAGGGAGGGAGGCAACAAAGTGTTTTTCCTTAGGTTTTTTTTTTTTTTTCCTTAGGGTTTTAATGTTAGACGAAATGACTGATTCTTGATTGTGGTTCACTTGCTGATTTTTAAACATATGTTTTATGTTTAATTTACTGTTAATCGGACATGCAAATTAAAACAGTGAGATTTCCTATCAGCTAGACAATATTGAAAAACGTAGCTAGTGCCTGCTGTGGCTGAGGACAAGAAGAACCAGTCATCAGTGGTAAGGTTTAATCTGTACCTGTGTTAGCTGAGGTCCCCCCAGAAAGTAGAGCCTGAGACAGGGGAACAGGAGTAGGGGAGTAAAAAGTGAGAGGAAAGCCAGTCCAGGGGACCCTTTTCCAGCTGGTCACCACCCTTGTGGGCAATCAGGGCTGGATTCTTCCAGGACCTACTGAGGAGCTATGTAGATCTGGCCTCCCAATTGCCCTCTTAAAGAATGGGAGAGGGGAGGGGAACATTTCCCCACAAGCTCCTGTCCTCATTGGACAAGGATTGCACCAGGAGATGTCAGCCTTTCACATTCCAAGGTTTGCGCAAGTGCCAAAGCTGATCAGGGTCCCACAGGCACCCTCCACACAGCCTAAGAAACCTGGAGCAGAGGTTAGAGACGAGGTGAGGCTGGAGTGAGGTGCTGTCAGGCTGCAGACAGCTGCACCAAGCTGCAGCAATAGTGGAAGTAAACAGTGGGCCGAGATGTGAGGTGGACACAAGAGGCATCCAATAGAGTCCCATAGTTAAAGGCCAATGTGAAATATTGTTCAAAAATTTAAATAAACCTATCCTCTGAAGCAGCATTTCTACTCTGCAGAGAATAATTTCTATTCTACAGAGACCAAGAATGTCCTTTAGGGAAGTGTTTATATTCATTAAAGAGTAACAATAAGCCAAATGTCAATTAGTAGTGGCTAGATTAAAAATAATTATGCAAACTGAATTAATATTCAGTAATAAAGAAGAGTGAAATAGCTCATTCTGCCTATTTATTGTATTGATGCAGAAAGAAAGGTATCTGAAATGTAGTTAAGTGGAAAAGCAAGTAGCAGAACATTATATAATTCCAGTTTTGTAAAATCTATATGTATATTATTTTATATATATTTATATTATATATAATGCTAATATGATATGATAAAATTTTTTTAAATATATTTTAAATACATGTAAGATGGTTAATAGTACTCTTGGGAGTTGGATGGAGGAATTTTCACTTTTTACTTCTGTGTTATTTGTACATTTTAAAACAGACATGTATCAGTTTTTCAATAATAAATAATAATACATTTAAATAATATGTATAAACATAACATAATAAATATTTCCAAAAAGTGTTCCTGATTATCAGTGATTTTGTTTTGGCTAAGTTTAGTTAGATTGATATAACTTGCCTAACTTTTGAAAATAAGTGTTTCTATAATGAATCCCCCAATTTACATACATTACAAAGTTTACATTTTAGGAAATAGCCAGGGTGACATTAAATGCTAGAATGGGGCTTCACTGGTGGTGCAGTGGTTAAGAATCCACCTGCCAATGCAGAGGACACGGGTTCGAGGCCTGGTCTGGGAAGATCCCACATGCCATGGAGCAACTAAGCCCGTGTGCCACAACTACTGAGCCTGCGTGCTGCAACTGCTGAGGCCCGCGCGCCTAGAGACCGTGCTCCACAACAAGAGAAGCCACCGCAATGAGAAGCCCTCGCACTGCAACGAAGAGTAGCCCCACTTGCCACAACTAGAGAAAGCCTGCATGCAGCAATGAAGACCCGACACAGCCAAATAAATAAATAAATAAATAAATGGGGGGGAATAAATAAATAAATGCTAGAATGCCAGGTTCCCTTCTGGAAGTATAAAACTTTGCAACTGATTTTATTTACTTATTTTCCCCAAATCTTAGTGGTGAACATTTGAATTGATTACGAAGACTTTGCATTTCAGTCTGAAATTACAGCACAGAGAGACTGATCCTTGCTATATATTCAGTGCACGTTGTGGACACAGTATGCTCTTCAGTACATTAAGTAATTAAATTGGTTTTACCAAGTTAAAAAAAAAAAAGACCAAAGTAAAAAAGAAATACAACTCATGAGGTGGGGGAAACAGTCTTGATCTGGGGACTTGGTTTAGTACCGCTCTGCCTTTTCTAAGAGGACACCTATCATTGACTTCCATCTCTAATTAAATTACAAAGAAAAATAATTTCTAAGATGAAAAAGTAAAAGTGTCAATGTAGTAATGGCTCTAAACCACAGGAAAAGCCTGCAGAGAGCCCTCCCCTCACACATATTTACTGGCAATTGCAGAATGCATCTGTTGCTTCAGATGATTTAGTGGGCAGAGAGCCTGCAGGACCAGTTGTAGGAGAATAGGGCAAGATGTGGAAGCTTAAAAAGGAGCATTTACTCTCCTCAGCTTTGTAGTCTACAAAGCAAGTTGTATCCTATCCCAGTCTGAGAGAGGAGGCAAAGGTAAACTAAGAATGGCTTTTCTTTGGGAAGTCCTCCTAATGGTGGGGAAACCACAAGACTATCTTCTTTATTACTACATAGATTCATTTAAGTGGGTGGACAATTGTTGTTATAGCTCATTAGTACATATGAAAACATTGGAATGCCAACTCCTTTTAAGATAAGAAAACAGTGGACTACGCAGAATGAGACCATGTAAATAAACACTTCCTCTTATTCACATCACTTGATATCTCAGAAGGTCTCAAAATTTTGTTTTAAAAGAGTCATCTCCTTCTTTAGAAATAGATACTGACAAAGTAAATTGAACTAATTCCAAGAAGATCTAGGTTTTTTAATTTTTCAAAAACTAAAATTTGCAGGGATGAAAATTATATGGGAATATCGTTGGAAATCAAAAGCTTCTGAAATTAAGGACATTTCAAAGCCAATTTTAAATTGCCATCTTTTCCTAAAAGTAATTCTTTTCTTTTTTAAAAATAAATTTATTTATTTATTTATTTAGGCTGTATTGGGTCTTCATTGCTGTGTGCAGGTTTTCTCTAGTTGCAGCGAGCGGGGGCTACTCCTTGTTGTGGTGTGTGGGCTTCTCACTGCGATGGCTTCTCTTGTGGCGGAACATGAGCTCTTGGCGCGCGGGCTCAGTAGTTGCGGCTCCCAGGCTCTAGAGCGTACGCTCAGTAGTTGTGCACACATGCTTACTTGCTTCATGGCATGTGGGATCTTCCTGCACCAGGGCTCAAACCTGTGTCCCCTGCGTTGGCAGGCGGATTCTTAACCACTGCGCCACCAGGGAAGTCCCTAAAAGTAATTCTTTATGTTCCTGAAACAGCTGACTGTATGTTGGGTGGTACTTAGGTTCTGCGTTGAAAGTTAAGAAGACCCAGGACATTTGCATTTACGTATTTCCCAACTGCTTTGCAGTCTTGTTGGCTGGAACTGGTGTTCCTCACTGCAGTTTCAGGCCCAGGCCCAGCTCTGCCTGTTCATGTGACAGTTACTGATTATCATCTGGTCTGGACTGGAAGAAAAGAGACAGCTCCCAAGCAGTCTGGCCTGTCACAGACTGGAGCTGTCAGTCTCCTATTAGGCAGAGCATATCTTCAGAGTGGCCCCTTTCCAACTCAGCTGATTTTTGGCCCCTTCACATGTATGTCTTTCTTCTTCCTTGGATGCTATTTTCATTTTATTTGAAGGGAAGTATCTCAGCATCTGTCATAACTTTTCATATTAACCTAATAATAATGCCAGCTTAGGTAACTGCCAAGAGGCCATCCTTGATGAGAGGATGGCATAAAATTACAATCAGTTGGGTTCTCTGTGAACAGCACAGTTGTTTTTACCCAGGGAATTTACCGTTGGATTCATCGCTTCCCTTACTAATGTACACTTAGGAGCCTGCTCTGTGAGCTTACTAATATCTCAAAGAAGGTCTTAATCCCTTTTTATTGACATTGTAATATTTAATATTCTTATTATTTTTGCCTGCATCTGTACTTTGCCAAAAATGAGTTGATTATTTTTAAGGGAGGAGGAATACTAAATAATGCAGAGAACAAAATAAATATATAGATAAAAACTATTGGTGGAAAGACTAAAATTAGGGACAAATTCATTCATGAGAATGAGTAATTTCGGATTTGATTCAACCAGCATTTACTGAGGTTCCCCCCTGTGTGTCAGGTGTTTTTGCGCTTTGTCACCCCATTTAATTCTCCCACAACTGTTTTTCGAGACAGAGTTCTTCCTCCCATTTTACAGACTTGGAAATGGAGCCTCAGGGAGATTTTTTTTTTATGCTGCCCCAAATCACTTAGCTGGCAAATTGGCAGGATAGGTTGCTAACCCTAAATTTGGTATTCTTCCCACTCTACGTCACTGCTTCCAGGAAGAATAAATGTATTCTTCGTATAACAATCAGGCACCACTTAATCAGTCAACAAATATTTATCGAGTGCCTATGAGGTACCAGGCACTTGAAGATTTCTTGAGTATCGATAGTGTTATCACTCGCAGTCCTTGGCCAGTGCTATTGTGAGCAGTAGCACAAAATGTCCCAGCAGTTCACTGGAGTTAGAAGTTTAGCTGGTGGTAAAAGTAAAATTTCTCTGAATGATGCTGAGTAACTCAAACAGGAGCCATGCCTGCCACGTCACCTCATTAGCATTATACTTTAATTCACAAAGGTAGCAGGGCCACACCAGAGAACGTGGGACCGGAGTTGCACAACAGATTCACATGCATTCAGTAGGATCATCCAACACGCACAGTAGGCATTCACGATACTCAAATGCCGATGTAATACTCTCAGTTTTGTATTTTCTCAGTTTTGCAAACTGAGTACTTCACATTCACCTTATTTATTTATATTATTTATTTATTTATTTTGGCTGTGCCGGGTCTTTCTTGCAGCATGTGGGATCTTTTTTTTTTAGTTGCAGCGTGCGGACTTCTTAGTTGCGGCATGGGGACTCTTAGTTGCGACATGTGGACTCTTAGTTGTGACATGCAAAGTCATAGTTGCAGCATGCGTGTGGGATCTAGTTTCCCGACCAGAGATCAAACCCTGCATTGGGAGCGTGGAATCTTACCCACTGGACCACCAGGGGGTCCCCACATTCATCTTCTTAAGTGAAGTCTGTTTCAAAGGGCAGCTCTTTTTTCTCCTTCTTCTAAAGATACTCACATGGATGAAGAAGGGAAAAAAAATCTAACAAAAGTGGCAAGAAAACATTTTGCTTTATAAAGTCCTCATAACTGAAGGAATGCTAATCAAACTTTCTCTCTAAATTAAGTTTGGGTTGACGCCAATATGGGAAGTTCCAGCTGCAAAGGATATAATCCCAGAGATTTGCAAATCCCAGATATTTTCCTTATTCTTTGTCTTTGACTCGCATCTCTTCTATTAGCATTCAGTAGCATTGATACAAATCCACTGGAGATGAACAAATGGAGATAGTTAAAATTGAACAAAATAGTTAAAATTGAACAAAATGAGCTCATAAAAAAAGCACTGGTTGGTCATCAGTGAAAAATAGCACATAAAAATATTGTTTTTCAACCCTTAACTTTAGAAAAATCTTTGGGTGAAATGTCACCTCTCTTTCCTGAAGTGCTTCACTTTACCAAGTAATTAAAATTTTAATTGGACTCAAAAGAGCAGAATAGGCCTTCAGCATTTTACACTTGAAGTATAATCAGCATCTAACTTGTTTAAATGCATGGCTAAATGAAGGGACATTATATAATAAGCACATGGCGTACTTATTAAAATTATTGTTCCCTCTAATATATGTCACTGAATTAGAAATAATATCATAAAATAGTGATTTTAGCCAGACGATCTGAAAGCCCAGTCAGACCCGCCCAAGTCTGGTTTTTCTTGAAATGATGATGAATCAATGTTACTGTACTTGACAACCCACCACAAGAATCTATGTGCAATTCTGTCGTTCCTGCATGGCCCAAGGGAAAAAGAAAAGGATGAGGCAAACACAGCGGAAAACTTCCATCCCATCCACACCTTCTTATCACCAGCACTATATCCCCCTAGAAAATCTCGAAGGATTGATGACTTGATTCCAGGACTTGAAAGATGCTGTTTGGTTTATTAGTGGAACAAGGGAAAGAGCAATTTCTATGGGCACCAGATAGCAAGTTCTAGAAGTGGAAAGTGAAACTTGCAGGTTTAGTAGAGGGGAAAAAATGGCCCCACTAGTGAGGCATCTGGTGGTCAAGGCATATGCCCCCCAGCCCCTTAACTAGCTCTACATCTACCCACCAGGCCATGGCAGCCATACAAGCTATTTGGATCTGCAAGATCTCCCTACAGCCCCACAGCAGGATTTAGAGTAGACAGAATGTTCCCGGTTTCATTGTAAGTGGAGAACTGTATCCTGAAACACTGAGTTGGAATTATATCCATTATTATCTCCAAAATAGTATTACACATGTTAGTTTGGTGCTATAGGACTATTAGCCTTGTACTGTATCTTCAAAGTTACAACAGGTTTTCTGTTAGGAGGTTTTCTAAACTGCAGGTCATAACCAACTGAGTGATGATGAAATTGTGTTATTGGGTTGTAATCAGTATTGGAAAAAAAAAGAAATAGAATAGAATAGAAAATACCAGAATGCATTGTCTGAGCTAAGGGCAATGTGAGTCTTGTGTGTATGTGTGTGGTCACACTGTAAAGTGTAAAAGTGTATTCCTTACTGTAGGTTACAGTAAAAAAGGATTCAAGGTCATTGGGTTGGGGATTGTAGGATCAAACCAACGTTTATACATTCCAGTTCTAGATGTTGAATCAGGCGCATGCAGCAAAAATCAACTCATTGGCAGTGAATTTGCCACAAGCCAGTTCACCAAAAATCAGTTCCACAAATGATTAATGTGCTGAATCATCAATTCGTTGACTTGATGGGGACTTTTCCCACATTTCAGTTTCCTTAAAGCTGTGCTATAATTCTGTAGCTAGAGACTTGTTAGACTTGTCAAATGACTATCAATTTTGGCTATCAATCTTGCAACTTAGATAGCTCTGTTCCTTTCTGCTCTTGGCCATGTGGACGGCTCTTGTAATAACATAGCTGCAATGAATGTTTTGACAAATTTTAGCTAATTTGTCATTTGGCAAATTGATCATTTGATAAATTGACTTAGAGCAAACGGACCTAAGGCCTGCTCATATCTTCTCTACTTAAGAAATTCTTTTCCAGTCATTTCTATTCATAAGGACCTCTCTCTTCTCTGATCCCTTTTACATTCTCTCTCTGAACCACACTGTACATTATGGTATGGCATGCTATTCTCTAATTACCTCTACCACATAATGGTATCACACCATGTTGATATAAACAGGTGACTGACACACACACACACACACACACACACAAACTTTGGAGCAAGACTGTCCAGGTTTGAACTTGACTCTTCAACTTAATAGTCATGTAACCTTGAACAAATTACTTAATCTCCATGTGCATTGTTTTCCTCATCTGTAAGATGGGATTAATAGTAGTACCAAACTTGTGGTGTCAGTGAGAGGAGTGAATGAGTTTAAATAGGAAAAGCACTTAAATAGTGCCTGGAACACAGAGAGTACTACATAAGTGTTAGTTATTATACTTCTATATAAAACAACATATATGAAGTACTTACAGGTAAAGAAACTTTAGAAATTATAGATTTGGATTTCTTTTCACTAACTGCTATCAACATTTAAAGCTGTTTTTTTTTCACCTAACGTCATCAATTAACCATGGATTATTTGGATTGTTTATAGAGAATCTATTATATCCCTAGCTATGTGGAACCAAGAGGACATTTGAAAGAGGTATAAAGCAAAGAAGTTTATAGTGTAGTTAAAAAGCCTATTATTAAGGCATTCCCTCACTCAGTTTCAGTTTGGGCAGTTCAACTGCAATTATCAGAGATAGAGCAATTGTCCTGAAGGTCTCAAGAGTTTAAAAAAACAATGCAAAGAGACAAGATCTGGTTTAAGAAGGAACTTTGAGGAAGAAGGAAGAACTGCCACCTTCACAGAAGGCTTTTGTTTGGGAGCTTTGCCTCAGTCAGTTCCAGCAAGAGGAGCCTTGATGTTTAACATCAACCCAAAGAAGAGAATGACAGGACACCTCCACAAAGAGGAAAAGGCAGATTTTATGTAAATTATCACTAGGACTTTGTTTCAAAATCAACTATAAAAGGGATATGTGGATAAAAAATGAAATATGTTATAAATAAAAAAATATATGCAGTCTTGAAAAATAAAATTGGAAGAGTCAAACATTTCAAAACACTTTAAAAAGGAACAGTAATCAAAACATTGAGGTACTAGCATAAGGACAGGCATCTAGATCAATAGAATGAATTGAGAATCCAGAAATAAACCCTCACATTTAGAGTCAGTTGATTTTTGACAAGAGTGCTAAGAAAATTAAATAGTGAAAGAATAGTATTTTCAACAAATGATTCTGGGATGAGATAACCATATGCAAAAGAATGAAGTGAAATCCCTACCTCATAGCATATGCAAAAATTAACTCAAATTGGATCAAAGGGCTAAATGTAAGAGTTAAACTTATAAAACTCTTGAAAGAAAACATAGAGGTAAATCTTTGTGACCTGTGTTTCATAATCGTTTCTTAGACGTGACACCAAAAGCACAAGAGACAAAAGAAAAATAGACAAAGTGGACTTCATCAAAATGAAAAACTTTTGTGTTTCATAGGACACTTAAGAAATTGGAAATACAACCCTGATAAAGAACTGGTATCTAGAATACATATGAAGAATTCTTCCAACTCAATAATAAAAAGACAGATAACCTGATTTAAAAAGGGGCAGGACTACCCTGATGACTCAGTGGTTAAGAATCTGCCTGCCAATGCAGGTGACACGGGTTTGAGCCCTGGTCCGGGAAGATCCCACATGCTGCGAAGCAACTAAGCCCGTGCACCGCAACTACTGAGCCTGTGCTCTAGAGCCCACGTGCCACAATTGCTGAAGCCTGTGCGCCTAGAGCCCATGCTCTGCAACAAGAAAAACCACCTTAATGAGAAGCCTGCGCACTGCAATGAAGAGTAGCCCCCACTCACCACAACTAGAGAAAGCCCATGAGCAGCAACGAACACCCAATGCAGCCAAAAATAAAATTTAATTAATTAATTATTTTAAAAAGGGAGAAAAAGATTGAAATAGACATTTCTCCAAGGAGCATATACAAGTGGTCAGTGAGCACATGAAAAGATGCCTAACGTCATTAACTGTCAGGGATATGCAAATCAGAAGCACACTGAAACGCCACTTTACACCCACTATGATGGTTATAATAAAAAAAGACAAATAATAACAAGTGTTGATGAGATTGTGGAGAAATTACTTATGGGAATGTAAAATCATGCAGCTACTTTGAAAAAGTTTGGTGGTTCCTCAAAATGCTAAAGATAGACATACCATATGATGCAGCAATTCCATTCTTGGGTTTATACCCAAGAGAATTGAAAACATATGTTCACACAAAAACTTGTGCATGAATGTTCATAGCAGCATTATTTCATAATAGCCCAAATGTTATCCATTCAACTGATGAGTGGATAAAACAAAGTATGGTAAATTCATAGAGTGTAATATTATATAGCCATAAAAAGGAATGAAGTATGTACTGATTTGTGCTGCAACATGGATAAACCTTGTTATGCTAAGTGGAAGAAGTGAGACACAAAAGGCCATATATTGTCTGATTCCACGTATGCAAGATGTCCTGAAGAGGCAAATCCATAGGGACAGAAAGCAGATTCATAGTTGCCAAGGGCTGGGCAGAGGGAAGATAGGTAGTGATTCATCAGTGGGTACAGAGTTTCTTTGTGGGAAGATAATATAGTAAAATTTATTGTGGTGATGGTTGCACAACTTTGTGAATGTACTAAAAACCAATGAATTGTCCACTTTAAATGAGTGAACTGTATGGTATGTGAACTATATCTCATTAAGGTTGAGATACAGTTAGCTGCAGTTAAAACAATACTATCCGTTTTGTGAGAACACATGCAAATGTAACCATCCACATTAAGCATGTCAAATGTGTCAGAACTGCTGACCAGAAGGGTTCCCAGGAGGTGTGCAAGGAGCTCTCAGCATTTTGGTTCTCCAACCTCAGCTTGCTATCCTAATCTTTCCCCTGTTTACAATCTCAGTTCACAACCTTAAAGACATGTATATACCCAAATAGTTTTGACCTAGTTTGGTCTTAACATTGGAGCAAGGGAGCCCTCTTGCTCAATTGGTCTGTGACTGGCCTGTCCTTCAGCATTTCTTGGTTAAATAGTGAAAATTTCACATACCAAATTTTGCTCCACAGTGATTTCTTCCTTTTATGAAAGAATCACATTTATTTAGATTGGACAACTGATCATACATTGCCTTTGTCTGCTTTTGTGTTGTTTTCTTATGTGGCAA
The DNA here is from genome assembly GCF_964165515.1 of Mesoplodon bidens. Classification (NCBI taxonomy): domain Eukaryota; kingdom Metazoa; phylum Chordata; class Mammalia; order Artiodactyla; family Ziphiidae; genus Mesoplodon; species Mesoplodon bidens. The sequence continues at coordinate 45,192,878 of NC_138160.1, read as the reverse complement.
TTTATGTTTTAATGAACTTAAGCCTTTTCTTCCTGACCAAATTATAAATCTCTTAAGGGCAAAACCTTTATACTTTATTTTATTTTATTTTTTTGCAGTACGCGGGCCTCTCACTGTTGTGGCCTCTCCCGTTGCGGAGCACAGGCTCCAGACGCGCAGGCTCAGCGGCCATGGCTCACGGGCCCAGCTGCTCCGCGGCATGTGGGATCTTCCCAGACCGGGGCACGAACCCGTGTCCTCTGCATCGGCAGGCAGATTCTCAACCACTGCGCCACCAGGGAAGCCCAAAACCTTTATACTTAAAAAAAAAAAATTCCACACAGCAACTGTTATGATTCTTTTCATATAACAAGGACTCAAGAACATTGATTAATTGACAGATTGATTGGTGGTGTTCTTGGATTTACTAAACTGATTTGGAGACACACAAAAAAAGGACTTCACAAAAAGGTCTCAGGTGGTATTTCCTACTACATTTCCACGAATGTGTTTTAAAAAATTAAATTTTTAGATTAATGTGAATTTTAATTCATGTACTTTTTAAAAATTTTTATTTAAATTTTATTTATTTATTTTTAAAAGAGTATTTACTTATTTGTTTGTTTGGTTGTGCTGGGTCTTAGTTGTGGCAAGCAGGCCCCTTAGTTGCAGCTCACCAGCTCCTTAGCTGTGACATGTGAACTCTTAGTTGCAGCATGCATGTGGGATCTAGTTCTCTGACTGGGGATCGAACTCGGGCCCCCAGCATTGGGAGTGTAGAGTCTCATCCACTGTGCCACCAGGGAAGTCCCTAACTCATATACCTTTTAATGTCTTTACATAACTTGAAAACAGGTGACTTATGATTTGTAATGTAACAACTAGACATTTCACCCATCGCCTCACTGGGTACTGAGCAGAATGTCACAGATAGATAGTCCCGGCTCTCAATAAGTTTGCTGAAACAAGTTTATAAAAATATAAAGCTCTTTGGTAAGATTGCATGGGCTTAAAATTAATTGGTTTAAAGCTATACCTACTGTTACAATTAACCTTATTTTTGAAACCTAAAAGAGCATATGTCTCCGTGACCTTTATCTGCAGAAGTCTGTAGCATTGGTTGGGAAAGGCATTTTGGCAAACTTATTCCAGTAATTGCACTCTATCAAACACAACAAAAGAAGTCCCGAAGCTAAAGTGTATACCTTTTTCAAAAAGTGTTCACGTAGCATATTCATAAGGTCGTAGGTCCAAATTCCACTGATGTCTTACGTTCTTGTTTTGTGGCAGAGGACAGGAGAGTGTAAATGAACATTAGTCTTCAGCCCTGTGGTACTTACTCATTCAACTACTAGAGTGTTTGCTTTTTCAGACTAGAATCTGAGTCCTGAAACCAGTGAGAAAACTTACAGCTTCTAGTAGCTTTTTCTAGTCACTTGTAAGGTTTAAAATAATGGGTTGCCTTAAAGAGCCCTTTAGCTTTACAGATAGCTGAGACAGTGCAGGACTACCCCAGAGATTATGATGTGTCCAGAGCACCAGAAAAGCAAGGGCATCCTCCCTCTACAAATAAGCAAGTTAACTTTGACATAGTTTTCTAGAATTTCGCACTCAAAAATGGAGAGAGGGATTCTTTTAATTTCAGCATGCGTGGAAGTCTTGTGTCAAAATAGAAATTTGAATTACTAATTGGGTGAAAGGACCCCATAATCTTTTCAGTGTTTATGGTCTCCAAAGGGCCCTGGCTGTGAGAAGCCACACCCTATATGTACAAAGTCAAGTGACAATTCTCTAACTCCCCACACATAAATTGGATAATCTAATTTTTGCAGGTGAAATTGAGATAACATTTTAGAAGCTGGGCATATGGAAACTTTGTCCTACCAGAAGGAAACCAACTGGAATTAAGGCCCACCTGTGCCTGAAAGCTGGTTATCTTGTTTCAAATATCTAAACATCTAATAAGTCCCTTAAGTCCTCTAAAAAAGCCCCTAAGCACTAAACAGCCACTTTTTTTTTTAACACCTTTACTGGAGTATAATTGCTTTACAATGGTGTGTTAGTTTCTGCTGTATAACAAAGTGGATCAGCTATACATATACATATATCCCCATATCTCCTCCCTCTTGTATGTCCCTCCCACCCTCCCTATCCCACCTCTCTAGGTGGTCATAAAGCACCAAGCTGATCTCCCTGTGCTATGCGGCTGCTTCCCACTAGCTATCTATTTTACATTTGGTAGTATATATGTATATATGTCCATGCCACTCTCTCACCTCATCTCAGCTTACCCTTCCCCCTCGCCGTGTCCTCAGGTCCATTCTCTACATCTTTGTCTTTATTCCTGTCCTGCCCCTATGTTCTTCAGAACGACTTTTTTTTTTTTTGGATTCCATGTATATGTGTTAGCATATGGTATTTGTTTTCCTCTTTCTGACTTACTTTACTCTGTATGACAGACTCTGGGTCCATCCACCTCACTACAAATAACTCGATTTTGTTTCCTTTTATGGCTGAGTAATATTCCATTGTATATATGTGCCACATCTTCTTTATCCATTCATATGTTGATGGACACTTAGGTTGCTTCCATGTCCTGGCTATTGTAAATAGAGCTGCAATGAACATTGTGGTACATGACTCTTTTTGCATTATGGTTGTCTCAGAGTATATACCCAGTAGTGGGAATGCTGAGTCGTATGGTAGTTCTATAGTTTTTAGGGAACCTCCATAGTGTTCTCCACAATGGCTGTATCAATTTACATTCCCACCAACAGAGCAAGAGGGTTCCCTTTTCTCCACACCCTCTCCAGCATTTATTGTTTGTAGATTTTTTGATGATGGCCATTCTGACTGGTGTGAGGTGATACCTCATTGTAGTTTTGATTTGCATTTCTCTAATGATTAGTGATGTTGAGCATCCTTTCATGTGTTTGTTGGCAATCTGTATATCTTCTTTAGAGGAATGTCTATTTAGGTCTTCTGCCCATTTTTGGATTGGTAAACAGCTACTTTTTCCTTCATTCAAGCAGTGCATTCTAGATGGATTCATGGGAATAAATTATGGTCTTGTTTTTTTCCTTATAGCCTTCAAGTCCATTTCTACACCACATAAAGATGCAGAAAATTCTCTACTTTGGCATTTTCCTTACTTCAAAACCAACTAAAACGGTTTTATTTGTATATATATTTTTGTTTTCTTCACAATTTTATAGATATTTGATATCATAGTGACAATCGATAAAAATGAAGTTTGTTACTTTTTTTATTAGTTTTTAAAGCATATGTTTCTCATATGTAGTTAAGGAGATGTAAAGGTAGCTGATGACTTAGAAAAAATTTGAGGAACACAGAAATAAATGAAGCTTATATTTTGTTTCTTAAATTATTAAACCATATAAAATTACAAAAATTGATGGCGGTAGTAAAGAGTTAGATCCTCACTCACCAGTTTTAAAATGTGCTGATATTTCACTGGTCTTGCTTCAAATATTGTTTTGCAGAAATAAAACAGTATGACAGATAAGGATGAAATCTTCCTTTTCCTATTCCCTTCCCTGAACCCCAAAAGTAATCACCATCCTGAAGTTATTCCATATTTTCATGCTCTTACTATGTGTGTTTGTATCCATAAACAAAATATAATATTGTTTCATGGTTTGTAAAAATTTATATGAATCTGTCTTGAAATGTTTTTGAGATTTAATCACCTTCATGCATGTAGAGCTATCTTATGTATTTTAAGACTCTATAGTGTTCCACTGTGTAAATATTCCTCAATTTTATTTTAATCTATTGGCCTATCACTGAACATTTAGTTTACTTCCAGTTTTTCCCTAAGATAAAGGATGCTACCTGGAATATCCTTGTATAGCTTTCCAGTGAAAATGTGAGAGAGAGCCTCTAGGTCAGTTCCTAGAAGTAGAATTGCTAGTTTGTAGGATATGTACATTTTCAGTTTTACTAGATATTGCCAAATTTTATAATTTACACTTAGGGTGCTTGCTTCCCCACATATTCCTCAAAGTTTATATTATTAGACTTTTGATTTTCTGTCAACTCCTCAATGTTTATATTATTAGACTTTTGATCTTCTGCCAATCCTTTGTGTAAGAAATAGCATTCCATATTGTTTTCCTTTGTGTTTCCTTGATTGCTGATGAGAATCTTTTCACATATTTATTGATCATTCTTATGTGAACTAGCTGTTATCTTTTGCCCATTTGAAAAAAAATGGATAGTCTTTTTCAACTTGATTTGTAAGGTTCTAAGAAATTTATACTAGGGCTATTGGATGTTTTTTTAATTTATTTATTTATTTTTGGCTCTGTTGGGTCTTCGTTTCTGTGCGAGGGCTTTCTCTAGTTGCGGCAAGCGGGGACCACTCTTCATCATGGTGCGCGGGCCTCTCACTATTGCGGCCTCTCTTGTTGGGGAGCACAGGCTCCAGACGCGCAGGCTCAGCGGCCATGGCTCTCGGGCCTAGTTGCTCCGTGACATGTGGGATCTTCCCAGACCAGGGCTCGAACCCACGTCCCCTGCATTAGCAGGCCGATTCTCAACCACTGCGCCACCAGGGAAGCCTGGGCTATTGGATTTTAAGAACTTTACATTGTATGTATCTTCTCTTAGTATGTATTTGTCTTAATTTTGTATGTTGTGTCTCTTGTTGCCTAGACGCTTAATTTTAATGTATTAAATTTTTTAAAAAAGTTTTAAATGTTTTATTTTTCATACATACACCTTTAATAAGTGTTGATTTAATTCTACGTTCTTGTGAGGTGAGGCCTAATTTATTGCTCTATATGGACAGCTAATTAGATGAGCACACCCTTTTCTCCACTGATTTGTGAAGCTTCTTCTGTCACACGCCAAGTTCTCGTGGACACTGGCTCTGTTTCTGGACTTGTTAATCTCCGTTGATTGATCCATTTATCTACCAACCACATTGATTTATCTTAAGTTTAATATCTGGAAGGATTAACCTCCCTCTCCCCACTCGTCTTCAAAATCTTGAATATTCTTGCTTTTTATTCTTGTTTCTCCTCTCCTATGTGTATTTTAGGATCCACTTTCAAGTTCAGTGAAAATGCCTGTTGCAATTTTGACTGTAGTTTGCACTGAATTTATAGGATCATTTGGGAGAGAACTGACCTCGTTATTTTATTGGATCTTTCCATTCATGAGGTGATACATCCTTTTATTTACTCAGTGTGTCCCACTCTCCTCATACGCAAAATGAAGACTAACAATAGTTCACTTCAGAGTTTGGTGGGGCTTAAGCATGCTAATTCACAAAGCACACTTAGAATAGGGTACAGCACATAGTAAGCCTTCAATGTGATCATGTTGTGTTGGGGTTTTCGGAGATCATTAAATAATTCCCCCCTTTCCCTCCCAAATTGCTCTAGCAGAGATGGATACATGGTGATCAAAGTATCGCTTTTATTGTTGATAAAAGTGGTGAGGGAATGTGCTTTAGATCTGTGAAGACATGGTTTCCTCTACTCTCTTCCCCAGTCAGTCTCGGAGACATTGGGATTTAGGGAAAGTTTGGGCTTGCAAAGTAAACACTCCAACCAGCTTTGTTACTTAAGGTCAGATAGAGTGAAGAGGGACCACAGAGAGGGAGAATCTGCACTGCTTGGAGCAATTTAATAGATTAGCTGCATCCAATAGAGAAAATGGGACCCATGGAGGTCAGACAAACTCTCTACTAAAAACTCACTTAAGGAGTGGGAAGAAAGGCCTAAAGTGTTACTACAGGGAAAGTTACTACGGGAAAATATGGTGGGAGATTTCCACCAAATATTTGTCTTCATTTTTCTCTGGAATAAATGTTTAGAATTTCCTCCATAAAGATTTTAGACATTTTTCCAAGTTTCGGGATGGCCTTCTTTCACTTACTGTAATGTTTTCAAGGTTCATCCATGTTGTAGCATGTAGCAGTACTTCATTCTTTTTTATTATTAAATAATATTTCATTGTATAGATGTATCACACTTTATTTATCCATTCGCCAGTTGATGAACATTTGAGTTGTTCCACCTTTAGCTATTATGAATAGTGTTATGAATATTCATGTACAAGTTTTTATGTGAACATGTTTCAGTTCTCATAGGTAGATACCTGGGAATGGAGTTGTGAGGTCACATGACAACTATACGTTTAGCATTTTGAGGAACTGCCAAACTATTTTCCAAAATGGTTGCATTATTTTACATTCACACTTGAAATGTACAAGGGGTCTAATTTTCCACACCTTTGCCAACATTTACTGCTATCGGTTTTTAAAACTGTAGTTGTCCTAATAAGCATGAATTGGTATTTCATTGTGATTTTGGTTTACATTTCTCTAATGGCTAATGATGTTGAGCATCTTTTCTTATGCTTATTGGTCACTCATTTATCTTCTTTGAAGAAATGTCTATTCCAATTCTTTACTCATTTTTAAAATGGGTTGTCTTTTTATTGTGGAATTGTAAGAAATTCTTTCTGGGTTCATTTTTCTTTGCACTGAAGTACAATCTCTAGCGACTCGTTTGGCCAAGGTCTTTTGGATGGTAGACTTTCCTTGTTTGAAAATGTCTTTTTTTTTTTTACACTTACCTTTTCTCTCTCTGTCTTCTCGTGACAGTCTGCTATCCTGGGCTGTGGAAACATTCCTGCAAGGAGGTTTCATTTTTGCTTCCGCTGGTCCCGGGAGTTTCAGGTATTTCACTTTGGAATTTCCACATCCTGCAGTGTTAAATCGGTCTCCACGTTCACACACAGCCCATTGGGGATTGAAATCCCATGGGGATTGAAATCTCCCACATAATCTTTCTTTTTCTCCTCAGAGCCTGAGGAAAAGACAAGCTTCCTGGGCAGAGAGCAGAGTTTTTCTAATCCTCCTTTCACTATGGTGGGGGGGGGTCTCAGCTTTCTGAAGGAGTCTTAATTTTAGGTCCCTGACTTCACTGGGCCCAGGCCACATCTCTGTTCCCTTGTGGGTAATAAACCCCACCCCCTGGGACACTCTGTCGTCCTTGCTTACTGTTCTGCCTGTGGGTTCCCACATCACTTTTTGCATCTTGAGATTTCCTATTATTTCTTTGGAGCTTAGTTTTGTATTATACATTTCTATATGCTGTGATATGAGAGATTCTCCAATACCTGTCTTCCATGTTCTTGGAACCAGTTTACATTGCTTTTATACTGTTAAAACAAAATCTCTGGGGACTTGCCTGGTGGTACAGTGGTTAAGAATCTGCCTGCCAATGCTGGGGACACGGGTTTGAGCCCTGGTCTGGTAAGATCCCATATGCCATGGAGCAGCTAAGCCCGTGCGCCACAACTACTGAGCCTGCACTCTAGAGCCCGTGAGCCACAACTACTGAGCCCGTGTGCCACAACTACTGAAGCCCACGCGCCTAGAGCCCATGCTCCGCAACAAGAGAAGCCACCGTAATGAGAAGCCTGCACACCGCAACGAAAAGTAGCCCCCGCTCGCCGCAACTCTAGAGAAAGCCCGTGTGCAGCAATGAAGACCCAATGCAGCCAAAAATAAATTAATTAATTTTAAAAAGAAAAAAAAATCTTTGTACCACGCAACCCTATGAACTTATGTAACTAAATATAAAAGTCCTTTAACAATTGGGAACATCTGACTAAGAATGATCATTGTTACACTTTATAGAGAGAGCGAGGGTTTTAAAATTTTTAGCATATATCAGATTCACCCAAGAGCTTGTTAAAATCATAGATTCCCAGGCCCCGTCCCCAGAGTTTTTGATTCAGTAGGTCTTGGGTGGGCTCTGAGAATTTGTTTCTCAAATAAGTTCTCAGGTGATGCTGGGGCTGCTGACCTTGGAGTCATACTAGCTGTGTAGGCATTGCCTGGGACCACTCTCTGAGACCCACATATGTAGAGGAATCAATATATTTCCTTAGCATCTTTCAGCGTTAATGGTTTGAGAAAACTTAACTTTAAACCTATTTTATAGATGAGGAATCTAGTGCGGAAATCAATTAGGTGATTTTCTGAGGTTTGTACTAACAAACTAGACCTGGAGAACCCTGAGATTTCTTGGTTTTTGTTGCCACAACTTTTAATTAAGATTAAATCATAACAAGATTGAAACGATTTTTAACAGACCAGTCCTCTTTTTTACTTGAAAATTATATCTTTATATTATTTCTTCTATAAATAAAAATTAGCTGGTCTTGGTAGTATCAACGAATAGCATGCATAAGGTGAATCCAAAGGACAAATGTAAACATTATCAGAAAACAAATTGAAGCCCTACTTTCATTAAATACATAGAGATAATAAGCAGAGAAATCTTATGGTCTAACTAAAGTCAAATAGTAACTCAGTCATAAAAGGTCTAGTCACAGACTATATATCAATACTAAGTGAATCCTTATTTATCAACTACTTACTTGTCCCATTAAATCTTTTTGTTTTGGTCAGCAGACCTGGTGGGTGCAGTGTCTTCCTGGGCTTCTTACCTACACCTCCCATTTAGTGTGGTCTGAGGACTAGCTGTATAGGCATCACCTGGGAACTCACTGAACTGCAGGATCTTGGGCCCCACCCCAACTTTGGGGGTCAGAACCTGCTTTTTGCCACAATCCCCAGTTGGTTCAAATGCACAAGAAAGAGAGTTTTTGAGATTCTGCATTCCTAAGAAGCTCTTAGGTGACACTGATGCTGCTTTGCTGGTCCTCTTTTTTTTTTTTTTTTTTTTGCGGTACACGGGCCTCTCACTGTTGTGGCCTCTCCCGTTGCGGAGCACAGGCTCTGGACGCGCAGGCTCAGCGGCCATGTCTCACGGGCCCAGCTGCTCCGCGGCATGTGGGATCTTCCCGGACCGGGGCACGAACCCGTGTCCCCTGCATCGGCAGGCAGACTCTCAACCACTGCGCCACCAGGGAAGCCCTTCTGGTCCTCTTACTCACACTTTAGCAGGACTCTCCTCTCTCCCTACTCATTAAAATGAACATCTTTGAAAAATGCTACCTTTGCTAAGTAGTTCAACAGTTACTCAGTTCAGGAAAAATTTATCAACAGTGTGCTGGACCTTGTCCTGAGGAGGGAAGAATAAAGACAGGCAGGCACAGCTCTCAGAGTGAAATGATGAGTTTGACTGGCAGTGTTTTAGAACAGTGATAGTTATATCTGATTGCTTCAAACAAAAGAAAGGTCCAAAGAGCAACACTAATGAGCCTAAATAAAATATATATTATATAGAAAATATGTTATATATTCAATAATTAATATATACAATATATATAATTGTAACAAAGAAAGTCCAGAATTCAACTGCTATAAAACTGCATTTCCTTTGAAAGAATATAAAGCAATGGAAAACAGACAAAATTATGTAGTACTTAGATGGAACCCATCACATTACATTATGTACATTGTTTGATTTGTTGAAGCAGTTCCACAGTCACTGTTTTGATTCAGAGGCCTTTGTGCTTTAAACTATGTACAGAGTAACTGGTGTGAAAGAAACACACGTTTTACTAGAAAGTATATTTGGGTCAAAGTGCCTTGAAGTTTTTCCAGCTTCAAATATAAGAAGGAACTTTTCAAGGTTTGGCTGACACATTCTGGCGCTGATTTGTGCCACTCAAAATGAAGAGAAGGAAATACACTAACTCCCATGGTTTGAGGATAAATGTCAGTTTGCAGCTTGGGTAGCTCGTGTTATGACAAAGCATATTGCTAAAGGAAGTGTAACCACATATGCTGGACTGACACTGGATTGAGACCCAGATATGTGGATTCCATTTCTTTTTTTTTTTTTTTTTTTTTTTACTTTAATGCTGCTTTTTATTTTTTGACATTATCTCTTTTTTTTAATTTTTTTAATTAGTTTCTGCTTTATAACAAAGTGAATCAGTCATACATATACATCTGTTCCCACATCCCTTCCCTCATGCATCTCCCTCCCTCCCACCCTCCCCATCCCACCCCTCCAGGCGGTCACAAAGCACCGAGCTGATCTCCCTGTGCTCTGTGGCTGCTTCCCACTATCTATCTACCTTACGTTTGGTAGTGTATATATGTCCATGCCTCTCTTTCGCTTTGTCACAGCTTACCCTTCCCCCTCCCCATATCCTCAAGTCCATTCTCAAGTAGGTCTGTGTCTTTATTCCCGTTTTGCCCCTAGGTCCTTCATGACTTTTTTTTTTTCTTTTAAATTCCGTATATATGTGTTAGCATACGGTATTTGTCTTTCTCTTTCTGACTTACTTCACTCTGTATGACAGACTCTAGGTCTATCCACCTCATTACAAATAGCTCAGTTTTGTTTCTTTTTATGGCTGAGTAATATTCCATTGTATATATGTGCCACATCTTCTTTATCCATTCATCCGATGATGGACACTTAGGTTGTTTCCAGCTCCAGGCTATTGTGAATAGAGCTGCACTGAACATTTTGGTACATGTCTCTTTTGGAATTATGGTTTTCTCAGGGTATATGCCTAGTAGTGGGATTGCTGGGTCATATGGTAGTTCTATTTTTAGTTTTTTAAGGAACCTCCATACCATTCTCCATAGTGGCTGTACCAATTCACATTCCCACCAGCAGTGCAAGAGTGTTCCCTTTTTTCCACACCCTCTCCAGCATTTATTGTTTCTAGATTTCTTGATGATGGCCATTCTGACTGGTGTGAGATGATATCTCATTGTAGTTTTGATTTGCATTTCTCTAATGATTAATGATGTTGAGCATTCTTTCATGTGTTTGTTGGCAGTCTGTATATCTTCTTTGGAGAAATGCCTATTTAAGTCTTCTGCCCATTTTTGGATTGGGTTGTTTGTTTTTTTGCTATTGAGCTGCATGAGCTGTTTATAAATTTTGGAGATTAATCCTTTGTCAGTTGCTTCATTTGCAAATATTTTCTCCCATTCTGAGGGTTGTCTTTTGGTCTTGTTTATGGTTTCCTTTGCTGTGCAAAAGCTTTGAAGTTTCATTAGGTCCCATTTGTTTATCTTTGTTTTTATTTCCATTTCTCTAGGAGGTGGGTCCAAAAGGATCTTGCTGTGATTTATGTCATAGAGTGTTCTACCTATGTTTTCCTCTAAGAGTTTGATAGTTTCTGTCCTTACATTTAAGTCTTTAATCCATTTTGAGCTTATTTTTGTGTATGGTGTTAGGGAATGATCTAATCTCAAACTTTTACATGTCCCTGTCCAGTTTTCCCAGCACCACTTATTGAAGAGGCTGTCCTTTCTCCACTGTACATTCCTGCCTCCTTTATCAAAGATAAGTTGGCCATATGTGCGTGGGTTTATCTCTGGGCTTTCTATCCTGATCCACTGATCTATCTTTCTGTTTTTATGCCAGTACCACACTGTCTTGATTACTGTAGCTTTGTAATATAGTCTGAAGTCAGGGAGCCTGATTCCTCCAGCTCCGTTTTTCGTTCTCAAGATTGCTTTGGCTATTCGGGGTCTTTTGTTTTTCCAAACAAATTTTGAAATTTTTTGTTCTAGTTCTGTGAAAAATGCCAGTGGTAGTTTGATAGGGATTGCATTGAATCTGTAGATTGCTTTGGGTAGTAGAGTCATTTTCACAATATTGATTCTTCCAATCCAGGAGCATGGTATATCTCTCCATCTATTTGTATCATCTTTAATTTCTTTCATCAGTGTCTTATAATTTTCTGCATATAGGTCTTTTGTCTCCTTAGGTAGGTTTATTCCTAGATATTTTATTCTTTGTGTTGCAATGGTAAATGGGAGTGTATTCTTGATTTCATTTTCAGATTTTTCATCATTAGTGTACAGGAATGCCAGAGATTTCTGTACATTAATTTTGTATCCTGCTACTTTACCAAACTCATTGATTAGTTCTAGTAGTTTTTCGGTAGCATCTTTAGGATTCTCTATGTATAGTATCATGTCATCTGCAAACAGTGACAGCTTTACTTCTTCTTTTCCAATTTGGATTCCTTTTATTTCCTTTTCTTCTCTGATTGCTGTGGCTAAAACTTCCAAAACTAGGTTGAATAAGAGTGGTGAGAGTGGGCAGCCTTGTCTTGTTCCTGATCCTAATGGAAATGGTTTCAGTTTTTCACCATTGAGGACAATGTTGGCTGTGGGTTTGTCATATATGGCCTTTATGATGTTGAGGAAAGTTCCCTCTATGCCTACTTTCTGCAGGGTTTTTATCATAAATGGGTGTTGAATTTTGTCGAAAGCTTTCTCTGCATCTATTGAGATGATCATATGGTTTTTCTCCTTCAACTTGTTAATATGGTGTATCACATTGATTGATTTGCGTATATTGAAGAATCCTTGCATTCCTGGAATAAACCCGACTTGATCATGGTGTATGATCCTTTTAATGTGCTGTTGGATTCTGTTTGCTAGTATTTTGTTGAGGATTTTTGCATCTATGTTCATCAGTGATATTGGCCTGTAGTTTTCTTTCTTTGTGACATCCTTGCCTGGTTTTGGTATCAAGGTGATGGTGGCCTCGTAGAATGAGTTTGGGAGTGTTCCTTCCTCTGATATTGTTTGGAAGAGTTTGAGAAGGACGGGTGTTAGCTCTTCTCTAAATGTTTGATAGAATTCGCCTGTGAAGCCATCTGGTCCTGGGCTTTTGTTTGATGGAAGATTTTTAATCACAGTTTCAATTTCAGTGCTTGTGATTGGTCTATTCATATTTTCTATTTCCTCCTGAGTCAGTCTTGGCAGGTTGTGCATTTCTAAGAATTTGTCCATCTCTTCCAGGTTGTCCATTTTATGGGCATAGAGTTGCTTGTAGTAATCTCTCATGATCTTTTGTATTTCTGCAGTGTCAGTTGTTACTTCTCCTTTTTCATTTCTAATTCTATTGATTTGAGTCTTCTCCCTTTTTTTCTTGATGAGTCTGGCTAATGGTTTATCAATTTTGTTTATCTTCTCAAAGAACCAGCTTTTAGTTTTATTGATCTTTGCTATCGTTTCCTTCATTTCTTTTTCATTTATTTCTGATCTGATTTTTATGATTTCTTTCCTTCTGCTAACTTTGGGGTGTTTTTGTTCTTCTTTCTCTAATTGCTTTAGGTGCAGGGTTAGGTTGTTTATTCGAGATGTTTCCTGTTTCTTAAGGTGGGATTGTATTGCTATAAACTTCCCTCTTAGAACTGCTTTTGCTGCGTCCCATAGGTTTTGGGTCGTCGAGTCTCCATTGTCATTTGTTTCTAGGTATTTTTTTATTTCCTCTTTGATTTCCTCAGTGATCACTTCGCTATTGAGTAGTGTATTGTTTATCCTCCATGTGTTTGTATTTGTTACAGATCTTTTCCTGTAATTGATGTCTAGTCTCATAGCATTGTGGTTGGAAAAGATACTTGATACAATTTCAATTTTCTTAAATTTACCAAGGCTTGATTTGTGACCCAAGATATGATCTATCCTGGAGAATGTTCCATGAGCACTTGAGAAAAATGTGTATTCTGTTGTTTTTGGATGGAATGTCCTATAAATATCAATTAAGTCCATCTTGTTTAATGTATCATTTAAAGCTTGTGTTTCCTGATTTATTTTCATTTTGGATGATCTGTCCATTGGTGAAAGTGGGGTGTTAAAGTCCCCTACTATGAGTGTGTTACTGTTGATTTCCCCTTTTATGGCTGTTAGTATTTGCCTTATGTATTGAGGTGCTCCTATGTTTGGTGCATAAATATTTACAATTGTTATATCTTCTTCTTGGATCGATCCCTTGATCATTATGTGGTGTCCTTCTTTGTCTCTTCTAATAGTCTTTATTTTAAAGCCTATTTTGTCTGATATAAGAATTGCTACTCCAGCTTTCTTTTGATTTCCATTTGCATGGAATATCTTTTCCATCCCCTTACTTTCAATCTGTATGTGTCTCTAGGTCTGAAGTGGTTCTCTTGTAGGCAGCATATGTATGGGTCTTGTTTTTGTATCCATTCAGCCACTCTGTGTCTTTTGGTGGGAGCATTTAGTCCATTTACATTTAAGGTAATTATCGATATGTATGTTCCTATTCCCACTTCCTTAATTGTTTTGGGTTCGTTATTGTAGGTCCTTTCCTTCTGTTGTGTTTCTTGCCTAGAGAAGTTCCTTTAGCATTTGTTGTAAAGCTGGTTTGGTGGTGCTGAACTCTCTCAGCTTTTGCTTGTCTGTAAACGTTTTAATTTCTCCATCAAATCTGAATGAGATCCTTGCTGGGTAGAGTAATCTTGGTTGCAGGTTTTTCTCCTTCATCACTTTAATTATGTCCTGCCACTCCCTTCTGGCTTGTAGAGTTTCTGCTGAGAGATCAGCTGTTATCCTGATGGGGATTCCCTTGTGTGTTATTTGTTGTTTTTGCCTTGCTGCTTTTAATAGGATTTCTTTGTGTTTAATTTTTGACAGTTTGATTAATATGTGTCTTGGCGTATTTCTCCTTGGATTTATTCTGTATGGGACTCTCTGTGCTTCCTGGACTTGATTAACTATTTCCTTTCCCATATTAGGGAAGTTTTCAACTATAATCTCTTCAAATATTTTCTCAGTCCCTTTCTTTTTCTCTTCTTCTTCTGGAACCCCTATAATTCGAATGTTGGTGCGTTTAATGTTGTCCCAGAGGTCTCTGAGACTGTCCTCTGTTCTTTTCATTCTTTTTTCTTTATTTTGCTCTGCAGCAGTTATTTCCACTATTTTATCTTCCACCTCACTTATCCGTTCTTCTGCCTCAGTTATTCTGCTATTGATCCCATCTAGAGTATTTTTTATTTCATGTATTGTGTTTTTAATCGATGCTTGATTCATCTTTAGTTCTTCTAGGTCCTTGTTAACTGTTTCTTGCATTTTGTCTATTCTATTTCCAAGATTTTGGATCTGGGAAATAGAATCTTGGATCATCTTTACCATCATTATTCTGAATTCTTTTTCAGGTAGACTGCCTATTACGTCTTCATTTGTTAGGTCTGGTGGGTTTTTATCTTGTTCCTTCTCCTGCTGTGTGTTTTTCTGTCTTCTCATTTTGCTTATGTTACTGTGTTTGGGGTCTCCTTTTTGCAGGCTGCAGGTTCGTAGTTCCCGTTGTTTTTGGTGTCTGTCCCCAGTGGCTAAGGTTGGTTTAGTGGGTTGTGTAGGCTTCCTGGTGGAGGGGACTAGTGCCTGTGTTCTGGTGGATGAGGCTGGATCTTGTCTTTCTGGTGGGCAGGTCCACGTCTGGTGGTGTGTTTTGGGGTGTCTGCGGACTTTTTATGATTTTAGGCCACCTCTCTGCTAATGGGTGGCGTTGTGTTTCTGTCTTGCTAGTTGTTTGGCATAGGGTGCCCAGCACTGTAGCTTGCTGGTCGTTGAGTGAAGCTGGGTGCTGGTGTTGAGATGGAGATCTCTGGAAGATTTTCGCCGTTTGATATTATGTGGAGCTGGGAGGTCTCTTGTGGACCAGTGTCCTGAAGTTGGCTCTCCCACCTCAGAGGCACAGCACTGACTCCGGGCTCCTCAATTTGGGATGATTTGTTGTCTATTCATGTATTCCACAGATGCAGGGTACATCAAGTTGATTGTGGAGCTTTAATCCGCTGCTTCTGAGGCTGCTGGGAGAGGTTTCCCTTTCTCTTCTTTGTTCTTACAGCTCCTGGGTCTCAGCTTTGGATTTGGCCCCGCCTCTGCGTGTAGGTCGCCGGAGGGCGTCTGTTCTTCGCTCAGACAGGACAGGGTTAAAGGAGCAGCCTCTTCGGGGACTCTGGCTCACTCAGGCCGGCCGGGAGGGAGGGGCACGGAGTGCGGGGCGAGCCTGCAGCGGCAGAGTTCGGCGTGACGTTGCACCAGCCCGAGGCGCGCCGTGCGTTCTCCCAGGGAAGCCGCCCCTGGATCCCGGGACCCCAGCAGTGGCGGGCTGCACAGGCTCCCGGAAGGGCGGTGTGGACAGTGACCTGCGCTCGCACACAGGCTTCTTGGCGGTGGCAGCAGCAGCCCCAGCGTCCCACGCCCGTCACTGGGCTCCGCGCTTTCAGTCGTGACTCGCGCCCGTCTGTGGAGCCCCTTTAAGCAGCGCTCTTAATCCCCTCTCCTCGCGCACCAGGAAACCAAGAGGGAAGAAAAAGTCTCTTGCCTCTTCGGCAGCTCCAGAGTTTTCCCGGACTCCCTGCCGGCTAGCTGTGGCACATTAGCCCCCTTCAGGCTGAGTTCTCGCCGCCAGCCCCAGTCCTCTCCCTGCGCTCTGACCGAAGCCCGAGCCTCAGCTTCCAGCGCCGCCCGCCCTGGCGGGCGAGCAGACAAGCCTCTCGGGCGGGTGAGTGCCGCTCGGCACCGATCCTCTGTGCGGGAATCTCTCCGCTTTGCCCTACCCAGGTATGTGGGGAGTTTCTTGCCTTTTGGGAGGTCTGGGTTCTTCTGCCAGTGTTCAGTAGGTGTTCTGTAGGAGTTGTTCCACGTGTAGCTGTATTTCTGGTGTATCCGTGGGGAGGAAGGTGATCTCCGCGTCTTACTCTTCCGCCATCTTACCCGGCTGCCAGCTGTTTTTAATGTAGGAATGTTTTGGATTCCATTTCTTAGACAGCAAGCCCATCATTCATTCATTCACCCATGCATCCCCCAACATGCCCCTCCCCCCCCCCACCAGTGGTATCCAGGCTAAGTTTGTAATGAAATAGTTTCCTGTTGACTCCAGAGCATGAGGGCAGATTTGCCTGTTGTTTTGTTCTTTTCATGAGAGAAACTGTGAATAAGGCTCCTGAGAGACATATTATTTCCATAAACAACATTCCCATCTTTTCTTCTTTCATCTTTTCAGTTTCTCTAGGGTCAAGAATTGGAAAGCTCATGGGTGGGACAATACTCCTATCTGAAGGGGTTTGGATAATATCAGCAGATATTTTTTTCCTATGTGGTGGTTTAGCAATGGAGCAATATCCCATTAAGAAGAAAGTCTGAGACTATCTTTGTTGGCAGGATAGCTTCCTATCCCTATTTCAGGGACATTCAAATTTCAGTGGAGGGCTTCCCTGGTGGCACAGTGGTTGAGAGTCCGCCTGCTGATGCAGGGGACATGGGTTCGTGCCCCGGTCCGGGAGGATTCCACATGCCGTGGAGCGGCTAGGCCCGTGAGCCATGGCCACTGAGCCTGCGCGTCCAGAGACTGTGCTCTGCAGCAGGAGAGGCCACAACAGTGAGAGGCCTGCATACTGCAAAAAAAAGAAAAGAAAAGAAAAAAAAATTTCAGTGGATATCTAGTAGCTTTGGGTAAATCTACCCCTTGATCCATCCATTTTTAAAATCTTTTCTTCTTTCATCCAGCCATCCATTCAACAAGTGTCTATACCAAGTGCTTTCTAGATATCAGGCACTGTGCTCAGTGCTGTGATACAAATATAAAAATGCTTCAGTCACCAGACTCAAGAAGTTTCTCTTCTAGTGGGAGAGAGAAACACTCAAAAGAACAATTTTAATATGATAGGATACATGCCATTATGCAGGTATTATGGAAACGAATGCATTGGGGCCTCTATCACTCACTGGTTAGAACGATAATAACTTGCCAGGTCTTCAGTTTCAGCTAGAATCTAGCTCTAGACTGCCTGGGTTTAAATCGCATCCTCTTACTTTGTAATTATTTGGCCACAGGCAAGTTAGCTGACAAGTCTGTGGTCAGTTTCATCATTTGGGAAGTGAAGATAATAATTATACCTCTTGCATAAGGCTGATACCAAGATAAAGCAAGTTAATATACATAAAGCATGAGAATTAATGATCTTTATCAGTATTTACTTACATTATGTTAAATGTTAATTATAGTTATCGCCCCTTATTTTCAAGACAGATTTAACATTCCATTAGAGCAGTAGTCTCCAAAGATTATCCATTCAAAGAAGGAAGAAAATACTAGAGCAACTATTCCAATTTATTTTCTTATCCATTTTCAACTTCTAGTTTTTGTGTCTTATAATATATAATATATTATTAGAGAATATACATCTATAGTTTATTAATGAATGACTAAACACACATATAGATTTGGGGGTAAATGTTAATTTCTTTTTGCTGGTACTCAATCAAAAGCTTAGAAATAATTGCATTACTGAAGCATATGACATTCTTGTACACGGAAGAGAATTGTAATTTACAATTTATAGTATATGCTTTACATAAATTACCTCAAGTGCCAAGAAGATCCTGAGCATTTTAGTAACTATGTACTTTTCATCAGCTCCTGGTTCTTGCCAAGTCCAAGTGGACCGAACTGAGTGGTGCAGACAGGTATACCAGAGGAAATAACTTGAGCAGTCAATCCTACTTTACACCCTTGAAGAGGCATTTGTTAAGCTTTGCAGGGCCTCAGAGAAGTTGACTTGTATTTTGCCAGCCCATGTGCTAATCACACACACACTCAGCTATCACATGGCAATGATGAAATAGAAAATCCATTGGAATATGAATCAAACATATTATTGGCCAACATTTTCTCCAGTGTGATGGTTAACGCATGGTCTTTTCCGGTGTTTACTTCTCTGAAACTTTAAGAGTTCTATGAGATAAGCATACAAAAACATTTACCATGGAAAGCAATCTGGTCTTCCTGTCTACATGACTCCTTTTCAGATTTTCTTGTGTAAAAGAAACTGAAGATGCTACCAAAACAACAGCTGCTTAGCTATAAATTACTAAAACAAGCTTCTCGTTCAAGATTACTATTGAAAGCCTTTATTCAGAGCAATTTACAAAGTCATGAAGGATTTTAATTAACACATTCATACTTGATACAGCTTTTGAAGCATTTAGGGAAGGTCTGGGGATTACATGGGAGCAACCCCTTTATTCTTTGCTGAGAATTTGAAGATTAATTTATGTAAACAAAAAGGAAAGCCATGCTTGCTAGAAATTTCATAAGCTCACTAAATATTTAATTGGGGTTTCATAAAAAACTACTCATTAAAAAGCAAAGCATATCAGGTAGAAAGAGAGAGTTATCATCAACCTCTCATTGACTAGAAAGACAACCCAGAGGAGGAGGTGGTAATTAGCAGGAACCTTGGGGAGCATACAAATTATTAGCTTGTGAAATTCTATTCTTAGTTTTTTTTTAAAAAAAGCCTATTTCTCACACCAAAATGCATTTTTCTAAATTGAGTTATTTTCTCCTTTGTTTTTGTTTTGTATTTCTTGATTTTTAAGAGACGAAAATCCAAAGCAATTGTCTTAACATAGAGTCTACTCTGCATTTGGTGCTGACTCATGCCTGCCTGGGGCAAGTCATTACCTCCTTGCTCAGTTTCTCCATCCGCAAAACAAGGATAATCACGCCTACCAGCTTGCTGTGTGAGACTATTAGCTAATGTTGGCAAAGCGTTTCTAAAGATGGAATATCCTGTGGGCTTCAATGGTGGTGCAGTGGTTGAGAATCTGCCTGCCATTGCACGGGACACGGGTTCGAACCCTGGTCCGGGAAGATCCCAGATGCCACGGAGCAACTAGGCCCGTGAGCCACAACTACTGAGCCTGCGCGTCTGGAGCCTGTGCTCCGCAACAAGAGAGGCCGCGACAGTGAGAGACCTGCGCGCCACGATGAAGAGTGGCTCCCGCTCGCCGCAACTAGAGAGAGCCCACGCACAGAAACGAAGACCCAACAAAGCCAAAAATAAATTAATTAATTTATTTTTTACAAAAAGATGGAATGTCCTGATTATGGCTCCTTTCGATACATTTGTATAATTTGGGACACACACTCCACATTTTTTAGTGAGAATAAATAAACTTTGAGTTTCTCTTCTTTTGAGTGTGTGTGTGTCAATGTGATTTGGTCTTCTAAGAAAAGCAAATATTGTGAAGTGCGGGTTAACTTGTGAATGAAGTATGCCTCCCTTGCATGTTTACTTGACAGACTATTATTATGATATTCATAATAACCTGTAAGTGTTAAGAAGCATGAGGAGGACTGTACTGGCTTCTGAAGTCTTCATTATTTAAAATTTTTGGAGATCCAGCTATTTCCTCTCTTCAAACAAGATAAAGAATGTTGGGAACATGAATTCCAAATACCAGTTACTTTGCTTACACGGATACTTCCTCCAATAATTTCCAGATTTAGTGAATTTTCTCTTTTTAACCTGAAGGTTTTTTTTTTTTTTAAGATTTATTTTTATTTATATATTTTGGCTGCACCGGGTCTTAGTTGCGGCACGCGGGATCTTAGTTGCCGCGTGAAGACTCAGTTATGCGATGCGAGCTCTTAGTTGCGGCACGTGTGCGGGATCCAGTTCCCAGATCGGGGATCGAACCCTGCCCCCTCCACCCCCTCACCGCCCCGTACTGGGAACACGGAGTCCTACCCATCGGACCACCAGGGAAGTCCAAAGGTTTTTTTGTTTTGTTTTTTTTTTAAAGAATTCTAGAGCTGCAAAACACACCAGGCATGGCTTGTTATCGATGAATCAATATACACTTAGTGAGCAACTTCTATCTACTAGTCCTGGTGTAGATGATTGGATCAGTTGTTCTGAAAGTGTAGCCTCAGGACCAACATCACCTGGGAACTTGTTAGAGAAATTCTCGGATCTCACCCAAGACCTCTGAATCAGGGACCCTGGGAATGGGGCCCAGCAATATATGTTTTAACAAACCCTCTTGGTGATTCTGCTGTTTGTTCGCTGAAGTCTAAAGAGCACCACTCTGGAGGATTCAAAGGTGGGGTAAAGTTATGTAACTTGTAAACTGCCCACCTCTGTCTTATTGCCAGCATTTGGGCTGACATAGGCTGACACCTTCCTCAGAAGCACATCTACCTACTAACTGTGTACTGTGCTTTTGGGTTTAGGTTAAGAAACACTCTGTATTATCTCTTCTTGCACCTCCACTCTATAAGCAGGGGTAGGTGTTGAAGTTGTGCTGGGAGAGGGAGGTTCTCTCACCTGAATTCAGTTCTTCTTGGATTCAGGATCCGCCCCAGGTTGCAGGGGTTAGACAAGGGCCTACACCTGTGCAGAAGGATATTTAAAGGCCATGGAGAGGGCAGTCCAGCATCTGAGAGTAGGCACAGTGGAGATGGTATCGGTAGGAGGGGCTGCTTTGGTTTGTCCCTGAGCTTTCGGCTCTGGGTTTTTGGTTCATGCAGTTTAGCCAGAGCCATAGGACTGTCCCGGCCGGATTCTGCCTTCCCAGATGAATGAGACCTTTTCTGCCAGGCAACGTGGCTTCCCCCTCACGTTCAAAAGTAAGTAACTGGAGCTCTGGTCCCTGCCAGGGAACAAATGTTCCAGAAGCTGCCTGGTAGCATTTTGAGGGGCCAGTGTGGGAGTGGGGTGTAAGAGACCACAAATGTCTGGGCCTCCTGGGGGTAGAGCGTGGAGTTAGGGACAGGAAATACTCCTGAGCTGGTCTAGCAGGAAAGGAGTCTGTTTCTGGTCTTGGCTCTGCGGCTCTGATAGTAAGATGTTCTTAAGTTTTGTGGCTGATGTCCTTGATATTCTGTGTGCAAGGATGCTCTAAAGCATGAAGTGTTCATCTGGTAACCTGGGCAACTACAGTGTGTTTAGGAGACACGACGGGGCAAGTGGCTTATCCTAGGTCATGGTGACTGGGATCATTGTCAGCCCCGGAGCTGTCTTTCTTGGCCTTAATACAAGTGGTAGGTGACAGGATTAGAGGAATCTCTGTCCACGCCTGGCTGCTGTGGAGTCGAGAGCCGGCTTGGTGGGTGGGTGTGCATGTGCTGGGGCTGCTTAGTCTTCACCCTATCCTGTGAAGCTGGGTGCATGGGGAGGAAGGAGCTTCCTCTGTGGGACGTTCTGTGATAGCAGCCTCCTTGAGCAGCGTCTGTTCTTCCTTCCAGGCTCCCAGATCCTATACAGTTACTGGCTTCTCCATTTTGAAACAGCTTCCTTCTTGGGGATTTCCTTGATACAGCTGTGGGCCTGAGTACCTATTGCCCCCCACACAGAGCTGAGCTACTTCTAGAGTTCGAGGATCATTGGAGGGGCACCAAAAGATTCCTCCTGGGTTCTTTCCCCATTACCTTTCCATCCTATCTGTCAGACAGAGGATCATTATTGGAGATCTACTGTTCCCTAAGGTATTGGGTGGAGTTGGTACCCACCCACATGGCAGAGGAAAAGTTTCCATCACTGGTGTTACTGACACCGGCCTGAATGAGTGTGTCTACACCAATGGCAGCAGGATACAGGGATACTGGTTATGTCCTGGTTCCTCGCTCAGCCTCCTCTGTTTCTCCTGCCTTACCTGCAGGAGCCCTTTATCCCTGATGTGGAGCAGCTGGTCCTGGGGTTCCCAGGCCAGTGTCACTGGTAGATAGGGCCTGGCCAGGCTAAGTCTCCAGCAGAAAAGCTCTGTCATCTGCAGGATCACAAGGTGAAACTTCAGAGATGCCTGCAGAGAGTATTGTTGTGCTCAGCTTCCAACTCCCCTTAATGTCAGGAGACACGTGTGGTTCTTCCAGGTCTGCGGTCCCATCAAGGTCAGGCTTTTCTCCTTGATGGTCCGGGATGATGAACACCATGAGTGTGTATTGTGTGAACACATCCCTGATAGAAAAGTGAGGCTGCTTTTGAGATACCCTGGAGCCTCCCACCAGCCTCACAGCCACTGCGATCTCGGGACTCTAGTGAGGGCCTGGGGTTAGTCCTCACAGCGATGAGAGCTCTTTGAAGCTCTTTGGTTTCTGTTTGTCAAAGCACAGTAGGAAGGATGGAGCTATGAGAGTAACTCCTCCTTGGATGCTTGTCTTTGTGGGCAGAGGCCCCTCTAGCGCTGTTCTCACCACCCCATCACTGGGGAAGCTGGGCCCACAGTGTGTCGGGATGTCTGGATACTGCTCTGTCTTAGATGGGTGAGTTGGCCAGGCTCTGTGTCATCTTAAGGGTCACTTAGGAGGGGAAGGAGGAGTTGGAATGGGTGTGTGCCTGCCCTTGGGGTAGGGTTAGAACTGTTACTGGTGTTAATCAGGGCTCTGCTTGGGACCTTTTCAAGCTCTTTCCCTCCTCTTGTCCGTCTCTGTACCACAGGCCTGCAGCTGGCCCAAAGCTGGCTTAAGTCTCAGACTGTCAACTCCTCCCCACCTAATATTCCTGGCCTCTTTGGAGTAGGTGAGGACTCTGTCCAAGGGAGCACTCTGCATGGGCTAGTCGTGGTGCAGGACACCAGGCCTTAGACAGTGGCGAGTGTCAGCTGAGAGCCTGGGAACCGCTGGGTATGGATGACATCGCTGGAGACTGACCCTGGGTGGCAGAGAACTTGAACCTCACAGACAGATTAAGTCTCTCATTATCACTTAAGAGATTTTCTGCCTAAAGATGGTTTAACTCAGTTATATTAGCTCTTTTACTATCTTTAATATTCTTTACAATCTGTACTAGTTTTGTGGGTCTTATGCTATCTTTTGATATCCTTGAGAGTCTGAATCAGAATGAGTAAATGGATTGGGTCACAAGTCTTATTGTCTAGGATCACAGAAAAGAGAAGTAGCTCAAATGCTCTTTGAAATGTTTGTCCTCTATAGTGTTTATTCATGACTTTTGGTTTTAAGTTCTAAAACGTAGCTACAAAAATATAAGGAAGTACTCCAATGTGACTACTCATGCAAAAATTACTTATTAGATGTTGGTGCAGAAGAGAAACTGAAAAGTTCAAGATGACACTCTGCATTTACTCAATACCTTAATATTGCATGATGGGTCCTAAAATCCTAGGAAAGGGGAGGAATACATCAGTTACATTTGGAAATAACCTTAAGATCGCTGCACTCAATGTTCTCAGCAGTGTTCATAGTTCTCCATGTTAGCCTGTCCTTGCAGCATAATTTATGAAGTTGACAATGTGGAAGAATAGTGGTCGGGATGGGGACTGAGTTAGAAGACATAATGGTCCCTGGCTCCTGTCTGTTCCAAGCTCTGTCTCCGTTGTATGGTATTTTGTAAAATGGGTGCACTAACTTGTTTGCTAGAGTTTTAGTATCCCTGCAACTGGAGTTCAACACATTTATGGAAGTTTGTGCAACTGAAGTTCTAACACATTTATGGAAGTAGTATGTGCTTTAAAGGTAAAGAATAGCAAAGTATACAAATGAAAGGCCCACCTTCCACCACTGATCCTATCCTGAAGTCATTACCATTGGCCTGACGTGTGCCCTGCCAGATTGCTTGCTTTGCATATGAACATTGTTCCAGTTAATGGACTGCATTCTTGGTGGGTCCTCAGAGAATATTTAAAGTTACATGCTGTTAGAGTGCTATGATAATTTTTGAGTGCATTTCTTCATGCTCTAGGAGAATTTCTCTAGGGGAAAGTGCTAGACATAGAACAGCTAGTCAGAGATGTGACTTGGTCTTGCTGCAATACTGAGCTTCCTCCTAAAAAGGACTGTATCAACTTATATTCTCATCCACTGTGAGTGTCCATTCTCTCCCTGCCCCCCCCACACACTTGCAAGTTAATTTTTGTTAATCTGATTATTTCATTGTTTTAAGTTGCATCTTTAAAAATGAGGATTTGCATATCTTGTAGGACACGTGAATTATTTGAATTTCTCTATCATTTTTCTATTTTCTTGTAGAAACTCTTAGCATGTGGCAAATATATAAAATTTATCTTTTCTACATGGAGGTTTTATACAGACAAGTCAATCACTGTCTTTATTGACTCTTGGTTTCACGTTTGCTTAGTTTTCCATGTAAAAAGATCATACACATTCTGCACTTCCTAGTTTTTGTGTTTTGTATTGATAGTTTTACCTACATGTTTCCTCCTTCTGAAGTTTGTTTCTGAGTGAGAAGACATGGATATCTCCCACACCCTCCTGCATCTAGGGCCCTATGATATTCTGGTCTATGAGGTGGAAGTAGAGGTCTGCAAGGTTTCCAGGAAAGCTCGGCTTTGGAGCTTGGGGCCTAGCAAATTACTGGGGGTCATGTGGCAAAGATGGCAAAGGAGAAAACTGAAATGACCTTGGGTTCTGTAGGGCAGAGATCAGCAAGCTTTTTCTGTAAGGGGCCAGATAGCTATCTTAGGCTTTGTGGGCCATACAGTCGGCCGCAACTACTCAACCCTGTTGTTGCACTGTGGAAGCAGCCACAGAGGAAATGTCAACAAATGAGCATAGCTGTATTCCAACGACTTTATTCATAGGCACCAAAACTTGAATTTCATAGACTTTTCACTTGCCACAAAACATTTTTTTGCTTTCTTTTTTATCGTTTAAAAAGACTGTCCTTAGTCTGTGAGCTGTACAAAAACCGGCAGTGATTGGCTCATGGGCCATAGTTTGGCCAACCTCTGCCCAACGGTATCATTGAGCAGGTGGGCCACTGCTAGCAACTATCTCTCCTGACTTACATGAGAACATGTAGCCCTAGCTGTTTAGGCCACTGTTCGTTTTTTTGGTTACTTGCAGTTAAATGCATTCTTACCTGATGAGAATCTTTTTATTTTTTTTTAAATAGCCAACTGAAACAATACATAAATAGCCAATTGTCCTGAACTTTTTTTTTAAAAAAAAAAAAGCAAAACTAATAGTGTCAGGATACTGGTTATTGTTAGCTGGCAGGTGAGGCAGCAATGGCTAGAGGGGAGGTCTTAAGGTGCTGGGAATGTTCTTAATCCAGGCAGGGGTCTCATGGGTATCTTCAGTTCGTGAAGATTTACCAAGAGGTATCTTACCCGCACTTCTTTTTTTTTTTTTTTTTTTTTGCGGTACACGGGCCTCTCACTGTTGTGGCCTCTCCCGTTGCAGAGCACAGGCTCCGGA
Organism: Mesoplodon bidens; assembly: GCF_964165515.1. Lineage (NCBI taxonomy): Eukaryota > Metazoa > Chordata > Mammalia > Artiodactyla > Ziphiidae > Mesoplodon > Mesoplodon bidens. The sequence goes on along the minus strand of NC_138160.1, from coordinate 45,167,196 downwards.
CGCGCAGGTTCAGCGGCCATGGCTCATGGGCCCAGCCGCTCCGCGGCATGTGGGATCTTCCCAGACTGAGGCACGAACCGGTGTCCCCTGCATCGGCAGGCGGACTCTCAACCACTGCGCCACCAGGGAAGCCCTTACACGCACTTCTGTCTGAACGTTATGCTTTGGTACAAAGTTATCCTGGAAGAAAAAGACTCAGGAACTTTTTAAACGAATGAATTTGTAGTAGGTTACACTATTGAGTGCCAGGTGCAAGGCACTCTTCTAACTCATTTAACCCTCTTATAATACTGAGTTAGGCGCTACTTTCTAAAAGAGGAAATGAACGAACAGGTTTATTGAGGAAAGAGTAGTTGTATGTAGGTGTGTAGTAGGAGATATCCAATATCTCAGATCTTCAGGGTATACATCTCTAGAGGTACACTCCCTTGTTTACTCAGTTTAAAGTTTTTCAGTCTATAGAATAGAACTTCTAATTCCTAAAAAATAGGACCTGGTGTTAAATTGTATGTTTCTCAACCAGAAGGAAAAAAAAATTCTTGTTTAACCATAAACTTTCTCATTCATGTTAATTTCAGGGTAAGCTGGAATTATAGGATGGGTGCTAGCTCTGGATACTTCAAAGCCAGTCATGAGAGCCTTTTTCTCCACAGAGAATTTATAATACTCTCTAATATGGAAGGAACATAAGTGTTTAACAGACGAGTGGCTAAAGATGTGGGATATATATATATATATATATATATATATATATATATATATATACACATATATATACACACACAATGTGTATATATACGCACACACAATGTGTGTGTACATATATATGCACACGCACACACAACGTGTGTGTACATATATACGTGCACACACACAATGGGATATTAGCCATAAGAAATGATATCTTTCCATTTGTGACACCATGGAGAGATCTAAGGGGTATTATGCTAAGTGAAATTAGTCATACAGAGAAAGAGAAATACCATATAATATCACTCATATATAGAATCTAAAAAACAAATGAACAAACATAACAAAACAGAAACAGAGGCGTAGATACAGAGAACAAACTGGTGGCTGCCAGAGGGGAAGCCGTGGTGGTGGGCGAATGAGTGAGATAGGTGAGGGAGATGAAGAGGTACAAACTTCCAGCTGTAAAATAAATGAGTCACGGGTACGAAACACGAAGTGTGGGCAAAAATAGTAAACAAGGCACTGTCTTTGTACGGTAACAGATGGTAATGAGGTCTATCATGGTGATCATTTTGTAATATACGAAAATATCAAATCACTATGGTGTACACCTGAGCCTAATATAATTATGTCAATTATACTTCAATGTAAAAAATTCATCATACCTCTTAAAATTTTTAGCGGATGGGGATCAAACTGGGAATTTGAAGAGAAATTTCAGTGTGTCAAAGTACATTTATTTCACAGACCTTTGGGAAGAGGTGTATCTAAAAACTACACACAACTTACTATTTTCTCTTCAGATATGGCCTTCATTCTCTGTCTCTACTTAGTTTACAGGGGAAAGAAATAGAAGTCTTCCCTTCTGGGTTCTACTCCTGTGTCCGTCTTCTGGGTCTGCCCCTTTGTGTCCATATTCATTCCTCTAAGGCCTGTTTGTCCTTGCACACGCCTAGTTTCATTCAGCTTTGCAACAACAGCCATTGCACCTTCAGCCATAGCCACAGCCGGTGATCTCCGGCTGGCTGGTCAGAACTCAGAGCAGCCGTGGGTGGGATCCTGCGGCAGACCAGGGAAGCATGTGCTCCTGGCAGGCTGCTCCGGCCCCATTCCGTCACACCCCATCAGATTTTTGAGACACCATCTTGCCCCAGGGATTGGGCCTGGTTAAAATAACCATCCTCTAGGGGTGTTCTCAACAGTCTATCTGGGGAGGTTGGGAAAGAAGGAAAGGGAGAGTCATCTTAAAGATAAAGGAAAACAGTACCGGAAATGGGGGAAGAACCAGCGGGAAAGGTTAGCTCTTATCACAGCCAAACTGGTGCATCTTGCTCTGTATCGTCTAAAATATCTCCTTTGAGCAGCACTTTACAGGCTATCTGCTGGTAACTGCCACTTATTTCACAATCCTGAATTCGAGGGTGCCCATGAGACAAGAATACAGTATCTATTGAGAAGACTTCAACATGAAGCCCGTTGTGCCTTTCCCTAATTTTAGCTCGAATCCAGGCATGCTGACATATTTTTAATGGGGGATCTGTGCACAAACTCACTCACTGCAGACAAGCCATTCTCCTGCTATGCGGAAATCTCCCATTTCCCTTCCCCACTGTGTCTTTGGTCAACAGTTATAAACTCTCTCAGACAGCTGGTTGTGTATTAAAGTCTATTTATAACAGTCAACGGACAACTGCTTGTTTATGGGGAATCGTGGCAATTTTTGCTTAGGAAGGACAATTCGGGTATTTCTTCTGGAATGGAGCGGGTTCAGCCGCTGGACTCCACAAACATTGCCTCGCTTGTCTTCTTACATTCTATGGACTGAGGTTACCCTGGGTGCTAATGGTGCATTCAAACCCGGCACAGACTGCTGTTTCTTCAGTCAAGGTTCTTGGGGTCTGGACAATGGAAAACATAAAACAATAATACTTTGTAAGGAACAAAGAAGTAAAGAAGTACGAAAGTACCCATAGCTCTGAGGAATAGCATACTCTACTCAAAAATCTGCAGTAGGCTTCATGAAACTGTAGACTTTTTTTTTCTCTCCTATGGCTCTACTCAAAGTATGACCACATAATAACGTGTTCGTATTCAAAAAACTCTATTCTGGTGGGTCTTGAGGTGCTTTTTTTAATTTCAGGAAGTTTAACAACTGGAACATAACACAACTGAAATCTACTGGTCATGAATGGGCAGTGAAATAAATATGCTACCAGGAAAAAATGTTTGGATTCCCAGAGAATGTCTTGCATTGGATTCCTAGAGAATGTCTTGCGTAATGTTTTTCTACTAGTTCTAACTTTAATGGGATGGCTTCCCGCTTCCCCAATTTTTTTGAATAATAGAATAGGTAATGATATTTAACTTTAAAATAGAATGTATTTGGTTTTTGTTTTTTGTTTTTTGTTTTTTTTTTTGCGGTACGCGGGCCTCTCACTGTTGTGGCCTCTCCCGTTGCGGAGCACAGGCTCCGGACGCGCAGGCCCAGCGGCCGTGGCTCACGGGCCCAGCCGCTACATAGCATGTGGGATCTTCCCGGACCGGGGCACAAACCCGTGTCCCCTGCATCGGCAGGCGGACTCTCAACAACTGCGCCACCAGGGAAACCCTGTATTTGGTTTTTAATATAAGAAAGCATATAGAAAAATTAAAATGGCCTCTAGCCTCACTGACCAGACAAAACGTTTTATATTAGAAAGAAACTGTCACTAGTATGTGGTTAGAAAGCTCAACTGAGTAGCTTTACACTGAACATGAAATGAAAACTAAAAATAGCCAACATTCGTGATTATCAGTCCAGAAAAAAATGTATCTTCATACACATCTATATCTGTGTCCTTAGAGCAGTTTTAAACAAGTGTATTTAAATACTGCAACAACCTGGCCCATGTTTTGGTTGTCTGATTCTGATTTCAATTTATTTCACCTCATCTATAAAAAATGCACATCCACTGCATTTTATTGTGCCTTCTCCAGAAGATGCTGATTTCACAATAAATATGATTTGAGTGACTTTTAATAGTTAAGAACTTAAATCTGTAAACTAGGATTTCAAAAATTCTCAGTCACTTTGCTCTTCCAATCAGTGTTATCCCTAAGTGACTACTTACCCAAGTTCCAATGCTTTCACTGGATTTAGTAGCTTTTTGAAGCATTGTTTAACTCTTACTTTTCTATGTACTTTGTTTTAAAGACTAGTTTGGAAAAGAAGCAGACTTGTGTTGCTGGAACAACTTGTTCTTATTTCTGTACTAATTTGGGACTGCTTTCCAGAAACAGCAGGATAAAGTCTGTTCATTCTGCTCAGTGAGGCCTCTTTGAGATTTGGTCCTTGGGCATTTTTCTTTTGGTCTCTGCTGCAGCAAAAGGTAAATTAATAATGAGGTGCAGATGAATCAGGCCAAAGCCCTTTCAAGAGAAGCCTGTACAGCAATATCGGGCTTTCAGTTCTCACATTCTGCCTAAAGTCTTGGACTCTTCTGGGATGTAAAACTGTAAAACCTTCTGTAGAGGCTGGAATCAGTTTCAGGTTGTTCAGACAAGATCATTCTTATTCTCAGTTCCCACCAGAGGAAGAGCTGAAGGTTAAACTATTGAAAGCTTTTCTTGTGGCCACATAGATGTTAAACTGTCAGAGAAGGGGAGAGAGAACAGTTAATTCATCTCAAATAAAAGCCCCTTTGGGTGGGTGTATCAGTGAAAAGTAGTAAAAGTTTTACATTGACTGATGCCTCTGTGAGTTATCTGAGGTCACTGGTGGAGATATCTGGTCACAAGTGGAGATAAACAACTAAAATGGGAGGATAAAGACTTAAGTAGGTCAAAAGAAGTATTTTCAGAATTGTATTCCATATGTGAATATAGAACGGGATGGAGGGAGTAGTCAATAGAAACAATAGTGGCACATCATTTAAAGCAGAGAAAACTAGATTTATTAGTTTGGAGCCATAGTTTAATACGGTTTTACTGGGGAAAAAAATCAGTGTGGTTTTTCCCTTCTAGCAGTTAAAAGGTCTGAGATTTTTAAGAACTGAACACTCTTTGAGGGACAAGATCTATGTAATTAGAGTCTTCCACAGACTATGTAAGGGGGTAACTTTTAGAAGACAGAAGTTATAAGTCCTCAGGATCAGCCAGCCCCCAAGATAGCCCCCCTATCCAGAAGAACACACTTCTAAAAAGCCAACAAAATCCCTTCCAGCTAATTTTGGGGCAAGAGGGGTTTGACAAGTCTTCCTTTCTTCTTAAAAATCACTGAGGGCTTCCCTCATGGTGCAGTGTTTAAAAATCCACCTGCCAATGCAGGACACACAGGTTTGAGCCCTGGTCCGGGAAGATCCCACATGCCGTGGAGCAACTAAACCCGTGCACCACAACTACTGAGCCTGCACTCTAGAGACCGTGAGCCACAGCTACTGAGCCCACATGCTGCAGCTACTGAAGCCTGCACACCTAGAGCCCGTGCTCTACAGCAAAAGAAGCCACCGCAGTGAGAAGCCCACGCACTGCAATGAAGAGTAGCCCCTGCTCACCTCAACTAGTGAAAGCCTGCGTGCAGCAATGAAGACCCAACACAGCCAAAAAAAAAAAAAAATGAGTAAATAAATTTTTTAAAATATTAAAAGATAAATCACTGATAGGGTAGGTTCTTAGGAACAATGAATGGTGATTTTGAGCGTCCCTTTTCTCTTTTCTGGTTATTTTCTTTTTTCCTTTTTATTGTTGAAACCACAGAGAGAGTGTCTCCCCAAGTACACTGAAACAAAGAAATAGAACATGCTTTCACCAAAGCTTTCTAGGAAACTTTGAAAGGGTGGCGGCATAGGGGGGAGGTGGATTATTTAGGAAAGCGACTTAAGGTCACTATTGGCAGAGCAGGGAATCAAGGAGAGAGAGAGCAGGGCAAACCTAGGAAAAAAGCTGTAAGCGCTGCTGGATGTAGTGAAAATCTCTGGGGAGCTGAGGGCCTGGGGAAACTACTTGAGTGTCCCTTTGGAAGCAGAGGGTGTCCCTGGCACCCTTGAGGGCAGTGCTTCTCTGGGCTGGCTCAGTTGGGCCAAGATGGGTCTGGGTCCACTAGGACGTAGTATATTAGAATCTCCATAGAGAGGACTCTCTACAGTAGTCCTGCCTTATCCATGGGGGAATGTGCTCTAAGACCCCCCAGTGGATGCCTGAAGTCATGGATGGTACTGCTCCCTATCCATACGATGCTCTTTTCCTATACGTACATATCTATGGTAAAGTTTCATTTCTTAACTTAGGCACAGTAAGAGGATATCTGCGCTGCCGGCATCACTATTCTGGTGGGTTGGGACCATCATTAGGAAAGGGTTACTTGAACACAAGCACTGCAGTCCCGCTAGAGTTGATCTGATAACCAACATGGCTACTAAGTGACTGACAGGTGGGATACTCTGAACAAGGCCTGATTCACATCCCCCGCGGGACAGCGCGAGATTTTATCACGCTGCTCAGAATGGTGTGAAATTGAAAACTTATGAACTGTTTATTTCTGGAATTTTCCATTTAATATTTTCAGACCATGGTTGACCGGGGGAAACCGTGGAAAATGGGAGCCTGTTTAAAATCCTCTATAGGTAATTTTAATGTGCAGCCATGAAATCAGCTTCTGAACAGGCATATAATACATGTGGGCCATGAGGGAGTGACTATTCCAGAAGAGATCTTGTGAATTCCAGCATGGACACCCTCTTAGGTGGTAACCTTGGGTAACACTGCAGGTAATGCCTACTTCATGGAGTTTGCTGGGAAGGTTATCCTTGTGGTTGAGTTCAGAGGTTTGGAATCAAAAGCACTGGGTGCAAATCCTGGGTCACCCCTTTACCAGGTGTATGTCCTTTGGTAAGTTGCTTAATTTCCTTAAGCCTGAGTGTCCCCACTTATAAAATGTGGGTAATAATATGTGCAAGGAGAATTTGGTTCTGTAGCTGTCCTGAGCATGCTGCTTGGCCTATGGAAAGCATGCAAAAATTGTAGCTGCCCTTTTTTCCATCTTCTTCCTCTTCCTGTTATGTCTAATGCCTAACGAAATGTGTAAATACCTAAAGGTTAACCTTTCTTCCCATTTCCAAACTTTTTGTTAATGCTCAACATGGGATACTAACAGACTGTGGAACATTATTATAACATACATACCATATAATGTATAATGCCCCTGCCTGTTGATTGTTTTCATTTTCCTATATTAAAATCTTTCATCATTATGTGAACAGAATATGTGCAAGGACTAAATACCTGTTGTCTGGGTGGGATTCAAGTCAAATCAAATGTGACAACCTTTTCTAGAAAATAATAATGACATCACAACCACCTAGATATTAACTGAATGTGCTAAGCACATCACAAGGACTGCCCAATCCAACGTAGTATCTCTTTGAGGTCATTAACAGAATTGGCTCTTTTTTTTCGATAAGAAAATGGAAGTTTACAGAAATTAAGTCATTTGTCCAAGGTCAGAGAGCCAGCATGGGGTAGAAGAGGAAGAATTCTAACTCAGGCAGGCTGGCTGGGCATAGCTCTATGCTTAACAGGCCTCACTTGCTGTGGGTGAGTGTCAGGTTCAAAGTCCTCTAAGGCAGACCTGCTACCATAAGAGAAAAGGGAGCACCAAGAAGCCTTCCCCTCCAAGTTGCTAAATAGCAGCTTTCCTCATGTGTGGATTGCTGCTTAGTGGCACAGTTTTTATACTGTTATTTGGGGGCCTGGTATGATTGTTCCTGTGTTTACATTATTTGTGTGTATCTGCATATCTCTCCAAACCTGTATGTAAAAAGAAGGTTAAAAGGCAATGAGATTTCTCAGAAACATTATATCAACTTTATTTTTGAAGATTTATGTTCTTATTATAAAACAGGTACAAAAATGAAATTAACAGCATGTATAATATCCTAGCATATTTCAAAATGTACATTTACATATGGAAATCTACAGAGGAAAGTAAATCCTAAATGTTAACACTAAATGTTGACAGTGGTTATCTCTCTAAGGCGAATTTGGGTGGATTATGACTTTACCTTTATGACCTTTAGTCTTGTCTGAATTTTTTCTTATGATAAGCATGTATGACTTTTATAATCAGCAAAATAAAAATACATGCCCACTGTAGAAAACTTGAAAAAATCCAGAGAAGTATAAAGAAACTAACAATCGTCCCATTCCTAACACTCAGGTAAAAATGTTAACATTTTCGCAAATTTGCTTCCAGTCATCTCTCTACATATGTATCTTATGTGATCATAAAATATTTATAACTTGGGTGACTCAATTTCTTTTCTTTCCCTTTTTTTGGTTAGTATATGGTAAACATTTAATGATATTAAATACACTTCTCAGGCATTATTTCAATGGCCACATAATACATCACCTATACAATTTACTTAACTATTGTCCTATTTTTGTATTTTTTGTAGCAATCATCAATGAGGTATTAAACATTCTTGTTTGTGAGTCTTGGCCTATACTCCAGAATATTTTCTAGATTCCTAGAATTGCTGGGTTAAAGTGAATGATCATAATTTGGTTATCTGTTGCTGTGTAACAAACTGATCCCAAAATGAACAACTTAATTTATTATCATTCATGATTCTGTGGGTTGAATGGTCTGAACTTGGCAGTTCTTGTTTGGGATTTCATACAGTCAAATGCAGGCTGGGGCTGGAGTCAGGAGGAGGCTTCACCAGGCTGGACATTCAGCAGGGCTTCCTCACACACGTGTCTGATGTCTTGGTGCCCCTCCACCATGTGGCCTCTCTCCAGTGAAGTGACCTGGATTTGTTCCATGACACTCAGGGCTCCAAGAGACGGGAAGGGAAGCTGTCAGTCCCTTCAAGGCCAGGGCCCGGTGCTGGCACAATGTCACTCCTACATGCTCTACTGTTTAGAGCAGTCACAGGCCAGCCCAGATTCTGGGGTGTGGAGGACTACATTCCACCTCCCAGGGGAAGAGTGGCACGTGCCTACGGGGAGGGTTGACATCGATGGCAGCCATCTCGGGAGTCAAGTTACCACCGATCACTTTTGAAAATGTTCTCAAGTTTAGTTTGGTACGGTTTTAAACTTGTGAAGTGGCTGAAAGAAATTTCTGTCCGAAAGAAATCTTGCTAATGACCCTTGAAGGAGGAGGGGTGAGGGCAGCTAGCCTCTTAAGACTGGCCCTCCTCAGCAGGCCTCGATGTACCGTGAGGACACTGCTAGGCTGCAGAATGAATGAGTGAGAGTTACGGTTGAATGACTCGCCAGGCCTCAGGCAAACACTGAACTTTCCCATTCTCCGAGGTCCAGCTCAGGCTGTCCGGGCCTCCAGGGCCAAACCTGGGCAGAGGTGCCAGGAGAGAGGTGGGGCATGGTCACAGGGCTGTGTCCTGTGGCACACGGGTGAGCCCTCACTGGGAAGGGATTTGAGGTAGAGAGGGCTGTGAGGGGAAGGAAGAGGAAGGCCCAAGGCAACATGACTAACGGAGAGAGAGACCTTCTACTCTGGCCTAAAGGTGCAGTGGATCCACAGTGCTTGTCAGTGCTGGGCACGTCAGCCAGGATTGTCTTTCTGGGAGGGGTTGTCATGTCGCTTGGTGTGAACCCTCCACCCAACGACCAGAAATTTGCATTCCACCCTGGTGGAAACTCCACCACATGTTATTGTGAGGCTCTGAAATACTTCCGGCACGGGAAAAATGAGGACCCATCCTTCACCTGCCTCAGTGGCTCCTCTGCCTCTCTCTATCACTCCTGAGCTTCCCTTCTCCCCACCCACCCCTGCCCATCACAGGCAGTAATCCCCCCATCCTTAGCTGTCCCTCCACGGAAGCAGGCAGCAGACAATAGAAATTAGGAGTGTGGCGTCTGGAGCGGGCTGCTCGGGTTCATAGGCTGGCTCCACTCACTAGCTGTGACTTTTGGTAACTTGTGCACCTGGGCTTTCTCACCTATAAAAGGGGTATTTTTTTTTGATTGCCAGTTAACTTTATTTATTTATTGGGAGTATACATATCAAGTATATAAAATGGAGTTTAAGAAGCAATGACAAAGGAAATACTTTGTACAGCTACCACCCAAATCAGTAACCCCCAAAACCCCAAATAGGCACACCCCCTTTACAACTTCACCGTCATCTTTGTCTGTAGGCAGCATCTAGTTGGGTTTTGCCTTTTTATCTAAACTGACAGTCTCTTTTTAATTGGTATGTTTAGATTATTCACATTTAATGTGATTATTGATTGGATTAAAATCTACCACTTTGCCAGCTCTTTTCTATTTGGTTCAAACTTTTCTTTGTTTCTTTTTTCCTCTTTTTCTTGCATTAATGGGGATTTTTTTTAATGATTCCATTTTATTTCCACTATCGATTTATTACTTATACCTCTAAAAATTGTTTAGTGTTTTTCTAGGGTTTAAAATCATCTTTAATTAGTCTACCTTCAAATAATATTATACTACTTCATGTGTAGCATGAGGATCTTACAACAATTTCCAGTTTCCAGTTCTTCCCTCCCACCCTTTGCTACTGTTGTCATACATTTTCTTTTCTTTTTTTTCAGAAAAGTGTGTATAAATTTCATTTTGTAAAATAACATTAACCCTCCATATATATATATATATATATATATATATATACACACACACACACACACTTATATGCACACAAACACATAATTATAATTACATGAGCCCAGAGAAAACTACAGAGCTACTAGGTTGTTAACACGATTTGGGGATATGGTACGGTAGGGTGGGAGAGGGTGATGGTGGAGGGGAGGAATTAAAGCAACACTAAAAAAAATTCACAAGTGTTCTGTAACAACAGTAGTAATATTGTTAGAATGGTGGCTTGAAGCAATTAATGTGCCCACAAAGGACCAACCTCCATACATTAATTTGCCTTTTGGAATAATCTGAATGATGAATAGATTGATGCAATCTCAGCTCTGCTTTTCTGATAGGAATATTGCTCAGAACTGTGAGGAAGTATTGAAAGCTCAACTTAATTGTCTAGCTCTGGATCAAATTCAGGATCACATAATATGAAGAGTAGTTAAGGAAGTAAGTGCCAATATTAATTGATTTCCTGGGATACGAGTGCTTGGTTTTAATTTTTGTTTTGTTTTGTTTTCAAAACTCACACACACACACACACACACACACACACACACACTGTATTTTATTTTTACAAGAGATAAATAAACTGACACCAAGCCTTGTAAATGGATGACCACAACAAAAGCAACAATGACTGCAATTACCAAACATGAAACACACTCATACTATGTCATAATATTGACATTCAGTCTAATAATCCTCCACTGTAACAACTCCTTTACTTTGCAGTGAAAATTGATTTGTATATTTTTTGCCTCTGAGTCCATGTGGGTTTTATTTTGTTTTTATTCAAACAGAAAGTCACAAAAATTATAATCATCCTCATCAGTTCACTCAGTATAAAAGGGGTATTTAAAGATAGTTTCATCTCATTTGGTTGTAGTGAGGATTGAATGAGCTAACTCATGTGGTTTCTTAGAACTGTGTGCTGCACACGGTAAACACAGAGCTGAGTTTTTTTTTTACCTCTGTATCACTTTTTTTCAAACTCTTAAGTTTTAATTGAGTTTTAAATTTTGTTTTTAGAGCAGTTTTATGTTCACAGCAAAACTGAGCAGAAGGTACAGAGATTTCTTTTATTATTTATTTATTTTAAACAATCCTTTATTTTTATTTTTTTGGCCATGCCATGAGGCATGCAGTATCTTAGTTCCCCGACCAAGGATTGAACCCGCAGCCCCTGCAGTGGAAGTGCGGAGTCTTAACCACTGGACCGCCAGGGAAGTCCCCAGAGATTTCTTTTATATCCCCTGCCCCCAAATATGCACAGCCTCCCTCCATCACTGTCAACATGTTGTACAGCTGTTACAATCAATGAACCTATAAGTGATTCATCATAATCGCCCAGAGTCTATAGTTTAGATTAGGGTTCAAACTTGGTGTTGTACAATCTGTAGGTTTTACCAAATGTATAACATAGTATCATACAGCTTAGTTTCACTGCCTTGAAATCCTGTGTGCTCCATTTGTATCACTTTTAATTGTAGCTTGTCTCAAACTGTACATATAATAAGGCATTTCTTAGATATGCTTTGTTTCCTCTTCTGAACCAACTAAAACTGGATTGGTTTATGTGACTTGCACAATTTTACTTGTCCCACAGAGCCAAGTGCAGCACAAGGCAAAAGTATACTGAATAACTGGGTAGATGGGCCAATGAATGAGTGAGACCCTTGGATGGGTTGAGAGGACTCAAATTTATGTGAGATACATTCTCTTTTTTATACTTTATTATTTTCCATGTTTTCTATGAGCATCTTATTTTTTAGTCAGAAGTAAACAACACCAAGGGGTTTTTTTTTTTTTTTTTCGATACGTGGGCCTCTCACTGTTGTGGCCTCTCCCATTGTGGAGCACAGGCTCCGGACGCACAGGCTCAGCGGCCATGGTTCACGGGCCCAGCCGCTCCGCGGCATGTGGTATTTTCCCAGACCGGGGCACGAACCCATGTCCGCTGCATCGGCAGGCAGATTCTCAACTACTGCGCCACCAGGGAAGCCCAAGGGGTGGGGTTTTTTGGTGGCTTAAAACCAAACACAAAAACTCTGTTCCTCCTCCTTCTCTACTCACTGATTCTTAGCCCTGGTTCATCTTTTTGGAAGTAAGCACCACGTTATCTGTGGTGGGAGGAGCTGAGTTTTCCAGTTAGTGTTCACTTGGGCAGTAGCTAAGGGCATAGATTCTGGAGCCAGACGTGAGTCCAAATCTTGGTTCCTCCCTTCCTTGCTGTGTGAACTTGAGCAAGTTACTTACTCCTCTGTGCCTGCCTTGCCTCATCTGTAAAATGGGGATGATGATGGTAACACACTCATTGAGATTTGCGAGGATTACCTGAGTTAATACACGTAGAGTACTTAGACAGTGACTGGCTTGTAATACATGCTCATGAGGCCTTAGCTCATGTTGGTTATGCCTTAAAGCTTCTTAGGACATGTGGGATCAGCCCAGAAGTTTCTGTTCCACTTCAGCACTATCGAGGGTCTGTGTGTGCCCTTTTTTTACTGCCACACCCACACTCTGGCCAGAAGAAGTACAATTCTGACAAAAGAAGCTACATTTTCAGTTTTTGTACAAATCTAACTTTAGGCTTCTGCTACCTTTTGAACTACAACTCTATTGGAATATAATAAACATATCAAGGAGTAATTAAAAACGTCAAGATTGATTACATGCTAAGTTGTAAAGGGGGAATCTGCTTGCTCCCTTGACCCTCCTTTCACTCTTTAATTGCACCAGCAAAATGTAACAAGCAAGACCGTAGAACTTGTCTGGTTGGAGGTGGTCCAGGCAGGTCCTGTCACTCCATATCCCACACATCTAGGCACAAGGTATGAGAATGTGCATGGCTGGATGATATCACCCTTCCAGCCAAGGCACCAGTCACTAGACCCTCCATCTTAGAGAAATGTGCAACATTGTGACATTTTCCCAATCAAAGTCAATCCTGAAGTTAAGTCCAAACCCAAACCTCTTTGGTTATTATTATGCTTCTGTTAGCCCGAGGTTCCCTAAAAGTTTCTAGATTGTGCAAGGTTTGATTTGGTCAGTATAAAAGGCTCAAAACAAAATGATCCTATTTGCCAGAAATGGCTGATGTGTCTGATACAAAATAGACTTCATTTCACAAACATTTCTGAGCAGATACTGGGCTCCAGGCACAGAGGTGGGTGCTGAGGATATCATGGTGAACAGGTCAGTGAAGTTTCTCTCCTTATGGAGATTCCAGTGCAGCTGAGAGTCAAAGACTGACTTGTGAATCAGTAATGTCCAGGGCCTCGACATCGAGAGAGGAAACAAAGCCCCATACCTTTTTTGTCTTTTTGTAAAGATCTAGGATTCTTTCCTGTGATTCCAGATCAAACCTCAACTCAGGGGGCAGGGGGGCCGGGTGGTGTCTAATCAACTTTCTTCCCCCTCCCCTTCTCTTCACTAACCCCTCTTTCCAGGTCCTCATTTGCCACATTGGCTTCCTGTTCAAAATCTGGGGATGGTGCTTTTGACTGGTGGATGTATTAATATGGATACGCTGGAGAAATAGGAAATAAGTATTATGTTATATTTTATATATATGTGTATGTGTATATATATATATATATATACACATACATATATACACATACATATATATATATATATATACCTCCTATACATATATGGTTTGTTATAAGGGGTTGGCTCACTGGTTATGGAGGCTGAGAAGTCCCAGGAGCTGCAGTTGGCAAGCCTGGAGATCCAGGAGAGATGATGGAAGAGTTTCAGTCTGAGTTCAAAGTCCTAAGAACTGGGAAAGCCAATGGTGTAAGTTCCAGTCTGAGTTTGAAAGCAGGAGACCAGTGTCCCAGGTTGAGTAAGCTCAGGCAGGAAGAGCGAATTCTCTTACTTGCCTTCTTGTTCTATTCAGGCTCTCCGTGGATTGGACAAGGTGCACCCAAATTGGGGGAGGCAATCTGCTTTACTCAGTCTACTGATTCAAATGTTAATCTCATCCAGAAACACCCTCCCAGACACACACTCACAGACATACCCAGAGTATCTTTTAGCCAAATATCTGGGTTCCCTGTGGTCCAGTACATTGATACATCAAATTAACCATCACAGTGGAACTTAGGTCACATGCCAAAATTCTAGCTGCAAAGGAGGCTGGGAAAATAAGTATCTGCCCTTTCAAACTTACACAATGAGATATTCTGCAATTCTGTAAAGAAAAGGTCAGATACTGGGTGACTGAAAAGAATGGCAAAAGTTTCCTTCAGGCTAGAACCCAGTTTTCCTGATTCCAAGTCTAGTGCTTTCTTTACTACATCGTGGTTGCCACATTCCACTCCCCCCTCCCTTTACTTTCAAAAAACAGGCTGGTGGGGTGAGAGAGGGCTGAGAATTCCATTCTTCAGAGTGTATTTAATTATTTCTACACTGGAGCAAATGCCATGGACTGATGTTTTTTCATGGGAATTCAAGCCCCATTCTCTTTGGCAGAAAGTCTTAACTATTTTTGGAAGCTGGAAAAAAATTCAGAGAATCTGGTTCACTTTTGGTCATGTACAGTAATGTTATTTTTACGTATCTAGGACAGTGACATGGTCAATGCTTATTTTTAATTGGCTTTCTGGGGACACAAGGGTGGTCTAAGAGGTCGGGAACAGGGGAGGAGAGTTGCTCACAGTTGGCTGGAATCCTGTCCTGAAGGGATCCTCACTCATTAGCAGAAGCCCTCTCTCCCTGGGTACCTGAGATTGCTTCCCTCCAGAGCCTACCAGGCCTCTCTCCGGTCTTCTCATTTTCTTTCGATTCCAGCTAGAATGTTCTCTAAGGTTTGGTGCAAATTGCTTTAGTCCAAGAATCAGGACTCCAGCATTTGAGTTGTAGTCCTGTCACTTAATCACTGTGGGTATTGAGTGAGTTATTTACTCATAGTCTCAGTTTCTTTATCTGTGAAACCAAACTATTAGATTAGATAATCCATAATCAGGGTGCTTTGGCTATGAACCAGACTATCCAAGAATAAAAATGACTTTAAAAATAAGGAACATGGGCTTCCCTGGTGGCGCAGTGGTTGAGAATCTGCCTGCCGATGCAGGGGACACGGGTTCGTGCCCCAGTCTGGGAAGATCCCACATGGCACAGAGCGCCTGGGCCCGTGAGCCATGGCCGCTGAGCCTGAGCATCCGGAGCCTACGCTCCGCAACGGGAGAGGCCACAACAGTGAGAGGCCCACGTACAGCAAAAAAAAAAAAAAAATAAAATAAGGAACATAATCTGTCAAAATCAAAATTCTGGACTTAGAGAAA
This sequence comes from Mesoplodon bidens, assembly GCF_964165515.1. NCBI lineage: Eukaryota > Metazoa > Chordata > Mammalia > Artiodactyla > Ziphiidae > Mesoplodon > Mesoplodon bidens. The sequence continues at coordinate 45,151,600 of NC_138160.1, read as the reverse complement.
TTTCATGGATTGGTTCAACAACTCAATGAGATATTCAAAGACACCAGCTTTGTCTTACTGCACTGTCATCTTCACCATGATGTCTCTCCTGATAGCTGTAGGTGGCTGCCAAGATTCTAGGTCTAAGAGTCCATCAGATCAAAGAGGAGAAATCAAGGTTACTTCCTTGCGAGTCTTTTTATTAGGGAGGAAATATTTCCTAGAAGAACCCAGCAGATTTCTTCTTAGGTCTCAAGCCATGGTTACAAAGGAAGATGGGGAAAAGACCTGCAAAATCTTTTCCTTTCCAAATATTCTGTGATTCTTTGGTTCTTTGACATTTTTCATCAGTGAATACAAGGATCAGGCTTTGGCACTGTTGCTTGAGTGTTGGGTCCTGTGTGACTTTGGAAAGATAATAGAACAATGGCCTCCTCCTATGAAAGGTACATGGAGAGAATCTTGGCGATACTCTTTGGAACATTTTTCATGGGGGAAGTAATGAGTTGTCTGTTTATGGGAGTAATTTCTCTTATTTAAATATAGAAACATCATACAAATATACCTAATATATGCTTCCTATAAAGTCTGTGTTTTTGCCTAATTTCTCCTTCTGTCAATATAGTGCATCCTAGCCATGTGGCAATATTGGAAGTATCCCATTTACCCCAGCCATAGGTTGGGTTCTCTGGAAGCAGATGCTGAGCCGGGGATTAACACCTGTGGCTCTCTGTAGTATAATTCTTTTCTTAAAAATAAATTTATTTATGTATGTATTTATGGATTTTTGGCTGTGTTGGGTCTTTGTTGCTGCACGGGGGCTTTCTCTAGTTGCGGCAAGTGGGGGCTACTCCTTGTTGCGGTGCACGAGCTTCTCATTGTGGTGGCTTCTCTTGTTGCAGAACACGGGCTCTAGGCTCGTGGGCTTCAGTAGTTGTGGCACGTGGGCTCAGTAGTTGTGGCGCACGGGCTTAGTTGCTCCACAGCATGTGGGATCTTCCCAGACCAGGGCTCAAACCCATGTCGCCTGCATTGGCAGGCGGATTCTTAACCACTGAGCCACCAGGGAAGCCTGAAGGAGATGCTTTTAATGACCAGACAAACAAATGGCTTAATTACTTTTGTCCATATGTCGTCAGTTCCCAACTGGTCTACAAAAGGAGCCAGACAATGCGTTCTTTCTGCATGCTTAGAAAGAAATGAGTATAGTGAGCATACGATATTTTCTTTGTCACAGAAACCAAACTCAAAAATTCCCCATTTTCCTAAAAAATAGCATCTTCCCCAATGTCATACTTGCATATGCTTCTCTTGTTTATGATTCAAGTTCCAAAGACGTGAACGCCCGTAGTAGTGACTGAGAGATTTGGGGGACCAGGTTCAACCTGTGTGTGTGTAAGTGACCATCTCTGAGGCTACCCCAAAACTAAATATAAATGAATGGAATTATTTGTGTGTCCTCTCAACACCATTGATGTAGCCAGTTGAGGGTCTATGTCTTCCATTCTACTAAGGGGAAGGCTCCCTGTTCTTCAAAGTCTATTTCTAACTCTTCAAGTTCCATGAAGTCTCAGTTAGATACCTCCTGGTGACTGCAGTGGATAGGGTGCTTTGTGAGCAAGTGTGAGACTGCATCTCTTTTTTGCAGATTCCCAAAATAACTGAGAGGGGTGTATATTTCAGAAAGGACAGCCTGATACTCTTTGGGTACAGTGCCACAAAAACAGGATTTGTGCATTATTGATATTTCTGTGACTTCTTTTTGCATCCATGGGCTGGAAAAGTGTAGGAGCATTTGAAATATGTTCATTTTAATTTTGGAGGGGGGTGTTTTACTCTTTTAAGTCTTTATACTCTGTAGCATTTTAGTTAATTTTGGAGTCAAAGAGGCACGAGTTTGAGTCATAGCCCAAGCACTTAATTTTCTTGGTAAATCATTTATTCTTCCTGAACCTCTGTTTCTTTATTGGTAAAATGGGGATAATAATACCTACTCAAATAGTTGGGAAGAAAATACAATAATGTACATACAGCACTTAGAACAGTATCTTCAAGATAAGGCTTGTCATACAAGTTATAATTATTATCTTCCTGCATCTATTTTAGGCTTCGATAAGGCAGGGACCAGGTCTTGTATCTCCCACAGTGGCTAGAATAATGTCATGAACACCGTAGGCACTAGATAAATATTAAGATAATTTAAGATACTTTCAGCAGTGCTTTGATTTTTCTGTCAGAAATGCCCTGTACAAATTCAAGACATAATAAGAATTATATACTCTTTGGAGGGCATGCTTTTGATTCCCTATCAATAAATTAAGCATTTTGGAAGTTGTTTGACAGCAGTGTTTTTTATTTTATGTTTTTATTGAGTCAACTGATTGCTTGCTGACTAGCCCGTTGTGAACCTGTGAAAGGTAGGATGCAAGATGGAAGGCTGGGGCAAATGGAGAGAAACCACTCAACAGACACACAGCTGCAATTGTGGCCTCATCATCACAATGCCCTTATCAAGGGCTAATTAGTTACTATTGATAATTCAGGTATCCATAATGAGCTAAATGCCTGGGTGAGAGATGGAGGTCCAATGACAAAGGTAGAAACGCACAGTAGTAGAAACCATCACTGTTCCAATAAAACGTTTCATCCTGTAGGAATGTTATCTACACTGCAGGAAGCCTAATTTCATTTCTACCTTTAACTGAATGACACCTTAGAACACTGGGGCTTGGGCTTGGTTCTGTCAGAGTATATTTAGTACTATAAATCAAAATCCAATGAAAAAAGATAGGGGAAACAAGGCAACTGGGTTCACAGATCAATTCAAAGTAGCATGTTTTAAAACTAAGTATTAAATTATAGAGCGCTTGCTCTAGTACAAATATAAATCCAACAATCAAATTGATAGAAGGTAAGAGTTCTGCTTCCCGGCATTAATTCAAGGTAGTATCTGCAGACTGCTGGGTAAGGTAGAATGGGCTAATGAATTAATACTCAATATTTTTTTTTAAGTGTATGTTTAGGACATACTTTTGTAACTAAAAAAGCCACCATGGAAAAACTTTACTAATAAACTTTTACCTCCTTTCTTGTTGATGACAGATACTTACTCAGTGTTCACTGTCATTATTAGTCTCCTAATTAATATCTCAGATAGTATCAACAATATGGATAAAAACTGGACTGAATTTTTTTTTGGGAGGGTGGGTATAACCACTGACCTGGAAGAAAACACACTGGGCTGAGAGTATTCACATCGAATATTTATCCGCTGATTTAACCAAGTCACCTAAGCCCTGGGTGCCTCAATTTCTCCATCTATAAAGTATAAATGACTCACAGGGACTTCCCTGGTGGCGCAGTGGTTAAGAATCTGCCTGCCAATGCAGGGGGACATGGTTCTGAGCCCTGGAGTGGGAAGATCCCACATGCCACGGAGCAACAAAACCTGTGTGCCACAACTACTGAGCCTGCGCTCTAGAGCCCGTGAGCCACAGCTACTGAGCCCATGTGCCTAGAGCCTGTGCTCCACAACAAAGAGAAGCCACCGCAATGAGAATCCCGCACACCTCAGCGAAGGGTAGCCCCCTCTCGCCGCAACTAGAGAAAGCCTGCGTGCAGCAATGAAGACCCAACACGGCCAAAAATAAATAAATAAATTTATCAAAAAAATAAAAATTAAAAAATAAATTACTTACAGATGTTACAAGAATCAGAAGAATTGCTTACAGATAGAATTATGTAGCATATGTGGGAGAACTTTTCACAGTGCCTCTTAAGTATTTTCTGTACACAGAAGACATTGTATATACCCCTTACCTCAGCTGTTCCTTCTTGTTACCCAAACAACAAAAATCTCGTCAGAATCCATAGAGAGAGAGATGTCACTTCTGAATAATAACAAGAGTTTAAAAAATACATTACAAAGGAAGGGATTCACACCAAAAATAAAAAGTGCAAGGTTACACTATAAACATGAATTCTTGGATCCAAACCTTGAGATGTTTGTTCACGTAATGGGAGCCTAATTTTGGGGTGTGGGGAGGAGAGGAACTACTTAGTTCCTCTCTTGGAACTTCTTTGTAAATATGAGACTGGGGCATGGAGGTGTGTGTTGAAAGGGATCTAGAAGGATGCTGAGCAAAGAAGTCCTGCCAACTAAGCCACAAGGACAGGGAAGGGGCCCCCAGGGGCCTCTGGCATAACAATGTCCTCTTTGGAAATGTCCAACTCACAGATCCAGCCACCTCTGTGCAAGCTCCCTCTTGCCTGAGGCTCTCTGGAATGCCAGATGCCAGGCCTCTCTTCCCTCCCAGTGGCTCCTGGCATTTCCACTGCCTGCTAGATGTGGGGATTGGGCACTGGCTCTGAATCAGCTAGGTCAGGTCTGTTGTTGAGATTCCTGGGTCCTTCCAATTTCATCTCCCTGACCCCCTGCTGTAATTCCCCTCTCCCGAACACGCATGGTTACTATCATCTGTCTGTTATACAATGACATATAAAGAGAGTGACAATTTTTCAAATGAAAGTGGCACTGCAACACAAAACATTTGTCAAGAGTCTTCCTCCTGAAGTAAGTCAGAAAGAGAAAAACAAATACCGTATGCTAACACATATATATATGGAATCTAAAAAAAAAAGGTCATGAAGAACCTAGGGGCAGGATGGGAATAAAGACGTAGACCTACTAGAGAATGGACTTGAGGACATGGGGAGGGGGAAGGGTAAGCTAGGACAAAGTGAGAGAGTGGCATGGACATATATACACTACCAAATGTAAAACAGGTAGCTAGTGGGAAGCAGCCACATAGCACAGGGAGATCAGCTCGGTGCTTTGTGACCATCTAGAGGGGTGGGATAGGGAGGGTGGGAGGGAGGGAGACGCAAGAGGGAAGAGATATGGGGATATATGTATATGTATAGCTGATTCACTTTGTTATAAAGCAGAAACTAACACACCATTGTAAAGCAATTATACTCCAATAAAGATGTTATAAAAAAAAAAAAAAGAAGAGTCTTCCTCCTGGTGGGCCACCTGCTCAGTAACCACATGCTATAGAATTGCAGAGCCATTATCTCTAAAGAACACACATTTAAGTATGACCAGTTTTTATGTGGGCTGTAGTCCACTCCGGTGGTTCTCAAAGTGTGACCCTGGAACCCCCTGGGGGGGGGTCCCTGAGAACTCTGCACCGAGTCCGCAAGGCCGGAGCAATGTTTATAATATATTAAAAACTTATCTTTTCAACTGCATTGACATTTGCACTGATGACACAAAAGCAATGGTGCGTAAAAGCGCTAGTGCCTTAATACAAATCAAGGCAGTGGCACTAAATTGTACTAGTTGTGGTATTTATTCTTTACCACCATGTAGTTGGTACAATTTTTTAATATTCTGTGTGATGATATGGGAAGTCTGATTCATGAAGCACTTCTGTCATCAGTGAAAGCACATTGTCTTGGAAAAAAGAACTTTTGCCATTTTTTGAATTAGAACTTTATTTTTGGAACATCATTTTTCCTTGAAGGAATGACTGACAGACAAACCATGGATATTCAAATTTGGGTATTTGGCTGACATTTTTTTCCAAAGCAAACAAAGGGAAAATGCCACTTTTAAGAAAACAACTGGTGGTATTTTGCTAATGTCAAAATCTGAAATTTCAAGCAAAAATTAAAATTCTAATACTGTGTCCATCACTGTGAGCTTGATAGCTTCCCAATATCTAATGATTTTATGAGATCAGTGTTTATTAATATTATATGCTAGCATTTTTACTATTTATTAAGTGTAAATTTTTGTTATTGCATAAAGAAATGTACTAACAATTTGGAAGATTTCCATAACTTCAGTGAACTAACACTTCCTAAATGACAATGTGTAGTGTTACATTATAACATGGGTAAAAGATGCATGAAAGTGCATGAGATCAATGAATTTTAATGTAACAATATGAGAAGTTTATTGAAACAGTTTTAAATTCCACATTGCAACTAATCTTCAGAAAACTATTTATTGAGTTTTGGTATAATATCAGAAAGGAATATCCACAATTATCGGCAAAAGTTATTAAAATGCTCCTCTTTTCCAACTGTATACATGCATGAGGGTGGAGCTTTTTCATTACTTCAAAACATGCCAGAACAGTTCTGTTCTGGACTCCGCTGTATTCTATTAAGCCAGACATTAAAAAGACTGACAGGGCTTCCCTGGTGGTGCAGTGGTTGAGAGTCCGCCTGCCGATGCAGGGGACACGGGTTCTTGCCCCGGTCTGGGAAGATCCCACATGCCGTGGAGCGGCCGGGCCTGTGAGCCATGGCTGCTGAGCCTGCGCGTACGGAACCTGTGCTCCACTACGGGAGAGGCCACAACAGTGAGAGGCCCGCGTACCGCAAAAAAAAAAAAAAAAAAAAAAGACTGACAAAAATGTAAAGCAATGCCACTCTTCTCACTGATTTTTTTTTTTTTTTGGTTTGGAAAATATAGTTACCTTTTATTGTAATGTTATTTATATTAACATGTAATGGACTTATTTTTTAATGGGTAAATATTTAAACATTTTCTGTTTTAATTTTTAACACAGTAAACATCAATAGATATAACTTGCATAAAAGTAAGCTCTTTGGGGTCTTCAATAGTCTTCAATAATTTAAGAGTGTGAAAAGATCTCAAGACCAAAATACTTGACAAGCCCTAGTCTATTAGAATAATTGGTTGAATTCTACAAGGTAATTGTGAAGTCTGGAAATATGGCAAGTATAATAATGAATGATCTTTGTATTACAATACCTGTGTTTCCTGTGTTGTCCCTCATCAGTAAAGCATTGTCCAGTGCTCTGTGCAAAATTACAATGAGACTGTGCATTAACCCAACATTTCCACCAATCTCTGCACATGCATCCGTGATGAGTGGCCTTAGAGGATTTCTGACTCAGCTTTTCACTAAATGAACCTGTGCCTTTAACCTAACTTAAAAGAAGTGATCAAGCAGGCTCAATCTGTAAATAAGTAAATAAATTTAAAAATGTACTTCTGTTCAATACTTAATGGCCATCCTGTGGTTCTGACCCTACTCAGGATGCAACCTTTATCTTTGCCATTTTCTCTCTATATTTGTGAAGATAGAGGAAGTTAAGGGAAGTATACTTCAGGCTCTTATAAATAATCGCATTGATTAATGATGTAATTGCTTTTCTTCTGTTTGATTTTTTGGTAGTGTTTTATTTGTCATTACTAATTTTAAAAGAATTGTCATTCACTTTTCTGTATTGTTAGGAAGACTCTTGGTCCCCCATCTTAAGAAAAATAAATCTTTAGTGCCTTTAGATCCTGAGAAATATGTGCTATGTGAATCCAGAAAAAGAAGCCATTGGCCTCTGGTAAGCAAGTTGCCTCTGAATTACATTATATTGAGGACTGTCTTTTTGAAATAGTGACTCCAGCAGTAAAAGCTGTAATTTAAGACTGCACATGGGGTTGAACTACATTTGGCTTTCTGTTTTCCGACTTGATACTATCAATATTTTTTAGCCCTTCCCTCCTTGACCCACCCAGAGTATGAGCTCTCTGACATTTGCACAGCAAGTGGATAGATGATTCTTGATTCAGTGTGACCTCCTTTTGAGCTATTAATATTTTGTATGTATATAGAGCCCTTCTACTTGCCAATGAAGCACCAAGCCCAAGAAGGAAGAACCTAGTTTTTGCGGAGAGAAGTAAGTCATTTGGAAGGGAATTCAATTGCCTTAGAAACGAAAATGTGCTGATACTATCCAAGCCCCAGCTTTTTATTTTCAGGCCTGCATTACAGCCAGCTATTCTTCAAAAAGAAACTTCAGCACACCCCTAAATTTTAGCCCTCCAGGGTGGCTAAACTGAACTGAGTAATTCAATAGAGGCATTAGTGAACTTTCGCTTAAATATTGCAGACTCCTTGCCAAATATCAAATTTTTTTTTCTTAACAGCAATTAGTAGCAAGCCCATATGTTTCTAATGACTGCTCCAAATGAGCATGAATAAAGACAGGAGGAGAATGATTGCTGTAAGAAAGGGGCATGCTTCCAACTTACTGTAGTTTCCTCAAGTACTTTGGAGCAGCCCTGTTTGACACCATTTATGATTGGGATTAGCAATTACAGTTAAAACTGGCAATTGAACATCATGGTGAACAGGATTCTGGAGTCAGAAACTGCTGCTTACTTTGTGGCTTTGGACATATTTTATTTTCTGAGTCTGTGTGTTTTTTTTTTATTGAGGTACAGTTGAGGTACAATATTATATAAGTTTTAGGTGTACAACATAGTGATTTGAGTCTGTTTTCTTAACTGTGAGCTGATGATAGTAACACCTGTCTCATAGGGTTGTTGTAAGGATTTAATGAGAGAACCCACGTGAAACATGCAGAACGGGGCTTGGCAAAGAGTTAGGGTGCCATAAAAGCTCTATGTATGTATTATTATAATTATCCTGTTTGCAAGAGCAGGATACAGGCTCTAAAGAACAATTGACCTAGGGTATTTGTCAAAATTTTCAGTTTGGACTAAAAATAATTCATGCCTCCGAAATCACAGGCTGATGAAAAATTAGTGAATGCTACATGTAGCCTTACGTTATTTAAAACTTTCCTGGATTTGAAAAAAACAAGCTCCACAGTGGTGTAATTCTGCCTGGGATTAGTTTGCTCACAATCAACTACACTCATGCAGATAACCTTACCATTTGATTCTGAAGAGGAGCTCAGTGGGCTGGTGGTTAACTGGAGGATCTAGAGGATCTCTGTCTTTTTGGCAGTGGGGTGGGTCACATTTGTGCCCATTCTGGGAGTATTATATCTCCTGAAGCTTCAATTCAGTTAACTAGATTGGCGCCTTGTGGCCCACCAGACAGAACAGATCCTAAACAATTCTGGCAAGAAATCTTTTCCGGTTTTTTTTTTTCTTTTCTTTTCTTTTTTCCAATTTTAGGCAATTAATCTGTCATCTTATGGTAGGTGAAATTATTAGCTCCCAACCTAGGATTATCCTGGAATTTACAAAATAAAGAGATAGTTTAAGGGCTATAATTAAGTGAAGTAACTTGCCATCAGTGGAAATTTGTGCTACAGCAATTCCTATTTCACAACCTGTTTGGGGAAGAGGGATTAGTATATCCTAAATTATGCATTTATTATGGACTTTGGCAGCTGAGTCAAAGTTTCCAGTTTAGGATTTTTAAAGTAGTTGTAGTCTTTGTGAAATATTTTCAGTAATGATTTGGGTTTGTTTAATTTTGCTTTACGGTAGTCTATCAAACAACTTGTAAGATGATGAATTTTTCAGTTAAGAATAATCAAGGCTGGCTTCAGCCCTTTGTCTAGAAGAACATAATTAAGAAAACTCTCAAATGAAACATAATATATGTAGAATGCTATCATTCTTTTGATCCTTGCTACTCAAAGTATCTGTGGAGCAGCAGCATTGGCATCACCTGGGAGCTTTTTAGAACTGGAGACTCACCCCAGACCAACTAAATCAGAATTTGCATTTTAATAAGATCTCTAGGTAATTTGTATGCACACTAAATTTGAGAAGCACTGTTTCAGATCACAGGAAACTAATCAAATAATTAGAGAGCTGGCCTTCAGCCTTTAGTACCTTATTCTATATTCTCATCATTCTACGTGACAGTGAGGGTGAGAATAATTTTAAGAGAACCCCGTTCTTTTGAAACTTATAACAAATTAACCAAAATTAAGCTGAGACATTTCGAATACACAGAAAAGAACAGAAACTAATGTAATAGACTATCTGTAAACCTACTACTGAGTTTTAAAAGATTTTAATTTTAGCATATTGCCATATTTGATTCATCTTTCTCCCACTAGAAAAAAATTATTGTGATAAAATATACATAACACAAAAATGACAATTTTAACCCTTCTGAATGTACAATTAGTGACATTAAGTACATTCCCACCGTTGTGTAACACCACTTTCCATCTCCAGAATTTTTTCATCATCCCAAAGTGAAATTCTGTACCCATTAAACAATAACTCCCCCAGCCTTTGGTAACCACTATTCTACTTTATGATATGGCTTTTCTAGGTAACATATAATTGGGATCATACAGTATTTGTCCTTCGGTGACTGGCTTATTTCACTTAGCATAATGTTTTCAAGAGTTATCCATGTTGTAGCATGCATCGGAATTTCATTCCATTTTAAGGTCGAATAATAATTCCATTCCGTGTATGTATCACATTTTGTTTATCCATGTGTCTGTCAGTTGACATTTGGGTTGTTGCCACCTCTTGGCTATTGTGAATAATGCTGTTATGAATGTTGGTGTACAAATAACTGTCCAATCCTTGCTTTCACTTTTTTTTTGGGGGGTGGAATATATACTTAGAAGTGGAATTGCTGGATCATGTGATAATTCTATGTTTAGTTTTTTGAGGAACCAACATGTGGTCTTTCACTGTGGCTACACCATTTTATATTCCTACCAGCAATGCATCAGGGTTCCAATTTCTCTACATCTTCCCCAATACTTATTGTTTTGTTTTTAAGAATAAACGTCCTGTTGGATTTGAAGTGAGATATCTTGTTTTTGATTAGCATTTCCCTAATGATTAGTGATGTTGAACATCACTGTATGAGCTCATTGCCCATTAGTATATCTTCTTTGGAGAACTATCTATTTAAGTTTTCGCCCATTTTAAAATTGTATTTGTTATTGACTTATAAGAGTTCTTTATATATTCTGGATATTAATCTCTTATCAGGTATATGAGTTTCAAATATTTTCTCCCATTCTGTGGGCTGCCTTTTCATTCTGTTGATAATGTCATTTGATAACACAAAATTTTAAATTTTGATGAAGACTAATTTATTTTTTCTTTTGTTGCCTATGCTTTTGGTGTCATATTCAAGGAGTCATTGCCAAATTTGATGCCGTGAAGCTTTTCCCCCATCCTTTCTTCTGAGAGTTTTATAGTTTTCACTTTTATGTTTAGGTCTTAAATCCATTTGGAGTTAATTTTATATAGTTAGTTTTATATATAGTGCAAAGTGTGAGTCCAACATCATTCTTTTATACATGGGTATCCAGTTTTCCCTTTTATTTTGATGGAAAGACTATCCTTTCCCCCATTGAATGGTTTTGGCGCCCTTGTCAAAAATTATTTGACCAAATACGCAGGGGTGTTTATTTCTGGGCTCCCTATTCTATTCTACTGGTTTATATGCCTGTCTTTATGGCAGTAGCATACTGTTTTGTGGTTTTTTTTTAACATTTTTAGCCCCTTTCCCTAAACACATGAATGAATTAATGTTCCTTCCCCACCCACCTTTTAAAATTTTTTTATTTAATTTATTTTTTTGGCTGCGTTGGGTCTTTGTTGCTGGGCATGGGTTTTTCTCTAGTTGTGGAGAGCGGGGGCTACTCTTCGCTGTGGTGCGCGGGCTTCTCATTGCGGTGGTTTCTCTTGTTGCGGAACACAGGCTCTAGGCGCACAGGCTTCAGTAGTTGTGGCACGTGGGCTCAGTAGTTGTGGCTCGCGGGGTCTAGAACGCAGGCTCAGTAGTTGTGGCGCATGGGCTTAGTTGCTCCGCGGCATGTGGGATCTTCCCAGACCAGGGCTCGAACCCATGTCCCCTGCATTGGCAGGCGGATTCTTAACCACTCCGCAACCAGGGAAGCCCCTAGCATAATGTTTTGATTACTGTGAAAAAAGTTTTAAATCTAGCTAAAGATGAAAAGAATTATAGGTAGAGCAAAGCTCTCTTCATCTCTTCTATCCTTCCCCAGAAGGATACATGTTTGTATGTACCCATTTATAACTTATTTTGTACGTTTTAAGTTTTTTACTTAGATACTAGTGCTATGGCCTGAGTATTTGTGTGCCACCTCCCCACAGGTGGCAATCTTAACCCTCCAGGATGATGGTATTAGCAAGTGGAGCCTTTAGGAAGTGATTCGGTCCCGAGGGCAGAGCCCTCACAAATGGAATTAAGGCTCCAGAGAGGTCCCTTGCCCCTTTCATGTGAGATCACAGTGAGAAGTTGGCAATCTGAGACCCGGAAGAGGGTCTTTACCAAAACCTGATCATGTGGACACCATGATCTTGGACTTTCCAGCCTCTAGAACTGTGAGAAATACATTTTGGCTGTTTATAAGCCACCCAGCCTGTGGTATTTTGTTGTAACAGCCTGAATGTATTACGACAACAAGCACACTAAACACAGCGTTTTTCAGTTTGCTTTTCTTCATTCAACAATATTTTGAGATTTATCCATCCTGAAATGCATGCGTCAATTCATTCATTGTATTCATTGTTTATCATTCTGCTGTATTCACATTGAGTCAAAACATTCAAGTCCATTTCTTCCATGAGGGCCAGTTAGGTTGTTTAAAAACTTTAAAAAAGTAAAAAAAAAAAAAAAACAGCACTGCCACAAACATTTTTGCACACATCTCACGCAAACAAGAATTTTTCTAGGTTAGGAAACTACAAGTGGAATTGGTATCATAGAGCAGATTGGGAAGTGATAACTTAACAATGTAACCTGGACTTACAGGACTGAAGTGGATGTAAACAGTAAGGGACTACTTATTGGAACTATCACTAGTTACTTGATTACATGATGTTCGTTTCTACTAGATTTATTCTAAGGGCTGCTGTTTTTATTGTAAAGATGTGATGATGGATGAGTTTGACCATCTGTTGTCATTATTTGATTACATGGCTGAATCTTCTAGAAAGCAGGCCTTCCAATGGATCGCTGCCAGCCTTGGCCTTACAACTTCCCAAAGTATTTTGTCACTTGTTAGACAACTTGAGATAATGATATTGTAAATCCAATCAAATTGGTTTCAGACTCCTGAAATGGTAAATACAAAGGTATCCTCAATTTTGAAAAATAGTTTTTTAATCAGGAATCTGAATTAAGATAGAGAAGTTATTATAGAAGCAGATAACTCAGAGGCAGTTGTTAACTGAAATCAGTTAACCTCTTACTTCTCCAAAAATGTGTTTGGTAAAGGGACTGCATAAAGGACCTTATTCTTAGCCTCTGATGTGGCGTTACTGACCTGGATGCTGAGCCAGCACACAAGACTGTCCTCTCACCTGGATGGCTGGTCATCATACAACGAGAACTGGTCGACGATATACCAAAATTGAGAATCGACCTCATCCGGGAGTTCTTTGCAAGACCTACTTTAAACTTCATTAAATGCTTTCATGTTAAAATAAACATCACACTCCCCAACATTCCAAACCAGCCAAAGACAATCAAAATAAAACCAGACAAAACCTGGTTTTTGTGGAGAGTAAAATGGTAGTTAACAGAGGCTGGGGAGTAGGGGAAAAAGGAGATACTGATCAAAGGGTATAAACTTACAGTTATAAGATGAATGTATAGCACATTGACTATAGTTAGCAATTTTCAAAAGATCTCAAGTGTTCTCAGCACACACACACCAAGAAAACGTAACTATGGGAGGTGATGGATATGTTAATTAGTTTGATTGTGGTGACCATTTCACAGTGTAAACATATATAAAAACATTACTTTGTATACCTTAAATATATACAATTTTTATTTGTTAAAAATAACAAATTAAAAAAAATTTTTTTAACCAAAAGACCTACCCTATTTAAATTATGACTTTTAATAATATTGCTATTGGCTTTTATAGTTCCATAGATTTTATTGAATTTTTTAAAATTCATTCATTTATTTATTTATTTTTGGCTGTGTTGGGTCTTCGTTTCTGTGCGCGGGCTTTCTCCAGTTGCAGTGAGCAGGGGCCACTCTTCATCGCGGTGCGTGGGCCTCTCATTGTCGTGGCCTCTCTTGTTGTGGGGCACAGGCTCCAGATGCTCAGGCTCAGTAATTGTGGCTCACGGGCCTAGTTGCTCCGTGGCATGTGGGATCTTCCCAGACCAGGGCTCGAACCCGTGTCCCCTGCACTGGCAGGCAGATTCCTAACCACTGCGCCACCAGGGAAACCCTTTATTGAATCTTTTGATTGCTACATGCCTGGGTCAATTGCAACAGAGAATATCGTTTTATATATAAAAATCAGAACAAAATCTTTAGAAAGTAAAATAGATGTTCAAAAGCTAAGTTATTGAAGTTGCCAGAATACATAATTGCTAATACCATCCCATATCAGGCTATTTTTCATCCCAGAAATAGGTAGACCCTGTCTGTGATGCAGAAAGCCACTAGGAGCTGCTTCCATTTGAACTAGAGAATCGGTATATTAGCAAGATTGCTCGTTTGATTTGAGCCAGAAGGCCTGGGATTGAAGCCTGATTCTGTCATTTACTATTTGGACAGTCTTGGGCAAGTCTCTCAGCTTGTCTGAATTCTCAAGTTTCTCATCTATCAAAAGGTGATGACAAAACCATACTTACCTCAAAGGACTGTTCTGAGGATTTGACAATATGGTGCATGGAACAGTTGCTGAGGAACTGTAAAATCTGTAAATTGTCACATAAACATTAATGGTTCCCTAGTAGTCACTGAATGCCCAGGTCCTGAGCAAGAGTAGTGCATTTGCTACATATTGATTATGTTATCGGTATGAAATGTCATGTTCTGTTTTTTTTCTTGTTTCTCTATTTTCTATGAGATTTTGATTTTTGCCCACTTCCGTTGTGCTAACCATGATGCAATTCATGGACCTAACCCAGACAGATCGATAAGGGATTATATTACAAATTGGGGCCATGACCTTGGAAGAACAATCTGTCTGAGGAGTGGAGGTTGTTACATTTTTTTGTTTGGGTGAAGTTTAACCAGTTGTTTCGATAAGACATTCAAGAGTTTTGAGATAAAGGCGGTTAAGTGTCCCCAACTGTTCATCCTGTGAAGTCTAAATGTTCTCAGGTCTTGGCTGAGGGCTGCTCACATTATAACTAGTCACAGTAATTTGTGCCTAGGCATGGGTTATGATCCTGACAAATTAAATGGTATTAATCCTGGACGTTATTCATTAGCTGTGAGGAACACAAAGCTCTTGTGAAATGAACAATACGTGTATCATATGAAACATGACATAGGATCAAACATTCCACGGGGATGTTTTGATAGAGCTGGTGTGGAGAAATCAATTTTGCCGACCATCCTCCCACCCATACACGCCAGCACAGATCTATGATTCAAAACAGGATTTCCTGTACGCTACCAGAAGCATTCATCGTGACCCTTTTTTTTTTTTTTGCCAATTCTAAATTTCCCCATTTGGGCCTTTCAATCTCTGGCACACATTCTTGCCGAGCCCCACATATTCTATGTGCAGGCTCTGCCTTGCAGAAGGGCACCTGGCCAAAGGGAAAGCGCGAGGGCTGAAATCTAGCCCTGTGCCCTCACATGTTTGTGTGTGCTCAGAAAAGGGGGTGCCTCCTTCTAATTTGCATAAAGTTGTACGGCTAGCAGAGGCTGTGCTGTCTTAATGTCTGTCTTACCTACATTCTCCCCCATACCTTATTTTCCATTCTCAGGCCTTTAAGCTGCCTCATCACCACCCATCAAGCTGATCTCCTTCTAGTAACCCTCTTACCCTCTGTGCCTCTCCAGGCGTCCCAAGGCCATTCCAAAGCTCCCTCACCCTCTTGTTTCCAAGGAACCTCTTCTAATTCCACTACCTCTTATAAGATGTATTCAAGTGTATTTTTAATAGCATCATTCAAAGCACATGAGATCAAACAAACTTCACTGGTTTGGTGCGTTCATTTTCATGACTACAAAAACAATTTAAAAGAGGAAAGCTAGGTTGAGTTGAAGTGTAAAATTATCAAAAGCAAAACAGGAAACAAATGTTTGCTCAGCCAACCATTTCCTACTGAGGGCTCTCTGTGGAACGTGGTCTACGAAGGGCTCACTGTTCAACCTTAAACAGATTGAGGTGATCCATGTGGGGAAGTAGCACCAAATCCAAGAGCTGCATGGAAGCAATGTGGAGCGCCAGGCCCCTGAGCTGCTGCGGAAAGGCAGGCTGTGAAGGGCTCCGTATCTGTGAGGAAGGGAAGTCTTTGAAAGCTATCTTTTTAACAGGACGAATGTGAAAGCCACTGGGAGGGGAAAAGAAAAGGCAGCACAGAACTGGCATTTGAGCATTGCTTCCTGCCCATGTCCCTCTAGCTCTCTGCTGACAGTTATTCTTAGGCCTTCTTTGGCTTCAAAGGTTTCCTCTCTTCTATTTTTGGTAGCAGAATATGGATTTAGACCTGTGTTACCCCTCTCGACTACTCATCCGTGCCCCAAAGAGAGTAGGGCTGCTGTTTTCTGTTAGCGATCAGTTCTCTTTCCTTTCAGCGCCTCTAAATGATTTTTAATATTAAGGACACAGATTTATGGGAAGGAGTCATTGAGTTTTCAAACTGATTTGTGGTCTCCTAATTTGCACATTCCTTTCTCCAGCAGGGGCATCTCAGAGATCATCTCCGGTAACGGGGGCTTGACTTCCGTGATGAGTGAGAGAATCCAGGTTGGTAAAACAGATGGCCATCGAATGACCAAAAAGTAAGCAAGGATGATTTGCGTTGGAGTAACGTGTAACTGTAAGCACAATCCCACTTTGGAAAGAAATAATTGATGCCTATGTAATCTAAGATTAGCTTAATCTATATGGATTGCAACAAAAGCTACAAGTTTTGGGAATGTTCTGGAATGCTGATGACCCTGACCTGTGCAAAGGAAAACACATTGTGTCAGAGCAACATTTCCACTTTCACGGGTATTTAATTCCATGTCCTCTGATTCTATTTCTTGAATCACTTCAGTTTTTCCCGATTTCACAACCACCTAACTTTGCTGGACCGCAAATACTAATAACAATAATACCCTCGCCTGGGTTGTCTTTTATATCCAGATAACTCAACTTTATTTTTAAGAAAAAAGAAGCATCAAGCCCTCAAGTCCTCTCATAAAAATATGGGGCTGCCCACTTGGATGAAGGCAGAGCTGGGGCTCAGGAATGCTGCCCCCCTCAGCCCAGCTGCCTCTGCTCACGTGGTCTGAATCAGGGTCTCCCTCAGGGCTTTCAAAGGGCGCCCATCTTATGCTCGAGGAGGATTATTGTGGCAAGTTGTAAACTGAAGTATCAAGCCTGTCGCCCCACCACCCCAAGGTTATCCACACGCATCTGGTTTGACCTTCACAACCCTCTAGAAACCAGGAACCCACACTCCACCCATACTCTATGTGTGCCATTGATTTTATTTTGTTTTGCATAGAACAAAACGAACAGAAGCATATTGGGATTGGGGGGAGGGGCTGGAATTTTGAGAATTAACTTTAAGTACTTTGCAAATGGATAACTGAGAAGGAAAAAAAAAACAACACCACCCCCAAATCTAGGTCACATAGTGGGTTTCCAGCACTGAAGAAGGTGTTTTTAAGTATATTTTACATAATGTGTTTGAGCAGCAGGCAGCATTATCTGCTAAGTGGCTGTAGAGACAGTGAGCTAAAAAGCTACATAATAGAGTTCAAAAGAAAGCCTTCCTTAAGTTTTCTCCAGAGCATTTTTACCCTGTGGAATTTTTTAGGGTTATTTTAAATGTGTCCCAATGTCAGACTTGTTCAGAAACAGCACTGTGTCTCCCAAGAGAATGAGGATTTGCTCTCTTGCTCTCTCTTTTTTTTTAGTGGAGCAAAATGCTAACTTTTAATAGACTATCTAGCCTTTTTTTCTGTACAGAATTCCTATGCAAATATTCAAACTCAAGGACTGGGAAAAGGTTAAAAGGAACTGAAAAAGTCTATAGTGGCTCTTTCTGAGATGCACTCCAGCACTTGGCAGGATGAGGTGTTCATAGCAGGTGCTGGATTTGCTATAAATGGACAATTTATAAACAGAGCTGACAACTGGGAAAACAGAGCAGTGGGGAATGCTGGCATTCCAGGGGCCAGCGGTTGATTTCCTATCAGATGGTCCTCAGCATGGAATTATTGATAGCCGCTGCTCTGAAAGAAAGCCAGTTGGCTGGCGCATAAAAGGGCCGTACCTCAATGCATGCCTGATCTGCTGCTAGATATTTTAAATAGGTCAGTGCAAATTAGCTTCTTCAGGTTGGTATTTCCTTAATTAGCAATTTAATTGCAAAGTCTTCTCCCCCCTCCACCTTGACTGAATCTAACTCTCTTCCCTCTCTGTAATGCCTGAGGAGTGGGTCCTGGGAGAAGTCTGACTGAAACAAAAGAGGAGCCTGAGGGCAGCCGGGGAGGATTCAGAGCAGCCTTTAGTGCCCGAGGCCAACACAGAACCTGGCCAAGGCAAGTCACATGTGCATCTTAAGGCAGCATCTTTGGCCTTGTGTCCTGGGGGAGAAAGGAGCAGGGCCTTTGAGCACTGAGCCCTCTCATTTCTCGTTTGCTGTTAGTCAAGGGCTGCCAGTACACTTGGACATTCCCGAGACCCCTCAGCAAGGTTCTGCTTTCCAAGTATTCCCATGGTGCATTCCAATAATCACACGGTAATTTCCAGCGTTTTTGTTTTTTGGGAAAATTTCCCCCCGTCGAAAATTTTGGTGGTGCTTCCTGGATAGACGGCATTGGATGGTGCTGCTAGGTATACATCTGCGGCCTGCACTGGTGCAGGGTTCTGCTCAGGGCTAGTGGAGTGGTCATACCTGTTTGTTCTAGCTGCATGAGTGGTTTTTCCAGGAGACGTTTGTTTGGCTGGGTCTCTACTTTTCTCCCAACCACACCCTGTTGTTTTTCTCTTCAGAGGAACAGACCGAGGGCCTGATCCTGCAAAGACGTTTGACTTCCTTACAAGGAGTGAAAATTGCACAGGCCTGAGATTCAGTTATTGAACTGGACGCACATCCCAACACGAGGGTTGGCCTGGACAGGAGGCCTGTTGGATTATAAAGCATAGGGCTTTCAGGGAATCCAGAAGAGGGACTGTTTGGTGCTGCATAATGGCAAACATCCCTGGATGAGAGAAGGATCTGAGGCAACTGATACTTTTGTTAGTGGTAGGAAGTCTTGTCTGCGAGCGGACGCTCCTGAGAATCTTGCTTCTGGGAATCTCAGTTTCATCAACTGTGGTGAGCTCTCTGGTAAACAGGTGAGAAATCTTACTGAGCGTCTATTTACAAAGGACTGTACCAGGGACAGTTGGTACCAGGAAGTATAGGCACAGTACTGCCAGACAGAAGTTTATGATGTGCTTAAGGAGATACGCCATATGCTTTTTTTTTTTTTTTTTTTTGCGGTACGCGGGCCTCTCACTGTTGTGGCCTCTCCCGTTGCGGAGCACAGACTCCGGAGGCGCAGGCTCAGCGGCCATGGCTCACAGGCCCAGCCGCTCTGCAGGATGTGGGATCTTCCCGGACCGGGGCACGAACCCGTGTCCCCTGCATCGGCAGGCGGACTCTCAACCACTGCGCCACCAGGGAAGCAATACGCCATATTCTTGTGAAAAGCTAGTAACTCGGGAGAAGCAGGACATGTAAAAGCCTTGGATGACAAGGGAAGGTCCTAGAAGTGTCCAGGGAGGTGTGGGACCTGGTGGGTGTGGGAAGGATTGACAAGAAAGATAGGACTGAAGTGGGGCCTTGGGTAGTAGGAGTATTTCAGTCATTGGAAATGTGAAAGGGAGACTTTCCAGGTAGGAGAATCCATCCTGTGAGACCTGGCTGAGGAGATGGCTTCTGAGCTTGGGAGGAGAAAAAAGAATGTCCTGGGAAGTAAGGCTGAGGATCCCATAGATCTAGAGGTCACAGAGAGTTTGCAGTTCAACTTGCTAGACATGTGTGATCGGGGAGGGAGGTGAGGAAAGCAGGATGTCCGGAAGGTGAAGGCAGAGGAGACAGTGGTACCCACTGCAGGAGGACCTCACTGGGTCCAGTCTCAAGGTGGCCAAGGCTTAAATCTGCAGAGGTTTGTGGACTGCGTGGAGAGCCCTACAGAGCCGCTGTGTGTGTACACGGAGCCCTCTTCCTCCTGTAGCCCCTGCCCATGCTCTGACGGGCAAGGGCTACCTAAGCTTCTGCTACGGAGTTTCCCCATAGGCCCAGAGCCAAAGCGAAACAAAGGCAGATTCTTTTTTTTTTTTAAAGTTCACTGCTTGACTCTTGGATTCCCATTAGTGCCGCCCTGATTGATTTGAGGCCTTACTGGACATTTGGATAATTGCTTATTTTCATAGCTAACTCAGAAGGTCATCTTTGAGATCTGGGAGCATCTGCTCAGCTTGGCAGATGGTTGAAGAAAGAGCCATGGATCTTGGGGTTGGGGGGGGTGGAGTCTGCCCTGGTCAGGGGCGGCTCACCTACTCACTGCCCCCTGCCCCCGAGCCCTGGGAGGAAATGAATGTGGAATCCTCTTTCCTGACACTTTTCCCCCCATTTTATGACGTCTCAACATATGGCCTATAGTCAGACAGCTTGGGCATCACCTGGGAGTTAGTTAAAAATACAGAATCTGAAGCTCCAGCCTAGACCTACTGGATTGGGATCTGTGAGCTCTGCAAGATCCTGGGGGATTCAGCTGCACATTAGAGTTTGAGAAGTGCTAAGGATCACCTGAGGAGCTTGTAAAACATTCCCTGGCATACTGCCTACCCAAGACAGATCATGTCAGAACCTCTAGGGATAGAGCCCTGATGCTGGTTTTTTTTTTTTTTTTTTTTTTTTTTTTTTTTTTTTAAGTCTCTAAAAGATTCCATGAGCAGCCTTAAAACCACTGGTCTGAGTTAGCCACTCTGTTTCCAAGGCACCAAATTCCCCTCATGTTGTAAAACAAAACACTGCTAACCTTTTAGTCACAGACCCAGACGGAGTGAAAATAATGCTAACTAAGCATTTACCCAGAAGCTGGTTAGGAAACTCCTGCCCAAGAGCAGAAGTAAACCACTGGAGTCACTTGAAAATGTCAAGACAGTAGCTTGTTAAAATTCCTAGTCTTGCGTATTCTCTTCTGGCTTTGGAGGGTGGCTCCATGTAGAACCTGGCAGATTGTTGCCCCTGCCGGTGATCTTGATTATCTAAGGAGACGGTTCCCAGGCCTGTGCCCAGAGGAGCCATGTCCCCTGTCTAACGACAGCAGACACACACTGAGGAATGAGGACTTCAAAGTATTGATTTTTCATGCAAATGCTCACTTTCAGGAAACACAAAGATTTGAAAGCAGTTTTCCACCAACCCTTAGGCTAGGGTAGGTGTCAAATGTTAATAACTATTGTAGTTATCTGAGTACATTTTCTTTCCCATTGGGGCCTTTCAGTTACTTAATGCCAGGGTGCTGAGAACCTTCACTGGTGAATTTCATTGAATCTCAGGGTAGTCTCTAATTTCCCTTAGTTTACTCCCCCCCATCCGGCTCTGCTGTAATATCAAGGATCTTCCACCAATAGATTCCAATCTGGAGCCAATCTTGGTCAAAGCTTGGAGGGTAGTAGCAAGTCTGCTTCTTCTTCCTGGCTTACACCTGGCTCTCATCCCTGGGATGGTTGTGGGTCTGAGCACTGCAGTAGGAGCTTCGGCCTTTCTCCTCATGCCTTACTTTTTGTCCTCTGGGAACCGGGTTTGAAGTGTAGCCTGCTTAGTCGGAGTCTATATGTGTACTCCTTAATCCTTTCTAGAGATATATTTTTCTGGGCTAGATCCTTCTTTGAACCAGGACATCCTAGAATTAGTGTGCTGGTACTTGTCTGTCTGGGGTCTCCAGGTGCTGTGTCCACTTAGCAACTCAGAGCGTCATGCATACTGGTCTGTGCTGAGCCTGAGGTCACCTTGCTCCTTTGTACCCTCTAGTTCTGGCTGCTCCCCTTAGGGGCTCACTTCCTGCTGGCCACACTTCCTCAGCTTCGGCTCCTTCCTCTCTTGGTTTTCTCTGGGCTTTAGGGTCTCAGCACAGCTCACTGTTCCTGCCCCAGTCAAAACACCACAGTAGCAGCACCTGCTCAAATGAGACTGTGGGGACAATGCCACCGAGACCATCTTTCTCAGTAACACTGGTAACATTTTTTTCGCTGATGAGGAAACAGATTTGGAGATGAACCAGACAGGGGTGGTAAGATCCCAACTTCCTCATTTCTAGTTTGAAACATCTGAGGCTTCTCCATCATAACATTGCAAGTCAAGATGACCATGGAAACAATTTGAATAACTAAACTGAAATCCAGCATTGACGTAAACTGAAGTGACATTTCTGTTTGGCTTCGTGCTTGGTTCATTTTATATATATATATTTGTGTGTGTATATATATAAATATATTTATAAAAATACATATATACTGAAATATATATATATATATATATATATATATATATATATATATATATATATATATATACCTACATACATACATGTATATACACTGAAAACATACTGGGGTGTTTGTGAAGTGGGCACCAAGTCCAGAAATAAACATTGTTGCTTCCACTAAAGGTAAGGAACTGCTTGCTAATTGCCCTGTGAGGTTCCTAGGCTGCTGGTCCTAGGCTCCTTCAGGGACAGCAGAACACTTACTACTCTCTGGAAGCAGCTTTATGAGGAAGATCAGAGGATTGGAGACATTGTTGCTGTCTATAAACGAATTTATAATTTGCAACTTACTGTGCTCCCAGGCACTCTCATTCTGGTGCTTGAAGCTGGTATGCCTTCTGTCCAGACAAGTAACTTCGTGGGCTATTCATTATGGAATTAAAAGTCAAAGCCTTCTCATTTTAAAAGATAATAACATGTTTAAAGGTATGCTGCTTATAAACTGATTTTATTTTTTATCTTTCCATTTATTCCAATTTTATTGCCTTTTATTGTGGGCTGGCTGACTAGCCAAGCCAAGCTAATTACTGCCCTATTGCTTTTGGAAGACTAGGTAACACCAAGGCTATTAATGAGTCAATAAACTGGGGCTGCAGGCGAGCCGGGCTGCTTTCCTCTTGCCCCATCTTGTTGGGTGTGTTGTTCTGCTATGGCAAATCTGAGAGGATGGGCACCAGGAAACTGGCTGTCAGTATGACTGAGAGCACTGGTTGATAAAGAAAATATCAAGGTGGGTGGAGACCCCAGGGACCAGGAGAGCAAGAGAGTCAAGCAGACCACCATAATGGGAGAAGGGAAAGGGGCAGAATTCTAAACTGAGAATTCCACCCTATGTTCGTTAGAAAAGTGTCCCTACTCTGATCAAGACTTGAGTCAATCTTAAGTTGACTGTTACACATACCTGAATTAGAATGAAACCTGGCAGTTGCATGGTGTCTATGGAAAAGATAAATGTTAAAGCGTCAGAGTAGTCTCTCTTCTTCCTATCTTATCATTAAATCTAACCCATTCTTAAAATGAAATCAGATCTAGCAAAACTTTTTATCCTGGACTCTTGCTGTTTTTAAACTTTATAAAGACTGATCGTCTATTTTTGGAGGAATAATATAGTCCCTAACACATAATGGCACTTAAAAAATAATAGAACAAATGAATTGTTGCTTTCTTGATAAAACTCTGTTTTCCCTAAGAGTTCTGTTGGCCGTATCTTTATTTTTAGATTTATTTTTAAATTAAAGTGTATTTTTTTCATTACAAAAGTAATATAGTAAATACAGAGTAAAAAATTTTTAAAAAATTATCCCTGTTCTTACAGACCTCCTCTGTTAATATTTTTGTGTATTTTCTTGCAGACTTTTCTATCAAGAGGTGCTTTTTTGTTTTTGTTTTTGGTATGGGGGGCAGGCGTTGGGAAGGTGGAATGTGGGAAACACACAGTTTTTAATTTAATTCAATTAAAATGAATTTGGTTTGGAGGCTTCCACCAACATTTGGAGTCATTGGGGAGTCTTTGGCACATTGTAAATTTCTGTTCTGAGAATTTAGAATAATAGTGTTCGAGCTGGAACAGAAAGAAGGCTCCTTGTTGATGAAATGAGATGTAGAGAGATTTGATGACCAGTTAGCTGAGTGTAGAATCTCATCTAGGACTCCCAGCCCGTTTGGGAGTCCTTCAAATAAGTATCCTCTTAGTGTAGTCACAGCAAGGGAGGTAACCAGAGAAAATAAAGGACGACTTGGAATTCCTGCAAAATATCTTGATGTGAAATAAGCCGATACATTAGAGAAGATGAAGTGACCTCAAGTAATAGCAAAATGTTTAAAAGCGTGTGTTCAAGAGGTGTAGTCTTGGATCCAAATACTGGGTCCACCGAATACTAGCTCACTGGCCTTAGACAGATTTCTTCAAGAATTTCATTATTGAACAGATATTTATTAAGCACCAAGTACGTGCCTAGTACTCTCTGTGCTGGGGATATAGCAGTGGACAAAGCAAAGCCCCTTTCCCATGAGGCTTATAAGCTAGAAGGGTAAGGTAGACAGCAAAAAAATGTAAATGTAGGGTGTGTCAGGTTGGCAATACATGGCAGGGAGAAAAATAAAGCAAGATAATGGGGAGAAGGGAGTGCCAGGGAGGGGTTGCTATTTTATGAAGGGAACACTTCACAGATAAGGTAACATTTGAGGGGAGATCTAAAGGAAGTCTCAGGCTTTGTCAGCCTCAGTTTTCTCCTCCTAAATGGGATAATGATAGTACCTCCCTCATAAGGTAGCATTGAAAATTAGAGGATGCATTAAAGCAAAGTGCTTTATTGATGGTACCCAGAGTTATTATAATTTGTTTCCTCCTCTGTCAAATGGAAAAATTAAGTAGATTTGTAAAGACCTTTGTGGCAATAATACTCCTGTGATGCTTGGTCTTTGACTTGTGCGATGACACATGCTCTTGATGGAATTTTGGATCTAATTCTCTCTCCCTGTTTATACTTAGCATATCTGCCCAAACTGCCAACATATTTGACATCAGGTGGAGATCTTAATGTACAGCTGAGAACAACTAAGCCATGTACAAAGGATGAGAACTCAACGTTCAATTCCTATGCAATGCAACTTTTCACTGCAAACTTTAAACCAAGATTCTATCTAGTGGAGGAAATTAAGATATACTTCTGTTCGGATTTATAGGGATGTTTCTGTGGATACGAGATGCACCTTGCTTGAAAGGGTAACATTAAAACTCATTAAATTTTGAGCAAAGTGTACAATTGTGCTTATTATGAAGAAACTGAAAAAAACAAAAACAAAAACAAAAACTAAGGGCTTTACCTGGTTGGCATTTCTGAAGTTAATGCATCTTAAGTTAAAAACCAGCGCTTCCACAAGGTTCTGGAGTCTTCACGTTTTTCAACCAAAACCTGAGGAATGATTTTGTTGCATTTGAAAGTTGAATAAAGTGCTTAAATCTGTATGAAAATGTCTTTTATCAGGAAATGTGTTTTTTAAAGAGCAATGGGAAATTGTCTTCTAAAGCAAGCATTTGGGGAATTCCTCCCATGACTTTTGAACATGTTTCTTTCTTTCTTTTGAATAGGACTGCCTTCTCTAAATCCTGTGTTAGGACTCCGGTCAGCAACATGGGTTTAAACGTCACTGAGAGGCACTGATATACATGAGTGTTTTGACTTCTTCATGGATGTTATGCTAGATCTTTTTTTTTTAAGAAGATGTTGGGGGTAGGAGTTTATTAATTATTTTTTTAAAATTTTTGCTGTGTTGTGTCTTCGTTTCTGTGCGAGGGCTTTCTCTAGTTGTGGCAGGCGGGGGCCACTCTTCATCGCAGTGCGCGGGCCTCTCACTATCGCGGCCTCTCTTGTTGCGGAGCACAGGCTCCAGACGCGCAGGCTCAGTAGTTGTGGCACACGGGCCTAGTTGCTCCGCGGCATGTGGGATCCTCCCAGACCAGGGCTCGAACCCGTGTCCCCTGCATTAGCAGACAGATTCTCAACCACTGTGCCACCAGGGAAGCCCCAAGATCTTTTTTTATTATTATTAAAGTATAGTTAATTTAAAAACTGTTAGTTTCAGGTGTACAGCAAAGTGATTCAGTTATATATACATATTTCTCGAGATACTCTGGAGAGGAACTTGCAGCTCAATCTAAGATTAAAGTTGGACCTGGTTACTACGGCTGTGCATTGCAGAACTCCTTCCTCTGGCTAATTCCAGATTTATAAATTGATTTGTATTTATGGAAGAATTTGACCTACCCATTTTAAAGATATTTCTTATTTTAGAGGTACACATTAGCTGGTGCTCCTTTTTTCACTTCTGGCAAAGATGCATTCTGCTGATCTGAAAGAATTTACTGGACTGAAGGAGGCTGAACCCACTTATCAGCAGTGCTTATGTCTAGGCTCAAGCATGGCTAACTCACGGTCAGTGTCTGATTGTTTGAGGCTGCACTTTCCCCAACCATCTTTTCCTTGGCCTCTTCTCCATGAGCCCTCCTGGAACACCACAGGGTCTTTAAAAATGATTTGACTCTAAAGGTCCTTCAGTCTGTATTTGTAGAAATTCGTAGCAGAAGGAGGTCTCAATACATTTGGGCTACCTTTTTTTTTTTTTTTTTTTTTTTTTTTGGCTGTACGCGGGCCTCTCACTGCTGTGGCCTCTCCTGTTGCGGAGCACAGGCTCCGGACACACAGGCTCCGCGGCCATGGCTCGCGGGCCCAGTCGCTCCGCAGCATGCAGGATCTTCCGGGACCGGGGCACGAACCCGTGTCCCCTGCATCGGCAGGCGGACTCTCAACCACTGCGCCACCAGGGAAGCCCCCTTTTTTTTTTTTTTAAACAAAAGGGGAAAACAAACTAAGTGTTGTTTTTTCAGTGGTATTAGAAACACCTAGTGTGCCTCTTCCATACCAAGTAGCAAGGATCTCCAAAAACAGGAAATGATATGTGACAAAGGCACAAGAAAATATGAATTTTTTGGTTGTTTGATCTTTGTATAAAGGCAGCTTGCACAGTGAGAGCCTGTGATATATTATCTTTCTTTTTTTTTTTTTTTTTCCGGTACGTGGGCCTCTCTCTGTTGTGGCCTCTCCCATTGCAGAGCACAGGCTCCGGACGTGCAGGCTTAGCGGCCATGGCTCACGGGCCCAGCCGCTCCGCGGCATGTGGGATCTTCCCGGACTGGGGCACGAACCTGTGTCCCCTGCATCGGCAGTTGGACTCTCAACCACTGCGCCACCAGGGAAGCCCTATTATCTTTCTTATGTTAACTTTTGTGGCAGCAGCGGGTTCATATGACACTTTCCTTCTTGTTTCTTCTTTTAAATTTATTTTACTGAAGTATAGTTGATTTATAATGTGTTAATTTCTGCTGTACAACAAAGTGATTCACTTATACACATATATATTCTTTTTCGTATTCTTTTCCATTATGGTTTACCTCAGGATATTGAATATAGTTCCCTGTGCTTTACAGTAGGACCTTGTTGTTTATCCATCCTATATATAATAGTTTGCATCTGCTAACCCCAAACTCCTAATCCACCCCCCTTCCTCACCCCAGCAACCACAAGTCTGTTCTCTATGAGTCTGTTTCTGTTTTGTAGATAAGTTCCTTTGTACCCTTTTTTATAAGATTCCACATATAAGTGATATCATATGGTATTTGTCTTTCTTTTCCTGACTTACTTCACTTAATATGATAATCTCTAGGTCTATCCATGTTGCTGCAAATGACATTATTTCATTCCTTTTTATGGCTGAGTAGGATTCCATTGTATATATGTACCAAATCATCTTTATCCATTCATGTGGATGGACCTTTAGGTTGCTTCCATGTCTTGGCTATTGTGAATAGTGCTGCTATGAACATTGGGGTGCAGATATCCTTTTGAATTAGAGTTTTGTTCAGACATATGCCCAGGAGTGAGATTGCTGGATCACATGACAACACTATTTTTAGTTTTTTGAAGAAATTACATTCTGTTTTCCATGACACTTTCCTTCTTAACATACATCTTTGTGTGATCTACTAGCCTTAGTCATGGACTTTGGGTATCCAGGATTTATAGATTCACAATAATGCCAGATTGCTTTTCTAGCCTCACCAGCATAGCCATCAATTACACAAAGAGGCATGTGGCTAAGGACAGAGGTCACCAGTAATGTGATGAGGAGGCCCACTGTGCTTCAAAATTTTTCATGGATTAACATATGTCTTTTCAGTATCTGTTGACTGAGAAATAACACAGTGTAAAAAAAAAAAAAGATGACGCTATTGTGAATGCAGTTACATGGCCTCTTTTTAAGTGTACCTAAATACAACTGTTTATTAACTTCAGTTATACAACCTGTAAAGCTGGAGCCTCCTTCCCATCTCATGACCTGAGCTCCAATTCCAGGCCCCTCCCTGGAAGGAACTGCTATTAGTACCATAGCTTGTATCCATCCATAACTTTTCTCTGCTCTCATATACAGATGTGCATCTATAAAAATAGTTGGTACTACTTTTTATGTGTGGTATATGCATTTTCAACAAACTACATCCTACAGTATTATGCTGCAGCTCAACACAGTGTCTTGAAAGTTGTTTCATGTCAGTTCATAGAGAGCCCCACTTTTTTTTAACCCCTGTGTAATATCATAGTTTATTCATTGCCCTTTTGTTGGTCATTTATATTTTCCCTCACATCTTGCTACTATGAAATGTGTTGCACAATCAGCATTTGGGGGGTGTGTGTGTATCCATATGTGTGTATGGATATGTAATCTCCTTAGGACTATGTGGCCAGTATCTCTGAATTAGACACCAAGAAGTAGACTTGCTGGTGGATATGTGTTGCTCATATATTTCTTTTTTTAAACTACCTCTGATTTTGTTGTAACAGTATAATAAAACCAAAGTTATTTTTTATTTAAAAAAAAGAAGTAGACTTGCTGGGAATTTTACTTTTAAATGAAGTTACATTTCATTAATCACAAAATCAAATAGATATATTCGAAACATAATAGAATATGTGTTAAGGCATTGCTTATTGAGCCTGAAGACAGTTCTTAGTGCCAAAATGTTGAAGAACACCCTGACTAGGAATCTCTAGCAGAGTGGACCTGAGGTGCAGTTCCAGAATGGAAAGAATATAGGTCTAGATGTCACCAGCTTTGTTTGCTTCATCATGCATTAGCTCTGTGACTTAAGATGTCTGAATTTCTATTCCCTCATCTCTAAAATTGGGAAAATATGCTTACTTCCCTGTCCTGATAAGTAAATGAAAAAATTACATAAAAGTTCTTTAGATTGTTGGTCCCAGCAACATGACGGACTATCATGGAAGTTCTGTACACACACACACACACACACACACAGCCACACACACACCAACATAACAATAATTAATTTTTTTAAAAAAATAATGAAATAATGCCATTCGCAGCAACACTGGTGGAGCTGGAAATTATCATACTAAGTATGTCAGACAGAGAAAGACAAACATCATATGATATCACTTATATGCGGAGTTTTTAAAAAATGATACAAATGAACTTATTTACAAAACAGAAACAGACTCACAGACATAGAGAAAGAATTTATGATTACCGGGGGAAAGGTTGGGGGGAGGGATAGATTTAGAGTTTGGGATTGACATGTACACACTGCTATATTTAAAACAGATAACCAACAAGGACCTACTGTATAGCACAGGGAACTCTGCTCAGTATTCTGTAATAACCTAAATGGGAAAGAATTTGAAAAATAATAGATATATGTATAATTGAATCACTTTGCTGTACACCTGAAACACAGCATTGTTAATCAACTATACTCCAGTATAAAATAAAAATAAAAAAATTCATAAAATGTTAAAAATAGAATGTTGTACTCGAAAGGAAGAAAGGGAAATCTCCAGGTATCTGAAAAAAGAGGGAACTCAAAACCAGAATGATAAGTTCATGAGCAGCTGTTATTATGGCCCAGAAGAGAATTAGACTTTGATATATGCACCAGATGCCTAGGGAGATGGTAGGGTTTCAATGCCCAAAGGTCTGTCCCTGACCTACTCCAGGCTGCTGAGATCCTAGCCTGAAGCCATGGCCATGGATGCCTGCCCTTTCAATGAAAGGTAAACTTTAAAAACTCCCC
The DNA here is from genome assembly GCF_964165515.1 of Mesoplodon bidens. Taxonomy (NCBI): domain Eukaryota; kingdom Metazoa; phylum Chordata; class Mammalia; order Artiodactyla; family Ziphiidae; genus Mesoplodon; species Mesoplodon bidens. The sequence goes on along the minus strand of NC_138160.1, from coordinate 45,121,699 downwards.
AAAGGCTCAGGGAATCTCCAAGGAAGCTCATGAGTACCCAGGGTCCTGGTGGAAAAATATTTTCCATGACAAATTGAAACTCTATGAGTGTGCTATGCATGGTGTGGAATCCAAATTTACCCTACTTGCTTCTTGGGGAATCCCAAGCTGAAAAATTAATATAGGAACTTACTGTAGACTAATGAAACCCCTGGGCTTCCTTTACAGAAAAAAATAAAAATCATTCTCTAAATACATTTCTACAATTCACAGCATACAGAATTCACACACACATGCACACACACACATACACAGTCCACATGCCACAAAATGAAATAGAATAAAAATTAGGAAAATTTATACCCCAGGAACTTATTAAGGCAATATGAAAATTAGGATATTATAAAATAAGTGTCTAAAATAAAATAAGGGGAAATCATAATAATGGAACAGAGTACTAAAAAGAACAGGCTCATTTGAAAGATATCACATAACTCTTTAGAAAGGAAAATTACAGTTATTGAAATTGTGCTTTGTAAATAAATACTCATGATGAAAGATAGGGCTTATTATGTTAAGATATAATTATTGGTGACTGAATAGTGAAAATAAAGCAATGATGCATGTTAGGGCATACTAATATGCTATAAATGCATTGACTTGTCATGATTTTACATTCATCTAATTTTTTTTTTTTTTTTTTTTTTGTGGTACGCGGGCCTCTCACTGTTGTGGCCTCTCCCGTTGTGGAGCACAGGCTCCGGACGCGCAGGCTCAGCGGCCATGGCTCACGGGCCTAGCCGCTCCGCGGCATGTGGGATCTTCCCGGACTGGGGCACGAACCCGTTTCCCTTGCATCGGCAGGCGGACTCTCAACCACTGCGCCACCAGGGAAGCCCACATTCATCTAATTTTAATACCAATTTTTTATAAAGAAAGAACAAGTTCTCCTTATCCACAATATCCTAATCCACACAAATAACAACCCCAAGGAGCAAAATATAAATCAAATCCAAAGCCTTCAGAAACCTCTGGACTTTAAGTCTTTCAGCCTTTATTCTTCTTTGAGTTTGGACTCCTTTTTTAGGGAATAAGTTTCCTTGTGGGAATTAAGGGACCATACCTTGTAAATATAAAGTAATTCTGGAATCAAAGGGAAGTGCTTGTAAAAGTTGAACTCTAAACCTTAGAAACATCTTGCGTCCCATCATAACAATAAAGACAATCTTGTTTTGCCTCTGGGACTTAGCATGGCTGTAGCCTGAGGAGCTAGATCCTGCTTTTCTTCAACAGTAAAGTTGTCCAATACGCTTAGACTGCGAAGAAGTTCTTATTGAGTGTGCTGCTAATGAAACTGTTGCTTATTTTCCACGCTTAGGGGACAGTGGGCACAGGAAGAAACCCAAAGAATTTCTACTTTATAATAGACGGTTCAGAGACTTTTCTGAAATGTCCCTTTTTGTTGATGTTGCTGCTGGTAAGAACCTCACCCTCCTCCTGATTCACCGCTGAAAGGTCTAGACCTTTTCTGCACAACTGTCAAGTGTTTTCCTGCTCTTTATAAATAAGACTCTCTCCCAGGAATGCTCATATTTTTGTTTCTACAACATTTGTGATGCCAAGTTCTGAGCTGAGCAGAAATATGAAATTTGCTAAATATGAGAGAATATTTATTAGGATATCAGTTCTTGTCTGAACTTTCTAGTCATCTCCTTTGCTTAGGAATGGTTTGTTGTTGTTGTTATTGTTAATATTATCTATCGATGAGCATAATGCTAAGTTATTTATTAAAATAAGATGAGAAAGCTAAATTATCATAGGAAAGATAACTTTTCTAGAGATTGTAGGGAGAGACTCTGCAACTTAGACTTATTGGATGGCTTAGACTTGTTGGATGGCTTAGAACAAATAAGCTTAAAATGTGACCAGCTAAAGGGAAAAGAAATGAAGTTTAGAACTGGGTTATCCCCCAGAAGAAAAAAAGATCCTATTAAGTTCATGTAAGAACAACTGAAAGTAAGACCTGCGTCATCCATTTTGAAAATAATTGAATTTGTTTCAATCACGACATGTTTCCAGCATTAAAGACTGTAGACTCATGTAGGATCTTGGAACCAAATTCAGAGCTTGACAGTGCAGGATGGGGAGAGAGGGAGGAATGGCTGTCTCGTTGGAAACATTTAACTGTTAATAATTTCTTCTGAACCTCTTTCGGTAGAAACCGAAACATGCCATGGTGGTGTATACATGATGCCAAATCAGAATACAGCCCCATCTACAGATGCATGCTTTACTTTCATTCCATATGTAGGAACTGTCCTTGGAATGGCAGCCCCATTCTAAGCAAGGATCAGGGAATGGCAGGCAGGGAACAGGGAGCTATTTCTGCTTCCCAGTTGACACTCTCTGAGGCTTCCTTCGGTCCTCCAACTTGCTTTTCCTGGCTTTACTCCTGCTAAGAACTGCACCCTCTTCCTGCCTCCCTTTGTCCTTGTTTCTCACTTAACCTCCTTGAGGCATAGTTTCCTCATTTGTCAAAGCCTAGGGCCTGGACCATGGTAAAAACTTAGATAACATTGATTCCCTTCTTAATACACCCTATTTTCTATCCACTTAAATGGTAATATGATAATAGCAAAATGGAGGAAAATGAGACAGGAAGCTAATTCTCCAATAGGTTTTCTCCTTTAATATTCCTAAGGTCCCTCGTGGAAGAAGCCTCATCTGTACCTTACCCCTTCACTCTCCTTTCTTACTCTCCAGGGGCCCTAATGTTCAGGGGGGTCATTGGAATGGAATGTTCCTCTGAAATGTAGATGCTTGTTTTGTTTCCTCTAGACCCCTGTGATCTCTAATCTCACCTTATGCCCTTACTACCACTGCCACCCTCGCTTACTACCACTGCCACCCTCGTCTTTCGATAGAATATATTAAAATTATGGTTGGACTTTGGGGGGAGATTTCACTTTCTCTTTCTTAGTAATCTTTTTTTTTCTTTTCTTTTCTTTTTTTTTTTTTGGCCTCGCTGCGCAGCTTGTGGAATCTTAGTTACAGGACCAGGGATCAAACCCGTGCCCCCTGCAGTGGAAGCGTGGAGTCTTAACCACTGGACCACCAGGGAAGCCCTCTTTCTTAGTATTCTTAGCAACACAAACTCCTAGACAACCTTAAAAAAGACTTTAAGCTTGGTATAGGAAAAGGAAGGCTTAAAAGAATTTGGGAAGTGGGCAAAGGTAGGGAGCCAAGCTTGAGGGGTGTCAATAGATGGTGATGGCAGAACGTTGAAGCAGGTAGACCCACCCTGAGGTGCTCAGAGCAAAGAATCTGGAAGGTGACCCACACTGAGAAGGCTCTGAGAAGGGGACACATTTCCCTGGAGCCCTTGAGCCTTCTTTTCAGGACTTTGCTTCTTTGAGTGTCCCGAGATTGCTCTCTGGAATCCTAACTCCTGCTGCTGGGTAGTTGGGGTGAAAGATAAGAAAAAGGTCACTGATCCCACCAAAGCACTCTGAATTCATGTTCTCCCAGTATGATGATTACACTATTATATGGTACCCCTAGCATGGCATATTATGCCTCTGGTTCATTGTCAGGTAGCTACCACTTAGAGCTTGTTTCTTTGGGAGAATGTTTTCTGAGAGCTCCAAACAACCAGGTTGAAGCCAAACATTGGGAATAAAAGCTGTTCAAAAGTTAAGTCCAACTGATAATGCAGTCATTTACCCACATTTTTCTAGATAACCATATGGTGTGATGCTATGCCATCTAATGGGATAAAAGGTTTCAGATGTTTGCAAGTAAATAACCAATAGCTAAGGACATAGTGCCATCCCAGGTCATGACACAACTAAGCCAGCCTATTGTAACACCTAAAATCACAAAAAACAAGCTACCTCTTATTTAAAGGAGGTGAACTTTATTTGATTGTACATATGGCTATTTTGAGAAATACAGCTGGCTTAAGTTTCCTCGGTAGTTTATACCAGGAATAAATCTTTCCTGATGTTCTCAGTTTTAGTGTTTTCAATTTAATTGGCTGCACTTAAATTGTCTGATCTTGAAAAACAATAGGAAAGTGCATTAAGATGAGTGCAATCAAATACAAATGGCTCAAAGTTACATTAAAATGGGGAAAAATCCATATATTATTCCATTTAATCTACTGTACTCAATGTTAAAGACTGAATAAGAATAGTAATTATAGTCATTTTAAAAATGTGTTTTCAGAGAATATTTCATGGCTTGAGAATATGCTGTCATTATATTGAGAGGAAAAAAGATCACAAAACTGTATTTTGGAATGATCCCAATATTGTAAAATAACTGATTACATGTACAAACATATGTACAATATATGTATATGCATATATACATACAAACACAAAGAAAAATTAAAAGACTTGAAATCAATAAAGACAAAGATTAACAGTGGTAATCCATGTGGTGGGATTAGGTATGACTTTAATGTTTTTCTTTGTATTTTTTTCTGTATATTCTATAATGGACAACTTTTAATTTATTTTCATAGATTTTTTTAAAGAAAAAACATTATAGGAGAAAAGAAAATTAAAATGAATGTAATCTAACCCTAGTATGAAAGGAAATTTCCATTGCAAAGGAAAAAAAAATACTTTCAAGTAAGGAAAGAAGCTGCTGAACAGGCAGGGAAAAAAAGAGTAAGGAAGATAGTCAATGGGTCAGGAACATATACAACTTTCTCCTTAAAGCTTGAGCATTTTTCTTTCCACAACTGCATCCGACCTCCCCAGAGCTAATTTCCTTTGATCTCTGGAAGGCAAGTTTCTGAACTAATCAAAAGAAAGATCATTTTTGCTCCTGACGAAGTGGCCCAACTGGCATTGCATTTGTGAGCAGTGTTCGTTTCAGGGTTGCTGACTGTACAGGCTGCTTCATGGGCTACTTTTTGTGCAGCTATCCTGATCTGGTTTTGTGTGGCGTTGCCATAGGCTTTCCTGGTTTCCTCAGTGCACCAACAGGCACATTGGAAAACTTGAGTCTGATTCCGTCAGGATCCACGGCTGTCACACTGTGAGCCTCCTGTCTATCTTCAGCCTGAACTGGCCTCCAGACTTGACAATTGTTCCACATTAACTTGTGGTCTGGTCTCCAATTTTTGTTCCCAGATATTCTCTTATTCAGCTTATTCAGATCCTCAGCTTTCATCCTGAGATCTAGCCACATGGTGACATTGCTCTGAGATTGCCCCAAATGCTGATCCCCAAAAAGAAATGTGCACTTCTCCTGTCTGGGCCTGCCAGCCACACCCAGTGAAGTTGGACTTTTATGCAAAGGCTGGGTTTTCAAACGAGAGCATGAGATTGAGACAAGGACAACTTCAAGGTTGAGTTTAGAGGACTGTGTTATGCTCTTTTGGCTTGTTTCTGAGCCAATATATATATATATATATATATATATATATATATATATATATATATTAATCAGGGTTTGCAAAGTAGCTGATAAAGTGGCTATAATTATTTTGGTGAAATAATTTCTCTAAACATAATAATCTCTAGCATAGATTCTGTGCTATAGGCATGAAGGTAAATCTTTGTTCCAAATATGATTTCCAAAAGAGGTAATGCATGTAGGTGCTTAGTCCGTAGAGTAAGCATTCAATAACTGTTAACTCCTTGTGGTTAGCTGAAGCACTAGGGCTGTATGTTGCAAGCAATGGGCCGTGGTTCCTCTGTGTCACAGAACAATTTTAATTTTGGCAGTGGTGCTTTTGCTTCCAGACTAGAAATCTGTCTCAACTCTAAGGTATTTATGTTACTCACATTTTAAGTTCCTTACAGAAAACATTTCCTCTTGGGTTACTGTCAATTTCTTCCTTTATGTCTGTTAATATTTGCTTATATATTTAGAAGCTCCTATGTTGGGTGCGTATACATCTACGTGTGTTATATCTTCTTCTTGGATTGATCCCTTGATGGTTTTATAATGTCTTCTTTGTCTCCTGTAGTAGTCTTAGTTTTAAAGTCTATTGTGGGGACTTCCCTGGTGGCACAGTGGTTAGGAATCTGCCTGCCAGTGCAGGGGACACGGGTTTGAGCCCTGGTCCGGGAAGATCCCACATGCCGTGGAGCAACTAAGCCCGTGTGCCACAACTACTGAAGCCCATGCACCTAGAGCCCATGCTCCACAAAAAGAGAAGCCACCGCAATGAGAAAAGTGCAAACGCAGCAACGAGAGCAGCCTCCACTTGCTGCAACTAGAGAAAGCCCACATGCAGCAATGAAGACCAAATGCAGCCAAAAATAAAATAAATAAATTTATTTTTTAAAAGGTCTACTGTGTTTGATATAAGTATTTTTACCCTGGCTTTCTTTTGATTTCCAGTTGCCTGGGGTACCTTTTTCCATCCCCTCACTTTCAGTCTGTGTTTGTCTTTAGACAAAGTGAATATCTATACACTTTAGACAAAGTGAATGTGATATACCACATTAACAAATTAAGGTATAAAAAACAAATGATCATCTCAATAGATGCATAAAAATCTTTTGACAAAATTCAACACCCATTTATGATAAAAACTCTCCAGAAAATGGGCATAGAGGGAACCTACCTCAACATAATAAAGGTCATATATGACAAACCCACAGCAAGCATCGTACTCAGTGGTGAAAAACTGAACGCATTTCCACTAAAATCAGGAACAAGACAATGTTGTCCACTCTTGCCACTCTTATTCAACATAGTTTTGGAAGTCCTAGGCATGGCAATCAGAGAAGAAAAAGAAATAAAAGGAATACAAATTGGAAAAGAAGAAGTAAAACTGTCACCGTTTGCCCATAACATGATACTATACATAGAAAATCCTAAAGATGCCACCAGAAAACTCTTAGAACTAATCAGTGAATCTGGTAAGGTTGCAGGATACAAAATTAATGCACAGAAATCTCTAGCATTCCTATACACCAACAACAAAAAATCAGAAAGAGAAATTAAGGAAACACTTCCATTTACCATTGCAACAAAAAGAATAAAATACCTAGGAATAAACCTGCCTAAGGTGGTGAAAGACTTGTACTCAGAAAACTATAAAACACTGATGAAAGAAATCAAAGATGACATTAACAGATGGAGAAATATACCACGTTCTTGGATTGGAAGAATCAATATTGTGAAAATGACTATACTACCCAAAGCAATCTACAGATTCATTGCAATCCCTGTCAAACTACCAATGGCATTCTTCACAGAATTAGAACAAAAATTTTCACAATTCGTATGGAAACACAAAAGACCCTGAATAGCCAAAGCAATCTTGAGAAAGAAAAAAGGAGTTGGAGGAATCAGGCTCCCCGACTTCAAAGTATACCACAAAGCTACAGTAATCAAGACAGTATGGTACTGGCACAAAAACAGAAATATAGATCAATGGTACAGGATAGAATGCCCAGAGGTAAACCCTCACACATATGGTAACCTAATTTACAACAAAGGAGGCAAGAACCTACAATGGAGAAAAGACAGCCTCTTCAATAAGTGGTGCTGGGAAAACTGGACAGCTACCTGTAAAAGAATGAAATTAGAACACTCCCTAACACCGTACACAAACATAAATTCCAAATGGATTAAAGACTGAAATGTAAGACCAGACACTATAAAACTCTTAGAGGAAAACATAGGAAAAACACTCTCTGACATAGACCACAGCAAGGTCTTTTTTGGCCCACCTCCTGGAGTAATGGAAATAAAAACAAAAATAAACAAATGGGACTTAATAAAGTGAATCTCTTATAGACAGCTTATATGTAGGTCTTGTTTTTGTATCCATTCAGCCACTTGGTGTCTTTTGATTGGAGCATTTAGTCAATTTACATGTAAAGTAATTATTGATATGTATGTTTTTTTGTTTTTTTGTTTTCTGTACATGGGCCTCCCACTGTCGCGGCCTCTCCTGTTGCAGAGCACAGGCTCCGGACGTGCAGGCTCAGGGTCCATGGCTCACGGGCCCAGCCGCTCCGTGGCACGTGGGATCCTCCCAGACCGGCGCACGAACCTGCCTCCCCTGCATCAGCAGGTGGACTCTCAACCACTGCACCACCAGGGAAGCCCGATATGTATGTTCTTATTGCCATTTTGTTAATTGTTTGAGGGTTGTTTTTGTAAAAAACATTTTCTCTTGGAAGAATGGGGAAAGGAGGACAGTGACACATGATATGTCACATCCTACTTTTTCTGCACCCCCTTCCTTTTTTGTGTGTGTTTTGTTTTTGGTTTTGACTCCATGGAATGAATGACTCAATCATACAACCACCTGGAGAAAATTTCTCCTAATTCAGATCCCTCCTCCTGGATGGCCAGAGGGATGTGGCCAATAACCTGGTAAGCTGGGCATTGTCTGAACAACAGCCCTCTTTCCTACTCAGTAGGTTATTTACTCAAGTTTTTCCTCTGGAGACTTGGAGGTAATCCACTGCAGGCAGCATCTGAGTACTGGGAAGACTGGAGGACGCCTATCTCTCTTGGAAAGAAGACACTCATTCCATTCTGGATTAGGGTGGGGGTGTGGATTAACATGATTAAGTTTGGTAAATTGCTTCATTAATGTGGCTGTTATCTAGCAGTCAAAAAACAAAATTCAAAGAACCATACGTCCTTGGCAAAGTTGCTTCTTTGAGCCTCTCCTCCAGGGCATGAGGAATCTGCTGGGTGGAGCGGGGAGCTCTTGCATCCCATTAGAAGTGGAGAAATGAATAGACTTTCCTCTTAGGGCTCTCCCATTATGTCATGCTTGCTCTTGAAATCTGTCCCTTTTCCTCACTTCCTCTTACACTGGAGTCAAACTAAGAGAATTAAGGATTTCATTCCTCCTTTCCTCTTTCCTTCTGTACATTTTTTGTTTTGCCTTTTCCTTTGAAGGGACACACTTTTCATTCATTGCCTTTTTTTTGAGTATCCACTCTGTGATAGCACCTTATTTCTAATAATATAGAACAAAAATATTCTATCTCCTCCAAACTCCTTTAGGTCTGTATCTCAGAATATGCCCCCTCATTGCTGGAAAAGGCATATGCAGGAGACCAGTGAACATTCCACAGTGGATGGTTTCTTTTGGGAAGGTTTTCCCATCAGATTCTCTCTGAACTCCTATGTTCTCTCTCATTGAAATGGGTACTTGCCGGGGTGAGAATTTGCCATTATTATGATTGTCAAAATATTTTTGACTTCACCAAAAAGCTTATGTTTGCCAATAATTCCGAGTATTTGTGTGGTCACTTTAAAATCTTTAAAAACACCTATCTCGGGCTTCCCTGGTGGCGCAGTGGTTGAGAGTCCGCCTGCCGATGCAGGGGACACGGGTTTGTGCCCCGGTCCGGGAAGATCCCACATGCCGCGGAGCGGCTGGGCCTGTGAGCCGTGGCCGCTGAGCCTGCACGTCCGGAGCCTGTGCTCCGCAACGGGAGAGGCCACAACAGTGAGAGGCCCGCGTACCGCAAAAAAAACAAAAACAAAAACAAAACAAAAAAAAAACACCTATCTTTTCAGTAACAACATGTTCTCCTTAGCATGAAGTTTCTACTTTCTATTAAATATGATGGTGTTGTTATTTCTAGTTCAGAGGAGAGTACCCTACCATTGAGCAGAACCCTGGGTGAAATGGCTGTAAAGGAGGCAACATTTTAGGTGTCCCTTCTTTATAGGAAAGGCAGAGATGCAAGGTTTGATGAAAATGGGGGGTACATATATCCAATGGAATATTACTCAGCCATAAAAAAAACAAATTAATGCCATTTGCAGCAACATGGATGGACCTAGAGATTGTCATACTGAGTGAAGTAAGTCAGAGAAAGACAAATATCATATGATATCACTTTTATGTGGAATCTTTAAAAAAAGGGTATAAATGAACTTATCTACAAAATAGAAATAGAGGGGCTTCCCTGGTGGCGCAGTGGTTGACAGTCTGCCTGCGGATGCAGGGGACATGGGTTCATGCCCCAGTCCGGAAAGATCCCACATGCCATGGAGTGGCTAGGTCCGTGAGCCATGGCCACTGAGCCTGCGTGTCCGGAGCCTGTGCTCTGCAATGAGAGAGGCCACAATAGTGAGAGGCCCGCGTACCGCAAAAAAAAAAAAAAAAAAAAAAAAAAAAAAAAAAACCCCACCAGAAATAGAGTTACAGATGTAGAAAATAAACTTATGGTTACCAGGGCATAAGGGCGGGGGAGGGTTAAAGTGGAAGATTGGGATTGACATATACACACTACTATATATAAAAGAGATAACCTACTCTATAGCACAGGGAACTCTACTCAATACTCTGTAATGACCTATATGGGAAAAGAATCTAAAAAAGAGTAGAAATATGTAGATGTATAACAGATTCACTTTGCTGTACACCTGAAACTAACACAACATTGTAAATCAACTATACTCCAATAAAAATTTTTTAAAAAAATAGGGGGGAATGTTGAAAGGAGGTGAGAGGATGTTGTTTCTAAATATAAAATGTATATTAACTGCCATGGACATAGAAGGAGATGATTCACTGCACAGGGAAAGCAAGCAGAGAGAAACCAGAAGATCATATGATTATAAATGATGTTAGACCTCTGAGTCAAATCTCAGGTTAGTGGTTTCAGAAATCAAGGTGCTTCTCTTAGATACTGGATTCAAAGTAATCTTGTAACCTAATGGACCTTCAGCCCACTTAATTAATTGTGTCAAAAGATTCCCACAGTCCAGTTCTGTTTGCTCTTCAATTTTAATTCATGGGTCCTGAGCAGTAGTTCTCACACATGAGTGTGCATCAGAACCTGTGGTTTATTAAACAAGAATCACCTGTAGTTTATTAAACATAAAACTTCCAGTGTTCTACCTCTGGAGAATCTAGTTCAGCAGGGCTGCCAGAGGGCCCTGGAAGTTGTATTTATGATGCACACTCTAGCTGGTTCAGATACAGGGGTCCATGGAATGAAATATGAGAAACAATGATTTAGTGGTGCTTGGGATTTAGGTAGTTTTGACAGGGAAGAAATATATGAAGAATAATCAGGAAATGATTGGGATGGACTGCCATAACCTCACAGAAAAATCATTTAAATTAATCCACTCATCTGACTAAAGCAAGATAGTACACATCTTATAATTATATTCAACAAATGTTAGATAAATGTTCAAGAGTCTTATCCCAAATATTATTGAAACATTGTTTTTAGTAATAGTTAACTGTTTGCTTCCTGGACATTTCTAGAATCATGATGATTTTGAAAACTTTCTTATAGCATTCAAAATATAAATGGAAATGAACAGGTTCATAGACCCCATCTCACTTTAATGAACACTTGCTACATTTCCACCGGAAACCCTGTCCTGGGTTAATATCTGGCTTCACCTTCACGTCTAATGATAGGAGACAGAAAAAATGTCCCTGCTAATTACAGAACAGTGGAATGTAGTTGGTGCCATAATAGGTGGACCTCTAAAGAACAGGGGAAATGAGATGAAGAAGCAAGTTTTTCGAGCTAAAAGAAACTTTAAAGATAATTCTTAGGTCTATCAAAGACTTGTTTCACAAAGAAAAAATTGGGGCTCAGAATTAGGGAGACTTCAATGTCTTCCTTCATTTGTGTGAAAGACCTTAAAACTCTACATCATGCTTTCTGTCCCACCCACATGAACTTTGTAAATGACATCCTGGGGGGTGTATATATGTGTTTTGGTATGTAAATGAAAGAAAACTGTAAATATAACTGTAACATTGTTTTCTTTAATCATTTATTTTACATGGGCCTTTGGATCTTCTGAAATATCTTGATCACTGGGATTCTCATACCATCTTTTTTTAACATGGTGGATTGTTTATATAGCTGGATTGATCAGCACACATGTGCTTCCCTAACCCATGATTTCCCAGCTACTGGGGACCACACGTGTAGAGCTATATGGAGTTAGTGTCAGATATCAGGTGTTGCTTTCTGAAACCTCACGCTGTCATGAAAATAAATGCATTTGGGGACAGGATTTGGTAATATTTTGACGTGTGGCATATTTAAAACCTAGGTACCCAAAGCAAAACAACAACAAACAAAACAAAAAGGAACAAAGAAAGAAATGCCTCTCTACACCTCCCACTTCTAAGTCTCTAGCAGGGCTGGAAACAGGCAAGGAATGATCCTTTGAACTGTGTTATTTCTATGGATAATGTCCCGGTTGATTTTTGAGTAGGAGGCTACCAGAGCAAGGCCATACAACACAGATATGCAGGGATAGAAAGCTTCCTTCAGGGGTGAAGTTGAAGCAGTTAGCAACTGTTAAGTCTCTTTCCTGGCAAGCTCTAATCTGAGGCTGACAGGGAATTACAGGTCTTAACGGTTTATAGCAGAGCCCTTAGTCATATTATTTCTAAAACACAGAGCAGCTAACAAAACTTAGACTAGGTAAAATGCACAACTGCACGATTTTGCTTAATTCAAGTGTTAACCTCTAATCTGGGGCTTGAGGGCAGAGCAGAAATGTGATAAATGTTCATAATCTGCCTCCCCAGAAGTCTCTTTCTTTAAACTCAGTAGGGATCAGCTAGCTTTGCCTCTCTGCTCTCTAAAAGGAAGGATGTAGTTGCTAATTTGCTAAATACTTTTGGATAAATTCCCAACTTCGTTTTAGACAACTGGACCAATTATGAACTACTTGGAGAACACCTCACAGAGCAAGCTGATAGAATAAAACAGCAGAGTGTTCTAACCTGATTTAGGGATTTTGGAGTGAGCCCAGGAGTTAAGAGGCCTGGGTTCAAATTCCTGCAGTGTAGGGGTGGGTGGGACTTTAACATAAAGCGTTTGGAATTAGACAGACCCAGCTTTATACAATACCTGTTACTTTCTAGCTGGATGAACTTGAATTACTTAGCTTTTGAAGCTGCAGATTTCTTATCTGTGTAATGGCAGATAGAGGGTGTTTGGAAAGTATCTGTGGTGAGTGACTGCTTACTTCACTGAGTGGTTAAGAGAATTAAAGGCATGAATTCACATGTGGCATTTAGGATAGTATTTGGCTCGTATGTAGCAATGCTCCATAAGGGGTAATTATTTTTCCTATTTCTAGCTTATGGTTTTGCACTAGTCACTTAATCTGTCTTAATCTCTCTTTCCTTTATCTGAATCATATTTAATGGAGTTTTTGGATGAGAATTAATGGAAAGAATTTCATGAAAATGCCTGGCTCACAGTAGGCCCTCAATAGAGGAAAAAAGAAAAGAAAAAAAAGAAAAAGAAAAAAAGACAAATGGAATCTGCCCCTGGGTATCTGGGGTGCTCAGAGCTTCTAAACATGCAATCTTGGATCATTAACTCTTTGTGCAATCCATCAATTATCACTACTTGAAAGTGGAGAAGTACTTCAACATGCAATGCAAGGATGTGACCAAGAAAAGGAAGCTCGAACATATTTGGGGGGGAGTAAGTGAAGCCACTCAGAGTGAGTGGATCAGGAAGGAGGCCTTAAAGGCTCTGGTTTAGTTGCTTAGCAGGACCTAGCAGAAGTAGCTTTCTGTCTAAAGATGTCAAGTAAATAGGACCTCAAGGGCAAAGAAAATATCATTTGTTCTTTTGGTAGTTTCTACAGTTTTATTAGGAGCACAAGTTGAGCACATAATAGACAACAAATGAATGCTTGTTGATGATACACACTATTGGTTGTGCACCCAGTGGCTATTCTCTTTTTCCTCTTGGTGATAGAAACCTGGTTTTGATCAGGCAACAAAAGGTCCAGCCCCAGAAAAATGACTCATGGTTGCTCTAAATCAATCATAGCAGTTCTATTCTTCTTACCCAGTGATTGGTCTAGAAGTGGTCATATAACACAGTTATGGCCAATAAGACATCTGCTGGCTATTTCTGGGAAATATTTTTCTTCTGAAAAGATAAATATTCATCAGGAGAAATCAACCCCCCACCCCGGTTTTTTGTTTTTTTTTTAGTTTTGCTCTCATCCTATGACCTCCTGTTTAGGACCCTATTGCCTAAAGAACTTGTAATTGAAGCAGCCATCTTGTGATGAGGGGAAATTTTGCCAATACAATGAGAAATGCAAAGAGGAAGGATGGGAGGAGGCTGAGTCCTTCATGATATCTTTGAGCTGTAAACCAAACCCAGGGGCAGCACACGTGTTATTAAGTAAATAATATGTGTTCTTATGGTTTAGGCCACTGTTAATCAAGTTTTCTGTTTATTACAGGTTAACCCTGGTAATAATAATAATGATAACATTTAGAGTCCTTACTATGTGCTGGGAACTTTCTAAGTGCTTTGTATATGTTTGTTCCTTTTTTTTTTTTTTTTTTTTTTTCGCGGTACGCGGGCCTCTCACTGTTGTGGCCTCTCCCGTTGCGGAGCACAGGCTCCCGACGCGCAGGCTCAGCGGCCATGGCTCACGGGCCCAGCCGCTCTGCGGCATGTGGAATCTTCCTGGACCGGGGCACGAACCCATGTCCCCTGCATCGGCAGTCGGACTCTCAACCACTGCGCCACCAGGGAAGCCCTATGTTTGTTCCTTTCATCCTCACAACAACCCGATAAGGTAGTTGTTGTTATTATTATTCCTATTTTACATCTGAGGAAACCGAGGCACAAAAATATTAACTTGCCCAGTGTTACAAGCATAGTAAGTTACAGAGTTAGCATTTACATCTAGTTATCTGTTTCTACTACTATATAAGCTACTTCAGTACAACTGAAATATTTATAATAACATAAAAATTGTCAGATTGAATTGCCTTATGTTGACCAGAGAGCAACAAGAAAACACCCGAATCCTAATTTATTAATATAATATCAGGAATATAATAGCCAAGAGCCTATATAATGGCTACTTCATATATCTACTAAAGAAATTAAACATAATTTTTCCTGTATTTCAAAAATATGTACAAATGTAACCAATGTACCAGGAAACATGTAACAAAAATGTTATTTTATGGGGGAATGGTTTACTAGTTAACAATGATTTGAAATGGTTCAAAAATTAAAATCATAAAATTGTAAATTAAATTTTTTTTTAAATTTATTTTTGGCTGCATTGGGTCTTCGTTGCTGCGTGTGGGCTTTCTCTAGTTGCAGCAGGCGGGGGCTACTCTTTGTTGCGGTGCGCTGGCTTCTCACTGCGGTGGCTTCTCTTGTTGTGGAGCATGGGCCCTAGAGCACACAGGCTTCAGTAGTTGCAACATGTGGGCTCAGTAGTTGTGGCTCACGAGCTGTAGAGTACAGGCTCAGTAGTTGTGGTGTGTGGGCTTAGCTGCTCCAAGGCATGTGGGATCTTCACAGACCAGGGCTTGAACCCATGTCCCCTGCATTGGCAGGCAGATTCTTAACCACTGCACCACCAGGGAAGTCCCATAGAAATGTAAATTATAATAGAAGACTGGATTTCACTCGGTAACCATGCAGTTAGAGTCCTGGGAGGAGCAATGGAAGGATCTGTCATTGCTTCAGCAAGTGATACTCCTAAATGAAATAACACAAGCTTGGAAAGAGCTATTTGTCTATCTTTTTGATAGGGTTTGCACTGAAAATATTTATTTACAAGGTGATTTTTTCATGAATAAAACCAATAATAAGGTAAACCTAACAGACGAAAATGAAACTTTTCCTCCTCTGCCTCTTCTTCTTCACTCATAGTAAATGATAAGAAAAAACTCTTACAAGAACTGGAAAGGAAAGAATTGCAATTTGCTATCTTTGTACACATGCTTAAATGGTATTCTAAAGACAAGAGGACAAATTAATTTGAGTATTGGTTCAAATGTTTGTAGTGACAAGCAATAGAAAATACAAATCAAAATGACTTAAATCATGCAGAAAATGAATTATCTCACTTTTTAAAAGACATGATGTAGGGACAAATATAGACCTTATGTTCTAGAATTGTAATGAAAGAAAAAAAGAATGAGTTCCTGTAAAACCCTTGGAACAGAGCACATAGCTAGCGTTCAATAAATATTAGCTACCATTATCTCATCAGCTAGGTTTATGTCACAAGTCCATGTCTGTACCAATCACTGACAAAGGGAATGGCACTTTCATGATTATCTTAAATTCAGCTGGATTTCTTGTGGGTTTTTTTTGAGCTAGTGAGATAAGCATAGGGTCACCTTGTTGACAAAACAATTCTATGAGCAAAGAAGTAGGAGAATGGCTGCTGGTTGAGAACAAATAGTGCCAGTACAACTGTGTTTAATGTAACTGGGGAGAAGATCTTTTAAAATGCTTTATTATATTTAGGTATATTGATAGTCTGAGGTCTACAGGAAACCAGTAATACCAGTATGAAATTGAAGAGGCCCTATTGTATGAGGGTAAGACTAGAGGAGGAGGGGGGCAGAAAACTTACCACTCAAAACTCATACATTTGTCATATCAAGGGACTGCCCCTAAACTGGCTTAAGAAGTTAGGGATCTCAACCTCTTTTTCCCACCCAATGACATTCTCTAACCACAGTTGGCATTTGGCTAATCTTAGTCTCCTGTTTTATTCCAGTTCTTCGTGCTGATTCCAAAGGCCATTCTTACTCTCCCATTATTCAACACCCATCTTTATAGTTGCTTAGTTTAGAAGCAAGAAGAGGGAACAGCCTTCTACCCAGGGACTTTTGGTTATATGGAAGAGAAACCTACTCAAGCTGGTTCAAGTAAATTGGTTGAGGGATACTACATTAAAATAAAAATAACCTTCATGAAGTCCAAATGTCACCAGACCTCAGAAGAACTCTGGGAAAGTGAGACTCAGGCTATTCTCTATCTCTTTGGGACTCTGCAGCAACTTACACTGATCTTACTGTATAGACCCAAAATGGCACCCAGTGTTAATTCTATACTATTTAGCACAATCTCTCAGTTCAAGTTCTCTCCACTGACTCGGTCTCTCATTGTCCTAATTTTAAATTTCTGAGACACAAGTTTGATTAGTTTCACTTATCAAACCAGGTGCTGGTTATCATGGAGATGAATTAGTGACTCCATATGTAAGGAATACTCTATTGTAATTGGATGGAAAGTTAAAATTATTCAGAATATGTGACAGATTATGGTAAATGGACTAGGCACTGAATTGAGAGTTTAGAAACCTAAGTTCTAATTTTGATTATGTCACTACCTGTTTGTAAGGTCTTACTTCTGCAAAATATGAAATTAAAATAGACGTTCTCTAACGTTCCTCTTACCCTAATATTCTATACATCGTCATTTCGTAATCTGTGACATAATTCCTGACGTTATCAATTATTGTACATTGACTATGTTGTACCTAGATTGATTCCTTGTAGCAATTCAAGAACTTTAAACTCAACAAAAATGTTTTACACAGCCCACTGTGGAGTGGCTTACTTCTGCAAGTACTTTCTGTAGAGTTAATCTAAGGTTAAAAATCTCTCTGAATTTTTATTTATAGCCAACTTAGAAGATGCTAGAGAAGAAAGTATATCAGAGGTAAATCCAGGACCTCTGGATGAGGGAACAACTGACTAACATACACAGTAGGAGTCTATTAGAGTGTTTATTGTTATTTTGTTAATGAATAAATAGTAGATGTTCAGTATTTATATCTTGCTAAATCGATAAGAACGTAATTATTACTTGTGTTGCCATATTTAATAAGATTCACTGTAATCAATTCAACATTTTGTATGCATGGATGCTATTCTGAACGTAGAAATAGTCCCAGGCATTTTTTCCCTATTAAAATAGGGTTAAAGTTGAATGGCTTACTAAACTATATTCTGAATTCTCTGCTTCTACAATGACACAGGATTAAGAAACATATGCATGGAATTATGAAAGGCTTAAAGCAGAAAAAATTTCATATGTTTAAGTGTAAGTGGAAAATTTGATGTTAGATAGGGTGCCTCACAAGGGGGTGATGGGCATAGAAAACACGTTTGTATCAGTCACGGCAGAAGGAATAGGAGCTGCTTGGGCTGCCTTCGTGTATTTCGTTATAGTGGAAGGAGAAGATGGCATTTCCTTCTCCAGTGGGAAGCCTGAATGAGGAAGCATTACAGGGTAGTGGAGACAAGTGAGGGTCCTGGAGTGAGACATCATGCTGAGTGTGTCCCTGGATCTCTGTGCCTTTGCCTCCTTGTCTTTGTTAGGTTTTCCAGAAGTAGACCCAGTGATCAATCAGGTTCAAGTGCAAATATTGGGAGGTGATCTGAGAAAACATTGGTAGGGGAGTGGGGAAGTAAGCAGATGAAGGGAAAGTGGCCAATAAAAGCTGAGTTATCAAGCGTGTTACAATCATGGGACCAGCGCTTCACCCTACAGGGGAACTCTGAGAGCCAGTGTAGACCACACACTGCAGAGCCAACCCACCTGAGGAGCAGTCCTCTTGGTCATTGGTTGAGGGATGCTTCTAAGGGGGTGTTAATTCTCTGGCACTTCTGGTCAAATATACTGCAGGAAAGTGGGCTCTGGCCCAGAGATGCAGGTGTGTCATGGGAGAGTCCTGTCAGCATGCACTAAAATGACGGGTCTGAGAGGCGATGGTCAGGGCACAGGCAGCATCTGCTAGAGTCTTTACCTGGAAAATGGAGATGATGACTGTATTTACCAGAGAAGGTACTTGTGAAGATTAAATGGTACATGCCAAGCTCTTAGTACGGTACTTGGCATATAACGTTCAATAATGTTATTATTTTTTAATTTTTAAATATTATTAAAATCAGATCAATTTGTGTTTGGTAGAAATGCCAAGCAGGGAGCTGTCTGGTGATAACAGTTGTCTGTGTCAAGGGAGGAGAGGAGGAGAAGCTGCCCATCTGTCAGCGATCTGCCAAAGAATCCCTGCACTGCACGAGAGGCTGAGCCAGGGGGCCTCTGAGGTGCTCTCCTACTCTGAGTTTCCATGGTTACTCAAATCTGTGTACCTGCAGCAGACACATTTTATGCTCTTAGCCGCATGCCCTCCGCCCACCTCGTTTCTGCTGCAGCTGTGCTGGGCAGGTCCCAGTGTTGCTCCTGGGAGCCCATCTCAAGCACCTGCTACAACATCTCTCTGCTTCCAGCCTTGGGGTTTCTTTAAGGCAGGGTAGATTGGATGTGCGGGAGAGTTAATGCCCCTGGCGGGGAGGGGATATGAAATGAAGACCCAGTCTTTATCCTCTGAGGGATGGTGAGGCCTGGGTAGAGGTGGTAAAACAAATGAAGTTAAAATATACTTGCTAAGTTAGAGCTCTGTTTGAGGTGCTCTGAGTGGAGCTGGGGTGGAATGGAGATGTTTGAGAGAGGAGAGCTGAACTGTGAAGGAATTCAAACAGAAGCCAAACAGGCAGAGGGAAGGACAGGTTTTCCGTTTGGAGAGGCCAGCAGGTGCACAGGTGTGTTGGTGGGAGAGTAGGGCCCAGAGTACATGGGGCAGGGAACTGTCAGAGACGGGAGAGAAAGGTAACCCGGGTCCTATGAGAAGGACCTTCCCCTGCAGGTATGGGGAGCTTCTGAGACTTTTAATCAGGAGAGGGACTGGATGAGATCTGTGCTTTGCTAAGTTTGCTCTGGCAGCAGTGGGAAGGGTAGGCCTGAGAGAGGAGATGCTAGAGACAGGCAGTTCCGGCAATGGGGAAGACAGATAAGGACAGCCTGACCTAGGGCAATGGAGCACGTGGGGGCTACGGTGACGTGCCTCATCAGTACTTTGAAAGAACAGGAGTAAGGAGGTGGAGGAAGGGAAGGGAGGGAAGCAGCAGAAGGTTAGAGGCCACAGCAAAGCATGTGAAGAGAGCTTCCCCGTCAGTTGCTTCCTCAAATGGTTTGCAGATGAAACAAGTCTTTTTCCCCCCCTCCCTTGAAATGGGCCCTAGATGGACAGTTCTGCATCCTTCTTTTAAATCCACTACTAACTCATACCCAGATTTATTTCTAGAAGCCTTTAGTTCAAGTGAACCAACATCAGCATCTTCTTCAAAGGTCTTTGGACAGAATATCAGATTCCTTGGCTGCGTTTTGTTTCTTCGTGCGTGGAGCTATTTCCTACATGGTACGTGGAAAGATGTCTTGGAACGACATGCGTTGGAATGTGAGGGAAATAACGTGGACTCATGCCAGACATTTGCAATGGCTGTGATGAATGGGTTGAAGAAAGACTCTTGCCAAGTTCATCCTTCTACTTGGAGACTGAGTAAATATCAGGTGCAATGTAACTAGAGTCCTTTAGGGAAAAGTCAGGGAAGAGGGTCCTCCATTACAGATGAGCCAAAAACTGGTAAGTACCCCATTCAATTACACAAAGATTGAAAGACAAGGCAAGGGAGAGTTATTTTTATCATGTGATCCACAGAACCCCAGAAATCCATCTGTAACAGTTTATGATTAGAAGAGTGCAGAGACACCAACCCTTGGAAACATGTATGTGATACATTCCGGAACAGTAACGTTGTATTTTACCCTTAATGAAATAATAACTATGCAGTAAAGGAAAACTTGTCTCAGCAATCCACTGATTTGTGTGCAAAGACAATAACTTTATTCTTGGATCTTACCATCCCCAGTTTTCTTAGATTGTGTTATTTTAACTCCAGATGTACACAACACCTTGAAAATTACACTAAAGTAAACTGAATGTTTGATCTTGAATACCATTTTGTAATACATGCTTGCTTATGTTTGCAATGTAGAGAGTATTTTAATTATCTTTATGTATCTTAATAATTGTGCATTTGATGTAGAATATCATGGTCTGTAGCCGTGGTCGGTCTTCACGTCCCTGTTGGCTCTGGTTCTGCTTGTTAATTCTGCAGACCTTCTGGCCCTGTTTTCTAAACTGGGGTACTCAGTGCATTTGTGGGGGATGGTAGGCAAAGTTAAGCAGTAAAAACAGCACATCTTCTTGTAGTGTGTTTATTTGATCAAAATTGAAAGAATACAGATACATTATGGAACAAATGTAAAATGTGTTTGTATTTCAAAAATAACATGAGATCTTAAAGAAATTTTGTGTCTAGAGCTGGTTGCTCAGAAACACTTCCTGGCCCTCTAAAACTCTGTACCCCCTCACTTCCTCACCCAGGTTTGCTTTCGCTCTGCTCTTGTTACAGGTGCTTCTGAGGAGGAACATATTAAAGCACTAGCCTTGGAAAGATGCTGGGACTGGGATCAGGATAGCCTTGTCCTGTCTATGTAGTAACGATGCTGCCATATGCAGCGACTTTTAATGGTTCTGAGCCTTGCTTTTCTATCTGTAGAATGGAGATGTTCTTTCCTGTCCCATAAGGTCACTAAGATGGAAATGTAATTAGATTGCTAATATCAAACTGAATTTTGGTCATTAGTGAAATGAATATAAAAATTCAAAATATAGATCTTTCTTTTAAAGATCATTTCATTTAAAATTCATTTCAAAAGCAGGCTTCTTGGGGCTTCCCTGGTGGCGCAGTGGTTGGGAGTCCGCCTGCCGATGCAGGGGACAGGGGTTTTTGCCCCGGTCCGGGAAGATCCCACATGCCGCGGAGCGGCTGGGTCCGTGAGCCATGGCCGCTGAGCCTGCGCGTCCGGAGCCTGTGCTCCGCAATGGGAGAGGCCACAACAGTGAGAGGCCCGAGTACTGGAAAAAAAAAAAAAAAGCAGGCTTCTTGAAGACTGGGCCTCAATCTTTCTGTGTGCTGTTCCATAATTTTTACCTTGGTTTATTTCATAATAGTGCCTGAGTTCTTTTGACACAAAGGCCCTTTGCATATTAAATACATTGAAAGATTTTTTTCCCTTCCACAAAGAAATACACTTTCTCAAAGCTCACTCCTCCAGTTCATTCTGATTTCTGTCCAAATGCCACTTCATTAGAGCTGCCTTCTGTGACCAACATATCTGCTCCTTCACCCCATCCCGACCCTCCACCCTTACCCTACCCCTGCTTGTTTTTCCTTCTCATATTACATACCACTCTCTGCGGTGCTATTGTATTATTTGTTTGTCGTCTCTCTCTTACAAATAAGAAACGGCTTGACGGGGGAGGAACATGTCCATTCCCCCCGACCCTGCCCTTATATCCTTAGTGTTTAAAACAGTACCTGGCTCATAGTAGGTCTTCAATAAATAGTTGTAGAATGAAGCAAAGAATGATTTTTTTCCCCTTGATATATAGTCCTTCAGGTCCGTCATGTCCCTGTATTTGATAGTGATATTGGAAGAAGATATTTCTTTCCTATAAAATACCAACCTTGTAACTCTCATGGGAAATGGCAGCTGATGGGAGACTTCAGAGCAGAGGAGAAGGGGAGGCTGTGGGAAGTGGTGGGGACTGTGTGTGGGGAGGTAAGGCCCACCTCCCCCAGACGGTGAGATGGCTGTCTGAAATTTACCAGCTCTGGCCTCATATTTCAGTGGTGCAAGTCCAGATTGCACCAAATTATCTCCTAATTTCTCTTAAAAAAGACAGAAATCGCCATTGATTTGGGGGGGGGCTTTTGTGTGTGTGTGTGTGTGTGTGTGCCACAGGTACTTTGTTTTGTGTTTTTACATTTATTTATTTATTTTTGGCTGTGTTGGGTGTTTGTTGCTGCATGCATGTTTTCTCTAGTTGCGGCGAGTGTGGGCTACTCTTCGTTGTGGTGCGTGGGCTTCTCGTTGCGGTGGCCTCTCATTGCAGAACATGGGCGCTAGGCATGTGGGCTTCAGTAGTTGCAGCATGCGGGCTCAGTAGTTGTGGCTCGCGGGCTCTAGAGCGCAGGCTCAGTAGTTGTCGCACATAGGCTCAGTAGTTGTGGCACGTGGGCTCAGTAGTTGTGGCATGTGGGATCAGTAGTTGTGGCTCACCGGCTCTAGAGCACAGGCTCAGTAGTTGTGGCGCACGGGCTTAGTTCCTCCGCGGCATGTGGGATCTTCCCGGACCAGGGCTCAAACCTGTGTCCCCTGTGTTGGCAGGCGGATTCTCAACCACTGTGCCACCACAGAAGCCCTCTCCATTGATTTTTAAATGCTGGCTCAAAAAAAAAAATTTGCAGGCCAAACACAATACTACTTTGGGTCACTTTTGACCTCTGAGGTACATACCTTTCCTTCTCTAGGAAGCCTGGAAAATAGAATAGGATACATATACATGCTTAAAATGTCCTTGATGGGTCCTTGCCCTCAGTGAACGGCTGGCCGGGTCCAGCAGGAATTTACATGTTATGCAGGGACCTGGGGCCACGAGCCCTAAACTTCCAATTCAGGGTTAGCCTGGTCCCAAACCACCTTCCTGGGCTGGCCTCACCTTACCACGCTCCCTTCTTCAACTCCTCAGCACTTCCCAATTTATTCCAGTTTGGTTTTGCTCTTGTAAATTTATTTGTCTTAGACCATTTCACATGCATACACACCCTCTTTTGAGCTCTGACAATATCCCGTTAAAGCTCCGAACTCAATAAATATTTACTGACTGCATGACTGCTTTCCTCAATACACATCTACTGTCAATTGAGCAGCCTATACCGGCACTGAATTTCCACGATCCATGCCTTCTTGCACACGGTTCCAATCCGTCCATGGTGACGTGAAGGCCCATTAACATCGAAAGATAAGAACCACTCTCTTTAAATTCTTCTACTAGCAGAAGCTCAGCACGAAGGACAATTTTCTATGTGATTTTTAATGTTGATATTTATTAGGTAGGATATAACTTTATGCAACGCTCATGATCCATGAACTAAGTTAAAAGAAAGTCCTCAAAAATGAAAACTGTTCTTAGTTTAATAGCATTCATTCTCATCACAGGAAAGCAAAAGTAATGATGACCAGCAGCTTCCAAACTCTGTCAGGGTAGCCAGACTCCTAAGCTACCTCTTCTAGCAAGTCACATACAGCAACTAAAGGAATCCCAGAGCAGTCTCACCCCTGAGGTTGTTCACCTAGTAGTTTACTTAGCTTGTGGATACTTCCCCTCCCACCTGCAAGATTTCCTCCTCTCTGTCCATCCCCCACCCCCACAACTCCCAGACAAATCCACTTAGCAAGTGACTTTCAATATCAATTGAGTTGCTGGGAGGAGAGTTTTTCCCTTACTGAAAAAAAAAAAAAAAATCCACCTCACACAGGTGCAATGGCCTGCCTCGATGAAGAAAGGCTACCTGGATGCCTACAACAGAACCCATTTTTATACAATAACCCCCCGCTGCAATGTGAGGCTCCAGGTAATGGGATCTGTTGTCACACAGCCTAGTGTTAGGGTGCTACCGCCACTCACTGTAAAGGGTACTATCTCTCTTTTATTGTAATTACAAAAGCTAACTGCAAAACCCGAAACCTTGCTGGGAAATTGCCTACCTACACAAAGAACACAGAGACCCTATCGTTTCAGAGTTCACTTCTTTCCGAGCTTTTTTATAAAGGAGTTTTTGTCTGCCTTGTGAGGCTCAATCACGGAGAAATTGCAAATCCAGGTTAGCTGATGGCTTAGAGGGTTTCAGTGGAGGAGGTGCTCTTTGGTGGTTTGCATACGGGTGCCTTACACTTTAAGTCACAAAGTTAATTAACACTACAACCCTGATACATTTTAGATAGTGGGAAGGGGGAGGGGGGACAAGGGAGACAGAGAGAGAGAGAGGGAAAGGGAGAGTTTTCTACTAAATGATGTCTCCTGTTTTTTCAGATCCTATCAGCTTTCCTTGAAGGAGGCATTACAGTGTGTTCATTCTCCTGCTGTTTGCTTTCAGCACCCTTGGGCTCAAGGTTTGGATACTGTAATCACAATGCAGAGGGTGTTGGGAGGTATTTATTTTTATCCCCACTGCCAGCATCATCACAGTGTGTGTGATCCAAATTCGCACTCCTCATACACACAGCCCGTGGCACTGCTGTGGAGCCAGCTGCTTTCCCCAAGGCTGAGATATGGTCAAGGTTCTTGTCTTGCCTCTTTGAAAAGGTGATAGCAAAAATGTGTGAGTGAAACCTACACTCACAGTAGCTTACTTAAGAAGTTTGAAACGTGTTTCAAACGTGTGATTTGCTGTTCAGTGGGAGTCCAGGATGAAGACTGCATGTCTGTAGGTGTGTGTTTACGTGTGTGGACCTGTATTAGCTGTTGCAGACATGGCAAATGCTCTAGATGGGCTCTCCCTCTCTCCTTACTAACAGAAGCTGGCTTTCCCAGGGCAGCAACGTGTTCAGCTCAGAGATCGAGTTTCCCCTGAGGTAGGTGTGGCCCGTGTGACCAGGTTTTGGCTGACTGAACGTGGGCAGAGAATTCTGCAGGACTTCCAGGAAGCCTTCTGCAAAGGGAGGGCGGACGCTTTTGCCCTTCCTGTCTCCCTGCTGACTGGAAAGCTGATATGAGGCTGGCGCCCCAATTAGCGATGCTGGACTACCAGGTGACCTTGAAGACAGAGCTGAGGGTTGAGGTGTGGAACAGGAAGAGAGAAGGTGCCTCAGTCCCTGAAGATTGTGCTGAGTTGTCACACCAGCCCCGACCTGCCTCCTCTGGTTTTTCCTTATGAGAGAAAATTCCTTTGTGTGTTTGGGTCATTATTTTTGGTGTCTCTGTCGCAAGTAGCCAAATGCAATTGCTAACTGATATATCAACCTGAGGTTTAACATTAACGAGGCCTGATTCGAGGGGTGAGTAAGCCCAGAGGACAGAGAATAGTGCCTGGCCCCGAGGTCGTGTGCAAAAAAGCTAGCTGTTCATGCCCCTTTGGGGAGTTAGTACATTTGCCAATCATCTCTGAGTTTACACTTTAATTTAGGAATACTCATTTTAATTCAGATTTGTGTTGCAGTTATAAAGGCTCTAGAAGAGTGTCGACTCAGCTTGGTTGTCCTAACTGACATGTTCGGCCCACGGAATTTGAGTGTATGTTAAGTTTCTTCATTTATTCATTCAGGAAATGTTTATTCAGTGCCTGTTGTGGGTGAGACACAGCTTTAGATATCGGTGCGGGTCCAGGGGGTGGTTATATAAAGGAAAATGAGAGGGAGACTGGCTTTAAACTTATAGACTAGGAAAGAAGAGAATTAATAAATAGTAATAACAGTTAATGTCTGCTGAGCACTGATGATCAGCTGCAGTATTTTACCTGTATCATCTCATTTAATATTAATAATAGCCCTTAGAAGTACACAGGTGCTCTTATTTTTCTAATTAAACAAGCAAGGATCTAGAGGTACAAGGAAATTAAGTAACTTGTGCAAAGTCATAATGAGTGATGAAATTGGAAGTTGCAAATGGTATTTGTGTGCTCTTAATCACTATGCAACAACTATAATAATTCAGCAATTTATTGAGCCCATTTTATGAGCAAGACCCTACATCGTGTTATAGGGCAGTGGTTCTCAAAGTGTGGTCTTCGGACCAGCAGCTGCAGTGTCACCTGGGAAATCCTAGAAATGCAAATCATGGGCCTCACCCCCAAACCTGCTGCATCAGAAACTCTGGGGTAGGGCCCAGCGAGCTGGGTTTTAACAAGACTTCCAGGTGATTCTGATGCCTGCTGAAGTTTGACAACCACAGTGGTAGGGGATGAATAGATAAGGTGAGACTAAGTTTGGAAGAGGGTAAAGCAGGTATATAAATAATTATACCTCCAGGCAGATAAGATGCAGAAAGGACTAGAATCCTATTGAGTTTGAGTTTCCTGCCAGATTTTCTGATTTTTCAAGAGAAGTTGGAATCCAGATTTTGATGGGAACTCTCTCAACTTTATCATTGGAGCCAAAATAATTTTAAAAATAAATAAATAGGCAAAAATAAAACCTGTCTGCAAGGCAGGCAGCAGCCTGTGAGCCCTGCTGAGGACAATGGAGAGGCATAGAAGCTTTCAGTGGTCTGCCTAGAGCAGTCCGGGGGTTAATTTTCCTAAAGGCATTGTGGGAACTGAACTAGAGCTGTAAGACATAAATTCACTGTATTGGTTTGCTAGGGTTGCAAACAAAGTACTATAACCCGAGTAACTTAATCAACAGAACTGATTTTTTTCACAGTTCTGGAGGCTACAAGCTTAAATTCAAGGTGTGGGCAGGCCTGGTTTCTTCTGAGGGCTCTGAGGGAGAATCTGTTCATTGCTCTCTTAGATTCTAGTAGCTCCAGGCATTGATTCCTTGGCTTGTAGATGCAAACTCTAACCCTCCGTCTTCACATGGTATTCTCCCAGGCTTCACATGGTTCTTTTCTTCTAAGGACACCAGTCACATTGGATTAGGTGCCCACCCTACTCTGTTATGACCTCATCTTTCCATCTGCAATGACCCTATTTCCAAATAAGGTCACATCCTGAGACGGTGTGGGTTAGGACTTCAACATATCTTTTTGGGGACACAATTCAATCCATAACATTCACTTTTAGGTAGTGTAATTCAATAGTTAAGTTCTTTGTTTTCCTTATAAGTGGAGGCTAATTCATTAATTTTTTCCTTGTTCCTTTCTATGGGAATAGTTAAGAGGATATGATACACCTTAATGACATTTTATAGTCAATGTGTAGTTATTTGAGGACTTTACAATCAACTGAGACATGGAGCTAATGGTAAAGCAAATGACCTTTGCCTTATGCAAAGTAGAACACACAAAACAGAGCTCATTTAGAAGACACTTGAGAAGTTTGTGATTTTTGAGAACTTGGGTGAAGAAAGGTGATAGACATCCAAATATTCTGTTTGGCTTAAGGTGAGGTCAAGGCCCAATGGCTTTAAAGGGTCCCTTGAAACACTTTTAGTATTTGATTAGAGTCTGGCTAGCCATGGAAATATGGGGACTTTTAAATATGGGATGATAAATCCAGAAAAATTTAGGAGCACACAGACAAGATTCTACCTCTCCATGTACTTTGTCCCCCAACACTAATAGGAAAGTCTGACACAAAAGTCAAAAGATAGGCTCATATATTCTGAGAATGTCCTCACTCCTCAAGAGCTGGAAAAAATATAAAAAATTTAATTTTACCTTACTTTTAAGACACAATCTTCAATTGCATACTTCTAGATTTTTGCATATATTTTCCCCTGTCTTCTGTGTGTGTGCACCTGCATGAGTATGTTTTGTATAATTGAATCCAAAGTCAACCAGCTTAAGCCTAATGTCTGAATTGACATTAAAGATTTACTGCTTTTGGCTTCCCTGAGGATTTCTAAATTTAGCGTACAATACTTTTCAGCACTATCCACATTTTCATTTATCCATTTTCTAATATTTTTATTTAAAATAACATAGGTAAAATGCATAAGAAGGGTTTAGTTTCAACCTCCCCCCCCACCTTTTTTAGCTGAAGAATTGTTTTTCAAAGGAAATCCAACATGTAAAAATAGATGTCAGGGGAGTTGCTCTGACTGAACCAAGAAGGGTCAAGGGGGTACCTTCCAGGGGCTCCACCTGGGACCCCTTGGAACATCATTTGAAAATCACTCCGGTGAAATATTTGCAGAAAGAAATGCTGAAGTCCTAATAAAATGGTTATATTGCCAGTTGCTGGCCGGAAGATAGCAGCATGGCACAGTAGCTTGAAATGTACATTTCTCAACTCACTCATTCAATAAATATTTGTTGAGTGTCCCAGGTTCTATGGCTGTGTGCAGTCTCAATAATGGTATATGAAATATAAGTTAAGGGCTTGGGAATTCCCTGGCGGACCAGTGGTTAGGTCTCTGCCCTCTCACTGCTGAGGGCCCGGGTTTGATCCCTGGCCGGGGAACTAAGATCCCACAAGCCAAGCTGCATGGCAAAAAAACAAGGGGTCAAAGTTTGGCAGATATTGCTAGTTGCCTTCTATGATAGTCATCCTCCAAGATGGCCCCCAACAATCCCCATCTCCTGGTATTTGTGGCTTCATGCAAGCCCCTGTTACCATGTGCCAGGGTGTCCTGTGTGAGCAATAAGGTACAGCAGAAGTGAAGGAATGTCACTTCTGAGATTAGGTTCTAAGAGGCTATACTTCCATCTTGGGCATGTTGCATCTGTTTGTTGTCAGTTTCTCTCTTTCTATCTCTTAGATCACTTACTCTGGGGGAAGCAAGCCTTGTGAGCAGGCTTTTGGAGAGGCCCACATGGTTAGGAAATGAAGTTTCCAGCCAACGGCCAACAAGGAACTGAGGCCTCTCAACAGCCATGTGTGTGTCCTTGAAATGGATCCTGAGCCTTCAGTGACTACAGCCCTGGCTGACAGCTTGACTGTAATTTCATGAGCAACTCTGAGCCAGAATCCCCAGGTAAGCTGCTTCTCCATTCATCTACCTCAGAAACTATTTGAGATAATACATGTTTGTTACTTTAAGCTGGTAGTTTTGGGGAGGGGTAATTTGTTATACAGCAATAGATAACTAATTCACCTACTCAAAATCTCTTCTTTCTTTTCTCCTTTCTAACAAGTCTCAAATTTCTTTCAAAGCATCAGTGTGCCCAGAATAAAAACCAACCAACCAACAAACCAACCAACCAACCAAACAGAAGTTACCCAAGAAGAAAAGTGGGACTCAATCTACGGAATCAGAGCGCCTTGGGTCTTGGCTGCTGAAACACAAAACAAAGTAAGACACTTTTCTCAGTTGTATTTTAGACTCATACTTAAAACAAAATAAAACAACAACAAACATTTTTGACTCCTTCTCTGGGGAGCTTGAGTGATGAGGAAATCATCAGAAACTATTTCTGTTTGTCCGTCCCTGGTCCCCATCCCAGGAACCAGACTATTGAACTTGGCCAAGAATAAATGGAACTTGAGTTTCAAAACCTTCCTACCCAATAATGTTTCAAATTTGTAGTCTTTGAAGACTGTGAAGATGTGAAATGTAGCAAACTGAATTGAACATTTACCAACAAGTGTTTGGAGAATTCTCTTGCCTTTTTGAGCAAGAAACTGTTTATAGACATGATTGTAAGAACGGTCCTTTTTATTCTCCTCAGTAACTGGGGTTGCCCAATGTCTGAAGCTCTCTTATCTGCCCAGACTTTCTTTGATCCACCCACCTTAAACAGAACAGGAAAAAGGGTTTGTTTTCATTTTGTTTTTAAGCATTGTCACACCCTAAAGGAACATTTTTAGGTTGTGTATTAGACTAGACAAATTAAAAACATCTAAAAACAACACCTCAAAATGTGTTTATAATTTAATGTGGAAATGAATAAAAAGTGGATTCAATTTTGGGTTAAAAATTAACAAAAAATTGTCTTACTGAGGAAACTCCTTTCTTCTCACATTCTTCTTGTTCTCTTCAGTTCCTTCCTCAACTTTTCACTGTCATTTGAAATTATAATTAATCTGCTGAACTCAACAATGTCTATTAAAATCAACTTCTTGTAACTGTGAAAAGTCTTCTATATTAGGACTTTAAAAAATAATATCAGCTCAGTTATTTTGATATTAAAATATTTTGGGGAGGGGGAGATGAGGAAGATCTGTAGAACAAAAGAAACTGCACTAGAGATCATGAAAATTAAATTAATTTCCAGTTGTGTAGTAATCATAAGAGAAAGCAAAACATACCTCCCAGAGAAATTGTTATCATATATGCAATCATTTCCCTTGAAATAACATAAATTAACAAGGGAATCTGAACTTTTAATCAGTTCTTTGGCATTTTCACAGTATGTGGTTATCTAGTGGTATATTCTTAATAGAGGAACTATTAAAACTTTTGGAGCTAAATTATGTCGAAAATATCACACTTTAATTAAAAAAATACATAAGAATGAAGAAATGGAAACTGAATACGTACTAGGATTTCTGAAACCTAATCTGAATTGAAATGAGGTAGGAACATAAATTTTGGTTGCTAGGTGAGGACTCACATTGTTTTACTTTTAAATGGGGACATGAACCCTTGATACAATTTTTTTTTTTTATCACTTAGGTAAAACCTCTCACATTGATCATTCTTTGATTGGCCCAAAACCCAACTTCAACTTCCTATAATGCTTGGAGATAATTCTTATGGCCCAAAGTAAAAGTTAGTAGGATAGAGCATTTCCAGGTTGTAATGTTAGATGTATTAATACGACACGTGGTTGCTGCTTTTCAAATGTAGCTATGAGATTTTACCTCTGCACTATAACTTGTGTTTTACAGTTTCCAGTGGAAAGGAAGCCACGACCTGGATTGTTAGACGGATTTTGGTGTCAATCCTGAATAAAATCTTGGCTTTACTACGTTTTAGTTTTGTGACCATAGGTAAGTTAACTTCTCTGAGACATAGTTTCTCATCTGTAAAATAGACATAATGGTATTTTGTGAGGATTGCATGAGAAAATATGTAAATCACCTGCTTAACAGAGGTCATTTCCCCATTGTCATTTTCCATTACTCATAGTATTTTAAATCTGTAACATTAAGAATTCTCACACTTTACAGTTCAAAGTACTTCCTCAGGATTCTCTGGGGTCTTTCTTCTCTCTCGATCTCCTATATCCTTCTTCCATGGATGTTCCTTTTCAGCCCCATTCTTCCCTTCTTCATGCTGCATTCAATCTCAATACTATTTAAACCTCTCATCTTGGGTTTTTCCACATACACCCGCATGACTTTCTTCCCCTTTTCTTCTCTGCAACCAAATGACTTCTTTGATCCTTAGTGTTTTCTCATTCTCTAAGAACAATTCAAGTACGTATATTTCTTGTAAACACATTGTGGTATTATAAATACTTTTCAAGGAAAAAAAATCCACTCATGTTGTCTTTCAGTCCCTGTCATATATTTACATTAAAAAATGCATTTTGTAAATAGCCAGGATGAAGCTGTCTGTGGGATGGTGTGGTGCAATGGCTAGAGTACAGGAAGAGACAAGCTGATTCCTCTTCTGCTCTGGTGACCCTTGTGGGTCCATTCACTTCTCAAGGTCTCAGTTTCTTCATCTCTAAAATGAAGCAGTGGGAGAGATTACTCCTGAGGTTCCTTCAGCTCTGAAAATATTCTAAGACTTGGTAGTTTTATAAAATGGGAATGTTCTTCCAATACTGCCTAACCCAAGAGTACAGCTGACCACAATATCATTATTGCATTTTTTTCCCCTCGGTTCCTATGCATGAGTGCAGAAAATAAGCAGAAGATAGAACCCTGCAGGCACAGATAGGAGTACTTTCTGCCAGGAGGATAATTACCTCTTGGCCTTCTACCATGGGCGCCTATTGATCTTGAGCCACACTGATGCTCTCGGATGGCCCCAGGTGGGCGCCCTTGCTTGGTTCCCCTTATCACAGATCTATAACTGCTCTACAATGAATTTGTGAAACAGCTGGACAGGGTTAAAGCTTCAAGCTTTGCCCTGGAAGAGAACAGGTCTATTGGTCTGTGCCGGGGACAGACCCCAAATATCTCTGTGCTGCAGTGAGAAGCAGAGTGGTGGTCCAGTCCACTGGGTATGTCAGCTTTGGGGGATGGAGAGGAGAAGGTCAGAAGTAAACATATTAAGAAAAATGTTCCCATTTATCCACTTCCTGATTTGGTTTGTTTTCAGAGTATTGTCAAAGGCTTCCCTTCCCCCTAATGACAGTGAACTGAAGAGCCAGCAGGACAGAGGTTTCTGTGTTAAGACGTAAATGTGAAGTCTTACTGTATTTTGAGTGCTTAAGGAAAAGCTAATGGGAACTTTCCAGGGAAGATGGTGGGTGTTATTAACATGGAAATATGTATGAGAATTCCTAAATGAAGGCTTTATAGGGTGGAGTTGGAAGCTAATAAGACTCTGGCTGGTTGGGGGTGGGCAGGGTGTGGGACTGGGTGGGAGTGGGGAGAAAGGGTAGGGAAGAAAGCCTTCTTTTGGACTCTGGGGACTCCGTGGGCCTGTTTAAAGGGCTTAGAATGAAGGTTGGAGGGTGCTAGAGAAACTAAAATGACTGTAGCACAGGAGGGGGGCCCCTGGCCAAGGCAAGAATGGGAACCTGCAGCCGGAGGTAGAAAATACTAGGAGTTTTTGTTTGTTTGTTTTTTTTTTTTTGCGGTAGGCGGGCCTCTCACTGTTGTGGCCTCTCCCCTTGCGGAGCACAGGCTCCGGACGCACAGGCTCAGCGGCCATGGCTCACGGGCCTAGCCGCTCTGCGGCATGTGGGATCTTCCCAGACCGGGGCACGAACCCGTGTCCCCTGCATCGGCAGGCGGACTCTCAACCACTGCGCCACCAGGGAAGCCCTGTTTTTTGTTTTTTAAAATAATTCCTGAAGGTAAGGGCCACACTGGGAAGGACCTATGGATTCAAAGGAAAGTGGGCTCTAGGAGTCCCAGGGAGTGGCCTCAGCTTTAAACCTGTGGCAAGCCAATGGGTATAATGGTCAACTTGGTTCCCCCGCCTCCAGTCCTCTAACCTTTGCAGCTAAGGTCACAGCTGTCCAGTTGGCCCAAGGCTCTGGAGCCAACCCTGTTTTTACAAAGAAACTAAAACTGAGAGCTCTAGTCTATTGCCATCGTGGTGACAAGGCTTCTCTTTTTACTGCAGGGTCTGCTCTGATTTGTAACTGGCCTTTTGTCTTATTTCCTTTTGCCTAAGCCTCTGTCTTTGGTCCTAGGATCTGCCTCTTTTTCTTATAATGATATTGCTAACATTTGATTAAGCACCAGCTATTGTGCTGGTCCTCATACTCACTGTCGTGTCTAATAACCCTATGAGAAAGGTAATATTGTTCCTATTTTGCAGATGAGAAAACTGAGGCTTAGAGTGTTTTATTTTATTTTTGTTGTTGTTGTTCTTTTGCTTGCCCCCAGTCATGGATCAGAGCTAGGGTTCGATCCAGGCAATTTACAACCAGAGCCCAATTGTGTACCCACCATGCCACCCTGCTTCTATATTCAGTCTCTGCCTTGGTGCTTTGTCTGCCGCTCTGATTGTACTGGGATGGGCCTCCTGTATGTTCTTCTCCTTTCAGTTTTGCTGCTGAACAGCTTCAGCATGTCTGCCTCCTTCATCTTTCTTTAGTGATGCCCAGCTCAGTGGTCTGCCTACTTTCTGCGTCTTGACCATTTCATGTTTACTGGTCCTGCAGCTTATAAAGAATGTTGCTGGTGGCCCCTGAGATTTCCTATGAGCCATGATTGAATACGATTCTCTCTGACTTTGCTTACTCTTCAGTAAAGTCTAGTCGTGCAGGTGTAGTCACTGCAGACAGACTGGAAGCAGAGTCTGGCTGGATAAGATGAGCCCTCAGGGTGTGAAGTTGGCTGGTGTGTGGATCAGGGCTTCAGTAGCCCCAGCTAGAAATGAGTTGTGCTGGTTTGATGTCTAGATGAGGTGGGGAAGGACCTCTTCCCCTTTAGTGGTGAATTGGGGTCACTTCTTGGAATCTGTGGTGTGGCTTGAAAGATCCTGCCCTTCAGCTTGAGTGTGGCCTACCTTGGAGCACGGTGCCTGATGCTACACTCTTTGACTTCCTGTTTTGGTTAGGGCAGAGGTTCTCAACCTCTCTACCCATCACAGCCGCCTGCAGAGCTCCTGAGAACTGCTGAACCCTCTACTCTATCCTCAGAAGTTCAGTTTCAGATGACTTAGGGTGATCTCCAGGCATCCATGGTTTTACAAAAAAGCGCTGCAGGAGATTCTAATGCACAGCAAGGGTTGCTAACCACTTACGTGCTGGGTGATTCTTGGCCTGAGGGTATCACCACCAGTGAACGGGAGCAAAGCAGTGTAGCCTGGGAAAGAAAGAAGTCTTTCATGTTGCTTATCACCATGAGCCCTGAATATTGTGGAATGTAAATCTGATCAAAGAAAGGCCATGTAGGTTCCTTAAGTTGTCTGGGACTGCTAGAGGAAGCACAGCATGTGCTTGAAAAGTGCTGTGGTCCAGGGATTTAGAGAGGATGCTGGAGCTAGAAGGCTCCTCTCTGGGACTGGGAGCTGCTCAGCTGCAGAGTGATTGAGGGAAATGTTTTTGATTCTATCCTAAAGTGGCCCCTAGTTGCCCTGAAGCCTTGGACTGCCGTCCAATGAACTGCCCAAATGTGTTAAACTCTTAAGTCTGTCAGAACTGCAAAGGCAGAAATGCTGAGGTACGGCCTGAGAAGAGGCCAAGTAAAAGCATAGATTATTATTTAAAATGTGGTGGTCTTTGCACGATGGCTGTGATGATCCACATTTGATACAAAAGCAAAAGAAAACCAAATACGTTTTAAACAAGATTTAAGACACACTTACAAGGTCAAGGGCTTTCTTAGCAGAAAGATGTCTGTGATGTTTACTTGGTTTTGCTCAGATTTTATTTTTTAACATTTTCAGTTCCTGTTCCTTAGCTTTTATTTTTAAGCCTGTGGACTTAAAATGGTCAGCCTTAGGTTAAGTGGTGTATTTTGTTTTAATCAAAGTTTTGAAATAAATCAAACTTCTGTGATTAAAAAGATAGTAAATCTCTGATCACTTTCATGTCAGACAAGGGGTCTCTGCCCATCCAGAGCTCTGTGGCTATCAAGGCAGGAGTGTGCACTGCTTTATCTTGTTGGACCTCATCTTTAATGAGGGGGTTGGAATTGCTGACCTATAACCACAGAATAAAGGCTGACAACTGTTGAGCTACTGTATGTCAGGCGCTACGCTAAATTCTTTACATGGATTATTTCGTTTATTTCTTACCATGACCCTAGGATGTAAGTACTATTATTATCACTGCTTCTGCTTTAGAGATTAGGAACAGAGGCTTAGAGAGATTAAGTAACTTTTTGGAGGCCACACAGCTGGTAAGTGCTAGAGCTGGGATTCTGAGGCCAGACCCATGTTTATAATCACTATGCTTATATTATCTCCCTAAAGAACTTTCTCACCACTTCGTAAAATGAGTTTTGCAAGGCCAGCGCTCTGTGAACCTGTTTCCTCCTAGTCAGATTGCCTCTTCATCTGGGCTGTGAGACGAATGGTTACACCTGGTCATGACTGGCCAACAGGCTAAGATTATTCCAAGTGTAAATAACTGGATCAGAGGGACTGCGATTAGTTTTTCTTGAGAACGTGAATGCAAGACTATGAGCTGAAATGAACACTGCAGGATGTAACCAATTTATTTTACTTAAGAGCAATTTGCTAGTACACTCATATTCATAGCAGCATTATTCGCAGTAGCCAAGAGGTAGAAGCAACCCAAGTGTCCGTGACCAGTGAATGGATAAACAGGGTGGTATATGTCCTTACAGTGGAATGTTAGCCATAAAAAGGAAGGAAATCCTGACATGCTACAACATGGATAAACCTTGAGGATATGACGGTACGTGAAACAAGCCAGTCATAAAAAGACAAATACTGCATGATTCCACTTATCTGAGGTACCTAAAGTGGTCGGAGTCATGGAAACAGAAAGTAGAATGGTGGTTGTCAGGGGTTGGGGGAGGGGGAAATGGGGAGTTGTTTAGTGGGTACAGAGTTTCAGTTTGGCAAGATGAAAAAGTTCTGGGATGGGTTGCACCACGGTATGAATATACTTTACTGAACTGTACATTTAAAATTTGTTAAGATGGTAAATTTTATCTATTTATTTATTTTTGCGGTACGCGGGCCTCTCACCGTTGTGGCCTCTCCCGTTGCGGAGCACAGGCTCCGGACGTGCAGGCTCAGCGGCCATGCCTCACGGGCCCAGCCGCTCCGCGGCATGCAGGATCTTCCCGGACCGGGACATGAACCCCTGTCCCCTGAATCGGCAGGCGGACTCTCAACCACTGCGCCACCAGGGAAGCCCAAGATGGTAAAGTTTATGTTATGTGTATTTTACCACAACAAACAAAGAAGTAACGTTCCCCTATAACGATCAGTGTGCTGAAAATAGGTCTTAAACCAAAATAACATTACTGTCACAGAACTCTAAACAATATTTAACGATGCCTTATTATGTCAGGAATTGCAAATATAGATCCTGTTATTTTTCTTGAATGTTAACTTATTACTCTGAGTTTATGGTGCAGCTATGGGGGTTAAGGGGGATGAGGATTGTACCTACAACATAGGGAATATATGATACATTTAAGACAATTAGCATGGTAATCACACAATAAATCTTAATTATTATTATTGCTATTGCTCTCTTGAAAAATAAAATATTTGGAGAAATGCAAAAAAACCCCAATTTGCTAGTTAATATGAGAAATACATAGTTTTTCTAATTTAATGACACCTAATAGTGAACAACCATCCACCAGACCTCTTTCAGCTCTAAAACTGCAAACCTGTGATTATTATACAACGATTATACCATTGACTGCATGGTGTGTTTCTGAGGGACTATGGCTTTTTCATTACTGTTCATGTAGGCAGGATGGGAGTCTTTACAATATTTGCACAAGGCAGTATCCCATATTGATTCTACAGAAACTGGAGACAGGGACTGTGAAGGATTTTTCAGGCTGGGTTTTGTCACCAGTTGGCTTTCTGTGGAGAAGGCAGTGCAGTGCGGGGACCTGGGCTGTTCTCCCAGTCCTTAATGGCTGGGGGGGACATGGTGCACAGTCCAATAACTCTCTGAGCAATTCACTTTTCTCATCTGTGAAAACATACCGTTGGACTACGTGAACATTGTGTCTCTTATCCTGTCCCTACTCCTTCTGTAGACATACCCTCAGAGATCGGGGGTGACTGTCCCCCAGAGGGTCATAGGTATGCCCCTAGGTCACATAATTAGAAATGGATTGGCCTTAGAAACTTTTACTTGGATGAAGAGAACTTGTCGATTATGCTTCAAGACTTGTCTGGATTGGATAAAAGGACAGCAAATGATAATGTGAGGACCAGAACTGTCTTTTTGGATAATTTAATACAAAATTATGCCATGCCTTCTGTATAGATGAGTGAGTAGAATGAGCCATCCCAGGTAAACAGCCATTTCTCTGAAAATCTAGGTGGAAATGCATATTCAGCTGTTCACACTCCAGTAAATTGTAACATGGGGGACGTGTCCCATGGTTGTGTCTCCACATTCCTACAACAGCAGCAGCTCCTTCTAGAATGTATGCCTTAATGGACTTCATTCAGGGCTAATGAATTCAGGCTTAATTGACTGGAAGACTGTTGAAATTTTGTGTGTGATTTAAAAAGTCACTGAATAAAAGATTGGGAGGGGGCTTCCCTGGTGGCGCAGTGGTTGAGAGTCCGCCTGCCGATGCAGGGGACACGGGTTCATGCCCCGGTCCAGGAGGATCCCACATGCCGTGGAGCAGCTGGGCCCGTGAGCCATGGCCACTGAGCCTGCGTGTCCGGAGCCTGTGCTCCGCAATGGGAGAGGCCACAACAGTGAGAGGCCCGCGTACCGCAAAACAACAACAACAACAACAAAAAGATTGGGAGGGAGCCATAAGAAACTGTCTAGTTAATTACACCACAAAGGAGGGATGTCTTAATTCCCCAAAAGCAAGCTGGTGAGATCTCAGGTTGTTTATTTGGGAAATGAATGAGAGAACAGGGAGAGAGTGGCAGCAAGGCAAAGGGTATCATGGCTGCTGCGGTGGGCAAAGGGCCCTGATGACACTGGGGTTCTGAGAAGCATATGGGGTGTCTCCAGGATTGTCCTTTGGAAAGCATTTCTCCAGATCCCCATGGCCCATTGGTTGAGGACTTCCAAGCCAACTTGAACATGGGCTGAGTGGGCTCCTGTATTTTCAGAGGAAATCATGAGGCAGGAGAGCAGAAAATTGGCCTGAGCTTCATGGAACTTTCTGCCAAAATGTGGCTGAAATCAGAAGTGGGCTGAGGGGATGTGATATGGGTGCCAAGAAATTACCAATCATCTTTTCTACCCTTTGTCCTTGGGGCTTATACAGGAAAGACAGTGTGGTGTAGTGGTTAACCTTGTGCGGCTATAGCAGAGCAACTGGGTTTGAATCCTGATTCCACTAAGTTTACCAGGCACATGTTCTTGAGCAAGGTACTTAACCTCCCTAAGCCTTGGTTTCTTCATCTGTGAAATGGGGCTATTGAAATCTTCCTTGAAATATTGTGGGATGGATTATATTATCCAGGTAGAGCACTTAGCAGCCAGGTTTGACTCTCCCAGGGCCTCACAATAACTTAGAATAAGTTAATCAAAAAACTTGTGTAAGCTCTTTAGTCAAAATCCCAAATAAGCTCAGACTGATATGTTAGTACTGGAAGGGATTAATGGTCTTAATTAGATAACATGGAAGTAAGAGTTTTCACCCACTCATCTAGGATGGAATTGGTGGATTCCATAGAAGCCGAACAAGATGACTTTTTTTTAATATAGATTTGTATTCCTACCTTCCTCAGGAATCTGCTAGTTTTCACGGTTGATGACATTCCTTTAAGGAACTATATCCCAATGAGCCATAGGACATGAAGAGCTGTCCTGGAGGTATGGCCGCAGGCCCATTAAGTCTCACCTCTGAAATCATTCTCGCTGTGGAGAGGTGCCTATACCTTAAGGAAACACACCTGGTCTTTTCTACTAGATTTTTGGGTTTTGTTTATTGTGCAGTAACCATTTTCCTCCATTGGTAGGGGAAAGTGAATCTGGAGAGGCTAGTTAAGAATGGGCAAGGCTAATGTCTTTATGGCCATAG
Organism: Mesoplodon bidens; assembly: GCF_964165515.1. NCBI lineage: Eukaryota > Metazoa > Chordata > Mammalia > Artiodactyla > Ziphiidae > Mesoplodon > Mesoplodon bidens. The sequence goes on along the minus strand of NC_138160.1, from coordinate 45,082,335 downwards.
ACCCCTTGCAGAAACACCACAGATGTGGCCACAGGAAGCCAGTGATTAATGTGAAAAGCCCAAATTTAATTTTGAGCCTGGTGTTCACCCGGTTTTCCTACATTGGGAGTTTTTATAATGGAAATTAGATATGAGGTGTTTTATCAGTTGAGGAGCATTTTTGTATTATGTAACTGCCTCTGGTTATGTAGGTGACTGAGGGACTAGGAACCCAAGAAGAGGGAGGAAAGTTATGGTCCTGCAAAGTCTGGAAAGATGCTGCTGTGTGTCACCCTGGTGAGCTGTTCTGCTGTTTGGTGTATACTCCTTTGTTCTTTGGTTTAAGATTAGGGGCTCAACAAACAGAATCGCAAAATAAAAGACAAAGGGCATGGAGAAGACTGTGAAATTCCTAAGTATGTGGAATGCAACATTAGGGTGTGTGTTGTCATCTTTGATCAATGGATATATACATTTTAGATTATGATAATAACATTTACTTATAACTATGGGAATTCCTCTGTCATTGGTTATCGTGACTGAAACTTTAATCCTAACCTTAATACCTTCCCCTTCCACAAAAACAAGACTTTTTTTTTTTTTTTTTTTTGCCGTACACGGGCCTCTCACTGTTGTGGCCTCTCCCATTGCGGAGCACAGGCTCCGGACGCGCAGGCTCAGCGGCCATGGCTCACGGGCCCAGCTGCTCCGCGGCATGTGGGATCTTCCCGGACCGGGGCACGAACCCGTGTTCCCTGCATCAGCAGGCGGACTCTCAACCACTGAACCACCAGGGAAGCCCAAAACAAGACTTTTAATATCACAATTTTTGGCAAACCAGGTTATTTTTAGGAATCTACATATCCCATTATAGCGGAACAAACAGTAGTGTTGAAAGCTCTGAGTCTAATTCCAAATTACTGTGAAAGCTTCGATCTGTTCCTTGTTTTGGTTTGTTGTTCACAGTGATCCTGCCCATGTTTATTACCATTTATGAACTGTGTTACCATTAAGGTGTGTTAAAGTGTAGTGGTGACTTGATCTGTATTCTAATGTTGAGAACCATCTCCATAAAATGTACACTCACTGACCTGGATGTGATTTTAGTTTCTGTCCACCATCTGCTTTTAAAGCAAAACAGAGAAAGAGAAGGCACTGAAGTAACAGAGGTCGGGGAAGGCCGTGGCTGCCATGATGTGTAGTGCTGTAAGGGAATTTACTTCTGGTGATGACCCTGAGCTATAGAACGGAGGGCCGCATGGAGCAAATGAACCACTGGGGAAGGTGTGAGCACCTACTATGAGCTCAGCACTGTGGTAGGGGATGCACAAGAAAGCACAAGTGGTCTGTCTTCCATGACCTTTAAATCTGGGAGGAAAAATAAACCATGCATGGTTGGGGAGTCGTTAAGCCCCTATGCAGGGCTCTGTGGAACTGAGTCCAAATGAGTGATGTGCCCTAGGAATTCAAAGCCAGGAGGCTCTCTCTGTGGGCAGCACGGGGAAGGATGGATAGAGTACCGTTAGGCACAGGCAGGAGGACCAGAGAGCAAATTCTCTGGGAATTATTTTTCAAGAAGTGAGATGGTTTGGAATTTTAACTAAATGAGTTCATCCTACTGAAGGTGCACTCCAGGAGAAAACCAAATCTTTGTGCATGGGGTCGTTTCAAAGAAAAAAACAATCACCCCTCTTGTTTTGCTTTATCTGCTACTGGTATAATACCAGCGTGACACATAGAGGATTTTGACTTCTTCAGGTGCTTTTGGTCACATTGGCCTTCTACTGATAACGTGGGAGATTGGAAATACTGCCTTTCTTCTGACAAAAGCATTTTTCCCCCATGGCCAGCTCTTCTTGAAATGACACTTGTTTCTTGTTTATCCATGGCTGGAAAACTACTCCTTGCATAGGGCTTCTTTGATAATGATAGCACTTTTATTTGGAGGGAAGTTGTTCACGGGCTAAGAACTCTATACCTTTATTTGGATTTTCTTATGTAATGTTTTTCTTTTGTTGCCTATGTTTCTACTGGTTCTTCCCTTCTGTACTTTTGCTCTGCTTGGTGGGATTGCCTGTCTTGGATTTTTGGCTTCTTCTGTAGTTCCATTTTTAGGAGAATTATCTTAGAATTCCTCATGTATGAGACAGAGCTTCACTTTTCTACCTTTACCTTGTCAAATCTGAAGTTTCTGGTCCAATGCAAAATGGTACAGTCACTTTGGAAGGGCGTTTGGTGGTTTCCTTCAAAACTAAGCATACTCTTCCCATACAATTCAGCAGTTATGCTCTTTGGCATTTACTCCATAATTTGAAAACATATATCCACACAAAAGTCTGCATTTGGGTGTTTATAGCAGCTTTATTCATAACTGCCAAAACTTAGAGGCAACCGAGATGTCCTTCAGTAAGTGAATGGATAAGTAAACTGAAGTACATCCAGACAATAGAATATTATTCAATTCTGAAAAGAAATGAGTTATCAAGCCATGAAAAAACATGGAAGAAATTGAAATGTGTATAACTTAAGTGAAGCCAATCTGAAAGAGGTTACATACTGTATGATCCCAACTATATACTGTTCCAGAAAAGGCAAAAATATGGAGACAGTAAAAAGATCAGTGGTCGCTAGGGGATAAAGAAAAGGGGAGCGATAAATGGGTGGCGCACAAAGGATTTTTAGGGCACTAAAAAGATGCTGTATGATACTATAATGATGGATCCATGTCATTACACATTTGTCCAAACCCATAGACTGTACAACACCAAGAGTGAACCCTAATGTAAACTATGGGCTTTGGGTGAAAATGATGTGTCAGTGGAGGTTTATCAATTGTAACAAATGTTCCACTCTGGTGGGGGAGGTAGATAATGGAGGAAGATATGCATCTGTAGGGGCAGGAAGTATATGGGGAAATCTCTGCATCTTTCTCTCAGTTTTGCTGTAAGTCTAAAACTGCTCCTGCTGCTGAAAGAAAATAAGTCTTTAAATATGAAAGAACATCCAAGAATACCACTGATTTGGAGAAATTTAGTAAATAGACTCCCGTATAAGCTTTGAAAATCATGTTATTCATATCTGTGTGCAATGCCTTCCCTAGAATTTCTTAACTCACAATTTTACTTTCTAAAAAAGTTCTGGCTAAATGTTTTCTCAGCAACTGATTTTTAAAAAAAAGAAAACAAAGGGGATAATAAAGACTTTTAAAACTCCATTATAAAAGCAACATATCCTGTGCAGCTCAGGAGTAATAGTTCAGGAAGGGACCCCTCCAGTGGCAAGTCTACAACTTGCACAGTCCCTTCCACTGGTTATTGGAAGGATGCTTGAAAAGTATCTATAGAAGCATTGGATTTAATATTTGTAGTTAACAAACTTTATTTTGGTTTTAGATATCTGTAACATGCAAAGTATGGTAGGTTTTAGGTATACATTAAATATGACATTTTCTATATAGGGCTGGCAAGTCTGGTAGACCCAAAAGAGGGTACAAGGTACAAGTGGGCATATATATCTATCCGCGAACTCATATATAGTATGGACATCTGTCCAGTGGGCTCAGAGGTGGACCCACAAGGAGAGATGCTGGGGGCTGGCCATGAAGGGGAGGGATGTTGAGATGAGGGAGGGAAAGGAGTGGGCCAGCTTTCAAGCTGGACTGAAGAGCCGAATGGGACAATGACAGGTCCTCTGAGCCTCCAGAATGTAGATCCCCACCCCCCACCCCGCCTCCAAAGCACTGGAGAAGAGGCTCCGTGACTGAGCTGCATATTAGGTGACAGGAGAAATGGGCAATTGACTTAATCTCCCTGGCCTCCAGTTCCTTATCTTTCCCACAAAGAAGTTGGATTGAGGCAGTGAATTTTCAAACTTTTCTTTTTTAAGAGTGATGCTTTTTGTTTTTTGCAATTTTGAAGTAAAAGATAAAATATATAGAAAAATTTTGAAGGATGAGAAACAAAACATTACCAGCATCCCAGAAGTTTCCCATAGTTCCCATCCTGAGTCCTGATTACAACTTTCTCTCACCCCACAAAGGAAATATTCTTCAGACTTTTGTGATAATCATTTATTTGCTTCTTCCTAAGTTTTATTTGCCTGTATGTATACCTCTAAACAATATAGATTCATTTTGCTGGTTTAAAAATTTTATATAAATGGAATAATTCTATGTTTTCTTTTTTGTCTTGCCTTTTTCATCCAGCATTGTGTTTGCAAGTTCATCCATGTTGTGGCACAAATCTCTGGCTTATTCATTTCTACTGTTGTATAGTCTCCCATTGTATGAATTCACCACAATGTATCAGTCCATTGTACTAAGGATGGACATTTGAATTGCTTCTGATATGGAGCCATTATGGACAACAGTGCTGTGAACATTCATATATATGCAGTCTGGGGCACATAGGTACACATTTCTCCAGGATACATATCTAGGAGCAGAATTGCTGGTCATAGGGTATGCATGCCTCAAACTGTTTTTCAATGTGCTTATAGTAGCTCTTTTCCTCCCTAAACAAAACCTGATGCATAAGGTCAGGAAATAAAGTAGATTACAGCACAGCTCTGATCAAAGCAGGGAGCAGTCCCAGGGTTGGCTTTCTCTGTATGGTGCTCTTGTTGGTGCTTTCTTGTGGGTCTAACCCACATGTTCTCCAACATTCTATTTGCTTCTATATTCCCTCTGTTGCTTTAAAAGACAAAGGATTCCAGTGATTTCCCATTCCAAGGGCAAGGAGAGATTCTGATCTTCTGAACCCCTAAACAGCATTTCTACTAAGGATTATTTTAATTTGGAATCCCAAGATTCTACTTTTAAAATAGGTATTTCCTTAGACCCTCCCTAAAGAAATTCCTATCCCATAAAGAACATTTTTGAAAATGCATAAGATACTCCTCCTGGGCCTATCTGTCCTTATTATGTTCCTGAATTAACTTGACTTGGGTCTTGGCTGGAAGTAGAAAAATTACATCCAACAGTTATGTAAGACAATAGCTGAAAGCAATTGGATTAAAATATTTGAGCAGGTTAAGCCCAGAGAGGATATATCAAAATGTTGAGTACTGCTGGGGGTGGAAGGAGGATATCTGTACAGCATCTGATGTACTTGGATGTTGACTCTCTCATGGTCAGGAAGCCATGGTGGTGGTTTAAGGTTTAGAGGGAATTCATGCTGTTAGGACTTATTATCCCTATCAAAATGGCAAAACATCGAAATGGAGACTTTTCTCAATGCTGTTGTTTGCCAAAACCACAATAGTAAAGCAGGATTGAGGCTGGAACAGTCTGGGCAGTAGACAGGTCAATGCATGTAATGCATATCATTAAAAATAGTTAGCACAAAGAAATGGTTGTTATTGTGCTTTGTCCAAGTTGGACTTAGTAACTAATTAAGTATAAGCTCCTTCTTCTTCTTCTTTTTTTTCCCCATGGCCATATGCAGTTTTTGAATTCTTAAAACACAAACTTTTTAAAAGAAGAAGTTAAATACAGAATGCATTGAGTTTGGTAGAGAAAGTTTAAAGGTCTGCGTTTTCCCACCAAAGCTATTTAATATCAGCTGCAGAGTGGGTGTGTGTGTGTGTGGAAAGGTTGTGACCTCCCTTATTTTTACAACCATTGCCATGATTTCATAATACTGGCAGCAGTCACCCAGAGTGAAATAGACTTTATTACAGTAATTATATGCCAGAATGTGGGTATTAAAACAGAAAAACTTTTCTACTGATAATAAATGTCAAGGGAAAAATGACTTTACCCAACAACTAGCCCTTCATCAGTGTTTTTAATGTATTAATGGCCTCAGTGAAGACGGAGACGTGTCCACAGGGATAGAAGTTCAGACTCCATATAGCTTTTTTGCCTTATTTGCAGAATGCTAAGTAAGGCAGTTGAAAGATAGAGGCATGTTTTAGCAAGTTAGGTTTATTTTTCTCCATGGCATAAAGTCATATATTTTCACTTGAGCAGATATAGGTATTGTTTTGGCAGATTGATTAATTATGACCATAACTGAATTAGTCTATTGTTTCTGGATCACTTCATTGATTTTCCCTGTTTTGGTGGGTTTTTGAGAACTGGGAGAAGTAATGCAGCATGAGAATTTTATCTTGAAATATGGTAGTTTTCTGAATATTAAAAAGAAAAAGCTCAAATAAGGACAATGGAAGATCTGAATAAGTATCAGAAGGTGTAACTTTTTGAAAATAGCCATATCTAAATTATAGGCTTGTGGCTGCTAAATTATACTCATCTAGCATTAAGTGTGGGGTTTATCAGTACATCTCTGAAATAATAAACATGGTCTAAATGTGGAAAGTATACATCAGGAAAACATTTAATCCACTCTGCAATTAAATTTAGTGAAAGTTTGATTAATTCCAAGAAATGCTAAAATTATAGTACTTTTTATCTTTGATTTCAAGGGTCTTTGAAGTGGGCAGCTGGACCTTTCTCCAAAGTGCCCTATTAGCTGGCATAGAGAAAACAGAATATATGCAGAAAACCAGTAGCAAAAATCAGAGCAAAATATGGGTTCCCAGTCTCCATTATGTAAGAGTCTAAAGGTCATACTTTTCTTGGATTTTTACACACCGTTGGAAGGTGACCTCCACTTTTCTCCAATAGTGTTTATTCCTAAATACAGTTGGTGCTTAACAGATTCATGGGGCTGATGAAGATGATTTTCATTTGAGGCCTGCTCTAGACTTCTGCTTGGCCACATGGAAGGATCTGTGTTCAGAATCTCCTGGAGTGAGTTGACTGTTGATGGTGACCTGGGGTAGCATCTCAGAGGAGCCATAGGCCTGCCGAGAGTCATCAATCACTTGACTCACAACAGCCTTAGGTGCTTGCTACTCCCACGCGGTTTCATTGCTCAAAATCCAGACCAGTCCTCAGAACAGGACACTGATTCCTCTTCTGTGTTTTCTCTGTTTTCTGCAGTGGGTTTGTCTTTAACAATGAGCCATTCATGGGCACCCAGGGAGGGAGCTACCCAGGACCAGGGAGACGGCTGCAGGCCCCTGCAGGCAGCTGGCCATGTTCCAGTCCAGATATTCTTGGGAATGTGGAATTATTTGAATCAAAGGGAAATAAATCTTTTGCAAATGTTAATACAAATGACTGTGGGAAGGGCTTGCTGCTAAAAGAGAAGCTGAGAATTCTTGTTGCCTACTGAGTTATTTTTTTGGCAAGCAATACTACTAGGTTGCTATGGGAATGACGAAGACAAAATAATAGTCATATTTTTAATGATTGCTCTTACTGTGTCATCTTCAACTGCCCTAGGCTGAAAAAACTTCTGCTTGGGACTGCCTTGGTGGTGCAGTGGTTAAGAATCCACCTGCCAAAGCAGGGGACACGGGTTCGATCCCTGGTCCGGGAAGATCCCACGTGCCACAGAGCAACTAAACCTGTGCGCCACAACTACTGAGCCTGTTCACCTAGAGCCCGTGCTCTGCAACAAGAGAAGCCACTGCAGTGGGAAGCCCACGCACTGCAACAAAGAGTAGCCCTGGGCTTCCCTAGTGGCACAGTGGCTGAGAGTCCTCCTGCCGATGCAGGGGACACAGGCTCGTGCCCCAGTCCGGGAAGATCCTACATGCCACGGAGCGGCTGGGCCCGTGAGCCATGGCTGCTGAGCCTGCGCGTCCGGAGCCTGTGCTCCGCAACGGGAGAGGCCACAACGGTGAGAGGCCTGCGTACCGCAGGAAAAAAAAAAAAAAAGAGTAGCCCTGCTCACCGTAACTAGAAAGGCTGCTCTCAGCAACGAAGACCCAGCACAGCAACAAAGACCCGATGCAGCCAAAAATTAAAAAAAACAATAACAAAAAACTTCTGCTTGAATCACTTTTTTTTTTTTTCTTTTCGATACGCGGGCCTCTTACTGCTGTGGCCCTCTCACTGTTGTGGCCTTTCCCGTTGCGGAGCACAGGCTCCGGACGTGCAGGCTCAGCGGCCATGGCTCACGGGCCCAGCCGCCCCGCGGCACGTGGGATCCTCCCGGACCAGGGCACGAACCCGTATCCCCTGTATCGGCAGGCGGACTCTCAACCACTGTGCCACCAGGGAAGCCCTGCTTGAATCACTTTGACTACTCTTGTGTCATGTTTTGCTTCTTTTTCTCCTGTACTTAAGTTTGCAAACATATCTCTCTAAATCAGTTCATGGATCCAGCCGTACCATATTTTCTTTGAGCATAAAGGAACCATTACTTTTGAAGTTTATACCTTTGACTATATGCTTTCTGTGTCTTAGGTTTCAGTTAGAAGAGGTGTACCCTGGGGACCCGAAATTCTGTGCACTTTTCTGATGGGATGGAGAGGGAAACTGTGCAGTATGGGACAAAGGCCAGCTGACCTGGGGCAAGTTTCCCCTTTGCCATATCTGGCTGTGCCACCTCAGGGTGACTAGTAAACTTTCCTGAACTAAGTTTCTGCATTTGTAAAATAGGGCTCATTATACTACCGCTGAAGTGTTGTTAGCCCTACTGAAAATGTATGTAGAGTCCTATTACAGGGATCATGAATACCTAGCAGATATGAAGCCAGAATTTCTCATTCTGTGTCCATGGCAGAAACTGCAACTCAATCCTTTTCCTTAAGCTAAGAGGCAGGCTTAGACTCCTCAACACAATGCTCCAGGTAAGCAATATCAATCCGTCAGAGCTGGCATGGGAGATTTGACAAAGCACAGTCCTTGGTACTTGATAGACGCTCAGTAGGTGGCAGTTCTTAATTGTTACTATTCTTCTATTATTACTATTCACAGTAGGTTGTGGATATGACAACAGGAGACACAGGCAGCTACTTTTTACTTTGCCCATTATAACTGAGCTTGCATCCAGAACCAGCAGCTTTGGATATAGCTGATCACTCACCTAACTAGAGAATACTGGTCTCTGATCTTTGTATCTCTCTTGGTCCCTTCCTCCATCTTCTTTGCTGGTTCCTCCTCACCTCACTGACCTCCAAATACTGGAGGGTCTCAAGGCCCCTTTTTTCCTTTTTAATCCACCTTCACTATGATCTCATTTGATCTCATGGCTTTCAATATCATCCAGATGCTAACAATACCAACATTTGTATATCCGGTCTAGATTTTAGCTCTGAACTCTACTGTATATTCAACTGCATTCTTTTTTTTTTTTTTTTTCTTTTTTTGCGGTACGTGGGCCTCTCACTGTTGTGGCCTCTCCCATTGCGGAGCACAGGCTCCGGACGCGCAGGCTCAGCGGCCATGGCTCACGGGCCCAGCCGCTCCATGGCATGTGGGATCTTCCCGGACCGGGGCACGAATCCGTGTTCCCTGCATTGGTAGGTGGACTCTCAACCACTGCACCACAAGGGAAGCCTGTCAACTGCATTCTTCAGACACATTTCTAATAGGATGTGTCTGAAATAGGATGTATCTATTAATTGGATATCTAAGAGGCATCTCCAGCCATACAAGTTTAGTGTTGAACTACTGATTCATTATCCCCTCCCCTGCAAACCACTCCTCCCATAGCCTTTCTCATTGTAGCAAATGGCTATTCCCCCCAAGAGTTTCTCAAGAGGAAAAGCTTGAAGTCATGGCTTCTTCTCTTTTCCTCACAAGCCACATCCAATTCACCAAGAAGTCCCATGGGTTGTACCTCCAAGAATCTTACTCCTTCTTACAACCTCTACCACTACCATCATAGTCTAAGCCACCATCATGTCTCACCTGAATTATTGTCATAGCCAATAATAGGCTACAATTTTTTTCAACACATAGGTAATGTGATTCTTTTAAAGGGAAATCAGACCATGTCACTCCTCTATTCCACATCTTCCACTGCCTTTTCATCTCACCTTGAGTACAAGTCAAATCCCCTACATTGCTCTAAAAGGTCCCACCCGGTTGGCCTCAACCACCTTTCAGACACCATCTCCTTCCACTGCCCCCTCACTCATTTCACTCGAGCCACACTGGCCTTCATGCTGTTCCAAGTACATGCCACTCCTGCTTCAGGTCTTTGCACTTGTTGGCTCTCTGCTTTGAAAGCGCTTCCTCCAGATACACACAGAGCTTGCGTTCTCATTTCTTTCATCCCTGTTTATCAGCAAGGCCATCTTAAATATAAACCATAGCAATTACCCTCCCTACCTCTTCAGTGGGGCACCTACTGTCCCACCTCCTCTACCTCCTTTTTCTCCATGTCACTTATCAACTTCTGACATATTATGGCCTTGCTTGTTTATTTATTAGAATGTAACATCCAAGAGGGCAGGACCTTTGTTCCCTGCTGTATCTCCAGCACCTAGAAAGTTCTGGGCACGTAGTAAGCCATTTTTGCTAAACTATTAAACGAATGAAACAAATGGCTCTAAAGCTTGAGTTTTTCTGAATTATTATTGGAATAGTTCTCTACAGGATCACATAGAATTTATACAACTTCCTACATTTGATAAATTCTAGCGATCTTATTGTCTCAGTATACTTACCACTAAGAGCGGAAGAGCAGTACGGCTACTGTAACCATGAGTAAAAATACCTGTGTTTACTGTAGTCTTTCAGTATCCTAATTTATTTATTTTGGTAAATAGAGACAGAATACAACATGGAAAAATGCTGAACATTTCTAGTTGATCTTCCTGAAGCTTACCAACTTTGGGTGGTTATAAAACACACACATATTTAAAATTGCCCAGATGCTAGCTGGCTGTGTTTGTACTGGGCTGGGCTTAATTGGTGGCTCCTGAATTTCTATAAAGGAGTGCTAATCTGGTTGGAAAGGAGATGTGGGTCTTCAAACCTTATTGATGTGGTTATAAGACCATGTGAAAAAGATCAGTTGCCCATCTCATAGGATGAAGGAGTGGTGAAGCCTGCTGGGTGGGGTTTGAGACAGAGGAGGAAGGTACCAAAGCTCTCTCTGAGAAGCATAAACATACGGGATTTAGTCTTAAGTAAGTATACGACTTCGAAGTAGTCATTTAATTTCTTTTGGCCTCAGTTTCCATGTCAATAAAGTGAGGAACTTAGAATACAGCATGTATAAGTTTAATTCCAACCCTGTCTTTGGGTGGTATCATGAAAGGTCTCAGATTCAGACTCAGATATAACCTGCATTTAAATTGGAAATCTCTCTGAGGTCCAGTTTCTTTTTCTGTAAAGTGAATAAGTTTGGCTAAAACAGACTCTAAGGTTTTTCTCAAGTCTAACATTCTTTGCTTTCATTGTGCTTTTGGATTTTTTTTTTTCTTACTCTGGTGAAATTAAACCTCTTACTTTTTTTTGTTTTGTTTTGTTTTTTTGGTTTCTTTGAGGCTGTGGTCACACACAAAATGTGAAGCTATGTCACACACTTGTAGATGTAGTGTGCATACTTTGCTGTTGGTGAACACTAACTCTGCTTTTTGGCAGAGTGTGAAGCAGAGATGGATCTGTGTGGTTTGTTTTATGCTCTAAACTTGACAGTGAGAGGACAGGAAATGGTCCATGGAGAAAATGGTGACAAAATATGTCTTTAACCTCAATTCTGGTCAATTGACATTAGAAACTGTAGCATTTTTAAACTGTGCATTTCCACTTCACTTAATTCCCATTCCTTTGCCTCCTTTTAGGGCACCTAGGTGGATGATTCAGGCCGGGAAGCTCTTCAGTCAGCTGAACGACAAAAAGGACCTGGTCACACCTGTGACTTAGCTTCGTGCCTCAGTTACAGGTACAGAGAAATGGAGGAAATAGAAACTGCTACGTCCTTTGAGCTCTGTTTGAGATTTCCTGATAACAGACTTCACAAAAGGGACAATGTTAATTTTTAACAAATGTGTATGTTGTGCATGGGGTCAGGGCCCTGGAAAGATAGCTATCAAATCTGCAACCCTTTCTAACACAACTTTATAGGTGCAAACTCTTTGAGAAGAATTATCAGAAAGGAAAAAACAATGGCATAACTGATTAATTATGGATTTACATCTGATTTTTGATCAGTTTAACATGATTTTCTCTCACAAAGCTGGTTCTTCTAAATTCAGTTTGACAGACATATATATATATAATGCATCTGCTGTGGGCCAGCATCCTCTCCCCAGGCCTTTCACACCCACTGTTCTATTTCATTCTCTCTCTCTTTTTTTTTTTTAACATCTTTATTGGAGTATAATTTCTTTACAGTGTTGTGTTAGTTTCTGCTGTATAACAAAGTGAATCAGCTATACATATACATATGTTCCCATATGCCCTCCCTCTTGAGTCTCCCTCCCACCCTCCCTATCCCACCCCTCTAGGTGGTCACAAAGCACTGAGCTGATCTCCCTGTGCTGTGCAGCTGCTTCCCACTAGCTATCTATTTTACATTTGGTAGTGTATACATGTCCATGCCACTCGCTCACTTCGTCCCAGCTTACCCTTCCCCCTCCCCATGTCCTCAAGTCCATTCTCTATGTCTGCATCTTTATTCCTGTCCTGCTCCTAGGTTCTTCAGACCTTTTTTTGTTTGTTTGTTTTTTTAGATTCCATATATATGTGTTAGCAAACGGTATTTGTTTTTCTCTTTTTGACTTACTTCACCCTGTGTGACAGTTGCTATGTCCATCCACCTCACTACAAATAACTAAATTTCATTTCTTTTTATGGCTGAGTAATATTCCATTGTATATATGTGCCACATGTTCTTTATACATTCATCTGTCGATGGACACTTAGGTTGCTTCCATGCCCTAGCTATTGTAAATAGAGCTGCAATGAACATTGTGGTACATGACTCTTTTTGAATTATGGCTTTCTCAGGGTATATGCCCAGTAGTGGGATTGCTGGATCATATGGTAGTTCTATTTTTAGTTTTTAGGGGACCTCCATAGTGTTCTCCACAGTGGCTGTATCAATTTACATTCCCACCAACAGTGCAAGAGGGTTCCCTTTTCTCCACACCCTCTCCAGCATTTATTGTTTGTAGATTTTTTGATGATGCCAATTCAGACCAAGGTGAGGTGATACCTCACTGTAGTTTTGATTTGCATTTCTCTAATGATTAATGATGTTGAGCAGCTTTTCATGTGTTTGTTGGCAATCTGTATATCTTCTTTGGAGAAATGTCTATTTAGGTCTTCTGCCCATTTTTGGATTGGTTTTTGTTTTTTTGATATTGAGCTGCATGAGCTGCTTGTATATTTTGGAGATTACTCCTTTGTCAGTTGCTTCGTTTGTAAATATTTTCTCCCATTCCGAGGGTTGTCTTTTCATCTTGTTTATGGTTTCCTTTGCTGTGCAAAAGCTTTTAAGTTTCATTAGGTCTCATTTGTTTATTTTTGTTTTTATTTCCATTTCTCTAGGAAGTGAGTCAAAAAGGATCTTGCTGTGATTTATGTCATAGAGTGTTCTGCCTATGTTTTCCACTAAGAGTTTTATAGTGCCTGGCCTTACATTTAGGTCTTTACTCCATTTTGAGTTTATTTTTTTGTATGGTGTAAGGAAGTGTTCTAATTTCATTCTTTTACATGTAGCTGTCCAGTTTTCCCAGCACCACTTATTGAAGTGGTTGTCTTTTCTCCATTGTATATTTTTGCCTCCTTTATCAAACATAAGGTGGCCATATGTGCATGGGTTTATCTCTGGGTTTTCTATCCTGTTCCATAGATTTATATTTCTGTTTTTGAGCCAGTACCATACTGTCTTGATTACTGTAGATTTGCAGTATAGTCTGAAGTCAGGGAGCCTGATTCCTCCAGCTCCGTTTTTCTTTCTCAAGATTGCTTTGGCTATTTGGGGTCTTTTGTGTTTCCATACAAATTGTGAAATTTTTTGTTCTAGTTCTGTGAAAAATGCCATTGGTAGTTTGATAGGGATTGCACTGAATATGTAGATTGCTATGGGTAGTATAGTGATTTTCACAATGTTGATTCTTCCAATCCAAGAACATGGTATATCTCTCCATCAGTTTGTGTCATCTTTAATTTCTTTCATCAGTGTCTTATAGTTTTCTGCATACCGGTCTTTTGTCTCCTTAGGTAGGTTTATTCCTAGGTATTTTATTCTTTTTCTTGCAATGGTAAATGAGACAGGTTCCTTAATTTCTTTTTCAGATTTTTCATCATTCATGTATAGGGATGCAAGAGATTTCTGTGCATTAATTTTGTATCCTGTTACTATACCAAATTCATTGATTAGCTCTAGTAGTTTTCTGGTAGCATCTTTAGGATTCTCTATGTATAGTATCATGTCATCTGCAAACAGTGACAGTTTTACTTCTTCTTTTCCAGTTTGGATTCTTTTTATTTCTTTTTCTTCTCTGATTGCTGTGGCTAAAACTTCCAAAACTATGTTGAATAATAGTGGTGAGAGTGGACAGCCTTGTCTTGTTTCTGATCTTAGTGGAAATCCTTTCCGTTTTTCACCATTGAGAATGATGTTGGCTGTGGGTTTGTCATATATGGCCTTTATTATGTTGAGGTGGGTTCCCTCTATGCCTACTTTCTGGAGGGTTTTTATCATAAATGGGTGTTGAATTTTGTTAAAGCTTTTTCTGCATCTATTGAGATGATCATATGGTTTTTCTCCTTCAGTTTGTTAATATGGTATATCACATTGATTGATTTGCATATACTGAAGAATCCTTGCATTCCTGGGATAAACCCCACTTGATCATGGTGTATGATCCTGTTAATGTGCCATTGAATTCTGTTGGCTAGTATTTTGTTGAGGATTTTTGCATCTATGTTCATCAGTGATATTGGCCTGTTGTTTTCTTTTTTTGTGACATCTTTATCTGGTTTTGCTATCAGCGGGATGGTGGCCTTATAGAATGAGTTTGGGAGTGTTCCTGCCTCTGCTATATTTTGGAAGAGTTTGAGAAGGATAGGTGTTAGCTCTTCTCTAAATGTTTGATAGAGTTCGCCTGTGAAGCCATCTGGTCCTAGGCTATTCTTAGTTGGAAGATTTTTAATCACAGCCTCAATTTCAGTGCTTGTCATTGGCCTGTTTATATTTTCTATTTCATACTGGTTCAGTCTCGGAAGGTTGTGCTTTTCTAAGAATGTGTCCATTTTTTCCAGGTTGTCCATTTTATTGGCATAGAGTTGCTTGTAGCAACTCTCATGATCCTTTGTATTTCTGTAGTGTCAGTTGTTACTTCTCCTTTATCATTTCTAATTCTATTGATTTCAGTCTTCTCCCTTTTTTTCTTGATGAGTCTGGCTAATGCTTTATTAATTTTGTTTATCTGATCAAAGAAAGAGCTTTTAATTTTATTCATCTTTGCTGTCATTTCCTTCCTTTTTTTCATTTATTTCTGATATGATCTTTATGATTTCTTTCCTTCTGCTAACTTTGGGGTTTTTTTGTTCTTCTTTCTCTAATTACTTTAGGTATAAGGTTAGGTTGTTTATTTTAGATATTTCTTGTTTCTTGATGTGGGATTGTATTGCTCTAAACTTCCCTCTTAAAACTGCCTTTGCTGCAGCCCATAGGTTTTGGGTCATCGTGGTTTCATTGTCATTTGTTTCTGGTTTTTTTAAAATTTCCTCAGTGATCTCTCAGTTATTTAGTAACGTATTGTTTAGCATCCATGTGTTTGTATTTTTTACAGATCTTTTCCCCTGTAATTGATATCTAGTCTCATAGCATTGTGGTTGGAAATGATACTTGGTACGATTTCAATTTTCTTAAATTTACCAAGGCTTGATTTGTTACGCAGGAAATGATCTATCCTGGAGAATGTTCCATGAGCACTTGAGAAGAAAGTGTATTCTGTTGTTTTTGGATGGAATGTCCTATAAATATCAATTAAGTCCATCACTTTTAATGTGTCATTTAAAGCTTGTGCCTCCTTATTTATTTTCATTTTGGATGATCTGTCCTTTGGTCAAAGTGGGCTGTTAAAGTCCCCTACTATTTTTGTGTTACTGTCGATTTCCCGTTTTATGGCTGTTAGCATTTGCCTTATGTATTGAGGTGCTCCTATGTTGGGTGCATAAACATTTACAATCGTTATATCTTCTTAGATTGATCCCTTGATCATTATGTAGTGTCCTTCTTTATCTCTTGTAATAGTCTTTATTTTCAAGGCTCTTTTGTCTGATATGAGAATTGCTACTCCAGCTTTCTTTTGATTTCCATTTGCATGTAATATCTTTTTCCATCCCCTCACTTCACTTTCAGTCTGTATGTGTCCCTAGGTCTGAAGTGGGTCTCTTGTAGACAGCATATATATGGGTCTTGTTTTTCTATCCACTCAGCCAGTCTATGTCTTTTGGTTGGAGCATTTAATCCATTTACATTTAAGGTAATTATCGATATGTATGTTCCTATTCCCATTTTCTTAATTGTTTGGGGTTTGTTTTTGTAGGTCTTTTCCTTCTCTTGTGTTTCCTGCCTAGAGAAGTTCCTTTAGCATTTGTTGTAAAGCTGGTTTGGTGGTTCTGAATTCTCTTAATTTTTGCTTATCTGTAAAGGTTTTAATTTCTCCGTTGAATCTGAATGAGATCCTGGCTGGGTAGAGTAATCTTGATTGTAGGTTTTTCCCTTTCATCACTTTAAATATGTCCTGCCACTCCCTTCTGGCTTGCAGAGTTTCTGCTGAAAGATCATCTATTAACCTTATGGGGATTCCGTTGTATATTATTGTTGCTTTTCCCTTACTGCTTTTCATATTTTTTCTTTGTATTTACTTTTTGATAGTTTGATTAATATGTGTCTTGGCGTGTTTCTCCTTGGATTTATCCTGTATGGGACTCTCTGTGCTTCCTGGACTTGATTGAGTATTTCCTTTCCCATGTTAGGGAAGTTTTCAACTATAATCTCTTCAAATATTTTCTCAGTCCCTTTTCTTTTCTCTTCTTCTT
This sequence comes from Mesoplodon bidens, assembly GCF_964165515.1. NCBI lineage: Eukaryota > Metazoa > Chordata > Mammalia > Artiodactyla > Ziphiidae > Mesoplodon > Mesoplodon bidens. The sequence goes on along the minus strand of NC_138160.1, from coordinate 45,065,546 downwards.
CTGGGACCCCTATGATTCAAATGTTGGTGCATTTAATGTTGTCCCAGAGGTCTCTGAGATTGTCCTCATTTCTTTTCATTCTTTTTTCTTTATTCTGCTCCTGGCAGTTATTTCTACCATTTTATCTTCCAGGTCATTTATCTGTTCTTCTGCCTCAGTTATTCTGCTATTGATTCCTTCTAGAGTATTTTTAAGTTCATTTATTGTGTTGTTCATCTTTGTTTGTTTGCTCCTTAGTTCTTCTAGGTCCTTTTTAAACATTTCTTATATTTTCTCCATTCTATTTCTAAGATTTTGGATCATCTTTACTATCATTACTCTGAGTTCTTTTTCAGGTAGACTGCATATTTCCTCTTCATTTGTTTGGTATGGTGGGTGTTTACCTTGCTCCTTCATCTGCTCTGTATTTCTCTGTCTTCTCATTTTGCTTATCTTACTGTGTTTGGGGTCTCCATTTCACAGGCTGCAGGTTCGTATTTCCCATTGTTTTTTGTATCTGCTCCCAGTGGGTAAGTTTGGTTCAGTGGGTTGTGTAGGCTTCCTGGTGGAGGGGACTGGTGCCTGTATTCTGGTGGATGAGGCTAGATCTTGTCTTTATGGTGGGCAGGACCATGTCCGTTGGTGTGTTTTGGGGTGTCTGTGACGTTATTATGATTTTAGGCAGCCTCTCTGCTAATGGGTGGGGTTGTGTTCCTGTCTTGCTAGTTGTTTGGCATAGGGTGTCCAGCACTGTAGCTTGCTCTTCATTGAGTGGAGCTGGGTCTTAGCATTGAGATGGAGATCTCTGGGAGAACTTTTGCCATTTGATATTAGGTGGGGCCGGGAGGTCTCTGGTGGACCAATGTCCTGAAATTGGCTCTCCCACCTCAGAGGCTTGGGCCTGACACCTGGCCAGAGCACCAAGACCCTGTCAGCCACATCTCTCCGAACAAAAGGGAGAAAAAAGAAAGAAAGAAAGAAAATAAATAAATTAAATGAAAAAATAAAGTTATTAAAATCAAAAAATTATTAAAGATAAAAAAGTAATAAAAAAAGAAAGAGAGAGAGAAAGAAGAGAGCAACAAAATGAAAAAACAAATCCACCCATCTTAACAAGTGCTAAAAATTATATGTAAAAAGAAAAAAAAATGGACAGTAAGAACCCTAGGACAAATGGCAAAGACAAAGCTATATAGACAAAATCACACAAAGAAGCATACATATACACACTCACAAAAAGAGGAAAAGGAAATATATATATATATATATATATATATATAGGTAGAGAGCAACCAAATCAATAAACAAATGTACTGGTGATAATAAGCTCTAAATACTCAATTAAGATAAACATAAAACCAAAAACAAATTAGATGCAGAAAGCAAACCCCAAGTCTACAGTTGCTCCCAAAGTTCACCGTCTGAGTTTTGGGATGATTCGTTGTCTATTCAGGTATTACACAGATGCAGGGTACATCAAGTTGATTGTGGAGATTTAATCCGCTGCTCCTGAGGCTGCTGGGAGAAATTTCCCTTTCTCTTCCTTGTTCACACAGCTCCTGGTGTTCAGCTTTGGATTTGGACCTGCCTCTATGTGTAGGTCACCTGAGGGCATGTGTTCCCTGACCAGACAAGACAGAGTTAAAGTAGGAGCTGATTAGGGGGCTCTGGCTCACTCAGGCCAGTGGGAGGGAGGGGTACGGAATGCGGGGCAAGCCTGTGGTGGCAGAGGCCGGTGCGAAGCTGCAACAGGCTGAGGTGTACGGTGTGTTGTGCCGGGGAAGTGGTCCCTGGATCACAGGACCCTGGCAGTGCCGGGCTGCACAGCTCCTGGGAGGGGAGGTGTGGATAATGACCTGTGCTTGCACACAGGCTTCTTGTAGCTCCAGCAGCAGCCTTAGGGTTTCATGCCCGTCTCTGGTGTCCACGCTGATATCTGCAGTTCATGCCCATCTCTGGAGCTCATTTAGGCAGTGCTCTGAATCCCTTCTTCTAGCGCACCCCAAAACAGTGGTCTCTTGACTCATAGGCAGGTCCAGACTTTTTCCCGGACTCTCTCCCAGCTAGCTGTGGGGCACTAGCTCCCTTCAGGCTGTGTTCATGCAGCCAACCCCAGTCCTCTCCCTGGGGTCTGACCTCCAAAGCCCGAGCCTCAGCTCCCAACCCCTACATGCCCCGGCGAGTGAGCAGACAAGCCTCTCAGGCTGGTGAGTGCTGGTCGGCACCAATCCTCTGTGTGGGAATCTCTCGCTTTGCCCTCTGCATCCCTGTTGCTGCTCTCTCTTCCATGGCTCCAAAACTTCTCCCCCCACCGCCCACACCCTGTCTCAGCCACTGAAGGGGCTTCCTAATGTGTGGAAACTTTTCCTCTTTCACAGCTCCCTCCCTGAGGTGCAGGTCTCGTCCCTATTCTTTTGTCTCTGTTTTTCCTTTTACCCTACCCAAGTATGTGGGGGAGTTTCTTGCCTTTTGGGAGGTCTGAGGTCTTCTGCCAGTGTTCAGTAGGTGTCCTCTAGGAGATGTTCCACATGTAGATGTAGTTTTGATGTATTTGTGGGGAGGAAGGTGATCTCCACGTCTTATTCCTCCACCATCTTGAAGGCACTCTCTATTTCATTCTCACATCAACCTTTTGAGATAGCTATTTATATTTTCCACATATGTCTGAAGATATGGAGGCTTGGAAACATTGTGAATCTGCCCAAGGTCACATAGAACAAGTTGGGCTTTAAACCCCAATATTCTACCTTCCATCTCCTTTGCTTACTCTCCATTATGATGGTTATATGGTACAGTGGGTATGTGAGGTGTGAATTTAAAAAACACAAAAATCAGTTTTTAAAATCATCACCTTGTACACCTTATTTATACAATGTTATATGTCAATTGTATTTCAATAAAGCTGGAAAATTATTGTATTTATTTGAGTACACATTGACTCTACATATGCAGATCCAATTTAGCTTTTTATCCACAGTAAGTCATCCGCTGCCACAACTAAAATTGTAAGAAATCAAAGGAGTAGAAACTTTCTGATTACTTAGGAAGGTTTTGTATTTTTCCTTTTTGTGGAGTGGATTTTGGAAATTTAGGATGAATCTGGAAATAAGCATTAATGTAAAAGTATTGACCATGACTGTGAAGAACCCTAAGCCTCATCCTTCCCTGCCATGACCTGGATCAATGAGCAAGGACCCTTAAGTCTCTTTCTAATGCCGGATAAGTGCTCATCTAGAAGAACTAACGTTCCCCTGTGTGTGTCCTTCGGAGGTACTCCAGTCATTGAGATGTCCCTCCTGAGTGATGAGATCTGGCTAATGTTGTCTCCGTGGTCCAGTTTGATGATGTGATCTGTGCTCATTTCCTTTGAGACATTAGAGTAGACTGAGGTTGATTTTCAAAGAATTTGATTTTATTTCAGAATTTCCCCTGAAATGGTGGGTAAAGAATTTGGACACCAATTCCTTCAAGGAACTCAGTGTCACAGAGGTGTTTTATACTGGGAATGATGCTTTGGTGTTCAAGTACTGAGAACAGAAGTGCCCCTTTAATTACCCAGTTTTACCCTCCCAAGGGAATCTCTCCCCTTCTTATATCCCCCAAATCCTACTTATTCTTCTGGAAATAGCTGAAATCCCACTCTTGCGAGGCCTCTGTCCCCCAGTCCCATCAAAGGTGTTATGTCCCTTCTTAAACTCCCAGAGTTCCCACCATCCAGCCGTCAGTTCATTATCTGTGGAGCTTGGACACCTCTTCCACTGATGGGACCAATATCTGGATATTTTACTGTTCAACTTTTGCACAAGCTTATATATTTGATTTCCTTCACTAGAGTAGATTATACACTGGTTTGGAGTGAAGAAAGTAATGCCTTGGGTGACTCAAGGACTTGAACATATCTGGCACTCAGTAAATGTATGTTTCTGTTAGATTTGATTAACTTGCCGATGAGAATAATGGATGAAAGTCATGAATTCTACCCTGAGGAAACAGATTTACACTGTCTTCTTAGTAATTATTTGTTTCCTTTCATTTTTTTCCCCGAAAAGAAGTTAGCTGTGAATTAGGTCTCCGATGGTGCCAGCAAAGACCATAGAAACATAAGTTCTTTTGTGTGTGTCTGGCTTGAAGATTTTCAGGGAGAAGAAATCAAGTTAGAAGGAACAAAGAAGAATGTGTTTTAGGAGTCTTAAAGGGAAGTGGTCAAGAAAGTCAATATTTCAGGGACATACTTATGATATTTCTATTTATGATGGGGTAGCAGGGAAGAGAATCTAGTAAAAGATGCACTTGTAATCTGTCCCTTGGCAATTGACTTACCTCCAGAGTGATTCTAAACATGCATATTCCAGGGGTGGAGAAAGATGGCATCCTAGGAGGACAGGGAATTCGCATCTCCACACAACTAGGGCAGCTACCAGGCACCGGTGGGGGACCATGGACACCTAAGGGGATGGGAGGAATCCACAGCGACTGGCTTGCAGGATCTTGGTTTCCAGGCTGGAGGACAGACCTGAGCTCCTGTGGTGGGAGCTCCAAGTCCAAAGCACTGGACTAACAGAGAACCTCAGAACCCAGGGAATATTAATCAGAGTGAGGCCTCCCAGAGGTCCTCATCTCAGCACCAAGACCTGGCTCTATCCAACTACCTGCAAACTCCAGTGTTGGACGTCTCTGGCCAAACAACCAGTAAAACAGAAATACAGCATCACCATCAAAAAAAAAAAAATGAAATGACAAAAAGTATGTTACAGATGAAGGAGCAAGGTAAAAACCTACAAGACCAAATAAATGAAGATGAAATAGACAACCTACATGAAAAAGAATTGAGAGTAATGAAAGTAAACATGATCCAAAATCTCGGAAACAGAATGGAGAAAATACAAGAAACATTTAACAAGGATCCAGAAGAGGTAAAGAGCACACAAACAGTGATAAACAACATAATTACTGAACTTAAAAATACTCTAGAAGGAATCAATAGCAGAATAACTGAGGCAGAAGAACGGATAAATGACCTGGAAGATAAAATGGTGGAAATAACTGCCAGGAGCAGAATAAAGAAAAAAGAATGAAAAGAATTGAGGACATTCTCAGAGACCTCTGGGACAATACTAAATGCACCAACATTCGAATCATAGGGGTCCCAGAAGAAGAAGAGAAAAGAAAAGGGACTGAGAAAATATTTGAAGAGATTATAGTTGAAAACTTCCCTAACATGGGAAAGGAAATACTCAATCAAGTCCAGGAAGCACAGAGAGTCCCATACAGGATAAATCCAAGGAGAAACACGCCAAGACACATATTAATCAAACTATCAAAAAGTAAATACAAAGAAAAAATATGAAAAGCAGTAAGGGAAAAGCAACAATAATATACAACGGAATCCCCATAAGGTTAATAGATGATCTTTCAGCAGAAACTCTGCAAGCCAGAAGGGAGTGGCAGGACATATTTAAAGTGATGAAAGGGAAAAACCTACAATCAAGATTACTCTACCCAGCCAGGATCTCATTCAGATTCAACGGAGAAATTAAAACCTTTACAGATAAGCAAAAATTAAGAGAATTCAGAACCACCAAACCAGCTTTACAACAAATGCTAAAGGAACTTCTCTAGGCAGGAAACACAAGAGAAGGAAAAGACCTACAAAAACAAACCCCAAACAATTAAGAAAATGGGAATAGGAACATACATATCGATAATTACCTTAAATGTAAATGGATTAAATGCTCCAACCAAAAGACATAGACTGGCTGAGTGGATAGAAAAACAAGACCCATATATATGCTGTCTACAAGAGACCCACTTCAGACCTAGGGACACATACAGACTGAAAGTGAAGTGAGGGGATGGAAAAAGATATTACATGCAAATGGAAATCAAAAGAAAGCTGGAGTAGCAATTCTCATATCAGACAAAAGAGCCTTGAAAATAAAGACTATTACAAGAGATAAAGAAGGACACTACATAATGATCAAGGGATCAATCTAAGAAGATATAACGATTGTAAATGTTTATGCACCCAACATAGGAGCACCTCAATACATAAGGCAAATGCTAACAGCCATAAAACGGGAAATCGACAGTAACACAAAAATAGTAGGGGACTTTAACAGCCCACTTTGACCAAAGGACAGATCATCCAAAATGAAAATAAATAAGGAGGCACAAGCTTTAAATGACACATTAAAAGTGATGGACTTAATTGATATTTATAGGACATTCCATCCAAAAACAACAGAATACACTTTCTTCTCAAGTGCTCATGGAACATTCTCCAGGATAGACCATATCCTGGGTCACAAATCAAGCCTTGGTAAATTTAAGAAAATTGAAATTGTATCAAGTGTCTTTTCCAACTACAACACGCTGAGACTAGATATCATTTACAGGAAAAAATCTGTAAAAAAATACAAACACATGGAGGATAAACAATACACTACTAAATAACCAAGAGATAACTGAAGAAATCAAAGAGGAAATTTAAAAATACCTAGATACAAATGACAATGAAAACACAATGACCCAAAACCTTTGGGATGCACCAAAAGCAGTTCTAAGAGGGAAGTATATAGCAATACAATCTGACATCAAGAAACAAGAAATATCTAAAATAAACAACCTAACCTTATACCTAAAGCAATTAGAGAAATAAGAACAAACCCCCCCCAAAGTTAGCAGAAGGAAAGAAATCATAAAGATCAGATCAGAAATAAATGTAAAAGAAATGAAGGAAACAATAGCAAAGATCAATAAAACTAAAAGCTGGTTCTTTGAGAAGATAAACAAAATTGATAAACCATTAGCCAGACTTATCAAGAAGAAAAAGGGAGAAGACTCAAATCAACAGAATTAGAAATGGAAAGGAGAAGTAACAATTGACACTGCAGAAATACAAAGGATTATGAAGATTACTACAAGCGACTATATGCCAATAAAATGGAGAACCTGGAAGAAATGGACACATTCTTAGAAAAGCACAACCTTCCGAGACTGAACCAGGAAGAAACAGAAAATATAAACAGACCAATGACAAGCACTGAAATTGAAAGTATGATTTAAAATCATCCAACAAACAAAAGCCCAGGACCAAATGGCTTCACAGGCGAACTCTATCAAACATTTAGAGAAGAGCTAACACCTATCCTTCTCAAACTGTTCCAAAATATAGCAGAGGCAGGAACACTCCCAAACTCATTCTACGAGGCCACCATCACCCTGATACCAAATCCAGACAAAGATGTCACAAAAAAAGAAAACCACAGGCCAATATCACTGATGAACATAGATGCAAAAATCCCCAACAAAATACTAGCAAACAGAATCCAACAGCACATTAACAGGGTCACACACCATGATCAAGTGGGGTTTATCCCAGGAATGCAAGGATTCTTCAGTATATGCAAAACAATCAATGTGATACACCATATTAACAAACTAAAGGAGAAAAACCATATGATCATCTCAATAGATGCAGAAAAACTTTCAACAAAATTCAACACCCATTTATGATAAAAACCCTCCAGAAAGTAGGCATAGAGGGAAACTACCTCAACTTTATAAAGACCATATATGACAAACCCACAGCCAACATCATTCTCAATGGTGAAAAACTGAAACCATTTCCTCTAAGATCAAGAACAAGACAAGGCTGCCCACTCCCACCACTATTATTCAACATAGTTTTGGAAGTTTTAGCCACGGCAATCAGAGATGAAAATGAAATAAAAAGAATCCAACTTGGAAAAGAAGAAGTAAAACTGTCACTGTTTGCAGATGAGATGATACTATTCATAGAGAATCCTAAGGATGCTACCAGAAAATTCCTAGAGCTAATCAATGAATTTGGTATTGTAGCAGGATACAAAATTAATACACAGAAATCTCTTGCATCCCTATACATGAATGATGAAAAATCTGAAAAAGAAATTAAGGAACCTGTCTCATTTACCATTGCAAGAAAAAGAATAAAATACCTAGGAATAAACCTACCTAAGGAGACAAAAGACCGGTATGCAGAAAACTATAAGACACTGATGAAAGAAATTAAAGATGACACAAACTGATGGAGAGATATACCATGTTCTTGGATCGGAAGAATCAACGTTGTGAAAATGACTATACTACCCAAAGCAATCTACAGATTCAATGCAATCCCCATCAAACTACCAATGGCATTTTTACAGAACTGGAAAAAAAAATCTCACAGTTTGTATGGAAACACAAAAGACCCCAAATAGCCAAAGCAATCTTGAGAAAGAAAAACAGAGCTGGAGGAATCAGGCTCCCTGACTTCAGACTATACTACAAAGGTGCAGTAATCAAGACAGTATGGTACTGGCTCAAAAACAGAGATACAGATCTATGGAACGGGATAGAAAGCCCAGAGATAAACCCATGCACATATGGTCACCTTATCTTTGATAAAGGAGACAAGATTATACAATGGAGAAAAGACAGCCTCTTTAATAAGTGGTGCTGGGAAAACTGGACAGCTACATGTAAAAGAATGAAATTAGAACACTTCCTTACACCATACACAAAAATAAACTCAAAATGGATTAAAGACCTAAATGTAAGGCCAGACACTATAAAAGTCTTAGAGGAAAACATAGGCAGAACACTCCATGACATAAATCACAGCAAGATCCTTTTTGACCCACTTCCTAGAGAAATGGAAATAAAGACAAAAATAAACAAATGGGACCTAATTAAACTTAAAAGGTTTTGCACAGCAAAGGAAACCATAAAAAAGACGAAAAGGCAACCCTCAGAATGGGAGAAAATATTTGCAAATGAAGCAACTGACAAAGGATTAATCTCCAAAATATACAAGCAGCTCATGCAGCTCAATATCAAAAAAACAAAACCCAATCCAAAAATGGGCAGAAGACCTAAATAGACATTTCTCCAAAGAAGATATACAGATTGCCAACAAACACATGAAAAGTTGCTCAACATCACTAATCATTAGGGAAATGCAAATCAAAACTACAGTGTGGTTTCACCTCACACCGGTCAGAATGGGCATCATCAAGAAATCTACAAACAGTAAATGCTGGAGAGGGTGTGGAGAAAAGGGAACCCTCTTGTTGCACTGTTGGTGGGAATGTAAATTGATATAGCCACTGTGGAGAAGAGTATGGAGGTTCCTTAGAAAACTACAAATAGAACTACCATATGACCCAGCAATCCCACCTCTGGTCATATACCCTGAGAAAACCATAATTCAAAAATAGTCATGTACCACAGTGTTTATTGCAGCTCTATTTACAATAGCGAGGACAGGGAAGCAAGCTAAGTGTCCATCAACAGATGAATGGATCAAGAAGATGTGGCACATATATACAATGGAATATTACTCAGCCATAAAAAGAAACGAAATTGAGCTATTTGTAGTGAGGTGGATGGACTTGGAGTCTGTGATACAGAGTGAAGTAAGTCAGTAAGAGAAAAACAAATACCATATGCTAACACATATATATGGAAACTAAAAAAAAAATGGTTCTGATGAACCTAGGGGCAGGACAGGAATAAAGATGCAGATGTAGAGAATGGACTTGAGGACACGGGGAGGAGGAAGGGTAAGCTGGGATGAAGTGAGAGAGTGGCATGGACATATATACACTACCAAACGTAAAATAGATAGCTAGTGGGAAGAAGCTGCACAGCACAGGGAGATCAGCTCAGTGCTTTGTGACCACCTAGAGGGGTGGGATAGGGAGGGTGGGAGGGAGATGCAAGAGGGAGGGGATATGGGGATGTACGTTTGTACATAGCTGATTCACTTTGTTACACAGCAGAGCCTAACAGAACATTGTAAAGCAATTATACTCCAATAAATATGTTTAAAAAATGTATATCCCCATTTCATGGAATTAAATGTCTTAATTGGAATGTGTTCATTGTAAGGGTGTTAGGACGTTGCTCATCAAAGGGCAGAGGTGCAGGTGGGGTGAGGAGAGACCAGTCCCTGTAGGCGGCTGACCAACCTAACAGGAAGCCTATTTCTGATAATTGTGATGAAGAAGGTGAGGCCAAAGGATGGGTTCTGGGTGTGCAGGACTTACATCCTCCTCCCTTGAAGCCATGGACAGTGATAAAGGAATTAGTCATCATAGAGCTCTGTTGACTTGTCTGCTCAAGTCAATAAATATTGCCATTTCCTGACTCATTTAGGGGAAAAATGATGACAGTCAAGAAAGATGGAGGGCATGGGTGGGACAGGAATTTTGTAATTTATTATAGTATATTCCCCCCACCCCCAGTATTTTATTATGAAGATTTTCAAACATACAGAAAAATTGAGGGAATTGCACAGTGAACACACATACACCCACTTAGATTCTATGATGAACATTTTGCTAGAATTATTTTACTACCTATCTCTTCATTCCTCTATCAATCTGTCTCAAGAGCAGCATTCTATGAGTTTTGACAAAGGTTTTCACCTGTGTGACCCTAACCCCTATCCAGATATAAAATACAACCTTCATCTCAGAAAGTCTCTTCATGCCCCTTCCTGAGCAATCCCTGCTCCCAACTCACTCCCAGAGGCAACCACTTTCCTATTTCTTTTATCGTAGATAAGTTTTGTCTATTCTAGAACTTTGTGTGAGGCTTCTTTCACTCTATTTTTGAGATTCATCCATATTGTTATGTATATCCATTTTTTTTAAACTAAAATAATCTCTATTCATTTTCAGAAACTCTCAGGTTAGCAATGTCCTTAGAAAGCAGTAGGTAAAAAGGGAAAATAAAGGTTTTGTTTTTGTTCTTTTTAAAGGAGAGTTGAAAGGGACCCTAGTGACAGCTACATTGGCCCTTATTTTCTACATGAAGTGATCTGGGACCAGTGATTGCTCAGGGTCAAGTAGACTAAGCTGAAACTAGAACCCAGGTCTCCTGACCTGATGCTTGAAACGGTTAGAGAGGCAGCTGAGTGGGGTGTTGTTTTGAGCTGAAGCCATGTGAGACTCGAGAGTTTCGACAGAGATTTGCTTTAGAGGATGTGAAACTCCGGTAACCTCATGTGACAAGAAATCCTCGGAGGCCTTGGTGTGGAGCCAGGCGGGGAGTCTGACACGGCTTCTGGTTACCAGCTCCAAATCTGAACCCACTGGCTCAGGGTGACTTATGGTGAGCTTCCTGATTTGCAATAAAATGAGACATGGGACAGGGGAAGCTTTTCTACACCAGCGTACACAGGCAGGTTAATGATAAAGGAACAAAAAAGGCCAAGAAAGGCACCTTTAGCCACATGGTCCTCCCATAGGAAGGGACATGGAGATGAAAATAAAACACCAAGGGAAGGAGGGAGGGATGCCATGTTACACACAGAGCCTTTGTCTCCAATTCAGCCCAGGATGACAATGACCTGGCGGTGCCTGCCTGCCAGCTGTTGGCTGGCCTTTGTGAAAGTCCCGGATCTCCAGGCCAATGCTTAGTGGGCAGGTATCCATATCATGAAGCCAACTGGCACTGCTGCCAACTTTGTTGGTGAAATGAGCCCAATGTCAGGGAACTAAGGCTGCTGGGCCACTCTTGCTACCAGCCAGCAGGTGCGAGCCCCCATGGGCAGGTGCCCTGGGGAGAGAGGGCTGGTGTTGCCATGGTAACGGATCAAAAAAGGACATTTCTTCTTCAAGGTCAGTTTGATCTCTTTTCTGCCTGGGGAATGTTGTGAAGAAGAAGAGACTTTGTGGCGACTCTGACTTGTGTGTGAATGTGTGCCTCGTCTGTTTTGAATGCATCAGTTCTCATTGGATCTTATTAGTGTCACCTGCTGGGCAAATCTGGGGGTTGGTGGATCTCTTGGGGGATGTTGTCATGGCCGAAGATCAGGTCACCAGAGAAGTCCCAGGAGGGACAATCCAGTGTAAACCAAACAGGACTGAATAAAGAATTCCAAAGGCGTCTCGGAAGGGTAGCCAGTCAGGTTCGACGGGTTCTCTGGGCTATTCCGGGATAAGAGATTAGTGCTGACTGTTTGCGGCTTGTCACCCTAAATGTCCTTTGGCCAAACTGTCCTGGGCACAGGGGTGAAGGAACCGTTGTCAGCTTGCTGGGTGCCTCATCAGTCTGACACAATGAGTTCATTGTAAAGAAGCAAGCTTTCCTTATCACCGTTGTCCTTCTCTCTGTAACTCTTACACTCATGCCTTTACCTTGGGCAAATACATTTTCTGGCTTTGATATAAAAGTGTAGCTTCTCCTTGATGTTTGTATTTCTGCTTCTCTGATACAAGTGGTTCTGACTCAGGTCATTAGGTTGGGTGTCAGGAATGTTCCAGCTTCCCATCTCTTGCGTGGGTTCACAGGATGAGCTCCACTTTCTGTGCCCCGAGACCCGTTAGGAGAAATAATAGTGTTGTAGTAATGGGGGCAGGGGGCTTCCTGAACCCCCTGGAAAATTTTACTCCTTTCTTCCTACTGGGATGCTATCAAAATTATTCAGATGGGATGGTACCCTGACAGTAGGAAATATTAATGATTCTTGATAAACCCTGAGCAACTTGCTTACAAATATAACCATGGAAATGTCTCAGTCTCCTGATGTATAAAATAAAAAGATTAGATTGAATGATCTCTTTAGGACTTTGCCTGCTAGTTTCCTAAGATTTTGCATTTCAACACAGAAAGGCTCTAAATAGATTGAACAATCAACTGACCTTACTTACACACAAACTTTTGCACTAGAGACTTACATTCAGTAAATATTTAGAATTCATCTACTAAGTCTAGGCACCCAGGATATAGAAACAGGCAAAGCATCATTTTCTATCTTGAAGGATCTCATGGTCTAATGGGGAGGGGTAGCAAAAAGAAATTATTCTCAAAATTGGCAGTAGTTTGAATGCAAAATTCTGCTTGGAAAAGAAGTTGCCTTTTGGTTTGGAAAACCACTTTAATGGGCATATTTAATGTAGAAAGATGAGCCCCTTTCACCCCCCAACCCCCAGCCCCCAAGTGGCAGGGTCAGGACTATGTGATGTGAGATACTTGCCTTGGTCGAAGAAATAAGGGGATGCCAAAAAACATAGTGATCAAGATAAATACTATTATAATGTAATACTTAAAAAATAAAAATAAAAAAATCCATGATGAACAAAGTATGCCCATTTTAAATAAAGAGAGAATCTGATCCTACACATGTATAATCTTGCCTCACTTTCCTCACCCTAATTCTGGTCCTGGTTCCAATAAAACTTTATAAAATATTCCAATTTGATTTTTTAAAACCATTGGATTAAAATATCTAAAGATTTAGACGAGATGGTAACAGAGTTTAGGGTTTTAGAGGTTTGTCTTTAGAAGAAGACCCTTGAGGGCACGGGGTCCCCCTTGGAACATGGCAGTGAGCACAACTGAGAAATTCTTCATGGTGGAGAATGGTTGATAAATATTTATGAAAGAGATGCCTAAAAAAGGGTTTGAAGTTGTTCCTTACACTGTGCTGCGGTTACCCCCTCTGCCCCCTACCCCTCTCTTAGAAGTCTGATACATACAATAACCTGTGGATTCATGCTGCTTTGAGAAAGAGGAAGGAAGAAGGGTGGTGTCTAGCGTGGTAGGAAGTGGTCTAGTGAGAGGAGGGCAGATGGGGGAACAAGGCAGGATGAAGCAAGGCCCAGCTCAGGAGAATCCTCGCCCTCTGAAATCCTTTGAAGTGAAGATGGAAGGAGTCTGGACTTTGCAGTGCATGGGATACAGCTTTGAGTTCTACATGTTTTGCAATATTAAGGAAAAGAGGGCACCTCAGGTAACAGACGCTGGGGCTGCGCCTGTAAATCAATAATTATGTGACTATACTGGATCTCTGGTTTACCCCTCCAGGTCCACTCACCATCCTTCTCTCTGCTTCCTTCCTGGGAGGCTTCCTGCTATGGACCACATCCTAGGGCTCTCTTGGCCCCTGGCTTCCAGCTGGATTTGGCCAATGACGAGCACTAGTAGGTATTTGGAAGGAGGGAGGAGAGTGACTTGGCTCCTTCCCTGAGGGTTTGCTATAGGCTGGCTGCATCGATCTACTGACGGCTGCAGCTCCTGGCAAGCATCCCTCTAATTCCTTTTCCAGGCTCTGGGAACCACTCCCTCCTGTTACCTTTTCAGGCTAGCGGTAGTAACAGAGCCCCCTCTCCATTTCCCTGGGGATGCACTGTCTTTTGTGGTTTCCTTACACCCTGCTTCTTTGTAAAGAGTCTCTGTAATAAACTCTCTTCAGTATAGGGGCTCTAGTTGTCTCTTGCTGAGACCCTGACTAATACAGATATGAGAGGTACTAAAGAGTGTTATAGGTTGGAGGTAGAGGAAGCAACCAACTGCCCAGTGGAAAGGAAGATGGGTAGGCATAGAGGACTTCATGGGTGATGTTTGAGCTGAATCTTGTGGAATAAGATATTTCCCTGGGATTAGGTTAAGCCCCAGCCTGAAAACAGTCTTGCACCCGCCAGGCAGGTGTTGGTGCACACAAATCTGGATGGTTTGCATGGTCTTAAAAGGCAGTGATTATCCAGTGGGCTTGAAAAGCACAGGAAAGCTTAAGCAATAAAATAGCAATCACCCATATTCCTGTAATCCCTGTTGATAATCTGGCAGGCTTTCTTCCAGACTTTTTACAGAGTTGAAATCACACTCTATATACCATTTTGGATCCTGGTTTTCTTTGACAATACATAATAAGCAATTTTCCCACAACTGAAAAAAGCTGCAGCTATCTGATCAGAGGCTGCTCCTTTTAGAGGTAGCAGAATAACCTTAAAGAACTGAATGCTATTACATCATATAGACGTACTGTGATTCAAAAAAAAATAATGCTCCATTAATTTGCATTTTTATATCATTAAAAAAATTTTGCTAAATTAAAAAAATTGCTACTAAAAAAACCTGACTACAGACATATCTGTACTTCAGGATGGCTGAATTATTGTAGAGTTTTTGTTTGTTTGTTTGTTTGTTTTGCGGTATGCGGGCCTCTCACTGTTGTGGCCTCTCCCATTGCGGAGCACAGGCTCCAGACGCGCAGGCTCAGCGGCCATGGCTCACGGGCCGAGCCGCTCCGCGGCATGTGGGATCTTCCCGGACCGGGGCACGAACCCGTGTCCCCTGCATAGGCAGGCGGACTCTCAACAACTGCGCCATCAGAGAAGCCCCTATTGTAGAGTTTTGGTTGGTTGTTTTCTTTTTTATAATATTAAGGAAGATTGAGTTTTCCCTTGGTAGGTGAGGAAGAGAGGAAGCGGTACCCGGGACTCCATTCTGAGGGCAGGCCCAGTAACTTGGCCAGGAAAGGACTATTTATGGATGGACGTTAACAGCAGTGATGCCTGAGTTAGATTTTACGTCGTGCTATATAATTCCTTTCCAAATTTTCTACACCTTCGGTATTAGTCTCACACAACATGGACGTATGTTGACGGTGACTTGTAGAGAGAAGAGGCAAGAACAGAGAATATGCAAAGGACAAAAGGCTGTAAAGAGTGGACAAGAGGGGCAGAACTGGTTAAGAGGAGCCTGGGCCAGGGATCTGGGGAGAGTGGTGAGTGGCAGCTCCCCAGGGGAAGCAACCTGTGGCTGATCTTCTGAAATACCGGGTGGGCACTTCTGCAGTTCCAAGAATTATATCTGGATATCAAAAGGAAGGGCAACCCCAAAGTCTGAAGGACTCAAGTTATATGTCATTCCCATAGGAAGTAATAATGGAAAAAAAGGAGGAGATGGATGAGGAGGTATTATGGGGGATGGATTTGGTGACATTGTGTGGGAAGGTGCTGGGGGTTAGAGCTGGATGAGGGAAGTAATATTTTATCAGAACAGTTGCTACAAAATGATTGAGAAGAGTACATGATAAATTGAACTGGGTTTGGAAAGGGAAAAAGGTAAACTCCGCCTAGAGAGAAGTAAGCTTCCCTTTATAAGGCTGAAGTATGACAAG
Organism: Mesoplodon bidens; assembly: GCF_964165515.1. Taxonomy (NCBI): domain Eukaryota; kingdom Metazoa; phylum Chordata; class Mammalia; order Artiodactyla; family Ziphiidae; genus Mesoplodon; species Mesoplodon bidens. The sequence continues at coordinate 45,049,630 of NC_138160.1, read as the reverse complement.
GTAAGCTATGATCCACCTTATTATTTATAATAGGACCTTATAGGAAAGGGATTAATTAACATTCCGATGGATTTGACCTCCAAAAATAACAGAATTACTTAGGTTGCCCTTTGGGTGTTCATCCCATGATTAGACTAGTTCAAAACCTGAACTTGGCTGAGCATTTCTTTTTCAGTGAATTTTTTTTTCCATTAGAAACCTGAAATAAGTGAATTATTTATTCTCATGTTATTATCCAATCCATTTTTCAGCTCACACTCAACCTCTGTTAGACATGAAGCTGGGGAATGGCTTAGAAAAAATATCTGGTTAAGACATTTTTCACATGACTTTGCCAAAAGGGGTTTCTGCATTCAAACTAGGAGGCTTCCACCCTGAGAACTGCCTTAACTGAACATTCGAATCTGCTTTGCAAGAACCCGGATGTGGAATTCATGATAGTTTCTGAAAATAATTTATAGAGTGGTCTTCTTTTTCTCTGGGAAATGAAAACATAGTGCCTCTTTGGGAAGGGTTTGAAGAATTCCAGGAAAATACAGGAGTGAGGTTTTGATGTGGCTTTTATTGTCATATTGATTGGATAGGCTTTGGTTCAGGAATCTGTTTTAGAAAGAAACATATAGGATTTTGGCAAGAAGGTTGTTTTAATAAGAAGTAATCTTTAAAGATCAGAGACCCATTACTTAACACATAAGTTAGGTTAAAGGGCTGTTGCTTCTGCTGCATCATAGAATCTTATGTTTGCATAGTATGTAAAACAGTACTGACCACCCCTATCCAAAATCAACTAAAGAAAACATAAAAAGACTTCCTTCTGTCCAACAATACGGTATTCTTTTCTCTGAGGTGTCCCTGGGCTGGCAAGCAGGAGTGAGCTCGCAGCTTTCTAGAATCTATTTTTCTTGTATTGACATGGTTTTGAACATGGCATTGTTAGGTCTCTAACAGTGGGTTCAGGACTCTTCATCCGAGCCTGTCAGTGTTGCCTTCTCTTTTCTTAATATTTTGAATGCAAATATAGAACACACATTTGGATGTTTGTAGATTACATACATTTGGGAATAAATTCTACTACTATTACATAAATTCTACTAATTGAATCAATATTCCTAATAGACCTCTACATGTTAGATTGATGGACTGAGACAAAGGGGTTAAAGTTTAATAAGAAATGAATATTAGATCTTAGGTTAAAAAAGATCAATTGACTGGAGATGACTGGCTTAACAGAAGTTCATGGGAAAGGGCTCATAGGTTTAATCACTAGAAAGTTCAGTGGGAGTCCAGTGTCACATGATGAGCATCAGTTCTTAGAGTGCATTCATGGAGGTAGAATTCTTCTATCAAGGATGATCCTATATTTTAACCCTGGTCAAACCTCAGCTGAATTCTGTATCTTTAAAAGGGTCAAAGACAAAAATTGAGCAACTGTATCATACAGGAAACTGTTGCAGGAATGGCAGGAGCCACAGTTTAGCCCAAAGGGGGAAAGCTCAGGAGGAGGCCTGGATGATTGCTGTGTGGAATTACTTATCTGAAGGGGTTAGGGTTTCCTGGAATTCGAGTGTCTAGCACTGGGGCAAGACTGGGATCAACCTCTGGAGATTGCAGGGGAATCCTTTGGGGATTGATATAAAGAAAACTTCCTTGATGAACAAGATTTGTTCAAAAGGGAAATGCACTGGCATGGGAGGAGGGGAGTCCCCTGGTCCTGAAGAATGAGGCCAGATATCAACCACCTGGCAAGGAGGCTGTGGGGAGGTTGAAGTGTGAAGATATACCAGATCCCCCTTCAGATTCCATCCATTGCCAAGAAGGCAGTTTGTCTCTGGAGCTGTCCCGTGTCCCCTTTATCCCAGCTGTTATCCTGGGAACGACAGGATCACCTGCATCCCACCACAATATTAATGACTTACAAGGCTTGAGGTCTTGAGAAATTTATACTTCAGTAAATTTCCACCAAACAGGCATGCTTCTATTCAAGCAGACTACACTTGCTTTAGCCTAAAAACAAAGGAAATGTCACGAGAATGGGAGATTTTCATGTGCAAGAATAAGCTCCTGGAGGGAGACATTTTGCAGGGGTCAACTTGCACCTCATAAATGAGAATATATAATCACGTCTCTATATCCTATGAAAGCAGGAAGTCAGGGACGATGCGTCCTCACCCGCCTATTCTGGACAGTATGCTGGTCTGTTTTCCCAGGGCAACAGCAATCATTACGTAATGAGCACTGCAGAAATAGAGTATTACTGTCTACCATTCCTTTGCATTGCTGTGGATTAAAAGACCAATAAGAACAGTAGCTGTGATCTTGGTATCTGATGGGAATTTTTTAGCCATCTTCTTACTCTAGGTCACTTTATCTCAGTCTTGGAAGTGGGTGATAAGGTTGGAGTATTCGAATATGGCTTCAATCATAAATTCTCAGCTCATTCCTCCTCTCTCTTCTCTCTCCCAGCCAGCCAGAAGGGTGGAATAGGGAGGATGTCTGCCCTGAAAGAAGGCAGGATACCAAATATCTGGGGGGTGAAGAGCCACCATCCCAGGATATGGGAGAAAGGCCTAGAAGGGAGAGGAGAACTGAGGAGTATTCTTCTCTCCCACCCAGGAGGCTCCTAGGGACCCCTTTCTGAACCCAGCAATCTTCCTGCTAGTCTCTTAGCAGAGATGTGCAGGGGCCCTGTGGAGTTCCTGAGGAATCCTGCAGCTGCTGGGGGCTCGTAGAAGATGGGCAGTGTGTCTCCCGGGCCTTGTTAGCCCCACAAATGGCCCATTGAGGGGAGCAGGAGAAGGGAGAGGCATCCAGGGCTGGCCCCGGGGTCCCTCAATGGGGGCACTGTTCAGGCTTGGGTGGAAGCCAGCCCTGACACCATGCTAGTTGTTAAAGCCTCATTCTTCTGAAGGAGGCGGCTGGAAAGGCAGCAGAGCAGCTGAGGCTCCAGAAAAGGTACTTCTCTTGTTCTCCTCAAGGCCGGACTGAAACATGAGAGGAAGCCACTTCCTTTTCAATTATTTTCTGTTGCTCATTACATTTACATCTCAAGCATTTTTCCTCTTCCTTCTTACTCTTGTTTTACTATTCAAGACCCCACACTGAGGGTTTTTTCCCTTCTCCCCCCAGTCTCAACTGACACTTAGAAATGATGTCAAATTTCTCTGTTTTGTACCCGTCCCCTTGGGCAGCCCATCAGAGAAGCACCTTGAGGATGGCACCAGTTTGGCTGTTGCTCTTGAGCCCCAGAATAGTTCAAAGTCTCTTTCAAAATGAAGAGTGTGGCTTTGGAGATAGCAAAGTACTGAAGGAAACGTGTTGTTTATCCTACTCACCATCCACACTCATCTTTCTCATAACACTACCTCGATTTTCCTTTAAGGGCCACGCCCTGCTACTCTCAGCCCATGGGTGTTGATGGGATTGACTTGACCACGAGGCCTCCTGGTTTCAGGGTGGGCACAGCACCATGGCCTGCATCTTCTATCCTCCTGGCTTTGGGTGGGGGTAGTTGGGACCCAGACTGGGCCACTTTAGAGCCAATCCTGAGCAGAAAGTTTTGGGGGAAGTATTGGGAAAGAGACTCCCCATTTTCACTGAGGTTTTGACTATGTAGACTCTAAGCTGGAAGCTGTGATGATCACCTTTGCTACCACATGGAAGGGTCACTCTGAGAATATAGGCCACAGAGGAAAACTGGGCCAGAGTGACAGACCCTAGATAACATAGGGTGTAGACTGGATCCAGCTATGCCTGAAACCCACACCCTGAACTTTCAGTTATGCTGGTCAGAACATTCACTTTTATTCCTTTCTCTCACTTGAGTTGAGTTTCTGTTAACTAGTTTCTGTTAGTTCAATTCATTTAGTTGAGACTAAAAGAGTCCTAACAAATGCTAACTTTTTCTGCTTCCTATTACCTGCTCAGGCTACCCTTATTCAGTTATTTGCTACAGTATCTTGCAATTGCTCCAAACTGTACCAGTGCTAAGATGTACTAACATTGTCCAAAATTTCAGCCTAGATTAAAACAGGAAGACTCATTTACTTAGTTCTTCTCTGATTAGATGAGATAATAGGTACCACTGGAATCCCCACCTGGGTCTTGGGTCTATGGTAAGAACCCCAGCTTTGCTCATTCATTCAGCAGTCATTAATTCTGTCACTGCCACATGCCAAAGAATTGCCTTCAACAGCTCACAGTCAAGTAGAGAGACTGGTGGTATGAGTGCAAAAAAGTAGAGCAGCCTTCTTGGTGAGAATCTACATCCGCTTCCATGGGGGACCTAAGGAGGGAGTGGCCAGGTCTTATCTTAGTAAGACGAAGAAAGACTTCAAGGAAGAGGCAATGCTTGAGGTGTATCTTCAAAGACGAATAGAGATTTTTTTTAGCTTAAAAAAAAAAGTATCGGGGAGGAAGACCAATCCGGTCCAAAAGAGAAATGTCAACTGTAAACTGTTGTTTGACTTAAAAATCTACCACCTGCAGGCTAGAGAAGGCAGTTCAGTCTTCCTTGTTCAGCACATGTCTGACTGCCGTATTATGCTGTGTAGAACACAGAAATCTATGGCCACACTCATCCCCTCCTTCCTCCCTTTCCAAAATTCAGAAAATGCGTGTAAAGTTCTCTTGCTGGTGAGCAAGGCCATAGAGATGTTAGAGTCAGCTGTGGTGGGTAAATCCAGCATCCCATGTCTCGTCTCCAGCTTTGTGGGTGTGAGTCAGTTGTGAGCAGATAGCAGTGTCAGTAGCAGTAGCATCTGCCCTACTTCCAGATAAGAGTTAAAACTGTATAACCTTGAAATAAATGGTCCAGTGGTGGTCCCTTGACTTTCTTGCCAGCCCTTCCAATCGTTTTGTAAGCACTCCATTCCCTACACTAAATCCCTTTCAGTTGGACATACCTTGAGTGGGTTCTGTTGTCTGCACTGAACTCTGACTTATACAAATTCCCACTGTAAGGTCTGGAAGGGCCAAGACCTGCTCTTCTTGTTCTCCAATGCTTCCCTAGTACCAAGCACAAGGGTTGGCAGTAGCAGGTTCTCAGTAAACAGTTTTTGAGTAAGTGCAATAAAAGTTGTAATATGAATATGGATGCACAAATGTATATACAGATAGTTAAACAGTTCAAAAGATGTCCTAAGACACCTTATGACAGTGTCAAGAGACACCTTTCTAGCAATGAGCGTTATCTTGTCATAGGCTAGTGGTTACTCTGGGCTACAGTGTTCATGGACGATTTGATGGAGAAGTCTTGATGGAAAGGGACTGGATTCTGAGGGATAAATAGAAATTGGATAGGAAAGAAAAAGAGTGGGACATTATAGAACCAGCCCTTAGTGCTAATATGACTGTACACCGACGACTATTGTGTACTAGCTACTGAAATGAGGACTAAGTTCCCTTTGAAATGCATATGGCCTTAAAAGTGAAGGGAAAAGGTCTTGGCATGATGTTCTTGGGTTTTGCCAAACCCTAATGTTGTGTTTGGAGCCCTTCTCTGTCCCATAGGCCACAAGAATTCCCCTGTCCCCATCCCATACCCACATCAAGCATGTTTCCGAATCTTCTGGGAAGCCACACATTGAGCAGTCAGATGTCTGATCCTGCTTCAGAACAAGCAAGGCGAGATCTGAGTTCAACCAGCAGAAATTTCTGTTGGGAGCCTTTACCCAGGATGTTGGCTGACAGCCTCTGGTCCCCCTGAGTTCCAGAAGGGGGTGAAAGGTTTGGTGGACAAATATCTCTTCATATACAGTGATTACAAGGGAAGTGATATGACTGAGGACTTCTCTACTTGCCAGTCAAGCTAGTCGGTGTCACCAGAAGGTCACAAAACGTATGAGCTCTTCTTTACATGGGAGCCAACACAACCAATGCAAGTTTCTCATTCCATGGTTTAGCTATAACGATAAATCATCATTGCCTTTTAAAAATTGAATATAAGGAAATTCTGGAATTGTGTTAAATAAAGAAACAACGGTTTACTATAATTTGTAGCTCTGACATCAGATCGACTGGGAATAATCAAATTAATCAGAGATGCAGCCTTGTTATAAAAGTGTAAGAGAGATAGCAAATGTCTACAGAAGCTTTGCAAGGCTGCAAAATCGTTTCTTACACCACATTCAGGTTAATAAAAGGGGTGGATGAGTGAGGCAAAAGCTGTATGGCTTCTACACATCTTGTAAGAAGGCACCTGAACACCCGAGAAGTTGAATAGCTGAGGGCCGGGCTGTTCCTCTGGACCCTCAGGCTTCATTTGATTGATGTGAGTCCTTTCTCTCCTGTGTTTAAATGAAGTCAAGTTTGGTACTAAGAGTGTCAAATTAGGAAACTCCTAATTATAGGGGAGAAATGTGGGAATCTACAGCTGCCATATTTGGTATGCTCTAAGACTTTATTCCTTTGTTGTTTAACCTAATCCTCCATTCTATTGATTACATTTCTTAATCTCTCTAAACTTCAGTTTCCGCATCTATACAGTCCTTGTTGTGAGGGTTAAATGAGAAAAATGCATGTATATTTCTTAGCCCAAAGCCTGACATGGAGTAGACCCTCAGTAAGCATCAGCCACATTCACTGTTACTGTCACGCTATAGAAGGCCATTAGTTCAAAGAATTGTGGACAAGTGAATTGCTGAACCTTGATAGATTAGAGGTGTCATAAATCTTGACGTGGTTCCTGGCCTCTGTCCTTGGCTTGTTGTGTAACTTCAGGCACTTGCTAAGTCCAAGGGTAAGAAGAGACGGGACTCGGCATGATAAGGACTTGGAGGGGGTGTGGTTGACCAGAAGCTCCACAGGGTGTAGGTAAGTTGATCACCTGATTGACTCAGCCTGAGGCTGTGTAGGGTTTGTAGGATGCATAATAGGGAGGTGGTGGCTGGACTCACACTTGAGCAACAGGCTTTGAGAAGAATAGGGACAAATTAGAGGATGTTTGGGATGATGATTGTTCTCTGAACCACATCTCCTAAGGTCCAGTGAAGAGGATGGAGAGAGAGATTTAGGGAAGTGCAGGAGAGGGTAACTGACTCAAGCTTCCATTAATTTGAAGGTTGTTCCAGGGTAAAAGCTAAGACTGCTGGGTGGAAGTTCTGGAGAGACATTTTCAGCTTTATTGTTGGTTAGGATGAGAGTGGTAGAACCTTCTAGAAATTAGTAGTGGAATGCTCTACCTTCCAATGCAAAGTCCCTAAAACCATTAAAGCTGGGCAGGCTGGTTACCAAGGAAGCTGAGGAAAGTTCCTGTTTAGTAGCATATGAGAGGGACTCTTAGTATAGTCTTGTGGGTAGAAGTGATGGCCAAGGAAGATTTTCCCCAGGAAAAAGTCCCCAAGAAGGAATAGACATTAGGCAGACAAGGTTGGGGTTATGGATGTGAAGAGGAACAGGGAAGGAGAGAGCATGATGGGTGCTGGGAACTGCAAGTATGGCTGGACATAGGTGTGATGGGGAGTGATTAGTGTGGAGAACAGATCTTTAAGGGCTTTTTATATTATCTTGAGGAGACAGGACTTTATTGAGGGTATGTGGAGCCACAGAAAGGCTTTAAGCAAGGGAGTGACATGGCCAGATGATGTTGTGGAAAGATTACTCTCACTGCATCAAGAGCCTAAATAAAGGAAGAAGAGAATCAACATTTACTGAGAACCTGCTGTGAAGTGGGTGCTTCAGATAAATGATATCATCTTCCACTCACAACCACCCTCTGAATGGGTATCATTTTCATTTCATAGTCAAGGACATTAAGGACCAGAGAAGTTAAGTGACTTTCTCAACATTGTCCAGTTATTAAGTGACTAAGCAAAGACTCAAAAGCAACTGGGTCTGATCTTAAAGTCTGTTTCACTTCAGTAAAAATAAAACAGAACAAATGCCCTTTTTGAAAATATGACCAAATCTCAAATCCTAGGAGGAATATTACTTGTCTGTTCTATAAGACTGCAATACACCCAAGGGTGCCTAGCCATGAACAATTCTCCTTTCATGTGACCTGCTGCTATAAGACCCTCTTTCTTCTGGCTGGAGATAATTAGACAAGGGCCAAACTGACACTCCTTCCCAGGAATGTGGGATTGGGGTTCTGAGACAGCCAGTTTGTCTTTCTATGTAAGTAGACACTTGGTTACTAAGGTGCAGCCACATCCCCCCATGCAGATGGAGAAGCAGAGAAAACGGACTGCAGAGAGAGAGGAATGCAGATATATAAGCAAAGAGGAGATACAGAGACAGTCCTGCCCAGACTTTGCAGTTCTTCATTTATTTAGTTAGTTAGTTAGTTGCACTGGGTCTTTAGTTGTGGCAGGTGGGCTCCTTAGTTGCGGCTCACGGGCTCCTTAGTTGTGGCATGTGAACTCTTAGTTGCAGCATGCATGTGGGATCTAGTTCCCTGTCCAGGGATTGAACCCGGGCCCCCTGCATTGGGATTGGGGAGTCTTAACCACTGCGCCACCAGCAAAGTCCCTCCAGTTCTTCTTATAGTCCATCTGAATTTCCCGAGACCCCCTGTACCCTCAAGACAGACCTCTCCTTTTGGTTTAAGCTAGCTGGAGTTAGTTTCTGTTCCGATAGAAAGAAATGGATTCATCAGAGATCCTAAGAGGGGCTGAGAAAGGCGGGCAGTAAGGGAATGTGGACTCTACTTCCCCAGGGGCTGAAAATGGTAGAGAGCCATTTTCATGAGCTATGCCTTCTCATCACACCCCAGAGAGTTACTAACCTCGTGAAATGCCTGGGTTTATCATGAGACCAAAGATGGGGGTGGGGCCTGAGAACATCCTGGTGTGGAGCTCCATTGAGACATTGCACAGGGAGGCGGTGGGGTACAGGCAAAGAGGAGAATGAGGCATGAAGTCAGGACACTTGTGGGGAGGGGATGCACGTATCTCAAGTCTCGGGAGGAAGGCTTAGGCCAAGGTTAACAAATTCAAGAGAGTAGAAAGGCTTGAGCAGACATCTGGTTTATAATTGAAGTCAGAGGCTTAACTAATATAATATTGCAAAATTCTATTTATTTTATTTTATTTTTAAAGAAGCAACGCATGAAGGTATTCTTGTAGAATTCCAAGTTATAAATATATGTGGAGTAGAAAATGAAAGCCCCTACTCCATCTCCAAATATTTAAGAGTGAAATTCCAGGTGGAACCTGGCCAAGGCCTGAGGAGTCCAGTTGAGGTTGAAAAGTGTCCCAGGTGAGAGATGCGTGCATTGCACTCTCCTTCCTCCCGGTGATTGCAGGAGCAAAGCCTAGGGCAGGATTTGCTTTTACTTAGCATCTAACAAGCATACATTTAGCATTATCGGTTATCTCATCAAACATTTTTGTTTGTTTTTTGAGAGGAAGGTACAGAGATTTCTTATATATCCTCTGCCCCCCCATATCTGCATAGCCCCCCCCCCATTATCAACATCCCTCACCAGAGTGGTACATTTGTTACAGCAGATGAAGCTCCATTGATACATCATAGTCACCCAGAGTCCATAGTTTACATTAAGTTCACTCCTGGTGGTGTAGATTCTGTGGGTTTGTACAAATGTATAAGGACATGTATCCACCACGACAGTATCATACAGAGTAGTCTCACCGCCCTAAAAATCCTCTGTGCTCCACCTATGCATCCCCACCCCCACTTCCAACCCCTAGCACCCACTTATCTTTTTACTGTCTCCATAGTTTTGCCTTTTCCAGAATATCATATAGTTGGAATCATACCCTGGAGCAGGATTCTAAGCCTCCTCGTCTCTTTCCCACAGTGGGTACGGCCAAGAGAGAGAGGCCCGTTGATGTCAGATCGGTGGGTGCCCGTGCCCACCAACCTCCCTGCTGCCCTGCTCCCAGCCCCACCCAGACCAGCCTCCACCTCAAGGAAGCAGGCTGGAGCTAGTGGCTGCTTATTCCAAAATCCCACTTTATTGCCCTGCAACCCAGCCTTTGTCAACTCTTTTTGAATGAGTCACTGGGAAAGGGACTCTCAAAAGATTGAATTTTTGTCTTTTGTCAACTATTCTGTTGTGGAGCTTTCTTCTATATTGATATATCTCTATATCAAAGGTTTTACTCAGTTTGAAGGATTGGCCAATTGGGAGTGGTTAGGTGAACCTTGTGTTTGTCTTGGGGAATTCTTCTTGGGCACCAGAAAAGTGTTAGCAACCAGCATAGGAGGTATAGCCAGAGTTTAGTTTGATTTTAAAATGAATGTTTTTTAAAAATACACTTGGTAAAAAATTAAGACAGAAAATTTTAGACAAAAAATAAAAGCCTCTCTCTTTCCTCACCCCCAATCCTACTGAATATCTGTGTCCCCTCCAAATTCTCATGTTGAAATCCTAACGCCTAAAGGTGATGGTAATTGGAGGTAGGCTTTGAAAGTTGCTTAGGTTATGAGGGCAGAGCCCGTATAAAAGAGAGACCTCTACCCTTTCCCCTTGTTGTGAGGACACAGAAAGAAGGGGGCAGCTATGAAGCAGGCAGGGGACTCTCACCAGAAAGGGTCCATGCTGGTGCCCTGATCTTAGACTTCCAGCCTCTGGAACTGTGAGCTATAAATTTCTGTTGTCTATAAGCCACCCAGTCTGTAGTATTTGGTTATAGCAGCCCAAGCAAACGAAGACATCTACATTTACCAGTGTCTTTAATGTCCTCTCAGAATTTAAAAAATCAATGTAATAGCCTATATATGCACATTCTTTTTTTGTTTTTAATTGCAAATAAAGTTTCACTGACAAAGTTTCCATCTTTGTACGTGTATCTTTGTGTACTTTATATCTATAGAATACATCTTTCACAGTACAACTTCTGGGTCAAGGTGTATGCACATTTTAAAAATTTTGCTCGATGCAGCCAAATTTACATATATAAAGCTATTTTTACTGAATAGTACTATACCAGGCAGTATGGGACTGCCTGTTTCACCCATCCTTACCAACGCTGGGGACGACTAAACCTTTAGTATTTTCCGATCTGATAGGGAAAAGCAGTGACTTGTTTTGATTTTTATCTTTTAAATGTTGAGTGATCTTGTCCACTTATTTTATCTCTATTTATTTTTTATGAGCAGATAGTTAATTTTCTTTGCCCTTTTGTCTTACTGACTTATAAAGACTCTTTGTTTATTAAGAAGCCAGACTTTTGTCAGTCAGATATGTGCTAGGATTTTTCTCCAGTTTTTAATTTGTCTTTTGTCTTTGTTTATGATGCATACCATGTTTGCCATATGAAAGTGCATTGTTTTATTTAATTTTTTTTATGGGCACATTCATCAGCCTTCTCTGTTATGATGGCCTGAGTATAATACCCCACAATGGGAGGAAGAACACCAAGAAGGCCTTCAAGGAGAGGGACAGCTACACTTCACTATGATGGCAACATTGTGTCACCTGAGACTTCTCTAAAATCATAAAAAAGAGCAGTGCAAAACACTGTTCCTGTCCTGCATTGGGGTGGGGGTGAGGAGATGTTATAGTAAGGGATGGTGAAAAGTTGAGAGGAAGGAACATGCCCAGATGCAGCCTGGCAAAGGGACTGGTGAATAGAAGCTAAGTCAGAAGTGAAGCAGACAGCCTGCTCTCATGCTTCCAAGTTTGAATTTGGGGTGTGAGTGGGTAGGGTGCAGTAAGGAGGTGAATTGCAGGAGTGGGCTGACCACCTCCTTAGGTTCCACTGCCTCTGATAAGTTGACCCTTCCTCTCTGCTCCCTCCATCTCTAGCCCCTTTTCTCTGCAGCTCAAGCACAGCCTGGACAATGAAAAAAATCACATCCCATAGAAAACACTCTGCCCTTGACCTGGGGTGAGTCTTGCTCTGAAGACCAGTGACCTTGGGGTCCTTGGGGATGGAAGCTGATGATCCTTGGGAATGGAGGTTGATATTTCTATGCCTCTTCCACACTGGTTTTACTAGATGACACTTCTCACTGAAATGCCCAGAAAAGGAAGGAAAATTTACAAGATATAGATGCTATGAGAATGAACTATTTGGAGCCCTGGCAAAATCCTGTATTTGACCTTTGTCCTTTCCTCTTCAGAAGTTGATTTCCCAGCTTGGGCATCACCCTTTACTTCTGTTTTTTTTTCCCAGGTATCTGACGCTTGAACATGTTGCATCTCAGGCTCACTTCTACCAGAGGAAAAAGAGAAGGTACATTACAAACCAAGCAGGTTTGCCGCTTACTAAGCACTCAGGATTTGGTGTGGCAACAAGCAAAGGCTAATGTCTCAATTCAAGGTATGGGATTGTGTGAATTCGGGGTCAAGCTAACAACTGAGGTTGGAGGTGGGAATAGATGTGGGAGGGGAGGAGAAGGGTGGGGCAGGGCAGGGTGGTGGTGGGCAGGGGTGGATGGAAAATAAACAGAGGAGGCTGGGAGGTGGCAGCCTTCCTAGCTCTGCTGCTGAAATCGCACCTGCAAAAGAAACAGCGAGGGTCCTAAAGAGAAGAGAGGCATTACTTCCTAACAGTTGGCTTGCAGAACGTAGGGGACAGCTAGTTACCCAGATTGGAAACCGGGGCGTTAAAAAGAAGGGAGAAGCAAACGAGAGAAAATCTTGCCCTGCTGAAGAGGGCGGGAGGCCTCCGTGCGTCCTGGGGGCTGTAAATGAGGACTTTCTCCAAGCTGATTAAATGGAATTAACTCCACAGCCTGGGATCTTACAACCTCCTGTTGCTCTCTTCTCTCCAGACCCTTGTTCTACCTCTTCAGAGCCTACTGGAACCCTGAGGAATTTATTAATGAGGTCCAATTACAGAACATTTCAGGTTTTTAATCAACTTCGGAGGCACAGTTGAAGGGTTCAGCTCAACCCCCCTGAGAAAATGTACATTAAACAAGATTTCAGATGAACTAACTGCACACTTGATCTTCCTACTGCTTCCCCACATCCAGCCCTCTCCCCACTTCCAATCATCTATAGCATCTCCACCCTTGCTCCCCCCATTTCCCCTCTGCCCTCATCTTCCCTCCCCCAGATTTCACAAAGAGCTGTGGACTTCAGCTGCCCCTTTTGAAAAAAACTGCAGGACACACAGAGCTCTGCAAACTGATCCACCGGGCTGGTTTCTGCCCAGCCCTAATTTGTGGCTTTCACCTAGGTGTGCTGGAAAGACTTTTCCTGGCTGTTTCCACCCTCGTTGACTGCGAGCAAACAATCTTTGTTTCCTCTTCGAGGATATTTTTGAAGGCAGATTAGAGGCTTGAAAAAACACTTGGAATAACTCTTTAAACAGGTTTTCCAAACACTGGTGGAAGGAAACAAGCGAGGTGGGTGGGAGCATCAGCCTTGAATAACGTTCTATTTCTCATCCTGTGTTGCCTGGGGCCCTGCGCAGCTTGGGTTCTCCCTAGCCTGTGGAAACTTTGCAAACTTCCGGGGCTTGGTCGCTGCGGAGGCTGCTACTCACCCTGGGAGAGCCGGGCCCTCCACCAGCTGCTGTGGGAATGGCACATCTGGCATTCCGGCAGCCACTTCCTCTCCAGGGAAAAGCCTGGGCTCCACCCTCTGTGGTTTCACATAGTGACGCTGGGGCTCCTGGGAAGGGGCAGGAGCGGCTGTGAGCTGTGAACATCCTCCAGAGCTCCTGTGGGGAGGGGCAGGCTCCGCTCAGCTGATTAAACATTCTTCATCTGGGGCGGACATTTAAAGGGACCATTGCATGGCATGGCCAGATTTTCCATAGCGGAAAATTCTATTTAACAAGGTGGGAAGCCCAGTTTAAAAAAAAAAAAAATGCAGCAGCATCTAGGTAGGCTGGAATATTAGTCCTCAGAGGTAATAGCTTGAACCTTGAGGAAGCAGTCCACTCTAGCTGGTAGGGTTCTCTTTAATAAGCCAAGATTCTTTGGGTTGCGGGTGACCGGAAAGCAACTTGATCTGTACGGATTGGACAGACGAGGGCATTTGTCAGCTCCTGAAATCAGGATGGAAATACAGCTAGGTCTCAGGAATGAATGGAACCTGGGGTGTGCTGGATCTGGCCCCTACTAGTTCTTGAGAGCTGATTGTTCAATTTTGAGGAATTTTGTGAGCCAGTTGTTAAGCACAGCCACTGTTAAAAATTAAACTATATAAACTCAGGCTTAAAAATTATATTAAAGGGCTTCCCGGGTGGTGCAGTGGTTGAGAGTCCGCCTGCCGATGCAGGGGACACGGGTTCATGCCCCGGTCTGGGAGCTGGGCCCATGAGCCATGGCCACTGAGCCTGCGCGTCCGGAGCCTGTGTTCTGCAACGGGAGAGGCCACAACAGTGAGAGGCCCGTGTAACACACACACACACACACACACACAAATTATATTAAACACAAAGTTAGTAAATTCTTAAAACTCATCACTTCCTAATTATTTTGCTGCACTTTGCTGATATCTTTGCTCTTGAGAGTCTTTACATCTATTGTATCTGTATGGTGGAAACACTCTAGAATGGTGTGCTGTTGCCCATCACTTTGCGACTCTATGTTTCAGTGGTATTATGTTGGAAGCTTGAAATTGGCCATGGAAGATGCATTTACACCACAGAAATTCGCAAATGCTGCAAATCAGGGCTTGATCTACTGCTCTGTTGGTTGTCTAGAGTCTAGACTTAAGAATGTGATGGAAAAAAATGTTGATAATGCAAATTAAACTTAAAAGTATGTCACATCTATAGTTTTTACATTGTGAATGGCATCCAAAACAATGAGAACATATTCTTTCCATTTTTGAAAACTATTCTCTACAATCTTTGATCTAGGACAGATTTACAAATGGCCACTTACCTGGAATATATATTATTAGTTGTGTCTGGCTGGTAGGAACTTTCCTGTTTTTATTGCCTGTGTTTTACCTGGGGGAGAGATAACCACTATCCTCTCTTCATACTGCATTGCTTTTCTTGTTGGTAAAAAAGTGATTTGGGGGTTATCTTGGAGGCCCTCAAATTCCAAGCCAGTGTCTATCTCCAAAGAGTCAGCCAGCGAGTTTGAAGTGTACATGTTTGCTCTCCTTTAGAAGCTTCAGTCCACGGCCTTTATCATCACCGTTTTCCACTGATACTAGCAGACAAACTTGGCCCTCTTTCCCAACCTAGGTCATGAGCAGAGTGGCTCATGAAGTTCTTGTTCAGAATCCTGATTACAGATGATAATCTCTGTGAAGCTCCTTAAAGGAGAGCACTTCTGCTGGGAAAGTGTGAGCGCTCCTGTGGATTGGCACAGCTGGTGGGGCAGGGCAGAGCAGGGGAGATGATCGTACACAGGTCATGCAACCCAGGACTACAGAAGGGGAAGGGGTAATTGAACCCATTACTGTGCCTCCACACTGTTTTACCGAAACCATTTAAAGAGCAGCATATAAAAGGAAGACTTTTAAAAATCGTAATTGTATTCAAGGATACATTCCGATGCCTTATCTAAATCTTTCCTTCTATACTGTAAGTTGATTTCTTCTTATTCAATTTTCCAGGCATCTACAAAAAAAAAATTCTGTTTTAGATATTGAAGCTTCCTAAAACTCCCCGTTCATCTTCTCTTCTGAACAAAACTTTTTTAAAAAGAACCTTTTAAATTTCTCCCACTGTGGTTTCACGGCATCACTTTTCAGACATTTGGTTTTTGTCTTTAAGACAAAGGGCTGCTCTAATTTTTCTAATATTTTTTAAAAGATTTGGCCTCGTGAAAACTTTTATACTTTCTTCCTTGCTGATTTCTCCCTTCTTTGAATTTTTAAAAAGATCATGGTCAGTGCTACATAATTTATTTCTTTCTATTTGTTTCTTGTGTGGAGCTCTTTTCTACACCCAAGAAAAATATTGGGTTGGCCCAAAAGTTCCTTCGGTTTTAAAGTAACAATAAAAGACACATTTTCATTTTCACCAAGAACTTTATTGAACAACGTAGTCACCATTTTTTCCACTACCTTCTGCCATTTTTTCAGGCAACTTCATTATTCCATCTTCCCAAAACTTTTTATCTGTTTGAGAAAAGAACTGTTCCAGGTGCCTTTTACAGGCTTCCAGGGAATTGAAATTTTTTCCATTAAGAGAATTTTGTAAAGACTGAAATAAATGGAAATCTGAAGGTGCAATGTCTGGTGAATATGGTGAATGAATCAAAACTTCCCAGCCAAACTGTAGCAGTTTTTGCCTGGTAATCAAAGAAACATGCGGTCTTGCGTTATCCTGATGGAAGATTATGGTTTTGTTTTGTTTTGTTTTGTTCTGTTTGCGGTACGCGGGCCTCTCACTGTTGTGGCCTCTCCCGTTGCGGAGCACAGGCTCCGGACGCGCAGGCCCAGCGGCCATGGCCCACGGGCCCAGCCGCTCCGCGGCACGTGGGATCTTCCCAGACTGGGGCACGAACCCCGCATCGGCAGGCGGACCCCCAACCACTGCGCCATCAGGGAAGCCCAGATTATGTGTTTTTTGTTGAATAATTCCGGACACTTTTCATCAAGTGCTGCTTTCAGTTGGTCTAATTGGGAGCAGTACTTGTTGGAATTAATCGCTTGGTTTTCTGGAAGGAGCTCATAATAGAGGACGTCCTTCCAATCCCACCATATACACAACATCACCTTCTTTGGATGAAGACCGGCCTTTGGTGTGGTTGGTGGTGGCTCATTTCTCTTGCCCCATGATCTCTTCTGCTCCACATTATTGTACAGTATCCACTTTTCATTGCCCGTCACAATTTGCTTTAAAAACAGAACGCTCTCGGGGACTTCCCTGGTGGTCCAGTGGTTACGAATTTGCCTTCCAGTGCAGGGCGTGCGGGTTTGATCCCTGGTCAGGGAGCTAAGATCCCACATGCCTCGCGGCCAAAAAACCAAAACAGAAAACAGAAGCAATATTGTAAAAACTCAATAAAGACTTTAAAAATGGCCCACATCAAAAAGAAAATCTTAAAAAAAAAAAGAGGAACGTTTTCATTATGTTTAAGTAGAGAATTGCATGTGGAAATACGGTCAAGAACGTTTTTTTCGCTTATGTGGAACCCAAACATCAAAGCGATGAACATAATCAAGCTGGTGCAAATGATTTTCAAACTTGATTTGGATATTTTGATTATGTCGGCTATCTCCTGCGTCGTAATAACATTGATTGTTCTCAGTTAATGTCTCGATTTGATCGCTATCAACTTCAACTGGTCTACCTGACCGTGGAGCATCGTCCAGCAAGAAATCTCCAGCACGAAACTTCGCAAACCACTTTTGACACGTTTGATCAGTCACGGCACCTTCTCCATATACTGCATAAATCTTTATTTGCGTTTCGGTGCGTTTTTACATTTCTTGAAATAATAAAGCGTAATACGCTGAACATTGCTTTTAATCTTCCATCTTCAATATTAAAATGACTACACAAAAATTCACCAATTTTGATAATTTTTTTTTTTTACATGCACGCTGATTATGACAGCTGTCACAATACAATCTAACAAAATTGTTTCGAATGAAGTTAAGGACAACTAAGTGCTACTAGAGCCATCTTATAGAAAAAAACAGACGAACTTTTTGGCCAATCCAATATAAGCTATGGAGGACAAATATAATAGCTTTTACTTTTCTGTCCCTTAACAACTGCTAAAGTGCCAGAAAAGTAGTTAACATTCAAAATGAACTTGTAGGTTTGCTGGCTTGTTGGCTGATGGCTGCAAGAACTCTTCTTCTTTCTAATGTCTGCACACTTCTGATTCGCCACTTTTCATCTACTGACAATGGGAGAAATCAAATGAAAAAGCTTATGAGAATTGTGGACAAAGTAAGGGTATCTTATCTCTAAGTGATATTCTGAAAGATCTCTTAGGAAAGAAATTCGTGACTATTAGATATAAATGTTTAACATTTCTGTTTTGTCTACTCACAATCTCCCCCAACCTCTGTCCTTACTATTTGGTCATTACCATTGTGGACAAAGAATGTTGCCTGCCATCCCGGGAAACAATGAATGCTGCCCACCATAAAGACATCAGCTACTGATGTAGCAGTAGCCTCCATCCGTCCCCCTCCGCCCCCCCACCCACCCAGTGTGCCGTGAGGGAAATTCAGGATGGAGAAAAACAGAGTACTGGTCCTGTATAGTTTAGATGCATATCAAAGGAATAATTTCAGTGAGCCCAGATTCTTACAACTTCCCCTATATAGAAAACCACTAAAATCATTAATTTGAGATGTCTGTTTTTGTGATTAGCAGTAATCTTTGATGTTTGAATACATTGTTTGTTTGTTTCAGCAAAAACTCCTATATATCCTGGCTCCCCCCTTACCTCTTAGTTCATCAGAGCTATCTAAGAGGCTGTCTCCTGGGCTATAGTCCTCAGTAATGTCCCTGAATAAAGCATAATTCTCAGCTTTTAGGTTGTATGTTTTTTCAGTTGACACCATGTTTTGAATTTGTTGAGGTTCTCAGTAAGAAATGTCACTATCATGGCCTTCCAAGTAAATTTATTAAATTTTAAAAAGTTTTTTTTAAATCCAGGGAATAGGGACTCCTTTTGACTTTCTAACTCCTGACTGATAAATGCTTGGCTGAATTTTTGGTAGAGTTATGAAAAATCTAATGAAAATGTAAGATTTATAATCCAAGGTACACTCTTTTGTTTTCAAATAGTTGAAAGGACTAAAGCATTTGCCTTCTAAAAATAATCCAAACAAATCCATAAAGCATGGTAATACATTCAAGTGTCTGCAAGACAATTTTATAAGATTTTTTTTCAATAAATCTCTGTAACTAATAACTTAGTATTTTGTATTTAACGAAGTGATAAAGTTCATGACAGTAATCTCCTTTGTTTATAAATACAGGATATGATGGGATTTGGAAAATCAACCCAAGTATACTGAAGAAGGAGAGTTACAACTGCACTTAAATAGAGCTTTCATACCCAGGGATTAGCATTTATGTGAGATAATATTGGATTTGTTCTTATGGAAAACCCAAGTTGGCTTGGGTACTGTGGGCATTGGATATAGACTTCTTCCATAGCAAGACAACTCCACTAACATTTACTGAGTGCTACTGTGGGCAGTATTCTCATGCAGACTCTCAACCAACTATTAATCAGATAAAATATTGGTTAGTTTCAAAGATCCATTGAAATTAGGGATATAAAGGAAGATATGGCTTTATACCACTAAGCAAGTATTATTGAGTGCCTACTGTGTACCAAGAACTGTAGTATTACCTTACATTCTTGATTATAAATAAGCAAACTGAAGCTCAGAGAGGTTAAGATTATTTGTTTAAAGCCGGAGTTTGTAGTCAGGTCTAACTCCCAAGGCTGAGTTTTCCTTTCCATCCTATTGCCTCCCATGGGGATGAAACCAGTATTTCCTGTCCTGATAGGATCCTTCTCCCTTTCATTGCACTGGGGGTGAAGCTATGATCTGGGAAGGAATGTCACCCACAGCTACATGGGATGGAGACGGAAGAGCTCAGACCTCAGCAATGGCCAAAATACCTTATGAATGGGAATTTTAGTTCCCTGACTTACAGGAATTTTGAGAGAACTGGCACTTGTATTGCAAGAAGTGCCTTGAGATTTCCAGATGAAAGGTTCTAGGTGAGTATTAAGTGTGGCTATTAGAGACAGGCATGGAATTTTATATGAAGGAGAGTGCTTACTAATTAAAAGATAGCTTCTCATTTGTAGATTTGTTTTCTAGTTTAATCTCTTATTAGTGCTATAATAAGGGCTAGCAATGTGCCCAAAGGTTTATGACCAAGACTCAAAAGCTAAGTCCTGGATAGACCTATGTGCTTAAAATAATAAAAACAATAATAGTAATTATAATAAATCCTGTTTACTCCTTGTCTTTGCTTGAATGGCTTCAGAGTCTCTACAAACTTTAGCCTTTAGTAACTATATTTGTTCATTGGCCTATGACTTATCTGAACATCTGAGAACACTTTAGCAATAATAGGAAATGACAGGACCACAGAATTAATTAGACATTGTCTTCATTTGGAGCATACCTGTTGGGGAGAAGAGAAAAGCTGAATATTTTTTTATGTAGCTTGGATGGCCACAAATCTTCCAACTCCTTTTATCTTCTTAGCCAATCCTGGATCAGCCCTGGAGGTTATTATTATAAAGTTCCCCCCAGGTTAATGTCCCTTTGTCTATTGTTTATTTTTAAATGACCCAGGCAGTGGCTCAGAAAGGAATGCAATTTTCATAAAGCATTTTCCCACATTAAACAATTAAAAATTATTTGGGGGTTGGGGAAGAGAGAGAGAAAGCAAGAGAGGGAACTTGGAGTTTTAGAGAAACTTTTATAGAAATTTGATTGGTATTTTTCTTTTGTGGCTATAAATAGAAAGTCAAGGACATGTCAAGTGCCATGGCCAAGGTCATAGAGTAGATGGGAGCCACTAAATAGGGGTAGATATGGACTGACTGGGTCATGATGTGCAATAGTACATGCCTTGTTAAAAGCCATATTTTGATATTATTTATTCTGAGACCCTGGCTTCAAAGACTATCCATAGATACCATCTGCCAGCCTCTTCCTTCTCCCAGCTGTTTCCACTTTCTCTCCTATAATTCTCACTTTCATTATTCAAAAAGGCACACAGAGGGCTACTCAGTTACCTCCCCAACTCATCCATGCTGTGTTAATTAAGGTAACGATAACTGCTGTAATAAACTCACCCCCAACTGGATACTGGCTTGAACACAATAGACTTGTTTTCCCTTGCTGATGTAAGGTCTAAAACAGATGTCCTGATTGATAGAGTTCCATCCTCCCAGTAGTGATGCAGGAACCTGAGCAACTTTGTCTTCTGGCTTCACCATCTTCAACGTGTGACTTCCAAAGTCACTCTGGGCATGAGCACACACCCTCTGGATTGGAAAATAACATGGAGGAACACATGTGGAAGGTTTTTATGTGCCTGGTCTAGGAATGACCAACATCATTCTGTTTTCCATTAGTTTGCTAGAATTCGGTCACAAGGCCACACCCTTTGCAAGGGAGTCTAGAGAATGTAGTGGGTTGCATGTCCAGGAAGAAGAAATGGGATTGTTTTCTGACCAGACAGCCTGGCTTAGGCCTTTTCTCTAGCTTTGAATCTGTGGTTCCTTTTCTTTTCATCAGTTCTTCAGGGATTCCTTTACTGTTTCTCTCCTTCTTATGTCCTTTCAGGAGAGAATACAGTCGACTCTCCTTAATTCATTTTTTTCTTATTTATTAATTTAGTATTTATTTACTTTTTAAACTGTGGTATACAACCATCACCACCATCCATTTCCATAACTTTTTCATCTTGCAAAACCAAAACTCTGTACCCATTAAACAGTAACTCCCCCTTCCTCCCTCCTCCCAACCCCTGGCAACCAACACTTTCCTTTCCATCTCTATGAACTGACCTTTTTATCTTAACATTCTACAAAACCTACCTCAAGATAACAAAGGCCATATATGACAAACTCACAGCAAACATCATTCTCAATGATGAAAAACTGAAAGCATGGTATTTCCTCTAAGATTAAGAACAAGATAAGGAAGTCCATTCTCACCACTATTATTCAACATAGTTTTGGAAGTCCTAGCTGTGGCAATCAGAAAAGAAAAAGAAATAAAAGGAACCCAAATTGGAAAAGAAGAAGTAAAACTGTCACTGTTTGCAGACGACACGATACTATACATAGAGAATCCTAAAGATGCCACCAGAAAACTACTAGAGCTAATCAATGAACATGGTAAAGTTGCAGGATACAACATTAATGCACAGATCTCTTGCATTCGTATACATTAATGATAAAAAATCTGAAAGAGAAATTAAGGAAACACTCCCATTTACCATTGCAACAAAAAGAATAAAATACCTAGGAATAAACCTTTATGCAGAAAACTATAAGATGCTGATGAAAGAAATTAAAGATGATACCAACAGATGGAGAGATATACCATGTTCTTGGATTGGAAGAATCAATATGGTGAAAATGACTATATTACCCAAAGCAATCTACAGATGCAATGCAATCCCTATCAAATTACCAATGGCATTTTTTACAGAACTAGAACAAAAAATCTTAAAGTTTGTATGGAGACACAAAAGACCCCGAATAGCCAAAGCAGTCTTAAGGGAAAAAAACGGAGCTGGAGGAATCAGACTCCCTGACTTCAGACTATACTACAAAGCTACAGTGATCAAGACACTATGGTACTGGCACAAAAACAGAAATATAGATCAATGGAACAAGATAGAAAGCCCAGAGATAAACCCACGCACCTATGGTCAACTAATCTATGACAAAGGAGGCAAGGATATACAATGGAGAAAGCACAGTCCCTTCAGTAAGTGGTGCTGGGAAAACTGGACAGCTACACGTAAAAGAATAAAATTAGAACACTCCCTAACACCATACACAAAAATAAACTCAAAATGGATTAGAGACCTAAATGTAAGACCAGACACTATAAAACTCTTAGAGGAAAACATAGGAAGAACACTCTTTGACATAAATCACAGGAAGATGTGTTTTGATCCACCTCCTAGAGTAATGGAAATAAAAAAAAAATAAACAAATGAGACCTAATGAAACTTAAAAGCTTTTGCACAGCAAAGGAAACCATAAACAAGATGAAAAGACAACCCTGAGAATGGGGGAAAATTGCAAACGAATCAATGGACAAAGGATTAATCTCCAAAATATATAAACAGTTCATGCAGCTCAATATTAAAAAAAAAAAACACAATCCAAAAATGGGTGGAAGACCTAAATAGACTTTTCTCCAAAGAAGACATACAGATGGCCAAGAAGCACATGAAAAGCTGCTCAACATCACTAATTATGAGACATGCAAGTCAAAACTACAATGAGGTATCACTTCACACCAGTTAGAATGGGCATCATCAGAAAATTTACAAACCACAAATGCTAGAGAGGGTGTGTGCGAAAAGGGAACCCTCTCACACTGTTGGTGGGAATGTAAATTGATACAGCCACTGTGGAGAACAGTATGGAGGGTCTTAAAAAACTAAAAATAGAATTACCATATGACCCAGCAATCCCACTACTGGGCATATACCCAGGGAAAACCATAATTCAAAAAGACACATGCACCCCAGTGTTCATTGCAGCACTATTTACAATAGCCAAGTCATGGAAGCAACCTAAATGCCCATCGACAGACGAATGGATAAAGAAGATGTGGTACATCTATACAATGGAATATTACTCAGCCATAAAAAGGAACGAAATGGGGTCATTTGTAGAGATGTGGATGGATCTAGAGACTGTCATACAGAGTGAAGTAAGTCAGAAAGAGAAAAACAAATATTGTATATTAACGCATATATGTGGAACCTAGAAAAATGGTACAGATGAACTGGTTTGCATGGCAGAAATTGAGACACAGATGTAGAGAACAAACATATGGACACCAAGAGGAGAAAGCGGTGGAGGGGGGATGGTGGTGTGATGAACTGGGAGATTGGGATTGACATGTATACACTGATGTGTACAAAATGGATGACTAATAAGAACCTGCTGTATAAAAAATAAATAAATAAATAAAAATTACACTGGGCCGCCACATTGATGACATTATGCTAATTAGATTGGATAAACAGGAATTAGGAAGCACTCCCTCCCCCATCACCCCAAATTGGCTTTAGGCTGACGCTTCCCCTTAATCTCCAGATGAAACGTAAGTTTCTGTCTATGGTCTCTCAAACCCTCTGCAAGCTGTCTCACTCCAGTTCTCGGTCCTCAGCCACCATTTAGGTAATACCGCTTGCAAAACACTTTTGAACTTGCAGAAGAATCTCTCATATGATGATGTGAATCTCACAGACACTCTGAAAGATATACATCATTCATGCCTTTTCACCCATGTGGAAACAGATCCAGGGAGAAACGTGACCTTGCCCAGGTCACACGGAACATACAGGTTGAAGACTTGCCTCCAGTTTATACAGAATAAAGGCTTAAGTTCAAAGCCTATCACTCCTATGAGTTTCTTAGAGCTCTAAGTTCTTTCCGCCTAAACCATCGGTTGCCAGTACTGTCTTCGTTTTCCATTCTTGCTCTCTTCATTTTTCCCACTGCTCCAGGCCTTTACCTCTTCTGCTGTTTCTAGCAGAAACTTAGAGCTGCTTCATTCTCTGCTGTCACACCTTTAAACTCAAGTCTTCACCGAGTGGAATGGAACGCCCCTGGAAGGAGAACAGGCTGTATGGCCGAAACTTAAATGGTGAAAAGATTTGTTGACTGGTTACTTATTTATTTTTCCCTCTAATGTAGGAAAAGTAATGTGTGCAGAGTGTGGAACTATGGGCATTATATACACAGAAAGGTCGATCAATAAAAAATTAATCCACCACTCAGCAAACAGTTTTTGAGTCCCAGCTAGATAAAATTTATTTGGACTTGTGAACAAGTTAAAGAATGAATGAGAGTCCCTGCTCTCAAGGAACCTTAGAGTAACGAAACAGATAAGACTAAGGTTTAGATAATGATGATAAAACATGGAGAATGATTGGTGCCAGCAGGAAGCACAAAGTTCACAAGTCACTTCAAAAGATGACTAGCGATATATTCAGCTGGAGAAGCTGAAGGTTGAGCTAATGAAGGAAGTGAACGTGTGAACTGGTCTTTACATTCATTAATATCATCATTAACTGGACCATTAATCTAAGCACTAATCTACTACTGGTCCACTGCTAGATATATGTCAAAGAACATAATACATGCAGTCCCTATCTTCAGGGGACTCATTATCTAGTAAGGAGGAAAGTCAGGCCACAGTGACTACACTGTAAGTGTGTAATGACAGTAGGGATAAATGTTATGAAGGAAAAGTACAAGGTGTATAAGAATGTAGAATAGGGAGCTATACAACAGGGTTTGCGCCAAAGGAATAAGATTTGAATAGACTGAGAGAGACGGGGTCGAGGGAGACATCTAGGTGGAAGGAGGAAAGCATGGAACTACACAAGAAGACAGTGTAAGTTGGGGTGAAGCGAACAGTAGGACAAGTATGAGTACCAGTCCCCAGGAGAGGCTCCTCGAATGTCAGGAATCTGAACTTGATTTGTTAGAAAATGAGGAAACCCATGTAGTTTGAGGCAATCAAGGAGAACGTGTGTGACCCAGACCAGAACGAGGCCACGTGAGGAGGAATGACATAGCCTTTGTTTCTGTATATCAAATCATCCTGGTCCATGTGAGAGGCAAGACAAGACAAGATCAGAAGCAGAGCAGGTGGACTCATGGTACCTTTCCACGGAAATCCTTTCTGCGGTTCGTGACTGAAAGTCTCAGTCTATTTGCTCATCTCACAGTGAGAAGGGCTAGAAACAGGAGCTTTGAAAGTGGATCAGGAAAGAGGGGAGAGGAATGTATTTTCACATCCATGTACATCTGCAGATGAAAGGCGAGTGCTTGCCAGCACATCCCAGGGCAATGCAAGGAACAGCCAAGAGGAGTACTGCTGTTTGTTTTACACCTTGGACAGGACACAACGGAGACCTTTCTCTGGATCCTAAATGTTTTTCTTTGTCTTCCTCAGGTAGAGTGGTTTGGCTGGGCTCGCCTGTCTCTGTTCCACCACAATGGATACAGCAGTTTTGAAGTGGGACTATTAACCCAGTGCAGAGAGGGACGCCCCACCAGAGGGAACATCACCAGGTCTCCCTGTACAGTTCTCTCTGAATGTCTTCTTTAGCAAGGTAACACCTGGCACACAGACCCTATCTACTCACTGCATTCCTTACAAACCCAAACCCACTGGTGGGCAGAGTGGTAAGATGGCTGGCCACCATCCAGATGGTTAACAATAGAGGCAATTATTATGCAGCCATTAATCTTGTCAATTACGTATTAACCCAGGCAGTGGGTAAACAGAAGCACTACCACTCCATTTTTTCCCCGTCTCTTTCTCTGCCTTTTTTTCCCCCAGAAAATAGAAAGTGACTGCGTCCTACCACGTTCTCAACATCATCACTGCTTCCACATTTCCATTTATGGAAACAATCATACCAACATGGAAATTCCTTTAACATGAGTATTGATTTTATCTTTCATTTTTTTGTGATTTCTAATACATACAACACTCTAGTGGGTGCACAGGAAGCTGATTTTTTCCTCTTTTTTATAAATCTATGGTTCCTTTTCCACTTTAAGCTCTCCAGTAGAAAGGAACATACTAATATAAAATATCCTGATTAAGTAGTACAATAATCAGTATGCAGGCATATCACGTTTTGAAATCTCTTTCTAGTACACCTGCTTATAAGTAACTATTTCCCATTCATATTCATCTAGGTAGATGCCACACTAAGACATCCTTGTCCATTAGAAAACCAATAGCAGTTACCTTTGTGGTTAAAGTTGATTAAAGAAAAAAAAAATGAGGAACGGTTCAGGAAGCAATTAAACATAACATTGTTCAACGCAGACAGTGAAGGGGTCAGTGTTTTTCTTCATTGCCTCCAGTCTTTCTTTTTCTCCCTTCAGTGCCCTTGACCTCTCCTTTCCCTCCTCTTTTTCCAAAACCTGTTCTAGGAAATGACCCATATCAGTCATTTATCCCTTTATGTGTATTAGTTAGTCCAGAGATTGCTTAGTCCTGCTATGTTTACCCTGAAAGCCTTATCTTTAATTGTGGAATGAAAGGAATTTCAGGTATCAAATCACAACTCAAAGTTCAAGTTTTCAAGTTCTAGTCACACAGAGGTCTGAAAAAACAATTTCTCATTGGAAGGAGGGCAGTTTTTAGCAGGCTCCCTTCCCAGACTCCAGAGGTGACCCGTCTTTGTCCTCCCCTCTTTGTGGAGCCACCCTCAGAGGAGAAGGTATGAGGCTGAGGTGAGCAGGACAAATAGCACATGTTGTTAGAGATAAGGTGTTTGAGACCTATTCCAGTGAGCCCTAATGAACGTCAGTGAATCAAGAATGTGAAAAAGATCTGTAATTGACCCTCTTTGCCCTTGGGATATAGCAGGACATTCTCCAGGAGGCATCAATGTTTAGGGCAGTCCTGCCACCACATTGTGTGTGTGTGTGTGTTGGGGCGGGGGGGGGACGACCTGGAATGAGATCTTGCTTGCTTAAATGACCACATTGTTTCCAGAGAGTTGGGAACATTTTCGTCTTTCTGGGCACGAACCTGCAAGCTCATTTTCTTAGATTTGGTCGTGCACATAGGGTAATACAGTGTGTTTACTAGAAGAGGGCTAGACTTCATGTTTTGTCTCAGCTCTGACTCTAGATTAAGGCTAAGGCATTTATTCTGGAGCTCAATTTTGGTAAAATGGAGTTGACTTGTCAATCATTGAGGTTTCTTTTACCTCCAAAAATCTGATGATCTGTGAGATCTCTGAAATAAAATTAATGGGTACAACTTGATATAATGTTATTTAAGCCAAAATGCTTAGGGTCAGAACTCTGGTAGAAGGTTAGAAACTAAGAATGCAAGGGATAGGGGCCATTTTCCATGGATTGTTGCCTCTCAAATTGGAGTGATTCTGAAACAGTAGGGAAGGGGACAGGGCACAACCTTTGAAAGAATGATATAGCCCAAGGACTTGACATAAACTGATTAGAACAAAATGGGTGCAAGATGGCAGACAAGTCAACTTTCACTAGACCTGGAGCGTCAGTATACGCTCATTGTAATACATCACTTTGTCTCTCACTGAATTCTTTCTGCGATGAGACATCAAGAACCTGAGCTTCAAGTCCTGAAACCAGGTGTGTGATCTCAGTTGGAAGACGGTGGGTTTTGGCTAGGTTTAAGTCCCAGCTGCGTGGGTTCGAGTCCCAGTCAGGTTTTTGGCTGGCTTCAAGTCCGGGCACGTGGGTTCAACTCCCAATCTGAGGTGCATGGTTTCAATTCCAGGGTCATGGGAAGAAACAGAAGCTACTGGTGGCAAATCAATACTAATTGCATCACCAATAAGATTGTTCAGGGAAATACTTTTATAAAGGGTGGGAAAGAACAGACCGAGTCTGGGAGAGTTAAGGGAGAGGCCAGTTTCTTCTAACAGCAGTGGTTTCTGCTGACAAACAGCACAAGATCTTCTTTGGTGAAATGATTAAACTGAGACATGGGAGAGTTCTCTGAAAAACCAAGTCATAAGTCAGCACCAATCAGATGATCAAGGAGTGTTTATTTTACAACTGACCGACTCTTTGAAAAGTACTCTTAGCAGCCTAGCTCTTCAGGTTAAATGTATCCACTAAGCACTGGATCTCATGAATAAATGGAAGGAACATAGAGAGAAAGTTAGAGAAAGCTGATGATTTCAGGGTTTACAAGGATTTCTGTCTTCAGTGTTTTCATGGGTACGTGCTTCAGTAGCACATCTGGTTAAAGAATGGTGTTAGTGAAGCCAAGGTCCAGTGTTGAACTCCATGGGCCAGTCATCTCTAATTCAGTAATAATTGACAAAATCTCCTATGTCCTTAGGACTTTCCCAGGAAAGACAGAACGAAAGACAAGATACATTCACAGGCTTGGAGGAATGTAGAATTTAGAAGAGACTGCAGAAACATACTTATGGTGGATAACAGACTTGGAAATCTTTTAACCTTGCAGCTAAAGACTGTGTCACAAGCCCTGATAAGCAATTTCAAGAAGGGAAATCACAAGAGAGATTGAATGGGTTGGTTGGATCATGGTAAACTCATCATCATTCCAGAGATTGTGTATTTGAGGGGTGAGGGTGTTTGGTGACATCATTCCATACATGAAGACTCATGCATATTCTAGTTAGAATGTTGAGGGCTATTTCTTTTCTCATTAATAAAGTTAAAGATTTAGAGATGAAATGACTCTAGCAACTGGGTTCAATTTCCTCCAACTTCTAAAATGACCAAGTAAAGATGAGAAGGGGATTCGATGACGTATAGGTGACAGAAATCTGTTGATCTGCCAATATTTATTGAAAATCTATTCTGTGGAAGGCAGTATGCCAGCTTTTGGATTTCTTTTACATTCTCTGCTCTTATAGTCCTAAGAGATTTTTGATCCATGTGTTTCGATGCTCAGAAAGGCTCTGCCCAGTGCCTGCCCAGTGCCTGTAGCAGAGAGTTGTATTGGCTCTTCAAGCATAACCTGCTTTTAGAAGTCAGATGATTAATGGGTACTTGCAGCCCCTCTCAGTGTCCCCTTGCCTGCAGGCAGGCCTGTTCCTTTTGCAGACCTGGAGTGGTATAAACTCACTGAACATGAAATATTCCAGCGTTGTTCTGTGATTAGCAACTTCAGAAGGTGTAAATGTATTTGGGATTTCTCCTGCTCTTCCTTGCTTAGTCCCAATGAGTTTTCTTCCCTCTCATCTTTATAGGCAAACACTTGTAAAAAAAGAAAAAAAAAAAGAAGAAAATCCTTGTATTTTACAGTCAGTTTAAAAATTATTAAATTAATAGATTAGCACATTCTTTCTTAAAACATTATGACCAAGTTGAATTTATTCCAAGAATTCGAATTTATTATACATAAATTACCACATTAACCAAATGAAGGAGGAAACCCCATATGATCATATGAATAAATGTGGGAAAACTTGACAAGAAAACAGCATCCATTCTTGATACAAACTCTTTAGGAAACTAGAAATAGGAGGGAAGTCCTTAATATGACAAACGGTGTGTGCAAAAACTTGAGGCAGACATCATGCTTTGTGGGGAAACACTGAGTGTCTTGGGTCAGGGTCCTCCGAAGTAGAGATGGAGAAAGGGACTCTTAAGGGAGAGTTTTCTGGTGAAACCTGTCAGAAAGGGAAGGAAATAGGATAGGGCAGGGGAAAAGGTTAGGTAAAGATGTGTTTTCAGCTAAAGCTAACCTAAGCTAGTGAACAGGGAACTCTGAAACACGATAGTACCACAGAGTTATCCTACATTGAGGTAAGGAGGCAGGTCTTTTTGGTATCCCGTATTTGTTAGTTGTTGGCTGCAGCCCCCTGCAGGGCAAGGCATAACCTCCCACATATTCATGTCCAAGTAGCTGCCACTGGTCAAGGGCAATTCTCAGGAGCACAGTGCAGCTGTGAGCTGATGGCAGCCCTTCCCCCTCCAGCAAGTGGGTGAAGGTGCACTCGCCCAGTTAATGGGGTCAGGGTGGAGCACCAACAGAGTATACTAGATTGACTGTTTTATATTAAAGATAATTTCATTCACCTAAAGCTAGGAAAACCTTCATTTTAACCATTTCTGGGGTTCTGCCTGTTTTATACTCCAAGGTTTGATCTAGTATCATTTTCCTTCTTTCTATCTGTAGAACTTCCCTAAACATTTTCAGTAGTGTAGGTCTGCTGGTAACAAAGTTTGTTTTTATATGTTTGAAAAAGTCTTCCTCTTTCATTTTTGAAATAAGTTTTCACTGGGCACAAATTCTGGGTTAATAGTTCCCCCCCACCCCAGTATTTTAAAGGTATCTATCTGTCTTCCGGCTTGTGTAGTTTCAGATAAGAAGCCTACAGTCATTCTTATCTTTGTTCCTCTGTGTGAAATGTTTCCTTTTTCTTTGACTGTCTTCAAAATTTTCTTTCTCTTTATTTTTAATCCACTTGACTATGATGGGTCTAGATGTGTATGGATGGTGTGGCTTTTGTTTTCCTCTCTTTCTTCTCCTCCTCCTTCTTCTTCTTTACTTTGTTATTTAACCTGTTTTTCTGTTGGGGAGGGGGGATCCTCTGAGCTTCTTAGACCTGTGGCTTACTATATTTCATGATCTGAGGGGAAATTCTCAGCCTTTATACCTTACACATGTTAGACCCATAGTTCTGATGGCTCTGTTTAATTTTTGCTTTTCTTCACTGTTTTCTTGTCTCTTTGTTTTAGTTTGGGTAGTTAAAAATTCTTTTTATTGAAGTATAATTGACATACAACATTATATTAGCTTCAGGTGTACAGCATAATGATTTGATATTTATATATATTGTGAAATGATGACCACAATAATCTAGTTAGCATCTGCCACCACACATTTTTACAGAGTGTTGCATTTTCTTGTGATGAGAATTTGTAAGGTCTACTTTCTTTGCAATTTTCAGTGCAAACAGTATTATTATTTTTTCTTTTTTTTTTAATTGAAGTATAGTTGATTGACAATGTTGTGTTAGTTTCAAGTATACAGCAAAGTGATTCATATATATATATACTTTTCCAGATTGTTTTCCATTATAGGTTATTACAAGATATTGTGTATAGTTCCCTGTGCTATACAGTAGGTCCTTGGTTGCTTATTTTATATACAGTACTGTGTACATGTTAATCCCAAACTCCTAATTTATCCCTCCCCCCCACCCCTGCTATCCCCTTTGGTAACCATAAGTTTGTTTTCTATGTCTGTGAGTCTATTTATTTTGTAAATAATTTCATTTGTATCATTTCTTTAGATTCTGCATATAAGTGATATTATATATTTGTCTTTCTCTGTCTGACTTACTTCACTTAGTATGATAATCTCTAGGTCCATCCATGTTGCTGCTGCAAATGGCATTACTTCATTCTTTATTATGGCTGTGTAATATTCCATTGTATACATGTACCACTTCTTCTTTATCCATTCCTCTGTTGATGGACATTTAGGTTGCCTCCATGTCTTGGTATTGTAAATAGTGCTGCAACGAACATTGGGGTGCATGTATCTTTTCGAATTGTGGTTTTCTCTGGATATATGCCCAGGAGTAGGATTGCTGGATCATATGGTAGCTCTATTTTTAGTTTTTTTTTTTTTTTTTTTTTGCAGTACGCGGGCCTCTCACTGTTGTGGCCTCTCCTGTTGTGGAGCACAGGCTCCAGACGTGCAGGCTCAGTGGCCATGGCTCACGGGCCTAGCCGCTCCGTGGCATGTGGGATCTTCCCGGACTGGGGCATGAACCCATGTCCCCTGCATTGTCAGGCAGACTCTCAACCACTGTGCCACCAGGGAAGCCCGTATGTTTAGTTTTTTAAGGAACCTCCATACTCTTCTCCATAGTGGCTGTACCAATTTACATTCCCAACAGTGTAGGAGGGTTCCCTTTTCTCCACACCCTGTCCAGCATTTGCTATTTGTAGACTTTTTGATGATGGCCATTCTGACCAGTGTGAGGCGATACCTTGTTGTAATTTTGATTTGCAATTCTCTAATAATTAGTGATGTTGATCATCTATTGATGTGCTTTTTGGCCATCTGTATGTCTTCTTTGGAGAAATGTCTATTTAGATATTTTGCCCATTTTTGGATTGTGTTGTTTGTTTTTTTGATATTGAGCTACATGAACTGTTTGTATATTTTGGAGATTAATTCCTTTTCGGTTGCTTCATTTGCAAATATTTTCTCCCATTCTGTAGGTTGTCTTTTCATTTTGTTTGTGGTTTCCTTTGCTGTGCAAAAGCTTTTAAATTTAATTAGGCCTGGGCTTCCCTGGTGGTGCAGTGGTTGAGAGTCCGCCTGCCGGTGCAGGGGACACGGGTTCGTGTCCCGGTCCGGGAAAATCCCACATGCTGCAGAGCAGCTGGGCCCATGAGCCATGGCTGCTGAGCCTGCGCGTCCGGAGCCTGTGCTCCGCAACAGGAGAGGCCACAACAGTGAGAGGCCCACGTTCTGCAAAAAAAAAAATAAATAAAAATAAAAAAATAAATTTAATTAGGCCCCATTTGTTTATTTTTGTTTTTATTTCCATTACTCTAGGAGATGGATCCAAAAAAATATTGTTGTGATTTTTGTCAAGGAGTGTTCTGCCTGTGTTTTCCTCTAGGAGTTTTAGAGTGTCTGGTCTTACATTTAGATCTTTTATCCATTTTGAGTTTGTTTTTTTATAGGGTGTTAGAGAATGTTCTAATTTCATTCTTTTACATGTAGCTGTCCAGTTTTCCCAGCACCACTTATTGAAGAGACTGTCTTTTCTCCATTGTATATTCTTGCCTCCTTTGCTATAGATTAATTGACCATAAGGCTGTGGGTTTATTTATGGGCTTTCTATCCCCTTATATTGATCTATATTTCCGTTTTTGTGCCAGTACCATACTACAAACAGTATTATTAATTACAGCTGACACGCTGTCTGTTTTATATCTATGAGCGTGTTTTTTCTTTTTTTTTTAAGA
Source organism: Mesoplodon bidens (assembly GCF_964165515.1). Classification (NCBI taxonomy): domain Eukaryota; kingdom Metazoa; phylum Chordata; class Mammalia; order Artiodactyla; family Ziphiidae; genus Mesoplodon; species Mesoplodon bidens. Next base: position 45,016,612 of record NC_138160.1, on the reverse strand, counting down.
TTTCACATATAAGAGAGATCATATATTTGCCTTTCTCTGTCTGACTTCCTTCAGTTAGCATAATGCCCTTATGTTTCAACCAAATTGTTGCAAATGGCAAGATTTCATTCTTTTTTTTTTTTTTTTTTTAAGATTTTGTGTGTGGGGGCTTCCCTCATGGTGCAGTGGTTAAGAACCCGCCTGCCAATGCAGGGGACACGGGTTTGAGTCCTGGTCCGGGAAGATCACACATGCCTTGGAGCAACTAAGCCTGTGCACCACAACTGCTGAGCCTATGCTCTAGAGCCCACGACACAGCTACTGAAGCCTGCACACCTCAACGAAGAGTAGCCCCCACTTGCTGCAACTAGAGAAAGCCACAGGCAGCAACGAAGACCTAACACAGCCAAAAATAAAATAAAATAAAGATTGTGTGTTTGTGAGTGTGTGTGTACCATTTTTCAAGTCTTTGTTGAGTTTGTTACAATATTGCTTCTGTTTTATTTTTTGGTTTTTGGCCCCAAGACATGTGGGATCTTAGTTCCCCAACCAGGGATCAAACCCACACCCCCTGCATTGGAAGGCGAAGTCTTAACCACTGGACTGCCAGGGAAGTCCCCTAGATTTCATTCTTTTTTAATGGCTGAATAATATTCCATTGTATAAATTTGGGTAATTTCTACTGACCTATTTTCAAGTTCACTAACGTTTTTTCCACTTATTTTTTCCCTTGGCTTGTTGAATCTATTGATCAGCCAGTTGAAGGCATTCTTTTTTTCTCTTATTATTATTTTTTACTTTTAGCAGTTTCATTTTTTCCCCTATAGTATGGATTGCTCTGCTGAAATTTTCCATCTGGTTTTGCATGCTGTTCACCTTTTTTACTAGAACCTTTAGAGATATTAATTAGTTATTTTACATTACCTCTCTGATAGTTGCAACATCTGGTTCATCTCTAAGTCTCTTCTGTTGGCTGCTTTGTCATTTGAAAATGAGTTGTTTTCCTTGATTTTTTTTGTGTGGATTTTCTAATTTTGATTGACTGTCTGATCTAATGGATCTGAGGTAAATATTTTTATGCCTAGATATGAACATGTCTCTTCCTCTGCTAGGCCATTAGTGGGGGAAGAGGGAGATAGTGTCAGTTCAATATAATGAGTTGATTTTGTATTTGTTTCTTTGTTTTGCTATAGTTACCTTCAGTGTACCACTGGCTTCAAATTCCTCTACTACCTTGTGGTGGAGGTTGAATTACTGAAAGGTTTTTTTCAATGTTCTTGTTTCATCTTTAGCTTTAAGCCTTTCCTGTACCTTAGAGGTTTTTCTCTCTGCTCCTGATCCTCAACCAGCAGTAGACTCTTCTTGTTATCTGGGACTTGCTAGCCTGGTGGTGGGAGCAGGGGATTTCTTTGTTGTCCTGGTTTAGTTTTTGTCTTAGAGAAGCCCTGTGGCCCTGTATCTTGAGAGTTCTTTTTAAAAAAGCTTTTCTGTGTGGAAAATATGTCCAAACTGATTCAACAAGTGAAGTCTTGGGGACTAAAGCCAGAGGAGATTCCAGCACTAGCACTGGGGTCAGCGCAACAAAAGGACTTCTTCACTAGCCAGAGTCTCTGTTGTTCATTTTGCTCTTGTATAAATGTGAAGCAACAGTCTGGGGCAATGCTGCAAAACTCCAGGGGAGACCATCACACAGGAAATAGTACAAATGGTACCTCTGGAGTTGTGTCACCCAGTGGTACTGAGAGAATATCCTAGACCAACGTTGGGAATTTGGGGAAGTTGGTTGGAGGTTGCAGTGCACTGGGTCATTTCTGGATAATCAATAGACCTCTGGCCAATAGACTTCCAGTTTTCATGGAGAGGAGGGAAATGGTAGTAGATAGTGAGATGGGCAAAAAGGGGTACTGAACATCTTTCATGTTGGTGATGAGGTTTTCTACCCTGTTAATCAATATGCTGTAACCAGAGAGAGCTCTCTCTAGACTGTCTTTCTTTCAATCGCTTTATGACCCAGTTTAAGGGAGGAAAGTAAGGGAAAAATACTACCTCTGTTTGCTTATTCATGGAATAGGAGCTATTTTACTTTTTTTTCAGTTGTGTCATGATGTCATTAATATTATATTTTTAGTGCTTTTTCATAATAGGAAAATATTGGAAGCAGCCTAAATGCTTGAAAATAGAGGTTTAATTAGGAATGTAATATTTTGTACTTATTAATATGTATGAAGAATTATTAATGACATGGGCAAGTACTCACTGTATAAGGTTACTTGAAAAAAGCAAGTTCAAAAATGTGTACAGAGACTTCCCTGGTGGCACAGTGGTTAAGAATCCACCTGCCAAAGCAGGGAACACGGGTTCAATCCCTGGTCCAGGAAGATCCCACATGCCATGGAACAACTAAGCCCGTGCACCACCACTACTGAGCCTGTGCTCTAGAGCCTGAGAGCCACAACTACTGAGCCCGCGTGCTGCACCTACCGAAGCCCATGTGCCTAGAGCCTGTGCTCTGCAACAAGGGAAGCCACCGCGATGAGAAGCCAGCGCACTGCAACGAAGAGTAGCCCCTGCTCACCACAGCTAGAGAAAGCCCGCATGCAGCAATGAAGACCCAGCGCAGTGAAAAATAAATTAAAAAGAAAAGTGTACGTATAGTTGGTTCTTTGTTTTTTTTAATAAATTTATTTTTGGCTGCATTGGGTCTTCGTTGTTGTGTGGGCTTTCTCTAGTTGTGGTGAGTGGGGACTACTCTTTGTTGTGGTGTGCAGGCTTCTCATCACAGTAGCTTCTCTTGTTGTGGAGCATGGGCTCTAGGCGCGTGGGCTTCAGTAGTTTTCGCATGCGGGCTCAGCAGTTGTGGCTTGTGGGCTCTAGGACGCAGGCTCAGTAATTTTGGCACATGGGCTTAGTTGCTCTGTGGCATGTGGGATCTGCCCAGACTTCCCAGGGCTCAAACCCATGTCCCCTGCATTGGCAGGTGGATTCTTATCCACTGTGCCACCAGGGAAACCCATAGTTGGTTCTTAACTCTGAAAAAAGATAAAGTTTGTTTAAGATAAAGGCTGGAATTAATCTACCAAAAAAAATTAAGGTCATTAATTCTGGGTAGTGAGATTATGGGTGATTTCCCTTCTTATCTTCTTAACCTTCTTAATTTCCCAGATTTTCTTTAATGAGCAAATATTACTTTTAAAATCAGAAAAAGAAAAAAGGTAATAATGTAAATGTGACATTTAACATTTACTAAGGACTAGAACAAGTGGCAATTTTTCTTTAGTGATTATCTTCATGCAAAAGCCCTTAATTTTTATACAAGTATGAGAGAAAGCATACTATTTTTGCTTCAAATGTTTTCATAGCTGTCTTACATAATGACATTAGCCACATGATTCATCAATTCTGGATCCTGTTGCTATGTTCAAAGTACACCACTTATACCTTTTACATACACAAAGAAGGAATTAAATGCTTTCTGTGTTTATGACTTACCTCTCTCTTTGGTTAGAGGCCAACTCTGTGTGATTTAAGTGATACATGTGTTTTTGCTTTTAATATTTTCAGCTTTAGGAAGCTCTTCTTTCCATCCAGACTAAATCCCTTCAACTCTTTCTTGGGTGGAAAAACAGAACAACCAAACACTGTTTTCTAATGAGAAATGTTTCTAGCGAGTCCCACAGACTATTGAAGAGATTTTTTTTAATTTTGGAGGTACAAATCATCAGTAGATCTAGAAGCATTTTTCATTTTTAGGGAACGATCTAGAAACAATTAACACAGTGTCTGACCTGTAGGAGGTCCTCAACAAATACTATTATTATTATTGACCCTTTTATTACTACTAAATCGTTGTGTCTGTGGACCATCATGATGTCCTGTAGCAGATGTGATTTAGGCAGCCTATTTGTTGCAAGAAACAGATCAAGTGTTTCTACATTACTTTTTTGTTTAATTATTAAAGTTCAAGGTTTTATTTACCTTTGTTTTTCCAGATTCTGATAAATTAATTATTTTCGTTTCATTAGGGTTTTTTTCCCTGAGGTTTTATCTTGTTTTTTCATTTTGAACATATTCCTCTGTTTCCTCATTTTACTTGACTCTCTGTGCTGGTTTCTATACATTAGGTAAAACAGTTACCTCTCCCAGTCTTGAAGGAGTGGCGTGTGTAGGGGATGAACCTCATCATTCAACCCTGCCCTAGCTCTTTGTTGTCTCTCAAACATTTGTGACCATCCAAAACGATTTTATTTTATTTATTTATTTATTTATTTAGCGGTACGCGGGCCCCTCACTGCTGTGGCCCCTCCCGCTGCAGGCTCCGGACGCGCAGGCTCAGTGGCCATGGCTCAGGAGCCCAGCCGCTCTGCGGCATGTGGGATCTTCCCGGACTGAGGCACAAACCCGTGCCCCCTGCATCGGCAAGTGGACTCTCAACCAGTGCGCCACCAGGGAAGCCCATACACATAACTTTTTTTTTTTTTTTTTTTGACGGTACGTGGGCCTCTCACCGCTGTGGCTTCTCCCGCTGCGGAGCACAGGCTCCGGACGCGCAGGCTCAGCAGCCATGGCTCACGGGCCCAGCCGCTCCGCGGCATGTGGGATCTTCCCAGACCGGAGCACGAACCCGTGTTCCTTGCATCGGCAGGCGGACTCTCAACCACTGCGCCACCAGGGAAGCCCGACTATTTTATTTTTAATGGCTCCCGGTAGTTGAGGTTGTGCTAAGACCTGTCAGTGTCCCAAACAGGAGGATCTCAGTCGGCACCTAGATTCAGGCTGATTGAAAGCCAGACCCTTGAGCAGCAGCTTTTAAAGTATGCAAATATATATAGCCCTGTGGGCCCACGAGCATATGCCCCCTGGCCACCTGAGTCAGGCAATCTGAAGGTGCCTCCAGGGGGCTCCAGGTGCGTGGAGTTTATAAGCTTCTTTCAGGAAGATCCCAGCAAGCTGTACGCAGGCAGAGGGAGAGCAAAGGTGGCTCCCACCAGCCTCGGCTCTGCGAGTGCCGCTTCTCGAGTTGCGTGGCAGCCGGAAGCCTGACCCTCAGGTCAAGGCTCCAGGCTGAGCAAACGGGCCTCCCTCACAGAAAGACTGGGCTGTGTTACTTTTCGCAGTCTGTGCAGTGCCCTGGGGTGGTAGCCTGCCAGGAACTGTCTTTCCAATTGTTGCAATCCTCTGAGACCCAGGAACGCAAGCCCCCCGGTCAACAAAGCCAGGACGTCAGCGGCATCCCCTGCTCTGCAGTCCCAAAACACTGGGCACTAGACGCCTAAAACCTCCCCTCCCAGAGCTACTGGCGCCGTGGAGCGTGGAGATGGCGCCTACCAGCTGGAACCTGGAATGAGGCAGAGGGAGCGTGTACAGATGGCGCCCAAGGAAAAAAGAGGACAAAAAGAGGGAAAGAAAAAAAAAACTCGTATTAAAGAAGAAAAAAAAAGACGGCGTCCACTGACTAGAGCGAGGATTGAAGATGGCGCCCGCAGCCAGCAGGGCCCGGGGCTGTGCTGAATTCGATGCTTGCCCCTCAGGCCAACGTTCAAGATTAGCAAATGAGCCTCATTCGCAACAATCTGGGTGCCTCTCCATCAGCCGCGGAGCCCTGGGGCAGGTGAGTCCACAGCCAGCCCTTTAAGGGTCATTTCTCAGATTGTTAGCAACTGGTGGGTCTCTAGGACGCCTTTGGTATTCAAAGCTAGATGTTTGGGGGCTTGTCTCTCAGGTGCTCGTCTTAAAAGCTGGGGTCCCCAATGTGGGGTTCAAACCCTTCCCTCCTCAGGGAGAAGCTCCGCGTTTTGAGTTCCCTCCTGACTCTGGGCTGCCTTGCAGTGGGTGGGGTTTCTGGTGAGATTGTATCCCAGACTTTTCTACCCCTCTGATGTGGGCTTCCTCTCCTTTGTTTGCCTGATGCATAGAGTCACTTAGTTTTTAGTTTTTTCTCCAGAGGAAGATGTTCCATATTTAGCTGCAAATTTAGTGTGTCCGTGGGAGGAGGTGAGCCCAGGATCCTCCTAGGTCGCCCTCTTGAACAGGAACCTGTGTTTCCATTATGTTTCATATACTGGATGGACATAGACTTTAGACATCATTTGACTTGAGAATATTGTAGGAGGAAGATGAGAGATGCATGGAGATGATGTTCATGATTCCTTTTATCTTTTTCCCTTCATCAAGGGATTGAATCCTGTGTGCCACATTGTTAATTTCCCCTTATGCAACAAAATTTGAGGAATAACCTTCTCAAAACCTGTTTTGTTTTTTAAATAACTTTGAAGTGTTCCTTAAGAATTACTGTACATTGATTCTTCTGGGACACACTATTAGAAACAGGAAAAAATTTTTCTGGGTAGAGTCAGCCTTGCATCACAGATAAGAGTTGGCCCAAGTCAGACACATTCCATTAGAAGACATTTCTACATGACTAAGACAATGCAAAAATGCATTTTTTTCACTTTATTTGCTTTTTGGTAGGAATTGTGGGATATTGGCAGGTAAGTTTGCTGCCAAGACTTAAAAGTTTAAAAAGAAAAACAGTATTTATCACCAGGGGAGTTTACAGCAGATCGGTGCTCTAATGTCACTAACCACTGTGGAGTGGGGGAAGCTTCTTCCTGTTTCCAAGGAAAGGCTGGATTATCTCTCTGCAGAAATCTCCCTGCTTCCAATCTTGCCTTCCTATAGTCCATTCTCTACACAGAAGGCAGAGTGAGGGTTAAGAAAGAGAAATCCGATTATTTCACTCCCCTGTCTAAAGCTCTCCCAGGGCTTCCCACAATACTTAGATTAAAATCCAGAGTCTTTACCCTAACCCTCAGAAAACCCCATGACCCATTATTTGTCCTCCACTCGGTCATCTTCTTATGCTGTTTCCTTTTATCCGCTCTGCTGTAGTCTCAGTGGCCTTCCTTTGGCTTCCAGAGTGATTAAACTTGTTCCTGCCTTAGATCCTTGTCTCTACCTGAGGTCCTTGTCTCTACCTGCTCCTTCTTTCAGCAGTGTTTTTGCTACTTCCCTTTTCCTAGCTGGCTCCTTCTTTCAATCAGATTTTACCTCCTCAGAGATACCTCCTCCATTGCCTAGTTTACCTGGTAACCATCTTATCCCTCTATTTTTAATTCTCTGCATAATACTTTCCACTCTAATTTACTTTTCTTGCTTATTTATTTATTGTCAATCTCCCCCCCCAGAATGACAGCTTCATGGTTATAGGGACTTTGTCTAGTCTTATGAATCTCTAATCCTACTGCCTAGTACAGTGCCTGGCACATGGAAGGCCCTCTAAAAATGTTAAATAATGTTCAGTGGAGGTAACAATAAGGTCATAGAACACCATTATGAGGATTAAATAAGATAATGTCTATAAAGTGCTTAAAATAGAAAAGTGATATATAATACACTCAATAAGTGATAACTACTATTGTTGTTGTTGTAATTATATTTTGTAATTTCTTTGGTGATTCCCTTACCCCCCCCATGCAATCTTTATAATTGGGAAGTTCATTTTTTGATGTAATCCAACTCTTTCTCCCATAGTTATCTAATTTTCCTCTTTCTGGGCCACAGAGAGTTGTTCTTCTGAGATATTAGAAAATAGCAAGTTTAGCCCTTGGCATTCTCTTCTTAAGTTAAATAATATCCTTCTTATTAAGTTAAATAATTCTAATTCTGTTCCTCTTTTCTTATACTTGGAGTAGTGACTTTAAAAAATTCTTATGTTATCTCTGTTGGAGTCCTGCACCAGGGCTACTGAATGGAGCCATCACCACATACTAATTAGAAAATTCCTGTACAGCTCTAATTTGTTCAGACATAAAGGAAGCTACCCACACAATTTTCCCTTGAAAATGACAACTTTGCAATAGTAGTTCCACCTACTCTGAAGAGGCAGGAGTTTCTTGAATAGACATTCTCGTATAAACTTTGAAAAATACAAGTAAGATAAATAAGGGGTCTGGTCTTTATTCAACTCTCAGTTCACGAGCTATTTTTAGAGAGCTCCTTCCACAGCACCTTAGCTTCCCCAGTCATAAGAGGGCCATAATAACTGAAATTAGAATCTGTGAAATTATTTCATATCCGCAGTAAGTACTGTTATATTCCAAAGGGAAGTTAGAAGTGATCTGGTCTGGGTCTTTTAGCATATGCAGACGGTTCTTATTTTCTGGGGTTTCTTTGTGTTTCATTTAGACCCTAAGGATGGAAAGCACTATGATTGCCTTATCTTTCTTTCGATTCTTTGTGCAGCATTCTATGTGAGGGCTCTTGACTTTGATAGCGAACAGTGTTTCTTTCATTAAAAAAGAAAAAAAAAAGATGTACAAATATATCCTCAATATGTCAGAGGAGTTGATGGGACTTTTGAAACAATCTGAACAGTTTATGTTATAGAATTTTAGAATATGAAGGGAATTTGTCATCTCACTCTGGGTGTGGCCGGACTTACTCATATTTGGCTATTTTCCTAAATTATTTCTCAAAATGGAATGTACATTTGAGGAAAAGAGACAAAATAAGAGCCTGTAAAGACATTACAAATGCCAATTTATTCCTTCGTATTTACACTTTTCCCCACTTCACAATAAAGTCGAGTATGTTTTTTCTTTTCACTCCTGATAGAAGTTTTCAAAAACTGTGAGATTAAGGCCATCTTAAATCTGATATACTATAGAGCATTCATGACTGCAGCCTGACTAGCACTGCTGTTTTGTTACAGAAATTTAAATTATATTAGAGGCAGTAAAAACAATAAATATTGATACTGTGGAGCACCAAAATTAGTGAGCTAAGGATAGGATTGAGAAAAATCACAAAAGTGGCTAAGGAAAAGGCCTGAGTTGCAATAGATTAGAAACGAAATTATAGATATGAAGAATAGCCAATGGAGATCCAAGACACAGAAGAGAGAGCTATTCATGGACAAGAAAAGAGAAAAAAAATTAAAAGATTCAAAGATACAGTAGAGGAAAACGTTCCTAAAATTAAAAAAGATCTGAATCTTTAGATTAAAAGGATTTATGGTGGCCCAGGAAAATTTAATAAATAACAGCTTACATTTCAAGATACATTCTGGTGAAGTTAAGGAAAAAAAATTCTACAATGTCCACAAACAGAACAGGTCACTATTACTCCTATTCTCTCCCCACCTCCATACATTTCTAACCACAAAAACAAAAGCACTAAGCAGTTCAGACTGATCTCTGACTCTTCAGGAGCATTTTCTGATGGAAGACAATGGAATAACATCTGTAGAATGTTAAGGGGGAAAGAGTGTCACCCAGCCAAGGTGTCATTCTCATGTGAGGCCAATACTAAAATATTATCAGGAATGGAATTATTCACGAACACTTCCTGGAAAATTTCTTGAAAACATAAACTCAGCCAATCAGGATAAAACTAGTAACAGTAGTTTTAGGCACCGCGGGTTTGTGCCCCGGTCTGGGAGGATCCCACATGCCGCGGAGCGGCTGGGCCCGTGAGCCATGGCTGCTGAGCCTGCGCGTCGGGAGCCTGTGCTCCGCAACGGGAGAGGCCACAACAGTGAGAGGCCCGTGTACCGCAAAAAAAAAAAAAAAGTAAGGGCAATATTTTAAATTGAAAGTATAGAAAATCTCTTATACTGACACCTGAAATAAATATTTATAAAGTATGATTGAGCTGGTGGTAAGGTTTGAAGAACAATTAGAGGCCAGAAACAGAAGAATGATTCCACAGGAGGATGTGGCCTTGGAGTGGCGTCTGCCTGATGCAACATCTTATGCTGATCCCTAGTGGATTGTGCCTGGATTTTAATGGGTCACACATTCTCAAGGGTAGGAGCAAAAACTGGTGCTTAATCAAGGTGAGGGTAAATTGAAGAGTTCTGCCTAAATTTGGGACTCCTAAAAGATGTCACCTTCATTAGGTATAAGATCAATGAGGCAAGGAAGGACTATCCAATTAAAATTCGGGGGGAAAATTGGGTGTCTTGATGAAGGATAAAAAATAGAAAATGCTTTCCTCTTCATGTCTTACATGAAAATCAATTCCAAATAGATCCATGACTTAGAAATTGAAAGGCAAAATTTTAAAGCTTTCAATAAAAAAAAGAGACTATCTCTGTGATTTCAGAATAGGGAAAGTTTTCACATACAAGACAAAAAGAAACTAACAATACAGGAAAAGATTAATGTATACAATTTGTATGTAATTTAACATCATTATATTAAATACATATTATATATTTACATATTGTTTAGGAAAATACACATGTGATAAAACTATAAAGAAAAGCAAAGGAATGTTTAATGCTTATTCAGTATAGGATTACCTCGGCACTGAGGGGGACAGACCAGGAAGGGGACACAGGGTCATCAAAGGTCAGAGTGTAGTGGAGGGGGCATAGGTGTCATTTTATTATTCTTCACACATATAAATATGTATGTATGTATATATATTTATATGTATCTACATTTCTATCTATCTATCTACAACTGTGGGCTAAGCGGGCTCAGCTAGGCGATTCTTGCTTGGGGTCTTTCATGTAGTTGCAGGTAGATGTTGGCCTGCAGCTGCCCATTCAAGGTGGCTGTCCTGTGTGGTCAGCAGCTGCTACTGACTGTTGTTTGGGAGTCCAGCTGGGGCTGTCTACTAGGGTGCCCACATGTGACTTCTCGTGAGGTCTGGGCTTCTCTTAGCGTGGAGGCTGGTTTTGAGAAGAAGCATTCCACCAATGAGTGTTCTATAAGACTCAGGGGATACTGCCAGGCTCTAATGGACTAGCCTCAAGAGTCATACAGCTTCATTTCTGCCATATTTATTGTATAGCCAGTCACTAAAGCCAGCTCAGATTCAGAGAGAGAACTGGCATACACAACTTGATGGGAGAAGCAGCAAGTGTGTGTAGGAAGGGAAGGCATTGGTGGCAGCCACTTTCCATCTTTGGAGAGCATTTGCCACTCCCACCTACCCGTTGCCTGCTTATTGAGCCACTCAGGGGACAGCAGAGCTCAGATTTCCTGTCCCCAGGAAGGGTGCAAATCTGTTCTATTGGATCTTGACTTTAACCCACTTGGTGTTCAGTGGTCATGTAATTTGTGCTTCTGACCTTTTTTTTTTTTTAATCATAACTTCTTCTTCAAAACCAGCTTACTTCTGGCAATCTATAGTGATTACCTTTTGCAAATGACTGGCTTTGATATTCATCCTTAAACCATCTGGACAGGGAAGGTGGCATTGGAGAAATGGTAGCCAGCGCCTGTTCCCACCCCATCCCCCAACGCCCTTTTGAACTGTGCCTTGCTATTCTTGAATTACAGAAGAGCTCCCCATGTTCACATGCAGGGTGTGTGGGGGCGGTTGAAGGTCTGACAGTTCACTACACTGGGAACACACTTTGCATTTGACAGTTTTGCATGTATTTGAAAGCTTTTATTTGTGAACTTGAGCAGTCCAAAGTGTCCTTGTGTACAAGCCCTGCCTTTGCTTAACTCCTGTTATTATCTTGCCTTGGAAGGTCATGCCAACTGCTTCATTACACGGAGAGTTATGAAACAGGGCACCAGAACATTATTCAACTGTGGGTTCCTAAAGGAAAATAGACTCTTCCTCTTCTTGCACTGAGGACAGCTGCCAGTAAACCAGGCATGCTTGTCTGTTTTTGGCCACGTATCTAGCTCCCTTGTATAAAGAGATTCCATGGCTGGGCAAAAATCCTGGATTCACCTCTCCTAACAGCACCAGCAGTTCAAGTATAATAGAACCGTTTTAATTCAGAGAGAGATTAAATCTGAGTACTTTGAGTCAGACCTTTCCTTTCATTGAATGTAAACAATAAAACCTCTTTATGAAGGCTTTCCTGCTTCACCCAGAAATAGGCTAATATATTTCATGTGTACCTGTAATCAGACACATCAGGCTCAATAAAAATGTGTGTTTATTAAAGAGATGATTATGTAGTTTAAGTTCCCATAGGCCACCTGCCCCTCAACCATCCACCTTCAGGAGGAAACTATGAACTAAGAAAACCCAGATGAGGACTTCTTGTTTGGTTCAACCTGTCAGATTCCTGTTTTGGTCCAACTCTCGCCTTGAGAATACATAGACTTGGCATTTCATGCATTGCCTTCGCTTTATCTGCTTTTAGGCAGAAGAACGTGCTAATCCTAAAAGAGCTCTTTGCAAAATTAGATGCTGAAAGAGAAATAGAACAGAAACAGATCCTTTGAGAAAGAGCTCCTCTCCTGAAGAAGTGTTTTCCACAAGGCGCTGAGCTAGCCACTAACCCTTGCTTCTACAGGAAACAGCTTGCCCTGTTGCATAGGGTGGAGCCCTCTCTTATTTCTCTAAACACTTTTGGAGAAAAAAAAAAAAATCAGGCTCAAATGCCAGAAGACTACTTTAACCCTCAAATCCCAGAACCCAAGGTCAACCAAAGGTCACACATGCAGTGCTTAAGCCAGAAGGTTGGCAGGCTCTCCAGGCAGTGTCTGTTCCTTCTGAAATCTATAGCTAAAATCGAAGCCATGGAAACACTGCTCACTCATTCTAAGTCAGAGCTGTTTATTAAGTGGGATTTATTAAGTGGTATGACGCTCTGGTCAGGGCATTAAGTTAAATATTGAAAAAGACTCCTGCTCTCACCCCTACCCCTCCTTCTTGAAAGCTAATTTAGACAATATCCAAGTTTTTATAAAGACATTCCTAATACCATTGTGCTGTAAATCCTGTCTGATCTAACCTTCAAATGTTTATGTAAACTGAAATATGTCTGGGAAGAAGTCAAAACAAAACAAATATGTTCCCCATCTTGTTACCCAGGTCCCTCCTCCCTCATTTACATTCAAGGGTAAACCTCTCCAAGTGGCTCCCAGCTGTTAGGGCTGGTTAATTAGTGATAATTGCAGAGACTATTTCTTTGAATGCACTTATGTCTTGCAACCAATTTAGCTTGGAGTTTTCAGCATGTGCGAAATGTGTTGGTAGCAGTTTTTTCTTTTCTTTTTTTTTTTTTTTAAATCATTACAGATAAGGGCAGTTGGTTTAGTCTCCCTACAACCTGCTGTAGCAATGAGTGCTTTTAAAACAGCTGCAGGTGGGTCACGATGTTTTCCTTAAACTGTGAATTCAGCCTTTACTGTCATTAGAGTGAGCTGTTTCTCCTGGGATCATTTTGGGTGAAGTGTCAGATGTAGTTTCAGATGCAATTTGCTAATGATAATTTGCATCACTTGCAAGTTGTAGCAACATCAGGATCTCATGGTCTATCTTTTGGCTCCTGATATCATGTAATTAGAGAGAGTGGAAAACAGGAAAGAATTTTAAAGTGATTGTACTCACATTACAGTTCTGAAACCAAGGGAAGAAAAGAGGAACCATTATTTGTGTTAATGATGGAATACTCTTTGGAAGGTACTAGGTAACCTTTTTTTTTTTTGTGGTACGCGGGCCTCTCACTGTTGTGGCCTCTCCCGCTGCGGAGCACAGGCTCCGGACGTGCAGGCTCAGCGGTCATGGCTCACGGGCCCAGCCGCTCTACGGCATGTGGGAACTTCCCGGACCGGGGCACGAACCCGTGTCCCCTGCATCGGCAGGCGGACTCTCAACCACTGTGCCACCAGGGAAGCCCCTAGGGTAACCTTTTGATATGGGAATTAAAAATGGAACTAATGGTTTTTTGCCCTCACAAAATTGATGTTTATGTTATAGTGGTTTGGGGTTTTTCTTCAGTCATCCAACATTTGTTGAATACACTGTGCTATGTTTAGAAAGATGAGAGTAAAGAAGAGTGGGGCAGAGATCCTGCTTGAAGGGGTCACTCACATATCATATCTTATTTGAGAATTACTGTAATCCTGTGAGGTATGCAGGGCTGGTGTCCATTATCCCATTTTACAGGTGAAGGATGAAGCTTGGAGAGGTTAAGTGACTTGCTTGGGGTCACGTAGCTAGTGAGAGCCAAGGTGAGGGATCAAGGCTCTGACTCAAAGCCTAGTTTTTCTTCCTTGCATATTGAGGTCTCAATGGTAAGGAAATAGAGAAAATGCAAATAGGCTTGTGAAAACAAAGCAGCCACAGCTGCACGTCACCAGCCTGTTCAGAGCTACACACACCAGAGCTGATCTTCTGGGCAGTGAGAAGTGCAAATAAACAGGGAGAACACTGGGGTGATGGGAGTCCTTGAAGGCTTCACCCCAGAGCATATTCCATGCCTCTGCTACCTCCTTATTTCCCCTCATACCTCCAGTATCCTGACATCCACAGGGAGAGTATCCCCTTTTGCCCTTGCCATGCTCCATCTACACTGCATTGAGCAGAGCTTTGAAGAGACGGCAGTCTGGGTGAGCAAGACACTGCAGAGGAAGTGAATGGCGTGTGAGACCTGAAGTCTCACAGGAGGACAATTGGCAAGTGATTTTCTTGTCTTCAGCAGAGAGCTGGATTGAAGCAAGAGATGGGGGCAGTTGTAGGAGTATTGGGCCAGAGTGGTAGTGCTGGTGTTGACAGCTCTGTGACCAGGATCAGGGCTGGCTTCATGGGCGTGTGACTTGTGCAGATAGCACTTAGGTTTGAGGCTCTGCTGTCACCATCTTGAAATTCTTAAGACTGTTTGAATAAGGGGCCCAACATTTTCATTTTGTACTGAGCCCTGCAAATTACGTAGCCTGTGCTGACCAGGTGTTTTACTTCATTGTTTGTGCTGCTTCAGTGTTTGAGTATTAGACCATTAGTAGTATTATTGGGTATTAAACCAGTTTGAGTATTAGACCAGGATTGAAAATTAGCGAGAGCTAGACCCCTGAAACCCTTGAGGCTGTATGTTGGATCAGCTGGAGAAGGCAAGGATGAAAGAGGGAAGAGGGACACTTTTTTTTTTTTTTTTTTTGCGGTACGCGGGCCTCTCACTGCTGTGGCCTCTCCCGCTGCGGAGCACAGGCTCCGGACGTGCAGGCTCAGCGGCCATGGCTCACGGGCCCAGCTGCTCCGCGGCATGTGGGATCTTCCCGGACCAGGGCACGAACCCGTGTCCCCTGCATCGGCAGGCGGACTCTCAACCACTGTGCCACCAGGGAAGCCCGGCACACATTTTTCTTATACTCAGCTGACACAAAATAACCTTAGCTTGGTGGAATAGAAGGAGGGAAAGTACTAAAAGTACTCAATTACTGGTTTTGTTTAAACTTAACAGGGTGTAGCAGTAAGTCTCTGTATAGGGACAAGAGAAAAGCACTGAACTGATTTATTTGACCTATGCTTTTCTTACGGTGTGTTCAAGATCCAGTGTAAAAAGACACTTCTTATCCTGAATCCCTCGAATTTCCGCAGTATCAGAGGAGTCGCACAGAATGGAATGCAAAAGATATTTGGCTTAAGAGGTCTACGGAATAGTCTTTTAGATCAAGATACATACAGAGAAAATCTGAGAGACTTATTCAGATACTGGGGACTTAAGTGGTAGGGCAAATATTTCTTTATCTTCTATTCCTAATAGACAATAGAAATTGCTTCAAGTTTGTGAATTTTCTTAAGGAAGGTTTGGCTGATGACAGTCATGATGATGATGATGATGATGAAATAAATAATAGTACTTGTAACAACAGTCACAGGTTCTATTTAGTGACTGTTCACTAGGTGTTAGTTACTTTTCAAGTATTAACTCACTTAATGCTTACTATGGTTATGAGGTAGGGACTCATCATTCTAATTTGATAATTGAGGAAACAGGCATGTAGAGTCAGAGGACTTTGGTCAAGGATGCACAGCTGATATGCTTTGCTGTTGGATTTGAGCTGGCTGTCTGGCTCCAGCACTAATCTCTTAGAACCAAAGTCTCCATCAACCCTTGCCCTACCATTAATTCTAACCCAGATGGTGCAGGGAAAGGGTGAAACAAAGCACATTTGGGTACTTACTGATGTGGATTCTGATTGTAGTCTTGGGAGAAGGAGTCCAGGACTAAATGGGGAACTGTGAGATGTGATCATCATTTTTCTCATTGACTCTCTTCTCCCTATGAAGTTGCTTGGAGTGGTGGGGCTCACACTGCCCTTATGCACAGTCTGAAGGCAATTATGGCTGACTTGTCCCAGGTGGTCAAGGAGGGGCCTGTTGAGTTCTTTGTGACTCATCAGTGTTCTCTCAGTGGGGAATCCGCAAATAACAGGTATATCCGCATTGGTGAGGCCCACCCAGGAGTCAGAGGCCTCCACCTCCAGATTTCTAAGGAGCTGCCTTTCCCCATCTGTTTTAGGACTCTGAGTTCTGCTGCATAGGTCTTTTTAATGGGCTAATGTCCCTTAAATAGGTGCACAGTGTACCTTTATTGATTTTTTCTGTTGACTATTGCTCTTTCATCCAGTTCAGTCAACTTAGCTTTGCACCATTCCATATAAAGAAACAGGTATTGAATTTCACTCAGACTTCCATTTTAGGCTTCTCTTGACCCTTATCCTATGGTCTCTTAACTTTCAATAGGTATTCAGCATTTAAAACGCATGCTTTTAAGTGGAATGTTTATTCAGTCTCCTCAGGTACTAAAGGAAAGATCGGCAGTCCAAATAGATTTAAAAACAAAGAGGGAGAGTCAAAACAAATTAGAATAAATGTTTGTGACTAATGTCTTTGAGTTTAGGCACTCAAAGAGTGCTTAAGAAGTCACTCTGACTTCTTAAGAGGTTTTCTGTTTGAGATTGGGGTGGGGGGAGGTGTAGGGTGAGATTGTGCTCTGGGTCACCAAGCTGCTCTCGCCTGGGACCTGCATTCTTGTCCTACTTAGAGATCAGTTCTTTCTGCAGCATAAAGTTAGCAGGTTTGAGAAAACTGAGTGGGTCTACCCCCTTGTCTTAGGTGAGTTTGGGAAACAGACCCTGAGAAGAGGATTCCTGTGTAAATGGGTTAGTAATAAAGTGCTCTAAGGAGGAACCAGGAAGGGGGGTGGGGATAGAGGGGGGCGGGGAGCAGGACAGGTAAGGCAGAAAAGCTAAACAAGTGTGTGACTTCAGGTAAGGACCCATCCTTAGCCTGGTCCCAAGAGGAGTGCTGAAGTCTAAACTATACTTCAGAGTTTGTCCTAGCTCCTGGCAAGAGAGCTGGGCTTTCACTTTTCCCGCATCAGGCGACCATGAGCCCTGGGTGGCAGGAATGTAAACTCCCAGGCACTTCCGGCTCTGGGTGTTTCCAGGCCAAGTGATACTGACAGCTCAAGGACGGCCTCTGGAGAAGATTGCAAGTGACAGCAGTAGCAGTGAAGCATGCAGAGCTTGGTGACAAGCACATAGTCCCAAGTGGAGCACAGCAGAATTTGCTATAGATCTTATTCTTCAAGCATGGACCTGGGAGGAAGATGGCAGGTGTATTGCAAAGGGCTCATGGAGGGGAGATATACCAGGGGAGTTCTGGAAGGGGAGGAATAGATAAATGTGCTTGGAAGCATGAAAAATGGTGGAGAGCGCCTCAACTCATGAAGGCAACAGGGTTTGGAGTACATCTCCAAAGTAGGAGGACCAGTGCTTTGCTCATTCCTGGCAGGTCAGAGGGGTGGTAGGACCACTAAGGGAAAGGCTGCCCGTTTTCATTAAGGCTCCAGCCTTGACACACAAGCAGGACAGCCACTTGTTTTCAATGGTTAATGAGCATCTCAGAGCTGACCACAATGGAGAAAATCTGGAGGCTCTTCCAACATTTTCTGGGCATAAATCAAGCTCCTGATTGCCCTGGATGGAGAGGGAGAGATCCAAAATAGGGCTCCTGATCCCATTTTGTGTCTGAGAATTTTTGATGAGCCCAGCGTATGTCTGTAGCACTGTACATTGATTCCTAGAGCATCTCAGTTGAGCCCCTATAACCATTACTTTGAGCAAGTGGGACTTAAGCGCTTATGCAGAACATAGCTAATTTCATTTCTTCCCAGTGTCCCTTCAGGCCCATCCTGAAGGCTGCACCCTCTCAGACAAGTCCTCTGGTCCTTCCTAGTCAGATAAACAGTCTCAGTTTGGTAATTATTATGTCCAGTCCAATGTAATAAGGAAACATGTACACTTCCTTCAAAGTTAAAGCTTCTCCCTACCACTGCCACCCCGCCCCAAACTCAGACCTGCAGTAGAAGAGGAGGACTGTTGCTTCTCCATTGTGCTCCTTGAGTTTCTCACCCCTTCTCATCCACTCTCTAGGCTGCCTCTGTCTTCCTGGGTTGGAGACAGGGAAAGGAGAAGAGGGAAGGAGGCAGGAAAGTTCTTACTTAACTAACACCGGGAGGTGTATCAGAGCCTGCAGGTGGTTGTAGCCAGTCTTCTGGGGGGAACTTTGTGAGTCCTGCAGTTACAGTCTATGCATTCTGGGGATAGTGTATGCAGTTCTCTTGCTGGTGGCTTACAGTTTTTCACCTTGGGACTCTGATGGCATACCTTCCAATGGCATTACTTTGCCCCTACAGACGGTCCTCTTGTTTAGGATCTAAGATGACCTCAGGCCAGCTCTCTCTTCTGTGTGGCTGATGTCTGATCCATGAGAAACACTCACGTCACTTCTACTCCGAGTGTCTGGGAGCACTGCTCCATCATGATGCAGCCATCCTTTTGTTCCTTGGGACAGCAGCCTGCCAGCCCTTACTACTTACCCTCTACGTGTCTCAGCCCTGAGACAGACACCTGTCCCCTGTGACAGCCATATTCAGGGCACATGCGTCAGTCTCTTAGAGTGGACCAGTGATGGCTTTCTTTGACTTCACATAAAGGGAAATCACCTCCAACCCCTCCCACGTGAGATGGGCATGAGACCCAGAGCACACCCGTAGTTCTCTCCCCAAATCCTCCTCTCTTAAATGCCCATTCACCTTTTAATTTAGTGGGGTGTGGTCTTAATGTGAGAAGGGGCTAATAATTTTTTAATACTGGTTTGTAGATACCGTCTTTGCAAACTCTGTTTTGAGCGTCACATCTCTTTTGGAGTGTGGTATCTATGATCTGGTTCCTCAGTCCAATGAGACTAAAAGACTTCTGTCTTAACACTCCATCCGATTGTACCAGAGATCAATGAAGAAACGTTACATTTATTGATTCCATCATTTATTCAGTGAACACTGAGTACTTTCATCATGCTGATACATTTAGAATATAGATATGGCTCTATGTCAGTATACGTAATGTAAAACTATGAAGTCCCTTGTATGCATAAAAGGTGTAAGTTATGTCAATTCTATAGTTCTTATGTTAAGTGGTAGTTTTGTGGGTATTTAGTATAAAATAAATACATTAATTAATAAAGAGGACCACTCATGGATTAATGATGAGAATGTATCATAAACCAAAGATTATAGCTAATCCAGTTCTGTGCATCCAAGTTAAAAAAGTTAAAGTCCTTTGGGGAGCTCTGAATCCAGACACTAAATACAATAATCAAGATTTATCAAGTATGACCATGTGCCTGGCACTATGCTAAGTGGCTTACAAACAATATCTCATTTAGTTCTCTTAACAACCTGATGAGGTCTAAGTACTAATATTTTCTTTCCCATTTTACAAATGAGGAAACTGAGTCCCAGAGTGGCTAAATACTTGCCCAAATTCCCATGGTAGACTATGGGACCAGATTCAGGTCTGCTGGACAACCAACTCACTCCCGCTTCCCAGACATAAATGTCCAAATATTTAATAAGGTGTGCTCTGAGCGGGAAGAGATGGCAAGTTGGAGGAGGAAGAGCTTTGCAGTCAGTCAGAGCTGGCTTCTCCCATTCATTAGCTGTGTGGTTTGGGCCAAGTTCCTTAATCTTAACCTCCTGAACCCGCTTATAAGGTAGAGGATAATAATATTTACCTTTCAGGGTTGTTGTGATATGAGGTAATGAAGTTGAAGCAGCTGGCACAATGGAGGCCCTAAAAATCATACATATTATCATTTCCATTCCTACTCTTCACCTGAAAATGTTTTGAGAGCAAAGAAAAGGAGACAGGCCAGTTGGACCTCAAACTCCAGTAATCTAGAACTTTTCTGTTTTGGGGATCAAGCTCCAGTGATTTAGAACTTGTCTCTACTAGGGAATTATTCTGTTGTGGTTCTTAAGCAGCACTGTGCAGCCGAGTCACAGAGCAACCCTGGGGAAATGCTCAGGACCCCAGTTTCTTTTGGACTTGAACTTCTGAATATGGCATTCTTCTCCACTTCCAGAAAACATACAATCCTCAGCACCCCTGGTTAGTACATGGTGGTATTAGGCAAAATCTCCTTTGGGCTGTAGAGTAGTTGGATTTTGGCTGGTTTGGGCATAATAATGCTGAGTCTCTCTGCAGGGGATCAAAGGAGAGAAGTCCGAGAAATATCCCCCAGTGTTCTCAGCTGACAGCTGAAGGAGTAACAGCTAGAGAGGGCAGCTTCATTCTGCCCTTTTTCCACAGACCCACACAACCTTGTCTGCCCTATTGTTGCCCACTGGCATCTCCTTCTGAGATGGTGGCAGGGGCTTGGCCACATAGAACTTGAGTTGTGACAGTGCAATTGATGCTTCTAGCTCTGTCCCCAGACTTCCAGCTGCACAGCTAAAGTCTGGTTTGGAGTGGGGAAGCCAGAAGAGTCATGCCTTCATTCCCACTCTTCTCTATCCACAGTTTTCCAGGATTGTAACTGGAGTGTGGAATCCCCAACATCTAGTCAGCCGGCAGCTTCCTGAAACCCAAGATGTTCAGCCCTTCTGTTCCTTCCCCACTCCACTCCCCTTCTTCCCCCGACTTAAGCTGTTCATAGAGCCTGTTCCAGATCTAAGAAACTAATTGTGAAATACCTTTGTGATTACAGTTTATACATTTAATTAGAAGCAAGGAATTAAGCTCCCAAACACCACAAAATGAAAGCTTGAGATTTTCCTAACAAAACCTCCGCAAATGGGGGCTGACTCATCCATCCATCTTCTCCACAGCCCTTTCATGCTGAAGTCATCCACTTTCTTCACCTGGATTTGGAAAACTGCTGAGGTCTGGTTCAGCTTCATTCCAAAGTTGTCCATCAATAGCAGAAAGTAACTGCCTGTCGCAGGGAAAACAGGTTAAGGGCACATTCCTTGAGTTTGGGAGTCTCACAAAGACTGTTAATACCTTGTTCCTACTAATGAGAACAGACTAAAAATGCACAATTAAATAGGAAGCAGAAGGAATATCTTACTCTTGTGATTTATTTTACTGGGTGATATTGAAATATGTGACTTATTTCCTTCTATGAGTTGAGATAAAATGGTTCTAATTTTCTTGCTGTTTTCTGGCTTTAGGGCCCTGTGAAAGAATGTTTCTTCTTTGGCTTTTGGTGGGAATTGGATGGATGTTTGTCGATTTAGCATATGTTTAAAATATTTTGGCTTTGGGAAGCTGCACTGATAGCCGCTTCTCTCTAGTCAAAATGAATCTCATCTTCCTACAGCTCTCATAGCTTGTGGCTCCAATATAGCACTTCTCATATTCTACTTTATTTCATGGTGACTTATATTTCTGTTTCTCTCCTACATCAGATCTGCAGTTCTACATGGGGAAGAACCATGTCTTACACATCTTTGTATTTACCTGTGTCTAGGCTAGTACATTATATATACTCAGGTATATATACACACACACACACATATATATATACACACACATACACCTGAGTCTAGTCTAGCATATTATATAGCATAGGCATTCAATATGTGTTAAATTAAATTGAATTCTGAAAGATCACCCAGAGAACGGGGGGCTCCAAGGGACTGTAACAATCATCTTTGTAGCAGATGCCCCAGGGTTCAACTGTGGACAGCCTGTACACATGGACAAGTCTTGCTTCTCTCTGCCTGAGGATATTCTCTGGCCACAAGTGTGAGCTTGGAAGCAGACAGGTTAGGCTGCAAGTGCCACGAGTATTGCCTGAGGAGCAACCCTCAGCCGAGGAGGGACAGGCCTGGGTGGATAAATAAGTTTGCTTCTCTACCCTCATTCTGAGGAATGTTCTACACAGTTTCCTGGATGGTCACTACATCAGGAAGTCCTGGTTACTCAACAGCTGCTGCTGCTGCTTTTTTTTTTTTTAATTGAGTATAATGGACATACAACTTTGTATTAGTTTCAGGTATACAACATAATGATTTGATACTTGTATATATTGTAAAATGATCACCACAGTAAGTCTAGATAACATCTGTCACCACACATAGCTACAGAATTTTTCTTGTGAGAACTTCCAAGATCTACTCTCTTAGCAACTTTCAAATATGCACTACAGTGTCATTAACTAGAGTTGCCATGCTGTACATTATATCCCCATGACTTGCTTATTTTATAACTGGAAGTCTGTACCTTTTGCCTCTCTTTACCCATTTCACCCATACCCCATCTTTCTCCTCTGACAGCCACCAATCTGTTCTTTATATCTATGAGCTTTGTTTGTTTGTTTTTAGATTCCACATATAAGTGGTATCATACAGTATTTGTCTTGCTCTGTTTGACTGATTTCACTTAGCATGGTGCCCTTGAATTCCATCCATGAGTTTGCAAATGGCACGAGTTCAACAGCTCTTACACACACACACACGCGCACACACACACACACACACACACACTACATTTTCTTTATCCATTCATTTGTTGATGGACACATAGGTTGCTTCCATATCTTGGCTATTGTAGATAATGCTGCAGTGAACATGGGGGTATATATATATATATATTTTTTCGAGTTAGTGTTTTTATTTTCTTTAGATAAATACCCAGAATGGAATTGCTGGATCATATTGTAGCTCTATTTTTAATTTTTTTTTGAAAAAAATACTGTTTTCCATAGTGGCTGCACCAATCTAGATTCTCACTAACAGCACACAAGGATTCTCTTTTCTCTATATCCTGGCCAATACTTGTTATTTCGTCTTTTTGATAATAGCCATTCTAACAAGTGTGAGGTAATGTCTCATGATTTTTATTTGCATTTCCCTGACGATTAGCGATGCTGAGCATTTTTTCATGTACCTGTTGGCCATCTGAATATCTTTGGAAAAATGTCTGTTCAGATCTTTTGCTGTTCAGTTGCATAAGTTCTTTAGATATTTTGGATATTAGCCCCTTATCAAATATGTGATTTGCAAATATTTTCTCCTTTTCATTTTGTTGATGGTTTCCTTTCCTGTGCAGAAGCTTTTTAGTTTGATATAGTCCCACTTGTTTACTTTTGCTTTTGTTGCCTTTGTTTTCCATGTCAAATCCAAAAAATCATTGCCTAGACCGATGTTAAGGAGCTTACCACTTATGTTTTCTTCTAGAGTTCTATGGTTTCGGGTCTTACATTCAAATCTTTAATTCATTTGGAGTTAACTTTTGTGTATGGTATAAGATAGTGGTCCAGTTTCATTCTTTTGTTGTCCAGTTGTCCCAACACTATTTTTTGAAGAGACTGTCCTCTCCCCATTGTATATTTTTGGCTCCCTTGTCATAAATAAGTTGACCATACATGCATGAGTTTATTTCTGGGCTTCCTATTCTGTTCCATTGATCTATTTATTTGCTTTAATGCTAGTACCATACTGTTTTATTCATCTTAAAAAATTTTTTTTTCAATTTTTTTTTTTTTTTTTTTTTTTTTTGGGCCACGCCGCCCGGCTTGCAGGATCTTAGTTCCCCAACCAGGGATTGAAGATTGAACCTGCTCCCTTGGCAGTGAAAGCATGGAGTCCTAACCACTGGACCACCAGGGAATTCCCTTATGCATTTTTTTAACTGAAGCGTAGTTGACTTACAGTACTTCAGGGATACAGCAAAGTGATTCAGTTTTATATATATATATATATATATATATATATATATATATATATAATGTGTATTCTTTTTCAGATTCTTTTCCACTGTAAGTTTTTACAAGATACTGAATATAGTTCCCTGTGCTACACAGTAGGTCCTTGTTATTTATCTATTTTATATATAGTAGTGTGTATATGTTAATGCCAAACTCCTAATCTATCCCTCCCCTCCCCTTCCCCCTTTGGTAACCGTAAGTTTGTTTTCTAGGCCTGTGAGTCTGCTTCTGTTTTGTAAATAAGTTCATTTGTATCATTTTTTTAGAGTCCAGATATAAGTGACATCATATGATATGTCTGTCTCTGATTTACATCACTTAATGATAATCTCTAGATCCATCCATGTTTCCGCAAATGGAATTATTTCACTCTTTTTTATGGCTAATATTCCATTGTGTATATGTGAATGTAGATGTGTATATATATATATACATATATATATATATCATATATATATATCACATATTCTTTATCTATTCATCTGTGATGGACATTTAGGTTGTTTCCATGTCTTGGCTGTTGTAAATAGTGCTGCAGTGAACACTGAGGTGCATGTAAATATCTTTTCAAATTGTGGTTTTCTCTGGATATATGCCCAGAAGTGGGACTGCAGGATTATATGATAACTCTATTTTTAGTTTTTAAAGGAACCTCCATACTGTTCTCCATAATGGCTGCACCAATTTACATTCACACCAACAGTGTAGGAGGGCTCCCTTTTATCCACACCCTCTCCAGCATTTATTATGTGTAAACTTTTTGATAATGGCCATTCTGACTGGTGTGAAGTGGTACCTCACTGCAGTTTTGATTTGCATTTCTCTAGTAATTAGCGATGTTGAGCATCTTTTCATATGCCTGTTGGCCATCTGTATGTCTCCTTTGGAGAAATGTCTATTTAGCTCTTCTGCCCATTTTTTGATTGGGTTGTTTGTTTATTGGATATTGAGCTCCATGAACTGTTTGTATATTTTGGAGATTAATCCCTTGTCAGTCACATTGTTTGCAAATATTTTCTCCCATTCTGTAGGTTGTCTTTTCATTTTGTTGATGGTTTCCTTTGCTCTGCAAAAACTTTTAAGTTTAATCAGGTCCCATTTGTTTATTTTTGCTTTTGCTTCCATTAATCTAGGAGACAGATCCAAAAAAAAAATATTGCAGCAATTTATGTCAAAGAGTGTTCTGCCTATGTTTTCCTCCAGGAGTTTTATAGTAACTGGTCTTACATTTAGGTCTTTAATCCATTTTGAGTTTATTTTTGTGTATGGTGTTAGTGAATATTCTAATTTCATTCTTTTGCATGTAGAGCTACAGTTTTCCCAGCACGAATTATTGATAACACTATCTTTTCTCCATTGTATATTCTTGACTCTTTTGTTATAAATTAGTGCATGGGTTTATTTATGGGCTTTCTATTCTGTTCCATTGATCTGTGCGTCTGTTGTTGTGCCAGTACCATACTGTTTTGATTACTGTAGCTTTGTAGTATAGTCTGAAGTCAGGGCCTCTGATTCCTCCAGCTCCATTCTTCTTTCTCAAGATTGTTTTGACTATACAGGGTCTTTTGTGTTTCCATACAAATTCAAAACTTTTTTCTTCCAGTTCTGTGAAAAATGCCATTGGTAATTTGGTAGGGATTGCATTGAATCTGTAGTTTGCCTTGGGTACTATGGTCATTTTAACAATATTGATTCTTCCAGTCCAAGAACATGGTATATCTTCCCATATATTTGTGTGGTCTTCAATTTCTTCATCCTATGTGGTTGCCTTTGTTTTCCATGTCAAATCCAAAAAGTCATTTATGATGTGGTCTTCATCCTATAGTTTTCAGATTTCAGGTCTTTTGCCTCTGTAGGTAGGTATATTCCTAGGTATTTTTTTTTTTTGGTGCAATGGTAAATGGGATTGTTTTCTTAATTACCCTTTATGATATTTCATTGTTAGTGTATAGAAATACAACAGATTTCTGTATATTAATTTTGTACCCTGCAACTTTCCTGAATTCATTGATGAGCTATAGTAGTCTTCTGGTAGGTGTCTTTAGGATTTTCTGTGTGTAGCATCATGTCATCTGCAAACAGTGACAGTTTTACTTCTTCTTTTCCAATTTGGATTCCTTTTATTTCTTTTTCTTCTCTTATTCCTGTGGCTAGGACTTCCAAAACTATGTTGAATAAAAGAGGTGAGAGTGGAAATCCTTGTCTTGTTCCTTTTCTTAGAGGAAATGCTTTCAGCTTTTCACTGTAGAGTAAGATGTTAGCTGTGGGTTTGTCACATATGGCCTTTATTATGTTAAGGGATGTTCCCTCTTTGCCCATTTTCTGGAGAGTTTTTTTTTTATCATTAATTGATGTTGAATTTTACCAAAAGCTTTTTCTGTATCTATTGAGATGATCATATGGTTTTTATTCTTCAATTTGTTAATGTGGTGTATCACATTGATTGATTTGCAGATATTGAAAAATCCTTGCATCCCTGGGATAAATCCCACTTGATCATGGTGTATGATCCTTTAAATACATTGTTGGATTCAGTTTGCTAGTATTTTTGTTTTTGTTTTTTTAAAGAAGATGTTGGGGGTAGGGGTTTATTAATTAATTAATTTATTTTTGCTGTGTTGGGTCTTCGCTTCTGTGCGAGGGCTTTCTCTAGTTGTGGCAAGCGGGGGCCACTCTTCATCGCGGTCGTGGGCCTCTCACTATCGCGGCCTCTTTTGTTGTGGAGCACAGGCTCCAGACACGCAGGCTCAGTAGTTGTGGCTCACAGGCCTAGTTGCTCCGCAGCATGTGGGATCCTCCCAGACCAGGGCTTGAACCCGTGTCCCCTGCATTAGCAGGCAGACTCTCAACCACTGTGCCACCAGGGAAACCCCTGCTAGTATTTTGTTGAGGATTTTTGCATCTATATTCATCAGTGCTATTGGCCTGTATTTTTCTTTTTTTGTGTGGTATCTTTGTCTGGTTTTGGTATCAGGATGATGGTGGCCTTAAAGAATGAATTCGGAAGTGTTCCTTCCATACTGTTTTGATTACTATAGCTTTGTAAAATGGTTTGAAATCAAGGAGCATGATGCCTCTGGCTTTGTTCTTTTTTCTCAAGATTGCTTTGGCTATTTGGGGTAACTACAGCTTCTTAACACACTCTATTAACTTTCTTTCCTTCCATGTTTCACATTCCCTCACTATGCTTTACTGGTATCAACAGCCAAATAAACGACTTCACCCAAGTTCTTGCTATAGTGATGTGCATGCTACAGGGGAAACCAAACAAAGACTTAAAAATTTAAAAGCATTAGAGACGATGACTAGGCCATCAGTGAGAACAAGGATCAATAAACAGAACCTGTTGCCTTTGCTCTTCAAATGAAATGAGCTGGAGAGGCACATAAAACAGGATTCTGTGGATGAGTCTGAAGCTCTGTGGAGCTTTTGAACAAGGGGAGAGTGAAATTCTACTTCTGGACAGGAAATGGAGTTGACGCCTTATAGAGAGGCTCGGAGTAGAGAAGTAGAAATTCAAGCTTAGGCCAGAAGGTGAAGGAACTCACTGAGCACTAGAACGAGGCTCTGTTTCAGACCAAATGACCAGAAGAGGAACGTGATATAGTGGAAGAAAGGGCTTCCAAACTCACAGCCACAGAAATCTTCAGGAGAGGGGTGAGGAAGAGGCATTTATCAGCTGGCACAGGAGAATTTAAAGCCTGGATCGGTGGGGGCACTTGGTCCATATCTGGGCAGAATGCAAGAGAGGGGGGTCAAAGGGTAGGAGAGGACCTGGGACTCCATGCCAGTTAGGAACACCGTCTTAGGCTTGGGTCTCAAGCCCAGTGATCTAGAACTTGTCTGGTTTTAGCTGCATTATATTCATTTCTTAGTAAAAGTGTGTGTTACTTGTCTCAACTGAAACACAGGGCAAAACTGTGAAACTAGTGTTCTTCTAAATATCTGTGAACACAAAGTCTTAGCACATCCTTAGTCTTGTGACTGGGTGTGGCACTCTCCCAAAGCCAGAGACCTGTGATAAAGAGAAGGGAGAAGGCCAACAGGCAGAGTGGAAGGGATCTGCTATGTGTCCCTTTATGAATGTGCTTTATTTGGTTACGAGATCTATTCCTGGAATCAATTCTAAGGTATTCTGTGAGGTGCACTTTTGGTGCACAGATTGAAAAATAATGGCAAATCCCTCCTCTGGGTTTGACAGTTTGGTAATTGGTGAGGTGGTTTCTTTGGAAGCCAGTTCCCTCCTAAGGCAAAAATAAAATAAAACAAAACATTTTTCACTGATTTTTTGCCTGCAGAAGTAGGTGGACTGTATTGGAAGATCTCAGTTCTAACTCACCATTTCTGGGACCTTGGGCAAGTCTTCACCATATGCCTCTTTCCTCACCTATAAAACCAGGGGAGTGACAAGCCATCCTGAATAGCTCCTGGAATTCTGTGATCCCAGGTGAGATGACTGGGTCTGGAGAGGCTGTATTCAGGGCTGGCCAGAAGGGCCTGCCTATGTGAATGTATTCTTTAAGGCAGAGCTTTGATTCAGCACATTTGGTTGTTTTGGCCTCTACAGAGAAGAGAAAGTAAGAGCCTTTCTGAAAATCCTTTTAATTGAAACTATTTGGGGTCTACGTTCTGTTTATATGCTTTCTTTCCCTTGTCCTAAGCTGTTTCTTTTTCTGTGTCACCTCAAAAACAGCTACTTTTGTTGAAGTCTAAATGAGTATCTTTGATTTCAAGATAAGTTTTCCTTTTTAAACCTGTCCTATGGAGAGTGGCAGAGGGGAAAAGTAAGCTGGGTTTGAGCAAGGGGAGTGAGGGGCCTGTGTGGGCCACATGTTTTGTCTGACCCACACCCATGCTCTGGGTTTCTGCGCTTTGGGAGTTCTGCTCAGATGCTGTCATCAATTTTAGTGCTAAGATGGCGGGGCATGCTTTATCCTCTCACACATGTAACTGGGCTGTAGAAGGGTGGACAGACTTACTATAAGGAGCACTTGGTCTGTTGAGCTCAATCCCCCAACTAGAGGTATATGTTTCACAGTTACATGCAGGGAATTTTATTCGAGGCCAGCTAGACCCTGACACTGAATCCTTTTCCTACTTAAACTTTATACCTATGAAATTGGCTTCCAATTATCTAAGAATTCATGGTTCTGTACTTTTCTCAAACCCTTTCTATAGGCTACTGACTATGATTTTACAATCTAGGTGAAAGGTAAGCAGCCACCAAAGCTCCTAGCAGTGAGTCTTGTTATGGTGAGAGAGGAGGGGAAGAAACCCTTACCTTATGGTTGGTCTACAGTAAACAATTTCAAATTTACTATTACTACTGACATATTTACATGATTATATAAGAAGACAAGTTGACCAATTATGACCATTAAGATGTATGGCTCTGAGCCCCGTTTTCCTACCAGTAGCGGCCAGAGTGGCCTCTTTAGTTCCTTTTGTCTAATCTAACTATGGAGCCACACAGCACTTTTTTTTTTTTTCAATATTTTCTGAGCACCACACAGCACTTTTTTTTTTCAATATTTTCTGAGCACCTACTGTACTCTTGACACTAGGTTTTGAAACACAAACATAAATACAAATACTTACGATACACCCTTGCCTTTGAAGGAAAGCAGACTTACTTTTCCCATGTGTTGACTTTAGGGGATTTACAAAATGGGAGTTGCTGGGGGGTTATTGTTTGTGTAGAAGGTGGCATCGTTTTTAGGAATCTAATAGCTCTTTCACTGTGACCCATGATTATAATAATGCTGACGTTTGCATAATGCTTTGCAAAGATTTTTCATATTTAATTTCATTTACTCTTCACAAGAATTCTGTGAGGTAGGTTGCCAGAGTATCATTACCTTTAATTTACAGAGGAATAACCTGAGGCACATAAAGGTCAGTGACCTGCCCAAGGTCAATAGCTAGCAAGTGGTGAAACCAAATCTCAAACTCTGATCTTGTGATTCTGCTAATTCAGAGGTCTTACTGCCATTCCGCCTCCTTTAGAAAAGAATGAGGAACGGCACTGTGAACCCACTGAGGGCAGAGAGATTATCTTGCTTCCCTCAGGGTCCTCCCTACCCCTAGCCCCTAGCACATTGTCTGGTATACATCAGGCAATAGTGCAGGTTTATTGAGTGAGATTAAAGCCCATCAATGAGAGAGAATAAAGAGATGGGCACCTTTCCACCTTCACATTACCAGACTGTAAAGATTCTGATGATAATCTATTCTACTTTGTTCTTGCCCACCAACCTGCATTGAATTGCCCATAAATATTTGTTTGTATGGAACATTTCATCACCCAGCAGTCTAGGGCATTCCTGGGTAGACAGGAGCCTGAAAGTAACACTATCGAATTTGCAGAATTGTCCGCTCACACTGTGGCCTATCTTATCTTCAGTCCTATGACAACTTTGAAGACTCCC
The DNA here is from genome assembly GCF_964165515.1 of Mesoplodon bidens. Classification (NCBI taxonomy): domain Eukaryota; kingdom Metazoa; phylum Chordata; class Mammalia; order Artiodactyla; family Ziphiidae; genus Mesoplodon; species Mesoplodon bidens. Next base: position 44,986,442 of record NC_138160.1, on the reverse strand, counting down.
TTAAAGAATTTGGACTTTGTGACTGCTCCAGAGACCAGCCAAGTAAACAATTTTAATAACCTCCCTGTGAATGTCATAAAGGCAGAGAGGGGGAGGGGTTGTTAGCACTGTCTTTTCACAAATACCACTACAGAGGTAAGCCAGGTGCTTGCCTCAAAGTTCAGAGCACCAGAAAATGCTCCTCTTTTTACCATCTTCTGAAATCATTCTCAGCAGAGGATTTTTAGGCTAAAGTAGGAACTTATTCCAATCTGAAACCACAGTTGCTCAACTTCAAGAAATCTGGTTAACCTCAAGTAGGTGACATTTGATGGTTTTTCCTTTTGTATGAGATGAATTTTAATTTCCTCTAAGGCATGATGTGGAAATCCTTCAGTGGGTGCCCACTGACCTGAGCTATCCAGCTTGTATTCAGGAAGTATAAAATCTATTTCAGATGAGTCTCTGTTCCCATTCTGCCCCATCAGCAAGGAAGAAAGGAGACAATTATCTGGTGATAATTACTCTGATGGCAGTAATCTCTGGCAGCTGCTAGAGAAGAGACATTGTCTCCTACCACCCCCTAACTTTTTAGAATAGAGCTCTGAAAGCTTGATAACAGGGGCTGAAGATGTGTGAACAACCTCAAAATAACTTTCTTTTCACTTCCGTCACCCAGGCTTTAATTAAACACAATTCATACCTCTTCAGAGGCTTCAGATGATGTATGTTAGAGAACTTCATAAAGGAGAAGGGCCATATAAATGGTATAGGTTACTCTACGTTGTTTATTTCCTCTTATCCAAGTCAGGGGCCTTTCAAGGCTGTTGCCCTAGAAGCCTGCTTTTTCTTCCAGTGGGGGTGAAGCAGAATCGGAGATTAGATTTTCTTCTGGAAATTTTAGGAGAGAATTTTAAAGTGGAAGACATGTGAATGCAGATGGAAGATAAAATTTGGATAAGTACCACTGAGGTTTTTTTTTAATGCCTTAAAGTCCTTTTTCCCATGCAAATAAACTCCCCAAAAAGTTAGAAACCATCATCAGCCTTTCTAAAAGGGAATTTTCAGTCTTTTCCCATATTTCTGTGAAGTTTAGCTATCTCTCTCACAGCAGGATTTGGAAGTAGAACCCTGCTAATGCACTACTGTAATTTTTCTAGCTGTTGTCAAAGTGGCAAAATGGGGGCAAAGAAGCACAGCTGGAGGCAGACTGTTGGTGACACAGATTGAGCTGGTCTGCTTTCACATTATAAATAAATATGCCAATTTTAACATGTTGCACACAAGCTTTGGGTGCATTTTTTAAAATCTGATAAAAATGTTCTGGTATAGACATTCTTCTGCTTAGTCTAAACTACTTCATCAAACACTCTAATCATAAATTGTCAGAAATATTCAGAAAGTCAGAGGGCTTTAAGAACACATTTGAATTTATTCAATAAAAGCCAGAGGCCAATTTTTGTTGTTAACCTCTCTCTACTTTTTTCCATCCCTACCTCAAGCCTGAAACTCCACACATCTTACTGGTCCTGATTCCTATAGAAGTTGTAAAACACCCCTTCCTCTTCACTCCTCTTTTTTCATCCCATGATTCCATTTCACTGATGTTGCACAATCAGTTATCATTGCATTTTCCAGCACATCCATGTTATGATACAGCTGATGGTTGAAGGTTAATGAGTGTGGCCATAAAGAACAAGACAGGTTTACCTCACAGGCCTTGTGAGCCCTAGAACACAATTGTAGGCTTCTTGTAGGGGCCATGTGGATCCATGGGTGTATAGGCATGTGAGTTGATTGTTCCTGCCTCAAGAGTCCACCCCTTTGGTAACCATAAATTTGTTTTCTAGTCTGTGATGAGACTCTGCATTTCTGACAAGCTCCAGTGATGACAGTCTTTCTGGTTCACGCGCCACACTTTGAGTAGCTATATGAGATGTGGCTATGGTTAGGTCCCCTGTTTGGGACCTATGTTAAATCCTTTGGTGGCTCATTCTGAGCCCTGGATGTAGGAAGTGGGCCTCCTTCAAGTCCTTTAAGAAACAGAGAACTGTTACTGAATTTTAAAAATCATTTTGTTGACTATCTAAAATATAGTTATTTGTAGAGCATATTTCAGAAAAAGGTCTTACTGTGCTTTTTTTTTTTTTTTGCTGTACACGGGCCTGTCACCGTTGTGGCCTCTCCCATTGCGGAGCACAGGCTCCAGACGCGCAGGCTCAGCGGCCATGGCTCACAGGCCCAGCCGCTCCGCGGCATGTGGGATCTTCCCGGACTGGGGCATGAACCCGTGTCCCCTGCATCGGCAGGCGGACTCTCAACCACTGCACCACCAGGGAAGCCCCGTCTTACTGTGCATTTTTGCTACTTAGTGCTTTTAAGCATACGACTTGCTGTTTAGTAACACTAATCATCTTCACCTTGTTAGTATTGCTAATGTGCATTCTCGTGGTCCCCAGAACAAGTTATCTTTCTGGGAAATACTCACATCTGGAATGACTAGCAGTAGTGTCCTTTGGTACTGACAATGAGCCCACAAGTAGATCTAGAACAAGTATCAGTCGGTGGGTGGCCTGTGGTCTTTTTCAGCCTCAGTCCACATGTCACTTGGAATCCAATTACCCAATGATCATATCTCTGTCTCTTCCCTGTACAGGATGAGTGAGTGACTTGCAAATAATTTCTCTTTATCCTCCCTAAAATGATTCCAATTTCCAATGAGTATGTGTGTGTCAAAGGGTGAGAGGTGAGCGCGGGGTGCTCGACCTGTTCACCAGCACGGAAGCTCTCTAAACAATGTCCTTATGGGTTTTTATGGAGCCTTCATTTCATAGGCGTGATTGATTACATCATTGGCCATTGGTTTGATTAATTCACTGCCCATTGACTGAACTCTATTCCCAGCCCCTCTCCCCTCCCTGGAGGTCAGGGAGGGTAGAGCTGAAAGTTTCAACCCTCTAATCACTTGGTTGGTTCTCTTGGCAACCAGCCCCCATCCTTAGGTGAGGTCCTTACTGAGTCACCTCGGTAACATAACAAAAGATATCATTTTAGCTCTCATCACTTAGGAGATTTGAAACGTTTTAGGAGCTCTGTGCCAGGAACAGTAGAAGAAGATCAAATATATATTTATTATAAATCATAATATGACCGCCCCCCCAAAGATGGAATCTGTATTCATGTATGATAATTGGTTAGCAGAATCAACTTCTACCAGCCTCAAGTTTAAACAGAAGAAAGCAGGTTCATTATTTACCTTATTCCCATGACTTACGAGGAAAGCACACAGAATTTTCCTTTTCCTTCCTTATCCTCAGAAGCAGTGGGGATAGACTCCAGATTGTAGGTCTCTGGAGGAGGGAATCCTCCAGCCCTTCCTCTCCCATTTCCTCCCAAGGTCCCTTCCTCTGCCTCCTTCCCCAAGCCCTTCACAGGTTGGAGAGGCCCCGCAGGCTGCTGGGAAGGTGAAGAGAGAAATTTGCTAAAGCTCTAGGCAGATTGTAGAGTTTGTGGTCTGTGGTAAGCGGGAGGGTAAAGGAAGGCGGGGCATTTGGGGAGTGGGAGAGGATCCACACTGTCATTTCCACAGCTTGTGGAGTTAGGAGGGTGGTCCCCTCAGGCTGGAGGACTGCGGGCAGGGAAGCTTTGGGTTGACACTTGTGAATGGGCTTGGAGAGAGGGCGTGTGTGGGTCCAGTGCGGTTGGAGCCCTTGACACAAGCAAGCCACTGTGCTGGTGCTCCCCACACTTTCCTGATGGAGTTCTCATTACACAGCTCCATGAAGCTTGTCTTCATGGCTCCACTTTACAGGGAGGAATCCACAGCTGAGGGAGGTAAAGCAAAATGCTTGGGCCACTGAACTGGTAAGTAGTGGAGCCAGTGTTTGAACCCAGGTCTGCCTTACTCTAAATCCCTTGGAATCCTACTTTGGAAAGCAGGGCCTTATGGGAAGTAGTAAGACCTTTTGTAACTTAAGGCAGGTGAATGAGGTGTCAGGCAGTCTATGGTCCACATGCCCAAACTGGTTCTGTTTATAGTTTATGTTTTTAAAAAATCCACCATTTTTTTTTTTTCCTGTATGCGGGCCTCTCACTGTTGTGGCCTCTCCCATTGCAGAGCACAGGCTCCGGACGTGCAGGCTCAGCGGCCATGGCTCACGGGCCCAGCCGCTCCGTGGCATATGGGATCTTCCCAGACCGGGGCGCGAACCCGCATCCCCTGCATCAGCAGGCGGACTCCCAACCACTGCGCCACCAGGGAAGCCCAATCCACCATATCTTAACACACCTGCTGGTGGTTGAGAGACTCTAGTTTTTGCAGAATACTAATGTAGTACCTTTTTTATAATTCCTTTTGTGCTCTGCAGAATTGAATTTCTAAATGTCATGTGGTGTGCAGCTAGCTACAATAGCAACCTTCAGAGACAATGGTGTGGATGGCACACCCCTGAGTGCTGGGGGCCAGGGCCTCTCACAGGATATTTTAAAGCAGATCATAGAAGGCAGCTCAGTCTCTCTGTAGCCAAACCACAAAATGTTGTTTTCCTTAAAGTCCCGGAATCCCAAAGGGTGTAGGCAATAATCCCTGTGAAAAAATGCTGAGCTCTGTAAAATGCTAAAGGGAGGAACCAGATCCCCTGGGGGTATAGACACATTTATCTACGTGAGGGAATCTGGGTGGTAGTGGAATTCCTTAAATGTTCATTTCTTGGAATTGGAGTTTGCAGGTGTAGAAGTTACCTATGCCAGTATCGGTCAAGGTTTACTGTGCAAAGGAATCACCTGGGGATCTTGTTAAAATGCAGATTCTGTTTTCCTGGGCCTGGGATGGGGCCTGAGATCCTCATTTCCCAGACCTCCCAGGTGATGCTGGTACTGCTGGTCCATGGACCACACTCTGAGCAGCAAGTGTTATGCCTCCCTGCATCATCCTTATTCCCCTTCTCTAAGCTCAGTCAAGATTCACTTACTTTGGGATAATTTTATTTCGGGAGGCAGGACAGACAAGAAAAAGGAAGCTTGCAGAATCTTCTGAGTAGATCTCAAGGAATCTCTATTGCAGCATATTATAGATGTGAAGAGATGTTGTGAGGATAACACTAAAAATGTGGCAGGGGTCAAATAAACTTCAGAAGTATTGGGTTGAAAAGTTCAACAGATTTCTTTATTTCATGACTTCTTGGAGGCTTTAATAGGCTAGTGTGCCTTGTGACTTTCATAGGGGAATTTTTCTCAAATTCATTGGCCCAAAGAATGCTTTTTTGGGGACCATATTAAGAGCATAATGTTGACCAAGACTGGCTGTTTCAGACATTGTCACAGGTGACCACACGAGAGGTGGAACTCTTGCCTAAAATACTATGTAAACATGAAATTGCCCTTATTCCCTATAGGCTAAGAGTAACTCTAAAATAAATTAAACTTTAGAAATAAAGATGAATTGAGCTGGGGGATGGATTGACTGTGGCTTCCATGCATGTAGAATGCTGGGCCTATGACTTCGGAGAGAGAGGACTGATATAAATGGATGAGGAAGGAGTTAAGAAAATGGAAGTATTTTAGATCAACAGGAGTGTGTGACAAGAAGGAGAAGACTAGAAAATGCTTGTTTGTGGGGAACAGTTAGTCAGGGGGCTTAATCCACGAGGCTAGCTAGGGTAGAGTATGGAGAAATCCAGAATACAGGTGGTGGGCAGATTCCAGGCAATTGTCATTTTTTTTTTATGTTCAGAGATTGAGCCCGTCTCCTTTTGGGGGGAATTCCCGACCTGACAAGACAGAGTATTCTTTCATAGAGAAGCTGAACATGACACATCATGTTTTCTTAGCCTATTTTGCAGCTAGATTCCAGGCACATTGACCTGTGCTCCCCCGATGAGAAGTACCTGTCCTAGACTTTCACTCAGAGCAAAAACAGGCACCTGGTGGACTCCATTCTGATGAGGATGGGACAACAATCCCAGAACGTTTAGTTTCTAGAGGCAACGGGGACTGTGACTCCATAGCCAGTGTCCAGTGCTGGCCACGTACATAGTACCAGTTGCAGGGTCTGTGCCCTGTGTGGGTGGCAGCAGTGCCTCACTGGACCAGCCCAGTGGCCCAATTTGGGGCATTGTTCTTCGTGGAGAGCCTGAGCCTGGTTCCGCATCATCCTAGGAACTCCGAGCTTCCCGTCTGCTTTTCGTAGCTTCCTTTTCTGCTTAAATGAACAAGAGTTGATTTCTGTTGTTTGCAGCTTAGAATCCTGACAGACATAGAGGATGAATGGAAGTTTTCAACTCAGCTTCAGATAGCCCCAGAGAGCATTTTTAATCTGAATTCTAGGGTGAACTTTGGGGTTTATGAAGGAAGGTTTGTGTGGCTTGAGGGTCAAGGTCAAAGGCACCCTGGGAGGGCTTCCCCGGTGGCGCTGTGGTTGAGAGTCCGCCTGCCGATGCGGGGGACACGGGTTCGTGCCCCGGTCCGGGAAGATCCCACATGCCTCGGAGCGGCTGGGCCCGTGAGCCGTGGCCGCTGAGCCTGCGCGTCCGGAGTCTGTGCTCCGCAATGGGAGAGGCCACAGCAGTGAGAAGCCCGTGTACCGCAAAAAAAAAAAAAAAAAAAAAAAAAAAAGGCACCCTGGGAGCCCTGGTGAGCCGGTTAGGTGACAAGGCAGGTGACGAAATGAATATTACTGAGTGAGCATTCACAAAGTGCCAGCTAGATGCTCTTATCTATATTTTTCTCATCGTAATCTTGTGAAATAGTTGTTGTTATCCTCATTTTGCAGAAGGGGAAGCTGAGTTATGGGGAGTATAATTAATTGTCGAAATAGTAAGTGTCGGAGCTAGCATTCCAGAGAAGGGCTGTCTGACTCTATTTATCACTACATCAGGACATTTGGTCCACAGTTATTTTCAGAGCACCTTCTATGTGTGAGACATGACGATAATCCTAGGCGATACCTACCTTCGTGGAGGTTAAGATCTGCTATAGGAGATACCCACTAAAGTAACCACAAACTAGGAAGGAGAGCTAGAATGAGAATATGTAACAGGGAAGCCTGGCCTCAATATAGATGTGTGGAGGGGAAATGGTTTCCCTGAAGGGGTGCCCTTTGAATGGGGTTTCAAGGGCCGGGTAGGAGGTAACTAGGTTGAATGGAGAGAGGGAGAAGTGCTCTCCTAGCAGGGAGAACTTAAGTACAAGCCAGACACATCCCATGCTTGGTTAGTAACCTGAGATTTCCCGCAGTGTAGCACACTGCTTTTGTGGATTCATTGGTCATCTGCTCTATTAAGGAAAGATACAGGAGAGCAATGAAAAAAAAGGGTCAGAGTTTCAAGGCTATAGTAGAAGAAAAACTCTGTTCTTGTGGGAAATGTTCCTGGAACCACCTGTTTGCACAAGACCTGTCTTCCTCTATCTTGGGAAGTAAGTGTCCTGCTGATTTCTGAACAGAGAATGAGAAATAGGGATGAACAAAGGACACCCCCCCCGCCCTTCCCTGCCACAACAGTGCCAAGCTTGTTGTTGGCTGCTGCAGGTGGGCAAGAACCACAGTGAGGGAAGAGAGGGTGGCACAATGTACAGGGAGACCTGCCACCCATTTCTGCATGGACTTAGGATAGATGGAGTCAGATGAATTGAGCTGCTGGGTCCATTTCTCTGGACACTGCCCTTTTTCTCTTCTGGGAGATGCTCCTTGTCAAAGGACATGTTGCAGAATGATATAGGAAATATTCTTATTTTACTTAGAGCAAATTTGAGGGGCATAAAAATTTAAATACAAGGTCCAATCAGATTTTTTAAAAGCTAAAATCATCACCTTCTGTCTACTAAAATCCCATGTGACAGTTAAAACTCAGCTTCAAAGTCACCCCCTCCAGGAAGCCTTCCTTGATTATGTCAGACAGAAGTTATGTCTCACGCCCTTGGACCTCCCAATACTCTGCAGGGCACCATTCTTGGGGCACACACAGATCGTATCTGCTTTGGTATGGTGGTTATTTGGGTCCATGTCTTATCTTCCCAGCCCCATTGCAAGTTTGATGAGTAGAGGAAGTATGTATCATATAGTATTGTAATATCCAAAGTGTTTTGTGTATGAGAGCTGCTCTCTGAAAAAATTTGTGAGCAGACTAGAAACTGAAAGTTGGTCTTTTGTAAAAATCTCTCATTTTGTCACCCATTCAAGTACCTATTAAAGTGTAGAGTACATTATAATGAGAGCTAAAAATAGAATTGAAAAGATAAGGCTTGGTGTATATGCCCTGGTTTATTGCATGGAATAACCAAGGAACGGAGCCCCTTATGTAAGCCTTTCAATAAGCCACTGGAGAATAATGTGGAATAGGAAATCTGGATTCAAGTCCTGGTTCTGCTATGTACCTGCTGTATGAGCTCAGACAAGTCACTTGACCTCTCTGAATTTGGATTTTCTTATTTGTAATGTGTGGGAAGTGTTCTAACTTGTGGGATTTCAGAGAGAACTAAAGAAATAGTACAGCGGTGCTTAGCCCCCTCCCTGTCCAGGGTAATTCTTGTGGTGGATGCTAACAGAGCAGGGGGGAAGGACCCTGGCGTCCTGTCTCCATCCTCTTGCTGCAGCCTGAGAGAGGACACGTGAGCCCGTCACGCCCCTTACACACAGGTTTCAAGGCTGGGGTCGTACACTCTGCTTCAGTGCAAGTGTGTCTTGGGCTCTTCATGTCCATTTGTGAATTAACAGGCAGGACAAGTTGTCCACTTCCCCGTCACTTTCACAGAAGTCAGTTGGTGTCATAAATTATTATAAATCACTTGTCCTCTCAAGTGGGTCCTTTCTTATGTAGAATGAGGACACTAATGCTCTCAAGAAGGGCTGGACTTACTTGTGAGGAGGCAGTTTCTGTGAAAGTGCCCTCTCATGGGATGGGATTTGTTAGTCAGGGCAGTAGTCAGACCCACATGTGTTGGGGTACAAACTCTGGGGTCAGTTGCTGTGGCCACACCTTGGGAAGCTGCACACTTCACTTGGGTTTGGAGTAAAGCAGCTTGCACAGCGGTTCCAAAGAGGAGCCTCCAGGGCACACTCCCCCAGACAGATATTCTGCTGCAGGCCTGAATGCAGGCTTCCCACCCTCTCCCTGGAGTCTGGGAATCAGTGAAACCCAGGCATGCCAGGAAGAGCTCAGCGGATCAAGCTCTGAGAACAGTTTCAGCTCAGTATGAGGATTGGGTAAGTTCTTGGTTTCAGAGAAGATACTTTTAGGTATGTGGGGAAAAAAAGGGGAGAAACCAAGATGCAAAGTCTGGCTTCCATTGGTCAGGGTCAGCCTGGGCTGTGGTGTTAAGGGGGTTTCGGCGGCCACTGTTGTTTCCGTTGCTCTGGCAGCCAGAGGAGAAATAGACTACGCCCAGTGCAGGTGCACTGGGGTTGAAGGGGCCCATTTCCTCCAACAGTCCTGGCCAGCCTGGAGACAGAGACCTCGGAACTCCTCCAGGATGGCTAGCTGAAGGTTTCAGGCTGTGGAGACCAAAGCGTGAATTCAGGGGCTTTGCCTACGGGGGTTGCCGGCAGTGCCTGGGTGGTGCCCTCCCTGTCAGCACCGGAAAGCTGGGTCCGGGGTTTGGAAGGGTCAGCGGGATCTCCTGCCTTTCCCTGCTTGGCTTTCCTGCCTCTGGCAGCTGCAGCCGCAGCAGTTGCATCCTGCATCCCGTTGAGGAAGCTTAGTGCGGGGTCAGACCCAGGTCTTGCAGCTCCACCCTGGAGCTCTGCTGAGAAGCTGCGGCAGAAGGGAGGGTGTCGGGGCCCCCTCACTCTGGTGCCTGCCCTCCTGTGCTCATGGATCCTCCCTGAGCCACTCTGCTGTGCGTACCATACCCCCAGGGGCTGTCCCTCCTAAGGGGCTCAGGGTGACAGCCTCTAGGGTCCGACAGACACAGGTTCTGCGAGGTGGAAACAGTCAAACCTACTACAAAGGCTTGTGAGGAGGAAGTTTCGCACCTGGCACACAGCAGGTACTCAATAAATGGGACCTTTGCTCCTTGCCTAAGGGCCAGAATTTAAGATGCATTTCTGCCTCTCTGAGCTTACTGCTGCGACCACTCCCTTACCAGAAGTTTCAAGAGCAAGAGCATTCAGCCAACCCCATCCTGCAACTCTCTCTACTCAGATCCAGAAACTCTCCTCCTGCCACCTCCACCGTTACCACCTTGGCCCAGGACCGTTATCTCTTGCCTGGTTTATTGCAGTTGCAATAATGAGACATAGAGGTTATTGGAACAGGCAGGAAGATGGAAGGGAAGTAATTGAAATAATTTCCTCCAACAAGCCTCACATAGGGATGAAAATTAATATCTGCCCGTGAAGAGGTAAATTAGAGGCACCTACTGGGAGAACGGAAATGTCTCCAATTAGGACTCACATGGTTTGGCAGCTTCCAGTGAGATGCCCGTTGCCCCAGTGACTCTCTGGGTCCTTTCCTCTCCCTCATATTTTTCATTAAGACTTGATGTAGAGATAAGAGTAAGAGTCACTTAAAGTAATGCGAGAAACCGTGAGGCCAGCAGGAAAGTAAAACTCCTGCCAATGGCTGCGAACTCTAATCTTCTCAAACTGAATAGACTCAGAGTTGCATCTGGAATTGTGTGTGCTTGGCAAACGGGAGGTGAAACCCCTCTGAAAAACATCTGACAGGAATTGCCTCTTCACGAAATGTGAAAAGAAGCTCCCACCCAATTATTAAGAGGCTGCCTAAGAGGAACGAAAAAGTTTGTGCAGCTAACACAACACGCGGCTTGCCAAAATCATCCTGCCCTAATTCTCTTGTCAGCAGAGCTGCTTTTCCCAAGAGCAAGTAACTCGTGATTTGCTTGCTTGATTCTGCTGGCCACTCCTGCTGCGAGCCCCTCACCCCACCCAGGACCCCCTGCCCAGACCTCACCCCCTCTGCGCATTTTCACTGGTGGGGTATATTCTTCAGGGCTTGAAACCTCAGAAATTCCGCTGAGAGCACAATGATCTACACTCAGGATGTAAATGGCCGCGAATGTCATGTTGCTTATCTTGCTCTGTGCAACACCCAGCAGCTGCTGGCTTTAACGAGGAGGCGGCACAGGGCTCTGAGAATAGTCCTGTGTGTGCTTTGTTCATGCATTTTGCAGCTGATTTAAGAGCAAGAAAGGAACAAAACCGATCTGATGTCTTTACTCCAGAGATCGTCCACATCCTTCCTAGGGCAGGAAGAGCAGGTGACTGGGACACCGGACGTTTGGCAAGCTGGTGGCTTTCCTGCATTGGCATGCTTTGCTGGGGTTTTCATGAAAAGACAATGACCTTTACAGAAAACAATGACCTTTGCAGAGATCTCTAAACCCTGGCAACTCAGCAGCAAGTTCAGTTCCAAAATCGTTCCTCTTGCCTTTCCCAACAGACTTGAACAACTAGAAAGAAAGGAAGGAACTTAAAAAAAAAAAAAAATCACCCCGTTTTTGGCAAACCTTAGGCACTCTTTCCCCCACCTTGTAATTAAGGCAGAAGTAAACAGTAACAGAATACCAAATTGCTGCTTGCTTTGGTACTAGGTGCCCAGATGGAGCTGCTGGTGGTACAGCCCTGTGCCTTGAGACGAAAGGGCAGCCTCCCTGGGGAGCATTCCAGTGGGTCCCCAAATCTGACGTGTCAAGATTAAGACCTGAGGATCTGGAGCAGAGTGACAAGACAGGGTGAGTCACCTGGGCATTATCTGGAAAAGGACAAAGTTTCCTCCTCCTTTAAATTCACCCTCTCCCCTCCAACTCGGAACCCCTTCTTATTTTTGGAGGTCTTCTCCCGCATGGTAATGCCTTACCTTGAAGAGGCTGGTGGGTCTAAGGAACCCAGAGCATTCCCTGTTGAGCAAAGTGTGTGTGAGGACTCTCCATCAGACTGGCTTGGTCGGTGTCCTGCCTCTGCCACTCACCAGCTGAGTGACCCAGATGAGTTGCTCACCTCTAAGCTTCGATCTTCTCAACTCTAAAAGCAGAATAGTGTTTCCCTTATAGGGTGCCTGTGAGGCTAAAATGAAACAGTGTAAGTGCCTTCCACATAAGAACCACTTAACCACCGATGTTGTTGCACGTATCAAGAGTTCATTTCTTCTTTCTGTTAAGTAGGACTCTATTGTGGCTCTACCGCAATTGGTTTATCCATTCAGCTGTTGATTTGACATTTGCGTTGCTCCCAGTGTTTGGCTATTACAGATAAAGCTGCCACTATTTGTGTATGAGTCTTGGATGGACATAGTTTCCCTTTTCTCTTGGGTAAAATACTTAGGAGTAGAATGGCTAGATCATACAGTAGGTGTATGTATTGATAAGACTTTTTAAGAAAATGTCAGACTACTTTCCGAAGTGGTTGCACCATTTTACATTCTCACCCGCAGTGTATGAGAGTTTTAGTTGCGCCACAACCTTGCTAACACTTGGTATGGTCAGTCTTTCTAATTTTATCCACTCTAATAGGTGTGTAGTGGTAAGTGATTCACATTTACTTTGAGTTGCAGTGAAAATATTTAGGTGAACATTCTGTGTCATTCATTCATTGAATTCATACCATTCATTCATTGCATTCATACCATTCATTCATTGCATAGTGAATAGGCCATAGAGCTCAGATATTATCTGAAGACTAACACTGGTGACATTTAATCCTTGGCACACAATTGGTTGCATCTGACTCAGGAGATTAAGTGAATTTCAAGCAGCAGCAGCCTAATGATTCAGTGCTGTGGACCCCTTAATTTTCTTCCCATCTCTCCTACTAAAGCCAAATAATTGCTGTGATTTCATTACTTCGCCTATGAAACCAGTAATAATCCTGGTCAATATCACCTTTTAGCTCTTATTGCTATTGGCAACTCTATTAAGTTTGGCCCTGTGTTTATAATAGTGAGGTTAGTGAAAATGTTCACTCCTTTATAGGATCCAAAAGAGAGGACCCACAGGAGAAATTTAATTCTAATCTTAGTTCTAGGAATAGCTTTGTTTTTCCTGAACAAATGGTTTGTTTTCATCTGATGGATGCTGGGAATAGTGGTGTTACTTTCTTCATATTGGTAGCCAAGAACTCAGAGCCTGATTTGTTTTCTCTTCCATAGCAAGTTGATAAGATTTATATTATATGTTTTACAAACTAACTCTTGCCTGGCTCCAGCTTACCTTCCTATTTGATTTTCTATTCGCTTTCTTTTCCTTACTAGTTAAAAGACTTTAAATGATTTTATTTCTTAAAAATACATGTTTATAGTCAGAATTTAAAGGCGTAAATTAAGTCTTCTCTCACTCCTGCCTCAGAGCCACCTGGCTCCCTTCCCCAGGGGCAACTGCTGTTACTGTTTTGTTGCATGTCTTTCCTGAGATAATCTGTGTGAATGTAAGCATATTTATGGGGTGGGTAGCACATATTTGTAAGCAGTTTGTTGAATGAGTTGGAGTTTATAGGGTATAAACAGAAAGTAACTTTATTTCCGCTCATTCCAGGACTCTTGAAATTTACTCTGTTGTTTTCTTGCCTGCCCATGGATGAATTCTCTGGTAAATCCCTTAGTTTTTCTAGTCACTTTCTGGTATTAACAGATGCCTCACTTTCATTAAAAAGTCTGGACTTACATAGAATCAAAACATCAGTCTCTCTTAACAACAAAAACATCTCCCCTTCTCTGGCTGGGGCCTGGCTGTGGCTCACATGTGCCCCGAGGCTCAGCCTGCCTCCCCACAGCTCCCAGCCGTGCTCTTCTGCTGCTCTTCCGCACTCACCCTGCTATCTCTGACTCTTCCGGGGTTGGTGGGCTGGGTGGATTGCACCTGCAGCTTTCCTTTGAGAAACACCCTTGGGCTGCTGAAGCCTCTTCACCCATAGGTGTAGAGATCTGGGTGTGCCTGGAAATCTGGGGGTTTATATCGTTCCCCTTTGCCAGAGAGCCAACGCCTGAATGGAATGGGATAATGGAAGTCTAGCCCCCTTGCTGCAAAATGGACAAACTCTGAGATATAATTTATATTCTAGAGCTCCCTGTGGGGTCAGCCTGAGGCTAGGACTGTGCTGGAAATCTCATCCTCCCTTGGCTTCTCCCTCCCTGTTATGTTTCCCCTAACCTCTTACCAGATTTTCTGAGTACACTTCCTTAAGAAATCACTAACTTGCACAGGAACCCTCATTTCAGGGTCTGCTTCTCAGGAACTAACCTAAGACAGGAATTATCCAAATATTGATAAGGCCCCTCCAACCACAGTTCTCTTGTCTTGGCCGAAGCCTGCTGGGAAAGGGCTACCTACAACTCTCCCCTCAGGTCCTGGCTTCCAGGGTCCATCCCTTGGACTCTTGGTTGGGGTCTTTAACTCTGGATAAAAAGAGCAAAACTCAGTGTTAAGTCATCACACATATTTTTTCTTTACCTTAAAGATGTTATTAATTATATGTACCTTCTATTGTGTAAATAAATACCCACATGTTTTCTAGTTGTTCTCCTTCAGTTAATTGGATCAAATACACAAAATAACCAGCCATTCTTTAATGAGGACTTTCTGTTCTTTTGGCTGGGTAATATTTGTTTCTTGTAGCTTCCACAAATGAAAAGCTGTAGCTACTGACCTCTTACATTTTCAGAAAAGTTTACCCATTCTTTTTACATTTCTGTTGGTGGATAATAAAATTCTTAGGTCACACCTTATATTCCTGAGGACTTTGTTGTCCTTGCTTTACTGTTTTCTAGCACTGATTGTTTGTTTTCACCTTCTGCAAGTGACTTGATAGTTTTTTTCATGATACTAAAATGATTCTTGTTTTTTTTTAATATTTGTAGTTGAACAATTGTGCTGTGATATTTTTTTCCTAGGGACAATATGTACCTTTCAATTCGTAAATTTAAATACTTCCTTTCTTTGGGGAAAATATATAGCTTTTATATCCAAAGAATCAATTTTATTATTCAAAACGTTGCACTCCTAGGATTGGCTGATGGAGCTGGATTTGAAGAGTTGTGTTTGATGTAACTCTCTAGAGAATGGCAGACCTCCTTGCAAGGACTGCCTTGTCTTGGGGGGCTGCCACCTTAGCAGAAGTCACTTTCAATTGTATCTTGAAATATTTTACTGTTCCATTATTTGGGTTCTCTTCTTCTCCCTTAATCTCTTTCATATTCATCATCTTTCTTTTCTAAACTTTTTTTTTTTAACCATCTGCTTACTTCCATTTTGTTTTACTCACTTTTCTTACCACATCCTCCATTTATTTTACTGCATTTGCATCAGGGACTCATCTCCTTAATGCACATTCAGTGTGAACTTCATTCTTGTGATGCTATAATTTTTTTCTTCCACTTCTTTTCTAAATTCTGTCAGTTCCTGTTTCATCTACTTCTGTCTTTTCATACTTCCCCTCAGTGCTTGTATCTCTATTCTGTGTTCTTGGTTTGCAGTGGCAATCCTGGATATTTTCTGTTTGCTAAGGAGCACATCACTGTATCACCTCTGTTTTCTACCAGTTCCCAGGAATCCCTGTAGTAGTTGAACTTCCCAAGGATGTTGGATTCAGGTTCTACTCAGAAAGCAACAAGGACCACCAGTAGGCTTGGGAGCTGGGCAGATTTTTGGCCAAATCCGGACTCTTACCCAACTTACAAGTTGGGTTATCTTGAGGATATTGGTCTCTCTGAGCCTCAGTCACGTCATCTGTAAAACAGATATGGTATTACTTCACAGTGTTGTTGTGAGGATTAGATAAAATAAATAACGTAAAGGGTCTAGCTCAGAGTCTGGCTTACATAAGGAGCTTAATAAATGTTCCCTTTCTGTTTTGTTTTTTTCTAATTAAACTGATGGATAGGTACAAGCTATTTTACCATAACAAGAAGAGACTTTGTCTTAAATGCTATTTAACTATCACTCTAAAGCACCCATCACAATGATGATAGTAGAGAATATTTATTGAAGGCTTACTATTTCCTAGGAATTTTGCTAAATTTATTACATATATTCTCATTTAATTGTTCAGCATCTCTATGAGGTATGTCATATCATTATGCTCGTTTTACAGTTGAGGAAATTGAGCCTTAAGTAATATGTTGCTCAAGGTAGTAAGTGACAGATCCACAGCTTGGTCCATGGCGAACTTCAGTGGCCATGTCTTAATCACTGTCAAATATTGTTTATGCATTGTGATCTTTCCCTGTGCTTGGAGCAATAGCAGAAGCAAAAAAGTGCGAATTATCATGCCTGGTTTTGGGAAGCTCATAAACACATGTATACCCATTGCATAAATAGTTACATAAAAACACAATTGTGTTCACATGCCTCATACTCAAAGTAAGGACTCTTATTCTCAGATAGAATGAGATTTGAGACTTAGAGGATACCTTCTTCCCTAGGGATTAGAACCTTCAACTAGAATTTTTCATCATTGTCCCTCTACTTTTAGGTGGCCTAGTAAAAGTGAGTGAACTCTAAAGCACCTAGATTATTGGGTTTTCTCAGAATGTGGGTGTGTTAAAAATGTACCTGGAGTTTTTTCTAACCAGGTATGATAAGACAGACAGACACAAATGATCGTCGCAAAGAAAGAATTTTGTACTTGCAGATCTGTAGAAACATGAGGCACAGCACACCAGGCCATGCAGGGCCACAGAGAGGGAAGCAACAGGGTTGATCAGGAGGCAGAGAGGGGAGGGCAGAGCATGGCCCAAAGCCTTTACTGGTTTTTTTCTGGAAAGGAATGGATGACGCAGGGAAGGTACATTGAATAATTTGAACAATTTAGGTAGACTCTAGGCTGTAGGAGTGGTCTCTAATTTTCTGGTACCTGGCCTTGGGGTGATTTTGGGCAGGGGGGATATTGGCTTGGTGTGTGAGAATTTGATAAAGGAGATGGTTAGGGGTGTAGACTCTGAATTGGTTGGTTTGTTTATTAAAGGTTTGCTTCCAGCGAAGTCATTTGCTGTCTTTGGGAATTAGCTAGTGCTAGAAGGGGCAGCCTCTCCAGGATTAATGTCCCAAACACCAGAGCATCAAGATTGTAGAAAATAAGAAAATGTAGTCAATACAGTGGGTATCCATGCTTGCGTGTGTATGTGTGTATGAATGCTGCAAAGAAATGAGTGGTGTTTAGGGCCCTTCTTGGGAGGGGGAGGAATGGAATGGAAATTGGAGGGGAAAATTGGGCAGGTAGTGAGGACTCCCTCAAAAGGAACAGGCTTATTCTAGGCTGTTTATCAAATATTTGTTCATTTGGAAAATGGGATGAGTATTATCTGACTGTGTTGTCAAGGAAATTCCTGTAAGTACCCAGAGACTTAATGTTGTACTCGAAAGGAACTACAGAAAAGCAATACATTATTTTAATTCATTGTTTAGCGTGAGCCAACTTTAAATTGCTCTAGAAATGGGTTTTGTGCTTGGACAGATTTTTTGGTGCATGTAGCATACACAAACAGCCAAAGTGAAAAAGTACAGAATCTTAAGAACTGTATCGTTTGGGTTTCTCCAGACTAAACAAAAAGTTCCAAGTATGGTCAGATAAAAAGATTTTTCTGACCCTCCCTGTCTCTCACCCCACCTTCCTATTAGAGGGCTGAATTTGCAATATAGTACAGGCGTGTTGGACTAAGGGCCTTGAACTGTTTCTATTCGTGGTATGTCTCTTGGCTTTGGGCAGAGTGCAAGAACTCAACCATATCATGGAACAGGTTTGGTGGAATTCAGACAGTGAGTGTTTCCTCTAGATTACAATTGATTCTTTCCATAAAAAATATTTTTCTAGGCAAGCAGTTCCATAATTTATTAGCTTCAAGGACCTACAAAGTCAAATGGAGATAAACTTGCATTGGGAGAAAATAAATAGGATTTTTTAAAAGATGCAGACCACAGTCATTTGGGGAAGTGCCATTTGGCATCATTGCGGGGAACCAACCATCAGTGCAGTATGAATGCCATGTGAACCAGCGCCATTCTGCCACCTCACGGTCATATCTCCTGGAAGCCAATACAAGAGTGTGAACAGGTTATTATAAACACATATTATGTGGCTGCTACCAAGTCTTTTGTGCCTCGTATTGGGGCCAACTGAGTTCCTAAGATCTATTGTACTGCCTTCCTCTTTAGACAGCCGAAGGAACCAATGAAGAAGCCTTCAGCAACCTTGACTTTGCTGAAGTTACCACTGTTTTCTCTTGTACATCTAGAAACACTGTGTACTTTCTGAGTGGGAGCAGGGCTCCTCATCTTTGCTCTGGAGGCTGATTCCCTGGAGCTGGCCTTGAGTTTCTCCAGCAGTATGTTCTGCAGGACATGCATTCAAATGTTCTATATCCAGGCTTTTTGCTGTGTCTCTTCTGGTTCAGAGCTTGACTTGGTCACCAGCGTTCTAAGTTTAGCACAAGCAGGGTGGACTTGGAACCTTTGTGGAAATATTGCCTCTTTGTCTGCTTTCCTCCTTCCTGTCTTCGTAGTTCCCACTCCATCTCTTCCATTTTCTCCTTCTTCTCTATTCTCTCTTCTGTAGATATCAATTAAGCACCTGCCGGGTACTAAGAAAGACCCAAAGATAAATAAGACAACGTTCCTGACATTGAGATACTCAATATAAAATAGAACTTTATAACAAATAATGATAATATAGTATGCATTCAAAATATGGGTAGCATTGTGCATGTCCCAGTTCCTTGTCCCCTACATTCTGTCAGTCACCATGTCCTGCCAGACTTTAGGCCTTCCTCAGATCTCTGTCTTGGTCTTTTCCTCTTCTTACTCTACGTGCTGTTCCTTGAGGACATGATCCGGTCTATTACTTCAGCCTGCTTTATATGCTAATATCTCCTGAGCCTGCTTCTCCAACCCAGACGGGTCCTATTCTGCTCCAGGTCCATAGAGTCAGCACCCAGCTCAGTGACTGAGACACCAGGGAGAGGCATCAGCCTGGTCAAGGGGACACAGGAAGATGGTAGAGAGGAAATGCCCATTCAGTTGATATACAGATTTCTGGTAATATAGATGGAGGAATTCAGACACCACATACCTTTGTTGGCTCACAAGTACAATCATTAGTGAGTAGACTTAAGTTTAGACTCCAGGAGTCTCTAACGTATTTGTCAAGAATGCTTTTTTCCTTACCTCAGCCTTCACAGGTAAACTTTGGTGCCCTTAAGAAGAGTAGAGTTCTTTTTTTCTGGAGTGTTGGCAGGATTGGTTGGATTTGGCTATGGCTAGTGGATGAAAGTTTTCAGTGGCTCCCATTCTATAGTCCAGAGGGGAAAGCTGATAGCACCTTCTGTTCTGCTTTACTCAGGTTAACTTGCCTGGAAAGACAAACAGCCCTTGGTTTGCTCTGTTCTGTGGGACACAGCTTTCTGAGCTGGGAAAGGCACTACTTCTCAGATGATATGCTAAGAATCCCTAATGCCAAAGGCACTTATATGTTTGGCGTTGGTAACTTGAGATCTGACTTGTAGACAAAATGCTGTAACTTGATTTTCTCTCCAAGTATTCAGTTTCTACAAGATAAACACAAATTTTCTTGAATGTTATTTCTCAACCATCTGGGCCATCTCAGCTTCATTCTAATCCTTTTTAAGGTAATATACAAAACTTGTTTTTAAAATAATTAGTCTCATTGGTGGGACAATAAGTGGTTATAATTTCTTCTTTATACTCGTCTGAGTTTTCTGACCTCTTCAATTAATTTGTATTAGTTTATTAATAAGAAAAATTTACAAGTTATCTTTTAAAAAATAAAAATGACTTATTCAAAGAGTGATGATGTATGGTATAAATGTGTGTGTGTACTCAACTGAAAGAAGAATGATAACATTATAATGAGATTGGAGATTAGGTTGTGTTCTCTCTCTCTCCTTTTTTTTTTTTTTTTTTTTTGGCTATGCCACATAGCTTTTGGGATCTTACTTCCCCGACCAGGGATTGAACCTGGGCCATAGCAGTGAAAGCACTGAGTCCCAACCACTGGACCGCCAGGGAATTCCCTCTTTTTTAAAAAAATTTCACAAAAAAGTTCCTATTATTAAAAAAAAAAAGTGACTTTTGTCTCCTTTAAAGCATTGCTTGGGAGGCTTGTCACGTATTTCTGTAATGCTGCCATTGCTTACCATGCTTTTTAAAAAAAACACTTTTGAATTGCAGATATTTTTTAATCATTCTTTTTAAGGGTGGCTTTGATTTTGTAAGCTCGCCAACATCTTTCTTAATTAAAGAGAGTTGTAATTATAAAATAATGAGTTTTATTTTATCTGTCACTGCATATGTGCTGCTGATGAAGTAGCTCTAGGGATAATTTCAAAGAGGAGTTTTTGTTGGAAAAAGGATCTTCCTAGTTACTGTTTTAAAGGAATCAGTATTCATTTAAAATTGATATGTATTTAATTTAATCTCTTTCTCTCTCTCTCTCTTTTTTTTTAAACAAACTCTAGGGTATTCTATGTACATTCTTTTAAGGGTTTGTACCACAAGCTGATGAAAACGTGTGTGTGTGTGTGTGTGTGTGTGTACGTCTGTGTGTTTTCTCCTAAGTCTTAAATAGCAAAATGTATAGTTATAATAATGACATAAGTACATATTTTTAAAGTTTGGTATTTCTTGGTGAAAGGTTGTAAATGTTTGAGGTAAGAGAAGATATCATCATCTTTAGAAGTTGAGGATAATGAGACAGTGAACACAGAACATTAGAGTGGGATTCACTCAAGTTTTACACATAACACTGCTTCTCTGCATTGAAGCCTGAAACTCCTGAAAAAGGAAGCTTGGTTGTTGGCTTATTTAGAGCCCACAAGTTCAATCCTTGGTAAACACCAATGATACGCTGATTGTGCCTTTAGCAACAGAGCCTGGATATAATTTTTTTTCATAGAATAGAAAACTTGGAAGGTATTTAGAATTTTCCTGAAGACTATGGTACCAGATACCCTCAGCTGGCACAGACTCTGGGAACACACCAAGCCCCCTCCCCAACCCATGTTCCCATGTGCTTGGAAAACCTGTAGTACTAACCTTCCTCCCTTTACCTACAACACTGGCTCTGATCCCACTCTCAACTAGACAACCACCCTAGATGCCATCAGTTCTTTGGTACTCTGCAGGGAAGAAATGATTCCTGTCTCAACACCTTTGAAGGTGGTTTGGCAACCTTTTGTTTGTCAAGGTGAACCCCCTCTCCCAATCCTCCACCACATGTTCTGTCAGACAAGCTCATTAGAAAAAGGACAGGGGATTAAATGGAGGCAAGGAGCTCCTATCTCCACACTCACCTGTCTGTAGGTGAGGTGCATACCCCTGAATTTCTAGTTAAACCAGAAGTTTGCATGTATGACTGAGAGTTGGTTCTCCTCCTATTTCACTCAGGAGCCCAGGCTGCTACCCAATCATGGAGCAAGTGTACTCTAGGGATAAATTGTTTGTTTTCCCATCTGTGGCTCCACTAATACAGTTTTGCTCTTTGGAGGATATAATGAATGCTCCACAAATAACAGTTGAATAAATGAATTTTGAGGGGAAGGTGGGAAGATATACAAACAACACATGGTACAATGTTGAAGTTTTTCTGGGGGTTCTATGGAAGTAGAGTCGGAGATTCTGACTAATTAGAAAAATAATTTTCAATATTGAAAAACATTTTCAATATTATTTTGATTTTTTCAGCACGTATTGAGATATAATTTCTATGTTATAAATTGCAGGCATTTTAAGTGTACATCTCAAAGACTTTCTACATATTTATATACCCATGTGACCATCATTAGATCAAGATCTAAAATATATTTAGCACCCCAGAATGTTCCCACCCAACCTTCCCAGCCCAGGGTAACATATATTCTTATTTTCATCTCCATGGACTAGTTTTGCCTACTCTTTTTTTCTTTTCTTTGCTGCTCTGCGAGGCACGTGGGATCTTAGTTCTCTGGCCAGGGATTGAACCTGCATCCCCTGCATTGGAAGTGTGAGTCTTAACTGCTGGACCACCAGGGAGGTTCCCTTAGTTTGGCCTATTCTTGAAAGTCATAGAATTCTAAAGTTGTACTAATTCTAAAATTTTGGCTATATTCCCTGCACTGTATAATATATCCTCGTAGCTTATTTATTTTACACAGAGTAGTTTGTGCCTATTAATTTTCTACCCCTATCTTGCTTCTTCTGCCTTCCCTCTCCCCGTTGGTAACCACTAATTTGTTCTCTATATCTGTGAATTTGTTTCTATTTTGTTATATTAATTTGTTTGTTTCATTTTTTAGGTTCCACATATAAGTGATACAATATTTGTCTTTTTCTATCTGACTTATTTCACTAAGCATAGTACCCTCCAGGTCCACCCATGTTGTTGCAAATGGCAAAATTCCGTTCTATTTTATGGTCAAGTAGTATTCCAGTGTGTGTGTGTGTGTGTGTGTGTGTGTGTGTGTGTGTGTGTGTGTATCACATCTTTATCCATTCACCTGTTGATGGGCACTTAGGTTGCTTCCAGATCTTAGCTGTTGTAAATAATACTGCTGTGAACATTGGGGTGCATGTATCTTTTCAAATTAGTGTTTTTGTTTTCTTCAAATATATACCTAGGAGTGGAATTGCTGGATCATATGGTAGTTCTAGTTTTAGTTTTTTTGAGGAAACTCCATACTGTTTTTCATAGTGGCTGCACCAATTTACATTCCTACCAACACTGCACAAGAGTTCCCTTTTCTCCACATTCTTGCCAACATTTGTTATTTGTGATCTTTTTTGATTATGGTCATTCTGACAGTTGTGCAGTGATATCTCATTGTAGTTTTGATTTGTATTCCTCTGATGCTTAACATCACTAATCATCTTTTCATGTGACTGTTGGCCATCTGTATGTCTTTGGAAAAGTTTCTATTCAGGTCTTCTGCCAATTTTTTAATTTGTTTGTTTGTTTTTTTGATATTGAGTTGTATGAGCTGTTAATATATTTTGGACATTAACCTCTTATCAGTCACATCATTAGCAAATATTTTCTTCAATTCAGTAGGATGTCTTTTTGTTTTGTCGATGGTTCCCTTTGCTTTGCAAAACTTTTAAGTTTAATTAGATCCCATTTGTTTATTTTCGTTTTTGTTTCCTTTGCTTTAGGAGAGGGATCCAAAAAAATATTATTACAATATATGCCAAAGAGTGTTCCACTTATGTTTTCCTCTAGGAGTTTTATGGTTTCAGTTCTTACATTTAGGTCTTTGATCCATTTTGAATTTATTTTTGTACATGGTGTTAGAATACATTCTAATTTTATTCTTTTACACATAGCTGTCCAGTTTTCCTAGCACCACTTACTAAAGAGACTATCTTTTCCCGATTATATATTCTTGCCTCCTTTGCCATAAATTAATTGACCATAAGTGCATGGGTTTATTTCTGGACTCTCTATTCTGTTCCATTGATCTATATGTCTGTTTTGTGCCAGTAACCATACCTGTTTTGGTTACCGTAGCTTAGTAGTATAGTCTAAAGTCATGGAGCATGATCCCTCCAACTCTATTCTTCTTTCTCAAGATTACTTTGACTATTCAGGGTCTTTTATGTTTCCATACAAATTTTTAAAGAGTTATTTGCTCTTGTTCTGTGAAAAATGTCATTTGTATTTTGACAGGAATTGTACTGAATCTGTAGATTTCCTTGGGTAGTATGGTTATTTTAACAATATTAATTCTTCCAATCCATGAACATAGTATATCTTTCCAACTGTTTGTGTCATCTTCAATTTCTTTCATCAGTGTCTTACAGTTTTCTGAGTACAAGTTTTTTTTTCTTTCCTCAGATTTATTTCTGGGTATTTTATTCTTTTTCATGCCATGGTAAATGGCATTATTTTCTTAATTTCTCTTTCTGATAGTTCATTGTTAGTGTATAGAAATGCAACATATTTCTGTATATTAATTTTGTATTCTCCAACTTTACCTAATTCATTGATGAATTCTAGTAGTTCTTTGGTGATATCTTGAGGATATTATGTATAGTATCATGTCATATGCAAACAGTGATAGTTTTACTTTTTCCTTTTTAATTTGGATTCCTTTTATTTCTTTTTCTTGTCTGATTGTTGTGACTAGGACTTCCAATACTGTGTTGAATAAAAGTGGTGAGAGTGGGCAACCTTGTCTTGCTCCTGACATTAGAGGAAATGTTTTCAGCTTTCCACCACTGAGTGTAATGTTAGCTGTGGGCTTATCGTATATTTATTTATTATGTTGGGGTATGTTCCCTCTGTACCCACTTTCTAGAGAGTTTTTATCATAAATGGTTGTTGAATTTTGTCAAAAGCTTTTTTTACATCTATTGGGATAATCATAAGATTTTTATTCCTCAGTTTGTTAATGTGACATATGACATTGATTGATTTGTGAATATTGAACCATCCTTACATCACTGGAATAAATCCCACTTGATCATGGTGTATGATCCTTTTAACGTATTGTTGAATTTGGTTTGCTAATATTTTGTTGAGAATTTTTGTATCTATGTTCATCAGTGTTACTGGCCTGTAATTTCCTTTTTCCTGATATCTTTGTATGGTTTTAATATCAAGGTGATGCTGGCCTTGTAGAATGAGTTTGGAAGCATTCTTCCCTCTGCAATTTTTTGAAATAGTTTGAGAAAGATAGGTGTTAACTCTTCTCTAAATGTTTGGTAGAATTCACCTGTGAAACCTTCTGGTCCTGGACTTTTGTTTGTTGAGAGTTTTTAAATTACTGATGAAACTTCATTACTGGTTATTGGTCTGTTCATATTTTCTATTTCTTTCTGGTTCAGTCTTGGGAGATTGTACATTTCTAAGAATTTGTCCATTTCTTCTAAGTTGTCCATTTTATTGGCATATAGTTGTTCATAGTAATCTCTTATGATCCTTTGTATTTCTGTGGTGTTGGCTATAACTTCTCCTTTTTCTTTTCTGATTATTTTTTTATTTGGGCCCTCTCTTTTTCTTGATGAATCTGGCTAAAGGTTTATCAAATTTTTAAAAATCTTTTTACAGAATCAGCTTTTAGTTTCATTGATCCTTTCTATAGTTTTTTTAGTCTCTACTTCATTTATTTCTGCTCTAATCTTTATGATTTCTTTTCTTCTACTAACTTTGGGATTTTTTCATTCTTCCTTTTCTAGTTCCTTTAGGTGTAAGGTTAAGTTGTTTGTTTGAGATTTTCCTTGTTTCCTGAGGTAAGCTTATACTGCTATGAACTTCCCTCTTAGAACTGCTTTTGCTGCATCTTACAGATACTGGATCATTGTGTTTTCATTTTCATGTCTCCAAATTTAAAAAAATTTTCTTCAGTGATCCATTGGATTTTAGTAGAAAATTTGTGTTTGTGTTTTTTGTGGGGTTTTTTTCCTTTTTATTTTTAGTCTTATAGAGTTGTGGTCAGAAAAAATGCTTGATTTTATTTCAGTTTTCTTAAATTTACTGAGACTTGTTTTCTGGCCTAGCATATGATCTATCCTGGAGATATTCCATGTGCAGTTCAAAAGAATGTGTATTCTGCTGCCATTGGATGGAATGTTCTATAAATATGTATTAAGTCTACTTGGTCTAATGTGTCATTTTAGGCCAGTGTTTCCTAATTGATTTTCTGTCTGGATGATCTGTCTGTTGATGTAAGTGGGGTGTTAATGTCCCCTTCTATAATTGTATTAATTTCAATTTCTCCCTTTATGTCTGTTAATATTTGCTTTATGTATTTAGGTGCTCATTAGTGCATATATATTTACAACTGCTACCTCTTCATCTTGGATTGATCCCTTTATCATGATGTAATGTTCTTTGTCTCTTGTTACAGTCTTTGTCTTAAAGTCTATTTGGTCTGATATAAGTATTGCTACCCTGCCTTTCTTTTGAGTTCCATTTTCATGGAATAGCTTTTTCTATCCCCTCACTTTCTGTCTGTGTGTGTCTTTAGATCTGAAGTGAGGCTCTTATAGAAAGCTCTATATGGGTCTTGTTTTTGTATACATTCCGTCACTCTATTTCTTTTGATAGGAGAATTTAGTTTATTTACATTTAAAGAAATTATTAGTAGGTATATACTTATTGACACTTTGCTAATTGTTTTTGGCTTTATTTGTAATTCTTTTTTGTTCCTTCCTCTTTTGTTCTCTTCCATTGTGATTTAATGACTGTCTTCAGTGTTCTGTTTGGATTCCTTTCTTATTTTTGTGTGTATCTCTTAAAGATTTTTGGTTTGTGGTTACCATGACATTTACAAATAGCAATCCCTATATATATGTGACTATTTTAAGTTGCTGTTCTCTTAATTTTAAACACATTTTAACAACCCTGCATTTTTAAACCCCCTCCTCCCCTGTTTTTTACATCATATTTTACATCTTTTTGTTTTGTGTATCTCTTAACTCCTTATTGAAGATATAGGTGATTTTACTACTTTTGTCTTTTAATCTTCCTACTAGCTTTGTATGTGGTTAATTTATTACCTTTCCTGTATATTTGCCTTTACCAATGAGCTATTTCCTTTTGTAATTTTCATGTTTCTAGCTGTGGCCTTTTCTTTTTTGCTTAGAGAAGTTTCTTTGACATTTCTTGTAAAGCTGGTTTGGTGGTGTTGAACTTTTTTATTAGCTTTTGCTTGTCTGTAAAACTTTTGATCTCTCCATCTAATCTGAATGAAAGCCTTGCCAGGTAGAGTACCCTTGTTTGTAAGGTTTTTTTACTTTTTATCACTTTAAGTATATCATGTGACTCCCTTCTGGCCTGCAGAGTTTCTGTGGAAAAGTCAGCTGATATCCTTTAAATATTAATTTAAGGGCTTCCCTGGTGGTGCAATAGTTAAGAACCTGCCTGCCAATGCAGGGGACACAGGTTCAAGCCCTGGTCCAGGAAGATCCCACATGTGCGGAACAACTAAGCCCATGCGCCACAACTACTGAGCCTGCACTCTAGAGCCCATGAGCCACAACTACTGAGCCCACATGCCACAACTACTGAAGCCTGCATGCCTAGAGCCCATGCTCTGCAACAAGAGAAGCCACCACAATGAGAAGTCCATGCACCACAACGAAGAGTAGCCCCTACTCGCTGCAACTAGAGAAAGCCCACGCATAGCAAGGAAGACCAAACACAGCCAATAAATAAATGAATAAATTTATTTTTAAAATATTAATTTAATATTTAAATATAATTGGTGTAATGAGAAAGAACATCACAGTTTTAAAAATTGGCTGCCTTACTCAGAGGCTGGAACTCTTTTTAGGGAGAGGATTGCCTCCTTCTTTTTTTTTTTTAATAATATGGGACATGATCTGGAAAGAGAATCAAAAGACTCAAAAAGAACTAAATTGCTCTTCGAATCAAGTAACAGAAAGTCTCTCTGGTACTTTGAGGACTGAAGAGAATGGGGGTACTCACAACCTGGGATAAACTATAAAAGTAAAACAAAAGCCCCAGAACTATTAGGAACCAGAAGACAGTAAGAGGCAGGCTGTGACTTAAATGGACTCTGAATGTGGGGCCACCATTTTTTGCACTAAGAGGAAAAGCATCCCAAGTGCTGAGGTAGTATCTAATATCTCTAAAAGTTGGTTAAAGAATATCTTAGAGGGTAGAGAGTTGGGTTATTTGGAAAACAAACAAACAAACAAATCCCTATCATCTTTGTAACATAAATACCGAAGAGGACCTCTATAGCACCCATCTTTCCTTTAAGGTGGGAACGCTCTGTGAACTACCTCATAATCATGTGAACATAGATAATAATTCAGATGTGGATGACCCATTTACTCAGATTGGACACTTTGCAATTTGTCTGGGTTTACAAAAGCCACACAATATAGATCTCAAAAGTTAGTATTTTCTTGGAAAAGCTTCACAATGATGTGGTAGGCTTTTTCCAAAATGGCCCTCATTGATCCCTGCCTCCTTATACTCACTCCCCTGTATAACCACTCCCCCTTGAGCCCAGTGCCTTATTTCTAAGGAATAGAATGTGGAAAAAGTGAAGGACTGTCACATCCAAGATTGGGTGATCAAACCCTGTGACTGTCCCTCATGCTGTCACTGCCTCTTCTCCCTGACCTGCTCACTGTGATGAAGCAAGCTGCCATGTTCTGACAAGGATGAAGAGCTGAAGACCACCTCACTGAGAAACTAAGGCCTTTAGCCCACTAGCCCATGAGGAACTGAATCCTGCCAATTCAATAACTTGATTGAACTTGGAAGTGGATCCTTCCCCCATTTACCTGTGAGATGACTGTAGTCCAGCTGACACCTTGATTGCAGCCTTGTGAGAGACCCAGGGCCAGAGGACTCAGCTAAGCCACCCCCAGATTCCTGACCTACAGAAACTGGAATAATTATATAACAACAGATATTTAAGACAAATGATAATATTAATGACGAGCATTCTTGAGTGTTAACTACATGTCATGCACTAAGTGTTTTGGTTCTGATTTCTCTTCTTCACAATAATCCTATGAAGAAGATATTCATGTGCTCATTTTATAGATGGGGAAACTTTGCCAAAGTTACAGAGCTAGTAAATCAGAATTTAAATCTGGGTAGTCTTATTCTAGAACCTGAATGCTTAAACAGTATGCTCTATTTGCTACATCAGCTTATCTTTTTCATCCTGAATACATTTTCCACTGACCTGACTGCTTTTATAAGTGGAATTACTTTGCTGTTTTTGAATAAAGTAGCTCCAAACGTGGGCCAGTGGTCACCTTGGAGATAGGCAGGCAAAAGCCAGAGAAGGGACCAGCAGCCTTGTGTGAAAAGCATGCTCCATATAGTTGGATTCTTTGATTTGGAGCTGTGATTTGTCTTAGTAGTAGGAAAGGAAGCAAACATTCCTAGAGAAGGGTTGGAGAAGGAAGACAATTCATTATTTTAGCTTTTATGTTGGCATATCAGATTGTGAGGATGAAAACAAATTAAGTACTTCCAGAGAGAGTATTGTGTTGTCTCAAATACGTTTCAGTTGAGACCTACTAAGAAACAGAAAGTCACATTTAAAATGTTGTGATGTAGGGCTTCCCTGGTGGTGCAGTGGTTAAGAATCTACCTGCCAATGCAGGGGACACGGGTTCAAGCCCTGGTCCAGGAAGATCGCACATGCCGCGGAGCAACTAAGCCCATGCGCCGCAACTACTGAGCCTGCGCTCTAGAGCCCGTGAGCCACAGCTACTGAGCCTGCGCACCATAACTACTGAAGCCCACATGCCTAGAGACCTTGCTCTGCAACAATAGAAGCCACTGCAATGAGAAGCCCACGCACTACAATGAAGACCCAATGCAGCCAAAAATTAAATAAATAAATAAATTTAAAAAAAATGTTGTGATGTAAAACAATTATTGTGAGAATAGCTGTATTGCTTTAAAAAAACTATTTTGGAAATAGATTTTATCTCTTTTAATATAAAAGTAGTTATTACATGCTTGATATAATAAAAACATGAGTAGAACAATTGAGAAAATTATAGAGAGTGAATATTACCCCTAATCCCACCCAGCAGCAGTAACCTGATTGATAGTTTTTACTGTTTTGTAATGTGTTTCATCTCTTAATTATGGATATCTTTTCATGTCAATGACTAGACTGATGTCATTGTTTTTAATGTTCTGCCATACATATGTTCCATTATTTATTAAAGATAATCCCCTGGGTATTTAAGTTGCTTCCAATTTTCTGTAATAAACAACTTGGTGAGTGATAACTTTGTACAGACATCTTATGTGTTTGTCTCATGATTTCTTTAGAATACATTTCTAGATGTTGAAGTGTTGGGTCAAAGAGTTTGCATATTTTAGATTTTTATAGGTCTCGCCTTCCAGAAAGGTTGTACCAAAATTAATTCCCACCAACAGTTAATGAGAGTACCCACTTCCTACATACTCACCAGCAATGAGTATTAACATTCTTTTAAACCTTTGCCCATCTGATAAGTGAAAAATAACATCTTGTTTTAGTTTGCACGCCTTTAACTACTAGGCAAATTAGGCATTCTTTCTTATTGGTTGTTTGTGTTTCTTCTCTTATGAATTATCTTTATATGCCATTTGACCATTTTCTCCATTGTCTTGTTATAATTTTTTAATGAAAATTTTTATAAATGCAGGAAATTAGCACTTTCTCTTTTCTGTATGCTACATTTTCCCCAGTTTTTAATCTGTCTTTCAACTGTTTTAATTTAGTTGTATGGTTTCTTGCTCTATTGACATTTAGAATTTTTATGTCATCAACTCCATCTATATATTTATAGTTTCTGACCTTGTTATGCCTAGAAAGGTCTTTCCTTCTGGCCGTATTTCACAAAGTCTGGATGACCATAAGGAACCAACATTTTGAGGTGGATTTGGAAAACAAAATGTGAAAGACAATAAATTATAAAAATAATCTTTACTCTTACAGGCTTCATGTTTCCCCCAGGGACTTCTTCATTTGCCATAACTCTGATTAGTGACATTAAAGAAAACACCTCAAGAACTGTCATATATGTTGACTAGAATACACGTACCTACATAAAGTTCAGTGTTTCTCCTTGGCTACATTCTTCAGTAATAATAATGATGTAAATTGGTTGTACATAAATATAATGGCTTATCCCATTATAATTCTTTTTTTTTTTTTTTTTTTTTTTTTGCGGTACACGGGCCTCTCCCTGTTGTGGCCTCTCCCGTTGCGGAGCACAGGCTCCGGACACGCAGGCTCAGCAGCCATGGCTCACGGGCCTAGCCGCTCCGCAGCATGTGGGATCTTCCCAGACCGGGGCACGAACCCATGTCCCCTGCATCGGCAGGCGGACTCTCAACCACTGCACCACCAGGCAAGCCCCCATTATAATTCTAATAACAGAAATATAGTACAAAGTGACTTGATCTTACGCAAGCAACTTCTTAGGTTTTAACCTCAATTTGGTCATGAGAAACAGTGGATTACCATATGTTAGGCTATGATTGCTGTCCTCTTCCTGAGTGAAGACTGTCTATAATGCAGGTAGCTCCTTTATTTAACATACTCATCCAATGGAATTCCACATTCTTTAGTGGGTGACTGTCTATTGTGTTTCTTTCTTTTTTTTTTTTTTTTTTTGCGGTATGTGGGCCTCTCACCGCTGCGGCCTCTCCCGCTGCGGAGCACAGGCCCCGGACGCGCAGGCTCAGCGGCCATGGCCCACAGGCCCAGCCGCTCCGCGCCATGTGTGATCCTCCCAGACCGGGGCCCGAACCTGTGTCCCCTGCATCGGCAGGCAGACTCCCAACCACTGCGCCACCAGGGAAGCCCTATTGTGTTTCTATAGTGGTAGAACAGGTTGTCAAGCATTTCCTCTATTAATGATGTAGAAAGACCTACCTTGGAAGATCAAAGTTGGCGTATGATTTTACAGATGAAGCATCTGCCTTTATAGAGTCAAGAGTATTGGAAAGCACACAGCTGTTTGGTCTGAACGCATGCCTTCCCATATGGCCAATTCTGCCTGGCTTTCTCCTCCTCCACCGCCCCCCACCCTCACCACTGCCCACCATCTCAATTCCCCTTCTTCATTCATCTATTTGTTCATTGTACATCTGTTGAACATCTATGTGCCAGGCACCTTGATTATTGAAGGAGAAAAAAGGTAGATAACATGGCTTCTCTGTTCTTGAGGAATGAGGCAGAGGAACCAAAACTTATATAATGTGTGAGGTATTGGGTGCTGCTGATGTTACATCTGTGGCCTAACGCTGAACAACCCTAAGCCTCCCTTATCCACCAGAGTGGGAAGTCCAGCCTTTGCCAGCATTTCCTTCCCCCTGAAATGCCTAAGAATCTCCAGTCTTTATTTGTATCAAAAGGGTTAGATAGTATAGAGTGCTCTCATGTCTTTTTAGTAAATCTAGAACTTAGTCTCCCTATGTATAAGGAATCTGTGGATGTTGGATTGGAAGCTACATACCTGAGAAACAGGCCACTTTCTGTGCTCTGTTGTTGCTGTTGCCAAACAAACAACCCTGAAACAGACAGCCGTCCACTTCTGCTGTCTCTGTGCCTTGCTCAGTGATAGAGCAGCCCTCCTTGCAATCCTCATCTCCAAAGAGAAGCAACTTTGTTCCTTCCACCAGTTTCACTCTAAGCAGAGACAAAACTGGTACACAAACCCAGATGCACATCTTCTTCCTGGGTCAGCTCCCTGCCTAACCCCAATGGCCAGTGTCAGCCTGGCCCTATCTAGTGGAACCAGTTTAGACCTCTCTGTGCTTGAGTGTCTAGCTCAATTTCCCCACTCCCTCAGAAATCCTTTTCCCTTCTGGTTTGCCTCTTCTTACTCCAGAAGTTACCTACTTCCTGATGAATGACATCTATTCCCTTCAGAGTGACCTACCTTTTCCACCACAGGGGTGTGGTATCTCCTGCACTCCAGCCAGCAAGAGCAGCATCTTTTGAAATTGGTCCATTTCCCCCCAAGTCTGGATTACTATTTATTCTTATCCACAGTCACTTGTTTATATTCCAATACAGTGTGATGCATGTTAACAGAAACACAGTCTATCCTTCACAGAGCAGATACTATTTAAGCTGACTCTTAAAGGATGAGTGGGTGTTTCCTCAGGCATGCAAAGCAAAGACTATCACTTGTAGCAGAACAACAAGCACGTTCCAGGCATAGAGGCATAACGCAGAAGAGGAGGTTACCTGTTACTGTGACAGGAGCCTTGGGTGTATGTGGGAATAGCAGGTGATGGAAACAGAGAGGTGGGCACAGGCCACATGTGCATGCCACAGAGGGAGCTGTAGCCAGTCGGGGCACAGATCTGATGAGCCCAGCATCTCTCCATATCCCAACAGTAGCAATGGGGCCCTTCCAAAGAGAAGGGACAGAGAATAGGAAATTATATCAAAGAATCCTGGTCTTGCTGTCGCATGAGCATTGATCCATTGGAATTGCTATAGCCATTATGTCTTTTCCTACTTCTCACTGGTTGTCTATTCTCCAGCTAGAACTCTGGTTCTCAGTCTTACTCTGTGATTGAGTGGGGCCACTGAGAGTCACAAAGTTTAACAATAAAGATCACATCTTAGCCATGTTCAAATGGCTTCCCATCCCCCTAGAATGAAATGCAAAGTCCTTGCCAGAGTCTAACGTGATAAGGCACTTGCCTTCCTCTCTGATATCATCTTTTATTATTTTCCCCCTTGCTTTTTGTATTCCAACCACACTGGTCCC
This sequence comes from Mesoplodon bidens, assembly GCF_964165515.1. Classification (NCBI taxonomy): domain Eukaryota; kingdom Metazoa; phylum Chordata; class Mammalia; order Artiodactyla; family Ziphiidae; genus Mesoplodon; species Mesoplodon bidens. Next base: position 44,953,307 of record NC_138160.1, on the reverse strand, counting down.
GTTGCTGTTCCTCCTGCATGCCAGGCATGTTCCTACCTTCTAGCTTTTGTACTTTCTATTTCTACTACCGCTCTATTCCTGGACCATTTTTCTCCTAGGTGCCCACGTGGCTTGCACATATCATTAAGTCTTGACTCAAATGCCATTTCCTAAGATGGACTTTCTCTGAGCACCCTAACTGCAATAACTCTCCATCCCTTTAGCTTGCTTTATTTTTCTATATGCTGCTCATCACTGCCTGATATTAAATGATGCATTTACTTACTTGTTTGTCTTTCATCTTTCTGTTTCGTTAGAATGTAAGCTTCATGAAGGGAGTGACTGTCTGCCTTTTGTGTTGCTGTATCCTCAGCACCTAGAGCAGTGCCTGACACATAGTAGGTGCTCAGTAAATACTTGCTGAGTGGATAGATGAATAAATAAATGGATGAATGGATGAGTCTAGACTCCAACCCCTTGTGGAAAAGAGCAGGGTACAGAGCAGACAGATCTTGGCTATAGGAAAAGAAACCAAGAGGACATGCCTTGCAGCCTCATCCCTTAGCCACAGAGGCAGAAATGATCATTTGCTGTCTCCGGGAACTTCTTGGCCAGTAATGCAAGGGATCCAGGGAGCAGATCATTGCACAGACCTTTGCTTTCTACAAAGTAGCCTTGGGTGTGCTTCATATAGTCTAAAACGAAGCATCAGTTTTCACACTATGGTTTGTCAAAGGCATGAGACCTGAGTGGGAATATTACCAGGTCCCACTGCATTCAAGCCAAGGTCAATGCAACGGAAGATTGGGAGTAATGGATTTAGATGTCCAAACCCTTTCTTTTCAAAAGGGTGGCTTTTATCTTGTTCAGACTTCATCAGGTTAGAACTTCCTGAGCCACGTAGAATTCCTTGCTTAAGTTGGCCTGCTCCTCATTGGCACTGCAAAGCTCCTGGGAGTCTGCCTATTGTTCATTTATAGGAAAGAACCTGGGGCCACTCTTTCAGTTTACTACACACCAGCTGCCCTCTCTGGACTTGGGTTTCCCTGCAAGCCCTCTGCACAGCCCCAATCAACTTTCTGTGGTTGGAGGTCCTATTTACTGCTTACTTGCATTCACTGTTGACAATAAATAGACTGGGGCTCTCAGGACCCATAGCTAATGCTCCATTAGCTATGTGATTTGATGCAAGGATGGGTGAGACTGGTTGGATAGCGTGGAGTTGGGTAACAGGAGATAACGCACCCCTTCTCCTCCCCTGAGATGCAATTTCAGTTGTTCCCACAGTATGTTTTCATTGTACAGTAGATGCAAGAGCTCCAGCTAGTGTGAGAACCGAGTCTGGATAAGAAAAACACAGTGATGGCACTGTTCCTGCAGGGCTCCCATGCTATTTTCTCAGCATTAAGAAAACTCAACCATGTCTAAACAACTGACCTCATGGTGTGTTGGTAAGTTTGCACAATTCCCAAGAGTCATGTTAATGTATGCATTTCAAGGGGGAGATCAAGCTGACTTTGAAATAAACAAGACTTGAGTGCATTTAAGACTTGACTTGCATGTACATTCTCCCTGAGCCAAAGGAGAACAGTTGCTGAAGTCTCCCCAGGCACAGTTAAGATATGCCTGGGTCACAGTGATGGAAGCAGCTCAACTCTTAGTAGCACATAGAAGCTGTTTTTGTTGTTGTTGTTTTGGCTTAGAATTTGTTTGTTGGAAATACCCCTGGACTCTTTACTGCCTTGCATCAGCCTCTTTCTTGCTTTGGAATATATTAGCGAGAGTTGCTCAGTTGCTTGTCGGCAGAGAGCAATCATTCCTCATCAGCTGGGGTGGAGTTCCCTGGTGGCCTTTTTATTTTTTTTCCTGTCTACACAATATTCCCACATCTCCCATCTCATGTTGTAATCTCTCTGGTTACATTAAGCCTGCCGACTTTTCTTAAGTTCTTGCTTATAAAGACAGTATTTAGAAATTGTTTATAAAGTTATTTTTAGTGGGAAGTCATGCAATGAGCTTCAATTGTCACCTTTCCAAAATTCCAGGAGGCTCGAAGGGCATTCTGCTAAAATTGTAGGGACCAGAGTCAGGGCAACTCTTCTCTGGGGTGCTAGCACTGCCTTTGGCACTGCCACTGAGCCTGTTGGCCACCACCAAGACCACTGAGCCTTTTCCACTCTGAGCCACCTATTGGTCAAAGAGCTGGATCAAAGAGTAAATGGTGTATGAGGCAGGAACCCTGTCTATTTTGATCAGTGTGTAATACCCAGTGTTTAGCACAGTGGTTGCCATATAGTAGGTGCTCAATAAATACATATTGAGTGAATGAGTAGCTCTATCTATGAACTGCCCATTTTTATTACTGATGGATTTGAGATCATTAATAGCTGTTGCTCTTGCTGTATGTGTGTGTTTGTTTCTCTTGGTTACAAGGATGTGATCTTCTAATACCGTCTTCAGGGATAAACAACATAGTGGTTAAAGTGCAAGCTCTGCTAATCTAGGGTGTTAGACATCAGTTGGGGTAGAGTGAGCAGTGACTGAATGGGGCCATAATAATGGTCATTTTCTGGAAATGGTCTGGGTGTGTTTGCTTTGTGAAAATTCATCAACCATACACTTTTGATTTGAACACTGTTCTGTATGTGTGTTATTCTTCATTAAGAAGTTTGTTTTCTTTTTTTATAAAGATAGACTTTGGAGCTAATTGTCTAAGTTCACATCCTGGCTCCTCCATTCATTTTGCAGCTGGATAGCCTGGCACAAGTTGTGTAATATTTCTGTATCTCACTTTCTTCATCCATAAATCAGGAATAATAATATGTCTATATCACAGGGTTGTTGTGAATTAAATGAGTTAATCCATAGTATTCAATAAATGTCAATTGTTATTGGCTATTATTTTTCAGGAGGTGAGATATTTCAAACCTGGTACAATCAGAGACTTGGAAAATATCACTGGGGGTCAGTTAGAGTAACTCCTCTCCCTCCAGGCCAGACCACTTCTAATTTCTCAAGATCTATGTACTTCCTAATGGTTTCTTTTCATATATTTGCTTTTAGTCACCTTCCAAGTAAACAGATTCGAGAGTGAATAAGCTTTATGATCCACTATAATATTACTTGTTTTCCACATTTTTTACCTAGAGAAGCTGTATGAATCACAGAATGGTAGAACCAGAAAAGGTCTTAGAAAATACTCTATCTGTGCTGTCCAGTATGGTAGTCACTAGCTATATGTGGCTATGTAAATTTAAATCTAAATTACTTATCAATAAATAAAATGAAAATTAAAAACTCAGGTCCTCAGTTGCACTCGCTACACTTTAAGTGCTCAATAGCCACATGTGGCTACCATGCCTGACTGCAGATACAGAACATTTCCATCATAGCAGAATGTTCTATTGGATAACACTGCTAGGTCAATTTTCTCATTATACACATGAAAGCATTGACGTCTAGAGAGGTAAGATGGTTATACCAAAGTCACACCGCTAGTTAAGGACAGATTTAGACTACAATTTAGATTTCTTGATTTCTGTGCCAAGGTATTTGCTATTTGGCCACAAAGCCACCTGCAGATCCACAGGGCTTCCCCTCTGGTGGTTAGTTTGTAGGAGGTATACCATATCCATCTGTTATTTCTGGGACATAATTTTGGTGACTCCAGATTAACCACCCTTTGATACCATGTCCCTGAGTCTGAAGAAATACTGTGTCTCTATTTTACTAATTGGGAACTATTTCCATTCTAGACTCTTTTCTTCTGAGGATCAGTGGAGCAAACAGTCACTCACACATAAAGCATAGCAAGTTGTAGTTAGTTAATAATCATCAATATTTACTGAGCATTTATTATGCACCAGTCATTTCCTCTACATGCTTCACATTCAGTTGAGGAATGTAAATGAAAGATTATGTTGTATGCCCAGGGTCACAGGTAGCAAGTGGTAGGCTTGAGATTTGAGCCCCAGGCAGTGTTCCCTAGAGCCCCTGCCCTTACCCACTGCACTTACTGAACAGCTGACCTGTGCAGAGCGTTATACAAAGCCTTGATGAAAGCTGAGTGTGATGGCAATGTCCTAGCTCTCCAGAACTCAATAACCCAATTATGGGCTGGGAGTAGGAGAAGAGTGTAGCACATCCATGCACATGATTGATGTATACTTTTTAATGTTTAGAGCTACACAAATACTTGTGGATTTGGCTTTCTGCATGTCTAAATTCACTCCCTTTCTTCTTTTCCTTTTTGTGCAAAAACAAAACCCCCAAAGCAAATATCTTCAATGATAAGTGCCCTTCAAACAGTTGACAGTTGTTCCCAGGAAGGCCACCTTTACTTAAGTCTTCTCTCAGGGACTCTGATTCATCTGGATGTGCTCCTGTGAATTTGTCTTGTTGATTTGCCAGGGCTGGAGGTGAATGAGGGGAGGGGAGTGGAGAGATCACTTAATGCTTTGATTGTCTTTTAAGTTCCCCACCAGGGGTTTCTTAGGAAGGCCCTTGAGTTAAGTATGTTTGTGACAAGAAGGATCTTTGCACAGATTCACTAAACATGAATAGAGGATTTTTAAATAAGAGTAGATAGATTTAGCAGTTGGTTTCACAGTTGGCAGCAATCATTTTCAATTTCTAAAAAATATCCTTGCCCACACTTGCTAGTGAAACCACATTGGCACCCAGCTAAAACAGCAGTGTTTAAACATGCTGTGGCTGGCACCACTGAAACAACAACAGAAAGGGCTTTAGCCTCTCAAAGCCTCCTGACTGTGCTGTGCAGGGTCTCTTCCAAGATTTCTAATAGATGAACGAATAACGTACCAAGTTGCAATTACCACTGTGAATTGGTCCACTCATATAATGCTATTATCAAGTTACTAGTAGGGTATGACTTTTATCATTCACATTCCCTTTACTTTGAGATTTGAATTTATATTGTTTGTGCTAACATCTTCTGCATTTGGGAAAAAGCCTCAGCCAAGGTTACTGATAATTCTCAGAAGGTATTCTGGGTCACGGGTGAGTGGAACAGAGCTTCTGAAGAAGCTACTTCCCTGGACCTGTGGCTCCAAGGAATATCACAAGGTTAAATTGATTGTTTAACATATGTTGTTTCATCTTTTCTTAAGCTAGAAGCTAAATCTTGCTGGTTATTATAAAGAAACTGAGGATTAGAGGAGAGGCTTTAACAATTGACCTCCACTTAACCAACTCACCAGCTTACCTGACACTCACCCTCCCTCTGTACAGGATACTATCTCCTACCTTCTAGCAGCTAGAAGTCTGCTCTCTGGGGTGTTCAGTACTTCTGCTCCCACTGATATTTAATTAACCAACTAATTACCTGATCCTGACTGTGCTAAATAAGAGAACCCTATCTGCTCTCTTGTAAATTCAGAATCCTTTTTTTAATTCTTACTCCATTTCACTTGCTATGTCAGGGAGAAACCTGTTGGGCCTAGAAAGTGCCACCAACCTTGGAAAGCCCCAGGCTACCAGGAGAAGCAAGATAGTCATTACCCAAGCAGTGTGGCTAATTAGGCTAATCAGCCTAATTGTCAGGCTGAGCCAGTGTTGTAGTCAGGAAGATGGTGTTGGGCATCAGCTCGAAAGGAAGACAGAGGATACAAGTAAGAGTGTAGGTAGGAAGGATGGTGGTTGCAAGAATTCAGAGACAATGGAATGAAGTACCAAAACTGGGTCACAGCACGTGATTTGGAACTAAGCTTATAACTGGAGTGTCTGGTTGGAATGCCCTTTGCAGGGGATGTTCCACATGGGAAAGGCTGAACAGTGTGAGCTAGCACATTGGCCTCAAGGACCCACATTAGGATGCCATTTTAGGGTGTGCTTGTCAGGATGTCTCCAATATGCACGGAGGTTGGCCTGAAGCAGCAGGCTGATGGTTTGGTGTTGTGTCCACTGTTTTGGGGTTTAGGCCACAGAAAGTGCCGTAGTGGGGGTATAGTGTTCAGTCCTACAGATGTTCAGAGGAGAGAGAATCTTCATGAACATGGAAAACAGGAGTCACTGTTTCCAGGGGAGAAAACAGAGGGCAGGAAAAATGATGATGCAGAGACAAAGAAACCAAAGTTTGGTCCTTCACCTTTGTTAAGGTTTGGATTTCATAATAAACAGGCATCTAAACACATAACTGGGAAATTGTCCCAGAAAGAAAATCTGCCCAAGGGTCTTAAAAAGGCTTGAGTTAAAACCCCATAGATGAGTCCCCCAAGGGATAAGAGAGCTGGGAGTGCCTCTGGGTAGAGCATCAAGCAGAGGCCAGAAGGAATCCAGCCCAAGGATAGTCCCTTCCTCTTGAGCCTGCCCAGGTGGTGTAGGGACAATTAAAAGATTGGAATTGCAGGGTAATTACAGCTTCTGTATAATTAAAATTTTTTGTGTGATAGGAGTACTAACTAAAAGTTGGGATGGCAGTATTAGTTCCATGATTTTGTGGTGCCTCATAGTTCTGATACAGGAGACTATGCTAGAAAAATCACTCTTTCTTAGAACTAAATATCTAGGGAATGTAAAGAAGAAAAGAGAGGCACCAATATAAGTCCAATATCCCCTTCTGAACAAATTCTGCGCTTAGCCACTAGCAAATCATTCTCATTTGTATTTCTCTAACTGAAGTTAAACATTAGATAATAGAGATATCTGATAGAGCTTAGATAATAAAGCTTTATCAAAATCACTAATTTCTCAAGTAGATAGTAAGGTGTGAGTTTCTACCTACCTGTGACTTCTACCCTTTAGCTTTTAACATAGTTGTCTGAATATGAGCTAGGTGAAATTTTACTGCTGATAATTTCACACTAGGGACCTAGGATCAAACAATGCTTTTTCCCTGCTGTAAACTGTAAAACGTAATTTAAGTCAATGATTAGCTTTTTCAATAGAAATAGGAACAAAGTTATTTATTTATTATTTTATTAACTGTTCTTTGCCTTGGGTGCTAATGAGTTCTCATGGTTTTACTGGTGGTAGAGAAAATATGAAAAATTCACTTTAGACGTATCCATTAAGACTATAATTAAAATATTTGGAAGACTTGTGTCTACAGATGATTCTGGCCCTCTGCAGTAAGTCTGTTATCAGCCATATTGTTTTGCAAACTGTGCATTTCTACTTTCTTATCACCTTATCTCATAGTATCCTACCAAAGAGTAACCATGGGGACTGTTAGGAATTTATGTTTTACCTTCCAGTCCCTGACTGGGCTAATGGAATTCTCTCCATGGGGAGAGAACCATAAAGGAAAACACCTATCTTTCTCAACAGAATAGAAAGCAAGCCCTCAGGCTTGCAAGGGTGACTCATTATAGAAAAGGGCAGTTAACAGGAGTGGGAATGGGAGAAACTGGAGGGAAAGATCAAGCAGGCATAGAGGAGGAATGGACACGCTTTCCTTGCCCAGATGGAGGGTATGGTGTGGAAGAGCACCAGACATGTAGGTGAAGAAAGAAGGGACTGAGTGAGGTCCTAGGCTGGAAATGAAGCTCAGAAATAAACAGTCGCAGAGGCTGATGCAGATGCTGGTGCCTTGGTAGGATGTGAAAATCCTTGGCCCTCTCTGATGTAGAGTGTTACTCAGGCAAGGGTGACTGTTTTGTAGGCAAAATACAGGCTTAATGCTTGCTCTTTGGGTTTTCTGGTCATTAAACCTCCTTCCACAATGCTGTGTTAGTTCCTGGGCTGACCAGGTAGCAATGCTTTAGTGGATAAAGCTCCACTCATGGTTTTGAGAGAGGAGGAGTGGTTTCAGCTCCTGAGGCTTAATGGCTTTCTGGGAACTGGGGCTTCATCAAATACTCGGCTAATTTCTTCTGAGTCTTTCACATGACCTTTCCAAGGGCATGATTTTAACTAAACAAGAGACTAAAGCTAATTGGGCTGTTTTAAAGTAATTACTCTGCAGTATCACTAAGGTTTATCTGGCCATTATGTCATTCATACAACATGGATAGTGAGTGGCAGCTCACTGCTCTGAGAAACGGAAGGGGGACTGTGTCTTCACCGAGGCCACTTTACGAGCTCAGACCACCCAGACTTTCAAGCACACAGAGAATTAAAATATTTAGGGCAGATTTTGACACAGTGACTCATGTTCAAGCATCACAATCTTACTTGTGTTTATACTGACCAAAGACCTCCTTTTTACTCCATTTCCCCCCTATTTCCTAAAATGCATCATTAAAAGGACAGAACTTGGCTTAGCTTGAAACCAAGGCTAGACCTTTAGAATCTTTGATTTTCAATCAGAGTTGAATAAAGCATTTTAAACTTCCACTTAATATAAACATGATTTTTTGCCTCTGCTCAAACCAGATTTACCCTCCTTTTCAAAAGCCTTTATGGATTAACTCTCACTACCCCTATCCATAAATAGTAAACATGTGGGAGTCTTAGAACATCATCATGTCCTGTTGTACTTGTGCGTACAGATTTACAAGGCTTTTTACATAAACTGAGATTTGTCTTATTAGAATGTCAACTCCTTAAGGGACTGGAGCCTTTTCTTTCCTTTGTGTCTACACTGAAAGTTATCTTAATGAAGAAGGAGGGGTAAGTGGGAAAAGAAGGTGGCAAATGAGTATGATGCTCCAGGTCTTTGACAGCTTTTATTGCTCTTCTTCTGCTCCTTAGACAGATAAAGATCAGCTTTCCCAAGTTCCCTCCCCTTCCACACTTTATGAGGCTGGAGACTATCAGGGAACAGAGGAAATAGAGTTTCAAGATGGGGGGTGTAAGTTGGTTAGAATAGCCTTCCAGTTCTTCCCCACTGTCCCCAACCCTGGCTGTATTTATTTTTTCATCAAGACTCAGAAGTTGCTTTATAGATTTTATAACTCAGTCTCAGTAGAAAATCTCCCTGAATGAAAAGTATTCAAACAAACTTTTGAACAGGCTCTCATTCTGTCTCCATTTTCCAGATAGGCATTAAGCAGTGAGAAGAAAAATGACTCAACAGAAACCTTGTCTTAGTCTTCTTTTCCTTGTCCCTCAATTGGTGATATGGGACATATTCTCACCTTTATTAAAAGGAATCTGTAGTTGGAAATTCCCTGGCTGTCCAGTGGTTAGAACTCTGTGTGCTCGCTGAGGAGGGCCCGGGTTCGATCCCTGGTTGGGGAACTAAAATCCCACAAGCTGCATGGCGTGGCCAAAATTTTTTTTTAATTTTTAAAAAAAGGAATCTGTTGAGGATATATGTGAATATGTAGGTAAAGTAAGTCCTTGTAGAACCTAGAAAAATGTTAGAAAAATATGGAACACTGTAAAAGCAAAATATTCTCATGGCTACAGAATATTAGTTTCCATAAACTGCACAAAAGTATTTCACTGAATAAAGTGGGTTGTTTTTAGCTAGATGTCTAGGCATGGACAAAAAACACTGCCATCTAAGAGTATCAGTTTATTTCTTCTCTGTATTTCCACATCATTTCCCCAGTTGCTGCCACCAGTGCTCTTAGCACACCTGTATGGAGTTATGGTTACCTATGTAGGTCTGTCTCACCTGCATAATATTGAGAGCTGGAATCATGTCTGCTCTCTCCTACAGTCTCGGTAGAAGGTAGTCCAGTCTAATATATGCACAGTAGATGCTTGTTAAGGTTTATTGAACTGAAGCAATAACTTCTCTTTAATGAGCCACTTTAATACTGTGGCTCATTAGCTCAGGTGGACAGCATGGTCTGCTCCTGATTCTGGACAATCAGACTTGCTGTTCCAGGCATAGTATAGTGATAATTGTCACCACTGTATATGAAGGACAACTGATTCATTAACATCGTCTATAATCCCCTGGGGATAGCTTCAAGTGTATTCTGAAAATCAGGCACAGACATTCCTTCATGCTTACATTTATTTACGCATTTGATAAAATAAGTGCAGAATCAAGAAGCAATAGCTGTGACTCATCTTTGCATACTTTTATCATGTATTTGAATTTATTCTTTTCTTTGATTTTTAAAATTAAAATTATTTTTCATTTTTAGGAGTATCACACTTTAATGATAGAATATTTAGAAAACATACAACGAAAATAAAGATAAAAGGAATCCTACCTGTAAATATTGTTTAGTTTGTTATATTTTTTTCAAGTCTCTTTATATGCACATGCAATGTTTGGACAACACACACACACACACACACATACACACACACATATTTTGCACCCTGCTCTTTTTACTTAACATATTATCATAAAGATTTTTACATGTCATTAAAAATTTTATACACATCACATTTAGTGATGACCATTTGAGTATATGTACCATAATTACTGGCATTTCCTTGTTAATAGACATTGAGAACTATTCTAATTTTTGGCTGTCATAAATTGCTGTCACGAAAATTTTGTGCCTAAAACTTTGTTTGTAGTTTGCTTAATTTTCTGATGATGGATTCTCAGAAGTAAAATTGCTGAGTCAGGTTGTGTGAATATGTTTAGGGCTCTTGATACATATTTCTAAATTGCTTTCCAAAATGTTTGTGCCAAATTTTATTGCTGCTAACCAAAATGTATTCTAAAACTACCATGATATGTAGAGGTTTTGAAAAATCACACTGGACTCTCATTATAAAATTGCAGAGTGCAACTTCATAGGCAAACACTCTGTCCTGAATCCTTCTAAGAAGATTCTGTTTCTGAAGCCCATTAGTTAGCTATTTAGTTAATTAATCATCTGCTTTTTTCTCATCCGTTGTACTGAATTTAAAAGGGAGGAATTTCCCATGTTGGTTGATAAGTTTATCAAATACTTGAGTTTATAAGAAAAAGGACAGTGAAGCTGTTTGGTCCACTGTACAGTGTTAGGGACATTGCAGTCATATTTGTTTCTCTCCCTCCAGTCATTGTAGAGATGGTATTAGCTCCCAAATTAAAAGGCTAGAAAAAAAAATATCCTCTAATAGCATTCCACTTTGAGATCCTTGGAAGAACAATCCATCCATACAAATAGTGGTTTTATTTATTGCTGTTATAATCCAGTGGAGTCTTAGGCATGGAAAAAGGCCTAGAATTTTTTTCATCCCCAACATTTTTGCCAAGGTAGTTAAGTCCATCTAAGATAAATAGTCATTTCCAAACATTCTCACTGGTGATATTATTCAAGTTCCTTTCAGGAAGACGTCAGTGTCCTCATATACAAGATGAAGCTGATGGCTCAGATGAACATTTAGGTTCCTTTCAATGATAATAATATTCTAGGCCTTCAACTGTTTTTCTAAAGGGGATATTTCTGGAGGTTTTACAATAGTTTCGAGAGTTAGACATACAGTATTTGAGAGAAGACAGTGCAGTCCAAGTCTGGAAAACACTTGCTTTACTTAGCATCTTGACCATCAAGAGCAATGGCATCGGAGGCGGAGTCAAGATGGTGGTGTGGGAAGACGCAGCGTTAGCGTCTCCACAACTAGGGCACCTGCCGGCCACTGGTGGGGAACTCTGATGCCCAAGGAGACAGGAGGAACCTCAAAGTGAACCGGTAGGACGTAGGGGGACTGAGGGGGGAGGAGAAGTGGAGGCCAGACAGGATCAGTGCCCCTGAGGCCGGGGAGATCAGGAGAGCAGGTGGGAGGTACTCTCCAGGAAGAGCAGGAGAGGAGTGGAGGGCGATCGCCTGGCCCACTCAGGCCATGGACCCTGTTGAGCTCCCAAGCCAGTACCACCCCTTCCAAAGCCCCATCCAGGCTGTGTGGGTCCTGGGGGAAGAGGAGGGAGGCCGGGGAGATCAGGAGAGGCAGGAGGCAGGGGCCATCCAGGAGGAGCAGGAGAGGAGCAGAGGGTGATTGCCCTGCCCACTTGGGCCCAGGGAGCCTGCTGAGCTCCCAGGCCGGTCCCCTGCCTTCCAGGCCCCCCCACCCCCACCGCTGCCACATTGGTCTGGGGGCACAGGAAGGAGGCCAGGGGGATCAGGAGAGGCAGGTGGGAGGGGCCCTCCCAAACCAAAGGAGCAGGAGACAAAAGGAGGGCATTTGCCCCATCCACTCGAGCCCAGGGAGCCTGCTGGGCTCCCAGGTGAGGTCTCCTGCCTTCTGACAGCAGGGGTGGGGGGCACACCTGGGCCCCTTCTGTTCCTTGAGCCTAAGCCCCACTCCCCACAGCCCCCATGACCTTTTCCAGCCCTGTGGGTCCTGAGCATTGGCCCCGCCCACTGCCCAAACCTCACCCTTGCTTAGGCCCCACCCTCCACAACCAAGGCCTATCCTGGCCCCTTTATTTTTTCTTTTTTTTCCCTCCTCCTCTTTTTTACTATTGTGGTACTGATGTACCTTCCAGTTGTTGATTCATCTATATTTTTATTTTTATATTCTTTCTTACATATCTGTTAGTTCCTAGTCTAATTTTATTTTTTACTTTGTTTTTATTTTTTCCACCCCACGTGGCTTGAGGAATCTTGGTTCATGAGTCCGGGGTCGGGCCAAAGCTCCTGCGGTGGGAGCTCTGAGTCTGAACCACTGGACTAACAGAGAACCTCAGACCCCAGGGAATATTCATCAGAGTGAGGTCTCATGGAGTAGTTCCTTGTCTCGGCATTAAGACCCAGCTCTACCCAATAGCCTACAAACTCCAGTGTTGGGAGCCTCAGACCAAACAACCAGTAAGACAGGAACACAATCCCACCCATTAAAAAAAAAAAAAATGAGACAGCAAAAAAATGTGTCACAGATGGAGGAACAAGGTAAAAACCTACGAGACCAAATAAATGAAGAGGAAATAGGCAATCTACCTGAAAAAGAATTCAGAATAATGATAGTAAAGATGATCCAGAATCCCAGAAATAAAATGGAGGAACGGATTGAGAAAATACAAGAAATGTTTAACAAAGATCTAGAAGAACTAAAGAACAAACAAACAGAGATGAACAACACAATAACTGAAATGAAAAATACACTGGAAGGAATCAATAACAATAACTGAGGCAGAGAATGAATAAGTGAGCTGGAAGACAAAATGGTGGAAATAACTGCTGAGGAGGAGAATGAAGAAAAAAGAATGAAATGAATTAAACACAATCTCAGAGACCTCTGGGACAACACTAAACATACCAACGTTCAAATTATAGGGGTCCCAGAAGAAGAAGAGAAAAATAAACAGTCTGAGAAAATATTTGAAGAGCTTATAGTGGAAAACTTCCCTAACATAGGAAAGGAAAAAGTCACCCAAGTTCAGGAAACACAGAGAGTCCCATACAGGATAAACCCTAGGAAAAACACACCAAGACACATATTAATCAAACTAACAAAAATTAAATTCAAAGAAAAAATATTAAAACAACAAGGGAAAAACAAAAAATAACACACAAAGGAATCCCCATAAGGTTATCAGCTGATTTTTCAACGGAAACTGCAGGCCAGAAGGGATATACTTAAAGTGATGAAAGAGAAAAACCTACAACGAAGATTACTCTACCCAGCAAGGATCTCATTCAGATTCAGTGGAGAAGTCAAAAGCTTTTCAGATAAGCAAAAGCTAACAGAATTCAGCACCACCAAACCAGCTTTACAACAAATGCTAAAGAAACTTCTCTAAGCAGGAAATGCAAGAAATCAAAGAAGAAATAAAAAAATACATAGAAACAAATGACAATGAAAACATGAGGACCCCAAACCTATGGGATGCAGCAAAAGCAGTTCTGAGGGGGAAGTTTATAGCAATTCACTCTCACCTCAAGGAACAAGAAAAATCTCAAGGAAACAAACTAACCCTATACTTAAAACAACTAGAGAAAGAAGAACAAAGAAAACCCAAAGTCAGTAGAAGGAAAGAAATCTTAAAGATCAGAGCAGAAATAAATGAAATAGAAATGAAGAAAACAATAGCAAAGATCAATAAAACTAAAAGCTGTTTCTTTGAGAAGATAAACAAAATTGATAAACCCTTAGCCAGACTCATCAAGAAAAAAAGTGAGAGGACACAAATCACTAAAATTAGAAATGAAAAAGGAGAAATCACAACTGACACTGCAGAAATACAAAGGACTATAAGAGACTACTACAAACAACTATATGCCAATAAAATGGAAAACCACAAAGAAATGGACAAATTCTTGGAAAGACACAATTTTCCAAGACTGAACCAGGAAGAATTAGAAAATATAAACAGACCTATCACAAGGAATGAAATTGAAACCGTAATTAAAAATCTTTCAACAAACAAAAGTCCAGGACCAGATGGCTTCACAGGCAAATTCTATCAAACATTTAGAGAAGAGCTAACACTGATCCTTCTCAAACTCTTCCAAAAAATTGCAGAGGGAGAAACACTCCCAAATTCATTCTACGAAGCCACCATCACCCTAATACCAAAACCAGAAAAAGGGTTTCCCTGGTGGCACAGTGGTTGAGAGTCCACCTGACGATGCAGGGGACATGGGTTTGTGCCCCAGTCCGGGAGGATCCCACATGCTGCAGAGCGGCTAGGCCTGTGAGCTATGGCTGCTGAGCCTGTGCATCTGGAACCTGTGCTCCACAATGGGAGAGGCCACAACAGTGAGAGGCCCGCGTACCGTAAAAAAAATAAAAATAAAAATAAAAAACAGAAAAAGGTATCACAAAAACAGAAAATCATGGACCAATATCATTGATGAACATAGATGCAAAAATCCTGAACAAAATACTAACAGAATCCAACAGCACATTAAAAGGAGCATACACCATGATCAAGTGGGATTTATCCCAGGGATGCAAGGATTCTTCAATATATGCAAATCAATCGGTGTGATACACTGCATTAACAAATTAAGGAATGAAAGCCATATGATCATCTCAATAGATGCAGAAAAAGCTTTTGACAAAATTCAACACCCATTTATGATAAAAACTCTCCAGAAAATGGGCATAGAGGGAACCTACCTCAACATAATAAAGGCTGTATATGTCAAACCCACAGCAAGCATCATACTCAGTGGTGAAAAACTGAAAGCATTTCTACTAGGATCAGGAAAAAGGCAAGGATGTCCACTCTTGCCACTCTTATTCAACATAGTTTTGGAAGTCCTAGCCACAGCAATCAGAGAAGAAGAAGAAATAAAAGGAATACAAATTGGAAAAGAAGAAGTAAAACTGTCACTGTTTGCCAATGACATGATACTATACATAGAAAATCCTAAAGATGCCACCAGAAAAATACTAGAACTAATCAATGAATTTGGTAAGGTTGCAGGATACAAAATTAATGCACAGAAATCTCTGGCATTGCTATACACCAACAATGAAAAATCAGAAAGAGAAATTAAGGAAACACTCCCATTTACCATTGCAAGAAAAAGAATAAAATGCCTAGGAATAAACCTGCCTAAGGAGGCGAAAGACTTGTACTCAGAAAACTATAAAACCCTAATGAAAGAAATCAAAGATGACATAAACAGAGGGAGAAATATACCATGTTCTTGGATTGGAAGAATTAGTGTTGTGAAAATGACTATACTACCCAAAGCAATCTACAGATTCAATGCAATCCCTTTCAAACTACCAATGGCATTCTTCACAGAATTAGAACAAAAGTTTTTACAATTCGTATGGAAACACAAAAGATCCGAAATAGCCAAAGCAATCTTGAGAAAGAAAAACAGAGCTGGAGGAATGAGGCTCCCTGACTTCAAACTATACCACAAAGTTACAGTAATTAAGACAGTATGGTACTGGCACAAAAACAGAAATATAGATCAGTGGAACAGGATAGAAAGCTCAGAGATAAACCCACACACCTATGGTCAACTAATCTATGACAAAGGAGGCAAGGATATGCAATGGAGAAAATACAGTCTCTTCAATAAGTGGTTCTGGGAGAACTGGACAGCTACATGTAAAAGAATGAAATTAGAACACTCCCTAACACCATACACAAAAATAAACTCAAAATGGATTAAAGCCCTAAATGTAAAACCAGAAGCTATAAAACTCTTAGAGGAAAACATAGGAAGAACACTCTTTGACATAAATCACAGCAAGATCTTTTCTGACCCACCTCCTAGAATAATAAAACAAAAATAAATAAATGGGACCTAATGAAACTTAAAAGCTTTTGCACAGCAAAGGAAACTGTAAACAAGACAAAAAGCCCTCAGAATGAGAGAAAATGTTTGCAAATGAAACAACAGACAAAGGATTAATCTCCAAAATATATAAACAGCTCATGGAGCTCAGTATCAAAAAAACAAACAATCCAGTTAAAAAATGGGTGGAAGACTTAAATAGACATTTCACCAAGGAAGACATATGGATGGCCAAGAGGCACATGGAAAGATGTTCAACATCACTAATTATTAGAAAAATGCAAATCAGAACTACAAGGAGGTGTCACCTCATGCCAGTCAGAATGGCCATTATGAAAAAAAATCTAGAAACAAATGCTGGAAAGGGTGTGATGAAAATGGAACCCTCTTGCACTGTTGGTGGGAATGTAAATTGATACAACCACCATGGAAAACAGTATGGAGGTTCCATAAAAAACTAAAAATAGAACTACCATATGACCGAGCAATCCCACTACTGGGCAAATACCCTGAGAAAACCATAATTCAAAAAAGAGACATGTACCACAATGTTCATTGCAGCACTATTTACAATAGCCAGGACATAGAACCAACCTAAATGTCAAAGCAACAGATGAATGGGTAAAGAAGATGTGGCACATATATACAATGGAATATTACTCAGCCATAAAAAGAAACGAAACTGAGTTATTTGTAATGAGGTGGATATACCTAGAGTCTGTCATACAGAAGTAAGTCAGAAAGAGAAAAACAAGTACTGTATGCCAACGCATATATATGGAATCTTTAAAAAAAAAAAGGTACTGATAAACCTAGTTGCAGGCCAGGAATAAACAGGCAGACACAGAAAATGGACTTGAGGACATGGGGTGGGAGGGGGAAGCTGGGGCGAAGTGAGAGTAGCATCGACATGTATACACGACCGGATGTAAAAGAGTTGGCTGGTGGGAAGCAGCCCCATAGGGCAGGGAGAGCGGCTCAGTGCTTTGCGATGACCTAGAGGGGTGGGATAGGGAGGAGGGGAGGGAGGCTCAAGAGGGAGGGGATATGGGGATATGTATATGCATGTGGCTGATTCGCTTTGCTGTTCAACATAAACTAACACAGTATTGTGAAGCGATTATACTCCAATAAAGATCTATTAAAAAAAATGGCATCTGGGCTCTGAGTTACAGAGCAAGTATTCAGAAAGGTAGAAGAACTGGACTATCTTCTGTGAAATTGGTTCATCTCCCCAGTCTAGTCAGAGATGGAGGACATCCATACAAAAGATAAATGACAATACAATGCATACCGTGCTTGGTGGCGGTTTGAATAGGACTGTAGAACCTATGACATTTATTTCTATGCACAGTAAAGAGGCAGGTGAGGGCACGTGGAGGAGCTCAGTATCCATGGTACCACCAGGGTTGTTGAATAAAAACAAGATAGGACAATAAAAGCATAGGGTTCTCTAAAGGGAAATGAAGACCCTGAGTTTCCAGCTCTTTCTCTAAGAATGCTGTCTCTAAGGTCATCCTGCACTACCTCCCTTCCCTCAGCCCTACCCCTCCCTGCCCACACTCTTTGCCCCTTTGCAGGTACCATTAAAGTCAGAGCACTTGCTTAGAAAGACCAAGAGTCTGATCCCAAAAGATAAATTTTTGTTTTTAAAACTCTAAGCAAAAAAGCCCCATACATAGTAAGTGCCTAATAGTGATGTAATCTGGGGAAGAAAAACACAAGGAGCATCATTTATCATGGCTTAAACTCAAACCACAACAAAACTGCCTATCAAAAATGAACATAAGTAAAAGTATGTACAAAAAAAGTCTAGTATTTAAAGTGTCTGGTCTCAGATCCAAAACAATCTGCCTTCTCTTGAGGTTATAAAAATTCCATTACTAAAAGAACCAGCTTCCCTCGTTCCAGATGTGGCTCTTTCTTATCTACTAAAGAACACCTCTGTGAACATGATTTGAGGGACAGTCCCTACCTTTCCACTCTACTAGGAATGGTCTGTGTGGGATAGGAACAGGGCCACTTAGGGTATTTGTGACCACTGCACAAGCTGACTTTTCACTGGATGATTCTGAAGAGATGCCAAAAGGATTTGATTTGAGTGAATGTGCTGTAACTGAATGCCAAGGCATAAAGTTCACATATGATGTATTGGTTCAGGGGTCAATGCCAGCTTCACTGGGTGTGTTACGGATCTTGCAACATGAATGGATTCATGCTGCAAAGTTTGACAGCTGTGGCGCCAGAAGATAAAATTACAAGATCATTTATGAAAGCTGGTCTTGCTGGAAAAACAGGAGAACACATGGCTGGCCAAGATCTTTCAAGATCAGGCAGGTACTGACAATGGCTTCATCTTGGATGTTCATTCCCCTCCAAAACAGCAGCAGTTAGGCACACTTACAGCAGCAAACCAGGCCAACCAACTCTGGCCATATGCTTGGTTTTCAGGTGCCTTCAGGCCTAGCTTATCAGAAGGCTGATGGCTCATCAGTAAGGCAGCACACCATGAGAAACAGTGCCTGTGAAGAGGGTGAGGGCCTACTATCCATCCACTCTTTGAGAGAGGAGAGTGTTGGCATTGAACTAGCTTGAGACGTGTGTTAGCTAATAAGAGAAATTTGTTAAAGTAAGACTCATCTAAGATTGGCACAGGGTGCCAAGGAAGGCTATTCTGGGACAACGTAAGAAATTTAAATTGAACATGATTTCATAAAGAAAAGACTTAAGTATTTGAGGCTTAAGGAAAAAAACCTTCCTTTTCTTCTGGATAATCTGTGCAGCTATTGTTTTTTTCATGTTTATGAAGCTATTAATTTCACATTTTCACATGAGTAATTTGGTCTTCTTTTTCTTTTCTTGCTATCGGGCTGTAAAAAAGACTAGTTACATGTGTGTTGGCATCATAAATGTCTTTTCCTGATTAATTTGAAAAGTTCAGAATCCAAAACCCATTATTTTCTTTCTAGATCTGATTATATGGAAATAGGAGGCCTTTGATTTCTGAAAACTTGAATTCTTAGGTTTTCGTGACTGTGATTGTTCAGCTTACTGCATCCTTGCAGTAGCTAACAAAGCCAAGGTCACATGGTCAGAAATACCTCTGCTTGAAGTGAGCCGTTGAATGGCCCTTGCTCAGACTGTGTGTGCAGGGGAAATCATGGCCCCACAAGGGCCAGACTGGACCCACTTGTGTAGTATCTTAGGCAAGCCTGTGCTTGGCTTCTTTGTCCGCACTGCCCTCACCACCTCAACTTCTGGGCAGCCTCCCGACTTTTCCCAGTCAGCCTGTAGGCTCTTCCCTTACTGA
Organism: Mesoplodon bidens; assembly: GCF_964165515.1. Lineage (NCBI taxonomy): Eukaryota > Metazoa > Chordata > Mammalia > Artiodactyla > Ziphiidae > Mesoplodon > Mesoplodon bidens. Next base: position 44,934,011 of record NC_138160.1, on the reverse strand, counting down.
TTCTTTAAAGAGGCAGCCTAGGGAAGTCAAAAGAGCAGGGGATTGGGAGCCAGGAGCCAGGGCTCAAGTTCTAGCCTTGGCACTAGTTGGTTGTATGGCCATCAATTCTTGATGTGATGTCTTAGTTCATTTGTCTGTGAAACAGAGAGGCTTAACTGTGTACTTTCTAAGGAGCTTTAAGTTTACATTTTCTGTGATCCAATGCTTCCAAGTTTGTCTGTGTTCATGGACTATAGCCTGCTTCCTTTTCCTGTCCCTCCCACTATTGTAGAACTTACTTAAGCAAAGATGGATTTTTGGAGACAGCAAATGAGAAGGTGCGGGGTCTGTGAGGTGTGCTAGAGATGACTAGACATTTAGACATGGAATTAATTAAAATTTCCACCACCATCACAGCTTAGAGGCAGGGAGGGCTGCTCTGCCCTTTTACATCCATGCCTCATGCTGCCATTTGTGACTTCTTCTCCCCTTCTAGTCTATCCTGAGGGTTCATTCTAATTTTATTCCACATGGATAAAAATGTTGAGAGGAGGCCAAGTTCACAGTAGGATTTTAGCCACCCTTTGAGCACTTCTCAAGTATGACACATATTTCTTCTTAGGCTTGTGGGGTAATGCATGATGTATTATGCCTAATTCTGTTTTCGGGGGCTTACAATCAAGTTGGGGAGATAAGACAGGTACACATGTATTAGTTTCACCTTCATGTTTCAAACAAAATTATGAGTCACTAAGCCTAGTTTTTTTCAGGTTGATTAAAAAAAATCCATAGCAAACTTGGGGAGACTTCTCCTGCCCTTAGGTCAGTTTATTCCTGACTGTGGTTCAGAAGAAATCACTAAAGGCTGGTAGAGATTATGAAGATGATATTGTTGCTGACATTGAGTTCTTTTACTTTTCTTCTGGGAAAAAACAACTTGCTTCATTCCATCAAACATTAAGGTGTACGCGCGAGTCACGACTGAAAGCACGGAGCCCAGTGACGGGCGTGGGACGCTGGGGCTGCTGCTGCCGCCGCCAAGAAGCCTGTGTGTGAGCGCAGGTCACTGTCCACACCGCCCTTCCGGGAGCCTGTGCAGCCCGCCACTGCCGGGGTCCCGGGATCCAGGGGCGGCTTCCCTGGGAGAACGCACGGCGCGCCTCGGGCTGGTGCAACGTCACGCCGAACTCTGCCGCTGAAGGCTCGCCCCGCACTCCGTGCCCCTCCCTCCCGGCCGGCCTGAGTGAGCCAGAGTCCCCGAAGAGGCTGCTCCTTTAACCCTGTCCTGTCTGAGCGAAGAACAGACGCCCTCCGGCGACCTACACGCAGAGGCGGGGCCAAATCCAAAGCTGAGACCCAGGAGCTGTGAGAACAAAGAAGAGAAAGGGAAACCTCTCCCAGGAGCCTCAGAAGCAGCGGATTAAAGCTCCACAATCAACTTGATGTACCCTGCATCTGTGGAATACATGAATAGACAACAAATCATCCCAAATTGAGGAGCCAGGAGTCAGTGCTGTGCCTCTGAGGTGGGAGAGCCAACTTCAGGACACTGGTCCACAAGAGACCTCCCAGCTCCACGTAATATCAAACGGCGAAAATCTTCCAGAGATCTCCATCTCAACAGCAGCACCCAGCTTCGCTCAACGACCAGCAAGCTACAGTGCTGGACACCCTATGCCAAACAACTAGCAAGACAGGAACACAATGCCACCCATTAGCAGAGAGGTGGCCTAAAATCATAAAAAGTCTGCAGACACCCCAAAACACACCACCAGACATGGACCTGCCCACCAGAAAGACAAGATCCAGCCTCATCCACCAGAACACAGACACTAGTCCCCTCCACCAGGAAGCCTACACACCCCACTAAACCAACCTTAGCCACTGGGGACAGACACCAAAAACAACGGGAACTACGAACCTGCAGCCTGCAAAAAGGAGACCCCAAACACAGTAACATAAGCAAAATGAGAAGACAGAAAAACACACAGCAGAGAAGGAGCAAGATAAAAACCCACCAGACCTAACAAATGAAGAGGTAATAGGCAGTCTACCTGAAAAAGAATTCAGAATAATGATGGTAAAGATGATCCAAGATTCTATTTCCCAGATCCAAAATCTTGGAAATAGAATAGACAACATGCAAGAAACAGTTAACAAGGACCTAGAAGAACTAAAGATGAATCAAGCATCGATTAAAAACACAATAAATGAAATAAAAAATACTCTAGATGGGATCAATAGCAGAATAACTGAGGCAGAAGAACGGATAAGTGAGGTGGAAGATAAAATAGTGGAAATAACTGCTGCAGAGCAAAATAAAGAAAAAAGAATGAAAAGAACAGAGGACAGTCTCAGAGACCTCTGGGACAACATTAAACGCACCAACATTCGAATTATAGGGGTTCCAGAAGAAGAAGAGAAAAAGAAAGGGACTGAGAAAATATTTGAAGAGATTATAGTTGAAAACTTCCCTAATATGGGAAAGGAAATAGTTAATCAAGTCCAGGAGGCACAGAGAGTCCCATACAGAATAAATCCAAGGAGAAATACGCCAAGACACATATTAATCAAACTGTCAAAAATTAAACACAAAGAAATCCTATTAAAAGCAGCAAGGCAAAAACAACAAATAACACACAAGGGAATCCCCATCAGGATAACAGCTGATCTCTCAGCAGAAACTCTACAAGCCAGAAGGGAGTGGCAGGACATAATTAAAGTGATGAAGGAGAAAAACCTGCAACCAAGATTACTCTACCCAGCAAGGATCTCATTCAGATTTGATGGAGAAATTAAAACGTTTACAGACAAGCAAAAGCTGAGAGACTTCAGCACCACCAAACCAGCTTTACAACAAATGCTAAAGGAACTTCTCTAGGCAAGAAACACAACAGAAGGAAAAGACCTACAATAACGAACCCAAAACAATTAAGAAAATGGGAATAGGAACATACATATCGATAATTACCTTAAATGTAAATGGACTAAATGCTCCCACCAAAAGACACAGATTGGCTGAATGGATACAAAAACAAGACCCATATATATGCTGTCTACAAGAGACCCACTTCAGACCTAGAGACACATACAGACTGAAAGTAAGGGGATGGAAAAAGATATTCCATGCAAATGGAAACCAAAAGAAAGCTGGAGTAGCAATTCTCATATCAGACAAAATAGACTTTAAAATAAAGACTACTAGAAGAGACAAAGAAGGACACTACATAATGATCAAGGGTTCGATCCAAGAAGAAGATATAACAATTGTAAATATTTATGCACCCAACATAGGAGCACCTCAATACATAAGGCAAATACTAACAGCCATAAAAGGAGAAATCAACAGTAACACAATCATAGTAGGGGACTTTAACACCCCACTTTCACCAATGGACAGATCATCCAAAATGAAAATAAATAAGGAAACACAAGCTTTAAATGATACATTAAACAAGATGGACTTAATTGATATTTATAGGACATTCCATCCAAAAACAACAGAATACACATTTTTCTCAAGTGCTCATGGAACATTCTCCAGGATAGATCATATCTTGGGTCACAAATCAAGTCTTGGTAAATTTAAGAAAATTGAAATTGTATCAAGTATCTTTTCTGACCACAATGCTATGAGACTAGATATCAATTACAGGAAAAGAGCTGTAAAAAATACAAACACATGGAAGCTAAACAATACACTACTTAATAACAAAGTGATCACTGAAGAAATCAAAGGGGAAATTAAAAAATACCTAGAAACAAATGACAATGGAGACACGACGACCCAAAACCTATGGGATGCAGCAAAAGCAGTTCTAAGAGGGAAGTTTATAGCAATACAATCCCACCTTAAGAAACAGGAAACATCTCGAATAAACAACCTAACCTTGCACCTAAAGCAATTAGAGAAAGAAGAACAAAAACATCCGAAAGTTAGCAGAAGGAAAGAAATCATAAAAATCAGATCAGAAATAAATGAAAAAGAAATGAAGGAAATGATAGCTAAGATCAATAAATCTAAAAGCTGGTTCTTTGAGAAGATAAACAAAATTGATAAACCATTAGCCAGACTCATCAAGAAAAAAAGGGAGAAGACTCAAATCAATAGAATTAGAAATGGAAAAGGAGAAGTAACAACTGACACTGCAGAAATACAAAAGATCATGAGAGATTACTACAAGCAACTCTATGCCAAGAAAATGGACAACCTGGAAGAAATGGACAAATTCTTAGAAATGCACAACCTGCCAAGACTGAATCAGGAAGAAATAGAAAATATGAACAGACCAATCACAAGCACTGAAATTGAAACTGTGATAAAAAATCTTCCAACAAACAAAAGCCCAGGACCAGATGGCCTCACAGGTGAATTCTATCAAGCATTTAGAGAAGAGCTAACACCTATCCTTCTCAAACTCTTCCAAAATATAGCAGAGGGAGGAACACTCCCAAACTCATTCTACGAGGCCACCATCACCTTGATACCAAAACCAGACAAGGATGTCACAAAGAAAGAAAACTACAGGCCAATATCACTGATGAACATAGATGCAAAAATCCTCAACAAAATACTAGCAAACAGAATCCAACAGCACATTAAAAGGATCATACACCATGATCAAGTGGGGTTTATTCCAGGAATGCAAGGATTCTTCAATATACGCAAATCAATCAACGTGATGCACCATATTAACAAATTGAAGGAGAAAAACCATATGATCATCTCAATAGATGCAGAGAAAGCTTTCGACAAAATTCAACACCCATTTATGATAAAAACCCTGCAGAAAGTAGGCATAGAGGGAATTTTCCTCAACATACTAAAGGCCATATATGACAAACCCACAGCCAGCATCGTCCTCAATGGTGAAAAACTGAAACCATTTCCACTAAGATCAGGAACAAGACAAGGTTGCCCACTCTCACCACTCTTATTCAACATAGTTTTGGAAGTTTTAGCCACAGCAATCAGAGAAGAAAAGGAAATAAAAGGAATCCAATTCGGAAAAGAAGAAGTAAAGCTGTCACTGTTTGCAGATGACATGATACTATACATAGAGAATCCTAAAGATGCTACCAGAAAACTACTAGAGCTGATCAATGAATTTGGTAAAGTAGCAGGATACAAAATTAATGCACAGAAATCTCTGGCATTCCTATATACTAATGATGAAAAATCTGAAAGTGAAATCAAGGAAACACTCCCATTTACCATTGCAACAAAAAGAATAAAATATCTAGGAATAAACCTACCTAAGGAGACAAAAGACCTGTATGCAGAAAATTATAAGACACTGATGAAAGAAATTAAAGATGATACAAATAGATGGAGAGATGTACCATGTTCTTGGATTGGAAGAATCAACATTGTGAAAATGACTCTACTACCCAAAGCAATCTACAGATTCAATGCAATCCTTATCAAACTACCCCTGGCATTTTTCACAGAACTAGAGCAAAAAATTTCACAATTTGTATGGAAACACAAAAGACCCCGAATAGCCAAAGCAATCTTGAGAACGAAAAATGGAGCTGGAGGAATCAGGCTCCCTGACTTCAGACTATACTACAAAGCTACAGTAATCAAGACAGTATGGTACTGGCACAAAAACAGAAAGATAGATCAATGGAACAGGATAGAAAGCCCAGAGATAAACCCACGGACATATGGTCACCTTGTCTTTGATAAAGGAGGCAGGAATGTACAGTGGAGAAAGGACAGTCTCTTCAATAAGTGGTGCTGGGAAAACTGGATAGGGACATGTAAAAGTATGAGATTAGATCACTCCCTAACACCATACACGAAAATAAGCTCAAAATGGATTAAAGACCTAAATGTAAGGCCAGACACTATCAAACTCTTAGAGGAAAATATAGGCAGAACACTCTATGACATAAATCACAGCAAGATCCTTTTTGACCCACCTCCTAGAGAAATGGAAATAAAGACAAAAATAAACACATGGGGCCTAATGAAACTTAAAAGCTTTTGCACAGCAAAGGAAACCATAAACAAGACCAAAAGACAACCCTCAGAATGGGAGAAAATATTTGTAAATGAAGCAACTGACAAAGGATTAATCTCCAAAATTTATAAGCAGCTCATGCAGCTCAATAACAAAAAAACAAACAACCCAATCCAAAAATGGGCAGAAGACCTAAATAGACATTTCTCCACAGAAGATATACAGACTGCCAACAAACACATGAAAGGATGCTCAACATCTTTACTCATTAGAGAAATGCAAATCAAAACTACAATGAGATATCATCTCACACCAGTCAGAATGGCCATCATCAAAAAATCTAGAAACAATAAATGCTGGAGAGGGTGTGGAAAAAAAGGAACACTCTTGCACTGCTGGTGGGAATGTGAATTGGTACAGCCACTATGGAGAACGGTATGGAGGTTCCTTAAAAAACTACAAATAGAACTACCATATGACCCAGCAATCCCACTACTGGGCATATACCCTGAGAAAACCATAATTCAAAAAGAGACATGTACCAAAATGTTCATAGCAGCCCTATTTACAATAGCCCGGAGATGGAAACAACCTAAGTGTCCATCATCGGATGAATGGGTAAAGAAGATATGGCACATATATACAATGGAATATTACTCAGCCATAAAAAGAAATGAAATTGAGCTATTTGTAATGAGGTGGATGGACCTAGAGTCTGTCATACAGAGTGAAGTAAGTCAGAAAGAGAAAGACAAATACTGTATGCTGACATATATATGGAATTTAAGAAAAAAAAATGTCATGAAGAACATAGGGGTAAGACAGGAATACAGACACAGACCTACTAGAGAATGGAGTTGAGGATATGGGGAGGGGGAAGGGTAAGCTGTGACAAAGTGAAAGAGCGGCATGGACATATATACACTACCAAATGTAAGGTAGATAGCTAGTGGGAAGCAGCCGCATAGCACAGGGAGATCAGCTCGGTGCTTTGTGACCGCCTGGAGGGGTGGGATAGGGAGGGTGGGAGGGAGATGCAAAAGGGAGGGGATATGGGAACATATGTATATGTATAACTGATTAAATTTGTTATATAGCAAAAAATAAAAAAATAAACAAAAACATTAAGGTGTACTATATGCCAGACAATTTTTTAGGCCTGAGATATAAAATCTTTAGAGCCAGACACAGACTTGGGTTCAAATCTGGTCATCCTCTTGATTTACATGAATTTGGCAAGTTTTTCCTCTTCCTAAGCCTTAGGTTTCTCTTCTTCACAGTGGGGGATAGCATTGCCTCCCTTAAATATTATAAATATTAAATGAGATAAATTATATATATATGCACGCCTAGTACTTGGAAGGCATTCAGTAAGTGGTAGCTAGTGTTTAAAAATACAGTCCCCAGCCCCAGGGATCCTAACTGTAGTGGTGGCAACAACATACAGTGTTGTAATCTTAATGGAAATCCTGGCCTGTTTTCAGTGGAGCCTCACTCGTCATGCTTGGTGTCAGGTGAATACTGGTCCTTGCTTTCCTGCATCTTTTGTGTCAGGGTCAACACGATGGTTGTTTACTGCCTATGAACATTTGTAACAGGTTAGCCAATGTCCACAGCAGGGCGTGCTAGCCTTTTCATCATCTTCCCGTTTGACTGCCAGTGGAGAGAAGAGGTGGAGAAGGATTTCTTGGCCTCATTGTGGAATCCTTTTTAATGCATTCATTTTAAGTGGCAATTTCAAGACACTTGCTTTCTTCCAGGAATTCACAAGCTCAACAGATGAGCCAGACAAGAGAAAGTGGCACTTTCTTTTCTTAATGAACTCTCCCAGCACTTGCTGCACCTACTGGTTCTTTCTGCTAGTGCAGACCTCACTCTGCAGGGGGACGCAGTGACAGCTCCGTGTAGAGAGGATGGGCCTGATGTGGCCTATCGAGTTTTAGGCTAAGTCCTTTACATGCATTATTTAATCTATTATACTATTGTAGTCCCCACTTTACAAATGAGGAAACTGAGGCCTAGAGAGGAAATAATGTGTCTATGGTCACATAGTTTAGAAGGTGGGGAGCCAGGATTTAATTCCAGGCCTAACTCAGTAAATTCTCACCCCTGGACTCAGTTGGGAAACTTAGAAAACTCATGTACACATGCTTAAATACCTACCTCCTTACATATGACTAACCCCCAGTCCCACAGATCCTGATTTAATTGGCAGCCTGGGGTAGGGTCCTGGTGTCAGCATTTAAACAAACCTTCTTGTATGATTCTAAAATGCAGCTGGGGTGAGAACCTTTGGCGTAACTCCAAAGTCACACTACACCACGTTTCTACCCAAATAGCAGATTTTCCCCCCATTAAAGTATCAAGCAGTGCTTCCCAAACCATATTTTAGAAACAGGAAGTTTCTGGACAGGTCTGAACTTTGGGGGAAATTTTAATCACTTCCCTTACTCCTGTCAGTGGATAAGCATTTTTATGCTTCCATGGCCCATAGAGCTCAGAAGGAATAGTTATTACAAATTCCAAGGGAAGAAAGAGATCTGAAAAGATCTTGGATCCTCGTTTTTTTGCATCTCATTCATCAGTCAGAAATGCTCCCTGACTGCCCATCATTTCTGGAGGAGATTTTGGCTGACATTCAGCCTCTTCTCACCCACTTTGCTTGGTGATTTCCTCTTGGGTCTCCTGAACTTGGGTTGAATTTCTGTGGCCCATGTGGTTACCACAGGGAACAGCATATGGTCCTTAGAGGACAAGAGCTGCAGGCTGTGTCTGGATGGTCTTTTGACTTAGCATGACATGCCCTTGGAAACAGATCCAGTCATTGACACAGTCCCATAGCGTAACTGCCACTCTCCTTCCACAGATACTGTAAAATTCGGTTCCAACAAAAATCTCCTGTCAGGGTGTCAGGCCATGGCTCTTAGGAACTAGCCCTTAATGTGCGCAAGGGCAGTCTGTGCTGGTTATTTATGTCCTTTGCCATTTCTAAGAATTTTCTTTTTTCTACATTTAAAAGGAAACTTTTGGAAAACCAAATGATTTTAGCTAGAAGGCAGTATTTCCAAATCTTTGGAAGATTATTAAGTGAAACACACTCTTGGAGATTAAAGGTAATTTCCAACTGGGTTAGCAAGTTACTATGGGCATCAACGTATCTTTTAGGAAAACTCTTGAAATTGAAAAAACAGTATATGTAGTATTTTATTTTTGTTTTTTTAAATTGATGTAAGGATACATAAGACATTATTAAGTTTTTATTACTAGAGAAGAGGATGAGGAAGTGTGGGAGAGATTTATTTTCACTTTATATTCTCCTATAAAAATAACTACCACAATAGTGACAAGTAATATTTCTTTCTTTGTGCTTGATCATATGCTACTTCCCATACTGCATTTATCATTTACTATTCAGAATAACCTTATAAGAACTACTGTTCTAGTTGGGATGCATTCAGCTATAAGGAACACAAGACTGGCTTAAACAACAGAGCTTTATTACCTTAGATTATAAGAAATTCCATGGTAGAATGGCTCCATGGATGATAAACTCAGAAACCTCAAGATCTGGTATTTCAGTCTTTTTGCTCTGCCATTGTCAGCATGGCAGGTGGTCCTTAAGCAAGCTCCCTTCATAGCCCCAAGATGACTGCCTATCACATCCACAAGTGGCAACATCCTGTCTCTTTCCCAGTGTATCTCTTGTTATAAACCTTTCCCAGAAGCCTCACACTTCCCAAGACAGTACACACAATTGCTTCCCATGCCCACGCCTATGCCAACCATCCACTGAGAGGAGAAAGGGACCACCATGGTTGACTTCATTGCCTTCAAACTTCATTGCCTCCCTGGAGCATATGGAGAAAGAAGGTAGAGAACTTTAAAAAATCAGGGTTGTGAGAGCAGATTTGAGCCAGAGAAAAAACATTTTCAAGCCCCCATCCAGATGGTGCTACCACTAAAAGTATTTATAAGGAATTTGCATTGATATGCATCAAAATTGCCCCAGGCTTCCTTATGGACAGTAGGAATTGTCCCCTCACTCTTGTCATCAGGATCAGAATTCTGTTACAAATAAGGAAGGGATGGGTTATATTACTAACTGTCTGCTATGCTACTATTATCCAAATGTTTACAGATGAGGAAACTGAGGGTAAGAGAGGTCTGGTAACTTCCCCAAGGACACATGGTTAAAGCATAGTAGAGCTGAGCCTTGAAATTAGATATGCTTACCCCAAAGCCTATTGATGCTTTTCAGTAAAAGGATCTTATTGGCTTTATTCAATGATTCATGTTTCAGGTAGCATCCAATCTTAGCAGACAGACAAAAACTCCAAAGAGCTGTACAAAATGAAAGAAGGAAGCAGGAACAAGGAAGTTATACTCGGCAAAAGTGAATTGGTTATTGCAATGTTACTTTCCTTTAGAGGATAGCAGGGCTCTATCACTCGGAGTACCTAGCTAGTGCTGATCAGGTGATTCCTGATTGACTGGTTTAAAAGTCCATTTCTGGGAGAGCCAAAACTGTAATTAAATCTTGATTTGGTAATGTGGGCCTTAGCATAAGCAATTCCATTTGGGCCTGTTGTCTTTTTTTTTAACACCATTATGATAGACTGCCTCTATTGTGTGCTATCAAATACTGCCTCTCTCTCAACATGTATTGCTTTACAAATAATTAAAACAATGGGTTTTGTTTTTATTTTTGTTTTTTTTTTTTAAAGAATTATGCTTACAAGCCTCAGTTAGTTCTAACCATAGCTCCTCTAGTCTAGGAACTTGGGAAAACCACTTAAAACTTTTTGGACTTAGTTTCCATTTTGTTAAAATGAGAGTGCTTAGTGAGATAAGAGCTAAGATCTTTCCTAGCTCTAAATTCTGAAAGTATATGGTTCTCATGTGAAAAATCATTCAGAGTCGAGATTTTTTTGAAAACTTCAGTTGTGCAAATAATGTCATCCATGAAAAATCTGGTAGAAAGTATTTTTATATAAAATGCACCTGCTTATTTGCCACCAGTGCAGATGGTGGTATGTAACCCTTCACCATGGGGGTTTGGAGCTGATATCCTAGGGTGGTTTTTCTTCTCTCTTCTCTCTTTCATGGTGCTATCTCTTCCAAGGACTCCGCCCACCAGGCACAAAGATGCCAGGAAGCCCATCTGCTAGTGGCTGTGAGCTAACAACTGCTCCACAATACCCGTCAGAAACCTTGATTGTGTGAGGAAGGACGATCCAAGTGAGCAGATGAGGATACTTGTATCTAGGAAATCTGCTCTCTAGGGCAAATGTATACTGCTTGCCTCCCTGTGACCTCCAGGTCAACCTTCTCAAACTGCCTTCCAAGGACTTGGAGTAAGATGAGAGTAAAAACAACTAGCTCACCCAGCGTTAATGGGTAGAGTAAAGGCATAAGCAGTAGGAGAGACAAAGGAAGGAGATGAGATCTGCATATGTGTGTATTTTTTTCTCATTTCTAGAAAACAAGGAGGAATATATATAGGTCAGGGGAGAGAAAGGTTTGAAAGTTTTATTTAGACCAATTTGAGAATTTGAAATTGAATTGCTAGGCATCAGCAAGGCAATATTACCAGTTGCTGAGGAACTTTTGATGTTGAAATACCTACAGACTTTACCATTAGACAGATATAACATTGTACAACTCTTCAAGTTCTGGAAATGGTGAAACATGTTAATTGATAACAAAGATGTCTTTGGAATCACCATTTATACCACAGCTAGATACACATTGTCTCAATGTCAAAAATAATCATAAATTAAATAGTTAATAGCAGATAACAAGGAAGACTTGGTGTAAGCTTTATTGAATTTATTTGATTGCCTCATGTTAGAGCCAGTAGGAGCCAGGCACATATCCCAAGAATTAAAAGAGAAAATTATCCATGTTTGTTATTCTTCCAGCTATTATTATGGAGGAGGAGACCCTAGGCATGGAGAGAAAGTTTTAAAAACATATAAAAGTAGCAAGCCACAATAAATCAGTGTTGAAAATGCAATTTAAGGAGATGGTTCTCTCAGTGTCTCTGACAAAGAAGGGGTTTGGGAGATCCTTCGTTCTGAGTGACTGGCAAGGTTCTGGTCACTTTGTATGTGAGTTGCAGGTAGACTTCCAAATCTGAACCCTGAGCCAGGCACAGCTCCCATGAGATGTATTCCACAGTAACAGATAACACTCACAGTTGAGTCAATTCACGAATAGTCATTCCAGGAGACTTAAAGCAAGCATGTGCATTTGGATCAAATTATCCAGGTAATTGCTTTGATTTCCATGTTACTTCCCATACAGATTAAGACAAAATTCTTTAGGGGATGGAAGAAATAAGATATGTACCAAATCCTGTCTGAGATGTGACATTCTCATGGACCAGTCAAGACTTTGGATTCTGGCCCTCCTTGAAAGTCATGCCCCATGACACATGCAAAGTTCTCCTTCAGTCAAACCAGGATGGTCCTTCAAAGACTCAGAGGAGGCAGCTGCCATCCAGAAGGTCCTTCTGAATTGCACAGTTCCAGACACTTACACCTCTTAATACAGCACCAAAGACAGCTTGGCTGCCTCACAGCCTCCAATGTGCTGGTACAGCTGTGAAGAAGCTAACTTTGGCAGCCATAGATCATGAAGGCTTCATCTCTGCTTCTCTCAGTATAGCTTTTCATCAGGAAACTCTTCACATCTCTCAAAACAAATGCAGGAAGAAGGGAAGCAAACATAAATGGGCGCTTTGAATCTTTGGGTTTTGATATATGGCTACCGTGTGTGGAATTGATCACTTCTGGCTTATGAACAGCTTGGTGTGTTAGAAAGAGCAGTAGACAGGGAGGTGGAGCAATTTGGATCCAGGTCCAGCCTTGTCTACAGCTCATAAGTCATTTAGTTTAGCTTCTTTGACCTTGGTTTCCTCATCTGTAAAATGAGAGGGTTCGGCCAGACTATCTTTGACCTAATGAGTCTATGAAAAGTGAATATTGGAAGCACATGTTCACCTTCTCCAATTACCAGCTGTGAGATGTGACTGGAACAAATGGCACTAACTGTCGAAACATTTTGGGCTGAAGGGGAAGCATTCTGAAGTGGGACAAGGGCACCTCGTGTTGCAACCTGGAGCCAGTCAACTCTCCAAGGCTGGGCCAACCTTTGCTTCTGCCTCCTACCCCCACTTGTTTTAGCTGAACCAGAAGGGACTCACCTAAGGATAAAAAAAAATCTGAATCGATATATTTTGAAAGCTTTATGAACAGTTATAAACCAGATGCTTGCCCAAAATTTTAACTTTATTTCCTGCAACTGTTCTAAGATTGCTGTCTAGCTCACAGTCTCAAAGATGACCCAATCTCCCAATTTAAAATTGTCTCCTTTGAGTAAATACTAGGTAATATCAGAGTTCAAACTCCCTATCAGGACCATATTTCTTCCCTCAAGGAAACCCCCTTCTACCTCCCCTTCTTCTCTTCTCTTCTGGTAGGGGGAAGCTTATTTTTCTTGAACATGGTAGTTGGGAGAGGGGTCCTTGGACTGAGCTGTCCTCAGGATCCTCTCTGACCTCTGCTGAGTTGTGTTTATCCCACCTGGTCACAGGCAACCTGTATTGGTTTCTATCAGATGTGGCTGATCCCACCTGGACTTTTGGGACCTCATGTTAACATCTGGTACTTTGCCATTAACTTTGGATTTGAAGTATGGACACTTTGTGGATTTATTTGTTTGAACTCCAGGCCATGTTTGATCTACCAGTCTTTCAGTATATGTTCTTCAGCTTGGGGAATAGGAACTACTATATTTCCTCCATGCCACCCAAGAACTTGGGGAATCAGTGATACTGTATTGAGTTCTCACTCTTTGCCAAATTCTTCCATGTTACAGTTTCTAATCTATTTCAGTCTTCTCTACCCAACTCCATATTACTTCAGGACTTTGGTAAGGTTGTTTCCTCTCAGATTTCTAAATAGGAAACTGACTAAAAGCCCCTGCTACTAAGGCTCATTGTGAAACATGCAGTAATTAATTAGTGGTTATTGGCATAGATGGGGAACATGCAAGTGGTTGCCCTTGTGCTCTGTATTTGCCATCATAACTTCTGCCTTCACAGCACAGTAGCTCTTGTCTTTGAATTGACATCATTTCCCAGCTGAGGCTGGTAAATACATATAGGGCATGACCTAGAGCAGTGTTTCTTTTTGTGTGTGTGTGTGTGTGGTACACGGGCCTCTCACTGTTGTGGCCTCTCCTGTTGCGGAGCACAGGCTCCGGACGCGCAGGCTCAGCAGCCATGGTTCACGGGCCCAACTGCTCCGCGGCATGTGGGATCTTCCCGGACCGGGGCACGAACCCGTGTCCCCTGCATCGGCAGGCAGACTCTCAACCACTGCGCCACCAGGGAAGCCCTAGAGCAGTGTTTCTTAAACATTATCATGCACATAATCACCTGGAGGGCTTAGATTGCTGGGCTCCACCCTCTGTTTCTGATTCTTTAAGTCTAGAGTGGAGCCTAAGATGTTGTATTTCTAACAAGTTCTCAGATGATACTGATGCTGCTGGTCTGGAACCATACTGACCTAGAATCTTCAAGTTCTAGTGCTGTATACAGATAGATTGTGGTAAAAAGCAATGCGATTTCTAGGTACAATTTTGTGCTCAGAAACCTAAAGATAAATAGTTTTTCAATCTGAGAGATATTACTGGGGTCTGAATAGAGAATAAGTATTTAAAACTTAATGGATGAGTCTTTATATTACTACATTATATATTTTCTAATGATTTCTGTCTTTTCCCTTGATACATTTTTTAGATTACTAACCTGATTGACCCTGCAGTGAAGGTAGTTATAACCAAGCTGGGATTTGAATTACTAAAAGGGCTTTTTCTAGTTTTGTATGTGTCTAAAATGCCTAGGATAGCTCTGAGCTCAGATCTGAGCCCCTCCAGGCTCACTGCTTTCAGGTAGAGGGATCAAGAGAGAGCAAGGGCCAGCGTATCTGTGGCACAGGCTTAACGTAGTAGCTTTTTCTTATATTGTTTCCTGTCTCTTATCTCCTATGTTTCAAACACAAACTTCTACTGAAACTTTCTTTAAAAAAATTAATAGCTTTATTTGCACACCATCAATTTCATCTACTTTAAGAAACAATTCAATTAATTTTAGTATATTTACAAAGTTTCAGAACTATCACCACTATCTAATTTTAAAACATTTTTATCATCCCCCAAGAATCCCCATGCCCATGTACACTTTTTTTTCCATGCTGCCCTAGGCAACCACTAATCTACTTTCTGTCTCTATACATTTGCCTTTACTGGACATTATGGAATCATACAGTATGTGTTCTCTTGTGTCTGACTTCTTTCCCTGAGCACACTGCTTTGGAGTTTCATCCATGTTGTAGCATGTATCAGTACTTCATCTAACTTCTACCGAATCTTCCTCTGATGCATACACCTCCTTCTCTCCATTTCTGCTGTGACTCTTTTAGTCTAGGTCCTTGTTACTCAAATTGTAGTACAGACTGGACCAGTTGCATCAGCAACACCTGGGAGATACTCTATGCAGACACCCAATCATGATCTGCATTTTAACAAAATCCCCAGGGGGGTTGAGTGCACACTGTAGTTTGAGAAGAGCTGTCCTAGAAAAGCTCTTCACTTCTGGAGGGAGGCATCTGAGGGCAGCTTCCTGCTAACTTCTTGCCTCCAGTCCTCGCTGCAGAGCACCCAGCCTGCACACTGCTGACTAGTCCTGAGATTAGGCATCAGATGCTAATCCCCACCTGCCATGCTCCATGTATTATACAACATAAATGGTTTCCTATTGACTGTTTGAATGCTAAGTCCCCATCACTCAAGTGTGATACTCAAGCTTTCTAAAACAACCTCTCCTTCACCTACAGAAGCTTCTCAATTTCAATGCTCCAGCAAAAGCTTTCAGTTTCTGACATGCCAGACCTCTCAGTCACCCTGATCACACTATGGTCAGCCTCAACTTCAAGGATCTTACTGAGTTGTTCTTCCCTCTCTCTACCCAATTCCGCCCACCCCTCCAAGGAGCAATTCAGGCACTATCCTTGCCTGCCCACCCTACACAGGATCTTTCCAACTCTACAGGTTCACATGGAACTTTACCCATTCTAAGTTCTAAGAATACTTATTAAACACCTAATCCTGTGGTTACTCTGTTGATGCTCATAGTATAAACAATGATAATAATATCAATAATAATAATGATACTAAAGATTGCATAGCAATTTGTAGTTTGTTAGGGACTTTAACTTATCCCATTATGCTTATATTATCTAAATATCTTTTTGATATAAAAATATAAACTCTAGAGAATAAAGGTTATTTCTTGCAGGTCATTGGCATTGGTTACTAGGAGAGCCCTGGCCATAATATAGGTACTCCATGAATTCTGCAGGAATAAGTACCAGGCCAGAGGCAGAATTTTTAAGTTTCCCCAGAAGGGAAGAAATAATTACAATAGAGCTTACATTTGGAAACTGTTAAGGACAAATGATAATAAAAATATAACTACTACTACTATATTGATTGTTATTAAATATTGTACGAGATCTTTTGTGTACAGTATCTTGTGTAATTTTCAGTAGAACTCTATGAAGTAAGCACTATTATTTAGTAAGGCACTCTTATTAACCCCTGTGGATAAGGAGACAGAGGCTCAAAGAAGTTGTGCAACTTAGATAAGTTGATCTAAGACATACAGCAAATAAGTGCAGCACTAATACTCTGTTATGCGGTCTCTCCATATTGAAAAAGGAATTTCACCAAGGGAGTATGGGGACATGATGGGGATAACTAGGGTCTTAGAGGTCATAACTATTTTTCCGAGTCAGGAAGTGTTTCCACAGGCAATATTCCTGTTTTCATTGGAACACTGGTGAGATTTAGAGTCACTCGTGAATTTCCTCCTTTGCGTCAGAGAACATTCAAAGGGAACAACCCAACGGATACAGATGGACTCCACCAGTTTCCTAGGCCAAGTTCTTCTCATTCTTTACTTGTTGTGAGTGGCCTAGGTGGGCTGGCTGCTCTGAATGTAATACCTTCACTATAACTTCCTCGTGCGGTGACCAGAAGAACAAACGAGACTCTGACTGTCTCAGAGCTCTAGGAAGAAGGTAAACTACCCCATCCAGTCAGCTGCCTGCCCAGGTGTAATACATAACTTGCTTCTACTGAGTACCAATAAGTTTTCAATTTCATCAGACTACTCAAAAGCTGAAAAATGTTTATTTCCCTACTCTGTGTTTACACAGTTATTGCTTAGCGATTCTCACTTCTTTTTTTACAGTCCCTAGGTCACTAGGCCAGAAAATATGAAGACTTCCTATAGCTCATAGCTTCAAATATGATTTTTATAAAGCTGCTCTCAGAGAAGTAGAATGGGGAAATATAGGAACTTGGAGCCAAGTGGGATGGCAGGACAATCCAGTTCTGAGGTCTCCAAAGGGCACCTCAGAAGATGGTGTTCTGTGGAGGTCCTTGCCAGCCACCATAGGATGAGGGGAGTGTATTGGTATTCTGTGGTGCATAACAAATCACCATAAATTTAGCAGCTTAAAATGTCATCTATTTTAGTAGCTCACAGTTCTGTAGGTCAGAAGTCTGGCATAGCATGACTGAGTTCTCTGCTCAGGGCTGGACTTGGTGTTGGTTGGGCTGAGTTCTCATCCAGAGGCTCTGGGGAAAAGTCCCCCTCCAGGTTTACTCCTGTTGCAGTCATAGGATCGAAGTCCCTGTTTCCTTGCTGGCTGTTAGAGGGGGTTGCCCTTGGCTCCTAGAGACCACCTACATTCCTTGAAGAAGGTAGTCTTCTTCATCTTCAAGCCATCAATTATGTGTGGAATCTTTTTTGTGCTTCAAATCTCTGCTGTCGTCTTTGACCATCAGCCAGATCAAACTCACTCTTAAAGGGCTCATATGATTAGGTCAGGCCCACCCAGATAATATCCCTATCTTGAGTTCAGTGGATTTGGAATCTTAAATACATTTCCGGGCTTCCCTGGTGGCACAGTGGTTGAGAGTCCGCCTGCCGATGCAGGGGACATTGGTTCGTGCCCTGGTCCGGGAAGATCCCACATGCCACGGAGCGGCTGGGCCCGTGAGCCATGGCCACTGAGCCTGCGCATCCAGAGCCTGTGCTCTGCAATGGGAGAGGCCACAGCAGTGAGAGGCCTGCACACTGCAAAAAAAAAAAAAAAAAAATACATTTCCAAAATTCCTTCACAGCAGTACTCAGATTAGTGTCTGAATAACTAGGAGAAAGTGTGTGTACACTGGGACTGGGAATCTTGGGGCCCATCTTAGAATTCTGCCTACCATACGAGTAATCTAGGTGGAGCCTTCTTATAAGTTTTTCAATGAATGAACAGTTATTTGATTTAAATAATGATGTTGCTGCACCCTCTCCTCACTTTTCCCCATGACCTATACTAAATCTTTCATTTCACAGATGAGGAAGCTGAAGCCCAGAGAGGTTATAGTGTGTTAAGGAGACCCAGCTGGTTAGTGGTGGAGTTAGAACTGCAGGCCAGGCATTCTAACTCCAAGGCCACTGCTCTTTCCACAGCATCAAACTGCTTTACACTGAGAAAGCTGCCTTCACCATTTCTCATCATCACCTACCCTATATTTCATATTAACTTAGTGAGTCCTCTCTATGATCCCTGAAAGGTGGTATTATTATTATTCCCTTAGGTTCTGTCTAAGGCACACCAGCATGAGTCCTTATCTCTGAATTGGGGTACTGCATGGAATGATTATTGACATTGCTAGGAGAGGTAATTGATTTCCTGTAAGGGGATGGGTAACCACAGGATGCTTGCATGTTTCTTAGCTCCCCACAAGGTTCCTTTTCCTGCTCAGAGTCTTTCCCTGGGTACAGCAAGTGCTCCCACACAACTCAGGAAATGTCAGGAGCTGAGTTGGAGATAACGGTTTTCAGGGCAAGAAACTTAGGAGAACACTGTGTTCTGTGATCTTTTCCTAAAGTCCAACCTGTGCCATACACAGGGGCAGAGGCATTGCCAGTAAGCAGCTATTGACGTATTCCACTGATCTTAACCTCCCAGGCATCAAGCACTCAGTGGTTCCACTCATTAAAATATACCATTAAATCTGCTCCCTGAAGAAATGGGATGACTGAGGCAGGGAGCAAGAGAACATGTCTTCCCCAAACTCTGGGTTCTCATATTCACACTCAGTGTTGCTATTTCCTCCTGTCAAAATACATAATCCAAAAAGTCATGAAAATGGACAATCACCAGTAACTATTGCTCTTTGAAGATTCAGCCAAAGGCTACGCCCATAATAAAAACAATGTCTCTCAAAGTTTTTGGATTGTGACCCACACTAGGTACTATATGGTATTAAATTCAGTACGCTCTATTCATGCATATACATAAATACAGATAAATAAAAGGAAACAAAGTTTAATGAAATAATATCCCTACTACTGGTGTTTTCTATTTGAAACTATTTAAAAAATACTGTTTGAGACCTATTAATAATTGTAGCCTGGTCAGGAAAAGGTCTCCTGGATCCTCCTGGAGGCTTAATGAGTCATTACTGCCAATCCACATTTGCCCTGCAATGACCATTATATGTGGGTCCTGAGGATTAAAATTATCCCTGAGAAGGGAGAGTAGTATGCCAGGACTTGAGTTCCAGAGCTCTGGTTCATGTGTGCAACATGGATGCCATGATTTATCTTGACTTTATGTATCATTCATTCAATTATTGAACACATATCTAGTGAGCATTGCTATATTCGAGATGGCAGGCATAATGAACTCAATGATACCTCTACTTTATTGAGAAACTACTCTGAATTACACATTATCTTAACTAATCCTCTTTATGATCCCTGAAACGTGGGTACCATCATTATTTCAGTTGTTCAGATGAGAAAACTAAGGCTCAGGAAATTTTTGACCAGCCCAAGATGATGGGAGGGTTGGAGCCCATCTATCAGAGAGCAGCACCCATTCTCCCATCTATGATCTAGGCATTAGAAACAAGGAAAAGCACAGACAGAAAACATAGCATTCAGCTACTGGCCCAAGTTTACTGAAAATCCAGAGACTACCTGGGCAAGGTTAATCAAGTACTTGCAGAAGGGCTGTGTGGACTGGGTGGGAGATGGAGAGGAGATGTTTCAGGTACCTTTCTGCCCTTCCCATCTTCCAGGGGCCTCAGCTGTTGCCTCCTGACCTCTGGATCAGAGTGTGGAGTTGGAGGGGCAAGCAGGTAAAGTGCCTGGAAGGGGATGAAGGGTACAGAGCACATGTGCGCACAAAGCAGTAAGTCAAGTAGGCTGGAGTTCCCCGGAAGCTCTCACCCTCTGACTTTTTACCTCCTTCAACCAGGCTAAACCCTGCAGTGACATATTGTTTAAATTGTGTTCAATTAGCATCCAATTCACAGCAGGCAGTTTGTGCTACTTATCATTTTACAGACCTCTCTGTTTGCTTTCTTCCTTTACAAGGTACCTTACCAATTTATCTTCAAGGCCCTAAGACTCACACACAGAGAGAGGAGTAAGTGGTCTACTCTGAGTCAGAAAGACTGAGTTCTGTCTTGGGACTGTCCTTTAAAAGTCATTTGACTTTCTTTTGTGAGACTGTCTTCCCATCTATAAAGTGAAGATAATATTAACCACCCTCTGACCACACACAGTTTTTTGGATAGTGGTGCAAAAGCAATTTTGCAAAATACGTATTAGTCTTCGAAGGAAGAAGCCATTCTAATGGTCTCCAGCTGCAACATTGAGTGACCTAAAGATACTAGCTTATATATTAGTATATATATATATATATATATATATATATATATATATATATATATATATATATATATAAATAACTCTGTAAGGGGGCTGGTTTCTGTTTTCAAAGAAAGCCTATGCATTGTAGAAACCCTGACTCTAACATAAGTTTACTGCTTGAGCCACTGCAGACATCAAACAGTACCGGGGAAAAAAATTAAAAAGGTTCTGCTGAAACCACAAACATTCCCTTTTGTCAACCATATCAATGTGGCTAAAACACAGTAGATGAGGAGGGGAGTGGCATGAATTGAGGTGGGAAATGTGTGCAGGAATTTCATCTTTCAGGGCTTTGTGTAGATCATGGAGGGAGACACTGTCCAAGTGCAGTGGGACACTAAGTAGTTATGGGAAATAGGTGCTCTTTTCCCGGCAGAAGTGTCAGGGTGGGAGGCAGTTTGGAAAGAATGGGGGACTCCTCCATGTGAGAAGCCTCGCCAGGTCGACAAAGCTAATGTAGCAACCCTCTGGCCACCAGCTACGTGATAACATTGTCCTTTCGCTCTCCTACCACCACCGCCATGGGGGAAATGTGGTATGAAGGAGCAAGGAGAGACATGGCTGCATGTGCCCAGAGCCTCTAAGCTGGGGTCTTCTCCTCTTACCCCTTCATGACCCCTGGGATCTCTGCAGACCTGCTTCCTATCCAAGGGGAGGAGAAGAGCTGAGAAGAGGTAAAGGAGGAAACCCAAACGTACTTCTCAGAACTATTCCAGGTTCTCAAGGGAAGTGAGAAATCCTCTGTGTTAGTGAATAAATGTCTCCCCCTCCCGATGTCCACATCCTGATCCCTGGAACCTGTGAATAGGTTCCCTTATCTGGCAGAAGAGACTTTGGAAGTGTGATTAAGTTAAGGACTTTGAGAGGGGGAGATTATCCTGGATTATTTGAGTGCCCCCTTAATGTAATCACAAGGGTGCTTATCAGAGGAAGTCAAGAGGTCAAAGGAGAATGTAGGAGATGTTGAGGACTGAAGCAAGAAGTTGGCGTGATGCGAAGAAAGAATGAAGGTGGTCTTTAGAAGCTAGAAACGGCAAGGAAATGGATTCTTCCCTAGAACCTCCAGAAGGAACCAGCTCTGCTGACACCTTGACCTTAGCCCAGTGAAATTGATTTCAGACGTCTGGCTTCCAAAACTCTAAAGGAATAAATGTGTGGGGTTTTAACCATTAATTAATTAATTAATTTTTTTTGGCTGTGTTGGGTCTTTGTTGCTGCACACGGGCTTTCTCTAGTTGTGGCGAGAGAGGTCTACTCTTTGTTGCGGTGTGCAGGCTTCTCATTGCGGTGGCTTCTCTTGTTGTGGAGTATGGGCTTTAGGCTCATGGGCTTCAGTAGTTGTGGCATGCGGGCTCAGTAGTTGTGGCTCGTGGGCTCTAGAGTGCAGGCTC
The DNA here is from genome assembly GCF_964165515.1 of Mesoplodon bidens. Classification (NCBI taxonomy): domain Eukaryota; kingdom Metazoa; phylum Chordata; class Mammalia; order Artiodactyla; family Ziphiidae; genus Mesoplodon; species Mesoplodon bidens. Next base: position 44,911,818 of record NC_138160.1, on the reverse strand, counting down.
AGTAGCTGTGGTGCACAGGCTTACTTGCTCTGTGGAATGTGGGATCTTCCCAGACCAGGGCTTGAACCTGTGTCCCCTGCATTGGCAGGCGGATTCTTAAGCACTGTGCCACCAGGGAAGTCCCAATGTGTGTTGTTTTAAGCCACTAAGTTTGTGGTAATTTTTTACAGCAGCTAAGAAATTAATATATCCCTTCTCTTAAGGCTTTTCCTCAGACTTCTCAATCGCTGCCCCTTAAACTCATCCATTATTAGGAGGACTTCAGTCTTTGGGGAACCAGAGTGTGGGTATTGAAGCCTCCCAGAATTGGCTGTAGTCCCAGCTCAGCCACCTGCCTGCTTGGTAGCCTTGGGTCAGTCATTGACCCTCACTCTCCTCTTCTGTAAAGTAGGGAAGATAATAATACCTACCTTGCAAGGTGGTTGTAAGGCTTAGAGACAATGTGGGAAGGCACATACCATGGCCCTGACACATAACTGGCCCTCACACAGGGTATGGGGAAACTCCAGGATCAGGCAAGCAGGTTAACAGTCTTTATTACCAGGGGCTGGAGCATCTTGGACTTCAGTTGAGATAGGCTAGTATTCTCTGCTGGGGGGCATGCAGGCAGAAGGCCTGGTGTATGGTCCGTGGCAGAGTGAACTGCCCTCATGATCCAGGGCCATGCTTACCCCAATCTCCCTACCAGGATGCCATCCCATCTTTGTATTTGCTCAGCCAGCATGGAGATGCCAAGTCTTTCTGCACTGCAGCAGTCCATGTGCCATGAGAAGAGGAACGAAAGGGTGGGAAGACCACATGTGAGGCTCTGTATCCACACAACTCTGGACACAGAACGCTAAGTCATTGGCTACAGTAGGGCTTTGGTTGTCTACCCTCCTGCTCTTGATGATGCCCTCTTCTCAAAAACCATGGGGATATTTGTGGGAGGGGAAGGGGACTTTGTGACCCTAGCTTTGGTCCCTCAATCTGAGTGATTTCTATGGCATTAGAAGCTGTGGCAGCTGGATGTGTCCAGAAAGAAACTTCCCAGTGAAAAGGCTGTAACCTCTGTGGCAATATTTTGTGAAACAAAACAAAACAAACATTGTCTGCAAGTCACCTGAAGAACTGACTTAAAATGAGCTTATGTCCAGGAACATATCACCTGTCAGGAAAACAAATGCCATATAAGGAATTCCATTACCCAGACATGGCAGGCAGGTACCGGCACACCTTTTCTGCCATGTGACTCATCACCAGGAGGGAACTCAGTCAGAACTGGGAAGATTGTTCTGTACTACCTAGCCTAAGGCTTCGGGGAGGGGAATGCCCCTCTTCCACGAGACCCTCCCCATCTCTCCAGGGACAGTCTAGTTAGTCCCTCCAAAGGCCAATGCAAACTTCTTCTACCTTGAAAATGCAACTTCCCCACAGGCCTATTGTTGGTTTGGAAAACCTAATGCTACAATCTAGAATCTTGGAGTCAGAGATGTCCTTGGAGTCCAAGACTTACATCATGTTACACATGAGGAAACTGTGCCCCAGCAGGTGATTTGCCGAAGGTTCCAGGCAGTGACAGGTCAAGGGCTAGCTCTGAGCTCTGATAAATCCTGCCTTGTGCTCTTGCCCTACAGCAGGCTGAGCTGTGATGTCGGACCCTTTAGGCATCAATGCTAAAATGAAATCGTATTTAGTTGATCATATTAGCAAACTGTCTCCTAGCAGAGGGCAGGCTCAAAGAGCTGAATATTTTTTCTGAAGCTGGAGAGAGGTTTGAGAGGGGAGTAGAGCTGCAGGGGAAGGGGCAGATGTGTCTTTAGCACAGCCAGAACCTGCACGGCGCTGTGCCAAAGCCAACTTCCTCCCTTTCCTGAGCTTATTGAGTGGTTAAACTTCTGTAGTCCTTTTTCTCAGGCCATTTTCTATTCTAATGACTAGTAAACCAGTCACGTCCTAGAGCTCTAAAGAGAACAGGCATAGATTCTCCACTTTCCAAAATTTTCAGAGGAGGAAAAACCTTAAGTACCATCTAGTCCAACTGACTTGCTGTTCACTAATGAGTAAATTGAGGCTCCAAAGAGGTTAAGTGACTTGTCTATGGCAATGCTGTCCAATAGAACTTTCAGTTGTGTTGGAAACATTTTATCTCTGCACTGTCCAGTATGGAAACCACTAGCCCCATGTGGCTATTGGACATCTAAATTGTGGCCAGTGTTACTGAGGAACTAAATTTTTAATGTTATCTACTTTTAATTAATTTAGATTTAAATAGCCACATGGGGGCTTCCGTGGTGGCACAGTGGTTGAGAGTCCGCCTGCCGATGCAGGGGACACGGGTTCGTGCCCCGGTCTGGGAGGATCCCACATGCCGCGGAGCGGCTGGGCCCGTGAGCCATGGCCGCTGAGCCTGCGCGTCCAGAGCCTGTGCTCCGCAACGGGAGAGGCCACAACAGTGAGAGGCCCGCATACCGCAAAAAAAAAAAAAAAAATAGCCACATGGGGCTGGTGCCTGCCATACTGGACAACACAGGCCTAAGGTCACAGAGCTGGGATGCAACACTAGGTCTCTTTGATTTTAAATATTTGTTTTTTCACCACTCCCACATGGAACTCTAGGTTGAGGTGGACTTTTTTGGTGGAGCAGGAGACTTATGATGCAGGAGATGCATCTTATGCATCTTACGATGCATCATAAGCAGGAGACTTATGATGTTCCTGGACAAAGCTTCTGGGTGGGCAGTAGTGGTTGGAGGTATCCTGTGAGGTGTCACTAGTAGGGAAGAAGATACATCTTCCTAGTGTTAGAATGTAGAGGCTTTCCCAGGTGTGAGGGGAATAGAGAAGTTCACCTGCCACTATGTGTCAGGTGAGTGCTAGCCACTGGGGACTTACGATGGTTACTTGATACATTGCTTGACTAGGTTTCCTAAAGATGAATGATACAAAGTGCCACATGAATTCAGAGGTGAGAGAACCATTTGTTGCTGGTGAAAAGTCCTCAGCTTCCTTTGGCAAACACTCCATGTCATGTTGCAGAAACACCTGCCTGTACAACCTCACTGGGTCAGTACTGATGGAGCCTGTGCTCACTCGGGCTCCGCATACAGGCTTTCGGGCAAACGGCATGGTTTCTTCTAGATCTAGACTGGTTTCTTTCCATGAATCCAGGCAGGAGCATGTAGTAAAATCACAGCTGGGAGGATAATCACATGGGTTGTTTTAGTTTAGTTTAGGATTGAAGTCTAAGCTCTACAGAGAATAAGCCACAGCATTACTCTGGCGTCTGCATAATGTAAACTTGTTTCATCCTTTCATGGGTGACAATGAGTTCACTATAGACTACCTTGAGCATAGTCATTATTTATAGTCTTTATTCAGGACTCTTAACATGCCTTTGTGCATGTGTGTGTATGTATGTGTGTATGCACTTCAGGAGAGTAGTGATGGTTAAGACAAGTTTTTTTTTTTCATTCTCATAGAACTTAAATATAGTCTGAAAAAGACACAAGTATACAAATACTAAAATTCAAAGAAAAGTGTCATAAGAGGTAGACAGACCATTCAGGATGAGGAAGAATTCACTCTTGTTGGACAGAATCAGAAAAAAAATTATTGACAAGGTAGCCTTGGAGGTAGCTCTTGAAATAGTCTGTCAGGTGAAGATGGAGGAGGGCATTTCAGGTGGCAAAAATGGCAGAAGCAAAGAATCAGAAGTGAGAGAGCTCAGAAAACAAGGAATAGGAAGATATATTATTTGATTAGAACATGGAAACTGCAGATTGGGTGGTAATAGAGAGCCGAAAAGAAAGGTAACTTGGGGCCTGATTGTCAGGTTAAGGAATTTGGACTTTACCTTGTAGTCAGTAGGGAGACACTGAAGGTGTTTGGGCCCTGACATAATACAATGAAGCTGAATCAATGTCAGTCTAGTGAAAGAAGGATGAATCACAGTGGGGAGAAGCTGACCTTGGGAATCAGTTAAGAGGTGATTTCTGTAGTCCAGGGAAGAGGTTGTGTGGGTCTGAACAAGAGCAGTGGTAGAAGCAAATGGGTAGTTATTGTGTAGCTCTTAATCTGATTGAAGGGAGAGGATCAGAGTCAAAAATGATGCTGAGATTCCAAGCCTAAATGATCAAAGAGATGGAGATAGCTTCAAGAGAAATAAGGAAGTCAAGAGAACAGGCTGGTTTAGGGGAAAAGCAGACCATCCTGATAGAAATGTCCAGCAAACACAACAAAATAGAAGACAGGCATCAAAGGTGGATGGCAGGCTCTAGGGAAGAGTGGGATGGAGATGTAGCCCTTAGATCTGAAGGAGAGGTTGTTCATGAAATAACCAAGTTTCTGAGAAGACATGAGGGCCGAGGATAACTCTTAAGAAGTGGTGGAGGAGACAGATGAAGGAAAGGAAGTTCAGTGCAAGAACAGAAGAACAGAACACTTCAGAGCCAAGGGATGAGAAGAGATACAGGATGGATTAGTCAAAAGTTTATGTATTCAGCTCCTGTTGCTGGGGATTCACTGATAAACAAGACAGACATGGTCCTTATCCTCATGGAGATTACCATCCACTGGCAAAGACAGATGAATCAAGTAAGCAAAGAAACTCATCAGTCATTACAAATAATACAAGTGATGGAGGAAATAAGCTGGATGCTGTGATAGAGGATATTAAGAGAGGGCGGCATGTGCTTTCAGAAGGGTGGTTAGGGAAGAACTCTTTCAGCAGGTGTCACTTCAGCTGGCCATGGAACCTGGCTATGGAAGAGGAGCTGGGCGAGCTTCCCGGCAGAGGGAAGAACATGGCAAAGATACTGAAATAGGAAAGAGCTTGGCAGGGTGCAGGTGATGGCAGATGGCCAGAGTGACTGGAGCCTGGAGAATGAGGAAGAATGGGACATGAGATAAAAACAGAAGGGTAGGCAGGAGCCAGGTGATATGGACCTGGGAATGAAATTTGAACTTTAGCGTAGGAGCAGAGGTCAAGAGCATGAAACCAAAAGAGTTTAAAGAGAGTGAGGACTGAGAGAACATTGGATTTTGCTACAGGGATGGGATTGGTGATACTCAAGGGAGCAGAGGAGAGAGATGGTGAAGTCAGGTTGCAGTGTTGGGGGCTTGGAAGCATCTGGAGACCTTTTCTTGGAGAAGTTTGGAGGTAATAGGAAGCAAGGAGACAGGACATTCTCAAGGATGCCATCCAAGACCACACTCATCTCAGGTACTTAGGTCGTCATGCTGAGAGCCGCAAACCAAGGCTTGTTTATATCAGTGTAGCCGGAGTCATAAAGGAGGAATGGAACACCTGGCCAGCTCAAGCTGTTCCTGAAGTCCTCCAGGAAGGTGTAGTAGGAAGCCAGCATTCCTGTAGGAGATGAAGATGAGAGCAGAAGTCACTAGCAGGGCTGGTCAACTTCTAGTTGAGTGGCTGGCCTTTGCAGCTCGTAGCTGATGGTAAGGTCCCCAGGCTTTGGGGATGGATTAGGAAAGCCCCAGGCCTGGTTAGCTAGCTAGGGAACAGACTGCGCAGTCCTGGCTATCACTTCACACAGTGTGCTTGATTCATGGGTGTTGACAATTGCAGTGTAATTTAATTACAGTAGGCAGTTTTTCATAATACCTCTGTCAACTGATATTTTGTAAAAGCCCATGAAGTTTTAATAGTTGGCTTCTTCAAGAAAGCTCTTAGCTTTTAAACCCTAGCTGAAGGAGTCTGAGTGAGATCTGGGATATAATTATAAGGGTGGAGAAGTGGCTGGGAATACTATAAATGCCAGATCAAGCTCACCAACATCCAAGGCCTGCTCAGGGAGAAGTGCTAAGTCAACCCTATGCCTGCTGCCCTGGTCTTTGACTTCCTGAGACAAAGGGCAGGAACCAGGTTGCTAGTTGCAAAGGCCTTCCTTGCCTCTCCTGCAAGGCCCAGGTTTGTGGGCCAGGGTCTTTGAGTGGAAATCCAGGAAAAAATTGGTGGGAAATGGAGGTGGGAGACACAGCACCAGTATGCCCTGGTCCACCTGGAGCAGTGTTTCTTAAGTCCCCTGTGTGTCACTTTTGCCACCATGGAGTTTTTAATAATATCTATGCCCCGACCATATCCCTGAAGCAAACACATCAGAATCTTTTTTTTTTAATTTATTTTACTGAAGTATAGTTGACTTATAATGTTGTATTAATTTCTGCTGTTCAGAAAAGTGATTCAGTTATACATATACATTCTTTTTCATACTCTTTTCCGTTATGGTTTATCACAGGATATTGAATATAGTTTCCCGTGCTATACAGTAGGACCTTGTTGTTATCCATTCTATATGTAATAGTTTGCATCTGCTAATCCTAAAATCCCAGTGCATCCCTCTCCCTTCCCACCTCCCCCTTGGCAACCACAAATCTGTTCTCTATGTCTGCGAGTCTGTTTCTGTTTTGTAGATAAGTCCATCTGTGTCATATTTTAGATTCTACATGTAAGCAATATCATATGGTATTTGCCTTTCTCTTTCTGACTTCATTTAGTATAATAACCTCTAGGTCCATCCATGTTGCTGCAAATGGCATTATTTCATTCTTTTTATGGCTGAGTAATATTCCATTTGTATATATGTACCACATCTTCTTTAGCCATTCATCTGTCGATGGGCATTTAGATTGTTTCTGTGTCTTGGCTATTGTGAATAGTGCTGCTATGACATAGGCATGCATATATCTTTTTGAATTATAGTTTTGTCTGGGTATATGCCCAGGAGTGAGATTGCTGGATCATATAGCAACTGTATTTTTAGTTTTTTGAGGAACCTCTATACTGTTCTCCATAGTGGCTGCACCAATTTACATTCCCACCAACAATGTAGGAGGGTTTCCTTTTCTCCATACCCTCTCCAGCATTTGCTATTTGTAGATTTTTTTAACGGTGGCCATTCTGACAGGTGTGAGGTAGCACCTCATTGTAGTTTTGATTTGCATTTCTCTAATAATTAGTGATATTGACCATCTTTTCATGTGCCTGTTGGCCAGCCACATCAGCATCTTTACTGTGGACCCCAAGCTTCAGAAATAAAATTAAAAACCCTCTGTGGTAGGCTGAGTAATGCCCCCCCCACCCCTAAAAGATGTCCACATACTAATCCCTGGCACCCGTGAATGTTATTTTGCATGGCAAAACAGACTTTGCGGATGTGATTAAATTAAGGATTTTGAGAGGAGGAGATTATCCTGGATTATCTGATGTAATCACAAATTTCCTTGTAAGAGGAAGTGTCAGAGGCAGAGAGAAGGCCAGATGACAATGAAAACAGATTGGAATGACTTTGAAAGTGGAGGAAGGGGCTACAAGCCAAGGAATGTGGACAGCCTCTAGAAGCTGGAAAAGACAAGGAAACAGGTTTTCCCCTAGGGCCTCCAGGAGGAACACAGCCCTGTAGGCAATTGCATTTTGACCCAGTGAAACTGACTTTGGGCTTCTCCCCTCCAGAATGATAAGAGAATAAATTCATGTTGTTTTAAGCTGGCAAGTTTGTGGTAATTTGTTACAGAAGCCATAGGAAATTAATACACTCTCTGTAGATGATTCTAATGATCAGCCAAAGTGAAGAATCAATCATGGAGAACCTTGCTGCTCAAAGTGTGGTCAAGGACCAGCAGCATCTGCATCCCCAGTGAATTTACTAGAAATGCAGAGTCTTAGGCCCCACCCCAGACCTGCTGCAGCAAAATCTATGTTTTAACGAGATTCCTGGATGATTTGAATAACTCTTAAGTTTGCACAGAGTGGGTAAAGAAGGCATAAATAATGATCAAATGCTGGATGGGGCAGATTGGAGAGGGAAAAGGCAGCCTCTATCACAGCAGAGCTGCACGGGCCAGGCAGACAAGGGGCCACCATCTGAATGGTCACTTGTGTTATTAGACTTCCCTTAGACACTTGTTAAAAATGCATCTTCCCAGACCCCATCCTGACTTACTGAATCAGAAACTCTGGGATGGAGCCCAGAAATTACCAATTTTTAACAACCTCTCCTGGTCATTCATTCTGAAAACCTCTTGTCCCAGATCACTAGTTCTTACCCTGGCTTCACATTAAAATCACCTGGGATTTTAACCCAGCCCTGTTAAGGCTTTTGCTGTTCCAGACCCTGGAGTCTGATATACCAGTTCCCTCTGGGGCAGAATGCCAACAGTATCTGTCCCCTAGGGCACTGCTTTCTCCACACTTCCCCATTCATTTTCTATCAAGTATTATTTGATTTTTGACATGAGTTCTGAAGACAATGCCTTTACCCAAAGGATTAACTTTAATGCTGGAAATTTTAAGCATTGTAAAAAAAACTTTCAGGTCACACTGGTCCCAAAGCCAACCTATTCTTGTCTAGCATTATAGCCTCACATTTGTTTCCTAAGTATTTATTGTTTTTGTAACAATATGTTTGTGTTTGAACCCTGGTTTTGCCATTAGTTGAGTGTCTTCGAGCAAATCATCTAACCTCCCTGAGACTATTTCTCCAACTGTTAAATAGGGATAGTTCTACTTACTTTAAGAGCTGTTGTGAAAATTAGAGAGATAGTGTAACTCAAATACATAGTTTAGTACCTCAGTGAATGACAAGTATTATTACTGTAGATCATTTCATCTGGGAATGAAATCCAATCAGATAAACTAAAGGAAGCTTCAGATCCTCGAGCATCTTTAGAGGTGATTGAGGTAAGGAGGGGTCTTCTTCCTCCTCGTGATAATTTTTGAGGGGCTAGAGGCTGAGTGTACAATCAGAAAATTTATCTGAAACTTGAAAATAAGAAAAAGAAAATACCATGAATTCTTTCAGAGCAGGGTTGGCTGTCTATGGTCTGGGCTATGTTACAGCTCTAGAGAAGCAGCTGCTAATGTGTAGGTTTTCATCTGCTACAGATACAAGTAATTTCTGTCCAAAAGAACAAATAACCTAAAAGTTTACAGTTTATGGGCCTATTTGACGTTAACCAGTTTTGTATCTGACCCAGCAGTCTCATCCCAGTGTTGCCTATGTATACATAGGTTCTCAAATGCTCTTTGAACAGTGTTACTTGGCTAAAATATTTGACGTTCATTAATTTGTATTTGCATGAGAATCGTGATTTTACCTTTTTTGAAAATTATCATTTTGAAAGTATCTGTTTATATGCAGCTTGTCTAAAACTTGGCCTTTTGGGAATATCAGTCTAAGGGGGATCTCATCTGGGTTCCATGTTATAGGTCTGTTTTTCCTGATGGAGCATGCACAGGGAAAAAAGAAAGGGAAATCCAAAGAGATCGAAGTATTTGTACATTGATAATAAGTTATCATTTTATTTCTCACTCTCTTCTTTGATTTCTGGAGGATTTTATTCTTATTGTAAGGATGGTGTGTATATCATAGCTAGATAGTTATGTATCTGCTTCCTCTATTAAATGGTGAGTTCTTTGGGGAAAGTGATTGTTTCCCATGCATCTTAGTATTCCCAAAGCCTAGCACAGAATTCGGCACTTAGAAGCAAATAAATATCTAATTGAAATGAACAAAGTTTTCCAGGTCCTTCCTACTCTAAATGTGGTCATGGACCAGAAGCCATCAGCTGGGAGCAGTCAGAATGCAGAATCTCAGGGCTCCCTCCAGACCCACTGAATTGGAGTCAGGATTTTAATATGAGCCCCCGGTGACTGTGCACTGTTCCAGGCCACTGTCAGTCTGGGAGCGGTGGCTCTGCTACGAATGATGAATGAGGCAAGGAAAGTTGTGTCAACCTTGGGTCCAGTTGTAGGGAGAGGTTGGACGTGTTATTTACCAAAAATTCAGTATTTAAAAAAAATCATCGATTTTAGGAGCTCCACTGGCAAACCAGTAGAAATAGGTGTTTTGCAGCACTAGTGTCTGAAAAGCACATTTTCAAAAAGCAAATCCCATTGTTCTACTAACTTCAGTTATAAAATCAGAGGCACATTCCCACAGGCTGGAACGGAAAAGGCCAGTCGTCCATTCACTGGGTTGAAAACATTTGGCAAAAACTGACCTGGCCCGGCCCATGGGAGGGCGTAGCTCAGAAAGTTAAGCCGTCCTCTCTTGACCTGGAATCTCCGTTCCAAAGGGAGCTCCCTTCCTTCTCTTCCTCTTTTCCTTGCCTTTCATCAAACGTGTGAGGGTCTCTGACTGTAGTAGCTCTTAGCACTGTTTCTTACGATTCCATCTATTCTGACTCTTTACCAGGTTGACTGCTGGAGCAGCGGCTGCACTATCACAATTTAATGTGGGTCTAATCATCCAATGCAGGTGTGTTCTATTGGAAAAATTCCAGGTTCCAGACTTAATGCCTTGTTTTATAAATTCTATCATTTCAAACACCTATATATCAAATTGGTTTAAAATAATATGTCTGTGAAGCAAATTGAGAATTTTTAATGATGTTAGAACTTTTCATTCCATTACTTGCATTCGGAGGCCATGTTTCTGAATGCACATTTTTTTAAGATTAACCCTAAGCATGTTTTGGGGTACCAGCAAATTCAATAATAATCTAAATAAACTAATAAATCCAGAAGATTTGGAGTGTCTTTTACTCAGTTTTTCACATCCTTATAATTCCATTGGAACACTTCTACTCTCTCCCATTCCTCCTCCCAAGACAAGTGTACTTTAAAAAAAAAAAAAAGGTTGGAGTAGAGACTTTGTCCTTGCCCATTCTGTTCGGAATGACACTTATTATAATAGAGTAACTATATGGAAGGCTGAATCCCTCTATTGTGCCAGAGGTTTGTAGCATAAAACTGGACAGTGTACAAGGCTCGGGTTTCTAAGCCGAGAGTCGTGGCTTTGAGTCCTATCTCTTACCACTTACTCTGGCTCTGGGCCTTAGTATCCACGTCTGTGAAGTTAGGGTAGTAGTGCCTGCACATAGGTGACTGTGCATTAGAAACACTGGCACACAGCCGCTGCTCAGTGATTACAATTTTTGTAGGAGAAGTTAAACAAGTAATATGGATAATTCTCAAATTTGAGTTGGAGGCAAAATACAGGGAGACTTGTTCATGGGAATATTCGACCCCTCAGGGCCCTTTTGTGTCCCTCTTCCCTGATCTTTGTCATGCTTATAGGGCAAAGTGGGCCTGGTTTCTTTTTTCTCTTTCGCCCTGCTCATAGGAGTTTCATGTGGTGGGCTGGCTTATGGCCATATATGATGATGAAATAAAAGGGCTGAAGGGAATTTCCTTTGAGAGGTGATGCATTATCAAAGGCCAGAAGAAATGTGTTCACACTGTCTAGTGCACACCACGGACTCCCACAGCAGTGCACGTGACTAAGGAGATCTCAGCATTCAGTACACTTATGAAAAGCAGAAGGGAGTTTTTAATCCCTATTGCCTGTCTCTGGGGAAGCAGCATTCTGACCCCTGAACCCCCTCATAAGTACTTGATTCTGAGGGCCACAGGAAGTTGCAGGTCTGACCAGATGCAAGAGAAAGCCCTTCAAGTGCCAGAGCAGGAGCCAGCCAGGACTGCTGAGTGTGGCCTTGCCTCATCTCAGAGTTGGCAGGACCTTTTATAGGGAAGGCAAGTGGGGGTTACCAAGACGGAGTGTGCGTGGGGTGTTATAACCCAATGCCAAGAGTTTCTAAAACCCAAACAATTGTCAAGTAAGAATGACAAGCACCACAGAATGCCACTGCCTCACCTCCCACCCACATCTAGCGTTGGTACCATGTCACAGCAGAGCTCCCTGGCCGAGCAGCCAGGAGCCGCTCTTTGCCATGGGCATTCCAGGCAGCAGAACACTGTTCTTCTTTCTTTCTTTTAGTGACTAGATGCTTCTCTGAGTGAACTATAACAACAGGTTGAGATGACTAGAACAAACTAAAGTGAGGATAGACATTGCTGCAGCTGAAGGCAACATAGCCACAGCCCATGGAGGAGATGGAGGGAAGAAGGAAAAAGTTCTTTCTTGGTCTCACTCTTGCGTCTCGACCAAGGCTATATGGGTTACGTGTTGGTTGACCACACATCCAGTTAACTCCTGTTGTGCCCTTTCTGTCTTAAAGCGTTGGACTTCAGTGATAACTTATACCTTAGTTATCAGTCATAAATCATGGAGTTTATGTGTCTTTGCTGGTTGGTGAGGAAGTGGAAATAAGGTAGAAATAGGCAAAACTTGGGATTAGGAGCTAACACAACTTCTTAGGTGAATAACAATCAAGTCAAAATTATACCCAAAGGATGCAATAAGCTCAGTTCCATTGGTGTTAACATCAGCCTCCAAACAGAGGGGCAATAGCAAGGTCTGTCTGGTCAGTGGGCAAATGGCAACATTGTAATTTCAAGGATGCCCCGGATTTGGAACAGGACGTCAGCCAGTGGCTAGGGATTTAGGGAGCGAGACTTCCCTTGGTGTAAAGAATATTGACAGGAACCAGGTCAGGGGTAAGAGCAAAGAATCTAGGCACACTCAGATATACAAAGTGGGCAAGTACAGCTGGGTTAGCTGTGGGGAAAGCCTCAGTTCCATGGGCATGTGGGTCCAGAGAGCTCTCTCCAGGAGGAGGCTGCTGTGTTCATGCTGGACACTTATGTTACTGCATTTAGTATTCACAGTGGGCACCAAAAGTGGGTGTTATGTCCCTGAAAGTGGTGAAGCAGCCAAAGCTCAGAGAATTGAAGTGACCCGCCCAAGATTCTGGAGCCAGGAAGTGGCAGAGCCAGGGGTATCCCCGTGATCAACCTGGAGGTAAAGTCTGTGCTCTTTTCTCTACACCATGCTGCTTGAAAGATAAGCAGTGGTTCAGGCTGACAAGTTGGGGTGTAGCATAAGGAGAGAGCGTGATGCCTTCTGGCTGGGGCAAGTCAGTGGATATGTCTGTGATAGAAGTTGCATGTGGGAGAGTGATGTGAGATTAGACTGAGAAGGCAGGCAGACGCAGGACATAAAGCGCCTTCCAAACTGTGCTAGAGATTTTGGACGCTAACCTGTAGGCAATGAGAAGATGTAAAAGGGTGACAGCTTCCAATTTGTGTCTTAATAGGATCATTTCAGCAGCAGGGTTGTGGCTGGATTCTCAAGGAGGGGTGGAGGTGGGAGAGAACAGGAGACCCCTTAAGAGGTTCGTCTAGAGAAGAAATCTTTCAAACATGCTGTTAAGACCATATGGATCCTCTGCCTTAAATCCTTAGATCCCCCCTTGCCTCCCCGATAAAGTAGAAGCTCCTTGGGAAAATCCCACAAGGCCTTTCATGACAGTCCCTGCTACCTTTCTAACCACCTCCCCCTGGGCTCCCAGCTCACTCAGTACCCATGGTTCCTTGAATACTTGCTGCTTTCTTTGCTTACAGTGGCTTCCTCAAGCTTGGCAAACTTATTCTCAAACTTCAAATTCCAGTTCAAATGTTATCCCACATGGGAAGACTTCCCATATTACCTGGCAGGGCTTGACTCTCCCACCTCACACAGCTCTTTAAACATGCCTTTATGAAAATGGCCTTCACCTGGTTTTACAATGTTTCCCTTCTTTTCTGTTTCTGAACTTCTTGAGGGTAGTGATTATGTCTGGTTCATCTTAGATTTTCATCATTTAACTTGGTACTTGGCATGTAAAAGATGCTTCAAAACCAGCACCCCACTCCCAACATTTGGAGGAAAGAATACAATTAGAGGCCTCAAGCCAATATCCCACCTCTCTTCTCTCTCAGTCTGATACCCCAGCTCCATGTAGAACCACAAGGAATCTTGCACATGTGTGTATATGGACAATCCAACCCCTATGTTCAACCTCCATCCATACCCTTCCCCACTGTTAACAGCCACCTCTTAGCCACCTTCAAGCCTACATATATGTACTCCAGGGATGCAATATAGTCTTGGGAGGAGATTTAGGGGAGAGTCCTTCAGAGGCAGACTTGGGCCATTTGGACAGGGAATCTGCAGTCCTGGGTACAGAAACAGGGCCTAGAAAGAGGGTATGTGGGCCCATAGTGGCAATGTCTCTTTGGCCCCATGGACTCCTTGACATGTGGTTGGGGGTGTGACCAGAGAAAGGATAGATCAGAGCCCTTTAGAGTATGGAGCCCAGTTTGTTCAGTTTCTAGGGAGGTACTGTTCATCATTCTATGAAATATGTGAGATAGTAAAGATCTGAAATAAAATAGTAAGATGGGAGAAGTAGGGCTACTTTTGAGAATCCACTCTTTAAAAGGAAGAAACCACAAGTCCTAATGACCAGTAGGCTGTGTGGGGAGAGAAAAAGGAGTGGAGGCTCATCACAGGCTCTCTTGTGGGAAGAGTGGTATTGTGCTCTAGCTCAGAAAGGAGGGACAGGTATGGAGGGGAGTTTAGTGTCAGGTAAGGCAGGATACTCAGAGGAAATGTTTGATAGTTGGGAATGTCGCATTTAGAGCCCAAGACAGAGGTAAAGTTTGGAAATATAGACTTGGTAGTCACCAGCACATAGGTGGCCATTGGAGCTATAGGTATGGCCACATTGCTCAAGGAGAGAGTGTAGACTGAGAAGAGACTTCAATAGCTGACAAAGGGAGTCATGAAGAAGACTGAAAAGGAGTAGCCAGAGAGATGCAGGGAAATCCAGGGCATAGGGAGTCATGGAGGCTATTAGACATGGGCAGAAGTTTAACAAACGATGGAGAAGGGCTGCTAACTGCCAAGTCAAGTATGGGAAGGCTGAAGAGTACCCATGGTGTTTTAATAAATCAGAGGTCATTGATGACCTCAGTGGAATCAGTTTCAGAGGGGGGATGTTGGCTGAAGGCACACTTATGTTGTATTTAGAATGCAAAGTGGAGAAACTGTCCACTTAGTTCTTCAAGAAGTTTGGATGTGGGGAGAAAACAGCCATAACCTGAAAATGACACAGAATTTAGAAATGGTTATTATGGTTTTTGGTTGTGTTTTCTTTTAAATGTGGGAGAGCCTAGAGTATATGTATATGCTGAGGGGAAAGAGAGAAATGAGAAGGGAAGGTCAAAGATGTAGCAACTAGAGGGGAACTCAGTGAAGAAGGTCCCTGTGCAGGTGGGATTCCCTGGGAAGTAGACAAGGATTCACAGGCAGGAGGTTTATTAGGCATTGCCCTTGGAGTCAGTGCCTAGTAAGGAAGTGAAGGAAGGAGACTGGGGTAGAAGGAGAAGGTGGGCTGTGATGCAGCCATAGTGAAGGTCTCGGCCAAGCTCATGGGGAGCTCAGAAGCTGGGGCAGCCCTTCATACCCCCATGTCAACCTACCACTGGATGCAAGATTCTCTGGGAAGGGAATGTAACCTAGGGCAAGGTGACTCTTGTCAGTCAAAGCAATCCCTGAAGATGGCTGATAGCTGAGGGTTTCTGCCAGCAGCACTCCCAAATTCAGGCTGCATATCTGTATCAGACAGGGTTCAGCTAAGAAGCAAAACCTGTAGGAGATAAATACTAAGAGATTTTTGGCAAGGAATTTGCTTTACAAGATTATGGGGCTGACTAGGCAAGTCCAAAATCCATAGGGCAGGCCATCAGAAAGGACAGACTAGAACTCTAGGGCATAGGCTGAAGTTGCTGTCCACAAGAGGAAGAAAAAACTTCAGGGAAGCCTTAGGTCCACTCTTACAGCCTTTCAACTGATTGGATCAGGACCACCCAGATTATCTAGAGTAATCTCCCTTACTTAAAGTTAACAGATTCTGGACTTCAATCGAATCTACGGAATACATTCACAGCAACACTGATATTAGTGTTTGATTGAATAACTGGGGATACCAGGCTAGTCAGATTGACATATTAAAAGACCACCTCACCATCACGGTATCCACTGAAGTTTTCACAAGGCGGAAGGCAGAAATGAGTAAATAAAATTCGATTTCTCTTATACGCACAACTGTCGTTCAGTGGGACTCACTAATTTTTTTGGTGTTGTGCAAAAAAGCCTTTTCTATGTCTAAGCACTATCTTTCAAATATGTGACTATGATCACTTATGCATGGAATGGCCAAAATATTCACATATTCTGATTTTTGTAACAGAATCTCAATGAGGGATGATATTCAAAGTATTTAGCAACAGGAACCACTGTGACCCTAGCCAGTGAGAACAGATGCCAGCTCTGAACCTGTGCTAAAGCCACACAGGTATCAGTACATACTGCCGACCTCAGTCCTGCTCCCAGCTGCCCGGGAGCCAGCTCCGCCTCAGCCCCTGTTCCCGCGTGGTCAGTTCACCCTCGGTGGTGGGTATGTAGTATCAACAAGGCAAGCAGCCCCTTCATGCGCACAGGGTGGCCTCGAGCTGGGTGAGTGCTTTCTCAGAAATCTGCTGGCTGGTGGCAGAAAACTAAAGCTATGTTTCTCGAACGTGTGGTACCAAGGCTCTCCAGCAATTTTAGGAAATTAAAAAAAAAAAAGTTGCATCAAAAATTTAAAATTTTCAGGGCTTCCCTGGTGGCGCAGTGGTTGAGAGTCCGCCTGCCGATGCAGGGGATGCGGGTTCATGCCCCGGTCCGGGAGGATCCCACATGCCGTGGAGCGGCTGGGCCCGTGAGCCACGGCCACTGAGCCTGCGCGTCCGGAGCCTGTGCTCTGCAGCGGGGGAGGCCACAGCAGTGGGAGGCCCACGTACTGCAAAAAAAAAAAAAAAAAAAAAAAAATTAAAATTTTCTTTTCATATTAGTGAAAGGAGTGGTATGATCTTCAGTCTTTTGCTAAGGGTCTGTGTTTGGCCTCATGATAGGTAGAGCCGTAGTGGCAGTGTCACTCCCAAAGCCTGGATGCACAGTGCCTGCCTGTCCTCAGGGAGCAACATCCACCCATTGCTTCCTCTTCCTCAGGAGCAGAAGAAACACTTAGT
Source organism: Mesoplodon bidens (assembly GCF_964165515.1). Taxonomy (NCBI): domain Eukaryota; kingdom Metazoa; phylum Chordata; class Mammalia; order Artiodactyla; family Ziphiidae; genus Mesoplodon; species Mesoplodon bidens. The sequence goes on along the minus strand of NC_138160.1, from coordinate 44,895,023 downwards.
GGCCCTCATACTGTCTCCTTCCAATCCTCCTAACTTCCCAGTCTCCACCTGTCCTGGCTCCCTGGCTTCCCTTTCTGCACTCCCATCACCCATCTTGACCACCCAGAACAAAGGAGCCCTATTCCCCCACTGGAACGGCTGCTTTAGGACTCCAGGCCCATTTCCTTCTGTCCTCAGCTCACCCTTAGAGCCTCCGAGGGAGGTGAGAGGAGACCTGAGAGGCAGGCCAGCCCCCATCCAGGGGCCCAACGACCGAGCCTCGTGAGAATCCGGCTTTGACTGGAGGCCCACGAGGAGTGGAGCCATGCTCCTTGTTACCTCTGGGGCAAATGGAATTAAGAGCCTATCGAATTTCTGTTTCAGACTTCATTTTAAGAGGTTTAAAATTTGTTAAACATGATCTGCTGCAGGCTAGGATTTGAAGTATAAGTAAGATCACCGTATAATGAAGTTTGCACTGTTGCTGTTGGATCACAGATGTTGAGGTCCGTCCACGTTGCTCATTTTAGATCAGAAAGTAGGCCTCTGGTACAGCACAATTAGGAGACAGAGTGGCCCCCAACCCTCAAAATAATTATAATGGCAGGCAAGCCAGATTGTAGATGATTTGGTTACTTTGGGCAGTTTTCCAAGGTCAAAAGTAAAACTCTAAATGTCATCATCTTTATAAGCAACTTCCCATACATATGGTTATTCGGTGTGTAGGAGCAGGTTTGTATCATACATGCTGTTACTTGTGTGAACTTATTTTTGGCGGCTTCATGAAGTTAGTCCCCTTCTCCTTCCCTGCGACGCATGTCCGGACTCTTCCTTCATCTAAGAAAACCACCCCAAGCCTCAGAGTATACAGAAAAGGGATCGTGCAAAATTAGTTCTAAAGGATTAGGGATCAGGATTTGGGAAGCAAAGAGTGAAACCTAATCTTGGTAAATCTCTGGCTTCTTCTTGGTTTTAAAACAATGCCTCCTTAGAGAGCCAAATTCCCCAGAGTGGTTGAGGAGTTGAATTCTTCTCCCTGCCTTGGATTTTTCTGGAGTCACATATTAACAGGACTTCAAAGCTCTTTTTTGAACAGGTAAGTTATAATAGGTATAATGTGAAAAGAACCAGCAGAATGGAGCAAGTCAAGAATCTGAAGGTTATGTGGTCAGAGAACAAATATAATAGTTAACGTGTTTGGATCACCTAATTTCTTGAACACGTGCTCTTGTCTACAAATTTTTTTTTTCCTTGAAGCAGTTGTGACTTTTTCCAATGAAAGTACAAACTCAGCTACCTTTTTTCTCCATTTTTCTTCCCACACCTGTCTTTCCCCATTTCTCTGTAGATTAGTTCATCTGGGGTAGATGAGATGTAAGATAAAATGGAACCTGAGAAGGGTACTGTTCCCTGTTTAATCTGCCTGTTTGGTTGGGCTTGAAGTTAATATGCAGCACCATCTCAAGGGCATGAACACAATGAGCAGCTTCTCCAAGGCAGCCTCCTCTGGAGGAGTGGCTTGTGGGGACAGTCTCCAAAGCAAACCCTAGAGGCTGGATGAGGTGACAGAGAGCTCCATCTAATTGGAGTACACGCTTCGGAGGAAACCACTTCTAGAAAAGGGATGAGCTCCTGGTATCTCACATGTTGCAGGAGCCAGGAACAAGTGGGCCAGAGGCCTGGCCCTGCCCTGAGCAGCTTCAATAATTACTTAATTACACCCGTGCCTGCATTGTTCTGCCTCTAAATCTAGGCTGCTTCTGAGGGCCCAGCATGGAAGCGTTTGGGGCTGAGCTGGCGGGAACATGCTTTGGCCACAGGAAGGGGTGAAGGGGAACCTGGATTCGTGAGCCATCCCTCCTCGGCTCTGTCTGACTAGCTGTGTGACTCGCAGTAGGCTAGGGACCCGCTGTAGGCCTCAGTGTCCTCCCAGAGAATCAAGATGTTCTGAGGAGTAAATGAAATAACACCTAGCTCGAATGTTGCTTGGGAAAGTGCCTAGCTCAGTGTTATCCCTCGTCCCGTCAGGCTGGCCTCCGCAATGTTCCTGGGCCTTGCAGAGCCTGGGGACACAGGAATATTCCAGGGACTATAGAGGAGGACATCACTGTGCAAAGACAGACCCCAACTCTCACTCATAATTATGGTAAGACTGTCTTAATCAGTGTTCTTTCACATACAGGAAGTTACAATCAAGCTGTTAAGAACTGTGGAAAGCCTATCAGAGCCAAAGTAACCAAATGAGGGTTGGGAAATGCAGTTTTCCTGTGATGCTGAATTTTTCAAAAACACTTTAGAACTTTTCCCTGGGGATTGTCTCTAGCACCGATTTACCAGCCACCTAAGGACATTAATCGTACCTTATTTTTAGCTCAAAATATCATCACCCAGGTGGGTTATTCACCTTGACAATAAATGACTTTTGAGAATTTCTGGTAACCTATTTGTGAAAGAAGTGTTTCCAGTGCTGAGGAAATTCTAAACAAGGTCACCACGCTCTGAAGGAAATTCCCAAAGAGGAATTCTGAATGTTTTGAGTAATGGTGGCAACTTTCCAGCGGAGAGAAAGCATGAATTGTTGGGGGGGGGCAGGGGTTGTGGGCCAGAAGGACCTGAGTTTGAATCCCAGCTCCTCACTTTCTAGCTCTTGGACTTGTTACTTAACCTGTCTGACCATCATTCAGTCATAGTATCTATCGAGCTTGAGGTTCAGGTGAGGACTCAATAAAATCATGTGTATCAGCACTCGGCACACATGTGCACAGTAACTTTTTTTTTTTTTTTGCGGTACGCGGGCCTCTCACTGCTGTGGCCTCTCCCGTTGCGGAGCACAGGCTCAGCGGCCATGGTTCACGGGCCCAGCCGCTCCGCGGCATGTGGGATCTTCCCGGACCGGGGCACGAACCCGTGTCCCCTGCATCGGCAGGCAGACTCTCAACCACTGCGCCACCAGGGAAGCCCAGTAACTTATTATTATTGAGACTTCCAGTACAACAGTAGTCACCTATATGTATGAACATAATATTAATAATAGCATTAATGTTGAATAACAGCTATATCCTGGATCCTGTTATAAGTGCTTTATGTGTATTAATTTATTTAATCCTCGCAATAGTCCTCCCTATATTATCCTAGTTTATAGATGTGGAAACCGAGGCACTGAATGATAAAGTAATGTGTCTAAGGTCATAGAGCAAGCCAACTGCAGTGTTAGGGTTTCTAAACCTGGGAATCTAGGTCCAGAGTCTTCCTTCTTGGAACAACATTATACGGCACTTGTTAGAACGTTAGTCATTTGTCATCACGTTGTATATATTTCTCAGGGACGTGTGGGTGGGAGTGTGTGTGTGTGGTGTGGAAAGGACAGAACGTGAGCGAGCGGGCTGGGCGCCCAGACTGCATGAGAGCTTCTCTTGCTGCCCGCGCTCTGGCCACACCCACCAGTGTGAATACAGAAGAGCTTTTCCATAATCATGGGTACAAACAAAGCCAAGAGCCAAAGCAGAAGGCCATTGACTGTCCATCGCTGGCAGCTCCAGCTGCAATCTCTCCTAAGTGTCCCTTAGGACTGAAGAACATAGCTTCTGAACTAACCTAGTTGCAGGTACAGGGATAGCTATGGTTCTTTATAGTCTCTTGTAATTTTGCACCAATTTTCTCACATAATCCCATTTTACTGATGATGATATGGAGGAAGAACAACTTGCCAAAGGTCACCCAGCCAGTAACTGGAGAAAGCTCTTCAGTCAGTTTTCTTTCTACTATATTGCCCACATCTTCCCTTTTTTGGAGGAGGGAAGTTGTCACCTAATTCCTTCACTCTATGTTTGTTTTCACTTCCACCCTCTTTCTGGAAGCCAAACTGACTCTTAGAAAGGTGAAGAATATGAGGCAGAGAACAGCGTGGCATCAGAGAGAAAGGTGGAGGAGCAGCAAGACCCGTGGCCGGGTGGCTGCTACGGGTGGAGGCCCTGGCTGCTGACCTTGGACGTCCCGTAAGCAGCCAAGAGACTAATTTTTTCCCACATGACTTCCATTGTTAATCTCGAGTGGACATTGGCTGACCGCAGGAGCAGAGCTCCGAATGTTCTGTGCAGCAGTGACCTTGACACAGCACAGGAAAAGCACTCGGCTCTCAGCTCTCAGCTCTGCATGGTGGTTTTCCCCCAGGGCAGCCTAGCACTACCCTTCCCCGTGGAAGGTGGTAAACACACAATGCAGAAGAGTGCTATTGGGTTTCCCAGGACTTCGGGCATGTTCTCTACCTAGCTGACTACAGGTCAAGAATTTACATCCATTCCCAAGTTCATGCTATTGTTTTCTGATCCTTCAGCCTTAAGGTCTGTCTTTCTTCCCAGGGGAGGGAAAGAGAGCTGGCATTTTTGCTTAACCACATATGTATATTTACAGATGGCTCAGTCCTGGGCACAGTGCACCTGTTAGGTGACCAAAGAGCTTGTCTCTGTTCAGATAAACTTAGAAAGTGGAGCTGGGAGGCCATGTGAAAATATTCCAGGTGGAAACAGAGCTTGTTTATATAAATTTTGTCCTAGAAGAAAACCTGTCGGGAAAGCAATGGCTTGGAGCTGTAAAGTATACTTTTCTTTAACTCTGTTGATCATGTTCAATGTCATTTTAGTATTTTTTAATTAAGTAGTACAATTTATTATATTGTTGTAAATTATCTTATTTTCTAATAATCTTATCTGTTTACCTTGTCTACTTAGGTAAACTCTTTTGGGAGTATGGAAAAGAGTCTTTCTCTCTCTTGTTTTCCAGTAATCTATAACATAACTGTAGTAGATATTTATTCTTTTTGACCACCCTTCATCTGAAGCTCCTCCTCTCTTTTAGGAAACCCCTATCTTATGAGACAGGACCCAGTTCCTCCTATTGAAGCTGAAAATTCCAGTCACTGGATTTCCTAGTCTCCCTTACAGTTAGGGCATGGACATATGATCCAGGTACTACCCATCAGCTGGTCCTTGCAACTACCATTGTCATGAAAAAGGGAACGTGCAGAACCCATGCCGGTGGTGAGCTTTGGATACTGTGGCAGCTACTCCAGTTCTTGGAGGCAGTAGAGTCAGTGGTTCTAGCATCAGCATCAGCGTCTAAGAACCAGTGCTGGCAGCACAGGCTGCAGTGTCCAGGCACAGGTTGGTGACTCTGCTATTTTCACTGGATGAACCCTGAAGCGGAGTTTACAGTAGCATTCCTGGCGGCACAGTCTTCAAGACTGTTCTCTAGAGGCCTAGAAATTCTTTGAGTTACCCAATGTCCTTTCAATAAATTCCTCTTCTTAAATTAGCTAGAGCCTATTTCTGTTGCTTGCAACAAAGCATCCCAAGAGATACAATGTTAAAGCAAACACTCAATAAATATTTGTTAAATGACTAATTAAGAACTTCTGATATTTTCCCCAGTCCTAATGATATTGAACACCCTCCTAAAGAATATGGACACAAATAGGGATGGAGAAATGGATGTGTAAAGTATTTAGGGAACAAAGAACAGGAGAGATTTGTTAGAGCAGCAAATTCACATAGAAGAGTAATGGGAATTGAGGCTGCAAAACTAGGTGGGGAGATACTGTGGAGTACCTTAAAAAGCAAGGCTAAAGAGTTTGGAATTTGTCTCCAGGTTTGGGGGTGTGTGTGCAAAAATAGAAAGTTTGGAGTAGTGGCTATCATTTACTCCAGAGTGTCTTTAGCACAATATTCCCAAAATATGATGTGTAGAATCTACATATAGAAAATGTTAACAAAGAATAAGGGAGCTGTAGTCACGGATGTTTGGGAACTAGTAGATCAATTAAAATTTGGAAGATTTCTCTACTCCTCAGAAGATGAGTTTCCAAGACGGACCATTCAGTAAGCAGCACTTCTCAAACTTATTGGATATGAATTTCACTCACCTAAAAATGTTGATGGGAAAGAGACCCCACCCAGGGAAATTATCCTGGTTTCCATTATCAATCAAGTTGCTTATTTGAAAGAAATTTCAGTAAATCAATCCAAGTGAAGAACATTTAATCAGAATGAATAAAACCATAAGACCTGATAATTGCTGCTTCTTGTGGCCCCATCCTGGCTCCACGCTATGTCCCTCTTTAGTTTTAATGTAACTGTTCCCAAGTGCTTTGTGACCTCAGGGTTGACACCTATCACAGTGACTGTCCCAGGAATACACAGTGGTCAGCTAATGGCTTTAATAAAGGAAGAAGTTTCGCAAGGCTCTGAGCATAATTATACATGCTTTTTAGACTTTATTTTTTTAGAACAGTTTTATTCATAGCAAAATTGAGGGGAAGGTACAGAGATTTCCCATATATTCCCTGTCTCCACACCTGCATAGCCTCCTCCATTATAAATATCCCCCACCGGAGTGGTACATTTGTTACAATCAATGAACCTCCATTGACATGTTGTAATCACCCAACGTCCATAGTTTATATTATGGTTCACTTTTGGTGTTTGAATAAATGTATAATGGCATGTATCCACTACTATAGTATCATACAGAGTATTTTCACTGTACTAGAAATTCTCTGTGTTCTGGCTATTTATCTCTTCCCCCACCCTCAACCCCTGGAAAACACTGAACTTTTTACCATCTCCATAATTTTGCCTTTTCCAGAATGTCATATAGTTGGAATCATACAGTATGTAGCCTTTTCAGATTGGCTTCTTCCACTTAGTAATATTCATTTAAGGCTCTTCCATGTCTTTTCATGGTTTGGTAGCTTATTTCTTTTTCTTTTTTTTTTTTGTGGTATGCGGGCCTCTCACTGCTGTGGCCTCTCCCGTTGTGGAGCACAGGCTCTGGACACGCGGGCTCAGCGGCCATGGCTCACGGGCCCAGCCGCTCCATGGCATGTGGGATCCTCCCGGACCGGGGCACAAACCCGCGTCCCCTGCATCGGTAGGTGGACTCCCAACCACTGCGCCACCAGGGAAGCCCCGCTTATTTCTTTTTAATGCTGAATAATATTCCACTGCCTGGATGTACCACAGTTTATTTATCCATTCATCTACTGAGGGGCATCTTGGTTGCTTCCAACTTTTGGTAATTATGAAAAAAAAACTGCTATAAACATCTGTGTGTAGATTTTTGTGTGAACACACGTTTTCCATTCCTTTGGGTAAATACCAAGGAGCCCGGATGCTGGATTGTATGGTAAGAGTAATTTTAATTTGTAAGAAATCACCAAACTGTCTTCCAAAACGGCTGTACCATTTTGCATTCCCACCAGCGATGAACCAGAGTCCCTGTTGCTCCACATCCCCAGCATTTGGTGTTGTCAGTGTTCTGGGTTTTGGCCATTTTAATAGGTGTTTAGTGGTATCTTGTTTTAATTTGCATTTCCTTGATGGCGTATGTATTTTGGATAACAATCCTTTATCAGAAGTGTTGTTTGCAAATATTTTCTCCCAGTCTGTGGCTTGCTTCTCCTCCTCTTGACATTGTCTTTTGCAGAGCTGAAGCTTTAATTTTAATGGAGTCCAGTTTATCAATTATTTCTTTCACAGATTGGGCCTTTGGTGTGTTATCTAAAAAGTCATCACCATACTGATAAGAATACTGATAAGAATCAGGAAGGTCATCTAGGTTTTCTTCTGTTATCTTCTAGGAGTTGTATAGTTTTGAGTTTTTTTTTTTGTTTTTTGGGTTTTTTTGCGGTACACAGGCCTCTCACTGTTGTGGCCTCTCCCATTGTTGAGCACAGGCTCTGGACACGCAGGCTCAGCGGCCATGGCTCACGGGCCCAGCTGCTCCGCAGCATGTGGGATCTTCCCAGACCGCGCCACCAGGGAAGCTCTTGAGTTTTATTTTTAACTGTGATCCATTTTGAGTTAATTTTTGCAAAGGGTGTAAGTTCTGTGTCTAGGTTTCATTTTTTTTTTCCACATAGATGCCAGTTATTCCAGCACCATTTGTTGTAAAGACTATCTTTGCTCCATTATATTGCCTTTGCTCCTTTGTCAAAGATCAGTTGACTATATTTATGTGGGTCTATTTCTGGGCTCTCTAGTCTATTCCACTGATCTATTTGTCTATTTGCCAATACTACACTGTCTTGATTATTGTGGCTTTATAGTAAATCTTGAAGTTAGGTAGCATCAATCTTCCAACTTTGTTCTTCTTCTTTAGTATTGTGTTGGCTATTCTGGATCTTTTGCCTCTCCATATAAACCTTTGGGTCAGTTTGTCAATATCTACAAAATAACTTGCTGGGTTTTTTAAATTGGGATTGCACTGAATTTATAGATCCAAAGATAAGAGACAGAGAGATTGAGGTCATAAGTGATTTGCCCAAGGTCATATATCTTGATTCAATACTGGAGCTGGATTAAAGCTGATCCTAGCGGCCAGTCCTCTGAAATACACTGGCTAGTCAATGAGAAGGGACTCCTCTGTGAGTTTTGTTCTCTAAGTTTCAGGAAGTAAATCTGTAGTCTGGATTGGAGCTAGGCCAAGAAAAGTATCAGGCTCTGTCTTAAAACAGGAGGTCTCTGGAGCTGTGCAAAAATGACACTGGCCATTCACTGGCAAAAATGACACCTGGCTTAGGGTGTAATGCCAGACTTTCAGAAGTAGAGAAGAGTCTTTCAGGTAAAAATTTTGGAAGAAATGACACATAAAATATTAGAAGATTCCTTAGTATTCACATATGTGGGTTTTCATCTCCAATGATTTGGCACCTGCCATTAATTCTCCTTCCCATCAGTAAGTGGTAACCTCATAGGGATGGCATTTCTCTCTGCTGCTGCTAGAAATGGCCAAGGTCACATTCCAGCAAAGGATGCTTGCTTTGCAAAGCATACCATTCCTGGGGAGAGATAGAGAGTTAATGTTTGAAGACATTGTCAACTTCATTAACAAATAGCAAACTGACCTATCTTTTACTGTTGCTGTAACTTTGACCTCTTTCCCAGGAAGGTGATCATAGAAGTGGAATAAACCTGCTCAGACAATTAAAGAACAATGGCTTTATAGAGTTTAATCTAGTCTTTTCAAGACTACTGTTTGTATTGGGGGGCTAGTGTGTTTTATATGCCATCTAGCAAATGTCTATTTTTAAAATTCAGTGTGATTTATTCAAATCCTGGACATTCTTTCTGCTTGACAGTGCTGGGAGTTAAAGGAAATGGTAAAAAAGAAAGAATCAGGAAGGATGTCACTTGTGGGTTTCGCCTAGTTTTGCTGACACTGCCTAAGTCAAGGAATTCTTGCATTTTAGAGCCAGATGGGAAGTTGAGGGTATGTTATCCAACCTACCCCTTCCTTTATCCAGTTCAGGAATTCATTGCCCAACAACCCTGACACATAGTTGTACAACTGTGCTTGGATGTCTCCAACGATAGGACACCCAATATGGCAGGTGGCTATCATGCCATTATTAGAACAATTTAATTGCTAGAAAGTTATGTTCTTTTGTTGAACAAATTTGATTCTGCAGCATCCCCCCATTGGCTCTAGTTCTGCCTGTGGAATTATGTGAGATAAATCCTACCCAAGCAGAGTGAACACTATAGTAGAGTAATGATGATCGTGCCTCTGGAGCCACATGGCCTGGGTTCAGATCCATGTTCCTCTGCCCCTCCTTCACTGAGTACCTGTGTCTCGATGTCCTCACCTGGAAAATGTGAATTCCATCAGTGCCTACTTCATAGGGTGATTCTGAGGAAGAAATGGGTTTATGTGTGAAAGAATTGAGAGCAATGTCTGGCGCTTGGCAGGCACTCAATGAATGCTGCCTATTGACAATGTTATTTTTATTATTTCACCTTATATTACCACTTCTTTTCAGAAAATAGTGCTATTTAGAGTACCGTACTGAGTGTATTCTGAGGCTTTGGTGAAAGCCGTGATTGATAAGTAATGTCTGACAAGGGTAGAAAGAAGGTAAATGATGTCACATATGCCAGATATTTGTGATTTGTGATCCAATTCTATTTTCTCGTGACAGTCCTTCAAATATCCAATGAAATAGGCATTTTCCTATCTCGGCCTTGTCTCTTCCAGGCCAAAACACCTGGTAGAAACTCTATTAATTCTGTAAGCTGCCAAAAGATGGGCCCTCAAGGCGTTTTTGAAATCAGAGCAAGGAAGAACATTGTATCTTTTTATTTATTACCTTATATTAAATGCCTTTGAATACCCAAGACTATCATAATTATTTGAAATCTCTCCAAAAACATTGATGTTCCACTGATGTTGGCATGCAGCATGTTATTATGGAGGGTGCCTTAGACTAAGGAGTTAGGGTGTATTATGGACTGAATTGTGTCGCTTTAAAATTCATATGTTGAAGCCCTAATCGGTAATGTGACTCTATTTGGAGATAGAGCCTTCAAAGAGGTAATTAGGTTAACTGAGGTCATAAGCGTAGGACCCTAATCTGAAAGAAATGTGATCCCCAGTAGAATAAAAATCCCCAAGAGAATCTAAGTTTTAACAATGGGGAAAAAAAGTGAAAGGGAAGCAAAGACAGATACCTCCTTCCTAAAGACCCTGGACCTTACCTTGTTTATAGTTTCCCATAGAGAATCCTGAAATCATGGGGAATCTTTGTTTAGAAAGAGCCTCCAAGGTGGCCTGGTCCAACCATCCTTTCAGTTCAATGCTCCTAACATTTACTGGGGCCATATCAATAATAGTCGTCAACATCATTATGTATTTATACCCACTGGGGGTTCTGAAAGGATTTACGGTGGTTGAAATTACAATAACAATAACAATAGCTCCCAATTAGCAATCTACTATTTAATTATTTTCTACAATATCTCAGCTTATAGTCCCAACACAAGTACCTCCAGGATTAAATGTCTTTCCATCTGATTAGAGTCAGAGCCTTAGAGCTGGAAGGGTCCTTCCAAAATCATCTAGCCCATCAGTACTACTTTGAAAGTGAGGAAATTAAAGTCAGGTACAATGCAGTGGTTGTCTCAGGTGTCACAGCTAGTAAAAGCAGAGTTTGTACCCAAACTCCCAAACCCTGACACTTGCCCAAGACCCTGTATGGGCCTCTGCTGTGTGAGGTCAACCCACCCCTGGCCACCCCCAGGTCATGTCCACACATTCTCATCTGATTGTCTCAGGTCTTGCCTTTGTAGCCATATTGACAGCATGAACTAGCCAATTTGATCAGAGCCACCCAGGATGAGTGGTTGAAAGTGGGACTTGTCCATGTCTTGGGGTCTATTTTTTATCCCCTCTTCTCTGATTTTGTTATCAATCCCAGGATACTAGAAAGACCCCTTATCTGGCAGTCTTTGCAGCCAATAGGACTCAGCTACCCACAAAAGTTTGGCTCAAGTTAATGTAAGGGACAAGTCTGTGTCAGGAAAAGGAAAGTCCTGAGGGACTTTTTATCCACTGGCCAAGTCCTGAGTGACCTTTAGTCCAGAATTTAGATCTTCTGTTTTAACACACTTTCCACCTGTGTGGAGGTACTTTGGTGCTCATAAGGCACCAAAGTACCTCAAATTTTAGGATTATTCAGAACTGATTGTTTGAATTAACCAATTTATAAAAATATTTTTCCAAAGGAACAAAAGTGATTTTCTTCCAGAATAAAAACAGGCCTTATATAGAACTCAGCTGGAGTCTCCAGAACTGGAAAAATGCCAAATAATGCCTCCAGCCTTGGGACATGGCTACTTCCTGGATTCTCTGATGCTCTTCCTGAACCTCACCCCCACCCCACTGGATACTCCCATTGGTCTTTAAGAGAATGGACCACAGTACTGTCATCAGTCCCACAGTTTCAGTTCTCATTTGTGTTTATATTTAGACTGGAGGGAGAAAATCTCTTTCTTTTGCCCAAGAAAAAGAGACTGTTTTGAAGTCAGTTAATGAACTGCTTACAGGGGAATTCCAAATGTAGTTGATACCTCATTGCTGTAAAGGAATATGTGCTAAATTTTATGAAGTATGGAAGTTGCTTTCTAATTGAATGACCGTGGTTTTGATCGTCATATCACAGACCTATGACCACTTCTGCCTTCGTATGTATTGGTCAGGCTGTAGGAGTGGGGCAAGGGCAGGGCTTAGGTGCACCAATGTAGAAGCAAACACAGCTGTTCTGTTCTAATAAGAACACAGGTCCATTTTAATCAGGAAGAATGTTGATAAACACAGTTCTTTAGAGCAGGTGCCAAAGGATTTCTGCCCTAAATAAGAATCAATGCCTGGTATCAGATTTAGGAAATAATCGACGAATTAGAAAGAATCATGGGTTCTAATTGGATAACTAACCCAAACACATCATTTTCATACCTTCCCTTGGGGCTTTGAGGGATTAATTTTTTTCCTTCTTTATACCCTTTTCAGTGAACAATTCATCCAGCAAGAGTCTTCCCACTCTCAACCGTTCTTGTGCGGAAGGAAGAGGACATTCCTTTGTCTAATCCTATGAATAGGAAGATCCATCTAATGATTCAAAGTAGAAGAAGTCAGAATATGTGGTAGGGAGGAAGCATCAGTAAAGATGTTTTGGGGGCATCCCTCAGCCAACAGGCAAAGAGTGGAATTTGTCCTGCCCTCCCTTCCCCTGTTCCCAAGGAGACCTCCACGCTCTTAATTCACCTAATGGCTGTCCAAGGCTCTGTGCTGAGAATCTCATTAACCCTCTTCTTTCTACCTCCAAATCACCATAGTGTGATTGGAGGAACTCTGGAAAAGACTCCCAAGTCCCAGTGCCCCCAAATCTGCCCCCTGTACCTGGCTCACCTTTCAGATACTATGGCTACATCAGTCTCTAATAAGGCTGATTCTCAGAGAGAATGAAACTAAAATCACTTCTTTGGAGAGTATTCCTTTCAGTTGGATTAGCTCTCATCAAAATGTAAATCTTTAAAATCCAGGGCATTGAGCCATAAGCAGAATTTTTTTTTTTTTGAGGAGGAAGTAGAAAAAACCTAGTGGAGTCTTCTTAAAATTTATTCTTCTTAAAATGTATGTGTATTAGACCTTGCTTCAGACTTTTGGTACTGACTGCTGGTTCCTTCACCTGACTCACCTTTTAGATACTATGGCTACATCAATCTCTAATAAGGCTGATTCTCAGAGAGGCTGAAACTTACACTTTGTGTCTCCTCACTTGCTGGGGCCTCTTGCTTGGTAGGGGCCCTAGCAATGCAATCACATGTTTGTGTGTTTTTGAAAAATTTACAGGTGTAAGATATTTCTACTTTAATTGGTTGATATGACTGTCTGTTTCCGTTCTAATATCTGATCCTTTATAATTTTTCTCCTGCAGGGGATTGAGATGGAGGCGAGGTTGGGGAATTCTAAATAAATATTCACTTGTGATTGAATCCACGTCTAAATTAATATTTGCTTTGACACCTAACTATATATTTGCATTTTAAATTATTTTTCGAATTGAGGTCCCCCAAATTCTTCAGGCTCCACCAAAACTGAAGGCAGGTGTCCCTGGATTCTGGGCCTCCTGTAATTAACTCTCACATAACTCTTAATCTCATTTCTTATTTCCCTTCTATCCTGATATTCAATAACTTCTAGGTTCCATACGACACCTCATTTTCCTGATCCCCCATCATGGCCTGATACAAATCCAACACGAAAAGGGATAGAAAATTGGGAAAATGAGAAAATAGTGAGTTGAGTGAAGAGGAAGAGAAAGAAAACTGAGAATTTAGGTAAATTGCCAAGTTTTCTTCTGTATCCTACATTACCCTGTTTGTTGGGAAGCTAAGCAATATTCCAGCCTGAGATGAAAGTAGGGGTAAAGTAAAGGGAGGTGACAGGATGGAGAGTTAAAATGAATTAAGGAAAACACATGGTCTTCCGTTAAGGAAACAGAGTTATGAAAAGAGATGGAAAAACCAGTTCTTCCAGGATAATACCTTTTGTTGGGCCCCAGCGGGAAGCTCAGCTGAGACATGAGGAAGCTGGAAGGATATGATGGACGCCCAGGTTACCTGACAAGAGGAAAGAGGGCTGAAGGAAAGGCAAACAGTGGGGGAGGACAAGGGGTCACGTTTTTCTTGGCATTGAAATCTTTTCAAATGAGTTATTTTTCAAAAGTTTCCAAGGAGGATCCTCTACCAGTTTCCAACCTCCATTTGGGATTTGAAACCTACAGGAAACAAACCCCTTCCCATGACCTCTTTCTTCCTTTCTAAATTAAATCTGAATGCAGAGAGCTGGTTACGCAGAGTCCGGAGCCTTTTGCTGTGCCTGGAATTGTGGCCTCTCCCTGATGCAGTCTTAGGGGTGGTTCTGCTCCCAATTAACTGTTGTTTTGGCAAGTTCAAGGAAGCTGTTTTGGGTTTTGGCAAGTTGTTTAAAGATTTGGCTTTCAGGTTCTTCCATCTGTATTCTTCCATCTGTAAAACAAGGAGTTTGGGCTAGAATCATTGGTTCACTTTGGTTTTGGCGGGTGTGGGGCTGGTGGCCAAAGACCCTTTTCAGAACAGGCTGAAAACTACACAGCTGCTCTCCAGAAACAGGCACTTACGCCTGTTCACATATCCTTTTGCACGCAACTTCAAGAGCTCGTGGACCCTGCAGTGAACAGTTCTCCAATGTAGTTTTCCTCCTTTCAGGAGGATTACACTTCTTCACCCCATTCAGCTCAGGCATCAGCCAATGAAATGTGAGCAGACGTTCTGGGTAACACTTCTGGGTTGAAGAATTAAGAGCAGTGGTCTTTTCCCCTTCTGCATTGAAGCCTGTAATGTTCCCTAATGGTGGCTTCCCCATCAGGTCCAGGAATGCGGATGACAGTGGTCTAGGTGTAAAGTCCCCGATCAACCTTGGATTATCATGAGGCATAAGTAAGCATTTATTGTTTAAGCTTTTTGTTGCTTTAAGCTAGTGAGATTTTTGGAACTGTTTTCATAATTTAACCCATCCTGACTGATACCACTCCTGAATCTATCCATGAACTCTGGAGTTTTCTGTGTGCCCATGTTACCAATCCCAAGTCTAAATAATATCTTAAGTCTTTCTATTTCTGAAAGCCAAAGAGTCTATGAGACAAACTTAAAAATGCAATTTCAGATTCTTAAATCACCTGAACTCCTACCTGGTTCATAGAGAATGTCTGTTTGGTCAAAAGGAATGCCTCATTTTGGAGTCAAGTTATCAAATCCACGATTGTGTGGGTGATTGGAAGTGAAGGCTCACTGGGCCCATCTTTAAAAGGCAGTGAGGGGTCGACCAAGGTCTCCGGGGGGCATCTACCTGCAGCAGGGAAGTGAGGGATCACTCCAGCCCTTGGTGTGCTGTGGACACTCCGCAGCCACTGTCTCACACGGAGAAGAAGAAAAGAGAAATCAAAAAAACAAAAGCATAATACTGAAAGCTTTAAATGACAAAATAAGTCAAGTCAAGAGGCAGGATGTCTGCACTTTGTTTCTATTTATGGAACACAAAGTTTAAACAGAGCTCTCCATTCAGAATTCATCTGGCTATTAAAATTGCCTTCCAAGTTTTTATCTGCAGGGAAGCCAGCCACATTTAAATCTTTCCCTGTAGTGAGTTTGTATTTAGAGATGTTTCACATGGGTTTAATTCACTGGTCAATTTTACCTTGTCAAAACAGAGAATGGTCTGTCAAAAACAGGATGAAGCTCATTAGTGGGATGCAGGAGATAATACAATAGAGGGAAGAATAAACAGATTACCCTGAAACAAGGAAATGAGAGCCAATTCAGGAAGCAAGGGGAAATAGCAGAAAATGATATGGTAGTCATAGTCATAGACCAAAAGCTAGTGGGACAGCTATATGGTACTTAGTAAGTGATACTGAGGAGGAAAAAAAGAAGGGGGGTAATTTAGGAGATAAAGGATTTTAGTCTGGAGAAGAGAATAGGAACTTAACGACTAAGTAGGGATTTGGCACCTTTTATGTATAAAAAACAGCCCAGTATAGTTGTAAGAGTGCTGGACTGAGTGGAAGTCAGGAAACCAAGGGTCTAGACCTGGGTCTGCTCTGGCCTTCTGCTCTGAGCCTCAGTGTGCTTGCCCATAAAATGAACAGTTTGCATTAAGATGACTGTTGCTAAAACAATATTTTAGAAAAATATTGTTTAATGACACTTCATCATCACAATCCAGAAAGTTCTAGTACATAAAAAGCTTAACATAAGGATTAACTTAAGGATGGATAATTATTTACTTGAATAAATTTCCAGAATAATTACTTATGAAAATTTGGAAACTGGAAAGATCCTTGGGCAGTCTTTAAAATTCAGATAGAATCCATTAGATAAAAGTTTGACAGACCAGGAGACATGTTTGAGGTTTCTTCTAGCCATCAAACAATGTAAAAATATTTTATTATCGTCTTTTAAAGGAGACTTTCACAATGACCAGCCCCTAAAAGGAGGGAAACAAAATCCAAATCAAAAATTGTTGACTTATTGTCCCTGTAACAAAAAGAAGCTCAAATAACCAGCCATTGAATTGGGGTTAGCAGAGGAATTGAAGTTCAGGAAATGCATGCTATACAAGCTATAGGCAAAGCCACTGAGGGTTTAGAGTGGGCTGTATTTATGGGTAAGGGGTGCAAAAAGGGGGAAGTCCAGCCAGAGTCCAAGCAGTAAGTTCATTGGCTTGAGGATGGTGAAAGATTTTTGGCGCATGTTCATTGGTCAGGAGATAAATGTAGGTCTTCTCTAAACCAGGCATTTACCAAAAATCAGTCTCTCAGTTCTTTAATTCCATTCTTCTGAGGGTACATGTGTGAGAGTCTCCACTTCATATCCTCTGGTTCCATTTTAAATTGAAGTTCTTTCACAGTACAAAGAGAAACCTAGCCAAAACAAGGCTCTAAGTTTGAATGGTGCTGTGTTTTTACATTGCCGGGCGTGGTCACGTGTTACAAGAAGTGGTAAGCAGTAGGGTCAGTATCTGTGGTCCTCCTGCCTAATAGCTGAGCCGGGGTGTTCAGAGGGTAGCCAGTGGAGGGGACATCTCAGCTGGCTTTCTATCTACTGGATAGAATCCTACTCTGCAGCAATTACTTTTTTAAAAAAGCAGCAGGAGAGGAAAATCCCTTGTTGCTGCCCTATTTCAACATGAAGAAGGTGCCAGGCATAAGCCTCCATCAGCCGCTGATTAGAAAAAAAATGTACAGCCAAGGGTGGAGTTGGGTCTGTGGGAGCTGTTCTTTGAAATGGCTCTGCAGGGTTTATGCTAAACTAAGAGAAAAGGAAATCATCTAAACCCTCAAAGTCCTAGAATGGTTCCTTTGGTCCTATTTTGGGAGGTGGCTCCTTTACAGCTGGCCTTCAGCCAAACTGGGACACACGGGGTTCCCTCTGCATCTACCTTTCTGGTGACCTCTCCTCTCTGGAGCCAACTGTCACTCTTGGTTGTTCAGCAACTCTCCAGCTAGACCTTCCTTCCTGGGAATTCACAAGCCATACTTGGTGTTTCCTAATGTTTTTGAAAATGGCGACACTTTTTTGATGTGAAAAAAATGTCAATGATTGCCATTTGATGGTAGTTCATGGTCTGGGACCTGATAAGTGAGTAATCAGCAAAGCAGGTTAACAGATTTCCTCCATTCTGGATGCCACATGTTTTTCCCATTTGAGCATTTCTGAAGCCAGGATGTGTCCTTTAATGATTGATGTATAGAGCTAATGTGATACAATTGTCCCTGCTCCCCAAGAGGTCATTGACTTGATGGCACTATAACTGAAAATATGAGAGAGAGAAACTATGAAAGTGGGGTCCAAGTAATAATAAAAATGTCAATATGTTACATACAGCAGAAAATGCAGGCTTAAGATTTTAAATGTCATTTATTTTTTCTAGATTATACCTTCATATAATTCATAATTCAAAAGGTACAATTGGGATATAGCAAAATTCTTCCTTTGAGTTCTGTGCCCCAGCTGCCCAGTTCTCCCACTTGGAAGCTGTGTTAGCATTTTCTTGTTTATTCTTCCAGAGATAGTTTATTTATATGTCAGGAAGGATATATGTAATTATCCCCTTATTCAAATAATAGAATACTATACACGCTTTTTTCCCCTATTCCTTGCTTTCCTTTCTGTGCAAGAATATATCTTGGATATTATTCTATTGCGGAACATCAAGAACTTCCAATCCCTCCTTTATAGCTGAGTAATATTCCATTTTATAGGTATACAGTGATTAATTTAGCCTGTTCCCTAAAGAGAACACCTAGGTTGCTTCTAATCTTTTGCTATAACAAACACTACTGTAGAGAATGACATTGTATTCATGTCATTAAGTGCATATGTGAATTGGATCAACTTTAGAAGTAAAATTGCTATGTCAGAAAGTCTGTGCATATGTATATTTGACAGATATTGCCTATTTGTCCTCCATAGGAACTGTACGATTTTATATTCCTGTTAGCAATGTGTGAGAATATCTGTTTCACCACATCTTTTCAACACAGTATGTTATCAAACGTTTTTATCTTTGCCATTCTATTAGGTAAAAAGTGGAATTGCAATGTAATTTTAAAAATTTTTAATTGAAATATGATATGTCCATAAAAGTACATTTATCACCAGTGCACAGCTGAGTAAATCTTCACAAATTAAACACATTGTATAACGAACACCCTGTTCAAGAAACAGCCCAGAACCTACAGCCCAGAAACCCCCCTTCTACTTTCTTCCAATTCGTGTAGTTTTTGCTTTTCTCTTATCTTTAGTGAAAGTAACCATCTTTTTAAAACTATGTCTTTTTATTTTGAAACAATTTGAACTTGGCTTAACAGAAGTTAATCATCATTTCATGTGCGTAAGAGCCACTTACATTTCTTTTTCTCTGAACTGTGTGTTTATATCTCTTGTCCATTTTTAGATTAGGCTGTTGGTGTTTCTCTCCTTGATTTGTGAAAGTGATAAGGAACTTTCAGTCCACAGTAAAAAAGATGTGAGCATTATGCTGGAATTTATCAACTGTGGTTGACCCCTGAGAGTAGATATTCAGCCTTTGGAACTCCAGAAAACCAGTAAAGAGTAACACAACTCAGTAACTGGTATAATCAGCCAAAGGAGTCTTCTACCATGGACCAGAGTCTCAGCAGCCCATTGCCTCTCTTTTGTTTAACTTGCAAGCCTGGCTGTCCCCACCCCATCCTTCTGCACTCCCCCAAAAAGCCTGGAGCAAGTGGGTTCTTCTGTCAAGTGGGTGATTTATCCTCAAGTATCAAGCAAATGTTTTTCAGGTAACCAGTTGAAAACCCAACCTGGTCAAGGAAAAGACCTGTTAAACAGCAGTATCGGAGAAGACTGTCAGGAAACATTTGGCAAGAAGCCTCTTCCAGAAGAGAGGTGCCCAATCATGAATGAGCAGCTGACCAGGGTTCTCCCAGAGTACCCCATCCCCCTGTTCAGCTCAGCTGCCACAGCAAACAACAGCGTCAGTCTTTGCCTGGAGGTGCTCCTTCAGAAAGAGCTTCCTAGGGAGGATACACACAGGAGGGGAGTTTCCCTTAAAAACAAAAGCAAGTAGGAGTTTTCTGTTGGTTTTTTTTTTTTTCCCCCTCTTCTCTCCCTCTGACTGGACAGTAACCTCTCGCCACATGCCTTCCAGCAAACACTCATCACCCGATAAATCATGTGACCCTTTCTGTTTATTTAGAAGTGCTTGCCCGACCGGGGCCTCTAATCCAGACCCTGGTCTGTAACCAACTTCAGAGTGGTTTTCACTGGAAAGGGAACTTCTGAACACCCGATAAGGCAACTTATTCATTTGCATAGAAGAGCTCCCCTGAGTCTTTCCCCGGGCTTTAGGGAGAAGCAGTGAAACGTCAGACTGTTTATAAAGCTGCCAAAAAATGTCTTCAAGAGAACAGCAGCCCTGTTTAGCTTCTACACAATAAGGAGTAGCTATGGAAAATCTCCTCTCAAAAGTAATATTAGGTTCCTTTTCGAAACTTTGTTTAATGCTTCAGATTCTGGAATCAACAAAATGCAAATGCAAAGACTTTTGCTGAGTGCTTTGCCAAAACCTCTGACTGAGCAATTTTAACTCTAATTTTTAAAAAAGGCTACCTATAATGAGAAGAAGAAGGTGGAGGCTGCTTCTGACGAGGTGAAATGCCTGCCTCTGAGTCGAGCAGTGTATCTCTGAGTGGGTCCGGAAACTTCCAAGGTCAGAATCTCCTGGGCTGAGCACAGAGGAAGTTCCCCAGGCCCTGCGCCAGGTCTGAAGAATTAGAATTGCAAGAAGTCGGGCTCCAGAAATATGCTAAAAAGAGACCAACAAAACAAAAAGTGTAGCCACAAAAAAAACTTTTCAGGTGAAATGTTATACTTATTGACATGGGACAAGTCTGCTTCCAAAAACACCATTTCGAGGACCTAGAAAGGCCGTCAATGGGTCGTGGACAGCCAAGCTGTAACATGAAAAACTTCTGGAGGGGGCAGAACCTTCACTCTGTGATCCACCTTTCCAGGTTTTTTTTTTGACTTCCTTTCAATCTACTTGCTGGCTAGTTTTTCAAAATAAATAGGCACTTTATACAGTTTTTTAAAAAAAAAAGTCCTTTTCCCCTAGGATTGTCCTTGGAGGGCAGATGTCTTATGATAGGTTGAGTGAACACTGAGAATGCATCAGTGTAACACGTGTGGCTGTGCAGATACTGAAAGGAGTAGGGTGGGTGCAGGAACTGGAGAGGGTGCGCTGAGGCTTGTAGGAAATTGTTCAACCAAACCATTCCTTCACGTTTCCTGATGTCCTTTTAAAGTCTGTCCAGCCTTTTACCTCAGAACCCAGTTTCTCACCTCTGAGTAAATGAATTGGGAACAGAATCCGGTCACAGATCAGAGCTGCCTATTACTAAAACCTTGGGAGTCTTGGAAACAAGTTCACTGCAGCATTACCGCTACTCAGGAGCTTCCTATAGGCTCCTAGAGGCAGCCCCTGAATAGAATTAGGACTCTGTCAGCAGAGAAGAGGGGAGTAGCTGCTGAACAGGCCATGGAAAGTAGGCAAGATCCCAGCCAAAGGGACTGTGCATTATCTTTGATAGGGAGTTCCTTCCTAACGGCCAAGGATAAATGTCCTGCCCTAGGGGAAAGGAGTTCATTTGATTTTAGAAAATAAAAAAGCAACATTTCTCATCGGACTGTTTTGTTTTGTTTCATTGTCTGGAAGTAAAATTCCTGCCTTGCCCTAAAGGTAGAAATTTGATTTCTCTCCCAGAACTTGGGACATTTGCGTAAACTCCAGGCTTGCCAGAAAGGTCTTTCCTCTGGAAGTCTCCAGCAGGTCCTCCCTGCTCATTGTTTTCCATTTGCCCCTCTGCTGCAAGAAGTGTACGTTTAGCTGGGGCATGCACACATGCACTGGCATTTTTCACCAAGGTGTTTCTAGTAATACCTAAGTGAGTTTCTGAAACCTCCAAGCTGGACATGTTTTTTTCTTTTTTTCCTGAAGCAAATAAAGCCTGAGCAAAGAGTTGTGTGTACTCAGCAACTTTGGTGTGTTAGTTTGTCTTCCAATCTGGCCTCACTCAGGGTGCTTATCTCTTAGAAAGGGAGATTATTACCACATAGACTGGGCTGGAAACCGCTTCGCTGACAGGTTTAAGAGTCTTAACAAAATAAACAGCAGAAAAGGCAAAACTGTGTGCAAAACGGCTTCACGTGGGAGGGAGGTTGTGGTGGGGTGAGCGCTGGCATTTCCTTCCGACCAACCCCTTGTCTCCTTGTATAGAGACAGCTGCTAAACTGACAAGCCCTTCATACCTGCCGATCTGGTTTATGATTCATGCCTTAAAAGGACCCTACAGTTGTGGTGATTATTCTTCCTGTTTTTCATACCCAGAAAGCTATACAAATAATAGAATCATGCCTTTGAATTTCTCCTCATCTTGCTTAAAGGGACCCAGTTGAAGAATCTTTCCCTTGGATTTGACAGAATCTGAACTATGACCTGTATTTGCAAGCAACTTGAGGACAGGAGAGTGTCATTTACTTCTCTCTCTCTCTCCCTTCCTAGCACCTCCTAGCACAGTACTAGGAAAATGCAAGGTGCTCCATAAATGTTTGTCATATGATTGAATGAATAAATGGATGGATACATTTGCTGTCTCATTTGAATAGTACCCTGGAGTTTAGGGGGGTAAAAGTGCTTATGCATATAAATTTATTCTTGTTTCTAATACCGGTAGCAATATTTTAAGCTAACTGAGTACAAAGGAACAAGTGAGAATGCTTAACACCTAAACCAGGTTCCATTAAGATGGAGGGGAGCTGTTGGGTTGGCCAAAAGGTTCCTTTGGTTTTTAAAGTAAAAATAAAAGACACATTTTTCATTTTCGCCAAGAACTTCATTGAACAACGTATTCACCCTTTTGTTTCACTACCTTCTGCCATTTTTTCAGGCAACTTCATAATTCCATCTTCCCAAAACTTTTTATCTTTTTTGAGCAAAGAACTATTCCAGGTGCCTTTTGCAGTCTTCCAGGGAATTGAAATTTTTTCCATTAAGAGAATTTTGTAAAGAGCGAAATAAATGGAAATCTGAAGGAGCAATGTCTGGTGAATATGGTGGATGAATCAGAACTTCCCAGCCAAGCTGTAACAGTTTTTGCCTGGTCAGCAAAGAAACATGCGGTCTTGCGTTATCCTGATGGAAGATTATGTTCTCTGTTGACTAATTCCAGACACTTTTCTTCGAGTGCTGCTTTCAGTTGGTCTAAATGAGAGCAGTACTTGTTGGAATTAATCGTTTGGTTTTCCAGAAAAAGCTCATAATAGAGGACGCCCTTCCAATCCCGCCATATACACAACATCACCTTCTTTGGATGAAGACTGGCCTTTGGTGTGGTTGGTGGTGGTTCATTTCTCTTGCCCCACGTCTCTTCTGCTCCACGTTATTGGACAGTATCCACTTTTCATCGCCCGTCACAATTTGTCTTAAAAACAGAACATTTTCCTTACGCTTAAGTTGAGAATCGCCTGCAGAAATACGGTCAAGGTTTTTTTCACTTAACTTATGTGGAACCCAAACATCAAAGCGATTAACATAACCGAGCTGGTGCAAATGATTTCCAAGCTTGATTTGGATATTTTGAGTATGTCGGCTATCTCCTGCGTCGTAATAACATTGATTGTTCTCAATTAATGTCTCGATTTGATCACTATCAATTTCAACTGGTCTACCTGACCGTGGAGCATCGTCCAGCGAGAAATCTCCAGCATGAAACTTCACAAACCACTTTTGACACGTTTGATCAGTCACAGCACCTTCTCCATACACTGCACAAATCTTTTTTGTGCGTTTCAATTGCGTTTTTACCTTTCTTGAAATAATGAAGCATAATATGCTGAAAATGTCGCTCTTTTCCTTCCATCTTCAATATTAAAATGGCTACACAAAAATTCACCAATTTTGATAAGTTTTTTAGAAAATGCACGCTGATTATGACAGCTGTCACAATACAGTCTAACAAAATTGTTTCGAATGAAGTTAAAGACAACTAAGCTCTACTGAAGCCACCTTATGGAAAAAACCAAACAAACTTTTTGGCCAACCCCTTATTTAGGTGGGACTTATTTATCATCTGAAGAGCATTCAAATACAACTAAAACAGTTGTCAGTAATTAAAGTCTTAATTCTTCTACTCTCAAAAGAGTTGGGGAGATTCAGGTAGAAACTGTCATCTCCAGCGAAGTTTAAGGATTCAGGGCAGAATTGAAATGGTTTCTAGAATTAAAGGGATACATGACTGCATCTCCTTTTGGAGGAACTAGAGTCTGGCCTGGCTTTTTATTTATTTATTTTTATTTGATCTGTTCCTTTTAATTAAGAAAAAAATCTATGGCAGAAACATTCAATATTGTACTCATTTTACAAATGTTGAAATCTAGAAGTACAGATTTAGACTGCACTTGAGTGGTCAGATTTATTTCTCTAAGAATAATCTGGAAAACCCCTGTACAAGTGTAAACCATCATGTGATTCAGGGTGGCAAAAGGCCTGACACAGGACCTGTTGATTTATTTTATTTTATTTTGTTTTGTTTTATTTATTTATTTATTTAATTTATATAGCAGGTTCTTATTAGTTAGCTATTTTATACATATTAGTGTATACATGTCAATCCCAATCTCCCAGTTCATCCCACCACCGCCAGCCCCCACACCCCTACTTTCCCCCCTTGGTGTCCATATGTTTGTTCTCTCCATCTGTGTCTCTATTTCTGCCATGCAAACTGGTTCATCTGTATCATTTTTCTAGATTCCACATATATGCGTTAATATATGATATTTGTTTTTCTCTTTCTGACTTCACTCTGTATGACAGTCTCTAGGTCCATCTACATCTCTACAAATGACCCAATTTCATTCCTTTTTATCGCTGAGTAATATTCCATTGTATATATGTACCACATCTTCTTTATCCATTTGTCTGTCGATGGGCATTTAGGTTGCTTCTATGACCTGGCTATTGTAAACAGTGCTGCAATGAACATTGGGGTACATATGTCTTTTTGAATTATGGTTTTCTCTGGGTATTTGCCCAGTAGTGGGATTGCTGTGTCATATGGTAATTCTATTTTTAGTTTTTTAAGGAGCCTCCATACTGTTCTCCATAGTGGCTCTATCAATTGACATTCCCACCAACAGTGCAAGAGGGTTCCCTTTTCTCCACACCCTCTCCAGCATTTGTTTGTAGATTTTCTGATGATGCCCATTCTAACTGGTGTGAGGTGATACCTCATTGTAGTTTTGATGTGCATTTCTCTAATAATTAGTGATGTTGAGCAGCTTTTCATGTGCTTCTTGGCCATCTGTATGTCTTCTTTGGAAAAATGTCTGTTTAGGTCTTCTGCCCATTTTTGGATTGGGTTGTTTGTTTTTTTAATATTGAGCTGCATGAGCTGTTTATATATTTTGCAGATTAATCCTTTGTCCGCTGATTCATTGGCAAATATTTTCTCCCATTCTGAGGGTTGTCTTTTCATCTTGTTTATAGTTTTCTTTGCTGTGCAAAAGCTTTTAAGTTTCATTTGGTCCCATTTGTTTATTTTTGTTTTTATTTCCATTACTGTAGGAGGTGGGTCAAAAAGAATCTTGCTGTGATTTATGTCAAAGAGTGTTCTTCCTATGTTTTCCTATAAGAGTTTTATAGTGTCCAGTTTTACACTTAGGTCTTTAATCCATTTTGAGTTTATTTTTGTGTATGGTGTCAGGGAGTGTTCGAATTTCATTCTTTTACATGTAGCTGTCCAGTTTTCCCAGCACCACTATTAAAGAGACTGTCTTTTCTCCATTGTATATCTGGCCTGTCTTTTTAGATCTAGGTGCGAGACCCCTCTCATACCCAGCCTCTGGTTAATAGGCCCTGCAGTGGTCAGGCCCTTCCAAAAGAGCACCGAGGCATATGACCTACTGTCAGCATTTTAGGATAGGAGTCAGGCAGGAATTGAATCCTGATTCCATGTGTGACCTTGAACTACAGCCTCTGCTTTTCTAAATCTTCATTTCCTCATTTATAAAAAGTGGGGATGTAAAAGATGGTTGCAAGGATTAAATGGGAATTATATTTAAAGCACTTAGCATAGTGCCTGGCACTTCATAAACTCTGTAAATGGTAGCTATTTGTCGTTATTATTATCACCATCATTATCATCATCATCAGTTCCCCATACCAGAACATTGTGGAACGAAGAGATCTTGATAAAAACCACTTTGAACCTCTTTTCTGAGAGGGTGCATCCTGAATCCATGAAAATGTACTTACTTGGTCATGGACCTCAATCCACTTAGTTATCATAGATGTGGGCTGAGGTTAGGGCAGTCAAGGATAAGCTCTCAAAAATGGAGTGTGCAGCCCAGCATGGACACTCTGGCTTCAGCAGCTCTGGTAAATGCAAGGTTTTCTTCCCTAATTTTGTTTTCAAAGCGGCTCATTAGGGAACATTCAATCACAGTCACACTGTTTACTTTTTTCCAATCCCATCTTCCCCCTACCATCATCAGGAAATAAAATGAAAAGTAATAGACAGCATTACGTTTAAAGATGGCTTTTGCTTGTAACCACTAACCCAGTGTTAGGGAAGCAGCTGAGCCAGTGCAGAGACCCTGTAGCCTGCCTGACACAGATTCAGACACCAGTCTGGCCACTTTCTGATTGTGTGACCTGGTGCAAGTTGCTTGTCCCATTTCCTCATTTGTAAAATGGAGATAACAATGCTTACCTAACAAGGTTTCTGTAAAGGTTAGAAAGAGTATACATAAGGCATACCTACTAAAGAGATTAGGTGCTCAATAAAAATGGTAGCTGGTTCCAGGTTTCTGGTTGCTTTTCAGTCCTATGCAAGACTTAGGATAAATGGCTTCCCAAAGCATATTAATAGCTAAGACTCCCATGTGCTTATGGTATGCCAAGCAGTCCTCTAGGCCCTTTATATATATTAGCTAGTTTAGTTCTCTCAACAACCCTATGAGGCAGGTGATATTATTACCTGACTTTACAGATGAGGGAAATGAGACATAGAAAGGCTAAGTGTCTTTTCCAAGACCCCATAGCTGGTAAATGTCAGCAGACATTTTCTCATTCAGTGTGATGTCAGAGTTCCTACTCTTGGCCAGTCTACCAGGGTACCTCTTTTGGATGACTCACCTAGTGATGGAGGAGAGGACAAGCCACAATCTTCCTCTCCAGGTGGCTTGCTGAATGGCCTAGGGGCCTAGACCTTGCCCCCAGATGTCTTAAATGGAATCAGAAGAAGAACGATACCCTCTCACAGGAACTTCCCATTGGTCCTCTTGGGACTAAGTCTAGCAAAAATGGATACTATACCACTGACGCTTTTAAAATTATTTTGGGAAGTAGAAAGAAGAGTCCACTGTGGAAGTCCAGGGTTCTGAGATAAGAGCTCCCTGTCTCGTTTTTGGGGAGGCCGTGTGGCTTAGTGAAAGACTCTTAACCTTAGAGTAGACAAACTCTATGGATATATGGTGATTTGGGGCTGTGTGACTTCTCTGTGAAAGGAGATTAATAAAACTTACATCAGGTCACAGAATTACTACAGAACTTGCATTGTTCTAGGAGTGAAATGAGATGATGCACAGAAAGCTCCCTGTACAGTGCCAGGATCACCGTGGATTTTCAGTGAAGGAACATCATACTCTGTACCTTCCGCCATCTTGCACAACTTCCAGAACAATTTTGGACCATCTGTCTCTGAAATTGGCAGAACCTATTGGATAGAAGATCAGACACTTTGCTCCGTTTTTTGCTCCACTTTTGCTCCAGATTACTCCTGCCTTGAACCTTGTCCCTAGACCTTCTGGCTTCTACCACCTCTGATATCTGCTCTTGGCCAAACCTCTGCCAGGCAGGCCTGGCAGCCACCAACTCCTTAAACAGAGCTCTCCTGCCTTCAGGGGC
Source organism: Mesoplodon bidens (assembly GCF_964165515.1). NCBI lineage: Eukaryota > Metazoa > Chordata > Mammalia > Artiodactyla > Ziphiidae > Mesoplodon > Mesoplodon bidens. The sequence continues at coordinate 44,867,666 of NC_138160.1, read as the reverse complement.
AGCTTGGAGAAGAAGGTGGCCTGGGAGGGGAAAAGTTTGGATATAGAACTAAAAGTCTGGCCGGGCCTTAAGTTCTGCATCTACAATGAGCTAGGAATGTAACCATGTCTTTGCCATTTGCAGCTCAAGTACCTCATCTGTAGAGCGGTGAGGTGGCTGTATTAGAGTAGCCATCGCTGAGGCCACTTCCAACCCCTCCTCAGACTAGTGACCGCTTTCCCCAGCTAGGTCCCCAACACCCCGAATTCACTGACTGAGGAGCATCATGGCTTTATGGCTCAGCATTACTAGGTTTTCTGGAGAGTGAAGAGGGAGGAAGAGAAAAGCAAAATGGCCCTCCAAGATAAAACAGAATTATGAGTCAGTCTCTCTACCCAGGAAAAAGAATGAATCTCTTTTGGACTTCCTGCAGCAGCAAAGAAAAGCCTTTAATTTCGGAGGCAAAGCTATTTGTATACTGTCTCAGTGTCCTTTCACCGAGCTCATCGCAAAAACAATAGCAAAGGCAAACGAAAGACAAGCTATTGTTTTGTTGTATTTATATCCCTAATGTAGGAAACAGCATGAAAATATTGTTAAGGAAACTCAGTAAGTCTCTGCTCCAGGGTATGTATACACTTTTGGTGCCAAAGGCAGCAGGGCCAGATGTTGGAGGACATGATCCCCCTTAAAGAACAAAGGAGAAACATGTTGAATTCCATAAGGGGACGGGGGAAGAGTTGTGATTAATCACTCAGGTGCCCACGAAGCAAGCTCTAATAGAGGCTATGTAGCCAACAGCCTTCTCTTTGATTGTCAGTGCAGATGCCACTGCCTGACAGCTGTGGGATCTTGGACACAGTTGTCATCTCTCTGTTCCTCAGTTTCTTCATCTATGAAATGGGGATAAATATAGTGCTTAGCTCACAGGGCTGTGGTGGAAATTAACCAATTAATATATGTAAATCACAAAGAACTGTGCCTGGAATGTGCTAAGTATTATCCTAACTATTAGCTAATATTCTTATTACATGTAGGTCTGTGGAGAATGTCTTCTTACGATCCAAGAGCTATGATTATAAACATCCACCACCATTTTAGGGAGACTCTATGGTACAGTCAAACTAGTGTTGGTTCTGCTACTGGACAAACACGGATGGGGATCCTGGTCCCATCACTTACCAGCCCTCATTCTGGGCAAAGCTGCAGAAACAGTGGGGTCACAGTGGGTCAAAATTTAAGGTTTCTGAGGAATGTGGTCCTGCTTCAGGTGTTCTGTGAATACTGTATTGTCCTGACCTGTGGGACTCCTTTTCAGCCTCCTTCCTCCATCATCATCACAATCATCATCATCATCGTTACTGTGATCAACCAGTTAGAAGAAAAGTGGACATTTGTCATTTTCATCCTCCTAACTCCTCCCCATCCAGTCTTCCATTGCCCAAAGAGTGACCACTAGGGTTGGAAGGATCTGAATAAATTGATTTTTCGAAGATGTAGAAGGATTTTCTTTTTATTGAGGTGAAATTCATATAACATAAAATTAGCCTTTTTTTTTTTTTTTCGGTACGCGGGCCTCTCACTGCTGTGGCCTCTCCTGTTGCGGAGCGCAGGCTCCAGACGTGCAGGCTCAGCGGCCATGGCTCACGGGCCCAGCCGCTCCGCGGCATGTGGGATCTTCCCGGACCGGGGCACGAACCCGTGTCCCCTGCATCGGCAGGCGGACTCTCAACCACTGCACCAGCAGCGAAGCCCAAAATTAGCCATTTTAAAGTGATCAATTCAATGGCATTTAGGACATTTACATGTTATACAACCATCACCTCTATCTAGTTCCAAAACAATTTCATCACCCCCAAAGGAGACCCCATACCCATTAAGTAGTCACTTCCCATTCCTCCCTCCTCCTCAGCCCCTGGCAACCATTAATCTGCTTTCTGTCTCTATTGATTTACCTATTCTGAATATTTCACATAAATGGAATCATACAATATATGGCCTTCTGTGTCTGTCTGCTTTCACTTATTATAAAATTTGGGAGGTTTATTCATGTTGTAGCATGTACTTCATTTCTTTTTGTGGCTGAATTATATTCCGGTGTATGTATACACCACATTTTGTTTATCCATCTGTCAGTTGATGGACATTTGGTTCTTTTCGCCTTTTAGCTACCATGAATAGTGTTGCAATGAACACTGGTCTAAACAAGAGGCCATTCTATAGACCATTATGAGTACATGGTTTTGAATCCTAATTGCTTTCTCGACAAAGTAAGAAAGTATCCTTGTGTATTTATTCATGGTAGTAATTGATCATGATCTTGAGGTCTTTTGGGTATTTGCCCTCAGAAGTTGTATTAAAAGCAGCTTGAAGGGCAGCATGTATCAGGAGCACCTGCCATAGAGGTCAGTGGGTGGGGCAAGGAAGTTGCTCTAGTAGCTGGAAGAGCAGGACTTGAGGGAGAGCTTGGAGGGTCAGGGCCAGGGAAGCTCCCTGTCTGCCATTAGACCTGAGGGGTAAGGGCAGAGTGGAGGCGGGAGAAAGAGCAGGCCCTCGGGGGTCAGGGGGCAGGTCTACAGTCTAATAAGGCAGAGACAGAGGATTCTGGATGAGGCAGTAACTGGGGATGGGGTTGGGTTTCTCCAAGTTCATTCTTCTCAGGGGGTTTTCCCTTGAGTTTGGGGACAGAGTCACAGACAAAACCTGGGCAGGCAATGAACAGCCTTTCTCAACAGGTTCCTGTGAGAGCTTATTAAACAAGTGTTAGGGAATGACTGCACTTTACCCAGATGTCTTTGCAAAGATATTGATGTCAGGATTAGATCGTAAAGCTTGTGACCTTGCAAATGCAAAGTCTCCTTCCTCTGAAAATAGTCACCATAGCTCATATTCTTTTCTGTGTTGTCCAAAACCATAATAAGAATAACTGGATCTCAATCAGCTCTTCAGTTTATTCCTAAGAAGGAGCTACTTCTCATTTTCCTGAAGCACTGTAGCGAACAATGTCCCGCAGTGGGTAGATGGATCTAAAAATCCCAAGAAGTTCATTTCAGGCCAAAGGTAACTACTGCTTGCTGCCCTCACATCTTCTTCTGCTGGGAACTCCACCTAAACCCCAAGGTATAGGAAATCGTATGGGGGCTTGGAAGGGTCCCAGTGTCTGACTGGGGATCTCTGGGATGACCGGGGGCGGGGGGGCGGGGGCAGTTCCCAGTAGGTCACGGAAGGAAGTCTGTCTTACTCAGCAGGGCTAATGTACTTAGGTCTCCAAACAGCCACAGAGTACAAGAGGTCCTTCCTGCAACTTCTTCGTTCCTCTAGGTCAAGAAACAACTCTGCTCCCGGAATAGAGCAATGTTTATAGAAGAGTCAACTCAGAGACCTTGTGCCCTTAGCCATACCTCATCCAGCTCTCCAAAGTACTTCTCTGTAGGTGCTGCACTGGAGGAAATTTCTTCTGGAGCTCAAGCCAGAAGCTCATAACTCTGGCTATGCTGTTAATGGCGGTGTGTTGAGTAGGAGAGGTTTGGAGATGGGAATGTGGGGTCCAGGATCAAGAGATGTGGGCTCCTTGGAGCCCTCTGGGGTCAGTGAACTGACCATAGACAGTGTCTCCTATACCAGGGCATACAAACAGCTGAAGATTTGACTCCCTCCACCCTTTTTTCCTTTGTGGGAGTTGTGTACGACTTGGAAAGCAGATCAAGGACATCCTGGCTCCCAGCTGACTGCCCCACCTGCAGCCTAGAGGCCACCCCCTCCCCAGCCAGCAGGCAGAGGTCCCCAAGTTCACAGAGCTAGCTCCCATTGCCCTGGGTTTCTGCTGTCTTGTGGACTGCCCTTTCCAGACCTTTTCCTCCATAGGCAGCTCTTTCCAGGGCTCTCTCAAGACTCCAAGTTTTGGGGGAGTGAAAAAGTGAAAGCATACATCTTAGGGCAGCAGGGACCAGCTGCTGGGTCAAGTCTTCTGAAAACAGAGCTTCCTGGGGAGCGCCTGGAGCATCTCAGAATCCGCCATCTGACGTCCTGCCAATGTTTCTAATTGTCTTTTAAAAAATGATAACATGAAAATAAGATGTTTTCATTTGACAGAAAGGGGGAGAGAGAGAGAGGAAGAGAGAAAGAGAGAAAGAAATTAACTATTAAGGTTCTCTGTGACCAGGGATGTTAGGGGATAAGTTTTCGGAACTCCCTGAAAGCTTTTTATTGTATTTACCCAGCCACCCTGCCAAGGGGAGGATGAGAAGTCTTTGCGCCTGATGCGCGATTCAAAGCCTTGTGTGCTTAATAGGGTGACACAAATGTCTGTGTTTCTTTTCGCTTTTGACCAAAAGCTGTTGGGAGGGGCCACCCCAGGGGACAGTAGGGGAGGGCCTTGCCAATCGGTTCAGTCTCCCACCAGACCCGTTCCCAGCCCAAGGCCAAACCTAGCGGGCCGGAAGGGCCGTGGGCTGCGGCTGAGCTGCGGAGGGGCCGCGGAGGGGTGGGAGCGGGTACGGGGGACTCCCGGCCCTGGCCCGCCCGGCTCGGAGAGATATGAGTCCGGGCTTTGCTAGCGTGGCCTCTGCCTCAGTCACTCCGTGTGAGGCTTTTGCCGAATCAATCTGTGTGTGTGTTTTTTTATGGTGGGGGGAGCGGGGGGCGGTGTCCAGCGATTCCCTCCCTCCCTCTCCCTCCTTCTTTCCATCCCCCTCCCCCCTCCCCTGCTCTCTTGCCCTTCTCGCTGGGGAACGGCGCTCAGCCGAGGTCAGCTGGCTGCCTTTGTGGCCGCTTCCCAGGAAGGAAGAAGCGTTGTCTGCAGATCAGTGTATCAGCCGGCTTTCCTGTGCCGGAGCGCCGCCGTTTTCCGGGGACGGCTGCCACCCCCGTGATTCCCAGCTGGGGCTGCCGGGGGTGCGTGAGAAGCCGGATAAATAGGCCATTGTGAGGCCGCTCAGAATCCAGGTTCCTTATCAAATTATCCACCAGCGAGAAGGACATTCCGCCCCTACTGCCTGTCATCTCAGCGTCTCTTTTCTCTGTCTGCAGTTACAGCCGTTTCAGTTGATGCTGGTGGTGGTTTGGGGCTCCCCTCCCGCACTGCCCCCCATTTTGAAGGGACTATCCAGAAAGCGACTTGCTCGTGCATACTGCGTGAGGCCAGGGCTCCGGGGGCATGCCTCCTAAGCGCGTTTTCCCTGGGGTTTTGGTTTGCAACCTTGGATTTAGCTTCTTTGGCTTCAGTATGTGCTGTTTCTACTTCCTCACTCACTGCACAGTCACATCGTTCAACACCAGCTGCAAGTCCTAGGGAGACGGTGTCTGTAGGGCCTTAGACCCAGGGAGGCTTTTCTTCTTGTTGGTTTGGGGTTTTGTGGATTTTATTTATTTATTTTTATTTTTAGATAGCCTTGAACTGCTTCATGGACACTGAGGATTTGAAGGAGAAAAAACACTAGTGGAAACTGGTTATCTGATGGAGGCTGTGAGGAAGTGTGATAGTCTGAAGAGGGCTAATGCTGAGGTGTTGATGGTGTCTGTTTTCTGTTTCAATGCTGCAGCAGCTGGTCTGACTGCAGAGGGGTTGGAGATCCCTAGTGCTTGACTTATTAGGTAGTCATTAGCCACCAGAGCTGGTTTTAGGGCCTATGACCTGTGTGGCTGCACAGGGTCCCTTGCTCAGAGGGGGACCTATGCTTGGTTTAATGTTCTGCTGTCATCATCTTGAAAAGCTTAATAAGTCCTATAAGTAGGAGATCAGGTTCATTTATTTGAATAAGCTTGAATAATGGTTTGAGTAAGTTCCCATCTGAGATAAAATGCTGGAAGTGATTCTCTTAGTTTTCAAAATACCTACTGCAACTGTTCTGATGGATTAGAGAACGTTATACAAACTAAACTGGGCCCCCTGACATCGTGGCATCTGCAGGGAGCTGTGCCTGCCCACTGCAGGAACAAGAAAACACATCCAGGCAAGACTTGCTTCAATCTGCCCGCTCGCAGTTCTTACTTGAGGAAGCTTAGAAGGTAGACTCCTCAAAAACCTAGTGATTTCCATAATCAGATGCTCATTTGCGCAGTTATAACTTCTCTTTCCTTTCATCCACTCTGAAATGCCTGGCTTCCACATCTGGAAGTCAGAGCAGCATTGAAAATGGACTTGTCCTATCAAAAATCTCCCACAGTTTTGGAGACTGTGTTAAACACTTTCAACACCTAAACAACTCTTGGGAAAATTCTCCGAATCTGGGACGTGGCCCTCCTGAGAGATGGGGGCGGGGGGGAGGAATTCATAATAAATAAGCAAAATGCTATTTTTCTAGAAATAATTTGTGTAAGAAACAATTGTCTTGGCTTAATGAGACAAATATTCTCCTCCAGAGTATATTCATTCATTTGCTTATTCCTTCTCATTAATTTATGACTTGACTTTTCATTCACTAAACAAAAATTCTATAGGACTTGTACTAGAAAACCTATTGTGATTCAACAATGAAAGAGAAGGGGGTTCAGAATAGTGAGACCATACACAAGTAAACAGAGTACAATGACCTGTTACAGGTGCTACGATAGCTGTATTTATCAGGGTAACTTAGGGCCACAAAGGGGTTACTAGAATCAATTCCATTGCTCACCATTCATGAGTATGGTATTTTTCTTCATGAACCTTAATATTATTACTATATTGTTAATAGACAACAACGGGCTTCCCTGATGGCGCAGTGGTTGCGAGTCCGCCTGCCGACGCAGGGGACACGGGTTCGTGGCCCAGTCCGGGAAGATCCCACATGCCGCGGAGCGGCTGGGCCCGTGAGCCATGGCCACTGAGCCTGCGCGTCCGGAGCCTATGCTCCGCAACGGGAGAGGCCACAACAGTGAGAGGCCCGCGTGCCGCAAAAAAAAAAAAAAAAAAAATAGACAACAACATAAAGTAATTGACATGTGCTAAGCATTGTACAGGCATTTTCTCAGTTGTTTCAAAATATGATGAATTAGTTCATTCAGAAACCCCACTGTATAGAAGAACTAAGGCTGGGACATGAAGTAAATCGCTCAAGGCCACATGGGGAATTGATACAGCTAATCTCCTCCAAAGTGGACCTTTTCAAGGGAGGCTACCCCGCCTCTAACAACAGAGCTGCAGCACCATGTGTCATCACGGTTTGTACAGAGTATCAGAAAGATGTCATCTACTATTTCACATGATCACCTTTCTTTTCATAAAATACACTGGGACTAGCACCTCCGAAAGGGAGTGCTTTGTTCTCTCCTTACCAGTAAGATCATGCTTTTTTGCTTCAACAACTTATGAGTGCCAGTGATACAAACGGCTCCCACGAGATGAGACTAAATTCCTAAAATGTGGGCTGGATGCGGAGCAGTTTGCCATTCCTTCAGGAGGGGATTTTGTGGGCATTCAAATACCTCCAGGAAATGGGTGAATTCCACCCCCAGGGAAGATTGTATCTCCATGTCTGTACCTTAGTGGTCAGTTTTAGACTTTTCATGTCAGAAGTACAGGAAGCCAGCCTTTTGAGGCTCATTTCCAGAAATCCCTTTCGGCTGGTTGGCACTAGTGGCTCCTAAAGACTGCTTGAGTTTGAGACTTTGGAGAATCTTTCTGGTCTTACACACGACACTGCAGTAAGGAGAGGGTGGCAGTTTAGAGCCGGGATGGGGCTGAGGGCAGGGCAAAGCTGAAGAAGTGGCCCAGATAAGGTCACGGAGAGTCACAGTGAGTGCTAGAAATAGAATTCAGGTCTAGCCCTTTCCCCTCTGACTGGTCCTTGTAACCTGAAACAGGGTTAGCTTGGGGTGAAGCAAAGCAAAATTGACATCTTAAGGGAGATTTTTTTTTTTCCTTTCTTTTCTGCTGGAATCTAAAGACAGACTTCTTGGCTGGGTGATAAATGTTTTCACTGAGGAGAGGCCCTGTGTAGCTAAATTCAGTTCTGCCCACCCTGAGATAGTCCCTTGCTCTGACCTTGACCTGAATGTTTAACAAAGCTGTGAAATGGAAAGCAAGACTAGAAAAGACCAGCAGAGAAAGAAAAGAATCATTCATTGCAACACTGTGAAGAGCTCAGGTATCTGATTACCAGGCTCTCCATTGTTGCTTGGGCCCCGGCACATGGTTGGACTTTTAAAAAAGAGTGTTATTATTATCTGAGTAGAAAACATAAACGACCATTCCAGTGGAATCTGATAACGTTTTTTATCCTACGTGGCTGGTGACTATTAACCTCTAGCTGTTAAGTGGAAAGTGTCAGAGTTGGAGAGATCAGAAACAAGCTAAGTTGTATAAATAAAACCCCTACCTGTATAAAAACAGTTGTTTTGGAAACAATATGACAACTTTCTACTACCTGTCTTGGAATGGCTAGGTAACCAGGGAAACTGTGTAGTGGGTGTCTTTGTTCTTTAATTCATTCTTTGTCAGGCAGTGAATAGCTGTGGGTCTCTGTGCTGTGGACAAAAAAGACACAAGTTCATCTGTCCTCAGTGAGCTTATGCCCAGGGAAGATCAAAAAGGAAAAGTACATGAACATGAGACTCAGACATATTGAAGGCTGCATGAGGGACTGATGGGGCTGGCAGCATAAGCAACTCTCTCCCTGAGCTTCTTTGCTTTGGGGGAAAAGAGTCAGCAAGGGTGAGGTTTGTGTTCAGTACTGGGGGTTTCTTGGGTGTGAGGGAGGGATAAAGAGGTCAAGCCAGTGACTGTTCTCCACGCTTGCTGTAGCGGGTGGGGATGCGTCCTACAGGGAGAGGAGGACTCTCCAGCTTCCAGGAAATATGGAGGGGAGCCCTGCGCTGTGTTCTGCCTGGATCACACATCAGGAGAGGTCACAGCCTGGGATGCATTTCCTAGGTGATGGCCCCCACGGTGTGGATCTCAGCATTGTCCACGGGACCAGGTAGCAGCAGCAGGGGCAGTGGTGAGAGGCTCCAGAAGAGACCCCTTGATGGAGATCTAGAACAGGAGAACAGCAGGACAGCGAGCCCATGGGGGATGCTGTTTATTGACTTACCACTGGGTGAGACGTGAAAGTGAGCTGAAACAGGGGTGCCTATTAATTGCGATTATTGTAGTGAGGGTGATTGCACTGTATCCGCAGGCTGGTGAGGCCCAGTGAAGAATTATATACAGAAGACTCTAATTCAAGGCAATGCCAGAGAAACCAGGGTGGGCTTTGCGGGAACTAGATGACTGCAGTTCCCTTTGAATTCAGAGTTTATGATTTTATGAAACAAGAACTATGGAAAATCAGGGAAGAATTTATTCAAGGCGTGTATCAGATATCAATTTGATTATGCACCTCTCCACAGCCTCTCCCATTTATGCAGACCCTCTCAGGCTCACCTGGCTCTGGTTCCAGTTATATATTTTACCACAACTAAAACAAACAAACAGAAGACTAGGTACTATTCCTCAGTAATGATCAGTACGACTAAAAAGTGATCTAAAACCAAAGTAACACTACTACTGTCACGGACTCTTTTTTTTTTTTTCCTTCGGTACGTGGGACTCTCACTGTTGTGGCCTCTCCCGTTGCGGAGCACAGGCCCCGGACGCGCAGGCTCAGCGGCCATGGCTCACAGGCCCAGCCGCTCCGCGGCATGTGGGATCTTCCCGGACCAGGGCACGAACCCGTGTCCCCTGCGTCGGCAGGCGGACTCTCAACCGCTGCGCCACCAGGGAAGCCCTGTCACAGTACTCTTAAAAAAATGTTTGTAGTCTTTCTTTATGTGGGGAATTGTGAACACAGATTTTATTTTCTTGAATGTTAACTTATTACTCTGAGGTTACAAAGAGTTCTTGGTATTAGTAGCACAATGTCAATGTAGTTAACACACTGAACTGTTCACTTAAGAATGGCTAAGATGGTAAATTTTAATGTTGTGTATATTTTACTACAGTTTAAAAAGAAAGGGGAGAAAAAGGGCCTTTGCAAGCTTGGAAGTTTTTCAACTAAGAAAAAGACACCTCAATGTACCCAAGTACTCTATTACTCTATGCATTTTAGGAAGCCAAGTGTATGTCTTTGTCCCTGCCCTTTATGACATGATGAAGTGCATTTGAAGTTTCCATATTTTTCATGGAGAGTTAGAAAGGTGCTTTGTTACCCTTCACCACTGTGATGGAGGCTGTTGGTGCTGACATCCAAGGTCCCCTCTTCTTCTTGGGTTTCCGATTGATGGCACTTCTCAATCCTGTGCACCAGATGGTCCTCGAGACTAGTTCTCATCAGAGGGAACATGCCTCACTTAGGAGTGTGGCACCTTTTCCATGCACTCTCTTTGTTCCTCTGCTGACCAAATGAAGATGTTTTTAAAGACTGAGAAGAAGGTGGGACTATAAGAAGGAATGAGCCTGGATCCCCAAGTGACTGCGTGGAACAGAGTTTTACTGCAGCCTTGCATGGGACTGCGACAGGAATGAGAATAAACTTATATTGCATTAAGCCACTGGAATTTTACTCTTGTCAAGCAGTTAGCCTTCTCTGACTAACACGACCATAAAAGGTATTACAGACGCAGGATGTATATTAATGAACCTGTAAGCTAAGGAAAGGTCAGGTTGGCAAGGGAAATGGAGATTACCTGTTTAATGATTCCCAGGTGTAGGTGTTGCTCATTAGTCATGTGGCAAATATGTTTAAATAAACATAGACAGGCAATTCCTGTTCAACAAATATCTCAAGGGAAAGGGGTTTTGTTGAGGCTTGGACCAGAATGTTAATGCCTCCCTTTGGGCCTAGCACAGCAGTTGTGACAGAAATCAAAGAAAAAGATTTCCCAGGGAAAAATGAAAATGCAACTCAGGGGGAGAGAGTCAAGAGCCCTCAGTACAAGAGTTCCTTTCAGAGTTCCTGCTCTCCCAAATCTTGGGGATTTAAGATGTTTTTCTACAACGAAGATTAATGCTGGGCTTCCCTAGTGGCGCAGTGGTTGAGAGTCCCCCTGCCAATGCAGGGGACACAGGTTCGTGCCCCGGTCCAGGAAGATCCCGCATGCCGCGGAGTGGCTGGGCCCGCGAGCCATGGCCACTGAGCCTGCACGTCCGGAGCCTGTGCTCCGCGACGGGAGAGGCCGCAACAGTGAGAGGCCCACGTACCGCAAAAAATAATAATAATAATAATAATAAAAAGATTAATGCTGACACCAGACAAAGGAAATTAAGGCCCCTCACTCTCAGGAGTTCCCCAAGCAGTATCTATCCAGTCCTGCTCCTGGTTCCCTCCCAGCCTTTGTTCTAAGTTGTTCTCATGGACAATTTGTTGGAGACTGGATTCCTGCCTGTTGACCCCAGCTCTGCAGCCCAGGACAAGCCGTCTGCCCTGCCCTGACTTGGAGGGAAGCCCTCACTCTTGGCCCCAGTACAGTCCATGGTATACTTTGGTCAGTGGTACTCTCAAGCAGATGGTGCTTCCCAGTGTAGAATGACCACTCAACTTCATACATAGTTCTTGGAGGTTAGTAGGGTACATTCTTAGGACCCTTCAATGAGTTCACACTCACTTAAAATAAATCTTTATCATGTCCTTCAAGGCTCTGCATGATCTGGGCTCTGCCCTTCTCACTCTAACATCTTGGACTGCCTTCCCCCCCTTACTCACCATAGCTACCCTGATTTTTCAGTTCTTCAACAATGCAGGCTCTTTTGCAGGGCCTTCCAGCTGCTGTTTCCTGTGCCTGAAAATGCTCTCCTCCAAGTTCTTGCTGTCCTAGTTCTTTCTTCCCTAGGTCTCAGCCTAGAAGCCGCCTCCACAGAGAAGCCTTCTCTGGCCAACCACCTAAGAGGGTCATCTCTTGCCCCTTCCTCAAACCCTCTCAGCTCAACTCCTAACTCCAGTCATTGTGACAGCAAGAGCCTTGTCCCGATGTCACCTGCCAGAACCTTATCTCAGCTGTTCCTGGCTTCCTTTGGTCACTGCTTGAGGGTTTCTCCGATGCTGCAGTGGGAACTTCACATGCACAGCCTGGGAATGGCAGGGAATGGATGACACATGACCAGTGGGAGCTGGTAGGCCAATGCTCCCCTCTTTAGTCCCTCGGTTGGACAGTTTTGAGGTGCATGCCCTATGGTTCCTCAGTGCCCCGACAGGATTGCTACCATGGACCACAGCAGTGACCAACTTGAGACTCTACCCTAGTTTCGGCTTTTCCTCTTTCTTACTTTTCCTTTCCCCAGTCCTCACTCCTCTTTCCTAGGGTTGCTTCCCCAAATAAACTACCTACATGCGATATTTTGCCAAACTTTCCTTGGAGAAACTAGGTGAAGAGAGTCCTCTCCTTTATTTAATATCTTAGGATCTTCATTTCTCTCATAGCACTTATCACAGCTTATGTTACTTTTATTTATTTCTATGGTGATTTTTTGTTCTATGCAACTCATCCATACAATTAGTTTGTAGACTCCAGAGGGCAGAAACCCAGTCATTATCAACTGTGTGTATCCTCAGCTCCCAGTGTGAAGTAAATATATATTAACTGAATGAACACATCTCGAAAATGTTGTATTTTATTTTAGGAATGACACTTGTATTCTAGGCATTGAGAGGCAATATGACATACTGGTTAAGAGCATAGGAATCTAGAGTCACACTTTCTTGGCTTAATTCCTGACTCTGCCACTTAAGTAGCTCGGTGGCCTTGAGCCTATCACCAAACCATGCTGGACATCAATTTCCCCACTTTTAAAATGGGATTAGTAATAGTACCAAATGCATGGAATTGTTATGATGCTTAAGTAAGTTTTATATATAAAGCACCCAGGACAGTGCCTAATGCATAATAACTACCCAATATACTTTATTGATTTCTTTACTCTTCCCCCTTTTATAGTCATTTAATGAAATTCAGACTTGCACGGATGTAATATCCATTTTACATCTCCATGTTTATCAATCCTTTAGCTACGTTTTTCAAGTATGCCTGGGTTGAGTAATATCAGCCTACTGACGCATAGCCAAGAATCAGAGAATTTAGGGCTGTGGTACATTAAACATTTCACATGTCTTTGGTTCCCCCTAAAAAGTGCTTTGAGAACATATATAGATTAACCGAAACTAGACAAAGACCGATGCTAACATACCACGTGTTAATTTCCTCCATTTCTTGTCTTTTGCGGTGTTTACTTCAGTGTGATTGCATTTTAAAGTTATCAGCTAGAACTAACACCTAATGGTAATCATGATCACAAGCTCCTAAGTGTTTTTTGGAATTATAATCTGTTTAAGCAATGATCACATGTTACATTAAGAAATGCTGCTAGGGTGAGGGTTGGGAATAGATGGCTTTATTGATTTGAACACAAACCAAGGACTGCTTACAATCCTGCCCTGACCCCTCCCAGCTCATCAGGAGTAAGACCCTTCTTTTCCAAGTAGAAGGAACTCATGCCCCATCAATATTGGCTTTTTATGGGTCACTCTGATAAGAGAATTTGTGCCTATCTAGGGACTGGAGAGTGTTAGGGTCTTGGTTCCAGCAAGCTGCTTTCCTATAGAGTCACTCCAGAGGAAGAGCAAAACCCACACAGCACTCTTCTGCTTGGGTCACAAGCCCCCCTTTCAAGTGACTTCAAGGAACACTTCCTAAATTCATTTAACTCTTGGGAGAAAGAAGATGTAGACAGTGGGTTCTAGTGCTGATAGTTTCAAGCCAAGACAAAGAGGCTGTGTGTTGGCCCACGGGAGGCAGAGATGCGGATGCCTGGATGTTGTCCTGGGCTGGGGAAGGCAGGCAGTGCTGCATTCTCCTGTCGTTGTTGCTTCAGCTTCCCCACTTGTGGAGAGGAGCATGCCCCACTCTTCTCCTGACTTCCCTCTTAACTGCTCCCTTCTGATGAATCCCTACCCACATTGGGGCAGGCAGGTGGCCAGGCCCTGTGGGTCAGAGTTGGGTAAGGCAGGTGGCAGGGTGGCATGACTCTAGGAAATAAGGGGGCGGTGCACAGTGAGGGAGTAGAAGTCTCAGGAGTCTCCCTCTAACGCAGGGTTGCAGTGTACCAGGATAAGGTAAGAATACTGAGGGAGGGAGACCACTGAGTGCTGTGGAGCGTAAAAGACAGGAGAAATGGGCCCTGATTCTCCCACTGACTAGCTCTGTGATCTCCTCTTTGACTATTTGTTTTCTGGAGATTGGACAAGTGCTTTTTATTTTATTTTATTTTATTTTTATGTAGTTATTTATTTTTGGCTGCGTTGGGTCTTTGTTGCTGTGCACAGACTTTCTCTAGTTGCGGTGAGCGGGGGCTACTCTTTGTTGCGGTGCGCGGGCTTCTCATTGTGGTGGCTTCTCTTGTTGCAGAGCACGGGCTCTAGGCACATGGGCTTCAGTAGTTGTGGCACACAGGCTCAGTAGTTGTGGCTTGCAGGCTCTAGAGCTCAGGCTCAGTAGTTGTGGTGCACGGGCTTAGTTGCTCTGCGGCATGTGGGATCTTCCCGGACCAGGGCTCAAACCGGTGTCCCCTGCTTTGGCAGGCGGATTCTTAACCACTGTGCCACCAGGGAAGTCCCTGGACAAGTGCTTTTTAAACTTGGGTATTTGCTGATTCTATGTGAGCTGATTTTGAGCCCTTTGTATGGTCTGGTTCTGCCCACGTCTCACTGTCATATGTTCACTGACCCTACAAAAGTCAGCAGGGAAGCTCATGTGTGGCTTTTGCAATAAGAATATGATTTTAGATGCCATTAATTTTGAAGCATATTAAACTAATATTTTGTCTATTATTTTTCAGTTGTTGTTTTAGCCTAGAAGAATAGGCTGTAAAGTCGCACTTAGCCTAGGACATGGCTTGTGGATGAGCTTCATAGAAATGATAAGATCTCCTGAAATGACACATAGGTGTACATATACATTTATATGTGTGCATATATGTGTACGTATACATATGTGTGTATGTTTATGTAATATTGGATTTAAATAACATACCACTTTTTCAAAAGTTCCTTTGTGTTTTTCTGTGCAACTTCATTACAATTTTGTTATGTTCTGTTTCTATCCATTACTTTCTTGCCTCATTGCCATTCCTGTCCATATTGCTGCTCACAGCAGAATTTTAAGAACACCTCAAGGTGTTTCTAAATGAAGCCAGTAAACAGCTTTAGCCGACACCTCCAGCGTGGCATGGTGATACAAGCCAACACAAACAGGGAGTGGGAGGTTTGCTGACAGCTCTGGGCACAGAAACCTCAGGACTGGTTTGGTGAGGCAGTCTCGAAATCAAGCAGTAACTTGTGGAGGAGCCGAAGAAGACTTAGTCGTGTCGTCTCTTGTACCAGCTCCCTGCACAAGGAAAGGAAATTCTACAAGAGTCTGAGTCCTCTTTTAGTCAAAGCGGGAGAAGGAACATCCATGACCAACCCAACTGGGGCAGGAAGGCAGGTACACGGATGCTAACTCAGCACCTCCTGTGTAAGGTCTCAGGCAGGGCTGGGTCGACATATCTTCTTTTGTGTTTGGTGTCTGGGAGCCGTAACTAAAACTCCCAACATTATCCTGGGTATGAGTTAGGATACAGATTGAGTCATTCTAATGACAAGATTCCCAGACACAGTGGCTTGAATAAGAGTATTTCTTTCTTATGTATAAGCTCAGGTATCCTGTCCAGAGTCAGCTGGTACCTTGTGCTCTTGGGGACCCTGCTCGTAAAGTGCCTTGCTCCACTAAATGTTCTTCATTTATCCTATTTTAAAATGAAGCTGTTCCACAGCTATACGGTAAGCCTTAGAAATCTAAGAAAGTTTGTGGAAAAACAAAGGAAATAGAGGCAATCAAGCATGCATTGCAGAGCGTGTTGGCAATATGGTACAGAGATTACATGGAGCCTTATCACATTGCTTATCATTTTCCCTCTGCCACATCCTAGCCTGTGAGCTTGGGCAAGTTCCTTAACTTCTCTGTGCCTAATTTATAAAAAGATGATAATAGTACCTACCTTAAGGTTTGTTGTAGGTTTGCATATATTAATGATTTAATACATGCAAAGTGCTTAGAACAGTGCCTAGACCATAGTTAGAGCCCAAGAGTGCATACTGTTGATGCCCTACCTTTATCCATTGATACTCACCGTTTTGTAAACTTCAGTTGGGTATTTACTGCAGGAATTTGTGACTCTGCCTCCAGGCTCCCTCTGGCCTCTGAGGGTGTGTTCTGCTACATGCAGGGCAGATCCTAAGTGCTGAGAATTTAAAAGATATCAAGTCATTCTCAACCAAGAGGCTGAGCTGCCTTCAACAGCTTCCTTGTCTCTTGAGTGAGACAATTCTGAGATGTGTTCTATATTGTTCCACAGAGGTCCCCAGGGTGACTGAGCCCTGGTTGCCCACGTTAGAAACCTGCTCATTGACATATTCTGTATCGCTTCCTTGCTTTCCATGGTTCATTTCCCCATCTTCCTGGTCTTCCTGGCATTACCACCCAAATTAACTACTCACATTCAGGATCAGCCTCTGGGATATGCCAACTAAGACACGCTCCCCTTACTATACACTTTTGTCCAACCGTGATGATCTTAGGATGCACTCTGATCCTGACAGCCCTAGCACTTCCCTTTTCATGCACCTCTACCTTCTGGTGTTCCTTTTCTCACTTTAGCAATAACATCTGCACCAGGGTGAGACAAATGCAGATTCCATACTCCTCAAACCCACCCCCTGCACTGATGTACATACTGAGTCCCATGAAAAGCAGGCCACAAAGGAAATGGAATATTTTGGCAAGGAACATTCAGTGTCTTTGGGGCTTGCTCTCCTGCCTAACTTCCTGCAGGTTTCTTTTGATTTCCCTTGGGGACTGCACATATGGCATATTACTTAGATTTGTGCCTGGGTTATGACTGCATTAAATCTGAGACATGGGGGAGGACTCAGGTACACAGCTCTACATCCTGTTGTGATGGATAAGCATTCTCTTTCCATTTCCTCCCCAGGGCAGGGAGAGGATGGAAGTGTTTTTCATGAAGACAGGAAATATCTTCACTACTATATTGTGAGCTAGATGGAATTATCCTAAAAGAGCAGGTCCATAGGGGTGAAGAGAAATTTATGTGGGCTGGATTGTTAACGAAATTATTAAACAATAGTGCTCTCTGTGGCCACACCCTGCTATTTTACACAATGGAAAAAAACAACTTGGCAAAATAAACTCAGTGCTGCCCTCTTTAAAATGTGCCATATCATTTCACTGTTACAGGTGCGCAAGACCCAGCACCAAGAAACCCAAAGATAATACAGGTAGTCCTCATTTTGTAGGATTCCAATATGCGTGAATTTCGGTCACCACAGTTTAGTTAGTTTAGTTAAAGAAAACCAGCCCCCTCCAGCAACACGGTTTAGATTTCAGTCACCCTGGTATGTGGACCGTGAGCACTTGCACGACGTACAGACGCTGCTAGCTCATCAGTGCACATAGTTAGGAAGCTCATCACTTCTTAAATATGTGCCCCACCATCACAGCCATGCCACTTCTTTCAAAGTCTGTTGGTGATTGGTCTCTGTGCGTCTGTTATTCAGTTGACACACAGACAGCAAAGTGTGCAGCTGGGTTGCCTCCTTGTCTTCCGGTGATAACCTAGGTGACATTTTACACAAATGGATAATCAGTGTAATGAATTGTCAACAAAAATGAAAGCGAAGAAAGAAACAAAAAGTGATAGTTCAGGAAGTAAAATTCAAATTGGATGTAAATTGAGTGTAGAAAATATAGCTGAGCATGGGAATGTTGACACTGGAGCCATGCTAGAGACTCAAGGTAAGCGACCCAAGGAATTGAGGAATTTATTTCTGTAAGTGTGGAAAATGACAAAAAGATGATGTCTCAGAGGAAATAACACCAGCACCCCCTACCACACACACACACAAAAGGGACTCTCAGGTACTTCATGGTATTAAAAGTGCAAAGGAGGGCTTCCCTGGTGGCGCAGTGATTGAGAGTCCGCCTGCCGATGCAGGGGACACGGGTTCGTGCCCCGGTCCGGGAAGATCCCACATGCCGCAGAGTGGCTGGGCCCGTGAGCCATGGCCGCTGAGCCTCCGCGTCTGTAGCCTGTGCTCCGCAACAGGAGAGGCCACAAACAGTGAGAGGCCCGCGTACCACACACACACACACACACACACACACACACAAAGTGCAAAGGATAAAATGGTGGAAGCATCCAAATTTAGAGAAGAGACTGACAATTTACCAAGGCATAGAAAAGATACTTACTCTGTACTGTAAGTTATATGACAAGAAGGCAAGCACGGTCCTAATCACTCTAAATAATATGTTAAACTACAGTGTGCTAAATAAATATTTGCTTTATTATTTTTTTCATTATACATTTATAACTGACAGAGTTTTTACTATTTTGACAAAAATTTCTAAAGGTCACCGAACAATTGTAATTTTTCCCAGTGATCAGTAAGATCACTTTGCAGAGTTTCACCCTGCATGGTTAGTTTTATAGTACTGCACTGCAGCACAAACACTGCCTGTACTTGAAGTTTTACCTTATTTATTAGGATAGTAAGAACATGTGGGGTTTGGACCCTGGGTGCCTGGGTTCAAGTCCTGACCCCAGCACTGAACTGCTTGCTGTCTGCTGCTGGCCAACTAAACCAACTTATCCGAGACTCAGTTTTCATATTTGAAAAACATAGAAACAATAATTACCACATAGAGTTCTTGAGGTAACAGACGAGGAGGCCTCTGGAAATGCACCTGACATTCAGGAAGCATTCAATAAATAAGCTCTGTGAGAGTGGAGACCCTGTCTCTTTTCTCCACTGTAATATCCCATTTAGAACAAAGCCTGATATAGAATAGTTGCTCAATAAGTATTTGGTGTAAAATGTTGAATAGTTGTGTTTAATGTTCAATAAATGTTAGTGACCTGATTCTCTTCCTCTTTTCTTTTTCTTGCTTTCTCAGAGCTGTACACTTTCAGGGAGTTGAACTCATGGGACCAGTTTTTCTGAGAACCCAGGAGGTTCATCAGTGTCCTTCCCTCGCAGTCAGTGCTGTCTTGTTTGTCCCTGCCTGTTTGATTTGGGTGGCAGGTCACTCAGCAAGGCTAACATTTTTCACATAAATAATGAACTCATACAAATCTATAGGAAAAACATTAAGTCTTCAAAGATGGGAAAAGAAAAGAACAATTAATTTGCAAACAAACTTAACAAATATTTAGAAAACTTCAGCCTCACTTCACAACCAAGGAGACATAAACCAAAACCTGAGAGGTGTTCTCTTTGTGGTCACATTTTCACAGATTTCCAGAGTGATGGAGACAGAGACTAGTGATAGTGAGGTAAGAAGACTGTCTTCTCAACTGCTTTGCTTGTGAGAATTGGTATAATCCTTTTAGAAAGCAATTAGAACACAAGGACCATGGACCTTTAACCCAGTAATTTTACTTCTGGAGACTGATCCTGAGCATTCAATGTGGATGAAGTTTAGCGTAAAGATTTTCATCACAGTGTTATTTTTAAGAGTGAAGACGGAAAACTACCTATATGCCCAGCAATAGGGACTGTTTATGTGGAAGATGGTATATACACTTTTTATTAGGCAATAATATCTGTAAAGAGTTCGTGTATAAAGAGTATATGTCAAAATGTTTGTGATTGTGATAGAACATTGTATATAATAAATATTTTAAATTACATATAAAATGCAAACAACTGATATCTAAATGCCTTCCTGGAAGAAGATGTGAATAACTACCATTTATTGTGATTTTACCATTTTCCAGAACCTTTGCATATTTTATTTCTAATTCTTATAACAATCCTGCTTGTTAGATATTGTTATGCCCATTTTACAGATGAGAAAATGAGGCTCAGAGGGCCAAGTAACTTTTCTGAAGCTCCAGCTACTTGTGTACATCTGTTTTATAGTAAAATCTGTGCCTCCTTTCTAAATCAGACTCCTTTATTTGGTTGAGGTGGTTTTTTCAAGTTAGGAACTAATGAATAATTTTCTGAGTTTCTGTGTTTTAAAATATTTAGAAGCATAGACTACTTTAATAATGATCATAAACATGGTTAACAAGAAAACAATGCAAACTTAATAAGTCGTTTAATCACTCTGAGCCTCAGTAGCTATTGAGTAGCTCATTTTATAGTGCTGTGTATCAAAATTAAAGTGAGATAGCAGATAACGTGTACAAAAATGCTTCCAAGTTATTAAAGGAAAGGTGTTCTAGTTTTAACTGCTCTTTTCCTAACATCTTAAATCGAAAGTTTTATTTACTTCAGTTATTTATGAGTTATCATTTTTACTTTAAATATTACAAGGGTTGAAAACCTTCAATAAAATGAGTGCTTCCTCACTTACAGATTTTAACGTCTATCTCAGTTAAGAAAAGGGGGGGCGGTAGTCATTGTTTTGCAGAGTTGATATGGAAAACCTAACATACATCCAGCATTCTTTGGGAAAGGAAATAGAAGGCTCCTGTATCAGATGTTTTGGAAAGAAAGTAACTGTGGAATAGGCTGGAAGTTCCAGACAGGAGCTTTCCCAAAGCACTTTTATTGATTCTTGTTGAGTACTCATGGAGTTGAAAATCTCTGTCTCTATTTTTCATATTCTGAGTCTGACACACTGCTGTCAGTGGTTAGCTAGCTGTTTTTCTGAGGATTTGGTGGTGATGTTTTTGCTGCATTTGGCTGTGTGTGTATGTGTGTGTGTGAGAAGAGCATCACCAGATCCTAAGCACTTATGGAGCGTTACCTTCAGGGCTGTTAACTCTGGACTCTTTCCAGGCTGCCAGGATCGTCCTAGATGACTCTTCCTGAAAAAAGGACAAGGTGCGGCTCATCCTCAGGGATGATTCAGCTCCCCATGAACCTCATCATTTTATTTGGGTTTTGTCCCTGGGCGACCTAGAAGTGCCCGCACAACTTTAGGAGATGCAACCATCTTGTTGTTTCTGCACCAAGAGAGACTCCTGAACAGCTTCTAGGAAAGCAAGTAGAAACGTTTGGCTGGGGCAGCTGCACCTCGACTTTCCTACAAAGTTCAAAGGGTTATTTTGCCAGTGACTCCCTCCCAAAGCCTGCTTTTGTGCGGCCACAGTTGTAACTATAGGACTGCCTGCCACCCAGATCCCTTAAAGGAAGGTGCCTTCAGAGCACAGCTCAGCTTGGGGTAACTTTCTAAAAAGAATTGACCTTTTTTTTCTTTAAGAGAGAAAGAAAATTGGCATGGAGTCAAACATCAATAAATATACAATTGGTTCCATTTACATGACACACTTTTGAGTCCTGCCTTTTACCCTGAATAGTAGTTATCTCCCCAGCAGAAGTGGCAACTGTGAAGTATGGGTGCTTCAAGCTTGCCTACTGGAAACCGTTCAGGGCCCTTTCTCTCTCAGCTGTAATAACATTCACTGTGATGTAAGTTCCACCAACATCTTCCAGCCCGGGAGGAAGTTTGGTTTGGCCGATTTAAACTTAAAATAGGGAAAGAAAAGCTTGTTTTCTTGTTCTTCTTCTAGACTAGGCTGCAGTTTTAAATTAAGTTGTTGTAATCACCTGTACTTGTTTATAAGTGGAAAATGCAATCTCACGCATTGATTACAATCTTTGGCAGACTCTGATAAGATCCCAGATGATCTAGGAGATGATTGTAAATTGTTTCCATGCATGCTTATTTATGTTCTTATTGGACTCTTTATGTATAGCACTCCGTCTTATATGTAGGAATATGGCCAAATGACAGGTTTAAAACCTCGTGTAAAGAAGACAACTTTCGGAGAAACTAGAAAAACAATATCCAACAATAAAAAAATGGTTGTGTTCAAGGATGGCAAAAGCTTGTGAATCTTTTCTTTCAGGATCAGATAGCCTAATTTTAGGCTTGTGAGCCATTTGGTCTCTATCACAACCACTTAACTTTGCTGTTGCGATGCTAAAGAGCACAGATAATGGTCTGTGGGTGAGGCTGTGATCCAATAAAACTTTATTTACAAAACCAGGTAGCTACTTGCGGGCGACAGTTTGCCAATTTCTGAATTATGGTATAATCCATTTGATGCATGCATTTGGTATGTTGCTTTCAGCTGAAAGTAAGGAAAAACCCAACTAAAGACAGCTTAAGAATCATGTTAATTCACATAAGAAGATTATCTCATGTAAGAAGTCTCATTATAGGGAAGTCCCGGGGCTAGTTAATTAAAGCAGTTTGATGATGTCATCCAAGGCCCAAGTTTGTTCCATCTTTCATCTTTCTGCTCTCCCATCCTTGGCTCACTGGCTTGTCCTCAGGCTGACATGGCTTCCACAGTTCTAATGTTACATGTAGGTGCAACAACATCTGGCAGAAGAAATAAGACTTTTAAGAGCAAGACAGTCTTTCCAAGAAGACCCTTCCATTCCATAGACCATGTCTTATCGACCAGAATTGGACAGAACATTTCAAGAAGGGTTTGAACAGTATTTGTTGCCTACAGCTTCTATGACACCAAACATGGTGACATAAAACAATGGAAATTTGTTCTGTCACAGTAGTTCTGGAGGCCAGAAGTCCAAAAGCAGTATCACTGGGTCAAAATCAAGGTGTCAATGGGGCCGTGCTCCCTCTGGAGGTTCTAGGGGAAAATTCATTCCTTGCCTCTTCCACCTTCTGATGGCTGCTAGCATTCCTTGGCTTGTGGCCATGGAATGCTCAAATCTCTCTTCATTCCGTTTTCACATCACCTTCTCCTCTGTGTGTCTGTGTGAAATCTCCCTTTGCCTCTCTCTTTCTCTCTCTCTCTCTTTTGTTTAAAATATGGAGTGCTTCACAAATCTGCATGTCATTCTTGTGCAGGGGCCATGCTAATCTCTCTTTATTGTTCCCATTTTAGTACATGTGCTGTGGAAGCAAGCAATGCCTCTCTCTTATAAGGACACTTGTGATGGCATTTAGGGCTCACCCAGATAATTCAGTATACTTGACTTATCTCAAGATGCTTAACTTAATCACATCTGGAAAGAGCCATCTTCCAAATAATGTAACATTTACAGGTCTGGGTATTAGGATCTTATAACTTTGGGGACCATTATTCAACCTGCTACCGTCATGGAGAACTTTGATTGTCAAAGTAAAAAACTTTGACGTTTTTTTTAAAGTAATAGACAGCATTAAATCAACTACCAGCAAGAGGGAACTACCATGATTTTTTTTATATTAATTAAGATTTACTTAAGTCAAATAAGGGAGGTGTCGGCCTAAAAACATTGAAATTCAGCAGGCATGGAAAAATCTGAAATATGACAGATAGGCAAACATCAGTATCTGCTATAGCATACTTGTATGCAACTCTTATGTTTAGCAAGAGCTCATAATGACTTAAGAAAATAATTTTTATAAAGTAATAGGAAAAATGTTTTATCTATAGTATGGTCACAACACAGAGAGTGAAATACTCTTGTGCATAAAAAAAATGGAGACAATACACTAAAAAAGTTACTAGTGGTTTTCTGGAGGTGGAGGTGGTGGAAATTTGGGTTATTGACTTTCTTTTCTCTCCTTTTTTGTATTTTCCAAAATGTTTATGAAAAGTATATATGTTGCTTAAATTAAAATGATAAATCAATAACATTGTATTGTTAGATGATAATACTGGAGTATTTTTAAAGATAATATCAGTTTATTTTGTATCATGTCACTTAATTTCTCTATCTCATTTAGTTTACCATATCATGAAATTACACAGAATAGTCACAGATTCTACCCAATTTCTTCTGCTTTCAAAAAGACCTAGAACCCTCACCTTGTCACTAGAGTTATCTTTCTGAAACACAGGTTGTGAGATCCACCATGCTTCTCATCAAGAACATTTAATGTCTTTCTGTTGCTTTAGAAAGTGTCTTTTCTTTTTTAACTTTGGCACTCAGAGCTCTCCACTACCTTGTCCAACTTCTTTTTCAAAGTCCCTGACACCAGATGTCCACTACATTCATTCATGTACTTCTTGCTCTCCCATGCCCTTTTACACTCTTCCCCAAGTTGCTTTCTAACTCAGGGGTTCTCACTGTGCTCCCAGATGGAGGAGCAGCTCAGCTTCCTCAAGGATCCTATTAGAAATGCCAATTCTCAGGCCCCCATCCTAGACCTACTGAATCAGAAACTCTGGGGGTGAGCCTACGGACGCATATGTTAACAAACCCTCTAGGTAATTTCAATATATGCAAGTGTTTGAGAGGCTCTGGGTTAGCTCTCTTTGTCCTACTTTCTTTATTATTGCATCCTTACATCTGTAGCTATCAACATTGCTAGAATAACCACTGTATTATTCTTCCTAGAGAATTAATTTATAAATCAATTTTATAAGCATATATTGTGCCAGCCATTGGCCTTCCAAATGAATAACATACCTAAATTCCTATGATTTTCTTGCTATATCAGTCATTTTTCCTTTAGGTAAGTATTTCTTATCCTGTTTTAATGTATTTTGTGCATACAAGTCAATGAACCAGGGCAAGAATGAACACCTTTTCTTAATGATCCTCTGGATCACTTATTCTAAAAATCATTGAATGCCTGCTTTGAGCCAGGCATTGTCTATGATTCAGAGCCGTTCCTTCAGCTGTGGTTCACTGAATAGGCCTGGTAATACATGACCATCCCTCCATCTCTACCTTTTTCCTCAACTAAACCGAAAACATACCCAGAAGAATTATGGCCAGTGTGTCTAAAGGCCCAAGAGAACCCTCCACGAAATATACTTGTAGTTTTATGACCTTGGGAAGATCATCTTTCCCCAGAGTCTTACATTCATCATTGGTAGAAGTAGAGATGGTAAGGGTTTTTTCCTTTGTATACAGTGGACTCTCATGGGCTGGAATTTATGAGCTTCCATAGAGCTCTGTGGTGAGGGAGGGCTCAGGTCCTACTTTCTGATCCACTGCCATCTGAAGGAAGTGTGTTTTGACCTCTGATCAACACCTAACCCCATGGCTGGCACAGAGTAAAGGCCTACTAAACAACTGTTGAATAAATGGAAGAAATAATGGAAGGAATGATGGATGGACAGAAGGATAGAAGGAAGAAAGGGAGAGAGAGAGAGGGAGGAGGGAAAGAGAAGGAAGGAAGGAAGGGAAGGAGGGAGGGAGGAAGGAGGGAAAGAGAAGGAAGGAAGGGAGAGAGAGGGAGGAGGGAAAGAGAAGGAAGGAAGGAAGGGAAGGAGGGAGGGAGGGAGGGAGGAAGGAAGAGAGAAGGAGGCAGGGAGATAGCTAAGGGTAGATCAGACACAGCTTCTGATGTGGGAAAATACTTATGGGAGACAGGTAGAATTGGAACTCTAATACCTAACCTGAGGTTATCTACTTAGGTAGTTAGATAGATAGATAGATAGATAGATATGCTCTAACAGTAAATTAACTGTTCCATTTGGTTCCCTCCCCCTGGAGGATGTTTTCAGCAGCTCCTCCCTGGTGCAAAGCATGAGTCTGAGAAAAGGGCTTTGTGAATTATAAAGCAGAATACAGATGGTGATTAACTAAGGCATCACAAGCAAGGACAAGTCTCCTGAGCAGTCCCAAGAGAGACGGTTTTGCCTTCTTTTTGTCATTTGAATTCTCAAAATTGTCCCCAGCTTAGACCAAGTCCACCTCAAATGGTCTATGATTTAAATTTCCACTCTGAAAATCTAAGCAACTTGGGAATTGTAGGAACTGGACCACTTGGAGGTAATTTATAAATAACACTCGCCTTTCAAATGGCCTGTCTTCCCATAGAGCCCTCTGTCCTGTCAGTGGGACTGCTCCCAAGGCCCAAACTGCTAAATTGGGCCAGCAACACTGAAGTCGCTGGTGGGAACATCTTACCTCTGATTCTTCTAAGAATTTTGGACACTTTATTGAAACCTTTGTTTTTCCTCGTGTAAAATGTAGGCTAAAAAGTTATTAGCTACCTTTAGGTTTGGAAAGGCTTTCAGGATTTTATTGCATGTGATTCACTCAGCTTTTACTTTGTCTACTGCTAAAATAGTGGAAACTCAAATCAAATACTAAGCAGAACCCAAAACATCCTGGATACATAGTGATGTTCAAGGGCATTAAACAATGACTAAGCCCACTGCTCCTTTTTTTTTTTTTTTAAAGCACATTCTCTGCATTCAAAGACCTTATTCTTTTTTATTATTATTATTAATTTATTTTTGCTGTGTTGGGTCTTCGTTTCTGTGCGAGGGCTTTCTCTAGTTGTGGCGAGCGGGGGCTACTCTTCATCATGGTGCACGGGCCTCTCACTATCGCAGCCTCTCTTGTTGGGGAGCACTGGCTCCAGACGCGCAAGCTCAGTACTTGTGGCTCACGGGCCTAGTTGCTCCGCAGCATGTGGGATCTTCCTGGACCGGGGCACGAACCCGTGTCCCCTGCATTAGCAGGCAGACTCTCAACCACTGCGCCACCAGGAAAGCCCCCCCTCTGCTCCTTTTTTACAGAATTCTGTGGACATGAAAGGGAGCCATTAGCACCATCTTTTCCCCTCCCTTTCTTTCAGGTCAGTCCTGGTGGGCACAGCCTTAGCCTGTGTTTGTCTGTGCCTCTGAAAGGCCAGTCCAGCTGTGTTAAACTGGACAGCAGTGTTTTGCAGGACCAAGGCAGACAAGACCATGCAGAGTTGACTGGCCTGGGAAATGATCCCTGTTATATGTCTGTTGGGTTCTCATGTTGATATTTTTTTCCTTGCCTCTGCCGGGCTGGAGTGATCGAAGTCTCATGTCTGTTCACACTCTGGGATTATGATACATCTCATCAGCCCTCATTACTGCTCAGGGAGGGGCAAAAGTTTTAAATGGTCAACTTCAAAGGAGAGTGCTGCTAGATCTGATCTCTGTTTCTCTAGCAGAATTCCACCAGCCCCATTCCTACACCTAAAGTGCACACGCTCAGCCCTCCCCTGCCCCTGTCTAGGGGTATATGAATTTATACACATGCCTGCAATTGGCTCTGTGGACTGGAGGTCTTCACATTGCTTCTCAAGGATCCACTAATGGCAAATGACAAAATTGACCGGCTGGCGCAGGAGAGAGTCATATTGAACTCCTTGCATGAGAAACAAGAAATTTATAAAGCAGGGCTTTTCTGGTGTTGAGGTGAACATTTTTTCATTTGGGAAATATATGGCATAATACACAGAGGTGTGCTATTTCAAATATAATGGGCACATGTACATGTTAAGGCAGAACACATACCCATTTCTGAGAACATTGTTCAGCTTGGAAAGCATCTGAAAAGGCAGCTTCATAGTGGGACTCTTCTCTGTTTCTCTCTGGGTCCCACAGAGTTGTTCTTTTTATTTATTTATTTTTTATTTGTTTATGCTGGGTCTTAGTTGTGGCTCTCTGGCTCCTTAGTTGCAGCAGGCAGGCTCCTTAGTTGCAGCACATGGTCTCTTTAGTTGCGGCAGGCGGGGTCCTTAGTTGTGGCTCACAAGGTCCTTAAATGTGGCATGCGAGCTCTTGGTTGTGGCATGCATGTGGGATCTAGTTCCCTGACCAGAGATCCAACCTGGGCCCCCTGCATTGGGAGCACGGAGTCTTATCCACTGCACCACCAAGGAAGTCCCCACAGAGTTGTTCTTTGTGTGGCCTCCACCCCTTGTCTTTTGTGCCCCTTATGTTTTATAGCATTGCTTTTCTAATGGGGGAAAGAAAGTTCCTAGGGATGTGTATCAGCATTTCTATGTATACTTTAAAAAATATGTCATATTATAACAGAATTCCATAATTTGGGAACCAATAAAATACTGTTCTCATAATATAAGCAAAGAAAGTAAAGTTTGACAAGTTCTCTTTGCTGGAGGGAATCTGCCTCATGAGTCTTCAAAGGGGGCACGTGCTGGGGGTGCAGTCTCATCTTCGTAGGTGGGTCACGTCAAGATCTTGGGTTGTCGAGCATAACGTTTTTGTTTATAAAATAGGAAAAGAAAACATTTTTAAGGTTCAAAACAATTCTAGGCAAAGATAATAACAGGAAACATCTGTATCTTTCCTGTAGGATCAAACTTGAGGTGACTGAGCTGAGACAGGAGTCCCCCTGCCAAGGTAGGAGCCACCTATTCGGGGCCTTTGGTCCAGAATCACGATGAGAAAGGTAAGTGTTGTGTGTGAAGACAGCCGTGGCTTCAGCAACACAAGCTTTGCCTTCATTGTGTGGACATGGTTGCCCTAGGCAAATGGAAAGAGAAAGAGGATTGAGGGCAGTGAGTCCAGCAAGGGGCCTCAGAATGGGGCCTGCAGAGCAGACAGCCAGGAGGCTGCCGTAGCTTTCCTCAAGAAGCAGCTGTGAAGCCTGTGGGGAGGAGGAGGGACAGAGGCTCCTTCCTAATCCTCACTGATGGGGCCCTGGGCAGGGGCTGGGGGCAGAGCGGACGGCAAAGCGTATTCCTGGACCTCTTAGCGCGGAGGCAGCGCTCTGCAGGTGACTTCACGGTGTCACTTCTGCAGGGCCTTCTGAACCTACCCAGGTGTGTTAGTCCCACCGTCTTCATGTGCCATGGCTCTGGGGCACAAAAAGAGTGAGTTGGATAAGAGTGGCGACACAGGGGACAGCATCAGAATCATAGCAAGCAGATCTAATAAGTGAGTTAACGGCGAAAAGAAGAGAAAGCCCAGTGAGCACCAAATGCCACAAAAATCCCCATGTCCCACAGCTGTAGATGGGACAGGTGAGGACAACTGGGGCACAGTTTTGTGGAAGAGCTGGTGGGGCACTGTTTTGGTGAAAGGATAACCTCCCTGTCATGCTGGGGAGGGAAAGCTAGCAGCACCAGGGGAAACCAAGCTGCAGAACAGAAGGATGGGCCTGAGAGAGGGCTCTAAGAGCTGAGCATGGCGCCAGCCAACATGCAGCAAGGAAACCGGGACTTCAGTCTTCTAACCACAAGGAACTGGATTCTCCCAACTCCCTGAATGAGCTTGGAAGTGAATTCTTCCCCAGAGCCTGCAGATAAGAGCCCAGCTAGCCAACACTTTCCTGTTGGCCTGTGAGACCCTAAATGGACAACTCAGCTAAGCCCACTCAGTCTTCTAACCTATAGAAGTAGAAATGATATGTGAGTGTTTTAAGCCACTAAGTTTTTGGTCATTTGTTGTGCAACAATAGAATAGTAATACAGCAGCCATGCTCATTCATGTATGTATCGTTTGTAACTGCTTTTACAATACACCTGCAGAGTTAAGTAGTAACAACAGAGACCTCATGGCCTGCAAAACCTAAAATATTTACTATCTGGTTCTTAACAGAAAAAGTTTACTAATCTGTGCTTTAATCAAAAACGTAACCTCACCTCAGATATGTTTAGTGAGAGTTTTATGCCCGACCCAAGGCTTGCAAGAAACAGGACTTAATCTAGGAACGCTCAGCAAATATGCCTTTCATCAAACTGAAACAGGCCAAAAAAACTAGTAGATACGACACTGTCCTGCAGACCCATTCTCCATTCCAGTTTTTAAAAGGCTGGGGAGAGAGAGAGAGAGAGAGAGGGAGGGAGGGAGTTCATTCATACATTCAGAGGAAAAAACTCAGAGCGATGTGTACCATCTGCATATTGGAGATTGTCATTTTCCACATTATGAATTTTTATAGTAGTTAAATTTTGTGTAACAAATTTGTATTAAATTAATAATAATTATAACCATATGATTATTAAAGGGTACATTGTGCCCCACTGTGTGCTCCTTGGAGCAGTGGCCTGCAGGAAGAGAAGGTATGAAAGCTATTGCTTTGTGATCAGAACTTGAATTCACTCCACTGATTCTTGACTTTTCCTCCCTTCATGGTGCCCCTTCTACCTTCATAGTGGGACAAGTCAGGGTGATGCAATTCTTCATTCACCATTGTTGTTTATCTAGAAGAGTAATTATCAACCATTTTAGAGTTACAATGCCCTCTAGACACACACACACACACACACACACACGATTTGGCATGGTATGTATTTAGCTAAGTTGAATTAAAATTCATGTGATTCCGAAGATTGGAAGAAAGAGTTGAAGAGTTATATTGGCACCTTCAGGCTGTGATAACCAATTACCACAAACTGGGTGGCATAAAACAACATACATTTATTCTCTCAGAGTTTTGGAGGCCAAAAGACTGAAATCAAGGTGTTTTCAGAGTTGGCTCCTTCTGGAGGGTCTGAGGGAGAATCCATTCCATGCCTCTCTCCTAGCTTCTGATGGCTGCTAGCAATCCTCGGAGTTCCCTTGGCCTGTAGCTGAATAACTCCAGTCTCTGCCTCCATTTTCACGTGGTCTTCCTCTTCCTGTGTCTGCATCTCAAATCTCTCTCTGCCTTTCTCTTTTAAGGACACCTGTCATTGGATTTAGGCGACCCTAAATGCAGGGTGATCTCATCTTGAGATCCTTGATTATAAATACAAATAAGGTCACAATCCAGGTCTTGAGGGTTAAAACTTGGGTATATCTTTTTGGAGGCCCCAGTTCAACTCACTACAGAAAGTATTTGCATGCTCCTGTAGCTGATAGCAAAAACTTTTTCTCAATTTCCTAACTAGCAATTAAAATCAATAAATCTGTCCTCTATAGTAGGAAGAATTGTTTTGCTTTTTCTCATGGGGCTTAGTGAATACTCAGCTCCTCTCCCCACGATCCTGTGAATATAGATTGGACAGTTCCTCAATGGCAAGGCCTGTGAAAGATGCCAAAACCTTCGCCACTGTCCTATATGGGTGTCCCCACCCTGTCTTGTCCTTTTCATCTATTTGGACAAAACCCAAGTTAGGGCAACATTAGGTGTGTCAACAATCAGGGTAGTTATCCTCAAGTGTTAAGTCTAGAATAGAACCCTGTGGAGTCTTTCTGTAGGTGGGAAATTGTTTGTGCTCTCTAGCAGAGGAGTATGGGTCTCTCCGGAAACAAGTCCATGCCACTTATTGTCCATTTGGCCTTGGGAAAATCTGATGTTGTGATCTGGGTTCTCTCTCTGTAAAGAAGGTACGACAATGCCTTGCTAACTTACCAGGGTGTTGTGTGAATTTGCTGACACCCATAAAGCTCCCTGAAAATGAAGAGGCTTACATAAGTCCCTGGTATTATTCACACAGCAAACGTTTTCCCCTGAGAATAAAGTAATAAATGGTACCATTGTGCAGCTGGTGGAACGTATTCAAAAGTTTCCGTTCACAACTAGTAGATCAAGTTGTGTGTGGCTGTATGGACTTTCTGTGCTCATGCCAAGCTGCGTCCAAAACAGCGGCACAATGGACTATCCTGGAATGAAAAGCCGTACTGTAAGAGACGGCCACATCATGGCATTGCATCATATAGGACAGTCCTGTGTAGCCAGTGATTTCATATGCACCTTTTCCTTATGGCAGAAAGGAACAATAGCAGAAACAGTGGCCACATGGATATCTAACGTGACAGCTATTGAGAAGCAACTATCTTCTTCCACCACACTGACAAACTTCCCAAGCCTATGGATGCTCACGATTGAGGGCAGGAGGAGGGATTATAATTATAGCTCTTCTTTCTTTTTTCCTTTCTGAATTCTTGGGCCAGGAAAAGCCAGCGTTCTAAATCAGATGGTGTACAGGTTAAGGACCTATTCTCTTTAAATACAATTCATCTGGGTGGGAACAGTCTGGACAGAATGCTACTGGCTGGCATAGGAGATAAGAGAGGATTGCTTTTCCACCATTATAAGCCCTGGAAATACTCCAGGACATGATGCCGGGAAAAATGCCTTCTTCTTTTTTTTTTTTAATTTAATTTAACTTAATTAACTTTAATTAATTTATTTATTTTGGCTGCTCCAGGTCTTAGTTGCGGCACGTGGGATTTTCGTTGCCGCATGTTTAGCTGTGGCATGCGGACTTCTTACTTGTGGCATGTGGACTCAATTGTGGCATGCGGACTTCTTAGTTGCAGCACGTGGACTCTTATTTGCAGCACACGGACTTCTTAGTTGCGGCATGCAGACCTCTTAGTTGCAGATTGTAGACTTCTTAGTTGCAGCATGCAGACTCTTTGTTGCAGCATGCATGTGGGATCTAGTTCCCCAACCAGAGATCGAACCCAGGCCCCCTGCATTGGGAGTGTGGAGTCTTACCCACTGGACCACCAGGGAAGTCCTGCCTTCTTTTCATTTTGGGACTTTCAGCCTCTGGATGCCACATCTGAGATGACAGATAGTTTGATTAAATGAGAGGAAGATTAGCTACTGAAGATATTGCATTTAATTTTTAAAAGTAATCATGTTCGATTAGAAATATTTGGGGATTACATTAACAAACTTCCTTGGATCAGGGTTATCCCTTTGGTGGTAAATATTCTCACATTAAAGAGCTGAGGAGGAATCACAGATCATGGAATTTTTTAGCTGTTAGTGGTCTATCTTGATATTAAACTACTTGATAACTTTTTCAGTCCCATAGACAAGCTTGCATTTTTTCCCTCTTTTTGTTCAGTGACACCAAAATTAGAAAAGAAGATCTTTCTAAGTATTTAAGCTTTGAAGTTGGTTAAAACCTTTAGATTGTAATGCAAAGGCTATGGAGAAGGATTGTGCAACCCACAGGGTACATTGGATTCCCTCTGGCCTCTCCCTCCCACATTTCTGTCACATCTTGTTTTCAAAGAACCTTTCATTCATTCATTCAATGCCCATTTATTGAGCACCTACTATACCCTAGACAGTGTGCTAAGTGCTAGGGGTACAAAAGGATGATGGGTGCACAGCCACTGCCCTCATTGGAGCCCCTCACCTAGTGAGGAGCAAAGTGATGCGTATCATCATGGAAGCAAGGTGAGAGCTAGAATAAGTGAAGGAACATGGGATGTTCCAGGACACGTAAATAGATCAGTATTCTTGGGAGAGTAGAGTTTGACTGGGGGAGTTGGGGGAGGATGGTAAGAAGCAACGGGAATTTAGGCAGGATGTGGGCAGGAGAGATGATAGAGGGTTTCATATGTGCTACAGATGAATATGATTTATCCTTTAGGTGATAGGGAGGCAGTGGAGTGCTCACCCTGGCAGCAAGATTAAAGATGGCTTGTAAGGGAGTAAGACTGGGGATAAGGTCAAAGCAAGAATCCAGGAAACAGGGGATAACAACCTGAGCCAAGGCAGAATTGGGATGGAGAGGAAGGGATGCAGAATTAGTGGTGTGTATGGAATAAAAGACAAGGAGACATTCCAGGAGGATCTGGCGCATTGCATGTACCTCTGCATGAATAGACAGATAATATTTCTGGCATAGAGGTCATGCCAAGAGGCAGTGAACAGTTTTTTTAGTGGACTACAGTAAAGCATGAGTGGCTTTGATAAAAGCCCATGGAGATTGTGTCTGGTGAGCTGACACCAGGAGATTCCATTCAGTCAGCTTTGTGGAAACCAGAGAGTAGTTTCTTACACCTAGTCCAGGCCTTTCTTGCCTTCTTCAATGTGCCTTTGTGTTCAGTCCCCTGTTTGAATACCAATTACTCTAGAATGTCTTTTGTATTCATCAACATCATTCTACATGGGCAATAGTATTAACAACTACCATCCTTGGGAGACTACCATATGACAGAAGTGTTACATACACTTTTAAAATTTCTTAATAGCAGGGCTTCCCTGGTGGCGCAGTGGTTGAGAGTCCGTCTGCCAATGCGGGGGGCATGGGTTCGTGCCCCGGTCCGGGAGGATCCCACATGCCGCGGAGCGGCTGGGCCCGTGAGCCATGGCCGCTGAGCCTGCACGTCCGGAGCCTGTGCTCCGCAATGGGAGAGGCCACAGCAGTGAGAGGCCTGCATACTACAAAAAAAAAAAAAAAAATTCTTAATAGCCCTGCAAAGAAACTATTATTAACTTGAGGCCCAAGAGGTACCCTAAGGCCACACAGCTAGTGAGGCAGAATGTGATTTGCACCCTGGGCCTCCTGACAAAGCCTCTGCTGTTTTCACTATGCTTCAGGGTTATCCACCATGATAACCCATTGTCCAGTCAAGACCCTGGGCTCTGTATTTTGTCCTCAGTGACAGAGCCCAGTAAAAGTGTGTTATATACAAAATACTTTCAAAAATATACAAAAGTGGGTTTTGCCTGATTTCCATGAAGGGGTTTGGGTTTCAGGGTTCCAAAGCTTTTAAAGGACTAAAGACTGTGTACTAACAAAAAAATTTAAGGAACAAATTACTTATTCTGATAAATCATACTTTACAATACAAAATGGTCCAGGTGATTAATAAAAATTGTGTAACTCTTTCAAAGAGAATGGAATCCGGAGGGATGCTTCAATTCCTTGACCATAAGGATGTGTAGAGCTTCTTTAGGAATAAACATTCTAGAACCTAAATGTGGGCAGGACCTGACAGTGATTATTGGGGATGATGGATGGGTGAGTTCAGATTTTATCCCTCATTCAGTGGTGTTGTCCCATCGCTACTCAGTAATTAGTCTACTAATCATCTACTCTATTGGGAACGCTGCTTTTGGTACTGGGAAGGTGAAGAGAAATGGAGATACAAAAAAAAGTCAAAGTCATGGTCCCTCTTGAGACTTTCAGGAGAAGTGAAAGACAGTTATCAATGCCCTCAAAGGTTAAAGCAGTAACAGGCAGCATCTCAAGGATACTACTCAGGACCACAGAGCTTAATAGCTGGGCCTTAGAGACCACTTTGTCCAAACTTTACAGTTCGCAGATAATGGAATTAAACCCAAAGGTGTTTGTGACTTGCCTGAGGTCAGAAAGATAGCTGATTTGAGAGCTATTTCTGCCATGAGCTGCTTGTATTGCTGTTATTTTTATTTAATAATTAATTTAAAAATATGTAGTACATTCACTTGAGAGGGAAAAAAAAAAGAGAATCTTCTATTTAACTCAGGAAAAAACACCAACAAACCAAAAAGATCTCAGCCTGTCATTTGGAAGGGACTGATCATGGAGAGTTGTTAGGCATATGCCTGGATCTTCATTGCAATGTTTTTTAAATAATAGTAACATATAGGAAGCAACTTGAATTCCTATCATTAGAGGACTGAATATATTAGGATTAATCCACACATTGAAATATTATACAGCCATTAACAAAATGAGGCAGAACTATGTGTAATTGATGTAGATGTATTTTAGGTGAAAATATTGAGGTGTAGATCAATGTTATATATCCCTTCAACAAGTTTTTTACAGTCTCAGCTCAATGTGAGTTAACATAAAATAATTTTTCCCAGTGATAGCTATAGTAGATACTATCATTTTTGTTGTCCCAGATCTATTATATATCTTTTCCATATTTTAATGCTTTCCCACAATTTAAATTCCAGTTTTCCAATGTAGAATAAACAGCAACAACCCTAACTGCCATTTCGCATGCCCCAAGTGTGAGGACATATAATTTAGGTTCCATAAATAAGATATACTTACAAAAGATTTTAACTTAGAACTAACTTTTGTTTAAAAAGGAGCATCCGGGCTTCCCTGGTGGCGCAGTGGTTGAGAGTCTGCCTGCCGATGCAGGGGATGCGGGTTCGTGCCCCGGTCTGGGAGGATCCCACATGCCACGGAGCAGCTGGGCCCGTGAGCCATGGCCACTGAGCCTGCGTGTCCAGAGCCTGTGCTCCGCAACGGGAGAGGCCACAACAGTGAGAGGCCTGTGTACAGCCAAAAAAAATAATAAAATAAATAAATAAATAAATTAATTAATTAAATAAAAAGGAGCATCCATCTGTCCCCTCTCAGCAGAAGCAATGTCTTGGAGCCAGAAGTTGTGGTAGCTTTCTGACTTTGGCTTTTGTTTTTATTTTTTATTGTGACAATAAAATTCCTGAGGTGAGTTCCTTGGAGCTCAACCTGGGGTCTGTTTCATCAGTCCTATCAGTGGTTCAATGAATTTTCTGTATCCCCCAAATAAATCCCTTTCTGATAAAGGGAGTGGATTCCATTGACCTGCAACTAAGCACCATCACCAATACAAATACTTTCAACCCTACTCTGTCAAATTCTCCTCTACCATTGTTTAATGATACCTTGGGCAAGTCTCATAGTTATAATTAAAAATTAAATCTAATTTACCTTAGAATTTCCATTGTGTCCTTTTTAAATCTTATATCCAGTTGTCTACCCACATCAGGCAGGCAGCCAGGCAGGGAGTGAGATGTTAGTCACTCTTTCTTGCAGATACCCTCAAATTCTACTACCAATGATTCCCTAAGTGTCTGCTTCCCTCATTTGTTAGTTAGAAGGTTTGGTAGAAGCCCTGCCTGAATGAGGATGGATGAAGGATATGGAGTTGTTGGGTAGGGCCCAGAAATAACCCTTGCAACATGAACACTGCACTCCTGATAACTCTGACCTCTTTTATTCTCTTTCCTATCTGACTGTGCCATATAGACTGGAAAGAGTGAAGCTAGGATGATGGTTGGGGTAGAAGATCCAGCGCTTTGGCCTCTTGAAAAATCCCGAGAGAGGTGTCTAGAAATCCTCTTGAAAACACAGGGTACAATTAGTTCTCAGGTCTGGGTCTTTTTGAGTAGCTGTTTGGTGTCAGGAAAAGTCTCACTGAACATCCTAATAGTTTCTGGTTAGAAGTTTTTATGGCAGATGCAGCCTGCCTCCCATCGTAGAAACTGAACACTTAAACCACTCACTCTCCTAATTGCTTTTGCAGGTAGGATAGAGGCATACCATCTGGGCTCAGCCAGTCAGACCCACAAGCTCTAGAGTATGATGAGAGAGTTGGTGATAATAAGAAGTAGAAACAAGGAAGACATTCTGGTTATGAGTGGCAACAGCTGGGGTGATAAGAGCCAATTTCTAGAGCCAATAGAAACTTCCAGGCAGCCTGTGGGGGTCAGTGGCCTACAACTCATGCAATGGTGCTCTCACAAGATGGGTGGGAGGTGTGATATTGGCTCTGGGCCTAGATATTGTCTCCTCCCTTGCTCTCGCCTGTTGTGTTTCTCCCGTCTTCCTTTTACTTCTGTGAGTTTCCCAATAACCTTTCTGATACAAGAATTTAACACTATACATTTTCCTCTAAGACTGCTTTAGCTGCACCCTACAAATTTTGATTTACTGCATTTTAATTTTCATTTAATTCAAGATACTTTTCAGTTTCCCTTGTAACTTTTTCTTTGACTCATGTGTTACTTAGAACATATTGTTTAATTTCCACATATTTGGGGATTCTAACGATATTTTTCTGTAATTGATTTCTTCTCTAATTCTATCATGGTCAGAGAACATACCTTGGATGATTTCAATTTTTTAACCTTTTTCAGGTACTGCTGTTTTAGGTGAAGTGTTATATAAATGTCAATTAGATCATATTTGTGGATAGTATTGCTTAGGTCATCTGCATCCTTACTAACTTTCTCTATGTTTGTTCTGTTGATTACTGAGAGAAAAGTGCTAAAGATCCCAACTATAACTGTGGATGTGTCTGTTTCTTCTTTCAGCTTTGTCAGTTTTTGCTTCATGTATTTTGAAGTGGTCTTACAAGATGCATACACATTTAGGATTGTGATATCTTCTTTACAAATCAACCTCTTTCTCATAATGTAATGTCCATTCATCCCTGGTAATAATTCCTTGTTCTTAGGTTTACTTTGTATGATATTAATATAGGCACTTTGGCTTTCTTTTTATTAGTGTTTGATAAATGTCTGTTTCTCTTCCTTTACTTTTAACTTATACATGTCTTTAGATTTAAAACAGGTTTCTTATAGGTAGCATATGGTTGAATCTTGCTTTTTTCTTTTTTTTTAAATTAATTAATTAATTTATTTATTGGCTGCGTTGGGTCTTCATTGCTGCATGCGGGCTTTCTCTAGTTGCAACAAGCAGGGGCTACCCTTTGTTTCAGTGCGTGGGCTTCTCATTGCGGTGGCTTCTCTTGTTGTGGAGCACAGGCTCTAGGTGCATGGGCTTCAGTGGTTGTAGCACGTAGGCTTCAGTAGTTGTGGCTTGCAGGCTCTAGAGCACAGGCTCAGTAGTTGTGGCACACGGGCTTAGTTGCTCCACGGCCTATGGGATCTTCCTGGACCAGGAATCGAACCTGTGTCCCCTGCATTGGCAGGTGGATTCTTAAGCACTAGGCCACCAGGGAAGTCCCGCTTTTTTCTTTTAATCCAATCTGACAATTACTATTTTTTAACTAGTGTGTTTAGACCACTCATATCTAATGTTCTTATTGATATGTTTGAATTAAACTCCATTGTCTTTTATATGGCTGCTTTTGGATTTATGACTCTACTTTATCCTGACTTTGAAATTGTTTTTATCATAGGAATTTATTTTCTAGATAGGTAGATAGATAATGGAATGAATATATGTGTCCCCCCACCGCAATTCCTATGTTGAAACTCTAACCCCCAGTGTGATGGTATTTGAGGGTGGGGCCTTGGGGAGATAATTAGGTTTAGATGAGGTCATGAGGATGGGATATCCATGATGGAATTAATGTCCTTATAAGAAGAGGAAGCAAGGCCAGAGATCATTCTTTCTCCACTGTGTGAGGACATAGCAAGAAGACAGCAGTCTGCAAACCAGAAAGAGGGACCCCATCAGGAACTGAATCTGCCAGCACCTTGATCTTGGACTTCCCAGCCTTCAGAACTGTGAGAAATAAATGTTTCTTAAGCCACTCAGTCTATGGTACCTGGTTATGGCAGCCCAAGCTGACTAGATAGATAGATAGATACATACATACATACATGCGTGCATACATGCATGCATACATAGTTTTTACTATTGCTTTGAAGAAGAAAATGTTACCCTTAAAACCAGAAATTTCGGGCTTCCCTGGTGGCGCAGTGGTTGAGAGTCCGCCTGGCAATGCAGGGGACATGGGTTCGTGCCCCGGTCCGGGAGGATCCCACATGCCGCGGAGCAGCTGGGCCCGTGAGCCATGGCCACTGAGCCTGCGTGTCCGGAGCCTGTGCTCCGCAACGGTAGAGGCCACAACAGTGAGAGGCCCACGTACAGCAAAAAAAAAAAAAACCAAGAATTTCACTTCTCAGAACCTGTGCTAGACAAAACAGTGGCACATGTGCCCAAAAAGATATGTACAAGGGAATTCATCATAGCATTATTTGTAATAGTGAAAAAAATTTAAATAATCCAAATTTCCATCTTTTGAAAATAATCAAATAAACTACTATACATCCATTCTGTGGAAGATTATGCTTCCAGTAAAAAGAATGAGATCAATAAATAGGCACTGATATGAAAAAATGTGTGCAACATATCAATATATTCTTAAGTGAGAAAAGCTGGTGATAACATAATATACAGAATATGGCAGAATTATGCATTAAACAAAAACTCCCACCAAACAAAATATATGCTTTCTTACATGTGAATATATATGTGAATGTATATGCTTTAGAAAAAGTCTAAAAGGATACATAGTGGATAAATAATAAGGATACACAATGCGGGAGCAGTGTAGGATTAGGCGAGTAGACAAAGAGAAGTTTTGATTTGTCTGTATTGTTTTAATTTTTATCAATGAGAATCTATTACTTATATAATTAAAAATTAATTCATTATTATTAAGAATGGTAATTAGGATTATAACATGAAAAGAAGTGGGAAAAAAGAAAAGAAAGATATACCTAAGTTGGGAATGTTTTTCTTAAAGTCTTATGTTTTATTAATTTCATTAGGGGTAGTATATTTGGGAGGAGGAAGCAAAAATTGTCTTCTGCCTTTTGTCCTACAGTGACAACAACAAAAAGCATGGTGAGTGTCCAGGGAGTGCACACTGTGTCTGGGGTGTGTCCCAGTGTGTTTAGTTATACTCATTCATGCTGAGACGTTGCTTTTTTGCCCATAAAAGGAGAAATTACAACATCAGACCTGGATCGTTCTAATTTCCAAACAGCCTCACAGTGTCAACACAAGACTGTCAATTTCTTGTTCTCTCCCTCTCTCACAAACATTCCCTGGAACCCAAGCCAATAGTCAAAACAGATGTAGGCAGGCACTATTTTGACAACACTGGAAACGTCTGTGATTAGGAGTCAGGGGAGTGTAAAAATGATTAATATGCTCCTAAAAGAACAGGGAGTGTGCCTCCAGAAGAGACTGTTGGATGGGTATCCCTGCTTGTGTACACTGTCTCATACTCAAACAAGGGCACATGTTCTCACACAGGTTTATCCTAAGCAGCCTCTTGCTGAGTGTTTCCTGCAGCATTTGCATCATGGCAAGGCAGGTGGGGTGGAAGGTTCCTGGAGGATGGGGAGAGGCTGGAGGCAAAAGAAGTGCCAATGTCTCCCTTCCCATAAAATACATAACCTTCAAGCAATAAAGTGGATATTGGTATCATTTTAAACTAAAAGACAAGCATTCTCTGAATTTAGCAGTAAGCCATGGGATGAGGCTGTTGACAGTGCAATTACTAGTTCTTAATTTATGAGACAGAAAATCTTTGTTTATTTCATTGCACGTAAATCAAGGTTGCCCTTGAGTAACTTTAATTATGTGCCCATCACTTTACCAAGTGGTTGTCTCCTTCCTGTATATTCTCAGTTTTGAGTTGTCTCAACTACAAAGGGCTGTACCTCAGTGAAAGAATGAACCAGAAAAAAATCCCACCAGTCAACATAGGGAAGGTTGTCTGTCTCTGCCAGCGCTCCGTGGAGGGACAAAAGTTTCCCTGATAATTTGCACTCACAAGCCCCTACTTGATGAGTTTGACTATTTTTATATCTATATAGGCTTAGAAACCCTGGATGAGAAATTATGTTAAAGATTAGTCTTGGGCCTGTGGTACACCAGGGGTACCTGATAGAAGTAAAAGGAAAGCCAGTCTACACAGATCCACAAGTAAAGTTCTGCTGAAGATGAACTCACAATCTAAAATTACCAACTCTTAAGGAAACAATCCTCCAAGAGATAGAATTAGGCACAAAACAAATGACATGATTAAGACCTAATAACTCTAAATAACTTAATAATTTGATGAATAATTTGATTAACATGAATAATTTTGTGATTAAGGACATAAAGAGAAAAAATCCTAACCACAAGACACTTAAAAAAAAAAAAGAGTGAACAAGATGGAAAAGATAAAATTAGATCCCTACTTCACCCTATGTACAAAATAAATTCCAGCTATATTAGGATTTAAATTTGAAAAAGGCAAACTTTAAAACTTTTAGAAGAAAACATAGGA
The DNA here is from genome assembly GCF_964165515.1 of Mesoplodon bidens. Lineage (NCBI taxonomy): Eukaryota > Metazoa > Chordata > Mammalia > Artiodactyla > Ziphiidae > Mesoplodon > Mesoplodon bidens. Next base: position 44,826,598 of record NC_138160.1, on the reverse strand, counting down.
GAATGGTATTATTATATTAAAATAGGGAAAAATTTCTTATATGAAACACAAAAATTATAAACCATAGGAAAAATGGATAAACTTGAACTTTATGAAAATGAAAAACTTCTGTGGAAAAAAAGATACTATTAATAAAGGAAAAAGAAAAAAGTAGTCTGAGGAAGATACTTGCACCCTATATAAAAAGAAATTCTCCAATTTAATAAGAAAAAGATAGTCAATCTAATTGAAAAGAATATTAACAGTTCACAGAAGAGGCAATATAAATGGTCAATAAACATGAAAAGGTGCTTCAGTTTACAAGTACTCAGGGAGTTATAAACAATAAGAAAAGTTGACAGGATGTGAGGAAACAGGAACACTTATGCATGCAGGCCAGGCATATTTTGGAACCACCACTGTGGAGAGAAATCGGCAGCATCTAATGAAGCTGAAGAGGTACACACCATCTCTCCCACCTGTCCACAAGGAGACAGGTGGTGAAAACCAGTTAACTCAATCTGAGAAATAGAAGGAAGATGTGTACGTTGATGTGCGTGGAGAGGATTGTTTTTCTGAATAACTTTAAAAATACCTGCTATGCCTGCCAACAAGAAGAGAAAAGCAACTAATTAAAATTATATATTTCAGAATAAGTGGGCATGAGAAGAACTTCTTTGAAAATGAAGACATTGCTTTGGGTTTAACAAATAAAGACAACAAAATTTACAGGCACGAAGAGAGGAGGCAAGTAGTTTATGAAGTCAATATGGAAAGACAAAATAAACCAGCTCCAAAAATGTCTTACTCAGCAATCAAATTTGTTCAAAGGTGCAATATTGAAGTCAGATTCTGCAGTGCAGGCTAATCATGTGATTCTTAAGATTTTAGCTATGAGATGAAACTCAAATGCTTACATAGAGTTGCAGCTATTACATTTCAAATCATTCTTAAAGTTCTGTTTTGGTTGTGTGTTTGTGTTTTTAAATACAAATATATTTGTACCTTAAGCATCTTATTTTTCTTGAATAGGCCCTTGTGCAGAGGTTTGTTCAACACTGCCCTAAGTGTAACTGTGTTGTAATGAGGAACAAAGGCTACAAGGGAGGGGATTCATCCAACCCAGCAATGTTGAAGGCAGTCAGAGTATTTTCAGGAGCAGTGGCCTTTTTTTTAAAACAACTTTATTGGAGTATAATTGCTTTACAATGGTGTGTTAACCATTGTATAACAAAGTGAATCAGTTATACATATACATATATCCCCATATCTCCTCCCTCTTGCATCTCCCTCCCTCCCACCCTCCCTATCCCACCCCTCTAGGTGGTCACAAAGCACTGAGCTGATCTCCCTGTGCTATGTGGCTGCTTCCCACTAGCTATCTGTTTTACATTTGGTAGTGTATATGTGTCCATGCCACTCTCTCACTTCATCTCAGCTTACCCTTCCCCCTCCCCATGTCCTCAAGTCCATTCTCTAGTAGGTCTGCATCTTTATTCCCATCCTGCCCCTAGGTTCTTCATAACCATTTTTTTTTTTTTTTTTAGTTTCCACATATATGTGTTAGCATACGGGATTTGTTTTTCTCTTTCTGACTTACTTCACTCTGTATGACAGACTCTAGGTCCATCCACCTCACTACAAATAACTCAATTTCGTTTCTTTTTATGGCTGAGTAATATTCCATTGTATATATGTGCCACATCTTCTTTATCCATTCATCTGTCGATGGACACTTAGGTTGCTTCCATGTCCTGGCTATTGTGAATAGTGCTGCAGTGAACATTGTGGTACACGACTCTTTTTGAATTATGGTTTTCTCAGGGTATATGCCCAGTAGTGGGATTGCTGGGTAATATGGTAATTCTATTTTTAGTTTTCTAAGGAACCTCCATACTGTTCTCCACAGTGGCTATATCAATTTACATTCCCACCAACAGTGCAACAAGAGGGTTCCCTTTTCTCCACACCCTCTCCAGCATTTATTGTTTGTAGATTTCTTGATGATGGCCATTCTGACTGGTGTGAGGTGATACCTCACTGTAGTTTTGATTTGCATTTCTCTAATGATTAGTGATGTTGAGCATCCTTTCATGTGTTTGTTGGCAATCTGTATATCTTCTTTGGAGAAATGTCTATTTAGATCTTCTGCCCATTTTTGGATTGGGTTGTTTGTTTTTTTGATATTGAGCTACATGAGCTGCTTGTAAATTTTGGAGATTACTCCTCTGTCAGTTGTTTCATTTGCAAATATTTTCTCCCATTCTAAGAGTTGTCTTTTCATCTTGTTTATGGTTTCCTTTGCTGTGCAAAAGCTTTTAAGTTTCATTAGGTCACATTTGTTTATTTTTGTTTTTATTTCCCTTTCTCTAGGAGGTGGGTCAGAAAGGCCCTTGCTGTGATTTATGTCATCGAGTGTTCTTCCTATGTTTTCTTCTAAGAGTTTTATAGTGTCTAGCCTTACATTTAGGTCTTTAATCCATTTTGGCAGTGGCGTTTTTGTTAAGTCTCAAAAAGGTCTCCCGAGCATCCAGCCACCATGATACTGCAGGCTGCAATGGATTTGCCTATTTTCAAGCCAATCGTTATAGGCACATAGAAAATAAAAACTCACCCTAGTGATTTTGAGGAATGAACAAAGGAAAACTATTTCTCTACTGCCCTAAACCTGTGCACATGTATACCTTTGAATGAAGGTACGTCTGGTCTGTGTGGCTAACTGGAAATCCTTCACCAGCTTTCACTCTGGGAACACATGACCCCAGGGTAAGGGGCCTTCTCTACCCCACAGAGCCAAGACCTAACCTGAGGCCTTATTTGATCAGGTAAGAAGGTTAAAAGGATTAAATAAGGAAATCATGACTGCAGTGGGAGAGTTTGCCCAGGGTTTATGATTAATTCCTCTACTTGCGGTGTTTCTTTAGCAATTTGTGGGTGGAGTGGGGAGTGGACTCTCTTTTTCCTCAGCTTGATGCCTGATGAAAATGATTGCCCTATTCTAGTCTAAATTAAATGGGGTTGAGGTCTTAGAGTGACAGCAAGGTGACAGCTGCCCTTTCAGACCCTGTTCTTCAGCATTTCCCTGGTTTTCAGAGAGGACAAGGAGGAGATAATTAGAAAAAGGGAAGCTTATTATTATAATAATGTCAGGCCCAGGGAGAGGTAGAAAATGTTCACGGGCCTTTGAAAAGAGCTTGTCAAGTCAAGCTCTTCAGGCTGGTGGGAAACAGAGGCACACTTCCAGGAGCCCTAGCACTATAAAACATACCTCTGATGCCCACTTCAGCAGAAACGTCTGCTTTGGACCGTAGATGTGCCCAGGTGGGTCTCAGCACACAAAGGCCTCGGGTCGGCATTCTAAGGAGGGTAGCAATGTACCCTCTTAAGTCTTTACCATCTAATATTACTTTACAGCTGCTTCGTAGCCTTATCAACTCCCACTGCCTGAAAATGCCTCTCTGTTGGTAATGCCTCATGTTCTGAGCCCTGTGAGCACACTCGTGGTGGATATGCCCTTCCCCTTCTCTCACCAGTATCTCTAGGATTTGTCTCAAGGTCACAGTATCAGAGCATGTTAGAACTGGAAGGAAACTTAGCATTCTTTGGTCTAAAGAAAATTTTTAAATGAGGAAACAAGGCCCAGAGAGGTGAAGTGACTTGCTAAGCTAGTCACTGGAAGTGTCAGCTTCAGAAATAGCTGTGTAGACTCAGTCTTATACGGGGTCCCCAGTGTCCAGGGATGAAATGTATCCTGAGTCTTGGAGAAATCCTTGTCCTCCCTCTCAGGTTCTCATCACCTCCACTGTCCCCACCACCTTGCAATGCCCCAAGCCATTTCCAACCTATTAAAGAATACCACTGACTTTAAATCCTGCACAACAAGAGACCTAGCAAATCCCTAGGCCATGAAAAAGTCCTGTGCAGGAACAAAACCAAGTACCCATAGACCTGGCATTCTAGGTAGCAAAGTTACATCTCTGTGCAGTTTAATTACAAAAATACCCTTTGTGACTGAAACATAGAGATAGGTTATTCTTTTTTTTTTTTAAAGCCAGTTTTCCCCTCTTACCTGGTACCTCCCAGGCATAGTTAAGGCACTTCACCTCCTGAACTCCTGCAGCCAGAGTAGACCTCTAGATATATTGCAGGAAAATACACTCAGACTTCACAAACACTTCCACTGGGGAGGCTGGGATCCAGGTACTCTTAGAAAGGCAGCTTAGCATTGGGTTGGAATGGAGTTTCTTGCTGAAAATTCTGATTCTCATCATGTTTTTCTCAGTGTTTATAAAATGTTTAGATTTTATGTGTTTTCAGCTTTAAAAAATGCATTAATGGCCTTTAGGGGTCTTGGGCAGTGTTGTTTATGTTCTTTTAAAAGGCAGATCTCTCCAAGATAGGGTTTGGCTAATTAGAGCCAAAGACCAGGCTGGAGCAGGTCTCCCATTGCTCCTCCTGGGATCGCCCACCCCTCTCTCCCTCTGCTGTCCCAAAGAGGAAGGATAGGAAGTGTGAGATTATTTATCTATTTGCCAATCTATGGCAGGTGGGAATGAAATCATTGATAAATACTGTTAGACAGTCATCATAGGTAAAAAACAAATACTCCTATACACAACAATTAAGATATTGTGGCTCACAAATAGACCGACTGTTTCCCAATTGAGAAGAGTAATATAATTTTTACAGAGAATTGAATTAGAAACATTTTTTACAGGCTGCACTTACCAGGCCACATTATTTCCCGCGGCTTCCCAATGCCAGCCCTGGGGTTCTCTTGTGGAGTCTTCTTCACTGTCCACCACTGTGATGCACTAGTTCCTATCTCCGCCTTCCCTTAGGCTAACTTCTCCCTCCTACCTGGAATGAGCACCCCCATCCTCTCTCTACCCCTCTGGTGAAGCCAAGCCCTGCCTTAGCTCCAATCCACTTCCCTGGGGTCATTTCCCCTGTTGGATGGGCTCTTAGCTAAATCTGTCCACATTTACGGTCTCAACCCCTCAGTACAGTAGACAGCTACTGCCTGCTGTCCAATCTCTCTTTCCATCTTCTCCTGATGATGTCACCTCTTCCTTCTTTGGGGAACTGCGCATCACGCATTCTGTGGGGTTTCCCTGATGTACATCCCAAGGATCCTCATTTCTAACTCTCTACTCTTTTTTAGTGGCCTCCCCAATAGAATGAAAATTGCTCTAGAAGGGCGGACTGTGTCTACAGGGGTCACCACTGTGCCCTCCATGCCCACCTTGCTGCCTGGCACATAGTAGGAGCCCAGGGGGGATGCTTACAGTAGAAAATAAATAACCAGGGGTTAGAGCTTCCTGACTAGCAAAAGAAGGAAAATTCACTATTCAGGTATTTAAGACAAAACTTCACTTTTGCACAGGCAGGTCAGTGCTGTTCTTATCCACCCATGTGGACATTTCTTCTCCTCTCTACTTCAGTTTGACCGTGATTATGAGGCCTTTAGAACTGAACCCCTTTGTAGACCAGACGGTCTAGGAGGAAGCCAGAAGTTGCGGTAGAGACACTGGGCAGAGCTTCTGTGGGAAACAAGGGGAAGTGCCAGGAAGTGAGGGCTGCAAACAAGGGGGAGGGTCGGGGAGGAAGAAGTGGGATGGGGGAGGGATGGGGAGGTCAACCTTGCAGTGCTCTACAAGCAGTCTTGAGACGTTTAGAAGTGTCCAAACAGAATCTTCAAGCCACAGAGAAAACACTCTTCAGCCTCCCTATCAGATGGCTACTTTTTGTTTACATTTTTTGCATAATTAGGCATTTCCAGTTTAGAGGAAGTAATGCATAGGGCTTCTCTTCTCCCCATTGTTTCCCTGGGGGTTTGTTTGGAAGAGCTATGAATAGCAGGACAGGCCTTCTCTCTCCTGACCCTCCCTCACTTCATTTCCATGCTAGAGTGGCCAATTGGATCTTTGTCTGAAAACTTCCATACTTTCTGGGATGGAGGCTCAATTTTCCATAAACCTTTTCTAATGAAAAGCCAAGCCAAAGAAAGAATGGGCAGAAAAATCTCAGATCACCTGCCTTTTCAGGGATTATTTCAACTGGCTCAGAACTGACCCTGAGCTAAAATGTGAGTCACCTCAGTGTTCCCCAAACTCCTTATAGGGGCCCATTTCTCCTCCCTCCACTTCCACTCATCTTTCTTCAGGTCCCTGGAACCTTCATGATGGCTCTAATTTTCCTCTTAAGTGATGGAAAAAAAGTAATGTGTCACTTATTAGGGGTACTTGCAATTTAGAAAGGGACAAACTCTTTAAGCCAAGGGAATGAGTCTCAAGGTGTGGGATTTAGGTGCCAGGAGGGATTTTTCTGGGGTAAGAGCCTTTTCTAGAGTTTCTGAAATCATGCCATGTATGTATCTGCCAATCAGCCTATTCCTGAGACCAGCTCTCCTTATGGAATGTCCCTATGTGTGATTTTTATTATTTCTGGGTCAGATGGCTTCTCAAGCATCCTTCCCAACCCTAAATCCAGCAGTCTTGAGCAGAGCAGTCTTATTTCCCCAAGAAAATACAAAAGCCCCTGGAAGTTTTGGGCCTTTTTGAAAATTTTTACTAAACAGGAGTTTTTCAGAGCAGAGACCATGTCTTGTTTATATTCAAGTTCCCAGTACCTAGTACAGTCCCTGGCTCATGATAGGTGCTCAGTAAATGTTTAGTAAGTTGAGTTGAAGTGACTCTAACCATACCAGTATCTACTGGAAAAAATGTACAACCTAAAAGTTGAGAATTAAAAATATTTTATTTGGCTGACAAAACTAAGGACTTAAGCCCAGAACACAGCCTCTCAGATAGCCCTGAGAGATGGCTCTGAAGAGGTAAGGGAGAGGGCAGGATACATAGGAGGTTTTGCAACAAAGATCAGGAAGTTAGAACTTCAAAGTATACTGTTAATTAAAGAAAACCAGATATCTCAAGGAATTTAGTGCTTGTCTTTGTATGGGAAGGTGCAAGAGACTGGGCTTAGGGAAATTATTCCTTTGATGTGCACCTCAGCTCTCTGGGGGCAGTATCCTGTGCTTTCCTTTCCCAAGTCTCCTCAGGGTGCATCACTGGGGGGTGGCTGCAGGACTGAGGGCTTGGCAGCTGGCAGCCCATTCATCTCCATCCTGAGTTCCCTCAGGGCTCACCGTCCAGGGTAGACGTAGTGGCTTGAAGGCTGCAACGTCCTTTGTTTACTGATATGGCAGGCAACATTTTTTTTCCATTGATGCCAGTATGACTATCCCTTGTTCAGTTTAGAGCAGATGCTGTATTTGCCGGGAATCTGCATGAGCAAAACAGACTGGTGTTGGTTCTTTATTAGTTTGTTTGCTCTTGAGTACAAGCAACAGAATACCTACCTAAAAGTTGCTTAAGTAGAGAGGTTTATTTTCTCTCCACACAAGAAGTCCAGAGGTAGGGTCTGTTCTGAGGCCTGATGAGGACATGGGGGAGTCAGGTCTTTCCCTTTTTCCACTGCTCATTCCTCAGTGGGTCAGCGTCGTCTCCTCTCCTGGTCCCAGCATGGCTGCCACAGCTCCAAGAGCTACCTCCTCAGCAGTTGCATGCAAGGCAGAAAGCAAGGATCAGGGTAGTCTCTCTGACTTTCTCTCTATCCTTCGTCAAGAGGAAATCTTCCCCAGAAGCCTCAGGATACTTCCCCTTACATCTGATTGGCCCACAGTGGATCACATAGCCCCTCTACACTAATCATGGTACAGAGGGGTAGAATCACTCTCAAAGGCTTCCACAGTCTGAGCCTTCTCTTACCCAGGGGAGCAGTTGCTCTTCCCTAGCTACATTGACCCCAACACCCGAGCAGAGTGGACAAAGGGAGAATGCTTCGGTAAACAACCAAGAGTGTCAGCCCAGACTCAATCTCCATCATGACAACAGTCCGCTCAGGCTTTCGACCTACAGATATAAGTCTAAGTTGTCTACTTCCCAGGGCAGATAACCAGTTAATAGAGAAAGAAGAGACTTTAAGAGACCCAGGACTGTATTATTATTTTAAATTCATACCTTCTCAGAATTTAAAGGGAGAGTTAAACCACCCTGCCACAGAGTGATTTTATTTTATGGGAAATTGTCTTAAATGTTTTCACGAGGTTAAAAATCCCACCCAAATATACTTCTCGTAAAGGAGAGATAACACAAACTTTACTCTGAGCTATACTTAATCCATATACATGGGAGTACTTGACATTTTGACTGATATCAGATCTTTAATATTTGAGCCTATAGTTTTTACAGTACAATTTGGTTATTCCAATCTAAATTCTGTAGGAGGATGTGGATGAAGGAACTCAAACTGATGCCAAATGTAAATTTCTCCAGTATGCTCTAAAATAGCAAAACAGCCTGTTTTAAAGATAAATAGGCTATTTGAAAACAGTATTTTGTTGGAGTATAGACGAAACAACATTGGCCATGAGTTGATTGATTTTGGTGGGTACATGGGGGTAACAGTATATGGAGATTCAGTATATTCATCTTTCATATAAAAAGCAAAAATATAAATAAAAAGGATTTTTAAAAATTTGTGATAGTAATAAAAATGTTAAACGATTTATGCAAAATTTCCATACTGGTATACAAACTCTTCAATATGTAAAATGAAAGATTTAGAGTTTGAAAGAAGCACTGGATAGTAAAAACAAATTCTCCAGATGTTCAAAGATTTTCTTATAATTTCCATTTATTTTATAGCTTTAGGAGTATAAATACTAGATAACTAGGAACTGCAGTAATTCAGAAATCTACAAATTGATTGAAATGGGATCATTTGGAGCACTGGGTTATGCAAAGAAATACCATGAGGCAGAAGAATGGCAAAAATATTTACTACCCTTTCAGATAGCTCGCGTTGGAGGACTCCAACTCCCAAGGTCTGGTTTAGAATTTCACCTGAGACCTGTGAGGTCATTAAAGAAAACACACTTCCTGCTAGTTCTGTGTGTTGCTAAAGGAATAAAGGAAAAGAACATCATTCTATACAAGCATGTAACAAAAGAAGCTGACCTAGACCCAGGGACCAGGCAGGCTTTCCTTGGGAAGTGGTAACTGAGGTAAGATCTGAAGGACGTAGAGGAGTGGAGCAGGTGATGGGTGAGGAGGAGGAGGAGGGCACTGCAGTCAGAGGGCATACCCGTCCTGCAGTGGGAGGGGTCCGAGTGCTTCTCCAGGAACTACCTAAGGCCTGGGTGGCTTGCAGGGCCTGGATTGAGGAGAGAGGGGAGGGGAGAAGAAGCTGCAGAGGAGAGCAGGGATCAGACCACATGAGACTTGGAGGCCACACTGAGAGAAGCAGAGGACCAGGAGTGATGGGAGAAGGGACTCTTCTGAGGGTGGGTTCAACAGGCCTAGGCCAAGAAGAGAGAAAGCCTGTGTCTTAGTCTGTTCAGGCCACCAGAACAAAATAACCTTAGATGGGTGGCTTAAACAGTAGAAATTTATCTCCTCATAGCTCTGGAGGTTGGGAAGTCCAAGATCAAGATGCCAGCCAATTTGGTTTATGGTGAGAGCCTCTTCCTGGCTTGCAGATGGCCTCCTTCTTGCTGAAGAAGGAGAGAAATAGAAATAGAGAGGAGGTGAAAGAGAGACAGAGAATGAGAGAGAGTGAGCTGTCTGTTGTCTCTTCATATAAAGACCCTAATCCTATCAGATTAGGACTCCCACCCTGATGACCTCATTAACTTTCATTATTTCCTTAAATGCCCTATCTCCAAATATAGTCACATTTTGGGGTTAGGGCTTCAACATATGAATTTTGAGAGGACACAATTCAGTTCATAACAGCCAGTAAGTGAATCTCTATGATGGTACCTGGCCAGTGGCTTCTCAAAGTAGTTGTAGTCCTGAAACCCGATTTTGAATCATTTCCTGTGTGCTGGGCATGAATCCCCCTCTGGCACAGCCCAGCCATGATAAGACTCTGAGATCACCTTGCGTGAAGATCACCTTGAGTGAAGCTAGAGCGCGTGGGAGTGTGGGTGGTGAGGTAGGTGGGGTGACGAGGAGCCAGGGGCAGGAGCTGGAGCAATGTTAGGGGATAATCAGAATCTCTTCCCCGATGGATCTCAGATGTAACTGGGAGGTGCCTGAATGCCAGCAGTCAGTGCGGAATGGGGGCCTGAGTTAGTCAATTCGGTTGTTGATAAAAGGGGTGACACAAGAAGGCTGGAGCACCAGAGGACAGTTGGATGACAACGGTTTGTTTTCTCTGATTCTGTGACTAGCTTCTTTGGCCATTTGCTGGAAAATACAGTTTGTAGGAGTTATTTCCTCTCAGCTGTGGAATGCATTTATTATTTCTTCTCTTTGATGCGGAAGACAGCATCTGTTTGGCCTTCCACAGGATAGGAATTCCTGGTGTAAAAAAGTGATGTGAATGCTGTGGAGCAATTATTCTGAACCAAGGGAGGAGGCTAATAGCCTTCTGGGAGTGACCTTTCTCAGTTACAGGACTAACAGCTGGCCCGGTGTGCATATTGTAACATGTCTCCAGAGAGAGCCGATGATTGATGCCCCTAGAGGAAAAACGCATGCAGAGTCAGAGAATGTTGGCAGTGGATGGAACCTTGGGACCACCTAGGGCAGCCTCCTTCCCTGGCAGCTGAGGACAGTAAACCAGGGAGAGATTTGTGTTTGAGTCAAGGTCATAGGCAGTCAGTGGCAGAGCAGGGACAAGAGCCTGGGCCTTCTGGGTCCCAGTCTCTACTCTTCCTACCAAGCTTTTTCTACCTGTATCAGGTAATTGCACAGGGTCTAGGAAATCCCCACACACAGAACTCCTTTTTCCAACCTCCTTTTTCCTCTTGTCCAGAGGTTTCCTTTCCTCTCCTAAATACCACAATGAAAAAACCCAAAAGTTGAATAACCTTGTGAAACCCAGAAAGAGAGAAACTACAAATGGAAGAAAGATCAGGGTCAATTGAGGGTACTATAAACTAACTTGGGCTCCAAATAAAAAAGCACAATTTTAATGTTTCCCTTGGCTTGTTTCTCTCACCTCTTTCAGTGTTATTATATTTTGCTTGGTTAATTGCATTTTTTGTAAGACATTCTAAATCTTTTATGAAACAAGTTTGAATAAGCAAATATGAGAAAGAAAACTACATTTGTGGACAAAGAGCAAGAAGAAATATAGAAGGACAGAGAGGCAACTCCCTCTCTGCATGGAAGCTGGGTGTAGTCATCGTACACATCACCCTTGGGGGCAAAGATAGATGCTGAAGCCCTAGTTTACTTTTGGTTTCCCATTTTCTTGCTATTTATATGGCGCACAGAATCACTTATCAAATTCCACATTTCCCAGGTCAGTCTAGTTAAATCAGTCATTAAGACGACATTTCACTGTACACATATAATGGTGTGTGCGTGTGTATACTCTATATACTCTTAAAAATATGAAACTAGTTCAAGAGTTCAGGACAAATAGGCAAATGGAATGGAATGGAGATCTAAGAGAGAGAAAGACCACAGAGAGTATATCAGGGAGCCGGATCTATGACAATGGTAATATCATATCAACCAATAGGGAAAAAAACTGTTTAGTGACAGTGTTAGGAAATTGGGGTCACTATATAAAAAAAAGCAAAACAGGATCCATTCTTTATACCAATACAAAGAGAGACTCCAGTTGGATGAGAGACGTAAATGTGAAGATAAAACCCTACAACTAGTAGAATAAAATGTAAAATAATTTTTTTGTATGGCTCAGAATGGGGAAGGGCATTCTAAAAAGACCCAAAACCCTCTACCATGATAGACAGAGATGGATGGCAGATTAGGGGAAGGATTTCAACCACGAACCAAATATTTATAATGACTTAACTGGCAGAGGGTTTATACAGGATTCCTACAAATCAATGAGAAAAAAGACAAAATATTCAATGCAAAAATGGGCAAAGTATAAAAAGGCAAGTTACATAAGAGGAAATCTAAATGCCTAACACATATATGAAGACATGATAAAATGAATAGTAATCAAAGAAATGACATATGGGTTTATTCCCATCAAATTCATAAAATTAGAAACTTGCTAATGTCAAGTGTGTGTGTGGCGGGGGGAGTAGATGGTGAAACAAACTTGTATGTGCTCCTGGTAGAACTGTAACTGGGTATAGACATTCGGGAGAGCAGTGTGGTAGTGTTTAGTCCACTAATGTGCATGAATCTTACTTTGTGCAGTAATACCACTCCTGAGAGGTTCCTGCACAGACCCTTAAGAGTACAGGTACACATGTGTATCACTGCTTTTTCTTTTTTTGGCAGTGGAAAGTTGAAGGGCAAATTAGGAGTCCATAACTAGGGAAACTGGCAGGGAAAAAGTGGAATATGATGTAGTCAGAAGCAGTAAACTAGATACACACACAAATAAATCTTATAATCATAATGATGCATGAGAAAAATGAGGAAAAGGACAAAGTTTTTCTTTGCACACTATAATTTATGTAAAGTGAAAAAACATACATGTAAAAAATACCAGACAATTTACAAAGAAACATACAATTTCAAAGATAAGTGTCAAACACATTCAGGGCATAGCCTAAAATGGGGAAGAGGATGGTGGTAGTTGTTAAACACTACTTGGAATACGTTTAAAAATGAAACAAGATTGGGCTTCCCTGGTGGCACAGTGGTTGAGAGTCCACCTGCCGATGCAGGGGACGCGGGTTTGTGCCCCGGTCCGGGAAGATCCCACATGCTGCGGAGCGGCTGGGCCCGTGAGCCATGGCCGCTGAGCCACGCGCGTCCAGAGCCTGTGCTCCGCAATGGGAGAAGCCACAACAGTGAGAGGCCCGCGTACCGCAAAAAAAAAAAAAAAAAAAAAAAAGAAACAAGATTGAGGCATGGTGTGAGTGATGATGTTAATGTCATGAAATGAGGCTGATGATTCAATCAACACTCAGTATCTGAGGTCAAACATAAATATGTAAAATGAAATAATATAAAATAAAATAAAGTAACATAAAATAAGTAAAAACAAATCCATTGAAAGACCTTAAATGTTCTCTCTAATTCTAAGGACTTCAGAAAAAGTAAATATTTGATGACAGGTTCATTTGATGCCGCCCCCCCCCCCCTTTTTCTCTCTGGTTGTTTGCTTCCTTATTAGTAAAAATTTGAAAGAAACTAATTTGGGAGACAGCGATCCCTAGCTATCTTCCAGTATTACTTACTCCTTCTTCTATAGTAAAAGTACCCTGTATTATAGCTGGACATGTGGCTCTCTGGAATAAAGATGACATTTGAAGACCCCCTTGCAGCTAGATGTAGCCATGGGACTAAGTTCTAGTCAGTGAGGTGTAAGGAGAAACAATATTTCTCCAGCCATGTGCAAGGATGTTTTCAATCTTCACATCCTACTCCCTAACACCTAGCATTATCCAGCTGTCTGACTTTTACAAGTTCTGGGATGTATAAATCCAGGCACAGACTAGCTCCTTAACTTTAATCAACAGTGAACATTTGTCAACATCATAAATAGCACAGATACACTTGACAACATCAAAAATACCGTAAGTATGTTGAAACCAAAATTCACAGACTGATAAGAATGCATCCTTGGGGTGGGTTACCCCTGCAGAGACAGAGCAGGAGGAAAAAAGAGCCAAGACAGACTTGTCCTAAGTGGCCATTGCTCTGGACTGGGTCCAAAGGCACTGAAGTTGTAATTCCAGTTTGGGCACTAATTCCCACTGGACCCCAAGCAGGTCAGTTCACTGCAGTCAGCAAAATGGAGAGACTAATAAGGGCCTCTCCTCAGGGCAATGAGAAGTAAAGTTTGTGAAGTACTTTGAAAAGAACGCTTGTTGCTACAGTTTGCCAATAGAGAAGCACTAAGAAGCAGAGGTCTTCGGCTTAGCTGGGACAGAAAAGGTCAGCATATCCCAGCCCATGCACTGATCTAATTAATCACGGAGCAACCCTCCCACCAGCCAAATTCAGATGTCTGTCTTTCCATATATGTCTAGAAAGTACAGATGAATATGAAAGAGTCTAAGTTTCTACTGAGAGGATAAAATGCTGTACCCCTGTGAGTCTGTGTATATGCATGTGTGCATGTGCATGTGTGTACATGTGCATGTATGAGCATTGTTACAGAGTTGTAATACATGTCAGTATGCATCTCTCACCTTAAGAAATTCTTCTTGAATTAATTCTTCAGGTGAAAATCATATCTGCCTTTCACCTTTGCATTTGGAGAGACTCGCCATAGCTATTCTCTAGAGAGAAACAATTTAAGGCATGAGTTATCTGTTCATATTCTATGTCTTACCAATAGAATGACTTGTCTTTTTTTCCAGGGATAAAACTGAACCCAAAGACATTCTGGCTTTATTCAAAGCATTCACAAAAGGGAGACATTAATTATGGTTGCTATAGGTCTGCACTATTAAGCAAAGTTCATATACCTGTGGGTCTAGTCCTGTGAGCTTCCAGAGGGAGCTGATCAAACATAAAAATACTAATCACGCAAAAACTAATAAATGAATTCAGCAAGGTAGCAGAATATAAGACTAACATACAGAAATATGTTGCATTTCTTTACACTAACAATGGAATATCAGAAAGAGAAAGTTAAAAAAATCCCTTTTAAAATCACATTAAAAACAATAAAAAATAAAATACCTAAGAATACACCTGACCAAGGAGGTGAAAGACTTATATGTTGAGAACGATAAACCATTGATAAAGGAAATTAAAGATGATTCAAAGAAATGGAAAGGTATTTCATGCTCTTGTATTGGAAGGATTAATATAGTTAATATGGCCATACTACCCAAAGCAATCTACAGATTTAATGTGATCCCTATCAAATTACCCATGAAATTTTCCACAGAACTAAAATAAATAGTCCTGGGGCTTCCCTGGTGGCGCAGTGGTTGAGAGTCCGCCTGCCGATGCAGGGGACACGGGTTCGTGCCCCGGTCCGGGAAGATCCCACATGCTGCGGAGCGGCTGGGCCCGTGAGCCATGGCCGCTGGGCCTGTGCGTCCGGAGCCTGTGCTCCGCAACGGGAGAGGCCACAACAGTGAGAGGCCCACATACCGCAAAAATAAATAAATAAAAATAAAAAATAAAAAAATAAATAGTCCTAAAACGTATATGGAACCATAAAAGACCCAGAATTGCAAAAGCAATCCTGAGGAAAAAGAACAAAGCTGGAGGCATAACCGTCCCAGACTTCAGACAATACTACAAAGCTACAATAATCAAAACAGCATGGTATTGGCACAAAAACAGACATATAGATAAGTGGAACAGAATAGAGAGCCCAGAAATAAACCCACACACCCACAGTCAATTAATCTTCAACAAAGGAGGTGAGAATATACAGCACAATGGAGAAAAGACAGTCTCTTCAGTAAGTGGTGCTGGGAAAACTGGACAGCTACATGTAAAAGAATGAAATTAGAACATTCTCTAACACCATATAAAAAATAAACTCAAAATGGATTAAAGACCTAAATGTAAAACCGGATACTATAAAACTCCTAGAGGAAAACATAGGTAAAACATTCTTTGACATAAACCACAGCAGTATTTTTTTGGATCCGTCTCCTAGAGTAATAGAAATAAAAACAAAAATAAACAAATGGTACCTAATTAAACTTACAAACTTTTGCATAGCAAAGGAAACCATAAACAAAATTAAAAGACAACCTACGGACTGGAAGAAAATTTTGCAAATGATGTGACTGACAAGGGATTAATTTCCAAAATATACAAAGAGCTCATACAGCTCAATATCAAAAAATCAAACGACCCAGTCAAAAAATGGGCAGAAGACCTAAACAGACATTTCTCCAAAAATGACCTCCAGATGCTCAACATGAAAAGGTGCTCAATGTCACTAATTATTAGAGAAATGCAAATCAAAGCTACAGTAAGGTATCACCTCACACCAGTCAGAATGGCCATCATCAAAAAGTCTATAAATAATAAATGCTGAAGAGGGTGTGGAGAAAAGGTAACCCTCCTACACTATTGGTGGGAATGTAAATTGGTATAGCCACTATGGAGAACTGTATGTAGCTTCCTTAAAAAACTAAAAAAAGAGCTACCATGTGATCCAGTAATCCCACTCCTGGACATACATCTAGAAAAGACGAAAACTCTAATTTGAAAAGATATGTGGACCCCAGTGTTCATTGCAGCACTATTTACAATAGCCAAGACATGGAAGCAACCTAAATGTCCATCGCCAGAGGAATGGATAAAGAAGATATGGTACATATGTACAATAGAGTATTACTCAGCCATAAAAAAGAATGAAATAATGCCATTTGCAGCAACATGGATGGACCTAGAGATTATCATACTAAGTGAAGTCAGTCAGACAGAGAAAGATAAATATAATATGATATCACTTCTATGTTGGACAATGTGATACAAATGAATTTGTTTATAAAACAAGCTCACAGACTTTGAAAACAAACTTACGGTTACCAAAGGGGAAAGGTGGGGGGGGGATAAATTAGGAGTTTGGGATTAACATATGGACACTACTAAATATAAAATAGGTAATCAACAAGGACCTATGTATAGAACAAGGAACTCTTCTCAATACTTTGTAATAAGCTATATGGGAAAAGAATCTGAAATAGAATAGATATATGTGTATGTATAAATACACATATATCTATTTGCTGTACACCTAAAGCTAACACAACATTGTAAATCAACTATACTTTGCTGTACACCTGAAACTAACACAACATTCTAAATCAATTATTTTATACTCCAATATAAAATAAAAATTAAAAAATAGAAATAGAATTTGAAAAATAGAAATAGAATTTGATTAATAAACAGATGTGATGGGATACAAGAAGGCAGGCTGTGGCAATGGAGTTTCAGTGACTATAAATATGCATGGCAGAGGTTTTCCTGCGTTCTTGGGGCTCTAATCTCATGAACAAGCTAAGTCCCATTCTGATTACTCTCTGTTTTCTAACAGACATAGAAAACAAACTTATGGTTACCAAAGGGGAATGGGGGGTGGGGAGGGGCAGGGATAAATTAGAAGTTTGGGGTTAACAGATGTACACTACTTTACATAAAATAAGCAAACATAAAATAGATAAAAAAGAAGGACCTATGGTATAGCACAGGAAACTATAATAACCTATAATGGAAAAGAATCTGAGAAAGAATATATATGTATTCATATATACACACACACATATATGTACACCTGAAACTAACACAACATTGTAAATCAACTATACTCCATTTTAAAAAATATACCAATAATATGAAAGTACTTTGTAACATTAGCTGTCCCCAAAGTAAGACTAAATTTGCAAAGTATGCAGATGAGAATGTCTGTCACCTGCTTATACCAGAAGTTATTAAGTCTTAGTGAAAGATAGCTAATTTGTGATAAACTGAATGTTCAAAATATAAATTTGTTTTCTGTATTTTAAAAATACCATCTTGGGCTTCCCTGGTGGCGCAGTGGTTGAGAGTCCGCCTGCCGATGCAGGGGACACAGGTTCGTGCCCCGGTTTGGGAAGATCCCACATGCTGCGGAGCGGCTGGGCCCATGAGCCATGGCCACTGAGCCTGCATGTCCGGAGCCTGTGCTCCGCAACGGGAGAGGCCACAACAGTGAGAGGCCCGCGTACCGCAAAAAATAAAATAAAAATAAAAATAAAAATATTACTACTGAAGTTAGAAAATGGAAGTCCAGAGAGGTTAGATGACTTGTCCAAGATCACACAGGACAATACCTAAGCTCCAGGACCTAAAATTATCTCCTAACATTTTTTTGCTAATACACATTCCATTGACAAAACATATTTTTAACCTCTAAGTCTTGGGTTATCTCCTAAAAATGTTTTCACAGATAATTAGGGAAATTGTAAGTTAGTCTACTTAAGATTTCTGATGGGGAAAGATGGAAATAGCAAGATGTTAACCCTCTTGAAATTCATATCTACCTCTGCTTTCTAAGATGAGTACTTTACAGGCTTGTTATCTTGCTTTCTTCCAGAGACCAAAATGCCAAGCAGCTATTCCTGTCATTTCTTACATTCTGCTCATTGGATGGCTTAGTGTTTTTAACCAGTGGCCCATGCAGTTGGCATATATAATATGAGGAAATAATTCCCAAGTCCCCTGTGAAAGAAGAGAGTTGAAGAAGGCATATTAATGATGTACTTGCTTCAGATGCCATCTTACTGCTCAAATCTATCTTAAGTTTATTCAAATCCGTCTTAATATTTCTGAAACCTTAATCATTGTCATTGTGAAACTACCACCCTCAATATAAAACTTAGTTCTCCAATTTGCCCCACCTTGCAACTTTGTGTCTTTGTCAAACTTTTCATAATGGATGACACAAAAACCTCCTTGATTTTGGCTTCAAGGAGCAATGATGTGGCTAGATAATATGGCATTGTCCTATTCATGCTGCAAGTCCAGGTTGACATTTTTCCTGGGTGAGATCCAGCCAGGTGTCTTGTCTGATGAGAACAGTACTGGGCACATGAAAAGGAAATAGTGGAAACAGATCCTATGAGGGTCTACCCAATGGAAAAGTGGCCAGCTTGAATTGTTAGCGTAGTACCAGAGATTAGCATACAGTTTCTGGAAGATAATATCCCCTCAAAAAATTTTATTGAATGAATGAAGGAAGGAATTTGATTAATAAACAGATGGGATGGGATACAAGAAGGCAGGCTGTGGCAACGGAGTTTCAGTGACTATAAATATGCATGGCAGTGGTTTTCCTGAGTTCTTGGGGCTATAATCTCATGACCAAACTAAGACCCATCCTGACTGCTCCAAATGTGTTATATATCAAGTAGAGACTTTATGGTACAGACTGGGAGCTTGCAAACCCTTCAGGACTGATATAAGACAACTTTTCCATCTGACCTTCTTTTAAGGGAAATACCTCTAATTTTTTCTTCCTTCTTTCCTTTTTTTTTTTTTTTTTTAAATTGTGGAGTCTTAGATGCCTAATTCAATGGGCTTTTCCTTGTGTATGGTTATGTGCTACTCTAGGGGCATGGATACATTTAATTAGTTCACTGAATAAATCTAGAGAAATATTTTGGCAAAAGAAGAAAGGTGAGAATGACAATGAATCCTAAGGGTAATGATGCTAGGAGGGGCTGCAAGAAAGGTTGGATTTGCCGTGTGGTGCCATATCTAAGGAATTTTGTTCTAAACACAGAGCTCCTTCTTTGGGCATACTTGCTGGAGTTTCCACTAGAATAGTTATAGTCATTACTGGGCATAAGTCTCCTGAATTCTAGGGATATATGAAAAGATTAGATGAAATCAGAAAATAGCCACTAAACAACGAAACCCCTGGAAGGATAAGGATTTAGTGTGAGAAAACATTTCCAGTTGTACAAATTTAGATAATCAAGGACAAGGAAAAAACAAAACTATTTTCAAGATCTGAAAAGATTAAATGCTTTGGAAAGAGGGTTAAGATGTATCTTACAATTTAAAAGTCCCCCAAAGCTAATAGATAATAAAGGGAAGAATGAGTTGACAGTGACCATCAAGGCATATTTCAGGCTTGAATTGCAATCTCTAGCTCCCGGGAATGGGCCTCACAGAAAACCCATAGCTCTCTGGTTTTGAAATGATGCAAACAATGGCCTAGAAAGACATTCCTGAGAAGCAGGTGATAGCTGGCCATCAGATAAGACATGGGACCCAAGGCCCAGGCCAGTGTTCTAGTTGTGCGATCTACTTTCCTGTGAAATGAAATTGGGGCGGGGGGGACAGTATAGGTTAGAGGCCACAATTAGAAGAACTCTCTGTCTATAGAGCGGCAACCTGTCCAGGCTCTCACATCAGAATGCCATGGTCCAGTTACTGCTCCCTCTCTACTGCTGTGGGCAAGGTTCATCAATCTCAGAGCCTAACTTTTCTCCTCAGTAAATGGGGATTCTGATTACAATCCTTGTCTCAGTTTTGTTGGGTGATTACATCCTGTCAGCAACCTAGAACATGGTGAGCGCTCAGTAAACAGTAGTTATTTAATATTGATGCAGCTGCTACCACCACTCAATCAGATATTTTTAATCAACATTTCATTACTACGGGTTTGAGGAGAGTCAGCAAGAGAGTAAATCGAGTGGCACAGCGACTGAAGGGCATCAAAGGCTGTCCAATAGCACTGCTGGCAGAGGTCCACAGTGAGCCAGGCATGGGTGAAAGGCAATTGACCCTCATCACTGAAGAACTGCTTCTGGTCAGAGAACCCAGTATGAGCAGTCAGGCTAGAGGTGAAGTGTCTCATCCATGGAGTGACTAGGAATGATGAGTGATACCCCCCCCACTCCCATCTTTTAGAGTCAAAACATCAGCAGCAACTTTCTTGTAAGGATACGTGGTAGGTCCCTTGTAGGCAGGGCATTCTGGAGCAGAGAATCCTGTGGGCCGAAGGTGATTCTAAGCGAACAAAGAAACCACAGGATTCTAAGACATGATTATTCCAAAATAAACCAATATCACCAAGCATACTGAGATTTCTTAAAGGGATGTTTAAAGGAATCCAACATAGAATACAACCTTTTTCTCTGCTAGGAGCAGCAGCCTATTATTCAAACACGAGAAAAGATCTTCAGTAATGTTTCTTTGTTCTCAGCTCTAGGTTCAAACTCTTTGTGTGGTTTATCTTTTAATTATTGGTTTATCAGAGATTTCAATATACTCATGATACAAGTTGGTTTATTTTTGGCTGCACTTGGGCTCAGTAGTTGGATTCTAGAGTGTAGGCTTCAGTAGTTGTGGCACACGGGCTTAGTTGCTCTGCAGCACGTGGGATCTTCCTGGACCAGGGATCGAACCAGTGTCCCCTGTATTGGCAGGCTTAACCACTGCACCACCGGGGAAGTCCCTCTTTGTGTGGTTTTAGGCAGCATCACTATTTAAACCTAGTGCACCTTCTCAGGCTCTTTTTGTACCATCTTTTAATGCCCAAACTGAGTTTCCCTACTCCAGTCTCACATTGTTCTACCCCTGAGCCTTGACTCATGCTCTTCCTCTACGTACAAAGTCCCTCCATTTGTCACCATAAGTCAGCATCCAACCCATCCTTGTCCAAATTACATACCACTTTGTCCCCAAAGTGTAATCTGGTACACCAACTGACCTCTGCTTTCCCTGTGCACTCTAAGCTTTTCATCCATATCTCTTTCATGGAATCCACTTTCTCCTTTGTATTATAATTATTTGACTCAATAGAAAATGCAGCTTCTCTCCTACATTATAAACTCACTGAAGTCAAAGTTCACTTCTGATATATCTTTAACTTAATTCAGTGGATGTTTATTAAATACCTACTGTGTGCCAGGTGCTTGGCTGGTGCTTTGCCTCCTTCATAAGACCTATTAGTTCCTGGGATACGGTTACTAAATGAATAAACAAGTGAGGTTATTGACCAATCTTAGCCTCTTTCCTTTGGCTCTTTTTCTGTTTATCTTCCAAATAGTCCCTATGAAAAATCAGTCCTACAGTAGAACACACATACACACACACACACACATATGCACTACTATACTATGCCTTACTCTAATTAGAGAAGCAATACCATAGTTTAACTGGTAACAGCCCAAAGATGATCAAGATCTGTTAAAATAGAAACTAAATTCTAACCATATCAAAAGTATATCTTAATGTCCTTTTACAAAGGGATGTTACTTGGTTATTGCCTCTCCAACTGAACTGTAACCTCCTTTCAGGTGGAAACTAACTTATACCTTTCTATCTGATGTCTTGTATATAGTAGGAACTCTAATCTTTGTGTGTGTAAATGCATGGCAAATTCAAATTTGTATTATGCAGTAATTTCACACCATAAGAAATGTACCATGTTCTAAAAAAAATTGGAAATAGGACATTTGGGGAGCTTAACTCAGTTCTGTCATAGATCTCTTAAAGTAGTTGGGATTGGTCCTTTGGCTGATTTAAAATTAATTTTAAGAAAAAAATTAATTCAGATGTTTCAGGACTCCCACAGTAATAAAATCTTGTATATCTTAAACACTGAAGGTAGTTAGCTAGGCCTCACTAAAAGAAAATTACATTTGTTCCTATCTTTGATGCCTCTCCATAAGGTCTCAATTTTTCATTTTTTAAAAAAGATGATGCCATGAAAATCCAAAGCAGCTGAAATGAATTATGAGCCCTTTTGGAGCAAGGGAAGGGAAAAAAAACCTTTCCCCAGGGATACATTTTTTTTAAGTTCCTCTTTCTATTTGAAATGCTTTCTGACTTGACAGCTTGCCAAAATTTCACAATCACATGGGTTTGTGATTCTGCAGAAGATCAGTTCTGCAGAATAGTGGAGGAACCTTTCTTGGAAATTAGAAAATTATTTGCTTCTGTTGCTGACCCTATCCAGGACTTGCTCAATGGTTTGCAAGTGCTAGTCCTCTTGGCTACCTCTTTCCAATGTTCTGCGCATGGACGTGGATAAGATACACCGTATAAAATTATTGATGCTAATTACAAGATTTGGGGGTCCTTAATATTACCAGAGACACATCATAATCCAGGTGTTTGTTAATCAATAAATTCCACCTGTGATATCAATTCAGACTTCTAAGAGTTGTCGAGTTATAATTTTTAAAAAGTTAAAAACGTATTTCTGGGGACTTTCCTGGTGGCGCAGTGGTTAAGAATCCACCTGCCAATGCAGGGGACACGGGTTCGATCCCTGGTCCAGGAAGATCCCACATGTTGCAGAGCAGCTAAGCCTGTGCACCACAACTACTGAGCCTGAGCTCTAGAGCCTGTGAGGCACAACTGCGGAAGCCCACATTGCCACAACTACTGAAGCCCACGCACCTAGAGCCCGTGCTCCGCAACAAGAGAAGCCAGCACAGTGAGAAGCCTGCGCATCCCAACGAAGAGTAGCCCCGCTCGCCACAGCTAGAGAAAGCCCGCGTGCAGCAACAGAGACCCAACACAGCCCAAAATAAATAAATAAATAAGTAAATTTATTTTTTTTAAATCTACAAATATACAAATTGTGAGCATGTTTTGATTTATTAAACTTGTTAATGATAGAAGTAGAAAAATGACAAAGCTGACCCAAAGGGGAATATGAGAACTGATATGTGGAAAGGAAAATTCTGGAATAAGATTGCAAATTTAGACACCAAACTGGTTAATGTCCTATGGGGCAATAAAGCCATAACCATGGGGGTTACCTTGTTTTCTAGACAAAAACCATTTGCAGTGTATCAGTTTTCTATATCATCTAATTTTACAGAGTCTGGGCCCTAATTATGACAGATAGTGTTACCTTCCCCTAGGGTGTAAGATGACTCTTAGGCAAGCATATTAAAAAAAGACACAATAATCTTTTTTATTTATTTTTAAAAACTGGATAATTTTTCTCGATGAATCTTAGAGAAAGATTCAGGAAGGCCCAGAATTTCCTAGCAAGAGCCCTGTATTTCTATCTTGATTAAGCTGGCTTAGCTGGCATTTTTATTTTCATGATTGAGATTCAGACTCAGGGTAAATACAATAAAAATAGGAAAATTTCATTGAGAATTCCATGGCTTCACAGAAGCTGCCTAAATGTAGATATTAACACAAAGTCACCTGTCCTAAAATTAAACAGGAAATTGAACCCAGCCATCCTTGCAGCCCCAGGCTCTTTCGGATAGATGTCCTGCCGGTGACATCGCTCACTATTATCTGGGGTCCTACCTCGACAGCACGCTCCCTCCCTGGTGTTTCTTCTTCCAATCATGCCCCTGTCACAACACAAGCTCCAGTGGCTCCAGCCCCTCCTTCTAGGACCCAGTCAGCTTTCTTCTTCTGAATTACCTGATTTACCCTCACCGCATATCCCGACCCTGTTTTGCTGTTTCCCTCTCATTTTGTGGCCACATTATACTACATTATGGCCAGTATAATAAATCAATACTTATTGACTCGGTGTGTTTTGAACACTTTCTTTATACAACGCCCAGTCGCAGTTCTTTCATCTCTTTATTTCTCTGTTCGCAGGGACCGACCTGATTGTCACAGATACATTCCCGGGACCTTAAATTCTTATAACCTGCTGGTCCTTTCATGGTCTATCAATGAGGCAGAGTACACTGGTCCCTTCCAACTAAAGATCAGATATGAGCTGCTTCTCAAGGGGTTTAAAATAAATAGGATGAAGAAATGTAGAAAAGCCAGAGAGATATACTGACCCACCTTTGTTTTTTCAAGCCTGTGCTAAAGAACATGCATTCAAGTCACTGACAGAGAGAAGGTTTAAACCCAGGATGCGCTTGCTCACAGAGCAGCAAGTAGTGGATGGCCACAGGGGTTGCCTTTTTTGGGGTGGACGGCTTTTCACACTCCCTGGGGATGTCTTTGCTATCTTTTACAACCACTAAATCTTATTTTCAAGACTTTGGTCTCAGTTCCTTGAGAAACTTCCAGTGGTTTTCCAGCCCACAAACTCCTGTAGCACTCATTGCATGGAGCAGCCAGCTGGGACTGGGCTCATGTGACGTGCTGTCCTCATTCTGTGTGTTGTAAGCATGAATAATTGCCGCATCTTGTACTTCTTTTTTGTACAATAACCCTCACAGCTCCATGTTGGAGCTCAGTACAAATTGTTTATTAATGTAAGGCTAGGACTGGGCTATGATATCAGGAAAAGAAGGATGAGGTTTGGAAAAATGGACTGAACAATAATGAAGCAAAGGCAGAGAGGTAAAGCAAAGGAGGAGATTAGGAGTGACTGTGTGGAATGTGGAGGAAAGATTCACTGAGAAGGAAAGAGAGTCCCATGTCGTGGAGAAGAGTGGAAGGGTAGTTTTAAAGGGATCACATGAACTTGGGAGAAATATTAGACTTTATTTGGTCTTACAGTGCCTGGTACTGTATTAATGAGCCCTTAGTGGTGTTTAACGAAGAAGCACATGCATACATGAATGAACGAAGAAAATGTTCTTTTAATCTAGCCTTCCCCCCAAGCTCACTATGATTTCCACCCTGAGATTTAACACTGTGCCGTTCTATCATGCTCTCTCCTCTTCCTCAACCCCTTTTCTGTTGGTTTTAATTCATTTCAATCTTGCTTTAGGGGATGTTATAATCTCTCTTCATGTATTCATCTACCAGCAAGTCTTTATGACTTACTGTTAAATGGCATAATAGACAAATTTCACCATGTAAAATTGCATAAGCCTGTGGTTTAACTAACAGATTGATTGCTTTTCTTCTGATCTAACATAGTGTGTATACAGAGTCCTTAGAAAATACCCTCTAGATCCCTCAAGCTGTAAAGCTGGCTGCCCTGTGCTCAGTGCTAACCTAAACTGGCAATCTGATAAATTACATGGCCTTGGAGGAAAGACACAGCCAAAGCATTGATTAGTTCCCTTTATCCCAAAGATTAGTTTAAAATTTAAAAAATTAAAAATAAGTCAGAAAATATTCCTAAGTAGTGTGAGAAAAAGACATTTTTTAAAAATCTATAGTTTTTTAAAATATAAGAATGTGACGGATTTTTTTTCCAACTTTGCTGTAGAATTCACACATCTAAACTTCTAGGATAAGATCTATACTTTCAAGAAAAGTTCCAAAATATTTTTAAGCAGGAGTTAAACTACGTAAAAATGGATAAGTGTGAAAATGCCCATGCGATTGTCTGAAAATATAATTCAAAATTTGTGATCCACGGCATGGTGATTTTTTAAAATGGCACAGATGAAGCACATTATTCAGTCAATTAAGGATGTAAAGAGGCCTGCTCCAGATCCTTTGAGCTCCTGTCTCTAAAGTTTACATTTTAATTGGTCAAAGTCAGCCTAGTGCACACTTCCAGGCAGCCTGACTCGTGAATTGTCTCTGATGAAACATTTCTTTAGGCACCTGGAACAATGCAGAGTACACATGACGCCCTCGATAAAAATTATTGGAAAACTGAATAAATGTGACTCAAACATGGAGAAGTAGTGGAAATAAGATTGCCAGACACTGTAGGTGGATTTGGGCAGGCAGTCCCACACCCTTGCTATGCCGGTGCTTTCTGTGTGTGTTCATGCTCTGCTGTGAATGGTTAGCAATTTTTACATGTTGGGCGAACCATTTCCTACCCCACCTTACAGGATCCTTGAAGTCATGTCCGTCTTCAGGTCTCCCCCCATTTCTGCCCACACCCAGCAAGCCTGAGAGGAGAGCTGGCACCCCTCTGCATGCCAGGTTTGGTTCTGTCCCCTGCCCAGCTGTTAGCCACCCATCTTGGGTCTCTCCATGGTTCTGTGATGGGGGCTGAAAGGAGGAAAGAGTCTAGGGAAAGAAAAAAGAAAGTTTGGGGGAGAGTGTGGTATAAAATGAGAGGAAGCAAACAGGCCAGGATGGGAGGGCCAAGGGAAAAGAATGTCACCTCTGCCATTAAAATACAGCAAAATGAAAGTCTGAATTTTTAATTTTTCTCAATAGTTCAAAAAACATGTTTTGTGAGCTACTGTTCTTCCAGAGGTGAGAGGGGCAACTCACAGCAGAAGATTCTTTCTCAGTAAGATGAGTTTGTGTGTCCTTTTTAAGCAAATCTAGCCAACACGAGTTAGTCATGTAAGCTTGCAGAAAACAACAGCCAGAACAACCATCCATACAAAACCCACCAGCAACATGACATATTTCCATGCACCCATTCTTCTAGTCCCCTTGCGTGACAGAGCGACCAGCTGCCTGGAGGAAAGGACACTAGGGAGTGGATAACTTCTTCCCTCATCCCCAAAGACAGCATCACATAGGAGAGGGCAAGAGGTGGGGGTCCTTGCTGTATTTTCAGGCTCTGCACTGCTCATCTGGTCCAGCTCTTTGGCAAAGAGAAGGACACCAACCGGGACCTCACAGTCCCTCGACTCAGCACAAAGCTTCCTTAGATTAGTGCCCAAACTAATTTTTATGACATGTCATTCCAGTAAGAGCGCTGCTGCATTTCACAGATGGGCTTCCCCCAGATAGGGACTGTTGATTGGCCGAGTTGAGATCTGGCTGGATTAGGGAAATTTAAGCTGACAGCTGGTCTTTGGCATGAGAGCATAAAGCCTTTGTTGTTCGAGGAAGCGATGGGGGCTGGTCAGACCCCCTGGCCAAATAGGAGTGTTGCTCTTTGCAGAGGCCAGCACTTCCCAAGCTAAAATGACTTTTTAAAAAGAAGGAATGTACAAATACAGTTACACTGTACATGCCCAAATGATCTCAGGCCGTGCCTAAAGGGACCAGAGCAGACAAGAGAACAGCCCAGTGGAACATGGCGTAGCAACACAGAAACAATTTAAAGAAGCTCACTTCTAGTGGAAATGCCAGAAGTCCTAATCACAAGGAACCTGGCTTCCCTGGAGCAATGAGTCACCTCTATGTCTTTGATAGAAGATTAGTTCGCATTATCAGTGGGTATTGAGAAGGGATTTAAAAGGTTTATTTGCCCAAGGAAAGACCTGGCAGTATTTGGGAATAAAAATACTAATTTGAGCACGCGTGTGTATGTGTGCATGTGTGTGAACATGTGCCAGGCATTGCATTAAGCGCTTAATGTGCATTGACTCACCCTATCCTCACAGCCACCCTATGAGATGGGTACCATTATTACCCTCTTTTTATGGAGGAGGAAATAGGTTTAGAGAGATTAGGTAGCCTGTGGGCTATTCTGAGAGCCTAACCTGCATTAATAACAGTGTTTTCCCAACTACAGGTCACGATCCATTAAAGATTATAAAATCCATTTAGTGAGTGGCAACTAGGCTTTAGAAAAACAGAATAGGAAAAAAAAATCAGTGCACTACATATAGTAAAAGTAAGAATTGTTTCTTATCAATTCAGTTATATGTGTGTGTGTTGTCGGTTGCAACATAAAATGTAGTAGCCTGATAATCTACCATCACAGATTAGTTTTGCCTGCTTTTGAACTTTGTGTAAATGAAACGATGTAGCAGGTATTCTTTTGAGTCTTTGTGTCTGGCTTTTTTTACTCAACATTATTTTTGAGAGAACCATCAATGTGGCTGTAGTTTGCTCATTCTTATTATTGTATCGTATATAACACACATACTCTATGTTGTATGACCACACATAACTTTTTAAGCCAGTTTTCTGTGGATAATATTTGGGTTGTTTCCACTTTTTTACTATCACAGATAGTACTGCTATGAACTTTCTTTTATGTGTCTTTTGGTAAACACGCATACATATCCCCACTGGGTATATACCTAGGAGTGGAATTGCTGGGTCATTGGGTACTTAGAAGTTCAACCTTAGTAGAGACCACCAAACGGTTTTTTTCAAAGTAGTTGTACCAATTTAAATGTTTTTCTTGCAGTGAATTATGATCAAAGAAGTTTGAAAAACACTGATTTGTGATTTCGATGGGAAAGTGCTTTCTTCAGAGTACAGAAATGTTTATGTATGCGTACATCTACCCCCTGATGCTCTTTTCCTTCCTGCTCTCACCCTCCATCTATAAACCTGAGCAAGGCTGAGGTGGTGGGCTGTGCGGGGAGAGACTGCAGTTTCTGAAACAACTTCAGAGCAGAAAAGGAGTGTGCCTGTTGGCTATGAAACGACTGGTTGCCCAGTAACAGGTCCTACTCTCTATGACTGGAAGGACCCTCTCAACAGCCCTGTGACACTTCCCCAACTAGACAACCCTTGGCCACCCAGGACACTAGGGAGACCACCATGGTCCCCTGGCTACTACCTTAGCCTTCTGAAGCCCACTTGGTCTATTAGAGCATCTGCTTCCCTGCAGTCCTCTCCTTCCAGAGGTTAAGACTTTAGGTAGGAGAGACAGCCATCTACAATCCACCTGGAAGGCAGACTAATGAGTGAGTTTTTCATGATATTTATTGATAAAATAAGAGAGATAACTGAGCCTGTAGCCCCAGAGAGGACTGTCTTCAGAAAGAGGGAGAGAAAGAGTAAATATATATAACTCACATGGCCCAGGGAGCTGAGGTTCTGAGACTGCCTCTCTGCCTTTTTCATGCCATCAGTGATGAGCCCATGCAACATCATTCTCTGTCCAGAACAGTCTCCCACTGGCACAGGGACATTCTGTGACATGCTTCCTGAAGGTCCTGTTCTCACTTCCCTCCCGACAGAAACACCCAAGGTGGGCCTGCCTACCTTCGCCAAGTGCCCACACCAGGAACTGCCCGTAGGGGCAGGATCCTCTCTGTCCCCTGTCTTATGCATAGTCTTCTCAGTGAGCCCACATCTCTGTGCTTGAGAAGAAGATGCAGGGCCACTGCGTGTGGTGTGGGCTGCTTCAGTCAACCTGAGTCATCCCAGAGCTGGCCTTTATTCTAACATCCACAGAAGCTCCAAATGGATGGGATAGGTCTGATTCTTCCACTTCTTCCAGAGACCACACGCCAATCCCCTTCTCCATTATGTTTCTGCACTTAGAAGTTGTCTCCAATCACAGAGAGTAGTAATAATACTGCAGGGCAGGGCACATCACTGATAAAACAAGAATATTTAGAAAGTTGACTTAAGAACAGTAGACCCTGGCCACATGTGGCATCAAGCACTTGAAACATGCCTGGTCCAAACTGAGATGTACTCTAAGTGTAAAATTCATAGTGGAGTCAAAGAGTTAATTTAAAAAGGTCACATACCTCGTTAATGATTTTTATGTTGTTAACATGTTGAAATACTAATATCTGGGATACATGGAACTAAAGAAAATATATGATTAAAATTAATTTCATCTATTTTGGTTTACTTTTCTAAATGTGGCTACGGATCATTTCAAATTCCTTATGTGCCTTGTATTATATTCATTTTAAATAATGCTGCTCTAAAGTCAGACCACCTGGGTTCAAGCTAATTGCTTAACTTTTTTTTTTTACAACTTTATTGGAGTATAATTGCTTCACAATGGTGTATTAGTTTCTGCTTTATAACCAAGTGAATCAGTTATACATATACACCTGTTCCCATATCCCTTCCCTCTTGCGTCTCCCTCCCTCCCACCCTCTCTATCCCACCCCTCCAGGCGGTCACAAAGCACCGAGCTGATCTCCCTGTGCTGTGCGGCTGCTTCCCACTATCTATCTACCTTACGTTTGGTAGTGTATATATGTCCATGCCTCTCGCTGGCTTTGTCACAGCTTACCCTTCCCCCTCCCCATATCCTCAAGTCCATTCTCAAGTAGGTCCGTGTCTTTATTCCCATCTTACCCCTAGGTTCTTCATGACATTTTTTTTCTTAAATTCCATATATATGTGTTAGCATATGGTATTTGTCTTTCTCTTTCTGACTGACTTCACTCTGTATGACAGACTCCAGGTCTATCCACCTCATTACAAATAGCTCTAATTGCTTAACTTCTTTGTGTCTCAGTTCCCTCCTCTGTAAAATAGGAATATTCATGTACCTCTCTGATATTGTTGTTAGGAATCAATGCATTCATATACATAAAGTGTGGAAAACAGTGCCTAGCATGAAACAAATATTCCCTCAATGTTAGTGTTACTCTTCT
This sequence comes from Mesoplodon bidens, assembly GCF_964165515.1. NCBI lineage: Eukaryota > Metazoa > Chordata > Mammalia > Artiodactyla > Ziphiidae > Mesoplodon > Mesoplodon bidens. Next base: position 44,796,129 of record NC_138160.1, on the reverse strand, counting down.
TAACTTCATCCCTAGTCCTCTATGAGTCAAGAACTTAGCAGCTTCAGTAGCTCTTCTTCTACTCTTGTCTCCAGGGAAGCCCAGTGTAGCCAGCTTCAGTCAACACAGATGGAATCAGTCATCTGCCCTCCTGAGATGCTTACAAGATTAGTGATTTTACGTCTGGGAATGCCTGTCCTTTGATATAGATGCCATACACAGACAGGGTTCATGCTGCCCTTTATGATGAGCTAGATCCTGACCCATCTCTTTTGATGAAAGCAGATTGTGTCCTAGTCCCCCAGCTCAGAGAATGCCGGGAAGAAGGTTCCCTATGGTGCCAACTGGGTCACAGATGAATAGCTGCTGTGGAAATACACCCCCATTTCTAGTTAAAATGATTACTACCAATGTTTTTCATTTATAAGAATACAGAGGTCTTTAAAAAAAGCCATAATTAAATTTGGAAATAGATATACACATTAAGAAAGAAATTGGAATCCATCTGGAACCTAAGAATATTTAATCTAAATCTTGAGCTTACATATAATAGTCCGTTATGGATTTTCAGTCCCTGAACTGTATGTAAGACCCTTGCTTTGGGCTACAATGGTGCCTGTTGTTCTCAACTCATTGAAAAACAAGTTCTGATCTTTTCCTTTTAAAGTATTCTGTTTCCAAATGCTTGTCTTGTTTAAAAAGAGAGAGAAAGAAAAAAAAAAAAAAGCACATCCTGGTGCCATGAATTGGAGGCTGCATTTTTTCCAGTTAATGGCACATTATTTACTTTCTAGATGTGTAAATGAGTAATGAGTCCCTGGGGGGAGAGATAGTATTGAAGAGCAAACAAATTCCATGGATGAGATCCATAGAATTTAAAAAAATGATTATAAACTCATGCTTTCAGCTAATAATAGTGAGGGTTTTGTTGAAGGATAAGACTGCTGAATTGAATTACACAACTGGGAAAAGAGAAATACATTTCCATAATTCACTTTGAATTACTGAGGTTTTATTTCTATGTTCTGTTGTTCTGGTTTTGAAAAAAATCAAATTATAAGGAGAATGAGTCTGTAAAGAAGGCAAAGTTCTTTTCTATGAGATTTATAAAGCCGGGCTGTTGTTTTTTTTCTTCCACTCTGGGCATCACAAATTGCTTCTGTGATCCTGATAAAATATCTCCAGAGACTTATTAGCAACAGGCATGGCTAATTAACAGGGCCAGGGAATGTGGCGCCTTCCCTGGGTTCCTGAGTCCTTTAATCCAGAGCAGAACCCACACTGTGCATCCCCTAGGCCATTACGTACTTATCAGAGGTCCAGTTACTTTAGATCTGGGCCAAAAGGCAAAGCCAGATGAGGAACATTGAATTGGACACTGTTCTTGAAACTTTAAAAATTAAAATGTCCATGACAACTCAAAAAATTGTGTCATTTATGCAGAATTTCAAAGGAGACAAGCAAAGGAAGACCTAAGGGAAACTGAGACAGATTTGAGGCATGACTTAATTGGAGGCAGAGGGTTGAAGAAATGACCTGTTCGGGTCCCATCCAAATTTATAGCTTTACCACGACCAGTATATTACCATTATCTTTACTGATTCTATGGTATCACGTAAATTTAACTTCATCACCCTAGACTCAGATATTTTACCTCTACAAGAAATGTAATAATGAGTTAGTACATATGAATCCTGGGTCATATAATGTTAAAATTATATGTGACATGTAATATTAAACTGTAAATGGAAACTACAGAAGCATTGTTTCTGCTTGGGTGGTTTTTGAAAATCAGAATGTCATTGTTTCAGTAAAGTATTAAAGAAACAATTTATGATATCTCCATTGACAAAATAGAGAATCATACCATTGTTGGATTCTTATGCCTGATGGAACAAGCTACCCACAGGGACTGACATAATTTTGGGGTAATCCCTGGGGTGCAGGCCCCCATTCTATTTAGTACTTGCTCATCTCTATCCACCCCAATGCAGAAGGCATGCTTATCACATTTAAGCTGGCACAAAACTGGGAGAGATAATAACTAAGCCAAATAACAAAATCAAGTTTGTTTTTGTTTTTTGAGGGGAGGGGGAATTGCAAAACTACCTTTAACAAATATAAATGTGAAGATATTTAGAAAGCCACCTTCACAAGTACCTGTTGAGGGCAATCTGTGTTTTGGTTGAGGACATGCCCAATAGTCATGATGCAGCTGAATTAATAATAAGAATAAAATTCTAGTGGCGTGACAGGACTCTTACGTATTTTGTACTTGTTACACCACATCTGGAGTGTAATTTTCCTTTTTGGACGCGGGACATTATAAGACACAAACTGAGGTATGGTCAAAAGAAAATGATTGAAATGATATTATATAAGGAACAGAAAGAAGCAGAAAAGAAAGGAGTTCTGGGTTGGCATGAGAGTTGTCTTCAAACATTCCAAAGGGCATTAAGTTGCAGAGACTATACATACTAAGTCCTATTTGGGAGTGATGTGTGCTTTATAAAAGCAAAGTATTAACAGGAACACAGCAGGTTCCTAAACACATCTTTTGCATTTCCTTTACGAGTGTACTAGCCTTCTAGGTAGCCACATTTGTCCCCAGGGATTGTAAGCCTCCGAAAGGCAGGGGCCCCCTCTTTGCTATCTCTGCACATCTCATCTGCTCTCACTGGGATGCTTTAAGGCCCGCAGAGGCTCTTATCATATTAAGCATTTTGATACCTATACATCTCCCATTAACTATAATTTTTGAAAAAAATTGAGATCGTTTTTAAAATGAAATAAATTTGCTTTTGAAATTATTTGGCTATGAAAAATAAATTTTGTTCACAAGCAGAATACTTGGGAATCTTTGAAAAGTGAGAAAAATCTACCTATAAATTGCTTCTAAATGTAATGAGATTTTTTAAAAGTCTGCAATTAGTTAAGTTGATATGTTGCTGGTTGACTGTTGATGTAATTAACCATTTATTAGTTTTGTGCTTACACAAGATTGTAATATATATGTATATATATGTATGTATATAATTGCTACATCATATTATAAAATAAATATATCAGGTCTAGTATTTTCATAAACCTTTTCAAACTCATAGGTCCCAGGCACAGTACTCCTGGTGACAAGTGGGAAAAAAAGCACTGTCTACCTCTGTGTCTGTTACATACTAAGCACTCAGTAAGTCCTTGCTGAATTCGTTAAAATAGGCTGCTTTATCAAACAGGAAACAAAAATTTCTAGTTCATTTTGCTACTCTGAGCTTGAAAAGCAGAGAGAGAACTGGAGGGGAGGGCAGCGGCTGTTCTTGAACTTCTGGTGGACCCTGCTTGCCAAGAAAAGATACATTCTAATTTGGTTGTTAATTGCAGGTGTGATTGTCCCCAGTGCTGTGCCAGGGACATTACATGTTAATAGCAGGAAGTATACTGTGATCAGAGGAGCAAATGTGTATTTAGTTCAGAAGTTGAGTCACTGCTCTTCCAAAAAGGGAGGATTCTAAATATACTGAAAGGGGGAGCTAGTTGCTGGATATTGGGAAGGGTGGGTGTCTTTTTGCAGGTCTGTTTGAAAAAAAGGCAACAGATTAAGCAGTGGATCAAAATATAAGTGAAAGACTTGCCCACCAAGTTAAAAAGCAAAAAAGGAGTGAACTAAAATAAAAATAGCTCCAACCCAGAGATCAAGAGGACTATTTTGTCTAAGGAAAGAATAGAAGTGGTCCGCTTACACTCCGCCCAGCCACTAGCTTCAAGTGCATCTTTGTGCGATAGCCGAGGGCCTGAAAGACTTCATTATTAAGAAGTTAATGCTTGACAGCGGCCGACTCCACCACAGCAGAATTGCCCGCCTTCAAAAGAGTCTCCTATGAGTCTTGGGATAATTACTCAAATCTCCAAATTATCCTTCAGGGAACAAAATGAAACATGCAGAATCAAAAGCAGATTTGTAGCTGAGATTATGAAAAGGGAGTGAGTTCTTTTCCATTTTAAAAAATGATTATTTCTGTTGTAGGAACCACAGAGAGGAAAGGGAAAAAAAACAAAAATCAAAAAGACAAACAAACAAAAACCTACCCCTAGACCAAGCAGGCAATAAATGTCTAGCAGCTGGTACAGCCCAAGGGAAAAACCAAAACAACTCATACAAATACTATCAAGGCAGTTTCCTCTAAATTTCCAAATAAGTCACCCCCATCAAATTGCTTGAGAAGAAGACGATTTTCACTAGGCACCATTTTCTAAAATAGTTGAACGTGCCCAATCAAGCCACCTACTATCTACTGAAAATAAAATAACGACTTACAAAGCATTTCTCCCTCCATATAGGCACACATTTATTTCCTAACCCTACCTCCCATTTTAAGAAGTAAATTCATTTTAAAAAATGTTTTTGCCAAGAATCGCCACCACCACCAAAACCTTTTTATTTTCCCTGCTTTTTTTCCCCATTAGTAGTGGCTGTCAGAGGCTCCCAGAACTTTTTAATGGAAGTATTTCTCAAACAGAGGTAGGTCCTTGAGCAAGTTCTTGAAGAGTGAAGGAGGCCCACAAATTATAAGAAAAATTAACAATTTTTAACTTGATGTTTTTCTTACAGTGATGATCTTAAATTTTTTAGCAATTAGAAGGACAAAACTTCTTTCCGCAGTGGTAATTCACGACTGCAAGGCAGTTTCATAGAAGAAGGCTTTAGTTGTTTAAGTCAATGTTTCTCAGACAAGGGTCTATGGATTTATTCTCAGGGGTAGGAGAAAAGTTTTATTTCTTTAAAAAAGAACCTTGTAGTTCAAATTTTGAGAAAGTGAGCTACAAGGACGTTAATAGCTGTTTCACAACCAGCTGACCTTCAATCTCACCAGCAACACATCTGCTACTCCTGAAGCACATTAATCGGGTTAATTGCAAGGACTTCAGGTATTATGTAAGATTTCTTATTAAAATCAGACCAATAGGTGTCTGCTCAGTCCTGGGTTGAAGAAACTATAGATAAATTGGCAGCATGATGCCTGGCACAGAATATTAATGCTAATATCATATTTAGTTTTATTTTTGGATATCTTTATCTCCCAATCTTACCTTCTCCCCTCCGAAACAGAACTGGATCCTGTATATTTACAGTAGCTGAGAGAATCTGAGAGATGCAGTGAGGAAGTGTACAAAGTTTGCCAGATGCTAAAAACAATATTGAACTATCAATTTCTCCAAGCTAACTGGGGCCAACTACTAATGAACTTACTTACAGTTTTTTTCCTTTTAAAAAATTAATTGTAGTGAAATACATATAACATAAAATTTACCATTTTAACTATTTTTGTTATAGTTCAGTGACATTAAGTACATTTGCATTGTTGTGCAACTGTCACCACCATTTATCTCCAAAACTTTTTTCATCTTCCCACACTAAAACTCCATCCCCATTAAATAATAATTCCCATTTCCCTCTGGCCCAATCCCTGGCAACCACCATTCTCCTTTCTGTCTCTATGAATCTGACTACTCCATCACAGTCTTTTTTGAATGATGCCCTGATTCTTAAATCAAAATGAACCAGGAAAATTTTATGGTTCTTTCCCATGATCTTCTACAGACATGGGAGTTGCCTAACCCCAGGTCCTTGGGCACAGCCCATTAACACGTCTGAAATGTTTCCCCACCATTGCCTCCTGAATTCTTATGTTGGTCCAGCCAGAAGGACTGATCTGTTTGCAAGGTTGCACTGCCTCTAAATGACCCACAAAGGAAGTGCATTGTACGCCAAGACAAAAATGGAGCTGCTTTTCCTCCAGCTTGCAGCAGCTATTTACAATTGTTCTGCCCTAGAAGCCCTGGTTATGTCGGGTTGCCATTTGATATGGGTGGATTAGAGATCCCAGTTGCTTTTACTTAAAGCCTAAGTTTCAAAGGATTCCTCTTGGCCCATGCAAAGCTGAGAACTGATAAGAATGGTACTACCATGTTCTTTGTTTTGGAAATGGGCTATCGGATGGAGTGCTGTTTGCTGACTGACAGGTAGAGAGCTTCTGACATAGCAGCAGGGATGGCATGAATTATTCTTTGCCAATGATTATTGAAGGTCATCCTGTTCTATGCTAAAATCTGACTCAACGAGACTGGATGACATAATCCTCCTTCATAGTCAAGATACACTAGATGCAAACCAAAAGGTGAAAAGCTCATATTACAGTCAGTGAAAAACAGAGACACAATTTTCTTATACTTAATGGACTTTCATTTCTTTTTATAACACCTGGCTAAATGCACACCCCTCCAAAGACCCTCTACTTAAACTCCCCTCTCCTCACATTACTTTTCTTCATTTGTTCTTGATTAATAACCAGATGTAGTCAGTGGAGGGAGGTAGATTGATTTCAGGAGAAACAACAGAAAAAGGAAGCTGTAAATGAAGCAGAATCATGCATGTTTCCCTTTCCCTTATACATTTTATAAATAATATGCCAACCCATAGGGGGAAATGAGGAATCTTAGATAAATAAAATGACTCATCATAAAGAAAACCTTGTAGATTAAGAAATAAGATCCATTTAGTTATGTAAAGCCTTGGATTAACCATTAGGCATCCATGCAATATATTTTACTTAATCCCAACTTTGCTTTAAGAGCCATAGGCTAGAATCTAAGGACCAAGTTCCTAGCCTAAGCTTGACCACTAACTTGCTTTATTACCTTGATCAAGTCAAAGAGCCTCTTTGAGCTTCAGCTTCCCTTTGTATGTAACAGAAAAAATAACATGTCAGGCTTCCCTGGTGGTGCAGTGGTTAAGAATCCACCTGCCAATGCAGGGGACACGGGTTCGAGCCCTGGACCGGGAAGATCCCACATGCCACGGAGCAACTAAACCCATGCGCCACAACTACTGAGTCTGCACTCTAGAGCCTGCGAGCCACAACTACTGAGCCCACGTGCCACAACTACTGAAGCCCGCGCACCTAGATCCCGTGCTCCGCAATGAGAGAAGCCACCGCAATGAGAAGCCTGTGTACCGTAACCAAGAGTAGCCCCCACTTGCCACAACTAGAGAAAGCCCGTGCGCAGCAAAGAAGACCCAACACAGACAAAAATAAATAAATAAAATAAATTTAAAAAGAAATACAAAATACAAAATAACATGTCATCTGTCTGCCTTGAATTAATATATGTTACTTCACATATAAGAATTTACTTCTATTTATTCTTTCACATTCTTTATGCTATTGTTGTCATATATTTCCCTCATACTTTATAAACCCCACAATACATTTTTATTATTTTTGCTTTCAAAAACAGTTAATTGTCTTTCAAATAGATCAAGAGAAAAGCATAATTTATATTTACCCACCTAATCATCATTTCTGGCAATTTTCGCTCCTTTCTATAGATCTGAGTCTTTACCTGGTATCATTTCCCTTCAGCCTAAACACCTTTATTTAGTATTTTTTAATAGTGCAGGTATACTGTGACAAATTATCTCAGATTTCATTTATCCAAAAATATCTTCAATTTCACCCTCACGTCTAAACGATATACTCACTAGATATAAAATTCTGGGTTGACAGATTTTGTTTTGCTTCTTTCTTTTCAGCACTTTAAAGGTATAATTTCACTGTATTCTGAGTTGCATTTTTTTGTAATGAGGCATTAACTGTCATTTGTATTGCTATTACCCTGTATGTAATATCTGTTTTTTTCTGAATGTTTTCTCTTTTTCTTTGGTTTCCAGCAATCTGACTATAACATACCTTGGTATAGTTTTCTTTGCATCATCCCATTAGAGAGTTGTTGAATTTCTTGGATTCCATTCTTGGATCTGTGGGTTGGTATTTTCAAAATTTAAAGACTTTTTAGCCATTCTTTTTTAAACAAATTTTTATTTTTATACAATTTTAAAGGTCACTTTCCATTTACAGTTGTTATAAAATATTGGCCATATTCCCCCGTGCTGTACAATACATCCTTGAGCCTATCTTACACCCAATAGTTTGTACCTCCCACTCCCCTACCCCTATATTGCCCCTCCCCCTGTCCCCACTGGTAACCACTGGTTTGTTCTCTATATCTATGAATCTTCTTTTACGTTATACTCACTAGTTTGGTGTACTTTTTAGATTCCACATATAAGCGATGTATTATCATACCATATTTGTCTTTCTCTGTCTGACTTATTTCACTTAGCATAATGCCCTCCAAGTCTATCCTTGTTGCTGCAATCAGCCATTATTTCTTCAAATATTTTTTCTGTTCAATTATTTGTCTCCATATTTGCTGGTACTCTAATTACAGTGTATTAGATCTCTTGATACTATTCCACAGGTTATCGACATTCTTTTTTCCAACTGTTTTCCTCTTTCATTTTTACTTCAAATTATTTCTGTTGACAAGTTTCCAAGTTTATTCTTTCTTGGACAGTGTCACATTTAGTGTTAATTTCATGCAGTGATCTTTAACTTTCAGAGATTGTAGGTTTTTGACTCTAGAGGTCCTTTTTTTTGGCTGTGTTGGGTCTTCGTTTCTGTGCGTGGGCTTTCTTCTAGTTGCGGCGAGCAGGGGCCACTCTTCATCGCGGTGCACAGGCCTCTCACTGTCGCGGCCTCTCTTGTTGTGGAGCACAAGCTCCAGACGTGCAAGCTCAGTAGTTGTGGCTCACGGGCCTAGTTGCTCCACGGCATGTGGGATCTTCCCAGACCACGGCTCAAACCCATGTCCCCTGCATTGGCAGGCAGATTCTCAACCACTGCACCACCAGGGAAGCCCTCTAGAAGTCCATTTTGTTCTTTTTTAGAATTTTTATTTCTATTTCTAAAGATTTTCCATCTCTTTACACAATATAATCACCTTTTTTAGTAAATGATTGAATATATTCATAATACTTGTTTTAAAGTCATTGTCTGCTTATTCTAATAAGTGGGTTATCTGCAAATCTGTTTCTAATGACTTTTTCTTAAATATACGTTATATATATATATTTGCTTCTTTCCATGTAATGTAATTTTCTAATTGATTTTTTTGGGCTATTATATTTGAATGTACAGTGGATACCAAAGTATAATTTTGGTTTGTTTATTTCCCGAAGAGTGCAAAGAATTTCCTGTCTGATGGTAACCAGGAGTTGGTGATTCAGATTTCTTCTTGGGTTGTGTTTGCAAAGGTTTAATATTATATTGAGTTCACCTGTGTTTAGCCCAACTTCCCTCATCTCATCCCTATTTGACCTCGTCAGTAGATGAGTTGGATGAGAATTGGCTGAAGTTTCAATGTTTTTAGTTTGCCTTTGTATTAAACTCTGGCAGAGATCCAGAATGTGCAAAGTTATGCAGTTTCCCTCTGCTTATCAATCATTCGCACAACTGCTGTTTTTCCCAGCAAGCCTCATGATGTGGGGAGTGTCGGGGGGAGAATTGTTGGTCCAAGTGCTCTGTCCTTGCACTTGGGACACTTCCAGACTCCAGTCCTTGTAGCCAGACCACACTGTCCTAAAAGGCTTGGCCAATGGCCCTCCATCCATGAAAAGTCTCTCCATCTCTACCCAGATTCTGCCTGTACCCACAATGGGTACATGCCCAAGGTGTGGAAGCTGTCACAACCCCCTCCCTGCTTGCCTATGAAAAGCTTATTTCTCTTGGAACTAAGTTCATCACTGCATTCATCTCTCTTCCCCTGCCCTGTAGAACAATTTTCAGGGGCCTCCCTGGTGGCGCAGTGGTTGAGAGTCCGCCTGCCGATGCAGGGGATGCGGGTTCGTGCCCCGGTCTGGGAGGATCCCATATGCCGCGGAGCGGCTGGGCCCGTGAGCCATGGCCGCTGGGCCTGCGCGTCCGGAGCCTGTGCTCCGCAGCGGGGGAGGCCACAAGAGTGAGAGGCCCGCGTACCGCAAAAAGAAAAAAAAAAAAAAAAAAAAAAAAAAATTTTCATTTCGTCTGGGTTATTTTGTTGTTACTATTGGGGTGATGGCTTTTACCATCCTTCCACATCTTGACCAGAAGCAGAAGTCTCAAAGAAGCAGCCTGTTACTTAAACTGATTGTTCTGGACTGGCACATCACCCTGTGATCCAGGTGTCTGAGAGGCACTCGTTTGAGAAGTCTGTCTTCTCTCAGCAGGGAGCTATCTTATCTGTGTACAGACTAGAGTATTACCTCAAGCTTTCTTCTGTCTGGTTTGCATCTCTGGCCAAAGCTACCTTTTGTATCTTTCGATATTTTTCCTTCATCAAGCCATTCTCTGATTTTTTAAAAATACATTTATTTATTTATTTGGCTGTGACTAGTCTTTGTTGCAGCGTGCAGGACCTTTTACTTGTGGCGTGCAGAATCTTTAGTTGCAGCATGCAGGGTCTTTAGTTGTAGCATACGAACTCTTAGTTGTGGCATGTGAACTCTTAGTTGCGGCATGTGGGATCTAGTTCCCTGACCAGGGATCAAACCTGGGACCCCTATGTTGGGAGTGTGGAGTCTTAGCCACTGGACCACCAGGGAAGTCCTGCCATTCTCTTATTTTTAAAACAAGATGATTTATAGTAAGTATGTAGGTTTCTCTATTTATAAAAGCCTATAGGAAATCTGCAAAGCAGTGTTTCTGCTATATCAGAAACAGGTGTTTAGAGACCCTCAAGACGGTGGAAGAGTAAGACATGGAGATTACTTTCCTCCCTACAAATACATCAGAAATACATCTACATGTGGAACAACTCCTACAGAACACCTACTGAACGCTGGCAGAAGACCTCATACCTCCCAAAAGGCAAGAAACTCCCCCACGTACCTGGGTAGGGCAAAAGAAAAAAGCAAAAAACAGAGACAAGAATAGGGACAGGACCTGCACTTCTGGGAGGGGGCTATTGAAGGAGGAAAGGTTTCCACACACTAGGAAGCCCCTTCGCTGGTGGAGATGGCAGGTGGCAGGGGGGAAGCTTCAGAGCCATGGAGGAGAGCACAGCAACAGGGGTGCAGAGGGCAAAGCGGAGAGATTCCTGCACAGAGGATCGGTGCCAACCTGCACTCACCAGCCTGAGAGGCTTCTCTGCTCACCCGCCAGGACACGTGATGGCTGGGAGCTGAGGCTCAGGCTTCGGAGGTCAGATCCCAGGGAAAGGACTGGGGTTGGCTGCGTGAACACAGCCTGAAGTATGTGCCACAGCTAGCCAGCAGTGAGTCCAGGGAAAAGTCTGGAACTGCCGAAGAGTCAAGAGATCTTTGTTTCGCGGTGTGTGAGGAGAGAGGATTCAGAGCACCGCCTAAACGAGCTCCAGAGATGGGTGCGAGCTGTGGCTATCGGCGCAGACCTCAGAGATGGGCATGACATGCTAAGTCTGCTGCTGCAGTCGCCAAGAAGCCTGTGTGCAAGCACAGGTCACTATCCACACCTCCCCTCCCAGGAGCCTGTGCAGCCCGCCACTGCCAGGTTCCCGTGATCCAGGGACAACTTCCCCGGGAGAACGCACGGGGCGCCTCAGGCTGGTGCAACGTCATGCTGGGCTCTGCCGCCACAGGCTCACCCCGCATCCATACCCCTCCCTCCCCCCAGACTGAGTGAGCCAGAGACCCCTAATCAGTTGCTCCTTTAACCCTGTCCTGTCTGAACAAAGAACAGACGCCCTCAGGTGACCTACACGCAGAGGCGGGGCCAAATCCAAAGCTGAACCCCAGGAGCTGTGCGAACAAAGAAGAGAAAGGGAAATCTCTCCCAGCAGCCTCAGGAACAGCAGATTAAATCTCCACAATCGACTTGATGTACCCTGCATCTCTGGAATACCTGAATAGACAACAAATCATCCCAAATTGAGGCGGTGGACTTTGGGAGCAAAGATATATATATATACGTGTTTCCTTTTTCTCTTTCTGTGAGTGTGTATATGTATGCTTCCATTTGTAATTTTGTCTGTATAGCTTTGCTTTTACCATTTGTCCTAGGGTTCTGTCTATCCAGTTTTTTTTTGTTTTGGTTTGGTTTTCTTTTTCTATAATTTTTAGCACTTGTTATCATTGGTGGATTTGTTTTTTGGTTTGGTTGCGCTCTTCTTTCTTTCTTTTTTTTTAAATTATTTTTAAATTTTTAATAATTAAAAAAATTTTTATTTTAATAACTTATTTTATTTATGTACTTATTTTCCTTCCTTCCTTCCTTTCTTTCTCCCTCCCTCCCTCCCTTCCTTCCTTCCTTCCTTCCTTCCTTCCTTTCTTTCTTTCTTTCTTTCTCCCTTTTATTCTGAGGCGTGTGGATGACAGGGTCTTGGTGGTCCGGCTGGGTGTCAGGCCTATGCCTCTGAGGTGGGAGAGCCAAGGTCAGGACATTGGTCCACCAGAGACCTCCAGGCTCCACGTAATATCAATTGGCAAAAATCTCCCAGAGATCTCCATCCAAACGACAAGACCCAGCTCCACTCAACAACCAGCAAGCTACAGTGCTGGACACCCTATGCCAAATAACTAGCAAGACAGGAACACAACCCCACCTACTAGCAGAAAGCCTGCTTAAAATCATAATAAGGTCACAGACACCCCGAAACACACCACCAGATGCGGACCTGCCCACCAGAAAGACAAGATCCAGCCTTTTCCACCAGAACACAGGCACTAGGGCCCTCCACCAGGAAGCCTACACAACCCACTGAACCAACCTTAGCCACTGGGGGCAGACACCAAAAACAACAGGAACTACGAACCTGCAGCCTATGAAAAGGAGACCCCAAACATAGTAAGTTAAGCAGAATGAGAAGACAGAGAAACACACAGTAGATGAAGGAGCAAGGTAAAAACCCACCAGACCAAACAAATGAAGAGGAAATAGGCAGTCTACCTGAAAAAGAATTCAGAGTAATGATAGTAAAGATGACCCCAATCTTGGAAATAGAATGGAGAAAATACAAGAAACGTTTAACAAGAGGTAATGAAACAATGATGAATAACACAATAAATGAAGTTAAAAATTCTCTAGAAGGAATCAGTACCAGCATAACTGAGGCAGAAGAATGGAGAAGTGACCTGGAAGATAAAATAGTGGAAATAACTACTACAGAGCAGAATAAAGAAAAAAGAATTAAAAGAATTGAGGACAGTCTCAGAGACCTCTGGGACAACATGAAACACACCAACATTCAAATTATAGGGGTCCCAAAAGAAGAAGAGAAAATGAAAGGTAATGAGAAAATATTTGAAGAGGTTATAGTTGAAAACTTCCCTAACATGGGAAAGGAAATAATCAAGTCCAGGCAGTGCAGAGAGTCCCATACAGGATAAATCCGAGGAGAAACCTGCCATGACACATATTAATCAAACTATCAAAAATTAAATACAAAGAAAAAATATTAAAAGCAGCAAGGGAAAAGCAACAAATAACATACAAGGGAATCCCCATAAGGTTAACAGCTCATCTTTCAGCAGAAACTCTGCAAGCCAGAAGGGAGTGGCAGGAGATATTTAAAATGATGAAAGGGAAAAACCTACAACCAAGATTACTCTACCCACCAAGGATCTCATTCAAATTCCATGGAGAAATTAAAACCTTTACAGACAAGCAAAAGCTAAGAGAATTCAGCACCACCAAACCAGCTTTACAACAAATGCTAAAGGAACTTCTCTAGGCAGGAAACACAAGAGCAGGAAAAGACCTACAAAAACAAACCCCAAACAATTAAGAAAATGGTCATAGGAACATACATATCGATAATTACCTTAAATGTAAATGGATTAAATGCTCCAACCACAAGACATAGACTGGCTGAATGGATAGAAAAACAAGACCCATATATATGCTGTCTACAAGAGACCCACTTCAGACCTAGGGACACATACAGACTGAAAGTGAGGGGATGGAAAAAGATATTCCATGCAAATGGAAATCAAAAGAAAGTTGGAGTAGCAATTCTCATACCAGACAAAATAGACTTTAAAATAAAGACTATTACAAGAGACAAAGAAGGACACTACATAATGATCAAAGGATCACTCCAAGAAGAAGTTATAACAATTGTAAATATTTATGCACCCAACATAGGAGCACCTCAATACATAAAGCAACTGCTAAAGGCTATAAAAGAGGAAATGAACAGTAACACAATAATAGTGGGGGACTTTAACACCTCACTTACACCAATGGACAGATCATCCAAAATGAAAATTAATAAGGAAACACAAGCTTTAAATGACACAATAGACCAGATAGATTTAGTTGATATTTATAGGACGTTCCATCCAAAACCAGCAGATTACACTTTCTTCTCAAGTGCTCATGTAACATTCTCCAGGATAGACCATATCTTGGTTCACAAATCAAGCCTTGGTAAATTTAAGAAAATTGAAATCATATCAAGTATCTTTTCTGACCGCAACTCTATGAGACTAGATATCAGTTACAAGAAAAAATCTGTAAAAAATACAAATACATGAAGGCTAAACAATACACTACTTAATAACCAAGAGATCACTGAAGAAATCAAAGAGGAAATCAAAAAATGCCTAGAAACAAATGACAATGAAAACACGACAACCCAAAACCTATGGGATGCAGAAACAGCATTTCTAAGAGGGAGGTTTATAGCAATACAACCCTACCTTCAGAAACAGGAAACATCTCAAATAAACAACCTAACCTTACATCTAAAGCAATTAGAGAAAGAAGAACAAAAAAACCCTAAAGTTAGCAGAAGGAAAGAAATCATGAAGGTCAGATCAGAAATAAATGAAAAAGAAATGAAGGAAACGATAGCAAAGATCAATAAAACTAAAAGCTGGTTCTTTGAGAAGATAAACCAAATTGATAAACCAGTAGCCAAATTCATCAAGAAAAAAAGGGAGAAGACTCAAATCAATAGAATTAGAAATGAAAAAGGAGAAGTAACAACTGACACTGCAGAAATACAAAGGATCAGGAGACATTACTATAAGCAACTATATGCCAATAAAAATGGACAACCTGGAAGAAATGGACAAATTCTTAGAAAAGCATAATCTTCCAAGACTGAACCAGGAAGACATAGAAAATATAAGCAGACCAATCACAAATAATGTAGTTGAAAATGTGATTAAAAATCGTCCAACAGGGCTTCCCTGGTAGCACAGTGGTTGAGAGTCCACCTGCCGATGCAGAGGACGTGGGTTCGTGCCCCGGTCTGGGATGATCCTACATGCCACGGAGTGGCTAGGCCCGTGAGCCATGGCTGCTGAGCATGCACGTCCAGAGCCTGTGCTCCACAACAGGAGAGGCCACAACAGTGAGAGGCCCACGTACAGATAGATAGATAGATAGATAGATAAATAAAAAAAAATAAATCTTCCAACAAACAAAAGCCCAGGACCAGATGGCTTCACAGGCAAATTCTATCAAACATTTAGAGAAGAGCTATTCTTCTCAAACTATCCTTCTCAAACTCTTCCAAAATATAGCAGAGGGAGGAACACTCCCAAACTCATTCTATGAGGCCACCATCACCCTGATACCAAAACCAGATAAAGATGTCACAAAGAAAGAAAACTACAGGCCAATATCACTGATGGACATAGACACAAACATCCTCAACAAAATACTAGCAAACAGAATCCAACAGCACGTTAAAAGCATCATACATCATGATCAAGTGGGGTTTATCCCAGTAATGCCAGGATTCTTCAGTATACACAAATCAATCAATGTGATACACCATATTAACAAATAGAAGAATAAAAACCATACAGTCATCTCAATAGATGCAGAAAAAGCTTTTGACAAAATTCAGCACCAATTTATGATTAAAACCCTCCAGAAAGTAAGCATAGAGGGAACTTATCTCAACATAATAAAGGCCATATATGACAAACCCACAGCCAACATCATTCTCAATGGTGAAAAACTGAAAGCATTTCCAATAAGATCAGGAACAAGACAAGGTTGCCCACTCTCACCACTACTATTCAACATAGTTTTGGAAGTTTTAGCCAGAACAGAGAAGATAAAGAAATAAAAGGAATCCAAATCGGAAAAGAAGAAGTAAAACGGTCACTGTTTGCAGATTACATGATACTATACATAGAGAACCCTGAAGATGCTACCAGAAAACTACTAGAGCTAATCAATTAATTTGGTAAAGTAGCAGGATACAAAATTAATGCACAGCAATCTCTTGCATTCCTATACACTAATGATGAAAAATCTGAAAGACAAATTAAGTAAACACTACCATTTACCATTGCAACAAAAAGAATATAATACCTAGGAATAAACCTACCTAAGGAGACAAAAGACCTGTATGAAGAAAACTATAAGACACTGATGAAAGAAATTAAAGATGATACAAACAGATGGAGAGATATACCGTGTTCTTGGATTGGAAGAATCAACATCATGAAAATGACTGTACTACCTAAAGCAATCTACAGATTCAATGCAATCCCTATCAAACTACCACTGGCAGTTTTCACAGAACTAGCACAAAAAGCTTCATAATTTGTATGGAAACACAAAAGACCCCGAATAGCCAAAGCAATCTTGAGAAAGAAAAATGGAGCTGGAGCTATCAGGCTCCCTGACTTCAGACTATACTACAAAGCTACAGTAATCAAGACAGTCTGGTACTGGCACAAAAACAGAAATAGAGATCAATGGAACAGGATAGAAATCCCAGAAATAAACTCAGGCACATATGGTCAACTTATCTTTGATAAAGGAGGCAAGAATATACAATGAAGAAAAGACAGCCTCTTCAGTAAGTGGTGCTGAGAAAACTGGACAGCTACATATAAAAGAATGAAATTAGAGCACTCCCTAATACCATATACAAAAATAAATTCATAATGGATTAAAGACCTAAATGTAAGGCCAGAAACTATCAAACTCTTAGAGGAAGACATAGGCAGGGCACTCTATGACATAAATCACTGCAAGATCCTTTTTGACCCACCTCCTAGAGAAATGGAAATAAAAACAAAGATAAAGAAATGGGACCTAATGAAACTTAAAAAATTTTTGCACACCAAAGGAAACCATAAACAAGAGGAAAAGACAACCCTCAGAATGGGAGAAAATATTTGCAAATGAAGCAACTGACAAAGGATTAATCTCCAGAATTTACAAGCAGCTCATGCAGCTCAATATCAAAAAATACAAACAATCCAATCCAAAAATGGGCAGAAGACCTAAATAGACATTTCTCCAAAGAAGATATACAGATTGCCAACAGACACATGAAAGAATGCTCAACATCACTACTCATTAGAGAAATGTAAATCAAAACTACAAGGTAGTGTGAGGTATCACCTCACACCAGTCAGAATGGCCGTCATCAAAAAATCTACAAACAATAAATGCTGGAGAGGGTGTGGAGAAAAGGGAACCCTCTTGCACTGTTGGCGGGAATGTCAATTGATACAGCCACTATGGAGAACAGTATGGAGGTTCCTTAGAAAACTAAAAATAGAACTACCATATGACCCAGCAATCCCACTACTGGGCATATACCCTGAGGAAACAATAATTCAAAAAGAGTCATGTACCACAATGTTCATTGCAGCTCTATTTACAATAGCCAGGACATGGAAGCAACCTAAGTGTCCATCGACAGATGAATGGATAAAGAAGATGTGGCACATATATACAATGGAATATTACTCAGCCATAAAACGAAATGAAATTGAGCTATTTGTAGTGAGGTGGATGGACCTAGAGTCTGTCATACAGAGTGAAGTAAGTCAGAAAGAGAAAAACAAATCCCGCATGCTAACACATATATATGGAATCTAAAAAAAAAAAAAAAAAAGTGGTTATGGAGAACCTAGGGGCAGGACGGGAATAAAGACGCAGACCTTGTAGAGAATGGACTTGAGGACACAGGGAGGGGGAAGGGTAAGCTGGAATGAAGTCAACGAGTGGCATGGACTTATATATACTCCCAAATGTAAAGTAGATAGCTAGTGGGAAGCAGCCGCATAGCACAGGGAGATCAGCTCGGTGCTTTGTGACCACCTAGAGGGGTGGGATAGCGAGGGTGGGAGGGAGAGAGACGCAAGAGGGAAGAGATACGGGGATATATGTATATGTATAACTGATTCACTTTGTTATAAAGCAGAAACTAATACACCATTGTAAAGCAATTATTCTCCAATAAAGATGTTTAAAAAAAAAAAAAAAGAAACGGATGTCTATTGCTGTGTTGGAAAAACAAGTTGACTACCTGCTTCTCAGAGATACTGTACTCTGGGCCTGAAGTCACACTGAGGGCATCTCATAAAACCTTTCTAGACCTCAGTCTCCTAGGTTCTAAAATGAGGGTTTGGATTAAATGATCTCTGACTATCTTCCAGGTCTAAACTTCAGATATGGGTAGCTCCAGAGTCTCTTAAATGAGCTTCAGACAACTGAGTCAATAAATTTGACCAAAGTAGTACATGCCATTGCCCTTTAAGAGACCTGGTTCTGATTTGTCTGGACCTAAGGCTAGAATTGGCCTGACCTGGTCTTAGACTGTGTAGGTTGTCCCATCCTTATATTACCTTTTTTCATCTCTAGCCCTGTGGATACAGAATAGGAAGCAGCCTCAAAGTCCTGCCAATAAAAGTTCTTGCCAGACCAGAGTCAAATCAGGACATATCAACTGTTCTCTTCTGGTTTAAACCTCTTTGTATGAGAAAACATCAACCTAAATATTCTAACATCCCTTGAAGATTTAAAAATATTGTTTTTGTTTAAATAATCAAAATAATTTTTGACATCATAGTAGCAACACTATAGTACCCCTAAGATATGGTGCAAAAACTTAGGTAAATTCCTCATAAGAGGCTCTTCAGGGAAGCCAGGGAATTAGAGTTGCATACTTAATAGTTCAAGGAATTTGTCCCTGTTGCCAATGGCTGTGCTTTCCAACAGACTTCTCTTTCTCCCATGAATCTTCAGTTCTGCTGGGACTTGATGAAGCTCTTAATAATCAAATAACAATAACTCTTCCGAGGTTACTTAATGAGCTTTAGATTTTCAAAAGCACATGTGCACACCTTATCTCATAGACTGATGACAGTCTTTTCGTGATAGGATACTGGAACTGGCTGTGGATCTGGTCCAAAGTCACATTGCTCATGGAATTCAACCAGGTCAGCAAAATCAAGGTTCTGATTTGTGCTGAAATGAGTGTCAGTGTCTGAAACAAGCTTTCAGTCAAAATTTGACTGTGGCTTGATTCCTTGCAGAACATGAGATTTTAAGAAATATTCTGAATAAAGAAAAGTCTTCCAAGATCAAATATCTGTGGAAAATGATCCTCCTCCACTCTTAAAGAATCACAATGAATGTTCATATTTATTAATGGCTCTTCAATAAAGAAAATTATTTACCTTTTTTTTTCTTCAGCCTAAGAGTTCCACAAATTATTTGGTTATAATAATTTTTTTCCTACATTGGAAGCACTGGAATCCTCTGAGATTAAGTTAACCTGACAAACCCTGAACAGGAAATCATGTGTGGAAGTGATGCCAAGTGTGTTCTTACAGGACTCTATCCCATGTGTGAAGGTATTCCTTGTTCAAGCACAGGAATAGGCTTGGAATAGCAGAGTGGCTGTGTCCGGTGGACATATGGCCAAGAGATGCTGAGCCTCTGAAAGCTTGCCCTCATCTCTCTCTGACACAGTTAGCCTTGGTGACATAAGCTTGGGGCTGCATTTTTCTCCTATATATGAATTAATAGAGCCAAAATAAACAGAATTTCAAATGTAAAGGAAAAAGCTCATCAGTCCACTGCTGCTCTGTACCTAAAGCAAAAGTTCTATACGTAATCACTTCTGTAAGTAGCCGTTTCTACCTGGGCTTCCAGGGGAATAGGAAACCATTTTGTTAACTGTTGTACTCTGTAATTCAGGAGATGTAATTTATGAGCTGTTCCAGAGGCCAAGAACAGAATTATCCCAGCAGAAAATACAGTGCTTTAAGAGTAATGAAATCCTCACTCTGAAGCAAAAGGAAAAAGCAGATATTGAGAGTCTTAGAGTCTATTTTTTTTAATACAATTATATATTTATTTATTTTTGGCCGTGTTGGGTCTTCATTGCTGCATGCGGTCTTTCTCTAGTTGCGGTGAGCAGGGGCTACTCTTCATTGTGGTGTGTGGGCTTATCATTGCGGTGACTTCTCGTTGCAGAGCACGGATTCTAGGCACACGGGCTTCAGCCGTTGTGGTGCGAGGGCTCAGTAGTTGTGGCTCGCAGGCTCTAAAGCTCAGGCTCAGTAGTTGTGGTGCCTGGGCTTAGTTGCCCTGTGGCATATGGGATCTTCCTGGACCAGGGCTCGAACCCATGTCCCCTGCATTGACAGGCAGATTCTTAAGCATTGCACCACCAGGGAAGTCCCAAGAGTCTTAAGGCTCTATTAACAAAATATATTAAATGCACATGTACTGAGGTGATGGGTAATGTTAAAGTTGGTCTAAGTTGCCTATTGATGGTTTTTTTTGAATTTTTTTTCACATCTTTATTGGTGTATAAATGCTTGACAGTGTTGTGTTAGTTTCTACTGTACAACAAAGTGAATCAGCTATACGTATACATATATCCCCACATCCCCTCCCTCTTGAGCCTCCCTCCCACCCTCCCTATCCCATCCCTCTAGGTGGTCACAAAGCACCGAGCTGATCTCCCTGTGCTGTGCAGCTTCTTCCCACTAGCTATCTATTTTACATTTGGTAGTGTATATATGCCCATGCCACTCTCTCCCTTCATCCCAGCTTCCCCTTCCCCCCAACGTCCTCAAGTCCATTCTCTATGTCTGCGTCTTTATTCCTGCCCTGCCACAAGGTCATCAGTACCGCTTTTTAAAATTCTATATATATGTGTTAGCATACGGTATTTGATTTTCTCTCTCTCTTTTTTTTATACAGCAGGCTCTTATTAGTCATCAGTTTTATACACATCAGTGTATACATGTCAATCGCAATTGTCCAATTCATCACACCACACCCCACACCCCCACGGCTTTCCCCCTTTGGTGTTCATACGTTTGTTCTCTACATCTGTGTCTCAGTTTCTGCCCTGCAAACCGGTTCATCTGAACCATTTTTCTAGGTTCCACATATATGCGTTAATATACGACATTTGTTTTTCTATTTGACTTACTTCACTCTGTATGACAGTCTCTAGATCCATCCACGTCTGAACAAATGACCCAATTTCATTCCTTTTTATGGCTGAGTAATATTCCATTGTATGTATGTACCACATCTTCTTTATCCATTTGTCTGTTAAAGGGCATTTAGGTTGCTTCCGTGACCTGGCTATTGTAAATAGTGCTGCAATGAACATTGGGGTGCATGTGTCTTTTTGACTTATGGTCTTCTCTGCATATATGCCCAGTAGTGGGATTGCTGGATCATATGGTAATTCTATTTTTAGTTTTTTAAGGAACCTTCATACTGTTCTCCATAGTGGCTGTACCAATTTACATTCCCACCAACAGTGCAAGAAGGTTCCCTTTTCTCCACACCCTGTCCAGCATTTGTTGTTTGTAGATTTTCTGATGAAGCCCATTCTAACTGGTGTGAAGTAATACCACACTGCAGTTTTGATTTGCATTTCTCTAATAATTAGTGATGTTGAGCAGCTTTTCATGTGCTTCTTGGCCATCTGTATGTCTTCTTTGAAGAAATGTCTATTTAGGTCTTCTGCCCATTTTTGGATTGGGTTGTTTGTTTTTTTAATATTGAGCTGCATGAGCTGTTTATATATTTTGGAGATTAACCCTTTGTCCATTGATTCGTTTGCAAATATTTTCTCCCATTCTGAGGGTTGTCTTTTCGTCTTGTTTATGGTTTCCTTTGCTGTGCAAAAGCATTGACGTTTCATTAGGTCCCATTTGTCTATTTTTGTTTTTATTTCCATTACTCTGGGAGGTGGATCAAAAAAGATCTTGCTGTGATTTATGTCAAAGAGTGTTCTTCCTATGTTTTCCTCTAAGAGTTTTATAGTGTCCAGTCTTATATTTAGGTCTTGAATCCATTTTGAGTTTATTTTTGTGTATGGTGTTAGGGAGTGTTCTAATTTCATTCTTTTACATGTAGCTGTCCAGTTTTCCCAGAACCACTTACTGAAGAGACTGTCTTTTCTCCATTGTGTATCCTTGCCTCCTTTCTCATAGATTAGTTGACCATAGATGCATGGGTTTATCTCTGGGGTTTCTATCTTGTTCCATTGATCTATGCTTCTGTTTTTGTACTGGTACCATATTATCTTGATTACTGTGGCTTTCTAGTATAGTCTGAAGTCAGGGAGTCTGATTCCTCCAGCTCCATTTTTTCCCCTCAAGACTGCTTTGGCTATTTGAGGTCTTTTCTGTCTCCATACAAATTTTAAGATTTTTGGTTCTAGTTCTGTAAAAAATGCCATTGGTAATTTGATAGGGATTGCATTGAATCTGTAGTTTGCTTTGGGTAGTATAGTCATTTTCACAATATTGATTCTTCCAATCCAAGAACATGGTATATCTCTCCATCTGTTTGTATCATCTTTAATTTCTTTCATCAGTGTCTTATACTTTTCTGCATCCAGGTCTTTTGTCTCCCTAGGTAGGTTTATTCCTAGGTATTATATTATTTTCGTTGCAGTGGTAAATGGGAGTGTTTCCTTAATTTGTCTTTCAGGTTTTTCATCATTAGTGTGTAGGAATGCAAGAGACTTCTGTGCATTAATTTTGTATCCTGCTACTTTGCCAAATTCATTGATTAGCTCTAGTAGTTTTCTGGTGGCATCTTTAGGATTCTCTATGTTTATCATGTCATCTGCTAACAGTGACAGTTTTACTTCTTCTTTTCCAATTGGTATTCCTTTTATTTCTTTTTCTTCTCTGATTGCCATCGCTAGGACTTCCAAAACTCTGTTGAATAATAGTGGTGAGAGTGGACATCCTTGTCTTGTTCTTGATCTTAGAGGAAATGCCTTCTGTTTTTCTCCATTGAGAATGATGTTTGCTGTGGGTTTGTCAAATATGGCCTTTATTATGTTGAGGTAGGTTCCCTCTATGCCCACTTTCTGGAGAGTTTTTATCATAAACGGGTGTTGAATTTTGTCAAAAGCTTTTTCTGCATCTATTGAGATGATCATATGGTTTTTATTCTTCAATTTGTTAATATGGTATATCACATTGATTGATTTGCATATATTGAAGAATCCTTGCATTCCTGGGATAAATCCCACTTGATCATGGTGTATGATCCTTTTAATGTGTTGTTGTATTCTGTTTGCTAGTATTTTGTTGAGGATTTTTACATCTATATTCATCAGTGATATTGGTCTGTAATTTTCTTTTTTTGTAGTATCTTTGTCTGGTTTTGGTATCAGGGTGATGGTGGCCTCATAGAATGAGTTTGGGAGTGTTCCTTCCTCCACAAATTTTTGGAAGAGTTTGAGAAGGATGGGTGTTATCTCTTCTCTAAATGTTTGCTAGAATTCACCTGTGAAGCCATGTGGTCCTGGGCTTTTGTTTGTTGGAAGATTTTTAATCACAGTTTCAATTTCATTACTTGTGATTGGTCTGTTCATATTTTCTGTTTCTTCCTGGTTCAGTCTTGGAAGGTTATGCCTTTCTAAGAATTTGTCCATTTCTTCTAGGTTGTCCATTTTATTGGCATAGAGTTGCTTGTAGTAGTCTCTTAGGATGCTTTGTATTTCTGCAGTGTCTGTTGTAACTTCTCCTTCTTCATTTCTAATTTTATTGATTTGAGTCCTCTCCCTCTTTTTCTTGATGTGTCTGGCTAATGGCTTATCAATTTTGTTTATCATCTAAAAGAACCACCTTTTAGTTTTATTGATCTTTGCTATTGTTTTCTTTGTTTCTATTTCATTTATTTCTGCTCTGATCTTTATGAGTTCTTTCCTTCTGCTAACTTTGGGTTTTGTTTGTTCTTCTTTCTCTAGTTCCTTTAGGTGTAAAGTTAGATTGTTTATTTGAGATTTCTCTTGTTTCTTGAGGTAGGCTTGTATAGCTATCAACTTCCCTCTTAGAACTGCTTTTGCTGCATCCCATAGGTTTTGGATCATCATGTTTTCATTGTCATTTTTCTCTAGGTATTTTTTGATTTCCTCTTTGATTTCTTCAGTGATCTTTTGGTTATTTAGTAACCTATTGTTTAGCCTCCATGTGTTTGTGTTTTTTACATTTTTTCCCTGTAATTTATTTCTAATCTCACAGTGTTGTGGTCAGAAAAGATGCTTGATATGTTTTCAATTTTCTTAAATTTACTGAGGCTTGATTTGTGACCCAAGATGTGATCTATCCTGGAGAATGTTCCATGCGCACTTGAGAAGAAAGTGTAATCTGCCATTTTGGGATGGAATGTCCTATAAATATCAATTAAATCTATCTGGTCTATTGTGTCATTTAAAGCTTCTGTTCCCTTATTTATTTTCATTTTGGATGATCTGTCCATTGGTGTAAGTGAGGTGTTAAAGTCCCCCACTATTATTGTGTTACCGTCTATTTCCTCTTTTATAGCCTTTAGCTGTTGCCTTATGTATTGAGGTGCTCCTATGTTGGGTGCATATATATTTATAATTGTTATATCTTCTTGTTGGATTGATCCCTTGATCATTATGTAGTGTCCTTCCGTGTCTCTTGTAACATTCTTTATTTTAAAATCTATTTTATCTGGTATGAGTATTGCTACTTCAGCTTTCTTTTGATTTCCATTTGCATGGAATATCTTTTTCCATCCCCTCACTTTCAGTCTGAATGTGTCCCTAGGTCTGAAGTGGGTCTCTTGTAGTCAGCATATAGATCGGTCTTGTCTTTGTATCCATTCAGCAAACCTGTGTCTTTTGGTTGGAGCATTTAATGCATTCACATTTAAGGTAATTATCAATATGTATGTTCCTGTGACCATTTTCTTAATTGTTTTGGGTTTGGTTTTGTAGGTTCCTTCTTCTCTTGTGTTTCCCACTTAGAGAAGTTCCTTTAGCATTTGTTTGAACTTTAGCATTTGTAGAACTGGTTTGGTGGTGATGAATTCTCTTAGCTTTTGCTTGTCTGTAAAGCTTTTGATTTCTCCATCGAATCTGAATGAGATTCTTGCCAGCTAGTGTAATCTTGGTTGTAGGTTCTTCCCTTTCATCACTTTAAGTATATCATGCCACTCCCTTCTGGCTCGTAGAGTTTCTGCTGAGAAATCAGCTGTTAATCTTATGGGAGTTCCCTTGTATGTTATTTGTCATTGTTTCCCTTGCTGCTTTCCATAATTTTTCCTTATCTTTAATTTTTGCCAATTTGATTACTGTATGTCTCGGCGTGTTTCTCCTTGGGTTTATCCTGTATGGGACTCTCTGTGCTTCCTGGACTTGGGTGGCTATTTCCTTTCCCATGTTGGAGAAGTTTTCGACTATAATCTCTTCAAATATTTTCTCTAGTCCTTTCTCTCTCTCTTCTCCTTCTGGGACCCCTATAATGCGAATGTTGTTGCATTTAATGTTGTCCAGGTCACTTATCCGTTCTTCTGCCTCAGTTATTCTGCTATTGATTCCTTCTAGTGTATTTTTCATTTCAGTTATTGTATTGTTCATCTTTGTTTGTTCTTTAATTCTTCTAGGTCTTTGTTAAACATTTCTTGTATCTTCTCAATCTTTGCCTCCATTCTTTTTCTGAGGTCCTGGATCATCTTCACTATCATTATTCTGAATTCTTTTTCTGGAAGGTTGCCTATCTCCACTTCATTTAGTTGTTTTTCTGGGGTTTTATCTTGTTCCTTCATCTGGTACATAGCCCTCTGCCTTTTCATCTTATCTATCTTTCTGTGAATGTGGTTTTTGTTCCACAGGCTGCAGGATTGTAGTTCTTCTTGCTTCTGCTCTCTGCCCTCTGGTAGATTAGGCTATCTAAGAGGCTTATGCAACTTTCCTGATCAATGTGCTACTTTTTGGATCAGACCCTGTTGATAATCTAAAATTCTCTGGAATATGCTGACAGTCCAGTGGTTAGGACTCAGCGCTTTCACTGCCGGGGCCTGGGTTCGATCCCTGGTCAGGGAACTAAGATCCCACAAGCAACATGGCACAGCCCAAATTCATCTGGACTCTCCAAGGAGGCGAATGGGCACAAGAGGCCTCTGCTGGTACCAATGCTCTGGTTCCTCCTAGAGTTCAGGTGAAGCAGGGAAGTCTGCTCTGGGTCCCTTTATGGTCACCCAAACTGTCAACTAGATTCCAGTGCCCAGAAGCTTCTCCGCTGAGTCAGCGCCCCACCCATGACACCCTTCCCTATTGATGTTTCAGTGTTTGGACTAGTTGGGTTCTTTCCCACATCACTCTCCCACAGTTAACCTTGACTTTGTTGTTGACCTAACCTGAGCCTTGCATACTTTCTACATCAGGAAAAGTTTAGGAATTTATAAAGCAAAGTAACAAGACTCTGAGATTGGTTCCTGTAATAGTTACTTTCCTGTTGGGAATTTTGAATCTAAAACAAAACAAGGAGATCAGGCTTGTATACTGTAGGCAGCTTATGAATCTACAACACAGTGTAGACGCAAGGCACTGAAAAGGAAAGTTTGCAGAAATGGGGCCAATTCACAGTATTCAAATAGCCAATCTGCTTCTAACACACATTTCTGAACAAATATCTTGAGATGAATTAAACATATTGACAGAGTATTAAGTTGCTTAGGTGGAAGAAATTTAGAGGGAAATGGGAAAGGGGAAACAGAGAATGTATCCATACACACAGTTCTAAAAAAGTACAAACTATCTTTTTTATCTCCATTAGGTAATGATTTAATGGAAATTTTAATTATAACATAGCCCAAAGATTATTGTAAAAGTATAGAACTTATATTAACTATCATAAAGAATCTATTTAGTCCTAAGAATGCAGAATGGCTATTTTTATTTCAACAAAGAAGCAATTAAATTTTGCCTCTTTGCAAACACAGATTGGTATTTAAGTATCTAATTTAGCCTGCTTACAGAGCAAGCTGCTGAGAGATTTGCAGGGTAAAATTCATGGGTTCATTGGGAATTGCCTATTTTGATTACAGGCATCCACTTGCTTTGTTGGTACTAACTATTCTTAATGTGTAGGAAGGCCAAAATACTACTGGATGAACAATTACCAGGACTTAAATAAAAATAGGTGAAATAAACAGTCTAGTTCTGCTGGGAAGTATTTCTTCCCCTACAAAATTACCTCTTTCCATGCTTTAACTGATGTCTTTAATTCTACAATTAGAAATATATTACTTTTAATTCCTATTAAAAAGTAAACAGAAGAGCTATTCTAGCATATTAAACCTTTTCTGTCAGTTGAAAAATAGATTAATGTATCACAATAAACTCTTTCAACTACTGACACTCAAGGAGAATAAATTTGCCAAATCCTTTCCTGAAATCAGGCTTTGAAGGGAAAAGTAGCATGATCTTTAGAACACTGAATGCCAAGGAACTGCCAGTAATAGGAGGTGAGAATATCCAAGACCATTTTTCCTTATTAATACTATTTTTCCAACAGTGCTTATTATAAATACTCTCCCCAACCCCAGTTTAAAAAGTTGACCCTAAAAAGTCTCTGGGGTTGTGTTTGAATTTTTAGAACCATCATATTCTCAAACCTTGCCAAATAAAAGCAGTATTCTCACCTAAAAAACACTTCAGATCCCTTTAGCATCACTCAGTGCCTAGGGTTTTCTGTACTTCTGGACATTGCCATTCATTCAACAAACACCTAAGGATAGTAAGACACTTCTGTAGTCCTCCTGCCTAGAATGGGAAGACAGTGGGAAAGACAATTCATGAGCAATGCATTGCTGTCTTTATGGCCTCGGTGTCTAGTCCTCTCTGAAATTATCATATGTGGCTCTTTAAATGTTTATTTTGTTTTATTTGTTTTGCTTTGAATGTGCAGTTTTTAAGTTAATTAGATTATCTGTGGCTTTAAAGAAAAATGCAAATATTTTCCTAGGATCTCTTAACAATAAGCAAACAAATGTGATTTTTAAGGAATTTACTTTGAGGTTTAATTGTATAAACTTACATATAAATTTAACTCCATGGTGAGTTGTCCCACGTGCATTGTCCATGAAAAAGTTTTGGAAAGACCAGAAGAATTTTCCTGCCTACTGACTAGACCCGGACTCCGCTGGGAGGAAGCCACAGTCTCAGATTCTTCATGTGTGATGACAGATGGGCTGAGTACAGGGGGATACCCAGGAGTCCTTTTACTAAGTTCCCTGGTTTAGAACTCATTTGACAAATGTGGTCCCCATTTATGGAAAGAATTCACAAACATGATGAATTTTTTATTTTGCAAATGTCAAAAATCACAGAATTAAAAAGGAGTAAATTTGAAGCCTGTTTGATTAATGAAAAAACTAGGACTCAGAGCGAGAACCATCCACTGGGCCCAGAGCTAAAACAATTTGCCATAGCTTTATTGGAAACCAACATCAGAAGAACCCAGGACCCCACACTTTCCCATCCTGACTACTGGTTCATGTCCAGCAAAGGGAATTTTGTCCCCTGGAAGGTTGCATACTGATGGATTCCAATAAGAACAAGATTAAGTAAATCTAACTATCTATCTAATAGTGAAGTGCCTCAGTAATTTTTTTTCTGCCTCAATAATTTTTGACAATTGATTTTGTGTTATTGTAATACCCTGAACAACCAGGGATCACCTGGTTAAGGGTGACCCCTAAAGAGAAGACTTAAAGTATTTTTTAAATTGTGTCATGAGATAGAGTTCTTTTATTTCTAAAATTAGGTTATATACCTAATAACCTAATAGGAATCTTATTTCTTTCTTCATGGAGCCAAGATATTTTTTTAAATTGTTCTTTAGACTGTAATGTAATGATCTGGGGAGAAGTTTTTCCAACATGGATGATCTTTTAAACCAATGTCTGCATGCCACTTTTTTTCAGCTTCCATCAGATTCAATTTGTAATCTCAACTGTAGATTGGCCCTATTGCTGTTCAGAATATCTTTATATTATAAGTGGACTAGAGTACCAGCCTGACTTGGGGAGAAATTATTTCATCCCAGTTGTAGAACTTGCAGCGTCCTCCATGTCTTCTTCATAACCTGAAACATTCATTTACCACAAATATATAGAGTACTGAACAATTGCTGCCTGGAGATGTATGCCTTTCTTAACATATAAAGATGACTGATAGTTATTAGTCCATCATCAAGATCTAAAATGTATTTTTTTACAGCCTTAATGGTAAACTCACCTGATGCTATTTTCCGGATGGCTGCCTAGTAGACAGTTGGAGAGAAACTGAGTGGTCCATACAACCACCAACCCCATGACCCTTGACTCATCTGGTCTAGCCAAACAAGTGTTCATGGGGAAAATCTAGAACAAAAACAAAAAAAAACCCTTTCATACAGTGCCTTTAACTGTGGTTCTATCAGCAGAGATTAAGTTATAGAACCACTAGCTGCATCACCAAATGTAGTCAAAGTACTTGCAATGAACTTTCTCCCTGATTCAGCAGTACTGAATTTCATTTTGTTTTTCCCAGTTTCAAAAAAAGTCTCAACCAAAAGGAGAGAGAGGAGGAAATCTTTCTAATATCTGGACAAACCTCAAATAACTTTTCAGATTATGAAGTATATGTATACAGCTGACTTGATTTCCATGTAAGTAGCTGTGTGTATACTTTAAAGCCCAAGGACTAGGAGCTGGGGATGACAGGAGAGAGCATTTGTTTCAGGGGTAGACAACAAGGCCCTCTCTGCTTGTCCTGTATCAAGGTCTGGTTCCTGGCAGTTCCCTCAACTATGACAAATTGATTCAGCTTCATAAGCTTTATGTTTCTGGTGATGAAAATCTATTTCTCTTGCCCATCTTCCTTCACTCTGGTTCGAATTCCTATGTTGCAGTCTGACAGTATAGCAGGAAGAATAAAAAGAGTTACACTTTTGAAGCTCTGTTGCCTAACTAGGCTTTGCAGTAACTGGGCTGGTGACATGTTCTCTAGACATCACCCATAACACAGGATTGTCTCTCTAGGAATGGTCACTTGCAAAGATTGGTTTTGCCTAGCATTAGCCAAAAGATGCATGGAGTTTCTACATGACTTATTTTTTTATTTAGGTAAAATTCATATACATAAAATTTACCGTTTTAACCATCTGAAAGTGTACAGATGGCTTTTGTGTTTTTTTGTACATTTATAACATTGTGCAACCATCACCACTGTCTAATTCTAGAACATTTTCATCACTCCATAAAGAAACCTCAAGCCCCTTAAGCAGTTACTCCCCATTCCCCCATCACTCCAGCC
The DNA here is from genome assembly GCF_964165515.1 of Mesoplodon bidens. NCBI lineage: Eukaryota > Metazoa > Chordata > Mammalia > Artiodactyla > Ziphiidae > Mesoplodon > Mesoplodon bidens. The sequence goes on along the minus strand of NC_138160.1, from coordinate 44,765,934 downwards.
CCTGGCAACCACTAATCTGCTTTCTGTCTTTATGGACTTGCATATTCTAGATATTTCATATAAATGGAATCATGCAATGTGTGGCTTTTGTGTCTGGCTTTTTTCACTTACCGTAATGTTTTCAAGGTGCATCCATGTCATAGCATGTATTGGTACTTCATTCGTTTTTATGTACTGTATGGATGTACCATGTTTTGTTTATCCATTCTTCAGTTGATGGACATTCGAGCTCTTTAGACATTTTGGCTATTGCGAATAGTTCTGCTATAAACATACATGTACAAATTTTTGTTTGAATATCTGTTTTCCGTTCTTTTGTGTATATACCTAGGAGTAGAATTGCTGTGTCATATGGTATTTCTATGTTAACTTTCTGAGAAACCTTCAAACTGTTTCCACAAGTACCTGCACTGTATTACATTCTTATCAGCAATGTGTGAGGGTTCCCATTTCTCTACATCCTTACCAACACTTTGTTAGTTTTCTTTTATTATAGCCATCCTAGTGGAAGGTAAAGTGGTATCTTATTGTGCTTTTGACTTGCATTCCCCTAATGTTAGCAATGTTAAGCATTTTTCAGTGCTTATTGACCATTTTTATATCTTCTTTGGAGCAATGTCTATTCAATTCCTTTGCCCATAGTTTTAATTGGCTTTTTGTTCTTTCGTTGTTGAGTTGTAAGAGTTCTATTCCAGATACTACACCCTTATCAGATATGTGATTTTCAAATATTTTTTCCTGTTCTGTGGGTTGTCTTTTCACTTTCTTGATAGTGTCCTTTGATACTTCTACATGGCTTTTACAGAGCTGGGCCTATGTGAAACTTGAAGTGTCTTTAGTCAGACTTCCAGCTTCTTCATCACTCTTATGATACATTCCCAAAGGGCCAGAAAAAAAAATGCTTTCTCATAAATTCATTCACACTAGTGTTTAAATGACTGATAAGGCTTAATAATTTTTCCTCCTACCAAAGGTATCAGCCTCACAGTAGGTAAAAAGGAAGCAAAGGTAGTTGTGAAATTTCAGGCATAGATGAGCACAGTGGGCTGGGAGCATGGAATGTCTTTCTGTTGCTCCTGAAATCATACTAACTTAACATCTCCAATTCTACTTAATATAAATTTCTAGTCCTGAGTCTAATGTTTTACAAAAGTCAATGATGCCCTCTGTGAAGCTTTCTACTAAGTTTCTGTGGCCTTTGTCAGGCAGACACCATGCCAAGCACATCAGTAAATAAATCTCAACATGTTCTGCTCTTAAATAGTCTGTGGTTCAGGTGCTTTTGGAAAAAATGGACCATTTCATTGAAACTCACCTGTAGGACTTGGAGATCACCTCTGAGCTCTCATCTGTATGTTAGCCCTAGATGTCTTCAGAGCACCATGAACTCCACTGAACATATTTGCATTTTCTTATTCAGTATTCCTGAATCAGGTTGTCCTGGGGTTGAAAAATATCCATGATGTCCTAGCCTTCCATGCCGGCAGGGGCACCCATTTGGGTCTTCTCTGCCATTTCCTGCACACGATTCTTTATTTTAGCATCATGGATGCTGCTGACAGCTCTAAGGATTATGCTTGAAGACAAAACCTAAATTATCCTAATCAGCCTGCCCTGAGGCTGGCAGGTAGGCAGTGCTGTCACAGAGCGTTGGTGATATACAATCTGCCGTGAATAGAGATCTTTTCAGCTGCTCTGGCAGGGCCACCTGCCGTCTGTGCCCCACTTCCTGCCAGGAAGCTGTGACCTTCAGTGGCCAAAGCCAAGTGATTAGAAAACTGGTAGCATTTGTGCCAGGAGCTCAGTCTCTGTGGGTTTTGTTTGCAGCAATAGAAAATCAGGAAGCCCCAGAAAAGAACTGCAAAGATGTGTTCTCCTTATCCAAAGATACAGGGAAGAGATTCTGCCTGTACTAAGGTAGTGAAAAAAACCTTGTGGTGAATTTTTCTTTTCCCAGACCTGCATGCCTAATATTTGGCCAATAAGTTTCTCAAAATAAACAAGCACTTTTGAGCTGCTTACCCATTTAGTAATGAAAGGGGAGACAGAAGCATCTAATAAGATAAATCTAAAAGTTAAAAACCAGACCAAATTAGCAATGAATAATTGGAAATTGAAAAAAATTTAAATACCATTAAAAATATGGAATCAAAGGGGTAAATCTGATAAAGATGTGTAAGGCCTGTGCAATAAAAAGTGCAAAACATTGCTGAGAGAAATTAAGGATCAAAATAAGTGGAAAGATGTATCATATTCACACATCAGATGATTCAATATAGCTAAGATGTCACTTCTCCCTAAAATGATCTACAGATTCAATGCAATTCTAATCAAAATTCCAGTAGTTTTTTTTATAGAAATTGAATAAAATTCTAAAATTCATATGAAAGTGCAAAGGACCTAGGATAACCAAAGCAACTTTGAAAGAAAACAAAGTTAGAAGACTAATGCTAACTGATTTCAAGATTTACAAAGCTACAGTATGAAGATATTGTAGCAATGGTGTAAAGATAGATCAATAGGACAGAATAGAGGGTCCAGAAATAGACCCACTCACATATGGACAACTTACTTTCAACAAAGATACAGAGACAATTCAGTGGAGTAAAGTGCTGGAATAATAGTCATGTTCAAAAATATGAACTTTGATCCACATTTTGTACAATATACAAAAGTTAAGTCAAATGGATCATAGACTTAAAGGTAAAACCCACAAGTACAAAATTTCTAGAAGAAAACACAGGAAAAATATTTGTGACCTTGGGTTAGGCAAAGATTTTTTGGATATGACACCTAAGATATGATCAATAAAAGAAAACACTGATAACTTAAACTTCATAAAAATTAAAACTTGTGCTCTTTAAAGACATCATTAAGGGCTTCCCTGGTGGCGCAGTGGTTGAGAGCCTGCCTGCCGATGCAGGGGACACGGGTTCGTGCCCCGGTCCGGGAAGATCCCACATGCCGCGGAGCGGCTGGGCCCATGAGCCATGGCCGCTGAGCCTGCGCATCCGGAGCCTGTGCTCCGCAACGGGAGAGGCCACAACAGTGAGAGGCCCGCGTACCACAAAAAAAAAAAAAAAAAAAGACATCATTAAGAAAATGACAGACAAGGTACAAACTGGAAAAAAATATTTTAAATGATATATCTAATAAAGGATTTGTATCAAAAATATATAAAGAACTCTCAAACTCAGTAATAAGAAAATAAACAACACAATTTCAAAAATGCATAGAAGAGTTGAATAGATGGTAAGGTCCAAAATGTTGAAAAAGAAGACCATGATCATTATCAATATCAAGAAGAAATACACCCCTATTCAGCCCTTTAGTACCACTGTCTAGAACAGCTGCAGAGATAGTAACAACAAGCAGCTCTGACTTTGGGAGAGTTTCCACCCCATCCATTGTTTCACCTAAATGTCCTCAACCTTTCCAAAGAAGATACAAAGATAACACTTAGCACATGGAAAATCCTCAATATCATTAGTCATTAGGAAAGTGCAAATTAAAAGCACAATGAGATACCACTGCACACGTATAAGAATAGCTAAAATTGGGCTCCCCTGGTGGCGCAGTGGTTGAGAGTCTGCCTGCCGATGCAGGGGACACGGGTTTGTGCCCCGGTCCGGGAAGATCCCACATGCCGTGGAGCGGCTGGGCCCGTGAGCCATGGCCACTGAGCCTGCGCGTCCAGAGCCTGTGCTTCGCAACGGGAGAGGCCACAACAGTGAGAGGCCTGCGTACCGCAAAAAAAAAAAAAAAAAAAAAAAAAGAGTAGCTAAAATTAATAAGACTGGTCATACCAAATAATGATGAGGATGTAGAAGAACTGAAACTTTCATACAGTACTGGTTAGAATATAATTCGGTATAACCACTTTAGGTAATACTCTGGCAGTTTCTTTAAAAGCTTGCACACCCATGTTCCTAGCAGCAGTATTTCATACTAGCCAAAAGGTTGAAGCAACCCAAATGTCCCTGGACAGATGAATGGATAAACAGAGTGTGGTATATGCACACAATGGAATATTATTCAGCCTTAAAAAGGAAAGCAATTCTGTCACATGCTGCATGAATGAAACTTGAAGACATTATGCTAAGTGAAATAAACCAGTCACAAAAAGATAAATACTGTATGATTTACTAATATGAGGTATCTAAAGTAGTCAAATTCATAGAAACAGAGAATAAAATGGTGGTTACTAGGGGTTGTGGGGAGGGGAAAATGGGAGTTGTTGCATAATTGATATAGAGTTCAGATTTGCAAGATGAAGAAGTCTGGAGAACTGTTTAACAATGTGAATACTTAACACTACTGAACTGTGCACCTAAAAGTGGTTAAGATAGTAAATATTATGTTGTATATTTTTTACTACAATAAGAAAAATGCAAAAAAAAAAAAGTTAAGCCTATGCTTACTATATGACAAGGCCATTCCACTCCTAGGTATTGACTCACGATAAATGAGAGTATATGTCCATATAAAGACTTGTATACAAGTGTTCATAGGAGCCTAAATTGTAATAGCCAGAAACCAGAAAGGATCCAAATATCCATAAACAGACGGATGGATAAACAAATTGTGGTGTAAATAGAAGGATATATTTCATGATTCTCAATTCTGTGCCACTGATTTTTAAGTCTGTCCTTACACCAGTACCCCACTGATTTGATTACTGTAGCCTTGTAGTAAATTTTGAAATCAGAAAGTGTGAGTCCTCCAACTTTGCTCTTCTTTTTCAAGATTGCTACCTATTCTGGGGTTGCATTCAATCTGTGCATCAATATATCACCAAAGATAGAAATCCAATAGTCTCTCCCAGAAACCTCTCTAAATAAATGTGTCCTTTCACATTTGATCATTTTACTAATACATTTTCTTTTCACTTTGTCCCTAAAGTCTGGTTAATCCCCTTCATGGACTTAAAGAACTTTCCTAAATTGACTTTTACCTTTCTTGTTTGACATGATTATCTCTTACTTTCATATTTCATTAAAACCCTAGACTTTTACTTTCAGTCATTTTCAGTTTTCCTTGGAATCTACCACAATAGATCAGAAAAGATGTTAGTACATTGTTCTGAAGCCTACTATCAGTGTTTTTCCTTCTTTGCTGTGTTGCTTTGATTTGAGACCTTTGAAGGTAAAGATAATGTGGAAAGAGGTATAGCAAATCCAGCTCAGATTGTGTTATGTTACCAGAGCATCCTGAGAATGCCAAATTTATATGTGCTGATCCTGGCCTTGCACAGGCTTGCTTTGTCTTCCTGGAGAAGCCTGTTGACAGCCTGGGGCCTTGAAAGTCACTGGCTTGCAAAGGGGAATGGTGAGATGAGGAGACCTCGACCTGTGGAGACATTCTTTTAATAAAGCCTGACCTTCCTTCATCCATACGGCCACAGTGTGGGCAGAGACCCCAAGACAAAGCAGAGTGCCTGATCAGGGCCTGGAGCAGCAGAGAGGCAAGTCCAGAGGGGAGGGCTGAAGGGAGCAGCAAGGACAGAAAATTAGCCCTTGTAAAGCAAGTCTCCTCCCTTGCCTCTGCTATGTTGGATTCCAACCCAAGCCACAAGGCAGTTGTACAGAAATGGGAGGGCTTGTTGTTGGCTGGAGGTCCCCCAGAATAGAAGATTCAAGAATACTAATGTGTTGGGCTTCCCTGGTGCCGCAGTGGTTGGGAGTCCGCCTGCCAATGCAGGGGACGCGGGTTCGTGCCCCGGTCCGGGAAGATCCCACGTGCCGCGGAGCGGCTAGACCCGTGAGCCATGGCCGTTGGGCCTGCGTGTCCGGAGCCTGTGCTCCGCAACGGGAGAGGCCGCAACAGTGAGAGGCCCGCGTACTGCAAAAAAAAAAAAAAAAAAAAAAAAAAAGAATACTAATGTGCCAGGAGTGATGATGAAGTCCAAACCATTTAAAAAGAGGGCCATTATCATCGTCAGTGTCGGGAAAGAACACACCCACACTTAACCACACTCAATTAGTACCATTGTCTAGAACAGCTGCAGCAGGAACAGTAGACAGGCAGCTCTGACTTTGGGAGACTTCCCACCCCATCCATTGTTTCACCTAAAGGTTCTCAACCTTCCCAGCCCAGAATTGCTCTCATCCTTACTCTCAGCCTTTAAGAAGGGGAACTGACATGGCTGACAGCTTCACTCAGGGAAGACTTACAGAGCCCTCTGAAATATGGACTGCTTTCTTTCCCTGAAGCTGTTTGCCGGCCAGGCTTCTGCCACAACCCCATCCGCTGACCCTATGCCCACTTTAGGGGGCATGTCATCTCTACTGTGCACCAGTTGACAGCAAAACTCAAAAGCTGTTTTAAGTCAGTGCCTGTTCCGCTGCCCACTACCCTCCCCTTTTTATTTTATTTTATTTATTATTATTTTTTTCCTCCTCCCCTTTTTAGGGCCTCAGTTAACTCAGTGAAGAGGTTGGCCTCAGTCGGTTGTCAAGTTCTTTGCACATGACGTGTCTCATGAGATTCGGAAGTACTCGGCTTGGTACCAACTATTGCCTGGCTACTCCAAAAGCCTGGATTTATACTCTGAGCTTCTGACCTGCCCCTACTTTCCCTTCAAAACATATTCATCCTGTGTCCCATTCCTTCAGGGTCTTACCCAAAGCACTCCAGTTACTTAGTACCTCTGTTTTCTCCATCCTATGGTGCCTATCAGTGGGTCATCCAGACAAGAAGCAAATTAGAATATAAAAATTAATGCATTTTTGAGAATTATGTCTTTGAGAAACATGCACCTACATTATGATCATAGTGCTTCACTGAGTGAATAGCAATAATTTAAAAATACTTAGAAAAATTCAGATGGATTTACTTGGGTATTTGTTATGGACTTTCAGAATACTGAACCCAAATCTCAATTGTGGCATTTCAAACAGGGAAGTTCTAATGTGAGCTGAGAATGCCAGCCACATACCTACTCAAGACACAGAAAAGAGATTGGAGTGGATTTGCCACTAGTGAAATGCAATGTCCTACAATACTAGGGCACTTCTAGTCCAAGAAATAGCACAGCAAACCAGAAGTGGAATGTGGTCCCTGGTCATGCCGCTTCCAAGAAATATCAGGTTTAAGAAATAAGCAGCAAATGTAAGCTGAGAAGGGAATGAGGGTGAGATGAGGGAGGGAAAGTATATAATTCTCTATATCTCTGTATTTCCATTCAAGAAAGAACCTGCTGTTCTTTATTTCATTAATCTAGTTAAATATTTCTGAGAGTCATCCAAATGCAAGAGTGTTCTAAGAAGCAAAGAAGCAAACAAAAATTCCTCCTCTCATTGATCAAACATTCTAATTGAGGGAGGGAGAAAATAAACACGACACATGCACAAAATATAGAGTATGGTGGAAATACTATGGAGGAAATGCAGCAGGGACAGGGTATGGGGACTGCTGAGGACATTGCCATTCTAAGTACAGTTGTCAGAGTAGGCCTGAGTGAGAAAGTGACAGGGGTGCAAATCCCCAAGGGAGGTAGTGGAGTGAGTTGTGTGGACATTTGGAATAAAGTGCAAAGGCCCTGAGGCAGGAGGATGACTACATTTGAGGATCAGCAAAGAGACCAATGTGACTAAGTCAGGATGTAGGGAATCAAAGGGGAGCCTGGTGCTAAATGAGAACAGAGAAATCATGAAGAACCAGTTATGCAGTGTCATAAAAGCTTTTGAAGGTGCTTGGCTTCTACTGATGAAATAGGGGGCCTCTGAGGGTTTTGAGTGGAGGAATGATGTGATCTGACTTGACACTTAACAGGATCATTCTGGCTGCAAGGCTGAGAGTTGACTGAAGTGGGCAGGAGCAGAAATGTTGAAACACTGCAGGGGAGAGATGATACAGACTTAGAACGGGGTTAAGGCAATGAAGGTGGCCAGAAGTGTTTAGATGTGGGATACGTTGTGAAGGTGAAAGTGACCTGCATTAGCATCTGGATTAGACAAGGAGAGAGAGAGAAGGGGTCGGAGAGGGAGAGAGAGATGGAGGAGAAGGAGGAAAGGAGAGATGGAGAGAGAGAGACGGGGAGGGAGAGAGAGATGGAGGGGAGGGAGGAAGAGAGAGATGGAGGGGAGGGAGGAAGGAAGAGATGGGGAGAGAGAGATGGGGAGGGAGAGAGATGGAGGGGAGGGAGGAAGGGAGAGACGGGAGGGAGAGACGGGGAGGGAGGTAGAGAGAGAGAGATTGAGAGAAAGGACGGCTTCAGGGTCTGTTGTGTGAGCAGCTGAAGTGGGGAAACCTCTGGTAGGAGCAGGTTTGGGGAGGGGGAGGATCAAAAGCTCAGTTTTGGACTTTGAAACATCTTTTTTGTTTTTATTTATTTATTTTTGGCTGTGTCGCGTCTTCGTTGCTGCATGCGTTGCAGCAAGCAGGGGCCACTCTTCGTTGTGGTGTGCGGGCTTCTCATTGTGGTGGCTTCTCTTGTTGCAGAGCACAGGCTCCAGGTGTGCGGGCTTTAGTAGTCATGGCTCAACGGACTCTAGAGCGCAGGCTCAGTAGTTGTGGCGCACAGGCTTAGTCGCTCCACAGCAGGTGGGATCTTCCCAGACCATGGCTCGAACCCGTGTCCCCTGCATTGGCAGGCAGACTCTTAACCACTGCGCCACTAGGGAAGCCCCTGAAACATCTTTTTTTTAATTTGAAGTATAGTTGATTTACAATGTTGTGTTAATTACTGCTGTACAGCAAAGTGATTCAGTTATACATATACACATTCTTTTTTTTAAATATTCTTTTCCATTATGGTTTATCATAGGATATTGAATATACTTCTCTGTGCTATACAGTAGGACCCTATTATTTATCCATTCTATATATAAAAGCTTACATCTGCTCACCCCAACCTCCCACTCCACCCCTCCCCCAAACCCCTCCCCCTTGGCAACCACCAGTCTGTTCTCTATGTCCGTGATTCTGTTTCTGTTCGGTTCATTGTGTCGTATTTTAGATTCCACATATAAGTGATATCATATGACATTTGTCTTTCTCTTTCTGACTTACTTCACTTAGTATGATAATCTCTAGTTGCATCCATGTTGCTGCAAATGGCATTATTTCATTCTTTTTTATGGCTGAGTAGTATTCCACTGTATATATGTACCACATCATCTTTATCCATTCATCTCTTGATGGACATTTATGTTGTTTCCATGTCTTGGCTATTGTGAATAGTGCTGCTATGAATATAGGGGTGCATGTATCTTTTTGAATTATAGTTTTGTCTGGATATATGCCCAGTAGTGGGATTGCTGGATCATATGATAGTTCTATTTTTAGTTTTCTGAGGAACCTCCATACTGTTTTCCACAGTGGCTGCACCAATTTACATTCCCACCAACAGTGTAGGAGGGCTCCCTTTTCTCCATACCCTCTCCAGCATTTGTTCTTTGTAGACTTTTTGATGATGGCCATTCTGACTGGTGTGAGGTGGTACCTCACTGTAGTTTTGATTTCCATTTCTCTAATGGTTAGTGATGCTGAGCATCTTTTCATGTGCCTGTTGGCCATCTATATGAAACATCTTTTAAACTTCCAAGTAGAGAGTTTCAATAGGAAATTAGAAATATGTGCCAATGCCTGCAAGGAATGAAAAAAACTGTCTTTTAAATATAGTCTTGGACTTCCCTGGTGGTGCAGTGGTTAAGAATCTGCTTGCCAAGGCAGGGGACACGGGTTCAATCCCTGGTCCAGGAAGATCCCACATGCTGTGGAGCAACTAAGCCCGTGCACCACAACTACTGAGCCTGCTGCACTCTAGAGCCTGCATGCCACAACTACTGAGCCCATGCACCACAACTACTGAGCCCGCGTGCTGCAATTACTGAAGCCTGCGTGCCCAGAGCCCATGCTCCGCAATAAGAGAAGCCACTGCAACGAGAAGCCCGCACACCGCAACGAAGAGTAGCCCCAGCTCATTGCAACTAGAGAAAGCCTACACACCGCAATGAAGACCCAACACAGCCAAACATTAAAAAAAAAAAACAAAGAAGAACCAACCTGTACTTTTGATTCGAGAAGAGCTCCCAGAAGATCCATGCACTACCCTCCACACACCCAGCAGCTTTCCTCTCTTGCTCCTAGGGAGGGGAACACACATCCAGAAAATGAGTTCTTCTTTCTCTAGCACGGAGACTTCCTGGTGCACAAAATTCCCTACTTTATTATATGATATAGTGATAAAGAGAGACAGTAAACTAACATTTACAAGTCACTCAGAACTGCTATGGAGATATGCAGAGAGTTATGGTCTAAAACAGAGGTTCTCAACCCTAGCTACACATTTACATCACCTGGGGATATTTTTTTTAAAGTACTGATGTCCAAACCCACCCTGGATAATCAGATTTAATTGATCCAGAGTAGGCCTGGTTATTAGTGGTTTTTAGAAAGTCCTCCACGTGGTTCTAATATGTAGCTGGGTTAAAGAATGAATGATCTAACCCAAAACTCTATCTTTTCAGCTGCTGAAATGCAGTGATTTTAAGTTGAGATTGAAGTAACAGTGAAGTAGATGAAGTGCGCGGTAGAGAGGTGGAATGAGGCAAGGAGAATGATAATTCCCCAGGCAATAAGAATAGCCATGAAAGACATGTTAATAGAGGAAGTCTTGGCTTTACAAAGCCACGAGCAACCTCTATAACCACTTTAGCTGTTCTTTGGCATGGAAGAGTTATGCCCAAAAGGAGAACATTTACTTCCTGATTTTCCACAAAGCCATATGAGAAATGATCTAAAGAAAACACACCATCCAATAGAGCTGGCACTGCTGTGGGAATCATTGGGTACTTAGATAACAAAAGGAATAGGTCTTTTCACTTCCCTGGTAGATAGAGGTTTGGTTTGCTGTTTCTGCACATGGTCACTACCGTGTTCTTGACTAGCTTATCCATACCTTGGGACTCCTTAGAAAGAGTACTAATGAATATAATTCAAACTGGAATTTACATGTTTTCCGAGACAGGCTAAGATCTTCTGGGGACAGGCTACTGGAACTATATCACATCAAAACGTGTTCATCCTGAACAATTATCCTATCTGGCGAGAGAAAAGGTAGAAAACGTCACGTTAATAAAAAAATGCAGGAAAGAATGGCCTTTATTGCCCTTTCTCCCGTCTTCTGAGGAGCAAAGGCCATATCTCAGTAATCAGTTTAACCCTCCCAGCCTCAGAGCAATGCTTTGTCCACAGTATAATCATATCTGGGGTCCAGTCTGATTGGTGCTCACATCTTCCACCCAGTTCTAGACCTTTTTTTTTTTTAATCTTCAGCTTTTGTCCGTATCTTCCAGTTGCTATTAGTTTGTGAAAATTATTGGAGAAGGGGATTAATAGATTTTGTTTCTGAGCATAAAGACTTTATGGTCTTTCCAAAGGATCTTTTTTCTACACAATACATTTCCCCCTTTTGCTGATGACAAAAATGATGCTTGCCAGGAAATATTTGTCTTCTCATATGCTATAGTAGTCATGATGGAAACAGAAATTAGAATGACCTTAAATCCTTGCACCATATTGTGTCTTTTCTTCAACTACACATGGTATTGGGGGACAGGGGAGAGGAAGCAGAAAGTTGTTAAAGCAATGTGAACTTGGGGTAAAATTTCCAATGTAAACATCTTTTGAGTTTTTCCTACACTCTGAAATAAATGATTGGAAACAAATCACTCTGTTATAACAAGCTATTGTTTGACCAGGATAAAGAGAAGGGATTTATTTTCAAATTGAAGCAGAAATTTGGGGCCATAAACAAACAAACCTGAGAAATGTTCAGTGCTCTTCAGAACACTGCTGATGCCACTTCTTTGAATTCAATGTATATATTGTATACAATATATACAACGTATATATTGACTTCATGTAATCAATATACTTTAAAGAAGCTCACCTTTGTGTATACCCATATGCAAGTGTTAATTGCTGATTTGTTGCCTTGAGGGAAGAAGAGGATATTGATGGAGCTGCTTTCACTGGAAAGTATTTGCAAAGCAACTTTGCTTTGGAAGTAGCAGAAAGATAGTCATTTTCTTATATTTTGTAAACATTTAGATACCTATTATAAAACAGATACAGTGCTAGAGATTTAAAATACTGAATTTTTCATCTGATTAAAATACTGATTCCTACCCTTGAAGAGCTCTTAAATGAACTGGATCTTAGAGGTTGAGTAGAAGCTAGCCAGAAGGAAGGAAGGGTGTTCCAGATGGTGGAAACATCATTTTCAATGGCACAGAAATGTGAAAAGCTCTAGAAAGTTCCAGGAGTGAAGAGTTCTTTAGAGTAAATGGAGCATGTGACTCCTGCAGGAAAAGATGGCAGTTGAGTCTTAGATGATAAATGGAGAGGAAGCAGAATGTAGTAGTTGACAGCACAGAATCTGGCCTGGGTTCAAACCTGGGTTCCTTCATTGACTAGCCACTTAGTCTCTATGCACCTTATTTCCTCAGCTTTAAAATGGGGATGATGATAATATTTCATGGGTACTGAGAACAGTAGCTGGTATGGTTTACCAAACTAAGGCAACAGGAGTTTAGCCTGAGATGATGAAGACCAATGCTAAAATGGTGTCAGTGGTAAGGAGAGGAGAGGCCAATTGCAAGAGATGTTTCTCAGGTGTATTTGAAGGGTTTGTCAAGTGATTTGGACTGGGTGAGTGAGGAATAGAACAGAAAGGAAGAGGTCAAGAAGGGCAATCATGTTTCCAGCTTGAGAAATCCTAGACGGTAGGGCCTATGATCAAGATCAGAATATAGGAGGTGGAAGAGATCTATTTTGGTCATGTTGTATTTAAGGTTCCCACAGAACAGCCAGGTAGAGGCCTCTGTTACGCAATTAGTAATAAGAGTATGGTGTTTGGGAAACAACAAAAATAATGGATTTGACCGTTGTCAATTCAGAAATGGTAGTCAGAGAAACTTTAAAGTGAGACTATGTAGAGCATGCTTTCTCAAGCTTGGTGCTATTGACATTTGGGGATGGAGAGTTCTTCGTGCTGGGGCGGGGGTTCCTGTACATTCTAGGAGATGTTTAGCAGCATCCCTGGCCTCTACCTACTTGATGCCAATGGCGCTTTCCTCCTTAGCTGAGACAACCAAGAATGTCTCCAGATATTACCATAGGCCCTTTGGGGGGGGTGGGCGGTGAGGATTGCCCCCTGGTAAGAATCAAGGGTATAGAATAATGATGGTAGAGAGTGAAATTTGGGCAAATTATACAAACACTGAGCCTCAGTTTCTAAATACATTAATTGCAAATAATTATAGCAATTGCACAGATATTGTTGTGAAGCATTCTGAAACGGTCAAGTACTGAGCAAATGGTATTTATCATGATTAGACAAAGTTTAAAAACCTATATGTGATACAGGTAAAATGGTGGGATTTTTGAGCTCCCTTCTCATTATGGGAGTGTTTTTGGTCATCACAAAAGATTTATCCGTCTTCACGAGTGTCAGCAGCCACTCCTCACATCACAAGCAAACACTCGATTTCACATGGCAAAGCAGAGGGCCAAAACTCTGACACTGTTTTTACACAAGGATACACTGGCTGTTCACCTGGATAAGGTATTTCAAGTCACACTGTATTCTCACTTTTATTCTGCTCCTCCTCTGTCCTCCCCCCATGGAAAAAACTGATGCTAATGTCAAGTAACATATTCGTGGCTGTTCATGAATCTTGGTTGTCACAACTGCTGAACATGAGATCTGTGGTATCATATATTCTGGTGTTACTTGGAAAAATTTTTTAAAAAGCAAGCAAAAACAAAGTCAGACCCTGGGTCCTGGTTTTCAACAGCAGTAAATAATTCCCTGTATTCTCTTTTGCACTAGGCCCTTTTACCACACATACTCGAGCTATATCTCAAAGGGTGTGCCTGAGCACCAAATGGCTCCTGTAAATCAAGTGAACTTGCTGTAGAAAATGACACAATCTCTATTTAGAAACTCTTCCCCACAGCCTTTTGCTTTGGGGAGTAATCCATTAGTGAAACTGAAACATTGCCTCGCTTATTTTATGTCTGTTTCTCCTCTTGGATATATCTGAAAGTTGTTGGGTATTTTTTGTTTTGTTTCCTCTTGATTTTTCTCCCCCCTCCCCCTCCCCAACCAAACAATCTTGAGAAGCAAAGATTTACCGCCTGGAACCAAGAGTCACGGCTCTGCTCACTCAGCCAACAAAATCTGGTCTCCAGCTAGGGGTAGAAGCAACTGGCTGTAAGTGCCTCAACCTGCTGATCGTGCAAAGGCTCCCACCTCCCACACACCAGCCTTCCAGTGGAAAATTCCTGGGCACAGAGGGTCAGTCTACAGACAAGGGATAGGCCTGCCATGCTCCCCTGGGCACAAGGACCTTGGCATCTGGCCAACCACTGTCATTAAAAGTGGGGGCTTTTATGTTAGCTGTTCTTAAGTTCATGATTCGGGCAGCTCTTCATTATGATGTGATTATTTTATTTTCTCCAAGGCCAGGCCTCCACCCTCACATCTTTGGTGGAATGTGTTAATAATTTGCTCTAGGGAGATGAAAGCCTCTTTGATACAAGTAGAATAAACACATGGAACACTGCTCAAAGGTCTAATTTCCACAGTAGGAGCCCAGTTTGGGGACTGAGAGTTGAATGGAGAGAACAATCTCATTTCTGAGTCACTTTTCTCCTGCAGTGTCCCTCCTTTGCTTTGCAGCTCTTGCCTGACTTGTCCAGCTGAGGACAATGCCAACATCTACTCTAGGACTCTCCAAACACTTGGCAACCCACAAAGCCATCACTACTTGTTGTGGTAAATCCCTAAACAGGTCCTGAAACAGACGGTAAAGGCACTTTCCTTTGGGATGGAGTTACTTTGTGTGGGCTGAGGATCCTTCCATTTGCTAAATTCAGACTTGCTTCATGAAAACATAACATATTAGAGTGGGGAGGACGTCCCTGAGTCTAACTTCTTCATTTTATAGATGAAGACGTGGATGTTCAGAGAGGTTATCTAACTTGTCTGAACTCACACAGATCTTCCAAATCCGAGCACGGCTTGTCCTGAAGACACGTGCTGTTATATTCTCATGGTCCCCAAGAACTGGTGGAAGTAAAAACAAAAAACAAAATATCCTACTTTTCAGAGTTTCTCTAACCCCCTTTTTCTGACCTACCCGCATTTTGGGTGTCCCTCCCACCAAACTGTGAGCACCACCATGGGAGCCCTAGGGCTCTGTAGAATCCCACTCAGTGGCTTGGTCTCGGTGGTCTGGCAACTTGGGGGCATCTCACCCACAGTTCTCCAAAGCCTCCATCCCACACCCTCAAGACTGCTTTCTGAAGCCAAATGAATGTACCAAAGGGCATCCCAGTAGACAGTGACTTACTGTGCTACTCCTCTCAGACCCCTAGCCATTCATAGGAATTCCTCTCCATTCCTAGAAATTCATTTGAACATCCTGAAGCCAGCCTAGAGAAGATTCGAGCATGGCTGTAGATTATATTTCTTAGTTCCCTTTGCACTTCAGGCTCTTTCAAGTTTCATTTTGGTATTCATTCATTGCTGAGTTTGGGTACTTCGGAAGAGTTGGTTTGGGGGCTACTCATGGTCTGGTGGAGAGTCCCAGTCAGGGTGTCCACAGGCCAAGGTCTGGGTAATGCTATCAACTAGGCCTGACCTTAGGGAGCTGCTGAGCCTCCTTGTGCTCTGCCTTCCCAAACAATAAGATGGAGATAAAACCTGCTCTAATCAATTTCTCAGGAGTGATGTGAACATAAGTAAACAATAGATATTAAAGTAGTTCTTTAAGTAAATGGGTGGAAAAGAATCCAATATATTTATGGTATATTTTTCATCTAATAATTTTATGAATTTGTAAATAATGGATAAATAATCCTACTTACAGTGGATCATTCATTAATGATGGACTCTTATTTTAAACTTCCTTTCATGCGACATGAATTCATGTGCTTTTTCTACATTATTGTGATGAATTTTCTAGGTAAAGGTTCGTAAGATTCTTTTTTTGTAGTTGTTTTTTTTTTGAGGCACCCAAATATCCACTTTCAGCCATGTGATCCAAAGGTCATTCCATCATTTCTTTTCCAAAACTTGAAACATGACAGTAATCTTCTTTTCATCCAAATTTTGTAGCTTTGATCTTTATTATCTTAACATTCAAAATATATAGATTTTTTTTTTTTAGCATCAAAGTCATAAAATGTGTTTTGGCACAGACACCTCAAGAGAGTAAGTTCATTTCTTCAGTTCCTCTGTCAGATTCCTCCTTTGTAGCAATTTGTCTGAGTATCCTGAGGCCACATTCCTCAGAGACGCGTCCTCCTCCTCACCTCCTATCCTTATCCCTCTCCCTCCACTCCATACACACAGTCCTTTCTAGAATACACAATTCAAGGATTATTTAAGAAAAATCCCACTTAATGGCCAATAGTTTAATTCCTTGAGGCTTCATTTCCTCTCAAAGACAGCATTTAATTTGTGTTTCTAAATCGATATTCTTTCCAAAGTTGAAATGTCCCTGAGAAAAATTGGCAGTGCTTTTAATCCACTGGGAATTAGTGGCATCTTGCCCCTTAATACTTGGCAGTCATGACAGTTTTAAACTTCCCCCTGAAACTCCTTACCAAAATCAGCTCCTTGGCCATTTATGTTCAACAAAATGTTAATATAGTTGAATTCTGCCCCCAAATCATATCCTCGCTGCATGTCCTTTGAGGGTAAGCTTCCTTCCTCAATGACCCACGATATGCTGCTCTTCTGAGAAGTCATCATCAGGACCTTGGAAACCTAGCCGCTGGAGTGCCAAATGGGGCAGGAAGAACAGAAATAAATCACCAAAAGCATATGACAAAGAGGGATGGGTAGCTTTCCTTAGACCAACTGCAGAGTTTCCTTTCAAGCACTGCGTAACACAGGCATCATTTTTGTATGTGCCACCTCTCCCAAGAGCTGTCTCCTCCAAACTGCTAAGCAAAGGGTGCCTAGATTCTAAATCCAGCTTGGTGAACATCAAGCTACAAATTAGCTTGTGATTCATTAGTGATCTTGCGCATCAACAGAGCAATCACACTGACCTCCAAGGAGGCTGTGTGAATTCATTCTTGCTTTGTAGCTTGCTTAAAAGGGACAAAGCATTCTGTAAAATGCTAACAAGGTTAGCATTGGGGATTTACAACTGTTTACCCAGGACTGTTGCTCCCACTGCTAATATGTCTTGTCATTTGCCCAAGTCGTGCCCTTGTCTCATCCTCCCCAACCTGAAACAATATGGGAATGTCAGTATGATGACCCTAATAATGGTTCCTTTGTGTTTATATCTTTGCTTTTTTTCACTTAAAGATGCTTAAATGTACAAACTCACAAAGCCAGGAGCCCATGCACCTCTGGAACAGGGAACACAGGGTTATCAACTCATACAAGACCGATGGCAGAATATATCTGCCACATGTGGCATCGCAAGAGTTAAGTGATTAGCCTGAGACTAGAAAGGGAGTAAATTGTGCCAGAATTCAACCCGTTTCACAATAGTCTTTGTCTACGGAGTTATCTCCAGAAGTTATCCCCTGTAAAACACTAGATATTCATTGCTTTGATACTCACTATTAATTGATAACTAGCCAGGACTTTCCACGATGCGGAAATGGCAAAACACTAAGCATTTCTTTGAGCTGTACTTTCTTCTGAATCAAATCATCTCTAGGGTCATCCCTTTGAGACAGATCAAGTGCCTTCACCCATTCACTATGCATTTATTAAATGTCTTCTTTGTATAGGAGCTTACACGTGGGAAAACAAAAGTACCTTCATGTAAGAAACTGCCTGTGTCACTAAAATGAGAAAAGATCCATACGTGGAATAATAAATCCAAGCAGTATACTATTTAGTGCCAAAAAAAGTAACTCACTTTGTGGGGTGTTGCAGGGTTCCCAAGAAAGGGAAATAAATGGTAGCCAAAGAGGTCTAGGAAGATTCACAATGAGTGGACTAAGATCTGGGATTCAGAGAATGATCAAGACTTGCACAGTGAGCTGGAGGGCAGGGAGTTGTTCTAGCCAGGAAGTGCCACCGAACATACCATGTCTTCACAACAGGCTAACAAAATTTACATAACCTAGGTTGAGAAAGGAAAAAGAAACACATAAAGCTGAGATCAAAAACAAATTCATTTTTCTCTCTTTTTTTTTTTTTTTTGGTTGTATGCGGGCCTCTCAGTGTTGTGGCCTCTCCCGTTGCGGAGCACAGGCTCCGGACGTGCAGGCTCAGCGGCCATGGCTCACGGGTCCAGCCGCTCCGCGGCATGTGGGTTCTTCCCGGACCGGGGCACAAACATGTGTCCCCTGCATCGGCAGGCAGACTCTCAACCACTGCGCCACGAGGGAAGCCCCATTTTTCTCTTTTTAAGAATGTTTTATGTTTTAAGTTTTTAAATTTTTTTAATTTTTATTGAAGTATAGTTGATTTACAGTGTCGTGTTGTACTAGGGAAAGATCAAAGCTGTCACTGTTTGACTGGAAGCACTTGGGTTCACAGAAGCCAGCAGGCATTTTCCTGAATGTATTTCGGCACATTCCTCCTCTATCCCTTGTGAGAGATTTGGCCAGACCAGATGAAGAGAGTTGGTGACATTTGCTGTCTCTTTGCTTGATTGAACATACTTGCATTTGAATATCAATTTTGAAATGTGTAAAATATTCCCAGAGGGAAACTTTATTAAAGTACTGGAAACCTTTGCTAATGAGGAAGTAGTGCCTAATGGCCCTTTTGTTTATCAGAAACTTTACATCTAGAGATGAATAAAAATAAGATAGAGGGGCTTCCCTGGTGGCGCAGTGGTTGAGAGTCTGCCTGCCGATGCAGGGGACGCGGGTTTGTGCCCCGGTCCGGGAAGATCCCACATGCCACGGAGCGGCTGGGCCTGTGAGCCATGGCCGCTGAGCCTGCACGTCCGGAGCCTGTGCTCCGCAAACAGAGAGGCCACAACGGTGAGAGGCCTGCATATCGTAAAAAAAATAATAATAATAATAAGATAGAGGTATAGAGATGTGTTTCAGGATATTAGGTAAAATTAATTCAATACTTTGCCAACTAAAATGTGGATGAAAATGCCAGAAAATATTAAAATATGCCTCCACGGATTTTGAAGCAAAGGGAAGAGAGGAGAGATGCTGAATTGCAATAGGACCACCACCAGAGAGGACCAGACTTGTGCTTAGTAGAAGTAGGAGGCCAGAGAGGAGCCTCTAGCAGATGTCCTGGGCAAGGGAAAAGCACATGTTCCTTGGAACAAAGCCTCCAACAGCCTCAGTCACCGTTCTGGAAGTGTCAGGGGCTGTGAAGGGAAGCCTTATACAGGAACAGGCTAAATCATGAGCTCTTGGGCAGGACTACAGAACTCCCCCCTTAGGCTCTCCTGTCCCCAGGATCTCCCAGGTATTCGTGGATGCCAAAAATTCCTTTTATAATACAATCATTTTTTTAAAAAGCACAAAATACAAGTACATAAATGTGTGTGGTCTTGCAGTGTGAATAAGTTCCAGGCAAAGTATAAGCAATCCCCACACAGTGTCTGGCGTCGGAGCCTGTCCTATGAAGAAGAAGGGGGTGAGGAGGACAAGAGGGTACCTGAGTATCTGAAGTGGAAGAAGGGAGCCCAAGGAGGAAAGACAAAGGCTGAGGAAGGCAAGTCCTTGTCAAAAACTTCACAACTCTTCCTGGGGGCAGACAGGGGTCACGTGTGCCCTCAAACCCAGGCACAGACAGAAGCGTGCCATCACACCAGACGTAGGCAAGCAGTTCAGTTCAGGCCTGTGGTGGGTTAGATCTGGCTTTGCTCCTGAGTAGAGCTAATTTTTAAAGGGAACTTCTCATTCCTGAGGGATTCGCTCATCTAGGCATCACCATGAGTGACCAGGCATGATGCTTATGTATGATGATGTCTAAGTGGTGGCATTGGAACAGTTACATCTGGGCAAAGTTATGTAAACTTGTACCTCAATTTTCTGATTTCTAAAACGGGGGGACTTCCTTGGTGGTCCAGTGGTTAAGACTTTGCCTTCCAGTGCAGGGGGAGCAGGTTCAATCCCTGGTCGGGGAGCTAAGATCCCACATGCCTCGTGGCCAAAAAACCAAAACAGAAAACAGAAGCAATATTGTAACATATTCAATAAAGACTTTAAAAATGGTCCACATCAAAAAAAATCTTTTAAAAAAATAAATAAAATGGGGATAAGAACAGTTCATATATCACAGGGCTGCTGGAGTCAGTAAAGAAAGTAACACATATGCTGCCTTAGCATAGAGCCTGGCCTGTGGTAAACTCTCAATAAATGTTGGCTCTAATGAGCTACTTCACTTTCCCTCCAACAAGTGTTTTGCAAGACTTTGGTGACATATCATAGTAAATGAAGTGAAAAAAGTTTCACCCCATTGGCTGTGACTCACATCAACATGGAACCAGAGAATGTAAAGCCCCCAAAATTGAACTTCAGAGATACTGGAAAGTTTTCTAAAAGTGTTCTTTTCAAAAGCTTGAAAATATCATGGTGCAGTGGAAAAAACAGGCCTGGGCTTTGGAACTAGTAACACATAATCTTGAGTCCTAGCTTAAATACTTAGTTCATCTGTGAGCCTCCATTCCATCGTCTTTAAAATGGAAATGTTATTAGCACCATCTCATACGGTTGCTGCAGAGATTAATTAATACAATCATGTAAAGCATTTAGCCAGAGGATCGTAAATACTTAGTACAGAGTAAGAGCTCAGCAGGTGCTGGCTGCCAGTAGTGGTAGAGGTGATGAAGTGGTGGACAGCTTTGCCCTACACTGCATTTGCAAATCGCACATGGGAGGTGGGCTGCTATATTCAGAAGAGCACAGGTCAGGGAGATCTAGTTCGACTCTTCCATTAAGATCCAATGAGAAGTAGGATACTCAGTGCTGAAATGTCTGTCGTAATTATGTACATATATATCATTTTGTTTTGGACCTTCTGCAGTGTTTTGGATTTGGATGTCTCCTGAAATTCCATTTTAACAGGATCAACATATCACCCAGCATGTTCCCAGTGAAACTATACTTCAGTTTATTCCTTTCCTGCCATACCCAAGACACACACACACACCACTATCCATGACATAAGAAGCAGATGAAGCAAAATCCACTCACACTGTAGTCCAGAAGTACAGGGAGAAAGTAAGACATCACTCCTTTCCATTGTCTGCATAATTAAGAAAATTTTAACATTTAGTCCTATCTGATTTAAGACTTAGCCTATTGTTTAAACAGTGCCTTTAGTAACACTTGGCTATTCTTAGACACAAATTCTCAGTCTTTCAGAAGCCTTCCTCCTTTCCTTCCTATTTTCAGTCTCCCTCCTCTTCTCCTGTCTCTCCTTCCTAAGGTGGCAGATTGGAAGGAGGAAAAGGAGGAGGGGTGGCTATGGCTTATCTGACCTTGAGGTAGAAAGGAAGAGACAAAGCCTGGTGGTGGGGGTCCCCTTGCTCTGGCCTCTGGTACAGGCCCCTTGTTCGCCTGGGGGTCTGTGGCCAGAGAACTGGTGATCGGGTGTCTCTCAGGTTGGTCAGGACCTAGTGCACTCCGACCCGCTGGCCCAGACCCACCTAAGCAAGCACTGCCTGCCGACCCGGAGCCCCCTGAGTCTCCATCGTATCTTCCATCCGGGCCTGGCCCCTCATGCCTCTACAGAGGCCCCCAGGAGGCTCACAGTCTTTTCCTCACCACACCTCAGAGCCTGCCCTGCCTGAACACTCTATCCTGCAGACTGGCTTATGGCAGACAGAAAGTTAGTTTCTTTCTGGAGTCCTCAAGTAGGAACAAGAGCTTTGCCTGCCCTCAGTGTCCCCTCCATCTATTCAAATACCTCCTAGGCCATAAAGGTCCTTTTATTGGGCTCTTCTCTACCCTCCCCACACCCCCATCAGGAGCAGGACTCTCTCACATGCCTCCTGCATCCGATCACCCCTCTAATAAAGCAGTAAATGCATGGCCTTGGTGTCCTGAAAGAGTGAGTCTTTTCTATGCTGTGGGAAGAACCAATAGGTCTGTAATCTTGGTTTCTTAAAGGAGAGATTTAACTTTTTTTCTTAAAAATCTTCTCTCAAGACAATAGCCTTATAAACGGGTACTATTTGGAACATAAGAAGCTGAGTATTACGTGAGCTTTTATAATTGGAAAAGTCCAATTTTTTAATCGAACCCCTCCCATTTCCCTTCTCCCCCCATCACCACCCACATACACAGATATCATCACTATTTGAGCATGCCTATGGCCAAAGGGAGTAAGTAATGATGTCCAAAAGCAAGAAAATGGTATATTCATATTTTCCAAAGTTTTGAATGACACATAGAAGGAAGTTAACCGCCTTCTTAAATTAACTAATCCAGCCCCAATGAGATTTCAGAGATTATGTGGAAACTTGGTGTACATAGTCACCAAAACACCTAAGTGTTTGTTTTCTGTAACATGAAAGCAACACAGGAAATTATGCAAACCATTTGGAAAGAATGTGTTCCTTCTGCAGAATGGGCCCTTTCCTTTCCAGATCTAACTTTTACTTTTAGGTCCTTGTTTATGTTCCAAAATGCCTTCAGTATTAGGAGCACAATAGCCACCAAAACTTATTTTTAGAGAGAACACCACCACCCTATATTCCAAGGCTTTTCACTCTGCTTTACCAAGAGATCTTATCTATTACAATTAATCTGTTCATGGGCTATGCATATACCTGATTCACGGCACTTTGTCAGTTATAACCACGATCCACAGAAAAATTTAAATAAATCAAGAATGAATCTCTGAGATACATAGATCCCAGGGTAAAATTCAGTCCAGACTAGCTAACTGCTATGGACTGAATTGTCCCCTGCAAAATTCAAACATTGAAGCCCTAACCCCCAATGTGATTGTAGTTGGAGATAGGGCTTTTAGGAGGTGATTGAGGTTAAGTGAGGTCATAAGTACAGGGTCCTAATCCAGTATAAGAAGAGGAATAGAGAGAGATCTCTCTTTCTCTCCTCCACAAGCACCAAGGAAAGGCCATGTAAGGACATAGTGAGAAGGCAGCCATCTGCAAGCTAGGAAGAGAGTCCTCACCAGAAACCAACCCCTGCTGGAACCTTGATCTTGGACTTTCCAGCCTTCAGAACTGTGAGAAAGTAAACTTCTGTTGTTACCAGGCTATGGTATTGTATGGCAGCCAAACAGACTAATAATACACCAACCAAGATGCTGAGTAAGAAATCTCTGCTCAGCATCATCTTCAAAGATAACCCTGAACATCAAATTCGAGGTGTATGTTTGTCTTTGTGTGTGTGTGTGTGTGTGTGTGTGCGTGTGTATTAGAGAGAAGACACTTTGCTCTGAAGTATGCCCCTGGATTTGTAAACATGTTTACTGAAAGTAAAGTTCCCATGGTTTCTGCATGTTTATTTTGCTTGATTGGCAGAACAGAGTACTTTCTTGAATAGAGCTGGGGAATATGTACTGGCCTAATATCAAGTGTTGCTCACAACTCTTTTGCAGATAATCTCTATGAAATTTAGATTATTTAGTTTAAAAATAAGGAATACTGTGGATTACTGTTACAAAGATGTTGATAGCAGAGAGACTCATTCATTTATTTAAAAAAGAAAGATAGCGATTGGAAAGGGAGTTCTCTCTTCCTTGCCTTCAGTTTAAAAAAGTAAGTGTGTACATTGTTGCACATTTAGTGGAAACTAACACTTTTAGCTGCTCTACCTCCAGTAAGCCTCACAAGATCCTGAGGAAACAGATATTATGCTGCCTCTGTCATGACCTAATCACATGACCTTGGGCAAGTTCCTCAAACTCTCTGTGACTCCGGCTCCACACCTGTAGATGACACGAGATAATATATGTGAAGTCCGTAGAAAAATACCTGGCACAGAGTAGAAGCTCAGTCAATAGTAGACATGTTAGCATTATCATTATTTTTTTTATTATAATTGTTATTTTATAGATCTGACAGCTAAGTCTCAGAACAGTCAAGCCTCAGATCACATAGCTAATAAGTGACAGATTCAGGAATCAAATCCAGAACCACCTGATGTCAAAGTCCATGCTCTTAAATCATCTACCACCTTGTTTGTAGCCATCTAGACTCAGGCCACAAACAGAGCTGAAGAATACTCAGTTGACCATAACTCCTAAATTATTCAACGGAATAGTCTTTGCTTATTGGAAAAGAGCTGGACCATCACCCTTTCTTTTCAAGGGTGAACAGCTTGGATCACTGCCTTGGAGCAGCAGCCCTGAGCCACCTTAATCTTTCTGTGTAGCTTACAGCCTCCCATCTCCTCACCCCACCTCCTGGGTGTTGATAAATCAAAGAAATGGCAACAAAATGAAAAGCCCAAATAAACATTTTTGTAAGGATCATATGAAAGGGGATTTTTCTTTTTCATTAAATATTTGATAACAATCTCTTAGGCTTTTTGATGTTACTTTCCATATTTTGTACTGGATAAAAGTGTATGACTCATAGAAATGACCAAGGGAGGAAAAGCAAGTGAGTCACCCTGTCCAGCGCATTTGGATCCTCCGGCTGCTGTGCTCCTGAAGCCCAGCCCAGCCAGTCCCACCTGCTGCAGCTCGGGCTGCATTGGAAAGGGGTTTTTTTCTGGAGACTTTGGGACTCCCAGAAAAGGAGTGAGGCAAGGATAGTGAGAAATATCAGGGCCTCAGGGAGTTACCCTGTAAGTTTTCCAAAAAGCATTTTCTGCTATCAGCTTAGAGGTTTCTTGTCCACATTTCATCACTTTCAACTCCCAGGTATACCCCCATTGCTGGCTAATCACTCCGTAAGTGCTGTGCACACTTCAAAGAGTTGCCTTCCATGGTACTCTCCTCCCCATTCAAGCAAGCCAGAGGTAGTTAGATTTGTATATCTTTCCAGCAGATAAATCTCTGTTCCCTTGATTGCTTTATTGCTCTACTGGAACCTGTCCAGCATGTTTCCTTCTGGTACCAAAGTGCCAGTTATGCCCATACTTCTGGATTCAGTCTCCGAGAGCTGGAGGGAGAATTGTTCCATCTCTCAGCCCATTTTGCCTCAGGTCTTTTCAAAGTTCCTCCTTTGAATCATCTAGTCAGTGAACCACATTTAAAACCTAAGCGCCCCATCTGTTGTCTTTCAACCTGAATCTCTCTCGTTGTGCTGTTTCTCTGCATTCACTCCTTGTTTTTCTCAGCTCAGACTTTTGTGCCTGGGGGCTTTGAGCTTGAATTTGTACAGCCCGGATTATTTCGTGTATGGACTTTGGGCAGGTTGATCAATCCGTCTGAGCCTTACTTTCCTCGTCAGGGACAAGGGGATAATAATTCCCATGTCCTAGTGTTGGGTGAGGGTTTAGAGCTGGGTAAGTCGGGAGTATGCTGGTCTCCGCAGTGGGAATCTCTCACCCCACATCATCCCATCACCTCTTTTTCTCCAGGGACAATTCCCCTCCCTACCCCACACCCACTCAAGGTGACTTTAAAAAATTTTTTCCATTCATGTTTTCTCTC
Organism: Mesoplodon bidens; assembly: GCF_964165515.1. Taxonomy (NCBI): domain Eukaryota; kingdom Metazoa; phylum Chordata; class Mammalia; order Artiodactyla; family Ziphiidae; genus Mesoplodon; species Mesoplodon bidens. The sequence goes on along the minus strand of NC_138160.1, from coordinate 44,740,391 downwards.
ACAAGCGATTTTTTTTTTTCCTCTCTCTGTCTTCACGAAGATTTGTAATTCTGCTCTGTCTTTCTCCCCTGGTACCCAGGGCTGACTCATCTGCAAAATTGCACTAAATTTATTCCCCTCATCCAAATCAATAATAAAAATTAAAACAAAGTCAATTCTTTCATTGGTCTTTTTTTTACAAATCCACTTGAAACTTCTCTCCACGGAACTTATGTAACAAAATTTATATGAATTCAAAAGGGGTAGAAAGGCTACCCCTGTGTGCTTAAGTAATTTTACCAGAAACACTAAAATACCCTCAGGTGGTTTTTAAAAATAATACTGCTCAGCTAAGAAAAAAGCAAACAAAAAAGATAAGGTTCTCAATATATTGTTGTACTTTCATTCTGTAAGTGTTAATTGGACTTAGGTATGTTTTTTTTTTTCACCTGTCTAGGGTGTTACGAGGTATTTTGTTTGCAAACAGTTTGTTCAATTTTAATTTTGATAAGCTAGTTCCTTCTTTTTAGAATGACATACAAACTTCTAACTCTCAACTCTGAGATATTTATAGGCCGAGTTCTCCAAAGAAGCAAAGCAGTTATACCTGTCGTTCAAAATTCACCCAACACCAACCCCCCTTCAAGATAACTTGATTTTCCAAATTTCAATTGTGAGACTATTTCAAGTTCAACTAAAAGAACCACAAGGTAGCTATATTGGAATCTACCTTTTATTTAAGGTGGTTTTTTGTTTTTTTTTAATAGCTATACCAAATCTATCCCACCTCACCCCCTCCCCACAAATAGCCAATAATCAATAACTGTGAAGTAGATTATATTCCTATAAACTGTTCTGCTGTCAACCTAAGGACCATTTTGTTGCTTGAGGGCTGCTTTTCTGTGAAGAGCTCTTAGTCCATAAAAAGGATCTTAAAATTACAAGCCCAGCAAGCATTAATCCTAGGAAGAAATAGAAAAGTAAATTTTTCACATTCAGCAGTGTTTCTGATAGATTACTATCCATATTCAGAATATGAATTATAATTAAACAAATGACTAGGCTAAAAATAAAATATCTCAATTCATTCATAATTGGACACTGGCCATTACTTTTGTGGAGAAAGGGCGTTTCATGTTGAGTTGGCTACCAGTTGTCACCACCATCTAAATCATAACTAACAACTGCAGACCCAAAAAATCCACTGCAGTCAACTGTTGTTATTAACATATTAATGACAAGATATAAAACATAGAAAAGATTAAATCATCATGCATACCAGAGAATGCAAGTGTAATCCCCTTGTGAGACCAGGCAGATCAGTGAGTGAAGCAGGCTGGAGGGTGAACTGGAGAGCTGGCCCCTGGATACGGGGGAAGCTGCTACTTTGTTCTGACCATTTAACGTCAAGTAGAAATGCAGGCCAGAAGATCTGTCAGATTTCTGATTTTTTGAGAGACCCCTAAAATATTATATATATATATATATTTTAGTGTGAACTCCTTCCATATTCAAAATTTTAAGCTAATTTGAAATTTTAAAGGATTTGCTGCAGCCAAAAGGAATTACAACTGGAGGCAACATTCAGCTTTCCTGCCACTAATATGTGATCTTTAATTTAAATTATATGACAGATACTGTCTAGATGCTCACCAAACCTGTTTCCTCTTCTTTCTGAACATGCCACTAAATTATATTCCCCAGTCTCCCTTGCAGTTAGCCCAAAAGGATGTGGGTGGAGGCAGTGGCCACCACTGCCAGGCTCAGTCCTCCACTCCCTATGTCTCCTCTGCCAGCCAGATGCAGGGGATCCAGGAGGACCCAGGAAGATGGCAGAACCTCCAGATGTCAGGAGCCCAAATGACCACATGAAGGAGATCCTCCCTCCCCATGCCTTCCCATCAAAGAGACTCACACTGGACTATGATGAGAGCAAGAAATAAACCTTTTCAAAAGCCCTTGAGATATTGGGGCTTAGCTGATCTTGATTAATGTAGGTTAAGAGTTTCTCCTTTTCATGTGTCAATAGTGATGTTTGTTAGCCCAATTTGATCTTTAAGCAGCGAAACCTCAAAAATAACAAAATTATTTTTCACATCATGCTGAAGTGGTAGAAAAGGAAATAATACTAATATTTTATGTCCACTTTGTTTTTTGAGATTGCAAATGGGCATATTTTTTGTATCCAAACTGTCTTCATTAAGAAGCTTTACTGCTAGAGGAAATAAGCCTTTCCTCTACAAAAAGTACTCTAACAGCAAAGACAGGGTGAGTTAGAGATGACTACATTCCACAAACATAGCCTCAGGACCTTTTCTCCGTCAGATTATCTTTCATATTTATGGTTGACCTAAAATCCCATCTCTTTTTGAATAGCCTGAATGGCCCTGTGTTGAGTAGAAATTATAGTGCTTCTTCCCTCTTCCTTCTACATTTAGTTTTCTTTCTCCACCTTCATAACTTTCAGACGCTTGAAACTCCTATTTTTAACATTCACCCTAGCTAGAAATACTGATGCATTAGAAAATTTTTAACTATTCCTATTTAAAATCACTTCTTCTTTTGGAAGCTTGAATAATTTCTAAACCAGTAAGGCATGCATGCATAGCAAATAGGGGAAATACTGCAGAATTAGTTTTATGACCTCTCTGGTTCATTCTCAGCATGGAGAATTCCATTCTCAACAGTGGGTATGTCCATTGGAACATAGTAAGATAAAAGAACATAGGAAAGCAGCCTTCGTAATAATGACATTTTCCAAATGACTTAATATACTGGCCATGTACATATATATCTAAATAAAATACTAGCAGAAAATCAGAAAAGAAGGTTTGAAACTCAGTAGTGATGTAGTTGTGTCACTAGATTGGGCGCCAAAATGGGTTGTTAAGAGAGTAGCATAGAGCAGTAATAGTCTACTCATCATAATCACCCTAAGTTAGACCCTTGGTAGAATGTCACATCTAGCTGTGTCCATAGTGCCAAAGAAAATGTAGTACTTGGAAAGAGTTTAGAGGAGAATCACAAATATGCTTAAAGGGAATGATAACAAGACCTACCTGGAGAAAGAAAATCTGTAAAGTAACTAAGCCACAGTTTCCAAGTATATAAAAGGCTTTGCTTCCTTTCTTTGGAGGTGGGGGAAAGGAGAAAATAAAACAGATTGACTCAATTTTCACTCTTTGGAGACTTGAGTTAGACAGTGGGCTGGGAAGTGCTGGTGGGAGCAGGGGCATTCCCGGAGCATTTCTACCCTACGTCTCTGAAGAGTGTATCTCTAGGAATGTGACTGTACTGCTCTCTGCTCATCATGCTACCTACCTCCTAATTCAGATTATTCTCGGCTTCTTCTAAGGATATGCCCCTCTCCCTAGATAGTTGGGTATTATCAAAAGTGAGTTGCCTCCTCACCTATTCATTGTTAAATCAAAGGTGGGCAGAACTGATAAATCTGACCTGGAAAGAATGAATGATAATCAAAACAGTGGCAAATACTTCATGATTCCTAACTAGATTTTGTTTATCATTCCAATGGATACTCAGCATGACCTTACAAGGCAGGGCTTCAAGGCAAGCACTATTATTCTCATTTTACTGATGCGGAAACTGAGGCATGAAGAGGTTAAGTAAGTTGTCTAAAGTTGTGGAGCGAGGAGTTAAAACCAGGCAGTGTGATTTAGAAATCACTTACTCTTAACTGCTATACCATATTGACAATGCTACATAATCACTGGGCATGGGCAGCATCAACCAGCACTGTACTTTAGGTCATTTGTGAACTAGGATTGTCTCTCCAAAAAGACCTTGAATGGAGACCCCTAGGAGGTATAACAGGCTGAATCATGAAAAGTTTTGGTTTTTAAGGCACTGGTTACTAGTCCTTGGACTGGGTGAAATATCAGGCAATGTCCAGGAATCTAGATCAGTTTCTAAGTCCTGGGAACTTACCTGGGGATAACATAGATCAGAGACAAAGCATGGGATCAAGCAAATATTGAGTATCTGATAAATAAGCTTGTTACTATCAGATCAAAAAGGCAAGCTTTATAAGTCAGACAATTGTGGGTTTTATATTTTCCTCGATTATTCTGTTTTTTGGCTTTTCATAGCTTTTAGAAGAGGGCTTTTGTCAGTAGACAATAAGAAACTTCATCAATTGGCTTGAGTCCAGAGGACCTAATTGAGTAGAGAATCCTGGATGATGCAGGAGGTAAAAGGAACAAGGAAAAGAATGGGATTTGGGGTTTGCCCACACTTGAGCCCCAGAGGGAAAGAGAAGCAGTGGGTTCATAAGTGGTTGTAGCAGAGGAGGTCAAAGTGGAAGAATCCCAAGGGGTGAAGGCACTCAAGTCAAGGATAGCTTGACCCACAGATCATCCCGCGAAAGACTTTCCCCCTGGATTCTTCATCTGTACAAACCTCAGAGGCATTGAATTTTAGAGGGGAACTGTTCCCTTTTACCTTCACCCACACTCAGCCTTTCATCAAAACTGAATTGAGGGAGAGTGAGACTGACATATACACACTACTATATATAAACTAGATAACTAATAACTAATACTCTGTAATGACCTATATGGGAATAGAATCTAAAAAAGAGTGGATATCTGTATATGTATAAATAAATAAATAAAATGATTACCAAAAAAAAAAAAAAAAACAACCTGAATTGCATCACAGGAGCTATGGAATGAAGATCCATCTCCTCTCCCTGTACAAATCCTTCAAAGAAATGGGTCCTCCCAAGCAATGATGTCCTTGAAGTTTAGGATCAAGAAGGAGACTCAAACTTTAGAAAAAATACCAACTGGATGGTAAAACCCTAAGTAGTCCAAGTTAACTTTAAAATCAGGTGGTATTAGTCCTCTGATGTTTTCATTTTTTCAAGTTTGTCAACTCTTCTAGTTCCTTTGCATTTCCAAACAAATTTTAGAATCAGCTTGTCAATTTCTACACACACAAAAAAACATCTGATAGATTTTGATTGAGATTATGCTAAATCTATAGATCAGGAGCCAGAAAGCTTCTTCTCTAAAAGTTCAGATAGTAAATATTTTACGTTTTGAGGGTAAAAACAGCATTTCAATAGGTAAATAAATAGTCATGGTTGTATTCCAATAAAACTTTATTTACAAAAGCAAGGGCTTCCCTGGTGGCGCAGTGGTTGGGAGTCTGCCTGCCGATGCAGGGGACATGGGTTCGAGCCCCGGTCCGGGAAGATGCCGCGGAGCAGCTGGGCCCGTGAGCCATGGCCGCTGAGCCTGCACGTCTGGAGCCTGTGCTCCACAATGGGAGAGGCCACAACAGTGAGAGGCCCGCATACCGTGAAAAAAAAAAAACAAAATACAAAAGCAGAGAATAGGTCAGATTTGACACATGAGCCACAGATTTTTGACCCTGTAGGAGAGGAAAGCTTTCCTTCTATCCATTCATATTCTGCATCTGAGGGCCTGCAAATTAGACTGACAAAAGCTAGATTAACAAGAGAAAAAACAAACAAGTTTATTAACATATGTAGCACAAATACACATGGGAGAAACTCAGTGATGAGTAAGTCAAAGGGGTAGTTAGAGCCTGAGGCTTATATAGCATTTTAACAATGGGCAATAAATGTATAGAGAAGAGACAAACCAAAGGAAAAGGGATTTAGTCTTTTAGGGTTGGCCAACCTTGAGAAGGTAAATATATGGGGAAACAAATGGATGATAAGGGCTAGATTGCAAGGTTTGTTTCTGTAGACTCTTTCTCTGTGCCATCTTGTCTCCTGGGATGAAGTTGTTATCAACTTCCTGGTTTGGAAAAGTAGGAGAAACACCTTCACAAGGGATACTTATGTTCTGCCTTCAGGCAGATGGGGGAGGGCAGAGAGCTTGTCCTGTGTCTGCTTTTTCTTAATTGCCTTCAGCTCAAAATAATCTTTATGCCAGAGTGGCATGTTTTGGGGTGGCATACCCTGAATCTCTTCAACCCCTGTTATAGATTAATTGGCATTGAACAATGTTGAACTTTCTAATACATAAAAACAGTACATGTCTCCTGTTCAATTAGGTCTTCTTTATTTTAACTCAGTGATGTTTTGTTGTTTTCAGTACGGTTATTGTACATGTTTGTTAAACATATGCATACTTCATGGATTTTTGTTTTTTGTTATTGTAAATGTATTCAAATGACCTTGTATTGGTGGAATCTCTTTCTGTAAAGTCTATTTCAGGGAGTATGGGAATTCATAATTTATTCCTATTGTCAAGAAGAATATTACTAGTAATTTGGTTACCAAGTGATACTCAAATATAAAATTAGAATAAAATTAAAAATCAATCTGGGCCAATCTACCCTTAAAATTACATAGATTTTTTCCCCCTCTTTTTCTTTTTATAAATTTTTTAATTAATTAATTATTTTTATTTTTGGCCGTGTTGGATCTTTGTTGCTGCACACGGGCTTTCTCTAGTTGCCACGTGTGGGGGCTACTCTTTGTTGCGGTGCGCAGGCTTGTCATTGCGGTGGCTTCTCTTGTTGCAAAGCACGGGCTCTAGGTGCACGGGCGTCAGTAGTTGTGGCATGTGGGCTCAATAGTTGTGGCTCATGGGCTCTAGAGTGCAGGCTCAATAATTGTGGTGCACAGGCTTAGTTGCTCTGCGGCATGTGAGATCTTCCCAGACCAGGTCTCAAACCCGTGTCCCCTACATTGGCAGGTAGATTCTTAACCACTGCGCCACCAGGGAAGTCCCTTTCTTCCCCTCTTTGATTTAGTGCTTCCAAATAAAGTCTTTTTTAAAAAGCAACTGAACAGAAAATATAGAATTAAAATTACAGAGAGTCAGCTCTCCACAAGTCAAACTTAGGGAAGGCAAGAATTCTTGCATATTTTGAATTGGCTTATTTAAAAAAAAAAAGCAGATTACCATCATAATTATATTTTGCTTAGAACAAACTTAAGATGAGGTGTTTTTTTTAACATAAATAACATTTTTAAATGAAAAAAATTCCAGTTTCCAAAATAACACAATGTCTGTGTGAAGAAAGGCATCGTTTACAGAACTTAAGATGAGTTTGTAGGATATGGATATGCTTCTGAGTGGCCATGAAATTAGGTCTGGGATTAAGATATTGCCACTAAAAATTCTCCAAAATTAAAAGCTAGAAACATTGAAGAGTACTTTGTGCTGTGTCCATATGTGTGATACCGTGGTGTAGAACGTGGATTTGGGGTCAGAGAGCCCTGGTTTCAGTCCTGGCTCTTCTACTTCTACCCTGAGAGACCTCAGGTTAGTCATTTAAGCCTTCTAAGTTCCAGCTTCCTCATGTATAAAATGAAAACAGTATTATTGCCTACTCCATGAAGTTGTGGTGAGTATTGAATGAGAAAATGTGTGGAAAAGTCTTCAGACAGTGCCAGAAACATGCTAAGTGATCAATAAGAGATAGAGACTATGATAATGTTCTTATTTATGAAGATAATGAAGTTTGTGATGATGAAGATGATGATTGTTATAAAGCTTATGTAAATGACAAGTTTGTTCTGACTTCTCCCACCAAAGACCTTAATACAGGCAAGAAAAATATCCAGTAGACATCTTTAGATTTCAGTAGTTAGCTGGAGAAGGTTGGGGTGTAGAGAGATGGGAGAGGTTGATGGTGTGGAAGTAAACAAACAATAACTGTTCCCCCTTGCACTACAATCTGAGAAGGAAAAGCCGAGAAAAGAGCAAATAAAGGCCAGTCCAAAGACTCTTTCTATTCTATAATAAGAAGAAGAAACAGAATCTCTCTTAAGGGTCTTCATTTCTGGTCTTTTGGATCCCAAAGTCACTATTCTGCTTCATGTCAAGACCCAAAATGAAGACTAAGAGTTTTCCTTAAAAATACAGCTCATCAGGCTTCCCAGGAATTAGGATTCCCCCAGGAGGAATGGTTCACCTTAGGCTAAGCCTAGCAATAAGCCAATTGTTAATGTCCAGTGTCCAACATACAAAGACTAGAGTTTAAATCTGAAAGAGTTTAGGGAAGGCAATGCATTTGCAGTAGTCTTTACAGGAAAAGCAGCGAACAAGATCATGTTTTACGTAGATAAATTTAGCCCCTTTTAGTATGAAAAATGGCCTGCCATGCAACATAAACAATCTTTCGTACAGCTACTTTTTAAAATGCATCCATTTATCTTTCATCATGTTTTATTCCTGCTGCATTTTATTATAAACATTATGAGCAAGATCATTTACAGGGAACAGAATCAAGAAAGTAGCACTTATTCATGAGAGACGGTGATGAAATGCTGATATAAACTTCGTGTGTGTGTGTGCGCACGCAGATTTTCACATCTTTCATTGTCTGCCTTTGCGTGTTCTAGGTTAATGGATTTCCTTGTGTAGACTTTCTATCAGAGACACTTGTTACTTCTTCATGACTCTCAGAGTTCTTTCCTGAGTCAAGCAGTGCGCCAAGCACAGGTCCTGACACATCCTACAGATTTTATTTAAATTTTCTTTCATTTAATTATGTTGACTTGAACATCTCTTTGGAACCTAGGGAAAACATTCTTTTGGTATCTAAGTCATTTCTTCTCTCACATACTTAGGTTCAAGTCAACAAAAGTCTTAACAATGACTATAAAATCCTAGCTCTTTCCACACACCCCCAACCCAAACTTTCAGAAAACCTGAAAAAAGAATTGAATGTAGTCTCTGAGCCCATCATGGCAGAAAAATCCTTCAGGATTCAAAGGTGGCACTTCCGAGCATGTCATGCCCATGTGGTCTGTGAGTAGCTCCACTTCTGCTGTTCTGTGCCGCCCAGTGTTTCTCCTAACTTATGGGCCACTCTACAACTTCCAGAGGTCTTCTACGCTCCTCCAGAAGCCTGGGGCTTTCCCAGAAGACTCCTGGGAGTTGGCTCCTAATTTATTCTCACCCTTACCACCCACCATTGGCAGTTATTTACTGAATGCCTACTATGTTAGAGGCATTATGCTAAGCACCAAGGATATGATAAGACATTCACAGGTGGGAGAGGAACACGTGAAACCAGCAATTATAATAATGTGATGAGGTTTATTATGTAGGTATGTGGATCTAAATATAGCTGGGAAGGAGGAGGTTAAAGGAATGCATCTCAGAGAAGGTACTATTTGAGAGACAATGTTTTGAAAGATAAGTAAGAATTAGGTAGATGGAGAAGAGGAAGAAGGGGGGAGGCCATTAAAGGCTAGGAGATCAGCAGGTGTAAAAGCCTGGAGGTGTCAGCCAGTGGGGTTGGTTTAAGGAACTGTAAGTGACTGTGTGACTGAAAGAAGAGAGATTTAAGAGTGGAGGGAGATGAGATGAGGGTAACAGGTAACTGGTATGGGGACTACATAACTTTTGGGAGGTGATCAGATGCAACTTTATTTTTCCTACCAATGACCCTTCCAAATTTATATAGTGGGGTAATTTTATCCTGCTCATGAAGGATGTAGGTCTGAAATCATGATTTCATTGCCTGCTCATTCCTAGGCAAATAATAGTTTTAAAATCACTTTAAGTTCTCAATTATAGTCTCCAATGGGAAATTATAACGTCTAGTCCAAGATAGAGTTCAAAGCCTTTAAAATTTGAAGAAACTGAAAACACTAATTTGAAAAGATACATGCACCCCAATGTTCATTGCAGCACTATTTACAATATCCAAAATGTGAAAGCAACCTACATGTTCATCAACAGATGAATGGATAAAGAGAATGTGGTGTGTGAGTGTGTGTGCGTGTGTGTGTACACATGTTCCATTTTATAATGGACTATTTACTCAGCTATAAAGAAGAATAAAATTTTGGCATGTGCAAAAATATGGATGGACCTGGAGGATATTATGATTACTGAAATAAGTCAGACAGAAAAAGACAAATACTGTATATTATATGTGGAATCCAAAAAATAAAACCAATGAACATAACAAAACAGAAACAGACAAAACAGAAACAGACTAACAGATATAGCAAACAAACTAGTGGTTACCAGTGGGGAGAGGGAAGTTGGGAGGGGCAAGATAAGGACAGGGGATTAAGAGGTACAAACTCCTATGTATAAAATAAATAATCTACAAGAAGATATTGTCCAGCACAGAGAATATAGCCAATATTTTATAACTTTAAATGGAGTATAATCTATAAAAATATAGAATCACTATGCATTATACCTGTAACTAATATAATATCAACTATACTTCAATTAAAAATAAATAAATAAGTAGTACATTGGCATATTTTAAAAAATAAAAATAAATTAAAAATAAAATTTATTGAAAGGTGGGACTCCTCTCCATTCATTGTACCAAAGCCTGGTTAGTGGCCATCTGCCTCTGGTGATATGGGTGTGATTGACTTCAGCTCTCTCTGCTCCCCACCTTCTCCCCCATTTACTAGCTACAGTTTCTGGCCCAGCCAGAATTGAGAAGGGTGTGAGAGAGAAAAACAAAAGGACAGGGTAATTCTTAGTTTGCTAGGTAGCCTTGCACTTTTGGGTTCAGCTGATGGTTAAAGCTGACTCTACCCCAGGGAGCATTTCCACAGGTTCCTTGGAAATTTACATCCTGGGGATCCCTCCCTGTGCTTTCTTGATTCAGGCAGATGGATCTCTATTCTAGTGGTCATTTGCAATTCCTTCCTGAGCCCTTAGTAATCCAGCAGTCTGGCAGTTACAATGGGCATATAGTTTGGGAAACTAAACTGAGACCCAGAAATGACAGTTTATTGGATTGGTACGGGATTGAGGTGGTATTACAAACCAGTGGAGAAATAGTAAAAGTGACTTTTATATGGGGAAAAATGAAGTTATTCCAACTTCATACTGTTCTCACAAATAAGTTCTAAATAGATTGAAGATCAAATGTGAAAAATAGAGAACTTTAAGACAGTTGTAAAAAAAATGTATAGAAGAGTTTTTGTGACTTGGATGTAGGGAAAGATTTCTTAGGCAAAACACAAAAAAATATATATCTCAAAGAACAAGTTTGGGAAATCTTTAAAATTTGATAAATTTTGAAAATTTAAAGCTTCTCTCCCTTAAAATATCATTGTTAAAGGATCCAAAGACTTGTAGAAGATATGTGAACCATAGGTAACGGACTGAAGATTAGTATTCATAACTGTAAAGAACTACTGAAATAAGAAAAATGTAAACAATCCAATAAATATGCATGGAGATTATAAGCAGGAATCTCACTGAGGGGAAATTCAAATGACCAAGGATCACACAAAAATATTCTCAACCTAACAAGTAATCAGGGAAATGCAAATAAAATAACAATGAAATACTACTTCACACCTTTGAATTGGCAGAGATTTTAAGGTCCAGCAATACCAACATTGGCAAGATTGTGGGAAATGAAAAACATCATATACTGCTGTGAGGAGTGTAAATTAGAACACCCTCTAAATATCTACACAAGATAGAATATGCATATACCCTGCAACTCCTAAATTTAAATCCTGGAAAATGATTATACAATGTAATAGTAAACACAGTACATTATACAGCACGTTAGTTTCTTTGGCTGCCATAACAAATTACCACAGACCTCGTGGCTTAAAACTACAGAAATTTGTTCTCTCATAGTTCTGGAGCCAGGAGTTGGGAACCAAGTTGTAAGCAGCATTATGCTCCCTCCAGAGGCCATGCGGGGGAATCCATTCCTTGCCTCCTCCAGGTTCTGGTGACCATTGGCATTCCTTGGCTTGTGGCCACGTGGCTCTCTGTCTGCTCCATCTTCCCATGGCCTTCTCCTCTGTATGTGTGGTGTTGAATCTCCCTCTGCCTCACTCTTATAGGATACATGTAATTGCATTTAGAGCCCACCTGGATAATCCAAGATAAGTGCTTCTTCTCAAGATCTTGAATTTAATCACATCTTTTGCCATAAAAGGTAATATTTACAGATTCAAAAGATTAGGGTATGGGCATAAGTGTAGGTTCACCTCTCATCCTACCACAGGGATATATACAATGATGTTGATTAAGAATTGCTATTAGTAGCAAAAAATTGGAAACAACATAAATGCCCTACTCATAAGATGATGGATTAAGTATGATATGCTCATATGATAGGATATAGTAGTATAGAGTCAATTTCATCTTTATATTTATCAAAACACATACATCTCAAAGACTTGTAGTAAAGCAAGTTGCAGATACCACTTATTTCATTTTTAACACAGGGATACATATGTTTAGTAAAAGTATAAAAACATGAGCTAAATAAGTACATACAGTTATATGTGATCAATGACAGTGTTAGAAACTGGGAAGCATTGGTAGGGTAGATGGAGAAAAAAACAAAGATGATTTCATTTTAAGTTTTCTTTTCAAAAAATATGCCAAATAGAAATTCCAAAATGTGAACAGTTCTTAATTCTGGGTGATAGACACACAGGTGTTTGTATTATAATTCTATGCATATTTCTTAATTATTTTAAACAATTTTAAAATGCTTTATATTGGGGGAGTTTTATGTTTAAACAATAGAAAACATTTAATAGTTACTCTGACAGCAGTACAGAGGATAAATTAGAACAGGCAGGAAATAGAGGTAAAGAGATAGGTTGGAGGCTACTAAAAATAATGTATAGATAAGATGTTTGAAGCTCTGACCTAAGAGGGTGACCATGATAATAGAGAGAAAAAGGTGATTGTGAACAACATTAAAAAGGTAGAATCTATTGGACCTGGCAACTGAGTCATGGGACAGGGAGTGGGAGGGAGAAGCAGGGCTCAAGGGTGATACCAAGTTTCTTACTTCAGGAGCCGGTTGGATCGTGGCTGTGTAGTCATAGGCAACTACTGATCTGCTTCTGTCACTATAGATCAGTTTACATTTTCTAGAACTGTATATAAATGGCATGCACTATACACTCTTTTCATCTGGCTTCTTTCTCTCACATAATTGTTTGGATATCCATCCTTGCTGTACATATATAGAGTTCATTCTTTTTTATGGGTTTGTAGAATGTTAGATTTTATTGATTGCCTATCTCCCTAGACCGTTCCTTCCTTACTGAGCCTCTCCCTGGCATATCACGCAAGATGTATTCCTCCCTTACCTGCCCACTGCCCTCCCACATCAAAATCTGCAGCTGCTTTCCTTCCCCAAATTCTTTTGTCACCAATTGATGGATGATGATAAGATTAGAGGAATTTCCTCGTGGATTGCAAAATGTTACATTAACAAAATATTAAATGAGCTGTACTCTCAAGGGGGTTGGATGAGGTAATCTTCAAAGTCCCATCGTCAAAAAATCTCTGATTTGCTGCATTTCTGTTTCGTTCACAGTTCCACAAATGAACTATCATGTCTAATATGGATTTGCTAAAGACATAAAGATCGCCAATACAAGTGAGGTAAGACTAACTAAATGAACACCCCAGTTACCATGTTGGAGTTGCCTCCAAGTTTATCCCTCAGTTGGCCTGTGTAGATAATAAACAAACAAACAAACAAATAAATATCAATGGCCTAAATTCTACATAATTAGCATTTTGCCCTTCCCAGAGCTACCATATGGATCAAATTCAGCTGGTAACCTGAGGACGCCAGTGCTGCCTTAGAAAAATAATTAGTCTGGCATACCAACATCTGGGAAGTCTGCAGAAGCCAGATTCCAGGAAACAGGCACTTTGACAGAGTTACAAGCATGGATGCCCAAGGGAAGGAGAAGCCCAGAAAGAGTTGTTTTAAGTAGCTGCTTAATGATTGAGCAGATTGAGCACTGTGAATGCTTTCACTTGGCAGGGAGAAATTACACTACCTAGAGACATCTGGGTGGCATTTAAAGTTGACAGACAGTAATGAGTACTGGTTTAAAAAGAAGTATTTTAGTGTGCTCACAACGGCTAAGAGACATCTCCATTCTATGTTTATATATTTACACCTGTACTAAGAAAGGAAAAAAAGAACAAAGCAAAGAGGAAGGAAGGGAGGGAGGGTGGGAGGAAGGCAGAGTTTCTACCTTGGTAGCCTGTTTCCAAAGACTCCTATATCATTTTAAAAACTAACAATAGTTGATCTCCTACTACGTGCATGCCAGGCTTTGTGCCACATGCTTTACGTACGTTAGCTCATTGAACCTTCACAACAGCTATGAGGCAGATAGCATTTTCTCCCCTTTTTAACTTGCTAAAACCAGGGAAGTCCCAGGTAAACAGGTACAAATTGGTTATCCTAACAAGAATGCAAAAATTGAGAGAAACCTTTCCCTACTCATTTACAAAGCTTCTCCAGGTTAAGTGAAGGCACATCATAGTGTGTAAAGAGACCAGGCTCTGAAAGAACTGCGTCCTTGTTTCCACCACTAGAAGACCTTGAGCAAGTCACATGACCTCTCTGAGGGGCTTCACTTACTTCCTTTGTGAAATGATGAGGGTAGACTGTACAAATAGTCCTCCATCCTCACTGCACACTAGAATCACCCAAGGAACTATGAAGAAATGCCAATGCCCAAACTCCACCCCTGACCAATTCCTGACCAATTGAATCTCAGAATAACTAGGGCTGGGATAAAGTATCTGGCTTTACTGCAGGGAATAAAGCATGTATGTCCCTACATCCTAGAGCTAACAATTTAGTGGGAGAAGCAAAAGGCAAAGAAATACATATAATACATAGCAGTATGGTAAATGTTATTAAGGGAAAGAATAGCGTTATGAGAGAGAATATTAAGGAAAACATGATTTTAAATGGGGGGTGGGTGATCTGGAAAGACCATTCCATGTGTTGGAAACCTGAAGTGGGAGTTGGCCAGGCAAAGTGCAGAGGAAAGAGCTTTCTAGTCAAAGGGAACATATCTTACTTGGTTAGGTATATATCAAACTTGGTCATTTCCATATACGTCTGTATATATATTCATATATGCACATTTATGAATAACTTGTTTGAAGACCCAGATCCAGAAAACAGAGGTGCAAAGGAGAGTACAGAGTGATGGGGAGAGCGGCACTAGGTTGGCTTGGTGAGGTCTCAGAGCCAGAACGTGTCATGTTGAAGATTTTAGATTTTTATCTTTGGTACAATAGCAATAGCAATAGCAAATCAGTGACAGGTTTAGGCAGGGGGGTGACACATTCAGATTTGTCTTTTAGAAGATTACTTGTGTTTACGTGTGGAAAAAGGTTTGGTTGGGGCTAAAGGAAAAAGAGGAAAACGGTTACAGAGTTGTGATAACCTGAGTGAAGCTTTTGTTCCTGATGATGCCGAGTTTTAGAAGAATTCTGGGTACCTGTGGAGACTAAATAAAGAATGTAAGAACAGGAGACAAGAAGTTTGACACAATGCAAGTGACATAGCTCATTAAAAATCAGGAATATTAGTTCATACCGAATTTGGATGAGTACCTTTGGCTTAATCCATGATATTTTCTTCTGCCTGGGTTTATTTTGCCCCACAAAAACACACTGAATTACCCTGCCCCCATTCCTATTCTCTCGCCCATTGTGTCTCTTTTTCCTTGTCCTTGTTTATGTCTATGCCAAAGCTTAGGGTGGCATTCAACCTTGGCGTTCCCATTTTCAGCCTTGCAATGGTTCCCATTGTGCACCAGAGCATGGTTGGAGGAAGACTCTAATTGTGCAGAGTTTGGCCAGGCACTGATTTTTTAGCTTTTTCTCCCCTGGTTGAGTTGCTGGTCCACTGGCTTTAGTTCATTTCCTAATGGAGAGGTGTCAGCTTCACAAAAGCATCACCTCAATTGGCACTAATTACCACCTTTCAGAACCATCATCACTCAAAAGCTCAGGACTGAAAGGTCAGCAGGAAAATGAACTTCCACTCACACCTTCTGGGGTGGTCTTTGGCTTCTGACCATGCAGAGAACAAGGGCTAATGGGGAACAGACCTGTCTGCCTTCCTGCTCTTAGACCATATGTTTCTTGAGAAATCAGCCTTGGGACACCAATCCTCTGCTCATGAGATGACTGAATTCATGGCAGAGCTCAGTCTTGTCAAGCTTCAGTCCCTGTCCCAGTTTCCCAATGATTCCTTGTCTCTCCACCCCCAGGCTTCACTCCCAACCTCCAGAGGGTCCCAGCTGCATACAGTCCTGGTAAAGGAGGTAGCATGTCCACAGCCCTCCCGATGTGTTCATGGCACCCACATTCTCCTCCAGGCAATGGTTTAGACGGTACCCAAGGGTAAGAAGTGAAAATAGCTTTTCAGTATAGGAAGTACAATCACTCGTGTTCTTTCCCTTTGATCCTCACAACACCTTGGTGAGGGGCACAAGGCAGGCATTGTTATTAGCTCCATTTTACAGATAAAGAGATAAAGGCCAGAGAGGCTGGTGACTTGCACAAGGTCCCATAGCCATTTAGTGGCAGAGCTAGGTCCCCAAACTAAATTACTGCAGAGTGCAGGGGTGTGTGATCAAATAAGGTCATGTGTGCCAAAGCCTTTTGAAAACTGAAAAGTACTATACCGATGCTCAGTATAGTATTAGTTTCCTAAGGCTGCAGTAATAAATTACCACAAAACAAGTGGCTGAAAACAACAAGCTTATTCTCTCACAGTTCTGAAGGCCAGCAGTCTAAAATCCAGCAGGTTCCTCTCGCTCTGAAGAGCTTTAGGGGGGAATCTGTTCTTTAGCTCTTCCTGCTTCTGGTGTTGTCCCCATTTCTTTCTTTCTTTCTTTTTTTTTTTTTTTGTGGTATGCGGGCCTCTCACTGTTGTGGCCTCTCCCGCTGTGGAGCACAGGCTCCGGACGTGCCCGCTCAGCGGCCATGGCTCACGGGCCCAGCCGCTCCGTGGCATGCTCCCAGACCGGGGCAAGAACCTGTGTCCCCTGCATCGGCAGGCGGACTCTCAACCACTGCGCCACCAGGGAAGCCCTGTCCCCATTTCTTTACTTGAGGCCACATCACTCCAATCTGTGCCTCCATGACCATGTTGCCTCTTCCTCTTCTGTCTCCTCTTCTGTCTGTCTCAAACCTCCCTCTGCCTTTCTCTTAGAAGGATACTTGGTTTAGAGTCTACCTGTTTAATCCAGGATGATCTCCTCAACTCAAGATCCTTAATGTAATTACACCTGCAAAGACCCTTTTCCCAAATAAGGGAACCTCCATCATTCAAGGATTAGGAGATGGACATATCTACAGTATTTCAGGCCTTTACTGGTGCCGCTGTGGGTGTGGCAGAACCCAGGCACTGTCCAGTTGTCCACAAAGTCTGTTTCTTCTAGCTCTAGCAATCAAATTGAGGCAATATAGCCTAGAAGTTAAGAACAGTTAAGAGCCAGTCTGCCTAAGGTTCAATTCCTAGTTCTGCCTCTTGATGACTGTGTGACATTGAACAACTCCCTTAACCTCTCTGGGTCTTAATTTCTTCCCCTGTAACATGAAGATAACAAAACCCTCTCTCATAAGGCTGTCGCAAGGCTAAAATGATTTAATTACGTGTAGAGTTAGACCAGCATCTATACTACAGAAATGTTAACTATAATTATTCCTTGGCTGGCACCGTGACTACTGCTAAATTCTCTCACCTCACGTGTTTACCATTAAATACTGATTTAAATAAATGGAGAATGGACTTTCGTTTCTGGAGGTGCACTCCTGAATCATTCACTAATTCTAAGCATCTCCAGGTATGTTTTCTATAAAGGAATGTTCTAAATTGTAGGAAGAACAAAACTACAAGCAGTGAGAAGGAACCATTGTTTAAAATCTTCTATTAGCTTCTCATTTGATCCTGAAGGTTCTGAAATCTTTTTTTTTTTTTTTTTTGGCTGCATTGGGTCTTCATTGCTGCATGTGGGGGCTTTCTCTAGTTGCGGCGAGCGGGGGCTACTCTTCGTTGCAGTGCACGGGCTTCTCACTGCCATGGCTTCTCTTGTTGCAGAGCCTGGGCTCTAGATATGCAGGCTCAGTAGTTGTGGCTTGAGGGCTCTAGAGCGCAGGTTCAGTAGTTTTGGCGCACGGGCTTAGTTGCTCTGCAGCATGTAGGATCTTAGTTCCCAGACCAGGGATCGAACCCGTGTCCCATGCATTGGAAGGCAGATTCTTAACCACTGCGCCACCAGGGAAGTCCCCTGAAATCTTTTGAGCTTATTATTCACTCTAAATTTTCGGTTTGTTTTACAAGTATTTGGAAGAGTTCCGAAGGCTGACATACTTAAAATATTAAGTAAAAAAATTTTAGTAGAATGCCATGGGTTTTAGAAGGGACTAAGTGTTTGAGCAAATGTTAAAAATTGGGATCGAATCACTTGTGTCGCTTCAACCCAAATAGATAATATTAGTTTGCCTGGGCTAGGTTTAAGTAATATTATGTTTCTTAGGGGGGTTTATTTACATTAAACTCTGTGTTTTCCCTAGATTTTGTCCTATTTTCCTAGCTTTAGTCTCAGCCAGAGGCACAATGTCAGAAGAGAAGTAAACAATGATGATTTTTGCTCCTGAAATTAGGTTTATTAAGACAGGCATTAAATTTGCCAGTCTCACTAGTGTATCAAAGAAAATGATGGAAAAACATCATAACTGTTATCAAAATAAATGTTGACAGAGAGTAAACAAGCTGGAAAGAACCTTGCCTATCAATTTATACAATTCCTGTAACTTTATTTTTTATAACTTTTTTATTGTAAAAGTGAAATATAGTCATCAAAGACTTTGGAAATGATGGAAAACTGCCCCCAAAAACTAAATAAAATAATTAATAGTAGTCTTACTATTCAGAGATAACTACTGTTAACATTTCATTTTCTTCCAATATAAAATGCAGTTTTCTTTCTATGATTGGAACCATGCCTCTGAAATTAGAAATGTCTCCTCTCTCTAGAAAGACAGTACTTGCTTTTTTTTATTATGACCAGACGATCACTTTTATTATAAAATACTGAGATGGATCAAAAGGGTCTCCATCTCCTTTGAGTCTTATCTCATTACAATGCTAAGAAATACCCAGCTATTATCCACCCTATTTCTTTCCTCTGCCCAAAGATGGGACTGTTCAGCTGTCCTCCCAGATCTGTGGGTGACACATGGGTTGTCTTCTACCGGCAACTGAGCAAAAATACTAGAAAGCAGTCATAGATAATTTCTTTTTCTAGAACCGTTGAAAACATTTTTATAATAATTAAAATTCATCGAGGTCTTACAATTCTAAATACTTTGAATCTGGTAACTCATTTGATCCTTACAGTAATCCAATGAAGCCATCTGCCCTCAATAGGTGGCAAAATCGGTGAGCCCACAGCCTGGCTCTGTAGTCTGTGCCTTTAACCACCGTAGAAGAACTCCTATAGAGACGCTGACAGCATGATGGTGATACTGAAGCTGCAGAACATTCTAGTGCTACAGACAAACTGGAGGAGGTTGCAAACCAAAAATTTGAGAGTGAGTTAGAAATTCAGGTTTTTTTTTCAAGTGTGAGATTAAAAAAACATACTTAGAGAAAATGAGTGAGTTGATTACTTTGAGAAGTACTTAATTTTTTTTTAAAATTAGTATCATCCACTGAAATAACATTTATAATATTTAGGCATATCTTTTTTCATATTTTTTGATTGAAAAAAGAGCAATCAATTAGAAAAGCATGTACTGATTTTGCCTCGGCTAATTGCCCCAAGGGATGGCCATAGCCCACTCCACAGGCCACAACCTATTAGGGAGAGTCAAGTGGTGGGAACACCATCAACTTTAGATTCAAAATCCTGCTCCATCATTTGCTAGGTAAGTTATTTACTAGGTGCACCGTGTTCGTCTTGAATTCTCTACATAGGGAAATGGAATAAAATCTCCTTTGCAGTGTTTTTCTGAGGATTAAATAAGACAATGTAGGTAAAGTGCCTGGCAACACAAGTCAGTTAAGAAATGGTAACTTTTATTGTCTGTTCCTCCTCATGACAATTTATTAGGTTCAAAACATAGTACCCAAAGGGGAAAGAACTTGCTCACACCTTCCAGCCTTGGCAACGAAAAACCTATCATGGTGGATATGGTAAGAGCAGGATGACTACAGAGGGTAGAGGGAAGTAGTCCATCCCGCTTCCCAACAGGACGGCCCTACTTGCCTAGGCAGGGAGCAGCAGCTGGGCCAGGAGGCTGGGAGATGGCTGGCCTTCTGAGGCCAATTGGGATCAGATAAAAGGAGAGCACAGAAGGGAAGAGAATCTCTCCCAAATGCCAAGCTAATCAGCTCCTTTTATTTTTTATTTTTTTAACAACTTTATTGGAGTATAATTGCTTCACAGTGGTGTGTTAGTTTCTGCTTTATAACAAAGTGAATCAGTTATACATATACATCTGTTCCCATATCCCTTCCCTCTTGCATCTCCCTCCCTCCCACCCTCCCTATCCCACCCTTCCAGGCGGTCACAAAGCACCGATCTGATCTCTCTGTGCTATGTGGCTGCTTCCCACTAGCTATCTACCTTACGTTTGGTAGTGTATATATGTCCATGCCTCTCTCTCGCTTTGTCACAGCTTACCCTTCCCCCTCCCCATATCGTCAAGTCCATTCTCAGGTAGGTCTGTGTCTTTATTCCTGTTTTACCCCTAGGTTCTTCATGACATTTTTTTTTCTTAAATTCCATATATATGTGTTAGCATACGGTATTTTTCTTTCTCTTTCTGACTTACTTCACTCTGTATGACAGACTCTAGGTCTATCCACCTCATTACAAATAGCTCAATTTTGTTTCCTTTTATGGCTGAGTAATATTCCATTGTATATATGTGCCACATCTTCTTTATCCATCCATCCGATGATGGACACTTAGGTTGTTTCCATCTCTGGGCTATTGTAAATAGAATCAGCTCCTTTTAAAACCTCTGAATCTTCCCAGGCTCACCGTGAGTCTCCAGTCTACACTCCCATGTGCCTTGGGCTTGCAGATGAAGATAGACAATTGGAAATAGGATTCAGCTACGTTATAATATTACAGATTAGAGGTCTGGTACAGAAAGGCTGCAGGGTGGTTAAGAATATAATAATTACAACCCTCCCAGGATCCTGCCTTTGACATCTCTCGTCTGAAGAGCCCAAACAGCCTTGCCAGTGTTAATGGACTGCTCACCCTTGGGCCCCACATTGCTAAGAAAAGGAAAAGGAACAAAAGGAACAGAGAGGCTATTCCAGGGCCCATCTGGTGAACAGCAGTTATTGGGCTCTGAGGAGCCCTGTCAGCCATGGAAGGGCTCACAAGGTTCAAGCCTCCAAGTTGCTTGTGGGGCGAAAATCAATCTAAGAGCTAAATGGCAGAAGCCAAGTTACGGCGAAGTCGTTAGGCTTCCCCTGAGAATTGAGTTATGATTGTAGCAGAGTAAGTGAACCTTGAATATTTTTTTAAGACTACTAAAAAGTTCTGCTTGAACTTTTCTGAGAGGGGCGGGTGCGAACTTGCCTGAGAACCCCGGGGATCTGTGAAGCAAGGGGCTAAAGCTCCAATACCTCTTCTCTGAGATCCAGTTATTGAAATCTGTTGAGGTGAACTAAGGGTCAGTGGGTGACCACAGCCAGGACCCAGGGACAAGGAAGGCAAGGAAGCCCCTAAACAAAACTAATACTTTGAGGGAAGGAGGAGACAGGAAGGAGAGCTCTGACCCGCCACGCGACCCCCGCCTTCACGGGCAGCCAGCTGGTTGAAGGGAGCAGCAGAGAAACCCGTCCTCTAGGGGGCAGTCTGGAGCCTCGGGATGTGACAGTGTGAGCGCGCCTAAGACGGCATCACTGCGGGTCAGGCCCGGGTTGGTGTGTAACCCTCCCCGACTCAGAGTAGCGCCAAAAGGTGAGGAGCGATCTTCCTTTTTTCCTCCTGAAGCACTGCTGCAGCCCGAAGGGGGATCTGCACTGAGTCATGGCGGACAGGAAGCGGAGCGCAGCGTCACCACCTGCGGGGCGCTGGGCTGTGCCAGAAGGAAACCTCTGCAGAGGTATTGTCTGGAGCTGCGTTCAGCTTCCATAGATGCCTGGCAGCTGAGGAAGTGTTAGTCCCCCCGCTGGATCTGCTAAGAGAGATTGGTTTTCCTGCTGATCTGAAGAGCGATGGAGCTGGAGAGTTGTATTTTCTGAGGTCAGCTACAGGCCAGGCATCTTCTATCCCCAAACTACAAACAGTTTAAAAGTTAAACTCACTCTACGTTAAACTCCTTCAACAAAGGAGGAGACGTTGAGAGTGTCCGTGGTTCAGAACTTAGACTCTGTGGTTAGACGCGCCTGATGAATTAGAATTCTTTTTCTGTCACTTAGTCATAGCTCTGTGTCCTTGAGCCAGTGCCTCAGCTGGTTTCCCCATCTGTTATAATCCTCAAGAGGGGACAATAACGATACCGACCTCATAGGGTTGTTATGAGAATTAAATAAGGTGAATCATGCAATGTGCGTGGCACCTAGTCAGCCTCAATAAATGTTCGGTTAAACAAACAGACCAACAGAAACCCATATAGGCACCAAGGTTATCCCATGGGAAGAGAACTGCATTTGGCAGGTCCCTCCGGTGGACCCAGCAAGCTGTGTGTGAGCAGTGGTGAGTTGAGTGCACTCACACTTAGAGATGGTGCTGAGAAATAATGAGCCATTTGGGGAGGAAAAGGCCCGTGAGTCTGGGACAGGCCCAGAGTATTCCGAAGGACTTGGATGATGAGTGGATTTAGACAAAACTCAAAGCATCCTGATTCCAAAAGGACTCTGCCATTTTTGGAGTAATGTTTGACTCTCACTAAAGAGTTTCAGTTTTGTACAAGGACGTTCTCTATTTTAGTTTTTCCTCCACTTATTTCTCCCTTCCCCCAAAACTCCTCGGAGGATTGCTCCTTTGCATCTTTTGATTTAAATTCTCATTGGAAAACAATAACGTTGCTACTGTTCACTTGGTGTTTTGGTCCAATATGCTCCACTTCAGACACGGGAATGCCTTCCTGTGAACTATTTCACAGAGGTGAAGGACAGGCAATGCCTCTCAAGATGGTGGTGGAAGAGACATAAAACTTCATACGTCAGGAATCTTCTTGACAGGACTTACTAGGCCTGAGTCCAAGATGAAGCTGAGAAAAATGAAAAGGGATTTGGCTGACAAAGCAGATGACAGGCAGGGAGAGCCAGTGAAAGGGAATTGGCCAATGGCAAAAGGGGAATTGGCAGGGCTTTGTGAACCCCTTCTGGAAAACCATAAACCTCGGATTGTCCGTCTGGCGCATCAGTCCTCAGAGGCACATCATTTTTGCCTGTGGAAGGTCCCTGCCAGGAAGCTGCACCTCAGGGGGCGCCTTTGGAAGAGTGGGTCGTGTCTGGATTGGTGCCCAGCACTAAGTGGACGGGGATGAGAAGAAACCGCTCACAATGAGATCTCTGAGGGCTGGGAGATGGGGAGCCCCTTCAGTGGCTGACACTTGTGAGTCAGAGCGATGGGAAAAGAAGTCGAGACACAGAGGAAGAGGACGGGACGCTGGGGAGGGAGGAGGTGGGAGGCAGCTCTATTTCTTCAGTCAGAGACTGTCAGGGGGCCTGCCTGAGACGGGTCCCCAGTTGCAATTACTAATCTAACCTTTTGCAACTCGAGTCTGCCTTCTTCCAGGTGAATAATCCACTCATCTGGGTCTCCCAAATGAGCACTTACCTTGTGAAAAATCTCTCTCAGGAGTAAAATCTGTGTTTGCCTGCGTGATCGCGATGTGGGTTGAGCTGACACCTGGGAGCCGGGCTGATCCTCATCCAATGGGAGAGCAGGGCCTTCACTTCAGGGCCCTCCGGATTCTTCCAGAGTGTCCTCTTCCTCTTGTCTTAGCGTTGTACCTTTTGGTTCCAGGCCATCCAGAACCCCACTTCGGGCCTTCTCCCGTGGCCTCCCACTCAATTCTTCCCCTCCTGAGAGCTTCCTGGCTTATGACCCAATTTCCAACATCTCCCCTACCCAGATTAGCTTGATATATGCTTCCTTTCCTTAGAGAATTGGCAGGGAAAAGTGCATGCTAAGGTGTTAATAACCCGTAATAATTGTGATAAACTCTATCAGAGCATAATGCCCTAGCCTAGTGCACGGAAAATTATAATAATGTTCCCATACACTGAGGTAAATAAAAATGAGAGACAATGGGCCACAGAGGGCTTGGCCAGAGCTCCACCCACACCTCCCCTACCATCCCCTCCCTTAAGGGCTGAAGGAATTGATATCTCCCAGCTTCTGTAACCCTTTGTTCACATCAATTGGGAAGCTGTCTTAACCCAATGGTTTTTCAGATGTCCTTCAATAAGCCCTAGCAGTTTGCAGATGTGTCTCAGTGGGAGTGAGGCGCTGATCCGATGGGTCACCTACTTCAGCAACAGTATCTCTGCTTTTATTTATTAGGCCTCTGAATAAATTTTTATCAAAAGGGAGAATGTTGGCAGCATAAAGGAGTTAGAAAATCACTATCTTAAAACCAACAAATAAAATCTTTTATGGTAGAAGCTCGGTCAACCATGACAGGACAGTGAGGGAGATATTTTGAGGACAGAGGGGTTTTCTGGGGCCCTTCCTCCATATCATGCAGGCAATATAGTCTACTCCATACAGACCTCCACACAAACCTGCACATAATCTGTGCATATCTCACGCCTCTGGCTTTAGGGGTTTTGTTTCTTTAAAAAAAGTCTGATGCTTGAAAAAATTATCCTAATACCAGGTAGATTAATGCCAGAGCCTGCTAATGTCTCAGCTCACTGAAACCAAAAGCACAATCGCTGTTCTTGCCTTTGCTACCTTTTGTATTGCACCTTGATTTATTTCTGCCATTTTTCGGAAGCCCTGCGACTAGGAGATCAAAGCTGCTGACGAGAGCGTAGCAAAATGAAGTGCTGTAGGTTGACTGACCTATTTAATAAGACTGAGGCGTTGGTTTATTTACTATTATTATTATATTATTTTCTTGTTACTATTGTGTGTATTTCCATACCCACCTTGTTCCAAAAAGGACTCAAAATGGGAAAGATCCATTGATTTGTGTTCTACAGAAGAGATTTCATCTCAAAGTTTAGGTTACTTGGTGTTTGATGAGTGACATAATTTTAAAACTACCAAGGTTTAATGTGAAATTATTTTAAGATTTCACTTGCCTGATTTTAATTTTAAACCTTATATTAAAATAAAGTATCAATGAGAGTTACAGTTGTGTGTGTGTGTGTGTGTGTGTGCATGCATGCACCTGTATGTGGTTTTTTCATTTATATTCCACATTTTTCTATAAAGGGCTTGAGGCACCTTACAAAGAATTTGAGCCAGCAAAAACTATAGTTTTAAATTTTAGGGAGGATGCCTTAAAAAAAAACTGATAAATTTTTACCTTTCAGCCAGGATTCACCAGTAACATTTTTCTGTTGATCGATAGAATTTTGACAAAACACTTGAAATACGCTTCTTCACCTTTAGAGGCTTATTTACCAGAGTTTGAAAGTGGAGATGCAGAATTGAATCAAAGAACAGACTCATTTCTGTCACCCTTGCCTCAAATTCTCTTTCTAAGGTTCTGAAATCTCTAAATACAGCTATATGATTTATTCTAGATACTTCTGGGCCAGTGGAATTCTAGTCCTCAAAATAAAAAGTTTTAGAGACAGCCCAATCAAGCTTTACTTCTTATAATATAAATCAATCTCCAGCAAAGAGAGCCTGTCCTTATGTGGGACTCAGCATCTCCTGAGGCACGATTCACAAAGCAGAAAATCAGCCAGTCAAGACTGTTTCTCTTGCTTCCAACTCTGTCTTACCCTTTGTTGCCTTTTCACTGTTCCCATGTGTTTTATTGTCTGTGTGACCCTTATTTTAAAATACCTCAATATAAACGTTGTGATGTAGTTGTATATACAAAGTTACACTATCCTCTAAGAGCAGTTAGCTAGCATTTAGAATGCATGTTTGGGGATCTACCCTCCAAAGGTGGTTAACCAACAGATGAAGAACCCTCGCCAGAATCAAGATCTTCTAAGATGGTCACTTAGTATCTTTTTTTTTTTTTAAGATTTATTTATTGTTTATTTATTTTTGGCTGCGTCGGATCTTACTTGCAGCACGTGGGATCTTCGTTGAGGCATGCGGGATCTTTACGTTGCAGCGTGTGGGCTTTTCATTGTGGCACAGGGGCTTCTCTCTAGTTGTGGTGGGCAGGTTGTTTTCTCTTCTCTAGTTGTGGCACGTGGAGTCCAGAGCGCATGGGCTCTATAGTTTGTGGCACACAGGCTCTCTAGTTGAGGCGCATGAGCTAAGTGGTTGTGGCCCTTGGACTTAGTTGCCCCACGGCATGCGGGATCTTAGTTCCCTGACCAGGGACTGAACCTGCATCTCCTGCATTGTGAGGCGGATTCTTTACCACTGGACCACCAGGGAAGTCCCAGTATCTTATTTTTTTTATTGAAGTATAGTTGATTTGCAATGTTGTATTAATTTCAGCTGTACAGCAAAGTGATTCAGTTATACATATATACACATTCTTCTTTTATATTCTTTTCCATTATGGTTTACCACAGGATATTGAATATAATTCCCTGTGCTATACCATAGGACCTTGTTGTTTATCCATTCTATACATAATAGTTTGCATCTGCTAACCCCAAACTCCCAGTCCATCCGTCCCCCACCCCCCACCCCTTGGCAACCTCAAGTCTGTTCTCTGTCTCACATGCCATGCTATGTGAGTCTGTTTCTGTTTTGTAGTTAATTTCATTTGTGTCATATTTTAGATTCCATGTAAGTGATATCATATGGTATTTCTCTTTCTCTTTCTGACTTACTTCACTTAGTATGATAATCTCTAGGTCCATCCATGTTGCTGCATATGGTGTTATTTCATTCTTTTTTATGGCTGAGCAATATTCCATTGTATGTATGTACCACATCTTCTTTTTTTTCATTGGGGTATAGTTGCTTTACAATGTTGTGTTAGTTTCTGTTGTACAGCGAAGTGAATCAGCTATATGTATACATATATCCCCTCTTTTTTGGATTTCCTTCCTATTTAGGTCACCACAGAGCATTAAGTAGAGTTCCCTGTGCTATACAGCAGGTTCTCATTAGTTATCTGTTTTATAAATATTAGTGTGTATATGTCAGTCCCAATCTCCAATTCATCCCACTCCCCTTTTCCCCCCCTTGGTGCCCGTACATTTGTTCCCTATGTCTGTGTCTCTATTTCTGCCTTGCAAACAGGTTCATCTATACCATTTTTCTAGATTCCACATATATGCATTAATATATGATATTCATTTTTCTCTTTCTGACTTATTTCACTCTGTATGACAGTCTCTAGGTCCATGCACATCTCTACAAATGACCCCATTTCATTCCTTTTTATGACTGAGTAATACTCCATTGTATATATGTACCACATCTTCTTTATCCATTCATCTGTTGATGGACATTTAGGTTGTTTCCATGTCTTGGCCATTATGAATAGTGCTGCCATGAACATAGGGGTGCATGTATCTTTTTGAATTATAGTTTTGTCTGGATATATGCCCAGGAGTGGGATTTCTGGATCATATGGCAACTCTATTTTTAGTTTTTTGAGGAACTTCCATACTGTTTTCCATGGTGGCTGCACCAACTTACATTCCTACCAGTGGTGTAGGAGGGCTCCCTTTTCTCCACATTTGTTATTTGTAGACATTTCAATGATGGCCATTCTGACTAGTGTGAGGTGCTACCTCACTGTGGTTGTGATTTGCATTTCTCTAATAATTAGTGATGTTGAGCATCTTTTCATATGCCTGTTGGCCATTTGTATGTCTTTTTTGGAGAAATGTCTATTTAGGTCTTCTGCCCATTTTTCGATTGGGTTATTTTTTTGTTGTTGAGTTGTATGAGCTGTTTGTATATTTTGGAAATTAATCCCTTGTCAGTCACATCGTTTGCAAATATTTTCTCTCATGCCACAGGTTGTCTTTTCATTTTGTTCATAGTTTCCTTTGCTGGGTGACTTAGTATCTTACATAAAATTAGCTAAATCTACACCAGGAAGGTTATTGATTAGCATAGGGGATGTTTAAAATAGTTTTTAATTGATGAAATGAGCAGTATTCAAATAGGTGGCTGGTTAGTAGTATCATACAGGAATGACTGCCCTTTCCTGAATGAAGTAGTAGCACCTGGCAAGCCCAGCTTGCTGAATACAGATAGTTCAAGCTTGTGGTCTAGACCTCTGAATTGGTTCTGCATTCCTCCCCATCACGAGACACCCTATGCCTGACCCAGCACAAAGCTGGCCACACCTGCCATCAGAATATGCTTGCCCTGAATTCAGTTAAGCCTTTTATGGGAAATGCTGAACAGAGGGTCCAAGGGTAAAGGGTGGGACCTCCCCAGCTACAGAGCAGGCTTAAGACTATCTTTGACCCTTAATGTGAATAAATATCTAGGTGTTGTCAGAATATGTTCTAAAACTAGTTTTCATTGTAATATGGCTTCCGGTAGAACGGTTGTGGGGAAAGGAACATATAGGCTCCCCCACCTCCCCCACTTCTAATGGTTGGAGGCTATTGACATTTACCAGAAAAACTTCATATTTACCAAAAGGTCAAATTGGCTTCAGTGGATTGCCATGCCATGCAAATTTCAAATCCATGCTTCAAAGTCCAGAAAGGACTCACTTGCAAACATAGAGAGTTCATTTAGATAGAGATGTTTAGCTTATGGTTGTGTTTCTTTCCCTTGGAATTTGGGGTCTCTGATTGCCTTCTATAAATATCCCTCACTCAATTGATAGAACTGTTTGGTGGGTCTTACACTTGTCCCTGAACACCCTTTTATTGTGATTTCTAGGATACTTTCTAAACCCTTTTAAATTCTGGGACCCTGAGAGTTGCCTGCTTAAGCAGTAGCTGTGCTCCTTTTCTGTGTCATTTCCTTATAAAACATTGAATTCGAAACAGGTTGCAGTAGAAATCTAGAGCCACTGAGGAAAGAGTGGAAGCTGGGTAGAATGTTCCCCCACTGTGCTGGCTGTGATGGGAAGCTCTGCCCAGGGTTCAGGGAGAGGCCCACTGGGGACCCTGGGCTTCATCCCTGCAAGATTTCTTTTGAGATTTCAGGCCTGTCACGTTCATCTTCAAAGAATGCAGTGCTATTCTGATATTTTATTATTATTTGAATGAGAGTCCACCATTGACTAATTGTGTCTGGGACACGTCAGGCCAAAGCCTGCCTTGGGGCAAGAGATTGGAAAGATGATTGGGACCATGAGGGGGAATTGGGAACTGAGACACCTCTTGGGAAGCATCAGGGTAGAAGAAGGTAACACAAAATTTGGCATCAGTAATGGTTTTACTCTTATTCTCCTCCCTGAACTATTTGGAACACTGAGGGCCTTGAAGGTGACCACTGGCCTAGAGAATGAGCATCCTCCCCAGGACTGCAGGGCAGTGCATCAGAGAACCCCTAGCGAGCAGCACTCAGGCCCAGATCTCAGTGAGACTCTCAGCTGCAGGGCAGGCACCTGGGGGCACCATCTCCTGCTTCTCACATAAAGATTTGTGCACATGCAAAGATAAGGAACATTTTCCAAGCAGTAATAAGGTCTTGAATACAAAAAAGCAGCAAGCCAGAGCATTCTAGCAAGAAAATGAGACCAGACTGGTGTGTCCAAAGGAATACAAGCCAGGTTTCACCAAGTTTTTATTGAGAACAAACTGGATGCTTTTATGAGAATCCTAGTGTATAATAATCATAAATGGATAATAATTACGTTTAACATTTGGTCCTTATTCCATATGTGGATTCAGTCATTCTCTGTCATTTTGTCGTTTTCATGAAATCTGTTCATGAAAGTTATATAAGCATCCTGTGTTTATTACAGAGAACGACCTGGAATGGTTGTCTTCTCCCTGCTTATGGAAGTGACAGGTCTGGAGACACTAGCTGAATAGATGTCAGGTCATTTATTTCTTCATCACATCCCACATTCACCAATTTTAACTCTATTCAGAGAATTCCTCTTATGGTCCTGACCAGTGTGAAAAGTAAATGATCAGCCACTTCAAATACTGTGTGAATTTTCTTAAATAAGGAGACAAATCCTTAGACTGCCTTGGGGAAAGTTTCAAGCTGTATAATCTCTAACACAGATTGGTTCTCCTCCCTCTAATACCTGAAAGTATTCTAGAACCCAGCTATGTTTGGGCCCTCACTTTAATTGCCTACGATTCAGATGTGAACTGGTGCTTCCGCAGTCTCAGATGTCTGGGTAAATTCACCAGTTCCACATCTGTGAAAACTCCAGGCCTTGCTTTGATTTCTGCTGATTCTCAGAGTCCCTGACACCCTCACGGTACCTCCTGCCTCTGGCTTCTGGGTCCAGGTGTGCTGTCTCTGCATTAGCCTCTCTCAACCCAGGAGTAATACTCAGTCCCTTGCCATTTTACACCAAAAAAATCACTCTGTAAACATTTCATGAGTAATACATTGTACTGAAGTTTTGGGACTCATGGGTGAGAATGCGTGGGTAGGTAGGTCATGTCGCATTACTCAGGGCCTCACTAGGTCCTAGTGGCTCTCTTTCCTATTTCGCTTCATCCCTCATTATCCCTGGGAGCTCCATAATCTGCTCCCTCTGTTAGCCAAACTAACCCAGGTCCTCTTACCTCCTACCTCTACCCTTCCACCAAAGACCCACAGAACAAAGTGTCCTCTATTTAACAAGACTCAGGCTCCTTAGAAGAAAGCTAGAAATACAAATAACAACAACAGCAACACCAATTCATCTGCATGTATTTACTAGTGGATTGAGATCAAGTCTGAGTCTCTGCCTCCATCGAAAGGCAGCACAATGTTTTAGAAAAGGAGCTGAATTTAGAGTCTGCCCCGTGGTGTTAGAGCCAGCAGCAGCCCTCACTAGCCATGTGGAAAAGCCAGCAATCCATTTCAAGCCTCAGTTCATCATCTGAAGAGTGAAGATGTTACTAATGTTTTGAATCATTATGCTGATCTGAGGAAATAGTTTATGCAATGTACTCTGAAACATTAGAGCAGGGGTGGCCAGAACATTTTCAGCTTTTCCAGACTGAGGAGTGCTGCTGGCATTTAGGGATACTGGGTGTCCTGCATTGTGGGGAGATTCTATATAACACAGAACTACTGCATTACCATAGCATGCCCATGGAGAAACACTGTATCTGAGCACAGTGTGAAGGAAAAGTATGTGACCTCTGAACTTCTGCCTTTCACACAAAATGCAGATGGATTGATACATAGTGCAGATGATTCTTTAAAAAGATTTTCCTCATTCTGGGTTATTTTAGCCCAATCTCTGTTCTAAGGTGATAGTTTCTCTGGTGTCCAATAATACTGCCAACATTTTAATTACAATCTTGAGCTTTCTTCTATAAGGAGTGCTTCCACTTAAGATGTCTTTGTTTAATCTTTCAGTTTAAACTATATTATACCCTCCAGAAGACAAAAAGAAGGAGGAAAAATTATGGAATAAAGGACAGGGGAATTTTCCACATGGTGAATGTACAAGGAAGCGGGTGATGCATGCATTGATCAGCTATTGATGCCAAGTAGTTGTCTTTTTGTGTGTGTGTAATAGTCAGGGTAGTCCATAGCACTATACAAAAAGATCATGACCATTAAAGCTGATGGCAAGATTGTATGTATGATGTTCACAAACAAAAAGGAATTTAAATCATCTGTTCTCAATGACTGCTAATCACACTACACAGAAAAATACAATATTAAAATATTTCATCCTCAATGAATTAATCTTCCTTAGAAAATCTCATTGTTACAAGTAAAATATAGCATTTAGAACTTTCATGTAAAAATACAAATTTTATAAAAATTTTTAGAATTTTTTGAATGGGAATTATAAAAGTCGAATAGGAATGGTAAAGAAACTTTTACTTTCAGGTAAAGTGTGTCAAAGTTTTATGAAAAATATTCTTTGTTGTGAAAATAATGAAAGGAAAGAATACCCGAATTTCTCTTAAAACCACTAGTTCTAGTTATGCAATTGTCATTTTGGTAGTATTAACAAGAAAACACATTTACAATTTAACTGCAGTCATCTGTCAAATAGGATAGTATAAATGTTGCATATGCATTAGGTTGAACATTACTTATGTATATTTTAAAATATAGGGTTCTTTCATTTAATCTTTTGATAATTTGGACTTCACACTTAAGTCTTATTATAATACTCTATAACCATTTGGAAACATTTTTCTTAACTTCTGGCCCTGAAATCCATTCTAATGCCTTTATCAATAGTCACTGTAAGCAAATGAAATTAGTATTTTTTGGCCTTAATATGAAGTTCACAACGTAATATATTTGAAGATGTGATGAAGTGACACCATCTTTCCATTTGTTTATATGGTCTGAAATCACAGTTCTGTACACTGGACAGTTTTCTCTCTTCAAAAAATACATGTTGACAGGTAAGAATTGGCTTTTGAAATTCAGCTTGACATACTGAACAAATATCATCCACATCTGAACACTGTCTCTTACTGGCAGCCCTTCGTAACTTCGTAGTGTAAAAAATATTGGCAATTATTAACAAATCGAAGGAGAAAAACCATATGATCATCTCAATAGATGCAGAGAAAGCTTTCGACAAAATTCAGCACCGATTTATGATAAAAACCCTCCAGAAAGTAGGCATAGAGGGAACTAACCTCAACATGATAAAGGCCATATATGACAGACCCACAGCCAACATCGTCCTCAATGGTAAAAAACTGAAACCATTTCCACTAAGATCAGGAACAAGACAAGGTTACCACTCTCACCACTATTACTCAACATAGTTTTGGAAGTTTTAGCCACAGCAATCAGAGAAGAAAGAGAAATAAATGGAATCCAAATTGGAAAAGAAGAAGTAAAGCTGTCACTGTTTGCAGATGACATGATACTATACACAGAGAATTCTAAAGATGCTACCAGAAAACTACTAGAGCTAATCAATGAATTTGTAAATTTAGCAAAATTAATGCACAGAAATCCCTTGCAATCCCATACAATAATGATGAAAAATCTGAAAGTGAAATTAAGAAAACACTCCTATTTACCATTGCAACAAACAGAATAAAATACCTAGGAATAAACCTACCTAAGGAGACAAAAGACCTGTAGGCAGAAAATTATAAGACACTGATGAAAGAAATTAAAGGTGATACAAATAGATGGAGAGATATACCATGTTCTTGGATTGGAAGAATCAACATTGTGAAAATGACTATACTACCCAAAGCAATCTACAGATTCAATGCAATCCCTATCAAATTACCAATGGCATTTTTCACAGAACTAGAACAAAAAAATCTCACAATTTGTATGGAAACACAAAAGACCCCAAATAGCCAGAGCAATCTTGAGAAAGAAAAACGGAGCTGGAGGAATCAGGCTCCCTGACTTCAGACTATACTACAAAGCTACAGTAAACAAGACAGTATGGTACTGAACAAAAACAGAAATAGAGATCAATGGAACAGGATACAAAGCCCAGAGATAAACCCACACACATATGGTCACCTTATCTTTGATAAAGGAGGCAAGAATATACAATGGAGAAAAGACAGCCACTTCAGTAAGTGGTGCTGGGAAAACTGGACAGCTACATGTAAAAGAATGAAATTAGAACACTCCCTAACACCACACACAAAAGTAAACTCAAAATGGATTAAAGACCTAATAAGGCCAGACACTATAAAACTCTTAGAGGAAAACATAGGCAGAACACTCTATGACATAAATCACAGCAAGATCCTTTTTGACCCACCTCCTAGAGATATGGAAATAAAAACAAAAATAAACAAATGGACCTAATGAAACTTCAAAGCTTTTGCACAGCAAAGGAAACCATAAACAAGACAAAAAGACAACCCTCAGAATGGGAGAAAATATTTGCAAATGAAGCAACTGACAAAGGATTAATCTCCAACATTTACAAGCAGCTCATGCAGCTCAGTATCAAAAAAAAAAAACCAACCCAATCAAAAAATGGGCAGAAAACCTAAATAGACATTTCTCCAAAGAAGACATACAGATGGTCAAGAAGCACATGAAACGCTGCTCAACATCACTAATTATTAGAGACATGCAAATCAAAGCTACAATGAGGTATCATCTCATACCAGTTTGAATGGGCATCACCAGAAAATCTACAAACAACAAATGCTGGAGAGGGTATGGAGAAAAGGGAACCCTCTTGCACTGTTGGTGGGAATGTAAATTGATACAGCCACTATGGAGGACAGTATGGGGGTTCCTTAAAAAACTAAAAAT
Source organism: Mesoplodon bidens (assembly GCF_964165515.1). NCBI lineage: Eukaryota > Metazoa > Chordata > Mammalia > Artiodactyla > Ziphiidae > Mesoplodon > Mesoplodon bidens. The sequence goes on along the minus strand of NC_138160.1, from coordinate 44,706,208 downwards.
AGAACTACCATACAACCCAGCAATCCCACTACTGGGCATATACCCTGAGAAAACCATAATTCAAAACGACACATGCACCTCAATGTTCATTGCAGCTCTATTTACAATAGCCAGGACATGGAAGCAACCTAAGTGTCCATCAACAGATGAATGGATACAGAAGTTGTGGCACATATATACAATGGAATATTACTCAGCCCTAAAAGGAAACAAAATTGAGTTATTTGTGGTGAGGTGGATGGGCCTAGAGTCTGTCCTACAGAGTGAAGTAGGTCAGAAAGAGAAAAACACATACCATATACTAACACATATATATGGAATCTAAAAAAAAACAATGGTCATGAAGAACCTAGGGGCAAGATGGGAATAAAGACACAGACCTACTAGAGAATGGACTTAAGAACATGGGGAGGGGGAAGGGTAAGCTGGGACAAAGTGAGAGAGTGGCATGGACATATATACACTACCAAATGTAAAACTGATAGCTAGTGGGAAGCAGCCGCATAGCACAGGGAGATCAGCTCAGTGCTTTGTGACCACCTAGAGGGGTTTGATAGGGAGTGTGGGAGGGAGGGAGATGCAAGAGGGAAGAGATATGGGGATATATGTATATGTATAACTGATTCACTTTGTTATACAGCAGAAACTAACACACCATTGTAAAGCAATTATACTCCAATAAAGATGTAAAAAAAAAAAAGTTAGGAGTTTCCGGGAACTAATATTGTGTCGAGAGGTGTTTGAGATCTCTCATGTGGCTCAAAAGTATGTCAAGAACCTTAAAGAAAGAGAAAAAAGAAGAGAAAGAAAAGAGGGAAGAAAGAGAAATCAAAGGAGCAAAAATGCAGAGTATTATTTTCCCTTGACACCCAAGGCCACAGTATACAGAAACAGGGGACAAGTGAGTGTCAATTTCTGTTGTGGATACAAGATATAATAGCAGTGTGACAACCCTAACGCAAATAAATGAACATCACAGGCAACTTTGAATGTCCTTTGAGAGTTAGTGGAAAAATATGCCATTATATATTTTGTGTGTGTGCAGAAAAGAGGAATAGGCAATATATATTTAAATAAACATATTTGTTGTAGCCAGAAGTATATATATATATATTGGCAAAAAGCAGTCTTGAGAAAGAAAAATGGAGCTGGAGGAATCAGGCTCCCTGATTCCTGATTCATCTGGTGGTTCCCTGAGTCTTCCACCTGCCACAGGGGGATGCTGACCTTCAGGGGCCGAAAGGGAGGGTTTGGGTTGTGTGTGTGGCAGTCTGGAGAGTGTGTGTCTTTGCACACTCGCAGGGAGGAACTGTGGCCTTCTGTGTGTGCACCAGCATGGCCAACGCCTGGTCCCCATCCAGGGCCCGCAGGCATCCTGGTGACGGCTCACCCCAGGGCAGTGACTGGCCTGCAGCCTTGTACTGTGGTTCCACTTCCCTCTCTTAAGGCCCAGATCTCTTTCTTCCCTTTGTGTTGGTCTCCCAGATCTGGCCGCCACCCTTCAGGACCCATCTGTCTGCTGTGGCACGTTACCTGTCACGGGGCCCATCCCAGGGTGACTTTACAGCATCTCACAGCAGATTCTCAGGACCCCAGGCCGACTGCTCTCCCACTCTCTCTGTATCACGGATGGAATCTGGGTAGCTCCTGGGGGAACTGTGTGTCACACCCAGCCACCGGTGCTCCCCAGTGATAGAGTTCCACTTCCCTTTGGAGAATGAGTGGTTCTTTGTATCTTTTGTAGTTTTGCTCTAACAGATTTACACCTTGATGATCTAACACTCTATTTAGTTTCTGGGTGTTTTTCATGGGTTAGCATTTATATAAAGAAACTGGTCCATGTAAATACTTTCCATGTTTTTTCCTCAGATGTTTAAACCACTAGTTGATGTATGGTATTTCTCTTCAGACATTTGCCTGTCCATTTGCTCAGACTATACTACAAAGCTACAGTAATCAAGATAATATGGTACTGGCACAAAAACAGAAATATAGATCAATGGAATAGGATAGAAAGCCCAGCGATAAATCCACACATATATGGTCACCTTATCTTTGATAAAGGAGGCAAGAATATACAGTGGAGAAAAGACAGCCTCTTCAGTAAGTGGTGCTGGGAAAACTGGACAGCTACATGTAAAAGAATGAAATTAGAATACTCCCTAACACCATACACAAAAATAAACACAAAACGGATTAAAGACCTAAACATAAGGCCAGACACTATAAAACTCTTAGAGGAAAACATAGGCAGAACACTCCATGACATAAATCACAGCAAGATCCTTTTTGACCCACCTCCTAGAGATATGGAAATAAAAACAAAAATAAACAAATGGGACCTAATGCACAGCAAAGGAAACAATAAACAAGATAAAAAGACAACCCTCAGAATGGGAGAAAATATTTGCAAATGAAGCAACTGACAAAGGATTAATCTCCAACATTTACAAGCAGCTCATGCAGCTCAATATCAAAAAAACAAACAACCCAATCAAAATATGCGCAGAAGACCTAAATAGACATTTCTCCAAAGAAGACATACAGATGGTCAAGAAGCACATGAAAAGCTGCTCAACATCACTAATTATTAGAGATATGCAAATCAAAACTACAATGAGGTATCACCTTGTACCAGTTTGAATGGGCATCATCAGAAAATCTACAAACAACAAATGCTGGAGAGAGTGTGAAGAAAAGGGAACCCTCTTGCACTGTTGGTGGGAATGTAAATTGATACAGCCACTATGGAGAACAGTATGGAGGTTCCTTAAAAAACTAAAAATAGGGCTTCCCTGGTGGCACAGTGGTTGAGAGTCCACCTGCTGATGCAGGGGACACGGGTTCGTGCCCCAGTCTGGAAAGATCCCACATGCCACAGAGCGGCTAGGCCCGTGAGCCATGGCCGCTGAGCCTGGGCGTCCGGAGCCTGTGCTCCGCAACGGGAGAGGCCACAACAGTGAGAGGCCCACGTACCGCCAAAAAAAAAACCCAAAAAGCTAAAAATAGAATTACCATATGATCCAGCAATCCCATTATTGGGCATATACCCAGAGAAAACCGTAATTCAGAAAGACACATGCACCCCAATGTTCATTGCAGCACTATTTACAATAGTTAGGTCACAGAAGCAACCTAGGTGTCCACGGACAGATGAATGGATAAAGAAGATGTGGCACATATATACAATGGAATATTACTCAGCCATAAAAAAGAACGAAATTGGGTTATTTGTAGAGACGTGGATGGATCTAAAGACTGTCATACAGAGTGAAGTAAGTCAGAAAGAGAAAAACAAATGTCTTATACTAATACATATATGTGGAACCTAGAAAAATAATACAGATGCACCGGTTTGCAGGGCAGAAATAGAGACACAAATGTAGAGAACAAATGTATGGACACCAAGGGGGCAAAGTGGCGGGGTGGTGGTGGTGGTGGTGTGATGAATTGGGGGATTGGGATTGACATGTATACACTGATGTGTATAAAATAGGTAACTAATAAGAACCTGCTGTATAAAATAATAAAATAAAATTCAAAAATTCAAAAAAAATATATTGGCAAAACCCTGTCTGAAAGTTTTTAGGTGTGCAAAAAAGTCTAGAACTTTTGGTATGAGGTAGAGTAAAGCCAGCAATATCCCAAGAATCCATCTAGTTACATTACCAAACTCCCCATAGCTTATAAGATAACGAAACCAAACTGCTATGGGAACAAAAATTTGGTAATAGTGACATAATTCTTCTAAAATCATATACCAGTAACCCTTGGATTTAAAAGGCATGATTTATCACAGGATATTGAATATAGTTCCTTGTGCTATACACGGAAAAGAATATTAAAAAAGAATGTCTATATGTGTATAACTGAGTCACTTTGCTATACAGCAGAGATGGGCACAACATTGTAAATCAACTATACTTAAATTTTAAAAATTAAAAATATAAAATAAAAGAAAAGGCATGATGAAAGAAGGCACCAGTAAAATAGGCATTTTAAGCCCATGAAGAGGAATTTCAGAGTGAAGTCTGCAATTCCAGCAATCGAAGTACTTCCCAGAAGCTTGAATGGGGTCTAGAGCAGGCTTTTTAAAAGTTAAGCTATAATAAAGTGACTGAGAATAAAAGGTGTAATATGGAAGAATGGAAGATCCTGCTGTGAATACCAGTAACCAAGCACACTGAATCTCTGAGCAACTTTCTCTTAGAAAAACCTGATTTAAAATGCTTTTGGTTGCACGTATAAAAGTTGTAAGTAGCCCAATTCCAAGGGCAACTCCTGTTGTATGCTGTATCACAAGTTTGACACCCAGAATCAAAAGAAATAGAACCCCTTAAAGTTTGCAACCCCTTGAAGAGATATCGGAATTGTGAGAAGGAGCTACTACCATGATCTCCAGACTCCATATCAGTATCATCAGGCTGCCTTGCTTCATGGTGGAGGTGACCCTGTAGTGACTATGTACACGTTCCTGGGTACAGCTCTGGACACCTGACCTTATATTTCTGGAGCTTGGGTTTTCAGCACATTCTTTAGGTATGGAGTTCATCTGGATATGAGCATCTCCAGAATCAAAACAAGAGGCTTCTCCTATCAATCTTGTTTGGACACATGGGAGGCTAAGGCATCCTCACTGCCTGCAGCTCCTGAAGGACTGTGCAGTTGGCAGCCGTTGGCTTGCATGACCCTTGAATACTTTTCTGTGATCCAGATTTCTTTGCTTCAGGGCTCTGTCTCCTCTCACCACATTGAGTGGACCGAGGCCCAGGTATCGATTGCAGGAACAGCAGGAGATGCCACCTCGAGGCCTTCCGTCAGGGCCATCACCTTCAAACCCCATGACCAACAACTCCAGCCCTGCTTGACAGCCAAAATAGTTGTCTTTCCAATGTCAGTATAACCCAGTATAAATGACTGTTGAGCTAAAGGAAGTACAGATTTCAAGTACCTTTCCCATCCCTCTCCCTCAGTTTTTGATAAGCAAGGTAGACATAAATAGGGCCCAGACCCCCAGACGCCCAGGAGCAACACAGTTCTGATCCCCTGGCTCTCCATCTGCCCCTGGTGTTATTGAGAGGCCTAACATTTATAGACGAGACTCCTGATTTGCTGTTCTGGTCCCCCACCTTCACTCCCCCTGTATCCTCAGGCATAGACTTGTGGCTGCTACTCCTACCATGGAGGTGGTCCACATGAGGTAGGGCAGGGAGGATGGGCATATATTGCCCTTGGGTCAAAATCTAGATGAAAATTTGCATTCCTCTCACTGACTCTGCATTCCGAGGATTTAATGAGCTGTTTTGAAAGATGCTTGATGAAGTGATATTTTCACATAGATATTTTACTATTTATATAAGGAGAAAAAAGAACTGGCCTCTGTGGGCTTCAAGAGGAACATGCTTCAAACGACGATGGGAGGGCCTAGCTGGCTGGGAAGATACAGGATCTGTAAGCCAGTTGTGATTCTATCTCCAGTCAACAGGGTGAACCACAAGTTTTGTTCTTAGATCACATCTCTGATTACTTTGACAGTGTCACTTCTCCCTCTGAAATCTTCAGTGACTCTGTATGCTGATAGAAATATTCCAATTTCCTTAGCCTTTCATCCAGTCTTTCCTTAATTGGAGTCCAACCTGCTTCTCTAGTCTTCTTTTAGCTCACTTCACAAATCTTACACTTCAGGTCCCTTCAAAAACAAAAAATAAATAAACAAAGGAACTTGTCCTTCCCTGAAAACAGGCTCTCCAGCTAGTTCAGCTGCTAATTAATGAGCGGTATGACCCTGGCTAATCATTAACATCTCCAAGTCCCAGCAGCCTAGCTTGTAAAATCCGGGGGCAAGGCCTGGGCTGATGAATTTGTCACAAGTTGCCCAGGTGGATCTAACACACATCAAAGTTTGTGAACATCTGGACCTAAAACCTCCTCCACTCTGATTTTCGCACGCGTTAACCATGCACTGCAATTCTGTGCCTCTGTGTGTTTGCTTAATAAAGTACCTTTTCCTGGAATGTTTTGCTTTCCCTCTAATTAACCCCAGTACACCTGTGTGTACATGTATGTACACACACACACACACACACACACAATCAAGGTCCCTCAGGATGAAGTCCAACACCACCCCCTCCAAAAAGTCTTGCCTGCGGGCTAAGCTTGCCTTCCTGTGCTCATTCCTCAAACACCTCTACCACAATCAGTCTTAGTTCTCAGTGGGTTTTGTTTAACGTCCCACTGGTGGACTGTAAACTTCCTGAGCATAAATATTCCTTCCTGTTCATTCCTCATATTCCATATTATTCATGGAAATAGCTCATGAGAGTAGGTTGAATTGAGTTAAATTGACATGAATCCATTGAGAGACATCTTAGTGAAGGTGACTTGTTGGAGGGTCTTGGGAAGACTGCTGGTTAGGGTGGAGGTCCTGTGTCTCTCTGGCTATCGTGAAAACTTGACCAGTCACATTCCCTGTCTCTATCCACACGTGATTGTGGACTCAAAGTAATAAGAAAAGCGCAGCTGTTTTTTGTCAAAATCAGATGATTTTTATATCTGTAATCTTGCAGCCAGAGCGGTTGAGCCGATATATTTAATGACTCACTCTATACAGACGAAAGTTTGTTCTTGAGAAATGAGGAGGGGTAACCATTAATCTTTTCTAAAATAAACAGAGTCGTAATGACTCTTTAATCTGAAGAGTAGAGATCCTGAGCTGGAACGCAGCACCCAAGGACCCGCCAAATTCCATGGGAGGGAGGAATGCCCAGATGATAATTGATTGTGGGATCCTTTCCTTTGTGGTCTCTGAGGGACGGTCACAGTATCACCAGATTTTAAAGGTGCTTTATCAAAGTAACTGCCCCAGCTTCGTGAGAAAGAAAAGCTTGTCATCATCTAAGGCCTTTGGGGGACTTGCTTTTCTAAGCTTGCTTCTAAGCTTCGGGGTGCCCACTGGGTCAGCATTTTGCTTTGGGTTGCCTACCTCTGTGTCATATCCGTGCCCCTCCCACCCCACCAGCCCCATCCACGAGTTCCTGCTTCTCCCCGAGGCATGGGGGAGAGAGGCTCTGTCCTCTGCTTTCCTAGTACTCACTTATTCCCTAATCCCTGAAATCTGGCCAGCGTCCCCCTCGAGGTCATGAAGCATTGGCTTTCTTTGCTGCCAACCAGGCTCAGCAGTCTCTTTCCGACATCCTGCTTGACTTCTCAAGGGCATGTCAGACTTCTGGACTCCCTTTGCTGCCTTGGCTTCCAACCTGATTCGCCTCTGCTTCTCTTCTCTAACTTTCTCTGCTGCCTCTTTCTTGCCTGTCACTTAAATCTTGGCATCCCCACACTTCTTTCTCAGGTCAGCCTCTTCTCCCTCTACATTCTCCTTCTTTCTTTTTTTATTTAATCGAAATATAGTTGATTTACAATATTGTGTTAGTTTCAGGTGTACAGCATAGTTATTCAGTATTTTTGCAGATTATATTCCATTAAGGTTATTACAAGATAATGGGTATAATTCCCTGTGCTGTATAGTATATCATTGTTGCTTATCTATTTTATATATAGTAGTTTGTATCTGTTAATCCCATAGCCCTGATTGGTCCCTCCAGCCTTCTCTCCCCGCTTTGGTAACCACAAGTTTGTTTTCTGTCTGTGAGTCTGTTTCTGTTTTGTATATACATTCATTTGTATTATTTTTTAGATTCCACATATAAGTGATAACATATAGCATTTGTCTTTCTCTGTCTGACTTATTTCACTAAGCACAATGCCCTCTAGGTCCATTCACTTTGCTGCAAATGGCAATATTTCATTCTTTTTTATGGCTGAGCAATATTCCATTTGTGTGTGTGCGTGCACGCACGCGCATGCATGTGTGTCACATCTTCTTAATGGAATCATCTGTTGATGGGCACTTAGGTTGTTTCCATGTTTTGGCTATTGTAAATAGTGCTGCTATGAACATTGGGGCGCGTGTATCTTTTTGAATAAGAGTTATTGCTGGGTCATATGGTAGTTCAATTTTTAGTTTTTTAAGGAATCTCTATGCTGTTTTCCATGCACCAATTTGCATTCCCACCAATGGTGTAGGAGGGTTCCCTTTTCCCCAAGCACCTCCAATATCTGTTGTTTGTAGATTTTTCTGGTGATGACGATTCTAACAGGTGTGAGGTGATACCTCATTGTGAGTTTGATTTGCATTTCTCTAATAATTGGCAATGTTGAACATTTTTCATGTGCCTGTTAGCCATTTGTATGTCTTCTTTAGATAAAATATCTATTCAAGATAATGTCATTTATTTTCACAGAACCTCGATGCTAAGGGTTCTCAAACCTCAACCCTCTCCCAAGCTATAGGCTCATTTTTTGAATGCCCTGAGGGACATCATTTGGACATTCTATTGGTATTTCACACTGACTATTTCCAAATCTAATGGATTATCTCTGATCCACTCCCACCCACCTACCCCTCTTCAAATAGTCTCCAGTGCACATTTTCCATTTTCTCTGTTTCCTATAGTAGCACCACAGTCATCCCAGCCACCTTGTACTCTAAACCCTGGAACATGTGTGACTCCCAACCTCTCTTCCATTCCTTTCTCTGACATGTCACTATTTACCAAATTCTTAGAGTTCAGTCCTATAGATTCTGTATCTGAATTGTTTCTAATAAGACTCTTTTCCTTTCCATATCCACAACTATAATTCAAGCTCTCACTATGTTTTTCTCACAGTAGCCTATTACTGGCGATCCTACTTCAAATGCTGTTCAAGTTAAAAAACCCTTGACACCAAGACTCAGGGGAGCTTCCCTGGTTGGCAACATTTCACATGTGTTGTCATACTTAATTGCTGGGAAATGAAGTGCATCCGCATGCAACTCCACTGGGAGGGGAGAACTGGAAGCTTGTACATGGTTTCTTCTGGACTTCTTCCCATGAACCTTTCTCTATGCTGATTTTAATTTGCATCCTTTCACTTTAATGAACCATAACTGTGAGCATCTGAGGGTAGTCTTGGGCATCTCCAGTACAACGCATCATTCACAATCTTCAAAACCTTAGCTTATAAATTGCTAGTGACTACTTCACAACTGGTTACAACCCACCAGCAAGTTCTAATGCATGGGTTGTACTTTGTGAGGGGAGAGACTATGTCTTTCTATCTTTTCATCCCCTAATGATTCCATGAACACAAAGCATCCTTCTTATTTTGATTTTGCCTCCCATGTAGGTCTGTCTTCAAAAAAAACAAAATGAACTGATTTTAGGGACTTTCAAGAAGTCTGGTCCCTGATTTAGGGATGTCTCCTGATAAATCAGTAAGATGACTTCTGCTTATCACTTGGGTTACCATAAAGCTTGTCACAGGGAGAAAATTCTCTGGAACAGGCCAAAGAAAGTTTTCCTGACCATATGATGGCTATACATTTTATTTAATTAATTTTTTTACATTCTTGAGTCTCATGCAAACTAATGTTTATTTTTATTGATGTGGATAACTCTAATCACCTGATCACCAGGCACTGCCAATAATGAGATTCTGAGTCCTTGAGGGAGGGGTGGACCCTCACATGAAGCCACCTAATTGAGGGCCTGTAATGTGAGGACATGTCTGGCTCCAGTGGGCCCTTCCTTAGACTACAGCACCACTATGCCCATCTCTGTTATGTCTCTCAATTTCTGTATAAATCATGTCTCTTTCAGAAATAAGACGTAATCTTGAAACAAGTGAGTTGTGCTTCGTGGTTCTGATCTCCACGTTCAGACGACTCTGAAAGAATTGTACTTATTTATTTAACAAATCTGGTTTACCCCAGATCTCTACAGCTGGATAAAAAGACAATATGAGAGTTTTTCCTTGTAATATTGTGCCTGGCCAACTATTCGCCTGGTACTAGAAAATTGATCTTTTTCTAACTCTAGCAATTCTGTGTCTTCTAGGAATTGCTTCTCAAACTTTAATGTGCATATGAGTCACTTGGAGATCTTTGTTAAAATTCAGGTTCTGATTCAGCAGGTTTGGGCTGGAGCATGAGATTTTGCATTTTTAAAAGTCCTCAAGTGATGCTAGTACTGCTGGTAAAGCACAATTTGAGTGCATGGCGGAAAGCAAGGCTCTGGGGAACAAACATAGGTAGACCAGGTGGTCATTTACACACTGGGATCGAAGGGGCATAAATTAAGATTCTTAGTCCTCTGCAAAGTATCCATCCCACAGCCTGTCATTCTACCATCATGGTTTTATGCCTTTGTCCCTACAAAATTTTTCTGGCCCCAGGAATCCTGTGTTAAAATGTAAATTCTCTTTGATGAAAACATACCTTAAATCCAGCTAATACGTCAGCAGGGATCCCCTGCAGCCAGCTGGAAACAAAGATAGAAGTCAGGCCATGAGGAAGGTTATAGTATGACTTTGCAGCACTTCAGAAAGGGATGCTATTCAAAAGGAAGGAATATCAGATAGGAATGCTTTTAGTAGCAAGTAACAGAAAACCCAATTAAGGGTGATTTAAGGAATACAGACATTTACTCATCTCACCTAATAAAAAGTTTAGCAGTTCAGGGCTCTATCATATCATCAAGAATCCATGTTCCTTCTGTCTTCTAACACCCAGCTTCTCCATCTTTGGTTATCGACTTTTAATTCTTGTGTTTATTGCCTCATGGCCCCAGAATGGCTGCTGCAGTTTCAGGCATTACTTTGAAAATGGAAGGAAAGGAAAAGAGCTTTGCAAGCCACATCTGTGACTTTTACTAGGAAAGCAAAATTCTTAGCAGAAGCTTCAAGCCTTCCTTTAAAGCAATCACTGGCAAAGGGGAATGGGATTACCCTGGGATTAGAGTAAGACCCACTCCCCTGAGGTTAGGAGAGGGGCCTACCCTTCCCAATAACAAGGCAAATCCACTTATTACAAAATCAGGGAGTGAAATGTGGGGCAACTAGCACTATTAACAGTGCCTGCCCAGGGAAGAAACCAGTTCATACTTGTAAGGGAGGCAGCGGAACACCAAAGCCCAGTCTCACCAGTGCCTCAATCTGAGCCGGGTCCAGCCCTACCACACACCTCCTGTACCTCCCCAGTGTTTACAGCAGGAACGCTGGTTTGACCTTTACTTCGAGTTCAAAAGGCTGTGTTGGAGACAGAACGTAGGGTGGATGCTTGGTTAATATTTGCTGATTGATCAAAACAGGAATGTTAAAAGAGTGATTTGAGGTGTGAAGAGAGAGACATGGGAAAAGATGTTCAGAAGTAATGGGTCTAGCTCTTTGAATAAAACAAAGCTTCTAATAAAAAACTTTATCTTATTTAAACCTCGACATAATCCTGTGAGGTAAGGATTATTTTCTACATCTTACAGATTAGAGCTCAGGAAAAAAAAACTTGCCCAAAGCCACGTGTTTTCTAACTGGAAGATTTGGGATTCCAGTGAGCTCTTTGATTCCAATTCTCTGTATCCTCACACCAATACTTATACATTCAGGCGAGGGACTTGCTCAGAACAGTCATCTTGTGAGTTTTATACACTTGTTCAAAGGGCTCTGCTTTGCTGAAAAAGTCTTTACACCCCCTCCTTTGGAATTGCCTTTGAGCCCACTTACTGGCCACATACATATGTGCATGTGCACACACACACATGCACACACATACAGAGAGAGAGAGAGAGAGAGAGAGAGGTTGTGTTACTTTAAGGCAGTTACATCTCAAAGCCATGAAGTTCCAGATCTGCATTATCAAACATGCACCTCTAACTTGGAACACATCTTGCTTTTCCCCTTTACCTCTGCCTCTGCTCCACCAGTCGTTGTTATCATCTGCCTCTTTCAAAATTATTACAGGCTTATTGAGAAAACTTTAGAACAGGAACAAAAATTCACTCTAGGGCTACATTAAAATGTTCAGCATTGTGTTTGCCTTCTTCAATTTTCTAGTAATTTTCCTACATTAGATCTCTATTCACTCCAGATACCAAAAGCTTTCCACTATTTCATTGGGTATATTTTCTGATGGGAATCCAGCTCAGGCAATTACAGGATTCTAGTGGAGGGCATCTCATTTGGGCCAGCTTGTCTACTGATTTGTTTCTGCCTCCATCGATTAAATTTCTTTTGAGATGCCTCCAGCAATTAGGCATTCAGACCCTTGAGGCAAGGATCAATGCTAGGACCCCCAACAGAAACAGATGTCTGGGAAACATATCCTATTCTTTTAACTTCGGGCTCCTTGGTTCTGCCTGGTGGGGAAATTACTTGGCTTCTGTTAGTGCCGTTGGTCTTCCTCAGCCTGCATATACCTGGGCTGGGCTGTCTGTCCCCTTTTCTGAGCTACAGCAAGTATTTGGATACTATGAGAATGTCCCATTCCTTGGCACAGTTTCATAAACACTCATACACAACATCAAGTCAACATGCTAGATTTGCACAGCCTTTTCAGGAGAAATAAAAAATAGATAAGGTCTGGGCTTCCCTGGTGGCGCAGTGGTTGGGAGTCTGCCTGCCAATGCAGGGGACATGGGTTCGTGCCCTGGTCCAGGAAGATCCCACATGCCGTGGAGCAGCTGGGTCCGTGAGCCATGGCCGCTAAGCCTGCACGTCTGGAGCCTGTGCTCCACAACGGGAGAGGCCACAACAGTGAGAGGCCCGCGTACCGCCAAAAAAAAAAAAAAATAGATAAGGTCTTTTCTAAAGTGCTGAGTTATGGCAAAAGGAAAAAAGGGAAGATGGGTATAAGTGTGTGGAGAGAGGAAGGAAACCAATTCTCACTATGTGCTGAGAACAGGCCTAGGCATTCTGGTATATGTTATGTCTTTCCATCCTCACAAGCCCGGGAAGTACGTATTATTTTTCATATTTTGCAGATAGGGATATTGAAGCTCAGAGAGGCTAAGAAAATTGGCAAGGTCACACAGCTTATAAATGGGAAATCTGGGATTTGAATAGTCTCTCTGAGTCCATAGCCTCTTTCCATAACAGTTTGATGTTTTGAACACCTAGGACACTGTTTTGGAAAAGGCGTGGAAAATAGAGAGACTCTGTCCTCCTCCTTCTGCTATAGATTCCAAATTATCTCAATGCCTCCAGCAATAACATATAGATGATGACCACTGGAGTAAAACCACTGTCCCAACATGCTGTGGAAAGCCAAGATATGACATTTTTAATCCTTTGACTGCAAAGATTGGAGCATAGGAGTATAGTATTCATGAAGACACAGGCCCAAGATGAATGAAGATAGCCCTGGAGATTCCTTTCCTATACTGAAGTCCTAAATGAACTTCCCAGGCTCCAAACTCTAAGAATCCTTTTCCCTTAGCAGTTAAGGGTTTCAGTCTCTGATCTGGCCAGACCTCTGGTCCAGCTTCAAGCTCCCTCCTCCCATACATAGGCGAAGCGCCAGAGCTCTGCCAGGCTGGGAGTCACAAAACCAGGCACAGAGGCAGCCTTGGCTTTTCTGGGAGCCACATAACTGGGAGCATCCCTCTGTCTTCTTACATTACCTCCCTTTCAAATACATCTTCTGACTCTACGTGGGGATAACCTTCAAGTCAGCAGCAAGCTGAAGCTATTCATCAGGCATGGCTCTAAAAATGAGTTGTTTGGGAAAAGCATTGATGCTAATAACAATTATTGCTGTGTTTCACCTTTCTATACCCCCATCCTATCATCTAGACTCATTAGCACAAGATATGTACCTGTGTTACACACACACACACACACACACACACACACACACACAATCCAATTTTATATGAAGGTATAGATTTCCTTGTGTTTATATCTGTATCTGCAATCCTAGGCCAAGTGAGTACTCCACCCTCTGAAGAAGCCCTCTGGCTGTTAAGTCTAATTTGATATGATAAGATGGGACGTTGTGGGGAGAAATTATAGAAAACTCCTTGTGACACTTATCAAGTCACAGAAAAGCCCCCTGAGGAAGTGGTGGGGAGGAATAGCAGAAGCAGTTACTTTTAAGTGGAAGAAAACTGGGTCACAATCCGAGCCCTCCACTGACCATCTGAATGGCTGTGGACGTCTCTGAGCTTTAGTACCCTCACCTTTTAAATGGGAACTGCAATCTCTACTTAACACTATGTTGGGAGAATTAAATAAAATAACCATTGTATGGCAGCTATGATCATTATTATAATGATGACTATTTCATGCCTGATGACCAGGCATGGGGCAGTATAGGTCACTATTGTTGTGCACCTACTCTTTTCCATTTCCCCTATAAAACTCTGGAAAGCATTAACAGTGCAGATTTGCTCCTAGTTCCCATGGCAAGTACCCAATTTTCCTTTGGGGGAGCATAGTTGTCTGTCAGAATCTGGCACAGGATTATACCTGAGGTGAAGTGGATGGGAAGGTAGGATTTCCTAGTGATTCAAAACCATTCACTGTGCTACCAGAGAGCATTTTTCCTATCCCATCCTCCTTCTTCCCGGATCTTCCACTAAATGGCCTGCTAGGTAAAGTACAGCTCTGTGAGCAAGAAACAAGTGGACTTGCAGTAGGGACTAAATTTGAGGCACCATCTGCACGCCCCCAGCCCAGGCCCAGCAGTCTCCTTGGTGATGGGAGAGAGGGTCCGACGGAATACATACCCATGGCAAAGAAAGGAAGGAGGCTGCTGGCATGGACACAAAGACCCTCGTGGAGATGGCAGACCTTACCAGAGTGTGCCTTCCTGCCAACCTCCGACACTCTTTTAGGGAATCCTAATTCAGTATCTGCCAAGCGGCCCGAGGACATCTGGTCAGAAGACGCACAAGAAGTTCTCCCATGGTTCATCCACACCAGCCATATGTAGCTATCAGGGACCAACACAAGCCAGTTATCTTGGCTACGGCAGGGTTTACACCAGGGACCAGAGGACACATGTGAACACAGACAGCTCTGCTGACTGCATGTCCACATAGGATCAATGTGCCTTCTGTTCCCACTGTGTGAAATGGATGGGAAGCTCCACATTTCTAGGTGGGAGATGCTAGGCTGTTTTTCAAGGAGATAGTAGTGTTGGACGCCCACCTCCTGTCCCTTCCACACTACTGTTCTTTGAATTGAAACAAGGAAGAATCTCAAGAGCAGGACCAAGAATAAGTGCTCCAGATGCATCCTTAAGACCATGCAAAAACCCCTGAAAATAAACTTTAGTCTTATTCCGCATTAGGACATAAAAAATCCAAGACGTAAGTGCTGCTCTGAGGACAAACATCCCCAAAGTCGAATAGGGAATGCAAACTAGTAAGAGAAGGAACAAAACAGCCTCAACATGTGGAAACTTTGCTCTAAATTATAGCAAGGTATGCTAGTCATAGAAGAGTTTCATTAGTTCTTCTAAGAACTAAAAGCAGAAACAATCAGGCAAATCAAGCTGAGGGTCATTCTGCCCAACAATTGGCCTAGACATGTAAAATTTTCAACATCATGAAAGACAAAAGCAGCTGAGGAGTATTCTAGATTAAAAGAAACTAAAGAGACATAGCTACTAAATACAACATTTGATTCTGTATTCACTCCTAGATTTTTGAAAAGAAAGCTACAAAGGGCATTATTAGGACAAGTGAGGAAATTTGAATACAGAAAGAATAATAAGTAATAGTATTGTGTTGGTGTTAAATATCCTCAGTGTGATATTTATAATGTGACTTTGTAAGAGAATGTCCTTGTTCTTAGGGGAAATGGGTTGAAATATTTAAGGGTAAAATGTCACTGACTTTCAGATGGTTCAGCAAAATACTGACAACGGTAACCCACCCTCAGCCCTAAACACACACGCTCATGCATGCAAAAGAGAGAGAGAGAGAGAGAAAGGAATTCGAGATTAAAAGATACTTGAGAGACATAAACAAACGCAATGCCTGGGCCACGTATGAATTCTATATGTAACAAACCAACTATAAAAAGGGTATTTTTGAGACTATTTGGGATTGAACATGAATTAAATATTAGATAATATCAAGGAATTGTCAATCCCTATGAGTGTAATAATAGTGTATTGTGGTTATGTAAAGAAAGCCTTTATTGTTAAAGAAAGTAAACCTATCACATTTTACAAGCAAAATGATATGTTGTCTGGGATTTGCTCTAACATAGTCCAGAAAAGAAAAATAAATACAGATAAGTGAGATGAAACAAAAATGACAGAATGCGGGTAATTGTTGAAGCTGGGTAATGGATACCTGGAAGTTCTTTACACTATTAGCATCTCAACTTTATGTCCAAAAATCTTCATAATAAAAAGTTGTTTAAAAAATCAAAATACATGCAGTGGGGTGCTACAGAAGGAAATCATTCTTTTTAAAAGACAGGGATAAATCATTTACATAGATTTGTAAATTGTAGCCATTATATCTTACCTTTAGGAGTTTGAGTTTGGGCCTATATGGTGCGCACATACACACACACACACACACACACACACACACTCTTTGAAAAAATACCCCAAGACACTATTGCCCACATCCCAGCCCCAGAGGTGATGCAATGATAAGCAGTCACTTCCCTTTTGACAGTTGATTACTCAGTAGATCAACAACAGCCTTCCAAGTTAAATATTTTCTTAAATTCACTTTACGTTAGAATCCCTCTCTCTCCCTCATTCCCATTCCTTCCATCTTACCCACTCCCCAAGACAAAATTTATGAATATCACTCACCAAAGGGGTCCAGCACACATATTTTTCACTCCTGTTTGGTTAAGGCAGGATTGCAGCACAGGGATAAGTTATGGACAGTCTCACAGTGAGTCTGTGACTGGGCTGAGACTAGGACCTTGGACCCTAGACCTCTGCTCTAACCATGTCCTCTCTTGAACATCCATAATGAAGGTGGCTCTAGTCTCTATAATAACCAATCTGCCTAAAATAGGAATTATGTGGGGAGCAAAACATTTAAAGCCAATTGGATCCATTCATACCCAAAGAATGTCAATTTAAGGGCTGTTACCCAAGTTGCTGGCTTTTTGAATGGTCTCCCACCATGGGCTCAGGGTAAGGCAGTGGACAGGGGGACACTGTACAGTCCACGCCATACAGAATCTCACATGTTGTTATCCCCTTTCCCATCTTGGAACATTTCTTTATGTTCTAGAGTCATAAGCCCTTAAACTTTTGTCAAGGCAGTTTTATGACCATAAGACTGAAACAAAGGTGGAAGTCTAAGAATACCTTATAGGCAAAGGAAGCTTCCCAAAGAAGAAATGAGACTGAGTCCAAATCCCTCACAGAAATCTGGCAACTTCATGCATTCTCTTCCATTTGCAAGGTGGAGCTTTGAGCAGTTCTCCTACCAAGTCAGCTTCCCTCGGGGTGGGGGGGGGGTCTTTGGGAAGGAAGTGGAACCAGAGCTGACATGGTACAAAAACGGGGAGTGGAAGAGTCCAGCACCTTGCAATGAGCACCTCCTCATAGGGTTTGTGAGGATTCAGTGGGGATGCCCTGAAAGTGTATTGATGTGGATTCCACATAACTAACATTCATTGTCATTATTATTATTGCTTCCATATCTTAGACATAACTTTTGGCTTCCACACTAGAAAATATCCATCCAATCTGCTCCCATTTTGCCATCCCTCATTTTGGAACAGTTTTTTGACTCCTAAAATACTGCTAGTATAAGGAGCGTTCTCACCTGTACCTGTCGAGAAACCCAGAGGTTTTGGGGTGTTTTTTTGTTTGTTTTTAATATTTATTTATTTGGCTGCACTGGGCCTTAGTTGCAGCACACGGGATCTTAGTTGCAGCATGCAGAATCTTTAGTTGTGGTATGTGGGATCTAGTTCCCTGACCAGGGATTGAACATGCGCCACCTGCATTAGGAGCGCAGAGTCTTAACTGCTGGACCACCAGGGAAGTCTTTTTTTTTTTTTTTTTTTGAGAAACTCAGAGTTTTTATTTTTAATTTTCCTAAGTGGGAAAAGACAAGCAGTGAAATTCATTTCTCTTTTGAACTTTTTTCTTCTTTCTTTTAGTCAAGAAACATTTACTGACTAGGAGCCTGGTGCCAGGCCTAGAGTCTAGTTGCTCACTCGGATACAAGTGCCTTAAAGTGACAGACACGTAAACAGTTGAATTACAGTGCAGCTAGGCTTACCGGACTCAGCAAATAAAAATCAGGATGCTCAGTTAAATTTGAAATTCAGGTGCATAACCAATAATGCTTAGTATAAATATGTTCCCAGTATTGCATGGGACCTACAAATAACTAAAATTATTCATTATTTATCTGACGTTCCAAAGTGACTGGGCATCCTGTATTGTATCTGACAATCCTATTTTACACAACAGAATAGCTGCTATCAATGAATATAAACTGAAAGGACTGTGGGAGCACAAAGGCCTGAACAAACAATACCTGTGTGCTTCACAGAGGAGGCAACATAAATGAGGCCTTAAGATAAGAAATAATGTATTCCAGGTAAGGAGACCAGGAAGGACCTGCATCTACCAGTGGCCTGAAGGATAAACCAGGTCACAATGTTTGGGAAATTGTGAGAAGTGTAGGATAGCTAGAGCATAGATATCCATATGGATAAGTGGCTTGAGGTCAGCTAAGGAGACTGGATATTATACAAAAGGCCATGGCGGGGTCCTCAGAAGATCTTATGCCTAAAAGTGGCAGGGTCAGACTTTTTTAGGGTGAAAGAAAGTGAACCATAGGAAGAGGTTAAAATGAGCAGTGAAGAGGCTGTTATAGTCATTCAAGGAAAGTTCCTGATAAGGACTGAAACTAAGCCAATGGCTCTGGAGATAAGAGAAGGTAAATTGGAGAGATGATTACTCAGTTAGGTTTGTCACACTCTGTTGATGGATAAGGCAGTTGGCCATGAAGGGCATACCTCTGCAGTGTGTGGCTTGGGAGTTTGGGAGAATAATGATGCTGCATGTAGCTATAAACAATATGATGTATTGATAGACGTTAACTCCAGCCTACTAATTCAGCAGCAGTTAGTTAACATTAGGAATCTACCCTTGAAGGGTAGTTAGTTAGCAGTTGGGAATTCCAGTCAGGAATCAATACCTTTCAGAAGTGGTTACCTAGCACTTGAGTGTGTCTAAATCTACCCCAGCGGGTTTGTTACTTAGCTTAAGGGATAGGTGATAAGTTAGGAGTAAGAATCTGGCAAGCCCAGCTTCAGCTTCAGATCTCCGTCCTGCATCTTTTAACTTCATGAAGAATCTGATCTTCTAAAGCTGGCCCATTCTGCCTTTTAAATATCTTCGCATTTGTTTTTCATGCCTATGAATAAATATTAATACATCTGCCAAAATTTGATCTAAGACTCACTTTCATATAACATACTTTCATTTTACTATACCATTCATTTTAACATGCTCTGGGGTAGTGAGGTTGTGAATAAGGTATCTTACAATGTTCCCCACGTCTACCACTTGCCACTGGATGCTGTTATAGTATTAATGTATATCAAAAGAACATTAGAGGAACTTCCCTGGTGGTCCAGTGGTTAAGACTCCGTGCTCCCAATGCAGGGGGCCCGGGTTCAATCCCTGGTCAGGGAACTAGATCCCACATGCCGCAACTAAAGGTCCCGCATGCCACAACTAAGACATGACGCAGCCAAATAAATACATAAATATTTTTTTAAAAAAAGAATATTAGATAGTTGCTAAATGACCAAAATGGGTTAAATCCACTCAAAATAGATGCTACTAGAAATTGACTCTAGGTAGAAGTGAGGAGTTTCCTTTAAAAATCATGGAACTCAACTTGTACCCCTGCCTTGCGGGTTTTAGACTCATCCACAACAGACCTTACTCCACACCTCCTGTGGGGATGCCCCTTATTCAGCCCTCAGGGAGCCAGATTTAATCAATGAAGTTCAGCTGAAGAAACATGATCACACATGATTTTCTCAAAAGACTTAAAAAATAAAATCTATCCAAGCATCCCATCACAAATGTGGGCTCCAAATAGAAGATTTTATTGTAAACCTTCCAGACGTTCAGACTCCACTGTTATTTTTGAAAAGGCATTCCAATAACAGATGCCCCTTCAATTGGGGCATGGTTTGATAGAAAGCAGCAGGCACCATTTAAAAGAAAAAAAAAATAGCTCTCTTGAGGCACGTCAAAACATATTAGCTGTGATGCTGAAATTATTTCCTGTTGGGTTTAATAAAGTTAACAAGATAAGTAAATATGAAAAACAGTGTTAGGAAGCAGGGAATAATTTCCTCCCAAACACGGAGCTCTTTCAGACATTGATTACAATAGATATGGACTTTCATTTGTCTATTTTTATTTACCACAATGCCCTTATTCCATTTCTATTTTTCAAAATGTCCTTCAAGATATTTTTTTTGCAATGGAAATAGAAGTTTTATTAAATATAGGCAAGTACACATTTATAGCAAGGAATTAAGAAATTAAAAGAAATCTCTGACTATAAGTCTCTGATTGAATAGTTGTTGTTTGTATAATTAAAAATCACAGTATCCTAAAAATGCTTTACTTCTTAGAAAACATTTCCTTAAATTGGTACCAAAAGAAGCCAAATGAAAAAAATAATCAATAATGGCAAGGGCAAAGAGTAATTAAAATCCACCACACAGTAATTAAAATTATATACATAAAGTAAGATTAGGGTTACTGACTACCTTTATATTTAAATCATTCTTGGATACGCCCCCTTTCAAATGTTTTCTTTTCCATTAGAACTTGTTGGTACAGAAAGCAGATCCCCAAGTACTTTATGTTGGGAATTTACAATTACTCTTTTTTTTTTAACATCTTTATTGGAGTATAATTGCTTTACAATGGTGTGTTAGTTTCTGCTGTAAAACAAAGTGAATCAGCTATACATATACATATATCCCCATTTCTCCTCCCTCTTGCGTCTCCCTCCCACCACCCCTCTAGGTGGTCAAAAAGCATGGAGCTGATCTCCCTGTGCTATGTGACTGCTTCCCACTAGCTATCTATCTTACATTTGGTAGTGTATATATGTCCATGCCACTCTCTCACTTCGTCCCAGCTTACCCTTCCCCCTCCCCGTGTCCTATATTTTTTGAGATGAACTTACTTACCATATTGATGACTTTTGAAATCTAGCTAGGAACCTGTAATTCAAGCATTTTGCTGGTTTTCATGTTCTATTTCCACATTAAATGTACTACTGCCAATAAACTGATAAACAGTCATTGAGGAGAAGGTTGAAGCTGTTATTTATTTATTTATTTATTTATTTACAATTTTAAGTGTTTAATTAGGAAATTGATTTAAATGTGGGGTTTTTTTCCTCTTTTTTCTTTTTATTAGCTTCTGCTTTATAACAAAGTGAATCAGTCATACATATACATCTGTTCCCACATCCCTTCCCTCTTGCATCTCCCTCCCTCCCACCCTCCCTATCCCACCCCTCCAGGCGGTCACAGAGCACCGAGCTGATGAGCTGATCTCCCTGTGCTATGCAGCTGTAAAGCTGTTATTTAAATGGCATTTAGAGACTGTATCTTTCATGTAACTACGTTTTCTTGGTCCCAATTATCATAAATAATCAAGACAGCAGCAAGTTAAAGAGATACAGTCCCTTCTCCCAATAACTTCCAAACTGGAAATATGCTTCTCCAAAGAGAGTTTTATTATTGTTTCCAATCATTATTCCCTTAGCTTATGCACAAAGGGCCTTAAAAGAAGACACACAGGTCTTAAAATCATCAGGCACAAAGGGCCTTAGGAAGGCACATAGGTCTTAAAATCATCAGCTGGTTTCTAGCCTCAACTCTTTAATTATTACTTAATCACTTTATCTCTCTAGTCCTAGTTTCACCATCTGAAAAATCGAAGGGTGGAGGGCTTCCTTGGTGGCGCAGTGGTTGAGAGTCCGCCTGCCGATGCAGGGGATGCGGGTTCGTGCCCCGGTTCGGGAAGATCCCAAATACCGTGGAGCGGCTGGGCCCGTAAGCCATGGCCGCTGAGCCTGCACGTCCGGAGCCTGTGCTCCACAACAGTGAAAGGCCCACGTACCACCAAAAAAAAAAAAAAATCGAAGGGTGGAATCCTTGATAATAAATATCGTTCACTGAGCATTTAATAAATGCTAGACCCTCTACTACTAAGAACTTTACACACGTCATCTAACTGATGCCAACAAGAACCTTTTAATGTATTATCTCTATTTTACCACTTTGGAACTGAGGCACAGACAAGTTAAGTAACTTTCCAAAGGTCACTCAGCAAGCAAGACACTAAGCCAGAATTCAAATCCAGATCCAACTCAAGTCCAAAGACCACACCTTCTCTTAGCCACAATGCCTCCCCCTGTGAGATACCACCTCTGGCTCCCTTCCAGATCAAACACCCCAAAATCCTATGATTCTTTTACTTGTGAGAAAGAGGAACTACCTTAAGTGACAAAGAGTATGATGGTCCAACAGACAGAAACATGAAACACAGCGGGGGAAAAAGGAAAAATGCTGTATTCTGGTTTGTGCATAATGAATTTGATGTGTTGGCAGAGATGTCCACCAGGGACTTGGAAATTTAGACTAGTGCAAGAGGCAAAACTCAGAGCTGAAGATAAAGAACTAAATTCCCTGCAAGAAGGTAATGGTTGAAACTATACAACTGAAAGAGAGTGCCAAAGGAGAAAGTATGGAAAGAGAAAAAGAAGAGAGTTAAGAGTAGATCCTTGGGATCAACCACAAGTGGGTGCAAGAGAAAAGGAGGAGCCATAGAAGGACACATAGAGGATAAGCTGGAGAACCTCAAAGGTGGTGTTTCCCAAGGCAAAGTTGAGAAGTTGTCTGAGGAGAGCCCACTGTGATTCTTCCTGAAGTCAAGAAAATTAAGAACAGATAAGAAGCATGTGTGGAATCTAAAAAAATGATACAAATGAACTTATTTACAAAACAGAAAGACTCACAGACATAGAAAACAAATTTATGGTTACCAAAGGAGGGGGAGGGATAAATTAGGAGTTTGGAAGAAAAAAAAAAGAACAGATAAGAAGCCACTGAACTGTACCATTTGGTGATCCTCAAGGGGCAGGTACAGTGTGCTGAGGATGGAAACCTAAACATGGAGGGTTACAAACTAAGACAAAGAAGAAGAGATCTGGAAGCAATAAGTGTGTGGGTTTCTTTTTCTAGGAATCTGCTGTATCTGTCAAGAAGAAATGGAGGGATAGAAGGGAAGGAGATGGCCACAAGGAGGAGGGGATAACTGAGGGGATAAGATCCTAGATGGAGATCCTGGAGTGTTATGTGGAGGCCAGAGTCAAGGGCGTAAAGTGGAGGCCCGATAAACATCAGCCTTCATTCATCTTGAATCATTGTCTCTCAGGTTGGGTTTTTGGGGCCCCACAGCCCATCAGGTTCTATTTCTGACCTCCATCAAGTATCACTTCTTTTTTATTATTTTTTTATTTTTAATAAAATTAAATATATTTAAAGTATACAGCATGATGGTTTGATATTTATATACATAGTGAAATGATTACTTTAAGTTAAGCTAATTAATACAGTATCTCCTCACATAGTTAGTGTGTGTGTGTGTGTGTGGTAAGAGGACCTAAAACCTACTGTCTTAACAAATTTCCAGTATGCAATACAGTATTATTAACTGTAGTCAGCATGCTGTGCATTAGATCTCTAAACTTATTCATCCTTCGTAATTCCGACTTTATACTCTTTGACCACCATCTTCCCATTTCCCCCACCTCACTCACCTTGTAACCACCTTTCCACTCTCTGCTTCTTTGTAATTGACTTTTATAGATGCCACATTTAAGTGAGGTCATGCAGCTTTTATCTTTGCATCTGGCATAATGTCTTTCAGTTTCATCCATGTTGTGGCCAATGGCAGGATCTCTTTTTTAAGACTGAATAATATTCCATTGTGTATACACAGTTGACCCCTGAACAATGCAAGGGGTTAGGGGCACCCATACCCCAAGTGGTCAAAAATCCACTTATAGCTTAAGAGTCAGCCGCCGTATCTGCGATTCTTCATTTGCAGATTCAACCAACTGCAAACCATCTAGTGCTGTAATAACATATTTATTGAAAAAATCTGCACCCCATATGAGTGGACCTGCACAATTCAAACCCACGTTGTCCAGGGGTCAACTGTAAATACCACAATTTCTCTATCCATTCATCACATCGATGGACACTTAGGTTGTTTCCAAATCTTGGCTATTGTGAATAATGTTGCAATAAACATGGGAATGCAGACACCTCTTCGAGGAACTAATTTTATTTCCTTTGGATAGTATTATACCCAGAGGAATCATTGCTAGATCATATGGTAGTTCTATTTTTAGTTTGTTGAGGAACCACCACAGTATTTTTCATAGTGGCTGCATGAATTTACAGTTCCACAAACAATGGACAAGGGTCCCCTTTTCTCCACATCCTCACCAGCACTTGTTATCTCTTGTCTTTTTAAGAATAGCCATCCCAACAGGTGGGAGGTGATATCTCACTGTGGTTTTGAATTACATTTTTCTGATGATTAGTGACGTTGAGCATCTGCTCCTATTTGACCATTGTATGTGTTCTTTGGAAAGATGTCTATTCAGGTTCAACTACTACTTCTTTAGAGAATCATAAAATGCTATGAATTTTAGAATGAGAAATAACTTTAGATGTCAAAACCCACCTCATTTTGCAGTTAAGGGAACAGGGGCCCAGAATGGTAAACCTGCCCAGAATCATGACACTAGTTATTGACAGAGCCAGGATAAACACTTAGCTACATTAACTCTGAGCCTGGACTTTTTTCTTTCATACCACAGCACTTCTAAGTATGTAAAACCTTTATTCAACTTTCTTTCAAAAACTTAATCCATTATGCTTTGTGATATGTATGGAGGAAGGAATGGCTATTTTGTATTTGTCTGACTTTGTGAGAGTAATATTTCCATTTTCCTCATATACATGATGCTGAGCAAACCTCACCGTATTTTGCATCACTGTCATCTCCTTAAGGCCTTAAGCCACAAGTAGGAGGTTCATTCGAGTAATGACTGACTAAAGTAATACAAGACTAGCTGGATCATTGGTCTTACAACATTGGGTCTCCTTGAGGCCAGGAACTCACGGACCTTCAACCACCCACGCACCACCTACAGCTCCTCATGACCTCTGACCCTCCCCACTCACATCCTCATCCTGCCCTACCTGCTCTTCCAGCTCATGGGGACCACGAGTCCCTCATTCTCTGTCTTTTCCTACCCATCAGGCTGCTCCAGTCTGAACTCTTCTCATCTCTCATAGATGCCTCAGCCCCCCTGTGCTGCAGTTCTTCCACTGCACCTGCCCAGCAAAGCCCCAAAGCAGATCAGCAACACTGCAACCTGCCTGGACTGCTCTTTGTACCCTGGCTGCTGAGGCCACTGCAGCATCATGGTCTCCAGTGTCGCTCTGCCCATCAGTTCTTTGATTTGTCCACCGTGAACTCCCTCACTGTCTCCAAGCCTGCGGCTTAGCCTTCAGGAGCCTTCCTTCTCCTTCTTTAACATTGCACCTGGCCTCTACTGCACCAAGAAAAAGCGAGGCAATCGGGAAGGATCTCCTGCCACTTCCTGCCTCCTTCACCCTAAATATACTCACATCCACGCTCATCCTTTTTTTCCCCTTGTCCCTAGTTTGTAAGACTGAGATCTCCCTCTTCTTGTTCAGAGTCCAATGTCTTCCCTGAACCACATTCTGTTTTTCCACCTCTCTTCCACCTCTACTTTCCCTCAGCGTATACTTATGGGAGAGCTTCTCCAGTCCTGAAAGACCCGCCTCTCAGCCAGATGCTCCTCTAGCTTCTGTCGAATCTCTTTCCTCCCCTTCTCACCCAAACTTCTCAAAACTGTGGCCTTTGTTTGTTTTCCCTTCTTCCTCATTGAACATTCCTCAGACCACTGCAGTCTGCCTTCTGCCCTCCTCCCTGAGCTGAAAGGGATCTCCCAGGCCATAAATGACTTCCCATCCGCCAACTTAATGGACACTTTCCCCTCCTTACTCCACCAACGCCTCTGCTTTGGTGATTGATGATTACTCACTCCTTCTCAAAACTCCCTTGACTTCTGTGATTCTACACTGTCATGATTCTCTTCCTAACTTTAGTTCATTCATTCATTCATTTAGAAAAGGATTTATTTGACTCCTACTACGTAACGGGATTGCAGGGATCTCGCGATTAGGAACACGAACTTGAGGTCTGTCCTCAAGGAGTGTACTGTCTAGCGGTAGAGACAATGAAAACAGGCAATATACAGTCAGTTCTCATGATTTATGCTCGTTATGTTCTATAAAGCCATTGCAAACACTGAATTAGCAAATATTAAGCCATTGCTCCTAAAGGAAATTCAGGGTCAGGTTCCTGCAAGCCTCTGGTCACGTTTTCACCAACTGATCAATACATAGTCTTGTTTTATGTGTGTTTCTGCTTAAAACAACTTAATATATTTTTTATGAATAATAAATTATATGCAGTATTTCTTTAGAATAAAACACTAGCTGAGAAGAGTTTAAGGTTTTCCTGATCTTGGGTAATATATTCCTCCCAAGTCAGAGTCTCTGTTCATTAAAAGCATTTCCTGAGCTGCTCTCTCATTGTGCCTCAGTATTCAGGACCAGTGGCCAGACACTGATGCTTTTATTAATTTCCTGGATGTGTTTTTTCTTTCTTTTTCTCTCTCTCTCTCACTCTCTCTCTCTCTCTCTCTCTCTCTCTCTCACACACACACACACACACACACACTCACACTTAGCATCTTTCAACTCAGGTCAAATTATCAGAGCTTGTGTCTCATTATCATCATATAAATCATCTTGACGCATTTATTTCTGCTTCTCCAACTATAATTTGTAGCATGCTATGATTAAATTTGAACCTGACACATCAGATTTTCCTGAGAGTCAAGGTGAAATTGCATCAGCCAGAGGTGGATGTGAAGATCACTGTGGAGTCAATGAGAGGTTGAAGTGTAGAAACAAGGGTGAGCTCCAGACTCAGACAGACCTGTGATAAGTTGTTCGTTTTTTTGTTTTTTTTTTTCTTTTTTTGGCTGTGCTGCACTCTTGCGGGATCTTAGTTCCCTGACCAGGGATTGAACCTGGGCCCCAGCAGTGACAGTGCAGAGTCCTAACCATTGGACTGCCAGGAAATTCCCACACCCGGGGTAAGTTATGACTGTCATTTGCTAACTGAGACCTCAGCTCAGGTACTCAACTTCTCTGAGCCTTAATTTGCTCATCCATAAAATAGGAGTAAAAGTATCTCAGAAAAATGCTGCGAGGACTAAGTATATATTGCACGTAAATTCCCTGGCACATCGTTGGGGCTCAATTGATGCTTTTTTACCCCCCTTTAAACCTGTTCAGTTTTCAATACCAACTCGGTCCGCTCAATCTGCAGTGATTTTCTGGGCCCACTAGAATACAATCTGGTGATAAGAGCATCTTACAGCACTGCAGAGAAGGAATCTTCATGGATCAAATACAGAGTGAAAGACTTAGAAGAGCAGGCAGGATCTTAGGAAAGCAAGAGATGTGGAGAGGTGTGACAAGGCCATCTTTAGCATCCTAGAAAGGGGAAGAGGAGGTGATGTTAAGACAATGATGGGGAAAAGGGGGCTGGGAGGAGGAAAAGGAGTAGGCCCAGCGAGGCCATCAACCAAAATGGAGAAAACAAATGGACTGTCACCACCTGAGTCACCATCCCTCTGTGCCCAGGAAGAGCCAAGTGTCTCTCCCCAGCCCCTTCCCCCAGACTCAGCTCACAAGAAGGTTAATACTACAGGAGAAGGCCCAGGCAGTCATGGGTCCTCGGGCCCCAGGTAGAGAGGAAGGAGCTGCTCTGAGGTTTATTCCCATGGCTGGGCTATTGAACCCCGAGGGTGGAGATGGGACAAAAGAGAGCATCTGAAGAAATGGAGGTTCCACCTATCAAGCCTGGCTGTAATGCAGGTCTAAATTCCAACTGATTTGAGTATAAGGACCCAGATATAAGTGAGAATGACATGCCTTCTCCATGAGAGCACTTGCACTTACTGTTACAGGGCACACAAATACTGCTTAGGGCAAATGTAGTCATTGTGAGGGCTCCTTACATGAGGTCAGCACTCTGCAGGGATCCCAGCCCATGGATTTAGAAACCCTGGTTCAGCATAAGGTGCAACTCCAAGACAGAGAAGGAAGATCCCACCCATCCATTATAGACCCCTCTTGCTCAGTTTTACAAAAGGGAGAATTGGGGTCCTCATGCCAGCTCTTCTAAGGGAAAAACCCATCTCCTCCCTCTTCCTCTGTGTCCCAGAATGGCAGAATCTGACCCTCATGATTACATTCTTGCCTCACTGGGTTTCATCTCTTTCATTCCCCACCCCCATTCCCCCCTGTGCCAAATTCCTCTTCCTGATGAGTCAGGGATTAAAAATGCTTGGCATCCTTGCTGAGTAAATAGTACTTGTCCACAGTGATACTGGCCAATGGCAAAACTGCCTTTGCTCTGTGATAAGGAGGTGTGAGCACAAAAGTTGACTGTTCAGGACTGACATGGCCAGGACAAGGAGCAGGCCTCTGGTCCTATGTGGGCATCGAACTCATGTCCTTGGCCTTGCTTAGACTCTGCTCTACCTAGCTGGGCTGCTTGCATAAAAGGGAAGGAGAAAATGAAGGAGGCAGGAAGAGGGAGAGGAAAGGAGGGGAAATGAACGGGCTGGTTTCATGAGTCTTCTACCCCTCGATCATACCTGTGCCGTTGGATGATCATTCCCATTTTACAGATCCAGAGACATCAAGTCACTTGCTCAGTCTGCAAGCAGCAGAAAAGCTAGAATTTGAACCCTCGTTTTCTTGGTGGGAGCCTGTTGTCCTTTGCGCTGCATCAGGCCACTGACAGAAGTGAGCAGGCAATGGGTGCTGTTTCTGCCTGCCTCAGGGCCTCTGGGAGATCTGCCCCACATGTCATGGGAGTTGCAATGGGCATCAGACAGCATTGGCCTCTTCCCTCTCGGCCTGGCATCAAGCTGTCCCGGGTTGGGGTGTGGGGGGGGGTCTGTTGCGTTTTAGGTAGCGATGGAAGAAGCATTTCCCCTGGAGTGCTGGACACAAAAGCCACCTGCTACGCCTGCAGATCCCACTGGGCTGGAGGTGGGGAAGGGAGGGCAACCATGACAGGTTCTGACGATCCTGGGTGCCTGTGTTGGCTCAGGAAGCGGCAGTATCCTTTCTGCCATGCAGACTTTTTAAAATTTCTCTTCTTTTCAGAGCTTCAGGAACTTCTCTGAATGCTTTTTGAGACTCAGAAACTCTCATGGTTCATTCACTCCCAAAGATTCCATTTCTGTTGGAGCCCAACATTTTACACACAGGGCGGCCACGTTTCAGAGAAGTAAAAGGACTTCCTCAAGCTCACACAGCTGGTGAGTGACAGAACCAGGCCTTTATTTAGTCCGTCATTCAACAGATACACCCCGAGTGCTGATTATCCACTAGGTACCATTCCAGGCCCGGATGCTAGGGGTTTCATTAGAAACATACCATGCTGCTCTCACTGGCTCTTCCCTGCTCCCCCCTTCTGGATGTTTTCTATTCCCAGCCCCAGAGTCTAACCCCAAGACCACCAGGGCCACTCACCATGGCATTCTTAAAGACAGACTCGGTGCCTTTGTGTGCTGCCTTTCCCTCCAAGACCCTGGAATGCACGTTACAGGACTTGCTGATTTATAGCCTTGTTGCCTTTCAAAGAATTCCCTGGCCTGCGTTAAGTCAACAGATATGAGAAAAGGCTTGTTACAAGTTCTGTCCCAGGAGCCAGTTGTTCCTTGTGTTAGCAGGATGCTTTCTTTAACCCCGGCCCCTGAGGCCTGTAACAGCACACCCTGGTCCTACAATGAACTGCTCAGGATCTGCATGTAAACATGGAAACTCCCTGCGGTATAAATTTATTAACTGTCTCTCCAACCTTGCCACTCCTTCCAACGGCCCTGTGTCTCTCTTCTCCCATTTGCTACTTTTTGTTTTTTTTACAATTCTGAACCGTCTTCAAGGTTTCTGTGATTACGTTGGCCTGTTTTCTATGTTTACACTCTAGTCATTCTACTTGCCAACTGAGAAGGGTGGCTACATCCTGTCTGTGCATGCTAACCTTTTTGGAAAGGAACTCATTCATTCATTCATACACTCATTTATTCATTCATCCACCCATCCAGTCAATCATTCTGACCCTGTTCTGAGAGGTGGGGATACAGCAATAGACAAAGATCCTGCTACAGGGACTGCTGCCGGGATGCACTGCCCAGATCCACCATTCAGGACCATGCTGCAGCAAGATGACCCACAGCTGAGGCCTCCTAGGTATTGCCCTTGGCCTAAGGCAGCTGTGTCACCCAATGTAATGCCCCTTCCCTGGTGCAGCCTGCATCCCATGACTGGTTGCTGTGTGGCTACAAAGGCGCAGCCCCTTTTGTCTCTATTCAGGACATCGCTGAAGCACTGTCCCAGCTTCACGGCTCCCCTCAGGATTAGCTGAGACCTCTGTTGCAACTGCAACTCCGCTCTCTGCCCAGTTCTGCTTCCTCAATCCCTTGTGGCTGCTGTTCCTGAGATTAACATCCCCTGCACACAAATCTCATCTCAAGAGTCTTTCTCAGGGAACTTGTCCTACAACACCTGCCATTATGAAGTTTATCTAATGGAGGAGAGAGACAGAAAATAAACACAATAAACAGTAACACACATGTGAAAAGTAACATTGCTATGGGGAAAAGGTGGAATAGGGTCAGAGGACCAGGGATATGGAATGGAGAGAGAATTAATTTTCATTTTTGACAGAGTAATCAGAATAGCCCCTCTGAGAATGTGACCTTTGAAGAAAGACTTAAAATTAGCAAGCTAAGTGATCAAAAGCTTCTGAATCCGAAATTGCTGCTGTATCAGTCAAGGCTCTCCAGAGCAACAGAACCAATAGAATATGTGTGTGTGTGTATACACACACATACACAAATGTGTGTATGTATATATGTGTATACACACACACACACGCACACACACTAAGAGATTTGTTTCAAGGACATGGCTCACTTTGGATTTGTTTTCTGCCTCCTCATGATTGATTCGGGTATGTTTATGCACTTTTGGCAGGATGATCACGGATGTGATGCTGGATCTTTTCACTGCATCCCATAATATGACACATGGTCTTGGTTTATCCTATCACTAGTGATGTCAACTTTGATCTCTTGAGTAGTATGGTATATACCAGTGTTCTCTGCTATAGAGTTATTCTTTTTTTCCCCTGCAGTTAATTAATGTTTTGTGGAAAGATATTCTGAGACCATGTAAATATGATATTCTTCATCTGACTTTCACCCACTACTTTTAGTATCTATTGATACATTTTGCCTAAAATAATTTCACTATCAGTCTCAAATTATGCTTTTCTAATTCCATAATCCCTTCAACATTTATTAGCTGGAATTATACTGTAGGGAGGAATATTCTTTTCCCATTATGTGTTCATTTAGTTCTTTTTTTTAATTTTTATTGGAGTATAGTTGCTTTACAATGTTGTATTAGTTTCTGCTATACAGCAAAGTGAATCAGTTATACACATATCCCCTCTGTTTTAGATTTCCTTCCCATTTAAGTCACCACAGAGCATTGAGCAGAGTTCCCTGTGCTATACAGTAGGTTCTCATTAGTTTTCTATTTTATAATATAGTAGTATATATATGTCAATCCCAATTTCCCAACTCATCCCACCCCTGCTCCCCCCTTGGTATCCATAAGATCGTTCTCTACATCTGTGTCTCTGTTTCTGCTTTGCAAATAAGGTCATCTGTACCATTTCTCTAGATTCTATGTACAAGTGATATCACATGACATTTGTTTTTCTCTTTCTGACTTACTTCACTCTGTATGACAGTCTCTAGTTCTATCCACATCTCTGCAAATGGCACTATTTCATTCCTTTTTATGGCTGAGTAACATTCCATTGTATATATGTACCACATTTTCTTTATCCATTCCTTTACTGATGGACATTTAGGTTGCTTCCATGTTCTGGCTATTGTAAATAGTGCTGCAATAAACATTGGAGTGCATGTATCTTTTTGAATTGTGGTTTTCTCTGGGTATATGCCCAGGAGTGGGATTGCTGGGTCATATGGTAGGTCTATATTTAGTTTTTTAAGGAACCTCCATACTGTTCTCCATAGTGGTTGTACCAATTTACATTCCCACCAACAGCGTAGGAGGGTTCCCTTTTCTCCACACCCTCTCCAGCATTTATTGTTTGTAGATTTTTTTGATGATGGCCATTCTGACCGGTGTGAGGTGATACTTTATTTACATGAGGATAAATTAATGGATCCTATTTTAGTCAATGCGATATAATCTGATATTATGATTTCTTTGACACTCAAATCATCCCATACTGGACCAGTTGCACCTCTTTGAGCTACCTTTTGTGTCCTTTAGACATGTCTCCAACGCTTTTTTTTTTTCTTTTGGCTGTGTTGGGTCTTTGTTGAGTGGCGAGCGGGGGCTACTCTTCACTGTGGTGCATTGTGGGTTTCTCATTGTGGTGGCTTCTCTTGTTGTGGAGCATGGGCTCTAGGCACACAGGCTTCAGTAGTTGCAGCACACGGGCTCAGTAGTTGCAGCACGTGGGCTCTAGAGTGCGTGGGCTCAGTAGTTGTGGCATGTAGGCTCAGTAGTTGTGGCTTGCAGGCTCTAGAGTGCAGGCTCAGTAGTTGTGGTGCACAGGCTTAGTTGCTCTGCGGCATGTGGGATCTTCCCGGACCAGGGCTAGAACCCGTGTCCCCTGCATTGGCAGGCGGATTCTTAACCACCACCAGGGAAGTCCCTCCATCGCTTTTTGATTACTTGCTTATCTCCTAGAATAATGAGATGTTCTAAACTTGCCTTATATTTTTCCTACTTCAGCCCTGGAGTCGACCGTTTCTCCAAAGAACCCTGTTTCCTTTTATTGGAGAATGGTATCTAGAAACCAAGATCTGGGCTCTAGGCAGGCTCATTGTTATTGGGGTTTCACTATTCCCAAGCTCAGTCAGGGACAGAGCTAGGAAATATATGTATTTATGTATGTGTGCACATGTGTATGCATGTGCATACGTATGAAGATATAGATGTGCATATATACACAGAACTGTACATCAGTATTTATTTCTGCATCTAACTCTCCATATTAAGAACTCTAAGTTTAAACCAAAACTTCTGGTTCTAATCCTGTACCACATGGCTCATTCCAGATTTCTCTCTTTCTATATTCATACTCTCTTCTCTTAGTGAGAAGTCTGGCTCTCATTACCCCATTATATTGACTTGTTTCCTCAATCCTCCTTGTTCCCTGCTTTTTCTTTCTTTATTGACGTATGGTTGATCTACAATGTTGTGTTAGTTTCTGGTGTACAGCAAACTGATTCATATATATATATATATATACACAAATATATATATGTATATATATACAAATACTATATGATATCTAAAAATATATATGTGGAATCTAAAAAGTAATACAAATGAATCTATATACAAAACAGAAACAGACTCACAGACATAGAAACAAACTTATGGTTACCAAAGGGGAGAGGGAGGGCAAGAGGGACAAATTAGGAGTAGGGGATTAACAGATACAAACTACTATACATAAAATAGATAAGCAACAAGAATTTACTGTATAGTATAGGAAATTATATTCAATATCTTGTGATAACCTGCAGTAGAATATAATCAGAAAAAAACTGAATCACTATGCTGTACACCTGAAACTAACACAATATAGTAAATCAACTATACTTCAATTTAAAAAATAGTAATTCAAAAAAAAATAAGTGAAGAGAATCACACCAAGGGGGAAAAAAAAAAGAGCCCTGATTTGCAGCATTTGCTTCTTTCTGTGGTGTAAGTACTCCCACCATGACCAATGTCAAGCTACCAACATGATATCACTTAACTTGGTGGTAGGAAGAAATGTACACAATTAGCTCTCATGAGTATGTATGAGCACTTCCAGCCTGGATGCCTACATACACCCATAAACTAGTTAGATCACCCACCAACTTAAGCATTGTCTTCAGACTGCCACTGACTTAAAAGAGATACAAGTTGGGGAACTCAATTAGAGTCCATGCTTCCAAGTATCCATAGGCTTGACTTTAAGAGACATGACTGCCTTTAATCCATGACCAACAGGTTGTTGTTGGAAGCAAGTGGAATGGGAAGAGAGCAAGTGCAAGAAGATATAAAACAAGCAAATTGTTTCTAAGTCAAAACCAACCTTTATGGTAAAGCATCTGAGATCAGCCGCCTCCTGTTTTCATGGTGCTGCTGTTCCTGGAGAGAAGTTTGAACTCCAAGGGAGCTCCAGCTGGGTTCCCATTAGCAGGATTTGTAGGTCTTGAGGTTAAAGGTGCCAAACAGTAGACGCAGCCTGAACTCTCTCTAAAACATAGAACACCTCTGACCCCCACTGGCTGCTAGGATGTGTTGCATCTCAGAGATGGCCAAGGCCCCTTCAGAGCGCTGCCTGTTCCCTGACTGCACAGGAGTCCTCCTCAGGGGTTGCCTAATTCCATTTTTGCTGTATTGTTAGAATTTCCTACCTGATGCCATCTATTTCTCAATGATGTTCCTTAAATTTTTAAAACTCTTCATCTATTTCTTCTCTGGAGCGGTAGATATTTCTACTCTCATTATATTGTGTATGGATTTCATTTTGTTTGATCAGAAAATGAACCAAGAGAAGGTTTAAGTTGTTACCTCTGTGGTTGGTTTTGATTTCCCTTGTTCTGGTCCTTTGGGTGACAAACACCAGGTCTTCCTCCTTTGTTTATAAGAAGCCCTTCAGCTACCTATCCTGGGTTGGCACCTGAGCCCATGTTTTCTTGTTGTCTCTCTAACAGAGTAAAAGCAGCAGCCACAGCAATGAAGTAGGCAGAGGCCAAGCCCTAAATCTCTGTAGGAGGCCAGGGCGGTTAACAAAACCCCGGGCCAGCAGACCACAAAGCCCAGTCCATAATTAGGATGTTGCATCTATTGAGCACGCTTGAGTGTCCAATTCCATCCATTCACTTTGGTATTTCTATGGTACCTCTCACCATGATACCTTGGTAATCTGACTCATGAATTAGACTAGACTGAAGCAAGCTGGGGGAAAGGCAGAGTGCTTGTAGGTGAGCAGCACGCCTTCCAGTGGGTTTACACGAACAGATTGAGCAATCTCTGCTGATTTCTGATCTTGCACTGAAAACGAACTACAGTTGTACATTACAGGTATTCCTCAAAGGAGATTTTTTTTTCAGTACTCTGTATTAGATTAATTTTTATTTTTGGATTGAGATCTGAATCCAATTGTTAATCCTTTTTGTGGAGGGAAACTTGTGTTACTATTGCTAGCTCGGTCTTCTCTCCTCATTTTATACCATAACCCAAGTACGACTGCCCCAACCGAACAGGAACATTCTTGTCTCTCTATGTATTACCTTCAAAGACAAAATTCAGGGTTTCTTATCCCAAAGAACTGTTTTCTGCTCTTGTTTCTCACAGCCAGCAGAGGGACCCCAGGGTAAGGCTCAGACCCAGTGTGAGATCAAGCTACTTTGTTGTGGTGAAAGATCCCCTAACTCTCTAGAGAAGTGACATTTCACCCTAGGGTTTCCCAGCACACATACAAAAGGCTTGAGAAATAGAGCTGAATCTCCTGAGACCACAGGTACAATCATCTTCATTTGGGGCTGAGAAGAGCTTTGCAACCATATCCACCCCTGGCAGGGAAAGAAAAAGCAGTTTAGTGCTTCTTTTGAGAATCCTGGAAACTAAAGGAGAAAAGCAGCAGAATCCTGGACCAGGGCCATTATTCATCACTGACATCACAAAACCCCAGAGCTGGGGTGTGGAGAAAGAAGATATTCGACTCAATCTCATTATACTCTCTTGGTAAACTGTACAAATATCCTATTCTTCATCAATATCATTTGGTCACTTGTCACATTTTTCTCCTTTTTTGCTTCTTTCCTATCCTACAGATAATGCCAAATTGTGTAGAAACTAATCTCTTTGCTTTAATAAAATGTATATTACAGTTATATAGACTGCTGTATGGATTTTGAATGGCCAGTGTCTAATGATCAGAAAACTCTGTAGAGATTCTTGGCATGTGGCAATGGCATCTTCAACCAGTATCTACGTGGCTTTGCTAAAAGTTAACTTGAGGATCAGTTTTACTTCTTACTGTAAGGTAAGACTGACTGAGCAATAACAAGTTGTGGTACACCTCTCTTGTTTAGAGAATGCACAAGGCAATGCCAGGGCCACAGAGAAACATAAAATATGGTCCCTGAATACAAGAAGCTGACTGTCTTCCTAGGAGGAGGAGGCATAATCCAAAAAAGCAGTAAAGAAATATCAAGTCATGTATTTAATGATAATAATGGTAATCGTAATAGCTACTGTGTATTGAGTCCTTACTCTATTCCAGGTATTGTGCTGAATGCTTTATATACGTTAACTCTTCAGAACAGCTTTGTGAAGTAGGACTATTATTCTTCTTATTTTAAGGGTAAGGAAACTGAGGCACACAAAGTTTAAATAACTTGGAGGATTTGATTCCAGGATGTTTGACCCCAATGACCATATCTTTAAATATTCAGTGACCTCTACTGCCTCATAAGAGCAGCGGGAGTTCTAAGCGGGGAGATCAATGTGGGCTAGAGGAAGCCTTCTTGGAAGAGAGATTGTGAAGAATGAGTGTGGTTCGGGGGGAAAGAGAAGAAGGAGAGAGAGTTAGAGCACACACGGGCAGAGATGTGAACATGCACAAGACAAGCTGGGGTTCCCAGAGTCAACCTGCTGCAGATGCTCTGTGCATGGACGTGAGTGGGTGGGAAATGGAGGTCAGAGGGGAAAGCAGACGGAAGCTAGGTTATGGGAGGACCTCCTGGAATAATACCTTTAGAAACTTGGATTGAGGAAGGTAGAATTGGAGCCAGGACAGACAGTAAGTATCAATAGATCACTTCAGTGATTCTCCACGTTCAGTGATGAAGGTAAGCACTTGAGCTGTGGGCAGGAAATGACAACCAGAGGTGAAATGTGGGGTCTGCCTAAATTCTGGTTCCAGGCACTTTATATTTTAATCCCCCTATGAGAAAGTATCAATCACTAATATATTTTACAACTTTGCCCGGTCACCTAAAAATAACACCTATCTCTAACAGGTGCTTTACAAGTCCTTTTCATATGCCTTTCATTCTCACAACAAGTGAGCTTAAGAATTATCATCATCGGGGCTTCCCTGGTGGCGCAGCGGTTGAGAATCTGCCTGCCAATGCAGGGGACACAGGTTCGAGCCCTAGTCTGGGAAGATCCCACATGCCGTGGAGCAAGTGGGCCCAGGAGCCACAATTACTGAGCCTGCGTGTCTGGAACCTGTACTCCGCAACAAGAGAGGCTGCGACAGTGAGAGGCCCGCGCACCGCGATGAAGAGTGGCCCCCGCTTGCCACAACTAGAGAAAGCCCTCGCACAGAAACGAAGACCCAACACAGCAAAAACAAATAAATTAATTAATAAACTCCTACCCCCAACGTCTTCTTAAAAAAAAATTATCATCATCATCACCATCATCATTATCATCAGTGTGCTGCCAATGAGGAAATTGAGACTCAGAAAGCAAATGACTTACTAAGAGCCTCCCAGATAGGAAATGACCAAGTCAAAGCTCAAACCCAGATCATCTTACGTCAAGTAATTCACAAATGTACTCTACAAATACCCAGCACGGTGCCTAGTGTTGGGTGCCCAAGGGTAAGTAACTCATACCCTCTGCTTTAGGAAGCTCATGGCGATTTAAGTAAATAAAACAATAGAATTGAGAACAATAGCTGACAATGTCTTCCTAAGCATCTTAACATTTGTAACTGGGATGAATGTGTATGACACATATGAAAGCACCTTTCCAAAGTAAAAAGGTTAATTCAAACGCAGTTTATTTCATCCCTCACTTCATACATGACAGCAACTGAAAAGGGTCAGCTGCTCTTCCTACGGACTGGGACCAAAAAGCAATGAGTCTGATTTCTACAGTTGTCCAGGAAAATCATTCTCACCCCTTGAGTCGCTTCCTCACAAGTGAAGAAGGCAAGCACTGAATGATACCAACCTGCCACCTGCTGGAGCAGAGTAGAACTAACCCAACGTTCCAGGGCAGCTTGGTGACGGGTGTGGGCCAACAAACACCAGACGGCTCTTTCCTGCAAATCTTAGAGTGTGAATTGACACCTTGCAATGGCTCCCAGCCACTCCTTTTTTCAATAGACTAAGCTTGGTGAAAGAGAACACCAGGAAGCTTTCAGGAAAGGAAGTCATAAGAGATTTGCAAAGAGTGGAGTCAGACAGACCTAAGCACAAATCTAATTTCTCCGCTTACTAGTTGTGTCACTTTGAACATTATTCAACCTCTCCAGACCTCATGTTCATTGTCTGTAAAATGAGATTACTGGCAATCAAATATATGTTGACTGAGAGAATGAATGAAGAGCATGCATGACTACATTTTTGTTGGCAGGATTAGAAAAAATATAGGTAAAGCACCTATTGTGTAATATAGCACCTGAGATATTATCAATACTGTAGACCTTACACCAAGGAAGAGAGACTGTTCTACCCACTTGACTGTATACACCTTGATAGGACTTTGCCATCCATTAGTGTGTGTCTATGAGATACTCAGAGACTTTAAAAACAAGTCTTGGGGGAATTTTTGGAGAAATAATCTATGGATTATTGTATTTAATCCTTATAACAACCCTATAAACCAGATGCTATTATTCCCACATGTTGCAGATAAAGAAAATGAGGTTCAGGAAATTTAAGTGTAGTGGACACCAGTGGTTATTTACCCAATAACCTCCTTCCTTGTTGGCAGAGTTTAAATTCAATTCAAATGTTCATCCCTCCCCAGGTGGCTCTGGCTGGTACACAGATTCGAGAGGAACCCCATTCTCCTTGCTGGGGCTTGGCTTAGGTGGGAACAAGTGACCTAGTTATGTTCAATAATTCATGAGATGAGGTCTCCTGGGGGCTTCTGGGAAAGGATTACTAGCTAATAAAAAGAGATAAGCAGGAAGAAAATTTTCTTTTTCTTCCATTGGATGTTGTGTCTGGATGTGACTCAGGGAACCAAGAAAAGTAGCTAAAGATGATACTGATACATAAAGATGACAGAGTAGAAGGATGGAAAGAAGATAACATCTTCATGATGTTATGGAGACAATTAACCCACTCTAAAGACGTTGTAACTTGGACTTCTTATTATTTAACATGATAAGTTACTCTTCTTGTTTAAGCCTTTGAGACTTGGTTTCCATTTACTTGCAATCAAAATCTTCGTAACAGATTCATTAAGTAACTTGGTGAAGGTCACAAGCCAGTAAATGACAAATCTAGCGCTTAAATTCCACACCCTCAGTCCAAGTCCCCTTGCTAAAAACAGGCCTGGGATCACAGGACTGGGAACCCTGAGTAGCATCAGGACCCTAGGTGCCTTGGGAGAGTCACTGAGTAGAAGGGGAGGAGACACAGAAAACTGGATTGTATCATCCCTGGGATGACTCTTATAGCCACTCCTGTTTCCTATATCAATGCTCTTCCAGATCTGAGAAACCCACCACCTTAAGAATTTCTTATCTACTCTTTTCCTTTCCACTTCACCCTCCCTACATTGCCCGTACAAACTTTCTTGCCATACCTCTGAGTTCTTAAGAGTTAATTGTTTTAAGTAACTTTTATCTCAAAGTTTTAGGTCAGTTATGGTTATATGTGCTTTTCCTTTTAACCCCCATTGAGCCCTGTGAATTTGCCCAACTAAAGTCATGACAAGTTATGGGGTTTTTTTTATTTTTTATATATTTATTTTATTTTATTTTTGTTTTGTTTTTTGTTTTTTGTGGTACGCGGGCCTCTCACTGCTGTGGCCTCTCCTGCTGTGGAGCACAGGCTCCGGACGCACAGGCTCAGTGGCCATGGCTCACGGGCCCAGCTGCTCCGCGGCATGTGGGATCTTCCCGGACCGGGGCACAAACCCGTGTCCCCTGCATCGGCAGGCAGACTCTCAACCACTGCGCCACCAGGGAAGCACACAAGTTATGTTTTAAAATAATTTTCAGCAGAAAGTGCTGGAGCCACATGTGGTTTCATGTTTTTCCCTTTGAAAATGAGTATGAAGAAGCATGAGTTTGATTCATTGTTATCAGGGTTAATCCTTTAAATTTAATTTTCATAATGTTTTCAAAGGTTAGAAAGTCATTTATGTACTGCCTAAGCTTCATCCTGAATGAATAATAATTTATCTTTTCTTCTTTCCCCTTACGTCCCACCCTAACCTCAGATCTTAGATGAGTTGATAAATCTGAAAAAAGGATTTAGGGCAATTTTTGTTATATTTTTCCATAAAAATAGTCCTGCAATACACAGCCATGGTGGAATAGCTGACATCATACTAACCCTGACTTCAAAAACAACTTTAAGTGTCAGACAAAATACATAAAACAATTGTCTGAAGGCATTGGAGACAACAAACAGACAAGACTTGAAGGAAAGGCCACATTTATCTGAGATATTTCCCTGAAGACATTTACAAATTGAAAAATGGGGGTATAGAAAACGACAGTCTTACTGGGCTGAAGAGGCAGCGGTCAGAGTTTGGAGTAGTTTAGAGTTTGCTACTAGAGAGCAAAGCCCTGGAACAATGAGAACATCAGAGAAGGAACCTAAAATTCTGCATACATATTTCCCTCAAATGATGGATTCCTAAGCTGAGCTTGCACAGGGTGAAACTAAAAGGCGGGGTGGGGGGGCGCGGGACGGGAAGAGAAGAAAGCACCTGGATAGCTAAAGAGCTGATCCAAGATTTCAGTAGTACCAGGGAAGCAGAAGTCATAATTAAAGCCTTGCTAAGGGGGAAGTATTTTGGTAAATATCCCAGGCTTGGAACTGAAATCTCAGAAGGGTCATGCCCTAAGAGTAAGAGCCATTCCTTAGGAATAAAAACCAATCTATAAAATTAGGGGAAAATTGAAATAAATTAGCCCCAAAAAAGCATAAAACCAAGTTTTCACAAGACTTGTCTATTTGCCTACAAGAAGAAAACAACCTTGGAAGAAAGAAAACATCGTCTCAAGTCTCTATAATTTTTCATTTATGACATCTGGCATTTAACCAAAATTTTCAATGCATGCAAAAAGATAATAGAACATTTAAAAACTGAATTACTGAAACCCAAATGAAAAATATATTTAATGGAGAAAGATTTATAGGCAAGTTAAATATTGACATGAACTGACAGGGAGTTTAAAATAACCATGATTAATATGTTCAAGAAAATGTAGGAAATGTTAGTCAAAATAGAAGAAAAGTTGAAGAATTTCAACAGAGAAATAACTCTATTTTTGAAAAAGCAGGCCTAACACAACATTGTAAATCAACTATACTCCAATAAAAATTTTTTTAAAAAAAAGAAGCAAGCAACTAGATAGTAAAATTTTGAAAGCACCAAAAGCATCAATTATGTCAAATAAATCAAATGAAAGATGACCAGAAATTCTACACTGAAATATACAGAAAATTGCTGAGGAAAGTAAAAGAAAACCTAAATAAATGAAGGAATATACCATGAACATGGAATTCAAAGATGTAAGATTTTTAAGATATCAGTTTTCTCCAATTCATCTATAAATTCAAAGCAATCCCAATAAAGATCTCAGCAGTTTTTTATAATTGGCGGAAATTGACAAGCTATTTGTAAAATTTATATGGAAATACAAAGGACCTATTATAACTAAGGCAATCTTTTTTTTTATTTATTTAACAAATTTAATCAGTTATACATATCCATATGTTCCCATATCCCCTCCCTTTTGCGACTAAGGCAATCTTGAAGAGGAAAAACAAACCAAATACCAAAGCTAGACTAATTTTAAAGTGTGGTCTTGGTACAAGAATAGACAATAGACCATGGAACAGAATAGAGTTTAGAAACAGATCCATACGTATATGATCAATCACTTGATTTACGACGAAGACATTACAGAAATTCAGCGGAAGAAGGATGGTCTTTTCAATAAACTGTGCTGGCTCAAATGGATATCCGTATGGAAAAAAAAGGAAACTTGACCCTTTTTCACACCATACACAAAAATTAACTCAAGATGGATCATATACTTAAAAATATAAAGTAAAACAATAAAGATTCTAGAAGAAAACACAGGAAATATTTTCAGGACTTTGGGGTAGGCCACAGTTTCTTAAACAGAACACAACAAAATATCGATAAGTTGGATTTAACTGATAAATTAAGAAACTCCATTCAATGAACGACACTATTAAGAGAAAAGAAAAAGAAAACTTGAGACTGGTGCATGTGCATGTGCACACACACACACATATACATACACATACCTGGCAAAGCATTTATATCTAGAAAATACTCTTCTTCAGAAATTCTACACAATTTTTTAAATTGGGCAAGAATCCTGAGCAGATACTTCACAAAAGAGGATACCAAAATGGTCAGCATACAACTGAAAAGATTCTTGGCAACATTACTTATGAGGGAACTGCAAAGTAAACCACATCTTGATACCATATGTTGCTTGTAGTCCAGAAACATCAGTATTTCTCCTAGAGAAAGCAATTGCAAAACCACAGCTCTGAATACCAGAAAGTGAGTTAGAGTAGGTGTCAATAATTATAAACAGCCTAGTTTAATTTGAAGAGTGAGGTTTCTGTTAAAGATTTTCATCATGCAGTGTAATGAATTTTAATTCCCCATTGTCGTTATGTCAGTTACACTTGCCAGCCTAGTACAAAATGTGAAAAGCTATAACAGAAACCTCACTGTTGGAATTAAACATTACTGTTCACAATTATTGAAATATGTCCAAATTCACTTTTTAATATTCAAAGTTGTGGTTTTACCATTGCTTTTTCGTGAAGGAATATTAGAGAGACAAGACCACACAATCTTGCAAAATAACCTCTCCAAGATGCAGGCATTTAGTCTCTTTAGATGTGATAACATTGAAAGAATGTGTCTATTTAGTGAGCAATGAGAAAGTCTATTTCTTACAGAGCAACAAGAAGAACTAGTATGTGGAAGTACATAGCACAATGAAAATACATATGGAGGTTCCTTAAAAAACTAAAAATAAAACTACCATATGACCCAGCAATCCCACTACTGGGCATATACCCTGATAAAACCATAATTCAAAAAGATACATGCACCTCAATGTTCATTGCAGCTCTATTTACAATAGCCAGGACATAGAAGCAACCTAAATGTCCATCAACAGAGGAATGGATAAAGAAGATGCGGTACGTATATACAATGGACTATTACTCAGCCATAAAAAGGAACAAAATTGGGTCATTTGTAGAGATGTGGATGGACCTAGAGTCTGTCATACAAAGTGAAGTAAGTCAGAAACCGAAAAACAAATATTGTATATTAATGCATATATGTGGAATCTAGAAAAATGGTACAGATGAACCTATTTGCAAGGCAGGGATAGAGACGCAGACATAGAGAATGGACATGGGGGGGAAGGGGAGGGTGGGATGAATTGGGAGATTAGGATTGACATATATACTACCATGTGTAAAATAGCTAGCTAGCTAGTGGGAACCTGCTGAATAGCACAGGGAGCTCAGCTTGGTGCTCTGTGGTGACCTAGAGGGGTGGGATGGCGGAGGGTGTTGGGAGGGATGTCCAAGAGGGAGGGGTTATATGTATACGTATAGCTGAT
Source organism: Mesoplodon bidens (assembly GCF_964165515.1). Lineage (NCBI taxonomy): Eukaryota > Metazoa > Chordata > Mammalia > Artiodactyla > Ziphiidae > Mesoplodon > Mesoplodon bidens. The sequence continues at coordinate 44,662,425 of NC_138160.1, read as the reverse complement.
TCACTTCATTATACAGCAGAAACTAACACAACATTGTAAAGCAATTACACTCCAATTAGAAAGAAAATACGTAACATTTACACTCTCTGGGACTGAGACATTGGGTTTGGAGAGCTCTGGAAATGAGAAGCAGTTTGCACTTACATCCACTTGGTTTCATACAACTCTGGCCCCTCTGTGCCCACTGAACTTCTCCTCCATTGTCACTGGTTCTCAAAGTGGCGATCTCTATGATGTCTTATGACCTGTTAACTTCAGAAAGAGACTTCTTCCATTACCATATAGCTGGAGACTACTTTCCAAGTTCATTAGTACTGTATAAGGGAACATGCATGGGACTGAGAAACTGAAGAGCCAGCAGAAGCATGGGTTAAATCATTGTGCATCATTTAGCAAGCCATTACTCTCTGCCTAACTGTAAAATGGCTTAAAAATATCTGCTCCATCCTGTCACGTGCTACAACATGGTGAACTGTGAGGAAATTATGCTAAGGGAAATAAGACAAATATTGCATTATTCCACTTTTACAACATACTTAAAGTGGTTATATTTATAGGAAAAGAAAGCAGAATGGTGATTGCCAAGGACTGAGAGGAAGGGGAAGTGGGAGTTAATGTTTAATGGATATAGAGTTTAAGTTTTGCAAAATGAAAAAGTCCTGGAGATCTGTTACACAGCAGTGTGAGTATGCTTAACACTACTGAATTTTACACTTCAAAATGGCTAAGATAGGGCTTCCCTGGTGGCGCGGTGGTTGGGAGTCCACCTGCCGTTGCAGGGGACACTGGTTCGTGCCCCGGTCTGGGAGGATCCCGCATGCCGCGGAGCGGCTGGGCCCGTGAGCCATGGCCGCTGAGCCTGCGCGTCCGGAGCCTGTGCTCCGCAACGGGAGAGGCCACAACAGTGAGAGGCCCACGTACCGCAAAAAAAAAAAAGGTTAAGATAGTAAACTTTATATGTTTTTACTGCAATTAAAAATAAAAGAAAAATGTGATAAAAAATATGATATCTGCTCCCTGGGGTCTCCAGACCACAAGTGATTGTTCCTTCCTTTAAACAACTTGAGTTCTTAACTTGGGGCTCAGGATCCCCTTAGGTGTTTTGAGGAGATGCTTGAAACTTGAATGGAAAACTATTTTCACTAACCTCTAACTGAATGTAGCATTTACTTCAGTCACAAATCACAGTGGCAGTAGATGTAATGTGACTGTCACCAATAGAAATCACAAATATTTTCATATCATGTTTCTTATAGATATCTCATAATACTGTTCATGCTCAGCCCTATTTCAAAATTACTGTAGTTATCAAAGCTCCCACTAAATCATGCTATGTAATGTTTTAATACAGACGCTTATACACTACCATATTACAACATTTTAAAACTTTTTTTACTATATTGCTATATAATTGGTTTTCTTTGCAATTGTACACTTGTTCTTTTATGCATTTATCCTAATAAGGAGTCTATAGGTTTTACTAGATTGCCAAAGAGTTCCCTGGCACCAAAAAAAAAAGAAAGAAAGAAAGAAAGAAAAGACTAAGACTCTCACCATAGCCTATTATTGACTTATTGTTTTGTCATGCTCATCATACAATGTGTCACTGACATGTGTTATGTAAATGTCCAGACACCTCATCTAGACTGGAAGCCCCATCCTTCATAGAGCCTGGATGAATGTCTTGCATATAGTCAATGCTCAAAGTGTTTTTGTTGATTTATTAATAGTACAATTCAGAGCTTAGGTCTGGAGATAGGCTACCTCTGTTCAAACTCTGACTCCTGAACCTTGGGCAAGTGACTTAACCCTTCCAAGCCTTAGTATCCCCATCTGAAAATGGAGCTATTAATGCTACCTGTCTCCTTGGGTTCTTGTGAGAATTACATGAAACAATACTCATAAAGAGTCTAGCATAGCCTCTGTCCCATCATAAACTCTTAATACAAATTATCTGTTCTTTATAAACATATTATTATCCATGGGAGTTGTGAGTGAAATCATGAAAGGAAGATAGCAAAGAGGGATCATGGACATTAAAGGGAGGTAAAAGGTAGGGGAGAGGCAAAGATTTGGGTTGGCTCCTTCAGAGATTATTCAGACTTAGGGGGCCAAGCAGAGCAATCAATGCTTATAAGGGTGACTCGCACCTGGTGGTAAACAGATCTGTGTGTTCAAAAGTGTAATAAGTGATTCGTGTCCCCTCCTATTGCCCGGCTCTTAAAGTCACAGGTCCTTGTCTAAGGTATCATCCCCAGAAGTCACCTGTGATAATAAACTAATGTTGATTTCCACTCACAGAGCAAGAGGCCATAGGGAGCAGTGGAGAAAGCACTGACCTGGGTCAACACACCTCTGTGGTCTTGGTTTTCTCCCTTCTCAGAATGTGGGACTGTTTGCCCTTAAAGTTCTTTCTGCTCTAAACCTCTGTAATCCTCTGAAGGAATCTGTGCTTATTTGAGACGATGATTGTATCTACAGAGCTGGGTCTTAGAATACCTGACCACTGCCATCTGACTCACAGGTGCTGGCCTTGAAGGGTAAGTATACCTGTCCAAGGGGCAGGAAGGCTTCTGAGCACACAGGACTTGTTCTGGAAAGTGGTCCAGGGAGGTCGGAATGTGAGACTCATGAGCCAGCAGAAGAGGTGAATAAAATTGAAAATAGGACATCAGAAGATGAAAGATGGACAGGGGGTGACCAGAGACAGATGTATACTTAATTTATACCTATCCATGCATACAAAATTGGATTTTTAAAAAGAAAAAATATTTCTCATTTATGATTATTGGGGGAGTTAGGGGTGTAGTAGCTCATAGAATAGCTCATTTACAAAGCACGTTGAGATAGTGAATCAGGCCACGCACTCAACGAGTGCCCGATACCCATTTATTGATCAGTAGTCAATGAATGATCTTCTCCAAGTCAGCTATTTGGTTTTTCACTAAGAGAAGAACTTAAGAATTCTGATTTGGATCTCTATTTGCACATGGCAAGCATAGAATTTAATACACATGAGTCTGTCTCATGCAAACAGAATTATGTAAATAGCACTTAATAGAGGCTGATTTCCTCTTGTGGAAATCTCTCACTGCCAGAAGGGGATTCAGAAATCACCAAAGCCACCTCTTGTTCCCATCAAATATTATTAGTAGGCTAATAATGAAAATCGCTTCTCTCATATCTCAGCCTATCAAGCAGATAGCTAAAGGCTTTCCCAGTGTGTTTTTTGTATCTTGAATTATAACAGAGAGAATATGACAATGATACTCCTATGCCCGTAGAATTTTAGTTTGTTTATTTAACTGGGTGAAGGAAAGCTTTAGCCTGTTACCTGGAGAGTCAGAGATGAATTCAGATGTAGCCCTTGAAAACAATTGTTTTGTCTCCCTAAACCTAGCCGTGCCCCAAACTGCATGCTGCAAATGGAGTTCTCCTTTCCTCCTCATATCTCAGTTTTGGTTTCAATACAGTTTCTTTCCCTGAGGGAAAGAGAGGGAAATGTCAGAGTATAAGCTCTGGAAGCTTAAATCCTGATGATAGGTGAAGTATTCCATCAAGCTAAACTTGCCTAAAGGCTGATCTATGGCTGCATGTATAACTCCTTCAGCAAATTTCTCACAGACAAATAGACAAATTAGGGCAAGGAAGGATTCAGGCATTGTTTCACCCAGAAACATATGAGTTGGGTCTGCATGATACCAAAAAGATGGTCATGTTAGGGACCCAAAAGCCTGTCATCAAACAAGCTGTTTAACATAATGTAGATCCAATAAAATACACAATGGCTGACTAAAATTTTAATTTTCTGCTCTGTAAGCTTAATATAAATCTGTTCACCTCAGCACTATTTTCAGGGGGAAGAAAATAAGATTTCTTAAAAGTTGTGTCTTACAAAAAGACTGTGAAATCAAAAAAGGGATTGCTGTTAACACAGCATTGCAAAACTTATCTGGCAAAACCTCATGTGAAAACATCCTTTTGGACAGGATATAAAGGAAACCGCCAAACCCTTGATGTCATTAAATTGTTGATGCTGTATTCATGCACCGCAGTGTCGCCTCAACCAGCCAGGCAATAATCCAAACTTCCTTATTTTTCTTCCTACAAATAAAAGAAAAATGTTTTCTCTGATGATTACTGGTTTAGTTATCAACTCTCTGGTTCTGTTTGTAAAAGAAGGATGGTTAAGATAGCTTTTTGTTCTAATCTGGTTTATGCTTCTCTGGACAGTGAGATTTCTTTTTTTCAAGACATATGACAGGAAGAATTCAAGAGTTAAATTTCTCCCGAGAGGAAAAGGAGATTAGAGGCAGAGTTAAAGAGAGAAGAGATATATAAATGATACCTGAGAAATGCCAGACCGGCTTCAAGTAGGAGAGGATTCCATCTGAACCCCATTTCTCTATTTAAGGGTGGAATCTGGGTCCTGTGGCCAACTTCATCAGCACCTCATCTCCCTGCCTTAATCTCCTTCAGAGAGAAACTCCTTTTAAAGCCCCTGGGTGTATTCATCCCGGCACGTAGAGGCCTGAGTTACAGGTCCAGACATCCAACCTCCGTTCAAGCTCTGTCAAGAGTCAGACCCAACCTGGACAGCTGGTGTATTAGCATAAAAATAACAAGGCAAGAGTCCTGAGTGATTTGCTGAGCAAATAATTCATTTCAGTTAAGTACTGATAGAGTATCTGCCATGTGTACAGCAGAAGGAGAACTTGAGCCCAGGTCTTGTGACAGCAAAATTCACCATTATTTCCACCATACAACATTGCCACGGCTAAACTGCCAAGGTCCCACCTCCACCCCTAAAATAATGCTGATGCTTAAGTGGTAAAAGCCCTGAGATTTGAGGAAAATATTATTTGAGCCTATATGTTTTTCATAGCAGATGTTCTCAATCAACTCCCCCAGCTATTGAAAACCTAAGTGTGGTCACTGGTGAAGTAGATCCTAACAGGTCCATCAGAACAAGTGCTTATCAGTGCTTATCTGCGCAGCAGTGCCTGCTCTCAGCAGCTATGGAGCTGAAATTGGACCAAGGAGAGATAGGGTAGTCAGGAAGGAAAGAGCAAATGTAGGCTTTTTTTTTTTTTTTCCTAAAAGTACATCAGGAAAGGAAGAATAGACCTGTTTGAAGAAACATCACAGTTTTGTTTTATATTGTGTTTGTTTTTAAGAATTGAAAGATATGAGCATATATATAAGCTAGGAAAAAGAATCTTGAAAGAAAAGGATGAAGTTGCAAAAGAGATGGAATAATTGATGGAAATAATAATAGTAAATGTACAAGAGAATTACTATGGGTAAAGCATTGCTCTCAGAGCTTGACATATTTAAATCAATTTAAATCAATTTAATTCACTCCAAAATTTTATGAGAAACTTGGTAGTAGTATTCTGATTTTACAGATGAGGAAAATAAGGCATAGCTTGAACAGTGTCAAGTTACAAGATGGGTTTAAACCTAGCATTCAGGCTCTAGAATCCATACTGTTAATGGTTGTGCAAATCTGCTTCTCTAGGGAAAGTTTTTATGTAGGTTGAGGTGAACTAATGGTAGCCTAGCAGAAGGAAATAAGGAGAGGCTAGGGGAAGGAACAGAGAAATTTAGAAGCATAGGAGAGAAAAGTTGAGGGCATTCACATTAGATGGCTATGCTGATTCTTAAGGTCCCTTATGTTCAAAATCAGGCTGTCAGCACAAACACACAGAAGGAAATCACCTCCTCACCTACTATGACAGGGTTCATTTTCCAATTAATCTACCAGCTACAATTATTTAGACAAATGTGTGAAAACTTGTGACTGGGCCACAAATCTAGTCTATAGAACTCATATATATTCTGTTCCTACCTGTTCTGATTCAGGCATACTTATCATTGGACATATTTTGGAAAGACATTAATATCCTGGGATCTACCCTGAGATTGTTCAGTTTGTTCTCTGATGTTTCCTGTGGAGAGGATCCAAGCTGTTAGAGCTATGTATTCCCAAAATTCTGAAAGTATGCTCAGTGTTTTCCTTGGAGAGGTGAAAGAGCAAGGCATTGATGAATCATGGGATGTGGCAGAATATGGTCACACCTTTGAGAGACTCTAACTCTTGAGAAGAACTCAGTTACAGAATTTTTTAAAGAAGGAGGCTGGCATGGAATAGCCAGTGCTAAATGATGTGTTTCAAATGACAAGTGCTGGAGTAATTCAGAAAAGGTAGCTAAGAAGGTAGTAACTTACATTTATTGAGCTCTTTTAGGTACTTTACACAGAGTGATATGCTGGTAAATCAGTGCTCAAAAAAAAAAAGGGGGGGGGGCCCAACTTGTAGCATTTGCCAGTTCGCATGGTGTAAATACTCCTGCCACAGCCAATTTCAAGCCATAGAATTCCTGACTGTCTTTCAGTCAGCCAGTAGGAGCCAGTAGGAGCTGACTCCAGCACTCCATCATTTTGTTATCCCATTTCATCCTCACAGCAACCTGTTAAGGTGGGTACCATTATTATCTCCAGTGTACATATTAGGAAAAATATTCAGAGGTTTCATAATTTGCACAGGTGCGCAGAGCTACAACGAAGCAGAGGTCTGAGGGAAGCTCAGACTGTGTGACTCTAATAACATCTGGCCATAGGCCTACCCCTTCTTTACCCTAAAAATAGCCATGGAGATTCAAGGTGGTAATGGCCCAGTCATTAACCAATCTCCACCTCTGGCTCACTTCTGTTACAGGTAGATTTTCTGAGACCCCCTGGGGACTGAGTTTATATTTCTAGGGTTTTACTGTTCAGTAGAGAATCTCTGGGTAAAAGCCCATAAGTGTATATTTTACTTAATATTTGAAAACTATTCTAGGCCCTTGCTACACAAAGGATGAACCAACTACCAGCATCATCTGGGTACTTGCTAGAAATCCAGAGTCTCTGGCTCCTACCTAGATCTACTAAATCAGAACTTGTATCTTAAGACAATCCCCAGGTGATATGTGTGCCTGTTAAAATTTAAGAAACTTTAGCCTACAGGATCATACTGGGGCTTTCATGTACCAAGAGTGTCTCACATTGTATGCTGTTCTTCTTGCAGTTGGCAGGGGCTGGCATTGATACAACAGTACACTCAATCTTGTCCTGTCCCTTTTGTGGCTGTTAAGGGTACAGTCTGTGGTCATAAAACAGAGTGACTCTATCGAGTGAGACTTTGGCCTCCTTAGCAACATTTCTAAGCAAACAGCTAGAGGTTTCTCTTCCATTAACCTGCTTAGTAACCTCAAATTTTGTTTTTCTAACTGTACAAGAAACTTTGGAGAGCCAAGTTCAACTAGATTTCTCACAAGGATTTCCTCTCAGAAAAATTAATGCAATGAAAATTATCTTCTAAACCCTCCAGAGTCTGCCAGGAAGGGGAGGAGGAGAGCAGTGAGATTGCTGGAGCCAGGCCTCTATGACATGTGCCAATTTAATTCAAACCACAGGGCTTCATTTGAACTTGGCCAATAATTCATGAGTTGAAAATAGAAGGAAAGGGTATGTGGCCAAAGTTAGAACTTTTTAAAAATACTTTTGAGACGTTCAGCAAATTCACCATCCACAGATATTTAAAAGCACTGTGGGTTGGGCTTTTATCAGATTTTCTTTTCTGTATTTTCCCAAATCCATTGCATTACTGAGGGAGTGGCCACAATCCAGATGCAATTGAATGTAAATCCTCACTCTTTCCAGTTGAGGTGGAAATCTAAAAACAAAACAAATACAGTTCAGAGAATGAAAAAATTTCAAAAATATCAACTCTAGATTTCAAAAGTAAAGACCAAAATTATTCTAATGTGTGGACACCTATGGTAAGAGCATGTCTACCAGCTAATACTAGCTTAAATACATTCAACTGGAATAACAGGGTGAAGAACCCCTTTACATTTTTCATCTGGGCAAGGTAGGCAAGAAAACCTGCCTCTTAGAGAGGCAGGGAAGAGGGATAAAAGGAAGAGCATTCTCTCTGCCCAGTTATGGGGAGGGTCTTAACAGACGTTGGTCATTCAGAGATATTTCCTCAGGCTTCTGGTGAGCAAGAGTAGCATCCAAGGACTCTGAGATGCCAGGAGACCACATAAGAAGGCCTCCTAAATCATCCCTAAACTGAAAGCTTCTCATGAATGGGGATCACATCTCTATTTTGGTTACCACCATATCCCCAGCACCACAACCACTGCCTGATACACAGTCAGTGCTCATTAAATATTTATCATATGACTGATAAATAAATAAAGTCATTGCTACAGATTAACCTGAGCATGCTAGAAATGCCTGATACTCACCAAATTCCCATCATGATATGCATGAAAATAAAAGTTTATAGTAGCCTGAAAACTAAAACTAAAAGGAAAACATAGGACAAAGTCAGAAATGGGGGTGTCTGCACTAACCAGGAATGGGATTGTGTAGACTGGGAAGGGGAGGGGGAAAGGAATACTCACTGTGTAGTCAGAAGGCTTCCATCACCTACTTCGCCATTTTGCCAAAAGTTGGATTTGTCCATTTGGGCACTTGACATTTAGTGTTTAACAAACCAGTATCTGTTACTGGCTACTGACTATATGAGTAGCACTGTTTTGGCACTGTGAGAGACAGAAGACCTATCTTTCAGATCATACTTTCTGGGAACCTAAAACTTGGTGTTGGACTCCTGGGTTATATAACAATGATGGTAACAATGAAAATAGTGATAATGGCTTCTCTGGGTGCTTCAGTATTCCATGCTCTTCAGTGTGGCCATGCTTCCTTTCCTCCTTCTCTACCCTCTTTCAAACTGTGCCCCATCAATCCTGCTGAAAGTAAAGAATATGGCTCAGCCAGTCAGCTAAACAGCCTTTCCTAAAGATCACTCCAAGATCCTATAAAATAGCACGGTCCAATAGAAATAAAATGCAGGTCATGTGTGTAGTATTAATTTTTCTAGTAATCATATTCAAAAATAAGTAGAAAGAAACAGGTAAAATTAACTTTAGTGATATACTGTATTTAACACAATGTCTAAAATATTATCATATAATTAACATAAAATTTATTAAGGGAACATTTTGTATTATTTTTTTCATACTAAGTCTTCAAAATCCAGTATGTATTTTACACTTAAACACACCTCAGTTTGGACTAACCACATTTTAGATGCTCAGTAGCTGCATATATTAGCTGATAGCTACCTTATTGAACAGTACAGCTCTAGAAGCTCTGAAATGACCACTTAAAAGGATCCAATTACAATCTCAAAAAAAAAAAGTCTTTGTAAGAGCACTAATCCTATTTATGAGGGCTCCACCCTCATGACCTAATTACCTCCCAAAGGCCACACCTCCAAATACCATTATACAGGGGACTAGGTGTCAACATACAAATTTTGGGGGAACACAGACATTCAGTCTATAGCAAGCACTGTGGAAACTTGAAAAAACCTGAATTATTTAAGTTGGTATTGATTAAAATGAGAATTGAAATTAACATATCATGAATCTTAATGAAAAGTTTTAAATAAAGAAAATATTGACCAAACTACTTTGAGAATACAAAGTATTGTTTGTTATTGGCCTTTACATCAATTTTAAAATAAGAAGGTTCAAAAAAATTATGTGCCAGTTACCATAAAATTTAAATTTAATCTAAATTTAATCTTAAATTTAATCTTAAATTTAATCTACACTTACCTGTCACCTTAGCATTATAGAGTCTGCTTAATAATGGGAAAAGTGATAGAATATTGAAAGTTTTATTTTGATAGATCCAAGAACTTCTGACTTTACAACCTTTTATTTGTTATAAGAATTTACAGATTTTAGAAAGTTTGTGGTAGAGAACTATATTTGTTCACTTAAAGTTGTAACCATGTTTGTTTTAAGAGATTGGTTTTTCTCGTGAGTCTTATGAATAATTAACCTACTAACCGATTTCTTTGGTCTACTTTTAATTAACCAAGGAGAAAGACTATGCATATCCTTCTAAAATCAGAAACAAATCTAAAGGCATTTTTCAGTAAAATAGTTAAGTGACTTCAACAGATTGCTTTAAAACCAATGCATAATCTCAGTTTTTCACAATAGCACTTTACATATATTACTGGGTTTTCACTCTTACAACAACCCTACGAGATTAGTATTTTTTATCCTCGTTTATAACTGTGGTTAAGTAATTTGCTCAGTATCACAAAGCTAGAAATGTGCTGAGCTGGAACTTAAACTCAGGGCTGTGTCATGTCCAAGCCCCCATCACTGCCTACATAGCCGCCATTATAGTTCCCACTTCTGTAACTTGAGCACGTTGCGGAGAAGCCTCTGGTTTCACCCGAATAAAATGTAGGACTACCTAAAACCTCTCTGTAAGTGTATGCTAGGTTTACAACACTATCAGAATATCATTAAAACATAGCAGCACATCTGAAATTCTCAAATATATGGTTTCTTATTTACATGGGAAAATGTCAAGGTCATCAGAAGTCCTCACCAGAAAGTTCTTAATAAGGAATTACCCCAATAAGCGATGGTTAATTAGGTCCTAATGCAACATTGTCAGTGAACAAGTCATCAACTTTGGCAAGGAACGTCCTCCAGTGAAGTCCTTCATTCACTAAATATTTATTGGCACTTCCTCTGTGCTTCACTCTGAACTGGACTGGGGTCACAGAGTGGGCAAAGCAGACAAGGGCCCTGTCCGTAGGAAGTTTACCCTCTACTGGAGAAGTGTCTTAATTTGAGTTTTCCCAGAAGAAGATCCTGGGACAATGATTCCAATGCAAGTAGCTTACTGAGAAGTGCAGGAAATACCATGGGGTAGGAAAGGTGGGTGGGGAGATGTCATACAGGTAGGGAATGGCAGCCCATAAAAAGTGTGTTATTAAACCAGTTATCACAGGCGGTAGTGGAACTTATTTCTTAAAGGATAACATTGGGAAATGGTGTAAAACAGTACACCTCAGAATCATTACATCTAAAAGCAAGGCAGCTGGTGTGTATAGGCCAGCTCCCAAGGGTCACTGGTTGAGGGTTGCTGTGGGTTGGGGAACGGGGTGATTAGCTCCCTGGCACTTCTGGGCTAGCCCCCAGAGCTGGCAAAGTGATCTTCTGTATTCTGGAAAAATGCCCTCAGACCAAGACACAGACACAGGTATTTGAAAGTCAGCTGAAGCACATTGAAAAGTCTGGGGAACAACAGCAGAGACTACAGGGAGACAGATAATGAAGATATAATGAAGTACAAGTTAATTACAGAGAGTGATAGTTACAAGAAGGGAAAAATGAGGACATTTTATTAACTGTAATTAGGGTTGGGCATGGAGGCAACTGCTGCTTTACATGGAATATGGAGGTTGGGTAAGGCCTCTCTGAGCCGAGACCTGGATGGTAGGAAGAAGCCCACCATGGGAAGAGTCAAAGGAAGAGGGATTTAAACCAGCCCTATGCAAGGTGTGGGCCACAGCTGGTGCCAGTCCAGGAACTGCTTGTCACCAGTTCGAGACAAGGTATGTTAAAAAACAGAGTACTTCTAAACGTAACCATTTAGAAATTGTTACAGCAATTAGACATTGCCACACCTCCAAGCCTGTGGTAATGGACTTGTCTCTGTGAACGTGGTGTAGACCACTTTGGGTGCTGTCAAACTTGTGTGGAAAGCCACGCACAGTGGGATAGTGTTAAATACATGATAGTTTAAGGTTAGTTCATGCACTGTAATCTAATTGTGTATACAGATCTCAGAAAAATAAGCACTTATTTATTTTTCTTTCTTCTTTCCTTCCCCAACCCCTTTCCCTCTGGCAACCACCTGTTTATTCTCTGTATCTGTGAGTCTGTTTCTATTTTGTTATGTTTGTTCATTTGTTTTTTAGGTTCCATATATAAGTGAAATCAATACAGTATTTGTCTTTCTCTGTATGACTTATTTCACTTAACATAATACCCTCCAGGTCCATCGTGTTGTCTCAAATAGCAAGAGTTTTTTGTTTTTTTTAAATTTATTTTTGACTGCGTTGGGTCTTCGTTGCTGCACTTAGCCTTTCTCTAGTTGCAGCGAATGGGGGCTACTCTTTGTTGCGGTGCACAGGCTCTAGGCACGTGGGCTCAGTAGTTGTGGCTTGTGGGTTAGTTGCTCCGCGGCATGTGGGATCTTCCTGGACCAGGGCTCAAACCTGTGTCCCCTGCATTGGCAGGAGGATTCTTAACCACTGCACCACGAGGGAAGTCCTCAAATGACAAAAGTTCATTTTTATGGCTGGGTAATACTTCATTCTATATATACCACATCTTCTTTATCCATTCATCTATTGATGGGCACTTAGGTAGTTTCCATATCTTGGCTATTGTAAATAATGCAGCAATGACCATAGGGGTACATGTATCTTTTCGAATTAGTGGGGTTTTTTTTTCCTTCAGATAAATACCCAGGAGTGGAATTCCTGGATCATATGGTAGCTCTATTTTTAATTTTTTGAGGAATGTCCATACTGTTTTCCACAGTAGCTGTACCAATTAACATTCCCACCAATAGTGTACAAGCATTTCCTTTTCTCCACATCCTTCCCAACACTTATTATCTGATGTCTTTTGGATAATAGCCACTCTGACAGGTGTGAGGTAATATCTCATTGTGGTTTTGATTTGCCTTTCCCTGATGATTAGTTACGTTGTGCATCTTTTCATGTGGCTGTTGGCTATCTGTATATCTTCTTTGGGAAAATGCCTATTCAGATCCTCTGCCATTTTTTAAATAGGTTGTGTGATTTTTTTTGATGTTAATTGAGTTGTATGAGTTCTTTGTATATTTTGGATATTAGCCACTTATTAGATATATCATTTGCAAGTATCTTCTCCCATACAGTAGGTGACCTTTTCCTCTTATAGATAGTTTCCTTCACTGTGCAAAAAAATTTTTAGTTTGATATAGTCACATTTGTTTATCTTTGCTTTGGTTTCCCTTGCCTGAGGAGAGATAGCCAAAAAAAATTACTACAACCTTTGTCAAAGAGAGTACTACCTATGTTTTCTTCACACTTATTTATTTTTAAAACTTGCTATTTTCCATCATTTTAATTTTTAACAAGTGTGTTTTAAAACATATTTTAGGATTATATTATCAGTTAAATTATAGAAGTAAAATTTATATTGTTTGTTCTTTCAGGTTTATTGAGGTATGATTTAGTAATCTTCTCCTTTTGGAGGGGTTTTAGTTCTCTGAGTTTGTCAAGTAAATAGAAAGTGTATAACCATCTCCACAATCAAGATAGAGAGTATTTCCATCACTCCAGAAGTTCTCTCTGACCTCTTTGTAGTTTATTCCCTCCCTGCTGGAAAGCACTCCTCTGGTTTCTATCTCTGTATCTTTTGCCAGGATGCCTTATAAAGAGAATCATGCAGTATGTAGTCTTTTGTGTCTGGCTTCTTTCACTCAGTCAAGTGCATTTAAGATCCACTCATTTCTTGCATGTATCAGTGCTGCATTCCTTTTCATTGCCAAGTAGTATTCCATCATATAGATGTACCACAGTTTGTTCATTCATTTACCGGTTGATGAACATTTGGGTTGTTTCCAGTTTTGGGTGATAATAAAGTTGCTATAAACATTCACATATAGGTATTTGTGAAAACATATGTTTTCATTTCTCTTAAGTAAATGCCAGGGAGTTGGATTGCTGGGCCATATTTATGTTTAACTTTATAAGAAACAGCCAAACTGTTTTCCAAAATAGCTGGGTTATTTTGCATTCCCATCAGCAATGTGTCAGAGTTCTATCATCATCACCAGCACACAGTGTGTTTTTAGCTTCTTTAAAGCCATTCCAATAGGTACGTAGTGGTATTTCATTGTGATTTTAATTTATACTTTCCAATGAGTAATAATGCTGAGCATCTTTTCATAGACCTATTTGCCATCTATATCTTTTCTTTGGTGACATGTCTGTTCAAATCTTTGTCCTTTTTTAAATTTGGGTTTTTTTATTACTAGGTTTTGATAATTCTTTGTGTATTCTGGATACCAATCCTTTATCAGATATGTTTTACAAATATTTTCTTCCTGTCTGTGGTTTGTCTTTTTGTTTTCTCACCAGCATCTCTTAAAGAACATAAAGTTTTTAATTATGACAAAATACAATCACAGTGGCTGCTGTGATTGAGGAAATAAATTTTTTACTTTATTAAATTTTAACTTAAATAGCAATATGTAGCTAGTGATTACCATATTGGACAGCACAATATATTAATGCCTAAATGTACTTTCAATGAACAATGTGTACATTTTAAAAATTCTTTGATTATTCTACATTTTGATTACATTTTTTGATGTAACTTTATGCTTGTTTGAATCTAATAATAAAGATTGGGGGTTGCATTCTGTAAATCTTATTTTTTCTTTTTCAATTATTAATTTTCATTATGTTTTATTAATGTATCAGTTCCATGATGCTTTGGAAATTTAAAACCCTGGTCCTTCACCACAGGTAGTCTGAGAAGCCCTGAACTAGACAGATGTTGTACATGGGCAAAGGCCTGTCTCCCTGACAGGGATATTCCTCATTGTTAACCCACAAAGTGGCATTCTAGAGAAGGAAGTGACAGATGGGGTAAAGGAATGAAAGACTATTTTAGAAAATGTGGTCAGAGAAAGCCTCTGTGAAATGGTGACATTTGAACTGGGGAAAGAGCATTCCAAGTGGTGGGATAGAATAGCAAAGTTTTGGGAGTTTGGGAAAGGGCATGGCATGTTCGAGGAACAGAAAGGAGACCATTGTGGCCGGATGTGAGAACAGAGGGAGGGTGGTGAGAGATGAGCTGGAGAGGCAGCACAGAGCCAGATTTTGCAGTCACACAGACCTTCTCCTCTCTTCCCCTCCTACGTTGTAGATAAGAATTAATGAACCACAGGCACCTGGGATGTGTGAAAATTGTGTGAATATGTCTGAATAAGGGCCTTATTCAAAACGCACTTGAAAAAAACAACCAAATGTTATCTTACACTTGGCTTTGGTTGTATAGAAAGAATTATCTCTATGTTTGCAGCCCGGGAAGTGGACTGAACAATAATAACTCTCACAAGAATTTAGGGGGTGGGGTCCCCATACCACAGATTAAGACACTGAGGCTCAAAAAGTTATATAATTTGCCCAAATCACACAGTTAACAAGAAATAGACTCAAACTCATGTCCTTTCCACTCTATTTGACTGCCTTTTTTCAAAATGGGTCCAAAACAGCCCTTTTACAAATGTGAAATTGTCTACATTTGAATCTGGTTTTGGTAACGATATAAATGGACACAGAAATATAACAATTATAGAGACTGCATCTATTTTGAGAAGTCCTCCTCTATGTTAGTTTCTTGAAGCTTCTGTTACAAATTAGCACAAACTTGGTGGCTGAGAGCACAGAAATTTATTTTCTCACAATTCTGGAAACCAGAAGTTCAAAATCAAGGTGTCAACAGCACCATACTATCTCTGAAGGCTCAAGGGGCAATCTGTTCCTTGCCTCTTCCAGCTTCTAGTGGCTCCAAGTGTACCTTGGCTTGTGGCTGCATCATTCCAATCTCCGGTCACATGAACTCCACTTCACTATGTATGTCTCTTATAAGGACACTTGTCATTGAATTTAGGGCCCACTCAGATGATCTAGGATGAGTTCAACTTGAGATCCTTAATTTGATTACATAGGCAAAGACCCCTCTTCCAAATAAGGTCACATTCACATGTTCTGAAAATTAAGATGTGGATGCATCTTTGGGGTGGAAGGGCACCATTGAACCCACCACACCCTCACTGTGCTTCAGCCTGGAAACTCTCCCCAAGCAATCAGTTGGGGACTCATCAGGCTCAGCTCTCTTGTTTCTCTTCTCCCAGGGATCTCTGGCCTGCACTGCCTGCTGTCTGAAAAATATCATTTCATATATTTTGCTTAGTTTTCTAGCTGTTTAAGCACGAGGGTAAATCCAGTCCCTATTACTCCAGCATAGCCAGAAGCAGAAGCTGCACCAAAGTGAAGTTCATTGAGCATAGAGACGTTTCCTGTCTTACTGACGGCTGCATCATCAGTGCCTATCAAAATGATTGGAGCATAGTGATCTTTCCATAGCAACTGATGAATTAATGAACAAATGAATTAAAAGGAGGTTAATCTATTCAGTTGGCGGGAAAGTGCCTTTGGTTTTTTTTTAATTTTATTTTATTTTTGCTTTATAACAAATTAAATCAGTTATACATATACATATGTTCCCATATCCCCTCCCTTTTGCATCTCCCTCCCACCCTCCCTATCCCACCCCTCCAGGCGGTCACAAAGCACCGAGCTGATCTTCCTGTGCTATGCGGCTGCTTCCCACTAGCTATCTACCTTACGTTTGGTAGTGTATATATGTCCATGCCGCTCTTTCACTTTGTCACAGCTTACCCTTCCCCCTCCCCATATCCTCAACTCCATTCTCTAGTAGGTCTGTGGCTTTATTCCTGCCTTACCCCTATGTTCTTCATGACATTTTTTTTTCTTAAATTCCATATATATGTGTCAGCATACAGTATTTGTCTTTCTCTTGCTGACTTACTTCACTCTGTATGACAGACTCTAGGTCCATCCACCTCATTACAAATAGCTCAATTTCATTTCTTTTTATGGCTGAGTAATATTCCATTGTATATATGTGCCACATCTTCTTTACCCATTCATCTGATGATGGACACTTAGGTTGTTTCCATCTCCGGGCTATTGTAAATAGGGCTGCTATGAACATTTTGGTACATGTCTCTTTTTGAATTATGGTTTTCTCAGGGTATATGCCCAGTAGTGGGATTGCTGGGTCATATGGTAGTTCTATTTGTAGTTTTTTAAGGAACCTCCATACCGTTCTCCATAGTGGCTGTACCAATTCACATTCCCACCAGCAGTGCAAGAGTGTTCCCTTTTTCCCACACCCTCTCCAGCATTTATTGTTTCTAGATATTTTGATGATGGCCATTCTGACTGGTGTGAGATGATATCTCATTGTAGTTTTGATTTGCATTTCTCTAATGAGTAAAGATGTTGAGCATCCTTTCATGTGTTTGTTGGCAGTCTGTATATCTTCTGTGGAGAAATGTCTATTTAGGTCTTCTGCCCATTTTTGGATTGGGTTGTTTGTTTTTTTGTTATTGAGCTGCATGAGCTGCTTATAAATTTTGGAGATTAATCCTTTGTCAGTTGCTTCATTTGCAAATATTTTCTCCCATTCTGAGGGTTGTCTTTTGGTCTTGTTCATGGTTTCCTTTGCTGTGCAAAAGCTTTTAAGTTTCATTAGGTCCCATGTGTTTATTTTTGTCTTTATTTCCATTTCTCTAGGAGGTGGGTCAAAAAGGATCTTGCTGTGATTTATGTCATAGAGTGTTCTGCCTATGTTTTCCTCTAAGAGTTTGATAGTGTCTGGCCTTACATTTAGGTCTTTAATCCATTTTGAGCTTATTTTTGTGTATGGTGTTAGGGAGTGATCTAATCTCATACTTTTACATGTCCCTATCCAGTTTTCCCAGCACCACTTATTGAAGAGACTGTCCTTTCTCCACTGTACATTCCTGCCTCCTTTATCAAAGATAAGGTGACCATATGTCCGTGGGTTTATCTCTGGGCTTTCTATCCTGTTCCATTGATCTATCTTTCTGTTTTTGTGCCAGTACCATACTGTCTTGATTACTGTAGCTTTGTAGTATAGTCTGAAGTCAGGGAGCCTGATTCCTCCAGCTCCGTTTTTCGTTCTCAAGATTGCTTTGGCTATTCGGGGTCTTTTGTGTTTCCATACAAATTGTGAAATTTTTTGCTCTAGTTCTGTGAAAAATGCCAGTGGTAGTTTGATAGGGATTGCATTGAATCTGTAGATTGCTTTGGGTAGTAGAGTCATTTTCACAATGTTGATTCTTCCAATCCAAGAACATGGTACATCTCTCCATCTATTTGTATCACCTTTAATTTCTTTCATCAGTGTCTTATAATTTTCTGCATACAGGTCTTTTGTCTCCTTAGGTAGGTTTATTCCTAGATATTTTATTCTTTTTGTTGCAATGGTAAATGGGAGTGTTTCCTTGATTTCACTTTCAGATTTTTCATCATTAGTATATAGGAATGCCAGAGATTTCTGTGCATTAATTTTGTATCCGGCAACTTTACCAAATTCATTGATTAGCTCTAGTAGTTTTCTGGTAGCACATTTAGGATTCTCTATGTATAGTATCATGTCATCTGCAAACAGTGACAGCTTTACTTCTTCTTTTCAGATTTGGATTCCTTTTATTTCCTTTTCTTCTCTGATTGCTGTGGCTAAAACTTCCAAAGCTATGTTGAATAAGAGTGGTGAGAGTGGGCAACCTTGTCTTGTTCTTGATCTTAGTGGAAATGGTTTCAGTTTTTCACCATTGAGGACGATGCTGGCTGTGGGTTTGTCATATATGGCCTTTGTTATGTTGAGGAAAGTTCCCTCTATGCCTACTTTCTGCAGGGTTTTTATCATAAATGGGTGTTGAATTTTGTCGAAAGCTTTCTCTGCATCTATTGAGATGATCATATGGTTTTTCTCCTTCAATTTGTTAATATGGTGTATCACGTTGATTGATTTGCATATATTGAAGAATCCTTGCATTCCTGGAATAAACCCCACTTGATCATGGTGTATGATCCTTTTAATGTGCTGTTGGATTCTGTTTGCTAGTATTTTGTTGAGGATTTTTGCATCTATGTTCATCAGTGATATTGGCCTGTAGTTTTCTTGCTTTGTGACATCCTTGTCTGGTTTTGGTATCAAGGTGATGGTGTTCTCGTAGAATGAGTTTGGGAGTGTTCCCCCCTCTGCTATATTTTGGAAGAGTTTCAGAAGGATAGGTGTTAGCTCTTCTCTAAATGCTTGATAGAATTCACCTGTGAAGCCATCTGGTCCTGGGCTTTGTTTGTTGGAAGATTTTTTATCACAGTTTCAATTTCAGTGCTTGTGATTGGTCTGTTCATATTTTCTATTTCTTCCTGATTCAGTCTTGGCAAGTTGTGCATTTCTAAGAATTTGTCCATTTCTTCCAGGTTGTCCATTTTCTTGGCATAGAGTTGCTTGTAGTAATCTCTCATGATCTTTTGTATTCTGCAGTGTCAGTTGTTACTTCTCCTTTTTCATTTCTAATTCTATTGATTTGAGTCTTCTCCCTTTTTTTCTTGATGAGTCTGGCTAATGGTTTATCAATTTTGTTTATCTTCTCAAAGAACCAGCTTTTAGTTTTATTGATCTTTGCTATCGTTTCCTTCATTTCTTTTTCATTTATTTCTGATCTGATTTTTATGATTTCTTTCCTTCTGCTGACTTTGGGATGTTTTTGTTCTTCTTTCTCTAATTGCTTTAGGTGCAAGGTTAGGTTGTTTATTCGAGATGTTTCCTGTTTCTTAAGGTGGGATTGTATTGCTATAAACTTCCCTCTTAGAACTGCTTTTGCTGCATCCCATAGGTTTTGGGTCGTCGTGTCTCCATTGTCATTTGTTTCTAGGTATTTTTTAATTTCCTCTTTGATTTCTTCAGTTATCACTTCGTTATTAAGTAGTGTATTGTTTAGCCTCCATGTGTTTGTATTTTTTACAGCTCTTTTCCTGTAATTGATATCTAGTCTCATAGCATTGTGGTCAGAAAAGACACTTGATACAATTTCAATTTTCTTAAATTTACCAAGGCTTGATTTGTGACCCAAGATATGATCTATCCTGGAGAATGTTCCATGAGCACTTGAGAAAAATGTGTATTCTGTTGTTTTTGGATGGAATGTCCTATAAATATCAATTAAGTCCATCTTGTTTAATGTATCATTTAAAGCTTGTGTTTCCTTATTTATTTTCATTTTGGAAGATCTGTCCATTGGTGAAAGTGGGGTGTTAAAGTCCCCTACTATGATTGTGTTACTGTCGATTTCTCCTTTTATGGCTGTTAGTATTTGCCTTATGTATTGAGGTGCTCCTATGTTGGGTGCATAAATATTTACAATTGTTATATCTTCTTCTTGGATTGATCCCTTGATCATTATGTAGTGTCCTTCTTTGTCTCTTCTAGTAGTCTTTATTTTAAAGTCTATTTTGTCTGATATGAGAATTGCTACTCCAGCTTTCTTTTGGTTTCCATTTGCATGGAATATCTTTTTCCATCCCCTTACTTTCAGTCTGTATGTGTCTCTAGGTCTGAAGTGGGTCTCTTGTAGACAGCATATATATGGGTCTTGTTTTTGTATCCATTCAGCCAATCTGTGTCTTTTGGTGGGAGCATTTAGTCCATTTACATTTAAGGTAATTATCGATATGTATGTTCCTATTCCCATTTTCTTAATTGTTTTGGGTTCGTTATTGTAGGTCTTTTCCTTCTGTTGTGTTTCTTGCCTAGAGAAGTTCCTTTAGCATTTGTTGTAAAGCTGGTTTGGTGGTGCTGAACTCTCTCAGCTTTTGCTTGTCTGTAAACGTTTTAATTTCTCCATCAAATCTGAATGAGATCCTTGCTGGGTAGAGTAATCTTGGTTGCAGGTTTCTCTCCTTCATCACTTTAATTATGTCCTGCCACTCCCTTCTGGCTTGTAGAGTTTCTGCTGAGAGATCAGCTGTTATCCTGATGGGGATTCCCTTGTGTGTTATTTGTTGTTTTTGCCTTGCTGCTTTTAATATGATTTCTTTGTGTTTAATTTTTGACAGTTTGATTAGTATGTGTCTTGGTGTATTTCTCCTTGGATTTATTCTGTATGGGACTCTCTGTGCCTCCTGGACTTGATTAACTATTTCCTTTCCCATATTAGGGAAGTTTTCAACTATAATCTCTTCAAATATTTTCTCAGTCCCTTTCTTTTTCTCTTCTTCTTCTGGGACCCCTATAATTCGAATGTTGGTGCGTTTAATGTTGTCCCAGAGGTCTCTGAGACTGTCCTCTGTTCTTTTCATTCTTTTTTTTTTATTTTGCTCTGCAGCAGTTATTTCCACTATTTTATCTTCCACCTCACTTATCCGTTCTTCTGCCTCAGTTATTCTGCTATTGATCCCATCTAGAGTATTTTTTATTTCATTTATTGTGTTTTTAATCGATGCTTGATTCATCTTTAGTTCTTCTAGGTCCTTGTTAACTGTTTCTTGCATTTTGTCTATTCTATTTCCAAGATTTTGGATCTTGGAAATAGAATCTTGGATCATCTTTACCATCATTATTCTGAATTCTTTTTCAGGTAGACTGCCTATTTATTACCTCTTCATTTGTTAGGTCTGGTGGGTTTTTATCTTGCTCCTTCTCCTGCTGTGTGTTTTTCTGTCTTCTCATTTTGCTTATGTTACTGTGTTTGGGGTCTCCTTTTTGCAGGCTGCAGGTTCGTAGTTCCCGTTGTTTTTGGTGTCTGTCCCCAGTGGCTAAGGTTGGTTTAGTGGGTTGTGTAGGCTTCCTGGTGGAAGGTACTAGTGCCTGCGTTCTGGTGAGTGAGGCTGGATCTTGTCTTTCTGGTGGGCAGGTCCACGTCTGGTGGTGTGTTTTGGGGTGTCTGCGGACTTTTTATGATTTTAGGCCACCTCTCTGCTAATGGGTGGCGTTGTGTTCCTGTCTTGCTAGTTGTTTGGCATAGGGTGTCCAGCACTGTAGCTTGCTGGTCGTTGAGTGAAGCTGGGTGCTGGTGTTGAGATGGAGATCTCTGGAAGATTTTCGCCGTTTGATATTATGTGGAGCTGGGAGGTCTCTTGTGGACCAGTGTCCTGAAGTTGGCTCTCCCACCTCAGAGGCACAGCACTGACTCCTGGCTCCTCAATTTGGGATGATTTGTTGTCTATTCATGTATTCCACAGATGCAGGGTACATCAAGTTGATTGTGGAGCTTTAATCCGCTGCTTCTGAGGCTGCTGGGAGAGGTTTCCCTTTCTCTTCTTTGTTCTCACAGCTCCTGGGTCTCAGCTTTGGATTTGGCCCCGCCTCTGCGTGTAGGTCGCCAGAGGGCGTCTGTTCTTCGCTCAGACAGGACAGGGCTAAAGGAGCAGCCTCTTCGGGGACTCTGGCTCACTCAGGCCGGGCGGGAGGGAGGGGCACGGAGTGCGGGGCGAGCCTGCAGCGGCAGAGGTCGGTGTGACGTTGCACCAGCCCGAGGCGCGCCGTGCGTTCTCCCAGGGAAGCCGCCCCTGGATCCCGGGACCCCGGCAGTGGCGGGCTGCACAGGCTCCCGGAAGGGCGGTGTGGACAGTGACCTGCGCTCGCACACAGGCTTCTTGGCGGCGGCAGCAGCAGCCCCAGCGTCCCACGCCCGTCACTGGGCTCCGCGCTTTCAGTCGTGACTCGCGCCCGTCTGTGGAGCCCCTTTAAGCAGCGCTCTTAATCCCCTCTCCTCGCGCACCAGGAAACCAAGAGGGAAGAAAAAGTCTCTTGCCTCTTCGGCAGCTCCAGAGTTTTCCCGGACTCCCTGCCGACTAGCTGTGGCACATTAGCCCCCTTCAGGCTGAGTTCTCGCCGCCAGCCCCACCCAGTCCTCTCCCTGCGCTCTGACCGAAGCCCGAGCCTCAGCTTCCAGCGCCGCCCGCCCTGGCGGGCGAGCAGACAAGCCTCTCGGGCTGGTGAGTGCCGCTCGGCACCGATCCTCTGTGCGGGAATCTCTCCGCTTTGCCCTACCCAGGTATGTGGGGAGTTTCTTGCCTTTTGGGAGGTCTGGGGTCTTCTGCCAGTATTCAGTAGGTGTTCTGTAGGAGTTGTTCCACGTGTAGCTGTATTTCTGGTGTATCCGTGGGGAGGAAGGTGATCTCCGCGTCTTACTCTTCTGCCATCTTACCCGGCTAACCTGCCTTTGGTTTTTAAGTAAAAATAAGAGACACATTTTTCATTTTCATCAAGAATTTCTTTGAACAACGTATTCACCCTTTTGTTCCACTACCTCCTGCCATTTTTCAGCCAACTTCATAATTCCATCTTCCCAAAACTTTTTATCTTTTTTGAGCAAAGAACTGTTCCAGCTGCCTTTTACAGTCTTCCAGGGAATTGAAAATTTTTCCGTTAATAGAATTTTGTAAAGAGCGAAATAAATGGAAATCCAAAGGTGCAATGTTTGGTGAATACGGCGAATGAATCAGAACTTCCCAGCCAAGCTGTAACAGTTTTTGCCTGGTCATCAAAGAAACATGCGGTCTTGCGTTATCCTGATGGAAGATTATGCATTTTCTGTTGACTAATTCTGGATGCTTTTCTTCGAGTGCTGCTTTCAGTTGGTCTAATTGGGAGCAGCACTTGTTGGAATTAATTGTTTAGTTTTCCGGAAGGAGCTCACAATAGAGGACGCCCTTCCAACCCCACCATATACACAACATCACCTTTGGATGAAGACCAGCCTTTGGTGTGGTTGGTGGTGGCTCATTTCGCTTGCCCCATGATCTCTTCTGCTCCACATTATTGTACAGTATCCACTTTTCATCACCCATGACAATATGTTTCAAAAACAGAACGTTTTCATTACGTTTCAGTAGAGAATTGCATGCGGAAATACGGTCAAGAAGGTTTTTCTCGCTTGACTTAGGTGGAACCCAAACATCAAAGCAACTTACATAACCAAGCTGGGGCAAATGATTTTCAACACTTGATTTGGGTATTTTGAGGACGTCGGCTATCTCCCGTGTGGTGTAACACTGATTGTTCTCAATTAATGTCTCAACTTGATTGCTATAAACTTCAATTGGTCTACCCAACCCTGGAGCATCGTCCAGCAAGAAATCTCCAGCACGAAACTTCACAAACCACTTTTGACATGTTTGATCAGTCACAGCACCTTCTCCACACACTGCACCAATCTTTTTTTCCCTTTTTTTCTCCATTTTTACCTTTCTTGAAATAATAAAGCATAATATGCCAAAAATGTTGCTATTTTTCTTCCATCTTCAATATTAAAATGGCTACACAAAAATTCACCAACTTTGAGAGAGTGGCATGGACATATATACAGTACCAAATGTAAAACAGATAGCTAGTGGGAAGCAGCCACATAGCAGAGGGGGATCAGCTCGGTGCTTTGTGACCACCTAGAGGGGTGGGATAGGGAAGGTGGGAGGGAGATGCAAGAGGGAGGGGATATGGGGATATATGTATATGTATAGCTGATTCACTTTGTTATACAGCAGAAACTAACACACCACTGTAAAGCAATTATACTCCAATAAGGATGTTAAAAAAAACTCACCAACTTTGATAAGTCTTTTTTTAAAATGCACGCTGATAATGACAGCTGTCACAATACAATCTAACAAAATTGTTTCAAATGAAGTTAAAGACAACTAAGTGCTGCTAGAGCCATCTTACGGAAAAAAACGAATGAACCTTTTGGCCAACCCAATAAATCCTTAACTTTGCTCGAATCCTTGATTTTGCTCGTGTTTGGGACCAAGTGACCACAGCTCCTTTTACCTCAGTCAGTTGGGTGAGCTTAAGCCATCTCTCCTTAACTGAATATCTGCTAGTGTAAGCCAAGGTGTCTTCACCAATTCATTCTCGGCCTCCAAAGTCTGGCTTTCATGGTTAATGCAAAAAACAAACAAACAAACAAAAAACACAGGACTGGGAAATTTAAGAAATTTATCTATGGAGCACATTTTGCATAATGATTTATAAGAAGTAGGTTCTGCCCATGTTTTAAATAAAATGAACACAGAGTGTTTGTAGGGGAAAGGCTGATGTCAGGAAGGTAAGTGGGTCCTAGTATTGTCACAGGGAACTGAGGCCAGCCAGTCTATTGATGGGGAAAATATGAGAGGCAAGAGATAAGAAAGAAGCCTGTCTATTGAAAAACACAGTCCATATCAGTAGATCAAAACAAATGTGGCCATATACGAAGAAAAATGGTTTCTGCTTTTATTTCCATAGTCACACACTAATTTAGTTAAAAAAAGTTATTATCATTATCAACAGCATTTACAAGATCATCTTCTATATGACTCTTTAACTTATCCAAAAACCTGATTGTCTTGATTGTAGAGCTTTATTTTGAATTTATTATACCAGATTTTTAATAACAAATATAAAACAACAGGCTTGTTATAATAAGCCTAAAAATACAGAGGTAGATAAAGAACAAGATAGAAATCTACTTTAATTGCAATCCCCTGAGGTAACCAATATTAACAGTATATCTTCATACATCTTCCTCTGTTCCTATGAACATACATGAACATGTTTACATATACAGTGGGTGGTTGCTGGTTTTATAAAGATGTGAACAAATGAAATATATAACTTTTTTCATTTAATAATAGATTAGAGTCATCCTACCAGATAAATTCATATAGATTTACTTCAGAGTTTTAAATCTAGAGTATGAGTTTACTACCATTTATTCAACTGCTCCTCAAATGATATACATTTGGTTGATTTGAGGTTTTTCCACCACATATAATACTGCACTAAACACCCTTGTGATTGCACACTGTTTTAATTTTATCGCCATGGATATCTGAGCCCTGAAATGC
This sequence comes from Mesoplodon bidens, assembly GCF_964165515.1. Lineage (NCBI taxonomy): Eukaryota > Metazoa > Chordata > Mammalia > Artiodactyla > Ziphiidae > Mesoplodon > Mesoplodon bidens. The sequence goes on along the minus strand of NC_138160.1, from coordinate 44,636,975 downwards.
AACCTTTCAAACGCTACTTCCTTCCCCCCGTCCTCCCTGTCATTTGGAGAACAGAGCTGAAGGGAGACTAAAGATGAACTGTGAAAGCCGGTAATTACTCCATACAGCACATGGCCAGCAGCCTCCTGCTACAATATTTACGTGCTATTCCATTGAGATGGCACTCTGCTCACATGACCCAAATGCAGTTCTCACTCCACCAAGAACACAGCTGAATCCAAGCTGCATTGGCAGCTTTGCACATGCTCCGTCTGGCCCTGTGAATCCTCACTCACCCATTGAGATTTCTTTTGGTTTAAAATAACACACCAGCTGCTGAGGCTCCGTTACCTCCAGTGTTTTCCTGGCCCAGATCCAAGGCAGGTGGCCCTCTATGAAAACCATTTTTCAAGGTTTGAGCTTTTTTTTTCTGTATTTGTTGGAGGAGAGAGGGTGTATAATATTTACACGTGGGTATAGCTGATGAGTGAGACCATAGGAAGTAACTCTTTTTCCTGTTAGGTATTACAGGAATAACATTTACCTATTTCCATCATTTGCCTTGACAAAGACTGGCAGCTCTAATGCACATTTAATTCTCAAACAGAGAGGCAAGGGATGCTGTATCTGACTGTTGTGTTGACTGTAACGTGTAAGATGGTGTTTTCTCCTCTCTAGAGACCTGGATGCTTTTTGCCATTCTGATGGTAAATGATGAGACAGGCAACCATGGATTTCAGCACTCCATCTGTATTTGATCAGCAAAAAGGTAAAAACGCTGCTTTAACTCACCCTTTGGTTCTTTGCATCTTTAGTCCAACGGTAGGGATTTGCAGTTGTACGGGGAGAGAGAGTAATGTGTGTGTGTGGTGGGGGGGTGTGGGTGTGGGTGTGTGGGTGTGATGTGGGAAGAGGATTTCACATAGGAAACAAACCTGTTCTAAATGTTCACTTCTCATCTGATAAGCATTTAGAAGGGAAAAATAAGCTTATGGTCTATTAGTCTTGCTAAAGTGCTCCTACCTACAAATTTTAAAAATTGGGTTTCAAGCACACCAGCTATTTCAGATAGTATCATCTTTATTCTCATTAGCTTTTTGTTCAAATCTTTAAAATATATACATTATAATAAGTAACATAAACCCAATATCTCATTGCTATAGTTTCATAAATATCTCTTGATTCCCTTCAGGAATATATGTTGCCCAGATTCATGCTGTAGTTGATATATTATCTCATCCGAGGTTGTGTAATGACTTATCACTATGTTATTATTTGCAATGAAAGGATATATCTTTCTTACTCATAATTCCCAGTGTGGAAGTAATTTTCCACACAAAACGATTGCTGTGAAATTGATCCATCCTTATAAAAAACATGTATTCAGCCATTCAGTCTGTGCATGTACATTTTGCATATGAAGTGTGTGAGTGTATGCATATATATACCTATGTGTAATTATGCATCTTTTCTCTGTAAGTACAGAAAATTTCCATTCTTTAAATGTAAGTAATATTTTAGAAGATTTTTTAAAAAAATATCTGATATCTAAACCACTTTCAATACCCTCTGAGTATTCCTCTGAATCCTAAGATCCTTTGGTAATTTACCTGTTTTGGCTACACCGTGAAAATGGTGGTCTGTGAAAGCCTCATTAAGAAAATTCATTGCTTCTTTCCTTTTCCCTTTTCCTGCTCTAGGCCATAGTGTGTTTACTACCTACCCTTCAAGCTACATCTGGTTTCATGGGTGAATTATTTCAGTTCAGTGCTTTGTAGTTACAGACTTACATTTAGATTTCTGAGTAACTACTGTGTGTGTGTGTGTGTGTGTGTGTGCATGCATCTTCAGCATTGGGCTAGGAACACCATAGAGAAAGTGATTGTTACAGTTGTGCCCACATCCTTTGTACAGTTTGTATCACTGACGGCAATCAGCAAAAGTGACAATATGCTTAGATCCAAAGACCTCATACTGGCTAAAAAATGACATTATTGAGCTATGCAATTCAAAGAGAAACACAATGGGTTTATTTTTTAAGACTAATTTGAGGGAGCTAGAACTGACTGCAGAACACTAGCCCCTCGTAATGAATCCATCTGTTCCAGTGTTGTGTCTCCTAAAAGGACTGAGCCCAAAACATAGTTAAAATATTAATTTATAATATTTATTTTCTTATAGCACTTTTCATGTGAGCAATTCACAGCTATTTCTCCACCCTAGACCTGATTCTTCCCCTTGTAAGTTAACCCTCTCCCTGATACCTCCATCTCTATTTCTCAATCATTTCTCTCTAGAGGTGCTGTGGTATGGTGGAAATAGCATGGGCAATGTAGGTTAGAATGGCAGAATAACTACTTCTTAGCTGTGTGACCTTAGCAAGTTACCTGACCTCTCTGGGCCTTAATTGCCTCAGCATTAAAATAAAGGAAATGATGCTCACCTAGCAAGGTTGTTGTGAGAATCTAAAATAATGTACAAAAAGCACCTGTCACATTGCCTGATATGCATTAACTACTTTCAAACTGTGGTTGCTTTTGTTATTATCGTTGCTGTTATAATTATTACCACCCTTGACTGTGAGTTCCTCAAATGTGAAAGACTATTCACCTCTCTATCTCTAGCTTGAATTTAGCAGTCCTCAGAACAAATGAGGGTTTAGTTAAGGCCAGTTGACTATACTACATTAATTATTTTCTTTAGAACTCCAGGGTACCATTTAGAGCAACCCCTAGAACAGCAGTTAACTAAATGATACCTGAATAGTTCTATTATCACATTAACCCTTCCACCTTCTTAAAAGCATGAAAGGCCATAATAGGTTTAGACCATTGCAGAGATTCTAAATACCATATTGCTGGGCAAAACCATGGTGAAGTGACTTTCTCTTGAAAAGTTGAGTATGGGTAGGGCTTTAGTAGAGGATTTTCCTTGAATTCCTAATATCTGGGGAATCAAAACTCTAGTGTCCACTAGCTTTACATGCAGATGTTGACAAAAGACATTACATCTGGAAAGATCTTAGAAGTCTTATAAGACTGCTGCGATGGCATCGCCTTTATGGAATGTAGACATCAGCATTTAGGTACGACTTTGTGTCCTATTTTATTTTACCTTCAAAAGAAAAACACTATCAAAAACCAAGGAAGTCCATGGTGTTCTCCACAACTGGTTGGCATTTGACTACTTGTTTGAATTATGTATGGAAAGTCATTGACAGTATGGATTGTTCCTGAGGTTGGCTTGATTTTTGTTTTTGTTTTTATTTTTATTTTATTTATTTATTTTTTTTTTGCTGTACACGGGCCTCTCACTGTTGTGGCCTCTCCCATTGCGGAGCACAGGCTCCGGACGCACAGGCTCAGCGGCCATGGCTTACGGGCCCAACCGCTCCGCAGCATGTGGGATCTTCCCGGACCGGGGCACGAACCTGTGTCCCCTGCATCAGCAGGCAGACTCCAACCACTGCGCCACCAGGGAAGCCCTTGTTTTTATTTTTGATTCTGAGTCACTGCATCCTCTACCAGCTGTTAATTCATCATGGGGTTGGGGGGGAAGGAAATGTTGCATTGCTGTTCGTAAGCTTTTTTATTATTTTTTTATTATAATTATTAAAGACTTGGCTTTCTCCTCTCATCACTGTGAGATTACAGATCTACCTGAATGAAATGTAACATTGAAAAGAAAAGAAAAACTTGGCCACATATAAAAGTCACCTAGACAGTTTTTGAAAATCCTGTTGCCCGGATTCCACCACTGGATATTCCAGTTTATTTGGTAAGAGGCATGGCCAGACAAAGCTCCCCAGGAAGTTCTAATGTACAACAAAGATTGAGAACCGCTCATTCCATCCATCCCCCTAAGATCTCAGATGGGAAAAGTGAAGCACTGAGAGGTTAAAATGGGGGCCAATTTGGGGCTTCCCTGGTGGCGCAGTGATTGAGAGTCTGCCTGCCAATGCAGGGGGCACGGGTTCATGCCCCGGTCTGGGAGGATCCCACATGCCGCGGAGCGGCTGGGCCCGTGAGCCATGGCCGCTGAGCCTGCGCATCTGGAGCCTGTGCTCCGCAGTGCAAGAGGCCACAACAGTGAGAGGCCCGCGTACCGCAAAAAAAAAAAAAAAAAAAAAAAAAGGGGGGGGTGCAATTTATGATCATAACACACAGCTAATTAGTAACAGAGGGGACTGAGACCCAGGTGTTCGCTATCCAGACAGCAGACTAAGAAGTTTCTTTCCAAGGGCAATCTCTGGTCTTAACAGCTACTTTGAGGTGGAGGTAGGGCTCAGGCAGCTCTGGCTTATGGTTGCCCAGAGAATGGTCAGCAATGTGCACTTGGAAACTATGATGGATAATGACCTTCAGTTTGGCTCAAACCAAACCCAGGTGGATTTGGTAAGTCTGAGTCCCTCTAATTGCATTTTTCTATTTTTCTCTTTAGTAGAGGTAATAAGACAACTCCATGCCAGGGGCTTGGGGACAGATGGACATTTGCTCTAGTACAGTCTCAGTCCTCATCCCAGTTGCATGGACTTGGACAAACTGGTTGATCTTCTCATCTGTGAAATGTGGATAATATTATACATTCACAGGGTTGCTAGGAGGCTTAAAGATTGTGTTATCTTCCTGGCCAAGGGGATTCGGGGCTGTGTCTCTGGCTTGCCCTGTGAAGCTGTGAGGGAGGAAGCCTGGGTCTTCAGAGCTCTCCACTCCGGCTTTGTGCTTCTTACTTTCACCACGGCAATATCTCTCTGGTCCCACGTGTTCTTCCTGGCTGTCTTCCCTCTCAAAGCCCACACGCAGAAAAGGACCTGTAGTAAAATCATTTACTACAGAACACAGAGGTTCCTACTGAAGTTGAGACTTCAGTTATGTAACCAAAGATCCCTGCATGAGGAGGAACCCAGGCCTCAGAGAGAAAATAGAAACGACAAGGGAGGTCCCAAGGGCCTCACCCAGCCCAGCCCTGCCCCAGCTCTGTAAGAAGGAGGCTTACTGAGGAGGCTGAACAGTGTGTCTGCAGGCACCCCTGGGGAGTGTGGCCCACCCTCACAGGTTTTTCTCTGGTAGAGCTGTTGCGAGAATTCGAGAAGGGGCTGGGCCCTCCAGCCCAGATTTATACAGAGCATCGTGTCCTAGGGCTGCTCTAACAAATTACCATAAACTGAGTGGCTTCAGACAAGAGAAATGCAATCTCTCACAGCTCTGGAAGCCAGAAGTATGAAATCAAGATGTCAGCAGGGCGTGTGCTCCTTCCGAAGGCTCTAGGGAAGAGTCCTTCCTTGTCTCCTCCAGCTTCTAACTGCTGTGGCTTCATCACCCCAATCTGCCTGCATCTTCACATGGCCTTTCCCTCTGCATGTGTGTCTGAGAACTCCCTCTGCCTCTCTCTTATAACAATACATGTGCTTGCATTTAGGGCCCACCCAGATACGCCAGGATAAGCTTCTACTCTCAAAATCCTTAACTCAGCTTTCAACGTGTGAGGTGACATGCACTCTTTTGCCATATGAGGTCATAGTCACAGGTCCCAGGGACTAGGACATGGATATACCTTCAAGGCCACCATTCAGCCTGCTACTTGGCATGAAAAAAGGTCAGATCTCAAGTTCCTTCTCAGAGGTATACACCCTCATCGCTGGGTTTCTGGTAAAATCCATTCTCATTTAAGTTGGAAGAAAGGTTGGCATTTGGGAGGTGGGATGGAAAGGGCATAAGATAAAATGGCAAAACTGAGGTTCAAGCCTAAACCTGCCTGACTTCAAAACCCATCTTTTTTTTTACTGCAATACTCTTCCTTTTTTTTTTTTTTTTTTTGCAGTACGCAGGCCTCTCACTGCTGTGGCCTCTCCCGTTGCGGAGCACAGGCTCCGGACGTGCAGGCTCAGCAGCCATGGCTCACGGGCCCAGCCGCTCCGCGGCATGTGGGATCTTCCCAGACTGGGGCACGAACCCGTGTCCCCTGCATCAGCAGGCGGACTCTCAACCACTGCACCACCAGGGAAGCCCCATATTGTGGATTTTTAAAGCTCCCACATGCAGATGTGCTGGTTTTAACTTCCAACTTTTCATCCAAAATGGGAACGCCAAACAAAAAGAATTTAGAGTGCACAGATATGCGCTTTGCTGAAAAAACCAAAATTAAAATTCTGATGTGACAAAGGAAGAATGCCTCCAAAGGAAGAATAAGCAAATTTTCAAAGGGGTTTGGGAAGAAAGTAGAGAAAAGGCAGGCAAAGGAGACAGGAAAGAGAGGGGATGATTTGGGCTCAGTTGATTTTAGGCACAGACCTTGAATGGGATGAAACCCAGGAACACTGAGGAGAATTCGGTGATTGATTTTCAGATTGATGGTCCAGATACAGGAAGATTAGCTGGCAGGTGACCATTCCAGAGGTTCAGAAGCAGATTATCTGTTGCCTGTGGGAAAATGCTCAGCCTTCTCCCTCTCTTGGTCAAGAAAGAGGAACAGAGGGAAAAAGTAACAGGAGAAGAATTCTTTTTCCAATTTTCTTGCCCACTCAAGACCTAACCCAGGCAAACACGTTGACTGGAAGCCTGCCCCTCCCCCTCCTCTGCCTGCTTTGTGCTCTTTGTCCTCTTTCCAGCACACAGGAACTTCCCTTCCATCAGCCAACTCCTGGGAAACGTTGTGACACACCAATCCACTCCCAGCCCCTCTTCTGGACCTAGCTAGAGGGAAGCCCCTGACTGATCTTATCCAAACAGTTACCATTCACTGCCTTAGAGAACCATGAAACCAAAAGTGATTCAGTGGATTGGGGTTGAGAGGAGTGGTGTCGTTGTCAGCATTCTCCACCATAGGACAACCATAGTGTCCTCGGGATGGGGCCTCTTGCCTGACTATGCATCGCAAGAAAGAGAACCTGGGAGTGGTACACGGAGGGAATGAAGGCCCACCTGGTGAGCCAGATCTCCTGAATCAACCCTGATGTTATGTCCCACAACTTGGCTAGATCAACTTCAGAAGGCAAATCCTCAACTTAGCCCCTTGTCTGGAAGTCAGCTGGGTCGCCACACTGAGCTTTTCCTACCATCTCTATTCATTAACTCCATATTTCTTTAGAATTATTAAACAACTGTGTTGATTAACTGATACCCATAGATTTTCGCTTTGAGGCAACCATTTGGATGCAAGGATATTTTAATGGAGCCTAAGGAAGAACCACTAAACTTGTAGCTATTTTTATTCCCAAACAAGTAGAAAAAAACAAACCTCTCACCCATCGCAAATACAGGACAAGGCGAGGAGGTAAGGGTCTAGATGCACTGAGGCCCAAGGTTGGTGTAAAAGATGGGTATGGGCTAGACACTGTATTGCAGAAAGACCACATCCACCCAGGAGTCATGTTTAGCACACTTGTAAGCCTAATAAATAGGTCCGTGTGCTTAATAAGGACCCTAAATTAGTTTTCTCTATGTAAAATTTTAAAATGTCAGTTTCTTATTGATGAGGCCACTCTTGTTTTATTGGGTCCATTGGGGGAAGAAGTGAGGAACAATGTTCCAGTCTACATGGGAACTATTTCCATTTCTAAAAGTATCCTCAGAATTTAAAAATATACACATATAACATTTAATAGCATTCTAATGCTTTTTTAACTTTTTGTTTGAAAATCATTTCAAACTTAAAGAAACATTGTAAGATTAGTATAAAGAACACTGTCTTTTACCCAGATTCACCTGTTAACGTTTTACCCCATTTGCTTTATTGTTAGCTCTTTCTCTGTGTCCATCTCTACATCTCTGTATCTCTCTGTTTCTCTCTCTCTCTCTGCCTTTCTCTATATGTATGTATGTATATGCTTATTTGTGTTAGTGTGTGTGTGCACATACATGTGTATGTACTTTTATCTCATCTACCTGCATTCCAATTTTGTCTATTGATCCAATAATGTCTTTTATAGCATTTTACCCCCAGAACAGGATCCAGTCTAGGATTAGGTACTACAGTTAGTTATCGGGCCTCTTTAGTCTCCTTTAACCTGGAACATTTCTTTAGACTTTCTTTGTCTTTTATGACATTGACATTTCTGAACTTACAGTCTCTCTCTTTTTTTAACACCAAGTTCCTCCTTATGGGTTTGTCTGACGCTCCCTCACAACTAGATTTAGATTATGCATTCCCAGCCAGAACATCACATGGGCGATGTATCCATCTCAGGTTATCACAATATGGTTTAAATTCTTTTAGATGGTAATTTGATGTTACAGGTGTTGCACTATTAGATATCAACTGGTTCTTACAGAGTTTTTTAAGTACCGGGGTTTCTTTCTAAATGTAAAATTAGCATCACCTTCTTCAAAATATTCAAGCAATACAAAAAAGAATTCAGTATAGAAAGTGTTGTATTCTCTTAACTAGCAAAGGGCTCTGTTCTTCGGAGTCTCTTAGCCCCAGCCTGTTCCCAGCTTCTCGGCTACCAAGATAGACCAAGATAGATAGCAACTCAACCTCCATGTGGGGATGGGGGGTAGCTTCCAAATGGAGACAGAGGAGATCAGGCCAAGAATATTAACCAGTAGTAATAATCAGAAGAAGAGCAATAACTCTGGTATATTAAGCAGCTCCCATTTATTAAACCAGACACTGTGCAAAACTTTCACTCCTATCATCTCACTGGATCCTCAACACAGCCTGTGAGATAGATTCCATTTCTAGTCCATCTGAGGTCACATGACTTATCCAAGGCCACACAGGACAAGGGCAAAGCTCCCATTTTTAACTCTGGTTTCTGACCCCCAAGCCCTCCTCACACTCTTGTTCACCATGAAGTTATACTTTCTGGATTCTTATAACCCACCTCATCAATCCCTTCATGACTCCTAGCACAAAAGAAAATAAAGGTGATGGCAGCTAGGTTTGCTCAAGTCTCCCCAGGGCTAAGCTTCCATTTGCAATGAGTTCTGCCCAGTAGGCTCAGCTTAGTGACAGGCCGACCTCTTCCGTGGTAGGAGTGGATCCAGTCTCCATGGCAACCTGCCTTTAGAGCAAAGAAAGACACCAGAATCCTAGGAGGAGGAGGAGGAGGCTAAAAGGGTAGGATTCACTGGAATTCGACCTGTGGAACTGATGTGATGGGAATTGGGAATTTGTAAGGTCAGGTCTTGGCTTCCACCCCAGAAGCTTCTGAAGCCAGGTTCTTTATCATTTTCCTACTCAACGTATTTGTTCTGTGCAGCAACAGGTTAACATTTCTCCAAGGGACATTTCAGAGGGCTCCGACCCTGTAATCAAGGTCACAAATAAATAGCAATTGATAAAGAGGAAAGATAATTATTTTAACCTTTACATCCTACGCTTTGATCCTGGGTGACCCCAAGATCATTCCTCTGTTCTCTTAACTGACAACAGTAAATCAGAGCACAGTTTGGTGTTCAAAAAAAAACCAAAAACAACAACAAAAACACCTTACTTTTAAGAATCATGAGAGGAACACCTGAAATTCATCTGAAATGACATTTTTATCCTTCTTACTTAGTGCTATTCAAGTCAGCTGACTCAGCATGACCACTATGCACAGGTCTGGGGATGGGCTCGCAGCTGTCTGCTTTCAGGTAGTCACTGCAGAAACCAGTCCAGATCCTGAAAGTGTTTTGTCTTAGAATAGTAGTAACTTGTAGAATTGAAAGGAACTCAGTGAATGTGTAATCCAGCTCCCTCACTTTTTTCATGTGAACACTGAAACAGAGGGGTTAGCAGTGGTACAGTGTACTGGACTGTGATGGCCACCGGAGTCAAACCAAACAATTCAAGTTCCAGTGCTGCCACTCTTTTTACCGACCCTTTCCAGTCAGGCCCCAGCAACGGTCCTTCTGCTGGTGTCATTGGAGCCAACCGAATGAGCCTGAGTTTGGTTCAGAAGTAAAGGGGAGGGCTTCCCTGGTGGCGCAGTGGTTGAGAGTCCGCCTGCCGATGCAGGGGGCACGGGTTCGTGCCCCGGTCCGGGAGGATCCCACATGCCGCGGAGCGGCTGGGCCCGTGAGCCATGGCCACTAAGCCTGCGCGTCCAGAGCCTGTGCTCCGCAACGGAAGAGGCCACAACAGTGAGAGGCCCGCGTACCGCAAAAAAAAAAAAAGGGAAGTTTTCTTCTTTGCTCAAAGAATGGAGAAAGGTGAACTCACTCTCTAGAGGACACGCTGTCCCTACAGGCTGTGGGCGGGGCTGCTTTATAGGATCTCCTCAGCGCGGGGTGGGCGGAGGTGGGGGGGGCGGAGCTCTCCCAGGGCAGGCGCGGCCGTACCGCTCAGGCTCCAGAGCGCAGGCTCCGGAGCAGCGTCTCTGCCCACGGCCCGCGGCCATCTTGAATTGAGGTGGTGTGGGCAGCCGCGCTTCTGCTCGCGCCCAGAGCTGAGGTGTCTCGCGCGGGCACTTCCCCCGAGGAGGAACTCTGGTCTGAAGTGCCAAGTACCAGTACGAGGCCTCTGCACGCGGCTCCCTGTGAGCAAGTGAAACCAGACTAATCACAAAGGAAAAAGAAAAAAGGTTAGACTGTATTTTATTACCCAGATTCTATTTTTCCATGAATTGTTAGTGGGCTATGCTGGTGACACTTACTGTGTGACCCAGCTGTTTAACATCTCTCTACCTCACTTTCCTACCTTGTAAATTAAGATGGTGCTATTACAAAGGATTGTTTATAAAGATTGAATTAAGGAATACATGCAAGGTACCTGCAACCACTGCTGGCCCATAGTAATCACTCAGTAACTGCTAGAGGGTGTAACGGGTTTGTTATAAAGATGGTTATAGGGCATCTCAGGTGGCGCAGTGGTTGGGAGTCCGCCTGCCAATGCGGGGGACGCGGGTTCGTGCCCTGGTCCGGGAAGGTCCCACGTGCCGCGGAGCGGCTAGACCCGTGAGCCATGGCCGCTGGGCCTGCGTGTCCGGAGCCTGTGCTCCGCGGCGGGGGAGGCCACGGCAGTGGGAGGCCCGTGTACTGCAAGAAAAAAAAAAAAAAAAGATGGTTATAACAATCTTCAGAGGATTGTTAGAAAGATTCAATGACATAATACATACAAAGCCCTTGGAACCATGCCTGGCCCAGAGTAACCACTTAGTAAGTGCTAATGATTCTTATAGATGACTTACCTAAGGTCATATGGACAACTGGTCTTCCCTGGTCAAGAGAACATCCATCTCTCAAGTTACCTCCCCCTCTGTAATGAATTCATAGCATAGCACTCCTTTTTTAAATTTTATTTTTTAATTTTTTGTACAATTTTTAAAGGCTAATTTCCATTTACATTTATTACAAAATATTGTCTATATTCCCCATGTGTACAGTATATCCTTGAGCCTATCTTATATCCAATAGTTTGTACCTCCTACTGCTCCCCTCCTCCCCCCCACCACCCCCCTGTTAATCACTAGTTTGTTCTCTGTATCTGTGAGTCTGCTTCTTTTTTGTTGTATTCATTAGTTTGTTGTATTTTTTAGATTCTACATATAAGTGATAGCATACAGTCTTTCTCTGTCTGACTTATTTCACTTAGCATAATGCCCTCCAACTCCATCCATGTTGCTGCAAATGTCAACATTTCATTCCTTTTTATGGCTGAGTAGTATTCCATTGTATATATACACATCTTCTTTATCCATTCATCTGTTGACAGACACTTAGGTTGCTTCTATATCTTGGCAATTGTAAAAAATGCTGCTATGAACATTGGGGTACATGTAGCTTTTTGAATGAGTGTTTTTGTTATATTCGGATATAAACCCAGGAGTGGAATTGCTCAGTCATATGGTAACCCTGTTTTTAGTTTTTTGAGAAACCTCCATACTGTTTTCCACAGTGGCTGCACCAATTTACATTCCCACCAACAGTGTAGGTGGGTTGCCTTTTCTCTACATCCTTGACAACGTTTGTTACTTGTGTTCTTTTTGACGATGGCCATTCTGGCAGGTGTGAGGTGATGTCTCATTGTGGTTTTGATTTGCATTCCCAGATGATTAGCAATGTTGAGCATCTTTTCTTTTGTGTGTGTGTGTGTGTGTGTGTGTGTGCAATTGCTTTTATAAACAAATTTTAGGCTGGAATAAGGAGCTCCTAGTTCATCATGTTGGAGATTGTCCTTGCTGCTATAGGCTGTTGAAGTGTGCCTCCCTTATGATCTGGTTGATGTGGGAATAAGGACCTTGGCATACCGCATACTCCTCATATAAGGACTGAGGGGTACTCTTGTTGAGTTCAGCAATGATCTGGTTTAAGCTGCTTTCTGATACAATTACTCTCTCTGGGGAATTAACACTGCTGCTCCTGTCATTATCATTGCTTGAACATGCACACACTTTGGTTCCTCTTAGTGCTTCCTTCCTTATTGTTTTTCATTGCATCCTGAGACTCCTGAAAAACAGGGTTTTTCTTACTCCTTTTGGACTGGGGAGAATGGTGATTTTCCTCTTTATTATCATTCCTTCTTCTTTTCTGCTTATTGTTCACTGACTGTGTTTCTGATTCCAACAGCGTGTCGGTAATTGGGTCTACATTCATATTTAGGACAGAGAATACATTAGTACTGGCCGAAGTGGCCCTGGCAATATTGGCCGAAGACGCAAAGCAGGATGATGGTGAGGACCAGAGATGGACCTAGTACAGGCCAAAGTTGCCCTGTAAAAACATTCTGGCATGGCATACCTCCCTAGTCCTGGCCCCCAAACCCTAGAAACCTTGAGTATCTTTTCATGTACCTGTTGGCCGTCTGCATTTCCTTTTTGGAAAAATGTCTATTCAGTTCTTCTGCTCTTTTTTTTTTTGACTGCATTGGGTCTTCGTTGCTGCGTGTGGCTTTCTCTAGTTGCAGTGAGCGGGGGCTACTCTTCATTGCAGTGCACGTGCTTCTCATTGCAGTGGCTTCTCTCATTGTAGAGCACAGGCTCTAGGCACTTGGGCTTCAGTAGTTATGGCTCACGGGCTTAGTTGCTCCGCAGCATGCGGAATCTTCCCGGACCAGGTCTCAAACCCATGTCCCCTGCATTGGCAGGCGGATTCTTAACCACTGTGCCACTAAGGAAGTCCCTTCTGACCAGTTTTTAATCAGGTTTTTTTTTTATGTTGAGTTATATGAACTGTTTATATATGTTGGATATTAATCCTTTATCAGTCATATCATTTGCAAATATTGTCTCCCATTCAGTAGGTTGTCTTCATTTTGTCGATGGTTTCCTTTGCTATGCAAAGCTTTGGAGTTTATTTTTGCTTTTATTTCCTTTACTTTAAGAGACAGATCCAAAAAAATATTGCTGTGATTTATGTCAAAGGGTGTTCTGCCTATGTTTTCCTCTAGGAGTTTTATAGTATCCAGTCTCACATTTAGGTCTTTAATCCATTTTGAGTTTACTTTTGTATATGGTGTTAGAGAATGTTCTGATTTCATTCTTTTACATGTAGCTGTCCAGTTTTCCCAGCACCACTTATTGAAGAGGCTGTCTTTTCTCCATTGTATATTCTTACCTCCTTTGTCATAGATTAATTGACCATAAGTGTCTGGGTTTATTTCTGAGCTCTATATTCTTTTTTTTTTTTTTTTTTTTTTTGGCTGCATTGGGTCTTTGTTGCAGCATGCGGGCCTTCTGTAGTTGCAGTGACTGGGGGCTACTCTTGGTTGTGGTGCACAGGCTTCTCATTGCAGTGGCTTCTCTTGTTGTGGAGCATAGGCATGCAGGCTTCAGTAGTTGTGGCACGTGGGCTCAGTAGTTGTGGCTCACAGGCTGTAGAACACAGGCTCAGTAGTTGTGGTGCATGGGCTTAGTTGCTCCGCAGCATGTGGGATCTTCCCAGACCAGGACTCAAACCCGTGTCCCCTGCATTGGCAGGTGGATTCTTAACCACTGTGCCACCAGGGAAGTCCCATCTGGGCTTTGTATTCTGTTCCATTGATCTAGGTGTCTGTTTTTGATAGCACTGCTTTTTGTTTGGAAATTGGAAGGAGTAGAATTTGCCTAGCAAGAAAACCACATTAGAAAGAAAATAATTCCCAGAAAAGCTCACAGGTCTTGGAGAACTTCTACTTTCCCTTTCCTCTTTTTCTGGAGTTCTATCCTCTCAGTCTAAGACTTGCCTTCTAGATATAACTCATTCCATTGCTTAAAAGCCAGCCTACCTGTTAGCTTCCACTTTCCATGCTAGTGCCAGGCAGGTTTCTAGACTTTCTATGCTGTTCTAGGAATCGATCTAGTCTTGAAGCACAGTCTTACTTTTTAAATTATTATAGTTTCATAATGTTTTACGATTTGATAGAGAAATCCTCCTTCAATACTTTTTTCAAATTTTTTTTTCAATTTTTTTTTTGTTTTCCTCTTTTTGTTTGTTTTTGCTTTTGGTGTAGTAATACATTCACACAATTTCAAGGTATAAAACAATGTACAGTGAAAAATCTCCCTTCACACCAACCCCTCCAGCCATCCAAATCCCCTCCTGGAAGCAAAACAATGTAAGCAGTTTCTTATATATCCTGACAAAGAGACTCTATGTATAGATAAGCAAATACTTAAGTATATTCTTTTTTTTTCTTCTTTAAAGCATAAGTTTATCCATTTGTTTTTACAAATGAAAGTCAATATCATTTTTCTGAGCCCTCCCCCCCAAAAAAACTGTTGGAAATTTCACTGAAATGACATTAAACTTAAAAATGAATCTGTATAATAATTAAAATTAGTTATACTATTTAGTTCAACTATCTGGAAACATGGCATGTATCTTCATGAATCCAACTCTTTTCTTAGTTCCTTATTTAGATTCTGAATATTTATTACTGGGTATTTTATATTTTCATTTTAGTGAGTTATTTTCAATGTAAGGAGGAGTTAGTTTCCTCATATTATTTAATATAGAAGAACTATTTAGTTTCATATTTATTTTTAAATCTGGCTAACTTATTAATTCTAATGGTTCTGTGGTTAATTCTCTTGTGTCATCCTGGTGCACAGGATGAAACCAGATGGACTGGTTTCAGATCCTGCTCTGCCATTTAATAGCTGTACAACTTAGGGGATATTATTAAACCTCTGTGTGCTTCAATTCCCTCATCTGTAAATAGGGTAAAGATACTACCTACTTCATAAAGTTGTTGAAATAAATAAATAGCTTAATTCAAAGGAAACTGTTAGGACAGTGCAAAGAACATGAGTAAAAGTTAGCTTTGATTAAACTTTGATAATTTTGCTCTTCCTTTATGATTATTATCTCATTTCTTTTTGCTTCATATATTACTGCATTAGATAAAATTTGTCTTCTTTCTTTCCCTATTTTTTCACTATTAGGTGTGGTGTTTGAAATTGGTTAGAAATAAATGTAGTTAATCATACTGATAATCAAATCTTTTATTCCTAGTTGTTAAGCTTTTTTAAGGAACAGATATCAAATTTTATTAAATGCCTTTCTATTATTTATTCATATAATCATATATTTCCCCTTTGTTCTACTGATGTGATATATTTTATTAATAGACACTGGAAAATCAAAACATCTATATTCTAGGATAAACTCTGTTCAGTCATGGTGTATTATTCTTTCTACATCCAACTTAATCTGATCTCGCAGAATTTAATTTAAAACTTAAAACCCTGAGTTTACAAATTGGGTCCATCTGTAGGTGCCTGTATGCACATGTCTTTAGCAGTTTATGCTAGCCTTAGAAAATAAATTAGAAAAATTTCATTCTCTTTCTATGCTTCAGTATGAGAACTATTTGTTCCTTGGTTATTTGACATTTATCTTAATATTTTAAAAGAATTCGCTCAACCTCATATTAGAATCCTTATGCTATGACCACTAACTCTAATTCTCTCCTTGGTGTACAAACAGCTCCTCATAGATGCATTCCCAATTTTCAATTAATGTGTAGATTTTATTTTTGCTACAAGTGAGTATAAACTCTAGTACAATGATGTCTCTCCAGCAGAATGCTGAGCTGCACAGCTTGTGGAGAGTAGGATTATAGGCTGCTGTGAGTAAGAGAGAATGGAATGTGGAATATTGTCCAGCACCAAGAAAGGTCACAGGTTCACTGGAATATATGAGGGCTTCGCCACCTGAGTGAATGGGCAGCGAAAGACAGTAGTGCACATTGGTCAGAGGGTTGAGTCTGAGGCCTGACAGCCTGCAGCCTTATCTGAGTTTCACCACTTACTAACTGTGTGACTTTGAGTAAGTCACTTTCCTGCCCTATGCCTCAGTTTCCCCATCCATAAAGTGGGAATAATTCTCATAAGGTGAGAATTAAATGAGTTGATTTCTAAAAAAGGTTTAGCACAGTACCTGGTACATAATAAGCGTGGCATAATTGTTGACCATAATTATGATTGTTATTCTGACAGTGACAGAGACCCCCCCGGAGCAGTGGATGCTTTCATAGCTACTGGGAGACATTGTTGTGCCGTCAAAATGGTTGTATCGAACTTTTTGCTAACTTTAGGATTGTTCTGAGTTTAATTCCTTCAGATATGCTACCAAAAATTCTAGAATTCAAAACTGTGCAGGAAACACAAAAAAGCTAAGAACCTTGACTGTAGACAGACCACAAGACTCTACGGAATGTGATTGAGATGCACTTTGGCCACATTCCCACATTCATGCATATACCGCTGCAGAGAAGTTAGTTCTGGGATCTATGCTTTCCAAGCCACAGTTCCAGTGAATGGGCTGTAGGAGGAGCCTTCTCCAAGGTGTTATTGAGTTAGCACTATATGATAAGGTTGCCCTTACAAATTAGTGAAGAAAAGGAGAATTATACAGTATTTGGGGAAAAAAAGTAATTGTGGCATACAAATATAAAGTTTAAAATTTCCATATTAATTACAGCTAAATGTTAACACATAAGTATAACGTTCCACGGGCAATGAATCATAAGTGCAATATCCATAGATTTTGTTGGTTTATTTTTCAAAAACCAACAAAACAAACTGAGAACTTAAGTGGCAAACAGGGAAAAATAACTGCAGCATAGATAGCAGATGAAGAGTTAGTGTCCTTAATGTATATAGAGCTCTTTCAAATCAATTAGATAACGAGAAATGCCTTGAAATAATATGTAAAGGATACCAACAAGTAATTCATGAAATGGCCATAAACATGTGAGAAAACTTCCCTCTTAGGAATAATAAAAGAAATGACCATTGGAAATGATATACTCTTTTCCTTCTTTCACATCAACATTATTTTTTAAAAAAACAATAAATCACAGTGTCATTAAGAATGAGGTAAATGTATGCTCTCAAGCCCTGCTTGGGGAGGGTGTGTTGGGTCAACCTTTCTGGAGGGCAATTTGACAAAGAGTCAAATCTATTGATTCCCAAGTTCATTTCTAGGAATGTGTCCAAAGGAAATCAAGATGCACAGAAACGCACATATGCAAGAATGTTATAGCATTATTTGGAATAGCTACAAAATTAATTATTCCCCCCAAAAGAGAAACAATTTAAATGTTCAATAGTAAGAGAATGATTAAATCAGTTGTGCTAATTCCAGTCAATGGGATTTTATGCCACATTTTATAAATAACATTTTCAAATCTTACCTTATGGCATAGGAAAATATTTGTGATCCAATATTAAGTGTTTGAAAAAGAGCAACAATCAAAATTATATGTACAGCATGATCTTTTTTTTGTAAAATGTAACTCCAGCACCATGCTAAGAACTATTAGTCACTGGTTGTTACAATATTAAAATACCTCTGTATCCTCAGATCAATAGAGATTATTCCCAGCCATTTCCCAGGAACACACACAGCCCACAGTCCAGCAGCTAAAAAGTTATCAACCCTGCTCCAGCTGTTAGACCTGCCTCCAGTCTGATGGGGGACCTGACAAGCCAGTCATTAGATCCTTTTAATATTACCCTTCATCTGGTCCCTTATTGTGGGAGGGGAATTTGGAGTGGGAGGAGAAACAGAGATTCACTTAATAAATGAGTAGCAAAATGGCCTTAGTGTTAGCCAAACTCACATTGGATCTCAGAAAATTTCAGTCATTTTCTTCAAGTTCTATGATTGTATTCTCATCCATAGAAGATCACAGTGTAGGAGATTTGAGATTTGCATTGCTACCTTGGTCAATGAATCCTGCCCCCCCAGCAGCCACTGCCCCCACGCTTCAGCCACAGGCAGGAGTCCACTGTCCTAGGGCGCTACCCACCCCAAGCTACAGCACCTTCCAGAACTCTCTCCCTCCTGTTCTATGCCTCCTGACCTCACAGCTTTTTGTGCCTTTTAACCATCATGCTTGCTCCTTAGGAACTGGCCTTCTCTTTTATACAGCCTTTGGGTTGGGTTACCACTTATTTTCAGCCACGTCCATTTTGAGTGCAGGATAGGGGACAGGAGACAGTTTAGATTTTAGAGGGGGAAGATGGAAAGGGCAGAGGCTCACAACTGCACATTCTGAAGCAACTAGGTCTTTCGGGTTTCCAAGCTTCCCCTCCTGCTGGCACCTCTCCCCACTCCCATATTTACATTACACAGGCAGGTGGGGAGTGAGGGCTCCAGGATGGGTGGGAAACAAGCCTATAAATCAAGTATATACAACATACCAACATCTTAATAGTGATTATCTTTGAGGATATATTTTCTTCTTATCTGTATCTTCATAATTTTTGTAATCCAAAATGAAATAACATAAGAAATGATGGATCAATTAAATCAAAATATCTGGGGTTAGCACTTAGGTATCAGGGGTTTGTTTTTTCTTTTTGGTTTTTGGTTTTTATCTCCCAAGATGGTTCTAATGTTTAGCCAGTGTTGAGACCCAGGGATGTAGTCAACCTTATTTTACAAAATAGAGAACTGAATCCAGAGTGGTTCATAGTAATACACTTGGCTAATATTTCTGTTGTTCAAAAAGAAAGTTCTTTATGAGATTCAGATTTAATTGAGAAGTCATTTCTATTGTCACCTTTTTTTTTTTGCATTTTTTAAATTTAAGTATAGTTGATTTACAGTATTGTGTTCATTTCTGCTGTACAGCAAAGAGACTCAGTTACACATACATATACATTCTTTTTTATATTATTTTCCATTATGGTTTATCTCAGGATACTGAATATAGTTCCCTGTGCTATACAGTAGGACCTTGTTGTTATCCATTCTATATGTAATAGGTTTATCCACTAACCCCAAACTCCCAGTCCATCCCTGCCCCTCTCCCCCACCCCCCTTGGCAACCACGAGTGTGTTCTCTATGTCTGTGAGTCTGTTTCTGTTTTGTAGGTAAGTTCATTTGTGTCATATTTTAGATTCCACATATAAGTAATATCATGTGGTATTTGTCTTTCTCTTTCTGACTTATTTCACTTAGTATGATAATCTCTACTTGCATCTGTGTTGCTGCAAATAGCATCTTTATCCATTCATCTGTCCATGGACATTTAAGTTGTTTCCATGTCTTGGCTATTGTGAAAAGTGCTGCTATGAACATAGGGGTGAATATATCTTTTTGAATTATAGTTTTGTCCAGATATATGCCCAGGAGTGGGATTGTTGGATCCTATGGTAATTCTATGTTTAGTTTTCTGAGGAACCTCCATACTGTTTTCCATAGTGGCTCCACTAATTTACATTCCCACCAACAGTATAGGAGGTTTTCCTTTCCTCCACACCCTCTCCTGCAATTGTTATTTGTAGACTTTTTAATGATGGCCATTCTGATCAGTGTGAGGTGGTACCTCATAGTTTTGATTTGCATTTCTCTAATAATTAGCGATGTTGAGCATCTTTTCATGTGCCTATTGGCCATCTGTATGTCTTCTTCAGAGAAATGTCTATTTAGGTGTTCAGCCCACTTTTTGGTTGGGTTGTTTTTTTGTTGTTGATTTGTGTGAGCTGTTTGTATATTTTGGAAATTAAGCCCTTGTCGGTTGCACTGTTTGCAAATATGTTCTCCCATTCCGTAGGTTGTCTTCTTATTTTGTTTATGGTTTCCTTTGCTGTGTTGTCACTGTTTTAGACCTCACAATATTACCTACTCACAGCTCTGATGATACAGTTTAAATCAGCCTTACTTAACCATATATCCATAATCTATGAGAGTTGAGGGAAGCTATTCATTTACTTCAACTCTTCTTGAAATGCTAGTGATATGCCTTATGAAATTATTTAAAGGAACAGAAGACTCCTTCTATCACTTTTCCTAATTCTATTCCCAAGGATAGGAAAGAATGAGACTTCCTTTCATATATGTACTCTTCAATTTGCCAGTTGGAAAAGAATATGCTAATTAAATCAATAAACATTTATCAAGTATCTACAATGTATCCAACACTACTCTAACTTCTATCTCATGTTCAAGGTTTTTTTTTTCTGCAAAAAAAGCAAAGCCATACTGCCAAAATTCTACTGGGGTCATATGAAGGGTGATTATTCACCAGGTTGGGTTTTATTCTGTACCTTTTATAAAGCAACAACTCCAATATAGTAAGAAGGGATTCCATTTCAGTTACCTTAAGGAACCCATGAGACAGTCATGAAGAGGGAGAAAACACAGTCAAGACAATGAAGACAGCCGTGGAAGCCCAGCTGACAGGATGACTACAAAAGGAGAGGTGCAAATCTAAAGGACTACAGAGAGACAGATTGGTTCAATCTCTGACACTTGGACAAGCCACCCAAATTGCATTTGTTTTCTTAAACTATTTTTAGGTGATCAAGGCACTTGGGGCAGTTTTACAAGTGGCCACAGTGGAGGGCCACTAGGAAGGATACCTTTTAAAGGACTCAAGGAAAACCCACTTCTCCAAAACCTTTTCAGCACAACAGTCATTGTTCATCAACAATAGGTGATTCATTACTTGGTTCTACACAGATATGAGAAAGACACATAGAATATTAATCACAGAAGGAACCTTAGAGGTCAACCTTCTACTCAATATAGACATCTCCTCAAGAGCATCCCAAGATATGCTTGATCAGAACCTGCTTAGACCTGGGTAGTAATGAGGAGCACACAGCTCACAATATAATCCCTTCTAGTTCTGAATGGCTCTAGTTATTAAAAATCTTAATTATTTTAATTTCTACCCACCAATACTAGTTCTTCCCTCTGGATCTACAGAAAACAATCCTAAACTCTCTTCCAGCTTTTCCAACAGCTGTCATGTCCAACTAAGTCTGCTCTTCTGCAAACTAAACAAACCCCGCTTCTTCACCTATTCCTCTCCTTCCAGAGTCCCCAGTTAAAATGGCAAATTCCTGACGTGAACACTTCCCATTTCTTAAAAGTGAAAGAGGTGGGTGGTGTCATGCATTTGATCAAGAAGAAAGTAAGGAAGATCAAAGGAACAGTGTTCAAAATAACACTTGGCTTACTTTTTAATTTCCAAAGACTGGCTAGGCTAGCATAGTCCTTTGTAAAATCATTTAAGATTTATACTTGCCTACTTACCAAAGAACTTCTTGACACAATATTTTTAACATCAAGGAGATTTCCACAAGAAAACAAACCCCGCTTCTTCACCTATCTTCACCACTCATTTCCAATGAGTGAGAAAGCTATTGAACATGAATACTACATCAATCAGTCAGTCCATTTATTGCACACATACTAAAGGTCCTATGCATTGAAGATTGAGTTCTTTTTAAGAATTAGTAGCATTAAAATGAAAGTTCATTTTATGAAAATGCACTGTAGGGAGGCATCATCACTGAAGTTTAACGCAGACATGTTTCTTAGAACAGCAAATTCCATTTCCCAGCACTATCCCCCACCCCATGTCCAGCAGAGATGCGAGCCATGGAATGGCATTCACAGGCCAGAGGAGTCACCCCGAGGAACACAGTGATGCTGAGATTCAAAGAAATACGGCATGTGTTGCATCACAAGTTTGGTTATGAAGAAAGATCTGATTGTGGCCAGATACTTACCCTTGAGATAATATTGTTGCAAGACTTCCTCCCCACAGAATGAAATCCCTTCTTTTCCACTCCCACGGCATGAAGGTTGCTTTGAGTATTTGTTCTCAGCTGGCACATGCAGAAAGCTTGCAGCTATTTTTCTCTTTAAAATGTTAGAAAGAAACTCCTTTTCCTCCTCCCATATGACTGGCACTTTATAAAATACTCTTAAAGCTAAAGCCAGTACACCCTGAGGGACTGTAGGAGAAAACGCGAGAAATAGCAAAATGTTTCAGCTCACAAAATCTCTACAGCCTGCTGAGCAAGGCAGAGGGTCTCTTTAAGGGGAAAGAAGACAGAGGTTCCTATCTATGTCAACGTAGTAATGGTGATAATATATTATTGTTGACATACTTTGAATACTTTGTGCCAGGCATTGCACTTTATGTGGATGAACTCATTTAGCTCTCAGAACAACCCTGTAAGGTAAATACTATTCTTACCCATTTGACAAGAGAGGAATGAGAATAAAGAGGTTAAGTAATTTGCCCAAGCTCACACAGCTATCAGGAAATTGGCAGTGCTAGGATTCACACTCTGGAGGCTGGGCTCTTACTGTTTTTCTATATTGCTTGCATGTATGCATGCTGTGTATCATATGATGTATATGATGAGTCACATGACACTAATTTGCTTTCAATGCCAGCCAACTGTATCAATGACCTTAAACTTGTTCCTACATGGCCAAAGTGTTCCAAACTGGCTTTTTTTTTTAATTTATTTATTTATTTATTCATTTATTTAATTTTGGGCTGCATTGGGTCTTCGCTGCTGCACGCGGGCTTTCTCTAGTTGCAGTGAGCGGGGGCTACTCTTTGTTGCGGTGTGCGGGCTTCTCATTGCGGTGGCTTCTCTTGTTGCAGAGCACAGGCTCTAGGCGTGCGGGCTTCAGTAGTTGCGGCACACGGGCTTCAGTAGTTGTGGCTCGTGGGCTCTAGAGCGCAGGCTCAGTAGTTGTGGCGCACGGGCTTAGTTGCTCCGCGGCACGTGGGATCTTCCCGGACCAGGGCTCGAACCCGTGTCCCCTGCATTGGCAGGCAGATTCTTAACCAGTGCGCCACCAGGGAAGCCCCCAAACTGGCTTTTAATTCTGTCCAGCAGAACTGGCACCATCCTGGCTCAGGGCCCAGGTCAAGGCCCAGAGAGACTCTTTATCACCAGTGGGTGGCAATATTGTTACATGGAGCCATCAGGGTGCAGTGAAGGCCTGGCATCTTCCCTAAAAGTGAAAAGACCTCCCCACCTTATGGATAGATCATTCCAGGCAGCTCCCAAAACACAATTTCTTTACTGTTCCCAAAGCACCCAAGATAATCCTGAGGGAGGATAGAGTGATCTGGATTAGGAGGATGCCCAGGAAACTATTTGCATAAATCATTCTTCCTCCTGTCCTGCCATAACATCCCTGGTATATCTCAATCATAAATTACACACTTCTTTTCCCATTAGGGCATGTTTTTCTTAGGAACAGAGAGACTCTACAACGTTTGTACCTGCAATTTCACTAGCCCATGGTAGATGTTAAGTAAATGGATGAATGAATAAATTTCAGTTCTTCAGATGCAATCAGTTCCACTCCAAAAAACAATCTAAGAAATATCTGTGGAATCTTCTGTAGTTGGCCAAAAATGAATTCAGACTTCACTAGTGACTCTAGGCTGCATTCAGCCACCCAAGGATTCTCAGAATAGAATGAACCAAAGAAATCCTCCCAAGACCCTCTGGCCTGGACTCTTGAAACTGCAGTACCCAATCTATCCTTACATTGACCTGGCTGTTCCACGAAACGGTCTCAACTTAAGCAGAACAAATGCCAAGCTGACCTCTGGGTAATTTCAACAAAGTAGGCCCAGTAATTGATGCAGTCAAGGGTTTTCCCAAGGAACTCTGCAATAACCCAGAGACAGAATCACTATGTGAAGGAACCTATATTTGTGTAAAATTTGAGAAGCTTTGAAGAAGGTCCTCTAATCTAAAACATTTCTAGCAGCCTGTCATATTTCTGCAATCCTACTATTAAAAAGTTGGGCCCTTGGAATTAAGTTGATAATTTATGACACATCCAGAAAACTGTTTACAAGGTTTCTAACCATGAAAAATGAGGGAAACAGATGATTTCCAAAAAGCCTATCCTTTCAATTTTAGGTAAAAATTAATAAAAATTTAAAACATGTACCTGTTTTTAAAAAAATCTAGGGTATTTATAAAGGTCAGAATTTTTTAAATATATGTATGTTTTTCCTTTTTCAGCACTTTGTCAAATATCAAGGACTTGTTTTCTCTATTACAGACACACAAGGCTCTGTCTACCCTTCTAGTAGTAACACATTAATGTAAAGCTAGTAACACACACTCCTCTCTCACCACTTAAAACGTGATTTATTTTGATGATTATATTATTATTATTTTTTTTTGCGGTATGTGGGCCTCTCACTGTTGTGGCCTCTCCCATTGCGGAGCACAAGCTCCGGACGCCCAGGCTCAGCGGCCATGGCTCACGGGCCCAGCCGCTCCGCGGCATGTGGGATCTTCCCAGACCGGGGCACGAACCCGTTTCCCCTGCATCGGCAGGCGGACTCTCAACCACTGCGCCACCAGGGAAGCCCTATTTTGATGATTATAAATGATATAATGATTATAAATTCGTTGTAGAGAATTGGGAAATATAGAAAGTACTGAATAATATCTAAAAACTTATCTCTATTGATGTTTGATGCATCATCTTCTTGTCTTTTATATTTTTCATGTATACATAGATAACTTTTTATAAAATATAATCTGCATCTGTTCACATGCTTCTTTCTTCCTGTTTCCTTTATGTCTGTTTTCCATTCTCTCTACTTTCAGTCTCTCTCCCTTGGTGAATTTTAGAATTTTTCTTTATGCATCCATATTTAAGTCTGTCTGTTTAACTTTCACACAGTTAGGCAAAAGCCATTCAAACCATGCTCCTCCTCTAAAGCTGAATGGAAAGAAAGATAAATAGATGATAAATAGATGGTAGATAGATGATACCAGATAGATAGATAGGTAGACAAAAAAAATAGACAGATAATAGATAGTGAGATGGATAAGTAAAGAAGGAAGGAGAGAAGAAAGAATTTATGAATTGTTTGTTTATGTAGATCTTCTGCATATCTTAAATGATTTTGTGACCTTTGATAGAAAAAAAATTTTCTTGCCTCTATTTTAGATTCCCCCAGGACCATCAGTTATCCTTCTCCTCATTCTTGTTACTTCTAGTTCACCCTTCATCATTTCTACAGAAATTCTTTGTACTATCTTAGGCCTAATTATTTGCATTGACTACAATTTAAATTGACTGTTTCTATACAGCGTCTATGGAAGCTCCTTCATTTCCTATTTCCTAATCACTCTGTAGTTTAGTAAGGTATCTTAGGGTTAGAAGAAACCCTGAAATACATTCTGTTTTGCCTCACACATCTTCCCTTCCCCATACCTTGTGCTTCACTCTGTGTCTGAATTCCTTCTGCAACACACTCCCTTGGTGACCACCTAGCCAAGACTGACATCTTATTTTTTTTTAAGATTTTTTTTTGAGGTGGACTATTTTTAAAGTCTTTATTGAATTTGTTACAATAGTGCTTCTGTTTTATGTTTTGTTTTTATGGCCACGAGGCATGTGGGATCTTGGCTCCCTGACCAGGGATCGAACCCACAACCCCTGAATTGGAAGGCAAAGTCTTAACCACTGGACCACCAGGGAAGTCCCAAGATTGACATCTTTAATTACAGAAAGTTCACTACCTCTTGAGGAGACCTAGGACATTTTTACAGTTCTCTGACCATTAAAATACTCTTCTGTCATTCTCACCCACTGCTATTTCTAACTGCTGGAATTTCACATAAAAGTTTAACCATAAACTTGACTAAAAGCTCTTTGAAAAATAATCCTGTTTACAGTAGCATCAAAAAGAATAAAATACTTAGGAATAAAATTAACCGAGAAGGCAAAAGACTTATACACTGAAAACTATATTGTTGAAAGAAATTAGACACCAATAAATGGAAAGATGTCTTGTGTTTCATGGATTGAAAGACAATATTGTTAAGATGTCACTACTACCCAAAGAGATTTACAGATTTGATGCAATCCCTAACAAAATCCCAATGATGTTTTTTGCAGAAATATAAAAATCCATCCTAAAATTCATATGGAATTTCAAGGGACCCAGATAGCCAAGAAAAATCTTACAAAAGAAGAACAAAGTTGGAGGTCTCACACTTCCTGATTTCAAACCATACTACAAAGCTACAGCAATCAAAACAGTGTAGTACTGGCATAAAGACAAACATATAGCTCCATGGAATAGAACTGGGAGTCTAGAAATAATCTCATATATCTATGGTCAACTTAGGGGTCAACTGAGGAGCCAACAAGGGTGCCAAGACCATTCAATGGGGGAAGAATTGTCTTTTCAGCAATAGTGCAGAAACAACTGGACAGCCACATGCAAAATGATGAAGTCAGACCCTTACCTTAACACCATCTACAAAAAATAACTCAAAATGGATCAACAATCTAATCATAAGACCTAAAACTATAAAACTCTTAGAAGAAAACATAGGGGGAAAGCTTCATGACATTGAATTTGTCAATAGAGTAAGTCCCCTACATACGAACCTTCAAGTTGCAAACTTTCAAAAATGCAAATGTGAGTTTGCATGTCCAATCACGTAAGTTAGTTCACATGCCTGGCTCACATTGTCACGTGTGTGCATCCTCTACAAGTGGTTGTGCTTTTGTGTACCATACGGTACTGTATAAAGTTCAGTAGTACAGCATCCTTATTGCAAGCCCAGGATGTCTGGAAGCAAGCATAAAAGCAGTGGTGATGTAGCTGGTACTACTGTACTTTTCAAGGTACTGTACAGTAAGATTAAAAATGTTTTCATTATTTTTTGTTTGTTTTTTATGTATTATTTGTGTGAAAAGTACTGTAAACCTATTACAGTACAGTACCATATAGCCAATTGTGTTTGTTGGGTACCTAGGCTCATTTTGTTGGACTTACAAACACACTCTCAGAACAAAACTTGTTCATATGTAGGGGACTTACTGTAATTTCTTAGATGTGATGTCAAAAGCACAGACAACAGAAGGTAGACAAATTGAACTCCATCAAAGTTAAATGCTTTTATACATCAATACTATCAACAGAGCAATAAGGCAACAGAATGGGAGAAAATGTATACAAATTATATATCTAATATAGAGTTAATATCCAGAATATATAAAGAATTTCTACAACTTAACAGAAAAACAAACAACCCCAGTTAAAAATGGGCAAAGGACTTAGACATTTCTCCAAAGAAGATATACAGATGGCCAAAAAGCACATGAAAAGATGCTCAGCATCACTAATCATAGGGAAATGCAAATCAAGACCATAAGATATCACTTCACACCCATTAGGCTAGCTATTATTACAACAAACAAACACAAGAAGCAAAAACAGGAAATAAAAGTGTTGGTAAGGACATGGGGAAATTGGAACCCTTGTGCATTGTTGGTGAGAATATAAAATGTTGCAGCCACATTGGAAAACAGTACAGTGGTTCCTTAAAAAATTAAAAATAGAATTATCATGTGATCCAGCAATTTCACTTCTAAGTATATACTCGAAAGAGTCTGAAAGAGTTATTTGTATACCGATGTTTGCAGCAGCATTAGTCACAATAGCCAAAAGGTGGAAACAACCCAAGTGTCCACCAGTAGATGAATGAGTAAACAAAATGTGGTACATACGTACAACAGATTATCATTCAACCTTTAAAAAGAAGGAAATTCTGACACATACTACAATGTGGGTGAATCTCGAGGACATTATGCTAAGTGAAATAAGCCAGTAACGAAAGGACAGATACTATTGATTCCACTTAAATGAGATATCTAGAGTGGTCAAATTCATAGAGACAGAAAATGGAATGGTGGTTTCCAGGAGATGGAGGGGAGGGAGGAATGGGGAGTTTTTTGTCTAAAGGATACAGAGTTTGAGTTTTAGAAGCTGAAAAGAGTTCTGGAGATGAATAGTGGTGATGGTTGCACAACAATGTGAATGTACATCAAGCCACTGAACTCTACACTTAAATATGGTTAAAATGGCATATGTTATGTATATTTACCACGGTTTTTTTAATTTAAAAAACAAAACAAAACAAACCTCTTCAAATATCCAAAGGCAACCATCATGACCACACAGAGTAATCTTCAGAGTAAACAGATCTGTTTCCTTCCACTGTTCATCAGGTGACATGAAGTCCAGTCATACTCTGGTCACTCTCCTCGGAATGTTCTCCAGCTACCTATAGCCCATTTAATCCATGGGCCATAGACCTCAACATGACACTGACCAGTTAAGAATAGAAAAAAAGCTCTTTCCGTGCCTAGCACAGCCATGGCTCATGGTCCCAAGAAGCACCTGAAGCGCGTAGCAGCTCCAAAGCATTGGATGCTGGATAAACTGACTGGTGTGTTTGCTCCTCGTCCATCTACCAGTCCCCACAAGCTGAGGGAATGTCTCCCCCTAATTATTTTCCTAAGGAACAGACTTAAATATGCCCTGACAGGAGATGAAGTAAAGAAGATCTGCATGCAGCGTTTCATTAAGATTGATAGCAAGGTCCGCGCTGATATAACCTACCCTGCTGGTATTATGGATGTCATCAGCATTGACAAGACTGGAGAGACAGTCTGTGACACCAAGGGTCGCTTTGCTCTTCATCATATTACACCTGAGGAGGCCAAGTATAAGTTATGCAAAGTGAGAAAGATCTTTGTGGGGACAAAAGGAATCCCTCATCTGGTGACCCATGATGCTCGCACCATCCGCTACCCTGATCCCCTCATCAAGGTGAATGACACCATTCAGATTGATTTGGAGACTGGCAAGATTACTGATTTCATCAAATTTGACACTGGTGACCTGTGCATGGTGACTGGAGGTGCTAACCTGGGAAGAATTGATGTGATCACTAACCGGGAGAGACATCCTGGTTCTTTTGATGTAGTTCATGTGAAAGATGCCAATGGCAATAGCTTTGCCACCCGGCTCTCCAACATCTTCGCTATTGGCAAAGGCAACAAACCATGGATCTCTCTTCCTCATGGAAAGGGTGTCCGCCTTACCATTGCTGAGGAGAGAAACAAGAGACTGGCAGCCAAATAGAGCAGTGGATAAAATGATCTCTAAGTGACGTGATTGGGAAAGTCTTTGTACTTAGAGATAATACTACATAATTAAAAGGCTCTTTAGTGTTAAAAAAAATGGAAAAAGCCTATTATCTCCCTCAGTCTCATTACTAGACTATTATCACTGCAGCCAGAGATCTACTAGTTTACTGTCACACTGTTAATTCCTATCGTGTTAATTGCCCAACTAAATCCCTAAATGCTTTTTTAGTGTGCCACCACTAAAACCTTCTGTTAGTTAGAACTCTTGCAGTGATTAAAAAGAAAAACAAACACATAAAATCTATGCAGACTGACTTAAGCAAAAAAAGAAATTTATTGGGACATGTAAATGTTCCAGAAATGGTGCTGGCTTAAGGTATGGCTTGATTCAGAAATTAAAATGATGTCATCAGGTCTCAATTATTTCTTTCTCTTAGCCCAGCTCTGCTCTTCTTCTGTTGTCTTCATTCATAAGCTCTCCACCCATAAGATGCCCCCCCCATAACTCCCAGTTTCATGGGTGGTAGAACAAAACTTGTTCCCAGCAACCCCAAAATATCCAAAATATCATTGCCTTTTATGGGCTCTGATTGAGGCACATCCCTGAACCAGTATCTGTGGCCAGGATAATGCTGGTGCCGAATGGCTAGTTCTAGGTCACATGTTCTGGCCCTGAGCAGGAATGTAGTCAACCCCCTGTGCTGAAAGTGGAGAGGAAGTGGTCCCTAGAGAATAATCAGGTTAAGGTCACCAGCAGGGTGAGGGGATATTGAGGAACAAAAACTACAGGTTCAACCGCCCTTCACTTAGTTCAACTGGGTATTTCACAGACTAAATGTTTATCCCTGTTAAATACAATGTTATTAGAATCCTTCTGGCAAGTTGTTTGGAATTCTAATTCTATCAGGCAATGCATTCCTTGTTTCTCTCAGCTGTATGTACTCTACAGTCTGATGAATGTGCCTTACAGATTTTATTGCATTCAGTGATGAACAGGTTATAAACACGTTTATATATGTTATATGAACACATTGTATAAGATATAAACAGGCTATAAACACAGCATACCTTGTACCTCAGCATACCTCGTACCACAGCATACCTCAGTACCTCACTTCAGTACTTCTGAGGTGACATCACCAGCATCTATGGATGTGGTCATACAACCAGATACTAGGCCCACCTTTGTGCTTGGGTCTGGGCCCTATTTCTTGTGTCCAAAGACATTGTGAGCAATATTCACAAAATGTCTATAGACTCCTGGGGGAGTTTCTAATAGAGAGTGAATGTTCTATACAATCTATGGATCTTTTAGCTAGCCATCATCAGAGACACCTTTTTCTCCACATGTCCCAGATTTCAAATGCTCTCTAAATTTGCACACTATCAGCAAAAAAAAAAGGTAACAATAGTAGTACCAAAGTATATATAGCATTTACTACACACTATGCCCTGTCCTAAGAGCTCATAGGATTAAATATTAACTCATTTACGCCTCACAGCAACCTTATGAGATGCATGGTTGTCATCATCATCATCTCCATTTTAAAGACAAGGAAACTAAGGCCCAGAGAGGGTAACTGGCCCAAATTTACACAGCTAGTTAGTACAAACTAGGAATTGAACCCCAGTGGTATGGCTCCAGGATCCTTACACTCACGCAGAAGTGGCATCTGCCTTTCACATCCCTCACTGCTCACTTCCAGCCCTCAGACAAATGTAAAGGTGAGAAGGCTTTAAAAGCAACAGCTACAGTAACAAACCTATCATGGATAAATTAACGAGCAGCTACTCACTTTACAACGGAGTTTGTTGTTGTAAGTGAATCATTTTTAATGACAAGCTTCTCCTGGGACAGTTCAACTGGTTAAAAAGTCATTGGTGACTTCCCAGAAATACTGAGACTGAAAAACAAAGCCCAACCCTTCCCAACCAAAGGGTTAGGACCACTGCCAACTAAAGATCAATTAGAACTGTAAAGTATCTCTAGCATAATGCCTACACTAGTAGAAAAACGCAATTTTAAAAACTTTTCTTGTACACATGTATTTTCCCTGAACCATGGCCATGTGTGGGAGAAATTAAGTAGAGGGGCTCAGCCCAGCACCTCACAAGGGGTGTTTCTGTAAACAAAACTTGTCTCCCAGCCCTTCCATTACTACCCTGGGGTCACTTGACCCACAGTTCTCTTGTCACCTTTGATAATACTATTAGTTGGTTCAGTCATGCACAAAGGTATGATACAGGTGGCTACCAAATTCAAAGGACTTGCATACAGCTGTTTCTTCTGGGAACACCATGTCATGAAACCTCAGATGGTTCAGATGAAGGGCTTCTGTGAAGGGACTACATACAGAGATGAGGCAGGGTTGAAAGGACAATGTTTGTTACCACAGGGAGCCCAGTGAGGGCTGGTTCTGGGGAGGAGGACCCTCCTGGTGGGAGAGCTACTGCTAGACCCTGAACTAGGGGAAAGCAGGAGGAAATGCCGCATCTCTCTTCTCCTCACCACTCTCCTACCAGTGCCTCCCATGGACACTGAGGGCCAGGGGGCCTGGGTGATGTGGTCATCAAGGTTAGCCTTCAGGGTTCAGAGCAAGAGGAAAAGGGTAGAGAGTCCAACTAGAGAACAGAGAATAAGGAACACAATATCTCCTTCAAAGGTGGGTAAACTGAGTCATTGAAAGGGAAAGTAACATTTCAGATCAAAGAGGAAACCCGGAACCAAGATAAGGGCTCCACTTCCCAATCTGGTCTCACTGATTTCAAGTAGTCCAAATACTTGGAGAGAATCATTAAATCTCAGAGGACACCTAATCCCTCAGGCTCCTTCCCAATATATGGTGATGTTACAACACAGCCCACAGTGGCCCACCTTTCTTCACAAGTGGTAAGGTGCATGTGATCAGGATGACTCAGCCTTCTGCCTGGATTCACCAGAGAGATTTTTATGAATCACTTGTGTGGGTGATGCTTTGGATGTTGTTATTCTTTCAGTGAATTATCTCCACACAGTAAGTTTGTCTCTGTTTGATTCATGAAGGTGATTCATCTGAAGAAGTTGACCTGACCATGGTTTATCAGGCAGCATCTAATGGAGATGTCAATGCTTTGACTGCTGTGATTCGGGAAGACCCTTCCATCCTAGAATGCTGTGACAGTGAAGGTGAGCTATTTATGCATTTTGAATCCTGCAGAATGTTCTGATTTATCCTTTTAGAGATGGCCTCCAGAGGTGAACAATGTTAATAAAATTATATTTGACAAGCTACTTTGATACTGGAGGGTCAAGGAATAACCTGCCTGTAGCCATGTGCAGGTTCCTCAGTATTTTATTTAATGAGAGTCATGGACACAAATCTTCAAATTCTTTTACATCACCTCTTCTCATGAAGTTGTTTGGTTTGAGTTTGTCTTCAACTTCTTTGTATGAGTGACTAAAGTAGATAGGCCAATTAGTTGAAGTTAGAAAATGGGTATGAAAAGAGGAGGCTATTTTTGGTAGCAGTAGATGTTGGGAAAGTGCGGCTATTAAAGCCAGAGAGCAAGGGCTTCTGCTTCTGGGAAGATGGAGTAGAAGTAGTTTTTGCTTTATTCCTTCTGCTAAATACAGCTAAAACTCCTGGACATTGTATATAGCATAAACATAAGAACACCCTGGAAGGTGGAGAGAAAATGACAGACTAGCTAGGACCATGGGACCCAAGGAATGACATAGTGGTGAGTTTCCTGGGCTTCCTTTTTGCCTCATACTTCCCAGACTTGGAGCTGAAGAAGCTGACAACATAGGAATGCCAGTGGACAGAGGTCAAAAAAGCCCCCAACAAAAGCCTTCTCTCTAGCCAAAGAACAAAAAAGGGACTGCATAACAAGACAGAAAACTTTTAGACAACAATGAGTCTACTCCATCAAACACTACCACCAAAAAAACAAAAAACAAAAAACTACAACCCCAACCCCACTCATTCCAGCAAAGACCAAGCGTGGAGCCTGGGCCTCCACCTTCACATGGTAATGAAGTCTCCATATCCCCACTGCTGAGGCAGTGTCAGAGGAATCCTTCTTGAGAATTAGGACTCTCACCACAATGCAGTAATGAAGAGTCTTCTCCCTTAGATGTCAATGAAGACTAAGTAGGGGACTTAGACTTCTAATCCCATCTGGCAATAATGAAGTGGCACACCCCTCTTCACTTACCCTTTGGAGCAGTATCAGAGAAAACCAGCTAAAATAGAGGATTTAAGTAAGATTTAGGCAGCTTATAATTCAATACCCCAAATGTCCAAGTTTCGGTAGAAAATCACTTGACATACCAAGTATCAGTAAGACCTCAAACTGAATGGAAAAAGACAATCAATAGATGCCAACACTGAGATGACAGATGTTAGAATTATCTGGCAAAGATCTTCAAGTAGCCGTGAAAAAAATGCTTCAATGAGCAATTACAAATATGCTCGAAACAAATGAAAAAATAGAAAGGCTCAGCAAAGAAATACAGATATAAAGAACCAAATGGAAAATTTTTAAACTTAAAAATACAATAGTTACAATTAAAAACTCTATGGCTAAGCTCAGCAGCAGAATGAGGAAGCAGAGGAAAGGATCAATGAACTTGAAAATAGAACAATAGAAATGAAACAAATCTGAACAACTGAAAGAAAACAGGGTTAAAAAATGAAGATGAAGACAAAGAAGAACCAGGAGGAGAAGAAAAAGGGGGAGGAGGAGAAGAAGAAGTGGCAGCCTCAAGGACCTATGGAACTATAACAAAGGATTTAGCATTGGTTTCTCTATCCTAGTATTTCTAGGAAGTCATTAATGATTTTTAACCAGTTGACCTGTCCCAAGAGGAGCTTGGGATTCCCTTATCATGACAATAAAATGTTTTGTAAAGTGTGTGGGTGCTCCCTAATTTATCCATGGTAGTTTTTTGTTTGTTCGTTTTTTAAAGCAGAATTACTTGTACATCTGCCTTGGGGTTAGAAGTTGGGAATGAGAAGAGTCAAAGGTTAAACACCACTTGTGTGATAAATACAAGAGTCAGACTGATTGCTTTCAATCCTGGCTTGTACTAACTGATTATGAATGGAAACAAAGATACAACATATCAAAATATGTGGCACCTAGCTAAAGCAATGCTAAGAGGGAAATTTATGGCACTAAATACATTAGAAAAGAGGAAAAGTATTGGTCATAATCTAAGTTCTCACCTCAAGAACCTAGAAAAAGTAGAGTAAAATAAGCCCAAAGCAAATGAAAGGAAAGAAGTAATAAAGAGAAGAATAGAAATCAATGAAATTGAAAACACAAAATAGAGAATATCAATGAAACAAGAAACTACTTCTTTGAAAAGATCAATAAAATTGACAAACCTCTAGCAATAATGACAAAAAGAAAATGTAAGAAGACACAAATTATCACTATCAGGAATGACCCTGCAGATAATAAGAAAATACAACAAGCCACTCTGCACACATAATTTGAGTATTTAGATGAAATGGATCAATTCCTCAAAAAAGATAAACTACCACAGTTCATCCAATAGGAAACATTATTTGAATAGTCCTATAACTATTCAGGAACTTAAATTCATAATTTAAAAATTCCCACAAAAAGACATCATCAGGCCTAGATGATTCCACTGGAAACTTCTACAAACTTTTAAATAAAATTCATATCAACTCTGCATAATCTCTTCCAGAAAAGATAAGAGGAGGAAACTTTTCCTGGTTATGATTATGAAGCTAGTATTACTCTGATATCAAAATGTGACAAAGATGATACAAAAAATAAACCTACAGACCAATACTCCACATGAATACGGATACAGACAGACATCCTTAGCAAAATATCAGCAAATAGAATTCAGTAATATATAAAATTAATTATATACCATGACCAAGTGTGGTTTGTTCTAGGAATATAAGTCTGTTTCAATACTTGAAACTCAATCTATGTAATCCATCATATTAACCAGCTACAGAAGAAAAATCACATGATCATATCAATGGATGCAGAAAAAGCATTTTACAAAACTTAGCACACATTCATGATTTAAAACTCTCAGAAAATAGGGATAGAGGGGAACTTCCTCAATTTGATAAAGGGTATCTACAGAAAAACTCTAGAGCTAACATTTTACTTACTGGTGAAAGACTGAATGCTTTGCCCCTAAGATGGGCAACAAAGCAAAAATGCCCTCTGTCTCTCATATTCAGCATAGTACTTAGCCAGTGCAAAAAGGCAAGAAAAGGAAGTAAAAAATGAAAAGCATACATATTGAAAAAGAAAAATAAAACTGTTCATTTTTTTGCACAGCTTGATTGTCTACATAGAATATCCTAAGGAACCTACCAAAACTCCTGCAACTAGTGAGTTGAGCAAGGTCACAGGACACAAGATCAATACACAAAAATAAATTTATATCTATATATTAGAAATGAACACATGGACCCCAAAATTAAAACCACAATACCAAGTAAAATCACTCAATAAAGAATATTTAGGTGTGAATAAAACAAAATACATATAAGACTTGTATACTGTAAACTATAAAATGCTGATGAAAGAAATCAAAGATCTAAATAAATGGAGAGACATACCATGTTCATGGATTAGAAGATTCAATATACATGCAGTGCTCCCCAAATTCTTATACAGGTTTAATGCAGTTTCTTTCAGACTCCAGCAAGATTTTTTTTTGTGGATATAGACAAGACTATCTAAAATTTATATAGAAAGCAAAGAAACTAAGATAGTTAAAACAATTTTGAAAAAGAAGAATAAAGTGGAAGAGAATCAGTGTACCCAATTTCAAGACTCACTATATAGCTACAGAAATCAAGCCTATGTAGTATGGGCTGACGGATAGACATATAGATCAATGGGAAAGAACAGAGAACTCAGACTCACACAAATATGCTCAACTGATACTTGACAAAGGTGCAAATGTGATTTAGTGGAAGAAAGCCTCTTCAACAAATGGTGCTGGAGCAATTCAACACCCATAAGCAAAAAATAAATAAATAAAGAGGAAGGGAGGGAAGGAGGGAGGGAGGGAAGAAGGAAGGGAGGGAGGGAGAGAGGGAGGGAGGAAGGGGGGAGGGAGGGAGGGAAATAAGAGAAAAGAGGGAGAGGGGGAGAGGGAAAGAGGGAAGAGAAGAAAGAGGAGGGGAGAGAGAGAGAGACATCTTGCCACTACTTAAGACAGAGCAGTTCATTGCTGCTTTTACCCAGTACAGACGCCTGGAAGAATATTAGAAGGGAGAAATTTGGAGAGAAACTGGGTTGCTGGCTGCAGTCTTTCAATAAGAACAGTAGTCCTGGAATTTATCCATTCTCAGGGATCACTGAGGTCATAGTTTGCAGTTCACCTGGAGAAGAATTATAACCGCTCCATGAATCTCCAATCAAAAGACATCTAAACAAGTCTCAGCTGGGAAAGGGATATGTCTGACATTGGTTTCTTCACCTGAAGGAGTGTGAAGCACCTACCTGGATTCTGCCTCACCAGCTTGGCTTGTTCCAACAGCCCTGCGAAGTTAATCAGAATGTGTAATTTCATCTCTGTTTTTATTCAGGAAGAAAACACACGAAAACCAAATGTGGCCTGTATTGATTCCAAAAACAGAAAAGTATTTCAGTAAAAGTGGCCCCTTTTAGCAAGAATTTGTACAACCCAAGGCTAGGCTACCATCACTGCCCTATATCACTTACCACCTCCAATAAATGTGTGCTGCACCTGTCTGCCTGGCTGGCATTGCTTTTCAAAGATACTTCCAGATTCTGCATTGTTCAAACCAAGTCAGGATAAACCTGCCTGTTATGTCCCAAATTATGCTGATTCCCAAGGTAGTAATAAGCAAATTTTATCATCTGCACAAAATGTTTTAATCAACCAATTACAGCAAAATTACAAAAGATTTAATAGGGTGTGAAAAATACATTGTTTATATAAATATAGCAACAATCATCATCTCTCTTCAGCTCAACAGCTGAGTTTGTGTTGAGGGTAGTTCATCTGCAAAGAGCATAATAAAGGAACAGGCAAATAAAGTCTACTCATAAATTTCACAAGTCAAACTTTTTTTTTCATAACATGTTATATTTATTTTATTTTTTAAACATCTTTATTGGAGTATAATTGCTTTACAATGGTGTGTTAGTTTGTGCTTTATAACAAAGTGAATCAGCTGCACATATACATATATCCCCATATCCCCTCCCTCTTGCTTCTCCCTCCCACCCTCCCTATCCCACCCCTCTAGGTGGTCACAAAGCACCGAGCTGATCTCCCTGTGCTATGCAGCTGCTTCCCACTAGCTATCTGTTTTACATCTGGTAGTGTATATATGTCCATGCCACTCTCTCACTTCATCCCAGCTTACCCTTCCCCTTCCCCGTGTCCTCACATCCATTCTCTACATCTGTGTCTTTATTCCTGTCCTGCCCCTAGGTTCATCAGAACCCTTCTTTTTTTTAGTTTCCATATATATGTGTTAGCTTATGGTATTTGTTTTTCTCTTTCTGACTTACTTTACTCTGTATGACAGACTCTAGGTCCATCCACCTCACTACAAATAACTCAATTTCATTTCTTTTCATGGCTGAGTAATATTCCATTGTATATATGTGCCACATCTTCTTTATCCATTCATCTGTCGATGGACACTTAGGTTGCTTCCATGACCTGGCTATTGTAAATAGTGCTGCAATGAACATTGTGGTACATGACTCTTTTTGAATTATGGTTTTCTCAGGGTATATGCCCAGTAGTGAGATTGCTGGGTCGTATGATAGTTCTATTTTTAGTTTTTTAAGGAACCTCCATACTGTTCTCCATAGTGGCTGTATCAATTTACATTCCCACCAACAGTGCAAGAGGGTTCCCTTTTCTCCACACCCTCTCCAGCATTCATTGTTTCTAGATTTTTTGATGATGGCCATTCTGACCGGTGTGAGGTGATACCTCATT
Organism: Mesoplodon bidens; assembly: GCF_964165515.1. Classification (NCBI taxonomy): domain Eukaryota; kingdom Metazoa; phylum Chordata; class Mammalia; order Artiodactyla; family Ziphiidae; genus Mesoplodon; species Mesoplodon bidens. The sequence continues at coordinate 44,598,919 of NC_138160.1, read as the reverse complement.
GTAGTTTTGATTTGCATTTCTCTAATGATTAATGTTGTTGAACATTCTTTCATGTGTTTGTTAGCAATCTGTATATCTTCTTTGGAGAAGGGTCTATTTAGGTCTTCTGCCCATTTTTTGATTGGGTTTGTTTTGTTATTCAGTTGCATGAGCTGCTTGTAAATCTTAAAGATTAATCCTTTGTCAGTTGCTTCATTTGCAAATATTTTCTCCCATTCTGAGGGTTGTCTTTTCATCTTGTTTATGGTTTCCTTTGCTGTGCAAAATCTTTTAAGTTTCATTAGGTCCCATTTGTTTATTTTTGTTTTTATTTCCATTGCTCTAAGAGTTGGGTCAAAAAGGATCTTGCTGTGATTTATGTCAAAGAGTGTTCTTCCTATGTTTTCCTCTAAGAGTTTTATAGTGTCTGGCCTTACATTTAGGTCTTTAATCCATTTTGAGTTTATTTTTGTGTATGGTGTTAAGAAGTGTTCTAATTTCACTCTTTTACATGTAGCTGTCCAGTTTTCCCAGCACCACTTATTGAAGAGGCTGTCTTTTCTCCATTGTATATTCTTGCCTCTTTATCAAAGGTAAGGTGACCATATGTGCATGGGTTTATCTCTGGACTTTCTATCCTGTTCCACTGATCTATATTTCTGTTTTTGTGCCAGTACCATGCTGTCTTGATTACTGTAGCTTTGTAGTATTGTCAGAAGTCACAAGTCAAACATTCTTAAAAGCTGTTGAAATGTCTCATTCTAGGATGCACACCCTTAATGCATGCGGTTTCTGGACGTCAAGTGGACACAGTGAAGCTGCTGTTGAAGATGGGAGCCAATATTAACATGCAGGACGCTTATGGCCGAACAAGTCTATCCCTGGCAACCTATCTGGTACCAACTGTGTCTGTGGTGGCTGTCAAAGAGTGGGGTGGACTAAATGTGTTGTTATGGGGCCCCACTTGCAGAAGAGTGTTCTTGGATTTGTGCAGCTGGCCAACAGAAATAGAACTTAAAGGTTTTGCTTTAATCATGTCCAACATTTATATAACGACTTAGAGTTGGTTTCATGGATTTAAGTCATTTTGGATCTTCCTAACAATCCTCTAAGTTAGAGGTGATATTGCCATGAGAGAAATATTCTTTTCCATCTTAATTGCATCAGAATTTCCCTTGGGGCATTTCTCAACACACTTGGTACTCCTTCTAAGAATGCCCTCTGTTAATACCCTCAGTGGGTGGTAACACTTGAAGCTGCAGTTAACCTCTTTGGGGTAGGATTAGTTGAGTAGAAGCTGAAGGATGAGCAAAGTAGAGAACAATGAGAACTGGGAAGATTGTTGGGTAGGCAGTAGGGGAGAAATACCAGTCTCTTAAGGGACAACACCAAGCATAGGATTCAACCCACAATCAATGCCTAACTTAAAAATTATATAGAGCCAGTCCTCAACACGAGATTTCAGTCTGGCATTTCCCAATATTAGCACAAGCTTGGTAAAGCCTTACTGAAAATCTTCAAACCTCTCTCCTCTCAAATCTTCCCTGTAATCCTTTCGGGAGACTCCAGGGCTATCTTGAGTCCACGTCAAACAAGTCTTCCTTGGTGCCACACAAAGGTCATCATTCTCCCTCCTCTCCAACGTGGCTCCTGCAAATCTTCATCATAACCACTGTTGCTGCCTATGCAGCTTCTTGCATTTGCTGTTGCTGCCCATTGGCAGTGGTAGATTCACCCACGGTGTCCTGAAGCTGCCCTGGACAAGTAGAACACTTCCCTTCCCCAAACACCACACCTTCCTGCTTGCAATAAAGCATTGCCCAATCCTCACAGAGATTTTCTTTAGACACTACTCTTTCATTTCTTATTTGCATGCCCTCTTTCTCTAGGACTCACACATGAAACTGGGAAGAATTTTTCAAAGTGTTGGGGTGCTTGTTTCAAATGTGGGTTGACACTCTGGGAGCAGGACAGGGGTTATGGGTGGAGAGAGAAGTGCCTGCACGTTAAACAAATCTCCCCAACAATTTTTATGCCCATTCAAGTTTGAAACACACCGATCTGTGAGTACTAGGTGAAGTCCAGTGTCTCAGACAGACTTATGATGGCCTTCCCGGTCCTCCTCCCTTCTGACACATGCCCTAGTAACTGCTCTTGGTGTAGGGATTTTTGGTGTCTGAGATGAGGAAAAGAGAAAATTTGGATCAGGGGATGGAGGAAGGAAATAGAGATGATTTCTAAATTTAACTGCCACTAGCATACAGAATAGAGTGAAACCAAGCTACACTTCTTTCAAAATTCTAAAATTCAAAATTTCAAATTTCTTGGGCTAGGTAGCACTTAAGGGACTGGGAAGAAGTTCTCCTCTAGATCACAGTGAACAGTGAGCCTAGCGAGGTGCCACCGTTGCATACAACTCTTTCTAGGAACGCATTCTAAGGACCTGCATAGGGAAGTACGCTGGCATGAGAGCATGGGCATTACCCTCTTACTGTTGACCCCACCTCTGTCTGGCAGCCCAAAGCAGGGCCCCTCACTGGCTCTCCTGAGGATCCCTGGGAAGGTGAGAGTAGGTGGTATCTTAGTGATTACACAGCGAAGCCCACCACTCCCTCTGGCAATGTTTGAATTCAAGTATTAAAGAGGAACTAGGCAAAGGGAGCACTCAGAAACTGTCTCAGTCACAGCTTCAAGCTCAGCATACAGATAAACTTACCATAGACGTGTGATCCTAGGCAAATTTCTTCACCTCCTTACGCCTCTTTCCTCATTTGTAAAATGTAGTAAAAATAATACCCTAAGTTTATCACTGTTGAAGGAGAACCACATGCAGAATCACCCAGAACATAGTAGGTCCAAAACATATTTGTTGGTTCTGATTAGTGACCATGGGTTTCAGATGTAGTCATTGGTTTTCTGATTTCTCTTCTGAAGAGAAAAAACCACATACACACATAGTTCCAGGAAATGTTGCAAAATGATAAAAATGTTTCAAACCCTTCCCCATCAGAAGATTTGTTTTTCAAAACTGTAAAACTTTGGCCACTCAGAAAGTTGGCAACTCTGAAATTTGTCCAGCATGCCTTTCTTTTGGGTCTCCTGGCCATATTTTTCCCTTTCAATCAGAAAACTTGATGACGGGCATTAGGAACTAAAACCAGATTTAATACATTAGTAAACTTTGAAAATTATTTGCTTCTACTTAAGACATATTATTGGTCAGTTCTACAAAGCCATATTCAATTTTAGAACCTATGAATTTTAATATGCTTTTGTAGAAAGATTTTTTTTTGCAGACTTTTCAGAACCAAAAGGTCTTTTCTGATGATTATCTTTTTTTCTCCTCCATCCATTTAGTAACATTTTTATTGCTTCCAGTTCTGCATGGGAAAATCTTCAGTAATCTTTCCCTTGTTACTGGGTAATCTTGAGGCTTAACTATACAGGAATGGAAGAAGGCAGGAAAAAATAGAGCTTTATTATATTATTCTTCATAATAATAACTTCAGTTACTCATAAGTTATTATTATACTCATATACTTCATATACTTATAAGTATACTTATATACTTCATTTACTTATAAGTTTACTTTTAATTAGGTGAGTAACCCAAATGATTCTGGATGAATGTAGGAGGTGTTCTTCTTGGCATGTGAACCAAACTCAGTTATCAGCAGGGGTGGGTCAGTTACTCAAAGTATTAACAAACAGAAAGGGAAGACTAGCCTGCAGTTATATTTTCCCTTTGAAATAGGAGGGACAGTGGAGAAATGACCCAGCTGTAAGTGCAAACCAAGGAGGCAGAAGCATCAGATGTGGCAATATCAGGTCTCAATCTGGTGAATTAGTAGACAACAGAGAGTTCAAAGGAAGTTTCTTGGGGAATTCATAGGGGGATAAAACACAACAATGGGGAGCCCTTAGAGGGTGCTGGTGATAGCCCCATATTCAGCATCAGAAAGATCAGTCAACAGGGTGGCAGGGTCCCAGCCATTGGAGTAGGGCTTAGTTTAGAATTCCAGGCATCAGGAAGGGGACTGACTAGAATAAGCAAGATACTATCTTTGTGGTTACGAGAAAAAGAACTTGGAAAAGAGGACGAAGGACCATTTATCAGATATAGATGAACTGAGGCATAGAGTGGAGGCTGGGACTCAAGAATGACGTAGGAGCCCAGTTTTGGAATTGGACAGTGACATCCAGGTCAGACCATTGACGAGCATGATTTTGGAGCTAAGCCCATAGAATAAGGGTCTAGAGCTGATTAATCACCCCCATCACATGCCACATTTGGCTCTAGGAACTGGGTATAAAAGTGGAATGCCAGCAAATGGCCCTGGAAATGGGGAGGCAGACACAGAAGAGTCTAGGAATCAGTCTGCTTCTTACAGGGTAAAGGTCCCAGAAAACTCAGGAATCCACACCTCAAGACCTTCAGCTCTCTGTTTTCTAAATGGGAGTTATGGTCCTTAACCAACCACTTCAGGTCCAGTAGAACATGTTTTTAGCCAAACCAAAGAAGAAAGGGAAAGAAAACTGGAGAAAGTTTGTTGGACTCTGTTACTATGTTATGTGAGATTGTGTTATATAACGATGCTCTTGCTCTTCCAGGGTTGGCTGGAGGGCTGTGTGAGTCTACTAAGAAACGGTGCCAAGCACAATATCCCTGATAAAAATGGCCGTCTGCCACTGCACGCTGCCACCGCTGAGCCCGATGTGAGGTACGTAGCCAGGTTCACACGACGCTCAAGTTGGGAGGCACCCAACTTGGATTAGAAGGTCATCTAATCCAATCCATGTGGCAACTGAAAACAAAATCCATCCATTTTTTTGGTATTTGCAGCAGACAGGACCCCATCTCAGTGAATCAAAATATCCTGGAACAATCTCAACTCTAGTCTCAATCTCAATTTTACTTCGATAAAACCCTTTTCTCCTAGTCTCTGATTTAAGAAGAAATGCTGTTTGTCATCATCTGAATTTCTTATATTCATTCATTCAATTAATCAGTCAATTATTAACTCAGTAACTATTTATTGAGTGCTTATTATGGACCAACCACCGCTCTAGGCCCTAGAGCTCCCCAGTGAGCAAGACAGTGTCTCTGACCTCACAGAGCTTACTGTCTAGTGAAGGAGTTAAGTGGCACACTAGTAAACAAATAAATAGGATAATCTCAAATAGTGACGAGTGCTGTGATGGAAACCAAACAGGGTGAGGGAAGGTTAATGTATGAACCCAGAGTCATGCCAACATTTATGGGCTGGAAGGAGGCAAAGAGCCAGCAAAGGAGACTGAAACAGGGGGACCAGTGGGTGAGAAGGAAAACCAGAAGTGTGTGCTGCTGGAGACCATGCAAAGAAAGCCCTCAAATAGTTGGATGATTGAGGTCACCTTTTTGTAAGACGATTGAGCAACAAAGGAAAATGCTTCGCCCAGACCAAGTGTAGCTACCCCAGGCCTCTGTATCCAAGCGGCCTGGGTCCCCAGTCTTTCGAAAGCCCCTCCTGGCAGCTTGATGACAGCACACTTCCCACTGTGGAATCAGCAAGGTTCCGTTCCAGGCACTTCCTGAACCTCTGCTGACAGAGCAGGCCTCTGACAGGAACTTCACACTCCCCAGAGCTAGGCTGCAGGCCAGCAGCACGGTGGGTGCATTCTGCTGCCTCCTTCAGACCCTGTGTTCAGAAGTAAACTGAAGCCATGCGGGGGGTTGAGGAGACCAAGGCCCCTTCCAGGTTGAGAGGTAATAGGATTTCTTCATTTCAGTCTGTTTACACTAAAGTTAAAGGACTTGGGAAATTCCAAGACTATTCCCAACCAAGCCTTGCCTCTTATTATCATTGGATCATATCCAGGAATAATAGAAAACTAGGATTTACTCAAAGCCCAACAAAACAAGGAAGTTTAGAGAAGAAACAGCAAGCCCAGAGCTAACAATCAGTAGACATCATAAAAAGATGACTACCTTTTGATGCAAAAAGAGTGACTTTTCTAGACAACCCACAAAAATATTTAGTCACAAAATCATACTGTCTTCCCAAGAGTAATCTTTAGAAAATACATTTTAAACGTACCTTTTAAGACTATTCTGCCCCAATTTACTCCACTCAGATGATTTTTACCTACCTCACTCAGAGTAGTCATTTCAAAATCTACCTGATTCTGGAAAATGAACACCTGCTTTAGTTATGGTAATCATAGCTGTTGTAACAAATAAAACCCAAAGCTTCAGCATTTTAACATAATAAAAGTTTAGTCCAATGTGGTTTCCTGGATGGGGGCAGGGCGCCTCCCCTCCACAGGTAATTCTGGGATGCAAGCTTGTGGCTTCATCATCTCCTAGCATCACAGAATCCTTTTTGTTCGGCCTGCAGATAGGCTAAGAGGAGCTTAGATAAGCCTCACTTATTTCTTTAAAATCTCAGCCTGTAAATGACACAATTCACTTCTGCTCACATTCCATTAATAAGGATGAGTCATTTGGCCATAAAGAGTGATGGGGAATATAGTCCCTGACCAAGAATCCACCTCCTGGTGACGACTCCAATCCAAGAAAGGGGGGCAAGAATTTTGGTGAAAACCTGGCTCTGCCATTAAACCATTGCACCTGAGGGGTGAACTAAGCCTTGGCAGTCAAAATCACACTCAAGATCAATTTGGTCAATAGATTAGGCTCATCATATGAAATCACTACAATAATATATTAAAAACTAAGTGTACTTCCTCTTTCGTGGACTTATTAATCTATTTCTTATTATGCCCAGCAGTGCCCCTAGACTCTCTAGGATTTACATTAGATCACTATAACTGAGATAACACAGAGCTGTGGCTTCCCCTTCTCCTGAAATTGTCCCAAATGACCCAGTCACCACCTTAGGAAGAGCTGAAACCAGAAAAATAAACATCCTCTGTGTGCTGATGATATAGTTTTATTGTCCTAAATGGACAGTTAGCTGATTCTGCAAGATAAAATCTGCTTTAGTTATGGTAATGCTAGCTGCTGTAACTAGTAAAACCCAAAGGTTAAGATTAAATATTCCAAAATCAAAATTATCATACCTGTTAAATGTTCTCCAAAAATGAATTGGGTTAAACCTTAACAACTGTCGACTGAAAAAAAAATGCACAACGTGAGAGTTGTGAGTTAAGTTTTTTGGGGGCAAAATGAGGATTTATAGCCCAGGAGAGAGCATTTCAGATAGCTCTGAGAAACTGCTGCAAAGGGGTAGGGGGGAAGGTCAGTATATATGTGATTTTAGTGAAGCGGGAGTACGTGCAGTCAAGCACGTTTTTGCAGAAGGTTCCTGCTGGTCACGAGGAGCAGACGTCACCATGAAAAATTTTAGTGCTTTTCTAGATATGAGGAGATGCAAGAATTGGGCTCATAAAATCTTCTCCTGAAAATATCTAACTATCTGAAGGCCAGTTCTGCCAGTTTTTCCCACAGCACAGAGTGCCTCATTCCTGATCTCCACCCTGAACTCCTTTCAGGGGGTGTTGAAGTCTCAGCAGCTTGTGATTTAATCCTTGTAGGGGTAGATGGTAAGTGCCAACCTTTAGTTTGACACAACCCATGTAGCAAATCAACTGGCTTTGTTACCTAGAGAACATTTCAAAACTAGCTTGACTGAAAGGATTCCTTATGGAATTACATTGCTTAAAATTAGATATTTTATCATTGTTTTACTGAGAAATTTTATGGCCGTGGCAGAGTTTGATAACATCTGCATTAAATCCTTCAAGCCGAAACTAACCGCACCAGAGAAGTTGGACTTCAGTTGCCCATTTGTTTGTGTGTCTGCATGAACTCAGAATCGTTTTCTGAGAAAAAAAAATCTTGGTCTGTCTTATGGGCACTTGCTAATCCTAAAAACGCAGAAGGGAGTGACCTTCCATTAGGCCATGCATACCTGTTTGACTATTTAATTTTCCTAAGTGGATACAACTTTAGGCCAGCTTGTCTGACCATTAAAGCATATAGGTCTGTAGTTACAAAAAGGATGATGATGACAAACAACACTGATTATTCATTATGTTCTGAGCAAAGTTCTTAGTGCTTTCCATGTACTATCTCATCTAATCTTTACCACGCCTCTATGTGATAGGTTATATTTCTGTCCCCATTTTATAGACGAGAAAACTAAGGCACACATGCCTACTGCATGTGTGAAGATAAGTAACCTGCCCAGTGGGTCTGCTGTGCTCCTGGAGTCCACTGCTGTGGACCCTGTTGAATTTATTCTAATGGCCACATTTTATCATTAAGCCCTCAGTCTACACTGAGAGGCCTTATAAGAAACAGCCATACAAAACTCCTTATTGTCTGATTGTCAGGAAATTTTTTTTTTGTTACAGTGTCCAAAAAAATCTTTTCTGAAAAACCACAAGAAAAATTTCTACTAAAGGAGGAATTCCTGTGCTTCTCCTGATAAATTATTTTTATTTTTACTATGTGGACACTGTGACTTATGATCATGTTTCTCTCTTTGCATATTTAGAAAACTCAAAGCCCAATTTGTGTCTCACCTCTGGCATAGACATAGGACCATAATTATGTGTTCTTTATCCTGCCCTCATTTTCTCTTTGCCTAGTTTTTTCGCTTGTGATCTTGTTTTACTATATGTATCTGAAAACCACCTAAAATCCTGTTTTTGGATTGAGGTAAAGGGTGGCCAGGAGTGCCAGCTCAGGAGTCAGACTGACTGAGTAAGAATCTGGCTCCATATCTTACAGACCATATTATCTTGGGCAAGTTAACATGTCAAGGTTCAGCTAGCTTTCTTTTCTAGAAAGTAGGAATAGTACAGTACTTACCTCATAGGTAAGTAGGCAAAAGTAAAAGAGAAAATATGTGGAAAGCACTGAACACTGTCAATTGTCCATGTTCAGTGAGTGTTAGTGGTGATGATGAGGGTGATGATATCGATGATGATGATGATGATGGAAGATAGAAATAAAGTACCGTAGATCAGCACTAAAGAATGAAACCCTGCTACGGCCACCCACCAGCTCTCACCCTGGCCTTCTTCACCTTAGCACACACAGGTCCACAAAAAATATATCTGCACACACAGGTGCATGCCCACACAGTCCTGCACCCACTAACGTGAGCACACATTTACTGCGAAGGTCATCAGGGTATGAACAGCGCTCCCATTTGTATTAACCTTGGGACATTGTAGAGCATTGCAAGATTTTAGAACCCAATGAACATTAGACTCAACCATTCAGTGTACATGCATCTATATTTTTCCTCTAATCATAAGCATAGGTACCAGCCACATTGTGGCCTTGTCCTCAGGTATTCGTACTCCTTTTAAAATCCACTAACTCCCATATTTCCAAACAGCACACTCCTTCCACTTGGTGCTTGCTGGAGACTATTTAGAGTGAAGTCTCAAACTGAAGCTGCTTATAAACAAGCCAAGGGGACACTTCACTTAGCCCTTTGCCTCCAGAGAAATTTTGGTTCTCTGATGGAAACAACTCACTAGCAAACCAACCAGTGGCAATATACAGCCTTAGCTAAGCTACATCTCTGTGGGAAATCTAAGCTGCTGCCGGGATGAAGGACCTATAATTAAGAACACGAAGGCAAGCTGGATGTACAGAAAGCAAAGGAGCACAGGTTTCATCTCACGAGTCCCCTTCCTGCTTTGAATGCTCTGCTTCTCAGCAGGTCCGAGTTTTCTCCCTTTCAGCTCCCCATTGCTTTTCTTGCTTCCTTGGCTGGGACATTCAGAGGGCATCCATGTGAAAGAGGGGGCACGATCATTAAGACAAAGCTCCAAAGAGCACGCAGTTGTGTTTGTACAACACTGCGCATGCTAGAGTTGCAAGGCAAGCAGCGATTTCCTCTGAAAGCAGCCACAGGGCTCTCTGAAAGTCTTTTTTACGGTCTCCATGGTTACCAGCAGATTTTTTTTTTTTTTTTTTCCCTGCCAGAGTGCCAGCAGCTCTGCCTCTTTTCATTGCCCTTGACTACAGCCAGAGGGAGGAAGGAAATCATTTCTTCGGGGTCCTGTTCTCTAGTTTCCAGGTGGTGCATCCTAACCTGCAGTGGATGTTTCAGGCAGCTTCAGGGACAGGAGAGCAGATGACTGGCTTGGGGACCCTTTTTCCCAGCCATCCCTGGGCTGAGCCCCCTCCAGGACTGTGAGCCCAAGGGGCCAGCAAAACAGAGAAGCTCAAGGAGACAACCCTCCCCCCTTTCCTGGGTACATCTAGCTGAGCTCTCTCTGGCCTACCAATCACCTAACGGCAATCACGAGACCCCAGAATATAAAGGGTGGGAGCCTCTTAAGAAATTAAGCATTATATAGAATTTATTATAGTATGTAAAGTCCATGTTAAGTGCTTTATATGCTTTGACCCATTTAAAGTTACAACAAATCTACAAATCTACAGGGTTGTTGTTATGTTTATTTTACAGATAAGAAAATGTAGGCACTGAGAGTTTTATAACTTGTCCAAGGTCGGGCTGATTGGTGGGGGAGCAGGACTTCTCATAGAGGCAGTCTGGCTCTGGCCTCCGTGCTCTTATCACTCACCACTCTGCCTGTCTGGGAAAGCTCCTGCTGGGGACCTGTGCCTGCTGTCCTGGCAGCTGGGATGAGGTGAGCCTTATGCTGTGGCCTGGAGATCGGAGAGCAGAGTTTTAGCTGGTGCTAATAGGAAATTGGGCTGGGGGGTTATGGAAGAAATACTCCAGGGTCACCTTAGCACAAAACAGGAGCTCTGGGAAAACAAAACTAAGAGGTCTGCAAGTCCGCTGTTAATTAAGACAGATGTGGGACAAGTCTCTTGCAGATTACCTCTGAACCACGGAACAGTATAGAAGCACAAGGCTGGAAAGCAGACACCTGGTTTCTAGATCAGGCTGGACAACCAAGGCAACGTGTGATGGCCTTGGCAAGCAGTGTAGTGCAGCAGGTCATTTGCTTTCATAAAATAAGAGAAAGAGAGAGAATACTCATCTGTAAATTTGTACCAGCTTTAAAGATCGATGAGTCTCAGTGACTTAGGAGTCAAATGGAGGCAAGCAATATAGATTGGCATATATCACTCAGGGTCGTGACAGGGAAGACATGAAATAGTAAAAGAGATGACTAAGAAAGTTTAATGAAAGACTATCTGAAATTAACCGGCAAGAGATGGTGACAATCTGCCACCCCCACTCCCCTCCAAAAGCAGGAAAATGTTCCTCCCCTAGGCCACGAGAAGTGAGGAAGGAAGCTGTTACTGGAAGCCTGCTGAGAGCTGGGCGGTAATTGTCATTGTAGTGTAGGAGAGGGGCCACCTGGCAGGAGCCAAGGCCTTTAGTAGAGGAAAAAAATCATTGTCAGAAAGGGAAGTGGCTTCTCTCCTTCCTCCTGCTGGTTCTCCCACTGACCAAACCCAGTGGGAGGTCAGAGGGCAAGGGACCTGGGTGATGAATTATTGGAGGTCAGCCTCAGAGTAGGACACTGCAGGGCAGAGACTGGATCTGAGAGACAAACAGAGGACTATCCAGCACAGGGCTCACCCTGTGACCCTTGGAGGCTCACCCAGGATGTGAGAAGAGGTCTTGATCTCCCCACCCCCATTCTCATCTGGTTAGAGCCAACTTCCCCCAGTGTGATCACGCTGCTCTGGAGGAGCCCCAGAAGATCCTGTCCGACTACAGCTGATCTCAGTCTGCTCAGGGTTAGCCGAAGATAACCGGATTGGACCACCACTGACCTCTGCTCACTCTCCCTCCCCCAGCACTTGGGACCACATGTGCCCTAGAGATTAGACAATGGCCATTAATGGGGGGGGGGAGAGAGAAAGGAAAGGGAAGGGAAGGGAAGAGTAGAGGGCAGGGTAGGGGAGGAGAGGAGAGAGAGAGAGAGAAGGAAAGAGAGAAAGAAGAAAGATAGTCACCCGTTACCCTCCCCCCCATAAAGCAGCTATAAGGGAAAATATAAAAAATAGCATGAACCAAAATACAATTATTTTTGTAGCATCTTCCCACCTGACGGAGAAATTCTAGAATTCAGAAAGGATAAAGAGATGTGCTGTTTACAGTCATAGCCACTGTTCCTTTAAAATCTGTATACTAGGAGTTTTACACCTGTTATGTTATTTAACCCTCACCACCACCACCGCTGTTACTATCCTTGTTAGAGAAGTGAGGATACAGAAGCTCAGAGAGGTCATGCAGTGGTGAGGCCCGAATTAAATCACAGCAGTATCCTGGCTCCCCAAAAAACAGTGATCAGACTAGATTTAAAACCTAGGCTTCGGGGCTTCCCTGGTGGCGCAGTGGTTGGGAGTCCGCCTGCCGATGCAGGGGACATGGGTTCATGCCCCGGTCCAGGAAGATCCCACATGCCGCGGAGCGGCTGGGCCCGTGAGCCATGGCCGCTGAGCCTGCGCGTCTGGAGCCTGTGCTCCGCAACGGGAGAGGCCACAACAGTGAGAGGCCCGCGTACCACAAAAAAAAAAACAAAACAAAAAAAACCAAAAACCTAGGCTTCCTGGTTATATTCCTCCCACTGAAGAAGTCCACCCCCATTTAAGTTCTCTTTGTAACACAGTATGATCAATCCCTCTGATTAATACTAAGCAATTTACTGCTCAGGACTTTAGATGTCAACTCAGCTGAGAGACAGTGAAAATCTGATTCAGGAGGAGGCTAAGCCATTTTATTTTTCAAATAATTCTCCCAAAATAATTGCCGAATTTTTTCATTGTCTGCCCATAGACAATCCTTTATCATCTTGGTGAGTATATTAGTTTGCTGGGGTGACTGTAACAAAATACCACAGGCTGAATGGCTTAAACAGCAGAAATTTATTTTTTCACAGTTCTGAAGGCTGCTGCTGGAAGGCAAACATCAAGGTGCCAGCAGGGTTGGTTTCCTCTGAGGGTCTCTCCTTGGCTTGCAGATTGCCATCCTCTTGCTGCCTCTTCACATGGTCTTTCCACTGTAAGCGTGTGCCTCTGGTGTCACTCTGTGTGTCCTAATCTCCTCTTTTTATGAGAACACCAGTCAAATGGGATTAAGGCCCGCTGTAATCCTCCATTTTAACTCAATTACCTCTTTAAAGGCTCTATCTCCAAATATAGTCACATTCTAAGGCATTGGGGGGTTAGAGCTTCAACATATAGATTTGGGAGGGACACAGTTCCTTCTATAACAATGAGTATCCATTGATTTATTCATTCAGCATGTTTCTCAGTGGTTTCCAAATCTGATTGTTTACCAGAATTTTCTGAACAGCTTATTTAAACGGGAGAAGCTACACTTCTCTGCAGACCTCCTGCGTCAGAAACCTTGAATATACAGCCCAGGTTTAAAAAAAAAAAAAAAAAAAATCTCCCCAGGGAATTCTGAGATGGAGCCAGGGTTAAAACTTCTAGGGTCAAGTATTCTAGAAATAACACTTACTGTGTTCTAAGCATGCTTTAAATGCTGTATGCATATTAACTCATTTAATCCTCACACTGATCTGTAAGGTAGGCACTTTTTATTACTCCCATTTTATAGATGAGGATGCATAGGTACAGAGAAGTGAAGTTACTTGCCTGTGGTCACAGAGCTGGTCAGTGACAGGACTGGGATGTGAACCCAGGTAGTCTGGCTCCAGTCTGGGCTCCTAACCACTATACTCAACTGCTTCTCTCCCACACATGGAGTACTGACCTCAGTCAACCAAGTATTGGGCCCAAGTGGGATAAGAACTTGAACTTGAGAATCATTGGCAGTTGTTTCACACTGATAACTGCCATTGCATGCTTAGGTATTTGTGTGTTTTAGAAAGAATAAGCGGAACTTGTAAATGCTGACTGCCTCCAGGTATAACCTGTACACTTAGAAGGCATGACACATGTACCTAGTGGTGAAGCAATTTGAAAGCACTCTATAAGTTTATGGAAAATGAATAAAAAATAAGCACTGGAGGACTTTGCTTCTTAGAGTGAACACAAAGGGATACAGTTCTGGTGAGTAATAAGTGTGAGGATTCGCTTTCTCCCTTCTCTTTGGCTGCTCCAGAAGCACTAAGATAGAGAGGAGGTGGGAGAAGAGAGAGAGGTCTTCCTCCTACCTGCCTTCTTGTGCCTTCTTACCTATCACACTGGCTTTTTTTCCGTGGATCTTTCCCCTAGTAAATGCAAAGGGCATATGGTCATTTGGAGGCCTTCAACAGACTGTATTTCTAATGTCATGTTCGCATTCAGACTCTGCTCTTTTAAGCCACTTCTTCTGTTTTTCTTTACAGGCTCCTAACAGTCCTGGTACAACAGTCAAGCCTCAATGAGATTAATCAGCAGGACAGTGAGGTGAGCCTGCCCTCTCAAGGAACAGTTGGCATTGTGCACGTTAGGGTGGGAATAAGGGCTTTTCTGAACCACAGTGCTTCCTCTCTTCAAGGTGCAAGGAGGGGATGGAGCAGTTTTGTGTTCCTGCCCTGAGAGGGAAGCCTGTGTCTCCACTATTAATTCTCAGGCAGAAATTTATCCCTCTGTGTGTGTGTGGGTAGCTTTTAATAGGGGAGGCTTTATTGCATTAAGTATTTAAGCATTTATCATACCACTGAAATTTTGTAATTTCCCTTTGGACATTGAGAAATAAACATTGCTCTTGCCTGTCTTCTCGAGTACCAGAAACTTCGATGGCTGCCTATGCTCTCCCTTTGAGTGAACGCTGGCAGACAGATACTAATTCTAGGCTCCCTGCTCCAGAAGCCACATTATTAATGCCAGTGGTCACAACTGCTGTTTGCTTTACGTTGCAAGGCGATCCTGTACAAGGCTTCCGACAAGACAGCACAGCACTCCCAACTAAGCTCCTGACGGCGGCGGATCAGACCCGGCAGAGCCGCCCCGGAGCAGCTGAGGGTCTTTCATCAAACCAGGTCTGGGCTTCCCTGGTGGCGCAGTGGTTGGGAGTCCGCCTGCCGATGTGGGGGACGCGGGTTCGTGCCCCGGTCCGGGAGGATCCCACATGCCATGGAGCGGCTGGGCCTGTGAGCCATGGCCGCTGAGCCTGCGCGTCCGGAGCCTGTGCTCCGCGACAGGAGAGGCCACAACAGTGAGAGGCCCGCGTACCGCAAAAAAAAAAAATAAGTCTGACTTTTATTAACCAGCCTGATTTCTTTAATAGTTTCTTAAAACTGATTGAAATACCCTGTATTTCTCCTGGGCTGTGCTCTCCATCTTTCTTGAGCCTTCTGAACAAAGGCCTCCTTCCAACGGGCTTGGCAGTAATGACCATACCAAAAAGCCCCTACATCACAGCCTGGGTCTGAGGTTGGACACCTCCCTGACTCGGTGGGCACATGCTGCTTTCACCCCCCATGTCTTCAGTGGTTTAAAGCAAAACCTCAGATGAGAGAATATGGCACGGTTTTAAACTTCTGCTTTAAAAACGAGAACCAGAGATGAGAAAGTACACTCTGATCACTCTGCCCATGGTGTGAAATCAGGGAGCTTGGGGGCTTGCAGTTTATGTCAGCTGATCGAGAACTTCTAGATTTTGGGCAACTTGCCAACCACTTCTTCCACCTCCAACTCCTACCTTCACTCCCCCCACTAACTGGGACTTACTAGAAAGGGTGCAAATTCAGTCATTCACACCCTAAAGCTAAATTCCTCTTCCAGACATCCAGCTCTGTCCCCTCCTCAGTGGAGCTGAACCTCCCCTAGCAAAGTGACAGTTCCCTATTTTTTCCCACCCTGGGAGGTGCCTGGCTGGTGGAGACAATGAATGTAGACAAAAATCTTTCTAACGGTGGTAATTGTAACACTTTTCAGATAATATGTGTTAAATATTGGAAACTAGTTCCTTCTCATGCAGAGCAACCTCTAGGAGAAGATTCCTCCTGCTCTTACACCAGCCTTCTGACCTGTTGGCATTTTTGAGCAGGAGCCTCAAAAAGGACACTTCCCCCCAATGTCACAGCTTCCTCTTCCCACCATGTCACAGCATGTTTGAAATCCATCTGAAGCCAACTACTAAGTCTTGCCTGTGTGTTTCATTAACATATATATTGCTGGTGTGAGGCAATCCACATAAATTTGCAAGGGCTAATTTGCTCTTTGCCACTGGACAAAGGACAGTTCTGAAATGGGAAGAACACGGCCCAGGCTTTGTCATTTGTTACCTTGGAGGGGTTCCTGCATTTGGCTTCTCGGTGTTCTGAATAAGCAGTTGCTTACTGAACCCCGCCCCTCCCACAATCACTTTTCCAGTGACTTCCAAGCACAGTGTAGTCTCCATCATATATGAGGGGGTAACAGTTAAAGCACACACACACTCTACATCTGCTAAATAACAGGAAGCAAAAAACAGCAAAGGCAAAAGAAATCAGGGAAAAGGTAAGCTATTGCTGGCAGAACATTATGGTTTCCTAATGACAAGAGGAAAGAGCAAGACATAACCCCTCATAGTGTGAATAAAATTATTTTCCAATAACTGAAGGACTCCCAAGCTTATCACAATAATGGTTAAAGGTTAAATGATCAATTAATAGAAATCTAACTTCATTAAGAGACATATTAGATTGTTAACTGAAACTAAAGAATGGAGAGAGGGAGAGAGGAAGGAAAAAATCTGTTTCTGAAGCCAACTTCTAACTGCTTACGTAAAAAAAACCATGACAATGTGCCACTTTTTTGTGTGTGTGTGTGGTACGCGGGCCTCTCACTGTTGTGGCCTCTCCCGTCGCAGAGCACAGGCTCCGGACGTGCAAGCTCAGCGGCCATGGCTCACGGGCCCAGCCGCCCCGCGGCATGTGGGATCTTCCCGGACCGGGGCACGAACCCGTGTCCCCTGCATCGGCAGGCGGACTCTCAACCACTGCGCCACCAGGGGAGCCCGATATGTGGCACTTTATATCAGAGAGATGAATTATCACTCTAGAGGCTGTCCTGATCTGAGCTCAGTGACTTAAAACATTTTTTGTGTTGTTAGTTTTTACTTGTATAAGTAACACATGAACACATTTGCTTCTTTAAAAATTTAAATATTACAAGTAATACTAGAAGTCCATGATTACTTCCACCCCATCACCTTGGCCCCCAATTGCTATTTGATGTGTCTCTTTCCCAGTCTTTTGTCTTTTTTACACTATGTGTGTATATATATATATAGACACATAGGCACTATGGAGTATAACATGAAAGATATCTCATGTTATATGTTGTTCTGCAACTTTGATTTTCACTCAAGAGTATGTCTTAGAGTGTCTTGGATATGTTGATGCATATAAATCTGGCTCATTCCTTTTAATGGCTTCATAATGTTTCACACTATGAAAATACGTCCTTATATTTTCTGTTGCCCTGTGAATGAATATTAAGGTTGTCTCCAATTTTTCACTATCACAAACACTACTCTGAAGGGTGTTTGTATAGCCTCCTTGAGTATTTTATACGAGCATTTCTCTAGAAGAAAAACTGTTGGGCAGTAGAGAGTGTACATTTATGTGTGGGGGAGGGGTTCTATTTTTTTTAATTGAAATATAGTTGATGAACCATATTGTGTTAGTTTTGGGTATATAGCATAGTGATTCAGTACTTTTGCAGATTATATTCCATTATAGGTTACTACAAGGGTATAATCCCCTATGCTATATAGTATATCCTTGTTGCTTATCTATTTTTTATATAGTAGTTTGTATCTGTTAATCCTGTACCCCTGATTTGTCCCTCTCCCCCCCCCACTGGTAACTGCAAATTTGTTTTCTATATCTGTGAGTCTGTTTCTGTTTTGTATATATATTCTTTTCTATTATTTTTTAGATTCCACATATAAGTGATATCACATAGTATTTGTCTTTCTCTGTCTGACTTATTTCACTAAGTTTAATATTCTGTAGGTTCATCCACATTGCTGCAAATGGCAATATTTTATTCTTTTTATGGCTGAGTAATATTCCATTGTGTGTGTGTGTGTATATATATATATATATATATATATATATATATACACACACACACACCACATCATTTTAATCCAGTCATCTATTGATAGGAACTTGGGTAGCTTCCACGTCTTGGCTGTTGTAAATAGTGCTGCTATGAACATTGGGGTGCATGTGTCATTTCAAATAAGTGTTTTCATTTTTTATGGATATATACCCAGGAATGGAACTGCTGGATCATATGGTAGTTCTATTTTTAGTTTTTTAAGGGACCTCCATACTGTTTTCCACAGTAGCTGCACCAGTTTACATTCCCACCAACATTGCATGATGGTTCCCCATTTTTATTTTTAATATGCATGCCTGGTTGTTCTTCAGAACGACTGCATCAATTTATAGCTCTACCCATAGTGTAAAAGGGTGTTTATCACTGTTTTCCTATTGTTGGATTTTCTGGCTATTGTTTTAATTTGCATTTCCCTTATAGCCAGTGAGATCGAGCATAATTTCATAGGTGCAATAGTCATTTTTAGATCTCCTGTGACTTGCCTGTTTAGGTCCTTTGTCCATTCATCTGTTGTGTTACTTGTAATTTTTTTACAGATTCATAGGAGTTTATTTTATATTCTGAACATTAATCCTTTGCTGTTGGATTGCAAATATTTTTTCATAGTCTGTTCCTTATTTTAGAACTGTTTATGATGTCTTTTCATGTACAGAAATTTTAAAATATGATATAATCAAAATGATCATTCTTGTCCATTGTTGCTTTTGCTTTTGGTATCTTTTTAAAGAAGGCCTTCCCTACCCCTAGGGACATAACTACGCTATGCTAAATTTTCTTTTAGTTTGTTACAAGATTTTTTTTAAATATATGGTTCCATTTCTGAACTCTTTGTTCTCATTCCAGTGATCTGTTTGTTTTTCCTGTTTCATTAACCACACTGCTTAGTTATAAACTGACTTATTTAGAAGCCATTCACACTGTAAAGTTTAACACTGTGGGAAAGGCAAGATGGATCAGATGGGTCAAATGGTCCTTTGTGCCTTTGTTCTTCTGGACCTCAGGGGAATCACTGACAAAGAGAGAGGCTTGTCTGTTACAGCTACAGAGAGTTAAGTTGCTAAATTCCTGGAACCTAACCTCCCCTGCTTTCATTTTAGCTTTGACACGAAGAGCACCCCATCAAGAGTGGCTATGAAATGTTGGCATGTGGGTTAGAACTTTGAATGCATTTATCCAGAAAAGCACTGTTATGCATGGTATTTAGGATAGATGGCTGACCCTATATTAAATGCACGTTCTGATATAAGTAGATTTTTGTGAGTGGCCTGACACTCCAAACTTCCATTACAACAGCACTCTCAGAAAATAAATCCAAGTGGCAAAAACAGATGTGAATCTTTGGATATAATTCTTAGCACTAAAATCCACTTACAACATTCCTAAGATACAAGCATAAGCAGAGATTGTGCACTATAAAGGCAAAATCAATAGAAATAGTCCCTGACCCTAGAAATCTTTTTATTTTACAGTTGGCAAAAGGTGAAGTAATAAAGCAAAAGAACTATAATGCACCAGAATTTTTATCCTACAAATGAACACCTTAGCACATGGAGCAGAGTCACTACTACCTAGGAGCCCTCGCTGCCCTCTGTCCCCCAGCCCTCCTTTCCCCGTAATTTTCTAGGGGCAGTATTTTTTATCTTTGTGTCCCTAGAATCTAGTTCAGTAACTTGCACATAGTAGAGTCCCCCCCAAAATACATGTTTAGATAAATAGAGAATTACATTATTAAATTCAAGAAAAAGTCATATAATTTTATTTCATTGACCTTTTCTCTCTTTGTTTTGTTGACCCAACTCAGGGACCCATTTTATGTACCAGGCTTGACTCCAGGTGACTTTTAATTACTTCCAAAATCTCCTCTCAAAAAAAAATAAGATTTTATATTATTCTGGATCTTCAAAAATGTACTGTAGATTCTAGGGCAGGGGTCCTTGTCCATTTTCATGACATGGACACATCTGGTATGTTGGGGAAGCCTATGGATCCCTTCTCAGAAAAATGTTTCAAATTACATAAAATAAAATATATAGAATTTTAAAAATTATACTGAATAACAGATATCAAACTATTTTAAAGAACAAATTTGCAATATTAATATGCAAGCTTTTTTTGCTAACGCACTACTAATCTTTGTGATCTGTAATTGTAAGGTTTGTCCCAAATAAATTTGAAGAAAATGGCTTTCATTACAGCACTTCCAACCATCTAGGTTTTTTTAGAATCTTTTAAAGTACATCATTTATTCCAATCTTTTGTACACAGAAGACCCTCTATAACTTTTGTGAGAGGTAGTCACAAAATTAATAATGTGTGGATATTAAAATGTCAAACAGAGCCAGACTGGACTTCTGTGAAACTCTAGATCTTTCAGATGATCTAGAATTGTTTTGCTGATCTTTCAAACACCTGCTAAAATTCTGCCCCCAGTGCACCAAGGCGAGGGATGAACCAAGCACCCAGCCACATCACACATTTCTCTCTCTGTGTCTTTCAGCATCTGCAAGAGCTGGTCTAAAAGTGCAGTTCTGAAACATGAAAACTGCTAAGCACTTCATCAGATTTCTGCTTCATAAAACATAAAAGTTACAGTGGTTTTGGAAAAAAAGAAAAAAGGTCTGAGAAGCTAATAGGACTTGAAAGCCCTTAACTGAAATGTTGGTAGCACAGGCTCAAGGCACAGAATTACTCATCTGTACAAGAGCATGTTCCAAAACAGCCCCGCTATGCACCCAACAGTCACCACACACAGTCCTACCAGTTATCTCGAGATGGATTCTAAGTCAACCAAAACTTAACATTTCCCTCCAAAACATTCTAGAGAGCTATGTTCTTAAATGAATGTAAGTTACTCTTCACTGTTTGAGCCAATACTCCTTCTGTTTTAAAGAAAGTGGAATTCTATTGTTACAAGAGTCATCTGGGTGTTTGTTGTAATATATCTTCAGGTAGCTCCTAGATTTTCAGCCCTTAGATTCTCTGAAGGCCCAGTTGAGTCCTCAGTGACTCAATGAGGAGACTCACAGTTTGGACACAGGTGACTGGCTTGCGTTCGACAGACTCTAGTATCTTACACTCCCCATGAATTCAAGGAAGCCTGGATAACCTGCAATTCACTAATTAATTCTTCCTATGAACACTTCTTGAACACCTAATGTGTACTTGGGCATATCACAGTGAATGAGCCACAGCCTCTGCCTTTAAGTGCATCACAGCTTAATCTTAGTCCCTATCACAGCTCAGTGCAAATGCCAATTGCCAAGCCTGAAGTCTGCCCCTTAAATGGCCACCAGAGTCTTAACATAACACAACTAGGATGTGTTAGCTGTGTTAATAGAAGCTGAAGGAAGGAGGAGGCAGTTGTAGGAAAAAGTTCCTAAACGAAGTGTGTTGCGCAATACAAAGGGCTGCACTTGAGCTGATTCTAAAAGTTTTGGTTTTCATATTACTAACTCTAAGAGGATGTGTTTGTATTTCTTATTAGCCCAATTGAAAAAAATAGCAACAGGAAGTCTCCCTTGACTTGAGTGAACATTTGAAACCTGTTTATATTGTAATATAAATATACAACTTTATATTATATAACATATTATTATTTAGAGAAGTAATGGAATGTTTCAAGTCTTGATTTGGGGCCACTCAGAGGATCAACAGTTATTTATAACACTGATCCCAAATTCCAGGGTAGGCGAGGAGTGGGGGGAGAATATGTATATTTCAATACCTTACAAAAATAAATATTTGCCAGCTGCACTTTTAGAAGAAAACCAGAGGTGATGCCAAATGAAACAAATAATAAAAAAGGGTGGCAACCCTTATGCTACTGAGAATCACCATTCTAGAAAGTGACAAGACCCTGAATCTAGCTAAAATCACAAAGAAAAAAATTGTCCAGCAGCTGAGCTCATTTCCAAAATGAAAGTCTACTAGCTTGATGTGTGGAACGAGCATTTTCCTCCAGAGTTGGAGAGACCTGGATTTGAATCCCACCTTTGCCTTGTACCCAGTCAGTGGCCTTAGGGAAATTATTGGTTTGGCCAAAATGTTCATTCGGGTTTGTCCATAACCCGAACGAACTTTTTGGCCAACCCAATATTTAACCTGTGTTTCAGTTTCCTCACCTGTAAAATGGGTCTAAAAATACCTATCTCTTAGGATTGTTGTAAAGATTCAGTGAAGTGAATAAAGTTCTTGGCACCAAGTAGGTATATGAAAAATGGTAGTGTTCCTCCCCACCATTTACCAAAGCGTGCAGGAGGTGGGGGGTTTTGTTTTGTTTTGTTTTGTTTTGTTTTGTTTTGTTTTTTCCAGCAGGGGGGTTGGAGAGAGGTGGTGGTTGTTTTAAGAGAATAACTTTTAAAGCCTAGAAGCTGTATTTAGGAGACAAGGATTAACAGTGCATAATGACAGTTTAATTCACAATTTCACACTGAATTCTCATATTGCTAAATCTGTCTCTCTGCATATAGTGATATAGCTATCTACTTCATTTGGAGCGCTCATCAAGAATTCTAACAGGTTTCAATTGAACAGTTGGTAACAATGATCATATCAGACAAGTTCATTTTCTATAAAGAAGTCATGTTCTGTCTTTCTTCTGTGAATGATTTTAGAAAGCAAAGCCAAATTTTACAAAAGCAAAAAATTCAATCAAGAACAGTAAGAAGTCAGTCAGTCATTTAATAAGCCTTTACTTAGCATCCGCAATGTGCCTGGCACTGTTCTAGGCTCCAGGGATTCAGGCAGGCAGACAAGGGCCCTGCCTTCTTTTTTTTTTTTTTTTTGCAGTATTTGGGCCTCTCACTGTTGTGGCCTCTCCCGTTGCGGAGCACAGGCTCCGGATGCGCAGGCTCAGCGGCCATGGCTCATGGGCCCAGCAGCTCTGTGGCATGTGGGATCTTCCCAGACCGGGGCACGAACCCGTGTCCCCTGCATCGGCAGGCGGACTCTCAACCACTGCGCCACCAGGGAAGCCCGGGCCCTGCCTTCTTGAAGCTTAACACCCCAGTGACTTAAAAATTGTCTCCAATGTCTTTAACCCTGGATACAGGTGGCACTTCATAAGGAAGCCAGTGATTCTGAAGCACATGGGACTCAGCACTAGGAATAATCGTTGCACAGTAAAAAGAATCTGATTCCCTGGAGTCCAGATGTCTAATTCCAGTGGGCCAAATAAAAAAATGAAGAGGACCCATTGAAATGCTTTGAGCTATTCTGAATCCCAAGTAATATTCAGCTGTTGGAATAAGAACAAGACGTTCCACTGTTTTTAGACCAGCCTTCTTTTCCATATGGAACCAATTTCTTGAAATATCCTTAAGAGTATCTGGAGGCTCAGTGTTATGTGACATTTGAAACTTGAAAGCAGACCATAGTGTAATGATTTAGAATACGGAACAGGTCAAGGGGGTTTAACGTTCTAATCTCATGGCCCCACAAACATCACACCCTAGATTCAGCTCGATCATAGACTTGTGAACTTCCCTAGAGCTCAGCTTCCTCTTCCACAAAACGGGAAGGACAGTGGCACCTGTCAGAGTTGGCTAGCTGCTATAGCAAACAATTCAAAATCTCAGTGGCCTGACATAATAAAGGCTTAATTCCTGCTTGCTTCATAGCCCAGTGCTGGTTGATGAGGTGACCCTGTCCTACCTCATTAGGTCCTGAGTTGATTAATCACATGATTCCAGCACATTCTTGAGCCTTGTCCTCCTCCACATTCCGTTGTCAGGTGAGGAGAAGAAAATAGGTCAAAGACGACATAGGTTTTGTTTTCTGGACAGACCTTGGATGGGTAGGGGCTTCCATCCTTCCATCCTTTCCACACTGCAATGTTCAGGACTCAGTCTTGTGGCTACATGTATCTGCTGGGAGGCTGGGGAGTGTAGACTGACTATGCGCCCGGGAGGGAGAGGAAGTAGAGTTTGGTGAGCACGTAGTGGACTTCACTACAATGCTAAATCCAAAAAGCTCTTTGGAGGATTAAGTGAGATCATATACACAAGAACTCATAAAGATCTCTAGATTAATACATATTAATTCTGGAATAATATTAGTTCTGCACTCCTAGCTAGGCTGAGGCCCATCTCCTCCACTCAGCTCATCTTGGATGAGCAGAGAAGGGCAAGGCGGTGACATTATCTTTTTGTTTCCTGCAGAGACAGCTCCAAAAAAGAGAAAGCTACCTGTGTCCTTTGCTCCCTTTACCAGGCATCTTAATCTAGAATCATTTTAGATACATTTCATATTATTGAGAGCCATAGTCAAGGAGAAGAGGCCATCTTTTCATAGTACACTCCCAAATAATACTGGTTCTTTTTGGCAAATGTTTCCCAGAAGAAGCTTAGCTTATTATTAAACGATCCCTATAGTGTGTGACCTTAAGCTCTGAAAGAAGGTGGGATTCACCAGATTGACTCATCCAGATCTGTTCTCCAAGCTGCCACAGAGTGATTTCTTCTAAACAATGTAAATCAGATCCTGTCAACATCTGCTTAAAATCCCCCACTGTCTTTCTATTGAGTTTAGAATAAAATCCAAAGGCCTTATACAGGGTATTCCGCATCCCACGCTCCCAGGATCAGCCCTGCCTCTCTCCAGCCTCATCTCACTTCTTTCTCCTCTTCTCCCTGTTCATTCATTCTTTCATTCGTTCATTCAACAGCTGTTTATTTAGCCTTGGTTCAGTCCCTGGGGATACCGTAGTAAAATAGACAGTGTCCCTGCCCTGGTGGCGGGAGATGGCATCCCAGCATGACTGATCACGGGTGCCGGCCTTAGTGACTTGTTGCTCGCTGGTCTCTTCCCACAGTTCACCCCGGCTCACAGAGGCCTGTGTAGAACAGTTCCTACCCTGTGGTGGTTACTCTCTCACAGCTCCCCAAGTACATTCTTTATAGCATTCAACAATCTGGAAAATCCTTTTGCTTGTTTGCGTGCATTTATTATCTATCTTCCTCTACCACAGTGTGATTCCCACGAGGACAGGATGTTATTTATCTTATTCACTGTAGTATCCTTAACACCTGTTTGCCTGGCACCAAGTAGAAGCCCAATAAATATCTGTTGAATGAACGGCTCAAGGAACGAATGAATGGACAGGCGGCAACCAGCACATCTGGTGACGCCCTCAGGCCTGAGGAGAAAGTTGCTCCGTTTTCCTTCCTGGTATCCTGTGCTCATCTGTGTCCCTCTGATTGTGGTTTTGTAGGGAATGACACCACTCCACTGGGCAGCTTTCCACAACCGGCCTCAACACACCCAAATGCTGCTGAAGAAGGGGGCAGACCCCACCCTTGTGGATAAAGACTTTAAAACGGCTCTCCACTGGGCTGTGCAGGTGAGAAGTTAGCCAGTGGGCTTGTCTCAAGGATAAATGGTGTAAAGCAATGTTAACAGTTCTGAGTATGTCAGACCTGAAAGATGGAATTTTCAAAGGTACAGTCCCAGCATTGATGTGGACTTTATATGTACAACAGAGCAAGTAAGATACATGCTGCCCTCTTCCCTTCATTCATATCCAGAGCAGCAGCAGCAAACCTGTCACTTTGGACCACCACCCCCACCACCCCCACCACCACCCCCACCCCCACCCCCACCACCCCCACCACCACCCCCACCCCCACCACCCCCACCACCACCACCCCCACCACCACCACCCCCACCACCCCCACCACCACCACCCCCACCACCACCACCCCCACCCCCACCACCACCACCACCACCACCACCACCACCACCACCACCCCCCCCTCTCTCACTCTCCGTTTCTCCACCTCAGTGATTGCTGCCGGCTCACAGTGTACCAGGATAATCCTTCAAAGAATCATTAGGAAAGTCCCTTCCAAGTCTTTGGACCATGACTCTTCTTCCTTCCAAATCCTCTGAAGCCAAGTAATTCCAGGTGACCCTGAACAATGGTACTCTGACCAGTGAAAACTGTGGCTCATAACCCTACCTCACTATCCCAAAAGGGAGTCTGTATCAGTACACATGACCACAGAAATCAGAAATCTACAGTCCAAGGCGGGGAAAACTGGGCCTTCCCGGTGGTCCAGTAGTTAAGACTCCACCTTCCGATGAGGGGGTTAAGGGTTTGATCCCTGGTCTGGGGTTACACATGCTGTGTGGTGCAGTGCAGCCAAAAATTTTAAAAAAACACAAAACCCAAAGAGGGGAAAGCTGAGACTAAGGTGAAAGAATGACCATAGCTAACATTTATGGAAGTGTCTTCTAAGGAAATCATTCAAAGGGAATGATTAACTAAGAGTTATCTATTCTGTCCTTGAGAGGAGAGCGATACTATGCATCCTTTCAACAAACTTGCTAGCCCATTCTGTCTTTTCATGCCTAACCTAGACATCCCCACTGTTTATTTCTATCAGCCCAATAAGGGTACCCTTGCTGAACTGCCAGGATCCCCGTGATTCTGCACGCCCTGATGGTGGTTTCACTCAGGTGTTTTCACATGCCACACACAGCAGAGAAGGGCACCTGGCACTTTCAGGGTTGACATGTGTGCCTGAGATAAGGGCAAAACAGAAGTGATTTGGAAACTACCCTGTTTTTGTTCCTACAAATTTGGCTTCAGTTATCCTGTAGCAGGCCCAGCCCTGCAAAACTGTGAAGTGAACAAAGCATGTTTTTGTCATCCTCACCTGCCCTTAGCACCCTCCTCCATACTTTCAGTATCTAATCAGCTGCCCTGTCCCCCTCATGCCAGTCCCTGCCCAGAGCCCAGTCCTCTGGCTGGTCAGGGGTCACTATTGGAGCAGTGGTCCCAGGGCAGCCTGGCTGGGCAACCAAGATGTATCCCACATGTGTTGGCTCTCAGCTAAGGTGAGAGTGGTATCAGAATGAAGCATTTTCTGTATATTCGCTCCCGTCACTCCTGTTCTCTGATGTCCTAGATGTGGGATGGGGCTCATGCATGTGCATATTGAAAAACCTCCCCGGGTAATTCTGACCGATATGCCTCCTGTGCTCCACCTTCCTCTACCACAGCCCAGGTTAGAGCTGCTGCTTGGGAGATGGCTTTGCAATCGAATCATCAGCAGTGCTTGTAAAACAACAGATTCCCAGACCCTACTCCAGACCTTCTGAGTTGAGCTCTTCATGGGTGCGAACCCTTGCTTTGATCCTCCAAGAGGCAATTTGGCAAAATCCAAAGAAAAATGTGCTCAACTCAGAAGATCTGAGTTTGCATTAACAGACCTGGCTTTGTTCTGAGAAGAGTCACCTAAACCTGCTTGGCTTAACTATAGGTGTATCTTTGGGGCACGAATGAGACTGTGCACATGACAGTGATGTGTAATATTCTTTGTAATTGGAAGAGATTATCATTTTTATTATGGCTCCCAATTTCCTCCATGAAAGCTTAGTTATCATACCCACATCTACATACTGTATTCTTTCTCTCTACTAAATGTTATAGCTTTTAACCTGCTACATTGACTTCAGTCGTGTCTGTACAATAGAATCATCTGAAGAGCTTTTAGACAATACTGATACCCAAGCCCCACACCCTTAGTTTTTCAGTCAGTTTGTCTGGGGTGGAGCCTGGGTGTCAGTAACTTTTAAAGTTTTCCCTTCCTCCAGGAGATTGTAATGTCCAGCTGGGGTTGAAAACCACTGTGATATGTGAATTCGTATTAATGGGTTCTAAAACCTTAGCTACTCCTACCTAAGATATTTACATTTTGACCATGATTTTGTATAATAAGCATAATGCCTCACACATTTATATACTCAATAGCTTAATAAATATTTCATGAGAGAAAAAAAAATTTCATGAGCACCTATTCTGCATCTGGCATTGTGGGGGGAAAGATTAAGAAGACAGGTTCCTTCTAGGACCCCTCCAATTGTACGTAATATTGCATGTGCTTATGTGTGAGGATGTTAGCATACAATTTTCTGAGGAAGGTGTTCACAGTTTCTTCAACTCTTCAATGAGGATCTGTAACTACCCCCCCCCACAAAAAAGTTAAGAGTCACCCTCTGGAGGAACTGTACACCCTCTCCCTCCCTGCAGTTAGCAGTAAAATTCAGAAGTGGTGTGTTCTGCCCTTTACTCTGCGAAGAAGACTGAGGGTAATTCCAAATGTCAGCTGCAACCGGGATTATACTTGCCTCCGTTAACCTTCTTCTTCATTTATAACTCAGGGCCAGCACTGTGCTCCTCATAAAGTTTTTCCACATGAGTGAGTCTACTTCCCATTGTCATTCATTCTTTTCACTGAACTTCCTGCTTTTCTCTTGGACTATATGAGACCATATTTAAAGCTATAGCACTTTGAACTAATAAAGCTTCTGTATTTGACCCAGGCAACCAAAGCAGTAAAGATTTGAAACACTGGGCCCAAAAAGTAAACCAAGTTTGACTTCTGCCCCCATTTCTTGGGTCCCTTGGTAGCTGGTGGTGCCCTCCTGTGGGCCCATTGCCCTTGTTCACCTCCCCCCTCTGCCCAGGAGACCCAATTGATTGTGTGGCTCTCTCTGGGCGAACACTGAGCAGAACGCTGTCCCTATCTGCATCCAGTCTCCCTTGATGGAATCTCAGTCCCTTTGGGGCATGTTCTTGCCCATCTGTGATGACACTAGCTTATCAGGAGTCTACACAGGTATCTCTCGGACTCATCTTCCTCTCACTCCTCAACACTGCAGAAATGTAGTCATTAATCTTTTTCTCATTCTCCTTTCCTCAGAAAGCCCATCGGTTCCTAAGGCTTCGACTATCATTCTACTCAGAATTTCCTCAGATCAAAATCCAGCTCTGACCTCTCTCTTGAACGTTAAACTCACATTTCCAGCTCTACCAGGCATCTTCCCATAATTTCCCATGGACACGTCAAACTCAGCATGTTCAAACTGAATCCATGATCTCTCCTTCCCGTCACATTCCCATCCACCCAGTAGCCCAAGCCAAAGGCCATCATGTGGCCCATGGACACTGCTTCCTTATCATCCTTCACGTGTAATTGGTTATCAAAACCTCTCGATTCCACCTCCTCAGGTCTCACATCTCTGTGTACTCCTTTCTGTCCCCACTGTGTAGATCAGGGCCCCAGCAGGAAACGACCCACTCAGCTGGGATTATTTGAGCATAGATTCATAAAGAGGCTATTTACACACAACAGCAGGTTGCCATTAGGGCATCTGGGAGGGCATGGGAGGGAACGGTTACTAAGACACAGCAAAAGCTGTAGCTGTAGGAAAGGGCCTAGGACGGAAACTGTAGCCTTTGATGGAATCGTCAAACTGTGGCCTAGCAGCGGGGGAACTGGAGGATAAATGCCCCAGTCACTCTTTCCTCCTATATCCATCTCCTGTCAGTACCACTCACTGGCCAATCCCAACCAGAAGCCAAAGGGCAAAGGGGCCCATTTGATGCAATTCGTACATGCTAAAGGGTGGAGAGCAGGATGAAAAAAGATGGAGAGTTAACCGGGAAGAACAAATGGAGACAATTTAGTACACCTACCATCAGTGCCTTAGATCAAGCTTCCCCTGTCTCTCACCTGAACAGTTTCAGTATCTGTATTCCTACTTTCAGCCCTTTCCTTCTCCAGTCTATTCTCACATTGCACCAAGTGCTCTTTCTACAAATCACAAAGGAATGCACTAACATAACTGTTACTACACCAAAACAGTTATGGTCACTGCTGGTTCTTGGCTCAAAAACTTTCACCAAGTGCCATTTTCTGGTAAAGAACAAACTCCTTGACTTGCACTTACTGCCATGAACAACCTCTCTGCAACCCACCCCACTCCCTGCTCTTTCCTCTTCAAGCCATGTAGGCTTTACTCCAATCATACTAGAATATTAATAATCTCCTCAATACATCGTAAAGATTCATCCTGTCTTCCCCTTGGTCATGCTCTTCCCTTTTGGTGAAATACTTCTTTCTTCTTGCACTCCCTGCATCATCCCTTCTAACTGCAGAATTTATACTTGTTTTTCCTTATTTCTCAAGGCCCAACTAAGTTCACCCTCTTTGTTGAGCTCCCTTTCAGAATTTTTCCCTCCGTCTAGCACTTCCTTACTTCTTTTACTGGTGTTACAATCAGTGGGGTGCCTGTGTCTCCTCTTCTAGACTATGTGCTTAAGGGCAATGTGCCTTACTCATCCAGATGTCTCTCAAGACCCAGAACAGATCTTTGTGAATCTTCGTGAACACCAAAAAGGTGTTCACTCAATTCAGTTCAATAAGCTTATCCATCCCAAGCCAGTGGGAATAGCGGCTTACTGGGTTCTTTCTGTGAAATACCATTTTCAGCTTAACCAAAACTTCTAGGAATGCAATACCTTAGTATCTTTTTTTTTTTTTTTTTTGGCTGCATTGGATCTTTGTTGCTGCATGTGGGCTTTCTCTAGCTGTGGCAAGTGGGGGGATACTCTTCGTTGCGGTGCGGTGGCTTCTCTTGCTGCAGAGCACGGGATCTAGGCACATGGGCTTCAGTAGTTGTGGCGCACAGGCTCGGGAGTTGTGGCTCGCGGGCCCTAGAGCACAGGCTCAGTAGTTGTGGCGCATGGGCTTAGTTGTTCTGCCGCATGTGGGATCTTCCCAGACCAGGGATCGAACCTGTGTCCCCTGCATTGGCAGCCGCCTTAACCAGTGCACCACCAGGGAAGTCCACGTGTCTTAGTCTGTGTGGCTTAGTATCAAGGTGTTTTTTCTAATGATAGGAATTCTAGGATAGATATGATGGCAGTTCGGTGAGAAGGGCAAGTATCTACTGCCCCTCAAATCTCACCTCTAGCTCCTTCCTCCTAAACCTAGAAAATGTGTTTATCTGGAATCTTCCTCAGCAGTACTCTTCTTTCAGTGCATTTTTCAAGGGAGGTTAGAAAGAAAAGAACTGCAGTAATATAAAACTATTTCATGTTTGTTCATTCAGTATGTGGTTATGTGGTTAAGGAAATTATGCACACACACATACACATACCCTTGGAGCTCTTGAATATAACCATCAACCCCAGCGCCTGAGACTGATTTGGTCCAGCATGGAATCCTCCTCCTTCCCATGGTGGCCAAGATCTGTGGTCAACTGTTTGAACTGTATCAAAATCCTGTAAGTATACTTTAAATATATTCAGAATGCCAAAGGATAATTACAAATGTCATAGACCAGTGGATCCGGGTCATAGATGGAAGAGCCTTAGAACTGGAAAGGACCACACAAGTCATTTAGTCCATCCCCTCAGTTCACCGGTGGCGAAACTAGGGCACAGGAAGGTTATCATTACCCAAACACACCCCACGCCCACAGAGACTCAGGCCACACAACTCCCAGTGCTTGATAAGGGGAAAACTACAAAGCCACAGAGCCCAGAGTAAACAAAGAGAAAGTCAAATTTACTAAATCAACCCCATTACCCTGGGAGCAAAGACTGAGCTGTCTTGAAGGATAGCCTAAGTTAAAGTGGCCTGCATGTGTCAGCTCCCCAGGGCTTGGTTGCAGAGAAGAAGGGGATGAGGTAGACAGAGAAAAAACAGTAATTCACCTAGGAGTAAACATAAGTGAGGAAAGAAACAAAAAGAGAGTGAAAGGCAGGAGATAGTGAGAAAAAGAGAGGGAAGCTAAGAAAAGGATGAGTAAAATTCTGTTTCGTTTGGCTTTGCCCATAGGTGGTAAGGCTTGTTTTTACTTATTTATTTATTTATTTATGCATTGTTCAGCAAATATTTATTATGAGTTACTCTTTGCTAGACTCCATTTCAGCAGAAAGATTCCCAGTCATAGGTGTGGCAAGGGCAATGCAGAGATGTCCTAGAGACTGTCACCTTGCCAGACAGCTGGAAGCAGAAGCTAGACGTTGTCTGCACACCAACACAGCAGGGAAGGAGGTTTCATGGGGGGCTTTTCCATATTAATCATTAGAGCACCTGTGAAATGAAGTAGTTCAGCAGCTGAGGGTCACCATGCCTCACTGCCCCACACCTCCATTTCTACCTTCCACTAGCTCTCCAGGAGAGTCAGCCCCAGGCTTTGGGATACAGCAGCCTCTGGAGTCAGGCCAAGCAGAAAGCCTGGGTCCAAAGGGGCTAACCGTGAAGATGGTCCTGACTCCAAGCCAGGATATTGGGCCCCTTTGTCCTCTAGTTAGCCCCAAACCCTCAACTCTCAAGTGTTCACGCTGTACAAACTAGTAAAACTTCCCCTCCAGCTCCATTCCAGTCTAACACACCTGACTCCAGCTGAACTTACGGGCCAGTGTTCTCATAGCACAAAACCACCCAGCCCTTTAAAAGGGCCATGTGACCTAAAACCCTTACGTCCGCTTTGTACAGTCACTGTCATGTGACAAACAGACCGCTACCTCCAAGAGAAGGATGGAGATTGGAGTTCCCTCCCTGAAGAACCCACCATAGAATTAATGCCGCCAACACATTAACAAATAAACAACTAGTCCTAAATCTTGTATTAAGACTCCTTGGGAGACCACCTAGAATAAAAAGAGTCTTCAATTGGGACTTCCCTGGTGGTGCAGTGGTTAAGAATCCACCTGCCAATGCAGGGGACACAGGTTCGAGCCCTGGTCTGGGAAGATCCCACCTGCCTCAGAGCAACTATAAGCCCGTGCGCCACAACTACTGAGCCTGCGCTCTACAGCCTGTGAGCCACAACTACTGAGCCCGCGTGTCACAAGTACTGAAGCCCGCACGCCTAGAGCCCGTGCTCCACCGCAATGAGAAGCCCACTCACCGCAACAAAGAGTAGCCCCACTCGCTGCAACTAGAGAAAGCCCGTGCGCAGCAACGAAGACCCAACGCAGCCAAAAATAAATAAATGAATAAGAGTCTACATCAAGATACTGGAATCTTGTTTTTTATCAGTCTCCTATAGCAAAATTACTGTACGTTAATTCAACTTCCTTCTTGGCAAGACTTCTTGCAAATTCCCCTCCCTCATGAGGTATAAAGAGAAAATGACTAGGACTCAGTAGTTCCCAGCAGTTTTCAGAGTAAATGAAGGCACTTTATGGATTACCCTTGGACAAAAAGAACAAAAATGCAGCAAAAATAAGTAAATCCACAATCTCATTTGGCCACCCAATTCTAGAGCTCCATAATAAGATCTATACAATATTCTTCCCCTATTGAATGATATTCCCACCAAACAGAAACCTACCCTCCATTCTTCCTAAGGGCCCTTCTGGGCAACATCCCATTTCTTCTCTCCTGGTGCTTCCTGGTGTCTGTGACCAAGGCTTCCCAGGCCTGGAGACTCCCTTTGACTGACACTCAGCCCATTTTGCCAAGAAGGGAATGCTGTTACCAGGAGACCCCTGAGCCAGGGCCTCAGCTCACAAACTAGTACTCTCCAGGGCTCTCTCAAATTCTTGTCGGGTGCACCGTGGCAACCCTCCTAGGAGAGGATTTTAAAGCACCTAATGTTGGAAGAAGGTCTCAGTTGGCAACGCGCACTTTATTGCTACCTGATGTTGCTGATCCCAACAGCAGTGTTCACTTAAATTCCTCCCATATGAACATGCAGGATCAAATAAATAGACCGTACTTGTAACGGGAGACAAAATGGTGTAGTGGTGAAGTACAAGGGCTCTGCAGACAGTCAATCCGGGCTTTGCCACCTCTTGGCTGTGACAATGGGCACCTTAATCCCCCTGTGCCTCCAATTTCTCCTCTACAATATGGGGATGATAAGAGTACCTACCTCATGAAGTTGTTGTCAGGATTAAATGAGTTAGAACGTGGAAATGCAGTGCTGGGCACAGAACGTTCACTCGGTAGACATTGCTATTACCATTACTCCAGGGAGGATATCCTTATAAAGAAAAAAAAAAGGCAGTGATAATGTTGTAAGTAAGGGCCAGGTTTAGAGACAAAGGAATTGTCTGGAAGATTCAGGACAAAAGGCATTTTGGAGGAAAAGTGTAAGGGGGTGGAATTTCTCTTATCCAGAAAAGCCGTGTAAGACTCCAGCTTGCAAGGGAGATGCTGACTGGGACTGTCTGGTCAGGAACTCAGAAGAGGCCCACTGAGATGTGCTGGGCCGCAGCCTCTATCTCAGCTGGCTGCTTCCAGAATGGCTCCTCTGTGGGTCAGGCAAGGAGAGAGGAAGACAGTGTGTAAGAAGTGGGTTTTGTTTTTTCCATCTGTGCTTGACACTCCATCCCACACAGAAGGAGAACCGTGACAGAGTGTTTTGCTGTTTGAATCGCTGTGGCAACCTGAATTCCTTTGCTCTTCCAGGAAACCATAAACAAAATCAATTTATTGAGTGGACACTCTTTTTTGCTTCTGTTTTCCTTCTCCAATGGCTAGTGCTTCTTAAAAGGGGAGAGGGGTCTCTTGAGTGTTTTAAATATACCATATTTCAGACCCCTCAAAATATGTTTACGTAACATCAGGGGAAAGAACCTTAGAAAAGCTGATAAAGCAGGCACGAAAGCTTAGATGTGTTCACTGTAGCCACCTTTTGATGACAGGCATGCCATAGAACTAAAGTCATTGATCTGAATTATTTAAAAGTCATTGTGAGACAAAGGAAGAATGGAGGGAGAAAGAGGATGTAAGAGGGAAGGTGAGAAGGAAAAAAGGAAAAAGGTTGCAGGCAGGGCCCACTTTATGGGCGTGTGACGTAAAGCCACAGATGCCCCACACTCAGCAGGGAGCTCTGTGCTCGGGGTATAATGCTCTGTGGCCATCTGAAAATTCTCAGTAATTCTGTAGTTGAATTTGTGTTTTGTATGTTAAGTCTAATAGGACACTGGAGCCTCAGCTTACACAGTCCCATCTCCCTGCTGCCCTGGGACAGATGCTCAGGCCCCAGCTCCTCAGTCCCCTGGCAGGGGTCTGAGCACAGACTCAGGGAGGGTCAGGATTGAGCATGTGCTGAGTTGCAAGATGGGGCCCTAGGCACCTGTGAGGGTTTGCACTCACCGTGAGAATGCCCAGCCCAAGGGAGTGTGACACTAAATAGCAAATAAAAATCGCAATGACAGGTCCAGAGAGACATCATGGAAGAAGGGAATACATTATTCCTCTGCCATGTGAGCAGGGGGCTCCACATTTTCCCTGGGCCCCATAAATTACGTAGTTGGCCCTGGTTGTAACATTTAAAACCCACTCAGCACTCTTTCTGGGGCTCAAAGTTGAGAGCTTTGAGTGCCCTGAGCCTTTGGTGGTCCTGCAAGAGGTTGCAGAACTTGTATCAGCTGCGGTCCCCTGATACAGTGGGAGCACACTCGAGGGTTCACTGTGTAATGGTTCCCCGTGAAGCCACGCTGAGTAACGGGATATCCGGAGAGTCCTCAGTGCAAACAGGAGAGGGGAGGGAAAGGGAGAGGAAAAGCAAAAACAAAAGGGTGCTGTTCCACAGAATTGTGCAAACTGACTCAGAGGTTCTAAAAGATAACCCTAGGGTCAAATAAACTGGGATAATAAAGTGGGGGGAATGCCAAAAGAAATGTTACATGGGAAAATTTTTTAGGAGGTGGCTGTGGAATAGCACTTGGAATGTATTAGAATTGCAGCTTTAAAAAAGTTCAGCACTCTCAGCTGATTCACTTAGTTATAAAGCAGACACTAACACACCATTGTAAAGCAATTATACTCCAATAAAGATGCTAAAAAAAAATGTTCAACACTCTTTCTGGGCCTGGCATGTGACCTGGCTCCTGGCCCCCAGAACTAGAGCATGTCTCTGCCGTTTCTTTAACCTGCTCCTCACGCCTCCTAGAGACCTCCATTTTTCCTGTAAGACCTGCTGCGTGGAGATGCAGTGTCTCTATGGATTCACTGAGAAAATTAAAATGCTGACGAATTATTTGGACTGTTTTATAATCTTTACACAGATATCAGGAGAAATCTGAAAGATAAGACTTTCCACTGTGTGAGATAAAACTAGAATTTACTGGCCATTGAGGATTTATTGTCATCTAAAATTGCAAATACTTATGCAGTGTTTTTTGTATTTTTCAGTCCAATGAAAGGTAACATGCACAGCATTTACTTACTCATTTGTTCAAGCTGAAGAGATGTAGGACACTCTCAAGAAAGAGCTGGTGACTTTTAAGGCTGGGACAGGTTGCTAAAAAGAGTGTAGAATAGCCTCCCTTCAAAGATAAGATAAGGGCTTCCCTGGTGGTGCAGTGGTTGAGAATCCGCCTGCCAATGCAGGGGACATGGGTTCGATCCTTGGCCCTGGAAGGTCCCACATGCCACAGAGCAACTAAGCCTGTGCGCCACAACTACTGAAGCCTGTGCGCCCTACAGCCCGTGCTCCGCAACAAGAGAAGCCACCGCAATGAGAACCCTGCGCACCGCAAGGAAGAGTAGCCCCCGCTCGCCGAAACTAGAGAAGGCCCACGCAAGGCCCACGCAAGGCCCACGCGCAGCAATGAAGACTCACAGAGCAAAAAGAAAAAAAAAAAATGATAAGATAAAAACTTATTATACACCTACACAGAAAGAGGGACCCAGTTTAGATGGTTGCCTAAAGTTTTTTCCTTTTCATACTTATTTGTTTTTATTTCTTTTTATCGATTAGCTACTAAATTATGACACACTTCTTTTCACAAAGGATTTTTGACAATTAAATTACATGCAATTTATAGCAATTTGACCATTACCAGATCATTCTGATCATCATTATGTCACTAGTCAGTACTCGTCATAGTCATTTTGTTAACATTAAAATTAACTCTGCCAGCTTCTCAGGGGTTAACCTCTACAGCAAGTGGGGGAAACAAAACGAATATATTTAATGAGGAAGTAATCTAGGTGGCCCACCCATTGTGCTAGCTCTGATGTCAGTCAATTACACCTGTATTTAAGTCCTCCTTAGTTCACTGATTATGGAAGACAATTTAGCTCTTACAGGAGACAGAAATCCCTGCAGTGACTTGAGACAAGTGGAAATTTGTGGGTTTGATAAAATGAATTTTATTTTTTTGTTGTTTTGAATTTTTATCTTAATTTGCATAGACAGGGAAGAGCACTGGATTGTACCTAATGAGCTTTCTTTGACTCTGTTTTCCAGAGTGGAAATAGAATTCTGTGTTCCATCATTCTGAGCCATCACCAGGGTCCGTCCATAATCAACTACGACGATGAGAGTGGGAGGACGTGTGTGCACATCGCCGCAGCAGCAGGTTTCAGTGACATCATCAACGAGCTGGCAAGATTCCCGGAGTGCAACCTGCAGGCTCTGGATGTGGACGACAGGTATCCATGGCAACTCAGAAATGTGGGGAACTACCAGTCATCTTTTCCAAATTTTAATCTCAAAGAAGATGTTTAAGGAGTTATCCTATATGACTATATCCTTACTGGCAGTAATATTTATACATGTGCTTGTGACAATAGAAGCTGCTCTATTTTAGTCAGGGCAGGAAAAATCACTGTTACGAAGAGAAGCGCCACGACTGTACAGTACTGTCAGACTTTCCACTTTTTGCTATAACCGTTCTCAGTGTTCTCAGAAGGCCTTCTGTATATCAGCTTCCTGCTATAGGCGCTTTTTGTTCTTAACAGTAAGTCTTAACTCTTTTCCTTCGTTCCTGGATTATGTCATAACGTCAACAAGCTCTTGTCATCCAGAGAAGAGCATAATAGAGGCTTTGTGTTCAGAACTAGATGTGACCTTATCAGGGTTCTGTTTTGGGTTTCTTAAGTCCTTAAAGATGTATTTGCATAGAAAAGGAAGCTGAGTCCAGAAAGGTAAAGAGACTTGCCTCAGAGGTATTTAGCAACTAAATGAAAACTTGTACCCTTGACTTCTAAACAGAACTTTTTACCTACATGCCCTTCATCCATAAACAGCTATTAGAACTTTTCAATTACAATGTATATCTAACCTTTCTTTCAGTTAGGCATAGACTCAATGGAAATATAAGAATAATATAACAACAAATAAGACTATTGAAAATGGGTATAAGGCTTGTACACTACGTGTAGTTTTGCTTACCTTTTTCTATTGAAGTGCAAATCTAGCCACCTACTTATCATGATTTTAGATGCCCCAAGAAGCACTTCCTACTTCCTGATACCTGAAATCCTTATAACACAGGGGGAAAAAAATCTTGGGTTCCATGTAAGTCTCAGACGCTGGAGATGGTTAACATGATGACTTTAATTAAAATTAAGGTATAAATCATTGAAAGTAGACCTTTTCCTAAGAGCAGATGTTGAACTTGAGTAGGTAAGAAAGTAATAGGACTTAGTTACATGAGGAGAAAAGGTGAATGATCCAAAAAGAGAAGAAAAGAACACATCTAGGAAAAGAGGGCTAAAAAAAAGTTTGCCTACCTCAAAATACTTGTAGAACCAGCTCTGAATAGAGTATTTCCCACTTTGCATTATCACATGCTTAGCAGAGAAAATTTAGTTCCCCCAGCCTCAGGGAAGAAAGAAAAACCAAGGGCAGAAAGAAAATGCAAAAGATTGGGTCCTACAAGGGTTCAAAGTGAAGTAAAATCTCAAGCAAGGTCTAGTTCCTCCTCCAAAGTTCAGCTCATGTGTTGCATGCACTAATCAAATCCTGCTCTTCATTTTGTTTCAGTTTCTGCATCCTGCATTGTGTAGCTGTGCCTTCACACTGAAACTGTAAGCTTGCATTAGTATAGAATTTTTCAAAATTTTCATAGGTTTAAGTACTTAACGCATTTGCAACAATTGTGACTTCGCTTTCCTTCTTTTTTTTCCCCCCAGTGGAGAGAAAGTTTTTGAGGAAAGAGAAGAAAAATAAGGCAATGATTTGAAGAAAAAAAAAAAAAAAAAAAAAACGAGGATGAGGGAAAATATGGGGAAACTAGGCCTCCTAGATAGTAAAACACATCATAAATCTATGACATTTAAAACACGATGGTACTATCCGAAGATTGATGGCACAGAACACATAACTCATAAATAGCCTGTGTAGCTTAAATGTCCCAAATTTCATCAGTCTATGAGGTCATACTTTCCTTTAATAACCAAGTCATTTATTTTCAGGAGGGAGAGTCTTTTATCAAACTCTCCTACCTACAAATATCTGGGAATTATCTAGAGAATGTTTGCATGTTCCATAAATCGTTCCTTGGCTTCTGACACTCCAGCCAACACTGCATTCTTGTACCCGTCATCTCCTGCCCTTCAGAGACCACCTCATCGCCCACTGCTTGTCTCTGATGAATTTCTTCTGAATCATGGGCCCTGATTCTCCAGCTCTTCACTGTGATAGCTGAGTCCAGTCTGCTATGTTTGTAGGACTATCCTGAAGCTTAGAGATAAGAAAGGAACTACAGCTTAGATAACCTGAAATTGGATGCTACACATTGCCCATGAAGGCTCTATGTGTATTAGTTAGAAGTTATCTATGCTTCTCCTGTTTCTCTGCAAAATAATTTTTTTCCCTGTGTCCTTCTGGACCTCTTCCATGTTGATGGCCAGAAGAATTAAAACAGTCACTCTTAGCAATTGTTGTGAAGGAGTATTTCACAATGCTCCAGAGAGAACTGTCACGTGTTGGTGAACCTGACTACATTGATATCCAGCCCTCCATCTACTGAATTTATGGGCAATATATTCTCTAAGCAGGAAGGCATAATATGGCTGGTGCCTCATCTTGTTTCATAATAAATATTGTTTGGAGACCTCACTCACACAGAATGGACCTCACTCACACAGAATGGAATGAATCATAGCTGCTACATGTTCAAATAGGCAGTGTGATTGATGACTATGTTGAAAAAATATACGCTCCTATTAAGGGTTCTCAAATTTCTGCCCATATCATAACATGAGGAAAAGGATGCTTGACTGACAGAGGACACGATTTACCATGGGGACTGTGGTCACACTGTGGACATGGCTACTTTCCGAATACTAAGGCCCAAGCCCCTTCACAGATGCCCGGCCCGCAAGCTGCCTCCATGTCTGAGAGACCTCTTGGCTCTCCCAGGGGTGGCCTTCTGCCAGCGGTCAAGCCCCAGAGTAAAGCCAAGAAGAGGCCTTCCATGCCCTCCTTTCCTGCCTCAGGACTGATCCTTTCCCAGAGTGACTGACAGGAAGAGTAGCCACTCTCTTCACGGGAAACCCCATTCACAGGCATGTCCTCTTTCACTGTGCCCCTCCTTAGCCTCCCAGGGTCCCACTGCCCAAGCACACCACACAGACATCCCCCATCACCCATTTCCCAGCATCTTTGCCAAGGAAGCAAGGTTCGGGTCCCCTTTGCTCTTGGGTCCAGTGGTCCTTTATGTTCTTATCACCTTCTTGTCCCATCTGCCTTGATAGTTCTTTCTACAGCTGGGGAGCTAATTTGCTCCAAATCTGCTCTCAGTTCTGGGCTTGGCTTTTGGAAACAGAAAGACACTGACTATTTCTCTTATCCACCCTGCTATATCCCTCCCCTGAGGTTGAGCATAAAATCAACCATATCCTTAAATGAGGAAAGAGGAAGGGTAGAAAAGTACGTATATAGGTCAGGATCTCAAAATATGATCCCACTGCACTAATAAATGGTGTTGAGAAAAGTTGGCTATGTAACTGGAAAAATGGTCAGATTGGCTCCACGCCTCACCACACATATCAAAATACACATACAGACACACGTGTATTTTTTTTTAATCCAAATAAATCTAGAAGAAAATATTGTTTTCCTTTTTATTTACATTCAGTAAAATTTACTTTTTTTTGATGTATAGTTCTATGAATTTTAACACATGCATAGATTCATGTAACCACCACAAGCAAGATTCAAGACAATTCTGTCACCTCCAACATCAACTCAGGTTGTCCTTTTGTAGTCAAGGCCTCCCCCATCTCTAAGCTCTGGCAACCACTGATTAGTTCTGTCTCTTGGGTTTTGCCTTTTCCAGAATGTTATATAAATGGAAATATACAGTATGTAATCTTTTGAGATTGATTTATTTCACTTGGTAGAATGACTTGAGATTCATCTATGTTCCATATATCAGTAGGCTGTTCTTTTTATTGCTGAGTAGGATTCAGTTTTGTGGATGAACTATAGTTTGTTTGTCTGTTCACCCATTGAAGGACACTGGGTTGTTTACAGTTTTGGGCAATTATGAATAACGCTGCTATAAACATTTGTGTATAAGTTTTTGTGTGAACATAAATTTTCATTTCTTTAGCTATATATCTAGAAGTGAGATTGCTTGGTCATATGGTAAGTATGTTTAACTTTAGAAGGAACTGACAAACTATTTTCTGGTGTGACTGTTTCCATTTTGTATTCCCACCAAAAATGTATAAAAGTTCAGGTTGTCCTGAATCTTTATCAGCCTTTGGTATTTCCAGGTTTGGGGGGGTTTTTTTGTCAAAAATTTTTTTAAATTGAAGTATAGTTGATTTACAATGTTGTACCAATCTCTGCTGTACAGCAGTGACTCAGGTATACACACACACACACACAGACACACACACAGACACATACTATATATACATTCTTTTAATTTTTTCTTAATTTTAGCCATTTAAATAAATATGTAGTTGTATCCCATTGTGTTTTAATTTGCATTTCTCTAATGACAAATATTATTGAGCACCTTTTCATGTGCTTATTTACCATTTATGCATCTTCTTTGATAAAGTGTTCAGATCTTTTGCTAATTTAATTGGCGTGTGTATTTTTTTATTCAGTTTTGGAATACTTTACATATTCTGAATACAAATTCTTTGTTGAATGTGCAGTTTGCAAATATTTTCTCCCAGTCTCTGGCTTTTTTTTTTCTTCCTTAAGAAAATAATAGTTTTGCCATTTAACAAGGTTTAAATACTGATGAATATTCATCCACCTTCTGG
Source organism: Mesoplodon bidens (assembly GCF_964165515.1). Classification (NCBI taxonomy): domain Eukaryota; kingdom Metazoa; phylum Chordata; class Mammalia; order Artiodactyla; family Ziphiidae; genus Mesoplodon; species Mesoplodon bidens. The sequence continues at coordinate 44,557,204 of NC_138160.1, read as the reverse complement.
CTGATGAAGGACTTTCTAAAACATAAAATCATGAAACAAACCAAAAATGAAGAGGTAAATAAATGTGATTATTCCTTAAAATTTTTTATGGAAAATCACTAAAAAATTAAAAGCTAAGGGCTTCCCTGGTGGCGCAGTGGTTGAGAGTCCGCCTGCTGATGCAGGGAACGCGGGTTCGTGCCCCAGTCCGGGAAGATCCCACATGCCACAGATTGGCTAGGCCCGTGAGCCATGACCGCTGAGCCTGTGCGTCCGGAGCCTGTGCTCCGCAACGGGAGAGGCCACAACAGTGAGAGGCCCACGTACCGCAAAAAAAAAAAAATTAAAAGCTAAGTAACAAATTAGAGAAAATGTTTTCATAAGCATAACCTAGAAAAAAATTGATACCTTAAATATTTTAAAAACCCATATAAATTAGTAAGAAAAACTAATAATCTAATAGAAAAATGGGCATAGGGCATTAAGAATCATTTCAATGAAGAAACTCAAATGGCACATAAACATATATTTCAAAAGTTCTTCCCCACTATTAATTAAAGAAATGCAGGGCTTCCCTGGTGGCGCAGTGGTTGAGAGTCCGCCTGCCGATGCAGGGGACACGGGTTCGTGCCCCGGTCTGGGAAGATCCCACATGCCGCGGAGCGGCTGGGCCCGTGAGCCATAGCTGGTGAGCCTGCGCATCCGGAGCCTGTGCTCTGCAGGGGGAGAGGCCACAACAGTGAGAGGCCCGCCTACCGCAAAAAAAAAAAAAAAAAAAAAAAAAAAGAAATGCAGAAGAAAACAACACTGAAGTACCATTTTGCCTACCAAGTTGGCAAAGGTCTTTAAAGATGGTGATAATACAATATTGGGAAGGAGTAGGGACACAGCTGGTAGGAGGAGAGATTGAGCCAGTTTTTCTGGAAGGCAGTTTGGCACTATGTATACAGAGCCTTATGATTGTTCATACCCTTTGACCCACTACTTCCTCTTCTAGGAAATTCTCAGAAAGACCAAAGCAGGTGGAAGGCCACAGAATATCAGAACTAGAGGAGAGGCCCTTACACACATACACCATCATCCTGAAGCCCCATTTAATACATACCATTTCCACACTGTAAATAGCAACAAGTCTTTCCTGCCACGACCCAACTTCAAGCAGGAGCTGTTGTCAGCTAAGTAACCTGTACCATTCATGTGCTCAGACACTTATGCTGTTCCCCTGTGGTCCCCCAGGACACCTCTGCACTGGGCTGCAGCTGCAGGAAAGGCAGACTGTGTGCAGTCACTGCTGGAGCTGGGCATAGACAGCAACCTGCGAGACATCAGTGAGAGCACACCCCTGGCCTATGCCCTGTACTGCGGCCACACGGCCTGTGTCAAGCTCCTCTCCCAAGACAGCAGGTGAGCGCACCAGGAGGCACTCATTTTTTCTTCCTTTCAAAGATTTATAAAATTGGGAGCTTCCCTGGTGGCGCGGTGGTTGGGAGTCCGCCTGCCAATGCAGGGGACACGGGTTCATGCCCCGGTCTGGGAGGATCCTGCATGCCGCGGAGCGGCTGGGCCCATGAGCCATGGCCACTGAGCCTGCGCATCCAGAGCCTGTTCTCCGCAACGGGAGAGGCCACAACAGTGTAGAGGCCTGCGTACAGAAGAAAAAAAAGATTTATAAAATTGGACGAAATTGTTTAAACTGCCAAAACTAGCAGAAAATCAGCAATAACTTAATAATCGTGTTTGCCATTATCTAACATGTAATGACATGTCATTGACGCTGTGGAACAAAATGATAGTAGTAAGCCTGAATACATCAGCCTAATATTCACTGAACTCTAATCTCTTCTTTCCTTTTTCTCCCTTTCCTCGTCCCTTTATGCTATATACTATTTATTTATTTATTTATTTATTATTTATTTATTTATTTCTGGCTGCATTGAGTCTTCGTTGCTGCGCGTAGGCTTTCTGTAGTTGCAGCGAGTGGGGACTACTCTTCATTGCGGTGCGCGGGCTCCTCACTGCGGTGGCTTCTCTTGTTGCAGAGCATGGGTTCTAGGTGCGTGGGCTTCAGTAGTTGCAGCACATGGGCTCAGTAGTTGGCACGCAGGCCCTAGAGTATGCCATGTACCCTTAATTGCTCTTTTGCCTAAATCAGCGTTTCTCCAACTTTTTGTTCTCAGGACCCTTTTACACTCTCAAAAATTATGGAGGACCCTAAAGAGCTTTTGTTTATGTGAGTTACACCTATCAATATTTATGGCATTAGAAATTAAAACTGAGAAACTTTTGAAAAAATACTTTGTTATTAAAGTAATAACCCATTACATTTACAAGTTAACATTAATACCATATTTTTAGTTAAAAAATAACCCATTCTTCAAAACAAACCAAAAAAATGTAATGAGAAGAGCAGTTTTGTTCTACTTTGCTCTTTGAATCTCTTTGATATCTTTATAGAAGCTTAATAGAATACAGCTGCATTCCCACATCTGCTTCTGCATTCAGTCCATTGCAATATGGTTGTTTTGACTGAAGTGTATGAAAACAATCTGGCCTCACATAGATATGTAGGTGAAAAAGGAAGGAGTATTTCAAGAGCCTTTTTAGATAACTGTGGATACTTTTCCTTTGATACTACGCCAAAACTTGACAAGTAGTAGTTTCCTAAAGCTTAGTGGCAATGTGGACTCTGTCACCATATCAGTGAAGTTTTTGAATTCTGTTACATTAAAATCCATTCATCTCTCTAGCACTTTAAATGTGTCTTACATCTATGCATGATTTTATAATATCTTGCATTGGTCATTTGGAAAATATTGGTTTACTTAGTTATGAAGAGCTTCCAAATAGTACATTTCATTATACAATACCAGAAAAAAAAATCACATTTGTTAATATCACCACTGATACCATCAGAAAAGCCTCTATGTATCAGGAAGCTGTCAAGCTCACAGTGTGCATACAAATTTTCCAAAATTCTAATTTTTGCTTGAAAGCTAGATTTTTGTCATTGGCAACAATTAATGTCAATTGTTTACCTTGACATGACAGGCTCACTTTGTTCATTTTTGAGAAATCAAATGCCCAACTCCAAATAACCACAGCTTGTCTATAAGCCATAAAAATCATGTTTCATGAAAAAAGTGTCTAGTTCAGCTAGCAACTCAAACAACGGCACAAATATTTTACCTCAAAACAACCATTGTACTTCAGTATGTAGTAGAATTGTTTGAGTACTTCCTATTTTATCGAAAAAATGTATCTCAAGGATCAATATTTAGTAAAATTAATAACATTTACTGGACATTATTAAGTTTAATGGCAATTTTCTTAATGAAAGTCTATTGTTGTTACTACCTTGATTTGTGCCAAGGAGCCCACAGTTTCACCCACTTGCTCTCTTGCACCCTTGGTGTAAAAAGCAGACCAGTGAAAAAAAATCTTGATATTATTATGAATATAGGTTAAACCTCATGAAACTTCTGAAGACTGTCAGGGCCTTCACCTCCAGGTTCAGTGGACCATACTTTGAGACCCACTGGCCAAAATCACAACCTTAAGAGGAGGAGGAGATTGTTTATAGAAGATGCTGAAGTAGCATCAGTTAGCACAGGGGCATATTCTGTATGGGGAAACTTGAAAAAATGCTAGAGATCTCCTGGGGTTCTCTCTGGTAGTATCAGGAGTCCAGAAGTTGTGTTTAATATTTCAAAAAGCCTATTGGAAGGTGAAAGGAGGATAAAAATATATCACAGGAACGAAGATTCAATTATACACTGTGTGACCTGCAGAAAAAAAACAAAAACAAAAACCATTCATTATATGCAGCCAAAATGAGGGGTGAGTTTTTCAAATTACGTATTACAATATCTCACTCCAAAGAGTAATGTTGCAATCTGGCTTTTAGGGCATGAACACAGTCAGGTTTCATCTTTAACTCATACCACAGAAAGCATTAAATCAATTGTGGCCTCAGAAGAGAACAACACAGAATTTTCCAAGGAACAAAAACAGAATAGTGCCTCAGGGAAACTCTCCACAGGAAGAGCCAGCCGGACAGCTGCTGACCGTTTTTTCCTTTAGAAATTGCCTGCTCATTGGGCATTGCTCATTTTCTTCTGCTGCCACGCCCAACCTCTGGCATACACACTTCCTCTTCTGCAGCTGAAGCCCAGACAAAAGCTTCTCTCCTCGGCTTCCTTTAGTACACGTTTTCTTTTTTTCTTTTTTTTTTTTTCAAATTTATTTTTTATTGAAGTATAGTTGATCACCAAGTTGTATATATATATATATATTTTTCTGCTTTATAACAAATTTAATCAGTTATACATATACATATATTCCCATATCCCCTCCCTTTTGCGTCTCCCTCCCACCCTCCCTATCCCACCCCTCCAGGCGGTCACAAAGCACCGAGCTGATCTCCCTGTGCTCTGCGGCTGCTTCCCACTAGCTATCTACCTTACGTTTGGTAGTGTATATATGTCCATGCCGCTCTTTCGCTTTGTCACAGCTTACCCTTCCCCCTCCCCGTATCCTCAAGTCCATTAGTACACGTTTTCAATAAGAAATTTAGTAAAAGCTCAACAAGAAACAACACACAAACAGCGTAAAATGGGCAGGCTTCCTAAGGTGGATACTATCAGAGTTCTGCCCAGATCTCCTGGGATCCCTTTCAGAGAAAGCCTAAAATCACACTCCCCCGACATCTGCAACCTCCACCCTACTGCTGCTAGTTGAAGCCTGAACTCCACATCTGGCCTTCATCGCTTTGACTTAAAGCTTGCACTCCTACTGACTGTCCTTAAGAAGTGAGAACAGTAATACTTTGAGGTATTTTCAGCTTACTTGATCCCGGGGAGAAAACAAATTTTGAAAGGGTAGTTCCTGAGGGAGCAGGTGAAATCTAACTAAGAAATGTTCTAATTGGACAGAGAACTGACCATGGCAAGGAAGGGGATGGCCAAAGAGGTTGTGAGTAGCTCTTGCACATCCCCTTTGACTTGAGAGGGCTTCGGGTGTCTTTGGATGATCTCAGACAACCTGCTCAGGTGGATGGAATAGAGGGAGGTCTTTTGTGTGGTTACTGCTGGTGTCTCCACTTCCTGCCCTCACATAGCATCCTTGTTATTTTATATTCCCATAGAACAGAGCCTACTCGACCCCTTCCTTCCCAGAAGAGTAGACCCCAGAAGAAGGAGGGACGATTCAGCATGCTCAATCAAATCTTCTGCAGGAACAAAAAAGAAGAGCAGAGGGCCTATCAGAAAGATCACAGCAGGGACTGGCACAGGGGGGAGGCCACCTCGGAAGTTGATGACATCATCACCACCTTTGACAACAACATGGATACCAACTGCCAAGAACAGCCTGGTGATCAGGTGGCTACGGTTGACTTTAAGAAGAGGACCTCAGAGAATTCAAAATATCACTTGCCAGAAAAAAAGCCTCTGGCCCATAAAGGACTTCCACCAATCAGAACACAGAGTCTCCCACCCATCACCCTAGGCCATAACTTCCTGACAGCCACCCAGAGGGCCACTTCCCATGCTGGCCTGAGCTCTGGTACTCAACATGCTGCCCAGCAATCTCAGAAAAGCCGAAGTGAGCAGGATTTATTGAATAACAGAACTGGCTGCCAGGTATTGCTAGATAACCAGGTATTCTATAAAGCTTGGACCGTGTCTTCTTCTGATAAGCTGCCAGACAGGTTGCTTACCAGCAGATCCAGTCACCAGGAGGTGTCAGGGCCGCCACATCTTCCTCGTCTACATAATCCTTCATCAGGTAATGTCCCTGCTTCCTTTCTCATTTCTGACAGATCCTATACAAGAAATGTGTCATGCAGTCCTGGGTTAGGAACTGGAGTGACAGTACGTAGCCTAGAGGACAGGGTCAGAATGGAAGTGGGTGATTAGGCTACCTTTTCCCCTTGAGTCTACTGGATTCAGGATTTCCAGGCTATGGAAACAGTCTGCTTTTTCACCTTGAGAGCAATCATCAAGTAAAAGTATGTGCCTTCTCATCTTATCTCATCGCAGCAGGTATGTGTGGTGACTGGCAGATTAGAGCAGGAATATTACTATTTCCACTAGCAAGTATTCTTAAGCAGGGATACTTCGTAATATCACCTACAAAGGGTTGATTTTTTGTGTGTGATTGTTTGTTTTTAAATCATGTGTTCAGTGACCGCTCCAGGACTCCTGAACCAGGATCTTGGTGAGGCAAAAGGGAAAATGGCAATGCCTTCCATGTATACGTGTAGAAAGAGAACACATTCACACATGTGTGGCTCAGGTCTCCATACACACCAAAGGGTTACATGGCAATTCTCCCTCCTGCCTCTTGCCCCAGCTACCGAGTGCCCCTCATCCAAAGCTATGTTATTAATTTTTTGTTTACCTTCCAGAGATATTTTATACATATTTAAATATATATGTATATATACATTTTAAATAAGTGTATCACACTAAAGAATCCATATTTTTATACACATGCAAGCAATATATACGTACCTATTTTCCCATTTAACATTTGTGTTAAACAAATGTATCACACTAAAATTTTTGTTTATTTTTTAATGGCCCCCAGGTGATTCTGATGTATACCAGAGACTAAGAACTATCGTTCTAAAGCAGAGGCTGCAAAACAGCTTCCAAAATCAGTTCATTACTAATTCAGTAATCAAGTGAATGAATTGCTAATATTTAAAAATCATGAAGTTTTACATAAAAATTTTAAACTTCTCTTGAGAAATGGAAAAGTCTGGCAACACTGAACCCAAATTTCACTTGGCACTAATTGCCTGGATCTGAGTAACCGCTATCCCCATAGACATCACTTGGACATCACTGTCCCCAGTTCAACCCAGTCTGCACCACTCTCCAATATCTCTCCGTGGAGTGTCAGTTGTTCTTTATCAACAAGTTTCTGTTGTTGTTTTTCTTATAGTAGGGTTAAGAGGAAAAATGATATATTGCTTGAACCCATATTTCTTTCAGAAGTAGAAACATGAAAGCCCAAGAGGGCTATGTATATTTTAAGAAATAGAGGAGCACAGTATATCTTTGGAAATAAGGACTATTCCTTCCCGTTTAATACGCAGCATGAGTCTGGCTCTCCTTACTCCTCTTCATGTGCCTGATGTCTGAAACCTGTGAGGTAGAGTATGGCTTCCCTCATGCATATTTACATGTTTTTAAGCACAGGATAGATAGGAATAAACACATGAAGGCTATTTCCTGAGAAGAACGTCCCTCAAGATTTTACTTCCTCCACTAAGCACTGAAGCATGGGTAGTTTTTCCTTGTGTTCTGCGGAAGGGTGAGGAAGAAAAAATATTGATCTGCTGTCTTTGACACTTTGGTGGCCTCCAGGGCCTTGACTCAGCCTGCTTTCTGGAGTTAGTCCTGTCTTGGCTAATATCTTCTTTTTGAAAATTTTTTGAAATTTGTGAAAGTCTTGTTCTTTTTCTGTTCCCAGGACAACCTTGGGCTGTCTTTTCTATATCAGTTGGGATTGGGTTTATCTGCCTGTAACAGAAATCCAAAGTAACAGCGGCTTAAACAGCATAGAAGTTTATTGCTCTCATATGAAAGTAGTCGAAGGTGATGGTTCCCATGTGCTTGGTGAATCCATGATCACCAGAGACCCAGGCTTCTTCCATCTGTATGCTCTACAACTTAACCTATGCCTTTCATCCTTTGGATCATTTCACATTTCATAATGTCTGACAGAGCAGGAAGAAGGAAGGAGGGGGATTGGAAATGGATGTCCGCCAGCTGAATTAGCTCCCATTAATAAGTTATCTCCCATAAATTCCACAGTCTGCTTCCATTTCGTTGGCCAGAACTTTAGTCACATGATCATGCCTATCTGCATGGGAGACTGGGAATTGGATCCTTTTAACTGGGCACATGACCGTCCCTCCAAAATTGGATTTTTGTTTCTAGGAGGAAAAAGAGAATAGATATTGAATACAGAACTAGTAGATTCTGTCACATGTGCCATCTAAAACCTTCTATATTATTTAAAATAAAAGGAAATTCAATAAATTGGTTTGAGGACTTGTTTCACTTTTCCAATGAAGTAACTTGAAAAATCCTATGGGGCAGAAAAGGAGAAACAGAATTCTCCAAGGGAATGTCAACTAATTAGCCATGCCTGTACCAAAGCATTTAGTTTTTTGAATGTTTTTGAATGCTGATAATAACTAGGTAACTGAGTCATGGCATGACAAGACAAACTCCCAAGAATCTTCAGCCTATAAATGAACTTTAAGGTACATGGATTTGCTAAACTGATTATACAACTCACTTTAAATTGATTTTCTTCTCATGTTTAGATACAAAATCATAAGAGTTTTAAACAGAAAGGACCTTAGTTCTTTCACTCATTCTTTAATGGATAATGTCTTTAAAGGATAATGTCTATTATCCTGATTTATGAATTTATGAAGAGGCAGCACATCCAGTGGTTAAGAAAGGGATTCTTTTTTTTTTTTTGGCCGCACCACACAGCTTATGGGATTTAGTTCCCTGACCAGGAATCAAACCTGGGACCAGGGCAGTGAAAGAGCCAGTTCCTAACCACTGGACTGCCAGGGAATTGCCCCAAGAGAGGGATTCTAAAGTCACACTATCTGGGTTCAAATTCTGACTCTCTCATTTACTTGCTGTTACTGAATCTCTCTGAGCCGTTGTTTCTTCATGTCAAAAATGGGAGGAAATACCTAACATGTAGGGCTGTGAGTTGCTAATATTAAACAAATTGATACATATAAAATACTTAGAACAGTGATTGAGCATAGTACTATACACACATACACATTTGTGGGTTTTTTTTTTTTAACTATGTGCCAGGCCCTATGCTAAGCACTATGCCTTAGAGACAAGCTACAGATGACCTTTGTTTAAAAGATGATGACATTTAAGTAAATGTGCTAATCAGCTGCCTTTTTGCTCTCAGATCTAGTCTCTTCCCTCCAGCTCTACTTTGTATCTCAGGAAACTACACTTCCCAGGCTCCCTTGCAGCTGCTTCCAGGTACTTCTGGCCAAGTACCAAGAGGCACTGGCAAAAGAGTAAGAGCAGGAGAAAGAGGAAAACAAGTGTAGTTCTGCACAGTGTCCCTCTGCTTCCTATGGATTCTCCAACAGGGGTTCCACTTCCTCCCACTTCCTCCACAAAACCCCTCCCTCTGGTTCTGGCTTCCACTAGCTTCTGAGCCTTGGTAATACCAACTCTTCCCCTTATCACTCTAGCCTAGAAGTGGTTGCATCTTCCTGCTGTGGTTAATCTCTGGATTGTCCTTCTACCCTGTCCTCTGGCTTCTCACCTTTTCCACCAACCAGTATAACCACCTTTCTGTATGAAATTCCCTCTGTTTCAAGGCCTAAAGAAGTCTCTCTTTTCTGAATGAGCCCTGATTGATAAGGCAAGACATGTCATCTCTCTCGGCTACAGTTTTCCTACCCTCTGGATACAGAGTCTGGGACCATTCTGTTTCATGAGGCCCTTTCCAGTTATAATTTACATGGCCTGGAATCTGCTCAGTCTTACAACTAATTGTTCTGAATATGTCACTAAGGACATATTCAGAGCTTGAACCCAGACCTCCTAAATAGGAAGTTATCCCATGGCAATGTACATATTTCTCTAAGTCTCAAAGTCCACTTTGTTAGTATGCTTACCAAATTACCTACAAGGTGATTTTCTTAGAAATTACACTGTACTCCCCAAAATAAAAAGATTTCTCTCTGCCTTATAGATTTTATTTTTGTGAATATTTTTAACCCAATTTGAGGTGTTGTTCTTAGAACTACTGAAGCTTCCAGAGCACAGTTGGGAGGGTTCACTTAAGGGGTTTAAGTTGTTAGTCTAGGCAGGTTGAAACTCAGTAGATTTCTACACTGAGCTCCCATGCTTGATTTGAAACCTAAAGTAGCAAAGCAATTGGATACTATAAATCATACCACAGCACCACCGGCTTGAACTTGGATGGTCCCTTTACTCTGGATTTTCTCTTTTCCCGCCCTGGGTTTAGTAGAAATAATATGGGCTAGCAGTGATTGCTACCATTTGAATTCCTGGCAGCTAATGTCCTGTGCTTACATCAGCAGCCCTGAACATTTAGCTGTAATGATTATTGCTTAACATTTATTGAGACCTGTCAGTGGGCTAGATGGAGAGAGATGCGGGATGAGGCACTTAACTTAATGAGGGAATTTGGAGCACATCAGCTTAATTTATTGAGAGCAGCTTTCAGAGAAAATTGAGCAGAAAGCTCTGTGGTGTTTGCTACCAGCCTGGTTATTTGCAGGCTATCACAAGGAAGCTAAGAAAGTGTTTGCTTCCTTTCTCCCTCAAGAGAGAACTTTCTTCTCCAGAATTTTCTAGAGTATCCCAGCAACAACGCACTCTCCTCCTCAGGTCTGATAGTAGGTAGGTCTGATGCTGTGACCACCTCTGTTTAAACCAATCAGAAGCTTTGCATCTTAACAGGACGAAGGCCAGATTCTTTAGCTGGCAAACAAAGTCCTCCCAACATGGCCTGGCCTCACTTCCCATTCTCAACTTCTGCACCTCTCGTCTCAAATCCTTTCCTCCCACCCCCCATCCCCTTGAACGGTTCCTTGAATACCTCTCAGTTCCTATACAACTACATACCTTTTTACTCTATGACATCTTTGCCCATGTTATTTTTACTTTCCATCCACTGTGTGCTTGACAGATTCCTACAATCTTTTAAGAACCAGCCCCAAACTTGCCTCCTATGTAGAAGTTACCCTGACTGCTATAGGAGGTGTGACCCATTTTTACTATCCATCATAAAAGAATATCTGTGCCTTGTTAAGCCTCCTCTGGGGCAGTGAACCACATACTTCCCCTTCAACAGCACTGCAGGAGAGGAATTTTTTTTTTTTTTTTTTTTTTTTTGCGGTACGCGGGCCTCTCACTGTTGTGGCCTATGCTCCGGACGTGCAGGCTCAGCAGCCACGGCTCACGGGCCCAGCCGCTCCGCGGCATGTGGGATCTTCCTGGACCGGGGCACGAACCCGTGTTCCCTGCATCGGCAGGCGGACTCTCAACCACTGCGCCACCAGGGAAGCCCCAGGAGAGGAATTTTTACCCCCATTTTAGAGATGAAGAAATTGAGGAGTAGAGTGGTTAGCCCCCCGGCCTCAGGTCACAGAGGTAGCTGGGAAGTAGCAGAGCAGATGCAAGTGAGGTCTGTGGGATTCAAGACACATTGACCTCTGGACCCTTCTTTCTTCTTTGATACCCTCACAGCACTACTCATGGCCTTCAAAAGTACAACTTTACCTGTCTCTCTTCCCATCAGCCCCTCCTGAGCACCTTGCCTTCTGTTTGTACTCTAGGCTCTGGAATACAGTGAGTTTGCAATAGATGAGTGCTGAATTATTATTAATCTTCATTCACTTCTGTTTCCTCATTTAACGATGAAAATGTTTCCTGCCTTTTTATTCTAAGACGGTCGTCCTCAACCCTGTCCCCGCAGGCTGGACACTCCCTGAAGGTGCCTACAGCACAGATAAGAGAACTTTGGGCTATGCACATTCTGCCTTGTCCTTCAAAACTGAGCAAAATGCCAGTGTGGGAAGAAAGTTTAATTCTCCTCCTACCTCCTCCCAAATCACTGCTGAAGTCCTTCTCTGCCACTTCTCCCATCCTGTCAATATTGCTTTGGCCCCTAAGGAGGCAGGATAGTGTGGATTTTAGGTCCAGAGCCTGAGTGACACTTCCCATCATGTGATCTTGCAGACAATTTAGAACTTCTCCAAGCCACAGTGTCCTCATTTGTAAAATGGGGATGATAATAGCCTCTATCTCACAAGGGAAGGTGACTGTTAGGATTAAATGAGATTATGCCTACAGCAGTTAGTCCAGTCCTTGACAATAGTAAGTGCTCAATATGCATTATCCATAATTATCACTATCTCATTTTTGGTTTTGCAAATTTCTGCTCAAGTGTTCATGGATGAATAATCAGGTATGAGCTGATATGGGTTTTATTGTAATTCTACTTAGGAATGTTTTCTTTTTAAATAATGGCTTATGAGGTTATTTAACCTTCAAAGTTCAAAGGAATAAAAATATAATGGCAAAATGTCCACCAAGGAGACTAGAAATTTTGCTTACTATTCATCAAATGACACTGCTCAGATGACTCCCCTACAAATCTACCACTGGACTCACCGAAGCAGATGGGAGGTGGATCATGGCTAATGCTTTTTTTCCCCTATTCTAAGGACCGCTTTACCCAGACGGAAGACTTAAACCCTATGAGTGTTGCTGTAGTGATTCTGGTTCCTACTAGACTACTAAACAGAAGATCAAATGAATACATGCCCCACTGTCCAGGAGATCATGTTAAACATGCCACAGAATAACACTGTAATAATTGCTAATGTTTACTGTTTACTCTATAAGCTAAATGCTTTACCTTTGTTCTCCTAATCTTTATGACAACTGAAAAAGACAGATAAAATTATTTTCAGCATTTTACATATGAGGAAATTGAGATTTAGAGACAGAACATCACTTGCCCAAGTTGGGAATTAAGCCTAATCCTGTCTGACCCCAGAGCCCAAACTCCTATTTATTATACCATTTGGTCAACTTGTTAAATGGACTTAACTTTTGTGTCGTCCCTTCTATTTTCAGGTGTTTGGAACATCCATCTCTTGTAATCAGTCATGTGCTAATAAATGTTTAATAGGTGGCTCTTCAGAGAAAAATCAGTACTTGCTGATTTCCCTGATGTAAATACTCCCACCATGGCTGATGTCAAGCCACCAAGTATGATGTCAACCAACTCACAAAATTCCTGAAAATTTAAGAGCTGTTATGCATAGCTCCAGCATAACTCTACTGGTCATCTAAATTAGATCATCCAGATCTCCCAAGTGCTTTCACTCAGCTCCCATCTTCTAGATCAGTGAGTCTCAATCCTGGATTCACATCAGAATCACCTGGGAGCTGACAAAAATCTGCCATCCTATCCCAGCCCCAGAGAAACTCATTTATTTGGTGTGGTGTTTAGCCAGAGTAGCATCTTTTTTTTTTAACTCCTCAGATCCTTTCTCTGTGCAGCCAGGAGTAAGAAACACAGCTCTAGAAGAATATATCCTACTCATCACCCACTCATTCAACCCAGATTGACCAATATGTGATACACTAATACCCTATGTTATTTTTCAAACTTTTAAGTTTTGTAGAGTACATGGCCAACTGTGTTGTTTATAAAATTTTATTTAAATAGTTTACTCAAGAAATGATTTCTGGTACCTTTTCCTTTCATTTAAATGGTGACTGGCATGTGACAGAAACTGAATATGGTATAGCGATTAGTATTTTTTTGTTGTTGTTAACATCATAAATTTCATGATCTATAACAACTTTTATGATTCTTTTATCCATTGGATTTTATAATTTGCACTTGGTTGAGTCTCATATGATTGATGCAAATATGTTTGTCCCCAGGACAAAATTTTCAGCATCTCTCCCCAAACAGACCTAAAATCTGGGATCTTCCTTTCACCCGGAACAACTTGGCTCCCCTACCAGACCAAAAATGTAAGTATTTTGAATCTTCCTCAGCTTCCTTTGCAAAGGTTAACACTGTTAACACGACTAGACAGGGCTAAATATTATTTTGGTTTACTTTCATTTTTTTCAAGAGAACATCAGACGCCAAACCCTGTAAATTACAGGAAAATAAAATAGAGACAGTCTTTAAAGCTTCATCCAGCATGGTAATGCTTGTTTAAAAAAATACTCCCTCCCCTGAGGAATTTTTGTGTTTGGACTTTAAAAACAATAACAGAAGTTTATTTTGCTATGTACTATTTAATGTCTTTAGTGCTTTAAAAATTCTTCTCTTAAGACTGGCTTCCTGACATTGTTTTCCTTACTATGTTGGACAGATAGAAATGTGTCTTACCTCTGCACTCACAGGCTATGCATTCCTAAGCAGAAAGGAATAATCAAGTAGATGCTGTTCATCAGTTTTACTTTTAGCGTTATTTTATGCAAAACTTCTCACAATATAAACTGTTAATATATTCTATTCACCAAGTGATCAAGTTTGCCTGTGCCTAAGTATTATCTGGGGTGCTTGTTATAAAGGGGATTTCTGAGGCCCATGCCTAGAAATTTGGAGTTTGTAAATCCTTATATCTGTACTCTGAGGCAGTAGAGATGAGAAAACTGAGTTCAGAGAGGTCACATAACGTGCCCATTATTTAGGTAGTAAGTAGCAGAGCCAGAAGCAAAATTACAGGATACCGAGTCAGCTGTCACATGAAACAGGTAATACTTATTGGATTTTTTTTTTTTTTTGGCTGCGTTGGGTCTTCGTTGGGTCTTCGTTGCTGCACTCGGGCTTTTTCTCTGGTTGCGGCGAGCGGGGGCTACCCTTCATTGCGGTGCGTGGGCTTCTCATTGCAGTGGCTTCTCTTGTTGCAGAGCACAGGCTCTAGGCATGCGGGCTTCAGTAGTTGCGGCACGCGAGCTCAGTAGTTGTGGCTCACGGGCTCTAGAGCACAGGCTCAGCAGCAGTGGCACGTGGGCCCAGTTGCTCCGCAGCATGTGGGATCCTCCCGGACCAGGGCTCGAACCCATGTCCCCTGCATTGGCAGGCAGACTCTCAACCACTGCACCACCAGGGAAGCCCCTACTCACTGGATTTTAATTTCCTTCCTTCCTGTTCTTCCTATCCCAACCCACTCCTTTATAACATGTACTCAAGCACTTGTGTGCACATCCACACACACACACACACACACACACTCTCTCTCTCTCTCTCTCTCTCTCTCCCTCTCTCTCTCTCTCTCTCTCTCTCTCTCCCCCCCTCCCTCCCTCCCTCCCCCCACATCTTCTTAATTGCAGAGGTTAGATGATTTAGAAGCTGCCCTATTTAAAACAAGTTCCTTAACCTTTCTATACTTCAGTTTCTTCACTTAGCTTATAAGAGTAGTGCAACCTGATAAGACTGTTGAGAGGATTAAATGAGATAATGTACATAAAACCCTTTGCAGCTGTTTGCACAGAGTAAATATCCAATGTATCTTTTCTGCCCCAGGCTACAGTTCAGATGGGACAAAGCAAGAGTTCTAGAACCCTTTAGGTAAAAACAAAGAACCCTGCGGTCTTAGTACAACTCTGTCTTCTTTCAGGTAAGGAAAGGGAGAGGTAGAAATTTGTCCAAGGTCACACACAGAGTTAGTAGCACAAACCAAGATCTCTGCCTTGACAGATTATTTCCTTTGCCCTTACTAATTTGTCTAAAGGGAGAGTTTTGGATGGTGTGAATTCAATCATTGAATGAAATTCAAGTCTGATCTTGTCTTTAAGCAGAAATGTAGTCACAAAGACATCTAATTAAGGGAAGAATCACTCAGCCTTGAATCCTGGTGTGGCTTGGGGAAGCCAAAGTAAGGGGATTTTCTTTGGCAGAACCCAGGGGCTTTGCTTTTCACAATTAAATTTAAGGAGATGGGAAGATAAAGATCTTGATCAATTGTAGCTCTATGAAAAAGAAGTGGAAAGGTACAGTGCTTTTCCTAAAAGAAACCTGAGAACCTTTTGACTTTTGCATAAAAGCACAGTACAAACGTCTTGGGGCTTATTTAGAGCCTGTGCTGACCTGGCCATCAAGGGCTATGCCACCCAAGGAAAAGAAGGCTCTGCTAGGCACGAGCAGCCTGATCATGTTTGGATCAAACTTGGCCCCGCCTTGTATTTGTGCATATTTGGCATCCCTGACTACATGTGGTAAGCCTGAATAGATAGATAGATACGGCTTTCTCCTGCAGTTTAGCTCTCCCCAAGAAAAGCTTCTTAGAAGGGCCTCCATTCCTTCAGAAATAACACAGTTCTCCTGCCAGCATTCCTTGTGAGACTCTGAGAGATGCAAACCTTGAAAGTTTTTCATTCTATTCTTTCCTCCCAGTTCTATCTGGAGAACCTCTACGGACAAACCGAGTGCTTCCTGCTATTCCAAGCCAGCGGGGACACAGCCCACCGGCTGAAGAGAGTGAAAGCTCTGCCAGTTCCACCAATGATGAAAATTAATCAGTGACTGTGGGTCACTGATTGTAAAAATATAGATTATATATATTTTCAACTGTCAAAGGATAAGATTACTTTGTAAGAACAAAGACTAATTTAGTAACTTGCATTCTATAAGCCATTCATAGTTTTACAACTCAAAATTCTTTGTTCCAAATAAGCACTTAGAATCTTTATGCATATATTGTAAGTCTGTGAGTTTCCATGACCTCTACATGCCAAAATAAAAAGTCACGACATGTTATCATCAGGGAAACTTAGCTGTGTTTGGTTTGCTTTGTGGCATGTTTGCTGGTTTTTTTGAATGATGTTATGTTTTTAAAAAATGTATGCTTTGCTGGATAAAAAAAGAAAGCACATTCCATACATGTTTTTTACATTTATTGCAATTCTACTTTGGACTAACAAAACTTAATTAAAATTAAAATAGTAAATTTCTTTAATCAGTCAGTGTTTATGGCTTTTAAGCGTATAATCATCTGCAAAGTATTTTCTAACATTGTTAACTCCTGGCTAGAGCCCAAATCACTTAACAATGTTTATGTATCTTCTTTGTTATTTGATTATTTCCACCTATTGTCACTTTGAGATATGATTGATTGTTCTGATACTGAGAAGATCATGTGAGTTGGAAAGGTCTACATCCTGCCCTAACAGAATGAAATAGACACTCCTCATACATTCCTCAAATACTCCACGTATTTAATCATTCTTTTTTCTGTTTCAGAATAAAGGTCTCTGCCTACTCAAGACATTCCCATACTTATGACATAGCAAACTTTGAAAGACTACTACTAACTGCAGATCTCCTTACCAAGATGTTTGTGTATTGTTTGGATTGATTGAAAGTTCAAGGTTCAGCCATATAAGATCATAGTCACTCCATGTTATTTCCAAGCCTGCATGTTATTCAGCAAATATCTCAAGTATAATGTTACCATTTTATGTTAGTATTATTTATTTAGGGAGGTCAGACTGTGCCATTAACTAAATAGAAGCTCCTCTGAGGCCAAATCACTGTTATTTGGCTTTGCACTTCTAGAAATGTGTACAATACCTAGAACATACTTAGCCACTCATTCAGCTAATTTTTTTTTTTTAGGAAAGAAGGAAGGGAAGGAAGTAGGGAGACAGGGAGTTGGCAAGGTAGAGAGATATAAGAAGTGATAATGGAAGAAGTTACTAGTCCACAGTCTCATTTTGCTAATGATAGTTATCTGAATCGGGGATTATAACAGGGAACGCCTATGGATCAACCTCCCAAGCTAGACAGTAGCTAGAGGCAGAGCAGATCCTGGTGCAAATGGAAGAGCTCTCAGGACATAGATTCTGAAGGGTTTCTTTTCTTGTTTCTTTCTTCCTTTTTTTTTTTTTTTTTTTTTTTTGGTGGGCTATTTTTATCGTTGAAGAATCATTCTTTGTAAGTATCAGTTAGGCTGTTCAGTTGTGTCACCTAGCTACTTCTGAATTCATGTCCATCCATAAGTAGATACCTGGCCCTACACTGCCTAGACTAGCTGGGATAGCTTAGCCTCTGCTTCAGTAATAAACCCCAAAATCTCATTGGCTAACACAATTTTTTTTCTCATTCACGATACATGTCCCATTTCCAACTGGCAGAGTTGGCTGATGTAGATTCCATTTCAACTTGTACTTCCTTGGTCACCAAAATAGAGGCAATCAGAGGTGAGTCTCATTACTTCCTCTTACATTTTATTTGCCAAATTAAGTCATATGGACATGCCTAACTTCAAAGGGGATAGAGAAATGCAATCCTTCCGTTTGTGTCAGGAAAAAGGAGAATTAGAATATTTATGAATTATTCAGAAGATTACCACACTAACAAAAGCTCAGGCCCTAAGAGATCACCAAGTGGATAGCTAAGAGGTCAAAGCAATAAATCAAAACAAAACAAAACACCCCTGTATAAAACCCACTATTCCCCCAACACTTGCAGTTATATATACGCACACAGAATCATCTGATGTTGGGCCTTTCCATCCAAGTTGATTTAACAATCTTTCCCTAGCTACGAAAAAGTAATGTACTGCCCACTACCACCTCTTTAAATAGAGCAGCTATCCTTTTGTCTCTAGGTAAAGTTGCTTGTTTGGGGTAGAGTCTTCCTCAGCCAATATTTTACTAACCAAATCAGAGGTATTCACCAAGTTGTGCCCAACTTTAAAAAATTTTCAGGGCCTCCCTGGTGGCGCAGTGGTTGAGAGTCCGCCTGCCGATGCAGGGGATACGGGTTCGTGCCCCGGTCTGGGAGGATCCCATATGCCGCGGAGCGGCTGGGCCCGTGAGCCATGGCCGCTGGGCCTGCGCGTCCGGAGCCTGTGCTCCGCAACGGGAGAGGCCACAACAGTGAGAGGCCCGCATACCGCAAAAAGAAAAAAAAAAAAAAAAAAAATTTTCAAGCAACTTTTTCTTCTAAAATGATTTTTTTTGTTGTTCTTTTACCACTTACATTTCCCTTCATTGCTAAAGATCATAACTTTGCATACATTATTTCATTTGGATCTTTACATCAACCTATATCCCCCAAGTACAGACAAGGAACCAATGCAGAGAGTGATAAGTAATTTGCCCAATGCAACACAGCTAATACAGGCATACCTTGGTGATATTGCAGATCCAGCTCCAGACCACCACAATAAAGTGAATATTGCTCTCGTTTTTCCTAGTCTGTGGACCACTAGCAATCGCAAGGTGATTTACCATTCACTGTTAATAAAATTTTTGCTAGGGATTTATTAACAAGACATTTCCTGTTTTTTACATATTAATGTGATAGCTACTTTTGTCCTTCTGGTGACAGCTATGCCAGACGAACATGCTGACTGGAAACTCTTCGGCTTTTGATACAATTTTTTCATTGACTTCCCAGATTTGGCCTCTGGAGATGTCCTGGAACTCATTCAGCTGCCTGAAAGACCAAGGTTGAACTAAAACGGAGGTCAGAATGGGAAGGTATTCACTTTGAGGAACAGTAGTTTTGATAGCGACCTACAGTTTGTTGACAGTCTTTGTCTACCGGTATTAATATTTCTATCTCAATGTCTAGGAAGTATGTGGTTCTGATAGAATTTCCTGATTTTAAAATATCATTTTCCCCTGAAAGCAATAAAAATGTCTAGCTACTGCATGTGAGAGCTGCTATCATGTTCCTTTAATTTAGTTTTTGACTTGAGTGTTGTATTTCCTGCTAAGGTTAAATATGTTCCTTCTTAATTACCCCATTTAAGCCCATGGTGGATTCCAAAGGGTTGTTTTCAAAAGACCACTTTTAAAATGCCAGGATACATTTGCTTGGAGACATGCATCAGTACACTCAAAGAGTAGGGGCAAAATCAAAATCAATGGTTATGTTTGCCTTTCTGGGAGGCACTATATTTCTAATCAGTCACTTGGCATGGGTTTCTAAAATCATATTGTGTGTCAAGCTGTGACCTAGTAGAGTTGGAAGGGATAATAAACTGGAGTCACAGGAGTCTATTTATATCGGTTTAATTCTAGGAAGATGAGAGCCTTAGAGTTAAGTGTTTACCGGAAGAAATTACTGAAGGGAACTAAGGAAAATGAGGGGGAAAAACTGTACCTTCCAAAAACTCTGGTTTAGCACAGATTACTGGGTTGGTGGGCTCTTCCTACAAATATTAACTGTAGCTCCACTTTGCCTGGATGGCAGATAGTCTGAATAAATAAATCCAGAAAGGAGGCTATGCCAAAGGTATACCACACCTGTGAAATTTCTGGAGCAGGACTACAATTGTTGAGGAATTATGTATGTGGACCATGGGACTAGAGAGACTTCAATACTAAGCCCTGCTCTGCCATTTGTATTGTATTGAACCAAACACTAACTGTATTTGAAAGTATAACTTATTCAAGCTGCTGAGCTAGATGACAAGAGCAGTTTCTGAAAGTACGTAAGAAAAGAACAGTAAACGGAAGGTGAAGCCAATCAACATTATAGTTTAAAGCTAGAAGAAAGCTATGAGAGGAGTTTTTGCAGATCTATATGATGGAACCAAGCAAGCCTTTGAATTCAAGAAAAGCTGAAAACCAAGGCACTGTTCTCACATGTCTAAGTAGTTTACTCTAAGATATCTATCCCAGTGTTCTCCGAACAAATGACTTGGGGCAAGGAGGAAGTGGGGAGCAAGGGGCATGTAATACAAAGAAAAAATGAATTGAAAACATTTAGGGTCTCTTCCTTCCCTTGAATCTCTAGTCCCTGAGAGCTAGCCCATTAAATCTCCATCATAGAGAGTAGCAATCACCGTCTTCCCTTTGCCACAGCCTGTCTTCACCTATGGATGAAGATGCAAGCTTCCATAAAGCCCTTTGTATGATTCCAATAAAGGCTTATAAAGTGAATAAGATTTTGCTTTCATGGATGTGCTGGAACTAGGTCTTACCTGCTTGCAAGATTTGATTATTGAATCTAATATTCAGGAGTTTTGTGAACATTGGTGGCTTGGCACTGGCCATGGTGGGAACATTTACACCATGAAAATTGGCAAACACTACAAATCAGTGCTTTCTTTTATTTGAGATCTAGTTTACCAGCACACCAATAGATGTAACATTTGGGAGGAAAGCTTTCAGGATTAACAGCACTGAAAAAAAAATTTTTTCTGCAAAATGCTTTCTTGTTTCTGTTTGGTTCACGCCTTGGGAGAGAGCTTCATTGTGGTTTAAAAGCTGCCTACTGACTGCAGGGAAAGGCTCAGGCAGAAGCTTTGACACCAGAGGAATGACAAAGGGACCCCTCCAGAAGAAGGCCGCTGGGCTCCAGAGGCTCTAGTTGTATTTGAGGGTGAGCCTTTCCAAGAGACACATCCAGCCCAACCTGGGAGCTGGCCAGCCTGTGAGGTTAGTCAGGTGGTTGCCCACCTTCTTGATGAGTTTCCCCTCCTCATCTAGGAATCGGCTCTCCAGGGAGTCAGAGAGATGGGAGCAGATCCAAAAGGGCCTGCTTCATGTTCTTCTCCAGGACCACGGCAGCTTCCATGACGTCTAGGGTTTTACTCATCTGGGGATGGCTTCTGCACCTCCTGGAAGAGGGTGCGGCTGCGGTGTTGGTTTTGCATCCTCAGGAGACACTTGGAGGCCTCAGCCTTTCCTCAACCAACTCACAGAAGAAGTGGTCTCTAGAGCCACATAATTGCGGTCAAAATAGATGCCCAGAGAGAGGTAAGTGTAGGAGATCTGCAGATGCAGGTTGACCAGGCCATTGACGGCAGCCTCTAGCTCGGTGGAATAATTCTCACACATCTGGGACCTCATGGTTGATTCACATGCAATAAGAAACTAAGCTCAAAAAACAGCATTGGTTGACCTTGGAGGCAGAGGATGGCTGGCCAGGAAGATGGTTCAGAAGGTTGTAACTGGGAAAGAGGTTGGAGGGTGGTCAGAGGCTGGAACAAGGCACACCCCAAACACTGCTGAAGCAGGAGACAGGCTGCAGGACTGCACGGTGCATTGCAGTAATATTTTTTAAAGATACCCTTTTGCTAACACTGATTCTGAGGAACAGAACTCATGCCTGTCTCAAGAGTAACCATGACTTGCCTAGGTTTTACTATACTAAATTGTAACCTTTCGTGAGATATAATTTAATCCAAGGGTTAATGAAACCAGGTCATATATGCATGCATGACTCAACACTGCAATCAGAATGGGATTCCTCTCAGAGTTCACCTTGAGCCAGATCACACCCGAATGTGTGCTCTTGGATGAATGCTGTTTCTCCCTGTTGCCTTGTGAGCCTAATTAACAGTTCACAGCTCAATTCAGTCAGTTTTTCTGTTCAGATGGCCCAGTCTTAATGTAGGCAGCACTCTCTGTGACTCCATGTCTGATCTTGTTACCACCCCACACCCTGTAACACTCAGGAAATGCATGTGTTCTCCTGAACTGCCCTCCTAGCTAAGAAATAAATATGAACCCATGGTAAGGGATGAAAGGCAGAAAATGGGTGTGACAGTGCCATTCCTTAGGCCAACTGTCCCAGAGTCAAGGGGATAAACAAGCCTTTATTTATTCATGAGCCAGGCAAAGTATGTATCTTTTGTGCAGGAAAGGATAGATATGGGTTTGAATTACTCGGCTAGTTGCATAACCCATCACTATTGGTTGGTAAGGAGAAAGGTTGCTTTAAACCACGTGACCCAAGAACTCAGACATCACTCAGATAGGCAGGAAGGCCCCTTAAGTATCCAGTTCTAATGTTGAGATCTGGAAACTATCTCCTTTTCTGGCATCTTCTCTCCGTCCTTGCCTTAGCTTGTTGTGGATCAGCAGTCATTCATTCTTTCAACAAACATTCATTGATGCTTGTACTGGGGTAGATGTTGCAGGAAAAAAGAACATATAAAGGATATAACAAGTTTATATGAGGTTAAGTGATAAGGATTTTCCTATATTTCTTAGAGAAAAAAAGTCATTATTTAAGCTATATACTCTCTGTTTTGGCTCTTTATCTTTTTGTGATTTAAAGCCAGTAAATTATCTTTTAATAAAACAAAATATTAAATCTCAAAATTATTCCTATACTTTTATTCCTCCACTTTTATTCCTCCACTCTAAGTTGTAGTCCCAGAGTCACTCTCTCAGAGCCTAAAAGTAGATAAATAAAAAGACTCTAGGGCTTCCCTGGTGGCGCAGTGGTTAAGAATCTGCCTGCCAATGCAGGGGACACGGGTTCGAGCCCTGGTCTGGGAAGATCCCACATGCTGCGGAGCAACTAAGCCCGTGAGCCACAGCTACTGAGCCTGCGCATCTGGAGCCTGTGCTCCGCAACAGGAGAGGCCGCGACAGTGAGAGGCCTGCGCACCGCGATGAAGAGTGGGCCCCACTCGCCGCAACTGGAGAAAGCCCTCGCACAGAAATGAAGACCCAACACAGCAAAAATTAAATAAATAAATAAATTTAAAAAGACTCTAGACATGAACAAATTGGAAAAAAAAGTTGAAATGATAATCCAGAGTGTCAACATTGTACCTCTTCAAGATCCTGACACTCAAAACCAGAGTCTTTTTGTAGGTGGTACAGGTCAGAGCAGGAGGAAATCTGGACTGGTTCTTATAAAATGGTAACTTTACTGGTTAGGCAAAAAGGAAATCTTAACATATTTGACAAACCTGCCCCAGTATCAAAAGTGTTAGCATCGCTTTTTCTTTCTCAAAATGATACTTCATGCTAATTTGGCCTCATGTCTTCATCAGTAGACCGATTCAGGAAAGGAGAGCCCACTTCTGAGACTCTGTAGAAAGTGGAGAAGAGGATGGGGGTGGGGCGTGATGAAGCTTATCCGTTCACCAGCCAGTCCCACAGCCAGTCAGGAGTGAAGATTACAGTTTCTCAGGGTGGAGGGGCAGGAGGAACATGATCCAGCAATTTTCCTTTATGGGAATGACACCAGCAGAAAGTGAGAGGCATTGATGGTACTCCTAAGGCACAGCATTTTAATGGATTATCCATTACTTTCTCTCTCCTCACTCAAACCTTTTAACACAACTGCTCACAAGAAGCAAAACAAACTGATTTCTGTGTTCTCATTTCTCTTAACCATTTTCCCATCCTGTGGCTGTGCTCTTGAACTCTGGAAGGGGGAGAAGGAAGGAAAGAGGCCTGGACCTATCAACTTTCAAAGCAGTTCCCAGTGAGAGAGAATTGGCTACGTGTAGCCCAGATCCAAATATGTGCACACACAGACATGGACCATCAGGTAAAAAGAATCCACCTCTTGCTATGTTTTCAGTGAAATGCTGGTTCTTATAAGAAACTTAAAACAAAACATAGGGCTTCCCTGGTGACGCAGTGGTTGAGAGTCCGCCTGCCTATGCAGGGGACGCGGGTTCATGTCCCGGTCCGGGAGGATCCCACATGCCGCGGAGCGGCTGGGCCCATGAGCCATGGCCACTGGTCCTGCGCGTCCAGAGCCTGTGCTCCACAATGGGAGAGGCCACAACAGTGAGAGGCCCGCATACCCCCCCAAAACAAACAAACAAACAAAAACAAAACATAAAGAAGCTTCTCAGGTGTGTTTTATCTTTAACATTTGAAAGTTAACTTTACAAACCATAATAATTTAATGGAATGGAATGTTTGGTTTTTGTTGTTGTTGTTGCTTTAAAATTTCACCAATGTGGGAAGATAGGGATTGACATATACACACTACTATATATAAAATAGATAACTAATAAGAACCTACTGTATAGCACAGGGAACTCTACTCAATACTCTGTAATGACCTATATGGAAATAGAATCTAAAAAAGAATAGATATATGTATATGTATAACTGATTCACTTTGCTGTACAGCAGAAACTAACTCAACATTGTAAATCAACTATACTCCAATAAAAATTAATTTAAAAAAAAGCAGGCAGATGGCGAGCATCAAGATATTTCAAAGCAAAACGAAATGAAACTAGTAGGATTGTTGTGTTTGATTTATATCAAGAGGACATTTATAATTGTAGAGATTGGGGGACTTAATCTGTGATAGGTACATGGAAGACAAAGCAACTAAGAAAATGGGACAATAATTAACTCCAAGAAGGGGTGGGGTGTTGTTACAAGAAGTAGAATGTGATCATGGTCTACGCCTGACTTTGTGAATAATATTTATATTATTATAATGTAACAGTAAATATTGTTTTAACCAACTATTGTTTAATTACCATAAGGTGAGGATAGGAAACTATTGTGCAGAAAAGAGATAAATCCTCATCTTTCAGACTTGGAAGTCAATAGATAAGGTCTAAAATTGAAAATATCAAGAAATAGCAATGTAAGGTTTACATTTAGAAATATCATTAAATATTCATTAAATAGTAATGAAACCGTACAACTCAGGTTGGGACTTGAACCCATGGTCTTTTCATTGAGATCACACACCTGGTCTCAGGACTTAATGAAGCTCAGGTTCTTAATGTCTCATTACAGAAAGAATTCAGTGAGAGACAAAGTGATAGGTAAGAAGTGGATTTATTTAGAGAGGAACACACTCCACAGACACATCTCAGAAGGCGAGAGGCCCTGAAATATGGGGTGGTTAGTTTTTATGAGCTGGGTAATTTCATAGGCTAACCAGTGGGAGCATTATTCCAACTATTTTGGGGAAGGGGTGGGGATTTCCAGGAATTCGGCCACTGCCTATTTTTTGACCTTTTATGGTTGGCCTCAGAACTGTCATGGCACTGCTATGTGTGTCATTTAGCATGCTAATGTGTTACAATAAGCGTAAAATGAGACTCAAGGTCCACTGGAAGTGGAACCTCCCGCCATCTTGGACCTAGTTGGTTCTAATCAGTTTTTGTCATGTCCTATGGCTATGTCATTCTTTTTTTTTTTTTCTTTGCGGCCTCTCACTGTTGTGGCCTCTCCCGCTGCAGAGCACAGGCCCCGGATGCACAGGCCCAGCGGCCTGGCTCACGGGCCCAGCCACTCCGCGGCATGTGGGATATTCCCAGACCGGGGCACGAACCCGCATCCCCTGCATCGGCAGGCGGACTCTCAACCACTGTGCCACCAGGGAAGCCCTACTATGTCATTCTTTTAAATGTTGTGCCCTACCCCCTTCCCTCCTGTTTCAGTAACAGCAAAACCTAAAATAATTGAAAGTGGCTGCCTTTGGGGTGTGAGAATTCAGTGTGTGTGTGTAAGAGTGTGACATTGGGCTTCATTTGAAGCTTTGAGGTATTATATGACATTTTAAGTTATGTTCATGATTAAAACTTTTTCATATATTAAAGTTCTTCTAAAAGATCTTTTACAAGCTCTGAGGATGGGAAACCTAGATTTGAATACAGTCCCACACTTAACCAGCTCTGTGAATGGGGATGGTTGTTACTTAATCTCACTGCTCTGCTTTCTTCTTCGGTGGAGATAAAAATAGTAGCTACCTCACGGCATTATTATGTATGAGATAAAATTAGTTAATGCATGTAAAGCACTTAACAGTGCATGGAACAAAGAAAACAACTAATAAATGCTGGATACTACTATCTTACTCCAGCTGTAGTGCCTTGGGTTCCACTTAGTAAAGCTTTATATGGTATTTAATACAGGTTGGGCAAATTAGCCGTCATTATTTTTCTGTTTTTTTGTGTGCTAAATTTCATGAGTTTTTTCTTCTAAATAATTTAAGAATCATTTTATCTTCCCCACAAGAAAAAAAATTTTTCACCAATGTGCACATATGAGTAATTGCCTTTTTTAAATTAAACTGAATCTGAAGAATGTGTCTTCTTGACAATTTTTAAAAGAAAATGAATAATATGATGAAGAAGACTGGCCATTTGGATCTAAGACGTATGCTTTTATGAAATATGCTAGTCCTTCCAACATTGCTAGTGTCCTTTTTGGTGCAAAGAAAAATACTTATTAATAATGACTTTACTCTTTTAATTAAAAATCCATAAAAAGTAGTGGTAGAAAAAAAAAGTAGTCTTTAATAAATAAATGTTCCCTTGTTCTCACTTACCATTTACCCATTCCCTTCTGCTGCTAACACTTAGTTAAGCAAAAAAGTTGTGAACACCCATTATGTGCACTGTTCCAGGTGAGGGAGCTACAGCTACAAATAAAACAAAACACCTACTCTCATAAAGCTGTTTATGAGGATACCAACCAAAATTCTCCAGATTGCTTTTATACAGGTAAAGCAATTACGAAATCTGTCAATTATCTCAGGTTCTATTTTCTGACTTTGTCCTATCAGTATCCCAGAAACTCCATAAAATCTGATTCCCAATTACTGGCATGGCTGCTGCTAATAGCCCAGATACTGCTGGGTTTCATTTCCTATGAGAATTGATACAATAAAAGCAGGGGGAATAGAAAACCAGAGGGGACCACTCCACTTAATTTAGAGTCATTCTTTAAATGGGCAATAAAGACAAGGTTTCATTAGGAGGAACTTTTCAGGAGATGTTTGATGGCAGGCAGGGGACTGGAGGCCAGCATGGGGCATAAATAAAGAAGACTTTTACAGCTTGAGCGTACATGATGGAGGAGAAAGAAATAAAAATCAGGAACAGAAATAGCCACCCAAACTTGCAGCAAAGAAGAGAACAAAAAAGAAAAGGAGAAGCAGATGGAGGTCAGTAGAGGACCTTGAACGTGTTAGAAAATGACATTTGTAGTTGAAGTCACAGTAAGAGAAAGGAGAGGGCTTCCCTGGTGGCGCAGTGGTTGAGAGTCCGCCTGCCGATGCAGGGGACGCGGGTTCATGCCCCGGTCCGGGAAGATCCCACATGCCGCAGAGCGGCTGGGCCCGTGAGCCATGGCCGCTGAGCCTGCTCGTCCAGAGCCTGTGCTCCGCAACGGGAGAGGCCACAACAGTGAGAGGCCCGCATACCGCAAAAACAAAACGAAAAAAAAAAAAGAGAGAAAGGAGAAACACGACAGCTGATGTCCTCTTGCATCCTCTTATCAGACCTGGTCTAAGTGCTTCCCATTCATGACAAACATCGAATATTCCTCAGGCATTTACCATGTGCAGCCACTGTTCTAAGTTCAGTACATACTTACAGGAGTCATCTCGTTTAACCCTCACCACAGCCCTAAAAGGTGAATACCATTACTATGCCCATTTGACAAAGAAGGTCACACAGCTACAAGTGGCAGGGCCAGAATTCCGTTGCAGACAGTCTGGCTAGACTCTAGAACCTGGGGTCATAGTCCCCACACGCACTGCTTCCCGCAGGAGGATCCGTGGGCTGCTGCTGAGACTGCCGTGCTCACCAGGACCATAACCTCCTCTTCTTCCTGGGCACGTGCTGGATGACTTCTCCCAGCCCCTTGCAGTGGGGTGAGGCCGGGGCTGATCCTGAACGTGAATGGCTGTGATGTGTCGACTTCCCTAAAAGCTCTCATAGGGTCACTCACGCTGGCTCTATTCCTTCGCCAGGAGAAAGATGCAGAAGACCCAGTGGAGAGCTCTGAGGCCCGGAAGATGGTGGAACCACTTGCTGGAAGTGATCTGACTCCAGTTGCCAAAGGCCCAATTGCACTTTAATGTTTTCAAGAAATAACCTTTCTAGTCTCAAATTACTGAGATTTAGGAGTTGTTTTAACAGTAGTTATTACCTACCCTGATTAATACAATACAATGGCCGAGGTCAGTAGTGATTCTATTAAAAGGTGATTTTATTAGTTTCCTTTAAAGCAAACAGGTAGTCATAAGAGAAAAAAATGGGAGATAATTAAAATACCAATGAGAATAAACTGATGGGCAGTCATTCAATTAATTCAGTCATTTTATTGTATCACATTCTAAGGGCAGGAAGCTTTTTGCTGTTAAGATCTCTTTTTTCTGGAAAAGTTCCTCATCCTCTAGAACTATAAAGGAAAATGTCAGCAAAACCACAGAGTGGTTATTGGCTTTGCGTATAGAGCTAAAGCTTCTTCAGAATTCTTGGTGACCAGCAACCTAAGCAGTGGGAACCTGTGTGCTCTTGCAGGCCAGGGAGGCTTATTAGCCCAGAGCTGGGACAAGCTGAGTCTCCTGCTAGAGTCAACCTGGAACTGTGCTGGGGGAATCCCCGAAGCTGAAACAGAGATCTTTGTGTTCAAGCCTGCTTCTCCTTCAATCCCCAGGCCACTGAGATGCTGAACTCCTGGGTTCTATCAATGCATATCGCCCAAGAGATTTCTCCAAGAAAGTTCCATACACTTGTCACTGCTCTCAGTGTCTGTCTGAATATGCAAGGCCCTGACACACACACAGCTCCAGGCAATGTCCTCTCTGCTCTGAGACTTTAACCACTCAGTCACTGCTGCTACTTCAAAACCACTGAGGGCCTAATAAGAGAAGGGGAGTGGTGTTAGCATCTTTAGGGTTCTATCAACCATGGCATGCTTGACAAGCTGCAGTAGAAGTGCCCACCTCCTGCCAGTCATATTCTACACAGGATAAGTGGTTCCTGAGTGGTAAGGGAGAAGCAATTTGGTGATGTTAAGTGGAGAACCCAGAAGAAAATGAGATTAATGGACTGTGGCCATTGCCTACTCCTCTATTTTCCTGCCTAAAGCTCCTTGAAAGATCCCTCTGGATTTGTCTCTGCCATTGGGGTAGGGAGAAAAACCCAGGGATGCAGAGCCAAGGCTCTATGGAAAGACTGACATCTTGGAAGCCTACAAGCCTAAATCCCTGGACCAAGCATTCTGTGAAGGTGACTTGGAAAGAGCTTGTCTAAAACAAGGGCAATCTTTGGACTCTGTGTCTTTGGCCTCCCAGGCTTGGCTCTTGGTCAAGTACTGCAGTTATTTAAGCTGGCAGATCCCCAGTCAAATATTTTTTAAAAAGCGGTCAGCCTTATGTTCTCTTCAGAAGCAATGAGCCAACTGGTATCCTGAGTTCCTCCCCAACACCAGAGGTTACTTCATTCTGCTTTACGATAGTCTAATGCATATCCCTAAGAGAAAAGTGTTATTTACTGCAATATCTTCCATGAGTAGCTGTCAATACCGTAAAGTCATAGAGAACTGTAGAACTGAAAGAGATCCTAATGAAACAATTTTCCTCATTATGAGCT
This sequence comes from Mesoplodon bidens, assembly GCF_964165515.1. Classification (NCBI taxonomy): domain Eukaryota; kingdom Metazoa; phylum Chordata; class Mammalia; order Artiodactyla; family Ziphiidae; genus Mesoplodon; species Mesoplodon bidens. Next base: position 44,527,578 of record NC_138160.1, on the reverse strand, counting down.
GAGTGTTTTGGACTAGAACATCTCTAAATATCCTTCCAACTGTACAAGTCTATGATTATGTGTCTATGATACGTGTGTATGGATGTACACACATACACATAAAAAGAGGTCATAAAGTATCAAGCTGAATTTTTTTTTAGCAAACATTCCAAAATGTATATGTGACCCATTTTTTGAAGAAATCAGTTTCAACAGAGGGTGAACATGAAAGCAGTTTTAATCTTGTCCACCACTCCATAGTAAACATGGACCATTTTTTCAGGCCCCAGATAAAATCTCAAGCAGGTCCCATAGGTGTTCAAGGACCAAGAACAGTCTGTCATTTTAAAAGTTCAGAACAGTTGATATTGAAACTCCAACCTAATTCTTAATCTAAATTTCTAGATCAAGTTGTCTTCAGGCTTGAAAGCCTGCAGCAGAGAACTGGCTGTCATTGACTACTTCTCTCCTCCTTTATCCAACTCCCTAGCAAATGTTTTAGACACCCCAGGGTCAGACCCAGGGAGAGAGAGTGGATGAGGGAACAAAGATGCAGTCTTTCAATGCTGATAGAGTTGCGCTCTGGCCTCTGCCCTCTGGGTGCTAGCTGTGGAATAGCTGCCTCTTCCCCCAATGGGATTTCTTAAAGTTCATCTCACTCAGTCTCCCTTGCTGTGTCTCCCCATCTGCCCCAAGATTCTGACTGTTTGCCTTTCTATTGGGGTCCTATCTCTATGCTAGGAAGTTCTCTTGGGCAAGATCCATTTGTCTTGGTCCTTGTGGACTGCTATAACAAAATGCCACAGACTAGGTGGCTTAGAAACCACAAAAATTTATTTCTTACAGTTTTGGAGGCTGGAAATCTGAGATCAAAGTGCCAGCATGGTTGGGTGAGGGCCCTCTTCTGGGTTGCAGCCTACTGACCTCTGACTGTGTCCTCACATGATGGAAGGAGGCAGGAGCTCTGTGGGATTTCTTTTACAAGAGCTCAAATCCCATGCATGAGGCTTCACTCTCCTGACCTAATTACTAATCACCTCCCAAAGGCCCCACTTACTAACACCATCACCCTTGACTAGGTCATGGGAGTGGAGCCCTCATGAATGGGATCAGTGCCCTTATAAAAGCGACTCCAGAGAGCTCCCTTGCCCCATCCACCATGTGAGGACACAGGGAGAAGATAGCCGTCTATGATCCAGGAAGCTGGCCCTCGCCAAAACTGTTGGCACCTTGATCTTGAACTTCCCAGCCTCATACCCGTGAGAAATAAATTTCTACTGTTATAAGCCACCCAGTCTATGGTACTTTTTATAGCAGCTCAAGTGGACTAAGACAACATTTTTCTCCCCAGTGTGAATGGTGGCTTGAGGGAGCATTAAATAATGCAATTTCTTCTCCATGAAGATGAAATGGAATAACTTAATCCAGGAATGCCTGGCTACTCCTATTAGGTCTTTGCAAACTGTTCTATGACAAATGTGGGTAAAGACTCCTGGGATGGCAACTGCAAGTTGATATGTAAGATACATTATATTTTTTAGCCCCTGCCAGATATGCTCAAAATCTCAGACATGTAAATATCTGTTTGCTCCAGGAAACCAACAAAAAATCCACTAATTCATTAATAATGACTTCATTATGCCCCACAATGACCTCCTTTTTCCCAGTACATACTAACAATTGCATTCCTACAAGCAAACCAAAAGATAGCTTATTAGTTCACTATTCATTATCAGAGATGGGAAACATGTGGTCCAGCTCAACAAGCTTAAAAACAATCTCTAAACAAGTACATTTTTAAGCGGTGATGATTTGGCATTAATATTCCCAGGCATCTAATGAATGGCTATATGCATATGGCCAAAATATATCATGGACAATCTATCACCCTGAGGTCATTGTTGCTTAAAGTCAGTTAGTCCTTGGGGGGTTTATATGCTAGTCCCTATAAGAATGATCTCAGTTTTAATCACCAATGGACTAAAAGAAAAGAAAAAAGAAGGTGAGCTTATTTAAATGTCATTTCAGTGGAAGAATAAGGAGGTGGTTTGGCTTCTTTCCCTAACCCTGAAAAATTGCATGACACATGGTAAATGCTCAACGAATGTTACTCTTGTTGACGAAAGAAGCGTGAGGACAATCATCTTAGTGTTCTCAGGACAGACCATGTCATTGAAACACTCTTGCCCACAAGCATTGGTTGGAATCACAGTCATTTATTCAGCAGCTATTTGTGCCAGCATTGTGCAAGGTGTTGGACGTGGTACAGTTAACCAGACAGTGCTGCCCTCAAGGTGCTTATAACAATTAGCGAAACAAGCAAGGAGACAGGCACTGACAATAGAGTTTGGTAAGGTTTTTGGTGGAGGTATTCTATTGGCTCTGGGAGCACCTGAAAATCAGAAAAGGCTTTAATTAGGGATTAAAGAGGCAAGAGACCAGAGAGGAGCACAAAGAACACAAGCTGAAGGTCCTTGAAGGTCATGTGGAGAAATCTGGACTCTGTCCTAAGGATAATGAGGCACCATCAACGTGGTGTAACGTAAGGAAAGGAGGTTGCATGTGCCCTGACATGAAATGTGTAGAAAGAGCTCTGGCTGCAACATGAAGAATGGAAGAAAGAGGACAAAAATGGAGTCAGGGAGACTAGTTAGGAGGCTGCTGCATTAACCAGGTGAGAGATACAATATCTCAAATTAACAGAGACATTGGGAATAGAAAGCAATAAATGGATTTTAAATATTCAGGATGTAAAATTGATGGGTCTTGGTGATTGATGGATGTGGGGAATGTGACAGGAGGAGCCAAGGGTGACGGACGTCAGGATTCTGACCGGGCCAACTCCAGGATGACGTTGCTGTGCACTGAGAAAGGGAGCACAGAGAGGGAGCAGGCTAAGGGATGGAGATGATGAGTTCAGTTTAGGAAGTTCCCAGTTTAAAATGCTGGTAGGATATCCATGTGGAGATGACAAGTACAACATTGAATTTTCTATAGATTCTACATGAACAGATAAACAGAAATGGAACGCACAAAGGATTCTAAGAAACTGGTGGAAAAGATGAATATCACTAAAACCAAGAGAAGACAGTTTCAAGGAGATAGTGGTCACTAGTATCAGATACTGCTTAAAACTCAAATCAGATAATGCTGGGAAAGCAGTCTTAAAATTTAGCAACAGGGTTGTTAGTGATCTTGGCAGGAACGGTAGCCGAGGAATGTGTGTCGGGACAGAGGCCAGATTTCAAGGAGAATTTCAGAGTGGGGGGTAAGGAAGTGGTGACGGTGAGTATAGGCACCTGTTTCAATACACTTGACTGAAAACAAAAGAAACCGATAAGGAAGTAGGTGGATGTTTTAAAATGTAGGTTTCATTATTATTCCAGTAATATGAGACCAACAGATCAGAAGATGACTGCCATTGAAAGGATAGTTTGCTACTCACTGTCTTCAAGAGGAGGGGGGCCGGGCCACGCAGGGTCCCACAGGGAAGCACCAGGAGGAGGAAAGAGAGGGGAAAACAGGGGCAGGAGATTTGATTATGGTTTTCACAGGAAGGCAAGGCAAGGCAGGGTAAGTAGGTTTAGGATTGGCTAGTTGGAATAATTTTAGCAGACTCTGCAGCATAGGGACTACTTCTAGTCCTCTGGTATCTGGCCCTGGGGTGATTAGGGCAGGAGGATAGTGGGCCAAGTGTAAGAACCCTGTGAGAGCCCATAAAGGAGGTAGTTGGGGTGTGGGCTCCAGAATTGGTTAGTTTGCATAGGAAAAATACACTCTCCGGTGAGTTGTGTTATATCTCTGGGAATTAGCTAACCCTGTGGGAGTGCAGGGGGGACAGGGGAGGCCTTCCCTGGCCAGCAAGGCTTCAAGTGCCAGAGCATCAAGAATACAGAAGTATGAAAATATTGTTAATACACTGGAAAAGAATGTAGAAGCTGGGGAGAATATTCTTTTTAGGACAGGAGATATTTGGACTTGTTTAAATGCTGATGAAATGACTTGGTAGCAAGTGAGGCAGCTGGAGAGAGAAGGGACGCGCCATGGAGCAGAGTCCACCAGACCGTAAGAGAAATACAGAGCCTCACAGCTGACCTTGGCAATGAGCAGTCACTGCAACGATGACGGAAGGAAAGGAGGGAAAGATAGGCATCCCTGCAGGTAAGTGTGTGGCAGGAATTTGTCGGAGTTTCTCTCTGGTGGCTTTTATTTTCTCTCATAAAGTAGAAGAAAGATTCCCCAACAGAAGACTGATTTAAAATATATGTACGTGGAGAGAGAGAGAGAGATGCCAACCTTACAGTCAAAATTTTTCTTTGATCGTGGTTTCACTTGCAAGTAAAAATGGACACAAAACAAAACTTTTCATTAAATCGTTCTCTTTTCTTTCTTTAACAGTTGGCTCTTAACTCCCAGCCTCCAACTGTAGCCCCAGGAGATGCCTTAGCCAAGCTCCAGTGAACAGAGTGGGGACCAACCCAGCTATTGACAACTCCTGGGCACCGCCTCCTTCATAGGTATGATTGCTGTGTGCCCAGTGAGCCTTCAATCACTGGACCATTGGGGAAGGACAGAGAAGGGAGGGTTTTCTGAAGCCCAGGAAGAACTGGTGCCCCAGGAAATGATTACTGAAGAAGTGGGGGCTGACCTCAGAGAAGCAAAGGCTAAAGAGAAGGAAAAAAAACCCTAAAGATAGAGGTCCAGAAAGGGTCAGTGCAATTCACTTAGACAACCAGATCAACGTCCTGACACTCACACAGCAGGTTATCCGGAACTGGAAGATGCTAACTCCCATCTCTCTCCCTCCCTCTCCCCCCAGCCCCCTGTTTGTTTAACAAATCTTTAGACCATTTTCTGTATTCATTGGCTTCATATAAAGCATTAATCTGCTTTAAAGCCCAAGTGATGACTTCCTGTTACTTAGTTGGCTTCATAATATACTCCCAGAAAGCTGAAGCTGTTTCAGACTCCCAGACCTCACTTCCCACTGTGGCTTCACGCGGGAAGGGGGATTTCCACCCCACACAGCTGACCCCAGAAGGCTGTAGGGCCCTCTGCACACACAGGTGATCCAGATCCATCCCCGATTGTGCATTAGGAGGGCCCTCACTTGAAAACAATTTCAAGGTTCCAGCTTTCCTTGCTGTTCTTCGGAATCTGCTTTCCAAATCAACCACATAACCAAGTGGAGGGCAAGTTATTTGCCAAAAAAGCCAGGCCTCCCACTGGATCTTGAGGAGGGAACACGGCAGTTTCTCCCACCCCTGCTCTCTGCCTACTCCGGGGATCGGGTTTCTGTGTACCACAAAGAGGGGAGTCCTTGAGAGGTTACCTGATCTCTCACCAACACCCTCCCCCCGAACCCAGTCTCTCCCTAAGCTGTTGCAAAAAAGAGAGGCTCAGACCTGCTTTAGTAAAACAACTAGAGAAAAAGATTTCATAAACTTCCGCAATGACTATTTCAAAACTTAATGTTCTGATTTTGCCAGAGAGTGGTGTGTGTGTGTGTGTGTGCATGTATGTGGCTGTGTGTGTGTGTTGGGGGGCGTGGGACAGGGAAGGGAGCATCACAGCAGAAAGGGAAACCAGGAAACAGAATTATGAAGAGGAACAGCCAGAAAACGAAAAGGTTTCACTGACCTCCAGATGGAGAATTTTGTGTAAAATTATAAAGTCCTCTCTTTCCTCCCCTTTGCTACCTATCAAGGATTTTACCACTTTCAGGAAGAATAAAACGGGACCTACTCCACCACTAGAAATGTAGTTGTTGGAGAGTTTTTTCCTCATTAAAAAAATAAACACAACTAGAAACCCCATGAGCCAAAGTAAGCAGCTAGGTATTCATATCAGGCTGGCAGGAATTGTCCCTGTGGGGTTTCCAGCCCACACCCCCTGCTGCCATGACTCTCCTCCTCCATTTCTCTCTTCACCTAAAGAGGGATCAACATTTTCAGGGATCCTCTGTGTGCCTGAATTTTCATGTTCTCTGAGTGCCTGTGGCCTAGGGCCTCCAATTTAAACACACAGCTGTTCCCAGTCTCCCACCGACTCCATTCTCTCCCTACCCAAACTGCCCACCACACCCACCTCCACCCCGCCCTCTGAAATGGAAAATAGATCGTGCTCTTCCTGGGTGATTTGCTGGAGCATCTCAGCCAAGAAAACTCTCTAATGGCTTTATGGCAGAGACTAAATCCCTCACATTTCTCCGTCAAATCAGTGGAAACGTCTTTCTCTGTTGCCAGCAGGAGCAGCCAGTGTGAAAGATTTTCCGCCTGGAGACAGACCATCTGTCTGGGGCAAGAGAGTAGGGGTGACACTGCTGGACCTTACATCACTTAGAAAACAGGTTCTTTTTCTGGGATGAATTTAAGAGGTTTATTGACTTCGCGGAAGTTGGAGGATAGAGTTTAACTTCACTCAAAAATGGTGGCTGGGGCCTCCCTGGTGGCGCAGTGGTTGAGAGTCCGCCTGCTGATGCAGCGGATGCGGGTTCGTGCCCCGGTCCGGGAGGATCCCATATGCCGCGGAGCGGCTGGGCCCGTGGGCCATGGCCGCTGGGCCTGCGCGTCCGGAGCCTGTGCTCCGCAACGGGAGGGGCCACGACAGTGAGAGGCCCGCATACCGCAGAAAAAAAAAAAAAAAAATGGTGGCTGGGGCTTCCCTGGTGACGCAGTGGTTGAGAGTCCGCCTGCCGATGCAGGGGAAATGGGTTCGTGCCCCGGTCTGGGAAGATCCCACATGCCGCGGAGCGGCTGGGCCCGTGAGCCATGGCCGCTGGGCCTGTGCGTCCGGAGCCTGTGCTCCGCAACGGGAGAGGCCACAACAGTGAGAGGCCCACATACCACCAAAAAAAAAAAAAAAAAAAAAAATGGTGGCTGCTGGTTGCTGCTGCTAATAATGAAGACTCAGAGTCCCAAGATCAAAGGCTTTCTCCGCAGCATGTTTTATGGGAGCCAGGCTTTCAAGTGGTTGCTGGCAGCTGAAGGGAAAGCTGTGCAGGTCCCTGCTTTATTGGAAGGCTCACACCAGCTGACAGCAAGGACAGGAAAGGGACATCCAAGCAGAGGATGCAAGAGCCCAAGGTAAGTCTTGAGTCTTACTGTTCTAAGGATTTGGGCTTAGGTGATGAGAACAAAGAAGACAGTGGGACTGGAAGGTCCCTGATGCGGAGAAGACTCCTGCAGCGGTGGCTGTGATTCTTCCTTAGGTCAGCTCACCTCGGAAGTCTGGTAAAGTTAAACAGCACCATGAAAGTGGGACTTCCAATAGAATTGGCTGGATTTCTTTAACAAGTCAATAAACATGGGAAAGAGGGGAAGGGACTGTTGAAAGTTTAAAGAAATTTAGGGACATAACAATTGACTGTCTCCAATTGGTTGGTTAGGGACCTAACAACGTATAGTCCCTGAGTGGATTCTAGTTTGAATAAACCAATTGTAAAAAAAATTCTGGGGACAATGGTGATATTTGGCAACTATTGTTTATTTTATTAGGTGTGATAATATGAATATGTGTGATAATGGTATTGTACTTCATCCGAAAATGTCCTGGGAATTCCCTGGCGGTCCAGTGGTTAGGACTTTGCACTTTCACTGCCGAGGGCTTGGGTTCAATCCCTGGTTGGGGAACTAAGATCCCACAAGCCATGCAGCACGGCCAAAAAAAAAGTCTTTATTTTTAGAAGTGTATACATGAGTATTTAGGGGTAAAATGTTATTAAATCTGAAATTTACTTTGAAATAGTTGAGCAAAAAAGAGCAGGTGAAGTAAATATGGCAAGGTGTAAGCAATTAGTAAAACTAGGTAAATCTGGCTAAATGAGTATTCACTATGTACCGTACCATTTTTCTGTTCACATGAAGATGTATGAAAGTGTAAAAATGTGAAAGAGCTTAGGAAGATAAGAAGAGGAAAAGCTCCCCATGCAGGTCAATTATTCCCCAAAACACTGTTTGCAGGGACTGTGGGTAAGGATGAATGAAACCCAGTTGTTACGGTAACAGCTCAGGGTGAAAGGCAGACAAGTAGACAGACCAGACAGATCAATGTGTCAGGTGCTGTGGCAGCCAGGGAGGAGTGTGGTCTCAGGTGGGGTGGGAACTGGGAATTCGTGTTTGAGGGGTCGGGAGCCTCCTAAAGGGAATGACGCTTGGGCTGAGGCTTGATAAATGGGAAGGCTTACTGGACAGAGAAGTTACAGGACTGGCCTTCCTGCTCTAGCAAGAAAGCACTCTCAGATTTGGGGGGACAGGGGTTCTAAAACTGGATGGAAAGGGGGTTTTGGGAAGGGAATTGTCAGAGGACATGGCTTTTTAAGCCCATTCTGGCGATATGCCCCTGAGAAGGGGAAAGAAAGTTTAACTGAGGGTCTCGGGGGTAGGGTGTTGAGAAAGCCATTTCTCAGAAAAGCCAGAAATGGGTCACAACAAGGCAAGAGAGCTTTAAGGAGACATAGAAACTATCAGGCGGCCCCAAAGGTTGAGGCAAGGGCTGGTAGCCTTCTCCAGCAAATTTTCATCACCCATCCTGGTGTCCTGCTTTTCTGACCTAGAGGCCCTGTGCTCAAGCTCCAGAAGTCTGTTCTGCTTTCAGAGTGCTCCAAAGTAGACTTCTACCCCTGCCTTGGGCTCCAGGGGACAAATATTCTCACATAACACTTAATCCTCCTTAAATTTAACTAATCCACTCATTGTGGTACCCTGACCTAACAGGAGGCAGACGAGAGCAGTAAGTAACTGGGGGCACCCCAAAATCAGCAGGTTCTGTATGTCCCTGCAGGCCTGAGCAGTGGTCCCCACAGCCCAGCAAAGTGGCCCAAAGTGGCTGATGATCCAGCATCCAATTGCTTCCAAAGGAATAGAAGGGTCTGGAGAGCAGCTACTGTGCTTGGTAAAGGAAAGAGGCCATAAATTATTCAGAAGACCTTTTTTCTAGCAGACCTAGGGCTGTTGGAATATTATTACAGAGTGAGAGGTTTGGGAGGAAACTTGGAGAATGTCTAACCTGATGTTCCACCCAGCAGGGATCCCTTTTACTTTGAAGTTTATGCTAAGTTGACCTGCCAGAGTGTGTTGCTGTCAGTTTCTTAAGCAAAGGCCTCACCTGTGATTAGGGTTCATTTGCAAGTTGAGGCCATGTCACTGGAAAGAGAAAAGGCAAACCAATAAAAAGACAAAAACAGGGCTTCCCTGGTGGCGCAGTGGTTGAGAGTCTGCCTGCCAATGCAGGGGACACGGATTCGTGCCCTGGTCCGGGAAGATCCCACATGCCGCGGAGCGGCTGGACCCGTGAGCCATGGCTGCTGAGCCTGCGCGTCCGGAGCCTGTGCTCTGCAACGGGAGAGGCCACAACAGTGAGAGACCCGTGTACCACAAAAAAACAAACAAACAAACAAAACCTCATTTCACACACAGACCTTTTTTCACTGTGGAAAGTGGTTTTCCAATTTATTTGCCCAGTACTAGCAAGTGAACTAATGGAATCTTAAGTTTTCCTGGCTAGGGACCAACTTTCTCCTTAGATGCAAGGTACAGTGTTGTAGCATCTGAAACTGCAGTTAGATTCCAAAAGTAGAAAATGTGTAAGCTCAGATTAAAACTCTTTAATTTCCCTAAAAGTAGGATATATTGTTGGATTATCTTCTAACATTTGAACCCAGTTCAGTGTCCTCAGTTGAACACCAGATAAAATAGTCAACTGGCAGATGCTGCGTTGTATTTAAAAACAAAAAATAAACAGCAAAACCCAGCAAGACACAGTAGAAGCAGTAGAACCACATTCAGAAAGAAGGTACGTCACACTCTGAGAAGCCCTTGGAATGGAGACCCATCCAGGGAAGGCAGGCTGCAGCCTCCTGGTGCATATGGCCTCTCTAAATCACTGCCCCCCTCTCTACGTTGACTTTTTTCCTCTCAGTTTTTCTAGTGTGCAGTGATATGATTTTTCAGAAGTTAAATATGCTGATGACATAATTCCAGATGGAAGTTTAAAGAGTTCAATTTTCATTAGTCCATCTTCTTGTTATATTTTTTAAGATCTCATTAGGATTTCTACAACTGCTCACATGGAGCTAACATTTTTCTTTATAATAAAAAAAGTTACCATTCATCAGGCACTTGCTAAGCATTATGACCAAGCATTAAAAATAGAGTCTTTGCTCTCCAGGAGTGGACAGCAAAGTTGAAAGAGAAGAAGAATCAATAGAAGGCTGGATTGCCAGAGAATAATACAGGACGATTTGCTAGCTGATATCATCTTGCTTTGTGATGAGAAGTGTTGAGAGGTTTCCTGAGCTGGAAGGCAAGGGCCTCAATCAGACCATCGTGACTGAATCTGACCTCTGCCACTTATTAGCTGTGTGACTTTCTAAGTCTCAGTTTCACTTCTGTTAAATGAGGATAATAATAGCACATGCCTCATAGGGCTCTGTGAGGATTAAATAAGATTGTGTGTGTAAGCGCCTGGCATACGGAAAGCATTCAATAAATACTGCTATTATAATTATTATTATGAGCAGGGCCCTGAAGGATGGGTAGGATTTAGACAGGCAGGTGAAGGAAAGAGAGAGTAGAGTCCAGGCTTTGAGGCCATCTGGAGTGAAGATAACGGGAAGGAGTGATGAAAGTGATGTGAGTTCTGATCTTGGTTCTCCTGTTTTCTTGTGATTTGGGGCAATTACACTCTGTGCTTCAGTTTCCTCATCTATTAATAATGATGATAATCGTAGTTACCACATAGAGTTGTAGTGAGGATTAAACGAAATAATATATTTTATTTTATTTTTTTATTTTTTTATTATTATTTTTTTTTTGCGGTACACGGGCCTCTCACCACTGCGGCCTCTCCCGCCGCGGAGCACAGGCTCCGGACGCGCAGGCCCAGCGGCCATGGCTCACGGGCCCAGCCGCTCCACGGCACGTGGGATCCTCCCGGACTGGGCCACAAACCCGCGTCCCCTGCATCGGCAGGCGGACTCTCAACCACTGCGCCACCAGGGAAGCCCCTGAAATAATATATTTTAAATGCTCAGCACAATAACTTGGAAGGCAAACAGAAGAGACTGGTGAGGCCGGTGGACTCTGGGGGAAAGCTTAGGGAACAAGAATGGAACGAAGACTTACCTCAGACTTACTTAGTCTATGCTCTTCAATTTCTTTTAAATTTTTTAGTGGGTGGAGATTACCAATTTAAAAAAAAATGTAATCTCAAAAACATATGCAAAAAGAGATCAGTACAGGGCTTCCCTGGTGGCACAGTGGTTAAGAATCTGCCTGCCAATGCAAGGGACACGAGTTCGAGCCCTGGCCCAGGAAGATCCCACATGCCGCAGAGCAACTAAGCCCGTGCACCACAACTACTGAGCCTGAGCTCTAGAGCCTGCAAGCCACAACTACTGAGCCCACGTGCCACAACTACTGAAGCCTGTATGCCTAGAGCCCGTGCTCTGCAACAAGAGAAGCCACGACAATGAGAAGCCTGCACACCACAACGAAGAGTAGCCCCCACTCACCACAGCTAAAGAAAGCCCACGCACAGCAATGAAGACCCAACACAGCCAAAAATTTAAAAGTAAATAAATAAATAAATTTTTTTAAAAAAAAAGAGATCAGTACAGAGCCTGGTACATAGTAAATACCAAAAAAAATGAGAACCATTATTATTATTGCTACAATAATTGTTATTATTGCTACATGTATTCCACATGGAATAAGACCACATTCTTTCTCATCCTGCTAAAAAGAAAGCGTACAGAAGAATTTCAAGATATAGTCAAAATCTCAATATTTTGAAAAATAAGATTTGCAGAACAAATGTCAAAGTCATGTTTAGCCTTCTGAAGGAAACAGTTTTCAAGTACTTAAAGTATTTGGCAGCATATATTTAGATAAGAACAATTAATTAATCTCATCATAATTTTTTTTCATTTAGGCATTTAAGCAATCCCAGGAGGATTTCTACTTGTTTTCTCAGCTATTTAACTAACTGTTAAGGAATAGGCCTGAAAATAATAAATTTATGTTTACTTTAAAAATGAATGTATTATTTCTGTTTTTATCGAAATCAGACCTCTTCGACACTATTCTGAGTTACTGAGAGCTCATTGTAGTTTTATGCTTCAGAACAGTCTGTCTGTGTTTCTTCTCCATACTTTGAGCTTGAATTTATCTCTGCTTTCTTTCTCTTCTTTTTTTTTTTTTTTTCTTCTTGTGCATTGTTTCCCATTCTGTTCCTCTCAGAGTCTCCTATAAAACACATTAGTGGATCAGCTTGGTATGTTCTCATTGGCAGCCCTATGGCCTTCTAAGCAAAGATGTCAATTCTATAAAAGGGTTCCCCAATTTCTGCAGAGACCCATGGACCAGAAGGTTAAATATCTGCCTTGAGAATCCCAGGCTTTGCTTTCCAGCCTTGGCTCGGAGCCCTGCCTCCCCTGTGTACTCAGACTCACCTAGTTTCCCATCACACACAACCTTCCAGGGACCTGGAGGGGATCACTGCCATGAAGCAGCCGCCAGGAGCTCAGTTATGGCAAGGAGCCATGGCCATGTAGGGGGAATCTTCCTGTGTTAAACTGATTGCTGACTTCTAAAAAAATCTGACCACTTTACATTTTGTATTAATCATCAGAGAGCCTTGCCTTCCTTCAGATAAACTCAGCCTATGACTCTTTCCTCTTACTACAGGAAATCTATTGTGTAGCAAATATGCTAACACTGCTTAAATCCCAGAGGAAAATTAAAAGAAGTGAGAGGAAACACTCTCAGCAAAACCAACGTCATTTTATAAATAATTCAAATTTTTCTCCAAGTCATAGGCAGTATTTTTCTACAAGTAAATTTTACTTTTTACTTTTCAGATTGGAGATTGTTTTTCCATCTGGCTTTTCTACTTTCAAATTCATTTGTTACAAAACTGAAGTCAGAATTCTCACAGCTCGTCAGTGGCAACTAGATTTTAGCTCTTCATCCAAGAAATGAAAGTAAAATTGATTTGAAGAGAGGACAAGATGTACAGAAAATACATTCAGAGATATCTGACTTTCCCAGCTTCCTGCTGTTTGCTGCAGGGCAGAGCAGATCTCACATTCCTTCTCTTTGGCCCCAAAACACTTCTCTGGAAATTCTCTTGCATGACAGCCAAAGATACCCATATTTAGAGCATGACCTGTAAGTGAGGGCGAAGGATCACTTTTAAAAGAACAAGTCTGGGAGCTATCATTTTTTCCAGACGGATATGAAGTCATTTTCAAATAAAGGCATTGATTTCTTTGGGGTCTTGTCAGTGACAGTTCAGTGTTTGCATTATCAGAGGAAGGGAGAAGCTGAATCTTCCAGGAAAAGATGATGGACTTAGTGATGGGAACTGAGGACAAGATTTTCTATAAAGCCATGAATTAATGAAGGTTAAGCTGCAGGGCCCCTTACTTGCAGAGGCTCCTGTGAGTGCTGGGGGTTAGCTGCTGGTGGGAAAGGGAAGAAGCATTTCCATGTAAGCATTTCTGGTAAATTGCCTAATCTCAGAAGGAAAGAACTCAAATCTCCACAGCTCTAGTAATTTGTTGTGATTTATTTTCCTCTTTCTGTATGTTTATTTTCATACCCATTTTTTCATAATTTTATCTTATTTTCCTTAAAGAGAGTGCCCAAAGTTGTATAAGCTTCAGGACCCACAAAATCTGGCTCTACTATTGTAAAAGAATGGATAATATTTAATTATAATTTATTGCCTAGTGTCAGTTCCTAGTCATCTTAATTAGCGGCTCCTTTTTAATTTTACAAACAATTATAGGGACTTCCCTGGTGGCACAATGGTTGAGAATCCGCCTGCCAATGCAGGGGAACACGGGTTTGAGCCCTGGTCTGGGAAGATCCCACATGCCGCGGAGCAACTAAACCCGTGCACCACAACTACTGAGCCTGTGCTCTAGAGCCCATGAGCCACAACTACTGAGGCCACATGCTGCAATTACTGAAGCCCGCATGCCTAGAGCCTGTGCTCCGCAACAAGAGAAGCCACCACAATGAGAAACCCTCACACCACAAAGAAGAGTAGCCCCCGCTCGCCACAACTAGAGAAAGCCCACACACAGCAATGAAGAGCCAACGCAGCCAAAATTAAATAACTAACTAACTAAATAAATAAATAAAAACAATTATAGTATAATGTTTCCCTCATTCAGCCAAGGCATGGAATGAGAATTTAGAGGTGCGTGTGCATGTGCGTGTGTGTGTGTGTGTGTGTGTATGCTGCATGCCATAGGTTGAAGAGAGAACAGTGATATTAGGGCTCTGAAGGAAGGACTTTCTCCTTCTGCTAGAAAATGGACTATTAATGATTTTTCCTCACTGAGACACTGAAATGTTCTAAACTGGCAATATGTTTGTGGCTTTTCACAGTTATGAACACATACTGATATATCAAAGAACCCACCATCACCACCACCCACCCTTCCACTGAGTACCATTTGCTGGACTGAAAGAGCTTATCATTGGATCTCCTATAAGAATACGCTTGAGCACGTTGTTCAGCGTTTCACACTATCCTACTCCAGGAGACTCTCCAAAGAATTTGTCTGGTCCTAGTACCAAGAATGTTTTACTTATTCGAAGCCACTGGCCTTTTTAAAAATCTTATCAATTATGTGAACTGTGTAACCAGTCATACTTCTCACTTTGAGTTGGTTGCTGGTAAGCCTGAAGTTAAATTTGCCCTCGGGTCATGACTGATAATTATGGTGTGCTTTTGTAGTCACATTCCTGGCTCTGTTTTATGTTGGCTTTCTTCTTTTGTTTCTAATTATTTTTCATGCTATACTGTTCATTTTATGCATTCTATCTCAAGAGAGTAGGGATATGAATTAATAAAACATTATTTCTAAAACATTCTGTTTATAGTTGTATCATAGCCACAAGGATTTGTAGCAAAAATTCTCTACTTAACCACACCAAAAACTAAAAAGATTTTGAAGGTGGAATATTTAGCTGTGAAGCATCCTTCTTGATGCTTCTCACTTACCCTCTCCACACTCATACTTCTGCTTGCTCACCAAGGGTGTCAAGTGTGCCTCTTACATCATCCCAGCATTCTGTCACTTAATCTCGGGGAACGCTAATGGTGGAACTTGTTTCTATCCCATCCTTGCCACGCTCAGAATGTATCCCACCATCCATCTCTCCCCATCCCCATTCATTATAAGGAATGCTCTGAGAATGCTTACCAAGATTCAAATTGTACTCAGCATATCAATAAAATGTTCTCAGGGCAGATGGATACAAATGAAGTTTGAGAAGATTCTTAAGAGTCTGAAAAAGAGTGTGAAGGCACTCTGGCCTAGGAATGGCATTACAAATAATTCAGACGGGAAAGGGATCTGATCATGGGAGGGGGAGGCCCAACCTCCCTGGACCCTCCGAAAGACTTGAGCTATCTTTGTAGAGACACTAGACCTGCTGGAAGAAGCAAGCAAGGATTGATGTACGGAGAGGCCTGAAGGTGCAGAAAGCTGCTGATTAGCGGGGACAGGGGTTTAACTCTTGTCAGGGCAGTCTTACTCTGGACTAGTCTGAATTTAATAGCCCCCATCCAAACTTCTAATCACTCAAAATTTCAGATTCAGGTCAGTGTGAGAGTCTAAAGAAGGCACTTGCCATTACCCCCAAAATTTAGTTCTAATGTCCTTTTGCCCCAAATGCCCCTCTTATGTAGGTATTCAGTCCCCAGGCTGTCCCTCCATAGCATCTCCCACCTGTCTAACTTCACTCTCCTAGAAGCCCTCTCACTGATACCACTGATCTCTTTTCTCTATTTCAGTCGGAGGTACATTTCTCAGACTTTTTCTCCTTATTCCTAAAAAGAGGGGGTGGGTTAGCTGTGGGTAAATTTGAGATTCTGCGTGAACCAGACTAAGTATTTTATTTCTACCCACAAATTGAGATGACTACTACTGAGTTATGTCACCTAAGAAAGGAAAGTCAACTTTCAAAAATACTTTAAGACCAGATGGAAGGAGATATTGAATGGTGTCTTAGTCAGTTTGGGCTGCTATAACAAAGTACCATAAACTGGGTGGCCTATAAACAATATAAATTTGTTTCTCACAGTTCTAGAGGCTGTGAAGTCCAAGATCAAGGTGCCAGCAGAGTTGGTGTCTGGTAAAAGCCACATCCTGGTTCGCAGACTCCACAACTGAGGTTGTAGACGATCTAAACTGTGACTATGGCAGACGCTATTTGTTGCTTCCCAATGTTCATTCCCCCACATTTTCTTTGCTAACAAAATCCCAGTTGTATTCAAGTATTAGATGACCATGTGTCTCAGAAACACTGGGCTCTTCCCCCTTCCAGGGATGAATCCTGATTAAGCTGATCATGGTATTCTATCAATATTTAGGTTTATAAAGCAATGCAGGAAGCAGGGCTGCTAGGGGACTTCTGGAAGAGTTTTCATCATCCTTACAATGGAACATGACAAAGGGTCATGGCTTTTCCCCTCTTCCAATCTTAGGACATGATGAACTACAGCAGCCACATTGAGGATGTGACGGGATGAGCCTGAGAACAAGCTGAAGACGGCAGAGCAGAAAAGTGGACAGACCCTGGGTCCTTGGTTGCATCTTTGAGCCATTGAATTAATCACCTCTGGAATCCACTTGCTTCTAGAATTTTAATGAGAGGTAAAAAAAATTTTTTTATTATTTAAATTCAATTCAATTTTGTTTTCTGTTACTTGCATCAGAAATATATCCACTGATATAATGACCAAAAGTAGAAGAACCAAAAAAATAATATTCAACACTCTCCAGAAGTGAGTATGCCCACTGGGGACAATTAAGATTCCCAGCAAGACCAAGTAGCACCAACTTAAGTTATGTAAATACCACTCATGTCAATTTACCATTTTCATTATGATTCTTTTGCCTAAACTTATGCATATATCCAGTAGTTTCCCCTAAGTTATTTTACACTTACTACCTTTTTTGGAGAGGGCAGGGAGGGTTAGAGGAAGCAGCTGGTTGTACTCTAGAACAGGTTTCAGTAAACTTGACCAGATAAAGGCCAGATAGGAAATATTTTATGTTTTGTAGGCCATATGTCTCTGTCACAACTTCTTAACTCTACCGCTATAACACAAAAGTAGACATAGAGGGACTTCCCTGGTGGCACAGTGGTTAAGAATCCGCCTGCCAATGCAGGAGACGTGTGTTCAAGCCCTGGTCTGGGAAGATCCCACATGCCACGGAGCAACTAAGTCCGTGTGCCACAACTACTGAGCCTGTGCTCTAGAGCTCGCGAGCCACAACTACTGAGCCCGCGAGCCACAACTACTGAGCCCGCAAGCCACAACTACTGAAGCCCAGGAGCCTAGAGCCCGTGCTCTTCAACAAGAGAAGCCACCGCAATGAAAAGCCCGCGCACTGCAATGAAGAGTAGCCCCCGCTAGCCGCAACCAGAGAAAGCCTGCACACAGCAACAAAGACCCAACATAGCCAAAAATAAATAAATTTATTTTAAAAAAAAGTAGACAAAGATATTATATAAATGAATGAGCATGGCTATATTCCAAACTTTATTTATGAGTGCTGAAATTTCATAATTTTCATGTGTCACACAATTTTACTTTTTGATTGTTTTCAATCATTTAAGAATTTTTAAATCACACAAATGAGTGTGTAAAACTGGGAAACTCTAGACAAGATCAATGGATTATATCAATGTCAGAGTCCTGATTGTATATTGTACTGTATAGTTTTGTGAGATGTTACCACTGAGGGAAACTAGAGAGTATACAGGATCTCTCTGATTTTTTTATCATGGTAAAATATACATAACATAAAATGTATTATTTTAATCATTTTTAAGTTTACAATTTAGTGATATTAAGTACATTACAATGTTGTGCAACCATCACCACTATCTACCTCCAGAACTTCTACATTGTTCCAAAATGAAACTCTGTAGCCGTTAAAAAATATCTCCCCATTCCTCCCTTCCTGTTGTCCCTTTTCAGTCTCTATGAATTTGACTACTCTAGGTACATCATAAGTGGAATCATATAGTATTCTTTTTGTGTCTGGTTAATTTCACTTAGCATAATGTTTTCAAGGTTCATCCATACTGTAGCTTGTGTCAGAATTCCATTTCTTTCTAAGGCTGAATAATATGTCATTGTATGTGTATACCACATTTTGTTTATCTTATCACACATTGATGGACATTTGAGTTGTTTCCACCTTTCAGATACTGTGAATAATGCTGTTATGAATGTGAGTGTACAAACATATATTCAGGTCCCTGCTTTCAATTCTTCTGGATGTAGACCTAGAAGTAGAATGGCTGGCTCACATGTTAATTTTTAACTCTATTCTTAACTTTTTGAAGAGCCACCATAATGTTTTCCATAGCAGCTACACTATTCTACATTCCCACCAGTAGTGCAACAACGGTTCCAATTTCTCCACATCCTTGATAACACTTGTTATTTTTATTTTCCTAAAATTTTTTTTGGCCGCACGGTGCGGCTTGCAGGATCTTAGTTCCCTGAACAGGGACTGAACTCGGAGCCACAGCAATGAAAGCTCTGAGTCCTAACTACTGGACTGCCAGGGATTTTCCTAGTTTTTAGTAGCCATCCTAAAGGGTGTGAAGTGGTATCTCATTGTGGTTTTGATTTGCATTTCTCTATTGATTATTGATATTGAGCATCTTTTCAAGTGCTTGTTGGCCATTTTTTTAATCTTCTCTGGAGAAAGGTCTATTTAAGTCTTTTGCCCATTTTTTGATAGGTTGTTTGGATTTTTGTTTTTAAGTTGTAAGAATTCTTTATATTTTCTGGATATTAATCACTTATCAGATATATGATTTGCAAATATTTTCACCAGTTCTGTGGGTTGCCTTTTCACTGATGCACAGAAGTTTTGATTTTGATGAATCCAGTATATCTAATATTTTTCTGTATAGTAATACATGCACATATTATAATTGCATGTGAATCTACAATTATCTCAAATTTGAAATGTAAAAACCATTCTTAGGTTTTGGGTCATACAAAAACAAGCAGCATTTGGCCCCAAATCCATAGTCTGCCACCCTCTGCTACAGATAGAAAACGGAGTTGCAACTCTTTCCTTGTGTTCAAAACTCTTATCCGGTCCCTCATCCTGCTCCTAACCCACTGCTTCTGGGGCTTAAGAACTTAAAATACTGCAGCCACATATATTTCTGGATATGTGTATAAACATATCTTTTTTTTTTTTTTTTTTGCGGTATGCGGGCCTCTCACTGTTGTGGCCTCTCCCGTTGCGGAGCACAGGCTCCGGACGTGCAGGCTCAGCAGCCATGGCTCCCGGGCCCAGCCGCTCCGCGGCATGTGGGATCCTCCCGGACCGGGGCACGAACCCGTGTCCCCTGCATCGGCAGGTGGACTCTCAACCACTGCGCCACCAGGGAAGCCCCGGAAGGTTGGTTAACATATTTCCAGATCAACTGCTGGTTAAACTCTTTAGAAAACTACCAGTGAATTCTTTTTCTTTTTTCCTTAACACAAAATCTACATGTTGCTAAGCACCAGGAGATGCCGGTACTTTTGAAAATTGTAGTTTACAATACTAAATGTAAGTGTGGCTAATATTACACCAATTAAAAGGCTGATGTGCAAATTGCTGGGAGTGTTTTACAGACAATTTGCTTTTTATTTCATCAGAATACTCCAGTGAGAATGTTTGTGACTAAAGGTAATAGAAGGCTAGCTCTGGAGCTAGCCTTTGCTAAGGTAACATATTAATGAGTAATCAGAGGCTATAAATAGAACTCAGCATGAACTTCTGTCCACAAATTACACCACTATTCCCACAAAGAGAGCTGTTACTAATGACAGAACATGGCCTGCTAGCCACTAGTATACCCAAGGAGGGGTGCAGACCTGGGGAACCACAGCCCTGTGAGAAATGTGCCTTGGGGTACGATTTGCTAAGATGGCATTATGTGCTTTTTTGGTCTCCCTGACAGTCTGTGAAGCAGTTGTATTGCTTTCCTTAGGGATCCTCGCTGTGGGTACCAGCCAAGATTTTCAAATTCTCTCTCAGATGATAAAACCCTGACAATAACTGCCTTAAGCAGTTGTTTATCTTATCTTTGTCTCTTCCCCTCTCCTTCCCAACATATATTACAGTATATTATATAGCACAGTAGCAAGTATATAGGAGGGGTCCATATTGTTTGTTGGGTAGATGGATGGACAGATGAATGGATGGGTGGATAAGCATGTTAACTCTATGTTTCCATAGAATACTCTGGAATTTTGAGCTTTTATGTAAACAGCTGACTACATTCAAGTCAATTTCCTATGTAATATGCATCTAAATATTCCCCTGACCAAAAAAATATCTTCACCAACAGCCCTACCATGTGTCCTCACACTCCTGCCCTGCTCATTTCTTCAGGTGGTAATGAGCAGGGAATAAAACATCACCTAGGGGCTTCCCTGGTGGCGCAGTGGTTGAGAGTCCGCCTGCCGATGCAGGAGACACGGGTTCGTGCCCCGGTCTGGGAAGATCCCACATGCCGCGGAGCGGCTGGGCCCGTGAGCCATGGCCGCTGAGCCTGCGCGTCCAGAGCCTGTGCTCCGCAACGGGAGAGGCCACAACAGTGAGAGGCCCGCGTGCCTCAAAAAAAGAAAAAAAATCGCCTAGAAGCGGAGAGAGGGCAAATATGTTAAGACCCTGCCATTCACCACACCTTAAGTCCAATTTCACACTAGCCATAAAGGAAGGATAGGATACAGGAATAGTAAGGTTGAGGAAAGAGAAGTGGTCAGAAATGGTCTAGTACGTAAAGTTCTACTGGAGTGGAAGGCCACACAGAGTCTGTCTAGAAAGGCATCAAGTCTGGGGGAAGAAGTCCAGAAAGGGAGATAAAGAAGCAGCCAGTCCAAACAAATTATCTTCGCTACAAGTTTGCCTGGTTGTCCCTCATCCCCATGACCAAATATATAGTAAATGCTCCTAGCCCTGAGTCAGCCTGAAGAAGCAGGGGAAGGTGGGAAAGGCAACATGTACGTGGTGGGGCAGTAATTTCCTCTTTACGACGTTCATGGTCAGATGCAACCTACGTGGATGAAGGGAAGTTCAGTCCTTGAATCTTCTTCACCAGTTCAGGTCTAACCTGTAACATCCCTGTGATCCCGCCCCTTGATAATCCTCTGGTGAGAAGGATCTCAGCTACACTGCTTCACTCCAGGACAGGCTGGACCCAGGCTCCATGCTAATTCCTTGGAGCTCTGGTTTGACCAGAACAGAATTCTGATGACCTCAGAATTCTGGATCCATCCAAACCAAGAGCAACCTCCAAGAGGGCATATAACCTACAGGCCTACCTTCTAACCACCAAAAGTTGTTAAGACTCCCTGAACTTTCTGAAGAAAATTCAGTTTGTTACAGATTTACAAGTTGAAGGTTGGACCCAAGATCCAGTTCATTCTCTTGAGATCCACCTCTAACAAGTACAGACATCTTAAACATGAAACCTATCCACACACAGCTTCCCAAGTTCAGAGCTTCCAAAAATCAGAATCACCTGGAGAGCATTTTTTTTTTTAGTTTCTTTTAATTGAAGCAAAATTCATGTAACATAAAATTAACCATCAACCTTTTTTTTTTTTTTTTTTTTTGCAGTACGCGGGCCTCTCACTGTTGTGGCCTCTCCCGTTGCGGAGCACAGGCTCCAGACGCGCAGGCTCAGCGGCCATGGCTCACGGGCCCAGCTGCTCCGCGGCATGTGGGATCTTCCCGGACCAGGGCACAAACACGTGTCCCCCGCATTGGCAGGCTGACTCTCAACCACTGCGCCACCAGGGAAGCCCCCATCAACCATTTTTAAGTGTACAATTCAATGACATTTAGTACATTCACAATGTTGTGCAATAATCACACATATTTTTTGTAAGACATTTATATTTCTTTGTAAGACATTTCATCACCCCAGAAGGACACTCCATACCCATTAAGAAGTGACACCTGAGGAGCACTTTAAAAGTATATATTCCAAGGCCCCATACCCAAGAGACTGAAATTCAGTGGACATGGGATTATTTTTCAAAACTTTCTAGGTATTTACCAAAGAGAAATGAAAATGTACGTCCACACAAAGAGCTATATATGAATGGTTATAGCAGTTTTATTCATAATCATCCAAATTTGGGAATCACCTAAAAGTCTCTCAGTTGGGGATATATAAACAAACCGTGATACATACATATAATACAATAGTACTCAGCAATTAAGAGGAACAAACTTTTGATACAAGCAACAAGGGTGAATCTCCAGTACATCATACAAAGTGAAGAAATCCCCTTTCCATACTGTATTCCATTGATATGACCTTCTGTAAAATGTGAAACTGTAGTGACAGAGAAGAGATTAGTGTGCTCCAGAGTTTAAGGGTGGGGGTGGGTTTTGAGTACAGAAACATAATACAAGGGAATTTTTGGAGGGGCGGTAAAATTGGTTCTGCTTCTTGATCATGGTGGTGGTAACAAGCATTTGTCAAAGCTCATAGAACTTAACACCAAAAGGTGAATTTTACTGTGTTTAAATTTTAAAATGAATTGGAAAACATTTTAAAGTTCTCTGGATGTTTATGATGTGCATCCTGTTTGGGGAACAAGTGCATAGATAATGCTGGACAACTTGGTTATTCTATAACCCAGTCAAGTTACACTTTGGACACCTGGGGCCTGCCAAGTTACAGCTACTATCTCTCTGTTTATCATCATGGCATTTGGACATTTCCACAGATAAGAAGCATGAAGGTAAACTGTCAGGTGTGGCAGATCACAGACATGGGCTATGCAGTGGTTTTGTTTCAGTGTCAAACTGAAATCACTACAACAAATGCAGTGACTTAGAACTTTTTTAAAAAATATGAATTATGCTTCTTTATCTCTTAATCAGATTAATCAGATTCATAGAGAAATCATTTCCACTGATGGAGATCAGAAGGCAACCTATGAACTTATCAAAACATATATTTAACATCATGTTTAACAATTTATTTTTAAGATCCACCCCAAATCAAAACCAAAGCCCAGAAGTTTTCATGTGATAAATCCAATGATCCTAATCAACTTCAGTGCAGGTCATTTTGATTATTTTTATAAAATTAGACACCTATTTTACAGAAAGGAAAACAAGAGGTTTATTTAACCAAGATGCAAAGTGAGTCAGTGGCATATTTGACAAGAGACTCTTCATAGATCCCTTTATTTGTGAAGATTTACAACTATGGAAAACAAATGAAAATTGTGGACAGATGTTTATGTGAAGTAACCAACCTCATTAATTGTGGATCTAACCTGTGCCCAATCTCACTTTAAGAAAAAAGCCATATCCTGCTGTAGTTAACCATCTACTTAAACAAGGTGGATAAAATTCAAATAGAAGCTTCCAGGTATAAGAAAAGAAAGAAGTAGGCAATGTTCAGATTGGAAGATAATGCTCATTTCAATTGTGGGACAAAGGAAAAAAACCAAAACAAAACATCTCCCTGTGCAGTGAGGTAGATTTATCTGATGCTTCCATCCCACTAGAGTATATTTTCTAATTTACAATTCTTTTTGCTTGCCCTAGCCTCAAACTATTTCTGTTACCACTATTGCTTTGCTTCCTCATCACTTTGCAAACGATGCATTCTGTTCACGTTGCTTCTTTTTTTAGAGCTGCTTGTGCCTGAGAGGAAATGGAGCTACAAGTGTTTCCTTTCCATTCAAAACTAGCACTTTTTTGTAGTGGGGGAGGAAGCTGAGGACTTACAGCTTATTCCTAGCAGTTTGAGACAGCACTGAGTTTTCCTATAAGCCTCTCTAGAAGTCCTTGTGTTATAAATTATTTATCAATTTTATCACACCCTCCAGGAAGCAAGCTGGGCAAATTCTCCTGATGCCAGATGGCTCGGTAGACTTTTCTGGTGTTGCTACTCTATTGCACATCCCTGCCGCTATTACCCCACACCCCAAATTACATCCAAAAAGAAAGTGCATAAAAAGCTCATTATTTCACAGGTTCCCAGGCAAAAAAAGTTCCTTCTCTGTGGAGGAGGTAATTTGATCTCTCCCCAAACTGTAAATAGTGAGTGTTCCTCCAAGTAGTGGTCTAAAATAAAAATAATGTTGGGGAGTTGCACGAATTTGATAGTAAAAGATGACTTTTGGGGAAAATTGCCATGTTCATTATATAAGTCGGAATTCTTTTCGTTGTGACAGACCATGTTTGAACCAGCTTAGAGAGGGAAGGGCATCTATTGGTTCATATAACCAGAAAAGATAAGGGAAAGAATAATTCAAGGGCTTGACACCACCAATACAGTTTTCCCCTGTGCCTCTTGCTTCTGCTTTTCTCTGCAAGTGGAGGATATGGCAGGAATTGGGAGACACGTATTTCAGTTTTACCATAAAAGAGGGAAGAAAGAATGCAACCTGCGTGGGTGTACACACACAAACATACACATCAGTCACATCCAGAAGATTCAGACTGCATATTAGAGCAGTGGGGTGCAAGGGAACAATTCTTCAAGAGGAAGGGGAGAGGGCTTCCCTGGTGGCACAGTGGTTGAGAGTCCGCCTGCCGATGCAGGGGACACGGGTCTGTGCCCCGGTCCGGGAAGATCCCACATGCCACGGAGCGGTTAGGCCCGTGAGCCATGGCCGCTGAGCCTGCGCATCCGGAGCCTGTGCTCCGCAACGGGAGAGGCCACAACAGTGAGAGGCCCACGTACTGCCAAAAAAAAAAAATCCCTAGTAGTGAGAAGGCAAGGAATCTAAAAGTTAGGAGATGTAACATTAAATTTGAAGTTGTTTGTGTTGCTGTGGTGTAAATCCTCTGACCAAGACAGACTCAGTGTTCTACAAACCCATTTTCTTTTCTTCCTTGGTTCAAAGCTAGATTACATTTCCCAGCCCCCCTGGCAGTTAGGTGTAGCTGTAGCACTAGTTCTAGTCAATGGAATGTGGGCGGAAGGGATGTGGGCCTCCTCCAGGCCTGGCTAATATAACTCGCACGTTATCCTCCACACCCTGCCTCTCCTGCAGGCCGGCTACAGAGGATCAGGTGGAGGACCCCAAGGACCCCAGAAGATGCTGGAGCCACTAGATGAGTAGAACCTCAGTCTGTGAAGGACTGGATGGATCAGGCCCCTTCCAATCTCCTTTGGACTGTGACATGAGTAAGGAATCATCCTTTTCCTCTTTTGCTCTTGCTGTTAACTTATTGCAGTTGGGACTAGTTTGTTATAGTGGTTAAGCGAACTTGGCCTGACTAACACAAGGTTCTTCTTCATCTCATCCCCTTTCAAATCTTTAAAAAAAGTCTACTATACATATGAATGTCCTGTGAGAGTGAGGGCTCTGTGGTGCTCACAAAGGAGGCTAAGTTTCACATCTGGGTTAACATGGCATGGAACAGAAACCGCATTTACAGGAAAGCAATATGTTCCATAATCTAAACCCATCTACAAAAGCAGGAGTTCAGAGCCAGCCATGACCATGAGATCATAAAGTCTTAAGGAGTTTATAGAAGTATTGGAATGGACTTTGACTTCTACAGAGCATGGAATGAGGGAGGTTTTATGAAATTTTATCTAGATCTGAAGGGGATGACATGGATTATGTTGCTATTTTTAATGTGGGTCAAGATGCTATGAGTGAAAATAGTTTTTGAGTAGTGTGTCAAGGACAGAGATTTAAAAACTCTTATGGCCACAAAATCCTGAATTAATACTTAAATCACTTGGATGCTTACAGAATTATTTTACTCTGAGAAATCCCTAATAGACAGCTGAATGGGGTCTGTTTAACAAGCAATGAAAAGAGCAGCCAGGATCTACTTCCCTGGTCCTCAACCTAAATTATGTTCTCCTCATTCTTGTCTCTCATAGCATGCTGCTGTTTTCCTTTAAGGCTTTAATGAGGTATTTATTATTGTGTTTATTTGTACATGTGTTTCCTCCATTAGACTCTAAGCTCTATGAGGACCAAGTCTGTGTCTGTTTCATCCCTCAATGTATACCTACCCCTAGCATAGTGCCTGGCACATACTTCATGAATATTTGTTGGAATGAAGTGAAATCTGTAGGTGTGGGAGCCTCAGATCTGCCACCAGTTGGTCTTAGAGAATTCACCTCCTAATTTAGTTTTAACAAATCAAATAGTTTTTAAACTATCTGATCATTTGAAGATGCATTACTACCTTTCTTTATGTAAAGAACAAATGGCGGGCTTCCCTGGTGGCGCAGTGGTTGAGAGTCCGCCTGCCAATGCAGGGGACATGGGTTCGTGCCCCGGTCTGGGAAGATCCAACATGCCGCGGAGCAGCTGGGCCCGTGAGCCATGGCCGCTGAGTCTGCGCGTCAGGAGCCTGTGCTCCGCAACAGGAGAGGCCACAACAGGGAGAGGCCTGCGTACTGCAAAAAAAAAAAAAAGAACAAATGGCATTTATCACACATGAATGTGACATCAGTTCTCATACATGAATTTTACAATAGCAGCAGCTATGTAGAGTTATTATTATTATTACTGATAACATCTGCTTCTTCCTAGAAAACACACAAATCCTTTTTCCATGTGTTATAGCCTAGGCTGAGTTTGAAACTAAGAGTGTCTCTTTCCCTTCAATCCAGGCAGCAACAATATTAAGTAAATAGCCTTCCTGGCTGAACCTCAGCTGACCTGCCTACTGGAGCCTTTCTTATCAGAGTCTCAGGAATAATAACTTCTGTTTTTTAAGAACACGATATTGATAGAGCAGTACCTTTTTTTTCTGATTGCTTTGTACAAGTCTGGCAATTCTGCCTCAAACAGTACAGCTTAGACACATAATTATGCTTAGACTTCCATCTTAATACCATCTTAGCAGGTTTTAATCATTTTGTACAAATTTATATTGGATATATACTTACCTCTTTTCCTTTGTTTGCTTACAAGCTTATGGAGGCAGATTCAATAAATACCTATCGATCTTTTTTCCTTCATTCTGAGAATGATTCCTTAGGATAATTATTGTTTCTTGGAATAGTAGAAAAAAATGAAGACTAAATTCTACATCAACTTCTCAATTTTATAGATGAAGCAACTAAAACCTAAAGTAACTAAGTTTACTTGCCTGACATCAGATAGTTAGCAGCAGATCACTTTCCCTCTGATTTTACTTCAATATTGTAACATGTTGATATTTCACATGACAACCTCTTCACAAGCACAACCTCACTTACATACCAAATGATTACTTTGAGTTCATTGTGAAATTGCAAAGTAATTTACAACATACCATAGTAAATGGCAACACATCAGTCCCAGAGCAGAACTTTTAGTAATAGTAAACCTCTTGCAATTTCTCAAATATGTCACATGATTTTGTTAAGCCTCCATGCTACTATAAACGATTTTACTGCAGTTTGGATTCTCCTTTCCTGCCTGATGAACCCTTTTCATCCATCAACACCAAGTTCAAAGGTCACCTCTCTTTGTAGCCTTTCTTGTCTCTTCAAACACTCTCTTCTCTGTATTGTCGTGGCTCTTTATTCTAAGTTTATACTCCAAGAAGCTGAACACCTTGCAACCAGGACCTTGTCTATATGCCTCTCCCAGCACCCAGCACTGGCTTTTATGCTTAATAGATAATTAATATCACTGAAGGAGTAAGTGAATGAATTAATAAGCAAATTGAATTAAATATCCTCTGCCAAAAAGTATTCACTTCTTGGGAGGTACAGCAGAGAAGGAAAATTAAAGATGCTTTTTATATTCTGTTAGTGTGGTTCTTCTAGCTGCTAAATGACATCAAATATCTGTAGCATCCTCCACAGTGCTGACACAGACACTTAGTAAATGTTCTTTTGCTTTTCTTCCCCCATGTCCAGCCTCCATAATGGACATGCAATTAATGTAGTGGAATGAAAATTGGAAGATCAGTATTTAAAGTTTTGTCAAATATCGTGAGGAGGGAAATGAGCTCCTTTGTCCTTTGAATGACTGGGCTGTCTCAGAGCAGGTTGATGTCCAATCACATTTGGAAGAATATCTTGTTGGTTTCTAACACAAAGAAGATGCAGATCTGTGTGGCTGGAATGACTAGGACTTAATTATGAGGTGACGCTTTATAAAATGCTCAACACGTCGTTAGCCCTCAGTAAGGATCAGCTTATTAACTCCTCTCAATGAGTAGTGGCTTTATAGAGTCTAGCTGTGGGAAAGATTATAAAGCTTCTAAGCTCAGAAGGGAAAAAAATGCCATGATCAATTAGCTGTTTCACCTTGGGTACGAGATAGGGAAATGGAACTTCTTGTCCTGGATCTAGAATATATCGCCTTAGACTTAAGCAAGCTTGGACTAACTTTCTGAATTCGTGAGGCACACAGACTGAACAGAAGTGAACTTTTGGTGAATTTTATTAACGTTGGTAGAGGGACTTCCCTGGTGGTCCAGTGGGTAAGACTCCGTGCTCCCTATGCAGGGGGCCCGGGTTCGATCCCCGGCCAAGAAACTATATCCGCATGCATGCCGCAGCTAAGAGCCTGCATGCCGCAGCTAAGAGCCTGCATGCCGCAGCTAAGAGCCTGCATACCACAACTAAGACCCGGCACAGCTGAAATAAATAAATAAATATTTTTTAAAAAATACAATTAAAAAAAAAATTGGTAGAGTGACCAAATGTCATTGTCGATAGCTGCACTGTGCAATACAGGAGCCACCAGCCACATGTGGCGATTTAAATGTAAATGTAAATTAATTAAAATTAAATGAAATTTAAAATACAGTTCCTCACATTTCAAGTACTCAATAGCCACATGTGCCTACTGGCTACCATACCTGACAGCAGACCTAGAACATTCTTATCATCTCAGAAAACTCTATTGGACAGAGCTGCTCTCTAGGATGCCTTAGAAAATTGTGTCAATGCTTAAAGTAAATAAACTTAGATGTAGCCCACAGCAGCAATATTTTATAACACATTTGCTTGGTTAGTGTGCACACTTTTTTTTTTTTTGGCCATGCCAGACGGCTTATGAGATCTTAGTTCCCCTACCAGGGATCAAACCGGGCCCCCCCCAGTGAAAGGGCCAAGTCCTAACCACTGGACTTCCAGGGAATTCCCGAGTGTGCACACTTTTTTAGTCCTTGAGTAATAATGGGCTGAGCTGTCCCCACTGGCCAGTTGATATTCAAAGTGGGCTCAATGGTTGATAATACTATAGCTGGTTTCATTTTGTGGGTGAATAGAGCACAGAAGGATAAAATCAAAAGATTAAATCTTTTATCTTTTTGCAAGTAATAAAAAGTAGTCATTTTAGTTAGGGTTTTTGAGGTTGAGGAGGTGTTGGGGTTTGAAGACTAGTCACTGGCACATAAGCAACATGACTATTGAGAAATGACACCACTTTAAGCCAATCACCCCGAATGTCTCACAATCAGATAATCATACTTTAGAGGGAGTTTTCTAAAGAGTGCATAGTCTCTCCTTTACCTCAAAGTGAACTAGCTGGAACCATTTAACCTCTCTTTCTTTTATAATGTGTGTACAAATGAATGAGGCTGATAAGCAAATATTTGCTGAGCTCTTTCTATGTGCCCAGCTATATGAAAATACTAAGAATTTTTTTTTTTTTTTTGCGGTACGCGGGCCTCTCCCGTTGCAGAGCACAGGCTCCGGACGCGCAGGCTCAGCGGCCATGGCTCACGGGCCCAGCCGCTCTGCGGCGTGTGGGATCCTCCCGGACCAGGGCACAAACCCGTGTCCCCTGCATTGGCAGGCAGACTCTCAACCACTGCGCCACCAGGAAAGACCCTAGGAATTTTTTAAAAAAACTGTAACTATATGTCTTGCAAGAGTAGGCTTTCATCCAAATTTCAATAATTAAAAAACAATTATGTTCAGCCTATTCTACTTATTAAGATTTAAAATAATGATAGTAACAAGTAACTTTGGTGAGTACTCATTTTGTGCTAGGGACTTTACAGGCACTCACTTAACCCTGACAACAACCCTGTAAGGTACTATTACCCTTCTTTTATAAATAAGGCAATGACATTCAGGAGAGTCAACTTTCTTCCCAAGATCACTGCTAGTCAGGGGAGAGCTGGCACTTGAGTCCAGATATGTTTAACTGCAGAGCCTAGACCTTTTACTACTGTTGCATATTGTCTTTCCTACACTTTAGACAATTTTTAGAAACTAGGTCTAAGAACAAAAAGGCTTCTAGCTAATTCT
This sequence comes from Mesoplodon bidens, assembly GCF_964165515.1. Taxonomy (NCBI): domain Eukaryota; kingdom Metazoa; phylum Chordata; class Mammalia; order Artiodactyla; family Ziphiidae; genus Mesoplodon; species Mesoplodon bidens. The sequence continues at coordinate 44,497,345 of NC_138160.1, read as the reverse complement.
CAGTTGATAAGAAAAGTAAACCAGACCTTTCTCCCATGAAGTTTGCTCCTTGGCTTTGCTTTATGTTACAGATCCACTCTCACTTTGATCTTCAGCTCATATCCCTTGGCTGAGGATACACTGGCATATCTACGTATACTTTAGTACATATGCAGTATACTTCAGAGTAATGAGGCTAGAGTGGCCAGATTTAGGAGGAAAAAAAAGATGCCTAGATAAACAACAAATAGATTTTAGGATAAACATGTCTCATTCGATATTTGTGTTTTATCTGGCAACCCTAATTGAAGATACCACTGGTTCCATACCAAAGGGATTAGTTGTCCTACCATGTGATTTACAAGAAACTTTAACAGGAGTGTGGTAAATTAAAGATGGCCACGAATTCTTTGCCACTTCTCCAACTGAGAAGATCAGTTTATTCCCCTTCTTTTGAATCCTGGCTGCCCTTAGGGACGTTCTTGACAAATAGAATGTAGCAAAAGTGACATTCTGTGATTTCTGAGGCTAAGACACAAGAAGCCTTGCAGCTGCCACCCAGGTCCCTTTGGACCCTCTAGAAGCCCTGAGAAGGGTAGTAAGAAATCTGACTACCCTGAGACCACCATGTTGGAGAGGACACATGTAGGAGCCCTGGTTGACAGTCCCTGAGCCCAGCCTTCTAGCCAACCCTGCGGAGATAGCAGACATGTAAGCAAAGCCATCCTGGGCCCTCCAGACCAGCCTACCCCACAGCTGAATGCTCAGTGACTCAGTTGACACTATGTGGAGGAGAAGAAACACCTAGCCCTGCCCACATTTCTGACCCACTCAGGCATAAACTATAAAAAAGGTAGTTGTTTTCAAACACTAAAGTTTGGGGTCCTTTGTGACATAGCAGTAGATAACCAGAACAAAAGAAAACAAAACTATTTTATTATTTAATACTTTAATAATTAATTGTACAGAATACCAGGAATAGGGTGTTTTCTCACATAATAAATATAATCTCACTTAAACCAATACCAAGATGATACTTAATGGTGAAGCAAAAGCAATGTATTCTGTAACATCAAAAATACAAGAATGATTACTCTCAAACTTATCATTTAGGTTTTCTGGAATTTTAGGTATATTTCAATGAGCAGTAGTAACACAAAACTCATTTATTCTTTTGGGTATCTGATAGCTCTAGTGGCCCGGCCTGATATCCTCTCAGCCCACACTTTCCTCCAGCCACTGCTGGGAAACCTGCTTCTTGCAGGTGTAACCTGCCAGCACCTTCCTTCAGCTGCCCCTCATCCCTCTAGCTCTTCTGCCCTGGGGCTTCTCTGATACTCTGACATCCAGGAGGATGCCTTCCCAGAACCTGCTTAGTGCCCAGGTGTACACCTAGGACCTGAGGGCTTGGCCATGAGACTTGTACAGTGTCACAGGCTCTGTGCTCAGAAGGGCCCCAGGCTTGGTTTAAGGCTCTGCTATCATTGTCTTGAATTTTTTACTACTTTTTGAACAAGGATCTATAAATTCATTTTGTACTGGGCCTCATGAATTTTATAGCTGGTCCTGCATGCATCCATGGAAATGAGAGCCCTTGACCAGAGCTGCAACAGAATCTGGTAGGTAGATACCCCCTTCCTCTGTCCCTTGAATGGACAGTTCTGAGACACATTCTAGAAGGCCACACAGAAGGTGTGTGTCACCACGATCCCCCATCTTTGAGTGACCACTTCCCCAACCCCAAATCTTTTTTCTTTTATAAGTTTTTTTTAAGTAATTTGATATTTTATTTATTTATTTATTTATTTTTGGCTGCGTTGGGTCTTCGTTGCTGTGCGCGGGCTTTCTCTAGTTGCAGTGAGTGGGGGCTACTCTTCGTTGTGGCATGTGGGCTTCTCATTGCAGTGGCTTCTCTTGTTGCAGAGCACAGGCTCTAGGCGCGTGGGCTTCAGTAGTTGTGGCGCACAGGCTTAGTTGCTCCGCGGCATGTGGGATCTTCCTGGACCAGGGCTCGAACCCATGTCCCCTGCGTAGGCAGGCTGATTCTTAACCACTGCCCCAACAGGGAAGTCCCCCAACCCCCAATCTTACACGAGATTACTTCCCCAAATGCACGCAAGCCCTGGTAGCAGACACCATTTTCTAGGAATAACTCAGGCTAAAGCAGTGTTTTTCAAGTGCCTTCTACGCCATGGTTCTGGATTCCAGGGATTCAGACGTAATTAGAACAAAATTTCCTGCCACCATAAAGTTTACAATCCAGGTGGCAAACACATGATAAGTTAGTGAACAAATAAACACGATCATTACGGATTGTGATAAGTGCCTTGAAGAACACAAACAAGTTGCTCTGAGAGCAGGAAGGGTGGGGACCTGGGTATTGGATATGAGGCCTGAATCGTAAGAAGGTGAACATATGCCAAGGGCTGGAGAAAAAAAATGTTCCAGGCAGAAGGTGTAGCAAGTCCAAAGGACCTGAGGTGAAAATTCCTTTGGTGTGTTCTAGAGACAGAAAGAAGGCAGAGTGATAGGAACCCAGAGAACAAGGAAAAGAGAGGTGGTACTAGATGCTATTGGAGATAGAAAGGGATTAATCACACGGGACCATGTTAAGGAGTTTGTATTTCATTCTAAGTCCTATGGGGACTGAAAGGTTTTTAACAAGGGAGTGCATTCTGATTTTGATTTTTAAAAATATGACCCTGAGAGGAGAATGGATTGGAGGGGAACCATTTAGAAAGCTATTTCAGGAGTCAGTGGGAGAGGTGTTGGTGGCTCAGAGGAAGGTGGGAGCAGGGAAGATGGAGAGAAGGGAGGAATTGCATCAGGGCAGGTGCACTAAGGGCTCTTAACAGCTGATCCAAGGTCCGATCTCTGGCCAAAGATGAACAGGCTCCTAGTAGAGCAAGAAGCATGTCAGCAACTTCTCTCCTGGGTGCAGAAGGTGCAGCTACTGCCATATCCTCACCTCACCTTCAGGCAGAAGGAAGGGAAACAAGGAAGGTGGCAGATCGCTGACAACAGTAGATCAGGAGCCAGCCCTCAGGCTACGGAAATTGTGCTACCTGGAGCCCCAAGGCATTCTCTGCTTATTCTCAGATTAGCAGACAAGCACCATCCCTGCTCCTCTCCCCCACCCCCAACTCCCTCAGCAAATTTGTCATAGGCGTGGAGAGAACAGGGGAGAAAAGTTTGCCTTAGACATTGCACTTTCCACACATTTTCAGCAATTGACAATATCCATGAAACAGAAAAAGATACAATGATTTCAAAAAGATTAACGTTATTTCCAGATGGTCTGATTATGTACTAAGAAAATCCAACTGACTCAACCGTATGTCTTTGGAATTCCTAAGGAAGTTCCTCAGAGTGGTCAAATACAAAACATCCAGAAATCTCTAAATGTCCCATACCAGCAATAAGTTAGGTAATATAGTGGGAAAAACCAGCCCACGTATAATACAAAAATATTTTTTAAAACTTAGAAATAATCCTAGCAAGAAATGTATAAGCCTATATGAAAACAACCACAAAAACTGTAGACCTGTGAAACTTTAAAAATAAAATTGTTATAAATGAAGAAATAATCCATGTTCCTAAAACAGGTTTAATTTATAAGTTAAATCTGGGTCTAATTAAAAAGATTTTTCATGCATGGGAACTTTACAACATGATATTAAAATAATCATAAACTGAAAGAATAAGAATTCAAGAATTTCTAAGAAATTTTTGAAAGACAAAAGCTATCAGGTATTAAAACATATTATAAAGCTGGAATAATTAAAACACTGTTTTATTGATGCAAAAATGGAACCTTTCGTGAAACTCAAAACAGACCTTAGAATATAAAAAATTCAATTTATAAATGATAAATTATGCACTACAAACAAATATGGGCAAAGGGTTGGATTTCTAAGCATAAAAGCAATAGAAAAAGATGTCAAAGACAACATCAAATTTGACCACACAGAAATTTAAGCATTTATATAACAAAAAAATTCATAAACAAAGATTAAAAGCCAATCACAAACTGTGAAAAATATTTGCTCTATAAGTGACATGCACGAGGTAAATATCCTTACTATGGAAAAGTCTCCAACAAATCTATAACAAGAAAACTTCAACCCCAATTGAGAGTAGTCAATGGACATGAATAGTAACTCACAAACACACACATTGGCCAATAAGCATAAAAAAAGTTTATCATCACTAGTAATCAAAGAATGAAATTTAATGCAACAAGATAGTTTTTCACATATCAAATTGGAAGAGAATTTTATTAATGATAATAGACAAGCATTTACTGAGTATTTACTGTGTGTTAGGCACTCTTCTGAGTATTTACTTGCAATACATCATTTAAACTTCATAATTAATCTATAAAGTAGGCAATATTGCTATGCCCACTTAATAGAAGAGAAACCAAGACACAGAGCAGCTAAGCAACTCTTCCCAGTCCACAGAGCTAGGATGTGGTCGAGTCGAGATTCAATTTTAGACAGTTTGATTCGGGAGCCTGATCCCAGTGCTAAGCTATGAGGCAAGAGTTAGTGTTGAGAGGAAGTGGTGAAACATTCTTCTGTGCTGCTGGTGGTGGAATAAATTGGAAATACCTCTTTGAAAAACAATTTGATCTAAGTATCAAGGATCTTAAAAGGATTTGTAGTCCTTGATCCAATAACTTCACGTCCAAGATTCAATTCTGAGGATGTTAGAGATAAAAATAGAGAATCACATGAAGAATATTTATTATAGAATTATTTATAAAACTGAAAAATTTAGATACAAACCTAAGTGTTCAACAACAGGAAAGCATTTACTAAAATAAATATGCATTTTAAAATATATTTAATGACATGAGGAAATACAGTAATATATACTACCATATGAAAAAAAGCAAGATATAACATAATATGTATATAGAGTGGTCTAAGTATTTTAATACAGACCAGAAAGACTTGAGCAAACACATCAAGGTTGTTCACAGTGACTATCTCAGCGGTAGAATTACAGGTGAACTTGATTTCCTCTTAATACTCTTCTGTGCCTTCTAAATTTTCTACAAAGAAATCTGTAAGATTTTTTTTTCTTTTGTAATCAGGGAAAAGCCAATGAACATTAGATTATGTTTTAACAGAATTATTTGGAACATTTTGAATGACTTTTACTCCTTTCAGGAGATAAACTGCATATCCTGAGATATCCCCCAATCTTATCCACTCAAACCTAAGAGCAGTAGCAGAGGCCATTGATCATTTTTGTCAAAAGCAGAGCTTCAGAGAGAAAAGGGCCACAACTCTGTCTTCCTGGAGACAGAAGAGAGAGGCCTGGGAACCGCCTGGACTGCCCAAGCTGTGAGCAAAGGATGCTCACAAATTTATAGCATTAGTAGGAGGAAACAAAATACATCAGCTTACCTTCTTAAAACAATTTCCTTTGATAAGCACAGCCAAGGTCTGGATAAGAAATGTCCATACTCTCTGGCTGTTTTATTTTTACAGCACCCTACCAAGGTTGATGCCAAAAGACATGAACTCAGCTCTAAATTTCTCAGCTGCATGACTATGGACCAATCATTTTATTAGTCTCTCTGAATCTTAATATTGTCATTTCCCAAAAAGGAATAATAAAAGTGTAGGACCAGTCAACTCAAATGCCTTCAAATGTGTAGGAGTCATTTGGAAATGAAAATACCCTAGATAAATGAAGATTATTATTATAATTAGACTTTTCTTCCTGCCTGGAAAGGCTTTCATTGTCATTGGTGGAACAGGTTACCTATCATCAAAGAAAGGACAGAAGCTGCATTGAACTCCATGGGTGCTAGATGCTGACCCTATTTCTTTAGATCTCGATCTTCTGAAGTCCCAACTGGCCCCCTCTCAACTCCCCCAGGTCCTCAGGAATGTGAGAGAACATGAGCTCCATTACTAAGCTACAGCTTGGCCACCTCTGCCCAGTTTCAAAAGTGCTTCCTTCATGTGACCTCAATAGACTTTTAATGTAAACAGACATTTCCTTTGAACCTCATAGGACCATATTTGCTGTTAGTCATATGTTTGTCTTAATGGGGTGAATAACAGTCTGTAAATATCCAAAGTCTTGCCCTAAAAACATTATTAAGCACTTTTCCTGAAGGTAATTAGTATAAAGAAAAATGCAAATAATTACATGGAGGCTATGTATGTTTTTTTAACCAAATGCTTTTGTCTCATTAACCCTGGGTCAAGCAGACATGAGTAGCTCTGGCCCACAATGAAGCAAGAATTCTTAAAGCATTCTCCAAAGTTCTTCTCCTAGCAAATTCAGTGGGCCTCTGAAAGTTAATCCAAAAATTGGGAAACTTAAGCTAATAATTAAAAGAGTATATGCCTAAGATTTTAGAGTCAAAGTCTCTGCAAGGTTCTATGCAAACTGTAGAAAGTCTGTAGATCTCAATTTCTCCAACTGTAAAACTAAGGCCAAATGACTCCTAAGGTAATTTCTAGCTGAAGAGTCCATGACCATAATTGTCAAGGTCCATTTAGTTCTTGGCCTAAATTCCCATGCTGAGTCTCTCTCCCTAGACCAAGTACAAATGAAAGTCATAGTTTCTCCACTTCTCCCTGAGTACCTTTGGGGAGAAGGACCATGCTTAGAGCTCAAAGAGGTTCCTGCCCTGAGGCCCGCTCTTTAGAGGGCTCTTCTCTGGTTGCCTTTCTTCCACACAGATCAAGGACTCTTCAGGGCCAAGGGGTGTGCCAACAGGAGCCTGCCTCACACTCCCTGTATTAGTCAGCTCCAACTGTCATAACAAAATACCACAGACTGGGGGCTTAAATAATAGAAATTTATTTTCTCACAGTATGGGGGCTAGAAGTCTGAGATCAGTCAGCTAGCAAGGATGATTTCTGGTGACGACTCTCTTTCTGGCTTGTATGGCCACCTTCTCCACGTGGCATTTCCTCAGTTTGTGAACACAAAGAGAGAGGGGGGAGAAAGCAAGCTCACTGGTGTACCTTCTCATAAGAACACTAATCCTATTGGATCAGGTCCCCACCGTTATGACCACATTTAACCTTGATTACTTCCTCAGAGGCCTTATCTCCAAATACAGCCATACCGGGAGTCAGGACTTCAATATATAAATTCTGGGGGGGACACAAACATTTAGTGTACAACATCCCCCTCTAGAATGAGTTCCTAGTACCCAAGCCTCTGGAATTTTCTGCCCAAAGAGCCCAGGCTCTTTGGAGAATATCCACCTGGGACTTCTCTAGAGATTGCCAGGTACCACACTTCTACCACTGAGTTGTGTAAGGGGTGGAGGCCGGGGGGGTGGGAGTACACCTTGAACATTGAGACTGGCTTCAGGAAGAAGCTCAGAGTCAGGGGCTGGACCCTGGCTTGCTCTTGACCTCCGACTTCTGGCATGGAACTCTGAGAAGTCTACATTCCAACCTGAACTTCCAGGCAGTTATGAAGAAATATTTGTCAAGATAGGAGGATTTTTTAAATGTTTTATTTAACAGCTTTTTAGCTTGATCTATAACTTTTTTCCATTTTTATTGTGATGTAATTGACACATAACATTGTCTAAGTTTAAGGTGTACAACCTAATGATTCGATATATGTATATATTGTGAAATGATTAACACAATAAGTTTAGTTATATCCATCACCTCATATACTTACAAATTTTTTTTCTTGTGATAAGAACTTTACTATCGTCTCTCTTGACAACTTCCAAAAATATAATACAGTATTGTTAACTATAGTCACCATGCTATACATTACATCCCCAGAACTTTTTATTTATTTATTTATTTATTTATTACTGAGGTATAATTGACTTGATCTATAACTTTTAAGCATTTAAAATATGGTAGGTGGGCCTCATTAACACTCTGTCTGATGCCCCACAAATGTGAGGAGCAAACATGTTGGCAGGTTGTCCCAGTTTCCTCTGGGCTCCCTTTCACCTCTATCTTTGATAAATAAGCCAGTCTTAGGTAAGGAAGTTGAGAGAAATATTAGTCTGATTCTACCTGATCTTGACCCATCCCTACTATATCCTGAAAAGAATTCTATGTCATGATTCCTGTATCACAGGACTAATACTTAATCCAGGTTTGCTATATGCCAATTACTGTTGTAAACCTTTTACATTTATTAATTAATTTGATCCTTCCAGCAACCTGTGAAATAACATTACTTCTATTCCTATTTTATAAATAAGGAAATAGCAACATATCCAAGGTCATCCAGCTAGTAAGTGGCAGATCTAGGATTTGAACCAAACAGTTTGGCCTTCAAATCCTGCTCTTAACCATTATGCTGTAAACCACTCAAATAAGAGGTAATATTTACTGAGCACTCCCTGTGTACCAGACACTGTGCTATTGCTAATACTAGCAGGTTGGTACTGTTATTTCCCCATTTTACAGGTGGGGAAACTGTACTTTAGAAAGTACACTTTCCACCCCTAAGAAGCCATGTTGGTAGACTTGAATTTGGGTAATCTGATTCCAAGCACATTGTCTTAGCTAGACCTATTCTGCTTGCTCGATGTCCTTCCTTGAAGGAGAACACACAGGTGGCCGGGGGAGCCTGGCTATACCATTGGGTCAGATTGTGACAGTTACCACAGTGGAAATTCATCTATTCTTAATGAAGAAATAGGCTATTTTGAGTAATACAGTAATTTGAGGAAGTTAAATGGATTAAGATTACAGGCCATGTTCCCCATTGGGAAATATACTTGCATTTTTAGTTCCTGTGGCTTGATATGAAATTTCAGAGTGAATCATTACATTCTGACTTTAAATTTGTCTCAGTCCCAGTAAGAGTGATCTATTCTTCAGGAATTTATGAGCTATTTTAAGCAGGTGAGCTCTAAAGCAGCCTAACCCTTAGACCTGTTTCAGTCTAATCCAACATGATCTGAGGTCTTTGATAATATAATAAATTCCTCCATGAGAAAGAAATCTGACTCTGCATGAAAGTTTGTCAACTGGAAGGCTTTTCTAATGACAGCACATTTTTCCTGCTTTAGGGCATTGCTCAAGTCCTCACTGATATGATCGAAAGCTGGAAACATGATAATATGAAGCATGCATGAAAACACACATCTTCTCACCTCCAAAGATTCATATTTAAAGGTTCTCTCAGAGCTAATGGGATCACTGAGGGACAAAAGGGATCAGAAAATGTCACTCTTCAGCCGCAACTGTGATGACCACAGCTCTCTGGCGTTACCAAATCAATATTATTGTTGTAGTCAGGGACCTGATGGATTCCCAGGGACACGTCTTGGCTGAGGGTAGCTTTGATTATTTTCAGTCCTTTTGTCTAGTGCAGGGCTTTGTTTGCTGATCTTCATTGTCTTTGAAAATATTGTTTGATTACAGGAAAGGGCCTACCTTGGGTAGGTTAAAATATAAACTCATAGTCAATACAAAGAGATTTAGCTCAAGGGGAGGAGGTGTCTGCCTACGCAGTGTGATTTCTTGGGAAAGAGCCAATATCTCAAAACAAAAAACATATACATCCTCTGTCCTTACCCCAGAGTCCTCCAGAGTTAGTGTCTAAGATTTCTATAGCCACACTTTAATTTATTTATCCAAACAAAGCCTTATCTATATTCACATTTATAACTAGAATCTTCTCTCTATCAGAAAGGACAGGTACCTAACTCAATAATATTCAAATTACAAATTCAGAATACCATAGATTAGGTTAGGACAGTGGATCTCAAATTTTACTATGCAACAGAATCACCTGGGGTGTTTTTTAAAACATAGATTTCTGGACCTCACCCACAGGGTTTCCAATTTCGTAGGTTTGGAGTTAGGCCCCCAAATGCACATTTCCAATAAGTTCCCAGGTGATCCCAGTGCTGCTGGTGTGTGAACCGTTGTCTAAAAATCACTGGACTGGGGCTTCCCCGGTGGTGCAGTGGTTGAGAATCCGCCTGCCCACGGGTTCAATCCCTGGTCCGGGAAGATCCCACATGCCATGGAGCAGTTAAGCCCATGTGTCACAACTACTGAGCCCACGTGCCACAACTACTGAAGCCCGCACGCCTAGAGCCCGTGCTCCACAATGAGAGAAGCCACCGCAATGAGAAACCTGCTCACCGCAACGAAGAGTAGCCCCACTCTCCCCAACTAGAGAAAACCTGCATGCAACAGCAAAGACCCAATGCAGCCAAAAATAAATAAATAAAATAAATAAGTTTATTTAAAAAAGAATCACTGGACTGATGGTTCTCAAGCTTTTGTCGTCAACACTCACACACCTGGAAGTAGGACACTGAGGATAGGACACTCTCCTGTCAGCCACAGGGGATTACCAGAGCAATGATCCTGGCTGCACATTAAAAGCCCATTGGAGCTTTCAAAAAATATTGGTCAGGATTGTACCTCAGACCAAGGAGCTCAGAACACCTAGAGGTGGGCCCCAGGCCTGGGAATTTTGTTTTTAATTCCCCAGGTAATTTTAATGTGCAGCCAGGGTTGAGAACTTTTGCTAGTATGAGATCCTCTTGGGAGGGTCAGAGGCAGAGATTCACGTTTTAACACCCTTCCCCTAGGTATTTTTAATACATCTCAGTGGGGTAATATGCCTTCTGCCCATTTTGTATCCAGGTTGAAAATCACCAGATAACAATGTGCAAAAGGTAAGAGGTGAACACGTGTATGCTCAGGCCACTCAAGAAGTTCTCTTGCTGTTTGTACATCCCCTGCTCAACCAGTCCCTGCTTCACCTACACCCTCCTCACGTGAACGTGCTTGCCCCCTGCCTTAGCTAGTGACTGTTCTAATACTTAAGCCAGAATGGCTCTACCTGTAATTTATTAAAGGGAAACATCTGCCCTCATGATGGTCATTAACCTGAGGGGCTGGGAAGGACGTGGCCCAACTGCTTGTTTCCCTGGTAACTGATGAGTCAACCTGAGGTCAATTTCCCCTATAAATGGTAGCCTCCTTCTCCCCGAGTAGTGAAGGTTGCTACCATGTCCTGCTGCTGTCTGTCGTACACAGTGGATGGCAGACAGCAGGACCTTTTGCTGCGGACATGTAAGATGCTGTTCAATAAATCATTGCTGTCTCTGTTGCTGTCTCCGGCCTCTTTCTACTTTCTCAGGGCTGGGCAACTACAAGGCTTGCAGGTCTGCGGGTGTAGCCCAACAACATGACATTCCCAAAAGCTAAGTGGTCAGGGTCACTTATCTAGATTCTTTTGTGACTATCATTTTCCTTTTTCTTCTGTAATTCATTAAGAGAAGAATAAGTAACAAGTTGGGAGCAGCAGTAAGATAAAGGAGCTGGAATAAATATGATTGGTTCCTTCTTTGGCCTTTTCACTTTCACCTACTGATACCTGGGCCAGAGGGAGGGCTGAACCCCATTGGCAAAGACAGACAGCCTGGAGCACCCTGAGAACTTCTGATACCTGAGGCCTTTTGACACCGAAGATGTGGACTCCAGAAACAGGGGAGGTCTGGGTGATGTTACAGTGAAGGCCCCCTGGCTCCCAGAGACTTGGAGCCAAAGCTGTGTGAACTCATACTAATTGGCTGAAGATCAGATGTTGCTAGACGATGACCCTGAAATCTATGGTTTCCACTGCAGTATTAACACTCCCTGAGTGACTAAGGGTAAGACACCTATCTTCCTGGAGTTTCAAGTTTCCCCACACATACAATGAGGAAAACAAGCTAATCTGTCTACCAGGAAGGTATTGTGAGACCAACTAACATGTTCTTACATATTGGTAAAAGCAAAAAAAGAAAAATGCTCATACCTCAGGTATATTCTTTGGATTAGAATATACCGCCGTTTTCTCAGTGGTTAAGAATTTGCCTGCCAATGCAGGGAAGGTTCGATGCCTGGTCTGGGAAGATCCCACATGCTGTGGAGCAACTAAGCCCATGCGCCACAACTAGTGAGCCTGCGCTCTAGAGCCTGCGCACCACAACTACTAAAGACCGTGCACTCTAGGGCCCATGTGCTGCATCTACAGAGCCCACGTGCTGCAACTACTGAAGCCTGCGTGCCTAGAGCCCATGCTCTGCAACAAGAGAAGCCACCGCAATGAGAAGCCTGTGCACCACAACAGAGTAGCTCCCGCTCGTCGCAACTAGAGAAAGCCCACACACAGCAACGAAGACCCAATGTAGCCAAATATATATATATATATATATATATATATAGCCATTTTTAACTTCATATTTCTAGACACCTATCCACCTTTATAAATACCCAGGAATTCTAGAGTTTGTAATTCTGTAACTATAACTTTAATACATGTACCTATAATTCAACCTTCTGCCTAACAAGCAGTCCATAAATATTTGTTGACTGAATGATGGGTGATGACTCAATTGATTAAGTGAAGGCACTTTCAAAATCAGATATACCACTAACAAATAAAATCACAGTGTGTTATTCTAAATGAATAACTCAGTGACAATTTCCTAGGCTGAATTAATTAGCATAGCCTACAACAACCCTGCATTAGAGATATTAAATATGTGAAATATGTAATAAATTTCCAAATTAATCAATTTACTCACAGCTGAGTTTTAGGCAACAGAAACAGAAAAAGTGACAATCATGTTAATGAGATCTAGTGCTTCTTGCTATGCTCTGACCGGAAAAATGTAATCCCCAAACCTCCTACTCTGCTTTACTTTTTCTTGTTTTCCATAGCTTTTAACCCCTTCCAACATAGTATATAACTGATATATATTATGTAAACCACCTGGCTCTTGGAGTTCACAGCTATATGGTGAAATACATTTGACCCTTGAAAAATGAGGGGGTTAGGGATGCCGACCCACCATGCACTTGAATGTCTGAGTTTAACTTTACAGTTAGCCTTCCACATCCAAGGTTCCACATCTGCAGATTCAATCAACTGCAGATCATGTAGTGTTATTTATTGGGGGAAAAAAGTGTATATGTTTAAACCTATGTTGTTCAAGGGTCAACTGTATCAGTTTTCTTTAAACTTCTACCTTTTTTTTCATATGGTCTAATACTTGGTAATCCAAGAGGCTACTGGATTACAGGGCCCAGAAAGAAGCTCATTATTTAAAATATGCAGATTTTAGGTGACCACAAATTTAACCTGAATATAATGTGTCCCTGAAAACCCCAAACCAATGTTATATGGTATGGCCCACAAGAAGACATGGAATCTAACTTATAGAAAATAATGTTTTGATGTATTCTGCATTGGTCAGAATGAATTTAGAATATTATATTTTCAGTTCTAGACAACATTATTTTGATTAGACAGATCCAGGCTGGAGTAATCTCAAAATGGGCAGTCTGACAGCAATCAGATAAAGAAAATGGAAGTCACTGTGAATTTTCATTTTAAAGATTGTTAGGATGGGCATGATAGCTGAGAGCTCTGGTATTGAAAAGGCAGTCCATACAGTCTGTCTTCGTCAGCTCAGGTTGCTATAACAAAATACTGTAGACTGAGTGGCTTAAATGCAGAAATTTATTTTTCACAGTTCTGGAGGCTAGAAGTTCAAGATCAAGGTGCCAGTCTATTCAGCTTCCAGTGAGAGCTCTCTTCCTGGCTTGCAGATGACTCTCTTCTCACTGAGTCCCCACATGGCCTTTCCTTGGTGCATGTAATGGAGAGAGAGATCTTTTTCTCCTCCTCTTCTTATGATACCACCAATCCTATCAGATTAGGATGCCACCCTTATCATCTCATTTAATCTTAATTACTTCCTAAAACCTCTATCTCCAAGTACAGTCACATTGGGGGTTAGGGGTTGAACATGCAAACTTGGAGAAGATACAATTTAGTCCATAGCATAGTCTATAGTCCTCTAAAGTAAACATTTTGGGAGACACGTCGTAAGTCGTAACTCGCTGTAAGAAACATTTCTGGTGAAAACTGTTCAACAATGAAACCAATTGCTCACCCTTTGAGGCTGTGGCCTTCCTATCACTGGCAGCAGTAACTCAGTTTAAAGAACCCTTTTCTCACTGATGTTGGAGGGGAGATTCCTACAATGAACGGCAGTTCAGAGCAGAAGACTGCTAGGCTCTCTCCAACTCAAAAATTCTACCATATTTAAACTTCTAAAACGTTGCTATTCTACTAGGTTCAGCCCAAATTGTCCTTCTCTCAAAGGACTGAAACCATATGTGGCTATTTTGGCATAAGAAGAAACTAGCAAAAGGCTTAGAACAACAAAATTCAAACAGTTTTGGATTAAGTGAAAGTTCACAATTCTTGGTTTTGCCAAGAGCACTGAGATGTCTCTGACTATCATCTGGATTTTGCTTGAGTTTATGATTTTGTGTGGGGTTGGGAGGACGTGGCTGAAGTAAACACTTACTCTGCATCCCCAACACTGCTTGTTATCAGTTTCTTAAGAAACTCAAGAGGTTAAACCAGATTATATGAATAAGGTTGGAGGTATCAAATATGTAAGATCATTTCAAATCTAGTCTTTGGCAACCTTTAGGTAGAAAAAGCTAAGAAAAAGCTACTAGGTTAAGAAAGAGAAACAGGAATATTCTTTCACTGCTTTTCTTCCAGAAGTTACATGGCCTCCTACTATGCCAGATGTAGTAAATTTTCAACAAAAACTTTTAGTTCTGGATGAAGCAGAAATACTTGGCAACCAACACTGTTTATTAATTCTGAATCCTCTTTTACTGTGAGCTGCATTATGGTCAAAGTTTTAAAAATATGATATTTTAGCTTTATATAAAATATGTTTCATATTTTCATAAAAATTATAATTCGATGACCATAAGACATAAAGAGTTATTTGCAATTGATGCCGTACTGTTCAGTAAAATGAATTACACTGTTAAGAACGTTAAGCAAAAAGGATATCAAAAGCTGTATTTACAATGAGTAGAGAACACTTTCCATATAAATTAAGAGCAATGCTCCTAACACACATCAGTCAGGATCCAACAGTGTAAAATATGGTTGATACTGATGGCCATTTTTTCTCTCTTTTAGATCCTTGGACACAGAACAAAGAAGAGATCTCCCAACTGGAAGACATATTTTATTGATGAATCCTAGCCTGTGCTCACTTGTAGAGAAGGGTCTCTGTCTTCAACTAAAGCACCTTATAGTCAGGTAATCATGTAATTTATATGTGAAAGTGACCAGGGCACTTTTGAGAGTAAAGGGGACATAATTACACTGGCTTAACAGACATAAAGAGGAACTGTGCCAGGCAAACCAGGACATTTGGTGGCCATATCCGTAGGAGACACTGTGATTGAGGCCCCAACCTCCATTCCACCCCCAAATGATTATTCTAAGATAGTGGTCCTCGAAGTGTGGTCCCAAACCAGCAGTACTAACATCACATGGTAACTTGTTAGAAATGTAAATTCCAACCCGAGACCTACTGAATCAGAAACTCTTAGGTAGAACAAGGTGGCGATATGTGTTTGTACAAGCCCTCCAGGTGATTCCAACGCAGACTAAAGTTTGAGATCCACTGGTGTAAGCCAATCATAATATTCCATTTCCTTCAATGACGGGTTTGCAAACAGACAGGCCTAGAGCCAGTTTGAGCCAATGAAATACAAAGAGAGGTTAGTTGGAGATTTCTGGGAAAGATAAATCAATCTCTCTTTTGTTGGATGTGAGCAGGGAATATATTGCCTGACTGTTGGAGGTGACTCTAGGAACTGTAAAGCAGAGACATGAAAACCTGGCACTGTTTAGCTGCTGGATCAAGCCATCCAGAAGCTCATCCAACCTCTGGACTATGTGTGTGGAAGCCATTTCTGTTTCAACTAGCTGAAAGCATCCTTACACACTAGTGCTCATTCCCACTTTTCTTGAACCTACCTTGGCACTATACCTTCTCCTACAATGCTATCCTTTCTCACATTTCTCCCTTCAATCCCCAGTCCTTTTCACGTAGTCCAATTCCATCCCTCCTTCAAAGTCCAATTCACTCCCTCCTTCATAAAGTTCATCCTGACTGCTCTACCCCAAATTGTCTCCTCCTCTTTCGAATTCACTTACTTTCTGAGCTACTGATCTGTTTTCACCATATACTACCTTCTACTGCTTTCTCTTATGTCTAAGTACCTTATCGTGTGTAAATACCCGGCACCTGGCTTTGTGGGTGGCATCCCAGCAATGCTCAGGAAGTATTTCCTATAGATGGTGATTCCCTTGGTCCATGGAGATGGGAGTTGGTGTGCTACCAGTTGCTGCCACTGTTCCCCATCCCCAGCTCCCAGACGTTCCTTGGCTATGACCACCACACCAAACCCTGCCTTAATTACAACTCTAATCCTGCTGTGGCCTAAACCTAGAGTTAGACAACTTTATGACATTTATTAGCTGGAATCTCCAAGAGCAAAAAGACACAGGTTACCAGATAAATGCTTGGTCGCCCTCACAGGACAGGCCATGACCGCACTGAGGCAGGTCTATGTGGTGAGTAGGAAATGGAGTTTCTAGTTCATCGTTAGCACCCAGCCCCCTTCTCTGCATTTGCTTTCTTCAGAAACAGGATCCCACCAGCGGGGCTGTGTTTGACAGCAGGAAGCTAAGGGTGTGAGGCACAGGAGACAGAGACCGCTCGGGCTTCTGACACAGTAGAGCTTAGTGTTTGAGGATGTGGGTTTTAGACTCAGACTGCCTGGATTTGGTGAAGACCGCTGTCTACTTATAATCTTGGGCAAGTTATTTGTCTTCTCGGACTCTCAGTTTCCTCATTTGTAAAATGGGGATAATAATCATACCTATCTCATTTTCTGACATGAGAAATAAATAAGATCATATAGGTCAAATACTTGGCATCATGCCTGACACACAGTAAGCACTCAGTAGGTAGCAGTTACTGTTAGGAGCCCAACCTCTCTGTCGCTCAGTGCTGGCTTCCCTCCTCCCTGTGGCTGTAGGAGGTGAAGGGCCTACTATTTCCCTGTTCACGGGTAAGGCAGTGAATGAACGTGAAGAGAGAAAACTGGAGTCTCAAGTGCGGCTGGGCTAGTGAGAGCAGGCTTCGCCCTGGCTTTCTGCCGGCAGCTGTGGTTTAGTATCTGAATGCAAACACTACCAATATCCTCCTCAGCACCACACTTCCCACCACCACCTCCCCGCCCACCAGCCGATCACAGCAAGTCACACACAAAGCAAGGAATTTCTGCAGCTAATAGTAACTCCCTACATCTCCCTAGTGCTTTATGGTCTTTCTGTCATTTGGCCCTCGTACCACCCCTGTGCAGTACCCAGGGGCAGCCTTTGTTAGTCCCACGTTGCCCATTAGGAAAGTGAAATTTGGAGTGATTATGCGCCCTGCCAAAGGCTGCATAGTCAGGAAGTTACAGAGCCAGGTCTCAGAGATGTTCTGACCCCAACTTCATCATCTGCCCACCCTCTTCACAGTCCATATGCCCTGTGCGTAGAATGAGGTTTTCCAAAGGAAAGCATAATGTGTATTTCTACGTGTAAGATTATTTTAGCCCAATTGTAGAATAGTAAAAATCTTCTCACCTTCCTCTCCAGGATCCTTTGCTGAATGTTCAAGTATGAGTACGGTTCCCAAGAAAAAGAGGGGACACATCTGTCTTTCATTTAGTTATCCGAAAAGTATTTATTGTTATGCCTTAACCCTGAGCAGTAACCAAATCCTATTTAACTTGAGTGTTTGCCCAAATCTCCACCTCTTACGTTTATTCAAACCAAAGTTTCCATATTTGACTAGGTACAGTGACTCTTTTCCTTCCCTTCACAATCAAGGAAGGAACCTGACGTGTTTGGAAAGATTTGGAGAGCTGGGGTCACAACACTGTGAATTCACTGTAACAAGGAAGATTCCGAGCACTTGTTTGAAGTAGAGAATCTTAACAGTGTGGATTGTGTTAAGCTAGCAACTCTGGGTTAGGACAACTAATTCTTGTGCAGAAGTTTTGTTTTCAAATTGGCTAGCAACTAAAGATGTGGCCATCAATGAGACAATCAGTCTTTGTCTCTGAGTCATCCATACACACATACACACTAAGTGGTGGAAAGAGTCTGGGCTTCAGTGCCTTACAGACCTGGCTTACAATCCTGGCTCTGACATTTACCAGCTCTGTGCCCTTGAGTAAGTTCCCTAGCCTCTCTGAGCTTTGATTTCATCTGTAAAATGGGAGACTAATACCAACTCTCCAGACTGGTGGAAAGATTAAGTTATCTTAAGTAGAATACCTGGCACATAATGCATGATTAATAGATGGTGGGTATAATTTCTCATCCTAAGCAATTAACAAGAATTATACCGTGGCAATAGTTTCTAAACAATATCCTTACAGATAATACAATTTATGATATCAGAACAATCCCTCTCTGACCTCTATCAGGCTCAGCCAGTTACTCAAAAACCTCAGTTATTTACAGACAAAAGACTGTATCTCCATGTAATGGGATCACTTGAGGGTTTTAATGTCAGACCCAGGCTGCTCCACGTCGTTTGGTCCTATGTCACACTTACCTGGGACAGTGGTAAGAGCCTGGGACTGTGCTTTGTCATCCCAATTCTGCCATTAATTATGTATTTGAACCAGGGACAATTAGAGGCAGAGCAGGTCCCAATGTTCTCATCTGTAAAATATGAAGGTTGGATGTACAGTCAAATTTCTGGGGTATCACAGACCTACTTGTGAATGGACTTGAGGATATGGGGAGGGGGAAGGGTAAGCTGTGACAAAGCGAAAGTGAGGCATGGACATATATACACTACCAAACGTAAGGTAGATAGATAGTGGGAAGCAGCCGCAGAGCACAGGGAGATCAGCTTGGTGCTTTGTGACCGCCTGGAGGGGTGGGATGGGGAGGGTGGGAGGGAGGGAGAGGCATGAGGGAAGGGATGTGGGAACAGATGTATATGTATGACTGATTCACTTTGTTATAAAGCAGAAACTAATAAAAATAAATAAAATTTAAAAAAAAAATTTCTGGGGTATCTACCAATTCTCAGAAGTTATGATTCTGGAATCTGGAAAGAATCCTGCCTTGACTACTTGACAAGTGGGGAGCAAGAACTAGAAAGGTCGGGCCTCCCTAGTGGCGCAGTGGTTGAGAGTCCGCCTGCCGATGCAGGGGATACGGGTTCGTGCCCCGGTCTGGGAGGATCCCATATGCCGCGGAGCGGCTGGGCCCGTGAGCCATGGCCGCTGAGCCTGCGCATCCGGAGCCTGTGCCCCGCAACGGGAGAGGCCGCAACAGTGAGAGACCCGCGTACCGCAAAAAAAAAAAAAGAACTAGAAAGGTCAAAAAAATCTACCCCATCATTACCAAGGGCACCAATTAAACAAACTGCTGTGTGTCTGTCTGTCTGTCTGTGTGTAAAACAGGGGTAGATATTTATGTTTGTTTTTGTAACATGGAGACTAGTACCAACATTTATGTTTGTGTTGTTATTTTGAGACCCCGAGGCACAGATCTCTACTAAGCTATGACAGTTTACTTGTCAATCTGTACGTCTTTGCATGATTAAACTTCATAGTAAAATAATCATCACGACAGTAATAACATACCTTAACACTTATACAGTGTTTTTCCACATGAATCAACTGCACATATACTATCTTATTTAGATTTCATAATAACTTGGGTGTTTTAAAATAATGTTTATTGCAGTATAGTTGACTAACAATGTTGTGCTAGTTTCAGGTGTACAACAAAGTGAATCATATATATATATATAATATATATATATATAATATATAATATATATAATATATATACATATACATATATATTATATTTATATATATATATATATTATATATATATATATATATACCTCCATTCTTTTTCGGATTCTTTTCCCATATAGGTTATTACAGAATATTGAGTTCCTTGGGCTATACAGTGGGTCCTTATTAGTTATCTATTTTACAGACAGTAGTGTGTATATGTTAATCCCAATCTCCTAATTTATCACTTCCCCCACGTTTCCCCTTTGGCAACCATAAGTTTGATTTCGAGATCTGTGAGTCGGTTTCTGTTTTGTAAATAAGTCCATTTGTATCATTTTTTATTAGATTCCACATATAAGTAATATCATATGATATTTGTCTTTCTCTGTCTGACTTACTTCACTGAGTATGATAATCTCTAGGTCCATCCATGTTGCTGCAAATGGCATTATTTCATTTATTTTTATGGCTGAGTAAAATTCCATTGTATATATGTACCACATCTTCTTTATCCATTCCTCTATTGATGGACATTTAGGTTGCTTCTATGTCTTGGCTATTGTAAATAGTGCTGCAGTGAACACTGGGGTGCTTGTATCTTTTTGAATTATGATTTTCTCAGGATATATGCCCAGGAGTGGGATTGCTGGATCATATGGTAGTTCTATTTTTTGTTTTTTAAGGAACCTCTATACTGTTCTTCATAATGGTCATAATAACCTGTTTTTGGTTTTGTTTTTAATATTTATTTATTTATTTATTTGGCTGCACCGGGTCTTAGTTGCGGCACGCAGGATCTTCGTTGCCATGTGCGGGATCTTTTAGTTGCGGCATGCAAACTCTTAGTTGTGGCATGTGGGATCTAGTTCCCTGACCAGGGATTGAACCCCGGGCCCCCTGCATTGGGAGCATGGATTCATAGCCACTGGACCACCAGGGAAGTTCCCCTAATAATTTGTTGAAAAAGATTATATTCCCATTTTAGAGATGAGGAAATGGAGGTTCAGGTGAGACAAGTAACCTGCCTAAAGTTACTAGGGCTGAGAAGTGGTAGAGTTATCTGGTCTTCTGTCTCCTCTCCAGTGACTCTTTTCAGACCCATAATCATAAACACCAAATCATTACCAATTTCACATCATGTAAAAGGTGTTTGCCTGCCTCTATTCACCTAACTGGTTGCTTCCATCAAGGCCCAGCAGAACAGATATCAGAGCCAACAGCCACCTACCCCTTGGCCAGTGCCTTGCACCCTCACACATAATGTGATCACTGTGAACCTCACTTAGAGACTAACACAGAAAACGTCAAGTCATCTGAGGGCACAAAATAGCAATTAATAATTCTCTGTATTTGTATGGTTCCCTCTCTTCTAGAATGTTAGCTTCACAAATGCTATCATATAATTTCCCCCCAGGCAGTTTTAATGATGTGACCTGTTTCCTTATGTGTGAAAGGCTCAGGAAGAATATTGGAACTCATTACTTGCCTCAAAGAAGAAAATATTTTGCTTGGCACAACGTTGGCTGTTAATCCACAGATTCAACCTAACTATTCTATTTAGAGAAAGCACAAATGAGTTTGGACCCACAAATTCAGGATCTAAAATATTCTGGCCAAATCCTAGCGAAATTGGCCCTCTTACAAGTGAAAATTCCAACCAAAAATGAAAAACACCTCGCACAGAGGTGATATTGTATATCTTCAGAGATTGATGCCAGGGCCACGCTGAAGGTTTTCAAAGTCATACAATGGCAGCTCCTTCCACCCATAATTTGCCATAATTCTAATTAATTTCTTCCTGCTGTTTGGTCTTTTTACCCAAGCTATAAAGTTTCTCAGGTCATGAAGGAGTATGTGTTGGTGTCTACAGTTTTTCTGTTGGGGGATGGTGGTGATAGGGTAAAGTAGGCCAAATACTGGTTGAGCCTACACTCTCCTCACCCTCTCCTCTCACAAACCAAACCCCAAAAGCCATGCAGAGAGCGGCTTGAGGCTTAGCTGTAGAAGAAGCAAGGGTAGTTGGGAGCAGTCAGGCAGCTGCCTCCTTCTGAGACAATACCCTGGCTAATTTGAAGTTACCATACCCTCCAGCTACATCTACTGTCAACATCTATATTGATGGACTCTATTTGAAGATTTCATTGAGCTAATAAAAGCATGATGAGTGTAGTTAGTAAAATGAGCTTTTAATCAATATGGGAAATTGCTTACGCCATATGGTAGATGAAGAAACAAAACAAAAAGTATATGCAAGTAAAAAATATTCTTAGAAAATATGAATACTTCTAGACCTTAGGAGCATGGGTGCCATGGACACCTGCCATTTCCTGCCCAATGTACATTCTCCCTCCATGAAATAATTCCCTGTATTTGCTTTAGGGAACCACCCTCTCATTCTCAGACATGTGTCTGGTGTGAACCACAGAGGTGGGACCCAGTGAACTGAAGCTAACCAGCTTAGCTCATTCCCTTTGCCATGGTTTGTGTGTGGACATGTAACCTAATTAGAGCCAATGAGACATGAAGAAATGTTTGCTAGAGCTTTGGAGAAAGGCAAGCTTTCACTTTTCCCCTATTAAAATGGTGTGGTAATGTTAAGTTTCAAACTTCTGCAGGTATTTTGTCACCACAGAATGGAAACATGGTAATGACTCAGGTGACCACTGAGTAGAGCCCAAGGCTCCAGCCATACTGTGGAGACACAGTAGAGAGACAGAGAGAAGACACATCCTTAGTGGCATCATTTGGGTTATTGGATCACAGTTTTCCTGGAGCCTCTGGACTTCTCAGAAGTAGTATTGGGTTATTCTGTCACTTAGCATAAGGGAGCCCTAGCTGATACAGAAATTGAGCCTGACTGTACATATTTTAAATTATAAAAATAACTTTATACACTATAATTTATAAATAGCTGTTTTCAAAGTGTTTAAGAGCACAGTCTCGGGATTCAAGTCCCAGATTTTTCACACACAGTAATCCTTACTCATAGAAATTACCACCATGACATCCCTGATTTAGAGGGAACAACATGACAAAGCTTTGTGGGTAGAAAAGACTTTTCTCCAAAGCCTCTTTCATTACATTTTTTTTTTTTTTTTTTTTTTTTTTTTTTTTTTTGCGGTACGCAGGCCTCTCACTGTTGTGGCCTCTCCCGTTGCGGAGCACAGGCTCCAGACCCGCAGGCTCAGCGGCCATGGCTCACGGGCCCAGCCGCTCTGCAGCATGTGGGATCTTCCCGGACTGGGGCACGAACCCGTGTCCCCTGCATCGGCAGGCGGACTCACAACCACTGCACCACCAGGGAAGCCCCCATTACATTTTGATAAGCACAAAATAATGAAAATCATTAGAAGGCATTTGTGAGACATGTGGTGAGGTGACAATGTAGCATCATTAAAGAATATGACTTTCAGCAATAAAGACTTAGGTTTCAGTCCCTATGAACAGATTTCTAGCTGTGTGACCTCAGCGAGTTGTTTAAACCCTCAGAGCTTTTGCTTCCCCGTATATAAAATGGGAATGACAACACTTTCCACATTGCAAAGATTAATTGGGATATAAAATACCTAATACAGTGAGTTTCTGTCACAAAGCTACACTCAAGAAAATGGTTGCTGTTATGACTACCCTTGTTATTCGGGCATCAAAAATTTGTCTCTGAGCAGTTAGAGAAAGCAGCACAATGTATTCCTACCGAGAAAAAAAATCATTTTATCTTTTTTTTTTAAGTCAAAATCACAGACTAAATGGTTTTGAATAGTTTTCTGCATGTGAGGTTGGATTCTTAAGCCCATCTGCAGCTAGACGCTAGAGAGATTTAAAGACATACTCAGCTTCCTTCCTACCTCCTACCATTACAGGTAAATACACGGGAGATATTGCTCATTCTTTCATTTCTTGTTCTGCCTTCATGCATGTAGAAAAAGGCTGTATATGGAAAAACATCCACGATAATGGTGTTAAGAGGTAAGAGGGTGTAGGAGAAAGGAAGGCATGAAGAAAGAGCCAAAGTGGGAGAGACATGTGGCGGTGACCTTCCCTCCCACAGCTACACAACGCAGAACTGAGCTAGCCACCAAAAGAAGTTCAGTGCCAGGTAGCTTTTTTAGTTTTTCCCTTTACTTACCACAATAGAGAGTGTGGGCTTCCTTGAATGTCACTGGGAAATTTTCTACATGACCTGTGAGGCTCAGCTCGCAAGTCAGTCAACCCCTGGGAAAACATCCAGTTCTAAGCTCTGGCCCCAGGTACTTGAAAGCAAGTTTTCATCTAGTTGATCTCTCCCTTCTCACTCCCCACATGGCAGAAATCCGACTAAAGAAGTAGATACTCTTCATTCCAATTTGGGGTTTCTTACCTACGACTGTCTTGGCCAATCTGAGAAGAGGGAGCATAGATTTGGAAGTGCAAAAACTTTATTCTGGTATATCAAGATATTTTAGTATTCACTCCAAATTATGCTTTTTCTCTCTGCATTCCCCTATTTACTAACTTTCCCCTATTGCTTTAGAAAAATTAGCACATCATTAGCAGAGAAATAAAGGTGTCAAACTGTTCCAAGTTCAGAAGCCTTGGTCCAGGTATACGACAGAGATTTGGGAAGAGTGTTTACTGACCAGTTTTAATTGTCCCTTCTGCTAACATCAACCTCCCAGCCACCCCCACCTCCAGACTAGATAGAGACTTTCCAAGTTGAGGAGCACGAAAGGGGATAAATGAGGGTAAGCAAGAGAACTTGAGGTATTGAAGCTGTACGAAAAGGTCCTCCACCATGCCCCTTACCTTGAGGTTAGATCTGAGGTGGGGAAAGATGATGAAGGCTCATGATGATGTTGGGGGTCTGTTACCGTGTGAAATCCTGGGAGGCAGCAGCCTAGCAGATGTTTCTTAGCCCACAATATCCTGACAGTAGTAAGTTAAAGATGGCCACACAGAGTGCCATAGGTAAGGAACGCCTGAGGCAGCCCCTCTGAATCTCTAGCAGCCCCAGAGAGGCACAGGCAAAGAGAAGAGCAAGAGGCTACAGAGTCAAGACAATGAGTCGTGAAAGTGGGAAGTGGCATGGAATGTATATCCAGAGTGCAGGTGGGCCAGAGACATCTCCATAGGTGCCTAATGTGGCAGTGATGACACCTAAGAGCCACATAAGGCTATTGTTCATCTCAACAGACGCCGGGGCATGTCAAGACAGAGGACAGAAGCCCTCTCCTAATGACCCAGAAGTTAGCTCACTCTGGAAAAAAGGAAGTAGAGGAGATCACCTGGAATCATCTGCATTCATTTTTTTGAAATTAATTAATTTATTTATTTTTGGCTGTATTGGGTCTTCGTTGCTGCACATGGGCTTTCTCTACTTGCAGCGAGCGGGGGCTACTCTTCGTTGAGGTGCGCGGGCTTTTCACTGCCGTGGCTTCTCCTGTTGCGGAGCATGGGCTCTAGGCACGTGGGCTTCAGTAGTTGCAGCACGCAGGCTCGATAGCTGTGGCTCATGGGCTCTAGAGCGCAGGCTCAGTAGTTGTGGCACACGGGCTTAGTTGCTCCGTGGCATGTGGGATCTTCCCAGGCCAGGGCTCCAACCCGTGTCCCCTGCATTGGCAGGTGGATTCTTAACCACTGCGCCGCCAGGAAAGTCCCTCATTTGCATTCTTTTGCTGTGAGTTTCTCAGGGCCTAGAGCAGGGAGAAGTCAGAAAAGATTTTTGGAAGGAGGATATAACCCCTAAGACACTGAAGAAAGGTGATCGAGTTAAATGAAGAAAATGAAGAAGGTGGTGATAGGCCAAGGGAACAGCATAAGCTCTTTCTTTGGCATGGAAGCAGGAAACAGTATACTGGAGGCTGGCCCAGGAACCATTAGCAAATTGGTAATGTGACAGCCAGGAGTTAGAGGTTATATTAGAGATAAGGCTGGAGAAGTGAGTAGAGGTCAGGTGAAGGAGGATTTTTATGACATACAAAATGGGCTAAGGTGATAGGAAGGCATTGATAGACCTTCAAAGAATAAGATGGTCAGATTTTCAGCATTGTGCATGATGGATTTGAGGGTTTCATTCTGGTTATTTATTGCTCCTTAACAAAACTCAGTGACTTAAAACAACAAACATTTTACTATATCTCACAATTTCATGGGTCAGGAATTTGAGCAGGGCTCAGCAAGGAAATTCTTCTGCTCTCTGTAGCCCTGATTGGCATCACAGTAGAATTCACCTGACAGCTGATACAGTCTGGAAGTTTTAAGATGGCTTTATTTACACACCTGGTGCCGGGACAGCTGGGCCACTGTCCCTCTCCATGTCGCCTCAGCCCTCTCACATGGTCTATCAAGGTAGTGGGACTTCTTACACGATAGCTCAGGACTTCTAGAGACCAAGGCAAAAGCTCCTCTTAAGGGCTAGTCCCCCCATCTGGCATAGTGTCACTTTTTCTGTACTCTACTTAATAATCAGTGCAGCACTCAAGCCTACCCAAGTTAAAGAGGAGGGGAAATAGACCTCATCTTCCACAGAGGAGTATTAAAGAATTTGTGGCCATCTTTAATCCACCACAAGGTCCGAGGATGTAAGATTGGAGGTAGAGATAAGCACAGTGTTCTTACAATCCCCAGTTCCTGAAGTATTCATGCAGGAGCACTCCCAGAATGCTCTTGCATAGAATGCTCTATGACTTCACTATAATTGCTGGTTTATTTATCTCTCTCTTTCTCTCATTAGACTTTGAGGGAAGAACAACACGTGAGTCTTGTTTAGATCCAAATCTCAGTGTCTGTCACATAGCTGGTACTCAATAAATGTTTATGGAAAAAAAATAAACTGAATAAATTAGAATGGTTGAGATCCCCTTAATTCCTGGGTCTTCAGGACACCAGAGCAGCCTCCTGTTTGATATAATTTTCTTCACCTGATACAGATCTTCTTATTGACTTAAGAACTGCTTGATTTGAATGTGTAAAAATAACATTCAGGGCTTCCCTGGTGGCGCACTGGTTGAGAGTCCGCCTGCCAATACAGGGGACACGGGTTCATGCCCCGGTCTGGGAAGATCCCACATGCCGTGGAGTGGCTAGGCCCGTGAGCCATGGCCGCTGGGCCTGTGCGTCTGGAGCCTGTGCTCTGCAACGGGAGAGGCCACAACGGTGAGAGGCCCGCGTACCGCAAAAAAAAAAAAAAACCTAATAAAAAAACATTCATTATGAACATTTACATGGATAGTTTTGAACTTTTGCCTGCTGTATTAGTCTTCTATGCTGCATTACTTAGCATCTTAAAACAACACACATTTATCTCAGTTTCTGTGGGTCAGGATTATTGAGTATAGCTTGACTGGATTCCCTGCTTTGGAGTAAAGACAGTCTCTTCCACAAGTGGTGTTGGGAAAGTTGGACAGCCGCATGTAAGGCAATGAAGTCAGAACACAACCTCACACCATACACAAAAATAAACTCAAAATGGCTTAAAGACTTAAATAAAAATATTACTGAAGAATAATATATATTCAGAAAAATGAGTATGCTAAAAGAGTACAACTTGAAAAATTTTCACAAGCTGAACACAGCCACATAACTTGCATCTAGATCAAGAAGCAGAATGTAACCAGAATCTCAAAAAGCCCCTCCTCCTCCCTTCTAGTTATTGGAACACCACTTATATTTATTGGTGACCATTATTCAGACTTATAATACCATAGTTTTATGACTATCATTTTAAAATTGAGAAGTTAGCAGAAACTTTACTCCATTGTATATTTTTGCTTCCTTTGTGGATGATTAATTGACCATAGGTGTGTGGATTTATTTCTGGGCTATTCTGTTCCAGTGATCCATATGTCTGTTTTTGTGCCAATACCACAATGTTTTTGATTACTGTAGTTTTGTATTCAGTAGTATTTTCGAAACAGAGTCATAATGTTGCTAAGTTTTTGCTTTTTTTTTTTGCGATACGTGGGCCTCTCA
This sequence comes from Mesoplodon bidens, assembly GCF_964165515.1. NCBI lineage: Eukaryota > Metazoa > Chordata > Mammalia > Artiodactyla > Ziphiidae > Mesoplodon > Mesoplodon bidens. The sequence continues at coordinate 44,469,728 of NC_138160.1, read as the reverse complement.
CTGTTGTGGCCTCTCCCATTGCGGAGCACAGGCTCCGGATGCGCAGGCTCAGCGGCCATGGCTCACGGGCCCAGCCACACCACGGCATGTGGGATCTTCCCGAACCGGGGCACGAACCCGTGTCCCCTGCATCCGCAGGCGGACTCTCAACCACTGCGCCACCAGGGAAGCCGTGTCGCTAAGTTTTGTTGCTATGAAATGAATTTTTCCTGTTTTCTAGCTTGGAAATTTAGTTACAACTTGATCTAAGTTCATATTTCATTCCAAACTTATTTTATTAAGTGGTTTATAATGTGCCTTAAGCTGCTTCATTTTTTTGAAACATATATTGAATTAATTACTTTTAATTCTGTTCAGTGAATTAGACGTTATTAGGTTACAAAGATTTTAACACATACAGAAAAGCTGTCCCCAACTCTTTGAGTTAATATTTAATTTTTAAAAATTTGTAAGGTATTTTATGCTAATAACGAAAAATATAAAACTAGGGGACTGAACCTGGTAAAGGCAGGACCAAGAACTTAGGAGGAAATCTTTTAAAAGAATAAGATTGTTCTTCCTCTTAGAGGAAAAGAAGATACTCACAAATGATGGTCTTGGTTTTTCCAGGGAATAATGAAACAAGGTTCTGCACTAAGAGTAAATGTTGGGATAGAGTTGCTAGTTCAAGAAAAAGGGAAATAGTTAGGAAATAACATTGAGAACGTAAACATGGCTGAAGGTCAAGGGAATTAAAGACACTAGTGAGAGTGCAGCTAAAATGGTTGATAAAAGGGCTCTCAGAGTTTAGGAAGATAAAAGAAGGTGGGAAAAAACTGATAAACTAGGAGAACAAAGATTGGAGGTCACACTGAGGACAAACTACAGACTGAGCGGGAGTAAGTAAGAGAGGTAGAGGGTAGGTGGCTGTGGGTAGAGAGGGAAACTCACACGCCAAAATTTTGCAGATGGAGTAATTTCATCTGATGACTGGCTTCAAGGTGTGGCTACATCTGTGGGTTCCTGATATGAGTGAAGTTGAAGATGACTGAAAAAGAGAAGGATGAGAAATTGTGAGGTCAGCGTGCTGAGTTATTATCATGGATGCTGATGAAATCATTAGGTTGATGCAGGACAGGAGGATAATTCAAGGCTGACACAGAGTTTCAGAAACACAACTGGGCACAGGCAAGGAAGTAAATGGCCATCCTGGTCAGGGCCAGATTTACGCAAATAGCAAGGCAGGCAGAGTTTGTCTTCGACATTTATCGCCTTTGTTCTGTAGCATTTTCCCCTAGCTTTGTTCATTTACTCTTGAGTAACCTCAGTGTCCTCTTGTTGCCCTCTCACTGTACAGGTTCCCCCTCTGCTGCTGACACATCTAAAATCCCGCATAAGTCCCAAAGCACAAATGGAAAGTTCTCAGTTGATATGTCACTTTTCCCCACTTATCTTTGCATTTTGACAGGGCATGCTAATGACAAATCCTTATCCTGAAAGTGGTTGTTTCAGGACCAGTACCCTACAGAGGTATCTGCAGAGTCATCTAATTCCAGCCAAGGAGAGATGGGCTCTTGCTGTCCTGAAAAACCTTTCTCCAATATTGATTCATTGGTTTTTAAATAAATTTATTTATTTATTTATTTATTTTTGGCTGCGTTGGGTCTTCGTTGCTGCGTGCAGCCTTTCTCTAGTTGCGGCGAGCAGGGGCTACTCTTCATTGTGGTGCGCGGACTTCTCACTGGGTGGCTTCTCTTGTTGCAGAGCACAGGCTCTAGGTGTGCAGGTATGCTCAGTAGTTGTGGCTTGTAGGCTCTAGAGCGCAGGCTCAGTAGTTGTGGCGCACGGGCTTTGTTGTTCCGCGGCATGTGGGATCTTCCTGGACCAGGGCTCGAACCCATGTCCCCTGCACTGGCAGGCAGATTCTTAACCACTGCACCACCAGGGAAGCCCTTGTTTCTTTGTTTTAACCTAGGACTTTAACCATTCTCCACAAAATGTGAGTTTCTTACGGGTTAGTGTTAGCCAATGCAAAGATATCCACAAAAGAACTAACTCAGTCCTTTGCTTTCCTGACCAGTGCACAAGGCAGGCTAGTGTGCTGTGAGATATTGTTCCCCTCTGTCTTCTCGCTATGCCAGAGAAGAATCATCATTTTCAATATACACTGCAATATGAAAAGGTCGAGAAAGCACATTCAATAATGCTAACAGCTGACATTTATTGAGCACCTACTATGTGCCAAGCACTTCATGTATTTTAATTCATTTAACCCTCGTAGCAATCCTGTTAGGTTGGTGCCATTATTCTCATTTGGTTGATGAAAAATCTGAGAAGACCTGACCAAGATCATAGACATGGGAAGTAGCAGTACCAGGATTCAAACCCAGGCAGTTTGGAAACAGAAGGTACATTTAACCTCTACACATTGTCCCTAAATAAATGTCCCAATAGATCTAAATAAAACTTTTAATTTAACTTTATTTTAATTTTTCAAAGTATAGTTGATTTACAATGTTGTGTTAGTTTCAGGTGTACAGCAAAGTGATTCAGCTATATGTATTCTTTTTCAGATATTTTCCTTTATAGGTTATTACAAAATATTGAGTATAGTTCCCTGTGCTATACAGTAGGTCCTTGTTGGTTATCTATTGTATATACAGGTAGTAGTGTGTAGATGTTAATCCCAAACTCCTAATTTATCTCCTCCCCAATTTAACATTTTTATTTATTATTATTATTTTTTGAGGTACGTGGGCCTCTCACTGTTGTGGCCTCTCCCATTGCGGAGCACAGGCTCCAGACGCGCAGGCTCAGCGGCCATGGCTCACGGGCCCAGCCGCTCTGCGGCATGTAGGATCTTCCCGGACCGGGGCACGAACCGGTGTTCCCTGAATCGGCAGGCAGACTCAACGACTGCGCCACCAGGGAAGCCCCAGCTTAACATTTTATACGTTTTAAACACCTCCATAAATGGCAGAGCTACGATACAATCCAGTCACTCTCTACAGGTTAGATAACAGGATGACAGGGAGCAGCAAGAGTGGAACACGGTGGAGCTTTGTCTCTCCCAACCCCAAGCTTGCCTGGGACGCCCTTAGCACTAGACACGTAGCAGGCCCACCTTTCTGTGTCTTTTAAAAATTATCGGATCAACTATGAGATGATAATTTGGTCTGTGCTTTATTCTATCTGAATCCCCAATATAATGAAGAACCTTATAATTGTTAATTTACGGGTATAATTTGTTCAGGTCCATTAAACCATTATTGCCCTCCTATAGTCTGCCATTCTTCCACAAAAGGTTCTGGCCTTGGGTGTGTTTCTTTACACACACACACACACACACACACACACACGCTTTTAAGCTTCTCATCTTGCTTTGGAAAAAAACTGTATCAAAGTGAGCCTGAAGGTTCATTTTCCAGACCACTAGCGGGGAAGAAGGGGTTTTAACGAAATTGGTTTTTACTCGGTAGTTTTGTCACAGATTGCGAGGTACAAAACGCAAGAAAAACTAGTTTCTTGGCGTGTCACCAACTCTGGGGTTCATTGATCAATCACACCCAAACTCATTTACTAACTTAAAAATATATATATCGTGGCAAGGTTCATTTACATAAGACTTGGACCGAAGCCGCCACAATCTGCGGTAATCTCGTGTGCAGTCATGGCCACCGAGCCCTTCACTTTCCCTCAGGAGCTCCCACGCCTCCCCGGTCCCCAAGGACACCCGGCTGTCCCTAGCGGCTCTGAGTACCCTGGGGAAGGCCTCGAAGGGAGGCCGAAGAGGCCGCGGCAAGAAGGGGGGACGGCAGGCGCGGGCAGCACCCGGACTTCAGTTCACGACCCCGTTATTCCACGGAAAAATGGAACATTCTGCTCCTTCCGCCAGCAGAGGGGAGGTGGGGAGAACCCTTCGATCTCGTCTGGGAGAGGCGACGCGGACGCAGCGACCCGAATCCGGGACGCCAGGAACCGTGTTACGGGAATCGCAGCCGCTCGGAGGGCCTCCCCATCGCCTTCGGGCAGCCGCTGAGCCAATGCCGGCGCGCGTCGGGTTTCGCGGGCGCCAATCAGCTTACAGATGCCAAGTCCGGGGGCGGGGCTTTACGGGGCGCCGCGGGGCGGGGTCAGGGGGCGCGTCGCCCCGCAGCGGGAGGAGGGCCGCGTGCCGCGTCTGCGGGAAGGAGCCGGGAGAGACCCGAGGCCAGGGCGAGGAGCCTGCAGGCCCGCGGAGCCCCGTGGGGAACGCACGGACGCAGCTGAGCTGGGGGCCGCGGCTGCCGGCCGAAGGGCCCGGCCCAGCCTGGCGCCGAGGGGGACGTGCCCTGTGGACACGCGGAGGAGCGAGTCACCGCGGCCTTTAGGTGAGGAGGGGCCGTGGTCGAGTTGAAGGGCCGTGTAGCGGTAGGGGGAGGGCGGCGTCGGGGCGGCCAGGGGACCTGGCACTCGAGGGGGCCACCCTTCTCCGGGAGAGGGGCGCCCCGACAGCGCGCGCCCCAAACTTCTTGTTATCCCAGCCTGGAAATCCCCACATTCCTTCTCTCCCTGTTCCCACACCTCCGAATTTGATCTCCACAACTTTATCACGTAGATTTAAGTACAAGCCTCACTTCCAACACACACACACACACACACACACACACACACACACACACACACACACACACACACACACACACACACACACACACACACACACACACACACACACACACACACACACACACCACCCCACCCCACCCCACCCCACCCCACCCCACCCCCCCTCTTCTGGACCATACCCCTTTGTGGTTACCAAATCCCCACTTTTTCCCCAGTCCTCTTTCCATCTCTCCCCTTAAATTCCACTAGTCCCGCACTTGACCCTTCAGTTTCAACTCGGAGGTGAATTTGCTTTCCCCAAAGCCATCTTTTCATACTTAAATGGTAACGTTTCAACGTTGCTGAAAGTTACACCATACTTATACAATTAACAAACTAATGTCTCTTATCGCTTACATGGCCTGGCCCTAATGAGCCCCGCATACCACTGTATGGTAAAGGCACCGAATTCTGTCTTTTTAAATTCTCTCACCCCCTCCCCCAAGTTTAAAGATGATTCCAAGTAGCAAGGTTCTGTTTTTCAGTATTTTTTCAAACTGAAAAAAATATCACAGCTTAAAAATAAGACCTGCCACTTCTTTTCTTTTCTTTTCTTTTTTTCTTCAGAAGGAAACCCATTTCGGTTTAATTTGTGTAGTACTGGGCATTTCAGCGATTATACTGCTTTAAAATAATTATTTGTTAGAATGCCAGGATGAATAGTCTAAAAGATTGGAGTGTTTGGTTTAGTCAGTGCTGTAAACAAACCCTTTAGACTGTGTGACTGCCAGCTTCAAGTTGGAACAACTCTTAATTTGAAATTACTCAGATCATCATATGAGCTATTCGCCATTATCATAATTTCTTAAATTCATGTTAATTCCTATTTGGAAGTATTTTTTAACTGTAAGCTGGAATACTACAATGTTAGAACCAACTTGCTATTAAGTTAAATTGTGCTTTCCAAATATTTCTCTTTGGGGACAATTTTGAACACTTGTTTTTAATCACAAGTGGAAGAAAAAAATAACAGGATGGAGAAAGTGTCAGAAAAGGAGGATAAATTTTGTAGTACAATTTTTCTTTCATCCCAATTCCATATTATTGACAACATTTGTTTAATTTTCTCATAGGTAATTTAGAATATTATAAATACACAGCTAATTTCATACATTTTCTTAGGTAATGAAAAATGTGTTCAGTTATTTACGAATTGCCGTGTTTTCAGTTTATTTAAAATTTTTCCAAGGGAATTTGCATTTCAGTTAAACGTTAGGGTGGATGTCGATTATCATATATACCTGTGAAGTAGGTGTTACAATACCCACTTTATAGAGAAGGAAACTGAAGCTCAGGGTCCCTGTGAAACCTAGATCTATGTAATTGCAAATCCTGTACTCTCAATCAGTCACTGTGTCGTGTTAACACATTTCTCATAGAGGATCCCCTGCTACAATTTGGTTTGGAACTTAAGAACTCCCCAAAACTCTTCTGTAGGGAGGGTTTTTTTTCTCCCAGAAGCTGTTTCAGAGCAGCTTATTTTAATGGGAGTCAGAATTCCCTGGCACTAATACATTTGCAGCTTGGCTCTTAGAGAAGCATGGAATGTTCTCACAGTCTTCTCCACTTATTTGATTACAGAGACATTTTGATCAGAGTTGAAGTTTCTACTGAGCTTTATTATTTTACATAACAAATACTAAGCACTTAGTACTTGCTGTAGGAACGGACAAAGATGCATGAGTCGTCCTTAGGACCTTCAAAGAGTTTACAGAAATTGGTTAGACATTTTGTGAAAAATGACAAGGATGCAAGGCAGTTTTAATTGTATGCAGAGTGATACAGAAGATGCTATAGGTATTTAAACTAGGGAGTAACCATTTAAGAGTTGAAAGGATCAAAGGATTTAACAGAGGTCAGCCTTGACACCTGGGTAAGATTTGGATAAAGGGAAAAGTGAAAGGAGCCCATTCCAATAGAGGTATATGTGGAAAGGGTCAGAAATAATCAAGGTATAGTCATTATTAATAGTCAGTATATGTGTAATGCTTATTTTCTGTCAGTCACTGTTTTGAACACTCTGCTTATATTCATTTAATCTTCATAACCTTATGAAGTAGATCTTACTATTCTCCTTTTATAAAGAAGGAAACCCAGGCATAGAGAGCTTAATTAACTTTCCCAGTGCCACACGACTATTAAGTGGTAGATCCAGAATTTATACCTAGACAGCCTGGCTTCAGAATCTGAGCTCCTAAGGATGGTAAATATACTACCTCTTCATATAGTATACTTGAGTGACAGTTAACTAGGATAATATGGCCATTCCAGGAGGTCTTTTAAAACCCACTCTTTTTTTTTTTTTTTTTTTTTTTTTTGCGTTACGCGGGCCTCTCACTGTTGTGGCCTCTCCCGTTGCGGAGCACAGGCTCCGGACGCACAGGCTCAGCGGCCATGGCTCACGGGCCCAGCCACTCCGCGGCATGTGGGATCTTCCCAGACCGGGGCACGAACCCGTATCCCCTGCATTGGCAGGCGGACTCTCAACCACTGCGCCACCAGGGAAGCCCTAAAACCCACTCTTAATTGTCCACTATGTGCTTCAGAGTATGTTAGATTCTCAGGATATCAAGACATATAAACAAAAATTACAATACAGTGTTATGAATCCTGTTAGGGAACTGTATACAAGGGCATTGGGAGCAAAGATGTTTGTGGGAGTGGGGGGGGAATTCCACAGAAGAGATGATGTTTCATCTGAGATATAAACAGTGCAGAACAGTTTGGAGAAAGACATTCTAGAGCCAGGGAATAGCATTTATAGAAACCCAAACTCTGAAATAGTAAAGTGTGTTAGAGAAAGTCTAGTAGTTTGCTGTGACTTGAGCTTAAAGTCTGTAGGGGTAGCTGGTAGGGCATGATAAAAGGTAAGACCAAATTGTGTATGGCATGGTGAAGTCAAGTAAAATGAAGAGCTTAAATATTTGCTTTGCATTTGGGAAACTACAAAAATAATTTCAGCATGATCAGAGTAGAAACCAGATTGCTCGCTGTTTTCTCTAGAGCTTGAGGGCAAAATCAGAGTAGAGAGTTTTGGTTTTTTTAGAACAGATTTAAATATTGAAGAAGATAGATTGGGCAGGCACACTGAAACCAAATTTTTAGGTTCTTAAATAGCGAAATATTTGGCATTATTATTCACTCTTTAAAAAGCTTTTGAGGAAAAGAGTGACAAGTTTAAAGTATGCTTAGAGAGATTTCATCTATCAATAATAATGTTCAGAATGATTTGGAGGGAAAAAAGAGACTTGAAGCAGGAAGGCAGTTATAAGTATTGAGGTGAGCAGTGCCTAAATTAGGTTGGTCATGGTGGAGGGTAGAAAAGACAAAACAAGTGGGAAGGATCATGAAGGAAGACTGAATAAGATTTGTAACTGAGAAAAGCTAGAATGTAATGGATAGGCAAGAGGCAATGATGAACCCCATCGTCGTAGGAAATTCAAGAAGGGTGAGTGTTTTTAGATGAGGGGGAAAAAAAGTACTGTGATTTTTTTTTTAAGTGCATGCATTTATGTATTTATGTGGGCATGAGTATGTGTATATGTGTACATTGTTTTTAGACCTGTTAAGCTTATTTGAGTCAGAGGCAGAATATCCAAGATGATGATACATAACTGAAATTAGAAGAAAGATCTCAGTCAGAATATTTGAAATTATTTTGTGTGAAGGTAGTAGTTGAAGTCATACATTTTTGAAGAAGTTGGTATTTTAAAAGAATAGTAGACGCCAAATACTTTTGGGTACATTCATAGCCAGAAGATAAAACCTAGCAGAGAATTCGGTGAAGGAGACAGTAAAGTAAATAAAGGAAAGAATATAACCACAAGATATGGTTACATAGAAACCAAGAGATATGAGAAAGTCAGAAAGCAGAGGTGGTCAACAATGTGAAATGCTTCAGAAATGCTTGTGATATTGTCACAATGGCTACAATCTCTTTTTTATTCTATCTAGTATATCTTAGTGAGATTTAATGAGAAGTGTTAGCCAATTGACATGAGTAAGAAAGCTACATCTCTTGAAATGTGGCTATAGTATAGATTATTGTTTTAAAGCTGAATGTATACATACCCGTAGCAAGAGCTTCATTCCTTTCAGCACAATAAATCTGTTGCCCTGTTAAAATTTGAATATTCAACCTCCAAATTTTCATTTGCTCTTGATCCAAATTAATCAGCTTCACCCTTTGCTCTAAGGTAGATTAGTTTTAGCATTACTTCTGAATAATGCATTTCATACTGGTCTTCTGCACAATCTGTTTTTGTTTGGATGTTCTGTTGTGTGTGTTCCCCTACGCACTCTCCCTAACACAAAATGTTTCAGACAGCACAGCTCTGGTTTGTAGACTGGCATGCTCTGGGATTTTGCCATTGGTGATCTACAGTTATAGAGTCAAAGATGGTGTATAGTTCATGTGTATGCTACTATCTCTGTCCAGAAAACCTTTACTCTTACTTCATGATGGGCTGTCCTGGACCCTGTCTGAATTGGGTATTCTTTATGCTCCTGTAGTACCCTGTGCATATTCCACCTCTCTAAACTGAACTTCTTAAGGGCAAGAACTGTTTATTTGGCTTAAACTATATTTGTAATGTTTTATTTCTTAAGCTATGGTGAGAACATGGATGGTCATCAAAGTACTCTTTAAACCTTTTCATAGATCTCAAACAGTCAAAGATATAATTTGTAAAAGACCTTCTCTAACTATAAGGTCATAAGCATACTCTGTATTTTCTTCTAGTAGTCCTACAATTTTACTTTTGCATTTATGTCCTTAATCAATCTGGAGTGTATGTATCTGTGATGAAGTAGGACTCTTTATTTTTTTTGCTTGTGGAGCCAGTTGTCGCAATACTATTTATTAAATAGTCCTTTATTTCCCCAGTGATACCAGTAGCTTTTTTTCCCATAAGATATTAAATTCTTATATATACTTGGGTCTGTTTCTGTATTTTTTGTTTTGTACTTGATTTAATTTTCTATTCCTATGCCAATGCCATGTTTTAATTACTATAACTTGATAGTATATCTTAATAGATGGTACATCAAGTATTCTGTTTTTTTCTTTTTGAAAATTGGCTTTTGGCCATTTTCTAATATTTTATGTGAAATTTTAAATTGGTTTGTAAAGTAAACCACTTTGCAATTTGGATTAAAATTGTATTGCATTGATATATTAATTTGTGAAGAACCAATATCTCCCCCCATATATATATATATATATATATATTTGTTCCATGATATTGAAGTCTTACTAATGAACTTTTTAGTAAAGTTTTATAGTTTTCTCCATAAACTATTTGCATTGTTCTGATTTAATTGTTTTTCCTAGATATAGTTTAGTTTTTGGTGCTATTGCCAATAGGATTTTTTTCTATCACATTTTCTAACTGGTTATTGCTGAGAGAGGGGTTTTTTGGTGATCTTTTGTTCAGCTGTTATGTTAAACTCTCAGTGGTTCTAATAGTTTGTTATTTGATTCTCTTTGTTTTCATATCATCTACAAGTTTTTCTTTTTCCATTTTTATATCTTGTTTTTTGTTTATTATATTTTTGTTTAAGCCTTCTAGAACAATGTTGAATAAGTGATGACATCAAGCATCTTGTTTGAATCCTGACCTTAATAGGAATGCCTTTAATTTTTATCTTTACATATGATGTTTACTATAGGTTTCTGATAAAGTACTGTGGCAGCAACACCAAGAGCCACACTGATAAAGCTGTTAGCATTTACTGAGTATGTAGTATATGGCAGATGTATACTACACTGCACTCGGTGTATACCGACTTATTTAATCTTTTTTTTTAACATCTTTGTTGGAGTATAATTGCTTTACAGTGGTGTATTAGTTTCTGCTTTACAACAAAGTGAATCATCTATACATATACATATATCCCCATATCTCCTCCCTCTTGTGTCTCCCTCCCACCCTCCCTATCCCACCCCTCTAGGTGGTCACAAAGCACCGAGCTGATCTCCCTGTGCTATGTGGCTGCTTCCCACTAGCCATCTGTTTTACATTTGGTAGTGTGTATATGTCAGTGCCACTCTCTCACTTCGTTCCAGTTTACCCTTCCCCCTCCCCTGACTTATTTAATCTTGACAAAAGTCCTACGAAAGTAGGTGGTGGGGTTATCCTTATTTTACAGTTAAGGAAAATGAAAATTAGGGATATTAAATAACTTGCCTAAGATGTTTTACAAAAAATAGAGGAGCTGGGATTTGAATACAGGCAGTCTGATTACAGAGTCCATCCTCTTATCTACTTCATGAATATAAAGATGGTCTCTTTCAGTCTAGTTTTCTTTCTTTTTTTTTTTTTTTTTTGCAGTATGCGGGCTTCTCACTGTTGTGGCCTCTCCCATTGCGGAGCACAGGCTCCGGACACGCAGGCTCAGTGGCCATAGCTCACGGGCCCAGCCGCTTCGCGGCATGTGGGATCTTCCCGCACTGGGGCACGAACCTGTGTCCCCTGCATCGGCAGGCGGACTCTCAACCGCTGCGCCACCAGGGAAGCCCCAGTCTAGTTTTCTAATACTTTGTTGTTATTTAAAAATTGTAGCTGAACAGTTGTTGAATATTATCAGATGCTTTTCAAGCATCTAGTGGAATGATTGTGTTATTTTTGTCTTTAATCTATTAGAAAATATAGCGGATAACATTGGTATCTTTTCTCATGTTGAACCATACTTGTATTTTTAGGCAAAATACTTGTTAGTATTTATGGCTTTTTTTTCTTTTAAATACATTGCTAGAACAAATTTGCATATGCTTTATTTAGGTTTTTTCACACCAATTCATAATAGTTTGACAATAGTTTTCTTGTGTAATCCTTGTTTGATTTGGTATCCAAATGACTCTGCAACTTCTGGCCAAAACGGGGAAACAACCATAAAACAGAAAAAATACAGAGATAATCAAGACACTGGACTCTGGATGATGAAAGGCAATGATCTTGTGAGATGGGAAACAAATGAGGTAGATCCTATGATTGAACTAGCGTACTACCTTGAGAGAGTTTCCAAACCATGTCAGAGGTTGGGGAAATCTAGGCTAAGCTCAGTGGATACTCTTTGAATTGAAGAAAATGGCTGGAGTTCATAGAACAGAATACTGGAGAATCTTGAAACTCTTGAAACAAGAGAATTCTTGAAAGCTTCAGAGTCCCCTTCAGTTATTTAGCTGAGTGCATGCATATAAAGAAACTACCGGGACTTCCCTGGCAGTCTAGTGATTGAGACTCCACACTTCCACTGCATCAGGTGTGGGTTCGATCCCTGTCAGGGAACTAAGATCCCATATGCCATGAGGTGCAGCCAAAACAAAGCAAACAAAAAACAACAACAAAAAAGAAACTACTGAGAAAGAAGCTCATGAAAGGATTAGAGGTAACAGTGCTTAATGATTCCACAGGGTTAGGAATTGTGCCTGTCCTCACCAGCCAGATTGAAAACCATCTTGATCCATGAGACATTGGATAGAGTACACAGAAGGGTCTTGTGTCAGTAGTAGGGAATAATTAGTCCCAGAATAAGCACTGCTCCAATCCCACCCAACTTATCTTTAAAAGCAAGACCCGAAAGGATCAGACTGTTTTCAAGTAAGTTAATAACTGTGTCCTGGAACAGGACAGGCTTCTGTGTTCAAGAATCTTTAATAGGAGTACAAAAGTATCCAACACACAACAAGGTAAAATTCACAATGTCTGACATTTAATCAAAAATTACCAGGTATGCAAAGAAGCATGAAAATATACGTATTAGAGAAAATTCAGTTAATCAAAACTAACCGAAAGCTGACACATGTTATAATTATCAGACACTAAAGTGGTTGCCATAACTGTGTTCTGTATGTTCAAAAAGTAGAGTTATGGAAGATATGAAAAAGACTCAAACTATGCTACGTATGATTTTAGATACTAGGAATATAGCAAGGAGCAAAACATACAAAATTTCCGACCTCATCTGCTCACATTCTATTTTGGGGACACAAACAGTGTATTAGTTTCTTAGAGCTGCTATAACAGAGTACCACAAACTTAAAACAAATTTATTCTTTTAAGGTTCTGGAGACCAAAAGTCCTTCTGAGACTCTGGATAGAATCCTTTGCCTCTTCATAACTTCTGATAGTAGCTGATAGTCCTTGACATACCTTGGCTTACAGCTGCATCACTCTAATCTCTGCCTCTGTTGTCACATGGCATTCTTCCTGTGTATTTCTGTCTCATAGCAGACACCAGTCATATTATAGTAGGGCCCCACCCTACTCCAGTATGACATTTTTAAAAAAATATATTTATTTATTTATTTTTGGCTGCATTGGGTCTTTGCTGCTGTGTGTGGGCTTTCTCTGGTTGTTGTGAGCAGGGGTACTCTTCGTTGCGGTGCACGGGCTTCTCATTGGGGTGGCTTCTCTTGTGGTGGAGCACGGGCTGTACGCGCGGGCTTCAGTAGTTGTGGCTCATGGGCTCAGTAGTTGTGGCGCGCAGGCTCTAGAGCGCAGGCTTAGCAGTTGTGGCACACGGCCTTAGTTGCTCCACGGTATGTGGGATCTTCCCAGACCAGGGCTCAAACCTGTGTCCCCTGCATTGATAGGCAGATTCATAACCACTGTGCCACCAGGGAAGCCTCCTAGTATGACATCTTAACATCTGATTACATCTGTAACAGCTTTATTTCCAAACAGGGTCACATTTTGAGGTACTGGGGGTTAGGACTTCAACATATCTTTTGCGGGGACACAACTCAACCCGTAACAGACTATAAGCAAAATAAGTTAATTAAATAGTATTTTAGAACAGGGGTTGGCAAACTATGGTCTGCAGACTAAATCCAGCATGCATTCTCCTTTTATAAATAAAGTTTTATTGGAACTCAGCCATGCCAGTTTGTTTACATACTGTCACTGACTGCTTTTGCACTCCAAAAGCAGTTTACTAGTTGGTTGTCACAGTTGGTTGGCCTTACTGAAGGCCCACAAAGCCTAAAATATTTATTATCTGGCCCTTTACAAGAAATGTTTGCCAGCCTATTTTAGAAGGTTAAGTGCTAGTGAGAAAAAAACAGGAAAGGGAGGATATGCAATATAGGCTAGTCAGAAAAGACTTGTATGAGAAGGTGAATTTGAGCAAAGGCTACAAGGAATTACTCTTTATGTACTGACTTAGAAAGATGTCCAATATGTAGTGTTAAGGGGAAAAAAAAGTTACAGAACATTTTTGTGATCCCATTTTTATACACTGATAAAGTATATATTTATACAATATAAAGTTATACACATAGAAATTTTGTAAGATTATACACCAAATTGTTCACAGTTATCTTGATGGGATTATAGGGGATTTTCACATGACATATTGTCAATTCCTATTCATTTGAAACTTTTAAAATAATTATGTATTTTCTTTGCATTTAAAAATATCCTTGTTATAGATTAAATTTCTTATATGTTATCAAATTATATCGAAGGTTTAACGTGTGTGAAACAATAGTGGGGGATTCAACCCCTTATCTGAGTTTGAAGTTATCTTGTTACATTTCAAAGAGGAACGACCGCTCCTTATGCTAGAATTTAACCTAATACTGAGCAGATTTTAAAATGAATTTTTACATCTGTGTGCATATAATAATTTGGCGGTTGAGGAGTCAGTAGCCTTAACTTACTGCTAGTGGAAGACAAAAGGTATGATTTTGTGTAAGATTTGCTTTAACTGCTTTTATCAGATTCAACAAAATGTTCCTTTCACATGTCTATGACATACATGGATATCAAGGAGGTTTGGATTAAGCATGGGGGAGCCAATAATGTTTCCAAGCACGTAGCAAAACTACACTAGGATACTTGAATACTCTTATATAAGTGTTTATGGGAGTGCTTTATACTGAAACTCAGAAGATATCTAAAATGAGATGCTTTCTCAAAACCTGAAAGACCAGTAGGTGGCAGGAATTTAAGTACACATATAAAAACTTGTCAAAACTGTCTTTCTAAACAAGACCCTCCTCTCTCTACCGTGAGACCCACCGAAAAGAGTAGGACATTTAGAAGCAGAGGACTTAGTTTCAAATCCCTGCTCTTTCACTTACTAATTTTGTGATTTGGGTTAGTACCTTACCCTGTCTGAATTTTTGTTTTTTCTTTTGTAAAGTTCCAATAATTAATCCCTGCCTTTCCAAACCCAAGAATGTACAATTCCAAGAGTGAACCCTAAAGTCAGCTAGAGATTTTAGGTGACTATAATATGTCAATGTAGGTTCATCTTTGGTGAAATGTACCATTCTGGTGAGAAGTGATGTTAATAATGCAAGAGGCTATACGTGTGTGGGGACAGAGGGTCTGTGGGAAATCTCCTTGCCTTCCTTTCAATTTTGTTGTAAACTTAAAACTACTGTTAAAAAAAAAAACCTTTAAAAAAATAATAAAATAATGATCCCTGCCCTATCCACCTGCTTCTCTAGGATATTGGGAGAATCAAGTGAAATAACTTACATGAAAGCAGTTTGTGTAATGTGAAATAGTATACAAGTATTAGTTATTATGAATTCATGATTAGTAGTAATGGAATAGAACAGAGTTGGATAACTTTTTTTTTTAATGTTGAGCCTTCTTTTTTAATTTTTATTTTATTTTTGGCTGTGTTGGGTCTTCGTTTCTGTGCAAGGGCTTTCTCCAGTTGTGGCAAGCGGGGGCCACTCTTCATCGCGGTGCGCGGGTCTCTCACTGTCGTGGCCTCTCCCGTTGCGGAGCACAGGCTCCAGATGCGCAGGCTCAGTAGTTGTGGCTCACGGGCCTAGTTGCCCCGCGGCATGTGGGATCTTCCCAGACCAGGGCTCGAACCCGTGTCCCCTGCATTAGCAGACAGATTCTCAACCACTGCGCCACCAGGGAAACCCAGAGTTGGATAACCTTCTAAATAATTAATTTGATAATCAGTTAATGTAGGCATGACTGACTTTTTGCGAATTTATCCATAATAACACTACTGTGTATGACATGATGTAAAAGGTACCATACTGAAATTTCCCCATCCTGATCCCTGCTCAGCTTATTTATTCAACAAATATTACTTTGCCTTCTATTTGGCAGTCGTAATTCATCTACTGTTCTACAGTTATAGTAGTACTGTTTCTGTAGTAATAAGGTTTATACTGACAGTCTTCCTCACATGCAACGTAAATCTAAATTTATTATTCTTTTTCATTCTATCCTAATTTTTTATCAAACTAAAAGGGAAAAAACTCAAAAATCACAATCCATAGGAATAAAAATAATTTATAAAGGGTTAAACTATTAAATATTTAACAATCAAACTCCACTACTTTTTCTCCCACTTAAAACATCCATGGAAATTAAAGTAAGAACAAACAGCTTTAAGGATAGCTTTGGATTTGTTCTAATTTTTTAGCTAAATCATCCATAAACTTTGTTACTTTAACATTAATAGTAGTGAATTATTTATGACGCATCTTTTTTTTTTTTTTTTTTCTGTACGCGGGCCTCTCACTGCTGTGGCCTCTCCCGGTGCGGAGCACAGGCTCCGGACGCACAGGCTCAGCGGCCATGGCTCACAGGCCCAGCCGCTCCGCGGCACGTGGGATCTTCCCGGACTGGGGCACGAACCCGTGTCCCCTGCATCGGCAGGCGGACTCTCAACCACTGCGCCACCAGGGAAGCCCTATGATGCATCTTATGCCTCCTTTCAACACATTACCATATTGAAAGCACCATAGTTGAGGAATTGCTGCTGTAGAACAACCGCTTAGTTCTTGGAAAAATCCTTTCCTGTGTCTGTGGTTAGTGGTCATGTTTTGGCTTCACAGAACCTTCCAAAATAACATGCGAATTTCAAGGAAAATCAATATATACAATATGTGCTTGTAATATATGCATAGAATATTCTGCAAGACATGAGGAGAAAGGATAGTGCTAATAATAGAACTTTAAATTGATTATCTGCTGTCAACAGAATGAAAGGGGAAAAATAAGCAGAGTACTATCAATTCAATCCATTTTAAAACAAGATAAGCCCCCAAATGAAGTGGACGAGACTGCATATAATATTTTAGATAGTATCAATACTATTGTGTCTCCATCTCTTAGGTTTGGACTGTGACATCAAGTTCCTTAATAGATGTTCCTTTATCACATTTCAATGACAATCCTTTAAAAATTAGGAAACATTACTTTCTAACTGTTAAAATGCGAAACCTACCTTTGCCTGTTTTTCCTTTTATTTGTGTTTCATGGCACTGCTCACATAAATCTAATTGCTTTGAAGTAATCAAACTTTCATGGACTTCTTTTTTTTTTTTTTTTTTTAGATGTTGGGGATAGGAGTTTATTAATTAATTTTTTTTTTTTTTTTTTTTTTTTTTTTTTTTGCTGTGTTGGGTCTTCGTTTCTGTGCGAGGGCTTTCTCTAGTTGTGGCAAGTGGGGGGCACTCTTCATCGCGGTGCGCGGGCCTCTCACTATCACGGCCTCTCTTGTTGTGGAGCACAGGCTCCAGACGCGCAGGCTCAGTAGTTGTGGCTCACGGGCCTAGTTGCTCCGCGGCATGTGGGATCCTCCCAGCCCAGGGCTCGAACCCGTGTCCCCTGCATTAGCAGGCAGATTCTTAACCACTGCGCCACCAGGGAAGCCCCATGGGACTTCTTGTTTCAGAGTTTTGTTATAAGACTATAGTACATAAATAGAAAGATTGCCAGTTTTCAGAACTATAAAGAAACCTCTCTACAGTGTGAACAAGGTACTTGGTAGGGTAGGTGGTCAGGATGACATGACCACATACCACTCTACCAACACGCTCAGATATTTTTCTTTTCTGTTGTTTTGATGAACAGTTGAATGATGTGGTAGATTTTTCTACTCTGGGACTATTTAAAGTTGGGAAGTAAGGAATAAAATAGGTGGAGGAAAATGCATCCTGCAACTTAGTTCTTTTATAGCTTTACCTGAGACAGTCTAAACAATTCATTATCAAATTATTTTGTTATAGAGTGACTGTTACCTGGTTAGGGAGTATAAAAGTATTTATATTTTGTAAAATGATACTATGTTTCAAGTGTAGTACTATGAAGCCCTCATCAAGAAGTTAGTAGTTTTATCTTGGAGAGATACACATTAAGTACTTTTTATTTAAATTATATTTATTTTCTGTTTTCTACTGAAGCCACAAGGTACAACATTGGAAAAGGTACAAAGAGCACACTGTAGAGTCTCCCTCCCACTCTAGTGTCTCAAACAGCCAGTGGCAGCCAGTATTTGAATTTTTATCCTTCTAGAGATGTTTTATGCACATATAAGGAAATGAGTATATGTTTTGCCTTTTTTGTTGTTTTTGGCCATAAATAACAAATACACTGTTGTATACCTTAGCAATGTATTTTAGATATGATTCTATATCTGTACTTTTTTTAATGACTACATGTATACTATATTTGGATATGCCATAATTTACCTAGTCCCCTATTCATGAACATTTAGGTTGCTTCAGCTTTTTACTATTAAAAAGAATGCTGTAGGGCTTCCCTGGTGGCGCAGTGGTTGAGAGTCCGCCTGCCGATGCAGGGGACACAGGTTCGTGCCCCGGTCCGGGAGGATCCCACATGCCGTGGAGCGGCTGGGCCCGTGAGCCACGGCCGCTGAACCTGCGTGTCCGGAGCCTGTACTCCGCAACGGGAGAGGCCACAACAGTGAGAGGCCTGCGTACTGCAAAAAAAAAAAAAAAGAAAAGAATGCTGTAGTGAATAACCTTGTACATGTGTTGTTTTGCCTATATTCATAGGATAACATACTAGAAGTAGAATCATTAGATTCAAACGTACATGTACTTTAATTTTGACTGATAGCGCAAAATTGGCCATATACCTTGTCTGGGTAGGGTTTTTGTTTTTAACTGAGGTCTCATTTACAAACAATAAAATTCATAGTTTTAGGTGTACAATTTGATGGGAAGGTTATGCCAGTTTATAACTGGCAGTGTATGAGAATGCCTTTATGTCATATTCTCATAACGCTGTTGGTAACTTTTTAGTTTTTATATTTTTGCCAGTATTCAAGGTGAGAATGATATTGCAATAGTTTTGTTTGTTTTATTATTTTTACTAACTACAACTTGTATACAATAAAGTTCACAAATCATAAGTGTACGGCTCATGTTCAGTATCCCAGAATGCTCCCTTCTGTCCTCCCACCACCTTCTCTCCAAAAGAGAACCACTATTCTGACCTATCCCCATAGATTAAGTTAGCCTGTTTTTGAACTTCATATAATTGTCAGTGTCAATGCTGAGGCTTATCATGTGCTTTTAACTTGGTAAAGAACTGCCAAATTGTTTTCCAAAGTGTCTGTATCATCTTGCATTCTTGTCTGGGTTGTTTTAATTTGTATCTCACTATGAGTGAGGTTGAAAGTATTATTTCATATATTTGAGTTACTTGTATTTCCTTCTCTATAAACTGCCTGTTCAGCTCATCTTGCCTGTTTTCTTCTAAACAGGCAAGATGAGGTGTTGGAATTTTTTTTAGTGATTTGTAGGCATTCTTCTTATGTCAGGAGATATTTTTGGTCAGGCTATGAATTACAAACTCTTTCACCCATTTTGTCAATTATCTTTTGAAGTTGCTAATGCTGGGTTTTGCCATGTAGAATTTTGTCTCTCTGAAGCTCTCAGTCTCACAGAGTATTTACTAATAGTGCAAGACTTCATAATACGGAAACAGAATTGCTCTTTTAATTAACCTTAAAGTATAAATTGTTTCCCAGTAATATTTTATGTAGCCATAACTTTAGTGGGAATAAAGAAAAATATTCTGAAGACTTCAACTTGTTTTCTGCATTCTCATAAGGATTTTACCACCTTTTAGAAAACAGCTATACAATGGAAACAAAAGAGCTTTAGAAATTGTCTGAATTTATTATGTGTAGTAAGAGTAAAAATATTTAAAATAATATTACATGTGTCTTTTACAGAAATATCTATGCAAGATGTTGACATTGCAAACTTGGATAGTGCAAGCCGTGTTTATTTTCCTCACCACTGAATCTGTAGGTAAGGTTCATGAAATATACTACCTCCCAACCCCACAAATTAGGTTTGTATATTTTTGTATAATTACATAATTAAGCTTATGTTGAATAATTAATTATGCTTATATATTTATTCTTTCTAGGATCATTATTGAGAGAATGATGTTGTCTTAAAAATGAATTTAAGGGGGCTTCCCAGGTGGCGCAGTGGTTGAGAGTCCGCCTGCCGATGCGGGGGACGCGGGTTCGTGCCCTGGTCTGGGAGGATCCCGTGTGCCGTGGAGCGGCTGGGCCTGTGTGTCTGGAGCCTGTGCTCTGCAATGGGAGAGGCCACGGCAGTAAGAGGCCCGCGTACCAAAAAAAAAAAAAAAGAATTTAAGAAGTAAAAAATACTCTTGATAAATTATAATTTGTATAATTTGAGTTGAAACACTCAATTACTCAGTAATCCTAAATCCTGTTTAGCTATACTAACAGTAACTTTAACGTAGAGAAGGAAAAAAAGGGTTTATTTTGTTTGTTTTTATAAATAAAGAAATAGGAAATTTGTTACTTTTAGCACTTCACTCCTTAACCTTCACTCCAGAGGTGTCACTGAGCAGCAGTGTGATTGTGATAACAGAATAAAGAGGTCACCTAGAGCAGTACTGCTCATACTAGTCCACAGCCTGTTTGAGAACTGGTTGTTTTTGGTCCACAATGAGATGAGTACAGAAATTAAGAATAAATGTTTAGAAACTCTTTTAACAATTTGACATAGCCGTGACATCCAAGCATGTGATCAGTGGACTTGTCCCACTGAACATGAATATAAAACAAAAGTATAAGTTTGTGAAAGATGGGGAGAAGAAAACCTAAACTGATCCTTCACCACAGATAGTTTGAGAAGCACTGCTCTAAGTCAAACCCTCTTCAAGTTCAAGAATGCAGCCTCTTTTTAAACAGTTGAATTATACAAACCTTATGTTGAAATTTTTCCTTATTTAAGTCTTTCCTAGTCTTGAACCCAAATTTTCTTCCTTGTAACTTTTTCTCATTAATCCTAGAAATCCTTCTATAGTAGGCCCACTTTCCTTTCCCATGTTCAACTCTTCAAGTATTGAAGGACTGCTTTCCTGTGTCTATAACCCCTCTCTTCCCCAAACTAAATTTACCTAATTATTCTTTTATAGGACTTGGCTTCCAATCTCTATGTGCTGATTACCCTCCTGACTCTTCTCTTAATTTCCCATATCACATTTAAAATATAATACCATCCCACCTCTCCTACTTAGCAACTATGAAACTTTAGCCAGTCACTTAATCTATGTCTCAGTTTCCTGATCTGTAAGATGGGGATAATAACGGTCCGTAACTCCTAGGGTTATTGTGAGAATTAAATGAGTTAATACACAGAAGGCATTTGGGCAGTGCCTGGCCCACAGTAAGAATTATTTAAAAGGATAGTAATAATATATTTATTATTATTTTATCTATTTATTATTTTATTATTATTATTGAATAAAATGCACTTAAGAAAAAAATAAATGTATCAGAACTAGACATGGTCTGAGTATAGTGATTTTATTACATACTTTGATCTGAACATTATTTTTATTAAAGCAACATAGTTTTTTGCCCACTAAGATACACCATAGTTTCATGTTAAGCTACCTACCAGTCAGTGAAAATTCTCACAGCTTTTTTTTTTAATTTGATTTATTTTTGGCTGCGTTGGGTGTTTGTTGCTGCACGCGGGCTTTCTCTAGTTGCAGCAAACGGGGGCTACTCTTCGTTGCGGTGCGTGGGCTTCTCATTGCGGTGGCTTCTCGTTGCAGAGCACGGGCTCTAGGCACACAGGCTTCAGTAGCTGTGGCGCACAGGCTCAGTAGTTGTGGCTCGCAGGCTCTAGAGCACAGGCTCAGTAGTTGTGGCGCACGGGCTTAGTTGCTCCACAGCATGTGGGATCTTCCCGGACCAGGGCTCGAACCCGTGTCCCCTGCATTGGCAGGCGGATTCTTAACCACGGCACCACCAGGGAAGCCCTCTCAGATCATTTTCACATGAGTTACCTTTTAAGCCATTTCTCCCTCACATATTTATTTCTTACCAACCTAAATAGGAGATAATTTTCTCTCTTGCAAAATCCATTTAGCCTATCAGTCTAATCTTTCAACATAATTTTGAATCCTAATGTTATCATCCAAATTGTTGGCAATCCATTATAGTCTTGTCCTTTGCTGATTTGATAAATGTGTGTGTGTCTCTCTCTGTCTCTCTCTCTGTTTTCCCCCAAGTTGTTGATAAAAATGTTGCAAATAACAGGACTACATTATCTATTGCTGCCACACAGATTACTCTAAAACTTCATGCCTTAAAATGACATTACTTATTATTTCTCATGGTTTATGTGGGTCAGGAATACAGACAGGCACAGTCAGACTGATTCTTCTTTGCTCTGATGTCTGGGGCCTCAGCTAAAATATTCAAAGATCGGGGGCTGGAATCATCTGAAGGCTCATTTACTTATATGTCTGGTGTTGATGCTGGCTGTAGACTGAG
Organism: Mesoplodon bidens; assembly: GCF_964165515.1. NCBI lineage: Eukaryota > Metazoa > Chordata > Mammalia > Artiodactyla > Ziphiidae > Mesoplodon > Mesoplodon bidens. Next base: position 44,447,531 of record NC_138160.1, on the reverse strand, counting down.
GGCTTTGCTGGGGCTCTTGGCCAGAATACCACACGTGGTCTCTCCACGTGCCCTTGGCTTCCTTGCATGTGGCTGGGTTCCAAGGGCAAATGTCCCAAGAGAAAAAGAGCTAGTCAGAAGTTGTATTTTTTTGATGATCTAGCCTTGGAAGTCACTTAGCACACTCTGTTGGCTGGAGCAGGCATAAGCACCCTTACAGATCTGAGGACAGGAGGGGAATACAGACCCCATTTCTTTGTAGAAGGAGTATCAGTCACTTTGTAAGCTGAGCATGTGCAATGGGACACATATATAGGTATGACCTTTGTTGGAAAATACAGTCTGCCCCAAGGACTGAGGGCAGGCACTTCAGCATACTACTTAAGTCTCCCTCTCATTGATATTTTTAGTCAGTGATTTTTTTATGTATGAGTAATTGACCAATTAAAAATCTATTAGTTTGAAGCTATGAAATTTCTATTTTTGTAGATCAAGAATAGCTAAATATCAGCAGTTTCATAATGTTCATTCTAATATCTGTTTTGGTTTTGGTTTTTTTAATAAATTTATTTATTTTATGTATTTTATTTTTGACCTCATTGGGTCTTCGTTGCTGCGCGTGGGCTTTCTCTAGTTGCAGCGAGTGGGAGCTACTCTTCATTGTGGTGCATGGGCTTCTCATTGTGGTGGCTTCTCTTGTTGTGGGGCACGGGCTCTAAGGTGCACGGGCTTCAGTAGTTGTGGTGCATGGGCTCTAGAACGCAGGCTCAGTAGTTGTGGCACATGGGCTTAGTTGCTCCACGACATGTGGGATCTTCCCGGACTAGGGCCCGAACCTGTGTCCCTTGCAGTGGCAGGCTGATTTTTAACCGCTGCGCCACCAGGAAAGCCCCTAATATCTGTTATAGTATATTCTAATCCACAGTTCTTCATCTTGACTACATGAATATCCCAACTAACTTTATTAAATACCTTTATTTAAATTAAAATACTCTCTTTTTAAAATTTGATCTCAAGTAGCCTAGTAGTCCTATAAAAATGGGTTTAGTTTGGTATGGGGTGGTTTCAGTGAGCCTGTGTTTCACTTTGAAAACAGGAACGTTTGCCCATTTCTAGTATTTCTCTTATTCTATGTGATTAAAAATTGTTATTTAGTCTCTGGTTGTGTCTTAATGTTCTTTAGTACTCTGAAGTATATTTCATAGGTACTGTTCCCTCCAAATATTATAGAGAAAGTAAAACAGGAATGATTTTACCAAGGAATAAAGTAAGGTCAAGGGAGTTTTAAGGACTGGCTCAGTATCACAAGGTAACTTATTAGTATGCCACAAGATCGAAATTTAGAGTAGTTTGTGCACTGGAACTTGCCATAGATGTGTATAAATAATGGCAAGGTCATGTAAATAGGCCACATCATAGGTTTTGAAACAAAGAAATAAATATTCTGACTTATGGGCCTTATGGGTTTTATGAGAGGTGTGGAATAAGAAGATAATTGTTTAGCTTTTTAAAGTAGTTTTATCCTTTGTGCAGTCTAACTTGGGACCAAGTTGGGAATTGGAAGAATCTGCCTGATACTTGAGGTTGACTCGGTAAAAGTATCTCAGTGTTCTTTATAAAATAAAGTGTTGAAGTAAATGATCTCCAAGGTTTTTCTCAGTTTCGTAATTCTCTGATTCTGTATGTCTTCTACCTTAACTGCTAGAACTAGTCACCTCTAAGAGACCCTTCCAGACCCCATCAATGTGACTAGATTACTTGTCTCTGGAGAGTAGTAGTAATGATGATAGGCTACCATTTATTGGAGGCCTGTTGAATACCAGGCATTGTAGTAGGTTCTTTACATAACTAATTTCTGATCTCAAAAATCTTTTCAAGATAGCCGTTATTAGGGAGGGTGGGGGGGAGGGAGACACAAGAGGGAAGAGATATGAGAACATATGTATATGTATAACTGATTCACTTTGTTATAAAGCAGAAACTAACACACCATTGTAAAGCAATTATACTCCAATAAAGATGTTAAAAATAAATTAAAAAAAAAAGATAGCCATTATTAACTTCATTTTCCGAGTGAAGAAATTGAAGCTCAGATAGAACTTCACATCCCATTGGTAAATGGGATTCACCAGAGAAAGCTGCCTTAAGTTTCTAGACAGTGAGAATAGAGAAAGAGAATAGAATCATGCCAAATATTTGAGAATTTTATTTTGATCGTAATAGATAGCCATTAAATAATTTAAAATAGGGAAATGGCATATTCATTTTTGAACAGTAACTCTGACAGCTATATGTAAGATGAACTAGAAGGAGGTCAGATTGTGGTATAATATGATGGCCTAAGCACCAGCAGCCAAAATAGGGTTGATGAGAAGAGGTTGATATACATACTAAGAATACAGAAGACTCAGGGGAGGAGGCTAATTAGAGAGAGGGGACTACAAGGTTATCCGGCCTAGATGGCTGGATGGGAGTGGTGTTGTTAGCAGAGGTAGAGAAATAAGAATAAGAAAGAGTAAATTTGGAAGGGACTATGATGCATATAGCTTTAGACATGTTCACTTTAAAGTACTTACAGAATATCTCGGGTGGATGTCTTATAAGCCACTGAAAACTTAGGAAGTTAGAGCCAGAGACAGGGGTTTAGATGTCATCAACATGGAGTAGGTGATAGGTGAAGCATATGGTTGTATTTTATTTTTTTATACAATTTGATTTTTTGTTTTTTAATATGAGATTTTACCCCATATACTTATTGTGAAAACCAATGTATTTGGCCATCTTATTCTAGTCTTTCTGTTTTTTACTGCTCCCTTGCTCTTTCCTTTTTGTCTGATTTTGATATATGAACAATGTAGACTATCTTTCCATGCCCCCATTTGCACCTCCAAAGGAATTCAGGACTGGCAAAGAGCAGAGACCACTGCCTGTCTTCTGGAGAGTCTAATTTAGATGCTGGGTCTGAATCGAGGAACAGGATTGGGGGCAGAGCAAATATCAATCATGCTGCAGGCAAACTGTTTCCTAAACAAAGTTAAAATAGTATAAAAAGGGCTGACGCTTGCATAGGTTTGTTTTTTTTTTAATTCAGCGCCATCTGCCATATAATTTGTATATTTCTTTACAAGTTTAGACATTAAATTCTGATCATATTAAGTTTCACAGTGTTTCTTCTTTTTTTGTGTCTTTAGAGATATTTTAATGAAGATTGAGGAACTGCATTGATACAGAATATCATTTTGTACTAGAAAAATTCAGTCCATTTTTATATTTTCTGTTATTGTTCCTTTTCAGGAGAACTTCTAGATCCATGTGGTCATATCCACCCTGAATCTTCAGTTGTACAACTTGGTTCTAATTTCACAGCAGTTTGTGTGCTAAAGGAAAAATGTATGGATTATTTTCACGTGAATGCTAATTACATTTTCTGGAAAACAAACCATGTTATTGTTCCTTTTGAACAATATACTGTCATAAACAGAACAGCATCTAGTGTCACATTTACAGATGTATCTTTATTAAATATTCAACTCACTTGCAACATTCGTACATTTGGACAGATTGATCAGAATGTTTATGGAATCAGAATGATTTCAGGCCGTGAGTGTTTTACTTTTTTCTTACTTCAGACTTTGTCATGACTGTTGAATTACAACTTTAATGTCTGTTGTCTGTTGGTCTGTATGAAATGCAGAAACTGTCAGCTCAGTGAGTTTTGGACTTTTTTTTTTAATGAGCTTAGAAGTAGAACTGCATTTGCATTACAAATATACGAAAAACCTAAAGAGTAATACAAGTTTTATATTTTTCCTGAAAGCCAAGTATCTGTCAGTTTTCTGGAAAATTATTTTGACATTAGACACCCCCAAAAAATGTTGAATTGAAATCTGTGACTGTATTCATAGTAAGTTTCAATTTCCCTTAGTTGCTGAGAAAATGCAGTGTAAAGCAACTACCTAAAGAAGGTGAATAAGTACTGGAGAGAGTCCTTCTTCCATGTTGAGGCAAATAAGTAAACTTAGTATGATCCAAGAATGGATTACCAAATTTGTGGATCACCTAAAACTATAATTTTGGCATTTGCTTTTCCTCCAGCAGAGTTTGGGAAGGCAATAGGGAGAGAAATATAAATGAATCATTTTTGCTTCTATTTAATTGCCTCTTCCTAACATTCAAATATTATTTTAAAATACATTTAATGGGGAAGTCAGTTGATAATGCTATCCAGCTATAAATGAAAGTAGATTTTGTGTAGAAAATTAATTTGAAACATACCTATTAATGATAATTATGATAGAAAATGTATGTTACTATCGAAAAGATTTGAATTTAAATAGAAAAGAAATTAATTCTTTAGTCACCAGTTTTTCATTATGTCCTTTTTTCTTGGGTTTGTTTTTTTCTATCTAATTTAGGTTGTTTTAAATGTCTAGAGTAGTATATAAATTGCATGTTATTTGTGAATATAAAGCTTTTTGAGAATTGCTTATTTCTCCCTTTTAGTGCCTCCAGAAAAACCTAAAAATTTGAGTTGCATTGTGAACGAAGGAAAGAAAATGATGTGTCAGTGGGATCCTGGAAGGGAAACGCACCTGGAAACAAACTACACTTTAAAATCTGAATGGCAAGTTATTTTAAATTTGTTATGCATTGAATTTATTAAGTTAGCCTTTGGTGCTAGAATTTTTATTTTGTCAAGCAGTAATACTAAATGCAAAGTTTTAAACATTTTATTTAACTCTTTATTTTAGAACATCTGAAACATGAAAGTAGAAAGAATTGTGTAAGAAATCCTCATGTGCTCATCATCCAGCTTCAATAATGACCCGCTCATGACCAGTCTTATTTTATATATACCCCACCCCAGATTGCTTTAAAGAAAATCTAGACATCATATCGTCATATCCATAAATATTTTAGTACATCTATCTAAAAGATAAGGACACTTTTTTTAAAAACATGACGACATACCCAAATGAAATTGAAAATACTTTCATATTGTCACATTTTTAATCAGTGTTCCGATTTTCCCGGTTGTCTCGTAGATATATGTATGTATTTTTACATTTGTTCAAGATGTAAATAATCACCATATATTGCCAATTCATATGTCTTGTCTCTCTTAACCGTAGTTTCCACCTCTCTCTCCTTTCTCTTTGCAATTCAGTTATTAAAATAATGGTTACACATTATTTAATACATTCCTCTGTCCCTTTATTTCCTAAAACTTGTCATTAGATCTAGACTCTTAATCAGATTTTCTTTTTCTTTTTTTTTCAAAAATAATTCATAGGAGTGATGTGTACTTCCATTAGGAACAACCACATAATGTTTGATTGTTTTTCTTATGCTAAGTTTGAGCAGTGGTTTCGGGTATTATAAAATTCCCCATTAGTTTTTTTTCAAACATAATGAAAAGTTGAAAGAATTTTACAGTGAACGTTTATACATACTCATTACCTAGATTCTACAATTAACATTTTACTAGATTTGCTTTATCACATACCTGTTTATCTGTGCATCTTTGTCTCCATCTACCAATCTCTTTTTTTAATGCATTTCAAAGTGAGTTACAGACATTTATGTACTTCACCCTTAATCACTTCAGCATTTACACCATTAATTAGATTAATTAACTAGATGTTTACAAAAACAGGAACGTTTTTGTTTTCAGGTAAAATTTATGTATCAGTATCTCTTGGGACTTCCCTTGCAGTCCAGTGGTTAGACTCCGCACTTCCACTGCAGGGGGCACAGGTTCGATCCCTGGTCAGGGAACTAAGATCCTGCAAGCTGCATGGTGTGGCCAAAAAAGAAAAAAAAGAAGAAAATTTATTTTTCTCTCAAGATATGCTTACATATCTTAAGTGTATTATTCAGTGAGTTTTGACTAGTGCATATACATCTGTCTAACTTAAACCCCTGTCAAGATATAGAACATTACTGTACTATTACACCCTCATGCCCCTTCCCAGTCAAGCCCAACAACCACCCTATTTCACCACATTGCACAAGGCGACTACTTGTCTCATTTCTTCCCTATAGACTTTTGCCTGTTCCAGAATGTCATATAAATGGAATCATAAAGTATGTGCTCTTTTTGTGAAAGGATTAATGACTCAGCAGAATGGTTTTGGAATTTAACCATGTTGTTTCCCATTAGTTTTTCACTTAAAGGTGTGAGCATTCATCAGTCATCATTATTTATATATGAGGTACAAAATAATGGTATTCTATCCTTTTCTTCTTTTTTTTTTCACCCGAAATACTTAAAGAAAGCTTTTCTCCGTCAACTATTGGTTACCCTGAGGTACAGTTCATAGAAGCAAAATGGTGTTAATATTTTCCCTTTATTAACCAGTTTTATAAGTTGGTTCCCTACCATCCTCCAAAGGTAGATGTAAGGGGTTTTTCTCCTCATTATGGATTCATATCTAAACATATTTGATGTGTTTTAATCCATTACAGTTATTATTCTTCTTAAACTTAAATCGTCCCATCTTTGGTTAGTGGGAACTTTTCAAATTGGCTCATCCTTTTGACACAGCTTCATTAGTCTTTGATAGCTTCCTGATTTCTGAAGTGACATGATGTTCCAGGTTCATCTTAATATCAACCATTTCTGAAGTAGTCATGGTTCCAGTTAGTGTGAAGTACTATTTAGAGACTACAGTCTGGGTGTTGGAAATCTCATTGCTACTGGGTTGTTGTTTCTAGGCTTTTTCAGTGGAAAGAGCTAAGAATGTTTTTAAGATAAAATACATCATGAACTCATACTGGTATTTCCAATTTAAAAGCCAGACTATAGGTTTTTACTTAATTCTATCTAACATCTACATAGCCTTTCTTCTGTGCTGAAAACCTTAGTTCCCAGCAACACCGACATAATTATTCATTTGCTTTATTCCACAGTAAACAAAACAGCTACAGAGTAACAATTCCAATATTAGCACCAACAATGTGATTACTAAAAAGAATTTTAAGGTTGTTTTTCTCTCACCAAGGACATAATTAAGTTACTCTTTTAGAGTTACTTGAAATAGTTCCTTTCTGTGTGTTACACTACCAACTCAATATAAGAATTCATATGTTTCATTTTGCTTTCGTTTTTTTGTGTTTTTTTGTGTTTTTGTGTGTGTGTCTGGAGGTTTTTTTTTTTTTTTTTTTTTTTTTTTTTCTTTTTGCGGTATGCGGGCCTCTCACTGTTGTGGCCTCTCCCGTTGCGGAGCACAGGCTCCGGATGCGCAGGCCCAGCGGCCATGGCTCACGGGCCCAGCCACTCCGCGGCATATGGGATCCTCCCAGACCGGGGCACGAACCCGTATCCCCTGCATCGGCAGGCGGACTCTCAACCACTGCGCCACCAGGGAGGCCCGGTTTTTTTTTTTTTTTTTTTTTTGCGTTATGCGGGCCTCTTGCTGTTGTGGTCTCTTCTGTTGCGGAGCACAGGCTCCGGATGCGCAGGCTCAGCAGCCATGGCTTACAGGCCCAGCCGCTCTGCGGCATGTGGGATCCTCCCGGACCGGGGCACGAACCTGTGTCCCCTGCATCGGCAGGCGAACTCCCAACCACTGCGCCACCAGGGAAGACCTTTGCTTTCGGTTTTTAAGAATTTTCTAAGACAAGATATGTTCACAGAGGTCTCTGTTCCCTGTGTCCTTTACCTTATTTCCTCCCTTCCTCTAGAGCAAGGGTCCCCAACCTCCAGGCCACGGACGGGGTCTGTGGCCTGTTAGGAGCCGGGCCACACAGCAGGAGGTGAGCAGCAGGCAAGCGAGCGAAGCTTCATCTGTATTTACATCTGCTCCCCTTCACTCGCATTACTGCCTGAGCTCCACCTCCTGTCAGATGAGCGGCAGAATTAGATTCTCATAGGAGCGCAAATCCTACTGTGAACTGCACATGTGAGGGATCTAGGTTGCTAGCTCCTTATGAGAATCTAACGCCTGATGATCTGAGGTGGAGCTGAGGCAGTGATGCTAGTGCTGGGGAGTGGCTGCAAATACAGATTATCATTAGCAGAGAGGTTTGACTGCACAGAGACCATAATAAATCAACTGCTTGCAGACTCACATCAAAACCCTATCAGTGAGTGACAAGTGAAAACAAGCTCGGGGCTCCAGTTGTATAATTATTTCATTATATATTATTGTAATAATAATAGAAATAAAGTGCACAATAAATGTAATGTGATTGAGTCATCCTGAAACCAACCCCCCCCCACCCCCGGTGTGTGGAAAAATTGTCTTCCACGAAACTGGTCCCTGGTGCCAAAAAGGTTGGGGACTGCTGCTCTAGAAGTTACCTGTTTTGGTTTGGTTTTGATGTATCCTCCTGTTTTAAAAAATAGCAAGTATATATATAAATATTCTTAATTGATACATAATTTAAACATATGTGAGTAAATATAGTCACATCACTTGAAATTTTATATGGTGATAGAAATCAGAAAGTGGTTGCCAGGGTTTGACTGGAAAGGGATTGAAGGAATTTTCTGGGGTGATAGAAATTCTTATCCCTACCCTATCACCTCCTAGCATACTGTGCTTAAAGAAAGACATTGCTGGTACAGTAAAGATTTTGTTTCAGGAAAGGAAAGAAACAGTACTAATATCACAGGAAATGAATAATTTTTAGAGAAAGGTCAATGAGGATAGAGCATAATGTTCTAAATGTTCTCGGAGTAAAATTTTGAAAATAATTTTGTGTTTTAAGATATAGATCAAACTCAGTTTTAAAGAAAAACAGGTGAACTTTTAACAAATTTTGTTTTTAGTGTTCAACGGTTTATTCTAAACTTATTGGAATTAACTTTTTTATTCTAAGCTATAATAATTTGGGTCTCAGCAAACTCTTTTCAATAACCTTTTTCACTCTAATTTTTTCAAATCTATTTTTAATGACTGATTCTACCATTTTTGTATTTAGGGCAACAGAGAAGTTTGATGATTGTAAAGCAAAACGTGACACCCGCACCTCATGTACTGTTGATTATTCTCCTGTGTATTTTGTCAACATTGAAGTCTGGGTGGAAGCAGAGAATGCTCTTGGGAACGTTACCTCAGATCATATCAATTTTGATCCTGTAGATAAAGGTAGTTATAAACCTAAATTTGAGAATTTATTAGAATATACAGTGGTTTATAAATTAGTTTTAAGTTAAATTAATGTAGAAACAAGCATTTATTTTATCTTAGTGACTTTTACAAATTCACTTTATCAACAGCATTAAAAATAATTTGGAAAAAGAAAAATATCCATAATCCAACCACACTCACAGCTGTTTTCACTTTGACTATTATCTTCTGGTATTTGTCCAAATATCAAACATTTTATAGCATTGTAACCGTAAGATACATGTTCCATTTTTATTCTTTTTTAAATTTCATATATCATAAATACTTAACTGTCTTTTAATATCTGAACCTGAAAAGATTAACACACGTAATAAGCTGACAAGGAAGAAAACTAGAGTTTTCTTTAGGAGCCTTTCCTTTCCATTATAATAGTATGGCATAGCATTGCTTTTAGAGAAATTATTTCATTTGGTGAGAATAAAAGAATACTGTGAAATAAAATCTAAAGAGTATATTTGACTTTGTATAAGAAGTTATAATCTATTGGATCTATTTTATTTCTTCAGTGAAGCCCAATCCACCACGTAATTTATCAGTCAGCAACTCAGAGGAACTGTCTAGTATTTTAAAATTGACATGGATCAACTCAAGTATTAAGAGTTTTATAAGACTGAAATATAACATTCAATATAGGACCAGAGATGCCTCAACTTGGAACCAGGTAAATTGAAAGTTACTGTTTATTCAAAGTCTTTCTTGCAACCCACTAACCTAAAAATCCCAATCATTTTCTGAATGTCTTAAGTTTCTGGTTATGTGAAGTATTTTGCTTGACACCTTTTCAAGATCCTGTATCTCAAGCAAGGACCAACAGGAAGACAGCCAGATAGAAAATACAGTTTTGCTCAGTACAGTAGCTTTTAAGTGAAATATGGAAGTGATGCAGGATGATAGGGTATAGCATTTTTGACAAGAGGTGAAAGGACCACAAATAACAGGAAATAGATTAAGTAGAGGAGTAAAAATGAAGAGATTATGCAGATAAGGTAGAGCAGGATGTTAGCAAACGACATCTGCAGGCCAAATTCAGCCTGTCATCTGTTTTTGTAAATAAAGTTTTCTTGGAACACAGCCACACACATTTGTTTACATATTGTCTCTGACAGTTTTTGTGCTACATAGAAAGAGTTGAGTAGTTGCAACAGAGACCGTCTGGCCCACAGCCTAAAATGTTTACAATCTAGCCCTTTATAGAAAGTTTGCCAACTCATGAGGAAGGGATTGTAAGACCGAAAAGGAAAAGGACAGTGTACCCAAAGATGACGCTATCAGCAAAAGAAGTACTTGGAGCTTTTCAAAAGGCTGTCATCATAGCATTGAGCTCCCCATACTATTCTTTGTTGTAACTCCATTTATCACTAACAGAATGCTTTTGCTTTGTTTCTCTGGTTGCAATAATGAGCTTAGAAGGGAATTGAGCCCATGACCTTCCTACTGCTGTCCTCCATTCCACTTATCTAAAGGGCTCAGAATACAATCAGAAAAAGCAACAAACCAAAATGGATTAATGCTTCATGTTGTACATGAGGATTGTACAGAGAGGATACATACCAAAAGTTCTTCAAAATATTTTTTAATATCATAGAATCTTAATTCATTGGTACAAAAAAGACTCAACACCTATTTGGTATTCAGTGTTGAAATCTCAGAGTGGTAGAGAGAACCTGTTACTTATCTCTGTCTTTATTTCTTGAAAACCAAGTTTATCTACAAAGATAGCTTTTGTTTTTCTTAATTGGGCTGGATATCTTCCATTTGCCTATCTAGATCTACACTCTACCCTTCTCCACCCTACTCTTTGTCTGGAGATGCTGACCTGTATGGATTTTATCTGTTGGTTCTCTCTAGTTTCCTAGTGAGTTCCTAGCTAATGGGAGGAGGGGTCCTGGCAAGAGGAGAGAGAGAAGTGAGATCAGCATATTTATTTTCCCTGCTTCCTCCCTGGAGCTTTCCTGTCTCAACCTGAGGTCACTGCTCCTCTCAAGTTAACCCTTTGTGACCCTGTTCTTCCAGGTTCTGTTACCGCCTCTCATCCCTTTGGATCTAAAGGTGGTAGCACCTAGAAGCCCCAGAGTATTGCCTATACACTCTGCCCATACTTCCTATAGTAAACCCTCCTTGAATTAAATTCTAATTGGAATTTCCATCTTTTTCCTGCTGAGACCCTGAGTGTTATAAGAGCATAGAAGAAAGAAAGAAAAGAAAGGATGAAAGGATTAGTAATAGATGTTTCTGTATTTCCCAAACCTATTAACCTTACTGATTTTGACTGCTTATTCACTTGCATTTATTTCTCTCCAGAGCTTGAGTCAAATTAGTCTTCTTTCATTAGTTATTAGTCTTATTTCATTAATTAGCTTTTAAAATCTTAGGCTGTTTAGAAGACCTATAATAAATACCTTCGGGGGTTTTTTTGGTCAATTTGCTTTGTTTTCAGATTCCTCCTGAAGATACAGCATCTACCCGATCTTCATTCACTGTCCAGGACCTTAAACCTTTTACAGAATATGTGTTTAGGATTCGTTGTATGAAGGAAGATGGTAAAGGATTTTGGAGTGACTGGAGTGAAGAAGCGAGTGGGATCACATATGAAGATAGTAAGTAAATAAGTATATGAAGAAAAAAGCATTGGAATTCTGACTATAAATTATGTCTGGTTTTAATAATACAGATCTCATTGCTTCTTATTTTGTGATCATTTTATTCAAACTGATATTTTACACTTTTCAAAAAAGTATATCAAGTGTAAACTCTAATATGCATTATTGATAGTACAAATCTTTTTGATACCTAATTAAAGAAAATTATGCAATAGTGTTAGATACCATGAGAAAACCATTAACGGTTTGTAATCCAGAACATAAAGGAGAGTATTCCAGAAATATCTAACTAGAGAATCATATCCTGAATCGTTAAAATCACTATCTAGCAAAATGTGCTTTAGACCCTCAGTATCAAGAAGATATTTGTACTATAGTTTTTATTCATTTTTTCTTTTTTATCATTTTGGTTGGTTGATTTATTTTCATTTTCCCTTTTTTTCTCATGATAATACAGTGTATATAGTGTAGAATCCAAAAGGCATAAAAAGATACACAATGTACAATAAAATTTCTTCTGTAGACATCAAGAAATAATCCTATGGCATATAGGTTTTTTTTCGTTTTTTGGGGTTTTTTTCGGAACATTTTCCTATCATGGTCACCCTTTAGGTGTCAGTGGCAGCAGCCATGGCTTTAAAACCTTCCCTACCACCTGTATCCCTTCACTTCCATAGAGCTGTTCCAGAGGTTTCGTGAGAGTTACATGAATTGAGAATGTCAAAGGCAGAAAAGTAAAGTATCCCTTCTCCACCAAGAATTTTCTCTCATTTTGATAAATGCCAGGAAAGAAAGTAATCCTACTATTGCTGGTTTGGGAATCCTCGATCAGATCCCTTTGTCTTGGTCAGGAATTCTTAAGCTGATATTCTTGGGGCCTTTAAAACTACTTGGGTCAGTTTGGGGGAGTTCTTGAACTACTTCAAAACGTTGACAAAATATTGTGGTTAGTACTTGTGTGAATTTTCTGGAGTGATGGTACATAACCTTGTCAAATCAAAGAGATATCTGGTGTCCAGAAAGTTATGAACCATTGGATTATGCTTTTCTTCAAATTAGTGAAAGAAGCTTCTAGGTCCTCTTTATGTTAGGAACCATTTCCAGCCCATAAAATTTCCTTTATAACTTCATGTTCTTTATTCTTTCGGGGCGCTGCACTGTACTCATGTATATATCTATTTGAACTCCCTGTACCAGCAGCTTTTTCCCCAGCCTTCCTGGTCTGCCTTTCCTCTTTTCTCTGTTTTGTCACCTGTAATTACCTCTTCATGATCAGCACATCACTGCTTAGATTTTATTCAGATCCTTTTTTATTCTGTTGAATACCATATTTGGCAATTATACTTATAAAAATTTTGAATTTTTAAAACCTAATTATCAGCATTTGATGTTTTGTAAAGTGCTTTTTCACATGGTTGGTGATTATTACAACAATCCTGTGAATTCATTTTTATAATATCCCATTACATTGACTCATCCCAACATCAGGTAGTAAACTTATACTACATGTAACTCCATTTATTTTAATTTGTCTTCTATTCTTAAATGTATGCATTTAGGGGTTTTAAGCATGTATTTAAATATGATTTTTCAGTTTGATTTTTAGCAATAAGAAATAGTGATACATCTTTGGTTATTGCTTAGGATATATTTGTACCTTTAAAATTTTAAGACTACAAAAGAGTTTCAATGTAATCTAAATCATCAAGCTATCACCCTGACTAAAGGAAGACCCAGGCATATCATGCTGGGATGGGAAAAGGCTTGTATAAAGAAAGACTTAGAGACACCATATGATTGGAGGGCAAGAATATTAAGAACAAAGTAAGAGAATAATTTCTAGGATTTTATTTTACTGTTATAATAAAAAGTTTATGTCATCTCTTTAGGACCATCCAAGGCACCAAACTTCTGGTATAAGATAGAGCCATCTCATACTCATGGCTGTAGATCTGTACAACTCATATGGAAGGTAAAAACAAATTGCCTATTTATATTCTTTTATCTCATATAAATATATTTTATATGGTGTTATGAGTGGAGCTTAATTTTTTATAACTATTTGATAACTTTTTAATAAATAGAAATACAAAGCTTTATATATACTATAAAAAAGTCAGGTTCCTAAACTACAGGTGATAACCTCATATATATTTCAGCATAGTTCAGTGAAAGTTCTATGAGAAGAGGGGCCTTGTTTTTTTTTTTTTAATTTATTTATTTATTTATTTTTGGCTGCATTGGGTCTTCGTTGCTGTGCACAGGCTTTTCTCTAGTTGCGGTGAGCGGGGGCTACTCTTTGTTGTGGTGCGTGGGCTTTTCATTGCGGTGGTTTCTCTTGTTGTGGAACACAAGCTCCAGGTGTGTGGGCTTCAGTAGTTGTGGCATGCAGGCTCAGTAGTTGTGGCGCATGGGCTTAGTTGCTCCACAACATTTGGGATCTTTCCCGGACAAGGGCTCGAACCCGTGTCCCCTGCATTGGCAGGCGGATTCTTAACCACTGCGCCACCAGGGAAGTCCTAGCGGCCTTGTTTTTTACCAAACTTTCCTCAGTGCCTCATAGAAGATAATTAATCAATGTTTTGGGTAATCAAAGTGTATGCTGGTAATAGGAAATAAAGTTGTTGTGCACTCCATAAATGTTCATGAGTGGATCATACTAAAATAAGGTAGAAAGAAAAATACTCAAGACATAAAATAATTTAGGCCAACATAGCCACAGTGCAGAATTGTGTAGAGAACGAAAGGCTAACAGAATGGTGCTTTCCCTCGTAGTTGACGTCATGCTTTTTGAAGTCAGTCTTCATTCAGTGTATAGTAGTTTTACTTCGGTAGTGAGTTCAAAGTAAGGTTGCCAGTCCCTTCCAATTAAATATTTAGAGATTTGACATAATAGCAGAATTTGTGAACATGAAGAAAAACTGATTAACTTTATTCAAGATTTATGAAACACATTTTTAAAATAAATTATTTTATTACAGACATTGCCCCCTTTTGAAGCCAATGGAAAAATCTTGGATTATGAAGTGACTCTCACAAGATGGAAATCACGTTTACAAAATTACATAGTTAACGACACAAAACTGACAGTAAACCTCACAAATGATCGCTACATAGCAACTCTGACAGCAAGAAATCTGGTTGGCAAATCAGATGCATCTGTTTTAACTATCCCTGCCTGGAACTTTCAAGGTTTGTGTCCCTGAGATGGAGCCTGACTTATGAATGGGAAAGGGTAGTTAGGTATGGACAGGGCTCCTGTAAAAAATTGTAAGTATTCTAAGAGTGTCTCGTCAGTATCAACAGTGATCATATTTTTAGAAGTCAGTCAGCAGCCAAACCTGGTCCATCATTTTGTGGCTCACTTAAACTTTGCAGTAAGCTACTTAATTCATTTAAGCATTTTCTGATTATTTATCTTTTTTAAAATATATTTTTAATGTTTTAGGAACTTTATATGTATATGACTTAAATATATTGTTTTTCTGTAGTTTTATCTGTAGCTTTCAAAGAAGAAAAACATTGCAACTTACGTACACAAAACACTTGAAGAACTTTGGGAAAGGAAGAATTTAAGTTCCAAAATAAATCAACTATTTACTTTACATGTAAATTATAATAAAGTGCTTTTATTCATGTAAATACATGTTAATATTATATGCTACAAAAACGTGATAGCAAGATCACATGGTTATGGAAAAGAATGTAAAATATTGGAATATCAGATTTTTAAATGTTCATTTGTCATATCAGTATTCAAACTTTGTTTTAAAGCTACTCACCCCATAACGGATCTTAAAGCATTTCCCAAAGATAATGTGCTTTGGGTAGAATGGACTGCTCCAAATGAATCTGTAAACAGATATGTACTTGAGTGGTGTGTGTTATCAGATAAATCGCCTTGTATCCCAGACTGGCAACAAGAAGACGGTACTGTACATCGCACCTATTTAAGAGGTATACCTGGCTACAAACATTTAAGTTGCTGTCCTTTTTCTAGCTCTTTAGACAGATTTTTCTTTTACATATTCTTTTCTGCTTTGTGGTCCATTGAAAAGATACCCAGTTTATCATAGTTGCTAGTTATGTCTTGTGTACTAGATTTGTGACTCTCAGCAAGTCACACTTAACCTCTCTAAACTGCAGGGTCGGTTTATGGACTAAGTGGGGTTAATACTGTCTTCTTGTAATATTCCACTGTTGTTTTGATCATCAAAGGAATGTTCACAAAACTAAAGTAAGAGAAATACAAGATAATCCAACCTCTGTTGCTAATAGTATCTCTGTACCTGATTAAATTCCCTCATCCTTTAATGAGAAAATATTTTCCGTGAGCATCTAGATGGCTTATTAACTTCTTATAGCTGTTGAAGAAGTGAAGCAGAACTAGAACTTAGATTTCCTTGTCTTTTAAACTGCAAGTACTAATGAAGGACAGAAAGTAATGTATTATAGAGCTCCAAAATGGGTTGCTCTCATTGTAAGATACTACTTACCACGTGATACAACAACTTTAAAGAGAAAACAAAGCATTCAGTTTGTATGTGTGTAAAGAAGGATAACCATTAGAATTCAGCTACAAATAATATGATTAATCAGAGAAAACATGTTAACAAAGATATACCATATATCTTTATATATAGCCATAAAGTTAATGAGCTTTATTCATAACATAGGCTGTTTGGCCCTCATTAACCTATTATTTAATATATAGTTTTACTAATTCTGGTTGTCTAGTTTATCAACCTTATCCAAATAAAAGCAAGGTGGAGCTAGAGAGGAGATAGATTGATAATAACTGGACAATAGGGACTTGTACTATAACATAGCATAGGCTCTGGAGACCTTCAGGTTGTGCAGGTATCCCCACATAGCTCAGTAGGCCTGATAAAACATCACTGTATTACAGCAGAATATAAAAATATTATCTTCTTGATAATATTGAATCATCAAGAAAATTACTCTCTTTAAGAAATCAAAAAAGTGTTATGTCACTTCATGCATAATAGTTAAGGAAATGTAATTCTTGTTGAAAGTATAAACTTCAGTATAACAAAAAGAAATTTTTTGCTGTTGCGTGCTGATGGGATAGATTGCTTTGTTAATTTGGAGAGATTATACATAAAGGAAATATTTAAGATAATTTTTTCTTTTAAAATTATTTTACTTTCCAGGAGAAATAACACTAATTCTTTTTTTCCCAGTCACCTGACAAACCACAGCCATTAGCGCTTTCCCTAGCTCTGATTAGTGACATCTTGCACTTAGGCAGTTCTCAGAGAAGTAGGTAAAATGTACAAAAATTGCCAAACTCTAAGGAAGACCCAGGAAGACTCAGTGTTTTATAAATCCTGAATATAAATGCAATCATTACTTTTATTGACAGTATAAATATTTTTTATTCACTGTATTGACAATAAGAGTAACCTTTTATTTTCAAACAGTTTTATTCTGTTAAGCTTGAATCCAGTACACAAAAGGCAATGCTTACTTTAAAAGTTGCAGTTTTAAAAAAAGGAAAGTTCAGTGGTAATAATTTCATAATGTATGCAAACGTCAAATCATTATTTAGTATACCTGAAATATGTTGTACATCAACTATATTTCAGTTTTAAAAAATGAATGAAAATAAAGTTCAGTGGTCATGAAATTATAATGTAAAAGTAAGTAATGGAATTAATTAGGTTTTTTTCACTATAAGGAAAAAAATGCTTAATCCACTATTCTTACTTTAGGAAACCTAGCAGAGAGCAAATGTTATTTGATAACAGTCACTCCAGTGTATGCTGATGGACCAGGAATCCCCGCGTCTGTAAAGGCATACCTTAAACAAGCTCGTAAGTCCAGACCCACCTTCTTTGAAAAATGTTGAGTTTTTTAACTAACAAAGACATTTTATCCCTTTTAAATAAGGATATGTCTTATTATGTTCAAATAATTTCATGATAATGAAATTTTACGAAGTCTTAATGATTTACTAAATTCTAATGATTTTCACTTGGTAAATACCCTATTCTGTTTCAGCACCTTCCAAAGGACCTACTGTCCGGACAAAAAAAGTGGGGAAAAATGAAGCTGTCTTAGAGTGGGACCAACTTCCTGTTGATGTTCAGAATGGATTTATCAGAAATTATACTATATTTTATAGAACCATCATTGGAAATGAAACTGGTAATAAAACTGTATCAGCTATTAAAAATCGGGTGTTTTTTCTTAAGCTTTTAAATACTAATTTGTCTCACCTTCTTGTGTTATACATCTTAGTATAGCATATTATCCTCAGAAAAGAGATAACCTGAGAATATGCTTTATGGTTTCGTTCATGGTCCTATTAAAGAAACATTGTTTTCTAGTAAAATATGTTTTAAGACACTCACAATGTCAAATATAGGCCAAACCAAGCAAGAGTAGTTGAATAAAGCACACTTATTGATTTCTTCCAGCTGTGAATGTGGATTCTTCCCACACAGAATATACACTGTCCTCTTTGACTAGTGACACTTTGTATATGGTACGAATGGCAGCATATACAGATGAAGGTGGAAAGGATGGTCCAGAATTCACTTTTACTACACCAAAGTTTGGTAAGAAATAGTGATGTTTGATCTTTCTTTTTTTCTCTTTTTTCTTTTTAAAATTTAATCAGACTAAAAATAGGCTTAATTTATATGCTAAAATTTTGTTTAAAGTGCATCTTTGGATTCATATAAATGAAGTGTTCATAAATTATGATTTTTATATTGTTTATCTGGTTTTGGTTATTTCTTTAAACTACAGAAAATTTTTTCCTTACTTTTTTTTTTTTTTTTTTTTTTTTTTTTTTTTTTTGCGGTATGTGGGCCCCTCACTGTTGTGGCCTCTCCCATTGCGGAGCACAGGCTCCGGACGCGCAGGCTCAGCGGCCATGGCTCACGGGCCCAGCCGCTCCGCGGCATGTGGGATCCTCCCAGACCGGGGCACGAACCCGTATCCCCTGCATCGGCAGGCGGACTCTCAACCACTGCGCCACCAGGGAGGCCCTTCCTTACTTTTTTTGTTGTTTTTTTAATTGTCTCTGACTGATTTCACTTGTACTCTGTAAATCCCAATAGAATTGTATATCTTTCTAAATGGGTTCCTTTTTTCACTGGCAAAACTTGGATGTGGTCTCTTTCTTCACTTGTTCTTCCTCTTACGGGCAGGTTGCTGTAAAGATTAGTCCACCCTTGCAGTCTCAGTTCATACCTCCAGCTCAGTCTTTAACCTGCTCAAACCAGTCTTCCAACCCACCACTCCACTGAAACCTCTCTAGTGTCACTCACAGAAGACCCCTTACTTGTCCTATCCAATGCGTGCTTTTTTGTCATCTTTTTTTTCCTACGCTTCCCAGCATTTGACCCTGTTGGCCTGTTCATCCTTGAAACTGTCTCTTCCCTTCGTTTGTTTTTCTAATAGCAGTCTCCTGAGTCTCCTCCCTGTCTGGTACTTTCTTCTTGGTCTCTTTTAAATGTTCTATATTCTCCAGAGCTCTGTTTTCTTATTTGCCTATTCAAATTCCCTGCCTGTGACTTCAGCCATCCTCTCTTCCCTTCTCAAATACATTTTTCTTTCTTTGTTCCATGCCACAACTCTTTGCCAAAGCCAGAAATTTAGGTGCAATTGTAGTAAGTTTCTTCATATCTTTTTCACTTACATAAACCAAGTGTCGAGTCCAGTAGATCATGCCTTCTAATTACTGCTTGCGCATGTGCTTTCATAATCTCTTTCTTTGACCCTAAACTTCTCATCATTTTCCCCACCTTTTTGTCTTTTCCCAGTACGTGGCCCTATACCTTTTCTTGTTTTGGCTATTCCTGTAACCTCCCTAAAGCAGACTTAAACTGCATTCTTTCCTGTATCTACTACATTTTGAATCATTATAGAAATTACCTTATTTTATTGTAATTGTATTTGTGACACCCACACCCAAGCACCAAGACAGTGAATGATAAATAATAAGCTGTTTATCATATAAATAAATAAATCATTCAGCCATATTCCTCATTGGTTGAATGATTGCCGAGAGAGCAAATAAGTAGATAAGTGACTACATAAGATAGATATTAAAAGATCCTGAGCTTTGCTGTGATGCCAATAATGAATATCGTCTATGGGATAAGATTTGTGGTGACATGTTTGTAGAATATATATGTAACAAATACAGGTTTCTCCCGCCATCCAAAAGCAGAACATTCCTACGAAATCTTTCATAAGCCAAAGTGGTGTAGAGCAAAGAGTACCCCCCACTTCTGGAAAGTTCACATCATGCCACTTCACTTTCACGAAAGACCTATGTTAGTACACTAAAAAGCTTTTTTCATACATTTATTTCTGTTAGCAAAAACAGACATTAATGTAATTTATGAAGAAAGCTTGTAGTATACTGATGTAGGTCTTTCCTGAAAGTGAAGTGGCATTATGTGAACTTTCCAGAAGTGGGGGGATACCTGTAATATTTGAAATAAAACTTTGTGCCATGATCTTTAAAAAATAGTAATAATAAACTTTAAAAATATTATCCTGATTATAAAAGTAGTGTTCATTATAAGGAATTTGGACTATACAGCAAAATAAAAAGGAAGAAAAATCACTCCTGATCCCTCATCCAAAATAATCTCAACATATTTATATACCCTTCTCGTCTTTTCTATGCATACATTTTTTTCCAAAAACGAAATCATACTTATTAGTATTACTTCATCATCTGCTTTTTCCTCTGACCTATCTGTTGTTTTATGGATTCATTATGGCTACTTCACATGGCATGGAATTTGCTCCCAAGGACCATATAGCTTAGTTGAAGAAATATGGTACAAGTAAACAAAACAAACAGACATTTGAGCCATGTAGGTAGTAAGTAGAGCAGGAATTTAAAGGTATCTGTAGTGGGGAGTTTTACCTTCGAAGATTTTGTGGAGAAGACAATACTTGAGCCTTGAAGTTAAGATGTGGACAGATAGGAAGAAGAAGGCATCTTAGTTCAGCACGAGCAAAGTCCCAAGGCAGGAAAACATAGTAAGCAGAAGTTCAGCACCAATAAAGGAGAGGATCTGCCTGAATTTGATTTGGCATATGTATGAGAACCTTAGCATTCAGGAATTAATATTTTCCAACCTATAGTTTATTCCTGAGCCTTTATCTGACTTCTTGGTTCCTATCATGCTTTGTAGGAGGTAAAGTTACTTACAGAGGGATACGTGTGGTGGAAAGATAAGACTAAGTGAATACTGTAATACCGTAGTACTACTTTCGTACATTTTTCCTGTAAAAGACTAGTTACAGGGGGCTGGAGGAGTTAACCAGAAACAACCATAGGTAAATCATTAAAAAAATGTCTAATATAAATTGTACCAATTAGTGATTCATTTGATTAATAAGTCCTCTTTTATTTTTTTATACATCTATTGCAGTATAATTGCTTCACAATACTGTGTTAGCTTCTGTTGCACAACAAAGCGAATCAGCCACATGCATATACATGTCCCCATATCCCCTCCCTCTTGAGCCTCCCTCCCCTCCTCCCTATCCCACCCCTCTAGGTCATCACAAAGCACCGAGCCGCTCTCCCTGCCCTATGGGGCTGCTTCCCAGCAGCCAACTCTTTTACATCCGGTCGTGTATACATGTCGATGCTACTCTCACTTCGCCCCAGCTTCGCCCTCCCACCCCATGTCCTCAAGTCCGTTCTCTATGTCTACCTCTTTATTCCTGCCTTGCAACTGGGCTCATTAGTACTATTTTTTTGTTTGTGTTTTAGATTCCATATATATGTGTTAGCATATGATAACTTGTTTTTCTCTGACTTAGTCTATATGACAGACTCTGGGTCTATCCACCTCATTACAAATAGCTCAGTTTCGTTTCTTTTTATGGCTGAGTAATATTCCATTGTATATATGTGCCACATCTTCTTTACCCATTCATCTGTTGGTTTGACATTTAGGTTGCTTCCATGTCCTGGCTATTGTAAATAGTGCTGCAGTGAACATTTTGGTACATGTCTCTTTTTGAATTACAGTTTTCTCAGGGTATATCCCCAGTAATGGGATTGCTGGGTCATATGGTAGTTCTATTTTTAGTTTTTTAAGGAACCTCCATACTGTTTTCCATATTGGTTGTATCAGTTTATGTTCCCACCAACAGTTCAGGAGGGTTCCCTTTTCACCACACCCTTTCCAGCATTTACTGTTTCTAGATTTTTGATAATGGCCATTCTGACTGGTGTGAGGTGATATCTCATTGTAGTTTTGATTGCAGATAGAGATTCATGTGGTATTTAGGAATCTCAGGCTTGCTGCATTTTAGATGATATTATTTATTCCTACTTCTGCCACTCCTTGTGCCTGTTAAGATTCTCCTAAAATTCTTAGCCCTATGTCAGATTTATCATCTTTTTGAAAATAGTAAATAACTATTAAAAATTTTGCCTGAATTTTACATTTTTATTCCTTATAGAAGATTACATTTATAGTTCAATTATTGAGATTGTTTAAAGCTTTTCCAGGGACTTCCCTGGTGGCGCAGTGGTTAAGAATCTTCCTGCCAATGCAGGGGACACGGGTTCGATCCCTGGTCCAGGAAGATCCCACATGCTGCAGAGCAACGAAGCCCGTGCACCACAACTACTGAGCCTGCGCTCTAGAGCCCGCGTGCCTAGAGCCCATGCTCTTCAATAGGAGAAGCCACCACAGTGAGAAGCCTGCGCACCACAACAAAGAGCAGCCCCCACTCACCGCAACTAGAGAAAGCCAGCACGCAGCAACAAAGACCCATCGCAGCCAAAAATTAATTAATTTTAAAAAAGAAAAAGCTTTTCCAGTTCTACCCAGTAGTTCTAGAACTCAAAGATAAGCTTTTGTTAAGATTCTGCTGAGTGCAGACCATAAATGTAATAAATAGGTTTGAAAGCTCTTACGAGGAAGATTATCTATCCAATAAACTGAACTAATCGATTTATTCTCCCAGCCAACATATATTTTATGCATACTATGTGGTCAGGTTACTGTGTAAGGTGTAAGTAGCTAGGATATGATTTACCAACGGGGAAGGGAGGGGGGAGAGAAACACCTTTAAGTTTGAAAAGGTTGTAAAAAAATATTAGGATGCTATTTCATCTTTTCAACAGTAATCTGGTTGGGAAGTTGCATTATTTCCCTTTAGCATATGTGTCAACAGTTATTTTCTTTCTTTCCCCTTTCTGTTTCTTTAGCTCAAGGAGAAATTGAAGCTATTGTTGTACCTGTTTGCTTAGCATTCCTATTGACAACCCTTTTGGGAGTATTATTCTGCTTTAATAAGCGAGACCTGTAAGTACCCGTAGTCATATTTTTGCCTTTTCCCCCACCTTTATTTATTTATTTATTTTTTTGCGGTACGTGGGCCTCTCACTGTTGTGGCCTCTCCCGTTGCGGAGCACAGGCTCCGGACGCGCAGGCTCAGCGGCCATGGCTCACGGGCCCAGCCGCTCCGCGGCATGTGGGATCCTCCCGGACCGGGGCACAAACCCGTGTTCCCTGCATCGGCAGGCGGACTCTCAACCACTGCGCCACCAGGGAAGCCCTCCCCCACCTTTATTGATCTATAATTTACATGCGACGAAATTCATCCATCTTAAGTGTACAGTGTAATGAATTTTTGTAACTGTATATAGATGTATAACTACCACCACACTCAAGATAGAGAACGTTTCCATCACTCTGAAAAGTTTCTTCTTTCTGTTTTGTACTGTGTCCTCTCCCTCAGCCCCTGGCCCCAGCAGTCACTGATCTACTTTCTCTGGTTGCAGTTTTACCTTTTCTAGGATTTCACATATATGGAATCAAACAACATGTAATTTTTTGTGTTTGATGTCTTTCACTTGACATATTTTTGAGATTCATCCATGTTGTTGCATATACTAATATTTTTCTTTTTATTGCTGAATAGTATTCTATAGTATAGAGCTATCAAAATTTGTTTACCCGTACATCTATTATGAAAGTTTAGGTTGTTTCTTTGATTTTTGGCTATTATGAATAGATAAAATATGTATGTGTTGTTATGAACATTCACATACAGATCTTTGTGTGACGATATATTATCATTTATCTTGAGTCAGTACTTAGTAATGGGATTGCTGGGTCATACGGTAAGTGCATATTTAACTTTATGAGAAGCTGTCAAACTGTCTTCCAAAGTGTTTGTACCATCTTGTATTCCCAAGAGCAATGTGAGAGTTGCATTTGTTCCACATCATCCTCAATTCTTGGTACTGACAAGGGTTTTAATTTCAGCTATTCTTTCTCATAGGTTTGCAGTGCTATCTCCTTGTGGTTGTAACTTCTGTTTCCATGATAACTAGTAATAGATCTTTTCATGTGCCACCTATACATTTTCTTTTGTGGTGAGCCTTTTGAAATCTCTTGCCCATGTTTAAATTGGGTGATTTGTCTTGTTAATATTGAGGTTTAAGAGTTCTTTATATATCTGGTTACAAACTTTTTGTCACGTTTTGCAAATTCTGAACTGTGGCTTGCCTTTTTATTCTCTTAACTGTGACTTTAGAAAAGCAAAAGTTTAGAAAAGCAAAAGTTTAATTTTGATCAAGTCCATTTTATCAGGGTTTTTTTTTAATGGTTCTTGCTTTTTATGTCCTGTTTAAGAAATCTTTGCCTAACCCAGTGTCACAAATATGTTCTCCTATATTTTCCTCTAGCTCTGTGCTGTGATCTATTTAGAATAAATTTTTGTGCATGTTGTGAAGTCAGGGTCAAAGTTTTTTTTTCCATAGATATCTAGTCATTCCCAGCATCATTTATTGAAAAGGCTACCTTTTCCTATTGAATTATCTTGAACCTTTGCCAAAATCAATTATCCATATAAGTCTGGATCTATTTGTGGACTCTCAATCCTGTTCCATTGTTCTATGTGTCTGTTCATCCTGATAACACATGGTCTTGATTTATTACAGCTCTATAGTAAGTTTTGATACCAGGTGGTAGAATTCCTCCAGTATTTTTTTCAAAATTATTTTTGATAGGTTCTTTGCCTTTTCATATAAATTTTAATATCAGCTTATAAATTTCCTTTAAAAATCTGTTAGAATTTTTATTGGAATTTTATTGAATCTGTCTATCAGTTTAGGGTAAAATGCAATCTGAACATGAGTTCACATGTTCATGAGTCAAATAAATCTTTCAGTACGTGAATGTGGTATATCTCTATACTTATCTTGGTTCCTTTTGCAATGTTTTGTAGTTTTCAGGCCTTGCACATCTTATGTTAAATTTATTCCTTCCTAAGTGTTCTTTTTTGTGTGCTATTATAAATAGAATTTAAAATCTTTTATTTTCTAATTGTTCATTGCTAGTATATTGAAAAGTGCAATTGATCTTGTAAATATATTGGTCTTGTATACTGAGATCTTCATAAATTAATTTAGTCACTTTTTGGATTTTCTACATGCACAGTCATGCTGCCAGCAAGTAAAGATTCTTTATAATTCTTTATAATCTAAAAGATTATACTTTTAGTTCTTTTAATTACTGTACTGGCTAAGACCTTCAGTACTATGTTGAATAGAAGTGGTAAGAGCCAACATCTTTCCATTGTTCCTGATCTTAGGAGAAAAAGCGTTCAGTCTTACACCATTGCATGTTATGTTAGCTGTAAGTTGAGGAAGTTCTTACGTTTTGCTAAGAGTTTTTGTCATGAATGGATATTGAATTTTGTCAAATGCTTTTTCTGCATCTGTTGAGATGAGCTTATGATTTTTCTCCTTTCATAAATACGAATTTTATTCATTGATTTTCAGATGTTATACCTTGCATTCCTTGGATTTTGCTAGATTTGGTGTTAATAATTTTTGCATTTTTATGTTCATGAGTGATATTGGTTTGTCCTTTTTGTGGTGTCATTGTGTAGTTTTGGATTCAGGGTAATACTGATTATCTCATAAAACAAATGGCCTCAGGACATATTACCTCTATTTTCTGGGAGAGTGTGTAGGGTTGGTATTATTTCCTCTTTAAATGTTTGATAGAATTCACAAGTAAAGCCATCTGGGCCTGCTGTTTTCTTTGTGGGGAGGTTTTTAATTAAAAATTGAATTTCTTACAAGTATAGGGCTATTGAAGTTTTCTTTTTCAATCTGTTTTGGTAATTGGTGTCTTACAAGGGATTCATCCTTTTTTTTTTTTTTTGGTTGGTCAGTTCATTTAGGTTGTTAACTTTATTGCTTTTTATATTATGTCCAGATTTCATAGTTGTTCCTGCAGGACAGTCTGTTAGGATCTTATTACTCATCTTTATTTGAACTTATTCTCAAGATGACTCATTTCCTGTGTACCTGTGTACACTATGGACCTCTAATGTTGGGCTAGGGACTGTATTAAGGTAAACATATTTAAATAGGTTTTTGATGATGGGGGATATCCTGAATTCATTGTTAGCCTTTTCTTCCTTGTGAAAAATCATATTTATTTTATCTTGTACCAATGTGAAAATTGAACATTTTTGGGTTTCGGGGGAGAGAAGGTATACCACAATTTTTTGTGACCCTGTCTAAAGTTTTTAAGTGTTGTTGTTGTTGTTTGTTTGTTTTAATTTATTTATTTTTATTTATTTTTGGCTGCGTTGGGTCTTCGTTGCTGCGCATAGGCTTTCTCTAGTTGCAAGCAGGGGCTACTCTTCGTTGCAATGCATGGGCTTCTCATTGTGGTGGCTTCTCTTGTTGTGGAGCACAGGCTCTAGGCACACAGACTTCAGTAGTTGTGGCACGCAGGCTCAGTAGTTGTGGCTCGTGGGCTCTAGAACACAGGCTCTATAGTTGTGGCACACCAACTTAGTTGCTCCGCAGCATGTGGGATCTTCTCAGACCAGTGCTCGAACCCGTGTCCCCTGCATTGGCAGGCAGATTCATAACCACTGTGCCACCAGGGAAGCCCTTTAAGTGGTTTTTATTGCAGAATTTAATTTCAGAGATTTTAAAAAATTGAATACTGATTACCAGCTTTAGTCTTATAAACAAACACTTTTTCTTTAAGGATAAAGATTAAGATCCTTATGCATTTTTAACAGTATTTCTTTTTCTATTGGTTACAAGAAAAGTAACATTTTTGTTAGCTTTTGGATACAGTAGGTATTTTTTGTTTATTTAATTGGTTTGATTCTTAAGATTCTTGGATGATAATGTTTAGAAATAGGGACTATTCATTGTTTATTACATGTGGTTCTACATATGCGATATTTCTCTTCTCTCCAGAATTAAAAAACACATCTGGCCTAATGTTCCAGATCCTTCAAAGAGTCATATTGCCCAGTGGTCACCTCTCACACCTCCAAGGGTAAGATAAAATATTTCTGACTTACTTGTAATACACAAGCATATTAGGATATATTGTAGAGTTCAAGCAAAAGATAATCAGACTGAATTGAAAAGTAGATGAAAATAGTACATAAATGAGAATTTTAGTCAAAATTTAAAATAATACTTATGTATTCTAGGAGTTTATTATCACCATAGCATATTTGTCCTTATATTCCCAATTCTATTTAGTATACATTAAAAATATTTGATTGAACTTCTAAGTTGAAAACCTACTATGTTTTAATGCTGCTATATGATAATTCTGTTGTAAGGCAAGCATTTTAGATTATATATTAAAATAAAATTTTAAATCTACCATTTAACATGATTAAATGGCTTCTGTAAACCTACAGTAAATTCCTTGAACTTCCCTAAGGGGGAAATGATTTGTACTTACTATCTTCTGACAGTCCTTTAATTTTAGATTAACAGATTGAAATGTATATCCTATGAAACTTCAGTCATTTGAGTTTAATGTTTTCCTCATTTTTCTATCCAGTTAATCCTAGGCAGCCCAGACTAGGCATGAAATACGAAATTTTATTTCTGGACCTTTAAGTTTATCAAAATGTAACACCAACAATATTGATTCAGAATTCTGAGGAAATACAGTCTAATTCATACTTTTTAGAATCATTTCACAATATCCGTGATTCACGTGATTTAGTTAGTGATATAGATTATCTCTGCACCATTAAAAGTTACTGAGAAGTTTTAGAGATTCATTACTCTGTGGCTTTAACTAATATGTCATATGTAATTATTTCAGAGTTTCTAAATGAACATGCACCATAGGTACTAATTCATTTTCTCTCTTTCTTAGCATTTTAATTCAAAAGATCAAATGTATCCAGATGGCAATTTCACTGATGTAAGTGTTGTGGAAATAGAAGCAAATGACAAAAAGCCTTTCCCAGAAGATCTAAAATCATTGGACCTATTCAAGAAGGAAAAAATTAATACTGAAGGACACAGCAGTGGTATTGGAGGGTCTTCATGCATGTCATCTTCTAGGCCAAGCATTTCTAGCAGTGATGAAAATGAATCTGCACAGAACACTTCGAGCACTGTCCAGTATTCCACTGTGGTACATAGTGGCTACAGACACCAGGTGCCATCGGTCCAAGTCTTCTCAAGATCCGAGTCCACCCAGCCCTTGTTAGATTCTGAAGAACGGCCAGAAGATCTACAGCTGGTAGATAATGTAGATGGCAGTGACAGCATTCTGCCCAGGCAACAGTATTTCAAACAAAACTGCAGTCAACATGAAACCAGTCCAGATACTTCACATTTTGAAAAGTCAAAGCAAGTTTCATCAGTCAATGAAGGAGATTTTGTTAGACTTAAACAGCAACAGATTTCAGATCATATTTCACAGCCCTATGGATCTGGGCAAATGAAAATGTTTCAGGAAGTTCCTGCAGCAGATGCTTTTGGTCCAGGCACTGAGGGACAAGTAGAGAGATTTGAAACAGTTGGGATGGAGGCTGCAACTGATGAAGGAACGCCTAAAAGTTACTTACCACAGACTGTAAGACGAGGTGGCTACATGCCTCAGTGAAGGACTAACTCCTGTTACAACTTTGGAAGTACCTGTAAAGTAAAGCTAGAAGTATTTTATCTGTGATTTCAGATCTTCACTCACTGAAGATGATCATTTGCCCTTAAGGACAAGAAGGTACTGTCCTCCCATGTGGGCTGTTTCCATCCCAGAATATCTGGGATTTGACTTTAAGCACTACATAAACTGACTTCATCCTCCAAATAGCTGAATGACTTTGTGCTGTTTCAGGATGTTTGCACTGAAGAAAAACAAAGCTTGTCTGAAATTTATAAAGTGAAACTTTTTGTTTTGCTATCTAGAAAACAGAGGGTATTTAAATTAAAAGCAGTGGTAAACTTAGCACAGCTATACTGATTTTAATGAGAATAGTCATCAAATATCAAATCTTGGGGAGAATTAGCATAAAAATTAGGGGAGCAAGGTCTAGACCCTCTACTTCAAGTGACAACATAATTTAAAAAGAGTCCAGATGGTACAACTAATATGAGCCCAGCTTTTGTTGTCTGACAAAAAAAAAAAAGAAAAAAATTGGGCTCATTTATAATCATACCAACATATAAAATATTAGTTCTTGTCCATTGGTAATGATGCTGCCAGTTACTGGAGAAAAGGAATTCTGGAGTTTTAACTTGGCAAACTAAAAATATTAATTTTTGAATATTTATTAGACAATTAAGTAAATTTTCAAACATTTGCTTTCTATCACTATTGACAACCTCCGAAGATCCATTTCACAAACTCAGCAGAGGGTCCAGATAAGAGCTAGGAATGAATGCGACGAACTGTCTTAAACATTTAAAAAATTCTTTGCCATTTATAAAGGCTTAAATTGTTAACATTTTTCTATACATGTATATAAACATTATTGACCCTTCTTGTTAAGACGTCAGAGAATTTGGTTGATGAAGCACTTTATACAGTATGTCTTCACCTTAAAATGTGTTTTGATTTAATATGCTTTGTTTTTAAGTAGGCCAAGACTGAGTTCTTTCTTTCTTTCTAGTAGGTGTTTGAAGCAGATTAATAAGTTAGAGGACTTGGGCAATACTCACCAAAACAAACAAAGCACCGCCCCAAAAACGTACATATTGATCTTAGGAAATATCACAGTTAGCAAATATCCTTATTGTAGAGGCGCTTAATGAAGAGGTAGTATTTTAATGTCTGCCAGTTCTGAGGTAGGTGGAACTTAGTTCTACATGATGATTTAGGAATATTTTAAACCTCTTCCCACACGTTCTGTTCTTCAGGGGAAAAGTGAGTTGGGCTTCCAGAGTTTAGCACTAAACTCACTCTCGCATTTATGTTACCCCCTACCCACCACGTTTGACGAGGAGCAGGGCCTAAAACCTAGGAGCTGAGTAAGAAAGAAGAAACTGTCACGTGGTTGAACTGCTGTCAAGCAAGTTTGTGTTGTTTTTCTGTCATATTTAAGTTACAGAAACCAAGCCAACTTAAAATAGTTTGTAGAGGTTATTGAAGAATAAAAGGCTGAGAAAAATGAGTACACATTTACAGTTGAGATGTAATTCGACTCATTACTCTCTCAATATTGTTCACATTAGACTTGCTGTTATGCTTTCTCCCTTGTATTCTTGCCTGATACTTTTCAGAGTTCTTTCTCATATATGGTCTTTGCAAGACAGAGCAGATGCGTTATTCTGATACATCCTAGTCTACTTTAGGCAAAGCCAACATGAGATTGGTAGAATGTCAGAATTAGTAGTAGATGAGGAAAATTAGGCACAGAGGGGTCATGTTGGGACAGAGAGACCCCAAACTCACACACACTACACACTACAAGGTAATAAAGCATTACCACCGTTTAAGTTGGTCATCAAAGGCTGGTCCAAGTCAGGACAAGATTTATCTTGCTAAATGTCAACAAATTTATATGTTACATTTTTCATTTCCTCAAAATAAGTAGTCATGTCCTTATAACCATGTTTAGCTCTAACCTTCCTCCCAACAAATAGCAGTGTTGCGAGATTGTACATGGGAGGTGGGCAGTTATAAAATGTGAACTCATGATCTATGGGAATCAGATCAAATAGTTATTTAAGAAAGGACATCATATAAGCAAATTTGTATGTTGAAACTTGTACAGAGCATGGTGCAGTGAGTGAATGCCCCCCAGCCACAAAAGCACTTTAGGCATATTAAATGGATATAGTTACTGTGCAAAAATTCATTCAGGAAATAAATATATTTATGTAATATACATCTTTGCCCCCAAAGAGAAAAGCAATCATGAAACTTAAGTACAAAATTACTTTCATAAGGCATGTCTTAGAATAATCTGTCTTGATAATATGTAAATTATATTTTAGGTAGGCCCAGAAACAAATCCAGTTAATTTATGTGAAAATTAGACTATGTTTAAGATAGTGGATAAACTGCTCATTAAATATCTAGTATCCAAAAATTTGATGCAGTTGCCCTCTTGTAAGATTAAAAAAATAATAAGCGTATGTTACATGTGTTGTTATTGTAATTTGATTGTTACTGGTGTCTTTGGTATCCTACCCTCATCCTTCATAAAGGCATGAGGCTAAATAACTGTTGGAAAACTATCAGACTTCAAACCCGCTAAAATCTAAAAGTGTAATTCTTTTTTAACATGGATCATTCAGCACTAGGAAACATACCCAACATGTGAGCAGAAGCAAGGGAAAAAGAATCATTCACATGGTTTGTGTTCACATCTGTTCTGTGCCTACTTGTTTGTTTAATTTCAACCTTTTTCTTTGATAAGAGATTTTTTTTTTACACACGAAGTCATCCAAGACCCTAGTTTATTGTAAAGTTAAGAGTTAATGAAGTTGAAATATACTTTTAAAACATATATTTATGAAAAGTCAAATTTAAAGTGGAACATCTAAAATATAGCACTATAAATAGAAATCAAATTAAAAAGATGTCTTTTTTCTACTCACGTAGTTTAGTTAAAATCATGACATAAATTTAGAAATAGAATAATTATATAGTAGAATTCCCTAAAATATTTTTGTTAACTGGCATGTACTGACCAACTATAAATTAAGTCTAGTCTATTCCATTATATTCCACACCAATCTCCTCCTCTCTTTGGTGTTAGGAACAAATTTCTATACCATACATTTCTGTTTCAGTAGTTTTTTGTTGAAATGGGTTAAATGTCAAAATAATAAGCTACATAAAACTTAAAGTTCAATTGTTTAAAAATATTGGGATAGCTTTCCGTTGGAAGTCGTGTTAGATTCTATTGCCCAGGTAAGATTACTTTAAAAATTTTTTTGCACTTTTGTAAATTAAAAGAATATGAAGCCATAAAATGGCAAGATATTTAGGTTTAAGAAATTTTAAACTAGCAAACTTACAGCCTAATTCTATAAACTGGTCCTTGGTAGCCGTTCCTTTTCAGGCTATTTATAAACAGAATTTAGATGTACGTCAAAACAAAACTTTCCAAAGCTAAATGTAATATCTTTTGGGTTAATCTATTTTTTTTTCATTGTATATGCTACTTGTATGTGTATTCCCACGATATTCTAATATACATTGCATTAAAAATAAAAATGCAGCTCTGGATGAGCTCTTTTGTTACCTATTTCTAAATTTTTTAATAAGGCTTTTTGTAGTCAGTAGTTCCTTAAGACGGGTTAAACTTCATTACACAGTTCTTTAAAGTTGATAGATCATGATGAAAATGAATTTAAGGCCAATGGTGATAGATGTTACAGACCTTTTATCCCTTAAACATAAGCTTTGAGAATGATAACTACATGCTTCAGATGCTGTTACATGAATATCAAAATGTGATGTGTCAGAAATAAAGGGATAGTTTAAAGGTGGATATTTGAAAATTCTTTAGTCTTAGTATATATATGTATAGAATAGTATCCTCTAAAAATAAGTGTGCAATTTGCTAGTACTGCAGTACCGCGAGTAGCATTAGGTATGTCTCCTATTTATACCCTACGTCCCACTTAATCATAAGTGCAATCCTTTTAAGTTCACTTCCTCTTCTACCCTGACCTAATCTAACTTCATATAGAAGGCTTGTCTAGAAAGAATATTGTATGTATTTTCACTTTTGCACAGTGAATTGCATGGGCAACTTGTAACCACAGCTATTGTTTTTATGTTGACATAACTCTAAATGTTCTCATATATCAGCTCGCATCCTTTAAGTAAATTTAATAAATTCTTAACTCAGTTTTTTTCTGGGTGTGGTCACTACCAGATGTCATTAAACGTAATGTTTAAGGTAACAGTATTTATCATTACTGGTGTTGGGCCTTTGTGTAAACTAGGTGCTTTTTGAGGGTTCTGTGGCTCTTTAAATGCTCATTTAGCATAATGGATAGGGTTTAGAAGAAAATCAATACCCTATCTCGGCCTTAATAAATACAGACTTAGAGGTGGCAAATTCATATACCATTTTTCTGGATTTACTAAGATGGTTTCTGGAATCCCAGCATCTTACCTCCCAGTGGATATTTTTTAACTGGGTTGCCAGGGGACCAACCAAGTACAGAGGTGCTGTGCCATCCTGTGGCCTGTCTGTGCCCACACTCTACTAGAGTCTTGTCGCAGTGAGGCACGAAGCCGATGGATCCATAGCATCCCACTGCTGCCCCCTGAGGTTGCCGAGTAGTAGTGTATGAAAGTAACAGTTCCACCTGGAAGGAAACCTGAACTACTAGATTTGTGTCTTCACATTGTGATTTTATCTTAAATATGCAGTAAATGAAAAATCCACAGACACACAAGTTAACTTCATCCCTTCACATATATACTAAAGGTTGTAGAAATAGCGTCTTGGCTTTGGGCTATGTGTTTGTTTAAAATCTTTGGCTGTGGCTCTTATGGGTTCAGCCTGACTTCTTTGTGGTACCTCTTGTCTTACGCTAATTTGTATTATGGATCCAATCCATCCTACTGCCAAAAAGATTACAGAGTTCCCTCGGCATTCAGTTTCCCTAGCCCAGAGACAGAAACAATTTTAACTTCTGGTCTGGTTTAAACTTTTTTCTTTTTAAATTAATATAAAACATTCCTTCCATGCTTTCAAAATATAAACAAGAGTACAACAAACTGTGCTCTTACATAGATGTTTAAGTCTAGTTAAACATGCTCTGGTTAATTAATAGAGTACAGAGAGAAGGAGAAAGACCTGAGGTGGAAAGAGAAGGAAGTGTGGAGAAGCAGGGGGAAGCAGGTAGTGAGTGACCCCAGGCCAACAGCCCATGCCCCCATTGCTGCTCCTTTAGGTTGGCTGCTGGCCGACCTACAAAGACCTTCGAAAGGCTACTTGGTTCCTCAACAGCTTAAAACAGTTCTATCTACACTGAGGGAGAAAAACCTACCTTTAAATTCAAAGTTCAAAATTTTTTAGATTATAGTTATTTTTTCCCAATTGCTAAAGGTTTCAAACAGATGGGAAGGCATAGCTTAGTTTTAGAAATCTGTGGACATTCAAAACCCAATTCTTCTACATTTATCCCTTGTGACTCTGGTTTTGTCATTTTACATGTCAGAAAAATATAACTAGAATTGTCTTTTCTCATTCCTGAACATTTTTTAAAAACATTAAATGGTTTTTATTTATACATTTATGCATTTGTTGAAATTAGAATCCTTCCAGGATAATGTGGTGAGATACATAGTGGGAATCCTCACACACAAAAGGGGAAAAAGAAGACAACTCAGATCAAGCAATTCTCGCTCCGGCTACCTCATCAGCTAGGGCCGTGGACGGTCCTTTTGATACAGAGTGGCCAGATTAACCAAGCGGTCAAAAGTGATTTATTCCCCAGAGCACTGCTTCAAACACTGAATGAGATCCCACCCCTTGATTCAGTCCAGGCTTCCTTTGCTAGAAGAATCTTTCTTTTTTTTTAGCATCTGTATTAGCGTATAATTGCTTTACATTGTTGTGTTAGTTTCTGCTTTATAACAAAGTGAATCAGCTATATGTATACATATATCCCCATATCCCCTCCCTCTTGCGTCTCCCTCCTACCCTCCCTATCCCACCCCTCTAGGTGGTCACAAAGCACAGAGCTGATCTCCCTGTGCTATGTGGCTGCTTCCCACTAGCTATCTGTTTTACATTTGGTAATGTATATATGTCAGTGCCACTCTCTCTACTAGAAGAATCTTAACGGTTAAAGATAAAACTCATAAGTACACACATGGATCCTGTCCTTATAGGAAATTGTTTTCCCTACAGTTATGGCTGAAGTCAGAAAAAACCTGTTGACTAGTGATAGCTTTTAAATGAATTAATATCAACTTCTCTGGAACTGGTTCTGTACGCTTCCAGAAAGGGGATCATGGTTTTAAATGAATGGCCTGAAAGAGAATATTTAAGTAAAATGGTACTCAAAGGCACTGAGATTCTGACCACAGAAAGAACTCTGCAGGAACATTTAAAGAATGAAAAGGCAGGGACTTCCCTGGTGGCTCAGTGGATAAGACTCCACGCTCCCTGGTCAGGGAAGTAGATCCCACATGCATGCCGCAACTAAGACTTTGCGTGCCACAACTAAGTAGCCCAAGTACTGCAACTAAGGAGCTGGCGAGCTGCAACTAAGGAGCCCGCCTGCCGCAACAAAGGAGCCCACGTGCTGCAACTAAGGAGCCCGCCTGCCGCAACTAAGACCTGGTGCAACCAAATAATTAATTAAAAAGAAAGAACCCCCCCCCCAAAAAGGAATGAAAAGGCAGCC
Source organism: Mesoplodon bidens (assembly GCF_964165515.1). Taxonomy (NCBI): domain Eukaryota; kingdom Metazoa; phylum Chordata; class Mammalia; order Artiodactyla; family Ziphiidae; genus Mesoplodon; species Mesoplodon bidens. The sequence goes on along the minus strand of NC_138160.1, from coordinate 44,412,171 downwards.
ACTCTTCACTATAGGTCAAAGTCAGTGTGGATTTTGCCCAATGTTCAATCTAGACTTACAAACACCTGAGTTACCAGCAGGCATCAGAGCCCAGGAAAGGACCTCTGAGAACATCTTAAGTTCCACGTTTAGAACTGTGACTAGAAATTGGCTGCTCATGTTGCTGCGGCAAGGGGCCCTTCCCTGCCCAAGACATTTCTGATCACCTACTGGGGGCCATGCTGGTGCAGGGTGTATACAGGTTAACAAATGCACACCATCTATGGAATGTTCACTTGGGGTCATTAAATCCTTGAAAAACTCTTAAGAGGTAAATACCAGAACCATTTAGACTTGTAGGCTCAGAAAAGTTGAACAACTCACTCCGGGTCTTATGGCTGACAGGAGAAGGGGCTCCAACTCCAGCCTGACTGCAAAGCCTATATTCTCTGCCATGTATACCCACTGTACCCAACCGCTCGTAGCAAAACCCTGGATGGTGGGCATGCTGGAAGGCCAGCTCGTACAGGAATGCACTTCTGTTTCCCAGACCTTGCTAACTTCTTTCTGAGTTTCTCTCCCCCTCCTCGCCCTACCCCAGCACCTCACGGTCCCCCGCTCCCCGACGGACCACTTCAAAGCATCCTAACTGGGCCTTGAGCCCTGAGTACAGTTCCTTAATCAGGATCTCTCCCCTTATGCCCTCATCTGAGTTAGCTCTGAAGCCTGCCTTCCCTCCCCACAGCACATGCATTTATAGGAACACCTAAAAGAGAGGTAAAGATATCACACTTTCCTGAGCAGAATGCATGTTGACACAGCTCCTACAGTCTCATTATTTGGGGGCAGGGATGGGGGGGAACCTCTAACGGTGGCATCTGGCGACTGCAGCCGGTGACGAAAGGATCTGGGGGCAGGGCATGTTTTCTGAGTGCTCAGATCACCTGTCCCAGGTGCTTCTGCCACAGACTTCCCGGGTCTGCTGCTGAGCGCAGGGACCCACTCCCAGCCTGTCCACCTCTGGGGCCTTCCCTTTAACATGGTTTCCAGCGGCTCCTGCCCATCTCCTGCTACTCCACTAGGGGGCAGCATTGGCAGCATGAAGGGCCTGCTGAGGTCCTGCTACTCTGACCAAACTGCCAACATTTGCTTTTCAGGTTCCATCTTCTTTCCTGGTCCTGCTGTGCCTCTCTTTCCAGCCTCATATAGCCCCCTCTCCAGGTACACACTCCCTCGTTTCCGGAATATACTGTGTTTCTTCCTACCTCCCAGCCCATACATATGATTTCCTCTCCTAAAATGTTCTCCTGCCCCCAGTCCATAGCTCAGCTGGAAAATTCTTACCTACTCACCAGTAATAGCCTCAAACAGATCCTCCTAGGTGAGACCTTCCATTCTCCTCCTCTCTCCTTCCCTGCAGAGTTAAGGGCCTTCTGTGTCCTGAGACCAGACCGATGGCCAGTGTTTGTCTGTCTCTGACTTAGGAGCTGAACCCCCTGGAGGCAGGGTCCCTGTCTTATTCATCTCTGAGTCCCTGCCACCTAGCACAGCGTTTGGTATTTATAGGTGCTTCATAAATCTTGTTTATAGAAAGAGCTGGATGGATGAAGAGACAAAACAGACTTTTTAATTTGTTATTGAGACTTTTCTTTTTTTAATTTTTAGCATGTGTCTCAGATTCCATTTTACCCAGAGTTGCAAAGTGTCATGGGAAGTTAGGAATCCGCCCTCTTCTTCTTTTTTTTTTTTTTTTTTTTGTGGTACACGGGCCTCTCACTGTTGGGGCCTCTCCCGTTGCGGAGCACAGGCTCCGGACGCGCAGGCTCAGCAGCCATGGCTCACGGGCCCAGTCGCTCCGCGGCATGTGGGATCTTCCCGGACCGGGGCACGAACCCATGTCCCCTGCATCGGCAGGCGAACTCTCAACCACTGCGCCGCCAGGGAAGCCCAGCCCTCTTCTTTTTAATAGTTTTTTTTTTTTAAGATGTTGGGGGTAGGAGTTTATTAATTTATTTATTTATTTTTGCTGTGTTGGGTCTTCGTTTCTGTGTGAGGGCTTTCTCTAGTTGTGGCAAGCAGGGGCCACTCTTCATCGGGGTACGCGGGCCTCTCACTATCACGGCCTCTCTTGTTGCGGAGCACAGGCTCCAGATGCGCAGGCTCAGTAGTTGTGGCTCATGGGCCTAGTTGCTCCGCGGCATGTGGGATCCTCCCAGACCAGGGCTCGAACCCGTGTCCCCTGCATTAGCAGGCAGATTCTCAACCACTGCGCCACCAGGGCAGCCTGGAATCTGCCCTCTTCTTCACCTCCAACATGAAAGCATGTCCTGATTCCCATCCCCAGCACACTTCCACCCCCACCAAGGGCAAAAGCTTTTTTAAAGCAACACATATACTTGGTGAGTCAAAAAACAAAAATTCAAGGACTTCCCTGGTGGCGCAGTGGTTAAGAATCCTCCTGCCAATGCAGGGGACACGGCTTTGAGCCCTGGTCCGGGAAGATCCCACATGCTGCAGAGCAACGAAGCCCGTGCGCCACAACTACTGAGCCTGCGCTCTAGAGCCCATTAGCCACAACTACTGAGCCTGTGTGATGCAACTACTGAAGCCCACGAGCCTAGAGCCCATGCTCCACAACAAGAGAAGCCACTGCAGTGAGAAGCCCGTGCACCACAACGAAGAGTAGCCCCCCTGCTCAGTGCAGCTAGAGAAAGCCTGTGTGCAGCAATGAAGACCCAACGCAGCCAAAAATAAATAAATAATTTTTTTTTTAAATTTCAAGAAAAATATTAAAGCCAGTATGGATCCTTACAAACTAGCTTATTCAATCTTATTATCCAGCAGACAAGGAAAATGAGAAGATGAATAAGTGAACTTCCCAACACCTCAAGAGGAAAAAACTCGATCAGGAGGGTTCTAATAGAAAAAGAGGACAGCCCTGCCCTCAGAAGTCATTGTCTGGAAAGGAAGATGAAATAAACAGGCTTAGGATCAGGCTTATCCTTAAAAAAGAACACATCAGAAAAGTCAAATAAATCCAAGCCATACACCAGCCTCTGAGTTATCTCCAAGCTAAATGTTGAGACAGCCCCAAATGTAGAGTGATACCCCAATTTCTCATTGAGAAGATCCAAAAGAAAAAAATGTGGACACCTTGAATGTTTAAATTTCAGAGATGTTGATTAAATAGTCAGATGTCTAACTACAGTCCATATTTTAAGTCAGACTATATAGAATATAGGAATATAGACTATTGGGTTTTTTTCACTCATACCTTATGAAATAATTCTATCCAAATCTTCATATGCTCTTGGACAGCAAGACCTTTCCTTGTCATCACAAGCTCCCCTTTTTGAATCATCAGCACATTTTTCCAGAGCTCAACCCATCTAGTTGTTTGAGACACAGCATGATGAAGCTGTCAATGGAAACAGCACTCCAAGCCCTAAGTACCACTTATGTAATATTAACACAGTTTCCCCCAATTATCTTAGAAATGCCTATGTATCATCTCTAATGTAACCTCTTATCATTTTGTTTTTTAAAGAAGTCTTTTAAAGAGTTGTTTACAATGAAATCCAACACATTAAAAATTGAGATCTTACTGCAGGAGTTATTTATTGCTAAATCTTTGGGTTTTGCCTTTGGTTCCTTTTATGGAAATTCTCCTGGTGATCTCCACATGCTTTCCAAGCTAGTGTGAATTTTGATGAACGGGTTTTTCCTAAACAGAACTTATTTTCGAAGTAATTGAGAGAGAACCTGTAAAATGAGAAACTTATAAGAAATTTACTACTGGGGGATTTTTCCTTTTCTAGGAAATGATTTTAAGGGAAACACTCATTTTCTATTCAAGCAAAAAGCTGTATTCATCAGGCATGCCTGCCTGGAAGAAAATGATTTTCTGTGGAATTTTGAACAAGTAATGGGCATGAATTGGTGAAAAGGAGAGGGACTAGTGTGTGCAAACTGTTCTCATATTAATGTTGCCTTGGTTTTGGGGGTCAGATTGAACTATAATTCTTTTTGTGATGTATGAATTAAATTGCAGAATTGGGCAAAAGAATTTTTGTTAACCTCTCTGAACAACATCCAGATATTACCTGCCCTGCTTCCAGCCCTTGACCAAAAGTAATCAAGGATCCCAGTTGTCACATCTCCATTTTTCTCAGCATGGCCACAGTCAGGTTGATCTGCAACCCGCAGTCAAGTGCTAGGGAGAGGGAATCCCAGGACAGAAACAGAAATGCCCAAGATGACATCTAATCAAAAATCTCTGACCTCGGGGCTTCCCTGGTGGTGCAGTGGTTAAGAATCCACCTGCCAATGCAGGGGACATGGGTTCAAGCCCTGGTCCGGGAAGATCCCACATGCCGTGAAACAACTAAGCCCATGTGCCACAACTACTGAGCCTGTGCTCTAGAGCCCGCGTGCCACAACTACTGAAGCCCGTGTGCCTAGAGCCCGTGCTCTGCAACAAGAGAAGCCACTGCAATGAGAAGCCCACTCACCGCAACGAAGAGTAGCGCCCACTCACCGCAACTAGAGAAAGCCTGCGCCCAGCAACAAAGACCCAACACAGCCAAAAATAAATAAATTAATTAATTAAAAAAAAATCTCTGACCTAAATTAAGGAAAGTTCAATAGAAACATCCAATCACCATATTTTTACTGAATTTGAGGCAGCATGGAGCAGGTTTCTCTCTTCTCCAATAGAATCATGGAAAGCAAGCCATTCCCATTTCCAAACAAGGAGGGCTTGTGCAAACAGTCCTGCAGGTGTCAGATTCTCTCCTGATCCCATGAAAATTGAGGGCTTCCCTGGTGGCGCAGTGGTTGGGAGTCCGCCTGCCGATGCAGGGGACACGGGTTCGTACCCTGGTCTGGGAGGATCCCACATGCCGTGGAGCAGCTGGGCCCGTGAGCAAAGGCCGCTGAGCCTGCGCATCCGGGGCCTGTGCTCCGCAACGGGAGAGGCCACAACAGTGAGAGGCCCGTGTACCGCAAAAAAAAAAAAAATTAAGTGTCATGACTCCATGATGTCAGAGACCTCCCCAGGGCCTCCCATAGCACAGAGGGAATAGTAAGAAATAAAGTGAGTGGGACAGACAGGAGCTTGGTGACAGGGCTGATGCTCAGATGAGGCCAGCAAGGTGCCCAGGGCACAGAGCCAAAGGAGACATACAGTGCACACGCTCAACCCTGGGGGGGTGATCCCCACCCTGCTTGGTGACCATGTACCCAGCTGGGAGCCACGTTTCCTGTCATCATATGAGGTTGCAAGTTGTCCAGGTTCTCCAACTGGGCAAGTGGGATGACTGAGAAGATTATTCTAACACTTGAGTGAGGAATGGACAAGAGAGGGTAAAGCCTGGAATAAGAAACTGTTAAGGAGAGTTTCTCTGATGCTGGTGAAAACTGAAGGGGGCTTAGACTAGGAGGAAAACAAGAAGGCAAAAGCAGCTCACAAGACATTTAAGATGCCACATAGCCAGTCAGGAAAGAGAGAAAGGAGATATATCTGGATAAATGAGCCAGGGAGGCAAAGGAAAAGCTACCCTACTTTTGACTCTGTCTCCAAAGAGAGACATCCTGCAGACAATTAGGGAAGCCTGAGGTCCTAGGTGCTTGTCATAAGATACTAGGTTCCATCCTCCTTCTTTAGGACTGGCAGATTTCTGTCCTGGGGAGGCCAATTTGTTGGTTTCAGGGGCCCATGTTCATGCCATGTCTCTGGCTGTACCTATGAACTGGGGAGGGTGGGTCCAACAGCAAGGGAGGACTTCCAGGGTATGACTAGACAGGGAACTTCACAAGGGTGTCTCCAGGCAACTGCTAATGGGAAAGAGCTGAGAAATACCTCATTTCCACTTTCAAGACAATTGTAGTCAATACCACTGCCCAATCAATAAAGGAAGCCTTTATCCCTGCTTCCTATATTCCAGTGCCAACTACCTAAACTCCCCAGGACACTGCCCTGTGACTTCAGGCCTCATCTGAGGTTCTGTCCGTGAAGATCATCGAGCAAGATGGCACTGATAGGGGGTAGGAAAATGTGGGACTTCTGCCCCAGACCCTCTCCAGGTTCTCAGTAAAGCCAGGTTTATACCCCATCCAAGTTCAACTCTCCCCAGTTACACAGATAGACCCACAGAGAAATGAACGAACAATGCAAGGTTACCCATTAGAAAAAGCATGTGCTTTGGGGGCAGACAAAACTGGCACAACTTCTGTGACCATCATTTACCTCATCTGTAACAATAACAACAATAAGCATAACACCAACAAATTGGACAACCTACAAGAAACTGATAAATTTCTGGAAACACACAAACTACTAAGACTAACTCATGAAGAAACAGAAAATCTGAACAAACTGATTACTAGTAAGGTTATTGACTCAGTAAACAAAAGCCACCCAACAAACAAAAGATCAGGACAAGATGGCTGCACTGGTTAATTTTATTTTATTTTTTTTGGCGTGTGTGGTACGTGGGTCTCTCACTGTTGTGGCCTATCCCATTGCGGAGCACAGGCTCTGGACGTGCAGGCTCAGCGGCCATGGCTCATGGGCCCAGCTGCTCCGTGGCATGTGGGATCTTCCCGGACTGGGGCACAAACCCGTGTCCCCTGCATCGGCAGGCGGACTCTCAACCACTGCACCACCAGGGAAGCCCTGCACTGGTGAATTTTATTAAACATTCAAAGAAGAATTAATACCAATTCTTCTGAAACTCTTCCAAAAAAATAGAAGAGAAGGGAATATTTCCAAACTCATTTTACAAGGCCTGATACCAATATAAGACAAGGAAACAAGAAAAGAATATTACAGGCCAATATCCCTGATAAACATAGATGCAAAAATCCTCAACAAAATATTAGCAAACCCAATCCAATAACACATAAAAAGGATCATACACCATGATCAAGTTGGATTCATTCCAGGATGCAAGGATAATTCAACATACATAAATCAATGTGATACACCACATTAATGAAATGAAGGATAAAAAGTCATATGATTATTTCAATACATGCAGAAAAAGCATTTGACAAAATTCAACAACCATTTATGATTAAAAACTCTCAACAAAGTAGGTATATAGGGAAGGTACCTCAAAATAATATATGCCATACATCACAAGTTCACTGCTAACATTATATCCAACAGTGGAAAGCTGAAACTTTTTCTACAAGATCAAGGAAAAGACAAGGATGCCCACTCTTGAAGCTTTTATTCAACATAATATTGGAAGTATTAGCCACAGCAATTAGGCAAGAAAAAGAAAAGAAAAGGCATCCAAGTTGGAAAAGAAGTAAAACTGTCAATATTTGCAGATGACATGATATTATATGGAGAAAGCCCTAAAGACTCCACACACAGAAAAACTGTTAGAATTAATCAACAAATTCTGTAACGTTGCAAGATGCAAAATGAACATACAAAAAATCAGATGTGTTTCTATGCAGTAATAACACTATCAGAAAGAGAAATTAAGAACACAATTGCATTTACAATTACATCAAAAAGAATAAAAAACCTAGAACATGGTTCCCCAGCTGCAGTGTCAGGGCAGCCTTTTGGCACTAGGAACTCTGGTCTGAAGGGCTAGTGCAAAGCCTCTGCATGCAGTCTCCTGTGAGCTAATGAAACTAGATGAAGCATAAAGGAAAAGAAGAAAAAGATGGGAAAAAAGAATAGCAGAAGAGAGTGAGCAGCCTGCCCAAGGTCACACACAACTAATCAGAAAGAGAAAATTTCCAACCCAGATCTCCCCTCAATTTTTTAAAACATATATTAATGAAATAAAATACAAGGGAGTTAAATGTGAATAAAAGTTCAAGGTAAAGAGAGGAGCAAGGACAAGAACCCACACCTGGACTCTCCTAGGCAGCCTTAGCAGTAGTATGTTAGTATAGTGTATAAAAATCAAAACAGTTAACATTTGCCCTCCTCTCACAAAAACAGCAAAATCATAACTAACTACTGAACAACCATCAACAAAAAGACTGGAAACTAACAAAAAAGATATTCTACATCCAAAGACAAAGAAGAAGGCACGATGATATGGAAGGGAGGAGCTTTTGCAATATAATCAAATCTCATACCCACCAGGTGGGCAACACACAAACTGGAAAATAATTAGGTTGCAGAGGTTCTCCCACAGGAGTGAGAGTTCTGAGCCCCACATCAGAGTCCCAGAGGAGCCCCCAGAGCATTTGGCTTTGAAGGCCAATGGGGCTTGAGTGCAGGACTGGGGGAAACAGAGACTCCGTTCCTGAAGGACATGCAAGTTGTTCTGTGCACTGGGACCCAGAGCAAAGCAATGACTCCATAGAAGCCTGGGCCAGACCTACCCACAGATCCTGGAGGGTCTCCTGGGGAGGTGGGGGTCAGCTGTGGTTCACTGTGGGGACAAGGACAGTGGTGGCAGAGGCCCCAGGGAATAGTCATTGACGTCAGCTCTACCAGAGGTCTCCACTTTGGAAGAGACCTGGCCCCACCCAACAGCCTGCAGGCTCCAGTGCAGGGACACTTCAGGCCAAACAACCAACAGCGTGGGAACACAGCCACGCCCATCAAGAGACAGGCTGCCTAAAGTCGTCCTGAGCTCACAGACACCTCCAAACCCACCAGAGTGACAAGACACAGCTCCATCCACCAGTGGATGGGCACCAGTCCCTCCCACCAGGAAACTGAACAAGCTCCAGGACCAAGCTCACCCACCAGGGGGCAGACACCAGAAGCAAGAGGAACTATGATCCTGCAGCCTGCAGAATGGAGACCACAAACACAGAAAGTTAGACAAAATGAGAGAGCAGAGAAATATGATCCAGATGAAGAAACAAGATAAAACCCCAGAAGACCAACTAAATGAAGGGGTGATAGGCAATCTACCAGAAAGAAAATTCAGAGTAATGAGAGTAAAGATGATCCAAGATCTCAGAAAAAGAGTGGAGGCACAGACCATGAAGATACAAGAGATGTTTAAGAAAGAGCTACAAGATTTAAAGAACAAAGGGGGATGAATAATAAAATAACTGAAATGAAAAATACACTAGAAGGTATCAGTAACAGAATTAATGAGGCAGAAGAATGAATAAGTGAGCTGGAAGACAGACTGGTGGAAATCATTGGAACAGAGTAAAGAGAAAACAATGAATACAAATGAGGACAATCTAAGAGACCCCTGGGACAACATTAAATGAATCAACATTCACATAATAGTTGTGCCAGGAGGAGAAGAGAGAGAGACAGAGACGGAAAAAATATGTGAAGAGATAATAGCAGACAACTTCCCTAACGTGGGAAAAGAATCACTCAAGTCCAGGAAACGCAGAGAGTCCCATACAGGATAAACCTAAGGAGGAACACGCCTAGACACATATTAATCAAACTGACAAAAATAAAAGACAAAGAGAAATATTAAAAGCAACAAGGAAAAAGCAACAAATAACATACAAGAAACCCCCATAAGGTTATCAGCAGATTTTTCAGCAGAAACTCTGCTGGCCAGAAAGGAGTGGCACGATATATTTAAAGTGAAGAAAGGGAAAAACCTACAACCAAGAATACTCTACCTACCAAGGCTCTCATTCAGACTCAATGGAGAAATCAAAAACTTTACATACAAGCAAAATGTAAAAGAATTCAGCACCACCAAACCAGCTTTACAACAAATGCTAAAGGAACTTCTCTAGGCAGAAAAGGCCACAAGTAGAAACAAGAAAATTACAAATGGGAAAGCTCACCCATAAAGGCAAAGAGACAGTTAAGATAGGAAATCATCCACACACAAGTACGATATCAAAGCCAGCAATAGTGAGAAGAGGAGAGGACAAATGCAGGATATTGGAAATCCCTTTGAAACTAAGAGACCAGAAACTTTAAAACAATCTTGTATACATATAGACTGCTATATCAAAACCTCATGGTAACCACAAACCAAAAATCTACAATAGATACATACACAATAAAGAAAAAGCAATCCAACACAATGCTAACGATAGTCACCAAAACAGAGGAGAAGAGAACAAAAGAGGAAGGAAGAAAAAAGACCTACAAAAACAAATCTAAAATAATTTAAAAATGGCAGTATGAACATATATATCAATAATAATCTTAAATGTAAATGAATTAAATGCTGCAACCAAAAGACATAGACTGGCTGAATGGATACAAAAACAAGACCCGTATATATGCTGTCTACAAGAGACCCACTTCAGAACTAGGGACACATACAGACTGAAAGTGAAGGGACGGAAAAAGATATTCCATGCAAATGGAAATCACAAGAAAGCTGGAGTAACAACACTCATATCAGACAAAATAGACTTTAAAATAAAGACTGTTACAAGAGACAAAGAAGGACACTACATAATGATCAAGGGATCAATCCAAGTAGAAAATATAACAATTGCAAATATATATGCACCCAACATAGGAGCACCTCAATATATAAGGCAAATGTTCAGAATCATAAAAGGAGAAATCAACAGTAACAATAATAGTGGGGAGTTTAACAGCCCACTTACACCAATGGACACATCATCCAGATAGAAAATCAATAAGGAAACACAAGCTTTAAATGACACAATAGACCAGATAGACATTATTGATATTAATAGGACATTCCTTCTGAAAGCAGAATACACTTTCTTCTCAAGTGCACATGGAACATTCTCCATGATAGATCACATCTTGAGTCGCAAATCAAGCCTCGGTAAATTTAAGAAAATTGAAATCATATCAAGCATCTTTTCTGACAACAATGCTATGACATTAAAAATCAACTATCAGAAAAGACACTGCAAAAACACAAACACGTGGAGGCTAAACAGTATGTTACTAAACAACCAATGGATCACTGTAGAAATCAAAGAGGAAATCCAAAAAAAATACCTAGAGACAAATGAAAATGAAAACAAAAGGACCCAACACCTATGGGATATGGCAAAAGCAGTTCTAAGAGGGAAGTTTATAGCAATTCAATCTTACCTCAGGAAACAAGAAAAATCTGAAATAAACAACCTAACCCTACACCTCAAGCAACTAGAGAAAGAAGAATGAACAAAACCCAAAATTAGTAGAATGAAAGAAATCAGAAAGATCAGAGCAGAAATAAATGAAGTAGAAATGAAGAAAACAATAGCAAAGATCAATGAAACTACAAGCTGGTTCTTTGAAAAAATAAACAAAATTGATAAACCTCTAGCCAGACTCATCGAGAAAATAAAGGGAGAGGGCTCAAATCAATAAAATTAGGAATGAAAAAGGAGAAGTTACAACAGACACTGCAGAAATACAAAGGATCATAAGAGACTATTACAAGCAACTATATGCCAATAAAATGGACAACCTAAAGAAATGGACAGGGCTTCCCTGGTAGCACAGTGGTTAAGAATCTGCCTGTCAAGTCAGGGGTCACGGGTTCAAGCCCTGGCCTGGGAAGATCCCACATGCCGTGGAGCAACTAATACTGTGCGCCACAACTACCGAGCCTGTGCTCTAGAGCTTGCAAGCCACAACTACTGAGCCCACATGCCACAACTACTGAAACACTCGTGCCCAGAGCCTGTGCTCTGCAACAAGAGAAACCACAACAATGAGAAGCCTGCACATCGCAATGAAGAGTAGTCCCCGCTCACCACAACTAGAGAAAGCCCACGCTCAACAATGAAGACACAACACAGCCAAAAATAAATAAATAAATTTATAAAAATTAAAAAAAGAAATGGACAGATTCTTAGAAATGTACAATCTTCCAAGACTGAACCAGGAAGAAATAGAAACTATGAAGAGACAAATCAGAAATACTGAAATCAAAACTGATTTTAAAACTTCCAACTAAGTCCACGACCAGCTGGCTTCACAGGTGAAAGCTATCAAACGCTTAGAGAAGAAACACCTATCTTTCTGAAAGTCTTCCAAAAAATTGCAGAGGAAGGAAAACTCCCAAACCCATTCTATGAGGCCACCATCAACCTTATACCAAAGCTAGACAAAGATAACACAAAAAAGAAAATTACAGGCCAATATCACTGATGAATATAGATGCAAAAATCCTCAACAAAATTCTAGCAAACAGAATCCAACAACACATTAAAAGGATCATACACCATGATCAAGTGGGACTTATCCCAGGGATGCAAGGATTTTTCAGTATACACAAATCAATCAGTGTGATACATCACATCAACAAATTGAAGAATCAAAACTATATGATCGGGCTTCCCTGGTGGCGCAGTGGTTGAGAGTGCGCCTGCCGATGCAGGGGACACGGGTTCGTGTCCCGGTCCGGGAAGATCCCAAATGCCGCGGAGCGGCTGGGCCCGTGGGCCATGGCCGCTGAGCCTGCGCATCCGGAGCCTGTGCTCTGCAACGGGAGAGGCCACAACAGTGAGAGGCCCACGTACCACAAAAAAAAAAAAACAACAACAACAACTATATGATCATCTCAATAGATGCAGAAAAAGTTTTGACAAAATTCAACACCCATTTATGATAAAAACTTTCCAGAAAGTGGGCATAATGGGAACTTACCTCAACATAATAAAGGCTATATACAACAAACCCACAACTAACATCATACTTAATGGTGAAAAACTGAAAGCATTTCCTCTAAGGTCAGGAACAGGACAAGGATACCCACTCTTGCCACTTTTACTCGACATAGTTTTGGAAGTCCTAGCCACGGTGATCAGAGAAGAAAAAGAAATAAAAGGAATACAAATTGGAAGGAAAGAAGTAAAACTGTCACTGTTTTCAGATGACATAGTACTATACATAAAAAATCCTAAAGATGCAAACAGAAAACTACTAGAGCTCATATATGAATTTAGTAAAGTTGCAGGGTACAAAATTAATGCGCAGAAATCTCTTCCATTGCTATACACTAAAAAAGAAAGATCAGAAAGAGAAATTAAGGAAACAATCCCATTCACCATCACATCAAAAAGTATAAAATACCTAGGAATAAACTTACCTAAAGAGGCAAAAGCGGGGGGCCCCGGAGGAAGATGGCGGAAGAGTAAGACGCGGAGATCACCTTCCTCCCCACAGATACATCAGAAATTCATCTACACGTGGAACAACTCCTACAGAACACCTACTGAACGCTGACAGAAGACCTCAGAGCCCCCAAAAGGCAAGAAACTCCCCACATACCTGGGTAGGGCAAAAGAAAAAAAGAATAAACAGAGACAATAGGATAGGGACGGGACCTGCACCAGTGGGAGGGAGCCGTGAAGGAGGGAAGGTTTCTACACACTACAAGCCCCTTCGCGGGCGGAGACTGCAGGTGGCGGAGGGGGAAAGCTTCGGAGTAGCGGAGGAGAGCACAGCAACAGGGGTGCGGAGGGCAAAGCGGAGAGATTCTGGCACAGAGGACCGGTGCCCTCAGGCACACACCAGCCCGAGAGGCTTGTCTGCTCGGCCGCTGTGGCGGGCGGGGCTGGGAGCTGAGGCTCGGGTATCGGCTTTCAGTCGGAGCGCAGGGAGAGGACTGGGGCTGGCGGCAGGAAGAGAGCCTGAAGGGCTTAGTGCACCACGGCTAGCCCGGAGGGAGTCCGGGGAAAGGGTCTGGAGCTGCTGAAGAGGCAAGAGACTTTTTTCCCTTTTGTTTCCTGGTGCGCGAGGAGAGGGCATTAAGAGGGCTGCTTGGGGAAGCGCCGGAGTCAGGCGCGAGCCGCGGGTAAGGCGCGGACCTCGGAGACGGGCGTGGGCCGCCGCCGCCGCCGCCGCGGGGCCTGTGTGCGAGCATGGGTCACTGTCCGCCCCGCCTTCCGGGGGGCCTGTGCACCCCGCCACTGCCGGGGTCCCGAGACCCGGGAACGGCTTTCCCGGGAAAGCGCACGGAGCGCCACGGGCTGCTGCAACGTCACGCCGGCCTCTGCCGCCGCAGGCCCGCCCCACACTGCGCGCCCCTCCCTCCCCTCTGCCTGAGTGAGCCAGAGCCCCCGAATCAGCGGCTCCTTTAAACCCGTCCTGTCTGAGCGAAGAACGGACGCCCTCCGGCGACCTACGCGCAGAGGCGGGGCCAGGTCCAAGGCTGAGACCCGGGAGCTGTGAGAGCAGAGACAGGGAAATCTCTCTGTGCAGCCTCGGAGGCAGCGGATTAAAGCTCCACGGTCCATTTGATGTGCCCTGCGTCTGTGGAGTGCATGAATGGACAGCGAATCATCCTAAATTGAGGAAGTGGACTTTGAGGACAAGATTTAAGTCTTTCCCCCCTTTTCCTCTTTTTACAACGAATTATTCCAAATTAAGGAGGTGGACTTAGAGAGCAAGATTTCAGACTTCTCGCCCTTTTCCTCTTTTTACAACGAATAATCCCAAATTGAGGAGGTGGACTTGGAGAGCAAGATTTTTGATTTTTCCCCCTGCTCTCTTTTTGTGAATGTGTATGTGTATTCTTCTGTGTAAGATTCTCTCTGTATAGCTTTGCTTCCACCATATGTCCCAGGGTTCTATCGGTCCGTTTTTTATTTTCTTCAATAATTACTTTTTAATTTTAATAACGCTACAATATTTCATACTTTATTCTATTTTACTTTACCTGCTCTTTCTTTTTTCCTACCTTCCCTTCCTCCCTCCCTCCTTCCGCTCCTCCTTTCCTTCTTTCTTTTTCTTTCCTCCCTCCCTCCCTCCCACCCTTCTTCTTTCCACTTTCTTTTTCTTTCCTTCCTCCCTCCCTCCCTCCTGTCTTTCTTCCTTTCCTTCCTCCCTCCCTCCCTCCTTTCTTTCCTTCTTTCTTTCCATCCTTCCTCCCTCCCTCCCTCCCTCCTTTCTTTCTTCCTTCCTTCCTTCCTTTCTTCCCTTCTTCCTTTCTTTCCCTCTCTCTTTCTTTCTTCTACTAATTCTTTCTTTCTACTTTTTCTCCCTGTTATTCTGAGCCGGGTGGATGAAAGGCTCTTGGTGCTGCAGACAGGAGCCAGTGCTGTGCCTCTGAAGTGGGAGAGCCAACTTCAGGACACGGGTCCACAAGAGACCTCCCAGCTCCACATAATATCAAGCAGCGAAAATCTCCCAGAGATCTCCATCCCAACACCAGCACCCAGCTTCAGTCAACGACCAGCAAGCTACAGTGCGGGTCACCCTATGCCAAGCAACTAGCAAGGCAGGAACACAACCCCACCCATTAGCAGAGAGGCTACCTAAAAACATAATAAGGCCACAGGCACCCCAAAACACACCACCAGACGTGGACCTGTCCACCAGAAAGACAAGATCGAGCCTCAACCACCAGAGCACAGTCATTAGTCCCCCCCACCAGGAAGCCTACACAACCTACTGAAACAACCTTAGCCACTGGGGTCAGACACCAAAAACAACGGGAACTACGAATCTGCAGCCTGCAAAAAGGAGACCCCAAACACAGTAACATAAGCAAAATGAGGAGATAGAAAAACACACAGCAGGTGAAGGAGCAAGATAAACACCTACCAGACCTAACAAATGAAGAGGTAATAGGCAGTCTGCCTGCAAAAGAATTCAGAATAATGATAGTAAAGCTGATCAAAGATTCTATTTCCAAGATCCATAATCTTGGAAATAGAATAGGCAAAATGCAAGAAACAGTTAACAAGGACCTAGAAGAACTAAAGATGAATCAAGCATCAATTAAAAACACAATAAATGAAATGAAAAATACTCTAGATGGGATCAATAGCAGAATAACTGAGGCAGAAGAACGGGTAAGTGAGGTGGAAGATAAAATAGTGGAAATAACTGATGCAGAGCAAAATAAAGAAAAAAGAATGAAAAGAACAGAGGACAGTCTCAGAGACCTCTGGGACAACATTAAACGCACCAACATTCGAATTATAGGGGTTCCAGAAGAAGAAGAGAAAAAGAAAGGGACTGAGAAAATATTTGAAGAGATTATAGTTGAAAACTTCCCCAATATGGGAAAAGAAATAGTTAATCAAGTCCAGGAGGCACAGAGAGTCCCATACAGAATAAATCCAAGGAGAAATACACCAAGACACATATTAATCAAACTGTCAAAAATTAAACACAAAGAAATCATATTAAAAGCAGCAAGGGAAAAACAACAAATAACACACAAGGGAATCCCCATCAGGTTAACAGCTGATCTCTCAGCAGAAACTCTACAAGCCAGAAGGGAGTGGCAGGACATAATTAAAGTGATGAAGGAGAGAAACCTGCAACCAAGATTACTCTACCCAGCAAGGATCTCATTCAGATTTGATGGAGAAATTAAAACCTTTACAGACAAGCAAAAGCTGAGAGACTTCAGCACCACCAAACCAGCTTTACAACAAATGCTAAAGGAACTTCTCTAGGCAAGAAACACAACAGAAGGAATATACCTACAATAACGAACCCAAAGCAATTAAGGAAATGGGAATAGGAACATACATATCAATAATTACCTTAAATGTAAATGGACTAAATGCTCCCACCAAAAGACACAGATTGGCTGAATGGATACAAAAACAAGACCCATATATATGCTGTCTACAAGAGACCCACTTCAGACCTAGAGACACATACAGATTGAAAGTAAGGGGATGGAAAAAGATATTCCATGCAAATGGAAATCAAAAGAAAGCTGGAGTAGCAATTCTTATATCAGACAAAATAGACTTTAAAATAAAGACTATTAGAAGAGACAAAGAAGGACACTACATAACGATAAAGGGATCGATCCAAGAAGAAGATATAACAATTGTAAATATTTATGCACCCAACATAGGAGCACCTCAATACATAAGGCAAATACTAACAGCCATAAAAGGGGAAATCGACAGTAACACAATCATAGTAGGGGACTTTAACACCCCACTTTCACCAATGGACAGATCATCCAAAATGAAAATAAATAAGGAAACACAAGCTTTAAATGATACATTAAACGAGATGGACTTAATTGATATTTATAGGACATTCCATCCAAAAACAACAGAATACACATTTTTCTCAAGTGCTCATGGAACATTCTCCAGGATAGATCATATCTTGGGTCACAAATCAAGCCTCGGTAAATTTAAGAAAATTGAAATTGTATCAAGTATCTTTTCCGACCACAATGCTATGAGACTAGACATCAATTACAGGAAAAGATCTGTAAAAAATACAAACACATGGAGGCTAAACAATACACTACTCAATAATGAAGTGATCACTGAAGAAATCAAAGAGGAAATTAAAAAATACCTAGAAACAAATGACAATGGAGACACGATGACCCAAAACCTATGGGACGCAGCAAAAGCAGTTTTAAGGGCGAAGTTTATAGCAATACAATCCCACCTTAAGAAACAGGAAACATTTCGAGTAAACAACCTGACCCTGCACCTAAAGCAATTAGAGAAAGAAGAACAAAAAAACCCCAAAGCTAGCAGAAGGAAAGAAATCATAAAGATCAGATCAGAAATAAATGAAAAAGAAATGAAGGAAACGATAGCAAAGATCAACCAAACTAAAAGCTGGTTCTTTGAGAAGATAAACAAAATTGACAAACCATTAGCCAGACTCATCAAGAAAAGAAGGGAGAAGACTCAAATCAATAGAATTAGAAATGAAAAAGGAGAAGTAACAACTGACACTGCAGAAATACAAAAGATCATGAGAGATTACTATAAGCAACTCTATGCCAATAAAATGGACAACCTGGAAGAAATGGACAAATTCTTAGAAATGCACAACCTGCCAAGACTGACTCAGGAAGAAATAGAAAATATGAATAGACCAATCACAAGCACTGAAATTGAAACTGTGATTTAAAATCTTCCATCAAACAAAAGCCCAGGACCAGATGGCTTCACAGGTGAATTCTATCAAACATTTAGAGGAGAACTAACACCTATCCTTCTCAAACTCTTCCAAAATATAGAAGAGGGAGGAACACTCCCAAACTCATTCTACGAGGCCGACATCACCTTGATACCAAAACCAGGCAAGGATGTCACAAAGAAAGAAAACTACAGGCCAATATCACTGATGAACATAGATGCAAAAATCCTCAACAAAATACTAGCAAACAGAATCCAACAGCACATTAAAAGGATCATACACCATGATCAAGTGGGGTTTATTCCAGGAATGCAAGGATTCTTCAATATACGCAAATCAATCAATGTGATACACCATATTAGCAAGTTGAAGGAGAAAAACCATATGATCATCTCAATAGATGCAGAGAAAGCTTTTGACAAAATTCAACATCCATTTATGATAAAAACCCTGCAGAAAGTAGGCATAGAGGGATCTTTCCTCAACATAATAAAGGCCATATATGACAAACCCACAGCCAACATTGTCCTCAATGGTGAAAAACTGAAACCATTTCCACTAAGATCAGGAACAAGACAAGGCTGCCCACTCTCACCACTCTTATTCAACATAGCTTTGGAAGTTTTAGCCACAGCAATCAGAGAAGAAAAGGAAATAAAAGGAATCCAAATTGGAAAAGAAGAAGTAAAGCTGTCACTGTTTGCAGATGACATGATACTATACATAGAGAATCCTAAAGATGCTACCGAAAAACTACTAGAGCTAATCAATGAATTTGGTAAAGTAGCAGGATACAAAATTAATGTACAGAAATCTCTGGCATTCCTGTACACTAATGATGAAAAATCTGAAAATGAAATCAAGAAAACACTCCCATTTACCATTGCAACAAAAAGAATAAAATATCTAGGAATAAACCTACCTAAGGAGACAAAAGACCTGTATGCAGAAAAGTATAAGACACTGATGAAAGAAATTAAAGATGATACAAATAGATGGAGAGATATACCATGCTCCTGGATAGGAAGAATCAATATTGTGAAAATGACTCTACTACCCAAAGCAATCTACAGATTCAATGCAATCCCTATCAAACTACCACTGGCATTTTTCACAAAACTAGAACAAAAAATTTCAAAATTTGTTTGGAAAAACAAAAGACCCCGAATAGCCAAAGCAATCTTGAGAACGAAAAACGGACCTGGTGGAATCAGGCTCCCTGACTTCAGACTATACTACAAAGCTACAGTAATTAAGACAGTCTGGTACTGGCATAAAAACAGAAAGACAGATCAGTGGATCAGGATAGAAAGCCCAGAGATAAACCCACACACATATGGCCAACTTATCTTTGATAAAGGAGGCAGGAATGTACAGTGGAGAAAGGACAGCCTCTTCAATAAGTGGTGCTGGGAAAACTGGACAGGGACATGTAAAAGTTTGAGATTAGATCATTCCCTAGCACCATACACAAAAATAGGCTCAAAATAGATTAAAGACTTAAATGTAAGGCCAGAAACTATCAAACTCTTAGAGGAAAACATAGGTAGAACACTCTATGACATAAATCACAGCAAGATCCTTTTGGACCCACCTCCTAGAGAAATGGAAATAAAAACAAAGATAAACAAATGGGACCTAATGAAACTTCAAAGCTTTTGCACAGCAAAGGAAACCATAAACAAGACCAAAAGACAACCCTCAGAATGGGAGAAAATATTTGCAAATGAAGCAACTGACAAAGGATTAATCTCCAAAATTTATAAACAGCTCATGCAGCTCAATAGCAAAAAAACAAACAACCCAATCCAAAAATGGGCAGAAGACTTAAATAGGCATTTCTCCAAAGTAGATATACAGACTGCCAACAAACACATGAAAGAATGCTCAACATCATTAATCATTAGAGAAATGCAAATCAAAACTACAATGAGATATCATCTCACACCAGTCAGAATGGCCATCATCAAGAAATCTAGAAACAATAAATGCTGAGAGGGTGTGGAGAAAAGGGAACACTCTTGCACTGCTGGTGGGAATGTGAATTGGTACAGCCACTATGGAGAACAGTATGGAGGTTCCTTAAAAAACTAAAAATAGAACTACCATATGACCCAGCAATCCCACTACTAGGCATATACCCTGAGAAAACCATAATTCAAAAAGAGACATGTACCAAAATGTTCATTGCAGCTCTATTCACAAGAGCCCGGAGCTGGAAACAACCTAAGTGTCCATCATCGGATGAATGGATAAAGAAGATGTGGCACCTATATACAATGGAATATTACTCAGCCATAAAAAGAAATGAAACTGAGCTATTTGTAATGAGGTGGATGGACCTAGAGTCTGTCATACAGAGTGAAGTATGTCAGAAAGAGAAAGACAAATACCGTATGCTAACACATATATACGGAATTTAAAAAAAAATAAATGTCATGAAGAACCTAGGGGCAAAACGAGAATAATGACACAGACCTACTTGAGAATGGACTTGAGGATAAGGGGAGGGGGAAGGGTAAGCTGTGACAAGGCGAATGAGAGGCATGGACATATATACACTACCAAACGTAAGGTAGATAGATAGTGGGAAGCAGCCGCAGAGCACAGGGAGATCAGCTCGGTGCTTTGTGACCGCCTGGAGGGGTGGGATGGGGAGGGTGGGAGGGAGGGAGATGCATGAGGGAAGGGATGTGGGAACAGATGTATATGTATGACTGATTCACTTTGTTATAAAGCAGAAACTAATAAAAAAAAAAAGAGGCAAAAGGCCTGTACTCTGAAAACTATACTACACTGATGAAAGAAATGGAAGATAACACAAACAGATGGAAAGATATAGCATGTTCTTGGATTGGAAGAATCAATATTGTCAAAATGACTATACTATGAAAGGCAACCTACAGATTCAATGTAATCCCTATCAAATTACCAATGGCATTTTTCACATAACGAGAACAAAAAATTTTTAATTTGTATGGAAACACAAAAGACCCTGAATAGCCAAAGTAATCCTGAAAAAGAAAAATAGTGCTAGAGGAATCAGGTTCCTTGAGTTCAGACTATACTACAAAACTACAGTCATCAAAGTGTATGATATTGGCACAAAAACAGATAAAATATGTAATATTTTATATTATATATAAAATAGACAATCAACAAGGACCTACTGTAGAGCACAAGGAACTCTACTCAATATTCTGTGATAACCTATATGGGAAAAGAATCTGAAAAAGAACAGATATATATATATATGTATAACTGAATCACTTTGTTGTACACTGAAACCAACACAATATCATAAATCAACTATACTCCAATATAAAATAAAAATTAACTAAATAAAGTTAATATTCAAAAAAAGGAATAAAATACCTAGAAATAATTTTAACCAAGCAGGTGAAAGAGCTATACACTATAAACTATAAGACCCTGATAAAGACACAAATAAATGGAAAGATATTCTGTACTTGTGGATTGGCAGAATACTGTTTAAATGTCCACACTAACCAAAGTTACCTCAGATTCAATGCAACCCCTATCAAAACTCCAGTGACATTTTTCACAGAAATAGAACAAACCTAAAATCCTAAAATGTGTGTGGAATCACAAAAGACCCCAAGTAGCTAAAGCAATCTTGAGATAGTACAACAAAGCTAGAGACATCATGCTCCCTGATTTCAAACTACATTACAAAGTTATAGTAGTCAAAACCGTATGGTGCTGGTATAAAAATAGACACATAGATCAACGGAACTGAATAGAGAGCCCAGAAAAAAAACCATGAATTTATGGTCCATTAATTTATAATAAAGGAAACAAGAATATATAGTGGGGAAGGACAGTCTCTTCAATAAAGAGTTCTGAAAAAAACTGGACAGCCACATGCAAAAAATTAAACCAGACTACTTTCGTAAACCATACACAAAAATTAACCCAAAATGAATTAAAGACTTAAATGTAAGACCTGAAGCCATAAAACTCCTGAACTAAATTCACATCAACCTCCCAATCCACCCTGCAAAACACTGAAATTTATTGTGACGATACAGGCATTAAGTGTATTAAGAACACAACTTTCTCAAACAGACCTGAATTGTATTGAATCCTAGTTCCATCGCTTTCTAGTGATATGACTTTGGGCAATGTCATCTCATTAGCTCTATTTTTTTTTAATGAGAATAATAATTGAGCCTACCTCACAGAGTTGTTTTGAGGCTTAAATAAAATAAGACCCATAAAACTTTTGCATAGTGACTGGTCCATAGTAAGTACTCAATAAATGGCATTTAGCATTAGTGAAATGATATGGAAGGTAAGAAGAAAGAACACAAAACCTGAATTTCTAAGGTTTTTTTCCTTCCCAATATACCTCAGGAAGACTATTAAAGGACACACGTGGATGGGAATTTTAATTTATCAGGAGATTAGGAAATGTTCCACCACTGTTGTCCCAGACAAAATCTAAGCTTACTAGGTAGGAATATAACTGAAAGAGTTAAAAGACCACTTTGTCTTCAACGGGGAGAAATGCTTGGGTATAATGTGGGGTGTGAAATCAGAGGCAAGGAGAGAAGTGGAGAGGCTGTTGCTCTAATTCTGGGAGAGACCTGAACAGTGAAAGGGTCAGGAAGACAAAGAGGAAGGAATGGATAGCTGAGGGTATTAATGGGGTAGGATCATTAGTATGTGATCAACTGATTAGATATGGTAGGTAAGGGAGCGGGCACTCTAGCTGCTTTACCAAATGTGAGAGGAGAGGCAGTCAAGTGGGAAGAGAATGCATTGGGGAGAGTCAAGTTGGCTTCAGAAATGCATATGCAGCAGGTGAAAAGAGGAGACTGGGGCAGAAAAGATACTTGGGCTAGAGGCAAAGGCTTGAGAATCATGAGCAAAGGTGTGTGGACTAAGAATCTCACCTGCCACATCAGTAAACAAAGGATGTTGTGGCCATCAAGCCGTCAGCCACTGCAGCTGCCCCCTACCAGAGGGAAATTCAGGAGGGAGAAAACAGGATCCCGGCCCCAGGTAGTTAAGGTGTGTACCAAAGGAATGATTACAATAAGCCCAGAGTCTTGTGTCTTCCCATACATAAAAAAGCATTAAATTAATTAACTTGAGATGTCTGGTTTTTGTGATTCACAGTAATCTTTTGATGTTCGACTACGTAGGTGTTTTTTGGTTTTTGTTTTCCATCCTATATATACTGGCCCCTCCCTTATCTCTCTGGAACAGCTCCTCAGAGCTTTCTGAGAGGCTGTCTCCCAGGCTATAGCCCTCAGGAAGACCACCAACTAAAACATCATTCTCAGCTTTTAAGTTGTGCATTTTTTTCAGTTGACAGGTGGTACAGCTTTTTCAAATTTTTTTACAAAAAAAAAAAAAAAAAGAGATATCAGTAATTACTTTCCAAGATCTGATGAATACTGAGCGAAAAGAAGACACGAAGTGTTGAGGCGGGACCCCCAGGTCTGGAGCAGACAATGCACCTGGCTTCCGGGTTCCCCAACCTCAAAATCTCTAGAGCACTTCCGCTCCTCTCCCTCCCCTCAGCCACACAGTCTCCCCTCCCCTCCCAACTCGCCCCAACACGCCCACAGGAAAACCTCCATTTCAACAACTAACACGCCCCTGCTTTCTCTATCAGCTTTGCCGGCCTTCACCCTGTAGGTGTCTCTCCCTCCATCACATTCACCTGGAGGTCCACACCCAGGATAAACCTACTTACCTGTCTCTCCTACATGAAAAATATTTTTGGGCAGACCAGCACCATGACCAAACAATCACAAACGTAAAATTATTCTTTCACCTCTGCAAGAACTATTTCTTACCTTTCACTGCTCAAAACTTCCATCACCATTTACTCTCCTGTGAGATAAGCCTGCCTCACATTCAAACCACTATTTAAAAAAAATTTTTTAAACACACAACAATAAGCATATCTCTTATTCACTGGGCATTTACTATGTGCCAAGCACTGTATTCAGCTCAGAACAATCATCACTTCATTTATCTCCCCTTAATTGAATTCCATGATACTATTCCCCCTGCCCCCATTTTATAGATTAAAAAACAGGCTTAGGGAGGCTAAGAAACTCATGAAACTCATGCAAGGCCACAAGTGAGCAGGCAGCAAAGCTTGGGGTCAAAACAGGTCCACCGGCAATGCTCTTGCTCCAAGCACCAAGCTCTAGCCTAAATATTGCGGGTCACCCACCCACAGGCGAAGGTCACAGGGGAATATTAAATGACATAATCTTTGACAAACACACATAGCACAGTACTTGGTATATGTTAAATAAACATGTGCTCTGTATATTTAGCTGCTAAATGTGGCCACCCTGCCAGGGTGCCACGGTACCTCCCCATCCACCCAATGGCCCAAGCGTTGCTTCCTGCCCCTGTCCCGTGGCTCCTCTTTGGTGGGCAGCTGGTGTCCCCGGCCTCCACACACATTCCAAAGTGCCTGGAAAGTTACACATCCAGTGGGGAAGCCCGTAGCAATGGCCGAGGGGTTTAAGAGCCTAAAAGCCCAAGTCCCTTGCGACTTGGCTGAGGACACACTCTGGGGACCCAGACAATTACCTCCAGCATCTTCTAGGAGTCAGGCGGGGCTGCCGTCCTCGGGACCACATCTGAAATTCCACCCTCCTTGGCTTCTTCCCGTTTCCCATCAAGCTTCCCTCACTCCTTTCCCAGTGCCTTCTGGGAACGCATTGCTGATAAATTTGTTACACTTGGTGTCTCAGGGTTTGCTTTGGGTTAATTAACCTAAGGTACCCTCCCTCCCAGCACCCTGCACAGAGGCAGCTGTCACTGCTCTGACCACAATGGGCCCAGGCTTGATCTGGGTTGAGAGCGGACAGGTGTGCAAGGAGGGCCCAGGTGATGGTCGGAGGCTGACTCACTCAAAGGGTCAGACTCTCTTGCCTGGCCGCAGCCTATCAAACTCAGAAAGTGCCCATCGAATGGCCTCTTCACACATTCCATTTGATAGCCGGGCGCCCCTTGGCATAGGGGGAGCCTGCTGCTCGGTCCTGTCAGCCCTACCGGTGCTGCGCTTCTTCTCCACCCACAAGGAAAGCTGAGCCCTGAGCCGGCCCTCCATGTGGACCCACTCTGCCTCTGAGGAAACACCCTTTCCCCCTTCCGCTCCATGCCCCATTTTGAAGGTGCTGGCCTCGCAACAGCTTCTGATTAGCAGCCAGTTTGCTGTTTTGAGTTATTCTATACTCTGGCATGAGAGGTGGGTGAATTTTTCAGGGGCCTAAGAAAATATATGTGACCTGAGAAAAACAATTATTGGCTAAAAACCAAGAAAAGAAAATTTCAAGGTTATGTAAGTAAGCTGATATCAAACATAACATGAAATAAACTTCATTATTTTGGAATTCAGAAAAAATGTTATTATGTTTGTAAACAAGTTGCAAATTATATTAGAATACATGGATTTTCTCAGTTCACAAGAATCCCTATAGATGCAGGATGACTGCTGAGAAATCACAAAACAAAGTTACATAAGTCAAATAATTAAAAAAAATATATATATAAACCTTTCCAAAATTTTTGTGACAAAAAATTATAGTTAATGTGGAAATTTCAATATATTTGACAGTATGTGGGCTTCCTGGGGCCCACGAAAGCTTTCAGGGTGCCCAGCTTTCAACATACGCTGTACCATCCCCACCTACTTTCACCAACCAACATGCCCCAACTCATCAGCCACAACTCTGGCAGACCAGCCAGAAATCACCCTGTTCTCCATTGTGTTACAAGGGGCTGGGACATTTGGCCAATCTAATCTGAGGGGGCTAGTCGGAGCCTCAAAGTGAGGACGAGGATGGACACCACAGTCTTTGCCAAGAGCCTGGCAGGGCTCTGGTCCACCGGGAGAAGCGGATACTTCTGTGACACCAGAGTCCCTCAGGGAGGATGGGCTGGCCTGTGTATAAAGCCCAGGTCGTCCTAGGAGACGGGACAGAGCAAGCCCTGAGGTCTGCAGTCCCACACCCACCTGGCTGGATGGCAAAATCACTTCATGGTTAAATGGTTAAAAGACGGATGGGCCGCAGGGGTGAAGCCAGGGGACAGTCCAGTTTGTTGCTGTTGTAAGTACAGGAATGAGCGTTCATGGGCAGTTCTCTGTGACGTGACCAGGTGTACTGAGGGGCCAGCTGGGGTCGTGAGGAGCATCATGGGAACGGAGAGGGACCCTGGAGCCTGACTGGAGGCTGACGGACCTCCAAGGAGTGGGAAGCAAGGGCCACCCTTACACTCCAGCTTTTCCAGTCAGGGGACGGGCCCCCTGAGGGCATTGGTGCAGGGCACAAGCTGGCTGACAGTCTGGGGACAGCTGGACCATCACACTCAAGATAATGCCAGCCCGAGGACATAACCTTAAAAGAGGGGACAGGCCCAGGGGCTTCAACCTAGGGTTACCCCATCCTGGTTTGCCTGGGACTTTCGAGTTTTAGCGCTGCAGGGCCCACATCCCAGGGTACCTGTCAGTCCCGCACAGCTGAGCACCCTACCCACAGCCAGGGCTGCATACAGCCCCTCAGGAGCTGGGGGCACAGCACAAAGTGGGAGGGAGAACCAGGTAGGCATGTAACCCTAGAAAAGTGGGCTTTGTTGCCAGCGTTCTGTAGTCTTGCTGGTGAGAATCAGCCAGAGAATTCCTGGTTTGTTATTGGGTCTGTGTGCTAATCCTACGAATGGTGTGGCCTGTGGAAGCCAGGGTGCTGAAACCAAGCAGGACCCCATGGAGCTCCAGAGTCCCCCGTTTCTTGTTTGTAGGGAAGAGACTCCAGCCTCTATGACCTTCCCTGAGTTCTAAAGGGCAGATTTGAACAGTTACTAATCAGGGAAGGGAGGGTGTGCAGAGACAAGGGAGGGGCAGACAAGAAACTATAGCGCAGCCTTGGGGTCTTTGTTCCACCTCAAGGGAGACACATTAACAATATCTTTGAGCTCTTTATAGAACTAAAACCCAACAAATGGAAGATGTTAGCATTCTTCATACCAGATAAGACCACCTGAGGCCAAATTAAAGGAAACAGAGATGCTCACCATAGACCATCTGAGACCAGATTAAAGGAGTGCAGGCCTTGTACACACCCTAATCCTGTGAGCAACCCCACCCTTGAACTACTGCTGTAAGACTCCTCACCTATCCTATCCGAGGTTGGGACACACTGTTTTCGAGGGCAGGAGCCCGCTGGGTCCCCCTTTGCCTCCCTTTGCCTGGCCAAGCAGTAAAGCTATTCTCTTCTGCTTCACCCAAAACTCTGTCTCCAAGATTCGATTTGGCACTGGTGCACAGAGGCTGAGTTTTCGGCATCAGTACCCGAGTTCAAACACCCGTAGACTTCACGGTCACTTCCTCCCTGCCGCCCCTCACCGGCAAAGGCGGCCAGGCACCAAAGCCACCAAGGAGTGGGAGGAAGCTGGGGTGCCCGTTCATGAGCCCCGAGGATGGCTCTGCCACCACCACCCCAGGTTTGGTCCCAACTCACATGTAACGGTTCTGATCCCAGACACCACCGTGTGCTGTCCCCAGGCTCTCGTGGAGCCTGACTGCTTTCCCGGCCTAAGAAGTCAGGAATGTGTCCACCTGTGGGCCTGCATGTCTGCTGTTCTGTGGGCAACATAGTCATGGGTCCCCAGTGCCACCCTGTCCTCACCTGAGACCGCAGACCTCAAAGAGACACACGCCCCCACCGCCACAAGCTCATTTGGTTGGGACTCTCCCATCCAAGGAGGGCAGGGGGAGCACAAAGGATGGTATTCAGACAGCAGGAGCCCTGGGTTTCGTTTTGTTGTTTATCTTTTGGGTTTGTGCTTTTTAGAAGTGTTTGTTTCGGGTTTTCTTTTTTTTAAAAATAAATTTATTTATTTATGGCTGCGTTGTGTCTTCACTCTTCACTGCTGTGCGTGGGCTTCCTTTTTAGTTGCGGTGAGCAGGGGCCACTCCTCATTGCAGTGAGTGGGCTTCTACTGCAGTGGCTTCTCTTGTTGCAGAGCACGGGCTCTAGGTGCGTGGGCTTCAGTAGTTGTGGCACGTGAGCTCCGTAGTTGTGGCTCGCGGGCTCTAGAGCACAGGCTCAGTAGTTGTGGCGCACGGGCTTAGTTGCTCCACGGCATTTGGGACCTTCCCAGACCAGGGCTCGAACCCATGTCCCCTGCATTGGTAGGCGGATTCTCGACCACTGTGCTACCAGGGAAGCCCATGTTTGGGGGTTTTATGTTTCTGTTTTTTTTGTGTCTGTGTTTGGGGTATTTTTTTGGTTTTGTTTTTTGTTGTTTGTTTTGTTTTGGCAGGGAGAGATGGAAAAGATTGCTTTGGGTCCAAGAGATGCTGCCTTTGGGTGGAGCATTTTCCCTTTGGTTAAAGTATCATGTGTTCTCTGGAACCAGCCCTGAGATGTCACGGAATTGTCAGTTTAGGAGGCTGATATCTTACCATTAGCATCCAACAACCCTAGAGGCTTTTTTTCCCCTGGAACTCATATTTTTTTCCTGAAAGACAACAAAGCCTGGCTGATAAAACACATCTTGGGAGGGGCTTGAGTTACAGATACATGCTGACTCCTCCAGAGAAAATGTTCAACTTAACTTCTAAGTAAATATTTGCTATTTATTTGGAAAGACAAAGGGAAGATTTTTCGTCCTTTGGGTTCATCCCTGTGAAGGAAGATCTGGAATAAAGAAGCTCTAAGATGTGTACATATCACGGCATGGCTTTGACTCCCCGGCACCGGGGGTTGTCCACTAGTTGGGGTGTGCTGCCATGGAATGCCAAGCCCTGCCATGTCCTGAGCATCAAGTTAATACTTGGAATTCTGAACAGAAGTTTGTTTGGCCCAGCCATGCCTCCCCTTGTCCTCTCCCAGGGCCTTGCCCTTGTGGTTCTTGTAAGCCAAGACCCCCAAGGGTCCCGTCAGCTGAGGGCAGCCCTAGGTGTGCTGTCTTGGCCGCTCTCTCTGGGAGCCAGCCCGTCTGGAGGACAATGCGCCCTGGTCAGTGCCCTGCCCTGCGGGAGTGGGGCCTGTCCCTGCAGAGTGAGGCCTGTGGAGTCCAGCTGGGCTTGAGACCCGGTGTGTCTAATTCTGGGGTGACCATTAGCAAGCCCTCTGGGTCACAGATCTAGGGCCAGGCACTCTAGGCAGCTCTGCTGGCAATAAGATGGTATGGATCTCTGTCTGGGAGTGGTCCACATCCAGCTCCCACTGGGCTCTGGTCTCAGACAAGGCTGGTCCACGGGTCAGGAACACTAAAAAGTAGACAAAGTTAACAGATGCAGAGGCTTTGGTTGGGGCCTTAAGGATGTGCTTCAGGCCTCAGGCAGAGCTCAGCCCCAGCGAGCAGAGGGAGACAGGACTCCAGAAGAACCATCAGAGAGGTGCAACAGTGCTGGCTGTGTAGATGGAAGAGAGGGCCACAAGCCAAGGAATAAAGGCTGCCTCTAAAAAAGGCATGGAAACAGATTCTCCCCTAGAGCCTTCAGAAGGAACGCAGCCCTGCTGATGCCTTGATTTTAGCCCTGTGAGATGACATTGAATTTCTAACCTACAGAACTGGAAAATAATAACTCATGTCATTCAAGGCACTAAATTTGTGGTAATTTGTTACAGCAGCCATAGACAACCAATACCTGTTAACTCTTTAAAGTGTAGCACATGAGCAAATAATTTAAAAGAAACCTTGCCCATTACTATGCTAAAGGGTTTGGATGTTACCTGTGGACCATTCCATCAGGAATTAGGAAGCAGGCAAGAGATGGAACCAGGTCTGTGTATAAAATAATTCTGGAGGTAATGTGGAGGATGGGTTTGTGGGTAGAAAGTAGGGCTGCAGGAAGGAAGACCAGTGAGGCGTCTGCTCAAAGGTCCAGATCAAAGATGACCAAGCCGGGGTTGGCACGGGATTAGAGGGAATGGAGTAGAGAGGGCTGATGGGGAGAGAAGTTTTGCAGAGAGGAGTATGAGGATTTGGTGACCCACTGGATGCTGGTGACGAGGAAGGAGCTTCAATAACTCCAAGTGTCCAAGTATGAGAATGGAGAAACAAGGTGTGAAAGACAAGTAAATAGGTTGTGGATACACAAGCTTTGTCTTGGACGTGTTCATTCCAAGTGGAGATGTCCAGTGAGAAGTTGGAAGTGTGGATCCTGGGCTCGATGCAGATGGGGATTTAGGGATGACACAGATGCAGCTGAAGCCTGGGTGTAGATGACGGAGAACTTGTGGAGCCATCTGTCCACCAGGGACTCAACCCCAGGGAACTCCGAGGATCAAGGGGCAAGTCAGCCAAGAGGAGCCTGAGAAACACAGAACAGAACAGTGAGGGCTTCCCTGGTGGCACAGTGGTTGAGAGTCCGCCTGCCGATGCAGTGGACACGGG
Source organism: Mesoplodon bidens (assembly GCF_964165515.1). NCBI lineage: Eukaryota > Metazoa > Chordata > Mammalia > Artiodactyla > Ziphiidae > Mesoplodon > Mesoplodon bidens. The sequence goes on along the minus strand of NC_138160.1, from coordinate 44,382,029 downwards.
TTCGTGCCCCGGGCCGGGAAGATCCCACATGCCGCAGAGCGGCTGGGCCCGTGAGCCATGGCCGCTGAGCCTGCGCGTCCGGAGCCTGTGCTCCGCAACGGGAGAGGCCACAACGGTGAGAGGCCCGCGTACTGCAAAAAAAAAAAAAAAAAAAGAACAGAAGAGTGATTAGGGAGGAGTGGAAAGAAGGGATTAGTGGGAGGGAAAAGCCACCTGCAGAGCCCTGTTCCAACTGTCATGGGAAGTTCCCTCTTCCACCAGACCTCCCTTTGCCCTGCCCGAGGTCCCAGGGTGCTCCCAGAGTCTGTCCCTCTGTTGTGGCACCTCGTCTGGCTTCTGCAGCCTCCCAAGCCCATCCTGAAGCTCAGGCTCCCTGGGTCTTCTCCCTTCCTCTCATTCCCTGTGCTGAGAACATGGACATGGTGCCCGCCCCCAACCCTACCCACTCCTGGATCTGAAACCAATCTCAGGGGTCCTGGCAGGCAATGAGAGAGAGGAAGGGTCTCCAGGCCCAGCCAAGAAGAGATTCTCAAGGGCCCTCCACACCTTGGAGTCTCCACTCCCCTTTAACTCTCTCTGACCCCAGGAGCCAACTTGTTATTGACCAGAGGCAGAGCAGCACGAGAGGTGTTGGGAGGCTGGGTTGCAACCCGCCACTCCCTGGTTGCAGAACCTTGGCCAAGTCACTTAAGCCTCTCTGAGCTCAGTTTCCTCGTCTGTAAATTGGATAATGGTACTACCCTATCTATGGTCTCCACCCTTCTGCAAGTGGGTAATAGTACCTCACAGCGCTGTGAGAATTGCTGGATAATGCACAGAAAGCCCTTAGCACATGCCTGGTACACAGCAAGTGCTCGTAAACATTAACTGTGGGCGACCTTAGTGATGAACAGAACAAAATCTGGTAACCGCCCCACTCCACCGTTTCTCCAACAAGAGTGGGCACACGTGTGCCTTATATTTGGGTACTTAAGAGGCCAGTCTGGGGCTTCCCTAGTGGCGCAGTGGTTGAGGGTCCGCCTGCCGATGCAGGGGACACGGGTTCGTGCCCCAGTCCGGGAAGATCCCACATGCCGCGGAGCGACTGGGCCCGTGAGCCATGGCCGCTGAGCCTTCACGTCCGGAGCCTGTGCTCCGCAACCGGAGAGGCCACAATAGTGAGAGGCCCGTGTACTGCAAAAAAAAAAAAAAAAAGAATGATATAAATAATTGGTATTAAGAGATTTTTGTCGTTGATGTTGTTGTAAAGTTGAGTCCAAAACAAAATTTAAATTTACAAAAAAAAAGACTGCCATCTAGAGCTCTGTATGGAGGCTGAGCAGCACCCATGGCAAGTGCCGTGGGCCCAAGGCAGAGGTTAGCTCGGATTCTCAGGCATTGCCAAACGTGTGACGGTTGGGGAATGGGAGATAAAATGACCTGGGTCAAGGACCACTGGAGTAAGTGGTAAGTAGCCATCAAGTCTCCAGCTTGGCTGTGGGCAGCAGCGGACAGGGACTGTGAGGGCTCTGGCGAGCCAGGGATGTGTGCCTCTCTAAGGGGGCCGTCCCTATCCGGTTAGAAACCCAGGATGACAGTCTGATTTTTTTTTTTTCTCATTAGCAACCACTTCCAAGTTAAAGTACTTTGTGCAGTCTGAGCCCCATGTCTGTGGGCTACACAGGGGTGGACCAGCAAACTATTTCTGTAAAGGGCCACATGGTGATCATTTTAGGTTCTGTAGGAGAAACTCTGTCACAACTACTCAGTTCTGTCTGTGTGTGGGTAGCAGCTGCGGGTGACACATAAAGGATGGTGTGGCTGTGTTCCAATTAGGCTTCACAGGTAGACACTGAAATTTGAATTCTATGGAATTTTCACACCTCATTAAACGTTATTCTTCCTTTCGTTTTCTAGCCTTTCAAAATGTCAGGATCATGTCTGGCTCATGGGCCCACAGAAACAGGGCCCAGACTGGGCCTGAGGGCTGGCTGGCTGAGCCCTGGGCTGAAGCGTGCCTGCAGCAGCAGCAGTAAGTAGGGGCCGGCGGAGAGCGGGGCGCGGGGGCGCGGGCTGGGTGCGCGCCCGGCAGGCCGCACAGGTTTTCCCCGCACGAGGTAGGAGCGGCCTGGGGACGGCTGGGGCCCTTTTCAAGCCACGCCCCTCCCCACCCGAACCTGCCCCCCACCTGGTGCTTTTACTGTGTTTTATTGCAGCCACCTGAGAAAGAATGAAGGTATCATCTCTCTTTTTTAACCACAGATTGGCTTCTCTGCCATTCTTTAACATTTTTTTCCCTGATATTATTGTAAAAGAAAGGCTACTGATAGGGCACTAACGTAGCTGTTTGCATGGTTCCCAGAGCCCTAGAAAACTCTAATGGAATTTTATCAGTTTTTAATGACCTTGCTAAAACACAAGTTTTCCTGTTTGTGTCCTCTCAACGTCTCTCTGACAGTTAGAGAAAACGCAGATGGCCTTCTCCAGTCACAGAGGCAGCGCAGGACACTGGGAGTGGGGACAGTTCATGACTCGATTCCAGGAGAGGAAGGTCACCACTGCCTTCTTTTAGGCCATGTCCTGTGATCTGCTCTGGGGAGCAAACTGTATGGCCTGCAGAATGCACTTCTGGGCTTCCTGCCCCTCTTACTAGAGGAGATGCTGACTCCTATGGAACTATCTTGGACCATCTAGAACGAAACAGAGGGCCCTGATTTCTCTAGCCCTCAAAGGTAGCAAAAGTAAATTTGGAAATCATACAAGCGGGGCTGACGGGAAGGGGAGAAAGGAATAAAAAGAAAAGAAACAAGAAATAGAAAAAAAAAGGAAGTGTTAAAAAGATGAGAAGCTGCTGGGAGTCGTGGAAAAAAAGCAGAAGACAGGAGGCAAGAAGGAAAGTGAGAAAAGGGAAGAAATGAAAAGAGGAAGGGCCAGGGTGTGGTATTTGCAAACTATTCATTCAGGCTTTAATGAATAATTAAGGGGAGGAGAGAAGAGGGTAACATCTTCATCTCTGAAACCCACTCACAGAAGCCATCTGTGACTTTTCTTTCTCCCCAGCCATCAAATTCTTGGACTTTAGGTTCAAAAGCCTCACCCAGGTGTGAGACAAACAAGATTAGAGGGGCTCGCTCTGGCCCTCCCCGTCCCTCAGCTGGAGGTAGCAGAGGGTCACAGGAGGGAGGGAGGAGTTTTGGGCACCAAGCTAGGACCTCCTGTGAGTTCACAAATCAGAGGCAGGTGGAAAGGGCCCCGTCTGGAACTCTGGGGGACTGGCAGCTCATAGAAGTGTCCACATCACAACAGTCGGGGGTGGGGGAGGTATCAGGGTGGAGAGAACCCACCACAGCCGGGACCCCATGTATCCCCTTAGTTTGGCCCCTTTCCACTCCCAGGACACAGGTTCCCCAGAGCCCTGCTCCAGGCCCCCCTTATTCCTTGATTTGTCAGTAGTTGCTGTTCTGTAAACGAGGAGTGACGAATTTGGGGGGTGGGAGGGTGCTACAGACGCTGGAGATTTAACGAGGAGAGAGCTTTGGGAAAGCATCCCCCCTGCTTGTGCCTGTGATAAGGATGCAGCAATTGGCTGAGGACAGTGGCAGGTGGTGGGGAGGCACATCCCTGCCCAGTGCTGGGCAGCAGACTCCATGCTGCTCCCCTGAACATCTGCTGGCATTCAGAGCCAGTCCCAGGGTGGATGGGGCACAAAATCCCGAGTAAGACCGAGTTACAAACCTGAGGTGACATAAATCATTGCACTGGGCCATGGCCACTTCAAAAGGCCAGGGGCTTGGGCCAGAAATTAAGTTTAGTTCTAGAAAAGTAAAGTGATGGTGTTGCAGACCTGAGTCGGTGGCTTGTGAAGTCTGTGCCCGCTACACAAGCACTGACTTCTCAAGCACTCAGGAAAATTACCGTCAGCCTTTCTCTCTGGCAAATGCCGGGCTCACTGTGCCCCGCTGCCCCCATCTCACCAGGCTCTCAGCGACCTCCCCTGATGGCCAGGTGAGTCTTAGCCACACGTCAGGAAGTCATGTGATGTCACTGTGCTCAGGGTAGGAGCCCAGTGCCAGCCATAAGTTCCCGGGTATCTGCCATTAGCACTTGGGCTAAAGGCTCCAGTCACGGTTGCAAGCCCTGGGCTTTGCCACGTGAAGGCAGAGGCGTCCTGGTGTTGGAGCAGCACAGGTGCTAAGCATTCCACATCCCCAGGCCCTGCTCAGCTGCTTCTGGGAAGAGGCCTGTGAAGGGTGTGTTCAGTAAGCATTCCTGGGCTCTGAGCCAGTGTGAGGGACACAGTCCCTGTAAAAAGCTGCTGCACTCTTTGGTATCTTTCTATTCCCAGGCTTGGGTGCAAGATAGAGGGGCAGCGAGGGCCTCCAGGAACTGTCTGCAGGGCTGGGCAGTGGCCTGGACAGTGGTGTGGACCTGCCGGCCCAGCGAGAGTCCATTCCCCAGCGCGCTGCCAAGGCCCTCCCTCGTTCCTCCATCCCCAGCCATGCAGTGGATCAAGGGCAAGAGCCCTGGGCGGGGGTTTTGCTACAGACACTTGAGATTTAATGAGGGTCATGAGGCATTTCAGGCACACCATCAGGAGGGCCACACCACCTCCCACCCCTGTGTTGAGAGAGAGACTTAATCTCTAAAGTGGTGTCAGCGCTACCTCAGAGGTGTAGCCTGGAGCCAGGGAGGTCAAGGTGGAGGGAGAGAGCCTCGCCTCCTGGCAGACCACCCAAGTGCCAACTAAGCAACTGTCCTTTGGCAACAGGGAAAGTCTCTCTTGGAGCTGTGAGGAGTAGCCCCAGCAAAGACTGTGCCCATGGCCCAATTCCTCAGGAAGGCCAGATATGTCCGCCTCTGGTGTCCACTGCCCCTCCAAGTCAATCCGTCAGAGGCCTTAGCGAGAGCTTGTTATCAGAACAAAAGAAGATAAATTGCTTTTCCTCTGCAAAGTGCTCAGGCTGATCACCATCCTTTCTGTTTAAATCTTTATTTTTAATTAATTAATTAATTAATGTTTGGCTGCGTTGGGTCTTCGTTGCTGCGCAAGGGCTTTCTCTAGTTGCAGAGAGCGAGGGCTACTCTTCATTGCAGTGCGTAGGCTTCTCATTGCAGTGGCTTCTCTTGTTGCGGAGCACGGGCTCTAGGCATGCGGGCTTCAGTAGTTGTGATACGCGGGCTCAGTAGTTGTGGCGCACAGGCTTAGTTGCTCCACGGCATGTGGGATCCTCCCAGACCAGGGCTCGAACCCATGTCCCCTGCATTGGCAGGTGGATTCTTAACCACTGCACCACCAGGGAAGTCCACCATCCTTTCTTCTCAAGCAAGCTACACATCTGCGCCAACCAAGCTCACAAGTCACTCGGGGGTGTGCGAGACTTTCTCTAACACAAGCGGGATGGGGAGAGGCCAAGGAAGCTCTTGTAGCCAAGTCTTCTCTCTGTGAGTCATGCACACTGAGACGTAGGGGGATTCAAGCCATGGTGGCATTTAGACTTCTCTTTGGGTTTGGTCTAGAAGTTTTTCAGACATGAGAAATTCTCTGGTTGTCACTGAATTTTTCAAGTATGGGTTTGGTGCTCCTTCCCCACAGAGATGGTCTGGCCCTAAACCTTGGGTAGGAGGGAGAGGATGCTCTTTGGCTTCTGAGCAGATCCCCTCTGGTGTTCCAGAACCTAGGTGTTGCGATTCTCTAGGTGGAATCTTGACTGAAACTGCGGGACAATAAGTCCCATATGGGGAAGTCATGTACTCATTCTTTTCCCCTCCCAAGATATTTTCCTGGCCCTTTTCAGTTTCCTCTGTGGAAACCACTTCCAGAAAATTCTCAAAATTTACCACCAACCTGTCAATAAGGTCACTGGGGGCAGAACATGGTTTTAGAATCCCATCTTCTTCTGTGTTCACAGTCATCAAACTCCTTCAGATTTAGCTTATCCTGGAAAAGAGAAAGGGACACCCCAATGGTCATTTGGGGGCCACATATGATGTAGCCAAAAGCTATTAGGCTTGGGACACCCAAAGCCCCACCTCTGGACCAGCCCCCCTCTTAGAGGCCAGAAGTGGTGCCCTTCCATGGGAGCTTAGCAAGAGTGGTCCATTTCCTGAGAAGAATGCAGTGTATTCAAATAATTTCTTCTTCTAGAGAGCTCAAGGCTATTTTCCACATAATCATATGCTCATAAAACCCCAGTGAAGATGGAAGCATCAAAATTAGAATTATCATAAAGACAAATAACTTGCCCAACATCACCAGAAAATCAAAGGTGGCCTCCTGGTGGGGGTGGTGTCCGACACCTTTGTATCCCCAGAGCCTAGCTCACTGCCTGGCATATAGTGAGTGATTAATAAGTGACTGCTACAGAGGCCAGACCTACAGATGATTCAAAAAACATTTTAGACATCAGACAAGACTGCCTATGAATTAGTTTACTCTCTTAATAACTTTTGGTAAGTAGGAAGTTAAATAAGGTAACACATGAATGATAGAGGAGAGAAGAAAATAGAAACAACCAAAATTTAATTAAATAAATAATAAAAATAATTTTCACGTCCATGTTAAAAAAAGACTTCTGAGTTGAAACAGGGGCTAATATTAAAAATTCCTTATCAAGGAATACTGGAAACAGTCTTTCAATAACAAGGATTTAAAGGTTATATTTGATTGGGCTTCTTTCTACTTAACCAAGAAATTAAACCTTAAAATTTCAGAACAATTTTCAACTTAAAAATGTATGAAAATGGGAGGTTTCTATTATGGATAACTCCCTAGAAAACCCCATTGCCAATGTCTCCAATCTGAGAAAAACAATTTGATACAGCCTGCCCCAGCCTTTGGACAGAAATGCACATTAGCGGCCCCTCGGGTCCCCAGGTAGTCTCTAGATTAACTTGCTCTTGGCTGCTTTTTAAATGGTCTCCAATCTTATAGCTGGGTTCTCCTGCTTTCTAATTAGACAGTCAGGTCCTTAAGGGTAGGGCCAGTGTCTCTTCCGTGGCACCCTTTATAGGACCAGTTTTATGCCCAGCAAACACTGGGTCCTATGAGCCTGGTAAAGCCCTTTCCTCTTGTCCAAAGAATGAGGTCAAAGTCATTCCAGGAAGGCTGATTCCACCTGTCCTGCCAGCCATTCCCTGGGACTTTTTAACCTCGAGTTCTCTTTATGTGAACCCTATGCAAACCTCAGTCCATCACCCTGTCCACCTCCCACAACCAGCCTGCTCAACAATCTCCTTAACAAAAACAGGAGTGTTTACCTTTAAATCATCTCCACGCTATGTGGCTATACTGCTTTCAGCAGGGTTGGGGACATTGGGCCAACACAGGTGCTTTAATTTGCTAATAAGAGATAAGATTTTAAAATAGAAGTGAGTCCAAGAAGCATTTTACTTCTACTGCACGGCCAAGCCAAAAGAGCAGGGCTTCGATGCAGGGAATTGTATGGCTCCCTATTGAATAAGGGCAAGCTCACAGCCTCCTGACAGAAACTGGGAAAGCAAAGTACTTTGGGGAGTGAAATTGCAAGTCAACTATGGGACGTGATGGGAGAAGACCTTTCCCCAGGCAAAGCTTTTCCTACTCTTCCCCGCTCTCCCACCCCTGCATCTCCACCCCCTGGTCCTGATGCCAGAAATCACACCATCACAGAGCCATTTCCTTGAGATTTATTCCCCAGGAAAGGTAATACTCTAAGCCTTACAAGATACCCACACTTCAGAGCAGTGATTCTCAAAGTGTGGTCCCAACCAGCAGCATCAGTACCACCTGGGAACTTGTCAGATGTGCAAAATGTACGAGAATGGGTGCTGACGACTTGCTTACAACGCAAAGCTGACTGAGGTTGACATTAGCTTGGCCATAACTAAGCACAGCTGCTTGGCAGAGAAGGCCCACGACTGTGTAACTGTGGAGAGAGTGGTCTAATGGGGAGAGAACCCGTGACCCTCAGGGTAGAATGAGGCTCTCTGGGGAGAGAAAGCACAAGACCCTGAAGACAAGCTTCCTTCCCTACAGTGGCCAGAGCAGGCGGGACAAATGGCCCTCAGTGAGCCCTCTGACACTGCGCCACAAGCAAGGACCGCCTGTGCTGGGCATACGCTGGCCAATGCTCTAACTTCATGGGCACCCTGCTCCCTGCTCTGCCTGGGAGAGAGGCTGGTGGCCTTGAGGGCCCTTGCTGCTGCCAAGGGTCCCCTCTAGACACAGAGAGGATCTTCTCCCCAACTCTAGTCTCAGATACTGAACACAGCAGACAAAGCCTGTGGGGCAACTGGCACTTCCCTGGCTTCAAAAAGTCCTAGGCCCAGTGCACAGTGCTGTCGGGGGTACAAGTCCTCCTGTTTGGTTAGAATTCTGATGTGCCACAGTGTAAGGCATACAATAAACTCAATAAATATGTATCAACTCAATAAATGAATGGACACCCCTTAATGGCAGTGTGCCCTCTTCCACCCATGGTGTCTTCCACCCCCGATTTTGAGGGCCCACACTGTTGTCTACAAACTCACTTGGGTTTTTTGAGATCATATGCCACCGTCAGGATGATGAGAATAAGGCCACCTCCAACCAGAGAAGTTATAATGAAAATCTCAAAGACACCTTTGAGAAAAGGAGAACAAAAGTCAGTAGCAGGTTGAGCCCCTTACTTTCTTGACAAAAATCAAAGACTAATGTTTTCTTCCAGTAGCTTCAGCAACATATACCCTAAACGTTTTCTTTCAATTTAATTCAAATTCATTCCATTTCTCTTCTCCCTGAATAATACTGACAGAAACTGTGTTCCCCAGGTTCATCCTCCAACTTCATTCATCTAGTAAACATTTTCTGAGCACTTACAATTTGCCAAACAAATTGTTTGTGGGTAATAAAATAAATAGCAAGAAGCAAGAAACACAAGATCCCTACTCTTGTGGAGCTTACCTTCTGGTTCAAGAATTCAGACAATAAATAACGTAAGATTATTTCAGATAAAATGGGATGATAGAGAGTAGGGTAAAGTGGGTAGGGGGTTAGCACCTTTAGATAGGGTGGCAAAGGAAGACTCCTTGGAGAAGTGAAATCTGAGCTAACGTGAATAATGAGAAGGAACTGCCCATGTTCATGCTGGGGAAAGCATTCAAGGCAGAAGGAAAAGCATAAATGGGAACATAAACGGGAAGTGGTGGGAGGTGAGGTCAGGAAGGGACAGATGAGGAAGGGTCCTGAAAGCAATGGGAAGGAGTTTGGATTTAATTCAAAATACAACAGAAACCACTGGTGGGTTTTAAGTAGGGGGTCTAGGATTTTAAACTCTGGCTGCTGTGTGGAAAACAGATGGTAGAGGATCAAAGACAGAAGCAGGGAGATCTATAAGAACCAAGAGTAACAGACCAATCACAAGTAATGAAATTGAAAGTGTAATTCAAAATCTTCCAACAAACAAAAGTCCAGGACCAGATGGCTTCACAGGTGAATTCTATCAAACATTTAGAGAAGAGCTAACACCTATCCTTCTCAAACTCTTCCAAAAAACTGCAGAGGGAGGAACACTCCCAAAATCATTCTACGAGGCCACCATCACCCTGATAGCAAAACCAGACAAAGATATCACAAAAAAGAAAATTACAGGCCAATATCACTGATGAACATCAGTGCAAAAATCCTCAACAAAATACTGGCAAACAGAATCCAACAACACATTAAAAGGATCGTACACCATGATCAAGTGGGATTTATCCCAGGGATGCAAGGATTCTTCAATATATGCAAATCAATCAATGTGATACACCATATTAACAAATTGAAGAATAAAAACCATATGATCATCTCAATAGATGTAGAAAAAGCTTTTGACAAAATTCAGCACCCATTTTTGATAAAAACTCTCCAGAAAATGGGCATAGAGGGAACCTACCTCAACATAATAAAGGCCATATATGACAAACCCACAGCAAACTTCATTCTCAATGGTGAAAAACTGAAAGCATTTCCTCTAAGATCAGGAACAAGACAAGGATGTCCACACTTGCCCCTCTTATTCAACACAGTTTTGGAAGTCCTAGCCATGACAATCAGAGAAGAAAAAGAAATAAAAGGAATATAAATTGGAAAAGAAGAAGTAAAATTGTCACTGTTTGCAAATGACATGATACTATACATAGAAAATCCTGAAGCTGCCACCAGAAAATTACTAGAACTAATCAGTGAATTTGGTAAGATGGCAGGATACAAATTAATGCACAGAAATCTCTTGCATTCCTATACACTAACAACGAAAACTCAGAAAGAGAACTTAAGGAAACAATCCCATTCACCATCGCAACAAAAAGAATAAAATACCTAGGAATAAACCTACCTAAGGAGGCAAAAGATCTGTACTCAGAAAACTATAAAGCACTGATGAAAGAAATCAAAGATGACATAAACAGATGGAGAAATATACCATGTTCTTAGACTGGAAGAATCAATATTGTAAAATGACTATACTACCCAAAGCAATCTACAGATTCAGTGCAATCCCTGTTAAGTTACCAATGGCATTCTTCACAGAATTAGAACAAAAAATTTTACAATTTGTATGGAAACACAAAAGACCCCAAATAGCCAAAGCAATCTTGAGAAAGAAATGGAGCTGGAGGAATCAGGCTCCCTGACTAATCTACACTACAAGGCTACAGTAATCAAGACGGTATGGTACTGGCACAAAAACAGAAATATAAGTCAATGGTACAGGATAGAAAGCCCAGAGATAAACCCACACACATATGGTCACCTAGTTTATGACACAGGAGGCAAGAACATACAATGGAGAAAAGACAGCCTCTTCAATAAGTGGTGCTGGGAAAACTGGACAGCTACATGTAAAAGAATGAAATTAGAACATTCCCTAACACCATACACAAAAATAAACTCAAAATGGATTAGAGACCTAAATGTAAGACCGGATACTATAAAACTCTTCGACAAAAACATAGGCAGAACACCCTTTGATATAAACCACAGCAAGATTTTTTTTGACCCACCTCCTAGAGTAATGAAAATAAAAACAAAAATAAACAAATGGGATGTAATGAAACTTAAAAGCTTTTGCACAGCAAAGGAAACCATAAATAAGATGAAAAGACAGAACCTTCAGAATGGAGAAAATATGTGCAAACGAAGCAACAGACAAAGGATTCATCTCCAAAATATACAAACAGCTCATGGAGCTCAATATCAAAAAAACAAACAACCCAATTAAAAAATGGGTGGAAGAGCTAAATAGACATTTCACCAAAGAAGACATACAGATGGCCAAGAGGCACATGAAAAGCTGCTCAACATCATTAATTATTAGAGAAATGCAAATCAAAACTGCAACGAGGGGCTTCCCTGGTGGCGCAGTGGTTGGGAGTCCACCTGCCGGTGCGGGGGACGTGGGTTCGTGCCCCGGTCCGGGAGGATCCCGCATGCCGCTGAGTGGCTGGGCCCGTGAGCCATGGCCGCTGAGCCTGTGCGTCCGGAGCCTGTGCTCCGCAACGGGAGAGGCCACAACAGTGAGAGGCCCGCATACCGCAAAAAAAGGGAAAAAAAAAAAAACTGCCATGAGGTGTCACCTCACACTGGTCAGAATGGCCATCATCAAAAAATCTACAAACAGTAAATGCTGGAGAGGGTGTGGAAAAAAGGGAACCCTCTTGCACTGTTGGTGGGAACATAAATTGATACAGCCACTGTGGAAAACAGTATGGAGGTTCCTTAAAAAACTAAAAATAGAACTACCATATGACCCAGCAATCCCACTACTGGGCATATACCCTGAGAAAACCATAATGCAAAAGGACACATGTACCCCAATGTTCACTGCAGCACTATTTACAATAGCCAGGACATGGAAACAACCTAAATGTCCAACAACAGACGAAAGGATAAAGAAGATGTGGTACATATATACAATGGAATATCACTCAGCCATAAAAAGGTATGAAGGTTTATTTTGTTGTTGTTGTTATTTACATGATAATTTTTATCTTTTATTAGATATATTACATATTCCCAAAAATATATAAAATCTTCCAAGAGAAAATATCAAAACCTATTGATTTCAAGGTAAGCAACATAATCAAAATGAAAGCAAAGAATTTCTTCCAGACAAAGGAATGTGAAAACATTTCAGCACAAATACAACAAAGACATGGGAAGGTAATTACAATGTTTTACATTTTACAGCATTTTGTTTTAATCAGTATTTGTAGAAAACAAGGATACTGAGTTCTCAAACACTGTAGTTACAACCGCAAACTAAATTTTCAGAAAAAAAATAAGAGAAAGTAATGAAGTACTGAACATCTGCAATAATAAATGTAATAAAACATAAACAAACAAATATGCCACTGAGATCACAACTGAAGTGTATGATTTTTAGTGTGTGCCGGGGACACTAAATTATTTAATCAGTTATTGACCACAACCCAAAGCTAAAGCATCCTCTTTTCATTTCCCTGATGATTTATTCTAAAAATAAAAAGCAGAAACTTGCTGGTAAAAGAGAATTTCTGCTTTACCTGTGAGCAGCCGGTGGCAACACACACTGAATAAGAGCCCAACCAAACATGGGACAGATCCATCTCAAACAACCGGGAGTGGCAAAACCACTATTATTGCAACAAGATTTTTTAATTTCAATTGATCAGAAATTCCAGAACAATTAAGCACACCCATTCAAACCACAGAACACAGTGAACTCCTATAGGAAGGTTTTATTGGGTATTTGTAGTGAGGTGGATGGACCTAGTGTCTGTCATACAAAGTGAAGTAAGCCAGAAAGAGAAAAATAAATACTGTATATTAATGCATAGATGTGGAATCTAGAAAAATGGTACAGATGAACCTATTTGCAGAGCAGGAATAGAGATGTAGATGTAGAGAATGGACATATGGACACAGGGCAGGAAGGGGAGGGTGGGACTAATTGGGAGATTAAGACTGACATATATACACTACCATGTGTAAAACAGATAGCTAGCAGGAACATGCACAGGAAGCTCAGCTCGGTGCTCTGTGACGACCTAGATGGGTGGGATTGGGGCGGTGGGGGAGGGAGGTCCAAGAGGGAGGGGAAATAGGTATATATATAGTTGGTTCACTTCACTGTACAGCAGAAACTAACACAACATTGTAAAGCAATTATACTCCAATAAAAAAATGAAAAACAAACAAACAGAAGAACCAAGGATAAGAAACTTCTAGTCTCCAAGGCAGGCTCTTGCCTTCAATCTGACCCATAGAGAAAATTCCATCAGATAATGCAATTTGTGCCTAGTGTTGTGAAAATATAACATGATTTTAAAAGATTTTAAAGAGCAATATCAAAAAGAACTCCCAAAAGACAATGTTAGTCAATAAAAACAGAACATGTTTTCTGTGTAAAAACACATGCTTTCCTCACATTTTCCAGAACCATAAGCTATTTTTATTCTTTTGGATGTGTGATGATGAACAGGAGAATTTCAAGAATACTTAGACTATTTATAGCTTTTATGGAAAATTTTGCAATGTTCCTTCACTTTTAAGCTTCATTTTTAAAAAAAGTGTTAGTATATCCTTAAAATCAAACCTCTGTCATTCAAAGACAGAGATTTCTGTTTCTCCCATTCTCCTGTCTCTGTTTCTCCCATTCTCCTTCCTTCTTCTTCTTCATCTCCCTCTTCAGCCTGTCTTCTTTCCCTCTTGAATATTCCCCGTAACCATCGTATGAATCACATTATATTTTATATTACTGTTGTATTTATTAAACTTTTCTTGCTCCCATTTTTTAATATAAAAGCTGATTAGTAGAACATATTATACACTTTTTTACTCAAAAAACTCCACAAACAATGAGGTTAAGTGGGCCAATGGTGCTTGATCAACCAAGGTTTTCCCTTGTTTGACACACAGGGACTGGTGACTATGAACTTGGGGATAGCCTTGAGGTGGGAGCTGGTTTGGAATGACAGTGAAGTTGGCATTAACTTGATCCCTCCTCCCTAAGAAGATTCGGGGCTACCCAGGGAGAAGCAAAATGACCCATCTTTCCAAATTCAGCTCTCAATTTTCCTTCTCTCCCTCCTCCCTCCTCACCCATATGCTTTCCAGGAAGGCCAATGAGTCAGAGAGCAAAATGGTTCTTCTCACTTCTCCCTTTCATTTGCCTTCCCCCTGCCTTTGGGAAACATCATCTGTGACTAGCCTAAAGGAAATGCCAAGGAGACATTCCCAGGGACTGAGGGAGTACTCACTAATTGACAATGTCTTGAAGTTTATCCTGGTGCCACTAGTTCCCCCAGCACTGGTGCTGGCCATGACCTGAACACTGTAAGAGGTCTTTCATGTCAGGGACTCCAGGCTATACTGCAGGATGCTGGAGTTGGCTGTATTGGCTAAAGGAAAAATATAAAAGTCAAACACCACAGCCAAACCCAAGTGAAAACTGTGCTTTAGTGGCACTGAAATAAAAGCATTGGAACCTGGGCTTCCAAGCTTGGCCACCTCATACCCCAATCTCTCTATTCATGTTCTGATTAAAATTAACCTATCAAGATGGATCAAAGACCTAAATATAAGAGTTAAATCTATATGATGCTTAGAAAACATAGGATAAATCTATATGTCCTTGAATTTGGCAATGATTTCTTAAATATGACACCAAACACACAAGCAGCAAAAAGATTAAACTGAACTTCATCAAAATTAAAAGTTGTTGGGCTTCCCTGGTGGCGCAGCAGTTGAGAGTCCGCCTGCCGATGCAGGGGACATGGGTTCGTGCCCCGGTCCAGGAAGATCCCACATGCCGTGGAGCGGCTGGGCCCGTAAGCCATGGCTGCTGAGCCTGCGCGTCCGAAGCCTGTGCTCCGCAACGGGAGAGGCCACAGCAGTGAGAGGCCCGCGTACCGCAAAAAAAAAAAAAAAAAAAGATGGTCCTGGATGAGGGCAGAAGAGGAGACGGAGTCCCTCAAAATAACCAAAATTCCTTTTGAAGATGGAAGCCTAGGCAAGGGTAGAGATTTGATGTAGGGGGCAGGTGGGTACTGAATTCCGCTATTTCTATGCAGCAAGCCCCGGCAGGGTGTGTGTGTATTTAGGAGCTTCTGTTCCTGAAGGCCACAGTTGGCGGATCCTTTCCCCAAACCAGGCCTTTATGAGAGACTCCAGCTTCTGGTCTAGAAGTAAGGCCAGAGAATTTGTCTACCTGGAAGGGTAGCTCTGAGGAAGGGCAACTGAGGCATGGGGAAAATGTGAAGCTGGAGTGGGGGCAAGGAGCACAGAGCCAGGAAATCAACCCCACCTAAGCCTTAGGGCTACTGCTTTCTCCTCCCTGCCCTCCCCTGCTCATAGCCTCTAAGCAGCCTTAGTCACTGTTCCAGTCAGGCTGAAAGTCATTACTTGAACATTGGAACCTTACCCAGCCTCTTGGAGCAGATAATGTTACTGCTCCCTGATCCCCAGATGCTTTCTTGCTGTTTTTATCCATCACCTGGTTGGAATAACTTTGAGATGTAACTTCCACTTCAGAGTCCCCTGCCAGGTCAGGCTGGAAACACCCTCCCCAGGAATGTCAATTCAGATGACACTTACTATGGGTTGAATTGTGTCCACCCCAAAAAAAAGATATCCTTAGTACCTCAGAATGTAACCTTATTTAGAAATCAGGTGAGTAGTTAAAATATGATGGGGGCCCTTAACCCAATATGACTAGTCTCCTTACTAAAGTGGAATTTGGATGCAGAGACAGAGGACACACAAGAAACTGGGCATGTTAAGAATGAGTCAGAGATTGGAATTATGCTGCTCTAAGCCAAGGAAAGCCTGAGGCTTCTAGAAGCTGGAATAAGTAAGGAAGGATCCTCCCTGAGAAGCTTTTGAGGGAGCATGGCCCTGCCAACACCCTGTTTTCAGAGTTGTAGCCTGCAGAACGATGAGGCAACGAGTTTCTGTTGTTTGAAGTCACCCAGTCTATGGTGCTTTGTTGCGAAGATCTAGGAAAATCAATCAGCACCTTTGGCTCGGCCTCCTCTTCCTCCCCTGCCTTGGCCTTGCTTCCTCCACTTCCTTTGCTGGTCTCTCTAGAGGCGTTTTCTTAGTAAACCACCTGCACCCAAATCCTGACTTGAAGACAAGAGTGAGTGTTGGCTGCTAAGTCCACACTCCTTCTCTTTACCAACACTGGGGCTCTGAGGAGGAGAAGTCAGGTTGAAAGAGGAAACAAGCCCAGGCTCTGGACCACAAGTGGGTGTAGACTCAAGTCATGAGTCAGCCTTGTAAGACGGCAGGGCCTGGGAAGCATTAAGGGTGCTGAAAGAAAAGTTTCCAAATCATCCTTCTACTGAATGTCAACTAACTGCCTCCATTGCTCGACAAGAACTTTTTGAGCAATTTCTCCCAATACAATATACCCCTGGGTGTGGTAGGAATACAGATCCCTCCAGGGAAAAGAGGAAAGGGACTTCGACCGTACACACTATTAATTTTTTGTGATTTGCATGAAGGCAGTCACCCTGGGCCTATCAAGTACCGTTCTCAGAAGCTGGTAGTGCCTCACCTTTGCCAGCCATCCTAGCCCGACCTGAACTCTACCTCAACTCAAGTCCCAACCTCCTCCTCAGCCCCTTGTCACACAACTGGCCATGTTTTGCTAGGTCCTGCCTCAGACAACTCCATAGCTACCCGCTGGCTAAGGTCTCCTAGAACTCAGAGGACGTTCAGGCCAGAAGGAACTTGAAGGTATATCTATTCCAATCCCTTATTTGAAAGATGGGAGAATAGAGGTCCACAGAGGAAAATAACCAGTTCAGGGTCACACAGCAGCTGTGTCCAGATTTCTAAGTCACTTTATTAATACCAAGTCCAAGGCTCTGGATAAAGTACATTGTACAAGTTTGGAATCATGCAGACCTGGGCTTGAATTCCACTTGAGAGACTCTGAGCAAATTACTAAGCTTTCCTGAATCTCAGCTTCATCAGCTATAAAGTGAATCTAATAGCACCTACCCCATGGGTCATTTCAAGGCTAAAATTAGATTAACCTATATCGTCTTAGCACAATGTCTGATATATCCTAATGGACAATATTGGATAATTACACTTACTTAATGATTGTTAAACTTACAATTATTATTATTATTATAGTAACTATTCTCCAGTTGACTCTACTTTATTAAACAAAATTCTGTAGAGCATTACTTTCTTATATATGTCTAGGACCAGGACCTGTAAAGAGGTCTATAAAGGGCCAAATATAAACATTTTAGGTTTTGCAGGCCTCTGTTGCAACTACTCAGATCTGCCATTGTTGCACAAAGGGAGACATAGACGATGTAAAAACGAATAGGTGTGGTTGTGTTCCAATAAAACTTTATTTACAAAAACAGGTGTCAGGCCAGGTTTACCCACAAGCTATAGTTGGCCTACACTTGGTCTGGAACCATTATAACTGATGATTGTGCCAATACTTGTGACATAAAGCAAATACCTTCAGAATTGGGAAAAATTAAAAACCCTCTGTGAATTTAGCATAATCTTAAAGTGTATTTTCTGATATTTTTAAAGTTGATAATCCATGTCTAATAGAAATTCAATTAGTTAGAAATTTTGTTAAGAATCACAATAATAATAATTAGCACTAGACAAAGCATTCTATACACAGTCTCATTTAATATTCACAGTAGCCTTATGAGGGAGGTATAACTAAAAGTCCATTTAATAAGTAGCTAAGGTTTAGAGAGGTTAGATAATTTGCCCAAGGTTTATGGTATCTAGTGAAAGAGTAAAGATTTGAAGCCAGAGCTGCTAGACTCCAAAGCCCATGTTTTTATTCCCTACCCTTTCCTGCCTCCCACTACAGGGCCACACCAGGAAACTGCAATTACTATTCATCAGTGCCTCTGTTAACACAGAATGTGTGTTCAGTGACACACACACTTGTCGGAAACTTCATCACCAGGGGTATTGGATAGGTAGGAACTAGGATGCCAGGAACTAAGGGCTGTGGCAAACACTGACTAAAACAATATCAAATACTGACTGTAGCTCAAAACACACACACAAAAATATATATCTAGGAGTTCTAAAATGAGGCAAAAGAACATGGGTTAAGTTTAAGAAGAGAAAGAAGAGGTACTTCCCTGGTGGTCCAAGTGGTTAAGAATCTGTCTTCCAATATAGAGGGTGTGGACTTGATCCCTGGTCAGGGAACTAAGATCTCACATGCCATGGGGCAACTAAGCCAGCACACTGCAACTACTGAGCCTGCGCACTTTGGAGCCTGCTCACTTGCTACAACTAGAGAGAAGCCCGTGCACCGCAACGAAGAGCCTACGTGCCACAACGAAAGATCCCATGTGCCTCAACTAAGACCCAATGCAGCCAAAAACAAATAGATAAATAAATATTTAAAAATTTTAAAATAAATAAAAATAAAAACTACTATGATAAAAAAAGAAGAGAAAGAAGAAAGCACAGGGAGACAAGTCTAGCGCTGGTAGTGTAAATGCCTGATATAATCCTAGATCTAAGCAAACAGAGAGATGGAGAATTGGAGAGTGCATTCCCTAGCTATGGTGTGTTTCAACAAATAGTTACTGAGTGCCTTTTCTATGCCAACTGCTCTATGTTTACTCTAGATTTTGGAAATGGAGGAGGAGGAGGAGAGGAGGACCAGGAAAAGAAAGAAAATGAGAAGAAGAGAAAAACAGACCAAAAAGAAAATCTCTGCCCTCGTGGAACTTGCATCCTATTGATGGAGAGATAGGTAATAATCAAAATAAATGAGAAAATCTATAGAATGAGGAATAGTAAGATCTACAGAGAAAAATAAAGCAGGGAAGAGGGAATCCATTGCTTGCAATTCCCTGACTAAGACTCAAAGAAGCTATTTTATTCCAAAACAGAATACAAAATATGAGTTTACCTGGGAGCAGTAACATTTTAAAAATTACTTAATTAAAGGTGTAACGAGCAATTTGTTGGAAAGTATAAACATAAGAAATTTCCCTAACTTGATAGTCAAATGGAAGGGAGAAAACACGAGTGAGCAAACCAAGCCTGGGGTGCAGTCAATCCTGTGAGGGGAAGATTTCAAAAGAGGGGTTTCAGCCACTGAGGATAAATGTGGCAGATCTGACAGAGTTTTATGACTTAACCCAGCTTATATTGACTCAGAACAAAATAAATACAAGCTGCATGTAGAACTTCTAGGCTCAAGACTTTGTATCATATGATTTATGAAGTCTCTGATTTTCAACACAGGCTTTGTTCCAAAGGAACTTTATTTCAAGAGGTTCGTGAATTACTCAAAGATTATGATCACTCCCCCATAACCTAAGAAATCCTCACTTCAGAATCATTTTGACTCTAGAGAAACAGCAGCCTCTGAGAGGATAGGGACTACTCCTTGGACATTTGGATGGGGTCAGGCATCTAAGTAAGAAGTTTATGTTATACTTACACTTTTCATCAATAGCTGGAATCCTAAGCGTGGCCACTGGAGACTCCCAAGAGAATTGTAAGAAATCACATATACCCGGTAGGTCTTGCCTCCCAGGTACAATTTAAGCTGCTGGTTAGTGGTGTTCATTGTCTCTGTGAAGTTAGTGTTGTTTTCTGGAAAATACCATATGTTGTAGCCAAAAGTTTTCTCCAGGACCGGGGCTCCTTTTGCCTTCTGAACACAGAGGAAACAAAATTTATTGCCAAAAGCAAAGAAAGAAAGGCCTTGAGACAGTCATAAATGGTGGGAATCAGGGTGGGAGGTAATATTAACTATAAGGTGCTAAACTACAGTCAGGTAATTACCCTTCCGGGATGCATAACATACCCTGTGCCAATAACACCTTTATTGAGATATAATTCACACACCAGAAAATTCACCTTTTTTTTTTTTTTTTTTGCGGTACGCGGGCCTCTCACTGTTGTGGCCTCTCCCGTTGCGGAGCACAGGCTCCGGACACGCAGGCTCAGCGGCCATGGCTCACGGGCCCAGCCGCTCCGCGGCATGTGGGATCTTCCCAGACTGGGGCACGAACCCATGTCCCCTGCATCGGCAGGCGGACTCTCAACCACTGCGCCACCAGGGAAGCCCAGAAAATTCACCTTTTTGAAGTGTACAATTCATTGGCTTTTAGTATATTCATAGAGTTGTGTAATCATCACCACTATCTAATTTTAGTCCATTCTTTTTTAAGCAGCTCTAATTCTTAGAAAACTCCCCTACTGAAGCAAAAGGAAGACCAGCCCCCAGGCGAGAGGAAAGAGGGCATTGAAGTCCATCTCACCTACTTCACAGGTTGGCCTACTTGACCCACGTGGGTCTGGCCTCATGCGTTATGTGCCACTGTTTACTTTCCTACCTCAAAAATATGTTGACAGGGTTTCTCTGGTGATGCAGTGGTTAAGAATCCACCTGCCAATGCAGGGGACACGGGTTCTATCCTTAGTCCAGGAAGATCCCACATGCCACGGAGTAACTAAGTCTGTGGCCACAACTACTGAGCCTGCTTTCTAGAGCCTGTGAGCCACAACTACTGAAGCCCATGCGCCTAGAGCCCGTGCTCCACAGCAAGAGAAGCCACAGTGATGAGAAGCCCGCGCACCGCAACAAAGAGTAGCCCCCACTTACCGCAACTAGAGAAAGCCTGTGCGCAGCAATGAAGACCCAACGCAGCCAAAAATAGATAAATAAAAATAAAATCTATACAAAAAATACGCTGACAGAATCATTCATTTCCACACTTGATAACTGAGAAAGAACCCACAACATCTGGGATTGATTCTCAAAGATTTCCCAGTGCCACTGGCTGTGCTTTCCCTTGCCTGCTGCCTGCTGCCTCTGAGGGTGTCCCTCAGCCCTTGGGGTGGGAAGGGAAAGGAGAAAGGTAGAAGAATGCTCCAACCCTGAAGTGATTGGGATTGGAATTTCATTTGGAAAAACAGGGTGATTTCTCCATTTTCAAAAGGATTTTAAACTTGCCTGAACTTGAGCAAGTATGAGATAACCCAATGAGTATTACCTGAGAATTCTGGAGACACACCAAAGAGTTTTGGCATCTCATTGCTCATTGCTCTCCTCCCTCTCTTCTTTCCCCCAGCTCCCCACTTCCTCTCTCCTATTTGCTGGCTGTTTTTTCCCTCTGTTTGCCCTTTTTCTTTCCTCTCCTTTTCTGTCCTTTTTCTTACCATCTCATCTCTTCCTCCTCGCTCATCTCCTCTGCATTACCCACCTGGCTCCTCCTTTGTTCCTCACTCCCCGGCCTCCATCCTACAAAGGACACTTCTTCTATCCTTGCACCCCACTATCCCAGTACTCAGGAAGTCACTTGTGCAGTATATGTTGGCAGTAACT
This sequence comes from Mesoplodon bidens, assembly GCF_964165515.1. Taxonomy (NCBI): domain Eukaryota; kingdom Metazoa; phylum Chordata; class Mammalia; order Artiodactyla; family Ziphiidae; genus Mesoplodon; species Mesoplodon bidens. The sequence goes on along the minus strand of NC_138160.1, from coordinate 44,360,715 downwards.
TCAGGACACACTAGTAAGCTCACCGCAAGCCAGTGCTTTTCTCCACTGTGGTGGAGGGGCTATATAATTTTACATTGCCTTCTAGTGGAGGCCAGCCAGTGACAGTCTTCTCCAGAAGGTCAAGGTGCCTCCTGCACTTACACTTTGTACCTGTCCCAAATGTTAACATTTCAGACCAAAGAAGAGGGGCCAGGGTCTGTAATGCACATTTAGGCCATCTACAAAATGACTTGAAGGGCTTTTTGGAGGTGGGAAACCACTGTGAGATTTGGGGCATCAAAGCCTCTAGCGAAGGAAATTAAGGAGGTAAAATGCCAATAATCACAGTTCTTAGAAGCGTAAGAGACCAAGGCTTTTAAACAGAAATTGTAAATAAATAACCCAGAGGGAGGCCACCTTCCACAGCAACTACACTGGCTTTCTTCCATCCACCTCGGCTAGTCCCAGGACTCGCCACAGATCCAGACCATGTGGAGCTGGAAGGAACAAGAATGAGGTGCTCAACACAGACTGGAGGGAGTTGCAGCAGTAGATGGTGAAATGAGCTAGGCTGCCTGTTTAGAAAATGCACTTGGAAAGGATTTGCTTGAGGGAGGCAGCAGGAGTGAGGGGTAGAGTGGCGGGATGGCAACACTGCAATGATGTCTTCATTTGGTGACTGAAGGACTGGAATCAACCAAAGGTCAAAAGTAACTAGCAATCTATAAAATCAGTATCCTATATATAAATTGTTGCCCCCCCCCATGAAAACGTTGGGATTTTCTTGTGTTAGAACACTACTGTAATGTGGTGCAAAGCTTTGTACTTTGTGAAAAAATAAAATCACAATTATTTAGTGCAAAAGTAAAAATAAAACAAAAGAAATAAAACTGCCCTTGGAACTGATGACTACAGGTAATGTAAAATAAAACTACAATATACCCCATCATAATATAATTTATCGCTCAAATCTGGATTGGAATGTGACACCTCATGCCCTCTAAGATATAACATTCACATATATTAAAGCTGGGAATGACATAGATAACTGATAAAGAGATTATATAGAGAGGAACCAAGATGGCGGAGTAGAAGGACGTGCTCTCACTCCCTCTTGTGAGAACAGCAGAATCACAACTAGCTGCTGGACAATCATCAACAGGAGGACACTGAAACTCACCAAGAAGGATACTCCACATCCAAAGACAAAGGAGAAGCCACAATGAGACGGTAGGAGGGGTGCAATCACAGTAAAATCAAATCTTATAACTGCTGGGTGGGTGACTCACAGACTGGAGAACACTTATACCACAGAAGTAAACCCACTGGAGTGAAGGTTCTGAGCCCCACGTCAAGCTTCTCAACCTGGGGGTCCGGCAACTGGAGGAGGAATTCCTAGAGAATCAGACTTTGAAGCCTAGTGGAATTTGATTGCAGGACTTTGACAGGACAGGGGGAAACAGTGACTCCACTCTTGGAAGGCACACAGAAAGTAGTGTGTGCACCAGGACCCAGGGGAAGGAGCAGTGACCCCAGGGGAGACTGAACCAGACCTATCTGCTAGTGTTGGAGGGTCTCCTGCAGAGGCGGGGGGTGGCTGTGGCTCACTGTGGGGACAAGGACACTGACAGCAGAAGTTCTGGGAAGCGCTCCTTGGTGTGAGCCCTTCCAGAGTCTGTCATTAGCCCCACCAAAGAGCCCAAGTAGGCTCCACTGGTGGGTTGCCTCAGGCCAAACAACCAACAAGGAGGGAACCCAGTCCCACCGATCAGCATAGAAGCAGACTGAAGTTTTACGGAGCTCTGCCCACCAGAGCAACAGTCAGCTCTACCCACCACCAGTCCCTCCCATCAGGAAACTTACACAAGCCTCACAGATAGTCTCATCCACCAGAGGGCAGAGAGCAGAAGCAAGAAGACCTACAATCCTGCAGCCTGCAGAACAAAAACCACATTCACAGAAACATAGACAAGATGAAAAGGCAGAGGGCTATGTACCAGATAAAGGAACAAGATAAAACCCCAGAAAAACAACTAAATGAAGTGGAGATAAGCAACCTTCCAGAAAAAGAATTCAGAATAATGACAGTGAAGATGATCCAGGACCTCGGAAAAAGAATGGAGGCAAAGATCGAGAAGATGCAAGAAATGTTTAACAAAGACCTAGAAGAATTAAAGAACAAACAGAGAAGAACAATACAATAACTGAAATGAAAACTACATTATAATAGCAGAATTATAGCAGAATAACTGAGGCAGAAGAACGGATAAGTAACATGGAAGACAGAATGGGGGAATTCACTACTGCAGAACAGAATAAAGAAAAATGAATGAAAAGAAAGAAAGACAGCCTAAGAGACCACTGGGAGAACATTAAACGCAACAACATTTGCATTATAGGGGTCCCAGAAGGAGAAGAGAGAGAGAAAGGACCAGAGAAAATATTTGAAGAGATTATAGTCAAAAACTTCCCCAACATGGGAAAGGAAATAGCCACCCAAGTCCAGGAAGCGCTGAGAGTCCCATACAGGATAAAACCAAGGAGAAACATGCTGAGACACATAGTAATCAAATTGTCAAAAATTAAAGACAAAGAAAAATTATTGAAAGCAGCAAGGGAAAAATGACAAATAACATACAAGGGAACTCCCATAAGGTTAACAGCTGATTTCTCAGCAGAAACTCTACAAGCCAGAGGGAATGGCATGATATATTTAAAGTGATGAAAGGGAAGAACCTACAACCAAGCTTACTCTAACCAGCAAGGATCTCATCCACATTCCATGGAGAAATCAGAAGCTTTACAGACAAGCAAAAGCTAAGAGAATTCAGTACCACCAAACCAGCTCTACAACAAATGCTAAAGGAACTTCTCTAAGTGGGAAACACAAGAGAAGAAAAGGACCTACAAAAACAAACCCAAAACGATTAAGAAACTGGTAATAGGAACATACATATCGATAACTACCTTAAACGTGAATGGATTAAATGCTCCAACCAAAAGACACAGGCTTGCTGAATGGATACATAAACGAAACCCATATATATGTTGTCTCTAAGAGACCCACTTCAGACCTAGGGACACATTCAGACTGAAAGTGAGGGGATGGAAAAAGATATTCCATGCAAATGGAAATCAAAAGAAAGCTGGAATAGCAATACTCATATCAGATAAAATAGACTTTAAAATAAAGAATGTTACAAGAGACAAGGAAGCACACTACATAATGATCAAGGGATCAATCCAAGAAGAAGATATAACAATTATAAACATATATGCACCCAACATAGGAGCACCTCAATACATGAGGCAACTGCTAACAGCTATAAAAGAGGAAATCGACAGTAACACAATAATAGTGGGGGACTTTAACACCTCACTTACACCAATGGACAGATCATCCAAAATGAAAATAAATAAGGAAACAGAAGCTTTAAATGACACAATAGACCAGATAGATTTAATTGATATTTATAGGACATTCCTTCCAAAAACAGCAGATTACACTTTCTTCTCAAGTGCGCACGGATCATTCTCCAGGATAGATCACATCTTGCATCACAAAGCAAGCCTCAGTAAATTTAAGAAAATTGAAATCATATCAAGCATCTTTTCTGACCACAATGCTATGAGATTAGAAATCAATTACAGGGAAAAAAAACGCAAAAAACACAAACACATGGAGGCTAAACAATACGTTACTAAAGAACCAAGCGATCACTGAAGAAATCAAAGAGGAAATCAAAAAATACCTAGAGACAAATGACAATGAAAACACGACGATCCAAAACCTATGGGATTCAGCAAAAGCAGTTCTAAGAGGGAAGTTGATAGCTATACAAGCCTACCTCAAGAAACAAGAAAAATCTCAAATAAACAATCTAACCTTTCACCTAAAGGAACTAGAGAAAGAAGAACAAACAAAACCCAAAGTTAGCAGAAGGAAAGAAATCATAAAGATCAGAGAAGAAATAAATGAGATAGAAACAAAGAAAACAATAGCAAAGATCAATAAAACTAAAAGTTGGTTCTTTGAGAAGATAAATAAAATTGATAAACCATTAGGCAGTCTCATCAAGAAAAAGAGGGAGAGGAATGAAATTAATAAAATTAGAAATGAAAAAGGAGAAGTTATAACAGACACCGCAGAAATACAAAGCATCCTAAGAGACTACTACAAGCAACTCTATGCCAATAAAATGGACAACCTGGAATAAATGGACAAGTTCTTAGAAAAGCACAGCTTTCCGAGACTGAACCAGGAAGAAACAGAAAATATGAACAGACCAATCACAAGCACTGAAATTGAAACTGTGATTAAAAATCTTCCAACAAACAAAAGCCAAGGACCAGATGGCTTCACCGCCAAATTCTATCAAACATTTAGAGAAGAGCTAACACCTAAACTTCTCACACTCTTCCAAAATATAGCAGAGGGAGGAACACACCCAAACTCATTCCACAAGGCCACCATCACCCTGATACCAAAACTACACAAAGAAAGAAAACTACAGGCCAATATTATTGATGAAAATAGATGCAAAAATCCTCAACAAAATACTAGCAAACAGAATCCAGCAGCATATGAACAGGATCATACACCATGATCAACTGAGGTTTACCCCAGGAATGCAAGGAAACTTCAATATATGCAGATCAATCAATGTGATACACCATATTAACAAATTGAAGGAGAAAAACCATATGATCATCTCAATAGATGCAGAAAAAGCTTTCGATAAAATTCAACACCAATTTATGATTAAAAAAAACTCTACAGAAAGTAGGCATAGAGGGAACCTACCTCAACATAATAAAGGCCATATATGACAAACCCACAGCCAACATCATTCTCAGTTGTGAAAAACTGAAACCATTTCCTCTAAGATCAGGAACAGGACAAGGTTGCCCATTCTCACCATTATTATTCAACATAGTTTTGGAAGCTCTAGCCACAACAATTAGAGAAGAAAAAGAAATAAAAGAATCCAAATCAGAAAAGAAGTAAAACGGGCACTGTTTGCAGGTGACATGATACTATACATAGAGAATCCTAAAGATGCCACCAGAAAACGACTAGAGCTAATCAATGATTTTGGTAAAGTACAGGACACAAAATTAATGCACAGAAATCTCTTGCATTCGTATACACAAATGATGAAAAATCTGAAAGAGAAATCAAGGAAACACTCCCATTTACTATTGTAACAAAAAGAGTAAAACACCTAGGAATAAACCTACCTAAGAAGACAAAAGACCTGTATGCAGAAAATTATAAGACACTGATGAAAGAAATTAAAGATGATACAAATAGATGGAGAGATATACCATGTTCTTGGATTGGAAGAATCAACATTGTGAAAATGACTATACTACCCAAATCAATCTACAGATTCAATGCAATCCCTATAAAACTACCAATGGGATTTTTCACAGAACTAGAACAAAAAATTTCACAATTTGTATGGAAACACAAAAGACCCCGAATAGCCAAAGCAATCTTCAGAAAGAAAAACGGAGCTGTAGGAATCAGGCTCCCTGACTTCAGACTATACTACAAAGCTACAGTAATCAAGACAGTATGGTACTGGCACAATAATAGAAACATGCATCAATGGAACAGGATAGAAAGCCCAGAGATAAACCCATGCACATATGGTCACCTTATCTTTGATAAAGGAGGCAAGAACATACAACGGAGAAAAGACAGCCTCTTCAATAAGTGGTGCTGGGAAAACTGGACAGCTACATGTAAAAGAATGAAATTAGAACACTAACACCATACACAAAAGTAAACTCAAAATGGATTAAAGACCTAAATGTAAGGCCAGACACTATAAGTCTTTAGGAAAACATAAGCAGAACACTCTACAACATAAATCACAGCAAGATCCTTTTTGACCCCTCCTAGAGAAAGGGAAATAAAAACAAAAGTAAACAAATGGGACCTAATGAAACTTAAAAGATTTTTGCACACCAAAGGAAACCATAAACAAGAGGAAAAGACAACCCTCAGAATGGGAGAAAATATTTGCAAATGAAGCAACTGACAAAGGATTCATCTCCAAAATATACAAGCAGCTCATGCAGCTCAATATCAAAAAAAACAAAAAAAACAATCCAAAAATGGGCAGAAGACCTAAATAGACATTTCTCCAAAGAAGAGATACAGATTGCCAACAAACACATGAAAAGCTGCTCAACATCACTAATCATTAGAGAAATGCAAATCAAAACTACCATGAGGTATCACCTCACACCAGTCAGAATGGCCATCATCAAGAAATCTACAAACAATAAATGCTGGAGAGGGTGTGGAGAAAAGGGAACCCTCTTGCACTGTTGGTGGGAATGTAAACTGATACAGCCACTATGGAGAACAGTATGGAGGTTCCTTAAGAAACTAAAAATAGAACTACCAAATGACCCAGCAATCCCACTACTGGGCATATACCCCAAGAAAACCATAATTCAAAAAGAGTCATGGGCCTCCCTGGTGGCGCAGTGGTTGAGAGTCCGCCTGCCGATGCAGGGGATACGGGTTCGTGCCCCGGTCTGGGAGGATCCCATATGCCGCGGAGCGGCTGGGCCCGTGAGCCATGGCCGCTGGGCCTGCGCATCCGGAGCTTGTGCTCCGCAACGGGAGAGGCCACAACAGTGAGAGGCCCGCATACCGCAAAAAGAAAAAAAAAAAAAAAAAGAGTCATGTATGTACCACAATGTTCAATGCAGCTCTATTTACAACAGTCAGGACATAGAAGCAACCTAAGTGTCCATCGACAGATGAATGGATAAAGAAGATGTGGTACATATCTGAGTAATGGAATGTTGTTATTCAGCCAAAAAAGGAAATGAAATTGAGTTATTTGTAGTGAGGTGGATGGACCTAGAGTCTGTCATACAGAGTGAAGTAAGTCAGAAAGAGAAAAACAAATACTGTATGCCAATGCATATATATGGAATCTGAGGGGAAAAGAAAGGTTCTGAAGAACCTAGGGGCAGGACAGGAATAAAGATGCAGACATAGAGAATGGACTTGAGGACACAGGGAGGGGGAAGGGTAAGCTGGGATGAACTGAGAGAGTAGCACTGACATATAGACACTACCAAATGTAAAACAGATAGCTAGCGGGAAGTAGCTGCATTGCACAGGGAGATCAGCTCGGTGCTTTGTTACCACCTAGAGGGGTGATATAGGAAGGGTGGGTGGGAGATGCAAGAGGGAGGAGATATGGGGACATATGTATACATATAGCTGATTCACTTTGTTATACAGCAGAAACTAACACAATAATAATTGTAAAGCAATTATACTCCAGTAAAGATGTTAAAAAAACAAAAACAGGAGTACCGGCAGTACTCCTCAAGACTGCCATGGTCATGAGAAATAAGGGAAAACTAAAAAACTGTCACCAACCAGAAGTGACTAAGGAGACATGACTGTTCAGTGCAGTATGCTACCCTGAATTAGATCCCGGAACAGAAAGAGAACATTAAGGAAAAACTAGTGAAATCCAAATAACGTCTGGAATTTACTTGATAGTCATGTGCTAGTATCAGTTTCTTAGTTTTGTCAAATATACTATGGTATTATAAAATACTAACAATGAGGGAAACTGGATGAGGGGTATATAAGAATTCTCTACACTATGTTCACAATATTTGTGTAAATTTAAAATTAAAACAGAATGTTTATTTTTTAAACATGGACAACTGAAGTCTAGATTTGCCCCTCTCACACAACTATCCTTCTCCCACTTCTTAAGAAGAAACATATAACCATATTTCTACATTTCTAGAAATAACTATTTCCCCTATTTTTAGAAATAAGGAGAAATAGTCATAACTTTCCTGTAAGAAAAATAAGGAGAATGTTCTTGCTTATCAGAGAATTTCCCACATGCAAAAGGAATATTTTTCAAAGTTAAAAAGCTGTTCTTGATCTCCCTTCTTCGCTCTATGCTCATTATCACTTTGGTACTGTTGTAAAGTTAGTGTTTGTTCTGAAAAATGTCTTGAAATAAAAGAAGGGCAAGGCTGAGACCAAGGGAAGAATAGTCTAGAAGGGAAGTAGTGTGGAAGCTGGAGTCAGTTATGTAGGAAATTATTAAGTGAAACATGGTCAGAGAAGACAAAGATCCAAGATCGAAAAAGACAAGTCGAGGGGAAAGGTGTCATGATCCTCATAAGCAGAACTTTAAATTGGATTAACTGGGAGCAACTGTTGATTTCTGAGGTGGCCAAAAGAAGCTGAATGAGACAGAGAGACACAGGCCTACCTGCCTGTATTATCCACAAAGCCCTGGAGTGCCACATGTGTAACTCCAGGGAGCTGCAGGGCAGGCCAGGCCAGGACAGAGGTCTGGAAGACATTCTCATTGTCTCCAGATCACAACTGCCTTCTGGGTGACCCCCAATTACTACATGTTATGGGCTGAATTATGTCCCTCCCCTCAAAACTCACATCTCTCTGCCAGTACCTCAGAAGGTGACTACATTTGGAAATAGGGCATTTAAAGAGGTATTAATTAAAATGAGGCCATTAAAGTGGGCCCTAATTCAATCTGACTGGTGTCCTTATAAGAGGAGATTAAGATACACAGATGGATGACCATGTGAAGAGGCAGCAAGAGGATGGTTATCCACAAGCCAAGGAGAGAGGTGTCAGAGAAAATCAACTCTGTAGGCACCCTGACCTTGGACTTCCAGTCTCCACAACTGTGAGAAAATAAACTTCTGTTGTTCAGGCCACCCAGTCTGTGGTATTTTGTTCAGGCCACCTCAGCAGACTAGTACGTATACTACATGTCTTCTCTACTTCCTCAGTGCACAAACCCCACTTCTTTTAATCTGGTCTTAATTTTTTTTTACCATAATATGTGATCAAAGTAATACATCTTAGACCTGCAAGGTGTTGTATGGGTATTAGGCCCATAGTTTTGAGTTGGACCATTGTAGGTATATGGTGTTTCATTTCCCTTTTTATCCTTGAAATTTATGGCAAATGGTGTGAAAATGGTATTTTTTTATGTGTGTGTCTTATATGAAACCAATGCACTTAACACAGAAATTATCAAGATAAGCACCTACCATTACTCTAAAACAGTGAATCTTGATTTTTTTTTTTTTTTTGGTGGGGGGTATGCAGGCCTCTCACTGCTGTGGCCTCTCCCGTTGCAGAGCACAGGCTCTGGACGCACAGGCCCAGCGGCCATGGCTCACAGGCCCAGCCGCTCCATGGCATGTGGGATCTTCCCAGACCGGGGCACGAACCCGCATCCCCTGCATCGGCAGGCGGACTCTCAACCACTGCGCCACCAGGGAAGCCCGAATCTTGATCTTTTGGAGGGTTGTAGCTCCCCTTGAAAATATGACAGACCATCTTGCAAAATTTGCACCTGCATAAATATATATCAACATGCACACAGACCCCCACGCAAATTCAGGGAGCCCACAAATCCCCCAGTGTCCATCCACGTGTGCCTATATCCAGGTGTCATCCCTTTGTTCTCAAGTTAACAATTCTTATCCAAAGAACGCAAAAAGAATCACATAATCCATAAAAGGGCACAGGCTGACCTACCTGCTAGGCCAAATTTGCAGAGTAGAGGGAGCATCCACAGTGTCCAGCCCCACACTGTCCCCAAGTTAATGCAGGGAGGCTGGGAAGAAAACTGAAAATATCATCAGCCAAGAATGAGTTTGCTTCCTATCTCTTTTCAACAACTCTATTTCCAGTGACAAACAGAGTCTGGGAATTTTGAGGAAAGGTATTTTATTTTATATATTTTATATTACATTTTATTTTGTTTTATTTATTGATTTGGTTATCATCACCCAGATCCCTTCATAATTACTCCATTAACCCCAGTCAACATTTTATTTCGTCCACAAGTCATTCTACTATATAATACAGGAAGTGCACCAGCCACCAAGAATATACTCCAGAAAGAGTACAGTCCTCCAGCTTCTGCTTCAGTTCCTGAGCACTCCAGCCAAATGGGACATCTCATAATTTCCCAAAAGCACCCTGCGATTTCGCATCTCCACACTTTGTCCATGTGGCTCCTTCTGCCTAGAATGTCATTTCCTCCTTATTCCTGAAAATTAATCCATCCTTCCGGACTCAGCTCACGGCTAACCTCTAAATGCCTTCCCTGAACTCCCAGATGGACTCGGCCAGCCAGTCCTCCCCTGTGTCCCACCCACCCTCCATGCCATCTGCACTGTGGCACATGGCACACAGAATGGCGTTTAGTTGTTTATCTGTTGGCTTCTCTACAGATAGGGAGCTTCTGAAGAGTGGAGCTTCTCTAATGCCTCTATGAAGCCTTAGTGTTGAAGGCAGTGCCTGGTATATGGTAGACATTCACTACCGTTCGTGGAATAATTAGAATAAAAGACTACTGGCACTGGCTTCTCAGCTCATCCCAGATGAGATGGTGAGATAGTCTAAGGATATAGCAAATGTAAAATCAATACCTCCCTTTCAGGAAGAAATAAATGCTACATTTTCAGCTGACATATCATCATAGGGGGGAAAAAAAGGATAGTGCTCAACAAAATAAATCATTTTAGAAAAAATCCCATGCAGCATTTCTGGACAAAATCACAGGGATAACATTTTCTCACACACAAACCAAGTGAAATACCTAATTGAAAATGCCTAAGGCAAAATAAAGCAGAATGAGAACTTGGATCCATAATAATAAAAATACCATCATGAGACAATAAGAGACTGGTTACATAACAGCAATAGTTAATGCCCGTTATTCAAGAGCTATAGCTAGTCTCTCCAAAAATAACCATTTTGGTTGAAATGAGTATAAAACTTAAAGGGAAAAATTTTAAAGTTTTTCAGTGAAGAATAAATGTGTTCTTTGAAAATTAATTATAATGGTAATAGCATTTTTTTTTTGGCCACGTGGCATGTCGGACCTTAGTTCCCCAAGCAGGGATCGAACCCTTGGCCCCTGCAGTGGAAGCGCAGAGTCCTAACCACTGGACCGCCAGGGAATTCCCAGTAATAGTATTCTTAACGTCTAAATATTCACAATGTTGTCTTAATTTTCTCTAATTCTTAGCCAAAAGACATGCCTTTACAAGTTCTAAAAGCATATTGGAAAGAGAGGGAGGCCCAATCATGTAGGCTGACATTCTCAGTAATTGAATAAATAAATAATTATGGGTGCTAAAGCTCAAACTGTTATTCTAATACAGGATTTTGCATTTAAAACTCTTATCAATATTAAATATTGAATATTTTTATGTATATAAAATATTTTAATTAATTGTAGTTATTGCTTGCTTCCTTTATAGTGAGAATACTCACCTATTATTTGTGAATTTTTTTTACGCCTGAAGAAAAAGCAACAGGGCTTCCCTAGTGACTCACTGGTTAAGAATCCACCTGCCGCTCCCGGAGGAAGATGGCGGAAGAGTAAGACGCGGAGATCACCTTCCTCCCCACAGATACATCAGAAATTCATCTACACGTGGAACAACTACTGCAGAACACCTACTGAATGCTGACAGAAGACCTCAGACCCCCCAAAAGGCAAGAAACTCCCCACATACCTGGGTAGGACAAAAGAAAAAAGAATAAACAGAGACAAAAGGATAGGGACGGGACCTGCACCAGTGGGAGGGAGCCGTGAAGGAGGAAATGTTTCCACACACTACAAGCCCCTTCGCGGGCGGAGACTGCAGGTGGCGGAGGGGGAAAGCTTCGGAGTAGCGGAGGAGAGCACAGCAACAGGCGTGCGGAGGGCAAAGCGGAGAGATTCCGACACAGAGGATCGGTGACCTCAGGCACACACCAGCCCGAGAGACTTGTCTGCTCGGCCGCCGGGGTGGGCGGGGCTGGGAGCTGAGGCTCGGGTATGGGTTTTAGTCGGAGCGCAGGGAGAGGACTGGGGCTGGCGGCAGGAAGAGAGCCTGAAGGGGTTAGTGCACCACGGCTAGCCCGGAGGGAGTCCGGGGAAAAAGTCTGGAGCTGCCGAAGAGGCAAGAGACTTTTTCTTCCCTTTTGTTTTCTGGTGCGCGAGGAGAGGGCATTAAGAGAGCTGCTTAAAGAAGCACCAGAGACGGGCGCGAGCCGCGGCTAAAGGCACGGACCCCGGAGACGGGCGTGGGATGCTGGGGCTGCTGCTGCTGCCGCCACAAGGCCTGTGTGCGAGCGCAGGTCACTGTCCACCCCGCCTTCCGGGGAGCCTTTGCACCCCGCCACTACCGGGGTCCCGGGACCCAGGGACGGCTTTCCCGGGAAAGCGCACGGAGCGCCTCGGGCTGGTGCAACGTCACGCCGGCCTCTGCCGCCGCAGGCCCGCCCCACACTGCGCGCCCCTCCCTCTCCTCTGCCTGAGTGAGCCAGAGCCCCCGAATCAGCGGCTCCTTTAAACCCGTCCTGTCTGAGCGAAGAACGGACGCCCTCCAGCGACCTACGCGCAGAGGCGGGGCCAGGTCCAAGGCTGAGACCCGGGAGCTGTGAGAGCAAAGAGACAGGGAAATCTCTCTGTGCAGCCTCGGAGGCAGCGGATTAAAGCTCCACGGTCCACTTGATGTGCCCTGCGTCTGTGGAGTGCATGAATGGACAGCGAATCATCCCAAATTGAGGAGGTGGACTTTGAGGACAAGATTTAAGACTTTTCCCACTTTTCCTCTTTTTACAACGAATTATCTCAAATTGAGGAAGTGGACTTTGAGAGCAAGATTTTCGATTTTTCCCCCTGCTCTCTTTTTGTGAATCTGTATGTGTATGCTTCTGTGTGAGATTTTCTCTGTATAGCTTTGCTTCCACTATATGTCCCAGGGTTCTATCTGTCCGTTTTTTTTTCAATAATTACTTTTTATTTTTAATAGTGCTACTATATTTTATACTTTATTCTAGTTTACTTTACCTGCTCTTTCTGTTTTCCTACCTTCCCTTCCTTCCTCCCTCCCTCTGCCCCTCCTTTCCTCCTTTCTCTTTCTTTCCTTCCTCCCTCCCTCCCTCCCTTCTTCCTTTCACTCTTTCTTTTTCTTTCCTTCCTCCCTCCCTCCTGTCTGTCTTTCTTTCCTTCCTCCCTCCCTCCCACCCGTCTTCCTTTCACTTTTTCTTTCCTTCCTCCCTCCCTCCCTCCTTTCTTTCTTTCTTCCTACCTTCCTTCCTTCCTTTCTTCCTTCCTTCTTTCCTTTCTTTCCTTCTTCCTTTCTTTCTCTCTCTCTTTCTTTCTTCTACTAATTCTTTCTTTCTACCTTTTCTCCCTTTTATTCTGAGCCGGGTAGATGAAAGGCTCTTGGTGCTGCAGACAGGAGTCAGTGCTGTGCCTCTGAAGTGGGAGAGCCAACTTCAGGACACGGGTCCACAAGAGACCTCCCAGCTCCACATAATATCAAGCAGCGAAAATCTCCCAGAGATCTCCATCTCAACACCAGCACCCAGCTTCAGTCAACGACCAGCAAGCTACAGTGCTGGTCACCCTATGCCAAGCAACTAGCAAGGCAGGAACACAACCCCACTCATTAGCAGAGAGGCTGCGTAAAAACATAATAAGGCCACAGGCACCCCAAAACACACCACCAGACGTGGACCTGTCCACCAGAAAGACAAGATCGAGCCTCAACCACCAGAACACAGGCACTAGTCCCCCCCACCAGGAAGCCTACACAACCTACTGAAACAACCTTAGCCACTGGGGACAGACACCAAAAACAACGGGAACTACGAATCTGCAGCCTGCAAAAAGGAGACCCCAAACACAGTAACATAAGCAAAATGAGAAGACAGAAAAACACACAGCAGGTGAAGGAGCAAGATAAAAACCTACCAGACCTAACAAATGAAGAGGTAATAGGCAGTCTACCTGAAAAAGAATTCAGAATAATGATAGTAAAGATGATCCAAGATTCTATTTCCAAGATCCATAATCTTGGAAATAGAATAGACAAAATGCAAGAAACAGTTAACAAGGACCTAGAAGAACTAAAGATGAATCAAGCATCCATTAAAAACACAATAAATGAAATGAAAAATACTCTAGATGGGATCAATAGCAGAATAACTGAGGCAGAAGAACGGATAAGTGAGGTGGAAGATAAAATAGTGGAAATAACTGCTGCAGAGCAAAATAAAGAAAAAAGAATGAAAAGAACAGAGGACAGTCTCAGAGACCTCTGGGACAACATTAAACGCACCAACATTCAAATTATAGGGGTTCCAGAAGAAGAAGAGAAAAAGAAAGGGACTGAGAAAATATTTGAAGAGATTATAGTTGAAAACTTCCCTAATATGGGAAAGGAAATAGTTAATCAAGTCCAGGAGGCACAGAGAGTCCCATACAGAATAAATCCAAGGAGAAACACGCCAAGACACATATTAATCAAACTGTCAAAAATTAAACACAAAGAAATCATATTAAAAGCAGCAAGGGAAAAAAAACAACACACAAGGGAATCCCCATCAGGTTAACAGCTGAACTCTCAGCAGGAACTCTACAAGCCAGAAGGGAGTGGCAGGACATAATTAAAGTGATGAAGGAGAGAAACCTGCAACCAAGATTACTCTACCCAGCAAGGATCTCATTCAGATTTGATGGAGAAATTAAAACCTTTACAGACAAGCAAAAGCTGAGAGAGTTCAGCACCACCAAACCAGCTTTACAACAAATGCTAAAGGAACTTCTCTAGGCAAGAAACACAACAGAAGGAATATACCTACAATAACGAACCCAAAGCAATTAAGGAAATGGGAATAGGAACATACATATCAATAATTACCTTAAATGTAAATGGACTAAATGCTCCCACCAAAAGACACAGATTGGCTGAATGGATACAAAAACAAGATCCATATATATGCTGTCTACAAGAGACCCACTTCAGACCTAGAGACACATACAGATTGAAAGTAAGGGGATGGAAAAAGATATTCCATGCAAATGGAAATCAAAAGAAAGCTGGAGTAGCAATTCTCATATCAGACAAAATAGACTTTAAAATAAAGACTATTAGAAGAGACAAAGAAGGACACTACATAATGATAAAGGGATCGATCCAAGAAGAAGATATAACAATTGTAAATATGTATGCACCCAACATAGGAGCACCTCAATACATAAGGCAAATACTAACAGCCATAAAAGGAGAAATCGACAGTAACACAATCATAGTAGCGGACTTTAACACCCCACTTTCACCAATGGACAGATCATCCAAAATGAAAATAAATAAGGAAACACAAGCTTTAAATGATACATTAAACAAGATGGACTTAATAGATATTTATAGGATATTCCATCCAAAAACAACAGAATACACATTTTTCTCAAGTGCTCATGGAACATTCTCCAGGATAGATCATATCTTGGGTCACAAATCAAGCCTTGGTAAATTTAAGAAAATTGAAATTGTATCAAGTATCTTTTCCGACCACAATGCTATGAGACTAGACATCAATTACAGGAAAAGGTCTGTAAAAAATACAAACACATGGAGGCTAAACAATACACTACTCAATAACAAAGTGATCACTGAAGAAATCAAAGAGGAAATAAAAAAATACCTAGAAACAAATGACAATGGAGACACGATGACCCAAAACCTATGGGAGGTAGCAAAAGCAGTTCTAAGGGGGAAGTTTATAGCAATACAATCCCACCTTAAGAAACAGGAAACATCTCGAGTAAACAACCTGACCCTGCACCTAAAGCAATTAGAGAAAGAAGAACAAAAAACCCCCAAAGTTAGCAGAAGGAAAGAAATCATAAAGATCAGATCAGAAATAAATGAAAAAGAAATGAAGGAAACGATAGAAAAGATCAATAAAACTAAAAGCTGGTTCTTTGAGAAGATAAACAAAATTGACAAACCATTAGCCAGACTCATCAAGAAAAGAAGGGAGAAGACTCAAATCAATAGAATTAGAAATGAAAAAGGAGAAGTAACAACTGACACTGCAGAAATACAAAAGATCATGAGAGATTACTACAAGAAACTCTATGCCAATAAAATGGACAAATTCTTAGAAATGCATAACCTGCCAAGACTGAATCAGGAAGAAATAGAAAATATGAATAGACCAATCACAAGCACTGAAATTGAAACTGTGATTAAAAATCTTCCAACAAACAAAAGCCCAGGACCAGATGGCTTCACAGGCGAATTCTATCAAACATTTAGAGAAGAGCTAACACCCATCCTTCTCAAACTCTTCCAAACAATTTCAGAGGAAGGAACACTCCCAAACTCATTCTACGAGGCCACCATCACCTTGATACCAAAACCAGGCAAGGATGTCACAAAGAAAACTACAGGCCAATATCACTGATGAACATAGATGCAAAAATCCTCAACAAAATACTAGCAAACAGAATCCAACAGCACATTAAAAGGATCATACACCATGATCAAGTGGGGTTTATTCCAGGAATGCAAGCATTCTTCAATATACACAAATCAATCAATATGATACACCATATTAACAAATTGAAGGAGAAAAACTATATGATCATCTCAATAGATGCAGAGAAAGCTTTTGACAAAATTCAACACCCATTTATGATAAAAACCCTGCAGAAAGTAGGCATAGAGGGAACTTTCCTCAACATAATAAAGGCCATATATGACAAACCCACAGCCAACATTGTCCTCAATGGTGAAAAACTGAAACCATTTCCACTAAGATCAGGAACAAGACAAGGCTGCCCACTCTCACCACTCTTATTCAACCTAGTTTTGGAAGTTTTAGCCACAGCAATCAGAGAAGAAAAGGAAATAAAAGGAATCCAAATTGGAAAAGAAGAAGTAAAGCTGTCACTATTTGCAGATGACATGATACTATACATAGAGAATCCTAAAGAGGCTACCAGAAAACTACTAGAGCTAATCAATGAATTTGGTAAAGTAGCAGGATACAAAATTAATGCACAGAAATCTCTGGCAGTCCTGTACACTAATGATGAAAAATCTGAAAATGAAATCAAGAAAACACTGCCATTTACCATTGCAACAAAAAGAATAAAATATCTAGGAATAAACCTACCTAAGGAGACAAAAGACCTGTATGCAGAAAATTATAAGACACTGATGAAAGAAATTAAATATGATACAAATAGATGGAGAGATATACCATGCTCCTGGATTGGAAGAATCAATATTGTGAAAATGACTCTACTACCCAAAGCAATCTACAGATTCAATGCAATCCCTATCAAACTACCACTGGCATTTTTCACAGAACTAGAACAAAAAATTTCAAAATTTGTTTGGAAAAACAAAAGACCCCAAATAGCCAAAGCAATCTTGAGAACGAAAAACGGAGCTGGAGGAATCAGGCTGCCTGACTTCAGACTATACTACAAAGCTACAGTAATCAAGACAGTGTGGTACTGGCACAAAAACAGAAAGATAGATCAATGGAACAGGATAGAAAGCCCAGAGATAAACCCACACACATATGGTCAACTTATCTTTGATAAAGGAGGCAGGAATGTACAGTGGAGAAAGGACAGCCTCTTCAATAAGTGGTGCTGGGAAAACTGGACAGGGACATGTAAAAGTATGAGATTAGATCATTCCCTAATACCATACACAAAAATAAGCTCAAAATGGATTAAAGACCTAAATGTAAGGCCAGACACTATCAAACTCTTAGAGGAAAACACAGACAGAACACTCTATGATATAAATCACAGCAAGATCCTTTTGGACCCACCTCCTAGAGAAATGGAAATAAAAACAAAGATAAACACATGGGACCTAATGAAACTTCAAAGCTTTTGCACAGCAAAGGAAACCATAAACAAGACCAAAAGACAACCCTCAGAATGGGAGAAAATATTTGCAAATGAAGCAACTGACAAAAGGATTAATCTCCAAAATTTATAAGCAGCTCATGCAGCTCAATAGCAAAAAAACAAACAACCCAATCCAAAAATGGGCAGAAGACTTAAATAGGCATTTCTCCAAAGTAGATATACAGACTGCCAACAAACACATGAAAGAATGCTCAACATCATTAATCATTAGAGAAATGCAAATCAAAACTACAATAAGATATCATCTCACACCAGTCAGAATGGCCATCATCAAGAAATCTAGAAACAATAAATGCTGGAGAGGGTGTGGAGAAAAGGGAACACTCTTGCACTGCTGGTGGGAATGTGAATTGGTACAGTCACTATGGAGAACAGTATGGAGGTTCCTTAAAAAACTAAAAATAGAACTACCATATGACCCAGCAATCCCACTACTAGGCATATACCCTGAGAAAACCATAATTCAAAAAGAGACATGTACCAAAATGTTCATTGCAGCTCTATTCACAGTAGCCCGGAGATGGAAACAACCTAAATGTCCATCATCGGATGAATGGATAAAGAAGATGTGGCACATATATACAATGGAATATTACTCAGCCATAAAAAGAAACGAAACTGAGCTATTTGTAATGAGGTGGATAGACTTAGAGTCTGTCATACAGAGTGAAGTAAGTCAGAAAGAGAAAGACAAATACCGTATGCTAACACATATATATGGAATTAAAAAAAATGTCATGAAGAACCTAGGGGTAAAATGGGAATAAAGACACAGACCTACTTGAGAACGGACTTGAGGATATGGGGAGGGGGAAGGGTAAGCTGTGACAAAGTGAAAGAGAGGCATGGACATATATACACTACCAAACGTAAAGTAGATAGATAGTGGGAAGCAGCCGCAGAGCACAGGGAGATCAGCTTGGTGCTTTGTGACCACCTGGAGGGGTGGGATGGGGAGGGTGGGAGGGAGGGAGATGCATGAGGGAAGGGATGTGGGAACAGATGTATATGTATGACTGATTCACTTTGTTATAAAGCAGAAACTAATTAAAAAATAAAAATAATAATAATTAAAAAAAAGAATCCACCTGCCAATGCAGGGGATACGGGTCCAAGCCCTGGTCCGGGAAGATACCATATGCCACGGAGCAACTAAGCCCATGCGCCACAACTGCTGAGCCTGCGCTCTAGAGCCCGCGAACCACAACTATTGAGCCTACACACCACAACTCCTGAAGCCATGTGCCACAACTACTGAAGCCCACGCACCTAAAGCCCGTGCTCCACAACAACAGAAGCCACCGCAATGAGAAGCCGCGCACCACAAGGAAGAGTAGCCCCTGCTCACCACAACTAAAGAAAGCCCACATGCCGCAACAAAGACCCAATGCAGCCAAAAATAAATAAATAAATAAATTTAAAGGGAAAAAAAACAGAAAGAAAAAGCAACAGTACTAAGTTATACCCAGAGACAAAGCTGGAAAAATTGCAGAAGAAAAAAGGCTTGAGGACCAGTGATCTACTTGCAGAGACAGAAGCATGGACAGTAATAGAAAATATCACCTGGTAAGTGTTATAATTACAGCAGTACAAGGAGAGCACAGAGTGTCCATGGAGAGGAAAGATCTGACGACTGGGGAAAGCCAACAAGCATTGCTAGGATGATGATAATGCCTGTTTGTCCTCCAGTGCCTTTCCACTTCCCCTCACACAGCAGAGAACCACCACACGTGACTGCTTGTTGGTAGTAAATGCGAACAAATGTGAGGTGCCTCCCACGAACTCAGAAATACGTTCAACTGAGAGTTCAACCAGCAAAATCTGTGCACAAAGGCTATCCTAGTTAACTGTGGGAGTAAATCAAGAATGTATTGGTAAAAGGGTAATTGAAGAACTTGAATTCACTCCGAACTCCATCCAAGGAAGCCTGGGTATAAACTCAAGAGAGTTGGATCTGGAAAATCAACATTGCCATTTAGCTGCATGAATCTATTCAACTAATTGTATCCTAAATGGAAGGAGATTTTGGGAACAGAAAAGAGAGGTCACCACAGAATGTAAAACATTGATGGTTAAAGAAGACAAAAGTTGGCAGTGTTCATCCAGTATGATCCATCGTAGGAAATGATGAAGTTTTCTGTTGCTGGAGCAATATACAGTTGACCTTGAAAAATGTGGGCTTTAGGAGCGCTGGCTCTCCAGACAGTCAGAAATCCACTCACATAACTTCCATCCATATACGTGGTTCCTCCCCATCCAAGATTCCGCATCCTTGGATTCAACCAACCACGAAGAGTGTAGTACTATAGTATTTACCGTTGAAAAAAAGTCCACATATAAGTGGATCCACACATTTCAAACCCATGTTGTTCAAGCGTCAGCTATACTTTATAAGAGGGCAACTTTATAGACCTCAGACTTCACCACAGCCTTGATGAAATATACCTCAAAACCCAAAATCTCCATGATTGCTCTGATTCTATGAAGCCTTTTCTGATTACTAATTTAGCAGAAGGGGAGACCCTGAACAAGGGATATAAGCCTTCTAGTCATTAGAAAAGACTATCCCGCCTTTGTTTAAATATATCAGTATCATGAAGTCTTACATGAGGTGAATCGGCCCCCCCAAATCTGAGCGATTCTGGGTGCAGCAAGACTACGGGCTATAGAAAATTCACAAAGATTATCCTGTGCTCTTAAGGAGAACCATCAAACCATTTCCTTCATTGCCTGGGTTATCAGCCCTAAACTTTTAAAATGCAGCAGCTTTGAATAACTGGTCTTCACTAAGAGGGCACTTCCTAGAAATATACAGTTTCTCATTAGTGGGGCCTCATTTGAATACAGCATTTAATGGAGTCCTGGAATTCTCAAACAACACTATGAATATTCCATGCTGAACCAAAGGACTCTTAGAATATAAAGTGATGCCACTTAAGTAATTTGTGGTGTCTTATCTTCAAAGTCGGAGCTACTGTTTGGAGTAGAATGACTGGAAATAAATCCAAGTAATTACTGATGGCTATAGCAGTGGCTGGAGACAAGGTAAGAGGGAGAAAACAAAGGAAGAGACACTGCCCCTGCCAGTTGACGTTAAATTATCCCTGCCTCCCCACACCCTGTCTCACATGACCGAAGCAAAAGCAATAGCATGGCTGTTCTACTCTCTAGCAAGCTCCCATTACACACACAAACACCCCCCCACCTCGGCTGTCCTTTGGCAATTCAGTTCCCACGCAAGGCTGTGTCCTGGATGCTGTTTTATCTGATTTCACTTGTATAAAAATGTATCACTATATGATTTTTCCCAGGGCTGACCTTACTTTCATTCATTCATTCATTCATACATTCACTCAATTAATGTATGTTGATACTCATTCTGTGCCACAAACTATGCAGAGTGTGGGATTGGTCTTTAAAGGATGAGCAAAGGAGTAAATTCTAGGGAGAGCAATACACTTTTACGTTGAATCATACAAAACTGCTATTTTCATAAGTCTAAAACAGTCAAATATTGGCAATTTCAGCCTAATAAATAATGCTATCCTTTCTTTTTGGATTATGTACCTTGCCCAAAATGAGATTAAGAGCTATCAACATGGTGACTATAGTTGGCAATACTGTATCGTATATTTGAAAGTTGCTACAACAGATTTTTTTTTTGATGTGGACCATTTTTTTTTAATGTTTTAAAATTTTATTTATTTATTTATTTTGGGCTGTGTTGGGTCTTCGTTTCTGTGTGTGGGCTTTCTCTAGTTGCAGCGAGCGGGGGCCACTCTTCATGGTGGTGCACAGGCCTCTCACTGTCGTGGCCTCTCTTGTTGCGGAGCCCAAGCTCCAGACACGCAGGCTCGGTAGTTGTGGCTCACAGGCCTAGTTGCTCTGCGGCATGTGGGATCTTCCCAGACCAGGGCTCGAACCCATGTCTCCTGCATTGGCAGGCGGATTCTCAACCACTGCGCTACCAGGGAAGCCCTTGATGTGGACCATTTTAAAAGTCTTTATTGAATTTGCTACAATATTGCTTCTGTTTTATGTTTTGGTTTTGGCCATGAGGCATGTGGGATCTTAGCTCCCTGACCAGGGATTGAACCCACATCCCCCACATTGGAAGGTGAAGTCTTAACCACTGGACTGCCAGGGAGGTCCCATGACAATAGATCTTAAAAGTTCTCAGTACAAGAAAAAAATTCTGTAACTATGTATAGTGATGGATGTTAACTAGACTTATTGTGGTGATCATTTCACAATATATATCACAATATATATCAAATCATTATGTTGTACATCTGAAACTAATATAATAAGTCAATTATATCTCAATTATTTTTAAAAAGAACTGTCAGATAACTACATTCAATTTCAAAGTCTATAAATCCATTTGAGGTTCAGAGTGCTTTCATACAATGAACATTTTGAGACAGCCAACAGCAAGATTGGCAAAAACACAACCATGACGGTAGTGAGAGTCTACAAAGTGCTGATTACATTACAAATTACATCTGTCCCTCTTAAAATCTCTGCAGAGTTGGCATTATTATCTCCACTTTACAGATATGGAAGTTGAAGCTCAGCAATATTATGTAATCAGTCCAAAAATCTTATAGTTTGTAAATGGCTTAGCTGGATTTGAACCTATGATTGTCTTATTCCAAAGCCTAGACTCTTTCCACCAAAATTAAGCAGTAACTATTGGTGATTTACTCTCCCTCAGTCCTCCTGCCACAAAACACCAATACACACAAGGATTCTCCTCTGAACCTCCTAGGTCTAATTTTCTATAGCCTAGAGTTTCCAGAAAGATAAATCCATTATGTTCATATATTTTCCCCAGCCCCTGACCACTGTCCTCCATGATTTCCCACTCCAGTCCCAGCATTTTAAAATATTTACTGCCAAAAGATTAGATCCCCTGTAACCATCAACAACCAGTCTAAGGAGCAATTCTAAGGTGAATTCTGACCCATAATTTTACTGAAGAAAGCAGAAAAACACCCCTACATCATAGAAGAAGAGACCTAATCTGCAAGTCTTTGGGTTATCAAACTCTGCAGCACTCACCTCCCTGTATCAGATGGTGTCCCACAGATGTCCAGCTGGTTCGAAGGATCTGAATCAAAGGTCTCTGTCCCCTACAGCACAAGTGAGAACAGGGAGGGTGGTCTGTAATTTATCCACATAGAGCTATGTGAATATTTCCTCTCTGGTTGTCCAGGGGCTTTTCCTTTGCTTTTTTTTTTTTTTTTTTTTTTTTTCTTTTTGCGGTATGCGGGCCTCTCACTGTTGTGGCCTCTCCCGTTGCGGAGCACAGGCTCCGGACGCGCAGGCCCAGAGGCCATGGCTCACGGGCCCAGCGGCTCCGCGGCATATGGGATCCTCCCAGACCGGGGCACGAACCCGTATCCCCTGCATCGGCAGGCGGACTCTCAACCACTGCGCCACCAGGGAGGCCCTTCCTTTGCTTTTAAGCCCAGCCCAAGCCAGGGTGGCACTTAACCCACTTATGCTGGGAAGTAGAGTACATTATTGTAACTTAAAAAAAATCACTTCTGTGAGACCACTCAACTTTACAGGAAAAGTACCACCTGAAAGTGCCATAAAAAAACTAAAAGGAATGACTAAATTTAAAATTTTCTATTCAGGGGAAGTCCTTACAAATGTGGTAATGGGTGAAATGCTAAGAGTATGTTTAGCTTGAAAGAGGACTATATCATCATGCAATCATCTTTAAACAAAGAAGGAGATGAAGGAGAGAAAATAATGGTAGCTAACTTGCAAAGAGGTTTATAATTCCTAAGTAGGTATTAAGCATACTAAACTGAGAGGCCAGAGCCCAGCTAAACTACTAACTTAGTGGCTTATTATGATAATTAAAAATACATGGAGTTCTTACTATGTGTCAGGCACTGTACTAAGAACTTGAAATTAATTATCTCAATCCTCACAACAATTCTATGATATCAGTGGTATTTTTATTCCCATTTTACAGATGAGGAAACTGAGGCCAAACAATTAAGAAATGTACAAAGCAAGTAGTGAAGCCAGGAATTGAACCAAGACAGCCTGATTCTCAGTTTCCTATAAATCAAAGGGTTAAATCTGATGATTTCTGGGGTCACTTTGGGCATTATAATTTTACAACCTTTTGTAACTGACTGACAAAATCATAAAGAAATCTTTCTCTAGGGAAGAAATCATGATGCAAAAGGAAAGAAACCCAACCTAAGCTTTAAAACAAGGTATGCTCTCCAGTGTCATATGTCTTATTTTAAACCTATTTCCCATCTTCCTTAGGCAATGTTCTACTAAGTAGGAAAGTTTAGCAGAAATAAGGAGGGGAAAGAGAGGTGGTCTTTTACCTAGTGAACTATAAGTATGAGATACTAAACATCCATTATAATGTACTAACTAGGATAGATAAATTTTTGCATAAAAATAGCACTTCTTAATTTATTCAACCAATACTTAGTAAACCTATTATATGTATAACACCTGACTAATGGTGTTATGTATGAAATAAAATTCTGGTTACCAATAAAAATGGTTGATTGAATATATGTATTTATCTCTGTTCTATCAGGTAACTCCACAAAAATTATGGTAAAGGTAGAGGAAAGCTACAGAGCCACAAAACAAAACAAATGGGAGAAGAGACAAGTCATGGCGATAAGAGAGGTCAACAAACTTTTGGAGTATGAGAAGTGAATCAAGTGGCAACTGAATTGGGAAAGATGAGAAAGCTGAAACCTAAAAACACCTAAAAGGGAGGCCACCAAGAAGCAAGACCTGTGCTGTAAATTTCATAACGGTCAATTGAGACACCAGATGGGTACAATCCACCCTCATTATCCATGGATTCATATCTGCAAATTCGCCTACTCTCTAAAATTTACTTTGTGTCCCCAAAATGAACACCTGAGCTGTATCATGGTCATTCACAGACATGAGCAGTGGTGAAAACCTTGAGTCGCTGGAAGTACACATTCCCAGCTGAGGTTGAACAAGGCTACACTGCTCTCGTACTGTACACAGGTCCTTTTCATGGTCTGCTTAGTGCCACAGTTTTCACATTTTTGTGCTTTTTGATGGTGATTCTGTTTAAAATGGCCCCCAAGCATAGCGCTGAAGTGCTGTCTAGTGGTCCTAAGCAGAAGGCTGTGATGTGCCTGACAGAACATATATGTGTTAGATAAGCTTTGTCAGGCATGAGACACTGACAAAGCTTACACTGCTTACAGTGTGTAAAACTTACACAACACATACACTGCTGTTGGCTGTGACTTCAAGGTTGATGCACCAACAATATATATTAAGTTAGGTGTCTTTAAATGGAAACACGTATGAAACAAGGTTATGTACTGAATAGCTGGCAAACATGTTGTGACCAGAGTCTCACAGGAACTCAACCCTGTGCTTCCCCTAGGGAGAAGTATTCAGTATTCACTAATTCAGTGTTCACAGTGACTTCACAGAATACAATTACTGCAAATAACTTGTACAACAGTGAAGATAAATGTGAACTGAAGGGGGAGGGCAAATTGGACCTGCAGGGGCCACTGAAGTTATGTCAGCAGGAATTTGTTGATAAGGGCTAAAGTAGATCTGAGCATGTAACAGAGAGCATGGAACACAGCACATATCAGATAGCGCTGGCTAGAATGGGTAATTGATATACTTGAAGAAAGTAACACTGAGGTTGGAGGGGGAGAGAAGAAATCCACGCCTTGCAGCCTTTCAACTCAATTCCACAAACATAATTCAATGTTAGGTCCTGTGCTTGACTCTGTGGAAACAAAGTTGAGAAAAGCAGAGGCCCCAACCAGGAAAAGTTCACAACTTAGGTAGGAAAACAGACTTGTAAACAAGGTGCTATAAAGCAAAGTAGCAAGTGCTGTTAAAGGTGTGTATAAAGTGCTACAGGAAATGAGAAAGAGGAGCCATTAATTCTGCTCTAAGGGAAATGTATACCAGAAAGTAATAAAGATAAAGGGACATTTTAGTGATACATTGAAAGTAAATGTACAAAATTATAAAATAAATATTCCTGGTAGAGATGTATAAGAGCCTGACATTTACGGCACCTGGGATGGGGCCTAGAAGACATTCTGGTAGCCCTTGACTATACCTCCTTCAGTGAGTCAAACAGTGGACCCTCGGAAGTTAAGTCCACTCAGAACTCACAATATGACCTTATTTGGAATAAGGGTCTTTGCAGATGTAATTAAGGTAAGGATCTCTAAAAGTGACCATCCTGGATTAGGTGGGCCCTAAAGCCAGTGACCAGTATCTTTATAAGAGACAGAAAAGGAGAGTCAAACACAGAGAGACACAAGAGGAAAGCTATGTGACTACAGAAGCAGAGATTGGAGTGATGCACCTGCAAGTCAAAGGACACCAAGGATTGCGAAGCCACCAGAAGCTAAGAAAGAGGTATGGAACAGATTCTCCCTCAGAGCCTGCAGAGGGAACCAATCCTGCTGAAAGCTTGATTTTGGACTTTTGGCCTCCAGACTGTGAGAGAATAAATATCTATTGTTGTTACCCACCAAGTTTGGGCTAATTTGTTACAATAGCTCAAAGAAATGAATATACCTTCCTATCTCAGGTTACATGTGATTCATAGGCCAGGCTGACCCATCAGATTCTCCCCCCTGGGAATGTGGAACTGAGTGAGCTAGATGGTGGTGGACAATGGGACTCTCAGGTCATGGGTGCTGGCAGCCATGTTTTAGATGTGTAAGAAAGAAAGGTTAAGAAGGGAGTGAAGAAAGGCAAAGAGAGAAGCAAAGGTGAGAGTCCATGTGATAACAGATCGATAACCGACTTCCCAGCTGCTTGTGTGGAACACGTTGAGACCTGGTGTATCCCCTGCCTGTGGATGTCCCTGACATTTCCTGTTATATAACTAAAATAATCTGCTACTGACTGAAGTTAGATTGAACCAGTTTTTGCTCCTTGCAACCAAATGAGCCCCAATTTAACAATGATGCTTGGAGTAATTTGGTTTTAAGAAAATACAAGGTGGTGGAAATAAGATCGTAATATCTAAACCGATGGATTCAAAGTGTAAACTGATCACGAAAGAAAAGGTAACAGTTGGGAAATGTTAGCAGTAAAAAGGCTCTCTGAATAGAAAGCAAACACATTTTCTTTTATAATATAGCATGACTGTTTCAGGCCCTAGACTAGATATTCACATCAGGGGAGAAGATGAAAAAGGAGAGAGTATCAAATGCTCTGGAGACTTAACAAGCCCAGCTCTCCTGACCCCCATTTACATGTCTCCATTGGGTAGGTCTTGTGGTCCCTCTGCCTTGGATCAGGGCTGAATATCTTATATTCCAGATTAATTACTTGATTCTTTCGATCTCTAAACATCTATTAGCATCTACTATGTACTCAATTCTAAAACTTAGACATCAATAAATAGTATTTACAATATTGATGATATAATCAGTAACCACAGCAAAATCAAATTGTGCTTTGCACACATAGAAAAAGAAATGTAACCCCATGTCCCTCGAACTATAATGCTAGATTATGTTCCAAGAATGAAAGTCAATTGGATTATCTTTTTCTAAATTCTAATGATTCCTCAAAATTATGCCACTTTTTTCTTCCTATTTGGACAATGACTCCCTAGTAGAACTTTTTATTTTTCCTGAAGTTTTTGTTTTCTATTTTCTTGCTGACATGAGGGGCCTATACTTTCATCCAATACTAAAATCGTTCAAATTCTTCATCACACATTTTCTTAAAGTAAATCCATTTTCTCTTTGAAGAGTCTTCTTGGAGCAGGCTGAAGTGGAGTATATGCAACAGGAGGAGTATATGGGAAATGAGGAAGCAGCATGACTCTTGAAAGAAGCTTAACTCTGAAATGAAGGTTGCAAAAAAAAGGATACATCTGTGTTATGCATAGCAGAGTGCTGTGGATGTGTCTATTTGTCCTCTTAGAATTAAGAATGGGCTTGAAAGAAGATGTGTTTGTAGACTGGAGCCCTTTCCACCTGACAGCCCCACTTAAACAGGAGAAATGGCCATCTGCTAAGAGAATGTATCTAAGGACAGTAATTACATTTGGAATAGCTAATGAGAGGAATGTACTAGGGACTAGATCTTGCTGAGGATAAGGACAGCTGAGTGGTATCCAGGATCCTACATAACTGAGAAATGAAACATTCTTATTCTCAGATACTCATTGCTAAAAAAATAACTTCATATTTCTATGGCACTCATCTAAAAACTTCAGCTCTTTGATATTATCTCAAGAGACAAGAACTATGGTGTTAAATCAAAGAATATTTTCCTGGCACAGCACATTAAAGAGGTTATAAACCTATTACCATTTCTTTAAACTCCTAACTCCCTCCCTCTTCCTGCTTTAATAATTATAGTGGAAGGTAATTACATAGATATCTGCAAATTAATTAATAATTATAATCCTATTCATTATAAGAATCACTGGCAACCTTTCTCATCTGGGTTCCTCATCTGAACCACAAACAGAGAAGAATTTAAATGTCTATTTCATTTTACAAAGAATGCAACATAATTAGTACCAATCCAGATGCACAGAAGTTCATTTATACCATATACAATATAATATCAATATTATATACAATGGATGCCTTTAGGGCATTAAGCTTAAATCACATAACTAAGCACCTCCCACAAATACCAAATGGCTTTTTCCCACATTATTATAACTAAAAAAAAAAATGGGAAACAGATGTACACAGATAGTCATCACTCATTTCTTCTTTCATTGTTTTATTATCAGCTGAGAACCAGTCAAATTGCCCAAGAACTTGACTTTTCAAAGTATGGTCCATGGATCAGTCACATGAACATTAACTAGGAACTTGTTTAGAAACACAGATTCTCAGGTTTGTTGGACCTGCATCTCAGTTTGAGTTCTCCCTCTGCCCAATCCTGATTCCTACCCCTCCCTTTCACAGGCATTGATAAATATGCTATGCCCCAAAGTAAAGCAACCACAGTAAATTCCCACAATACAAGAGAAAGCCTGCCATGTTTTTGTGCAGATCAGCATATGTCAGTATATTAGGCACTCCATAAACATCTGTCAAGTGAATGAATAGACCAGTCTCCATGTCTTGCAAATCTCACAGCAATCTTTCATATCCAAATTATGTATCTTCTATAGTCATATTTCTCAACTTTTAAAAATCCACTCTCACTTTTGATAAACATAAAAATCCCCCCATTAACAGCCTGCCAGAACAGGCATACTTATTTCCAGGGGTAATACTATTTACCTGAGTCTCTACACATGACTAGCATTTGAGCAAAGCTTGTCAAGAGATAGTTAACAGAATCAAACTCAGAGGTGACTTAGATACTAAACTATCAAACAGGAACTTTAAAATAACAACCGGGATTAGCTCAAGATGGAGGAGTAGAAGGACGTAAGCTCACCCCCTTCTTACGAAAACACCAAAATCACAACTAACTGCTAAACAACAACTGACCAAAAAAATGCTGGAACCTACCAAAAAAAGATATGTTACATCCAAAGACAAAGAAGAAGCCAGAACAAGATGGTAGGAGAGGCACAATCATTATAAAATCAAATCCTATATCCACTGGGTTGGCGACCCACAAACTGGAAAACAATTACACCACAGAAGTTATCCCACAGGAGTGAAAGTTCTGAGCCCCACATCAGGCTTCCCAGCCTAGGGGTCCAGCAATGGGAGGAGGAGTCCCCAGAGAATCTGGCTTTGAAAGCCAGCTGGGTTTGATCACAGGACTTCCACAGGACTGGGGGAAACAGAAATTCTCTCTTGGAGGGTGCACACAAAGTCTCGTCTGCACCAGGACCCAGGGGGAAAAAGCAGTGACCCCATAAGAGACTGGGCCAGACGTACCTGATAGTATTGGAGGTTTTCCTGCAGAGGTGAGGGGTGGCTGTGGCTCACTGTGGGGACAAAGACACTGGCATCAGCAGTTCTGGGAAGTAGTCACTGGTGTGAGCCTTCCTGGAGGCCACCATCAGCCCCACCAAACAGCCTGTAGGCTCCAGTGCTGGGTCACCTCAGACCAAACAAGCAATAGGGCAGAAACAACCCCACCCATCAGCAGACAAGCAGATTAAAATTTTACTGAGCACAGCCCTGCCCACCAGAGGGACAAGACCCAGCTCCACCCACCACCAGTCCCTCCCACAGGAAACTTGCACAAGCCTCTTAGACAGCCTTATCCACCAGAGGGCACACAGCAGAAGCAAGAAGAACTACAGTCCTGAAGACTGTGGAATGGAAACCACAATCACAGAAAGTTAGACAAAATGAAACAGCAGAGGAATATGTCCCAGATGAAGAAACAAAATAAAACCCCAGAAAAACAACTAAGTGAAGTGAAGGTAGGCAACCTTCCAGAAAAAGAATTCAGAATAATGAGAGTGAAGATGATCCAGAATCGTGGAAAAAGAATGGAAGCAAGGATCAAGAAGGTGCAAGAAATATTTAACAAACACCTAGAAGAACTAAAGAACAAACAAACAGAGATGAACAAAACAATAACTAAAATGAAAAATACACTAGAAGGAACCAATAGCAGAATGACTGAGGCAGAAGAATGGATGAGTGACCTGAAAAACAGAATAGTGGAAATCACTGCTGCAGAACAGAATAAAGAAAAAAGAATGAAAAGAAATGAAGACAGTTTAAGAAACCTCTGGGACAACATTAAACACATCAACACTCGCATTATAGGTGTCCCAGGAGAAAAGAGAGAGGGGACCTGAGAAAATATTTGAAAAGATAACAGCAGAAAACTTCCCTAACATGGGAAAGGAAACAGTCACTCAAGTCCAAGAAGCACAGAGAGTCCCAGGCAGGATAAACCCAAGGAGGAACATGCCAAGAGACATAGTAATCAAGTTGACAAAGATTAAAGACAAAGAAAAAATATTAAAAGCAACAAGGGAAAAATAACAAATAATATACAAGGGAACTCCCATAAGGTTATCAGCTGATTTCTCAGCAGAAACTCTACAGGCTAGAAGGGAATAGCACAACATATTTAAAGTGATGAAAAGGGAAGAACCTACAACCAAGAATACTCTACCCAGCAAGGCTCTCATTCAGACTTTTTTTTTTTTTTTTTTTTGCGGTACACGGGCCTCTCACTGCTATGGCCTCTCCCACCGTGGAGCACAGGCTCTGGACACGCAGGCCCAGCAGCGATGACCCACAGGCCCAGCCGCTCCGCGGCACATGGGATCCTCCCGGACAGGGGCACGAACCTGTGTCTCCTGCATTGGCAGGCGGACTCCCAACCACTGCGCCACCAGGGAAGCCCTTCTCATTCAGATCTGACAGAGAAATCAAAAGCTTTACAGATAAGCAAAAGCTAAGAGAATTCAGCACCACCAGACCAGCTTTGAAACAAATGTTAAAGAAACTTCTCTAGGGGAGAAAGAGACCAGCAACTTAAAACAATACTGCACATATAAAGATTGCTATTTCAAAAGCTCATGGGAACAGCAAACCCAAAAGCTACAATAGATACACACACAAAAGAGAAAAAGCAATGCAAACAACACTAAAGATGGTCATCAAACCACAAGAGAACAAAAGAAGGGAAGAAAAAGGACCTATGAAAACAAACCCAAAACAATTAAGAAAATGTTAATAGGAACATACATATCGATAATTACCTTAAATATAAATGGATTAAATGCTCCAACCAAAAGACATAGACTGGCTGAATGGATTGAAAAACAAGACCCACTGTCTGCAAGAGACCCACTTCAGACCTAGGGACACATACAGACTGAAAGTGAAGGGATGGAAAAAGGTATTCCATGCAAATGGAAATCAAAAGAAAGCTGGAGTAGCAATACTCATAGCAGACAAAATAAGCTTTAAAATAAAGACTGTTATAAGAGACGAAGAAGGACACTACATAATTATCAAGGGATCAATCCAAGAAGAAGACATAACGATTGTAAATGTATATGTACCAACATAGGAACACGTCAATATATAAGGCAAATACTAATAGCCATAAAGGGAGAAATCGACAGTAACACAATAATAGTGAGGGACTTTAACCCCCACTTTCATCAGTGGACAGATCATCCAGACAGAAAATCAGTAATGAAACACAGACCTCAAATGATACATTAGACCAGATGGACTTAATTGATATTTAGACAGCATTCCATCCAAAAGCAGCAGAATACACATTCCTCTCATGTGCACATGGAACATTTTCCAGGACTGACCACATGCTGGGCCACAAAGCGAGCCTCGATAAATTTAAGAAAACTGATATCATATCAAGCATCTCTTCTGACCTCAACACTATGAGATTAGAAGTAAACTACAAGAAAAAAACTGTAAAACACAAACATGTGGAAGCTAAACAATATGCTACTAAACAACCAATGGTTCACTGAAGAAATCAAAGAGGAAATAAAAAAATACCTAGAGACAAATGAAAACAAAAGCACAATAATCCAAAACCTATGGGATGCAGCAAAACCAGTTCTAAGAGGGATGTTTATAGCAATTCAATCTTACCTCAGGAAAC